>NC_134845.1:70382412-80382412 GCF_965363235.1 Mytilus galloprovincialis | reverse complement strand
AATATTCAAATTTATAATGCGAGACTCGCGGAACGTTTTAAATATTTTAAATTCAACCGTAGAGAGTGGATAAGTATACAACACGATATATCCGTAACGGAATATGTTTCTTTTATGAATATTAAACACAAACAGGTAAACTTATTCCTTTTTTTTTTAAATTATCGGCATGAATCATTCATATGGATGATTTTGTTATATTTGAATGATTTGTCGTTGTATAATTTGATAGGGTCACGGTCTTCTATATATTGATTAAATCTTTTAAACTGACTGCAATTGAGTTCTTTCTCTGGCAATTATTTGAGAGGTTGTCGACCTCGTTTTTTGTGTGTATTTCTTTGACTGAATTTATTTTTTTGTATCTAGTATCGTTTTTAAGAACAGTATACATGTTTGCATATATTACATGACCGTACATTGAACTATAATGGTTTACTCTTATAAATTGTTATTTGAATTGAGAGTTGTCTCATTGGCACTCACACGACATCTTCCTATATCTATGAATCATATTCTCAAATCATTACTTTTTGTCATCTTTGTCGACGAATCGCGTATCAGCAAAATATAACAGAAAGTAACTGCTATCAACACTTTTACTAATTACCTGAATAAATGACCATCAATATTATTATGATGTTCTGTTATCCCACAAGAATTAATTAAGTGCAGTGCAGTATATCATATAAAGTTGGTACATAGTTAGATTTTGTTATTCGGTCGATGTGATCCATAAAGCTGAAATCATATGGTTTATACTTAAATATTTTTAACGACCTGATTAAATGACAATTAAAACAACATCAAGCAAATCACATGAACTCAGATTACAGTTTTTCTCAGTAAGGCACGGTGGGTGTTTTTTTTTTTAATTTGCACTGACGGTTATATCCCCGATTTATTGCAATTCACTTCTAGATTTGCAAGCAGTTAAATGAATACATATGAAAGCCTCATCTAGGGCAAAAATACAAAATATTTAAAAGCCAATTAAAAATTAAAAGAAAATAATTCAGAACCAATATGTTTTGTGCTACGGTCGTTTCTTATTTATGGTCTATGAACACCAACTTGTTCGCGTAACGAATATCTCGTATAAACAAAAAAAACATACATTGCACGTTTTGCTAACTACAAAATAGATGGTATTTGGTTTGAACAACAGTTTTGATTTTTTGTTTTAAAAAGGTATATTTGAAATATTAATTAAAAAGTCTCGAGGCTAACAGATCAAATCCACAGAAACTGATAATTAATTTAAAAATGAAATAGTTTAAGAACTGCACATATCACAGCATTACTTACTACCGCTGTGTATCTGTTAGCTGGCATTCTTTACATTCCTTGTAAGATTTTCTCATTCCAGGATCTGCCCATAAAATTTTTATAGTATCCATATCATCTCGGTTAACTGTTTGGTTGCTCGTATAATTCTTTTGTTTTATCTTTCTTGTATTTTCCAACATCAATAAAACAGATTTGATGGGAGAAGACTATAAGTTTGAGTAACTTGTGTCTCATCCCTTTTGCACATTTACGCAAATAAAATATGTTTAAACTAAAACAAATTTGATATGGCCAATTAAAATTATATGAAAAATATCATTTTTACAAAATCTCAAATGGTAAATCATCCTTTGTTTATTTTAAGGATGCAATCCCTAGTTGAATGATCGTTTTGGAAAATAAGTTTCACAGATGATAGGGGATATTGTTTTACGTCGTGACTACAATCCCGTTCCCTTTTTCACTAATGTGACCTACCAAATAACCGGTTTGTATTAACACGAGCAACATGACGGGTGCCACATGTAGAGTAGGATCTGCTTAACCTTCGGTAAAGTTCATGTTGCATATTCTTTGTTGTGTTTTGTGTACTTGTACTTTTGTTTGTCTTTTTCTATTCTAGCCATAACGTTGTCAACATATAAAAAAGAAGTTTATTTTCGATTTATGAGTGTTTCTCTGGTATCTTTCGTCCCTCTTTAGCAGATTAATATTCATAACGTTGTCAACATATAAAAAAGAAGTTTATTTTCGATTTATGAGTGTTTCTCTAGTATCTTTCGTCCCTCTTTAGCAGATTAATATTTTCAATTAACAAGTCTTTTTGTTTATCTTGATCGATCTTAAAAAAACAATTTCAAGATAATACGATGTGTTAAGATAGAACAAAAGAACAACACTGTCATGATCAAAGAAATAATACAACTATTTTACTAGCTATTTAGATTTTACCTCATTTGTAGGGGACTCGTAATGTCTTTTTTGCAAATCCATTTATTTAACTAATTCTTGAATTGCATTGACTACCTGGTTGTATATATGAACAATAAAACTTCTCTTCTCATCGTCAGAGTAACCCTCTGCATGGACAACCCTCACCATTCGTAGATGTGTGCTTTTACCACTCTGATGTGTCCCTAAAAAAGAAATTATCGCTTAATAACTCATTCATAGCAGTTTGAATTTACCGTTATTTCCGAGGTTATTCTTGTTTAGAAAACATGTTTTGAAGATCCATATATCATAGCATGTTAACAGTCGGTCAAGTGTATCAGATATATGCTAAGTGAATGTCCTTTTTAGTTTATCGCTAAAAAAGTCGAATAAAGCCCTATATTTTAATGTTTGAGTTTAAATGCGATATAATTAATTTACTAAATTTGTGTATTGCCTCGATTGTTTTTAAGCGAATAACAAGATACGAGCATTGATAAACTAGTTTAATGTTTATTTTATTGTTACTTCGTACGGTTTCAAGTTTTTCCAATACTGCCCTACTCTTCCTTTCTTTTAGAAATATGATCAACATATAACTTTAAACTGTTTTCATTTGTATTGCAAAAAAATGCAAAATTTCCTGAAATACCTATTCAGTGACAGCAACCAAACAACGGATAGTTTGATGCGTCTGAAATTCTCAGGGCAGATAGATCTTTACCTAAAGAACATTTTACACAATGTCATATATTCTCTAAATGCTTTAGCTTCAGAGATAAAATAAAACACCCCTGTTCTATTATAACAGTGGCATCCATTTTGGTTGATGGTTTAGGACATCAGATATCTTTTTAAAAGGCCAAGTTTGGTTTTATTTGGCCCAGTGGTATCATAGAAGAAGATTTTTATAAAATTAACGGACGACGGATGAGAAAAGCTAACTTGGCCCTTATATATTTTTATGTAATAAAACGTACTATATATATATATATTAGAAAAACGGGATTCCCAAATTATTCGAGGAGAAATAAAATTCTTTCATATAATTTAACAAAATGCAAGATTGTGAGTCAACATGTATTGGTTTGAAGTCAAATTTTCATTGAAATGTAATGTGTCGCGGGGGTGTCATATAAAGTGTCTCTAGGTAGTTAAGGCATTTATCAAAACCGTAAATGAATTTGCCTATCATTTTGTCTTTATTTGATAAATTAAATAATTCAAACAAACCTCTCTGTTATTATGACTCTACACAATTTTGGATGTTTCATTTGCTCAATATTTTAGTATTTGTAATATGCATATTTATTTTAGAAATAGATAAAAAAAACAACTTAATCTTTATTAGATGGAATGACATTGCTTTCATATATATGTCCCACAAAAAATCATGATCACAGTCAACATAACTTGAATACTTCACTCGATAAAAACCACGATACCAAATGACAGCTACACCTACCGTGAATGTCGCCATTTAAAGAAATAAATCATTGTTGTTCTAAAAATAATAACAGATTTTCAAAGAAGTCTGTAAACAATAAGGAGATAAAAAGTAAAATTACACAAATCGATACAAATATCATAACAATAACCAACAGTGTTTTTTTCTGTTGTTTCTTTTATTGACAATATTGTAATCCTAACGGATCGATTATTCTATTTTTATCAAACTACATTTGTTTACCTTTCCGACAGGTATATCGATTTTGAACGTTATATCATTTAAACATTACTAAACAATCTACCTTTATTTAAACCTTATGTTTAAACTTACCTAACAAAAGAACTTTGACCTGTTTTACTAAGTCGTTTTTGTCCTTCTTTATTCGTTTTTCAATTTCTTTATTTACTTGCTTTCTGTTTACTTCTAAAGCACATTGGTTGTAAGGTATGATTACAATAGTCAAAAACATTCTCCTACTTTGGAGCACCAGCATAGTGGCTCAACAGAACTCGAAAGTGAATGGACATGCGAAACGTGTAAGGTCAATGCTATATATAAAGCAAACGTCACTTCATATCAATTTAAAAACAAAATTGAAAATTTGCAAATACACATAAATCAATACTCATTTGATACCAGAAATTGCAAAGAATTAAGTAAAAGGTAAAAGTCTAAAAATGAGGTGGAGTAAGCCGTCTCTGTTGTTTCTTTAATTTCTAGTTCTGGGAATGTATTAATGGAATCTTACCATGAATAGTTAATGAAAAGAACATCATCCATATATCTGAATGTACAATTAAAATACCTGGCTTGTTTTATCTTCTTGTTTTTGACAAGTGTCTGTAGGAACTCCGATTTATATGAAAATATAAAGAGGTCGGCAAGAAGAGGTAAACAGTTCGTTCCATTAAGAATGCCGTTTTTTAACTTCAAATTCAACAAATATGTTGTCATGAAAAACTCCAGCATACTGATATCTTGTTCCTTTGTATATCATCTTTTATTATAAACAAAATATGCCGTATGTTATCACACAGTAATAAATTTATAGTGTATGCTTTCATTTGTATGTTGAAAGCGTTGTGAATTATTTTTTCAGACGGTTTTTCAAATTCTCATGGAAAATGATGGTATACAGGGTTGAAAAAATTTTGATAGAACTTATTTCAGAAAAAGATTAAGATTTGAATTTATACAGAGTGTTTTCTTTAGAATCCACAGATGGTTAATACCACTTCGAAAAAAATAAACAGTTTCACAGTATTTTTGAATACCCTCTTTCCATGCGGAGAGAATATTTTTCAATATTATGGACACTTTTAACATACAGATGTGCCGGCAATGTTCCGTTGTTTGTACGAAATTTTGTGAAGCTTATGTATCCAATACATCTAAGGTAGGTCCTCTAATATATGTAAATGTATATGTTGTTAATTGTAATGTTCATTGAAGCCATGAAGGACTTATGATTCATCATAATATCATCCTTGTTAAATGATATGAATTTGTAAGTGGGATTACCTGAGTGCTCATTTATTCATTTATATGATTGAATGGTTTGAAAAATAAAATCTTGTACAAATTAACAGTTGAAATTACCGACTATACATATAAAGCTCAATTACAATTAAACTGCAGAGTATTGGTCCATTTCACTGTTGAGTTTATTGAACAAGTATCTCCTCTTTTAAAAAGGCAATCGAATTATGTAAATGACAAATGGATAACAACTTGTAATACTTCAATAATGAAAGGGATAAAAATTAACGTATACCATCGCCATAATTTACGACTTACTTCAACATGTTCAAATCTATAAGTAAATAAACTCATCATAGATACCAGGACTAAATTTAGAATATACGCCAGACGCGCGTTTCGTCTACAAAAGACTCATCAGTGACGTCCGAATCCAAACAAGTTTAAAAGGCCAAATAAAGTACGAAGTTGAAGAGCATTGAGGACAAAAATTCCTAAAAGTTTTGCCAAATACAGCTAAGGTAATCTATGCCTGAGGTAGAAAAGCCTTAGTAAATTTATAAATATAACCATATCAATGACAATTCATGTCAGCACAAAAAGTGCTGACTACTGGGCTTGAGATACCCTCGGGGAAATAAATTTCCACCAGCAGTGGCATCGATCCAGTGGTTATAAAGAAACTCATCATAGATACCAGGACTAAATTTAGAATAAAAGAGACACATATATACCCTTTTAAGGTTTGATTTAACAACATGTAACTATTTTCTTCAAATACTTTTATTTATTCTGACGTTGAATCCCGTTCTCAAAATTTATAGCAATAAAACGGTTAAAGATTAAAAAAAAAAAAAAAAAACCAACAAATATTATGAACTAAATGATTTCTTCAATTTATAAATACCTCACAGATATATTGGGACAACAAACCGATTCTTTCATTATCTCTATACAAACACGAATTATATTCAGTCAGCACAGATGTGGTCATTTTTATAATATTTGTCAAAACCATACCACGTACTATTATTGGAAGACGGTCAACATTTATTATTACGTGATTTTGGTACTAGTATCTGACATATACTATTGTTTTTAAGCGTCTGTTGACTGTATGGTTTTGTTTTTGTTTTTGTTGTTTCCAAACTGTTCGGTGAATCATGTTTATGTACATAAACAATTTTTTAAAAAGCGAGTTTCAATTTCTGCGATTACAACCATTTTTCATTTTTTGCAATAATAAAAACATCGCAAAATTTCTGAATTTACAGTTTTCAAATATCAAACATCATAAAATAATGCCAGTGATCCAACATGTATTTCCTTTTAACTCCAACAGCATCAAGAAAATAAGAATGTAAAACAAAATGAGGTTTCTTTGATTACAAGTGCGTTAAGCATATATATTAGTATACATTTTGTTGTTGTTGAATTCTTAGTCTCTTTTATAATAAAAAATACACGACATGCATCAACCTAAAATTTAGACCTACTATCTCTTGACGGAAATGATGAGCATATATATTTATAATCCAACAATATTATACAGACGAATAATACCATTTTTCGAGTTTACATTTGTTTCTTTAATTATGATTTGACACTCAGTTTTATTAATAATTATACCAATTTATTCAATACTAATTCACTGTGTAAAAACTAAAACAAAACATATCTTTCATTATCACCGACTTTTACAGCGATAAAAAGTAAACAAGCGTTATAAATAGATCAATATACGTGTGTAAGTCTAGTACATACATTTAACCTGGGGTAAACAGACATTTTACACGTATTTTTAATCTAATCGCCAAAGGTAAGGACATTTTATCAGAAGGGTGTTCACAGAACGATTATTTATGACAACATTGTAACAAATGCGGTTCATATAAACTAAATAAACCAAGCACTATATAATAACAAGTTGATAAAAAATAGGTAACCTGGTACGGTTTTGGTCAACCTTAACGTTATTTAAATTTATTGGTAATATTTGTGTTTCCCTAGTACATTGATTAACTTTTGAAATAGTCGCATATATGTATTATTCAATGAAACCCCACGTCAAACTATTAAATGCAATAAACATGATCAAGTAAAACAATAAACCATACTGTTTCTTAATTCATTTTTTTCTGTTTTGATATTTCAATAAAAACAACTTTACTTTAAAGACCGGATTTTTTATCGGACAACGTTTGACAGATACATTAAATATCCAAAGGTTACTTTTTCATATCTTTGCATTTTCGAAATGGCCCAAGCTGCAGCCTCGACCTGTGAAATATGTACTGGTGGACCTGGAGAATATTATTGCCAACAGTGTGATCAGTTATTTTGTGGAAGCTGTAAATTATCTCATTTACGCATGAAGATAAGTAAAAACCACACGTTTCTAAGTGGACCAAACATCAACAAGGAAGAAAAACTCCTTTGTATAGAACACGACGAAATTTTCTTTTTCTTCTGTAATGATTGTGATACGCCTGTGTGTAGAATTTGCTCCGTAGAGAAACATAGTCGCCATTTGATGACAGACCTAACTAAATCAACTGAAAAGCTAAGATCCGAACTTGTCAAGACAATTGAATCGAAGATAACAACATCGAGCCAAACCGTTAGCAAAATTGAAAGAGAAACAAAAACCTACCGCGAAGAAGTCAAAGCAGTCATCAAAACCATAACTGATGACGGAAAATACTTGAAGAATTTGATTGATAAGAAAGTAGATAGTTTTGTTAAGCTAGTGCAGGATGAGGAACACAGAGTATTACAAAAGATGTCTACAATAACCAAATTCTATAAGGGAGTTTTCGAAAACTGTCAACAATGGCAAAAAAATATCACAGAAATGGAAACAATAGCTGATGTACTTTTATTACAAAAGTTGAAGAAGCTTAAAGTTGATGTGGACAACATAGATTTAAAGCAAGTTCCAGAAAGGTCATCTGTGTCATACATAAACAAAAAGCCATCAGGCACAGAAATTGACAGCCTATTTGGAGAGTTGCAGTTTAAGTGAGTAATTGATTCATAGAAAAGAATAATTATGGTATTAGAAATTGCATCGGTATAAGAAATGATTTAAACTCGATTTCCCTTTTATTTGAAGGTGTGATTGTAGCAATGCAATTAACCGACAACAACATGACAAAAAAACACTTAAAAATTACTAAAAGACAACCAACACTTCACAAAATTAGAAAACACAAATACAGTGACGAACATCTGTTGAAAATAAATTGTTATATTCAAAGGCAAACATACAACGCAAGTTTTCGAATGGCTGTAAGATACGATAATGCTTGATATTACTGATCTAAGACAGAAAATGTTGCTAGATATTGTTTCAAATAGACATTTCGTTTACTCATTTTGATACTACGAATGTTATTTTTGGCCGGCATTGTAGTATGAACAGTAGCCTAAATGAAATGTACCTTAATCACAAGGGACATAACGGTTTAGAGGGCCTTTCATACAGAAAAAAATGTAAATAGACATTTTTAAAGTAAAATCAAGATTCGTAATCCAGATAAGAAAATTCATAACCAGGCACAACTAAAAATGACCACCTTTTTCACTAATTGTCATTTAAAAAATGTACAACTTTAAAGAAATCAAGGTTACAACATCGTTAAGCAAAATTGAATACTGATGGATTATGATTATCGGTATGTGGTCACTCTAGCCTACACAGTGCTTCTGCATCTTTAGGTGTAAACGTTCCCTTTATTATAAACCATGAATATATAGAAACGCACCCACTGTTGCATAAAAAACTATTGACATTTTGTCGTAGTCACTAATGTTGGACATTCAGTAACGAAATAAATTAACTGTTTTGTAGCCAATGCTTAACTCACAGCGACACATTTGATAAATAAGCTACTGCAGTTATTGTTTATTTTTAATATTACAAAAGTTTGTCCGAAACTGATTTGTCAATTCTTGTTATGTTAGTGATGTTTGGGCTTTTATCATGTATATAGGAACTCACATTCTAGTACTTAAGTTATAAAACATCCCAATCTTTCAGCTATCTTAGTTGTACCTCTTCTCTTGGTAAATGAGAATTTTTTTGTAAAACAATGATTTTTTGTCATTGATTCATGGTGTACATACTCATTTTGTTTAAAAAGGGGGAGTATACTGTTTTACCTCTGTCTGTCCGTCCGTCCAACCATCCGTCCGTCCGTCAGTCCGTCCGTCCCATATACACTTTGTGATGCGTTTTCAGATTCATCACTCGACAACTTCCTGTTTACCGAACACTTGTATGATTTTACACATGTTAGCCAAGATGAAAAGTTTTCTCAGGAACTACAGTACAAGGATTTCTGAAATTTGGTTTCAGGGTTTATTGAAGTCTTCTATACCGTGTGATGCGTTTTCAGATTCATCACATCGACAACTTCCTGTTTACTGAACACATGCATATTTTAACAATATTAAAATTATCCACTTGCGGTGGGGTATCATCAGTGAGCAGTAGCTCGCAGTTTAACTTGTTGATCGTGTGTTCATATAAGCAACGTAATTATTTTCCTGTTTACAAAAAAAGATTTTTGTTTCCTTAAGTTTGGCATCCTTCATATGTATGATTTACGAAACTTAAACCTCTCTTAACCTTTGGCGTATGACAAAATGAAATGCTAAACCTTATATTTGTTTTATGTACATTACATTTACTAATTGCAAAGAGTTAAATAAGTATTTTGCTGTAAATGTCATCAAAATTAGAACGGCTTATTATGTAGTGATGTTTTGTGTTTTAGGGAAGGTCAAGCGGTAATGGAAAAAACTGAAAACCAACAAAATACCAGGTAATGCATTGTTTTCTCTTGTTTAGCAAGGTAAATATGTAAGACTCAGATCGACGACCGATCTCTAATCGACATCCGTTCCCCAAATCGACGTCAACATCTGAGGTCACAATAAAATAACAATCCAAATCGACAGCCAATTTTATGCCTTTCTAATAGACGTCCATTTTTTTCCTTCTCTAATCGATGTCTAATTTTCAGCTTCTCTACTCAACCTCGGTTTTGGAAACAGAATACAAAATTTAACTGAACCGATAGCAGCTGAAACCTTTCTACTTTTTTATAAATATATTATGCGTGACAAATAAAATCTATTTTTTTTTATTTATCACCTTCTAGTATGTTAATAGGTTGTGATATTTAAAACTTAAGAGATAACATAAAAATAAAGATATGTTGACTAATGGAATAACTAAATAAATAATATCCACCAAAATTCAAATAAAGTATATATGAGCAAATACATGTCGTTAAGTCGACTGTAAAAGGCCACGACATGAACAATGTAAACAATATAAATTAGAAAAATAACGGTCTTATACAAACAATACCGGAAAAAAAAGGACAGAGATAAATCAATGAAAACTACTGGACAACACGGAGGCACAAAACTAATGTAGCGGGGGTTAAACATGTGTGTGAGCATTTATCCATCCTCTCACCTGGACTAGTGGTGTAACAGCAGAACATAAAAACTTAATGCTAATTTCTTGTGTATACAGGTGGAAACCCGATTGAAATAGAACAAAAGAGTCGAATCTCTTTGTTAGAGAAGGCGATAAATGCTTACTGTAATGTTTACTATAGTTATAAACATTTTAAAAATTAATAGAATCAAATAAAATGACAATTTTCTTCTCAATTACGAAGTCTTTTATTTTAAAAACACCACTTGCATAAGTTTTCAATTTATCTCGTGCATAGTTAAACAGAACATTTAGATATCAAGTCGACGACATGGATAACTTTCAAGTTGGATGTAGAAAATGCATAACCTCCGATTTTTTTTATATTTTCTTTACCACGGACGGCAAAACATATCAATCTATTAGTTCAGTAATTTTCGTGTCTGCCTTTCATTATGTTACTCAAGAAAAAATTCCAAAAAGTGGGTAACAATTGTATCGAAAAGAGAAAATCGAGTGCACCTTTTTATGTTAGGGCGTGTTTGAGTTGAATATTTTGTCTTGATATCGCACAAAGCAGGAATATTTCATACATCGTCTCGCTTTAGATCATTTTTATATATCAAAGCTACAGGTTGACTTTATAACATAAAAAAATCACAGGACTAAAAGATGAATTATATGGATCAAGTGAGATACCTATCTAATGAATCACAAAAACAGAGAAGGTGTGTTCGTATAGCTATTTGTTTACTAAAAGTACTTGACGACAGTCTTTCAAGTTGGATGACAAAAATGCATATCTTCGAAAAATTATAATTTTGTGTGTGTGATAACTAGGGTTTATAGTCTTTAACCACTAAAAAAAACTACTATGCCCTTCCACGAAATATTTAATTAGAATTTTTTTAAATATTTATGAATTTTTAAAAATTCAACCTGACAACCAATCAGACAATAATTTGAAGTTGAATCAATGCAGACAAGATCATTAACTGATGCTCATTAACTATTTTGTGTGTGTGATAACTAGGGTTTATAGTCTTTAACCACTAAAAAAAACTACTATGCCCTTCCAAGAAATATTTAATTAGAATTTTTTTTTAAATATTTATGAATTTTTAAAAATTCAACCTGACAACCAACCAGACAATAATTTTAAGTTGAATCAATGCAGACAAGATCATTAACTGATGCTCATTAGCTATTTGATACATTTGTCTTTTAAAGTACAAATGACATATAAGGATCGTAATGGTGCAATGTGGATAAATTTATTGGTTTCCAAGAGCAAAATCGACAGCGCGTCATCCCTACAATTGCTTCCATTTCTACGATTGTGAAAATGAACTGGCGTGATTTGGAGATAATTTTGACGAAGTAGAATCCTGAATGTATATGTATAACTCCATGTGTAAACAGAACCTGAATTATAATACTCTCAAAACAATTGCCTGTACTTCCTTTTTGTGTGTCTTGACTTACATCAATGAGTCTTATTTAGACGAAATAAGCGTCTGGCGTACTAAATTATAATCCTGGTACTCTTGATAACTATTTACACCACTGGGTCGATGCCACTGCTGGTGGACGTTTCGTCACCGAGGGTATCACCAGCCCAGTAGTCAGCACTTCGGTGTTGGCATATCATTTGTGTGACCATTTTTATAAATTTTCTGTTAACAAAACTTTGAATTTTTCGAAAAACTAAGGATTTTCTTGTCCCAGGAAAAGATTACCTTAGCCGTATTTGACACAACTTTTTGGAATTTTGGATCCTCAATGCTCTTCAACTTTGTACTTGCTTGGCATTATAACAATTTTGATATGAGCGTCACTGATGATGAGTCACATGTAGACGAAACGCCTGTCTGGTGTACTAAATTATAATCCTGGTACTTTTGATAACTATAGTATTAAATTATAATCCTTGTACCTTTGATAACTGTTTACAACCTAATGCCCTCTAGAAATTGTTTGATTTTCTTTGTCATTAGGTTGCTGTTTTCTTTCCACTTACACTTACATGCATGGATTTTATTAATATAAAAGGGAATGATATACTACAAGGTAGATCGATTGGGCTTCCTTTTTAACATAAATATTAATATTCATGTTACTTATTTCGGGTTGAAAAAAATCTATAAGGAAAGTATGCATAAATGTTTTAAAATTTAGTTGTCATAATCTTGAACACTACAAAACATGTACGTGTATAAGTTAAGTCCAGTAATCAATCAATCAATAGTTTTGGCAAAACATGACGTAACATTGGACGTCGATTAGAGTATCAACATATTGTACGTCGATTAGAGTATCAACATATTGTACGTCGATTAGAGTATCAACATATTGTACGTCGATTAGAGTATCAACATATTGTACGTCGATTAGAGTATCAACATATTGGACGTCGATTAGAGTATCAACATATTGGACGTCGATTAGAGTATCAACATATTGTACGTCGATTAGAGTATCAAACATATTGTACGTCGATTAGAGTATCAACATATTGTACGTCGATTAGAGTATCAACATATTGGACGTCGATTAGAGTATCAAACATATTGTACGTCGATTAGAGTATCAACATATTGTACGTCGATTAGAGTATCAACATATTGTACGTCGATTAGAGTATCAACATATTGGACGTCGATTAGAGTATCAAACATATTGGACGTCGATTAGAGTATCAACATATTGGACGTCGATTAGAGTATCAACATATTGTACGTCGATTAGAGTATCAAACATATTGTACGTCGATTAGAGTATCAACATATTGGACGTCGATTAGAGTATCAAACATATTGGACGTCGATTAGAGTAACAAACATATTGGACGTCGATTAGAGTATCAAACATATTGTACGTCGATTAGAGTATCAACATATTGTACGTCGATTAGAGTATCAACATATTGTACGTCGATTAGAGTATCAACATATTGGACGTCGATTAGAGTATCAACATATTGGACGTCGATTAGAGTATCAACATATTGTACGTCGATTAGAGTATCAAACATATTGTACGTCGATTAGAGTATCAAACATATTGGACGTCGATTAGAGTATCAAACATATTGGACGTCGATTAGAGTATCAACATATTGGACGTCGATTAGAGTATCAACATATTGTACGTCGATTAGAGTATCAAACATATTGGACGTCGATTAGAGTATCAACATATTGGACGTCGATTAGAGTATCAACATATTGTACGTCGATTAGAGTATCAACATATTGGACGTCGATTAGAGTATCAACATATTGTACGTCGATTAGAGTATCAAACATATTGTACGTCGATTAGAGTATCAAACATATTGGACGTCGATTAGAGTATCAAACATATTGGACGTCGATTAGAGTATCAACATATTGGACGTCGATTAGAGTATCAACATATTGTACGTCGATTAGAGTATCAACATATTGGACGTCGATTAGAGTATCAACATATTGTACGTCGATTAGAGTATCAAACATATTGGACGTCGATTAGAGTATCAAACATATTGGACGTCGATTAGAGTATCAAACATATTGGACGTCGATTAGAGTATCAACATATTGTACGTCGATTAGAGTATCAACATATTGGACGTCGATTAGAGTATCAACATATTGGACGTCGATTAGAGTATCAAACATATTGGACGTCGATTAGAGTATCAAACATATTGTACGTCGATTAGAGTATCAAACATATTGGACGTCGATTAGAGTATCAACATATTGGACGTCGATTAGAGTATCAAACATATTGGACGTCGATTAGAGTATCAACATATTGGACGTCGATTAGAGTATCAAACATATTGGACGTCGATTAGAGTATCAACATATTGTACGTCGATTAGAGTATCAAACATATTGTACGTCGATTAGAGTATCAACATATTGTACGTCGATTAGAGTATCAACATATTGTACGTCGATTAGAGTATCAAACATATTGGACGTCGATTAGAGTATCAACATATTGTACGTCGATTAGAGTATCAAACATATTGTACGTCGATTAGAGTATCAAACATATTGTACGTCGATTAGAGTATCAAACATATTGGACGTCGATTAGAGTATCAACATATTGGACGTCGATTAGAGTATCAACATATTGTACGTCGATTAAAGTATCAACATATTGTACGTCGATTAGAGTATCAACATATTGTACGTCGATTAGAGTATCAAACATATTGTACGTCGATTAGAGTATCAAACATATTGTACGTCGATTAGAGTATCAACATATTGTACGTCGATTAGAGTATCAAACATATTGGACGTCGATTAGAGTATCAACATATTGGACGTCGATTAGAGTATCAACATATTGGACGTCGATTAGAGTATCAAACGTATTGGACGTCGATTAGAGTATCAAACATATTGGACGTCGATTAGAGTAACAAACATATTGGACGTCGATTAGAGTATCAACATATTGTACGTCGATTAGAGTATCAACATATTGTACGTCGATTAGAGTATCAAACATATTGGACGTCGATTAGAGTATCAACATATTGGACGTCGATTAGAGTATCAACATATTGTACGTCGATTAGAGTATCAACATATTGTACGTCGATTAGAGTATCAACATATTGGACGTCGATTAGAGTATCAAACATATTGTACGTCGATTAGAGTATGAAACATATTGGACGTCGATTAGAGTATCAAACATATTGGACGTCGATTAGAGTATCAAACATATTGGACATCGATTAGAGTATCAACATATTGTACGTCGATTAGAGTATCAACATATTGGACGTCGATTAGAGTATCAACATATTGTACGTCGATTAGAGTATCAAACATATTGGACGTCGATTAGAGTATCAAACATATTGTACGTCGATTAGAGTATCAAACATATTGGACGTCGATTAGAGTATCAACATATTGGACGTCGATTAGAGTATCAACATATTGTACGTCGATTAGAGTATCAACATATTGGACGTCGATTAGAGTATCAACATATTGTACGTCGATTAGAGTATCAAACATATTGTACGTCGATTAGAGTATCAAACATATTGTACGTCGATTAGAGTATCAAACATATTGGACGTCGATTAGAGTATCAACATATTGTACGTCGATTAGAGTATCAACATATTGTACGTCGATTAGAGTATCAAACATATTGTACGTCGATTAGAGTATCAAACATATTGGACGTCGATTAGAGTATCAACATATTGTACGTCGATTAGAGTATCAACATATTGTACGTCGATTAGAGTATCAACATATTGTACGTCGATTAGAGTATCAACATATTGTACGTCGATTAGAGTATCAACATATTGTACGTCGATTAGAGTATCAACATATTGTACGTCGATTAGAGTATCAAACATATTGGACGTCGATTAGAGTATCAACATATTGTACGTCGATTAGAGTATCAACATATTGTACGTCGATTAGAGTATCAACATATTGGACGTCGATTAGAGTATCAAACATATTGGACGTCGATTAGAGTATCAACATATTGGACGTCGATTAGAGTATCAAACGTATTGGACGTCGATTAGAGTATCAAACATATTGGACGTCGATTAGAGTAACAAACATATTGGACGTCGATTAGAGTATCAACATATTGTACGTCGATTAGAGTATCAACATATTGGACGTCGATTAGAGTATCAAACATATTGGACGTCGATTAGAGTATCAAACATATTGGACGTCGATTAGAGTATCAACATATTGGACGTCGATTAGAGTATCAAACGTATTGGACGTCGATTAGAGTATCAAACATATTGGACGTCGATTAGAGTAACAAACATATTGGACGTCGATTAGAGTATCAACATATTGTACGTCGATTAGAGTATCAACATATTGTACGTCGATTAGAGTATCAAACATATTGGACGTCGATTAGAGTATCAACATATTGGACGTCGATTAGAGTATCAACATATTGTACGTCGATTAGAGTATCAACATATTGTACGTCGATTAGAGTATCAACATATTGGACGTCGATTAGAGTATCAAACATATTGTACGTCGATTAGAGTATGAAACATATTGGACGTCGATTAGAGTATCAAACATATTGGACGTCGATTAGAGTATCAAACATATTGGACGTCGATTAGAGTATCAACATATTGTACGTCGATTAGAGTATCAACATATTGGACGTCGATTAGAGTATCAACATATTGTACGTCGATTAGAGTATCAAACATATTGGACGTCGATTAGAGTATCAAACATATTGGACGTCGATTAGAGTATCAACATATTGTACGTCGATTAGAGTATCAACATATTGTACGTCGATTAGAGTATCAACATATTGGACGTCGATTAGAGTATCAACATATTGGACGTCGATTAGAGTATCAACATATTGGACGTCGATTAGAGTATCAAACATATTGTACGTCGATTAGAGTATCAAACATATTGGACGTCGATTAGAGTATCAACATATTGTACGTCGATTAGAGTATCAAACATATTGTACGTCGATTAGAGTATCAACATATTGTACGTCGATTAGAGTATCAACATATTGGACGTCGATTAGAGTATCAACATATTGTACGTCGATTAGAGTATCAACATATTGTACGTCGATTAGAGTATCAACATATTGTACGTCGATTAGAGTATCAAACATATTGTACGTCGATTAGAGTATCAAACATATTGGACGTCGATTAGAGTATCAACATATTGGACGTCGATTAGAGTATCAACATATTGTACGTCGATTAGAGTATCAACATATTGTACGTCGATTAGAGTATCAACATATTGTACGTCGATTAGAGTATCAAACATATTGTACGTCGATTAGAGTATCAAACATATTGGACGTCGATTAGAGTATCAACATATTGTACGTCGATTAGAGTATCAACATATTGTACGTCGATTAGAGTATCAACATATTGTACGTCGATTAGAGTATCAACATATTGTACGTCGATTAGAGTATCAACATATTGTACGTCGATTAGAGTATCAACATATTGTACGTCGATTAGAGTATCAAACATATTGGACGTCGATTAGAGTATCAACATATTGTACGTCGATTAGAGTATCAACATATTGTACGTCGATTAGAGTATCAACATATTGGACGTCGATTAGAGTATCAAACATATTGGACGTCGATTAGAGTATCAACATATTGTACGTCGATTAGAGTATCAACATATTGTACGTCGATTAGAGTATCAACATATTGTACGTCGATTAGAGTATCAACATATTGTACGTCGATTAGAGTATCAACATATTGGACGTCGATTAGAGTATCAAACATATTGGACGTCGATTAGAGTATCAACATATTGTACGTCGATTAGAGTATCAACATATTGTACGTCGATTAGAGTATCAACATATTGTACGTCGATTAGAGTATCAACATATTGTACGTCGATTAGAGTATCAAACATATTGGACGTCGATTAGAGTATCAACATATTGTACGTCGATTAGAGTATCAAACATATTGGACGTCGATTAGAGTATCAACATATTGTACGTCGATTAGAGTATCAAACATATTGGACGTCGATTAGAGTATCAACATATTGTACGTCGATTAGAGTATCAACATATTGGACGTCGATTTTAGGAACGGACGTCAATTTGAGTCTAACAAACATAAGTACATAAACACTATCCAACTACCAAACACTAATGATGAAAGAAAGAAAAAAGCACTTAAAGATGAAGACAACGATAAAAGCACAACACAAATACAAGATAGAAGAGCGAAAGTTGAGGTCCGGCATATCTTCGTTTAAAGTCACTATCAGAGCATGTGAAAAAACGAACTACAATCCGTTGATAAGCAATATATGGCTGGAGATTCGTGAAGAAGCAGTAAGTGTTGTCATATTCGTCTTTTCATATGCGCAATGTGCAAATACCAGCATGCTTTTTCAGAGATAAGAATTATACTCTGGATAATTATATTTCAGGCCAAAAGAATCGCAAAAGATGTACACATACGCATGTATGTTTTGTCGGTAAGTAGAAATAATGTCCGCATTTACAATGTTGTTTTATTATAATTGTCTGGGATGTATTTTTTTTACTTATTGAAAAGTCATGTAGATTTTGTTGGCTAATTTGGAATGAATATAATACTACTTGTTTTTACTGACATTATCAATCATGAGGGACTATTTTTTTTGTATCATATAGTATATCATAACAGATGATAATCATGATAATGTTGAGGTCAATTAAGATATATTCAGAATATGTAAATTGCGTTGAACTTGAACGAAACAACACTATAACGAAGTTTCTAAAAAGCTAACATAGAGTGTGGTATTGACTGCTACCAAAATGACCGAAAGAAATATGTAAACTAACATTAACGTGCCTTACTCTTTTAAGTTCAAATAATTAAGAAGATGTCACTTTCCGACTGACCGTAAACGATTGAAAATCATGTTTTAGTGCATACAAAACAGCAATAACATTAAAACGCATCAGAACTTGAAGAACATTTAAACTGTGTCGTCCAATAATGTGTTTAGCATGCTTAATAAATTTATCTTTCATAACTGAATACACATTTGTCCAGTAACACTCCTCTAGTTTGGGCATTGGCATTTTTGCAAAAAAAAGGTAGTCTTTTTAGTTTAATATGATATTAATTGCTCACACATACTTGTATCTGGAATTTGCTACAACATAATTACTGTATTGTTATTTGATATGTTTATTGAATTCTTGTTACAGGAATGAGCAGATTTCAGCGTAAGTATATTATACTAAAAAAAATATTAAAGAAAATATAAAAGTTGTCTGAATTAACAAAAAAAAGAGGGACCAAAGATATCAGAGGGTCAGTCAAACTCATAAATCAAAAGTGAACTGACAACGCCATGGCTAAAATGAAAAAGTCAAACTGACAAATAATAGAACACGATTAACTTATTTGAGACGGTAAACGTCCATTTCGGTGAACGCTCCATTCATACATGACATAATTAACAGAATTATGTAAGTTTGCTTTAATAAAAATCATTCTTTAACATTTACTAAATGTATATGAATGACACAGCAATTTGATTTTTTTGCTGACACAAAATGTGTAAGTGTTTGCACATATATGTTTTAAACGGCAATCAAAGTAGGCTTATATGATCATGATGATCTTTTAGTTTTAATAAACGAGGTAGACAAATAGCAGAAGATTTTTCTGTCTACAATGAATGGAAGTGATTTTAATTTGCAATCAACGGAAGCTAGTATTTTTAAGTGAATATCTATTATTTACTATCGTATAACAAAAATAACCTTAGCTGTATTCTGCTTTTCTTTAACGATTTCATTGTTGTCATGTAGTGTCTTACATGTACAGTTTTTTTTATATATAAAACCCCTGGTTTTCAAATGGTTATGTGTGAGCGCTTTTGATAGTTATGTCATTTATCTTCATTTAGTTGTCCACGTAGGTTATGTCTATTATATCATATAAGACATGTTTTTCTATGAGTCGAGGAGTATTTTCAAAACAGGATTGTATTTGTTTACAATACACAGATAATTCTGGTAAAGAAAGCAAAATGTTCATAAAAACTATTTGTTGACTTTTAAGGTTCAATCTACCATTTTCTACACAAGAACATGTTTGTATTTGATCAGTAATATGACAGTTTTTATCCATTTGTTTGATGATTTTGAGCTTTTGATTTTGCCATTTAATTAGGCACTTTAATATTTGAATTTTCCTCGGAGTTGATTATTTTTGTGATTTTCCTTTTTTCGTTTCGTTAACAACTAATTCTAAGTATATTTGATGACATCTGAAAAAGAAGCTTTCCCTTTCTATCTAATTGATTTACGCATTTTTATCTCTTTTAATTCTTTTAATGTATAAAATAATAAAAAATGAGAATTCTTAGTGTATCAAGGAGGTCAAAATAAGTATGTAGTTCTTTGGCATTAAACAAAAAAAACGTCGTAATTTCCATAATAGACCACTTCCGAGTTCATCCGTCACTAAAAAAAATCGTCCACTAAACGCCCTTTTTGACGTCATTTACCAGATAGAGGGGTCGCCTGTATCCATGCACTATTTCCGTTCATCAAGCGTCTAAGTGATCGTCATTGTGCAGGATAAACTAGAAATAATGGTTGTTCTGTAGGTACTTTATGACAATTCCCTAATGACAGAAATTCTGATTGTCAATTTTGAGAATTCAATTTGCCGAATAAGTCGTACAATGTATAATTATAGTTTTCAAACCACTCGCCCAACATAGGAGTGGAAGTGACGACGCCCCTAAACGCACAAATGACGTTCACTAAAAGCAGAGTTTTTGACGGAAATGCATCGAACTCGAAAGTTGTCTATTGTGTAAAGGTGTTAAGTAATTTTTTGTTCATAATACAAACCATTCTTTTTCTTTTTATTATAAATATTAGATTTATACAATTAAGACGTTACAGCTATTTGATTGTTTTGCTAACACCAAGACCAACATTAAGAAGAGTCCATTTATATAAATGTGTAAACACAAAACATAATCATTTGCATATTTGTTGGAATTGTAGTGATTTTATTACATGTTATAGCACACTGTGTGTCCACAATAAAGTGTTTCCAATATGTTTGTGGTAAATAAAGTCGGAAGGTTGCATTCAGAAAGTATAGACATCTTGAAGTGCGTTTTCTTTTCTAATTGTATTGAACCTTTATTCCGGTAATATGTGAAGAACACAACGTACACACAAGCATCTCTTCTACTACCGTGAAGATTTGCTACTTCTCAAAAACACCAAATAAGACATAAGCATTTTATCTTTTATAGAACAGAACCTAGTACATCGTCAAATAGGTATGTATTTAAGTTATAATTCTTTTCAGTGCTTAAACAGTATAGAGATTGTTATTATTCACATACAAACTAATAGCTCGGTTATCCCTTCGTAAATTTTACGGACGCCATCACGAGTTGGTTGACCGTTATAGAATAACCGTTTCACAAATGATATCGGATATGTTCCTTACGTCGTAACTACTATCCCCTTCCCTTTCATGAGAATCTTCAGCTTACACAGAGAATTCATGTATTTATATTGATAACTTAACAATATATTTGATTCATCAAACATTGACCGTTCAATTATGTTTGCTTTAATTTCTTTTTCGTATTCATAGCATATTGGCATGATTTTAAATAAGCATATTTATATTAACCTTAAACAACTGTTAATATTGAAATATTATCCAATCCTTTTTTATTGTTGCGTATGTTATGACAGATTAAGATTTTTCAAAACGATCGTTCGCACTTTAATTGTAGAATAACCATTTGAATGCACCACTGACTGTAGTGCAACGATCAATATATTTTCTGTCTTATATTAGAGCATTTGCCAGTTGGTAAATAGTTATCAAAGGTACCAGGATTATGATTTAGTACGCCAGACGCGCGTGTGGTCTACATACGACTCATACGATCAATAAAAGTTTATAAAAAACCAGACACAATAAAAATATTTTATTAACGTTTGATAAGCTAATTAACACTTTTCTTATTTCATACTTTTGCAGTCAAGGTTTGCGTATGTAAGTAACACGTATCAATCTTAATCATATCATATCACACTCATGTAGTCCTAGAGATGTTAATGTATGGAAAAAAACCACTCTATCTCGCATCAATTAGTTGTCCTTGAAACTAAACACAATAGTTATGCCATTAGAACTTGCAATAAGTCTTGTTGGAGTGTACACAACACGATAGCTCATGTCTTTGTTTGAAATACGGTTTATATTTATTTAAAAAAATGAAATTAACACGTTTAATAATTATATGCGTCCGATGCGCTTTTCTGGATTTACCTTCATCAGGAACGCTCAAAGCCAAACATTTGAAATCCGAAGATGTAAAAGTACCGAAACCGTTGACGAGCTATATGTAAAAAAAACTAAAATAAATAGCCAATTCATCTATAGCAAAATTTGCCTGAGGGAGTTGAAACTTTAGTTTCTTAATAATTTCAAAATTTATAAACGGACAATTTTAATAAAGTTTGTTAAATCCTGTCAGAACTCAACTGTTCTTCTTATTTTGACTGTTGTTTATAAAAATGCATATGAAGTGTCCTATTTATGGAATGTATTCCAAAAAATAATCCTTAGAAAAAATGTGGGTCCCGACTCATTAACATGATTATATAATTTCCAAAATTCCAAGAATTTACAAAATAAGAGACACAGGTTTCGGTTTCAACTTCATCGGGTAAAGATGATCT
This sequence comes from Mytilus galloprovincialis, assembly GCF_965363235.1. NCBI lineage: Eukaryota > Metazoa > Mollusca > Bivalvia > Mytilida > Mytilidae > Mytilus > Mytilus galloprovincialis. The sequence goes on along the minus strand of NC_134845.1, from coordinate 80,359,500 downwards.
TAGACGAATTTAAATATCATTTTAAATCCTTGTTCAATGTTTAATAATATAGCTGCTTACTGTTCTCCATATAAATGAATCCCTGGCTTTCAATTTTTTGGATTTCATCACACCTGATGCATATTGAAACCTGAAAAGTATTTATGATTATATATAAAAAAGAAGATGTTATGGTTGCCAATGATACAACTGTCCACAATAGACCAAAAGGACAAAGACATTTATTTAACAACTATATGTCACCCTACTGCCTTCAAAAATGTGCAAAGCCCATACCGCATAGTCAGCTATAAAAGGTCCCGATATGACAATGTAAAACAATTCAAACGAGAAAAATTAACGGCCTTAACTATGGACAAAAAATGAACGAAAAACAATTATGTAACTCATAAACAAACGACAACCACTGAATTACAGGCTCCTGACTTGGGACAGACTCATACATAAATAATGTGGCGGGTTTAAACATGTTTGCGGGATCCCAACCCTACCCTAACTTGGGACAGTGGTATAACAGTACAACATAAGAATGAACTATAAAAATCAGTTGAAAAAACTCATCAGATGCAAAAACATACAATTGGACGTGGCCGTGTACTTGTACATCCCGACAACAAAACGACACTAGGAACAGATCTGAGAGTACCCGCATTTATCTGACAGCTAGTTCAAAGCCACTAACAACTTAAAAACAATCATGCAAACATCATGCTAAACAATCAATCCGTACACATCCAACTTACAACATCCAATGGATTTAGTGTAAAGACGTCATAAACAGTCAGAGAAAATATGACCTTGTGAAATCCAATACTATACTATATATAAGTGGGTTTTTTTTCACAATTCAGCGTGTGAGTGAATATATGTCCATTTTGCACATACGTGTTTTAGATAATTAATCGTAAACTTGGTAGCTCTCAGTTTCTTCCACATTATGAATTTTATAGTAACCTTTTATAGGCATCTGTTTCTTGTTTATTTCAATAAATTCAATACATATTTTCAGTAAAACTACATTGTACTCCATTATATAACCGAGTTATTAGAATCTATGAAAGTGTTTGTAGTGTAACATCATAATTAAGTTTTACGAATCACTTGTTTCTGTGCACAATATGCATATTTTATAGTAAAAAAATAAAACAAACAATACACCAATGAGGATAGAAAAAAAAGAATGTTGTAACTTATACTCAATACAAAAAACAAACGTATTATGAAGTTAGTACCTTAACGTATCAAACTTTCCAAGTTTATTAGTGTATATCGTCTCTAAACTCAAATGAAACGACTGTTTTCTTGAACATGTTTGGTGGCTGTTACTAGAAACTGTTACAGATTTTTTAATTTGTTCATGCATGCACATGCACCAGAAGATTCATCTTATGAATAGGATTTAAATATCGGTTAGAAATATTGATAGGTCATGGACCTCCTTTTCGAGTTATTTGCGATTTAAAATATGGCGGGAAAAGGCTGCGTCTGACTTTTACCTTATGTTTGCATTGGTATTATTTGGGTCTCAAAACAAAAGAAAGAAATCAAGAATCTTCTTAAATTTTGTTAAATCACCTTTCATGAGCTATTAAGTCTTATATTAAAAAATAAATAGGTGTAATGGGGCAAAATATTATCCCGTGTATTGTATGAAAAAACAGCAAGAAGTCCAAACATTTGACACGAATTCCAAAATCTCAATTAAGTACATCTGGAAATAAACGTTGTGCCCTTTTTTCTCTTTCATGTTGTGCCACGCCGTATAGAATGTGTAAATATATACATGTATATATATGTTTTTAATCAGAGATGCTTTTTGATCGATCATGTATAGCAGAAGGGAAACAATTCATCTCAATAGAAGCGAGTAGTTTAGTTCAGCTGTGTTTATACGCATATATGTATAATGTATTATGTTTAGCGCTCTAATATATATCTATATCTCTACGTACATGCAATGCAGAGAAACACAAAAGTCTTATACTATATATAAATAATTTACCGTTTTTGCTCGATTTTCATTTAACTTTTCAGAAAATGCAGAAACAGTAGATGTTTCAGGTGAGTATTTGTGTCAGTGTACTGTATAAAATAGTTGAACGAATTCTAACTATATTTTTCTTTGCAAACGACCGACTTGTGATCGATCCTAATCTGGAGCATACAACATGTACAAAACATTATGAACTAGTACAGCAACTAGCTGATACAATTTCAGACAATTTAGACTTGTGGTCAATCTATGATTTGATCAATAATGCCCATCTGAATCATCCACAATAATTATAAAAAGTAGTTTACAAGATGATCATATTTCATCAATAAGGAATGGGTAGCTAAATACAGTTATGCAATAGTCTGTTTGTCTTTTTCCACAGTATGAATAGGAAACAACACTCAATCATTCGAACTGGTGTTTAATTTCCAAGGTTTAACAGGTGAAAAAAGAAATATTTCGATTAAAAAAAATCAGAAATGACATGCTTTATTAGAAAGAAAATAATCAATTTAAACAATGCCTACTGAACTATAATTAATCAGGTGCTGGAAACGTTTGAGTTGAGCCTTATCCCGTGCACCCAATAGGTTTTAGAAAATGAACGAGGTTCAACTTAAGAGTTATTTATGTTTCGACTTTATCGAAGTATGGTTCCCACATGGTTCGAGTGTGATTCAAACTCCAAGGCTCCTTTTTAAAGGTCGTACTTTGACTGGAAAAGCTAACATTATATACATTGTCACTTGAATAGAGATTTGTCTCATTGGCACAGATACCATATTATCTTATTTATTTACAAACATGTTGAATTTGAATGTGAGACAAATTCTATAGTATATTTTAGAACTTGTCACGTAAAGGTTAGATAAAAATCCCAACTGTTCAGTATGAATGAGTCGTCAATCGAGTACAATTAAGAATGTACGAAAAAGATCAGTGCATTTGAGTACTATCAATGACTATAACTTGTTTTTTCCGTATAGTATGTAGTAAGGCTTTATTGTATCTATAAACCATATCTTGCAAGGACTTTTGTCATTCATGTAATAACATTAAAATAGAAATGGGGAATGTGTCAAAGAGATAACAACCCGACCGTAGAAAAAACAACAACAGCAGGAGGTCATTAACAGGTCTTCAATGCAGAGATATTCCCGCACCCGGGATAAAATATGGTTTTAAATGTGGATGTCCGTATATAATTAATATCAATTTCTGATAAGTTTTGAGCTAAGTGTGTCTGTATGTTTTTAAATTAGTTTCAGCGTTTGAAGACTCATTGGTAGCCTTCAGCTGTTATATACTCTTTGGTCGGGTCGGTGTCTCTTTGACCTATTTTACATGTCAGTTTTCTCTTGAAGAGTATGAAGATATTGTAAGGCCTAGTGGATCATGTCGACCTCGCAAGACGAAATTGTCACTACATCGCAGAATAAATCGTGTTAAAACGTAAACATACACCAAAATCAGCTAAAATACTCACATAAGATCAGTTTTACTGTTTGTTGATATTTATAGCTACAGTCATGTTCTTAATGTTTATGATTAAATAAGTTATCATATTTTGATATATTTTTAAAAATAGCTGCAAGGGGTCAAGTTGGCATCAATTGATAAGTGATGCGTAGAAGAAGATCTCGAGCGAAGGACTATAAGATGTCATGTATATTAGAAAACAACAATAACGGTTATCATATGAACATTTTAGAGACAAACATTAACATCATTTTTTTTTTTTTAAAGTAAGTTTTAGCTTGATATCATTTTCCAATAAAAAAAAAATCATACACATAAATACATATTATATAACAGATTTAACAGACAAATTGTCTCCAATATTTTTCATGACAATGGTTCATTTATGATTGTAACTTTATGATTGTATATTAGTGTAGATATCTGTATGTATATACACAGTGTAAAGGTGGAAATAAATATAAAGAAGTACGCACACAAAACTTATACAAACAAAACAAGTATAATACAAACTATTATATGGATATTGAACGACCAAAGAAACGCAACACTAGATAAATGTTTTTAATTTCATTTTCAAGTATGCAGTTTTTGTTTATATAAGTAGCAATTTCATTCATTACTTCATTGTCTTCAAAAATGTGCAGTTCGAAAGTTGAATAAATAAAGTCATTTTTAATGTTCAAATGATATGGAATGCACAAAACTGCCGATTTCTCTTTATCATTGAATGTGTCACCCTCGAAGTCAATGACTGCCTGTCACCAACGCCAAATTGATGGTCAGGAACGTCAACCAATACTATTCTGACCATGAGCCAATTTGTACACTATTCTTCTGAATATACAGATCGATTGCAAACAATCTATTTTTGTGTTTTTATGAGTTTTGTCTTGGTATCTTGATTATTGTCATTACCTTTTGATGAACACCCACATAACAATATTTTGTTTTGGATGACCGTTAATCAGTTTCTACACTATATATCTTATCACATTCTGGCTGAGATACAGATCGATCAGTTTTGTTAATATTATTTTTATTATAGGTTTTTGTAAACTTTCTATTAGCTTTGCGGGCTCTTATACAGATGAAATAATAGAATATGTGTATGGCAATTCTATATATGCATTCGTTCGTGCAAATTCATTTTGAACTGTTAATTTCGCAATGATGTAACTCTCTCAATGGCAATCTTGGATATTGTATGTACACGAACACAGACTTCGAATATGTAAACACATCTCACACATAATAGATATAGGAAGATGTGGTGTGGGTGCCAATGAAACAACTCTCCATCCAAAGAACAATTTAAAAAAGTAAACCATTATAGGTCAATGTACGGCCTTCAAAACGTAGCCTTGGCTTACACCGAACAACAAGCTATAAATAGGAACACTATATCGCAGTGTACTCCACAACAATGATATATGAGGATTCTTTTCAACATTTGAGTTTTTGAACTTTCGACACTATTTTCGTCAATCGAAATTTATTTAAGCTTTATACGAAAATAAGTTTGTAGTTCCGTTAGCGTCGTCCTACATATTTAGTTCGTTCTTAATTATTTGAAACAAATACATAGCTTTATGTCATGTCTCACCCCATCTAACTTTATTTTTTTCATGACGACTTCAGTATCTACCATAAAATTAGATGCACAAATATAAAATATAATATGTTGGGTTATAAAACGCTATACTGATTCCCACAACACATACACAAAATATCATATCTTCCAATATTGAATTTTTTAATCGACAACAAGTAACACTTTACAAGTTTTTGGTAACTTGAGTGTACTCCATAAACATAAGTTTGCATCAACAAAGTCTGAGAAATAACAATTAACAATAGACGTTAAATAAAGGCAACAGTAGTATTCCGCTGTTCAAAGCTATATTTACGCTCATTTTCGTGGATTAGGGTATTTATTCTCTAGATATCAGTAAAGATGTTGATATGTAATTTTATAGACTGTGTCCTTTACCTGATGACAGTTTTATGACATCGTGTTGATACGCATGTCGTATGATGCATACGTGTACATCTCAGGAGACACTTTCCTTTTTTGGTTTGAGTTCATTCGATTCCCTCCGTGTAGGTGTGTTTTCTCGGTTTATTTTTGTATAAGCTTACCAGATTTGAGTACGGTCGCACAACTGACACCTCAATAACCATGTTTTTTTTTATAGTTCTTGGTATATATTTCTCTAATCGCAGATGGAAAGGTCAAAAGTAACAACAGGACTTTCCTTGGTATATATTTCTTTTTCGCTCTAATATCACATCTTTAACAACTGCAGAGATATATCTGACATTCTCTTTGTCTGTAATGAAAAAAAAATATTTCACCAGGTTTTACAGTAACATATATCAATTTATTAAATACTCATAGGCAGTGAATTGAAAGAAAATAAGCATATGGGTTTTGTTTTTTTTTATTTAAAGGAAAATGTATACTAGTATTTCATTGTTTAAAAGACCCTGCATCGGACATTAACTTTAGCTAACTGTAGTTTGGGAGAAAAAGATATATCGAATTCTCAAATTCAGAGATCGCCTTATTTCAGTAATCGAAATGGTGCAATGGGTCAGCGAATAAGTTAGCTACACAGCTACTTTTGCAAAGGTACCATTTTTGTACTAAAAATCTGTAGTACTGGAACTTTACTTTTAGTATTCAGTACTATTTTGTTACTTTAAAATTATTGTAATATGTAGGTACCTGTATTTTACAGTACTCAATTTGTACTTGAAATTTAGGTACTACAGATTTTTGGTTACTACCGTTACACTTTCAGCATTTTGAAAGTTTTTCTATTTCAAATTTCTTAAAATTATGATTTTCAAACATGGAATATTGTATTATTTCTGTACCAAAATATTTAGTACAAATAAAATATTGTAAATATTACAACAATTTTAAAGAAAAGAAATAGTACTAAATATTAAAAGTAAATTTCCAGTACTAAATATTTTTAGTACAGAAATAGTACCTATGCAAAAGTAGCTGTGTATATTCCCTCAATTACCAAACAAACAGGTGAAATGTTCATAGATGATCCGATCCGGGTCAGTATTCAAATCTATAAACATCTGCAAAATGAACTGTCTTGCTGCCAGTGCATCCTTCCTTTGTCCTACAAAAATCGACAGGTTAATGAGTGCCAATAATTGAACTAATTATTAGTTCACGGGTATGCATTAATAGTTTGTGTATGGCTGTGAACTTATAGTTCCTTTTTTGCTACGCACCAACAGTTTGTTCATGGTTACGCACAAATAGTTGTTTTTGGCTATGTAGCGATAGTCGCTTTCTGGCTTTGTACTAATAGTTTGTCCATGGCTATGCACTTATAGTTGGTTGTCTTCGATGCACTTATATTTTTATTACATCCAAATTACTTTACTTATTACAACATTGTGGTTTGAAAGCAGTCAGCATAAACATGTTTAACCCCGCCGTAATTTTGCGCCTGTCCAAAGTCAGGAGCCTCTGGCTTTTGTTAATCTTGTATGATTTATAATTTTAGTTTCTTGTGTTTAATGTGCAGTTTAGTATTACGTCCATTAGCACTGTACTAGTACACATATTTTTTAAGGGGACAGCAGAAGGACGCCTATGGGTGCGGGAGTTTCTCGCTACATTGAAGACCCATTGGTGGCCATCGGCTGTTGTCTGCTCTATGGTCGGATTGTTGTCGCTTTGACACATTCCCCATTTCTTTGGTCAATGTTAGTATTTGTTAACACCATAAAAATTTTAAACTGTCGGTAAACCTTGACAAGAAATCATTACAGTTATAAACAATCATTAAGAACTCACCTTTAAATTCAGGGAAGTAATCCACAAGATGGGACACCAGGATTTTTTCTTCTAAGATGTCTTTTTTATTTAAAAGAAGCAATATTCCACAGTTCCTGAACCATCTATTATTGATATATGTCTTAAACAGTGTTTTAGCTAAATCGATACGGTTCTGAAAAATGTACATAATCGAATTTCATATTCATATTAACATTCTGCTAAATAAAACTTGTTAATATAATATAAATATGTAGTTCAAAAATAAATCTAAAATGATCAAATTTGTCAAAACAAATGAGAAATTAACAAACAAAAAAAATCAGCTTCGTTTGAATTTAATAAAAAATCATCCTGATACACAAAAATGCGAATAACAAACTGTAAAATATTTGTATTCAGCATTTCAACTTGTCTAAAAAAAAAAAGGAAAAGATATGACCAACCACAATTTTGATATTCATTTTAAATTTTGAAAGCGAATAACAAAAACTACACACGATTTTTTCCGGACAAATATCCTACAATTTACAACAATACACCTTCAGACAGATAAGTCAAAGTTGGCGAATATGGGTAATTATAAAATACATGGTATCTCAACAAAAATAATGCTTTTCAATGTTTACAAAATGTTACACGTACTTACTGTATCATCAATGTCAATTTGATCATAATCACTGAGAGCTACGATAATCATCAGGACTGGAATATCGTCAAAATAATGAATCCATTTTCGTCTTTCTGTCCAAAGGCCGCTTATATCAACAATTCTATGAGAATTAAATATATAATATAAGAACTGTATAGAAATATCCGAATGAAATCTTATAATATCATTTCAAAACGATGATTGTATGATATTTGAATGTTGTGTTGGCGTTCGATGTCAGAGCATAATTCATTTGTAAATGGTGCATGCTTTATTTATTAATAAATGTTTAAACTATATTTACAAACCGGTAGCTGTATATTGTTGGGAATCGCAATTTGCCCTCAGGAGACTTCTTTCTTCTTTACAACATTTTTCCATAGATTTATTCTTACATTTTGTTTTTTATTTGTATACTGTTTGGTGGCTGGCTGGTCTTTCTTCCAAGATTTTACGCAAGGTTGAACATATAATATTGGACATTTAAAGCACATATTTGAATGCCGAAAAGCATTGTAAAAAAAGGAAAACAACAAAAATACCGATCTATTAGGTCATTCAAAACAGAAAGCCCATTAACAGTTGTCAAAACCAAAAGTAGAAACTCATCAACAAATGGACAACAACGGTCATATTCCTGACTGAACATAGCATTTTATTATTTATAAAAAGGTGAATAAAAGCTGGTTGTAAAGCTAGCTAAAACTCACTTGTACGACAGTAGCATGAAATTCTAAATCAATATAAATAATAACAATATAAACATGTTACTACTTACCTAAGTGGAAGATCATCAATATGATAAAGATATTCTGCTATCCCATTTAAATTAACAGTGCTATGCAAAATATCTTGAAACGAGGGTAAATAGTTAGATTCTGTCACTCGGTCGATATGATGCATAAAGCTGAAATCAGATGGTAACTTTAAAGTGTCTGTACACGTGTTGTAAAACTAATCACAACAATAATGTATACTACATCGAGAAATTTACAAGATTTAAAAGGATTTTTATAAAAATGTAAATGTCATGTGTTTTCTAGTATTGCAAAAATATATGTGACTTATGTGACTGCCTTTAGATCAGCCAATCAAAATACTTAAAATAAACCATGATTCGTATAATTGTAAACTACGTTTCCATTCTCAATTTTACGATATATCATATATAATTAGTTTACGATTTATTGTAAATATTTGTTGATTTATATGATGATATATTGATAGTATAACGTACTATTTAGACATTCCAATACTGTAACAATGGTTAATCTTTTATAATATCAATGCCTTCGGTGCTCTCTATGTTATTTGATTGTTCATCAACATGCGTTTACATTCTACATTTATTGTTCATGATTATAACATTTTTACAAGACTATTTTATCGAATGTTTAAATCTCATTATGATTACATCTTTGATTATAGCAATCAACCTGCAAATAAAAGGGACATACACAAAGACACGGAATTACCTAGGCTGCAGTATGACATATAGTGATTGATATTTTCAGTTTGATTAAAGGAATATTTTTCAACATCCATCGAAAAACTTGGCCCTGGTGACTGAGTCATATTTTTAGTTTACTTTAAGAATATTAAAAGCCGTTCAACATCGAAAACGGGATTTTAAACCCTGCTTCGACAAAATGCGTGCAACTTAAAATTAATTGATTAGGATAACCAGTCTTCCTGTCGACTGTAGGTGGTTCTCTCCAAATATTCCTGGTACAGATTGACGATGGCGTCCTTTAGTAACAATTCTTTTATCATTAAGGCTCCGTGTTGAAGGCCGTACATTGACCTATAATGGTTTACTTTTTAAAAAATTGTTATTTGGATGAAGATTTGTATCATTGGCACTCACACCACATCTTCCTATATCTATTCTGTAAACACTTTTTATAACCAACAGCACTGAATAACTTACTATCGCTGGGAATCTGATAACTGGTATGCACTCCCTTCTTCGCAGCATTGTCTCAACCTCTGTTCTGACCATAATCTCTTTATAGTATGTTTATCTTCTTTGGTAAATGTTCTAACGTTCGAATATTCTTTTTGCATCCTGGCATTTTCCTACCAAAGAAATCTATCATGAAAAATCTTATCATATAAGTATTACTAAATAACGAGTTAGTTTAGGAGTAATATTTGTAATCTATTGATTTCAAGGCCATCGTCTTGGGAATGAGCTTTTCAGCATATGACAGTAACACAGGAATTTAAATTGATTTTCGTAATCTTACTTTCAATTTCTTTAAGTTTCTCTATCCCTTTTCTCTATCATAGAAAACACAACGGAACGCTTATGCAAGATAATTGTATACAAACAAAGAATAAAATTTAACGAGCAAACATATCTAACTATTAGGTTAATAGTTACTAAGACTTTACCTTATTTTCAAGATTTTCGTAATCTTTGTTTAACAATTTCATTTCAAAAATCAAGTCTTGAATTGTCTTAACAATGTGTTGATGTATAGGTACAATAAAATTCCTTTTCTCATCTTCAGAGAAATCAACTCCATGGACAATCTTCAACTGTCGTATAAGAGTACTTTTGCCACTCTGATTTGTGCCTTAAAAATCAAATACATACATCTTATTCATACATCTACCAGTACTAATTTGCATTTTAAAAAGATTCAGTTTCTGAGCAAACTATTGTTTTATAAGAAATCGTTTATGAATTGTATTTTATAGCATGTTAGGCATGTACATCAGTTAACTTAAATACTTTATATCAGAAAATACTGTGTTTTGATTTGAATTTAATGTTTTAACTTACCTAACAAAAGAACTCTGACCTCTTCCTTTTTGCCCTTTTTGTCCCACGTTCTTTGCTTTTCAATATTTATACTTTCTTGTATTTGCTTATTTCTACAGCACATAAACATCTTTGTAACGATCAGTTACGTAAAGTGACAATAATCAAAAATTTTATCCAGCGCTGTAGCACACTTGAACAAAATTGTATTCCACTGAAATATATCAAACATGTTCATGATGTAAGGGACGTGCTTTATATAAATTCAAACGTCAGTGGACATGCTTGAAATTAAGAATGATAACATCCGTGGTTAACAGTAGTTGTAAAACATGTAAAGAAAGTACTATAAATAGATGTGTACGTCAGTGCACAGGTTTTATATTAATAGTAATAATAACATCTACCTACAGTAGTAGAAAAAACATAATCGTGAAAAGGAACTGATATAGATAGATTAGTACGTCACTGCACATGTTTAAAATAAAAGAAACACATATAAAAGGTGTACAAAAATCGCTATAAATAGATGTTATCGTCACTGCAAAAGATAATAAAATCCTTAAGGTACTAATATCCTACACACACAGAAGTAGAAAAGCATATTATCGTGAAAAGGAAGTGCTTTTAATAGATTTGATGAATATATCATTCTTACATGAGACAAGAAGGTAAACCCACATATTTTAAATTTGGTTTCAAAACATGGATTATTGTTTGGTATCAAGGTGGTACCCAACACTGTCACTAAAATTAATTTGGCTCGTTTAATTTTCATAAAAATTTGCAAAAGTATTTACTTTGACCCTTTAACAAATATATTAAAATATAAAAAAAATTCAACCAACCGTTTTGTAAGAAAAATTACACTGGTTATATCGCAATTTGACAAACACTAATTTTGATCATTGAGAAGCTTAATATTCATATTACAACACAACGTAATTAAAACGTTAAGCTGACTTAACAGAGTTATCTCCCTGTAGTGTTAGGAACCACCTTAAACAGTCATAATGTAACTTTGAGATGAAGAACAGTAATAAAACCTCTGTTGCAAAACAAAAAATAGAAAAACAATCACAATCATAATTCGACAAAACAAGGCAACTATACATGCTATATAACAATAAATATACAACAAAAGTTTACAAAACACGACTCATACAACTAATGTATAAACATTTCGCACACCACACAAAAAGGATATTACAAGTTTTAATGAATGATATTGATCCTGATCCACTTTTTGCACGCTCGTAACAAATAGAAATCTATAACATGTAGCATTCCGTTATATCACAACCATGGTAAAGAGAACTGGTCATGGTATCGCTAGTTTGACAAATGTTTGAATAAACCGAACTAACTAAAATGATGAAGCATTCCACGCTAACAATGCTGTACGCCAGACGCGTTTTCTCTATATTAAATTACTAGGTGACGCATGATTGAAACATTTTTGAGGGCATATATTTGAAAAAAATGAAGATTTGAAACACTTTGATGTAATTTTTTTTTTAGAACAAATAGAAATCGAAATTAACAATATCATCTCAAGATAATTGTTACAGTTAACTTTATCAAGACATTAATCACAGTTAACAATTACAGTTAACTTTATCAAGACATTAATCACACACAGGATTCAGTTATTCATGGTGCCTGTGTCGACCAGCAGTTGGTTTCGGTTTCTTTTAAAATGAAAAACATCTCGTCAAGTGTTTCAATGACATTATGACCTTTTTTTGGGTCAAATTATTCTTTTGTTACCAAGAATAAAGCTTTATCTAAAAAAGACAACAGTTACGGGAACTGTTAAACTGTTATTTAGAAGTATTTTTGCCATTCTCAATTTCAATTATTTGTGTTTGTAAATCAACTGTAGTCCTAAAGTTTTAAAGTTCTACTGCATGTGATCACCGATGGAGATTAGTCTAATCGGCAATCACACCAGATCCTCCAATTTTTGTAACATGTTATTCGTGAAAATAACCTAAAAAACTTAGCCCAATACTTTTTTCATTAAACACTGAAACATTTAAATAATGTAATTGTGTTATTAAATATAGAATAATTTATACCATTAACAATGGTATACTCCTTATTATGTATGTACGTGCCTGTCTCAAGTCAGGAGCCTGAAATTCAGTTGTTGTTGTGTGTTTATGTGTTACATTTTTTTCTTCATTTCTATATGAATAAAGCCGTTAGTTTTCTCGATTGAATTGTTTTACATTATCATTTCGGGGCCTATCATATCTGACTATGCGGTATGGGCTTTGTTCATGGTTGAAGGCCGTATAATTGTTTATTTCTGTGTTATTTTGGTATCTTGTGGAGATTGTCTCATTGGCGATAAAACCACATCTTCTTTTTTAAACGAAATATACGTGTTATCTATATTGCAGTCATACAGAAAATAGATATGTGTAAGCAGTCAGGTAAAACGTACATTTAATCTAGTCAATACAGGTAATGCTATTAAATCACATGTCAGCGGTCATATTTGATTGGTATCCTTGTTTAGTCTGTTCATTTAAATACTTTTAATTTATTTAAGAATTGAATGCTTCTTTTTGTAACTTCATTGGGGTGTTAAAGCGTTGACCGAAGTACATTTTGTATGAAGCGCGGAGGCGCTTTATTCTAAAAATGTGCGCACGGTAAACGCTTTGAAAACCCTATGAAGTTACAAAAAGAAGCATTCAATAATTTATAATTACATTTTTTAGCTTAAAATTTGGTTATGAAAATCCGAATTTTATAATTGTTTTATTTAATTCACATGTGCACTTTATTGTGGGACCACGTGATATCATGAATGAAAAGTTTTATTGAATGATGCAATTGCTGAAGGAATAACAAGTAATGTGCAGTTAGCCAATCAGAATAAAGTATTACATTGAAAACTACATCGAATGTAATTATATATATATACAACTCTTCTAAACATCAATCCAAGAATGTTCAACCTGCAAATTTGCTTTCGCAAATTTTTTGTTCTTCCCTGGCCGGGATTCGAACCCATGCTACTGAGATATCGTGACACCAAATCGCCTGCACTGCAGCCGTCCCGCTAGACCACACGACCACATTTGCTCCACAATAATAAAGCTTTCGGTGGCCGTGTGTTACCTTTCCTCGTCAGTTTTAATCTAGCGTCGTACTAAAGTACATGATATATAAGGCATGGAGATGTTATTGTTAGAGATCAGCTAAATTATCTATAGCAAAGGATCCTACAAATTAATATAAGATACTGTCACAGAAAATATTTATATTTATAGTACATCTGAGTCAGTGACAACTCTATAACAGATTTATCCATTGGATCACCAGCAATGATGATGATACATGGCTGACAGTGTGTACATAATGTATATACGACTCGTCTAAACATCAACCCAACAATGTTAGACCTGCAAATTTGCTTTCGCAAATTGTTTGTTCTTCCCTCGACGGGATTCGAACCCATGCTACTGAGATATCGTGTCACCAAATCGCCTGCACTGCAGGCGTCCCGCTACAGAATCAGATCAAGCTAATATGTTCAGTATACATTATTTATTAGTTATTAACTATAATAAATATTTTATCATAGTTTCAAAACTTCTTTTTGAGTAAGATTTCAGTAGTTGGAATAGTGTATCTTGAATTCAAAATTATTGCTTATTGGTTGGAACATTAGTTAAAAGAGATTATTTGACATATTTGCAGTATAAAGTTTTTAAACACTTAATCATTTGTAAAGCCATGTTGATAAAATCATTTATTTAGTTTTCCTATTAATTCTATTACATATAGTTATGCGGGCAGCGTACAAATTTGAGTTAAACGAACTAGCCAAATGTTTTTATCAATTATAAAAACACACAAAAAAATGGCGCAAGCCGCTGCATCGATCTGTGAAATATGTACTGGTGGACTAGGGGAGCTTTACTGTCAGCAGTGTGACCAGCTATTCTGCAGAAGCCGAAAGTTATCTCATTTACGCGCAAAGTCTTGTAAAAAATCACAATTTCGTAAGCGAACGAGATATCAACCAGGAAGAAAAACTGCTTTGTACGGACCACGAAGAAAATGCCTTATTCTTCTGTCAGGATTGTGACACCCTTGTGTGTAAATTTTGCTCCGTAGAGAAACACAGTCTCCATTTGATGACAGACCTTACAAAGTCAACTTTAATTCTAAAATCTGAATTGTCAGAGGAGAACAAGATCCAAGTTAAGACTTAACAAAGTTAAAATAGAAACAGAAAAACAGTCAAAACAGTCATCAAGACCATAACTGAGGAAGGAAAAAGCTTGAAGAAATTAATTGATAAGAACGTAGATAGTCGTGTTAAGATGTGCAGGATGCGGAACAAAAAGCATATAAAAGTATGACTGTATTAAAAAAATTAATAGGGAACTTTTAGCGAACTGTCAACAATGGCAAAAGAACATCAAAGAAACGGAACCAATATCAGCTGAACTAGTGTCACAAAAGCTTAAGAAACTTAAAGTTGATGTGTACAACATAGAATTTAAGCAAATTCCCGAGATGGTGTCTGTGTCATATAGAAACAAAAAGCCTTCAGAAACAGAAATAGACAACCTATTTGGAGAGTTGCAGTTTAAGTAAGTAAACGTTTCATAGAAAAGGAATAATCATAGTATTAGTAATTGCATCTGAAATTTTTTATTGAATACATGATATCTCTATTTTTTGAAGATGTGTCTTGTAGCAATTAATCAATTAAATAGGAGCAACATATGCTAAATGGATGTTAAAACGCATACTTAAAAAATAAACCGACACCACCATGACAAAACAAACAACAAAAAACAAATACCACCAAAAGAAAAAAATACAACACTTCACAAAATAGGAATACACTAATAACCCCGAGTATTAAGAACGTTTTGTTGGGTTCGTGTTGATGTTGTATCTTATTTATGTATTGTTTTCATCTATTGTGTCTGTTTGTTTTGTTTTTGCATCGTTGTCAATATAATATATTTGACGCGATTGTCATACAAGTGAGAGCTTTAGCGCTATAACATGTATAACACTAGGTTCAATCAACCGTTTTCTACATTTGAAAATACATGTACCAACTTAGTAATATGTTGTTCATTCGTTTGAAATGTTTTATCATTTGATTTTGCCATTTGATTAGGAACTATCTTTCAACTTTCTAAGTTGTAGCTGTCCTTGTGGTGATTCAGTATGGCAGCCGTCTTGGAAAATCTATCTAAAAACAGTTTTTAATCTATCATTGATTCCTGGTGTATATAATTATTTAGTTTTTCAAAGTATGTTTTTTTTGATTTATAAAATCAGCGTTATTATTTCTCTATCAAGCAGTTGTTGTTTATTCGTTTGATGTGTTCTACAATTTCACTTTGCAATAGGATTAGAGACTTTTCAATTGGAATATTCATTGGAGTTCAGTATTTTTGTGATTTCACTTCAGCCTCAAGTTTGACATCCTACATGTTTTTTTTTTGTTAAACTGTTAAACATGTTAAATTTTGAAACTCAAAGGAGTAGGTCCGGTAAGGCCCTTTTTGGCCCAAAAATATAACAGTTTTACAAAATTGTTAAAAAGTAAACTTTTAGTGATATATTGGACAGTTGAATGCTTCTGCTACATAAATATGGGCTGTTTTTGACAATACAATGCATATATATCGGGTTGTTGCACCATTAAGTCATGCTAAATTACTGAAATCTTCAAAATTCTATCATGTTAGTTAAATTTTAGACGGTTTCCGTGTAAAACGAAAGTGGCCGCATTCGTGTTCATCCTTAATATTGCAATGTAAGTTGTATTTTATGATAATACATAACATATATAAAGGTTGTGGATGAACACGGATGCGGCCACTTTCATTTTCGACAAAAACCATCTGAAAAGTGACGTTCTTTGGCATATTTGAGAGATTTTTCATATTTGAGCTTCAATCGGATCGTTTTTAGTGACTAAAACAGTTAAAATCTTTCATATAAACTAATTGAATCAAGTGAAATAGACACTTAAGTGTTTAAAAAGTGGTCAAAATCTTTCATCAGATGAAACTGAAATTTGAGGCCAAAATGAGTCTTTACCGGACCTACTCCTTTACTTCAACTGTTTGCGTATTGCATAATCAAATTGTGATCATTACTAATCAACTTACGTTATTTCTGTTTACTGTACATTATACATGTTATACTAACCATTTTCTATGAGTAATAATAAGTATTTGTCGTAAATGTCTTCAATATTAAAACATCTGATCATATAGAGATGTTTTATATTTTAGAGAACGTAAAGCGTTAATGGAAGAAAATGAAAACCGGCAAAATACCAGGTAATACGATGCATTTTTTCATGCTTCTGTTAAGCAAATAAAATATAAGTTGATAAACACTATTCAACAATACAACTCTACTGATTAAACACACATCAACTCGACCATTGAAAACTGAAGATGAAGACAACGTTCAAATCACAACACAAACAAAGTATAGAAGACAGAAATTTGCAGTCCATCATTATGTCATTTAAAGTCACATTCAAAACCTGTGATAAATCGAACTGCAATATCTTGATAACCAATCAATAACTAGAGACTCGTAAAACGGTGACTTTCCAAACGTTCTTTAAAAAACAAGAATATGTGGTATGATTTCCAATGGCACAAATCTTCAATAAAGTTTTGACAAAAAGATTTGAAAAATTACATGCACCTGTAAGACTTTCAACTAGATACATACAAAATAGTGCATGGCAAAATCAGTATCACATTCTGCATTACCACGAGAAACAAATATCAGTTCCGCGGGCCAAAAGTTCCGAAGACTGATATTGGTGATACAGCATGCGATACGGATTCTGCCATTTTTTTAAGTGGAACTCGGTTTTTTCCTATGCCAGGAAATGCACAAACTTTGAATTGAATATATATTTTATTGCAGAAAGCAAACATAATGCTACGGCAAAATAACATAAAATACAATTACAATAATAACAGTAGACACACAGAGAACAACACAATATGGTCATATTAACTGGACGTCACATGTCAAACGTTGATGCATTCGAATTATGACAAAACGCAAGGTATGCGATACGGGGTAAGCAGAAAACAGCAAAAGGCCACTAAAAGGTCGTTTTCTATTAATTCATCAAAGGTACTCACTGTAATAACAACATAGTTCACCGTTTGTCACACATAACTTAATGATATAGGCAAACAAACAAGTTCCCCATTTTCATTATCAATGGTAACCCAATAAAAATAGGCAATAAAAATAGACAAACACAATTTGACATCTAAAGGTAAGCGTTCAACAAATTGTTAACCAAACGTTAATATTGTGATTTGTATAGCGTAAAACAAGATTTGTTGAATATGTATTATTTTGTTTTAATATGAATTCATTTGTAGTCGCGAGGATAACAGATAATTTCCACGAAATTGATAATTTGAAAAGGATTCAGACTGAATGGTTTGATTCACGGATGACCGTCTTGTACCTATCAGCTACCGCCCCCTCCGCCCTCTCCCCCCCTTAAATAAAAATAACAACAACAAGAAAAAGGAAAAAAAGCACATGAACAAAATATGGTATCTACATGATCACACATAACGTTTGTATTGAGGTTAAAGTACGCGAAAGCCAGAATTACTTACCACCGCTGTGAATTTGTAAGTTGGCATTTGTTACGTTCTCATGCATATATTTTCCAATAAACCTTTCATTGTATTCATATCTTCCTGGGAATCTGTTCGTTTGCTCGTAACATTCTTGCGTGTGTTATCCTCCTGACATTCTTCTCTATCAGCTAATTATATCTAACATAACCTATCTGAATTATATATCAACGAATGTTTTACAGATAAATGTTTTTAGATGTTATTGACATTTTTTGTCATTTTGGAATTGTCCACCGCTTGTCTGTTTAACAGTACGAATAAATATACCAAATTTAAGATTGAGATACACTTTTATCTTTCTACCTATCGAACGATTGCGCTTTTGAATTCTTAAAGACGATTGCAAGATAAACCTAATTTTATATAAAGGGAACAGAACTGTAACGAATAAAACTATGTAACTTATTTTTGGAACTTATCTTCTTTGCAGGGTTTCTCGTAATGTATATTTAGTAAATCCATTTCATAAATCAAATCTTTAAATGACTGAACGATTTTCTAATATATATGGGACATACACCTTACTTCTCCTCTAATCGTCAGAGTAATCGATTCCATGGACAACCCTCAACATTCATAATATACTGGAGTGTCCCTTCAAACAAGTTAGCGCTATATAACTCCTCCAAAGCAGATTTTTTTAACATTATGAAACAGTTATTTACGAAGGCGTTCTTTTTTGGAAAAGTGTTTCTAAAAAATACATATTGCATGACAAGTTAAACTAGTTGATGATTTGGGTCTATCTTTTCGAGTTTTTCACTCAACTTGTATCGAGTTTAGACCAATACTAGTACTAGT
The DNA here is from genome assembly GCF_965363235.1 of Mytilus galloprovincialis. NCBI lineage: Eukaryota > Metazoa > Mollusca > Bivalvia > Mytilida > Mytilidae > Mytilus > Mytilus galloprovincialis. Next base: position 80,340,303 of record NC_134845.1, on the reverse strand, counting down.
TTGCGTATGACAAATGTCTTTGTACTTAAGTAGTCATCATTCATAAATAGAAGTCAACAAGCAGGTATCTAAAAGGTTCACGCATTAAACATCCGATATTTTTATTTTAATATTATTTACAAAGCACTCACCTAAAAAGCAAACTGAACCTTTGGGTTCGTGTTAGTTATTTTTTAGTTTGCTATGTTGTATCATGTTGTGTATCATGTGTTGTATCATGTCTATTGTTTGTCTGTTTTGTCTTTTCCATTTTTATTTTCCATTGGCACTCACACCACATCTTCCTATATCTATAAGTAGCAGGTTTACACATTTTTTCATCAAATAGTCCGTTTCTATGATTTTTAAATAGTTTTAATGTTTTCTTTATAATTTTGTCTAAAATAAAGAAGATAATTTGTTTAGAAAATGTCGCTTCCAGTGGTCTTCGACGATAACGCTATTTAAGCAGATACCAAAATATATCGTTTCTTTATTTGTTATCCTATAACAATGTATAATAAAGAAGAACATTGGCGGTGTTAAATATGTTTTGTGAAATCTCAATCCTTCCCCTATACCCTAGACAATGTAGAGACAAATAGCATAACGTATAGTAAAACTCAGGTTAAAAGAAGTCAAAGTTCGATGTCAGAATAAGTAAGAATAGAAGGTAAGCAACACGATAAAAACATATTTACCAACAAAGGTCAACAAGCAGTAACTTACATGCCAGCAATTAATTAATTTTTGAATGTCAATTTATTTTCGATCCGTGAGTTTGACATCCTTTCTGGTATCATTCGCCCCTCATTTTGTTGTTCCTTAAGACCAACAGATCTCAAATAAGAATTGATACGGTTATCGGTTTTTGAGATACAAAAACATAACGACGAAATTATTTTGTAAAGGTATATAGATTTCACCAATCGCTTCGATCGAAATCAGTCAAAAATACCTAAGAATGTAAGGAATGATTTTGTTGCTATAATGATTTTTTAGGCCATCCAAAATTATTATATGTGGTTCTTGTACCATACCTACCCTACTTTTTAGTATTGATAATATCGTACTCTAAAGATGTTTTTTCATTGTTCATTAGACATGGTTAGCGTCAGAATGGTTTCTTTTCAATAGACTCAATTTAAAAACATTTTAGATAAAAAAAAATACCTTCCTACCTACATGTATCATTTATTTGTTTTAGTTGATACTGGAATCACAGATACTATTTCATTTGGTCTACAAAGAAGATGTACATACAAGATTATCAGTGAATGAGGAAATAATTTTACAAAGAAAGATTGTCGGATGAGCAGGTAAAGTATATAAGCGAATAAACTGTAAGATATGATATATCTAAGTGACATGTTGCGAAACACGAATTTCACAAAAGACAACTTTTCACAACATTCCAAAACGTACGTATCAATTATTTTATTAATGTCAATGTATGGTCTAAAACAACGAGCAAACTACATACATCATTGTAAACTATAGAATCTCTCAAAATTACGTATGTAAAACATAGGAACGAAAAAAACATAACAATCTTTATAATAAAGACACAAACTCACTAACGACGACATAATAGAAGTTTGCTTTGTCTCCATTTTTAAACATGAATGCTCGTCATGTACAAAATGACTCATACTTTATTGTTAACAAATAATAAACTTTCATTCCCAGATAGAGATTACCTTAGCCGTATTTGGCACAAAGTTTCGGAATTTTGGATCTTCAATGCTCTTCAACTTTGTACTAGTTTGGCTTTATATATATTTTGATATGTGCGTCACTGATGAGTCTTATGTAGACGAAACGCGCGTCTGGCGTACTGAATTATAATCCTGGTACCTTTGATAACTATTTACACCACTGGGTCGATGCCACTGCTGTTGGAAGTTTCGTCCCTGAGGATAACACCAGCACTTCATTGTTGACATGAATATCAATAATTCTGTCATTTTTTTATAAATTTCCTGTTTACAAAATTTGGAATGATTCGAAAACTAAGGATTTCCTTATCACAGGACATAGATTACCTCAGATGTATTTGGTACATTTTTTTTGGAATTTTGAATCCTCAATGGTCTTCAACTTTGTATTCGTTTGGCTTTAAACATAATTAAATATGCGAGTCAATGATGAGTCTTATGTAGACGAAACGCGCGTCTAGCGTACTAAATTGTAATCCTGGTACCTTTGATAACGTTTTACACCAATGAGTGAATAACACTGCTGGTGGACGTTTCGTCCCCGAGTGTATCACCATCCCAGTAGTCAACACTTCTGTCTTGACATGAATATCAATAATGTGGTCATTTTTATAAATTTTCTGTTTACAAAACTTTGATTTTATCGGAAAAAAAGGATATTATTATCCCAGGCATAGATTACCTTAGCCGAATTTGATACAACTTTTTGGAATTTTTTATCCTCAATGCTCTTCCACTTTGTACTTGATTGGCTTTATATATATTTTGATATGAGCGTCACTGATAGTCTTATGTAGACGAAACGCGCATCTGTCGTACTAAATTATAATCCTGGTACCTTTGACTTATTAAAGAAATCAAACTAAAATAACAGAAAAATTGCAAGATCAAATATAGAGACAAAGCATCAAATCTATGAAATAAAATTTCTCCGATGTTAGAACAATCATGTTCGTTTACTAATAACACAGCGGGTTCGACACGTTTTGCAGAACCTTCTTCTCATTCCGGAGCAGCCGGGATCAACCTCGAATTTTTTTATGGATTTATATTGATCAGTCAGATCGATTTATTTAGCTAAACCAATTGCTGCTGATTTTAAGGCGTTTTTTTATGTTGTGCTATAACCCTTATGTCTCAGGTGTATGTTAAGGTTCAGTGTTCAGATAAATCCTATTAATGTCAAAACAAAGGACACAGTTTTAAAGATTGTGATATTACATAATCATTACATAAACATTGTAAAAGATAACCTATACATGTGAATACGGATAGAGATTACTGTTGTCTTAAGTTAGCTTGTATTGATTTGTGACGCTGCAAGGTGAGTTTATTATTTACCGGGTATTGAGTATATTCTGAAATTTATTTAACGCTTGAAACTAAAAAACAGGCGTGTTAAAATAAGTTATGGCTCAAAATTCGTTATGAAACTTGTTAATTCATGAAGACAATACGGTGACATATAATGCTTATCAACTACATCATTTGGTCTCTGCTCGATACTTGTTTCATTTGTAATCACACTTCATGACTGATTCTCAATATAAGGCAATATACTGATATGAACGACAAGAAAACAACGAATTTGAAAAAAGCTAATGAGAGGTTGAAGAGAGCAGTGTTATACTTTGTAATGTGTACTGTATCTAACATAATTAAATCAATAAATTCATAGATGGAGGAATTCAGGATATAACAAGAACATTTAGATTTGCTATACACATTGACATACATCCAGTTACTTGTTATTTTTTTATTTCCATATTATAACTTTCTTGCAACGACTACATACGACATGTATTTGATTCATTGTTACTTTATTCTAGTTTTTGTGTTGCCTACCATGATGCTCTTAAACAGGATTCCTTGTAAATTGAATACTGACTTCCTTTTGTTTTAGATACCGCCACATAACATTCAGATTTTGAAAGTATGTGTTCGACAAAATTAAAGATAGGTGTCATTTGTAGTTTTTATTTTTGTCAAATTGTTTTTTTTTTAAATTGGTCTTATTTAATAATTTTATCTATCGCTAACGCTCAGGATAAAATTCGAATATCACGGTCCATGTTATATGAAAATTTCCAACAATCTATGGCTTCCCTGAATTATTTCGATTCTAATAGGACAAATACGGTCATTAAAATTATGAAGCGATGGTTGGTTTGGTGTGTGTGTGGCTGATCTTTTTTACTCCCTGTTAGTTATAGCTCAAATATCTTAATAAATCCGTAGCTTGCATAGGTAATTATAGAATAATAGAATAGAAAAAAAACCTACATCAAAAATCAATTTAAATAAAAATATCATACGAATTTCGATGGTTCACGTAACAAAAAACTTTCAACTTTAGTTGTTTCATTTGTATGACGTCAGGATTTGTAATGACTTTAATGCGCCAAAAAAAAATAATAGACTTTCGTTGAATTGTATTTTATTTTTATTTTGTTGATTTCTCCTTTTTTAATTCCACTTTTAAAAACAATACAATCGGTAAAGGGTCTGCAAATAGGTTCCAATACATGTTGATTTACGTGAGATATATATTGTAACAGCCATTAATGTATATATAAATATCTGAGTCTGCGCTAAGTAGGTATATCGAGAATTATATACAGTGTTGTTTTAATACAAAGCGAAAGAAGCACGTCATATTAGAATTAGTGTTCTTTTCTATGTTTGATGGGCTATTTTCATTTGTCATGCCTGACACGAGTATCTGGTATAATACCACCATTGATTTTTCCCTATTAGTCTTTGTTAAATTTGCACTTTTCAAAAAATTGTGCAGAATTTGTATTTGTTTCAAATAAAGAAATAGTTGGCATGAGTAAAGTTTTATCCTGTTCAGTTCTATAGAAAAAATTTCACATAACATGTCATTGCATATAGGAAAATAACCATCATTGGAAGTTAACCAATCAAATGTCTCCCCTTATTCTATTTGTGCACAAGGTTTAGTCACCATGTAACCTCAAGATTACAAAATGTTCTATAGAAATCACAAATAAAAAATATTGGTGTTTTGAAATACCCAAGACATATGTTTATGACACAGAAATAGTTTTACTGCAGCAAAATGTAGGATTAATTACCTACAACGGTCAAATTCAAGGGATTATTTTTTTCGACCTATTTTCGATTACAACTGGATGTGACATACCATGATTTGGTTGTATTTCACCTAAAGAAGACCTTTTTGGTCAGTAAACTGAATGAGACTTTTTCCCTTTGTTATACTAGTTATTACAAGCATTTCTGTCAAGTTTTGTCATAATCAGTTCAATAGTTTGAGAAAAATCTAGTATATTGAAAGACGACATCTACAGCGAATCGAGCAAAATTTCTTCGACAAATCCAAACCAAGCCGCATCAAGATAGAATGGAGTGTGGACCAATAAATGATCAAATATCTATCTTATCTGCCTACAAACAGTTGAATATGATACACAAGATGATTTAAGGAAGATAAATACCACTAATGAACCTCTTTGTCTTCTTTATAAGGTCTCTTTGGGTCAATTTATACCTCTTATTTCCTCAAAATTTCAACTTTTCAGGCCAATAAATAAAAATAATAGGGTTCACTGTCACTCATTTATGGTAGAAATGTTATAAGAAATGAGAAATTGAAGCATTTTAGCAGAATGAACAATCAATATAAAAGTTTACTGTCTCCAAGGAGGTTTCAATAAGTTCTTAAGTAAAAATTAAATTTATGTCGCGTTCCAAAGAGGGACATAAAAGGCTTCTCTTTTAAAGAATAACTTGTCGTTCAAACATTAGAAATAATTTCATCTACTTATATCTATATATTTATTTAAGTATATTACCTAGGAAAATGTTATATCATAGCAAAATATAAGAAATAACCATCCCCTCCAAAAAAATAAATATATGCATTTAGTATGGCTTGTTCTGTCAACTGAATATTCATGGTACAGGCCTATTTCAAGACAATTTTCTCATAAAATGTGTTTTGAAGACTCAATCCTCATAGACTATTTCATTTTTTGTATTATTTCACTTAAATAGCAAGAAATTTTAACACATGAGAATACTCACAAGGCCATAGGTGCATGTACAGCTTCCCATATTAGATGTAATACCACCATTGATTTTCCCCTATGAGTCTTTGTTAAATTTACACTTTTCAAAAAATTGTGCAGAATTTGTCTTTGTTTTAAATAAAGAAATAGTTGGCATGAGTAAAGTTTTATCCTGTTCAGTTCTATAGAAAAAAATTTACATACATTTCATTGCATATAAGAAAATAACCATCATTGGAAGTTAACCAATCAAATTTCTCCCTTATTCTATCTGTGCACAAGGTTTAGTCACCATGTAACCTCAAGATTACAAAATTTTCTATAGAAATCACAAATAAAAAATACTGGTGTTTTGAAATACCCAAGACATATGTTTATGACACAGAAATAGTTTTACTGCAATAAAATGTAGGATTAATTACCTTTAACAGTCAAATTCATGGGAATATTTTTTTCGACCTACTTTCGTATACAACTGGATGTGACATACCATGATTTGGTGGTATTACACCTCTACAATTTGGAACATTTTGTAAAAGTATTAATCCTGTTAAAAGTATAATACTTTATGTTTTTATGTATTTACAAGATTTACTTTTCACACGCCTGTAAGGTCAAATATGGCTTTTTTATTGATATTTCTCGTTATTGTGAAATTATGAAACAGTTTTATGTTGCACATGTTGCATCAGAATGGCATTCCATACATTTAGGACAATAATTTAATTGTAAACATTTATACCAGATTTTAGTTATTTTTTAGTCCTTAGATTTTTATCAAAACAAGAAAACATAATGGCTCAAGTAGCGTCGAAAACGTGTGAAATTTGTGTTGCGAGTCCTGGACACAACTACTGTGAACAGTGTGACCAGCTGTTTTGTGATGGATGTAAAATATCTCATTTACGGACAAAGATGACCAAGAATCACACATTTACCAAAGGCATCAACATCAACCCTGGGGTAAAACAATACTGTAACGAACACGACGAGAGCTTCATATATTACTGCCTGCAATGTGATGTTCCAGTCTGCAAAATATGTGCGATTGAAGAGCACAAAAATCATGATTTGTCCGAAATCAAAGAATCAGCACTTATATATAGCAACCATGTCGGGGTAGAGATTCAATCGAAGCTGGATATACTACAGCGCAATATAGAGGATATACATCAAGGAACTAAAAAATACCAAGCAGATGTCAATAATGTAATTCGGGCTATACGGAAAGAAGGGAGCCAGTTGAAAAAACTAATTGATAGCAAAGTTGAAGAACTGATCAAATCCTTGAAGGAGAAAGAAGAAATAAATTTACAAACTTTACAATCAATAAGCATTGAGTTTAAAACTGCGTTTGATGTTGTGAAGAAACATGAGGAGTCATACCGAGAAGCACAGGGGATAAAAGACACTGCAAGATTGCTTCAAAAACTTCAACAAATAGAGTCAGAAATAAGTGATGTTGAAACACAACCAGATTCAGTTCTGCCATCAGTAAAGTTTTCTTCCGGAGATGTGACACAAAACGAAATAGACAAACTGTTTGGTAAATTAAGGACCAGGTACGTAATTGGAATCTTTTTTTACAATTAATGACCCTTGAACTTGTGAATTTCATCGATAATCGAATCACTATACTTTTTTTTATTTGGATTTGCTGCAAAATTCAAAACATATGTACTTGCTTCTATTAAAATCTTTCTTGAAAGGAAAATGCGTTACAATATTCGCTAAAGGAATCCAAGGATTTAAAAATGCGAAATAGATAATTCAAACTATGATTTTCAGAATTTTCAAGTTTATAAATCTATCTTTATCTAGTCCTGATCCCACAAGGTGAGTTATAAAACCAGAAAGACTTAAGAAAATTCATTACCTGACCTATATACCGTGACAAATAGTATTCTCTTCAATAGATTTGCATGATTTGTATCATATTTTACTGATCACAAGAACAAAAGGTAATCATTTCTAGTCCGTGTAGATTAAAATATTAACCACGGATCGTTGAGAATGCGAAATAAATCTTACTTCGTCAAATAGATAAAAAAAAATGTAGTAATTACTGTTCATTTTCCAAATAAAGTAATAAGTTTATTTACTGTACAAGACATGAAATAAAGAAATAGTTCGAAAAAACCTTCGTAAGTTAATTATACAATATTTTTATAATCTTGACAAACAGAGATGATTACCTTTATTTTCTTGTGATGTGACATTTAATACTCAAAATCAAACTTTATACATACTTTTAGTGAATTATTCAAAATATGTGTGTCAATCTTTTGTCTGGCAACACAATTGTTCCTTCTAAATTGGAATTTGATATAGATATTATGAGAACATCCCTTTTCCTTTCCCTCCTGTTATAAAGCAAGTGGCTGTTCCCAAAAAGACTTGAATATGAGGCCGCAAAATCTGTACCATGGAAAACTAGGAAGAGGTGATTGAGAAAACAGTCCACTGTAAACGTCTACTTCTGCTTGATGGAAACAGATTAGGGTTCGATTCCTCCCGTGCAATATATTATTTGGTATTAACATAGTTAACAAATTTACCAGGATTATAATTTAATTCGCCAGAAACGCGTTTCGTCTACATAAGACTCATAAGTGACGATCAGATCAAAATAGTTGTAAAGCCAAACAAGTACAAAGTTGAAGAGCAATGTTGGCCAAAAATTCCAAAAAGTTGTGCAAAATACGGCTAAGGTAATCTATTCCTGAAATTAGAAAATCATACTTGTATAAAAATACAAACATTATATACAATAAGGATTTCAGTTTCTTTTGTCTTCTAAATAAACTCATCATAGACACCAGGACTAAATTTCGCCAGACGCGCGTCCCGTCCACAAATGAACCACCAGTGACGATCGAATCAAAAAAGTTAAAAAGGAAAAATAAAGCACGAAGTCGAAGAGCATCGAGCACTAAAATTCCGAAACGTTTTGGCAAATACAGCTAACGTAATATATGCTTGAGGTAGAAAAGCCTTAGTATTTTGTAAACAGTTAATTTATAAATATAACCATATCAATGATAATTCATGTCAGCACAAATAAATAGTGCTGACTACCGGGCTTGTGATACCATCGAGAGATTAAATCTCCACCATCATTGGCATCGACCCAGTGGTTGTAAATAAACTCAAAATATACATCAGGACTAAATTTCGGATATATGCCAGACGCGCGTCCCTTCCCCAAAAGACCCAACAGTGACGCTCGAATCCACAAAAGTTAAAAAGGCTAAAATTCCCTTTACATCCCACCAGTAAGTAGTTGAATACATAAGCTTTACGTGTTTAGGCAGATATTGCAAGAGTATTCAAGTTAGTCAATTTGACACAGACTTTATTAATTAAAATTTTATTGCATTTAGAGACAGTAAATTGGAGACCAGTAAAACGCACAACACACACAGATACAGGTGATGTAATCATTTCTTTTTCTATAGACACAAGATACAAAGACAATGCAAAGACATAGTGGTGTGTGTTGAAAAAAATGCTTACATAAACAGAAATAAAAACGATATCATCAAAGGTACAGACTTTGGATATAAGTTTAGAAAGAAATAAAAACAGATATACAGACATGGTCTTGCAAGAAAATACTTTGTATATATAATACACACTGATACCCCTCAACATAAGTGGAAGCTTTCGCGGCGAAACTTCTGTACGTATTCAGTAATGACAGCATTGGAAAACTGGCTCTGTATTAATTTGGCGACAAAACATATATTATATATCAAAAACGCAAATAGGGATACAAAGGTATTGAAGAAAGATGGCTGTCAAACATGTGTTTCAAGGATGCAAAGGCAACAAATCAAACTTTTTGCCTGACATCGGAGAAATAATAATGTTTGGTCGGAGAAAGTGATTACACTTTTCCCTTGCTGATTCGTACATTAACATTACACTCTAAATTATTCAATTGCAGGCAGCATAAGGAAAAGAAAAGCATGTACAGGTACATGTGCGAGTGCTGTGGGTAAGTTCACATACTATACAAATCTGGGTACAGTTATGTGCAGAACAAACATTACATAAAGTATAAGCACGTTAATGCCGCTTGTACATAATATGTTAGTTAACTTTAATTTTCACTATTACTATGTTTACGTTAACGCGGTCAAAATGGAAATTTGTAATGTCTACCCGAGTAAACACGCGTTTACTAAAATGACACGGTATTGATGGCTGTTTCACTATGTTGACAATTTTACCTTTCATGTCTGTATTCACGCATCGGTATTAATAAAATGGAACTTGATGCGACAATCATATAATTGAGAAGTTTAGTGCAATAAAACCAGGTTTAATCCACCACTTTTTACATTTTAGAATGTTTTTACCAAATCAGGAATATGACAGTTGGTGTACATGTCCATTTGTTTGATGCGTTTTTATCATTTGATTTTGCCATTTGAATAGGGAGTCTCCATTTTGAATGTTCACAACTTTATTTTAACGTTAATCTAATAGTAAACTGGCGTTTACTTCAGAGTTCACTAGTGTATTTTTACATGCAGTTGAAAGTAAACGCTTAACTGATTGGGTAAATTAAAAATAAACTTCGAGTACATTTTTATATTGATTTGTATTTTGTTAAAACGACTTTTATCTTTATATGTTATGCACATGTGTTTCAAACCAAAACACTTTCAATTATAAATGTTAACTTGTATGTATTGCAAACAATCATTTCCAATAACTCTTAGTAGCGGAGTTTTTATATTACCTTTTCAAGAGTTAAATGTAAAAATATAGACGCACTGAAAACTTCAATAATGATTTCGTCAGTTAACTTGAGAAATGTTAGTCTGACAAGCAAGTTGGTAGACAAGATTTAGGTCTGCTTCTTTTTGGAACTGCTGCAGATCTATTGGCAAGTCTGCTCCAAACCTATGGACCCAGACCAGACCCATGGAGAGGTCTGCTACTGACCAGACCTGCTGACAGATTTAACAATGACTGATAACCATGTACAAAACTTTTCATATTTGACCTCAGTTTTTTTGTGAAAAATAATCATATTGTTCTTTTTTTCCAAAAATACTATACTAATTTGACTATGCAGAAATATTTTAGATGTAGGAAGATGTGGTGTGAGTGACAATGAGACAACTCTCCATTCAAATAACAATTTAAAAAAGTAAACCATTATAGGTCAATGTACGGCCTTCAACACGGAGCCCTTGGCTCACACCAAATAACAATCTATAAAGGGCCCAAAAATTACTGCGTAAAACCAATCAAACGGGAACACCAACGGTCTAATAAAAAAGATATTTCCTTTAATATTTTAAACAATATATAGCACACTTCTGTTCGACCAATAGACGTACATCTATCATAAAAGAAAGGGGATACTGTTTTAAGAAGAAGGTGGCTAGAAAACTTTTTTCATATGATTGGATATAAATATCATGGTTTACGTTGCTTCGTTTCCACATTTGTAATAGTCTCTTCCTAAATATATTTCTATGCATTTTACACATGAATTTTTAATCGTTATGCACCTTGTTTGCCTCGGAATTACAAATCTGTTTTGCCAAATGTTCAAAAGAAAATTGCACAGTGTAGGGATATATATATATATAAGGTGTTGTATTTTTATGTGTCATGTCAGTCATCTATTTAGACAGACTTATTCTTACTGATTTGAAATGATATCTAAGACGTCCGAAAAGATATACTTGTTATGAAAATCAAAAAAGTATTTGCCTCTGAACGTTAATCTACAATCAAATTCAATTTTATTTTCTAAGAGTATACTATTCCAAAAAAAATCCTTCTCACACTATAAAGTACAAATGAAATCAAGCATGTCAGTGTTGGATGATGCCGTAAAATAGATTTATTTTAAATTAAAACCATCCCGTACTACTGACTTTAGTGACGGTTCATTATAATGGATAGAGGGAGAACATGCTGGTACTCTTGGTTGATGCAGACACAATTTTGTAGTCATTCTATTTCAGAATTGCTGTCATCCTGAAATAGAAATATGACTAATTTACTATGAGGCTATATATATTTACCAAAAAGTGCACATATAGTCATTTTTGGTAGATGCGGTCAAATAATTTTGTTATACGAATCAGCCTGAGGTAGCAAAACAACTGATTAAATTCATTGAAAGGTCATGGTATCCAGGATACGATGACGATCTGCGTGAACGCGCATTAACAGCAAACTGTAAACATAGGTTTAATTTTTCACTTAAACGCGGAAGTAAACATGGGGTAAACGCCTGTTCACCCTTAACCAAATTAGAAGTCCGGCTATTTTGTGTTAACACGGATGTAAACGCAAAAATAAACGTCCGTTTACTTTTTATGTGTAGTGAAAGTTCGGAGTTAACGTAAGTTAACGCGGCGTTCATATGAAGTGCACGCGAGTTAATGTTGCGTTCACGTTTTCCGCCTGTCTACATGTATTTGGTTTATAAAGATGTCTCAGGTTTTTTTATAGAAATCATGAACTACCATAGTAATTAATTACTTTTTGTACAGGATACGGTATTTTCCTTTTTACTTATTATCATATAATAATGATGAATATCAGAGAGAAAAGGTGCTTAAATATTGTTTATTTTCTTTATAAGTGCCTATAGTTCTTCATTTAATCAAAAAATATTGCACTGTTGTTAGCAATCAGTCGTTTTAAATGCCAGCGATTGTTATTTTTGTAGGGGTTGTGATTTACAAATACTTAAACATATCAGAGAAAAAATGCTTAAATTGTGTTCGTATTTAAATTCTTTTGGTTTAGATTTGTTTTGTGGATCCTAGGTCAATTTATGATTTTCAACAATTGTTAAATTACTATGGCAGTTCATGATTTCTATGAAAAAAACTGACATCTTTAAAAACCCAATACAAAGATTCAGGTTGCATTTAATCAGAAAAGCTGTTTTACAAACCACACCACTTTTTGGGAAATGTATAATATTCATGTTCTTGTGTTTAATACCTGCTTCCAAGATATGATTTATATGTTTCATCTCATAGAAACATAACTTGAATATTTTACCAGTATAAATAACACGATTTGCGGCCAAATTAGAATATGTTGAAGACCCAAAGTAAAAGGAGGGACAGTTCATATTGTTTGTATAAGTTTAAACACGTAGACGTTCTGGGCATATACAGGTTGAAAATAAGCATCATAGTCCTATATCCTGACATTTGATAACAATAGAAGTGCATATGAGCTTTCTGTTCTAGTGTATATTTTTATGGCGAAACTTCATAGTAAAAGTGGTACAGATTTAGAGAATTTCCTTTTGGCAATCGCATTGCCTTAATTCAAAGAATTGCAACCTTTAAGTACTTTGATGTTTTATTATTTAGTTATACATGTTATAATCTACTTTTAAATCCTTAATTGCCACGGGTATAAGGGTACTTATTTCAAGAGATAATATTTTCATCGCTATTTTTACATAATTTTACATTGATCTTACTATCTGATTACTTCTTTTCTCAACACAGTAGAGTGTCATAAAAAACATCAGCACAAGAAAATAAGCGTGCACATGCCGTTGTCAACGAAATTAACAGTGCGTCAAAGTTTAAATAGCGATAAACAGATTAGTATTGGTCATCTCAACTCTATTGCTTTTCTGACTTTCGTCGTATCGGTTAGAGCAAGAAAATCAATCACGTCGAGATGACTAACGATAATCTATGAATCTTTTGTCTGCTCTTGGGCTGCTCTCGGGCTTATATCATGGCCTTGGGCTAATAAGGTGGTCTCATATGATTTTTTAAAAATATTTTAATATAATTGAATTGATCTGCAAATAAACAAAGAAGGTTGTGTTTCAAAAATGTAAGAATTGAACGGAAACACAACACTTGTCTATTAATTCGAATAGGTACATTGTGATTATTTTAGATTTTATTAAGATGAATCTTCAATGTTATAGCAGGCTGAATAATATTTTGAGCAACTATGTTCGTCTTTTGTGCTGCATAACGTTTTATTATCAAATAATTTAATTGTAATTTTGTAACAGGTCCGAACAGGTCATAACGTAAGTATATGTAACAAAAGTATTGTGCATTGGCTAGAGGTATAGGGAGAGGATTGATATATCACAAACACGTTTAAACCCACCGCAGTTTTACGCCTGTCCCAAGTCAGGAGCCTCTGGCCTTTGTTAGTCAAGTATTATTTTAACTTTTAGTTTCTTGTGTACAATTTGGAGTTTAGTATAGCGTTCATTATTACTGAACTGGTATACATATTTGTTCATGGGCCAACTGAAGGACGCCTCCGGGTGCGGGAATTTCTCGCAGCATTGAAGACCTGTTGGTGACCTTCTGCTGTTGTCTGCTCTATGGTCGGGTTGTTGTCTCTTTGACACATTCCCCATTTCCATTCTCAACTTTAAGTAACCAGAAAAGCTTGTGACACAACCTTTTTATTTAAAATATCTGTGAGCTTCAAATATGCAATTTGGAGTTCAATATGGCGTTTATTATCACTGAACTAGTATATATATTTATTAAAGGGGCCCAGCTGAAGGACGCCTCCGGGTGCGGGAATTTCTCGCAGCATTGAAGACCTGTTGGTGACCTTCTGCTGTTGTCAGCTCTATGGTCGGGTTATTGTCTATTTGACGCATTCCCCATTTCCATTCTCAATTTTAAGTAACCAGAAAAGCTTGTGACACAACCTTTTTATTTCAAATATCTGTGAGCTTAAAATATACATGCTAGATGCTTTTGATAAGTTTGTTAATGTATATTTTACCTGATTATAATTTAACAGAGAGCGGTTATTTGGTTACTACTCATCGATTTTAACGACTATGACTACCTGCGAGGGTCACGCAATGTAGGGTTACTTTGCGCAATTATTAGGCATTTCGCCGATATGTCCATGGTAGTATTCTTATTCTTTTCAAATACGAAAAAAAATTTAATTAAATGTGAGTTTAATCACCGATTTAACTTTAACAAAGCTAATATCTTTTTCAAAAGCATAATAATTACAGTTTAATCAATGTCACCTATCTAAATAGTTAAACTTCATTTCTTATTTAGAATTAAAAAGTTTCATAACAGAATTGTCATTGTGGCCAATGTTTGGATTCTAGGGTTCCTGATGAGTCTTTTGAAGACGAAACACGCGTCTGGCATAAATACAAAATGTATTTCTAGTATCTATGATGAGTTTATTCTCACCAACAAAAGTGAAATGGTTATTTTCGTGTAAAACAGCTAAACTATCCTCTTATTCGAATATTTGAGAAATAAAAATGTATAGTATTTTTACGTTTGTTCATGTTGTTTTTAAGTGACATTTTTACATTATATCCTTAATGACAATTACAGTAAATTATAAGTAATTCGATGGTACAATCAAATTATTGTTTTGCGTTTCCTGGAGTGTCATTAAATCAAAAGCTTTATTACAAAATAGTTTGTGATTATAACATTGTTTAATTTGCAGCACAAAGCCGACACAACAGTAAGTTTTGAAGTTTTATTCCCTTATAAGTTATTCACAAATATGAATATTTAATTTAACGTTATTTTATGGCAGATGGAATCAACAAGTCCTCGTGAAGTTCAGTTAATTGGAATAAAAATCAAACAATCCATGTCGTAATAAAATATAAGAAAACTGTCGCCATAACCGGGCTATTCAGGTACTGTCGGAACGTTATCCTATCACAGACTGCTGTACTGCATTACACATGGCTTGGTTTGGAATCAGTCGTACTTTGCTATGCAGTTGTCAAGACTATGACGTTTGTAGTAAGAAAAGAACTTCGATGACACGGTTGTCGTTATTCTCTATGTATTTCTTTACAAGAGCAAACTCCTTGCATTTTATTTTCCACTTCTTTCATTGAGTTGTTTTTCATTTGAATAATTTCAGTTGAAGGTAAGATAAGACTATCGATTCCATCCAGTTTTATATTATTTCATCAAAATAAGGTATATATCTATAAAAAATATCTAATACGATAGCTACACATGCTATGATGATACTTCATTTGTTTATGAAAATTAAACACAGCTGCTAAAGTTTTGAAATTTAACAGTAATGCCTTAGTAACAAGTTGTATTCTCATATTTTTGCAGGGAAAGTTTGGTCATGTGAGTAGCAATATTAGATCTGTATTACATACCAATGATAACGTGAAAAGAGACTGCGACAACACAATCAAATAAGATTTGTGTCACACTTAAATTAGTTGTCTTTAATATTAAACAATTGATTATTAAGAAATTGATCTTGTTCAATATTGTTTAACTGTACAACCATTTCCAAACATTACCATGACACGTGGTCAGTTATTGGCATGTATTAAGCGTGTTAGGTGACCCATTTCTTAAGTTCATAATGTCTGTTGTCAATCACAGCTTCATTTTACTAATTATTTTTAGGATTTGGTAAGCAAATGTCAGGATACAAAGCGACTATGGGCTTTTTTGCCGAATAAGCTATATAAAAAGTAATTCCTATTTATGAACCAAATGCTAACTGTAATTCAAATGTTTGGGGTTTGAAATAAATTTTGTATCGAAATGTTATCTCTCATGGTGGCAGGTTTTGCATCTAAAATTGATGAGACATTTAGCATGTTAAGTTTAAACAAGGATATTTTTTGCTGTTGATAGATGTATTTCAAACACACCTTCTTATAGCAAAAAAGGGTATTTACATACTTACATTACTACCTGAAATAAGGTTGAGTTTGAATCCGTTTTTGAGTATGTTAGAGTCCCACAATATTGTTTGAAGCGTTAATGAGTTTATATCCCGATTTTGATATTTGAATTAATAACTATATAACGTGTATCATACTTGTATAATATTTGATTTTTAGTTCTAGATACACAAATTTGTTCGATTATGAGAAAAAATATGCTTTTTCAGTTTTTTTTATTTTTTGGAAACCCCTAAGCACAGTCTCAATTCAATTACTAGTCTATCATGAAATTGATTTTGCTATCTTTTTTGAACGAATATCTAAAATCACTGTACTGTTTGCACACGCATTGACACTGGCTAAAATCAATGAATGGTTTCAATAATACAGGGTCAATTTAGATATGCATCAGACAATTTCCTTTTAATGACTTGATTTTTATGTATCGGTTCTTTAAGACGAAAATGCACTATTTTAGTAAATGATAATTAATTTTCTTTGGTGTTTCTTTCTTAATGACTATAACAGTTGCTGACATAACCTTGTCAATAGCCTTTCTGTATACATGTTCCCTCACATGTTGCATTGAATATTATCTCATCTTATAATCTTTTTCTGAAATTGCGATTCGATTTGTTTATATTTATTCCAGGGATTGCAGTAGCATAACATGTGGTGGGTAAGTACTTGGTTCACTTCAAAACGAAACACTTTAAGAAATAAACAAACGTATCATTAGTGTTGACCGTTGGTAGAAACTAAAAAAAACATTAAAAAAATGCACATATCAGTTCTATTATGTATTTGGTTTGGTTGCATGGTGTTGTGTGCATACTGTCATTACAGAAAAAGCCAGTTCATTCTTATAAAAAGAATAAATTTAGAAACTTACCGTGTCGATGACATATAATTTCATAACTTAACTTGTCTTTTCGCTATCACGTACATGGATGTTTTGTCAACATTGTCAGATGTAATTTATGATCTCTCGTCCAATTTCGTACTATTATGCTATTACAATTCATGTTATCTAGAACATATAAAGAAACTGGGAAGAATGAATCGAATATTCTTACTCTTGTATCGTCTGCTTTCTGATGAATGATCAACAAAAATGAACCATAACGATAAATAATGCGTAGGGAATGTGACATCAGAAGTGAACATCCAGTATTAGCCCATAGTCCAATACGCCTTTTTTATATTTGCCCTTTTTCGAAAGTGATGTTAACTCTTGTATATCGTAGGACAAAGTCATCAGAACTGAACATGCTGATTTGTTCATAACATTAACATTTAATAATATAAAATTATTACATGAGTTTTTATGTATTGGCCTTTTCATTAGTTTTATGATTGCTGAATTGTCTTCAGAAGAAGTAAAAAGTCAATAGTGGTCGAGTTGACACTTTGATATTTCATAGGCATTTTTAGTCATACTGAGTTCAATAAGAGAGAAGAAAAATCTAAAAGAAAGAAAAAAAAATATAAAAAAGAAGATATGGTATCATTGTCAATGAGACAAATATCCACAAAAGACCAAAATGACACAGACATTAACAACTATAGGTCACCTTACGGCCTTCAACAATGAGCAAAGCCCATACCGCATAGTCAGCTGTAAAAGGCTCTGATAAGACAATGTTAAACAATTCAAACGAGAAAACTAACGGCCTTATTTATGTAAAATATCAACGAAAAACAAATATATAACACATAAACAAACGACAACCACTGAATTACAGGCTCCTGACTTGGAACAGGCACATACATAAATAATGTGGCGGGTTAAACATGTTAGCGGGATCACAGCCCTCCCCTAACCTGGGTTAGTGGTATAACAGTACAACATAAGAACGAACTATAAAAATCAGTTGGAAAAGGCTTAGCTCATCAGATGGACAAAATTACAAGAAGACGTGGCCGGGTAATTCTTTAATAATCTATTAATTTGGTACATACTTATAAAACAAACGTGTTGTAACTTGAAATTCTTACTTTAACAACAGGAGATTACATGAATATATGGGTGAAGAATAGAGCCACCCTGCAGCAGCACATTAAGCTGTCATGGTTATTTGTAAGAAGATAAAACGAATGAAACCAAACGTCAATTCATTTAATCAAATGAACCAACCGTCTTACATAGTTGAACATTTATTAGTTCTGTACTTTAATTTAATTAGATTCATATTGTCATAATGTATGTGTTGACTGATTCATTGTTGATAATATAGTCCTTATTTATATGAATTATATGCTTATGAATGCTCTCTTATAAATATTGCTTGTATACATTAATGTTTCTTTTTTTGTTTTACAGATTGTGTAAAATATGATAATTGTTTATTAGATTTTAACGCTGTCATATTTACAACTTTTCTTGAATTTTCGAAAAGTATTTTTCATTCTCATTTATAACATAACTCGTAAAATGCAGATTTGCATCGATTGAACCGATATATCAAATAAGTTTCTCTTTACTTTATTTAAGTGTCCTTGAATCGTAGTGACAAAAACCTTATCTAAGTCACATTTGATAATGAAGGATCATATAGATACAAATGATACAAAAAGATGAGACCTAAGGAAATGGATTTTATTGAAAAAAGTTCATCAAAGAAACCATGCATTTCCTTAAGACAAAACAATAATTGATTAAAAGTCTTGCCTACGTGGCACTTATTCGTAATTTTGTGTTCATTGGAAAATACTTTTTGATTGAAGAAAAAAAAACATAATATTTTTTATGTCTTTAACCTTTCTGTAGGATCCAAATTCTTCCTCCAACTACGAAATTAAATCACCTTTGTTTTAGCCACCAACGAACGATTTTGATTAATGTAGTAAAGTCATTGACATTTGGATCTAAAGTTCTTAATCAAAATTAATATTTGTAATTTGTCGTGCGGTGTTTTAATAGTTTGTATAAATGACTGTCAACTTCAAAATCCAACTACGTTTCTTACGCCTATACTTTCGCAGATCATCGGACTTTAGCGTATGCCATCGCACTTTAGCGTGAACTTCGTACTTTAGCGTCCCCCTCGCACTTTTGAGTCCTTTATATATACAGTCATATTTGAGTTAACTCGACATTGAATTAACCTGATCCCTGTCCATTTCTGCAAGAAATTAAAGTTCCATCTGTTTACCTTCAAAGTCTTGGATAAAATACCGTTTGTAAACTGGACCCTGTGTATTCCAAAGTCCGGTCTAATTGTGTAGTCCCAATACTTTTAATTGCAAAATATTATTACCGTTCAAAATCAGTTTGCCTAATTAATTTGAAATGTCTCTAGAAAACTTCTATTTAGTAACAATATTTGAATAAAATGTACACTAAAGGTCTAATGTTCAGTGTGACGAAAATGAACGAGCATTGATCCAACAGAGTACGATATTCTTGTCCGATGCACAACAAGACAATGTATTGAAGATTTTGATATTATTTAAGGAATGACTGAAATATTGTTTTGCTGTCTATGAAGAAATACACATAAAACATGTGGTGCACAAGGAATAACCCGTTATTTTAAAGTATAACCACATTTTTTATTTATATTTCGAATAGACAGAACAAATATTACATTTATTTCTGATAATTTAATTTTAAATTCCATTTTAAATCAGAGTAAACCATGACAAAACGTTGATGACGTCACGCTCACATGACTAAATTATGTCTATGAGCTGATAAACAAAACGACGCCAGTCAATCAGAAGACGGGTTACATCCAAAACTAGGTTATTCTAAAATGTTACATATTATTTACGTTAGCGCCGAACAATCGAAGGAGAAAGTAGACTTAAGAATTTACTAAAAACTTGAAAATGTTAAACAAAACTTGACTAATTAAAAACAAATATTAATGTGTTCAAGTTACGATGGCTGTATGCACATTAAGCTGCGTTGGATGGAAATCGACCTGATGCAAGTGCACTTTTACATTTACATGTATACAACTTTGATTAGTTGAAGGATTATTTAACATGTAAATATGCGAAATAAAAAGAAAGAGAATTTTTATCTTTTTTATAGGTTCTCAATCTAAATTTTCAACAGTTACAGACTTGTAATAGATATCTTACATCAAGCCAAAATAGGATGTCAGATATATTGATACTCATCGGCATAAAAATTATGTCTGTTCGACGGAGCCCATATGCTATTTTGATTGTTTATTTAACAACAATTTTTCGTGTTCATCTGAAATAAACTTTCATTACACAGTGAAATGTAACAATGGTGACGACCCGAGCCGCACAATAAAGTGCACGGATAAATTCAAGAAAAACAGAAATCGTTTATTGATTATCCTTGTTAAAAACGTGCTTATTCATCATGTTAATGCTTTTTTGTAATAAATAGGGTTGTGCGCACATATTTAGACCCAAATCAATTACAAAAAGTAGCATTCAATTCGTAAGGTTCATCTAAAGGAATTGAAAAATATGGCCGTTTTTACACTCTAAAATTTACTATGAGTACAGACGAACTGATGAATCTAGGAGAGTTGTTTTAAGGCATGACTAGACCTAGGTGTATAAAAGTTATACACTAGTAGCCAGATTTAAGTCTGAAACGGTCATTGTGGCTAGACCAAGTCTTAATCTACTTAATCTACCGCTAGGGAAAAACGTTAAGACCTGTTTAGACACTCAGACTCTGTTCAGATATATCGTGTTTAGGCAGATCAGTCGTGTCAAGATAAACAAGACAAATTGTTCTAGCATTCAAATAAACTTGATTAGATCACGTTCAGATCAAATAAGAACAAAGGTAAAAAACCTGTTTAGTTTCTGTAAGATCGTGTTCAGTCGTGTTAAGATTTTTGAATATTTTGAATAAAACGGGCGACAATTTCTATGGGTTTTTTTCAGGGTTACTCTCCCTTTATGAATACAATTTCTATAGATTGGATGGTATTCTTTTGTGGTCTTTTAATATGACTGTATATCTATTTCATTAAATAAAGTATGCAAACTTCAAAAACAATTAATTTAACTTAAGTAGATAATTTACTTTTTATACATATGACAGATGCTTGGTGAAAGTTATTTACATTTGTATAAACGGATTATCTATGCAGTCAACCGAAACGGATGGTAATAAACTAACTAAATAATTCCTATTCGTGGACGTAAAATGAATGAAGTTCCGTGTTTTATCTTTCATATAAGGTTAAACCGGGATAAATTATTACAAATAACACTTTTTTTTTTAAATAAACAAAACAACAATATAAGCAAATTTTTAAAATTTAGTTGACAGTTTATATTGACAATTATATACACAGAAAGACCGATGTCGATAACCATGATAACTCTCTTGAATTTGTTTTTTATTATTTTAGAAATATACCAAGCAACGTTAGTTAAGACACAATTGATCAAATCTAATGTACGGTTTATATTTCTGTTTCGTATCAGATTTTTTTTGTAAAGCATAAGTGTTACTTCTTATTTTGAAAAACAGTGAGACGCTTACTTGCTATTTCGAAATTGACCAAAAAGCTATAAAATAACGAGCGAAATGACCGTACTTATACATTAGACTTTTGTTTCTCAATTTTGAGCTGTTTTACACTAGTCATTTTAGTGACCGTTATAGCTTGCTGTTTGGTGAGGGCCAATGCTCCATGTTGAGGTCGTTCTTTTGACCTCTAATTAAATGGTTTATACCATGTGACCTGATGGAGAGTTGTTTCATTCGCACACATACAACATCTTCTTATCTATATTAACCGGGAGCAGTTTATAACATTTTCATTTCGATAAAAAAAAACCGAAAAATTCAGTAAAACCAAATGGATTTATGCCATATTGCTACTTCAAAAAGTCTTTAATTTTGATTGATAGCAAACATTATTTGTATTGCAATGCTCCCAAAATTATGTCCAGTGATAAATATTACACATCAATGTGTGGGCTTGTCAGATAAAAATAGACAACGCTTATATTTAAGAATAAACAAGTCATGAAAAGAAATATTAATATGCATTGTACGGACATTTAGACTAATTCACTAGCTGTGATACAGCGGAAGCAATAATATCGAGTGTAGCAAAGATAAAAAAAAAACGAATTTGATAATGCTAAAATTATATATTTTCACATCAAAGGACAAAGCGTACGCAAGTCGCCCGGAATCTGACACTGACTGCCTGACTAGCAAATGACGACAAAATTAAACAATTAACAACTTTGTAAAAAAAATATTAGAAAAAAGGTCTTTTGTTTCCTTAATACCGGAGTCCCACTAGGCCATGATCGCACTACGATTTTTGAAAAAAATGCAAATTTTGACGATCGTAGTGCGATCGTGTAGATCGTAGTAGGGTCGTAATACGGTTGTGTTGAAGTCTTCAGGATCGTGATGAGCGTGGCCAACTTTGGACATGTTCAAAACAATCGTGATTATATGTTTCAGAAAATTAATGACTAAACTAGATTTTGACGTTCATTTTTTCCAGTCTGCAGAACATAGTAAAACAAACAAATACACGGGTTTCGTTTTATACGGTCCACTCACTTACGCAGTTTAAATCACCTATTGTTTACAGGTATTTATTGTCTAATTAAATCAATACTATGCAAAATATCGATAATATGAGGGGAGATTCTCAAACGTTTTCCCAATTTAGTTTTTTTGGCACCTTCTACAGAAATGAAAAAAATGAAAAGTAAAATCCAGAAAAGTGTACAATTTTCTGAGCAATAAAATATATTTAAAATTCAAATATATAGGTCCAGCCATGCTTGAAAATTTTTGCAGGTGCACATGTTTTTCTGTGCTCAGAGTAAAATTGTAGGTGTAAATACGGCCATTTTAGCCAAAAGGTTATGATGAACCTTAAATGCATGGCCATAGGCGGATCTAGAGGGTCCGGTCCCACAGATCCTGGAATTATTTTGGTTGATTATATAAAGCATCACTGAAGCATGAATGTAGTGGAATCTTTTTTTTATGGTAGTCAGTGAGCCCCCTATTTAAAAAAATTCTGGATCCGCCACAGAAGATAAATACTAGAAGTCTTTTAATTATATAGCTTTCCAAATATGAACTTTCCTTTTCTAAGTAGCAACATTCCAGAAGCACCTACATACGGTGTATATATTTCCCAATTAATACAATATTCCCGTGCTTGCATTTCCTATCATGATTTTCTTGATAAAGGGTTGTTGCTCACAAGGAAGCTATCGAATCATGAGTTCAAAATAGATAATTTGAAATCATCTTTTTGTTAATTTTACGGACGCCATCACTAGTTGGTTGACCATTATGGAATAACTGTTCCCCAAATGAAATCGGATATGTTCCTTACGTCGTAACTACAATTCCCTTTTCTTTAATAAATGTGACCTACCGAATTAGACTATTTACCGGATGTGTTATTTCATAAGCAACACGACGGGTGCCATATGTTGAGAAGGATCTGCCTACCCTTCCGGAGCACCTGAGACCACTCTTAGATTTTGTTTATTCTTTAGTTTTCTTTGTTGTGTCAAGTGTACTTTTGTTTGTCTGTTTGACTTTTTCAGTTTTAGCCATGGCGCTGTCAGTTTTTTTTCGATTTATAATTTTTTACTGTCCGTTTGGTATTGTTCGTCGCTCTTTTCAAACAAACGTCATGTATAAAGATTTTAAAAAATACAATTTTTACTAGATAACATTTTTGTTCGCTTTGGGGATTCCGTATATCGTCAGATTATCGGAATTCCAATGGGGACTAACTGTGCACCACTTATTGCGGACCTCTTTTTGTATTGTTATGAGTTACAATTTATGACAAAAATAAGCAAAGACCCATCAAAACAACATCTGATTAACAAATTTAATAATACTTTTAGATATTTGGATGATATTTTGGCTCTCAATAATGACGACTTCAGTATGTATATTAATGAAATTTATCCTGCTTTAAATAAAGCTAATACTAACAATGACCACTGCCCTTTCCTCGATCTTGATATCTATATCACTAACGGAAAGCTGAATACTAAAATTTATGATAAAAGGGATGATTTTTCATTTCCTATCGTTAATTATCCGTTTTTAGATGGTGACGTTCCCTTGTCACCATCTTACGGTGTTTATATATCTCAACTTGTACGATTCGCTCGTGTATGTAACAATGTTTTACATTTTAACGAGAGAAATTTATGTATTACTGAAAAATTATTACACCAGGGTTTTCGATATCACAAACTAGTCAAAACATTTACTAAATTTTATCATCGGTATAAAGACATCATTCGTAAATATAGCTCAACATGCAGACTTCTTATACGTTCAGGTATTTCACATCCAATTTTTTATGGAAATATTCTTTATAAAGCACAAAGGTGTCAGTATTCACCTTAGAAACTTAAAAAACCTTTGAATAGACTTATTAAGAAGGGATATAATTACGATACTGTTTTCAAGTCATTAAAGATTGCATATTTTGGCGTTAATATTGAGTCACTGATAAGGTCTTTGCGTCGGAACTAAACACATTTATTCTAAAAACAGTTGTTGGCATGACACGGGTTATGTTCTTCTCATATATGTTATGATGGTATGATACTAAACCCCTAACGGGAAGGATTGTGCCTGATGTACATATGATGAAATCATAATCTTTCAGTCAGTTTAATTGAAGTCTGGAGCTGGCATGTCAGTTAACTGCTAGTAGTCTGTTGTTATTTATGTATTATTGTCATTTTGTTTATTTTCTTTGGTTACATCTTCTGACATCAGACTCGGAATTCTCTTGAACTGAATTTTAATGTGCGTATTGTTATGCATTTACTTTTCTACATTAGTTAGAGGTATAAGGGGAGGGTTGAGATCTCACAAACATGTTTAACCCCGCCGCATTTTTGCGCCTGTCCCAAGTCAGGAGCCTCTGGCCTTTGTTAGTCTTGTATTATTTTAATTTTAGTTTCTTGTGTACAATTTGGAAATTAGTATGGCGTTCATTATCACTGAACTAGTATATATTTGTTTAGGGTCTAGCTGAAGGACGCCTCCGGGTGCGGGAATTTCTCGCTACATTGAAGACCTGTTGGTGACCTTCTGCTGTTGTTTTTTATTTGGTCGGGTTGTTGTCTCTTTGACACATTCCCCATTTCCATTCTCAATTTTATTAAGATTGTTTTATTTCGTTTTGTTTTTATTGGCTTTAAATTAGCTGTCAGTAACTAAGAATGCTTTCACATCTGTATTTGTTGTCTTTTTTTTATACGCCCGTCTTTTAGACGGGACGTATTATGGTATACCGTTGTCCGTCCGTCCGTCGTCCACACTTCGGACAATAACTCAAAAACGCTTTCACCAATTTCCATGAAACTTAAGTGAATTGTTTATATCTATTGACGTAAGCTCCCTTTCGTTTTTTTTTAATTTCAGATTTTAAGTTTTGGATTTATGGGGCTTTATTAAAAAAAGGGAGGATTTTCAATACTTCGGACAATAACTCAAAAACACTTTCACCAATTTGCATGAAACTTAAGTGAATTGTTTATATCTATTGATGTAAGCTCCCTTTCAATTTTTATAAATTTCAGATTTTACATTTCCGTGTTATGAATTTTTATGCTTAAAAAAGGGGGGATTTTCCAATTTTGGGACAATAAATAACACTTTCGTTAAAAGAGCAACGGGCGTATCATGCGCTTAAGCGCAGCCTTTTATTGTTTTTACTCTGCCATCTCCGGTCTGGGTTGTTGTTAGCTGTTTTTATTCTTTGTATCGATCTGATGAGTAATATCAGATTATTACATGGCATTTTTCATATCGCATGTATTATCAACCCTAGGTTCAATATCAGCCCAAGAGCCGCATGGCTCGATGGCTGATACTGACCGAGGGCTGATAATACATGCGCTATGAAAAATGATCTTTTATCATATGCTTCAACAGTACAGAAAAATAACAGATTCATATATTGACCCTTTTATGTGCATGATTCCCGAAAAGAAGTTGAAAGAGTAAAGAGTTCACGGACGTCGGACCCAAAATTTGATTCATTCAATATGAAATGTTTCTATCATATGCCTCAACAGAGAAAAAAAAAACACACATTTTTATATGAACGAATCGACAAAAAAATAATTCAACAATATACATAATGAACGTTGTTTGGTAAAGTAAATTTTTTTAAAGTAACTTTCTAAATTAGTATGGCGTTCATTATCACTGAACTAGTATATATTTGTTTAGGGGCCAGCTGAAGGACACCCCCAGGTGCGGGAATTTCTCGTTACATTGAAGACCTGTTGGTGACCTACTGCTGTTGTTTTTTCTATGGTCGGGTTATTGTCTCCTTGATACATTCCCCATTTCCATTCTCAATTTTATTCTAAATTATGTTTCACAAAACTTAAAAAATGCATTTATTTATTTATTTACAAGATTGATCGTCTATATAAATATACAGTGTAAATTTCCATTGTTTAACCCAAGCCTACATTTTAGATAAATAAATTGAATGAAAACTACGATTCCTAATTTGCGAATTGGGATTAAAAATTCGATATGTATCATTACTTTCTTTTGTTTACAACTCTGTCTTGTATTGTTCTGGTCGTACTATTTCAAATATTCAATTGCGTGACTGTATCATGTGTTTACATAAGTTTACCATAGTACTATCATATAGTTGGGTTAAAAATTCATGGAAAACCCTAGTTTTTAGTGTTTTTATGTCTAATCTTACCGTTTTAATTGATTAACATAACTGCACGACTCGATTCTCAATTATATGTGGTAAGATAATCGTTGCAAAGAATCCTGCTTAAACTTTAGTGAAAGACTGTGTGAAAGACGGTGTGAAAGACGGGTTTAACTTTGCATTGTTGCGAGAGTTTATATTCTTTGTTGAAGGCAATTTTAGTGACCTGCAATACAAGTACCATTCAATTAAGTTTGGATATATGTCTTGTGTTTCTGTCTCAGCCCTAGGTTTTCTATATTTTGCATGTGTAGTGTATCATGACATAAGACATTGTTACGTGTACTATGATGAGCTTTCGTGCAAAACTGCTGTGTGTATTTTTTTACATGGAACATTTGATCAGACTTTGACTTTTTGACTCCTGACCTACATGTATGCGCGTTGGGTGTGTCATCATGTTACAGTGTACGTGTTCCTCGGTATGTGACCTGGATATCAAAACATAACTTTTGAATGACCTTGCTTCTGAATATGTGTCATGTAGATGTATTGTCATAAGATGATTAGTCTTTTGGCATGAAAAACTTCATGTGAGCTTGACCTTTGCCCTAAATGTAAAACTTATATATTTTTTTGAATTAAATCGAGAATTAACTGTATGATTGGCACTCATACCAAATCTTCTTAGATATATAGATATATTGTTAGTTTTGTGTACCACGATGACCCTTTTCTCAAAATCCGCTTTGTGTCTTTTATTTAACAAGAATCTCTTGACCAGACTATGACTTTTTGACTCTTGACCTTTGCATATTAGATGTGTCTCTTGGTATGATTACCTTGACGTCAAGTCAGGAGTCTCTGGTTTTTGTAAGTCTTGTATGTTTTTAATTGTAAGTTTATTTTATGATTTGGAGTTTGAACTGGTACACATTTTGTTAAGGGCTATCTGAAGCCCGACTCTGGGCGAGGGATTTCTCGCTTTGTTGCAGATATAAAAAGAAGATGTGGTATGTTTGCCAATGAGACAACTATCCACACAAGACAAAAAATGACACAGACATTAACAACTGTAGGTCACTGTATGGCCTTCAACAATAAGCACAGCCCATACTGCATAGTCAGCTATGAGGACCCATTAATGGCCTTTGGCTGCTTTCTGCTCTTTTGACATGGTTACTGTCTCTTTTACACATTCCACATTTCCATTCTCAATTCATTTCATGGACATGTAGGTATGGATAGTCTGCTTTTACATCATAAAAATTTACACAGAAGGTATACGCATATTAATAAACTGAACTCAAGGCTAAGAACCTTTAAAATACACTTAGACAGAGAGCTCAGTCTAGTGTAACACTTTGTTAAGTTGATCACATTTAACTTGTAATATCCCTGTCTGTTACCAAACCGCACCGAGATCCTGAAAAAAAATGTGCAAGTTAAAATCTATTTAAAAAAGAATTCAATGGAAGTAAATAAGCTGATTACTGAAATAAATGTAGAATATGCCTATTAACCACAGATGCCCCTGCTTGTGAAAAGATTAGAAAACTTCCACATAAAGATGCAGGATTCGCGTAATTTTGACCGTTGTGTGACCATAAGCATTGTGAATAAGTTTCAAAACATTTGGTTGAGACAAATTAAAGTTAAAGAACGGAAACAAGCGATTTAAGAGTTTTCCTATCTCAAGGCGCCGGGTTCTGTATCATTGGGGGACTTTTGTATATAAAGGACACAAACAAATACGTATGAAATAGATTTAGTTGTTATATTTTACTCTCAATATAAAATTACGTCTGCCACCCGCAGTAACAAGAAAAAGAGAGAGTTAATATCAGTCCGGATACGGAATAACCCTTTCCGATTCCGGGATGATACAGATACCAGACTGAACTAGCAACCATTATTTATAACGAAAATATGTATATAACACGGGTTGACATTTGTATCATTGATACTCGTACCACAACATCTAAAAACTCGTGAACAGTGATCTATCGGGACTCAATATCGAACTTAATAGATCTGTGTCATAGGGTAATGTGAATCGCGTATAAGGTTCCTAACATTTGATTGAGTCAGACTTATTTAAGAGAAAGGAAACGAAAGAGTCAAAACTTCTTAGGTTTTTAAAGGGACATGATAACTCTTGAACGGTAAAAGTGACACTTAAAAAAATCAAATTTGATTTTGTGTTGAGGAGGGGATCCCGCTTACATCTTCAACCCCGCCTTATTCGGTATGTATGTGCCTGTGGTAAGTCTGGAGCCTGTAATTCATTGAACGTCGTTTTTTTATGTTACATACTTGTTTTTCGTTTTACATAAATTTGTTCGTTTATTTTCTCGTATGAATATTGTTTTACAATGTCTTTTCTGTGCCTTGTATTGCTGACTATATGCAGTATTGACTCTGCTCATTTTTGAAAGCGGTATATGACCTATAGTTGTTAGTGTTTGTGTCATCTTGTCTTTTGTGGAGAGTTCTCATTGGTACTCATGCCACATAAGGGTGAGGGTTGATATTCCGCTAACACGTTTAACCCCGCCTTATTTTATCTGCACCTGCCTATCTTGTTTTTCGTTTATCTTTTGTACATAAATTAGACCGTTTGTTTTCTCGTTTGAATTGTTTTACATTGTCATGTCGGTGCCTTTAATAGCTGACTGCGGTATGAATCTTGCTCATTGTTGAAGACCGTGTGGTGACCTAGGCTACATTGTATAATTGTTAATTTCTGTGTCATTTAGTCTCTTGTTGAGAGTTCTCATTGGCACTTATGTACCAGCTTCTTTTATATATTGTGTATAAGTTATGTAGTACTTGGTTGAGGCAAACTAAAGTTAGGAGAGCGGAACCCGTTTTTATGGGACGTTCGGGACGGACGGACTAGTGTAACTCTTTATGCCCCTAAATCATGGAGCCAACACAGAAGTTCTGACTATTGTGCTGGTGATACATATCCCACTAGCACTGTCATTAACACATGTACACATAATTTTATTAAAAAAATTTTCATTCTTAATTTTGATTTCTTTATTTTTGGTCGAATGATTATATGCATGCCCTTCACAATGACTGAATGAGTATCAAATTTGAAAAAAATATTGTACATAATCATACATTTTATCATATTTTATAATTTTTTTCCAACTAATTAAAGCTTACCAACTTATAGATCATGACTTTCCTTTATATGTCTTTTAACATTCTGTTTTGAACAAAAAGATTTGTTACATATAGTTCACATGTATTTCTTTCAAATCTGACATTATTAAAAAGCCTTTAATAAAATTCAGTCGAACTTGATAATAAATGTGCTATCAAATATATATGCAAGTTGTCAACTCGTCAAGTGGCTAGATGCACATACCATTAGCCATATACACAACATGTCCTAGTTGGGTGGTTTTAAAACTTCTAGCATAGGCGGATCCAGAGGGGGCACCCCTTATTCGTGGGAAAAATTTGGTTGATTATATAGGGAATCATTGAAGCATGACTGAAGCGACCCCCCTCAGGAAAAGTGCTGGATCCGCCACTGTCTAGGTGTCAGACCACCAATTAAAAATCCCTATCTGTTCAACCAAATTTTGCAATTTTCACAGCTTTCTAAATATTTTACCTTAAGTTTAACTTCATAGAAACCAGGTATATCCTTAATTGTACATGTATCAGCTTTCTACATGCCAATTTTCACCATACCTTTAAAGCCTTCTAACAAAATAACTGACCTTCAAAAAGATGTACTCAAAAAAAAAAACCCTGGTTTTCTGGAAATCTAAAATTAGTATACAATGGAGCGCATTAATCCTCAATTTTTAATGCAAACTCATAGACAAGTAAATTTGGGCTCAAAATGATCTAGATATATTTCTCTTTCACCAAAAGTTTCATTTCTGCAAATTTGTTGGTTAGTTTAAGTAAACAAGGACATCAAAAGCACTATTTTGTGTCAGAGTAGGGCTACTTTTACATACGTTCTAAATTGGGAGTAATTGGTGGTCTGACACCTAAAGAGCAAAAAAAGTTGATCAGAAATCTTTTGTTTTGTTTATTCTTAATCCTTAGTCAATTTGAAGTTAAAAACATCCTTTCTGAGCATAATGCGACTCATATTACAAATTTCACAGCTCAATTTAAACTGACTGTAATGTAAGCCTTTGATAGAAAATACTTGAAAATCTCATTTTGGACTAGAGACACATTAACTTTCAGTATCAAGATCAGCTTTTGTTGATTTTTCCTTTTTTGTTCTACTGCTTTAAAGACTTTCCACAATTTTTACAATGAGTTTAATAACAAATCCAAGGTATTGAAGAGTCAAGGAATATTGACCCCCCTTTTTTACACCTGGTGTCAGTAATGGGACTATTAACTGATCAAAAGTGCAGTCATGGTCATTTAACTGTTTTATTTACTATCAGTCAATAAAATTTAAAGTATAAAACTTTCATTTGGGATATAAATGAGATTGTTGTGAGTTTATGCAGTGTTTATATCAGGCTATGTTAACTGCCATATACTTGGTATGCCGCAATGATATAAGGGGTAAAAATCAAATAATTTCATCAAATCTTCATGACGGCAATTTTTTTGGGGTAGCAATCAACCTATGTTTAAATGTTTAACACCACAGAAACAACTTACTGTGCATTTATAACAATTTATAACATTTTTTATATGAAAGCATATTGTCAGGGTGGGAAAAGCTAAAAATAGCACACATTCAGGTTTATGGCTCTAAATTTGCAATATGTGACTATTTGCTCCAAAAAAGATTAAAATGTGGCTACTATTTTTTCAAGTGATCAGTTAAGACCAAAAAATCAATTGTTTTCTGAATTTTGGGTTTCACCGCATTTCTCTTAAAGGTGTCAGAC
The DNA here is from genome assembly GCF_965363235.1 of Mytilus galloprovincialis. NCBI lineage: Eukaryota > Metazoa > Mollusca > Bivalvia > Mytilida > Mytilidae > Mytilus > Mytilus galloprovincialis. The sequence goes on along the minus strand of NC_134845.1, from coordinate 80,308,314 downwards.
CACCAATTAAAAATCCCTATCTGTTCAACCAAATTTTGCAATTTTCACAGCTTTCTAAATATTTTACCTTAAGTTTAACTTCATAGAAACCAGGTATATCCTTAATTGTACATGTATCAGCTTTCTACATGCCAATTTTCACCATACCTTTAAAGCCTTCTAACAAAATAACTGACCTTCAAAAAGATGTACTCAAAAAAAAAAAACCTGGTTTTCTGGAAATCTAAAATTAGTATACAATTGAGCGCATTAATCCTCAATTTTTAATGCAAACTCATAGACAAGTAAATTTTGGCTCAAAATGATCTAGATATATTTCTCTTTCACCAAAAGTTTCATTTCTGCAAATTTGTTGGTTAGTTTAAGTTAACAAGGACATCAAAAGCACTATTTTGTGTCAGAGTAGGGCTACTTTTACATACGTTCTAAATTGGGAGTAATTGGTGGTCTGACACCTAAAGAGCAAAAAAAGTTGATCAGAAATCTTTTGTTTTGTTTATTCTTAATCCTTAGTCAATTTGAAGTTAAAAACATCCTTTCTGAGCATAATGCGACTCATATTACAAATTTCACAGCTCAATTTAAACTGAGTGTAATGTAAGCCTTTGATAGAAAATACTTGAAAATCTCATTTTGGACTAGAGACACATTAACTTTCAGTATCAAGATCAGCTTTTGTTGATTTTTCCTTGTTTGTTCTACTGCTTTAAAGACTTTCCACAATTTTTACAATGAGTTTAATAACAAATCCAAGGTATTGAAGAGTCAAGGAATATTGACCCCCCTTTTTTACACCTGGTGTCAGTAATGGGACTATTAACTGATCAAAAGTGCAGTCATGGTCATTTAACTGTTTTATTTACTATCAGTCAATAAAATTTAAAGTATAAAACTTTCATTTGGGATATAAATGAGATTGTTGTGAGTTTATGCAGTGTTTATATCAGGCTATGTTAACTGCCATATACATGGTATGCCGCAATGATATAAGGGGTAAAAATCAAATAATTTCATCAAATCTTCATGACGGCAATTTTTTTGGGGTAGCAATCAACCTATGTTTAAATGTTTAACACCACAGAAACAACTTACTGTGCATTTATAACAATTTATAACATTTTTTATATGAAAGCATATTGTCAGGGTGGGAAAAGCTAAAAATAGCACACATTCAGGTTTTTGGCTCTTAATTTGCAATATGTGACTATTTGCTCCAAAAAAGATTAAAATGTGGCTACTATTTTTTCAAGTGATCAGTTAAGACCAAAAAATCAATTGTTTTCTGAATTTTGGGTTTCACCGCATTTCTCTTAAAGGTGTCAGACCACCAATTAAAAATCCCTATCTGTTCAACCAAATTTTGCAATTTTCACAGCTTTCTAAATATTTTACCTTAAGTTTAACTTCATAGAAACCAGGTATATCCTTAATTGTACATGTATCAGCTTTCTACATGCCAATTTTCACCATACCTTTAAAGCCTTCTAACAAAATAACTGACCTTCAAAAAGATGTACTAAAAAAAAAAAACCCTGGTTTTCTGGAAATCTAAAATTAGTATACAATGGAGCGCATTAATCCTCAATTTTTAACGCAAACTCATAGACAAGTTAATTTTGGCTCAAAATGATCTAGATATATTTCTCTTTCACCAAAAGTTTCATTTCTGCAAATTTGTTGGTTAGTTTAAGTAAACAAGGACATCAAAAGCACTATTTTGTGTCAGAGTAGGGCTACTTTTACATACGTTCTAAATTGGGAGTAATTGGTGGTCTGACACCTAAAGAGCAAAAAAAGTTGATCAGAAATCTTTTGTTTTGTTTATTCTTAATCCTTAGTCAATTTGAAGTTAAAAACATCCTTTCTGAGCATAATGCGACTCATATTACAAATTTCACAGCTCAATTTAAACTGACTGTAATGTAAGCCTTTGATAGAAAATACTTGAAAATCTCATTTTGGACTAGAGACACATTAACTTTCAGTATCAAGATCAGCTTTTGTTGATTTTTCCTTTTTTGTTCTACTGCTTTAAAGACTTTCCACAATTTTTACAATGAGTTTAATAACAAATCCAAGGTACAAATGTATTGAAGAGTCAAGGAATATTGACCCCCCTTTTTTACACCTGGTGTCAGTAATGGGACTATTAACTGATCAAAAGTGCAGTCATGGTCATTTAACTGTTTTATTTACTATCAGTCAATAAAATTTAAAGTATAAAACTTTCATTTGGGATATAAATGAGATTGTTGTGAGTTTATGCAGTGTTTATATCAGGCTATGTTAACTGCCATATACATGGTATGCCGCAATGATATAAGGGGTAAAAATCAAATAATTTCATCAAATCTTCATGACGGCAATTTTTTTGGGGTAGCAATCAACCTATGTTTAAATGTTTAACACCACAGAAACAACTTACTGTGCATTTATAACAATTTATAACATTTTTTATATGAAAGCATATTGTCAGGGTGGGAAAAGCTAAAAATAGCACACATTCAGGTTTATGGCTCTAAATTTGCAATATGTGACTATTTGCTCCAAAAAAGATTAAAATGTGGCTACTATTTTTTCAAGTGATCAGTTAAGACCAAAAAATCAATTGTTTTCTGAATTTTGGGTTTCACCGCATTTCTCTTAAAGGTGTCAGACCACCAATTAAAAATCCCTATCTGTTCAACCAAATTTTGCAATTTTCACAGCTTTCTAAATATTTTACCTTAAGTTTAACTTCATAGAAACCAGGTATATCCTTAATTGTACATGTATCAGCTTTCTACATGCCAATTTTCACCATACCTTTAAAGCCTTCTAACAAAATAACTGACCTTCAAAAAGATGTACTAAAAAAAAACCCCTGGTTTTCTGGAAATCTAAAATTAGTATACAATGGAGCGCATTAATCCTCAATTTTTAATGCAAACTCATAGACAAGTAAATTTTGGCTCAAAATGATCTAGATATATTTCTCTTTCACCAAAAGTTTCATTTCTGCAAATTTGTTGGTTAGTTTAAGTAAACAAGGACATCAAAAGCACTATTTTGTGTCAGAGTAGGGCTACTTTTACATACGTTCTAAATTGGGAGTAATTGGTGGTCTGACACCTAAAGAGCAAAAAAAGTTGATCAGAAATCTTTTGTTTTGTTTATTCTTAATCCTTAGTCAATTTGAAGTTAAAAACATCCTTTCTGAGCATAATGCGACTCATATTACAAATTTCACAGCTCAATTTAAACTGACTGTAATGTAAGCCTTTGATAGAAAATACTTGAAAATCTCATTTTGGACTAGAGACACATTAACTTTCAGTATCAAGATCAGCTTTTGTTGATTTTTCCTTTTTTGTTCTACTGCTTTATAGACTTTCCACAATTTTTACAATGAGTTTAATAACAAATCCAAGGTATTGAAGAGTCAAGGAATATTGACCCCCCTTTTTTACACCTGGTGTCAGTAATGGGACTATTAACTGATCAAAAGTGCAGTCATGGTCATTTAACTGTTTTATTTACTATCAGTCAATAAAATTTAAAGTATAAAACTTTCATTTGGGATATAAATGAGATTGTTGTGAGTTTATGCAGTGTTTATATCAGGCTATGTTAACTGCCATATACATGGTATGCCGCAATGATATAAGGGGTAAAAATCAAATAATTTCATCAAATCTTCATGACGGCAATTTTTTTGGGGTAGCAATCAACCTATGTTTAAATGTTTAACACCACAGAAACAACTTACTGTGCATTTATAACAATTTATAACATTTTTTATATGAAAGCATATTGTCAGGGTGGGAAAAGCTAAAAATAGCACACATTCAGGTTTTTGGCTCTTAATTTGCAATATGTGACTATTTGCTCCAAAAAAGATTAAAATGTGGCTACTATTATTTCAAGTGATCAGTTAAGACCAAAAAATCAATTGTTTTCTGAATTTTGGGTTTCACCGCATTTCTCTTAAAGGTGTCAGACCACCAATTAAAAATCCCTATCTGTTCAACCAAATTTTGCAATTTTCACAGCTTTCTAAATATTTTACCTTAAGTTTAACTTCATAGAAACCAGGTATATCCTTAATTGTACATGTATCAGCTTTCTACATGCCAATTTTCACCATACCTTTAAAGCCTTCTAACAAAATAACTGACCTTCAAAAAGATGTACTAAAAAAAAAAAACCCTGGTTTTCTGGAAATCTAAAATTAGTATACAATGGAGCGCATTAATCCTCAATTTTTAATGCAAACTCATAGACAAGTAAATTTGGGCTCAAAATGATCTAGATATATTTCTCTTTCACCAAAAGTTTCATTTCTGCAAATTTGTTGGTTAGTTGAAGTAAACAAGGACATCAAAAGCACTATTTTGTGTCAGAGTAGGGCTACTTTTACATACGTTCTAAATTGGAGGGAGTAATTGGTGGTCTGACACCTCTAGACATATTTACGTAAAGGATGGGTAAAGAAAAAAAAAACAAAAAAAAACCGACTGAATTAAATAAAAGGATGTTCGATGTACTGTATACTTCGCTTTGTTTTAAAAAAATCTATACGATGCTTTATTTTTTCCTGATCAAAATAATTAAAATGAAAAGATAATTACCTTATAGCTTCCTTTACCGTCGATGCTAAAATGTTTAATGTTATAAAATAATTGTAGCGTCTTTGACCTACTTTACCTTTTCATTCGGAGACTTGCGGTTATCTTCTGTTATGTTCAACGGGAACATTAGAATGATCTATAATAGAACCCAGATGGAACCAAGAAGTTGGGTTGCCTTAACCAAACAACCTTGATGTTGAAGCAGTTACCATGGTTTCGAACCAAAGAACCAAGGTTCAGAACCACTAAAACTCAGATGGAACCAAGGTTTAGAACCAGAGTGCCCGGATATAACCTAATTGCATTCGGAATTCTCATGACTTTTTATACCTTCAATGTATTTTCCAAATCATTTATTTATTTAGTATATTTATATATACATATATTTTTTAATCTAAATTATTTATTTTACACAATATACTTTCCAGTATTCAAATAATTGTTTTGTACACTACTTTGTTATGTTTTTCACTGAAAACGTAGCATTGAGGTGTATTTTTCCGGAATTTGCCGAGTATCACTGGAATGCCATGTGATAACGTTACGGAAAGGCATGTGATAACCATCGAAGCTTGTGATAAACTTTTCATATCAGCCCGCTAAGCACCGATTCGAAAAATATGGAACATACTTTAATTTAATGCTATTATCATACGGTAAAAATCATATGTTATTTAGTCCAAGTATATGATAATACCAAATACTTGTGCTTTGATTCACAAAAAAAACGTACATTGATAAATCAGAGGAAACCTATTGTTGCTTATACAAGTAAATCTTACAAATAGTTGTTGACTTTAAACCTTAAATTAATAAAGATGTGATGTACACAAACATACAAAACTTCGTATGACTAATGACGCCGAACTCTGTGATAATCTGTATTTAAACAAGACAGAAACACTACATCAAATTCTAGGGTTTGCGCGTGAGTTCGAAAGCTTTTATTGACACACAGGCTGGAACCAAGGTTTAGAACCAGAGTGCCCGGATATAACCTAATTGCATTCGGAATTCTCATGACTTTTTATACCTTCAATGTATTTTCCAAATCATTTATTTATTTAGTATATTTATATATATATATATTTTTTATTCTAAATTATTTATTTTACACAATATACTTTCCAGTATTCAAATAATTGTTTTGTACACTACTTTGTTATGTTTTTCACTGAAAACGTAGCATTGAGGAGTTTTTTTCCGGAATTTTCCGAGTATCACTGGAATGCCATGTGATAACGTTACGGAAAGGCATGTGATAACCATCGAAGCTTGTGATAAACTTTTCATATCAGCCCGCTAAGCACCGATTCGAAAAATATGGAACATACTTTAATTTAATGCTATTATCATACGGTAAAAATCATATGTTATTTAGTCCAAGTATATGATAATACCAAATACTTGTGCTTTGATTCACAAAAAAAAAACGTACATTGATAAATCAGAGGAAACCTATTGTTGCTTATACAAGTAAATCTTACAAATAGTTGTTGACTTTAAACCTTAAATTAATAAAGATGTGATGTACACAAACATACAAAACTTCGTATGACTAATGACGCCGAACTCTGTGATAATCTGTATTTAAACAAGACAGAAACACTACATCAAATTCTAGGGTTTGCGCGTGAGTTCGAAAGCTTTTATTGACACACAGGCTGCAATCATGTATATTTTTCGTATTTTCCGATGTCAAAAGATAATTTCTTGATATCAGGAATCAGATTTTTTTATATCAAAAAATGATTTTTTTTTTATCAAAAAATGATTTTTTTTTTATCAAAAAATGATTTTCTTATATCAGAAAATGTGTTCCTTGATTTAAAAAAATCCTCAGTATTTTTTTATATCAGAAAATGTATTTTTTTTATATCAGAAAATGTATTTTTTTTATATCAGAAAATGTATTTTTTTATATCAGAAAATGTATTTTTTGATATCTTCAAATGGAATTCTCGATATGACTAAAATCGAATAATTGTTATCAAGAAATACACACTATTTTCTTAAATCAAGGAATCATTTCCTGATATCATAAAATTGCTTTTTTGGTATACAAGAAATTGAATCCTGATATCAACAAATATTTTTGATTTCAGGATTTCAGTTTTTTGATATCAAGAACTATTTTTTTATATCACAAAATGCGGAATAAATAGTAAAACGGCACTTCATTAATCTATATAATGGTACTACTTTACAACATGATGTAGAACAATTAAAAAAAAACACAAACCGTAAGCTATCAAAGGAAATGGAAAAATATAAACAAAATCCAATTCTTAAACTTATGGCTGATTTATAAAAAAACATTTCACGAAAAATAGTTATGTTAAACATGAGCAAACTACAATAAATTAATAACAGGCTCCTAACTAGAACCAGGTACATACCGTATCAAACATGTTTGTGGGTACTCAAATCCCTGCTTAATCTTAAGTTGTGTTATTATCTAGTTAATGTACAAGATAGGAAAACCCTATCAAAATCAGATGTAAAAAGGCTTAAACCATCAAGTAGATACTAACAGATAAACAAAGATTACAAAACAGCCGAATGCCACCAATGGGTCTACAAAAAAAGCGAGAAAATCATGCACCCGGGGGTGTGCTTCAGCTGACTACTAATAAACATATGGACTTGTTCAGTGATAAAGGACATTATACTAAACTTCAAAATATTGATAAGAAACTAAAATTAAAAATCATTCAACATCAATAAAGGTCAAACATCCCAACAACAAAAAGACACTAAGTTCAGATCTGAGAGTACTCACTGTTAACAAGGTTCAATTCACAATTTTCTACATTTGAAAATGTCTTTACCAAGTCAGGAATATGACATTTGTCGACAATTCGTTTGATATTTTTTATCATTTGATTTTGACGTTTGATGAGGGACTCTCCGTTTTTGAAAATTCTTCGGAGTTCAGAATTTGTGTGATTCTACTTTTTACTGACATCTAGTTCACAGCAACTAACAACTTATAAAAAGAAATCAGGCATCTAAGTCTAACTTTTAATCAACCCACATTCACTAGATTTAGTGTAAAAACGTCATAAACAGTCAGAGAAAAAATGACCTTGTGCAATACCATGTTACAGGTAATGTAGATCCATGACTGTGTATATGTATATAACAACAATATTTAGTTTCCTCTTCATTGAGAGATAACAGAATCAATATTAGTACCAATCAAAACAATATTCAATGATCTAATGACAGTGTTGAATTGATTACCTTTTAGAATAAGTTTATTCAAGGATCGGCAAGGTTACCACAATTATTTCTAAATTTTCGAGCACGGTAAACAATATTTCCGTAGGACTGGAAATAATACCATTCCCGCGAATCTTTTTTAAGTTCGGGTTTTGATTGCGTTCGTGTACTCTATATCTGTATCAATTTCTCTGATTATTTGTAGGCGTAGCCGTGGTTTATTGAGTCCATGTATTTAGGTTTTACCAATTTGTGTAACATTTGCATTCTAAAATTAGCTTCTTTTTCCAATTATATGTATTACGAAACATGAGCAATACGTTAAAAATATGGTATAGCAAATAATCGGTCATTTTCAGGATAATGATACATTCAATTATGAACACTTTGGCGTTCTAGCATTTTTGATTCTTGTGAACAGAATTTTAAATTATCTAACAGTCTAATGATGTTTATTATTTTTTATCTTATTTGTATTGAAATGTAAACTGTAGACGCCAAAAAGATGATACAACAAATATTTAATACCACTGAATTGAAAATAACACTTCAAAGATTTCATGCATTCAACATACCGAAACATTGGCCATATTGGTCACAACTATTTGGAACATTTGGTATTCAGTGCTCTTCAACTTTTTACTTGTTGTGGCTTTCGGACTTTTGTCTTATGGGCGTCACTGGTTGGTCTTCTGTGGACGAAACACACGTCTGGCGTATCAAATTTTAGACCTGATACCTTTTGTTAGCTATAATTCGTGTGTTTGTCTGTCCTATATTTTCTCCCATATTTGAATTTTTATGCCGTCATGTAATGTTATCATATTAATGTTATATTTAACATTGCTATTAAGGCCGAAGGTTTGGAATGCCACAAAAGCAGGATTAACCCATCATTTTTTTCTTAAAATGTTTGATACCAAGTCAGGAAAATGGCAATTGTTTTATTATAATTCGTTCTGTGGGTGTTACATTTTAATGTTGTTTTCTATTGTGTTCTTAGTTTTAGTGTGTAACCGGATTTTTTTTCTCACTCGATTTATTAATTTTGAACAGCGATATACTACTGTTGCTGTTATTTTTTCTATATTCCCCTTGATGTGAAACGTTCAAAACTAAACATATAAGGGCTTGGGATGTATAAATACATTATAAACTTTTAAAGGCACAAGCAAACTTATCAAAATTCATTAATTATCAACGTTACCTGGGGGCAAAGGTTCGCCGTATAAGTAGTTGATGTGATATGTACTTTTTAGATATTTATATTGAGTGTTGCGCTTTTTGAGTTTGAATTTTTCATCATTGTGCAGATTGTTACTCTTCAACACTAGACTTTTGTTTGCACTTGTTGTAGTTTCTTTATTTTATTCCCTATGTCAACTTATTAAAAAAGAAAAGAATGAACTGAACCTGGCCATTTCTATTTTCTATTTTTTTTTACTAAATGACACGGTCACTGCTTTGAGTACACGCTTATTGCATTAAGCAGATTACAGGTAATAGACGAGAACAAAAACATGAAATAATTGGGTGATAGCACAACTAATCACTTCGACACACACACATTGATCATCGCTCGTAGTTTACAGCTGGTCTTTTTGTTTTGTAAGGATTTTGACCGGTCTAAACTAAATTTTTTTTGTGAATTAAGTTCAGAGTTGAAATGTTGACTTCTTATTTATACATAAGACAGGCTACAGATCAAGTTTTCTTTTGCAATTTTCGTTTGATATCTTGAAATTTTTTCTTCATCATATTATTTGTCATTAAATTTTCTTTCTGAATCATGTTCTTAATTTTGACCGTTGTTTTTTTGGTAAAATTTGTGAATTTAAGTTAAAAGTGGAAAATTTTACTTAATCATTTATACACAAGAGGGAATTCTGGTCAACTTTTTCCCTTTTTACGTAATGTATTCATATTTTTCTTTGTATCATATTATTTGTAATTAAATTGTCTTTAACAGTCAATTGACAGATTTTGACCGGGTTATATGCTTTTTCGTGAATTTAAGTTTTAATGGTCAAAAGAGTCACGCTAAGAAAGACTTAAACCTTTTTTTTGGTAAAAAAACATATTCGAATATATAGTTTTTAAATTGTTTCTGATAGACCTATATAAAATCTTTCAAAATCAGTTTTATCTATTATTTTAGCTTTAGCGGTCCCAGATATATTACTAGTTACATACCCATTTTTCACTTCCGCGTTTTCCACTTCAGCTTTTTAGACCTTCCCCACACAGACGAACTAGTATACGTAATAACAAAATTATTTTATTTTATCTGTGTAGGATATATATGACAGAGCTTTTTTTAAATGATGTGTTTTTATATATTGTATCATATTCCACAGTTGTACCTTACTTTAACTTTGTTTAAACCTGTTTATTCACTTTAAGCCTTATTATTTATCCCTTATAAATTGTGTTAACTATGAATTTGCATTCAGGTTTCGAAGATCAAATTCATCCGCTCATTGTGTGTTACTTTGCATGTTGAATAAGTTAAGCCTTCTTATTGATATTTTACTGTTGTTTTTCTATGTTGTGATGTTATACTATTGGTTCAGAAAAGGGAGAAGTTTGGTACTATCGAAACGTTTAATCCCACTGCAAATGTTTGTACCTGCCCTTAGTCTGTACTGTTATGTACAGTGGTTGCCGTTTGTTTATTTTGTTTATAAGTGTTTCTCGTTTCTCGTTTTAACGGATTATATCGTTTTTTTCTCGTTTGAATGGTTTTACACTAATATTTTTGTGTTGGCCCTTAATAGCTTGCTGTTCGGTGTGAACCAAGGCTCCGTGTTGAAGGTCGTATCTTGAACCATAATGGTTTACTTTTATAAATTGTTACTTTGATGGAGAGTTATATCATTGACACTCATACCAGATCTTCCTTTATCTATGCTTGATCATTAGTCGGTTTGTTCATTTTTGAAGCCCATATAGTTCGAAACAAAATTTTCATTTTTTTACCATATTTTGTTTGAAATGCTTTATGCAAGTTTTATGAAAGAATATTAATTGTGCATTATATGCTCGTTAAATATGAGTTGAAATCAAATACTAATGGTTCAGACATTAAATACCGGTTAAGAATTGGCTAGATGAATGTCATATACAGATTACAATTTAAAAGCTGATAGAGACTGTATCCACATGGTGAAAAAAGTCTAAAGATTTTAATAAGTATAGCTGATGTCGAGTAAACGTTAGTGCAATCAAAAATGAAGACGATAGCTTTAATTGTTATTAGAAAAAATTTAAACTTATCCAGAGTAGTGAATACAAATAAAGTTGATTTTAATCGATTATTGATGTGTAAAAAAAAGAGAAGGAAGAAGATATATAAACAAATACATTTTTTGAATATGTTCATGGCAGATAAAAGAGGGACAAAAGATGCCAGAGGAACAGTCAAACTCATAAATCGAAAATAAACTGACAACACCGTGGCTAAAAACGAAAAAGACAAACTGACAAACAATAGTACACATGGCATTACATAGGAAAAAAAATAATAAACAACACGAACCCCACCAAATACTTGGGTTGATCTTAGGTTCCCCGGACGGATAAGCAGATCCTACTCCACATGTGGCACCCGTCGAGTTGCTTATGAGATAATAAATCCCGCAAATAGTTTATATCGGTAGGTCACATTCATGAAAGGGAAGGGGTTTGTAGTTATGACATAAGAAACATATCCGATATCATTTGTGAAACGGTTATAACGGTCGATCAACTCGTGATGGCGTCCGTAAAATTAACAAGTGATGATTTCCACTTCACCATTTCATGCATTTGGAACTCTTGGTTTAATAGCTTCCTTTTGAGCAGGAACACTCTATCAAGAAATCATAATAGGAAATGCAAGCACGGATATATCGTATTAATTGGGAGATATATACACCGTATGTAGGTGCTGCTGGAATGTTGATACTTAGAAATGGTAAGTTCACAATTTGAAAGCTGAAATCATCTCTTTTGTCGTAAAGTTTTGTTTTCAACCGACCCCAATTGTCAATTTTGAGATGTAAGTTAAGATATGAGGCAGACTTAACTGTATATGTAGTATCCTTTATCTCTAGTTCGATATGATAGATGCGTTCAACATAGTCACCAAATTTTGAATTATTTAGTGAAAGACCATCATCTATATAGCGGAAAGAAGAGTTAAAGGATATTTCTTACTTTTTATCTTCCTTCCTAAGAAGATCCTGTATGAAGTCATCCTCATGATAATAATGAAACAAGTCGGCAAGAAGAGGGGCACAATTTGTTCCCATTGAAATGCAGACAGTCTGTTGAAAAACACGTCCTTCACACGTAAGAAATATGTTGTCAATCAAGAAATCATGCATCTTGATAAGGTCAGTTTCAGAGATTCTTTTTTTAATCAGAGTGATCCGTTACAAAATAGGATTTTCCCCTCTTTAAGACAAGATACTTGTATCTACGTTGGCCATTCTTTTTTGTGAAACAAAGCAATACCAACTCTTTCAATTTGTCTTTTAGTTTGGAATGTGGAATACTTGTGTAAAGAGAAGAAACGTCAAATGTTTAAATACTATTACAAGATGAAAGAGAGTAAAAGTGTATGTGCTCTAAAAGATCTTTGAAATTTTTAAGTATCCATATCTGATTCACGCCACCTGTATAACAGGCAGTTTCACAATAACTTTAGAGCCCGTTAGAGAGGAATCCAATACTGTGATGTAAGATCCAGTTCTTCTTCTTTGGTTGAAGTCCTTGAGGAACATATAACAGACCTATGGTAAGTGTCGTGAGGATTAATGTGAGTTTCCAAGTGAATTATCGATACCTCATTCGTTTACGCAGCTAATGTAAAGAGTTTTACATACAAACACGATGTTGTTTGAGGCTTTATCTGCAGGGACATATTTGTCATGAAGGTAGGATAAGTGTTTTCCAACATTTGGATCTTTAAAGATTGACCCATTCAGCTTCTTAATTCTGATTTCTATCAACGACCTCACTGACTTAATCCATTAGGAATGATTGTCTACGTCTTCAATCCCGCCCTTAGCCAACTACCTGGCATAATCCAGGACTGAATCCATAAAAAGCGTAAAGTTGTATTTCCATTTGAAGGATTTAGGCTCACCGTATTTTGGATCTTTGGATAACATTGTTGAGGTCACCGGTAATAACGTGGACAACCGGCTTAAATGTGTATTGGGAACTAGCACAAATGTAATCAGGAGGTTTAGACTTGAAGACGTCAATATTGAGATCCTGCAAAACGTGTTTGTAATTAAAATTTTTAGTTGCAATAGGTTTAGTAAAGATATAAGAAATGTTTGGTACAGACTGGTCTTTAAAATAAGGAGTATTTTCGATTTAAATAATTTATGATGAAGAATATTGCATAAGTTGAAATCATCGAGACCTTTGTTGGCAAAGAAAAGATTAAGGAAAGATTTTTTCTCCTTTTCATCTGCTCAAATGCGGACTGGCTTGAAGTCTGTGACTTACAATATCCGAAATTATAGCTTCAAGTTTGTATTGGTTTGAATGAGGGGTTGTAACAGTGGTTTCCGAACATAAATTGAACAGAGAATGAAATTTTGAAAGTGGTAATGAATAAAGTTTCGTGCGAATGTGATGAATACCTAACGGCCTTTGTATAAATGACAGCAAGTCATTAATGTAAACATATTGCATATACTTCAACTACTGAAGTTTTTTCGGTTATATCATTTGCATGTTTGCATGACCCAATTGTTTATTTCCTTTCATTTTTTTTTTCGTTGAACCGCAAACGAACAAATACTTACTAGCTACATTTACTGTTACAGCACTCACTGAAAAACAGAAATCGAAATCGAAACACCTTTACGTGATTATATTATTAATATACAACAACATATCTAACATAATCGGTAATCGAAATTAATTAGACATTACTTTATATAATCACACATTTGTAGTACCATATTAGAAATAAAATGAGGTTAAAATATGTGAGCATGCAGTAGATGATAAACAAAATTTAGGGAAAATAGGATCAATCTGTTTAGATTTTTCCTTTCGTACACATTCAGATAGTCATAATTGAACGTTTTTCTCTTTTCTGCACAACTTGAATATGTGATAAATAGATTATAACATGTCTTTTCCATATTATATACATATATATACATATTCTGTTTTTAAATAGTAGATATATGCTCAAATAGAAATAGCGATAATACTTATGTAAATATAACATCTTGTCATTCCAAACAATAACACTGATAAAATTATTAGCATTACCTATATTTCTACATGTAGTTGTTTATGTCTAATTTGTGTTATGCAACAATTTATAGGTATGGTCATCGTATTCACAAATGATATTCTCAATTGCTTATCACTTTAAGAATATTAAGATACATGCATCTCACTCTATTTGCCAGTATATGTTTTAATGTGTACCCTACACTAATTAAAAGATGATCGATAAAAAATAACAAAAGTATTGTTAACTTCGTTTGAAAATTCTATACGGAGGAAATGCCTAATTCTTTACTATTTCGTTTTGGGAAAATGGTTGTAAAATGTCAATTAAATACAAGATAAAGTTAAACTTATACTGACGTTTTTGAAAAGTTTACTTTGCATTAACACAAAAGTCCTTTTAAAACTCGAAAGTGACAATTCGTGAATACATTATAGTACAATTTGGAGCACTAAAGAGTGTATCCCCCAGGTTCCCTGAAAAAAAATCATTTACAAGTCGTCTCATGCTTTAAACTAAGCGTCGTTATGTTCTAACAGGATTTATTTGCCATTCTTCAATCAAGGCTGCTCGTAATTCCTGTAAATCTTGGCGTCTGTCGTCTGTCGTCATCCGTTTTCGTTAACTTTACAAACATCTTCTCCTCTGAAATTTCTGGTCTAAATTTAACCAAACTTCGCCACTATCATTATTGCGGTATCTAGTTTAAAAAATATTTCAGGTTACCCGGCCGACCAACTAAGATGGCCGCAATGGCTTAACATAGAAAATAGGGGTAAAAATGTAGATTTTGGCTTATATCTCTGAAACAAAGCATTTAGAGCAAATCTGACATTTGAAAAATTGTTTATCAGGTCAAGATCTATCTGCCCTGAAAGGAGTAGGTTCAGTAAGATTCCTTTTTGGCCCCAAAATATAGCAGTTTTACAAAATTGTGAAAATGTAATCTTTATCTATTTATTGGAAAGCAGAATGCTTCTGCTACAAAAATATGGGCTGTTTTGACAATACAATGCACCAATCTCGGTTACTACCATCATTAAGTCATTCTAAATGACTGAAATCATCACAATTTTATCGTTTTAGTTAAATTTTAAACGATTTCCGTCTTAAATGAAAGAGGTCGCATTCGTGTTCATTCATAGTATTGAATTGTAAGTTGTATTTGATGAGAAAACATAACATATATAAAGGTTAAGAATGATCACGGATGCGGCCACTTTCATTTTTGACCAAAAAAAAAACATCTGAAAAGTAACGTTTTTTGACATATTTGATAGACTTTACATATCTGAGCTTGAATTGGAGCGTTTTTGATAACTAAATCAGTTAACATATTTTATATAACTAATTGAATCAATAGAAGTTGACACCTGTACATCAAAGTAAGACCTGCAAATAAGTCAACACGATCAAAATGGTCAATTGACCCCTAAGGAGTAATTGCCCTATATTGTCAATTTTTAACAAATTCCATAAATTTTGTAAATTTGTAAATTTTTGCAAATATTTTAACTACTGGGACAAGTTCCTTGGAGATACAAAAAATTGTAAGCAGCAAGTATATATGTTCAATAAAGTAAAAACTACATATTAAGTAAAGTAAGATCTACTTGTTCAGTAATGTAAGATCTACAAACACATCACCTTTACCAAAACACCATGTTGTCATTAATCCATCTGTGACTTTCGCTTATGATATACACATAAACCAAGGTGAGCGACTCGTGATCTTTAGAGCCTCTAGTTTTATCTGTCGGTCATCAACTGAAGATTAATTGATGTTCCCAACATCAGTAAAGCAACCCAATAATCGATCTGACGTATGTCCTATTATCTTAAGCATATGATAAGGGTCACTAAGGCTTCATCCAAATATTTAATTTATTTCGCACCAATAATTCATATATAGCAATACATTGGCAGTTATAACCCGACTATCGATTCCTGTATGAAATTATAATTATAATAAGTACCCCAAACACAATTCAGGCACAGATCTGCAAATCAAAATGATAGTATTTTTTATATGAAGAATAACCCTTCTTAAACTATGATTGAACAGAGCTCCTTTTCACTTTATAAATAAGTGTTTGATTGTGTTCTTGTTATTTTGTTTTTGTCTTTTTATTAAATTTTCGGTTTTTGACTGCCTCTTTGATTACGCATTATTACTTTTTTAATTAAAAATTTAATTATTGATATGTTATTGTGTAAAAAGATTTTGGATTTTGACAGAAAGCTTATTGGCAGTTTGACTGTAATCTTGCTTTCATATACAATGTGTATCACTTGTGTTAGAAAGTGGCTAGAAAAAGATAGATTCGATCAATGTCATTTATAATCTAAGAATTCATGGTTAAACTTATTTATCAGACAGCAATATATTGCAACACTAAAATGATTGTTTTGCGACCTTCATGACTATTATTATCGTAGTATCATATGTATACTAAAAAAAACAGCAATCCGAGGAAGATTCAAAATGAAAAGTCTTAAACAAGGACCGAAGAGTATCATAAGGAATCGTACGGAGCCCAGCTACGGACATGCAATAACATATATATATATATATATATCTGAAAGCAAATTTACAGATCTAACATTGTTGGGTTGATGTTTAGACGAGTTGTATATACATTATGTACACAGCCATGTATCACCATCATTGCTGGTGATCCGATGGATACATCTATTGTAGAGTTGTCACTGACACAGACGTACTAATAAATATAATTATTTTCTGTGACTGTATCTTGCATTAATTTGTAGGATCCTTTACTATAGATAATTGAGCTGATATGTAACAATAACATCTCCATGCCTTATATAGCATGTACTGTAGTACGCCGCTAGATTAAAACTGACGAGGAAAGGTAACACACGGCCACCGAAAGCTTTATTATTGTGAAGCCCAGGTGGTCGTGTGGTCTAGCGGGACGGCTGCAGTGCATGCGATTTGGTGTCACGATATCTAAGTAGCATGGGTTCGAATCCTGCGAGGGAAAAACAAAAAAATTGCGAAAGCAAATTTACAGATCTAACATTGTTGGGTTGATGTTTAGACGAGTTGTATATATATATATATTATATATATATTATAAAAACAAAATAATAATCTGTGCGCACAAAATAATATGCTGTGCGCACAACTCAAATTTATTGTGCACACACAATACTGTATAAAGTCATTGAGTTTCACACGGTACGGTGTTACGGTGTTATCACGTCTTCTTTTATTATGAAATGGGTTAGATTACATTGAAATACTCGCTCTGTATCTGTAAAAAAAATATCACTGCATTGTTTCTTATCGACACCTAAAACGAATACTTAAGTTTCTACATGTATTTCGTCTGAAACTTCGTTTACCAAAAGATACTTTTGAGGCTGCCAGTTTACACCGGTATTTATTTAAAGCAATAAAATAACATTTTATTCAAGTCACAATATATTAAAAGTAAGCAATTATAGGTTCACCGTCTACATCAAAGATGCTCGGCTCATACAAAACAAAACATGGGAAAGAAAGATAAAAGAGGGATAGTCAAACTGATAGATTGAAAATAAACTGTCAATCCAGTGCTAAAAATAAAAAAAGGACAATTAGACGAATAAAAGTACAGAAAACACAACATAGCTAACTAAAGACTCAGCAACATGAACCCCACCAAAAACTGGGGGGATCTCGTGTGCCCTGGAAGGGTAAGCAGATCCTGCTCCACAGGTCTCACTCGTCGTGTTGCTTTTTTTTTTTTAATTATAAACCGGGTATAAAGCTTAATTCAGTAGGTCACATCCGTTTAAAGGGAATGGTATTGCAGATAAGACCCAAAACATATCCGATATCGTCCTTGTGAGCAGCAACCCTCTAACAAGGATTCTCGAAATCATAATCAGAAATACAAGCCAGGGAATATTGTATCAATTGGGAAATATTTACTCCGTATGCAGGTGCTGCTGGAATGTTGCTTCATCGAAATGGAAAGTTAACAAGTGGGAAGCTGAAATCATCTCTTTCGTTGTAAAATTGTGTTTTAAACCGACTCTCATTGTTAATTTCTAGATGAAAGTAACGATATGAGGCAGACTTAACTGTATCTGTAGCATCCTTTATCTCTAGTTCGATGGAATAGATGCGTTCAACATGGTCACCAAAGGAGTAGGTCCGGTAAGGACGGATTTTGGCCTCAAATTTCAGTTTAATCTGACGAAAGATTTTGACCACTTTTTAAACACTAAAGTGTCTATTTCATATGATTCAATTAATTTATATGAAAGATTTTAACTTATTTGGTCATTAAAAACGATCCAATTCAAACTCAAATATGAACAATCTACCAAATATGCGAAAAAATGTCACTTTTCAGATGTTTTTGTCAAAAACGAAAGTGGCCGCATCCGTGTTCATCCTCAATTTTTATATATGTTATGTATTATTATCAAATACAACTTCCATTTCAATATTTTGGATGAACACGAATGCGACCACTTTCGTTTTACACGGAAACCGTCTAAAATTTAACTAAAATACTGGAATTGTGAAGATTTCAGTAATTTAGCATGACTTTATGGTGCTAGTACCCAATATATGTGCATTGTATTGTCAAAAACAGCCCATATTTATGTAGCAGAAGCATTCCTCTGCCCAATATATAACTAAATAAATAAATAAATAACTGCTATATTTTTGGGCCAAAAAGGGGTCTTACTGAACCTACTCCTTTGTAGTATTTACTGACAAACGTCATCTATATAACGGAACCTAAAGTTAAAGGATTTTTCTAACTTCTGATGTTTCTTTCTAAGAAGTTCTTGAATAAAGTCAGCCTCATCAGAAACGAGAAACACGTCGGCAAAAAGAGGGGCATAATTGGTTCCCATTGGAATTCCGACAGTCTGTTGGAAAACACGTCATCCGAAAGTAACAAATATGCTGTCAATCAACAAATCAACATCAACTTAATGCAATCCACTTATATAAACAGTTTATTTAATTGACTCAAAAACATTAGTCATGCATATCCAGCTGAGGTCATATGTTACAGTCTTAAAATACAAAAAAAAAAACTAAACTTAAATAACTGATGAAAATTGCTTGTAAACAATAAGTTTTTTGTCAGAAAATTCCGTTTCGACGAAACAATCCGTTTGCTCTGTGTCTTATTCTCATCTTTGAAGTCAAATGTCAACTTAAAGTTAAATTTGTAATTTAAGCATATTTTCTTGACATTTATGCTGAATTCATCAAATTTTAGCATGTGGACATAGAGCTTACACTTAGATAAGTCTCGTAAACTTACGTTGAAACCTGTTCCTTCCTGTAAAAAAAATCAAGAAAAATATGAAATTACAATACAGTATACTATACAATAAATTAACAGAGTATGTAAGTTTATTCTGGGACAATATTATATGTTTGCACTTGTAGTAAATGTTCTTTAATCGACTTTGAAATGTCCAAAATACCAATTTACTACCAGTTAAGTATATCGGTCACATGTATATTCCCTTACTAAATAGTTCTACAAAAAAGGGATATATTTCAACAAAAAAGCATCCTCAGACACAAATTACATTGTCTGTAAGCTCGTGTTTTCTTCATCTAAATGTGTTGTATAACAGATTTACTATTTTTTCAATTATAAAAATCAGTGGCGGATCCAGAAATTTTCATAAGTTGGGGCCAACTGACTGACCTAAGAGGGGGCCCGCTCCAGTCACGCTTCAGTGATTCCCTAAATAAGCAACCAAATTTATTTCCCAAAAAGGGGGAGCGCCCCCCCCCCCCCCTAAATCAGCCTCTGCAAATTTGTCTTTTCTCATATCTTAACTGAAATAATATTAATACAATTATTAGAAACGGTTTCTAATATATGGTTGTATCCCCTTTTTACAGAATGCGATGACTATTTGCTGATTTTTAATTAATAAAGGCAACAGTAGTATATCGCTGATTCATAAATCGATAGAGAAAAAACAAAGTTATATATTAAAACCGAGGGAAACGAACATAACAGAACTACGAAACAATAGAAACATACCATTAAAATGTAATACACACAGAAACGAACAATAATATAACATGGCCATTTCCTTGACTTGGCACAGGGTAATGTAGGATGACAATGGTGGGTTGAACCTGATTTTGTGGCAAAAGTCTCGCTTTAATGTCAATCTTAATTATAACATTATAATGACAACATTACATGACAGGACTACAGTAGAAATAAATATGAGAAAATGTAGGACAGAGAAACAAATCATTAATAGCCAACAAAAGTTACTTTGCTAAAAATTTAATATCAACCAAATTGAACTGAAACTAATAAGATTTGTAAAATAATACCGCCCATGAATACTCATACCTGTTTTGATTCACGACTTAGATGAGCACTTTTTAGTTGAATAATAAACTCTTTCGATTGGTTATTTTCATTACAATTCCCTTATCGTTAATTTTCAATGTTACAGAATCAGACAATAAATAGTTCGATATTTAGACTTGGGCATCGTCTTATTTTAACCTGCCAATATAAAATTCCATTAAGGATGTTCACTACTCTTTGTTAGAATTTTGGACAATTATTTAGAATCCTCTAGTTTTATCTATGTAGTGTTATTTAGAACATTTCCCACGAACCCCTACTATACTTTTCATAGTTTTATTGCATATAGTTTTAAACAAAGCTCATATCTGAAAATCGTATACCAGTCTTATTATTTTTTCATAATTTTTGAAAGGAAAAGACTGCAAATGTTAAAGTATGGAAAGTTTACAGATTGTTATTTCCCGCAAAATGTTTTTAAACAAATAAGTATATTAAAATATACTTAACATGTCTTACAACTTGAAAACAAGCGCATGAACTTTGCATCTTGTTTCTGCTGTTTTAGTTCATTTATTTGTTCCTTATCAATTAATAACATTCTTTGAAATCAAGAAACATTTTTAATATTTTCAAATGGCCTGTTTCAATTAAGCATCAAACACATTTTTGATTAAATGCCGAAATGACGAAATGAGTTCTTATAAACATGTTATAAAATATCATAACAGATGACGACAGCAGTACTGAAAATTGCTACTGAATTAGTTTCCCATTTACCAACACTCTTGAAACGCATGTTATTAAGTCTGTTAACATTGCTAGTTATTTCAACTTACTCGCAACACCAGCATTCGTATCTGTACCTTTTTTTGCCCTTGAGAATGGCCTGAAATATTATATTGTTTTTCCGAAAAGTCACATATACGTACATAAGGTGTATCAACATACTATTTCAAACAGTATACAACCTTTTATATTTTGAGAATTTTGTTCTTCAATCAATAATACTTAAATGCTTAAAGCATCGAATATCATAATCTATATTGCATTTATTTTTCATGTTCTTAAGACAGGCTAAATCAGATAACAGGAATGACCGTTAAATAGAATACAACAGAATGAACTTGTTTCATTCTTTTGTGGTTGTTTTTGCTATTCAAATAAGGTTTGCCCACAAATCATTTCACCTAAAGAAAATGAAAATCCTTTAATTCATTGACGGTACTCAAAATTCCTTTAAGGATCCTTTAAGTCAAATTGATCTTTTTCTAGTTTAGTTTTTTTTAGAAAAGCTCTTCGGTCGGGCCACAGGAAGAAAATGAAGAATGTTTTAATTCCTATATTGTAGCTCGGGATCTCCAGTTTTTCAACAGTTTATTATAGCGAACTGTGATTTATATTATGTATAACCACTATTTCATCAAAAGTTCATTGATTAGTTGTAAAGTGATGTCCAACAAAAACAAGTGTATGAACTCGTCTTGTTATTGTAATTTAAATATGAATAGTAGCTCAATAATGCAAATAACATCGATTTACATTTAATAATGGTTAGTTTTGCAATGCCACGAATTTTAATCATTATAATATTGTAATTATGTCATAAATCAATTTGCTCAATAGTGAGACTGATATTTATATTTTAAAGTATTTTTGGGAAAAGTGCCCGTCAAGTTTTTTGGTAACAGATGCTCAAAATTTTGTTACTATTTTACAAAGCATCTTTTCACCTAAAATAGAATAATTTATCTTAATATAAGAATTATCTAAAAAAAATTAATATCAAACTTGCACGAATATACAATACTTTATAATGTCTTTAGCGAAGTAGAAACATTGCCATGACAACTTCTTATTTTGTTTTCGTAATCCTCAAATAGTACCGTGTACAAGCTTTATGCTGTATATAATTATTCTACAGATAAGAAGTTTATTCATTTATGGAATGATAAGGTGATTGTAATAAAACATGAGATTCTAGTACTAATATACTGATAAATGCATTAATTAAATTTGAAACCATTTAAGTCATAATGTACACACAAATACATAGATACTGTACAATTATATTAGTATACGTATATTAATATATAAATGCCTACCAAGTGTACAAAAGACCTACCAATATTTAAAAAAGTGAAACATCAAACGTAATAATCTTTAAATATTCTTTATAACTTTAAACATGGTTTAAAATAAGTACATCAATATATTTTTTATTTATCTATAACAATCTTGCTGTTTATATATATATATAGTGAAAAAACAAGCACAGCAACGTTTGTACAATTCTATAAAAAAAATGTCGTACGTTAGGTATAGACACAAGAGACTGCATTAATATGATTCTATAGAAAAATAGTCATGTGCGTTATAAACAGGTGCAAATGTTACTTTTCCTTTTTTTAAATTTCAGTTGTTTGGAAATGATTTCTAAAAACACAATTGAAATAGGTTAAGTGATTTTTCTATGTATACTGTTTTCTGAAAAAATCTGATCTTAATACGAAGGTACACAAGAGAAATAAACAACACTGCGAGTACTCTCAGATCTGTTCATTGTGTCTTTTTGTGTCGGGATGTTTAAGTACCTTGCCACACCTACTTGTATTTTTGTCCATCTGATGAGTTAAGCCTTTACAACTGATTTTTATAGTTCGTTCTTATGTTGTACTGTTATACCACTGTCCGAAATTAGGGGGAGGGTTGGGATCCCACTAACATGTTTAACCCCGCCACATTATTTATGTATGTGCCTGTCCCAATACAGGCCCCTGTGGATTCAGTGGTTGTCGTTTGTTTATGTGTTACATATTTGTTTCTCGTTCCTTTTTTTTACATAAATAAGGCCGTTAGTTTTCTCGTTTGAATTGTTTTACATTGTCTTATCGGGGCCTTTAATAGCTGACTATGCGGTATGGGCGTTGCTCATTGTTGAAGGCCGTACGGTGACCTATAGTTGTTAATGTCTGTGTCATTTTGGTCTTTTGTGGATAGTTGTCTCATTGGCATGTGTTAACATGTGTATTGAATATTAACCGAAAGACCTGAAAATATGACAGAGGAGGAAACACAGAGAGAATCCACTTCATCGTTTATAACCTTAAAATAAATACACCAATTTCTAAGCCTTGACTGTGTTGATATATTCATAAGTTCCCTGAACTAAATGGTTTGCGAACTTTTTATCGAAATATTTATTTCTTTCTGTTGAAAGTTGTCTCAATTCAATGTTGCCGAGTACTTACACATCCTAAATGGACAGTACACTTCCATTAATCTGGTTTAATTCCATAATTTAAGAGTTGACAATGGTAAAGAATAAACAAAGACTACAAGTTAATATTCTATGTAACCCAAATGAAAAGCACTGCGAGAAAGAAAATACGCCCTCTCATTGATCACATGTGGTGCCGAACTTTTTTAATTCTCATCAAAAATCTTTCTTTGTTGAAGCAACACGACGGTCCTTTATTCCTGACTATGCGGTATGAAGTTTGATATTTTAAGGCTTCCAATGACCTATAGTTGTTAATTAATGTGTTTTTGTCTGTTATGGGGAGCTTTTTCATTGGCAATCATAACACAAATGTGTTTGTATACATGTATATTTGATAGAGTTTTTATTTTGGATGAACGCTTATTTTCACCGCAAAAATTGAAATATATCTTAACAAATCTACGTTCATGTGCTACCTTTAGAATAGAAACTGACGGAAAATGTCTACTTCTTGGACATTTATATCCTTAAGAAAGACTAACTTATATTTTTGGTTTAAACTAACATGATGAACGCAAATGGATATTTTGTAAAAGCATCTGGAATATCTTCTTTACACTATGTACAGATGGAAATCAGGTTGAAATAGAACAACAGATTGAGTATTTTGTCTTGATATCGTACAAAATAAGACCATTTTATACATCGTCTCGCTTCAGATTCTATCATTTTTATATATTAAAGCTACAAGTTGACTTTATAACACAAAAAAAAAGCACAGTTCTAAAAGATGAAATATATGGGTCAAGTGAAATACCTTTCTAATGAGTCACAAAAACAGAGAAGGTGTGCTCGAATAGCTATTTTTTACTGTAAGTACTTGACGACAGTCTTTCAAGTTGGATGATGAAAATGCATATCTTCGAAAAATTCTATTTTTTTGTGTGTGATAACTAGGGGTAATAGTCCTCATACACTAAAAAAATCTAGTCTGCCCTTCTACGAAATATTCAATTAGTTTTTTTTTAAATGTTTATTAATTTTAAAAAATTCCACCTGACAACCGATCAGACAATATTCTTATGTTGAATCAATGCAGACACGATTATATATTAACTGATGCTCATTAGCTAGTTGATACATTTATCTTTTAAAATACAACTGACATATAAGTATCGTAATGGTGCAATGTGGATAAAGTAATCGGTTTCCAAGAGCAATATTAGTAGCGCGTCATCCCTACAATGGCTTCCATTTCTACTATAATTGTAAAACTGAACTGGCGTAAGGTGGAGATAATTTTGACGAAGTAGAATCGTGACTATGTAAGAATGCTTTCAATTAGTGTAACACTTCTTTGTATATTATTTATTGTAATCGCAACTATAAAGCTATTTTCTATATTCTAGAAAAAAGAGTAAAGACACGTCATGTGTGTCACCAGAAGCAATTAATAGTCCCTCCACGATTTGTGCCGTACATCAACAATGAATACCATTATATGCCTTTGTAATGTTTTTGGTTGAGGAAGAATCAATTAATGATTAATCTTCAATATGTTCAATGTTTACCTTTAATGTATTATTACTTTTTAATGAATGATGATAATAAAAATGAGTCCTAGTTTTTTTTAAGACTTTTGAGAATATTTTTATGTGTTTTGAATATGGTATTAAAACAGATATTGTTCTTAATAATACATATATTTGGATTAGTTTCTGATTTACCGATTCAAGATAAAACAAATTTTAATGTCAGTAAACAAACCACAGAAACACTCCATTGGTGACCTACCAGCAATTCAAGCATGCTACTCTGCACCTATTTCGCATTGATTTCCTGAAATATGATTCTAGTCATTATTCCCATAACATTTCTAGTAAAACTAGACAGGTTTGATTTTTTCTTAGGAAAAGACATATGGAAAGCAGATGTATCAACATGCTACAATAAATGACACACATCACGTTTGATAAGACATATTAAGTTTTTGAGAAAGGGGCATATCAAATAACAATTTGAATAGAGGGGCGACACATGTTCATATGTTCATTTTTAGACCATGGCGGTCATCTTGGTTGATGGGTGGGGGTAATCGTATACAATTTTTAAACTGGTTACTCTAAGGATGACTAAGGTCATGTTCGGTTTTATCTTACCAAGTAGTTTCCGAGCAGAAGATTTTTATAGAAATGAACGGACGACGACGACGACAGACGCCAAGTGATGAGTAAACAACATTTGGCCCTTTTGAACCAGGTGAGCTTTAAAAAAACGTCTTTCCTACCTCAATTAGTTCATTTTTGCAAGAGCTTTTCAATGAGGTGCAATTCTTGATCCGTTAATTTAAGTTCGGGCTCATAGGACGAACCATGTTTTCTTTCGTCATATAACTCCTTGATACGATATTTTTGTTTATGAATCATTTAAAGACGTAAGTTATCCAGCAGTAATTCTTTGGTCCGATTTTAAAATAATAATTTTGACAATTGCAATATGTCTATTTTTAATTTTTACAACAAAAGACTCATAAATCGCAGTGTGGTGCGATTCCGGTCAATTACAAAATAAGCAATTATCGGTGTCAATCGAACACTCAATGGTAGAAGTTCAACGTTTGACTATCTACGTACAACTTGTGAACACTTCTACTTTCATTGTTTATCGTACAACACTAAACATTCCATGCTACAGTTATAAACAAATGATGTATATTATTAGTACCGATTCTAAATTACGTAAAGATCTTACAACATGTTATGTAACAACTAATAATAGCGAATTACCAAAAAAATGAATTAAGTCGTGATCTCAACAAGTTTTTTAAACCCGTCGTAGAAACAGAAGAGAAAAAGTCTAAAATTACCAAGACGATTCAAGATATCCCAGCAATGCTACCACTATATGTATGCCTCCTCGAGAATTTTACGTGTCGAAACAGCTCAAAGTATAGCTGTTGTTCTCTGGCAAAAAGAATTTAAAACTCAATATGAACAAGAAGCACTCAAGAGCCTCAATTGCTAACCTGTTATTGTTTTTCTAAAAATCTCATATCAATGACCATTTTTGCTTTTCAATATATATATTTGAGTGGCTTAAAATTGTCATTGAATTTTCATTGTATCTGTCATATTTTCTTTTTAGCAAATAAACGCATTTTACCCATATGTTCCATTTTAGCCATAGTGTCTATGTTTCTTGATGTACAAGAGTATACATTTCAAAATTTTTACTAGATACATTTGAGAAGATTTTTAAAGTTAAAAATTATTAAAAAAAAAACCAACTTAACCAAACCTTCTGAAAGGGATCAATTTAAAATTTTGGTCATTAAACCTTTTTAGATTTTACCTCGCTGAACAATTTTGCTTATTGACAGTTTTTTATCTTCAATAATATTCAAGATAATAACTAAACACTGCAAAATTTGCTTAGAACAAACAGTTTAGTGGCAGCAACCTAACAATGAGATGTTCCGTTTGTTAAAAAATTCAGAGCTTATAGATGTTGACCTTTTGTACATTTTTACCACTTGTCAGATTTGCTCTACATACTTTAGTCTCAGCGATATAAACAAAAGACCGCATTTGACCCTTATGTTGTATGTTAAGCCATGGCGGCATGTTTGTTAATGAATTAAAAATTCGGACACAATTTAGAAACGAGATTACTAAAACGACATTTGTTTAAAGTTAAGAAGTCTTAGGCACAACATTTCAGAGAAGAAAATGTTTAAATTAAAGTATTTTTTCAACAAATTGTGTAAAATTGTCTGTGTAGGGGAATAACTCTATAAGGGATCAATTGACAATTTTGGTCATTTAACTCTTTTTGTAGGAATTACATTGCTGAACATTATTGATGTTTATAGTTTATATCTATCTACAAGTATATTCAGATAATGACAAAAAAAAGGCAAAATTTCCTTAAAACTTAAAACTGTCAATTTAGTGGCAGCAACCCGACAATAGTATCTTGGGTTCATCTGCAGTAGCAATAATTGCTTCATGTAATTTTATTCTTATTTAATTTAACAAAAACCTATTTCCGCAGCAAAAAAAATCAGCTCTACTTTCAGTCCGCTAACCACTAGGAGGAAACAAAATAAAAGATATACATCAAACATATCCGTTTTAATTCTGTCGTTAATTAACATTTCGGTTTAATCATATATATCTATTATATAGTCATTTTCAAATTTACTGTTTGCAAAAGTTTAAATTATTCCAAATAATAGGGATGTTCTTATCCCAGACAGAAAACCCTAGCCGTATTGGGCACAACTTTTTTGAACATTTGGTCTTCAGTACTGTTCAACTTTGTTCTTGTTTCGGCTGTCGAACTTTTTTCATCTGAGCGTCTGGTTAGTCTTGTGCGGACGAAACGCACGTCTGGCGTATTAAATTTTAAATCTGGTGCCTTTTGTTAGCTATTATTCGTGTGTTTCTCTGTCCTATATGTTCTCCTATTTATTTGTATTGTAGTCCTGTCATTTTGTGTTGTCATTTTAATTTTATATTTAACATTGCAATTAAAACGGGAGGTTTGGCATGCCACAAAACCATGTTCAACCCACCATTTTATTCTAAAAATTTATTGTACCAAGTCGGGAAAATGACCATTGTTACATTTTAGTTCGTTTCTGTGTGTGTTACATTTCAATGGTGTGTTTCTGTTGTGTCGTTGTTTTCCTCTTTTATTTGATGCGTTTTCCTTAGTTTTAGTTTGTAGCCCGGATTAGTTTTTTTTAATCGATTTATGAGTTTCGAACAGCGGTATACTACTGTTGCCTTTATTCACACAGTGATAATGGAGTAGTATTTGCTCTCTTTTTTTCTGTACTACCCGGTTTGTTTACCTTATACTTGGTACGATTTGTGTTGATCAACCTTTAATTTCTTTGGCCTTCTTTAAGTAACATGGGAAATGCATGTAGCTGCTATGTAAAGTTCAAGCATTTTTTACAAAAATCTAGGACTCTTGGTTACAAACTATTGTCCTGCTTTTACTTCAAAAGAGGGACGAAAGATACCAAAGGGACAGTCAAACTCATAAATCTAAAACAAACTGACAACGCCATGGCTAAAAATGAAAAAGACAAACAGAAAAACAATAGTACACATGACACAACATAGAAAACTAAAGAATAAACAACACGAACCCCACCAAAAACTAGGGGTGATCTCAGGTGCTCCGGAAGGGTAAGCAGATCCTGCTCCACATGCGGCACCCGTCGTGTTGCTTATGTGAATACAAATCCGGTAAATAGTCTAATTCGGTAGGTCAAATTCATGAAAGGGAAGGGGAGTGTAGTTACGACGTAAGGAACATATCCGATATCATTTCTGAAACGGTTATTCCATAACGGTCAACCAACTCGTGATGGCGTCCGTAAAATTTACAAAGGGATAATTTCAACTTCACCATTTGGAACTCTGGTTTAATAGCTTTCTTGTGAGCAGTAACCCTCGATCAAGAAAATCAAACATGACAAGGTGTCGCCATCCTATTTTTGTTTGCAAAAATAAGGTCTTTGTGTTTTAATTTTGTGAATTGCAAGACCTTTGGAATATGATTTGAATTTTGTTTTAGAATCGTGTCAAATCCTTATATAAGACAGTTATTCAATATCCAGTGTTCCAGAACTGTGTAATATTGAATATAATTCTTAAAGATAAGGCCAGCAAAATAAAGGGATATTAAATATGTTTTTTTTTCAAATAATTCCTTACACTCAAAGTGACTGTATCCGTTGTACTTTTCCAAAGTTACACAATGTATATGAATGCAATAAACAAAATAAAGTCATACAACTTTGTATTTTTTTAAGAAATAGTACATTGCGTAACGTTCATGTCGACAGTGCTTTGTGTTTTTCACGAAGTCTACTCGTTCATTAGATACAAGAAGTATGTAAACCAACTATACCTTTAAAAGTTGTAGATTAACGAAGACAAAACATATTTAAGAAAGAATGCTTGTTTTGGTATTTCGAAAATATGTGACGTATAAATTTTCTGGCGTCAGACACGTGAAGCTGTCAATGCGTTTTTAATTTGATAGATGCGTTTATGCTTTTTTGTAATTTTTTTTGTTTTTAGATTGTAATACAGTGATGACTGATTTACCCATATTTTGACCTACTTACTATTTTATTTAGTATGTCTGTTTTGTTCACGCATCGTTGTGAATATATCAGAATTTGATGAGACTGTCGTACAAGTGAGAGGTTAAGCGCTCAATTTATCATTTTCTACCAAGTCAGGATTATGACAGTTGTTGTCCATTCGTTTGATGTGTTTTGTCATTTGAGTTTGCCATGTGAATAGGGCCTTTCCGATTGAATTTTTCTCGGAGTTCAGTATTTTTGTGATTTTACCTTTTTGACGATCCAATGCATGTATATACGATGAGTTAGTGGTTAATATGATTGTATACATGATATAAAGAATAATATTTATTATACAATGCATTATAACTTTTCAATACAACAAAGTTTGTCATATTTGTTTCCATAATCTTGTTAATTTAGACAGAATTAAGATACATAACATTGCACACACATGCACACTAACACCAAAATAGTTTTGAAAGTTTCTCTTTAATAAAAAAAAAACTGCTTTTTAATGTAATATTATTAATTAATCATCTATAGCATCATGATCATCTACATATTTTGAGTATTCTGGCAACAAAGTTTTCTTTTGACATCAAAGGAGCACCTAGGATCAACGCCATTTCTGATGGGATTAGTGTTGGTCAGTCTTTAGTTTTATATGTTGTGTATTATGTGTATTTTGTTCTCTTATTTGTCTGTTTGTCTTTTTTCTTTTTTAGCCATGGCGTTGTCATGTTGTTTTCGATCTGTGAGTGTAACTGTCCCTCTAATATTTTTCGTCCTCTTCTATATATATTTTTTTCTTACTTATTATTGTCTGTTACATTGTAGTCTGTGTAGTCTGTTTACCTTTTTCAGCCCAAACTTGTTTCTTCTTTTTTTTGTCGACTAATAATGTCCCTCTGGTTCCTTTTGTCTCTTTTTTGGAAGTATACATGTAACAATTTTTATAACACAATGTTTTTGTCATAATAATTTTTTAATGATCTTAATTAGACAGCCTTCATAAACACAAAAGTGTACAAAGACTTGCAAATAAAAACAAAATATATTTTGTCTGTCTTTCTAGAATAAAACATAACACACATTATATAATGTAATATTAAAAACATATAATCTATATCATAGTTCAAAATTACGCATCTACTCTGAGATTGAATAGAAACTTAACACGCGACGATTAACCTTTTCTCTTAACAGCCTTTTTTTTTATTTATTCTGTGAACGTATACATATAGATTCTTATATTAATACCAGTGGATTATCGGATTTATCCAATCGAGATAGATAAATTATCCATTTTGAAGTCCGAGTCTCGGCATATATGAATCATCAAGTTATTAAAAGGTTATGATCCTCGATAGCAATGAATGATTTTCGGCAACCACACGTTGATTAAATTTTTTTATACAATGGGTTAGAAAAGGGATAAATTTCAATAGAATAAGACAAAATGTATTCTTCCATTGATGTGTTAACAACTATGATAGATCACCCAAGTTTCGAAAGTAAAATGCACAAGCTTTCACCCAAAAATATCATACAGTTACAGGGGTAATGAATTTGTAGAAAACATAACATATACAGAACTGTTATATGTTTTCTAAAGAGAATATTATCCATGAGAGCCAAAATGAGAAGCAATCAAATGGCTTGCTGGACCATGCTTTCAAAGGCTAAATATCTGTTAAACTTGGAAGTCAACATGAACAAAAGAATACTGTGTTAAAACATACTTGATTACCTTTACATGACTTTCCAAGTTAGGGGAGGGTTTGGATCCCGTTAATATGTTTAACCCCCACCACATTCTTTATGTACGTGCCTATTCGAAGCTAGGATCCCGTTATTTAGTTGTTGTCATTTACTTATGTTTTACGTATTTGTTTTTCGTTCATTTTCTGTACTAAATTTAGGACGTTAGTTTTATTGTAGAAATTGTTTAACATTTGTCATTTCCAGGCATTTTAAAGCTGACTGTGCGGTATTGGCCTTGCTCATAGTTGAAAGCCGTACGGTGACCTAACGTTGTTGATTTCTGTGTTCTTTGGTCATTTGTTAAGTGTTTGCAATCGTTCCAAATCTTCTATTTACAACTTGATTTATACAGCAGTATATTTGAGGAATTGACTGATTTTACTAATTGGCAAACTGACAATTAGACATAATATGTATATTATTTAGGATTATCTATACATTTCAGTTAAGGTGGCAGACAATGGTCAAATAATCTTATGTGTTTTAACCTTGTTTTGTGTGAGAAGTCTTTTTCCTATTGTGACATATATTTTTTTCCTTTTTGTCTAATTCAAACGATATTCTAAACATAATCAGGCTTGACTACACATAAACGTTTTATTATATAAAGATATAATTATAAATACATCAAATGTATTTGAATATTTTTGAAACAAATAGAGTTGTGTGCCATACAACATAAATGATAAAGTGTCAGAAAAAAGATTTAGTGGTCAGTAAGAATCTACCTTTCTTTCGGTAAAATTAACAGACAAACAAATGCTTAATACTGTCACTCTAATGGCTGATGGATCAAATGATGACGGTAATTGTTGGTTGCATTAAAACGTACTCTGTATACAAATGACTATGATATCTTATAGTCCTTGTGTTGTCAGCTGTTCTATGCTTCTCCAATAAACGTATGCCAACCTGACATATTGTACCTAGAATAACATATGATAACACATTAAAACAAAAACATACACACCACGTTATTGCAATTGTTAAATATTTCTTAAACAAATCAATACACGTCTTTTTTGAATTGAAACGTGATAACTTTGTGTTACCACAATGTATACGACACCACTTGGTCGATGCCACTGCTGGTGGACGTTTCGTACCCAAAGGGTATCACTTCGGTGTTGACATGAATATCTATAATGTGGTCATTTTCATAAATTTCCTGTTTACAAAACTTTGAATTTTTCGAAAAACTAAGAATTGTCTTATTCCAGGCATAAATTATCTTAGCCGTATTTGGCACAACTTTTTGGAATTTTGGATCCTCAATGCTCTTCAACTTTGTACTTGTTTGGCTTTATAAATATTTTGATATGAGCGTCACTGATGAGTCTTACGTAGACGAAATGCGCGTCTGGCGTACAAAATTATAATCCTGGTACCTTTGATAACTAGTGTTGTCTATTTGACACATTCCCCATTTTCACTTTTAATTGTTTTATTCAGTAGGTCACATTCATGAAAGGGAAGCTGGTTGTATTTACGACGTCCGGAACAGTCTTACATTAGCATGCATGCATTTTGTTAGCAAATTTTTAAAGGGTCGTTAAATAACTTAATTTTATTCGACGTACAAATAGTTCATATCTAACAGTCTGAATTTATATTTGATTTTTACTTGACAAGTTCTTATATATTTTATAGAATCTGACTCACACTCAAGTTTAACATGTCAAGTCAGAATCAAACGCGGATCGAGTCCGAACCATACTTTAATCAAGTATGTACCTTACTCAACCCTTATTTGAACCAAATGCCATCTTATATAATCAATTCGTAGAACTTTATATGTAATATGTTACTTTTAATATCCTAAGTTGTAGCAAATTGCATTTTTTTATATATAGAAACCATTACATTCTTGACCTTTTGTTCACAGGAATTTTTTTTATATACCTTTGAAACCTTGATATCGACAATTAGTTCAAATAAATGAGTGTTTATCTTAAACATATAGTAGAAATTGCAATACAAAATCAAAACATAGTAATTTGAACTACTGTATAGCTGTAGTCAGATGCAAATGAGGGTATAACTGTATTGTTATGAAGCTCCGACGGCATCAATTGGGGATTTGATGGTCGCAAATCAAGTTTACTGGCGACGCGTTAGCGGAGACAGTAAACGGGTATTTGCAGCCATCAAATCCCCAATTGATGCCGTCGGAGCTTAAAATACAATATTGGTATCTCCATTCTAATGAAACTGACAGAAAACAACGTTAAAACATGTATTTAAAATCTGTCATATGCCGTCTGGGCTTGCGCGTAAGTCCCATAGCATCAATTGTCAACTGATGCCATGCAAATAAGTGACGTTATTCAATCAAAATGAACGTTACAGACGTTGTTGCATTAGAATTCATTTATCATTATTTATCATAATTGATAAAATAGAATTAGTTTGTACTTTTTTTTGTGATTATTGGTTATGAATCAGAAATAAAAAGATGGGTATAATTGGCCAAAGCATAGGATGACCATAAGTCTAAATTGTATCAGTATGTTGAAGTACTATGTCATAATGTTTAGTATTGTGCAGGTCATAATTGATCACAAGTCGGTCGCACGCATAGAGTACAAATAGGCAGAATTATCTAAACTATCCGATGAAAATACGAAAATAATAGAATTATATAGAATGGTCATGTTCAAATGGTACCAATTTCAGACGGTCACTGGTTAGCAGTGAAATGAATAAGGACTCGCTTAAAAAAACATTTAAAAACCACACTTTACTCTTCATTTTAACATTTACACCACACAGGCTACCATGTCATGTGCATTGTTTGTTTTTAATCGTAGGCTGACTGAAAGTATAGTTTACTTTCGAATGATCGGATTTCGTTTTTCGTTCAACAATGAAATGAGCAAATACTTACCAACTACAATTACTGTTAGTGCACACACTTAAAAAGATAAATAAAACACCCGTAAAAATGGTTAGAATTATACTATACAACTATTGTTCTTTATCTGCATTACTTTAAAGAAGAGATATAGATGTATATCAAAGGGCAATAAAAATAGCTAATGCGAATAAAAATAATCAAACAAATTTCTCGCTACTATTGTGAAAAATTGTGTCTCTTATGCTATACATGATCGATCAAATATCTTTTTTCATTACGAAAACAAATATACATTTACCAATTCTATACGGTTTGGTAAAACATAAAAGAGACACGGTTTTAAATTTAAACTGTATTCAATTGATGAACCTTCTGTTGAATGCATGCAGCCTTTCGTGTGTAATCGTTGTAATATCAAAATAAACCAATGATTTTTTAAACAGTCATCTAAAATTATA
Organism: Mytilus galloprovincialis; assembly: GCF_965363235.1. Classification (NCBI taxonomy): domain Eukaryota; kingdom Metazoa; phylum Mollusca; class Bivalvia; order Mytilida; family Mytilidae; genus Mytilus; species Mytilus galloprovincialis. The sequence goes on along the minus strand of NC_134845.1, from coordinate 80,273,489 downwards.
GTAAAATAAAACAAAACATCTGACTGCATATTCATACACGCCAGATGAAACAGTGTTTCATTTTCTTTGTAAATAACAACAAATGTGTACAAGGGGAACAACCATTTTCTTTTATATAAGAGGAATAACTGTATGTTCCCTCATTACTTTTATCCACTATAGTCTGTTACATCAAGTATCTGGCGAACAATATCATTTGATTTGTAATGTTTTATACGACCGCAAAAAAATCTATCAGCATGTCAAATTGTTTTTGGTCATGTTTTATTTGTACTTTAAGTCATGTGTTTGCGTTTATCTAAATATGTGTTTTACACACATCAAACTACTAATTTATATATAAGTATTACCGGATAATTTGCGCTGTACTTTTAGATAATAAAAGAACTAACATTAACATGGTTAACTTCAACAAGACATATTGCAATACCTAACGACATGACTAATGTGTTTAGTCTCAAGGACAACTAATTGATATGAGATAGAAGTTTCATTTTTCATACATTAACATCTCCGAGAACACATGATTGTGATAGGATTAAGGTAAATCGGTGTTACTTACATCATCATACCTTGACTGCAAAAAAAAAAATAAATAAGAAAAGTGTAAGCTTATTAAACATTTAAAAAACAATGTGTTTACTGAGTTTGGTATAATTATTAACTTTTAATGATCCTTATCTCATACTGTAATATATAAATGTTTGCTCTTATCTAATACACACAATATAATGATTATTGGACTTAAATAAGTGGTGAAATGAAATAATGCTTTCACAATTATAGTAAGAATGGTCGTTTTGTAAAAATCTTAATTTGTCGTAATATACGCACCAAAAAAGTTAGAAGTTAATATTTCAATATGCTATGAACACCAAACAAATAAACTAAAGCACACAGAATTGAACGTTTATGTTTAATGAATTATTTACATTGTTTAAGTAATAAATATAAATACATGAACTCTCTTGTTAAGCTGGAGATTTTCTAAAGTATACTAAGATAAAAGAAAATTTAAATACTAATATGTTATATGCAATTCGCTTTGTAAACAACACCGTGATACAATTTCGATATATCGAGTCAGAGATATACATAATACTGGCTGGTACAAAACACTTCCAACGTTAATCCACATGTACTGGAACCTTTTTAAAATCCTTTGCCCATTTTATTGTTTTAAAAGTTGCGTTTAAAAAAAGAAAAATACCTTGTATTTTTATTCGGATGCATAATAAAAGAAGTAATGCACTAGAGCTCGGAGAAATCAACAAAATCAAAATAAATCAAGATTCCGCGAAAGTCTATTTCTGATTTTGGCGCATTTAAGTCATTTCAAAACATGACTTCATACAAATGAAAACGCTAGAGTTGAAAGTTTTCTGTTACATGAACCATCCAAATTCGTATAATACTGTATTTTAATTGATTTTTGAGGTAGGTTTTTATTTATTTTTCTATTGTATTGTATTATTCCCATATATACTGACCGACTTTAGAAACGCAACACTAGATTATTTTTATTTCTATTTTTGAAAGAATGTGTCACCGTGAAAAGCAATAATTGCCTGTAACAAACGCCAAAATGATTTTCAGAAAGGTCAACAAATTCTGTCTGACAAGTTTTGGGTTCTGTTTTACACCTTCTGACTTTGCATTTGTTCAACCCATTAATTGGTTATTGCAATTATGCGGCCAGCAACACATCTTGTCTACTTGAATCGTTGTTGAAAGGACAGTAAGACGAGTTTCTGAAGTCAAACAGTATGGTTGCAGCACGTTTATGTTTTTCGTGTTTGCAGTATTCTTAAAGGGCTAATTCAGTTTTTTATTTGCTCCGTCTTGCAACATTTTTTAACTGATTTAAGTGAGGCAAATGATTGAAAGAACTGTGTTACAAAGCAACAAAAACTGAAACAATCTTTCATGGGTCCAAAATTTCGATTTAGGAAATTCGTGCGACTTCAAAAATTCGGTAGGATGAATAACCACAGGTTAGTCAGATTTTGATTTTTTGTAAAGAGAAAGAAGTATGATAAGCATGAAAAGTAGTTGTAAGAGAATCAAACGTGATTTGTTAAAAAAAATCAACAAAATGAGTGTTGCGTTTTTAAAGTCGTTCAGTATATAAACGTGTTGTTTTCCTTATTATACTAATTTCAACAAGAACATGGCGGCTCCGCAGTTAAAATGTCAACTTTGGATTTGACGGTAGCTTATAATTACGAGAAAAACATGAAAATTAAAAATGGCAAATGTTGAATTGGAGGATAAAAAGAATTAAACAGATTTTTTTTAGCGCCTATTCACGAAATAACCAATGCAAGCTATTTATTCATTAGAATGCTTGAGTTTTATCTAACGTAGAGTAAAAACGAACAGCAACACACACAGTATATTCTCTTTCTCTTTAGTTTTTTAATGGTCGTATTTGTCCTATTAGATTCGAAATAATTCATGGAGCCATAGATTGTTGAAAATTTACACATAGCCTGGGCCTTGATATTCATTAATTTTTTCCCTCGCTAATGCTCAGGATAAAATTCGAATATCACGGCCCAGGTCATATGAAAATTTCAAACAATGTCTTCCATAAAAAAATTCTTAAGTAAACTTCAACAACACATTTGCAATATTATAATGGCATGATTATTGTTGATGTCAGATGGACGTTTCTTTTTTGATGCATTAAAAAACGAATGAGTGTGATATGATATTAAGGTAAATATGTGTTACTTACATAGAAAAAAACGGGACTGCTATAAAAAAAATACATAAGAAATGTTCTAGCTGAACAAACATTTATAAAACAGTTTTACTGTGTCTGGTATAAATATAATCTTTTAATGATCCTACTGACATGATTTAACAAACTTTACTAAAATTGTCTGTTTATAAATTTTGAAATTATTATGAAACTAAGGTTTCAACTCCCTCAGGCAAAGTTGGCTTTAGATGAATTTGGCTATTTATTTTAGTTTTTTTTTTACATAAAGCTCTTCAACGATTTTCGGTACTTATACATCTTCGGATTTCAAATGTTTGGCTTTGAGCGTTCCTGATGAAGGTAAATCCAGAAAAGCGCCTCGGACGCAATAAATTATAAAACGTGTTGTTTTCCATTTTTTTTTTATCACATACTGTACAATGAAAACGTTTGCTCTAATATAAGACATAAACAATAATTATAATTGGACTTAATTCAGTGGTGATTTAAATGATGCGTTCACAATTAAAGTGCGACTGATCTTTTTGTGAAAATCTTAATCTGTCGTAATATACGCAACAATAAAAATTAAATATTTCAAAATAAACAGCAGTTCAAAGTTAAAATAAATATGCTTATTTAGAATAATGTAAATATGCTATGATCACAAAAAAAAAGAAATTAAAGCTAATCGAATTGAACGGTCTATGTTTAATGAATTATTAATATTATTTAAGTAATGAATATAACTACATGAACTATCGTGTTAAGCTGAAGATCCCCTAAACTATGTATCATCAGTTACTGGAGATTCACCAATATAAAAAATTACACATAGACTGAATAATAAGATCACAACAGAGCTATTTAGTTTTGTATGTGAATAAAACAATCTTTATAATGTTTAAGCACTGAAAATAATTATAACTTAAATACATACCCGCACCACTTTTTTTCAGGTTCATTCCTGTAAAACAAATGACATACTTGTGTCTTATTAAGTGTTTTTGAAAAGTAACAAATTTTTACTTTAGTACATGAGACGCATGCGTGTACGTTGTGTGTTTCAAAAAAAAAATACCTGAATAATGGTTCAATGAGATGCTTTAAAGAAAATATCCCACTAAAATGTCCATACATTTTGAATGTCATCCTTTGTTTTAATTTACAAAGAAAAATTCTTGAAAACACACCAATAAATCAATGAGGTTACTAAGTGTAAAAAACACATTACCATTCCAACAAAAGGCCGGATAATTATTGTTGTTTACATGTTATATATTGGTCTAAAATTTACTTTATAATACTCGACTGTAATCTTAACCATACTTATTTTTTATATATAAATAAGGCCGTTAGTTTTCTCGTTTGAATTGTTTTAAATTGTCATATCGGGGCCTATTTTAGCTGACTATGCGGTATGGGCGTTGCTCATTGTTGATGACCGTACGGTGAACTTTTATTGTTAATGTCTGTGTCATTTTTGTCTCTTGCTGACAGTGGCAATCATACCACATCTTCTTTTTTATATCTACAGTCTGAACTTGTACTTTACTCCACCAGTATTTAACCATTGTGTACGCGGCTGAACCATACTCGATCTACTAGGAACCATACTCAACCTAGTCAGAACCGCACCCGACATAATCTGAACATATTTGACCAAGTATTTACCGACGTTCATCATTTTTTCTTTCACTCACTTATTACTTATCCGATGAATTCAAAGGCCTTGCGATTTAAGTGAAATAGGATGTTGCAAGGAATGAATGTTATTATGAAGTTAATGCTCTCTGACCAGATGTGATAATTTTAATGGGTTTGTCCCAAGAAGGAAGTATTACTTGATCGTTCACTAATAGTCCAAAGATCAATTAAAAAAAGGTTAATTCAAACCATCTTTGTTTTCTGTAATAATTATTATACATTTAAGTACACTTTACTTACGTTGAAATCTGTTCATTCCTGTAACAAGAATCCAATAAATATATCAAATAACAATACAGTACAAAACAATTGAAGAGTTTGTCATTTTGTTTAAAAATCCCAACACATGTATTTGTTAGCAAATCATGGCAGGTTGAAATAAAAAGGACAACAAACATTTCACCGAAATCCTAATTTCAAAGAACGTGGAGTGTTGTGTATTCATTTAAGAAATACACATACATTGCATCTGTCCAGACTAACTAAATAATACTCTGAATATTATAAAAAAAGCACATTTTAAACGCATCATTGAACACAGTTTGCATGTTCTTTTAGTTCTAGTGTGGGGACTGTTGTGTATGCACTAAAATCAATCTTTTATGGTCAATAGGAAAGTAACATCTTCCAAAATATTTGCACCAAAAACAGTAAGGCACATGTTAATTCAGATACATTTTACTCTTATTTTGTTAGCAGTCAATATAATACTTTATTTTATCTGTTAAGAAAATGTGTAACGGTGATGTTTTGTTTAAGTTGAATACTACTTCTCAACCGATTTACATATTCTGATTAATCTGAATTGACTCCAATATAATCACTCATGGGAGACAATTTCCATATACTGTACAATATCATAACAGATGTTAATGTCAGTAATGACAAGTTCTTTTATATTACTTCTAAATTTACCAACAGTCTTGAAATGACGTTTTAATAATTCAGAGAAAAAAAAAACACCCTGGACCAACCCAGACAATTATAAAAACAACATTTTCAATGTTGACATTTTTATTACTTACCCACAAGAATAACATTTGTATTTGTACTTCTTTTGTGACTCTGGTGCCCTGAAATATGATCATCCAAAATGTAAATCTTATTTTTGAAAAAAAAACATGCTGATATTTGCACACTGCGAATAGGAAAAGAAGTATATGACACAACCGTATTTTTTTTTTGCCGAAAAACGTGTTAAAATTTACAACGAAATCATTGGTATAGTCAAGTTCCAGGCACATTTTTCGCAAAAAAAAAATCATTTGTCATAGCGGACCATACGGTATAGGTTTTTGTATCTAGTTGAAACCCTTACAGTTGTCTGTGATTGATAACATCTTTTTTTATTAGAAGTTAAGTGAATATTTGTCTCATAACACATCTTATTGTTTTAGATAGCGTCTAGAAATTCACCGCTTCTTTACAAATATCCAGCCATCTATTGGTGATCAACATATTATTGTTCGTTTTTTCACAACTCTGGTAATGACTTTAAATGACGGACTGGTGGACTGAAAATTTCGGCCTTCTGTCTAGAATTTGTGTTGTGCTTTTAGCGTTGTCTTTATATTCAATGGTGAATGTTTTTTTTTATAATTTTTTAATCAGTAGTATTTGTATTACCATGGAATTTGTTGGTTTTCAGTGTTTTCCTTTATCGTTTTACCTTCCAAAAAACAAAATGATTATTTACACCAGGAATTCATAATAGATAAACACAGTTTTTAGAAAAATTTTCCGAAGCACATTTTATATTAAAAGATTTCTAACATAACTTTTGATTTTTTAGCCCTGTATACCACCATTCCCATGTCAAATTATCATTTTTTTTAACGACAAAATTTCTTCCTATGTGATGTTTTACATTTTATGACGTCAAATAGGCGAAGAAATGAATCTGGTTTTTAAATTTGATAGATGCTTTTTGTGCTTTTTTGTTGAACATTTATTAGTTATGAGATATTGACACAGTAATGACTTATGTACCAATATTTTGACTATTCTAGATACCTGTTATGTCTGCATCGATGTAAATATAACAGAATAATTTGATGCGACTGTCATGCAAGTGAGAGTTTAAGCGCTATAAAACAAAGTTCAGTCAACCATTTTCTACATTTGAAAATGCCTGTACCAGTCAGGAATATGACAATTGTTGTCAATTCGTTTAATGTGTTTTATCATGGATTTTTACCATTTGATTAGGGACTTACCGTTTTGAAATATTCTTCGGAGTACACTATTTTTGTGATTTGACTTTTTATACTTAATAGTAACAAGGACATATACAACTAGACGATTTAAAAGTTAGCGATGTTTTATAGGTTAAGTATGTGATGCCCTATATATATATATCATATAAGCAAAAGTAGACGTTCTTCTATATATTCATGGTTTACATTTAAAGGAAATGCTCACATCGAAAGATGCCGAAGAGCTGTATAAGTATAGAAGACCACGTACCGACAATTAAAATAATTTTTTTTTTTAACTTTTCTTAACGATGTTGAAACGTTTATTTTTTTATCTTATTTTTATTTTTACAAGTTTTAAATCTAAAGCAGCAATACCAGATACTTGAATGTACTTTGTGTCGTTCTATCAAACTGTCTGTTTTCATTTTGTTCTGTAGAGAAGACCTTTTAAATTGTGTTGTCTCCTATAACTGAGGTACTAGATATGAGAAGATGTGGTACGAGTTTCAATGAGACAAATCTCCATCATAGTATTATGTAGGCTACAATCAATACAATGACGTCCAAAACTAAACATTCGTCGTATTATAATGCGTGTACGACATTAGTCTGTTTCAAACAATTTTAACAACACTTTCTTTCCAAGGTTTGTAGTATCAATCATGAAGATATTCCGTTATTTCTTTCAGCCATTCCAAAACCTGCTTGATATAAAATTGAGAAAGGAAATGGGAAATGTGTCAAAGCGACAACAAAACAATACGACCATAGAGCAGACTACAGCCGAAGGCCACCAACAGGTCTTCAATGCAGCGTGAAACTCCCAAACCCGTATATATATATGTTTGCCTTTGAAGATAACAGTTTTTGTTCAACAAAAGCTCGAAAAGGTATCAAATCATTCTTATCTTGGGTAGTTTTGTTTGTCTGTTGGGTTTTTTTTTTAAATTTGTTCTAATTTTTTTTTCGCGGTTTATCGGCCCATTTGGTATCTGTTGCTCCTATTGCAATGCAACATGACTTACCTACAAATTACACGGAAATCCAGTAGTCAAGAAATCATTTCGTATACCAATGCAATTGTTAATACCATAATTATCCCTTTTATTTGAATCGGTTACTTACTTAAACTGCATCTCTCCGAATAGGCTGTCTATTTCTGTGCCTGAAGGCCTTTTGTTTCTGTATGACACATAAGACGCTTCGGGAACTGGCTTTAAATCTATGTTGTCTACATCAACTTTAAGTTTCTTCAGCTTCTTAAACAATAGAATGTCTGCCATTGTTTCCATTTCCTTGATTTTCTTTTCCCATTGTTGACAGTTTTCGATATCTCTACGATAAACTTTGGTTAGTGCAGTTATATTTTGTATAGTTTTCTGTTCCTCGTCATGCAATAGCCTAACAAAACTGCCTACTTTCTTATCAATCAAATTCTTCCAGTAGTTCCCCTCCTCAGTAATGGTCTTGATGACTGCTTTGACTTCGTCACGGTAGGTTTTTGTTTCTTTCTCTATTTTGCTAAGGTTTACCTTAGATGTTGTTAGCTTTTCTTCTATGTTCTTGACAACTTCGAATCTGAGTTTTTCAGCTGATTTAGTAAGATCTGTCATCAAATGGCGGCTGTGTTTCTCTACGGAGCAAATTCTACACACAGGAGTATCACAATCTTGACAGTAGAAAAAGTAAATTTCTTCATGTTCTGTACAAAGGAGTTTTTCTTCCTTGTTGATATTTGGTCCACTTAAAAACGTGTGGTTTTTACAAGATTTCGTGCGTAAATGAGATGATTTACAGCTTCCACAAAATGACTGGTCACACTGTTGACAATAATATTCACCAGGCCCAGCAGTACAAATTTCACAAGTGGAAGCAGCAGCTTGAGCCATTTCTATATTTAAACTTAAATGTAAGTCATCTGTGGCAAGTTCATGTATCTGTCAAGCGTAGTTGTGATCAACAATCCAGACATTTAAGTAAAGGTTGTTTAATAGTCTAAAAATAAAATTAAACGTAGTAAGATACACTTGAATTATTGAAATAATTTATCATGTTGATGCTATTCAATAAGTTGACTTGTTTTTTTATTAAATACATTTTTGTAGCGACTGTTTAAAGCTAATCGACAAAGGTAAGTACAGATGTCAACAGTGCAATCAATAACTTAATAATGTGCGTCAATGTTCATCAAATCTAGATAAACTTTTGTTCAGTAATGTGTGTTTTCATTGTTAATACCGTTTCTTTTAGTCATTACTCACCTCTTACTTTTTTAAGTTGTTTGTGTGATAAATATCCGAACGTAAACTCCCACTACTGGTTATATACACTTCCCTGTAGCGATACGAGTAACTATGTCTATCACATGATAGTTTAAAGTAAGTAATCTGTATGTGATCAATACATACACGTATTAATCTATTTATAAATCCTGTCTACTATTTATATCCACTATAGGAGGCCAAAAAGGCTAAAACAAGTGAAATGGATACTAACAATCTCATAATAATGTGCGTCAATGTTCACCATATCTAACCAGGTTAACTTTTAGTTTGTTTCCTCTTATATTTGATGTGTTTCCCTCAGTTTTACTTTGTAACCCGGATTTGTTTTTTGTTTTTTTTTTCTCAATCGATTTAGGAATTTCGAACAGTGGTATACTCTGTTTAAGTTTTATGTGTGATAAATAGAAGAAACGAAAAGGGGAATAAATAACATACATCGAATCTATTACTTTTCAATCGTAAATCCATATGTAACTATACACTCTCATAATCATGTACTATAAAGTATAATAAATAAACACAACCACTCTCGATGATACTTTTCCAACATATTCATATGAATGCAATACATGTGTACTATGCAGAAGCAAACTACATTAAAACATTACAAAGTTTCAACAAAAACAAGACAACTGTCAACCGTAAACTAACACCTGTAATACATTCTCTTTCATTTATGTGGTATGAACGGAACCAGCACACATTGAAAGATACATGTATACTGTCTGCTGGAATTCTATATCATAACTTGAATATTTTTTTTCATTCATTGTCCACTGACTTGGACATTACTTTTACATTAATCAAAACCCAATGTACCCAATAAGATGCTTACGAGTTTAATATTTCTGTTCTAATGAAGTTTTAAATATAGAGATTTTTTTTATGTTGATATACTGTACAGAATTATTATTCATAAAATTTGGCGTTTACTAAATTTGTTTCACTAATAACGGTTTGCATTTGAATGCAAGTGTTATTAAAATGATAAGATAAGATAAGATAAGATAAGATAAATAATAGTTTATTAAAGTGTCACATATTGATCTACATTAAAATACATAAAAACGTTAACATCATAAAAAAAAGGATCAATACCCAGCCTATAAAGACTTACGAGACACTGTAAATACAAATAAAAGCTATAACAGTTATACTGAAGGAAAAGGTTTTTATAAAAAGGCATAGTCATGCATTACATGATTTAAAACTCATTCAATATGTACACACAATTATAAAATATCTATTTATGAATGCTTCAAAATAATAATATAAGAACTTACTAATAAAAATCAACAATACATACAAAAGAAGTATAGTTACAGTTTAGTTCGCTTAAAAACGCCACTAGAGTAAAGGTTAAAAATAAAAAAGGTCAATAAGAATTCAGTTATAGTTCAGTAACATTTTTAGTAAAATTTACAGTAAAAATTTAACGATTAATTCAAAATAAATTCGTTAAGTAAAGATTTACAAAGTAAAAAAATAAAAACAAGGAAATTTAAATCAATACATTAAGTTTAAAAAATATTATATCAATTTTTTACGTCTCATAAAACATTTATGGAGTGTATTAGCCAAAAGTGGTCGGATTTCATCACATTTCATTAAAGATGTAAACTGGTGTGCAATTGTTAATATTTTCAATCAACTGTTTAGCATTTTGAAAAAGTTCAAATCTAATGTCCGAATAGAGCGGACAGTTCATCATGAAGTGTATTTTATTTTCTACGGTTGAATGGTCACATAGTTTACATAATCGTTCATTCATGGGTATCTGCGGTCTGGAATATCGTCCCGTTTATGTATCACTTTCAATTGCAAACTTTCAATCAACACATGTATTCATATTTAAGTAAATATTTAAAACATTACTATACATTTTAGTTCCTGTCTGAAAAAAGGATATAACTGACCCGTATAATATCCCTTATTCTCTATATTATTGTTTTACCCAAGACACTTACAAATGACCTACACAATGCACAGATGTTTCCCTCCAAAACTGAATGAGGTTCAGTACATGAAAATGACGGAGGTCCAATATAGGAAAGAATAACTAAATATATGACTTAAGTATATCAACTAATACTAAGCAAATAGTAATTGATGAATGCTATATAATTCGTAATATTGTGTCCTATTTTATTTCTTTAAAGTGATGATGATTATTTGCTTGTTGATTAGATTGTCATTAAATGAGTAAATTATGTGTCATGACTTATGTAAAGGTAGTGTTTTCTTTCTAAAAGTAAAAACGTGTATTACTCGTCTGTACAGTTTTGCTTGATTGTGTAAACGTGATCATGATTTGGAACAAAAAGATATCAATCACAATATATGTCTTTCTGCATTTTGAGTATTGCATCAGGTAATTAAGATGTAGAAGTTAAATGGCAAAAACACTCTACTCTGAGAAAAAATCAAAAAGGAAAATCCTTAATCATGTTAATCGAATGGTAAAATCAATACCTCAAACACATCAAACGAATGGACAACAACTGTCATTTTTCTGACTTGCTTATAGGTAGCTTAACCTCTTTCTTATATGACAGTCGCATGCAATTCCATTATATTGACAACGATATGTTAACAAAACAAACAGACATATATGTAATGATAATGGACGTATGTTCAATACCAGACAACAAAATTAATAAGCAATTGATACAAGGTAAATGACGATCATGATGCAGTTAAAGGTGTATTGTAATACAATGCTAATTCAAAAAGTGATCTTTAATGTGGTTGAAGTGTAACCTTATGTACACAAACACACTTTATAGATTTATGAAATTCGAACAGTGTTATTACCTTTTCTGCATATTGAATGTTTCTAATTGTTTGTCTTGAGTATCTTTTGTATAGAATTATATTGTAACATGTTAATACATTTTTGTGATTTTCAATATAGAACAGTATGTTATACTTTTCTGTAATAGATATGGCATTTGAGCTAAATTAAAGAAGAACTATGAAGTCGATTTGTTTTCCAAATTGCATGACAGATTGTTATGGCTTAATTTAAAACTTCCATAAAAGTTGAACAACCAACAAAAAAAAAGATTTTTTAAAGTGGTCAAGAATCAAAATATATTGATGCATATTGTATTGGCGTTTGGTTTTGTTGCACTTCAGTGTTTCTATTGATCCGTTGTTTTCTCTTTTAAATTATTAAGTATAATTCCTTGGTAACATGTATTAGTTTGTAAGTCCAGATTTGCGTTTACTCAATCGATTTAAGGCCTTTGAACAATTTTATACTTTTGTTGCCCTTATTTAAGATGAATATTTTTTGTATTTCATAGATCGTAAAAGAATGACTTGAATTAAACGAAACCTACGTTCTGGCTCGAAATATATGTAAGCCTATTTAAGGAGGCTCGAGGGTATAAATATTTAAGAAAAAAAAATGTTTTTTTGGGGGGCTAGGATGAAATTTGAAAAAATAGGCAGGATAGGAGTTTGTAGTAAAAAAAAGGCAGGTTGATCGAGACACTTGCTGCTTAAGTTGCAAAAAAAAAAAGTCCGGACGACAATTTAGGTAAAAAAAGTCTGGATAAACTAAAAAAAAGGCAGGACCGAACAGAGTGAAAAATAAAAAGGCAGGACAGAGATTACAGCTTAAAAAAATGCAGGACAAATTTTTGTATCCTAGTCCCCCCCCCCCCATAAAAATCAAATGGTAGCTCCCTTATCTGTAAATTCCTAGACAAACAAAATTCAATGAAACTTGCATAAACTCTTTCATGTTTTAAGCATACAATTGTCATTGTGCACCTCCTTTCTATCAGAATGATTTTTATGGTGGTCCCATATGCCTTGATATTGCATTTGACATTACTCCTAAGCAAAACATTTGTGATCAGACGACACAATAGCCTTTTTCTTGACTAGAAATACAAATTTTATAAACCAACAGCCATTTGCTAATACCATATATATGTTACTCATTTGGAGTAACATATAATCATGATAATATTACAATGCCATGTTGTTTTTGTTTATAATAAACAGAAGAAAAATTACATCTGAGAATACTGTGTGTTATAGTGGTCTCAGATTGCATGTATATTTCAAAAATACACAATCATGACAATATTTTCATGTATGACTTTGTTGAGGCAACTTTAATGATATTATTTTCTTTTAAATTCAGGTCCTTGTACAAAGTGCAGAAAAAGTCTATTGAAACAAACTCAGGGTGAGGAATTATCTTAAGACGTTTCTAAAATGGTGCAGGTAAGATCAAATATAATTATGTTTTTAAGGAAATTCTTTGTAAAAAGTAAACACTAAATAAGTACTGTGTATACATTTATTCACTGCACTTTTAATTCAAGGAATTCTAATATGCTAGTAGTACTGTATATGTTAAAACACCTACTTCAAGTTTATGGATATTAAAATTGAATTACTGTTTGGTATTAACAATTACTTTTATTTATATTAGTATCAGGTGATGGATCCAGAACTTGTCATAAGCTGAACGACCTAAAAAAGGGGGGGGGAGGGGCTCTGCAGTCATGCTTTAGTGATTCCCCACATAATCACCCCCTGGATTCGCCTATAATGAGTATTATGTATATTAATGTACATAAATATATACATAGACTGCATATTAGAAAAAATTTGAAATTTAGGCAGATAATGATATACAATTGCAAATTAAAAAAAATATGGCCATCAGAGACAGTACATGATTCTAATTTGTGAGTTCTTCAATGAAACTTTATGCCAGGTATACAATTATGAAACTTAATTTACAAGATTGATGACAAACTGCAATGATATACATGTTTAAAAATAGCTAGATGGAAGTCAGTTAAAATATACACATGTTTTTCCAGGGTGATCAGCATTCCTATTTGAGACAAGAGACACATATATTTGACCATGAAATAACAGATGATGTACCAAAATTCAACAGCAGCAGAACTACAGTAGATAGCTATAGTCAACCTGACCATGTATGTTTACAATTGTATACTTTCAAAAAAACTTTTTATGTCCAAGCTACCAAAATGTTTAAGATATAAATGTACAGACATGTCATGCATGTAGTAAAACTGATAATTGCCATGATTTCAGGCATATATTTTTATTTTCTATTACAATATATTTTTTTTATAATCATAGGAATCCAAATACCATAACTGTGACAAATCCAAATTCTGACAAACCAAAACTTTACAGCTAATTTCCTAATTCATGTAGGGTAACACTTTCAGTTTGGTTTGCTTGCTGGCTTTGTTTGTATACTGACAATTTTAATTGAATTACTTTCAGTCAAATGAAAATATAATAACGCACGCAGGTAGGTTAAGGCACTTTTAAACGTAAATAGGGGCAAAATATGATTTTTCAAGAATAAAATTGTTTTAACAACAGTTCATCAACCTTATCCTTACTACATGAATATATAAATTCAACAAATATCAGTAAACCGAAATTTTGGTCATGATCGCCTAGGTCACGTGACTTCCACAGGGGTAAAATACCTTAATCAATTTGGCAAAAAACGGGTTACTAGACTAGACTAAATAAAAATCAACAAACTTTTTTTTAAACGAATCCTTGTGCTTTCCCGTTGCTTAAAAGTGCTGCGCGATTTTCCAGAAGTGAACATATTAAATTAAAATAATATTTTTAGTTTACCCGGCAGCATATAACGATAAATTTGTACACAGTTTCGTTCTTAATTTGATTACTGTTTCATATTCATTAAGCGCGCAGCACTTTTCTATTAGGTAATAACTACAGCTTTCTATTTCAGTTGATTTTTTTTAGAAATATCGTCTCTGGTAACCCGCTTTTTGTGAATTTAGATTTCGTAACTATGGTTTCGATAAATTGTCTATGTCATTCAAGCGCACTGACGACCTGAACAATCATCAAAGAACCGCAACTCTTGTCACAGTTAACGATTCTGGAGTATTTACATTATTAAACCTCAACATAAATTGATCTTATTGACAATACCCGTTGAAATCATTCGACCTTTGTAATAACCGACGATAGTAAAACAAGTTGTGCGTGTTTGCCGCACGTCTTCAGGTTTCAACTGTATGTAGAAAATCGAATTTTCCCGGAAAAGAGACTGACAAAATATGTGCAGTTTCACCTTCATACTAGTCCAAATAATTATGACGTCTGGCAAGGCTATTTTAATTTTTTTCTGGGACGCCTTCCTAATTTGTAATACCAATCTCTATGCAAATTTGGTCGCTTAAACTTTGAAAAGTAGTCTTATAGTGTATATGTTGGTTGTCTGAGTTCTCGATATATATGTCAGGGGCGGATCCAGCCATTACAAAAAAGAGGGGTGGGGGTCCCAACCCAGCGTAAAAGGGGGGATTCCAACCATATGCTCCCATTCAAATGCATTGATCGTTCAAACAAAGGGGGGTTTCAACCCCCCTCGCCCCTGATCCGCCAATGTATGTTATAAGTTGACATTGGTCCTGTTAGTCAACCATTTATTTTCTTCCAGCCCCAGCTGGTGATTATAATGACTATGTCAGCTGCAGACTGTTTATTTTGGGTATAGCTAGATTTTGCTATATAAATCACTGATCTTTTGCTAAATAAATCCTTGATCTCAACATATTTAAATCCTTTCTATTAAATGTGGATTTGTAAATGTATGCTAATAGTATCCATTAAATATTATATAAAAGAAAACAAGCAGTTCTGACATATTCAGTTGCAAAATATGTTTGAAAATCAGTAATACCAATTCAATCAGAAGTCTTGAAAAGTATAGAGAATCAACTTAATTTTAAATAGAAGATAATTTCTATTCAGGGTGAGGCAACTTCAAAGTTTTCTATCATCTGTTGCTACACAGACATATTTTTTTGGTGGGGGTTGATCACTGTTGCTGTTGCTGTGTGAAACATTATTTTCACTTTTCCCTCCATTTTGTGTTTTTTACTAGGCAAGGATATTCATTTCCAAAATTGATGTCCCAGTCAGTAATCGCATACAATTACATTTCATCTATCATGTATTTTGTGTATATATCAAACATCACATTTCATTTTGTGACCAAAAAAAATATTTTGTATTGGTGTTTTAGTTTTAAAGGGTCAGTGGCTTGTTTTAATTTGGTTCATGTCTGTCGACATATCTGGTTTTTTTTATTCATTAGGCTGTTAAGTTTCTCAATTGATTTTGTTTATGGCCAAGCCATATTTAGCCCACTATTCAGTATGAATTTTCTCATTGTCAAAGGAGGTTTTTGCCTATAGTGTAATTACTTAATTATAAAGTTATTTAATTAGAACTTGCAATTGGTGGATAGTTGTCTCAATGGCAAACATAATACATCTCCTTATTTGAAATAAATCAGACAAATTGCATTAAAGTCTTTGTGTGACCATGTATTGCTTACATGTTTCTTGTTGACCCGTGCCCCTCTTTAAAAAATCTAGATAAACTTAGAAATTATATAACCAACACTAACCAAATTAGATTTCACACATATATATATATATGTCGATTTTCAATATATTTTTGAAAAATGATTCATTATTTAAAATAAAATCAGTGTATAAAACATGTGAAATCAGGATACCCAGCAATTATTTTTAAAACTGTAAATACTGAAAGTTTTGCATGCATCTATTATACTTTTTCCAGTATAAGATCATTTATTATTGCATGTATTCAAGAATGGATGCCTTAGCTGTTATCTGCTCTTTGGTTGGGTTGTCTCATTGACATGCACATTCCCCAAATTCCATTCTCAATTTTACTAAAAAATGTTTATTTATTGAGATTTCTAATAATTCCTCATAAAAGTGCATGTTTCAGTTACAAATGTTTAAGAATGCAAGTTCTTATTATTACGGTATTTACCTAGTCACATTATTTGCATTCAATTATTTCTGAATTTTCATGTAAAAAAAAAATGTATACAGTTTGAGTGGTTTACAATCGGCGATATGTGTTATGGAACTTTACGGAAGAAAAATAAATAAGCGAAAACCATGATAGAAGTCTCATCTGTGTCTTATTTTGATAATGGAAATGGCAATATTTTATGATTAATTTACATGTACAATGTATCTGTATATTTAACACGATTAAAAGTATGTTTTCTGTCCAAATACAGTCTAATGGAACATACTTCAAGTTCAACTTTTACTGGGATTCATCTTTAGTACCAAATTGTGGCTTTTATATGTTAACTTCTTTAAATATTTCTTTATGAGTCCTTGTGCATGTTTTGTGTGTTTTAAACCAATCAAGTTTGATTGAGCTATTGACATATTTTTTTCTTTTTTCTGCATTATCTACAGACATGACCGAGTTTGAACTTCGTCAATTGCTGGTATTCATTGATATCTACATGTCATTCATGTTGACCGACACTCTTTAACTTATAGTAGATTCTTTTAAATACAATGTACATTGCAAGAATATAACAATCCTAAATTTAGCCGGTGAATTTACATGAAACTTTCCGTAACATTAGAATTAAAAGTACATGGTACATGTACCACCTTCTATTGAACAACCTGCATCTCAAACTTTGAACCTGTATTCACCACTGCATGTTTCATGTGTTTCATTTGTCAGTATTTACATAATTTTCTAAGGATTTCTCAAGGTTGAATTTTTTTTCTGGTTTCTTTTTATTGAATTTTGTACTGCAACACCCTCAATTGTTAAAGGCAGTACAATTTTCAAGACAAGCATTTCAGCTAAATGACTATGTTGTATGAAATTTTCTCGTAGTTGTAGGCCGAACACTGACCTTTAGTTTTTTACTTTTACATCATTTAGTTGCTTGCCCTTATTTGGGAGAGTTGTCTCATTAGTAATGAAACCACATTTTCTTAATTTTGTATGTACCCATACATGTACATGATATCTAATGCCCTTTCTTAATCTGATATATGTTAATGTCACAGAAAAACTCTCAAAAACATGTTTACGATCACATGACTATTGTCTCAATGGCAATCATACCACATCTTCTTTTTTATATTTGCTAAGTCACATTGTATGTGCCAGTCTCTCAAAATGCTTAAGCTAAAGCTTATGTTGTTCTTTTTTGGTTGCTGTCTGTCATTATTTGTTAATTTGTGTATTAAAGGTAGCATAACTCATGTACAAATGTAATTGTATGTATAAATGCAAATGATAAAGCGTTTTACTCATTGTTGAAAGCTGTCATGGCTATACAGTAACCTATAAATAGTTGTGATGAACATGATGAAACATCCAAGAACTTTCATAAAAATCTGAAATCAAACTGGCCTGATTTCTCATGAAATTATAATGCAAGTACAGTGCATAAATAGAAATATTTAATCAAATTAATGTTTTGATACAGACGCTTGACAAAAAATTAATGGATGATACTACTGTTCAAATGTTGATACTGCAGCTGTTCTTATGAACATAATGTACATTTACAGATATCTATAACATTTAGTCCTTTTATGTTGGTCTTTTGTTCGTAATAAATTGCACATGTAATTTTTCCACTATACAGGTACAAAAGTGTACAACGTACATGTATATGAGCACACATTCTTTTTAATCAAATTGTACTTGTTTAGATTAATCTCTGTGTGACCTGTCTGTGTTCATGTTGAAAACTAGAACTGTTCACCTTTGGTCATCCTTAACTGCTGTGGAACGATCTCTACGAGGCTGCTACAAGATGTTGAATTACTTTATAGATTACATGAGGTTTTTGCTTTACACATGTTTCCATCTGTAGGTTCTGTTAATTTTACAATTTAACAGTCACTTTCTGCATTCTACATGTATTTAAATGGAGGGTTTTCTTTCTGTCCAGAAAAAACAGGCAAGAAAACGTGGGTGTCAAAAACTGGATCCTCCTTTCACCTTTAAGCTGAGTCTTACTATATTGTTTTTAATCATTTTTAACATGCTGTTTGACATCACCATGATCACACTGTGGAACGTCTGGTTGGAAAGTTATCTTTATTCCATTTCAAAAAGTTATTATGCCCTGAACACATGTGTCCATGTTTTCTGTTCATACATCCCGCAGTCACGTATTGCAATGTACATGTAAGGCTTATCTTTTGCACTTTTGTTCTCATCATTGTCATCTTGAACCTGTAATAAAATATTCTTGTGTTTCAACTTGGTTTATATGCCTTGTCTTCAGAGTGTCTTCATGCCAATTTGTTTTTACTTGCTGACATATATGTTAAGAGTAACACTGAACAAATATGAGTGTTTATGCAAACACAGTTTATCTAGTTAATTTATATATTTGTGTTCTATAATCCATCAATTAAGTAAAAACTTACGTTGACACCCGTTCTTTCCTGTCAGAAAATTGTAATAAAATTATAAGTTTATAATGCAATAAAATAGATTAATTGTAGTAATCTGTAGTTAATAATTTAATTATTTGTAAGCAATTTATATCATGATGCCTAAAACATAAAAATCCGCAGAAAAAATCAAATGCCAGTAAGAATTTAAATTCATATTACATAGGATACAAATATGAAGTTAACACTGTCCAGGAAAGCCAGATAATGTTCTCAAGATCAGAAATACATTGCCAATGATTAAGATTTAAAAATCTAAAAAAGTGTCATTGGACATATATTGCATATTCTTGATGCTCTTTGGTTTTGATTGCTTATGAATATGTTGCCTGATTCGTACATGCTAGTAAATAATTTCTTTTTTGTAATAGGAATTTTGACAGTAACATTATCTCATTTATATGAACGGAACACGTTTAGTCAAGATTGTATTGTTGTGATGTTCCAGATATTTCTCGATTCGGTCAATTCTGAAATATGGTTTTTGCTAGTTAATAGCAACTATTTTTTAAAATAACCAGAACATACTTTAAATAATCCAAATTCACTAAATTTTATCACATTTGGGACGCCTTGTATATTCCTTTTATGATAAAAAAGAAATGTTGAATAGTTCCAATCTCTGTTTTTCATTCCTTTTTACACAATAAGATCACTGACTGTGATTTTGAAGCAATTTAAATAGTTTTCAAAAAATGATTGTGTCAGTTATGACAACTGCTATTGGATTCATTTTGTTTTAACCATAATAATATGGCATGTACTAGTAGTTTGATCTAGTTAGTAAACTTACCCCAGAGATAATTATAGAAAGGACATGTTCAATGTGATAATTATTTATTCTTACCTGCAACCACTACATGCATATATGTGCTCTTTTTCTATTGATTCTGCTCTGAAATAGGATTTTACTAGGTGTTATTCATTTTAATTCATTTTAATGTTTTCTTTATTTATTTGTATTTGTATTGCTGTTTAACTGATTTACTCGTCCCACAGAAATTCAGAGTACTGTAGCCACTTGATTACCAGGCAAATTACTGACCCTTCCAGACGACCTGGTATCACTCCCAGTGTTTGGTGTGGTTCGTGTTGCTTATTCGTTAGTTTTATATGTTGTGTTGTGTGTACTATTGTTCGTCTTTTTCATTTCTAGCCATGGCGTTGTCAGTTAATGTTCGATTATGAGTTTGACTCTCCCTCTGGTATCTTTAGTCCTTCTTTAAATTAACAAATAATACTGTTATACAAAAAGTTTTGGAGTATATAGAGCAACATATTTCCAAACATGATACATGACTGTCCGATTTTATTTCCTAGTACTAGTTATTATCATTGACTTTTACCTTTTATAAAGGAACTTTCTAATAAAAGTACCATTCAAACATCTATTTATGATGCCTTTATAGTTTCAGTTTTGAACGTTCTTGGAAAAGTTAAATTGTCAAATATATGCTTTTCCCATTTGTTATCGACTCCATCTTACAACAGCTTTGTTCAATTTATAACAAAAGATTGAACAGTAAATCCAGCTACTATTATAGGCTTTTCAGTGTTTCTGTGTTGCTTTCTTAGTAGGCAAAAAAAAAAAATGAAAAAAATAAACACCTAAAACTGTGTTGGTTGTCGGTCTGTCAAAATAAATCTTTTGTTAAAAATGACAGAACTGTTTCTAAACAAGGACTATGTTGAATTAAATTTGTAATGAATGACAACAACGTATTCTCCAAACACTTCTTAAAAATGAAGAGTACAAACTTCTTTCTAGTAAAAATGATGGAAACTATAAATGGCGGTTTCCTAAGTTTAAGAATATAAAAACTCTACTTAAATCAATTATCATGTAAAAAGATATATTGATCATGTTGATAAGTTGTTGAAAATTTCTTCAATTTGATGAAATACTGATCAACTTTACTCTTTTATTATCTTTTTAGAAAACCGTCTATGTATAAGTCTACCTCTATCTGTCGTTAAGTCTCATATATTTTATTACAAGTTTCAGACAAGTTGATTAATATTACACTCAGGCACAAATTGTGTGCAACAAGTGCAACATGGTATATTAACAAAAAACATGTTATGCAGTGAGATGTAAGGAACTTGGATTTAATCCAATACGGGACAAACTCGTGTTTACACCAACATACGTGTCCGAAGTGTCTACTCCCCTTTGTAAGAAGTATCAATCTGGAAAAAGTATTACATATAGCAATTATATATTTTATTTTGTAAGTTAGATTTTTTAACCATTATTTCATGTTTAATTGTAATATTATTCCACTTTTCATTATATTATGATTATGCATTTGACTATGATTATTAACCTTTACAGATAGATAACTTACCGAAATACTAACTCTCCGAAAATGTCTATTTCTGTACCTGAGACCTCCCTTTTTCTGTAAAACAAAAATGGTGCATCAGCAATCTGCTTTAATACTATTTGGTCAACATCAGTTTTCAGTTGTTGCAGCTTTTCTTACAATAGTACATCTGCTGTTGTTTCCATTGTCATAATGTTAGTTTCCAGTGTTTGACCATTCTCTACAACTTCATTATAAACTTCAATGTATGCATTCATATTTTGTATTTCTTTCAGTTCCTTATCTTGTACTATCTTGATCAAGGCTTCTACTCTGTTATCAATCAAATTCTTCCAGTAATTGTCTTCGTCGGTTATGGTCTTACTGACAGTTTTAACTATCTCGCGGTAGGTGTGTTTCTATCTCAATTTTGTTTATGTTTTGCCTTGAAGTTGTTATATTCGAATCAATGATTTTGGCAAGTTCAGATTTTAGCTTAATGGTTGATTTAGTGAGGTCTGTCATCGAATGACGACTGCGTTTTCAACGGAGCAAATTCTACACACAGGAGTATCGCAATCATGGCAGTAGAATAAGAAACTTTCTGTGTGTTCTGTACAGAGAAGTTTTTGCAGCTTGGGCCATTTTCT
Source organism: Mytilus galloprovincialis (assembly GCF_965363235.1). NCBI lineage: Eukaryota > Metazoa > Mollusca > Bivalvia > Mytilida > Mytilidae > Mytilus > Mytilus galloprovincialis. Next base: position 80,251,308 of record NC_134845.1, on the reverse strand, counting down.
GTGGCTCCAGTGCACACAATATTCTATGGCTTGTTCGATTATTCGTAAAGCATACTCCTAAAAGTAAAATCACTGTAGTTAAAGAATAGTAACAGTTCAGTTAAGGAAAAGTAGCATAAACTGATCCCTGAATAACAAGTTAATCGATTCAATTGAAAAAGTAAAACAATATGATAAAAATGGAAAATAAGGTCATGCGTCCGTAGCACTTTTCTAGATATACCATCATCAGGAACGATCAAAGCCGAATATTTGAAAGCAAAGGATTTATTAGAACTAGGGATGTCAACGAGTACTCGAGTACTCGAGTATCGCTCTGTAGGACCGAGTATCGATTACCATTGTGATACTCGACTAATCGGTTTCCTGTTAGAATGGTGCTGGTTTTATATAGATTTTATATATTTATGGTCAAAAGTAATAAAATTTAAAAACACGATTCGAATGTTTACATTTAACAGTTATTTCAAAAGTATCCAAGCAGAGGTACATATGACCACGAGGATTTTCCCGAGGATGACACTTTAAACGAATGTTGGTCAATTCCGCACCTCTGTACCGTCAGCGCATATATTTTTAACAGTAGGACTGTTTATAGTTACCTTTTCAGTTTGATAAATCGATACGTCCCAGAAAGAATTGACAAGATACTATAAATATGATTGATGATGCTGAAACCTTGATTTCGTTAAATTTAAAGTTGAAATACCAGATGCTTAAATGTGTCGTTCTATCAAAGTGTCTGATTTCTATTCTCTTATAATTGAGGTACATTCAATGTGGACTACTGTTCATACAAAGCGAGCCAAAAATGACTCTTTGTCGTATCAAAATGAGCGTACGAAATTAGTCTTTTTAAACAATTTCTAACAACATTGTCTTTTCTAGATCTGTAGTATCAATCATGAAAATGTACTGTTCTTATCTCGCAAAAATGAATTGTTCACCTGGTCCCCAAGTACATATTTCACAAGTCGATGCCGGAGCTTGGGCCATTTTCTATGTTTTAGTGACTACTTACAGTTACCTATTTAGCTCATTCTGTTATCTTCTAGGTGTAGTCTGGAAAAGAATTTCTTGTCGTGGAATACAAAATATCTATCTAATATACGAGGAAACAGAAAAGAAGTAATATATTAACGTATTTATATTTTCTGAGTGTCTCACACAATTAATGTTTTCGACCGTTCCGATTGATAAATGAAAATATTGAAATTTGAAGATTGGACGCCATCTTTGTCAAAGAAAACAAATCAGCGAGGCGCGATTAGTATTCAAATGTTAACGGTACGGGACCGAAAAAAATCCGTAATTTGAAAAAAAAAGTCGACCACCTCCTTAAATCGAATGGTGGTCTAGAACGTCAATGGTTAAGAAGGTTTATAATGTTTAATCTGTATATACTGTTAAACTATTATTCAACATGTTTAAGGAATGACTGTAATATTTTTTTCTGTCTATCAAGAAATAACATACAAAATTTGGTGCACACTAAACAACGCGCATAGCGGGATATTTAACAGTGTGCACCACATTTTTTTTTATGTTATTTCGAATAGACAGAAAAATTATTACAGTCATTTCTTATAATTTAATTCTAAATTCCATTTTAAACCGTAGAAAACCATGAAAAAAGGTTGATAACGTCACGGTCACATGACTAAATTATGTCTATGGCCTCATAACAAAATAACGTCAGCCAATCAGAAGACGCGTTACATCCAAAGTTAAATTATAATAATATATTCCTTATGTCACTTAATAAGTCACTTACTGATTCCAAATGATTCTATTAATATCATCAGAGTATTTCATTATAAACAATCAAACGAAGATCGGATAATTAATTCAATGTCTTTACCTGTCTACCTCCACTGAAGAGATGAAAGATACGTTTTTGAAATTTAGTTTACGCATTGATGTATTTAAATATCATTGTACTTAAGATACATAATGTATATTCATTTAAATTTGACTTAGAATACTGAATACACTATCAAGTATAATTGGCTTTGTTTGATATAATAAACCTTATGTTGTCAGATATAATGATTTAAATGACATAAACACGAAATATATCCATCAAATATTTATTTCCTTTGCATATATTTCTTTTTACATTGTACAAATATAGTCGATAAAACTAAACTACCAATTATCTTCAGTTTTTGAAGGTTTTTATATACACAATCACACTTCGATAAAAGTAAAATTAAGAATTGGACTTTTTAATTTGTCAAAAAAACAACAAACCCACCAAATTGCATTAGACAGCCGAAAGCCACAAATACTTGTTGGTTGACCGTTATCGAATAACCGTTTCACAAATGATATCGGATAAGTTCCTTACGTCGTAACTACAATCCCCTTCCCTTTCATGAATGTGACCTACCTAATGAGACTATTTACCGGATTTGTTATCACATAAGCAACACGACGGGTGTCACATGTGTAGCAGGATCTGCTTACCCTTCTGGAGCACCGAGTTTTTGGAGGGGTTCGTGTTGTTTATTCTTTAGTTTTCTATGTTGTGTCATGTGTACTATGGTTTATCTGTTTGTCTTTTCAGTTTTAGCCATGGCGTTGTCAGTTTATTTTCGATTTATGAGTTTGACTGTCACTTTGGTATCTTTCGTCTCTCTTTGCTTAGCTATATTTACGAATGATGTCTTTATACCGATGATAAAATTTTGTAAATGTTTTGACTAGTTTGTGATATCGGTGAAATAATTTGTGAGAAAAACATAAATTTCTCTCGTTAAAATCTAAAACATTGATGCATACACGAGCGAATCGTACAAATTTAGATATATAAACACTGTAAGATGGTGACAAGGGGGTTCAACTAGGTATACAACCAGGTTCTATTAAGCATGGCTGTACCAAGTCTGAAATATAACAGTTGTTATCATTTAGTTTGATGAATTTGGACATTTGAATTGGCCATTTGTGCAGGGACTGTCCATTTGGAATTATCCTCGGACTCATTGTTTTGTTATTATAATTTAGTTCAATAAGCGTGTTCTACCGACTGTCAAGTGTGTGGAAAAAAAGAACGATATATTAAAATATACTACGTTTAAAATAAATATCATAGATTGATTGAGTTTAAATTTTTGATTTTGATTCTAATAAATGACAAGAGAATCATGTTTCGAAAGTAATGGAATGAAATACCACAACTTTATCCGATTTGCCAAAAACAAACCTTGAGGTATAATACCACCAAATAATGGTACGTCACAGCCGGTTGTATACGAAAAAGGGTCGAAAAAAATATACCCATGAATTTGACAGCTGTAGGTGAATATTTCTGTGTCATTAACATATGTTTTAGGTAATTTAATGCACCATTTGTTTTTATTTGGGATTTCTATAGAGTATTTTGTAATCTTGAGGTTACATGGTGACTAAACCTTGTACACAGATAAAATAAGGGGAGAAATTTGATTGGTTAACTTCCAGTGATGGTTATTATCTTTTATGCAATAATGTTGTATGTGATTTTTTTTCTATATTACTGGACAGGACAAACCTTAGCACATGCCAAGTATGTATTTATTTGAAAAAAAAATAAACTCTACACATTTTTTTGAAAAGTGCAAATTTAACAAAGACTCATTGTGGTATTACACCTAATAGTCTATAGCAGTGCAGCCTTTGTTCTTGTTTAGAAATAAACCCGATATTATCCACGAAATCGGAACATTTGGAGCGTAGTTAAAATATATTCACTGTTGTAGGAGGATTTTTCGTAAAATAAAATTATGACAGGGAATTTAAGATGTTTTGTTTCAAAAGTATCTCAAACAGGAATTGATACCAGAAGCATTTTTTTACACCAGTTCAAATAATTGTAGCTGAATTCCATAGTTTTTTTGTTTTTTAATTTGCACATGGCATGGGTAGCTACATTCGTCAATTGTATCTGTTGCTAACGCTTTGAATAAATTTCAAAGATAACCAAGTCCATGTGAATATTTTTAACAAATCTATGACTTGCAAGAATTATTTCTTAAATATTAAAAACCTGATTATATACCGATTTCGGGGTCGCCGAAAATCGGATTTCTATGGTTCAAAGAGTCCACAGGAATGTTAGATACCGGTTGATGTAGGTCAGATACCCAATCATTTTGTGTAATCGAGTTAGAAATAAAGGGGTTTTTGGAAATCTATCAAAATTAAGTGTATGTTCAAACAGTTTCGAATGGGTACGGACGCCTTTTTCTATAATTGTTTTTCCAAAATAACCCACTCATAAGCGAGAATGACAAATGCGTCTATGCATGTCACCTTTATGACACAGAGGGAAAAAGAGAAGCGACACAATGCATGACAACTTTTTAATTAACAGTAAGAAATCAAATAACTATATACCAACAACACTACAATGATTCAACAAGCTCTCAGTTTTTATATAGGAAAAAGGTTTCCTATAAAAAAAGATCTTAACATATAAATGAAATATTGGATGATCGTGAAGTCTGAATAGTGTCCATGTTGTCCTGTGACTGTTTTGCTGAGTGTGAGTTTGTATTGCTTTAAGACATGGCACGGTACTTTTCCATCCCAAATTAATATGTTGGGTGTTGATGTTCTGTTGGTTGTCATATTTATTCCTTTATATTGATAATGTGTCGTTTGTTGTCTATAATGTGTATATTTTGTCTTATCGTAAGCAATGTGAGATTGTTCATGTTTTGTTTTGTGATGATAGATGAATAAACAATATTCGTCTTCAGAAATATTTTGTGTTTTGGGAAATAAACAAGAACACGGCTTGTACCACATGCGGAGCACCTGAGATCACTCCTATTCTTTGGTGGGGTTCGTGTTGCTTATTCCTTTTTTTTTTATTTTGTGTCATGTGTACTATTGTTTGTCTGTTTGTCATTTTCATTTTAAACCATCTGGTGTCTTTCGTCCCTCTTTTAAGTCCACGGCAAGTTCAAACAGAAAAATGGAGATAATGCAAAGCTATACGACGTATGTATTAATAAAATATCTGAGAAGAGGCTTTGGTTGAGGTCGTGTTGTTAGGTCTTTAGTTTTTTATGTTGTGTTTTGTATACTTATGTAAATATTTAGATTTTTTTTTCGTTTAGCCATAGTTTTGTCAGTTTGTTTTCGACTTATTTCTTTGTGGTCGTTCATCTTTTAAAACAAATAGTCATTTCCATTTACTAATAATCCTTTTATTTAGGATGGTCACTCCTCTTTTTTTTATTTTATGCCAGATTTTCAGAATCCTCTGGTTTTATCCATGTAGTACCATTGACAAATTTTGCCGACCGACCCTTACTTTTCTTTTTATAATTTGATTAAATATAATTTAAAAGGTCTTCTGTGAAAATCTTATAAAATCCTTGTTATTTTTTCATCATTTTTGAAAGGAAAAAGGCACCAATGTTAAATGTATGAAAAATCTAGAGAGAATTATTTCCCGCAAAATTTTCAGAGGTGTATACCTCGAAAACAAGCACATTGACCCTATCTTTTTTTCATGCTTTTTTAGTTCCTTTATTACCAAACAATCAATTTATAACAGTCTTTATAAAAACTTGCTATTTTGAAACAGAGTAGCGAACATCCTTAAAAGAAAGTTATTGTAAACGTTTTTGTCTTCAACAAAGACTCGATATTTCGAAAGGAGTCGAATCTCTCATTTTCGACTTATTCGTTTATTCATATAACACTGATTTCACAAAGAAGCTTCTTGAGAAGAGTTTAGCTTTCCGATATTAAGACAATGTCATATCACTAAAAGTTTCACGGTTTGGGGTCATGTTGAATGCATTTATCCCATTCATCTTGAAATAATTGTGAAGTGACGAACAGGACAATTTTAGAAATTTAAACTACCTAAATACCTCATGGAATTTTAATGTCTTAAATTGTCTATCGATTATCAAGCTTCAGAAAAATATGTGTCGTAAATATCAAATCTGGTACAAATGACGTTGTAAACAGCCTTAAAAGAGGGACGAAAGATACCAAAGGGACAGTCAAACTCATAAATCTGAAACAAACTGACAACGCCATGGCTAAAAATAAAAAAGACAAACAGAAAAACAATAGTACACACGACACAACATAGAAAACTAAAGAATAAACAACACGAACCCCACCAAAAACTAGGGGTGATCTCAGGTGCTCCGGAAGGGTAAGCAGATCCTGCTCCACATGTGGCACCCGTCGTGTTGCTTAAGTGATTACAAATCCGGTAAATAGTCTAATTCGGTAGGTCATATTCATGAAAGGGAAGGGGATTGTAGTTACGACGTAAGGAACATATCCGATATCATTTGTGAAACGGTTATTCCATAACGGTCTACCAACTCGTGATGGCGTCCGTAAAATTTACGAAGGGATGATTTCAACTTCACCATTTGGAACTCTTGGTTTAATAGCTTCCTTGTGAGCAGCAAACCTCTATCAAGAAAATCATGATAGGAAATGCAAGCACGGGAATATCGTATCAATTGGGAGATATATACCCCGTATGCAGGTGCTGCTGGAATGTTGCTACTTAGAAATGGAAAGTTCACAATTGGAAAGCTGAAATCATCTCTTTTGTCGTAAAGTTTTGTTTTCAACCGACCCTCATTGTCAATTTCTAGATGTAAGTCAAGATATGAAGCCGACTTAACTGTATCTGTAGTATCCTTTATTTCTAGTTCGATTGGATAGATGCGTTCCACATAGTCACCAAATTTTGAATTGTTTAGTGAAAGAACATCATCTATATAGCGGAAAGTAGAGTTAAAGGATATTGCTAACTTCTTATCTTTCTTCCTAAGAAGTTCCTGCATGAAGTCAGCCTCATAATAATAAAGAAACAAGTCGGCGAGTAGAGGAGCACAGTTTGTTCCCATTGGAATGCCGACAGTCTGTTGAAAAACACGTCCTCCGAACGTAACAAATATGTTGTCAATCAAGAAATCAAGCATCTTGATAATATCAGTTTCAGAGAATTTTTTGTTTGAATCAGAGTGATTCTTTACAAAGTAGGATTTATCCCTCCCTAAGACAAGATACTTGTATCTACGTTGGCCATTCTTTTTTATGAAGCAAAGTAATATCAACTCTTTCAATTTGTCTTTTAGTTTGGAATGTGGAATACTTGTGTACAGGGTAGAAAAGTCAAATGTTTTAATACTGTTACAAGATGAAAGAGAGTTAGATTGTATGTACTCTAAAAGATCTTTTGAATTTTTAAGTATCCACATCTGATTCACGCCACCTCTAGAATAGGCAGTTTCACAATAACTTTGAAGCCCGTCTTTGATTGCTGATAAAATAGATGTTAATAATTTAGAAATAGGTTTCGTGGAGCACTTGGAAGACCCAGCAATATACCGTTGTTTGTAAGGACACTTATGTAGTTTAGGTATCCAATACAGTGATGGAAGATCCAGTTCTTCATCTTTGGTTGAAATTCCAAAGGAACATAGAACAGACCTATGATTATCCAGGATTTCCTCTTTGGTAAGTGTCGTGAGGGTATATGTTGAGTTACCAAGTGAATTGTCAATACCTAATTCGTTTATCAAGCAGTTGATGTAGTGACTTTTACACACAAAAACGATGTTATTTGGGGCTTTATCTGCAGGGACAACAACATATTTGTCATGGAGGTCGGATAGGTGTTTTGCAACATTTGGGTCTTTAAAGATTGACGTAGCATGGGCATTGATGGACCCATTCGGTTTCTTAATTCTGATTTGTATCAACGACCTCACTGCCTTATTCCATTCGGAAAGAGTGTCTACGTCTTCCTTCTCGCGCTTAGCCCATTGCCTGGCATAATCCTCGACTGAATCCATCAAAATTTTAAAGTTGTATTTCCAATTGATGGATTTAGGCTCACGATATTTGGGACCTTTCGATAACACATTTCGTAGAGAAGTGTTATTAACAATGTTAAGGTCACCGGTAATAACGTGGCCAGCAGGATTATATGTGAATTTGGAACTAGCACAAGTGCAATCAGGAGGTTTAGACTTGAAGTCGTCAATATCGAGATCCTGCAAAACGCGTTTGTAATTGAAAATTTTAGTTGCAATAGGTTTGGTATAGGTATAAGAAATTATTGGTACAGACTGGTCTTTGAAATAAGGAGGTATTTTCGATTGCACTAATTTATGATGAAGGATATTGCCTAGGTTGACGCCATCGAGACCTTTGTTGGCAAAGGAAAGATTAAGAAAAGATCTTTTCTCTTTTTCATCTTTTCCAATGCGAACTGGCTTGAAAAGTCTGTGACTTGCAATATCCGAAATTATAGCTTCAAGTTTGTATTGGTTTGAATGAGGGTTTGTAACAGTGGATTCCAAACATAAATTGAACAGAGAATGAAGTTTCGAAAGGGGTAATGAATAAAGTTTCGTGCGAATGTGATGAATACCTAACGGCTTTTGTATGAATGGCAGCAAGTCATTAATAGAGACATCATGCAGAGAAGGTGATGTATAATGACGATGACCATGACTGCGTCTACGTCGAGGAGTCGAGTTGAAAATATTCATCACATTCACCGAGTTACACGAAGGACTAGATAGAATACCTATACCATCAATTTTGTCATTGCAGACATAAGGTGTTGACATTACCCAACTTACAACGAATACCCCACTGCTGATTTGGTAGACAAATATCATAACTTACCCCTTCTTAAGATAATTTGCGAACGAAATTGACAAATACAGTTACTCTTGTACTTCATAAACTATATTTTGGATTTTCAATCTAATTCTATTATTGAATATGTCGCTTTCCTTTAATTGGGGTTTGAGGTTGGCTAAATAATTTTAATTTAGATATGTGGATTACATATACTTCGAACTGGATGACAAAATTACGTGTAAACTACATTTTGTTGTCGGTTGTATTTCTTTTCAAAAATATATTATTATCTATTTTATCTTTTATCCTAGTCCATTAATGCATTCACTGTTACACCATTGTGTACCGATTTGAACTTGTGTTCATATGTTTTTACATAAGTTTTATTCATCATGTGTTTTGCTGTTCTACATACATGTACGTTAAAAGAAAGGAAGATACAAACACAATTTCAAGGTGCAGTAATTGCTTCATGTAAGTTTATTCTTATCTAATCTAACAAAAACCTATTGCCGCAGCAAAAAAAAATCAACTCTACCATCAGTCCGCTAACCACTAGAAGGAAACAAAATAAAAGATATGCATCAAACATATCCGTTTTATTTCTGTAGTTACATGTAGTTAACACTTCGGTTTCATCATATATATCTATTATATAGTCATTTTTAAATTTACTGTTTGCAAAAGTATAAATTATTCCAAATAATAGGAATGTTCTTATCCCAGACAGAAAACCCTAGCCGTATTAGGCACAATTTTTTTGAACTTTTGGTTTTCAGTACTGTTCAACTTTGTACTTGTTTTGGCTCTCGAACGTTTTTCATCTGAGCGTCACTGGTTAGTCTTGTGTGGACGAAACGCACGTCTGACGTATTAAATTGTAAACCTGGTGCCTTTTGTTAGCTATTATTCGTGTGTTTCTCTGTCCTATATGTTCTCCTATTTATTTGTATTGTAGTCCTGTCATGTTGTGTTGTCATTTCAATGTTATATTTAACATTGCAATTAAAACGGGAGGTTTGGCATGCCACAAAACCAGGTTCAACCCACCATTTTTATTCTAAAATTTTATTGTACCAAGTCGGGAAAATGTAACATTTTAGTTCGTTTCTGTGTGTGTTACATTTCAATGAGTTGTTTCTGTTGTGTCGTTTTTTCCTCTTTTATTTGATGCGTTTACCTTAGTTTTAGTTTGTAGGCCGGACTAGATTTTTGTTTTTTAATCGATTTATGAGTTTCGAACAGCGGTATACTACTTTTGCCTTTATTCACACAGTGATAATGAAGTAGTATTTGCTCTTTTTTTCTTCTGTACTACCCGGTTTGTTTACTTTATATTTGGTACGATTTGTGTTGATCAATCTTTAATTTCTTTGACCTTCTTTTAGTAATGCATGTAGCTGCTATGTAAAGTTCAAGCATTTTTTTACAAAAATCTAGGACTCTTGGTTACAAACTATTGTCCTGCTTTCACTTCAAACATGACAAGGTGTCACCATCCTATTTTTGTTTGCAAAAAATAAGGTTTTTGTGTTTTAGTTTTGTGAATTGCAAGACCTTTAAAATTGGATTTGAATTTTGTTTTAGAATCGTGTCAAATCCTGATGTAAGACAGTTATTGAATATCCATTGTTCCAGAACTGTGGACTATTGAATATAATTCTTAAAGATAAGGCCAGCAAAATAAAGGGATATTACATATGTTTTTTTTTTTAAAATCATTCCTTTCACTCAAAGTGACCGTATCCGTTGTACTTTTCAAAAGTTACATAATGTATTTGAATGCAATAAACAAAGTCACACAGCTTTGTATTTTTAAGAAATAGTACATTGCATATCGTTCTTGTCGACAGTGCTTTGTGTTTTTTAAACGAAGTCTACTCATTCATTAGCTATAAGAAGTATGTAAACTAACTATACCTTTAAAAGTTGTAGATTAATGAAGACAAAACATATTTAAGAAAGAATGTGTGTTTTGGTATTTCTAAATTATGTGACGTATACATTTTCTGACGTCAGACACGTGAAGCTGTCAATGCGTTTTTAATTTGATATATGCGTTAGGCTTTTTTGTAAAATTGTTTGTTTTAAGATTGTAACACATTGATGACTGATGTACCCATATATTTTGACTGACTTACTATTTTATTTAGTATGTCTTTAGTTCACGCATCGTTGTGAATATATCAGAATTTGATGAGACTGTCGTACAAGTGAGAGGTTAAGCGTTATAAAACCAGGTTCAATTTATCATTTTCTACCAAGTCAGTATTATGACAGTTGTCCATTCGTTTGATGTGGTTTGTCATTTGAGTTTGCTATGTGATTAGGGCCTTTCCGATTGAATTTTTGTCAGAGATCAGTATTTTTGTGATTTTACCTTTTTGACGATCCAATGCATGTATATACGATGAGTTAGTGGTTAATATGATTGTATACATGATATAAAGAAGAATATTTATTATACAATGCAGTATAACTTTTCAATAAAACAAAGTTTGTCATATTTTTGTCCATAATCTTGTCAATTAAGACAGTGTTTAGATACATAACACATGCACACTAACACCAAAATAATTTTGAAAGTTTCTCTTTAATAAAAAAAAACCTGCGTTTTTAATGTAATATTATTAGCTAATCATCTATAGCATCATGATCATCTACATATTTTGTTTATTCTGGCAACAAAGGTTTCTTTTGACATCAAAGGAGCACCTGAGATCAACCCCATGTGTGATGGGATTAGTGTTGGTCAGTCTTTAGTTTTCTATGTTGTGTATTATGTGTATTGTGTTCTCTTATTTGTCTATTTGTCTTTTTTTCTTTTTTAGTCTCTGCGTTGTCGGGTTGTTTTCGATCTGTGAGTGTAACTGTCCCTCTAGTATCTGTCGTCCTCTTCTATATATTTTTTTTCTTACTTATTATTGTCTGTTACATTGTAGTCTATGTAGTCTGTTTACCTTTTTTAGCCCAAACTTTTTTCTTCTTTTTTTTTGTCAACTAATAATGTCCCTCTGGTTCCTTTTGCCTCTTTTTGGCAGTACACATGTAACTATTTTTATAACTCAATGTTTTTGTCATATTAATTTCCCTAATGATCTTAATTAGACAACCTTCATAAACGCAAAAGTGTACAATGATTTACAATTAAAAACAAAACATAATTTGTCTGTCTTTCTAGAATAAAACATAAAACACATTTTATAATGTAATGTTAAAAACATATAATTTATATCATAGTTCAAATTTACGCATCTACTCTGAGATTGAATATACATTTAACACGCGACGATTAACCTTTTCTCTTAACAGTTTTTTTTTAAATTTATTCTGTGAACGTATACATATAGATTCTTACATTAATACCAGTGGGTTATCGGATTTATCCAATCGAGATAGTTAAATTATCCATTTTGAAGTCCGAGTCTAAGCATATTTGAATCATCCAGTTAGCTTAAAAGGTTATGACCCTTGATAGCAATCAATTATCTCCGGCAACCACACGTTGATTAATTTTTTTTATACAATAAGTTAGGAAAGGGATAAATTTCAAAAAAGAAAATGTGTTCTTCCATTGATATGTTAACAACCATGATATATCACCCAAGTTTCGAAAGTAAAATGCACAAGCTTTCACCTGAAAATATCATACAGTTACAGCGGTAATGAATTTGAAGAAAACTTAACATATATAGAACTGGTATATGCTTTCTAAAGAGAATATTATCAATGAGGGCCAAAGAGAGAAGTAATCAAATGGCTTGCTGAACCATTCTTTGAATAGATATATATCTGTTAAAGTTTGAAGTCAGCATGAACAAAAGAATACTGTGTAAAAACATACTTGATTACCGTTACATTACTTCCCAGGTTCTGTATGTACGTGCATATCCGAAGCTACATGTAGGAGCCCGTTATTCAGTTGTTGTCGTTTATTGATGTTTTACATATTTGTTTTTCGTTCATTTTCTGTACTTAATTTAGGACGTTAGTTTTATTGTAGAAATTGTTTAACATTTGTCATTTTAAAGCTGACTGTGCGGTATTGGCCTTGCTCATAGTTGGAGCCGTACGGTGACCTAACGTTGTTGATTTCTGTGTTCTTTGGTCATTTGTTAAGTGTTTGCAATCGTTCCATGTCTTCCTTTTTACAACTTGATTTATACAGCAGTATATTTGAGGATTTGACTGATTTTACTAATTGGCAAACTGACAATGTGACATTATATGTATATTATTTAGGATTATCTATACATTTCAGTTAAGGTGGCAGACAATGGTCAAATAGTCTTTTGTGTTTTTACCTTGTTTTGTGTGTGAAGTTCTTTTTCCTATTGTGACATATATTTTGTCCTTTTCTTCTAATTCAAACAATATTCTAAACTAATCAGGCTTGACTACACATTATAGTTATCAAAGGTACCAGGATTATAATGTAGTACGCCAGACGCGTGTTTCGTCTACACAAGACTCATCAGTGACGCCCATATCAAACTATTATAAAGCCAAACAAGTACAAAGTTGAACAGCATAAACGTTTTATTATATAAAGATATAATTATAAATACATCAAATGTATATGAATATTTTTGAAACAAATAAAGTTGTGTGCTATATAATATAAATGATAATGTGTCAGAAAAAAGATTTAGTGGTCAGTAAGAATCTATATTTCGTTCGGTAAAGTTAACAGAAAAACAAATGTTTAATACTGTCACTTAAATGGCAGATGGATCATATGATGACGGTAATTGTTGTTTGCATTAAAACGTACTCTGTATACAAATGACTATGATATGTTATAGTCCTTGGGTTGTCAGGTGTTCTATGCTTCTCCAATAAACTTATGCCAATATGGCATATTGTAGCTAGAATAACATATGATAACACATTAAAACAAAAACAAACACACCACGTTATTGCAATTGTTTAATATTTCTTAATAGCATATTCAAAATAGTAATCATGAATTGTATCACATAACGATTAACTGATGATTGTGTTTAATGTTTGGCTAGATTGTTCATGTGTAAAGTCCACAGTCTCAAAATTAACAATTACCGCAAATTATTAAATGATTGTATACACGTCTGATCTGAATTGAAACGTGAAAACTTTTTGTTAACACAATTTATTATTGTATTATTAATGTGATATTGCTAGATACATAATGCTTTACTAGGCCTCATAATATCTTTTTATACTTTCACACTGATGAAAGATACAGAGACACCTAATTCAAACCTAAACAGAAGTAAAATGATATACGTACCATGGACCTTTGTAATATGTTTGACTGAAGTTAAAAACAAAGGCCTGAACGATCTGCTTTATAAATATAATACATTACTACAATCCAGTAGAGAGGGACGAAAGAAACCAGAGGAACAGTAAAAATCATAAATCGAAAATAAACTGACAACGTCATGGCTAAAAATGAAAAAGACAAAAAGATAAACGATAGTACATACGACACAACATATGCAACTAAAGAATAAGCAACACGAACCCCACTAAAAACTAGTGGTGATCTGAGGTGCTCCGGAAGGGTAAGCAGACCATGCGCCACATGTGGCACCCGTCGTGTTGCTCATGTTATAACCGATCCGGTAAATAGTCTTGGGGTGCGGGAATCTCTCTCTCCATTGAAGACCTGTTGGTGACCTACTGCTCTTGTCTGTTTTATGAACGGGTTGTTGTCTCTTTGACACATTCCCCATTTCCATTTTCAATTTTATTATTCAGTAGGTCACATTAATGAAAGGAAAGGTGATTGTATTTACGACGTATGGAACAGTCTTGCATTAGCATGCATGCATTTTGTTAGCAAATTTTCAAAGGGTCGTTCATTAACTTAATTTTACTCGACGTACAAATGGTCCGAGACCACAATTGTCGTCCCTTGATTTTCGTTGTTCACGAATATAGTCCCTAGTGTTGACAGCGGATTACTTGCCATTAGTTTTTATACCACTTCAAAATTTAATGCCTCAAATTGCAAGTAGGGGGTGAAATTACACTGTAAAAAAATTTGGGTCCAGAATTTTAAAGGAAAGTAGTGATTTGGTCCAGGTGATAAAGGTTGAAAATTAGCACCACACTGTAGAAGTTTCTATGAGAAAGAGCAGGTGGGATTTTTTTTATTTTCATTTATGTTCTAAAAGAAATGCACTACGAAATAATTGTGGTCTCGGACCAAATGGTTCATTTTTAACAGTCTGAATTTATATCTGATTTTTACTTGACAAGTTCTTATATATTTTATAGAATGTGACTCACACTCAAGTTTAACATGTCAAGTCAGAATCAAACGCTGATCGAGTCCGAACCGTACTTTGATCAATGTATGTACCTTACTCAACCCTTACTTGAACCAAGGAATGCCAATTTATATAATCAATTCGTAGAACTATACATGCAAAATGTTTCTTTCAATATCCTCAGTTGTAGCAAATTGCATTTTTTTATATATATAAACCATTTCATTCTTGACCTTCTGCTCACATGAAAAAATCTGTATATACCTTTGAAACCTTGATATCGACAATTAGTTCAAATAAATGAGTGTTTATCTTAAACATACATTAGAAATTGCAATACAAAATCAAAACATAGCGATTTCAACTACTGTATAGCTGTAGTCAGATGCAAATTCATAATTGATAAAATAGAATCAGTTTGTACATTTTTGTGATTATTGGTTATGAATCAGAAATAAAAAGATTGACATAATTGGTCAAAGCATAGGATGATCACAAGTCTAAATTGTTGGAAATTGTATTAGTATGTTGAAGTACTATTTCATAATGTTTAGTATTCTGCAAATCAAAATTGATCACACGTCGGTCGCTCGCATAGAGTACATATAGGCAGAATTATCTAAACTATCCCATGAAAATACGATAATAATAGAATTACATAGAATTGTCATGTTCAAATAGTACCAATTTCACAGGGTCACTGGTTGGCAGTGAAATGAATAAGGACTCGCTTAAAAAAACATTTTAAAGCTACACAGGCTACCATGTCATATGCATTGTTTGTTTTAATGGTATGCTGACTGAAAGTATAGTTTACATGTAGTTTCGGATGATCGGATTTCGTTTTTCGTTTAACAGTGAAATGAGCAAATACTTACCAACCACTATTACTGCACACACTTAAAAAGATCAATAAAAAACCCGTAAAAATGGTTAGAATTATACTATACAAATATTATTGTTTATCTGCATTACTTTAAAGAAGAGATATAGATGTTTATCAAAGGGCAATAAAAATAGCTAATGCGAATAAAAATAATCAAACAAATGTCTCGCTACTATTGTGAAGAATTGTGTCTCTTATGCTATACATAATCGATCAAATATCTTTTTTTCCATTACAAAAACAAATATACATTTACAAATTCTATACGGTTTGGCACAACATAAAAGCGACACGGTTATAAATTTAAACTGTATGCAATTGATGAACCGTCTATTGCATGCATGTAGCCTTTCGTCTGACTTTTGTAATATCAAAATAAACCAATGATTATTTAAACAGTCATCTACAATTATAGTAAAATACAACGAATCAATTGACTGCATATGCATGCACGCCAGATAAAACAGTGTTTCATTTTCTTTGTCAATAACAACAAATGTATACAAGAGGAACAATCAAATTTTTACTTTGACATTTTTTTTATACTTAAGAGGAATAACTGTATGTTCCCTCATTACTTTTATTCACTATAGTCTGTTACATCAATTATCTGGCGAACAATATCATTTTCTCTGTAATGTTTTATACGTCCGCCAAAAAAATCAAGCAGCATGTCAAATTGCTTTTGGTTATGTTTTATTTGTTGTTTAAGCTATGTGTTTGATTTTATCTTTATATGTCTTTTAAACACACAAAACTACTAAATTATATATAAGTATTACCGGATAATTTGCCCTGTACTTTAAGATAGTAAAAGAACTAACGTTAACTTCAACAAGTCATATTGCAATATCTAACAGCATGATTATTGTGTTTAGTCTCAAGGACAACTAATTGATATGAAATAGAAGTTTCATTTTTCATACATTAACATCTCAAAGAACACATGATTGTGATAGGATTAAAACAAATCGGTGTTACTTACATCATCAAACCTTGACTGCAAAAAAAAAAGTGTAAGCTTATCAAATTTTTAAAAACAATGTGTTTATTGAGTCTGGTATAATTATTAACTTTTAATGATCCTTATCTCATACTGTAGTATATAAATGTTTGCTCGTATCTAATACATAAAATATAATGATTATTGGACTTCTTAATTAAGTGGTGAATTCAAATAATACTTTCACAATTATAGTAAGAATGGTTGTTTTGTAAAAATCTTAATCTGTTGTAATATACGCACCAAAAAAAAGTTATTTGGTAATATTTCAATATGCTATGAGCACCAAAAAAATAAAATAAAGCAAACAGAATTGAACGTCTATTTTTAAAGAACTATTTACATTGTTTAAATAATCAAAATAAATACATGAACTCTCTTGTTAAGCTGAAGATGATCTAGAATATACTAAGATAAAAGAAATTTTAAATTCTAATATGTTATATATAATTTGCTTTGTAAACAACATCGTGATACCATTTTCGATATATCGACTCAGAGATATACATAATACTGGCTGGAACAAAACACTTCCCATGTTAGTCCACATGTACTGGAACCTTTTTTCAAATCCTTTGTCCATTTTATTGTTTGAAAATTGCATTTAAAAAAAGAAAAATGACTTTTATTCTTATTCGGAAGCATAATAAAAAGAAGTAATGCGCTAGAGCTCGAAGAAATCAACAAAATCAAAATAAATCAAGATTCCGCGAAAGTCTATTACTGATTTTGGCGCATTTAAGTCATTTCAAAACAGGACGTCATACAAATGAAAACACTAGAGTTGAAAGTTTTCTGTTACATGAGCAATCCAAATTCGTACAATACTGTATTTAAATTGATTTTGAGGTAGGTTTTTGTTTACTTTTCTGTTGTATTGTATTATTCCCATATATACTGACCGACTTTAGAAACGCAACACGAGATTAATTTATTGTTATTTTTGAATGAATGTGTCACAGTGAAAAGCAATAATAATTGCCTGTAACAAACGTCAAAATGATCTTTAGAAAGGTCAACAAATTCTGTCTCACAATTTTTGGGTTATGTTTTACACTTTCTGATTTTGAATTTGTTCAACCCGTTTATTGGTTATGGCAATTATGCGGTTGGAACTTGAGGGCTTTAAAGGTTTTTCCTCAGTCGATTCTTTGGCAAATCAGTTGATTGGAAACATTTATAGCATGCATCTGTACACAATGGCACTCGTCAATTTGATTAGCAGTTAACGTTGCGGCCGCAAACATGTATGACAAATAATCAAATTCTGTTGACGTTTCATTTTCACTACACGTTAATCCGTTCATTGATGGCAACAACTCTTGTCTATTTGTATCGCTGTTGGAAGTACAGTAAGACGAGTTTCTGAAGTCATACAGTATGGTTGCACCACGTTTATGTGTTCATCTTTGCAGTATTCTTAAGGGCTAATTCATTTTTGTTATTGCTTAGTCTTGGCAATATGGAAATGTAACATTTTTTAACTGATTTAAGTAAGGCAAAGGATTGAAAGAACTGTTTCTCAAAGCAAAAAAAAAAACTGCAACAATCTTTCATGGGTCCGACATTTTGCATTAAGAAATTCGTGCGACTTCAAAAATTCAGTATGATCAATA
This sequence comes from Mytilus galloprovincialis, assembly GCF_965363235.1. Lineage (NCBI taxonomy): Eukaryota > Metazoa > Mollusca > Bivalvia > Mytilida > Mytilidae > Mytilus > Mytilus galloprovincialis. The sequence continues at coordinate 80,232,915 of NC_134845.1, read as the reverse complement.
ACCACAGGTTAGTCAGATTTTGATTTTTTGTAAAAATATAGCAGTATGATAAGCATAAAAAGTAGTTGTAAGAGAATAAAACATGATTTAGTTAAAAAAACAATCAACAAAATTACGCAGGCAGGTTAATGCAGTTTAAAAAAAATTAGCAATGATTTTCGGTGTTTGCATCGCAATCTAAATCTGACGTCATTTTCCTAACTATTCGACACGTGATTGGCTAGAACGTTTCGTCGACGTCAAATTTGAGCTTGTCACCAACAGCTGATCGGGCACCTTGTTATGATAGAAGTCAGTGTCTTCAGTTCGACAACAACACGTTAATATAGATGTGGTTGCTTATATTTTGAGGTACGTTAGTTTTAACTTATTTTAGCCTTCATCTGAGGATCTTGGATATTCATTTCATTCACGATTATGAATGTAGTCTGACGAGAAAGCTGCATGTTTACTTAAAAAATGTGGTTATTTACAAGTTTCGCTGTCAACATGATGTAGGCAGTCTGTTAAAACTTCCTTTGAATTAATTTTTCACGTTAACACTATTTTACTTGCTTATAAACAATCCAATCTTTATTGACTATTGACTTTATAAATATAATTTCACGTCGACAGTTTGCAGACTGACCAGGGATGCATTCATGCGGGGATCTCAGTGGTCAGAAACAATGATCAACCATGCAACGAAAGGAGTAGAATTTGTTAAAATGTCCGAACAACATGCCGGCTGAGGCCCGCCACTTTCACCTAGATGCCTTTATCCCCCCCACCCCTTAATAATAAGTCTCGTATGCAAACACCTTAACATTCTCTTTAAATATCTATCAGGTATATTTGTACCTGAATCTTAAAATCGATCGCATGTTAAATCATTTCTTATTCCAATTTATAACATATTGTAGAAGTAAAACAAATAATTATTCAAAATATATGCTCTGTGCATCATACTTATGCCTCAGTCTGTATTTAATAACATTGTGTAAGCATTCACATGAGATGTTATATGTGAAAAATAGTATTTATTATCATGGCCATAATCTATTAACAACTTAAAGTTTTCATTTATGGTTTTAAATCTGATGCTAAGTCATGAAAGTATTATTTTAAATCATCCTTTTTAGTGTACATTTGAATTTTTTGTCTTTATTATTTTTTTTTTCTTATCTTTTTTTTTTATATATATAGACATAAGATTAAAATAAATATGTACTTTCAATATTGATTCACTATAATAATGTGTATCTGAAGTATATTGTGTGTTTGTGTAAATCTTTTTCAAATTTTGAAACACTTGTTATGAAACAATTTACATCAACAAATCAATCTTAATTGTGTAATTATTGTAAATTCTTTTGCAGATTGATTTACAACTGGCACATATAAGTTGACAGTTAAATAAAGAGTGTAGTTTCTATGATATGAGGTCTACACAATTAAATGTAAGTATTAATTGTATTATAATGAATGATTCCTGCTAGGGTCCTTCAGTTCTATATTTTATATACCATTTTCTATAATCTTTATCTGTTTTGCTCATTATTCTCTATTCTTTGTATTTTAACACACCATATCATTCTCTTTTATTATCAGTGTTTTCTTAATCTTTATGTCTCAGCCTTTAAATTTTGCACTTTTGCCCATAGGGATTATTACATGATTGGTGTATCTATTCTGTAAACACCATCCAAACCCTCAGTTTATGTGAATATATATAAGTTATCTAGTGTGTTTAGTCACACTAACCCAATCTTGATTAAGTCATATTGATTATTAATAACAAATTGGCAAAGCAATGTGATGGGTAAATATCAGTTAAAGTAAGTTGTACTTACAAACTTTATTGTACTTTTACAGACAATTCATCAATTAAACTTGGGTCAAGTTTTCTTTTAATGCAATAATAATTAAGGAATACATAAATGTGACAATTTTGACTGAAGTTTTCTATTTGTATCATAATATGAATACCAATTACTTTTAAATGCCATTTATTTAATGGTTTACATATTTTTTTCAGTACATGCATGAAGATGACTTGGAGGCAATGGTGTCATACATGTTAGTTTTAACTATAATAGTCTAACTGAAATTTGAAAAAAGTTATCAGAGGAAAAGAGTGACCACTTCTTTCTTATGAAGATCAACACACACAAGGAAATTATCAGCCAATTTGTAACCAGTTATGGGTGCAGTTTTAGATATATGCATGAAAAGAAAGTGAAATCAATGTTTTTGTAGATAAAAACTTGATGATATAACAAAAATATAACAGTGCTGAATATGAAAACCCCATGCCATATCACATGTAACTTATGGAATGCAGAGATTTTCAGTATTACAATAAAAGGAAGGATTTCATTACTGTTAAAACTGACTCTGGAACATTCAAGACAAAGAAATAAAGAAATAGAAACATAAGAGGAAATGACTGTGCACTTCTTTTTTGAAGATTCAACACACAAAAGGAAATGTTCATATCATTATGCATCATGTGCAGTAGTTGAGATAATTTTGGATATATACATAAAACTGTGAACTAAGTGATAATTATAATTCAAACATCATATGTGGTACCTTACTGGTATATATATATATATTGTAATTCACAACATTTTACATGGGAATATTCTTTGCATGATACATGTGAAATTAAAAAAGACAAGTATATGAATAAAGAATTATCTATTATAACATTATCATATGAAAACCAGCAGGATGAGATGTCTACATTTATTATGGATCATGGAAACCCACAAGAAAGTATTGTATGGATTGTAATTATCAGTTTTAATTCAATGTGACATATGCAATGCTTTTTGTTTTAATTTTGAGAAAACTATTTGAAATGAATGAAAAAATTATCATAAGTTTATTTGACATTGAAACTTTTGAAATAGACATATGTATTTAATAGGCAGATATTACTCATAATGACCTCAATGGTTTCACATGCATACAACTTTATTGAATAAACAAATATTTTTATCTCAAGGAAATTACTTTTTTTTTTCTACAACAATTTACTGTTTTATACTGAAAAGACTGCAATGAATGAATGATGCATGTTCATCAAATGAACATAGTACAAATTCTTGCTTACATGTAGCTGATATAATTTTAAAAAAAGACCCCTTCACACATGTTATGTGACAGTTATTGATCCTAATAATTCAGTGAACTAATCAAAAATGATTTTAAATAAAAACATATAAAAAACTTTAACAGGGCTGAGCAGATTACTATTTCTCATAAAACATGAGTTTGATGGAAGGGTCTCCATGCTACCATGGACTGGTGCTTGTTAGAGTATTTTTCCCTATCAGGAGAATCATTTTATTTTAGAAATACTGGTTTGCCGTTCGTCATCACGTTATTTTACTTTCGATTTTACTATTTATGTCAAACCTTGGTAATGTAAAAGTCGTTAAGACCCAATGATAATCAAATTTAAGAAAGTAAGCAAGATACTTTTATTTACAATCGACACATATGACATACATGTGCAGTTAGAAATGAACATTGGGTTACGAAAGCTCTTTTAAATACAAAGTATAACGTTAGCGCATCCCCCCTTTTTCTCTTCGTATGCACGGTGATACTTTAAAGATGCATAAACACCTCAAGAGTAAAAATGAAAAAAAATAACATTATTTTATATCTTTAATGTGTCTATTTCTAGTCAAAATCTATCAACAGGTCGATTATTTTTTTTCCCGGCATTTTTACACCAAAAAGGGGAATAATCGATCTGAATCAATTCAGTGTTTGAATGTCGCCGCGTAAGGACTTGAATATCATTTATCTATAAAGATCGCATTGGCACACCCCGTTAACATTTATTGATCTCTTTAAAACTTGGCATATTTATTCTTAGAAAGCTCATGAATACCAAGATTGCTGTTTCTTGTTTTTAAAATGAATACAACATTATAAAAATAGACAAGATAGTTGACTTTTGGTGTGGCCACGGTTGGATTGTATGTCACTTCTGTTATTTTTTATTATAAAAGGGCACATTTAAAGAAAGAAACAGCTGTTACGGGAAAGATAGCATCTTTGTAAACCAAATAGAACTTTATTTTCATTCATTTGTCTAGTTCTTTGGGGTGTGCCAGGCTCTTGAAGTTGGACGTTCAAACGCCATCTTTGAATGCTGATGGGCGGTTCTGAGACACCAGAAATTAAAACTTCGGATGATATTAGGGATGATAAAAATAAGTTCTGGGTAAGAAAGTTTCATTGATTTTTATATGAATAAATAGCAGATTTACTCCAGAACAGCATTAACCTACCTGCGTAGTGTTGCGTTTTTAAAGTCGTTCAGTATATAAACGTGTTGTTTTCATTATTATACTGATTTCAGCAAAAACATGGGGGCTCCGTGGTTGAAATGTCAACTTTGGATTTGACGGTAACTTACGAGAAAAACATGTAAATTAAAAATGACAAATGTTGAATTGGAGGATAAAAAGAATTTAACAGTTTTTTTTTCTAGCGGCTATTCACGAAATAACACATGCAAGCTATTAATTTATTAGAATGCTTGAGTTTTATCTAACGGGGAGTAAACAAGAACAGCAACACACACAGCATATTCTCTCTCGCTTTAGTTTTATAGAAAAACGTGAACTGCAATAAAAATTTACATAAGACAAGTTTTAGCTGAACAAACATTTATAAAACAGTTTTACTGTGTCTGGTATAAATATAATCTTTTAATGATCCTTATCACATACTGTACAATGGAAATGTTTGCTCTAATATAAGACGCAAAATATCATTATAATTGGACTTAATTCAATGGTGCATTCAAATGATGCGTTCACAGTTAAAGTGTGATTGATTTTTTTGTGAAAATCTTAATCTGTCGTAATATACGCAACAATAAAAATTAAATATTTCAAAATTAACAGCAGTTGAAAGTTAAAATAAATATGCTTATTTAGAATCATGCAAAAAAAAAAGAATCTAAAGCTAATCGAATTGAACGGTCTATGTTTAATGAATTGTTTACATTCTTTAAGTAATGAATATAACATGTATTACTACGTGAGCTATCTTGTAAAGATGAAGATCCCCTAAATCAGTTACTAGATTTTCATCAATATAAAAAATTACACATAGACTGAATAATAAGATCACAACCGAGCTATTTAGTTTTGTATGTGAATAAAACAATCTTTATAATGTTAAAGAACTGACAAGAATTATAACTTTAATACATACTCGTAGCACTTTGTTACGGGTTCATTCCTGTAAAACAAATGACATACATATGTCTTATAAAGTGTTTTTGAGAAGTCGCAAATCTTTACTTTAGAAAAAGAGATGCATGTATGTACGTTGTATTCTTATATATATTACCGGAATAACGGTTCAATACAACTAGAAATGAACATTTCGAGATTGCGTTACATTCAGATGGCAATCTTCCGACTTTATTTACAAAATAATATTGGAAACCCACTATTGTGGATACATCATGTACTATGGCATGTCCGAAAATAACTACACATCCAACACACAAGCACATGATTATATTTTATTTTTGCATATTGGTATGAATATCTTGTCTTCTTAATTTTGGTCTTGGTGATGTCTCTGATTTTGAATGTTCGAATGCTAAAAGATTTAGAATTTTGATATATTTTTTTTTATCCCATTTCCAAAAATATAAAATTTGATTACCCCCTCCCGAGTTTTGAATTGATAAGTGTTTAGCTGACCACACACTTTACTTCACACCCACAGACAATTCAGAAAATTAAGATTTGTATGATTGAAGCATACCCATGAATAAACATTTTCCATCTCAAAATAATTTGATCAGTACCATTTTCATATATTTGTTTTCTGTAATACATGTAGTTCATTTAGTACAATATACTTACGTTAAAACCTGCTCATTCCTGTCAAAATAATACAATAATCTTTACAAAATAACAATACAGTATAAGATATTCAAAATGTTTTATTTTAGTGCAAATTTGAGACACAAGTATTTGTTAGAAATTCATATCAGGTTAAATCTAAAAAACTAAACAGTTTTGATAGAAATCCCCAAAGCTAAAACCAAGTAGTTTATAGAGGGAAACGTGTATGCAGTTACGAAAAACAAATGCATTGCCGCTGTCCAGATAAACTGAACAATATTCTGAATATTGTAAATACATTGCTTTGATATCTTATAAATTTAAGCATGTTACACGCATTTTCGGACACATATTGCATGTTCGTTATATGTTTTTTTTTCGGGTTGATATAGTGTCTGTTATATGAAAAGTAGTATTTTATTAATAATCTTTCACGGCCAATTGGAAAGTAACATCATCCAAATATTTGAACATAAAATAGTGAGTTACGTTAGTTTAAATATTTCTTTTTGTCATTTAGCTAACAGTCAATATAATACTGTATATACACTTTTAAGATAATTTGCTGTGGTGTTGTATCGTTCAAATTGAATAAAACTTCTTAAACGAGAGACTTATTCTGACCATATCTTTATTAACTTTGATATTATTAATCATGGGAAATATTTTCTCTTTACTATGATATATCATAATTGATGATAATGTCAGTAATAAAAAATTCTATTATATTACATCCAAATTTACCAACGTACTCAAAATAACGTTTCAATAAGGCAGAGAAACACCCCAGACAATTCTAAAAACAACAATTTCCATGTGTACATTTTTTAAACTTACCCACACCATGCACAGGTATATTTGTATCTCTTTTGTGATTTTTTAGGCCTGAAATATTATTAAGCAGAGTGTAACTCTTATCATTGAATAAGCATGCAGGTATTTGCACACTGCGAGTGGAAAAAGAAGTATATGACACAACTGTAATATTTGCCAAAAAAACGTGTTAATATCTACAACATGTACAACGAAAACATAGGTATATTCATGGTGAACTATATATGTATATCTTTTTTTATATATCTAGTTAAAACCCGTACAGCTGGTTGTGATTGATAACATATTTTTTATTAGAAGTTTAGTGAATATTTGTCGTATTGGCAATCATAAGGGGTCATCCATAATTGTCAACCATTTTACAAAGTGTACAAAACATACGCTATATCAAACCCCCACCTTCCTCAAAAAGTGTACATCAACCATTTTCAGATTTCAAGAAAAGAATCAATCATTCTTAATAAAAAGAAAATCCTGTCTATTATATTTTAGTTTAATATAGAAATTTGCATTGCAAATAAACTAAAACATATCTGACTGTTTTATTGGATGACATCTATCTGTGATGCCTGTGTTTTGTCAGAAGAAAGAGTACAAAGATTAGTGTTTCCCCTATCACACAGTGGGAATGGTAACTCAAATGAAAAAGGGCACCTAGAGCATGCAAAAGGTTAACAAAAGGGCACATAAATTATGCTAAGAATCAAAGACAGGGAAATGCATGGTTATGTTGCATTGGTAAAGTATGGACTTACAGTTGTTGATGGAATCAGAGCTCAAGACACAATCAATAAAAGTGTAATGTTTTAAAACATTTTAAGTTTTCAAATTTCAAGCCTGTATTTCTATTCAAAAAGGTTCCTATTAATATGCTCTATTATCGTTGATGTATATATACTGTAATGTCAGTGGCGGATCCAGCCATTTTAAAAGGGGGGTTCCAACCCAGGACAAAGGGGGGTTCCAACTATATGTCCCCATTAAAATGCATTGATCGGCCAAAAAAAAAAGGGAGGTTCCAACCCCCGGAAACCCCACCCCCCGTTGAATCCGCGAATTGTAATGTGTACATATATAGGATATTTTTTTAATTTAAGGTTAAACTTCATATTAAAAAAAAATAATTTAACTTCCTGTTTACTGGTTTACTATTTTGGAATGCATTACAACGAAATTAATCGAAGGACCAGTTTAAAAGCAGGTGAAATTGACAATCGGAGGTACTTAGAAAAACTGAAAACTTTTTGTTTCAATAATTTTACTAGTTCACACGCAATTTCTGCCAGATTCTAGTGGACCTGGTCAATTTAGATAAATTTAACCAGTGTACTGATATTTTTAAGGGTTTACTTGAAACAACTAACACAACTAAATCATTGTCATATCCATTAAACAAACTATTTATGGTTATTTAATTTCCTTACTACGAAGGCCTATGTTGGCTTTGTTTGTTGCTCAATCGAATTCAATTAATTCAATACAATGTACTTAAAACTCAAAGCAACTTGTTTTCTTGTTCTTCTATAAAATTGGGAATATTTTTGGAGGATAAATATTTAAATAGACAGTCGGCTTCCTAGGGGGTACTATTTCATCACTCCTACTGGAAGTTTTTTTGATGTACTCGTAGAAAGCAGAAATTTTACAACCTTCAAAATAAACTAATCGTAGAAACCAGGTTTTAAGTTTTGCATTTGTGCAATACGCGCATTGCGTCTATAAAAGCCTCATCAGTGAGGCAAATTAAAAAAAAAAAAAAAAATAACAGCCAAATAAAGTTCGAATATGAAAAGCATCGACGATCACAAATTTCTAAAAGTTTTGCAAAATATAGCTATCTGTGAGGTAAAAATTGCCTTAGTTTAAAAACAGGTTTCTAAACAATAATAAACTGAATACGACATTTCGATCATTTAAGTTTTTTTAATTATTTATTCTATTAAACCACATTATTTTGTTGAAAGTCAAACCATCGGTAATGTGTACATATATTGGATATTTTTTTAAATTAAGGTTAAACTTCATATGAAGTTGTTCCTATTAAAGGAGGCTTATACTAAGAAAAATAAGTTTACTTCTGGTTTACTGGTTTACTATTTTCGAATGCATTACAAGGAAATTAATCGAAGGATCAGTTTAAAATTTTTGTACAAAATGACGTCTTGTCAAAATCAAAACATTCAAAGAATTTAGTGTTTCCATCGATTTTGTTTATTAAACAAAGTAAAACGATAACGATCTATACCAAAGCAGGTGAAATTGACTATCGGGGGTACTGAGAAATGCTTGCAAACTTTTTGTTAAAATAATTTTACTGGTTCACATGTTTAAAAGATTTAGTTTTCATATGAATTGATCTTTTAATCGTTCAATCCGGATTGAGGAGAATTATGATATCGAAATAAATATCATCAAGTGAAAATAATAAAGAAGAAATAAGAAGAGAAACACACCCAAGCCAATTCTCAACTTTATACATCGACTTTCCCTACGGAAACGAAATAAATTCCGGAAATGAAAAAAAAGCGTACGGTAAAAATGTTGATTTTTTAATCCCCTCCCCCCTATTGTACGTTTTGTACACTTTGGAAAATGGTTGACAATTAAGGATGACCCCTAACACATCTTATTGTGTTATCTTTTTAAAGAGTATCTAGAAATTCACCGCTTCTTTACAAATATCCAGCAATCTATTGGTGATCAACATATTATTATTCGTTTTCCACAAGCTCTGATAGTGACTTTACATGACGGACAGTTGGACTGCAAATTGTGTGTCTACTATCTAGTATTGGTGTTGTGCTTTTAGCTTTGTCTTCATATTCAATAGTGAATGGTTACTTGTATAATTCTTTAATCAGTAGTGTTCGATGGTTGAATAAGGTTTATGTACTTATATTTACCTTACTAAACAATACTTTATTTGTATTACCTGGTATTTTGTTGGCTTTCAGATTTTTCCATTCTCGCTTTACCTTCCCTAAAAGAAAATGATTATAAACACCAGGAATTCATAATAGATAAAAACAGTTTTTAGATCAATTTTCCGAAGCACATTTTCTATTAAATAATTTTTAACATAATTTTTGATTTTTAACCTTGTATACCACAATTCCCCTTGTCAAATTATAACTTTTTTGAACGACAAAAGTTCTTCCTATGTGACGTTTATATTTTATGACGTCAAACACACGAAGAAATAAATTTGGTTTTTAAATCTGATCGATGTTTTTTGTGCTCTTTGTTTAATATGTGTTAGTTATGAGACACAGTAATGATTTCTGCACCAATATTTGACTATCCTACCTGTTATGTCTGTTTTGTTCAAGAATAGATGAAAATATAACAGAATTTGATGAATCTATCATACAACCAAGAGGTTTAGCGCTATAAAACAAGGTTTAGTCCACTATTTTCTACAATTGAAAATGCCTGTACTAAGTCGGGAATATGACAGTTGTCTGATTCATCATTGATTTTGCCATTTGATTAGGACTTCCCGTTTTGAAATATTCCTCGGAGTACATTATTTTTGTGATTTTACTTTATATACTTAATAATAATGAGGAAATATACAACTAAGATATTTGAAAGATGGAGATGTTTTATAGGTTAAGTATGTGATGCCCTATATACATTATTACATATATCACAATCATATCAATAATGGTCGAATCAGTTGCAGACAACATTCTTTAGTATAAAACATGAACGGTAATGGCAGTAGCTTGTTTGTCAAACTTGTCGTTATGAATAAAGCGTTGGCGACAAAACCGTAAATCTTTCAGTAACTGAATGGCCAACATAAGTGACTCAACGAAGTCTATGAAAAATGTCAATAGTTTTGTTTTTCAACAGTTGATGCTTCTTCTGTATGTTCATAGTCTACATTTAAAGGGAACACTTACCTCTGATGATGCCGAAGGACTGTGTAAGTATACGAGACCACGTACCGATAATCAAAATCAATCAATCTAACTTTGCTTGCCGATTTTAAAACTTATTTTTTTTTAAATATTTTTCTTTTATTTTTACAAATGTTAAATCTGAAGCTTCAATACCAGATGCTTTAATCACTTTGTGTCGTTCTATCAAACTGTCTGCTTTTATTTTTGTATAGATGGCCTTATAAACCGTGTTGTCCGCTATATAATTGAGGTACTAGATATAGGAAGATGTGGTAGGAGTGTCAATGAGACAACTCTCCATCCTATTACATTGTATGTAGGCTACAATGCATACAATGACGACCAAAACTAAACGTTCGTCGTATCAAAATGAGTGTACGAAATTAGTCTGTTTGAAACAATATATATCAACATGTTCTTTCCTAGGTTTGTAGTATCAATCATAAAGATAGTCCGTTATTATTATCTTTTAGCCTTTCTAAAACCTACTTTATATGTTTGCCTTTGAAGATAAAAGTGTTTTTTTTCAAACAAAAGTTCGAAAGGGTATCAGTGTATTCTTATCTAGTGTAGTGTTGTTTGTCTTTTGTTGTTTTTTTTTAATATTGTTTGTATTTTTTTAAATGTTTGTCGGTTCATCGACCCATTTGGTATATGTTGCTCCTATTGCATTGCAACATGACACACCTACAACTTACATGGAAATCCAGTAGTCGTGAAATCATTTCGTATACCAATGCAATTATTAATACCATAATTATTCCTTTTATTTGAATCGGTTACTTACTTAAACTGCATCTCTCCGAATAGGCTGTCTATTTCTGTGCCTGAAGACTTTTTGTTTCTGTATGACACATAAGACCCTTCGGAAACTGGCTTTAAATCTATGTTGTCTACATCAACTTTAAGTTTCTTCAGCCTCTCACACAATAGAACGTCTGCCATTGTTTCCATTTCCTTGATTTTCTTTTCCCATTGTTGACAGTTTTCGATATCTCTAATGTGTTTTATCATGGATTTTTACCATTTGATTAGGGACTTCCCGTTTTGAAATATTCTTCGGAGTACACTATTTTTGTGATTTGACCTTTTATACTTAAGAATAACAAGGACATATACAACTAGACGATTTAAAAGTTAGCGATGTTTTACAGGTTAAGTATGTGATGCCCTATATATAGCATGTAAGCAAAAGTAGACGTTCTTCTATATATTCATGGTTTACATTTAAAGGAAATGCTCACATCGAAAGATGCCGAAGAGCTGTATAAGTATAGAAGACCACGTACCGACAATTTTTTTGTAACTTTTCTTAACGATGTTGAAACGTTTATTTTTTTATTTTATTTTTATTTTTACAAGTTTTAAATTTAAAGCAGCAATACCAGATACTTGAATGTACTTTGCGTCGTTCTATCAAACTGTCTGTTTTCATTTTGTTCTGTAGAGAAGACCTTTTAAATTGTGTTGTCTTCTATCACTGAGGTACTAAGTCATTTCGTATACCAATGCAATTGTTAATACCATAATTATCCATTTTATTTGAATCGGTTACTTACTTAAACTGCATTTCTCCGAATAGTCTGTCTATTTCTGTGCCTGAAGGCTTTTTGTTTCTGTATGACACATAAGACCCTATGGGAACTGGCTTTAAATCTATGTTGTCTACATCAACTTTAAGTTTCTTCAGCCTCTCAAACAATAGAATGTCTGCCATTGTTTCCATTTCCTTGATTTTCTTTTCCCATTGTTGACAGTTTTCGATATCTCTACGATAAACAATGGTTAGTGCAGTTATATTTTGTATAGTTTTCTGTTCCTCGTCATGCAATAGCCTAACAAAACTGCCTACTTTCTTATCAATCAAATTCTTCCAGTAGTTCCCCTCCTCAGTAATGGTCTTGATGACTGCTTTGACTTCGTCACGGTAGGTTTTTGTTTCTTTCTCTATTTTGCTAAGGTTTACCTTCGATGTTGTTACCTTTGCTTCTATGTTCTTGACAACTTCGAATCTGAGTTTTTCAGCTGATTTAGTAAGATCTGTCATCAAATGGCGACTATGTTTCTCTACAGAGCAAATTCTACAGACAGGAGTATCACAATCATCACAGTAAAATAAAAACATTTCCTCGTGTTCTGTACAAAAAAGTTTGTCTTCCTTGTTGATGCTTGGTCCACTTAAAAACGTGTGGTTCTTACTTATCTTTGTGCGTAAATGAGATAATTTACAGCTTCCGCAAAATAGTTGATCACACTGCTGACAATAATGTTCACCAGGACCGGCAGTACAAATTTCACAAGTCGAAGCTGCAGCTTGGGCCATTTTTGATATTCAAATATAAGTCACCTGTGGCTAGTTAATATATCTGTCAATCGTTGTTGTGATCAACAATCCATACTTTAAAGTAAAGGTTGTTCTTATAAACTTAATGTAGTAAGATACACTTGCATTACTGAATTTATTTATCATGTTGATGTTATTCAAATTAGTTGACTGGTTTATATATTACACATGTTAAAAAGTGTATTGTCGCGACTGTTCAATGATTAATCGACAAGGATAAAAAAGGTACATTCAGATAATAGTAGTGAAAATAATGTCATAATAATATGCGTCAATTTTCACTTAAGGATGTTTGCTGCTCTATTTTTTGGAATTTTTGACAGATTTTCGGAATCCGCTGGTTTTATTCATGTATTACCATTAAAATACTGTGCCTACTGACTCCTACTTTTCTTTTCATAATTTTATAACACCAATTATTATAAAAAGCCGTATTTCAAAACCTTTTAAAATGCTTGTTATTTTTCCATAGTTTTTGAAATAAAAAAGTGACAATGATAAATGTATGAAAAATCTAGAGATAATATTTCCCGCCGAATTTTCAATGGCTTATATCTGAAAAACAAGCACACGGACCCTCCATTTTTTCTGCTTTTTAGTTTCTTTATTTATATACTATCAATTCATAACAGTCTTTTAAAAAGCTTGTTCTTTTTTTAACAAAGTAGCGAACCAGGTTAACCTTTGCTTAGTTACATGTATTTTTCAATGTCTTTTCCTGTTTTTAGTCAATACTTACCTCTTAGTTGTTAAAACTGTAATGTGAGATAATGTGCGAACATAACCCCCACTACTGATTATATATATTTACGTACAGCGATAACAGTAAAGACATCTCTCAAATGTTAGTTTAAAATAGGCTATCTGCATGCGATAAATCCATACACGTATTTAAATATTTAAATATATAACACCTGTCTACTGTTATATATATTAAAACAGGTCAAAAGGCTCAAACAAGTGTATACTATATAAGGTTTTTAGTGATTCTATGCACACTAACTGCGCATACGTATTAAAAACTATAACATATATAGCAAGAATAAATACAAAACACATAAAAACGCATAACAACATAACATAACTATATAGACAAAGGGAATACATTACATAGATGCCAACCTATTACTTCTTAATCTTAAATGAAAAAGAGGGACGAAAAATACCAAAGGTACAGTAATGTACTTATACAGTATCAGAATCATTTGCTGTAAAGTATTATAAATAAGCACTACCAATCTCAATGTTAGCTTCTTCAAATAAATGCAATAATATGCAGTTTGTAGCAAATAAACTCATCATAGATACCAGGATTGACATTACATATTAACGCACGTGTCGTCTACGAAAGACTCATCAGTGACGCTGAAATATTTTTTTTTGAAAATGGCAAAAAAAAAACACGGAGTTAAAGAGCATTGAGGACTTAAATTTCTAAAAGTTTTGCAAAATACAGCTGAGGTAATCTATACCAGAGGTAAATTAAATATAAAATAACACTAAACAACTCCGAAATAGACAAGGCAACCACATGTATCACATTCCTTACCATATATGTAGTATGTTACTCCGTCTGGTATATATGTCTTATATGGAACCATTGCACATTCATTGCCTGAATAAAATGAATATAACAATCATATGTCAACTTTTCTTGACTTGACTTTTTCATTAATCAAAACACAATGTACATAGTTAAAAAAATAATGCTCGCCAGTTTCAGAACTGTGTACTAATGTCTCGTTTGTCAGAGATTATTGTACTGAAATGTCCGTGCAGGTGAATTTGAAATATAAGTAAAACAAATTAGCCGGAGGAAGCCGTGCACGTGTCTGTTGTTTTTCTTATTTCTAGTTTTGAAAAATGTAAAGATATTAATAGTACCTAATCAGAAAAATTGGATTGTTATAGTGCCTAACAAGATTTTGTGAGGTAGACGAAATTGACTTTAAAACGATCGTATTGACTTTTGATGTGCAGAAATAGGCAGATCGGACATATTTTGACTTTAGTTACTTACTTCTTAAGTTTGGGATTAATTGTAATCAACATATTCCAATGAGACTGAAAAATGCTTTTTTTTTATTATGATAAATAATAATTTTACCTGCCGTAGTCGTGCGTAAAATATATTTCGGTATTTCTCTTACGAAAATGACTTGTTTAATGGAACAAAACGTATTATTTGTAAACTTTCTCTTTACTCTTCACAATAGACTTTTAAAAAATAACCTTTCAACTGTATATTCCGAAAATTTTGTGAAAATCGAATAAGTGGCAATTCTAACCTTTCATACCTTAACTTTCATTGATAAAACATAATATTGACTCGTCCAGTGTCCAGTTTGAAGGTCATTTTAGTTACCGTACACATTCATGCACGTTCTAATTAATCAATAGTCATGTATGAAAAGCATAAACAAGTTTGAAGGTAAACTAATAACAACTTAATCCAATCAAATTGCCTACGATTCAATAACAATGACCAGTCCACATCATAAAATGTATAGGGGTAAACTGGGTAGGGAGAAAATGTCAGATATATTAAGTTCATTATTTTGCAAAAAAATTTGTTAATCAATAGATTTGTTATAATTTCATAAACATGTCGATATGTATTGGTATAGTTTTTGGATCTTTCATTAGCGTATTTAAGGCTGTAGAAAGTTTGGCCTTCAAAAGTCAACATAATCATTGACTTTATAAAGAAAATTCGCCTTTTTAAGACATTGAATGTTTCACAAATAATACGCGACAACAAAGCAAAATCATTTCTTAAAACACTGCAAAAAAAATAATTCTGATTGATGCAGTGGTATTGTCATAAATTGCACTGGAGTGAACAGTGGTACATCAAACGTCGAATTCCCTCATACAATGTTATCACACACAATAATAGAAATGTAAATATTCTTGCTTTTTTTTTTATATCTTTCTGGTTTGTGACACATGTCTGAATACTCCAATTGATATAAAAAAGAGGACGGCAGTACTCACCAAATACTTAAGTTTACTAACCTAGTTTTATAACCTAGTTCTCTAAACATGACCCACAGTTACTAAAGATATAAAGAGATCAGGGAAGATCCAAATGTAACGGAATAGAAATATATTTATTTAGTATCGCCATTCTCGTTATGCATGTTATGTGAACCTATCCTACGGATCCGAAATTTAAACAAGGCCAACGTGACAGAACGCAGATTCAGACGTGGTAAAACGAATGAACAAGTGTCAACAAAATATATAGTGTTATCATATGACATTCGTTGTCATTTGCCAGATGTAAGTATAAAATGCAGCAATTCTTTATACTGTGTGTTTATATGACAGTTTTTGTCCATTCGTTTTTGATGCGATTTATTATTTGATTTTGCCATGTGATTATGGAGTTTCCGAATTGATTTTTCTCTAAGTTCAGTATTTTTGTGATTTTACTTTTCAGTATGTCTGTATTTCTTTTTGTATTTGGTAATTTTGCAAGTATAATTGTATTGTGTCACACGTGTTGTTGATATTCTGATTGTTTTTTTTTTTCTAAAGGTAAATAAAGTTAGTCATGACAGACTCTTCTCGTTTGTACAAATAATTACGTTGGTAGAGCGAAAACGTACTATTCACATCTATATCATATGTCATATAATGAAGTGAAGATTCAGATTAAAATAATCTCTTTGTTTATCAAGTTATCATGAGTCATGTATATACATTGTTGAATAATTAAAATTATATCTAGATGATGTCCCATCTTTTGACATTACAACGATTGATTTGAATTATTACTGTTTCAGCAAAATATTGAAAAGAAACTCATCATAGATACCAGGACTAAATTTTGTATATACGCAAAACGCGAGTTTCGTTTACAAAGGACATCAGTGACGCTCGAATCCAAAAAAGTTTAAAAGGCCAAATAAAGTACGAGGTGGAAGAGCATTGAGGACCAAAACTCATAAAAGTTTTGCCAAATATAGCTAAGGTAATCTATGCCTAAAGTAGAAAAAGCCTTAGTATTTCAAAAAAAATCTAATTTTTGTAAACAGTTAATTTATAAATATAACCATGTCAATGATAATTCATGTCAGCACAAAAAGTGCTGACTACTGGGCATGTACTACCATCGAGGAAATAAATCTCCACCAGCAGTGGCATCAACCTTGTGGCTGTAAATAAACTCATCATAGATACCAGAACTAAATTTTGTATATACGCTAAACGCGCTTTTCGTCTGCAAAAGACTCATCAGCGGCGCTCAAATCTTAAAAAGTTAAAAAGTTCAAATAAAGTACAAATACACACTTGTATATCCGTAATATCAACTTGTGTCTCAAAATTGACATTACAAAGTTATGTTTTTTTCTTCTGATTGTTGTTCTGACGGATTACTTGGGGGGTTACGGAACAGTTTGAATTTCATAAATGAGTTTAATTTCCATAAACATGTGACGAAGTATTACTTTCGACCTGTTCACAACAATTATAAAGAGTTCGAGACATTAGGTGATCTGTAACCCTCTTGAATCAATGCTGCTTTCTGATGTTGGATTTCCTTCAATTTGTTTATTTGTTTATAAAATTGATCTCAATTTCGAAAAATGGACTATCGAGTAATATGAAGGGCAATCGCTGTAGAGTTGTAAAACATCATTAGGACTAATTGATGTCTCGACAATAATAATGCAAGATATTGCTTCTACATGTAAATACTAAAAGTCTTATATATTTTGCTCCGAAACCAGAACATGATAAACATAATAAAATAAATAAGACAAAACTTGCGCTTTAGATTAAGAAAAGGTCCGAAAATTTTGAATTTTTTTTTCCAGTTCTTCCGGGGTCCTTGAGCCCTTCCCTCGCCAAAATATAGTTTGCTTTATTTCAGGTGTTTCGGAAGGGAAAGTAGAACCTTGCTCTACATGTGGTATCAGTCGTGTTGCTCATACTATTAGAAACCCGGTAAATAGTATAATTCATGAAAAGGAAGTTGATTGTAGTTACAACGTAAGAAATATATCCGATATCATCTGTGAAAAAAAGTTACGGTCAACCAACGTGTGATGGCATCCGTAAAATTTACGAAAAGGATGATTTCAACTTCACCATTTTGAACTGTAGGTTTATTTGCTTCTTTGTGAGCAGCAACCCTCTATTAAGGAAATCGTGATAGGAAATACACGCGCGGGAATATCCTTTCAATTGGGATATATATATATATATACTTCGTATGCAGGGGCTACTGGAATGTTACTACATAGAAATTGAACGTTCACAATGGAGAAGCTTAAATACTCTCGTTTGTCGCAATGTGTTGTTTTCAATCGACCTTCATTGTCAATTTTTAGATGTAAGTCCAGATATGAGGCATACTTAACTGTTTCTGTTGTATCCTCTAACTCTAGTTTGACAGGATATATGCGTTTAACAAAGTCACCAAACTTTGAATTATTTAGTGAGAGAACATCATCTATATAGTGGACAATAAAGTTAAAAGGAAATTGCTAACTACTTTATTTTTTTGTACCTGTATGAAGTCAGTCTCATAATAATAAAGAAACAAGTCTGCAAAAAGAGGGACACACATTCATTTTACAAAGTGATCTACTCTCATTTAAGTGATCAAAAGGCTTCTAACTGAACATTTTGTAGGTTAACTCATTATAAATACCAGAATAGAAATTTTAAACGCCAGAAGCACATTTTGACTGCTAGAGACTCGTTAGTGACGCTCAAAAAGGCCAATTAAAGTACGAAGCTGAAGACCAATGGTGACCAAATGGCATTGAAAATTAGTTAAAAACAGCTAAGGTGATCATTCTCTTGGATCATTCTTAGTATTTCGCAAAATTCGGAAAAAAGCTTTGTAAACAGTAATTATTATATAATGGCTATATCAATGACAGTTTTTGTCAACACATAATGGATTGATTGTATTGAAATGTTATAAGGATATTGCAACTAATGTAGAGGAATTAAAATATGATTTGTCGACTGCATTATTTAATTTTAAAATGGAAATTGATGATAAAAAAATAAAATATCAACATGATAAAACGAGAGAGCTACTTTCGAATATTTCTACAATTTCAAGCAATTTTCCACTCACAAACACAATAATATTTTCAACAATTATTAAACTAATTTTTTTTAACACTTTTTAGCTCACCTGGCCCAAAGGGCCAAGTGAGCTTTTCACATCACTTTGCGTCCGACGTCCGTCGTCGTCCGTCGTCCGTCGTCCGTCGTCGTCGTCCGTCGTCGTTAACTTTTACAAAAATCTTCTCCTCTGAAACTACTGGGCCAAATCAAACCAAACTTGGCCACAATCATCATTGGGGTATCTAGTTTAAAAAATGTGTGGCGTGACCCGGTCAACCAACCAAGATGGCCACCACGGCTAAAAATAGAACATAGGGGTAAAATGCAGTTTTTGGCTTATAACTCAAAAACCAAAGCATTTAGAGCAAATCTGACATGGGGTAAAAATATTTATCAGGTCAAGATCTATCTGCCCTGAAATTTTCAGATGAATCGGTCAATCGGTTGTTGGGTTGCTGCCCCTGAATTGGTAATTTTGAGGAAATTTTGCTGTTTTTGGTTATTATCTTGAATACTATCATAGATAGAGATAAACTGTAAACAGCAATAATGTTCAGCAAAGTAAGATCTACAAATAAGTCAACATAACCAAAATGGTCAGTTGACCTGTTTAGGAGTTATTGACCTTTATAGTCAATTTTTAACCATTTTTCGTAAATTAAAGTTATCTTTTACAAAAATCTTCTCCTCTGAAACTACTGGGCCAAATTAATCCAAACTTGGCCACAATCATCTGTGGGGTGTCTAGTTTAAAAAATGTGTGGCGTGACCTGGTCAACCAACCAAGATGGCCGCCACGGCTAAAAATAGAACATAGGGGTAAAATGCAGTTTTTGGCTTATAACTCAAAAACCAAAGCATTTTGAGGAAATCTGACGTGGGATAAAAATGTTTATCAGGTCAAGATCTATCTGCACTGAAATTTTCAGTTGAATAGGTCAACCCGTTGTTGGGTTGCTGCCCCTGAATTGGTAATTTTGAGGAAATTTTGCTGTTTTTGGTTATTATCTTGAATATTATTATAGATAGAGATAAACTGTAAACAGCAATAATGTTCAGCAAAGTAAGATCTACAAATAAGTCAACATGATCAAAATGGTCAGTTGACCCCTCAAGGAGTTATTGCCCTTTATAGTCAATTTTTAACAATTTTCATTAATTTGGTAAATTTATGTAAATTTTTACCAAATATAGTTCTCTGTTACTAATGGGCAAAATTCATTATAGATATAATTGTAAGAAGCAAAATCGTTCAGTAAAGTAAGAACTTCAAACACATCACCATCACCAAAATACAATTTTGTCATCAATCCATTTGTGTCCTTTGTTTAATATGCACATAGACCAAGGTGAGCGACACAGGCTCTTTAGAGCCTCTAGTTTATTTTTATGTTGTTATAAAATATCAATTTGACTTGAATTTTGGATCCCGCTAAAATGTTTAACCCCGCCACATTCTAAATGTATGTGCCTGTCCCAAGTCAAGAGCCTGTTATTCAGTGGTTGTCGTTTGTTTATGTGTTACATTTTTGTTTTTCATTCAATTTTTGTACATAAATTAGGCCGTTAGTTTTCTTGTTTGAATTGTTTTGCATTGTTATTTCGTGCCCTTTTATAGCTTTCTATGTGGTATGGGCTTTGCTCATTGTTGAAGGCCGTACTGTGACTTATAGTTGTTAATTTCTTTGTGATTTTGGTCTCTTGTGGAGAGTTGTCTCATTGACAATCATACCACATCTTCTTTTTTTATATTTATATGAGTATATTAAATATACATGTATATACCAAGCTAAGTCAGTTTATATCTTGTTTCTCGTATGACTATACAAAAGGCTAGGAGAGCTACTATGATAGATCAGGTTGACTGATAAGCTGTCTATATAAAGTAATGGGACAATGCATGACATGAAGACATCACCAAATCACCGTACATGTATGTAATACTCAAAAAGACATCCAGAGCTTACCATAGTCATCAACCATCAACTACACACCATCCGGCCGTGAGCTCTGGTTGGCTCTTAATTCAAATCCAAGAGCACAGCAAAATGTCAAAATATTCTATTCAAACTGGGTTACCTGGGAGAAAAACATTGAAACTTTCCAAAGAAATACACCCCCCTCAACTTTTTAATAAGGAGATATGGTATTATTGCAAATGAGTCAACTATCCCACAAAGTTCAAATGTAGTGGATGTAAGCAGTTATATACAAGCAACCATATAACCTTCAACAATGAGAAAAAAACATACGGTATTGTCGGCTACAATAGTTCATGAAATTAGAAATAAGAAACAGTTCAAATATGAAGACATCAACAAACGACAACCACTGAACTACATGCTCCTGGGTTGGAACAGGCACATTCAATATATGGCGGAGTTTAACATGTTTGTGAGCGCTCAATCCTCCCCTGAACCTGAAACAGTTTGTTACAGCACAACATAAGAACAAACTATACAAATCATCGGAAAAGGGCTGAACGCATGAGATCGATACAAAACAGATGAAAAAAAAAACATCTAACAAAAACACATACCGAATGTGGCAGGGTATTTATACATCATTTTCAAATAATCAAAGTACTGAAGTACTGAACATCGAATGACTGCAAGTTCTTTTGGATTGTCACAAGCACTTGTTTCAGAAAAAAATATCACATCTCTATACCTGAAAGTGAGGTTAATATACAGATAACATTTTCTTTCTGAGACAAGTTCTTGCGTGTATGGTGAATACAGGGAATCAACTTCAACGTAATATCTTGTATTTGTCCTGTAGTATATTGTAGTGATACAATTCAGTACATTCTGGTTTGTTTGTATATGTTATATTAATATTTGTATATGACAGTTACTACATCTTGTATATATGATTTTCATCCATTTGTATATCATTCTATTTGACTATATTAATAATAGTACAGTGCAAGTGCATGGTTGACACTCTTTTGTAATAACTCGATTTTTCTAATAAATTGGATTTGAGTAGGTATTCATATTTTTCGCAAAACTCATTACACATATTATCTATCATATGATTTTTTTTAATTTTAATGCCAAATATAGAGTTCTGACCCTCAATTTCACGGTCCACTAGACATGGAAAATGATAGTGCGAGTGGGTCATTTATGTACTATGGACATATTCTTATTCAAATTTTTTATTAAAGAAGTTAGTACATTTACTTTAGATAAAAATACTACATTTGTAAATTAGACGAACTAATCTAATAAAAAGGTATATCTCTGATTTCGTTATACTTATGTGTATGAGAACAATAATATAGAAATGAATTTTAATAAGATTATTGAACGAACGCGTTCAATCTTAGGATTTTATTCTTATCAATTTGGCGGAGGCCAAAACAAATAAACGTCTTTCAAGCCAAAGTTAATATGTTTGCTATACACACACTAGGTTTTTATTAAACTTGGTTATCAATCATTAATCAAAAATACAGTCCTAGATAATAAAAAATCCTGAAATATTTGGTCTAGTAATCCACAAAAACAGTAGTTGTCGTTTGTTGATGTGGTTCTCGCTTCTCGTTTTTTTACATAGTTTAGACCGTTGGTTTTCCCGTTTGAATGGTTTAACACTAGTCATTTTTGGTGATCTTTATAACTTGCTATTTGGTGTGAGCCAAGGAGTCGTGTTGAAGAGGGTACTTTGACCTATAATAGTCTACTTTTACAAACTGTGACTTGGATGGAGAGTTGTCTCATTGGCACTCATACCACATCCACTTATATCTATATGTCATTTCGATATGTTTAATTGGGGTCTGGGCTGGCATGTGAGTTACTGCTAGTAGTTTTTTGTCAATTTATGAATCATATTTATTTTGCGTAGTTTCTTTTGTTTACTTTTCTGACATCGGACTCGGATTTCTTTTAAACTGAGTTTTTGTACATATTTGTGTGTCTTTGTTTATTTTACATTAGCTGGCTATAGTTGAATAGTTGGAGGGTTGAGATCTCACAAAGCATGTTTAACCCCGCCGCATTTTTGCGCCTGTCTGGTTGAGGGATTTTTTCGTTGTGTTGAAGACCCATTGGTGGCCTTCGGCTGTGCTCTTTGATTAGGCTGTTGTCTCTTTTACACATTTTTTATTTCCATTCTCAATTTTATTGATTGATCAATTGATTGATTGATTGATTGATCATTTTACTTCAAGCAATAATATGAAATATGAAAACTTATTTGGCCTTCAATGTCTCAACCTTTTTTATTGTGAGTAACTGCATTGTTCAGTTAGATTTCGATTTTGATATTGTTTTTGCAAGCTTCAATAATATATTTCCGGTAATTGTTCTGCATAAAACCTTATGGGAAAGCACATTGACTTCATTTTTCAAACGTTTATTGGAACCCAATAATTTGGCAAGGTGTTACACACTTTTATGTAAAGAAGTTACAGACGATTGCAATGAGTTTGTAGGCAAAGGTAGCATCATTGGTTAGCTTGCTTGTATCATTAGATTAGGTAAACTACCCTCCTTTCAGAGTAGACAAGTTCGACAGATAACCAATCAATCTGTCTGTAGGCCTAGGATCCTTTTACAGGAGGGTAGTATACCTTATCTAATAATGACTTCACGGTTCAGCTAACAAGCAAGCAAACAAAAGATATAACCTTTGTCTACACACTCAATGTAATCAGCTGTAATGAAAATGCGGAGTTTGTGAGACCAGGCTCAAGCAGCCAGTTGGTAGCAGCCAGTTTTCAAATATTTATATAAACACAAATGTTGCATAAGACTCAAACGTACTTCAAATGTTTTAATTAATAAATAACCACTATAGTATCAAATCAATCGCTTTCGATATATTACACAGCGTACTGCCCGCTTTACGTTTTAAATAGTCAACACTTTTGAGTGTTTATAGAATCGTAAATAATAATAATTTTACATTCGTCCTCTGAACTAGTGGATTCCGCTTAAATATGATTGGACAAAAGGTTTATTTTATGTATTCGAAGTATGGTGGGCAAGAACATTATCTATTATTCTTTAGTTTTTTTATGTTGTGTCATGTGTACTATTGTTTGTCTGTTTGTCATTTTCATTTTAAGCCATCTGGTGTCTATTGTCCCTCTTTTAAGTCCACGGCAAGTTCAAACAGAAAAATGGAGATAATGCAAAGCTATACGACTTATATATTAACAAACTATCTGAGAACCGGCTTTTGTTGAGGTCGTGTTGTTAGGTCTTTAGTTTTCTGTGTTGTGTTTTGTATACTCTTGTAAATATTTAGATTTTTTTTTCGTTTTGCCATAGTTTTGTCAGTTTGTTTTCGACTTATTTCTTTGTGGTCATTCATCTTTTAAAACAGATAGTATTTTCCATCTTGTGAAGAACTTAGTTTTCCGCTATTAAGGCAATCTCATATCACTAAAAGTTTCACAGTTTGGGGTTATGTTGAATGCATTTAACCCATTCATCTTGAAATAATAGTGAAGTGGCGGACAGGACAATTTCAGTAATTTGAATTACCTAAATACCTCATGAAATTTTAATGTCTTAAATTGCCTATCGATTATCAAGCTTCAGAAAAATATTTGTCGTAAATATCAAATCTGGTACAAATGACGTTGTAAACAACCTTAACTGACGTTACCCAACTTACAACGAATACCCCACTGCTGATTTGGTAGACAAATCTCATAACTTACCCATTCTAAAAATAATTTGTAATCGAAATTGACAAATACAGTTACTCTGGAACTTCATAAACTATATTTTGGATTTTCGATCTGATTCTATTATTGAATGTGTTGCTTTCCTTTAATTGAGGTTTGAGTTTGGCTAAATAATGTTAGTTTAGATATGTGGGTTACTTCGAGTTTTATATAAAACTGAATCCTCCTTCTCCTAACTGGATGACAAAATGACGTGTAAACTACATTTTTTGTCGGGTGTATTTATTTTCCAAAATATATTATCATCTATTTTATCTTTTATCCTATAGTCCATTTAAATGCATCCACCGTTACACCATTGTGTACTGATTTGAAGTTATGTACATATGTTTTAACATAAGTTTTATTCACCATGTGTTTTGCTGTTCTTCATACATGTGCATTAAAAGAAAAGAAGATACAAACACAGTTTCATTGTGTAATTATTGACTGTTATAGTTATCCTTTTAAGAAGGTGCAGTAGCAGTAATTGTTTTATGTAAGTTTATTCTTATTAAATCTAACAAAAACCTATTTCCACAGAAAAAAATCAGCTCTACCATCAGTCCGCTAACCACTAGAAGGAAACAAAAATAAAAGATATGCATCAAACATTTCTGTAGTTATTTAACACTTCGGTTTCATCATATATATCTATTATATAGTCATTTTCAAATTTACTGTTTGCAAAAGTATAAATTATTCCGAATAATAGGAATGTTCTTATCCCAGACAGAAAACCCTAGCCGTATTGGGCACAACTTTTTTGAACTTTTGGTCTTCAGAACTGTTCAACTTTGTACTTGTTTTGGCTCTCGAACTTTTTTCATCTGAGCGTCACCGGTTAGTCTTGTGTTGACGAAACGCACGTCTGGCGTATTAACTTTTTAAACCTGGTGCCTTTTGTTAGCTATTTTTCGTGTGTTTCTCTGTCCTATATGTTCTCCTAGTTATTTGTATTGTAGTTCTGTCATGTTGTGTTGTCATTTTAATGTTGTATTTAACATTGTCATTAAAACGGGAGATTTGGCATGCCACAAAACCAGGTTCAACCCACCTTTTGTATTCTAAAAATTTATTGTACCAAGTCGGGAAAATGTAATATTTTAGTTCGTTTCTGTGTGTGTTACATTTCAATGGTGTGTTTCTGTTATGTCGTTTTTTCCTCTTTTATTTGATGCGTTTCCCTTAGTTTTAGTCTGTAGCCCGGATAAGTTATTTTTGTAATCGATTTATGAGATTCAAACAGCGGTATACTATTGTTGCCTTTATTTACACAGTGATAATGGAGTAGAATTTGCTCTCTTTTTCTTCTGTACTACTCGGTTTGTTTACCTTATATTTGGTACGACTTGTGTTGATCAATCTTCAATTTCGTTGGCCTTCTTTAAGTAACATGGGAAATGCATATAGCTGTTATGTAAAGTTCAAGCATTTTTTTACAAAAATCTAGGACTCTTGGTTACAAACTATTGTCCTGCTTTTACTTCAAACATGACACGGTGTCGCCATCCTATTTTTGTTTACAAAATAAGGTCTTTGTGTTTTAATTTTGTGAACAGGATTTGAATTTGTTTTAGAATCGTGTCAAATCCTTATGTAAGACAGTTATTGAATATCCGTTGATCCAGAACTGTGGACTTTTGAATATATTTCTTAAAGATAAGGCCAGCAAAATAAAGGGATATTATATATGTTTTTTTTTTTAAATAATTCCATACACTCAAAGTGACCGTATCCGTTGTACTTTTCCAAAGTTACATAATGATTTTACCTTTTTAACGAGCCAATGCATGTATATACGATGGGTTAGTGATTAATATGATTGTATACATGATATAAAGAATAATATTTATTATACAATGCAGTATAACTTTTCAATTAAACAAAGCTTGTCATATTTTTTTCCATAATCTTGTTAATTAAGAGTGTTTAGATACATAACATTGCACACACATGCACACTATCACCAAATAGTTTTGAAAGTTTCTCTTTAATAAAAAAAAAAACCCTCCTTTTTTAATGTAATATCATTTACCAATCATCTATAGCATCATGATTATCTACATATTTTGTTTAATCTGGCAACACAGGTTTCTTTTGACATTAAAAAAAGCACCTGAGATCAACCCCATGTGTGATGGGATTAGTGTTGGTCAATCTTTAGTTTTCTTTGTTGTGTATTATGTGTATTTTGTTCTCTTATTTGTTTGTTTGTCTTTTTTTCGTTTTTAGCCATAGCGTTGTCGGGTTGTTTTCGATCTGTGAGTGTAACTGTCCCTCAAGTATCTTTCGTCCTCTTCTATATATTTTTTCTGCTTACTTATTATTGTCTGTTACATTGTAGTCTGTTTAACTTTTTTAGCCCCAACATTTTTCTTCTTTTTTTTTTTGTCGACTAATAATGTCCCTCTGGTTGCCAGAAGTATAGTACTTGAACGAGTCCAGCGCACCCCCCCGAAAAAAAATTTGACCCCTAAAAAATTACCCTCATTTCAAGTAAAAAAGCCCTAAATTTTCAAAAAAATAGCAAAAACACCAAAATTTTCTTACTCCCAAAAAAATTTTTTTTTTTTAACTTTTTTATAAAAAAAAATTCCCCCCAAAAAAAAGCCGGGAGAACTGGCAGAGAAAGAATTATGTGGGATTTAAGAGAAAAAAAAACACTTTTTCTCAACTAAGAAATGGTAAAAAATGAAAGAAAAGCAAGCGAGCGGAGCGAGATACACTCCGGTTATCCTTAAAAAATGGAAGCGAACGGTTCCCCTTAAAAAATGGAAGCGAACGAGCGGAGCGAGATACACTCCGATTCCCTTTATGAATTACCAAAATATCCCCATTGTGCTATCATATGTGGGCAAACTGGATGTGGAAAAACAGAGTTTGTTCTTGAAAAAGAATATTGTCAGGTGTTCAAATATATAGTCATACTTTGTCCAACCATCCAATGGAACAAAGCATACAAAAATCGTGAATGGATTGATGATGTTAGAAAACCAAAAACAAAAAATCTGATAATTGTTTATCCTATTGTTGAAGTGAGAGAAGCGAACGGTCCCCTTTATGAAGAAGAAAAGCTACAAGAACTACTAAGAATGTTCTTTAAAAAACATGCTGGTCATCCAACATTATATATCATAGATGACTGCAGTGCAACAAAAGAACTAACAAAGAAAAAAGATATGCTGTCTGAGCTTGCATTTTCAGGAAGACACGCGGAACAATCAGTGTGGGTCATTTCACAGAGATACAACTCTGTTTTAAAAGATTTAAGAGAACAAACAAAATGGTTATGCATATTCTACACAAAAGATAGAGATAGTTTTGATAATTGTCTTAGAGAAAACGATGTTATTCCTACTTTGGAAGAAAGACAAAGAATAAAGGAAGAACTTAAAAAAAGAAACATCGTAAATTAATATTAAAGACATTCGTTTGATGTGGTTTGTCATTTGAGCTTGCCATGTGATTAGGGCATTTCCGATTGAATTTTTCTCGGAGTTCAGTATTTTTGTGATTTTATCTTTTTGATGATCCA
Source organism: Mytilus galloprovincialis (assembly GCF_965363235.1). Classification (NCBI taxonomy): domain Eukaryota; kingdom Metazoa; phylum Mollusca; class Bivalvia; order Mytilida; family Mytilidae; genus Mytilus; species Mytilus galloprovincialis. Next base: position 80,204,636 of record NC_134845.1, on the reverse strand, counting down.
ATGCATGTTTATACGATGGGTTAGTGATTAATATGATTGTATACATGATATAAAGAATAATATTTATTATACAATGCAGTAAACTTTTCAATAAAACAAAGTTTGTCATATTTTTTTCCATAATCTTGTTAAGAAAGACAGTGTTTAGATACATAACATTGCACACACATGCACACTAACACCAAAATAGTTTTGAAAGTTTCTCTTTAATAAAAAAAACCTGCTTTTTTAATGTTATATTATTAACTAATTATCTATAGCAATATGATCATCTACATATTTTGTTTATTCTGGTAACAAAGGTTTCTTTTGACATCAAATGAGCACCTGAGATCAACCCCATGTGTGATGGGATTAGTGTTGGTCTGTCTTTAATTTTATATTTTGTGTATTATGTGTATTTTGTTTTCTTATTTGTCTGTTTGTCTTTTTTCTTTTTTAGCCATGGCGTTGTCGGGTTGTTTTCGATCTGTGAGTGTAACTGTCCCTCTGGTATCTTTCGTCCTCTTCTCTTTATTTATTTTCTTACTTATTATTGTCTGTTACATTGTAGTCTATGTAGTCTGTTTATCTTTTTTAGCCCCAACGTTTTTCTTTTTTTTTGTCGACTAATAATGTCCCTCTGGTTCCTTTTGCCTCTTTTTTGGCAGTATATATATAACTATTTTAATAACACAATGTTTTTGTCATATTAATTTCATTAATGATCTTAATTAGACAGCCTTCATATACACAAAAGTGTACAATGACTTGCAATTAAAATCAAAAAATAACGTGTCTGTCTTTCTAGAATAAAACATAAAACACATTTCATAATGTAATATTAAAAACATATAATCTATATCATAGTTCAAAATTACGCATCGACTCTGAGATTGAATAGAAACTTAACACGCGACGATTAACCTTTTCTCTTAACAGTTTTATTTTTAATTTATTCTGTGAACGTATACATATAGATTCTTACATTAATACCAGTGGGTTATCGGATTTATCCACTCGAGATAGTTAAAATATCCATTTTGAAGTCCGAGTCTCGGCATATTTAAAGCATCCAGTTAGCTTAAAAGGTTATGACCCTTATAAGGGATAAATTTCAATATAGAAAATGTGTTCTTCCATTGATGTGTTTACAACCATGATATATCAACCAAGTTTCGAAAGTAAAATGCACAAACTTTCACCTAAAAATATCATGCAGATACAGGGGTAATAAATTGGAAGAAAACATCACATATACAGAACTGTTATATGCTTTCTAAAGAGAATATTATCAATGAGAGCCAAAGATAGAAGTAATCAAATGGCTTGATGGACCCTGCTTTGAAAGGATAAATATCTGTTAAACTTGGAAGTCAGCATGAACAAAAGAATACTGTCTTAAAACATGCTTCATTACCGTGACATTACTTCCCAGTTTTTCGTTCATTTCCTGTACTTAATTTAGGACGTTCGTTTTATTGTATAAATTGTTTAACATTTGTCATTTCGAGGCATTTTAAAGCTGACTGTTCGGTATTGGCCTTGCTCATAGTTAAAAGCCGTACGGTGACCTAACGTTGTTGATTTCTGTGTTCTTTGGTCATTTGTTAAGTGTTTGCAATCGTTCCAAATCTTCTTTCTCACAACTTGATTTATACAGCAGTATATTTGTCTGATTTTACTGATTTTACTAATTGGCAAACTGACCATGTGACATAATATGTATATTATTTAGGATTATCTATACATTTCAGTTAAGGTGGCAGACAATGGTCAAATAGTCTTTTGTGTGTTTTTACCTTGTTTTGTGTGTGAAGTTTGTTTTCCTATTGTGACATATATTGTTTCCTTTGTTTTCTAATTCAAACGATATTCTAAACATAATCAGGCTTGACTTCACATAAACGTTTTATTATATAAAGATATAATTATAAATAAATCAAATGTATATGAATATTTTTGAAACAAAAAAAGTTGTGTGCTATATAATATAAATGATAATGTGTCAGAAAAAAGATTTAGTGGTCAATACGAATCTACCTTTCTTTCGGTAAAGTTAACAGAAAAGCAAATGTCACTTAAATGGCAAATAGATCATATGATGACGGTTATTGTTGTTTGCATTTAAACGTACTCTGTATACACATGACTATGATATCTTAAAGTCCTTGGGTTGTCAGCTGTTCTATGCTTCTCCAATAAACGTATTCCAATGTGGCCAATTGTACCTAGAATAACATATGATAACACATTAAAACAAAAACATACATAGCACATTATTGCAATTGTTTAATATTTCTTAAACCAATCAATAGCATATTGTAAAATAGTAATCATAAATTGTATCACATAACGATTAACTGATGATTGTGTTTAATGTTCGCTTAGATTGTTCATGTGTTAAGTCCACAGTCTCAAAATTAACAATTATCGCAAATCATTAAATGATTGTATACACGTCTGCTTTGAATTGAAACGTGATAACTTTTTTTACCACAATTAATACGGAGATGTATTATTAATATAATATTGCTAGATACATCATGCCTTACTAGGCCTCATAATATTTTTTATACTTTCACACTGATGAAACTCATTTTCAAACCTAAACAGAAGTAAAATGATATACGTACATGGAGCTTTGTAATATGTTTGACTGAATACACAAGTTAAAAACAAAGGCATGAACGATCCGCTTTATAATTTTTATACATTACTTCATTTTGTACTTCAATTAAAACAGTCAAATTTATTAATCGAAAATAAACTGACAACGTCATGGCTAAAAATGAAAAGACAAACAGACAAACGATAGTACATACGACACAAGATAGGCATTTAAAGAATAAGCAACACGAACCCCACTAAAAACTAGTGGTGATATGAGGTGCTCCGAAAGGGTAAGCAGATCCTGCGCCACATATGGCATCCGTTGTGTTGCTCATGTTATAACAAATCCGGTAAATAGTCTTCGGGAATTTCTCGTTCCATTGAAGACCTATTGGTGACCTTCTGCTGTTGTCTGTTTTATGGACGGGTGTCATTTTTATAAATTTCCTGTTAACAAAGCTTTGATTTTTTCGACAAACCAAGGATTTTCTTACCCCAGGCATAGATTACCTTAGCCGTATTTGGCACAACTTTTTGGGAATTTTGGATCCTCAATGCTCTTCAACTTTGTACTTGTTTGGCTTTATAAATATTTTGATATGAGCGTCACTGATGAGTCTTATGTAGACGAAATGCGCGTTTTGCGTACAAAATTATAATCCTGGTACCTTTGATAACTATTGTTGTCTCTTTGACACATCCCCCATTTCCATTTTAAATTGTAATAATCAGTAGATCACATTATTAAAGCGAAGCTGATTGTATTTGCGACGTCAGGAAAACTCTTACATTAGCATGCATGCATTTTGTTAGCAAATTTTTTAAGGGTCCTTAATTAACATAATTTTACTCGACGTACAAATAGTTCATATTTAACAGTCTGAACTTATATCTGATTTTTACTTGGCAAGTTCTTATATATTTTATAGAATGTGACTCACACTCAAGTTTAACATGTCATGTCAGAATCAAACGCGGATCGAGTCCGAACCATGCTTTGATCCAGTATGTACCTTACTCAACCCTTATTTAAATCAAGGAATGCCATCTTATATAATCAATTCGTAGAACTATACATGTAATATGTTACTTTCAATATCATTAGTTGTATTGCATTTTTTTATATACATAAACCATTACATTCATGACCTTTTGCTCACAGGAAAAATTCTTAATATACCTTTGAAACCTTGATATCGACAATAAGTTCAAATAATTGAGTGTTTATCTTAAACATACAGTAAAAATTGCAATACAAAATCAAAACATAGCCATTTGAACTACTGTATAGTTTTAGTAAGATGCAAATTTATAATTGAAAAAATAGAATCAGTTTGTACTTTTTTTTGTGATTATTGGTTAGAATCAGAAATAAAAAGATGGGCATAATTGGTAAAAGCACAGGATGACCACAAGTCTATTTTTTTGCAATTGTATCAGTATGTTGAAGTACTATTTCATTATGTTTAGAATTCTGCAGATCAAAATCTATCACAAGTCGGTCGTTCGCATAGAGTACATATAGACAGAATTTTTTAAACTATCCGAAGAACATACAAAAAAAAATAGAATTACATAGAATGGTCATGTTCAAATAGTACCAATTTCAGACGGTCACTGGTTGGCAGTGAAATGAATAAGGACTCGCTTAACAAAAATTTTTAAATGAGCAAATACTTACAAATCACAATTATTATTAGTGCACACACTAAAAAAGATAAATAAAACACCCGTAATAATGGTTAGAATTATACTATACAAATATTATTGTTTGTCTGCATTATTTTAAAGAAGAGATATAGATGTATATCAAAGGGTGATAAAAATATTTAATGCGAATAAAAATAATCAAACAAATTTTCGCTACTATTGTGAAGAATTGTGTCTCTTATGCTATTACATGATCGATCAAATGTCTTTTTTTTTCATTACAAAAACAAATATACATTTACAAATTCTATACGGTTTGGAAAAACATAAAAGAGACACGGTTTTAAATTTAAACTGTATGCAATTGATGAACCTTCTATCGCATGCATGTAGCCTTTCGTCTGACTTTTGTGATATCAAAATAAACCAATGATCTTTTAAACAGTCATCTACAATTGTAGTAAAATAAAACAAAACATATGATTGCATATTCATGCACGCCAGATACAACAGTGTTTCATTTTCTTTGTAAATAACAACAAATGCATACAAGTGGAACAACCAAATTTTTACTTTGATATTTTTTTTTATATAAGAGGATTAACTGTATGTTCCCTCATTACTTTTATATACTATAGTCTGTTACATCAATTATCTGGCGAACACTATCATGTGATTTTTAATGTTTTATACGACCGCAAAAAAATCTATCAGCATGTCAAATTGCTTTTGGTTTTGTTTTATTTGTACTTTAAGTTATGTGTTTGCGTTTATCTAAATATTGTTTTACACACACCAAACTACTAATTTATGTATAGGTATTACCGGATAATTTGCGCTGTACTTTAAGATAATAAAAGAACTAACGTTAACTTCAACAAGACATATTGCAATATCTAACGACATGACTATTATAAAAAGAAATAAGAAAAAAACATTTAGAAATAATGTGTTTACTGAGTCTGGTAGAATTATTAACTTTTAATGATCCTTATCTCATACTGTAATATATAAATGTTGCTCTGATCTAATACACACAATATAATGATTATTGGACTTAATTAAGTGGTGAATTCAAATAATGCTTTCACAATTATAGTACGAATGGTCGTTTTGTCAAAATCTTAATCTGTCGTTATATACGCACCAAAAAATAAGTTATTGGGTAATATTTGAATATGCTATGAACACCAAACAAATAAACTAAAGCAAACAGAATTGAACGTCTATTTTTAATGAATTATTTACATTGTTTAAATAATCAATATAAATACATGAACTCTTTTGTTAAGCTGAAGATAATCTAAAGTATACTAAGACAAAAGAAAATTTAAATTCTAATATGTTATATGCAATTTGCTTTGTAAACAACACCGTGATACCATTTTCGATATATCGACTCAGAGATATACACAATTCTGGCTGGTACAAAACACTTCCCACGTTAATCCACATGTACTGGAACCTTTTTACAAATCCTTTGCCCATTTTGTTGTTTTAAAAATAGCATTTAAAAAAAGAAAAATAACTTGTATTCTCATTGGGATGCATAATAAAAAGAAGTAATGCACTACAGCTCGAAGAAATCAACAAAATCAAAATAAATCAAGATTCCACGAAAGTCTATTACTGATTTTGGCGCATTTAAGTCATTTCAAAACAGAACGTCATACATATGAAAAAGCTAGAATGAAAGTTTTCTGTTACATGAACCATTCAAATTTGTATAACACTATATTTAAATTGATTTTGAGGTAAGTTTTTATTTACTTTTCTATTGTATTGTATTATTCCCATAAATACTGGCCGACTTTAGGAAACGCAACACTAGATTATTTTTTTGTTATTTTTGAATGAATGTGTCACCGTGAAAAGCAATAATTGCCTGTTACAAACGCCAAAATGATTTTCAGAAAGGTCAACTAATTCTGTCTGACAAGTTTTGGGTTCTATTTTACACTTTCTAATTTTGCATTTGTTTAACCCATTAATTGGTTATTGCAATTATGCGGTTGGAACTTGCGGGCTTTTAAGGTTTTTCCTCGGTCGATTCTTTGGCAATTCAGTTGATGGGTAACATTTATGGCATGAATCTGTACACAATGGCACTAGGCAATTTGATTAGCAGTTGACGTTGCAGTCGGAAACGTGTCTGGCAAATGACGATGCGTAATCAAATTCTGTTGACGTTTCATTGTCACTACACGTTAATCTGTTCATTGATGGCCAGCAACAAATCTTGTCTACTTGTATCGTTGTTGGTAGGACAGTGAGACGAGTTTCTGAAGTCATACATTATGGTTGCAGGACGTTTATGTGTTCATGTGTGCAGTGTTCTTAAGGGCTTATTCAGTTCTTTGCTTCTCAGTCTTGGCAATATGGAGATGCAACATTTTTAACTGATTTAAGTGAGGCAAAGGATTGAACGAACTGTTTCACGAATCAAAAAAAAAAACTTCGGTATGATCAATAACCACATGTAAGTCAGATTTTGATTTTTTGTAAAGAGAAAAAAGTATAATAAGCAAGTAAGAAGTAGTTATAAGAAAATCAAACATGATTTGGTAAAAAAAAAATCAACAACATGAGTGCGTTTTTAAAGTCGTTCAGTATATAAACGTGTTGTTTTCATTATTTTACTGATTTCAGCAAGAACATGGCGGCTCCGTGGTTGAAATGCCAACTTTGAATTTGACGGTAGCTTACAAGAAAAACATGTAAATTAAAAATGGCAAATGTTTAATTGGAGGATAAAAAGAATTAAACAGATTTTTTTTTTTTAGCGGCTATTCACGAAATAACCCATGCAAGCTATTTATTTATTAGAATGCTTGAGTTTTATCTAACGAGGAGTAAAACAGAACAGCAACACACACAGCATATTCTCTCTCACTTAAGTTTTTTAATGGCCGTATTTGTCCTATTAGAATCGAAATAATTCATGGAAGCCATATATTGTTGAAAATTTACACATGGCCTGGGCCTTAATATTCGTTAATTTTATACCTCGCCAATGCTCAGGATAAAATTCGAATATCACAGCCCAGGCCATGTGAAAATTTCAAACAAATTATAGCTTACATGAATCATTTCTAAAGTAAACTTCAACAACACATTTGCAATATATAATGTCATGAATATTGTTGATGTGAGATAGAAGTTTCATTGTTGATGCATTAAACAACGAATGAGTGTGATATGATTTGATTAGGGTAAATATGTGTTACTTACATCGGTAAACCTGAACTGCAATAAAAAATAAGAAAAGTTTTAGCTGAACAAACATTTATAAATCAGTTTAACAGTGTCTGGTGCTAATATAAACTTTTAATGATTCTTATTCCACACTGTAAAATAGAAATGTTTGCTCTAATATAAGACACACAATATAATGATTATTGGACTTAATTCAGTGATGCATTCAAATGATGCGTTCACAGTTAAAGTGCGACTGATCTTTTTGTAAAACTCTTAATCTGTCGTAATATACGCAACAATAACAATTTGATATTTCAAAATTAACAGTAGTTTAAATCTAAAAAAATATGCTTATTTAGAATAATGCAAATATGCTATGATCACCAAAAAAAAAAAAAGAAATTAAAGCTAACCGAATATTGAATGGTCTATGTTTAATTTATTATTTACATTGTTTAAGATATCAATATGAAAACATACACTCTCTTGTTAAGCTAAAGATGCTCTTAAGTATGTACCATCAGTTACTGGATCACTCAAGCTTGATCAATATACCATTGTTTTAATATAAAAAACGTTTTTTTTCACATAGAATGAATAATCCCGCTTAGAATAATTTGAAGCTCTAGCTATTTAGTTTCGTATGTGAATAAAACAATCTTCATAATGTTTAAGCACTAAAAAGAATTATAAGTTTAATACATACCCGATATCTTCGGTAATAGGTTTATTCCTGTAAAAAAAAATACATACTTGTGCCTAATTATGACGTGTTTTTAAGAAGTCACAAATCTTTACTTTAGTATATGAGACGCATGCGTGTACGTTGTGTGTTTGAAAAAATATTACTGGAATACTGGTTCAATGAGATTTTTTAAAGAAAATATCCCACTAAAATGTCCATACATTTTGAATGTCATCCTTCATTTTAATTTACAAAGAAAAATTCTTGGAAACACACCAATAATTCAATGAGGTTACAAAGTGTTTTAGGTTGTGTCAAAAAAAAACAATATCATTCCAACAAAAGGTCAGATAATTATTTTTGTTTACATGTTATATATGAACTGGTCTAAAATTTACTTTATAATACTCGACTGTAATTTTAACTATACTTAATTTGTTTATATGAATAAGGCCGTTAGTTTTCTGTTTGAATTGTTCAACATTGTCATATCGGGGCCTTTTATAGCTGACTATGCGGTATGGGCGTTGCTCATTGTTGAAGGCCGTATGGTGACCTATCATTGTTAATGTCTGTGTCATTTTGGTCTGTTGTTGACAGTTGTCTTCCTGGCAATCATAACACCTTTTCTTTTTTATATCTATAGTCTGAACTTGTACTTTACTCGACCAGTATTTAACCATTGTGTACGCGGCTGAACCATACTCGATCTACTAGGAACCATACTCGACCTAGTCAAAACCGCATCCGACATAATCTGAGCATATTTGACTAAGTATTAACCGACGTTCATCAATTTGTCTTTAACTCACTTATTACTTATCAGGTGAATTTAAAGGCCTTGAGATTTAAGTGAAATAGGAGGTATAACTTGATCGTTCATTAATAATCAGAAGAACAATTAAAAAAAGGTTAATTCAAACCATCTTTGTTTTCTGTAATTATATATTTAAGTACACTTTACTTACGTTGAAATCTGTTCATTCCTGTAACAAGAATCCAATACATATATCAAAAAACAATACAGTACAAAACAATTGAAGAGTTTGTTATTTTGTTTAAAAATCTAAACACATGTATTTGTTAGCAAATCATTGCAGGTTGAAATAAAAAGGACAACAAACATTTCACCGAAATACTAATTTCAAGAACGTGGAATGGTGTGTATTCATTTAAGAAATACACATTCATTGCATCTGTCCAGATTAACTAAATAATACTCTGAATATTATAAAAAAAAACACACATTTAAAAAAAATCATTGAACACAGTTTGCATGTTTTTTAGTTCTAGTGCGGGGACTGTTGTGTATGCACTAAAATCAATCTTTTATGGTCAATAGGAAAGTAACATCTTCCAAAATATTTGCACCAAAAACAGTAAGGCACGTTAATGTTAATTTAGATACTTTTTACTCTTATTTTGTAAGCAGTCAATATAATACTTTATTTTATCTGTTAAGAACATGTGTAACGGTGTTGTTTTGTTTAAGTTGATTACAACTGCTCAACCAACATGAACATATTCTGATTAATCTGAGTTGACTTCAATATAATCACTCATGGGAGACAATTTACATAATTATACTATACAATATTAATACAGATGATAACGTCAGGAATGTCAATCTCTTTTATATTACTTCTTAATTTACCAACAGTCACGTTGTAATAATTCCGGAAAAAAACACCCCGGACCAACCCAGACAATTATAAAAACAACATTTTCAATGTTGACATTTTTATTACTTACCCACAAGATAAACATGCGTATTTGTACTTCTTTTGTGACTCTGGTGCCCTGAAATATGATCATCCAAAATGTACATCTTATTTTTAAAAAAAAACATGCTGATATTTGCACACTGCGAATAGGAAAAGAAGTATATGACATAACCGTTTTTTTTTTGCCGAAAAACGTGTTAAAATTTAAAATGAAAACATTGGTATAGTCAAGTTCCAGGCATGTGATTGATAACATTTTTTTTTTTTTTAGAAGTTAAGTGAATGTTTGTCTCATAACACATCTTATTGTTTTAGATAGCGTATAGAAATTCACCGCTTCTTTACAAATATCCAACCATATATTGGTGATCAACATATCATTGTTCGTTTTTCCACAAGCTCGGGTAATGCATTTAAAGACGGACTAGGGACTGAAAATTTCGGTCTACTGTCTAGAATTTGTGTTGTGCTTTTAGCGTTGTCTTCATATTCAGTGGTGAATGGTTATTTTTATAATTTTTTAATCAGTAGTATTTGTATTACCATGGAATTTGTTGGTTTTCAGTTTTTTCCGTTATCGCTTTACCTTCCAAAAACAAAATGGTTATGTACACCAGGAATTCATAATAGATAAAAACAGTTTTTAGACAAATTTTCCGAAGCACATTTTATATAAAAAGATTTCTAACATAACTTTTGATTATTTAGCCCTGTATACCATCATTCCCATGTCAAATTATCATTTTTTTGAACGACAAAATTTCTTCCTATGTGACGTTTTACATTTTATGACGTCAAATAGGCGAAGAAATGAATCTGATTTTTAAATTTGATAGATGCTTTTTGTGCTTTTTTGTTAAACATTTATTAGTTATGAGATATTGACACAGTGATGACTTCTGTACCAATATGTTGACTATTCTAGATACCTGTTATGTCTGCATGGATGTAAATATAACAGAATAATTTGATGCGACTGTCATGCAAGTGAGAGGTTAAGCGCTATAAAACAAGGTTCAGTCCACCATTTTCTACATTTGAAAATGCCTGTACCAGTCAGGAATAAAACAATTTTTGTCCATTCGTTTAATGTGTTTTATCATGGATTTTTACCATTTGATTAGGGACTTCCCGTTTTGAAATATTCTTCGGAGTACACTATTTTTGTGATTTGACCTTTTATACTTAAGAATAACAAGGACATATACAACTAGACGATTTAAAAGTTAGCGATGTTTTACAGGTTAAGTATGTGATGCCCTATATATAGCATGTAAGCAAAAGTAGACGTTCTTCTATATATTCATGGTTTACATTTAAAGGAAATGCTCACATCGAAAGATGCCGAAGAGCTGTATAAGTATAGAAGACCACGTACCGACAATTTTTTTGTAACTTTTCTTAACGATGTTGAAACGTTTATTTTTTTATTTTATTTTTATTTTTACAAGTTTTAAATTTAAAGCAGCAATACCAGATACTTGAATGTACTTTGCGTCGTTCTATCAAACTGTCTGTTTTCATTTTGTTCTGTAGAGAAGACCTTTTAAATTGTGTTGTCTTCTATCACTGAGGTACTAAGTCATTTCGTATACCAATGCAATTGTTAATACCATAATTATCCATTTTATTTGAATCGGTTACTTACTTAAACTGCATTTCTCCGAATAGTCTGTCTATTTCTGTGCCTGAAGGCTTTTTGTTTCTGTATGACACATAAGACCCTATGGGAACTGGCTTTAAATCTATGTTGTCTACATCAACTTTAAGTTTCTTCAGCCTCTCAAACAATAGAATGTCTGCCATTGTTTCCATTTCCTTGATTTTCTTTTCCCATTGTTGACAGTTTTCGATATCTCTACGATAAACAATGGTTAGTGCAGTTATATTTTGTATAGTTTTCTGTTCCTCGTCATGCAATAGCCTAACAAAACTGCCTACTTTCTTATCAATCAAATTCTTCCAGTAGTTCCCCTCCTCAGTAATGGTCTTGATGACTGCTTTGACTTCGTCACGGTAGGTTTTTGTTTCTTTCTCTATTTTGCTAAGGTTTACCTTAGATGTTGTTACCTTTGCTTCTATGTTCTTGACAACTTCGAATCTGAGTTTTTCAGCTGATTTAGTAAGATCTGTCATCAAATGGCGGCTGTGTTTCTCTACGGAGCAAATTCTACACACAGGAGTATCACAATCTTGACAGTAGAAAAAGTAAATTTCTTCATGTTCTGTACAAAGGAGTTTTTCTTCCTTGTTGATATTTGGTCCACTTAAAAACGTGTGGTTTTTACAAGACTTCGTGCGTAAATGAGATGATTTACAGCTTCCACAAAATGACTGGTCACACTGTTGACAATAATATTCACCAGGTCCAGCAGTACAAATTTCACAAGTGGAAGCAGCAGCTTCAGCCATTTTTATATTTAAATGTAAGTCACCTGTGGCAAGGTCAAGTATCTGTCAAGCGTAGTTGTGATCAACAATCCAGACATTAAAGTAAAGGTTGTTTAATAGTCTAAAAGTAGAATTAAACGTAGTAAGATACACTTGAATTATTGAAATAATTTATCACGTTGATTCTATTCAATAAGTTGACTTGTTTGTTTATTAAATACATTTTTGTAGCGACTGTTTAAAGCTAATCGACAAAGGTAAATACATATGTCAACAGTGCAATCAATTTCTTAATAATGTGCGTCAATGTTCACCAAATCTAGATAAACTTTTGTTCAGTAATGTGTGTTTCCATTGTTAATACCGTACAAATTTAGTCATTACTCACCTCTTACTTTGTTTAAGTTGTTTGTGTGATAAATATCCGAACGTTAACTCCCACTACTGGTTATATACACTTCCCTGTAGCGATACGAGTAACTATGTCTATCACATGATAGTTTAAAGTAAGTAATCTGTATGTGATCAATACATACGCGTATTTATCTATTTATAAATCATGTCTACTATTTATATCCACTATAGGAGGCCAAAACGGCTAAAACAAGTGAAATTGATACTAACAATCTCATAATAATGTACCTCAATGTTCACCATATCTAACCATGTTAACTGTTAGTTACGTGTTTCCTCTTATATTTAATGTGTTTTCCTCAGTTTAAGTTTGTAACCCGGATTTGTTTGTTTTTTTTCTCAATCGATTTATGAATTTCGAACAGCGGTATACTCTGTTTAAGTTGTATGTGTGACAAATATCCGAACGTAAACTTCCACTACTGATTATATATATTTACATATAGTGATTCGAGTAAAGATATCTATCACATGTTAGTTAAAACTAGTGATAATAAAATTGAGAATTAAAGTTAGGGGAAAATGTCAAAGAGATAACAACCAGACCAAAAAGTCTATTCTAATAATTTTTGTAAAGCCTGTTATCTATTGATCACTATTATAGCAAGTCAGAAAGTCTCACATAAATAGGGTTCTTGGTGATTTGATTCACACTACCTGCATGTAATCATTCAAACCAACAACATAGCTGTAGTGTTCCGATTATAATTTCTGATATGATTTGACAATTCCCTATGTACTTAACAAAAAGAAAAGTAAATAAGATTGAAATAGTAAAAACTAAATCATCAGAATTACGTAAATATTGAGATTATTTCAGTAGGAATTGATTCATAATTAATGATCAATTGAAATATAAATTATAAAAAAAAAAAAACAAAAATAAAGGTGAAATTGAAATGAAGAGACTGGTGTTGTTATTTTGAATAGTTTCCAAATTCATTGGATGTAGAAAGACTTTTGAGCGCAATCCATTTAGATATGGATCCAATCGGTCTATGTGAGATATTACCGTTTGCTTGTAATTGTTACTAAGTAAACTCATCACAGATACCAGGATTAAATGTTGTATTTACACCATTTGCGTGTTTCGTCTACCAAAGACTCATAAGTGACACTCGAATCCAAAAAAAAAATATAATCAAAAGGCCAATGCACGTACGACGTTGGTGACCATTGAGGACCAACATTCCTAAAAGTTTTGCCAAGTAGAGCTAGGTAATCTATTCGTGAGGTAGAACAATCTTAGTATTCCAAAAAATAAAAAGTTTTGTAAACAATTAATTTATAAATATGACCATATCAATGATTATTTATGTCAGCACAGTGCTGACTGCTGGGCGACTTAGCGATACCATATATCCATCTTAACATCCTATTGCAACAATATATACTACCTGACATCATATAAATTAATCTAGCAATTCTGTCCTCTATATACAGGTAGCTTAAATGTTTTCGCAATATTAATTTCTTATGATACAGTTTCAAGTGTTGAATTGTAAATGATAAATACAGGAGGTGGTTGTACATCAATTTACCAATGATTTTTTTCCGTTGAGTGTCGCTTTTAATGTACCATACACAATTTATTGGTGTACGGTTTACTTGGTTCTCATTCCATATTACTAATATAAACACAATTGAAATAAACTAGAGGAATTGTAAAATGTAAAAATGTTTTGTGTACTTTGGGAGGTTTCACACCCGTTGAAACATGTTATAGAAGTCTTGTTGATATCAGTTAAAATATCAAATTTGAGAATAAACAATGAAAACCAAAGGGAACATTGAATCTTTACCAAAACAAGTCAGACCTCCACCTTACTTATCGCAGTATTTTATTTTTTACTAGAATGCAGAAACGAATAAATAATGTGTAATCTTTAAGTACCAAATATTAACGAACAACAGTTGTTTAATCTGCATAGTTTGTAGACGAATCGCGCGTGTACTCAATGATAATCCCCGTATTTTTTATAAGTTGAAGAATAACCAGGGCTCATATCTGCCTGCAACGTTTGTTTTTTCAAGCATATCAAAATACATTTTGAAGTGTTATACTAGTATATATATTTATAGACAATAACCTTAACTATTTAGATATAATTTTATTTGGAAGATTCACGTTGTATTTTTAAATAATAGAAAAACTAAATTATAACTTAAAAAGATATGTTGCAATATTCATTGTCATTATTATTTTGCTTTAATCTCAAACACAACTGACAACTGATTGATGTGAGATGGAAGTTTTTTTTTATACATTAACATCTCAAAGATCGAATTACTTGGAGATGATTGTAGGATGATAGTACTAAGGTATGTTACTTACATAGACACTCATTGACTGCAAAATATATGAAGTAAGAAAAGTGTAAGTTAGGCAAACACTGTAAAACAATTTAACTGCCACTTGTTTAATTAATAACGTTTAATAATCCTAATCAAATAAAGTAATAATCTAAAATGATAGATATAACGCCAGTCACAGAATGCGACCGTAAATTATTCCTATTTAGTTTCATGAAATTGTATAGTATCATTCTATTTACCCGTTAAGGGTTACAGTTCCTCTGGTATCTTTCGTCCCTCTTTTAATTGGGGTAAAACGTTTATTGAACAAAATGTGCTCTGAAATATGTAATTTAATGTATTGGTACATTAACGGTTCAACAATTTGCTATTTGTTTTCAAATAAAAAAAAAAAATGCACATGGATTTGAATATCTCCAAAGCATATTTTAACACCTCAACTATTTAATTCTGTATAAAAGAAATATTCTTTCACAATGTTTATGAAATTTAATACATACCCGTATATATGATCTGTTTTTGGCTCCTCACTTTCAAATAACATACACAGTTTTTTTGAGGTATCACAATGTTAATACATATAATTGAAGAGCCCATGCTTTTGTATGTGAATGCTGACTAAAAATATGTATAGCAGGATCATTTTACCCTTCCGGAGCTCCCCAGTTTTTGGTGGGGTTCGTGTTGCTTAGTCTTTAGTGTTTCATGTTGTGTCTTGTGTATTATTATTTATTTGTTTGTTATTTCCGTTAATAGCAATGGCGTTGTCAGTATATTTTCGATCTATGAGTTTGAATGTCCCATAGAATCTGTCGCCCCTCTTTTATATGTTATCTTAAGGTAGCACAATACAAAGATTTTTTCACTCCCAATCAGACAACTTTAAACTGATGTAATTCATTTCATCCTTCTTTATATTTTATAAAGGAGGTACCAAAAGAAAGAAGAAGGATTAATCTTTCAAATTGTGATAATTTCATTATGATATAATTATTACATAATTAATTATTATGTAATTAGTTGCTATATTGTAATGTCCACACTTGAATGAATTTAGCGTCTATATTCTTTATAGCATCCCAAAATATTTTATAGATTCTTGTACAACACAGCATGACCTCTAAAACTGTGTCTCCGATTTCTAAAAACATCAATAGAACAAATTTTATACCCAATTGAATTTAGTGGTCTCTAATGAATTGATGTTGCAAACTTCATTGAAGATTTATGAGAGAATGAAATACAATAGGCAAAAATCTGAGACACAGTGTTGGAGGTCAAACTGTGTTGTACAAGAATCTATAAAGTATTTTGGGATGCTATGAATAACAAAGAAGCTAAATTCATTCAAGTATGGACATCACAATATGGCAACTAATTACATAACAATTAATTATGTAATAATTATGTCATAATGAAATTATCAAAATTTGAAAGATTAATCCTTCTTCTTTCTTTTGGTACCTCATTTATAAAATTTAAAGAAAGATGAGTGGAATTACATCAGTTTAAAGATGTCTGATTGGGTATGAAAAATCTTTGTATTGTGCTACCTTAAATTGAACATACTTGATAACAATGATTAAAAAACACACATTTATGGAGTGTGTATCAACAAGTTAAAATTATCTTGGTCGTATATTTTAAGCAAAAAAAACAAGTAAACATTTTAGCATATTTTGAATACTAATTCTAATCACATGTACACATTGTCGACATACCAGTCAAATAGCTGTATGAACTATTAGTATAATATTAATCAAAGAAAAGGAAAAGTTATTTTTATGAAAGCAACTACACACTTTTCAATATTATGGCATGTATGAAAAGAGCGTACACATGAATAAACATTTTCCATGTTAAAATATGTTAATTTAGACAATATTCATGTTTTTGTTTTCTGTAATCAATCGTATTAGTACAATATACTTACGTTGAAACGTGACAATTCCTGTAACAAAAATTATCAAATTTTCATTAAATACAAATTATAAGATTAAAAAAAGATTGTTTTTTTGGTGCAAAGTCCTGACCCAATTATGTGTTTGTAACACCAGTGGATCGTATTGTATTGTAGATCAAGTATGTATTCTTTTAATCGATGCATGACTTTCGAACAGTGGTATACTTATGTACCCTTTGTTCATTTGAGAAACACAGATGTGTTGTTGCTGTCTAAAAAACTTAATTGTATTCTGAATATTAAAAATGAATTGCTAAAAATTAAAACTAAGTATGTTAAAAGCACCATTGGATACGTGCTCTTTATTGATTTCGATATGTGAAATTATAGACAGTGTTATAAAAATCAGTGTAAGAAAAACACTTCTTTGTAAAGTAACGGTAAAATAAATAATGATTATGGATGACGGACGTCAAGTGGCATATTAAATGAATAATCAAAACAAAAACATCAAATGTAAATATAAAATGAAAATTAACCCTGCTTTGTACTATAGACCGACACACAGAAATGGATGTCTAATGTTTGATACGTTTGTTTGAAAAGAGGGATGAAATATACCAGAGCCGGGGTCTATTTTAATAGTTTGTAATTCCATGGTTTGCATGTTTCACAACCGGTTTTCACAATTTCGACGAACACAATAGTAAAGTAAACTGAATTATTATCTCGTACAGATACTGGCTCATTATAAATAAGAAGATGCGATATGAGTGCTATCGAGACAACTATCCAACAAAGTCATTGTGTAAAAATACATTTGTCCTCCACACCGTCGCACTGCCTTTGAAAAATTAGCGGGGAAATATAACGTTACGTCCCGAAACGTCTTCATTTTTGGCGCAATTTGTGAGGCTTACGGAAGGGATTGAGTAAACAATATTATAATACTTGATTTTTCTCAAAATCGAGTATGGTGACAAATATTTTTTAAAACGTTATGACGTTCCATTTTTTTCAAAGAATAACATATCTTACTTTGGTCAAATCGACACCGTTAGAAGTATTTAAATAAATCTTAAATGTGCATTTAAAATGTTCATTTCTTGCCGTTTTTAGGGGTAACCATAACGTTTTTGGCTTTATTTGAGTAAGAATTAATTCTTTAAATTGTAAAGTTAGATTTTTCTAACCATCTTGAACTATTTTGCTTCAATTTGAGCCCCATTATATAAGTATATGGTGATTAAAAAATCATATTTAATTTGTTTAAATAAAAAACGTTTGTTTCTTCAAAATTGCAAAAAAATTTCAATTTTCAGAAGTATTTTTTGCAAAAACGAAATCGACGACAAATATTTTTTTTGGCAGAATTTGATTCTCTGTCAATTGGAGAATGAAATATCTTTCAGGGAAAAAATTCTCACCGTCAAAAATAAACTGTT
Source organism: Mytilus galloprovincialis (assembly GCF_965363235.1). Taxonomy (NCBI): domain Eukaryota; kingdom Metazoa; phylum Mollusca; class Bivalvia; order Mytilida; family Mytilidae; genus Mytilus; species Mytilus galloprovincialis. Next base: position 80,186,318 of record NC_134845.1, on the reverse strand, counting down.
GGATATGCCCTTAAACACTAGAAATGATGGTTGAATAATTGAGTAAACAAACCTCATACAAGTATTAAAGAAGAGATCAATGTGGTAACTATTTTAACTTACCTACAACATGTACAATAATGACATTCGTATATGTATTTCTTTAGCGATTCTGTTTGCCTGAAATATGATTATTCAGACTGTTATCAATATCTTTGCAAACAATATACTGGTATTTGTACACTATGGCTTAGACAAGACGTAAATGACGCAACCGAGGTTTGTGAGGAAACAAAATGTGAAAAGATGTACAACGAAACATGGATGAAAAGTCAAGCTCCAACCACATTCTTGCTAATAAATGTTAAGCCTTTAAAACTGATGATATCGTATGGGTGTTTTCTCATTTTTGAAATCCTTATGGTTGTTTATAAATGTTGATATTCACTTTATAAAAACTTTGATAGATATTTGTCCCATTGTAAACGCTACTAAATCTCTTTTTATATACAGATACTAGAAATTCATTCGACGAATCTGCATGCCATACATCCGTCATAGAAATATATTTGTTTTTACGAACTCTGTTTATGATGGAATGTTCGATTACCAGATTCGATCGTCTATGTTCCAATTTTGCTGGATCTTTTGCGTTTTCAAGATCTCTATTGTTCATTGAAGTGTTAATTTTATCCATCAAACACTTGCTTTCTATCCCGAATTTGGTATATGTACAAATATGTTCCTAGCTTAACAATACATAGATATTATTACCTTATATTTGGTAGCTTGTCAGATGTTTCAATTAACGCCTTACTGTCACTGAAAAAAAGAGAATACAAAATAAAGTGAACAAGCATATCAAAAGCAAATATTTCTTCGAAATCATTGCCATTGGCTTTTATAATATACAGATTTGATTCTTAATACATATTGTCATATGTTGAAATATACAGAAATGCAGAAGAGGTTTAAACAAATTTTGTGTTTTGGATGACAATAAAGCTTTTGACAAAAATATGTTTTACAGACCGTGACATAATTACGTGTCTAATGCAAATTAGAGTAAAAACAACATGTTGCTGCTGAGGTTAAAATTAAATTAAGGATGTACTTAAGTGAAGTTTTGGAATTTGTGTTAGCTGTTCGGAATCCTTGGTTTTTTACCGTCTAATGCAAGGTAAAATATTTTGCCCGATAACACCCATTTATCTTTTTATATACAACTTAATAGCTCATGATTTAAGCAAATTCTTGATTTATTTTCTTTTGATTTGAGACCCAAATAATACCAATACAAATATAAGGTAAAAGTCTTTTTCCCGCAATATTTTAAAAATCAAATATCTCGAAAAGGAGCTCCATGACCTATTAATATATTTAGCTTATTTTGTTTCTTAACTTATGCTCTTCCGATTAAAAGTATCAATTTTAAAATCTTGATTTGTTTTTAATTTCACCTAAGTACATCATTAAGTCGACAGCAGTTTACTGTTGTCAAAATACAAATTTGATAAACATTGAATGACTATCTGTGTTTTTCAAAATTGACAGTTTTGTAGACTTCCGCTTTTTGCCATTACCTATCATATGAGTAATGCATATTTTAAGTAAGCTACTGCTAAACCGATAATAGACCAAAATATTTCTTATATCAAAATAAGTGTTCGAAACTAGTCCTTGCTACACAGTCTCAAGCAACCTTTTCTTTCCTGGTGTCAAAAACATCAATCATGAAAATATACCACTGTTATCTTACATCCATTCGAACACATGCTCTGTCTGCATTTGATATATACGTAAATAATCAACATTTGTACGCTAGTGTATAAATGGTTTTGTTCTTTATACTGTTGTTTGTCTTTTTGGTGTTTTATAGGTATTGTTGCCATGATATAGATGACTTATTTTTGACTTATGCGTTTCAATGTTCCCTATGGTGTCTGTTGTTACAATTCGAAATTAGAGGCAATTTATGTAGTTAAGGAATCATTTGTCATACCAATTTTTAGCACCATAGTTAATCTTTTTCTCAAAATCGATAACTTACCGAAACTTCAACTCTCCGAATAGGCTGTCTATATCTGTGTCTATAGGCTTTTTCTTTCTGCATGATATAGAAGACCTATCGCAAACTAGTTTTAATTCTAATGCAACAACGTTTGTAACGTTCATTTTGATTGGATAACGTCACTTTCTTACATTGCATCAATTGACAATTGATGCTATGTGACGTATGCGCAAGCGCAGACGGCATATGACAGATTTTAAATACATGTTTTAACGTTATTTTCTGTCAGTTTCATTAGAATGGAGATAACAATATTGTATTTTAAGCTCCGACGGCTTCAATTGGGGATTTGATGGTCGCAAATACCCGTTTACTGTCTCCGCTAACACAGGATCTGCTTACCCTTCCGGAGCACCTAGTTTTTGGTGGGGTTCGTGTTGTTTATTCTTTAGTTTTCTAAGTTGTGTCATGTGTACAATTGTTTGTCTGTTTGTCTTTTTCAGTTTTAGCCATGGCGTTGTCAGTTTATTTTCGATTTATGAGTTTGACTGTCCCTTTGATATCTTTCGTCCCTCTTTTTTGAGCTATATTTACGAATGATGTCCTTATGCCGATGCTAAAATTTTGTAATTGTTTTGATTAGTTTGTGATATCGGTGTAATAATTCGTGAGAAAAACATAATTTTTTCTCGTTAAAATCTAAAACATTGATGCATACACGAGCTAATCGTACAAATTTAGATATATAAAAACTGTAAGATGGTGACAAGGGAACGTCACCATTCAAAAATAGATCATTGACGATAGAAAATGAAAATTCATCTCTGTTGTCATAAGTTTTAGTATTAAGCTTTCCATGAATGATATAGATATCAAGATCGAGGAAAGGGCAGTGGTCATTGTTAGTATTAGCTTTATTTAAAGTAAAGTAAGTTCAACAGGATAAATGTCTTTAGTATACATACTGAAGTCGTCATTTTTGAGAGCCAAAATATCATCCAAATATCTAAAAGTATTATTAAATTTGTTTATCAGATGTTGTTTCGATGGATCTTTGCTGATTTTTGTGATAAATTGTAGCTCATACCAATACAAAAATTGGTCCACAATAAGTGGTGCACAGTTAGGCCGTGTTCACACCAAACGCCGTGTACAGTAAACATGTTTACAATTAGTTTAATGTAATGGACATTGGTTTCACATTAAATTTGTTCACATTTATAAACTTTGTTTAATTACCTGTACATAAGATTTGTTCACACTTGTAAACTCTATGTCATTTAAATGTTCATTACGTAGAACCGAATGCAAAGTTTTCGGACAACTTTTCTAACAGTAAGGGAACGACCATTTGACTTCAAATCGGGGGGGGGGGGGGGGGAGTGGGGTATTGATGGAAATATTCCGAACCCAAATTGGATAAAAAAAAAAGGTCCTACAGATGATACAAAAATATTCTAAATCAAAACAAACAAAAAAACGGAATAAAACGTTTGCGCGGCAAAATTTCTGGCTCAGATAAATTAACAAAATACCTCCCCCCCTTTTTAAGTTAAGTGGTTTCTGCTTTATGATAAAGATGTCTCAATTAAGCATTAGAAAGCGTAGGCTGTACCGGCGTGCTTACAGGCGAAGAATATATATTTTTATTCCCATAAAGTCAATGCATTACAACCGTACAGAGATTGAAGGAGAAGAAGGAATGATATATTACGGATCACTATATTCCTATCTTTTCTGCTTGTTTCAAATGGTATTTCTTCTCCAAGGAGTATTTGGCAACGGGAGAGGGTAATTTTTTTTTTAGTTTTAAGGGTAATTTAACGGATCCGTGATACATGTACTAGACAAACAATACATTTACCTCACACTTTTTAAGTAATGCATTTAAAGTGAATCATTGTTTGAGTAAAGCATGTAAAGACCCGTGGCAAACATTTCTGTGCAAGTCAAGTCGATTCGGAAAGACCTTAATTTTCAAATGAATAATGTGTTCGGTAATGATGCTGCTTTGAGTTTTGATAAGGGCCTAATAAAGCTACGTTATGTTTAAAAAAAAACAAATAAATATATCAAGTTTAGACAAATATTTCTGTAAAGAACTTTATTAATAATTGTTATAAATATCAATTTATTCAAAAATTGTTTCTTCCTTAAATATACACGGTGAAATTAATGTTTTAAATGGCTAGTTTTGTGTAACTTAATCTACACAAGGCCTACATTGAGTTTCGACTGCATGTAGACAAAAAATGTTTCACACTACATGTAAACATTGAATTTTATCAATGGGAACGTAATTTTGTTTAGTTTACGTGTGAGTTACACTTACACAACACCGAGATTAGGTCAATGTGAACACGGCCTAAAATTTGTCTGTGTTTACAAATGATCGAAAATTTGGTTTTGTTCTGGAATTCCATGTGACTGTTATTCAATTGAAAGGTTCAACTACGTATACAACCAGGTTCTATTAAGCATGGCTGTACCAAGTCCGAAATATAATAGTTGTTATCATTTAGTTTGATGAATTTGGACATTTGAATTGGCCTTTTGTGCAGGGACTGTTCATTTGGAATTTTCCTCAGACTTAGTGTTTTTGTTATTATACTTTTAGTTCAATAACCGTGTTCAACCGACTGTCAAGTGTGTGGAAAAAAAGAACGATATATTAAAATATACTACGTTTAAGTTAAATATCATAGATTGATTGAGTTTAAATTTTTGATTTTGATTCTAATAAATAACCAGAAAATCATTTGGTACTGTTTCGAAAGTAACGGAATGAAATACCACTGCTTCATCTGATTCGCCAAAAACAAACCTTGAGGTATAATACCACCAAATAATGGTTATTCACATCCGGTTGTATACGAAAATGAGTGGAAAAAAATATTCCCTTGAATTTGACAGCTGTAGGTGATAAATCTTACATTTGATTACAGTAAAATATTTCTGTGTCATACACATATGTCTTGGGTATTTAAATGCACCATTTTTTTTTTATTTGGGATTTCTATAGAATATTTTGTAATCTTGAGATAATATGGTGACTACATTTTACACAAATAAAATAAGGGGAGACATTTTATTGATTAACTTCAAGGGATAGTTATTATCTTATATGCAATAATGTTTCATGAGATTTTTTTTTCTATATTACTGGACAGGATAAACCTTTACTCATGCCAAGTATTTGGTTATTTGAAAAAAAAGATAAACTCTACACATTTTTTGGAAAAGTGCAAATTTAACAAAGACTCATAGTTGAAAATCAATGGTGGTATTACACATAGTAGTCTATGTCAGTGCAGCCTTTGTTCTTGCTAAAAAATAAACCCGATATTCCCCACGAAATCGGGAGCATTTGGAGCGTAGTTGAAATATGTTCACTGTTGTAGGATGATTTTTCGTCAAATAAAATTATGACAGGGAATTTCAAGATGGGTATCAATAGTATCTCAAACAGGAATTGATACCAGAAGTATTTTTTACACCAGTTCAAATCATGTTTGACTTATAAAAACACGTTCCCAAAATTTTAGTGAAAATAAAAGAGAGATGTACAAATATATGGAGTGATTTCATAATAGTTTTTATTTTTGCAATAACGGACGAACATACGAGGATTTTAAAATCTTGTGGTTGAATTAATAATCAGTGAACTTGCAGCTAAAGGTTGTAATTTAAAATCAAGCATATAAGGGACTTATCATTATTTACCTGGGAAAGGGGGGGGTGGGGGCGGGCTGGTCATTTTGAAATCAAACGTATCAAAATTTTATTTATCCCCCCATAAAATTTATCTATTTTTATTTGATCCCCCCTGTAATAAACATGCAAAAATTTTAACATGCATATATAACACTTGTATGTTATTTCAAAAAATTTAAGAAATATTGCAAACATGAAATATTCTCAGTGGATTGAGGTCAAAACCATATTTGAGGGAAAATTGACTTGACTATGCGGTATGGGCTTTGCGCATTATTGAAGGCCGTATGGTGACCTATAGTTGTTAATGTATGTGTCATTTTAGTCTCTTGTGGACAGTTGTCTCATTGGCAATCATCTTCTTTTTATATTGACAAAGGACCCTTCCATGAATATTAATGGGTAGAGCAAGCCAGTGCTTTGGGACGCTAAATTTTCTGTCGTTTTTTCTACTTTCATTTATCTATTGGGCTATTAAAGAAAACTGTTTAAAACAGTAAAGGCACGTTATTTTGCTAAGAGGGATCTATTAAATATCCCTCTCTTTTAGCTGGAACAATTCAATTACTCATTTATTGTCATATTTCATTCGTAAATGAGTGATAGTAACCCAAAATTTTGATTAATTAAACTAAAAAGTACAAACTTTGAGGGAACGAGAGGTATAAATTGACCCCGACAGGAATCTGATATAAATGATAAAAAACAGGTACATTAGTCTCATCCCAGAATCATCTTTTGAATCAATATTCAACTGTTTGTATGCAGAATATTTGATCATTTATTGGAGAATTTATTGCTCAACATTATATTCTTTCATGATGCAGCGTGATTTGAATTTTTGCACAAAATTTCACACAAATCACTGTAGATTTCATTTTAATTTATACTGAATTGTTTACAAACTTTTAGGCTGATTATAACATAAATCAGAACTAATGATTGTTAATGTAGTGAATGCAGTGTGTGAAATATAACGACTGGATTAATCAGGTTATGAAGCACCTATGCATTTTAAATGGGATAACATGACCCAAAATGACAGCTTACTACATCGCCGAAGTTATGGGATATATCTTACTTAATTGTATATGAATGGTGGTAAATATATTTCCATTTTATTGTTGTAATGTTCTTCTTGACATTTTGTCTCTTGAAGTACTTAAACTATTTATTTCTATGTGCAAAAAACATTGATCCCCCCACTTTGAATTTATTAAAAAATGTGAACCCCCTATTCCACAAACTAAAAAAAAAGATCCCCCCTGTATTTTGACCAGCTCACCCTGCCAGATAAAAATATATAATTTTTTTCCATGGAATACAAATAAAGATGGATAACAACGATTTATAAGCATTAATATATAACCTGCAGAGCTCTATACTAAAGTTTTAGTTTTTATTCAATTCTTGTTTCAGGGACAAGACCAATTTCGTGATACCGTATCCCTGCCGTAAAATAGCATCTGTAATTTCTTATCAGTGAAGTGATTTTATTTATAATGTAATGTGATTAAAGCGCAAATGTTTATTAATATCAAAGGTTGCACTTGATATTACACCTTCACAACGAAATCGAATTGTGTAAAAAAAAAAGGAAAAATTTTTGCCAGACTTGTGCGTTTGATTTTCCATATTTGTTTTTATTGTGTCTATAATCCAAAAGCCATTTATAACTTTCTTACATACCAGATTTAGAAGCATTCGTTAAAAAATAAAGGTTTAATATTAATAATTAATACAAAAGTCTGTGAATTATTGAAAATAGGACGTTCCGGAAAACACAAATCGCTATATTAAATGCTTGTAAATCTCTGTTACATGTGGTGCGCTTCTATTTAAATACCTTTATGTTAAATAAGAAAGTGTAAAAACAGTTATTGAAATCCGGTTGAAAAAAAGGGAAAACGAATAGTGACTATGTAACTTATTTTTCAAATATCGAATACACAAAAAAATCTCTAACCATCCACGCTTGCAATTTGTTTTTACTGGCAGGTGTCTGCTGGCATTCGATTGGATATCAGTTTTATGTAGGCGTAACAATTCATCCAATTTATCCAATCAGCTGTCTTGTGTGCGATCTCATACGATTCACATAGTCTAGTTTTTTATAATGATAGCGATACAAATTATTCGTGCAGAATATACATACACTATATAGGGCCGTTACTAGGGTTCTAATTCAGGGGAGGCAGGGGTTTGGGCCGCAGATTGAGGCCCCAAGAGAGCAGGGGTTGGGGAGGCCACAGCCCCCTCCGATTTTTTTTCTTCAGTAAAATGGCTAAAAAGGACCCGTTTTCCTTCGATTTCCTTACTTTAAAATTCATCAGTATTGCTTGAACCTGGAAGCAATTTTTATGCAAAAACATACTGAGATTGCTATTCGGGGTTAGCCAAGGCTCTGTCTTGAAGACCGTACTTTGAACTATAGTTATCACCATTAAATACATTGTGACCGCCGATTTTTCTCTTTCAATAAAATGGCTAAAAATTACCCGTTTTCCTTCGATTTCCTTACTTTAAGACTCATCAGTAATGCTTGAACCTGGAAGCAATTATTATCTGTATTTAAAGATATTTTTGTTAGAAATCAAACTGGTAAGTTAAAAAAACCATATAGAGCAAATAATAGAACGCAAGATATTATTTTATCGAGGACCGTGAAATCGATATTGTTGAATGCTAAACAGAAATGTATAGAACTACAACAAATGGGAGTGTTTTCTATGGAACGCCATGACTGCCTTATGTTAATGATCAGCATTATATGCAGTGCTCACACCATCATATTAAGTGCTCACAACATTATATTAAGTGCTCACAACATTATATTAAGTGCTCACACCATTATATGCAGTGCTCACACCATTATATTAAGTGCTCACAACATTATATTAAGTGCTCACACCATTATATGCAGTGCTCACACCATTATATTAAGTGCTCACAACATTATATTAAGTGCTCACAACATTATATGCAGTGCTCACACCATTATATTAAGTGCTCACAACATTATATTAAAGGCTCACAACATTATATTAAGTGCTCACACCATTATATGCAGTGCTCACATCATTATATTAAGTGCTCACAACATTATATTAAGTGCTCACAACATTATATTATGTGCTCACACCATTATATTAAGTGCTCCCAACATTATATGCAGTGGTCAAAGCATTATATGAAGTGGTCAAAACATTATATGCAGTGGTCACAACATTATATGAAGTGATCACAACATTATATGAAGTGATCACAACATTATATGAAGTGCTCACAACATTATACGTTTTTTGTTGTATGATGAGATTGTTGTATGATGAGATTGATGTATGATGAGATCATTCGGTAAACATCGTTTTTTAGCGGAAATTACCGAATCCACAATTTGTAAATTACGGTAATGCCCAGCAAACAAATTTAAACAGTTATTAAAGTCATGTGATCATAAGGCAGTATACAATATTTAAAACTGATTGAAATAAGTAATGAAAAGATGAAACTAAGAAGTGAATGATTAAAGTAGTTCTGTTCGTCGTAAGAAATACGAATGGCAAAATGTAAGTGAAATAATAAAAAGCTTATTTAATGAAATATCGAAGGGAAATTTGTATGACATATTCCTCGAGCTCATTTCCTACTGAAGAACTTTAGCAAGGTGCCACTTTATAGTCCGTACTCAGTTTAAAAAAAGCTGAATTGCATTTTAAATAAAACAGTCAGCTTTCTATAACACATAAGCGTTATATTACACTAGCTTATATATATGTCATGATTGAGTCATTTTTGGCATCCATTTTCAGAATTTGTTATTTCACATGAATAAGTATCTAACAGATATAGAAAATGCAGTTTAAAGCATTTCATTGTAGGTGTTTAACATAACTTTAGGCAGCAACCATTTATTTTTTTTAGGGGGGGGGGGGGGCTATTGATTTTTATTTTTCTCGCGACAAGTCGAAAATATTTTTTTTAATTCAATTTTAGCATTACATATATTGGCAGCTAGGGGTGAATCAACCAAATTTTTTTTCTCAGAATCAAAAACTGGAAACACACTTTTTTTCCAAAAAATCCATAAATTTTACCCTTTCAAGACCCAGTTTAACATTATTTTCATTTAAAGTTATCATCTCTTATGAAAACTGAGTTTGTGGGGATGAAAAACGTTTACGTTTGTTCGTCATTTTGCACGGTTAATATATATAAAAAAGTGGTATGCTTGATAATGAAACAACTTTCCACAAGAGACAAAATGACATCACAGAAATTAACAACTAAACGGCCACAGTACGGCCTTCAACAATGAGCAAAGCCCAAACTGCATAGTCATACAGCTATAGAAGGCCCCGAAATGATAAACGTAAAACATTCCTAATTTATGTACAAACAAACGATCGAAAAACTAACATGTATATAACACATTAACAAACGACAACCACTGAAATAAAGGCACCTCCTGACTTGGGACAGCCACATATACAGAATGTGCGGCGGGTTTTAACATGTTAGCGGGATACCAACCCTCCGTCTAACCTGGGACAGTGGCGTAACAGAACAACATAAGAACGAACTATGAAAATCAGTTGTAAAAGGCTTAACTCATCAGATGGGTACAAATATAAATCCATCTACCAGAAAATAGAGTAGACGTGGGCGGGTACTTCTATATCCCAACAACAAAAAGACACTATAAGTACTGATCTGAGAGTACTCGCAATTACTGACAGCTAGTTCAAAGCCAATAACAACTAATAAAAAAACATGCATCTAAGTTTTGCATTTAGGTAAAGATTGAAACAAACTGTGAGTAAACTAGAATGATTTACTATTATTGGATAGTAACGATTGTCCATGAAAAAGGAGTCATTTTCAATTTTCTTCAACTTTGTACTTGTTTGGATGTATAAATATTTTGATATGAGCGTCACTGGTGAGTCTTATGTAGACGAAACAAGCATTTGGCGTACTAAATTATAATCCTGGTACCTTTGATAACTACTTGACCTAAATTAATTCTGGTTAAGGTACATTAAGATACAAAATATAATCAACTACAAGTCATAGAAGAATAATATCTTTTAGATCGCACTTCTTTGATAACAATGGACCTCGAAAAAAGATTCAAATTTGTGTTTAGGTCCAGATGATAGCAACAACACAAAAATAGGAATGCTATTTGTTGCTGAGCACTTCTTTGATTTTATTTAAAGTCCACACAATTTGTTTTGTAACGGAAGCACAAAAAAAGATACTCATTATTATGTCAATATATAATTGTAATATAATTATATTAATGGAGAACTTCTAGTATTGTTTTACTGTGAATTCTTCTCGTTGTTGTGATTGGCGTTCTAATTCTTCTCACATACAAGCTTGTCTATAGTCTGAGGATTTCTGTTATTTTTGCTACCAATTTTTTTTCCATATCCCATGTTAGGATCAATCTCAAAGGTTGAAAATTTCATATCTGAATATTTTTTTCGTTATCTGGAAAGTTACTTTTGACGGCGGATCTTGATGTTTCTGTGGGGCTTCTTTCTCATGGATAGGGATCACTCACGGGGGAAAAAATGGAAAATTGTCGAAACTAATTTGACTTTTATGTATAGCATAAAATCGAGAATGGAAATGGGGAATGTATCAAAGAGATCACAACCCGACTCCATAGAAAAAAACAACGACAGAAGGTCACCAACAGTTCTTCAATGTAAAGAGAAATTCCCGAACCCGGAGGCGTCCTTCAGCTGGCCCATAAACGAATATATATTAGTTCAGTGATAATGAACGCCATACTAATTTCCAAATTGTACACAAGAAACTAAAATTATAATAATATAAGATAAACAAAGACCAGAGGCTCCTGACTTGGGACAGGCGCAAAAATGCGGCGTAGTCCGAATTATATTCTTAAAAGAATTTAAATTCACAAACTAGTTATTTTGCACCAAACATTAATAACTGTTTAAATTTGTATGCTGGGAATTACCGTAATTTACAAATTATGGATTCGGTAATTTCCGCAAAAAAACGATGTTTACCGAATGATCTCATCATACATCAATCTCATCATACACCAATCTCATCATACAACAAAAAACGTATAATGTTGTGAGCACTTCATATAATGGTGTGAGCACTTAATATAATGTTGTGAGCCCTTAATATAATGTTGTGAGCACTTAATATAATGGTGTGAGCACTGCATATAATGTTGTGAGCACTTAATATAATGTTGTGAGCACTTAATATAATGGTGTGAGCACTGCATATAATGGTGTGAGCACTTAATATAATGTTGTGAGCACTTAATATAATGTTGTGAGCACTTAATATAATGGTGTGAGCACTGCATATAATGCTGATCATTAACATAAGGCAGTCATGGCGTTCCATAGTTTTCAAACTACTAAGGCATTGTCTGACCATAATGTTCTCTTATGATCGGGAGAAGTACTGTCTGACTAGACACGTTGAAAAAAATTATCCAACAGCTGATTCAGCCGGTAACAAATTTCCGATATCATAAATGATACACAATACAAAGGGAACTTTCTCTGCTTAATTGAGCCCCTAAATAAATGTAATTAAAAATATTTAAAATTGTTGAAAGCAAAGTTTCATATGCGTTCTCGTACTACAAAGGAAATACTGAATAACAGATGGATGGCCACAAGAAAAAAAAACTAAATCAAATACTGAAATGGTTCACTTTCGATAAAAAATTCCGGAAAATGACAGATATATCAAGTATCATGATAACTGTTAAAACTATAAACGTGTGTTGTTTATAATACAAATTCAAGTTCTTCGTGTAAATATTGTCAATAATTCATTTTATTACTTCAAAAAAAAAAATGGTGTAGAAAATTCAGGGGAGGCTCTGCCTCATAGGTAGTTACGGCCCTGCTATAAAACAAATATATCCTGTCCAAAAATGACTTGCGAGACACCATTTTAATCAAATAACTATTTAAAAAATAAGACAGCATACATATAACATATTATCATTCATAACTATTACTATTTAAAAGGGAAATATTATACTATTAGTATCATGGTCCCAGCATTTTAACAAATTTATCAAAAAAGGACGTTGTTGCAATGGTGTGACAGGGACTTTACGGTGCGTCTAAAAATAACCTAGACCGCCTCGGTGCACTATAAGCTCTCGAAACTGCACTAAGACCATGATGGAACACTATAGCGAACTTTCTATACTAATGAAATGTCCATGTGTGGAAAAGAGATCTTACTATACACTGTACGGACATTTAGACTTATTCACTAGCAAGGATAGCAAGGATACAAAAATTACGATATTAATAACGCAAAAAATTGAAAGGAAAGTGCACGCTATGTCGCCCGGAATCCGACACTGACCTAGCAAATTACGACATAATTAAACCATTAGCAACTTTGTTAAAAAATATATAGAAAAAATGTTTTTTCTTTTCCTTAAACTGGGAATATTATGATAATCAGATAAAGGTAATTTCTGTCAAAAAACGTATGTTACGAAATAATTGAAATCGGATTTAGATTAGATTTGTGATCGTTGGAATTTAAATAATCTATCTCTTTATAATTACCTTTTTTAATCAAACGGAACACATACTATAGGAGATGTGGGATATATTTCAATTTGACAGCACCACGACAAAAAATCATAAATGAATCAAGAGCGCATGTTTAGTCTTCAACAAGAAACAGGTGTCTACACAAAAGGTCAAGGTCTGAATCGTCATAAGTTTGTATAACATTTGTAAATAAAATAAATAAAAAACAATTATATGAATGAGTCTTAACAACTAAATATTCATTATTTACACAAGCTCGAATGATCTAAATAATCTACATTTTTGTTATCGTTAGAAACACGTTTGTAAAGCTCATTTTCTGTTCTCTTAAAAAATTTGACTTCTCTTTTTTCATTTATTACCTACAAAAATTGCTCAACCTTTCATTCTGACAGCGTGAAAGACCAAAACCAAGGTAACACACTATTATAAGTCATGGTATTCGAAAGCAGGAGATTAGTACTCTATCAGACAAAACTGCAAACACGTTTACCAAATACTTAACCAACGCACCACAAACTAATGCCTGCACCAAGTTAACGTACAATAACGAAATATGAAGAGATGGCAGATACCCACAACCAACTTGGAACCACCACCAGACAGAAGGACAAGTAAGCATTTAGAGGGCTGGCACCCATGTGGAATTTACTGACCCCATATATACCGTATTAGGTCACTAGCAAACTATGTAACTAATAATATTCAGTATGGTGATGCAGCATCTATCCTCTAACTTGGAAACTAAATGAACATTGAACATTCATATGTGTATATCAGTGCCTTGTACTTGTATGATATTTGTCTTTATTTATTCATTAAAATATGAATCTCTAATAAGACTTTATTTACAAAATATAACACATGAGTAAACAAAAAAACACTTTCAGAAAAAAAAAGAGTAACTATAAAAAGTGCGACACCAACAAATATCTTTCCTTTAAAAAGGATTTCATGGTAGAATTTGACATCAAAATGGGTCAAAATAACAAATATCCAATAATTGCAATACTAACAAAACTTAACTTAATTACATTGTTTACAGAAGCTCCCATTTCGCCTTAGTTAATTCTTGTGTACCTGACAATTTGTACTAAGGCAAACTGGGATTAATTTTATATATATATTTAGACAGCTAAGGCGAAATGAGAATAAGCCGTTCACACAGTGTTTTCACAAACCGGTAATTTCTTCGCCCAGGGATATGAATTTGACATTAAAAGTCCCTCAATAGCTTTACAATACCCGGCCGTGTCATTTCCGTATATTGTAGATGGAACTTGTAATATACACAATGAATTTCATACACCAGACATACGAATACAGGTGAATTTTACCTTTTTGGAGGACTCCGAAGAGGTGGTGCATTGCATGTGCGCTATGTTTGAAAAAAAATCCAATCTTTTATTTGGGGTACGTCTGAATACCGCTAATGACCTCCTGAGTGCACTCAGGACATACAATGTGCACTCAGGATCCTTCATATTCATCGTATTTGCACACAGGATGGATGCATATATTCGTTACACGCTGCTTATCTTAGAGTTAAATTTTGGTAGAATTTGAAATCGAACTTAGATTTGTTAATTCTTATGAAAAAATGACACCAATTACTAAGCCGTTTATTATCCAACCAAGCAGGAAAGTCCCTGAATCGACAACATTGATCGATTGATATGCAGGAACATATATATAAATAGTTAGATTTACTGTTACCAGATTTACCTTTTATATTTATTCACACGTGTGTTGTGAGGTTGATTTATTTTGAATTATACTAAATACTAGATAAAAAAAAAATAACGAATACATGATACATAATTGTAGATAATCCAAACGGCTGTATGACATTATAAGTAATAACGCGGGCCATGCTTGTGAGAATTGTGTGATAGTGGTTAGTTCGTATAATAAGTCAACGTTCGGTATAGTCAGGGACTGTTTTACACCAGGAACGGTGAAATCGAAGACATCCAAAACCTTTGATAAACATGGAACTATTTTATTGCCAATCAGCCAATTATTGTACAACTTAATAATATCTTTCACTCATTGGCACTCATACCATAATGCACATCTTCTTCAGTGGCGGATCCAGAAATTTTCATAAGTGGGGGCCGACGGACTGACCTAAGAGGGGGTTCGCTCCAGTCACGCTTCAGTGATTCCCTATATAAACAACCAAATTTTTTCCCAAAAAGGGAGGCCCGGGCCTCCTGCACCCTAAATCCAACTAGGTTCTTATATCTATCTTTACGATTACGTCGCTTCTATATATCATTGTCTCATTGGCAATCATACAACATCTCCTTAACTTTTTTAGGTTACGTTTAGGATTTTCCGTTACTAATCTTCTAATACAAAAAACATTTTCACCGGTGTTCACAACATTTCAAGGTTAAATTTATGGCATACATTCTGGTGTGTATACATTTAACATACGTCCTTGCATTTAATTATCAATATATATTTATATAAACTAACATTTATTAAAAAATAAACAACATATATAGACGAATAATTTATTACTTCCTCAACAAAACTAGAAAAGAAATAAAGAATCAACACAAGATTTAATCTTTTTTTTTAATTAATCAAAATATACTTCAAATTCTAATATTAAAATACATATATACATGTATTAATCTAAAATGCATTATCGAGTAGAAGGGGCGCAACTCGTGGTATCAAACCGGTATACTGAACGGATGTAAACAGGGTCTGAAAATTTTGTACTTTCTTTTGTATCCATGGTCTGTTTTGGTCTGACGCGGTCTTAACGGGTCTAAACAACCCGCTAGACGATTCAGTCTTTTCCGTCTTGACATGCCTTAACGAACTGATTTACCTGATGAGGCTATCGATCTGAACGACGACTTAACGATCTTAAATATCTTGACGATTTTTTCTAGCGGTAAATCCAGTCAATCAAGATGTGATCAGACCAAAATGACCGTTTCAGACTGAAATCGTGCTACTAGTGTTGTGATATATACATTGAAAAGTAGAAAATATCTGACGGTGTTGGTGTTTACTTATGTATGAGGAAACAAACGTAATTTAACCCAAAAAAATGGTCTAGGTCTTGACTAATTAGACACGCCCTCTTAAGAGTCAGTGGGTCCATAACAGGATAGGGAAAAAACAGCTATCGAAATACCATAATTCAATCTATTAATCAATTTATCTAGTACGGCATACGTTTCACCGCTAGCAAACTCTTTATATCTTGATAATGTATCAATCATTTACTTCAGATCCACTTTCGCCTCGTCGTCAATATGCGTGATATATTTGCTTCTGGAGCACGGGAGCAATCAATTCATCAGTTTCATAGTGATGCATAATCAATAGTTCTCAACTGCTAATTGTCTCAAACAGTTTTCCAGTTTTGGTATTTTATTTTTATTTTATATTTAATTTCTAACGAAAATTTTAGAATTTCTTTCCGCATCTTTGTCCTTGAATTCTTTTGTTTGAATAATCAATAATAATATATTAATCTACATCAGTGGTTACATTGTGTGCAGTTAAACTACATTTATGTAGAGGGCAGTAGAACAGAAAACCATCTCCATTGTGTATATATGCAATAACTCGTATATTGAAGCGTAAAACCACGGCAGTCAGTCTCGTTTAAGTGGAAAAATTACTGTGTCAATTTCATATACTTATATATTGCAAATATGTCATAAAAGCAAAAACACACGAAAAAAATGGCCACAATTTATAATAAAATTCAACTTTTTTTCCGGCCGTTTCGTTTATTCTCAAGTTAATGTCTTACTGATCTGTTTTGTTAATTAAAGTTTTTTTTTTATCTATAACAGCAAAAGGCGCAACAGATGTGTTAAAATCAGCCATGCGATTTATTTGAAGATGCATGTGACCTTTGTTGTTGTTTATAGATTTTATTCGAAGTTCGTATATCCCTTCAACCATTTATTTAGATGGTATTTTAACGTATAGATAGCGCGAAACTCTTCTTACTCTATGCATCGGATATACGACATTTTTATTTCGACTAAACGAGGCTGCAAATTTATTCATCCGAGCAGCTAAACGGCTGCACCCAATTTTAGCAAAGATATACATGTCACTGTCGGACTGGAGCAGTCCAGAGATGTGAATATTTCTATACCCAATCAATTCTTTTTGTATGAAAAAGATTTTAAAGGTATACATTAATACGACAGCAACCAAACGACACATATAATTCAAAACACTAAGAGTCAACATACAGATTTTTGTTATAGCTAGAAGCCGGTAAAGAAAAAGAAAAAAAACTGCATCATGAATATATAATACGGAGTCGGTGAGATTTTAGACAAGTGTTGCAAAATTCCACGTGCTCTTTATTGATTTCGATATGTGAAATTATAGACAGTGTTATATAAATCAGTGTAAGAAAAACACTTCTTTGTAAAGTAAAGGTAAAATAAATAATGATTATGGATGACGGACGCCAAGTGGCATATTAAATGAATAATCAAAACAAAAACATCAAATGTAAATATAAAATGAAAATTAACCCTGCTTTGTACTATAGACCGACACACAGAAATGGATGTCTAACGTTTGATACGTTTGTTTGAAAAGAGGGATGAAATATACCAGAGCCGGGGTCTATTTTAATAGTTTGTAATTCCATGGTTTGCATGTTTCACAACCGGTTTTCACAATTTTGACGAACACAATAGTAAAGTAAACTGAATTAGTATCTCGTACAGATACTGGCTCATTATAAATAAGAAGATGCGATATGAGTGCTATCGAGACAACTATCCAACAAAGTCATTGTGTAAAAATATATTTGTCTTCCACACCGTCCCACTGCCTTTGAAAAATTAGCAGGGAAATATAACGTTACGTCCCGAAACGTCTTCATTTTTGGCGCAATTTGTGAGGCTTACGGAAGGGATTGAGTAAACAATATTATAATACTTGATTTTTCTCAAAATCGAGTATGATGACAAATATTTTTTAAAACGTTATGACGTTCCATTTTTTTCAAAGAATAACATATCTTACTTTGGTCAAATCTACACCGTTAGAAGTATTTAAATAAATCTTAAATGTGCATTTAAAATGTTCATTTCTTGCCGTTTTTAGGGGTAACCATAACGTTTTTTGCTTTATTTGAGTAAGAATTAATTCTTTAAATTGTAAAGTTAGATTTTTCTAACCAACTTGAACTATTTTGCTTCAATTTGAGCCCCATTATATAAGTATATGTTGATTGAAAAATCATATTTAATTTGTTTAAATAAAAAACGTTTGTTTCTTCAAAATTGCAAAAATGTTCAATTTTCAGAAGTATTTTTTGCAAAAACGAAATCGACGACAAATAATTTTTTTTTGGCAGAATTTGATTCTCTGTCAATTAGAGAATGAAATATCTTTCAGGGAAAAAATTCTCACCGTCAAAAATAAACTGTTGGATATGCCCTTAAACACTAGAAATGATGGTTGAATAATTGAGTAAACAAACCTCATACAAGTATTAAAGAAGAGATCAATGTGGTCATTATTTTATTTTAACAACATGTACAATAATGACATTCGTATATGTATTTCTTTAGCGATTCTGTTTGCCTGAAATATAATTATTCAGACTGTTATCAATATCTTTGCAAACAATATACTGGTATTTGTACACTATGGCTTAGACAAGACGTAAATGACGCAACCGAGGTTTGTGAGGAAACAAAATGTGAAAAGATGTACAACGAAACATGGATGAAAAGTCAAGCTCCAACCCCATTCTTGCTTATAAATGTTAAGCCTTTAGAACTGATGATATCATATGGGTGTTTTCTCATTTTTGAAATCCTTATGGTTGTTTATAAATGTTGATATATACTTCATGAAAACTTTGATAGATATTTGTCCCATTGTAAACGCTACTAAATCTCTTTTTATATACAGATACTAGAAATTCATTCGACGAATCTGCATGCCATACATTCGTCATAGAAATATATTTGTTTTTACGAACTCTGTTTATGATGGAATGTTCGATTACCAGATTCGATCGTCTATGTTCCAATTTTGCTGGATCTTTTGCGTTTTCAAGATCTCTATTGTTCGTTGAAGTGTTAATTTTATCCATCAAACACTTGCTTTCTATCCCGAATTTGGTATATGTACAAATATGTTCCTAGCTTAACAATACATAGATATTATTACCTTATATTTGGTAGCTTGTCAGATGTTTCAATTAACGCCTTACTGTCACTGAAAAAAAGAGAATACAAAATAAAGTAAACAAGCATATCAAAAGCAAATATTTCTTCGAAATCATTGCCATTGGCTTTTATAATATACATGATTCTTAATACATAATGTCATATGTTGAAATATACAGAAATGCAGAAGAGGTTTAAACAAATTTTGTGTTTTGGATGACAATAAAGCTTTTGACAAAAATATGTTTTACAGACCGTGACATAATTACGTGTCAAATGCAAATTAGAGTAAAAACAACATGTTGCTGCTGAGGTTAAAATTAAATTAAGGATGTACTTAGGTGAAGTTTTGGAATTTGTGTTAGCTGTTCGGAATCCTTGGTTTTTTACCGTCTGATGCAAGGTAAAATATTTTGCCCGATAACACCCATTTATCTTTTTATATACAACTTAATAGCTCATGATTTAAGCAAATTCTTGATTTATTTTCTTTTGATTTGAGACCCAAATTATACCAATGCAAATATAAGGTAAAAGTCTTTTTCCCGCAATATTTTAAAAATCAAATGTCTCGAAAAGGAGCTCCATGACCTATTAATATATTTAGCTTATTTTGTTTCTTAACTTATGCTCTTCCGATTAAAAGTATCAATTTTAAAATCTTGATTTGTTTTTTATTTCACCTAAGTACATCCTTTAGTCGACAGCAGTTTACTGTTGTGAAAATACAAATTTGATAAACATTGAATGACTATCTGTGTTTTTCAAATTTGACAGTTTTGTAGACTTCCGCTTTTTGCTATTACCTATCATATGAGTAATGCATATTTTAAGTAAGCTACTGCTAAATCAATAATAGACAAAACATTTCTTATATCAAAATAAGTGTTCGAAACTAGTCCTTGCTACACAGTCTCAAGCAACCTTTTCTTTCCTGGTGTCAAAAATATCAATCATGAAAATATACCACTGTTATCTCACATCCATTCAAACACATGCTCTGTCTGCATTTGATATATACGTTAATAGTCAACATGTGTACGCTAGTGTATAAATGGTTTCTCTTTTTATACTGTTGTTTGTCTTTTGGTGTTTTATACGTATGGTTGCCATGATGTAGTTGGTTTATTTTTGACTTATGCGTTTCAATGTTCCCTATGGTGTCTGTTGTTACAATTCGAAATTAGAGGGAATTTATGTAGTTAAGGAATCATTTGTCATACCGATTTTTAGAACCATAGTTATTCTTTTTCTCATAATCGATAACTTACCGAAACTTCAACTCTCCGAATAGGCTGTCTATATCTGTGTCTACAGGCTTTTTCTTTCTGTATGATATAGACGACCTATCGCAAACTAGTTTTAAATCTATGTTGTCCAAATCAACTTTAAGTTTCTTCAGCTTTTGTAACAATAGTATATCTGCTATGAGTTCCATTTCTTTGATGTTCTTTTGCAATGTTTGACAGTTTTCGTAAACTCCACGATATACCAGTCATAGTTTGTAAAGCTTTCTTTTCCCCATCCTGCACTAGCTTAACAAAATCATCAACTATTTATCAATTATTTTCTTCAAGTTATTCCCCTGTTCAGCAATGGTCTTGATGACTGCTTTGACTTCCTCACGGTACACTTTTGTGTAATTTTCAATGTTGTTTACGTTTGTTGATACCTTTAATTCAATATCCTTGGCAAGTTCATATCTAAGTTTTACAGTTGTTTTAGTAAGGTCTGTCATCAAATGGCGACTGTGTTTATTCAAGGAGCAAATTGTAGAGACAGGAGTATCACAATCCTGACAGTAGAATAAGAAACATTCCTTGTGTTCCGTGCAAAGAAGGTTTTTTCTGGTTGATATCTCGTCCGCTTACAAAAGTGTGGTTTTTACAAGACTTTGTGCGTAAATGAGATAATTTACAGCTGCTGCAAAATAACTGATCACACTGCTGACAATAATGTTCACATGGTCCGCCAGTAAATATTTGACAAGTCGAAGCTGCAGCTTGGGCCATTTAATATGTTTATGGGACTACTTACAGTTACCTTTTAGCTCAGTCTGTTATCTTCAAAGTGTAGTCTGGAAAAGACTATTTTCCCATCGTGGAATACAACATATTCATCTAATATACGATGAAACAGAACAGAAGTAATATATTCGACCGTTCCGATTGATAAATGAAAACATTGAAATTTGACGATTGGACGCCATCTTTGTCAATGAAAAAAAAATCAGCGATGTGCGACTAGTATTCAAATTTAACGGTACGGGACCGAAAAAAATCTGTAATTTGAAAAAAAATGTCGACCACCTCTTAAAATCGAAAGGTGGTCGGCTTTCAAAAGAAGGTGGTCGGCACAAACGGCTCAAATGCCGAATGGAAAACACTGAGTTTTACTATGTCTTAAATCAAATACTGTGTATATCTGCTGAATGTTCAAAAACATTCCTTAAAATAGAAGTTAGAATAAAAGTTGTATTAAAGTGTTGATACTTACAGTAGAACGTCAATGGTAAAGAAGGTTTATACTGTTTAATCTGTATATACTGTTAAACTATTATTTAACATGTTTAAGGAATGACTGTAATATTTTTTCTGTCCATGGAAAAATAACATAAAAAATTTGGTGCACACTGAACAACGCGCGTAGCGGGTTATTTAACAGTGTGCACCACATTTTTTTAATGTTATTTCGAATAGACAGGAAAATATTACAGTCATTTCTTATAATTTAATTCTAAATTCCATTTTAAAACGTAGAAAACCATGAAAAAAGGTTGATAACGTTACGGTCACATGACTAAATTATGTCTATGGGCTCATAACAAAATAACGTCAGCCAATCAGAAGACGCGTTACATCCAAAATTAAATTATAATAATATATTCCTTATGTCACTTAATAAGTCACTTACTGATTCTAAATGATTCTACTAATATCATAAAAGTATTTCATTATAAACAATCAAACGAAGAGCGGATAATTAATTCAATGTCTTTACCTGTCTACCTCCAATTAAGAGATGAATGATACGTTTTTAATTTTAGTTGACGCATTGATGTATTTAAATATCATTATACTTAAGATACATAATGTTTATTTATTTAGATTTGACTTAGAATACTGAATACACTTTGAAGTATAATTGGCTATGTTTGATATAATTAACTTTATGTTGTCCGATATAATGATTTCAATGACATCAACACGAAATATATCCATCAAATATTTATTTCCTTTGCATATATTTCTTTTTACATTGTACATATATAGACGATAAAACTAGACTATCAATTATCTTCAGTTTTTGAAGCTTTTCTTATACACAAATACACTTCGATAAAAGTAAAATTAAAAATTGGACTTTTTTAATTTGTCAAAATGACAACAAACCAACCAAAGCGCATTAAACAACCGAAAGCCAAAAATACTTCTGCTGTTCCCTAATCAAACACTCGTTCTAAGTCCGTAACAAATGGCGTCATACTTAATTCGTAAACATTTAAATGAACTAAAATTAAAAAATAACAATAGACTTAAAAAAAGAAACATCATTGTTAAATTGAGATCGAATGGAAATGGGGAACATGTCAAAGAGACAACAACCCGACCATAGAACAGACAACAACATAAGGTCACCAACAGGTCTTCAATGCAACGAAAAAGTATTGCATCCGGGGGCGTCCTTCAGCTGGCTCCTTAAAAAAATATATATAATAGTTCAGTGATAATGAACGCCATAATAAACTCCAAACTGTGCTTATGTTTTGCCTCGGTGTTGTCACTTTTGATTCGATGATCTTGACAAGTTTCGATGCAAAGACCCTATAAGTGAATCAATATTAACGCCAAAATATGCAATCTTTAATGACCTGAAAACAGTATTGGAACTATATCTCTTCTTAATAAGTCTAATTTAAGGTTTTGTTATCTTCTGAGGTGTATACTGACATTTGTGTGCTTTATAAAGAATATTTATATAAAATTGGATGTGAAATACCTGAACATATAAGGAGTCTGCATACATTTTACGGACGCCATCACGAGTTGGTTGACCGTTATGGAATAACTGTTCACAAATGATATTGGATATGTTCCCTACGTCGTAACTACAATCCCATTCCCTTTCATGAATGTGACCTTCGAATGAGACTATTTACCGGATTTGTTTTCACATAAGCAACACGACGGGTGCCACATGTGGAGCAGGGTCTGCTTACTCTTCCGGAGCACCTGCGATCAGCCCTAGTTTTTGGTGGGGTTCATGTTGTTTATTCTTTAGTTTCTATGTTGTGTCATGTGTACTATTGTTTGTTTGCATTTTTCAGTTTTAGCCATGACTTTGTCAGTTTATTTTCGATTTATGAGTTTGACTGTCCCTTTGGTATCTTTCGTTCCTCTTTTTTGAGCTATATTTACGAATGATGTCCTTATACCGACGAATCTTGTAAATGTGTTAACGAGTTTGTGACATCAAAAACCCAAGTGTAATGATTTATGTGAGAAATACATAAATTTCTCTCGTTAAAATTCTAAACATTGATGCATACACGAGCGAATCGTACAAATTAAGATATATAAACACTGTAAGATGGTGACAAGGGGGTTCAACTAGGTATACACCCAGGTTCTATTAAGCATGGCTGTACCAAGTCCTAAATATAACAGTTGTTATCTTTTAGTTTGATGAATTTGGACATTTGAGTTGGTCATTTGTGCAGGGACTGTCCATTTGGAATTTTCCTCTGACTCAGTGTTTTAGTTATTATACTTTTAGTTCAATAGGCGTGTTCAACCGACTGTCAAGTGTGTGGAAAAAAAAACGATATATTAAAATATACTACGTTTGATTTAAATATCATAGATTGATTGAGTTTAAATTTTTGATTTTGATTCTAATAAATAACAAGAGAATCATTTGGTACTGTTTTGAAAGTAAGGAATGAAATACCACTGCTGTATCCGATTCGCCAAAAACAAACCTTGAGGTATAATACCACCAAATCACGGTACGTCACATCCGGTTGTATACGAGAATGTGTCGAAAGAAAATTTTGCCTTGAATTTGACAGCTGTAGTTAATTAATCCTACATTTTATTGCAGTAAAATATTTCTATTTCATAAACATATGTCTTGGGTATTTCTTTATTTGGAATTTCTGTAGAATATTTTGTAATCTTGAGGTTACATGGTGACTAAAGCTTGTACACAGATAACATAATGGGATACATTTGATTGGTTAACTTCCAGTGATGGTTATTATCTTATATGCGATGATGTTGTATGTGATTTTTTTTCTATATTACTGGTCAGGATAAACCTTAACTCATACCCAAGTATTTGTTTATTTGAAAAAAAGATAAACTATACACATTTTTTTGAAAAGTGCAAATTTAACAAAGACTCATAGTCTCATAATCAATGGTGGTATTACACCTAATAGTCTATGTCAGTGCAGCCTTTGTTCTTATTTAAAAAAAGGAGCTTCTTGTGAAGAATTTAGCTTTCCGCTATTAAGACAAAGTCATATCACTAAAAGTTTAACAATTTGGGGTTATGTTGAATGCATTTATCCCATCCATCTTGAAATAATTGTGTAGCGGCGGACAGAACAATTTTAGAAATTTAAATTATCTAAATACCTCATGGTTATGTTCTTTTCATATATGTTATGATGGTATGATACAAAACCCCTCACGGGGAGGATTGTGCCTGATATTCATATGATGAAGACATAATTTTTCAATCAGTTTAATTGAAGTCCGGCATGTCAGTTAACTGCTAGTAGTCTGATGTTATTTATGTATTATTGTCATTTTGTTTATTTTCTTTGGTTACATCTTCTGACATCAGACTCAGACTTCTCTTGAACTGAATTTGTATTGGCTAGAGGTATAGGGGGAGGGTTGAGATCTCACAAACATGTTTAACCCCGCCGCATGTTTGCACCTGTCCCAAGTCAGGAGCCTCTGGTCTTTGTTAGTCTTGTATTATTTTAACTTTTAGTTTCTTGTGTATAATTTGGAGTTTAGTATGGTATTTATTATCACTGAACCAGTATATATTTGTTTAAGGGCCAGCTGAAGGACGCCTCCGGTTGCGTGAATTTCTCGTTGCATTGAAGACCTGTTGGCGTCCTTCTGCTGTTGTCTGCTCTATGGTCGGGTTGTTGTCTCTTTGGCACATTCCCCATTTCCATTCTCAATTATATTGGGTATTTTTAAAATATGTGACGTATAAATTTTCTGACGTCAGACACGTGAAGTTGTCAATGAGTTTTTTAATTTCATAGATGCGTTTGTGCTTTTTTGTAAAATTGTTTTAAGATTGTAACACAGTGATGACTGATGTACCCATATTTTGACTTACTTACTATTTTATTTAGCATGTCTTTAGTTCACGCATCGTTGTGAATGTATCAGAATTTGATGAGACTCTCGTACAAGTGAGAGGTTAAACGCTATAAAACCAGGTTCAATTTGTTATTTTCTACCAAGTCAGGATTATTACAGTTCTTGTCCATTCGTTTGATGTGGTTTGTCATTTGAGTTTGCCATGTGATTAGCGCCTTTTCGATTGAATTTTTCTCGGAGTTCAGTATTTTTGTGATTTTACCTTTTTAACGATCCAATGCATGTATATACGATGAGTTAGTGGTTAATATGATTGTATACATGATATAAAGAATAATATTTATTATATAATGCAGTATAACTTTTCAATAAACTAAAGTTTGTCATATTTTTTTTCCATAATCTTGTTAATTAAGACAGAATTAAGATACATTACATTTCACACACATCCACACTAACACCAAAATAGTTTTGAAACGCAGCTACATTAAGGCCGTTTTCACACTACTTTCGACAAGGGCAGATAACTCCGTTCAATCTCATTAAATATTCATGCGTCGTTGTACACGCCGCCATAATGGAGAAGAAAAAATGTCCAGTTCACCATCTTTTGATGAAGCAGCGTTGCAGCAATCGTTGCCTTAGGATGCGGAATGGTGCAAGTCAGGGTAATTATAGAAAAATTGTAAAAAGTCATGGATACATTATATGATTTAGGCGATTTTCTGTCGAGTATTAAGCCCCGCCCTCTACGAATATTTAGCCAATCAAAAAATACCTGCTTCATTTAGAAGCTTGCATCAATATTTTTCTCGATCACCTGTAATGTGACGAAAAATAGGAAATATGGACAGAAATGTGGAATTTGTGTTAATCTAGATAGATATTTAGTAAGAATTAACCCAAGAACATCACAAAAAATGGAAACGGTACGTTGAAACGGAGTAGTCTGCAAATCTCAGGCCTCCGACTTATGATGTTGTGCCTCCGACAGTGTCGTGGGTATAACTAGCCTAATTATGCATTCTCTCGGTTAAAAGAAGTTATTTGCACTGATCCATTCTATTGTTTTCACATGTTTGTTGATTTTAATGAATGTTTGATGCATTTCCTTTACAAATAAAGATATACACAAAAGGGGGGGGGGTACATTTGTTACAATATGGTGAAATTATACCCCCTTATCATATTCATATAGTTTTCAAGCCAGGAAAGTGATATATTTATACAGAATTGGTGCAGTTATGCAGACCATCTTGCTGAATGTGTGGTCAAGCCCTTTCAGTCATTCATTTTGTGATAGCTATGCAGTAATTAACTTAAAGCTTCTTTCAAAATTCTAAAAGTTATCGTTTAATAGGCGTAGCTCAATATTATCCTTGTCTCTTGGTTGTTCTTGCCTTTAAGAGTTGTGATGTCACGCATTCAATACTTGTTATTTTTACTTTGGCACTTTCCTATGACCGATTGGAATAGACTTAATGATTTATAGTTTAGTTAGCATATGTTTAAAAGCTGTACAGTATATTGAATCAGTAGTTTCTAACGATAATGATAATTTGAGATACATGTACATAAGTTTTCATCTCTAACTGTATTTTTGCTTGTATGTTTAGGATGGCATTTACTTCCACACGTTTATATCTTAGCTTTTTTGCATTTGCACGTCTTGGTTGTGCACGAATATTTTCATTAACATCTTTTGCATGTTTTTCTTGTAAGTGAAAATTAAACTAGCATTCTTTGCAGCTGCGTGCAGTGATATCAAGGTCTCGGGCCATACCGATGTGTCTGTAGTGTCTTTAAGAGGCTCTAGATCTTCAATATCGCAACATGACTGCAGTACACTTCTAGTATAATCACAGAAAAAATATTTTCTTTGGTCGGGTTGTTGTCTCTTTGACACATTCCCCATTTCCATTCACATTTTTATTATAAATTAACTTTAAACTATGGTCCTTGGCGGTGATGTCATCTACTTTACACAATAAATGTGGTAAATCACCAGACGCCCTGTTAACCACCGATATGCGCATCATAACAAAACTTCATTTTATAATAAGTGCAATTGATTTTTGAGATCTTCTTATTGTTCTTACAAGTAGTGTGTAAACTTCAATGTGTGAAACTGCTTTTTTTTATTTAGTTAAAAAAAAATCTTATAAAAATATAATAAAATTAAAAACCAATTGTTCAGAGAACAATTGAAGGTCTTTCCATCAAAACAATGTATTTTGATATGAAAAGTTGTGAAACTAAGTTTAAAATGTCATTTCAATCGTCAAATGATAGCTCCTAGTAAGCTGATTCCAAAAATATATTGTTTCCATACATTTTTTTTTAAATAAGGGAGATAATTTGTTACTTCCGGTTTGAAAAATGTTACTTCCGATTATATTTGAATATTTACTTGACACTAATTCCAAAAATATCTGGTTCTATATACTTTTATATTAATAAAGTACAAAAAAATAGCTACTTCCGGTTTACAAAAGGTCACTTCCGGTTGTTTTTTTCAAGGTTAAATGGTTTGATACCTTTTTCTAAAAGTTGTATATCTTTATCATGTAAACATATAGAATTAAGCTATGACCTTGAGATCAATTTCAAGGTCATAAACCAAGGACCTCAAATCAAAAGACCATAGGCCTTAATTATATTTAGTTAATGAGTTATATCACCAAACGCGTATTTTTAAATACAAGAGGGGAGAAAACTCCCTTTTACATTCAACGTACGCTTGCAATCAAAATTTACATCTTACGACATGTCGCAACTAACAATTTAGTAAAAATAATTTGCTGATATCTTATACAGTCTTTAGATATAAGTGAAAATAAGCCAAATTCAAATATTAGAATATGACCTTGACCTTTGACCATGACCTTATTTTCATTTTTTGGGACCAAGGACGTCAAATCAAAAGATCCTAGGTCTCTATCACTTATGATTTATAAGATAGAAATTCATATCACTTATATCAGATGCATAAGGGGAAATAACTCTCATATGGAGCGGTCATATCGCTTCGGTCAAGATAGGACAAATCATGCCAAGTATATAACGAGCAATTTTGTAAAATAAATTTGTCGTAATCTTTTACGGTTGCGAAGGAGATGCGCTAACAAGGAAAACAGTGTTTGGGGAGATAACTCCTACAAAGAAAAGTATTCGTTTACGCAGGGTAAATTTCAAAAGCGCATAAACTGTTCGATATCATATACAAAATATCTAAGCGACATATTGCGAAACAAATGTTTATCGCAAGAACAAAATTAGGCGGAAGAAAAAAAAAAAAATAATCAGAAGAAAAACAATAGGTCTTTCCACAGAAAAGTGGAAAGACCTAATTACCATTTTAATGACATGACTAGAAGGGTCTGACATACCTTACGAAGAGTTTAGAAAACGTGTTAATTACCCAGATCATATGCGTACAGTTGGACCATATGAGTATTTATCTTACCTCCTATACATTTCTAGGAATATGATCGGTTAAAAGCGTCCTCGTGGAGACTGTGTATATTTGATATCAGGTTAGTAGGGAGACGTGGCGTATTGCATACATGGTTAGTAGTGGTGTTTTGTCCCTTAATACTCTATATTAGGCAAAAGGGAGGTGGGGCTTATTTCATACATGGTTAGTAGTGGTGTTGCTTCGCTTTATAAAAACAAAAGGTACTGAGAAAATATCTTAACGGTTCAACAGCTACGAAATTGATGATTAAGATGGAAATAAATTCATGAAATGCATTTAAACCAAACAAGTTGTTATTATATATATTGGCATCTGTTTTTGTAGGATCGCCAGAAAAAAGCTTCTTAATGCTAACAGTATTGAAGACTTGCTCATTTTGATAGTAGTCTAAATTTCACACGTTAAGATAGTCGGTAAAATAAATTCGTTACATAGTGTGCTAGTGACGTGATACGGTATATATGGAGTCAGTAAATTCAATATGGGGAGTCGAGCCTCGCTCTCATCCCATATGGAATTTACTGACCCCATATATTCCGTATTAGGTCACTACATGTAGCACACTATGTAACTAATAATACCTATATCATTTATATAGTCATGCCCATATTCGTATGGTCCGGAACATATATTATATATATATATATATAGTCAGTTTGAGTAATAATTATCACATAATACCCTATGGACATAATGCTTTTCATATCATCATTTTTGAATGCGTTTTATTTCATACTGGATACAAAAATTCAATATACTGTACATACATGACATAGGCACATATATGCCAGAAAAGAAGTCATGTGCCAGATAAACTGTATATACATAAACATTAATTAACATTTCCCGTTATCTATGTTAAAATAACTTTTAATATGGACATATATCTGATTGTCATGTCATGATGTCACTATTAGAATGACTCCATGAGAGCTTCAGTCCTTTCATTAAAACTGGGTACAATTTTACTATATCCAGAAATTGCATACCAGAAAGGAAGGCAAGTGAGAAATAAATATTAAAATTCAAATGTATGCTAAGTTAGCCAGCTATGTTGACATGTCAGCTTTGAGTTAAATACATTCATCGTACATGTACGTACATTTGTATCTAAATACATTTAATTTTGTACATGTAAATCTTGAATATCATATATTTGAAGCCGGTTCTGGATGACTACCAACTTACTAAAATGATATAGTTATTTAAGCAAGATATTATATACAAAAAAGAAGATGTGATATGATTGTCATTGAGACAACACTCCACAAGAGACCAGACAGAAACTAACAGATATATGTCACTTTACTGCCTTCAACAATGAACAAAGCCTATACCTCATAGTCAGCTTTAAAACCATATAGGTGTTCCAGACCACATGAGTATTTGGACCTGACCATACATGTATTTAAATCATTGATTGATTGATTGTTGGTTGCTTTACGCCGCATTTGGGTTAAATTGAAATAAAGAGTTATCAAAATCTTTATTTTTAGTTTTAAAAGTTGAAATTATTACCATAAGATGTATAAAGTGAACAGGCGAACAATTGAAATTAGACATTTGATTAATTGTAAATCTGAATGCTATGTTTGTTCTCTCGCCCAAGGTGACACTTGCTACCACAAGTAACGTAATATTTTTTTATATTAACACGTTGCAGTTCATGCATGATCCTAAGCATTTGCACTTTTTGTAAAGTAGCTAAATATTATAAAACAATTTCCCTCCCACATTATATTTACTTCCCATAACTTCAATTTCAGTGGCCATAATTCAAGTGATGAATTACTGATCGACATGCTAAATATAGGAGATTAACAGATTTAACAAGCGTGACTTTTTTTTTAAATAGTTTGAATATTTATAAACTTCCTCTTTCAATTACAGTTCAACTTTTATATTAATTTGAGAGTAAAAGTATGTTGATCTGTTATATGCATTTGTATCCAATAAACTTGACTAACTTCTTAATACTAGTCAGACCGTTCGCGTACGGTCGACCATATGAGTATTTAAAAAAAGTATGCATACAGTCCAGACGGTACGCGTACAGTCCAATAACTCATACGGTCTGGTACATAGGCATTATATAGTTTTTCCACTTTTGTTTATATTCATTATGTTATTTAGTTTTTTAGTTATATTGCATTTGCTGATGTAAACTTTTTTATTCTACATGCACATGCTATTTTCACTTTATATATAGCTTCCTAGAAGATCAGGCAGGGTAACTCTTGGCATTATGCCATATTACCTGGCTGGTAACTGTTTATGTGCTATTTCCATTAAAATTGTAGCACTTTACAGTTGCTGGGTAGGTTAGAATATCTCATCATTAAGAACATGGCAGCAATAAAGAAGAGGAGGCATAAAAAAATGAAACTGAAATGATGAGTTCCTTGGGTCATTGCCTATTTCAATTGTTGATGTAAAAGAAGTCCATACTGACCATGTACTTGTAAGTTTTACCATCTGGAATATGCTGTTTTACTTATATTATCAGCACTAACTTATTTAAGACTGCGTGAAGTCATATTATTGCTTATCGCCACTTCATTTTGTGTCTGATCATGTGTGGCAATCATACCACATTTTTGTTGAGTCTCCGACTTTTGTCATAGAAGGGAGACATCACGATTCTACATTGCATTGGCAGCGGCTTCCACAAATATTCACGCTGCGGTTAAAGTTTTGTAAAAAAGAAACTTGATTATCCCTATTTCACTTATAAATGGAGTTTTTATTCTAGTAAACATTACAAATACTCTGTGGTTAAAGTTTAAAATTTTAATAACTTTCTTAAACTATCCTGGATTTGTAGGAAACTTGGACAGAAGGTTGTTTATGATCAAAAGCTAAAAAAAAAAAATCTTATGGAGGAATTTAAATAGAGAAAAATAGTCAACAAATGACCGAACAACGAATTCATTTTATATCACTTGGAAACCACGGTAATTCATTGTAAGCACTGTTATAAATGTTTTCAATCGTAGAAAGCATCATATATTCAAAATTAAAATTAAACTGAAGAAGATATGTGTGAGGAATGAAAATTGTTTGTTCTTATTGCTGACAATAAAAAATTATGGACCGTTATTTAATATGACAAAACACTATAATCCATAGGTCACTCACGCTTTTTTCATTTTAAAAGTAAGTGTAACAGATGTTGAATTTAATATATTTGTACATTATTTTTTTATATGTAACAGTTAACTGTTACAATTGAGATACTTGTAAGTTCATACCATTTTAATTTAAACCAAATTATAGGACCATGATAGTTTTTTTATATCCAAACTTAAAAAACATATTGCTTTGATCCCCCTTGCCAATATATCAAAAATATATTATGATTTAAAAGATGGTTAAATTCGTGCTTATAGCATAAATTTGTAACAATATTATTTCATAAATTAATTGTAAATTCTTGCAATACAATCTTACCATGAGATTTTAAAATAATAAAATATACAAGTAATGGGTGCAAAATTCATTCTATAACATTAAAGAGATTTGGATTTCAAAATTTTGGCCGCGAGCATCACTGAAGAGACATGCATTGTCGAAATGCGCATCTGGTGCAAGAAAATTGATACCGTTAATTTTATTAAAGATATATTTATTTCTATAATTATTTCTATATTTTGTTTAGTATTTTTATGTTGCAAATATGTCAATGGTTGATTTTGCGGTCACATTTTAACAAATAGAATTTCTGTAAATTTATTCTTGCATATCTGACACTGATTACTGGTATAAATGGGGTTGCAAAAAAGGGTTATATTACTACTGAAATTTGGAGATTTTGTTATTGCATTGTTAGATTTGTAAGATCACAGACTGAAAACTCATAAGTTTGTAAAAGTAAAATCTATTCTTTGTCTAACATTTGTCTAAGTTCATTACAAAATGTAGAGTAATTTTTCTTCCTTAATTTCTGTTGGAATATTATGCTTGCAATTTTTTTCAGATATATCAGTGTATACATGGTATACACTTAAATGTATCTTGTTAAGTTTAAAGATTATAGGTTCTTTTAAAATGAAAAGTCACATGTTGACAAAATTGTATTTAATATCATTGTAGATACATGTAGATTGAAAGCTTTGCCGTTTTAAGTAAATCAATATAAGGTCCCATAAATAAAAACGGACACATCTTATATATCTTGAGTACTTTTATTCACTCACACAAAGTGTAAATATTCCTATAAATTTTAAAAACACCGGCTTTTATAATTAAAAAACGTATTATATCATCTCTCATTAAGCGCGGAAACAACCCTCGCTTTCCCCGGTACCGATTCAAAATCGTTATCTTTGTTGCGCTTTAAAATATTGCCGACAATAGAATTTTTGTTTAATTTTCAATATTTTGACCTAGCACAACCTTTTAATCTTAAACAAATGCCACCAACTGAAGAAAAAAATTATTTTAAGAATATAAATACGATCATCAATCTTGCTGGGGGTTTCTCCAATTTTATTTCTGAGAGTCATACGAGGTAAGCAAAGTTGACAAAATCACGGAATTTGACCTTCAAAGACGTACAATCATTCTAAATAAACATTTTTAACAAACTGTTCTAACCCCCAGCACTTTTAAGTGACACTGGTAGTTGCTTAACCTATTGTTAAAATTTGGATGAGAATGGTGAAGGGTAAAAGGTTGTGCTCGAGCCAAATACAGACGACAGTTTTAACATATGAAAATGGCATGTCACGTGACAGTGTTAGGGTCACGGGGTCATATTTTTATGTTCAGTGATGAGAAATCAGACGGCCTTTTGTTATTGTCCATGTACGACTATGACATATTTGACATTAAGCCAATTCTGACAATTCCGTTTTCACCCCCCTTTTTTCGTCAAATTTACAAAATTGCGTCCTTAATGTAGCTGCGAAGTTTCTCTTTAATAAAAAAAAACCCTGTTTTTTTAATGTAATATTAATAACTAATCATCTATAGCATCATGATCATCTACATATTTTGTTTATTCTTGCAACAAAGGTTTCTTTTGACATCAAAGGAACACCTGAGATCAACCCCATGTGTGTTGGGATTAGTGTTGGTCAGTCTTTAGTTTTATATGTTGTGTATTATGTGTATTTTGTTCTCTTATTTTTATGTTTGTCTCTTTTTTTTTTTGAGCCATGGCGTTTTCGGGTTGTTTTCGATCTGTGAGTGTAATTGTCCCTCTAGTATCTTTCGTCCTCTTCTATATATGTTTGTCTTACTTATTATTGTCTGTTACATTGTAGTTTATGTAGTCTGTTTACCTTTTTTAGCCCCAACTTTTTTCTTCTTTTTTTGTCGACTAATAATGTCCCTCTTGTTCCTTTTGCCTCTTTTTTGGCAGTATACACGTAAAAAAATTTATAACACAATGTGTTAGTCATATTAATTTCTTTAATGATCTTAATTAGACACCCTTCATAAACACAAAAGTGTACAATGACTTCCAAATCAAAACAAAATATATTGTGTCTGTCTTTCTAGAATAAAACATAAAACATATTTTATAATGTAATATTAAAAACATATAATCTATATCATAGTTCAAAATTACGCATCTACTCTTAGATTGAATAGAAACTTTTAACACGCGATTAACCTTTTCTCTTAACAGTTTTATTTTTAATTTATTCTGTGAACGTATACATATAGATTCTTACATTAATACCAGTGGATTATCGGATTTATCCAATCGAGATAGTTAAATTATCCATTTTGAAGTCCGAGTCTCGGCATATTTGAATCATCCAGTTAGCTTAAAAGGTTATGACCCTTAATATCAATCAATGATCTCATGCAACAACACGTTGCTTAAGTTTTTTTATACAATGGGTTAGGAAAGGGATAAATTTCAATAGAATTAGAGAAGATGTGTTCTTCCATTGATGTGTTAACAACCATGATAGATCACCCAAGTTTCGAAAGTAAAATGCACACGCTTTCACCCAAAAATATCATACAGTTACAGGGGTAATGAATTTGTAGAAAACATAACATATGTTTTCTACAGAGAATATTATTCATGAGAGCCAAAAAGAGAAGTAATCAAATTGCTTGCTGGACCATACTTTGAAAGGATAAATATCTGTTAAACTTGGAAGTCAGCATGAACAAAAGAATACTGTGTTAAAACATATTTGATTACCATTACATTACTTCCCAGGTTAGGGGACGGTTTGGATCCCGTTAACATGTTTAACCCCGCCACATTCTGTATGTACGTGCCTATACTGATGTTTTACATATTTGTTTTTCGTTCATTTTCTGTACTTAATTTAGGACGTTAGTTTTATTGTAGAAATTGTTTAACATTTGTCATTTCGAGGCATGTTAAAGCTGCCTGTGCGGTATTGGCCTTGCTCACAGTTGAAAGCCGTACGGTGACCTAACGTTGTTGATTTCTGTGTTCTTTGGTCATTTGTTAAGTGTTTGCAATCGTTCCACATCTTCTTTTTTACAACTTTATTTAAACAGTAGTATATTTGAGGATTTTACTGATTTTACTAATTGGCAAACTGACCATGTGACATGATATGTATATTATTGAGGATTATCTATACATTTCAGTTAAGGTGGCAGACAATGGTCAAATAGTTTTTTGTGTGTCTACCTTGTTTTGTGTGTGAAGTTTTTTTTTCCCTATTGTGACATATATTGTTTCCTTTTTTTCTAATTCAAACGATATTCTAAACACACATGAACGTTTTATTATATAAAGATATAATTATAAATACATCAAATGTATATGAATGTTTTTGAAACAAATAAAGTTGTGTGCTATATAATATAAATGATAATGTGTCAGAAAAAAGATTTAGGTGTCAATACGAATCTACCTTTCTTTCGGTAAAGTTAACAGAAAAACAAATTTCACTTAAATGGCAGATGGATCATATAATGACGGTAATTGTTGTTTGCATTAAAACCTACTCTGTATACAAATGATTATGATATCTTATAGTCCTTGGGGGCATACTGTAAAACATGGTATGGTACGATGGTATGGTATGTGGTATGGTATGGTGGTATGGTACGAATACCATCATACCATGGTATGCATGACTGGTACCATGGTATGGTATGATGGTATGGTACAAATTACTATACCATGGTACAAATTTTTATACCATGGTATAAATTGATGGTATGGTTTTTCGAAGTAGGAAATTTAGAAAAGTCTATAAACCTATTCTTAAACAGGATTTTATTAATTATCTGTTTTCTTATTCTTCTTGTTTGGCCTATTCCAAAACAAACTTTTTTTCAATAAGAAACAGGAACAAGAGTATTTGTTGAAAAAAAAATGTAAACAAATTATTCATTGGTTCAATTTTTTCAAGACATTTAGAATCAAAACAATTAATTTAGAAAAGAATTGCCCACACACATTCAAAAGCGGAGTCAGTTCTTTTAAGTTATGATATTGACATACGTTAAGCAAGTTAAGAACTTCATAAAGTTGTAAGCAAAAATTAGAATTGTGGAAATCTTGATTTATTCCTGTCCTATCCTTGCCACATAGTAAAACTATCATGTTGAAGAAAAACAGCCAAAGTGTGGTTGGTGATTAGTTGTAGTTAGTAAGAATATAATCTGCTGTGACTAAAACTTTTGTTCAATTAAAGGGCTTTTTTATTGCTATTTTTTTTATTGCTGTGCAAGTGTTATTTTGTCCTCTGTAATTAATTTTATCATTTTGGTTATCGTCTGTTAAAGTCATTAAGTCAAATGGCTATCCTGCTATAAGATTAACATAGCATGTTCTCTAGGTCACGTAGTAAATACTTTTATATGATTTATATGTTTTATTTTTGTAAACAAAGAGTTGGAGAATATTTGGAGATTATTTAGGTCAGTTGAAGAATATTTGGAGATTATTTAGGTCAGTTGGGGAATATTTGGAGAAAGAGGTATATAAGAGCCCTCTGCTAAAGTGTTAAGGAGAATTGAAGACGAAAAAAGACCCATACAATATGAAACATTAAAAAGGATTTTGTTATTCTGGACAGATTTTAGCATATCTTGGGAGAACTTGTAGATTCATAGAAGTTGTGTTACATTACTATTCAACTGTATTTAGTTTTGATATTTTTGTCCGCTCAGACTGTTGCGTGGTTTTGTCCACATAGTATTGGACACTATGCGTGTTTTTTGTGTGTGCACAGTATTTGACACTGTTGCTTATTTTGATGCGGAATGTAATGAAATCCATTTGTGATGTGTGAAAGTGATGTACTGATGAATCTTTGAATGTACATTTTTGTAAACTGTATATTATGTAAATATTCCTGAAATGGAGCTTTTAATAAATTATAGATTAGTCAATTTACTCGGATATTTTTTTGAACAACATGACTAGACAGCATTGGATTATTGGTCGTTAATTGTCCGTTATTTCAATGTACCAGGCCTGACCTGAAAGTTTTATGTTACTCGACCGCCATGGCATTGCCAGCAAATTGTGTCACATCTGAAAATCTTAGTTCTTAGATGTTGATGTAATTAAAGGTCAAAGATTTACAATACATGCCATTAAAATTTATTGACCTTGAAATACATTTTAACGAAACCTATTCTTATCTCTATCTGCACAGAAATAGCTGTCAGTCACAGCATGCATTTCGAGTACTATTAAAGGTGAAGACAGCAAATTAGAAACACAAGTGACCATAACAAATTAATAAAAATAATAACTAGAACTGTTGATGGAGAATTGAAATATCAATATATCAATATACACATAAATCAGTTTCATATTTGATTATATTAAAATAATGCATCTTAAAATGACCATCTCAAGCTTAATTGCCGCAACACTAAAATAATGTTGGATCTTATGGGATGCGTTGTTGCACTGGTGTTTTATAATAACATAATTTTCTTTGTTGCTGTTTATCCTGAATTTCAAGACATAACTGGATATGATTATATTATTATTATTATTACATATAGTATACAAAATATTCAAATTTTGCAATTAATTAAAAAAAAAATGAAATAAAGTTGTTTAATAAAATCTCACATAATAAAACAAGACACATTCCTTGGTTGATATTGTGTATTCACTTCCTTAATGCTCATTGTTTTTATATATAAATGAAGAAAACAAAATACACTCTACAACATGTGCTTTCTATCCATATATCAACTAACATAGTATTATATTTAGTGACAGTTTAATTTGAAAGTATGGTGTGTTCTAATCCACACAGGAGATGCATTCACTTTTTATTCACATTTTTAGTTGGATTTATTGGCCATAGATGTAGACAGAATATGCAACTGTTTGAAGAGTTAATTCAAAACAATACAAAAGTTGACCATTGACAGAAGATTATGCATTAAAACTTTAACTACATTATCTAGATTATAATCATAAGATATGCAGTACTTCCCAAAATTTCAAAGAATAATTGACAGCTATTTCATCCTGTCAGAACGGGACATTATATCTATCTATCTTATCTTAACTTAATAGTTATCAGATATGTTTAAATTGAGTTTTTTCTTGTTTTCTGTTCACAGCATTATGTAAGTGATAGTCTATCTGGTTTGTCTACATCTATTTATTTTGTAAAATTTTATTTTCCTAAATAAAACAGATATACATTATGTATGTACATAATGTCAACAAATAAAAAAAAATCATATTTTAGATTTTTCAAAATTTCCTACCATGCTTCATACCATCAAGTTATACCATGGTATAATAATTTGTACCATGGTATAGTAATTCGTACCATGGTATAGTTATATGTACCATACCATCATACCATACCATGGTACCATTCATTCATACCATGGTATGTTGATATTCGTACCATACCATCATACCATAACACATACCATACCATCGTACCATACCATGTTTTACAGTATGCCGTCCTTGGGTTGTCAGCTGGTTCTATGCTTCTCCAATAAACGTATGCCACCATAACACATTGTAGCTACAATAACATATGAAAACACATTAAAACTAAAACATAAATACCACGTTATTGCAATTGTTAAATATTTCTTAAACCAATCAATAGCATATTTCAAAATAGTAATCATAAATTGTGTTTAATTTTCGGCTAGATTGTTCATGTGTAAAGTCAACAGTCTCAAAATTAATAATTACCGCAAATTATTAAATGATTGTATACACGTCTGCTTTGAATTAAAACGTGATAACTTTTTGTTAAAACAATTTATACGGAGATGTATTATTAATGTGATATTGCTAGATACATCATGCCTTACTAGACCTCATAATTTTTTTTATACCTTCACACTGATGAAACTCATTTTCAAAAGATACAGAGACATCTAATTCAAACCTAAACAGAAGTAAAATGATATACGTACATGGAGCTTTGTAATATGATTGACTGAATGCGCAAGTTAAAAAAAAGGCATGTACGATCCGCCTTATAAATGTCATGCTTTACTTCATTGTGTACTTCAATCCAGTAAAAGAGGAACAGTCAAATTCATAAATCGAAAATAAACTGACAATGTCATGGCTAAAAATGAAAAAGACAAACAGACAAACGATAGTAACGACACACGATAGGCAACTAAAGAATAAGCAACACGAACCCCACTAAAAACTAGTGGTGATCTGAGGTGCTCCGAAAGGGTAAGCAGATCCTGCGCCACATATGGCACCCGTTGTGTTGCTCATGTTATAACAAATCCGGTAAATAGTCTTCGGGTGCGGGAATTTCTCGCTCCATTGAAGACCTATTGGTGACTTTCTGCTGTTGTCTGTTTTATGGACGGGTGTTATTTTTATAAATTTCCTGTTTACAAAACTTTGAATTTTTCGAAAACTAAGGATTTTCTTATCCCAGGCATAGATTACCTTTCCCGTATTTGGCACAACTTTTTGGAATTTTGGATCCTCAATGCTCTTCAACTTTGTACTTGTTTGGCTTTATAAAGATTTTGATATGAGCGTCACTGATGAGTCTTATGTAGACGAAATGCAAAATTATAATCCTGGTACCTTTGATTACTATTGTTGTCTCTTTGACACATTCCCCATTTCCATTTTCAATTGTAATATTCAGTAAGTCACATTCATGAAAGGGAAGCTGATTGTATTTACAACGTCAGGAACACTCTTACATTAGCATGCATGCATTTTGTTAGCAAATTTTGAAAGGGTCGTTAATTTTACTCGACGTACAAATAGTTCATATTTAACAGTCTGAATTTATATCTGATTTTTACTTTAAAAGTTCTTATATATTTTATAGAATGTGACTCACACTCAAGTTTAACATGTCAAGTCAGAATCAAACGCGGATCGAGTCCGAACCATACTTTGATCCAGTATGTACCTTACTCAACCCTTATTTGAACCAAGGAATGCCATCTTATATAATCAATTCGTAGAACTATACATGTAATATGTTACTTTAAATATCATTAGTTGTAGCAAATTGCATTTTTTTATATACATTAACCATTACATTCTTGACCTTTTGCTCACAGGAAAAATTCTTTATATACCTTTGAAACCTTGATATCGACAATAAGTTCAAATAATTGAGTGTTTATCTTAAACATACAGTAAAAATTGCAATACAAAATCAAAACAATGCAAATTTATAATTGAAAAAATAGAATCAGTTTGTACTTTTTTTTGGTGATTATTGGTTATGAATTAGAAATAAAAAGATGGGCATAATTGGTCAAAGCATAGGATGACCACAAATCTAAATTGTTTGAAATTGTATCAGTATGTTGAAGTATTATTTCATTATGATTAGTATTCTGCAGATCAAAATCGATCACAAGTCGGTCGTTCGCATAGAGTACATATAGACAGAAAAATTTAAACTACCCGAAGAAAATACGAAAAAAATAGAATTACATAGAATGGTCATGTTCAAATAGTACCAATTGCAGACGGTAACTGGTTGGCAGTAAAATGAATAAGGATTCGCTTAAAAACATTTAAAAAAGCAAATACTTACAAATGACAGTTACTGTTAGTGCACACACTTAAAAAGATAAATAAAACACCCGTAAAAATGGTTAGAATTATACTATACAACTATTGTTGTTTATCTGCATTACTTTAAAGAAGAGATATAGATGTATATCAAAGGGCAATAAAAATAGCTAATGCGAATAAAATTAATCAAACAAATTTCTCGCTACTATTGTGAATAATTGTGTCTCTTATGCTATACATGATCGAACGAATATCTTTCCTTCATTACAAAAACAAATATACATTAACATATTTTATACGGTTTGGCACAACATAAAAGAGATCGGATTTTTAATTAAACTGTTTTCAATTGATGAACCTTCTGTTGCATGCATGTAGTCTTTCGTCTGACTTTTGTAATATCAAAATTAAAGCAGTCTACAGTTATAGTAAAATAAAACAAAACATTTGACTGCATAGTCATGTACGCCGGATAAAACAGTGTTTCATTTTCTTTGTAAATAACAACAAATGAATACAAGGGGAACAACCATTTTTTTTATATAAGAGGAACAACTGTATGTTCCCTCATTACTTTTATTCACTATAGTCTGTTACATCAAATATCATTGTCTCTGTATTATTTTATACGACCGCAAAAAAATCTATAAGCATGTCAAATTGTTTTTGGTCATGTTTTATTTGTACTTTAAGCTATGTGTTTGCGTTTATCTAAATATGTGTTTTACACACACCAAACTACTAATTTATATATAATTATAACCGGATAATTTGCGCTGTACTTAAAATAATAAAAGAAATAAAGTAAACTTAAAAGAGCTGACGTTAACTTCAACAAGACATATTGCAATATATAACGACATGACTATTGTGTTTAGTCTCAAGGACAACTAATTGAAGTTACATTTGTCATACATTAACATCTCAAAGAACACAAGATTGTGATAGGATTAAGGTAAATCTATGTTACTTACATCCAAAAACCTTTACTGCAAAAAAAAAAATTAGAAAAAGGTAAGCTTATCAAACATTTAAAAACAATGTGTTTACTGAGTCTGGTATAATTATTAACTTTTAATGTTCCTCATCTCATACTGTAATATATAAATGTTTACTCTAATATAATACACACAAAATAATGATTATTGGACTTAATTCAGTGAATTCAAATAATGCTTTCACAATTACAGTACGAATGATAGTTTTGTGAAAATCTTAATCTGTCGTAATACGTGATACCATTTTCGATATATAGACTCAGATATATACATAATACTGGCTGGTACAAAACACTTCCCACGTTAATCCACATGTACAGGAACCTTTTTACAAATCCTTTGCCCATTTTATTGTTTTAAAACTTGCATTTAAAAATAAGAAAAAATAACTTGTATTCTCATTCGGATGCATGATAAAAAGAAGTAATGCACTAGAGCTCGAAGAAATCAACAAAATCAAAATAAATCAACATTCCGCGAAAGTCTATTACGGATTTTGGCGCATTTAAGTCATTTCAAAACATGACGTCATACAAATGAAAACGCTAGACTTGAAAGTTTTCTGTTACATGAACAATCCAAATTCGTATAACATGTATAATATTGTATTTAAATTGATTTTGAGGTTGGTTTAAGTTTACTTTTCTATTGTATTGTATTATTCCCATATATACTGACCGACTTTAGAAACACAACACTAGATTATTTTTTTGTTATTTTTGAATGAA
The DNA here is from genome assembly GCF_965363235.1 of Mytilus galloprovincialis. NCBI lineage: Eukaryota > Metazoa > Mollusca > Bivalvia > Mytilida > Mytilidae > Mytilus > Mytilus galloprovincialis. Next base: position 80,143,309 of record NC_134845.1, on the reverse strand, counting down.
TATGTCACCGTGAAAAGCAAAACATTGCCTGTTACAAACGCCAAAATGATTTTCAGAAAGGTAAAAAAATTCTGTCTGACAAGTTTTGGATTCTGTTACACTTTCTAATTTTGCATTTGTTCAACCCATTAATTGGTAAGGGCAATTATGCGGTTGGAACTTGAGGGCTTTAAAGGGTTTTCCTCAGTCGATTCTTTGGCAATTCAGTTGGTGGGAAACATTTATGATAAGAATCTGTACACAATGGCACTCAGCAATTTGATTAGCAGTTGACGTTGCGTAATCAAATTCTGTTGACGTTTCATTGTCACTTCACGTTAATCTGTTCATTGGTGGCCAGCAACAAATCTTGTCTACCTGTCTCGTTGTTTGAAGGACAAGGTTTTTTTTTGATACAGTATGGTTGCAGCACGTTTATATGTTCATGTTTGCAGTATTCTTATGGGTTAATTCAGTTTTTTTATTTCTCAGGTTTGGGCAATATGGAGATGCAACATTTTTTAAGTGAGGCAAAGGATTGAAAGAACTGTTTCACAAAGCAAAACAAAACTGAAACAATTTTTCATAAGTCCAAAATTTCGCTTGAATAAATTCCTGCGACTTCAAAAACTCGGTATGATCAATAACCACAGGTTAGTCAGATTTAGATTTTTTGTAAAGAGAAAGAAGTATGATAAGTAGTTGTAAGAGAATCAAACATGATTTGGTTGTGTTGCTTTCATTATTTTACTCATTTCAGCAAGAACATGGCGGCTCCGTAGTTGAAATGTCAACTTTGGATTTGACGGTAGCTTACGAGAAAAACATGTAAATTAAAAATGGCAAATGTTAAATTGGAGGATAAAAAGAATTAAACAATTTTTTTTTTCTAGCGGCTATTCACGAAATAACCCATGCAAGCTATTTATTTATTAGAATGCTTGAGTTTTATCTAATGGGGAGGAAAAAAGAACAGCAACACACACTTTAGTTTTTTAATGGTCGTATTTATCCTATTAGAATCGAAATAATTCATTGAAGGCATATATTGTTGGAAATTTACACATGGCCTGGGCCTTTATATTCGTTAATTTTATCACTCGCTAATGCATAGGATAAAATTCGAATATCATGGCCACGGGCATATAAAAATTTCAAACAACAGCTTCCATAAAACATTTCTTAAGTAAACTTTAACAACACATTTGCAATATATAATATAATGACTATTGTTGACGTGAGATAGATGTTTCTTTTTTGATGCATTAAAGAACGAATGAGTGTGATATGATATTAAAGGGAAAATTCGCGATTTTTTTCTTATGGTTTAAATATGTTCATAATGACATAATATATATATTCACAAAGTTTTATCGCTAAATGTGCAGTAATAAAGGAGAAATTCAATAATTAATGAAAAAATATTAACTACTTCCTGTAGGTCGTGACGTTTTCTCCTGGTTTTTGCATGCCGGGATTTAAAATACAATCATTAAAAGTCTTGGTTTTTAATCATATTTTAACGTAATCGTAAGCGCGCCGATGACTTATGCTTTATCTAATAACCAGCCGATTATAAGAAGGTAAAACGCACAGACGTGCAATTGTACACATTCATGAGATAAATTTTCTATGTTAAACGTATATATCCGAATTATTTTTTTAGACAACACAAAAAGTTATAAAATTATTTTTAATTAATGCATTTTCGGACTGATAAGGTGAACAAATTAAAGTACAATAATCTGTAAAGACAATATGTTGGTGTACTCTTATTGACCTTTTACTATCTCTGCTATGACTAGGTTTATACGATGTGTGTATTCACGGTTCTGTGGCAAGACTCGTAGATGGCTTGTTTAAAGGTAAATTGTTATTTGCACTTCGATATTTAACCACGCCTCTAGGGCACACCTTGCCAGGTGTGACTGTCTATTCGGATCAGTGGCTTATAAAACAAGGGAGCATTTAATACACACATTAAAAATACAGGTGACAAATAAAAATAGATCGCCGTGGAATTATTTAATTATATTTGGTGCTATTATTTATTTGAATTCAAATAAATTAATTTACTAAGAAATAAACAGTTTTCGGTTAAAGACGGGAAACTTAATTCATGTGTCAGAATAAAATGATATACACCTCTTGTCCTTGATTTAAGTCTCATAAAAAAGTGGAACTTAGAAATTAGAAATAGCTTTACCAAATCATTTTGATTGTCTATTATAGGCAAACAAATGTACGAGAACACTTACATTTAGACTTTTGAAACCCATGTATTAATTAATATCTGAAACTATCTGAAGATAACTCTACCGAAGCGGAATATAATTGTACGAATAAAAAAAAAATGTTTTTAAATTTTTGCACATTTATGATTAATTATTGTTATCTATTGTTCATTTAATTATGCTTAATTAGTACCTTAAATATGTCTACCGCTCGGCATTAAATCTTGGTGTGGTAGGAAGGGATTATTACATATAGATTATATTATTTGGATGAGGATTTGAGCTAGCCATAAAAACACATTAATTAGTTAACATACATTCGAGATCAAAGGATATTAACTTTGCTAATTCAATTAACTTTTACTCACATATATTTCTCTCATGATTTGTGCGTGCTTGTTTCTATAGGACAGTGTATATATTGTCCCAAAATTAATCATAAAATCGTAACTAAAAATGTCTTGTTCGGAAGTTGATAGTAAAAAAAAAAGAGGTTGATAGTACTAACAGTGGTTCCAGTCAGGTCAAGAGAGGCAGATTTTGACGAGTATGGTCAATTTGGGTACGCACTAGAGCCAGAGTATACCGAAGAAGAGCTCCATAAAATGGAAGCTGCATAAAGTTCCCGAAATCAAGATATCCTTAGCAACCCTCGCCAGTTTAACACAGCCGGATTGGTGTTCGTGTACTAAATGCATAGTTATGCCGTTATTGACGGAATGTCTTTGTTGCCCCGAATTTACTCTATTGGATGGTAATATTGAATTGGGTGAATGCATTAGTGACACTATCGATTTCAGAACAGTTTGTCTGAACCCGGTGGTTCTTGCAAACAAGCTGTATAAGTTTTCCGAGGTACAAGCGCCATAGAGGGAGAGCTCCAGACGTACTAACTCACAGCCATGTTCACATTTAGTTGAATTATACAATATACTTTTAATTTTGTTCACTGTTGAAGGCCATACCTGACTTATATAGCTGATTAAGTCCACTTCATTTGGGTAAGTGTCTCCCAAGTAAACAAACCACAACTTCTTATTTAATCAAATGACTTATCTTTTTGCGAAAGTTTGGTATGCAAAAGTGCAAAGTTATAAATGGGTGTCTTGCAATATCGAAGTGATAATCTATTTGTCAGATCTCTTATATCTTTTGACGAAATCAAACCATCATGGTATATTCTGCATTTGTATAGACCGAAGTGTACTAAATGATATTCATATTATACATGTTAAATGAATGAACAAATATTAAACCTATCTTTTTATTGTTTTCCGCCCATGTCTGCTCATCGCCAGAAATAAAGTTTGTCGCACGAAAAAATTGTATTAATTCCAGAGTCAAAATTTAAAGAACTTATTTTCCATGTTTTCTGGTATTGTACGAAAGAGAATTGACCTATCAAAAGAATTGCTATCTTAGGCTGTTAGTAACACATGTAGAGCAGTGGGTCGTTGTTGGACATATAAATCTTAGAAAGTGTATCATCTGTTAAATTTGCAGGTCACTGAAAGGGGAAGTCCCATACGGAAGTAGGTGTTGAGGATGATTTTTTTTTATCCAATGACACATATTACATGCGTATTCTTGAACGTTTGATACATCATTTACTCTCAAATTGCAAAAACGAAAACTTCCAATTGTATTTATAGTATTTGTATTTTTATCCATCTGATGAGTTAACTAAAGCCTTTTTCAACTGATTTGTATAGTTCGTTCTTCTTCTTCTTCTTTTGGTATACAATAGTCTATCGAATTCGTTGATTACATACTGTTGGCATACGTGGACTAGTCTATTTACAAAACTTTTACCCCAATTTACACAAAATGTATGTTTCTTTCTTATGTTCAATGTATACATGTATATAATTTAAATTGCGCTATAGTTCCGTAACTTTCTATCCAGGCGTATAAACGAATCGTCGGCAAATGCGTACATTTTTTTAAAATCAATATTTCTGGTATGTTCCAATCTGTCCTTTACTATTGACAACGAGTTTATATTACATTTTCCTAAATTAACCCTTGGAAAAAATATGTAAATAGATTTTTATTTCTTCAAATCTTTTTTTTTATGTATTATTTATATTTTTATAAATAATATTCTTTACACCAGAAATGTTATTTATAAACAAGCGTATGAGTTAAGTAATGACTAGTATATTATATCACTTTCGGACACGCAAGACAGAGATGTATATTATAAACCTGATAGTTCAAAATGGAAAGTTATAAGTTATCGGCCGTGTACACCGATCAATACCTACAGAAGTGAAACGATGCATGAACTTGCAAGCCCGACAGGAAATCGCTTGAATACCTGGACGTGTCACCTCACACCCCTCACAATACCTTTGGGAGTAATACCTTAAGCCATGCTGGTGATTAGATGAGGGAAGATCCGAATTTATTTGAATAAAGTTTATTACTTTAAAGAATTATGAACGAATTACATTTTCGAAAACAATTTTCACGGAACACTTATTTATGATTTCAACTTTGACTTTTTAATTAATTCCAATATTAACAGTTTAAAAATAACAGACTATGGTTATTTAAAAAAAATAAGAACATTTTCCGTATCAAGTTAGTTAGTCCATGGTTAGTCAGATAAAACAACCGTACGATTGACAAGATATCGACACGCAATTACGACTACATCGGTTACTGTAGTTTTGGTCCTTTGTGGTTTATAGACATATCGTGATTTTTGATCGTAGAAGATGACAAAATGGCGGAACGCAGAGAATTGATACTCAAAATTTAAAATCGATGGTGATCTCTTATCTAACGGAATAAAACTTTAATATCTATAAATTTGAGAATTTTTATACAGAATGGACATAATATCAATTTTTGATTTTTTTGCGAAGTTTCCCTTTAAGGTAAATATGTGTTACTTACAAAGAACGTCGTCCTGAACTGCAATGAAAAATTACATAAGAAAAGGTTTAGCTGAACAAACATTTATAAAACAGTTTTACTGTGTCTGGTATAAATATAATCTTTTAATGATCCTTATCACATACTGTACAATGGAAATGTTTGCTCTAATATAAGACATAAAATATAATTATAATAGGAATTAATTCAGTGGTGCATTCAAATGATGCATTCACAGTTAAAGTGCGACTGATCTGTTAGTAAAAATCTTAATCTGTCGTAATATACGCAACATTAACAATTTGATATTTCAAAATTACCAGTAGTTCAAAGTTTAAATTAATATGCTTATTTAGAATCATGCAAAAAAAAAAGAAATTAAAGCTAACCGAATTGAACGGGCTATGTTTAATGAATTATTTACATTATTTAAGTAATGAATATAACTACATCAGTACATGATCTATCTTGTTAAGCTGAAGATCCCCTAAACTGTGTACCATCAGTTACTGGATTTTCATCAATATAAAAAATTACACATAGACTGAATAATAAGATCACAACCGAGCTATTTAGTTTTGTATGTGAATAAAACAATCGTTATAATGTTTAAGCAATGAATTATAACTTTAATACATACCGGGACCATTTTGTGTCAGGTTCATTCCTGTAAAACAAATGACATACTTATAAAGTGTTTTTAAGAAGTTGTAAAACTTTACTTTAGAACAAGAGATGCATGTATGTACGTTATATTCTTATATATATTACCGGAATAACGGTTCAATACAATTAGAAACGAACATTTCGAGATTGCATTACATTCGGAAGGCAATCTTCCAAGTTTATTTACAAAAGAATATTGGAAACACACTATTGTGGATACACCTTGTTCTATGACATGTTCTTAAATAACCACACTTCAAACACATAGGCAAATGATAATGTTTTATTTTTGCATATTGATTTGAATATCTTGTCTTCTAAATTTTGGTGTTGGTGTTGTCTCTGATTTTGAATGTTCGAATGCTTCAAGTTTGATACCCTGTTTCTAATCTGTCTAGCACTCGTGTAAATTTGCGTTTTACTTTTTAATTTTCAATATTTTCTACTTTAAAAGAAGTGAAAGATATATAATGAACAGTTTTTGTGTACACAGGACAATTTCCCATTATCTCATTTACTGATTTCAATTATTTTGCTTAACAAAATTAAATTTCAAAAATTCTAAAAGATTTAGAATTTTGATATAAATGTTTTTTTTATCACCTTTCCAAAAATATCAAATTTGATTACCGCCTCCCGAGTTTTGAATTGATAAGTGTTTAGCTGACCACACACTTTACTTCACACCCACAGGCAATTCAGAAAACTAAGATTTGTATGATTGAAGCATACCCATGAATAAACATTTCCATCTCAAAATAATTTGATCAATACCATTTTCATACATTTTTTTTCTGTAATACATGTAGTTCATTTAGTACAATATACTTACGTTAAAACCTGCTCATTCCTGTAAAAAGAATACAATAATCTTTACAAAATAACAATACAGTATAAAATATTCAAAATGTTTTATTTTAGTGCAAATTCGAGATACAAGTATTTGTTAGAAATTCATAACAGGTTGAATTTAAAAGACTAAACAGTTTTAACAGAAATCCTTAACGCTAAAACCAAGTAGTTTATAGAGGGAAACGTGTATGCAGTTACGAAATACAAATGCATTGCCGCTGTCCAGATAAACTGAACAATATTCTATATATTGTAAATACATTGCTTTGATATCATTTAAATTTAAGCATGTTAAACGCATCATCGGACACATATTGCATGTTCGTTATATGTTTTGGTTATGGTTGATATAGTGTCTGTTATATATGAAAAATAGTATTTTATTAATAATCTTTCACGGCCAATTGGAAAGTAACATCATCCAAATATTTTAACATAAAATTGTGAGTCACGTTAGTTTAAATATTGCTTTTTGTCATTTAGCTAAAAGTCAATATATTACTGTATATAAACTTTTAAGATAATTTGCTATGGTGTTGTATCGTTCAAATTGAATAAAACTCCTTAATCGAGAGACTTATTCTGATCATATCTTTATTAACTTTGATATTATTAATCATGAGAAATATTTTCTCTTTTCTATGATATATCATAATTGATGAGAACGTCAGTAATAAAACATTCTCTTATATTACATCAAAATTTACTCAAAATAACGTTTCAATAAGTCAGAGAAACACCCCAAACAATTCTAAAAACAAAATTTTCCATGTGTATATTTTTAAACTTACCTACAAAATCCACAGGTATATTTGTATCTCTTTTGTGATTTTTTAGGCCTGAAATATTATTAACCAGAGTGTCACTTTTATCATTGAATAAGCATGCAGGTATTTGCACACTGCGAGTGGGAAAAGAAGTATATGACACAACTGTACTATTTGCCAAAAAAACGTGTTAATTTCTACAACATGTACAACGAAAACATAGGTATATTCATGATTAACTATACGGTATATGTATATCTTTTTTTATATCTAGTTGAAACCCGTACAGCTGCCTGTGATTGATAACATATTTTTTATTCGAAGTTTAGTGAATATTTGTCTTATTGGCTATCATAAGGGGTCATCCATAATTGTCAACCATTTTACAAAGTGTCCAAAACATACGCTTTTTCAAACCCCCACCTTCCTCAAAAAGTGTACATCAACCATTTTTAGATTTCAAGAGAAGAATCAATCATTCTTTATAAAAAGAAGATCCTGTCTATTGTATTTTAGTTTAATATAGAAATTTTAATTGAAAATAAACTAAAACATATATGACTGTTTTATTTGATGACATCTATATGTGATGCCTGTGTTTTGTCAGAAGAAAGAGTACAAAGATTAATGTTTCCCCTATCACACAGTAGGTAAGGTAACTCAAATGAAAAAGAGCACCTAGAGCATGCAAAATGTTAACAAAAGGGCACATAAATTATGCTAAGAATCAAAGAAAGGGAAATGCATAGTTATGTTGCATTGGTAAAGTATGGACTTACAGTTGTTGATGGAATCAAAGCTCAAGACCGCAATCAATAAAAGTGTAATGTTTTAAAACATTTTAAGATTTCAAATTTCAAGCCTGTATTTCTATTCAAAAAGGTCCCTGTTAATATGCTCTATTATCGTTGATGTATATATACTGTAATGTCAGTGGCGGATCCAGCCATTTTTAAAATGGGGTCCCAACCCAGGATTAAAGAGGGTTCCAACTATATTTCCCCATTCAAATGCATTGATCGGCAAAAAAAGGGAGGTTCCAACACCCAGAACCCCCCCCCTGGCTGAATTCGCGAATTGTAATGTGTACATATATTGGATATTTTTTTAAGTTAAGGTTAAACTTCATATGGAGGCGCTCCTAATTAAAGGAGGCTTATACTAAAAAAAAATATTTAACTTCCTGTTTACTGGTTTTCTATTTTGGAATGCATTACAAGGAAATTAATCGAAGGACCAGTTTAAAATCTTTTTCTTTTTAGTGTTTCCATCGATTTTGTTTATTAAACAGAGTAAAACGATAACCACCTATAATAAAGCAGGTGAAATTGACAATCGGGGATACTGAGAAAAACTGGAAACTTTTTGTTTAAATAATTTTACTAGTTCACACGCAATTGCTGTCAGAGTTGTGAACCAGATTCTACTGGACCTGGTCAATCTAGATGAATTTAACCAGTTTACTGATATTTATAAGGGTTTACTTGAAACAACTAACACAACTTATCATTGCCATATCCATTAAACAAACTATTTATGGTTATTTGATTACAAATGCTCAGTTAAAAAGTCGATTTCACCTTTTCATAAAACAGAGCTTCTATAAAAGTGGGAATGTTTTTGGAGGATAAATATTTCAATAGACAGTCGGTTTCCTAGGGGTACTATTTGATCACCCCCACTGGAAGTTTTTTAATGTACTCGTGGAAAGCAGAAAGTTTACAACCTTCAAAATAAACTAATCGTAGAAACCAGGTTTAAATTTTGCATTTGTGCATTACGCGCATTTCGTCTATAAAAGAATCATCAGTGACGCAAATTAAAAAAAAATTAACTGCCAAATAAAGTTAGAATGTGAAAAGCATCGACGATCACAAATTCCTAAAACTTTTGCAAAATATAGCTATCTGTGAGGTAAAAATTGCCTTAGTTTAAAAAAAAGTTTTCTAAACAATAATAAACTGAATACGACATTTCGATCATTTAAGTTATTTTAATTATGTATTATATTAAACCACATTAGTTTGTTTAAAGTCACACCATTGGTAATGTGTACATACATTGGATATTTTTTTAAGTTAAGGTTAAACTTCATATGAGTGCTCCTAATTAAAGGAGGCTTATACTAAGAAAAATAAGTTTACTTCTGGTTTACTGGTTTACTATTTTGGAATGCATTACAAGAAAATTAATCGAAGGATCCGTTTAAAATCTTTTCACAAAATGACGTCTTGTCAAAATCAAAACATTCAAAGAATTTAGTGTTTCCATCGATTTTGTTTATTAAACAGAGTAAAACGATAACGATCTATAACAAGCAGGTGAAATTCACAATCGGGGGTACTGAGAAATGCATGCAAACTTTTTGTTAAAATAATTTTACTGGTTCACATGTTTGACTTTATACATCGACTTTTCCTACGGAAACGAAATAAATAACGGAAATGATAAAAAAAAAAAAGCATACGGTAAAAAAATTTATACGTTGTACGTTTTGTACACTTTGGAAAATGGTTGACAATTATGGATGACCCTAACACATTTTATTGTGTTATCTTTTTAAAGGTATCTAGAAATTTACCGCTTCTTTACAAATATCCAGCCATCTATTGGTGATCAACATATTATTGTTCGTTTTCCACAAACTCTGATAGTGACTTTAAATGACGGACAGTTGGACTGCAAATTTTGTGTCTACTATCAAGTATTTGTGTTGTGCTTTTAGCTTTGTCTTCATATTCAATGGTGAATGGTTACTTTTATTATTCTTTAATCAGTAGTGTTCGATGGTTAAATAGGGTTTATGTACTTATATTTACCTTACTAAACAATACATTATTTGTATTACCTGGAATTTTGTTGGCTTTCAGATTTTTCCATTATCGCTTTACCTTCCCTAAAAGAAAATGATTATATACACCAGGAATTCATAATAAATCAAAACAGTTTTTAGATAAATTTTCCGAAACACCTTTTATATTAAATAGTTTTTAACATAATTTTTTATTTTTAACCCTGTATACCACAATTCCCCTTGTCAAATTATAACTGTTATGTACCAAATCTGCTTGAAAATGTTGTTGAAATTGGACATTTTTTTTTTTTTTTATTGAGTAGTTAAAAGTGTTATATGACAAAAAAATTTGTTTTGCCTTAAAATTCAGATTTTCTACTAGAATAAACTGTAATTTGGATCTTGTTTCAACCTTTATTATTATTTTGATTTTTATTGACATAAATTCGTTTTTTTTTTTAAATTTGAATTCAGCCTGCACTGAAAATGTCCATACACCTCAAAAGTCACTCAAATTGAAACAATATTTTGTTATATGATATGGTTTACTATAAAACTAGTATTCCTTAACCGGAATTTCGTTTAAAATTAATATAAGCTTTTGAAAAAAAAATGAAAAACTGAAAAATATACCTAAAATTATCTCCCTTTGTAAAACTCTTCACAATAAAAGGTAGATTAATAACAGGACCTGGAGGTAAATCAACAAATGTGCAGAAGGATAGAAAATAATGACTGAGGGAATAAAGAAATGTATTTTTGATGAATATTGTGTAGCCAAAAACAGATTTTTATTGAAAGAGTGTAACAAAGACATAACAAACCATTTGGCAAAGACATTCCCACTGCCACTGGGATATTAAAGTCTGATCCTGATCAGAAAGTCGAGATATGAGCTAGACTGTCACTATCATGTCTAGTTTTTGGACTCATAATCTAAAATGCATATGCTGCAAAAATAGAGAGGAGTTGGATTGCAGTAGACAAGAAGACAAAATGAGTTGTTGCCATCCTTTCATGACCCTTCCAAACCTAGCAACGGAAATTCCAAAGCAAAACTTTCAGTTTCAGTTGGTTCTGGTAAGTTTGTTAAAAAAAAATTTGGATAGAAAAAAACAATTTGACACCATAAAAAAACATCTGTAATAACATCACATTAACTCATAAATATAGGAAGAAGAAGATTGGCAATTTGTCTTTGGGGGAAAAAGGGGGGAGGGTGTATCTAAATTATTTTCTTGAAGCAAACACGGATTTTAATTTTCATTGACATACATTTATAATGATTTAAAATGCTTCTCAAACCAAATGCTTTATCTGTTTGCTTTCTAAATTTTAATAGAAAAAACTTTTCTCTCTCTCAAGAAATCTATAATAATCATGATGAATTAATGATAAAATATATTTTCGATTACAAAGCCCTCCAGTATCAGGTCTGTCCGCCCTGAGTTTGTTCGCCAAATTGTCAATAGAGTCCATTGACTCAGGTTTTTTCTCCTAATTAAAAAATAAAAAATCTTAATATTAAGTACATTAAGATTGAATAGACTTATTTAGATATCTATATGGCAAATGGATGGTATACATGGTATATATTCTTGAAATTAATGACAACACATGGACATTTTATTTACAAAAATGTTATTTGATGGCTTGGTTTGGAGTAAAATTGACCAATGACATAATGATCCTCACTGATTGTTGTAAGACATGTCATCTTGAAATAAAAACTTAAGTAAAAACAATGATGTACTTTATTACCATACACAGAAACTACTATAACACATACATGTATGTTATAGTAGTCCTAGTTATACTGCTGTTGCATAAAATTACATTGACTATTCAAAGTATTTAGTTATAAAATATCAATAAAGATAATGGTTGCATGCTTCAAATCCCTGTTTTTAAATATAACTTATTTAATTAGAAAACATTCAGTAGATAGATATAGGAAGATGTGGTATGAGTGCCAATGAGACAATTATCCATTCAAATAATAATTTATAAAAGTGAACCATTATAGGTCAATGTACGGCTTTCACACCAAACAACAAGCTATAAACATGATAAAGGGCCCCAAAATTACTAGTGTAAAACACTTCGAATGGGAAAACAAACGGTCTAATCTATTTAAAAAAAAACGAGAAACTCGTATAAATTACTTAAACATACCAGGGGCGGATACAGCCATTTTAAAAAGGGGGTTCCCAACCCAGGACAAAGAAGGGATCAAACTATATGTCCCTTTTCAAATGCCTTGATTGGCCAAAAAAAGGGGGTTCCAACCCCAAGACCCCAGCCTGGATCTGCCAATGCATACGAAAACTACTGTATATTTAGACGAGAAAAAAATAATGTGTGTTAATTGCACTACCCTTACCTACCATTATTTTTATCCCTTCCCCTAAAGGAGCTTGACAGGATTTGATTAAACACTGTTACAGTCACAATGTAGCTTCCAAAGAGATGTGAATTACCTGTCTTTATTCATTCCTTTACCAGCACTCCATATGTACACTGAACCGTGCAACTAGATTAATACAATATGGTTTTAAACTCAAAAAAGTGTTTTACAGACTGTGAGCTGGGTTTTTGTTCTCTCTCCAAAACATTGGTTACTGTTAGACTTTTTTTTTAAAAACTCCTTAGTGCAGGTCATGTATCACAGTTAATAACATGGAAAGAGAACTTGTATTTACTTCTATCAGTTAATGAAATAGAATTTTAATAGAATATGCTTATAAATGTATTCCAAATTAAAGGGCCCAGAAGGGGCAACATGAGATTATAACATTACAGATTACTCATATAAAACAAATTCAAAATAACAATACTGAAGGAAAGAATTACTTGATAATGTGGTTGATATCATAGCATTTAATGACATTTACACAAACTAATTATCATATCTACAAAACTTTTTTTTTCTTAAATGAACCAATGCATTATGTTAAGCCAACTCAATATACGTCGGAAATGTTCAAAATGTAGATGTAACTCACTGTTCTGATCATGTAAATGCACAAATATACAATATCTTATTTCTTATCAAAAGGTTAATGTTGAAGATGAAAAAGCACAAAAATAATGTTAAGATGAAAGCAGATATGATAGGAGATTATATAGGTAAATATATGATATAATTGATAAAAAAAAATAATGAATCAAACAAGTCATAACAATAGACTGCTAAAAAGACAGCAAATAAGACCTGTGTTGTTGCATTATTTGTGAAACATAATCATATATAGAAATTGAAATTTTAACAATTACATTTATTATTGAAAAAACATGATAAATAATCAAGAAATTAGATTCACCCTTCAATTTTAAAAGTTTGAAGTTGAATCTGGTAAAAAAAGATATTAAAAATAGCACACATGATTTATATGATTTGCATATCTATAAATACTTGAATTGGATTGGACAATTAGAATTTTTCTCTAAGTTTACACTTCGATAAACCTTGTTTCCGAAACTACTTTTGTAATCTATTCATGTGCGATACGTCATACGAATGGAAATTTTCAAGGGAAACATTATTTCGTTACGTGTACGCTTCAAATTCGGATAACATTTAATTAAAATGAAGTTTTTGAGGTAGGTGCTATTTCATTTAAGATTCCGTTGTATTTATCGGACATTTATGGTTTTTAGAAAGTCAAGATGGCGGCGTACTCCTTAGTTACGACTTGCCATTGTGCTTTTGATGGTAAATATATATAGTAGCCATCAACAACAAAAATGTTTATTAAATATCACAAATGTTTGGCTGAAGAATTATAAGGATTAAACACATTTTTTCTACAGGTTATTGATGTGTAAACCGGGGCTCTTACTCACAAACTCAACATAAAAGTCCGTTTGTGAGTTAATCGCCCCGGTTTACACATCAATAACCTCTAAAAAAAATTGTGTTTAATCCTACACTATGTAGCCTTTGTTCATTTGAGAAACATGGATGTGTTGTTGCTGTCAAAATAAATGTAATTGTATTCTGAATACTATAAACAATTGCTTAAAATTAAGTACAAACTAAACTGCTTAAAATTACAACTAAATTGCTTAAAATTACAACTAAATTGCTTAAAATTACAACTAAATTGCTTAAAATTAAAACTAAAGTTCTTAAAATTAAAAATAAATTGCCTAATTAGATCTAGGAAGATGTGGTGTGAGTGCCAATGAAACAACTTTCCATCTAAGTCACAATTTATAAAAGTAAACCATTATAGGTCAATGTATGTTAAAAACACCATTGGATACATACTACGTGTGTCTTATGTGCTTAAATGCATTTCACTGTCGTATCACTTTTTTGTATACACTAAAACATGGTTATCAATCTTTTTGGTCCGTTAAAAAAACATCTTTCACAATATTTAAACCTAAAACTGTAAATCACATTTATATAGTTATAGTTTAATTATCGTATTCCGTCATTTGACTAGCAGCTACTGTCATTCTCTCCTTTTTTAGTTTTTAAGACAATTCGTTATGTTGGTGCGTTGTTAACAATAAATAACAACTAGCATATCCTACTATTAATAATAACGTATATCATAACAAATAAAACTCTCAGTAATAACAAGTTCAAACGAATTCATTTCACATTTACTTAAACACTGGAAATGATGATTGAAACAATCCTCATAAAAGTATAAAAAAAGAGTTGAAGTCTGGAGCTGACATGTCAGTTAACTGCTAGTAGTCTGTTGTTATTTATGTATTATTGTCATTTTGTTTATTTTCTTTGGTTACATCTTCTGACATCAGACTCGGACTTCTCTTGAACTGAATTTTAATGTGCGTATTGTTATGCGTTTACTTTTCTACATTGGTTAGAGGTATAGGGGGAGGGTTGAGATCTCACAAACATGTTTAACCCCGCCGCATTTTTGCGCCTGTCCCAAGTCAGGAGCCTCTGGCCTTTGTTAGTCTGGTATTATTTTAATTTTAGTTTCTTGTGTACAATTTGGAAATAAGTATGGCGTTCATTATCACTGAACTAGTATATATTTGTTTAGGGGCCAGCTGAAGGACGCCTCCGGGTGCGGGAATTTCTCGCTACATTGAAGACCTGTTGGTGACCCTCTGCTGTTGTTTTTTTTTTATTTGGTCGGGTTGTTGTTTCTTTGACACATTCCCCATTTCCATTCTCAATTTTATTCAATGTGGTAATCATTTTAACTTACCTACAATAATGACATTCGTATATGTATTTCTTTAGCGATTCTGGTTGCCTGAAATATGATTATTCAGACTGTTATCAATATCTTTGCAAACAATATACCGGTATTTGTACACTGTGACTTAGACAAGACGTAAATGACGCTACCGTAGTTTGTGAGGAAACAACATGTGAAAAGATGTACAATGGATGTAAAGTCAAGCTCCAAGCACATTTTTGCTAATAAAATGTTTAGCCTTTAGACCCGACGATATCGAATTGGTGTCTTCTCATTTTTGAAATCCTTATGGTTGTTTATAAATGTTGATATTCACTTTATGAAAACTTTGATAGATATTTGTAAACGCTACTAAATCTCTTTTTATATACATAGACTAGAAATTCATTCGACGTGTCTGCATGCCATACATGTACATCCGTTATAGAAATATATTTGTTTTTACAAACTCTGTTAATGACGGAATGTTCGAATTAAAAGATCCGATCGTCTATGTTCCAATTGTGTTTGATCTTTTGCGTTTTCAAGATCTGTATTGTTCATTGAATTGTTAATATTATTCATTAAACACTTGTTTTCTATCCCGAATTTGGTATATGTTCATATATGTACCTTGCTAAACAATAATAGATATTATTACCTTATATTTGGTAGCTTGTCAGATGTTTAAATTAAGTCTTACTGTCACTGAAAAAAAGAGAATACAAAATAAGGTGAACAAGTATATCAAAAGCAAATATTTCTTCGAAATCATTGCCATTGACTTTTATAATGAACAGATTTGAACCTAAATACATAATGTCATATGTTGAAATATACAGAAATGCAGAAGAGGTTTAACAACATATTTGTGTTTTTGATGACAATAAAGCTTTTGACAAAATTATTTTTTACAGACCAAGACATAAATACGTGTCTGATGCAAATCAGAGTACAAACAACATGTTACTTCTGAGGTTTAAATTTAAATTAAGGATGTACAGTCCTTGGATGGTGTAAACTTCCCACTAACACCATACACCATTACACCATACACTATACACTATTACACCATACACCTTGTACAATTACACCATATACGTTACACCTTTGCACCATACACCTTACACATTACACCATACACCATTCCTTATTCTATCTACACGATCCGAAATTACCCATAATGCAAATAAATTTCAACGACTACAAAATTATTTATTTGTTTTAAAAAACGAATTTGGATCACAATATTGCAAGTTAATATATAAAATTAAAACTTCCATGATCATGGTCATGTAAACAATACAGATCAAATACATGTATTTGTAAATAAAGTACGCATAAAACTTTGCTTGTATAAATTAAGCCGTGATCTGCCTTCCTGTAGAGGCTGTGTCTGCGCATACACGCTTGGCTGAATTGGCCTCCGTTAAGTAATAACGATATAGGTTTCACTGCTTTTATTATTAAGTTCTAATCGGTTTTAAAATGTAGCGTAAATTTAAAAAACTTGGTTTTCAGATAAAGTCGACAAACAATGCAGAAAACGAATAGTACTAAGATCATATAAGATATTCATATATAATCATGAGAGCGATATTGGTGTACAGTTAACTGGTCAGGGCGAACTCTAAAAATCGAGTTTACTTGGTTTTGCGAGTTTACGATCCCATCGTGCAATAACTATTCATGGTTATGGCCAGCGTAATAAAAATGATCATCATTTTTCTGCACCAATCAACAATACATTTATACATATCCTTTTTTATTCAATTAATTGAATTATCCACAAAAGTTATAGCTTTCACATCTCATCTTCACTAAAAACTAAAACGAACGAACCTAAAAATATTCCGGTAAATATTTGCAATTTCTTTTTTTTTTTCTTTTTTTTCCTTCCTTAAAATATCGAGATTGAAAACGCATTTTTGTTCCTTTAAAGTACGATATGATGTATTTTTTAAAAATGAAACTTGAATTTTTTCCTCAAATTTGTGAGAAAAAAAAATCTCATTTTTTTAAAAGTAATAATCCTTATACGTTCAACATTCAAAGTTACCGTTTGGTGTTAATAAAATGTATGTATCTTTCACTCAAGAAGGACATTGGTCCGCAGAAATTCAAGGTTGGTCAGGTTTGAGTGTTAACGTTTCTCGGACCAACATATTTTTGGTCATGCCAAGCAAGGAATTGTATATTTAAATATACAATTCCTTGTGCCAAGTAATCCTTGATCACAACTCTGTTGGACCTCCTACGGCATCCATTAGTTATTAAAAAGATTAGATAAAAGAACATATAAACCTATCAAATGTACCGTTTTTGAAATAAAAATATTGCCAGTGGACCACTCAAACCTCCTTTTTTGGCGCTTACAATTTTCAACCCTTGAATTAAGCTTTCCAAACTAACTAAAATTAAAAACTTGCTTTCTAACCGACCTTTTCGTGTACCGGACAGGCACCACTCGTTATTTTATAAGAAACGCCTGCTATTGTCTAATACACATGCATGTTGTCTACTTGTGAGTTTCCGCACAAACACTTGACTCAGAATAAACATCGAATACGGCAGTGGAACTACCATTCATTTTTTTGGGCAAAGGTTACCGGGTTAATACCGAGTTCAAAATATACATGAAATATCATAACTCCGAGATTTCAATCTGTTTTATGCCAAGAAATATTTGCTCAAAACTCTAGTGGTTCTGCTACGGCACCCATTAGAATATGATTTCATTCAACAAAACAATTTGTCCTGCGTGTACGTACATGTATCGCTTTAAACACGGACATATACATATACCAAATGGTGAATATGAATCAACCTTGAAATTGCTCTGGCAAATTGTTAGCTCGTAAAGTTAAAAAAAAATCCATGTTTGACAAAGGTGTTGGGTTTTTTTGGGGTTTTTTTTTTGTCAGAGAAGATAAAATGAAATTTACCGGTAAATGGAGTTACATTGAATCATGGAAGTAAGATTGTGAATCTTCTTAATTGAAGAATGATGGATTGAACCTGGTTTTATGGCAAGCCAAACCCTCTCTCTCTTATAGGCAATGTTAAAAATACCGCTATTATATGACAATAAAATTTGTCTTCATGGCGAATAATACACTATGAAAATCTTGAAATTATCTGCTGTTATTCGTATGAATAAAAAAGACAGTTGCGATATGATTGTCAATGCGACATTTCTCCACAAGAGACCAAAATGACACAGACATTTAACAACTATAGGTCACCGTACGGCCTTTAATAATGAGCAAAGTCCATAGTATGTTTCTTTTTATCATAATAGAAATATGATATTTTATAAGTTATCATTAGACTTTAAAATGTTGAATGAGTTGACGCCGTATACTGCTAATTTTTTTTTTTTTTATAAAACTATGTGATGTGTACAATGGTGTAGTTTTGAGGGTATTCAACAGATTACACTCGTGTCACAGGATGTCGATGTATATCCTATAGGTGGTCATCCATGTTCAATAAACGAATGTAGGACAGAAAGTCACAGGACAAAAAGTCACAATTTAGTTTAGTTAAACAAATTTTATTTGTTCCAAGTACAAATTGGATAAGACACAAAATTAATAAAGGAATATTAAGAGAACTTAAACACAAAAAATAAAATACAAAATTAATTCAACAAACGAAAATAGGGAAGCATTTAACTTAGATGTTGATTTGTGTGCGATCATGGTTTGCTATCTAGACAATTAGAATTCGGTTTTTAGAATATATTTCTTTGAACAAGAAAAAAATCATTTTAAAGATAGTGTTGTGTTTTTTTTTGTAACTATTATATATAAAGCAACTTTGTAATTAAAATTTATTCAATTTAAATCAATACAAAATGTCAATTATTATATATTTTGTCTCAGTCTCCATAATCACTGAAATGCACTATCCTTAATGTATTTAATAAAATAGAACAATTCAGAAACATTGTTGAACATGTATTATTCTATTTTATTTAAACGTTGTTCTCATATCATTATAGTCATAAGCAATAAGGATATCCTAATCGATGTTGTTGATTGTGTAATTCACGGCTGAGTAGGTGTGTAATCGATGACATGTGCATGCCCGCATTATATTATGAAAATTAAAAATATCTCTCTAAGTTCTGTTTTAAATATCTAAAAAATTACCTCAGGGACTCGGTCGGCAGATTTTTTATGTTTTTAATTTAATTTTTTTTTATATTTCTTGTCTGGACACTGGACACATTTTCATAGTAAATACTGCCCATGGACAATATCTACTTATTTAAATATGTCCTGGACACAATTTTCTATGAAAATATGTCCTTAAGTATGAAAAGAGTCCACGAACAAAAACATTATTCACTACCATAATATTGTCCAGGGGGGACATTTTTTCAGAGAACATTGTGTCCACCAGGGCATCTTTTGATGGGATTTAAGTCTTAAATGATATCCATTGCCTTGTTATTACTGGACACATTTTAACTTTTAATTGCAAACTTTAATTAATTGTTACTTTGACATAGAGTTGTCTCATTGACACTCATACCATCCTTATCTTAATATTTATATCTCTTAATATAATTATATACATGCATAATTCAAACTCAAATAAGCAACAGATGATGTACAGCATTATTTTCCTTAGAGGACACAATTTAATAACATTTACTACAACAGTTTGTTTCATAACTGTCGCTGTAAAATGCTGTCCACTTAGGAGACAATATTTCATGGCAATGGACATTATTTATTTTCAATTGCCTTCTTCTCTGACATAACAAATATAGTAAAGTTCTTCGGACTTAATTTTACACTTCCTTCAATCAATTAAAAATACTGCTTGTAAATATATTGTACTGTAGCACATATTAGAACCCCACTTAAATCATGAATGGTCATGCTTTATGAATTTCTTTCACATTTACATGTATGACCCATTCTGTTTGGCTATATACAATGATATAGGTTGTGTTATACCTTGACATTTCCGGGTATTACAAATCAACATGTATATTAACGGCTCATTTTATTATAACGGCGTTAAATACCTATCTCTGATATAACATTTTTATAACATTCACATTTCTGAATGTTCAGTATATCAATTTCATATTTTATTGACCGAATGAGAATATGTTTATATGCAAGGAAACATATTGAGTATCAAATCAATATAGGTGGTTTTTATTTATCTTGGTATTAAATTAAAGAAATTTGAAAATACTATTGCGTGTCAGGTATAAAGTAGACTTGTTGACTGTTAGCGGAGAAATAATATACCCTATACTAAAGAATATGAATGACAAGTCTTGCAAAGGAACAAGATATGAAGCACATCGATTTTCCAGACGGGTGCGTCTAAACACTCGGCTGCTAAGGAGTCCACTCTGTCTTAAACAGTTCACAAACGTTGTTTTTTTTTTGCACTAAATACTAATAAGGAGCACGCTTCAGCTAAACTTTTTTTCTTTCGGTTTCATTCTAACCACATCATGTACATAGGCAAAGTTGACTTTAGATATTTTACCAAATGATACGAAACATTTAAATATGTCACAAGTATTACTCCATATATAAAAAAGAAGATGTGGTATGATTGCCAATGAGAAAACTGTCCACAAGAGACCAAAATGACACAGACATTAACAATTGTATGTCACCGTACGGCCTTCAAGAATGAGGAAATCCCATACCGCATAGTCAGCTACAAAATGCCCCGATATGACAATGTAAAACAATTCAAACGAGAAAACTCACGGCCTTATTTGTATAAAAAAAATGAACAAAAAACAAATATATAACACATAAACAAACGACACCCACTGAATTACAGGTTCCTGACTTGGGACAGCCACATCCATAAATAATGTGGTAGGGTTAAACATATTAGCGGGATCCCAACCCTCCCATATTTAAAAAAAAAATATTTCGTCCTAAATATGCATGAAATGTTTGCCACTGGACGTTAGGCAATCAACAATCAATTGATCAAGTTTTGCACTAAAATAGGAATTCAACAAGTTAGTTAACTTTCTGAATTCGTTTTTGTGCAGAAATAAATTCCATAGAATATATTAAGTATGTAAATATATGCAAAGGGTATCTTGTGGTCTTGTGGTATATTTTATATTAGATCAATCGTTTTGCTGTTGTCTGCTCTTTGGTTGTTTTGTTGTCTCTTTTACACATTCCCCGTTTTCATTCTCAATTTTATCGTATGTTTATTTTTATTGTATATGCCAGAAAATGTATTAGCCAAGTTTAAATGAAAATAAAGAGAATTAGAATATTGTTGAAGAGAAAATACATATCCGTGTGGAATTCGCCTCAGGTTGTTTTTCCAAGTTTGATATGCAACTTCTTTACCCGACAACCTTGTATATTGTATATGTTTGATGGACTATCATCATGCTCATGTGACCATCAGGTACTGAGATAAATATGTTATGGTTTAAACTCTGTCAAAGCCAAAACGATTAAATATATATATATATCTAATTTAAATTCATTCATGCATGCGGTAAAACGTTTCTTGAATAAGTGAAATTATATAAAACAATTTTTCAAACTTATATCTCACCGGGGGGGGGGGGGGGTAACTTCCTATTATTGGGTATACGGGGATGTGCCAAAAATATGGGTCATAATTTTGCGAGACTTTATATAAAAATGACCCTCCTTTTTAATGACATCCTATATTAAAATGCTAACTGTATAGTTATTTGGGATATGATCTACATATCATATATAAATATGCTATTGAGAATCTTACATTCAATTTATTGATGGTCAATTATTATGTTAAATTAAATCAATTCACCCACTTAAACATGCAGTTAATCCAACAATTCATTCGTATATATAACAATTAAATATATGTACATCAAACGATGTCAATTCATATATAAAAACTTAAGGGTATAGCTCAGAGGCGGATTTAGGGGGGCAGGGGGCCCGCCCCCCCTTTTTGGGAAAAAAATTGGTTGCTTATATAGGGAATCATTGAAGCGTGACTGGAGCGGGCCCCCTCTTAGGTCAGTCAGTGGGCCCCCACTTATGAAATTTTATGGATCCGCCACTGTAGCTGATATATATATGAATTATGAGTGATGATGAGTTAAATCGTGCTTATATAAGCATGGGTCATATTTTAAATATTGTATATAAGTATAGGTCATTCTTTCTTAAATATTTATATAACTATAAGTACTGAATTTCAGTGAATGTTATATTAAAATGGGTACGTTTTTTTAGGCAAAAATGGCACACCCCTACCAAAAAAATATCGAAGTTACCACCCCCCCCCACCTCCCCGTGTTTTATCTTTAATGCGTTTAGCCTACATGTGAAAATAAACCGGGAAAGGAGTTGTGATTTACAAATGGACAACTATATACATGATGTACAAACATATGTATTGATATTTTCTTTAGTTATGAACTGTAGAAAATACCCGATTCATTTATCCTCATTACACATAATCTGTGTTGAAATGCGTTGAAAGCATGGGAGTTTGTATTTTTTGCTCCTATATTATGTATTTCTTAAATATTTTCTTCGCCTAAAATGTGATCGATGTTTATATTGTTTTTATTAGTCCTGAATTTTATAGTACGAAT
This sequence comes from Mytilus galloprovincialis, assembly GCF_965363235.1. Lineage (NCBI taxonomy): Eukaryota > Metazoa > Mollusca > Bivalvia > Mytilida > Mytilidae > Mytilus > Mytilus galloprovincialis. Next base: position 80,120,348 of record NC_134845.1, on the reverse strand, counting down.
CACACCTCTTTAACACAAGTGAAAAAGAAAGGGTGGAAACCTTGAATGACACAGTACAAAACTCCCAGTATATTTTATTTTATCATGGCCATTATAATGCTTAATCTACATGTATATATTGTTTACTACAAACATGAAATCGACAATAAAATTAAACCACCAGTTATTTAATTGTACCATGTTGGTACTACTTTTACTACTTTGCGTTACACGAAGTTCCTCAAAACAAGGACTTGGTATAGAAAGTCCATGCTCAAAATAAGGCAATTTTGACATTTCAAAGAACTCTGGTGTTTTTCGTTTTATTTTGTCTGGCATTGTCCGTATGTTTTCGTCTTATAAGTTTGAAATCCCCATTGCACGTTATATGTTGCCTCCCTTATTGTGCAGCAGCAAATATTCCAGAAGTACGTTATAAATACTTAGGATTTCGTGTCATGACTAAATAATTGAATCCTTTTTTCAGACAGGATAATATGCTCATCTCTGGTCCTTTAATAGCTTATATATATATATATAGTACCACATCTCCTTTTAATGGGCGCACTACGTTTGCACACATTTGGAAATTTAAATGTTTTACGTTTCCACTCAGCTTTTGATTACATTTGCACGCATTTATTTAACAAGTTTATTTCAATAATAATGATGATAATTTTATTTGCAAAATACACCCATATGGGTCAAGCAAACACAAATACAACATTTAATACAGACAGTGAAGAATTACAAATATAAACATAAAAAAAACATAGTTATAAATGGTAATTAATGTAACCTTTGATGGACATGGACCTCATTTTCGCAATTCTAAAAATTGCTTTATAAAGTCACCAATTTCTGTCAAAAGCTCAGGTTTAGGATTTAAAAGTTGTTTTAGCTTTAAAAGTAGTTGATAATTTGTAAAATCAGGATTTATATTATTAATCTTTAAAAATAAGCAATCTCTTAAAGTTGAGTTTAATTTGCAATATAGAAAAAAATGGTATTCATCATCAATTTTATTACAAAGTTTACATAACCTTTGATCTCTGGGTACATTTTTATATCTTCCCATTTCAACCTCTAGGTTATGGTCACTAACCCTTAATTTGGAAATTAATTGTCTGGTTTTAAAATTTGATTCTTTTAATAAATAATTTTCAATTTTTATCTCAGTCAATCTAGATTGCCAGCATGTTCTCTTTTTATCCAAAAAAGTGTCTCGCAACAAAATTTTAGTGATTTGATACCCCAAGCTGACTTGCATGATAAAATTATATCAATGCATCAACCAAAACTGACCAAATTTACATTTTATTATGTAAATCTAAATATATATAGCTGCACAGTACATAGTAAATCAGCAATATTTTGATATCAGAATGCATTGCATTATACAAATGAGTCGACAGTAACATTGCAACACAATGTCAACACAAATCTATTCTAATCATTTAAATTGCCAGCATATCCTCTTTTTATTCAAAATAGTGTCTTGCAACAAAATTTCAGTGATTTGATACCTCAAGCTGACTCATATAATAAATTTTTTTTAACGTGTCAACATAATTTTAGTGATTTGATACCTCAAGCTGACTCATATAACAAAATTATTTTAACACGTCAACAAAATTTCCGTGATTTGATACCTCAAGCTGACTCATATGATAAAATTATTTTAACGCGTCAACAAAATTTCAGTGATTTGATACCTCAACAATGCTCAAGCTGACTCATATAATAAAATTATTTTAATGTGTCAACAAAATTTCAGTGATTTGATACCTCAAGTTGTCTTATATGATAACATTATTTTAACGCGTCAACAAAATTTCCGTGATTTGATACCTCAACAATCATGACAATGCTGAAGCTGACTCATATAATAAAATTGTTTTTACACGTCAACAAAATTTCAGTGATTTGATACATTTTTGTACCTCAACAATGCTGAAGCTAACTCATATAATAAAATTAGTTTAACACATAAACAAAATTTCAGTGATTTGATACCTCAAGCTGACTTATACATGTTATATGATAAAATTATTTTAAGGAGTCAACAAAATTTCAGTAATTTGATACCTCAAGCTGACTCAAATAATAAAATTATTTTTTAAAACTGACCATATTCGCTCTTTATTATGTAAATCAATATATACAAAATGATATAGCAGCATAGTAAATCAGCAATATTTTGATGTTAGAATGGATTGCCATTATATAAATGTTGTTGATTGTTGGCATGTCTTGTTTTTATTCAAAATATTGTCTCCAACAAAATTTCAGTGATTTGAAACCTCAGGCTAACCATGCTGACTCATAATAAAATTATTTAAACATGTCAACCAAAACTAACCATATAAGCACTTAATCATGTATATTATGTAAATCTATATAGCAGCATAGCAAATCAGCAATATTTTGATTCTTTTCTATTTACGTGATATAAAACGGTCACTGAAGTCAGTATATGTATCTGTATTTCAAACTTCTGAACACGGATGGGTATGCCGTTAAGTCATTTTGGCTATTGTTTGATTGGTGGATCTGCGCATAAATAAGTCATGCTTGCTGAGGTGTGCTCATATAAACCCAGTGGTTCAAGATATTTTGTAAGATTCACCATATCGCTAATCCTGGCTGAGCCGGCCGCTTGAACTTGTCATGCATATAACAATCACTTTTCCATGGTGACGTCATATATTTTGTTTTATGACGTCAAAATTTTACGGGAAATTTTACATGTCTATTAATGGCAGACAAATAGCGATAAGGTTTATAAAACTAACCCAGTAGAACATTCCCCAACAATGTGACTGACATGAGAGATACTTTCATGACTTTATAATGAGAAGTTCTCTTCTTGGAAAAGTTTAATGTTACATGTAGTATATTATGTTTGGTTGATTTTGTTGGTAGCTAAATTTCAAGTGGCATTTATGTCATTCCTGTTCGCATAAGTATTTTTTCGAACGTTCACGGTATCATTTATAATTTATAATGACAAATCGAACACAATTGACGAGATTGTTCATAGTTATACAACACCTTATGTGCAATACATGTAACACTGTACAGTGTACAATTTCTTTTTGAACATTTTCTGGAAAACAGAATCGTGAATCCAAGGCAAACAAACGTGAATTACGAAGGAATATTTATGAAGAGCCTGTCAAAAATGGGAAATGAAACAACGTTAAAAACAATGTTGATAACCCATGATATAAAAATAATGTTCCTATGCGCGGATAACCTCTGTATACGGCTTCTACCTAAAAAAAATCATTTATTTTAATTTATGTCAGCTGCAAGTGATAACAAGTGTCCAATCGTATAGCCATTGTTCTCTATAAATAAGAATATCAAAAAAATAAAATAATTACTTTAATAAACACATTAAACAAATTTTTTTTCGTATTTTTATTTATAATATATATTTAGTCTACCGGGTATAGTAATTTGCTACACTGGAAAAATATTAATAAAGATTATTATTATTGTTTATGTTTACAATCCGAAAAATTAAAATAAAAAGAACTTCGATTTCCACCAATGAAATGTCGTACACCATTCATTCACACCATTCCCGATTGCACGTTACACGATCACACCATTCCTCATACACTATTCCCCTTACACCATACACCATAGCACCATACACCTTACACCATTGCACCATACACCTTACACCATTACACCATACACGTTTTTTTGGGAAGTTTACACCATCTAAGGGCTGTACTTAGATGAGGTTTTGGAATTGGTGTTAGCTGTTCGGAATCCAAGTTTTTTTACCATATGATGCAAGGTAAAATATTTAGCCCGATAGCACCCATTTATCTTTTTTATATAAAACTTAATAGCTCATGATTTAAGCAAATTCTTTATGTATTTTTTTCTATTTGAGACCCAAATAATACCAATGTAAGTATAAGGTAAAAGTCCGAGTCAACCTTTTCCCGCCATATTTTAAAAATCGAATATCTCGAAAAGGAGCTCCATGACCTATTAATATATTTAGCTTATTTTTGTTTCTAAACTTATGCTCTTCCGATTAAAAGTATCAATTTTAAAATCTTGATTTGTTTTTTAATTTCACCTAAATACATCCTTAAGTCGACAGCATCTTACTGTTTTCCAAATACAAAATTGATAAACACCGAATGAATATCTGTGTTTTTCAAATTTGACAGTTTTGTAGACTTCCGCTCTTTGTCATTACCTATCATATGAGTAATGTATATTTTAAGTAAGCTACTGCTAAACCAATACCAGACCAAAACATTTCTTATATCAAAATAAGTGTTCGAAACTAGTCCTTGCTAAACAATCTCAAGCAACATTTTCTTTCCTGGTGTCAATAGTATCAATCATAAAAATATACCACTGTTATCTTACATCCATTCGAAACATGCTCTGTCTGCATTTGATATATACGTTAATAATCAACATGTGTATGCTAGTGTATAAATATTTTGTTTTTATACTGTTGTTTGTCTTTTGATGTTTTATATGTATGGTTGCTATGATGTAGTTTGTTTATTTTTGACGTATGCGTTGTAATGTTCCCTATGGTTTCTGTTGTTTGTGTCTGATTTGGGACTTTCCTTTTTGAATTTTTCTCGGAGTTCAGTATTGTTGTGTTTTTACTTTTTTTTTGTTACAATTCGAAATTAGGGGGAATTCATGTAGTTAAGGAAACATTTATCATACCGATCTTTAGCACCATAGTTTTTCTTTTTCTCAAAATCGATAAATTACCGAAACTTCAACTCTCCGAATAGGCTGTCTATATCTGTGTCTGCAGGCTTTTTCTTTCTGTATGATATAGACTACCTATCGCAAACTAGTTTTAAATCTATGTTGTCCAAATCAACTTTAAGTTTCTTCAGCTTTTGTAACAATAGTATATTTCTTTAATGTTCTTTTGCAATGTTTGACAGTTTTCGTAAACTCCACGATACACTTTGGTTAGTGCAGTCATAGTTTGTAAAGCTTTCTTTTTCCCATCCTGCACTTGCTAAACAAAATCATCAACTTTTTAATCAATTATTTTCTTCCAGTAATTCCCCTCTTCAGCAATGGTCTTGATAACTGGTTTGACTTCCTCATGGTAACCTTTGGTGTAATTTTCAATTTTGTTTACGTTTGTTGTTACCTTTAATTCAATATCCTTGGCAAGTTGAGATCTAAGTTTTACAGTTGATTAAGTAAGGTCTATCATCAAATGGCGACTGTGTTTGTCTACATAGCAATTCTACACACAGACAACAGACGTGTCACAATCCTGACAGTAGAATAAGTAACTTTCGTTGTGTTCCGTGCAAAGAAGTTTTTCTTCCTGGTTGATATCTCGTCCGCTTACAAAAGTGTGGTTTTTACAAGTCTTGTTCGTAAACAGGTAAATGAGATAATGTACAGCTGCCGCAAATAACTGATCACACTGCTGGCAGTAATGTACACCTGGTCCGCCAGTACATATTTCACAAGTCGATGCCGGAGCTTGGGCCATTTTATATGTTTTAGTGACTACTTACAGTTACCTTTTACCTCATTCTGTTATCTTCTAAGTGTAGTCTGGAAATGAATTTCCTGTCGTGGAATACACATTTTTTTTTATCTAATATATGAGGAAACAGAAAAGAAGTAATATATTAACGTATTTATATTTTCTGAGTGTCTCACACAATTAAAAAAGAGGGACGAAAGATACCAAAGGGACAGTCAATGTTTTCGACGGTTCCGATTGATAAATAAAAACATTGAAATTTGATAATTGAACGCCATCTTTGTCAATAAAAACAAATCAGCGAGGGAGGAAATTTTAACGGTACGGGACCGAAATAAATCCTTAATTTGAAAACAAATCCGACAACTTCCTAACCTCGAAAGTTGGTCGACTTTCAAAAGAAGGTGGTCGGCACACCCGGCTCAAATGCCGTATGGAAAACACTGAGTTCTACTTTGTCTTAAATCAAATACTTTGTAATTCTGCTGAATGCATATATTTAAAAACATTCCTTGAAATAGAAGTTAGAATAAAAATTGTACAGTAGAACGTCAATAATGTTTAATCTGTATCTAATATAATGATATATTCCTTATGTCAATTACTGATTCTAAATGGTTCTACTAATATCATCAGGTATTTCATTATTAACAGTCAAGCGAAGATCAGATAGTTAATTCAATGTCTTTACCTGTCTACCTCCAATTAAGAGATGAAAGATACGTTTTTAATTTTAGTTTACGCATTGATGTATTTAAATATCATTGTACTTAAGATACATAATTTATATTCATTTAAATTAGACTTAGAACACTGAATACACTTTGACGTATAATTGGCTTTGTTTGATATAATAAACCTTATGTTGCCAGATATATTGATTTTAAAAAATGACATAAACACGAAATATATCCATCAAATATGTATTTCCTTTGCATATATTTCTTTTTACATTGTACATATATAGACGATAAAACTAAACTACCAATTATCTTCAGTTTTTGAAGGTTTTCTTATACACAATTACACTTTGATAAAAGTAAAATTAAGAATTGGACTTTTTTAATTTGTCTAAAAGACAACAACCCCACCAAAGTGCATTACACAGCCGAAAGCCACAAATACTTCTGCTGTTCCCTAAACAAACACACGTTCTAAGTCCATAACAAATGGAATCATACTAAATTCGTAAACATTTAAATGAACTAAAATTTAAAAAAAATAGTTCCGATGCAAAGACCCTAAGGTATAAGTGAATCAATATTAATGCCAAAATATGCAGTCTTTAATAACCTGGCAACAGTATCGGAATTATATCCCTTCTTGGTTAGTCTATTTAAAGGTTTTTGTAGCTCCTGAGGTATACACTGACATTTTTGTGCTTTATAAAAAATAAATATACAAAATTGGATGTGAAATACCTGAACGTATAAGAAGTCTGCATAAATTTTACGGACGCCATCACGAGTTGGTTGACCGTTATGGAATAACCGTTTCACAAATAAAATCGGATATCTTCCTTACGTAGTAACTACAATCCCCTTCCCTTTATGAATGTGACCTATTTATCGGATTTGTTATCACATAAGCAACACGACGGGTGCAACATGTGGAGCAGGATCATGCTGGACCATGCTTTTAAAGGATAAATATCTGTTAAACTTGGAAGTCAGCATGAACAAAAGAATACTGTTTTAAAACATACTTGTTTACCGTTAAATTACTTCCCATGTTAGGGGAGGGTTGGGATTCCGTTAACATGTTTAACCCCGTCAAATTCTGTATGTACGTGCTTATCCAAAGCTAGGAGCCCGTGATTCAGTTGTTGTCGTTTATTGATGTTTTACATATTTGTTTTTCGTTCATTTTCTGTACTTAATTTAGGACGTTAGTTTTATTGTAGAAATTGTTAAACATTTGTCATTTCGAGGCATTTTAAAGCTGACTTTGCCGTATTGACCTTGCTCATAGTTGAAAGCAGTACGGTGACCTAACGTTGTTGATTTCTGTGTTTTTTTGGTCATTTGTTAAGTGTTTACAATCATTCCAAATCTTCTTTTACAACTTGATTTATACAGCAGTATATTTGAGGATTTGACTGATTTTAATAATTGGCAAACTGACCACATGACATAATATGTATATTATATAGGATTATCTATACATTGCAGTTAAGGTGGCAGACAATGGTCAAATAGTCCTTTGTGTGTTTTTACCTTGTTTTGTGTGTGAGGTTTTTCTGCCTATTGTGACATATATTGTTTCTTTTTTTTCTAATTCAAACGATATTCTAAACATAATCAGGCTTAACCACACATGAACGTTTTATTATATAAAGATATAATTATACATGCATCAAATGTATATGAATGTTTTTGAAACAAATAAAGTTGTATGCTACATAATATAAATGATAATGTGTCAGAAAAAAGATTAAGTGGTCAATACGAATCTACCTTTCTTTCGGTAAAGTAAACAGAAAAACAAATGTCACTTAAATGGCAGATGGATCAAATGATGACGGTAATTGTTGTTTGCATTAAAACGTACTCTGTATACAAATGACTATGATATCTTAAAGTCCTTGGGTTGTCAGCTGTTCTATGCTTCTCCAATAAACTCATGCCACCATGACCTATTGTAGCTGTAACGTATGAAAACATGATCTATTGTAGCTAGAATAACGAATGATAACACACTAAAACAGAAACAAACATACCACTTTATTGCAATTGTTTAATATTTCTTAAACCAATCAAAAGCATATTTCAAAATAGTAATCATAAATTGTATCACATAACGATTAACTGATGCTTGTGTTTAATGTTCGGCTAGATTGTTCATGTGTTAAGTCCACAGTCTCAAATTTAACATTTACCGCAAATTATTAAATGATTGTATACACGTTTGCTTTGAATTGAAACGTGATAACTTTCTGTTACCACAATTTATACGGATATGTATTATTAATGTGATGTTGCTAGATACATCATGCCTTACTAGGCCTCATAATATTTTTTTATACTTTCACACTGATGAAACTCATTTTCAAAAGATACAGAGACATCTAATTCAAACCTAAACAGAAGTAAAATGATATACGTACATGGAGCTTTGTAATATGTTTGACTGAATGCGCAAGTTAAAAACAAAGGCATGAACGATCCGCTTTATAAATGTAATACATTACTTCATTTTGTACTTCAATCCAGTAACTTCATAAATCGAAAATAAACTGACAACGTCATGGCTAAAAATGAAAAAGACAAACAGACAAACGATAGTACATACGACACAAGATAGGCAACTAAAGAATAAGCAACACGAACCCCACTAAAAACTCGTGGTGATCTGAGGTGCTCCGAAAGGGTAAGCAGATCCTGCGCCACATATGGCACCCGTTGTGTTGCTCATGTTATAACAAATCCGGTAAATAATCTTTGGGTGCGGAAATTTCTCGCTCAATTGAAGACCTATTGGTGACTTTCTGCTGTTGTCTGTTTTATGGACGGGTGTCATTTTTATAAATTTCCTGTTTACAAAACTTTGAATTTTTCGAAAAACTAAGGATTTTCTTATCCCAGGCATAGATTCCCATAGCCGTATTTTGCACAACTTTTTGGAATTTTGAATCCTCAATGCTCTTCAACTTTGTACTTGTTTGGCTTTATAAATATTTTGATGTGAGCGCCACTGATGAGTCTTATGTAGACGAAATGCGCGTCTGGCGTACAAAATTATAATCCTGGTACCTTTGATAACTAGTGTTGTCTATTTGACACATTCCCCATTTCCATTTTCAGTTGTATTATTCAGTAGGTCATATCATGAAAGGGAAGGTGATTGTATTTACGGCGTAAGGAACAGTCTTACATTAACATGCATGCATTTTGTTAGCAAATTTTTAAAGGGTCGTTAATTAACTTAATTTTACTTACAAATAGTTCATATTTAACAGTCTGAATTTATATCTGATTTTTACTTGACAAGTTCTTATGTATTTTATAGAATGTGACTCACACTCAAGTTTAACATGTCAAGTCAGAATCAAACGCGGATCGAGTCCGAACCATACTTTAATCAAGTATGTACCTTACTCAACCCTTATTTGAACCAAGGAATGCCATCTTATATAATCAATTCGTAGAACTTTACATGTAATATGTTACTTTCAATATCCTTAGTTGTAGCAAATTGCTTTTTTTATATAAAGAAACCATTACATTCTTGACCTTTTGTTCACAGGAATTTTTTTTTTAATCCTTTGAAACCTTGATATCGACAATTAGTTCAAATAAATGAGTGTTTATCTTTAACATATGGTAGAAATTGCAATACAAAATCAAAACATAGCAATTTGAACTACTGTATAGCTGTAGTCAGATGCAAATTAGGAGATAACTGTATTGTTATGAAGCTCCGACGGCATCAATTGAGGATTTTATGGTCGCAAATTAAGTTTACTGGCGACGCGTTAGCGGAGACAGTAAACGGATATTTGCAACCATCAAATCCCCAATTGATGCCGTCGGAGCTTAAAATACAATATTGGTATCTCCATTCTAATCAAACTGACAGAAAACAACGTTAAAACATGTATTTAAAATCTGTCATATGCCGTCTGCGCTTGCGCGGTAGTCCCATAGCATCAATTGCCATTCAAATAAGTGATGTTATTAAATCAAAATGAACGTTACAAACGTTGTTGCATTAGAATTCATAATTGATAAAATACAATCAGTGTATACTTTTTTTTTTGTGATTATTGGTTATGAATCAGAAATTAAAAGATGGGCATAATTGGTCAAAGCATAGAATGACCATCAGTCTAAATTGTATCAGTATGTTGAAGTACTATGTCATAATGTTTAGTATTCTGCAGATCATAATCGATCACAAGTCGGTTGCACGCATAGAGTACATATAGGCAGAATTTCTTAACTATCCGATGAAAATGCGAAAACAATAGAATTATATAGAATGGTCATGTTCAAATAGTACCAATTTCAGACGGTCACTGTTTGGCAGTGAAATGAATAAGGACTCGCTTAAAAAACACATTTTAAATGAGCAAATACAATGTACTTACAAATGACAGTTACTGTTAGTGCAACCCCTTAAAAAGATAAATAAAACACCCGTAAAAATGATTAGAATTATACTATACACATATTGTTCTTTATCTGCATTACCTTAAAGAAGAGATATAGATGTATATCAAAGGGCAATAAAAATAGCTAATGCGAATAAAAATAATCAAACAAATTTCTCGCTGCTATTGTGAAGAGTTGTGTCTCTTATGCTATACATGATCGATCAAATATCTTTTTTCATTACAAAAACAAATATACATTTACAAATTCTATACGGTTTGGCACAACATAAAAGAGACACGGTTTTAAATTTAAACTGTATTCAATTTGTTGCATGCATGTAGCCTTTCGTCTGACTTTTGTAATATCAAAATAAACCAATGATTTTTTAAACAGTCATCTACAATTATAGTAAAATAGAACAAAACAATTGACTGCATATTCATGCACGCCAGATAAAACAGTGTTTCATTTTCTTTGTAAATAACAACAAATATATACAAGGGGAACAACCATTTTTTTCTTATATAAGAGGAATAACTGTATGTTCCCTCATTACTTTTATACACTATAGTCTGTTACATCAATTATCTGGCGAAACACTATCATTTGATTTGTAATGTTTTATACGACCGCAAAAAAATCTATCTGCATGTCAAATTGTTTTTGGTTATGTTTTATTTGTACTTTAAGTTATGTGTTTCCGTTTATATAAATATGTGTTTTACACACGCTAAACTACTTATTTATATATAAGTATTACCGGATAATTTGCGCTGTACTTTAAGATAGTAAAAGAACTAACGTTAACTTCAACAAGACATAATGCAATATCTAACGACATGACTATTGTGTTTAGTCTCGAAGACAACTAACTGAAGTTTCATTTTTCATACATTAACATCTCAAAGAACACATGATTGTGATAGGATTAAGGTAAATCTGTGTTACTTACATCTCGAAACCTTGACTGCAAAAAAAAAAGAAATAAGAAAAGTTTAAGCTTATCAAACATTTAGATACAATGTGTTTACTGAGTCTGGTATAATCATTAACTTTTAATTGTCCGTATATCATACTGTAAAATATAAATGTTTGTTCTTATCTAATACACACAATATAATGATTATTGGACTTAATTTAGTAAATTCAAATAATGATTTCACAATTATAGTACGAATGATAGCTTTGTGAAAATCTTAATCTGTCGTAGTATACGCACCAAAAAAAAGTTATTGGGTAATATTTGAATATGCTATGAACACCAAACAAATAAACTAAAGCAAACATAATTGAACGTCTATGTTTAATGCATTATAACCATTGTTTAAATAATCAATATAATACATGAACTCTCTTGTTAAGCTGAACATGATCTAAAGTATACTAAGATAAAAGAAAATTTAGATTAAAATGTGTTATATGCAATTTGGTTTGTAAACATCACCGTGATACCTTTTTCGATATATCGATTCAGAGATATACATAATACTGGCTGGTACAAAACACTTCCCACGTTAAAACATTTTCACAAATCCTATGCCCATTCTATTGTTTTAAAAATAGCATTTAAAAAAAAGAAAAATAACTTGTATTCTCATTCGGATGCATATTAAAAAGAAGTAATGCACTACAGCTCGAAGAAATCAACAAAATAAAAAAAATCAAGATTCCACGAAAGTCTATTACTGATTTTGGCGCATTTAAGTCATTTCAAAACAGGACGTCATACATATGAAAAAGCTAGAATGAAAGTTTTCTGTTAAATGAACCTTTCAAATTCGTATAATACTGTATTTAAATTGATTTCGAAGTAGGTTTTTGTTTACTTTTCTATTGTATTGTATTATTCCCATAAATACTGACCGACTTTAGGAAACGCAACACTAGATTATTTTTTTGTTATTTTTCAATAAATGTGTCACCGTGAAAAGCAATAATTGCCTGTTACAAACGCCAAATGATTTTCAGAAAGGTCAATTAATTCTGTCTGACAAGTGTTGGGTTCTATTTTACACTTTCTAATTTTGCATTTGTTCAACCCATTAATTGGTTATGGCAACTATGCGGTTGGAACTTGAGGGCTTTAAAGGTTTTTCCTCAGTCGATTCTTTTGCAATTCAGTTGATTAGAAATATTTATGGCATGAATCTGTACACAATGGACTCAATTTGATTAGCAGTTAACGTTGCGGCCGTTAACATGTCTGACAAATGACGTTGCGTAATCAAATTCTGTTGACGTTTCATTTTCACTACACGTTAATCCGTTCATTGATGGCCAGCAGCAAATCTTGTCTACTTGTATCGTTGTTGGAAGGACAGTATGACGAGTTTCTGAAGTCATACAGTATGATTGCACCACGTTTATGTGTTCGTGTTTGCAGTATTCTTAAGGGCTTATTCATTTTTTTTTTCATTTCTTAGTCTTTGCAATATGGAGATGTAACATTGCTTAACTGATTTAAGTGAGGCAAAGGATTGAAAGAACTGTTTCTCCAAGCAAAAAAAAAATAAATTGAAACAATCTTTCATTGGTCCGACATTTCGCATTAAGAAATTCTTGCGACTTCAAAAATTCGGTATGATTAAAAACCACAGGTAAGTCAGATTTTGATTTTTTGTAAGTATAAAGAAGTATGATAAGGATGAAAAGTAGTTGTAAGAGAATTAAACATGATTTGGTTAAAAAAAATCAAAAAAATTAGTGTTGCGTTTTTAAAGTCGTTCAGTATATAAACGTGTTGTTTTCATTATTATACTGATTTCGGCAAAATATGGCGGCTCCGTAGTTGAAATGTCAACTTTGGTTTGACGGTAGTTTACGAGAAAAACATGTAAATTAAAAATGACAAATGTTGAATTGGAGGATAAAAAGAATTAAACACTTTTTTTTCTGGCGTCTATTCACGAAATAAAACATTCAAGCTATTTATTTATTAGAATGCTTGAGTTTTATCTAATGGGGAGTAAACAAGAACAGCAGCACACACAGCATATTCTCTCTCGCTTTAGTTTTATAGAAAAACGTGGACTGCAATAAATTACATAAGAAAAGTTTTAGCTGAACAAACATTTATAAAACAGTTTTACTGTGTCTGGTATAAATATAATCTTTTAATGATCCTTATCACATACTGTACAATGAAAACGTGTGCTCTAATATAAGACACAAAATATAATTATAATTGGACTTCATTCAGTGATGCATTCAAATGATGCGTTCACAATTAAAGTGCGACTGAACTATTTGTGAAAATCTTAATCTGTCGTAATATACGCAACAAAGAAAATTAAATATTTCAAAATTAACAGCTGTTCAAAGTTTAAATTAATATGCTTATTTAGAATCATGCAAAAAAAAAGAAAATTAAAGTTAATCAAATTGAACGGTCTATGTTTAATGCATTGTTTACATTTAAGTAATGAATATAACTACATGAGCTATCTTGTTCAGCTGAAGATCCCCTAAACTATGTACAATCAGTTACTGGATTTTCATCAATATAAGAAATTACACATAGACTGAATAATAAGATCACAACCGAGCTATTTAGTTTTGTATGTAAATAAAACAATCTTTATAATGTTTAAGCACTGACAAGAATTATATCTTCAATACATACCCGTACGTCCGTGTTTCAGGTTCATTCCTGTAAAACAAATGACATATATGTGTCTTATTAGAAGTTTTTGAGAAGTCGCAAATCTTTAAATAAGAACAAGAGATGCATGTATGTACGTTGTATTCTTATATATATTACCAGAATAACGGTTCAATACAATTAGAAACGAACATTTCGAGATTGCGTTACATTCGGAAGGCATTCTTTCGACTTTATTTACAAAAGAATATTGGAAACACACTATTGTTGATACACCTTGTGCTATGTCATGTCCTAAAATAACTACACTTCCAACACATAGACAAATGATAATGTTTTATTTTTGCTTATTGATTTGAATATCTTGTTTTCTTAATTTTGGTTTTGGTGTTGTCTCAGATTTTGAATGTTCAAATGCTTAAAGTTTGATACCCTGAAGTCTGATCTTTCTAGCGATTGTGTGAATAAACTCATCATAGATACCAGGACTAAATTTTGTATATACGCCTTTGCGTTTTATTTTTGCAATTGAAATAATTCTTAATTTTTAATATTTTATACCTTAAAAGAAGTAAAAAGATAGCGAATAAACGGTATTTGTTTACACAGGACAATTTCCCATCATATCATTTATTAATTCTAACTTATTTTTTTGCTAAAAATATATTTCAAACATTTTCAAAAATTTTGAATTGTGATATTTTTTTTTTATCATAATTCCAAAAATATATAATTTGATACTTTACCCCAACAATTTTGAGTTGACAAATGTTAAACTGACCACAAACTTTACTTCAATAAAATATAGCATACCCATGAATAAACATTTCCCATCTCAAAATAAGTTAAAAAGAGGAATGAAAGATACCAGAGGGATAGTCAAACTCATAGAAAGAAAAGAAAATAACAACGCCATGGCTAAAAATTAAAAGACAAGCAGACAAATTATAATACAGAAGACACAACATGGAATACTACATGTAAATACTAAGCAACACGAACCCCGTCAAAAAATTGTCGATGATCTCAGGTTTTCCGGAAGGGAAAACAGATCCTGCTCCACATATGGCACCCATCGTGTTACTTATGTTATTACAAATCCGGTAAATAGTCTAATTCGGTAGATCACATTCATGAAAAAGAAAGGGTAATTTAGTTTCGACATAAGGAACATATCTGATATCATCAGTGAAACGGTTGTTCCATAACGGTAAACCAATTCGTGATGGCTATCGTAAAATTTAAAAAGGGATGATTAGTTTAAACATATTTATTTATAGGGGATTGGGAAACAAGTTTTTGCAATTTATATCAATCCCTTTCAACTTTGCGGGTGCGAGTGCTGCCTTGTAGCGGCATTAGCCTGCTCTTTTTCGAAATCTACAAGTTCTTTTACGTGCAAGAGATATGGCTCTCTCTTAACACGGGTCAGCCATTTATCGTCCCCTTTCAACGGACTATCATCATTTCCTTAAGACCATACTCGCAAATGGTGTCAAGGGAGAGCCGAAAATTCAGTCTCTGAAATTTTAATCCCAGACAGGAATCAAACCAGGGACCTTTGTGTTTCAACTTCACCATTTGGAACTGTTGGTTCAAAAGCTTTCTTGTGAGTAGCAATTCTCTATGAAGAAGTCATGATAGGAAATACAAGCCTGGGCATATCGTATCAATTGAGAGATTAATGCATACCATGTTCATATATTTGTTTCTGCAATCATCCATTTAGTACAATATACTTACGTTATAACCTGCTTTTGTCTGTAAAACGAATACATTAGCCATTACCAAATAACAATAAAATATAAAATATTCAAAGAGTTGGTTATTTTTTTGCTAAATCCAGACACAAGTTTTTTTTTGAAATTCATAGCAGGTTGCACTAAAAGGACTAAACAGTTTTAACAGAAATCCCAATGCAAAAACTAAATAAAGTTTAGAGGAAAACGTGTATTCAGTTATGATATACAAAAACATTACCGCTGTCCAGATTAACATAACAATATTCATTAAATGAAACATGTTAAACGCATCATCGGACACAGATTGCATGTTCGTTATTTTTTGGTTCGGGTTGATAATGTGTCTGTTATATAAAAAGTAGTAAATTATTTTTAATCTTTCACGACCAATTCAAATATTTAAGTATTTGAACATAAATTTGTCAGTCGCGTTAGTTTAAATATTTCTTTCTGTCATTTGGCTTACAGTGAATATAATACTGTATATAAGCTTTTATGATCATTCGCTTTGGTGTTATTTCGTTCAAATTAAATACAACTCCTTAAAACGTGCTCGACATAAAGTTTCAATAAGTTAGAGAAAAACACCCACGACAATTATAAAAACAACATTTTCAATCTTGACATTTTTATTACTTACCTACAATTACAACATCTGTATTTGTATATCTTTTGTAATTCTTTAGGCCTGAAATGATATTATCCAGGGTGTAATTCATTTCTCTGAAAAAGCATGTAAATACATTAACACACTGCCACAAGGAAAAGACGAATATGAAACAAACGTAACTTGTGCAAAAAAGTGTGCAAGTTTACATTTACGAAAACCTTGGTATAACGTCAGGTTCCAAGCACATTTTCGCCAATAAAGAAATCCTTCCATAGCGGACTATACGGCATTACTTTGTGTATGTTGTTGAAAGCCTGACTGCTGCCTGTAATTCTTAAATCTTTTCATTGGAACTTAAGTTAACATTTGTCACATTGGCAATCATAACACATCCAATTGGTTTTTTTAAGAACATCTAGAAAAACACTGTTCATTTACGAAAATCTAGCCAATTATTTGTTATCAGCATATTTCAGTTCGTTTTTACATAAACTCTGAAAGTCACTTCAAATAACAAAATACTGGACTGCAAATTTTGGTCTTCTATCTTGTATTTGTGTTGTGCTTTTAACGTTGTCTTCATCTTCAGTTTTCAATGTTTATGTTACTGTGTCTTTAATCATTAGAGTTATACAGTTGAGTAGAGTTTATGTTCATATATTTACCTTCAAATTGCTAAACAAAAGATGCATTATATTACCTGGTATTTTGCTGGTTTTCAGTTTTTTCCAATAATGCTTTACCTTCTCTGAAACACAAAACATCACTACATGATAAGCTCATTGAAATTGGTTAATACATTTGTACAATATGCAAGAAATAAATATTATCAGATTATTACATGGCATTTTTCATATCGCATGTATTATCAGCCCTCGGTTCAATATCATCCCAAGAGCCGCATGGCTCGAGGGGTGATATTGACAGAGGGCTGGTAATACATGCGATATGAAAAATGACATGTTATGATCCTTTAATAATATGCTGCAACAATGGAGAAAAATAACAGATTCATATATTGATCATTTAACGTGGTTCCCAAATAGAAGTTCAAAGAGTGAAAAGTTCACGTACGTCGGACCCCAAATTTAGTACATTCGACATGAAATATTTCTACCATATGCCTCAGCAGAGAGAACAAAAAACCAACATTTTAATATGAACGAAACGACAAAAGTTAACAATATACATTATGAAAACTGTTAAGAAAATTCAGCCTTTTCAAAGTAGCTTTCTAAATTATATTTGAAACTTATAAAACATGTATTTATTTAATAACTTGTTTGTTTCTTATTTTTGTCTTTTTATTATTATTTTACACAATATATTTTTCAGTGTCTTTATAATTGTTTTGTGCACTATTTTGTAATGTTTTTCACTGAAAACGTTGCATTGAGGTGTATTTTCCGGAATTTGCCGAGTATCAACGCAATGCCATGCGATAATCTTACGGAAAGGCATGTGATAACAATCGAAGCATATGATAAACTTTTCATATCAGCTCGCTAAGCACCAATTCGAAAAATATGGAATCTACGTAAATTTGATGCTATTATTATACAGTTAAAATCATATGTTATTTAGTCTAAGTATATGATAAATAGAGAATAATACATGGCAAAATCTGTATCATATGTCGTATCATCCCGAGACACCAATATCAGCCCAATGGCCTTTATGCCCGGGAGATGATATTGGTCGATATGGCATGTGATATGGATTTTGCAATGTTTTAGAGGCTTTATCATATATTTTCACAGGAGAGTATTATATTATATTATATGAACTGTTTTCTGATGTTTTCTGTTTTCTGTTTTCTAGTTACCCTCAGTTCTACTTTTGCCTTGTTTTAAAAGCCTTAAAAGAATTACTTACCTTAAAATTTGCTTGCTGTTGTTTTAAAAAAAATGCTATTTATGGTATTTGTTTTGTGTGTTTTGTATTTTTTATAGTTGCATTTAGTGTGCCAAAAAAGTAGGAGTGTGATAAAAGGTGTGATAAAGGGTGCGCATCAAAGTTACGCGATATGAATTAAACAGCAGACTATTTATCAAATATTAAAAACTACTTTATTTACTACTAAATATATGATAAAAGGTAAGTTGATTAGAATTTCATTATGCCATATACAAAAAACGTTTAGGTATATTTTAGATTTCAGAAATTAAAAATATGTAGGATGCCAAACATGAGGAAAAACATATATTTTAAAGGTAGGCAAATAATAATGTGGTTTATACAAGCACAAAATGAAAACAAAATGATTATATACACCAGGAATCTTTAATAGAAAAAAAACACTTGTTTTAGATTTATTTCCGAAGTGCCTTTCATGTAACTAATCACCACATGGACAGCTATAACTTAGAGAGTTAAAAGATGGAGATGTTTTATAACTGAAGTGTGCGAGGTGCTAAATACATGGTACAAACACAACCATCACAAATATAACAAGAATGGTCAAAGCAATTTCGAACACAGTTTCTTTATATAAAGAATGAACAGTTATGACAGTAGCTTATTTATCACACGTGCCGTTAGGTGCAGGATTGGCTACAAAACAGTTAAATCATTCAGTACTGAGAGTCCAAAATTATTGACTATAAGTAAGTGCTAGACAAATGTCAATAGCTGTTTTTCAATAGTGGATAGTTGTTCTATGTATATATTCATGGTGTACATTTAATAGGGACACTCATACCTAAATATGCCGATGAACGGTGTAAGTATAAGATACCACATACCGATAATCCAAATTAATCAATTTTCAAAGGTGATTGATGATGTTGAAACCTTGATTTCTTTAAAGTCTTAAATCTATAGTTGAAATACCAGATGCTTAAATGTGTCGTTCTATCAAAGTGTCTGATTTCTATTTTCTTATAATTGAGGTTTATTCAATGTGGACTACTGTTCATACAAAGCGAGCCAAAAAATGACTCTTCGTCGTATCAAAATGAGCGTACGAAATTAGTCTGTTTTAAACAATTTCTAACAACATTGTATTTTCTAGATCCGTAGTACCAATCTTTAAAATGCGCTGTTCTTATCTTACAACAATTTGTTAACCTGCTTTGTCTGTTTACCTCTTGAAGAAGTGTGTTCAACAGATGTTCGTTAGTGTAATAACAATTTTTTATTTTGTGTAGTGTTGTTTGTCATTTGGTGTTTTTTTTGTTGTTGTCTTTGTTTTGTCATGGTGTTGTCGTTTTTTTTAAACGCCTTTGAATGTCTATGTGGCATCTTTTGCTCCGATTGCATTGCTACAAGACACACATTCAACAGATATAGATATCATTTATTTAAGAAAATATTCCGTATACCGAGGCAATTGTTAACACCATAATTAGTTTTTTTTTCTATGAATTGATAACTTACTTAAACTTTAACTCTCCGAATAGGCTGTCTATTTCTGTACCTAAAGGTTTTTTGTTTCTGTATGACACAGATGACCTTTCAGGAAGTTGCTGTAATTCAATGTTGTCCACATCAGCTTTAAGTTTCTTAAGATTTTTTAACAAAAGTACATCTGCTATCGATTCCATTTCTTTGATGTTCTTTTGCCATTGCTGACAGTTTTCAAAATCTTTACGATGAACTTTAATTAGTGCAGACATATTTTGTAATGCTTTCTGTTCCTCATCCTGCACAAGCTTAACAAAACCTTCGACTTTGTTATCAATTACTTTCTTCCAGTTATTGCCCTCTTCAGTAATGGTCTTGATGACTGCTTTGACTTCCTCACGGTAAGCTTTTGTGTACTTTTCAATTGTGTTTACGTTTTGCCTCGATGTTATTTCCTTTAATTCAATATCCTTGGCAAGTTCAGATATAAGATTTTTAGTTGATTTAGTAAGGTCTGTCATCAAATGGCGACTGTGTTTCTCGACGGAGCAAATTCTACAGACAGGAGTATCACAATCCTGACAGTAGAATAAGAAACTTTCCTTGTGGTCCGTACAAAGAAGTTTTTCTTCCTGGTTGATATCACGTCCGCTTACAAAAGTGTGGTTTTTACAAGACTTTGTGCGTAAATGAGATAATTTACAGTTTCCGCAAAATAACTGATCACACTGCTGGCAGTAGTGTTCACCTGGTCCGCCATTACATATTTCACAAGTTGATGCAGCGGCTTGTGCCATTTTGTGTGTTTCCTTTTATCACCACCAACAGCCTTAGGTTTGCTAGTTTAACTTAAAAACGTACTCTGGCAGCATGTACACAACTATTAAAAAAATCTTTAAGAAGAACTGAAAAGAAAATTCAATTAACTTTGCTTGTTCAAATGAATCATATACTCAAATATGTAAATTAATACAAGTTGGAATAAAACAATAACGTGGAACCAAAAATGCATTGTATAAGGTATAGATGATAACATTGCAATCTACGTTATAGTTTAATAGTATCGTGTAAAATATATATGTTATTACATTTGCTTGTTGTTATTCAATAATTAGTTCTAGATTTTATTGATAAACTCACTAGACTACATAGTGATTGCTCGTTTAACTTTAGAACGTACTCCGGTAGCATTTACACAACTCTAAATGAAATCTGAAGGAAGAACTATAACAAGGACAATTCAATTTACTTTGCTGTTCAAAATGAATTACCGATTTTTAATCTTATACTGCAAATATGGTTATTTTTTTTTTTTTGTTAATACAAAAAAAAAGATCCCAATAATAAGGAACCAAATATGCATTGTTTAAAGAATCGATGATAAGGATGCCGTTTAACATTGCAATCTGCGTTATAGTTTAACATTATCATGTAAAACATGTATGTTATAACATTTGCTCGTTTTTAAATGTTTTCATTCCATAATTTATTCTAGATCTTATTTATAAACTCACTGAATTACATTGATAAAATATCCACCAGGCCTCAGATAAATGGTTCTATATATTTACCTGTACTGAATAGATTAGAGATAAGTTTTATCTGACTACTTACACATATGTATTTAGTGTATGAATGTTATATAGCACGCATATATTGATCAATTTAAACATTTAAATTGTTTGCTACATGTATTAATCGCGGTACGTCTCACATAACTCAAAATCATATAGATGAACTAAAACTAAAAAAAAATATTCAAGACTAATAAAGTCCTATACAATATATGACAACAGAGAAAGGAAACACTATACCTATTTTTATGATTATCCGAAAATAAAGGCCGTATTGTATATGTCTTATAGACGTATATCTGGGTTGACATAGTTGCATAAAGTATAACTTTTGATTAGTTTAAACAATATTTATTCAGATAAATCAACATTAAACATATTATACAATGAAATAATATTAAGGATTCAGAAACAAGCAATTTGCTTTTACAAATCTGTCTCCTTTTACAAAAAATAAAACACTTATTGAATAATACATAAATATAATACTGGCATGCTCTGTAATAAAAATATGAATATGAAAAAGGTGAAAAAAGAAAAAGAAAAAAAAATTAAGGAGAAAAATAAAATAAAAATAATAACAAATAAACTTCAATTATTGTAATGTATACAGTGTGAAATGCTTGGGTTACTATTGAGTGATGAAGCATTAACATCAAGGGTTAAAACGTTTACTTTTAATACTATATTTTTGCACCAAACTAAATAAAATACTATTTTGCTCATCTGGGTGTAGCGTTGATCCAAAAAGCAAAGTGTTTACTTGGACAGGAAGAACTGAAATGAAATCTAACAGTTCATGTCTTAAATAAGTGTAAATAGGTACAAGATAACAGAAAGTGAGTAATTGTTTCTACATCACCACAACGACAATTTGGAGAGTCTACTAAGTTACGAACGAAAAGGTGAGAATTCAATGAACTTGAATCCATTCTTAAGCGAGCATGAAGAATTTGACCAAAATGATGTCCTATATATAATAGGTTGGGACCTTACTATTTTGGGTACTAATTTGTTTTTTGAATATGATAGAGATTCACATTTTCTTATGTTGAAATTAAGAGTGTTCCATAGTTTTGTTGTTGCAGGGATGAAATATTCAGAATATAAACGGGTCCGTGTGTTGACTTGTGTAATATTATTTCTTTGTCTTGTATTATTATCATGCCTACTTCCTACTGAATCAGGCAATAAGTCTCATAAATACTCTGGAGTTAAATTATTCAAAATTTTGTGATAATGAATTAGTCTAAGATTGCGTCGTCTTTCATATAACTTTTCCCATCGAGTTTTCAACATATAAATTGCTTATACTTGAAAGTTTAGTACGCCCCCCCCCCCCCTGACGATACGCGCTGCGTCAAGCCCAATATTTTCAAGTTTAGCAATCAAACTCTGATTTTGGGAGTCCCAAACGGCATCGGCATATTCAAGAATAAGCGAACAAATGATATGTAAACTTTTTCAAGTGAAAATCTATCAAGAACATAGTCATTGTTCTCATTATATTTATTCTTTTCTAAGATTTAGAAACTATATATTTAATATGGTCGTTCCAGGATCCGTTGTTAGAAAAAAAAAGACACCTTATTTCTTTACCGCTATCTAAAGCCTTCCCAAAATCATTTGAAATGTTAATTAATTGATTAACCGCTGAATCCCCCCGTGTAAAGCCGGATTGATTTTTCATTAAAATAGTATTGCGCATAAGGTGATTGTAAACATGTTTATATACACATCGTTCCATACACTTTGAAATTACACTCAACAAGGAAATAGGTCTATAGTTTTTAACGTCATTCGGTTTACTATTTTTATAAACTGGGGTAACATTTACCCGTTTCCATTGATCTGGAAAAGTAGACGTACTTAACGATAAGTTAAATATCTTACATAATTTATACTTCAAAACAGAAGATGCTTCTTTTAACAATTTGGGACTTATTAGGTCTGGGCCAGAAGCTTTTGTTGGATTAACAATTTTCAATATATCTTCAACTTCAGTAACAGTAAGTTCTATATAACCAATGCCATCACTAATAGTTTTAAGTTTTTCAGGTAACATAGCACTTGAATCATCAATATTTGACTGGGAAGAAAAAAATCGATTAAATTCATTTGCCTTTTCGATTTCATCAAATATTAAGTTTTTATTAACCATTAATGTACACTTGCGTCTTTTGTTTTTAATCCGGATATTTGTTTAACAGTTTTCCACCAATTAGTACATTTAGTAGTGGACGGGTTACTGTTCATGATTTTTTTTAATTAAATTGTAACAGTTGTTATAATCATCCTTTGATTTTCTTATTAAACTGGTAACTTCATTTCGTATTTTCTTAAATTTTGACCAATCCGATGGGTTATTATATTTTTTAGCCTCTCTGTGGATTATTTTTTTTCCTTATCTTTTTTTTAACATCATTTGCTTGCCATGGAGGTTCATTTTTAGGAACAGTTATTATTATATTTGGAATACATTTTTCAGCAGCTTCTATGATAGTTTTTGTTATTTCGGTTGTAAATTGTTCAACGTTATTTAAGTTTATTACGGAATCCCAATTTTTTCAGATAAAATGTTACGATATATGTCATAATCTCCTCGATCTTTAGCCAAATTTTCCGCTTAAAAGTTTTAGACGACATTTTGGAAAGTTCAAATGACTAATTATAGGGCAGTGAAAGCGTAGTTGGTCTAATTAAGGTGGCCCGACTCATCAGTAAGTAATTATGTGAGCATCGTTTGTTATAAAAAGGTCTAACAATGATGACGACGATTCAGTAAAATGAGTACGTTCATCTATCAATTGAGTAAGACTAAATTGGCTTAACAAAGGTGTAATTTTTGAATTAACAGGGGCTAGTTGGTTATCGTTAAAATCGCTGGTGGCCATTATGTAATTAATAGTATTATCATTAGACGCCATATCAAGAGAATATTCAATTTTTTCCCAGATATCTGCTCCACTATTGGGAGGTATATAAAAAAAAAAAAGGTTCCGAGCAAAGCCTTTCTATCTTTAAATTTAATTTCTAACCATATTGCTTTCAAGCTTTCGCTTTCGAGGTCAATTCGACGTTGAGCATGTATATCATTTTTTACGTAAACAATTACCCCCCCCCCCCCCCTCCAACCTTGTGTGGACCTCTGTCACGACGGAAGGGGTGCTGGTAATTTAGGATTTCAATTGATTCGTCTGTATGATTATTTTTTAACCAGGTTTCACTGAACGCTAAAATGTCGAAATCAGAATATTCAGCTTGAATCAGATCTATTTTCGGGGCTAGGCTTTATACACTTAAGTGAAGAATTGAGACTGATTTTGATAAAAGTTCACCGAAATCCGACATGTCAGTTGAGTTAATTGAGCTTTGAGAAGAATCGATATCGTCACTTGGACCTGGATTTACCTATATTCCTGCTAGGATAAGCAAAATTTGAATAACAAATAGTAAAAATAAAATAATAAATAGTCTAAGATTAACATATCCACTTGTTGTGTTTTGCACATTTGAGTCTATATGTTTCATCTCTGAAGGTTTAAGGCACACGCATAGTTGATGCGACAACGTGAAGATTACAATTGATAACACCAGTGCCTGCGAGACACTTTTACAATCGAGAAATAAGTTGATACAGATAAAGTCAATATAATTTAGTCTTTGTTTGATGTTTTTGCCTGGTGAGTATTGGCCAACTCTCATACGATATAACTCGATTCTTTCCCCCATGAATTATGTTACATCTGGCTGAAATTGGTCAAACTGAGAGCGGCCGTATACAAAGTTAAATAACCCATAGCATTTCATCTGTTTTGTGAAAAAAAGTGTAAGTAAAAAATACGAAAAAATGTGAGAACAAAAATTGAATAACAGTATGTTGTATGCATGAAGCATAAGAAAAAGTATGCACATGTACATGGATGTAACAAGTAATTTGGAGGATTGATTATACACATGACATTGTATAAATGATTGGTGAATGATACAACAGAATCTATAGGTAGCAATTCAGTACAACTGTTAATACCAGCCATGTCAAATCATCTATATTTAGTTTTGATTGCCTGATTGATTATTTGAATCAATTTAATTCAAAATGCGAAACAGTACATCAGGGTATTCTTTTTCAATTAAATTGAAGATTTCGACATAGGAATGATAGAACTCATCACCAGAGACAAACTGACATATACATTTATAACTAAAGGTTACTGTAGGTCCTCAACATCATACTGATGCGGCAACTAAACGAAGTCCCGAAGTGGCAATTGATAAACAATCAAACAGAGAAATCTAATCACCTGAGGTATGTACAAGATTGTTTTATAAAGAAAGAATTTTGAATTACCAAAACTGAGGCATATTGGGCATGTTGTGGACATCGTAACCATTTGAATCTGTATGAATTTAAATTTGGCTTTTTTAACGATACTATCTTAATTAGTCCAACGATACTATTGGCAATATAGACATGGTTCACAGGGCATTTTATAATAAGTCTTTAATGAAAAAATGAACTATTTGTATATCTATCCCATCGAAAAAAAGATTAAGGATACAACAGATACAGTTCAGTCTGTCTCATATCTATAAATAGACAATGATGGTCGGTTGAAAACAAAGCTTTCCGACAAAGGAGATGATTTCAGCATCCCAATTATGAACTTTCCATTTCTATGTAGCAACATTCCAGCAGCGCCTGCATACGGAGTATATATCTCCTAATTGATACAATATTATAAAGCTTGTATTTCTGATTATGATTTCCTTGAAAGCGGGTTGCTGCTTACAAGAAAGCTATTAAATGAAGAGTTCAAAATGGTGAGGTGGAAATCATCCCTTCGTAAATTTAACGGATGCCATCACGAGTTGGCTGAAAGTTATGGAATAACCGTTTCACAGATGACATTACATATTTTTCTTACGACGTAACTTCAATCCCCTTCCCTTTTTATGAATGGGACCGACCAAATTAGACTATTTATCGTGTGTGGCGTACTAAATTATAATCCTGGTACCTTTGATAACTATTTACACTACTGGGTCGATGCCACTGCTGGTGGACGTTTCGTCCCCGAGGGTATCACCAGCCCAGTAGTCAACACTTCGGTGTTGACATGAATATCAATAATGTGGTCATTTTTATAAATTTCCTGTTTACAAAACTTTGAATTTTTCGAAAAACTAAGGATTTTCTTATCTCAGGCATAGATTACCTTAGCCGTATTTGGCACAACGTTTTGGAATTTTGGATCCTAAAAGCTCTTCAACTTTGTACTAGTTTGGCTTTATAAATATTTCGATATGAGCGTCACTGATGAGTCTTATGTAGACGAAACGCGCGTCTGGCGTACTAAACTTAATCCTGGTACCTTTGATAACTATTTAAACCACTGGGTCGATGCCACTGCTGGTGGACGTTTCGTCCCCGAGGGTATCACCAGCCCAGTAGTCAACACTTCGGTGTTGACATGAATATCAATAATGTGGTCATTTTTATAAATTTCCTGTTTACAAAACTTTGCATTTTTCGAAAAACTAAGGATTTTCTTATCTCAGGCATAGATTACATTAGCCGTATTTGGCACAACGTTTTTGTAATTTTGGATCCTAAAAGCTCTTCAACTTTGTACTAGTTTGGCTTTATAAATATTTCGATATGAGCGTCACTGATGAGTCTTATGTAGACGAAACGCGCGTCTGGCGTACTAAATTATAATCCTGGTACCTTTGATAACTAATAACATGAGCAACACAATAGGTGCCACATTAGAATAATGATCTAAAATGACTCTAAAAATGTGTGGCGAAAAATATCTGAGGGACATTCAAACTCATAAATCGGAAATATAATGACTACATCATAGATAACATAGACAAATAGACAAATAGACAAATAGACAAGCAATAGTACATAAAACACAACATAAAAAAAAACTAAAGACTAAGCAACACAAACCCCACCAATAAAGTGGGGTGCTCAATGTTTCTCTTTGACATTAAGAAAAAAACCTATTCATGTGGAGTCGTCTTCTAAAGGAAAGACTACAAATTTTCAAACACTTCTTATGCATGACGTATGCAGATATAACCCGAGAATCACGATAGCTGTTTTACTGATTTCACACAACTTTGAATATAAAATGATTTGATTGAAGCAGTTAATCATAGTGTTCGTATCGATTGATTAAAAAATTGATTAGAAATTCATGTTTGTATATAAGCGTAATAGTGAATACGTTTTCTGAAAAATCAAAATTAGTATTTCTACTTCAATTATGTTGAAGCTCAAAACGAAATCAACTTCCATGTGAATATCGAATTGCCGTGGGCATTATCTCAAACAGTTTGTGTCCTTCACCTTATATTGTATCACTGTATATCTTCACATGTCTAGTATTGGAAGGATTTTGCCAAACACAAAGTTTGTGCATTGCGTCTATTTAGAAAGAAGAAAATATGGGACTATGTTAATTCGATACCACCGCTATTAGATAAACTACACTTTCATGTTGTTGTCAACCTTTAGCTATATTTTTTTTCAATTTGTTTTTCAATGTTTTGCATTATACATAGATTTCAACTACAATTGAAGATGCAATTGTGCATTACGATTCAAAATACCAAACAGGTTCATATGGGTTTCGTCAGATTAAAGCATCATCTGTAAAATCAACATCACATACAATATACTAGATTTGCCAAACAATGATCCCTCATATTCAACAAAATAAAAAGAAGACCTTATAACCATTACCTTTCCAAAACTCTTAATAGATAAGGCGGTAGTGAAATTGAAATTTGACCTTTTTACAATTTTGTCCCAATGGCGATATAAAAGGTAGAGAGTGCCAGCTGTTTGATTCAGCTCCCGATATGAAAGCTGATTTTAATACGCTTTTTTGAAGGAGGGAACAAGGCGTTTGCGCAATACTAATTGGTGCTGCGGTCGAAGAAATGAGAACTGAAAAGAACAGGTTCCAGCTTATCTCAAGGATGACGTAAAAAATCAGATCTACTCTCGCAAGGTTAGGACTGATTTGTTTAGTCACAAATATTCTAACACCGGGTATGTCTTAATCATAATGGTATCCGATAGACAAGATAAACGTTGCAGATGTCATCACATTTAGGTAGTCTTACAAACATAGAGTAGATATTTAAAATACAGCGCATTAATATCCTAGAGGATGTCAATAATGGCAATTACATATAACAAGTTCAAGAAGGGTCATAATACAGGCATATGAAAATTTAGAAAGTGAAATGTAAGTTATCAATTGCATTCCATTGTTATCTTTTCATTTGATGTTTGAGCTTTTGATTTTGCCATTTGATTATGGACTTTCCTTTTCCCCATTAGTGAAATAGGCAAACATCAACGGTAAATTAATCAATTCAAATTTGAAATTAGACGCACAAAGTAAGCAATTGAATATAGGTTAGGAAATCTATTTTAGGGGCCTTTCGGCACTTTTTGTAGCTGACTGTGCGATACGGGCTTTGCTCATTGTTGAAGGCCGTATGGTGTGTTATAGTTGTTAATTTCTGTGTTATTTGGTCTCTTGTAGGGGGCATGATGTCTCATTAGCAATTATATCACATTTTATTTTGTAAGAAGCGAAAAATTTTAGAAATTGTTGATATCCGAATATGAATCCACTGTAAATGAAAAGGCTGAATTCACGGCCAGTATTTAAATGAATGTAAGAAATCAAAGAGGGGCGGTAGATACCAGAGGGACAGTCAAACTCATAGATCGGAAATAAACTGACAACGCCATGGCTAAAAATGAAAAAGACAAACAAACTATCAATATGACTGTTAAATTTATTTACTTCATTAATTTAAATAGAAATCAAAATACATGAATGTTTGAAATGTTAAACGGTTAATGTATATATGTTTGGATTATATTCATTTATGAGGTAGATAAATAGACTTGACATCTTCGCGTGGGCATTCTGTTGCATGTTGATGTCTATAATTTCTTTTATTTGTTTTAAAATGTTTAAAATCAATATATACCAATATAAAGAATTATCTTATTATCTTATAAATATGTTTTTGTTACAAGTTATAGTTATTGACCAAGCATGTCGGTATATGTCATTTAATCTGCACAGGACGTGATGACCCAATAACCCGAACGACGTACGAGTTCGGGTCATTGGGTCATCTCGTGCTGTGCAGATTAAATTACATATACAGATTTGATTGGCCAATAATTGTTTTAACACATGATTCAATCAATTTACGTGAACGTTTAAGAAAATTGGACGCTATTCCGCAATCCACAGATCCCTGGAAAGTTTATGGTAGGGTAAAGGAAGGGGGAAATACGACTTTGGTAAGTTTTAAATAAATATTTTTTTTATATTTAGACTCATTCTTAAATTGCGATTTAATGGTGTATTTTTTTTTATCGTTTCCGTTAAATTTATTCCCAAATTTTATTTAATTGGTAAACTTTGACAAATTGTGTTCTTTCAAAAACATAACTGCAAAGGTTCTTGAGTTTAAATTAGATTAATTGCTTTTGAATTTCTTTCCCTCAATGCTGAGAGAAAAAAAGAACCGAGGAAGATGTTTTTTTACCTAAATTTCAAATGTTAATTATACAGAAAATACGTTTCTCTTTCAAAACCTTTTAGTCCCAGCAACCCCCCAAATTTCTTTTTATCTACTGTATTACTTTTTAAAAGACGTCCATCTAAATGAAGTCTGATTGATCATCACATCCTCCAGCTAATCAAACCTGTTCTAAAACAAACTTATATAGGGTCCTTATTAAATTCGATTAAAAAATAGTCCCTTAACAGGATAGATATCCCAAAAGTTGTTATACATTCCATTGAGTCGGAAACTAATCCAAATCAGATTTCTTTTATTCGAATATTCTTAGATACATTTCTTTTTTGGCAGAAATTACGATTACCAAAAATTGTTTTAACTATCTTTCTTACGTTAAAACACTGATTTAGATTTACGTTGTACACACAGTATAATAAAATAGTTTATGTCCCAGCTGAGATAAAAAAAAAAATAAAGGAATGAGAAATCTTTCTTTTTCCTATTTTGAAACTACGATGTTTGTACGAAGTTCAACTTTGTCGTAATTTCAAAGCAGATGGCGGATTCGGGGGTGGGGGCGAACAGGTCGTTAACCTTTGGATTGGACACAGTATCGTGTTTTAGTTTAAAATCGTCAATATTGTCTTTAGTGTCGCTACACTCGTTGATATATCTTTTTTTTAATTTGATAGAATAACGCCCCTTTCAAAATGCAGGAACCGCCCCTTAATGTAAAAATAGATTTGAACTGTGAAGTATATCTGAGGTAGTTAATCCACACCTTTGCTGAGCATTATCCATATTATAGCACAGTAAGACCAAAGAGATTTTACTCTTGCCATGTGTAAATTTAATATTCAGACAATGCAAAACGTCATATATGAGCAAGGTCAAATCTACCCTCATCATCATTAAGTTTCTTAGTGCGATGAGATAAACTGCTCTAAA
Source organism: Mytilus galloprovincialis (assembly GCF_965363235.1). NCBI lineage: Eukaryota > Metazoa > Mollusca > Bivalvia > Mytilida > Mytilidae > Mytilus > Mytilus galloprovincialis. Next base: position 80,089,361 of record NC_134845.1, on the reverse strand, counting down.
TCACAGATCACAGGCACTTGTTTCAGAAAACAAATTTCCTGTATTAAACCTGAACATTACATTAAAGTATATAGGGGGAAATATTCAGCAAAAGCTTTTTCTTTCATGCATTCATGAAATGGCTATCTTTTAAAGACATATCCAGGAATTAAAAAAAAAAAAAAAAATCTTTCTTCTTTCAATTTGAGGAACAGTACAATATGTCAGTGAAAAAAACCCAAAGCCACTGTTGCAAGTTGTGGTATGCATAAAAAATGTCCATCAGCAAACGTCCTTCTACTCGTAAAGGCATTTGTTTCTAAGATCGATATGGTGTATACAATTATGTCAAAACTCAAATGAAGCAGAAACGCCGATGTAACTTAACTTCTTTACTCGATCCCTAAAGACAAATACATGAAAGAAGTGTAATAAAGCCTAACACAAATGCAAAAACGTACAAAAAAAAAAAAAAAACAGTACACCATAACCACCACTTCATTCCAGAAACTGATACCGAATGCTATCGTGAAAAATTGTAATTGAAACCTTCCCAAAACAATTAGAACTTTTCTGAAAAAGACTATAAATGAAAACAGAAATATATCATCTTCCCATTATGTTTGAATATTAGGAAATTGACCAGAGTTATCTTACTTTTATCACAGAGAGGGTATAGCAAACAATTTTTGATGTAAGCCTAATTAACATGAAAACAATTGTCCACTAACAAACAATTTTACCTTTTTCAAATAAAAGGACTTTTTTAGCTAGATCTACTAATTTTATTAGATATTATGAATGTTTATGACAATAGATAAACATGCTTTAAGATACACTTGAATTATTGAATTACTATATCATATTTATGTTATTCAAAAGGTTGCCTGGTTTGTATATTCAACATGTTAAATTCTATATTGTCGCGACTGTTCAATGATAAAAAGATGATAGAAGTGAAAAAATGTCATGATAATGTAGGTCAATCTTCACTAAAAATCTGACCAGTTTAATTTTTATTTAGTAACAAGTTTTTCCATTTTCTTTTTTGTTTTGTTTTTTTAGTGAAAACTTACCTCTTACTCTGTTTAAACTGAATATGTGATAAACATCCGCACGTAAACTCCCACTACTGATTATATGTATGTATACTTATAGCGATAAGAATAACGAGATCTCTCACATATTAGATTAAACTAAGTTATCTGCATGTGATAAATCCATACACGTATTCAAAGCTATGTTTAACTCCTGTCTACTATTGATCTATATAATAGCAGGTCTAAAAGGCCCAAACAAATGTACTGTATACTATATATAGGGTTCTTCGTGATACTATGCATACTAACTGCGCATACTATACAACATATATAACAAGAATAGATATACAACACATAAAAGCGCATAACAACATAACATAGCTATAGACAAAGAGAATAAATTACATACATGCCAATCTATTACTTCCTTATCTAAAATGATAATTATCATTTGCTGTCAAGCATTATAAATAAGCACTGCCAATCTCAACGTTAGTTTTCCAGCGTATTCATATAAATGCGAAAATATGCAGATTGCATTAAATAAACTCATCATAGATACCTGGATTGATGTTTCATATGTACGCCTGACGCGCGTTTCGTCTACAACAGACTTATCAGTGACGTTCTAATAAAAAAATGTTAAAAAGGCAAAAAAAAAAACGGAGTTGAGGAGCATTCAGGACTAAAATTTCTAAAAGTTTTGCCAAATATAGCTAAGGTAATCTATTCCGGAGGTAAATTATATCTGTGCTGAAGGCCGTACATTAACCTATAATGGATTATTTTTATAAATTGTTATGTGGATGGATAGCTGTCTCATTGGCACTCACACCACATCATCATATATCTACTAAACAACTACGAAAAAGACATGGCAACCACATGTATAACATTTCTTACCATATATGTATTATGTTACTAGTATATACATTGTATGTCTTATATGGAACAATTACACAATCATTACCTAAATAAAATGAATATAACATCCATATGACCACTTCTCTTGACATTACCTTTACATTAATCAAAACACAATGTACATAGTAAATTAAAAACGCTGAATTGCATACTAATGTACTTTTACATATATAGAATATCATAAAGCTTAAAACACTCCATATGACTGACAACGATGTGTGAACAAAATTTATAATAAGTAAATATGTCAAATAATTATAATCGTCTCGTTTGTCATAGATTGTCATACTTATACGTCCGTATATGCTGAATTTGAAATATAAGTAAAATAAATTAGGCGGAGGAAGCCGTGTCGGGTGTTTTTCTTATATTCTTGAAGATGTAAAGATACTAATAGTACCTTATTAGAAAGAACACCATCAATATATCTGAATGGGAATGTGAAAGACCTGGCTTTTTTTTATCTTTTTGGTTGGTGACACATGTCTAAGTACTCCAATTCATATACAAAAATTTACGGCAGTTTTCAACAAATAGTTCTCCAGGCTAGTTCTATAAACTTGTCAAACAGTTAATAAAGATATAAAAAGATGAGGGGAAATCCAAACAAAAATGGAATAGAAATATATTTACTTAGTATTTCGCTATTCTCGTTATAGGAACCTGTACTACAAAAATGTACAGTTCCGGAATTTAAACGGAGCCAACGTGACAGAACGCAGAATCAGACGGGGTAAAACGGCTGAGCACGTGTTAACAAGATATCTAGTATTCTCATACGACACTCGTTGTCATTTGCCAGACAGATGTTAGTACAAAATACAGCAATTCTTTTTACTGTGTATTTCAATATGTCTATATTTCTTTTTGTATTCGGTAATCCTGTATTTATAATAATATTGTGTCACATACGTTGTTGATTTTTTTTTATTTTCTTTTCTTAAGGTAACTAAAGTTATTCATGACAGACTCTTCTCGTTTGTTAAAATGATTATGCTAGTAGAGAGAAAACAAACTTCTCACCGCGGTATCATATGACAAAGAAAGGCAAGAACATACATATTGTTTCATTGGCAATCATACCACATCGTTTTTTTTATATATTTAAATTATCTGTATTTTTATCAATTTATCCTGGGTCATGTTTATATTGTTGAATAAATAAAATGTTATCTAAATGATGTCCCATCTTTTGACATTACAACGATTGATTTGCATTATTACTGTTTGACAAAATATTGAAATGCACAACTGTATATCCATACAAATAATTGTCTCAAAAATGACTATGCAAATCTGTTTTGTTCTTATTTTTGCTCTATCATTTTTCTTGGGGGTTACGAACAATTTTGATTGTCATAAATAAGTTCAATTCAATAAAAATGTGACGAAATATTACCTTTGACCTGTTCACAACAATTATGAAGAGTTCTGGACATTAGTTGATCTGTAAGATGCAAAATTCAACAACCTTCATTTTGAGTAACTAAGTCAGGTGTCGTGGTATGTATGATTTCGGTGTTTGATCGTTCATAATCTTTTTGGTTGACCAGAAGGTAATGATATACAATAAAATTGCAAGTGAAAATGTGATTTTTTTTTCAAATTTGTATTCTAATAAATATATATAAGAACTCTAATAACCGGCTACCTTAATATACAGACAGAAATATGAATAGGTTCACACTTGTTTTCATTTAAATAAAACTATTGATGCAAAATGAATACATTAACATTGTAAGTATTATATTCTTAAAATTATAACATTTCTTCTCAGGGTTCGGTTTTTATACATATTTTAAACATGCAGAGTGTTAAACGCTTCGAATGCTTCAATTTTTTTTCTTTTTAGAATGTGCAATACAATACATTATTATCTTTTGGTCGATTTTCGTTGCCATATGATTGTCAGTGAATTCTTATTAAATGATTAACCTAAAAAAAAGCCTTTTCCTCATCCTACCGATAAGGTAACACTTTTAACAATACTTTCAAAATACTTTTAATAATTTTTCAATAATTAAATCAGCAAGGTCAATTTACTTTACGTTGATATTTAATATTTTTTATCGACAATTTCTATTTTAAAATTAAATAATGCATTCGACAAGTCATGTTTGAAGTCCTCTACAGCAGTTGCTATATTCATATAACATTGCATTTACATCAATCCATTATCTGTTGGCAAAAACTATCATTGATATAGCCATCATAAAATAATTACTGTTTACAAAGCTTTTTTCGAATTTTGCGAAATACTAAGGATGTTCTTTCCAAGAGAAGGATCGCCTAAGCTGTTTTTGACTAATGTTTAATTCTTTTGGTCATTTTTGCTCTTCAGCTTCGTACTTTTCGGTCTTTTATAGCGTCACTAACGAGTCAATAGTGGACGAAAAGTGCGTCTGACGTACACCATTTCTATCCTGGTATTTATAATGAGTTAACTTACAAAATGTTCAGTTTGAAACCTTTTGATGACTTAAATGAAAGTAGATCACTTTGTGGAATGAATATTATGTTGTGCGCTTCTTCTTGCAGACTTTTTTCTTTATTATTATGAGACTGACTTGATACAGGAACCGAAAAAATACGAAGTTAGCAATATCCTTTAACTTTACTGTCCGCTATATAGATGATGTTCTCTCACTAAATAATTCAAAGTTTTGTGGCTATGTTTAACCCATCTATCCCGTCAATTTAGAGATAAAAGATCCAACAGATATAGTTAATTCTGCCTCATATCTGGACTTACATGGAAAAATTAACAATAGAGGTCGATTAAAACTGAACTTTCATCTAGAATTTAACAATAAAGATCGATTGAAAACAACCATTACGACACACAGGATTTTAGCTTCCCCATTGTGAACTTTCCATTTTATGTAAAAACATTCAGCACCGCATGCATACGGGGTATATATTTCCGATTGAAACAATATTCTTGCTCTTGTATTTCCTATCATGATTTCCTTGATAGAGGATTGGTGCTCACATGGAAGCCAATAAACCAAGAATTCAAAATGGTGAAGTTGAAATCATCCTTTTCGTAAATTTTACGGACGACATCACAAGTTGGTTGACCGTTATAGAATAACCATTTCACAGATGATATCGGATATGTTTCTTACGCTGTAACTACAATCCCCTTCCTTTTCATGAATGTGACCTACCGATTTTGACTATCATCCAGGTTTGTAATAGCATGAGCAACACGACAGGTGCCACATGTAAAGCAGGATCTGCTTACCCTTCCAAAGCACCTGACTACCCCCAGATTATTGTGGCGTTCATGTTGCTAAATCTTTAGTTTTTAATGTTGTTTCTTGTGTACTAATTTTTGTCTGTTAGTCTTTTTTTTACATTTTAAGACATGGCGTTGCCAATTTAATTTCGATTGATGAGTTTGACGGCTCCTTTGTTATATTTTGCCATTCTTTTATGAAATAGAAAACTAAATAATTCAATATCTAGATTTGTGTTCTCGCTCGCAATAAAACAATATTTCATATAATCTGTAATACAGTATTATAAATTGCTGTTGAGTATTTTGTTTTTTATTAATGTATTGGCCTACATTGAAATGTAATTTCCTGTAATTATAGGTTTTCTTATGCATTTGTGTATATATTTGTCGATATTCGGAGGAATAAATAAAGGCAACAGTAGTATACCGCTGTTCAAAACTCATAAATATATGGTAAAAAAACAAAATCGGGGTAACAAACTAAAACTGAGGGAAACGCATAAAAATGTTAGAGGGGAACAACGACACAACACTAAAATGTAACACACACAGCAACGGACTAAGCATTAGACAACATCCGATGAGAATAACCAATATAACATCAAATCCAAATACATAAATTTGGGATAGAAAAGTACCGTGACACGTCTTATAGTACACTCAAATATAGGAGAAAACAAACGACACAACGGAAACACAACGTAAAAATGTTACACACACAGACACGAACTATGATATAACAATGGCCATTTTCCTGACTTGGTACAGGACATTTTTAAAGAAGAAAATGGTGGGTTGAACCTGGTTTTGTGGAGTGCTAAACCTCGTATTTTGATGGCATTGTTAAATATAACATCAAAATGATAACATAATAATACAGGACCACAATACAAATAAATAGGAGAACGTATTAGAAACACACGAACAACAGATAACAAAATGCATCAGGTTTAAAATGCATTACGTCAAAACGCACCTCGTCCAAACAAGAATTACCAGTGACGCCCAGATATAAAAGTTCGAAAGTCAAAAAAAGGTTGGGGTACAAAGTTGTACAGCTCTGAGGATCAAAAGTTGAAAAATACGAACACCCTTATTTTTTTTGAACAATTTATGCTATTGCAAACAGTTAATTTAATCAAATGAATATAAAAGATTTACATCATAAAACTGACGTCTTAACTAATTACAGACAACAAAACCCGAATACATAATACATTAAAGACCAACACAGAAAATTGAATAAACCAGCAATAATATAATAACCATGTCATATGTTAAGGACATATGCAGCGGTAAAAACATCAAAATACATTTATAAATATATATGTTGGTTTTTTTTTGGGGGGGGGGACTCTGTAATAAATGTGAAGATCTTTATTGGCATGGTGTATTTTCTATCATGATAACCGGGATAAATAAATGTTGCTTACAAAAAAGTTATCAAACCAAGACTTTCAAATAGTGAAGTTAAAATCATTCCATCGTAAGTTTTACAGACACCGTCATGAATTGGTTGACCGTTATTGGTTATCCTTCTCAGAGATGATAGCGGATATATTCATAATATCTAAACTACTTTCCTGTCGATTTTTCACGACTGTGACATACAGAATAAGACTTTTGAACGTGTTCAAACTTATATGAGGAACACGACGTGTGTCATGTGTAGAGTAGGATATGACTACCTTTCCGATGCCCATTAGGGTACATGAGAGCACACTCCTTTTGGTTTGTGTTGTCTATATTGTGTTGATACCTATGTCATTGTCAGATTATTTTCTACCTTATATGATTTTGAATGTCACGCTGGTTTTTCGCCCCTCTTTAAGGAATATGGCTCTTTTCATGTTATGTTTACAATGAAAAGATTATATCGGGAAAAAAGTCCATATTTTGATGGAATAACTTAAAATAATTATCAAAACATGCAACAGATAATGTTCGGTTTTAAAACACATCATAATAATACTTCTTTTATTGTCACTTTGATTGTTTCATTAATTATGTACATGCTGAAACATAGATTGATCTAATACGACGTTAGTTTAATCATAAAACAAATACATAAGATTTCGATTAATTTAACAGATTTATCAAAAGAGAAATGACGAAGAAGTACTATCAGTATAATGCACCTGTTAATACATACAAGTGAATAAATAGTACAAAACAGTCGGACAACCGGAAGTCCCTTTTAGGGCAAAATGTGATCCGTCTCTAATCAGTGACCTTCCGCCATTTGAGATCTATTTCGTGCACTTTGTAAGGAAAAGAAGGTAGCCGCGAAAAGTAACCTTTTATCTTTTTGTTACGACCAGAGGCTACTCATGTCGTTATTTGCAGAGAAAATTAAAATGACCAATATTTATATTCTCAATAATCTCCTCGTTGCACAAAAGCATAAACAAAATAAAATAAATTATTTTCCAGAGCATTTTTTTGCCGAGGACATGAAATAAAAATGTGACTATAGGCGGTTCCATGTTCAATGCGCGAAATAGGTACAAAAAAATGTTATCTTATGAAACTCTATGACAATACACATATAGAAACTACAGAATCTGGGCGATAATTTAAGATATGTTTCTATGTGTCTCTAGCATGAACAAAAAAGTGTACCTGTTTTTTTATTGGGGGTGAAATATGTGTTGACATTTTACGCAGATGACTCGCATCTTTTCCGATTTTATTTCCTTCGTTATTTTCTTATTTGAAAACTTTTTGTTGTGAATTTTTAATGCCTATTAAATCTTGATTTACAGATTGGGATTTTATAAAGTTTTATGAAAATATTTTGAAAAAATATAACAAAATAACATATTTTCTGAAGACGATGACCATCCGCCATTGCGTTCTTTTCTTCCGGGGCGGGCTCAGCGTACAGACGTACATCCCATTTCTGCAGTGAAATCAAGAAAATTTGAAGGAAATATAAGTTTAAATAGTACAGAATTGTATAAAAATTGAATAACTTGTCACATTTTCCAATATCTTCTACTTTTTAGGGCTATTTTGTCGATTATTCCCCCGGGTATTAAATTTTGATCGAAGAAGATTCCAGAAAATATAACTGCTTCTTTATAAATAATTCATAATGTCAGTGTTCAAGTATGAAGAAGAATTTCCACTGCTATCAAGCCCAAGGGGGGGCCTTGAAATAAAACAGTTGTTGAGTAGGCCGTCGCTTCAACAACATCTACAAATTTCAGGTTTGAAAAAGCCATCTGACATGTCTGAGCAAGTGAGGAGTAGTGAGGCCTCTCAAGTGTCTGTTCATTGCAGACCCCTAGGTAAAACATACAAGGACAAAAATTCACACAAAAAGGATTCTACACCTCTTACAAGCCCCTTGGTACATAATGGTAGCATCTCCTGCAAGAAATCAGTGTATACAGGCAAACAAGTCTCAAATAACATGGCACACCTCAGTACAAACATGTTTTCAGTATTGGCTAACTTGGACAAGACATCTTGTAGAAAAAAACACAATAAAAAGCAAGACACAGCTATGCCATCAAACAAAGGTTTACAAGAAGAATGCATAAGTAAACAATGTAAAAATGATGAGATTTTACCACTCCTAAAAGTTCATATACATGTTTTTGGTAAGTCATTTACTTTTATTTCTAAAACAATGCAGGTTAAAGTAAAAGAACTAAAACAGTTTATTGAAAAGGTTTCAGGCATTAAACAGAATATGCAGTATTTACAGACCAGAGCTGGAACATGTTTGTCAACCAATGATGTGATAGAATGTACAGATAATGATATCCTGAAATTGTACCAACCAGGTCTAGGAGGTGTAAGAGAAAGCCCAGTTCATCCTGGTGATTATTGTGGACCATGTTCTCTCTGCAAAAAGGACAGTAATTATGGTTACTTACACCTAGGTTCTAAATCTTATCAATTAGAATTTGTTGACTTTGTAAAATCTAAACACAAAATAAGTGAAAAAGACTGCATATGCAAGTCATGTATGTTAAAACTCAATAGGAATTTTTCACATAAAGCTCTGGCAGAGGAAAGCTTACAGACTGCCAAAAAACCAAAACTGGAATGTGCACTTGCTCTGTGCAACTCCTGTACAAATACATCTGTAACAAGAAATTCACCATTAGATACTGATGAATTAAACACTTGCTTTTCAGTCAGTCTTCAGGAAGCTCAAATTGAATCCATATTTCTTTGTGATGGCCATTACTTAAAGGCATACAATTATTATAAAAGTTGTAAAGCTAAATGTAAAATGTGCAATTTATCATTATTCAAGAAATATTATGCTAATTTTGACCAAATTTATTTGCAGCAATATATGTATGAACAAGGCACAACTGACAAAATATTGACAAGAGGTGATGTAATATGCAAAAAATGTCATTCAATTCTTTACAGATATACAGGCCAACAGCAACATGATAAAAAGGTAGAATGTGTCAGTCCTAGAGAGTATGTATCATTAATTTTGAAGCAAGCAGTAAGTGGTACTTTAGTTATTGATATACCAGCTATCAATAAACTTGCTTTAACTAAACTTGTCAAATTTGTGTGTACTGAATTAATGCAGGACAAAGCTTTGCTTCTTTCAGAAATTGTTGACAAGTTTCAAGAGTTTGGAGGTTGTTTTTCATCAAATCTGAGACAAAACCAGACCAGATTTATACTTGACAAACTACAGTTAATTTTCAGTTCAAACATTGAAACAGACAAAATTGATAAAATTGGTACTATGGTGAAACTGCATGGAGTTGAGGACCGCAGATGCTTAGTCTTGGCACTTCAAGGACACCAAAAAGAGAAGTTATGTAATACAAAGTCAGAAGTTGTCAGTTGTCAGTCTAAACAGGGAAATGATAATACACTTGAAAAAGCCTGTGTAATTCTTAAACAAATGATTAAAGACTGCATAAAAAATTTGAATTTTGACTTTAAAACTGTAGATGATGCTAAATTGGTTGACATTGTGAAAAATAGTTGTCCTCCTGATCTTTGGGAATTTATTACATCTCTAACATCATCTAATAAATTTAAATCTGCTGCAGAAGTAGATAAAACTTTTGAAAATATTGATTTTAAACTAATTAACATATTGTTTTCATTACTGTTCAAGTTTGATACAAAATGCAATACTTTCCAATTAATCATTTCAGATATAATTGATAAGTTCACCACATCTTCCAGTGATTGCATTAATATTCTTAACAAATTTGGTATCTGTGTTTCAAAACAAACTTTGGAACGCAATCAAACAATGGTAGTTGAAAATAAGGTAAATAAGCCTGTTGACAAAATACCATCAACACTTACAATTGCTTCAATTGATAATGTCAATAAAAGATCTAGTTATGCTGCAGTAAAGTCTACTGATGTGCACCGTGGATTTGATGGGACATCAGTTCAGCTAGTAGAGCCGAAACCACAAAGTATTTCCTTAAATCTAGACGAAAGACTTGTTGTCCTACCAGGTGAGACTTTTACTTATGGTAATACTGACTATACATGTATAAACCATAAAACATCACAAAAAGTTACATCTTTTTTCCAGTCTTTTGTAATTTCTTCTAACTTAAACTTACTAAACGCTCCCAGGGATACCTCTGGAAAGTGCTGTGATGAGATCAACGATAGCCTTGAGACTGACTTCACTCAAAATGTAATTCATGAATGTTTTACAGCAGTTTTAAATGACTCACAGTTTCTTGAAGAAAAGAGATTTTCACAAATGACAGACTATAACATTGATGAACATGTCAACCATGAGCTTTACTTATATGATTTAAATCGTGTAGTAAATTACTTAGATATGACTGCTTTGGTTTATGTCACCGGAAGTGCAGTTAATATTTTTGAAGAACATGACAACTCTATAAAACCTATTGTTCAATTAAGAGCAAATCCTGATAGCAACCATTCAATAAATCTGTTAAATAAAAATGGACTTTACTTTCCTCTTATTTCTCGCCAAGATTATTTTGATGGTGTTTTGTTTCAAGAATCAATTGATATAAAGGATACAATAACATTGAGATCTGTTAATAACTTCAACCAAAAGCTTTCTAGCATTGTAGATATATACAGCTCATTAAACAGTGGTCAGGCATCTGTAAAATACCGTAGAAGGACAACAAAATTGCCACACTATGCTATACGCAACAGTAAGATTTGTACAGATTTAGTTGATGACATGATAAAAGACAGCGCTGCATGTTTGTCAAAGAATGTTGAAAAGGTATCTTTTGATTTGATTGATTTTGAAAGCACAGTGCCAGAAAAAAGGGCTGCAGATTCTGTAAGTACAGTATTATTTGAATTCTGTTATAACAATTTACTCAGCTTGAATGGTTCAAACAATTTAGGCAAGACCAATTTGCAAACATTTATAAGCAAAAAAAATAGTAACATACCCGTAGAAACAGCCAATGTGAAATATCACTCTTTACTTAATGAACAAGCTGACAGTAAAGAAACATTGAAAACTATTTTAGATACACTACACCAGGACTTTAAAATTGGTAGAGAATTAAAGCATTTGGTGGTGGTGGGTGATGGGAAGACTTATGATCTTTTGGTTAAATTGAAGCTTGAGTTGAAGGATGATTTAAGTTGGCTTTTACCTTTTCCTGGGGATTGGCATATCCTTAAAAATTATCAACGTATGATAATGAAATTATATTTAGATGCAGGACTAAAGGAACTTATTGAACTCTTTCATCATGGTGCAGTTGGTGCTTCTGTGATGCAGGCAACAAACTTTGACAAAACTCATCACTTTTTGATGCAGGTGTGGGAAGCATTTTATTTACAACAAATTAGTGCTATTCTTAAATATGCAGAAGAAAATGACTTAAATGACCAATCAGAAGAAAATTACATTAAACAGGTTTCTTTCATTTTACAAAATCAAGAACTAAGTCAGGATGAGAAGATTCAGCAGCATCTTGCTTTAATGTCACATTTTTCATTGCAGTTTAAAAATTTATGTTGCAGATTGAGTGAACAGAATGAAAATTGGAAATTTTGGCATGACTTCATTCACTACCACGGATTCATTTATGTCTCTTACTTTTTATCCATTAGAAGTGGTAACTGGCATTTAAGGAACTACTGTTTAAAACATGTTGCAAAAACAACTCAAATAACAGATTGTAAATTTTATTCAAGACTTCTACCATTTCATATTGCAGATTTAAAATCTTTTCCTAAATCAACAATTGAACATTTTGAGGAAGGTGGATGGGTTGTTAATATTTTGGGGAGAAACATGCATTCTCAGGGCTTAGACGAGGCTCATGAAAGTTGTATTAACAGAGAAGTTAAAAATGCAATGTCTAATTTTTTCACCTTGTCTGCTTTGACAAAGTTAGTTCATTACATTCCATTTCGAGCAAAAGTGTTGGGTAACATAAAAGATCAATTAGAATGTAAGCGAAAAGATTTCAATAATTCTGTAAACCGTCCATCTTTTGAAATACAAAATATTACATCATATAGAGAAAGCATTGAATCTGGATTATTTTTTAGATATGAAAATGGACAACTGAAGCATGCATTCAACAGCAAAGTTGTATTGACAGATATTCAGAGATCAGACTTATTAAATCTGCAGAAAATTGCTCAGGAACATCTAGGAAAATATATCAAGATTTGTCAGTCAGATGGTATTTTTAGATATAATAAGACCAGAAAAATAGCAACTTTCTCTACAAAAACACATAGCATATCAAAAGTAAAAAGAGAACTGAAAGATCAAAGGACTGAGAATTCACTTTTAAGAAAACAAATAGCATGGTCTAAAGAACAAAACACACCAATATCAGATTTGCAACAATTTATTTCATTGCCACGTGCAATTGTTGACCATGACGGTTTACCATACAAAGGTGATAAATCAAAAACTTTAGGCATATACCATTCTCGTTACCCTGAGGCATTCGAAAACAAACTACATTTTAAACCAGACTGTGTCATCATAGATGGCATGTTTATTCTGAACTCTAAACCCCTAAAATCTTCAAATCGCTTATTTGCTCATTTCTTAGTTTCATTATTCAATCGCTGGATAATTCCTTACATCCAACTCAACACAAAAGAAATACACATTGTATTTGATGATCAATCACCTCAGTTATCACCGAAAGACATTGAGCGTAAACGAAGAGATGAAAAAGCAGAAACATCAGCTAAAATATTAATTTCAGAGACCACAAAAATACCATCAGATTGGCAAGCATTTTTACATAACCGAGAAAACAAGAAGCAGCTTGTCCAATTAGTCAGTAAAAAATTTTTACATTTTGCAAAAATAGCTTTGAATTCTGGTCAGAGCTTTGTAATTGGTGGTGGCTTTGAAAATGCTTCCATAACAAAAGTTGTTGAAGAAAATACTGAAAAGATTGCCACAAACTTGCAGACAAATATTTCTGAAGGTGATAGTCGAGTATGGTTTCATGCTTATAATTCACAATGTAAAAATATTTTAATTTATTCTCTAGATAATGATACATACCACATTGGATTACCCATTATGCAAAAATGCAATGACAAAAATATAGCAGTTCAGTTGTCTTATAAAAATGACTTAATATTTTTTAGCATGAACAGATTTATAAGGTGCCTTGAATCTGATCCAGATCTTCACAGCATTGAAAAAGATGACCTTCCTCTCATCATACAAAATTTATTTATATTAACTGGTTGCGATTATGTTTCATTTTTCAAGGATCATGGTAAAACATCATTTTTTAAAACATTCTTCAAATACACAGAATTTATTATAAGTTCAGTTGAAAATAATGTGATAGGCAAATTATCTCTCACAAACTCTGATGACATTTCTAGTTTTCTATCATTTATTCGTTTAATTGGATGTGAATACTGGAGGAAGTGTTCTTCAGCTTTTCTAAGAGAAAAATTAGAGACCCCAGAGCAGTTATATAGAACAGTTTATAGTTCTAACCTATCACCTGAAGAGAATCATATTGCTTGGATTTCAAAAATAAGAGAGGCCCTTTATAGTAGAGTTCCATCAGAAGAATTTTATTTGCCATCTTTTGATGCATTATTTCTTCATTGGAAAAGATCTTATTGGGTGAGTAGGGTATGGATCCAAGCATACTGTGAGAATGTTCAGTATCCATCATTGACAGACTTTGGTTGGAAATTAGAAATTGATGGACAGTTGGATGTCATTTGGGATTCTCCGGAAAATTTGCAAAAAGTAATCAATAATATAAAGCTTTGGACTGCAGGCTGCAACTGTTTAAAATCAGACTGTAATAGCAAAATATGTGGTTGTAAGAAAATTAATATGGCATGTGGTCCAGGTTGTAAGTGTGGTAGTTCCTGTAAAAATAAGAATGTTAATTCACAGGTGTGCAATACAGAGGAAACAGAAGAAAATACTGCTGAGGCTGTTGCCTCTACTCAAGTGCTTTACAATTCAGAATCTGATGGGAGCGACTTTGGTGATGATACAATGGATGGTTCGGTTTTCTTTGAGTTGCAAAATGTAGACGATGATGATCTCGAAAATATTATATTTAATTTTCAGTATCAACAATTAGCATAAATATTTTTCTGATTTCAATTTTTTTTTGTATTATTTAAATCAAATTTTGAAACATTTTTATATATTTTATTTTTAAGTATTTCAAATAACCGATATTTTATTTATTTTGCAATTTTGTACTTGTGCTGTAATACTGTTGAAAATTGAAATGGCTCATTTTAGAAAGAAATCCTACAAACAATATCATGATAGGTTGTCCATAGGGTTGGTCATGTGATCTACTATGATATTGGTAGTTTATTAATTTATTTTCAAATTCAAAATTCTTTACTATTAATCTGCACACAGTATCCTGATATGTTGTCCATAGGGTTGGACATTTGACTGTTCATGATATCTGTAGCATCATTTAAGCAACAGACAAGTAATTAATTATTTCAAACACAAATTTTCAGGCAATTGTTAATTAGAAAGATCAATAAAAAAATTAATTAAAAGTACTATTTTTTAAATATTTGATGTCTCCAGGAAGATTTATAATTTTAAAACTTAATTTACAAAGATAATCTGTTTTGAAATTTATTTTTGTCATTTTTGAAAGTAGTTATATGATCTTTTATGAAATTGAGTTTTTCCTAATTCCTTTAATACTACAAAACACATTTTTGAAAGTAATGTTTAATAACAAGTACATGTCTTCAAAACATTTATTGCATATATTATAAGGTTAACCGCATATGAAGATTTTAATATTTTTAATTTGTCAACTTTTTGTTAGTTTTTTAACACTTTAAAAAAAAAAGAACTTTGAACAAATTAAGATTTCAAACAATGTACCTTTTTAAGAGCTAAAATTTCACTTTATATAGGTATGTGCATGATTTTGTTTCTTAAGTTAAGTGCTCTTCCTAGTCTGGCTTTTTGGGTAGATTGTACTTTTGAAGCTTGTTTATATTTTTATTTTTAAGCCAGGGGCAAAACTCTGTGAAAGTCCAGTGCACACATTTAAAATGCTTATTCAGTGTATGTATATCTCCATGTACAAACAAATACTAAAATAATATAAATTACCCCTAAATTTATTTGAAAGGGAAAAAAAATGTAAATAATTTCATGGCAATGTATGAAAAAATTCAAAAGTAACATGTATTTGCCAAATCAGGATATAGCATAAGGTTGTTGCATGATTTACTCTAATTTATTAAGTAATATATTTTGTAAAATCAAAACATTTAAATGTACTGGTTTAATATTTTAAGAACCAATAAATAAAAAAACTTCCCAATATCCAAGCTAAATTTCTAAAAATAGAATTTTTGTGAAGAGAAACTTGTTTTCTTCCTCTTTTATTGGGGGTGGGGGGATGGGGGGTCTAACACTGGGTAACACGAGTTCTGCTCAAGAGTCATTACGAGTATGGAAAATAATTACAACAGAGCTTTTGATAAATTGAATATATTTGATCATGAAATTTTAAATTATATGCTCGTGGTGGGTCGCTAGAGGGCGCTGTACATGAATGTTCAGTGAATTCACCAATAAAACCGGTGGACGTGTTTCATTTAAAATCCCAAAAAGAGGGTTTAATGCAGACACATTAACAATAATAGAAGTTATTCAATTTAAAACTTCATAGTTTTTAATTCTAACTCATAAACCACATAATCCAAATACTGGTAAAAAATAGCAAAGTAAAATCTTACAAAAATAATTTTTAGGATTTCAAAATAAATAACTGTCATTATATTATAATTTGCAAGATAGGTTTGCCTATTGATTTAAAAAAATATTTTTTAATATATGACTTGAAATTGTAATAAAAAAATATTAGTGACAGCATTTACAAAAGTTTTACTGAAATGCTAATAAACCCTTTATAGGAGTTGTTGCCCTTTAAATGATAAATTAGAATAGTTGATGTAAAGGAGAGGTAAAAGACTGAAACCATCTAGCCATAATTATGATGTATTTACTATTCTTCTTCGACCTAAAAATGTAAAAGTGCACAAATCCATTTTACTTACTTCTGTACTGTAGAATTTATTTTCCTTTAAATAATTTTTTTCTCTCACAAATTTGGGCATTTTTTTTAGATTAAAGTATTAAAATTGATTGAAATTTTAAGCAGGAAAAAAAATCACCCGAACAATAATTGATGTAAAATATTGTAAAATATTATTATTTCCTCTAAATCAACACAGAAAAACATTTTTCTCAAGATGAGTTTAATATTCAGAACGCTTTTTAGTTCATAAGAAGGACAAACTTTTGGCTTGTACATTTTCAAACAATTTCTTCTCAAAGTAAAGCTTCTGTTTGGAAGATCACAAACTTTATTTTAAAATCAAATTAAATAGTTTAGATTCAGAAAATCAATATAAAATTTTACGGCCTATAAATAAGTTGTTGGTGTATCAGGGTTCGATTCCCTGCCTAGGCTTAAAATTGTGCGGCTGGTTGCCAAAGTGGGTAAATTGCCTAGTGGCCCCGCACCAACTCTTATTTGTAAGTCAACAGAATTTTTTATCATTAATAAAATTTGTGAAAATCTTCCAATGGATAAAATAAAAAGTAAAATCTTATATTTTAAGGCCTAGGCTATAAATAAGTTGTTTAATTCTTAAATTTTTTTTTCTAAATTGACAGATATTGATAAACTTGACAAAATAAAGATTTATTAATTGTACTGAGCTCAGTCTGTTCTCAGTCCTGAGTCCTACATCTTCAGAAATATATGAATAAATATACTTGTACATATTTGTGTAGTACTAGTTAGAACCCCCAGTGTCCATAGTGCTTGGAGGGACTGGTTAGAGATCCATATGTTATAAAGCACTGTACAACATCCACCATGCAGTTATGTTATAAACTAACTAGCATACTACAGGGGGTGGTTAAGGATCAGAAGGTGCATATACTAAAGAAAAGCATAATAAATATATTGCAGATTTAGGAAAGCAAGCTAATGTGTAAACATCAAAATAGAATGCAGATTTAGGAAAGCAAATAATGTGTAAATATCAGAATAGAATGCAGATTTAGGAAAGCAAATAATGTGTAAACATCAAAATAGAATGCAGATTTAGGAAAGCAAGCTAATGTGTAAACATCAAAATAGAATGCAGATTTAGGAAAGCAAGCTAATGTGTAAACATCAAAATAGAATGCAGATTTAGGAAAGCAAGCTAATGTGTAAATGTCAGAATAGAATGCAGATTTAGGAAAGCAAGCTAATGTGTAAATATCAAAATAGAATGCAGATTTAGGAAAGCAAGCTAATGTGTAAATATCAAAATAAAATGCAGAATAAGGAAAGTAAGTTAATGTGTATATGTCAAAATAGAATGCAGATTTAGGAAAGCAAGCTATTGTGTATGTCAAAAATGGAATACAGATTAATGAAAGCAAGCTATTGTGTATATGTCAAAAATTGAATACAGATTTAGGAAAAGCAAGCTTATTAATTATTGCTGCAAAGAAATAAATATATTAAATGCATACATGCATGCTGTATCAGATAAATGCATTATTAAAATGTGCTGGTTAATGTATACAAGTTTAGCAAAACAAATGAGATAAGTACATAATACAAACATAGATTGAAGTTGAGAAATAACAGTCCTGTCAGGATACCTGTTGAATATTTGTTAAAACTTGAAAGATTGGTATTTATCATGTGTTGATTGAAGAGTTGGAAAGGGCAAATCAATAATATTTGTAAGCAGGCATCAACATAGCTTCATTATTTTTATACATGCATGTGCAAATGTATTTTTGATAACAATTTAATTGTTAATGGTTGAAACTTCATGTTTATGGTCATAACTATTATGACTTTATTGGCATTCATACTACATCTTCTTATTTATATAACTATAAACTAGAATTTTGTCCATATTAAATTTTCAAACTCTACTTTATGCAAAGTTTCGGTAAATTTATTTCAGTTGCATATTTTGAAATGAGTTACAATGAGTCAACCAAGCTATAATGCTCTCCATTTAAGCAATTATAGGTTACATTACAGCCTTCAACATGGAACATAGTCATATCAGATAGCCAGCTATAAAAGTTCTTAAATCGACTGGTTTAAATTTGAATTTATTATGGAGTTGATGAAAAATGTAAAATGTCTGTTATAAATGAGCTTTTTACTTAAAAAAAGACTTCTGACAGATTTATATGGCAACAATCAACAGATTAGGCTAAATGAAAAAATATGTGTGTTTTCTATTTCCCTCATTATAGCTTAGAAATAGCCTACCTTAAAGTGTTTTTTGTTGTTGTCATTTTTCAATAAGCACTGTTAAAGTCAGAATTTCTTTCTCATAGACTCAATGTAAAAAAAAAGAAGGTAAAAGAAAAAAGATTTGATAGGAAACACATATTAATTTATTTGGCCTTATTCTACACCCATATAACCCTCCTGTTACAGAGAGTACCACGTCCTGTGCATGTTTAAGATCCCTCTCAACAAGCTTAATTTGAGTGGTCCATATAAAGTGGTCGGTTTTTATATTATCATACTACAATGTTGTATTGTTACCCCAATGGCAATGTCTCGGGCTTGGGTGAAGGTTTGATTGGCACCAGTTAAAGCAGCAAACCAACTGCATTTATTACATGCACCTGAGCCTGTTGTTCAGTGGTTGTCATTTGTTGGTTTCTTGCATAGATTTTTCTTGTTTAGCAAATAGATTAGACCGTTGGTTTTCCTGTTTAAATTGTGTATGTTTACAATGGTAATTTCGGGGCCATTTATAGCTTACTGTTCGGTGTGAGCTAATGCTCAGTGTTGAAGGCCGTACTTTTTTATACATTGTGATTTGGATGGAGGGTTTGTCTCATTGACACTCATACCACATCTTCTTATTTATGTGTAGGTGAGTTTTGTTTTGTCAGGAACCCATGACTACTCTTATATGAATGAATAAGAAGCAGCAAAGAAGAGGTGGCATTTTCTAAATATGTTAGTTCTACATGTTCTAAGTATTTTTAGCATCTTACTTGCTCATGGGTCAATTTATGATGACTTATAAATATCAGTTTATCTGGCTGCTGGTTTCATTTTGTGTAATTTTTTTTGCATTGAAAATCATCAAAGTTTATAACCATGCAGGGAGGGACCTTACACAGTAACACTTGGTCCTTACTGATAGCGTGATAGTTATATATATATAGTGTTAAGCCAACAATCTGTCAAGTTAGTGCATATATTTGTTTGACCACAGCCACAGGGTTTATAAAGCTTGTTATTGTTTGCCTTGAAGTTGTTTACTACCGATATGAAGCCCATGGTTTGACAGGTCTACGCTATTCATGTATTACAAATCAAATTATGCGAGTAATTAATAGTAACACGTTCGGGTGATACTCTAGTCTCTCTAGTCTACTCTGTTCAGTATCACCGACAACTGAGCCAACATTAATATTTTCTACTAGTGACGAATTTCAGAGTTGAAACCACTTAGTGATGCTATGTAAACTTGAATTGTCCGGTGAAAAAACAAGGGACATAATAAAGGAAACGATGAATTATGTGTAAGCAAAAAACGCTTTCAGGGTAAAAATCCGGGTTTCCGAGCAAAAAACCCAATCTTCAAAATAGGTACAAAAAAATGTTCATTTACCGATTTTCACAAATGAGGGCACATTTTAAAGCGGAAACACTCAGTTATAAGAATATAGCAATCGTAAGGTGTCTCTCGGAACTTTCTCGCTTCGATTTTTCACATAAAGGAAAAAATGGCAATTTTTGAGCTTGAAAATCTACACTGAAAAAGTTGATTATTGTCGTATTATTCAATCGATCTGCCCTTTTTTATCAAATAAATTAAAGAATAGCAATAACTTGTATTGAATACCATCTGAAAACTTAAATAAATTTGAAATTTATCATTGAAATTTAATGAAAACGGTCTTTCAAAAATGACACCAAAATTGGCGGCCATTGCAACTTGTCTGACGGACACTTATGATTAAGATATTCCTACTCAGAGGCTTCCGGTTGTCCGACTGAAACATTAAATATTCATAGAACAAGTTTTAAGATGATAAATTAGTTGTAACAAAACTAAAGGTAGCATACTCATGGCAGAAAACAAAAAACTTGTCTTATTGTACTAGTTTATTTGTGACAATGCACCAATGAGATATGTGTGACATTAATAAATCGAATAACATATAGATTATCACAAAAGATCAAATACAATTTGTATTTCGGCTGTGCTAAACAAAGAGTAGTTCATACACACAACGGGTTGAAATATATATACACTTGAAAAATGAATATTTGGATATGAAAAATTGAAACAGTAGTATACCGCTGTTCGAAATTTATAAATCAACTATAAGAGGAAAACAATGAAACAACAGAAACACTGAACTGCAACCAAAAAATAAACGACATCTCAACAAACACAGAAACGAACTATAAGATAACAACTGCCGTTTTCCTGACTTGGTACAGGACATTTTGTTAAAAAATAGTGGATTGAACCTGATTTTCTAGCTAGACAATACTAACAATTGTATGGCAATGTGGAATTTAACACTAAAATGAAACTATTTCAGGAATACAGTACAATTAAATATATAAACATTTAGGATAGAGAATTACGCAAATAAAGAACATTTCGACAACGAAACAACAGAAACAATAAAAAGAACAAACATCATACAATGCAACACATACAGAAATTAACTATACGATAACAATTGACATATTCCTGACTAAGTAGAACACATTGTGGGGTGAAGCTGGTTTTTCGGCTAGCCATACCTCCCGCTTTTATGGTATTGTTGAATATCTTTCTTTTTAAACGGGAAGACCTCATTTTGTGTGTCGCTTCTCTTCCTTTCACAATTAATTAATCATCATGCCTTTGTGTCATCCTCCTTTATGATTATTCCGTTTGGGTAATTTTTGATATCATAAAGGCGTTCAGATATTGTTTCCGTCATCGGTTGGACTTTTAAGTAATAGACTAAACTTCCGTTAACGACGGTTGAATTATACATACTGTTCATGGGGCTTGTAATATGGGCATCTTCCTGACGATTACAATGGATTAACGGTAAAAGTTCTTGCCAAAATGACGTTTACGGTACTTTTTGATGAAAGACGATCAAATATAAACTTTCTACTAGACGATAAAAACTTCAACTGACTTTGATGTAAAACGTTAATTTATGTCCAAAAATGACGGTAACGATAATATTTACAGAAGTCTGACAAATCACAATTAGAATATTTTGATGAATCACTCTAAAATTTTGACGCTGATGGCATCCAAAATGACAGATTGACGCCTGACGTTAAAGTGCATTACTACTTTTATTATTTTTATTATACAGTATTTATAACAGCGCATTATATAATATCAAAACAATTTCTAAGCGCTCTACAACATATTCATACACATATATATGTATTTACAACAAAATACGAAAGCCTATGTTATGAGATCCTAAAACAAACATATTTCAAATAAATGACATATAAACATGATAAAACTATACTATTGAATATACTGATCAACAATAAAATTTAAATAAATGGGCATGGTAAAATAAAGGTGACACTGAACCCGTACAAATAAAGATAAGTTAAAAATATTCGCTTAAAAATTCAAAATATATTTACTTAAGAATTCCAAAAAAATATTTGCTTAAAAATTCAAAAATTACAGTGATATAAAATATTTTAAGAACTGTGCAAAAAGATGTCTGAATAAATGAGTTTTCATGTGTTTCTTAAAAGCGCGTTCACAGAATGGGTGTTCCGTTTTCACTTGGCAACTCCTTTTATTTTTATTATTATTTTATTATTCATAGAAAGGCTGCTGCTTTGTCGAATCTCCTCTCCCCATATGTTTTAGTTCTCACACATGGTGTTGTTAAAATCATAGCATTTTCCGATCTCAGAGTTCGCATTAGTTTACACATATTAACGAGTTCTTGTAGGTAGACCGGTGCCTCCTCATGCAAAGCCTTGAATACATAGACGAGGAGTTTATATTGGCATCGATATGTTATGGGGAGCCAATGTTGAGACTTTAGGATTGGCGATATGTGGTCGTATTTCCTCCTCCTTGTAATGACCCTGGCTGCAGTGTTTTGAACTCGCTTCAATCTTTGTATAGGAGTTGGTAGGAATCCATACAGCAATGCGTTCCCATAATCCAAACAAGCGGTTACAAGGGAGCATACTAATCATGCTAATGTTTTGCACGCATTTTCGGTAATAAATGAACGAATTCGTCCAATGTTTCTTATCTGATGAAAACATGATTTTGAAACAGCGCTTATTTGTTTGTCCATTGCAAAACTTTTCTCAAAATAAATGCCTAGGTTTTTTACGCACTCAGTATCACTGACAACATTTCCACCAAAATTGAGATGTGAGTCTAATAGGTTTTTCACTCGTTTTGTTGGAGCAAACACTATCAGTTCTGTTTTGTCCTCGTTTAATTTTAGCAGATTCGAGCACATCAACTTGCTGATGTCAGCTACGCAAGCCTCAAGTCGCTTGGATATATGTGTCCAATTATAAAGTGGTTTACACACGAGTTAACTTGTCTGTCGTCTGCATAACAGTGATAGCACATATGGTCCGATACCACAATTATTTCGTAGTGCATTTCTGTTAGAACATAAATGAAAATTAAAAAAAAAATCCACCTGCGCTTTCTCAATGAAATGTTTTCAGTGTATTGTACTACTTTTGGGAAAAATTATATCAAAATTATAGATCACTTCATCAGCTCTAACTCAAAATATGGACAATTACATGTTTAGGACGTCTTGAAATCTTTTGACAGCTTCCGAAGTTCTAATTTTTAACCTTTTTCATCTTTACCAAATCACTAGTTTTCTTTAAAATTCTGGACCCAAATTTTTTTACAGTGTAATTTCACCCCCTACCTATAATTTGAGGTATTAAACATGGAGAAATAAATGTGGAAGGGGTATCAAAATTATTGGCAAGTAACCCACTGTCAACACTAGGGACTATATTCGTGAACTACGAAAATCAAGGGACGAAAATTGTGGTCTCGGACCATATTAGGTCGTTTACAATTTCGCCAATTGGTCTTACGAAAATACAATAAAGTTTTGGTCCCAAGACCGATCCTTGAGGAACACCAAATTGGAGATGAATCTCATCAGAAAAAACAGAACCAATAGCTATTCGCTGAGACCTCATCTCGAAACATGACTTCAACCAACTGAGTGTTGTACCGGTTATCCCACAAGAGTATTCCATCTGCTTGATGAGAATATGATGACCGACAACATCTAAGCAGCCGATAGGTCTAGCATTAGTAAAACGGCACAACAGTTCGAAGGTGATGTCATGATGTACACGAAGTAATGCTGTCTCGGTCGAATGACAATCCCGGTATGCTGATTGTACATTATCGTGAAGAGAGTTTGACGTGTGATGGTTTTCAAGGCGAGTCTCGACGACTTTTTCGACCACTTTGGATACAAACAAAAGATTAGAGACTGGTCGATAATTTTTCGATACTTTTTTGTCTAGACCAACCTTTTTCAAATGTGGTCGGACAACTGCCTTAGAGATGATGGTACACAACACTGTTCCAGTGACAAGCTCACTATCTTGGTGATGACGATAGCTAAACTATTTAGACACGGTTTTAATATATTTGTCGGAAGAGGATATATTTCGCATGATTTGGTTGGAGCTTTCAAAATATTTTTTCGTATTTCTTCTACAGATGCAGGTGTAAAGAAGGTGAGTAGTTGGCCTTTGAATTGTTTAAAAATCGTATTTAAATTTTGCATTATCATAGGCAGTCGATTCATTCACTACACATAGATTGGTCCTTATTATTTATTCCAAGGAAAACATTCCCGAATCTATTTGATAGTTCAATTTCACTATGAGGTGAGGGCAAAATCTAACCTTTTTCATAGGTGCTTTTTGGGACAGGACATATTTTTTTCGCTTTATCTGTATAGTATGAACTTGCATTATCTTTATAGAATGAATTTACATTATCAATATATAATGAACTTAAAATTACTATAACTAAAGTGTACATTGTATTTTCTATTTACTACCAATTCAAAGTTTACCATCAACAGCGGTCATATATTACATGCTTAACTTTTTCTTTCTGTTTGGCTGCGTATTATTTGTTTATATGATCCAACTTATTGTGTTCTATACACATACGGATATCTATCATCTTTGTCTCTATTTTAGGGCTGTTTGTTCGTTATCTATATCAACTACACTTGCATTAAAATGCATTACATATTTATAAAAAGTATATCATAGATTCTTTAAGAACTTAAATAGTTGTCCTTAATCCTTGTTTTGTATCATTGTTTGTATTTTAATATTTTAATAAAACACATTGATGTTCTAATGTTTATGCACTTTGGGGCCCATACTTGGAAACTTCGTCTTTGTCTTCTTCTTATATTATCTAGAGATTATAATATATGTGGATTCACAGAATATGGACAAATAATAGAGAAAAAAATAAAAACCAAATTTGGAAAAGAAGGAGGAGGGCTAAAATAAACGGCTTTTCCACTAAAACCTTTGACTTTTGAAATCTATTACAAAAATTTACCCTACAACATTTGTTATACTTTCATTCAAATCTCGAGGGTGTGTTCAAGTAACATTAAAATGATAACATAACATGACAGGACTATAGTACAAATAAATGCAAGAACAATACAGACTATTTTGAAATGATAATAAAATTGAGAAAGGAAATGGGAAATATGTCAAAGTGACAACAACCCGAACATAGAGCAGACATGGATTGAGAGTTGCCTCATTTGCACTCATACCACATCTCCTTATATTTATAGAAAGGCACACATGAAAAGAAAAACATTAAAAAAGAGCCCATTTGCAAATTGTTATTTTGTTAGAGTAAATGCAGTCCTCTTCTATGCGTAATATTGATGTGGCTAGCTTAGAGAAGAATATAACCAGTTAATTATTCGGGTTCCGTCGATAGTTTATCCGTGACTGTAAAGTTTCAGTAATTTCATTGATCACAAACTAAGAGTCAATTACTATTTCTCATCTAAATTATCGAGTAATGTGAAGATAGGCGGTAACGCAGATGAAACCTTTGAACTAGGGTTGTTGGGGTGTTTTTTTTGCCAATATAGTACTTCCTTATTTTAAACTAATATATAATTCTTAACTGTTTTTCAATGTTTGTTCATATCAAGAAATTTGATGCGATAGTTTGAAAAAATTATTTGCCTTCTTTTGTATTTCTTTGTTGGTGTATTTTTGCTTTAAGGCATTTTCTATATTGTGTGTTTTAAGGTCTTTTTTCTTTTTCTTTTTTATTCTTAAAAATATATAAAATACAGTGATGAATGCATTATAGAAATGTGTGTTCTGGAAAAAATATTGTGGTTTTGTTACAGACGATATTAAATCAATTGCAAGCATAAGAATCATGAGAAGAGAATATTACGTTAAAATAACATCGCTGTCTATAAATTAGAAAGACAAACATGTGTGTACACTTAAACAGTCAGACGGTTTATATAATGACGTTCATTTATGTTTGGTCATAACACTGTGACTCTGAATACAACAAGCTATGTTCGACACGTCTATGCGAAGTGAGCTTGTTCTATGCTTCTCCTCTTAACACATGCCAATTAGTTGACCAATTGCTGAAATGGCATAACAAAAAAAGCACATTAACAAAGTATCATACAGATCCCAGCATCGAATATAGTTTACAGTTTTTGTTTTTACGTTCAAATCAAATAATGCCATATTTCAAACAGCAATCACTGAACAAAATGGATATGATTGCTGTATGCGATATTCAATGATGGATTCAATATGTTTAATACTTTAAAATAACGGATGTACAATGCATTTTCAGATGTTTGATACAATTTTCTATCGAAAACCACAGTTTCTTTTATTTCTGTTTTTTTAACATATTTTGGACATTGATTTTTTTTCTATCAGAACTGCATTCATCACATGCAACATGTTAATTCATGAAAGCATAATTCAATTAGTTTCTGTGTAATATATAAGTCAATGCAGTGCTTGCAATGTTCTTTATTTCAATTTTGAAATATTAAAAGTAAACCAACAATTCTAATGATTTATATTTACTTGTAATATACAAACTGGAATAGATAGCAAACTAAGCAACTACCTACCTGGAACACTGACTGTCATTGCACTCCCTAAAAAAATAAAATAAAATATAGCCAAATATAAAAATGATGACGGTTATACTCTGAAAAATATCTACTTCAGTTTTAAGAAGACATCCATATTCAAGAGCACTACACATGATTACTAAAAAATGATGTGTATGCAAATTGCTTAAACAAAATAAAATTAAAGTGCTAGCTGAGCGCAGCTTGATTCGACCACAGAGTTTAAACCCTTAACAGATTGGGAAAGTTTGGACACCGTATTCAAGCTTGAAACTATCTCAATTTTGGTTGGGATCAAATGTTGACATAATGTAGGTTTCTGCCACAAAAAGAAATGGGGTAAAAAAATCTGATAATATATTCGGCAAAACTGTGTAATTGAAGATTTCATCTTAAAACTTTAAATAAAATAGAAACTTCAAGATTTAAAAGACAAAAACTATGTCAATCCCCCCTTGTAGTACAATTTAAGAGAAATCCACACACTTAAACACAATCAACTGTTTGGATACTAGAAAACTGTTTGTTTTTGTACACTTGTTTCCCATATTCCTGCATTTTTGGGGCATTTACCCTCAACTAAATCGCAGCTTTTCAATTGTACTATGCAACATGGTGGTAAATTTCAGAAAAAATTATTCACCTACACACAGATAATTTTCCAAAAACTACAAAGATGACTGCTTTTTATCCTTTTTTGGTCCTTAATTCTTTAATTGTTGGTACCATAACCACCCAAACAAATCCTGCACTTCCTTTTATAGTATTGTGAAATTCCATAGAGATCTATTCACTCAATTTAAAGTATTGTGTCTTCGGTTGACGATGACATTATAGCATTATACGAACGCAAACATTTTTTTTTTTTGGCGTTTGCATAAAACGTCATTTTTCTGCTGACTGTGTAATTGTTTTTTCATTCTATATTATACATTATCGGTATAAACAACCAATTATTGATGGCAAGAACATCATACATTTGCACGTGATATACAGTTTGAATTTTTTACCGCGATGATTGCAACTGAGATAGCAATAATTCCTTCCTAACGTCAGATATATGTATGACGAACTCCCTGAAATCACATAAATTATTTTAGCAAATATGTCCTATATATACAGGTAGTTTAAATGTTTCGCATAATTAATTTCTTATGATACAGTTCCTAGTTATGAATTATAAATGATGTTTACAGGAGGTGGTTGTACTTCAAATTTACCAATAATATTTTCCGTTGAGTGTCGTTTTTAATAAATCATACAACATGTATTGGTGTACGGTTTACTTGGTTCTCATTCCATATTACTTATAAAAACACAATTGAAAGAAACAAAAGGAATTGTAAAATGTAAAACTGTGGTGTATGCTTTGGACGGTTACACACTCGTTGAAACTTTTTATACAAGTCTTTTTGATATCAGTTAAAATATCAAAAACTGAGAATAAACAATGAAAAACAAAGGAACAATCACTTGATTCTTTAACAAACCAAAACAAGTCAGATCTCCACCTTACTTGTCGCAGTATTTTATTTTTTACTCGAATGCAGAAACGAATAAATAATGTTTAACCTGTTAGTGCCAACTATTAACGAAAAACAGTTGTTTAATTTGAATAATTTGTAGACGAATCGCGCGTGTACACAATGATAATCCTCGTATCTGTTATAAGTTGAAGAACAACCAGGGCTCAAGTTTAATCCACCATTTTCTACATTTGAAAATGCCTGTACCAAGTCAGGAATATGACAGTTCTTGTCCATTCGTTTTTTATGCGTTTTGTTATTTGATTTTGCCATGTGATTATGGACTTTCCCAATTGATCTTTCTCTAAGTTCAGTATTTTTGTGATTTTACTTTTTTTCATAACTGCATGAATCTTTTGTTTTTTTCAAAGCATATCAAAATACATTTTGAAGCGTTCTATGTATATTTATAGAAAAAAACCTACTATTTTAAATATAAAGCTATATGGACGATTTTTGTTGTATATTTAAATGATAGAAAAACTAAAATATAATTCAATAAGATATATTGCAATATTCATTGTCATTATTATTTTGCTTTAATCTCAAACACAACTGACAACTGATTGATGTGAGATTGATTTTTTTTTAAACAGTAACATCTCAAAGATTGAATGATTTGGAAATGGTTGTAGGATGATAGTACTAAGGTATGTTACTTACTTAGACACTCCTTGACTGCAAAAAATATGAAGTAAGAAAAGTGTAAGTTAGACAAACACTGTAAAACAATTTTAGCTGTCACTTGTTCAATTAATAACGTTTAATAATCCTAATCAAATACAGTAATATTCAGAAATGTTAGCTATAACGCAAGTTACAGAATGTGACTGTGAATTATACCTTATTAGTATATTATATAGATTGTACAGGAGTTTATTTCTATTACCTTTCTGAAAATGTTTCAGTCGGTGTTTTACGTGAGAGGAGCAGTATTGATTAAGTATATGAACACATTATTTTAATGTGTTTGCAATACAAATCTAATTTTAAGAAGGAAAGTGATATTATCAAAGTAAACATTTGAGCGTATTTTGATTGTCGATTTTAATGACATGAACACATTGTCGACATACAGGTCAAATAGCTGTATGTGTTATTAGTATAATATTAATAAAAGATAAAGAAAAGTGTTTTATGAAAGAAGAGTTGACTAGACAACTACACACTTTTCAATATTATGGCATGTATCAAAAGAGCGTACACATGAATAAACATTTTCCATGTTAAAATATGTTAATCTAGACAACATTCATGTATTTGTTCTCTGTAATCAATCATTTTAAGACAATATTCTTACGTTGAAATGTGACAATTCCTGTAACAAAAGTTATCAAGTTTTCGTTAAATACAAATTATAAGATTAAAAAAAGATTGTTATGTTGGTGCAAAGTCCTGACCCAATTATGTGTTTGTAACACCAGTGGATCGTTTTGTATTGTAGATCAAGTATGTATTCTTTAAATCGATGCATGACTTTCGAACAGCGGTATACTTATGTACCCTTTGGTCATTTCAGAAACACAGATGTGTTGTTGCTGTCTAAAAAACTTAATTGTATTCTGAATATTAAAAATGAATTTCTAAAAATTAAAACTAAGTATGTTAAAAGCACCATTGGATACATTTTACGTGTGTCTAGTGTGTTTGAATGCATTTCACTGTCGTATTACTATTTTGTATACACTAAAACATGGTTATCAATTATTTCAGTCAGTTTTAAAGTAATATCTTTCAAAATATTTAAACCTGAAACTGTAAATCACGTTTATATAGTTATAGTTTAAATATCGTATTCCGTCATTTGACTAGCAGCTACTGTGATGCTCTCCTTCTTCTTTTTTTTTTATCTTTTAAGACAATTCGTTATACTGGTGCGTTGTTAACAATAAATAACAACTAGCATATCCTATTATTAATATAACAAATCAAACTCTCTGTAATAACAAGTTCAAACAAATTCATTTCACATTTACTTAAACACTAGAAATGATGGTTGAATAATTGAGTGAACAAACCTCATACAAGTATAAAAGAAGAGATCAATGTGGTAATCATTTTAACTTACCTACAATAATGACCTTCGTATATGTATTTCTTTTGCGATTCTGGTTGCCTGAAATATGATTATTCAGACTGTTATCAATATCTTTGCAAACAATATACCGGTATTTGTACACTGTAACTTAGACAAGACGTAAATGACGCAACCGTAGTTTGTGAGGAAACAAAATGTGAAAAGATGAACAACGAAACATGGATGTAAAGTCAAGCTCCAAGCACATTTTTGCTAATAAAATGTTTAGGCTTTAGACCCGACGATATCGAATTGGTGTCTTCTCATTTTTGAAATCCTTATGGTTGTTTATCAAATGTTGATATTCACCTTTGAAAACTTTGATAGATATTTGTCCCATTGTAAACGCTACTAAATCTCTTTTTATATACATATACTAGAAATTCATTTGACGAATCTGCATGCCATACATCCGTTATAGAAATATATTTGTTTTTACGAACTCTGTTTTTGATTGCATGTTCGATTACCAGATTCGATCGCCTATGTTCCAATTTTGCTGGATCTTTTGCGTTTTCAAGATCTCTATTGTTCATTGAAGTGTTAATTTTATCCATCAAACACTTGCTTTTTATCCCGAATTTGGTATATGTACATATATGTTCCTTGCTTAACAATACATAGATATTATTACCTTCTATTTGGTAGCTTTTCAGATGTTTCAATTAACGCCTTACTGTCACTGAAAAAAGAGAATACAAAATAAAGTGAACAAGCATATTAAAAGCAAATATTTCTACGAAATCATTGCCATTGGCTTTGATAATATACAGATTTGACTCTAAGTACATAATGTCATATGTTGAAATATACAGAAATGCAGAAGAGGTTTACAAAAATATTTGTGTTTTGGATGCCAATAAAGCTTTTGACAAAAATATAATTTACAGACCGTGACATAATTACGTGTCTAATGCAAATCATAGTAAAAACAACATGTTGCTGCTGAGGTTAACATTAGATTAAGGATGTACATAGGTGAAGTTTTGGAATTTGTGTTAGCTGTTCGGAATCCTTGATTTTTTACCATCTGATGCAAGGTAAAATATTTTGCCCGATAACATACATTATCTTTTTATATAAGACTTAATAGCTCATGATTTAAGCTAATTCTTGATTTATTTTCTGTTGATTTGAGACCCAAATAATACCAATGCAAATGTAAGGTAAAAGTCCGAGTCAACCTTTTCCCGCAATATTTTAAAAATCAAATATCTGGAAAAGGAGCGTCATGACCTATTAATATATTTAGCTTATTTTGTTTCTTAACTTATGCTCTTCCGATTAAAAGTATCAATTTTAAAATCCTGATTTTTTTAATTTCACCTAAGTACATGCTTAAGTCGACAGCACTTTACTGTTGTCAAAATACAAATTTGATAAACATTGAATGACTATCTGTGTTTTTTTCAAATTTGACAGCTTTGTAGACTTCCACTCTTTGCCATTACCTAACATATGAGTAATGTATATTTTAAGTAAGCTACTGCTAAACCAATACTAGACCAAAACATTTCTTATATCAAAATAAGTGTTCGAAACTAGTCCTTGCTAAACAATCTCAAGCAACATTTTCTTTCCTGGTGTCAATAGTATCAATCATGAAAATATACCACTGTTATCTTACATCCATTGGAACACATGATTTGTCTGCATTTGATATATACGTTATTAATCAACATGTGTACGCTAGTGTATAAATATTTTGCTTTTTATACTGTTGTTTGTCTTTTGGTGTTTTATATGTATAGCTGCCATGATGTAGTTGGTTTATTTTTGACGTATTTGTTTTAATGTTCCCTATCAGCCGGACAGCAAATCCCATAATGGCGTCGATTTTATTATTATAGTCACGTGATTTCGGATTCAAAAAATGGCTTTTTTTTTAAACGGCAATGACGCCACGAAAACGTCAGCGTAAATACATTTTAAGTTTCTCCCAAAATTAACTACATATATCATTTGATACGGAAGGTTTCAGACTTTCACTGTGTTCATATTTAAAGAGTTAAAACTCAAGACTTTCTTGCAAATTTGATGGTTGAAGTTGAAAAAAAGTTCCGCGGAAGTGACACTTGAAATTAAATAAATGTAAATTGTAATACCAAACGGAATGGTAACGGGATTTCCTTTATATGAATGATACCTCCTGATTTTATGAACAGAAAATGCCTATTGATAGAAAAACTCGCCAGGTAAAACGGCATTGTGTCAATTCAACAAGCCCCGAAATTGAACGATCAAAGGGGAATAACTCGATCTAAACAACATGCCAAACATAAACAAAGAATGGGCGGCGACAAGAAATGACAAGGACATTATTTTTGCCTGCGAATCACGACTCTTCACATAAATTTCAAAAGATAATATCATAAATCTTTATAAGAAGTTGAAAGTTCCTAAGTAACATGGAAATAGCGATAATATAAAAAAAGAAGATGTGGTATGATTGCCAATGAGACAACTATCTATAAGTTTAGTTTAGGGCACGTTTGATCTGAACATTGACGATACAGCATACAGTTTGTTTTCGATTGAAACACGTGTGGAGTAATATCTTTTATTCCCAAATAATTTGCCTTCTGTTAAATAATTTATTATGGTTTCCATATTTTTTATAAATTCAGTGGCAGATCCGGAACTTTTCATAAGGGGTACCCCCTGACTGAAATAAAACTGGAAGGCACTCAAAAAAAAAAGTCGTCATGCTGTAGTGATTCCCTATATAATCAACCAATGTTTACCCACAGGCACCCCCTCCCCTAGATCTGGCTATGAAATGTGGTTCTTCTGGAATTTCAAAAATAATAACATAACAAATATGTCTTTAATGTTAATTTTTCTAGTAACACATACTTTGAATCACTCATTTCTTGCTTACCTACATTGTATATGCATTGAACTAGGAAAATTATTCCATCTATATATTTTTTTCCTAAAAATATTACTGCCCATAAGCATGAGGATGAATTTTTAGTTGGATTGGCTTGTGCAGAAGGTATTTACAAGCCCTGGGCAGTTGGACTTTGTGGTTACTGAACAAAGTGATAGCTTTAATTTGATTTTAACACGTCCACCGGTTTTATTGGTGGATACACTCATGACATTTCT
The DNA here is from genome assembly GCF_965363235.1 of Mytilus galloprovincialis. NCBI lineage: Eukaryota > Metazoa > Mollusca > Bivalvia > Mytilida > Mytilidae > Mytilus > Mytilus galloprovincialis. The sequence goes on along the minus strand of NC_134845.1, from coordinate 80,055,754 downwards.
AATGCTTATGTTAAATACATTTCTGGTTTACAGATACAATTCACATCACAAAAAAAAAAATAATAATTATGAGAAAAAGAATTGTTTTGAATTATTTGATTTCTGTGTTATAATTAGATGTTTCCATGAAAGAAAAATCTTTCTTAACTGTTTTTATAAAGTACCTGAAGATCAGAAATGTATTTCATTTGAGCATAATTACAATGTCAAGAGGCCCTCTAGCAATCCAGTTCAAATGACAGAAACACATTTAATTTTAATAAAGATGCAATTTTTCAATGATTTCTTTTGAAAACTTTATATATATATATAAGGACACAAACATGTTTCTATTTTTTTTTCTTCTATTTTTTTAATAAAAAATGCAAGTGTCCTTTGAACTGAATCATGAGCAGAACTCGTGTTACTGAACCGCCAAAAACACACCCTTTGTAATTAATTCATACATTTAACATTTATTTTTAAATTTTACTGTAGTGCACTAAATTAATTTTGTTTATTAAAATTGAGCTTTGCGTTTGTGTAAAATAATACTTTTTTATAAATACATTTCACTTATGTAGATTTAAAAAGAACATTTTTTTTATAAATAATTTATTTCATTTCATATTTCTTTTTCTTTACTGACTTGAATTGTGTTTTTAAAAAAGCCAAATAATCTTAAAAACTATAGATACATGCTAATCATATTTTTGTATGCAAATTGAAAGCTTTTTATCTTAAATGTTGCCTTTCCAAATTTTTAATTTGTACTTTTTAAATATTTTTGTTGATGGTAATAATGTAAGACTAGAAGACATTTATAATTCTTTAAATAATATGCCGGTTAAAATTAAGCCAGAAACATTTGAAGTAATTTGTTTTCCTAAATTCTTTATTAAACCAATTTAACTCTGAACCAGCATTAATTAAAATGAAACCCAACAGAATACCTGTCTGATAATTTTGATGAACTTAGCTATATGACTTATGATTAACCTTTTAAAGAACCAAGCTAATTTTGAAAATTTTGCATATATAAAATTAAAATCCCTTTTCCAGAAACACGATTTAATATTTAAAAGGTACACAGAGTTCTACTCCTGGCTTTAACAAATAAAAAATAATTACCAGCAAAGCCAGAAAGGGGTTATCAAACAAACAACTTAACAACTTAACAAATTAACTCCTTATAATACTGACATATTTACACTTTTACTTTTTTTTCTCAAGCCAACTTACTAATAAAACCAGTTAGATATATTCCAAAGAAATATTTAATTACTGTCATCTCAACAATTTGTACAGCAATAATATGTTAGTGGGCTTTATCAATGAAAGTGGTCTTGCTAATTTCCATAGACCTCAATAATTTTTTGTTTGTTGTGGAATTAAGTTATTTTTAAAACATTCAAAATTGCATTGTTCATGGTTATATGTTGAAAACTGTCTTAAAAATTTCTAATTTTAATAATTAAAGATAGTTATTGTATAAAAAATGTTGGCATGAAATACACTGAAAAATTAAACCAATACCTAATGTTGAGATTATACAACATTATCAAGAAGCATCTGAAATAACAAACACAGCATTAGTATCACCTCCACCGGCTATCAAATCAATCTAATAACCTTCAAGACATTCAAAAGAGGTAAACTTACTAATATATAGGTTCCCTGAAAACAATCATTAATTATGAATGTTAATGAATATTGATTCTTAAAATTGTTTTTGACCCAGAATTTTTTATGAATCAATAGAACAGAAGTTAAATAATATTTGAAACTAAATAAAAATAACATAATAAACAAAATAAAACAATTAAACATAATCAAAAGTAATTAATTTGTATAAATGCCACCAAGAAGAAGAAATAACCTATTCAGCTTCAATAATCTCGCCCAGGGAACATGGCATTGGAAATAGGCAAGCCAATTTACCACACATACAAGAATAAACTAAAAATGAAATATTCCATTCCAATGATATGGGAAATGTGCTGAACCATTTCAGGCTGTAATATGGTATACAGAAATTTTATCAAGCACATATTAATTGGTGAATTTCAACAAGGAGAAGTAAAAAAAAAATGTATGTTTTTCACTACCACACATTGCCTAAATGGTGAAGGTCTTTATATACATGTAGCATCCTTATTTTTATTACACATCTTCTGTTCTTAATTGTAAAATGGTAACACATATGTACATCTACACAGTTTCCACCCTTTTCACATCTGAGTTTCATAGAAATTTTTTTTGCTCAAGAAATCATGTTCTAAATTCTTAGTTACTATCATCTAATACTTAACATGCTTAAGCATAACAGGAAAATCCAAAATAGTTAAAATCATTATAACCTGAATTCTGTTTGGTTTTAATGAATGGCTAAAGATTGTTCACTACATTTTCAAGGAGTAAAATTCAAATAACTGTGGAACAAATATACAATCATTGATACTGAACACTTGCATGTCACAGTCAGTGACTAACATTTAATGCCTGAGTATGTGTGGTAGAACCAAGAACGAGATCAATTGTTACTGCTATACACAATTTTATACATGTAATAGGTACAATATGTATCACAGTCTTGTCAAGAATTGCTTCTCAAAAAAAACCTGTGTCAACATGAATTACATTTGGAACAGAAGTTTATTCATTATTCATAAATATTCAAATGAACCTGTCTATGAAGCAGTTAGTGTACAAAAGTCTGGCCAAGAAGTGATCACTTTAGAAATTGAAATCACCACAGCTGACAAACATTCAAATGTACAACATATCATGATGTCATTGTGGTTTTAACTTATATTAAGTAAACATAAAAATCTAAGAAATTTTTACTAACTCCAATTTGACATCCTAAACAGTAACACGACCAACCCTATGGACAACTTATCAGGATGTCATGAAGGACACTTTGAACTGGTGTGAACAATTTTGTGGTACTCTAAATGGCCCGACTCATGTTCAACTGCATTTCATATCAGACCTATCAAATAAACATGAAAACATCTACTACTTTGTCAAATACATATACATATATATAAACATTGGTATTACATTTGTTTTGAAACAAGACTATAGTTAAACTGATCAATAGTTGTTACAATAACCCTGAATGGCAAGTTTGGTCAGGGGGGGGGGGTGTATTTCAGTACATTAAGGTATTAAAAGGTAGCTAATATATCTAACAACTAGCTTTGCACCCACATCCAACTTTATGTCAACTAAATGAACTATGTTTTCCATGTTTGCTAACCTATAATAGTTATATTAACTTAAAGAAATGAACATATAAATGGTTTAAAATAATGTGAAAACCTAAGTTGTTTTTTTTTCTCTTAGAAAAACTGGAAGCATTCAAATAGACAAAATTTACTTATACAAGTGCCTCATATTGTGATGTTCGGTTGATATCTCAATAACATATACCACTTATCTTATATAAATTTGTTTGTCCCCTCGGTTTGACGATTTCATGAGGGGTACCGTTGATGTATATTGACATTTTGTTCATTGTAGCTTATTCATACCATGTTTGGTATAACGATTATAACTTTTATCCTTCATGTCATGCATTGTCATGTTTGAGCCAAATTGAGGTAAATATAATGAATATTGAAACCGGGTATAATTACACATTTTCAGCACCTGAATTCTACCATTTTATTGTTCATTCTGATAAATCTACCTTTCTATGTGTGAATTCATTAACAGGAGATGTGGGGTAAAAAGATATGAGACAGCAAACCAAAGACAAAACTATATCTAGAGTCTGTGCATACAGATAGCTTTCCAGGAAAGACATGTATTATATACAGTATGTCAAGCTATTTCTTTACATGTATAATTATAATTCTGACAAGCTTTTTGGATTATCTAAAGTAAAGTAAGAGCTGTAGGGTGATTACTTACAAGACAAAAGACTTTACCCCATACCATAAGTCCATTGAAGATGAATGGTTAGTGCCTTGGTGTTAAAAGTAATTAGTGGTAGGTTAAACCGACACAGGAGTTAAATACAGGATTGAATGTAGTTGTTTCAAATAATGCCAGTTATAAAATATTGTGTGTTTCCCAAATAGTAAATGTCTTAATTTAATAGTTTGGTTATGTTGGATGGAGAACACTAAACCTGAAAAATGATGAGCTAAAATATATTAACAAGTTAAACCATATTTAAATTTTTCTTTAAAAGAACGAAACTTATATATACTGGTAATCTTAAAATGTATGTGACTTACATTTATTGTAATTCAAAATTTTAAAATTCTTTCAAGTAAAGATCATAATTTCCCCCCCTTAAATCTTAAAAAACAAAAACAATTTCTGTATTGAGAAGCACACAGTATTTCATCTCATGACTTTTATGGTCATTGTTGAAGACGTACAGTTTCTATATCTAAGCCATCAGCATTGTCTCATTTACATTATACAGTTACCACACAATATTAAAGTACACTCATGACAGCACCACGAAGACTCTTGAAAAATCTCCTTGTTCCCTCAACATTGAGGTGAATGCCATCAAACAAAAACAGTTTCCACTGGGCTGTCAGTCTGGACTTATGATACCAGAAACTGACTGATGGATGGTCGGCAAGACTTAGATAGAAATATTGATCTATCAGATGTTTCCCATAGTGGTATACATAAGGACAAATCTTCTTCTTCTTTCTAAGTTTTTTTCTTGGGAAAATCTCACAAAGAACAACCTTCTTTACCAGATATGTAGTCTGTAAAATACCTATGAACTGACAGACTTTTTCCATGTAACCAGACATATCAAATGTTACAACATCCAGATCATTGCCACCAATTTGTAAAATAACAATATCTGGAGAAAATCTTAGCATTGCCTTTCGAACCCTGTTCTCCTCGTCTTCAAGCAGTGTGTCTATTGTCCCACCAGATAAACCTACCAATTTAACAATTACACCAGCCTGTCTTAAATTTAAATGCTGTACCAAATTTGGATACCAGCGATTAAGAATATCCCTGTGTAAACGTTTTATAAAACTATGACCCAAAACTAACACTCTAGTAGGCATATTAAAACTTACAACTTGCTGAATTGAAATCTGCAAAAAAACCAAAAAAATTAAAAGTCAATCTGCACTTTAAAACTTGATATAATAGTTAGTGAACATCAGTTGCAATCCAAATTATCCAATGTAAACTAATTTTGTTAAAATTTGAAAGCCATTTGATATTTTTTTTTTTTGGGGGGGGGAGGGGCTATGGATATTTTTGGGAAAAAAACTTTGTAGTGTCTTAAATTATAACAAAATAGGGAAGTTCTTGTAAGATGATGGATCTACTGTATTAAATGTACTTTTTTTAATCATAAAGCTTCATTTTCAAACAAAACAAACACTACATACAAATCATCATAATACACTAATTTGTAAAACTTTAATGACAACAATGTGTGTTCATATATTCCTATCTTAAAATTGGAGACTATTGAATTTAAGATTTTAAAAATATTTAAAAAAAAAAATGTTGTGAACAACACCTTTCAAATTAAGTAAGAGTTGTCTTCCATACAACACTAAATGTGCTTAATTCACCAGTGTCATTTAAGGTAAACGGAGTTATCTCCCATGTCAGTATTTATTTTTAAATTAGTTGAAAAGAAGGATGGACTTTTGAAATGAAACTTTTATTTCAGTTGATTAAAATTGGATTTTAATTATACTCCTTTTTGACTTTCCACAGAATATTTGAACAATATAACCTTCTTTGGCTTCAATAATCAAAATCATTAATTTTAGGAGAAAAATGTGAATTGTACATCCAGAAATTCATAATAACATTAAACAGAGAATTACATAAACAAAATGTTGGTTGTAAAATAAGATACATATTAATTATCATATTAAAGCATCATTAAAAAGAGCATAAATGCATTACATGTATTTACACAAAGAATAACTATAATATTGATACATTAAGTCTGTGTCAGTCACTATTAGGTCATGAATGATAATGGAAAAAAACATGATGAACATGCAGGTCATAAAATATTGTTTTTATTTCTTTTAATCTAAACTGTTCTTCATAGATCTAGATAAATTGATCTTAAAAGGATCTGAATATACCATATAACTTTGTTTAGCACATTCCAGTACCTTAAAATTAATGATCCCTTAAAAAAAAAATATAAAAAGAAGTCAGTATGGTATGAAATTTATAATTTCCAACAAAAATAAGGAAAATGTTAAAATTTAATGAATTGGGAAATGCTGGTTGAAAATTATTACTACACCGCAATGGTCCTTTGTCACATGTCACTTTTGTTTATTACACTGTTAAACCATTTTTGTTCATAACACAATTTGTTTAAAACATATATATAAATGAAAAATGAATTCTCTTCTTTTCTGTATAAATACAAGTTTAAATGATTTAGATTAAATACGGGTTGTCATGAATTTTAAATGATATTATTAGTTAAACTACATGTATAAACTGGGAGTTATTACTATTGTCCATGGGTGTAAAAATCATAAATCATTTGTTGCTGCCTTTACTTATACAGGAACTAATGTTTTTTTTAGGGGGAGGGTCTAACCTGTTACCACATGTCCCCCCAAAAAGGGGCCTCCAACCAATTTAAGGATAAAACAAATTAAATGAATATAAGGGAAGTTCCCTGGGGTCATCCCCCCCCCATTCAATTTGAGAATATGCTATTATCTTGTAAACAGTCCAGATCCCCACCCCTAAACCATATATATTCGTGTAGGGGACAATAAAACAAATGAAATGAAATAAAAGAGAGGTCCCCAGGGGGTCACCCCACCCCCATCTGTTTGAAAACTTTTAAACGGTCAACATCCCCACCCCTAAACCATATATATTCTTGTAGGGGGCAATAAAACAAATGAAATGAAATAAAAGAGAGGTCCCCAGGGGGTCACCCCACCCCCATCTGTTTGAAAACTTTTAAACGGTCAACATCCCCACCCCTAAACCATATATATTCTTGTAGGGGACAATAAAACAAATGAAATGAAATAAAAGAGAGGTCCCCAAGGGGTCACCCCACCCCCATCTGTTTGAAAACTTTTAAACGGTCAACATCCCCACCCCTAAACCATATATATTCTTGTAGGGGACAATAAAACAAATGAAATGAAATAAAAGAGAGGTCCCCAAGGGGTCACCCCACCCCCATCTGTTTGAAAACTTTTAAACGGTCAACATCCCCACCCCTAAACCATATATATTCTTGTAGGGGACAATAAAACAAAGAGAGGTCCCCAAGGGGTCACCCACCCCCATCTGTTTGAAAACCTTTAAACGGTCAACATTCCCACCCCTAAACCAGAATACAGTATAAATGTTAATGAAGTACATGATACATTCTAATTACAGTATGAGTATGCAGTTATTTCATGTATATATGGGATATTACATTAATCTGTAGGTACTGCAAAAATATAATTCTCAAAAGTGTCCCAGTAGTTTTTGTAAGCAGTTGATGAATTTCCAGATGTATCTGCTGCAAACCCATTGATATCTGTTTCTGAATCAGATTCATATGAAATGTCTTCTTCTTGTTCACTGTCTTCTAAATCAGAATCTGGAACATCAACAGCTTGGTTCAGGTTTGTTGGCAAGTTAATGCAGTTTACACACTTGCAACCTGGTGAACAGTACTTGTTTGCAGATTTTTTACAACTACATCTTAATGTTGTACAACCACTTTTGCAGGAACATCCCTTGGTATACCACTGTATGGTATCATTCACTTTTTTAAAATTTATTTCAGTGTCCCACACAACTGTAATTTCTCCATCTGATATATTCCATCCGTAACTATTCAAGTCTGGCAGCGACATAGAGTTGGTGTTTCCTTGTTTCCAGTATTGCATTACCCAGCAACATCTTAGCCAATGTAATTTCAACGCCTCTGCATTGGGAATCATTTCGACCTCTGACATTACACGCTCCCACATCCTCTCACGGAAATCTTTAATAAGAGCAACATGCTTATCTAAAGCACTTTCACATATGATTTTGTCATACATTTCCTTTACTGAAATTGCTGGTTGAAATGCTGTCCTGTGCTTTGAGAAATATACACATAGAATAAGGCGGAAAAATGCACACAATCCTTGGATGTTATCCTTATCACAAATGGAAAGATCACTTGAAATGAAGTCAGCATTTTGACGAAATATATCAAAAAATGTTTTCTTTCCATATCCATGAAAAAATGACACAAAATCACATCCACTAGATATATACACCATCTGCAAACAGTCGACTGATGTTGCTAAGCCTTTCAAACACATATCATTGGACATTTGCAATGCAAACATTCTCATATCTACAAATTGATGGTCAAAGCAAGAATCTTTCAGCTGTAAATATATGGTCTTGTCAGCAAGAGAATCAATGAATGGTAGTCCAATAAAGAATGTGTCGGTATCAGGACTGTAAATGATGATTCGATGTGATTTGGACTGTATTGCATGCAACCAAACTCGTGTATCACCTTCTTCGTGGTTACTATTCAGATGACAACATTCAACAATACTTCCATCAACACCACCAAGTGAACTCAAAGCCTTGTCCATATTTTCATCATCAAAACCTCCAGCTGTAACAACAACACATTCATGGTTTTGAAATCTCTGCAGTGATAGTGTTATAAGTTGATAACTCAGGTAGTTCACTAATTTTCTTTTATGGTCTCGGACATTAAGGAAATTTCTCCAGTTGGTAGGCAGAAGCACATGAGACGAAACATTTTTGTATGTTTTTTCTGATACAAAATCATGTATTCTTCTTGATCTTTCAATATCCTTAGGACTTGTACCATTTCTATTCGGATGATCGAATACAACATGAATCTCCTGAGCTTTAAACTGAATGTGTGACTTTACAATCCATCTGTTAAACAAAAATTCTGCATAATCACTGAATGTCCTATGTGAGGAAAGCGGGATTGTGTTGATCAGAAACATTCCTTCAAGAATTACATTACTTTGAACAGATTCATCAATGACTGGAAGTGACGACAGAAAAGCAGCTTCATAGGTTGATTTTATTACTTTCAATGCATTGGATTTTGTACCTTTTAGAGGTTGGCCTGAGGCATCACTTATTGCTCTTGGAAGTGAAATAAACTGATCCAAGTCTGTCACTGGTTTCTGAGTGTGCTTCGAAAATGCAATCTGTTTGCGAAGGCAAGAAATCACTGTTTGGTTGTCTTTGATTTCCTTTTTCTGTTTATGCATACTAATTTTCATTGGCGCAAAGGTTTTCAAATTCATTCGCTTTCTTCCATGCATCTGTTTAGCAGATAATTCAGTAGATTTAATAAGGAAGCATGTTATATACTTTTGCATGTCTGTGTTCCCATACTCCCTATAATTTAACATGCTGTTAGACTGATCTGTTGTTGCCACTGTTTTTTTGAAAATGTGTACAAGTGGACACTCCGAATTCTCCTGAAATAATGATGTGGTGTTAAGTTCACTCAAATACTGCCTGATAGTAAGTTCTTCTGTTTCAATGAAGGGCTTGTTGGTCTCCCTGTATTGTGAATCACTTTTTTCTATACACAACTGGGTTTTAATATTGTGCAATGTTTCAGCTCTATATGGCAAGTAATGTGTTAGAGTAGCCAGAGATGTTGGGCTAAATGAATTTATTGCCTGCTTGGTTTTTAGATTAATTTCCATTTCATGAGCCTCATCCAACGCAACACAGTAATAATTTTTTCCAGTGATGGAAACGGAAAAACATCCTGCCTCAAAATGGTCTAGAACTGATTGTGGAAAAGTCTGAAGATCAGCTAAATGGTAAGGAATCATACGGAGGTAGTTGTGTCTGTCAAATGCATAAAATAAGCATGCCAGTTTTTTCAGTGATACGTTCCTTAAATTCCAGTTTCTGCTTCTAATTCCAATGTATAATCCTAGGTAAGCCATGAAATCTGTGTGGACAAATGTGTCCCAGAACTGAAATGTAGCACTGGCTGTACAATTATGGAACCTCCACTGATCAAAATTAGTGCGCACACCCTCAAGCAAGCTTTCAAGTTTTGATTTCTCTTGTAATAAACTTTTCCACATTTCACAATCTAAAATATCTCCGGCGCACTTTTCACTTGTGTCAGGTGTATGATCACAAGAGCTCAACACAGTATTTAACACAATGTCTAATTCTTTACGCCAATCCATTACTGTTTCCTGGTTTTTGTATGCATTTATTTGGCATCTGAGCATTGCCTCCCATACATGACAAAAGAATCTGTGGGTAACACTAAACTTAGTACACTCTGTCAACACTTTTAGCGTAGCACCATGATGGTAAATTCCTGCTAATTCTTTCAATCCGGCATCATAGAAAATCTTGATGAATATTGGCAAGATGTTTTTCAAAATATGCCAATCTCCTGGATATGGTAAAACCCAGTCTAACACACACCCATATTCCGCTTTAAGTTTAATGAGATGATCATATGACTTGCAATCACCAACAACAACTAGATACTGTAGTTTATTTCCAATCTGAAACCGGTCATGCAAAATATTTAGTGTTTTGACAACTGTCTCCTTGGAATCGGCGGGATCATCAAGTACTGCAATTGAATGAAACGTTGAAGCTTCGGTTGTCTTTTGATAATATGATAGATATGTTTTTAGACCTGGTATGATAATGTGCTTTTCCTTTACATGATCCTTTACAAAGCCATAGGATATCAATATACTCTGAAATGTATTCCATTGATGTATTTCAACTTTAGATTCATGAAAATCCACCAGTTTTAAAGCTTGAAATTTATTATACTTCACCTCAGATGGTTCACCAATTAAGTTGTTCGGTTCCTTTAAGGATGTGATTATGTCTGATGGTAAGGTTCTATTGCTAGACATTTCAATTCGTTTTCTGTGATCTATTTTTTCAATATGTTCAGGCGATGCAATATCTAGATTTTCATTCTTTTCACTTGGCTTAGGTATCACAGCTTGAATAGTTGTACCATGAAAACCTGACTTGTCTTTTCCAGATCCCACTAATGCATAGCTCTGATTTTTGTCAAGATTATCGAAAGAAGCTAAAGCGAAACTTTCCGAACTGATGGTATTATCTCTATTTAGTTGCATCACTCTGTTTGTAATAAATCTCTTTAATGTGTCCTTTGAAATTCCGGCACCAAGTCTGGAATTAATAGTCAAGAGATCCGATGAGGAATTACTGTATTTATCTAATATATCAGATGCTAGTAGATGAAGTGGCTGAACACAATGTGAGCTGTTGGCATGAAAGATACAACTGGCAATGTAAAGTCTAGGAAAGAGCCTACATTTTTGTTGCATATCCTCTGGCATATAATGCTTATTCCATGAAAAATAACTCTGTCTCCAAATTTTCTCTTCTTCCTCATTTGATGTTAACACATAGATGAAGTTCCATAATGTGGGATTTATTTTCTTAATTTCCTTAAATAAATCAAAGCAGTGAATGTCTGGTAGTTGTGTCTTGATTGCGTCTTGAACATAAAGCTTTACATCAGTTTTCAAGAGTCTGGCAGTCTTATCCAGGCATTCCATTGTATTTAAGGATGAGCTTGATGCTATGTTACTGTTTACTTTTTTCTCCAGAGCACTAATCTTATTGTTAAGCTCATCACTCTCTTTATGGTGGTCTGAAATAGTGGAATGTAAACACTGAATCAAGTTAGTTCCAAGCCTGTAAATCATTCTTCCTTGTTTTTTGCTTTGTGCAACATGTAAAACAAGTGCTGGTCCCAGAGAAGATTTCAACATTGTAAAAAGCCAAGTCGCACTATGCTGTACAATTCTAAGACGGTCATCATTAACAACTAAATTGAAGTCCTTAACTGCTTTGTCCACCTCTGATGCATAAACATTGTATACTTTTGATAATAACAGTGGTTTATATAATAAGAAACTGCTGACCACATATTTCAATATATTTCGATAGCAGTATGTATCAATGTTGCGTGTATTACACTCCATGATTTCAATACTAGAGAGACAGTCGGTCAAATACATATCTGTTTTTGCTCTAGATTTTTCCTGTTCATCAGACTTTGTGTATTTGTTGAAAGCTTTGTAGCATGAAAGACATACAATAGGTTTTCCATCTTCATGAGGTGTTTCGTGTTGTAACTCCTCTTTCAAATATACCTTAAATAACTGTAGCCGGTCCTCTACATTGACCCTTTTTAATTTTGTTGTGCTTCTTTCACATATAGAGCAGTTTGATCTTGCAGCATAATTTTTAAAGTACATATAGTGAATGTGACAAATATCCAGTGTTACTTGCTCATTACCAGGTTGGAGATATTTCTTGTCAAATTCTACATGAAAGCAAGTTTCGAATGGTCCAATTTCAACAGAGGTTGTTATAAGTTTTTCATCTGAGTTACACAAGTTGTGTTTTGCAAGATAGCACAATGCCTTCTTCTTACTTGGAGGACATTCATGTGGAAAACACTGTTGTTTTACTGGAGTAGCTTCATCCTGAATATCTTGATTTAGCTTTTGTAGATCATAGCTTCTAATTAATTTCAGTTCACATTTTCTGCAAATGCACCCTTCATCCTCAATAAGGTATGTTTGTTTTACAAAAGTGTAAAATTCAGGAGCACTTTCCTTTTTTTGCACCAGATGGATATATCGGTCTGTTCTTTCATGTAACCGACAGTGAACACATGGTCCTGATTGTCTACCTTCATGTACAATATCACAGTTTTTCTTGCGTGGCATATTTACATTTTAAAACAATCACATAAAAATAATTAAAAATTGAAATAAAATAAACGGAATCGAACTAAATTATACAATCAAAAATTATATTTTAAAATTATATTTTTAAAACAAAATATTTTATGACTATCAGTAAATTAAATGTATACCAATTCAAGTGTAAATGAAAAAAGGCAGGGAAATCTGGTTACTGATGTTAGGGGATGATGTACAGTAAGCAGTAAATTAAAAAAGTTAATGGAAAAGAGGTTCCTAAAATCAGTAAATATTAAAATGCAATGAAATATCTGTGGGCAAGGCTATACCACACCTTCACAAGTTCTGGGAGAGGGACTGTCACATTATGTCCCAGATTTTATCAGTCCTACATTAAATACTATTGAATACTATGTGTAAATGAAGACTAAATAAGCTGTATATTTGAATATTATAATACTAAGCTGCAGGCACTAAAAAATTTAATGTGTGTGGGGTAAAGAGAGTCTCAATAGAAATGTGGGAAGAAAATTCTTTACACAAAAACCAGAAAAAGTACACAAATGTGCTCAAAATATCAATGGACAGTGCCCAATGTATAGCTCTGATATAATATTGCCTTTCCTTATGTTAAACAATGAGTTTTAAGGTGAAATTACAAAACGTGTAAGCAAACTTTGTTTGTAAACAAGTCTTTTCAACTGTGACCTCTAATCTGGACTACGTCATTTGGGGCATTTAAAAGGGAAATTAAACACAAATAACTGATTTGGCCGAGTGAAATTTTTAGAAAACTTGAAGATCTTTTCGTTGGTGAAAGCTTTGTACAGTTATTACTTTGTTATGATTTCAACTGGTGTTGTATTGCTGAAATAATTAGGAGATTTTTTTGTATGACCTTACAATATTATGGATGTGGGCGGAAAGGCCGATTGCGCATTTGCATCGCCTGGTAACGTCATGTGACCATACTGTAGCTATTCTCCGTGTCTCAATGTACCCAAATAACCCAGTCATATTTATTTACACTAGGTAAAACGGCAATGTGTCAATTCGTTCTGAGCAGAAAATTGGCCATCGACAGTCGAAGCGGAAAAATGGCTATCCCAAAAAGTGAAAAATAATCGCTCGATTTTATTTATCTGGCTAATGTCACCTCAATTTCTTTTTAAATTTATTATGCTTTTATGCCTTTGATTGAAATTTTAACCGACAGGACCATTATTCCGTTTATATAATATTGAAAAATGTGATTTTTCAAGGTGTCGTTTTCGGCAACAATTTTTTTTCTAGCGCAGCGACATCTATTGACGGGTTTCACAGAAATTATCTCCACTTGATTCTCGAATAATAAATCCGGGGTTTTAACGGACAAATCAGGGATTTGCTGTCCGGCTGTATGGTTTCTATTGTTTGTGTCTGATTTGGAACTTTCCTTTTTGAATTTTTCTCGGAGTTCAGTATTGTTGTGTTTTTACTTTTTTTTTGTTACAATTCGAAATTAGAGGGAATTTATGTAGTTAAGGAATCATTTGTCATACCGATTTTTAGCACCATAGTTATTCTTTTTCTCAAAATCGATAACTTACCGAAACTTCAACTCTCAAAATTGGCTGTCTATATCTATGTCTGCAGGCTTTTTCTTTCTGTATGATATAGACAACCTATCACAAAATAGTTTTAAATCTTTGTTGTCCAAATCAACTTTAAGTTTCTTCAGCTTTTGTAACAATGGTATATTTCTTTCAATGTTTGACAGTTTTCGTAAACTCCACGATACACTTTGGTCAGTGCTTTCATAGTTTGTAAAGCTTTCTTTTTCCCATCCTGCTCTTGTTCAACAAAATCATAAACTTTTTAATCAATTATTTTCTTCCAGTAATTCCCTTCTTCAGCAATGGTCTTGATGACTGGTTTGACTTCCTCATGGTAACCTTTTGTGTAATTTTCATTTTTTTTTACGTTTGTTGTTACCTTTAATTCAATATCCTTAGCAAGTTGAGATCTAATTTTTACAGTTGATTTAGTAAGGTCTATCATCAAATGGCGACTGTGCTTGTTTACATGGCAAATTCTACACACAGACCACAGAAGTGTCACAATCCTGACAGTAGAATAACTAACTTTCGCTGTGTTTCGTGCAAAGAAGTTTTTCTTCCTGGTTGATATCTCGTCCGCTTACAAAAGTGTGGTTTTTACAAGACTTTGTGCGTAAATGAGATAATTTACAGCTGCCGCAAAATAACTGATCACACTGCTGGCAGTAATGTTTACCTGGACCGCAAGTACAGATTGTCGATACCGGAGCTTTGGCCATTATATATGTCTTAGTGACTACTTACAGATACCTTTTAGCTCATTCTGTTATCTTCATAGTGTAGTCTTAAAAAGACTTTCCTGACGTGGAATACAAAAAATATTTATCTAATATACAAGGAAATAGAAAAGAAGTAATATATTAACGTATTTATATTTTCTGAGTGTCTCACACAATTAAAAAAGAGGGACGAAAGATACCAAAGGGAAAGTCAATGTTTTCGACCGTTCCGATTGATAAATAAAAACATTGAAATTTGACAATTGGACGCCATCTTTGTCAATAAAAACAAACCAGCGAGGCGCGATTAGTATTCAAATTTTAACGGTACGGGACCGAAAAGAATCCTTAATTTGAAGAAAAAAAAATCCGACCACCTCCTAACATCGAAAGGTGGTCGGCTTTCAAAAGAAGGTGATCGGCACACCCGGCTCAAATGCCGAATTGAAAACACTGAGTTTTACTATGTCTTAAATCAAATACTTTGTATTCCTGCTGAATGTTCAAAAACATTCCTTAAAATACAAGTTAGAATAAAAGTTCTATTAAAGTGTTGATACTTACAGTAGAACGTCAATGGTAAAGAAGGTTTGTAATGTTTAATCTGTATATACTGTTAAACTATTATTTAACATGTTTAAGGAATGACTTAATATTTTCTGTCTGTAAATAACATAAAAAATTTGTTGCACACTGAACAACGCGCATAGCGGGTTATTTAACAATGTGCACCACATTTTCTTTTAATGTTATTTCGAATAGACAGAAATAATATTACAGTCATTTCTTATAATTTAATTCTAAATTCCATTTTAAACCGTAAAAAACCATGAAAAAAGGTTGATAACGTCACGGGCACATGACTAAATTATGTCTATGGGCTCATAACAAAATAACGTCAGCCAATCAAAAGACGCATTACATCCAAAATTAAATTATAATAATATATTCCTTATGTCACTTAATAAGTCAATTACTGATTCTAAATGATTCTACTAATATCATCAGAGTATTTCATTATTAACAATCAAACGAAGATCGGATAATTAATTTAATGTTTTTACCTGTCTACCTCCAATTAAGAGATGAAAAATACGGTTTTAATTTTAGTTTACGCATTAATGTATTTAAATATCATTGTACTTCAGATACAAAATGTTTATTCATTTAAATTTGACTTAGAATACTGAATACACTTTGAAGTATAATTGGCTTTGTTTAATATAATAAACCTTATGTTGCCAGATATAATGATTTCAATGACATCAACACGAAATATGTTCATCAAATATTTATTTCCTTTGCATATATTTCTTTTTACATTGTATATATATATATATATATATATAGACGATAAAACTAACCTATCAATTATCTTCAGTTTTTGAAAGTTTTCTTATACACAATTACATTTCGATAAAAGTAAAATTAAGAATTGGACTTTTTAATTTGTCAAAAAGACAACAAACCCACCAAAGCGCATTAAACAGCCGAAAGCCACAAATACTTCTGCTGTTCCCTAAACAAACACTCGTTCTAAGTCCGTAACAAATGGAAGCATACTAAATTCGTTAACCTAATGAGACTATTTACTGGATTTGTTATCACATTAGCAACACGACGGGTGCCACATGTGGAGCAGGATCTGCCTACCCTTCTAGAGCACCGAGTTTTTTGGTGGGGTTCGTGTTGTTTATTCTTTAGTTTTCTATGTTTTGTCATGTGTGCTATGGTTTATCTGTTTGTCTTTTTCAGTTTTAGCCATGGCGTTGTCAGCTTATTTTCGATTTATGAGTTTGACTGTCCCTTTGGTATCTTTCGTCTCTCTTTTTTTAGCTATATTTACGAATGATGTCCTTATACCGATGATAAAATTTTGTAAATGTTTTGACTAGTTTGTGATATCGGTGTAATTATTTGTGAAAAATTTATGACAAATCTAAAACATTGATGCATACACGAGCGAATCGAACAAATTTAGATATATACAAACTGTAATATGGTGACAAGGGAATGTCACCATTTAAAAATAGATAATTGACGAAAGGAAATGAAAATTCATCTCTTTTGTCACAGATTTTAGTATTAAGCTTTCCGTGAATGATATAGATATCAAGATCGAGGAAAGGGCAGTGGTCATTGTTAGTATTAGCTTTATTTAAAGTAAAGTAAGTTCAACAGGATAAATGGCTTTACTAAAGTCGTCATTTCTGAGAGCCAAAATATCATCCAAATATTTAAAAGTATTATTAAATTTGTTTATCAAATGTTGTTTCAATGGATCTTTGCTGATTTTTGTCGTAAATTGTAACTCATAGCAATAGTTTGTTTGTGTTTACAAATGATCGAAAATTTGGTTTTGTTCTGGAATTCCTTGTGACTGTTATTCAATTGAAAGGTTCAACTAGGTATACAACCAGGTTCTATTAAGCATGGCTGTACCAAGTCCGAAATATAACAGTTGTTATCATTTAGTTTGATGAATTTGGACATTTGAATTGGCCATTTGTGCATGGACTGTCCATTTGGAATTTTCCTCGGACTCAGTGTTTCTGCTATTATACTTTTAGTTCAAAAAGAACGATATATTAAAATATACTACGTTTGAGTTAAATATCATAGATTGATTGAGTTTGAATTTTTTATTTTGATTCTAATAAATAACAAGAGAATCATTTGGTACTGTTTCGAAAGTAATGGAATGAAATACCACTGCTGTACCCGATTTGCCAAAAACAAACCTTGAGGTATAATACATTTTTTACCACCAATTCACTGTACGTCATATCCGGTTGTATACGAAAATTGGTCGAAACAAATATTCCCCTAAATTTGACAGCTGTAGGTAATTAATTCTACATCTTCATGATCTTACTGCAGTAAAATATTTCTGTGTCATAAACATATGTCTTGGGTATTTCTTTAGTTGGAATATTTTGTAATCGTGAGGTTACATGGTGACTAAACCTTGTACATAGATAAAATAAGGGGAGACATTTGATTGGTTAACTTCCAATGATGGTTAGTATCTTATATGTGATGATATTTTATGTAATTTTTTTTTTATATTACTGGTCAGGATAAACCTTAACTCATGCCAAGTATTTGTTTATTTGAAAAAAAGATAAACTCTACACATTTTTTTGAAAAGTGGAAATGTAACACAGACTTATAGTTGTAATTCAATGGTGGTATTAAACCGAACAGGCTATATGCAGCCTTTGTTCTTGTTTAAAAAAAAACGATATTACCACGAAATCGGGGGCATTTGGAGCGTAGTTGAAATATTTCCCTGTTGTAGGATGATTTTTCGTAAATTAAAATTATGACAGGGAATTTCAAGATGGGTATCAAAAGTATCTCAAACAGGAAGTGATACCAGAAGTATTTTTTTACACCAGTTCAAATTATTGAACGTGAATTCCATATTTTTTTTTTATTTGCACATGGCATGGGTAGCTTCATTCGTCAATTGTATCTGTTGGTAACGCTTTGAATAAATTTCAAAGATAACCCAATCCATGTGATTATTTTTAACAAATCTATTACTTGCAAGAATTATTTCTTAAATAAACATGATTATATACTGATTTCGGGGTCCCCGAAAATCGGATTTCTATGGTTCACAGGGTCCACAGGAATGTTAGATACCGGTTGATGTAGGTCAGATACCCAAACATTGTGTGTAATCGAGTTAGGAATACAGGGGTTTGGTAAAATCTACCAAAATTAAGTGTATGTTCAAACAGTTTCGAATGGGAGTCATGTTAATGACTTAATAGTCCGGCCGATTACGGGAACAATTACGGACGCCTTTTTTAACATTGTCTTTCCAAAATAACCCAAAAGAAATAATCATAAGCGAAAATGACAAATGCGACTATGCATCTTACCTTTATAACACAGAGGGAGAAAGAGAAGCGACATGACAACTTTTAATTAATAGTGAAGAATCAAATAACTATATACCAACAACACTACAATGATTCAACAAGCTCTCATTTTTTATATGGGAAAAAGGTTTCCTATAAAAAAAGATCTTAACATATAAATGAAATATTGGACGAACGTGAAGTCTGAATATTGTCAATGTTGTCCTGTGACAATGCAATGTACAATATACATATGTTATACACTATACAAACATTCCCTTTAAAGTGTATTCATAACATGGATAATCTTGTCTTTTCTAGTCTAATCTTTTTATGACCGAATGTGACTGTTTTGCTGCGTGTGAGTTCGTATTGCCTTAAGACGTGGCACTGTACTTTTCCATCCAAAATAATTTGTTGGGTTATGTTGTGTTTGTTGTCATTTTTCTTCCTTTATATTGATAATGTTTCGTTTGTTGTCTATAATGTGTATATTTTGTCTTATCGTAAGCATTGTGAGATTGTTCATGTTTTGTTTTGTGATGATAGATGAATAAACAATATTCGTCCTCAGACATATTTCGTTTTTTTTTGCAAATTAAACAACAACACGACGGGTGCCACATGTGGAACAGGATCTGCTTACCCTTCTGGAGCACCTGAGATCACCCCTATTATTTGGTGGGGTTCGTGTTGCTGATTCGTTAGTTTTCATTCGTTTGATGTGTTTTGTCATTTGAGCTTGCCATGTGATTAGGGCCTTTCCGATTGAATTTTTCTCGGAGTTCAGTATTTTTTAGTGATTTTACCTTTTTGACGATCAAATGCATGTATATACAATGAATTAGTGGTTAATATGATTGTATACATGATATAAAGAATAATATTTATTATACAATGCAGTATAACTTTTCAATAAAACAAAGTTTGTCATATTTTTGTCCATAATCATGTCAATTAAGACAGTGTTTAGATACATAACATTGCACACACATGCACACTAACACCAACATAATTTTAAAAGTTTCTCTTGAATAAAAAAAAGTCTGCTTTTTTAATGTAATATTATTAACTAATCATCCATAGCATCATGATCATCTACATATTATGTTTATTCTGACAACAAAGGTTTCTTTTGACATAAAAGTAACACCTGAGATCAACCCCATGTGTAATGGGATTAGTGTTGGTCAGTCTTTAGTTTTATATGTTGTGTATTATGTGTATTTTGTTTTCTTATTTGTCTGTTTGTCTTTTTTTCTTTTTTAGCCATGGCGTTGTCGGGTTGTTTTCGATCTGTGAGTGTAACTGTTTCTCTGGTATCTTTCGTCCTCTTCTCTGAATGTTTTGTCTTACTTATTATTGTCTGTTACATTGTAGTCTATGTAGTCTGCTTATCTTTTTTAGCCTCCACATTTTTCTTCTTTTTTTTTGTCGACTAATAATGTCCCTCTGGTTCCTTTTGCCTCTTTTTTGGCAGTATACATGTAAATTTTTTATAACACAATGTTTTTGTCATTAATTTCCCTAATGATCTTAATTAAAAAGCCTTCATAAACACAAAAGTGTACAATGACTTGCAATTAAAAACAAAATATAATTTGTCTGTCTTTCTAGAATAAAACATAAAACTCATTTTATAATGTTATATTAAAAACATATAATCTATATATTATAGTTTTTAAAATCTATTCTGTGAACGTATACATATATATTCTTACATTAATACCAGTGGATTATCGGATTTATCCAATCGAGATAGTTCAATTATCCATTTTGAAGTCCGAGTCTCGGCATATTTGAATCATCCAGTAACAAGGTTATGACCCTCGATAGCTTTCAATGATCTTCGGCAACCACACTTTGATTAAATTTTTTTTATACAATGGGTTAGGAAAGTTATCAATTTCAGTAGAGAAAATTTGTTCTTCCTTTGATTACAACCATGATATATCAACCTAATTTCGAAAGTAAAATTCACAAGCTTTCACCTAAAAATAGCATACAGTTACAGGGGTAATGAATTTGAAGAAAACATAACATATACAGAACTGTTATATGCTTTCTAAAGAGAATATTATCCACGAGAGCCAAAGAAAGAAGTAATCAAATGGCTCGCTTGACCATGCTTTGAAAGGATAACTATCTGTTAAACTTGGAAGTCAGCATGAACAAAAGAATACTGTGTTAACACATACTTGATAACCGTTACATTACTTCCCAGGTTAGGGGAGGGTTGGGATCCCGTTAACATGTTTAACCCCGCTACATTCTGTATGTACCTGCCTAACCGAAGCTAGGAGCCCGTTGTTCAGTTGTTGTCGTTTATTGATTTTTTACATATTTGTTTTTCGTTCATTTTCTGTACTTAATTTAGGACGTTAGTTATATTGTAGAAATTGCTTAACATTTGTCATTTCGAGGCATTTGAAAGCTGACTGCGGTATTGACCTTGCTCATAGTTGAAAGCCGTACGGTGACCTAACTTTGTTGATTTCTGTGTTCTTTGGTCATTTGTTAAGTCTTTGCAATCGTTCCAAATCTTCTATTTTACAACCTGATTTATACAGCAGTATATTTGAGGATTTGACAGATTTTACTAATTGGTAAACTGACCATGTGACATAATATGTATATTATTTAGGATTAGTTATACATTTCAGTTAAGGTGGCAGACAATGGTCAAATAGTCTTTAGTGTTTTTACCTTGTTTTGTGTGTGAAGTTTTTTTTCCTATTCTTTTTTTTTCTAATTCAAACGATGTTCTAAACATAAACAGGCTTGACTACACATAAACGTTAACATCAAACATTTGTCAAATGTATATGAATGTTTTTGAATGTTTTTGAAACAAATAAAGTTGTGTGCTATATAATATAAATGATAATGCGTCAGAAAAAAAAATTAGTGGTCAATACGAATCTACGTTTCTTTCGGTAAAGTTAACAGAAAAACAAATGTTTAATACTGTCACTTAAATGGCAGATGGATCATATTGTGACGGTAATTGTTGTTTGCATTAAAAGGTACTCTGTATACGAATGACTACGATATCTTAAAGTCCTTGGGGTTGTCAGCTGTTCTATGCTTCTCCAATAAACGTATGCTAACATGACATATTGTACCTAGAATAACATATGATAACACATTAAAACAAAAACATACACACCACGTTATTGCAATTGTTTTATATTTCTTAAACCAATCAATAGCATATTTCAAAATAGTAATCATAAATTGTATCACATAACGATTACTGATGATTGTGTTTAATGTTTGGCTAGATTGTTCATGTGTAAAGTCCACAGTCTCAAAATTAATAATTACCGCAAATTATTAAATGACCGTTTACACGTCTGCTTTGAATTGAAACGTGACAATTGTTTGTTAACACAATTTATACGGAGATGTATTATTGATGTGATATTGTTAGATATATCATGCCTTACTACGCCTTATAATATCTTTTTATGCTTTCACATTGATGAAACTCATTTTCAAAAGATATAGAGACATCTAATTCAAACCTAAACAGAAGTACATAAGACCTTTCTAATATGTTGGACTGAATGCGCAAGTTAAAAACAGTCAAACTCATAAATCGAAAATAAACTGACAACGTCATGGCTAAAAATGAAAAAGACGAACAGACAAACGATAGTACATACGACACAACATAGGCAACTAAAGAATAAGCAACACGAACCCCATTAAAAACTAGTGGTGATATGAGGTGCTCCACAAGAGTAAGCAGATCCTGCGCCACATGTGGCACCCGTCGTGTTGCTCATTTTATAACAAATCCGGTAAATAGTCTTCGGGTGCGGGAATTTCTCGCTGCATGGAAGACCTGTTGGTGACCTGCTGTTGTCTGTTTTATGGACGGGTTGTTGTCTCTTTGACACATTCCCAATTTCCATTTTCAATTTTATTATTCAGTAGGTCACATTCATGAAAGGGAAGGTGATTGTATTTACAACATAAGGAAGTCTTACATAAGCATGCATGCATTTGGTAGCCAATTTTAAAAGGGTCGTTAATTAACTTAATTTTACTCGACAAACAAATGGTTCGTACTTAACAGTCTGAATTTATATCTGATTTTTACTTGACAAGTTCTTATATATTTTATAGAATGTGACTCACACTCAAGTTTAACATGTCTAGTCAGAATCAAACGTGGATCCAGTTCGAACCATACTTTGATCACGTACGTACCTTACTCTACCCTTATTTGAACCAAGTAATGCCATCTTATATAATCAATTCGTAGAACTATACATGTAATATGTTACTTTCAATATCCTTAGTTGTAGCAAATTGCATTTTTTTATATATAGAAACCATTACATTCTTGACCTTTTGATCACAGGAAAAAATCTTTATATACCTTTAAAACCTTGATATCGACAATTAGTTCAAATAAATGAGTGTTTATCTTAAACATACAATAGAAATTGCAATACAAAATCGAAACATAGCAATTTGAACTACTGTATAGCTGTAGTAAGATGCAAATTCATAATTGATAAAATAGAATCTGTTTGTACTTTATTTTGTGATTATTGGTTATGAATCAGAAATAAAAAGATGGGCATAATTGGTCAAAGAATAGGATGACCACAATTCTACATTGTATCAGTATGTTAAAGTACTATTTCATAATGTTTAGTAATCTGCAGTAATCGATCACAAGTCGGTCGTTCGCATAGAGTACATATAGGCAGAATTATCTAAATTATCCGATGAAAATAAAGAAATAATAGAATCACATAGAATGGTCATGTTCAAATAGTACCAATTTCAGACGGTCACTGGTTGGCAGTGAAATGAATAAGTACTCGCGTAAAAAAACATTTTAAATGAGCAAATACTTACAAATTACAGTTAATGTTAGTGCACCCACTTAAAAAGATAAATAAAACACCCGTAAAAATTATTAGAATTATACTATACATCTATTGTTGTTGATCTGCATTACTTTACAGAAGAGATATAGATGTATATTAAAGGGCAATACAAATAGCTAATGCGAATAAAAATAATCAAACAAATTTCTCAATACTATTGTGAAGAATTGTGTATCTTATGCTATACATGATCGATCAAATATATTTTTTCACTACGAAAACAAATATACATTTACAAATTCTATATGGTTTGGCACAACATAAAAGAGACACGGTTTTAAATTTAAACTGTATGCAATTGATGAACCTTCTGTTGCATGCATGCAGCCTTTCGTCTGACTTTTGTAATATCAAAATAAACCAATGATTTTTTTAAACAGTCATCTACAATTGTAGTAAAATAAAACAAAACATTTGACTGCATATTCATGTACGCCAGTTAAAACAGTGTTTCATTTTCTTTGTAAATGACAACAAATGTATATAAGTGGAACAATCAAATTTTTACTTTGACATTTTTTTTTTATCAAAGGAATAACTGTATGTTCCCTCATTACTTTTATTCACTATAGTCTGTTACATCAATTATCTGGCGAACAATATTATTTTCTCTGTAATGTTTTATACGACCGCAAAAACGATTTATCATCATGTCAAATTGCTTTTGGTCATGTTTTATTTGTACTTTAAGTTATGTGTTTGTGTTTATCTAAATATGAGTTTTACACGCATCAAACTACTAATATATATTTAGTCTCAAGGACAACTAATTGATATGCGATAGAAGTTTCATTTTTCGTACATTAACATCTCAAAGAACACATGATTGTGATAGGATTAAGGTAAATCTGTGTTACTTACATCCTCAAACCTTGTATGCTAAAAAAAAGAAATAAGAAAAGTGTAAGCTGTAAACACTTAAAAACAATGTGTTTACTGAGTATGGTATAATTATAACTTTTAATGATCCTTATCTCATACTGTAATATATAAATGTTTGCTCTTATCTAATACACACAATATAATGATTATTGGACTGAATTCAGTGAATTCAAATAATGCTTTCACAATTATAGTAAGAATGATTGTTTTTTAAAAACTTAATCTGTCGTAATACACGCACTAATAAAAAGTTATTGGTTAATAATTCAATATGCTATGAACACCAAACAAATAAACTAAAGCAAACAGAATTGAACGTCTATTTTAATGAATTATTTACATTGTTTAAATAATCAATATAAATACATGAACTCTCTTGTTAAGCTGAAGATAATCTAAAGTATACTAAGATAAAAGAAAATTTAAATTCTAATATATATATATATATATGCAATTTGCTTTGTAAACCACACCGTGATACCATTTTCGATATATCGACTCAGAGATATACATAATACTGGCTGGTACAAAACACTTCCCACGTTAATCCACATGTACTGGAACCTTTTTACAAATCCTGTGCCCATTTTATTGTTTTAAAAATTGCATTTAATTGAACGTTCGTGTTTAATGAATTATTTACATTGTTTAAGTAATCAATATAATACATGAACTCTCTTGTTAAGCTGAAGATGATCTAAAGTATACTAAGATTAAAGAAAATTTAAATTCTAATATGTTATATGTAATTCGCTTTGTAAACAACACCGTGATACCATTTTCGATATATACATAATACTGGCTGGTACAAAACACTTCCCACGTTAATCTAAATGTACTGAAACCTTCTTACAAATCCTTTGCCCATTTAATTGTTTTAAAAATTGCATTTAAAAAAAGAAAAATAACTTGTATTCTTATTCGGATGCATAATAAAAAGTAATTATGCACTAGAGCTCGACGAAATCAACAAAATCAAAATAAATCAAGATTCCGCGCATTAAAGTCATTTAAAAACATGACGTCATACAAATGAAAACGCTAGAGTTGAAAGTTTTCTGTTACATGAACCATCTATATTCGTATAATACTGTATTTAAATTGATTTTTTGAGGTAGTTTTTTGTTTACTTTTCTATTGTATTGTATTATTCCCATATATACTGACCGACTTTAGAAACGCAGTACTAGATTAATTTTTTGTTATTTTTGTATTAATGTGTCACCGTGAAAAGCAATAATTGCCTGTTACAAACGCCAAAATGATTTTCAGAAAGGTCAAGAAATTCTGTCTGACAAGTTTTGGGTTCTGCTTCTAATTTTTCATTTGTTCAACCCATTAATTGGTTATGGCAATTATGCGGTTGGAACTTGAGGGCTTTAAAGGTTTTTCCTCAGTCGATTCTTTGGCAATTCAGTTGATTGGAAACATTTATGCACATAAGCAACACGACGGGTGCCACATGTGGAGCAGGATCTGCTTACCCTTCCGGAGCACCTGAGATCACCCCTAGTTTTTGGTGGGATTCGTGTTGTTTATTCTTTAGTTTTCTATGTTGTGTCATGTGTACTTTTGTTTTTCTGTTTGTCTTTTTCATTTTTAGCCATGCCGTTGTCAGTTTGTTTTAGATTTATGAGTTTGACTGTCCCTTTGGTATCTGTCGTCCCTCTTTTATGGTAAGAATCTGTACACAATGGCACTCGGCAATTTGATTAGCAGTTGACGTGGCGGCCGCAAACATGTCCGGCAAATGACGATGCGTAATCAAATTATGTTGACGTTCCATTGTCACTACACGTTAAGCTGTTCATTGATGGCCATCATTGTCTACTTGTATCGTTGTTGGAAGGACAGTAAGACGAGTTTCTGAAGTCATACAGTATGGTTGCAGCACGTTTATGTTTTCATGTTTGCAGTATTCTTAAGGGCTAATTCAGTTTTTTATTTGTCAGTCTTGGCAATATGGAGATGCAACATTTGTAACTGATTTAAGTGAGGCAAAGGATTGAAAGAACTGTTTCACAAATAAAAAAAAAATTAAACAATCTTTCATGGGTCCAAAGTTTCGCTTCAAGAAATTCGGGCGACTTCGAAAATTCGGTATGATCAATAACCACAGGTAAGTCAGATTTTGATTTTTTGTAAAGAGAAAGAAGTATGATAAGCATGAAAAGTAGTTGTAAGAGAATCAAACATGATTTGGTAAAAAAAAATTAACAAAATGAGTGTTGCGTTTTTAAAGTCGTTCAGTATATAAACGTGTTGTTTTTCATTATTGTACTGATTTCAGCAAGAACATGGCGGCTCCGTAGTTGAAATGTCAACTTTGGATTTGACGGTAGCTTACGAAAAAAACATGTAAATTAAAATGGCAAATGTTGAATTGTAGGATAAAAACAGATTTGTTTTCTAGCGGCTATTCACGAAATAACCCATACAAGCTATTTATTTATTATAATGTTTGAGTTTTATCTAACAGGGAGTAAAAGAGAACAGCAACAAACACAGCATGTTTTCTCTCGCTTTAGTTTTTTAATGGCCGTATTTGTCCTATTCGTTAATTTTATCCCTCGCTAATGCTGAGGATAAAATTCGAATATCATGGCCACGGGCATATGAAAATGTCAAACAATGGCTTCCATAAAACATTTCTCAAATAAACTTTAGCAACACATTTACAATATATAATGGCATGACTATTGTTGATGTGAGATAGACGTTTCTTTTTTGATGCATTAAAAAACGAATGACTGTGATATTATATTTTAAGGTAAATATGTGTTTTTTACATAGAAAAACCGGGACTGCAATAAAAAGTTATATAAGACACGTTTTAGCTGAACAAACATTTATAAAACAGTTTTACTGTGTCTGGTATAAATATAATCTTTTAAGGTATAACACCACTAATTCGGGCCCGGCCAGAAAGCACATACCAGAAAGTAGTACATATTTAACACAAAATAGTTCCTACGCATGAGTGTAACTTTCAAAATATGTAGAATATTTAGGTATTCTTGGTATCAATTGAAAGCTGAAGGACTGGTGATCATTGTAGAACACTTTTGGACTTTTAATTTTGAATATTAAAAAAACTGCATCAAATTTTAAAAAGAGGGTACATTTTGTCTGTTTGTCAGATCTGAAGTACCTGTTTGGGTACATCCGAAGTTCTGGGAACCAGTTCTTTCTTATATGCAATTAAAAGTATGTTGATTTTGTCAGTACAAGACACCATAAAGTGTTGCTTTGCAATGCAATGATTGCCACTTTATTTGAACTTAAAACAAAAGAGGTGTGCCTGCTTGAAACGGAGGAATTTAACATAGAAAGCAATGGGACCATGAATTAATGGTGTACTTCCTTAATGATCCTTATCACATACTGTACAATGGAAACGTTTGCTGTAATATAAGACATTAAATATAATTATAATTGGACTTAATTCAGTGGTGCATTTAAATGATGCGTTTACAATTAAAGTGCGACTGATCTTTTTGTAAAAATCTTAATCTGTCGTAATATACGCAACAATAAAAATTAAATATTCCAAAATTAACAGCAGTTCAAAGGTAAAATAAATATGCTTATTTAGAATCATGCAAATATGCTATGATCACCAACAAAAGAAATTAAGGCAAACGGAATTGAACGGTCTATGTTTAATGAATTATTTACATTATTCAAGTATTGAATATAAATACATGAACTTTGTTTAGTTGAAGATGCCCTAAACTATGTACCATCAGTTACTGGATTTTCATCAATATAGAAAATTACACATAGACTGAATAATAAGATCACAACAGAGCTATTTAGTTTTGTATGTGAATAAAAACAAATTTATAATGTTCAAGCACTGAAAAGAATTATAACTTTAATACATACCCGTATGTTTCAGGTTCATTCCTGTAAAACAAATGACATTCTTGTGTCTTATTAAGTGTTATTGAGAAGTAACTCTTCTTTACTTCAGAACAAGAGATGCATGTATTTACGTTGTATTCTTACATATATCTTACCGGAATAACGGTTCAATACAATTAGAAACGAACATTTCGAGATTGCGTTACATTTGGAAGGAAATCTTCCAACTTTATTTACAAATGAATATTGGAAACACACTATTGTGGATACACCTTATGCTCTGTCATGTCCTAAAATAACCACACTTCAAACACATAGGCAAATGATAATGTTTTATTTTTGCATATTGATTTGAATATCTTGTCTTCTAAATTTTGGTGTTGGTGTTGTCTCTGATTTTGAATGTTCGAATGCTTAAAGTTTGATACCCTGATATCTTATCTGTCTAGCATTCGTGTGAATTTGCGTTTTACTTTTTAATTTTCAATATTTTCTACTTTAAAAGAAGCAAAAGATATAAAATGAACAGTTTTTGTTTACACAGGACAATTTCCCGTTATCTTATTTACTAATTTCAATTATTTTGCTTAACAAAATTAAATTTCTAAATTTCTAAAAGATTTAGAATCTTGATATATTTTTGTTTACCACATTTCCAAAAATATAAAATTTGATTACCCCCTGCCGAATTTTGAATTGATAAATGTTTAGTTGACCACACACTTTACTTCACACCCACAGACAATTCAGAAAATTAAGATTTGTATGATTGAAGCATACCGATGAATAAACATTTTCCATCTCAAAATAATTTGATCAATACCATTTTCATATATTTTTTTTCTGTAATACATGTAGTTCATTTAGTACAATATACTTACGTTAAAACCTGCTCATTCCTGTAAAAAGCATACAATAATCTTTACAAAATAACAATACAGTATAAAATATTCAAAATGTTTTATTTTAGTGCAAATTTGAGACACAAGTATTTGTTAGAAATTCATATCAGGTTGAATTTAAAAGACTAAACAGTTTTAATAGAAATCCCAAAAGCTAAACCAAGTAAGTTTATAGAGGGAAACGTGTACGCAGTTATGAAATACAAAAGAATTGCCGCTGTCCAGATAAACTGAGCAATTTTATGAATATTGTAAATACATTGCCTTGATATTAATGAAATAAAGCATGTTAAACGCATCGTCGGACACAGATTGCATATGCGATATATATTTTGGTTCGGGTTGATATAGTGTCTGTTAAATGAGAACTAGTATTTTATTAATAATCTTTCACGGCCAATTGGAAAGTAACATCATCCAAATACTTGAACATAAAATTGTGAGTCACGTTAGTTTAAATATTTCTTTTTGTCATTTAGCTAACAGTCAATATAATACTGTATATAAACTTTTAAGATAATTCGCTATGGTGTTGTATCGTTCAAATTGAATAAAACTCCTTAACCGAGAGACTTATTCTGACCATATCTTTATTAACTTTGATATTATTAATCATGAGAAATATTTTCTCTTTACTATGATATATCATAATTGATGAGAATGTCAGTAATAAAACATTCTATTATATTACATCCAAATTTACCAACGTACTCAAAATAACGTTTCAATAAGTCAGAGAAACACCCCAGACAATTCTAAAAACAACATTTTCCATGTGTACATTTTTAGCTCACCTGGCCCGAAGGACCAAGTGAGTTTTTCCCATCATTTGGCGTCCGGCGTCCGTCGTCGTCCTGTGTCGTCGTCCGTCGTCGTTAACTTTTACAAAAATTTTCTCCTCTGAAACTACTGGGCCAAATTTAACCAAACTTAGTCACAATCATCATTGGGGTATCTAGTTTAAAAATGTGTCAGGTGACCTGGCTATCCAACCAAGATGGCCGCCACCGCTAAATATAGAACATAGGGGTAAAATGCAGTTTTTGGCTTATAAATCAAAAACCAAATTATGAGAGCAAATATGACGGGGGTAAATTGTTTATCATGTCAAGATCTATCTGCCCTGAAATTTTCAGATGAATCGGACAACCCAATGTTGGGTTGCTGCCCCTGAATTGGTAATTTTATGGAAATTTTTCTGCTTTTGGTTATAATCTTGAATATTATTATAGATAGAGATAAACTGTAAACAGCAATAATGTTCAGCAAAGTAAGATTTACAAATAAGTCAAATGACCGAAATGGTCAGATGACCACTTTAGGAGCTATTCCCTTTATAGTCAATATTTAACCATTTTTCGTAAATCTTAGTAATCTTTTACAAAAATCTTCTTCTCTGAAACTACTGGGCTAAATTATTCCAAACTTGGCCACAATCATCTTTGGGGTATGTAGTTTGAAAAATGTGTCCGATGATCCGGCCATCTAACCAAGATGGCCGCCACGGCTAAATATAGAACATAGGGGTAAAATGCAGTTTTTGGAATATAACTCAAAAATCAAAGCATTTAGAGCAAATATGACGAAGTTAAATTGTTTATCATGTCAAGATCTATCTGCCCTCAAATTTTCAGATGGATCCGACAACCGGTTGTTGGGTTGCTGCCCCTAAATAAGTAATTTTAAGGAAATGTTGCCGTTTTTGGTTATTATCTTGAATATTATTATAGATAGAGATAAACTGTAAACAGCAATAATGTACAGCAAGGTAAGACCTAAAAATAAGTCAACATGACCAAAATGGTCAATTGACCCCCTAAGGAGTTATTGTCCTTTATAGTCAATTTTTTACAATTTTCATAAAATTTGTAAATTTTTACCAACATTTTCCACTGAAACTCACTACAAAAGTCAAAAAGTCTGAAAAGACCAGTTTTTGTCTTGATTTGCATGAACTTTTACTCGACATTCTCCAAAAGTATGACTTGTGTCTTAATTTTTCTTGACAAATTCTCATTTATATCAAATTTGTATGAAATTTACTCGACATATTCTTGACATTCTGAATATAGTCTGAAAATTTCTTGACATATTCTTGACATTTGAATACTGTCTTGAAATTTCTCGACATATTCTCGACATTCTTATTTTTTCTCAGTATGGCTTGACATATTCTAAACATTTCGAATTGTGTCTTAAATTTACTTGACAGTTCTGAGTTTTACAAATCATGACCAATATTCATCATATAACTTTAATCTTTATTTCTCTATACATAATATACTGTTGTTTTCAGTTACACTTCTTACAACAAAAATGAAAGTTAGACATGTGAAATTTGGTATCTAAATATTTTTACAAATGCATAAATGGTATGAAATTTAATGTATAAAATAATTTAAATGTTGGTGTGTTGATTTAAAACAATCTAAATGCGGGTTTTTAAAAAATTACAAATTTTGATTCCTAAAACTCTTATTAATTAAATGATTTTAAAAAACCAATCATACTGTGGACATATTTCATTCTACATTCATAATATTCAAGGTTAATATGGTAAATATTCATTGTACAAAAATGTGGTTTATATAAATAGCATATTATGATGATATACAAATCATTCATTTAACAAAAGAAACATTTGTGTAATGTCATTTGTTGGAAAATATATAAAGTATTACACATGGACAGGATGTTCCACACCCCAGAATACACGACACTGTCAAATAGAAATTACTGATTTACCTGTAATCAACCATACAACTTATCAGTGGTCGACCATTCCAAAGATTAAAAGAAAATTATTATCTACTCCAGGAATGATAAAAAAAAAAGTATTCATAATGGGTCCCATCAATGATTTCTATAGAAATCATTGGTCTTATGAAGTGGATCTCAAACAGACATGCATAATATAGATCTAAACATTTTTTTTCTTTTTAGCTCACCTGTCCCGAAGGGACAAGTGAGCTTATGCCATCACTTGGCGTCCGTCGTCATCCGTCGTCTGTCGTCTGTCGTCCGTCGTCTGTCGTCGTCTGTCGTCGTAAACTATTTCAAGAATCTTCTCCTCTGAAACTACTGGGCCAAATACTTTCAAACTTTAACTGAATGTTCCTTACGGTATCTAATTTATAAATTGTATCCGAAGTTTTGATCTATCAACAAACATGGTCGCCATTGCTAAAAATAGAACATAGGGGTCAAATGCAGTTTTTGGGTTATAACTCAAAAACCAAAGCATTTAGAGCAAATCTGACATGGGGGTAATATTGTTTATCAGGTCAAGATCTATCTGCCCTGAAATTTTCGGATGAATCAGACAAGCTGTTGTTGGGTTGCTGCCCCTGAATTGATAATTTTAAGGAAATTTTGCTGTTTTTGTTTATTATCTTGAATATAATTATAGATAGAAATAAACTGTAAACAGCAATAATGTTCAGCAAAGTAAGATCTTCAATTAAGTCAATTGACCAAAATTGT
Source organism: Mytilus galloprovincialis (assembly GCF_965363235.1). Lineage (NCBI taxonomy): Eukaryota > Metazoa > Mollusca > Bivalvia > Mytilida > Mytilidae > Mytilus > Mytilus galloprovincialis. Next base: position 80,022,802 of record NC_134845.1, on the reverse strand, counting down.
CAATTGACCACTTAAGGAGTTATTGCCCTTTAAAGACTTTTTTTCACAATTTATTCATCATGTTGACTTACTTTTAAAAATCTTCTCCTTTGAAACTGCTGTATCAATTTCAGCCAAACTTAGGCTAAATGAGTTTCAGAGTATCTAGTATAAATTTTATATTTTATTTCCTTGTATGTCAAGAAACATAGCTCCTATGGCTAAAATAGAACATAGGAGAAAATGATTATTTTTTTGGCTTTTGAAGAAAATAGGACGATCCAAAAAGCATTTAAATAAATTGAAAAGCCAAAATAATCATTGATGACAGATTTAACCAAAAGAATTAAGGTGAGCGATTCAGGCTCTTGAGAGCCTCTTGTTAGGAAGGAGTTATCACAAAATTTGTTTGATAAAAAATTATAAAATTCAACACTCAAAATTTGTATAAAAAATGTTTATTGGTTGTTCTAAAACATGAATAAGGTTTTTAAATCAAGATGAGAACAAATTCTTTGATCTACACGATAGCCCCCCCCCCCCCCCCCTTCTGGTCACATTTTAAAACTGCCTTCTAGAAACCTATTTTAGTAAAGCAAATTTGACTGACAGTTTTGAAAAATGGCAAAAATCTATAATTATGCTGTTTGTCAGTTCTTCCAAGTGAAAACAATTAATTATACATTTAATAAAAAATGAATCAAAATTAAACTACATAGGGTATTATTCGGGGTATTCCAACTTAGGTGCACAAAAATGGTATCTTACTATACCGAATTAATCCTTGATTCTGCAAAGTTTAGTTTAGCCATAATAAAAAGGAGTATATAAATGTAATAGAATGTCATAAACAGGTGCAGAATAACTCCAGACACATTTCAGGCGAAATTTATACTGTTGAGATTTTGTCAAGACATATTTAAGACTGTCAAGAATGTGTCGAGACATATTCAGACATTATTTAGAATGTCAAGAATATGTCAAGACACATTCAGACATTATTTAGAATGTCAAGAATATGTCAAGACAGATCCAGACAAATTCAAGACAGTCAAGAATTGGGCAAGAATAATCCAGACTCTTATCAAATGATACAGGAAGTGTCGAGAAATTTTAAGACAATATTCATACCGTCAAGACACTTGTCAAGAAAAATCAAGAACCTTATTAGACAAATCAATACTATGTCAAGAATTTTTAAAAATTATTCATACAAATCAAGAATGTCGAGTAAAAATTCATGCAAATTCAGACAAAAACTGGTCTTTTCAGACTTTTTGACTTTTGTAGTGACTACTTGGCCAAGATCATTATAGATAGAGATAATTGTAAGCAGCAAGAAAAGTAAAGTAAGATCTACAAACGCATCACCATCACCAAAACATAATTTTGTCATGAATCCATATGTGTGTCCTTCGTTTATGATATGTACATAGACCAAGGTGAGCGACACAGGCTCTTTAGAGCCTCTAGTTTAAACTTACCCACAAAGTCCACAGGTATATTTGTATCTCTTTTGTGATTTTTTAGGCCTGAAATATTATTAACCAGAGTGTATCTCTTATCATTGAATAAGCATGCAGGTATTTGCACACTGCGAGTGGAAAAAGAAGTATATGACACAACTGTAATATTTGCCAAAAAAACGTGTTAATATCTACAACATGTACAACGAAAACATAGGTATATTCATGGTGAACTACGTGTATACGGTATATGTATATCTTTTTTATATCTAGTTGAAACCCGTACAGCTGCCTGTGATTGATAACATATTTTTTATTAGAAGTTTAGTGAATATTTGTCTTATTGGCAATCATAAGGGGTCATCCATAATTGTCAACCATTTTACAAAGTGTAAAAAGCGTACAACAACCATTTTAAGATTTCAAGAGAAGAATCAATAATTCTTAATAAAAAGAAGATCCTGTCTATTATCTTTTAGTTTAATATAGAAATTTGCATTGAAAATAAACTAAAACATATCTGACTGTTTTATTGGATGACATCTATCTGATGTCTGTGTTTTGTCAGAAGAAAGAGTACAAAGATTAGTGTTTTCCCTATCACACAGTGGGAATGGTAACTCAAATGAAAAAGGGCATCTAGAGCATGCAAAAGGTTAACAAAAGGGCACATAAATTATGCTAAGAATCAAAGAAAGGGAAATGCATGGTTATGTTGCATTGGTAAAGTATAGAATTACAGTTGTTGATGGAATCAGAGCTCAAGACAGCAATCAATAAAAGTGTAATGTTTTTAAAAAATTTAAGTTTTCAAATTTCAAGCCTGTATTTCTATTCAAAAAGGTCCCTGTTAATATGCTCTATTATCGTTGATGTATATATACTGTAATGTCAGTGGCGGATCCAGCCATTTTAAAAGGGGGTCCAAACCCAGGACAAAGGGGGGTTCCATCTATATGTCCCCATTCAAATGCATTGATCGTCAAAAAAAGGGATATTCAAACTCCCGGAACCCCCCCCCCCCGCTGAATCCGCGAATTGTAATGTGTACATACATTGGATATTTTTTTAAGGTAAGGTTAAACTTCATATGAAGGCGCTCTTTATTAAAGGAGGCTTATACTAAAAAAAAAATAACTTCCTGTTTACTGGTTTTCTATTTTGGAATGCATTACAAGGATATTAATCGAAGGACCAGTTTAAAATCTTTTTTTCTTTTTAGTGCTTCCATCGATTTTGTTTATTAAACAGAGTAAAACGATAACCACCTAAAATAAAGCAGGTGACATTGACAATCGGGGGTACTAAGAATAACTGCAAACTGTTTGTTTAAATAATTTTACTAGTTCACACGCAATTTCTGTCAGATTTGTGAACCAGATTCTCGTAGACATGGTCAATCTAGATGAATTTAACCAGTGTACTGATATTTATAAGGGTTTACTTGAAACCACCAACACAACTAAATTATTGTCATATCCATCAAACATACTATTTATGCTTATTTGATTTCCTTACTACGAAGGCCTATGTTGGCTTTGTTTGTTGCTCAAACGAATTCAATTCATTCAATAAAATGTAATTAAAACTCAAAGCAAATTGTTTCCTTTTTTGAAAACCTAATTCCCTTTAATTTACAAACCTTTCCATTATAGATACATTACAAATGCACAGTTAAAAAATCGACTTCACCTTCTCAATTAACAGAGCTTCTATAAAAGTGGGAATGTTTTTGGAGGATAAATATTTCAATAGACAGTCGGTTTCCTAGGGGGTACTATTTGATCACCCCTACTGGAAGTTTTTTAATGTACTCGTAGAAAGCAGAAATTTTACAACTTTCAAAATAAACTAATTGTAGAAACCAGGTTTTAAATTTTGCATGTGTGCAATACGCGCATTTCGTCTATAAAAGACTCATCAGTGACCCAAATTAAAAAATCAAAATTAACAGCCAAATAAAGTTCAAATGTGAAAAGCATCGACTATCACAAATTCCTTAATGTTTTGCAAAATATAGCTATCCGTGAGGTAAAAATTGCCTTAGTTTAAAAAAAGTTTTCTAAACAATAATAAACTGAATACGACATTTCGATCATTTAAGTTCTTTTAATTATTTATTCTATTAAACCACATTAGTTTGTTTAAAGTCATACCATTGATAATGTGTACATATATTGGATATTTTTTTAAGTTCAGGTTTAACTTCATATGGAGGTGCCCCTAATTAAAGGAGGCTTATACTAAGAAAAATAAGTTTACTTCTGGTTTACTGGTTTACTATTTCGGAATGCATTACAAGGAAATTAATCGAAGGATCAGTTTAAAATCGTTTCACAAAATGACGTCTTGTCAAAATCAAAACATTCAAAGAATTTAGTGTTTCCACCGATTTTGTTTATTAAACAGAGTTAAACGATAACGATCTATAACAAAACAGGTGAAATTGAAAATCGGGGGTACTGATAAATGTTTGCAAACAATTTTGTTAAAATAATTTTACTGGTTCACATGTTTGAAAGATTTAGCTTTCATATAAATTGATCTTTTAATCGTTCAATTCGGATTGAGGAGAATTATGATATCGAAATAAATATCATCAAGTGAAAATAATAAAGAAGAAATAAGAAGAGAAACACACCCAAGCCAATTCTCAACTTTATACATCGACTTTCCCTACGGAAACGAAATAAATTCCGGAAATGAAAAAAAAAGCGTACGGTAAAAATGTTGATTTTTTGACCCCCTCCCCCCAAGTGTACGTTTTGTACACTTTGGAAAATGGTTGACAATTATGGATGACCCCTAACACATCTTATTGTGTTATCTTTTTATAGAGTATCTAGAAATTCATCGCTTCTTTACAAATATCCAGCCATCTATTGGTGATGAACATATTATTGTTCGTTTTCCAAAAGCTCTGATAGTGACTCTAAATGACGGACAGTTGGACTGCAAATTTTGTGTCTACTATCTAATATTTGTGTTGTGCTTTTAGCTTTGTCTTCATATTCAATTGTGAATGGTTACTTTTATAATTCTTTAATCAGTAGTGTTCGATGGTTGAATAAGGTTTATGTACTTATATTTGTCGGACTCTAAAGTGCGATGGTACTCTAAAGTGCGATGGTCACGCTAAAGTGCGATGGTCTACGCTAAAGTACGATGTTGTATAACGCTAAAGTGCGATGGCTGTTTGTTCGCTAAAGTGCTTTGGTTTATCACGCTAAAATGCGATGGACTAAAAGGGTAATGTTAAAGGGCTTAAAGTATTAAAGTTAGCTTCAAATAGAAACAGGATAAAGGATATTTATAAATAAATGCATATACTTTTGTATCTGTATAGTAAGATGGTCGACTGAGGACAAAAGTTCTTCTTCTAGCACAAAAAAACCCACATTTGCCTCAGCCGACAAAACACAGTTATCATGTTTAAATTGAGTAAGTCATGGACATTCGCTTTAAAGTTGTTAATCAAATATTCTACATTTATCTTTCGGCATGTTCATTTTTTGTTTGTATAAAAGTTTGTTCACGTCATAATCCATAGTATGTTCATTACGTCTATACTTTCGCCAACCATCGCACTTTATCGTGTGTAGGCATCGTACTTTAGCGTAGACCATCGCACTTTAGCGTGACCGTCGTACTTTAGCGTCCCCATCGCACTTTAGAGTCCTACATATTTACCTTACTAAACAATACATTATTTGTATTACCTGGCATTCTGTTGGCTTTCAGATTTTTTCATTATCGCTTTACCTTCCCTAAAAGAAAATGATTATATACAGCAGGAATTCATAATAGATAAAAAGAGTTTTTAGATAAATACTCCGAAGCACCTTTTATATTAAATAATTTTTAACATAATTTTTGATTTTTAACCCTGTATACCACAATTCCCCTTGTCAAATTATAACTATTTTAAACGACAAAAATTCTTCCTATGTGACGTTTACATTTTATGACGTCAAACACGCGAGGAAATAAATTTGGTTTTTAAATCTGATAGATGTTTTTTGTGCTTTTTGTTAAATATTTGTTAGTTGTGAGACACAGTAATGATTTCTGCACCAATATTTGACTATCCTACCTGTTTTGTTCAAGAACCGATGAAAATATAACAGAATTTGATGAGTCTATCATACAACCAAGAGGTTTAGCGCTATAAAACAAGGTTCAGTCCACTATTTTCTACAATTGGAAATGCCTGTACCAAATCGGGAATATGACAGTTGTTGTCTGTTTTATCATTGATTTTGCCATTTGATTAGGACTTCCCGTTTTGAAATATTCCTCGGAGTACACTATTTTTGTGATTTTACTTTATATACTTAATCATAATGAGGAAATATACAACTAAGAGATTTGAAAGATGGAGATGTTTTATAGGTTAAGTATGTGATGCCCTATATACATTATTAAATATATCACAATCATAACAATAATGGTCGAATCAGTTGCAGACAACATTCTTTGGTATAAAACATGAACGGTAATGGCAGTAGCTTATTTATCAAACTTGTCGTTATGAATGAAGCGTTGGCGACAAAACTGTAAATCATTCAGTAACTGGATTTCCAACATAAGTGACTCAGCGAAGTGTATGAAAAATGTCAATAGTTTTGTTTTTCAACAGTTGATGCTTCTTCTATATGTTCATAGTCTACATTTAAAGGAAACGCTTAAGATGCCGAAGGACTGTGTAAGTATACGAGACCACGTACCGATAATCAAAATCAATCAATGTAACTTTGCTTTACGATGTTAAAACTTTTTTTTTTAATATTTTTCTTTTATTTTTACAAATGTTAAATCTGAAGCTTCAATACTAGATGCTTTAATCACTTTGTGTCGTTCTATCAAACTGTCTGCCTTTATTGTTGTATATATGGCCTTATAAACCGTGTTGTCCGCTATAATTGAGGTACTAGATATGTAGGCTACAATCACTACAAAAGTCAAAAAGTCTGAAAAGACAAGTTTTTGTATGAATTTGCACGAATTTTTACTCGACATTCTTAATTTGTTTAAATAATTTTTCTAAATTCTTGACATAGTATGAATTTGTCTAATAAGGTTCTTGATTTTTATTGACAAGTGACTTGACAGTATGATCATTGTCTTAAAATTTCTCGACACTTCCTGTATCATCTGATAAGAGTTTGGATTAGTCTCGACCAATTCTTGACTGTCTTAAATTTGTATCGATCTGTCTCGACATATTCTTGACTTTCTTTATGATGTATGAATATGTCTTGACATATTCTTGACATTCTTAATAATTTCTGAATATGTCTCGACACATTCTTGACAGTCTTAAATATGTCTTGACACTATCTCAACAGTAAAAATTTCGCCTGTAACGTGTACAGACTTATTATGCACTGTTTATGACAATCTATTGCTGTTATATACTCCTTTTTATTATGGCTAAACTAAACTTCGAAGATACAAGGATTAATTTGGTATAGTAAGATATCCTTTTGGTGCAACTAAGTTGTAATACCCTGAATAATCCCCCATGTAGTTTAATTTTGATTTGTTTTTATTAAACGTTTAATTAATTGTTTTGGACCCCGCAATTCATCTTTTGGGTTTGTGTGGCTAAAAAAAAGGAGGGAGGAGGGGGGCTCTCGTGTAGAATTTGTTCTCATCTTGATTCAAAAACCTTATTATTTTTTTAGAACAAACCAAAACATTTTTTTTTTAAATTAAGTGTTTGGGTGTTGAATTTTATAATTTTTTATCCAAAATAAATATTTGTGATAACTCTTTCCGGAAAAGAAAAAAAATGTTTAGATCTATATTATGCATGTCTGTTTGAGATTATTTCATGAGACCATTCATTCATTGATGGGAACCATTATAAATACATGTTTGTTTTATTATTCCTGTAGTAGATAATAATTTTCTTTAATTTTTTTTTTTTAATCTTTGGGAATTATTAAATTTGTTTTTATGTTAAAATAATTTACTTCATCATTTTGGTGGGAAAAAAAATCCATTTTAATTCATTTTTTTTTCATCAAAATGATGATTTTCATAATTTTCATCTATGAACAAACTTTTTAAATTGTAGTGGCATGGTGGGTCAACTGAGAAGTTGTATGTCTGTTTACAGTTAAATCAGTAATTTCTATTTGACAGTTGCGTGTACTCTGGGAAGTGGAATACGTTAATTGTATGGGGAACATCCTGTCCTTGTGTAATACTTAATATATATTCCAACAGATGTCATTACACAATTTTTTCTTCTTTTAAATGATTAATTTCTATATCATCATAATTTGCTATTTATATAAACCACATTGTTTGTATAACAATTATTTACCATATTAACATTAAATATTATGAATGTAGAATGAAATATGTCTACAGAATGATTGGCTTTAATCATTTGATTTATAACATTTATGAATCAAAGTTTGTATTTTTTTTAAAACCCACATTTAAATTGTTTTATATCAACACACCCACATTTAAATTATTTTATACATTAGATTTTATATATATAGCCATATTTGCAGTTGTAAAAATATTAAGATACCCAAATTTTCAATTATTTTACATGCCCAACTTTCATCTTTGTTGTAAGAAGTGTAACTTGAAACAACAGTATATTATATAAAGAGAAATAAAGATTAAAGTGATTTCATGAATATTGGTCATGATTTTTTAAACTCAGAACTGTCAAGTAAATTTAAGACACAATTCAAAATGTTCAGAATATGTCAAGCCATACTGAGAAAAAAAAAGAATGTCGAGAATATGTCGGGAAATTTCAAGACAGTATTCAAATGTCAAGAATTTGTCAAGAAATTTGAAGACCATATTCAGAATGTCGAAAATATGTCGAGTAACTTTCATACAAATTTAATATAAACGAGAATTTGTCAAGAAAAATTAAGAAACTAGTCATACTTTTGGAGAATGTCGAGTAAAAGTTCATGCAAATTAGGACAAAAACTGGTCTTTTCAGACTTTTAGACTTCTGTAGTGAATGCATACAATGACGACTAAAACTAAACCTTCGTCGTATCAAAATGAGTGTACGAAATTAGTCTGTTTGAAACAATATATATCAACATTTTCTTTCCTAGGTTTGTAGTATCAATCATAAAGATAGTCCGTTGTTATTATCTTTCAGCCTTTCTAAAACCTACTTTATCTGTTAGCCTTTGAAGATAAAAGTTTTTTTTTTCAAACAAAAGCTCGAAAGGATATCAGTGTATTCTTATCTTGCGTGGTGTTGTTTGTCTTTTTTTTTTTTTAATATTGTTTGTATTTTTTTAAATTTTTTGTCGGTTCATCGGCCCATTTGGTATCTGCTGCTACTATTGTATTGCAACATGACACACCTACAACTTACACGGAAATCCAGTAGTCAAGAAATCATTTCGTATACCAATGCAATTATTAATACCATAATTTTCCCTTTTATTTGAATCGGTTACTTACTTAAACTGCATCTCTCCGAATAGGCTGTCTATTTCTGTGCCTGAAGGCTTTTTGTTTCTGTATGACACATAAGACCCTTCGGGAACTGGCTTTAAATCTATGTTGTCTACATCAACTTTAAGTTTCTTCAGCCTCTCAAACAATAGAACGTCTGCCATTGTATCCATTTCCTTGATTTTCTTTTCCCATTGTTGACAGTTTTCGATATCTCTACGATAAACTTTGGTTAGTGCAGTTATATTTTGTATAGTTTTCTGTTCCTCGTCATGCAATAGCTTTACAAAACTACCTACTTTCTTATCAATCAAATTCTTCCAGTAGTTCCCCTCCTCAGTAATGGTCTTGATGACTGCTTTGACTTCGTCACGGTAGGTTTTTGTTTCTTTCTCTATTTTGCTAAGGTTTACCTTGGATGTTGTTACCTTTGCTTCTATGTTTTTGACAACTTCGACTCTGAGTTTTTCAGCTGATTTAGTAATATCTGTCATCAAATGGCGGCTGTGTTTCTCTACGGAGCAAATTCTACACACAGGAGTATCACAATCTTGACAGTAGAAAAAGTAAATTTCTTCATGTTCTGTACAAAGGAGTTTTTCTTCCTTGTTGATATTTGGTCCACTTAAAAACGTGTGATTTTTACAAGACTTCGTGCGTAAATGAGATGATTTACAGCTTCCACAAAATGACTGGTCACACTGTTGACAATAATATTCACAAGGTCCAGCAGTACAAATTTCACAAGTGGAAGCAGCAGCTTGAGCCATTTCTATATCTAAATATAAGTAACCTGTGGCAAGTTCTTGTATCTGTCAAGCGTAGTTGTGATCAACAATCCAGACATTAAAGTATAAAAGGTTGTTTCATAGTCTAAAAATAGAATAAATGTAGTAAGATACACTTGAATTATTGAAATAATTTATCTTGTTGATGTTATTCAATAAGTTGACTTGTTTGTTTATTAAATACTTGTTTGTAGCGACTGTTTAAAGATAATCGACAAAGGTAAGTACATATGTCAACAGTGCAATCAATTTCTTAATAATGTGCGTCAATGTTCACCAAATCTAGATAAACGTTTGTTTAGTAATGTGTGTCTCCATTGTTAATACCGTTTCTTTTAGTCATTACTCACCTCTTACTTTGTTTAAGTTATTTGTGTGATAAATATCCGAACGTAAACTCTCACTACTGGTTATATACACTTCCCTGTAGCGATACGAGAAACTATGTCTGTCACATGATAGTTTAAAGTACGTAATCTGTATGTGATCAATACATACGCGTATTAATCTATTTATAAATTCTGTCTACTATTTATATCCACTATAGGAGGCCAAAAAGGCTAAAACAAGTGAAATGGATACTAACAATCTCATAAAAATGTGCGTCAATCTTCACCATATCTAACCAGGTTAACTTTTAGTTTGTTTTCTCTTATATTTGATGTGTTTCCCTCAGTGTTACTTTGTAACCCCGGATTTTTTTTATTTTTTTTTTTTCTCAATCGATTTATGAATTTCGAATTGTGGTATACTCTGTTTAAGTTGTATGTGTGATAAATATAAGAACGTAAACTTCCGCTACTGATTATATATATTTACATGTAGTGATTTGAGTAAAAATATCTATCACATGTTAGTTTAAACTAAGAAATCTGATAATGATTATAAAATTGACAGTGGAAATAAGGAATATGTCAACAAGATAACAATAACAGTGACTAACAATTAAATAAGGAAAATGACAAAGAGATAACAACACCATTGACAATGGAAATAGGGAATGTGTCAAAGAGACAATAACCCGACCGTAGAACAGACAAAGCAGAAGGTCACCAATAGGTCCTCAATGCAGCGAGAAATTCCCGCACCTGGAGGTGTCCTGCAGCTGACCCCTAAACACATATATATTAGTTCAGTGATAATGGACGTCATACTTAACTCCAAATTACACACAAGAAACTAAAATTAAAAATAACACAAGATTAACAAAGGCCTACAAGTATATTTTAATATTTTTGTAAAGCCTGTCTACTATTGATCTCTATTATAGCAGGTCACAAAGGCTCAAACAAGTGCAATTAATACCATGTAGGGTTCTTGGTGATTTTATTCACACTAACTGCATATAATTATTCAAACCTACAACATGTATAACAATAATAGTGACATCATACATAGACAACGTAAAACAAAATAAAACAGAACTATAGCATGGATAGAAAAGGGGAATAAATAACATACATCGAATCTGTTACTTTATTACTTTTCAATCTTAAATTCATATGTATATATACACTCTCATAATCATATACTATAAAGTATAATAAATAAACACAACCTCAATGATACTTTTCCAACATATTCATATGAATGCAATACTACGCAGAAGCAAACTACATTTAAACATTACAAAGTTACGACAAAGACACCATAAACTAACATCTGCAATACATTCTCTTTCATTTATGTGGTATGAACGGAACCAGCACACAATGAAAGATACATGTATACTGTCTGCTGGAATTCTATATGATCATAACTTGAATACAATATTTTTTTCATTCATAGTCCACTGACTTGGACATTACTTTTACATTAATCAAAACCCAATGTACCCAATAAGATGCTTACGAGTTTAATATTTCTGTTCTAATGTACTTTTAAATATAGAAAAAAAATTATGTTTATATACTGTACAGAAATATTATTCATAATATTTGGCGTTTACTAAATTTGTGTCACTAATAACGTTTTGCATTTAAATGTAAGTGTTATTAATATGCATCACTTTCAATTGCAAACTTTCAATCAACACATGTATTCATATTTAAGTCAATATTTTAAACATGACTATACATTTTAGTTCCTGCCTGAAAAAAGGACATAACTGACCCGTATAATGAATAATGAACATAAGCAAGAAATATATATAATATCCCTTATTCTCCTAAAACACTTACAAATGACCTACAAAATGCACAGAACTTTCCCTCCAAAACTGAATGAGGTTCAGTACATTAAAATGACGGAGGTCCAATATAGGAAAGAATAACTAAATATATGACTTAACTATATCAACTAATGCTAATCAAATACCAATCTATACATGCTGTATAACTCGTAATATTGTGTCCTATTTTATTTCGATACAATAGTGGTGATTGATTGATTGATTGTTGGTTGCTTAACGTCCAGTGGCAAATATTTCATGCATATTCAGGACGAGAACAAGTTCACAATAAATACAATAGGTAGGTTAATAGAATAGAGGCCCTCTGGGATGAAGGTCGGGCAAATTTGGACTGATACTGGAAAATGAAGGTATATTGGATAGGGACAGAAATTTTGCCTCGCAACAGGACACCTACGGACCCCTCAAAAAGTTAATGCAAGGGTCCTTAACGTTGAAAGAGCGTGGCACTCTCTTTACACAAGGCATCGGATTTAACGTCCCCCTTCAGACCGGACGTGACTGCGAACGTGATACATTCCGCACAGCCAAACGGACGCCCCACTTCGGCAAGCGTTTTACTGCCGGTCGGGAGAAGACTAAGTGACCATATTTCTATTCCCCAGTCACCCTTGGGAATATTCGTAATATCGTGTCCTATTCTATTTCTATACAATGATGGTGATTATTTGCTTATTGATTAGATTGTCATTAAATGAGTAAATGTTCAATTATATATATGTGTCATGACTTATATGTAAAGGTAGTTTTTTCTTTCTAAAAGCAAAAACGTGTATTACTCGTCTGAACATTTTTGCTCGATTGTGTAAACGTGATTATGATTTGAAACAAAAAGATATCAATCACAATATATGACTTTCTGCATTTTGAGTATTGCATCAGTTAATAAAGATGTAGAAGTTGAATCGCAAAAACACTCAACTCTGAGAAAAACTCAAAAAGGAAAATCCTTAATCATGTTAATCAAATGTTAAAATCAACACCTCAAAAACATCAAACGAGTGGACAACAACTGTCATTTTTCTGACTTGTTTATAGGTAGCTTAACCTCTTTCTTATATGACAGTCGCATGCAATTCCATTATATCGACAACGATATGTTAACAAAACAAACCGACAAATATGTGATGATAATGCATTTATATTCAATACCAGACAACACAACTAATAAGCAATTGATACAAGGTAAATGATGATCATGATGCAGTTAAAGGCGTATTTTAATACAATGCTAATTCAAAATGTGATCTTTAATGTGGTTGAAGTGTAACCTTATGTAAACAAATAACACTTTATAGATTTATGAATTCGAAAAGTGTTATTACTTTTTCTGCATACTGAATGTTTCTAAATTTTTGTCATTAGTATCTCTTGTATCTATTGTATAGAATTATATTGTAACATGTTAATACATTTTTGTTATTTTCAATGTAGAAAAGTATGTTATACTTTACTGTGTTTAATTTGTAATAGTTATGGCATTTGTGCTAAATTAAAGAAGAACTAGGAAGTCGGTTTTTTCCAAATTGCATGACAGTTTGTTATGGCTTTATTTAAAACTTCCATAAAAGTTGAACAACCAACAAACAAACAAAAAAGATTTTTCAAAGTCATCGAGAATCAAATTATATTGATGCATATTGTATTGGCGTTTGGTTTTGTTGCACTTCAGTGTTTCTATTGCTCCAATGTTTTCTCTTTTAAATTATTTAGTCGAATTCCTTGGTAACATGTATTAGTTTGTAAGTCCAGATTTGCGTTTACTCAATCGATGTAAGGCCTTTGAACAATTTTATACTTTTGTTGCCCTTATTTGAGTTGAATCTTTTTGTATTTCATAGATCGTAAAAGAATGACTTGAATTAAACGAAACTTACGTTCTGGCTCAAGATACAAGTAAGCCTATTTAAGGAGGCTCGAGGGTATAAATATTTCAGAAAAAAAAACATTTTGTTTTTCATAACAAATTTCTTTATCCTATGGTACAAAATATCATCAAAAAAATATATTCGTTTTGGCCCCAGATGACTATGAAATGTACAAATCATTGAAAAAGCTCCAAATTATCTCCCTTTTGTGCAAACATGTCATTTGTTGGCATTCAAATTGAAATATCTTTTTTAACTCATCGGTGACCTATATTTTTTATTATTATTTTCAAATAATCTGTTCTTAAACTTAATTATTGTAAAATTTGAGCGATTTCTGTAATATAGTTCATTTCCATATTACCTCTACTTCTCCTATTAGTTTAACAGACAAAAAAGTACTTTACAAAAATGTATGCTTCTTTCGTAGCCAGATTGTGAGCGTAAATGAACTGTGACCCCATGTTTTATTTTATTTTTCAATTAAGTATAAGATAAAGTTCAATTATAAAAAATATAGCGAAATCCTATATAAAGGAAAAAAATGATTTAGACCCGTGGCCCCCTGATGCTATTATGAGTGTTTATGATATGTTTTGTACGCGTCATGTTTTTTTTCTTCTGTAATTGTATGTTCTTTTATATGTATTTGTATATAAATATATCGATACATGGTTAGGGTTAAGGTGAGGGTTTGAGTAAATCTGACTGTAATTATGAGAGTATAAAAACTATAGTATTAAAACCATATCCGACGCTCAAAAGACATATTCAAATATCTATTAATTTTTGAGAATTTGGTAAAATAACTGCGGATCTTTATTTTTATGATTTTTTTAAAGCGAAATGGCTGTCGATTTTATGTTATGTTTACAATTTAAACTATATTTTTATTGATGAATATAAAAACAAATGAACAAAAATTACATTTTCAGGTTAAAATATTATATATCCCCCCAAAAAATGTGGTATGATCGCCAATGTACAAAAGTATGATCGAAAAACAAATATGTAACACTTAACAAACGGCAACTACTAAATTACAGTCTCCGGACTTGTGATAGGAACATATATACAGAATGTGGCGGAGTTTAACATGCTATTGGGATCCCAACCCTCCCCGTAGTAAAAAAAGAATTCTTTACCGTTAGGAAGATTATAAGACAGAAGACACAGATCACAGTAATTACAATACTCATAGAAGAAGACCCTATATCAATACTGAACGACAATGAGATGAAGAACAACGATCAATAGTTGTTGAAGTATTTTCTAAACTATGTTGAAGTCCTTCCTAAAATCACAAAGTGATTAAAAATTAATCTAGATTTGTCTCTCTTTGTCTGTTGTTAATTGTAATTCACAAATACCAAAATAAAAATGCTACAGACTTTCTGTATATTATACTCATTTGTGTAGAGGTTCCATCCTCTGTTTTCCATTTATAACTTTTACAAATTATAAAAAAACAATCCTTTGAATTAATCATACATTTTATTACACCAACTTGTATTTACATGTTCATGACTAGAATGTACATGCTTACTTCGTGGCATTACTTTGGCTACAGAATATTCTATAATATTTTGTTGAGGCGCCAGCGTGACTACCGATTACCCATACACAATGGCTATCAGCTGACCTATGTTGACATAGTGTCATAAAACCCCTGGTAGTTAAACACGGTTACACCACCACCTTCCATGGGGAGTGACCGGGGAAAACACTCGTATTACCAATCCTTCGGTTATTAGTGCCCCACCTGTCGGCAGGTTTAGGCCTCCCCTCTATAAGATGAGGTGGAGGAGGTCACAGAGTTACTCATCTGTAGACCCCACCGTTACCACTAATCACATTTTCCAAACCTGCAAATTGTAGAAATTGTCAGACCCAGAGCAAGGGCCGAGGTGAATAATCCCCCAATCACGACCAGTTTCCCTGGACTGCCACATGAGAGCTCAAGTCAGCTACCAAATCTGATTTGGGTTCTCACCTCCACAAAACTTTCATTAGTGAATCATTCGAAAAGTTGATTTTGTTGTGCGTAGGAAAGACTCACCCCCCTGTATATTATTTAAGAAAACCTGATTTCCAGTTTGTGACAAATGAGTTCCATCTGTTCTTTATATAGACACTTCACTTGCCCTAATGTTCTCATGTTATATAGCTATTCCCCCATTTTATATTACAAAGTTTTTGTAAGAGTAAGAAAAGCACCAGAGAGACTTATTGAAAACGTATGACTGTAGATATTTGTGGTTAAAATAGTGTAGTGATATAACTGTAGGTTTAGGATATCATAATTGAGCATTTAATACATAGACAGTACAGCTTGGAGCTGTTTAGTTTAGTTGAGTGCAAATTGAATTTATTACTTTCATTCACTAAAGAATAATCTCGTTTATCTTGATCATCTAAATAAAAAAGGGGGAAAGATTGTTATGTTTACATTATACATTAACACTTTTATAGTTTAATTGGCTTATGATAAATACTGACAGTTAGGAATTTATAATCATTAGATTAGCGGATGTTGTGTATTTGTTCTATAACCCTGTGATTGTGATTGCACTGACACACCCTTTTTGACTGTGGGAGATGTAATGTGTAATAGCCAATATTCACCGTGTATATTTCTCCGAGATCAATTTTGATTCTTTTCTACTTTTAGCCTAAATTGCTTGTCATAGGTGGCCCAGTTTTCTGACCTCGTTGCCGCTAATCGTATATCGCGCATATATTTTAACAATTCCTGTAACAAATTAAGTATGTGAGTTCTATAGAGTTGTTTTGTTCACACTTTGTTTCTGTAAACGGAATTGCATGTGACTGATATGCAACTAAAAGGATGCGCTAGTTATAAATAAAGGCAACAGTAGTATACCGCTGTTCGAGAGTCATAAATCGATTGAAAGAAAAAAGTTAATGCCTACTGTTCTGCATAGAAAAATGTATGTTCTTATCCAGCAATATGACAGTTATATTTGAGATATTACATGTTGCTGCTAGAGAAATTTAGAATTGAATAAAAGCGACAGGACCTTACTGTTCTTCATATACAAATTTGATAAACATTAGAATATATAGCTGCAATGCCAGATGCTTTAATTTAATTATGTCACTCTATCAAACTGTTAGTTTTCAAATTTTGCTGTTTTGAAGGCTACCGCTCTTAACCATCACTTATCATATAAGTAATGTATATTTTAAATAAACTACTGTTCAGCCAATAAAAAACAAAAAACATTTTTTTATCAAAATAAGTGTACGAAACTAGTCGTTTTGAATACTTGCAGTCAATCTTTTCTTTCCTAATGTCAATAGTATTAATTAAGAAAATAAACCACTGTTTTCTAACATCCATTCTATAACGTGCTTTGTCTGCCTATGATATATACGTTAACTATCAACAGGTGTACGCTAGTGTTTCATTGTTTTTTGCTTTGTGTATTGTTGTTTGTTTTTGATGTTTTTATTTATTTGTTTGCCATGGTGTTGTCGGTTTATTTTTGACTTATGCGTTTAAATATCCCCTATCTGTTGTCACAATTTCAAATTAGAGGGACATTATGTATTTAAGAAAACATTTGACATACTGATTTTTAAAACCATAGTTATTCTTTTTCTCAAAATTGATGACTTACCGAAACTGCAACTCTCCGAATAGGCTGTCTATTTCTGTGTGTGAATGCTTTTCGTTTCTGTATGACACATAGTGGGAGATATTATGGACATAAGTGTGCAAATCGTGATACAAGCATGAAATTTGGTATAAAGGACGACTAAATGATACTAAAAAAAATTCCGCTGCTGGCAAAAAAAAAACATTTTTTCAAGATGGCCACCACTCATTTTGAAAATGGCGTCATTACAAATTGACAATACTGCCTTTATCCTTAAAAGGTGTGTTATACCTAAAATCCGATGTTAGTTTTGATAAAAAGTAGATAACAGATCCTAAATGTCGACTGCACAATACATAAATGAAACAAAAGGTGACTTCCGGTTTTAAAATGCCGGCAAAAAGGTCAAACATGCCAATTTTTATACTTTCAAGCAACATCACAAGGGATGTTACTGATTACTTTCAGTTTTCTTTCATAGTTTGGTTAAAAAACATTGTGGGTATCTAAAAATTATCAAACTGACAGTTGCATGTACACAAACCCGTACAACGAAGACCAGGCCGGTAGCATTTACAATTACCAACACAGCTGGTTTTCTTGCATCCGCATTTCACAAGTTCCTGACACGACGATGCAACTGCAGAAGGCGAAGTCCATTTCTGTTTTCAATTGTCGATGTCATTTTCTTTCGTCCAACCCCAGTGTTCAGGACTTGGTACCTGTTGAATGCATACGTCCGTTTGGGCCCAAACATGTCCGCCTTGGAATGCAGCTTTTTTTGTGTGTTCCAAAAGAGCACCTCTGGTAGGCGGAATAGCATCATAAGACCGCTGCTTCCTCGCAAATAATTCAAACCGCGCCTCGTTCACTGCAAATTTTGCTGTTGATCTGTCATACATAATGCAAACAAATGCTTCTATGGGGTCGATGTCTGTGTCTTCAATAGAGTTTGGTCTCATACTCAAGCGGGCGAAAACGTCTGTTACATCCGGAAATACTTCCCATGTCTGCCAAGCTGATTTTTTCCCTTTCCCACGAAATGTCACACCCACTGAATGCATGGAAGAGAGCATAGCCAGAAATTAGTAGTGGTTTTGCTAATTAATATTCATAATATGTAAATGAGAATTGTACCACGTGATAGTAGTTTGAACTGGACTGGCTTGATATCATTAAAATCATTAAAATCTTTAAAACACGGATATTATAAGTTGCCCGTCACAGAGTCCTTATTTACAATCACTTTGATATTTTCATAAAGTTGTCAGGCGGTCAAAATCAAAACAATGAACGCGAATTTAGTGAATTTGTCATGCTTTTGTGAGTTTATTCTTCTTGAAATAGTGACATTTTAACTTTACATGGGAACCTAGAGTTCAACGACTACACACACAAGGTTTGGACTTGCTTATTCGTTGGAAATTCAAGTTTCAAATTTCACCCCGGCAACCTGTTTTTGTAATGACCTTAGTAGCCAATTTTCAACACGAAGTCTGCAAATTTGACGTTTCAGCCATTTTAGCCTGTATTTTACACTGCAATATTAAAAGCCTCTCGCTTCGATTTTGAAAATAGCTCAGGAACCTGTATTTTTGCAACAACAGTCATTATGTTTCGTTTAAAATGTGTATATTGTTGTGTATATTCATTTTCTGCCCCGGCAACTTGTCTATCACTTAAATTAAAATTAAAACAGACATTTTTTCAAAATTCCCTATCATTTTAATTTAATTTCCGTGACCCGTATCCGATTTCTTTAGTATAATATTCAAATAAGCAAAGTGGCGTTGATTTCTGGATATGGGAAGAGCAGCTACGCGAGGATCTAACGAATTCGATAATTCATGCACTGGAAGCCATCGGAAGTCTTTACTTCTTCCAAAACCGATCCACAATTTTTCCACACCTAATCTTTCAAATGCTGCAACTCCTAACACTACTACATCCGTGTCAGTACTACTTATTATCACTTTTTTACAACCATTTGCAGCAGCATGCTTAACATGGACAAACAGTTGTGTATCGGCTTCTTCGTGGTTACAAGGGAGATATTCGTATTGCTATTACAAAGATTATTTTCACCTTGCGTCACATAACCAATTTTTCTATCAGTATCTAAACGAGCGATTCTGTCGGCCAGAAACTGGAACAATTCAGTTTTGTTGTCATCCTCACGGAGAAAACTACTCCAAACCCTTGGCGTTCTACCTGAACCAACAACTTTCCGTCTTGTACCAGCATCTTGCTTTCTTCTTGTTCCAGCCTTCAAACTATTCTTCAAGTAAACGTCAAATACAATCTCTACTCTTGAATAATCATCTGTTCAAGATTTTATGTAAGGCAGTATGACATCATTTGCATAGTCATCAAATGTTTTTGCCCCACGTGGTGGTCTGGAATTAACCATTGCTGCCCCATCAACAATGAATGCGTCAGAGTGTTGATCAGTTGATGGCAAATCGCAGAAGGATTCAAGTATGTCCATTAGCTGCAATTTATTTCCACTGTTGAAAGTGCCATCCTGAGACAAAGACGGTGGAGCAGTTTGGTTTTCATGACTAAAGAAATCTTTTAAGTCACTCTGTCTACTTTGACACGAAATGAAAAGTCTAGAAAAGAGATCACAATCACTTTCAAGGTTCTTAAGCTTTGTTTTTTATAAAGACGTTTCGTTTTACGGCTGAATAACGGGAAATTGTTCTTTTTTATCGGGTCATAAAAAGAAGATTCTCCTTCGTTTGCATTTTTTGTAAGAGATCTTCGTATTGTTTTGATCCAATATCTTCGAGTCTTCAATTTCCTTAGAGTCAATTTTGTACAAATCTGATGACTCCTCTAGAAAAGGATTTCCAAACTCAGACATCACTTTAGAAAGCCGTTGAACTCTTTCGAAGAAATCCCTTTAGTGATGTTGGAATGGTTGATTGGGTATCTTCGGCAGAAAATGAACCAGAAAATTTTGTTTTATGTTCCTTAATTTGTGCCCTAATAATTTCTGCAGTTTTTCCAATATGTATGGTGTCGTCGTAATTACATGCTAATGCTATTGCTGGACCGACATCTTTTTCAAAAACCAATAACACCTCCCTACCTTTCGTATATGCTTGAAGATATGGTATCTTTGCAAGAAGCATTTCTTTCAATCGTGTCCTGTGTATTGGAATTGTACCCTCACTTAATTGCTGAACCCTTTTTTCATACATATTTGAAAGGTTTGCGAGTCTAAATGCATTGGCCCCATCACTATTTCTTAGAGTTTCAAATACGTAATTAACCAATCCAGCCAAGGCAACATCTCCTGCTTCTTTTTCTGCATCGGTATCAATCTGTGCCTGTTCTTCTGTCCTTTTCGTCATGGCTCTTTCTTTATTACATAAAGCTACAAGATAAGCGGGGTGGTATTTCAAGTCTTGGGCTATGACATCCCCAGTACTTAGTTTGGCTTTTTGTCTTGGAGAGTTTCCGCACAACTTTTCAATCTAGCATTCAGCTTCATTGTCATTGCTTCCCTGAGTGAGGAAGGTGGAGCCTCTTTGTCACACAAAAAAACACTTAACAATATCTTGTTTTAATTTTGTATCTGAATGATCAATTGAACGGCGAATGAACTTAGGAGAACAACAAGGTTCACTTTTGATTGATTGTGTCGACTCGTATCGTTGTTCGACACGTTTTAATTTGGTGTTGTTAAATTTGATTCGACAACTTGGATGGCATTTTGCCTCGTTCGTTGTTAAAGTGCTTTCAATACCAGAACCGTTGTTAAACCTTCTAACGTCTAGTGGTATAGGTAAGCTATTCATTTCGTGAAACTTAGGAATGTTGATAGCCAACATTTTATACCCATCGGCAGTTAATTTTAATGTTTAAACTGTGTCTTCTTGACATAAACAACACTTTGTCCAGTCAGTTTCTCAACTGTCTGTTGAGACTGATGACAGACGAATTCTTTTCGCCATAATGATTGTGAAAATAAAACCAAATCAAATATTTACACTTATAGCATTAATGATATCAACAATAATTGCAATACAGTTATAAAAAACCTTTTCTAAATTTCACGCAAATGATAACAGGTCCACGGATTTATCCGACTACATCGACGCACAAAAGTGAATTTACACGTAATTTTTAATAATTTTCAAGAAAAAGGAATAAAGTCAAGATTAGGTTTGTAATAATGATATTCGATGCATTTATTAACAATTTAAGTTACAATACTATAATAATAGAATAGAAAATAAAATAGTTACAACTACAAACGATAAAACAGTTAACAATATTCGATCAATATAACAAATGAAACATTGAAACCAAATTCATGAATGTGGGATAACTAAATACCGTGACACGTCTTATAGCAATGTGATTTTGTACTCAGCAAAAACAGTCACAATAGGGATTAAGTGAGATCTGACGAGGTAATTGTAAATAACAATCATTATTATACGTGGCAAAAATATCATTAGTTAGTATAGACAAATACATAAACGAAATGGTAAATGTTTTTGAATTTTGTAACTTTTTTTTTAGCATGCGCAAACCCCAAACAAGTCAAATATTCATTTATATAATATATCTCTCATGTAAGAAAGGAACCCACCGAACCTCATATGTTTTTTACCAAAAGAATGACAAAGAAAAACAGTTTTCCAGAAAAATAGGTCTTTTCGAACTTTGAAACTACAGCCATTTTGAAAAGGCCGTGGCCATCTTCAAAAAATGAGGTTTTTTTTGGCCAGCAGCGGATTTTTTTTTAGTATCATATAGTCGTCCTTTATACCAAATTTCATGCTTATATCATCATTTGCACAATTCCCTCGATTTTGCTTGCTAATATCTTCCACTAACAGAAGATCTTTGCTGAACTTGTTTTAGATCTATGTTGTCCACATCGACTTTAAGTTTCTTCAGTTTTTGTAACAATGGTACATCTGCTACTGTTTCCAATTCTTTTATGTTCTTTTGCCATTGCTGGCAGTTTTCGAAAACTCCACGATAGACTTTGGTTAGTGCAGACATATTGTGTAATGCTTTCTGTTCCTCGTCCTGTACTAGCTCTACCAAACTATCTACTTTTTTATCAATTAATTTCTTCCAGTAATTGCCCTCTTCAGTAATGGTCTTGATGACTGCTTTGACTTCCTCACGGTAAGCTTTTTGTGTAATTTTCAATTTTGTTTACGTTTTGTCTCGATGTTGTTATCTTCAATTCAATATCTTTAACAGGGTTCAGACCTTCGTTTTACAGTTGTTTTAGTAAGGTCTGTCATCAAATGGCGACTGTGTTTCTCGACGGAGCAATATTTACAGACAGGGGTATCACAATCCTGACAGTAGAATAAGAAACACTCCTTGTGTTCTGTACAAAGAAGTTTCTTTTTCTGGTTGATATCTCGTCCGCTTACAAAAGTATGGTTTTTACAAGATTTTGTGCGTAAATGAGATAATTTACAACTGCCGCAAAATAACTGACCACACTGCTTGCAGTAATTTTTACCTGGTCCGCCAGTACAGATTTCACAAGTCAATGCCGGAGCTTGGGCCATTTTATATGTTTTAGGGACTACTTACAGTTACCTTTTAGCTCATTGTTTTGTCTTTAAAGTGTAGTCTGGAAAAGACTTTCCTGTCGTAGAATACAAAAAATATTTAACTAATATATGCGAGGAAACAGAAAAGAAGTAATATATTAACGTATTTATATTTTCTGAGTGTCTCACACAATTAATGTTTCGACCGCTTCGATTGATAAATGAAATCATTTAAATTTGACAATTGGACGCCATCTTTGTCAATGAAAAACAAATCAGCGAGGCGCGATAAGTATTCAAATTTTAACGGTACGGGACCGAAAAAATACGTAATTTGAAAAAAAAGCCGACATTCCTTAAAATAGAAGTTAAAATAAAAGTTGTATTAAAGTGTTGATACTTACAGTACAACGTCAATGGTTAAGAAGGTTTATAATGTTTAAGCTGGATCTAATGATATATTCCTTATGCCACTTACTGATTCTAAATGATTCTACTAATATCATCAGAGTATTTCATTATTAACAATCAAACGAAGATCGGATAATTAATTCAATGTCTTTACCTGTCTATCTCCAATTAAGAGATGAAGGATACGTTTTTAATTTTAGTTTACGCATTGATGTATTTAAATAGCATTGTACTTAAGATACATAATGTATATTCATTTAAAGTTGACTTAAAATACTGTATACACTATCAACTATAATTGGCTTTGTTTGATATAATAAACCTTATGTTGCCAGATATAATGATTTCAATGACATCAACACGAAATATATCCACCAAATATGTATTTCCTTTATATATATTTCTTTTTACTTTGCACATAATATAGACGATAAAACTAGACTACCAATTATCTTCAGTTTTTGAAGGTTTTCTTATACACAATTACACTTCGATAAAGGTAAAATTAAGAATTGGACTTTTTAAATTTGTCAAAAAGACAACAAACCCACCAAAGCGCACGAAACAACCGAAAGCCACAAATACTTCTGCTGTTCCCTAAACAAACACTCGTTCTAAGTCCGTAACAAATGGAATCATACTAAATTCGTAACATAATGAGACTATTTACCGGAGTTGTTATCACATAAGCAACAGGACGGGTGCCAAATGTGGAGCATGATCTGCTTACCCTTCTGGAGCACCGGGTTTTTGGTGGGGTTCGTATTGTTTATTCTTTAGTTTTCTATGATGTGTCATGTGTTCTATGGTTTATCTGTTTGTCTTTTTTCAGTTTTGGCCATGGCGTTGTCAGTTTATTTTCGTTTTATGAGTTTGACTGTCCCTTTAATATCTTTCGTCTCTCTTTTTTGAGCTATATTTACAATTATGTCCTTATACCGATGATAAAATTTTGTAAATGTTTTGACTAGTTTGTGATATCGGTGTAATAATTTGTGAGAAAAACATAAGTTTCTCTCGTTAAAATCTAAAACATTGATGCATACACGAGCGAATCGTACAAATTTAGATATATAAAAATTGTAAGATGGTGACAAGGGAATGTCACCATTTAAAAATAGATAATTGACGAAAGAAAATGAAAATTCATCTCTTTTGTCACAGATTTTAGTATTAAGCTTTCCGTGAGTGATAAATATATATCAAGATCGAGGAAAAGGAAGTGGTAATTGTTAGTGTAAGCTTTATTTAAAGTAAAGTAAGTTCAACAGGATAAATGTCTTTAGTATACATACTAAAGTCGTCATTTTTGAGAGCCATAATATCATCCAAATATTTAAAAGTATTATTAAATTTGTTTATCAGATGTTGTTTCAATGGATCTTTGATGATTTTTGTCATAAATTGTAACTCATAGCAATAGTTTGTTTGCTTTTACAAATGATCGAAAATTTGGTTTTGTTGAGGAATTCCATGTGACTGTTATTCAATTGAAAGGTTCAACTATGTATACAACCAGGTTCTATTAGGCATGGCTGTAACAAGTCCGAAATATAACAGTTGTTATCATTTAGTTTGATGAATTTGGACATTTGAATTGGCCATTTGTGTAGGGACTGTCCATTTGGAATTTTCCTCGAACTCAGTGTTTTTGTTATTATACCTGTAGTTCAATAAGCGTGTTCAACCGACTGTCAAGTGTGTGGGAAAAAAGAACGATATATTAAAATATACTACGTTTGAGTTAAATATCATAGATTGATTGAGTTTGAGTTTTTGATTTTGATTCTAATAAATAACAAGAGAATCATTTGGTACTGTTTCGAAAGTAATGGAATGAAATACTACTGCTGTATCCGATTCGCCAAAAACAAACCTTGAGGTATAATACCACCAAATCACGGTACGTCATATCCGGTTGTATACGAAAATGGGTCGAAAAAAATTATTCCCTTGAATTTGACAGCTGTAGGTAATTAATCCTACATCTTAATGATCTTATTGCAGTAAAATATTTCTGTGTCATAAACATATGTCTTGGGTATTTTTTCATTTCGAATTTCTATAGAATATTTTGTAATCGTGAGGTTATATGGTGACTAAACCTTGTACACAGATAAAATAAGGGGAGAAATTTGATTGGTTAACTTCCAATGATGGTTATTATCTTATATGCAATGATGTTTTATGTGATTTTTTTCTATATTACTGGTCAGGATAAACCTTAACTCATGCCAAGTATTTGTTTATTTGAAAAAAAGATAAGTCTATGTGCAGCCTTTGTTCTTGTTTATAAATAAACCCGATATTACCCACGAAATCGGGTGCATTTGGAGCGTAGTTGAAATATTTCACTGTTGTAGGATGATTTTTCGTAAATTAAAATTATGACAGGGAATTTCAAGATGGGTATCAAAAGTATCTCAAACAGGAATTGATACCAGAAGTATTTGTTTTACACCAGTTCAAATTATTGAACGTGAATTCCATAGTTTTTTTTTTTAATTTGCACATGGCATGGGTAGCTTCATTCGTCAATTGTATCTGTTGCTAACGCTTTGAAGAAATTTCAAAGATAACCCAGTCCATGTGATTATTTTTAACAAATCTATGACTTGCAAGAATTATTTCTTAAAAAAAAACATGATTATATACCGATTTCGGGGTCCCCGAAAATCGGATTTTTATGGTTCACAGGGTCCAAATGAATGTTAGATACCAGTTGATGTAGGTCAGATACCCAAACATTGTGTGTAATCGAGTGAGGAATAAAGGGTTTTCGTAAATCTACCAAAATTAGGTGTGTTTTCAAACAGTCTGGAATGGGAGTCATGTTTATGACTTAATTGTCCGTCCGATAACGGGAACAATCACGGACGCCTTTTTATCATTGTCTTTCCAAATTAACCCAAAAGAAATAATCATTAGCGAGAAGGACAAATGCGTCTATGCATGTTACCTTTATGACACAGAGGGAGAAAGATAAGCGACACAATGCATGACAACTTTTTAATTAATAGTAAGGAATCAAATAACTATATACCAACCACACTACAATGATTCAACAAACTTTCATTTTTTTATATGGGAAAAATCTTTCCTATAAAAAAAGATCTTAACATATAAATGAAATATTGGATGATTGTGAAGTCTGATTGTGTCCATGTTGTCCTGTGACTTTTGCTTTAAGATGTGGCACGGTACTTTTCCATCCCAAATTAATATGTTGGGTTTTGATGTTGTATTGGTTGTCATATTTCTTCCTTTATATTGATAATGTTTCGTTTGTTGTCTATAATGTGTATATTTTGTCTAATCGTAAGCATTGTAAGATTGTTCATGTTAATGATAGATGAATAAACAATATTTGTCTTCAGAAATATTTTGTTTTAGGCAAATCAAATAAAAACACGCCGGGTGCCACATGTGGAACAGGATCTACTTACCCTTCCGGAGCACCTGAGATCACCATTATTCTTTGGTGGGGTTCGTGTTGCTACTTCTTTAGTCTTTTATGTTGTGTCATGTATATTATTGTTTGTCTGTTTGTCATTTTCATTTTAAGCCATCTGGTGTCTTTCGTCCCTCTTTTAAGTCCATGGAAAGTTCAAATAGAAAAATGAAGATTATGCAAAGCTGTACGACTTATATATTAATAAACTAACCGGCTTTAGTTGAGGTCGTGTTGTTAGGTTGTTAGTTTTTTATGTTGTGTTTTGTATACTGTTGTAAATATTTAGATTTTTTTTCGTTTTGCCATAGTTTTGTCAGTTTGTTTTCGACTTATTTCTTTGTGGTCATTCATCTTTTAAAACAAGTAGTAATTTCCATTTTTTTGTCTTCAACAAAGACTCAATATTCCAAAAGAGGTCGATCCTCTCATATTCGACTTATTCGTTTATTCATATGAGACTGATTTCACAAAGGAGCCTCTTGTGAAGAATTTAGCTTTCCGCTATTAAGACAATGTCATATCACTAAAATTTTCACAGTTTGGGGTTATGTTGAATGCATTTATCCCATTCATCTTGAAATAATAGTGAGGTGGCGGACAGGACAACTTTAGAAATTTAAATTACCTAAATACCTCATGGAATTTTAATGTCTATAATTGCCTATCGATTATCAAGCTTCAGAAAAAATATTTGTCGTAAATATCAAATCTGTCCAGCAGATAGGTGCAATATATGAAGGAATTGTGCACTTCGTGTTAAAAGCACCAAATTTTACTCAAACATACTTCTATCTATACTCTTCAATTTTAGATATGGAGGCAAGCTGGAAATATAGTTAACTTCCGGTAAAATCCAAAATGGCGGATGCATATTTAAATTTCAACTTTTCTTAATTCTCTTTCAATTTTTTTAGTTTAAACTAAAAGAACTAATGTTTTACTTGATCTGAATCGTATTAGATGGGTTTTAGTGTTGCTGAAGCAGCAATTTGGATGAGTTTGGTTAACTTCCGGTCGAAATTTCATGTCAAAATTCAAGAAAAATGTTGACTTTTAATTTGCAAAAAGTGAGAAGAATGGTGTAATAGAATCAGGTATTTATTTCTTTGGAGATCATAAAAATTCAATTGATATGGTGAACACTACTGTTTCATTATATATTTGAATGAAGATAGACATACACTTCGATAAATCAAGAGTCTAAATAACAATTGAAAGATGAGCTCTTACAGATTTGAACTTATTGAGGCGTCAGATAATCGAAGACTAGGTAGTTCGTCCCAAAATGTTGAAGAGGTTGACTGGACTTTAGTTCATTAATATGCTTTGGAATTTAGTGTGACATTCATTTACTCTGAATTAGTACACCATTTGTATAGGGACCAGCTGGTGACCACATCCGGTTGCAGTAATTTCTCGCTGCATAGAACACTTATTGGTGGCATTCGGCTAGTGTCTGCTCTTTGGTCAGTTTGTTGTCTCTTTGATATATTCCCTATTTCTATTCTCAATGTTAAATGTATAATTTGTCAAAATATGACAGATGAATAGCTGCAACGCCCTACCGTGACCCTCAAAGTGTATCAATATTGGTGCCGGATATTTTACTATGGCTGGAAATCTCGTTAAATACAAAGAACTTCCATGTTTACCGTCTACGACCCATCTGTATACACAATATGATGGCAGGGGTCTTCCACGTACTACGTACAAAAACAATGCCTCAAGGCACAAGACCTGCCATCTAAACACAGAATTAAAGAGAACTAAAATAAGACATCAAAAGGATACAGATGATATGTAAAAAAAAGACAATCGGAGCTGGAAACCCACCCGCACAGTCAATGTGTACAAATGCTTCAGTACACAACTTTATTAGAGAAGCTCAGTGCTGGGGACCTCATTGTACAAGAAACGATATATATGTCCAATGTCTTGCTTATCTTTATCGACAGGCATCAAAAGTCTCTAGTGAAGATGAGACTTAATAAGGAAGAGACGCACGAATAAGCCATGGAATCGCATTAGCTGACATCATCAGCTACAATGAAGATTCCATAACCAAAGAATATTTAGCACCAGTATTCAAGATGTCAGGTTTTTTCTAGGCGAATAAGGAATCTAGATGTTGACATTGAAGACAGAATTCATAATTCAAGATGAAAGAATAGACTTCTTACATTTTAAAATTATAGGTTGTTGGCCTGTGAGAGAGCTTTCACGTGTTTGACTTGGATGGAGATTTGTCTCAATAGCACTCACACAACTTCTTATATCTAATGCTAGCTTATTTACCTGATATTCAGGAATAAAAACAAGGGAGAGAGAATTAACTTGTTTTCAAAGATAATATAGAACCCTCGTTTCAGAAAACAGGTGATGAAGCCTTTGACTGAAACTAAATGCAGATTTATTAAGCAGTAACAAAAATTCGCAGCGACATGTTTATTGTTACATTTTGGTTTTCCAGTGAACTGTGAGGAAAATTATGTTCCAAAATCTCTTGTAGCTCTTGTTAGTATGTTGTTGTATGGACAATATATAACAACCGACTCTCATAAGCAGGAAACACTAATAATTGCTTGGATATTTATATTTAACAGCTACAAACGAATCCTTAACGTTAACTCTCCAAAGATCCGTCATCATGCATCTAAAGAAACATATGCACTGAGAAATAATGGTTCACTGTCTGACAGAACACATGAAATAAACATGTTGTTAAGTCGGATATCAGCTTGACAAGAAATGGCGAGACTTGCTAAAGAGTTTGAGAAGAGGGGCGAAAGATACCAGAGGGACAGTCATATATCGATTTCTTGATGAAGAGAACACAACTGAACATGAGCAGAAAATAAGAGCTCAAATGTCGTTTATCCATGATGTAGGTTCTGTGGTAGAAGAGATAGGACATCAATTTCTTGAAGACAGCAACGAACTGCTTGTTCTGTATACCAATTAAAGATATAGCTCCCTCAGCAGTTGTTTATACTATTCGTCGTTCGTTGAATAGAAAAGGGACTTTCCGATTTGATTTTCCTCTGAGTTCAGTATTTTTGTGATTTTACTTTTTAGAACTATTGACAAGATGTAACTATTATAGACAATATAAAGATTGACAGTTCAAGGAGACGTTGTCAAAGGCAAACATGCTAACCACGAAACTGATAGAGCTTCTCACGTGTAGATCAAAACAAAACAGAGCTCATTCATTTTCTGTCAAATAAACAGATGGATGAACACACTTTCGAGATGAGAATCATTGCTACAGTTGTTACAGATGTATTAGTACTTGTTTCATGTGACAACGCAGCTGATATTTATGGGTTGCTTTGGCAATGGAAACCACTTCGTATACATTTCAATTCATGAGCTTGCTAACTTTTTAGAACAAGAAAAACATATGCATTGCCTGTTTTCCATGCATTCACTGTATTCGACACTGTGGCATAGATCGCTGGTTAAGGTGAGAAAAAAAACAGGGGATACATGAATGGTATTGAATGGTGTCACAAGAGTATACACCGTTATGAGAGACCAGGGTTGCGTCCAATATCGTAGCAGCTACGTAGTGATACGTAGATATTTGTCTACTGAACGAGTAGCTAGTCTAGCTGCTATCTATATCTATGTTGCAGCTAGGCTAGCTACACGTTCAATAGTCATACATCTACGTAGCCCTTTGTAGCCGCTACGATATTGGACGCAACCCAGGTGAGTACTCTGAATGTCGACACCACTATTACGCAATTAATCGAATGATTCGTTATGCTGATATTTGATCGAACAATATCAGAGGTCAATGATATTTAACCTTTTTTGGACAACATTGCTTTTTTTATCAAACATAGGTATTTTGTCTCTAAATTATGTTTACTTGTGATATTTTTTACCGGAAGTGACAAATTTCTGAATACAATACCCCGAGGGTTTCAAAGAAATGATACATTATTTCAAACCATGAATACACAATAATATTATAGTCTACACAGCAAACTTTGGCTACCAGCTGTGAGATTTGAATAACCATTAATCAGTTATCAAATGCATTTCCGCCATTTTGATGATAAAACCGGAAGTGGATAAAATCAAGCTTGCCTCTATATCTAATTTTGTTTAGAATGGTCCAAACTATGTTTCTACCAAATTTTATGCTTTTAAAACATAGTACACAATTGTTCACCTATATGTTGGGTAACCATTTATCAGTTATCAAATGCATGTCCGCCATTTTGATGATAAAACCGGAAGTGGATCAAAGCAACCTTGCCTCCATATCTAATTTTGTTTAGAATGGTCCAAACTATGTTTCTACCAAATTTTATGCTTTTAACACAAAGTGCACAATTATTCACCTATCTGCTGGACTATTTCTATCTGATTCTATTAGTGAATATGTTGCTTTCCTTTAATTGAGGTTTCAGTTTGGCTAAATAATATTAGTTTAGATATGTGGGTAACTTCGAGTTTTATATAAAACTGAATCCTCCTTCGCCTAACTGGATGACAAAATCACGTGTAAACTACATTTTTTTGTCGGTTGTATTTCTTTTCCAAAATATATTATCATTTATTTTATCTTTGATCCTTGTCCATTAATGCATTCACCGTTACCCCATTGTGTACTGATTTAAAATTTTCATATGTTTTTACATAAGTTTTATTCATCATGTGTTTTGCTGTTTTACATACATGTACATTAAAAGAAATGAAGATACAAACACAATTTCATTGTGTAATTATTGACTGTTATATTTATCCTTTCAAGAAGAGCAGTAGCAGTAATTGCTGCATGTAAGTTTATTCTTATTTAATCTAACAAAAACCTATTTCCGCAGCAAACAAAAATCAGCTCTACCATCAGTCCGCTAACCACTAGGAGGAAACAAAATAAAAGATATGCATGAAACAAATCCGTTTTATTTCTGTAGCTAGTTAACACTTTGGTTTCATCATATATATCTATTATATAGTCATTTTCAAATTTACTGTTTGCAAAAGTATACATTACTCCAAATAATAGGAATGTTCTTATCCCTGACAGAAAACCCTAGCCGTATTAAGCACAACTTTTTTGAACTTTTGGTCTTCAGTACTGTTCAACTTTTTACTTGTTTTGGCTCTCGAACTTTTTTCATCTGAGCGTCACTGGTTGGTCTTGTGTGGACGAAACGCACGTCTGGCGTATTAAATTTTAAACCTGGTGCCTTTTGTTAACTATTATTCGTGTGTTTCTCTGTCTTATATGTTCTCCTATATGTTTGTATTGTAGTCCTGTAATGTTGTGTTGTCATTTTAACCTTTCACAGATTTGGCTATACTTTTTGGACCTTTTGGATTATAGCTCTTCATCTTTTATATAAGCTTTGGATTTCAAATGTTTTGGCCACGAGCAACACTGAAGAGACATGTATTGTCGAAATGCGCATCTGGTGCAAGAAAATTGGTACCGTTAATTTTATTAACGTTATATTTAACATTGCAATTAAAACGGACGGTTTGGCATGCCACAAAACCAGGTTCAACCCACCTTTTTTAATTCTAAGTCGGGAAATGTTGTCCATTCGTTTGATGTGGTTTGTCATTTGAGTTTGATATGTGATTAGGGCCTTCCCGATTGAATTTTTCTCGGAGTTCTGTATTTTTGTGATTTTACCTTTCTGACGATCCAATGCATGCATATACTATGAGTAAAGGGTTAATATGATTGTATACATGACATAAAGAATAATATTTATTATACAATGCAGTATAACTTTTCAATAAAACAAATTTTGTCCTATTTTTTTTCCATAATCTTGTTAATTAAGACAGTGTTTAAATACATAACATTGCACACACATGCACACTAACACCAAACTAGTTTTGAAAGTTTCTCTTTAATAAAAAAAAACCTGCTTTTTCAATGTAATATTATTAACTAATCATCTATAGCATCATAATTATCTTCATATTTTGTTTATTCTGGCAACAAAGGTTTCTTTTGACATCAAAGGAGCACCTGAGATCAACCCCATGTGTGATGGGATTAGTGTTGGTCAGTCTTTAGTTTTATATGTTGTGTATTATTTGTATTTTGTTCTCTTAATTGTCTGTTTGTCTTTTTTTCTGTTTTAGCCATGGCGTTGTCGGGTTGTGTTCGATCTGTGAGTATAACTGTCCCTCTGGTATCTTTTTTCCTCTTCTATATATTTTTTTTTTTATTTATTATTGTCTGTTGCATTGTAGTCTATGTAGTCTGTTTACCTTTTTTAGCCCCAACTTTTTTTCTTCTTATTTTGTCGACTAATAATGTCCTTCTTGTTCATTTTGCCTCTTTTTTGGCAGTATACATGTAACAATTTTATAACACAATGTGTTTGTCATATTAAGTTCACTTATGATCGACAGCCTTCATAAACACAAAAGTGTACAATGACTTGCAATTAAAAACAAAATATAATTTGTCGGTGTTTCTAGAATAAAACATAAAACACATTTTATAATGTAATATTAAAAACATATAATCTATATCATAGTTCAAAATTACGCATCTTCTCTGAGATTGAATAGAAACTTAATAAGCGACGATTAACCTTTTCTCTTAACAGTTTTATTTTTAATTTATTCTGTGAACGTATACATATATATTCTAACATTAATACTATTGGATTATCGGATTTATCCAATCGAGATAGTTAAATTATCCATTTTGAAGTCCGAGTCTCGGCATATTTGAATCATCCAGTTAGCTTAAAAGGTTATGACCTTTGATAGCAATCAATGGTCTCCGGCAACCACACTTTGATTATTTTTTTTTATACAATGGGTTAGGAAAGGGATAAATTTCAATAGAGAAAATGTGTTCTTCCATTGATCTGTTTACAACCATGATATATCAACCAAATGTCGAAAGTAAAATGCACAAGATTTCACCTAAAAATATCATACAGTTACAGGGGTAATGCATTTGAAGAAAGCATAACATATACATATACAGAACTGTTATATGCTTTCTAAAGAGAATATTATCCATGAGAGCCAAAGAAAGAAGTAATCAAATGGCTTGCTGGACCATGCCTTGAAAGGATAAATATCTGTTAAACTTGGAAGTCAGCATGAACAAAAGAATACTTTGTTAAAACATACTTGATCACCTCGTCAATTTTACGGACGCCATCACGAGTTGGTTGACCGTTATGGAATAACCGTTTCACAAATGATATCGGATATGTTCCTTACGTCGTAACTACAATCCCCTTCCCTTTCATGAATATGACCTACCGAATTAGACTATTTACCGGATTTGTAATCACTTAAGCAACACGACGGGTGCCACATGTGGAGCAGGATCTGCTTACCCTTCCGGAGCACCTGAGATCACCCCTAGTTTTTGGTGGGGTTCGTGTTGTTTATTCTTTAGTTTTCTATGTTGTGTCGTGTGTACTATTGTTTTTCTGTTTGTCTTTTTTATTTTTAGCCATGGCGTTGTCAGTTTGTTTTAGATTTATGAGTTTGACTGTCCCTTTGGTATCTTTCGTCCCTCTTTTACATTACTTCCCAGGTTAGGGGAGGGTTGGGATCCTGTAAACATGTTTAACCCCGCCACATTCTGTATGTACGTGCCTATTCGAAGCTAGGAGCCCGTTATTCAGTTGTTGTCATTTACTGAAGTTTTACGTATTTGTTTTTCGTTCATTTTCTGTACTTAATTTAGGACGTTAGTTTTATTGTAGAAATTGTTTAACATTTTTCATTTCGAGGCATTTTAAAACTGACTGTGCGGTATTGGCCTTGCTCATAGTTGAAAGCTGTACGGTGACCTAACGTTGTTGATTTCTGTGTTCTTTGGTCATTTGTTAAGTGTTTGCAATCGTTCCAAATCTTCTATTTACAACTTGATTTTTACAGCAGTATATTTGAGGATTTGACTGATTTTACTAATTGGCAAACTGACCATGTGACATAATATGTATATTATTTAGGATTATCTATACATTTCAGTTAAGGTGGCAGAAAATAGTCAAATAATCTTTTGTGTTTTTACCTTGTTTTGTGTGGGAAGTTTTTTTTCCTATTGTGACATATATTGTTTCCTTTTTTTTCTAATTCAAACGATATTCTAAACATAATCAAGCTTGACCACACATGAACGTTTTATTATATAAAGATATAATTATAAATACATCAAATGTATATGAATATTTTTGAAACAAATACAGTTGTGTGCCATATAATATAAATGATAATGTGTGAGAAAAAAGATTTAGTGGTCAATAGAATCAACCTTTCTATCGGTAAAGTTAACAGAAAAACAAATGTTTAATACTGTCACTTTAATGGCAGATAGATCATATGATGACGGTTATTATTGTTTGCATTAAAACGTACTGTGTATACAAATGATTATGATATCTTATAGTCCTTGGGATGTCAGCTGTTCTATGCTTCTCCAATAAACGTATGAAAACAAGATTTGTCGCTAGAATAACATATGATAACACATTAAAACAAAAACATACACACCACGTTATTGCAATTGTTTAATATTTCTTAAACCAATCAATAGCATATTTCAAAATAATAATCATAAATTGTATCACATAACGATTAACTGATGATTGTGTTTAATGTTCGGATAGATTGTTCATGTGTAAAGTCAACAGTTTCAAAATTAACAATTAACGCAAATTATTAAATGATTGTATACACGTCTTCTTTGAATTGAAACGTAATAACTTTTTGTTACCACAATTTATACGGAGATGTATTATTAATGTGATATTGCTAGATACATCATGCCTTACTAGGCCTCATAATTATTTTTTATACTTTCACACTGATGAAACTCATTTTCAAAAGATTCAGAGACATCTAATTCAAACCTTATAGTTATCAAAGGTACCAGGATTATAATTTAGTACGCCAGACGCGAGTTTCGTCTTCATAAGACTCATCAGTGACGCTCATATCAAAATATAATTATAAAGCTAAATAATTACAATGTTTAAGAGCATTGAGAATCCAAAATTCCAAAAAGTTGTGCCAAATACGGCTAAGGTAATCTATGCCTGGAATAAGAAAACCTTTAGTTTTTCGAAAAATTAAAAGTTTTGTAACAGGAAATTTATTAAAATGCCCACATTATTGATATTCATGTCAACACCGAAGTGTTGACTACTAGGCTGGTGATACCCTCGGGGATGAAACGTCCACCACCAGTGGCATCGACCAAGTGGTTTAAATAGTTATCAAAGGTACCAGGATTATAATTTAGTACGCAGAAACAGAAGTAAAATGATATACGTACATGGAGCTTTGTAATATGTTTGACTGAATGCGCAAGTTAAAAACAAAGGCATGAACGATCCGCTTTATAAATATAATACTTTACTACATTCCAGTAAAAGAGGAACAGTCAAAATAATAAATTGAAAATAAACTGACACCGTCATGGCTAAAAATGAAAAAGACAAACAGACAAACGATAGTACATACGACACAACATAGGCAACTAAAGAATAAGCAACACGAACCCCACTAAAAGCTAGTGGTGATATGAGGTGCTCCGAAAGGGTCAGCAGATCCTGCGCCGCACGTGGCACCCATTGTGTTGCTCATGTTATAACAAATCCGGTAAATAGTCAAAATAGTAAAATGTAGACGAAATCCGCGTCTGGCGTACACAATTATAATCCTGGTACCTTTGATAACTAGTGTTGTCTATTTGACACATTCCCCATTTCCATTTTCAATTGTATTATTCAGTAGGTCAGATTCATGAAAGGGAAGCTGTTTGTATTTATGACGTCCGGAACAGTCTTACATTAGCATGCATGCATTTTGTTAGCAAATTTTTAAAGGGTCGTTAATTAACTCAATTTTACTCGACGAACAAATTGTTCATATTTAACAGTCTGAATTTATATCTGATTTTTACTTGACAAGTTCTTATATATTTTATAGAATGTGACTCACACTCAAGTTTAACATGTCAAGTCAGAATCAAACGCGGATCGAGTCCGAACCATACTTTAATCAAGTATGTCCTTACTCAACCCTTATCTGAACCAAGGAATGCCATCTTATATAATCAATTCGTAGAACTTTACAAGTAATATGTTACTTTCAATATCCTTAGTTCTAGCAAATTGCTTTTTTTATATATATAGAAACCATTACATTCTTGACCTTTTGCTCACAGGAAAAATTCTTTATATACCTTTGAAACCTTGATATCGACAATTAGTTCAAATAAATGAGTGTTTATCGTAAACATACAGTAGAAATTGCAATACAAAATAAAAACATAGCAATTTAAACTACTTTATAGCTGTAGTCAGATGCAAATTCATAATTGATAAAATAGAATCAGTTTGTACTTTTTTTTTGTGATTATTAGTTATGAATCAGAAATAAAAAGATGGACATAATTTGTCAAAGCATAGGATGACCACAGGTCTAAATTGTATCAGTATGTTGAAGTACTATTTCATTGTGTTTAGTAATCTGCAGATCAAAATTGATCACAATTCGGTCGCTTGCATAGAGCAATATAGGCAGAATTATCTAAAGTATCCGATGAAAATACGAAAATAATAGAATTACATAGAATGGTCATGTTCAAACAGTACCAATTTCACACGGTAACTGGTTGGCAGTGAAATGAATAAGGACTCGCTTAAACAAAAAACATTTTAAATAAGCAAATACTTACCTCCAACAATTACTGTTAGTGCAAACCCTTAAAAAGATAAATAAAACACCCGTAAAAATGATTAGAATTATACTATATAAATATTGTTGTTTATCTGCATTACTTTAAAAAAGAGATATAGATGTATATCAAAGGGCAATGAAAATAGCTAATACGAATACACATAATTAAACAAATTTACATGTACAAATTCTATACGGTTTGGCACAACATCAAAGAGAAACGGTTTTAAATTTAAACTGTATTCAATTGATGAAATTTCTCTTGTATGCATGCAGCCTTTTGTGTTTAATCGTTGTAATATCAAAATAAACCAATGCTT
Source organism: Mytilus galloprovincialis (assembly GCF_965363235.1). NCBI lineage: Eukaryota > Metazoa > Mollusca > Bivalvia > Mytilida > Mytilidae > Mytilus > Mytilus galloprovincialis. The sequence goes on along the minus strand of NC_134845.1, from coordinate 79,985,012 downwards.
TTTTAAACAGTCATCTACAATTAAAGTAAAATAAAACAAAACATTTGACTGCATATTCATGCACGCCAGATAAAACAGTTTTTCATTTTCTTGTTTTATTGTAAATAACAACAAATGTATACAAAGGGAACAAACATCATTTTTTTTATATAAGAGGAATAACTGTATGTTCCCTCATTACTTTTATTCACTATAGTCTGTTACATCAAGTATCTGGCGAACAATATCATTTTCTCTGTAATGTTTTATACGACCTCAAAAAAAATCTATAAGCATGTCAAATTGCTTTTGGTTATGTTTTATTTGTACTTTAAGTTATGTGTTTGAGTTTATCTAAATATGTCTTTTACACACACAAAACTACTAAATTATATATAAGTATTACCGGATAATTTGCGCTGTACTTTAAGATAATAAAAGAACTAACGTTAACTTCAACAAGACATAATGCAATATCCAACGACATGACTGTTGTGTTTAGTCTCGAAGACAACTAACTGAAGTTTCATTTTTCATACATTAACATCTCAAAGAACACATGATTGTGATAGGATTACGGTAAATCTGTGTTACTTACATCATCAAACCTTGACTGCTAAAAAAATAAATAAGAAAAGTGTAAGCTTATCAAACATTTAAAAATAATGTGTTTACTGAGTCTGGTATAATTATAACTTTTAATGATCCTTATCTCATACTGTAATATATAAATGTTTGCTCTTATCTAATACACACAATATGTCAGTAGTGCATTCAAATGATGCAATCACAGTTATAGTGTGACTGATCTTTTTGTAAAAATCTTAATCTGTCGTAATATATGCAACTGTTACAGTAAAAATTAAATATTTCAAAATTACCAGTAGTTGAACGTTAAAAAAATATGCTTATTTAGAATCATGCAAATATGCTATGAACACGAAAACAAAAGAAAAGAAAAGAAAGCTAAAAGAATTGAACGGTTGTTTAATGAATTGTTTATATAGTTTAAGTAATCAATATGAATACATGAACTCTCATGTTAATCTGAAGATGCTCCAAAGTATGTAATCATTAGTTACTGGATTACTGAAGTTTCATCAATATACCATTGTTCTCATATAAAAAACGTTATTTCACATAAACTTAAGAATCTTGCTAAAAATAATTTAAAGCACGAGCTATTTAGTTTTGTATGTGAATAAAACAATCTTCATAATGTTTCAGCACTGAATAGAATTAAAACGTTAATACATACCCGTTTCTGGATTCAATTGGTTCATTCCTGTAAAAAAAAATACATGCTTGTGCCTTATTACGTCTTTTTGAGAAGTCACAAATTCTTACTTTAGTACACGAGACGCATGTGTGTACGTTGTGTTCTTACAGATATTACCGTTATAACAGTTCAATAGAATTAGAGAAAAAAAAAATTCATTTCAAGATTTCTATACATTCTGAAGGCAATATGCCGACTTTATTTACAAAAGAATATTAGAAACACGCTATTGAAGATACACAGTGTGCTATGGCATGTCCTAAAATCACTACACTTCCAACAAGTTAGCAAATGGTTATGTTTTTAACATATTATATGAATGTCTTGTCTTTTTAACTTGGGTTTTGGTGTTGTCTTTTAGTTTAATACAATTGTGTACTACTGATTTTTATTTTTGGATTGCTTCGAGCTCAATACCCTGATATTTAATCTTTCTAGAAATCGTGTATTTGCGTTTTATTTTTTCATAAGCAAGAATTCTTTATTTTCAATATTTTCAATATTTTACTTCAAAAGCAGTGAAAGATAAATGAATAAAGCATACCCATGAATAAACATTTTCTATCTCAAAATAAGTTAATCCATAATATATATTTGTTTTCTGTAATCGTCCATTTAAGGTGGCACAATACAAAGATGTGTTCACTCCCAATCGGACAACTTTAAACTGATGTAATTCATTTAATTCTTCTTTATATATTATAAATGAGGTACCAAAAGAAAGAAGAAAGATTCATCTTTCAAATTGTGATAATTTCATTATGACATAATTATTACATAATTAATTATTATGTAATAAGTTGCTATATTGTGATGTCCACACTTGAATGAATTTAGCGTCTTTGTTCTTCATAGCATCCCAAAATATTTAATAGATTCTGGTACAACACAGTTTGACCTCCAAAACTGTGTCTCAGATTTTCAAAAACATCAATAGAACAAATTTTATGCCCAATTGAATTTAGTGGTCTCTTATGAATTATTGTTGCAAATTTCATTGTAGATTTATGAGAGAATGAAATACAATAGGAACAATCTGAGACACAGTTATGGAGGTCAAACTGTGTTGTGCAAGAATCTATAAAATATTTTGGGATGCTATGAATAATAAAGAAGCTAAATTCATTCAAGTATGGACATCACAATATGGCAACTAATTACATAACAATTAATTATGTAATAAATATGTCATAATGAAATTATCACAATTTGGAAGATTAATCCTTCTTCTTTCTTTTGGTACCTCATTTATAAAATTTAAAGATTTAAAGATCTCTGGTTGGGGATGAAAAATCTTTGTATTGTGATACCTTAATACAATATACTTACGTTACAACCTGCTCATTTCTGTAAAAAGAATACAATAAGCATTACAAAATAAAAAATACAGTATAAAACATTCAAAGAGTTGGTTATTTTTGTGCTAAATCTAGACACATGTATTTGTAAGACATTTATAGCAGGTTGAATTAAAAAGACTAAACAGTTTTAACAGAAATCCCAATGCTAAACTAAGTTAAGTTTAGAGGAAAACATGTATTCAGTGATAATATACAAATACATTACCGCTGTCCAGATAAACAAAACAATATTCTGAATATAGTAAATATATTGCTTTAATATTAATGAAATAAGACATGTTAAACGCATCATCGGAGACATATTACATGTTCGTTATGTATTGGTTCGTGTTGATATGGTGTCTGTTATATGTAAGTAGTAAATGCTTTCTAATCTTTAACAGGCAATTCAAATATTTAAATATTTGAACATACAACTGTCAGTAAGGTTAGTTTAAATATTTTTTTCTGTCATTTGGTTCACAGTCAATATAATACTGTATATAAGCTTTTTATGATAATTCGCTTTGGCGTTGTTTCGTTCAAATTGAATACAACTCCTTAACACAAGTCACTTATTCTGAATATATCTAAATCAACTTTAATAGTATCAATCATAGGAAACATTTTCCCTATACTACGATATATCATAACAGATGATAATGTCAGTAATGACAAGTTCTATTATAATACTTATAAATTTACCAACGTGCTCGACATAAGGTTTCAATAAGTTAGAGAAAAACACCACAAACAAATATAAAAACCACATTTTTATCACTTACCCACACCAATGACATGCGTATTTGTATATCTTTTGCAACTTTTGTGGCCTGAAAAATGATTATTCAGAGTGTAATTACTATCTTTGAAAAAATTTGCAAATGTATTAACACACTGCCACAAGGAAAAGACGAATATGAACCACCGTAACTTGTGCAAAAAAGTGTGCAAGTTTACAACGAAAACATTGGTATAACGTCATGTTCCAAGCACATTTTCGCCAATAAAGGAACCTTTTTATAGCGGACTATACGCCATTACTTTTAATAGCTTGTTGAAAGATGACTGCTGCCTGTTATTGTGTAAATCTTTTTATTCGAACTTAAGTGCATATTTGTCACACTAGCAATCATAACACATCCCATTGTTTTTTAAAGAACATCTAGAAAAGCACTGTTTATTTACGAATCTGTAGCCAATTATTGGTTATCAGCATATTGCAGTTGGTTTTTTTTATAAGCTCTGAAAGTGACTTTAAATAACTAAATGCTTGGAATTTTGGTCTTTTATCTTCTATCTTGTATTTGTGTTGTGCTTTGAACATTGTCTTCATCTTCAGTTTTCATGTTTATGTTACTGTGTCTTTAATCATTAAAGTTATACAGTTGAATAGAGTTTATGTACATATATTTACGTTCAAATTGCTAAACAAAAGATGCATTGTATTACCTGGTATTTTGCTGGTTTTCAGTTTTTGCCAATAACGCTTTACCTTCTCTAAAACACAAAACATCACTACATAATAAGCTCATTGAAATTGGTTAATACAATATGCAAGAAATAAATATTATCAGATTATTACATGGCATTTTTCATATCGCATGAATTATCAGCCCTTGGTTCAATATCAGCCCATGAGCCGCGTATTCTTCAGCAGAGAAAAAAAACATTTTAATATGGACGAATCGACAAAAAAATAAACAATATACATTATGAAGACTGTTAGGAAAAGTCAACCTTTTCAAAGTAACTTTCTAAATTATGTTTGAAACTTATAAAACATGTATTTATTTAATAATTTATTTGTTTCTTATTTTTATCTTTTTATTATTAGTTTACACAATATACTTTTCAGTATCTTTATAATTGTTTTGTGCACTATTTCATAATGTTTTCACTGAAAACGTTGCATTGAGGTGTATTTTCCGGAAGTTGTCGAGTATCACCGGAATGCCATGCGATAACGTTACGGAAAGGCATGTGATAACAATCGAAGCATGTGATAAACTTTTCATATCAGCCCGCTAAGCACCAATTTGAAAAATATGGAATCTACGTAAATTTGATGCTATTATTATACAGTAAAAATCATATGTTATTTAGTCTAAGTATATGATAAATAGAGAATAATACATGGCAAAATCTGTATCATATATCGTATCATCCCGAGACACCAATATCAGCCCAATGGCCTTAAGGCCCGGGAAATGATATTGGTCGAAGGTAATATGGCATGCGATTCGGATTTTGCAATGTTTTAGACGCTTTATCATATATTTTCACAAAAGATTATTATATTATATGAACTGTTTTCTGATCCATAGCACTGGAATACCTTCAGTTCTACTTTTGCCTTGTTTTAAAAGCCTTAAACGAATTACTTACCTTACAATTTGCTTGCTGTTGCTTTAAAAATATTTCATTTATTGTATTTGTTTTGTGTGTTTTGTATTTTTTATAGTTGCATTTAGTGTGCCAAAAAAGTAGGAGTGTGATAAAAAGTGTAATAAAGGGTATGATAAAGGGTGCGCATCAAAGTTGCGCGATATGGATTAAACAGCAGGCTATTTATCAAATAATAAAAACTACTATATTAACCACTAAATATATGATAAAAGGTAAGTTGATTAGAATTTCATTATGTCATTTACAAAAAAGTTTAGGTATATTTTAGGTTTCAGAAATTAAAAATATGTAGGATGCCAAACATGAGGTAAACACATCTCTTTTAAAGGTAGGGAAATAATTAGGTGGTTTATACAAGCACAAAATGAAAACAAAGTGATTATATACACCAGGAATCATTAATAGAAAAAAACACTTGTTTTAGAGTTAATTCCAAAGTGCCTTTTATGTAATTAATCACGACAAGAACAGCTACAACTTACAGAGTTAAAAGATGGAGATGTTTTATAACTGAAGTATGCGAGGTGCTAAATACATGATATGAACACAACCATCACAAATATAACTAGAATGGTCAATGCAGTTTCGAACAAAGTTTCTTAATATAAAGAATGAACAGTTATGACAGTAGCTTATTTATCACACGTGCCGTTTTATGTGCAGGATTGGCTACAAAACAGATAAATCATTCAGTAACTGAGAGTCCAAAATTATTGACTTTAGATAAGTGCTAGACAAATGTCAATAGCTGTTTTTCATGTATATACTCATACCTAAATATGTCGAAGAACGGTGTAAGTATAAGATACCGCATACCGATAATCCAAATCAATCAATTTTCAAATGTGTTGATGATGCTGAAAACATTGATTTCTTTAAAGTCTTAAATCTAAAGTTGAAATACCAGTAGCTTAAATGTGTCGTTCTATCAAAGCGTTTGATTTCTATTTTTTTATAATCGAGGTTCATTCAATGTGGACTACTGTTCATACAAAGCGAGCCAAAAATGATTCTTCGGCTTATCAAAATTAGCGTACGAATTGTTTTAAACAATTTCTAACAACATTGTCTTTTCTAGATCCGTAGTATCAATCATAAAAATGTGCTGTTCTTATCTTACAACCATTTTTTAACCTGCTTTGTCTGTTAACCTCTTGAAGAAGTATGTTCAACAGATGTTCGTTAGTGTAATAACAAATTTTCATTTTGTGTAGTGTTGTTTGTCATTTGGTGTTTTTTGTTTTTTTTTGTTTTGTTTTGTGACGGTGCTGTCGGTTTTTTATAAGAACGCCTTTGAATGTCTATTTTGCATCTTTTGCTCCGATTGCATTGCTACAAGACACACACTCAACAGATATAGATATCATTTATTTAAGAAAATATTCCGTATACCGAGGCAATTGTTAACACCATAATTAGTTTTTTTTTCTATGAAATGATAACTTACTTAAACTGTAACTCTCCGAATAGGCTGTCTATTTCTGTACCTAAAGGCTTTTTGTTTCTGTATGACACAGATGACCTTTCAGGAACTTGCTGTAATTCTATGTTGTCCACATCAACTTTAAGTTTCTTAAGCTTTTTTAACAATAGTACATCTGCTATCGATTCCATTTCTTTGATGTTTTTTTGCCATTGTTGACAGTTTTCGAAATCTTTACGATGAACTTTGATTAGTGCAGACATATTATGTAATGCTTTCTGTTCCTCATCCTGCACAAGCTTAACAAAACCTTCGACTTTTTTATCAATTAGCTTCTTCCAGGAGTTGCCCTCTTCAGTAATGGTCTTGATGACTGCTTTGACTTCCTCACGGTAAGCTTTTGTGTACTTTTCAATTGTGTTTACGTTTTGCCTCGATGTTGTTTCCTTTAATTCAATATCCTTTGCAAGTTCAGATCTAAGTTTTTTAGTTGATTTAGTAAGGTCTGTCATCAGATGGCGACTGTGTTTCTCGACGGAGCAAATTCTACAGACAGGAGTATCACAATCCTGACAGTAGAATAAAAAACTTTCCTTGTGGTCCATACAAAGAAGTGTTTCTTCCTGGTTGATATCTCGTCCGCTTACAAAAGTGTGGTTTTTACAAGATTTTGTGCGTAAATGAGATAATTTACAGCTTCCACAAAATAACTGATCACACTGCTGGCAGTAGTGTTCACCTGGTCCACCAGTACAAATTTCACAAGTCGATGCAGCGGATTGTGCCATTTTGTTTGTTTCCTTTTATCACCACCACCAACCTTAGGTTTGCTCGTTTAACATAAAAACGTACTCTTGCAGCATTTACACAACTATAAATAAAATCCGTAGGAAGAACTGAAAAGAAAATTCAATTAACTTTGCTTGTTCAAATGAATTATATACTGCAAATATGCAAATTAATACAAGTTAAAAAAAATAAATAATGAGGAACCAAAAATTCATTGTATAAGGTATAGATGATAACATTGCAATCTACGTAATCATTGTTGTAGTTTAATAGTATCATGTAAAATATATATGTTATAACATTTGCTTGTTTTTATATGTTTTCATTCCATAATTTATTCTAGATCTGATTTATAAACTCATTGAACAACATTGATAAAATATCCCAATAGGCCTCAGATAAATGGTTCTATATATTTACCTGTACTGAATAGATTAGAGATACGTTTTACCTGACTACTTACATTTAGTGTGTATTTAGTGTATAAATGTTAATAGTTAGCACGCATATATTGATCAATTTAAACATTTAAATTTTTTGCTACATGTATTTATCGTGGTACGTCTCACATAACTCAAAACCATATAAATGAACTAAAACTAAAAAAAATATTCAAGACTAATAAAGCCCTATACAATATATGACAACAGAGAAAGGAAACTCTATACCTATGGTTATGATTATCCGAAAATACAGCCCGTATTGTATATATGCTACACAGTACAATTACATCAGGGTGTTCTTTTTAAATTAAATTTAAGATTTCTACATAGGAATGATATAACTCTCCACCAGAGACAAACTGACCTATACGTTGATAACTAAAGGTTACTGTAGGTCCTCACCCTCATTCTGCTGCAGCAGCTAAACGAAGTCCCGAAGTGACAATTGATAAACAATTAAACAAAGAAATCTAATCACCTGAGGTATGTACAAGATTGGTTTGTAAAGAACTTTTAATTACCAAAACTGAGGGATATTGGGGACATCTTTACCTATTGAATCTGTATGAATTTGAATTTGGCTATTTTAACGATACTATCATAATTAGTCTAATGATACTATTGGCAATACAGACATGGTTCACAGGGCATTTTATGATAAGTCATTAATGAAAAAAATGAACTCTTTGTATATCTATCCAATCGAAATAGAGATTAAAGATACAACAGATACAGTTAAGTCTGTCTCATATCTATAAATAGACAATGAGGGTCGGTTGAAAACAAAGCTTTCCGACAAAGGAGATGATTTTAGCATTCCAATTATGAACTTTCCATTTCTATGTAGCAACATTCCTGCATACGGAGTATATATCTCCTTATTGATACAATATTCCATAGCTTGTATTTCTGATTATGATTTCCTTGATAGCGGGTTGCTGCTCACAAGGAAGCTATTGAATCAAGAGTTCAAAATGGTGAAGTCGATATCATCCCTTCGTAAATTTTACTGACGCCATCACGAGTTGGCTGAAAGTTAGGGAATAACCGTTTTACAGATGACATTGCATATTTTTCTTACGACGTAACTTCAATCCCCTTCCCTTTTTATGAATGTGACCGACCAAATTAGACTATTTATCGTGTTTGTAATAACATGAGCAACACAATAGGTGCCACATGTGAAGAATGATCTGCTTACCCTTCCAGAACACCTGAGATTATCAACAATGTTTGGTGGGGTACGTGTTTCTCAGTCTTTAGTTTTCTTTTTTGTTTCTTGTGTTTTCGATTTATGAGTTTGACTGTTCTTCAGGTATTTTTTGTCCCTCGTGTATGCATTTAGTAAAAGATGCATCATGTTAAAGGAGTAGGTCCGGTAAGGGCCAGTTTTGGCCTCAAATTTCAAGTTCATCTGACGAAAGATTTTGGAAACTTTTTAAACACTTAAATGTCTATTTCAATTGATTCAATTATTTTTTGTGGAAGATTTTAACTGATTCACTCATTAAAAACGCTCCGATTCAAGCTTAAATATGAAAAATCTATCAAATATGCCAAAAAATGTCACTTTTCATATGGTTTTTGTCAAGATTGAAAGTGGCCGCATCCGTGTTCATCCTCGACCTTTATATATGTTATGTATTTTCATTAAACACAACTTACATTTCAATATCAAGGATGAACACGAATGCGGTCACTTTCATTTAAGACAGAAACCGTCTAAAATTTAACTAAAATGCTGAAATTGTGAAGATTTCAGTAATTTAGCATGACTGAATGATGCAAGTACCCGATATATGTGCATTGTAATGCCAAAATAAGCCTATATTTATGTAGCAGAAGCATTATAACCTCCAAAAAATAACTAAAAGTTTACTTTTAAACAATTTTGTAAAACTGCTATATTTTGGGGCCTAAAAGGGGTCTTACTGAACCTACTCCTTTCTCAACATTCCATATTTGCCTGTCCAAAGTTTAAGAGCTATTAGTTCAGTGGTTGTATTTGGTTTATGTCTGTCACATTTGTTTTCCGTTACATGTTTTATATGAAAAAGGTCGTTAAACTTCTCAATTAAATTGTTTCATAAGTTTCAAGTTTGGATCTTTTATGACCGACTTTATGATACGTATTTTCTTAATGTAACTTGATTTTTAAAACGTTATATCACAGGGTTAGTATTACTTACTCAAATATTACATTATACATGTTTTATTCTCGAAAAATTTTACATTTTTGTTTAAGTTATCGTTTGTACATCTTGTTAATGATAAAACTATTATGTTTGCTATACTCTAAAAATGTTTGGCAAAAAAGTATCTGAGAGACATTCAAACTCATAAATAAAATGACTACGTCATAGATAACATAGACATAATAAAAGACAAATAGACAAGTAATAGTACATAAAACACAACATCAAAAACTAAACACTAAGCAACACGAACCCCACCAATAAACTGAGGTGTTCAATGTTTCTCCATGTTCCTGTTGAGTCGTCTTATAAGGGAAAAACTACAAGTTTTCAAACACTTCTTATGCATGACGTATGCAGATAAAATCCAAGAATGACGAGGTCTGTTTCACTGATAGCACACAACTTTGAATATAAAACGATTTGATTGAAGCAGTTAATCATAGTGTTCGTATCAATTGATTAAACACAAAAATGTGTTTAGAAATTTATGTTTGTATATAAACGTAATAGCGAATACATCTTTAAAAAAAATCAAAATTAGTATTTCTACTTCAATTATGTTGAAGCTCAAAACGAAATCAACTTCCATGAATATCGAATTGCCGTGGGCATTATCTCAAACATTTTGTGTCTTTTACGTTATATTGTATCACTGTATACCTTCACATGTCTAGTATTGGAAGGATTTTGCCAGACACAAAGTTTTAGCATTGCGTCTATATAGAAAGAAGAAAACGTGGGACTATGTTAATTGGATACAACCGCTATTAAACAAACTACACTTTCATGTTGTTGTCAACCTTTAGCTATAATTTTTTTTCAATCTGTTTTTCAATGTTTTGTATTATACATAGATTTCAACTACAGTTAAAGATGCAATAGTGCATTACGATTCAAAATATCCAACAGGTTCATATGGGTTTCGTCAGATTAAAGCGTCATCTTTAAAATCAACATCACATACAATATACTAGATTTGCCAAACAATGATCCCTCATAATCAACAAAATAAAAGGAAGACCTTATAACCATTACCTTTCCAAAACTCTTAATAGATAAGGCGGTAGTGAAATTGAAATTTTCCCTTTTTACAATTTGCCCCAATGGCGATATAAAACATCTTCTTATAAAAGGTAGAGAGTGCCAGCTGTTTGATTCACCTCCCGATAGGAAAGCTGATTTTAATACGCTTTTTTGAAGGAGGGAACAAGGCGTTTGCGCAATACTAATTGCGGTCGAAGAAGTGAGAACTGAAAAGAACAGGTTCAGCATATCTCAAGGATGAAGTAAAGAATCAGATCTACTCTCGCAAGGTTAGGACTGATTTGTTTAGTCACAAATATTCAAACACCGGGTATGTCTTAATCATAATGGTATCCGATAGACAAGATATACGTTGCAGATGTCATCACATCTAGGTAGTCTTACAAACATAGAGTAGATATTTAAAATACAGCGCATTAATATCCTAGAGGATGTCAATAATGGCAATTACATATAACAAGTTCAAGGAGGGTCATAATACAGGCATATGAAAATTTAGAAAGTGAAATGTAAGTTATCAATTGCATTCCATTGTTATCTTTTCATTTGATGTTTAAGCTTTTGATTTTGCCATTTGATTAGGGACTTTCCTTTTCCCCATTAGTGAAATAGGCAAACATCAACGGTAAATTAATTAATTCAAACTAGAAATTAGACGCACAAAGTAAGCAATTGAATATAGGTTAGGAAATCTATTTTAGGGGCCTTTCGGTACTTTTTGTAGCTGACTGTGCGATACGGGCTTTGCTCATTGTCGAAGGCCGTATGATGCACTATAGTTGTTAATTTCTGTGTTATTTGGTCTCTTGTAGGGGGCAAGTTGTCTCATTGTCAATTATATCACATTTTATTTTATAATAAGCGAAAAGTTTTAGAAATTGTTGATATCCGAATATGACTCCACTGTAAATGAAAAAGCTGAATTCACGGCCAGTATTTAAATGAATGTAAGAAATCAAAGAGGGGCGGTAGATACCAGAGGGACAGTCAAACTCAAAGATCGAAAATAAACTGACAACGCCATGGCTAAAAATGAAAAAGACAAACAAACTATCAATATGACTGTTAAATTTATTTTCTTCATTAATTTAAATAGAAATCAAAATACATGTATGTTTGAAATGTTAAACGGTTAATGTATATATGTTTGGATTATATTCATTTATGAGGTAGATAAATAGACTAGACATCTTCGTGTTGGCATTCTGTTGCATGTTGATGTCTATAATTTCTTTTATTTGTTTTAAAATGTTTAAAATCAATATATACCAATATAAAGAATTATCTTATTATCTTATAAATATGTTTTTGTTACAAGTTATAGTTATTGACCAAGCAAGTCGGTATATGTCATTTAATCTGCACAGGACGTGATGACCGAATAACCCGAACGCAGATTAAATGACATATACTGATTTAATTGGCCAATAATTGTTTTAACACATGATGCAATCAATTTACGTGAACGTTTAAGAAAATTGGACGTTATTCCGCAATCCACAGATCCTTGGAAAGTTTATGGTAGGGTAAAGAAAGGGGGAAATACGACTTTGGTAAGTTTTAAATTAATATTTTTTTTTTATATTTAGACTCATTCTTAAATTGCGATTTAATGATATATTCTTTTATCGTTTCCGTTAAATTTATTCCCAAATTTTATTTAATTGGTAAACTATGACAAATTGTGTTCTTTCAAATCGGAGTACGAAAAAAACATAACTGCAAAGGTTATTGAGTTTAAATTAGATTAATTGCTTTTGAATTTCTTTCCCTCAATGCTGAGAGAAAACAAGAACCAAGGAAGATGTTTTTTTACCTAAATTTAAAATGTTTATTATACAGAAAATACGTTTCTCTTTCAAAACCTTTTAGTCCCAGCAGCCCCCCCAAATTTCCTTTTATATACTGTGTTACTTTTTAAAAGACGTCCATCTGAATGAAGTCTGCATGATTGATCACCACATGCTCCAGCTAATCCCCCTGTTCTAAAACAAACTTATATAGGGTCCTTATTAAATTCGATTAAAAAATAGTCCCTTAACAGGATAGATATCCCAAAAGTCCATTGAGTCGGAAACTAATCCAAATCAGATTTCTTTTATTCGAATATTCTTAGATACATTTCTTTTTTGGTAGAAATTACGATTACCAAACATTGTTTTAACTATCTTTCTTACGTTAAAACACTGATTTAGATTTACGTTGTACACACAATATAATAAAATAGTTTTTGTCCCAGCTGAGATAAAAAAAATAATAAAGGAATGAGAAATCTTTCTTTTTCCTATTTTGAAACTACAATGTTTGTACGAAGTTCAACTATGTCGTAATTTCAAGGCAGATGGCAGATTCGGGGGTGGGAGCGAACAGGTCGTTAACCTTTGGAGTGGACACAGTATCGTGTTTTAGCTTAAAATCGTCAATATTGTCTTTAGTCTCGCTACACTCGTTGATATATATTTTTTTTAAATTTGATAGAATAACGCCCCTTTCAAAATCCAGGAACCGCCCTTTAATGTAAAAATAGATTTGAACGGTGTAGTATATCTGAGGTAGTTAATGCACACCTCTGCTGTGCAATATCCAGATTATAGCACAGTAAGACCCAGTAAGACCAAAGAGATTTTACCCTTGCCATGTGTAAATTTAATATTCAGACAATGCAAAACGTCATATATGAGCAAGGTCAAATCTACCCTCATCATCATTAAGTTTCTTAGTGCGATCAGATAAACTGCTCTAAATCACAGATCACAGGCACTTGTTTCAGAAAACAAATTTCCTGTATTAAACCTGAACATTACATTAAAGTATATAGGGGGAAATATTCAGCAAAAGCATTTTCTTCCATGCATTCATGAAATGGCTATCTTTTAAAGACATATCCAGGAATTAAAAAAAACAAAAATTCTTTCTACTTTCAATTTGAGGTACAGTACAATATGTCAGTGAAAAAACCCAAAGCCACTGTTACAAGTTGTGGTATGCATAAAAAATGTCCATCAGCATTCGTCCTTCTACTCGTAAAGGCATTTGTTTCTACGATCGATATGGTGTATACAATTATGTCAAAACTCAAATGAAGCAGAAACGCCGATGTAACTTAAATGCTTTACTCGATCCCTAAAGACAAATACATGACAGAAGTGTAATAAAGCCTAACACAAATGCAAATACGCACAAACATAAAACAGTACACCATAGCCACCACTTTATTCCAGAAACTGATGCCGAATGCTATCGTGAAAAATTGTAATTGAAACCTTCCCAAAACAATTAGAACTTTTCTGAAAAAAGACTATAAATGAAAACAGAAATATATCATCTTCCCATTATGTTTGAATATTAGGAAAATGACCAGAGTTATCTTACTTTTATCACAGAGAGGGTATAGCAAACAATTTTTGATGTAAGCCTAATTAACATAAAAACAATTGTCCACTTACAAATAATTTTACCTTTTTTCAAATATAAGGACTTTGTTAGCTAGATCTACTAATTGTATTAGATATTATGAATTTTTATGACAATAGATAAACATGCTTTAAGATACACTTGAATTATTGAATTACTATATCATATTCATGTTATTCAAAAGGTTGACTGGTTTATATATTCAACATGTTAAATTCTATATTGTCGCGACTGTTCAATGATAAATCGATGAGGGTATAAAAGGTAAATACAGATGATAGAAGTGAAAAAATGTCATGATAATGTAGGTCAATCTTCACTAAAAATCTGACCAGTTTAATTTTTATTTAGTATAACAAGTTTTTCCATTGTCTTTTTTGTTTTGTTTTTTTAGTTAATACTTACCTCTTACTCTGTTTAAACTGAATATGTGATAAACATCCGCACGTAAACTCCCACTACTGATTATATGTATGTATACTTATAGCGATAAGAATAACGAGATCTCTCACATATTAGATTAAACTAAGTTATCTGCATGTGATAAATCCATACACGTATTCAAAGCTATGTTTAACTCCTGTCTACTATTGATCTATATTAAAGCAGGTATAAAAGGCCCAAACAAATGTACTGTATACTATATATAGGGTTCTTCGTGATACTATGCATACTAACTGCGCATACTTATTAAACACTATACAACATATATAACAAGAATAGATAAACAACACATAAAAACGCATAACAACATAGCATAGCTATAGACAAAGGGAATAAATTACATACATGCCAATCTATTAATCTTCGTCTAAAATGATCATTATCATTTGCTGTCAAGCATTATAAACAAGCACTGCCAATCTCAACGTTAGTTTTCCAGCGTATTCATATAAATGCGAAAATATGCAGATTGCATTAAACAAACTCATCATAGATACCTAGATTGATATTTCATATGAACGCCTGACGCGCGTTTCGTCTACAACAGACTTATCAGTGACGTTCTAATAAAAAATGTTGAAAAGGCAAAAAAAAAAAACGTAGTTGAGGAGCATTCAGGACTAAAATTTCTAAAAGTTTTGCCAAATATAGCTAAGGTAATCTATTCCGGAGGTAAATTATATCTGTGCTGAAGGCCGTACATTAACCTATAATGGTTTACTTTTATAAATTGTTATGTGGATGGATAGTTGTCTCATTGGCACTCACACATCATCATATATCTACTAAACAACTACGAAAAAGACAAGGCAACCACATGTATCACATTTCTTACCATATATGTATTATGTTACTAGCATATAAATTGTATGTCTTATATGGAACAATTACACAATCATTACCTGAATAAAATGAATATAACATCCATATGACCACTTCTCTTGACATTACCTTTACATTAATCAAAACACAATGTACATAGTAAATGAAAAACGCTCGCCAGTTTCTGAATTGCATACTAATGTACTTTTAAATATATAGAATATTATAAAGCTTAAAACACTCCATATGACTGACAACGATGTGTGAACAAAATTTATAATAAGTAAATATGTCAAATAATTATAATCGTCTCGTTTGTCATAGATTATCATACTAATACGTCCGTGTATGCTGAATTTGAAATATAAGTAAAACAAATGAGCGGAGAAAGCCGTGTCGGGTGTTTTTCTAATGTCTAGTTCTTAAAGATGTAAAGATATTAATAGTACCTTATCAGAAAGAACATCATCAATATATCTGAATGGGAATGTAAAAGACCTGGCTAGTGTTATCATACGACACTCGTTGTCATTTGCCAGACAGATGTTAGTATAAAATACAACAATTCTTTTTACTGTGTATTTCAGTTTGTCTGTATTTCTTTTTGTATTCGGTAATCCTGTATTTATAATGATATTATGTCACATATGTTGTTGATTGTCTTATTTTATTTTCTAAAGGTAACACAAGTTATTCATGACAGACTCTTCTCGTTTGTTGAAATAATTATGTTAGTAGAGAGAAAACGAACTACTCACCGCGGTATCATATGACATACAAAGACATGAACATACATATTGTCTCATTGGCAATCATAGCACATCGTCTTTTTATATATTTAAATTATATGTATGTTTATCAAGTTATCCTGGGTCATGTTTATATTGTTG
This sequence comes from Mytilus galloprovincialis, assembly GCF_965363235.1. Lineage (NCBI taxonomy): Eukaryota > Metazoa > Mollusca > Bivalvia > Mytilida > Mytilidae > Mytilus > Mytilus galloprovincialis. The sequence continues at coordinate 79,968,538 of NC_134845.1, read as the reverse complement.
AATAAATAAAATGTTATCTAGATGATGTCCCATCTTTTGAAATAACAACGATTGATTTGCATTATTACTGTTTGACAAGATATTGAAATGCACAACTGTATATCCATACAATTAATTGTCTCAAAAATGACTATGCAAATTTCGGTTTTGTTCTTATTTTTGTTCTATCGTTTTACTTGGGGGTTACGAAAAATTTTGATTTCATAAATAAGTTCAATTCCATAAAAATGTGACGAAGTATTACCTTTGACCTGTTCACAACAATTATAAAGAGTTCTAGACATTAGTTGATCTGTACATCTCTTGAATCAACGACGCCTTTTAATGTTTGTTTTTCCTTAAACTGGTTTATTTGTTTATAAAATTGATTCCATTTTCGACAAATGGACTATGGAGTTATATGAAGGGCAATCGCTGTGGAGTTATTACTTAACATAACATTAAAACTCGACAATGATAATACAAGTTTTTGTCTTCAAATATTATTTTTTTCCTTCAGTTTTAATGAAGTGGTAACCTATCAGATACGAATTGACATCGAAAAATGACATGCAAAATTCACCAACCTTCGTTTTGAGCAACTAAATCAGGTGTCGTGGTATGTATGATTTTGGTGTTTGTGTGTGTGTGTGTGTTACATTTTAATGTTGTGTCGTTGTTCTCCTCTTACATTTAATGCGTTTCCCTCATTTTTAGTTTGTTACCGCGATTTTGTTTTTTGTCAATGGATTTATGAGTTTTGAACCGCGGTATACTACTGTTGCTTTTATTTGATCGTTCATAACCTTGTTGGTTGATCAGAAGGTAATGATATACAATACAATTGCAAGTGAAAATGTGATATTTAAAATTTGCATTCTAATAAATATATTCAAGAACTCAAATAATCGATTACCCTCAAATACAGACAGAAATATGAATAGTTTCACACTTGTTTTCATTCAGATAAAACTATTGATACAAAATGAATACATTAACAATGTAAATATTATATGCTTAGAATTATTACATCTCTTCTCAGAGTTCGGTTTTTATACAGATTTTAAACATTCAGAGTGTTTAACGTTTAAAATGCTTCGAATGCTTAATTTTTTTTCTTTTTAGAATGTGCAATACAATACATTATTATCTGTTGGTCGATTTTCGTTGCCATATGAGTGAATTCTTAAATGATTACCTTAAAAAAGCCTTTTCTTCATCCTACAGATTAGGTAACACTTATAATAATGTTTCCAAAATACTTTTAATAATTTTGCAATAATTAAATCAGCAAGGTCAATTTACTTTACGTTGATATTTTTTTTTTATCGTCTATTTCTATTTTAATCTTAAATAATGCAGTCGACAAGTCATGTTTGAATTCCTCTACATTAGTTGCTATATCCATATAACATTACAATAACATCAATCCATTAAGTGTTGACAAAAACTATCATTGATATAGACATCATAAAATAATTACTGTTTACAAAGCTTTTTTCGAATTTTGCGAAAAACTAAGGATGTTATATCCAAGAGAAGGATCACCTAAGCTGTTTTTGACTAATTTTTAATGCCTTTTGGTCATTATTGCTCTTGAGCTTCGTACTTTTGGCATTTTAGAGCGTCACTGACGAGTCTATAGTAGACTAAAGTGCGTCTGACGTACACAATTTATATCCTGGTATTTATAATGAGTTCACTTACAAAATGTTCAGTTCGAAACCTTTTGATGACTTAAATGAAAGTAGATCACTTTGTGAAATGAATTTTATGTTGTGCCCTTCTTCATGCGGACTTGTTTCTTTATTATTATGAAACTGACTTGATACAGGAACAACAACAAAATAAGAAGTAAGCAATATCCTTTAACTTTACTGTCCGCTATATAGATGATGTTCTCTCACTAAATAATTCAGACTTTGGTGGCTATGTTTAACACATCTATCCCGTCAATTTAGAGATAAAAGATCCAACAGATATAGTTAATTCTACCTCAAATCTAGACTTACATCTAGAAATTAACAATAAAGGTCGATTGAAAACCACCATTACGACAAACGAGATGATTTTAGCTTCCCCATTGTGAACTTTCCATTTTATGTAGAAACATTCCAGCAGCGCATGCAGACGGGGTATAAATTTCCCAATTGAAACAATATTCTTGCGCTTGTATTTCCAATCATGATTTCCTTGATAGAGTATTGCTGCTCACAAGGAAGCCAATAAAGCAAGAGTTTAAAATTGTGAAGTTGAAATCATCCTTTTCGTCAATTTTACGGACGCCATCACAAGTTGGTTGACAGTTATATAATAACCATTTCACAGATGATATCGGATATGTTTCTTACGCTGTAACTACAACCCCCTTTCTTTTCATGAATGTGACCTACCGATTTTGACTATCTTCCGGGTTTGTAATATCATGAGCAACACGACAGGTGCCGTATATAGAGCAGGATCTGCTGACCCTTCCAGAGCAACTAACTACCCCCAGTTTATTGTGGCGTTCATGTTGCTAAATCTTTACTTTTTAATGTTGTTTCTTGTGTACTATTATTTGTATGTTAGTCTTTTTTTTTTGCATTTTATGACATGGAGTTGTCAATTTAATTTCGATTTATGAGTTTCACGGCTCCTTTGTTATCTTTTGCCACTCTTTTATGAATAGAAAACTAAAATATTCAATATCTAGATTTGTGTTCTCGCTCGCAATAAAACAATATTTCATATAATCTGTAATACAGTATTATAACTTGCTATTGTGTTTTCTGTTTTTGATTAATGTATTGGCCTACCTTGAAATGTAATTTCCTGTAATTATAGCTTTTCTCATGCATTTGTGTATATAATTTTAGATATTCGGAGGAATAAACCAGCAATACTATAATAACCTTGTTATACTTTAAGGACACATGCAACGGTAAAAACATCAAAATTAATTTCTAAATATAAATGTTTTTGGTTGAACTCGGTAACAAAGGTGCAGATCTTTATTGGCATGGTGTATTTTCTATTATGATCACCGAGATAAATGGATGCTGCTCACAGATAAGCTTCATGTGTAATACTACTAAATTATGGTACGTCACATCCGGTTGTATACGAAAACAGGTCTAAGAAATATTCCCTTGAATTTGACAGTTGTAGAAAATTAACCCTTTATTTCAATGCACTTACATTTTGTGAGACATAAATATGTATGCTGGGCATCTGCAAGCACCATTCTTTTTTATTTGATGGTCTTATACAATATTTTAAAAGTAAAGGTTACATAGTTACTAAAGCAGGCAACCAGTAAATAAAAGTGTAAACATTTGGATTGTTTACTTTCGGTGCTGTTTTATTTTTATATGCAATGAAATGTAGTGTGATATTTTCACTGTAGCACTGAAAAGGATAAAACTTTATTCATGCAAAGTATTTCTTTAGTTGAAAAAAAAAGATAAATACTGTACAATTTAAAAACATACCAATTTAACAAAGAGGAAAATCAATAGCGGTATTACACCTCTTTAAACCAAGACGTCCTAATAGTGAAGTAAAATGATTCCATCGTAAACTTTAAAGACCCCGTCATGAGTTGGAAGATCGTTATTGAATATCCGTTTAGTAGATAATAGCGGATACATGCATAATGTCTTAAATTGATGTCTACGAGAAAACCATGCAAAATCAAAAAAAAATTACGAAAGGGACTTTGGAGTTTTGAACTGATTTTGGAATCCTAGTAAAGAATTAAGTACATCTAAAAGTCCTATGGTTATAAAAATACAATTTATCTCAAATTATGTGAATACAGGGCAATTCTGTTTTGGTACCAAAATCTGCTTGAATATGTTATTGAAATTGGACATGTTTGGGTTTTTTTTTATTGAATAGTTGAAAGTATTATATGACAAAATATTTTGTTTTGCCTTAAAATTCAGATTTTCTACTAAAATAAACTGTAATTTGGTTCTTATTTCAACCTTTATTATTGTTTTGATTTTTATTGACATAAATGTGTTTTTCTAAAATTTTAACTAAGCCTGCACTAAAAATGCCCATAAAACCTCAAAAGTCACTCAAATTGAAACAATATTTTGTTATATTATATGGTTCACTACAAACTAGTATTCCTTAACCGGAATTTCGTATGAAATTGATATAAGCTTTTTGAAAAAAAATGTAAAACTGAAAAATATACCTAAAATTATCTCCCTTTGTAAAACTCTTCCAAATAAAAGGTAGATTTAGTGTTAATAGCAGGAGGTAAATCAACAATCAACATTCTAGGTTCTAACATCAAATACAATGCGGTATAACTTTTTCAATAAAACAAAGTTTGTCATATTTTTTTCCATAATCTTGTTAATTAAGGTTAGATACATAACATTGCACATGCATGTAAACTAACACCGAAATAGCTTTTGAAATTTTCACTTCAATAAAACCCTACTTTTTTAATGTAATATTATTAACTAATAATCTATAGCATCATGATCATCGACATATTTTGTTGATTCGGGCAACAAAGGTTTCTTTTTACATCAAAGGAGCACATGCGATCACCCCTATTTGTGATGGCATTAGTGTTGCTCAGTCTTTAGTTTTTTATGTTGTGTATCATGTGTATTGTGTTCTGTTATTTGTCTGTTTGTCTTTTTATTTTTAAGGCATGGCGTTGTCGGATTGTTTTCGATCTGTGAGTGCTACTGTCCCTATGGTATCTTTCGCCCCTTTTTGATGCTTATTTTACACTAAAACAAAAACCATGTCCCTCTGGTATCTTTCGTCCCTCTTCTATATTTATTTTTTGTACTTATGTTTGTCTGTTAGTCTATGCAGTCTGTTCACCCTTTTTAGCCCCAACTTTTTTCTGTTTTTATTTTCGACTAATAATGTCCTTCTTTTTTGGCAGTTTACATGTAATTATTTTTATATTAAGCCCACCTTGTAAAATATCACCAATAAGTGTGTTTCGCTTAATTCTGTCTGGTTTTCCATTCCATATGAAATTATAAAATAATGAAGTGAGCTCTGTTAACCTGGAGTGTGATAGGTTTGGTAATGCAATCAATAAATGGACCAACTTTTAAAGAACAAGTTATTCAATAACTGTAATTTTTCCTAATAATGAGAGTTTTCGATGTTGCCAGCTCTTCAGAACTGCAGAGACCTTTTCAATTTTCTTAGCAAACTTAATTTCTGTTATACAGCTTAAATCTAAAGAAAATTCAATCCTCAAAAGTTTAAAATTTGAATGTGACCAATGAAGTTTTAAGTCGGGACATAGAATAAGATCAGAATATTTTTTACTTCCAACCCATAGTGCTTTTGTCTTTGAAGCATTTATTTTCAAACCTGAAATTTTATGAAAAGATTCAAAGCATAAAAGTGTTTCCCTCAACGATATTCCCCTTCCATCTAACATAAGGAATGTGTCATCTGCGTACATGCTCAAAAGAGATTCATTTTCATTGATGGTAATTCCGCTTATGTCAGAATTACCTTTTAATTTCAAAGATAATAATTCAACCCCAATTATAAGTAAATCAGGAGAAAGAGTATCTCCTTGCCTGCAACCTCTTTCTAAATGAAAAAACTTAGACATGTGTCCATTATTTATAACACAACTAGATGTCCCTGAGTATAAAGTTTCAAACCATCTACATTAAGAAGGTCGAAAATTAAAGCTTTTCAAAGAATTCACCATTCCAAGGAATCAAATGCCTTTTCAAAATCAACAAGTAATAAAAGACCTGACAGTGTCTTATTATTTTCCTGAAGAATCAAATCATATAAAAGGCGTGTGTTCTCACCCACAAATCCTGTCTTTAATGAAACCTGTGTGTGTGTCACTTATGATAAATGGTAAGACGGGTTGAAGTCTATTAGCTAAAACAGCAGAAGCTATTTTCATATCAGTATTCAAAAGACTAATCATGCTAATAGGACGCCAGTTACTAATATACTGTCTGTCTTTTCCCCCTTTAGGAATGCAAGTTATTATACTTTGAAAAGTTAAATTTCCTTCACAAAGATCACTTTGTTCTCCTGTAAGCTTAATGTTATGATTAAACAATGATGTATCATTGCAATCTAATTTTTTGCTTGAGTACAAATTTTTATAAAAATTTTGTTGTTCCATCAGAATTTTTGATTGCTCTGAAATATGCTGATCTTTATCACCAATAAGTTCTGCTATGGTTTTCTTAATAAAAATTTTCTTTTCTGATTTACAAAAATAATTTGTACACTTTTCACCATTCTCATGCCAGTTAGCTCGTGATCTAAGCAGCAAGCCTTCAACGTTCTTTTGTCTACAATTCTCCTAGTTCAAGTTTTTTTTCAAATACAAATTTTTGAACCTCATCATTTTGAGAATGATTCACAATACTTTCAAAATCTCAAATATCATTTTCAAGTTTGAGAGTGACATTTTTTTTCCTCTCTGGATTTATTAATGCTGTAATTTATGGACAATGATATAATCTTCGGATTATCTATACATTTCAGTTAAGGAGGTAGACAATGGTCAAATAGTCTTTTACGTTTTTATCTTGTTTTGTGTGTGAAGTTCTTTTTTCTACGTGACATATAATGGTTCCTTTTTTTTCTAATTCAAGCGATATTCTAAACATAATCAAGCTTGACTACACATAAACGTTTTATTATATAAAGATATAATTATAAATACAACAAATGTATATGAATGTTTTTGAAACAAATAAAGTTGTGTGCTATATGATATAAAAGATAATGTGTTAGCAAAAAGATTTAGTGGTCAATACGAATCTACCTTTCTTTCGGTAAAGTTAACCGAAAAACAAATGTTTAATACTGTCACTCTAATGGCTGATGGATCAAATGATGACGGTAATTGTTGTTTGCATTAAAACGTACTATGTATACAAATGACTATGCTATCTTATAGTCCTTGGGTTGTCAGCTGTTCTATGCTTCTCCAATAAACGTATGCCAACATGACGTAGTGTAGCTAGAGTAACATATGATAACACATTAAAACAAAAACATACACACCACGTTATTGTAAGTGTTTAAAATTCCTAAACCAATTAATAGCATATTTCAAAATAGTAATCATAAATTGTATCACATAACGATTAACTGATGATTGTGTTTAATGTTCGGCTAGATCGTTCATGTGTAAAGTCAACAGTCTCAAAATTAACAATTACCGCAAATTATTAAATGATTGTATACACGTCTGCTTTGAATTGAAACGTGATAACTGTTTGTTACCACAATTTATACGGAGATGTATTATTAATGTAATATTGCTAGATACAGCATGCCTTACTGGGCCTCATAATATTTTTATACTTTCACACTGATGAAACTCATTTTCAAAAGATACAGAGACATCTAATTCAAACCTAAACAGAAGTAGAATGATATACGTACATGGAGCTTTGTAATATGTTTGACTGAATACACAAGTTAAAAACAAAGGCATGAACGATCCGCTTTATAAATGTAATACATTACTTCATTTTGTACTTCAATCCAGTAAAAGAGGAACAGTCAAATTCATAAATCGAAAATAAACTGACAACGTCATGGCTAAAAATGAAAAAGACAAACAGACAAACGATAGTACATACGACACAACATAGACAACTAAAGAATAAGCAACACGAACCCCGCTAAAAACTGGTGGTGATCTGAGGTGCTCCGAAAGGGTAAGCAGATCCTGCGCCACATATGGCACCTGTTGTGTTGCTCATGTTATAACAAATCCGGTAAATAGTCTTCGGGTGCGGGAATTTCTCGCTCCATTGAAGACCTATTGGTGACTTTCTGCTGTTGTCTGTTTTATGGACGGGTGTCATGTTTAATAATTTCCTGTTTATAAAACTTTGAATTTTTCGAAAAAAAACTAAGGATTTCTTATCCCAGGCATAGATTACCTTAGCCGTATTTGGCACAACTTTTTGGAATTTTTGATCCTCAATGCTTTTCAACTTTGTACTTGTTTGGCTTCATAAAAAGTTTTGATATGAGCGTCACTGATGAGTCTTATGTAGACGAAATGCGCGTCTGGCGTACAAAATTATAATTCTGGTACCTTTGATAACTATTGTTGTCTCTTTGACACATTCCCCATTTCCATTTTCAATTGTAATATTCAGTAGGTCACATTCATGAAAGGGAAGCTGATTGTATTTACGACGTCGGGAACACTCTTACATTAGCATACATGCATTTTGTTAGCAAATTTTAAAGGGTCGTTAATTTACTTAATTTTACTCGACGTACAATAGTTCATATTTAACAGTCTGAATTTATATCTGATTTTTACTTGACAAGGTCTTATATATTTTATAGAATGTGACTCACACTCAAGTTTAACATGTCAAGTCAGAATCAAACGCGGATCGAGTCCGAACCATACTTTAATCAAGTATGTACCTTACTCAACCCTTATTTGCACCAAGGAATGCCATCTTATATAATCAACTCGTAGAACGTAACCTGTTATAGCAAATTTCATTTGTTTATATATATAAACCATTACATTCTTGACCTTTTGCTCACAGGAAAAATTCTTTATATACCTTTGAAACCTTGATATCGACAATAAGTTCAAATAATTGAGTGTTTATCTTAAACATACAGTAAAAATTGTAATACAAAATCAAAACATAGCCATTTGAACTACTGTATAGTTTTAGTAAGATGCAAATTTATAATTGAAAAAATAGAATCAGTTTGTCCTTTTTTTTTTGTGATTATTGGTTATGAATCAGAGATAAAAAAGATGGGCATAATTGGTCAAAGCACAGGATGACCACAAGTCTAAATTGTTTGCAATTGTATCAGTATTTTGAAGTACTATTTCATTATGTTTAGAATTCTGCAGATCAAAATCTATCACAAGTCGGTCGTTCGCATAGAGTACATATAGACAGAATTTTTTAAACCATCCGAAGAACATACAAAAAAATATAGAATTACATAGAATGTTCATGTTCAAATAGTACCAATTTCAGACGGTCACTGGTTGGCAGTGAAATGAATAAGGACTCGCTTAACAAAAATTTTTAAATGAGCAAATACTTACCAAGAACAATTACTGTTAGTGCACCCACTTAAAAAGATAAATAAAACACCCGTAAAAATGGTTAGAATTATACTATACAAATATTGTTGTTTATCTGCATTTCTTTAAAGAAGAGATATAGATGTATAGCAAAGGACAATAAAAATAGCTAATGCGAATAAAAACAATCAAACAAATATCTCGCTACTATAGTGAAGAATTGTGTCTCTTCTGCTATACATGATCGATCAAATATCGTTTTTCATTACGAAAACAAATATACATTTACAAATTCTATACGGTTTGGCAAAACATAAAAGAGACATGGTTTTAAATTTAAACTGTATTCAATTGATGAACCTTCTGTTGCATGCATGTAGCCTTTTGTCTGAATGTTGTTTTATCAAAATAAACCAATGATTTTTTTTAAACAGTCATCTACAATTGTAGTAAAATAAAACAAAACATTTGACTGCATAATAATGCACGCAAGATAACACAGTGTTTCATTTTCTTTATAAATAACAACAAATGTATACAAGTGGAACAACCAAATTTTTACTTTGACATTGTTTTTTTTAACTGTATGTTCCCTCATTACTTTTATTCACTATAGTCTGTTACATAAATTATCTGGCGAACAATATAATTTGATTTGTAATGTTTTATACGACCGCAAAAAAATCTATCAGGATGTCAAATTGCTTTTGGTTGTATTTTATTTGTACTTTAAGTTATGTGTTTGCGTTTATCTAAATATGTGTTTTTCACACACTAAACTACTAATTTATACATAAGTATTACCGGATAATTTGCGCTGTACTTAAAATAATAATAATAAAAGAACTAACGCTAACTTCAACAAGACATATTTCAATATCTAACGACATGACTATTGTGTTTAGTCTCAAGGAAAACCAATTGATATGAGATAGAAGTTTCATTTTTCATACATTAACATCTCAATGAACACATGATTGTAATAGGAATAAGGTAAATCTGTGTTACTTACGTCCACAAACCGTGACTGCAAAAAAAAAGAAAATAAGAAAAAGGTAAGCTTATCAAACATTTAAAAACAATGTGTTTACTGAGTCTGGTATAATTATTAACTTTTAATGATCCTTATCTCATACTTTAAAATATAAATGTTTGCTCTTATCTAATACACAAAATATAATGATTATTGAACTTAATTAAGTGGTGAATTCAAATAATGCTTTTACAATGATATTACGAATGGTCGTTTTGTAAAAATCTTAATCTGTCGTAATATACGCACCAATAAAAAGTTATTGGTTAATATTTCAATATGCTATGAACACCAAACAAATAAACATGAACTCTCTTGTTAAGCTGAGGATGATCTGAAGTACACTAAGATAAAAGAAAATTAAAATTCTAATATATATGCAATTTTCTTTGTAAACAACACCGTGATACCAGTTTCGATATATCGACTCAGAGATATATATAATACTGGCTGGTACAAAACACTTCTCACGTTAATCCACATGTACTGGAACCTTTTTACAAATCCTTTGTCCATTTTTATTGATTTAAAACTTGCAACTTGCATTTAAAAAAGAAAAGAAAAATAACTTGTATTCTCATTCGGATGCATAATAAAAAGAAGTAATGCACTAGAGCTCGTAGAAATCAACGAAATCAAAAATAAATCAAGATTCCGCGATAGTATATTACTGATTTTGGCACATTTAAGTCATTTCAAAACATGACGTCTTACAAATGAAAACAATACTGTATTTAAATTGATTTTCAGGTAGGTTTTTGTTTACTTTTCTATTGTATTGTATTATTCCCTTATATACTGACCGACTTTATAAACGCAACACTAGATTAATTTATTGTTATTTTTGAATGAATGTGTCACAATGAAAAGCAATAATAATTGCCTGTTACAAACGTCAAAATGATTTTTAGAAAGGTCAACAAATTCTGTCTGACAAGTTTTGGGTTCTGTTTTACACTTTCTGATTTTACATTTGTTCAACCCGTTTATTTGTTATGGCAATTATGCGGTTGTAACTTGAGGGCTTTAATGTTTTTCCTCTGTCGATTCTTAATCAATTCAGTTGATTGGAAACATTTATGGCATGAATCTGTACACAATGGCACTCGGCAATTTGATTAGCAGTTAACGTTGCGGTCGCAAACATGTTTTACAAATGACGTTGCGTAATCAAATTCTGTTGACGTTTCATTGTCACTACACGTTAATCCGTTCATTGATGGCAAGCAACAAATCTTGTCTACTTGTATCGTTGATGGAAGGACAGTAAGACGAGTTTCTGAAGTCATACAGTATGGTTGCACCACGTTTATGTGTTCATGTTTGCAGTATTCTTAAGGGCTTATTCATTTTTTTTTTATTTCTTAGTCTTGGCAATATGGAGATGTAGCTTCTTTTCATGCTTATCATACTTCTTTATATTTACAAAAATTCAAAATCTGACTAACCTGTGGTTATTGATCATACCAAATATTTTAAGTCGCACGATATTCTTAATGCGAAATGTCGGACCCATGAAAGATTGTTTCAGTTTTTTTTTTGCTTTGAAACAATCTTTCATGGGTCCGACATTTCGCCTTAAGAAATTCGTGCGAATTAAAAAATTCGGTTCGGTATGATCAATTGCGTAATATACGCAAACATTAAATATTGGAAAATTAACAGAGTTCAAAGTTAAAATAAATATGCTTATTTAGAATTATGCAAACATGCTATGATCACCAAAAAAAAAGAAATTAAAGCTAACGGAATTGAACGGTCTATGTTTAATGAATTATTTACATTATTTAAGTATTGAATATAAGTGCATGAGCTATCTTGTTTAGCTGAACATGCCCTAAACTATGTACAATCAGTTACTGGATTTTCATCAATATAAAAAATTACACATAGACTGAATAATAAGATCACAACCGAGCTATTTAGTTTTGTATGTGAATAAAAAAAAAATGTATAATGTTCAAGCACTGAAAAGAATTATAACTTTAATACATACCCGTATACCTTTTTGTCAGGTTCATTCCTGTAAAACAAATGACATTCTTGTGTCTTATTAAGTGTTATTGAGAAGTAACACATCTTTACTTTAGAACAAGAGATGCATGTATGTACGTTGTATTCTTATATATATTACCGCAATAACGGTTCAATACAATTAGAAATGAACATTTCGAGATCGCGTAACATTTGGGAAGCAATCCTCCGACTTCGTTTACAAAAGAATATTGGAAACACACTATTGTGGATACACTTTGTGCTATGGCATGTCCTTAAATAACTACACGTCCAACACACAAGCAAATGAATATGTTTTATTTTTGCATATTGATATGAATTTCTTGTCTTTTTAATTTTTGTCTTGGTTTTGTCTCTGATTTTAAATGTTCGAATGCTTCAAGTTTGATACCCTGATATATAATCTGTCTAGCATTCGTGTGAATTTGCGTTTTACTTTTTAATTATCAGTATTTTCTACTTTAAAAGAAATGAAAGAGAGAGTATTTGTTTACGCAGGACAATTTTCCATCATCTCATATACTAATTTTAATTAATTTGCTTAAGAAAATTAAATTAAAAAAATTCTAAAAGATTTAGTATTTTGATTTTTTTTTTTATCACAATTCCAACAAATATAAAATTTGATTACCCCCTCCCGCATTTTAAATTGATAAGTGTTTAGCTGACCACACACTTTACTTCACACCCACAGACAATTCAGTAAATTAAGATTTGTATGATTGAAGTATACCCATGAATAAACATTTTCCATCACAAAATAATTTAATTAATACCATTTTCATATATTTGTTTTCTGTAATAGTCCATTTAGTACAATATACTTACGTTAAAACTTGCTCATTCCTGTAAAAAGAATACAATAATCTTTACAAAATAACAATACAATATAAAATATTCAAAACGTTTTATGTTAGTGCAAATTCGAAACACAAGTCTTTGTTAGAAATTCATATCAGGTTGAATGTAAAAGACTAAACAGTTTTAATAGACATCCCCAAAGCTACAACCAAGTAAGTTAATAATGGGAAACGTGTATGCAGTTATGAAATACAAATGCATTGCCGCTGTCCAGATAACTGAACAATATTCTGAATATTGTAAATACATTGCTTTGATAATAATGAAATAAAGCATATTGAACGCATTATCGGACACAGATTGCATGTTCGTTTTATGTTTTGGTTCGGGTTGCTATGGTGTCTGTTATATAAAAAGAAGTAAATTATTTTCAATCTTTTACCACCAATTGGAAAGTAACATCATCTAAATATTTGAACATAACACTGTGAGTCACGTTAGTTTAAAAACTGGTTTCTGTTATTTGACTCACAGGCAATACAAAACTGTATACAAGTGTTTAATTTATTTCACTTTGGTGTGGCTTCGTTCAAATTGAATACAACTCCTTAACACTAGTCACTTATTCTGAACATATCGTAATCAATTGTGATATTATTAATCATGGGAAACATTTTTCTTATACTTTGATATATCATAACAAATGATAATGTCAGTAATGAAAAGTTCTATTATAGTAATACCAAAATAACCAAACGTACTCGACATAAAGTTACAATAAATTAGAGAAAAACACCCCAGGCAATTATAAAAACAACATTTTCAAAGTTGATGTTTTTATTACTTACCCACAATTATTACATCTGTATTTGTATTTCTTTTGTGATTCTTTAGCCCTGAAATAATATTAATCAGGGTGTAATTCATTTCTCTGAAAAAGCATGTAAATACAATAACACACTGCCACAAGGAAAAGACGAATATGACAAAACCGTAACTTGTGCAAAAAAGTGTGCAAGCTTACAACGAAAACATTGGTATAGCGTCATTTTCCAAGCACATTTTTGCCAATAAAGAAATCCTTCCATAGCGGACTATACGGCATTACTTTGTGTATCCTGTTGAAAGCCTGACTGCCGCCTGTAATTGTTTAAATCTTTTATTCGAACTTAAGTTAACATTTGTCCCATTGGCAATCATAACACATCCCATTGTTTTTTTTAAAGAACATCTAGAAAAACACTGTTCATTTCCGAATATCTAGCCAATTATTGGTTATCAGCATATTGCAGTTGGATTTTTCATAAACTCTGAAAGTGACTTTAAATAACAAAATGCTGGACTGCATATTTTGGTCTTCTATCTTGTATTTGTGTTGTGCTTTGAACATTGTCTTCATCTTCAGTTTTCAATGCTTATTTACTGTGTCTTTAATCATTAAAGTTATACAGTTGAGTAGAGTTTATGTTCATATATTTACGTTCAAATTGCTAAACAAAAGATGCATTATATTACCTGGTATTCTGCTTGTTTTCAGTTTTTTCCAATAATGCTTTACCTTCTCTGAAACACAAATCATCACTACATGATAAGCTCATTGAAATTGGTTAATACAATATGCAAGAAATAAATATTATCAGATTATTACATGGCATTTTTCATATCGCATGTATTATCAGCCCTTGGTTCAATATCAGCCCATGAGCCGCATATGCTTCAGCAGAGAAAAAAACCCTTTTAATATGGACGAATCGACAAAAAAAATTAACAATATACATTGTGAAGACTGTTAGGAAAAGTCAAACTTTTCAAAGTAACTTTCTAAATTATGTTTGAAATTTATAAAACATGTATTTATTTAATAATATTTTTTGTTTCTTATTTTTATTTTTTTATTATTATTTTACACAATACACTTTTCAGTATCTTAATAATTGTTTTGTGCACTATTTTGTAATGTTTATCACTGAAAACGTTGCATTGAGGTGTATTTTCCTGAATTTGCCGAGTATGACCGGAATGCCATGCGATAACATTACGGAAAGGCATGTGATAACAATCGAGCATGTGATAAACTTTTCATATCAGCACGCTAAGCACCAATTCGAAAAATATGGAATCTACGTAAATTTGATGCTATTATCATACAGTAAAAATCATATGTTATTTAGTCTAATTATATGATAAATAGAGAATAATACATGGCAAAATCCGTATGATATGTCGTATCATCCCGAGACACCAATATCAGCCCAATGTGATACGGATTTTGCAATGTTTTAGACGCTTTATCATATATTTGTACAGGAAAGTATTGTATTATATGAAGTGTTTTCTGGTCCATAGCACTGGGTTACCTTCAGTTCTACGTTTGTCTTGTTTTAATAACCTTAAAAGAATTACTTACCTTACAATTTGCGTGCTGTTGTTTTAAAAATATTTTATTTATTGGATTTGTGTTGTGTGTTTTGTATTTTTTTATATATATAGTTGCATTTAGTGTACCAAAAATAAAGTAGGAGTGTGATAAAGGGTGTGATAAAGGGTGCGCATCAAAGTTGCGTGGTATGGATTAAACTGCAGGCTAATTTTTTTTAATATAAACAAATACTATATTTACTACTAAATATATGATAAAAGGCAAGTTGATTAGTAATAATTAGAATTTGATTATGTCATATACAAAAAAGTTTAGGTATATTTTAGGTTTAAGAAAAATAAAAATATGTAGGATGCCAAACATGAGGGAAAAAATCTCTTTTAAAGGTAGGGAAATAATTATGTGGTTTATACAAGCACAAAATGAAAACAAAATGATTATATACACCAGGAATCATTAATAAAAAAAAACCACTTGTTTTAGATTAATTTCCGAAGTGTCTTTCATGTGACTTATCATCACAAGGACAGCTACAACTTAGAGAGTTAAAAGATGGAGATGTTTTATAACTGAAATTGAGAATGGAAATGGGGAATGTGACACAGAGACAACAACCCGACCACAGAAAAAAACAACAGCAGAAGGTCATCAACAGGTCTTCAATGTAGCGAGAAATTCCCGCACCTGGAAGCGTCCTTTAGCTGGCCCCTAAACAAATATATACTAGTACAGTGATAATGAACGCCATACTAATCTCCAAATTGTACACAAGAAACTAAAATTAAAATAATACAAGACTAACAAAGACCAGAGGCTCCTGACTTGGGACAGGCGCAAAAATGCGGCGGGGTTAAACATGTTTGTTAGATCTCAACCCTCCCCCTATACCTCTAGCCAATGTAGAAAAGTAAACGCATAACAATACGCACATTAAAATTAAGTTCAAGAGAAGTCCAAGTCTGATGTCAGAAGAAGTATGCGAGGTGCTAAATACATGATATAAACACAACCATCACAAATATAACAAGAATGGTCAAAGCTGTTTCGAATAAAGTTTCTTAATATAGAGAATGAACAGTTATGACAGTAGCTTATTTATCACAGGTGCCGTTTTAAGTGCAGGATTGCCTACATGTACACAAAAGTTAAATCAGAAGAGTCCAAAATAATTTACAATAACTAATTGCTAGACAAATTTCAATAGCTGTTTTAATAGTGGATAGTTGTTATATTCATTTTGTACATTTAATAGGGACACTAATACCTATATATGCCGAAGAACGGTGTAAGTATAAGATACCGCATACCGATAATTCAAATCAATCAATTTTCAACTGGATCGATGATGCTGAAATCTTGATTTATTTAAAGTCTTAAATCTAAAGTTTAAATACCAGATGCTTAAATGTGTCCTTCTATCAAAATGTCTGATTTCTATTTTCTTATAACTGAGGTTCATTCAATGTGGACTACTGTTCACACAAAGCGAGCCAAAATTGACTTTTCGTCGTATCAAAATGAGCACACGAAATTAGTCTGTTTTAAACAATTTCTAACAACATTGTCTTTTCTAGATCCGTAGTATCAATCAAAAATATGTGCTGTTCTTATCTTACAACCATTTGTTTACCTGTTTTGTCTGTTTACCTCTTGAAGAAGTATGTTCACCAGATGTTCGTTAGTGTAATAACACATTTTTATTTTGTGTAGTGTTGTTTGTCATTTGGTGTTTTTTGTTTTTGTTTTATCATGGTGCTGTCGGTTGTTTTTAAGAACGCCTTTGAATGTCTATTTGGTATCTTTTGCTCCGATTGCATTGCTACAAGACACACATTCAACATATAGATTTACCATTTATTTAAGAAAATATTCCGTATACCGATGCAATTGTTAACACCATAATTAGTTTTTTTCTATGAATTGATAACTTACTGAAACTGTAACTCTCCGAATAGGCTGTCTATTTCTGTACCTAAAGGCTTTTTGTTTCTGTATGACACAGATGACTTTTCAGGAACTTGCTGCAATTCAATGTTGTCCACATCAACTTTAAGTTTCTTAAGATTGTTTAACAAAAGTACATCTGTTATTGATTCCATTTCTTTGATGTTTTTTTGCCATTGTTGACAGTTTTCGAAATCTTTACGATGAACTTTGATTAGTGCAGACATATTATGTAATGTTTTCTGTTCCTTATCCTGCACAAGCTTAACAAAACCTTCGACTTTTTTATCAATAAGTTTCTTCCAGTAGTTGCCCTCTTCAGTTATGGTCTTGATGACTGCTTTGACTTCCTCACGGTAAGCTTTTGTGTACCTTTCAATTGTGTTTACGTTTTGCCTCGATGTTGTTTCCTTTAATTCAATAACCTTGGCAAATTCAGATCTAAGTTTTTTAGTTGATTTAGTCAGGTCTGTCATCAAATGGCGACTGTGTTTCTCGACGGAGCAAATTCTACAGACAGGAGTATCACAATCCTGACAGTAGAATAAGAAACTTTCCTTGTGGTCCGTACAAAGAAGTTTTTCTTCCTGGTTGATATCTCGTCCGCTTACAAAAGTGTGGTTTTTACAAGACTTTGCGCGTAAATGAGATAATTTACAGTTTCCGCAAAACAGCTGATCACACTGCTGACAGTAGTGTTCACCTGGTCCGCCGGTACATATTTCACAAGTCGATGCAGCAGCTTGTGCCATTTTGTATGTTTTTGTTATCACTATCGACAACCTTTGGCTAGTTCGTTTAATATTAGTGCGTACTCTGGCAGCTTTATCGTAAATACATATTACAATTATTGGGGAAAACTGAATGAATTATTTAGATTGGCTTTTCAAATGAATTAATTTTGTTTGAACTTTATATCACAAATATAAAATATGTCAAATAATTTCTTTTAGTCAATGTTCAAAACATAAGCAATAATATTGAGTTATAAGATACCTTGTACAAACCATTGAAATCTTACTCATAAAAAAGTTTTGAAACTATAATAAAATATTAATTATAGTATTTGTTAACACTAATCAAATTGTGTTTATTGAATCTTATTAAATAAATCTGATTCATTACGCAATGAGCGATTCATAACCTTTAACTCAACCGACTATACAAGGATACACAATCAAACATGACCGCCGAATTATGTGATTAAATATCTTTACCTGTACTGACTAGGTTTTGGGTACGTTTTACCTGACTGCTTACACATATTTATTTAGTGAATGAATGCTATATATTTAACTTGCATATATTGATCAATTTAAATAATATGTATACCATTGTTAAGGGTACAATATATTCTAATTAAAATGTTATAAATGTTTAATTAATGAATAACAATGGTATTGAGCTGAGTCCTTCGAGGTTTAAGAATAAAAATTTAATTAAAAAAAAATCTTCCTTTTTTAATAACCTTTAGTGATGTCGATAACCAAGATAAAGGACGAATAGTATGCACATGTATGGTATTTAAGACATATTCCAAAAGTTATCAAACGTACGAGGATTATAATTTAGTACGTCAGACGCGCGTTTCGTCTACATAAGACTCATCAGTGACGTTCATATTAAAATATTTATAAAGCCAGACAAGTACAAAGTTGAAGAGCATTGAGGATTCAAAATTCCAAAAAGTTGTGTCAAAACGGCTAAGGTAATCTATGCCTGGGATTAGAAAATCCTTAGTTTTTAGAAAAATTCAAAGTTTTGTAAGCAGGAAATTTATAAATATGACCACATTATTGATATTCATGCCAACACCGAAGTGTTAACTACTGGGTTGGTGATACCCGCGGGGACGAAACGTCCACCAGCAGTGGCATCGACCCAGTGGTGTAAATAGTTATCAAAGGTACCAGGATTATAATTTAGTACGCCAGACGCGCGTTTCGTCTACATAAGACTCATCAGTGACGCATATATCAAAATATTTATAAAGCCAAACAAGTACAAAGTTAAAAAGCATTGAGAATTCAAAATTCCAAAAAGTTGTGCCAAAAACGGCTAAGGTAATCTATACCTGGGATTAGAAAATCCTTAGTTTTTCGAAAAATTCAAAAGTTTTGTAAGAGGATATTTATAAAAATGACCACATTATTGATATTCATGCCCGCGGGAGTGTTAAGTCAGGACATACGTTTTGTTGTAATGAAAATATAGGTTTTGGCGATATTATTTTGTGTTTGTAACAAAATCCTTTAGCAGTGAAAAAAATACCCAACTTCTTCTGTATTATAAACAAGCAGAATGTCTACTTTTATTTTTGACAAAAATATTACCCAAGAATTGAAAGTGATGCATCTGCAGTTTTAATAATTGCTCATGAAAAACAATTTCTATTTTTTAGCTAAACAACAGATCAATGTAATTTAAAAATTTTAAAACCTTATAGATTACTCACATTACGTTCTTTCTGCTAGGTCTGCTAGGTCTGCATTGTAAATAAAAATGAATGTCACTAACGGAATTTGATTATTTGTTAGATATTTTCCTCCCAAACTACAGTTAGCTTAAATTATTGTCTGATGCAGGGTCTTTAGAAAAACGAAGTATATATTATCCCTTTTTTATATAATGTTCGAACACAGAAGTTATCTTTTTTTGTCAATTATCTGCCAATGAATATTTTATGAACTGATATATGTTACTGTAAAACATGTTGATAATACTTTGTTTTTCATTACAGACACAGAGAATGTGAGATGCATCTCTGAAATTGTTAAAGATTCGATATTAGAGCGAAATTTGAAGACATATCATAAAGAGTCATAAGTCATGTCGTTTCGGTTGACTAATACAGTGTGAATTATTGAGAGATTAATATTTCAAGAACAATTACTTCAAATAAACATAAATATCGTAAATATAACTCAACATGCAGACATCTTATACGTTCAGGTATTTCACATCCAAAATTTTATGGAAATATTCTTTATAAAGCACAAAAATGTCAGTATTCTCCTCAGAAACTAACAAAACCTTTAAATAGACTTATTAAAAGGGGATATAGTTACGATACTGTTGTCAGGTCATTAAAGATTGCATATTTTGGCTTTAACATTGATTCACTGATAGGGTCTTTGCATCGGAACTAAACACATTTATTTCTAAAAAAAACAGTTGTTGGCATGACACGGGTTATGTTCTTCTCATATATTTTATGATAGTATGATACTAAACCCCTAACGGGAGGGATTGTACCTGATATTCATATGATGAAGACATAATCTTTCAATCAGTTTAATTGAGGTCTGGAGCTGGCATGTCAGTTAACTGCTAGTAGTCTGTTGTTATTTATGTATTATTGTCATTTTATTTATTTTCTTTTGTTACATCTTTTGACATCAGACTCGGACTTCTCTTGAACTGAATTTTAATGTGCGTATTGTTATTCTTTTACTTTTCTACATTGGCTAGAGGTATAGGGGGAGGGTTGAGATCTCATAAACATGTTTAACCCCGCCGCAATTTTGCGCCTGTCCCAAGTCAGGAGCCTCTGGCCTTTGTTAGTCTTGTATGATTTTAAATTTTAGTTTCTTGTGTATAATTCGGAGTTTAGTATGACGTCCATTATCACTGTACTATTATGCATATTTTAGGGGCCAGCTGAAGGACACCTACGGGTGCGGGAATTCTCGCTACATTGAAGACCCATTGGTTGCCTTCGGCTGTTGTTTGCTCTATGGTCGGGTGGTTGTCGCTTTGACATATTCACCATTTCCTTTCTCAATTTTATTTTTATCAATAGTGAAAACGTTGTTGCGCACTCGAAAAGTCAATGTCCGTAAAACAAACCTTGTTTGAAGATGCTTTTATCTAATCTTAGACATCTAGTCCAAACAAACACATCGCGAAAGCCCACTCAAACAGAGAAACCGAATGATGTCAAAGAGGAGCCGAACTGAAAGGATAAATTTCTCCTCCAAGGTCATAAAGCCGCCAAAGGGAAACAGATACATTTTATTAAATTACTTTTAGGATACCTTTACTGATATCTAAACAATTAAGACCACTATTCATTATGGTGACCGTTTTAATTGTCGATTTTCCGTTGTTTTTCCGCAGACTTTGTCGATGCAACTCGTGTGTATGGAGCACATTCAACTTACCAAAACTCGTAAAGCGTGTGCATACACATTCTTACACCCGGAAAATTGAATTCATCATGTCTGTCATTGAATCGAGTTTAAAGTCATCACTCCATCTTAATTTCGAGAAAACAATATTTAAATGTGGTGCTGATCTTTTAACTTCGATATCATATTAACTGTCAATTTCACTGTTCTACAGTAAAGGGAATCTGTATGGTGTTTCAAAATAAAGATGTTTTATGACACAAAACATGAGATTTATATTTTTGCATTTGATGTTACTGTAGATACTGAAGTCGTCATAAAAATAAATAATAAATAAAGATAGAGTGAGAATTGAACGTACACACGACTCATCTTTGGAATAAATTCTTTATATAATTCATCAATGTCATTACACATTTGCTCTACGTGACGCTTTATTAAAGACAGGTTGTCAATTTTGTTCATTTGTTAAAGCTCGAATGAGGCGTGCACGAACAAACAAAACACATTCTGAATAAATATAAAAAAAGATGATGAATGATTGAGACAACTCTTCACAATGTCACAGAAATGTAAAGTCTGTATAAAACGCGCCAATGGCAAAACACATTATCACTACGTGACGCTTAATTAAGGACAGGTTGTCACTTTGGTTCATTTGTCAAAGCATGAGCGAGACGTGAACAAATAAATGAATCATCTTCTAAATAAAGTTTGTTTACAATCAACAAATGTCATAACAAATTTTAGCTACGTGAAACTTAATCAAACACGTAAAAGACAGGTTATCATTTTGGTTCATTCGTTAGCTTGAGTGAGACATGACATTTAGATGCGTATTAGTTTCAAATGATTAGGAAATAAGTCAATATGTAGGAAGACGCCAAGGAGTGTACAGAATAGTTTCTGTATTAAGCTTAAATAAATTTCGATTGACGAAAAAAGTGTCGTAAGTTCAAAAACTCAAATGTTGAAAAGAATAATTATATACCATTATTGGGAAATACACTGCTGCATAGTGTTTCTGTTATATGTGAGATGTGGTTACATATTCGAAGTCTATGCTCGTGTACATACATATAATATCTAAGATTGCGATTGAGAGAGTTGCATCATCGCGAATTCAACAACTCAAAATAAATATTCACGAACGAATGCATATATAAAATTACCTCGTAGATTCCATACACATATTCAATTATTTTATCTGTATAAAAGCACGAAGACAAAACATATAGATCTGCAGATCAGCAAGAATATGAAATAAGATACATAGTGTAGAAACTAACCAATGGTCACCCAGCAAAAATAAATACAAAAAATATCGTTCGTTAGATCAGCAAGAATAGTGTAGAAACTGACTAATGGTCAGACTAGTACTGGTTGTCCTTTCTGACAACCATACTGGTGTTGGTCACAGGCAGTCATTGCCTTTGACGGTGAATATACATCTTTGATTACAAAATAAAAATATTCGTTTGCACATTCTATACGGTTTGACATTACACTAAAGAATACAACGGGCACAATTTTAATTGTCACACAGTTGTACATGTATTTGTTTGACAAACGGTTTATATTCATTAAACTGAGTTGGTCACAGGCATGCATTGCCTTCGACGGTGACAAATACAATGATTAGGAGAAACCAGCATTTTTTTGCATTCCACATGATTTGAAATTGAAAACGACGTAATCATTTCAACTTTTTTTTTTAAGATAACGAAGTAATGAGAGAAATTGTTGTTTATATAAACCAAAATTTTAAGTTTGAAATTAAAAATAATCATCTAGTGTTACGTTCTTCAGTCGTTCAGTGTACAAAGTTTGCACTCCTTTTACTAGTTTTGTAGGTGTTTCTTCGATTTTGATTTTAGCCTTTAATCTAAACAAAACCACACTGAAATATACACACAGATATATACACGAATATACAATCATATAGATAGAACTTTAAATGCATCATTATGATGAGAATATTTGAAAAAAACCTGTCTGTTTTATCTAGTATATAATATATCTATATGTATAATAAAAAGAATTATTGGACAATGATATCAAGCTGAAACTAACTTTCTCTCTTTAAATAGAAAAAAAAGAATGTTATGTTTTGTATCTAAAATGTCAAACGGTCCATATTATTTGTTTTCCAATATACATGAAATCTTCTAGTCCGTGGGTTAAGATTTTGTTCTATGCATCACTTATCAAATAATGCCAAACTGAGTCATTGTTGCTATTTCAAAATATGGTAACATATTAGAACATGAACATATATAACATTTAATTACAAATGCCTACATACATTAAAGATGATCTAAGGCGCGTATGTTAGCTGAATGTCTTAAAGTTTAAGTTTAAACACAATTTATTCGGCTGTAATGTGACAATATCGTCTTGCAAGATACAACATGTCCCACAATAACTTACACTACAAACTCCTCAGAGTCTGAATTGACCAGTTTTTGTGCTCGACCAGTAAAATCGAGCACACATTTTACTCGACTAGTCTCGACATTGTCTCGACTGTACTTAACTGTACTTAAGTGTACTCGACTAGGTCTCGACTTTACTTAATTAGTCTGATTCAGTACTTGATGATCTTTGTGTAGTCTGAAATGGTCTTGACCAAGGCTCGACCTGTCTCGACCTGTCTTGACTAGTCTCGACCTGTCTCGACTAGTCTCGACTCAGTCTCAACCAGTCTCGACCTGTCTCGACTAGTCTTGACCTTCAAATTTAGTTTTGACTGGTGTAAATCAGCCCATCTAACTAAATTAAATATTGATCTTACAAAATTCAAGCTTATTAGGTAGTTTGATTTATTGCTGTGAAATGAAAGAATTTAATTTTACAATATGTAAAAAAAAAATTATTATAGAAAAATTCAGATAGGCATATTTAATTTTTTTTATAACTTTTTCAAATCAACTTGGATTTTCATCAAACTATGCAGATATCTTAGATATATATCAAGCTTAATGAATCCCATTTCATTTAGTTTTTTGTTGTATTGCTGTAAAATTTAAGAATTAAAGTAATTTTGGTAAAAAAAGCTAGGATTTGCAATTCGGACAAAATAGAGATAGTACACTTTAATTTTTTTAATAACTTTTTCAAATCAACTTGGATTTGCATCAAACTATGCAGCTATCTTTCATATATATCAAGCTTACTGAATCCCATTTCATTTAGTTTTTTGTTGTATTGCTGTAAAATTTAAGAATTAAGGTAATCTTGGTATAAAAAGCTAGAATTTGCAATTCGGACAAAATAGAGATAGTACACTTTAATTTTTTTAATAACTTTTTCAAATCAACTTGGATTTTCATCAAACTATGCAGCTATCTTACATTTATATCAAGCTTACTGAATCCCATTTCGTTTAGTTTTTTGTTGTATTGTTGTAAAATTTAAAAATTTAAATAATCTTGGTATAAAAAGCTAGGATTTGCAATTCGGACAAAATAGAGATAGTACACTTTAATTTTTTTAATAACTTTTTCAAATTAACTTGGATTTGCATCAAACTATGCAGCTATCTTACACATATATCAAGCTTACTGAATCACATTTCATTTAGTTTTTTGTTGTATTGCTGTAAAATTTAAGAATTAAAGTAATCTTGGAAAAAAAGCTAGGATTTGCAATTCGGACAAAATAGAGATAGTACACTTTAATTTTTTTAATAACTTTTTCAAATCAACTTGGATTTGCATCAAACTATGCAGCTATCTTACATATATATCAAGCTTACTGAATCCCATTTCATTTATTTTTTTGTTGTATTGCTGTAAAATTTAAGAATTAAAGTAATCTTGGTAAAAAAAGCTAGGATTTGCAATTCGGACAAAATAGAGATAGTACACTTTAATTTTTTTAATAACTTTTTCAAATCAACTTGGATTTTCATTAAACTATGCAGCTATCTTAAATGTATACTAAGCTTACTAAATCCCAGGTCATTTTGTTTTTTGTTGTATTGCTGTCAAATTTAAGAATTAAATTAATCTAAGTCAAAAAAGCTAGAATTTGCAGTTCGAACAAAATAGAGATAGTACACTTTAATTTTTTTTATAATTTTTTCAAATCAACTTGGATTTTATTAAAACTGTATAGCTACCTTGGTGATCTTACTAAATCCCAGGTTGTTATGAAGTTTTAAAATATTTTTTTGTCAAATTTAATGACATGACACTATACATGATTTAATTACATCAGTACACGTGAGTTTTACAGGTAAAAAGAAAGCCCTAACTTTTCTTAAACTCGTGTATTACTTATCTAGTGAATTAAAAGCCCTGCGATTTAGATTTAACAGGATGTTGCAACTTTGAATAAATGTTATTTAGAATTTAAAACTCTCTGGTAGATACGATCTTTTTAATAAGTTTGCCCCAAGCAGAAGGTATTGCTTTATAAATCACCACAAATCAGAAGAACTATTTTAATAATTTCTAATGTTTCATCCCTTTTTGATATATTTATATAGTGTATATCAAAAGGAATAAAACATTAAAGGAATTATATCAATATTTTATATATACTTTTTCCCAAATTATGAGAAAAGATATATTTCTAATATCGTAGCTTTTTGACCTAGGTTAATTAAATTCTTGTATTTGACAGAAATACACCAAACAAAATATCAACCTATGATTCAGTAAGATCAATATATTGCAAAGATATTTGTAGAGTTTGATGAAAATCTAAGTTGATTTGAAAAAGTTATGAAAAAAATTAAAGTGTACCATCTCTATTTTGTCAAAACTGCAAATCCTAGCTTTTTTTTACCTAGATTAAATTAATTCTTAAATTTGACAGCAATACAACAAACTTTATAACAACCTGGGATTCAGTACGAAGAATACATCACCAAGGTAGCTATATAGTTTCAATAAAATCCAAGTTGAATTTAAAAAGTTATAAAAAAAATTAAAGTGTACTATCTCTATTTTGTTCAGACTGCAAATTCTAGCTTTTTTGACCTAGATTAATTTAATTCTTAAATTTGACAGCAATACAAAAAAAATCAAAATGACCTGGGATTTAGTAAGCTTAGTATACATTTAAGATAGCTGCATAGTTTGATGCAAATCCAAGTTGATTTGAAAAAGTTATTAAAAAAATTAAAGTGTACTATCTCTATTTTGTCCGAATTGCAAATCCTAGCTTTTTATACCAAGATTACTTTATTTCTTAAATTTTACAGCAATACAACAAAAAACTAAATGAAATGGGATTCAGTAAGCTTGATATATATGTAAGATAGCTGCATAGTTTGATGAAAATTCAAGTTGAATTGAAAAAGTTATTAAAAAAATTAAAGTGTACTATCTCTATTTTGTCCGAATTGCAAATCCTAGCTTTTTTTTACCAAAATTACTTTAATTCTTAAATTTTACAGCAATACAACAAAAAACTAAATGAGATGGGATTCAGTAAGCTTGATATATATGAAAGATATCTGCATAGTTTGATGAAAATCCAAGTTGATTTGAAAAAGTTATAAAAAAAATTAAATATGCCTATCTGAATTTTTCTACAATAATTTTTTTTTTACATATTGTAAAATTAAATTCTTTCATTTCACAGCAATAAATCAAACTACCTAATAAGCTTGAATTTTGTAAGATCAATATTTAATTTAGTTAGATGGGCTGATTTACACCAGTCAAAACTAAATTTGAAGGTCAAGACTAGTCGAGACAGGTCGAGACTGGTTGAGACTGAGTCGAGACTAGTCGAGACAGGTCGAGACAGGTCGAGCCTTGGTCAAGACCATTTCAGACTACACAAAGATCATCAAGTACTGAATCAGACTAATTAAGTAAAGTCGAGACCTAGTCGAGTACACTTAAGTACAGTTAAGTACAGTCGAGACAATGTCGAGACTAGTCGAGTAAAATGTGTGCTCGATTTTACTGGTCGAGCACAAAAACTGGTCAATTCAGACTCTGAGGAGTTTGTAGTGTTATATCTTCATACACTTCAAAAAAATGAAATGGATATGGGAAATATTTCAAAGAGATAACAACCCGACCAAAGAGTATATAACAATTACTAGGGCATTCAAACACTGTAACTATTTAAAAAACTTACAGAGACAATTAGCTCAAAACTTTACAAAATTTAATATAAATTATATACGACATTTAAAACCATATTTTACAGAATGACAAAAGTCCTTGAAAAATTTATCTGTAAAATAAAGGCTTACAGCATACAACATGTACTAGTAGGCATACACAACAAAGAAAAGTTGTAATAGCCTATCATTGGCATTGTAAGTACTCGAATGCACTGATTTTATTTTACACATTCTGAAGTGAGCGTCAATTTTTGTATAGCCTTTATGTCACAAGTTCTAAAAAAAATTAAAGAATCTGACTAACATTCGACTTCAACATGTGCCAACTAGACAACTCTCCATTCAAGTAACGATGAATATAATGATAACAAAACCAAGTCAAAGTACAGCCTTCAAAAAGGAGCCTCGGCTCATACAGAACAGCATGTTCAGTCTGAATCAGACTTGAATTAAGTAAAAATAGTTCTTAGATAAAATCGGGACCTAACCTAATTTTACTCTAAATCTTTTTGTTTACCAAATGGAGTGATGTTTCCTAAGCATACTGTGGACAAGAAAAGAAAAATAGCAAAAATTAGACAAATGGACTATTGTATAGTTGTATTAAGCTACATATTCATAATTGATGAATATCCGCCACATTATTTATGTAAGCGCCTGTCCCAAGTCAGGAATACAGGCAACAGTAGTATACCGCTGTTCAAAACTCGTAAATCCATGGACACTCAAACTGATGGAAACGCATTAAATATAAGAGGAGAACAACGACACAGCATAAAAATGTAACACACACTGAAACGGACTAAGCATTAAACAAAACCCGATGAGAATAACAATTATAACATCAAAACCATATACACGAATTCGGGATAGAAAATAACCGTGACAGGTCTTATAGTAATGTGAAATCACACTTAAACACAAGAGAAAACAAACGACACAACGGAAACACAACGTTAAAATGTAACACACTCAGAAACGAACTATAATATTTCAATTCCCACATTCCTGACTTGGTACAGGACATTTTTAAAGAAAAACATAGTGGGTCGAACCTAGTTCTGTGGTATTTCAAACCTCGCACTTTAATGGCAATGTTAAATATAAAATTAAAATGACAACATAATATTACAGGACTACAATACAAATAAATAGGAGAACATTTTAGACAAAGAAACACATAATAACAGAACAGGTTTAAAATTCAATACGCCAGAAATGCGCCATCGACACAAGACTTACCAGTGACGCCCAGATATAAAAGTTTGAAAGACAAAACAAGTACAAAGTTGTACAGCACTGCGGATCAAAAGTTTAAAAGGGTTGTGCCAAATACGGCTAGAGTTTTTCTGCTTTTGATAAGAACATCCTTATTATTTAAAACAATTTACGCTATTGCAAACAGTAAATTTTATCAAATGAATATAAAAGATATACATGATAAAACTGAAGTATTAACTAATTACAGAAAACAAAACCCGGATACATACATAAACCAACACAAAAAATAGACACATTCGACATAGTCAAGGTCTCAACGCAACAATTAAAAAACAATTGTGACGTCACATACAAATTGGTGAAAAGGCACAAAAATTACGTCACATTTGAAAATTTGAAACATTAAAAAATAACGTCACATTAGAATGACTAAAACTATATTTCAAACATAAGATAGAATTAGAATTGATTTAAGATTATATTTGAACTAAATACTGATATTACATTTAATAAAAATACACATTGCCGTACTTTTAATAGCAAACTAAGGTAGCAACTAACTATATTATATAGATACATTGTATGTCCGGTTTGTTTTGAATCTAACTTTAAAGACAAATCCCTCTATTGTTTATGCACATATACAAGCGCAACAGTACTATGCCGTCAGTGGCTTATGACGTCGCGGTATCCGCGAACTGGAAACGTTTATTAGAGTTATTCCTCTTTGAGCCGATGGAGAGAGTGACAATCGTTTTGATAGGTTAATTTGCCGAGAAAAAAATGAAAATTGTTTTTATATAATAGACATGTTTCAGAATTTGATAAAATATGAGAAAGAAAAGAGTCAACTAAACAGCAATC
This sequence comes from Mytilus galloprovincialis, assembly GCF_965363235.1. Taxonomy (NCBI): domain Eukaryota; kingdom Metazoa; phylum Mollusca; class Bivalvia; order Mytilida; family Mytilidae; genus Mytilus; species Mytilus galloprovincialis. The sequence goes on along the minus strand of NC_134845.1, from coordinate 79,939,030 downwards.
TAACAACAAAAAATACACAAAAATGACCGTAAAGAAACGAAATAGAATCTGGATACTCGACAACAAGATGAGCCAATCAAATTATAATATTATACTTTTTTCCTTAATTTTCTACATGTATAGACTTTTGTAGGTTCTTAATTACATGTACATCGATATTTTACAAATCATTAAGAAAGTACGAAAATCATCAATCTTTTTGATCATGTCCTCAAAATTCACTGTATCTTTAGCAATAGGTATGGATATGGCAAATTGCACTGACGTATTTTGAATGTGTACTGCACCTACATTTTTACATGAATATGATAATTAGATTACAAATAAACACCAACAAAACAGTAACCTAATGACGCATAAATGTAAAACAAAGTACATCTAGAGAAGTTAACATATAATCTTCTAACATTGTAGGTTTTTGTATATGACCATTCCGAGTTTGTTCCGATTGTTTGATATTTATGTATAAGGTGCGCAATTTTTGTATAAAAGAACATAATCGTGTCTGTGTTAAAAAGATGTCGGAATGAAGAATTTCAGAGGAATGCATATGGAAAAAAAATAATTATAAGGAGATTTGAGAAAAGAGGTCGGACTAGGTTTTATTCATAATCACGGTATGACAGCAGTATACTTAGACTGAGTTTCTGAGTTTAATGAATATTTCGATATTCATAGATGCCTAAGGATGAGTGATCAAAACAGAAATGGTGTTAATTAGACCCCGTTAACACTTCCACGGAATTGAAATAAAATCGATCTCTGAAGAGCATCTCGCGTTTTAGATCTTTTTGAAAGAACTTGTGCGTTTACATTTAGTATACATTACATATCTAAAATAATCAGCCTAACCATTTCGTTGACAAAAAATCGTAAAAAATTGAATAAGGAAATATTTTGTTCATTAGATAATTATATGCTTCTGCATTTATTAATATTGTATTTGATTAAAATGTCATAAGTAATTAAAAGAAAGAATTGTCAGAAAAAAATTACTTATAACGGTCATTTAGTTTGAAGATTAGTAATCTACAGAAGAAAAAAAATACTGAATGAATACAATTGAAAAGATATTTTTTTAAAAAGGTTCACCGAATATCACACGTATTGTAAGAGAATATGGAACGAATAAGTAACAGGGCATCAGTCGAGCACCGGAACGAGTATTTACGCCTTAGAATAGGGTTATTGTATCTCTTAGAACCAATATATAGCATCAGAGACAAGAAAAAAAAAATGGAAAAGATTTGTTTGAAAAGGTGCGACCTATAACAAACATGATATTGTAAGCGAATAAGTAGCAGGTCATCGGTCTAGCGCTAAAACTGGTACATACGCCGTAATAGGTACATTTCACTTTAAAGAACCTATAGCTAACATTAGAGACAAGAAAACAATTGAAAAGATTTGTTTCGTATTAGGTGCAATGTATTTCAACGTATAAGCAAATAAGGAACGAATAAGTAACGGTATCAGTCGAGCGCTGTAACGGGTCCTGTCTCAACTCAGGAGTATGTAATTTAAAGTGGTTGTTGTTTGTAAAAGAGTCACACATTTGTTTTTCATTAATTATTTTTATTATTTTCTAGTTTGAATTGTGTTACATGTGTCCTTTCGGGACCTTTTATAGTTGTGTATGCGGTATGGAATTTGCTCATTATTGTAGGCAGTACGGTGACCCATAGTTAATAATTTCCAGTGTCAATTGGTCATTTGTGGAGCATTGTGTTATTTGCAATCATACCACATTTTCTTTTTTTTATTAATATATTTTCAGAAGAATGACGCAAAAAACGTCGAATATATTAATTTGGTTTTTATTATCTCCATGGCACGTTTTGTCAAATCATTTGAGAATAAACACTGAAAATATTTTTAAACTGACCATGCGCAGATTTCTTTTCATATCTACATAAAACACTTGGAATTTTATATCGATTGATTGATTGAAAAGTCGATCGCGATGTATCTAAAGCGTTTTCACTTGAAGAAAAATCGGTTCATAAAAAAATCGGTCTTTTAAAACTACGTCTGGAGATGGAATGTTTACGACGGTCGATATCAATTTTGCTCAGCATTAATTTGGATGTTGTTACCTTTGCATCAATGTACTTTGACAGTTCAGATCTTAGTTCTACAGTTGAATTTGTAAGATCTGTCTTAAAATGGCGGCTGTGTTTTTCTACGGTACAAATTCTACACACAGGAGTATCACAATCTTTACCGTAGAATAAGAAACTTTCATTGTGTTCCGTTCAAAGAAGTTTTTCTCCCTGGTTGGTATCTCGTCTGCTAACAAAAGTGTGGTTTTTACAAGACTTTGCGCGTAAATAAGATAATTTACAGCTTTCGCAAGTTAACTGATCACACTGCTGGCAGTCATGTTCACCTGGTCCGCCAGTACATATTCCACGAGTCCATTTTGTGTGTTTCACCAACAATATTATGTGTCTTGTGAACTAATTTCTATAGCGTTATTCTGAAATTTAAGGTAAGGTTGCAAACATCGATTACTGAATGACAAGTTAATGTATACACGAGTACACTATACTATTTTAGATTATCTTAATTAATTCAATATTGGAAGTAAGAATAAGTTTCAACGAAATTTGAAATACTATTATATGGTTAAACTACATCAGACGTCATTTATGTCACGAAGAAACACAATGCTTACGATCGATGCTTTTCAAATGTTAATCAAGTTAACAGTTAGTTACAGTGGCATCACGTAATGCAAACTTGACATAAGTGCAACTGTTACCTGTATTGAACTTAAATGTAAGGCATACACGATAACTATTTGACCATGACATTAATGGTACACGTGAAAGCACTCTAGATCCACATTTTGACCATCAATGTCCCTGTACTGATGTACGAGGCCAAACTGTTTTCGAATCCATAACCAGAGACAAAAGTTAAATCTTTACTTAGGAATAAGCGTTGTGCATGATATATGTTCATTCCTTGTTTCAATAAAGTAAACTCAAACCTAAGGTTATAATTATTTTTTCGTGCCACTACCGGAGAACTGGTTAAAGCACATGCTATGACATTTGGGACGCAATGATAGTTATAACAGCATGTGCTTTGAGAAATGCATGTCTTGAGCATTAAAAGGTTTACCATTTTTACCATTAATGACATCACAATCGTCAGGATCTTCCTGATAAATCAAACAATAAAAGAGAAGAACCGCCCCCCCCCCAACAATATCTTTTTACCTTAAACAAATGTTAAATCTATAACTGAAAAGTTTCACATAAAAACGAAAAAGAATAAAATCGGAACATATTTTGTTTTACTCTAAGGGAGACAGTTTAGCATTATTTCTGAATTTTTTATTTTAATTTTTAAAAAGCAAATGTTTTCCGCCGTTTTGTTTTAAATTCACAAAATGCAATTTTGACAACTGGAACTGATTTAAAAAAAAAAAAACGTGGCAATATTTTTAGCAAATTCGTCAAATAAAGATTTATTTAATAATATGATTGTGCAACACAACATGAGTCATATATGCACATTTCACACTTTTAAACAATTAAAAACTGTTTCTATATGACCTTTCATATTTATAGATCAAACATTTGTAAAAGGTAGAACGATACTGTGAAAAAACTTGCATGGATTGTTCAAAAGTATAATATTCGTGTGTTTTTAAAACAAGGAATTTTAGTTGTCTGACAATATCCAAAGAAAAATTTGAAACCATCATGAAATATTTTAAAAGTTGTTTTGAAATGATTAATGAGACTTTACAACATAAGGTGTTCACTTCGATTTTCATCAAATATTTGTTAATTTATATATTATGCTTAAAAATAGTGTCCATCGAAGAAAATGGCAATATAAACCTTTTTTTGTTGCAAATATGTAATGAAAAGTTAGCTGACATTGATTGACAATTTCCGATTACCATATGTGTTCGACGGACTATAAACATGTCGCTTACAGAAACCGATTGCAAAACAACGTACTTTGAATTTGGATTTGTAATTTAATTCTTCTTTATTAAAAATAGCAAGCCAAATATGAATTTGACGGTTAAGACATTTATGAGAAGATAACATGTGTTTTAAATGAAAAATATATTTGATATGTGAGTTTTTAAAGTGACACAATTTTTTTTCTAGATATAAAATGTTAAGACATCATGTATTTCAATAGTCCATGTAGAAGTGCATGTCATAAACTACCAACACCAATGACTATGTATGTAGACTTCTAAAATTAAAGGACAATTGTTATGTTCACGGGTCATGTATCTCTCGCCAAAATATCAAAACAGTACTAACGAAAAGTTAATTGTTTATTTGTTACTTTGTACTATATCATTGTTTTATGATTATTATCGTAAATTCAAAATGCGCCATTGTTATATGATAATGCGATACGTAGCGGAATAAAGTTTTTTTTAACAATAATACAAATCTTTTACAAATAAAACATTAAATGATATTACAAAGAAAAATCGATCCATTTAAATATTTTAATATCACTCTGTTGTACTGACAATACAGACATTAATATCAGTAGTAATATAAATTCGACCCTTCATTTTACTATACATGTTTTATTAGCAGTTTACTGTTTTTTTATGTTTTATGTTTCTTAAGCAAATGGAAACTGATCACAACAAACAAGGTAAAGATTGTTGTGAATGACTTAATCATGTAAACAGAACAATACGTTTTAATATAGCATACTACAATTGTAGTTGACAATCCTTTACAGAGATTTAAAGACAGAATGTCTACATTCAATACATGAACCTCTACATCTACACTTTACAGCATTCGATATATACGACGCACTTTTATGGATTTACCTTCATCTTAAAACTTAAGAGTCTAAATACGTAAAATTATTAGACCTTATATTCACAAACCGAACCTTCAAAAGACGTTAAATTCATCTAAGGTTTTAATCATTTTTTTATTGTTATTTTTTAGCACTGGCTTTTTGTTTACACTTTATTCATTTTTCTCAAATGCCAAATTGATGAAAAAGAAAAGAATGACTATAAAAACAAAGAAATAAAATAATGACCCCGTGACTTCTGCTCTCTCCTAATTGTATGACTCTATTAATTGGAAACAACAATTATGTATCATTCAAATGCTTCCCTTCCCTATATAATAGCTGACCAATTACAATTAACTTTCAGCCGTATTTTCACGTATAAGGCACGAGGGTACCAAGACTTAAAAGTATGCCTAGTAATCGTTAGAAAAATGTTAACGGTGTTATTGTGTAAATAAATGTCTACGCACAATAACAGAAAGGTAACAGAGAAATATAGGTACAAAAATAGGCCCGAAATAAGGTTAATAGCAAACAACATCTTGGAAGGTATAAGTAGTTCCCCCTCTATTGGTAGCATTTATTTAAGTTTCCATTGTTAATCATCAATCTTTGTTAATGATGAACTTAAAACAAATCTAGACATTGACATTTTAAGTCAGGAGATCACGAGTTAAGTAACAAAACAAGCTAACTATATTGATAGGTTTTCGGACTCCTTTTTGCGATATTAGATTAAAAATGTATCATAGGGCAAAATATTTCACACACATTATTGTAGGAAAAAACTCAAAGAGTCCGAACGTTTTACCAAAATTCTTAAACCTGAAATTAAGTTCACCCTTAAGCCTAAGTTTGTGATGTCACCATGAAAGAAAACTTGAATGTTATTTCTACAAAACAAGGTATCATTATTCATGTGAGACTCATATATTCAATAACAATCAACTAACATTTTATAAGGACCATTACAATGTTGAAGAGATGCCATTACAAATATGTTGGTTACACATTGAATCGTTGGATCAATATATGAACCATATGGCGGCACAATTGGTTTTGGTTTCAGTTTTATAGATCTACATACAGTGTACAATGGAAAAATTGAAATTAACGCAATCGCTTGTCATAATGTATGGTTCTCAATCAACTTATAATCAATGTAACTGTATATGCATAACATTTGAATTCAATCAACATAGTCACAATATTTAACAGTTCTCAGTAACAGTACATTACGATCTTGTTGAAAGTGACAACACAGGATAAGATAATAGTGGGAGATATTATGGACATAATTGTGCAAATCGTGATACAAGCATAAAATTTGGTATAAAGATTAACTTAATGATACTTATAAAAATTTCGCTGCTGGCCAGTAAAAAAATTCATTTTTCAAGATTGCCACCACACATTTTGGAAATGGCGTCATTACAAATTGGCAATAATTCGTTTATCCTTTGAAAGGTGTGTTATATGTAAAATCCAATGTAAGAGTTGATAAAAAGTAAATGACAGTTCCTAAAATACGACTAAACAATACATTAATGGCACTAAAGGTGATTTCCGGTTTCAAAATGCCGGCAAAAAGTCAAAAATTTCATTTTTAATACTTTCAAGCAACTTCACAAGGGATGTAAATCATTGAAAGATGTATTAATGGTATAATCCAATGTAAGTTATAATAAAACGTTAAAACAATTCCTAAGTACGACAAAACAACACATAAATGAAGAAAAATAGTTAATTCCTGTTCCAAAATGGAGGCAAATACGAAGAAAATATTTTTATAATTTCCATCAACTTCACAAGTGATAACACTCTTTGTTGAGTTTAAATGCCTAGTTTGGTTAGAAAGATAGGTTGCTATTCTTTCAATTATCTGACAATTGCCTATACAACAACTCGTACAAGGAATACCAGAACGGTAGCATTTACAGTTACCAACACAGCTGGATTTTTGCCTCCGCATTTCAAAAATTCCTGACAAGAGGATGCAACGGCAGTCACAGAACTTCATTTCGGCTTCCAACTGTCATTGATTCTTTCATTCCTCCAACCCCAGTGTCCATGACTTGGTAAATGTACCTGTCGAATATATGAATCAGGCTGAGCCCAAACAACTCCTCCTTGATTTACTTCTCTTTCAGGAATAGATTACATAAGTTAGCTGTTTTTGGCAAAACTTTTTGGAACTTTTGGTGTTCAATGCTCTTAAACTTCGTGCTTTATTTTGGCCTTTTAAACATTTTTTGATTCGAGCGTCACTGATGAGTCTTTTGTAGACGAAACGCGCGTCTAGCGTAAATATACATGTTTAATTCTGGCATATATCTATGATGAGTGCATTTGATGTGCTCTGGAAAAGAACCTCTTGTAGGCGGAATTGCATCACAATGCCGCTGCTTCCTTGTAAACAATTCACATCGTGCCTCGCGTCATACTTAAGCCAAAAATAAAACGTTCTTTACATCTGAAAAACCTTCCATTGTTAGCAAAGCTGACCTCTTCCCTTTCCCACGACAATTCGACAAAGTATCACATCCACTGAATGCATGGACGAAAGGAAGAGTTGCTACACAAGGACCAAACGCATTCGATATGTCACGTACAGGAAGCCATCAGCAGTATTTATTCCTTCCATAACCTATTCACAATGTGTTCTACCTAGTTTTGCGATTGCTGCAATTCTTGATACTATTACATCTGTGTCAGTACGTTGTAAAATTACATTTTACAACAGTTTTCATAATCATGCCGAACATGTACAAACATTCGTGTATCTGCTTCTTCATGATTACAAGGGGTAGATATGAGGTATCCTTATTGAAATTGCAAAGAAAATTTCCCCATGAGTAACATACACATTTTTATTAGTCTCTTAAGAAGCAATTTTGTCAGCAAGAAACTTGAACAATTTCGTTTCGTTGTCATCTTCACATAGAAAACTACTCCAAACCCTTGGTGTTCTACCAGAACCAACACCTTTCCATCTGGCACAAGAACCTTGCCTTTGTCTTGTCACAGCCTTTAAATTATTCATTTAGTAAACATCAAATACAATGTCTACTCTTGAATACTTATCGATGCAAGATGTTATGTAAGGCAAATATTTTTGCCCAACTTTGTGATCTGGAATTAGCCGTTGCTGCCCCATTAACGATAAATGCGTCCGAATTTGGATCAGAAAATCGCATAATGTTTCAAGTAAACCTATTTGCAGCGATTTAATACCACTATTTTATGAAACATCCTGAGAAAAAGACGGAGGAGAGGTTTTGTTTTTATGGATAAGAGAAATTCTAAGTAAAATTATCTACTGTGACAAGAAATGAAAAGTCTAGAAAAGATATCGCAATCACTTTTAAGGTTCTCTAGCCTTTGTTTTTGACAAAGATGTTTCCAGTTTCATTTACGGCCAAAATAAGAAGTTGTAATTTTTATTTGGTTATAAAAAGCAGGTTCTCCTTCGTTTTGCATTTGCTTCAAAAGATCTTCGTATTGTTTGGACCAATATATAGGAAGTTTGTTTACAAACCTTACCTGTTCAACAATTTCCTAAATGGAGTATTTTTTTTTACAAGTCTGATGACTCTTCTAGAAATGAATTTCCAAACTCTTTCATCACTGTACAAAGTCTTTAAAGCTGTTTAAAGACATCTTTTTGTGTTTTCGTAGAGTCTTCAATAGGTCGTTCATCTGTTACAGAATGACCCAAACCACAAGATCTTTCAAATTCGTCTTCTATTATACTGACTCATGGTCCAGCTACCATCCATTTGTCTAAATGGGATCTTCGATTAATCCTATGGCACCAACATGGTCCTTCACAATTGCAGTATTCTGTGTTTCTGCCTAATCAATTGTGTTATAAGAAAGAAATTTGCTAGTCTTACTTACGTACAGTGAAATTATCATGTTCAAATTCCATTGCCACCTGTGGGTGATGTTTGGGAAAGGAAGTCGTATCTTGGAGATGGGTCGGTAACGATCGAGAATAATTTACACGATCAAGACCTAAAACAATACGCTATCATGCTGTCCCTTTGATATCTTTCGTCCCTTCTTTATATGGACTGTTTATAAAGTACGAAATCTCACTCATGAAATGAGCATAATACAAAAATCAGAAGTTCTTAATTCATAATTGAACGCCACGAATGAAACTGTGGTCGAGATGACTCTATACACCAGTCTTTTAAATCATTGAACGTAACAGAGTCATGACATAATTATATATTCTGAGTTTAGCTTTCATAATCCGAAATTAACAGTTCAGTCAAAATACATGAAGTTGTCTGATGCGCCTGTCTAGTCCGAGGTACATTTGAACATACAAAAAAAAAAAGAATCTGCCGTTCTTGGTGTTGTAAGCTTCAGTAAGACAACATGTCCATCCTCTATCCCGCAATATATCACCCAGAGTTGTATATAAAGTCATTTCAATGTGCAATCCACCAAACATGACGATAAAAGAGGGATGAAAGATACCAGAGGCACAATCAAACTCATAAATCGAAAAGAAACTGACAACGCCATGGCTAAAAATGAAAGAACAAACAGACAAACAATTGTTCACATGAAACCACATGAAAAACTAACGAATAAACAACACGAACCCCATCAAAAACTAGGGGTGATCTCAGGTGCTACGGAAGGAGAAACAGATCCTGCTCCACATGTGGCACCCGTCGTGTTGCTTATGTTATAAAAAATCTGGTAAATAGTCTAATTCGGTAGCTCACATTCATAAAAGGGAAGGGGATTGTAGTTACGACGTAAGGAACATATCCGCTATCATTTGTGAAACGGTTATTCCATAACGGTCAACCAACTCGTGATGGCGTCCGTAAAATTTAAGAAGAGATGATTTCAACTTCACAATTTGGAACTCTTGATTTAATAGCTTCCTTGTGAGTAACAACGCTCTATCCACTTATCTTTTTCGTAAAAAAACAGGCCATTCCCAGTAAATTTGCTCAGGCATTTCCAAAAATCGCTGATCTGCAGTAACAATTGATGTTTCTCCGGGATTCAGCACCTTTTCGCCTTATCCATCGAATACCTGAGAATTGTCTGGTAGTGCATACAAAATGCTCTTGATGTATATAAATAGTTTGCACACGCGCAAAAGTGTGTATCATAACCTTGAAAAATGTTATTGAACCAATTCATAATATCATTAGAAATCACAAAACACTAAATATATAGTAAATAGTTTAAATGTTTTTGAAAGAATTTTGTATCATTTTCGCGCATGCGCAAATACTGGATATGTCAAATATTCATTTTTAATTAATATGTGATGTAAGGAAGGTAGCCGCCAAACCTGATAATTGGTTTTTACTTAAAGAAGTTCAAAGAAATTTTTCCAGAAAAATCAGTTTTTTCAAACTGAAGAAAACAGTTATTTTAGAAAATGGCCGTGGCTATCTTGAACAAAATATTTTTTTCAATGGCCAGCAGTTATTTCTTAAAAAGTATTTAATAATGATGCTTTGTGGTAATTTTCATACTTGTATCATCATTTGCACAGTTCCCTCGATTTTGCTTGCTAATATCTTCCACTAAAAGGGGGGATACAGGGATAGTTATGTTAATTCATCCCGTCTTTGTTTTACAGATTCCCCCGATGGAACAACATAATACTGAGAATAGAGTTCACTATTTTGGCACCCATGGAATGCGTGCTTATGTCTTTTCTTTCATTCCCTTTGTTCATGAATTTCTATATAAACAAACTCATACTTTATGTTGTTCAAATACAATATGTTTCACATCGCTCGGTATCGGTTGTTAGCAGGAAGAAGGGCTATGAGAAGGGAACGTGTCTTTAGAGATAGAACAAATCCGCTAGATCTGTACGATGATCTGGAATTAGTAGAGAGATTTCGTTTTGATAGGCAAACTATTCTGCAGATTACTGATTTGTTACAAGAAGATTTAGAGAGTTCTACACTTCGCAACCATGCAATACCTCCAGTCATGAAGGTTTTTATTGCACTTAGATTTTATGCTAGTGGGTCCTTTCAGAACATTATTGCTGATACCTTCAATATTGACCATTCGACTGTTTCTAGAACAATTCATTCAGTTTCGAACGCATTAGTCAGAAGAGCCCCTAAATTCATTAAATTTCCAAGTGGTCAAGTAATAGAGGAGAATAAGGTTAAATTTTACGCAGTTGCTAATTTTCCCAATATTTTAGGACTGATTGACGGCACACATGTTAGGATTATTGCTCCTTCGCAGCATGAAAAGCAATTTGTCAATAGGACAACCACTCAATTAATGTTCAAGTAATAGTTAATGCAGACTCTCAGTTCATTAACGTTGTAGCGAAATGGCCTGGGAGTTCCCATGACTCTAGAGTTTTGAAAGAGAGTAGAGTATTTATGCAACTCGAACAATCAAATCATGACGCTTATTTACTTGGTGACAGTGGATATCCGTGCAAAAAGTTTTTGTTGACGCCATATCTTCACCCACAAACTAGACAAGAAATCCGCTTCAACAGATCACATAAAGTTACAAGATGTGCTGTAGAACGAACAATTGGTCAATGGAAGAGACGCTTTCATTGTCTGCATAGTGAGATAAGGCTTTCTCCAGCAACTACATGTAAAGTTATTATTTCGTGTGGAGTGCTGCATAACATAGCCAAGAAAAACAACATCCCCCTTAATGGAGATGATTTGGATGATGATCTCGATGATGACATGAAAGAAGTTGAAAATGGAAGGGCTGGAAATGGTTTCCATATCAGGAAAAGTGTAACTGAGCTACATTTTTGAAAGTAAGTCCTTGAATGTTTTTGTCTATTAAATAATCAATTGAAACGTAAAAATTACAAAAGTTGAAATCAATGTGTGTTCCAATATTGAAAAATTCAATCAAACTTAAAATCAGTACGGTCCGGTTTCACACTTCGTTGCATGAGCTATATATATTTACTGTGCAATCAGATTGATGCAAAATCAGTGACTGTCGACTTCCGTTTGTCATTTTTTTTTATGATTTGTCTGTAAAAACAAGTTTGTATAGATTGACTTTGCAATTTAATGTACGCCAATAACCCATAAAACAATAAAGAGATGTAGTATGATTTTCAATGAGACAACTAACCGCCAAAGTTCAAATGATGTGGATGTAAGCAAATGAAGTCGACCGTTAATATATGGCTTTATCGCTTGTTTATGTTTTATCGTTTTTTATATCAATTAGACCGTTGGTTTTCTCGTTTGAATGGTTTTACACAAGTAATTTTGGGGCTCTTTATAGCTTGTTGTTCGGTGTGAGCCAAGGTTCCGTGCTGAAGGCCGTACATTGACCTATAATGGTTTACTTATAATGGTTTACTTTTATAAATTGTTATTTGAATGGAGAGTTGTCTCATTGGCACTCACACCACATCTTCCTATGTCTATTAACAATGACCAAAAAAAATCAAGTGTATTGCAGGCTTTACAAATATGTACTTTAATTGAGAAAACTAACGGTTTGATTTATAACAAAAGAATTTACGAAAAACAAATAAGACAGACATGCTCAAACGACAACCACTGAACTACATGCTCCTGACTTGAGACAGACACATTACGAATGTGGCATACATGTATTTGATTTAATTATAACCCACACACATAACATACCGAAGCCGATTACGTTAAAAAAAAAATTAACAATGTAGCAAACAGTGGAATTTAATTATGTCAATTCAGTACTTCAACATCAATACCATATGTTTTCATTTCAAAGGAGAGTTTAGTTATTTCCAGTGCTAACTTATTTTTCTCCATTGATATCTTTTCCTTTTCCAGTTTCAGTGTTTCAATTTGTAAATTGAGTTTTTCTTTTTCCAGGTTCAACACCTCCGTGTGCAATGCTGTTAGGGGATCTGGTGGGTTGCTGTCGTCACAGCTTGTTTGCGTTGTACCCCGAGAAATTCTGTGAAAAGAAGATGCATGTATTCAATTCGTTAGTTTTAATGAAGAATTGTACTTTCGTTGTAAAGACTTTATTTTCGAATTTTACATTGAAATATATATAATATAAATGTACATTTTGAAGACACAATCTGATTTTTGTTTTATTTTTAGTTATCCAAAGTATATAAGTTAAAACTATACGATGTATGGATATGATCATGGGCATGGACCCCCCTTTTTTGTACTTTTGCAGTTGAACAAAAACATTGAATGATTTAACTTATTTTCCCTCTTTTGAAGACTTTTAAAGTTTTTTTTTACTTTTCGGTTATACATGTATACGTTTTCACAATATCATAAATTGATTAAAAAGGCATTATACTCTTTCATTGAAACATTTTTTTTTTTGGGGGGGGGGGGGGCATCACTTTCTAAGCTGTTTGCATATTTTATTGGGAAGAGGAAGAAACGTTAACCGACATTTTTGTTTTAAACATCCAAAGTGGGTTCATATTTTAGTGTAGTTAAGTAAAAATAAATTCTCATGAACGTAATGTTCATATCCCCACCAAAAACAAGGGCATACCTTTGTCTCTTAGAAACGGGTGGAATGTTTTCTTCATCTTCACTGTCAGGCTAAGATTCATACCGTCTTTTTTTCTCATTCGAAACGCTTATATAATCTATTTCGTCGATGTCTAAACCTCCTTCTATTCCAGAGATAGTTGGCGAGTCCTCCCCAAGAATGTCACATACTTTTTGAGAAATTGATGAAAGGTCATTTGAGCAAGGACCTCCTCCTACAAACATAAACAAAATGTAACAATAGTATTAATATGCAACTTCCATTTCGAGAATATCAATGCAACATTAAAACAAAATTATAAATATATATATATATATATATGTAATATGAAATTTTTGTTGGTATATATGTAAATAACTCACAAACACGCATGATTTAATACGAAAAGCTACTTTATTCCTTATATCAATCCCGGTTTTTGGAACCAAAAAAGGTCGTCAAAGTAAAAGCATTCGATAAATTGCGAACACATACATGTTTGGGTAGCGAGTCTAAAAATGTTAACGGCTATATCATGTTCTATCGTACAAAGAATACATGTACATCCTACGTGGTATTGTATTTACAGGTTATATATTATAGTCTTTTCTATTTACATCCACCGTACAACTGCAAGAAATACTTTTAAAAAAAATGATATAGATTTTTGAGATATTATTTACCTGTTTGTTTTTGACTGCGTCGGTGCGCCGAAACTTCACTTTTTGCTGTCGCACAAATATTATCCCATTTCTTTTGAATGTCTTTTGTACATCTTCTCACGCTATTTCCAGCATTTATTGTGTTTGCTATTTCTTCCCAGGCTCTTGTCTTATCTCCAGAAGTCAGAGTAGATGAGAATTTGGCCTTTAAAATATGCTTCTTATTCTCGTATTCCTCCATCAAAATTTTTACTCTCTCTCTGTCCAATTTGGCTTTTGCTTTGACATGTTGTTTGATATCATATGATTGTGTATTAAAGGTACACTGAAATTTGAATTCAAACACACCTAACCTTATATACAACCCAAAACACTCACAGAAATCGTGCGTAGTTCAGTCAAGCATTGTTACATTCAAAACAACAAATTGTAATCATGAGTTTATTCATTGAGTTTACATTCTATACGGTAAAAAGAGAAAGGTTCCGATAACATTCATACTTAAAGTTACCTGAGCTAAGTGCCAACTTAAGTAGTTTTGTGCATATGACTTAAGAATTTTGCTTAACTAAGGGAATTCTTAGTGAAATCTAAGTTTAAGGAATACTTAAGTTAAGATGTTTTATGCATACGGCCCCTGAATACCATCTGAAAACTTAAATAAATCTGAAATTTATCATTGAAATTTAATGAAAACGGTCTTTCAAAAATAACACCAAAATTGGCGGCCATTGCAACTTGTCTGACGGACACTTATGATTAAGATATTCCTACTCAGAGGCTTCCGGTTGTCCGACTGCATGAGAGTGTTGGTTGATAAGAGTTTATTAATGTCAGAGTTGCTTAATATATGAATTAATTAACGAAAGAAAGAAAAGCAATGTATCGGCTTGGAATTAATAGTATGGGTCATGGTAGATCTTACAAGTCATCGGTCATCTAAAAATTTCAAATAAGAGATAATCACATATTATCAAATATGAACAAGGCATGTGTATATTGTAGGTTTGTGTTTTAAGGAAACTTCGAGGCGTAACCGAGGGCCAGTACTGCTAATCGAAACCGAATACAATTTACGATAACATAATGCAAAATAAATATAAAAACTACACTTTCATATTCTAATGTCTTAAAACAATCATCGACAAACTGACCGAGGATTTACATGAGGAGGACTCATACAGGAATGACATTCTAATGCAAAAAAAGATACAGAAAGATTCTTCCTTTGTTGTATGTATGAGGCAATTTTAGTCAAATAGTAATTATCTTACTTAAGTGTTTTGACAAATCCTATGTTACTACAGTTACATTTGCTGAATCTATAGCGTTTACTATAGTAAAAGTCACCTTATGTTTGTCCAATGCCGTCAATCCTGATAAGTTCTTGTGCTATTTAGTATATTTTTTTCAGTTATTCGATGTTACTTTCGTTATTGATCTCATGACCAAACAGATCAGATGGCTTCTTTTTAAAACCAGACAACACATAAGTATTCAATGTCGGGTTGTTAACACTTATATTAGGTGTCAATATGACATGGAATATTACGAGTACGGTAGTTTTCTGTGATATTATTGTTGCGACAATGTTGAATTATTCCAAACACTGAGATTTTTCCTCCTCAAGTCATACGTGTCCTTTTGGCGTAGTTGATACGATTTAGAAATTCAGGGCTTTCTTTACTCTTCAATTTAGTATTCGATTTTGGACCGATACTATCATCATATTACAGCCACACGGATGCATAGAGACTGTGTATATTCCATATTAGGTTAGTAGGCGGGGATTATTTCAATACACGGTTAGTAGTTCTGTTAAGCGTAGTTTATACACTACAACTATCAATTCAAATATTATTGTAAAATTACAATCACATTTTTTTTCTAAATTATCATTGATAGTTATATGTTCAATACATACAAGTAATGTGTTCCAGGCTCCTCACTAAAAACAAATTTCAAAATCATATACTATATTGTGTTAAATAAAACACACATTTCGAATGACTTTATTATGACTTTGGTACATAACATTTTTAGGGAAAACATGGTTTAATGACATCCCCCCTCCCCGGCTTGATGACAATGTAAATAAGTATCTCTAAAACATTACGTCACAGAAATACAGCACAAATACACGAAAATGGATCATATGATATAATCACATATATCTCTAGGAGGAAATATAAATAAAGGTAACAGTAATAAACAAGTGTTTATAAGTGATACAGTGATAAAGAGAAACCAAATCTGGTTAACAATCCAAAGTCGAGGGGAACTTATTAACTATAAGAAGAAAACAAGTGAACAACATGATATGATACATTGCTAGTGGTTTACTGGTTCAATATGAAAACACTCTTGAACAGTAACGAAGAACACTCGCCAGTGAAAGTTACATAAAAAATCAATGTTTGTAAACATAAAATATAATTGCTTAAGCAATACAATATGTCTGGATTGATTGACATAAGTTGCGTTAATCTATACTGAGCCAAAAAAGTTTAGCAACACTTTTTTTTAATTTTAGTTTGTTTTTTGTTCAAAAATATTTAAACATCATTGATATGATCCTTAGTTTTACCTGTTATTTAAAGCAGTCCTACTGTTTTGCTGGTGATTGATTTCGCGCCATTTTAGCTTTGCACGTGTTATTGATGTTTTACCTTCTGTACCTGTACCTTTCAAACGACAATAACATTTTTTTTTTCACTAACGTTCAGAAACACACCATTGGTAAGAAAAACACATACACCTTTTAAAAAATTGCATGGAACGTTAACCAGGCCTCCCCGAAAATGACCATCAGAAAGCTCTTTGTATAGTTGATGCCGGAATTGGTGGTGCTGACATCATGGCTCGATTTAACATCCATAAGGCAACCGTTTAGAGACTAACAAACAGATATCGACAAATTGCAACCGCACAGGATATGTCGATATCTCGTAGACCAAAAAAAAATATCGTCAAGGGAGAAGCGCTACCTTCGCTTTACTTCAACATGTGATAAGTTTTTTTCCGGCCACACAGTAGTGCATTGACTAAGGGCAGCTGCTGGTGTGCCTGCCAATCATTTATTTGTGCATTTAGGGCATGGATGAGAAAGTGATTTTGAATAACACTTTACTCATTTCCGCATGTTTACCCTTCTGCGCTCCATACAAAGAAAATCCTAATGAATGTGAGTGATGAACATTCATGTTGCTACTGACATGCCATAATTCCATTTTGTTATTATTAAAATTATATGTTGTTATGATTTTGTAATAAAATAAAATTTCACATTTTTGTTGCTAAACTTTTTTGTCTCAGTATATAATAAAAAAAAATTAACGAAACACATGTAGCACAACACCAAACGCCAACCACTGAATTAGATGGTTCTGACTTGGAACAGGCACACACATACATAATGTGGGGGAAATAACAATATTGTTAAGTATATCATCAAATATTAACATAAGAAGATAAGTCAAACAAATGTAACTTTTATAAAAGTATGAAATATAAGAACATGTGCAATTTCAATCGTTGATTCAATTTACAAGTAACTTTTAATTTTGTCGGAACTCTTACATTATATGTTCATTAAAAAAAGAATACCTGTATATCTCAATTTCAACATTATCTTCAAACCTAAGTTGCAATTTTTGTTATGAAGAAACATACTATATACAAATACTCACTCTGATACCTGTTCTTTCCTGTTACAAAATTTCAATAAAGTATTAATTCAGTAAATAGTTAACTGAGCAGTTGATTATGTTGATAAAACTAATTGGATTGGCTGAAATTTCTAACATAATCCGCAATACGCAATTCAAACTTTTACAATATTGTACCAAGTCAGGAAAATGTAACATTTTAGTTGGTTTATGTGTGTGTAACTTTTCAATGATGTGTTTCTGTTGTGTCTTTTTTTCCTCATTTATTTGATGCGTTTCCCTTAGTTTTAGTTTGTAGCCCGGATTAGTTTTTTTTTATCGATTTATGAGTTTCGAGCAGCGGTATACTATTGTTGCCTTTATTCACACAGTGACAATGGAGTTGTATTTGCTTTCCTTTTCTTCTGTACTACCAGGTTTTGTTTACCTTATATTTGGTACGATTTGTGTTGATCAACCTTTAATTGCTTTGGCCTTCTTTAAGTAACATGGGAAATGTATGTAGCTGCTATGTAAAGTTCAAGCATTTTTTACAAAAATCTAGGACTCTTGGTTACAAACTATTGTCCTGCTTTTACTTCAAACATGACACGGTGTCGCCATCCGATTTTTGTTTGCACAAATAAGGTCTTTGTGTTTTAATTTTGTGAATTGGAAAACCGTTGGAATAGGATTTGAATTTTGTTTTAGAATCGTGTCAAATCCTTATGTTAGACAGTTATTGAATATCCGTTGTTCCAGAACTGTGGACTATTGAATATATTTCTTAAAGATAAGGCCAGCAAAATAAAAGGATATTACATATGTTTTTTTTGTTAAATAATTCCATACACTCAAAGTGACCGTATACGTTGTACTTTTCCACAGTTACATAATGTATATGAATGCAATAAACAAAGTCACACAACTTTGTATTTTTAAGAAATAGTACATTGCGTAACGTTCATGTCGACAGTGCTTTGTGTTTTTCACGAAGTCTACTCGTTCTTTAGATATAAGACGTATGTAAACTAACTTTACCTTTAAAAGTTGTAGATTAATGAAGACAAAACATGTTTAAGAAAGAATGCGTGTTTTGGTATTTCTAAAATATGTGACGTATAAATTTTCGCTGACGTCAGACACGTGAAGCTGTCAATGCGTTTCTAATTTGATAGATGCGTTTGTGCTTTTTTGTAAAATTGTTTGTTTTAAGATTGTAACACAGTGATGACTGATGTATCCATATTTTGACTTACTTACTATTTTATTTAGTATGTCTTTAATTCACGCATCGTTGTGAATATATCAGAATTTGATGAGACTGTCGTGCAAGTGAGAGATTAAGCGTTATGAAACCAGGTTCTTCAATTTATCATTTTCTACAAAGTCAGGATTATGACAATTGTTGATTGAATTTTTCATCGGAGTTCAGTATTTTTGTGATTTTATCTTTTTGACGATTATAATGTAATATTATAAACATATAATATATATCATAGTTCAAAATTACGCATCTACTCTGAGATTGAATAGAAATTTAACACGCTTCGATTAACCTTTTCTCTTAACAGTTTTTTTTTAATTTATTCAGTGAAAGTAAACATATATATTCTTACATTATTACCAGTGGATTATCGGATTTCTCCATTCGAGATCGTTAAATTCTCCATGTTTATAATGAGTTAGTGGTTAATACGATAGTATACATGATATAAAGAATAATATTTATTATACAATGCAGTAAACTTTTCAATCAAACAAAGTTTGTCATATTTTTTTCCATAATCTTGTTAATTAAGACAGAATTAAGATACATAACATTGCACACACATGCACACTAACATCAAAATAGTTTTGAAAGTTTCTCTTTAATAAAAAAAAACAACCTGTTTTTTTAATGTAATATTATTAACTGATCATCTATAGCATACATATTATGTTTATTCTGACAACAAAGGTTTCTTTTGACATCACAGGAGCACCTGAGATCAACCCCATGTGTGATGGGATTAGTGTTGGTCAGTCTTTAGTTTTATATGTTGTGTATTATGTGTATTTTGTTCTCTTATTTGTCTGTTTGTCTAGTATCTTTCATCGTCTTCTATACATTTGTGTTCTTACTTATTATTGTCTGTTACATTGTAGTCTATGCAGTCTGTTTACCTTTTTTAGCCCAAACGTTTTTCTTCTTTATTTTATGAACTAATAATGCCCCTCTGGTTCCTTTTGCCTCTTTTTGGCAGTACACATGTAACTATTTTTATAACACAATATTTTTGTCAAATTAATTTCCGTAATGATCTTAATAAGACAATCTTCATAAACACAAAAGTGTACAATGATTTGCAATTAAAAACAAAATATAATCTGTCTGTTTTTCTAGAAAAAAACGGAAAACACATTTTATAATGTAATATTAAAAATATATACTCTATATCATAGTTCAAAATTACGCATCTACACTGAGATTGAATAGAAACTTAACACGCGACGATTAACCTTTTCTCTTAACATTTTTTTTTTAATTTATTATGTGAACGTATACATTAATACCAGTGGATTATCGGATTTATCCAATCGAGATAGTTAAATTATCCATTTTGAAGTCCGAGTCTAAGCATATTTGAATCATCCAGTTAGCTTAAAAGGTCATGACCCTTGATAGCAATCAATGATCTTCGGCAACCACACGTTGGTTAATTTTTTTTATACAATGGGTTAGGAAAGGGATAAATTTCAATAGAATTAGAGAAAATGTGTTCTTCCATTGATGTGTTAACAACCATGACATATTACCCAAGTTTCAAAAGGATAATGCACAAGCTTTCACCAAAAAATATCATACAGTAACAGGGGTAATGAATTTGTAGAAAACATAACATATCAAAACTGTTATATGATTTCTAAAGAGAATATTATCCATGAGAGCCAAAGAGAGAAGTTATCAAATGGCTTACTGGCCCGTGCTTTGAAAGGATAAATATCTGTTAAACTTGGACGTCATCATGAACAAAAAAATACTGTGTTACTTGATTACCGTTAAATTACTCCCCAGGTAAGGGAGGGTTGGGATCCCGTTAACATGTTTAACCCCGCCACATTCTGTATGTACGTGCCTATCCGAAGCTAGGAGCCCGTTATTCAGTTGTTGTCGTTTTTTGATGTTTTACATATTTGTTTTTCGTTCATTTTCTGTACTTAATTCAGGACGTTAGTTTTATTGTAGAAATTGTTTAACATTTGTCATTTCGATGCATTTTAAATCTGACTGTGCGGTATTGGCCTTGCTCATAGTTGAAATCCGTACGGTGACCTAACGTTGTTGATTTCTTTGTTCTTTGGTCATTTGTTAAGTGTTTGCAGTCATTCCAAATCTTCTTTTTTACAACTTGATTTATACAGCAGTACATTTGAGGATTTGACTGATTTTACTAATTGTCAAACTGACAATGTGACATAATATGTATATTATTTAGGATTATCTATACATTTCAGTTAAGGTGGCAGACAATAGTCAAATAATCTTTTGTGTTTTTACCTTGTTTTGTGTGGGAAGTTTTTTTTCTATTGTGACATATAATGTTTCCTTTTTTCTAATTCAAACGATATTCTAACATAATCAGGCTTGACTACACATAAACGATTTATTATATAAAGATATAATTATAAATACATCAAATGTATATGAATGTTTTTAAAACAAATAAAGTGTGCTATATAACATAAATGATAATGTGTCAAAAAAGATTAAGTGGTCAATAAGAATCTACCTTTCTTTTGGTAAAGTTAGCAGAAAAAACAAATGTTTAATACTGTCACTTAAATGGCAGATGGATCATATGATGACGGTTATTGTTGTTTGCATTAAAACGTACTCTGTATACAAATGACTATGATATCTTATAGTCCTTGGGTTGTCAGCTGTTCTATGCTTCTCCAATAAATTTATGCCAACATGGCCTATTGTAGCTAGAATAACATATGATAACACATTAAAACAAAAACATACACACCACGTTATTGCAATTATTTGATATTTCGTAAACCAATCAATAGCATATTTCAAAATAGTAATCATAAATTGTATCACATAACGATTAACTGATGATTGTGTTTAATGTTCGGCTAGATTGTTCATGTGTAAAGTCCACAGTCTCAAAATTAACAATTACCGCAAATTATTAAATGATTGTATACACGTCTGCTTTGAATTGAAACGTGATAACTTTTTGTTAACACAATTAATACGGAGATGTATTATTAATGTGATATTGCTAGATACATCATGCCTTACTAGGCTTCATAATATTTTTTATACTTTCACACTGATGAAACTCATTTTCAAAAGATACAGAGACATCTAATTCAAACCTAAACAGAAGTAAAATGATATACGTACATGGACCTTTATATGTTTGACTGAATACACAAGTTAATAACAAAGGCATGAACGATCCGCTTTATAAATGTTATACATTACTTCATTTTGTACTTAAATTAAAACAGTCAAATTCATCAATCGAAAATAAACTGACAACGTCATGGCTACAAATGAAAGAGACAAACAGACAAACGATAGTACATACGACACAAGATAGGCAATTAAAGAATAAGCAACACGAACCCCACTTAAAACTAGTGGTGATCTGAGGTTCTCCCAAAGGGTAAACATATCCTGCGCCACATGTGGCACCCGTTGTGTTGCCAATGTTATAACAAATCCGGTAAATAGTCTGCAGGTGCGGGAATTTCTCGCTTCATTGAAGACCTGTTGGTGACCTTCTGCTGTTATCTGTTTTATGGACGGGTGTCATTTTTGTAAATTTCCTGTTTACATACTTTATTTTTTTTCGAAAAACTAAGGATTTTCTTATCCCAGGCATAGATTACCTTAGCCGTATTTGGCACAACTTTTTGGAATTTTTTATCCTCAATGCTCTTCAACTTTGTACTTGTTTCTTTATAAATATGTTGATATGAGCGTCACTGATGAGTCTTATGTGGACTAAATGCGCGTGTGGCGTACTAAATTATAATCCAATTATCTAAATGACAATTAGTTCAAAAGAATGAGTGTTTATCTTTAACAAACAGTAGAAATTGCAATACAAAATCAAAACATAGCAATTTGAACCACTGTATAGCTGTAGTCAGATGCAAATTCATAATTGATAAAATAGAATCAGTTTGTACTTTTTTTGTGATTATTGGTTATGAATCAGAAATTAAAAGATGGGCATAATTGGTCAAAGAATAGGATGACCACAAGTCTAAATTGTATCAGTATGTTGAAGTACTATTTCATAATGTTTAGTATTCTGCAGATAAAAATCGACCACAAGTTGGTCGCTCGCATAGAGTACATATATGCAGAATTATCTAAACTATCCGATGACAATACGAAAATAATAGAATTACATAGAATGGTCATGTTCAAATAGTACCAATTTCAGGAGGTAACTGGTTGGCAGTGAGATGAATAAGGACTCGCTTAAAAAAAATTATTTTAAATGAGCAAATACTTACCAAAAACAATTACTGTTAGTGCACACACTTAAAAAGATAAATAAAACACCCGTAAAAATGATTATACTATAAAAAATATTGTTGTTTATCTTATATTATTAGTTTAAAGAAGAGATATAGATGTATATCAAAGGGCAATAAAAATAGCGAATGCGAATAAAAATAATCAAACAAATTTCACGCTACTTTTGTGAAGAATTGTGTCTCGTATGCTATACATGATCGATCAAATATATGTTTTCATCACAAAAACAAACTTACATTTACCAATTCTATACGGTTTGGCACAACATAAAAGAGACACGGTTTTAAATTTAAACTGTATTCAATTGATGAACCTTATGTTGCATGCATGTAGCCTTTCGTCTGACTTTTGTAATATCAAAATAAACCAATGATCTTTTAAACAGTCATCTACAATTGTAGTAAAATAAAACAAGACATTTGACTGCATATTCATGCACGCCAGATAAAACAGTGTTTCATTTTCTTTGTAAATAACAACAAATGTATACAAGGGGAACAATCAAATTTTTACTTTGACATCTTTTTTTTTATAATAAGAGGAATAACTGTATGTTCCCTCATTACTTTTATTCACTATAGTCTGTTACATCAATTATCTGGCGAACAATATCAATTCCCTGTAATGTTTTATACGACCGCAAAAAAATCTATAAGCATGTCAAATTGCTTTTGGTTATGTTTTATTTGTACTTTAAGTTATGTGTTTGAGTTTATCTAAATATGTGTTTTTCACATACCAAACTACTAATTTATATATAAGTATCACCGGATAATTTGCGCTGTAGTACTTTAAGATAATAAAAGAACTAACGTTAACTTCAACAAGACATATTGCAATATCTAACGACATGACTATTTTGTTAAGTCTCAAGGACAACTAATTGATATGAGATAGAAGTTTCATTTTTCATACATAAACATCTCAAAAAAATCATGATTGTGATAGGATTAAGGTAAATCTGTGTTACTTACATCATCAAACCTGGACTGCAAAAAAAAAGAAATAAGAAAAGTGTAAGCTTATCAAATATTTAGATACAATGTGTTTACTGAGTCTGGTATAATTATAACTTTTAATGATCCTTATCTCATACTGTAGTATATAAATGTTTGCTCTAATATAATACACACAATGCAATGATTATTGGACCTAATTAAGTGAATTCAAATAATGTTTTCACAATTATAGTACGAATGATAGTTTTGTGAAAATCGTAATCTGTCGTAATATAAATACCAAAAAAAGGTTATTGGGTAAAATTTCAATATAATATGAAAACCAAACAATTAAACTAAAGCAAACATAATTGAACGTCTATGTACAATGAATTCTTTACATTGTTATAGTAATCAATATAAACACATAAACTCTCTTGTTAAGCTGAAGATGATCTAAAGTATACTAAGATAAAAGAAAATTTAAATTCTAATATATATATATAAGTGTACACTTGAAGAAGGCCATTTGTTGAGCCGAAATATTTGTCAACACGATTTAATAACAACATTTTCGTATTATAACATCTTATATCAGTACTGTTGTGCAAATCTTTAGGCTGATATATTTTTTTCCTTATCTGCATAGTATCGCCTATTATAGACGATCCGGTACATAGTAAATTTGCTGGTTGGTCGTCTTTATAGACTTATATATACATATATATATATATACAACTCGTCTAAACATCAACCCAACAATGTTAGATCTGTAAATTTGCTTTCGCAAATTTTTGGCTCTTCCCTCGCCGGGATTCGAACCCATGCTACTGTGATATCGTGACACCAAATCGCCTGCACTGCAGCCGTCCCGCTAGACCACACGACCACATGGGCTCTTAAAATAGAGCTTTCGCTGGCCGTGTGCTACATATATATATGTGCAATTTGCTTTGTAAACAACACCGTGATACAATGTTCGATATATCGACTCAGAGATATACATAATACTGGCTGGTACAAAACACTTCCCACGTTAATCCACATGTACTGGAACCTTTTTACAAATCCTTTGCCCATTTTAATTGTTTTGAAACATGCATTTAAAAATAAGAAAAATAACTTGTATTCTCATTCGGATGCATAATAAAAAGAAGTAATGACCTAGAGCTCGAAGAAATCAACAAAATCAAATTAAATCAAGATTCCGCGAAAGTCTATTACTTATTTTGGTACATTTAAGTCATTTCAAAACATGACGTCATACAAATGAAAACGCTAGAGTTGAAAGTTTTCTGTTACATGAACAATGAAAATTCGTACAATACTATATTAAAATTGATTTTGAGGTAAGTTTTTGTTTACTTTTCTATTGTACTGTATTATTTCCATATATACTGACCGACTTTAGAAACGCAACCCTAGACTAATTTATTGTTATTTTTGAATGATTGTGTCACAGTGAAAAGCAGTAATAATTGCATGTTACAAACGTCAAAATGAGTGTCAGAAAGATCAACGAATTCTGTCTGACACGTTTGGGTTCTGTTTTACACATTCTGATTTTGCATTTGTTCAACCAAAACATGTCTGACAAATGACGTTGCGTAATCAAATTCTGTTGACGTATCATTTTCACTACACGTAAATCCGTTCATTGATGGCCAGCAACAAATCTTGTCTACTGGTATCGTTGTTGGAAGGACAGTAAGACGAGTTTCTGAAGTCATACAGTATAGTTGCACCACGTTTATGTGTTCATGTTTGCAGTATTCTTAAGGGCTAATTCATTTTTTTTTATTTCTTAGTCTTTGCAATATGGAGATGTAACACTTTTAAACTGATTTAAGTGAGGCAAAGGATTGAAAGAACTGTTTCTCAAAGCACCAAAACAAAAAAACAAAACTGAAACAATCTTTCATGGGTCCGACATTTCGCATTAAGAAATTCGTGCGACTTCAAAAATTCGGTATGATTAAAAACCACAGGTAAGTCAGATTTTGATTTTTTGTAAAGATAAAGAAGTATGATAAGGATGAAAAGTAGTTGTAAGAGAATCAAACATGATTTGGTTTAAAAAAAAAATCAACAAAATTAGTGTTGCGTTCTTAAAGTCGTTCAGTATATAAATGTGTTGTTTTCATTATTATACTGCAAGAACATGGCGGCTCCGTAGTTGAAATGTCAACTTTGGATTTGCAGTAGCTTACGAGAAAAACATGTAAATTAAAAATGACAAATGTTGAATTGGAGGATAAAAAGATTTAAACAGGTTTTTTTTCTAGCGGTTATTCACGAAATAACACATGCAAGCTATTTATTTATTAGAATGCTTGAGTTTTATCTAATGGGGAGTACACAAAACAGCAACAGACACAGCATATTCTCCCTCGCTTTAGTTTCATAGAAAAATGTGGACTGCAATAAAACAGTTACATAAGAAAAGTTTTAGCTGAACAAACATTTATACTGTGTCTGGTATAAATATAATCTTTTAATGATCCTTATCACATACTGTATAATGGAAACGTTTGGTCTAATATAAGACACAAAATATCATTATAATTGGAATTAATTCAGTGGTGCATTCAAATGATGCGTTCACAATTACAGTGCGACTGAACTATTTGTGAAAATCTTAATCTGTCGTAATATATGCAACAATAAAAATTAAACATTTCAAAATTAACAGCTGTTCAAAAAAAAAATATGCTTATTTAGAATCATGCAAAAAAAGAAATTAAAGCTAATCGAATTGAACGGTCTATGTTTAATGAATTATTTACATTATTTAAGGTAGATACAGGGTATACCGCCATCTTGGATTGTACAATCACAGTAAAAAAACGGTCTAGTTGTTTGACTAAATCTGCAAATTTAAAGACAGATTTTCAATTTAAAGGTTAGACTGTTTAATAATATAAAGAAAACTTAGTAATTTATTGTATAATACAAAATATTTAAAGAAATATAATTTTTTTTGCTTTTAGAATCATTTTTTTCAAATGAGCCATTTTAGGGAAGATAACTCTTTTAGTAAAAAAAATATACTGGACTGATATTGAAATTTGTTCGTTTTACTTATAGCAAGAAAACAAGTTTTTCTTTTTATTTTCTTAAAATATATTACAAAACCTATCTTTTCACAATTTATTTCAAAATTCTAATTCATAGATTTTTTTTTATGCACACAAATGTGTTTTTCCTTGAACAATCTAACCTAATTTAGGCAAATTTCAACGACTCATAGCTTGAAAAATAGCACGGTGACCCATACTTTTTATTATATTTTTGAAAAAAGCATAGTAAAATCTTCATTTTGGCTAAGTATAAGAAAATTCTGTCTCAAAAATATTTACTTATGATCTACCTTAAGTAATGAATATAACTACATGAGCTATCTTGTTAAGCTGAAGATTCTCTAAACTGTGTACCATCAGTATGGATTTTCATCAACATAAAAAAATTACATATAGACTGAATAATAAGATCACAACAGAGCTATTTAGTTTTGTATGTGAATAAAACAATCTTTATAATTTTTAAGCACTGAAAAGAATTATAACTTTAATACATACCCGTACTTTCCTGTTTTAGGTTCATTCCTGTAAAACAAATGACATACTTTTGTCTTATTAAGTGTTTTTGAGAAGTAACAAATCTTTACTTTAGAACAAGAGATGCATATATATACCTTGTATTCTTATATATATTACCGGAATAACGGTTCAATACAATTAGAAACGAACATTTCGAGATTGCGTTACATTCGGAATAGCTTGTCTTCTAAATTTTGGTGTTGGTGTTGTCTTTGAATGTTCGAATGCTTAAAGTTTGATACCCTGATATCTAATCTGTCTAGCATTCGTGTGAATTTGCGTTTTACTTTTTAATTTTCAATATTTTCTACTTTAAAAGAAGTGAAAGATATAGAATGAACAGTTTTTGTTTACACATGACAATTTCCCATTATCTCATTTACTAATTTCAATTATTTTGCTTAACAAAATTAAATTTCAAAAATTCTAAAAGATTTAGAATTTTGATATATTTTTTTTTATCATATTTCCAAAAATATAAAATTTGATTAACCCCTCCCGAGTTTTGTAAATAATTGAATTGATAAGTGTTTAGCTAACCACACACTTTACTTCACACCCACAGACAATTCAGAAATTTAAGATTTGTATGATTGAAGCATACCCATGAATAAACATTTTCCATCTCAAAATAATTTGATCAATACCATTTTCATATATTTTTTTTCTTTAATACATGTAGTTCATTTAGTACAATATACTTACGTTAAAACCTCCACATTCCTGTAAAAAGAATACAATAATCTTTACAAAATAACAATACAGTATACAATATTCAAAATGTTTTATTTTAGTGAAAATGCGAGATACAAGTATTGTGGATACACCTTGTGCTATGTCATGTCCTAAAATAACTACACTTCCAACACATAGGCAAATGATAATGTTGTATTTTTGCATATTGATTTGAATATCTTGTCTTCAAAATTTTGGTGTTGGTGTTGTCTCTGATTTTGAATGTTCGAATGCTTAAAGTTTGATACCCTGATATCTAATCTGTCTAGCATTCGTGTGAATTTGCGTTTAACTTTATAATTTTCAATATTTCCTACTTTAAAAGAAGTGAAAGATATAGAATGAACAGTTTTTGTTTACACAGGACAATTTCCCATTATCTCATTTACTAATTTCAATTAATTTGCTTAACAAAATTAAATTTCAAAAATTCTAAAAGATTCAGAATTTTGATATATTGTTTTTTATCACATTTCCAAAAATATAAAATTTGATTACCCCCTCCCGAGTTTTTAATTGATAAGTGTTTAGCTGACCACACACTTTACTTCACGCCCACAGACAATTCAGAAAATTAAGATTTGTATGATTGAAGCATACCCACGAATAAACATTTTCCATCTCAAAATAATTTGATCAATACCATTTTCATATATTTTTTCTCTGTAATGCATGTAGTTCATTTAGTACAACATACTTACGTTAAAACCTGTTCATTCATGTAAAAAGAATACAATAATCGCTACAAAATAACAATACAGTATAAAATATTCAAAATGTTTTATTTTAGTGCAAATTCGAGATACAAATATTTGTTAGAAATTCATAACAGGTTGAATTTAAAAGACTAAACAGTTTTAATAGAAATCCTCAACGCTAAAACCAAGTAGTTTATAGAGGAAAACGTGAATGCAGTTACGAAATACAAATGCATTGCCGCTATCCAGATAAACTGAACAATATTCTATATATTGTAAATACGTTGCTTTGATATCATTTAAATTTAAATTTAAGCATGTTACACGCATCATCGGACACATATTGCATGTTCGTTATATGTTTTGGTTCGGGTTGATATAGTGTCTGTTATATGAAAAGTAGTATTTTATTAATAATCTTTCACGGCCAATTGGAAAGTAACATCATCCAAATATTTGAACATAAAATTGTGAGTCATGTTAGTTTAAATATTTCTTTTTGTCATTTAGCTTACAGTCAATATTATACTTTATATAAACTTTTAAGATAATTTGCTATGGTGTTGTATCGTTCAAATTGAATAAAACTCCTTAATCGAGAGACTTATTCTGACCATATCTTTATTAACTTTGATATTATTAATCATGGGAAATATTTTCTCTTTACTATGATATATCATAATAGATGAGAATGTCAGTAATAAAAAATTCTATTATATTACATCCAAATTTACCAACGTACTCGAAATAACGTTTCAATAAGTCAGAGAAACACCCCAGACAATTCTAAAAACAACATTTTCCATGTGTACATTTTTTAAACTTACCAACAACGTTGACAGGTATATTTGTATCTCTTTTGTGATGTTTTAGGCCTGAAATATTATTAACCAGAGTGTAACTCTTATCATTGAATAAGCATGCAGGTATTTGCACACTGCGAGTGGAAATAGAAGTAATATTTGCTAAAAAAAACGTGTCAATATCTACAACATGTACAACGAAAACATAGGTATATTCATGGTGAACTATACGGTATATGTATATCTTTTTTTTATATTTAGTTGAAACCCGTACAGCTGCCTGTGATTGATAACATATTTTTTATTAGAAGTTTCGTGAATATTTGTCTTATTGGCAATCATAAGGGGTCATCCATACTTGTCAACCATTTTACAAAGTGTACAAAACATACGCTTTTTCAAACCCCTACCTTCCTCAAAAAGTGTACATCAACCATTTTTAGATTTCAAGAGAAGAATCAATCGTTCTTAATAAAAAGAAGATCCTGTCTATTATATTTTAGTTTAATATAGAAATTTGCAATGAATATAAACTAAAACATATCTGACTGTATTATTTGATGACATCTATATGTGATGCCTGTGTTTTGTCAGAAGAAAGAGTACAAAGATTAGTTTTTCCTCTATCACACAGTGGAAATGGTAACTCAAATGAAAAAGGGCACCTAGAGCATGCAAAATGTTAACAAAAGGGCACATAAATTATGCTAAGAATCAAAGAAAGGGAAATGCATGGTTATGTTGCATTGGTAAAGTATGGGCTTACAGTTGTTGATGGAATCAGAGCTCAAGACAGCAATCAATAAAAGTGTAATGTTTTAAAACATTTTAAGTTTTCAAATTTCAAGCCTGTATTTCTATTCAATAGTTATCAAAAGTACCAGGATTATAATTTTATACGCCAGACGCGCGTTTCGTCTACATAAGACTCATCAGTGACGCTCAGATCAAAATAGTTTAAAAGCCAAACAAATACAAAGTTGAAGAGCATTGAGGACCCAAATTCCCCAAAGTTGTGCCAAATACGGCTAAGGTAATCTACTCCTGGGGTAAGAAAATCCTTAGTTTTTCGAAACATTCAAAAGTTTTGTAAACAGAAAATTTATAAAATTTACCATATAATTGATATTCATGTCAACACCGAAGTACTGACTACTGGGCTGGTGATACCCTCGGAGACGAAACGTCCACCAGCAGTGGCATCGACCCAGTGTTGTAAATAGTTATCAAAAGTACCAGGATTATAATTTTATACGCCAGACGCGCATTTCGTCTACATAAGACTCATCAGTGACGCTCAGATCAAAATAGTTAAAAAGCCAAACAAATACAAAGTTGAAGAGCATAGAGGACCCAAATTCCCAAAAGTTGTGCCAAATACGGCTAAGGTAATCTACTCCTGGGGTAAGAAAATCCTTAGTTATTCAAAAAATTTCCTGTTAATATGCTCTATTATCGTTAATGTATATATCCTGTAATGTCAGTGGCGGATCCAGCCATTTTAAAAGGGGGTCCAAACCCAGGACAAAGGGGGGTTCCAACTATATGTCCCCATTCAAATGCATTGATCGGCCCAAAAAAGGGAGGTTCTAACCCCCGGAACCCCCGCCCCTCCCCCAGCTGAATCCGCGAATTGTAATGTGTACATATATTGGATATTTTTTTAAGTTAAGGTTAAACTTCATATGGAGGAGATCCTAATTATAGGAGGCTTATACTAAAAAAACAATTTAACTTCCTGTTTACTGGTTTACTATTTTGAAATGCATTACAAGGAAATTAATCGAAGGACCAGTTTAAAATCTTTTCACAAAATGGCGTCTTGTCAAAATCAAAACATCCAAAGAATTTAGTGTTTCCATCGATTTTGTTTATTAAACAGAGTAAAACGATAACGATCGGGGGTACTGAGAAAAACTGCAAAGTTTGTGTTTGAATAATTTTACTAGTTCACACGCAATTTCTGTCAGAGTTGTGAACCAGATTCTAGTAGACCTGGTCAATCTAGATGGATTGAACCAGTGTACGGATATTTATAAGGGTTTACTTGAAAAAAAACTAACACAACTAAATCATTGCCATATCCATTAAACAAACTATTTATGGTTATTTGATTACAAATGCTCAGTTAAAAAATCGACTTCACCTTCTCATAAAACAGAGCTTCTATAAAAGTGGGAATGTTTTTGGAGGATAAATATTTCAATAGACAGTCGGTTTCCTAGGGGGTACTATTTGATCACGTGCACCCCTACTGGAAGTTTTTAAATGTACTCGTAGAAAGCAGAAACTTTACAACCTTCAAAATAAACTAATCGTAGAAACCAGGGTTTAAATTTTGCATTTGTGCAATACGCGCATTTCGTCTATAAAAGACTCATCAGTGACGCAAATTCAAAAACAAATTAACAGGCAAATAAAGTTAGAATGTGAAAAGCATCGGCGATCACAAATTCCTAAAAGTTTTGCAAAATATAGCTATTTGTGAGGTAAAAATTGCCTTAGTTTAAAAAAAAATTTCTAAACAATAATAAACTGAATACGACATTTCGATCATTTAAGTTTTTTAATTATTTATTATATTAAACCACATTTGTTTGTTTAAAGTCACACCATTGGTAATGTGTACATACATTGGATATTTTTTTAAGTTAAGGTTAAACTTCATATGAGTGCTCCTAATTAAAGGACGCTCAGATCAAAATAGTTAAAAAGCCAAACAAATACAAAGTTGAAGAGCATTGAGGACCCAAATTCCCAAAAGTTGTGCCAAATACGGCTAAGGTAATCTACTCCTGGGGTAAGAAAATCCTTAGTTTTTCGAAACATTCAAAAGTTTTGTAAACAGAAAATTTATAAAATTTACCATATAATTGATATTCATGTCAACACCGAAGTACTGACTACTGGGCTGGTGATACCCTCGGGGACGAAACGTCCACCAGCAGTGGCATCGACCCAGTGGTGTAAATAGTTATCAAAAGTACCAGGATTATAATTTTATACGCCAGACGCGCATTTCGTCTACATAAGACTCATCAGTGACGCTCAGATCAAAATAGTTAAAAAGCCAAACAAATACAAAGTTGAAGAGCATTGAGAACCCAAATTCCCAAAAGTTGTGCCAAATACGGCTAAGGTAATCTACTCCTGGGGTAAGAAAATCCTTAGTTATTCAAAAAATTTCCTGTTAATATGCTCTATTATCGTTAATGTATATATCCTGTAATGTCAGTGGCGGATCCAGCCATTTTAAAAGGGGGTCCAAACCCAGGACAAAGGGGGGTTCCAACTATATGTCCCAATTCAAATGCATTGATCGGCCCAAAAAAGGGAGGTTCTAACCCCCGGAACCCCCGCCCCTCCCCCAGCTGAATCCGCGAATTGTAATGTGTACATATATTGGATATTTTTTTAAGTTAAGGTTAAACTTCATATGGAGGAGATCCTAATTATAGGAGGCTTATACTAAAAAAAATAATTTAACTTCCTGTTTACTGGTTTACTATTTTGAAATGCATTACAAGGAAATTAATCGAAGGACCAGTTTAAAATCTTTTCACAAAATGGCGTCTTGTCAAAATCAAAACATCCAAAGAATTTAGTGTTTCCATCGATTTTGTTTATTAAACAGAGTAAAACGATAACGATCGGGGGTACTGAGAAAAACTGCAAAGTTTGTGTTTAAATAATTTTACTAGTTCACACGCAATTTCTGTCAGAGTTGTAAACCAGATTCTAGTAGACCTGGTCAATCTAGATGGATTGAACCAGTGTACGGATATGTATAAGGGTTTACTTGAAAAAAACTAACACAACTAAATCATTGCCGTATCCATTAAACAAACTATTTATGGTTATTTGATTACAAATGCTCAGTTAAAAAATCGATTTCACCTTCTCATAAAACAGAGCTTCTATAAAAGTGGGAATGTTTTTGGAGGATAAATATTTCAATAGACAGTCGGTTTCCTAGGGGGTACTATTTGATCACGTGCACCCCTACTGGAAGTTTTTTAATGTACTCGTAGAAAGCAGAAACTTTACAACCTTCAAAATAAACTAATCGTAGAAACCAGGGTTTAAATTTTGCATTTGTGCAATACGCGCATTTCGTCTATAAAAGACTCATCAGTGACGCAAATTCAAAAACAAATTAACAGGCAAATAAAGTTAGAATGTGAAAAGCATCGACGATCACAAATTCCTAAAAGTTTTGCAAAATATAGCTATTTGTGAGGTAAAAATTGCCTTAGTTTAAAAAAAAATTTCTAAACAATAATAAACTGAATACGACATTTCGATCATTTAAGTTTTTTAATTATTTATTATATTAAACCACATTTGTTTGTTTAAAGTCACACCATTGGTAATGTGTACATACATTGGATATTTTTTTAAGTTAAGGTTAAACTTCATATGAGTGCTCCTAATTAAAGGAGGCTTATACTAAGAAAAATAAGTTTACTTCTGGTTTACTGGTTTACTATTTTGGAATGCATTACAAGGAAATTAATCGAAGAATCAGTTTAAAATCTTTTCACAAAATGACGTCTTGTCAAAATCAAAACATTCAAAGAATTTAGTATTTCCATCAATTTTGTTTATTAAACAGAGTAAAACGATAACGATCTATAACAAGCAGGTGAAATTGACAATCGGGGGTACTGAGAAATGCATGTAAACTGTTTGTTAAAATAATTTTACTGGTTCACATGTTTGAAAGATTAAGTTTTCATATGAATTGATCTTTTAATCGTTCAATCCGGATTGAGAAGAATTATGATATCGAAATAAATATCATCAAGTGAAAATAATAAACAAGAATTAAGAAGAGAAACACACCCAAGCCAATTCTCAACTTTATACATCGACTTTTCCTACGGAAACGAAATAAATTACGGAAAAGATAAAAAAAAAAGCGTGGGGTAAAAAAAAAGATTTTTTAACCCCCCCCCCCCCCCCCCCCCCAAGTGTACGTGTTGTACACTTTGGAAAATGGTTGACAATTATGGATGACCCCAAACACATGTTATTGTGTTATCGTTTTAAAGAGTATCTAGAATTTCACCGCTTCTTTACAAATATCCAGCCATCTATTGGTGATTAGCATATTATTGTTCGTTTTCCACAAGCTCTGATAGTGACTTTACATGACGGACAGTTGGACTGCAAATTTTGTGTCTACTATCTAGTATTTGTGTTGTGCTTTTAGCTTTGTCTTCATATTCAATGGTGAATGGTTACTTTTATAATTTTTTAATCAGTAGTGTTCGATTGTTGAATAAGGTTTATGTACTTATATTTACCATACTAAACAATACATTATTTGTATTACCTGGAATTTTGTTGGCTTTCAGATTTTTCCACTATCGATTTACCTTCCCTAAAAGAAAATGATTATATACATCAGGAATTCATCATAGATAAAAACAGTTGTTAGATAGTTTTTCCGAAGCACCTTTTATATTAAATAATTTTTAACATAATTTTTTTATTTTTAACCCTGTATGCCACAATTCCCCTTGTCAAATTATAACTTTTATGAACGACAAAAGTTCTTCCAATGTGATGTTTACATTTTATGACGTCAAACACGCGAAGAAATAGATTTGGTTTTGAAATCTGATAGTATTTTTTGTTAAATATTTGTTAGTTATGAGACACAGTAATGACTTCCGCACCAATATTTGACTATCCTTCCTGTGATGTCTGTTTTGTTCAAGAATCGATGAAAATATAACAGAATTTGATGAGTCTATCATACAACCAAGAGGTTTAGCGCTATAAAACAAGGTTAAGTCCACTATTTTCTACAATTGAAAATGCCTGTACCAAGTCAGGAATATGACAGTTGTTGTCTGTTTTATCATTGATTTTGCCATTTGATTAGGACTTCCCGTTTTGAAATATTCACTATTTTTGTGATTTTACTTTATATACTTAATCATAATGAGGAAATATACAACTAGGAGATTTGAAAGATGGAGATGTTTTATAGGTTAAGTATGTGATGCCCTATATACATTATTAAATATATCACAATCATAACAATAATGGTCGAATCAGTTGCAGACAGCATTCTTTAGTATAAAACATGAACGGTAATGGCAGTAGCTTATTTATCAAACTTGTCGGTATGAATGAAGCGTTGGCGACAAAACCGTAAATCTTTCAGTAGCTGAATGTCCAACATAAGTGACTCAACAAAGTGTATGATAAATGTCAATAGTTTTGTTTTTCAACAGTTGATGCTTCTTCTATATGCCCATAGTCTACAGTTAAAGGGAACGCTTACATCTTAAGATGCCGAAGGACTGTGTAAGTATACGAGACCACGTACCGATAATCAGAATCAATCAATTTAACTTTGGTTAATGTTAAATGTTAAAACTTATTTAAACTAAATGTTAAAACTTATTTTTTTTAATATTTTTTTTTATTTTACAAATGTTAAATCTGAAGCTTCAATACCAGATGCTTTAATCACTTTGTGTCGTTCTATCAAACTGTCTGCTCTTATTGTTGTATAGATTGCCTTATAAACCGTGTTGTCCGCTGTAATTGAGGTACTAGATATAGAAAGATGTGGTACGAGTGTCAATGAGACAACTCTCCATCCTTATACATTGTATGTAGGCTACAATGCATACAATGACGACCAAAACTAAACCTTCGTCGTATCAAAATGAGTGTACGAAATTAGTCTGTTTGAAACAATATACATCAACATGTTCTTTCCTAGGTTTGTAGTATCAATCATAAAGATAGTCCGTTATTATCATCTTTTAGCCTTTCCAAAACCTACTTTATATGTTTGCTTTTGAAGATAAAAGTGGTTTTTTTTTCAAACAAAAGCTCGAAAAGGTATGAGTGCATTCTTATCTTGCGTGGTGTTGTTTGTCTTTTGTTGTTTTTTTTTAATATTGTTTGTATTTTTAAAAAATTTTGTCGGTTCATCGACCCATTTGGTATATGTTGCTCCTATTGCATTGCAACATGACACACCTACAACTTACACGGAAATCCAGTAGTCAAGAAATCATTTCGTATACCAATGCAATTATTATTACCATAATTATCCCTTTTATTTGAATCGGTTACTTACTTAAACTGGATCTCTCCGAATAGGCTGTCTATTTCTGTGCCTGAAGGCTTTTTGTTTCTGTATGACACATAAGACCCTTCGGGAACTGGCTTTAAATCTATGTTGTCTACATCAACTTTAAGTTTCTTCAGCCTCTCAAACAATAGAACGTCTGCCATTGTTTCCATTTCCTTGATTTTCTTTTCCATTTGTTGACAGTTTTCGATATCTCTACGATAAACTTTGGTTAGTGTAGTTATATTTTGTATAGTTTTTTGTTCCTCGTCATGCAATAGCCTAACAAAACTACCTACTTTCTTATCAATCAAATTCTTCCAGTAGTTCCCCTCCTCAGTAATGGTCTTGATGACTGCTTTGACTTCGTCACGGTAGGTTTTTGTTTCTTTCTCTATTTTGCTAAGGTTTACCTTGGATGTTGTTACCTTTGCTTCTATGTTCTTGACAACTTCGAATCTGAGGTTTTCAGCTGATTTAGTAAGATCTGTCATCAAATGGCGACTATGTTTCTCTACAGAGCAAATTCTACAGACAGGAGTATCACAATCATCACAGTAAAATAAAAACATTTCCTCGTGTTCTGTACAAAAAAGTTTTTCTTCCTTGTTGATGCTTGGTCCACTTAAAAACGTGTGGTTTTTACTTATCTTTGTGCGTAAATGAGATAATTTACAGCTTCCGCAAAATAGTTGATCACACTGCTGACAATAATGTTCACCAGGACCGGCAGTACAAATTTCACAAGTCGAAGCTGCAGCTTGGGCCATTTTTAATATTCAAATATAAGTCACCTGTGGCTAGTTGATATATCTGTCAAGCGTAGTTGTGATCAACAATCCAGACTTTAAAGTAAAGGTTGTTCTTATAAACTTAATGTAGTAAGATACACTTGCATTACTGAATTTATTTATCATGTTGATGTTATTCAATAAGTTGACTGGTTTGTATATTAAACATGTTAAATATTATATTGTCGCGACTGTTCAATGATAAATCGACAAGGGTAAAAAAGGTAAATACAGATGATAGAAGTGAAAACAAATGTCATGATAATATACGTCAATGTTCACTTAATTTTACCATTGTTTAGTTACATGTTTTTCCAATGTCTTTTCCTATTTTTTAGTCAATACTTACCTCTTACCCTTTTAAAACTGAATGTGCGATAAACATCCGAACGTAACCCCCACTACTGATTATATATATTTACCTAGATCAATAATAGTAAAGAGATCTCTCACATGTCAGTTTAAACTAGGTTATCTGTATGTGATAAATCCATACACGTATTTAAATCTATTTATAACTCCTGCCTACTATTGATCTATATTATACATGTTATAGCAGGTCAAAAGGGCTAAAAAAAGGTGTAATGTATAATATATAGGGTTCTTAGTGATTCTATGCACACTAACTACACATTCTTATGAAAGACTATAAAACATGAATAAATAGATAAACAACACAAAAAAAACGCATAACAACATAGCATAACTATAGACAAAGGGAATAATTACATGTATGACAATCTATTACTTCTGAATCAAAACTGATCATAATTATTGGTTGTAAAGTATTATAAATAAGCACAACCAATCTCAATGTTAGTTTTCCAGCGTATTCATATAAATGCGATAATATGCAGATTGAAGTAAATAAACTCATCATAGATACTAGGATTGAGAATTTCATATTTAGGCCTGACGCTCATTTCGTATACATAAGACTTATCAGTGACGCTCTTATAAAAAAAAGTTGAAAAGGCCCCCCCCTTCCCCAAAAAAAGCCGGAGTTAACGAGCATTGAGGACTAATATTTCTAAAAGTTTTTTCCAATTACAACTAAGGTAATTCCGGAGGTAAATTATATCTGTGCTGAAGGCCGTACATTGACCTATAATGGATTACTTTCATAAATTGTTATTTGGATGGAGAGTTGTCTCATTGGCACTCACATCACATTTTCCTATATCTACTAAACAACTACGAAATAGACAAGGCAACCACATGTTTCACATTCCTTACCATATATGTATTATGTTACCGTGTGGTTTATACATTGTATGTCTTACAAGGAACCATTACACAATCATTACCTGAATAAAGTGAATATAACATTCATATGTCCACTTCTTTTGACAATACTTTTACATTAATCAAAACACAATGCACATAGTTACATAATAATGCTCGCCAGTTTGTGAATTGTATACTAATGTACTTTTAAATATATAGAAAATTATGAAGCTTAAAATACTCCATATGACTGACAACGATGTGGTGAACAAAACAAACATAATAAGTAAAAATAATTATAATCGTCTCATTTGTCATATGTTGTTGCGCTGAGACGTCCGTGTGTGCTGAATTTGAAATATAAGTCAAACAAATAAGGTGGAGGAAACCGTGTCGGGTGTTTTTCTAATGTCTAGTTCTTAAAGATGTAAATATATTGATAGTATCAGAAAAAACATCATCAATATATCTGAATGGGAATGTAATAAAATGAACTGTACTTGTCCTAGGCCACACAATAATCAACAAACTCATTTCCTGTAAATTTTTATGTATTGGAAGGATTTTAGAACCATTTGAGGTTGTTTTTTACACAAATTTCTATCTTAGCTGCGGCTATCCAGGATGCACTGAGTGTACTGTGAGAGGAAGCATGGGTATATGGTAAAATCAGTTTTTGAGTGCAGATTGAAAGAAACAATAGAAATTACAGTTTAGAGTTATGATATCAATGAAAGGCATAAATATTCTCCCATTTACATCACATTCTGCACATATTTCTCCTCATAATGTATATAAAATCATATGAAAAAAATGGATTACCTCCCTTTGACATAGTGAATTTTTGTTT
Source organism: Mytilus galloprovincialis (assembly GCF_965363235.1). Lineage (NCBI taxonomy): Eukaryota > Metazoa > Mollusca > Bivalvia > Mytilida > Mytilidae > Mytilus > Mytilus galloprovincialis. The sequence continues at coordinate 79,899,125 of NC_134845.1, read as the reverse complement.
AGCTGTGTTCCTCATGTTAAGTTGTAGAACAAGTGGTAAATAAGCACTTTTCTAGTAATTTAACACTCGAATAATCTGACCGCATGAAGGTAATCATTTATTTTTACATAACTCATTGCGTTTCTTTATTTAAAAACTATACTAGACAACTGTTCATGATTACATGTCCTTCATCTAGGAAACTAGTGTTGAAATGTTTGTAATTGGATTTTTATGTTAAATAATTGCTTTTAAATATTCCAAATTGTTACTTTAATCTTCCAAATGCAAAGTTTGGTTATACTTAGTCTTATTTATTCATATTTGGCACTTTTTTTTACTTCAGTTCTGGCTGTCTAGTTTTGGCGTAGAATCCATCCTGATGTTGGGGTAACAGGAATTTCGGCAGAGTGATTGTCAATGACATTTTGTGAACTTTACAAGTAATTAAAACACAGATTTAGTATTATGAAACATAATTGTTGTTTTATTTGGTATCAAACTGTTTAAAAAAACCTTTACAAGGTCTTTTTATGGTCTTTTCAGGGTATTTAATCAAAAACTTCCATATAAGGAAAAAAATTAACTAAGAGTACACCAAGTCTTTAGTTTCTAGGTGTACTTGCAATACTGGTCAAAACAAACACAGAAAACAATTCATATTTATCAAACATAGTGTTTTACAACATTCTTTTAAAAACAGTCAATGTGCAACTTTATATACCAAATATACATTGGCCGCAGTATGGGCTGTAGTATGAATTTTGCTCTATCTTTACAAATTTAGCATTTATGAATGTTTTATTGAAACTGGAACTTCAAAATTGGATACCTTACATGTTTAAAACAAAAAAAGTGGGAAAAGAAGTAAAAAAGTCGCTTATAGGAAAATATGCACTCTTTCACTGTACTTGTTCTAGGCCACACAATAATCAACAAACTCATTTCCTGTAAATTTTAATGTATTGGAAGGATTTTGGAACCATTTGAGGTTGTTTTTTACACAAATTTCTATCTTAGCTGCGGCTATAGAATTAAACCAAGGACATGACTTCTTTACAAATTAAGCTAGAAATATAATAATGACATGAAAATACACTGATTATTGAACGTGTCACTGTTTGTGATCATGGCCAATCCTTTCTTAAAGGATATTTTATGACCTAAATTGTCCATTTAACTTCTAATTTTGAAGAGTGAATATTAACCTGACTCTTTTAATAATTATTAAATTTAAATGTTTGTTTTCAATGATATGCTTGGCGCTAAAGATATAAAATTTAGTTAATGCATTTTATTTGAATATTAAGAGGATTATTTTTTAATTAATTTTATTCTCAACTTTGTTTTAATTACTTAAAAAACTAATTAGTTTCATATTGTTACACGATGAAGACTGCTGCACCCATATTTTGACTATTCTATTTATTATGTCTGTTTAGTTCACACATCATTGTAATTATAACGGAATTCGATGAGACTGTCTTCAAATTGAGAGGGTTAGCGCTATAAAACCAGGTTTAATCCAACATTTTCTACATTTGAAAATGCCTATACCAAGTCAGGAATATGACAGTTTTTGTCTATTCGTTTTTGATGTGTTTTGTTTTTTGATTTTGCCATGTGATTAGGGACTTTCCGATTAGATTTTTCTCTAAGTTCAGTATTTTTGTGATTTTACTTGTACATTTTACATTACATATTCTAAAAGATTAAAACAGTCATATTATCGTTGTCAGTGTATTTGATGATTCAATAAAAATAGGGAAAGGGTTTAAAAAGACAACAATTCATACAAGGAGCTGACCTACGAATTCGGTCATTGTGCAAATTTGAAGATACTCGCCTGCCATATTTTTTGTTATTTTTTACGTTATAATGTTAAAATATTGTATGTAATCAATGTAAGGTTTAGGAAACATAATTCTTAAACATTTCAAACAATTAAAAGAATAATGTATATTGGGTATCATGCGATTTTGAGAATTAAGGAGTGAAACGTTCAGTCAAATACTTGTTTTATAACTACTAGCCTGACAGAGGAAAACACCCACTTCCGACTTTTCATATAAATTTGATGTGCAACTTATCTATTAACATTGATAAATGTAAAGGACTTAATTTGCACTAACATCAAATATAAGCAGAAATAATAATTGTATGCGGCAATACATAAAAATCAACTAATGTAAATAAAAATCTAAAGAATCATATGATGCAAATTATAAAAAAGCGGTATTATTGGCTTCTTCAACTGCATAATACATTGTTTATATGTTCTTATGCATTATGTACTTGTCTTTGTAATGTATTTGGCATACCGGAAGTAAGACAGATTTTCTGATTACCTATATGTTACATTATTTTTCTTTACTTTCTAAATTAACGTTGGCCTACCCCTCGATTGGACATATGTTTTGTTTTGGTCGTAGATCCCTCAAAGTATTCAAGAGGCGATACCTCATTTAGTTCCGTTTTAAAGGCGTTCACGATGACAGTTAATTAAGACAACACATGGAACGCATTGTATCCAAGAGTATATCAGGAAGACTAGCCTTACAACCAGCAAAACCAACGATCTTAGGGATGATATCAAAAGTTCAATGTTGGATAAAAAACTTAGTTCATATAGTTTTTCACTGACCCCTCTACCCTTCTCTTGACGAAATTTTGGAAAACATGATTGACCAATATATAAAATCGATGTAATTAAACAAAATTCTCAGCAATTTTGATCCCTACCCCCAAACTATTATTCTTTTTTAAACTTCATTGACTTTTTATGTCGTCCCTTATCTACATAACAAATGTAAAACGAGAAATATCTCCAAGTGATTTTAAAGAAGTAGAAATCCGTATGGTTCAGCATTTTAAATTTTACCCTAAAAAACGACAACCACTGAAAATCAAGCAACGGACAGGTGCAGAGAAATGTAACGAAATAAACCCTTCTTAACAGGTGCCTACCTTCACCCTTACCTGACAGAGAAGTATAATACTTAAACATAAAACGTTTTGTATTACATGTTTATAAATTAAAATGGCTTAAGGTGGTATGGGCGTCTTCCTCCATCTTGGATTGTAAAAAACAGAGAATCAAAGGTCCAGATTTTCCATCAAGTTAGCAAAATTTGATGCAGGCATGCAGATGTTTAATGTAAATTTTCATTTATAAGTACCAATTTATAAGAATATAACTTCTAAATATTGATATTTTTGCAAATATTAATTATTTTTGGTTGTTTTTATTTTTTTTTTAAATTGGCATTTTAAGGGGAGGTAACTCTAAAAAAGTGCATTTTCTGAAGGATTCTGTATGGAATTTTCCTATTTTGTATTTTAGCCGGAAAAAACGTACGGTGACCCTATCTTTTCTTTTGAAATTCTCAAAGCAGTGTCTGAAAGCTATCTTTTCCTGAAGTATTTAACAATTCTATCATTGTGTTTAGTTTCTAATCACAAAATGGTGTTTTTTCCTGCATAATCCATACAAAATGTGTCATTTTGTCCCGTCCTGTAGCTTGAGAAAATGCGCGGTGACCTATCACTTTTATTATATTTTTCAACATGTATCAATAGATACAACGTTTTGGCAAAGTATGAACAAATTCTATCATTTTTATTTTAGACTCCCATACCACCTTAAACAGTGAATGAATGAGTTCGATCTAAGACACAATATTAACACAATATCAGAACGTAGTTGTATCTATTACTAATAAATTACAGGACGTTATAAAACAAGATATTGACAGAGAAAACTCTTCAAAGAAACAAAATGTAGTTAAAATAAAACAACGTACACAGGTAAACTTGAATGTTATTAGGAAGTACTGAAGTACTCTTGCTTTAAATTAATAGATCTGTTGTTCATCGTACCAGTACAAAAATGAAAATGTATCGTCACACTTCATACTTATCTATAGCATTAATTTTGTTTTCATTTGGTTATGAGAATGATGCAGTTGTAAAAAACATCTAATAAAATTAAAAAAATCAAAAGCTGAACAATTAGAAAATTGACATGTATCCACGAAATATCTTTAAAAATTACCGACAAATTTTATTTAGTATTTGTTTGTCTAATGGCAGGGTTACTTTGTAGCCAGGGAAGAGAAACATTATTTTACTCAAATATATGTCCAAAAAGTAATTTTCCAATATTAAAAAACACTGATTGTCCTTGATTATAAATCAATTAGTGTTGTTGTTGTGACCATGCATTGGCACGTAAACTCACAAAAGTAGTGCAACAGCAGACTGCAGTAGTTTCGTATAAAAAATGGACTATTTCAAAACATTTTATTTCTTATGTTTTTAAGCCAAGAATTATGAAATAGTTTGTAAATCTCAAAACGTCAAACGTAAAAGAAGTTTTCAAGAATCAATGTCTAGTAGTTTGGCAGGTATTAAAGACAATTATTTTTTATATTAATCTAATTTAAAGTATGTTCTACTACATGTTCTTACATTTTCTGATAGTAATAAACAAATTTGCTAAAACAAACAATGTTATATGCCTTCGAGTGTTTGCTACGGTTTTAGGGTCCCCGGCATTATCACTGAACTAATATATATATTTGTTTAGGTGTGCGGAAATTATTCGCTGCATTTAAGACCTATTGATGACCTTTTGCTGCTGTCTGCTCTATGGTCCGGTTGTTGTCTCTTTGACACATTCCCCATAATAATGGCCATTTCAATTCTCACTTTTATTGTATATTAAAACAAGAGTCAAAAACATAAAATGCAACTGTGAATTTCAACTCAGTCTTGCCGAATGAAAAACGGACTCATTTTCTCTCAATGATGTAAATGTGACAAAATAATAATCAAGAGGAAAATTTGGAATAACCAGTACCTTCACTGTCATGAACAAAAATTATACTAATTTATACAGCTGAATGGTTTAACTGATATGTTTTGGTTGTTATTACAAGTAGTTTCAAGGTAACAGGTATTACTCGTTGGAAACCGGTGAAATGGTTTTCTATTAATTAATCATTTCAAGAGCAAGATACAAGATTGTTTTAAAGTCATATAAAAAAAGACTTCTTACAAAATAAAATTGTACTTATCCAAATACAGCATTTTGAATTTGACATATTTATATCATTTACCAGACATTTATTTCATTGTAGGTTATTGTATTTTACGACTATTGTAAACATGTCAAAACATAACACCCACAAACATAATGTTTATAACAAATGACATCAAAAAGATATTCAAACTAATAGTGAAGGCTTGTAAAGTCTAATTCGGTCGGTCACATTGATGAAAATTGATCAGACAAATCAATAGGGGAGTTAAATAATTGAGAACTTTTATTTCAGGTGGTACCTTACACTACAGGGAGATAACTCGGAAAAATCAGCTAAATGATGTTTAGGTGTGAAGGTAGTAATAAGCTTCTCAATGATCAAAGTGAGTGTTTGTCAAACTTCTGTATAACCAGTGTGATTTGTTTGATAAAACGTTTTATTTTTTTATTTTTCTATATTTTTGTCAAAGGTTCAAAGTAAATACTTTGTCAAAATTTTATGAAAAAAAACGAGCAAACTTTATTTTAGTAAAGTTTGTAGGTACCATCTTGATAAATATAACAGTGCAAACATGTGTTGTGATTTACAAAAGAAATGTGTCAAATGTATTAGATAAAACGAAATCAACAGTATCTTACGAGACTTAAAAGAACTGTTAAAACGTCACGGAGATCCAAAAAACCCGGTGATTATCTAGCACACAACTACAAACTAGATCCTTATATAGAAATTTCCAACAATTCATAAAAAAGATATTCTATAGAATATAGAAATACTGGCAATAAGAGCGAGACCAAACCCAAATTTAGCCCAAAAGCTTACAAAGGCGCTTTACTTTTAATTAAATCACTTTCAACTTTCCTTTTTTAAATTACCCTGTTATCATATCCTGATTCTCTTACTTGTCCACTTATAATGCAAAACAAGACTTATATTGGTGCATACATGTATCATTCTATATTGAAACGAAAGTCAGATAAAAATCAAAACATAAATAATCCTTTGGTTTGGTACTTATTAATATTTTAGTCGAGAATAACGTTATATGCTTTAATTTGATTGCAGTCCGCAACACGTTGAAATGATATTAGGAATAATTATCAAAGGTACCAGGATTATAATTTAATACGTCAGATGCGCGTTTCGTCTACACAAGACTCCCCAATGACGCTCATATTAAAACAGTTAACACCCAAACAAGTACAAAAGTTGCAGAGCATTGATTTCCCAAAATTCCAAAAAGTTGTGCCAAATACGGCTAAGGTAACGTACTCCTTGGATAATAAATCCCTAGTTTTTTTCAAAGTACATGTATTGAAAACATGAAATTTATAAAAAGGACCATGAAATTTATAAAAAGGACCATGAAATTTATAAAAATGACCAATAATTGATATTTATGTCAACAACGAAGTGCTGACTACTGAGCTAGTGATACCCTCGTGGACAAAACGTCCACCAGCGGTGGCATCGACCCAGTGGTGTAAAATAGTTATCAAAGGTACCAGATTTATAATTTAAAACGCCAGACGCGTGTTTCGTCTACATAAGATTTATTTGGACACTCATATCAAAACAGTTAAAAAGCCAAACAAGTACAAATTTGAAGAGTATTGCAAATTCCAAACAGTTGTGCCAATTACGGCCAAGGTAATCTACTCCTTGAATTAAGTATCGGTTGACCAAAAGCTAAACAGAAAACCTTGTTATTCAAACACCATAAGCATACTAGGTAGAAAAGACACGAAGGGTGAAATTTGTCCAGAATAAGACCCTATTTCAGCGTTACATTTGAATCGATAAGATTCAACGACTCATTGGATGATTTATGCCCCTTGATATGAACCGATGTCTGTTGGCCACTCAATTTAAAAAAAACTAAGACTAAGCCACCTAGGATCTTCACCATTTATCACCAATCAATGTGACCTTGAAAATGCCTCAAGGTCAAAGGTCAATATAATGACCTAGATTTTGATCTTAGCTTGTTATTGGATTGACTCAAAAACGGTATAAGATTACTGATCACATGAAAATGAGAAATGTGTGTCTTGTTGTGATCTACGTTTATGTTATTGGTCTAAATTATCATGGCTCTAGGGCACCAACACTCTTTACGGGGTTCGAAATTAGGATTATTTGCTTATAACTCAAACAAGGTGACAGATAGATTGCAAAATATGTCAGTATAATATTGTACAAAATTAAACCAGAGGTCAATGTCCCCAGCAACGAAATACAAAAAACCTTAGTAACCATATATTTTGAACTTACCAGCCTGTGATTTAGAAGTTATCGTTAGTTTATGTGTTACATACTTTTTTGTTCCTTTTTTTGACATAAATAAGGCCGTTAATTTTCTCGTTTGAATTGTATAACATTGTTATTTCGAGGCCTTTAATAGCTGACTATGCGGTAGAGGCTTCGCCCATTGTTGAAGGCCGAACGCTGACCTATAGTGGTAAATGTCTGTATCAGTTGGTCTCTTATGGAGAGATGTCTTCTTTTTTTATATGAGAAGGCTATGAATGATATACAAATGTTTTGTTAATGCTTAAGATCTACATGTTATCTCTAGCAATGACTTATAAACAACTTTTGTTTTTTTTCTACTTTTATAGGCTATGAATAGTAAATATGACATTTGTAAAACTGGAAGAAATGCTTTTGTCCTTAACAATGACTTTTGCCCTCAACAATGATTTTCTCTTTGTCCTCTGCAACCACTGGTTATGAACATAAAAGTGCTTAGAAACAATATATTATTTTATTATCAATAGTATATATATTTATTATTATTTTGTTTTCCACCAAACATTTACGACAATCATTATAAATATCGATAAAATGGTAGTTTTACTATTCCTTGGGACATTGCCCGACTTTGATACATTTTAGTCGAAGTTATCCGTTAACCTTTAATAGGAGTTATATCCGCTTGAAAACTTGACGTAATAAGCCATTAGTCATTAGGACATTGTACCTTGTGATTTGAGAGGTCCTTGATACATGATTATACTATTAATGTCAAGTTTAAAGGTCAAGGTCATGATTGGTCATATAAATGTAAGGTACAATTGCTTAATTATTCACAATGCATTATCAATAAGGTACATTGTCTCTTTGGAACCTAAAAATTGATACCTAAGGAAGGGATAAATGTGAAATAAAATGGAGTTTGGCCTGTAAATAAATAGTTGACAGCTTTCATAACTTTAAATCTTTAAAGTATAATTAAATTTGTTTTGACACCACTCGCGTGATAATAATGATTAACTTTTAACTCAGTTTTTCTCGGGAGAACAATTATTCAATATTTTAAATCATATATATGTAGATAAAGGCAAAGGTAAATATTTCATCCTGACCCATGTCGCAAACTAAGAAAAGTATATGTTGTCGTCACTAAATTTTGAAACGATTTTTGCAGTTATATACACAAATAGCTTTGAACGATGATTTTAACATATAGATCAATCGTATGTTCTTATTTTCGGACATTGCTTAGTAATGTATACAATTATGAGGCTCACCATTTAAAATCAACACATAACACACGACGTTTGTAGCCTACTAATAAATGATGACATGAAAGACAATAATTTACAAATAACAAACATATAGAATCATGGACCTTAGGCTGTGTTATTCTCTTTAGTTGGGTTGTTGTATCTTTGACACAATCCTCGTTTCCATTCTCATTTTTTGATAACTTCCGAAATGAAACTTAGTGTTAAAATGCCACTTTGTGATCTCAAATAAAGCAAATAAAAAGTTGTCATTTATTTACCTCATATATTATTATTTTTTTTAATTTAGTTACTTCTGTCCATTCTTTTTATTTACAATTGTCAGACGTGTGATTAACCCATTATTTCGCAGACTTAAAACTGAACTAGCATGATATTGGTAGTCCAACTGGATGCAAAAATGTCACATTCAACACATTGCCAAAAGTGTCTTTGCTGTATTATTGTACGGTTTGGCTGGTAATTTTTCAACACAATACAATAATACGTGTCGTGCATATTTCTTGTTTCCAGATAACAGGTAAGCATAGCCACACATAGTGAATGCTCCTGTTATTGAACAATTGTCACCTATTAAATACAGTTCTTTAGCAACTAGCTCTAGAACTTGGAGTGAATCATTACATTGTGTAAAATTATTCAAATGATGATCACACAGAAAATTAAGAAAATACGCGTACGCTGTAGATGGGAAATAATGTGTATCATTGGATCCGACCATTTGAAGTTCATCTGGTAATAAGGTAGAATTTTTAGGAAATAATACTGTGTCTATAAACATTACTTTTTGCATAGATTCAAAGCTCTGCTTTTGGAATGATTGCAGTTTAAGAGTTTTGTACTGGATATCAGACAAAGTCCTGCATCTAAACAGTTTTTCATGGGTACATTTTGATAAAGAATATTTGATGATGTCTAAGGTATTTCTGTATTGTTTTGTCTTATAAAAAAGTGAAGCTATCATCAACCATCCTGATACAGCGTCATGATAGACGTTCTTTAAAAGCGAACCAAGACATGATTTGTATTGTTTGTATCGATATCTATTATCACCGATTCTACTGTCCAGTGTTATTTCACTACAAACCATTAAAAGTCTGAAATGGCCTATATCTGTACTCGACTGTACTGATTTTTACTCGACCAGTCTGAATTCGTCTGAGATTTACTTGATAATACTCGACTGTAGTCTGAACCATACTTAACAGTCTGAATGTGTACTTGACCAGTACTTAACCATTCTATACGAGTCTGAACCGTACTCGACCTAGTCTGAACCGTACTCGACCTAGTCTGAACCGTACTCGACCTAGTCTGAACCATACTTGACCAAGTCTTAACCAACCTAGACCTATTCTTTGTATCTATCAACTGAATTTTATCAATTTAGGAATTTTTTTAATAAAAATGAAATTTGAACCACAACTTGAACTTAAAAATGTATTCAATACAGTATTGAAATTAAAATTTCACAATAATCAATCATAATATAACTTCAACTCAATATTAATCAACACTTACATAATAATATATATCAACTTTTAAAATATAAATAAAACAAGCTGATCAAATAATCTAAAAAAAATGAATTGTGACTAATATTTTCAATATTATTCAAAATTTTATGAATATTTCGGAAGTATTTGATGGTAACTGGACTTTTTTCACCATTAACTTAAGCCTAGTATAGATTTATGGTGTCAGTTGAGTTTAGTTAATAATGCAGTGAATGTTTTTTTTATTCAGATATATATAAAATAGTATATAAAACAACTTAATGAATTTAAAAAAAATGAGAGCTTAATTGTTTTGTTTTATTAAACCAAGATTTTAATATAATCATGATAATAGAATTTCCATAGCAATCCTTGATAACCTTTTTAAAAAAGGAAATGTATTCCAAAGTAACAGTAAAAAAAATTTCAATTAATTTAAGTATTTTTTTGTCGAATTAACATGGCATGCATAAAGCACTTTAATATGTTCTAATTACCTCAGTACATGTATGTTTTACAGGTAAAAAGAAAGCCCTATTTTCTAAAATTCGTGTATTACTTATCTAGTACATACATGTATATTCGAAAGGCCTTGTTATTTAATTTTAACAGGATGTTGCAATTTTGAATCAATGTTATTTAGAATTTAATACCTCTGACCAGGTATGATCTTATTTACGAGTTTGCCCCCAAGCAGAGGTTATACTTTATATCTCACCACTAATCAGAAAAACAATTGTATTTATTTATTTAATTTTATCCCTTTTATTATATATAAGTTATATATAATATATTCTTTTTATCCAAAATATAATCAGAGATATATTTCTTTTATAAGGTTAAATTTTTTTATAAATTTTGTTGGCTGTTGTTATATATGTCAGTTAAAAAGAAATTTATTTTAACAGTTAAAAAAGTAGAGGTTTTTTTGTCTAGTATGGTTCAGACTGGTCGAGTATTGTTCAGACCTTTGGTTAAGTATGGTTTAGACTGGAAAAATAGGTCGAGTACATGTCGAGAATGGGTTAAGACTGTTTCAGACTGGTCGAGTAATAGTTCAGACTATTTTCAACGGCAAAGATAAGGGTCAAGTACGATTCAGTACAGTCAAGTATGGTTCAGACTGGGGTCGAGTAATGTCAAGTAAAAGTCAGACCAATTCAGACTGGTCGAGTAAAAATCAGTACAGTCGAGTACAGATATAGGCCATTTCAGACTTTAATGGTTTGTAGTGTTTCCTGGGAATGCATTTTATACCACATTGAAATTTAGTTTTTGTATATATGTTTTATTGACGATTTCACACACAACACTTATTGTATTGTTCTTTTTTTCATATATTCCGACTCCCGTATTCTAAAATTGTATGAATGATGTGCAATCAGAAATGACTTGGATGTCAATATTTTTGCAATTTCATTAAAATGAACTCTATGTGTTTTGTTTTGAACATTCAACATGGATACATAAAAATTAGATATTTGATCTGAAAATAGGATGCATCGCCACGCGTACGGTCCAAATACTCATACGGTCTGGAACATATATACATTGTATGCATGCTCTTTTGCTACTGTTTTTCGACTAACATGTTTGTAGAATGACGGTTATACAAGTGGGAAGTATTCTGTCCATAAATTAGTGCCTATAGTAAGACTATTGTAACTATATGTAAAAGATAACTGCAAGTAAACGGCGTTAGGTCATGATAAAAAATCCTAGTTTTTATTTTAATTGGGATACGGGACGACAAGGGTGGGTGTGCGAATTTAATTAGTTTGTGACACTATCATGGAAAATAAAAGAAAATAGCCAAAACTTCAATGACTTTGATTTGTCTCTGAATTAACCTACGCCAGATTTAGTAGGGGAAAGTAGTTTTCATGTTGTTCTTTTTATATAAAGGGTTCTTGACCAGCACCCTTTTCAAAAGAAATTGACTTCATTCAATGTAATATTATTCAGTTTTAATTAATTTTAACAAAAACATTCAGTTAAATTTTAAACAACCCATTACATGATACATGTAATGGTGCAATATGTTTTAAGGAACGGAATGAAAAAAATAAAAACCGTAAAAAAACTTGAATGAGCGTCGTGCATTCATTTGTTCCGACTATTGAAATGATAATTCCTAGTTTTAAAATTATACTTATATTTCAGTTTGATGGTACATTATTTCAAAATCAAAATCAAAGCTTGGAGTTTTACTTAATATTATAAACTATACATAGGCCTACGTGTTACTGTATCTGTATATGAATTGATACAAAAATTAACTTTTAGATTTAAAGATAATGTGCTACGGCATAGAACCAAAGTTGTGTACGATATGTCATTTATTGTAATTCTTGAAGCATATTAACCTAGTTGAATCTGCCGTAAAGAATGTTGACAAATTACTTTAACAACATAATTTACATGTACACATAGTTTTGCAATAATCAATTTTAGCATATTTTTTTTAAATATGCCGGTTTGTGAGTTGATATTTGTACATGTAAATTTTGAACAGAAAAAGTAGAAAAGCCGCTGTTGAAAGTTTTTGGAACTGATTTTTTTTTTTGCAATTAATAAATGTTTATATTTGTAATAAAAAGTGGTTTTGAATGTTAAGGTTTAAAACACAAATACGTAAAATATTAAGTCATTTTAACAACATAAATAAATGTACAAATGCACGCGACGATTATTTTATAATATACACAATTAGTTAACGCGAAAAGTAAACGCGCGTTTACTTTCAAGTGCACGTAAAAATACAATTTAGAAATCTGTAGTAAACTCCTGTTTACTTTTACGTGCACGTAAAATTAAACTTGTGAAATCTGAAGTAAACGGCCGTTTACTACTGACTAAACGGACACAGAGTAAACGCGCGTTTACTCGAGTAGACATTAGAAATTTCCATTTTGACCGCGTTAACGTAAATGAAGTAAACGGGCGTTTACTAGTAAACGCGAAATTTAAAGTTAACTAACGAAATATGTGCACGCCGCGTTAACTTGCGTTTACTTTATGTAATGCTTGGTCTGCACCCAACTGTATGTAAGCTATATAATTTCTTTAAAGGTATTTCACGATCACGGCCCTCAATTTTGTTCTCGAACATGTTGCTCTCTGGAATGAAGTAATGTACACAAAATGAGTGTTCAACACAATAAATCAGTCTGTTAAAACATAGCACAAAACAAGGTATAATGTTATCGGGTTCCCATATAGATTGTGGATGTTCTTCAGACAGCCAGAACATGATCGTCTTCATGAAATAAGAACAAAGTAAATTTTTACATTCAGAGCAAGAATCTATTAGATCCTTCAAAACAATTTTCAAAAGAGCATAGCACAGTAACTGAGTATGTGTAAATGAATGTATCAGAAGTTTTTCACCAACTGAAAAAGACATTCGCCATTCTATATCCTCTTTTGGTGATTCCTTAACTCTGATCGGTACAAATAGTACTCCGTGTTTACTATACTTTGTTTGACGTCATCGCTCGGCCATGAGTTATTTGGTCGCGTTATCCACTCTCCAGCAGATGATAACCAAGTTTTACAATGAAAACAAAATGCACAGTCTATGTCATCCTTTTCGAAAAATATGCACGATCCATGAAGTTTTGTACTTTTGTCGTTTACTAAATACAAAAGTTTGAATAATGCACTCGAAAGATAGTAATAACCCTTATATTTTTCACAATATTTATAAACATTAGGATCTTTACTATATTCTAGTCTCAAATGAGTAAAACCAGCTTTTACATCGTCTTGTTCAATCGACAAATGTGGTATATTTGGATTAACCTTGAGACTTGAATGTTCATGATCATACACCTGGACAGTTGAATCGACAAACATTATATCTAAATCACTGCCTCGCATGTCAAGTCCTTCCCCAAAGCTTCCACTCGTTATAAAAATACGCTTCTTGTTACTTGCAATGTCGTCCCTGACAGCGTTCATCAATCTGATTCGTTTAACATGATCTTCTGATCCTACTATATTTTGACACATATAGCGATACAGTAATATTGATAATTTTGGTGTTACATCGTCTGTAAGTAGAATGAAATAATTGTTTTATGAAAAGATTTATAAAACTTAGTTTCCGCATTTGACAAGGTCTGTTTGTTTTATAACAAGTATTGTTTAGTTATCGCTTGCCAAATTGAATTATTTCAATGCAATTTAGTAATGACCAAGGTTTAAAGAGTTTATTATTAATATTTAGATACACCAAAAAAACAGAAAAAAAACCAATAATTGATGTTGAGAAAAAATCTATTTTTCAAGATTTTTTTCTAATTGAATCATTGCATGGTAAACAGTATGTTTGTGTGAGAAAGCACATATTTTTTTCACGCTTTAAATACATTGTTGTGAAGAATAGAAGCTGTCACCTTTAATATTCTGATGAAGAAAAAGAAGTCATTGATCACTAGTAGATTGAAGGAACAAATTCGACAAAATGTCCAACCACCTGTTTTATGATGCTTCATAACAAATGTTTGGAAATGTAAAGAAGTCATTAAGTGTAGAGAATGTAACAAACAAAATGTAAAAACAGTAGCATAACAGTATTTTAATTGGATATACATGTATTAGATCTTATTTATTTAAAAGTTCAAGACGTGTGGAGTGTAGAAAGATCGAGTTTTCGTGGTGAGGTCGCAGAAAAAGCGTAGTGACAACTTGGTTTAATCATGGTAGAATTATAGTAGAAACGTTATGAGGACGTAGTAGCATCGTGAAAGACACGAAAATTTACCTTTTTGTACCGCTCATACCGAGAACTCATCACGACCTGAATGTATTCTAGATCGCGGTGAGCGTTGTGCGATCGTGATTTCGTCGCACTTGGGTATAAATTGTACAATGATGTTTTAACCGAGACCGACAATTTTGAAAATCTCTTGGTAAACATAATAGTCCTTTAAAACAACTTTATATAAAAAGTTGTGCATATTGTTTAATTATTTGTTTTATCAATAGATTAAAACTTACTGTTGTTGTAATACACAAATATATTTTTTATTATGTATTTTTGTATATATGTGCCTGTCCCAAGTCAGGAACCTGTAACTCATTGGTTGTCGTTAGTTTATGTGTTACATATATGTTTTTCGTTAATTTTTTTTATATGAATGAGGCCGTTAGTTTCCTCGTCTTTTTAAATTGTTTTTCATTGTCTTTTCGGGGCTGACTATGTGGTATGGACTTTGCTCTGACATGGTCGAAGGCCATACGGGTACCTATAATTGTTAATTTCTGTGTCTTTGTGGTCTCTCATGGAGAGTTTCTCATTGGCAAACATACCACATCTTCTATTTTATATTTCACTGTACTAAAATTTGTTATCCATATAAAAAAAAGTAACATAACAAAAAAAAATGTATTCCGAGGAAATTTCAAAGTAACCCTAATCAAAAGGCAATATTAAACACACCAAATGGACAAGAAATTTCATGTTCCTGATTTGATACAGACATTCTCAAATGTAGAAAATTATGAATTGAACATGACCTCCAAACAGCACTAAACGTCTCACTGGTATGACAGTCGGGTCAAATTTCATAATATTTAATATGATACGTGAAGAAAACAGGCATAATAAGTGAAATTGTCAAAATAGTAATACAGCAATCATCACCGTGTCACAATTATCTCAAAAGAACTAAAACAAACAAATAAACAACAAAGAGGCACAAAAAGAATTTAATAATTTTACAAATGTATGTGTGTGCTTTGCATCGATCTAACGCGTTTACAAACTGACGGCAAAAAAAGAAATAAAAGACAAATTTTTCAAACAAAAGATACGACAAAGAAAAATAAAGACTGATCAACACGAAAACTTGGGATGATCGGGGGGAGGGGCTCCAAAAGGGTCAGCAGATCTGGATTCATATGTGGCACCCGACGTTTTGCTCATGATACTTCTCCATTCAAGTGAGGAGCATATACCTCAGAGTTTTTTCTTAAACAGTTTGTTATATATACAGAATGCGGCGGGGTTTAACATGTTCACAGGATCCCTCCACCCTAACATAGGACAGTTGTGTAACAGTAAAAAGATAAGAACGAACAATACAAATCAGTTAAAACCGCTTTAAATTATCAGATGGATAGAAATAGGAATACTATGCAGAGTGGACGTGACCGGTACTTACATATAACTACAGCAAATAGACACACTAACTATAAGAAAAAAGATGTTGTATAATTGCGAATAAGACAACTCTCCACAAGAGACCAACATGACAGAAAAATTAACAATTGTAGGTAGCCTAAGACTTTGTTATGTTTTATATAGGAATAACAATAAAATATAAACAAACATTTTCGGAGAAGGAAGCATCTTAAATACGCAGCTGCCTTATATATTTTTTATCTAACATGAATATGTGCCTATATCAATTTTTGTAAAATTATAGTGGGTGAATGTTACTGTACGCGTGGTTGGTATGCACACGTCTATGCTGAGGTACCAATGTTGAATTGAATAAATTCACATAGCTTAATGTGGAAAAAGGATTGTAAATTTGAAGTTCTCACGGTTTGTCAATTTCGTCCCTTCATATGCCATTTAAACGTTTTTATAAGCGCAAATAATGAGACTGGCGTATACAGTCGTTGTTTATATAATAAGTTAAATGACCTACATTACTGTTCAAATAAAAAGAAAATTAAATAAATCATTAGAACATTATATTCATTTGAAAAGAGAAAACAGAGATTACATGTAATCGTAAGAATTATCGCCATATATTAACAGATCTGTAAGAATATATAATGTTAAGCGTTTACCTTCCATCTTGTTGGCTTGTTAATTGTCTGATTGGAATTTTTTTTTTCTCTGTTAAATCAACTTCGGTTTTAATTTTGATTAACGTTGACAATTGTGTCCTTTTTTATTTGCTAAGGTAGAAAGATTATATATATCTTTTAATATCCTGATCAACAGTATATTATGTTGCAAAGTAAACAGCTCATTGCGTATAACTGACCTAGGTTATTTAAAATACACAATATAATATTAAAAAAGTAAAATTAAGTATATTAACTGCATTTTATTCTTCATTAAATTGAATTACTTTAATTGAAAATAATTAAGTACCTGCAATTCAGTGGTTGTCGTTTGTTTATGTGTTACATATTCGTTTTTCGTTATTTTTTTACATAAATAAGGCCGTTAGTTTTCTCGTTTGAGTTGTTTTACATTGTCTTAACGGGATCTTTTATAGCTCACTATGCGGTATGGGCTTTGCTCATTGTTGAAGGCCGTACGGTGACCTATAGTTGTTAATGTCTGTGTAATTTTGGTCTTTTTGTGGATAGTTGTCTCATTGGCAATCATACCACATCTTCTTTTTTATATTAGTAGTTGCTTTTTCATATCTTGATTGTTTAAAACCTCACTCAGTCTAAACAAAATTGGCAAAAAATGTTTGGACAAAAGAAAAGTTTTGTAATTCTCACCAAATTTATTCACATGTTGTGATTGGGTGTGTCTTTTATATTTATTGTTTTGTGCTTTGTCAATGATTTTCTTACTGATGAAATAAGAAATGTGTTCTTTCTTAGCTTTTATCATTTGTTTTATTTTATTTTTAACAACAAATTCATTCACCTGTTGTATTTGAGCCTATTTTGTATTTATTGTTTTGTAGTTTGCTGATTCTCTGACTTTTAAAGGAATGTTTGCTTTCTTTCCTTTTGTTGTCTGTTTTGGTTTTGTTAACACCAAATTTATTCATCTGTCATATTGCGAGCGTCTGTTTTGTACATATCTGTTTGCTATTTGTCTATACATGGGGAAAGGGGGTGCTGTAACAGGAGTCCTGATACAGAAATCCTAGCTTAAAAACACAAAATACCGAGGTCCCGAATTCAAATAAATTTAGACGCCGATATCCCGAAATTCGAAAAAAAATTCCAGGAATCCGAAAATGTAATTCCCAATAAAAACACCTCATCCCAAAGTCCCGATAAAGGTCATACTCCCCCTCATATATTACTTATATAATCCTCCTTGTTTTGCCTGCAAATTTAATCCAGGTACGACACAACTTTATGTTATAACTAAAAGAGAATATAATTTATTAAAATAATGAAAAACAATTTTGATAAAAAAGAGAAAAAATCTTCCATAAAGAATGGAAACACATCGTAAACGTTTATGTATGAAACAACGAAAATGCAAGTTATATGATGATTAAGACAACAACACAAGTAACGCTATATATTTAAATTACAATCTTCATCTTTGCTCGATTTTTTCTACAATAAAGCTGGAAATACTGTTTCGTTTTATTTATGAATTGTCTGTTATAAAGTTACTAATTTTGACACGTATCTTTAGAATTTTGTACCACAAAATGTATACAGATGATGATTTCTTAAATGAAACAAAATAAATAAACAAAAAAAGATAAGATAAAAATAATGCCAATAAGGGATAGTTTTTTCACCTCCTTAGTTTTATCAGAGTAAAAATTTAAGTTAAATGCATGTTTATTACATATCACTCGCGTAAACGTAGTTTACCATTGTTAGCACAAAAGGTAATATTTTTGCAAATATAAATTCGCACAAATCAGGTTGTCCCCTTCACCAATAAATAGGTTTATTGATTAACATAGGACATTAAAACGTCTGATATTGCAACCCTAACATCTACTATTTCAAAGATAAAAAAAAAACATGGCATTTTTGGAAATTCAGTATTTAGAACGATATTATAAATAGACTTATGTATATTTCGCAAGTCTCAATATAGCTTCTTTTTCATATCAATTTGATAATAGTATATTTTTTTTCAAGACTAAAGACATGTTACCTCTCTGGTTACACGTAAATGTTTCATGTGCCATGTCATGTTACGTCACACAAATAATTATATTGACTCATTTAAATACCTTGTCATTTTCAGATTGTTCCTTAAAGGCTTGGTTTTCTCTATTTGCCATTACTTTCAGCTACTACACAGACGGAGGAGAACTTACATTGTATTGACTTTTAAAACAGACGTTATAAATCATTTCAAAGATGTTGTGTTGTAGACGTAAACAAAAGCGGGTAAATAAACAAATCGAGGAGCCAATACAGAATGACAGATACGACTTAGTAAAAGAGGTTAATGTTCTTATTGTTAGGTACGTTTAAACTTTAGATTTAAATCAAGATAATGCTTTGAGTAGCTGTTTATAAATAAGCATAAAATAGATATACAACAACACACTACCATTCTAAAACGTGCTCATCGATTATTCATAATTTATTTGAAAATTTATAAACGGTCGTTATCGGTAAGGTGAAGGGCTTTCGATAAAGGTAAACATTTCTTTTTGATAAGAATAGAACAATCGATCAGCTAGGACTCAACTATTGAGAAAAGGGAAATGAAAAAGCTAATGATAATGTAATTTTCGATAAAATGTAAATCCAAGATTTAAATACAGTATTTTAGAAAGAAAAAAAATGAAAAAACAAACAAATGAAAGGCCAAACTTTCCCTTAACACTTAGTTTCAACCACTTTGCTTGTGATCTATGGACTAATAATAAAGCAGATATATTCTAGGCTGTTTTGTCATATAGAAACAAAACACCTTGATAGTTTGTTGAAATTATTTATTTGAAAACTAACATTTTGGGGTCTTTTAAAGCTGACTATGCGAAATCAATTTTCCTCATTGTTGAGGTCAATATGGTGAGCTATATGTATTAATTTCAATGTCATTTGGTCATTTTTTTTAAAACAATAAAAGATATAAACAATTTGTTATTCAAACGTAATGGTTCCTTATTTTTGAGAACTTAATGTATGATGTACTTACAGAAAAAATTGCTTAGAATTTATTACTTTTAAAGCTATTTATTCTTTGAGGATCGTATCACCATATTTTAATTAGATCAACAAGAGAACTGCAAGAAAGAAGGAGAGGCAGTTTTAAAATGCCCGATGGCCTTTTATTGCTTATAATTATTCTATATAAAAAGAACGATATATTAAAATATACTACGTTCGAGTTAAATATCATAGATATTCTAATATATTCTAATAAATAAAAAGATAATCATTTGGTACTGTTTTGAAAGTAATGGAATGAAATACCACTGCTTTATCCGATTCGCCAAAAACAAACATTGAGGTATAATACCACCAAATCATGGTACGTCACATCTGGTTGTATACGAAAATGGGTCGAAAAACATATTCCCTTGAATTTGACAGCTGTAGGTGATTAATCCTACATTTTAATGCAGTAAAATATTTTTGTGTCATAAACATATGTCTTGGGTATTTCTTTATTTGGAATTTCTATAGAATATTTTGTAATCTTGAGGTTACATGGTGACTAAAACTTGTACGTACACAGATAAAAGAAGCGGAGAAATTTGATTGGTTAACTTCCAGTGATGGTTATTATCTTATATGCAATGATGTTTTATGTGATTTTTTTTTCTGGTCAGGATAAACCTTGACTCATGCCAAGTATTTGTTTATTTGAGAAAAAGATAAACTCTACACATTTTTTTTGAAAAGTGCATATTAAACAAAGACTCGTAGTTGTAAATCAATGGTGGAATTACACCTAATAGTCTATGTCAATGCAGCCTCTGTTCTTGTTTAAAAATAAACCCGATATTACCCGCGAAATCGGGGGCATTTGGAGCGTAGTTGAAATATGTTCACTGTTGTAGGATGATTTTTCGTAAAATAAAATTATGACAGGGAATTTCAAGATGGGTATCAAAAGTATCTCAAACAGGAATTGATACCAGAAGTATTTTTTTTTTACACCAGTTCAAATTATTGAACGTGAATTCCATAGTTTTTTTTTTAATTTGCACATGGCATGGGTAGCTACATTCGTCAATTGTATCTGTTGCTACCGCTTTGAATAAATTTCAAAGATAACCCAGTCCATGTGATTATTTTTCACAAATCTATGACTTGCAAGAATTATTTCTTAAATAAAACATGATTATATACCGATTTCGGGGTCCTCGAAAATCGGATTTCTATGGTTCATAGGGTCCACAGGAATGTTATATACCCAAACATTGTGTGTAATCGAGTTAGGAATAAAGAGGTTTGGTATAATCTACCAAAATTAAGTGTATGTTCAAACAGTTTCGAATGGGAGTCATGTTTATGACTTAATAGTCCGTCCGATAACGGGAACAATTACGGACGCCTTTTTTATCATTGTCTTTCCAAAATAACCCAAAAGAAATAATCATAAGCGAGAATGACAAATGTGACTCTGCATGTTACCTTTATGACACAGAGGGAGAAAGAGAAGCGACACAATGCATGACAACTTTTTAATTAATAGTAAGGAATCAAGTAACTATATACCAATAATTCTACAATGATTCAACAAGTTCTCATTTTTATATGGGGAAAAGGTTTCCTATAAAAAAGATCTTAACATATAAATGAAATATTAGATGATCGTGAAATTTGAATATTTTCCATGTTGTCCTGTACCTGTTTTGCTGAGTGTGAGTTTGTATTGCTTTCAGACGTGGCACGGTACTTTTCCATCCAAATTAATATGTTGGGTTTTGATGTTGTGTTGGTTGTCATATGTCTTCCTTTATATTGATAATGTTTCGTTTGTTGTCTATAATGTGTATATTTTGTCTTATCGTAAGCATTGTGAGATTTTTCATGTTTATGATCGATGAATAAACAATGTCGTCTTCAGAAATATTTAGTTTTTTTGCAAATTAAACAAAAACACGGCGGGTGCCACATGTAGAACAGGATCTACTTACCCTTCTAGAGCACCTGAGATTACCGCTATTCTTTGGTGGGGTTCGTGTTGCTTATTCTTTAGTTTCTTATGTTGTGTCATGTGTACTATTGTTTGTCTGTTTGTCATTTTCATTTTAAGCCATCTGGTGTCTTTCGTCCCTCTTTTAAGTCCACGGCAAGTTCAAACAGAAAAGTGGAGATAATGCAAAGCTATACGACTTATATATTAATGAACTATCTGAGAACCGGCTTTGGTTGAGGTCGTGTTGTTAGGTCTTTAGCTTTTTATGTTGTGTTTTGTATAATGTTATAATATTTAGATATTTTTTTTCGTTTTGCCATAGTTTTGTCAGTTTGTTTTTGACTTATTTCTTTGTGGTCATTTATCTTTTAAAACAAATAGTAATTTCCATTTACTAATAATCCTTTTATTAAGGATGGTCGCTCCTCTTTTTTTTTTATTTAATGCCAGATTTTCAGAATCCTCTGGTTTTATCCATGTAGTACCATTAACAAATTTTGCCCATCGACCCTTACTTTTCTTTTTATAATTTGATTAAATATAGTTTAAAAGGTCTTCTGTGTAAATCTTATAAAATCCTTGTTATTTTTTCATTATTTTTGAAAGGAAAAAGGCACCAATGTAAAGTGTATGAACAATCTAGAGAGAATTATTTCCCGCCAAGTTTTCAGAGGTGTATACCTCGAAAACAAGCACATTGACCCTATCTTTTTTCATGCTTTTTTAGTTCCTTTATTACCAAACAATCAATTTATAACAGTCTTTATAAAAACACTTGCTATTTTGAAACAGAGTAGCTAACATACTTAATAGAAAGTTATTGTTAACGTTTTTGTTTTCAACAGAGTCTCGATATTTCAAAAGGGGTCGATCCTCTCATTTTCGACTTGTTCGTTTATTCATATGGGACTGATTTCCCAAAGGAGCTTCTTCAGAATAATTTAGCTTTCCGCTATTAAGACAATGTCATACCACTGAAAGTTTTACAGTTTGGGGTTATGTTGAATACATTTAACCCATTCATCTTGAAATAATAGTGAAGCGGCGAACAGGACAATTTTAGAAATTTAAATTATCTAAATACCTCAGGGAATGTCAATGTCTTGAATTGTCTATGGATTATCAAGCTTCAGAAAAATATTTGTCGTAAATATCAAATCTGGTACAAATGACGTTAAAAACAGCCTTAATTGACGTTACCCAAATTACAACGAATACCCCACTGCTGATTTGGTAGACAAATCTCATAACTTACCCCTTCTAAAAGTAATTTGTGAACGCAATTGGCAAATACATTTACTGTTGAACTTCATAAACTATATTTTGAATTTTCAATCTGATTCTATTATTGAATATGTTACTTTCCTTTAATTGAGGTTTGAGTTTGGCTGAATAATGTTAATTCAGGTATGTGGGTTACTTCGAGTTTTATATAAAATTGAATCCTCCTTCGCCTAACTGGATGACAAAATCACGTGTAAACTTCATTTTTTTTTGTCGGTTGTATTTCTTTTCCATAATATGTTGTCATCTATTTTATCTTTCAATCTTTCATCCTTGTCCATTAATGCATTCCCCGTTACACCATTGTGTACTGATTTGAACTTGTGTTCATATGTTTTACATAAGTTTTATTCATAATATGTATTGCTGTTCTACATACATGTACATTAAAAGAAATGAAGATACAAACACAATTTCATTGTGTAATAAGTGACTCTTATATTTATCCTTTCAAGAAGGTGCAGTAGCAGTCATTGCTTCATGTAAGTTTATTCTTATTTAATCTAACAAAAACCTATTTCCGCAGCAACAAAAACCAGCTCTACCATCAGTCCACTAACTACTAGAAGGAAACAAAATAAAACATATGCATCAAACATATCCGTTTTATTTCTGTAGTTAGTTAACACTTCGGTTTCATCATAAACATCTATTATATAGTCATTTTTGAATTTACTGTTTGCAAAACAATAAATTATTCTAAATAATCAGAACGTTCTTATCCCAGACAGAAAACCCTAGCCGTATTGGGCACAACTTTTTTGAATATTTGGTCTTCAGTACTGTTCAACTTTGTACTTGTTTTGGCTCTCAAACGTTTTTCATCTGAGCGTCACTGGTTAGTCTTGTGTGGACGAAACGCACGTCTGGCGTATTAAATTTTAAACCTGGAGCCTTTTGTTAACTATTATTCGTGTGTTTCTCTGTCCTATATGTTCTCCTATTTATTTGTATTGTAGTCCTGTCATGTTGTGTTGTCATTTCAATGTTATATTTAACATTGCCATGAAAGAGGAAGGTTTGGCATGCCACAAAATCAGGCTCAAGCCACCATTTTTATTCTAAAATTTTATTGTACCAGGTCGGGAAAATGTAACATTTTAGTTCGTTTCTGTGTGTGTTACATTTCAATGGTGTGTTTCTGTTGTGTCGTTTTTTCCTCTTTTATTTGATACGTTTCCCTTAGTTTTAGTTTGTAGCCTTTACTAGTTTTTCGTTTTTTAATCGATTTATGAGTTTCGAACAGCGGTATACTACTGTTGCCTTTATTCACACAGTGATAATGAAGTAGTATTTGCTCTCTTTTCATCTGTACTACCCGGTTTGTATACTTTATATTTGGTACTATTTGTGTTGATCAATCTTTAATTTCTTTGGCCTTCTTTTAGTATTGCATGTAGCTGCTATGTAAAGTTCAAGCGTTTTTTACAAAAATCTAGGACTCTTGGTTACAAACTATTGTCCTGCTGTTACTTCAAACATGACAAGGTGTCGCCATCCTACTTTTGTTTGCAAAAATAAGGTTTTTTGTGTTTTAATTTTGTGAATTGCAAGACCTTTGGATTATGATTTGAATTTTGTTTTAGAATCGTGTCAAATCCTTATGTAAGACAGTTATTGAATATCCATTGTTCCAAAACTGTGGACTATTGAATATAATTTTTACAGAAAAGGCCAGCAAAATATAGGGATATTACATATGTTTTTTAAATAATTATTTCCACTCAAAGTGACCGTATCCGTTGTACTTTTGAAAAGTTACATAATGTATATGAATGCAATAAACAAAGTCACACAGCTATTGTATTTTTAAGAATTAGTACATTGCGTATCGTTCTTGTCGACAGTGCTTTGTGTTTTTTAAACGAAGTCTACTCGTTCATTATATATAAGAAGTATGTAAACTAACTATACCTTTAAAAGTTGTAGATTAATGAAGACAAAACATATTTAAGAAAGAATGCGTGTATTGGTATTTCTAAAATATGTGACGCATAAATTTTCTGACGTCAGACACGTGAAGCTGTCAATGCGTTTTTAATTTGATAGATGCATTTTTGCTTTTTTGTAAAATTGTTTGTTTTAAGATTGTAACACATTGATGACTGATGTACCCATATTTTGACTTACTTACTATTTTATTTAGTATGTCTTTAGTTCACGCATCGTTGTGAATATATCAGAATTTGATGAGACTGTCGTACAAGTTAGAGGCTAAGCGCTATAAAACCAGGTTCAATTTATCATTTTCTACCAAGTCAGGATTATGACAGTTGTTGTCCATTCGTTTGATGTGGTTTGTCATTTGAGTTTGCTATGTGATTAGGGCCTTCCCGATTGATTTTTTCTTGGAGTTCTGTATTTTTGTGATTTTACCTTTTTGACGATCCAATGCATGTATATACGATGAGTAAAGGGTTAATATGATTGTATACATGATATAAAGAATCATATTTCGTATACAATACAGTATAACTTTTCAATAAAACAAATTTTATCATATTTTTTTCCATAATCTTGATAATTAAGACACTGTTTGGATACATAAAATTGTACACACATGCACACTAACATCAAAATAGTTTTGAAAGGTTCTCTTTAATAAAGAAAAAACCTGCTTTTTTAATGTAATATTATTAACTAATCATCTATAGCATCATGATCATCTACATATTTTGTTTATTCTGGCAACAAAGGTTTCTTTTGACATCAAAGGAGCACCTGAGATCAACCCCATGTGTGATGGGATTAGTGTTGGTCAGTGTTTAGTGTTATATGTTGTGTATTTTGTTCTCTTTTTTGTCTGTTTGTCTTTTTTTTTCTTTTTTAGCCATGGCGTTGTCGGGTTGTTTTCGATCTGTGAGTGTAACTGTCCCCCTGGTATCTTTCGTCCTCTTCTATATATATTTTTTCTTACTTATTATTGTCTGTTACAATGTAGTCTATGTAGTCTGTTTACCTATTTAACCTCTTTTCTCTTCTTTTTTTTGTCGACTTATAATGTCCCTCTTGTTCGTTTTGCCTCTTTTTTTGGCAGTATACATGTAAAAGTAACTATTTTTATAACACAATGTTTTTGTCATATAAATTTCCCTAATGGTCTTAATAAGACAGCTTTTATAAACACAAACGTGTACAATGACTTGCAATTAAAAACAAAATGTAATTTGTCTGTCTTTCTAGAATAAACATAAAGCACATTTTATAATGTAACATTAAAAACATATAATTTATATCATAGTTCAAAATTACGCATCTACTCTGAGATTGAATAGAAACTTAACCCGCGACGATTAACCTTTTCTCTTAACACTTTTTTTTTAAAATTTATTCAGTGAAAGTAAACATATAAATTCTTACATTAATACCAGTGGATTATCGGATCTATCCAATCGAGATAGTAAAATTATCCATTTTGAAGGTTGAGTCTTAGCATATTTGAATCAATCAGTTAGCTTAAAAGGTTATGACCCTTGATAGCAATCAATGATCTCCGACAACCACACGTTGTTTTTATACAATGGGTTAGGAAAGGGATAAATTTCAATAGAATTAGAGAAAATGTGTTCTTCCATTGATGTGTGAACAACCATGATAGATCACCCAAGTTTCGAAAGTAAAATGCACAAGCTTTCACCCAAAAATATAATACAGTTACAGGGGTAATGAATTTGTAGAAAACATAACATATACAGAACTGTTATATGTTTTCTAAAGAGAATATTATCCATGAGAGCCAAAAAGAGAAGTAATCAAATGGCTTGCTAGACCATGCGTTGAAAGGATAAATATCTGCTAAACTTGGAAGTCAGAATGAACAAAAGAATACTGTGTTAAAACATACTTGATTACCTTTACATTACTTCCCAGGTATGGGGAGGGTTGGGATCCCGTTAACATGTTTAACCCCCGTCACATTCTGTATGTACGTGCCTATTCGAAGCTAGGAGCTCGTTATTCAGTTGTTGTGGTTTACTGATGTTTTATGTATTTGCTTTTCGTTCATTTTCTGTACCTAATTTAGGACGTTAGTTTTATTGTAGAAATTGTTTAACATTTGTCATTTCGAGGCATTTTCAAGCTGACTGTGCTGTATTGGCCTTGCTCATAGTTGAAAGTCGTACGGTAACCTAACGTTGTTGATTTCTGTGTTCTTTGGTCATTTGTTAAGTGTTTGCAATCGCTCCAAATCTTCTATTTACAACTTGATTTATACAGCAGTATATTTGAGGATTTGACTGATTTTACTAATTGGCAAACTGACAATGTGACATTATATGTATATTATTTAGGATTATCTATACATTTCAGTTAAGGTGGCAGACAATGGTCAAATAATCTTTTGTGTTTTTACCTTGTTTTGTGTGGGAAGTTTTGTTTCTATTGTGACATATATTGTTTCCTTTTTTTTCTAATTCTAACGATATTCTAAACATAATCAGGCTTGACTACACATAAACGTTTTATTATATAAATATATAATTATAAATACATCAAATGTAGATACATGTTTTTGAAACAAATAAAGTTATGTGCTATATAACATAAATGATAATGTGTCAGAAAAAAAATTTAGTGGTCAATACGAATCTACCTTTCTTTCGGTAAAGTTAACAGAAAAACAAATGTTTAATACTGTCACTTTAATGGCAGATGGATCATATGATGACAGTATTTGTTGTTTGCATTAAAACGTACTTTGTTTACAAATGACTATGATATCTTATAGTCCTTGGGTTGTCAGCTGTTCTATGCTTCTCCAATAAAATTATGCCAAGTTGAGATATTGTAGCTAAAATAACATATGATAACACATTAAAACAAAAACATACTCACCACGTTATTGCAAGTGTTTAAAATTCCTAAACCAATTAATAGCATATTTCAAAATAGTAATCATATATTGTATCACAAACGATTAACTGATGATTGTGTTTAATGTTTGGCTAGATTGTTCATGTGTAAAGTCAACAGTCTCAAAATTAATAATTATCGCAAATTATTAAATGATTGTATAAACGTCTGCTTTGAATTGAAACGTGATAACTTTTTGTTACCACAATTTATACGGAGATGTATTATTAATGTGATATTGCTAGATACATCATGCCTTACTAGGCCTCATAATATTTTTATACTTTCACACTGATGAAACTCATTTTCAAAAGATACATAGATATCTAATTCAAACCTTAACAGAAGTAAAATGATATACGTACATGGAGTGTAATATGTTTGACTGAATGCGCAAGTTAGAAAAAATGGTATGAACGATCCGCTTTATAAATATAATACATTACTACAATCCAGTAAAAGAGGAACAGTCAAATTCATAAATCGAAAATAAACTGACAACGTCATGGCTTAAAATGAAAAAGACAAACAGAAAAACGATAGTACATACGACACAACATAGACAACTAAAGAATAAGCAACATGAACCCCACTAAAAACTAGTGGTGATATGAGGTGCTACGACAGAGTAAGCAGATCCTGCGCCACATGTGGCACCAGTTGTGTTGCTCATGTTATAACAAATCCGGTAAATAGTCTTCGGGTACTGGAATTTCTCGCTCCATTGAAGACCTGTTGGTGACTTCCTGCTGTTGTCTGATTTATGGACGGGTGTCATTTTTATAAATTTCCTGTTTACAAAACTTTGAATTTTTCGAAAAACTAAGGATTTTCTTATCCCAAGCATAGATTACCTTAGCCGTATTTGGCACAACTTTTTGGAATTTTGGATCGTCAGTGCTCTTCAACTTTGTACTTGTTTTGGCATTATAAATATATTGATATGAACGTCACTTATGTAGACGAAATGCGCGTCTGGTGTACAAAATTATAATCCTGATAACAATTGTTGTCTCTTTGACACATTCCCCATTTCCATTTTCAATTATATTATCCCAGTAAGTCACATTCATGAAAGGGAAGCTGATTGTATTTACAACGTAAGGAACAGTCTTACATTAGCATGCATGCATTTTGTAAGCAATTTTTTAAAGGGTCGTTAATTAACTTAATTTTACTCGACGTACAAATAGTTCATATTTAACAGTCTGAATTTATATCTGATTTTTACATGACAAGTTCTTATATATTTTATATAATTTTATATAATGTAACTAACACTCAAGTTTAACATGTCAAGTCAGAATCAAACGCGGATCGAGTCCGAACAATATTTTGATCAAGTATGTACCTTACACCACCCTTATTTGAACCAAGGAATGCCATCTTATATAATCAATTCGTAGAACTATACATGTAATGTGTTACTTTCAATATCCTTAGTTGTAGCAAATTGCATTTTTGTATATATAGAAACCATTACAATCTTGACCTTTTGCTCACAGGAAAAATTCTTTATATACCTTTGAAACGTTGATATCGACAAATAGTTCAAATGAATGAGTGTTAATCTTAAACAAACAGTAGAAATTGCAATACAAAATCAAAACATAGCAATTTGAACTACTGTATAACTGTAGTAACAAGGGAATTCATAATTGATAAAATCCAATCAAAATGAACGTTACAAACGTTGTTGAATTAGAATTCATAATTGATAAAATAGAATCAGTTTGTACTTTTTTTTTGTGGTTATTGGTTATGAATCAGAAATAAAAAGATGGACATAATTGGTCAAAGCATAGGATGACAACAAGTCTTAATTGTATCAGTATGTTGAAGTACTATTTCATAATGTTTAGTATTCTGCAGATCAAAATCGATCACAAGTTGGTCGCTCGCGTAGAGTACATATAGACAGAATTTTTTAAACTATCCGAAGAACATACAAAAAACAATAGAACTACATAGAATGGTCATGTTCAAATAGTACCAATTTCAGACGGTCACTGGTTAGCAGTGAAATGAATAAGGTCTGGCTTAAAACACATTTTAAAGCCACACTTTACTCTTCATTTTAACATTTACACCACACAGGCTACCATGTCATGTTCATTGATTGTTTGTAATGGTAGGCTGACTGAAAGTATAGTTTACAGGTAGTTTCAAATGTTCGACTTTCTTTTTTCGTTTAACAGTGAAATGAGAAAATACTTACCAACCATAATTACTGTTACTGTTAGTGCACTCACTTAAAAAGATAAATAAAACAACCGTAAAAATGGTTAGAACTATACTATACAACTATTGTTGTTTATCTACATTACTTTAAAGAAGAGATATAGATGTATATCAAAGGGTAATAAAAATAGCTAATACGAATAAAAATAATCAAACAAATTTCTCACTACTATTGTGAAGAATTGTGTCTCTTATGCTATACATGATCGATCAAATATCTTTTTTCATTACCAAAACAAATATACATTTACAAATTCTATACGGTTTGGCAAAACATAAAAGAGACACGGTTTTAAATTTAAACTGTATGCAATTGATGAACCTTCTATTGCATGCATCTGGCCTTTCGTCTGACTTTTGTAATATCAAAATAAACCAATGATTTTTTAGACAGTCACCTCTACAATTATAGTAAAATAAAACAAAACATTTGACTGCATATCCATGCACGCCAGACAAAACAGTGTTTCATTTTCTTTGTAAATAACAACAAATATATACAAGTGGAACAACCAAATTTTTACTTTGACATTGTTTTTTTATATAAGAGGAATAACTGTATGTTCCCTCATTACTTTTATTCACTATAGTCTGTTCCATCAATTATCTGGCGAACAGTATCATTTTCTCTGTAATGATTTATACGACTGCAAAAAAAATCTATCAGCATGTCAAATTGCTTTTGGTTATGTTTTATTTGTACTTTAAGTTATGTGTTTGAGTTTATCTAAATATGTGTTTTACACATACCAAACTACTAATTTATATATAAGTATCACTGGTTGATTTGCGCTGTACTTTAAGATAATAAAAGAACTAACGTTAACTTCAAAAAGACATATTGCAATATCTAACGACATGACTATTGTGTTTAGTCTCAAGGACAACTAATTGATATGATATAGAAGTTTCATTTTTCATACATTAACATCTAAAAAAACACATGATTGTGATAGGATTAAGGTAAATCTGTGTTACTTACATTATCAAACCTTGACTGCAAGAAAAAAAAAGAAATAAGAAAAAGTTAAGCTTATCAAACATTTAAAAACAATGTGTTTCCTGAGTCTGGTATAATTATTAACTTTTAATGATCCTAATCTCATACTGTAGTATATAAATGTTTGCTCTTATCTGATACACACAATATAAAAAGTTATTGGTTAATATTTCAGTATGCTATGAACACCAAGCAAATAAACTAACGCAAACAGAATTGAAGTCTATGTTTAATGAATTATTTACATTGTTTAAGTAATCAATATAAATACATGAACTCTCTTGTTAAGCTGAAGATAATCTAAAGTATACTAAGATAAAAGAAAATTTAAATTCTAATATGGTATATGCAATTTGCTTTGTAAACAACACCGTGATACCATTTTCGATATATCGACTCAGAGATATACATAATACTGACTGGTACAAAACACTTCCCACGTTAATCCACATGTAGTGGAACCTTTTTACAAATCCTTTGCCCATTTTATTGTTTTAAAAATTGCATTTAAAAAAAGAAAAATAACTTGTATTCTTATTCGGAGGCATAATAAAAAGAAGTAATGCACTACAGCTCGAAGAAATCAACAAAATCAAAATAAATCAAGATTCCGCGAAAGTCTATTACTGATTTTGCCGAGTTTAGGTTATTTCAAAACATGACGTCATACAAATGAAAACGCTAGAGTTGAAAGTTTTCTGTTACATGAACCATCCAAATTCGTATAACATGTATGATATTGTTTTTAAATTGATTTTGAGGTAGGTTTTAGTTTACTTTTCTATTGTATTGTATTATTCCAATATATACATAAAAAATGTACTGACCGACTTTAGAAACGCGATACTAGATTATTTTATTGTTATTTTTGAATGAAAGTGACACCGTGAAAAGCAAAAAATTGCCTGTTACAAACGCCAAAATGATTTTCAGAAAGCTAAACAAATTCTGTCTGACAAGTTTTGGGTTCTGTTTTACACTTTCTGATTTTGAATTTGTTCAACCCATTAATTGGTTACGTCAATTATGCGGTTGGAACTTGGGGGCTTTAAAGGTTTTTCCTCAGTCGATTCTTTTGTAATTCAGTTGATGGGAAACATTTATGACATGAATCTGTACACAATGGCACTCGGAAATTTGATTAGTAGTTGACGTTGCGGCCGCAAACATGTCTGGCAAATGACGTTGCGTAATCCGATTCTGTTGACGTTTTATTGTCACTACACGTTAATCTGTTCATTGATGGCCAGCAACAAATCTTGTCTACTTGTATCGTTGTTTGAAGGACGAGTTTCTGAAGTCATACACTATGGTTGCAGCACGTTTATATGTTCCTGTTTGCCTTATTCTTAAGGGCTAATTCAGTTTTTTTTCAGTCTTGGCAATATGGAGATGCAACATTTATTAACTGATTTAAGTGAGGCAAAGGATTGAAAGAACTGTTTCACAAAGCAAAACAAAACTGACACAATTTTTCATGAGTCCAACATTTCGCTTTAAGAAATGCCTGCGACTTCAAAAACTCGGTATGATCAATAAGTACAGGTTAGTCAGATTTTGATTTTTTGTAAAGAGAAAGAAGTATGATAAGTATGAAAAGTAGTTGTAAGAGAATCAAACATGATTTGGTAAAAAAAAAATCAACAAAATGAGTGTTGCGTTTTTAAAGTCGTTCAGTATATAAACGTGTTGTTTTTATTATTATACTGATTTCAGCAAGAACATGGCGGCTCCGTAGTTGAAATGTCAACTTTGGATTTGACGGTAGCTTACGAGAAAAACATGAAAATTAAAAATGGCAAATGTTGAACTGGAGGATAAAAAGAATTAAACATATTTTTTCTAGCAGCTATTCACGAAATAACCCATGCAAGCTATTTATTTATTAGAATGCTTGAGTTTTATCTAATGGGGAGTAAAAAAACAGCAACACACACAGTATATTCTCTCTCGCTTTAGTTTTTTAATGGCTGTATTTGTCCTATTAGAATCGAAATAATTCATGGAAGGCATAGATTGTTGGAAACTTACACATGGCCTGGGCCTTTATATTCGTTAATTTTATCCCTCGATAATGCTCAGGATCAAATTCGAATATCACGACCCAGGCCATATAAAAATTTCAACCAATAGCTTCCATAAAACATTTCTTAAGTAAACTTCAACAACACATTTGCAATATATAATGGCATGACTATTGTTGATGTGAGATAGACGTTTCTGTTTTGATACATTAAAAAACGAATGAGTGTGATATGATATTAAGGTAAATATTTGTTACTTACATAGAAAAACGCAATAAAAAAAATCATAAGAAAAGTTTTAGCTGAACAAACATTTAGTTTTACTGTGTCTGGTATAAATATAATCTTTTAATGATCCTTATCACATACTGTACAATGGAAACGTTTGCTATAATATAAAACACAAAATATAATCATCATTGGACTTAATTCAGTGGTGAATTCAAATGATGCGTTCACAGTTAAAATGTGATTGAACTTTTTGTAAAATCTTAATCTGTCGTAATAATAAAAATGAAATATTTCAAAATTACCAGAAGTTCAAAGGTAAAATAAATATGCTTATTTAGAATCATGCAAATATGCTATGATCACCAACAAAAGAAATTAAGGCAAACGGAATTGAACGGTCATAATATAAAGAATGAACAGTTATGACAGTAGCTTATAAATACATGAACTATCTTGTTTAGCTGAAGATGCCCTAAACTATGTACCATCAGTTAATGGAGTTTCATCAATATAAAAAAATTACACATAGACTGAATAATAAGATCACAACAGAGCTATTTAGTTTTGTATGTGAATAAAACAATCTTTATAATTTTTAAGCACTGAAAAGAATTATAACTTTAATACATACCCGGACTTTCCTGTTTCAGGTTCATTCCTGTAAAACAAATGACATTCTTGTGTCTTATTAAGTGTTATTGAGAAGTAACTCTTCTTTACTTTAGAACAAGAGATGCATGTATGTACGTTGTATTCTTATATATATTACCGCAATACCGGTTCAATACAATTAGAAATGAACATTTCAAGATTGCGTTCCATTTGGTAAGCAATCTTCCGACTTTGTTTACAAAATAATATTGGAAACACACTATTGTGGATACACTTTGTGCTATGTCATGTCCTAAAATAACTACACGTCCAACACACAAGCAAATGAATATGTTTTATTTTTGAATATTGATATGAATTTCTTGTCTTCTTAATTTTTGTCTTGGTTTTGTCTCTGATTTTAAATGTTCGAATGCTTCAAGTTTGATACCCTGATAAATAATCTGTTTAGCCTTCGTGTGAATAGTTAGTCAGTTATCAAAAGGACCAGGACTATAATTTTATACGCCAGACGCGCGTTTCGCCTACATAAGACTCATCAGTGACGCTCAGATCAAAATAGTTAAAAAGCCAAACAAATACAAAGTTGCAGAGCATTGAGGACCCCAAATTCCCAAATTTGTGCCACATACGGCTAAGGTAATCTTCTCCTGGGGTAAGAAAATCCTTAGTTTTTCGAAAAATTGAAAAGTTTTGTAAACAGAAAATTTATAAAAATGACTATATAATTGATATTCATGTCAACACCGAAGTGCTGACTACTAGGCTGGTGATACCCTCGGGGACGAAACGTCCACCAGCAGTGGCATCGACCCAGTGGTGTAAATAGTTATCAAAAGTACCAGGACTATAATTTTATACGCCAGACGCGCGTTTCGTCTACATAAGACTCACTAGTGACGCTCAGATCAAAATAGTTAAAAAGCCAAACAAATACAAAGTTGAAGAGCATTGAGGACCCAAAATTCCCGAAAGTTGTGCCAAATACGGCTAAGGTAATCTACTCCTGGGGTAAGAAATTTGCGTTTTACTTTTTAATTTTCAGTATTTTCTACTTTAAAAGAAGTTAAAGAGAAAGTATTTGTTTACACAGGACAATTTTCCATCATCTCATATACTAATTTTATTTATTTTGCTTAACAAAATTAAATTTAAAAAATTCTAAAAGATTTAGTATTTTGATATTTTTTTTTATCACAATTCCAAAAAATATAAAATTTGATTACCCCCTCCCGAATTTTAAATTGATAAGTGTTTAGCTGACCACACACTTTATTTCACACCTACAAACAATTCAGAAAATTAAGATTTGTATGATTGAAGAACACCCATGAATAAACATTTTCCATCACAAAATAATTTAATCAATACCATTTTCATATATTTGTTTTCTGTAATAGTTTATTTGATACAATATACTTACGTTAAAACCTGCTCATTCCTGTAAAAAGAATACAATAATCTTTACAAAATAACAATACAGTATAAAATATTCAAAACGTTTTATGTTAGTGCAAATTCGAAACAAAAAGTATTTGTTAGAAATTCATAGCAGGTTGAATTTAAAAGACTAAACAGTTTTAATAGAAATCCCCAAAGCTACCACCAAGTAAGTTTATAGAGGGAAACGTGTATGCAGTTATGAAAAACAAATGCATTGCCGCTGTCCAGATAACTGAAGAATATTCTGAATATTGTAAATACATTGCTTTGACGTTAATGAAATACAGCATATTGAACGCATAATTGGACACAGATTGCATGTTCGTTTTATGTTTTGGTTCGGGTTGCTATTGTGTCTGTTATATAAAAAGTAGTAAATTATTTTCAATCTTTTACCGCCAATTGGAAAGTAACATCATCTAAATATTGGAACATTACACTGTGAGTCACGTTAGTTTAAAAACTGCTTTCTGTCATTTGACTCACAGGCAATACAAAACTGTATACAAGCGTTTAATTTATTTCACTTTGGTGTGGCTTCGTTCAAATTGAATACAACTCCTTAACACAAGTCAGTTATTCTGAACATATCGTAATCAATTGTGATATTATTAATCATGGAAAACATTTTCCGTATACTTTGATATATCATAACAGATTATAATGTTAGTAATGACAAGTTCTTTTATATTACTACTAAACTTATCCAACGTACTTTACATAAAGTTTCAATAAATTAGAGAAAAACACCCAAGACCACCAAGACAATTATAAAAACAACATTTTCAATGTTGACATTTTTATTACTTACCCACAATAGTGACATGCGTATTTGTATATCTTTTGTGATTCTTTAGGCCTGAAATGATATTAACCAGGGTGTAATTCTTATCTCTGAAAAAGCATGCAAATACATTAACATACTGCCACAAGGAAAAGACGAATATGACACAACCGTACCTTGTGCAAAAGAGTGTGCAAGCTTACAACGAAAACATTGGTATAACGTCATGGTCCAAGCACATATTCGCCAATAAAGAAACCCTTCCATAGCGGACTATACGGCATTACTTTGTGTATCTTGTTGAAAGCCCGACTGCTGCCTGTAATTGTTTAAAATTTTTTATTCGAATCTTAGTGAATATTTTTCATGTTGGCAATTATAATACATCTCATTGTTTTTTTTAAAAAAACATCTAGAAAAACACTGTTCATTTACGAATATCTAGCCAATTATTGGTTATCAACATATTGCAGTTCGTTTTTCATAAGCTCTGAGAGTGACTTTAATTAACAAAATGCTGGACTGCTAATTTTGGTCTTCTATCTTGTATTTGTGTTGTGCATTGAACATTGTCCTCATCTATCTTCAGTTTTTAATGTTTATGTTACTGTGTCTTTAATCATTAGAGTTATACAGTTGGATAGAGTTTATGTACATATATTTACCTTCAAATTGCTAAACAAGAGATATATTGTATTACCTGGTATTTTGCTGGTTTTCAGTTTTTGCCATTAACGCTTTACCTTCTCTAAAACACAAAACATCACTACATAATAAGCTCATTAAAATTGGTTAACATAATATTCAAGAAATAAATATTATCAGATTATAACATGGCCTTTTTCATATCGTACGTATTATCAGCCCTAGGTTCAATATCAGCCCAAGAGCCGCATGGCTCGAGGGCTGATATTGACAGAGAGCTGGTGATGCATTTGATATGAAAAATGACATGTTATGATATTTTAATCATATGCTTCAACAATGCAGAAAAATAAGAGATTTATATATTGATCATTTTACGTGGTTCCCTAATAGAAGTTCAAAGAGTGAAAAGTTTGCGTACGTCGGACCCCAAATTTAGTACATTTGACATGAAATATTTCTACCATATGCCTCAACAGATAGAAAAAAAAAACAACATTTTAGTATGAACAAATCGACAAAAAAAATTAACAATTCACATTATGAAAAGTCAGCCTTTTCAAAGTAACTTTCTAAATTATGTTTGAAACTTATAAAACATGTATTTATTTAATAATTTGTTTGTTTCTTATTTTTAAATCTTTGTATTATTATTTTACACAATATACTTTTCAGTATCTTTATAATTGTGCACTATTTCGTAATGTTTTTCACTGAAAACGTAGCATTGAGGTGTATTTTTCTGAATTTGCCGAGTATCACCGGAATGCCATGTGATAACGTTACGGAAAGGCATGTGATAACAATCGAAGCATGTGATAAACTTTTCATATCAGCCCGCTAAGCACCAATTCGTAAAATATGGAGTTTACGTTAATTTAATGTTATTATCATACAGTAAAAATCATATGTTATTTAGTCTAAGTATATGATAAATAGAGAATAATACATGGCAAAATCTGTATCATATGTCGTATCATCCCGAGACACCAATATCAGCCCAATGGCCTTAAGGCCCGGGGGATGATATTAGTTGAAGGTGATATGGCATGTGATATGGATTTTGCAATGTTTTAGACGCTTTATCATATATTTTCACAGGAGAGTACTATATTATATGAACTGTTTTCTGATCCATAGCACTGGGTTACCTTCAGTTCTACTTTTGCCTTGTTTTAAACGCCTTAATCGAATTACTTACCTTACAATTGGCTTGCTGTTGTTTTAAAAATATTTCATTTATTGTTATTTGTTTTGTGTGTTTTGTACTTTTTATTGTTGCATTAAGTGTGATAAAAAGTGTAATAAAGGGTATAATAAAGGGTGCGCATCAAAGTTGCGCGATATGGATTAAACAGCAGGCTATTTATCAAATATTAAAAACTATTATATTGACCACTAAATATATGATAAAAGGTAAGTTGATTAGAATTTCATTAAGTCATATACAAAAAAGTTTAGGCATATTTTAGGTTTCAGAAATTAAAAATATATAGGATGCCAAACATGAGGTAAACACATCTCTTTTAAAGGTAGGGAAATAATGATGTGGTTTATACAAGCACAAAATGAAAACAAAATAATTATATACACAATGAATCATTAATAGAAAAAAAAACAACACTTGTTTTAGAGTAGTTTCCGAAGTGCCTTTCATGTAATTAATCACCACAAGGACAGCTACAACTTAGAGAGTTAAAAGATGGAGATGTTTTATAACTGAAGTATGCGAGGTGCTAAATACATGATATAAACACAACCATCACAAATATAACTAATTTTGGGGCCCTTTATAGCTTGTTGTTCGGTGTGAGCCAAGGCTCCGTGTTGAAGGCCGTACTTTAACTTTATAATGGTTTACTTTTTAAATTGTTATTTGTATGGAGAGTTGTCTCATTGGCACTCACACCACATCTTCCTATATCTATAGAATGGCCAATGCAGTTTCGAACACAGTTTATTAATATAAAGAATGAACAGTTATGACAGTAGCTTATTTATCACACGTGCCGTTTTAAGTGCAGGATTGGCTACAAAACAGTTAGATCATTCAGTAACTGAGAGTCCAAAATTATTGACTATAACTAAGTGCTAGATAAATGTCAACAGCTGTTTCAATAGTGATATTAGTTGTTCTATGTATATATTCATAGTGTATATTTAATAGGGACACTCATACCTAAATATGCCGATGAACGGTGTAAGTATAAGATACCACATACCGATAATCCAAATCAATCAATTTTCAAATGTGATTGATGATGCGGAAACCTTGATTTCATTAAAGTCTTAAATCTAAAGTTGAAATACCAGATGCTTATTAATAAATGTGTCGTTCTATCAAAGTGTCTGATTTCGACATTAGTCTGTTTTAAACAATATCTAACAACATTGTCTTTTCTAGATCCGTAGTATCAATCATGAAAGTGTGCTGTTATTATCTTACAACCATTCTTTAACCTGCTTTGTCTGTTTACCTCTTGAAGAAGTATGTTCAACAGATGTTCGTTAGTCTAATTACAATTTTTTATTTTGTGTAGCGTTGTTTGTCATTTGGTGTTTTTTTGTTTTTGTCTTTGTTTTGTCATTGTGTTGTCGATTTTTTTTAAGAACGCCTTTGAATGTCTATTTGGCATCTTTAGCTCCGACTGCAATGCTTCAAGACACACATTCAACAGATATAGATATCATTTATTTAAGAAAATATTCCGTATACCGGGGCAATTGTTAACACACCATAATTAATTTTTTTTCTATGAATTGATAACTTACTTAAACTGTAACTCTCCAAATAGGTTGTCTATTTCTGTACCTAAAGGCTTTCTGTTTCTGTATGACACAGATGACCTTTCAGGAACTTGCTGTAATTCTATGTTGTCCACATCAACTTTAAGTTTCTGAAGCTTTTTTAACAAAAGTACATCTGCTATCGATTCCATTTCTTTGATGTTTTTTTGCCATTGTTGACAGTTTTCGAAATCTTTACGATGAACTTTGATTAGTGCAGACATATTATGTAATGCTTTCTGTTCCTCATCCTGCACAAGCTTAACAAAACCTTCGACTTTTTTATCAATTAGCTTCTTCCAGGAGTTGCCCTCTTCAGTAATGGTCTTGATGACTGCTTTGACTTCCTCACGGTAAGCTTTTGTGTACTTTTCAATTGTGTTTACGTTTTGCCTCGATGTTGTGTCCTTTAATTCAATATCCTTTGCAAGTTCAGATCTAAGTTTTTTAGTTGATTTAGTAAGGTCTGTCATCAGATGGCGGCTGTGTTTCTCGACGGAGCAAATTCTACAGACAGGAGTATCACAATCCTGACAGTAGAATAAAAAACTTTCCTTGTGGTCTATACAAAGAAGTTTTTCTTCCTGGTTGATATCTCGTCCGCTTACAAAAGTGTGGTTTTGACAAGATTTTGTGCGTAAATGAGATAATTTACAGCTTCCGCAAAATAACTGATCACACTGCTGGCAGTAGTGTTCACCTGGTCCACCAGTACAGATTTCACAAGTCGATGCAGCGGATTGTGCCATTTTGTTTGTTTCCTTTTATCACCACCACCAACCTTAGGTTTGCTCGTTTAACTTAAAAACGTACTCTGGTAGCATTTACACAACTATAAATAAAATCCGTAGGAAGAACTGAAATGAAAATTCAATTAACTTTGCTTGTTCAAATGAATCATATATTGCAAATATGTAAATTTAAAAAAAACAATAATGAGGAATCAAAAATTCATTGTATAAGGTATAGATGATAACATTGCAATCTACGTTATCATTGTTGTAGTTTAATAGTATCATGTAAAATATATAGGTTATAACATTTTCTTGTTTTTAAATGTTTTCATTCCATAATTTATTCTAGATCTGATTTATAAACTCATTGAACAACATTGATAAAATATCCCAACAGGCCTCAGATAAATGGTTCTATATATTTACCTGTACTGAATAGATTAGAGATACGTTTTACCTGACTACTTACACATGTGTATTCACTGTGTATCATCGCCACCGGAAATTGGGTACTAACGAAGCGGAGAGAAATAGAAAAAAAAGTAAACAAGTTAAGATTTCGTTCAATTTAAAGCATTTCCACTCATTTGATGAGGGTGCCGCTTAAGAAATGATTTTCTGATGAATAATTCTTTTAATAATT
Organism: Mytilus galloprovincialis; assembly: GCF_965363235.1. Classification (NCBI taxonomy): domain Eukaryota; kingdom Metazoa; phylum Mollusca; class Bivalvia; order Mytilida; family Mytilidae; genus Mytilus; species Mytilus galloprovincialis. The sequence goes on along the minus strand of NC_134845.1, from coordinate 79,858,002 downwards.
AGGCCGATAAGTACAAAATTAAATCAAGATTTTGTGTAATACCCCAAAACTTGCCACTTAGTACCGGAAAATTTCGAGGTCGATCGTCCTCTGTCGCTCCATTCTCAAGATATTGAACTGTTTTTCATTATTTTTCTAGACACATTTTTAGATTATTATAGTGTGGCATCATATTTACTGAAATTTGTTGTCAAAAACATGTTTTTTAAAGAATATGGACAAAAACATTGTTTGTTTGTTGTACGGCGAATTGCAGGACGTTGTACGGCGAATTGCAAAATAACAACTTTTGTGTGTACGGCGTCTTGCAATATATCATATTTTTAAGAGGAAATTAATCACTGTTTAGATAAAATCAAGTGACGATATTTTGTTGATATCAAAGCTTTACAGGCTTAAAAATATACAAAATGTCTAACTTATCAAATATTATTAAATACATGCCGTTAATTCAGTTCAGAAGGCCTTTGTTGCGTACCGCTTTTCGATTTTGTACAAAAAGGTTTTTTCAACCATATTATCCTAAATACATTTATATATCGTTATACTATTAGCGACTGTTGTCTTTTTGTTTTTGTGTAAATTCAAAAAAATAAACCGTCCATTCATCGTTTGTTGGTGCTAGCTTTAAAAAAACAGTGGAGATGTGTATGATAGCAAATAAGATAACTATCCATCAGGATAAAATAAAGTATATGCTATCGTACGGCCTTCAACAAAGAAAACTCCTACGAAAATTCGTACCTTATATAGCTGAGACTACTATCAGTTATAGTAGTCTCAGCTTGTAGTCGGCTATACAAAGCACTGACAGAAAAATGTGGAAGGACTCAACAAGAAAACTAACGGCCTAACTTATATACAGTGTAACACTGAAACAATTTATGAAAACAACAAATAAGATAGAGATGAAGCAACGAAAATCACCGAACCACAGGATCGAAAATTCGGACAGACAAAATTAAGAAAATACTTTGTTTTCATCGAAAGTAAGGAGAAACAAATCGTGAATTGTATTTCGAATTAATTTTCTTGTCAGTTTCTTTTTGAAAATATATAATTTGTATACATGTTAAATGCTGTAAAGCAAATGGTATTTCTATCTAATGCATTTTATCTAATGCAAAATTAGATGGGGAGGGGGGGGGAAGGGGTCCGTTAACATGTTAACAACACCTCGATTTTGGCAAAAACTGTTAACAACAAATTTTAAATGCTGATAAGAGTTAACAGCAACTTTAATTTACTCATTTTCCAAACGAACTCAAAAGCAATGAAAAGGGGAAGTACATATATTTTCAATGTATACAAAAGTTTGAAAACCACTGTACAAAGTCGCAGAAATGCCAAGCTCCATAAGGAATCTTATATAAAGCTGACTAATTTTCAGAAGACACACGCAAGTACCATATTTTTTTATTGACACATGGACAGACAATTGAACGGAAGGAAAAACAGACGGAGTGATTGACTCCAAGAAAAAGGACTATGTCATGAATAATCGAAAATGCTTCGAAAAGCAAAAGGGAGGCTTCTTCTGGTTATGTATATTGTTGAGTAAATGTTTTATTTCAATCAGTCGTAGCAACTTGGGTTATCGTCATGACGTAGGAAAGTGAAACAAACAGAATGAGTGCGGGGCTCTTATAAATTATAGTTACATCTCAGTCAGGGTATTCATACGACTCATTGCTTACATGATTTTATTAAAAGGAATTACATCTCCAAGTCCTAATTAAGAACTGTGAGCTGAAATAAAAATCTCCATCTTTACATTTCTGAAGTCTTAGACTAGCAAATTTGACATCAATTTGAGAACCGAGTCCTCATTTTTCGGCCTCTTCTACCAGGCCACACTGTTCAGTTATTTTACGAATTGCAAATTGAAAAGGTACTTTATTTTTCACAATTCCGTCCAGGTACTCTGGGTCAATATAACTTATCAAACATTTCATATACATCTCAATTATTTTCATCATAGGACTGACCAGGGTTTCAGCTGGATAAGAAGTGGCCTTTCCTTTTAACGTTTTGGATACATTACAAATGCAAATAGAAGCCAGATATAACTACATTGGTTAGATGTATAAAGAGGGGCATGAGATATCCCTAAACATGTTTAACACTGCCGCATTTGTTGCACCTGCATGACCCAACTTGAGTCCGTAACCTTTGCTACATTTGTATATAGTCTTGTATTTATTTCATTTTTTTAAATTTTGGTTCATTTATATGTTTCAAGAAACAAACATTGAACTTCTACCCCCTTTTTGTAGTTAAATGATTGCTCACTTAGGAGACAGCTTCAGGTATATCAATACACAAGTACAAGTTTAGTTTCCCATTATAGCCACGGTGAATTTTCTAAATATGAAAGTTTTTGTACAATTGAATTGATTTTGGATATTTGGATAATAGTATAGCCTTCCTAGTGGGTTTATATGAACATTTAGATTGTTTTTAGCATCTTTTATAAGCCATTTTTCAGTTTGAACGTCCATACGTTCCTATCCGTACCGCCATAGATTTAGAAATTTTGTATTGTTTTTCAACAAAGATTTGACGCTCGATCTTTTCAATTCAATTTTATGGAAAAAACAGCAGAAATGCATATGTTTTTTTTTTTACCTTTTGATAGATATATGTCTTTGGTTTCAGGAAAGGTATCACTCTTATTGATTGAAATTTTCCTTCGGATCAAATTTTTGAGATCTTTGTGACATGTTCAACCCCCTATTTTGCAATATTTGGTATCAAATAAATGCTGATTGTTGCCATGGTTACACAAAAAAAAGATTATATTTCACTATTATTATTATTGGAAATCAAATCTATGGACGATTCTCTTTCCATAAATATACACATGCATAACTCAAATAGTAAGCCTTATTTATTAAGAAGGAAGGGAAAGAGGGTGTTTAAAAATTATGAGTGTCAATTCTTAGTTTTTTGTCCTATCTGTGAATTGACACCCCACCCTAGTGCATAATTTTCTCGTTGCGTTGGGTTATTTCTTCTATTTGGTCGGGCTTCTGTTTATCTGACATTTTCCTCATTTTCATTCTCAATTTTATCAAGGATTTACTATACTCAAATATTTTTTAAAGATATGTACAGTTACATATATGCTGTTTGTCACTCCTTTGTGGAAGCAACGTTAAGAAAGAGATGGACAGCAAATTTTAATGTGATTCTTGTAAATAACAGTTAAGATCAGTTAACAGAGAAAATAATGTTAAAAGCAGTGAACACTTTAAGTATTAAGTAACAGATAACAGGAATCTCAATTTCAAATAAACAGTTAACAACATTGCAAATTTTAACAAAACAGATTACAAACAGTGGGTTAAAAACAGTTAACAGTTTTTAAAATTTATCAGTGAAATAACAATTTTAAACAAATTAAAACCTTGAAAATGACAAAAACAGTTAAACATAAAAGGGTACCCCGCCCCCCTTAAATATTTGAACTTAATACTTCATTTTCTTTGAAAGGACGGTAAATAACTATTCTATAATTAGCAAGTTGCCATACAATTGAAAACAAGTTGCCATACAGTAAATTTGTCAACACGAGCAAGTTGCCGTACACTAGACTTTATTTTTTATGGTCTATATTCTTTAAAATACATCTTTTTGACAACAAATTTCAGTAAATATGATGCCACACTATAATAATCTAAAAACGTGTCTGGAAAAATAATGAAAAACAGTTCAATATCTTCAGAATGGGGCGACAGAGGACGATCGACCTCGAAAGTTTCGGTACTAAGTGGCAAGTTTTGGAGTATTACACAAAATCTTGTATTAATTTTGTACTTATCGGCCTAATAATTTAAAGAATTATATATCAGAAAATCAATTCTTAAGCGGCATCCTCATCAAATGAGTGGAAATGCTTTAAATTTGATGAATTCTTAACTTGTTTACTTTTTTTTCTATTTCTCTCCGCTTCGTTAGTACCCAATTTCCGGTGGCGATGATACACAGTGGTATTTAGTGTATAAATGTTAATAGTTAGCACGCATATATTGATCAATTTAAACATTTAAATTTTTTGCTACATGTATTAATCGCAGTACGTCTCACATAACTCAAAACCATATAAATGAACTAAAACTAAAAAAAATATTCAAGACTAAAAAAAACCTATACAATATATGACAACAGAGAAAGGAAACTCTATACCTATGTTTATGATTATCCGAAAATACAGCCCGTATTGTATATATGTTATAGTCGTATATCTGGGTTGACATATTTGCACAAAGTATAACTTTTGATTATGTGAATTAATTTAATTCAAAATGCGACACAGTACAATCACATCAGGGTATTCTTTTTTAGTTAAATTGAAGATTTCGACATAGGAATGATAGAACTCTCCACCAGATACAAACTGACCTATATGTTTATAACTAAAGGTTACTGTAGGTCCTCAACCTCATTCTGCTGCAGCAGCTAAACGAAGTCCCGAAGTGACAATTGATAAACAATTAAACAGAGAAATCTAATCACCTGTCAGGAGGTATGTACAAGATGGGTTTATAAAGAAAGAACTTTCAATTACCAAAACTGAGGCATATTGTGGACATCGTTACCTATTGAATCTGTATGAATTTGAATTTGGCTATTTTAACGATACTATCATAATTATTCCAATGATACTATTAGCAATACAGACATGGTTCACAGGGCATTTTATGATAAGTCATTAATGAAAAGAAATGAACTCTTTGTATAACTATCCAATTGAAATAGAGATTAAGGATACAACAGATACAGTTAAATCTGTCTCATATCTATAAATAGACAATGAGGGTCGGTTGAAAACAAAGCTTTCCGACAAAGGAGATGATTTCAGCAACCCAATTATGAACTTTCCATTTCTATGTAGCAACATTCCTGCATACGGAGTATATATCTCCTAATTAATACAATATTCCATAGCTTGTATTTCTGATTATGATTTCCTTGATAGCGGGTTGCTGCTCACAAGGAAGCTATTGAATCAAGAGTTCAAAATGATGAAGTAGATATCATCCCTTCGTAAATTTTACTGACGCCATCACGGGTTGGCTGAAAGTTATGGAATAACCGTTTCACAGATGACATTACATATTTTTCTTACGACGTAACTTCAATCTCCTTCCCTTTTTATGAATGTGACCGACTAAATTAGATTATTTATCGTGTGTGTAATAACATGAGCAACACAATAGGTGCCACATGTAAAGAATGATCTGCTTACCCTTCCAGAACACCTGAGATTATCCACAATGTTTGGTGGGGTTCGTGTTTCTCAGTCTTTAGTTTTCTTTTTTTTTTCTTGTGTTTTCGATTTATGAGTTTGACTGTTCCTCATGTATCTTTTGTCCCTCGTGTATGCATTTAGTAAAAGATGAACCATGTTAAATTTCTCAATATTCCATATTTGCCTGTCCAAAGTTTAAGAGCTATTAGTTCAGTGGTTGTATTTGGTTTATATCTGTCACATTTGTTTTCCGTTACATGTTTTATATGAAAAAGGCCGTTAAACTTCTCAATTAAATTGTTTCATAAGTTTCAAGTTGGGATCTTTTATGACCGACTTTATGATATGTATTTTTAAAACGTTATATCAAAGGGTTAGTATTACTTACTCAAATATTACATTATACATGTTTTATTGTCGAAAACCTTTACACTTTTGTTTAAGTTATCTTTTTTTCATCTTGTTAATGATAAAACTATTATGTATGCTATGCTCTAAAAATGTGTGGCGAAAAATATCTGAGAGACATTCAAACTCATAAATAAAATGACTACGTCATAGATGACATAGAAAAAAGACAAATAGACAAATAATAGTACATAAAACACAACATCAAAAACTAAAGACTAAGCAACACGAACCCCACCAATAAAATGAGGTGTTCAATGTTTCTCCATGACATTGATAAAAAAAACTGTTCCTGTTGAGTCGTCTTATAAGGGAAAAACTACAAGTTTTCAAACACTTCTTATGCATGACGTATGCAGATAAAACCCAAGAATGACGAGGTCTGTTTCACTGATAGCACACAACTTTGAATATAAAACGATTTGACTGAAGCAGTTAATCATAGTGTTCGTATGATTGATTAAACACAAAAATGTGTTTAGAAATTTATGTTTGTATATAAACGTAATAGCGAATACATCTATCAAATAAATCAAAATTAGTATTTCTACTTCAATTATGTTGAAGCTCAAAACGAAATCAACTTCCATGTGAATATCGAATTGCCGTGGGCATTATCTCAAACATTTTGTGTCTTTTACGTTATATTGTATCACTGTATACCTTCACATGTCTAGTATTGGAAGGATTTTGCCAGACACAAAGTTTGAGCATTGCGTCTATATAGAAAGAAGGAAATGTGGGACTATGTTAATTGGATACCACCGCTATTAAATAAACTACACTTTCATGTTGTTGTCAACCTTTCGCTATATTTTTTTCAATCTGTTTTTCAATGTTTTGTATTATACATAGATTTCAACTACAATTAAAGATGCAATAGTGCATTACGATTCATATGGGTTTCGTCAGATTAAAGCATCATCTTTAAAATCAACATCACATACAATATACTAGATTTGCCAAACAATGATCCCTCATAATCAACAAAATAAAAGGAAGACCTTATAACCATTACCTTTTCAAAACTCTTAATAGATGAGGCGGTAGTGAAATTGAAATTTGCCCTTTTTACAATTTTGCCTCAATGGCGATTTAAAACATCTTCTTTTTAAAGGTAGAGAGTGCCAGCTGTTTGATTCACCTCCCGATAGGAAAGCTGATTTCAATACGCTTTTTTGAAGGAGGGAACAAGGCGTTTGTGCAATACTAATTGCTGCGGTCGAAGAAGTGAGAACTGAAAAGAACAGGTTCTAGCTTATCTCATGGATGAAGTTAAGAATCAGATCTACTCTTGCAAGGTAAGTCACAAATATTCTAACACCGGGTATGTCTTAATCATAATGGTATCTGATAGACAAGATATACGTTGCAGATGTCACTACATTTAGGTAGTCTTACAAACATAGAGTAGACATTTAAAATACAGTGCATTAATATCCGAGAGGATGTCAATAATGACAATTACATATAACAAGTTCAAGGGGTCATAATAAAGGCATATGAAAATTACGAAAGTGAAATGTAAGTTATAAATTGCATTCCATTGTTATCATTTCATTTGTTGTTTGAGCTTTTGATTTTGCTATTTGATAAGGGACTTTCCTTTTCCCCATTAGTGAAATAGGCAAACATCAACGGTGAATTAATTCAAACTTGATGAAATTAGACGCACAAAGGAAACAATTGAATGTAGTTTAGTAAATCAATTTTAGGGGCCTTTCGTACCTTTTTATAGCTGACTGTGCGATATGGGCTTTGGTCATTGTTGAAGGCAGTATGGTGCCCTATAGTTGTTAATTTCTGTGTTATTTGGTCTCTTGTAGGGGGCAAGTTGTCTCATTGGCAATTATATCACATTTTATTTTATAATAAGCGACAAATTTTTGAAGTGTTGGTATCCGAATATGAATCCACGGTAAATAAAAAGGCTGAATTCACGGCCAGTATTTAAATGAATGTAAGAAATCAAAAAGGGACGAAAGATACCAGGGACAGTCAAACTCATAGATCGAAAATAAACTGACAACGCCATGGCTAAAAATGAAAAAGACAAACAAACAATCAATATGACTGTTAAATTTATTTTCTTCATTAATTTAAATAGAAATCAAAATACATGTATGTTTGAAATGTTAAACGGTTAATGTATATATGTTTGGATTATATTCATTTATGAGGTAGGTAAATAGACTAGACATCTTCGTGTTGGCATTCTGTTGCAGGTTGATAATCTACTTCGCCTAGATAAGTGTGCCAATTGTCAATCCTGTTGATAAATAAAAACAGATTTTGAATTGAATTGAATTCACATTTTACAAACTGTACAGAAAAAATAGAAATATATATATATGTTGGCATATCAAAGTCGTCAATTTATGTTAGGTAGTATGACAATGTAAGCTACATGTTTTGATAGTGCAATTGATTTTAAATGCTGGTAACTTGAAAAGAAAATATATGCTTTGAATCACTTTATTGCATCGGAGTTGAAATAATATATAACATGTAGAAATGATACGTCTGTTTTTGAATATTTTCTGTTTACAAAAATTGTTTTACAATTCCGATCTCTAATGTTTCTCTACTGTATTTCAAAACGATTCTTCAGAATTTATGACTTAAAAAGCCCTTAGCGTTCGCATTTGGTTTGATTCTCAAATTTATTGTTTTCGAGCTTCACTAATGTGTATTATGCTAAAGGAACACGTCTTGGTCACAAAAACAAAGTTTTCATTTCATTGAAACTTTTCAGCAAAAGTTATCAGCGCAACAAAAGCATTAAGATACAATAGTCAAATCCATCGAATAACATAAATAGATCTTTCAAAAAGTAATGACCAAGACATGTTTCATTTTTCTTTGTTTCAATTATTGTTTAGTTACGATACAACTTGTAGATGGACTTACCCTTTACATTTACTGCAATCGCACTTCCTGGAATAGAGATAAAAACATGACAGCCTCTTCAGATTGTACAATCGTATTAAGTATTAATGTGCCTAATACTACTTTAGTCTATGGTATGTTCTCAATAGGCAGACAAATAGTATTTATCACATGTCAGTCTTATTCCTATCTTACTTTTATTCAATATACATACTGCTAAAAAGTCAAATATAGTTTTTATCTTGGCTTAAAGAACGTGTTCTACAAAGTTTTTTTATAAGTGCCTTTACTTCCTGAATATTATCAAATGACTAACCAATCATATACTTTTATGACAAAGGATATGCAATTATTGGAATTAATAACTAGTATTTTTGGAATGGAAAATATGGTTTGGAAATTTCAGATCGCATACGTGCTGTTGAAAGTTCTCGCAATTCCTTTGACAGTTTTATCATGTTTATCGAATCTCTACATCTCATTTACTCTTATCATTATTAAATTGAATAGCTATCAGCAAATTTATTAGTTCAGTGGTCATTATTCGTTTTTTTAAGCCTAACACTTTTAAATTCATTATTCATTTTTTGGGACAACATTCACATAGTTACATATTTTTTTCGTTTGAACTATTGTTTTCAAAGTACGTCGATGTGTACCAAATCTTACCAGGTTAGACTATGTTTATTGACATGTTATTCAATTGTTTGATCTATCATTGCTTCTAGCCTGTCCCTCTGTAAAACTAAAATGTTTCGTTATAAAAAATCGAAAGTAGAATACCGATAATGATTATATACCTGTGTTGCCAATAGTGATTAGTTTACAGTAGACTTTTGTATCATGGTTATAAATTATATCCTAAGCGACATCTCACGAGAAGTCACGAGACCTTTAGATATAAATCATATTTCGAGCTGCAGTCATCGAGGACAGACGTGCCTCTGTCCCCCCTTTAAATATATTTTCTCGGGCTCGTTCAGAACGTGCTTTATTTTATATACGAAAGATATCCGAGTTCAGTTTCATTTATCGGTTCAATGTAAGTATATTTTATTTTATTTATATGGTTAATATAATTTTAGGCAGATGGTGTCGTCTTCATTTCATTTATTTAATTCTGTTATGGGAACGGATGGTGTCGTCCTTCGGAATTTTTTAAAGGACGGTGGTCCTATTTAGCAGATGGTCTGCATTTTTATTTATTTTATTCTGTTATGGGAACGGATGGTGTCGTCCGTCGGAATTTTTTAAAGGACGGTGGTCCTATTTAGCAGATGGTCTGCATTTTCATTTATTTAATTCTGTTATGGGAACGAATGGTGTCGTTCGCCGGAATTTTTTAAGGACGGTTGTCCTATTCATTTGAACGGACATTTGTTGCTTGTTATTTAGGATGGTGCTCATCCTTTTTTATTTGAGAACAGACATGTGTTGTCTTTGGGTTATATGATGCTGGTCCTATAAACTAATTTTATGATGTTGGTCTCTCACTTAAGAGATCGAACTTAGTTTGTCGTGTTTAATTTAAGGATTACCATCCAATTTACATTTATTGTTTTTGACGATGTCGTCATTTTCCTCGAAACACGGTGTAATTTGGTTACATTTAATGGGTTGGTTGACATTATTTTGTTGAAAACAGAATTTTTTACTGAGATGAGGTACGTGTTTCGCCGGTTTCCCGCCTTTTGCTTCGTCCGTGCGTTTAAAGTTGGATCTTTATTTATTCCCTATTTAGTCAGTTTGAATTATGATTTTATTATGTGATTTTAAGATATAATTAGTTATCAAAAGTACCAGGATTGTAATTTTATACGCCAGACGCGCGTTTCGTCTACATAAGACCCATCAGTGACGCTCAGATCAAAATAGTTAAAAAGCCAAATAAATACAAAGTTGAAGAGCATTGAGGATCCGAAATTCCAAAAAATTGTGCCAAATACGGCTAAGGTAATCTACTCCTGGGGTAAGAAAATCCTTAGTATTTCGAAAAATTCAAAGTTTTGTAAACAGAAAATCTATAAAAAAAAGACCATATAATTGATATTCATGTCAACACCGAAGTGCTGACTACTAGGCTGGTGATACCCTCGGGGACGAAACGTCCACCAGCAGTGGCATCGACCCAGTGGTGTAAATAGTTATCAAAAGTACCAGGATTATAATTTTATACGCCAGACGCGCGTTTCGTCTACATAAGACTCATCAGTGACGCTCAGATCAAAATAGTTAAAAAGCCAAATAAATGCAAAGTTGAAGAGCATTGAGGATCCAAAATTCCAAAAAGTTGTGCCAAATACGGCTAAGGTAATCTACTCCTGTGGTAAGAAAATCTTTAGTATTTCGAAAAATTCATAGTTTTGTAAACAGAAAATTTATAAAAAAGACCATATAATTGATATTCATGTCAACACCGAAGTGCTGACTACTGGGCTGGTGATACCCTCGGGGACGAAACGTCCACCAGCAGTGGCATCGACCCAGTGGTGTAAATAGTTATCAAAAGTACCAGGATTATAATTTTATACGCCAGACGCGCGTTTCGTCTACATAACATTTGATATGCTATTATTATATGATGTGTACGATTTGAGAAGTTTTCCTATTTAGCATATTTTAGTCACAATGAATAAACATGTTTCGTCAGTTGCTTGACCCAGATAGGTCAGTATTGATTTTATTGCACTGATTGAACAGGTGAACTTTCTGTGAAATATTTAAAGTGTAAAAGGTAATTACGCAAGTTTGTTGTTAAATTTAAGGTTCGCTCGAAAGCTAATGATGTTCATGAATGAGTTTTATTTTTGTTAAGCGGGTTTTAGATAGAAGAATAACTACAACTTAGTTTGAATTATTATAAAGCGAATTCAGCCAATCGTTTGTGGGCTCCATACAGAACATGATGTTATTTTATTTAATTTGAGGTAATTATAATCAATTTTGATAATAGGTGCTACCGGTATAATTTGACAGGTGTCACGTGACGGGTGGTAATGAAATGATTGAATGGGTTGACGGCACTTTCCATAGTGATATATAAGTATTATGTTTGTAGTGAGGGTTTGTCTTTTAATCTGAGTTGACATTTTGTCATATTTAGCTGTTTCTTTTTTATATATATATATATTCGTTTTTATGGAATATATTATATTTTGTGGATGGCTGAGCCACACCTGATATTAAAGCCTAGACATACACTAGTCGGGAAAGGTCTATTGCCTGTGATCTTGGATTTCAAATCCACGGATGATGACTTTCTGGTAGAAAACATGGCATGTCTTAAACAAGATCATCCGTTGAACAACTATTCCCTTGATGAGCTTTCAATAGAGTTTAAGAAATTAACGGCAGAATCTTTTAAGGATGTTCTGATGCAAGCCGGGAAAGACGTAAATTTAGAGAACGGTTTACAACTCATGCACCAAGCCATTCTTTATGCCAATTTGATTGGCGGCCAAAAGGGTTCATCTTAAACTACTCTTGATCAAGGTAAGGTATTTTTAAACCTGATAAATATATCATTTATAATGTAGGTCGGAGTGTGACATGGGTGCAATTTTTCTCATTCGTTTTGGACAAGAATATATATATAGAAATGTCAATAACTTATAAAAATAAAGGCATAACGGGGAGATGTGCATGTAATAAAACCTGCAATCGATTGGACGAAAAAACGTCAGAAGTTTTCTGTCCAGTACGTTCTGTGTACTTCTTAATCTATCATAACCAAATTGTGTGTTCGATTTAGAACTTGTAGAAAGATGTTTACTGGGGAAACTACATTGTAGTGCATTTTCAATTTTCAGTGTATGCCAATTTATTTTTAAAAGGTTGCCAGATAATCAATATTTTGAATAGTAAATTCTCATCAGTGTTGCTTGAATTGAAAATTGGGGAAAATGTCATGCTCACAATAATAATATTTTTATGTCAATGAAGTACACTTAGCCGAAATGAATATTTTTAGGTAATAATTGTAAGCTAGATTATTAGCTTTTGGTGTTTAATATTGGTATATTAGTTATCTTAGTTAGTGAATGTAACAAATTGATATGGATCTTTCAGGTGCATCGACGTCTGCTGCATCTGCTGCATCTACTACTAGACCTGCTACACCAATGGCTGGTGACCAGGGGCCACAAATTCAAAATACCCCGGGTAGTATTTCTACATCAACTAAAACTAGTTCTGATCTTGAGGGAAGACTTCGGAAAATGGAAAACAGTTTTGACAATTTAAGAAATCAGCAAATTTCGGATAAAGTTACAGAAGCCTTAAAAAGTGTTAGATTTTTGGCCGGGAGGTTTTTGGTTGAGTGTGCTAATAAAGCAAGTCACCCAGAGGCTGATTTCTTTAGTAAGGCCTTGCAGGCTTGTAGACAATTTGAAAATCATAATGACATTTCTAATTTGTGTTTAAAATTGCTTGGGTCTTCAGAAGATAAAAAAGATTTCAGCTACTATTGCTGAATGGCAAAGGAATGCTAGGAACAATGAGAAAACTGATGAGAAGGTTGATAGCAAGGGTTGTAACCAAATTCAAAGTGTGTCGGGTCCGTCAGCTTTTCCATATCCTTGCCCAGCGTTCCCTTATAATCCGTTCCCTGTAGGTTATGGTAATCCTGTAGGTTATGGTAATGGTTTCCCGGTAAATGGTCCCGCTGCTTCACATTTCGGTGATTCAAGTATGATGCGAAACCCAGGTTTTCGCCCTAGATTCAAAAGGAGAACTAGGGGCGTTTGTTTCTTCTGTAAGGAGAATGGCCATCACGTGAACTCGTTGTCCGAAATTGAACAAGGAGTAGTTTTGTTTTTCCGTAAAAATTTCGTAAGGTTTCAAAGTTTTCTGACATTCATTCCATGGGAATCTAATCCTTAGTGGCTTATTGTTAGTCACGCGGAATGGAGGTCGGGGAATTTTTTCTCTGTAATTTTTTCATTTTAGGATTATAGTCCAAAGAGAATGAAATTTGATTTATCTGAATGGGAAATGAAGTCATTATTTGACCCTAGCAGTATTGATTTTAAAGAAAACGAAGAAGTTTGTGTGAATTACAGAGGAAGAGTTCTCCTACCTCAATTTTCCGTTCCCCGCGTAGAAGAAGTAGCAGAAAATAGTATTTTTAATGTAGAAAATCTACCTTTTAGACAGCCAGAATCCTTTATCACAGGAAATCTGCACAAACATTTAGAAGCTTGTCGGGAACTTAATCCTTCTGCAGAAGTTTTAGAATGGTTAGAAAATGGGGTTACTATTAAAATCATTGCAGGCATTTCAAAGGCAATTTTAAAGGGAAAATGTATGACTCGGCTACGACACCTTGTATGTATTTTGACAATGCACTTAATTGTAAGAATCATGTTGAATTTATTAAGTCGACTCTTTTAGACCGTGTCAGAAATGGATCTATATGTATTGGGTAGAGTTGGTTGTTGTGACCCCCCTCATTTGGTAATGCCCCTTACTGAAGAGGTAACCAAACCTAGGCTCTGTCATGATGAGCGTTTTTTTTAAACTGTGGGTCATAGATAAGCCTTTTGTAGTAGCCAAAACAGTTATGATAGATACTCTAGGATAAACAATTTTGTAGACAACTCTGTAGGTTCCCGTTTTAAGGAAATTGCTCGTTCACCTCAAACAGCTGAGAGACCATTTGATGAAGTGGGTGACACAACCAAATTGCTTTCAGCATTTCTCTAACTTCTCATTTTTCAAGAGTGTGTTATTTGTATTAAAATAGTTTTCAGTGTATTGTATTTAACGTTTGCTAATAATCATGGTTTTGTCTTTCATATATATTAAAGAATTAGTTTTGGTTAGTTTTGGGTTTTGTTTTTGTGAGTTTTGGGATTAATAGTTCATAAGGTATGATGGACGGATAGGAATTTGCTCCAATGGTAACAATCTTGAGACTCAGTATGGATATGCAAACTGAAATTTCACGCTCCTATACTAAAAGCATCTAGGTACTTGGAGTGTGGTGTCACTTAGGATAGCCCTATATCCTAAGCGACATCTCACGAGAAGTCACGAGACCTTTAGATTTAAATCATATTTCGAGATGCAGTTGATCTAAGGATGAAGGTTAAATCTTTCTCTCTCTCTGAGATAGCATTCGTTTGTTGGCCCAGCTTGTTGGTTTGGTGAAGTTCTTGTTCGTTAGAGGACGAACTATCGACTACTATTTTGTTTCTCCCCCCCCCCCCCTCCCGCCCTCTCTCGTTGTATGTGTTTGATCACACTCCAAGAATTGGATGCTCTCTAAAATTTCCATTCCAATACTTAAAGCATCTAGTTAGTTGTCAAGCCACAACTGGAGATTTGGAAATTTTCAGCTGGAGTTTTGGTCTCATAACTGGAGATTTTTTATCGACCTTTTTATCGACGTGTGCAATGTTTTTTGTGTGTGTTTAAACTGCATATCTTCCTTTTTTTGGTTAAAAGAACAATAATTCCATACCTTTAAACACCTGCATATCCATTTTTACTTCATAAAAATAAAAGATAAGGGGTTTTCAAATATTTATTCATTATGTATAATTCAAGATAAAGTGATCAGCCATCATACTTAGTTGGCAAAAAGTATCTCTGATTAAGCTACATTTTTTGTACATTGTCAACTTTGGTACCACTACTGAACATGCTTGTAACAGAAGGTGTTAAATTGATGGAGTTGTAGGCTTGCTGTTGGTAGCTGTCTCCATAAGTTTGGTCCAGTAATTAGGGCAACCATAGTCAGCTTTGCATGAAGTGTAGTAAGCATGGTCCTGACCCTTGGTACTGGATCTGCACCATTTGAAATCAGATCTCCAGGCAGAGTTGAATTTGGCTAGATACTTGGTCTTCTTTTATTTGCTGCTGGGGTATTTGGTGATAAAATACGGTTTGCATTTTGTCAAATTTTAAAATTTTAGAACAGTCCAAGACAACTATACTTATATAGGTATTCCATTGGCTTGGATAGAAAACAAGCCATAAATATCATATTTGAGTTGATTTCATTTTTATTGAGTTCAGTAAACAGGGGCGGATCCAGCCATTTTAAAAAGGGGGGGGGGGGGTTCCCAACCCAGAGTAAACGGGGGGTTCCAGCTATATGCTCCCATTCAAATGCATTGATGGGCCAAAAAAAAGGGGGGGTTCCAACCCCCGGAACCCCCTCTCTGGATCCGCGCCTGGTAAATGTTCCATGTTTTCAACAGCATCAAATAAATCGTTGTTTATACAACTGATACAATAAGTCAATTTAATCCTTTGTCAGTATTTCACTTTTAATCAACCAGGCTTGTGTCTAAACTAGCTAGTTGATCACCAGGTAATTGCCTATTATCTTTGATTTATTATGGTACATGTATATACAGTTTAATCCTAAACACCTCAGGCTGATTTTAACTTTTTTACAACCTCATTTTACCTTTGACACAACAGGAAACTTCCATTTTTCTCGGACTTTTACCATATCAATTTCGAGTTTCTCAGACTTTTTCTCTCTCCCTATCGATTTTGACTCGCGCCGGAAGAATCACATGTATGATGTGAGAGCACTTACAATGCAATTTTCCATATGAACAATATTTTCAAGGGGCAAAACTCTTTTAAAAATAATTAATCGCCACTGATTTTCAACCTCGTCGAAGACATTACTGACATAAACCTATAATATAAGTTTCAAAACGTTTGACAAGAATTGTAGATGTGAGAGCCCTCAGAAAACTGGACAGACAGACAGATGGATAGACTGAAGGATGGAAGGACATACCGATGGAAAGACGGATGGATTCACTGTATATCTATATCCTCCACCAAGCATTGTATTAGGGACGAAAAAAAGAACAATCTAAGTTTACGAGACACTTTCATATATTTGTATAATCAATCTTAACACAAATTGTGTGATTATCATTTTATATATTGCAACAGAAATACATTTGCAATATGATGTTAAAATAACAAGTAATTTTTTTTTTTTAAAGATACTTGTTAAAAAAAACTTAATATGTATCATAAATAAATGTAGAAGAAAAATTCATATCTAAACCAAAACTACTTATCACTGATTAAGCTTTAACAAAAAGACTCTAGTACTGGAATAGTAGATAAAATAAATTACAGGATTTTATGACTCTTCCAAAGAGAAATATTCTGTATACAAAAGTTCATATAAAATCTTCTGGTTAGCAGCATTTTTCTCTTTATAAATCAAATTTAAATTCTGCTTAGTAAATGAGCAACCATTCACAGTTATCGTCCCATTCTCAGGATTTGTAAACTAGAGATCCATTCCAAATCTGAAAAAAAAAAATATTTAGTCGATGAGAAAGTAGTTTTACATGTGATTTCAAATTTTGAAAAATTGAAACAAAAATTATGAATTATGTGTCAGCATAGGAGAATTTAATTCATATGTGGAGGGACTAATGAAATTATAATATGCACAGTAAAACATGTCGGGCAGATTTACATTACTGTGGATTCATTATTATTCGTTGGATACAAATTTCCTTGGTACAGGTGAACCACAAATTTAAATGTTCAACAAATAACATATTTTCAATAGGCTTTGTTTACAGAGAGATATTTGCAAACCCCCAAAATCACATATCCAAGAATATGTAAGTTTTCAGCAATCCACAAAAATTGATACCTGTGGAAAATAAATGAAACCATAGTAGTCAGGTTGAGGCCTGTTTACAGCTTGCTATATAATTTGGATGAATTTTGTTCATTGTTGAAGGCTCTACTGTGACTTATAGTTTCTAAAATTATGTTATTTGGATTTTAGTGAAAAGTTACCAACATTTGAGTAATATTCCTTAATATTTTGATTTTAATGTTATAAAATTACACTAACAATTGACATAAATGAAAAGATTTCTAACTAATGTTAAATTCATAAAATGATGAGTTTAATTAATGTAAACAATAACCTTTGATGCAGCTCTGTGCACTATCGTATGTCTTAATGTAAGAGCATTCAGATCTCTTTGGTAACCACCCCCTATCACCGTGGCAACAGGTATCCCTTGGCGATGACATGAATCAATCACATAGAAATCTCTATCAAATAAACCTGAAAGTAAAAAATATGTTTTCAATCTTTAAATTGATTTGTAAGAATGTATTAAGAGAGAAAAAGATACTAAGGAGCACTTCAAACTAAAAACTTGAAAATAAACTGACAAGGCCATGGCTAAATAAGAAAAAGACAAACAATAGTACAAAATACAAAAAATACAAAAAAAAAACACAACATAGAAAACTAAAGACTCAGTAACCCCACTAAAAACTTAGGAGATTATCTCAGGTGCTCAAGCAAAGTCAGCAGATCCTGCTCCACATGAGGATTTATTACTCAGGAAATATGACCTTTTAAGAGGTTAACATTGTTAAGAAATAATCAAAATTTGTAAAGGGTTCCATGGAGCCTGCTTTTTGCTGTCAGATTAAACGTGTAATGTTTTCAGCCAAAAACTAGGTCTATACACCTTATCGCTATTCCCGGCTGACCCGTCCGCTTGAACTTTTGACGTCAACAACAATCACTTTTCCATTGTGGCGTCAGACATTTTGTTTTATGACGTCAAAATTTTACAGGAACCTGTGTGATTTCCAGCAATGGCGGACAAATAGCGATAAGGTGTATTTATCAGTAAAGTACTGAATCATTTTTTTTATCCTAGAAACTGCACTTTGAAAAAAAGATTCTGTCAAAGTCTTGTTAAATTCATTCCAAGTTTGACAAAGTTATTGATGACTATGCTTTACACTAGACCAACACACTGTGCATTTTTAACCTGCTAGTCCACCAGTTCCGAGGAAGACATGTCATCCTACTTGAAAACATTATTCTAACTCAGAGTAAACCAGTTTTTGCTCATAATCCTTAATGCTGCATGAATTAGTAGCAGAGAAACAGCACATACCAATTTTAAAGTTTTTGGTTAGACCTGGCAAAAGTTGGAAACCTAGGCCTCCCTCTAAATGAACATGCTTCTCTGAGACCATGGAGGTGGTAGTGGAATAAAGATGCTTTTCTGTAACACTTAAGGTACTGTAAAAGTACTTTTATTCGTGGGGTACCAATTTTCATGGCTTTCTTGGATGACTTTATCGACAAATTTAAGTGTCCAATGAAATAAAACAACCATTGTCCAAATCATAGATGTAATACATCTATGTCCAAATCAAGACATGGAAAGATCCCCATTGGGAGGTTTGACTACTGATATGATCTAGAGAATATATTGAATAACGCCAAATCTGAGAAGACTTTAATAGCAGTCACAGAACTACAACCACATGCAGGATCATACCATTTAATCTTTAATAACCTAAACTGTACAACTTTTGATCTTTTAATTTCCATAAAAAATATTTTTGATCAATGAAAGCCAATTTCCAGTATATATATGCTAATATGATAAAGTGTTCATTTTATATCCTCATAATTCTCACATACATACATCATGGGAAATAATAATTTCATGCTAGGCTTGATTTTGATAAGAATTATTTGACAATTCGAAATATGTTTATAGCATTTGTTTATGTTTCTGTTTTCTTTAGTTGACATGTTAATGGCCTAATTAACACTTTTGATGGTCTCTAATCTGGCGATAACTTTATCATGGGTTAATAAGTGTTATCACTACGATTTACACAGGTCAATGTTTACTTTGCAATTTCCTTCAATCAAGACTATTTGTAACCTTCGTTTCTATAGGCTTAGTTTTTCAATTGTTTTTAGAAAACAAAAATCCACAAATTTAAAAACCCAGGAACGTGTAAATATTGCTCAAACCACGCAAATTGATACCCACAAATTAAAGTACTTTCACAGTATTGAAAAGTACCCAATATGTTCATGCCTCCTCTGACCATATTGATACCCATATCCTTTGTTTTTCTATATAAAAACAGGTGGATTTTGGGGAGGGTATTCATTTTCATCGACTTAAATGACAAATACTAACACCCTGTGAAAACTACCATGATTAACCATTAAAAAATTGAAAACAACACGTTTAATAATTTCTTGCGTCCGAAGCGCTTTTCTGGATTTACCTTCATCAGGAACACTCAAAGACAAACATTTGAAATCTGAAGATTTATAAGATTAAGTACCGAAACCGTTGAAGAGCTATGTGCCAAAATTACCTAAAATAAATAGCCAAATTCATCTAAATTATTAAGCTGCTCAGCAACATTAACCTCTGAGGGCCGTTCCTACTATGGGCCCCTCTCCTGGACGGCACTTTTTCAACCCCCACCACCCAAAGAAATAAAAATAGATAAGAACGCTCCCTTTGCATTTTGGTATTAAAAATACAACCACCCACAGATTTTTTTTTTAAATTGCCTTCACTAGGGAGGACATACTATTTCCTTGAACAGCCCTTAACATTTGTTACCAAATTTAACATGGTGAATATTATCTACCTTGATCAGTTAGCTTAAGCCTGCCAAGCTCATCTTTCTCATGTGGATCAACACCTGCATCATACAATACAAGGTCAGGTTTAACATGGTCTAGTATCCATGGTAAAATGTCTGTTAAAATCTTCATGTATTCCTTATCCTGTTGAAAAATAATATAATATATAAAATGAAACAAACACATTATAGATTTCATACATCTGAAGCCCTTTTCTGGTTAACCTTCATCAAGAACACATAAAAAGGAATATTTGAAAGCCAATTGCAAGGATATGTAAAAACCGAAACAGTTAATCAGCTATATGACCTATAATCATCTTGTTAAGATAGTACCAAACATCTTGACTAAAATTAATTTGGCCCATTTAATTTTCACATCAAATTTTGACAAGAAATTTACTTTGACCTCTAGACAAAATTTCAGGATAGACAGTGATTAAAACATTCAGTTGATTTTTACAGAGTTATCTCCCTGTAGTATACCTTAAGGTGTCAGACCACCTATTAAAAATCCCTATCTGTTCAATCAAATTTAATTATTTTCCCAGCTTTCTAAATATTTTACCTTAAGTTTAACTTTATAGAAACCAGGTATGTCCTGAATTGTACATGCATAACCTTTCTACATGTCAATTTTCAACCTACCTTTAAAGAGTTATAAGAAAAATCTGACCTTAGGAACACAGGTACTACCAAAATAACTGCTGGTTTTCTGGAAATCTTACATTAGTAAACTATGGAGCGCATTAATACTGAATTTTTAATGCAAACTCAAAGACAAGTAAATCTTGACTCAAAATGGTCTAATAAAATTTTTTCTTTCACCAAAAGTTTCATTTCTGAAAATTTGTTGGTTAGTTTAAGTGATTCCTTAAGTAAACAAGGACATCAAAGGCACTATTTTGTGTCAGATTAGGGCTACTCTTACATACGTAAGAGAATAATTGGTGGTCTGACATGTAAATTCTTTGTTAATAACAGAGTTATCTCCCTGTAGTATACTTTTACTTACTTCCATCCTATCTTTCAATCCAATATCAATGTCACTCTCTTGTTTTTGAAAGGGAAAATTATTCTCATTATGCATAGAGAAGGTATATATGTTACTATTATCACTAAAAATATAGGCCGTACCATCACCCTGAAAAACAATAAACATCTTTATAGTTATAAGTAATTGTATAGGCCATACCATCACCCCGAAAAACAACAAACAACAACTAAGTGATAACCAGTCATATATAGGTATAAATAAACTCATTATAGATACAGAGGATTTAAAATATTTGTTTCATCTCAGAAAGATTCATCAATGAGACTGGAATCAAAGAAAAGGAAAAGGACAAACAAATTACGAAGTTGAAGAGTATTGAGGACCCAAATTCCCAAAATAAAATTGAGAATGGAAATGGGGAATGTGCCAAAGAGACAACAACCCGACCATAGAAAAAAACAACAGCAGAAGGTCACCAACAGGTCTTCAATGTAGCGAGAAATTCCCGCACCCGGAGGCGTCCTTCAATTACAATTGGCCAATTACAATTAAGGCAGAATAAAATCCATAGTATTTAAATATATATTTTTTTCACTATTCTAAATATGTATTTTTTATATAATCTGTATGATAGTAAAATCTAATCCTCTCAATTACACATCTTACTGAGCACATCTTGGGGTAATCTTATTTCAGTGATTTGTGTCTATTGTTTTTACAGTACAATAAAACCTGTATAAACTGGCCGGCTACGAACTTATGAAAAAGGGCCGGTTTGGACAGTGAGCCGGTTTATTCAGGTTTCCGTTTTGACCAGAAGTTAATGACTTGTGACATCCGACATTTTGCATGTAAAAGTTCTCTCTGATTATAAATTAAATCTGATAAATTGAAATACTTTCACTGCGTTTTTCATTGTTTGCATTTGCATCATAATGCTTTTGAATGGAAAAGTATGGGACTTTCATTTTCGGCCGGAATGGACAGGAAGTCGGTTTATTCAGGGTCCGGTTTAATCAGGTTTGACTGTAGTTGTTTTTGTGTTAGCATTAGTCATTTGAATAAAACCAATTGCAACTGTTGTTTACTTAAATAGACAATAGACAATATTTATTAGCACAAACACATTTACATTAAATGGTTATTGCATACAAAATTTAAATATGTTTTTTTTTTCTCAGTCAAATGACAAAAAATTAATCAATAAATCAAAGACAACTTTTTAAATAGATTTTATCCAAATTTTAAGTTTAAGGTAGATGGGGTGTCTAAATTATAATCCATAGAATCTTTTAATAATTTCCCAAAATGCAGTTCATATCCTGCTTGTTTAAAAACATTAATAAAAAGAATGGGTCACCAGACTTATTTTCACGCTACAAGTTGTTCAAAATTGTCAAAATTTTGTATAGATTATGCATGGAAAACCCATTTTTCCGCCATAAAACGTAAACCACACCATAGAATTTTGAGATAAAATATGAGAAGATAGCTTCAATATTATGCTTTCAGATAAGAAAAAGAAAAAATGGGGTCACCGGACTCGTTTTCTTGCTACATGTAAAAATGGGTAAATTCCTAACACATTCTATAGTAAAAGTAACACTATCTGGATTATCTACCCTTGCATTTGAGTTGCCTCCCCTTATTTGACAAAGTTGGAAAAAAATGAATCAAACAAAAGGATTCTTATTTTTGTAAAATACAATCATAAATATGATCAAACATGGCATTTTCTATATTATAATGAAAATTCTTACACATGAATTACCTACTACTATAAAAATTTGCACATTTCATCAAAGATCTAGACCTTGTTTTCTAGTATTTCAAAATCCAAGATGGAGGAAGACACCCTATCTACCTTAATCTATAAATGGAAGCATGTATATGATAGCATGCCATTTCTTTGAATCTAGTTGACAAAAGTTATAAGTAAATATTCATTCATATGCATGAAACCCATTCAATAACAACATCATAAAAAAAAAATCCTATGAAAGTTAAGTTTGGTTTAAATTCATGCTTAGTTAATACAGTGAACAGACATAAATCAATGTGGACACTTAAATCAATTGTGACTTAGATAATAACTTATATATAACTTGTACTCGCTCGTAAGATTTTCAATATGTCTTAGATGTATGACTTTGATTGTTTCATGTCATGACTTGACTGCAAGATTGTTTTTGCTAATTTTGATATGTCTTGGCTGTTTTTTGGAGTTTTTTTTTTTTTATTTTTAGTCATGATACATGTTTGTAAGATACTGTTTATTTAATATCAATACATCTTGGCTTTAAGATTTTTTTTTAACTTAATGATATTTTCTCAAAATACATTTTTTTGTTAAATATTACGACAACCATGCCTGGTGTACGTCCAGATCAACAACAACAACTCTGTGTACAGAACCTGTCTGGACCAATGACATGGCTGTGACGGCAAGATCGTTGACTAGACAATAACCAGAACCATGGTCAGGAAAGGCATGATGTGTTCCTCCACCAGTGCTACAGGCTATTCCTCTTTCTAAGGCTAGCTTTGCTGCAAGTAGTGTTCCAGCTAAAAAACATAGAGATGAGGTCATCAGCATTATCCAACTTCAAATTAGTCCGACATCTTGGTTTGAGTGTGTTTAACTTTTTATATTTTAGTGTCACTAATGAGTCTTTTGTAGCCAAATGTGTGTCTGGCGTACAAAATTATCGTCGCTGTTATACAAAAACATCGTATCTAAGGTTTTGATTATTTCACACCAGGCAGTAAAAACTGAAATCTTTTTATCGATTATTTAGAATTAAATGTGTATGTTCCACTGTGTGCGAAAATATCTGATCTTCTAACCAATAAATTACCAAGACGAGCAAAAATGTCTGCACCTATATTGTATTTTGAAAGCTTTTCACATTATTTCTAAGCTTTATTAGCTTTGAGAACCTAAAATTGATTCAGTAAACTGTAGCTGTTATGATGTCAGCTGCCGTGCCGTGTGTTTTTCTTTTGAGATACGATATTTTCGAACAACAAAATGTCTCTCCAATCCGACTACACTTTTTCGTTACATGTCAGAATTCAGGTTAATGATTGGTTAGAAGATCAGATATTTTCGCATACAGTGGAACCTACATATTTAATTCTAAATAATCAATAAAAAGATTTCCACAAAAAATTGAGATACGAGGTTTTTGCATAACAGCGACGTTATAAGCTTGGCATCTTTGCTTAGATTTTGATACTAGGTAACAGAAAGAAATTTTAATATCAAAGCATACATGTATATTTACCATGTTTACCATGCTTACTGTGGATTCATTAGTATTTTTAGAATCTTCGGTATAGAAATAAAATAGAATTTCATTATACAACTGATCTTTGACCCTTGTATATTTTAAATTTCATACAATAATTACAATGATTTTGTTCATAACAATGAAATAATAAAAAACAACAAACAGTCAATGCATGCACATGAGAAATATCAATAGGGGAGACAATCAATTAATATCTGAGTAATTATCTCCCTTTTAACAGATTCTAATCAACTTTCAAGATTATGAAGATATGATGTTGAGAGTTAAAAAAAAAATATATTTTACCTGTTTCATATCGAACTCTGCTAACTATTCCTTCACTCCATTGAAATCCAGTTTTACGTTGTTCAGTGGCCGTTGTTTGACCACTTATAAATCTATCTATATATTTACTACTATGAACGACTTTAAATACTTCAGGATCTAACAAATCTGGTTCTACGATCTGTTTGGAAGAAACAACATTATCTTTTCTCAGATGGCGAATAACACCATGGAATTTTTTCATGGCAAACCTGTGTTTGATTGGTAGATCACAGACATAGCCATGGTGATGTACGATTGGAAGACCTCTTGATTCTAGTCTTTTGACCTGGAAAAATATATAGTCTCAGAGTTTGAAAAATTTAATAGCCTTCATCCTGTTCATATCTATGATATCTTTTCTTGACTATCAAATAATTTTAAAACTTGTAATCTCTCTTTTTAACATAATTCTATTCCAAAAACAATGAAGAAAGGAGGTTTTAATGTAGTGTTGTGGTTTGTTGAGCACTGTATATCACTTTTCTTTTTGGCTTGCTGTTTTCAACTGAAATCAGGATGTTGGTTTTTCTCTTTACAATTTATTTGTACAAAATTGCAATCACAGCAATATTTTCTGATAAATAGCATAAATAGCGCTATAAATATGAAAAAAGAAGGCTGCTAATAAATTCTTCTCTAATTTCCACCTGAATAATTTACAATTTAACACCAAATATTCATTAAATCAGTTTCACAATTGATGTGAAACTGTCAATATGCAACATGTGCAAGGAAACCAGATTTTGTCAGATGTATAAAAAAAATACAATAAACATAATTATAAATTGCTGTTCAGCATGTTCAGCATGAGGCAAGGCTAGATGTGTGGAACGCCATACTTTGAGTTAAACATGTGACTTAAACATGTTAAAATGGTTTATTTACACATTGTGACTTTGACCATGTTAATGGAGAGTTGTCTCACTTGCACTTATTCCACATCATCTTATTTCTTATTACCTTTTTGGTGTTTTCTAAGTCATTCTCTGACAACTGTTTGATAACAAGCGATGACAAATATCTAATTTTAGACCAGGTTATCTCCACTTGATTAACATGTTGCAGGGCTTTCATCGTTCATTGCCACAAATAACTGCAAGAAAAATCTATTTATATTACTATCATAACTATCATGACTATGAATTTTTTTTTTCTCATAAATATCAATTTTTTGTGGATTTGTGAAAACTTGGATAGTTGATTGTAGGTTTATCCATATTTGTATTCAAAGCCTATTGAAAATGTGTTATTTGTTAAACATTTAAATATGAAGTTCACCTGTAACGCACAAATCCCACGAAATTGGTTTTCAATGAATAACAAACATTTTGTGTGTATTGCATGGCAATAGACGTATTTACACTTGTATGCAAATTTGTCCGCCATTACGTAAAAGCACACAGGTTCCCATAAACTTTGACATCATAATTTAAAATATTTGACGTCACAATTAAAAAGTGATTGTTGCTTGACGTCAAAAGGTGATTCGGAGTCGATCTAAGGTCATTTGGAGGCAAGATACAGCTAAATACCAAAAGTGTAAATACGTTTATACATAGTCCCCTACTGGTTAAAAGTTCATTGAATCGGAACGAAATTCTAACATGATCTATAACTTATAACTGTATTGTAAGTTACTATTTACAACCAATATTCTCTAGTGAAAAAAAAGTTTCCTAGAATAAAAACCTTGTGGAATGAAATTACGCTTACATTTCAAACAAAAAATGTAAAAATTATTAACGGCAGACAGACAGTCATACATTAATTAAGATTACATACTTATGGAACACAAATTAGTTCCATAAGTACCCTAGGATTAGGATCAGGCGCAGGAACTATTTTGAAAGTGCTTGAAACTTTTGAAATAGCAGGGTTACAGGCATGCATTCTATCTAGTAAATGACGTCATAAAGACGTGCAAAATTGACGAACTTTTCTAGTAAAAGAGATGATTACAGATTTAATGACATATCATGGCATTCTGAATAATTAGATGCCCGTTAAATTGTTAAAGCAATACCTCCAACTAACAGTATATCATCAAAAACAACACTTATCTATACTTTCAGAGCACTTGGTTTACATGGCTGTTATTGATTGGTTTTCTTTGTAATTCTATGTTATTGTACATGTTGTAGTTGGGTTTTTTATTTTTGACCATGACATTTTGGACTCATTGCCTTCGCTATCTTTTTTACTATGATGTCATTAAGTTTAAGTCCTGTTAAATAATTTGTAATTGTAGATATTTGTCTTTGGAAACTAAATCATACAATGACATAATTATGTCTTTAAACTAAAAATAAAATAGTTTCCAATAATCAAGTTGACACGACAACCTTTCTATTCCGGTAATTAGTTCTACCAGGGGCGAGTTACTCTTCACCGACTGGTTTCTTTTTTTCTATGATTACTGTTTTCCTTTACTGCTAAAAATGGTTTAGAACCAGTCTAATATTAACCGAAAAATGATAAACAGTAAAATTAGCCGAAAAAAGGAATATAGTTCCTAAAATTGCGTATGATAGGTAATATTAGGCTTGTGTTAACTGTGAAGGTACGAAGTCCGAACAAATTATGACTAGAATGTTTTTAAACTTCTTTGCAAAATAATAATACAGAAAAAAATAATGTTTTTTTATAAGGTCATACTTTTTTTCCTTTCATTTAAAATGATTTTACAAGTTTAAATAGGACATCAAAAAATATTTAAAATTTACTTAAATTGAAAAAAAAATCAGCTTTAACTCTTTGATAACGTTTGTAACCGGAGAGCACGAATTTCATTACAAAATTGCTTGTCTCCACCGGGACTCGAACCCGGGACCTCTGTGTTACAAGGCAGCGCGCTAACCGACTGAGCTAAAGAAGTACTTCCTTAGCTCAACCGCTTACAGCTGACTAAGTATCTACTAAGTTTTTCTAAGGGAAGCAATCCCGTCACACTTCCCCCACCTCAAGAGTCATTATACTCTATAATGATGATATCTTCATCTTTTTTTATATATTTATATTTTAACCTGGCTAGGTAATTCTTCTAACCGTGGGTTATTATTGTTGGGCGCCAATGTAACTGGAGAGCACGAATTTCATTACAAAATTGCTTGTCTCCACCGGGACTCGAACACGGGACCTCTGTGTTACAAGGCAGCGCGCTAACCGACTGAGCTAAAGAAGTACTTCCTTAGCTCAACCGCTTACGGCTGACTAAGTATCTACTAAGTTTTTCTAAGGGAAGCAATCCCGTCACACGTTCATCATGACTGAGACTGAGAGATTGACATAAATCCTCTTTGAGGGGGTAGGAGGGGTCCTAATCCCAAAAACCCTGACTTATAAACATGGAATCCTGAAGTCCTGAATTTATAAAAAGTTAAACCCTGAAATTTAAAATAGGATTTCCCAGATCCCGAAAGAATTAATCCCAAAAATCCAGAGCTTAAAACATGTAAAAACACTTGATCTCAGAGTCTCGATAAACATGATAAAGGTCCTGCCTCCCCTCCTCTTTGAGGGGTGACTTCACATTAATGGTAAACAGATCGACTGTTTTGCTTAATCATGTTACTTTTCTTCCAAAATGATGCTATTGTTTGAGGCCTCTGATGATAAATAAATAAAAGGATATTTTGATGCATCATTGACTCATGTGCATGACATTAAGGTGGTACCCAACACCTTGACCATGTTGATTAAAACTTATTTGGCTCATTTAATTTTCATAAAATTTTGACAAACTATTTACTTTGACCCTTTGACACAATGTTTGACAAAAATATAAAAATAAAAAAAAAAAATGAACCAACCAATTTATAATTATTAGAAAAATTACACTGTCACTGGTTACATGTATATATCAGTTTGACAAACACTAATTTTGACCATTAACGAAGCTTAATATTCCCTTAACAACACAACCTAATCAAAACATTTAGCTGATTTTACAGAGTTATCACCCTGTAGTGTTAGGTACCATCTTAAGGGCATACGATACAGTAGAGATCCCTCGTTGATTTTTTCTTAAAATTTTGATAGAAGGTCATTTTCAATGTGTACTTTTCAAAAATGCAAAGACAAAAGTACCTTCATGACTTACTTTTTGAGATAATTTGGTTCGAAATGTGCATATTTGGAAGAAAATCCCATAAATTTCATAAATTATGACTTTTACAGAAAGTAACAATACTTTTGAACGAAAAGTCATAACTTAACCGGATTTTTTGTAAAATATTCCCTTGATCCATGGCATCAACATGCTGAAATAAGTTTACGGTTAAATCAAATCATCATGTTCCGGATTTAGATTGCTATATCCGAAATGAAGAAATTGACTATATTTTTGCGTCTTTTCGGAAGTGCAGAAAATAATTGATCGTTAATTTTTTTCTGAAATTTTGGCGGAGTGTTCTTGAAACAGAACTTGATTGATTGCAAAAGAAAAAAATTGGGGTCCATGTGCTTGTTTTTTCAATAAAAGCCATATACCTTAATTTTTTACGACGTCTGTCAGTATGGCGCTAAATTACGTTACATTAAGTTTTAATCGCAACAACGTTGTGTAATCATTCCCGCCGTACACGAGTTCGCTGTCAAGTATATGCAGGTGTTTTTCAAAGCGTTGATACTTATCATAAAAATTTATAAGATGGTTAATCATAAAATAGAAAAACATTTGTGCTAAACATTTACGAAACGAAATTTGGACAGGTACCTTTTCATAATAAAAAAAGACTATAAAAAAGGTTTCTAGCAGATTGCTTTGTCAGATGTACGACAAAAAAGAAAACCTGATAGAAGTATAAAGGTGCATCTCCGTCCGACATTAGTTCTAAATTGCTTCATGTACTGTAAGAGGATAGACAACATTATTGACATGACAAAATGTGAACCAACTATGAATTAAGTGAGGCGATACCATAAATTGACAACAGTATAACCTTCAACAATGACAAACTGATACCATATCGTCAATTTTACAAGGTCCCGACGTACTTTGATTTTATTTTTTTTACATTCAAAAGAAAATCATCTTTCAAATTTAAATTATAAGCAGTACTTCTTGTTTTATAATAAGAGCTGTTTTGTGCAATTTAACTCATGCCATTATTGCCTCAATCGACCAAAAATGAAGTTGTAATATAATATTTCATAGGAAGTACAGCAGCCGGTATAAGAGAATAATATTGAACGATGTCTTTATCAAGAGATAATTAAGTTACATAACCTTTTTACGGCGTATACGTATGAATATGGCGTACTTGTTTGTCTAGAAGTAGAGCTATATTGAAAACACTTTGTTCGTCTGTCCGATCGTCTAACTATACGACGAGTTTTAACGTATGTACACTTTCTGATCTGTCTATCTGCAATTAGTGTACATTTGCCGATACTTCAATTTTTATCTCTCAATACATTGAAGTACAATAGGGACATGCTTATACAAATAAGAAGACGTGGTATGATTACCAATGAGGCAAATTTCAATCAGAGACCAAATGGCTAAACGACTATAGGACATCGGACGGCCTTCAACAATGAGTAAAACCCATACCGCATAGTAAGCTATGAAAGGCCCCTACATGACAAATGCAAAACAACTCAAACGGGAAACTTACGGCCTGATTTAAGTACAAAACAATGAACAAAATAAAAATATGATGAACAATACCAAAAGACACTATTTATTTGCAAGCCCTTTTAACAGCATGTGAACGGGCGTTTTCTTGTTTTGGTCTATTACATCCAGTTTCATATACAAAAAGAATACAACAAATTAAACAAACTAACGTGTGACAATTCTGCATCTATTGGTAATATTTTGCTTAAATTCAAACCAAAAACGACACCAATATATTTTTTTGAAATCTTTTTAACGGACTTTTATTGACAGTTTTTCTACATACACATACAATATGATATGTTTTTAAAATATCAATTAAAATCGGCAATTTTTTATATGTACCAATTTCAAGTCCAGAACAGGATGAGACACTCTCTTTATTTATCATGTTTATTATTTTATTTACGAATAGGGGTGTTATACGACCTTGTCCACCAATGAGAGTCTTGCACATGCAATCGGTTTTGTTATTTCATTGATAGTCTGTTAAATTTGGCCTTACAATGACAATTCTACGTAAAATTTGGAGGCTGCCAAATGCTAAACAAGAAAAGAAAAAAAACGACACAAACTTAACTATTTTGATTCTGATGTTTTTGAATTTAAGATAGTATTATTTACTTCGAATTCATTATCAATAAATGAAAATAACTGTTTTCGTCATGAAAAATATTGCAAAGCTGCACAACCATTACAACACGCCGTAGTAATGACTTTTGTGTATGGATTTCAACAACAGACCCGATTCGGCTACCCTACGCGCCATAGATTTTGTTAAATTTTTCTCATTAATCACGGGTTCATACGTTTTCTCATTTCTTTAAGTTTCATTAAAATAACATTTGGATGTCATAAATGTGCAATTAAATATTTGCCGCTGGACATTAAGCAGCTACCAATACTCATAATTAGCTATTGCAGGTCGTTTTGTTCCAAATTGCGTTATTGGTAAAATGTTGTTCAGCATGTTACAGTTTAAGCAACGAATAGTAAGATAGACCCCAATTCCTTGCAATTTTTTTTCTCTACGTTGAGCAGATTCCGCTGGGCCGTGCAGTTTTGGCAGTTATTCAGTGCCAGACTAAAAAACTCCACAATTCTTCTTCCATCTTTTCATGTTATACTGTAAGTACTCTCTTCTGTGTCTATCACAATTTCTTCAATTTCGTCATGCAAAATTTTATTTGATTTATTTTTGTACATCTCAAGTATTTCCTTTAATCTCACTGCTTTTCCGTGGATTTCTCCGTCTTTTAGAAACGGTATGGCCACTTTTTTAGCAGGTGGTTTTTTGAAATTCGCAAAACCAAAATTAATGACGTCAGTGAATATTCCGCGAAATATGACTTCTTTTAAAGAGAAGTCGCGAAATGTTAACGTTGTTATTAGAAACATCGCGAAATTACAGCGTTCTGGTTACCAACCTCGCGAAAACAACACGAACAGGTTTGAAAACGTTATTATCTGCCCCTGCTACTGTATCGTATTCCCTTAAAGTGTTAACCAATTTGACGCTAATGGTTGCCGTAGATAAAAACTGATTATCGTTTGATACCTGACAGTAAACATGGTAAAGGGCATTCCTACCCTAAGCTTTACTGAATTAAAAACAATTTATTCATATAATGATTCATTCCCAACATATACATGTAATTTCTATTGACATGATTGAAAAAGTGACTGAATTACGGAAACATATCTGATGTTGGTCCTTATTATAGTTTTTACATGTATGCCTCATTTATGGGCATTCTGTTTTCTGGGCCGTGTGTTTGTACGTTTGGTCTGGTTGTTGTTTCTTTTGACACAGTCTCCCTTTCCATTTTCAATTTCATTATTTTTATTTAGAATTCATTATGTTTATAATTTTACATTTGTATGCAATATTTATACATGTTCTACAATGTACATGTACAATTATGATGTTCATGATGTAGGACCATGTACATGATGTACATTTATTCAGAAAATTTAGCATGTTTAATAGCAATGATTTAACATGTTTAATATTTTTATTGCTAGAATTGGTATGATGTTGAAGAATACAGCTGTCATTGTTCAAACAGTTTTTAGACAATCTGGAACCAGACCAATACACATTGCTGCACCAGTTATATGTAAAGGTATCAGTATTTATCGTCCTTCCCTACGCCTATATCACCCTGCTCTGTCACTCATTAATTCTCGTATCAAGACTTCAAAACGAGACTAGGCATTATCAGCGACGTCACAATGTGAGAGAAGTTATCAGCGACGTCACAATGTGAGAGGAGAAGTTATCAGCGACGTCACAATGCGAGAGGAAGCGTTATCAAGCTTGCTTTCCTCTGTCTTAGGGAGAGGAAAAAAGACCATTAATAGAACGATAAACAGATAATCAGGTTTTTTACATATATAGATATCGTAAAATATCAGCCGCTCGACACAATGTTAAACTTTTTAGCTCGATCGGTACGCTCACTCGCCAAAAAGGTTCACATTGTGGCTCGCGGCTGATATTTTACGATATCAATGTGTAGAAAACCCGATAATCTATACATATATATCTTAGAAGAATATTGGGGTGCTGGAATATAAAGAATAGAGAATAATTGTACCAAAAAATGGCCTATAAGTGTTGAAAAACAAACAAATTGAACTGGACAATACTGGAAGGAAAATTCAAATAGCTAGAATCATGAGAATTGGAAAGTCTGTAATCAAATGGCAAAATCAAAAGCGAAAAACACATTGAGCGATTGAAAACAACTGTCACTTTCTGAATTGGAACAGGCATATACTTAATGTTGTTTGCATTATGTCCTATGGCAAATATTTCTTTCATGTTCAGCACTAAGGAATGAACTGTAAAAATGGATTAATCGAAGTTCGCTTCATGTCCAGTAAAAAATATTTTATGCATATTCAGCATGTTCAGGATGGCACAGAGTACTGTACATTAGGATACTATAATCAATATACCAGTAACTTTTATGAATTTAACTTCCGCAAAAATAAGAGGTTTTGAAGGGAGCACTCAATTTTCAAAACATATTTCTACATGTTCTACTATCATGTCTATGTACAAAGAACTGCATTGCCCCTAATTTGTTTTATTTCATGTATAAAACTCTTGAATGATTCAGCAAAACTAAATCCATCTATTATTTCCTTGAATATTTATATGTTTTTTGTTGTAGAATGCCTGAGGAATTCTATAAGCTTTTATGGAAAATGGAGCCAGCCAAAGTACCTAAAATTCTTAGGTATTATAAGATATTATAGTTCTAGTCAGGTACCACCAGATGAAAATATAGAAAAACAAAGTTCAGTGTCAGGAGGCATACCAGAAAAAGGTTTAGGTGGCATACCGGAACAAACAGCCACTCCTAGTCTTCCTACTTCTAGTCCAAATGATGCAGAAGATCCTAAATTGCAGAAAGAACAGAAAATAGTGAAAAGTATGTGACATAAATAGATACAATAGATATAAGTGTAAACAAGGATGTAATTGCTTACTGATGTGTAAAAAGTTGACAAGAAAAAAATGGACTTGAAGTTTATTTAAATATTTTTTGGAAAGGAAACATTATCATAAGAAAAATTTGAATATATATATGTCCCTTAGAATCGCTTACAACGTGAAATTATTTCAACTTTTAGTAGCATGTTAGCTTTTCTGGACAATTGAAACCAGAAATGTTATTTAAAAAACTTGTGGAAATTTACTGTTTATGGACTCTTACATGTCATGCATGTATAATTAAGAATTAAATCAAAATGAAATAACTTTCTTGGATTTTTTTTTATAGCATAAAATTGAGAATGGAAATGGGCAATGTGTCAAAGAGACAACAACCGGACCATAGAAAAAACAACAGTAGAAGGTCACCAACAGGTCTTCAATTTAGCGAGAAATTCCCGCACCTGGAGGCGTCCCTCAGCTGGCCCCTAAACAAATATATACTAGTTTAGTGATAATGAATGCCATACTAATTTCCAAAATGTACACAAGAAAATAAAATTAAAATAATGCAAGACTAACAAAGGCCAGAGGCTCCTGACTTGGGACAGGCGCAAAAATGCCGTGGGGTTAAACATGTTTATGAGATCTCAACCCTCCCCTATACCTCTAGCCAATGTAGAAAAGTAAACGCATAATAATACACATATTTAAAATTCAGTTCAAGAGAGTCTGATGTCAGAAGATGTGACCAAAGAAAATAAACAAAATGACAATATTACATAAATAACAACAGACTACTAACAGTTAACTGACATGCCAGCTCCAGACTTCAATTAAACTGATTGAAAGATTATGATTTCATCATATGAATATCAGGCACAATCCTTCCTGTTAGGGGATTAGTATCATACCATCATAACATATATGAGAAGAACATAACCCGTGTCATGCCAATAACTGGTTTTTGAATAAATGTGTTTAGTTCTGATGCAAAGACCCTATAAGTGAATCAATATTAACGCCAAAATATGTAATCTTTAATAACCTTACAACAGTATTGTAACTATATCCCTTCTTAATAAGTATATTTAAAGGTTTTGTTATGTATAATCTGACATGATAATGTAACAAAACCAAATTTTATACACTGTATATTTAATTGGAGATTATATAATTTTTTTGTTTTTTTGGAAAGAGTAATTGTGTATCTGTCCACTGTACATCATAACATGACAATAATAAATAACACAAGCTATATTTTTCAATTCACTTTATTATAGTTAGGATGAAGAAACCAATTGACCATAAGTATGTAGAGAATATCTACATAGAACCTGGTCGGGCCATGGTGGAATATCTCATAGTTTTAAGGTTGGTTTTAGTTCAGGAAAAAGTAAAATTACAATAATAATGAACTCCCAGGAAAATTCAAACAGAAAGTCCCTAATTAAAGGAAAAAATGAAAATCTCAAACACATCAAATGAATGGATAACAACTGTCATCATGGTCA
Organism: Mytilus galloprovincialis; assembly: GCF_965363235.1. NCBI lineage: Eukaryota > Metazoa > Mollusca > Bivalvia > Mytilida > Mytilidae > Mytilus > Mytilus galloprovincialis. The sequence goes on along the minus strand of NC_134845.1, from coordinate 79,822,819 downwards.
TATTCTTTTAAAAATGTCAAAAATACAGCAGTCAACATTGTGTTATAATCTTAATCACTAAAAAAAACACACAAATATGTTAGAAAGAAGCACAATACGTCACATAGACCAAGCATATTAGAAAAAAATGAAAGACAAGAATAGAAAAAAATAATCATAGTACAATAACACAATGACCGGATGTACAGAGCAACGTCATATATGTAACAAAGAAACATAGAAAAGCATATAGCAAAAATGAAAGACCAGCAACAAACAAGATTTAAAATAGTACAATAGTAGGATTTCTAGTTATCCTGTCCACAATCAAACAAAAGAGGGACAAAAGATACCAGAGGGACAGTCAAACTCATAGATCGAAAATAAACTGACAATGCCATGGCTAAAATAAAAAAACAGATAAACAGACAAACAAAATTACACAAGACAAAACATAGAAAACTAAAGACTAGTGATAAACAGATTATCAATGGTCATCGCAGCTCCATTGCTTTTCTCACTTCTGTCATAGCTGTTCAAGCAAGAAAATCAATCTCTTTGAGATGATCAACGATAATCTATAAATTTAGATTTTTTATAATTTAGAGAGCTGAACGAGATACCAAAGTACACAAGACGTAGTCCATATGGTAGTGGTAAAAGTTTGACAGTTTATAAAAGGAAAGACATTGAAGAACTGTAAGTTTCAAATTCCTTAACAGTTAGATCTAAGAATGTTCGCATGTCATGTTTTGGAATTTTGGTCAGATTTCAAAGAATCCTCTGGTTTTATGCATTTGAATGCCTGAAAAAATGCTGCTGCTAACATCAATTTTTCTTTTGATAAATCTTTTAAATGAAGAATTTTAAGTGATCTGTAAAAGTGTTATAAACTCTTGGTTATTTATTGATAGTTTATGAGATCTTTTAAAAATGCTTAAACTTGTCAATGATAAAGCTATGAAAAATCAAGAGAGAAGATTTTCCCTACAAAAGTTTATTGACTAATATCTCAAAAACAAGCACCCGGACATATGTTTTTTTTTTTGGCTCTTTCAGGTTCTTTATGAGACCCCTATCAATAATTTTCAAGTGTTATGAAAAGCTTGTTATTTTGAAACAGAGTGGCAAACTTCCTTAAAGATGTGGTATGAGTGCCAATGAGACAACTCTCTATTCAAGTCACAATATATTAAAATGTGTGGATATTCTATTTCATTGTTTTTCAAATGCAAAAGTATGCATATAAGTTTAAAGAAAGTTTGTTATTCTTTGGACATTTAAATTTGTTTTTCACATGTTCCCCAAAAAATCTATTTTCAGCTTTGGGTTGGTTGTTATCTGTTTGACTTATTACCTGTTTTCAATCTCAATTTTATTCAAAATAGCTTTCACAAGCTGAGATTTATATTGATTCCACAGTTCTAATGTTCATTGACCCTCTAGTCTTGTTGTATTGTGATAGTTTATGCCAAAATTAAAAACATATGCTTTCTTCTTATCAGTGCAATAAAGAAATATGGAAGTCTGGAGAAATTGCAAGAGGAGAAATTATTAAGGATGAGACAGCTTCAAATGAGATACCGAAAATGTAAGTTCATATCAGCTGTTTATATAACGTTGAATAACTTATCTTATTTTAAGATCTGTAAAGCTGCAGAAATGACGATATTCATTTGTTTATAGGTTTTTAACATACATGATGAATACTTTAGTTGTTATTACTTTGTAATTGATCTATAATGTGATATGTTATAGTAAATTTACCTTTTATCATGTTTATTACTTGTGTAAGTCTATTCACAACTTTTTCGATGTTAAATTTTAAGTAGTTTTGGCCATCAAGAAAAAAAATCAAAGTCTCAGTGCCTTTTTAGCTCACCTTTCCCAAAAGGAAATGTGAGCTTTTGCCATCACTTGGCGTCCGTCGTCGTCCGTCCGTCGTCGTCGTCGTCGTCATCGTCGTAAACTATTTCAAAGATCTTCTCCTCTGAAACTACTGAACCAATTACAACCAAACTTTAGCTGAATGATCCTTAGGGTATCTAGAATAAAGATTGTGTTTTATTTTCCATTTTGTGAAAAAAACATGGCCGCCATGGCTAAAAATAGAACATGGGGGTAAAATGCAGTTTTTTGCTTATATCTCAAAAACGAAAGCATTTAAGCAAATCTGACATGGGGTAAAAATGTTCATTAGGTCAAGATCTATCAGCCCTGAAATTTTCAGATGAATCAAACAACCCATTGTTGGGTTGCTGCCACTTAATTGGTAATTTTAAGGAAATTTTGCAGTTTTTGGTCATTATCTTGAATATTATTATAGATAAAGATAAACTGTAAACAGCAAAAATGATCAGCAAAGTAAGATCTACATTAAGTTAATATGACCAAAATTTTCAATTGACCCCTTAAGGTGTTATTGTTCTTTAATGACAATTTTTCACAATTTGTTCATCATACATGTATTTGCTAACTTTAAAAAATCTTCTCCTCTAAAACTACTCAACCAAATTCAACCAAACTTCAACTGAATGATCAGTAGGGTGTATAAAAAAAAGTTTGTGTTTTATTTTCTATTTCGTCAAAAACATGGCCGTCATGGCTAAAAATAGAACACAGGGTAAAATGCAGTTTTTGGCTTATATCTCAAAAACTCCAGCATTTAGAGCAAATAAGGCAAGAAGTTAAAGTATTTATTAGGTCAAGGTCTACCTGTCCTGAAATTTTCAGCCGAATTGGGTTACTGGTTTTTCAGGTATAATGCCCCTGAATTGATGATTTTAAAGAAATTTTGCAGTTTTTGGTTATTATCTTGAATATTATTATAGATACAAATAAACTGTTATAGCAAAAATGTTAAGCAAAGTAAGATCTACAAATAAGTCAATTTGACCAAAATTGTCAATTGACCCCTTAAGGAGTTATTGCCCTTTAAAGACTTTTTTCACAATTTGTTCATCATGTTTACTTACTTTAAAAAATCTTCTCCTTTGAAACTGCTGTATCAATTTCAGCCAAACTTAGGCTAAATGAGTTTCAGAGTATCTAGTATAAATTTTATATTTTATTTCCTTGTATGTCAAGAACCATAGCTCCCATGGCTAAAATAGAACATAGGAGAAAATGATTTTTTTTTTTTGCTTTTGAAGAAAATAGGACGATTCAAAAAACATTTAAATAAATTGATGAGAGATTTAACCAAAAAATTTAAGGTGAGCGATTCAGGCTCTTGAGAGCCTCTTGTTTAATTTCTTTTTTGTTTTCTCACAGGGAATATTTTATTGTGAATGTAACTTAATTGATTAACTTACAATAGCCTGATAACGTTTAATAATTGTTCCATTTTTAGTTCCCTTTTCTGAAGCTTACTACAAAGATTATATAGACAGACATTACTTCTACTATGATAAAAAACCAGAGCAGGTATGTAGTGTCTCATAGTCTGTTATAGCTGACTATGCAGTATGGGCTTTGCTCATTGTTGAAGGCCATAGGGGGACTTATAGTTGTTAATTTGGTCTCTTGTTGATAGTTGTCTCATTGGCAATCATACTACATCTTCTTTTTATGCCCCACCTACGTTAGTAGAGGGGCATTATGTTTTCTGGTCTGTACCTCCATTCGTTCGATCGTCCCGCTTCAGGTTAAAGTTCAGGTCAAGGTAGTTTTTGATGAAGTTGAAGTCCAATCAACTTGAAACTTAGTACACATGTTCCTTATGATATGTTCTTTCTAGTTTTAATGTCAAATTAAAGTTTTAACCCCAATTTCAGGGTCCACTGAACATAGAAAATTATAGTGCCAGTGGGGCATTCGTGTACTGCGGACACATTCTTGTTTATATATGATCTGATATTGCTATGTGTTTCTTTATTCTACATTAGCTAGAGGTATACATAGTATTGGGGAGGGTTGAGATCTCACGAAACATGTTTAACCCTGCTGCATTTTGCCTCTGGCCTTTGTAAGTCTTGTATGTTTTTTAATGTTAGTTCATTAGTATGTTTTGGAGTTTAGTGTGGCGTCCATTTTTCACTAAACTAGTACACAATTTTATTTAGGGGCCAGCTGGGGGCCAACTCTGAGTGTGGAATTTTCTTGCTGCGTTGAAGACCCATAGGTGGCCTTTAGCTGCTCTTTGGTTGGGTGGTTGTCTCTTTGAAATATTCCCCATTTCCATTCTCAATTTTATGATATACAATAAAACCAGTATACACCAATCCTTTTTAAGATTTTACTAAAATTTACCAAGTCATGTCCCTTTATAAATGGTAAAAAAATCAGAATTTTTCATTTCCATTATGTCCATTCTCTACCTTTAGTTTGTTTCTAACAACCAATGTTATAAAACTTATTCACAATGCTTATTACCATAAAACACAGATCAAGTTGTAAAATGGGTGGAGTCACTTTTATTGTTGTAAGTAATGTCCCTTTATAACGGCACATTTTATTGAATATGGGGTTCAACCTATAATTTACTTATCATTTCCAACTATCACAATAATTGAGATGCAACAACAGCCCTTGTAATTGTAAGATTCAAAAGATCAATTTAATTCACCAATATGGGATTTGATATTTCTTTAACTTTTTCAAACCATAAAATGATTATAGCTTGCTTTATTTTCCCAGCCAGCAGAAGATCAAAAGGAAGCAAACTATAAGTGGACGTGGACAGGCACTGGTCAAGTTGTTGTTTCCTCTATATGTGTGTAAGTTTAATCACCTTATTGATCCGCAATTACTGGACATCACAAAGGTTGTTGTATGATGTTAAAAATTCAAGTGTTGTAGATTATGAGGTCAAGTGTCGTAGATTTTTAGATAGCAATAAGGTCTATATGAACAGTATAACATGTGTTAACTGAAATTTTGTTTATTTTGAAATAATTTAATTTTTGATGTAACACTTCGTCTAATTGGCTGACTTTGTTCATGTTGTTTCTTTAACAGCCCAAAGACATAATTTAGTCATTTGACCGTGATGCCATCAACTTTTTTTTAGGGGTTAATCCGGTTTAAAATGGTATTTAGAATTAACTTATAAGAAATAACTGTAATATTTTTTCTGTCTATTTGCAGGTTATTCAGTGTGCACGACATTTTTTATGCCCCACCTACGATAGTAGAGGGGCATTATGTTTTCTGGTCTGTACGTCCGTTCGTCCGTCTGTCCGTTCGTCCGTTCGTTCGTCCGTCTGTCCCGCTTCAGGTTAAAGTTTTTGGTCAAGGTAGTTTTTGATGAAGTTGAAGTCCAATCAACTTGAAACTTAGTATACATGTGCCCTATGATATGATCTTTCTAATTTAAATGCCAAATTATAGTTTTGACCCCAATTTTACGGTTCACTGAACATAGAAAATGATAGTGCAAATTTCAGGTTAAAGTTTTTGGTCAAGGTAGTTTTTGATGAAGTAGAAGTCCGATCAACTTGAAACTTTGTATACATGTTCCCTTTGATAACATCATTCTAATTTTAATGCCAAATTAGAGAATTTATTCCAATTTCACGGTCCACTAAACATAGAAAATGATAGTGCGAGTGGGGCATCCGTGTACTGTGGACACATTCTTGTTATGTTATTACTTCAAAGACAGAAAAAATATTACAGTTATTTCTTTATTAAGTCTCTCCTTGGAGAAGCTGATTAAAATTCATATCATGTTTCCGTGCTTTGCTTATAAGGATCTCCTTTCTGTTTTATGACCTTTGATAACCATATACAATATTTGAATTATTTGTTCCTGACTTAAGACAGGAACATATATATACAATGTGGTGGTGTTAAACACTTAACGCTACCTTAACCTGTAACAATGGTGTACTATAAGTTCAACATAAGAGAAAAATTGTAACCTAATGCAAGAAGCATAAAAAACAAGGAACATAAAGACAAAAGATATTAACTGTGTTAACTACTGATTTATGACGTAATATGCATTAATCGCTATTTTACGAATTTTTCCTTTGATCTTGCTGACTGATAATTTCCTTTCTCAGCTGAGTCGAGTGATAGGAAAGTTATTGCTAGAAACTAATTATATAAGGAAACCGATCAAGGAAATTAACAACGTCTTCGTAGGTAAAATATAGATAAACAGATCATCATTGGTCATCTCAACTTGATTGCTTTTCTCACTTATGCCATACAGGCTCAAATGAGAAAATCAATCATATTTAGATGATCAACAATAATCTATAAATATAGAAAAAAATTGAATATCATATCCATTTTGTATGAATGATAGTTTTTTATTTCAGAAATTTTTTCAATGTGATAATTAAAGGCTTTGCCTGGGCATTCACAGGGTCATACAGTATGTTTTCTGAAATGATTCATTCAGCTGCCGACACTCTTAATCAGGTTAGTGTGAATTTTAATGGGAGTTTCTTTTGCACAGAGAATCTTGTTCAAGAGAGTATGTGTTGTAAAAAGAAAGGAAAAGAGATATCAATGCATAGAAAAAATGCAGACAAAACAATGGCTAAAAGAAAAATTTCATAAAAGAGGGTCTGGATGGGGGGGGGGTCTGTTATTCTGTAAACGTTTAATTTTCACCCCTTTTTTCTCTAATCTTTAAAAAATTAACCCCTTTTTTCTCTAATCTTTAAAAAATTAACCCCTTTTTTCTCTAATCTTTAAAAAATTAACCCCTTTTTTCTCTAATCTTCAAAAAATTAACCCCTTTTTAGCTCACCTGGCCCAAAGGGCCAAGTGAGCTTTTCTCATCACTTGGCGTCCTTCGTCCGTCGTCGTCCGTCGTCGTTGTCGTCCGTCGTCGTTAACTTTTACAAAAATCTTCTCCTCTGAAACTACTGGGCCAAATCAAACCAAACTTGGCCACAATCATCATTGGGGTATCTAGTTTAAAAAATGTGTGGCGTGACCCGGTCAACCAACCAAGATGGCCGCCACGGCTAAAAATAGAACATAGGGGTAAAATGCAGTTTTTGGCTTATAACTTATAAATTTTCAGATGAATCGGTCAATCGGTTGTTGGGTTGCTGCCCCTGAATTGGTAATTTTGAGGAAATTTTGCTGTTTTTGGTTATTATCTTGAATATTATTATAGATAGAGATAAACTGTAAACAGCAATAATGTTCAGCAAAGTAAGATCTACAAATAAGTCAACATGACCAAAATGGTCAGTTGACCCGTTTAGGAGTTATTGCCCTTTATAGTCAATTTTTAACCATTTTTCGTTAATTAAAGTAATCTTTTACAAAAATCTTTTCCTCTGAAACTACTGGGCCAAATTAATCCAAACTTGGCCACAATCATCTTTGGGGTATCTAGTTTAAAAAATGTGTGGCGTGACCTGGTCAACCAACCAAGATGGCCGCCACGGCTAAAAATAGAACAAAGGGGTTAAATGCAGTTTTTGGCTTATAACTCAAAAACCAAAGCATTTTGAGGAAATCTGACATGATAAAAATGTTTATCAGGTCAAGATCTATCTGCCCTGAAATTTTCAGATGAATCAGTCAATCTGTTGTTGGGTTGCTGCCCCTGAATTGGTAATTTTGAGGAAATTTTGCTGTTTTTGGTTATTATCTTGAATATTATTATAGATAGAGATAAACTGTAAACAGCAATAATGTTCAGCAAAGTAAGATCTACAAATAAGTCAACATGACCCGTTTAGGAGTTATTGCCCTTTATAGTCAATTTTAACCATTTTTCATAAATTAAATTAATCTTTTACAAAAATCTTCTCCTCTGAAACTACTGGGCCAAATTAATCCAAACTTGGCCACAATCATCTTTGGGGTATCTAGTTTAAAAAATGTGTGGCGTGACCTGGTCAACCAACCAAGATGGCCGCCACCGCTAAAAATAGAACATAGGGGTAAAATTCAGTTTTTGGCTTATAACTCAAAAACCAAAGCATTTAGAGCAAATCTGACATGGGGTAAAATTGTTTATCATGTCAAGATCTATCTGCCCTGAAATTTTCAGATGAATCGAACAACCCGTTGTTGGGTTGCTGCCCCTGAATTGGTAATTTTAAGGAAATTTTGCTGTGTTTGGTTATTATCTTGAATATTATTATAGATAGAGATTAACTGTAAACAGCAATAATGTTCAGCAAAGTAAGATCTACAAATAAGTCAACATGACCGAAATGGTCAGTTGACCCCTTTAGGAGTTATTGCCCTTTATAGTCAATGTTTAAATATTTTTCGTAAATCTTAGTAATCTTTTACAAAAATCTTCTCCTCTGAATCTAAAGGTCCAAATTAAACCAAACTTGGCCACAATCATCATTGGGGTATCTGTTTAAAAAATATGTGGCGTGACCCGGCCAACCAACCAAGATGGCCGCCACGGCTAAAACTAGAACATAGTGGTAAATTTCAGTTTTTGGCTTATAACTCAAAAACCAAAGCATTTAAAGTAAATCTGACATGAAGTAAAATTGTTATCAGGTTAAGATCTATCTGCCCTGACATTTTCAGATGAATCAGACAACCTGTTGTTGGGTTGCTGCCCCTGAATTGGTAATTTTAAGGAAATTTTGCTGTTTTTGGTTATTATCTTGAATATTATTATAGATAGAGATAAACTGTAAAAAGCAATAAATGTCGGCAAAGTAAGATCTACAAATAAGTCAACATGACCAAAATGGTCAGTTGACCCCTTTAGGAGTTATTGCCCTTTATAGTCAATTTTTAACCATTTTTCGTAAATCTTAGTTATCTTTTACAAAAATCTCCTCTGAAACTAGTACTGGGCCAAGTTCATTATGGATAGAGATAATTGTAAGCAGCAAGAATGTTCAGTAAAGTAAGATGTACAAACACATCACCATCACCAAAACACAATTTTGTCATGAATCCATCTGTGTCCTAAAGTTTAATATTCACATAGACCAAGGTGAGCGACACAGGCTCTTTAGAGCCTCTAGTTTCTCTAATCTTCCTTTTTTTTGCCTGTTATTCTCTAATCTTCATTTTTTAAGGGCATTATTCTTTAATCATTTAACCCCATCCAAACCCTCATATAACAACAGTCTACAAATGAGCTGCATCGGATAGAAGTCAAACTTATACAAATGAATATCAATACATCTGTTAACTTCCTTTGGGTTGAAAAAAATCTCTATACAAAGTATGTAAGTGTTTGAATATAAATATGAATAGAGAACCCACAAAAACAAGAGACCAAAATTCATCTTTTATATCGTATTTGAATGTTACCAATCTGACAGTTAAAGTTGTATACATGTACATGTACAGTATGTGCACTTGCAGAAGGTCAATTTTTATCTGAAGCAACTCAAATTACTACACAAAAAACTAAAAATTTGGGACTCTTGACTGGTAGGCAGTTCCTGCTTCACTATTGGTTCCCAATGTGTAAAGAAAAAAATGAGATACTTATTTATATCATTACTTCCTGTAAGATACAATATGTAATCACTTGGTACAGAATCATTTTTTGTATATATATATCATATGTTCTCTCTATACACTGGTAGAATTTGAATATAATGGGTTTTTTTATTTTTGTAAATGTTTGTTTTCTTTTCTGACAGTCTGCTAGAAATTGTGTTCTTTATGTGTGACATCATCAATTTATTTTAATAATGTCATAGAAGCATATCAAAACAAAGCATGCAAATTTGAGGTCAGAATTGACTTTTAATCACTTGCCAATCATTTTATTGGCTACAAATCCATGTTAACATTCTACCTCAACCACTTGACCACATGCATGATACAACGTGGGCACGCAAGTGAAATAAGAAAAGGGCAAAACCTTTGTGTTAACAATTGAAAGTATAACATTTTAATAACAAGTGTAAATATAAGTGTAAGTAATCTTTATATTTTCATGATACCTTTAAGCTTGTGATTGAATGTTTAATGTTTTCACACAGATAATTCTTGGTATAGGACTGTACCAGTCATTTAAAAAGCCAGATTCTGATCATCCGTAAGTTTTTAAATTACCAATTAAGTTCTAGGGGTTCATTTTCTCTTCATGAAATGGGAATGTATGATTTTTTGCTCATTGTAAAGGGCCAGTCAAACTTAGTCAAACTTTCATGGAATTTTAGGAAACTTTAACAGCTCAGCTTTTAATTATCAAAAAATCAGATCTCCAGTGCAAATTTTATTTTTTTATTTTAATGATACTTGGAATTTGTTTTTGCAGTTAACATTGCACACTTAGTGATTGCACAATCCTGTACTAATCACTGGGTTCTGTGGAATCCATTACAATATTATATTTTCCTAATTAGATATCTCATGCATTCAACTTGAAAGAATTAATGTAACCAATAATTTTAATTTGAAAAAACTATCTTCAAGATATTTGATATTGATTTCCATCAAAATATTTTAAATTCCATCACTTATATGTACTTTTTTTTAAATGCAAAAAAAAATACTCACTGTCAGTCAGGGGTACTACTTGTACAAGTTAATTTTATTTACTTGAAGAAGTAAAAAAAAATATACACATATAAGTAAATAAATAATGTTTGAATAATCTCCCCTTAATTTTCTCAAAAATTTACTTGTACATGTATAAGTAAATTTTTCTTACAATCCCACAAAAGTCCTCAAGTTTTGAGATGTAAATTCATGCCTTTAATGATTTTTCCCAGGTTTGCTCAATTTTTTTTATTAGAGTTTAATGTTTTATCTCATTAATTCAACAAAGAAACTGATTGCGCAAAGATCTTAAGTATTTGCACAAGGCCTTCAAAAATTGCTCCTTGGGGGCTTGTAAATGAGCAGTGTTCTGAAGATAACAGACAAATGAGATTTTCATTGTCCATGAAATTACACTTAAATGATAAGTATAGACACCTGTAAAGGGCAGATAAATTTAAAGTTCTATTAGAGCAAAGAAATCATAAGAAATCAATAAAAGAAGATAGGATGACTTTTTTACTTCTACAAGTAAAAATATCTGAATGTCTAAGGGACATAACTCAGGCAATATTTTTTTTACCTATACAAGTAAATAAAATTCACTTGTATAAGTATCCTCAAATTTACTTATATAAGTAAATTAATATTACTTCTTCAAGTAATTAAAAATAACTTGTACAAGTAGTACTCCTGACTGACTGTATTTTATTGCTTTATTTCAAAAGATATGGTCATTAAATAAAAATGCATGAGTTTTTAACACATTCTTTTGTAGATATGGGTATTCTAACCTCCGACATGTGTCCTCTCTGATCAGTGGAGTAGGAATTTTCTGTATAGGTACTGGATTTTCTGTTTATCATGGTATCCAAGGACTTCTCCACCCACAAGAAATGGGATTAAATATATGGGTTAGTATATATATAAATATATAAGAATGACATGATTTTTAACTCACCTGGCCCACAGGGCCAAGTGAGCTTTTCTCATCACTTAGCGTCTGTTGTCCTTCGTTGTCGACGTCGTCCGTCGTTAGCTTTTACAAAAATCTTCTCCTCTGAAACTACTGGGCCAAATTAATCCAAACTTGACCACAATCATCATTGGGGTATCTAGTTTATAAAATGTGTCAGGTGACCCAGCCAACCAACCAAGAGGGCCGCCATGGCTAAAAGTAGAACATAGGGGTAAAATGCAGTTTTTGGCTTATAACTCAAAAACCAAAGAATTTAGAGAAAATCTGACATGGGTAAAATTGTTTATCAGGTCAAAATCTATCTGCCCTGAATTTTTCAGATGAATCGGACAACCCGTTGTTTGGTTGCTGTCCCTAAATTGGTAATTTTAAGGAAATTTTACTGTTTTTGGTTGTTATCTTGAATATTATTATAGATAGAGATAAACTGTAAACAGCAATAATGTGCAGCAAAGTAAGATTTACAAATAAGTCAACAGGACCGAAATGGTCAGTTGACCCCTTTAGGAGTTATTGCCCTTTATAGTCCATTTTTAACCATTTTACGTAAATCTTAGTAATCTTTTACAAAAATCTTCTCCTCTGAAACTACTGGGCTTAATTAATCCACACTTGGCCACAATTATCTTTGGGGTATCTAGTTTTAAAAATGTGTCCGGTGACCCCACCATCCAACCAAGATGGCCGCTACGGCTAAAAATAGAACATAGGGGTAAAATGCAGTTTTTGCCTTATAACTCAAAAACCAAAGTATTTAGAGCAATCCTGACATGAGGTAAAATTTCTTATCAGGTCAGACCTATCTTCCCTGCAATTTTCAGATGAATTGGACAACCCGTTGTGGGGTTGCTGCCCCTAAATTAGTAATTTTAAGGAAATTTTGATGTTTTTGGTTATTATCTTGAATATTATTGTAGATAGAGATAAACTGTAAACAGCAATAATGTTCAGCAAAGTAAGATTTACAAATAAGTCTGCATGACCGAAATGGTCAATTGACCCCCTAAGGAGTTGTTGTCCTTTATAGTCAATTTTTAACAATTTTCATAAAACTTGTAAATTTTTACCAACATTTTCCACTGAAACTACTGGGCCAAGTTCATTATGAATAGAGATAATTGTAAATTGCAAGAATGTTCAGTAAAGTAAGATGTAAAAACACATCACCATCACCAAAACACAATTTTGTCAGGAATCCATCTGCTTCCTTTCTTAAATATTCATATATACTTAGGTGAGCGACACAGGCTCTTTAGGGCCTCTAGTTTGTGAAATCTGTTGAAAAGATGTTTCCCCCAACATCAATGAACATTGCATTGATTGGATAAAATAAGGCTAGACCCCATTGTTGTTGGTGTCTTTTTCAGAAGGTAAAATGCATTATGAAAACGTCTGAACTAATAAATACTGTTCCTCTAATTTTTACCAGACCAGTTGATTATTATTATTAAATAAATGAGTGATTTATTTGTTCTCAGTTATTCATTGGTACAAAAATTCAACTATTATTTTTAACTTTCCTCTGAATTTCCTATGGTGAGCATGCCTAATGTAGTCTTAAAGAAAGAACACATGAACTGTGTACACATGAGGTAGATAGAAATTGACCTTATGCAAGTGTACGTGAATATGTACATGTATCTGAATCTGATTGATTTTTGGAAATTTCATATAAAAAATACAATGAAATAAAAGATGAAGTTTGGTCCGTTATGTAGCATTTAATTAACAAATCAACTTGCAAACAGTCCCAGACTGAAATAGGTTAACAGAAACAGATGTATTAATGTTGATTTGTATAAGGTCGATTTCAATCCAACGCAGCTCACATCTTTTTTTCAAATCATTCTAAAAAAAGTATCAAGATTGTCTACAGATCATTAGAGAAACATATTTCAACAAATAATCTCCTGCAATACAAGATTTGTCAACTTGCAACAGTCGAATTTGAAATATTCAAAAGGTGAGGCGAAATTTGACTGTCTCAAATTGATATAAAAAAGAAGATTTGGTATGATTGCCAATGAGACAACTCTCCACAAGAGACCAAATGACACAGAAAAATGATAAATATAGTATCACAATTAATGAAGTTGTAGAATCTATATATATATACTACAGATTTATAGGTGGATTTTGTAATTTCTACCTGCCTACTATGTTAAAATTGAGAATGGAAATGGGGAATGTGTCAAAGAGACAACAACCCGACCATAGAAAAAACAACAGCAGAAGGTCACTAACAGGTCTTCAATGTAGCGCGACATTCCCGCACCTGGAGGCGTCCTTCACCTGGCTATACTACTCCTGCTTTCTCCAAGTATGCTTGATACTGTAAACCAACTTTATTTCGCGTCTAGTCCACTTCACGGTGATTTAATTTCGATTTTTCATATCTACTGGATAATGAAGGATACAACTTTTAAGTTTTTTGCAACAGTTATATTTGCTCACTTTTTAATCTGCAAAATTCTTGAAAAATTTGTTGGTTTTCAGTAATGTGATGCACCACCAGGTTGTACTTCCACAAGTTACTATTTTTAAAATGATAAGCTTAAAATTAGGGAACAGAAATTAGACATGAAATACAGCCTCCATCTTTTGTCACTTAAATGATCCCCCCTCAGAAAGTATCAATCAATAAATGAAATATTTAACCATTTATATATTATTTTTAGGCGCTTGGTACTCTAGTTGGTAGTTTGGTATCAGAAGGAGGTAGGTTAAAATTGAGAATGGAAATGTGGAGTATGTCAAAGAGACTAAAACCCAACCAAAATGCAGACAACAGCCAAGGCCACCTACAGGTCTTAAACGCAGCGAGAAAATCCCGCAGATTAATGGCTATATTGTGGATTCAGATATTTTCCTGTTTACTAATTTTTATGGATTTTGAAACATTCTATTGGGGATACTATATTTCCTAGTTTTGCCAATTCATCATAGAAACCTAAAGAAAAATGTGTACTTTGTTAAACATTTAAATTTGTGATTTAAATATAAACAAAAAATTAACAAAAATTGAAACCCCTATGAATAGTACTGAATCCTCATTACTGCATGACAGCTGCCAACTAGGGGTTACTACTGTAATTGTTAGTCAGTCAATATTGAGGTTGTGAGTTGGAACCTAGCTCGTGCTGGTGCACTCAAATCTAATCTTAATTGAGTAGGATTGTCAGTTTTCCTATCGAAGGACTGTGAGTTTCTCCGGACACTCTGGCTTAATCCTCTACCAATAAAAACTGGCCACCACGAAATAGCCAAAAAGCAGTGTTTAAAAGTGGTGTTAAAACACAAAAAAAATCGAAATTCAAATCAGCTGCCAACTTTTCACAATTCTGTTATGAATAACATGAGTTTAACTTCTTGTCCCAATTGAACTATCATGATAATGAAAAAACCATTAGATAAAGAAAAAAGATGAAGATCTGAACAAAAAAATTGTAGGTTTTTAATATCTGATGGTAAAGATTATGTATTAATATTAATTATTATAAGAATTGGTTTTTCATGTTATCACCTTTTTGTCTCCTGATTAAAAACCACATTGAAAACAATAGAAAACATTCTTCATACTATCACAATGCTTATCTGATTATTTGATAATGAGTTTTATAATTTATTTTTAGCTACACTATATTTAGCTGCTTCTCAAACAAGGAAAAGTGCACAAAAACAAGGAATTCAGTTTTGGAAATATGGTAATTACTATATACATAGCATTGAAGACATTTCTCCTGAGTTTATTGACTGAAAATGTAAATAGTTCACTCACAATGATATATATTATATTTAAGTTTATATCCATACATTAGATTTGAAAAAAAAGGGACAAAAATTTGTGATGTATATGACGCAATATAAAATAGGACACACAAGTAACTGGTGAAAAATAATGTTTATCCAATTATTGAACAAATGCATGTATATATATATCATAAACTTAGTCTTCTGTGCACGATTTTATCATTTTTTACGCAAATATATCGTATAATCGTCATTTTTTATGCCCCATTTATGGGCATTATGTTTGTGGTCTATGCGTCCGTTTGTCCGTCCTCCTGTCCTTCCATCCGTTCATCCGTCACAAAGTTTTTGATGAAGTTGAAGTCCAAGCAACTTGAAACTTAGTGAACATGTTCCCTATGATATGATCTCTCTATCCCATTTTCACGGTCCACTGAACTTAGAAAATGATAGTGCGGATGGGGCATCTTTGTACTTGGGACACATTCTTGTTTTTCTCTCTGTCTGTTGTGATTTAACAAATATGGTAGCTCATTAAATGCTGTGTTTTGACTCTGAAGTTTACCAATTGTCACCTTATAGTAAACAATCAACAAAAAAGCATGGATATTGAGCTCGTGTAAACATGTACAATCAGATAATAGTTTATTTCAGTTAAAGACCCATGGGTATTGCGATCTACAGATTTTTACAAGAAGGTTCACGTTAAGGTCACTTTGCATACGGAAAATATGTCGGTGAATTGCTTCCTGGAAGCAAGCAATTGAAAAAAAGTAAACTTCTTCTAAATGTGGACAAATTAATGAATTTTCTTCAGAAAAAAGTATATGTACATAAGTTTAATAATGGAAACTATCCATTTTGTTATAAAAAACATATGCATCATTTTTTTTAATTTGAGGTTTCATATGACTTTAAGAAAAGGACACAAATGTGAAAGAAATGGGACAAAGAGAAAAAGACACAAATTTAAGAAAAGTTAATAGATTTTAGGCTTACATGTACAAAAAAATGTATTATATTAAAATATTGCATAAACTTTTTTGTTATGAATTTCAGTTTGGCGTGGATATGATCCTAATACAACAGTAGTGTTATTAGAAGACTTAGCGGCAGTCTCAGGGGTCGTCATAGCATCAGGTTGTATTGGTTTAACATGGTATACTGGTAACCCACTGTATGATTCTGTAGGGTCAATAGTAATAGGAGGGTTACTGGCAGCAGTAGCAGGTGTAATTATTAAAACTAACTCAGCAGCATTATTAATAAGGTGAGAACTAATGGAAAATAAAATTGTAGATGTTATTTTTTTTCTTATTCAATGTTATTACTGTAAATTCAGAAATTATTGCGTGCATTTACTATGCCATTTTGTCATTTCAAACTTAAATGTGATTTTAAATTATTTAGAAAAATCCTTTTTAATTCATATGAATTTTTTTTTAATGTGAGTTTATATTATTGTGACCATGACCATTTTTCGCAATACTAGTATTAAAAACATCACATTAATTTCTAAATTTACAGTAAGTGAAAAAAAAATTGTTAAACAGATAAATGATATGACAATCCTAAAAAAATTTACAAGAATATTCATTTGAGTCTATGAAACACATTTATCATTTTACAGCAATAGAAAACTTTTTAAGTTTGATATTTTAGCATTAAGACTTCAAAATATTTTGTAATAGTTTGATATAGATATTGCTGTACTAGTTTTATCAAATAATAATTAAAATTGACAACAACACTTCAAAAGATCTGCAATTTTATTATCTATGTCTACATGTTTCGCCTGCAAGGCAGGCTTCATCAGGACAATTTTTATACAGAAATTGAGCCCCTGAAGTACTCAAAGTGGTGCATTGAATTTGACGTCGTCATGGTGAGAGAAACAATGAAAAGTGAAAGTAGCAATACAGAGTTATAAATAGATAAGATAAATATAGAAAATTAAAGTTTGTATACAATGTAACTTGAGTTCGTTTTACTATTATATGATACATGAAATTGTTCTAAAGGCTTGGCATCTAATAGGACGAACTTCCCATGGTTCCTACCACTTCGCAAGGCTTTTCTTTTAACCTGGCCATAGTTGGAGGTTACTACTTCCCGGCGCGTCGGCAACAATAGGAAGATTATGATCGCCGCTGTGGATAATAAAATTGTCAAAAACTGTTCCTTTGTTAATTATTTGGTGACTATATAATTTTTTTAATTTTTGGATCGTCTGCAGTAGTTGGTCTGTATAATGGCATAGTTGTGAATTCCTAGTTCATTTAAGATCGGCGCCCGTGGTACGTTTCTTCTGCAATCATTTATATCTGCTATCATTTATAGAAGATGTATAGGTGGTATCGGACATCTTGGTCATCTTGATTCAGTTGTTATTTCGTTGTAAGTATGGAATATTCCTTGGTCCATGTATATGCTGGTGGCCTGTAGATCGGCGCTGTTAGCTTGGCGGTTCCTTTCGGATGCAGGGGTTCAAGATTAAATAATAAATTAAATTCCGCGAGGTGAACCAACGCCTGTGAAATCGTTTTGGTAGAGTCCCTGAAGTGGATACCTTGGTATGCCGGGTTGTCAAATCATGCAAATGAATGCAATCCTTAAATAATAATTAAAATTGACAACAACACTTCAAAAGATCTGCAATTTTATTATCTATGTCTACATGTTTCGCCTGCAAGGCAGGCTTCATCAGGACAATTTTTATACAGAAATTGAGCCCCTGAAGTACTCAAAGTGGTGCATTGAATTTGACGTCGTCATGGTGAGAGAAACAATGAAAAGTGAAAGTAGCAATACAGAGTTATAAATAGATAAGATAAATATAGAAAATTAAAGTTTGTATACAATGTAACTTGAGTTCGTTTTACTATTATATGATACATGAAATTGTTCTAAAGGCTTGGCATCTAATAGGACGAACTTCCCATGGTTCCTACCACTTCGCAAGGCTTCTCTTCCAACCTGGCCATAGTTGGAGGTTACTACTTCCCGGCGCGTCGGCAACAATAGGAAGATTATGATCGCCGCTGTGGATAAAAAATTGTCAAAAACTGTTCCTTTGTTAATTATTTGGTGACTATATAATTTTTTTAATTTTTGGATCGTCTGCAGTAGTTGGTCTGTATAATGGCATAGTTGTGAATTCCTAGTTCATTTAAGATCGGCGCCCGTGGTACGTTTCTTCTGCAATCATTTATATCTGCTATCATTTATAGAAGATGTATAGGTGGTATCGGACATCTTGGTCATCTTGATTCAGTTGTTATTTCGTTGTAAGTATGGAATATTCCTTGGTCCATGTATATGCTGGTGGCCTGTAGATCGGCGCTGTTAGCATGGCGGTTCCTTTCGGATGCAGGGGTTCACGATTAAATAATAAATTAAATTCCGCGAGGTGAACCAACGCCTGTGAAATCGTTTTGGTAGAGTCCCTGAAGTGGATACCTTGGTATGCCGGGTTGTCAAATCATGCAAATGAATGCAATCCTTAAATAATAATTAAAATTGACAACAACACTTTTAGTTTTATCAAAATGTCTGCCTAGAAGGTAATCAAATTAATAAACTCTTGCAGAACTGTACTTTGAACAGAAGTTTAATTATTCAAATTTTGATACAGCACACATTTTTTTTTTAGATCTATACCATTAGAAAAGAAAGATGAGATTAGTAAAGATCTTGAACAGGACAGAATGATAAGGTAGACATTAGGAAGATATTTTTATATGTTTTTTGGTCTGTTAGTCCTTAAGGTCTTCCATCTGTATAGCTTTAGGTAAAAATTTTGGTTAAGGTTGTTTTTGATGAAGTTTGAAAAGAATATAAAAATTTCAAAAAACTTGAACCAATCACTCTTGGAAAAATTTCATTGGATACATATATAGCTGTTTGACAAACACTACTTTTGATCATTGAGAAGCTTAATATTTCCATCAACATTGCAACGTAATTAAAACGTTTAGCTGATTTTACAGAGTGATCTCCCTGTAGTGTTGGGTACCACCTTAAGGTACTTCGCTTGTCATGTTTTGGAATTTTTGTCAGATTTTCATAATCCGCTGGTTTTTTCAATGCCTCAAAATTTTTTGCCCATTGACCCCCATTTTTCTTTTTATAAATATTTTACATGTATAATAATAAGCCATTTGTAAAAGTCTTAAAAAAGTATTTATTTTTTAATAGTTTTTGAGAACTTTCACTTATCAATGATAAAGCTATGAAAAATCAAGAGAGAACATTTTCCCACCAAAATTTCAATGGCTAACATCTTGAAAACAAGCACATTGACCTCTATTTTTTTTTGCTCTTTTGCTTCCTTTATCCCCTATCAATATATACTAGGTTTATGGAAAGCTATTTATTTTGAAACTGAGTAGCGAACTTCTTTAACTTAATTTCCTGACTGTCACAAGCAGAAAAAATAACGTGAATAATAAAAAATCATTGCGAATGTGTAAAATTTGGATCTTTTCTTATTAAACTACATCAAGTAAATTAGAAAATCACCAAATTAAAAAGTCACAAAGCAGAATAGAAAGGGTAAAATAAAATTTAAGTAAATCAAAAGAAAAGACATTTTAAATTTAACATGAAGTTTTGTTATTTTAGATCTTTACATGATGTGAAAGCCACAGAGATGGGTGGTCAGTGGAAGTTCAAGGCTGAAGTCGATTTTGATGGCAGAGAAATAGCCAGGGCATACCTCTATAAATTAGATATGGAGCAGTTGTTAAAAGTAAGAATAATGTGAAATCAGCTTTTGGAAACAGTTGTTATCTATTCGTTTGATGTGTACAGTACTTGCAACCTTAGGCGTTACTATTTCAGCGATCAGTCAGCGGTCATCGATCAGTCACCGATCAGTCAAGTTCGCGTCAAACTCACGTCAGCAATCCGTCAGACTTATAGTAAAAGTAATTGACTGATCGGACTGATCGGACGGATAGTACCGATCGACCTTGATGACGGATTGAACTTTAATACGTCACATGATAAACTAATACAAATTACGGAATCTTAGTTTCGTTTAATCTAATTAAAATGGCGACTCTTGAAAATCGAACTTTCAATGATACATTTTGTTTATTAATTATTTAGCAAACTTTTATTAATTGAAATGAAAAGAAATGTACAGATAACACCTAAATTAAAATATCATCATTAAAGAATGGTCTTTTTCGTTTTATTTAGGTTATATATTTTCAAAACCGGCGAGTTCTAAAACGGTGTCTACATCGCGATTTTTATTGCATTATTTTCCAAACATTCTCGA
Organism: Mytilus galloprovincialis; assembly: GCF_965363235.1. Taxonomy (NCBI): domain Eukaryota; kingdom Metazoa; phylum Mollusca; class Bivalvia; order Mytilida; family Mytilidae; genus Mytilus; species Mytilus galloprovincialis. Next base: position 79,802,429 of record NC_134845.1, on the reverse strand, counting down.
GGAAAAACAAAATGAAAGAATCAGTTATTGATAAATGTAGTTTATTTTCTTTCAATATTTTAAATTTTTGTATCCTTATCATCATAAAATTCTTAAAAAAACTTATCATAATCACGGACTTTCTATATTCTCGTCACAATCGACGCATTTAAAATAACAAATTACAAAAATAACTGCTGTATTTTTTAACAAGAAATAGAAATAATTTTAATCAATGCATATTTTTCTGATAGTATTTTTTTAATAAAAAAGATAACTACTCCTAAATAAAATAATATCATCTTTAATAAAAAGAAGAATAATTTTGGTTATTTTAAACAATGGGAATAAAATTTGAGTATGATTTCTCTGACATTCCTTTAATTTTATGAACAAAAAAACTATTTTAAACTATAAAAAGTACAAAATCCAATGGCGGTCAACAATTTCAGTAAAATGAAGAAATATTTGCATTTTAGGTAACGCATACAAAAATTTAATATCTTTTTCCTTAAAGTAAGCATGAAGAACAGCCAATCCTGATGTACAAAAAGTACTGAAATTATATGACGGTTAATAATTTGTATCAAAATAAATCAATAACTGCATTCTTATTCCACAAAAAATAAAAGTTTAAGTATTTTAATTCTCATTATACCTCAATTCTAATTAGAAGACTTGTCTCAAGATGGTAAAAATAACTTATTTCAAATAAAATAGTATCATTTATGATAAAGAGAAGAATAATTTTGATTATTTTAAACAATAAGAACAAAATTTTAGTATGATTTTTCTGATATTATTTTAATTTTATGAAAAAAAAACTATTCTCAAATATAAAAAGTATAAAAATCCAATGGCGGTCAATAATTTTCAGTAAAATGAAACAATATTTGCATTTTAGGAAACGCATACAAAAATTTTATATCTTTTTCTTAAATTAAAAGTAAGCATATTTTATAAAGAACAGCAAATCCTGATGTACAAAAAGTACTGAAATCATATGACAGTTAATAATTTGTATCAAAATAAATCAATAACTACATTCTTATTTCACAAAAATAAAAATTTAAGTATTTTAATTCTCACTATATCTGAATTCTGATTAGAAGACTTGTCTCAAGATGGTAAAAATAACTGATTTCAAATAAATTAGTATCATTTTTGATAAAAAGAAGAATAATTTTGATTATTTTAAACAATGCGAACAAAATTTTAGTATGATTTTTCTGATATTATTTTAATTTTATGAAAAAAAACTATTCTCAACTATAAAAAGTATAAAAATTCAATGGCGGTCAATAATTTTCAGTAAAATGAAACAATATTTGCATTTTAGGAAACGCGTACAAAAATTTTATATCTTTTTCCTAAAAGTAAGCATATTTTATGAAGAACAGCCAATCCTGATGTACAAAAAGTACTGAAATCATATGACGGTTAATAATTTGTATCAAAATAAATCAATAACTACATTCTTATTCCACAAAAATAAAAGTTTAAGTATTTTAATTCTCATTATATCTGAATTCTGATTAGAAGACTTGTCTCAAGATGGTAAAAATAACTGATTTCAAATAAAATAGTATCATTTTTAATAAAAAGAAGAATAATTTTGATTATTTTAAACAATGCGAACAAAATTTTAGTATGATTTCTCTGACATACCTTTAATTTTATGAACAAAAAAACTATTTTAAACTATAATAAGTACAAAATCCAATGGCGGCCAATAATTTTCAGTAAAATGAAGAAATATTTGCATTTAAGGTAACACGTACAAAAATTTAATATCTTTTTCCTTAAAGTAAGCATGTTTTATGAAGAACAGCCAATTCTGATGTACAAAAAGTACTGAAATCATATGACGGTTAATAATTTGTATCAAAATAAATCAATAACTGCATTCTTATTCCACAAAAATAAAAGTTTTTAGTATTTTAATTCTCATTATATCTCATTCTAATTAGAAGACTTGTCTCAAGATGGTAAAAATAACTGATTTCAAATAAAATTGTATCTTTTTTGATAAAAAGAAGAATAATTTTGATTATTTTAAACAATGCAAACAAAATTTTAGTATGATTTGTCTGATATAATTTTAATTTTATGAAAAAAAACTATTCTCAACTATAAAAAGTACAAAAATCCAATGGCGGTCAATAATTTTCAGTAAAATGAAGAAATATTTGCATTTTAGGTAATGCATACAAAAATTTAATACATTTTTTCCATAAAGTAAGCATGTTTTATGAAGAACAGCCGATCCTGATGTACAAAAAGTACTGAAATTATATGACGGTTAATAATTTGTATCAAAATAAATCAATAACTGCATTCTTATTCCACAAAAATAAAAGTTTAAGTATTTTAATTCTCATTATATCTCAATTCTAATTAGAAGACTTGTCTCAAGATGGTAAAAATAACTGATTTCAAATAAAATAGTATCATTTTTGATAAAAAGAAGAATAATTTTGATTATTTTAAACAATGCGAACAAAATTTTGGTATGATCTTTCTGATATAATTTTAATTTTATGAAAAAAACTATTCTTAACTATAAAAAGTACAAAAATCCAATGGCGGTCAATAATTTTCAGTAAAATGAAACAATATTTGCATTTTAGGAAACGCGTACAAAAATTTAATATCTTTTTCCTTATAGTAAGATTATTTTATGAAGAGCAACCAATCCTGATGTACAAAAGTACTGAAATCATATGACGGTTAATAATTTGTATCAAAATAAATCAATAACTACATTCTCATTCCACAAAAATAAAAGTTTAAGTATTTTAATTCTCACTATATCTTAATTCTGATTAGAAGACTTGTCTCTAGATGGTAAAAATAACTGATTTCAAATAAAATAGTATCATTTTTAATAAAAAGAAGAATAATTTTGGTCATTTTTAACAATGCGAATAAAATTTCAGTATGATTTCTCTGATATTATTTTAATTTTATGAAAAAAAAAACTATTCTCAACTATAAAAAGTATAAAAATCCAATGGCAGTCAATAATTTTCAGTAAAATGAAACAATATTTGCATTTTAGGTAACGCGTACAAACATTTAATATCTTTTTCCTTATAGTAGGCATGTTTTATGAAGAACAGCCAATCCTGATGTACAAAAAGTACTGAAATCATATGACAGTTAATAATTTGTATCAAAATAAATCAATAACTACATTCTTATTCCACAAAAATAAAAGTTTAAGTATTTTAATTCTCACTATATCTCAATTTCTGATTAGAAGACTTGTCTCTAGATGGTAAAAATAACTGATATCAAATAAAATAGAATCATTTTTAATAAAAAGAAGAATAATTTTGGTTATTTTTAACAATGCGAATAAAATTTCAATATGATTTCTCTGCCATTCTTTTAATTTTATGAAAAAAAACTATTCTAAACTATAAAAAGTACAAAAATCCAATGGCGGTCAATAATTTTCAGTAAAATTAAGAAATATTTGCATTTTAGGCAACGCGTACACAAATTTAATATCTTTTTCCTTAAAGTAAGATTATTTTATGAAGAACAGCCAATCATTATGTACAAAAAGTACTGAAATCATATGACAGTTAATAATATGCATCAAAATAAATCAATAACTACATTCTTATTCCACAAAAATAAAAGTTTAAGTAATTTAATTCTCATTATATCTGAATTCTTATTAAAAGACTTGTCTCAAGATGGTATAAATAACTGATTTCAAATAAAATAGTATCATTTTTGATAAAAAGAAGAATAATTTTGATTATTTTAAACAATGGGAACAAAATTTTAGTATAATTTCTCTGACATTCCTTTAAATTTATGAACAAAAAAACTATTCTAAACTATAAAAAGTACAAAATCCAATGGCCGTCAATAATTTTCAGTAAAATGGAAAAATATTTGCATTTTAGGTAATGCGTACAAAAATTTAATATCTTTTTCCTTAAAGTAAGATTATTTTATGAAGAACAGCCAATCCTGATGTACACAAAGTACTGAAATCATATGATGGTTAATAATTTGCATCAAAATAAATCAACAACTGCATTCTTATTCCACAAAAATAAAAGTTTAAGTATTTTAATTCTCATTATATCTCAATTCTAATTAGAAGACTTGTCTCAAGATTGTAAAAATAACTGATTGCAAATAAAATAGTACAATATTTGATAAAAAGAATATTAATTTTGGTAATTCTAAACAATGGGAACAAACTTTTAATATCATTTCTTTGACATTCTTTTAATTTCATGAAAAAACAATCTATTCGAAACTATTAAAAGTTCAAAAATCCAATGGCGGTCAACAATAACCATTTTCGTAGAAATAAGTTCATGTTAACAGAGTCATATAATACAATTATGTATTTATCATATGTCTCTGATGTTTATAATATTTAATACGAAAATATTAATCAACACAAACTATAAGCATCTTATTCTGTTAAACTATTTTTACTTTTGTATTGCAACTAATTTTATTGCAAATTATAACGTGTAAATTAAGGTGTCTTCGTAGAGGTCCGCGTTCATCGATTGTAAACACTGTGGAGTTCGGTTTACATAAGAATTTTAAATATATACGTATCCGTCCGATCCGTGCATAAATTTAATTTACTGATCGATCGGTGACAGTTGTCAGGGTAACTCTCAAATAGGTTATTTGACTTATCTGACGGATCCTATAGGTCACCGATCACCGATCACTCATCGATCAGTCAAACATCCGTCACCGATCATTCACCGATCAGTCAAGTTCACGTCAAACAGTAACGCCTAAGGTTGCAAGTACTGTATGAACTTTTGAATTCGCCATTTGATTTGGGACTTTCCTTTTTGAATTTTCCTCGGAGTTCAGTAATTTTGTGTTTTTACTTTTTATTTAGGAATATGAGATTGTTTTTTAAGGCCCATCTAGGATAGTAGAAGGAATTTATGTTTTCTGGTGTATCCATCCGTTTGTCTGTCCGTCTGTGCTGCTTCAGGTTAAAGTTTTCAGTAAGGTAGTTTTTGATGAAGTCCAATCCACATGAAACCTAGTAAATTTTTCCCTATGATATGATCTTTCTAATTTAGATGCCAAATTAGGTTGTTGACCCCAATTCCATTGTCCACTGAACATAGAAAATTAAAGCATGTGTTTCAGGTTAAAGTTTTTAGTTAAAGATGTTGGTCAAGGTAGTTTTTGATGAATTTAAAGTTTATTCAACTTGAAACTAAGTACACATTTTCCCTATGATATGATCTTTCTAATTTGAATGCCTAATTAGATTTTTGACCCTGATTTCAAGGTCCACTGAACATAGAAAATGATAGTACGAGTGGGGCATCCGTGTATTATGGACACATTCTTGTTCTCGCTTCAGCCGATATGGCACCTGTTAAATGTTTATGCCCACTTGTTTAAGCTGTTGCATAAATTTTATATTAAACTGCATGTAACATATATATTTCTTTAACACATGTATTTTTATACGACCGCAAAAAATGAAAATTATTTGGTCGTATATTGGTATGATGTTGGCGTCGTCGTCTGTGTTGTCGTCGTCGTCCGAATACTTTTAGTTTTCGCACTCTAACTTAAGTAAAAGGGAATAGAAATCTATGAAATTTTAAAACAAGATTTATGACCACAAAAGGAAGGTTGGGATTGATTTTGGGAGTTTTGGTCCCAATATTTTAGGAATTAGGGGCCAAAAAGGGCCCAAATAAGCATTTTCTTGGTTTTCGCACTATAACTTTAGTTTAAGTGAATAGAAATCTATGAAATTTTAACACAAGGTTTATGACAACAAAAGGAAGGTTGGGATTGATTTTGGGATGTTTGGTTCCAACAGTTTAGGAATTAGGGGCCAAAAAGGGCCCAAATTAGCATTATTCTTGGTTTTCGCACAATAACTTTAGTAAAAGTAAATAGAAATCAATGAAATGTAAACACAAGGTTTATGACCACAAAAGGAAGGTTGGGATTGATTTTGGGAGTTCAGGTCCCAACAGTTTAGGAATTAGGGGCCAAAAAGGGGCCCAAATAAGCATTATTCAAGATTGGTTTTCACACCATAACTTTAGTATAAGTAAGTAGAAATCTATGAAATTTAAACACAAGGTTTATGACCATAAAAGGAAGGTTGGGTTTGATTTTGGGAGTTTTGGTCCCAACAGTTTAGGAATAAGAAGCCCAAAGGGTCCAAAATTGAACTTTGTTTGATTTCATCAGAAATTGAATAATTGGGGTTCTTTGATATGCCGAATATAACTGTGTATGTAGATTCTTAAGTTTTGGTCCCGTTTTCAAATTGGTCTCCATTAAGGTCCAAAGGGTCCAAAATTAAACTTAGTTTGATTTTAACAAAAATTGAATTCTTGGGGTTCTTTGATATGCTGAATATAAAAATGTACTTAGATTTTTGATTATTGGTCCAGTTTTCAAGTTGGTCCAAATCGGGGTCCAAAATTAAACTTTGTTTGATTTCATCAAAAATTGAATAATTGGGGTTCTTTGATATGCCAAATCTAACTGTGTATGTAGATTCTTAATTTTTGGTCCCGTTTTCAAATTGGTCTACATTAAAGTCCAAAGGGTCCAAAATTAAACTAAGTTTGATTTTAACAAAAAATGAATTCTTGGGCTTTACTGATATGCTGAATCTAAACATGTACTTAGATTTTTGATTATGGACCCAGTTTTCAAGTTGGTTCAAATCAGGATCCAAAATTATTATATTAAGTATTGTGCAATAGCAAGAAATTTTCAATTGCACAGTATTCAGCAATAGCAAGAAATCTTCAATTGCACAGTATTGTGCAATAGCTAGAAATTTTCAATTGCACAATATTGCACAATAGCAAGAAATCTTCAATTGCACAGTATTGTGCAATAGCAAATATTTTCAATTGCACAGTATTGCGCAATAGCAAGAAATATCTAATTGCACAATATTGTGCAATAGCAAGAAATTTTCAATTGGAGTTATCTTTCTTTGTTCAGAATAGTAGTTGAATAAACTTAAATCATTGTTTTATACAATATACAATGTATATTCACTTTTACTACCAACCAATCTTTACCATTCAGTGATAACAAGCACTTTATTTTACATTTTAATATTTTATGATGTATTTAAGAGTAGTTATTGTTGCAAACTCCATTAGAAATTTGAATTGATATCAGTTTTGGAAAAAGGGAAAGGGGGATGTGAAAAAAAAATGGGGGGGGGGGTTTAAATTTTTCTCATTTCAGATTTCATAAATAAAAAGAAAATTTCTTCAATATTTTTTGAGAGGATTAATATTCAACAGCATAGTGAATTGCTCAAAGGCAAAAAAAAAATTTTAAGTTCATTAGACCATATTCATTCTGTGTCAGAAACCTATGCTGTGTCAACTATTTAATTTTAGATTTAAATAAGTTTAAAGAAGAAATCTTTAATTGATTTGTAAAATCTTGACATTTGTTTTGTGTAAAAAACCCATATAATGTCAAAAATTTGATCACAATCCAAATTCAGAGCTGTATCACGCTTGAATGTTTTGTCCATACTTGCCCCAACTGTTCAGGGTTCAACCTCTGCGGTCGTATAAAGCTGGGCCCTGCGGAGCACCTGGTGTAATTTAAATCAACAATTACATTAGATGTATGTTTCATTATGATACTTTATTCTGATTGGCTAACTGCACATCACATGTTATTCTGTAAGCAATTGCATTGCCAAATAAAACTTTTCATTCATGATAACATGTGCTCTCACAATAAAGTGCACAGGTGAATTAAATAAAACAATAATAAAATTTGTGTTTTCATGATTATTGCTAAAAAAATGTAATTATAAGTATTGAATGTTAGGGTTGTAAAAGCGTTGACCATGCTCACACGCTTCATACAAATGTACTTCGGTCAACGCTTTTACACCCCAATAAAGTTACAAAAAGAAGCATTCAATTCTTAAATAATATCAAAGTATAACTGATTTCTAAACTAACTCAAAATGCTTACAAAAATATGACCTTTTGAAGTAAAGCAAAAGATGATGCAATCATTAAAGATGAAGAATTTTGTATTTGTCACTTGAAATAGAAATAAATGGAATGGTGTTTTTACTGTTGTTCTTGATCTAAATAAAGGCAACAGTAGTACACCCCTGTTCGAAATTCATAAATCGATTGAGAAAAAAACAAATCTAGGTTACAAACTAAAACTTAAGGAAACACAACTAATATAATAAGAAAACTACAACACAACAGAAACACAACACACAGAAACAAACTATAATAAAACAATGGCCATTTCCCTGACTTGGTACAGGATATTTTATGAAAAAAATGGTGGGTTGAACCTGGTTTTGTGGCTAGCCAAACCTCGCTTTTATCGCAATGTTAAATATAACATTAAAATGACAACATTACATGATAATACTACAATACAAATAAATGGGAGCCCATATAGGACAGAGAAGCACACAAAAGTCACAATGATACCTTGTGTTTGTAGAGGGTATCAACAGCCCAGTAGTCAACGCATTGGTGTTGACATGAATATCAATAATGTGGTCATTTTTACAAATTTCCTGTTGACAAAACTTTGAATTTTTCGAAAAACTAAGGATTTTCTTATCCCAGGGATAGATTACCTCAGCCATATTTGGCACAACTTTTTAGAATTTTGGATCCTCAATGCTCTTCAACTTTTTACTTGTTTGGCTTAATAAATATTTTGATATGAGTGTCACTGATGAGTCTTATGTAGACGAAACGCGCGTCTGGGGTAATAATACTAAATTATAATCCTGATACCTTTGATACCTTGTGTTTGTTTTAGGAGATGCAGGATTTACAGACGTCCACCGATGCAGAGGAATTCATGTTGAAACATGGACAACAGTTAATTGATTCCCTTGGTGAAGAAATTGATAGAATTGAAAAATTATTAAAGGTATTTTATCAAGTATATATTTCACCTTTCTTTATCACGGCCTCCACCAATAAAAACTGGTCCCTATTAAATATCCTAAAGGCTTAAAAGTGGCATTAAGACACAAAAATTCAAAAATCAAAAATCTTTCATCACACTTTTTACAAACAAGAGGTTTTGTGGTTAAGGTCACTGCATACAGAAAAGCCTTCGAAGAATTGATATAAGGGAAGACAATAAATCAAAAGCAGTACATTTCAGCAGATTTTGATAAGTGTGACTGTGGAATGGCAATATTTACCATATGTCTTCGTCCAAACGACAGTAAAACCCTAGCCAAAGATGGAAACTTGTTTGAATGTAAGGGATTTAGAAGTTTGCAGCAACATCCAATCAGAAAATGGGGATGTTAAGTGTGATGCCTCATGTAAAAGGGGTACCACACTTTGCATGTGAAGAACCATTGCAACAACACTAGTGGGGTTTGTTGGTGGCCTGTTGCAAGGCTAAATGTATGCCCCTATCTTTAAACCCTCATTTTCTAAGGCAGTCCAAATTTCCTGGACTTTCATCTTGGACGGCCTCTAATATGGAAATATTGTCCTAAACAGACAAGAAATAATTGCCACTAGATGTTAAGCAACCAATTGAGTTTTTCTTTACCCGGCGGGCAGTGTTCTCCCCAGGCCGTTTTAGCGTCGCGGTACCGGGAATTTCTAACATTACCCGTTTCACCCGGATTTCTGACCGAATTGTTTCCGGTATTTAGAAGTAATACGACCTTCGGTTCAATTTTGATAAGATTGTAAATGTATTTTACGGTCAGACTTATCCATTGTAGTATATAAAAACTTTATTTTTAAAGGACTAGGGGCTATAAGGGCCATTTTTGGCCCCACCCCCAAATTTCATTTAATTTGTCATGTTGTGGGTCTATACCATAGACCATCTGAAAATAATCGAATTTTGGGTCTAGCTTGTTTGTTCTGTTGCCTAGCAACCACTAAAATGGCGGAGTTAAACTCATCAAATATGATTATTATACAGCTTTAATATATCTATATTTGAAATTGAACCTGTTTAGCATGTAGTGAACTTTACACTTGTACACTATTTAAATATTACATAATTAATTGCACATTTTTGCCAAATTCACTGTTGTTTCTCCCTAGCAACATATCTGTGCCCATGGCAACCGCGATTTGTTTTTTATTTACAAGATTTAATTTCAAATATATTGAAACAGAAAGGCAATTTAAGATGTAAATTGTAAAAAGAAACGAACTCCAAGGTAAATATTAAGGGGGAAAGCAATATTGAAACACCAACAAACAAAACAAAACACCGGGTATTGCCGATATATACAGAATGTGCATCTGATGCTGGGTTGGGTCTCACTTATCAGCGACTAGAAGAATAATATATTAACAGTTAAGACACATTTAGCGCTAAGAAATCTTAATATTGATTATCTTAAATAAATAGATACAGACACATGCATTAAAGGGTGTTTTCAAAAGTCAGAGTATTTCCATGACAGTAGTTATGTTTCCGGAAGGGATTGGGGTTGAAGGGAGGCACTTCTATTTACACCTTTTTAAGCTTGAATAAGTGAAAAGTTAAGAAAACTATCAGATATATATGATATAACTTTTTTTCCTACGCAATTTATGAAAAGGTATATATTTTTAAAATGTAAAACTTGGTAAGGTGACAAAACAGCGGCACCCCCTATCAATTAAGTATTGAAGTACCCCCCCCCCCTCTAGACTTATGTAAAGGACTGTTAGGGTTGACTTTTCGAAATTCATCTTATTTTTATTATCTATTTCAGTCGTCCAGACTTATAACCGTATCATTCTATAGAATTACAAAACTGGAACATGCTACTATATCAAATAAATCTGTATTCTTAGATTTTTTCTATATTCATTATATATATATATATATTATTTGTTTTATTGTAGTTTTTGCCATGTGACTAGTTTACTTTTCGCCTTCACTAATCTTAGTGTCGTATGACTTGGTCTTTGATCATCATCACAATATTCATTATATATTCGTCAAAATTATTGAAAACAAGAATGTGTCTTTAGTACATGGATGCCCAAATCGCAAGACTAACAATGGCCAGGAAATCCTAGATTAGGACAGGCCCAAAAAATCGGCAGATTTAAACATGTTATTTTTCCGATCTCAAACCCCCTCTCCCTTTACCTCTAGGCAAATAGAAAAATCAAACACACAATACACACAGTAAAATTTACTTCAAAAAAAGTCTGAGTCTGATGTCAGATTCAACTACCTTGACCAAACACTTAAACCTGAAGCGAGACACAAGGACAATCGGACGAACAGACTGACATACGCACGGACGAACAGACGCATAGACCAGAAAACATAATGCCCACAAATGGGGCTTAACAACAAAGCCGGGTCACATTTTGAAATTTACACTTCATTTTTACGCATGATTATGAAACTATTCAAAACATAACCTTTAAAAAGGTAACAGACATGTAGTATGCTTACGGACTTCAGGCTCTTGTTTCTATGCATGGAAAGGTCAATTATCCATATATATATACATTTGCAAATTTACAGATCTTACATTGTTGGGTTGATGTTTAGACGAGTTGTATATACATAATGTACACAGCCATGTATTACCATCACTGCTGGTGATATAATGGATAAATCTGTTGTAGAGTTGTCACAGGCTCAGGCGTACTTATATAATTATATATACATGTTTATACGGATATATGGATAGTCTACCTGATGCCATTTCCGTTTTTTACCATCAAATTTTATAGAACTTGTTCTCTATGCACATTTCCCACAAAGACACATCCAATTGGAATATAGGTAGTTTCAATTTCGAAATAAATCTCGTGTTTCTCGCCAATTATGGAAATTTAAGTAAAATACCCCCCCCCCCCTTTTCGTTACATAAATCATGGATCTGACCCTAATACCAGAGAGAGAAGATTGCCCCATTCAAACAACAAATTTTGAATTTATAATTAGCAAAAACATCAGAAATGTACAGATCTTGTTATATTGAAGGTCTATCTAAAATTTCATAATTAAAAAAAATGTCCTCAAAGTTGTTATTGACTGCCTTACACATGAAGTTCATTGCTGTCGGATTTTTTAAAGAAGTTTAACTAGATAAACTTACGGAAATATAATTAGGAATACACTTTACATTCATAAAAAAAAATAAGTTTCTATAGGCATAAGAATGTATAAACTAAACTTTGTCAGATGAAAAGGTCCAATTTGGACGGCAAATTTCAGCTTTTTATTGCTCCGCTTTGCTATGAAAAATATAAAATAAACTATCGCACCAACCTTGCACCAAAAAGATTTTTTATCCGAAGTTTGATATGTATGAACTTGTCAAAATGTAAAAATTTCTAATTGGTGCAAGCATGGTGCGGTGGTCAAAATTAAGAAAAACCATCAAATTTTCGGTATTTTTGCTTATTTTCCCAATAATGACGTCATTTGCACCTTCCATTGTGACGTCATTGAACCTTTTTTAGGTAAATAAAAACATTTTTTTTAAATCATTTACTCATATTCTAATAATTTATTGAGAAAAATCGGCTCTGTTAGAACTTTTATTATCTTGTAAATCTGGGGCCATTTTAGGCCATTAAAGCCCCTACTCCTTTGAAGTATAAATACATGTTTATGACTCTAATGAGCAATAAATTAATGAATACCTTAATTAATGTTTATTTATTTTTCAGTCCAAATATCCTGAAATAAGACATGTTGACCTAGAAGCCTTGTGATGACAACAAATGACATCTCATCTCATCATTAGTGTTGTACTACTCTCCTAGTTTGGTGTCTGACAACAGTGATAAGACAATAATCTGTGTCCACACTTATGTAATAACTTTTTTTTATGTCTGGTATCACAACCAAATATCATTGCCAGTGTTGTACCTATCTATGTTTCATATATGGCACTATGGTAAAACATTATGTGTCTGACTGTCATGAAAAAGATTAAAACCAAATTCAATAAAGTCGACTTCTTAAAATCTTCATGAGGGATGAGATGACAAATGTTAAAACCACATTCAATGTTAAAACAAATTTCAATTAGGCATACCTGCCAACTTCTCAAAATCTCTATGAGGGCAGGGTTCTCACTCAGGAGTCCAATGCATCGTCTTTTTTGGCCATGGTGAGTCTAACAGTAAGAAGAAGATATTTTATTGCAAAAAAAAATATTTTAAAGTCTCCATGACCTAATAAACCAATGAACTGACATAAGATCTAGATTACTTTTAAACTTTTGCTAAGAAATGATATGTGTGTTCAATTTTTACATACTATTTTCAATCTTGATGCATCTTTGGTCTCACCAGTTTTGAAAATGGTGAGTCCAGGACTCATGGAATCGCCTTAGAAAGAACCCTGATGATGGATGTGATAAAAAATGTTAAAACTAGATTTAATGTAGACTACCTTCCAACTCCTTAAAAACTTGAAGAGTTCTCTTAGGTTGATATTCTTTGTTTGGTTATAATTTGCTTTCTGAACCTCTCATCCATGTGTAATTTCTGTTACAAATATTTTTTTTTAATTTTTTTTCTTCATTATATAGTGTATGTTAAAGAATGACTGTCAAGTTTTATATGTTGAAAAGTATTTGTTATGTCATGTGTGTTATGGAATGCATTTTATGATATGTTATGAGTATGTCAATACCAGTATATGCCAGTAAAAGTATCATTTTTATGGTATATATATTAAGAGATAATTGTTTTATGTTAGATTTGCAAAATGATGTTCATTGTGCAATATGTATGTGCTTGGAAAATATTCTTTATATTATGTGTGCATAATTTTGTCCTTTATATAAGGCCAGGGTTTTTTAATTTGTTGGTTTACAGATTTTCCCCATGAAAAAGTTGGGTGGGTCGGTCGAAAAAAAAAAAAAAAAAAATATTTGTCATTTCTCAAACATAGCCCTAAATTTAATTTCAGGAAACTTGGTCATAATGATCTTCAAACACAAAAACTGATAAAGAAATAAAAAAGAAAAAACGTCGTACGAAAATAAGTCTCAACACACATGTCAAAAACGTAATAGACTCGTCCACTGGAAAAAGGAAATCTGTTTCATCAGTTGTCATGCATTCCTGTTTTTTTACATCCAAATGGAGTAAAAAAAAATATTGTCAATGACACAAGTCTGAAGAAATTTCCAAAGGATTTGTTTTAATTAATTTCTTCAACTTGTCAGACGTCTTCCACTGTTGGGCAAGTTCATTTTCCATGTTTCTATCTTACGGAATGATGACAAATACGGGAAACGAACTTAATGTGTAATGGGTTTTAAACACAGGTTTCGTTCCGAAAAATTATTTGCGCAAACGACATTTCAAAGTCAGTTATGATTGATTTGTCTATTTTTAGATACGTAAATTGGAAGTTCTAGTTTTCACACCAGATTAAAGTATGATCAATTCCGTTAGTGGTTAATGCATTTCATTTCATAAAAAAAGAAATTTTATTTATTTTTTTGTGATAATGTTTTTGTTAAGGTCAGCGGGAATAAAAAAGCATGAAAAGTCAATTTTATTTTTATTCTGCAAATCGGCAAAATCAGGTCGGCGGATCCGTAAACCAACAAATTAAAAAATCCTGGCCTAATATAAATTAAAGAATATATGAGGAAAAAATCAATAAGACAGCATTCCAACAACAAAAAAAACGAAGACATTTAAATGGAAATTATAAATCACCCAGAGTTGTGAATAAAATCTGCTGTCAATGCCATATTGTATATATGTACATTATATTTAAATTTTCAAAAGAGAATACCCATTATCATACTTAATTCTAAAGTTATGAGGATTTTTATGCCCTATTTATTATGCCCCATTTATGGGCATTATGTTTTCTGGTCTGTGTGTCCGCCTGTCTGTTCGTTTATCTGCCTGCTTCTGGTTAAAGTTTTTGGTCGAGGTCGTTTTTGATGAAGTTGAAGTCCAATCAACTTGAAACTTAGTACACATGATCCCTATAATATGATCTTTCTAAGTGTAATGCCAAATTAGAGATATCCCTCCATTTTCACAGTCCACTGAACATAGAAAATGATAGTGCAGATGGGGCATCCGTGTACTGGGGACACATTCTTGTTTTATATTTTGAAAATTTATAGCTAAAAGCAGAAATTTGAACTGTGTTACATTTTTATCATTGTAAACTACTTCAACATTTACTGGCAAAAAAGAGAGACAATATTTACCAAAGGAACATTCAAAATTATAAGTTGAAAACAAATTACAAGGAATGGCAGAAAAACAATTGAGTTACCAAAATACAAACAACAGTATGCTAAATATAACATAAAACACTAAAGTCTGAGCAACATAAATCCCAACTAACCAGATGTGATCTATAGGTTCCCTGGAAGGGTAAGCAGATCCTGTTAAAGGGTTGTGTTTACAACCATATCCCTAATCATATGTGAAACATGTATACAATAAGGTTCAACAAACTCAGGAGTGCATTCCTAAATTTTTTGAAAGGATCATCATTTGTATTGTAGGTTGTATAATAAATAAATAAATGATCTCACTAGATTCTGAAGAAACAGTATTTCTATAGCACACTTAAGTGACATTATTGTAAATAGTTATCAAAGGTACCAGGATTATAATTTAGTACGCCAGATGAGCGTTTTGTCTTCATAAGACTCATCAGTAACGCTCAATATCAAAATATTTATAAAGCCAAACAAAATATTGTGTAAAACCTGACATACTCACTCATAGATGTCTGAATCCTGTCTACTTTTCTGGGATACATGTATAAATCTTGGTTTCAAATCAGAACAAAGAAAAATATGTATTCATTAATCTTGGTTTTGCATCGATCCAAATGTGACCGCAGAAGTTTACATTAAGGAGGTACGCTACTCAGTTTCAAAATAATAAGGATTTCAAATGACTGTTATAAAAAGATGGAACCTAAATAGAAAAATATGTCTTGTTTTTAAGATAAATGCCATTAGAAATTTGACAGGAAACAATATTCTGTAGACTTTTCATTCTTTTTACATTGGCAACTATCTGTTTTTAGAAAAAACAATGAAAAAATAACAAGGATTTTATAAGATTTTCAAAAATGGCTGATTAAAGTATATGGCATTAAAATATAAAGAAAAAAGGGTTTTAATTGGCAAATAATTTAGAGGCAGTTTTAGGAATGAAGGCAGAGGATTTTGAAAATCTGACAAAATGTCAAAAAACTGAGTAGCAAACCGAGTAGCAAACCTCTTTAATTTCAACACAAATAGGCTGTGGGCAAGCTAACAAAGAGCTGTTGGTTCTAACATTCTTAAATGCATAAAAACAAAACTGTGGATGATTCGATATAACTTGTGTCTGCTGAACATAATATATATATATATATATTTGACCACGCTTTAGATGAATTGCACATGTCTTCATGTGTTGTACAAAAAAGTAAAATCACAAAAATACTGAATTCCTAGGAAATATCAAAACGAAAAGTCCCTAATCAAATTACAAAATCAAAAGCTCAAACACATCAAACAAAGAATAACAACTGTCATATTCCTGATTTGGTACAGGCATTTTCTTATGAAGATTTGGTGGATTGAACCTGGTTTTATAACTAGCTAAACCTCTCACTTGTATGACAGCCGCATCAAATTCCATTATATTTACAACGATGCGTGAACAAAACAAACCGACATAATAGGTAAAAATATCAAAATTACAGCAGTCAACATTTTGCTATAATCTTAATCATTAAAAAAAACATACAAACATGTAACAAAGTAGAACCGAATGGCATATAGACCAAGCATAATTTTCGACATTTGAAAATGCCTGTACCAAGTCAGGAATATGACAGTTTTTGTCCATTCGTTTTTTATGTGTTTTGTCGTTTGATTTTGCCATGTGAGTATGGACTTTCCGATTGGATTTGCCGAGTTCAGTATTTTTTTTATTTCACTTTTTATTTATAATTTAGTAAAAAATTAAAGAGAAGAATACACAAATTTACAATAACACAATGACGGGATGTATAAGTACAGAGCCATGTCATATATGTAACAAAGAAACATAAAAAGATACATGTTACATATATCTTAATTTTAAACACATGTTACAAATACATGATACTAGTATATGTTCGGAAAGGTTCTCACATATTCTAGATATTGTCCAGCTCATTTTATAGGTAAGAGTTGTTTTGCTTTTATGTCTGCTTTACATTGTATTTATGTTTCATTTCAGTAAAACATTTTCCACTTGATACATATTTCTGTATACGTCATTTGTTTTAATGCTTCTTGAAAAAAAATCCCGAAAAACAAGTTGTCTCTTGGTCCATCTTTTTGCCGTCTGTGTTTAAGAAACAAACACTTTATTTTCCTTTGATTTCTTAAAACAAAACTTATATTAATTGAACTAAATTATTGAAATTTAGAATAAAAATTCTGAATTATTTTATGCATTACTTCTATGTTTTATTCAAAATGAAACACATTTTTCAATTTGTTTAAATATTCAGATATTGTGCGATGTTATATAACTCTAGAACACACCCGTTATATCGCGGGTCTGTGACTGAATTAAAGTATATAACTATGCGTAAGCCTTATTTGAGTATTGGGATTGTCATCTGATAAAGTCATGCCGATTATCATTGTATGTCTCACAAGAATCCGTCAGTGTAATTGGCTAACAACAGTTCAGAATCATCATTCATAAACCCTCGTATTGATATGAAATGTTATTGCATGTATCATTGTATGTCTCACAAGAATCCGTCGGTTTAATTGGCTAACAACAGTTCAAAATCATTCATAACCCGTCGTATTGATATGAAATGTTATTGCATGTATCATTGCATGGCTCGAGGGCTGATATTGACAGAGGGCTGATAATACATGAGATATGAAAAATGACATGTTATGATCTTTTTATTATATGCTTCAACAATAAAGAAAAATCATTGATTCATATATTGATCCTTTTTCGTGGTTCCAAAATAGAAGTTCAAAGATTGAAAAGTTCACGGACGTCAGACCCCAGATTTAGTACATCGATATACAATCTTTTTCGTCATATGCCTCAACAGAGAATAAAAATTTATGGACGAATCGACAAAAAAAAAATAATTCAAAAAATACCTGATGAACACTGTTAGGAAAAGTCAACTTTTTAATATAACTTTCTATATTATGTTTGAAACTTTTTATACAGTAAAAATGCAGTTATTTTTTTTCTTTTCTTTGTTTTTTATTATTTTACACAATATGCTTTTCAGTTTCCAAATAATTGTTTTTTACACTACTTTGTAATGTTTTTTTACTGAAAACGTAGCATTGGGGTGTATTTTCCGGAATTTGCCGAGTATGGCCGGAATGCCATGCGATAACGGTTACGGAAAGGCATGTGATAACAATCGAAACATGTGATAAACTTTTCATATCAGCCCGCTAAGCACCAATTCGAAAAATATGGAGTTTACGTTAATTTAATGTTATTATCATACAGTAAAAATCATATGTTATTCAGTCTAAGTATATGATAAGAAATATTATTGCTTGTATCATTGTATGCCTCACAAGAATCCGTCAGTTTAATTGGCTAATAACAGTTCAAAATCATTCATAAACCCTCGTATTGATACGAAATGTTATTGCATGTATCATTGTATGTCTCACAAGAATCCGTCAGTTTAATTGGCTAACAACAGTTCAAAATCATTCATAAACCCTCGTATTGATATGAAATGTTATTGCATATATCATTGTATGTCTCACAAGAATCCGTCAGTTTAATTAGCTAACAACAGTTCAAAATCATTCATAAACCCTCGTATTGATATGAAATGTTATTGCTTGTATCATTGTATGTCTCACAAGAATCCGTCAGTTTAATTGCTAATAACAGTTCAAAATCATTCATAAACCCTCGTATTGATATAAAATGTTATTGCATGTATAATTGTATGTCTCACAAGAATCCGTCAGTTAAATTGGCTAATAACAGTTCAAAGTCATTCATAAACCCTCGTATTGATATGAAATGTTATTGCATGTATCATTGTATGTCTCACAAGAATCCCTCAGTTTAATTGGCTAACAACAGTTCAAAATCATTCATAAACCCTCGTATTGATATGAAATGTTATTGCTTGTATCATTGTATGTCTCACAAGAATCCGTCAGTTTAATTGGCTAATAACAGTTCAAAATCATTCATAAACCCTCGTATTGATATGAAATGTTATTGCATGTATTATTGTATGTCTCACAAGAATCCGTCAGTTTAATTAGCTAACAACAGTTCAAAATCATTCATAAACCCTCATGTTCATATGAAATGTTATTGCATGTATAATTGTATGTCTCACAAGAATCCGTCAGTTTAATTGGCTAACAACAGTTCAACATCATTCATATACCCTCGTATTGATATGAAATGTTATTGCATGTATCATTGTATGTATCACAAGAATCCGTCAGTTTAATAGGCTGACAACAGTTCAAAATCATCTATGAACCCTCGTATTGATATGAAATGTTATTGCATGTATCATTGTATGTCTCAGAAGAATCCGTCATTTTAATTGGCTAACAACAGCTCAAAATCATTCATAAACCCTCGTATTGATATGAAATTTTATTGCTTGTATCATTGTATGTCTCACAAGAATCCGTCAGTTTAATTGGCTAACATCAGTTCAAAATCATTACCCTCGTATTGATATGAAATGTTATGACATGTATCATTGTATGTCTCACAAGAATCCGTCAGTTTAATTGGCTAACATCAGTTCAAAATCATTACCCTCGTATTGATATGAAATGTTATTGCATGTATCATTGTATGTATCACGAAAATCCGTCAGTTTAATTGGCTGACAACAGTTCAAAATCATCTATAAACCCTCGTATTTATATGAAATGTTATTGCATGTATCATTGTATGTCTCACAAGAATCCGTCAGTTTAATTGGCTAACATCAGTTCAAAATCATTACCCTCGTATTGATATGAAATGTTATTGCATGTATTATTGTATGTCTCACAAGAATCCGTCAGTTTAATTGGCTAACAACAGTTCAAAATCATTCATAAACCCTCGTATTGATATGAACTGTTATTGCATGTATCATTGTATGTCTCACAAAAATCCGTCAGTTTAATTGGCTAACATCAGTTCAAAATATTTACCCTCGTATTGATATGAACTGTTATTGCATGTATCATTGTATGTCTCGCAAGAATCCGTCAGTTTAATTGGCTAACAACAGTTCAGAATCATTCATAAACCCTCGTATTGATATGAAATGTTATTGCATGTATCATTGTATGTCTCACAAGATTCCCTCAGTTTGATTGGCTAACAACAGTTCAAAATCATTCATAAACCCTCGTATTGATATGAAATGTTATTGCATGTAGCATTGTATGTCTCACAAGAATCCGTCAGTTTAATTGGCTAACAACAGTTCAAAATCATTCATAAACCCTTGTATTGATATGAAATGTTATTACATGTATCATTGTATGTCTCACAAGAATCCGTCAGTTTTATTGGCTAACAATAGTTCAAAATCATTCATAAACCCTCGTATTGATATGAAATGTTATTGCATGTATCATTGTATGTCTCACAAGAATCCGTCAGTTTAATAGGCTTACAACAGTTCAAAATCATTCATTAACCCCCGTATTGATATAAAATGTTATTGCATGTATCATTGTTTGTCTCACAAGAATCCGTCAGTTTAATTGGCTAACAACAGTTCAAAATCATTCATAAACCCTCGTATTGATATGAAATGTTATTGTATGTATCATTGTATGTCTCACAAGAATCCGTCGGTTTAATTGGCTAACAACAGTTCAAAATCATTCATAAACCCTCGTATTGATATGAAATGTTATTGCATGTATCATTGTATGTCTCACAAGAATCCGTCAGTTTAATTAGCTGACATCAGTTCAAAATCATTACCCTCGTATTGATATTAAATATTATTGCATGTATCATTGTATGTCTCACAAGAATCCGTCAGTTTAATTGGCTAACAACAGTTCAAAATCATTCATAAACCCTCGTATTGTTATGAACTGTTATTGCATGTATCATTGTATGTCTCACAAGAATCCGTCAGTTTAATTGGCTAACAACAGTTCAAAATCATTCATAAACCCTTGTATTGATATGAAATGTTATTACATGTATCATTGTATGTCTCACAAGAATCCGTCAGTTTTATTGGCTAACAATAGTTCAAAATCATTCATAAACCCTCGAATTGATATGAAATGTTATTGCATGTATCATTGTATGCCTCACAAGAATCCGTCAGTTTAATAGGCTTACAACAGTTCAAAATCATTCATTAACCCCCGTATTGATATAAAATGTTATTGCATGTATCATTGTTTGTCTCACAAGAATCCGTCAGTTTAATTGGCTAACAACAGTTCAAAATCATTCATAAACCCTCGTATTGATATGAAATGATATTGTACGTATCATTGTATGTCTCACAAGAATCCGTCGGTTTAATTGGCTAACAACAGTTCAAAATCATTCATAAACCCTCGTATTGATATGAAATGTTATTGCATGTATCATTGTATGTCTCACAAGAATCCGTCAGTTTAATTAACTGACATCAGTTCAAAATCATTACCCTCGTATTGATATTAAATATTATTGCACGTATCATTGTATGTCTCACAAGAATCCGTCAGTTTTATTGGCTAACAACAGTTCAAAATCATTCATAAACCCTCGTATTGATATGAAATGTTATGGCATGTATCATTGTATGTCTCACAAGAATCTGTCAGTTTAATTGGCTAACATCAGTTCAAAATCATTACCCTCGTATTGATGTGAACTGTTATTGCATGTATCATTGTATGTCTCACAAGAATCCGTCAGTTTTATTGACTAACAACAGTTCAGAATCATTCATAAACCCTCGTATTGATATGAAATGTTATTGCATGTATCATTGTATGTCTCACAAGATTCCCTCAGTTTGATTGGCTAACAACAGTTCAAAATCATTCATAAACCCTCGTATTGATATGAAATGTTATTGCATGTAGCATTGTATGTCTCACAAGAATCCGTCAGTTTAATTGGATAACAACAGTTCAAAATCATTCATAAACCCTCGTATTGATATGAAATGTTATTACATGTATCATTGTATGTCTCACAAGAATCCGTCGGTTTAATTGGCTAACAACAGTTCAAAATCATTCATAAACCCTCGTATTGATATGAAATGTTATTGCATGTATCATTGTATGTCTCACAAGAATCCGTCAGTTTAATTAGCTGACATCAGTTCAAAATCATTACCCTCGTATTGATATTAAATATTATTGCATGTATCATTGTATGTCTCACAAGAATCCGTCAGTTTAATTGGCTAACAACAGTTCAAAATCATTCATAAACCCTCGTATTGATATGAAATGTTATTGCATGTATCATTGTTTGTCTCACAAGAATCCGTCAGTTTAATTGGCTAACAACAGTTCAAAATCATTCATAAACCCTCGTATTGATATGAAATGTTATTGTATGTATCATTGTATGTCTCACAAGAATCCGTCGGTTTAATTGGCTAACAACAGTTCAAAATCATTCATAAACCCTCGTATTGATATGAAATGTTATTGCATGTATCATTGTATGTCTCACAAGAATCCGTCAGTTTAAATAGCTGACATCAGTTCAAAATCATTACCCTCGTATTGATATTAAATATTATTGCATGTATCATTGTATGTCTCACAAGAATCCGTCGGTTTAATTGGCTAACAACAGTTCAAAATCATTCATAAACCCTCGTATTGATATGAAATAGTATTGCATGTATCATTGTATGTCTCACAAGAATACGTCAGTTTAATTAGCTGACATCAGTTCAAAATCATTACCCTCGATTTGATATTAAATGTTATTGCATGTATCATTGTATGTCTCGCAAGAATCCCTCAGTTTAATTGGCTAACAACAGTTCAAAATCATTCATAAACCCTCGTATTGATATGAAATGTTATTGCTTGTATCATTGTATGTCTCACAAGAATCCGTCAGTTTAATTGGCTAATAACAGTTCAAAATCATTCATAAACCCTCGTATTGATATGAAATGTTATTGCATGTATTATTGTATGTCTCACAAGAATCCGTCAGTTTAATTAGCTAACAACAGTTCAAAATCATTCATAAACCCTCGTGTTCATATGAAATGTTATTGCATGTATAATTGTATGGCTCACAAGAATCCGTCAGTTTAATTTGCTAACAACAGTTCAACATCATTCATATACCCTCGTATTGATATGAAATGTTATTGCATGTATCATTGTATGTATCACAAAAATCCGTCAGTTTAATAGGCTGACAACAGTTCAAAATCATCTATAAACCCTCGTATTTATATGAAATGTTATTGCATGTATCATTGTATGTCTCAGAAGAATCCGTCATTTTAATTGGCTAACAACAGCTCAAAATCATTCATAAACCCTCGTATTGATATGAAATTTTGTTGCTTGTATCATTGTATGTCTCACAAGAATCCGTCAGTTTAATTGGCTAACATCAGTTCAAAATCATTACCCTCGTATTGATATGAAATGTTATTACATGTATCATTGTATGTCTCACAAGAATCCGTCAGTTTTATTGGCTAACAACAGTTCAAAATCATTCATAAACCCTCGTATTGATATGAAATGTTATTACATGTATCATTGTATGTTTCACAAGAATCCGTCAGTTTAATAGGCTTACAACAGTTCAAAATCATTCATTAACCCCCGTATTGATATAAAATGTTATTGCATGTATCATTGTTTGTCTCACAAGAATGACGTCAGTTTAATTGGCTAACAACAGTTCAAAATCATTCATAAACCCTCGTATTGATATGAAATGTTATTGTATGTATCGTTGTATGTCTCACAAGAATCCGTCGGTTTAATTGGCTTACAACAGTTCAAAATCATTCATTAACCCCCGTATTGATATAAAATGTTACTGCATGTATCATTGTATGTCTCACAAGAATCCGTCAGTTTAATTAGCTGACATCAGTTCAAAATCATTACCCTCGTATTGATATCAAATATTATTGCACGTATCATTGTATGTCTCACAAGAATCCGTCAGTTTTATTGGCTAACAACAGTTCAAAATCATTCATAAACCCTCGTATTGATATGAAATGTTATGGCATGTATCATTGTATGTCTCACAAGAATCTGTCAGTTTAATTGGCTAACATCAGTTCAAAATCATTACCCTCGTATTGATATGAACTGTTATTGCATGTATCATTGTATGTCTCACAAGAATCCGTCAGTTTTATTGACTAACAACAGTTCAGAATCATTCATAAACCCTCGTATTGATATGAAATGTTATTGCATGTATCATTGTATGTCTCACAAGATTCCCTCAGTTTGATTGGCTAACAACAGTTCAAAATCATTCATAAACCCTCGTATTGATATGAAATGTTATTGCATGTAGCATTGTATGTCTCGCAAGAATCCCTCAGTTTAATTGGCTAACAACAGTTCAAAATCATTCATAAACCCTCGTATTGATATGAAATGTTATTGCTTGTATCATTGTATGTCTCACAAGAATCCGTCAGTTTAATTGGCTAATAACAGTTCAAAATCATTCATAAACCCTCGTATTGATATGAAATGTTATTGCATGTATTATTGTATGTCTCACAAGAATCCGTCAGTTTAATTAGCTAACAACAGTTCAAAATCATTCATAAACCCTCGTGTTCATATGAAATGTTATTGCATGTATAATTGTATGGCTCACAAGAATCCGTCAGTTTAATTTGCTAACAACACTTCAACATCATTCATATACCCTCGTATTGATATGAAATGTTATTGCATGTATCATTGTATGTATCACAAAAATCCGTCAGTTTAATAGGCTGACAACAGTTCAAAATCATCTATAAACCCTCGTATTTATATGAAATGTTATTGCATGTATCATTGTATGTCTCAGAAGAATCCGTCATTTTAATTGGCTAACAACAGCTCAAAATCATTCATAAACCCTCGTATTGATATGAAATTTTGTTGCTTGTATCATTGTATGTCTCACAAGAATCCGTCAGTTTAATTGGCTAACATCAGTTCAAAATCATTACCCTCGTATTGATATGAAATGTTATTACATGTATCATTGTATGTCTCACAAGAATCCGTCAGTTTTATTGGCTAACAACAGTTCAAAATCATTCATAAACCCTCGTATTGATATGAAATGTTATTACATGTATCATTGTATGTTTCACAAGAATCCGTCAGTTTAATAGGCTTACAACAGTTCAAAATCATTCATTAACCCCCGTATTGATATAAAATGTTATTGCATGTATCATTGTTTGTCTCACAAGAATGACGTCAGTTTAATTGGCTAACAACAGTTCAAAATCATTCATAAACCCTCGTATTGATATGAAATGTTATTGTATGTATCGTTGTATGTCTCACAAGAATCCGTCGGTTTAATTGGCTTACAACAGTTCAAAATCATTCATTAACCCCCGTATTGATATAAAATGTTACTGCATGTATCATTGTATGTCTCACAAGAATCCGTCAGTTTAATTAGCTGACATCAGTTCAAAATCATTACCCTCGTATTGATATCAAATATTATTGCACGTATCATTGTATGTCTCACAAGAATCCGTCAGTTTTATTGGCTAACAACAGTTCAAAATCATTCATAAACCCTCGTATTGATATGAAATGTTATGGCATGTATCATTGTATGTCTCACAAGAATCTGTCAGTTTAATTGGCTAACATCAGTTCAAAATCATTACCCTCGTATTGATATGAACTGTTATTGCATGTATCATTGTATGTCTCACAAGAATCCGTCAGTTTTATTGACTAACAACAGTTCAGAATCATTCATAAACCCTCGTATTGATATGAAATGTTATTGCATGTATCATTGTATGTCTCACAAGATTCCCTCAGTTTGATTGGCTAACAACAGTTCAAAATCATTCATAAACCCTCGTATTGATATGAAATGTTATTGCATGTAGCATTGTATGTCTCACAAGAATCCGTCAGTTTAATTGGATAACAACAGTTCAAAATCATTCATAAACCCTCGTATTGATATGAAATGTTATTACATGTATCATTGTATGTCTCACAAGAATCCGTCGGTTTAATTGGCTAACAACAGTTCAAAATCATTCATAAACCCTCGTATTGATATGAAATGTTATTGCATGTATCATTGTATGTCTCACAAGAATCCGTCAGTTTAATTAGCTGACATCAGTTCAAAATCATTACCCTCGTATTGATATTAAATATTATTGCATGTATCATTGTATGTCTCACAAGAATCCGTCAGTTTAATTGGCTAACAACAGTTCAAAATCATTCATAAACCCTCGTATTGATATGAAATGTTATGGCATGTATCATTGTATGTCTCACAAGATTCCCTCAGTTTGATTGGCTAACAACAGTTCAAAATCATTCATAAACCCTCGTATTGATATGAACTGTTATTGCATGTATCATTGTATGTCTCACAAGAATCTGTCAGTTTAATTGGCTAACATCAGTTCAAAATCATTACCCTCGTATTGATATGAACTGTTATTGCATGTATCATTGTATGTCTCACAAGAATCCGTCAGTTTTATTGACTAACAACAGTTCAGAATCATTCATAAACCCTCGTATTGATATGAAATGTTATTGCATGTATCATTGTATGTCTCACAAGATTCCCTCAGTTTGATTGGCTAACAACAGTTCAAAATCATTCATAAACCCTCGTATTGATATGAAATGTTATTGCATGTAGCATTGTATGTCTCACAAGAATCCGTCAGTTTAATTGGATAACAACAGTTCAAAATCATTCATAAACCCTCGTATTGATATGAAATGTTATTACATGTATCATTGTATGTCTCACAAGAATCCGTCGGTTTAATTGGCTAACAACAGTTCAAAATCATTCATAACCCGTCGTATTGATATGAAATGTTATTGCATGTATCATTGTATGTCTCACAAGAATCCGTCAGTTTAATTAGCTGACATCAGTTCAAAATCGTTACCCTCGTATTGATATTAAATGTTATTGCATGTATCATTGTGTGTCTCACAAGAATCCGTCAGTTTAATTGGCTAACAACAGTTCAAAATCATTCATAAACCCTCGTATTGATATGAAATGTTATGGCATGTATCATTGTATGTCTCACAAGAATCCGTCAGTTTAATTGGCTAACATCATTTCAAAATCATTACCCTCGTATTGATATGAACTGTTATTGCATGTATCATTGTATGTCTCACAAGAATCCGTCAGTTTAGTTGGCTAACAACAGTTCAGAATCATTCATAAACCCTCGTATTGATATGAAATGTTATTGCATGTATCATTGTATGTCTCACAAGATTCCCTCAGTTTGATTGGCTAACAACAGTTCAAAATCATTCATAAACCCTCGTATTGAAATGAAATGTTATTGCATGTAGCATTGTATGTCTCACAAGAATCCGTCAGTTTAATTGGATAACAACAGTTCAAAATCATTCATAAACCCTCGTATTGATATGAAATGTTATTGCATGTATCATTGTATGTCTCACAAGAATCCGTCAGTTTAATTAGCTGACATCAGTTCAAAATCATTACCCTCGTATTGATATTAAATATTATTGCATGTATCATTGTATGTCTCACAAGAATCCGTCAGTTTAATTGGCTAACAACAGTTCAAAATCATTCATAAACCCTCGTATTGATATGAAATGTTATGGCATGTATTATTGTATGTCTCACAAGATTCCCTCAGTTTGATTGGCTAACAACAGTTCAAAATCATTCATAAACCCTCGTATTGATATGAACTGTTATTGCATGTATCATTGTATGTCTCACAAGAATCTGTCAGTTTAATTGGCTAACATCAGTTCAAAATCATTACCCTCGTATTGATATGAACTGTTATTGCATGTATCATTGTATGTCTCACAAGAATCCGTCAGTTTTATTGACTAACAACAGTTCAGAATCATTCATAAACCCTCGTATTGATATGAAATGTTATTGCATGTATCATTGTATGTCTCACAAGATTCCCTCAGTTTGATTGGCTAACAACAGTTCAAAATCATTCATAAACCCTCGTATTGATATGAAATGTTATTGCATGTAGCATTGTATGTCTCACAAGAATCCGTCAGTTTAATTGGATAACAACAGTTCAAAATCATTCATAAACCCTCGTATTGATATGAAATGTTATTACATGTATCATTGTATGTCTCACAAGAATCCGTCGGTTTAATTGGCTAACAACAGTTCAAAATCATTCATAACCCGTCGTATTGATATGAAATGTTATTGCATGTATCATTGTATGTCTCACAAGAATCCGTCAGTTTAATTAGCTGACATCAGTTCAAAATCGTTACCCTCGTATTGATATTAAATGTTATTGCATGTATCATTGTGTGTCTCACAAGAATCCGTCAGTTTAATTGGCTAACAACAGTTCAAAATCATTCATAAACCCTCGTATTGATATGAAATGTTATGGCATGTATCATTGTATGTCTCACAAGAATCCGTCAGTTTAATTGGCTAACATCATTTCAAAATCATTACCCTCGTATTGATATGAACTGTTATTGCATGTATCATTGTATGTCTCACAAGAATCCGTCAGTTTAGTTGGCTAACAACAGTTCAGAATCATTCATAAACCCTCGTATTGATATGAAATGTTATTGCATGTATCATTGTATGTCTCACAAGATTCCCTCAGTTTGATTGGCTAACAACAGTTCAAAATCATTCATAAACCCTCGTATTGAAATGAAATGTTATTGCATGTAGCATTGTATGTCTCACAAGAATCCGTCAGTTTAATTGGATAACAACAGTTCAAAATCATTCATAAACCCTCGTATTGATATGAAATGTTATTACATGTATCATTGTATGTCTCACAAGAATCCGTCGGTTTAATTGGCTAACTACGGTTCAAAATCATTCATAACCCGTCGTATTGATATGAAATGTTATTGCATGTATCATTGTATGTCTCACAAGAATCCGAAGTGTTGATCATACATTCTTTTTAGAATGAAGCGCTTACGCTTACGCGCTTCATACACAATTTACCTCAGTGAATACTTTTACACAAATACAAATAACGAGCAATCATTTTTTTCAGTAACACAACTTGTGACAAAAAAAAATTGTGAACAACTACAAAAATAAAAGGATTTCAAATTGAGAATGGAAATTGGGAATGCGTCAAAGAGACACCAACCCTACCAAAGAGCAGACAACAGCAGAAGGCAACTAATAGGACTTTAATGCAGCGAGATAATCCAGCACCAGTACGCGTGCTTCTGTTGGCTCCTAAACACAAATATGTACTAGTTCAGTGATAATGGACGTCATACTAAACTCCTAGATATATATAAAATAAAAATAAATAAAAATCATAAAATATTAACTAAGGCCAGAGGCTCCAGACTTGGGACAGGCGCAAAAATGCGGCAGGATTAAACATGTTTTTGAGATATCAACCCTCCCCCTATACCTTTAGCCAATGTAGAAAAAACAAACACACAACAATACGCACAGTAAAACTCAGTTCGATGTCAGAGTTGGTAACAAAAAGTAAAACCACAAAAAACTCCGAGGAAAATAAAATCGGAAAGTCCCTGATGACATGGCAAAATCAAATGACAAAACACATAAAAAACGAATGGACAACAACTGTCAGAATAGATAACAAAAGAAACTTCACAAAATGACAATGACATGAATAGTTCATTAATTAACAAATGACTACTAGCAGTTACTGACATGCATGTATATGATCCGGACCATATGAGTATTTGGACCATACGCGTATGGTCATTACCATATGCGTATACTCATATGGTCGGACCATATGAGTATAATACTCGTTTGGTTATTAACGGGCCAGACCATATGAGTATTTGGACCATGTAGGTATTTTTTTTTTTAATTACATTATAAAAGTTTCAATAAAACAAAAACTTTATCTAAAAAAAATATGGTTACATGACAATGTTTTATTTTTTAATTCAAATATTACGTAAAAAAGAAATATTGATGCCATAGTTAGTTTTCATCGCTAATTACATTCTTTCATGTAGGCTTGGGGTGACATTTACTTTCACGTGGTATCATAGTTTTTTTGCATTTGCAAGTCGGTTGTGCACGATCCTTTTCATTTACACCCTTTGTTTGCGAGTGAAAAGCTAGTCTTTTTTTAGCTGCGTACAGTGATACCGAGATCCTTCCGATATGTGTACGGTGTTTTTAAGAAGCTCTAGATCTCAAATATCGTAACTTGATTGCAATACACCATATTTACAAGACAACTTAAATAAACTATGTTACTTTCCAGTGATTTCTTGTGTAACAGTTCATTAAGAAATTTTTGGAATTTATTTTTTTAAGCCGACATATTGCCATGCACACGTAATAACAAATCGGTGAAGACCATCGTAAATGACCATCGGTAATGACCATCGGTATGAAATGTGTTTATTATATTTTGACAAGTAAGTAAAATTAATTATCTCAGATGGTGCCATTAAAACAAAATGCATATATGGATTGGCGATATCTGGCCACAGCTTTTATTCATAAATAGATTCATATAATATATATATAGATGAAGATAGATAAATGATTGGTTACCCGAAGATAATATGGCAACCTTGTAGATAGATAGATATATTAAAATGTAAAGGTGCACCGTGGGATACACGGGTGCTTCAAATTTAGAAAACACCGTGGGATACACAAGTGTAGTCTGTATTATCCAAAAACCTAAAATGTCATAGTTAAAATTAAGATTCTATGCAGCGAATTCTGCCATTTACGGGAATCTATTTATGATGCTTAAAGTTCAAATAAAGTCTTTAGTCTGAACAGCAAACGAGTCAAGATCATCCTTGTCTAAACTGGATTACCACTGCCACGGACAGAAACCTGAAAAATAAATGCAAAAGAGCAGTATCTCACACAAAAAGGAGTGGGAGGGCGGGTTACAAATTTTCCGCTAACACTTTAAAATATACAGCCGGCTTCCTTGGAATTTCTGTAAAAGACTTAATTACATCACATGATATTACGTCACTCATATTGGTAAAGCTAAAATAGGAAACACTATCTGACAGAGGCCCCAGCGATAACTGAATTTAAGTCTATTAACTTAAATTCCATTATCTCAGATGGTGCCATTAAAACAAAATGCATATATGGATTGGCGATATCTGGCCACAGCTTTTATTCATAAATAGATTCATATAATATATATATATATATGGAGATAGATAAATGATTGGTTACCCGAAGATAATATGGCAACCTTGTAGATAGAGAGATATATTAAAATGTAAAGGTGCACCGTGGGATACACGGGTGCTTCAAATTTAGAAAACACCGTGGGATACACAAGTGTAGTCTGTATTATCCAAAAACCTAAAATGTCATAGTTAAAATTAAGATTCTATGCAGCGAATTCTGCCACATTGACGGAGGAAAACAGAGACTCTGTCAACCGCCATAAAAAGGGCGGTTCGCTGCAAAGCTGTGAACCAGATAATAATGATAGATAATCTCTTGATTTTATCGAACAATTGTTCGAAAAATATTTACCAACACAGGTAAAAAGAAACATACAAAATTAACCAAAACAACAACAAGTCCTATATACATATAGATGATTGTATCTGTATTATTATATCATATATAGATTGTAACGTATGTGTATATCATATATGATAGTATCTGTATTAGTATATCCTAAATTAATAGTATCTGGAATTGTATATCATATATTGATTGTACTATATATGCATATCATATATTGATTGTAACTATAATTGTATATCATATAATGATTGTAACTATATTTGTATCTCATATAATATATAACTAACAAGGAAAGGTGGAAGCACAGTCCTTGTTTTGAATAAAATGTTCCATTGCACCCTGTAATATGTTCAGCCACAATTCATTTCCTAAAGATGACAAGTGGACACCATCCGATTGAAAATTTTTTTGATCTGCATGAATATCTGGATGTTTAATGTAGTAACCCCCACAGCTAACTATAAAGGCTGCAATAGAGTTGTTTATCCTATAGCGACACAAGTCCATTGCTTTGTGGTCATTAGAATAACGCCATTTCAACCTGGTCAAAATTTGAGACCATACCAACTTAGAGGTGGGAAACTCCTTCATTATCCATCGAATCATGTCCTTTATTACATTACGCAAAAACCCCACCTTGGAATTACCCAAGTCATTACCCCCTACATGTAATAATAAAAATTGTGGTGGATCCTCATATTTTTTCATTGTTCTTAGCTGAGCTTTAACATGTCTCACTATCATGCCACCCTTGCCTTGCCACCAAAATGAGGCATTCAAACGACCTAAACCTAAGTTTACCCCACCTGGCCGATCACGAGCTGTCACAAAAGCGTGCTTGACTATAGATGATCCTACTATCCAGACATTTACAGGATCACCTACAATACCTATATATAATACAAATACAATCAACTACTTAAGGCAAATAAATGATACTAAATTCTTATGTAACCCTTGTAAGCATTGGAACTCCAGCGACCCAACCGCATTATTTCACTATCTGATACCCCATCCATTGACAAGGTGGTTGCTGCACCAATACGAAAAGAATGGGAACTATATCTGGTTTGATCAATACCAGACAAATCAATAGCCTGTTTCAATAA
Source organism: Mytilus galloprovincialis (assembly GCF_965363235.1). Classification (NCBI taxonomy): domain Eukaryota; kingdom Metazoa; phylum Mollusca; class Bivalvia; order Mytilida; family Mytilidae; genus Mytilus; species Mytilus galloprovincialis. Next base: position 79,769,608 of record NC_134845.1, on the reverse strand, counting down.
AGTCACAAACTGATACCTAGATAAAGGAATACCATCAAAATGACAAAAAAGAGGACCTAAAACTGGGGGTCTCGACTTAATAAACTCGCTGACCAAATTCACAGGACAAATATTCAAATCTAACTGAGGATAAATACAAATGTTTGAACCTTTACCCAACTGGTCTGTTTTGGAAGAAGGAATGCACACCTGAAGCAAACCATTTAAAATATGTATGTCTGATAACTGTAATGTATGGCTCTGTAAACTATTAGTAACAACCAATTCCCCTACCCTAAATAAACCATGAAACGCAAGTGAAAAGGCAGCTTTAAATAAACTTAACTCGTAGCGAGTTTTACAAACACAATCTAAAGAAAAATTAATAGATTTCAGCATGTCTCTGGTTATTGGTAAACGTAAATCATTTTTCTTAGGCCTTGAGCGTTTTATACCTTCTAAAAGCTTCCGAACTAAAAATTTTTGAGTGATGTCCTCATAATTGTTTGCCTTACTAAAAAATCCCAGTCCAGTAACGTAACAATTAATAGTTGAATGCGCTAATTTTTTCTTGAACAGGTAAGCAATAAAACTTTACTTTATAGTGAATAAGATTCATTATTTGCTTGTCCTTAGAAGTTCTCTTGTTAACTATACTCACTAGAGCTAAGTTGTCTATATTGAAACGAATTTTCTTATTACGTAACAATTTTCCCCATAAATACAAAGCAAGAATAACAGGAATCAACTCAAGCAAAGCCAAATTTTTCAATATGGGTGATGAACACCAAATTTGAGGCCACTTAAACTGAGACCACTTACCATTAAAGAAAGCTCCACAACCTAAATATTGATTGCCAGAACTATCTGTGAAAAGCTGTAGAATATCATTTGATAACCAAACTCTTTCAGGGAAAAAACACTGACCATTAAAAATGTTTAAAAAATTGTAACCAAAGCATAGCGTCAGCTTTAACCTCTTTATTTAATCTAACCTTATAGTGATGCTTTTTACACTTGACTGATGCAATGAGATCATAAAACCTACGTATAAAAGCACGGGAAGAAGGAATTGCCCTTGAACAAAAAGACATTAAACCTGTGATAGATTCCAGCTCTCTCAACATTATCTTTTTCTTCTGCAATAAAGAACTCAAATCAGACTGCAGTTTTTCCAATTTCTCTTGGGGAATAATAACCATCATACGAACAGTATCAATTACAAAACCCAAAAAGGGGATGACTGTAGCAGGTCCAATTGTTTTGTTTTCTGCAATAGGAACCCCCCAATTCATTACAAACCTTGCTAAAAGCTTCCATTAAAATACCACAATGGCCAGTTGATTTGGCACCAATAAAAATAAAGTCATCTAAGTAATGATCAACTGAATGTAACTTACTACGTTCTTCAACAAGCCACTGAAGGAACGTTGCAAACTTTTCAAATAAATTACACGATATCGAACATCCAAAAGGAAGAGATTTGTCAATGTAAAAGTGGTCATTGAATTTAATTCCAAGCAAATCAAAATCAGCAGGATTTACTATCAAATTCCGAAAAGCCGACTTAACATCAATTCTAGCCAGTTCTGATGACAAACCGCATTCATAATTTTTTTCTAAAATAGTGTCTAAAGAAGTGTAATTCACCTTGCAATATACTTGATCAATATATGAATTTACACTTTCACCTGGCGGGAACAATAAATTTGTTATAAGTCTCCAACTACTGTCCGATTTAGGCACAAGACCTATAGGATTTATACGGAGGGTTGAAATGGGCATAACTTTGAAAGGCCCTAACATTCTACCCCGCTTCACCTCATCTTGCAATTTGTGTAAAACTGCATCACTATTTTGTACAGCTGAAATTAAATTTTTTGAAAAAGAATGAATGCGAGGGCCAGTATACTGGAGTCTGAAACCATGAGAAAAACCAAATAAAATTTCAGCAGCAACCACTTTGTCAGGGTAACTTACCAAACAAGCTTCTAAACATTTAATTCTTATGGGGGTATGCCCCATGTCCCATAAAAGCGTTAGCAGGTCTCTGTCGTGGGTTTGAACCAGGTTGCCTAAATGAAAAATTATATCTGCTTTGAGGTCTAGGTGACCTGAATCTTGGATTAGCATAAGCAGGTCTTTGATTATGCAAAGCCAATGTCTGCCCATTTGGGCAGGTTATAACAGGATGACCTGCACCACAACGCATGCAAACATGCTTATAAAAACAAGATTGTTTAAAACAACTACCCTCATAATTAAAAGTATAACATTTCAAATTAGACGAAGTGTTCAAGTTAACTGAAGTACTACCATTTTTGTTCTCCGTACTATCATTAATATATATCAACCATAATTCAGAATCAACTGTAGCCCAGGAACCAGTAGGGTCGAAGGCTTTACGCAAACGAAATTGTTCATCATAAAGCTTCCAACCTAAATTATTACAACGCTTGGCACCTAAACGTATTGTACTCATGTATTTGAGCAACTCCTGAAATCTTCCAGGGTGAAGATTGCAATAAATGCTTGTAAATATTATAAAGGCGGATGTCCACACCTCAATACCAAAGATTTTTGACAGGTTTGGAGCAGATTGCATGACAATTTGCCCATTTTGTACCACTAACTTTTGCGTGTTTGAATCTGATGTCATGTTTTGTGCTAATAAAACAGCCAAATCTATATATTCACTTTTATAAATTTTGTCTTTTATATTTTGTGGTACATTTATTGCAATATCAGTATTTACCCCGTATATTTGCTGTGGGATATACATTTGTGGTATACTAGTATTGGATGAACATGTAGGTGTCAAGTTAATAAACTGATTACCTGCATTTTGCATTGGTACGTTATTGTCTGTGAGGTGTGTGTTGTTTGACACAGTGTGTGTATCTGCTGATGTGGAGCTCTGTTGGCTAGTAGTTGCATCAGTGGCACCTAAATGTAGTGATGTGACAGATCCTACGGTGGTTGCGTAAGGGATAGGTCCAGATGTAGACATAGCTGTCGAAAAAGTTGGTGTCCTTGTCATGGATGTCTGTGTCTGGTGTCCTGTTGCAAGTATTTCGGCCCTTGTAGTGGCGTTCCTCGGGAGACTAATTTCCTGTCCCTTTGCTTTACGTTTCCTTGCTGTTCTTCTCAACATTGTGCTACAACTCAAAGAGTAAATCTTAACAAGTATTTCATTATCACATTTTAGTAATAGCTTATATTAACAAAATCAATTCACAATTGAGTGTTAAAGCAAAATAATAATCACATTTACAAAATATTTTAGCTGTGACCGGTAACTTGATGACATTGTAGTATGTTTTGTGATCTATCTCAACCATACATTGTACTTTTATCTCGGCCAAGAGCGGTGTAAACAACCAACAATCAATCCATCAGTTTTCCGATCAAGTGATCTGAATGATGTTCTGGTGTAGAAACACGCGAAAACAGTAGGGTACCTAACTATACTTGGTATACTCTAAACCCATTCTATGATCATTAGACGTAACGATTTGAGTTACTGCTAGCTATCTGTCTCTGTGTAAAATTTCCAAGTTTCAAACTAAGTTTGTTTGTATCGAGAGTTTCACTTCCGGTTTAAAAAAGGCCCTTTCGCCCCAAAGTGGGAACGTCAAATCGCCCCATAGCCGTGTACGTCCCTACGCACGTGGTCCGTAAATATCTTTGTAGTGATATTATTACGTTTTTTTGTTTGTTTGTTATATATATAAGAACGATGGCTACCTTTTAATGAAAACTTAATGAACATGCAGGGGCCCATCAACAACGCATGTCTCCTGATATGATATAATGATATGCTTCAATGATCTAGTTGCGAAAACTATAACGTTACTTATCTGTAACGGCGTATTAAATCACACAGCCGCTCTTTACGAGCTAAACCTAATATAAAAAACAATTGTTAACTCATCGTCAAACATGTGTAACACGTTCACACGGTACCATACCAGTCTAACTACGTGAATTCTAATTTAAATACGTGAATGAATCTAATTTAAATATATAAAACATAAAGGACGAACAATATCATAATTCATAAGTTCTATTGCTAAAATAAAATAACAATGTAAGAGGAGGAATAGATTTATATCATGCCGCATGTGTTCGCCACGTGGCGATTATTTGGAATATCCAAAATTGGTAAAAGAAACCAAACTTTATAATGAAATTCAATGCTATACGATATTGGATGCATGAAACACATCAACAATACCATACTAACCATACTTTAGAATTAAAGATAGCTTTTTACAAATTTTCCGCTAACACTTTAAAATATACAGCCGGCTTCCTTGGAATTTCTGTAAAAGACTTAATTACATCACATGATATTACGTCACTCATATTGGTAAAGCTAAAATAGGAAACACTATCTGACAGAGGCCCCAGCGATAACTGAATTTAAGTCTATTAACTTAAATTCCACTATGTGCAACTTCTAATATTTATTTAGCTAATCTTTTTATTATAATATGATAATAAAATTACCTATATGAAAGCGCCTTTTTAATGAACGAGTATATACCCATATGGTCATGACCATACGCGTATGGTCCAAATACTCATAAGGTCCGGAACATATACACCTATTAAAGAGGAAAACAATAATGTTTATCATTTTCACTTTCTACAGATTTTGGTATGGCACACAAGAACAGAGAAACCTAAGATAAAGACAATCGACTACAATGTTTCGATGTTAGAAGTTTGATGATCCGAAACCCTATCAACAAAATAAGATGATGTAGCGTTACCTGAATCAAAGAATAAAATGTCCTTTTGTTTAATATCTGCAATTTTTCTTAACAATATAATTTCTTTTTGTTTAGGATATGAAATATCATGAAATATACTTTCAGGCTTCTTAACGTTTCCATATTTGTTTGTTAGTATAAGTCAATAAAGGCAACAGTAGTATAACGCTGTTCGAAATTCATAAATCGATTGAGAAAAACCTAAATCCGTGTTAAAAACTAAAACTGAGGGAAACACATCAAATATAAGAAGAGAACTACGACACAATAAAAACACAACGCTAAAATGTATCACACATAGAAACGAACTATAATATAACAAATTCCATTTTCATGACACTGTATAGGACATGTTAAGAAAAAAATGGTGGATTGAAACCTGGTTTTGTGGCTACCCAAACCTAAAAAAACTTCCCACTTTTATGACAATGTTAAATATAACATTTAAATGACAACATTACACCCCAGGACTACAATACAAATAAATGGGAGAACATATCGGAAAGAGAAACACACAAATAATAGCTATCAAAAGGTACCAGGGTTATAATTTAATACGACAGACGCGCGTTTCATGCATACACTACTAATTAGTGACGCTCAAATAAAAAAAGTTCGAAAGTCAAAACAAGTACAAGTTGAAGAGCATTGAGGACCAAAATTTCCAAAAAGTTGTGCCTAATACGGCTTAGGTTTCTGCCTGGGATAAGAACATCCTTAGAATTTAAAATAATTCATACTTTTGCAAACAGTAAATTTATAAATATGACTATATAATAGATATACATGATAACACCGAACTGGTGAAGATTTTTGTAAAAGTTAACAAACGACGACGGACAAATTCGACGACGGACGACGGACGCCAAGTGATGCCTTCTGGCCAGGTAAGCTAAAAATGGTTAGAATTCCAACAAAAATGTGGCTGATATAAATGATCAGTAAGTATAGCTTATCATTTTTAAAATTTGTCAATATCAGAAAATATCCTATAGCGGTTTTCAACATTACACGCAAAAACGTTAACCCCTATGTTGACAATGTTGGTTGGCAGGCGGGGTCATCGGAAATATTAGAAAAAAAATGCACAAATGATGAGTATGCCGAACTTTGATTCCAATTGGCCCTGTAGTTTTAGAGGAGAAGGTGTTTATGGAAATTAACGGACAAAACAATAAAAAGGAACGAAAGACGCAATGTGGTGAGAATAGCTCACTTGACCCTTTGAGTTTCTTTGTGTTTTTCGCATCAGTAGCCATTCGATGGGTAACTGGTGCATTTTTACGCTAGCAAAATACCGGGAAGAACAATCAGGAACCAGATTTGGCTCACAACAAAAAGAGAGTGATAAGAGTTGATCTTTAATTTTTGAAACCGCAAAATTTCTGCGTTTGGCGATAATAACAAAATACAGAAGATTTTATAAGAATAATTGAATACATAAATTAACATAATAGGCAATGATCTACATGAAAATGACGAAAAGAATGTTATCAAGATCGTACAATAACAAGACTGTTTAATGCCATTTAACTGTTATTAGATCTGCATAGTTGGTATTCTACAAACAAAGTTGACATGTTTTAATAGATTAACACCATTTAATGTAAAACGTTTTTTTTCTCAAAATACATTGTGAGAAATTGTAAGTTATGTAAAAATGCCTTTAAAAGTATTTTATATAAAATCGAACGCTGTAATTCCAAATGAATATTATGCGCATTTATCATTGCAGATCATTCATTCATGATAAAATTGATATCTTATATACATTAGATTTAATTTGTGCGATTGCCAAAGGAAAGTGAAAGAAAACCATTGTTTAAATTGTGAACGCGAATTCTTCCCTATGCGGCCTTTTCTGCATTATTTCTGTGTTTACAGTGCATGGCAAGATTGTAAATTGGTAAATCAAATGCTATGTAGTTGATAATATTATAAAATATGATGCAAAGTGTTTACAATAAATTAAGATAATTTAAACATGATTTATAGGGTATTTCATATAATATCACGCATCTTTCAATAAACCTTTCTGGGATAAATTAATTTTAGACAAGAATGTGTCCATAGTACACGAATGCTCAACTCGCATTATCATTTTCTGTGTTCAGTGGATCGTTTTTTGGCATTAAAGTAAGAAAGATCATATTATCGGGAACATGTGTGGTATGTTGCAAGTTGATTGGACGTCAACTTCATCGAAAACAACCTTGACCAAAAACTTAAACCTGAGGCTGGACAGACGGACAAACGAACGGACCAACAGACCAGAAAACATAAAAATCCAAGGAAATATAACTCGACTAACCTCACTAGTCATTACTCTTTTAATGATATTTATAATACAGAATTTTCTATAGCACCTTCTATGTTATTAATGAGTATTCATGTGTGATTTCGTGTTTTCCATGTTTTTTTCCAACTATTCGATAAGCGATCAGTTGAATGAAAGCGGAAAAATATTTGTAACAGCAGTGAAATTTGATTTTAGATATTCAATGCTATTAATGGAGCTGTATTGGGTTTGCCTCTGTGCGCTGTACTGCAAAAGTATTGATTGCCCACAATGCAATATTGCACATGAGCAGAAACGTTACGAATTCCCGCCCAGCTGTGATTCCTTTCACGGATTTGGCTATACTTTTTGGACCTTTTCGATTATAGCTCTTTATCTTTTATATAAGCTTTGGATTTCAAATATTTTGGCCACGAGCATCACTGAAGAGACATGTGTTGTCAAAATGCGCATCTATTGCAGGAAAATTTGTACCGTTAGTAGTATTACTACCACTGGATCGATGCTGGTGGACTGTTAGTCCCCGAGGGTATCACCAGCCCAGTAGCCAGTACTTAGGAACTGGCATGAAAATACGGATTTATTGTGTTATTAAAATTTGCTGTTACAAAATGTTAGAAATTATTAAAAATTAAGGAATGTATCTCCCTCACGCAAAGCTCTGATTCCTTTCACGGATTTGGCTATACTTTTTGGACCTTTTCGATTATAGCTCTTCACATATAAGCTTTGGATTTCAAATATTTTGGTCACGAGCATCACTGAAGAGACATGTTTTGTCGAAATGCGCATCTGGTGCAGGAAAATTGGTACCGTTAATGTTATTTAACCCGTTCCTGTTCCCTCAATGCTGACTTCCGCAATGCGTGGGGGAGGAGAAATACCGTTTGTATCGTGGCTTGAAACATGCCAAAACACATGAAAAATTCAATAACAATCCAATAGATTCATGATCGTTAAAGGCTGATGCCTCAATATTGAAAAACCCGAACATAACTCCAAAGACTCTAAAATAAGTGTTTCTTCGAGATCGAACTTCTGATCATAGTTAAATTTGAGACTTTGCATGTGATGAAAGGCAAAGATTACGGCCACAGATGTCATGACGTGTTCTATTTTTATTGCAGTTTCAACAAACGTTGATGATTTAACTAAATCGAAGAATGTAATCATTAATATGATGGAGACTATATCAACGAAGATCCACATGAATAATTCGCGATTACTACTCAGGATTTTCTTATCCCAGGCATAGATTACTTAGACGTATTAGGCAACAACATTTTGGAATTTTGGATCCCCTATGCTCTTCAACTTTATACTTGTTTGGCTTTGTAACAATGTTGATCTGAGCGTCACTGATGGGTCTTATGCAGACGAACCTTGCGTCTGGCGTATGAAATTATACGCTTGGTACCTTTGATAACTTTTTCCATTACTGGATCGATTCATATGCTGGTGGACGTTTCGTCCCTGATGTTATCCCAAGCCCAGTAGTCAGCACTTCGGTGTTGACATGAATATCAATTATATTGTCCTTTCTTAAAATGTACTGTTTGCAAAAGTATGAATTATTCGAAATACTAAGGATTTTCTTATCCCAGGCATATATTATCTTAGCCGTATTTGTCACAACGTTTTAGAATATTGGGTCCTCAATGCTTGTTTGGTTTTTAACTATTTAAATCTGAGCGTCAATGATGATTCTTATGCAGACGAAATGTGCGTCTGGCGTATGAACTTATAAGCATGGTACCTGATAACATTCGAGATCGTTGGGGCGCGTTTGCAACATTATTGATTGATCTTGAATTTGCTAATATTATAGATATACCCTTACATACATAGAGAGGGGCTGATAACTGTAACCCTATCCCTTTTGAATTGATATGAATGAAAGTTGTTATGTGTTTATGTAAAACTTTGAAAATGATTCATATGTTTACATAATGTCACTTATAATTTTAGGAAAATGTTAAGAAGCTTAGCTTAATATATAGCAATACAATATCATCAAACATTACAGATATATTGACACATTAGATTCGAATAACTTATAGGATATCTTTATCATAGAAACCCACTATAATTTTGGAAGCTGATGAGGCAACAAACCCTTCAAATATTCATGTCTCAAACGCGAATACTAAATACGCCATATTACCAATTTTCTTTGTATTTGCCATGAACAGAATATTGGATGATTCTAAAGGGAAAGGCAGCTTACAACGATACAATGATATGGTAAATTTTTTTGCATCAATTAGTTAGTGATAGCAGTTGGATCAAATACAATATCATGGTTCAAACATAAGTATAAAAACATTTTAACCTTTCTTTTTATTATAAACGTGTTGACTTTTTATTTTACTCCCCATAAGAAGACTTTAAACCTGAAACGAAAAAAAGATCAATAAGACTACAAATGTAAGTTGAAGTAACCGCAAACATGATTCATTTATTGAAGGTAATAGTGTTCTAGATATATCATTTCTGCAATAACTAAGTTATTAAAGGCAACAGACTTTATAATAATAACAATTAGTATGATTGCCGATGAGATAACTCTCTCCACAAGATACCAAATGTCATAGATATTGACAAATATAGGTCAGTGTATGGTCTGAAACAATGACCAACACTCATATTCCATAGTCAGCTATATAAAGCCCCGAAACGAGTTTAAGTTAAATTTAACAAAAAAACTAACGCCCTGATTTATTTACAGAATAATGAATGAAAACAAATTTGATATATAACAGTAAAAAGTAAAATCACAAAAATACTGAAAATTCAAAAAGGAAAGTCCTCAATCAAATGGCAAAATCAAAAGTTCCAACACATCAAACGGAAGGATAACAACTGTCATATTCCTGACTTGGTACAGGCATTTTCTTATGTAGAAAATGGTAAACGACATCAATTAGTTACAGGTTCTTGAATTGGGACAGACACATACAGAATGTGGCGGGGTTTAACCAGTTTGAAGACGCCAACTCCTTAAGATTGGACAGTGGTATAACAGTACAAAATTAAAACAAACTATAAACGATAGTTGAAAAGGATTAAACCCATTAGATCGATACAAATCAGAAAGATATCTGACAAAAAACACACCGGACTTGTCAGGATACTTTTACATCCCCAAAGGAACTGGAAACACTTGTAATTGATGACTGAGAGCCAAAAATAACTAATACATAAATCATGCATATAAGACCTAAATTGAAAAAAGTGATATGTGCATATCAATTGTAGGAAATCTGATTTCCGTTTTTTGTTTTGTCATTAAGCGAGATTGTTCGTTAGAATTGTAATGAATTTTTTTTTATTGCTGACTATATGGTTTGCGTTTTGCTTGATTTTGAAGATTGTACAATGACATATAACCGCCATAGCACGAGGAAACTGTAAGGTATTTGTCGTAAAGGCAATCTTACCATATCTCCATATTTTATCAAGAGAAAAAGTGATAGAATTGCATGAATTTAAACAGATGTAACAACGAGAAAGTACACCAGTTTAGTAGTAAACAGTTAATTCCTTTACAGACAATGTTGAGTGAAGTGTCAATATCGTGTTTTCACGATGTCTCAATCTTGTGTTATTAAAAGAAAAAAGCTAAACTCGAAATGCAAAGCCATAATCCCAAAAACGTAACATCGCAAAAACTAACAATCTGATTTAAGTAAAACAATAAAAACAAAAAGACGACATCGCGAAAGAACGAATCGTGTTGTTTCGGAAAAAGGCAGGAAAATTGTTAATCCCGAGAAAAAGTGAAAGGATGAAGTGAATTTATAATAGGATAGGCTAAGGAAGGTAGTTGTCAGACAATTTATTCGAAAATAGGCAATATCAAAATAAATACCAGTGGTACACTTTCTTATGTGTTAACAGTTTCAAATATTTTTAATGATGCCACATTTACTCACTTCTTTTACATAAATGTTAATGTAAAAACTTCTTGAAGCTTAACCCCCTTTTTAAAATTCATGCTGCGGGTAAAAGAGGGTCAATTAGACAAACCCCAAATAGATAACAAATGACGTAAATAACTATGTAAGGACTTATATCTCATCGTACCGCTTACGTGTACAACAATGCGCTTAGACAAACAAAAATAAACATGTCAATACAATCCAGAATTAAAAAAATGTCGGCTCCCTTAACCTACAGACAGGTAACTAGGGGCCGGGTCTGCAAGGGGTTGCAAGACAGTATGATAACCCGAGATGTTTATATCCATGTGCTAATGTTTTAGAAATGAAATTGTCTATTTGGCTAAAATTCCTCATCTTCTATTTTTGTATCGAAGATGATATACATTTATTTTCAATTTTAAGGATAAGGTTAACATTTTTTCAAAATCAAAAGATTTTATCAAGCCTCGGTCAACCTTACCGGATAGCACGAACGGACGCCTAACGGATGAAAATAAAAGTTGTCCGTTGACAAAATTGTTATCCGTTGACAAAATTGTTATCCGTTTGGAGTCCGTTGATGTACTGACCGAATAAAACGGACGTGTAACGGATGCATTACGGACATACCCCGGATATGTAACGTACGATAAACGGACACGTACCGGACAGAACGGATGTCGAACGTACATCCAACGGACGAGTACCGCATAAAACGGACACATAACAGAAGCGTACCGGATAAAACGGATGAACAAGATATACGGAAAAATCAAAGGGGACAATAATAATACATGTAAATCGCATAAATATTCAAAATGTTTCTGTGTAACTGGTGTTGTTTTTTTCTTCAAAATTCCGCCAAAAGACAGTGTCTGGCCTGAATAAGAACTGCTTGATTGTGTTTTTGTGCCTATACTCTAAGATCGATTATGAATAATAAGAATGCATGAACCTTAAGAAATCTGACATACCAATAATTGGCATTTATCCGTTTCAGATCCGTTCACCATCCGTTTTATCCGTTATACGTCCGGTAAAAGTCCTTTTCTCATCCGTTCAACATCCGTTTTATACATTAAACGTCCGGTAGAAGTCCGTTGGTGAATTTATCTTCCAGACCTCCAACGGATGTATAACGGACACGTAACGGATACAAAACGGAAACGAAACGGAGTACCGTACAAAACGGACGTTCAACGGACATTTTATCCGTTGGACGTCCGTTCAAAGTTTTGAACATGCTCAAAGTTTTCCACCGGACAGAACGGACGTCGACGGATAAAACGTACGCTTAACGGACATGCAACGGATATGGACGAACGTCTAACGGATAAGAACGGACGTTTAACGGACATGAACGGATTGAAAAAAGTTATCCGTTAGGTGTCCGTTCGAGCTATCCGGTAAGGTGTGACCGGGGCTTCAGTTATATATAAGTAATACTAAGAAATCTTGCAAATATGAGAAAACACATAAATTATTGAAAATTGGTATAATCTCACAATAACTTAAGTAAGTTGATCGTACACAGCAATACACACATTGAATTTTAATTTTTTCAAAGTCAACTTTTCAAAAATGAATCAACGCATGATCAAAAGCTGGCAGTTAGAATTGTGAAGCAGTGTTATGTATGCAATTACAAATGTACGCAGCGACGTTAAGGGCGTTTCGAAAAATTTCCCATTTTTATACACAGGAAAAACCATATTGAACTCAAAGCTAGTTTTCTTTGCCTAAAGGCCAAAAATGCATGTTAAAAGCGTACACAGATGGGAAAGATTCGATTCTGAATTGCATTCCAAACTTTTATTTATAGAAAAATATAAATACATTAGTGTCACGTGACTTCTAACTGAAAGTAAGGACATTTCCCAAATAAGTCAAAAGGGCAGGTGCAAGATGAAATCAGATCGCCCTGGTTTTGGGCTCCCTGTAATCGGGATACTACAAAAGTAACTTATTTTACTGGAAAAGTGCTGTGCCTAGTTTAAAAGCAGAGCAGTCGGGGCACTTAGCGATCTCCATAATATTATGGAATTCCGTAATTTTTGTGGAAAATTAAAGTTGTCTCCCTTTGACTAACAGGCTAAAATTAAGACAGGAGATAACTATATTTTGAAACTGATTCTCTGAAAAAAGATAGACAAATGAAATATATTTATTGTTTTCTTAAATACAATGGAAAAAATATATAATAACATGAAGGGATGTCACCTTGGTGAAGAGTACTCGCTCGGTAAAACATTTACAAAATGGAAACACAAAAATATATCCATTTTATGTATTGTGGGTTGTTGATTTTTTCATTGTTTTATATATGTAAACTGTATATTATGTATAATGTTTTAAGCCATTAGCTCATATTGGCGTAAAGTGCTTTTCAATAAAAAAAATTAAGGACTTATAAACGTAAAACCCTCAACATTATAACAATGGACTAGATAATAGTCCAATGAATTATATACCATATAAATCATAATTAAAAGCGTATTTAATACATGTACTAATTATGTAAACTGACAATTATCTAATCTAGTAATTAAGTGATATCTATAGAAAAATTATTACTCGAACACCAGTATTAAGGGACCGTAAAAAACACATTTTTGAAATAATCAACAAAGGGGTGATTTTTTAACTAACTGATAACTTTAATAATTTTCCGAAGCCTCCGACAAAAGTAGAAGAACACGAAAACTGAAACGATTTCAGATGCACCTAAAGGAATTGAGATCCTGCATTTTGGCCACGGAGGATTTCTTTAAAAATATGAAAGTAATTGTGCAATCACAATCATTTTTAGAAAGCCATTCACAGTTTGTTTATATAAACATCAAGATTATTTTTTCATTCGTTTTATGGGTTATTTTCTTTTTGAGAGTCCGTATTTTCATTAGTTCCAGAATTATTTATAGGACAAAATGTAAATGTTTCAACACAGGGAGAAAATTTCGCACCCTGTGGCGGGCTACATCTATCCCCTTAAAGAAAATATGTACTAATTCATTGGAGATGTCCCTGACTTGGGAGAGGCACAAATATGCAGCAAGGACACATGTTTACCAACAATTTTTTCACACGATCTTTTAGACGCAAACAAAAAAATGAGACGAAAGTCAAATGATTTTTATTTAATCTCTTGATGGATATATGTAAACAGGTTGAGAAAAGGTATCACTCCAAGGGATTGAAATTTCAACTTTTGATCAAATTTTGAGGAAATATGTGACACCTTTACACCACTTTTAGCAAAACATGTAGGTTGGTGCCATGGAGACGTCAAACATACATTCTAGCTTTAACCTTTCAACTTCTGGATATCAAATCTTTACAAAATACTGATTACAGACATATACACATATATGACACAAATAGTAGGCTTAATTTGTAAGAAAGGAAAGAAAAGGGACTGGTAACATGTTACGTATTTTTTTTCCTAACAAGTACCAATCTAGGGACAAATCTCATTTGATGATGTCATCTTCAAGAAAAGAGCAACTAATACTACCATAACATATCAGCTTCCTACTCTTCTTTGAGGACGTTTTAATAAACATTTGGGGTCTTTTTTATTGAACTCATGCAAGTCTTTCATTTTGCCCATACAGCTGTCGTCGTGTCAACCTCTATCTCACCACCTAGATTCATTGGCGCACGTTGCTGTCGACGACTTGTTGCTCGTCTTCTACGCTCTTTTCAAGGTCCATTACAGCTATTAACCTATCATTCTGGAGGACTAACCACCTTGCCTACAAAACCAACTGCTTCATTTCGATGTAAATATCTAAAATGTGACAAACCTTCTGTCAAACTACTGAATCTAACCAAATGAATTAAAAAAAGAATGTGTCCATGGGACACCAATAATGCCCGGCTTGCATATATTTAGCATTATAAAGCCCGCGCTGGAGTACGTCCATTATTCATTATTCATAGTTCATTATTCAAAATTCAATAATGAATAATGAAATAGTTCACTATTCACTATTCCATATCTAAAAAATGAATAATGAATAATGAAATAGTTTATGTTTCATTATTCAACTTGAAGCGGTGAATAGTGAAATAAAAAAAAATTACCTTGACACTATAGCTATATCCCGTATTTCTAAATTCGTCTTTTGATGTTATTTAACAAATATTCCAATTAATATCAGATAAAATAGATAAAAAAATTCAATTTTTAATTTGATATATTTATCTAATTCCTACTTTCGGAGGATAAACTAGTGGGTTTTCCTAACTACTTTTAACAGAAATTCCTTGGTTCAATGTATGGACGATCTGAATGCCAAAACATATTTTTTCAAAATTGAAATACTCTAGTGGTCTTTCTTTTTTAATTTTCACTCGATCTTTGCTATTCTTCATCCTTAAATAAATTAAAGATAAAACAAGTCGATATGTGCCGCAATGACCATTAGAGGGATTATGGAGGACCTAAATGCCAAAATACAGAAATAGCCAATTTTGAATACTGAAATGGATATTTTGAATAATGGAATGGACTGCTAGGACCCTTTAGTCCCTAATTATAGATAAACCTTATACCTCATTCGAAAGCTTATTACGAGAGGAACAAAAGGAATATAGTCAACATGTTCCGTAACGCATATTAGAGGCGTAACGAAGGACCTAAATATCAAAATACGCCTGAACATGAAAAAATAGCTTATTTTGTATACTGGAATGGACTGTTGCAACCCTAATCAAGGCACAATTTATACACCAAATCAAAGCTTATTGATAGAGGAATAAACTGAGTATAAACGATATAAACGATATGCGCCGCAATGACCATTAGAGGGATTACGGAGGACCTTAATGCCAAAATACGCGTGAAAATTAAGAAATGATCAATTTTGAATAATGAAATGGACATTTTAAATAATGGAATGGACTGCTGCGACCCTTTAGTCCCTAATTATAGATAAACCTTATACCTCATTCGAAAGCTAATTACGAGAGGAACAAAAGGAATACAGTGAACATGTTCCGCAACACATATTAGAGGAGAAAAAAAGGACCTAAATATCGAAATACGCTTGAACATGAAGAAATAGCTTATTTTGAATAATGGATTGGACTGTTGCAACCCTTCAGTCCCTAATCAAGACAAAATTTATACACCAAATTAAAGCTTATTGATAGAGGAATAAACTGAGTATAAACGATTTGTGCCACAATGACCATTAGAGGGGTTAAGGAGAACCTAAATGCCAAAATACGCATGAAAATTAAGAAAAAGACAATTTTGAATAATGAAATGGATATTTTGAATAATGGAATGGACTGCTGCGACCCTTTGGCCCATAATTACAGATATACCTTATACCTCATTCGAAAGCTTATTAAGAGAGGAACAAAATGTATATAGTCAATATATATTAGAGGAGTAACGAAGGATTTAAATATCGAAAAACGCTTGAACATTGAGAAATAGCTAATTTTGAATAATGGAATGGACTGCTGCAACCCTTCGGTCCCTTATCTAGGCAATATTTATTCACCAAATCAAAATTTATTGATAGAGAAATAAACTGAGTATAAACGATATCTGCCGCAATAACCATTAGAGGGGTTACGCAGGACCTAAATGCCAAAATGCGCATGAAAATTAAGAAATAGCCAATTTTGAATAATGAAATGGATTTTTTGAATATTGGAATAGACTGCTAGGACCCTTCAGCCCCTAATTACATATATATATTATACCTCAATCGAAAGCTTATTAAGAGACACTACAAAAGTCAAAAAGTCTGAAAAGACCAGTTTTTGTCTGAATTTGCATGAATATTTACTCGACATTCTTAATTTAACTGAATAATTTTTAAAAATTCTTGACATAGTATTAATTTGTCTAATAAGGTTCGTGATTTTTCTTGACAAGTGTCTTGACAGTATGAACATTGTCTTAAAATTTCTCGACACATCCTGTATCATATGATAAGAGTCTGGATTAATCTCGACCAATTCTTGACTGTCTTAAATTTGTCTCGATCTGTCTTGACATATTCTTGACATTCTTAATAATGTCTCGATCTGTCTTGACATCTTTTTGACATTCTTAATAGTGTCTGAATGTGTCTTGACATATTCTTGACATTCTAAATAATGTCTGAATATGTCTCGACAATTCTTGAGTCTCAAATATGTCTTGACACTATCTCAACAGTATAAATTTCGCCTTCGAATGTGAACAGACTTATTCTGCACTGATTATGACATTATATTGCTGTTATATACTTATTATGGCTAAACTAAACTTTGAGGAATCAAGGATTAATTTGGTATAGTAAGATACCCTTTTGGTGCAACTAAATTTGAATACCCTGAATAATCCCCCATGTAGTTTAATTTTGATTTGTTTTTATTAAACGTTGAATTATTTTTCACTTGGAATATAAGTTGAAGTTACTGACAAACAACATTTAGAGTTTTGTCGTTCGCAAAACTGCCAGTCAAATTTTCTTTCTTTACTAAACATGTAACATAGGTTTCGTTTAAGCAGTTTTAAAATGTGACCATGCGTTTCTTTTGGACCCTTCTGTGTGTGTGTGGCTAAAAAAAAGGGGGGGGGGGCTTTTGTGAAGGTCACAGAATTTGTTCCCATCTTGATTCAAATACCTTATTCATTTTTTAGGACAACCAAAACACATTCTTTATTCCAATTTGAGTGTTGAATTTTATAATTTTTTAACAAACATAAATATTTGTGATAACTCCTTCCGTAAAAGAAAATATGTTTAGATCTATATTATGCATGTCTTTTTTGAGATCTTTTTGAGATCAATTTCATAAGACCAATGATTTCTATAGAAAATGGACCAATTACATTTCATAATTTTGATGAAGAAAATCAATTTTAAATAATTTTTTTCATCTAAATGATTTTCATGTTTCATTATATGAACAAACTTTTACAATTGTAGTGGCATAGTTGGTCAACTGATGAGTTGTATGGCTAATTACAGGTAAAGCAGTAGTTTCTATTTGACAGTTGCGTGTACTCTGGGGTGTGGAATACCTTATTGTTATGGGGAACATCCTGTCCATGTGTAATACTTAATATATATTTCAACAGATGACATTACACAAATTTTTCTTCTGTTAAATAAATGATTTGTATATCATCATAATTTGCTATTTATATGAGCCACATTTTTGTACAATAAGTATTTACCTTATAAACATTGAATATTATGAATGAAGATTGAAATATGTCTACAGTATGATTGGTTTTTATCATTGGATTTATAAGATTTAGGAATCAAAATTTGTAATTGTTCAAAAACCCAATTTTAAATTGTTTTATATCAACACACCCACATTTAAATTATTTTATACATTAGATTTCAT
The DNA here is from genome assembly GCF_965363235.1 of Mytilus galloprovincialis. Lineage (NCBI taxonomy): Eukaryota > Metazoa > Mollusca > Bivalvia > Mytilida > Mytilidae > Mytilus > Mytilus galloprovincialis. The sequence goes on along the minus strand of NC_134845.1, from coordinate 79,751,264 downwards.
AGCCATATATGCATTTATAAAGATATTTATATACCCAAATTTTCAATTATTTTACATGCCCAACTTTTATTTTTGAAGTGTAACTTAAAACAACTGTATATTATATAAAGAGAAATAAAGATTAAAGTTATATCATGAATATTGGTCATGATTTGTCAAACTCGGAACTGTCAAGTAAATTAAAGACACAATTCAAAATGTTCAGAATATGTCAAGCCATACTGAGAAAAAATAAGAATGTCGAGAACATGTCTAGAAATTTCAAGACAGTATTCAAATGTCAAGACATTTTAAGACAATATTTAGAATGTAAAGAATATGTCAAGTAAATTTCATACAACTTTGATATAAATGAGAATTTGTCAAGAAAAATTAAGACACAAGCCATACTTTTGGAGAATGTCAAGTAAAAGTTCATGCAAATTAAGACACAAACTGGTTTTTTCAGACTTTTAGACTTTTGTAGTGAGAGGAACAAAACATGCAAAAGGTATATATTCAATATATTACAAGAGTAACGAAGGACCTAAATATCGAAATTCGCTTGAACATTAAGAAATAGCTTATTTTGAATAATGGAATGGAGTGCTGCAACCCTTCAAGCCCTAATCGAGGCAAAATTTATACACCAAATTAAAGCTTATTAATAGAAAAATAAACTGAGTATAAATGATATGTTCCGCAATGACCATTAGAGGGGTTACGGAGGACCTAAATACCAAAAAAAACGCGTAAAAATGAAGAAATAGCTAATCTTGAATAATGAAATGGATATTTTCAATAGTTGAATTGACTGCTAGGAACCTTCAGCTCCTAATTACAGATATTCATTATACCTCAATCAAAAGCTTATCAAGAGAGGAACAAAGGGTATATAGTCAATATCTTCCGCAACGGATATTAGAGGAGTAACGAAGGACTTAAATATCGAAATACGTGTGATTGTTGAGAAATAGCCAATTTTGAATAATGAAATGGATATTTTGAATAATGGAATGGACTGCTAGGACCCTTCAGCCCCTAATTACAGATATTCATTATACCTCAATCGAAAGTTTATCAAGAGAGGAACAAACGGTATATAGCCAATATGTTCTGCAACGGATATTAGAGGAGTAACGATGGACTTAAATATCGAAATACGCGTGATTATTGAGAAATAGCCAATTTTGAATAATGAAATGGATATTTTGAATAATGGAATGGATTGCTAGGACCCTTCAGCCCCTAATTACAGATATTCATTATACCTCAATCGAAAGTTTATCAAGAGAGGAACACAAGGTATATAGTCAATATGTTCCGCAACGGATATAAGAGGAGTAACGACGGACTTAAATATCGAAATACGCGTGATTATTGAGAAATAGCCAATTTTGAATAATCAAATAGACATTTTTAATAATGGAATGGACTGCTGCGACCCTTTAGCCCCTAATTATAGATATACCTTATATCTCATTTGAAAGTTTATTAAGAGAGGAACATAAGATTGATAGTCGATGTCTTCCGCAATGCATATTAGAGGAGTCATGAAGGACCTAAACATCGAAATACGCGTGAATATTAATAAATAGCTGATTTTGAATAATGGAATTGACTGCTGCAACCCGTCAGCTGCTAATTATGGAAAATATTATACACCAGATTAAAGATTATTGATAGAGGAATAAACTGAGTATAAACGATATGTGCCGCAGTGACCATTAGAGGGGTTACGGAGGACCTAAATGCCAAAATACGCGTGAAAATGTAGAAATTAGCCAATTTTTAATAATGAAATGGATATTTTGAATAATGGAATAGACCACTAGGACTTTTCACCCCCTAATAACAGATATACCTTATACCTCATTCGAAAGCTTATCAAGAGAGGAACAAAAGGTATATAAACAATATGTTCCGCAACGGGTATTAGAGGAGAAACGAAGGACTTAAATATCGAAATACGCGTGAATATTGAGAAATAGCTTTTTTTGAATAATGGAATGGACTGCTGCAACCCGCCAGCTGCTAATTAAGGAAACAATTATATACCAAATCAAAGTTTATTGATAGAGGAACAAACTGAGTATAAAATATATGAGCCGCATTGACCATTAGAGGAGTACGGATGACCTAAACCCCAAAATACGCGTGAAAATGAAGAAATAGCCAATTTTGAGTAATGAAATGAATATTTTGAATAATGGAATGGACTGCTGTGACCCTTCAGCCCCTTATTAAAGATATATTTTATACCTCATTCGAAAACTTATCAATAGAGGAACACAAAGTATAAAGTCAATGTATGTTTTGCTACGCATATAAGAGGAGTAACGGAAATACGCGTAAAACTAAGAAATAGCATACTTTGAATAATTGAATGGACTGCTGCGACCCGCCAATCCCTGATTAAAGCAAACATTATACTAGTACGTCTTTTTGAATAATAGGTTGACGGATCGCAGCAGCCAATTCCATTATTCAAAATAAGACAGTTCTTAATATTCACGCGTTTTTCGATATTTATGTCCTTCTTTACTCCTCTATTAGGCGTTGTTGAACATAGTTATAAATATTTTTTTAGAGAGTAACTCATTTTGAATAAACCAATTTCAATAAGGCCCAACAACATGAATAAAACATAATTCATCTCCTAGTTCACACATGTAAACAATAGATGTATATAAACAAAACATAACAACAACCGAATTACCTATAGTATACATTGTAGCTTAACTTATAATTTCATTTCTGAAAATATAATGACTTGAAAGAGTATTTGAATGCAGATACACTTTTTGATTTTTTAATTTCACTGGATAGTGAATTCCACACTTTTGGACCACTAAAAGAAAAAAATGATTTGTATAATTCTGTATTTGATTTAAAGTAGTTTGATTATAAGAGTTCTGCCACACCCCAATTCTGAGGGTAATGTCTGCTGGGACCAGACCCAAAAATCCGAAAATCTCGCACGCCCGTTGACGAGGTTGTGAGGGGAAAACGTGTGTGGTTGGGGTTGATGGGAAAGAGTGGGGGGTTGAGAATGAGGGAAAATGTGTGGAAGAAAGAAACGCACAAACACAAAATCCACAGATAGAATAAACACAATGGATTGCAAGAATACAAATATGTCTGATCAGAGAGAGAATACGGCACAAGAGGTAGAAATTCTGGAAAACTGGCCGCTGTCAAGGCCAAGCGAGACCATTGCTGCAATGATGAGGAAATTCTAAAATGGCGAGAGGTAGGTCAGGACTAATCCTGGAGTGTCAAAGACATTAAAGATGTTGACACGAAGTTTGGGTCCGCAAAAATTATAAACTTGTGTTGGAAAGGGGTAACTATTCGCCCTTGGGATTTGAGAGATTAAACAAGCAGCTGAACACCGTCTGTGCAAAGAGAGAGACCGATGGGTCTCGTGAGCTATGGGATGAAAAAATCCAGATGCACCGGGTTCGATTACTACGACTTTTATATTTTTTGATAAGGACGGTAGGATTTAAAATGTTAGGATATAATTTTTTAGGCCCAAAAATCGGGTCTAAAAACCATTGAATTGGGGATGGTGGTTTGGGATGACCTTAATTGATTTTATAGATTGTTAGGCTAAAGACATGGATCCAATATATAGCTAACATGGAGTTGGCTGTAGAAAACGTCAAAGCCCTGAGAGGTTATGCCAAAATGAACCACATTCGAGGGTACTCCCGGTTGAGGAAAGATCAGTTGGTTGAGTTGATTGACACGAAGACTAATGTCAAATTTTAGCGTCGTCCCAAACACCATAGGGGGAAGGAGATTATTACCCAGGCATATCAACATAAGTTAAAAGGGGTTAGCAGGCTATTGAAAGATCAACTACTGGAAAAGGTGCAGGAAAAATCGGGAAGATAGGAAAGCCATTGGGGATAAAATTGAGATACATCCGCCGAACAAAGCCTTCAAAGATGTATTTACTACCTGGAAGATGACTCCCATTCTTGACATGGACAGCAGACCTTCCTTGAGGTTTCTAGATCATCCCTACGTGTTGAAGATGCTGGCAACAAGAAAATCGCTGGAACATGCAATCTTCTCGCTCTATAAATAAATGGATAAGTTTGGATCTCATACAAGGAAGCGCGTTTCTGCAGGATTTGGATATGCACGACAATCTCATTACAAGCCTATGACACCTCAAGGACAGCTTGGATGCTGTGACAAAACGTTGGGTGACCCAACAATTGAAGGATGGAATGAAGGACATCGATGATTTTGAATCGGAGTATAATCAGCTAGAAATGAAAATCAAAGATCTCACCGAAAAACTGATTGCCCTGAAAAGTAGTAAAGTGGACAGGTCGGAATTCTCGGTGGAGTAGAGGTCAATATCATGTTTTTGAAGCAGCTGCTGTACATACTTGTTGTTGAACTCGGTACCTTTTTCTGTCCTCAATTTCTCGGAAACACGCTCCCTGAACACTGCTTGGAAGGCATCCTGCACCGTCACACCTTTCTTGCTCTTGTGGGGTATTAACAAACCGTATTTGGAGAACACTTCAATAAAGCTCAGAATGAATTTGAATCCCTTGTTATCGCGAGAGAAGGCACTCATGCCAAGAAGATCAGCAGCCCAAGTTTTATCTATTCCACACACCACCACTCGACGCCTCTGAAACTTGCGTCGAACGGGTTTGTGCAACTTCTCAGCTAACTCATCGGTCCAGCCAACGTTTTTTTTTAACACCCAGTCTGAATCGAGCTTTGGTGAAATTTTGCTTTGGCAGATGCATTTCTACAAACAACCGGTTAATCATCTTGTTCATGAAACCAGTACATGTGGAAGCGATAAACTGGGACTTTTTGGCACCGCAGACCTCACAGTGATCAACTTCCTCCGACGTCCGTTGCTGGTCACTGCCTCGCATAGATTAACAATGTCCGTCTTCTTTCGACATTGCATACAACACATTGCTTTCTTTAAAGAATGGACGTTGAAAACCTTTCTTTGAGCGATAATACCCCAAGAGAAGCAACCACTATCTCCTAACACAGCGATCGATCCGAGGGTTGATCATTGCACAATCGGATTGTGTTAAAACGATCCTGCTCAACAATCTTCGCCTGCGAGATGGATGGCTTGACTACAATCAGTTGTATGTGTTTGGAAAATCGCTTCACCAACTCATCTACCAGCTCCTACGACGAGTACTAGGAAAAGGAATTTCGAATGAAGATATTCGAAACCTGATGCAGTGTAAATCACCCTATTCGTTTACCGATGTAATTGATCTCTTACCTCCACCTGACACCCCAGAGGAATTGATACTTTTTTCTTCGAGGAAGGGAGCGATGTGCCAGATCCTCGAGAGTTGGATCCCGCCGGCAAAAACCTCATGGTGTTTAATGATTTGATGCTGAGCAAGCAAAATACGTGTAGAAAAAAAGACTATTATTTTCGCGGTCGTCACAATAGTGTTGAATGTTTCTACCTGTGCACAAATTACTTCCAACTGTCCCGACAATCGATCCGTGAGAATGCAAACTTTAACTGTCTCTTTCAGAAATATGCTGAGAATCTCGATAATATCCGTCGTGGCCACTGCAACGATCTTACCAAGGAACAATTCTACGCTCGGTGTTTAAAGTGTTGATGGGCCGAACCCATATGGATTTGTAATCCTCGATCTCACGAGCCCCAAGTCAGAAGAAAATACCGATGCAAATTAGATGAGTTCTATGAGGTATAAGATAAAGGATCAGTTTGAAGATTTCTTCCTGGAACTGGAGTATGAAGAAAATCTGGACACCCAAGCACTGCAAATGCAAGTTTGAGTGGGATCTAGTAGAACAGAGGAGTATACGTTGGAAATGCGGTCCCGCGATCCCCCGCCAAATCTATAGCGGTGGAGGTGATTTCGACGCATGGAATTCTGGTCACAAGTATTGTAAGGTGGAGCGCTTTTCTCAACTCTAATGCTCTACCAAGACGATTCAAGGCCACCAGTGCACACATCCATACCAACCGCGTTGACGGCGATGATATTTTCATGGACGACTATGCAGAGATCCTTAAAAGTTCCGGTCCCATGTATCAACGCAATCTTACCCCCCCCCCCCCCGAGAACCCCGAAGCCGATTTACAATTGGAAGGGAATCGTGTCCTTCATCTACCAGAAGGATAAGTTGGACAGTGGGCTGCAAACCGTGTTTCTTCCTTCCAACGTCAAGCATCTTCTCGATCGCTTGAAACTGTGTGTGTGACTACGGTGTGACGGTATCGAAAAGTGGAAACAAAATTATGTGACAATGGTCTACCATACATAAATGGACAACACATAGTTACAGCAAATTGCCGATAATTCCAACCCCAAACAGAGGTTTTCGTCCATCGTCTCCGGCAACGATTTCAGAAATGAACATCTCACCGTCCTCTTTCATCTTCTTGAGTAATAAATAAATGACTTATCACGAATATAGTTTGAACTTGACAAAAAGGTCAAGCTGCTAAACTACAACGGGCTGCCATGAAAGTTTGTCCAGTCTCCATTCGTTTGTCCCATGCAAGCCTGCAAAGTGATAACAAGATGTGGCTCACTTCTAGACAGGTTCAAAAGATTACCAATCTTCTCCAGAAAGGTGCTGGTGGTCTGAATCTAGAATTAAGTGCCAACCAAATGAAGGAAAACATGCAAAAAGTAGGTGTATTCCTACCTATGCTGACAGGGCTGGCAATGAGGGCACTCCCCATGATAGCAAAGACCATTCTACCAGCCAAGATCTGGATTGTACCTGAAATGTGGTGGATGCGTTTGCTCAGTGAATCCCTGTGGCAACGGTCTTTATCCCAAACCCTCAAACGCCCGGATCACCTTCTTGACTCTACTGGAAGCGAGGTCAGCAAATTCACGACGGAGCCGGTCTGATCTTAGATGCTAACAGGCCCTTCAAAAACATTTCCCTCCTCGGTATGCTCCTATAAATTAATGGAATCACTTAGATTCTTGGTATCGGCAGACCAGAGTCGAATATATAGAAAACCAATTCAACGCGGAGATTCATAAATATCATTGTGTCGTAAGCACCTACAAAAGAGGGATGAAAGATACCAGAGGAAGAGTCAAACTCATAAATAGAAAATAAACTGACAACGCCATGGCTAAAAATGAAAAGACAAACAGACAAATAATAGTACAGAAGACACAACATAGAACACGAAAGACTAAGCAACACGAACCCCACCAAAATCTTGCGGTAATCTCGGGTGCTCCAAAAGAGTAAGCACATCCTGCATGTGGCACCCGTCGTGTTTCTTATGTTATATCAAATCCGGTAAATAGTCAAATTTGGTAGGTCTCATTCGTGAAAAGGAAAAGGGTACTGTAGTTACGACATAAGGAACATATCCGATATCATCTGTGAAACGGTTATTCCTACCAACTCGTGATGGCGTCCGTAAAATTTACGAAGGGATGATTTTAACTTCACCAATTGAAACTCTTGGTTTAATAGCTTCCTTGTGAGTATCAATCCTTTTTCAAGAAAATCATGATAGGAAATGCAAGCACGGGAATATCGTTTCAATTGGGAGATTTATACTCCGTATGCCGGCGCTGCTTGAATGTTGCTAAATAGAAATGGACAGTTCACAAATGGATAGCTAAACTCATCTCTTTTGTCGTAAAGTTTTTTTCCACCAACCCTCATTGTCAGTTTCTAGATGTATTCAAGATATGAGGCAGACTTAGCTGTATCTGTAGTATCCTTTATATCAAGTTCGATGGGATAGATTCGTTCAACAAAGTCACCAAATTTTGTATTATTTAGTGAGAGAACATCATCTATATAGCAGAACGAAAAGTTAAAGGATATTGCTAGCTTCATATCTTTCTTCCTCAAAAGTTCCTGTATGAAGTCAGCCTCATAATAATACAGAAAAGAGTTGGCAAGAAGAGGGGCACAATTGGTTCCCATTGAAATTCCGACAGCACAAGGTTATGATTTTTGATGAGGACCCAAACTTCGTGTCAACATTTTTAATGTATGTGACAATCCATGGTGAGTCCTGGCCTACTTCTCGCCATTTGAGAATTTCCTCGTCACTGCAGCGCTGTTCTCGCTTGGTCTTGACAGCGGCCAGTTTTCCAGAATTTCCACCTCTTGCGCCGTATTCTATCTCTAATCAGACATATTTGTAATCTTACAATCCATTGTGTTTCTTCTATCTGTAGATTTATTTTGTGTGTGTGTTTCTTTCTTCTACAAAGACACATTTTCCCTCGACCCCCCACTTTTCCCATCAACCCAAACCACCCACGTTTCCCCCTCATAACCTCGTCAATGAGTGTGCAAGATTTTCTGATTTTAGGGTCTGGTGCCAGCAGAAATTACCCTCAAAATGGGAGTGTTTCAGAACTGTCATAATCATACCACTATTCAGGGACAATATTCGATGATGAAAGTCGAGTATTGTACGATTGTTTACTATTTGTAGGCACATTAAGATTGGAAAAATATTTTGGTGCCAGTAAATGCTTTGATTTATACATTTATAATGACTTGTGGTAAAGTATTCTCCTAGTAACGGGAATAATTCAAGAATCCTTAAATAGTCCAATAGATGGTTTACGAATTTTGTGTTCGTTTAAAATTATTCTAGCTGCCCTTTCTTGTAATTTTTGTGCATTATGATTTTTTTTGACTATATACCTTTCGTTCCTCTGTTAAGAAGCTGTCTAATGAGGTATAAGGTATATCTGTAATCAAGGACTGAAGGTTCTAAATTATCAATTCAATTATTCAAAATATCCATACCATTATTCAAAATTGGCTATTTCTTAATTGTCAAGCGCATTTTGGCATTAGATCCTCCGTAACATCTCTAATGGTCATTGCGGAACATGTTGTTTATATTCATTTGTTTGCCATATTAACAAGCTTTCAAAAGGTCTACAACTTTTTCTTTAATAAGGGGCTGGCGGGTCGCAGCAGTCCATTCCATTTTTCAAAATATGTTACTTCTAAATGTTCATGAGTGGTTCGATATTTATGTTCTTCCTTTCTCCTGTAATATGCTTTGTTGAACACATTGACTTCATACCTTTCGTTCGTCTGTTAATAAGCTGTCAAATGAGTTATAAGGTATATCTGTAATTAGGGGCTGAAGGGTCGCAGTAGTCCGTACCACGAAACCTCTTTCTAAATTATTAACATCTATTTTATCAGCAATCAAAGACGGGCTTCAGAGTTATTGTGAAACTGCCTATTCTAGAGGGGGCGTGAATCAGATGTGGATACTTAAAAATTCCAAAGATCTTATAGAGTACATACAATCTAACTCTCTTTCATCTTGTAACAGTATTAAAACATTTGACTTTTCTACTCTGTACACTAGTATTCCACATTCCAAACTAAAAGACAAATTGAAAGAGTTGGTATTGCTTTGCTTCGTAAAAAAGAATGGCCAACGTAGATACAAGTATCTTGTCTTGGGCAGGGATAAATCCTACTTTGTAAAGGATCACTCTGATTCGAACAAAAAATTCTCTGAAACTTATATTATCAAGATGCTTGATTTCTTGATTGACAACATATTTGTAACGTTCGGGGAACGTGTTTTTTTAACAGACTGTCGGCATTCCAATGGGAACAAACTGTGCCCCTCTACTTGCCGACTTGTTTCTTTATTATTATGAGGCTAACTTCATGCAGGAACTTCTTAGTAAGAAAGATAAGAAGTTAGCAATATCCATTAACTCTACTTTTCGCTATATAGATGATGTTCTTTCACTAAACAATTCAAAATTTGGTGACTATGTGGAACGCATCTATCCAATCGAGCTAGAGATAAAGGATACTACAGATACAGTTACGTCGGCCTCATATCTTGACTTACATCTAGAAATTGACAATGAGGGTCGGTTGAAAAGAAAACTTTACGACAAAAGAGATGATTTCAGCTTTCCAATTGTGAACTTTCCATTTCTAAGTAGCAACATTCCAGCAGCACCTGCCTACGGGGTATATATCTCCCGGTTGATACGATATTCCCGTGCTTGCATTTCCTATCATGATTTTCTTGATAGAGGGTTGCTGCTCACAAGGAAGCTATTAAACCAAGAGTTCCAAATGGTGAAGTTGAAATCATCCCTTCGTAAATTTTACGGACGCCATCACGAGTTGGTTGACCGTTATGGAATAACCGTTTCACAAATGATATCGGATATGTTCCTTACATCGTAACTACAATCCCCTTCCCTTTCATGAATGTGACCTACCGAATTAGACCCTTTACCGGATTTGTTATCACATAAGCAACACGACGGGTGCCACATGTGGATCATGATCTGCTTACCCGTCCGGAGCACCTGAGATCACCCCTAGTTTTTTGGTGGGGTTCGTGTTGTTTATTCTTTAGTTTTCTATGTTGTGTCGTGTGTGCTGTTGTTTGTTTGTCTTTTTCATTTTCAGCCATGGCGTTGTCAGTTTGTTTTAGATTTATGAGTTTGACTGTCCCTTTGGTATCTTTCGTCCCTCTTTTACATTATTCAAGATATCCATTCCATTATTCAAAATTAGCTATTTCTTGTTTTTACAGGCATTTTGGCATTTAGGTATCATATATATCTGTAATTAGGGGCTGAAGGGTCCTAGCAATCCATTCCATTATTCAAAATATCCATTTCATTATTTAAAATTGTCTATTTCTCAATGTTCACGCGTATTTCGATATTTAAGTCCTTCCTTACTCCTGGAACATCCATTGCGGAACATATTGATTATATACCTTTTGTTCCTCTCTTGATAAGCTTTCGATTAAGTAGATATAGGAAGATGTGGTGTGAGTGCCAATGAGACAACTCTCCATACAAATAACAAATAACAATTTAAAAAGTAAACCATTATAGGTATACTATATATCTTTAATTAGGGGCTGAAGGGTCCTAGCAGTCCATTCCATTTTTCAAAATATCTATTTCATTATTCAAAATTGGCTGTTTCTCAATGTTCACGCGTATTTCGATATTTAAGTCCTTCGTTACTCCTCTAATATCCGTTGCTGAACATATTGACTATATACCTTTTGTTCCTCTCTTGAAAAGCTTTCGATTAAGGTATAATATTTATCTGTAGTTAGGGGCTGAAGGGTCCTAGCAGTTCATCGCATTATTCAACGTATCCATTTCATTATTCAAAATTGGCTGTTTCTCAATGTTCACGCGTATTTCGATATTTAAGTCCTTCGTTACTCCTCTAATATCCGTTGCTGAACATATTGACTATATACCTTTTGTTCCTCTCTTGAAAAGCTTTCGATTAAGGTATAATATTTATCTGTAGTTAGGGTCTGAAGGGTTCTAGCAGTCCATTCCATTTTTCAAAATATCCATTTCATTATTCAAAATTGGCTGTTTCTTAATGTTCACGCGTATTTCGATATTTTAGTCCTTCGTTACTCCTCTAATATCCGTTGCGGAACATATTGACTATATATCTTTTGTTCCTCTCTTGATAAGCTTTCAATTGAGGTATAATATATATCTGTAATTAGGGGCTGAAGGGTCTTAGCAGTCTATTCCAATATTCAAAATAATCCATTTCATTATTCAAAATTGGCTATTTCTCAATGTTTAAGTGTTTTTCGATCTTTAAGTCGTTCGTTACTCCTCTAACATCCGTTGCGGATCATATTTACTATATACATTTTGTTCCTCTCTTAATAAGCTTTGATTGAGGTATAAGGTATATCTGTTATAAGGGGGTGAAAAGTCCTAGTGGTCTATTCCATTATTCAAAATATCCATTTCATTATTCAAAATTGGCTATTTCTCAATGTTCACGCGTATTTCGATATTTAAGTCCTTCGTTACTCCTGTAATATATTGACTATATACCTTTTGTTCCTCTCTTAATAAGCTTTCGATTTGGGTATCATATATATCTGTAATTAGGGACTTAAGGGTCCTAGCAGTCCATTCCAATATTCAAAATATCCATTTCATTATTCAAAATTGGCTATTTCTCAATGTTTACGTGTTTTTCGATATTATAGTCCTTCGTTACTCCCTAATATCCGTTGCGGAACATATTTACTATATACCTTTTGTTCCTCACTTGATAAACTTTCGATTGAGGTATATTGAATATCTGTAATTAGGACTGAAGGGTCCTAGCAGTCCATCTCATTATTCAAAATATCCATTTCATTATTCAAAATTGGCTATTTCTCAATAATCACGCGTATTTCGATATTTAAGTCCGTCGTTACTCCTCTTATATCCGTTGCGGAACATATTGACTTGATACCTTTTGTTCCTCTCTTGATAAACTTTCGATTGAGGTATAATGAATATCTGTAATTAGGGGCTGAAGGGTCCTAGCAATCCATTCCATTATTCAAAATATCCATTTCATTATTCAAAATTGGCTATTTCTCAATAATCACGCGTTATTCGATATTTAAGTCCGTCGTTACTCCTCTAATATCCGTTGCAGAACATATTGACTATATACCTTTTATTCCTCTCTTGATAAACTTTCGATTGAGGTATAATGAATATCTGTAATTTGGGGCTGAAGGGTCCTAGCAGTCCATTCCATTATTCAAAATATTCATTCCATTATTCAAAATTGGCTATTTCTCAACAATCACGCGTATTTCGATATTTAAATCCTTCGTTACTCCTCTAATATCCGTTGCGGAAATTATTGACTATATACCCTTTGTTCCTCTCTTGATAAGCTTTCAATTGAGGTATAACGAATATCTGTAATTAGGGGCTGAAGGTTCCTAGCAGTCAATTCAATTATTGAAAATATCCATTTCATTATTCAAAATTAGCTATTTCTTCATTTTTACTCGTTTTTTTTTTGTATTTAGGTCCTCCGTAAACCCTCTAATGGTCGTTGCGGCTCAGGATATAGCTATAGTGTCACAGTCAATTTTTTTATATTTATTTCACTATTCACCGCTCCAAGTTGAATAATGAAACATAACCTATTTCATTATTCATTATTCATTTTTTAAATACTGAATAGTGAATAGTGAACTATTTCATTATTCATTTTTGAATTTTGAATAATGAACTATGAATAATGGACGTACTTCAGCGCGGTATTATCAAGGGTCATTACTCAAAATCGATAAAAGTGACGCCATCCTAATTCGCACATGATCGCACGTGTATTATGGTAATAAGCATTGTGTATACGTGTCATAACATTTGGTAGGGGCACAATTTAGAGAGAAGGGAAACTGATTGGACGTACGTACGGACGGACAAGGTTAACACTTAATGCTCCCTCTGCTGCGTTGGGGCTTAGCGTGGTCAGCAAATTCACGACGGAGCCGGTCTGATCTTAGATGCTACATGTAACAGGCCCTTCAAAAACATTTCCCTCCTCGGTATGCTCCTATAAATTAATGGAATCACTTAGATTCTTGGTATCGGCAGACCAGAGTCGAATATATAGAAAACCAATTCAACGCGGAGATTCATCAATATCATTGTGTCGTAAGCACCTACAAAAGAGGGATGAAAGATACCAGAGGAAGAGTCAAACTCATAAATAGAAAATAAACTGACAACGCCATGGCTAAAAATGAAAAGACAAACAGACAAATAATAGTACAGAAGACACAACATAGAACACGAAAGACTAAGCAACACGAACCCCACCAAAATCTTGCGGTAATCTCGGGTGCTCCAAAAGAGTAAGCACATCCTGCATGTGTCACCCGTCGTGTTTCTTATGTTATATCAAATCCGGTAAATAGTCTAATTTGGTAGGTCTCATTCGTGAAAAGGAAAAGGGTACTGTAGTTACGACATAAGGAACATATCCGATATCATCTGTGAAACGGTTATTCCTACCAACTCGTGATGGCGTCCGTAAAATTTACGAAGGGATGATTTTAACTTCACCAATTGAAACTCTTGGTTTAATAGCTTCCTTGTGAGTATCAATCCTTTTTCAAGAAAATCATGATAGGAAATGCAAGCACGGGAATATCGTTTCAATTGGGAGATTTATACTCCGTATGCCGGCGCTGCTTGAATGTTGCTAAATAGAAATGGACAGTTCACAAATGGATAGCTAAACTCATCTCTTTTGTCGTAAAGTTTTTTTTCCACCAACCCTCATTGTCAGTTTCTAGATGTATTCAAGATATGAGGCAGACTTAGCTGTATCTGTAGTATCCTTTATATCAAGTTCGATGGGATAGATTCGTTCAACAAAGTCACCAAATTTTGTATTATTTAGTGAGAGAACATCATCTATATAGCAGAACAAAAAGTTAAAGGATATTGCTAGCTTCATATCTTTCTTCCTCAAAAGTTCCTGTATGAAGTCAGCCTCATAATAATACAGAAAAGAGTTGGCAAGAAGAGGGGCACAATTGGTTCCCATTGAAATTCCGACAGCACAAGGTTATGATTTTTGATGAGGACCCAAACTTCGTGTCAACATTTTTAATGCATGTGACAATCCATGGTGAGTCCTGGCCTACTTCTCGCCATTTGAGAATTTCCTCGTCACTGCAGCGCTGTTCTCGCTTGAACTTGACAGCGGCCAGTTTTCCAGAATTTCCACCTCTTGCGCCGTATTCTATCTCTAATCAGACATATTTGTAATCTTACAATCCATTGTGTTTCTTCTATCTGTAGATTTATTTTGTGTGTGTGTTTCTTTCTTCTACAAAGACAGATTTTCCCTCGACCCCCCACTTTTCCCATCAACCCAAACCACCCACGTTTCCCCCTCATAACCTCGTCAATGAGTGTGCAAGATTTTCTGATTTTAGGGTCTGGTGCCAGCAGAAATTACCCTCAAAATGGGAGTGTTTCAGAACTGTCATAATCATACCACTATTCAGGGACAATATTCGATGATGAAAGTCGAGTATTGTACGATTGTTTACTATTTGTAGGCACATTAAGATTGGAAAAATATTTTGGTGCCAGTATATGTTTTGATTTATACATTTATAATGACTTGTGGTAAAGTATTCTCCTAGTAACGGGAATAATTCAAGAATCCTTAAATAGTCCAATAGATGGTTTACGAATTTTGTGTTCGTTTAAAATTATTCTAGCTGCCCTTTCTTGTAATTTTTGTGCATTATGATTCTTTTTGACTATATACCTTTCGTTCCTCTGTTAAGAAGCTGTCTAATGAGGTATAAGGTATATCTGTAATCAAGGACTGAAGGTTCTAAATTATCAATTCAATTATTCAAAATATCCATACCATTATTCAAAATTGGCTATTTCTTAATTGTCAAGCGCATTTTGGCATTAGATCCTCCGTAACATCTCTAATGGTCATTGCGGAACATGTTGTTTATATTCATTTGTTTGCCATATTAATAAGCTTTCAAAAGGTCTACAACTTTTTCTTTAATAAGGGGCTGGCGGGTCGCAGCAGTCCATTCCATTTTTCAAAATATGTTACTTCTAAATGTTCATGAGTGGTTCGATATTTATGTTCTTCCTTTCTCCTGTAATATGCTTTGTTGAACACATTGACTTCATACCTTTCGTTCGTCTGTTAATAAGCTGTCAAATGAGTTATAAGGTATATCTGTAATTAGGGGCTGAAGGGTCGCAGTAGTCCGTACCACGAAACCTCTTTCTAAATTATTAACATCTATTTTATCAGCAATCAAAGACGGGCTTCAGAGTTATTGTGAAACTGCCTATTCTAGAGGGGGCGTGAATCAGATGTGGATACTTAAAAATTCCAAAGATCTTTTAGAGTACATACAATCTAACTCTCTTTCATCTTGTAACAGTATTAAAACATTTGACTTTTCTACTCTGTACACTAGTATTCCACATTCCAAACTAAAAGACAAATTGAAAGAGTTGGTATTGCTTTGCTTCGTAAAAAAGAAGGGCCAACGTAGATACAAGTATCTTGTCTTGGGCAGGGATAAATCCTACTTTGTAAAGGATCACTCTGATTCGAACAAAAAATTCTCTGAAACTGATATTATCAAGATGCTTGATTTCTTGATTGACAACATATTTGTAACGTTCGGGGGACGTGTTTTTTAACAGACTGTCGGCATTCCAATGGGAACAAACTGTGCCCCTCTACTTGCCGACTTGTTTCTTTATTATTATGAGGCTAACTTCATGCAGGAACTTCTTAGGAAGAAAGATAAGAAGTTAGCAATATCCATTAACTCTACTTTTCGCTATATAGATGATGTTCTTTCACTAAACAATTCAAAATTTGGTGACTATGTGGAACGCACCTATCCAATCGAGCTAGAGATAAAGGATACTACAGATACAGTTACGTCGGCCTCATATCTTGACTTACATCTAGAAATTGACAATGAGGGTCGGTTGAAAAGAAAACTTTACGACAAAAGAGATGATTTCAGCTTTCCAATTGTGAACTTTCCATTTCTAAGTAGCAACATTCTAGCAGCACCTGCCTACGGGGTATATATCTCCCGGTTGATACGATATTCCCGTGCTTGCATTTCCTATCATGATTTTCTTGATAGAGGGTTGCTGCTCACAAGGAAGCTATTAAACCAAGAGTTCCAAATGGTGAAGTTGAAATCATCCCTTCGTAAATTTTACGGACGCCATCACGAGTTGGTTGACCGTTATGGAATAACCGTTTCACAAATGATATCGGATATGTTCCTTACATCGTAACTACAATCCCCTTCCCTTTCATGAATGTGACCTACCGAATTAGACCCTTTACCGGATTTGTTATCACATAAGCAACACGACGGGTGTCACATGTGGATCAGGATCTGCTTACCCTTCAGGAGCACCTGAGATCACCCCTAGTTTTTTGGTGGGGTTCGTGTTGTTTATTCTTTAGTTTTCTATGTTGTGTCGTGTGTGCTGTTGTTTGTTTGTCTTTTTCATTTTCAGCCATGACGTTGTCAGTTTGTTTTAGATTTATGAGTTTGACTGTCCCTTTGGTATCTTTCGTCCCTCTTTTACATTATTCAAGATATCCATTCCATTATTCAAAATTAGCTATTTCTTGTTTTTACAGGCATTTTGGCATTTAGGTATCATATATATCTGTAATTAGGGGCTGAAGGGTCCTAGCAATCCATTCCATTATTCAAAATATCCATTTCATTATTTAAAATTGGCTATTTCTCAATGTTCACGCGTATTTCGATATTTAAGTCCTTCCTTACTCCTGGAACATCCATTGCGGAACATATTGATTATATACCTTTTGTTCCTCTCTTGATAAGCTTTCGATTAAGTAGATATTGGAAGATGTGGTGTGAGTGCCAATGAGACAACTTTCCATACAAATAACAAATAACAATTTAAAAAGTAAACCATTATAGGTATACTATATATCTTTAATTAGGGGCTGAAGAGTCCTAGCAGTCCATTCCATTTTTCAAAATATCTATTTCATTATTCAAAATTGGCTGTTTCTCAATGTTCACGCGTATTTCGATATTTAAGTCCTTCGTTACTCCTCTAATATCCGTTGCGGAACATATTGACTATATACCTTTTGTTCCTCTCTTGATAAGCGTTCGATTGAGGTATAATATATATCTTTAAGTAGGGTCTGAAGGGTTCTAGCAGTCTTTTCCATTTTTCAAAATATCCATTTCATTATTCAAAATTGGCTGTTTCTCAATGTTCACGCGTATTTCGATATTTTAGTCCTTCGTTACTCCTCTAATATCCGTTGCGGAACATATTGACAATATATCTTTTGTTCCTCTCTTGATAAGCTTTCAATTGAGGTATAATATATACCTGTAATTAGGGGCTGAAGGGTCTTAGCAGTCTATTCCATTATTCAAAATATCCATTTTATTATTCAAAATTGGATATTTCTCAATGTTCACGCGTATTTCGATATTTAAGTCCTTCGTTACTCCTGTAATATATTGACTATATACTTTTTGTTCCTCTCTTCATAAGCTTTCGATTTGGGTATCATATATATCTGTAATTAGGGGCTAAAGGGTCCTAGCAGTCCATTCCAATATTCAAAATAATCCATTTCATTATTCAAAATTGGCTATTTCTCAATATTTAAGTGTTTTTCGATCTTTTAGTCGTTCGTTACTCCTCTAACATCCGTTGCGGATCATATTTACTATATACATTTTGTTCCTCTCTTAATAAGCTTTGATTGAGGTATAAGGTATATCTGTTATTAGGGGGTGAAAAGTCCTATTGGTCTATTCCATTATTCAAAATATCCATTTCATTATTCAAAATTGGCTATTTCTCAATGTTCACGCGTATTTCGATATTTAAGTCCTTCGTTACTCCTGTAATATATTGACTATATACCTTTTGTTCCTCTCTTAATAAGCTTTCGATTTGGGTATCATATATATCTGTAATTAGGGGCTTAAGGGTCCTAGCAGTCCATTCCAATATTCAAAATATCCATTTCATTATTCAAAATTGGCTATTTCTCAATGTTTACGTGTTTTTCGATATTATAGTCCTTCGTTACTCCCCTAATATCCGTTGCGGAACATATTTACTATATACCTTTTGTTCCTCACTTGATAAACTTTCGATTGAGGTATATTGAATATCTGTAATTAGGACTGAAGGGTCCTAGAAGTCCATCTCATTATTCAAAATATCCATTTCATTATTCAAAATTGGCTATTTCTCAATAATCACGCGTATTTCGATATTTAAGTCCGTCGTTATTCCTCTTATATCCGTTGCGGAACATATTGACTTTATACCTTTTGTTCCTCTCTTGATAAACTTTCGATTGAGGTATAATGAATATCTGTAATTAGGGGCTGAAGGGTCCTAGCAATCCATTCCATTATTCAAAATATCCATTTCATTATTCAAAATTGGCTATTTCTCAATAATCACGCGTTATTCGATATTTAAGTCCGTCGTTACTCCTCTAATATCCGTTGCAGAACATATTGACTATATACCTTTTATTCCTCTCTTGATAAACTTTCGATTGAGGTATAATGAATATCTGTAATTTGGGGCTGAAGGGTCCTAGCAGTCCATTCCATTATTCAAAATATTCATTCCATTATTCAAAATTGGCTATTTCTCAACAATCACGCGTATTTCGATATTTAAATCCTTCGTTACTCCTCTAATATCCGTTGCGGAAATTATTGACTATATACCCTTTGTTCCTCTCTTGATAAGCTTTCAATTGAGGTATAACGAATATCTGTAATTAGGGGCTGAAGGTTCCTAGCAGTCAATTCAATTATTGAAAATATCCATTTCATTATTCAAAATTAGCTATTTCTTCATTTTTACTCCGTTTGTTTGTATTTAGGTCCTCCGTAAACCCTCTAATGGTCGTTGCGGCTCAGGATATAGCTATAGTGTCACAGTCAATTTTTTTATATTTATTTCACTATTCACCGCTCCAAGTTGAATAATGAAACATAACCTATTTCATTATTCATTATTCATTTTTTAAATACTGAATAGTGAATAGTGAACTATTTCATTATTCATTTTTGAATTTTGAATAATGAACTATGAATAATGGACGTACTTCAGCGCGGTATTATAAAGGGTCATTACTCAAAATCGATAAAAGTGACGCCATCCAAATTCGCACATGATCGCACGTGTATTATGGTAATAAGCATTGTGTATACGTGTCATAACATTTGGTAGGGGCACAATTTAGAGAGAAGGGAAACTGATTGGACGTACGTACGGACGGACAAGGTTAACACTTAATGCTCCCTCTGCTGCGTTGGGGCTTAACAAATTCAGACGTTTGTTATACTGAAATTGTACATACCCGACAAATTCCCGACTATCCCTACGACACCTATACGACCAGGTCGACCTGGTCTGGTCAAAATCGTGCTGAGATCGATTATAGTTGATTTGGTCTAGCTATAGTTGAGTAAAGATAGTCTTGAGATTTTGAATTGTTCGGAATTCAAATATGTGTTCAATTAGTGGTCGGGTGAGAGTCTTGATGGAGACATTAATGAGTCGCGAATGGTCGAGTTAAAGAAATTCTGAAGTTAAGAAAACTTACTTATAATTCACAAAAAAAGAATTAATTTGAACTTTTTGTTAAAATTGATCCAAATACTACAGTAAAGGTTGTCGTTTTCATCTTGGACAAAATACAAAATTTAGGTTTAGGTAATGAGGACAAAGATATTGGGTCAAATGAAATAGTAAAATGTTTAACGCTGATTTTCTGATTACCATTACCCAGCGGAGAAAGTTGAGGACAGTTTTGCTGACGATATAATGTAAGATGTTCCTGTTAAAAATAAATTTGCCGACTACAAAGAAGAAATTTACGTAACTATTGAGCTGAAATTACAGTGTGGACGACGTACAATGTCTAATGAAGTAACAAATCGTACCAACAATGGTCCAGAGTCTTTTTACAGCTATTACCACATGTATTATACCCATCGCTATCGCTCGGAAATGATCCAATATAAATGCCCAACCCATTGCAAAATGAAAACAAATCTATACCGCTGCCACAAATTATCTCTTAAATATAAGAATTGAAAATGTGGTATGATTGCAAACTATGTTCTTAACAAATGTGATAGACAACCACCAACCACCAACCACCAACCAACAATCTCATTTCCTAAAAAAAAACACAAAAAAAACTCATAATAATCCGTAAAGTCAGATTATTCTCACAATAAAAGCTCAGGTAAATTCGCACAAGAGTATTAATACGATTTCTTCGCGCAAACGAAATGATTGTCGTAAGATTCTTAACAAATATAAGAAAAACTGCAGTCGCACTGTATATCATGACACCAAATATCAAAACGTAGCATCACACAAAATAACTCTTTAGCATCAATTTTTTTTAATAAAACCTAAATGGTATTGTCATATAAATTATTTGCATATATATGTAAGACTCATCGGTCTCTAATCGACGGCCGTTGCTCAAATCGACGTCGAAATCCGACGACATCAAAATAACATGCCAAATCGACGGCCAATTTTATACCCCACTAATCGACGTCTGTTTTGTTGTTCTCAAATCGACGTCCACTTTTAAGCTTCTCTGATCGACGTACGCTCTATTGATTTGCTGCAAGTTCGTCATAACTTTACTCAAATGACCGATGTTTATACAGGTTATATAAAACTAACATGACTAAGGAGATTTGGTATGATTGCCAATGGGACAATTATGCAATAGAGTTCAAATGAAGTTGATGTAAGCAATTATAGACAACCATACGGTCTTCAACAATAAGAAAAATACATTCCGTAAAGTGGGTTATGAAAGGCAATGATATGTAAAAAATGATGCAAAGAATCCAAACCAGCAAACAAATGGTCTTATTTATAACAAAACAATTCCTAAAAACAAATATGACAGGCACCAACGACAACCACTGAACTACCGGTGTTATATAGCCATTCTTTCCCATGCCAGTTTCCCCCAAGGGGAAAAGAGGCATGAGGCAATTTCCCCCTGGGGAAATGTTGTATCAATGACATTCTCCCCCAGTGAAAAATTGGCAATAGGTATACATATATTCACTTTCCCCGATGCCAATCTTTCCCCCCACATTATAGATTTCCCTATATACAGTCAAACCTGTTTTAAAAGACCACGTATGGGATAGCCAAAAAGTGGTCTCTTAAGACAGGTGGTCTTTTAATAAAGGGTCGATATTTTTTTTGAAATGTACTATACAGAGGCATCTACAATCGGTAGTCTTTTAACACAGTTTTTTGCTTAATACAGGTTTGACTATATGTTTAAAAATTAAAATCAGTGTTAGACATAGGTTTTTATTTTGACAAATTTTTTGCCCATTTACATTTACACAAGTCTGTCTACATTCTCATCGGTCCGTCTATGTGTCAACAAGTCTGTCGTCATATTCATCTGTTTATCTACATTTTTATAACCTTTTCACCATTCTGTCTATGTGGGCACTCGACTTGTCTGTGTCTACATGTTCAAAAGTGTGACTACACATTAACCAGTTCTTCTTTGTGTCTTCTATTGGGTCTACATGTCCAACAGTCTATCTCTGTGTTTACTATAGTCTATTAACATATTTACCATTCTGTGTATGTGTCCACCAGTCTGCCTTCATGTTCAATAGTCTGTCGACATGGATATCAAGCGGTCTATATGTTTACCACGCTGTGTCATCATGTCCAACAATCTGTCAACATGGCTACCAATCGGTCTGTATATCTACCAAGCTGTGTCTTTATGTCCAACAGTCTGTCGATATGGCTATCAGTCGGTCTATATGTATACCAAGCTGTGTCTTCATGTCCAACAGTCTGTCGACATGGATATCAATCAGTTCATATGTCTACCAAGCTGTGTCTATACATGTCCAAAAGTCTGTCGACATGACTATACCAATAGGTGTATATGTCTAACAAGCTATGTCTACATGTCCAACAGTCTGTCGCCATGGCTATAAGTCGGTTTATATGTCTACAAACCTGTGTTGTTTTGTCTGATCGTCCAAATCATCAATTTTATAACAGCTACATGCATTCTTTTGACCTGAAAATCACTTGGTGTATTCTCCATACCAATACCATCCACCACACCACCCTTTGTTTACACCGAACTCCAAACCCCAGGGAAAAGGCTTCTTTTACTTTCATTCAATTAACATGATTTTTCACAATAAAATGTATGCAACGCTTTTCTTGGTGAGTATTTGTTTCAGGTAATGATTGCAAGATGCACAACTAATTTGGTCTTAAATTTTTTTTTTATCATTTTTTCACATCGAAGGTGTCCGTAAATGACAAAGTCAGTCTTCGTGCTCATTTATGTGTGTGCACCCGATCTTTGACTTTGTGTTGTGCAACACAGGTTTGAACATTGCAAACATTTTTGAGGGGCCAGCTACAGTCCGCCTCTGGGTGCAGGATTTTCTCCTTCTGTTCAAGACTCGTTGGTAGCCTTGGGCTGTTTTCTGCTCTTTGTTGGATAGTTGTCTCTTTGACACATTCCACATTTTCTTTTTCAATTTTGTTGTTTTCAAGATGGAAAAAGGCATACCTTCATATATATAAAAACAAAAAACTACATTTTTAATTAGTAATACGTAGGTTTTCTGTCTATGCACGTTTTTTTTTTTTTTTTTTTTTTATTTAACTATTCCTTAATGGCAATTCTTGTTTGCGTTCAAATGCCAAACAGTTTTTAGTTTGGGTTCAATATAAGCCAAGGAAAATTTTAATATGTAAAACAATTCACGTTGCAATTTTAGTTTTTTTTAGTAAATTTGTATTTCAATGATGCAAATAAAGCATCAAATTAAAAAAAAAAACTACTTATATCCGGTTGGCAAACTGTCGTTTCACAACCATGATAAACAATTTTGTATTATTGCATTTCTCTCAAGACTACGTCAGTTTAATTTGCTAAAAACAGTTCAAAATCATTCATAAACCGTCGTTTTGGTATGAAATGTTCATATGTCTACCAAGCTGTTATAGCATGTATCATTGTATGTCTCACAAGAATCCGTCATTTTAATTGGCTAACAACAGTTCAAAATCATTCATCAACACTCGTATTGATATTAAATGTTATTGCATTTATCTTGTATGTCTCACAGGAATCTGTCAGTTTAATTGGCTAACAACAGTTCGAAATCATTCATCAACCCTCGTATTGTTATGAAATGTTATTGCATGTATTATTGTATGTCTCATAAGAATTCGTCAGTTTAATTGTCTAACAACAGTTCAAAATCATTCATCAACCCTCAAGCTTATATGAAATTCTATTGCATATATCATTCTATGTCTCACAAGAATCCGTCAGTTTAATTGGCTTACAACAGCCCACCATCATTCATTACCCTCTTATTGATATGAAATGTTATTTCGTGTATGATTGTTTGTCTCACGAGAATCCGTCGGTTTAATATGCTGACAGCAGTTCAAAATCATTCATTAACCATGTTAACCCTCGTTTTGATATGAAATGTTATTGCATGTATCATTGTATGTCTTACAAGAATCCGTCAGTTTAACTGGCTAACAACAGTTCAAAATCATTCCTTAATCCTCGTATTTATATAAAAAGTTATTGCATGTATCATTGTATGTCTCACAAGAATCCATCAAAATTGGCTAACAACAGTCCAAAATCATTCATAAACCCTCGTATTGATATGAAATGTTTTTGCATGTATCATTGTATGTCTCACAAGAATCCGTCAATTTAAATGGCTAACAACAGTTCAAAATCATCCATTAACCCTCGTAATGATATGAAATGTTATTGCATGTATCATTGTATGTCTCACAAGAATTCGTCAGTTTGATTGGCTAACAACAGTTCAAAATCATTCATCAACCTTCGTACTGATATGAAATGTTATTGAATGTATTATTGTATGTCTCATAAGAATTCGTCAGTTTAATTGTCTAACAACAGTTTAAAATCATTCATCAACCCTCAAACTTATATGAAATGTTATTGCATGGATCATTCTATGTCTCACAAGAATCCGTCAGTTTAATTGGCTAACAACAGCCCACCATCATTCATTACCCTCTTATTGATATGAAATGTTATCGCCTGTATCAATATATGTCTTAAAAGAATCTGTCAGTTTTATTGTTTAAAAACAGTTCAAAATCATACATAAACCCTCGTAATGATATGAAATGTTATTGCATGTATCATTGTATGTCTCACAAGAATCCGACAGTTTTATTAGCTTACAACAGTTCAAAATCCTTCATAAACTCTCGTATTGCTATGAAATGTTATTGCGTGCAACAATGTATGTCTCACAGGAATCAGTCAGTTTAACTGACTAAAAACATTTCATAATAATTCATAAACCCTTGTATTGATATGAAATGTTATTGTGCTTAACATTCTATGTCTCACAAGAATCCGTCAGGTTAATTGACTAACTGCAGTTCAAAATTATTCATTAACCCTCGTATTGAGATGAAATGTTATTGCGTGTAACATTGTATGTCTCACAAGTATCCGTCAGTTTAACTGGCTAAAAAAAGTTCAAAATCATTCATAAACCTTCGTATTGATATGACATATTATTGCATGCATGATTGTATTTCTCACAAGAATCTGTCAGTGTAATTGGCTAACAGCAGTTCAAAATCATTCATTAATTTTCGTATAGATATGAAATGTTATTGCATGTATTATTGTATTTCTCTCAAGAATCCGACAGTTTAATTTGCTAAAAACAGTTCAAAATCATTCATAAACCGTCGTTTTGGTATGAAATGTTATTGTGTAAATCATTGTTTGTCTTACAAGAATCCGTCAGTTTAATTGGATAAGAACAGTTCACAATCATTCATAAACTCTCGTATTGATATAAAATGTTATTGTATGTATCATTGTATGTCTCACAAGAATCCGTAAGTTTAATTGGCTAACAGCAGTTCACAATCATTCATAAACTCTCGTAGTGATTTGAAATGTAATTGCATGTATCATTGTTTGTCTCACAAGAATCCGTCAGCTTGATTGGTTAAAAACAGTTCAAAATCCTTCATAAACCCTCGTATTAATATGAAATGTTATTGCATGTATCATTGTATGTCTTACAAGAATACGTCAGTTTAATTTGCTAACAACAGTTCAAAATCATTCATAAACCCTCGTTTTGATATGAAATGTTTTTGCGTAAATCATTGTTTGTCTCACAAGAATCCTTCTGTTTCATTGGCTAACAACAGCCCACAATCATTCATAAACTCTCGTATTGATATGAAATGTTATTGCGCTTATCATTGTATGTCTCATAAGAATTCGTCAGTTTAATTGTCTAACAACAGTTCAAAATCATTCATCAACCCTCAAATTTATATGAAATGTTATTTCATGGATCATTATATGTCTCACAAGAATCCGTCAGTTCCATTGGCTAAAAACAGCCCACAATCATTCATAAACTCTCGTATTGATATGAAATGCTATTGCGCTTATCATTGTATGTCTCAAAAGAATCCGACAGTTTAATTGGCAAACAACAGTTCAAAATCATTCATCAACCCTCGTTTTGATATGAAATGTTATTGCATGTATTATTACATTTCTCTGAATAATCCGTCAGATTAATATGCTAACAACAGATCAAAATCATTCATAAACCCTCGTTTTGATATGAAATGTTATTGCGTGTATCATTGTTTGTCTCACAAGAATCCGTCAGTTTCATTGGCTAACAACAGCCCACAATCATTCATAAACTCTCGTATTGATATGAAAAGCTATTGCGCTTATCATTGTATGTCTCACGAGAATCCGTCAGTTTAATTGGCTAACAGCAGTTCAAAATCATTCATAAACCCTCGTTTTGATATGAAATGTTATTGCGTGTATCATTGTTTGTCTCACAAGAATCCGTCAGTTTCATTGGCTAACAACAGCCCACAATCATCCATAAACCCTCGTATTGATATGAAATGTTATTGCATGTATCATTGTATGTCTCACTAGAATCCGCCAGTTTAATTGGCTAACAGCAGTTCAAATCATTCATAACCCTTGTTTTGATATAAAATGTTATTGCATGTATCATTGTATTACTCACAACAATCCGACAGTTTAATTGGCTAACAACAGTTCAAAATCATTCATCAACCCTCGTATTCATATGAAATGTTATTACATGTATCATTGTATGTCTTACAAGAATCCGTCAGTTTAATTGGCTAACAACAGTCGAAAATAATTCATAAACCCTTATATTGATATAAAATGTTTTTGCATGTATCATTGTATGTCTCACAAGAGTCCGTCAATTTAAATGGCTAACAACAGATCCACATGTGGCACCCGTTGTGTTGCTTATGTAATAACAAATTCGATAAATAGTGTAATTCGGTAGGTCACTCTTATGAAAGGGATGGGGATTGTTGTTACCATGTAAGGGTAAGGAACATATCCGATATCATTTGTGAAACGGTTATTCCAGAACGGTCAACCAACTCGTGATGGCCTCAGTAAAGTTTACGAAGGGATGATTTCAACTTCACCATTTGGAACTCTTGGTTTAATAGCTTCCTAGTGAGCAGCAACCCTCATCAAGAAAATCATGATAGGAAATGCAAGCACGGGAATATCGTATTAATTGGGAGATATATACCCCGTATACAGGTGCTTCTGGAATGTTGCTACTTAGAAAATGGAAAGCTGAAATCATCTCTTTTGTCGAAACGTTTTGATTCCAACCGACCCTCATTGTCAATTAATTTCGAGATGTAAGTCAAGATATGAGGCAGACTAAACTGTATCTGTTGTATCCTTTTTCTCTAGTTCGAATGGATAGATGCGTTCAACATAGTCACAAAATTTTGAATTATTTAGTAAGAGAACATCGTCTATATAGCGAAAAGTATAGTTAAAGGATATTGCCAACTTTTTATCTTTCTTCTTAGAAGTTCCTGTATGAACTGTAACAATTTAATCTTCATGCCTTATATCTCATGTATTTTGTTACGACGCTAGATAAAAACTGAGGAAAGGTAACACCTGGCCACCGGAAGCTTTATTAATTTAGAGCCTAGGTGGTGGAGTGTTCTATCGCGTCGTGCATAGTGCAAGGCAAGTTGGTGCCACGATATCTCAGAAGTTTAAGTTTGAATCGCGGTAAGGGAAGAACAAAATCTGGCTCCCGCAAATTTACAGATCTAACATTGTTAGGCTGATGTTTAGACGAACTGTATAAATATACATCTCAACTGAGTAGGATAGAAACTGTATAATTCAAATGATTATCAATACATATGTTAGCCAATGATGAGTTGAAAAAAATCTATGTATAGTCTGTTACTGTTTAATGTTTGAACTGATATAAAAACCTTACAAAGCCATAATTCACCTTTGATTTCGATTTGAAAATTCCGAAAATCAATCAAAGTCTAACACAAGTATACGTTTATGTATAATTGCACTTGCATATTAATGTAGATTTCTATCAGACGCAGCTTATTAATAGTTATCCCACAAGGACGCGGTGTGTCAGTGTAAGATCACCCCGATGGCCGGAGGCCAGAGGGTGATCTAACACTGACACACCAAGTCCGACTGGGATAACTATTTTACATCCCAGCTGTTTAAGATTAGACGAAAAAACATTTGCAATTCATAAAATCTAGTTTAGAACGCAACACAACCATTATCATATACTTTATATATTACCATATAATGTATACCCTTTATGACCCCCGAACACGATGAGTAGATATCAAACAATGTAAACTCGCCCCACTTGCCAATCGGCCCGTACTATATCGCCACTTCATAAAAAAATCGCCCCACTCTTGTTTACCGACTCGCCCCACTTTTGAAAAAGTGTAAAATCAAATTGAACAATCAGTCTGACAACTCACGTATTAACGAAAAAGGTTTAAACCCCACTGAAAACAGGTCTGCTAACTCGTCCCACTTATAAAAAGATCTTGCTTCTTTTGAATATGTTAAATTACTGTTAATCCGTATCCAGTCGTCCTGGTGTAGTGGTATGTGTCGTGGCTTGATATGCTAAAGGTATTGAGTTCGAATCCCAGCATATACACTGGATTTTTTCAACATGAATTTTGATAGATAGTCTTTTCTGTATAATTAATTATAAGTTTTATAGTGAATTTGACATTCCCGCCAAAATGTTACAATACAAAGGAAAGCAAGCATAACAAAGAAACTCAAACTGGGGTGATCTGGCAGGGGTGATCCGGCTTAGATCACCCCTGTTAGTACAAAGGAGCTGGGATGTTATATCATGTTTCAAGTAATTAACAACTCAACTAGTTACAATCTAGTATAAATCTATTAATAAAAAATAATATGCGCAACCATAAATCTTGAAATAAATCATAAAAAACATATGTACATTATACATGTTATATGTGTGTAATGCATGAGTAAATGAGATAAAATAAATTATATCAAGAGAGTCCAAGGACAATCAATAGAGAGTAGCTTATGCTGATAAAACTGAGTTGACAAACATTTTTGAATTGTGTTAATTTAAGAAATGATATGTATTCAAATACTTAAACACAAATGTACCAGCTCATCCATAGTTGATATCATCAAGACATGACTGAATAACCGTAAGATAAAATTAACCAGAGAAATTACTAGAGTAGTGCAGCAATATATTTTTGGATGTCTGTACCTTGGAATACAAAGTTTACAATAAAGAGTAATGCAAAAACGAAAGAAGTGATTTTTTTAAGGAATGTCGATAATAGATTCATTTCCATTTCCAAGTATATTAATAACCTATAGATATTTTCAAGCTTATCACTTTTACGCAGTACACGCTTTCTTTTGAAATCGCAAAGATTTAAATCGAGCGTATCGCTGTATTAGATATACCTTTGTCGCGTATATAAACTCAGTTTCAAATCGTTCAAAGTGATCTTGCAAATGAAACAGTTACACCCACATTACTTTAAAATCAAAACAAAAATTTCTGTAAAAGTGATAAAAACAGCTGTGCTTCAAATGCGTAAATTGTTAGCAATAAATAACGAAAAATTAATTGAAAATACATATGAAATATATCAATTATAATATATTTATATTAAACTACGTATAAATATTGATACATGATATAAAAAATAACTTTTTTTTAATCGAAGCGTTCCTGTATTTCAGCATCTTCAGTCTATATCCTTTACTGCACTTCTCCAAGGAAAGTCAATGAAGGTCTGAAAAGGATGCAATAGTCAAATTTATAAGTATGCATACACTAACATAAACTATATACCATTGAGATGGGAGCCATCTCCATGGGCCCCGCTGTCAACAACGTGGGGTAAATAAGTTGTATGGATAATCTGATATGAAGCATTATTTGAACTTATTACATAGGCTCATGTGTGATTTTAATCTAAGATTTTAAGTTAAAACTGATAAATATTCTCAACTTACTTTCATAGTATAATAGTGATATGACTGCATGATGTGAACTCATTGTTGACTATCTAAGGTGACTTCTGGATATATGGATTGATGTTTGAACAATATGTTTAAAGGTGCTGCCCAATTGATATTTGTCACATATTTTTAGAATTATGCCTTCAATATATTATGACCCACCAAAAAAGAATGCCAATTTAATGTTAAATAAAGGGCTGCGCTTTAGCGCATGATAGGTCCGTTGCTCTTTTAACTTGTCTTTTAATGAATTTATATGATCAACTAGAAATAGTGTGAGCCCTGTCAAATACCCCCCCCCCCCGAATAATAAATAAAAATGCACAAAAAAATTGGCACTATTAAGGCTACCTCAAATTTAACTAAGTTTGTTGTCTTAATTTTTCATCCAAACATTCTATCTTGTTCACAACACACTTTCTGAGTACCAAGTACCTTTTATATTTATAAAATGGAAAGGGAGCTTATGTGAGTTATTGTCCGAAGTGTGGACGACGGACGAACAGACGGACGGACAACGGTATACCATAATACGTCCCGTCTGAAAGACGACGGGCGTATAAAAATGGCAAAAAAGACTACAATGACAATGAGGAGCAGCAAGAAGATAACAGGGAAAGTGAAGATGATGAAAGTGACTCTACTGAAAGTTATGATCTATATGAGGAAGTATGTGATGAAAGTAAGGATTTCATTGATGATGAAGATAAAGATTACATTGTTGATGGAGATGAGGATTTCATTGATGATGAGGATGAGGAATTCATTGATGATGAGGAGGCCTCTTCTGAGAATGAAAATGAGGATTTTTCGACACACACTCTGGTAACACACACTCTGGTGTCACACACACTCTGGTGTCTCTTTTCGGTAATGTCCACGGATTTTACGTAAATGATACAGTTATTGAGTTTAAAGGGCAAAAAAAAAGAACCCCACTGAAAATCACACTTTGACACACTTTTTTCAATTTTGGGTATTTAATATTTTTATTTTCCAACCGAGATGAATGGGTGACGCCCGTTTTTTGCATTATGTTCCTCGTTTTCGTCTCTTTAAATTTTTTTTTAGAATAAAAGCATTAAACTTGTCATTACTGTGTCCAACTAATTACTGTGTCATCACTCTTTGTTTCAACACTTGCCCACTCGCTGGCATCTATCTCCGTGTATCATCGGTTCAGTGGATATAGGTACTTACCAAGCGGTCGTGATCGATTTTTCTTCTGACACGGTTCGAAAATCTTTGTTTTGGTTACATAATATCAATGTGTACTTCAATCTAAACATAATTGTTACTTTTAGAAATGATGGGGTCGTAGCTGGTGATTAGAGAAGTCTCATTATCTTCTTAAAACAAGAACGCTAACTAAAGACATGAACAAATACTTGTCAAAGAAGTTGGCGCTCGTCTCATACGATGTGATTATATATTCATTGCAACTCTTTTTTTGATAGAAGGCCACTGTGTGTGCGTAATAAGTATAGTTGTTTCAATAATTGGCATTGAAATCTTTAATACATATATTTTTTCGATATTTTATTCCGACAAGAAGCGTTATGTATGGTGTATAGCTGACCACATATATCCTTCTGTACGGTGCATAGTTAAATGAATGTACGGTATATAGTTTTTCACGCTTCGAAGGACCTAACAAGCTATGTACGCGATTGTAAGTTCACAGTTTAACACCTGGCTAATTGATTAACCTGAAAAGTCATATTGTATAAACATATGTTTTGATTGCATATCGATCAATTAATATCAATAAGACAAATTGGTTTTGACAGGTAATACTTGATGCAATGAAGAGTATTTGGACTGCATTATAAGACCGGAATTCGGAATACGCAGAGTCCGATTTACAAATGGTATTTCAACGAAGACGTTGAAGGGAAAAACGGGACTTTAATTTTTGGCCGGAATTGACAGGAAACCGGTTTATTCAGGGTCAAGTCTAATCAGGTTTGACTGTATTCATTTGCCTCTTCAGATGACAGAGTATCATACGATGTGGATATAAGATATGATAATAGAAAAATTAAGAGAATAAAAAAAGAATGATCTATCACGTTCATCATCTACTACACCAAGACACCACTCAGCGGTAACATGACTATATCGTATGCTGTTACCTTTTGTCTTGTTTTCATACGATGTTTGTCTTTCAACTGTGTTCAAAACAGTAGCTCTTATCAGTTTAACTTATCAGCAAATAACTATTAAAAAAAGGTTAAAGCAACGTCTAATGCCGCTTTTGTTTGCACCTGTCATAAGTCAGGCACCTGTTGTTTAGTAGTTATCGTTTGTTGGTGTGGTTCATAAGTGTTTCTAGTTTCTCGTTATTATATAGATTAGACCGTTGGTTTTCCTGTTTGAATGGTTTAACACAAGTACTTTTTGGGGTCCTTAATATCTTGCAGTTCAGTGTGAGCCAAGGTTTCGTGATGAAGGCCGAACTTTGACCTATAATGGTGTTTTTTTTACTAATTGTGACTTGGAGAGATCTCTCTCATTGGCACTCTTCTTCCAGATCTTATGTTCTATGTAACTAGGACCAATCTTACTCATATCACAATGGTCCTCGTTGAAGTGTCTAAGGTTACATAAACTGGTAACTACTTGTTACGGAAATATTTTTTCTATTGCGACAATTTGTTGGAAATACAAATTCAATATATTCCACACATGCATGTAAAGCCTTTCTGTTATATATTGTACATTTAGCAAATCAGACGTAAACGTTCCTAACAGCAGAGTTAGGATTCTCTGCGTTCAAATTCTGCGTTCAAATAAAATTCCTGTTTGAGACAATTGTTGAACAGAAAAAAATGAGAATGAAATTTGGGAATGTGCAAGGCGAGAACAACCGGACCCATAATTGTCGTAGCCAGGGTAAAAATGTTGTGAATGCAATCGCCAAGCGTATCGAGGCGAATATTATTTGGATCATTTTATGTAGAAAATTATACTGACAGCTCTAAATCGGACCCATCACAGAAGCATTTCTGTAAATGGAACTTCAGAATTAAATTGGACTGACTTTAAAAACAAAACACTAAATTATTCTTTTTAATTTCCATTTTCAACATAAATTGCATTTATTTCTTCACTGTGTAAAATAAATTGCAGTTCTGAAGTTCAATTGGTGACATCAGTATGAATGTTCAAATCATGTTGTAAGCACTGAAACCCTAGTTTCCTCTTATCAATGGATGTCGCACCGTTGAAGGCAATGACTGCATGTAACCAACGCCAAAAATGATTGTCAAAAAGGTCCACCAAATCTTTTGGGTACTTTTTGAGTTCAGTTTTGTACCTTTTGATTATGCCTTTGTCCTGCGTATTACAGTGTGTTTTTGCAATTATGTGGTTTAAACTTTAACTAGAACTATAATTTTATTTTTCTGCAGTCGATTCTTTGGAATTTCTGTTTGTGGGAAACACTTTGATTTATAGCATGGATCTATAATCATGGCGTTGGTGGTTTGATTAGCATTTTGACATTGCGGTCGTAAACATATCTCGCATATGTCGGTGCGTTATCAAATTATATGACCCTTCTATTGTCAATATATATTGCTCTGGTCATTGATGGTCCCGATTGCCTGTATCGTTGTTTGAAGGGCAGTTAGATATAAAGTCTTTCTTTTTTTCTTTTTTTCTTTTTTATTATTTGCCTTTTTTTAATGATTATGTAATTATATTGCCAAAACATGTGTGATTATATCGAAAATAAAATGAATATTTAGTTCTAGATTATGTAGATGGCAAAAGCCCAGGAATGAACACACTCTGTCACAAATTGAGTTTAAATTTTATCACTTTATCACGTAGTCTTTGATGTCACAGGAATTATTCAATCAATAAAATTTAAAACAAATGTTTGTAAAAAAGAATGTGGATGCTTGAGCATCTTAGCATACATGTAAGATACGCCAGTGGGACCAAACAGC
This sequence comes from Mytilus galloprovincialis, assembly GCF_965363235.1. Taxonomy (NCBI): domain Eukaryota; kingdom Metazoa; phylum Mollusca; class Bivalvia; order Mytilida; family Mytilidae; genus Mytilus; species Mytilus galloprovincialis. The sequence goes on along the minus strand of NC_134845.1, from coordinate 79,717,425 downwards.
AGACAACAGCTGACAGCCACCAATGGGTCTTTAACATTTGAGGTGAATGTCATCTGACCCCTAACAAAATGTGTATTGTTTCAATAAAAATAAGCGTCACAGTATACCCCAAAACTAATTAAAGATCTACAATTAAAAAAAACATACACGACTAACAAAGGCCACAAGCTCCTGACTAGGGACATGCACAAACATGCGACGGGGTTACTCATGTTTTGTGAGATTTCAACTACCCCCCTATACCTATAGACTATGTCGAATAAAACAAACACACAGCATTACGCACAGTAAAACTCAGTTAAGATGAAGTTCGAGTCCGGTATCAGAAAAGGTAACTTATGCAAGCCGACTTATTTCTTTATTATTATGAGGCTGACTTTATACAGGAACTTCTTAGGACGAAATATAAGAAGTTAGCAATATCCTGTAACTCTACTTTCCGCTATTAAGATGATGTTTTTTCACTAAATGATTCCTAAACTACTAGTATGTTGAACGCATCTATCCCATCGAACTAGAGATGAAGGATACAACAGATACAGTTAATTTGACCTCATATCTTGACTTACATCTTGATATTGACAATGAGGGTAGATTAAAAATAAAACTTTACGACAAAAGAGATGATTTCAGCTTTCCAATTGTGAAGTTTCCATTTCTAAGTAGCAACATTCAAGGAACACCTGCATACGGGGAATATATCTCCCAATTGAAACGATATTCCCGTGCTTGCATTTCCTATCATGATTTTCTTGATAAAGGGTTGCTGCTCACAAGGAAGCTATTAAACCAAGAGTTTCAAATGAAGAAGTTGAAATCACCCCTTCGTAAATTTAACGGACGCTATCACGAGTTGGTTGACCGTTATGGAATAACCGTTTCACAAATGATATCGAATATGTTCCTTACGTCGTAACTACAATCCCCTCCCTTTCATGAGTGTGACCTACCGAATTACACTATTTACCGGATGTGTTATAACATGAGCAACACGTTGGGTGCCACATAAGGAGCAGGATCTGCTTACCCTTCCCGATCACCTGATATCACCCCTAGTTTTTGGTGGGGTCCGTGTATTAACAAGGAACTACTAACAGTTACTGACGTGTCAGCTTCAGACCTTATTTAAACTAATTGAAAAACTATGTCTTCATCATATGACAGTCAAGCACAATACCTCCCGTTAAGGGGTTTAGAATCACACAATCACACAAATATATTTGAAGAACATACATTGTAACTTGTGTCATGCCAACATTGGTTTTAGAATAAATGTGTTTATATCCTTTGTAAAGACCCTTTGATTGAATTAATATTAATACCAGAATAAGCAATCTTAGTGAACTGACAACAAAATCATAACAATAACCCCCCTGAATAAGTCTGTTTAAAGGTTTGGTTTGCTTTTAATGTGATGTCGACATTTTTGTGCTTTGTAAAGAATCTTACCATTAAAAATGGATATGAAATACATGAACGCACAAGGTGTCTGCATGTTGATTCTTATTTGTGAATAGTGTCCTGTACACAAAATGTTTTGACTAGTTTGTGATATCGAAAACCCTGGTGTAATAATTTGTCAGTAGTACAGATATTTATTTCATTAAAAACAAATACGTTGTTAAATACAAGAGCAAATCGTACAAGTTGAGATATATAAACACCACTAGATGGTGACAAGGGCACATCAGCATCTAGAAATGGATAATTAAGAATAGTAAATGAAAAATAATTTCTTCTATCTTAAATTTGTTATAACATGTAAGCTTCCCGTTCAAGATATAGATATCAAGATCCCGGACAGGCAGTATTCAGCGTTAATATTTAAAGTTAGTTCACCAGGATATATTTTGTTAGTGTACAAACAGAAGTTTGATTATGTATATTTGAAAAATTCGTCTAAAGCCAGTTAAACTATAGTAAACAATAGAAAGCAAAAACATCATTGAATAGTAATGAATACTACAACAGTGAATTACAGGAATGTCAACAAAACATCAGTAAATAAGACACAACCTGATAGTATCACAGAAAATCTAAAAAAACATATAAAGCACCGTTTGCACTGTATCCATACAAAAAAAGAAAAGAAAAAAAAAGCAGAAAAGTATACAAGGTTATAAAGCGTTTACAGATAAATGATTATTACTTTGAGTGAAATTGTTAGTAATTCAGTCAAAGACAAAAGCAAAGCAAAGTCTTATAGTTAATAGTACATGCGGTTTAGTAAAATACAATGTTACACTTTTCCGATAAAGCATTAGGTGAACTATAGATACATGGGCAAACAAAATCTTACACTTTATAAATTGCGTGCGTACGAATTGAATCTCTATGCCCACCTGTCCAGGGATGCCCAGTAAAAAATCGGACAACTTCAAGAGTCATAAGACGAAAAGAACATGAATGTACTAAGACAATAAAGTTAAAACTGTAAAGTAAATTAACAGATATCCCGGGCAGAAAACCCTAGCCGTATTGGGCACAACTTTTTGGAACTTTTGGTCATCAATGCTCTTCAACTTTGTACTTTTTTTTTGGCTTTCAAACTTTTTTTATCAGAGCGTCACTGGTTAGTCTTCTGTGGACGAAACGCGCGTCTGGCGTATTAAATTTTAAACCTGGCACCTTTTGTTAGCTATTATTCGTGTGTTTGACTGTCCTATTTGTTGTCCCATTTTTTTATATTGTATTCCTATCATGTTATGTTATCATTTTAATGTTATATTTAATATTGCCATAAAAGCAGGAGGTTTGGCATGCCACAAAACCAGGTTCAACCCACCATTTGGTCATTACAATGTCCCGTACCAAGTCAGAAAAATTGCCATTGTTATATTATAGTTCGTTTCTGTGTGTGTTACATTTTAATGTTTTGTTTTTCTTGTTTCGTAGTTCTCCTCTTATATTTGATGTGTTTTCCTCAGTTTTAGTTTGTAACCCGGATTTGATTTTTGTCCCAAACGATTTATGAATTTCGAACGAGCTGTATACTACATTTACTATTGCATTTATTTATTCAACTACCGCACCTATATTCTACATGTTCTATGTCTAAAGACCATCCTGAATTATTTGGGAAGTAGACACTGAATACTTATATATCAGGTCTTGGTAGCAACTGCAAGCACTCACAATTTGTACAAGTAATGAATACCCCATACACGGATAATTTAGGCTATTGGTAATATGGTGAGGGCAATCGATAATTTCATAATTTGTCATACATTGTGTATTCTTCGAAGCAAAAGGGCTATCATTACTATAGTATTTCTGCTATAACGCCTTGACTGCGAAAAACATTAAGTTAATATAACGGATAATTCTTTGACAAAACATGAACAAGGCCAGTAATGCACCATTGTTTTATCTGAGTTGTGTGACGTATCAAATACATACAAGTTAAGTCATACAAAATGTGTCTTATTGGACATTTACCAAAATCTTAGTTCAATCTGATTCAAGTATTTGTATAAATGCATTTAATATTAGAATAATTGACATAATAATTATGAAAGCTATTTCTTTAATTCTCCATGTTTCTATTTGAAGTCATATGAAACTTTAAATTATCCCAAAAAATCCAGTCGAAAATGTTTATAAACTTGAAAAATAGCTTAGTTTTATTCTAAAGAAGATACCGTGAGCATGTTTTTTAAAATGAGAATCCTTGTACTATAAAAATATTCCGATATTGAACAATTAACTTTCCAGACACTTACTCGCCTATATTTTCCCGTAATCAGTGAATTTCACTACATGACCGTTCGTTATAACGACGGGCACCGAACTGCGCAAATTAAGGTAAAATCCGTGATTAAAGAATAAATAAAAACACATGCTTTTGGATATAGATAGAAGTAACAAATTCTAAAAGATCACATTTCATCCACAAGTTCTTTCAACATGAACATGGTAGCATACGCTATGAATTTATTACTATTGGGATAGCAAATGGAATAATTTGTTAATAGGAAGGATAAAGGTAGAACATGCAACACAGAGAAAATGTGATATAGTCTCTAGTAGCCAGATTTATGTCTGGAACGGTCATTTTGGTCGGATCTAGTCTTAATTGCCTTAGTTTACTGCTCGGGAAAACGTTAAGACTTGTTTAGACTGTCAGTCGCTGTTCCGAATTATCGTGTTCAGTCAGACCAGCCGTGTCAAAATAAACAAGACAGATTCTTCTAGCATTCAAATGAGACTCGATTAGATTTTGTTCAGATCAATGAGACCAAAGTTAAACAATCTGTGTAGCGGCTGTAAGATCGTGTTCAGTCGTGTTAAGATTTTGAATATTTTAACAAAACTACTGACATTTTATCTGTTTTAATCAGGGTTAAGCTGACTATGCGGTATGGGCTTTGCTCATTGTTGAAGGCCTTACGGTGACCTATAGTTGTTAATGTCTGTGTCATTTTGGTCTTTTGTGGACAGTTGTCTCATTGGCAATCATACCACATCTTCTTTTTTTTTATATTAATCCCCCTTTATGAATAAAACCTCTATAGTTTAGAGGATATTCTGTTGTTGTGGTCTTTTAATGTGACTGTATATATATTTTAACAAATTAAGTATGCAAACCTTAAAAACAATATTTTTTCCCCGATAGAATCTTAAACTTAGGTTTCAACTCCCTCAGGCAAAGTTGGCTTTAGATGAGTTTGGCTATTTATTTTAGGTATTTTTGACATATAGCTCTTCAACAGTTCCGGTACTTATAAATCTTCGGATTTCAAATGTTTGGCTTTGAGTGTTCCTGATGAAGGTAAATCCAGATAAGTGCGTCGGACTCAAGGAGTTATTAAACGTGTTGTTTTTAATTTGTTTAAACATTGAATTAGTAATACAAGAAAAAATAATTGTTGTAACCGGAAAAAAGTGTTAGTAAAAACTTTGCAGTTGTGCTTTTTGACATAAAGTAGTCCTGTATTTATTCATTCCGCCTCTTAAGATATAATGATAAGTAACATATCTTAAAGATGTTCTTAAATATTCTTAAGTTTAGTTTTCTTTCTGATGTAAACGAACATTTCATATCCATATTAGGGAAAAAAAAATATGTATAGTTTGAGTATATAAATTTATTTATATTCTAAAATTTTATACAGATGACAGATGCTTGTTGAAAAAGAGGGACGAAAAATACCAGAGGGACAGTCAAACACATAGATAGAAAATAAACTGACAACGCCAGGCTAAAAATGAAAAAAAAACCAGACAAACAATAGAACATATGACACAACATAGAAAACTAAAGAGTAAGCAAAACGAACCCCACCAAAAACTAGAAAGTTATTTACATTTCAATAAACAGATTACCCAATCAGTCAACTTAAACGGATTGTCATAGATTATCTAAATGGGTACCCATCCATGGAGATAAAATGATTTTTTTGTCATGTTTTATCATGTATAACAATATTATTTTCCGAAAAACTAAAAACAACAGTGCAAGCATATTTCAAAATTTGAGTTGACAATTTATATTTACCATTATGAACCTTTCAAAGACCGATTTTCTTTTGTTATAATTGTTTTTTAACAAGAACTTATATAGGAATAAATCAAATTATACAAAAATATTAAACATTAGTTAAGAAACGATTGATAACATCCATTGTAAGGTTTAAATTTCTGTTTCGTATCAGATTTGTTTTAAAGCATCAGTTTAACTTCTCATTTTAAAAACAGTAAGTTGCTTACTTGCGTTTTTTAAATAGCCCAAAAAGCCCACAAAGCTGTAAAAGACCGTCGCGAAATGACCGTATTCATAGATTAAACTTTTGTTGTCAATTTTGATTTGTTTATACACTAGTCATTTTAGGGACTTTTATAGCGTGCTGTTCGGTGTGAGCCAAAGGTCCGTACTTTTGACCTATAGTTAATTGTTTTGTACGTTGTGACTTGGATGAAGAATTGTTTCATTGGCACACATACCACATCTTCTTATTTATTTTAACTGGGAACAGTTTATATATTTTCATATTGATAAAAAAATATATATGCAAATTTAGTAAATCAAATGGATTTGTACCATATTTTTCATACAAAAGTCTTTAATTTAGATTGATAAAATATATAATTTATTATGCATTGCTCTAAAAGTCATGTTCAGTGTCATATATTTTACATCGATGACCACTTAGATGTTCAACCGATTCAACAGACAATAAAGCATAGAATCAGTCGAAAAAGAGATACATGTACAGGTGACATTAATATGCATGATTTGTGTAAAAGCAAAAAAAAAAACACCAAAAAAAAAACCGAAAGAATAGACGCTTGCTCAAACATCAAAAAGAATATCTCGCACGGGGAATGATAATTTAACGCAACGAAGTAATGATAAGTTTTAGAGGCAAGTATGAAAGATAACGAAATTAACAATCTGACCGTTTCAGACATGAATCTTTCTACTAGTGAGTTAATGACAACATATTTGTTGAATTTAGATGGTAGAATGATTCTACAAATTCTAGGCATTCTTATGGCAATGAACTGTCGAACTATCCTTGCCGATATCTTTTCACTTTCACATGAGTCTGAGTTCCTCTGGACACTCGTCAAACACAAGATGACAAAACAAGCCATATTATTTAATTTCTTATTTCGGTCTATTGATCAACCAGATGTTCTTCCCATTAACAATCAAAACTTTTTTGATTGGTTTCCTTTAGTTTATCTGCCAGAACTATAACACAAAAGAACCAATAGACACGTAACATATTCAGACTTCTTGAATTTGACATTAGTGGTCACCTCAGTACGAAAATACAATATAAACGAGATGACCACTTGCCCAGGTTTAGAGAGGACTGACGTCTTTAACCTTGTATAATTCCGCAACATTCTGATCGTGCCTGTCCGAAGTCAGAAGCCTGTAATGCAACAGCTGGCGTTTGTTGCTGTGTAGCATATTTGTCATATTATTTTGAACATAAATTAGGCGTGTAGTTTTCTTGTCTCAATTATTTTACATTCGCATTTCTAGGTTGACTATGATGTATAGACTTGTGCGGTGACCTGAAATCTGTGTCATTTGATCTCCTTTTGAGAGCTGTCTCATTGGCTGTTATACCACATCTTCCTACTGTTGAATCTTATGAAAATAAGGATGGATTTTATAATATGCATGATAGCAATATTGGAACCCAATTACTCAACAGTTTTGTCTGACTTGATATGGATTGTCCATTTTGAATTTTTGTAAAAAGATATATGAAATTTTTAACATGTTTAATAGTTCCTGAAAAGCAGTACAACTTGTTTTTTGCATAGCTAAAGTCTAGATCTCTTCGACCAATGCTATCAGTATTTTGAGGTTTCAAAACATACCCACATTATTCGGTTGCACTTTCCTAAAACTCCTGATAAATGAAATAAAGTAACATAAAAATATACTTACAGATCAGGAAAACAATTTTCATAATCCCTGCAATAAAAATAAAACAACAAATTAATAAAAATGGATATCAAACCGTTTACTGGATGTTTTGAATGAAAAATGTTTTCTGGGCCATAAGCAGGTATGATTACAGCACTCTCGCCCTTAAATGATAATGAGTCGTTTATCAGTAGTCAGCACGTCGGTGTTGACATGAATATCAATTATGTGGTAATTTTTACAAATTTCCTGTTTACAAAACTTTGAATTTTTCGAAAAACGAATGATTTTCTTATCCCAGGCATAGATTACCTTAGCCGTACTTGGCACAACTTTTTGGAATTTTGGATCCTCAATGCTCTCTAACTTTGTATTTGTTTGGTTTATAACTATTTTGATATGAGCGTCACTGAGGAGTCTTATGTAGACGAAACGAGCGTCTGGCGTACTAACTTATAATCCTGGTACATTTGATAACTATTATCATGTTTAAACAGAATAATGTATAAACGTTAATTTAAAAAAAACCGAACAAAACGTCTGTTGGTTTTTAGTCTTCTCTTCTTTCAATCTTTTTAACATACATTACTGATTAATTGATTAATTGATTGGTGTTTAACGCCATTTGATGTATAAATAAATTTTAGAACGAATTTAGTTATCACTTTTTTGTTGTTTTGTTCCGGAATTAAACTATTTGTGATGGTTAGGGTCAAGCCTAGTTTCTTCTATTTTTTTTTCTTTTCTATTTTCAATGACTTTCCCCTCATTAATCTTTACATATTCCGGCTACGAGGTCTTATGTGTGGAAGACATATCATATACATTGTAATGACGTTTTTTACCTGTATTATGTAAAGTAATTTTTATCGATATTCAATTTATTCAGCAGAAGTGTATCACTGTATAAGTGTTTTTTTTTTATTTCATAACTTTCATGTTATGACCAAAAATTTTCCCTTCGATCTTACAGTGCATTAGTGTTATGTTTGACGATTTTAATTGTTTAATGTGAGTAAGATATGGCCACTATGCAGTTACATGCAATTTCACCAGTTATTTACAATATTTCGGCTTATGTTTCATAACATTGTTTTGAATTGTTTTATATTAGTCAATTCTGGCTTTTTGTTACTGACTATGCGATACAAGCTTTGCTTATTTTTGAAGGTCAAACGGTGATCTTTAGTTGTTAATGCATGTGTCATTTGGTATATTGTGGAGAATTTTCTGATCAAAATAATACCACATCTTCTTATTTTTAAACTAAAGATTGATTTTAGAATATACATGACCGCAATATTTGATATTTGTGTAGAAGAAACGCGCGTCTAGCGTACTAAATTATAATCCTGGTACCTTTGATAACTTTTTACTCAACTGGGTCGATGCCACTGCTGGTGGACGTTTCGTACCCGAGGGTATCACCAGCCCAGTAGTCAGCACTTCGGTGTTGTGATGAATATCAATTATGTGGTCATTTTTATGAATTTCCCGTGTACAAAACTTAGAATTTTTCAAAACACTTAGGGTCTTATTATCCCAGACATAGACAACCTTAGCCGTATTTGGCACAATTTTTTGGAATTTAAGTGTAAACAGATTTTATTAATTATATTCAGGTACATACTTAGGCATTTACATAATAATACAAGTGAAATAATTAATAGGAAAACAAGAAACAAGCTGTTAGCTTATATTAATCTGTTTCTTGATAAGAACATTTCTTATTGTAATACTCAAGGAGTAAAATGTTAAAAAAAATAACAATGTTACACTAGATGGAAAGAAGAAAAAAAAAACATATAATAAGGTTGTGACACACAAAAAAGAAGAAAAATATATACATCGGAAATGCAATAATAAAGTGTATGTTTCTGAACGGACACAATTATTTAAGATATAAGTATTACTTGTTGAACAAGATGTGTGCTATCATATGACAAATATTTTGCTACTGAGTATAAATGTTTGAACTGCCAAGAATATTTCAATGTTTTGTTCGTAGCTGACGTCCGTTGAACCGTGTAGCAAGATTTCTTCCGACAAAAAATGTATTATATTGATATTATAAAAATGCTGTTCACGTATAATGTGAAAACGGGGGCAGTGCAACAAGTAGTGCGCTGTCGTTTCTATAGCATCACATAAACAAAGTGGCGAAGCCACTATATTTTTAACAAAAAGATGATGATTTAGAGAACTGCATTGCATACGAAGTCTTGGGTTATAAATTTGACCTAATCGCTTACCAATGTAAAAATAATTTGAAGGTTTAATCGCCCGAGACTGGACACAATTCCTGAATGCCCCCACCGAAGTACTGGTCTTAAAATTCTCAGGGAGGAGATTCCATGAACGTACAGTTGCCGGTAAAAAAAAATTGAATACAGGGCTGTTCTTGATCGAACAGGGGGGGATTAGGGATGAGTTTCACGTATTATGATTATGTATGGTTGCATGGGATTCTGGAACTAAGGTTGATAAATATTCCGGAGTAATATTATTTTTCATCTTGTAAAAATAAATTAATCTTTTGGAATTTTGGATCCTCAATGCTGTTCAATTTTGTACTTGTTTGGCTTTATGATACTTTGATATGAGCGTCACTGACGAGTCTTATGTCGACGAAACGCGCGTCTTGCGTACTTAATTATAATCCTGGTTCTTGTTTGGCTTAATAATAGCTTAAGATTGTACATCTTTTGTACAAATCATCTGGTTTTTTAAGGTTTTCAAGCATTCCTGCATTATTAGGCTACGTGTTTCTAAAACTACCAATAAATAAAGTAATATTGAAAAAAGAACACTTACAAACTATCACTGCAATGCCTGCAAAAAAATAGCACACCACATGAATTATTGAACAAGCTACACGTATACTTATTCTTAAACGATGTCCTTCAAACATTCAGTTACGTAGGTATAACACATAAAATTTCGGTCCATATAAACGTATCTCAATTGTTGAAGAGGGTATGACCTTGAAACTATGAAATACACACTAGTCAACAAAAGAAACGATACAAAGTTAAATTTATTTTCTATATTTTTATATTTTTCAATATAAAGTTTCTGTATAATTTTTTTTCTGTATTCAATGTCAAAAACATCTGTTAAGTCTAATATAAAAAAAATACGAAACAAATACCACAAAAATCCTGAATGTTATTTTTTCGGTAATCGAGTTTGCCCTGAATCTATAAAGCTTTTAAATTGTTTTATGTCAATAATTGGGCTACTAAAAAACGGGGAAAACAAATAAAGAATTTGATGCCACGGTTACTCCAAAACGCGCATAAAAAGTTGTTGTTATGGTCAGAGCTGGGATGACGGTCACTGCCGTCACAAATCATTTTCCTGGGACCGGAATAACAATATCAATGCTTGAGGATTCGTCTTAGGCAATCCAGCTTATCAAATGATAGACCCCGTAGCGGGCGGACCCCTTGCGACTTCAAAACATCAAAATCACGCGACACGTCATTTATACTTCTGCAAACGTTTTGGAGGCGGAAGTTCGGTGGTATGGGTGGGATATGTCACAACGGCCGCACACAGTTAAAAATTGTTGATGCTAACTTGGAAGATTTGAGATATAGGAATGTCATTCGACAACGCGGTTTCAACCACGTTTCTAAACAGGATAACGCTAGATGTCTAGTGGCATGGATTTGTATGGATTACCTTGATCAAAACCATTTTCGAGTTCTTCCTTGGCCAGCATAGTTACCACATCTCTGTCCAAGTCCAATAGAACATTTATGAGAACAAATTAGCAGACGTGTTTGATCAGGCAAAGTCCACCGGAAACGCTATACAGCTTGCTTTTGGCATTCATACAGGAGTTGAGTTATATCCCCAATCTAATATAATGGCTAAAGTCTGATCTGTACCTCTTAGGTGTGTAGTTGTGGTAGCTGTGAGAGGCGGCCATAAGCGCTATTACATTCCGCAAATTGAAATTACGGATAATGACTTTGATCCGTCCGTATTCGAAACAGGAACTGTCTGGAACGTGATTATTTCTTACTTTGTCACGTAAAACGTTAAAGTACAGATTTACTTTCTTTGTAATAGTTTTCTACTAAAAGATAAATTATTATTTTTGATCTAAATGTTGTATCGTTTTTTGTTGTTGACTAGTATATATTGCAAGATTAAAAAATCCTATATAAAAGTTGATTCATACACGTAACGTATGTCCTTCAAAATATTAAAACTGTGAAACTATAATGTTAATGCACTAGTACCAAGATTCAGTCGGGTCAAGTCTTAATCGAACGAGTTTTCGATCAAACAATACTGTTAAGACATTTTTAATTTTTCAGTCGCCTTTTGTTAGTGACTTTTGGAAGTTAAGTCCGTTCAGTCATTTTCACGATAGAAAAGATGGAAAATTATAGGACTCGATATAGACTTTTTAAGAACTGTTCAAATAAGATTAAGATTGATTGGACCATGTTTACATTTGCCATATATGCTAGAATGATACTAGAAGTTTCGCCTCGCAGGGAAAATGATATGTTTATAATGTTTAAACCAAAAAATGTATAGATATGATAAAAAAAAACCAACTAAAACGTTCCTTCAAAGAATGGAGAAAAAAGTCTGTTGATTAACTTATTAGTTAATGTTTTTTTTTAATAGAGATTAATGCATGATTGATTGATTTATTGGTGTTTATTTAATGAATACATTTGTTTGATACATTTTTGGTTTTGTTGAGGAATTAATCTTTATGTGACGTTTTATTCTAGTGCCTAGTTTCACCTGCACAATTTGTACTCTTTCCTGTGACTTTTCAATCAAATGCCTAATTGACACAATAATAACTTCATTCTGTATATATTCCAGCTCGGAGTTATTATATGATAATATACCGTATGATGATTTTAACTTTGTTGAGACTGATTATGTAAAGTGATCTGAATCTACATTTAATTTATTTAACTCAACAAAAGTGTATTACTATATTCGTTTCCTTTTTCATAACTTCCAAGTACCCGACTTACATACCTTTTATATTCAAAAAGATCACACGCACTACTCACACACCGACGATACACATACGGGGAATGCACGTTGAATGCACAACTCGCCATGTACGCACGATGAGAAAACGTGTACGTACGTTACACTGAGAATTAACGAAAAATGAATGATAATCATACGATTGCATTAAAAACTGACATACGATAATTAAAAGGTATAAGGGTATACCAATTTTGGATAACGCACTTTGAATGTTTAAAGGTCGGCAATTTTATCATTCAATGTCGTACACAGAATAATTGTCATACATTTTTTTTGTGTATTTCCAATATTAATGAGTGTTGTCAAACTATAAAACTAATCATTTGTTTGTAATTTTACTAACTATTTTATAAGATAAATAATCTATTTATCAAATGATACACTTTAAAGAGGAGTGGATCCAGTCATTTTCAGTTCAAAAGGAGGTTCTCAATCCAAGAAAACAGGGGATGATTCCAATAAAATGTCCTTATTAAAAAGTATTGATCGTCAAAAAATGAGGTTCCATCATCCGGATCCATTCCTCCTAGGATCCAAATCGGTTTGTAGTATAACCTTAAATTTGATCATTTGTTTTTGTTCAGAAATGTATGAAATATTTGATATTGGACATTACGCAAACAATCAACTAATGCATAACCAAGGGATTCCTTGCATGCATTTACATGTTTAAAGAAGAATCAAGTAATTATTGGTTGGGGAAAAAAACAAAAAAACAACTTTATATCATTTATTCATTTAAACCTTTCGTTGATTTATCAAATGGTTTGGAAATATATATTAGAAGCAGTAAACTTATAAAAAATGGAAAAATAGAAAAATCGGGCCATGAGAATGCAACATTGCAGACCATACATTTTGAAAATTCAAATTATAAAATTTTTTGACGGGACAATAAAGTTTTGACAATTTCCCTGGCCCAGAGAAAATAACATTAAAAGACGAAAGAGAGTCCATTTAGATAAACGTAGATGGCAATTTCATTTAATATTATTTCAGAAATTGGTGTATATTTAATGATTTAGACAACTGTATCCCTGGATCTGAACAATAATGTGTTCAATTCAAATTTCATTACGTCAAGTCATTGTGTATTATTCAATATGATTTCTTGCTATATAATGTCATTTCTGTATTTTGTTTAAAAAAAAATCCAACAACTATTGATTTTAACAAATTAAATAGTAATTCTACCAATATATTAAACAATCGCTAGTTATTGAATATTTTCATATATTGGTATAATTAGTATTTAATTCTAACGTCGATGTTGTGGCCACGGTAAGTCTTCTTATCAACGAATACCGGTCAAGTGTTTCAAGGAGTTAAACAAAATATCTATTTTGAAACCATATTTTGGATTTTTTTTATATTTATATCAAAATTGAAGTTCAAGGCCATAATTTGCCAAAGAGAACAATGTTAACAATTACTCAAAGTCCGATATGCGAGAAGAAGTTTCGTTTTCCCCCAAAAATATAATTTATTGGTTACGCCACGTTAATATATTTTTTATGCACAGGTGCAGCTCTAAAAAAAGTTACTGGATGAACCTCTAAAAACAAATAGATATTAAACGGTGGGCATGCGTCATTCAAACATCAATCCATCAAAAACACACGTAAGTTACCTAACATCTAGAATTAAGAGGTTTTAGCATAACACCAGCTGGTAAACCTTTATTCATGCAGGACCCTTAAACGTGAAATGAACGGAAGTCTTGTTTGACGTGCGGTTGATCGTGGCCATCCTTAAATAAATACGGGTCTACAGACACTTCTTTTTATCATAAAACGGTACACGAGCATTTCATACGAGTGGAACAGAGTATCGATACATGTTAATGCAAACGTTTTTCCATATGCAGAAAATCTAATTCAGAATGCAAGAGTAACTAATAGTTTGAGAGACAAAACCTAGTAAATGCAAATGTATATACTGACGTTGAAACAAATAAACTGCTCATAACAATTGTACATCTGTTGATTTTAAGTTATCACGCGTCATATAGACCATCGCCTACCATCGAGCGGCCAACCGCAATTCAGCGTGACCATCACACTTCAGGTTATCTTTTGCACCTCCGATTCATTATGTATATGTCGTGTACAAGTTGCGATTTTGTACAGGTTATTACATGTACAACATTTTTGTAAATGTTATAATTTGTACAATGCAAAAATACAAGTTATAACATGTACAAAAGTACCTCATACATGTTATTACATGTACAAAATATTGCTTAAAATTGGTTTGAACTTGTACAAAATTTGAAAATAAAAAATATGTTTCTATTGTTACATTAACCTTAATAATATTTCATCATGTTTTTGTTATTGTCCATTTATTTTAGTTTGATAAAATACTTAAAAAAAAAAGGCTTTTGAAATACACATTTAGTCAATAAACCGGCATTATGCGGTATTCTCTGACCTGGTATTTCGAAAGAAAAAGACTTAGAAGCTGTATTTGAAGCAAGTTCTGTATTCAATAATACAGATAGTGGTGACCCTTTTACAGTCAGGGGCATTACTTAAACAAGTAACATTTAAAATTACCTATACAAGTAATGTTGAAAACGAGGCTATTTTAAATATTACTTATAGAAGTAGCTTTTCTAAATATTATTTTTATAGGTATCCAACTATACAGATTTTACTAGCTTTAACAAATTTTCGCAGTCATCTGGTTATTTTTCCCATGAAATATGAAATCTAATCTTTCTGAAACACCATATGCCTTTCTGACGCACTTATCTTTCATATCCACGCTTTTGGGTCAAAGATTGGTCTCTTGGGACTCTTGAAATATCATTTCCTCAAAAATCTTGAAGGTAGACAGATATAAATAGATAGAAACTTGTGAATTAATTAAGACTTGAAGTTATTTATAATATGTAAACCAAAACAATTACATATGTTCCTTAAATAAGTGTTATTACTAATTATTTCATAGATGTATAAAATAACTTATTAAAGTAATATTTTTGTCATTATTTTTAAAGTAACCCTTAATCTCTATACTCCTCTTAAATCTAATAAATTCTTCATTTTATGATATCAAATACTGTAAATAATCATGAAAACTACATTTAGTCCATGCTTCTATTAAAATTTAAAATAACTCTATTTTAAATAGACTCTATTGAGTTATTTTATAATTTTTAAAACAAAAATTACCTTTAAATATATAAGTAACTAAAAAAAATTAACTTGTTTAAGTAATGCCCCTGACTGTTTTACCGAGACAGTCTGAGAACTTTATACCGACACTGAAACTGACAAAACAATGTCAAAGACTGATATTAGTACTGGCACAAATACCAAAACTTATGTTAAATTGAATGGTCGTGACTCAGCCGACAAGAATGAACAAACAATTGGGTTAGAAACAGAAACAATGCATGGTACTTGAATTAACTTAGGTGATGTTAACATGGCTAAATGAAGCAAGTTTGAGCATGACCACCGTGTATCATCGCCACCGGGAATTGGGTACTATTGAAGCGGAGAGGAAAGAAAAATTAATAAACAAGTCTAGAATTCCTTTTATTAAGTTCATTTCTAGCGGTTTGGTGAGGGTATTGCTACTGAAACGATTTACTGATATATAAAGCTTTAATTTTTTAAACGAGCAAGTAGCAAATAAATGCAAAATTTTGTGTTGTACTCCAAAACGGTGCACCAGAATATTTTGAGGCCAAGTGTCCTCCGTCCCACCATGCTACTGTTCAAATATAACTCGCCTAACAGCATTGTAGATCGTGGTACACGTATCATACACAATGTTTTGAAGGTTTCAATCATATCCCCTTGTATTCTCCTATATGATAGTATAGGTAAGCCTAGTTTTTTTAGTCTCTCTGGATAACTCGTGTCTTTGAGACCTGGTTGTTGTTTTGTTGACCTTCTTTGGACTCCTTTTATTTTATCAATATTGTTTTTCTTGTATGGAGACCATACTGAACTAGCATAGTCCAAAGGAGTTTTGACCATGGTTTTATACAATGGTATGAATGTCTCAGTACCCAAGTATTTAAAAGTTCTTTTGCGAACTTTAAAAATTGAGTTGGCCTTATTTAATGTTTTGCTCTTTAACCTTTGCTATTGTATGATTTAGTAGACTGTGATTTGTTGAGTGGTCAGTGTTATTTGATTTCTTACATATTTTTAGGGTAAAATTTTAGTGGCCATTTGTCAATTTTCTTCTTTTGCTTTTGGTTATTGTTCTTTATTATTTAAAAATTTTGAATCTTGCGTGTATATTCTGCTTTATTATAATATTTTTGTACATGTTATAACCTGTACAAAATTGCAACTTGTACACTTCTTTTAATTTAATTACAATAATTGCAAACACTTTTTATACCGATTTTCTGAAAATGGTTTTTATTATGCTAACGTTTCAGTTTTTGGAAAATGTTGTTTGTGCCTTTTTAGACCCTTCTACAACGACATTTGTTTAACATGCACACGTATAAAAATTGCGGTTTTTATCCAACGCAATCATAGGTTTGAACGTAGTTTTCAATTTAGACTTGTTTATATTTCCACTCCGGTTCATCCTATTTTGACTCTTTAATTCAAGAGTTTATCCTAAATTGAAGTAAATTATATGGCCGTCCAAATACCGTTTCGATCCCTAACATCACTGAAGAGACAGTTATTGTCAAAATCCGAATCTGGTGTTAGCACATCATGTTGGGGTTCTCCATCTCTGCCGCAACTTTATTGTTTTCTACTTGATATTTAATTATTATAGAGATTCATTTTGTGACACCTTGTGATCATTTTATTTGGCAGTAGACAATGGCTTTCAATAGGAGTTAAGAATATCAGTGGTTTAGTCAAATGCGTTTTGTTAAAATATATTTTTTTCCCTCTTTTGGTCTTTGGAAAAATGTTTTTTGTGCTGTATTTAAATCCTTCTACACCGAAATTTGTTACATGCACACCTATGAAAAATTGCAGCTTTTATCCAACGCAATCATAGGTTTGTACGTTGTTTTCAATTTAGACATGTATGTATGGTATAGATTGCTGACAAATGAAAAGACATTGTGTATAAAATAATAATATAACATCTTAACACGCTTAAACCCCATGTCTTATGTCTATCTCTAGATTCGCCGTCCGTGACAAGGTAACACTACGACCATTGAAGTTATATTTAAATAGCGGATGTGGTCGAGTAGTCTAGAGCGCTGGACATGAGGCTAATCGATTGATGCTGCAGTGTATCAAAGGTGTGAGTTCGAATCCCACCGAGGGACGGACAAAAAAGTTGTCAGCAGAAAATCAAACTCTAACACTGCTGGGTATAATTTTAAGACTTATATATAATTATATATAATTATATCAAAAGGACCAACCAGAAAATTTAACGGATCATCTAGAATAGACGATACTGGAGACGTATATAAGGAAAAAAATATGCACACCGGTACTCATATAAGATGGTATTATACGGAGATTTCGTTATTTAATGGTGTTGACATGTGTTTCACTTTAACAAATAGCCTTCGACAGTGTCAATAGTTTTAACAACACTGATTGTAGGTGTAAAATGGCCAGAAATACAGGTAAATTTTGATCTACTGATTTAATCAAAAATCTTGAAGATCATAATATAAACATAACTCAATACTCCAATATACGTGACTGTATATTAATATTCAAAAATGAGTGAAAAGCAAAACTTAGTATTTCTTATTGATGCCGTTTGGATGATGTACATTAAGTTCCTTTATCTAAAAGCTTCCCCGAATCTGTACATATCGGTGGGCATCACTTCAGTGAATGTTCTGTTCAATAGCTAGGCTTTTCATGCGGTTAAAATCATCAAGTTTGTGTGACCTGACTTTCTGAAATGCTGAAAAACTGGGAGAAGTGGCTTCTTAGAGATATCACTAATATGGTTATTGAGGCGTTTATGGAAAGGCTGCTTTGACTAACAAACATAATAAAGGCCACAAACCGAACATTCCCGTATGTAAATAACATTCATACTTTTGCAGGTAACATCGCAAAATACATCATAGTTATTTTCGGGTGCATTACTGTGAAACGTTGATGAATGCTGCATCTGTAGGCAGCACTTACAGCATTTTTTCTGCCACGAACGACATTCTCCAGAAGTACTTCAATCTATTATCAAACAATTAAGCCCACACTAGTAGGTTCCTCATACTATTGGGTTGCCTGAAAGCGGGTTTCAAGTTTCTTTGTTTGTTTCTGTGTTTGAACATATTTTTTTTTACTTTTAGGGCCTGACTGTACGGGATGCTCTTAGTAAAATGAGCAGGATGTAAACTTTTAGGGGACAGATATTGATGAAAAGCTTTACAAATGCTTTTTCATCGTAAAGTTTATATATTATTTAGAACAAAAACATTTGTATTTTAAGGTTTTAAATGATTGCGTTACGCTTTTATAAAACTATCAATAACCCTAAAAAAAATAACACTTACGAATCAGGAGAACAATTACTGCATATCCTGCAATAAAAAAATAACAACAAATAAACGTACGGAAGAGAAAATGGAAATGAAATTGTTCAATGAGTTTTTTGAACGAAGAATAATTTCCTATAGACCATGCTAGGTATTACATTTCTACCTTGCTGTTTTCGACTGAATTATCATTTAATCATACAACATTTTGCGTTATCTAAAATAGAAGAAAAGGAACACATTGTAGCAAGTTATGCATGTTGTAATGAGACATAGCACTTATGATGCGACACTGGTCTTGTTTGGTCAATTCAAATAATATTGCCATCTTCACTTTTCATGATATCTTCGTGTGTCTTGCCTAAAAAGGGGAAGTCTGGTTAAACAGAGAAGACAGAAATAGTTATAAAAATGTGATGAAACTATCTGGTCGTTTAACTAGAAACTGAGTGTAGCTCGATTGAGATATGAAATAGTACTTCCATTATTCTCGTTGGCAGTTTTATTTCTCGAACGGATTCTCAAACATGTCCCTCAAACGTTGATTTGGGTAGGTATAACCCACATTTTTTATATATACTGTTTATATAAACTTTTCTCGTTTTATGAAAGATGATTTGACCTTGAAACTATGAAATAAAATACTGTAAGAATTAAATACAATATAAAAGCTAATGAATAAAAGATATCCTTTAAAATAGTAAAACTGTAAAAATATAATGTGTATACACTAGTAGCAAGATTTCAGTTGAATCAAGTCTTAATTGACTGAATTTTCCACAAAAGAATAACGTAAAGATGAATGGTGACTGTGGGCAGTCCAGTCCGTTCAGTTATTTTCAAGATAGAAAAAAAATAATGTTTCTAGCGATCGACAAAGACCTGTTAAGATCAGTTCAAATAACATTCAGATTTGTCGGACAATGTTTACATATGCCATATATGCCATTATGATAACAGAAGTTTCGCCCCCTAAAGGATACTGACACGTTTATTATGTTTAAACAGAAAAAAAATGCATAGATATGATAGACAAAATACTTTCGAAGAACGAAGAATAAAACGTCTGTCGGGTATTTGTCTCTGTTTTTGTTTTAAACAAAAATTAATGAATGATTGATTTATTGATTGATTGGTTTTTAGCACCTTTAAAAAAATAGATTTATGAATGAATGTAGTTATTACTTGTGTTGTTATGTTGAGGAATTAATCTATGTGTGACGTGTTTTCTTGTGCGTAGTTTTTTCTAAACAAATGTTAGTTTTCTGTAACTTTTACCCTATTTACCTTACTGACATATTAATTACGTCTGTTCTGTTTATATTTTGTCCCGGTGTTATTATGTGATTAATACATATCATATGATGATTACAGTTCTCATCATACTATATCATAGGTTTGAACGTTGTTTTCAGTTTCGAGATGTTTATATTTTTTTTGGTTTGGCTTGTAATATATTTGCGTGCTGGTCTATATGATGCATGCATCCTCATTCGACTCTTCAAAATTCAAGAGTCTGTTATAAATTGAGGTAAATTATATTGCCTTCCAAATACAGTTTCGATTCCTAACATCAATGAAGAAACATTAGTTGTCGAAATCTTCACCTTTTGTTCGCGGTATACCATCTTTTCTGCAAGTTTATTGTTTGATATTTAACTGTTTAATTAAGATCCATTTTGTTACATCTGTGATCCGCTTTTTACACTTTTTTTCTTCTTTTGGAAATATTGTTTATGTTGTATTAACATCCCTCTACCTAGAAATTTGTTTTGCATGCATACGTATAAAAATAACGGTTTTTATCAAACACAATCATAAGTTTGAACAGTGTTTTCAAATTAGAGTTATATATATATATATATAAAACGTCTGATTAATAATCAACGATTTTCACCACGAGGGCGCTGGATCGTTACGAGTAACGATACATGTACACAATAAATAAATTACATAAACGCCTAAAAAGTGGATATTTATTTATAAATATTTCGGATAACAGATATCCTTCATCAGTATGATTGTGATGCTAAATGAATCATATCAGTCTACTTTGATTAAACTATAACAATCCTGAAATTTTAAAATAAGAAAAATAAATAGAACTTACTCTTACTGGAAATTGTCGACTGATACTTTCTGAGACCAAATTTATCATTTCAAAGTGATTTTTTTTGTTCTAAGGGTGATAGTATTCTTCATTAATCAATTCTGATTATACGGATGTTACTTAAAGTTGACAAAGTGTTTATTTGCAGGAGTCTTGCATGTTGACTATCTTAATACCGTTTATATGTCTTTAGTCAGTCACTGAGTAGTTAGACACACTTATTACACGTGGCTCTTAATGGCCTAAATATACATTTTTTTCTTAATCAGATTAACAGTGCTAACCCTTACCCAAATCAATAACCGTAACCAATAAACGTAACCAATAACCTAACCTTAACATTAACCCTAACCGTACACCCTGGAGATGAACTATAGAAGGTTGAAAATTTTCGTTTATTGTTATTTCTTATTCGGATTTAGGTCCGTTTGATATTCATATTTTTTTTTGTGTGTTTACGTGTTAAAAATAACATCAAATTGTCTGTTTATTACTCTGAAATATATCTGTCCATGTACTTAGAAAACAAAGTTAACTTAAGGTAGAATACTTTCGTTTATTTTATTTTTCAGTTTTTCATACGTTGCACAAAGAATGATATCTGGAATTTGTCTGTACAATAGCTTATTAGATAATGTTAAATAAAAATATAATCATACTTACTCGAAAGGTTCTCTTAACCTACAATAGACCAATATTATTAATAAGTATGCATATGGCAAAATCTGAATAAAACTTGTGCTCAAAACAGCGTACATTTTATTTTATCTTATATTTTTGTTTAAAACGGTGTGTCAGAAAACAACTATAAGACACAGTTTCTTTTTACATTCTTTTTTTATTTCAATCAACAAAATTTAGTTTATATAATGCTTGAATTATAATGTTTAGCTGCTTTAATGTTCAGAAAATTGGTATTGACAACATTGAATTGTCACTGACTCAGACGTACTTATAAATATAATTATTTTCTGTGACTGTTTATTACATTAATTTGTAGGATCCTTTACTATAGATAATTTAGCTGATTTGTAACAATAACATCTTCATGCCTTATATATCATGTACTGTAGTACGCCGCTAGATTAAAACTGACGAAGGAAGGTAACACACGGCCAGCGAAAGCTCTTTTTTTGAGAGCCCAGGTGGTCGTGTGGTCTAGCGGGACGGCTGCAGTGCAGGCGATTTGGTGTTACGATATCACAGTAGCATGGGTTCGAATCCCGGCGAGGGAAGAACCAAAAATTTGCGAAAGCAAATTTACAGATCTAACATTGTTGGGTTGATGTTTAGACGAGTTTATATACATTATGTACACAGCCATGTATCACCATCATTGATGGCGATCCGATGGATACATCTGTTGTAGAGTTGTCACTTACTCAGACGTACTTATAAATATAATTATTTTCTGTGACTGTAAATTACATTAATTTGTAGGATCCTTTACTATAGATAATTTAGCTGATCTGTAACAATAACATCTTCATGCCTTATATATCATGTACTGTAGTACGCCGCTAGATTAAAACTGACGAGGAAAGGTAACACACGGCCAGCGAAAGCTCTTTTTTTTAAGAGCCCAGTTACTATTACTTGACTTATGCTTTCTTCGCCTAGGGTCATTACATTAAAAAATTGAAATGGAAGAAACTATTATTAATTTTCATTGATGTAAATCCCGTATAAAGATTATTTGTCTAATGTTGACCTAAAAATATGAATCAATTTCTGAACTGCATGTCAACATGTATGTGAATTAAAACTGTTTGTTTGCATATTAAAAAGTAAAATCACAAAAATACCGAACTCCGAGGAAAATTCAAAAAGGAAAGTCCCCAATCAAATGGCAAAATCAAAAGTTCAAACATATCAAACGAATGGATAACAACTGTCATACTCCTGACTTGGTACAGACATTTTCTTATATAGAAAATGGTGGATTAAACCTGGTTTTATAGCTAGCTAAACCTCTCTCTTGTATGACAGTCGCATCAAATTTCATTATATTGTCAACGATGCGTGAACAAAACAAACAGACCCAATAGGTAAAAATGTCAAAAATAGGGGAACAGCAGTCAACATTGTGTTATCATCTTAATCACTATAGAAACAAACAAATGTATCGAAGAAGCACAAAAAGGCATATATCAAATTTAACATCCTTATTTTGCTTATATTATACGATTTTACTTATCTATGTAAAATTCACCATAAAGGATGGAAGGTTTTAAGTACTGGTGTAAAATTGAGCGTTTGAAATTCGCACAGGTAGACATAAAATAATTTTGTCGTTCAAAATATGACGGTATACATAAATACAGAGTCACGTAAAATAGATATCACAAAACACAGACTTAACAGTAAAAGTAATATTAATAAATAAAGTAGGTTTGTCGTTCAACGTATGACGGGATACATAAGCACAGAGTCACGTAAAATGGATATCTCAAAAAACAGACTTAACAGTAAAAGTAATATTAATAAATACAAATACAAGAATACAATAACACGTTATTAAGATGATAAACAACTTCAGTACGGAAAATCTATACTTCAAGACCATTGTGTATTATTTGTGAAGTTGATACGGAATATTTATCAACAAGTTCTTGGTACCTTTCGATGAACTTTTTTAGAAAAAGGACGAGCCGTTCTTTGACATACCCCTGGTTCACCAACTTTCTGCTCAGACACTGGTGACGTTTTACAAAGTCTGAGTAGGAGCTGCAAGCTCTTGAATACCGAATAAGTTGCGAAATGTATATCCCATATGCAGGTGAAGTTGGTATATTGCTACTAAGGTGGGGGGAATTGATAATTTCAAAATTAAAATCGTCTCGCTTCTCATAGATTCTGGTACTGAGATGACTGTATATGTCAAATTCGAGGTATAAGTCTAAAAATGAGGCTGAGGAAGCCGTGTCCGTTGTTTCTTTAAATTCTAGTTCTGGTGGATATATTAATGAAACCCAATCAGAAAAGTTCGGATTGTTAATGGAAAGAACATCATCAATATATCTGAAAGTGAAATTAAATAACCTGGCTTCTTTGATCTTCTTGTTTTTGACAAGTGTCTGAGGGAACTCCAATTCATATGAAAATAAGAAGAGGTCGGCAAGGAGAGGCGAACAGTTCGTTCCCATAGGAATGCCGACAATTGTTGAAAAAGAATACCTCCAAATTCAACTCTTATGTTGTCATTAAGAAACTATAGCATACTGATCACTTGTTCCTCTGTGTAGCATGTTTTACCCTTTTGTTCACTATTAACAAAATATGCCTTATGGTATCACAAAGTAATAAATTTATAGCGTATGCTACCATTTTTATGATGAAAAGCATTGTGGATTATTTCTTTTAGACGGTTTTTCAATTTCACATGGGGAATGGTGGTATACAAAGTTGAAAATCAAAAGTTTTGATAGAACTAATTTCAGAAAAAGACCGAGATTAAAAATTATCAAGAAGTTCTTTAGAGTTTTTAAGAATCCACATATGGTTAATACCACTACGCGAGTAAACAGTTTCACAGTATTTCTGAAGACCCTTTTTCACTGCGGACAGAATTTTAGTCAATCTAATGGACAATTCTTTAGTGGAACATGCAGATGAGCCGGCAATGTACCGTTGTTTGTACGGTATTTTGTGAAGTTTAGGTATCCAATACAAACAAGGTAAGTCCTCCGATTTGTTGTTCAATACAATGTTCATTGAAGCCATGAAGGACCTATGATTCGCCAAAATCTCATCCTTGTCAAATGATATGTTTTTGTAAATGGGATTACCTGAGTGCTCATTTATTCCTAATTCTTTTACAAGACACTCGTAGTAATACGATTTACATATAAAGACAATATTATTTGAAGCTTTGTCCGCAGGAACAACAACATACTTATTTTGAAGAGATGAGAAGACATTTCACAGCCTCTTTGTCTCTGAAAACGGACTTTGGTCGATCATTCACACAGTTTTTCAACTTATGAATGCGACGTTTTATCAGAGACCTGATTGTTTTGACCCATTCTGACAAAGTGTCAAGTTGAACTTCTTCTCGTTTAGCCCATGCTCTGGCGTAGTCCTCAATGAAATCCATAATTATTTTGAAGTTATGGTTCCAATTGATGTGTTTGGGTCCTCTAAACTTAGGACCATGAGAAATCACCTTTCGGAGATTTTCATGTTGAATTATGTTTAGATCCCCAGTAATAACATGACCAAAGGGGCTGTAATTGTAATATTCACAGGGTTTTAAATTAATCTTAAATTTTATCTCTTATACATAGTACTGGCATTGTCTTGTTCTCATTGAAAAATGAAATAGCTAGTAAAATGATTTCTGTTTCAGTTTCCAATGGATGACATGCCGTTATTTGTATACCTATTCAAAATTTAAAATCTGCTGAAATCATGTTGTGATCGATTTTTTTTAATTCGCTTCTTTGATGCTATAACATCATGAACATAATGTTTATCAAAATGTGAATTGTTTTTTTCCTCCCCGAAATTGATTGTCGTAAATATATCAAAGAGAAAATTGTGATTCAAATTGTTTTGTGTGGTTTATACATGATGATGTAAATGTAAATTCGAAATAATTTTGGGAGTCTACCTTGCAGTGTTATCTTTGAAAATTATTTGCATTTTTGTGCATAAAAATACTGTTACAGTTACTAGCATTAGTAATGTTTTTTTCTATATCAAGTTGATTTGTAAGTACATCGTAATTGTAGCCTTATTTTATTGTGGTTGCAGTGTTTAATTTAATTGGCCGAAATTAACCTGAATGGTCCCTATGTGTACTTCCCTATGTTTTTTATACTCTTCAGCGGCAAAACAGCTAATTTCAGATTTTGGTGGAAAACGTGACAAGTACTATTATAAAGACCTACATGCCGTGAAAACCATATTTTCTGACACCATACAATGTGCGTACGTACCTAAGAATTGGAAAAATTCTAAACTAGATCAAAACAAATGAAGATTTTAAAAGGTCTTTGGTTCAAACCAAACAGAAATTAAAAATCTTTCAAATGAGAGGCTAGCAGCCTTTTGGGTAAAATCTTAAAAATGTTATTGCATTTAAACATCTCATGCACATTTAGCATTTTACTCTATGTCACAGGCAGACTATTGCACTTTAGCGTAACCACCATCGCATTTCAGCGTAACCCCCATCGCTCTTCAGAGTAGTTATCAACAAGTAAGCGTCATAATGTCACCATCGTATTTCAGCGTGGTAACCAACGCACTTCAGCGTGACCATCGCGGTTTCGAGTACCATCGCGGTTCAGAGTGCTACATATTTATGTTACTTGGCGAAAAAATATAATAAAGTGGCGAAATAATATATTGTTTTGGCGCAAGAGGTGGCGAAAAAAATAATTGACACAGGGAAAACCCTGTGAATATCTTAATTTGTTTTTAAATTTTATTTTCATAGTTGTTATAATGTTTAGATATTACCTATTCTTATATACTCTCTTTCAACTTTAGTTTGTACAACAAACTGAACAACCTCCTTATATGGCAATACACTCTATGAATAGTCAATTTCGGTTATTTGTAGAATTACAGTTTTTGTGGTAAAGACAACCGTCAAACTCGTGATTATACGAAAACTTTTTCTATAAATTGTTAAGTCTAAGTTTTTTTTTTTTGAAATTTTAGTAAACTTAGATATTCCGAACCTGTTAGCTCTTTTTAACAGATTATATCTAGCTGTAACGATTTTTTTCAATAATAGCCAACCCTAACATTTGACATATATTTTATTTCAAATGACTTATAAAATCAAGAACTTTTTAGAGGAAATATTTTATGAAAAAGTCATAAAGGACAACAACGGACGTCAAGTCATGATAATGACTCATATGTCAACCTTTAAAAAAAATGACTGTTCAATGAAAGAAACCACTTTTGAATAGAGCCATAATCATATCTCATAAACATGATCTGGAATTAATTGAGGAGTACACGGAGCGAGACCGTATACATCGATATGATAAACGTTTCCTGCTATGTATGTGTCATCCGTCATGTAAATTGAAACTTTTAAAAACATCGCATTGGGAAAGGAAACAATCGGAAAATTTACGGGTAGCAACTCTATTGCATATCCGTTATCTAGCAGTCACATTATGTCATTCAGATACGTCATATAACAAAACCAATTTGTCAGGATACGGTACAACTTGTGAAGTTGTGGTTTTACTCTTTTTTGATATAAAGCAAATTTCATCGGTAAAACACTGCCAATATGATCATCAAAAATTATTTAACACAGTGTCAATAAAATCAAGCGGGTGAAACAGAACAAAGTGCTATCTCTTACTTATATTGAAATTATTTTTGTATTCTTTTAGCAAAACATAATGCAGAGATTATTTTGCACTTATCCTACTCATTAATATACTGTACACACAAAATTAATACTAGATTTTTGCCAGTTAAAAAAATACTTATAACATGGATAAAGTACAAGAACATCTGCAATACTTACCGCCATACGATTCTACAACAGATAAACAAATTTAATTGGAATTTAACATTCGCTGTTCTCTATCGTATTTTAATGGTACTTTGTGTCTTTTTGATTACTGTTTTTTTGTAATACCTAACATTCTGACGTACCCAGTTATTTAAGTTATATGGCAGTGCGTTCCTGTGTTGTGCTGTCACACTACAGTCGCAGGTTTAAAACTTTAAAACTTTCTCTAACCCGATAAATATGTTTAAGTGTCTGTAAAAGTAAGATGTAACACAGTGGTTGTAATTGGATGATGTGTGTAAGAGTTTTCCTTAATTGATTCAATAAGATGTTTGAAATGGCTTACCCGTTGTCATTTCGGGACATCTTATTACTCATTATATGTTATAAGATTTGAGAAAAGCAATTGACATTATAAATACAACACTAATAAAACGCCAATCAGAACATTGCAAGTAATGTTTCAGTTAAGAAATATCCAACACATTACATTTATAGGATTGAAAACAATATATTTATAGGATTTTGAATGTACAAGTCTCTCTCTCTCTCTCTCTCTCTCTCTCTCTCTCTCTCTCTCTCTCTCTCTCTCTCTCTCTCTCTCTCTCTCTCTCACTCTCTCTCTCGCTCTCACTCTCTCTCTCTCTCTCGCTCGCTCTCTCTCTCTCTCTCTCTCTCGCTCGCTCTCTCTCTCTCTCTCTCTCTCTCTCTCTCTCTCTCTCTCTCTCTCTCTCGCTCTCTCTCTCTCTCTCTCTCTCTCTCTCTCTCTCTCTCTCTCTCTCTCTCTCTCTCTCTCTCTCTCTCTCCATCCATATTATTAAGGAAAATGAGGAATTTGTATATTGATTGAATCATATACAAAATAGTATATAGAACATACGCCGATATATATATGAGTGATCTGATAGGACAACCACAAGATTGTTGTTAGTGTATATTTGAATTCTGCAAAGACAAACTGTTGAGAGAGTGAACGAAAACGTGCTTTCTTCAAACCTTCAGTAAAACATGAATTTGGTAACTGTTTTTCCCTATCCCTTTGTGTATGAATCATCAGTTGAAATCACATAATATATAGCTTAATTGTACGATATGTAGACGTAGTCGGACTGGCTTCGGACGGTTATTGAAAATCTGTATTTGCGTCCTCGCTTTTTTTGTATGGCTATTTTCGGCTTTTTTGGTCTCTCTCTCTCTCTCTCTCTCTCTCTCTCTCTCTCTCTCTCTCTCTCTCTCTCTCTCATTATATATATATATCCCGGCGAGGGAAGAACCAAAAATTTGCGAAAGCAAATTTACAGATCTAACATTGTTGGGTTGATGTTTAGACGAGTTGTATATATATATATGTATATGTAAAGGTTTGCGATTTTTAAGGACCCGTGGCAGTAACATGTAATATATGTTCTGTTTGTGGTATGTCAATAGGTTTTCGTATTATATACCTTAAATGTCGTTTCATTTTTACTATTGTATTTCTGTTTTCATATACCGATAAAGATACTTACGAAGGCTTCTGTCTGAAAAAATACAGCATATGAATATTTTATAAATGACAATCAAATCATAATGTTTTTACAGTCAAGTATCCGAGGATTCAAATAACGTAATACCGAGTGACCACATGAAAAGTATAATCCCAAAAATATTGAAAATTCAAAAAGGAAGGTCCTTAATAAAATGACAAAATCAAAAGCACAAACACATCTAACAAATGGATAACAACTATCATATTCCTGACTTGGTACAGGCATTTTCTTATGTAGAAACACACCAATAGACAAAAGATAAAAACAAAATCCAATCGCATTTCTTTTAGGAGAAAGTGAACGGAAAATGTTTTCATGCTCTTTTTCACGACTAACCTGGTCATTATCTAGGTCGGCATAGCTTTAGTTTGCATACATACTTATTATGTAACTTATTACATATGAATTTGGAAGGCAGCTCATTATAAATATAATTATCATAGCTGCGCTTTATAATCATAAAACATGTTTATATACGTGTATATGCATATTTTGTGTAGCCGAAAATCAGTACCTATTCATACATTTCTCAGATATCACATATTCATTTTTAGATTTAAACTTGATTTAAACGATGAATCAAGATTTTTACTTAATTCTAATCGAAAGAGGAAAATTACTGACCCATTGACCTATTACCAAGGTGAATTCACAACTCATTGTTATATTTGACGTATACAAAGTGACCCATTCCAGCAGCACATATTTATATACCTGCACTTAAGAAGAGCCTGCTCCATCGGCCCGCTCTCCTCATAACCTCACCATTCGGACAGTTTGGGAAGTAATTATACGAACTATGACAGACTTGGTTACTTTAAAATATAAAATCCAAAAAACATCTCACTTTTGATTTTCAATTATACTTTATGTAAGTGTTTTGTAGTTTCCAAGAAGTGCCGCGGAAAGGAACAATACAATATAAAAACGAAGATTTGGTATGAATGCCAATGTGACAACTATTCACAAGAGACCACATGCCGCAAAAGTCACTGTACTGTCTTCACAAATGAGCAAAGCCCATACCACACAATCAGCTATTGAAAGACCCAGAAATGCCAAAATTAAGTTAAACCAGAAAACTTACAGCCTTATTTATGTAACTAAAACAAATAAGTAACATAGCAACAAATGACAACCTCTAAAGTACTCCTGACAGAATGTATGTGGGTTAAACATGGTAATGGGAGCCGAACCTTCCCCCTTAACCTGGGATATGGTGTAACAGTACACCACAAGAGCAAACTATAAAAATCAGCTGAAAAAGGCTTAACTCATCAGTTGAAAACACATAGAAACACATCACATCTAACAAACATACAGAGTGGACGTTACCGGGTACTTGTACATCCAAACGAAATAAACGCACTAAATACTGAGTGTACTCGCAGTTACGGACAGCTAGTTCAAAGTTTCCATTGTTTCTCCTGACTGCAACCTCAAACTAGCAATATAACGGGTGTCAGGATGATTCAGTTTTATTTCATTGTTTTATCTAACTTTTTTTGCCCTCCCAGTAGTAGACTATACTAGCAAAAAACGTGTACCAGTATAATGCTACCAATGCAATAATGTTTCCCACAATTTATGCAGCATCTAAGGAATCATGCAACAGAAATCAGATTTCATTGTCGTCCCTTTCCCCTAACAGTCGTGTATATCATTCTGGTTAATATTCCTAAGACCTACTGATTCCTTCGGCCATGACAAGGCATGCTGAGACGCGTGGATGGCCTTGTGGAGTGGGGGTCAGATGGCGCCCCCTCTTATCTGAAACTTAAAAAAAAGTAAACTGGGATTTTAAGAAGAATTTAGTCCGAAACTTGATTCTTGATAATTAGAAATGTAGAAGACAGGAAAAGGGTATATCAAAAAGCTGCATTTTCTCTAAAAACGTTCTTTTTTCATATTGAAAACTGCCTTAGGTATAATCCACAAAATGGCACATACACATATCTTATTTGAATAAAGTCTCATCAGCCTTGTGTTACCTTCATTGGCCATACTCGCTATAAAATGCTGCAAACTCAAAATTCCAGATATCAAAAAGGAATAGAAATTTTTTTTCCAACTAATATATCATTAGCTATTATCTGAAAAACAAACACACGGACCTATATTGCTCTTTTTGATTTTTCAGTCAATGACCAGTGGCGGAACCATTTTGTTGGTTCTATAAGCAGTTTAAATAGGAGGGGGTTTTGACTTTACAAAACTTTTTCATAAGCATGTGTGTATAACGCACACTCTTCAAGTAGAAGAAGATCAATTTCTATGAACTTAATGTTTATAGCATGCTTATATCAATCAATATCTAAGAATACCACATTTCCAATACTAAACAAACAAACTCATGCACACACATTACCTTAAATAAGAATAGAGCAAAGCAGTCAACACCTTTTTAGAAAACTCAAACTTGTAAATTTCTTAATTCTAAATTTTTTTGGTGGGGTTCGTGTTGTTTATTCTTTAGTTTTCTATCTTTTAAACAGTAAATGAATACAGCAAATGGATATCATTGATGCGTTTTTTTTAATCTGAGTCAAAAAAGCGTCATACTAGAAGAGGGACGAAAGATACCAAAGGGACAGTCAAACTCATAAATCTAAAACAAACTGACAACGCCATTGTTAAAAATGAAAAAGACAAACAGAAAAACAATAGTACACCTGACACAACATAGAAAACTAAAGAATAAACAACACGAACCCCACCAAAAACTAGGGGTGATCTCAGGTGCTCCGGAAGGGTAAGCAGATCCTGCTCCACATGTGGCACCCGTCGTGTTGCTTATGTGATTACAAATCCGGTAAATAGTCTAATTCGGTAGGTCACATTCATGAAAGGGAAGGGGATTGTAGTTACGACGTAAGGAACATATCCGATATCAATTGTGAAACGGTTATTCCATAACGGTCAACCAACTCGTGATGGCGTCCGTAAAATTTACGAAGGGGTGATTTCAACTTCACCATTTGGAACTCTTGGTTTAATAGCTTCCTTGTGAGCAGTAACCCTCTATAGAATTTGAGTCGACTGTCATATGAGTGAGAGGTTTAGCTAGGTATAGAACCAGGTGTAATCGACCATTTTCTACATAAGAACATGCCTGTACCAAGTCAGGAATATGACAGTTGTTATCCATTCGTTAAATGAATGTGAGCTTTTGATTTTGCCATTTGATTAGGGACTTTCCATTTTGAACTGTCCTCTGAATAGAGTATGTCTGTGATTTTACTTTTTTTTAACTAGAACGTAATAAATGTTTGCACATAACGTAATAGACGTTTGTCATTAACGTTATAGGTGTTTTGACATAACATAATACGTATTTGCACTCAACATAATATGTTAAATTGAGAATGGTAATGGGGAATGTGTCAAAGAGACAACAACCCGACCATAGAAAAGACGACAGCGGAAGGTCACCAATGGGTCTTCAATGCGGCGAGAAACTCCTGCAGCCCGGAGGCGTCCTTTAGCTGGCCCCTAAACAAATATATATACTAGTTCAGTGATAATGCACGTCATACTAAACTCATAATTATACACAAGAAACTAAAATAAAAATCATACAAGACTAACAAAGGCCAGAGGCTCCTGACTTGGGACAGGCGCAAAAATGCGGCGGAGTTAAACTTGTTTTTTGAGATCTCAACCCTCCCCATATACCTCTAGCCAATGTAAAAAAGTTGCATATAACAATACGCACTATAAAATTCAATTCAAGAGAAGTCCGAGTCTGATGTCAGAAAAGGTTACACAAGAAAATAAACAAATGACAATAATACATAAATAACAACAGAAAACTAGCAGTTACTGACATGCCAGCTTCATACCTCAATTAAACTGATGGAAAGATTATGTCTTCATCATATGAATATGAAAAAAGTAAAATCACAAAAATACTGAACTCAGAGGAAAATCTAATCGGAAAGTCTCTAATCACAGGGCAAAATCAAATGACAAAACACAACAAAAACGAATGGACATGAACATACAAGTTGAGTTTACA
Source organism: Mytilus galloprovincialis (assembly GCF_965363235.1). NCBI lineage: Eukaryota > Metazoa > Mollusca > Bivalvia > Mytilida > Mytilidae > Mytilus > Mytilus galloprovincialis. The sequence goes on along the minus strand of NC_134845.1, from coordinate 79,684,400 downwards.
AAAAAAGGCGTTGACTACTTTGCTCTATTCTTATTTAAGGTAATATGTGTGCATGTGTTTGCATATAACGTCAAGGATGTTTACATATAATGTAATAGGCAATTGTTTGACCAAACAAATACTTAATTTTACATAACACATAGATGCAGTGTTAGGAAATAAAGGCACATGCACATAACATGACGAAAAAATATAACAGAACGTAAAGGTAAATAGACAAAACACTTTATACTTATACTTTATATTTACACTATACGACAGTTCTTGTGTTCAATAACTATGCATTGCTACTCCACTAGATATTGTTTTATGTAAATTAAGAGGAACAGCTAATCGTCATCTACACATTTGTTAATGAAACGTCGATGACAACGTCGTTCAAATTTTTCTATTTTTCTACTTAGTCAAAATAATGAATTTATAAAATTATTTTTATGTCAGTTGATAATCTGCAGAATATTATTAATGTTCATTTGCCTGAATGTATGCATAAGATATTTGAAGTTTTTTGAAAACTTTTTCTTTCTTTGAATTTAATTTTTGGTCTATTCAAATGTAAGTTCGGGTTTTTCGAAACGTTTAGAGTTTTTATTGTGACATTTTGACAGAGAAAATATTTCATTTCAGACGCAAGAGACATACCTAGTATCGCTCTTTTTATTTTAATTTCATGCGATATATCATTTATGATTGTTGCGCGGGTGTGTTCTGTCTCAACCGATTTGTACATTTGCAAACTATCGTTGCCTATAATGATTTTTCATCAACTATGGGTTTACTTTGTGAACGAGGTTTTCTTTCGCACAAGTTTTGATGTCTGGAAAAAAAACAGAATTTTTCAAAATAAATATGTGTTAATTCTATTGTACTTACTCAGTTATGATATTCCTCCTGAAATGGAAATTATACCAATTAAATACATGGTGTATCATTTGAAAACAATGCATATGGACCAACACAAACTATTAGTATCATATAAATAGAGGCAACAGTAGTATATCGCTCTTCGAAACTCATAAATCGATAGAAAAAAATAAATCCGGGTTACAAACTAAAACGGAGGGAAAAACATTAAATATAAGAGGAGAAAAACGAAACAGCAGAAACACAACATTAACATGTAAGACACACAGAAACGAACTAAGCATAAGACAGAATTTTATGAGATTAACAAATATAACATCAACACTAAATACATGAATTTGGGATAGAAAAGTACCGTGACGCGTCTTATAGCAATGCGAATTCACACTCAAATATAAGAGGAAACAAACGACACAACAGAAACACAACGTTAAAATGTAACACACAAAGAAACGAACTATAATATAACAACGGCCATTTTCCTGACTTGGTACGGAATTAAAAAAAAAATGGTGGGTTGAACCTGGTTTTGTGGCAACCAAACCTCCTGCTTTAATGGTAATGATAAGTTTAACATAAAAATAACAACATAACATTACCGAACTACAGTAAAAATAAATAGGAGAACATATAGGACAGAGAAACACACGAATAATAGCTAACAAAAGGCACCAGGTTTAAAATGTAATACGCCAGAAGATAGATATATGTATAATTAACGTGTATTTGTTTAATAAAGTGGCTGACAAAGAAAGGTTGATACAAACATATGATATCCATGGAAAAGTTGAAAGATATCACCCTAAGAAAATAAATTGGCGCTACGAAAACGGCAATCAATATCATCTGTCAGCAAATGACCAATTTGTATGGGTACATCTATCGTATAACAGCGAAAACATGCAGCAATGTATAAAATACTTTCTAAAATAACAAAGACTAAACACACAATCCATTTTGAATCAGGGATGATGCTTTTGCTCGAGAAGGATTAGAAGATTCAGTCGTGTTGTTAATGGTAAATTCTAACTTATTTTTATGAGTTATTTGAAATATCTGGGTCGCAAAATACCACGAATATGTCCAACTTGTCGTATCAAAAAAATATCTTTTCTTAAACATTGCTGAGCGTTGACAAAACAGATAGTGACGTATCCTTATGTTGTAACTACAGATGGTAACATGGCGATGGAAACAGGTTCTGCTTACTTCTTACCTTTCCGGAGCAGAATGTATTTCAATACAGTCGGTTTTTCTCGGTTTTTAGTTTTCTATTCTCTGAACTTGTTTATTATTTTGTCGCACTTTGTTCATTTTAATGGTTTAGCTAGTCTTTTTTAACCTCTGAATCTATAAAAACATCAGTAACTTTCAAATGTTGAGGTTTACGCCCAATGAAGGTAAATGCAGAAAAACTCATTTGACACATGAAACGAATAGAGTAATTCTTTTTTTACTTCGACTTTTTACCTCTTTTTGCGGTAATGTGGCAATCGTGAAAAAAGGGGTTGGGTGGGGTTTGCTACTTATATTGGATCATATCCATGTTTAGAAATTATAAAGATATCAAATCACACGATTATTCAGATTAAGCAACATTTACATGTTTGTTAATAAGTCATTACAAACACAAGCTGACATGTGTACTTATCTAAAATGCCAAAAAGTAGTGGTTTTACTTTAAAAACGAATTGGATTTGTTTTAATACTAATTTTACAGAAGTTAAACAAAAATATTTAACGAATTAACGCTCGTAGCCGGTTTAAAATATATAAACTCATCATATATACCAGGACTAAAATTTGTACCTACGCATTTTTGTTTTCCAATAAAAGTTAAATGAATATTGTTCTTATTATAAAACATGGACATTTTACACTGTTAAGCCATCATACTGTTGGTTTGAATAGCCTTTGCATGACCTACATTTTGTCGAATTCGTCGTAGTAATCTCATTAAAAAACATTTAGAATGATCAAAGTTAACGGGTTGTACTATTCTTAGTTAAGACATTTTGCACATACTGTAGAAATTTTTGGCACTGTAACATATGTATATATACATAGCAAAATCAAATTCAATATGCATGAAAGCACTTTAACTTTGTGTGTTGAAAGATTTGAACTTTTATACGCCCACCTCTTTTAAAAAAACAAAATGTTTCAGTGGGAGCATTATTTTTTATAACATTGAACTACTGGCATGTATCTTTTGAACATCAGCAAAACAATAAAACTGGGAATTTTTTCTTAATGAAATTTACTAAAATCAACTTTCCAAGGTTTAAACATCAGGGTATTATTCATAACTGAACATAAAATTGAGAATGGAAATGGGGAATGTGTAAATGAAACAATAACCCGACCATAAGAGCAGACAACAGTCGAAGGCCACCAATGGGTCTTCAATGCAGCAAGAAATTCTCGCACCCGGAGGCGTCCTTCAGCTGGCCCCTACACAAATATGTTTACTAGTTCAATGATAATGGACGTCATATTAAACTCTAAATTATACACAAGAAACTAAAATTAAAAATCATACAAGACTAACAAAGGCCAGAGGCTCCTGACTTGAAACAGGCGCAAAAATACGGTGGGGTTAACATGTTTTTGAAATCTTAACCGTCCGCTTGTACATCTAGCCTATGTAGAAAAAAAAAAACCAAACGCACAGCAATACACACAGTAAAACTCAGTTAAAGAGAAGTCCGAGTCTGATATCAGAAGAGGTAACAAAAGAAAATAAACAAAATGACAATAATACATAAATAACACCAGACTACTAGCAGTTACTGACATGCCACTTCCAGACCTCAATTACACTGATTGAAAGATTATTTCTTCATTATATAAATATCAGGCTTAATTCCTCCCGTTAGAGGTTTAGTAGTATACCATCATAAAATATATGAGAAGAACAAAACCCGTGTCATGCCAACCAGGCGGAACCCTATATTCTATATTCCAGGAACTATTCTATACTCTAGGAACTATTCTATATTCGGAACTATATTCCTTGAGAAATTATACAGACTTACAATTTAAGTCATCAGATTGATACACGGCCGAGAAACCTCTAACAAAAACACAGATCGGACGTTGCGGTATATTCTAAAATCCGTTACAACAACAAACAAGTCGCAAAGTACAGATATGAGAGTACTCGAAGTCACTGCCAGCTAGTTCAAAACTAATTTCAACCAATAACAAACAGATATCAACATATGATTTTCTTTTAACGGAAAGTCCTTAAGCAAATATCAAAATCAAAAGATCAAAACACATCAAACGAATCGATTACAACTGTCATAATCCTGACTTGTCAAAAATATTGTCTTATGTAGAAAATTGTGGATAAAACCTGATTTTAAACCTCTCACTTGTATGACAATCGCATACAATCACATTAAATTGACAATTGTGTGAACAAAACAAACATACATAATAGCTCAAACAGGTCATAAATAGGAGTACAGCAGTCGGTGTTGTATTATAATCATAATCACTATAAAAATAACAAAAAAATATGTGAATTTTGGTAAAACGTATTAGTAACTCGTGGTAACGATTTCCTTGACTTAATGATGTACGAGTTGTACATAACTTTCCCACCTTCATTTGAGACACGGAGATAGCGTCAAAGTTGGGATATATAAACACCGTTATATGGTGTCAAAGGAACATAACAATGCAAAAGGAACATTATTAATAGGGAAATACAAATTATCTCTTCTACCTTTTTGGAAAGTGTTATTACTATAAACGTTAATTGTTAAGAAATTTTCTGGCTGTTTTTGCAAAAATGTGAAATAGAACGATTCTTAGCACTGCTTGTAAACTTTTCGTTCGTGTACAATCATGAATATGTTCCTCATGGCAAAGATGGTTGTCGTCGGCTTAGTACATTTTTCTAAAATGTCTATCGTTATTGCTCCTTTACTTCTTTATTGACTTTAAACCTTCTAATAGTTTTGAAGTAATAAAAATATCATATCTAATATTCCATATCTATATTTGATCTTGTAAATCGATAAGCAGTTAAGGACATATACTATCACACTTACCCGCATTCATTGCATTTGTATCTGTAATCTGTTCCCAAGCTAACAAGATATGATATCACACGATTAAAGTAAAATTCATATGTAGACAATATTATCTATTGTAAACTGATGCGTTAATAAGTAACTTCAACATGTTTAAAATATATTCACTACGAACATAAGCTTATAATATAAAAAAAAGATCTAGTATGATTGCCAATGAATCAACTCCCCATAAGAGACGAAATGACACAGAAATTATGAAACAGATAAAGGTCACCGTACGGCCTTCAACAATGGTCAAAGTTCATACCATTGTCAGCTATTTAATAGAAATGAATAATCACAAACGCAAACAACAGAAGAGACAACAAGACCTATTGGTGGCCTTCAGCTGTTGTCTGCTCTATGGTCTGGTTGTTCTCTTTGACACATTAGCCATTTCAATTCTCAATTTTAATGAATTTCTGGAATAATATCTATAAAAAAATTATTTCCCAAAATTTAAAGGATAATATATCTTTGACACAGTCCGTAGACGTAGATTCATAAAATATCATGTAACTTTATCTGCGTGTATACAAAGGGAGTTGAATAACATAAAGTAAACCATGTATACTGCACCAGACAATATAATAATAGAACCCAGTTGGTAATTTCTCGGTTAAATATAACACAAAACTGTTTTTAGCTAAGGCTACGTAGCCAAGTGTAAATATTCTATTGTTCAACTTCTGTTTATTTCTTACTTATCTAACCCATGGTTTAATTTATAGTGCCTATTCATTTTTCAAAATATGAATTATTATTGTATTACCGGTCTTAGAAAAAATGAAGTCAATAAATATGATTTTATATTAAAATCTCTGTTTCTTAAATAATGCAACAGCACAGAGGTGAAAGAGAAAACTCTTTGTTTGTTAGTTTGTGGATTTTTTTTATGGTTATAGATACATACATTGCTTTTAAAATATGTTTAATTTAGCTGCAGCAATTTGCTGATTTAAATCGAAGATATGTTAGTAAACATAATTGGTTTGAAAATGTATGGTAGGTAAAAAATATAAACGTAAACCTCGATGCAAAAAAAAACCAACGTTTACCATTACTTTAAAAAAAAATACTTTCTATCGAATTTTCATGAAATCATCATCTTCTTTAAGGTGATTCAGTTTTAATACTATTAATCGGTTGGTTTTTCTTTTATTTTAACTGACTAATTCATATGATGCCCACAGGGAAGTTAAGGGTGTTTCAAATTTCATATGAAAATACCTTTGCCAATAATATTATATTTTGTTTGGTACCTTCCTTTAATAATTATGAAGCTATGATCCTAAAATAAACATTGTTTTAACCTTTGCCGCCATCCACGATTCTAATAGTTTTTTTATTGATAAATTCTGTATCTAAATTGGATTCTGTTGGTTACAAAACATTTTGGATTGTAGGTGGCCGCTAAGGTTTTCTTAAGTTTTTAGGTCTAAAAATTGCACAAAATCATCATATTTTGACAAAATGACCAAAACAGGGCTACTTTGGGTAATATGAAGTAGTATTTTAATAAATAGAACTGATTTATTTATCATGAAGGCTTTTGAATTAGGCCTATTTACGTACCAAACTCTAACCTTTTTGGTGTAGTGGATATTTTAGACCTTTTTGTGCCTGAAGTCCTTTTGAAAGAAAACCCCTATTATATTGTAAGCATGATTCTGTTATATGTTTTATGTCTGAAACAAATTGAATTTATGAACAAATATATAGACCAAATAAATCAGACCGATACAGGGTCTGGACCTTTGTCACTACATGTAATTAAATGATGCAAAATGTATACTTGAGCATAGTTATTCACGTGAACAGAAGCCAAGAAAGTTTGGAAAAAGATTCAATCTATTAGCATACAGAAAGTAGCTAAGCGACGGAAGTTAAAAATGCTTACTTTGTAAGATTAAGTCAAGTCGCATGGACATTTCAAAATTGCTTTAAAATTCCCATTTCGTGTACTGTATCATCTTTATCTGTGATGTTTGTCGTTTAATTTATCAGTGTGAATGTTTTCACAGTCATTTTTTTAATTGTGTCATCTGCTTGTGAAAATGTTTCTCCAATCTTTGTAATCATTACAGTGTTCTCTCCAGGCCGTTTTAGCGCTGCGCTTTTCAGCGATTAGGTCAGGATTATCACAGTGCAATCACTGAAAAGGTAGGTCAGTAGTGGTTTTTCTTTTGGCGATTTATGAATGGAATGTGATAAACTATATCACGCGTGAACGTGGTTGATAGTTTAGATTATTTTTAGCGATAACCGCTACGAATTTTAGCTGACGGCGACTATAATAAATTAGTCAGTTTGTGGTATAAGTAGAAGTAGAAGAAATTTACTTTCTCGATGTCTAGCTTGGATGAAGCCATTTGAATATTATAAAACGTTTAAGGTCAGAAAAATGAGAAATCATTATGCTAAAAAATGTCAATTTCTGTCAAACGTCGTAATGTTAACAGTACACTGCTACAGTGGGTTACAAAACCAAACACAGAAGCTGACAATGACTTTATTAATGGTCCTACATGTTTTGCAACATCACCTGTGTGTGCAAAGAAATCTTCACATAGGCAGTCTGGTATAGACCCATCATGGAAAAAGACTTCTCCTTTGGTTGTATACACAGATAATACTTGTTTGAGGATTATATGAATTTACAATGGAGAAAAAAAAAGACTTCTTCTATATCCCGACAATAACATTAACAAACAAAGGGGTTACTTTCATGAACATGATGAGGACATCATTACAAGGGAACACATCAATAGCATAATGTAAGAAAAACACATAACAAATCAATTAAAAACACATAACAAATCAATTAAAAACAAAGAGCGCGCCGCGACAAAGTTACTGAGGATTGTCGAAAATTACGCACTTACCACAGCGCTATCCAAAAATCCTGGGGAGAACACCATCATCAATGAAATTTGTTACAATCATGCCATAAAACAAATTGATAACAAAAAACATAGAAAACATCGAAGACAAGATTAGATTAGCAATCATCTTTTTTCAAATAGAATGCATTACAAGTTAGTATTCACAGATGATCCCTGGAGTTGTTACATTGACACTTTTTACGTTACCAGCATTCTTCTAGTTTGTGAACTAAATGGACATATGGATTCCGTGACAGTAAAGAGAAAAATTCCAGATAAAAGAACGACTAGGATCGGACATTCAGATATTTTAATAGTTATGCTGATAGTTCTGATGATATAATGCAGCATGTAAAATTGTTTAACGAATATTGTTAAATTTATTACTGATTTTTGTATTTTGTTTGTTACAATTTAAAGGTCAGATTTGGCAGTAACACTATTCAGTGATAACAAAAAACTAACATTTAATGGCGCTTTAGTATTTAAAAAAAACAAAACTCAAAAGTTTAGCCAACATAATCTTTAAGAAATCGTATACCAATCGTGTAGCTGTCCTTTTTATTATACAATTGACAAAATCAAGTACACTAAATGCGAAAAAAATATGTGGTTACCCTCGACACTTAACTTAAACTACTTTCAATATACCGCAATAATGATGTTTTAAATTGAAAATTGTTACTGTATCAATGAAAGAAATATTGTTCGCACCCAATGCAGTTTAACAAAATTTTGTCAATTCCTAATATAAATACTTACATGTACACAGGTTTGTCTCTACAAAATATCAGAACAGAAACATCTTAAATAAAATCAGAAATAAAAATGTGCTGTGTTTATCTTAATTTTAAAATTGATTAACTGGCTTATTAAAAATACCAGTCTTTAATTTGGTCTACGAGACGCGTTTTGTCTACAAGATCACATTATTAGTGCGCAATTAATCTGAAAATGGTGCTTTTTACGGCTAAGGCAAGCCATGCCTTGGGATAAATAAACATGAGTGTGTCGACTAATTCAACATTGAATAAGTCATATTTCTAGAATATAAACATATCAGTCACTGCGATGTTTTATGTTAACAGTAACTGTTCTGATTTCTGTAAAGGTGATAACCTCGGATACAAATCGTCAACTGGCATTGATAAAGTGGTTCGCAATATTCATCAAAGATACCAGGCTTAACATTAAGTACATAGGTTTCGTCTGTGATTAAAAGTAAAAAAAAATGTTGGAAAAAAATATATTTAAAAGTTTCAAATCTAAAGTTATATATCATGCATAACGCATGAAAAATGGTATGTGAAAATTCATTATTGACGTTTGCTTTACTTTAAAATTAATATTCTGATCTCATCTATTCAAACTGTTTAACAGGTGTTAAAAAAATGTAGATACTAAATAAAAAAGTTACAAATTTTCAGCATCAAAACGGGTATTTTTGCAGAAAAATATGTTCATAACTAATAAAACTTACGCAGTTTCTGTTACATGTCTGGAGTTGAAAATCATTAAAAGTTAATACATAACTATGAAAATATAAATACAAACAATGTTTTATATTATGATATGTGTAAATGTGTGTGTAGATGTGTATTTTTAAAATTTGTACTGATATAGATAGGAAGATAATAGCAAATGTATTCGCCATTCAATGAATTCTTAATAGAGTCATTTGAAAGTATTCATGATATATACAAATTCCTTGAATATGAAGAAAATCTTATTCAACCATTTACCGCCTGATTCACACATTCAAGAAAAAACAATTACATTATTTAAGCTTACTGTGACAGTACTTGATGTACTTTTCCCAATCGGATATATAAGCACAAAATGTAGTAGTATGTATGTGACACATAAATTATTAAACATATATATCATGTTAAGGAGGGGTATTTGCGAAAAATAACAGTCGAGAGAATGTGCAATTTCGCGAGCCGTAAGGCGAGGGAAATTAATTCTCAAGACTGGTATTTTTCGCAAATACCCTTCAAGAACATGATATATCTGTTTAATCACACCGAATGTTAATGTCCAAAAACGCATTGATGATCGTGACGTTACAAGCGTCCAGTCGGATATAGTATTTTTTGGCAAATACCACAGCAATGAGGGTAAAAAATGCATATCCTTTTGGCAAATACCATGGCGGCGTTAAAAAATTGACGATATTTATTTTATAACAGTAAATTGGTGAAAAATACACTGGCCATCAACCAATCAAAATCCAGGATTACATAAGGTGTCATTAAGGCTGAAAATTTAGAGTGTCATTAGAAAAAAGAATAGTTTTTCTTGAATAGAAGGGAACATTTTACCTAGATGTTTAGGTAGCTATTAAAACCATATAAGGAAATGCGTGCACCTAGCCAGAATTATGGCAATCGTTTTCTATTGATTTGATGTGTTTAAGATTTTGATATTGTCATTTGATAAGGAATTTTCCGTTTTGAATTTTCCTTGAAATTTGGTTTTTATGTTTTACTACTGTTTTTACTTATCAATTGCATATTGCACTGTTAATCCATATTTGCTTTGATACATCGTGTAAACTTAAAAAGTATATCACACTTACTTGCGTTCACATGTGTATTTGTAAACAGCCATTCTATCAAAACAAAATATGGTATATTGCATGATAAGTATGACCTTGCTTAAAGTAAATAACACTCATTTACATATAATCACAATTTGACAGTGACAGTATCTTCACGCCAAAAAAATGTTATACGAAGTCCTAACTCAACTGAAAAGCCGCAAAAGTTTGCAATATTATAGTACATGTATCACTGACTCAACACAAATTAGTTAATACAGATTCTACCACTGCATAGAATGGGATACGGGATACGATATTTATCTACTCGAGACATTTAAAGGAGTAGGTCCGGTAAGGACCGATTTTGGCCTCAAATTTCACGTTCATCTGACGAAAGATTTTGACCACTTTTTAAACACTTAAGTGTCTATTTCATTTGATTCAATTAGTTTATGAGACAGATTTTAACTGATTAGGCATTAAAAACGATCCGATTCAAGCTGAAATATGAAAAAATCTACTAAATATGCCGAAAATTTCACTTTTCGGATGTTTTTTGTCAAAAATGAAAGTGGCCGCATCCGTGTTCATCCTCAACCTTTATATATGTTATGTATAATCATCAAATACAACTTACATTTTAATATTAAGGATGAACACAAATGCGAGCACTTTCGTTTTACACGGAAACCGTGTAACATTTGACTAAAATGCTAGAATTGTGAAGATTTCAGTAACTTAGCATGACTGAATGGTGCTAGTACCCGATATATGTGCATTGTATTGTCAAAAAACAGCCCATATTAATGTAGCAGAAGCATTCTACTGTCCAATAAATAACTAAAAGTTTACATTTTAACAGTTTTGTAAAACTGCTTTATTTTGGGGCCAAAAAGGGGTCTTACTGGACCTACTCCTTTCAACTTTAACTGTCGAGAGTGGATAAATATCGTATAACACGCGCATTGGTGGTGGAGTCTGTTTCTCTAGTGTTTTAACACAATGTGCAGGCAACCTTATTCGTTCTTTTAAAACTATTTCTTTGAGACGTCACCAGGCATGGTCGCCGTCACAATAGAAAATTCAGAGGAAAGCAAGAAAATTAAACGTCATAATCGAAATTTGAACAATAAAAGAACTGAGATCAAACGAACAACACCTTGTTTAAATGAAAATAATCACCATGTCGGTAAAAGATAAATCGCGTAAGAATCAGAGAAAACATTATGTATAACTGTTCCAACATGTATACTGATACAAAAGTTACAGATGACTGTAACAATAAAGGTTTTATTGGAATAATATAAGTCATAATAGAAATGTTATTGATAAAGAAAGCAAACAAATTCATGGTAATGCGATAATTCTCATAAGAATAATTTTATAACAGCGTACGATTTATTTTAACTATTTGAAAATAATTTTTTTAATGCACTCAATATCTCCAAAAAGCAAAAAATACTTTATTCTTTTTTTATTTACGGAAGTCATTAATGCAAAACACTTAATATTAAACTATACACAACATTGTAAATTATGGATTGAACATTTCGATATAAAGTTTCAACATTTTTGTATTGAACACTTGCATAACCAACTGTTCGCTTTTTGAATATAGGAACAAAAGAGGAACATAGACAGTTATACAAACATAAATTACTTGCAATTTCTATCACTCTGTATAATTAAGTTCAATCCACCATTTTCTACATTTGAAGACGCCTGTACCAAGTTAACAATATGACAGTTGTTGTCCGTTGTTTGATGTGTTTTAGCATTTGAATTTGCCATTTGATTGGGAACTTTCCCTTTCAAATTTTCCTTGGAGCTGAGTATTTTTGTGATTTTACATTTTCTATCAAGTTTACAAATTGGTATTCTAGGGGATATTGCAAACATATTTCACTTAAGACGATAAAACTTTGTGCTTCCTACTGACATATGTGATTGTTCAATTAGTTGTTTCCTTGTTAGTTTAATATGATACTGTCCTCCGAGGTTAAAACCAACCAGACATACGTTTGATCTAGTGAGTGGCGCTAGAAACAAAACAGTTGGAAGACCAAATCAAAAAAGAAATTAAGGAGCATTGACAAAACTAAAACTTTCCCAAAAGAAGAGTTAAATACATGTATGTCCGTGGGGAGGGGGGCTTGGGTTGCAACTTAATTTATTTCTTCAATACAAGCATTATCACAAAATACCGTATCATGAGACGGTAACCCGCAGTTGCATCGGCTGAGTATTTGTATAAGAGTACTTATCACTTTTGATTATTAATCATTTTTAATCAACATTTTATCGCATATTTACGTGTATATCTTTACACTCTATGCAAATAGTTCCATATCAAAACTTACACGTGCTTGTCTTGTAGGTGTGAATATCTAAAATCCAGATTTGAAATTATGTATATGAACAGAACACATAATAAATTATAAAAATGATAAAACAATAAAAAAAAACCATATATATAGTGTGCTGATATGCATTTAATACCATTACATTAATTAACGTTTGGATATACGTAAAATTAATAATCAATATAATATTGAAAGCTCGCTTGAGTAAATCGTACACATTACATTTTGTAGTCAATGTGTTCCAATATTGCTGTCATTTTTATTATCCAGTTCATCCTGATAGAACAAAAACCTGATTTATTATACGGCTATATATAGATTTACTTGATAAAGTGTAAAGATGGTCAGTTTTGGTTAATGAGATCAACTATTTTTGTAAAACGAGTCATCATGAGTCAGCCAGACTGAGATATGAAAACTTCTGGATTTTGGTGATTATTTAAATATTCGAATAAAAGAAAGTCCTACTTGAACATTTTATTTGTGCAGAAAAATAAATTAACTATCAGTAATTTTTTAATCAATTAAAGAGGTGTAATAACATTTTTAATTAACTGTAATCGTCAATATTTCGATTGAAAATGACCAGTTGGTCATTTAATTTTGATGTTACCTTATCATTTGTTATTTAAGGTCAGTATATCAAGGATACGATGACAATTTGCTATATGCGCGTTTACTACAGTAAACGTGGTTTTCTTTTGACGAAAATAGAGGACGCGCCTTTTTTCAAGTCAACGCGGATGTAACCGCAAACTTAAACGCTTGTGTACTCTTTACAAAATTAGAAGACTCGCCCTATTTGCGTTAACATGGATTTCAACGGAATAATTTGATTGCACCGATGACTAATCAATAAAAACTTATCAATCCGTTTGATAATAGATATCACGGTTAAATCAAATGTGATTGCATTCTACCCTTCCGGTAATAATATAGAGGATAAAACTAGAACACCAGAACAAACAATAAAAATTCAGCTTGAAATGAACAGATTTATCAGATTGGCACGAAGGACAAAACAGCAAAACTTATCAATCCTTTAAATAAACTTATTTCTAAAAGATTGCAAATTCAACACTGCAATTAGATCTTTGAATATTAATTTTGCTATTAGTAAATTCAAACCATACCAACATTCAGTGTATTAAAAACACATACATTTACACGGAACTACAATTTGTCACTACCTGTATCGGTGTGTTATGTATTCTTACTATCAGTGACGTCTTTGTACTAAATCATATAGACTGATTGATATTTAAGTCTGATAAACATAATTGTGTTTGTTTTTTTTTTGAACTAGCTGTCAGGAATTACAAGTACTCGCATATTTGTAATTTTTGCCTCAGTTGTTATTGACGAGTGATGCATATATACAATGACATGTCCAGTCTGTGTTGTTCTTTGATGTTTTTTTTTTTCCAATGCAACGATCTGAAGAATTAAGCCCGTTTTAACTAACTTTAATTTAGTTGTTGTCGTAAGTTTATTTCATATTTTGTTATGGTCATTCGTTTTGTTATCAATTACGTCGTTTTTTTCTTCATTTGAATTGTTTCGTAAATCCAAACAATACCAACATTCAATGTTTTAAACACACATACATTTTCACGGAACTACAATTTGTCACTACCTGTATCGGTAGGTTATGTATTTTTACTATCAATGACGTCTTTGCACTAAATCATATGGACTGATTGATATCTAAGTCTGATATTCATAATCTGTTTTTTGTTATTGTTTTACCTATTTGTCAGGAGTCATAAAAGAAAGGGGGGGATGGTTTTTTTCCGAAAAATTCAAAGCAAGTTTTCCCATCAGGTCACGAATTTTTCACATCATGTAATGAAATATTCATATCATGTAATAGTGTTTTGTCAAGATGTAAGCAATATTGACATAATACCATTGTGTTCTCTAATTATAAGGCAGTGCTGGCGTTTCATATTAATGCGTTCTGTGTACATATATTCCATTACAAAATACAACTTACACAAATTTCTTACTTGTGGATAATCTGAAAACCAAATAAGTGCAAATTAATTCCAAGTGGTAAGATGTAAACATCATTTCGAGAGTTTAACTGACGCCACCGAGAGGTGTCCGTTAACACACACATATGTCCACAAAGTCGTGCTATTTGTAACAGGAACAGAACAGTCCTGTTCTGTTTTCTAAAATTGTGACATGTTTTACCGGATAAGTAATTGAATGAGCATCAGAATAAGTGCCACGTGTGGAGCAGCAACTGCTTATCCCTTTAAAGACCATGTTTTCATCCCCGGTTCCTGTTATATGGCGTTAGCCTCGTGTAACAACATATTATGCAATGGAGAACGTCTGTCTGAAAGATTTCACTTGTTTACATTTATATAATTAAAGTTTTATTGCAGGTGTCTGCATGGTGATTACTTTATTATCCTTTACTATAAATCGATTTCGAATGATTAAAGTTACCATTTCATCTGTTTTTATCAACGTTTTTTTTTTCATAAAACTTACCCATTATCTTGTTTAATCGCAATTATATCTTAAATTTCCTATGTTAATACTTACTCAGGCAGGTCTCTGAAATTATACAAGTATATATTTTGAGTAAAATAGCGATAATAAAAATTATGTATAACATTCATTTCAACAATTAGAAATAAAGATATATAAGTGATGCTATCTACAAAGCAAATTAAGTGTTGTTTAACAAATTAACTAGCATTGTTTATTCTAGATAACGGGTAAACAGGAATACAAACCCTGTAGAATATTTCAATGTCCTTTTTGATATTTAAAAAAACAACGAGTTATTCACACAAAACAATAGAAATTATCTAATTCTATTTTATCAAATTATTTACAGTGATCAAAACTGTGTGATGTCCTTCTGCTGACTTATCGGACTGTTTGTGTTTTAATAACACCTAAATAATCGTTAGTTCGTAACCTTAATCGATAACATGATTTTACCTATTTTCTCTTTATTAAGGATGTAGAGAATGTTTGAAAGTTTCAGAGGCAGTCATTGACTGTTACTTATTTTACGTATTTGACATACGTTATATTTGTGGGTGATTCTTAAACGCTAATTATAGAGACCTATATAGTCTTTAATTAAAGACAATTGTTCCAACAAAATGAAATCGATGTCACACACGCATGTCAAAAATAAGGGTTATGTGTTGTCTTTGCTTTCTTATGTCTTCTTCTCAGAGATCGTAAAAGATCTAGACAGATATGTTTAATGAGCGTAATTCTATGTTTTGCTGGTAAATTATTAAGTCAGGGATTTCGTTACCTTATTTTACTAATAAAAACAATATTCAAAGATCTAATTACATTATTGAATCGGTAACCTTTTACAATAAGTTTTTTCAAAGGTTCGATAAGTTTACCAGGATTGCTAATAAATTTCTGGGACCAGTAAAAAACATTACCGAAAAGATGAGGATAGATATTTCGTTTTAAATAGTTTTTAAAGATACAACCAAACTTTCAAACAAAATCTTTATATATATGGAAGGATTTTTATAATACGTGGTAACGAAATCCCTGACTTAATAATTTTCCAGCAAAACATAGAATTACGCTCATTAAAACATATCTGTCTAGATCTTTTACGATCTCTGAGAAGAAGACATAAGAAAGCAAAGACAACACATAACCTTTATTTTTGACATGCGTGTGTGACATCGATTTCATTTTGTTGGAAAAATTGTCTTTAATTAAAGACTATCACTACAAACTCCTCAGAGTCTGAATTGACCAGTTTTTGTGCTCGACCAGTAAAATCGAGCACATATTTTACTCGACCTGACTCGACCTTGTCTCGACAGTACTTAACTGTACTGATTTGTACTCGACTTAGGTTTCGACTTTACTTATTAAGTCTGATTGAGTACTTTAAAGTCTGAATTTGGTCTCGACCAATGCTCGACCAGTCTTGACCAATGCTCGACCAGTCTTGACCAATGCTCGACCAGTCTCGACCAATGCTCGACCAGTCTCGACCAATTCTTGAACAGTCTCGACTAGCCTCGACCAGGCTTGATCAGTCTCGACTGAGTCTCGACCTGTCTCGACTTTTAAATTTAGTCTTGACTGATCTCGACATGGTCTGAATTAGTCTCGACATACACAGGCAAAATTGCAACGCATGTAAACGCATGTTTACCAGGAATTTACTGTACGTTTCTAAACATGTCAGAAACGAATATTTGGAGCACCGTACGTTAAACGCATGTTTGGAGAACGTATTGTTTACATGTGTTAATGGAAAAAATGTGTTTGAAAACACATGGTAAACGGATGTTTATATGTGAAACATGCGTTTGAAAACACATGATAAACACATGTTCATGGTAACCATATGTTTGAGAACATATGGTAAACAGATGATCATAAACCGTATGGTAAACATATGTTTGGATGATGGTTGCTTTACTTCCAGTTGCAGGTCAGATGCATATTCAGGCTTTGTGATCATGATAATCAGAAATGAGCTCCAACCCTAATTTGTATAAGACTGACACCCTAACTCACAAAGTAACAGTTTGCAGGAAGATATGTCACTTTACCTGGAAACAACATTCTGACTATGTGTTGATTCAGTCTTTGTTCTTACTTCTTAATGCTTATTTCCTAGCAAAGCAGCTTATACCAGTTTTCAAGTCTTTGCATTGAATTGGTCCCTGTTTGAACCATTAATAACCTCCTGCACTCAAGGCAAGCACTTTCAGACTAACTGAGGTGTTCTAATAACATGTAAGATATATGAACAAAACATGTCATGATGTGAATTATGCTTTTGAAATAAAACTTTAATGGTATCAATTCTATTGCATCATATGAGCATTTCGTCTGAATGCAGATGTTTCAATCAATAAAGAATCTACAGCTATACAGTTTGCACTTTGACGTGTTTTTTTTTTAGGTTTTTGAAGCGCGCTTACAAATTATATCATTAAGATGAGAACCCCTTAACCATCCCATCAGCTTAAAATTAAACCAATTTCTATACATGCATGTTTTCTTAAAATGGCATGATTGATAATAAATTCTCATCTTTGGTAACAGAATATATTTCAAAAATTTGTTATTAGTATAATAAAATATAACACAAGTTAAAGTCTATTTCTTCATCTTTTTTTTTCTTCTTTAAACAGTTTCTTTCCATGACAGATTCTGAAATAAATGCAAGATGCAAAGTTCATAATAACAGCAACTATCAATATATCTTGATTTTAAAACAAGCAAAATAATCAGATTAAGGTTAATATTATTATTACTTACAGTGATACCTGAACATCTGTATATTTACAAGCATTCTGTCAGTATTGCATTACAATATATAGTCCTCTACCAGTTAAATTTCATTGTATTGGAACAAATTTCCAACTTTATCTATAACTTGTCATGGTGTCAACTATATAACAAATATCTTCAAGCATGATTAAAAAAAGTGTTAAAAATTAATTATGTAAGTGAATTTTGTAAGACCAAGGACCATTATTATGCTCAATAATCATTAGACCAGAACAAAATTTAAACTGGATCTGTAACTTGTCATGATAAAATAATATCATATCAATATCTTCAAGCATGAAGAAACAAGAATGTGTCCATAGACAGGGGCGGATCCAGGATTTTGGAAAAGGGGGGGAGCGAGTCGAAAAATTTTTGGGACCTTTTTTGGGCTAAAAACATAAAATAATTTAGTATAACATACACTTTTTAAACTGTTCCCGACATGGGGCATGCATATTTTATAGTTATCGTAAAGTGTAAGGGTTGGACATTTTTGATGCTGTATTCTCTCTTTCAATAGTCTATCATAAGATTATAGTATGGGTTCAAAGTTATGTACTGATATATATTTGATGTGTCAGTAAATAATTCTCGTTTGTTGTATATTAAGTTAGCATAACCTCACAGATTTCTTGTTGTAAGAAGATATACGCCGGGCTATTCGATGAAATTCACAATACAACTGACACGAGTTGAAAAAGACAAACCAGCAATTTTTATCCAAATGTTTGGTTGATATGTTTCACCCAACAATTTTAAGGGAAGTGAGGGTTCCAAATTAACCAAAGGCTACGAATTAGTCTGAATTGACAACGAATTTATGAACGACAGTCGACAAATGGAGACACAAAGGCCACACCCAGCAGACAGGTTTCAGTCTGGTCTTGAAAAAAGTATTCAATTTATCAATAAGTTTGGCGAAATAACATTCCAGTCAGACATGCAAAACCCCGGCCCCAAAAAGGGCCCGTCTTTTATTCACCATGTTCATTTAATGCTATATATAATTCTGTTGGAAAGTTTTGTTTCTAATAGCAAAAAAGTGGACAAGCTTACTGTTTTTAATCCAGATACGGCCATATTTTTTGTTTAAGGCAAAACTCATTCAGATGTTTTCTTTCAAATATCTCTGACTGCCCCTCAAACACATGGTTTGTACCTTGCACATTAAATCTATCTAGAGCTTATACTGACTGGGGATCATTATCAGCTAGGTTATTTCAAAATAGGATAGGGCGTTTGGGGTTAAACCTAATTTCGTAGGTAAATAATATTGATATGGAATTTTGTTTTTCATTAGAGCGTAATAGAGTATAACTTTCTGTTTGTCGGAATTGTGAAATAGAAGTCAATACGTTCTTGCTCAATCTGTGTAGCTTTGAAGGTGTCATGATTGTCATGCTCAGCCTATGCAATGTCTAGTCTGATTAATCATTTCACAAAAAAAAAAAAAAACAATCAAAGGGTACGCCCTCTACGACCCCCTCTGAATCCGCCACTGCACATGAAACTCACATGAACTGATTTCACGAACTAGCTCGTTTGAGGTGAAATTTCTATGAATTTAAATTCACGTAAAATTAATGTGAGGAAAATGTCCATGTGTAAATCTTTGTTAACTTCTACGGCATTGGGTCTGTGTGGGGGAGTTGTCAAATTGGCAATCATAGCACGTTCTCTACGCCCCCTCTAAATCCGCCACTGATAGACTAGTTCAAGGATGCCCCACTTACACTATCATTTTCTTTGTTCAGTGGACCATGAAATTGGGAACAAAACTATAATTTGGCATTAAATTTATACAGATCATACATCATTGGACTTCAACTTTATCCAAAACTACCAAAATCAAAACTTTTAACCTGAAGAAAGACAGACAGAGAAACCGATGCACAAACCGAAAAACAAAATGTCCATAAATGGGGCATAAAAAAGTGTGGAAAACTGGATGGACAGACCATAGTAAGGGAACTAAAAACCATTGAAAATCCCATAATATCAGAATACATATTTAAACAGTTTTCCTTTTCCTTCTCAAATAACTTATTACAACTAATAAAGGAAACAATTTCTGTTTGCATCCTCCACTGTCACCTTTCTCTAGTTTTAATTGTTTGATATACTATACATGTCATTTTTTAAGCATATAGGTACATGTTAATGTGTTTTGTCTAACTAATACAAAATTCCTCATAATCCAAATTACAAAATAATTATGTTTTAAATTTTATCACTTTTTGTTATTGAGGACAAAGAAATTCAAAAGTAACATTGTAACCCCACATGTAGGATTCTGCACCGCAAATGTCATGCTGATGTGCAATGGGTTAACGCAGTAGCAAATTTTGATTAAGCCGAAGTGCATTGATGGCATTGTGACACTTTCTTATTGATAGCTTTGCTGAATTGCTAAGGTGGTAATGTTGAATTTATTTATTATATTTTCTATGTTATTTTTTAATGTTTACATGTGAATTTGGTCATGGAAAATCCTGTTTACCACCCACTTCATTTAGTGGTGATATAATTTGATTGGTTGAGGTCACCACTTAATAAAACATTCATAAATATATATATATTTTATAACATAATACCTTGTCTTTACTTGCTCATGCTGGTGTCATGTACTGTAATATTTTCCCCTTTTCTTTAGCACTAATATGTTCCATTTCTCCCAAAAGTCCAAAAACACTCAACTCCATCAGGCCCATTGACATTTAGCTTGTTTTTGTGGAGAAATGACATCTGAAATTAAAACAATTAAAACATTGATTTTATTACAATTTACTGATTTAAGGATTATGTACCCATCTTATATACCTATGTTTATTAAACCAGATGCCTTGCAGGGCGCAGCTTTATACGACCGCACAGGTTGAACCCTGAACAGTTGGGTCAAGTATGGACACAACATTTAAGCTTGATACAGCTCTGAATTTGGATTGTGATTAAATAGTTGACACAACATAGGTTTCTGACACAGAATGAATGTGGTCTAAGAACTTAAACTTAAAAACTTAAAAATTTCAAATTTGACATTTATCTATTATGGTCCAATATCCAAAATCTAAATACATGGTTAGATTCAGCATATCAATAATAGAACCCCAAGATTTCAATTTTTGATGAAATCAAATAATGTTCAATTTTTTACCCTTTAGACCTCAATGTAAACCAATTTGATAACCGGGCACAAATATTAAATATCTAAATACATGGTTAGATTCAGCATATTGAAGAAACCCATATATTCAATTTTTGTTGAAATCAAACAAAGTTTAATTTTGGACCCCCATTTGGACCAACTTGAAAACTGGGCCCATAATCAAAAATCTAAGTACATGTTTAGATTCAGCATATCAAAGAACCCAAAGAAATCAATTTTTGTTAAAATCAAACTAAGTTAAATTTTGGACCTTTTGGACCTTTATGTAGACCAATTTGAAAACAGGATAAAAAATTAAGAATCTAAATACACAGTTAGATTTGGCATATCAAAGAACCCCAATAATTCATTTTTTTTATGAAATCAAACAAAGTTTCATTTTGGACCCTTTTGGCCCCTCATTCCTAATCTGTTTGGACCAAAACTCCCAAAATCAATCCCAACCTTCCTTTTGTGGTCATAAACCTTATGTTAAAATTTCATAGATTTCTGTTAACTTACACTAAAGTTATTGTGCGAAAATCAAGAACAATGCTTATTTGGGCCCTTTTTGGCCCCTAATTCCTTAACTCACAGTTGGGACCAAAACTCCCAAAATCAATCCCAACCTTCCTTTTAGTTTTGTGGTCTTAAACCTTGTGTTTAAATTTCATAGTTTTTTATTTACTTATACTAAATTTATAGTGCGAAAACAAAATGTCTTCGGACGACGACGACGCCAACGTCATACCAATATACATGTACGACCAAAAATTGAATTTTTTTGCAGTCGTATAAAAATCACCCGTCATTATAAGTCATTATTTCAAAGATAACTTTTAAAACTACAAATATTATAAAATCATACTATCGGATTTTTTTTTAAAAGGTTTTTAAAATAATTGACAAATCTTGCATTTCACACTAATCTAATTTGTCTAATGTTCTATTTTTAGGCAAGTGACCCTTTCCTCCATGGATTTTTTTTATACAGACTTGATTCGCATAAGATTTTTAAATTAAAAAAAAATCATCAGGTTTAAAGTATTAATGCATTGCGAAAACAAATATTTCATCAATGAAAT
The DNA here is from genome assembly GCF_965363235.1 of Mytilus galloprovincialis. Classification (NCBI taxonomy): domain Eukaryota; kingdom Metazoa; phylum Mollusca; class Bivalvia; order Mytilida; family Mytilidae; genus Mytilus; species Mytilus galloprovincialis. Next base: position 79,662,124 of record NC_134845.1, on the reverse strand, counting down.
TCCAGTTAGATATTCTCATGAATATTCTTTTTATATAAGATGCAATTTTTTTAAAGTCTGATAAAGTTTTTTCGTAGGCAATACCTTTCAACTAAGGGACTACACAGGCATCGAAAGGCGTCATTATGGAGTAAAGGAAAGATACCCTAATGATGATTGTGACCAAGTTTAGTATGAATATGTACATTGAAACTTAGAGAAGATTTTCGTAGAAAATAATAAAAAGACACCAAGTAATAGGAAAAGTTCATTTGGCCCTTTTGGCTAGTTTAGCTAGAAAGAACAAGTAATGTAGTGTTAAGAGAGCTTCCAATGTAATTTTATATAAAATTGACCAATTAAAATAAATAGTTTGTCACTGCTAACATGGTTAATTTTCAAACTAAACCAAGAATAAAAAAATGTCACCTCTATGACCTCAACATTTACTTGTACATTGTACATGTAAGTCTCACTCACAGTCTGAAAACAAAAAAAATATTTAAACAACTTAAACATAACTTTCATGACATACCTCTCATCCCACAATTGAAATGTTTCATTGGCTGTTGCTCCTTATTTGCACATGAATCAATACAGCGCTTTTCAAATCCACTACTAGTCTAGATATGCATGTATAAATATAGAAAGCATTGTCTCTAATGACTTCTGTTTATTTTTATTATTTTCCCCTACTTCTTTTAGTGCATGTACATATACTTTCATTAAAAATGCTAAAAGAAAAATGTTTAATTGCATAAATATGATAAAAGGAAGTTATGATACATGTAACTGGCAAAATTGCCTCACTTTGACATTTCAAAATAAGACCAACAGATTTGCCCTAAAAAATATGATTTTACAAAAAGCATTTCATTATTTTAATGTTCTTCTGAAGTTCTGCATCATTTCAAATCAATATGATCAATACGACAGTTTTATGAATGAAAGTGGTTGTATTGCATCTCTGATTTTGTTATGATTTATAAATAAATTAATGCCAATCTTTGGGCAATAAACATGATATTAAGGAATTTGAAATTTGAAGTTATACAACATGTACAAAGATGTTTAATTTGGTCAGTGAAAATCATACATTGTCCTATGGATATTTGTTTTTTGTGTTATATGTACATTAGATATAAGGAAGATGTGGTATGAGTGCCAATGAGACAACTCTCCATCCAAGTAACACTTAATAAAAGTAAACCATTATACATGTAGGTCAAGGTATGGCCTTTAACACAGAGCCGTGGCTCACACCGAACAGCAAGTATATATGTATCACGATTTTGTGCTGTATTCGTGTCAGTTCTGGCTTTAATACACCTATAGACAAATGATAGATAATAAAATTGAGAATGGAAATGGTGAATATCTATACATTAAATGATTTACATGTCTATGCAACCATCTAATGCCCAAATTATTTAATTTCTTTAGAATTCCAGCCACACCATTAATGACAAAATGCATGATCTGCCTTTCCACGATGAAAATGACACGAACAACAATAGTATAATAACATAGCATCCCCCTTTTATAAAGTTACTTGTACATTTATTTCTTTCACCTTAAAAATTCTTTTGTGTCTGGCTTCATGCATTTAGCGATATTTCTTTTGTAACTGGATAATGATTGCTATGGCTTATATAAAATTATGAGTGAGTTTTAATTCATGTTTCAAACAAGCAGATAGGATACGGGTACTAAAATTAGAAGACATTTCAGAAAAGAATGGTCCGCAAGATAAGGAAGGAAATCTTATTTTTTTTATTTAAATTACTTAAGGAATTATTGAAGCATCATCATGCATGACCGGAGTAGACCCCAGTTTGGCAGTCAGTGCAACCCCCCACTTTTATTAACATTTCTGGATCTGCCACTGTTGACCAATTCAACCAGCTGTGAAAATGAGATCAAGGTCATGTGAAACTTGTTATTCACTACACACAAAACAGTTGACGTATGACTTATTTACTTGGAATGATCAATGTTTTTATACATAAACTAAAATCATATAAAATCAAGCAGTGACTGTATCCCAAACTCTGTGCATGTATGATTGACAAAATGTGGTCAATGGTTTTCGGGGTGTTCGGTGGTGTTTTGGGTGGTGAAAAGACCCACCCCTCTGGATTTCATGTTTTTAAGCCCCGGATTGCGAAGTCAAGACCCCTCCACCCCCCCCCCCCCCCTAGAAGACAAATACTTTGTTCAAAAAAGACCCTGTTCTCACAAGAAGGTCATGTAAAAGCGACCCTGTTCTTACAAGCAGGACATGAAAATGGGACCGGAACCCTATTCTAAACAGCAGGGCATGAAACAACGACCCTGTTTTTTGGTATATTTGTAATATAAAAATATAGGAAGTAACCCCCCTTCCCAGATACAAACATACCATTCATATGTCAGATAGTGTTGTTTTATTATATTTTATGATATAAAATACTCAATGGAACTAAAACTTGAAGTAAATGACGTTAGACTTTACAGAGTATGGACGATGTGCATGGTGTGGCGGTATATGGCCTACACAGAGAGAACTTAATGCTTACATCTTTCTGCTTATCCATTTAAAAAATGTGAATGATAAATGTATTTTTACCTTTCTTTGTGCTTTCCAAGTCGCCCATCAAAACAAAATCACTTTCGTTGCGTTGACTTTCATTTCAATCGTTCCCCTGTTTCTTCCAGTTAATCTACAAGTTATCTATTTCCATTTATTTGTTTATCGGTTGACCATCAGTTTAAACAACCAGAGTTGTTTATACCATATATCTCTGACTCTGCCCATTCTTGCAGTTAGTTAAAATTGAAACCTCCATCCGCAGCTCGTGAGCGTCCACGGTAATGCGTCATAGTATACAAAATGGTAACGGTGAGAATTCCGGGTTTGCGTACTCTCGTACATTTACGTACATGAGGGTCTGGAAACCGTTTTGGGAGGAAAGAATAAAAAATGATGAACGAACTAAAGTGCAGAATAAAGAGAAATAAATAAAGAAAGGAAAGAGGAGAGTAAAAAAGGAAAATATAGAATAAAGAACAATGAGAATCATGGGGTTCTGAACTTCAACTTCTAAAGACTGAATATTGAGAACTATTGAAAGTAAAGGACACATTATAAATGAAGAAACAGAGAAAATGTTAATGGTCTGAAAATTAAAGATATAAAGGACCCCAATCCAGAACCTTATACTAATTTTTATTCAATTAGTTACATTTCTTTTTTTTTTGTTTAAGTAGTATTCGTTTGATAAAGTTGTCATAATTAGTGACAGTGTTTGAGTTGGGCGAGTTGTATAGAAAAGAGAAATTGAGAAGGACGTTTATTCCCAAGAATTACAACTGTTGTAGTAGCATGATTTGGCAGATTAGAGGGACATAATTTAGTGACTATTGTTTGTCATGATTTTAACATGATAAAATGCTTCTTTCCACTAATTCTAATGAGCCTCATTGAACAAGACAGAAACTACCTCAGACAATCTGACACTTACTAAGGGAAGATCATTTATCTTCAAAAGGGGTGGTGTGGTATTTTTTAATTTGATGAAAAAAATATATTCTGGTCAAGAAGATGCCAAAAATATTATTCTGAATGATGATTTCCCACATACCTTATAGTATTTAATTTTGACAAAATAATTTGATTGATAGCGTCGAAAAACTAAATAAATTTGTTCACACTTTGTTCGAAAAAAACCTCTGAGTTAGAAAAAAAGTTCATACCCCCCTCTTTTTGAAGTTTAATGCTTGCCCCCTTAATATAAGTAATATAAAGTAATATAAAATATGAAAACATACATGTATTTTAAACATATGTTTACCAGGTGTTACTCAAAACATGCGTTTACCAGGTGTTTTTCCAAACATATGTAAACCACATGTTTTCAGACACATGTTTACCAGGTGTTTCTTAAAACATATGCTAAACATATGGTCAAACGTATGTTTCTCATGTGTTTTGTAAACATGTGATTCACATGCGTTCATCAACGCATGTTTACCACATGTTTATCAAACATATGGAAAACGCATGGTTTCAAACACATGTTTACCAGTCCGCCTGTTACTCAAAACACATGGTAAACATATGGTGAAACGCATGTCTACCATACGTTTTCAAAAACACCTGGTAAACATGCGTTGCAATATTGCCTGTTTAAACAAGTTGCTTTCTTTTAAAAAAAGAAAAGCAAAAAATTAACCAAAGACCGCTGATCTGTCACCACAAAATTGCTATTGAATTGAAATAATTGATCGTGAATAGAATAAGATAACGCCTGACTCAAACATGTCCAGAAGGTTACCCATATTTACTCCAGTTGATTTGTGAAACAATTATTCAGGTGTTGGTAATAGTATTAAACTTCGCAAAGTTTAAGTTAAGGGAATAGCAATCATTTATAGATATGGACACATTTTAGAAAATCAAAATGACTGCTCTTGGCGGACATTTTAATGCCGCTAGAAAATTGATGAAAAAAATACATAGAAAAATAAATGACTTCCATTTTTTATAACATTTCGTATATCTGTTTGTTCACAAATGACAAGAACTATCATTTGAGGACTTCAAATATTGACGTACTGCCGGCGATCACTTTGTCGTAATTGGCTATTTTATTTTTGTTTTGCTATTTGCATTTACCATAATGTTTTGATAAATTCACCACTAGTTTTGCAATTATTTGGTGTAGGACTGCTGTCATTTTTATTGTTTATTTACTAAGTGGTAAAATAAGTCATGCACATGTTGACGACATGAACATGATGAAGGTATCTAATGGTTAATTTCATTTTTTTCTGAACAAATTTGTCTAATTAAACTTTTACAACTGAACACTGTGTAATATGTAACCCAATGTGTCGAAAGGGATAGCATTGTTGACATCGATTACACTGGAGCTGAACTACATAGACGGGAAAGAATTGGGATAAGCCAACAGATGACACTTTTGATTTAACAATGCCCCCCGCAAATGACAGACAAAGATTGGGTTTTCAGTCCTTTGGTTCTTCCATATACAGATTTTGCACATTGCGTTGCTTATCACATTAATTAACTTTGAAGTTGAATGAAGTCAGTGGAATTGCAGAAACGGCCCAAATCCTGTCAAGATAACTGTTCAGATCTTATAAAAGAGGGACGAAAGACACCAAAGGGACAGTCAAACTCGTAAATCTAAAACAAACTGACAACGCCATGGCTAAAAATGAAAAAGACAAACAGAAAAACAATAGTACACATGACACAACATAGAAAACTAAAGAATAAACAACACGAACCCCACCAAAAACTAGGGGTGATCTCAGGTGCTCCGGAAGGGTAAGCAGATCCTGCTCCACATGCGGCACCCGTCGTGTTGCTTATGTGATTACAAATCCGGTAAATAGTCTAATTCGGTAGGTCAAATTCATGAAAGGGAAGGGGATTGTAGTTACGACGTAAGGAACATATCCGATATCATTTGTGAAACGGTTATTCCATAACGGTCAACCAACTCGTGATGGCGTCCGTAAAATTTACGAAGGGATGATTTTAACTTCACCATTTTGAACTCTTGGTTTAATAGCTTCCTTGTGAGCAGTAACCCTCTATCAAGAAAATCATGATAGGAAATGCAAGCACGGGAATATCGTATCAATTGGGAGATATATACCCCGTATGCAGGTGCTGCTGGAATGTTGCTACTTAGAAATGGAAAGTTCACAATTGGAAAGCTGAAATCATCTCTTTTGTCGTAAAGTTTTGTCTTCAACCGACCCTCATTGTCAATTTCTAGATGTAAGTCAAGATATGAAGCCGACTTAACTGTATCTGTAGTATCCTTTATCTCCAATTCGATGGGATAGATGCGATCCACATAGTCACCAAATTTTGAATTGTTTAGTGAAAGAACGTCATCTATATAGCGGAAAGTAGAGTTAAAGGATATTGCTAACTTCTTATCTTTCTTCCTAAGAAGCTCCTGCATGAAGTCAGCCTCATAATAATAAAGAAACAAGTCAGCAAGTAGAGGGGCACAGTTTGTTCCCATTGGGATGCCGACAGTCTGTTGAAAAACACGTCCTCCGAACGTAACAAATATGTTGTCAATCAAGAAATCAAGCATCTTGATAATATCGGTTTCAGAGAATTTTTTGTTTGAATCAGAATGGTTCTTTACAAAGTATGATTTATCCCTCCCTAAGACAAGATACTTGTATCTACGTTGGCCATTCTTTTTTATGAAGCAAAGTAATACCAACTCTTTTAATTTGTCTTTTAGTTTGGAATGTGGAATACTTGTGTAAAGAGTAGAAAAGTCAAATGTTTTAATACTGTTACAAGATGAAAGAGAGTTAGATTGTATGTACTCTAAAAGATCTTTGGAATTTTTAAGTATCCACATCTGATTCACGCCACCTCTAGAATAGGCAGTTTCACAATAACTTTGAAGCCCGTCTTTGATTGCTGATAAAATGGATGTTAATAATTTAGAAAGGGGTTTCGTGGAGCACTTGGAAGACCCAGCAATATACCGTTGTTTGTAAGGACACTTATGTAGTTTAGGTATCCAATACAGTGATGGAAGATCCAGTTCTTCATCTTTGGTTGAAATACCAAAGGAACAAAGAACAGACCTATGATTATCCAGGATTTCCTCTTTGGTAAGTGTCGTGAGGGTATATGTTGGGTTTCCAAGTGAATTGTCTATACCTAATTCGTTTATCAAGCAATTAATGTAATGACTTTTACAGATAAAAACGATGTTATTTGGGGCTTTGTCTGCGGGGACAACAACATATTCATCATGGAGGTCAGATAGGTGTTTAGCAACATTTGGATCTTTGAAGATTGACGTAGCATGGGCATTGATGGACCCATTCAGTTTCTTATATCGTCATTGTACGTTGCCAGGGACAAACATATCATTTTCAATATAAAAAAATCCCATTTTTATATAGTGCATAGCCTTTTAAGTTCAAAAATATATGGTTTCTAAGGTTTGTTATATCGTTGCTAGGGACATTGACCTCTTGACCTAATTTTGTAGATCATATTATGCTAAGCAATTTTGTAATTCAAAAGTTCTTGCTATCTTATCTATTTAAACCTCTAAAGGTCCATAAGAGCGATCCAATAATTTTGGTCTCAACATAACAAATGTAAATCTCAACAAGACACACATTTTCTCCTTTACATTTTTTAGCTATCTTTTACGGTTATTTAGTAAACAAAATTTTTCTACTCACAGGGTGAGTTCAGGTTAAGTATGTATGACACCGATACAATGTGTGAACATGAAAGCGACACGTTTTACGGTTAAGGCTGCTAACTTTGTCGAAGTTTGGCGGGAAAAGAATAATAATAATAAATATAAATCAATTGCTTTAAAAAGCAATTGTAAACGGTCTATTCCCCTTTAAATCATGATTGATTGATTTGTATGTGCGAGTTTGTTTGTTTGTTTGTTTCTTTCTGTAAAGGGTCCATATTATTGTGTTACCCATACCAAGAAATCCTAGCTAATCGGTAGACCTCCTACGGCACTCATTAGTAGTTCAAGATTTGATTTCATTCAACAAATAAATTTATGACTTTTATGTACGTGTCGCTTAGAACACGGCCATATACAAAATAGTCAGTATTAATCATCCATGTTATTTGCTCTATTGGATATTGTAGAAATTCAACGCAGGCAATTTATTGGCATGGGGAAGTTTTATATTTAGTTTGGAAAGTTTTTATTCTATTTCAGGTCCCGCGCTCGTCTCCCGCTAAATTAAAAAGACATCACGTGACGCGGGTTAATAATAGCGAAAACATTATTTTTATTTCTTTTTAGGTTGCGACGTTGGACAGACAACATGTTTAGCGAAGGAATACACACAATGTATTTCTTTTGTCATTGTTGGTAATAGATGTTTTGATCAAAGTTCACGAGCAGTGCATGCTTTGAATAAAATTGATCCGGTGTAACTTTTAAACACGTATATCGCTTATTTTCATACAATGCACAGTTTTTAGCAGCAGTTTGTAACACAGATTTGTATTTTAATCTAGAAGCAGACATTTAATTGTATAATTTCACAGAGATTTACGGAGCTAGCATGCGATTCTTACGGCATTGCAATTTCTTTTCTCGACGGAAATTCTTGAGAGGTAGCTACACCATGTTCTTTTGTGAAGATTTAATACATGTATGCCCTGCTGACTGCAAATTTTAAGGTCAATTGGACATGTAGAATATCAGATAACAAGCATGTGACATTTTTTTTCAGAAGAGATATAAGTACAATAATAAAAACAAATTGATTGTTCAGAGAACAATTGAAGGTCTTTCCACATGAAAGAAATTTTGAAAAGAATCTAGTTACTTTATATTGATGTGATACATAAGTGGTTTCGATAATCTTTTATGTGAAATAAAGGAAATTTGCTACTGCCGGTGAAGTAAATGTCTCTTCCGGTCATATATGATAGCTTCTTTAACACTGATGCCAAAAATATATAGTTTCCATATACTTTTGCCTCAAAACCGGGAGATAAATGGCCTCTTCCGGTTGATAGAAAGTCATTTCTAGTCTTGTGTGATAAGTTAATGTATTTAAATTACAAAATATATGAACTCCGAGTATTTTTTCATGAAAAAGTGCAAAAATGGCTATTTCCGGTTTTCTCAAGGTCACTCCGGCTGTCATTTTTCAAGGTTATACATTGTATGTCACCCAAACTTTTGTAAAAGGTCATATGGCTTTATACTGAACCCAGTTGAAGTAATAATCAATTAACCTTATAATTATACATTTCAGGGACAGTAACTCCTATAAGATGCCATTGGATTGTTTCAGACCAAATGTAACATATCTTCATTAAAATAAATTAAACATTTTGCTCTTGTTCTTTTATATATCTCTTAAAAAATGCAAAAATAAGCAATAGTCAAAATTAAGAACTTGACCTTGACCTTTGACCTTGACCTCATTTTATAAACTAGGACCTAGGGACCTCAAACAAAAAGGTCCCAAAGAAATACTGTTAAAACTGTTTGAGTAAAAAAAAAAACATACCGACAAATTTATTTCGTTCAGTTAGATAACTCCTATAAAATTCAAAAAATCCTGAATATGTAACTAACAATTTAGAAAATGTCGATATCTGTTTGTGTTATAAAGGAGATGCACACATTTGATAAACAGTGAATAGGGAGATAACTCTGACAAAGAAAATTGTTCATCTTAGCAGGGAGAACTTTAAAGCGTATAAACGGTACGATACAATACAAGAAATATCTAAGCGACATATTGCAAAACAAAAATTTCAAAAGTTGGCGGGAAAAAAAAATATAATCATATATTAAAAACCAAATTGTTCAGAGATGAATTGAAGGTCTTTCCACATCAATTTTCAAATTTGTTGAAAAGAAGATAGTTCCTGTTTACTAAAAGTTTACATTGCATGTTCTTATAGGCGTAGAATGCATTGAAAAGCTCGCAAACACATATAAACCCGGTAAAATATGACAAAAACAACAAATTCGCTATTTATGACATGCCCCTGACTTTTGACCGTATGACCTTTGTAAGGATCATTGGTCCACGATGTCATTTCTGAAGATCCCATTGGTCGAGGCACTTTGGTTATATAGTAAAAGCTGATCTTGACCTTATAAAAAAGGTCAAATCTCCTAGGACATAATGTAACACAGTTGCACATTAATGACCCAAACACTTTCTACTATTCAAAACGTCTGTAAGTATAACGGTTTTTGGGATTATCCCATAACAAGATATAAGGTCAAAGGTCAAGTTCAACATACCAACTTGACCTTGAGGAATTTTTCATCAATTGATACTGATTGGTGAAGATCCTAGGTTTCTACAACTAACGGTTTCTGAGTTTTGGTGGCCAACCGACACGTTTCTTTTAAAAGAAGCATGACCCTACCAATGAGTCGTTGAAGCTTTGTTCTACGGTTACTGTATTTGAAAAATAACAAGGTTTATAGGTTTCAGAAGGATAACTCCGAACCGACAAATAGGATAGGTATGTATGACACCGATACAAAGTGTAAACATGAAAGCGAAAAGTCTTACGGTTAGGGCTGCTAACTTCGTCAAAATTTAGCAGAAAAAGAAGATTAATAATAATTAAAAAAACCAATTGTTTTTCAACAGACTGTCGTCATCCCAATGGGAACAAACTGGGCCCCTCTACTTGCCGACTTGTTTCTTTATTATTATGAGGCTGACTTCATGCAGGAACTTCTTAGGAAGAAAGATAAGAAGTTAGCAACATCCTTTAACTCTACTTTCCGCTATATAGATGACGTTCTTTCACTAAACAATTCAAAATTTGGTGACTATGTGGAACGCATCTATCCCATCGAATTGGAGACACAGGATACTACAGATACAGTTAAGTCGGCTTCATATCTTGACTTACATCTAGAAATTGACAATGAGGGTCGGTTGAAAACAAAACTTTACGACAAAAGAGATGATTTCAGCTTTCCAATTCTAAGTAGCAACATTCCAGCAGCACCTGCATACGGGGTATATATCTCCCAATTGATACGATATTCCCGTGCTTGCATTTCCTATCATGATTTTCTTGATAGAGGGTTACTGCTCACAAGGAAGCTATTAAACCAAGAGTTCCAAATGGTGAAGTTGAAATCATCCCTTCGTAAATTTTACGGACGCCATCACGAGTTGGTTGACCGTTATGAAATAACCGTTTCACAAATGATATCGGATATGTTCCTTACGTCGTAACTACAATCCCCTTCCCTTTCATGAATGTGACCTACCGAATTAGACTATTTACCGGATTTGTAATCACATAAGCAACACGACGGGTGCCACATGTGGAGCAGGATCTGCTTACCCTTCCGGAGCACCTGAGATCATCCCTAGTTTTTGGTGGGGTTCGTGTTGTTTATTCTTTAGTTTTCTATGTTGTGTCATGTGTACTATTGTTTTTCTGTTTGTCTTTTTCATTTTTAGCCATGGCGTTGTCAGTTTGTTTTAGATTTATGAGTTTGACTGTCCCTTTGGTATCTTTCGTCCCTCTTTTTGCAATCACTTGATAAACAGTGAATAGGAAGATAACTCTTTCAAAGAATAATAGTAATAACTAAAATTAATTATTAACAGAACAATTGAACGTCTTTCCATATCAATTTTCAAATTTATTGAAAAGAAGCTAGTTCCTGTTAATTTAAAAGTTTAAATTGGCATCTAATAACCAGTTTCTATATACTGATGCGATAAATTAATGGTTTCGATATACTTCTGATTGAAATAAGGGAAATAATGTGCTACTTCCGGTGAAGTAAATGTCACTGCCGGTCTGATATGATAGCTTCTTTCACACTGATTCCAAAAATATATGGTTTCTATATACTTTTACCTGTAAACCAGGAGATAACTGGCAACTTCCTGTCACTTCTGGTCTTAAGTGATAAGTTTATGTATTCAAATTACAAAATATATGGATTCCGAGTACTTTTCCATGAAAAAAGAGCAAACCGTGCTATTTCCGATTTTCTCAAGGTCACTTCTGGTTGTCATTTTTCAAGGTCATATGTCACCCCACCTTTTGTTAAAGGTCATATGGCATTCTGATGAAACAAGTTGAAGTAATAATCAATTTATCGTAACTATAATTAGACATTTTAGGTGTACTAGCTCCTATACGATGCCATTAGATTGTATCAGACCAGATTTAACATATCTTCATTACAATAAAGCAATCATTTAGCAGTGTTCTTTTATACATATCTTTTAAAGTGTTGGAGAAAATACAAAAACAAGGAAAAGTCCCAATTGAGAATAAATAATAATGTCACAGGTCAATTTAAACCCTAAAAAGCTTATGTGAAATTAAATAAATCAAGAATTTAAAATTGATACTTTAAGCTGGAAGAGTATTAGTTAAGGATCAGAATAAGCTAAAAATATTGATAGGTCATGGATCTTCTTTTTGATTATTTATTTCATAAAATATGGCGGGAAAAGGCTGACTCTGACTTTTACCTTATATTTTCATTGGTATTTTTTTGGGTCTCAAATCAGTAGAAAGTAAATCAAGAAACTGCTTAAATTTTGTCAAATGACCAGTTATGAGGTATTTAGACTTCTATTAAAAGATGAATAGGTGTTTTGAGGAAAAGTATTTTACGATGTATTATATGGGAAAACACCAAGGAGTCCGAATATCTGACACAAATTCAAAAACATCACCTTAGTTCATCCTTAAACATACTTAAAATCATTAATATATGGTTAAAACACTTAATTCGCTATATTGCACATGACTTTGACATTTAACCTTGTGACCTTTGTCAAGGTCATTAGTCTCAAATGTCATTGCTGAAGACCCCATGGGTCTATGACATTTGGTTATATAGTATAAGCTGATTTTGACTTTTCAAAAACTTTAAACATGAGTTATGCCTCTTACAGAAAGGTCAAATCTCTTCGGTCAAACAGTAACAAAGTTGAGCATAAATGATATAAATATTTTCAACTAGTCAACACTTCTGTAAGTATTAAGGTTTCTGAGATTATCCAATTACAAGGATTAAGGTTAAAGGTCAAGGTCAACATACCAATTTGACCTTGGTGAAAATCCTAGGTGTCTCCAACTTACGATTTCTGAGTTTTGCTGGCAACCGACACCGGTTATTTTCATAGGGGCATAACCCTTCCAATGAGTCGTTGAATATTTTCGATCCAAGATTCAAGATTGTATTTGAACACTCAGACACAGATGCAAATGTAACGAAGAACCACTTCACTTGTTTCTTCCTCTAACGATTACGGTGTTTGAATGATGACAAGGTTTTTAGGTTTTGCAGGGATTACTCCGAAACCGATAGGTTTTTATGACACCAATACAAAGTGTAAACATGAAAGCGACACGTCTTGCGGTTAAGGCTGCTAACTTCGTCAAAGTTTGGCAGAAAAGAATAATTATAATCAGAAGAAATACAGTAAGGTCTTTTCCTTTTGGAAAAAGGAAAGACCTTAATTAATATGTCAACAATTGAGAGCTCTTTCCTTTTCGTAACGTAAAATACATGTTCCAATAGGCGCAGAATGCATCGAAAAACTCTTAAACACACACAAAACTGTGAAAATATGACAAAAAAAACAACAAATTCACTATTCAGGACATGACCTTGACTTTTGACCTTGTGACATTTGTGAAGGCCATAAGTCCACAATGTCAATTTAAAAATCCCTAATGGTCTAGGACCTTTCGATTAAGAGTTAAAGCTTATTGTGTCTTTTTCAGAAACTGTTAACAGGGGTTATGCCCTTAAGAATATGTCAAATCTCTTCGGTCAAAATGTAAAAATGTTGCGTATCAGTCACCTCTACATTTTTCACTATTTACTATTTCTTTAGAATTAACCGTTTTTTAGATATCAAATAAAAAGTTGTAAGGTCAAAGATCAAGGTCAACATTACAAACCTTTAAAACACTAAAAATCCTTTATATAAGATTAAAAACACTTAATTTGCGTTCTAGGACATGATCTTGACTTTGACCTTGTGACTTTTGTCAAGGTGATTGGTCCTTAATGTCATTACTGAAGACCCAATGGGACTATGGCCTTTGGTTATATAGTAAAAGCAGATTTTGTCTTATCAGAAACCTAAACCAGGGATTATTATTTTTTTTTTAACGTAATAATATCTTTATTGCATATTCAGATTTGCTGTAACAATTTACTAAGTTTACAGCTTGTAACTTAGTATCCTTCATGTTAGTTTACCTAATAGTTTAGGGAAGCACTATTTGGTAATATATAACTTATTCATAATATTAGTAGCTATAGTATAATTGATTTCACAATTATATAAAATAAATATTGTGAAAACACATACAGATCTTTGTTAAAAGTTTCTTGCCCTTTTTTTTATATACATTGACTTTTCCGGAATTTTTTCCGTTATCGATTTTATCAAATGATCCGAGTTCCATTGAAACAGGTCGAGAACTCTAGATGTTCTGACGTCAGAATATATTTGCATAGTAATTTCCAAAACACAAGGCCAATATGGCCTTGAAAAACTGACCAATCGACTCAATGAACTACAATGCATTATGGGCTACTACGAGTAAACTACTACTTAAAACACATGGAATTAGTGGGAAAATAGTCAACTAATATATTGTCTGGGACTCTAATTACCAATGTTTTTATTCTGCAAATATATTTAATGTAAAATATATAACGTAATCTTCAATTTGCATGCTCAGATTAAAAAAAAAAATTGTTTGCTGGCTTCACGATTCGACTCTTTTTTTTTTGCCTTGCAAAAGTAGTTGAACCGGTTTTGTGCATTGTTATGAATTGAACCTGCATGTCCCCATCCAAATGCACTGATCGTCCAAAAAAAAGGGGGTCGATCCCCCGGAACCCCCGCCCCACTAGATCCGCCACTGAGCGGGTACGGTATATAGCTCAATACATTTTTTTATAGTTTCATCCATCGATAATATCCGTTTGTTGCTAATTTTATCACAAAATATACCTCAGAGGTTTTTTATCGTTCGACTGCTGTCCTGTTGACATATATAAAATATCTCCAATATTAAAAGTCTCTGGATTATAGTGGGTGCGATATTACCTATTATTTTTTTTCTAAAACGTGCTTTTTATATAGAAATAAGAAGATGAGGTACGAGTGCCAAATGAGACATCTTTTCATCAAAGACATAATTTAATAAAGTAAGCAGTCATAGGTGCAATGCTGGAAATTAAGCTATAAATGACCTAAAAGTTACTTGTGTAAAACAATCCAAAAACAAAAAAAAAACAAAAACAAAACAAACAAACACCGCCCAATTAAATATATAAAAGGACTCGGAAGAAATCTATCCCATAAAAAAATATATTGTATAGGAGCCTGTATTTCAGTAGTCGTCGTTTGTTTATGTGTTAAATATTTGTTTTTCGTTCATTTTCTTTTATACAATTAAGGCCGTTAGTTTCCTCTTTTGATTTGTTTTACATTGTCATATCTGGGCCTTGTATAGCTGACTATGCGGTATGGGCTTTGCTCATTGTTGAAGGCCGCACGGTGATTTATAAATGTTAATTTGTCATTTTGGTCTCTTGTGGACAGCTGCTTCATTGGCAATCATACCACATCTTCTTTTTTATTATAGATCCAACGCTGCAATTTTCACAAAACATATCAAATTTTCCACCTTGTTGCACATACATATGGATAACATCATTACAGCTTATTTCCTAATGCATGTAGAGCAAAAATTTGGTTTGAAAAAGGAGGGAACACAAAATATCCCAAAAGATTTTTTGAAATTAGAAAACATGTTTTGTGGGGAAATGATAATATTAGGTTTAACAGAAAATGTCTAAACTTTGACGATTGGATAAAAAGCGATATAATTAATATAAATGATATAATGGATGAACAGGGTAAAATCTCTGAAACTACCATCTTATCTAAGCTTAAATATAAACAAAATTGGATAAACCAAATATATATTAGAAAAAGCTATACCAATGAATTGGAAATTAATTCTTTGTACTGAAGAATCCATTAAAACTAAAGTTAAAGTTGTCAACGACTTAAAAATTAGGTATACAACAATATCTCCATTAACGAGCACTAGAGAACTTTGTTTGTTCGAATGCCCGTTTAGAACGTACAACTATTCAAAAATGTATGATGTGGGCACCTTGAAAAGAATATGATTATTAGAAAACAACTTAGACATCGGAGATACTATCATGATATAAAGTATAGGATATGTGATATCTTCCAAAGACACGAAATCAGCATGTGCAAAGCAAAACAGAAATGCAAAGGAGTAAGATTTTACTTTGCATCATCTCAAAGTCACAGTGAGGCATAAAACACAGAGCAAAAAACTAAAAAAAAAGGAGCATATACATATTTTATCTTTTTACATATTTCTGGTCTAAGGATGCCGACATATTAAATGAATTGTAATCGAAATTACTCAGGTAAATATCTATTAAAGTACAACCTATATGAATATATACATACAAGTACATGTATGTTATATCGAAGAGGGGTGAAGACATCAGAAAGCATTGCAGTGACAGCATGCTTGTCGCTGCATCACAAGTGTTCCATTCATAACATATTCTGGGATAAGAGTACCGAAATATGATTTGTCAGACTGGTAAAGAAAAAAACCCAATTAGCAGTGTTAATGTAATGTGCAGTTCAAGGCGCATTTACTTTACTTATAAGATGCTAGCAGTTTCATAAGTATACCAAGGACTTTGATTCATTCAGAAAGAAAGGAGAGAAAAACAACAGCATCAAAGAAACTGTCAACTATTACTTAATCATTCATGTACTTTTCTTTAAAAAAAAAAAACATATTGACGGGCTAAGAGTACTGACATTCAAAATAAAAATTTGTACACTAAAGCCAGACTAATTCAGTTGAAAGTATAATCTAAATATTAATAAGGTAGTCTTATCTATATGCATCAAATTGTTTCCTATTTCGTACGTATTTTTAAACGGAGCTTATAGGATCAACAGATAGTATATTTTCCATATAATTGGGAGTTGAATACGTAAAATAATTTGTGAGGAGTGTTAACATATTTTATTTTGTTTTATTTATATTAGCCTTAATTTATTGTTGATTATTTATAGTTCCAAGCGATCATAGTTTTCTGTACAAGTCAAAAATCATCATTTTAGGAGGACAATCTTGAAAGAAGTCATTCAAAGAACCATCTGATTATTAGATGGAAATTGCCAATTGAGACAGCCATCTTCTAAAGTTCAAATTAAGT
Organism: Mytilus galloprovincialis; assembly: GCF_965363235.1. NCBI lineage: Eukaryota > Metazoa > Mollusca > Bivalvia > Mytilida > Mytilidae > Mytilus > Mytilus galloprovincialis. The sequence goes on along the minus strand of NC_134845.1, from coordinate 79,645,325 downwards.
GGTCGTATTTGCAGATTGGCTATTCATTGCCATCTATCTTAGAGTTACGCACGCTTACATTTGTTGGCCGAAAATTGATTTCCACTTTTAACCACAACTGTTTCCTGCACTGTGTTTGTTTTGGCCAGGCCAGGGTATATTTTTCTAAATCTTTTTGCACCCCCCCCCCCAAAAAAAAAAAATGAAAGCTACAAGTCTATTGAGGAAATAAAATTACTTTTGATTTGACTGTTCATTTATATCTATTTATTTTTAGTTGATTAAATTATTGGAAATGCCCTCCTGTGTTGACAATAAGTCAATAATAAAGCATTACATTTTCTGGATAAGAGTAAACGCGTTTCCGTTTAAGAGTAATACGTTTCAGTTGTCTCCCATTCCATGAAATTAAATTTTCAATGTATTCTCCCTTTGCAAAGAAGAATTATTTAAATATTAGTGCGTTATTCAAAATAATCGAAATACTATATACCAATAAATACCTATTAATTAACTGTAAATCTAATGAAAAAGAAATACTTAACAAATTTTGCTTTGTTGAAAAAATACCACAGAATATGTTTGTTTCCTGGTTAAGGGTAATTGGATAAAGGTAAATTTCTGGGTTAAGGGTAATTCCTGGATAAGTGTATGACAGACGTGTCCAATGAAATATTATTGTCCAATAGGTAGCATTTTTTATCTTTTGATTTGTTATTCTCATAAGCCTACATAAACACGAAGTTTTAAACTATCTGTATGATAGTCTAATCTTATAGAATTTTGAAAACCTTTTTACCTGATGCACACAATTATTTTAACAAAAATATATGATAACAAATTTGTATTACCTTTGTCCTAACCCTTATCGTGGTGATCAGCAATTTTATCTCTGCAGGTTTCCCTCAATCTCATTATTGCTGCTGTTTTATGAATATATCTTGAACTTACCTATATGTTGTGAATTTTCTGAAAATCATTTAACAGACCGTTAGATGTAAAATACATACAGAAAAGGATATAGTTGCAACATAAATGACACTAAATATTCATAGTGCAGTGACAGAAGTGTAAAAAGTTGTCTTAATTTAGAGTTAAATCTCACCTGCTGAGAGAAATTGATGTAAAACCTCTCATGCCATAATTTTAAATATCAATTATATACTACGCTCCAGGTAGGATTTATATTTTGTTAATCTTGATTTCCATTAAAGAAATTTATTCATATCGATTGGATGATTTCAGTCTGAAATAACAATAACAAATACTATCAAACTTACCCGCAATCTGTACACTGTATTCTGTATATTGGAACAGTAATTCTAAAAAAATGTTAAATCATCTTACAAGTAGCATATGTTAACATATGTTAACATTAACATATGTTAACATGATACACATACATGAAAACCTATATATGTTTGAAAATGGTCATAACAAGCATGAACGACATCAGTTTAGTATAAAACTAAAATTGAGTGTAAAATGGTATGCTGTCTTTCCTTTTATTGTGTATCTCTAATTAGTGTAGATTGTCCAGATCGGGTTTACCACAAAGCAGTCATCTGAGGAAGATACAATGCCTATATTGTTTGGATCAGATGCATATTGAATCAAGTTGTTGACCGATGCTGACTGTCTGTTTTACGTCTAACGACACATTCAATAGGGACAAATCCACTAAACCTATATAAAAACTGTTTACTATTAACAATTCCTGCACTTAATGTTAACATAAATCAGGAGTGTTTGGCTGAATATTTATAAGGATTGAACACTTATTTTTCTAGAGGTTATTGATGTGCAAACCGGTACTCTTACTCACAAAACGTATAGATAAATAATGACTTTGCAATTTCGCACTTGTTGATCGGCATATAATACATCGTTCATAGAACATAGGAAATTGCTTTTGTAATAACACTGACTGCGATTAGGTTAAAATACAACAGTACTGAATAAGAGTTATTGTTACGTTAAACACTAATTGCTGCAATGCTAGTTTGGGTTATGAATCGATTATTTCCGAACTTAACAAAACAATAATTGTTTCCAAGGTTACTCTGTGTTATAAATACATTTAAATTATCTTCAATATTTGCTCGAACTAGTTATGTCAGTAATATGTGTTAAACTATATCTTGGAAACTTGTATTCGTTATCACTGCAGTGCTACAATCGTGCTATTTTTTTCCTTCATTTTATACTTACAGACTTTTAAAATTCAACACTAGATAAATATTTTATATTCACATCTTCAAATTAACAATTATTGTTTATTCATTTCATTATTGTTAGAAAAAAGTAAGCAGTTTGAGAGTTGAACTAATGACGTCAATTCTAATTTTCCGATCACATGGCATGACCTTAAATAAAATTAAGAAAACAATTGGAACGAGTCAAAAACAACCCTACGCCCGCATCCGGAGTCTTGTGCAGCTGGCCCCAAAAACGAAATCTCCTAAACATATAAATGATCTAAAATTTAAAAAAAACCATTGCTTAACATAAAAAACTAACAAAGGCCAGATGCTCCTGACGTGGGACTGGTGCTGAAATGTAGCGAGATTAAACATGGTTTTTTAGATCTATACAGCCTCTTTACATGTAACACACAGTGAAACGCACAGTTTAATTTAGTTCAAAGGCAAATCGAGACCGACTATTTGCTGTTACTCAAATGCAAGCTCCAGACAGCAATTACACTGATATAAAGTTATGTCTTAATCATTTAAACACCAACCACTGTCCCTCCCTTTAAGTTGCACTTTGTAAAAACAGCTGTTTCTCAAACCACGTCTCTTTTTGGGAGATATAGAATATTCATAGATAATTAATTTTGTTTACATACTGGTTTCCAGTTATGATCTTTATGCTTCATCTCACGAGACATACAATGTAACTTAGGACTGTTACCAGTCAAGATATATATGCATATTGTTCATAGTGAAATATGTGGTAATTCTACAACACAGGTAGGAATAGTTAAGACATTTAGTGTTCATTTAAACTCTTAGAAATTCAGGGCATATAAACGTTGAATACATGCCGCACAGCCTTATATTGGAAATTGCAACCTATAAGCGTTTAGTATCAAACCGTCGTAAAATATAAGAGAAGAACATAATCAGTAAAATAGTTATCAAAGGTACCAGGATTATAATTTAATACTCCAGACGCGCGTTTCGTCTACATGAGACTCATATGTTACGCTCATACCAAAACAGTTAAAAAGCTACAGTACAACGTTTAAGAGCATTGAGGACCCCAAATTCAAAAAATGTTGTGCCAAATACTGCTAAGGTAATCTACTCCTGGGGTAAGAAAATCCTCATTTTTTCGAAAAATTCAAATTTTTGTAAACAGGAAATTTATAAAAAATGACCATATATTTAATATTCATGTCAACACCGAAGTGCTGACTACTGGGCTGGTGATACCCTCGGGGACAAAACGTCCACCAGCAGTGGCACAGTAACATGGTTTTCAAATAATCGTGTTGTTTTTTCGATGCACAAACCAAAGGCTACATGAAACAATATTGATTTCAGAATATACCATCTTTAATGACCAGACATTATTGAAACTACAAAAATGTATATCGATCATTTTGTGGAAATTTTAACACAAAGAAACCGTATTTAGTGAAATCGGGTAGTAGGGAACACATTTTTTTTTATCCAAATAGATGTTAAGAAAAAGACATAATGATTCAATGAATTTCAAATCGAACCCAGATTGAAATTTTTAATGTCTTTACAATTCACTTACAAAAGTTTGAAATATTAGAGCTCTTATGTATAAATGTGTTTCAAAGTTAACTTTCGATTTATTTGCTGTTTGTTTAATAATTTTGGTGTTCCCCATAAATAACAAAGTGGCTATGGTTACCGTAGTGAATTTACAGCTTTGGATATATCAGAGTTAAAAATATAATGGCTAGAACCAGTATATCATATTCCAGGGAGTACACATCTTAAGCTTCTGTTCTTATCATCTTAAGTACCAAATGCATTTCAGCTTTGAATACATAACTCTTTTTTATATATTGGCATTTTTGTCATTTTTGTCATTATTTTAAAAGACTGAATATATTTGTTAGTATTCAAGTTTAGCTCTTAACATTTAGGTAAAATGCCTTACACCAATAGATTATGGCCAACGGATGAGTGCAGTCCTTGTCTGTTCAGCAAGTTAACTTGATAACCAGTCATATTGACTGGTCAAAATTAACCTGTGACACGCAGGTAGGTCATCGCTGTTCTAGAGCAACTCGGCTATTTATTATTAAAAAAATCATTGAAAATTGAAATTATTAAGACATTTAGTCAAGAAACTTTCATACCCAAAACTAATTATGATCATCTCTTATTTCATCCAAACTTTTTTATATCTAGTGTCCCAAAACTCCCTACCTTCCTTACAATGGTAACGGGCGACATTCAAAGGTGGCGTGTTAACCTTCAACTTTAACAACCCTGTACACCGCAAAGAACTATATCAATGAATGAAAACAAAGTTGTATGTGTTTGACAAATATATTATCTTTCCTGTAACAGCTGTTTCTTTTTTTTATATTTGCCCTTTTATCATGTTTATAATAAAAGTGACATAAAATTCAACCGTGCTTACACCAAAAGTCAACTTTCTTCTTGAATTTTTCTTAAAAACAACAAACAACAGTCTTGGTATTCATAAGCATTCCTAGAATAATTATGCCAAGTTTTAAAGAGGTCAACACATATTAATGGGGTGCGCCAATGCGATCTTTATCAATGAATGATTCTCAAGTCCTTTCGTGGCGACATTTAAACACTGAAATGATTCAGATCGAGTATTTGTGGTATCAAAATGCCGGGAAAGAAATAAACTACATTGTGATAGTTTTGGCTAGAAATGGACACACTAAAGATGTAAAACAATGTTATTTTTTTTCATTTTCATACATACGAATTTTGAATAAAAATTAACAGTGTGTAAGAATATCAACGAGGAAAAAAAAGAAAAAAGGGGTAATATGCTAACGTTTTACTTTGTAAGATATTGCAAGAGCTTTCGTAACTCAAAGTTCATTGCTAACTCCACATATTGTAAATGTAATTAACTTGGTTACTTTCATAGCTTCAATTCTCGTAGTGTTTTTTCGACTTTAGGATACATGTATGCTCAAGGATAAGTAAGATAACGCGTTGACGAACGACAAAAAAAAATATTTCTAAAACAAAATGATTCTCCGGATAAGGAAGATAAAACATCTACAACACGACGGGTGCCACATGTGGAGCAGGATCTGCTTATCCTTACGGAGCACCTGAGATCACCCCTAGTGTTTGGTGGGGTTCGTGTTGCTTATTCTTTAGTTTTCTATGTTGTATCATGTGTACTACTGTTTGTCTGTTTGTCTTTTTCAATTTTAGCCATGGCGTTGTCAGTTTATTTTCGATTTATGAGTTTGACTATCTTTCGTCCCTCTTTTTTTAAAAAGCACTAGTGCATGGAAGTATGAAGCCCCTTATATCAAAATCATGTTCCATGAAAAATATATTATGAAGCCCCTTATATCAAAATCATGTTTCATGAAAAATATTAATCTGCTCAGCCCAAAGGTACTTAGGGACATGACAGTTTTCTTTGCCACCCCCCCCCCCCCCCTCCCCCTTTCCACCTTTTTTCAAAATCTGTTTTCCATTAATTTCCATTATTTTCGTGTTTAATAGTACAATTTGAACATAAATATACTGGAAAAAAAACTTGTGTTAATTCCAAGATTACTATCTACAGCGTTCACTGATCCATTAATAACTTTGAAAACAGGTATATGCGTTGGTCTACAATTAAAACCAGCAAAACAGAATAATATTAGGTCAGGAACATGATGTAGGTATATACAGTATGAACTTATTTTCTATTGTTATAGAAAACAATAAATGAGGGATAGAAATTATTTTAAGAGTTGAAACTATTTGTTTATTCATAATTTCAATAAAGTTGTATGCATGTGATAGCTATTATTGATTACTTTTTCAAGAGTTCAATATGTCAGTTATTAATATTTGACTATTAAATAAAGTTTTTTGTCCATTTTATAAGGTTAAAAAAAAACTTATAATAATTTTTCATTCATTACAAATATTGTTCTCCAACTTATTACTTGAAAAGCATTGTATATTTCACATTAAACTGAACATATTTTATATCATAATGCATGTAATACTTTCTTGTGGTTTTCCATGATCCACGATAATTATAGTTAAAACATTGCTGAGACGTCATTATATAGTTTTACCCGTTCTTTATTTCAGTGATTGGACTATCATTTACACGTAAGAAACCATTATGTTACCTTTAGCTGTCCAATATTTTAAAAAAAGGCCCTCATCTTTCTTAAAAATATTGGACAGCTAAAGGTAGCATAACTGATTCTTACAGGTAAATGATAATTCAATCACTGAAATAAAAAAAAATGATTAATTACCACAATTGTTTTCATCATGTTAACAAAAATACAACCAAAGAACAAATGACAATTATAGCAAAAATCATTTTATTAAAGTCACTTTGCAATACAATAATTTTGTCACTCATCAAAACGGTTTCCTGAGGAAAAAAATCACTTTCGAATTGATTTTTAACACTACTAATACTTATATTACAGCCATTTACTCATGTTTTTGGGTTGTCTCTTTTACTAAAAAGGTTGATTATGTTCGTTGAAATCTTGTTTTTTTTATTGCTTTTAAGAATTCCTTTTTTCAAAAGAGTTGTCCTCGTCAATCTTTGAGTTATCAAAAACGATCTCTGGTGTTGCTCTTATTCTTCCTAACATTATTTTCAACTACAATTAAAACGAAGAAAAGTAATAAAGTAATGCTTCTAAAGTTTGATAGATCATGCCTCAATACAAGGTCCATGAACAACCTAAACATTATCCTGTGTACAAAGTGCAAATCTAGAACTTCCTTCATGAATCAGGCAACTATAATTTTCAGGTTTCGGTGTTGAATTTCAAGTTGTTTTTTTAAGTTGGATAGTATTGCTTAAATATGAATATAATGCAACACTTTGCTTATGAACGACGATAAATATGGGAAGCAGAATAAAGGAAAGAAGACATTGCCGTATTTTATCTGTCAAACAAACCAATCGTGTGTCCGATTCGCACTTTTTCGCAGTGATCGTTTTATAAAAGATATTCTTTCAAAAGAAAATCGAGACACAATTACATTTCGGTAACATTTAAAAACACGAGGGATTCAATACATGAATAAACAAGAAAAAATAGCGACATGACCTTGCAGAAAGAAAAAAACACAGAAAGGAAAAAAAGGGGGGGGGGGGGGTATTCCTGTTGTACCGTTTGGGTAAACGATAACATTCTCTTGACAATTCCAACAAACGAATATAACTGTTCGCATGTTGTTATATCTTCTTTTGTTCATATTATTTATATATTTTAAATAAAATTGACTGCGGTGCACTCGATATGGTTCAACAAAAATCTGTCTTCATATGCTTTTTTTTTTTTATTTCTCATTCATCCGGTAAAAAATTAAACCCGTGAATAAACAAGAAACTAAAAGGAGAGAACTACATTTTGATAAAACTTGCCTTTATTAGCTGCTTTGACTTTATCCTATTTGTAATCCACACTGAAATAACGTATCTGAATAGATTCTGAATACACATTTCATTGTAATCCAAAGTTTGAAACAATACAATCACTAATAACGACATATATTTCTTCGTTTTTGCATTAAGAATATCCTTTCATCACTTTATCCATTTTGAAACACAAAACCCATGTAAAGGTATTCACGGAAACTATGAGCAGAAAATATGAGTTGTAGTTGCGCACGCAAAAATCATGACACGCATACCCTGTGTCTTATTCTTCATGTAGCAATACATGTTGTTTACCTTCGGCTTTACTTTCTTTTTGTTTCTTTTTTTTTATTTGAGCTACTGTTTAAAGGGGCCAACATGTAGGATATATTTTAATGTAAAGAAAGTTTATTCACAAAACAATTTTCACACTTGATGAAATTAAAACTTAGCTTGCCTTTTGTGTTATTTAACCTTTTTCGACGTGTTTAACAATATATTAAGTACGTTTTATAAGTCTTAACAATAATATAAGAAAATAAAATAAGTTTTAAAAAAAATATGAGGTACGGGAAACTTGAAATTCATGACTTCTAGTAAATACAAGTGTAAACAGGATTATATCAGTAGCTAGGTCATGTGTGTTCTTACATTTTTATAAAGAATTAAAAAAGAAAAAAAAAAAAAAAACTTGCAGATATAGATCAGTAAGACAGCAAAGATTATATTTCCGAAAATTATATTTTCATGAAATTGGAACTTCGTGCGTTCGTTTTGAACATATCAGCGTCAGGATTCATTGGTTGAGTGTATTTCAGGAAAATTGTTAAAAAAATGTATGTTTTCCAGAAGACCAAAATGGACACTCTAAGGGGGTTACCAACACTTTACCCCAAAAAAATCCTGTCGTTTAAATTTTCTTAATTTTTTTTCATTGATAAACTAGGCCACCCTAAACATCTTGTTAAAATTTTAAAAGATTTGAACCATAGGTTTAAAAGATTTGGCAACTCAAAGATGGCATCTTTTACATATTAGTATCGGCCAAAATTGGAAATTTCTGAAATATGGGTATAGGGTTAAATATGTTAAATTTTTAGAATTGAATCCTAAATTGACAATAGCATAGCTAATAATGATAGCTGAGGTGAATATTAGGTCACTGATTCCCTTTTCTTGTAAGTTTTTTATTCCGGATTTAAAATGTTGCCCGAACTTTAAAAGGGGGGTATCAGAATCAGCCCCGAAAAGTGAATGCGGTGCTTCTAGTATTTGAGGAAGAATTTCTTTTTTGAAAAAAAATGTGTCGTTTAATTTTTTTTTTAAACTAAGCATTTTGAGTGCTATACTAGTCGGTTGTTCTTGAAAAATCTTTTTAAAATTTAACAGTTGGATTTTTTGGTATTCAAGTTTAAAATACGCCCCACCCTCAAATTGGTTCATTAAATAAGAGCAAAATCTATTCAAAAAGTACATAATGGCCATATTTTTTTTCGTCTTTTGAACTAGGCCTTATATATTTTGCATGTAGATGTATCATCACAGGGTTGAATGTCTTGCATCATGATGACCTCTTTGTGACATTGAAATGTGACCTCAAGGTCAACTTTATGTTGTTTTTTTCGTGAAAAACACAACCATGTACACATGATGTAGGCCATAACCTTTTCGCCTTTCGACCTAGGCCTTACATCTTTGGCATGTGGATGTATAACCATGAGGTGGTGTGCCTTCTTAAAATTTTGACCTTCATGTGACCTTGAACTTGGACCTCAAGGACGATAATTGTGTTTTTTGGTAAGAAACACATGTACGGGCCATGACTTTTATGTAGTTATGAATTCATATTTATTTGAAAAAATCATATTACACAAGCTTCAATGGACCATACAACAATATAGACATATTTTGTGACATGTCAACCCATTCCATGCACACGGAATACATAATGGACATGTAGTCACATAAAATTGTTTGAAAAAGGAATAGTTTCTATTGAAGCACAGTGTACGTACTACTCAACAGACAGCAAAGTGAAAACTTCCTAGGAATCAAACAGTAGGAGGAGTTATGCCAAATAACTGTACACCAATAATGGGACGGACGGAAGGTCAGACGGACAGGGGTAGAACAATCTCTCCTCCCCCACCAAAAAAAAAAGGATGTAACTGATTTTTGATTAGAGATAAGAGCTGTAGAAATTAAAAGCATGACACGCCAAAAATACATATGATACATAGGGAGAAGCTTTCAAGTTGGCAGTTGCTTTACATGATCAAGATTTTCACTTAATTGGTCCCCAGATTCAAAAATATACAATTCAAAATTTAACAAAACTATTCGTGCAAAGAACCATGGGTCATGAGAGATGAAATAGAGCTGACTGTGCAAATTCCTTATACTGTGAAATCAAGTTCGTTATACATAGAACTGTTTTAGTATTTCTGCAGAGGTGTTGAAAATTAGAAACAACTGGTTTTTAGTTAAAAGCACGGCAGTTACAAGTTTCACATCATTTTTTGGGCCCCTTATTATTAATGAGAATGATTACTCTATTCAGTAATAATCTTGAATTGAGACTTGAGAAGAAACATTTTCACTTGTCACTTGCAATAACACCATGCACATGCACTTTCTTTTTTATATTTATTTCAAAATTGCATTTGATTAAAAAATTCGGAAAGATACACAAACATGACAAAAGCACAACAAAAGAAAAATAACAAATTTTGCTATCCCTTCGAAATTAAAATTTGATAAAGAAAAAATAACATGTTCTATTTATATCAAACATATGTAGTTTCAGTTTCAACCATGATTCTAAATATAGACTTTACTTTCCCTAAAATTACGGACGGAATAGAAGACATCCGTTTATTTTCTACACCTGTCAGGATAAAGGTTGAAAAAAGATACTAGAAAGATGTAGTATTTTTTTATTCAGATGAATGTGAGAGTGCATAAATGTGTGTAGTGTTTTGTGGACTGAATCGGATGTTTTTTCTTCTTCTTTTTGTCTCTGTTCCGTGACATGTAAATAATGCACTGGTTGTTGATTATTCCCCTTGGTATCTTCTAACTTTTTACATGAATATAAATCATGTAATCAAATATTCAATTGCACTTTAAAAAATTATGCCAGAAATTTTAAAATTATAAATTATTCATAACCTGTTTTACATTACTACGTGTATTACTAAGCCCATATAGTGTATTTCATTAAAAACTACAATGTATGGTTTAAAAAAAACTATTGTGGAGTCAATTCAGTTTTTATTTTAATCAATTTGGTACGAAGATCTACGAACAGAAGCATTGTATAATTGTCCATGGTTTATTTATTTATTTGGTTAAAACTTTATTGTCGGAGGGAGCTACCATTTGCGGAGGGGGGCTTGGATGAAATTTGAAAAAAGGCAAGACAGGCTTTTGAGAAAACAAAGGCAGGAACAGTTATTTTTCATAACACGCAGATTACAATTTATGTAAACAGTTTCAGGATAAAATAATGAAAATTGCAGGTCCCTCAAGAATGAAAAATAAAAATGCAGGACAATGATGTCAGATAAGGGAGGGTAGGAGGGGTCCTGATCCCGAAATCCCGGGCTTAAAAAAGGCGAAATCCCGAGTTTGAATAAATTTAAATTCCGACATCCCATTCGAATAAAGAATTCCCAGATTTGGAAATCCCGAGCTTAAAAAAAGATCTTGGTCAAATACCCCCTCCCCCAATGATTACAACAAAAAAATGCAGGACAACATTTTAAATTTAAGCCCTCCCCCCCCCCCCCCCCCCATAAAATCAAATAGTAGCATCCTTAGACTTTTGACTTTTTGTATATTATTACATTTTATGTAACATGTGTAAGACATAGGCATTGGCAGGTAAAAAAGGAAAATCAGTAATGGGCTTTTGAGCTTTCTTTTTTTTTCTTCTCTTTTTCTAACGTCCTAGTTTTCTTTTGGTAAACTTATTTCACTCTGAAATTTCCCTATTATGTCTCTTTAAAGATTCATTCATGGAAAATGATTAACTTTAAATGGATTAAAAGATTCGGTGTCTTCCTCCTATTCCCACTTTTAAAAAATACTATTCCTTCTATTCCCACTTGCAAATAACAATAGATGTTTTGATAAATAATTTGTTTTTATAACAATCAGGGTTAATTAGAATTTCACCTAAGATTTACCTGTACTTTTTTTTTTAAAGCATAACATATTTGGTACACTGTTTAGGTAAAATACCTGGTTTATTTGTAATATGTTTCTTTTTTCATCAAATAAATACTTAAAAATAGAGAAAAATTATGATAAATAGATTGGAGTCAGATTTATTTTAAAATTTTTGAATTTGTAACTTTAAAAAATTGTCTGCTTTACTAATAAATCATGATATAAATAATATTATAACCAAGTATAATCTTATATATATATATAAATCTTTATTCTCACAAACCAAATAACAGAAAGGTATAGAGATAATTTTACATATTTCAATACAATTACATAAATATATAATGTACGAAAGTAGATAGAGGAATTCACAATTGTTCACCCAGAAAAGTTCAATTTGTTATTGATCTCCTTTATAAGTTTACAAAGTTCGTTCAGTTCGGTACATTTTTGGGAATTCATTAAGTCATAAAACTTCAATGTGTTTGTTCTATTTCTATTGTGAAATGGAATACATTGTTTTCTACAATTATCGAAAGCTGAATAATTAAAAATGTAATGGTATTCATCACCAATGGCATCTGAATATTAACACAATACACATTTTCTGTTTTCTCTTTCTATGTTTTGCCATCTTCCAGTTTCTATTGGAGATTTAATGTTCAAAGTTCCAAATTTAAGAAATAAGGATATCTGCCATTCATCCAAAATAAATATTTCTCAAACTCCAAAGTAACTTTAAATTAACGATAATTTAATGCTTTTGGTGATTCCGGTTGGCTTAAGATGTGGAATAAAAGTATACTTTAAAACATAATTACTTGGACCAATAATCAAAGATATAAAATAATGGGTGAAAACTGTTAACTTTGCTTCATTATTTATTTTGTTTAAAAAAAAAAAAACAGAATTCATACAGATGCAAAAATAACGTATTACCTGTTCTAATAAAGAAAAAACACTGGTCAATTAACAGTTGATTAAAAAATGTTTGTACAGTATAATCCTTTGTTTGCACAAGTTTTCCTTCTATTCCCACATGAAATTTTGCCTTTTCTTACCAGATTTATAAAAAGTGGGAATAGAGGGAATGAACCAGCTGTTCTTAGCAATAATGTAAACATTCGAATCATGATCTTTTAAAAGCTTGCACATTTCACATGATTTTAAAACATAGCAATGAATCAGACCATGAGTAAGAGTTATCTTGTCTTAGGTGTTCTGTACACCGTTAAACCGTGTACTTGTATTTGAACTTCGTTAAGTACCCTGTTTTTATTTTTTTCATTTTTATTTTATCTAAGTTGAATAACCATTAAGTAGCAGGCTACTATCTTTTATTTAACTTCGACGATTTGATTAGTTTTTGTATGACTGCCCTGCGAACTTCCATTCATCAGTTTATAAGAACCTGGTATAGTGAGTGGCACGTTTTTCTTTCATTCCTTTCCTTTCTGCTTAATTTATTTTAAAATCGGCATTTGATATTAGTTTTCATCTCTGACAGTTTAGTGCATGTCTTGTTTGACTTTCGACGGTACACACAATAATATACAGTTGGCATTATTGATTCTTCAATTTATTTCAGCTTATTTTTAACTTATGTTTCGAATGGTTTGTTTGTATCGTTGTAACAGTTTTACTTACAGTACAACTCTTTTATTCTAATTAGTATTTCCTATAATATATCCTGACATGAAAACTTACTCTAGCGGCTTCTCACTAAAAAGATACAACAGGTAAATCATAATATGATAACAAAACAAAAAAAGGCTTCAAATGCAAAAATGTTTATACATAAACTACATAATATAAAGATGTATTTTTCATGTTATTTCATTAAATGTTGTGTACATCTGTAATGTACATTAAATTGTTTTCCCATTTACAAGTGATGATTTTTTTTCAGTAATAATCGCAGGTGGGACAAAAATGACCGGTTAGATTAGATGTCTTTTTTCTGCAAATGTATAATCAATTTACGTTCTGACAAGCTGTAGTGATGTCATACACTATTATTGATACGTTAATTATCGTTCGTCGCAGTGTTTACAAAACTGTGACATTAATCCTGCCTTACAGTTATTATTTTCGAGTTATCTTGAACTAAATATGTTTATGTGTTTATAACAATTGAACTTACATAATTTCTATGTCTTTCCTGAAATGAAAATCAATGCTAGTCATGAGACATTTTATTGACAATTTTATTATTTGTAACATTAATTTATGCTGTTGAAAAAAAATTAGTTTCAAATAAACATAAACTGTTGATGTATAAGAAGATGAGGTATGATTACCAATGGGACAACTCCCAAACAAGAGCAAACGACACAGGAATTAGCAACTAAAGGTCACCGTACGGCTTGACAAAATGAGTAAACATACCACATAGTCAGCTATAAAAGACCAAAAAAAAAAACCAAAAAATAATGTAAATCAATTCCAACGAGAAAACTAACAGCCTGATTTATGTACACATTAATGAACGAAAACCAATATGATATACAGCAACAAACAATCATCACTGAATCAAAAGCTCATGGCTTGAGGAAGGCACACACATACCGTGGAGCTAAACTTGTAGTTTGGCGCACCAAGTCTATCCATAAAGTATGCTAATGATGTAACGGTACAATATAAGGCCAAACTATACAAATAAGTTAAAAGGGGCTTAACTCATTAGCTCGATACAAAGCAGAAATACATCTTACAAAAACAAAGAGTTTACGTGGCAGGGTACATATACATTCCCACAACAGATCTTAAAGTACTTGCATTTACTTTCAAACAGCTCAAAGCCAAGAACAACTAATAAAAAGGTAAAAAGGCATGCATCTAATACTTATATATTAATCATCTTTAGGAAATACTTTATGACTAAACAGGCCCATTTTAAAGAACATCACACAGAACAACACTTAATTTACGTGTTAACTGACATGTTATTTGATATATTTGAAAGTGGATACATAACCTTTCCTTAAAGTTGACAGTAGAAAATTGAAAAAAAACACGTCTTTTGACATAGATCACACTTTCATACAGCTATGCTCTTCATATCACTTAACTGTCAACATCGTGTTCATGTGACATAATGTTTAGAGGGGTCCATCTAGCACAATAGCGCAGGTTGAATTACAAACTCAATATGCAAACATTATCTGCTGAATTCACAACAATAGCATGAACTTGTCGTAATTAAGGCTACTCTGAAGGTGTCAATTATTTCCAAGTCTGTGTACCTTCATTGTACTTTAAGACTCCAATTGTTAGCATGGTCGTAGCAATGTCCATTGGTTTGTTTGGTATTGTCTGGTCATGTACATTTATATATACACAAATATATTTATCAACCGCATGTTAATCCAAATGATTATCTTGACAAATCGTACGCTTATTTTTCATTACACTTTTGATATTGTATGTAACTTCCTACTAACAGTATTACCAAAGTAGCATTGTTATAATATCTATTTATATGTACATATGGGTACATGTCTAACATGCACAAACTTTAACTTGGAGCAGACTTTTTGACTGCTTTCCAAGTAAACATGAGAAATTTCAAGCAGACAACAAACAAGTTAACATCGTCGTTGGTAGACCAGATAATATTTACGATTCTTTTTTTGCAATATGTTCAAACGAAAATTGTACAGTGTCTGAATGAAAAAAGTATTGAATAATAATAAACTATCTCGTCAATTTTGACATATTTATCTTTTATAAGGATTAAAAATGATATATGGGACGTCTTCAAAATTATATTCGTTTTGGTTATCAGATAAAAAAAAACCAATCCAATTGCTATTATTACTTAGATCGTATGAAATAATCATGATAAACAAAAGATACATTGGTGTATAGTTACCGATACTAACTGATATGCTTTGCAGAAAAGGAAATATTAGTCAGCCAGTATATGTGGATATATGTAGATAGATTTTTTTGTGTTCTGTTAAATTGTTCCTTTTAAAATTGTTATACGATAAATTCTATATATAACTTTTGGGCTATTTTCAATCTCGGTCTATTTTTGAAATTTATTCTTACATACTTTTGATTTTTAACCCTATATGCTAACATTGCCTATGTAAACTTTAAAATTGTTTGTATGCACATTGAACGACAAATCTATGTGAAGAATACCATTTTCTGACGTCAGACACACAAATCAATGAATGTGTTTGTAGATAGATGTTTTTGTGTTCTGTTAAATTGTTCCTTTTAAAATTGTTATACGATGATGACTGATATACCCATATTTTGACTATTTTAGTTATTGTGTCTGTTTAGGTAACGCATCAATGTAAATATAACGGAATTTGATGAGACTGTCATCAGAGTGAGAGGTTTAGCGCTATAAAACCAGATTTAATTCACCATTTTCTACATTTGAAAATGCATGTACCAAGTCAGGAATAAGACAGTTCTTGTCCATTCGTTTTTGATGCGTTTTGTTATTTGATTTTGCCATGTGATTATGGACTTTCCGAATTGATTTTCCTCTAAGTTCAGTATTTTTGTGATTTTACTTTTTGAACATTAATAAAATATTTGCCCCTAAGACGTTACGCTACAAACATAATGATTCAACCGACACTATATATTAACAGTATAATATTCCCAAAAGATCACTTATTATACCTTTCATTATAAAATACAAATGAAATCAATCATGTAAGTGTTGGATGATGTGGTCGAATAGTTTTATTATTATAAAATCATCCTGACATCAAAATATTACTGATTTACTATGTGACTATATATATTTACATAATACAGTGCAAATATGTTCAGTTTTGGTTCATGCGGTCAAAAAATATTGTTATAGAGGCAGCCTCAGGTATGAAACTACTGATTGTTATTTACGATTCAATATTTTGAATAAAAGAGGACATGCTGGTACTTTAAATTGATGCGGACAAAAATGTGTGGTCATTGTGTTCCAATATTACTGTCATCGCTATTATCTGACATATAAATATTACTGATTTACTAAGATGCTATATATAGATAGCACAGTAAAGTGCAAATATGGTCAGTTTTGGTTGATGCGGTCAAACCATTTTGTTATATCTGAGATGGGAAAATTGCTGGATTTTGGTAATAATTTGATTATTAGAATAAAACAAGGACTTGGTTGCACTGTTATACTTTGTAGAAAAGGAAATATTAGTCAGCCAACCATAAACAGGTAAGTATCGGTAACTATACACCAATGTATCTTTTATTTATCATGATTATTTTATACGATGTAAGTAATAATAGTTATTGGATTGTTTTGTTTTTTTATCTGATAACCAAGTTTACATACAAGATTGTTTCTACATTTAAAAAAAACGATAAAAACTTATAACATCTTATCAATAAACTACATATATATTCGACATAAAGAATTTCATATTATTTGTGTATGTATTCAATATATAAAAGAAGATGTGGTATAATTACCAATGAGACCACTATCATGAAGACAGTTCTCTCACAAGCCAAAAAAAACCAACATAACTATAAAAATATAAGGGCATACACTATAGGCACGGAGACTCCCCGTTTACCAAAATCGTTTCTAATTTGAAAAAAGGCAGATCAAGAAGAAATTTGAAAAACAAGCCAAGTATTATGTGGAATTTTTTTAAAATACATGCTTTTTATCCGCAAAATCAAGAAAAAAAGATATTTAAAATATAAAATTTAAAATATTAAAAAAAAATTGACGCATAGTGGTCCTGGTAACAGGTTAACTTAGTGTTGAACAGACCAGCCAAAAGTTAACTTGAGATGAGGTCTGGTTCGATCGGAGTTGTCAAAGATAAAGTAAACTTATGGCCGGACTGGTTTTGAAGATAACTTATAGTAGTAGCAAACATGTATCCAGGTTTACTTTTTCGGCAGTCATACAAAAAGCCCTAGGATCTAGTCTGTTTTTCAAGTTAACTTGATTGTGGTCCTCAGACTGGTCAGAGCAGTTTTAAATTATGTATCGAGTTAACTTTAAGCAGTCAAAATTACTGGTTACCAATATACAGGTTAGGACTGCAACCATCTTGTACGTAGGTCTAAATATGAATTGCTTAAGGCAAAAATAAATACCATATTCAACTTACCGGCACCAAGAGCATGCGAGTTTGTATATCTTAGATATATCCCTATAAAATATTCAGAATATTAATTAGATCATATACAAGAATACAAAATGCCATAGAAAACAGCGTCCAACTAACACTAGAAAGAATTTATAAAAAATAACCAGAACCACAATCTAGATCATGGACTGACGAAAATGTTCACGGTAGGTATAGTGTCCGGCTAGGATCGTGGTTTTTCGACTGATTTAATCGGGCTTTTTCGAGTGTGATCACTTATTTTCGAGTAATTATGATAAAAAATGTAAACAAACAGACTTCTTATCTGACAAGACGTGATACAGACACTTAAGTTAAACATACAAGATATACAAGGTGTGTTAGTATTTAAGATAGAAACATATCATGGGAATGCATTCATGGAATCCTTATATCCTTAGATATACAGACACTTTACAAAAAGTTATGTTATTGCATTGAAAACGACATTTTAAGACTAAATTCATTTCTATGTGTTCCTTTTTTTCAAGAGCAGTCCGGGCTTTTTCGAGTGTGTCTTCGTTTTATCACGTGCTTATACAGTTGTCATATAGCTTGAAACGTTAAATATCAGTGTATTTACGTTTAAAAACAATAACTAGAGGCTCTAAAGAGCCTGTGTCGCTCACCTTAGTCTATGTGCATATTAAACAGACACAGATGGATTCATGACAAAATTGTGTTTGATGATAGTGATGTGTTTGCAGATCTAACTTTACTGAACATTCTTGCTGCTTACAATGATCTCTATCTATCAGGTCTATAATGAACTTGACCCAGTAGTTACTGTGGAAAATATTTTTTAAAAATATACAAAATTTATGAGAATTGGTAAAAATTGACTATAAAGGGCAATAACTCCTAACAGGGGCAATTGACCATTTTGGTTACTTGTCTTATTTTTAGGCATTACTTTGCTGTACATTAGTGCTGTTTACAGTTCATCTACACATATTTTTAAGTAAGATACCCCAATGATGATTGTGGCCAATTTTTGTTAAATTTGGCCCAGTAGTTTCAGAAGAGAAGATTTTTGTAAAAGATAGCAAAAAATTACGAAACATGGTTAAATAAAGGCAACAGTAGTATACCGATGTTCAAACTTATAAATCCATGGACAAAAAACAAAATCGGTGTAACAAACTAAAACTGAGGGAAACGCATTAAATATAAGAGGAGAAAAACGACGCAACACTACAATGTAACACACACAGAAACGGACCAAGCAACAGACAAAATCCCACAAGAATAACAAATATAACATCAAAACCAAATACATGAATTTGGGATAGACAAGTACCGTGACACGTCTTATCGCAATGTGAATTTACACTCAAAAATAAGAGAAAACAAACGACGCAACGTTAAAATGTAACACATACAGAAACGAACTATAATATAACAATGGCCATATTCCTGACTTGGTACAGGACATTTTTAAAGAAAAATATGGCGGGTTGAACCTGGTTTTGTGGCATGCCAAACCTCCCCTTTTATAGCCATGTGAAATATAACATTAAGATGACAACTCAACACTACAGGACTACAATATAAATAAATTGGAGAATACAATTGACAAAGAAACACGAACAACAGCCAACAAAAGGCAACAAGTTGAAAATTTTAATACGCCCGAAGTGCATTTTATACACACACGATTTACTAATAATGCCCAGATACAAAAGTTTGAAAGCCAAAACAAGCACAAAGTCGAACAGCATCGAGGACTAAAAGATAAAAAAAATTGTGCCAAAAACGGCCAGGGTTTTCTGTTAGTTACCAGAACATCCTTATCATTTAGAATAATTTATACTTTTGCAAACAGTAAATTTATAAAATTAATAAACAAAAGCTGTACATGATAGAACTGAAATATTAACTTATTACAGGAAACAACTGAAATACATTACATAACCAGACATTTGCAACACAATATGTAGACACATCCGAATATGTTTAAACCACAGCCAAGTGACGTCATATTTGAAATTGTAAAAAAATGACAAAAAAATGATGACGTCATTTGAATTTGTAAAACAGATCATCAAAAAATGAAAAATGACGTCATTTGAATGAATAAGATAGAACTAGGACTGACCCAAGATTACATTTGAACTAAATCCTGATATTGCACTTAATAACAATGCACATTTCAATATTTATTAATAGCAAACTTAGACAGCAATTAACTATATTATAAACACGGCTGGTAATCTACACACGCAGAACATTTGGTTCTGCAATGAAAACCGTGAGAGGATTTTCCGGTTGTGGTTGAGTGGAGCAATTGTCACCGCTTCAAAGGGTATAGACATTTCTAAATCGCAATTTTCTTATTCGACTGATCAAAATATTGAAAATCGGAGAATGCTATGCTGTGGTGAATACTTGAACAAAGAGATACATGTATCATTAACTGTTGTACGTGGAGTTGAACTCCTATAAAATCAGTTGCCGCACGAGATTTTGCCTAAAAAAGTGACATTTAGATTTTGAAATGGTTCTAATTACAGACCTACAAGTTCAAATTTACTTTTTATTCGGTCAATGGGTATGAATGTCGATTTGGGCGGCGTGTACGCTGTCCGGTGTTGATCGACATCTTAATAAATCTAAAAACCTCATATTTTTATTAGGTCATGCGTGAGGGGATCGGTTCTGATTGAGGACATCGTGAATGCGTGAGGGGACTTGAAATCATATCTTTATATATAAGCTATCAGTCGTTGAAAGTTGCCTTGATATGGTTGGTGTGTAAAAACAAAGGAGTAGGTCCGGCAAGGACCGATGTTGGCCTCAAACTTAAAGTTCATCTTTTGAAAGATTTTGACCACTTTTTAAACACGTCAATGTCTATTTTATTCGATTCAATTAGTTTATGTGACACATTTTAACCGATTTAGTCATAAGAAACGATCCGATTCAAGCTCAAATATGAAAATTCTACCAAATATGACGGAAAATGTCACTTTTCAGATGTTCTTTGTGAAAAATTAAAGTGGCCGCATCCGTGTTCATCCACAAACTTTATAATGTTATGTATTATCATCAAATACAACTTACATTTCAATATTAAGGATAAACACGAATGCGGCCACTTTCGTTTTACACGGAAACCGTCAAAAATTTACTTTAAATGCTAGAATTGTGGAGATTTAAGTAATTTAGCATGACTTAATGGTGCTACTACCCGATATATGTGCATTGTATTGTCAAAAACAGCCCATATTTATGTAGCAGAAGCATTCTTCTATCCAATAAATAACTATAAGTTTACATTTTAACAATTTTGTAAAACTGCTATATTTTGGGGCCAAAAAGGGGTCTTACTGGACCTACTCCTTTGTGTGCATAAATAAAAATTATGAGAGATAATTTTGAAATAACAATAAATCACCAAGTTTTCTTTTAATTATTAAAAGTCTAACCAATAAATTTCAAATATGTCTCCAAATTCGTGGATTTCGGCAAATACTCGGCATAGTTTATTACTACCACAATTTGATATTAATTAATGTTGTAGTTTTCATTGTTAGATCAGTATTGCAAATCTTATCCTGAATTTTGTCTATCCTATTTTTGGAATATTGTTTAAGAAATTCATGTGATGTTACTTTGTGCGTTGATGGTATGGCTAACTCGGCTGTGAATTTTTATGTGCTGGTTTAGGTTGTTTTATGTATCCGTTTTTATTGGGTAGTTAGTCACCACTTCGATTTTATCATGTATATCTATTATAGTCATTTTATAAAACTTCACTGGTTGCAAAATTATGATTTATTCGAAATAACAAAGATGTTCCTTTTCCAGACAGAAACCCTAGCCGTATTAGGCACAACTTTTTGGAATTTTTGTTCCTCTATGTACATATCTTCCAACAATGTATTTCAAAATTCTATTTAATTAATTTTGTTTTTGCACACAAACGTGTTTTTCATGAACAATCTGACCACATTTAGGCAACTTCCAAAGACTCATAGTTTGGATATAATATTATGATTTCACGTCCCCTCACGCATTCACGATGTCCTCAATCAGAACCGATCCCCTCACGCATGACCTAATAAAAATATGAGGTTTTTAGATTTATTAAGATGTCGATCAACACCGGACAGCGTACACGCCGCTCAAATCGACATTCATACCCATTGATCGAATAAAAAGTAAATTTGAACTTGTAGGTCTGTAATAAGAACCATTTCAAAATCTAAATGTCACTTTTTTAGGCAAAATCTCGTGCGGCAACTGATTTTATAGGAGTTCAACTCCACGTACAACAGTTAATGATACATGTATCTCTTTGTTCAAGTATTCACCACAGCATAGCATTCTCCGATTTTCAATATTTTGATCAGTTGAATAAGAAAATTGCGATTTAGAAATGTCTATACCCTTTGAAGCGGTGAAAATTGCTGCACTCAATCACAACCGGAAAATCCTCTCACGGTTTTCATTGCAGAACCAAATGTTCTGCGTGTGTAGATTACCAGCCGTGATAAAGCTATGTACGGTTTGTTTTGAATCTCACTTGAAACGTAAAATACCGCACTGATTACGTTGAACAAAATGAAATCTAATAAATGAATGCGGTCATTAATATTATTTACCATAACACATAAATATAATAGAAAAGAAGTCAACACATTTGACAAAATCCGATGAGAATTACAAATATAACATTAAACATTTAAACTAAATACATAACACGTGTTATAGTAATGCGACGTTTGGTAATTAAAAGATTAGACGACATAATGACAAACAACAATCTACCATGTGGTAAAAATGTCCTTAGCTAGTTTGGTCAAAGATACATCGTATGGATCCACCAATTCGTGATGGTGTCCATAAAATTTACGGAGTGTCAATTTTAATCTGTCCTCCTCATAACTTTGTTGGAGCAGTTTCTGCGTAAGGAGCACACTCCTGTATATGAAGTCCGTATAGTGTGAACAAGCACGAGCATAACGTATCAATTGTGATATGTAAACACCATACGAAGGGGCAGAGGGTATGTTACTGCTAAGAAATGGGAAATTGATAATTGGAAAGTTGAAATCGTCCCGTTTATCATAGATTTTTGTGTGAAGTCGTCCATCTACGTCAATATTGAGGAAAAGATCAAGGTACGAAGCAGTCCTTCTAGTATTAGTAGTATCCTTAATTTCAAGTTCACTGGGATATATGAGATGTAGGTATTGGCTGAAATATAGGTTATTCAATAATAGAACATCATCAATATATCGGAAAGTAAAATTAAAGAATTTAGCAGGGTGTTTTTTTCTTTTTGTCCTTTAGAAGGTTCTGAATGAATTCTGCTTCATACGAGTACAAAAACAAATCAGCCAGCAGGGGTGCACAATTAGGACCCATTGGAATACCGACTGTCTGTTGAAATATAAATCCTCCAAACTCAACAAATATATTGTCGATCAAAAAGTCCAGCATTTTGATAATATCATCTTCAGTATATTTTCTGGAAGATTCAGTGTGATTCTTCACAAAATGTGCATTATTGTAACCCAAAACAAGAAATTTGTATCTACGATTCCCATTTTTATAGAAAAAGCTGTTTTATGAGATGGTGAAGTCGATCTTTCAACTGAGCATGGGGAATAGTAGTATATAGCGTAGAAAAATCAAAAGTTTTGATGTTGCTGCAAAATTGCAAAGATTGTGATCGAAGGTTAAGCAGTAGATCTTTCGAATTTTTGAAAATCCACACCACTGGTAGAATATATCTCATCACAATATTTCTGAAGCCCATCTTTAACTGTAGAAAGAATAGTAGTCAGTACTTTAGAAAGATGTTTAGTCGAACATTTTGAAGACCCAGCTATGTATCGTTCTTTATATGGGGTTTTGTGTAATTTAGGTATCCAGTATAATGAAGGCAAGTTTTCTTCGTTTTCTTTGATGTTGATACCAAAAGAAAGAAGGACAGATTTATGATTTTGTAAAATTTTGTCCTTGGTAAATGATCTTAAAGAATATGTAGGATTATCATTGGTTTACTAATTCCAAGCTCTGTAGTGAGACATTGCAAATAATGTTTTTTACATATGAAGACAATATTTTTGGAGGCTTTATCTGCTGGAACAACGACACATTTGTCATGCAAAGAGGATAAAGCATCCACAACCTCCAGATTCTTGAAAGGGTTAGAAACTCTAGTTCTCATATTACTTCGTAGTTTTTGTATGCGCCTCTGAATGCTAAAAATTGACTATAAAGGGCAAAAACTCCTTAAGGGGTGTTATATTTAGATCTTATTTTGCTGAACATTAATGCCGTTTACAGTTTATCTCTATCTATAATAATATTCAAGATAATAACCAAAAATGGCGAAATTTCCTTAAAATTACCAATTCAGGGGCAGCAACCAAACAACCGATTGTCCGATTCATCTGAAAATTTCAGGGCAGATAGATCTTAACTTGTTAAACAATTTTACCCCATGTCAGATTTGCTCTAAATGCTTTGGTTTCAGAGTTATAAGCCAACATCTACATTTTACACCTATGTTCTATTTTTAGCCATGGCGGCCATCTTGATTTGTTGGCCGGGTCACCGCACACATATTTTAAACTAGATACCCAAATGAAACCAGGGACATGTGAGCTAAAAAAGAGTTCAAATTATGCACTTTTTAAGACACGAACCAATGCATTCATCATGTTGATAATGGTTTACTACGATTAAACTTAATAAACAAGTATCGTTCATTTGTATATATAGTTGTTTGTCACTTCTTATGAAGTACATGTTTATTATATATTAATGATGCCAACAATCTAATGTAAGCATACATGGATTGAGACGTACGTACATATAGTGTGTTAAACTGATGAACCATTCATTTCATTGTTAACTGTCGATTTAAAATTCTCTCATTATTATATTTCTTATTACATAGCATTTTCCTGATTCCTCTCTCCTGTCTAGTAGGTTTCCTACTGCGTTTTTTGATAAACAGCTGCGCCATAAGGGCATGCTACGCCGTAGAGATTTCAACGAATAAAGTACATTCTCTTATGGTTAAGGCTAGTTATCTTTATCTTGCATGAATATACATTTCTTGTATCACACTGCACAGAGTGCGATACGCAAAAGTGATACGAAATTTTGTGTTAATTTGAATTGCTTATCCAAAATCATGAGATAATATTATGGCATCTCATCGGCTATTCGTTGGGTTATTGATGACCTTCAAAGGTTACGACGATGTATATTTCGTGTAAAAAATACTACACTAAGTATTCCGGTAATTTTTGAATTAACACACTTAGAGGTGTAATACCACCAAATCATGGTACGTCACATCCGGTTGTATACGAAAGTAGATCGAAAAAAATATTCCCTTAAATTCGACATTTGTAGGTAATTTATCCTACATTTCAAAACAAAACAAAAAAAAACATGGAAAGCTGTACATGCACCTCTGACCTTGTGAGTAATCTTATGTGATAAAATTTCTTGCTATTTAAGTGAAATATTACAGTAAATGACATATTCTAAAGAACAGGCCATACTAAGTGGGTTTTTTTTTTGGGGGGGGGTTCTTTTTCTCCTTATTCCTTAAATTCTGCTATAATAGAAAATTTTCATAGGAAATACTTGAATAAATATAAAGTTATAAATAGATGAAATTATTTTTAATGCTGTAACGACAAATTAGTCATTAAAAGAGAAGCCTTTTATGCCCCTCTATGGAACGCGGCAGATAAGATAGATATTTGATCATTTATTGGTCCACACTCTATTCTATCTTGATGCGGCTTGGTTTGGATTTGTCGAAGAAATTTTGCTTTAATCGCTGTAGATGTCGTCTTTCATTATACTAGATTTTTCTCAAACTATTGAACTGATTATGACAAAACTTGACAGGAATGCTTGAAATAACCAGTATTACAAAGGAACAAAGTCACATTCAGTTTATTGAACAATAATGTCTTCTTTAGGTGTAATACCACCAAATAATGGTACGTCACATCCGGTTATATACGAAAGTAGGTCGAAAAAAATATTCCCTTGAATTTGACAGTTGTAGGTAATTTACCCACATTTTATTGCAGTAAAAACATTTCTGTGTCATTGACATAGGTCTTGGGTATTTAAAAACACCATTATTTCTTATTTGGGATTTCTATAGAAAATTTTGTAATATTGATGTTACATGGTGACTAAACCTTGTACACAGATAAAATTAGGGTGTGAAATTTGATTGGTTAACTCCCAATGATGGTTATTTTCTTATATGCAATGAAATGTTATGTGAATTGTTTTCTATAGTACTGGACAGGATAAAGATTTACTCATGCCAAGTATTTTTTTATTTGAAACAAAAATAAATTCAGTACATTTTTCTGAAAAGTGCAAATTTAACAAACACTAATAGGGGAAAATCAATGGTAGTAAACCTGGAGTATTGATCGTATTAACACGATTAGGTTTACCAACTTGTAAAAATACGTTTGATATCAACTCTCTTTATTTAATTCTAATAGAATAAACTCGCCTTATTATATTGAACTTAAATAACTAGAGTTGATACCAAGCGACATCCGTTCCGACTTGTTATGAAACCTATAAATTATTTCATAATGTCATATAAACAATTTATGAAAAACTTAAGGAAGGTTACCTTAATCTATCTAAACCAGTCACCAAAGTGAAAACTTCTAAAAGCACTTTAAAAATATTGTCTGAAAACTGTAAAATCACCCCTTTTAAGCTCATCTGGCCCAAAAAGGTCAAGTGGGATTTCCCCATTACTTCTCGGTCGTCGCTGTCCGGCTTCGTCGTCCGTTAACTTTTAGAAAAATTATTTCCTCTGAATCTACTGGACCAAGTTTATTTTATAGATAAAACTGTAAACAGCAAGAATGTTTAGTAAAGTAAGAATTACAAGCAAGTCACTATCACCAAAAGAGAGAATTTTGTCATTATTTCAATTATTGTCTTCAATGTTGAAGAGTGTCCTTAGATTTATATGCACTGCAGCACATAGACCAATGTGAGCGACACAGGCTCTTCAGGCCATCTAGTTTGTTTTGATAAAATCCAATAACTCGGAACCGTAAAATCTAAAATTTATAAAATCCGAAAGGGAGGATACCTAAATAGATATAAACAATTCTCCGAAGTTTCATGTAAATTGATTACAGCGTTTTTGAGTTATTTTCCGAGTTGCAGACGACGGACGGACAACGGTTTACCATAAAATGTACCGTATAAAAAAAATATTAGTTGTGACAACAAAAGAACCAAAAATTGAAGTTGAAAAGATTATGAGTCTCCTGCACTGTGTTCTAATGATCCAATAATTTCTAATTTAATACTAACTGGAAATGTGTGGTAGAACGTTTTCCGAACAGAATTAAATTGAAAAAGGTTAATTATGATCACTTCAGTAAATGGTTGTTGTGATTTGTTGGGAAGATATGATATTGTCCTTCCCTTGATTACAGTTATAAACTAGAAAAAGTCATTTTTTCAAGTCAACAACACCTTTTATTTATCACAATTTTCTTTAAAAAAAACCGGACAATTTGTAAAAAAAAACCCGGACGACTTCACAGTTGCTCTTGTAAAAGCCCGGACAACATTAAATACTCATATTTTTGTTTAAATACAAGGAAATTGTGCTACTTTGTTGAGCAAAACATGTAAAGTAATCAAAATAAGTTGGGTAGTCATGAAAAAACTATTATAATTACGTATTAACAGTTAATTGACCTTATCACATGTTTATTCACTCGAAAAAGCCCAAACGACACTCGAAAAAAACGGACCGAATCACTCGAAAAACCACGATCCTAACCGGACACTATAACTACTGTGATGTTATAAAATGTTAAACAACAGACAATAACGATAAGTTAGTATTATGAAGAAACATTGCGGACGATACTTAGTTTAAAAGACAAGGTATGACATAATTACCTGTGTCAAGTCATTATTAATTTCGATCATAAAGTAAGCTATAATGTGTTATATAAAGAGCCTACTACGACATCAAGTGTATTGCGAAATTTATCCACTTAACAAATCTAGATATTCAAATTTGAAACACAAGACTCACCGAATTAGGAATTTACCTGTCAAGAGTGGATACATCGTAATGCACGATAGTTTGCTGTAGAATCTGTTTCTTTTATAAGTTTAGACGATATTAAACACTTGTAATCCACGAAAAATTTGAACTATACGGTGATTAAAGTACATAATCAACACTTCTTCAAAGGGATAAATCGGGTAAGAATTAGAAAAAAACAACATTATATTCATTGAAAGCAATATTGTGGTCTTGTCATTTGATTTTTTTCTGCACAATGTTCCGTGCTCGTAAACATTATTTATGGTTTAATGCAGAAACAATGGCTTTATTTGTAAGATTGAAATATTGTATCAGAAAATGCCTTCAATGCATTACAACACTGTTCGTAATTTTTTTTTGTTATTAATCACCGCAATATAATCATATAAGATACCTAACACGATCTTATTTCATAAAGCATCACTTTTGTTTACTTATTGTACTTCGAACTTATCAACATATAGTAGGTCTTTTTGAAGTTCAATTTACGAAAAGGTAATCGGACAGGACTTTAAGTACACGCATTTCAGAATCAGAGAAGAGGGTCCAAAATATAATCAAGACACACGGTATTGGAGTGGCAAAAAATGTGTCCGAAACCATGGAAATGTTAGCTGAAGTATGAATCTATTTACAAATAAGCTTATTGAAAGAAACTTATTGTGGTTGTGAACGATTGTAAATTCAGTCAGTTTTGTTTTATGGCATTCATCTACCACAACAACATGGAGCTATTTAGACGGATGACATTTTCAAAAGGACTTTAATGTTTAATGCACCTACCAAACACATGGCTGTAATATATATTATTCGAAAGCTGCACTGTTTTGCTCGGTTGTAAAACAATCGTACGGGCCTATTACCGTTAAGTCAAAGTCAAAGGTCAAGAATAAGCATTCCTAAGTTTTGCTATAATTTAAACAAAAAAACATTTTCTGACTCGTGTACGATAAATATTTTCAATAGATCATATGAACCTTATAGAAAATGATACAGTAATTGCAAATAAGACAAAAATAAGGAGGTTAGTTATGCAATATTTCCCGAAAATTGCAGCTCTAAAAGCAAAATATATATTGAGAGATCTATATTTTGATGTAAAAAATCTAACAAATCTATTTTTTTAGGTCAAGAAATATGATTTCATTACTTTACGATGCAAATATTACATTTTGGTCATGGAAAGGCTTATATTGAGGTATTTGCAGTTGCCTAAAAAAGAACTGCCATCTGTGAATAGCGATCATTTTGCTTTTCTATTTTCAGATGGCACATCGCTAATTTTCAATATCAAGGAGGACAATAATTTTCCATAGTAAAAGAAGGTGTCTTTTAAGTTAAAAAAAAACCGAACTAGTTTTCCGAAAACATCAATTGAACAAATGTTATACACAATTGAATATAGTGATCTCTTTTGAATTGATTTGAAAACTTCATTGAAGATTTATGAGAGAATAAAATATATAATAATAAGGTCAAACTGTGTTGTGCAAGAATCTATAAAATATTTTGGGATGCTATGAATAACAAAGAAGCTAAATTCATTCAAGTATGGACATCACAATATAGCAACTAATTACATAACAATTAATTATGTAATAATTATGTCATAATGAAATTATCACAATTTGAAAGATTAATCATTGGTCTTTCTTTTGGTACCTCATTTATAAAATTTAAAGAAGGATGAGTGAATTACATCAGTTTAAAGATGTCTGATAGGGGTTGAAAAATCTTTGTATTGTGCTTCCTTAAGTCTCTTAGTTGCAGTTATGACATTCGCCATTAAGTAACATTACACATGTTACAGTAAACATGGTAAATTAAAGATTGCTAAACGAAATACCACAAATATCCTCGAACATAAGTAAATTGGCTCAATCCGCTTTGCAATGAGATTTTTTATTTTTGCAGTTTCTATGCACATTGACATTTTAATGTTTTGCCCCTTAATTTCAAGCAAAAGCATGACGCCTGCATATGAATTTTTTTCTTTAAATGTTTTCATATTCTTAAGAATTTGTTTCTTAAATCTAATATTAAGTAAATAAATTGTTTAAAAAGGAATAAGTGCTTTAACGCTGTGATTCCGCAGATGCCAGTATTTTGGGCAACTGTATGAGTTATTATCATTTGCTGTTTTATTAGAAGTAAGCATACTTTTAAGAAATTAATTTTGTCAAAAACTAAATTAACACCAATTACAGGGCTTGATTTATTTTAAAGTGATGAGAAGTTGCATCAGAAACACAATTGTTGGTTTTCACTCATTGTGTTTACTTTTACTGTCTATCAATAACACTCTGAAATATTAAAAATGCATTTGAAAAGTGACTGTTGATCTTTTTGTTACAATTTTAAATTGTCTACATACATAACTTTATTAAAATGACATGCAATGAATCTTGGAAAGTATGCACTCATTAATCCTTGACGTGTGATCTAGATTAGTCGGTAAATGACCCTTACGACTATTTAGCGACGGGCCAAACAGATAGTACATATGTTGATTTATCTTCGAATTATATATAATTTAGGCCGGTGCTAGGTGGGTGTATGAAATGTTTTAATGGTTAAATAAAGGCAAGAGAAGTAAACCGCTGTTCGAAACTCATAAATCGATAGAAAAAAACAAATCAGAGTTACAAACTAAAACTGAGGGAAATGCATTAAATACAAGAGGAGAACAAAGACACAACAGAAACAAAACTAAATACATGAATTTAGGATAGAAAAGTACCGTGACACGTCTTAAAGCAATGTGAATTAACACTCACATATAAAAGGAAACAAACGACTCAACAGAAACACAACGTTAAAATTTAACACACATGAACTATAATATAACAATGGCCATTTTCCTGACTTGGAACATTTTTTAAAGAAAGAAAATTGTGGGTTGAACCTGGTTTTGTTGCATGCCAAACCTCCCTCTTTAATGGCAATGTTAAAAAAAACCATAAAAATAACAACATAACATTACAGGGCTACAATACAAATAAATAGCAGAATATATAGAACAGAGAAACACACGAATAATAGCTAACAAAAGGCACGAGGTAAAGATGAAATACACCAGAAGTGTGTTTCGTCCACACAAGACTAATCAGTCACGCTCAGATGAAAAAAGTTCGGAAGCCAAAGACAAGTACAGAGTTGAACAGCACTCAGGACCAAAATTTCTAAAAAGTTGTGCCCTAGATGGCTAGGGTTTTCTGCTTTGGATAAGAAAATTCTTATTATAATTTATACTTTTGCAAACAGTAAATTTTATAAATTGACTTGTTTACAATTTCGAGTTTGGTATGGCGTTCATTATCACTGAACTAGTATATATATTTGTTTAGGGGCCAGCTGAAAGACGCCTCCTGGTGCGGGAATTTCTCGCTGCATTGAAGAACTATTGGTGACCTTCTGCTGTTGTCTGCTCTATGGTCGGGTTGTTGTCTCTTTGACACATTCCCCATTTTCATTCTCAATTTTGTATAATAGATAAACATGATAAAACCGAAGTATTAACTAACTACAGAATAGAAACAAATACATTACATAAACCAACATAATCCAGCAGAAAAATAAGCATCCGAGTTAGCCAAAGCCTTAACGCATAAAGTGACGTAACATTTGAAATTGTAAAGTCATTCGACTATAAAGCTTAACTTACGATTTTGATCATGATTAAACTTTATTTTAGTTCGGCATACGTTTTACATCTAACCAAAGCTTTATGTCAGTCTCAAATAGTTATCTGTTGATATAGGTTGTTCCACTTGACAGGTTGACATGAGCATGCATTACATTTTTTTCCACTGGACATTTAAAGAGCTATTAATTAACAAGGTTCTTTGGTGATGTATAATAAGCAGTCTATTGAAGAGGGACTTAAGATACGAGAGGGACAGTCAAACTCATAAATCGAAAATAATCTGACAACGCCTGGCTAAAAACGAAAGAAGACAAACAGACAAAAAAAGAACACATGACACAACATAGAAAACTAAAGACTAAGCAACACGAACCCAACCAAAAACTAGGGGTGATCTCAGGTGCTCCGGAAGGGTAAGCATATCCTGCTCCATATGTGGCACCCGTCCTGTTTCTATGTTATAACAAATCCGGTAAATAGTCTAATTCGGTAGGTTACATTCATTAAAGGGAAGGGGATTGTAGTCGCAACGTAAGGAACATATCGATATCATTTGTGAAACGGTTATTCCGTAACGGTCAACCAACTCGTGATGCCGTCCGTAAAATTTACATAGGGATGATTTCAACTTAACCATTTGGAACTCTTGGTTTAATAGCTTTCTTGTGACCAGCAACCCTCTATCCAGAAAATCAAGATAGGAAATGCAAGGACGGAAATATCGTATCAGTTGGGAGATATATACCACGTATGCAGGTGCCTCTGGAATGTTGCTACATAGAAATGGAAAGTTCACAATAGGAAAGCTGAAATCATCTCTTTTTCGTAAAGTTTTGTTTTAAATGTCTAGATGTAAGTCAAGATATGAGACCAACTTAACTGTATCTGTTGTATCCTTTATATCTACGTCGATGGGATAGATGCGTTCAACATAGTCACCACATTTTGAACTATTTAGTGCAAGAACGTCATCTATATAGCGAAAAGTAGAGTTAAAGGATATTGATTACTTGTCATGTATAGATAATATGCATTTAGTGGCAATAACTTATATATTGAAGCGACGATGACAGTTTCGTACAAGTTTGCTGTTTAAGGTGTCATTTCAAATCTGGTTTAGTTGTCAGCAAAACAAAAATGAACAAAAAAGAGTTGGCAAAATAATTATATAAGGATTTAACTAATTATATTATTGTTGTTTATGTATTAGATATAGGAAGATGTGGTATGAGTGCCAATGATACGATTTTCGATCCAAGTCACTATTTTAAAAATAAACCATTATAGGTCACTCAAGGTACGGTATTCAACACATAGCCTTGGCTCACACCGAACAGCAAGCTATACAGAGCCCTAAAACATTCTAGTGTAAAACCATTAAATACGCGACCCCTAACGGTCTATATAAAAAAGAGAAATGACAAACACTTATGAACCACATGTGAAAAAGCAGCGAATACCAATTTTCAAGTCTTTGATTTGAAACGGCCTTCCACATGAGAGGACAACTACGAAACAACCGAAGCGATGTTTTGATTTTAACTAACAGGGGAACAGGGTGTACATTAATACGACAGCAACTCAGCGACACAGACAAATCAAAACATAAACAGACAGCATACATACTTTTGTAATAATAATTATACGGCACGACTACTGGTCTAATTAATGTACAACAGTAATGAACGGAAACAAATTTGTAACACAACAGCAATCGATAACCAATGAATTACAGGCTCCTGACTTGTTCCAGGCGCATACATTTAAAATGAAACGGGATTAAACATGTTTTTTAACGGGATCCAAACACTCCCTTAACCTGGGACAAAAACTGTCACAACAGACACGGACTTAGCAAACGAGTTTTAATTATAAAGAATGAAAGATGTTGCGATGGAACATCACTATACACAGATGATAGTTAATAGTTGGGACTGAAAAATCGCCCCTTTTGTTGTAAATTTTGATGTAGAGTTAGCGTGTAAAACTGAAATGTCTAAATCAAGGAAATGACAGTCAATGTGCACGCTAAATGAAAAATCATATGGTAGCAATTTGAGGGCTGACAAACAATGATTTATCACAACATATGTGACTTGTTATATCTTATATTTCTTTTTATTATTAATTAATATTAAAAAAAAATTTATTCAGTGATGCCAAATCCTATAACTTCCACTTCAAACCAAAGTGTTTAAACGTTTTTACTAATTAAATATTGAATGGCACTTTTACTGTGTAATATGCACTTCTGTCTTGTAGGTTTTTTGTTATTAATCGGGGTCCAAATTAGTAGTTATATACCATTAACAATTTAGCACACGGATATCTCATATATTTTTTTCTAGTTATTTAAAGTTTGAATATCAATATAAAAATATCTCCCTTTAAAATAATACAAAAAAGGGAATGTAAAGCAAGAGTATATACTCTATGTGTCTGTGTATGTGTTACACAATTAAAGGACAGAAATAAGACATAAACAAACTTAAATGTAAAAAATGTTTCTGTATTTTTAGATAGGCCAAGTTTGTTAGCAATTTGAGGGATTTTTTTTTATTGCAGAATACTGTTGCTTTTTGATTAAACAATCTTTAACGTTGATGCTGAAATTTATTTCAATGTAATTTTATTTTTGCATCTTCAAATACAAAATAATTTAAACTTACAACGGTCAGTGTTTTTGTGCAAACAATCTCAATTTATTTACCGAATTCTGCTATGTTAGGCAATTAACCTACATGTAAACACGTACCGTGGCACATTGCACGATATGAAATTTCCAAAACGATGCTGGCTTGCCTTCATTATACATTTCCAAATAAAACAATTTATTATTTTCCAAGATTATTACCCCGTTTTCCGCAATCTGACTCAATGTCTCAATTCCTTAACACCCAAAAGTGCAGATTTTGTTTGACGACACAAGTTTTTGATTCTTAATTGTTTATTAACGTGCACTCGAAAGTCGTAAGGCACAATCGAATCTTGAAGTACGATTCTGCTTTAATTTACATCATTAAAACTCAACCTTTAGTACCACAACAAACTGCTCAGAGTCTGAATTGACCAGTTTTTGTGCTCGACCAGTAAAATCGAGCACACATTTTACTCTACTAGTCTCGACATTGTCTCGACTGTACTAAACTGTACTGAAGTGTACTCGACTAGTTCTTGACTTTACTTAATTATTCTGATTCAGTACTTGATGATTTTGGTGTAGTCTGAAATGGTCAAGGCTCGACCTGTCTCGACTCAGTCTCAACCAGTCTCGACCTGTCTAGACCTGTCTCGACTAGCAAATTTAGTTTTGACTGGTGTAAATCAGCCCATCTAACTAAATCAAAACATTGATCTTACAAAATTCAGGCTTATTTGATAGTTTGATTTATTGCTGTGAAATGAAAGAATTTCATTTTACAATAGGTAAAAATAAAAATAATTATTTAAATTCATATAGGCATCTTTAATTTTTTTTATAACTTTTTCAAATCAACTTGGATTTTTTATTAAACTATGCATCTATCTTAGATATAAATTAAGCTTACTGAATCCCAGGTCATTTTGATTTTTGTTGTATTGCTGTCAAATTTAAGAATTAAATTAATCTAGGTAAAATAAGCTAGGATTTGCAATTCAGACAAAATAGAGATAGTATTCTTTAATTTTTTTGAGTACTTTTTCAAATCAACTTGGATTTTCATCAAACTATGCAGCTATCTTAAATATATATATTAAGCATACTGCATCCCAGGTCATTTTGTTTTTTGTTGTATTGCTGTCAAATTTAAGAATTAAATAAATCTAGGTAAAAAAAGCTAGAATTTGCAATTTGGACAAAATAGAGATAGTACTCTTTAATTTTTTTAATAACTTTTTCAAATCAACTTGGATTTCCATTAAACTATACATCTACCTTGGTGATTTATGAATCTTACTGAAACCCAGGTTGTTATGAAGTTAGGTGTATTGCTGTCAAATTTAAGAATCAAATTAATCTAAGTCAAAAGAACTATAATTTGCAGTTCGGACTATAACATCCTGTTAAATCTTAATCGCAAGGCTTTTTGAATTCACTATATAAGTAATACACGAGTTTAAGAAAAGTAGGCCTTTCTTTTTACCTGTAAATCTCACTTGTACTGATGTAATCTAATATGAGGCAGGCATAACCTGTGAATGGGGACGAAGTCTGTATGTACTATTTTTTAAATTCAATCACGTTGATAAAAGAAACCGAAATACCGTACGTAACGTTCCCGATTTTGATTCTGTTGTTAGGGAATTAGCTGTGACGTTCTTTAAGTTATGACGTCATATTCGATGTAAACAAAAGAAACGCTTTCATCAGGTAACGTTTTTTTCATATCAAACAATTATTAAAATTGAATTTGTATTGAGATCCAATCTTATATTTTACTAGACTGATAAATATATTTTTTTTCAAAGTCTCATGCAAACAAGACAGATATCTGCGCAAAAGCGGTAAAACCGGAACAGAAAGTAGATCTGAAAAAAAAGTTAACGATTTTGAGTTCATTAGTAGAATGAAAAATTCGGGAAATTTTCCCGATTTTTTTTTTTTTTTTTTATTGATTTTTCTACCGTAATTGGGGACTTCGTCCCCATATAAATTAAACCATGTATAGTGCAATGTCATTAAAGTTGACAAAAAGCTATTTTAAGATTTGATTAAAATAAAAATTTTACTGTTACTTTGGAACATATTTCCTTTTAAAAGGTTATCAAGGATTGTTATGAAAGTTCATGATATTAATTTCTTGTTTTAACCAAAACAAAGTGGTTTTTTTTAAGATTTCATTACTTTTTTCAAATCAGCTTGGATCGTAACGAAATTGTTTAGCTATATTTGATATATATTTCTCATACAAAAACTAAGGTTGTTTTGTATGTTGGTGTTTTGCTGTCAAATTTAATTACCTAGTTAATAGGTAGTAAAATTTTCAGTTTTGACAAAATTCAGATAGATACTTATAATTTAGATATTTAAATTTGAAAGCAATAAACTAAATTTCCAAATGACCTGTTTTTTGTAAGAATAATATATAATAAAGATAGCTGTATATTTGAATGAAAATCCAAGTTGCTTTGAAATAATCTAAAGTGTACTATTTGAATTGTGTCTGAACTGCTAATTCTAGCTTTTTTTTTACATATATTCTTAAATTTTTCAGCAATACTACAAATTACATAACGACTTGTGATTCTGTAAGATCAACATATAACCAAGGTAGCTGTATAGTTTGATGAAAATCCAAGTTGATTTGAAAAAGTTGTTAAAAAATTAAAGTGTACTATCTCTATTTTGTCCGAATTGCAAATCCTAGCTTTTTTTACCAAGATTAATTTAATTCTTAAATTTTACAGCAATACAACAAAAAAACAAAATGACCTGAGATTCAACAAACTCAACACTTTCTTTACCGGATTGAACTGGATTGAGCGTCTCTATGACATTATCAAAATTGCACGCGACCGTCACCCGCTCGAATTGATTTCAATAAAAGTGCGTGTTTTTGTCGTCATTTCAGACATTTCGAAAACCGACGTGTTGATGCTTTTCCAGGAGCTGTCGTGCAATTATTGATTAAGCATCGATAATTGAATAATATATGAACTGTTCTGTCGTATTTTGTCCGTAAATGCGTGTAAAATAAATATTCAATTAAAGCTATGGAAGAATTAAGTCCATTCGTCAAAGACGGAACTTTTTAGAGGAGAAGTCTCTTTGAAAAGAATCATATTCGCGTATTTTTCGCTAAAACCCCTTCATCAAACAAATCGGCGACGACTCATTTTAATTATTAAAAAAGTTGTATAAAGGAAAGTGTATGCCGTCTGGTCCACGTCTCACGATGATCATAATATTTTGTCATCGTCCAACACTCATCTGCAGCCATTGTTGACCTTGCCTCGATTTGGAATCGGCTTTCCCCAGTTATTTATATAAATAGGTCACGTTTCTAAACACAACAATATAAGTAGCGTAGTAGCAGGTTTTTTAATATTTCAGCATCAAAATCATCTGATTCTATTAGGAGGAAATTACAGAGAAACGGTCCCTTGTCAGTCTTGATTATCTAGAAGTCAGGGTATAAAATCTTTACCTAAACTTTACCTTTACTTTCTTATCATTGGAATTTTGATGATTTATTTATAGTTGCATATATATGTTTTGCACCAGATACTTAAATAGTATCTGAACTGTCTGAAACCCTTGGACTTTATCATTTGGAATTGAAATTTCCCAAACAACACCCAGGTTTTTCAAATTATTTTTCTTGAAGATAAAATTTGGAATTGAACTCTTATCAAGTTAAAAGGAATATCAATTTTCTCAGAGTACATTATGTCTCTGATTTTGTTACCCCCTTAAAATCAATAAAATTAAAAAACACACACTGACAAGAGACAGTGAGATACAATATATTTAGTTATACTGCCCATGACTTGTCACTTTGAGCATTAAATATAGAATCTATTATTCCCCTTATTCATTATGCCAAATTGATGATTTCTTATAAAACATTAAAGCTATATCTGACACCAGTAAGCTAATATATATACTAGAGCCTAAATAACATAGAGTTTGGAATAATTTTTCTTATAATTTCTGCTTTTAAGTCAGATACTAACATCCTGGGATCTGCTTAAAATTACCACTGTCAGACTAATCAGATTAAAGTAAACCAAGAAATTTATAAATGACAGCAAATTTTCAAGTACCAATAATTGTTCCTTCTTTGTATTTGGGACAGGGCAACCAAACAAAATGTTTTGTTTTGAATTACACCCAGTAAACATCAATGTAATACATACCTTTCTCTAGGTGACATCTGAATATCTTATTTTTTTGGTGTAGTTGGGTTGCTTGTCTAACAATTGTTATGTATACCCTTTCCCAACATTCACCCTCATGTATATTTTCAAAATATATTATTTACATAGTAATATATATGACTGGCATTCACATACCTTCAGCTGGTTTATATCTCATTTGAAAACAGTAAATTTGTTTTCCAATTATTGGAAATATAAGAATTTTGTATTATATGTGGTGTCTCAAATTTGAATTGAAAGTCTTCCTTTATAGATTTTATTTCCTTAATTTGTTTCATTATGAAAAATCATATAATATGTCAATTGAAGTATTATTTTCTATGGTTTGAAAATGAAAAGACTCAATATTTCAGAAGTACAGTCTTGTGTATTTTATAATTTATTTTTCTCCATCCTGCTGTGAGTGTGACTGGACTTTTAAAAATTGTGGTCTGCCAACTTGGGAGTGTAAGTTCAAAGACTTGCACATTCTTAAATGTCTGAAGAGATACAATTAGAAAGATTCAATACCTTGTTCCATTCACAAAAAAACGTTCTCTCAGTCTCGTGTATATTTTGTGTTCATAACTTCGAAAAATGAACAATTATTTTTACTGAAAGCACATGACAGCTCACATGACATTACGACGTAAGAACGGAATCCCCGTTTTTATTGATCAACTGAAGGCCGTTTTCAAAGGTCAATATATTTATAAAATAGAATAAAAAAAACAAAACACAAATGGAAACGTGCATGCGGTTTCGTTTTTGGACTAAATAAATGTTTGTCGTGGCCATTTACAGGCACAAATGAAGAAATAACGAAGGAACATAAGGTTAGCGCATCCAAATCTGAAAACGGCAACTTTCAATGAAATGTTGTATTAAATGACCCCTGAATATCCGCATTGATATACAAATGATCGCAAATGAGGTCAAGGAATAAACATTTCAAATTTTGCACTGGAAAAGGCCTCTTTCAAAACGACGTATAACATGGAAATAATAAACGGCCGTTGTACATAAGTTGCTCCACGGAGGACCCCATTAATTTCTCCCATTGTGAATGACGTTTCAACTGTATTTTTTTTTTAAATTTTAAAACGTACGATTACACTAAACGAAGCATAAAAACAAATTTCAAAATACGCTCAATGACTACATTCATTTTCCCGTTCATACGCCCCATCATTTCGTCATAAAACTGATTTTAAAAATACCGAAAAACTGTGTCTCAAAGCATTGTTGGGCCAACGTCAGACGATGCGTTGAAGTACCGTCGAGCCAACGTCAGGCGAATCTTCAAAGCAACTTCGGGGATGAAAGGATTAATATATATCTAAGATAGCTGCATAGTTTGATGAAAATCTAAGTTGATTTGAAAAAAGTACTTAAAAAAATTAAAGTGTACTATCTCTTTTTTTGTCCAAATTGCAAATTCTAGCTTTTTTTACCTAGATTAATCAAATTCTTAAATTTTACAGCAATACAACAAAAAACAAAATGACCTGGGATTCAGTAAGCTTAATATAAATCTAAGATAGATGCATAGTTTGATGAAAATTCAAGTTGATTTGAAAAATTGCTTAAAAAAATTAAAGTGTACTATCTCTATCATTGTCTATTGTGTTCAAACTGCAAATTCTAGCTTTTTTTACCAAGATTAATTTAATTCTTAAATTTTACAGCAATACAACACAAAACAAAACGACCTTGGATTCAGTAAGCCTAATATATATCTAAGATAGCTGCATACTTTGATGAAAATCCAATTTGATTTGAAAGAGTACTTAAAAAAAATAAAGAATACTATCTCTATTTTGTCCGAATTGCAAATTCTAGCTTTTTTTGTACCTAGGCCACACCAATTTGATTTCTTGTTCTACGGGTTTTTGGACTCCAAAATTTGGGGCGAGCGAGCGATTTGAAAATTTTAATAAAAAAATATTTAATTTGCAAATTTTTGAGCCGAAGCTTGAAAAGTAAAGGCGAGCGATTATAATTTTTTTTTGTAAACATAAAATAGTAGGGTTTGACAATATTAAAGCTTGATTTATCACTTGTACTTTGACATTTCTTTAATTTCTGAAGTATTTTTTCCCTGTTCACCAAGAAATAATTAAATCAGGTCTATGTATGTGTGACTGACAATGAGACAATTCTCCATCCAAGTTATAATCAGTTTGGGGACAACCCCTTAATGTTATAAATATCCCTTTTACATGTTTTATGAGGGATCAATATAAGTTATAACATATTTGTTTGTACAAAAGGGCTCATATTTTCTCAGAGAACTATATATCTATCTGGTATTAAATGGTCAAAACATGTCCAAGAATTTTGTA
Organism: Mytilus galloprovincialis; assembly: GCF_965363235.1. Classification (NCBI taxonomy): domain Eukaryota; kingdom Metazoa; phylum Mollusca; class Bivalvia; order Mytilida; family Mytilidae; genus Mytilus; species Mytilus galloprovincialis. Next base: position 79,604,510 of record NC_134845.1, on the reverse strand, counting down.
ATATTCCTGGACTTTAACCATGTTAACACATTTACTTTTACAGTTTAATATTATTCAAAATAAGTGGACCCCTCTTTTAGAAAAAGTTGTTTAAAATATGATGCAACTCTCCTCTTTTTGAGTACAAAATTCTAAGTTTTCAAAGGTTTTGTATAGAAGAACTATACAAATCCTTGGTATTTCTTTTTTCTTTTCTACATCAGTAAAATGACCCCTGAGGGAGGATTGTTCTCAACCTGATAATAACAAAGACAGGTCAAAATACGGCCTTTTACACAGGGCTTTGATACAGACCAAACAGCAGGCTATAAAGGACCCCAAAATTATTAGCGTTCACAATTCGAACAGGAAAACCAACGATCTAATTTATATATATCATGTATATCTAAACGGGAAAATACAAATGAACAACATCAACAAACGATAACTGCTGAACGACAGGCCCCTCAATCAATCAGGACAGGTGCATAAACATGCAGCGGCTATGGATAGTTTTGTTTTGCCAGCATACAATATAATTGCAGTCGAAGGCAAATCTTTCAGAAGGTCTTTGTACTTTATTCTAACGCAACGAACATTTTTTGATAGGGAATATAAGTAAGGGGGAAAGTAACCAATTTTTTGTTCTTTAAATTTATTTCGGAGCACTCCCGCTTTGGATAAATAGGTTTCATGCTGAAACAAATATTCTCACAGATATTTACAAAGTGTGGTGGGGTGCTTTTATGTTTAAAATCGCTATATACAGGTTAAGACTGTGATTTTAAAAACAAATGTTGATATCTAAAATTCTTTTTATAATATTTTATTTTTTTATAATATTTACCAAAAAAAAACGGTGCGGGAAATGGACATGATTACATTTCCGGATGCGGGAAGCGGGAATATAAAAAAAATAATTTTTTTTACAGCAATACAACACAAAACAAAATGACCTGGGATTCAGTAACCTTAATATATATCTAAGATAGCTGCATAGTTTGATGAAAATTCAAGTTGATTTGAAAAAGTTATAAAACAAGAGGCTCTCAAGAGCCTGAATCGCTCACCTGGTAAACAATGCCTTATTGGACATATTGAACCATGCCAGGCAAACATGTACAGCTAACAATACTTCAATATTACAAATATATATGACTTACTGTTTATAAATAAAGAAAATGAGACCAAAACACAAACACTTAAAACTTAGCAATGGACTGTGAAAATGAGGTCAAGTTCGAATAAAACCTGCGTAACCGACATATAGATCATAAAATATTTTCATACACCAAATATAGTTGACCTAATGCATAAAGTATTAAAAAAATAGACCAAAACTAAAAAAGTTAACAAGTGGCAGCAACCCAACAATGGTTTGTTTGATTCATCTGAAAATTTCAGGGCTGATAGATCTTGACCTAAGGAACATTTTTACCCCATGTCAGATTTGCTCTAAATGCTTTCGTTTTTGAGATATAAGCCAAAAACTGCATTTGACCCCTATGTTCTATTTAAAGTAAGGGCGGCCATGTTTTTTGACGGATCAAAAATCGAAGCACACACTTTGTGCAGGATAATCTAAGGAACTATCATGCTAAGTTTCATCCAAATCCATTCAGTAGTTTCAGAGGAGAAGATTTTTTAAAGTTAGCAAATATGATGAACAAATTGTGAAAAATTGTCATTAAAGGACATTTACCCCTTAAGGGGTCAATTGACAGTTTTGGTCATATTAACCTATTTGTAGATCTTACTTTGCTGATCATTTTTGCTGTTTACAGTTTATCTTTATCTATAATGATATTCAAGATAATGACCAAAAACTGCAAAATTTCCATAAATTACCAATTAAGTGGCAGCAACCCAACAATGGTTTCTTTGATTCATCTGAAAATTTCAGGGCTGATAGATCTTGACCTAATGAACATTTTTACCCCATGTCAGATTTGCTCTAAATGCTTTCGTTTTTGAGATATAATCCAAAAACTGCATTTGACCCCTATGTTCTATTTAAAGTAAGGGCAGCCATGTTTTTTGACGGATCAAAAATCGAAGCACACACTTTGTGCAGGATAATCTAAGGAACTATCATGCTAAGTTTCATCTAAATCCATTCATTAGTTTCAGAGGAGAAGATTTTTTAAAGTTAGCAAATATGATGAACAAATTGTGAAAAATTGTAATTAAAGGACATTTACCCCTTAAGGGGTCAATTGACAGTTTTGATCATATTAACCTATTTGTAGATCTTACTTTGCTGATCATTTTTGCTGTTTACAGTTTATCTTCATCTATAATAATATTCAAGATAATAACAAAAAACTGCGAAATTTCCTTAAAATTACCAATTAAGTGGCAGCAACCCAACAATGGTTTGTTTGATTCATCTGAAAATTTCTGGGCTGATAGATCTTGACCTAATGAACATTTTTACCCCATGTCAGATTTGCTCTAAATGCTTCTGTTTTTGAGATATAAGCCAAAAACTGCATTTGACCCCTATGTTCTATTTTAAGTAACGGCGGCCATGTTTTTTGACGGATCAAAAATCGAAGCACACACTTTGTGCAGGATAATCTAAGGAACAATCATTTGAAGTTTCATTCAAATCCATTCAGTAGTTTCAGAGGAGAAGATGTTTGAAAAATTGTTAACGACGACGACGACGACGACGTCGACGACGACGACGACGACGGACGCCAAGTGATGAGAAAAGCTCACATGGCCTTTTAGGCCAGGTGAGCTAAAAAGTAAAGATGCCTACATTGTATCTGTATTTAAATAATAATTTTTATTTTTACCTATTGTAAATTAAATTCTTTCATTTCACAGCAATAAATCAAACTACCAAATAAGCTTGAATTTTGTAAGATCAATATTCAATTTAGTTAGATGGGCTGATATACACAAGTTAAAACTACATTTGGAGGTCAAGACTAGTCGAGACAGGTCGAGACTGGTTGAGACTGAGTCGAGAATAGTCGAGACAGGTCGAGACAGGTCAAGTCTTGGTCAAGACCATTTCAGACTAAACCAAGATCATCAAGTACTGAATCAGACTAATTAAGTAAAGTCGAGACCTAGTCGAGTACACTTAAGTACAGTTAAGTACAGTCAAGACAATGTCGAGACTAGTCGAGTAAAATGTGTGCTTGATTTTACTGGTCTAGCACAAAAACTGGTCAATTCAGACTCTGAGCAGTTTGTAGTGTACCTCAATGTTTTGTATATAAATAAGCAGAAACATAGTGAACATTACAAAACATCACTTTTTGATTTAATCAATACGTTGATTGAGTCATGGGGCCAGGTAAACATATACTCATTTTAACTGTGTAGCACGTATACGAATACTCGTTACATATACATATTTAATTACTTCAGTTCTGCAACATCTCTATTCATACTAGCATACGTGTTTCATACTTGATGAACATACTTACCCAGGTTTTATGCTGAAAGATATAACGCAAGATTGCATGAATAATAAAGAAACATTAGTTATTCTATCTATTATTTCTTAACAGCTAACGAAAAGTAATAGAAAAACTATTCAATCTAATATATTATATGATAGTTGATATGTGTTGATATTTTGTCTATTGCTTTGGAAAACTTTGCACAGACATTAACATTGTTTTTCATGTTGTTTTTTAGAACGTTTATTTATTTTTGTATTAAGAAAAGAAAAACAGTTTGACCTCAGAACGATTATTTTAAATTCGACAACAGTTTTAAATCAAATGAGGAAGAACTACCTCTGACTTGATACATCTTCCGATGAACTATAACATGTATAAACAACGGAGAAAAGAGTTTTCTTTCGATTTTGGATGAAAAACAGGGTACTGTTTATAATGTTGTAAACTTTTTAGAACGATATTAATTAAGGATTGTATCATCCTGACTTCTAATCTCTTCTCTGAATGCAGGTTTACTTGTGGTCTTAGATAGTTACTCAACATTTTTGTTATTTATTTGATTTTCAAATAGGTTGTCATCGAGCATAAATGATGTGATAGTAATTGCTAAAATTCTCAGGGGGTACAAAATCATGTGTGTCGTAAATGTTATGAATACCATTTGGTAATGATGTTTACTGTTTACTGATTGGCTGTAGTAACCGCGAATTTCATCGACCTCAGCCAGTTAGTATGTACAGGCTTGAAAAAAGTACTCAATTTTATTCGAATTTGTTATTATACATTTTGTACATTATTTTTTTTAATTCAGACATGTAACTCTATTGGTTTTTCTTTATGTCCTCACTGGTATTATTTATTTTTCGCCAATTGATGTTGAAATTTGATTTTCAAAGATTTTCGACTCGAGCATTACTTAAGATGCTTTAACATACATAAACATTACACCTTTAACGTTATTGTAATTGAGAAGCATTTATATCACTTCTTCACGCCTATTGTTTTTAAATATATCAAAAAAACATTGGACTTACTCAGATTGTATGACGGATCTGAAATTAAAAATTGGATCAATATAAGCAGATGTTTCTGTGATAAATAGTCCTTCTAAACAAAATATACAATAAAATGTAATCAACAATATTTGTTCCATACATGTGATAAATATAGAATAAAACCACCTAATATTACATGTATTAACAGAAAATAAAACGTAAAAAAATATTATCAGTTGTTGGTGTAAGGGATATGCAGTAAACGTTCTCCCTCCTGTTCACATCAACAAATATAATTTCGTTTACGAAATCTAAAAAAAGTTTAAAGAACATGACTTTACCATTTTGGATAATGAGACATCTCTTTTCGTGGACTCACCTTCAATTACAACGATATTGTGTTGTTATATTAAATAATATAAATTCGTTTTAGACTTTATATCACTGCTCTTCATTTTATTTGTTTGAAGTTGTATCCTATAAGAAGGAGCGTGATCTGCATCCAAAAAGATAACTTACTTTAAAGTGTATGCTGAGGGGTTGTGAAGAGGGGCAGATTTTAAGTCAATTTGGGGATGATCAGAAAATAAATAAGTTGGCCAAGGCTCATTGAACATCTGAATTTTAGTCATGTGTATCATCAACTTCACTAATAGGAGAATAACACCCTGCCTGCCGGTGTCCCTCTTTATGACATTGACGACACACCACACACACAATATTCCATGTTCAGCAGAAGATGGGCAGATAGAGCGCTGTCCTGAGTTTAATGGATATGACATCTTTAAATTGTATAGAGAACGTTTAAGTGTAGATGGATTAGTAGCAAATTGTCAAACTGGCAACATAATTGCAATAGTTGCTCCACTTAGTAAACCATTACCAAGAACACTAATTATAGGCATATACAAAACGTTGCTAATACATCAAGGGCAAGATAATCATACAGGACATTGTGAAATATCTTGCAATAAATGTCTTCAGACGGGGCATACATATGCACAATATCCGAACGATTTGGTGTGTCGTCAATGGCATAAAGAGGGACACCAGCAGGCAGAGTGTGATTCTCCTATTAGTGAAGTTGATGATACACATGACCAAAATTCAGATGGCGATGAAGCTGAAGTAGATCATCAAGAGCTGCAATCCCAATCTATACTGAAACCAAACCAAAACACAGTCAGCACAATATATTTTGCTCCACTAGATAAAAAACAGACATCCACAAACATAAATACCAGTAACGATAGCGAAAAAGTTAAAACAAACTCAATAGTAGAAGATACACAAGGTGAAAAAAAGGGCATTACAAGAAAACGAGGATAAGAACCCAAAGAAGAAATACACCACAAGGAGGTATTAGCCAATATTTTCATGTAACACCTGGTACTGTAAACCCTGAAAACCATACGCCTACAAATAAAACCGACAAAAGAAATGCAACGAACCCTACAGACGAATACCACAAACGTACAGGTCCTGCACAAAAGACAAGAAAAAAGTAGTACAAGACTGTATCATACATACATGAAATTAGTATTAAAATTTATGCATTATTATATTTAAAAACAAATGTACAAAATGTATATAATTTTTATTATTTTTATTATAATTATGGAAAAAAACAAAAACATGAATGTGATGTGATTATAGATTTCATACATCCAAAAAGAAGTGACAAATTGAAAGTCAAAGACTTGTGTGTTGTGAAAAAGGAAAATATTCATATATGGTATATGTACGCTATAAATAGCACAATATAATCTGATTTTTCTGGTAAAAACACAATTATTGATGTGAAGTTAATAATTAAGCACTTTTTCCAACATCTGTTTTTCCTTGTGAAAAGAGTTCAAATATTCACTGAAAAGTCCAATTCTGTGTTTAGCCAACGGCTGGCAATCTATAGTTACACGTGTTCACACAGTACTAGTATTCATAGGTAAATTCATGAATAATACATGCAGGTTTCAAGTTCCTATAACACATGGATTACGAAATTTTACAAATCCACAATCACATAGATTTTCTATCAAACCTATTGTGAACTTCATGTGGTATTTAAATTCAACTTCATGTGGTATTTAAATTCAACTTCATGTGGTATTTAAATTCATCATTTGAGGTCGATGAGGTGAAACTGGGTCAACCTATTGTTAAAGTAAAGGTCGAACATCGACTGAAAATAGACAATAAAACAACAATTAGTACAATGTAACAATATTATGAGATACACATTAAAATGATAATTTACAGACAGATTGTATATGTATCGCTTACATAATGGTATATTTTTTATTAAATTAACAAGTGTATGTAGAAGGTGTACAATGTATAGATTTGCGAAAAAAAATATTGACTTTGCATTTATTATTATTATGTTGTTAACATCAGACTTGAGTAAACATTGAATTTTCATTATGACACATCTGACAAATTATGAGTGAACCTATACATATATGTTCATTGAATTGTCAGGGATTAGGATCAAAAGACAAAAGACAGAGAATTCATATGTGGATGAAGCATCAACATTGTAATAATTTATTTATACAAGAAGCCATTTCACAGTTAATTTAGAGAAAGATTTGAATGAAGAATTCAGAGGTGACATATATGATAGATATGGTAATTCACAATCAAGAGGGGTTTCAATTTATATTAATGAGCAAATAGAATATACATTTATTCATAAATTTCAAAATAAAGAAGGGAGAATTATTTTGCTTAATATAGAAACTAAAGATAGCATTTATACTTTAGTAAACATTTATGCCCCAAATTTACCAAAAAACAGAAATGTTTTTTTTTTCAAAAAGGATATGATATCAGAAAATAGTTTAGGAATGGTAATTGTTAAAGGAGATGTGGAGATATGAATGATACTCTATCAAATATTGACATAAAAAGTTACAGCACAACCAGTTAACAGTTTAAAAAATCTAATTAAAACACAAAAGTGGATAGACATTTGGATAGAGACACATAGTAACAAAACACAATTTACATGGAGACGCAAAAACAATATGAATGAAGCCTCTCGCATAGATTGTTTTCTTATATGCCCAGAATAAGATCACATATATGTTCAGCAGATATAAGACCTACACTTATATTTCACACATACCACCAAGCTGTATCATAAAATTGAAAGGGAGATCACAATCCAAAGGGAAAGGATATTTTTAAAATTAATAAGAGCATTTTGGATAATATTGAATATAAATACATAATAAATTACATAATTCATAAATCTAAAAACAATCCAAAACTTACCAAAAATATTGGACACCATTGGAACTTATTCAAAATTGAGGTCAAAGAATACACGATTGAATACTGTAAAACAAACATTAGTTAAATATATGTATTGGAAAACAAAATGAAAAAATTAAATGAAAAAAATAACCAACGTTGTAAAGATGAGGTTATAAAACATTTCCAAAATGAATTAATTACTAATGAGAGTAAATTAAAAAAAAATATATGAGAAAAAAACCAAAAAGAGTTCAAATCAGGTCACGAATTCAATGGGTAGAAATAGGAGAAAAATACGAAATTCTTTTTAGGTTTGGAAAAAGCTAGACAAACAAGAAAAACTATAACTGCACTCAGTGATAAAGAAGGAGTGATAAAAACTGACTCATCCAAAAATTTAACAATTAGAGAAAGAATTCTATATAAGACAAGATAATAATATGAAGGGATTTGAAATCGATATAGATGGGAAAACACATTCTTTACAAATCAGTCAACTTGCAGATGACACCACACTTTTTTTAAAAACAAAACAAGACATTTCAAAAGTTTTAAACATGATTGAAATTTTTGGCACATTATCAGGGCTTAAATAGAACAGATCAAAAACAGAAGGCATTTGGTTAGGAAAACACAAACATTGCAAAGAAAAATATGAAAACATCAACTTTAAAAGCAAACCACTGAAACGCTTGGGATTTTTTGTCGGTTGTAACAAATTTGAATGTCAAAAACTTAATGCAGAAAAGAAAATAGAAAAGTCTGAAAAGATTATTTAAAAGACTCAGTATAATATTGTTCTAATAGCATATCAATGAAAGAAGGATACACACTTATTCTTTTCAAATCAAGATCTTTTCTCTACACTGGTATGTGAAAAACGTGCCGTGAACATTTTAAAATGCTTTGTGATTTGTGCACTATTACTGAATATGCCAATATTTGAAAAATAAATAAGAAATAATTTAACGGTCGTTCTCTAGATGTAATGCATATCCTTTTATTAAATTTATAAATGCTCTGTTATGGTTTACTTTCAATTTTGTCCAATGGCCCTTTCCCTTTTTCGCAATGGTCGCCACAGACTTTGAACTGTAGATTTCTCGTCAATATCTACTCCAAGTAAGTTTAAAATTATACGGAACATTTTCTAGAATAATCCCCCGCTTAAACTGCGACAAATTATTCTGACAAATTGAAAAATATGGACAATATAGCTGTGCTTGGTTGACAGACTTTTGTGATAACAAACTTGCTGATAAAAGATAACGTTATCAAAAAGGGACGAAATATACCAGAGGGCAAGTCAGACTAATAAATCGAAAATAAACTGACAACCTCATGGCTTCAAATGAAAAAGACCAACAGACAAACAATAGTACACATGACACAACATAGAAAACTAAAGAATAATGATGATGGTAAGACATAACTGAAATATCTTTTGTCTGAGCAGAAAGCTTGTAAGCCTAGATTATGTCAAAGAACGTCTCTTCCTCTTTCTGAAAAAGTTAATTGAAATATAACAAGACCTTGTTGATAAAGATTTCGTCTCAACTCACAAATAATACATGATGGTCTTGCAGTTTACGTTCTAGGTATTGACGTTGCTAATCGTCTTAATTACGTGTTACAGCGTTACTTATAAGCTTAACTGGCCTGACAGGCATAGTGAGCTTTTCTCATCACCTGGCGTCCGTCGTCTGTTGCTGGCCGTCTTCGTCCGTTGTCTTTGACAAAAATCCTCTCCTCTGAAACTACTGGGCAAAATTTAACCGAACTTGGCCAAAGATAATTTTTAGGTGTCTAGTTTAACTTATGGTTTGGTAACCCCTCCTTCCAACCAGCATGGCCGCCATGGCTAACAATAGAACATATGGGGAAAAACAGTTTTTGACATCTTCGAGACTAAAACATTAAGAGTAGGAGTGGTAAACAAAAAATCACCAGGTTTAGATCTGTCTTCCTTGAAATTTCCTGTTAGTTTTGTTTAAACATATTTATTTATAGTGGATTGGGAAACAAGTTTTACAACTAATATTAATCCCTTTCCTATTTGCGGGTGCGAGTGCTGCCTTGTAGCGGCATTAGCCTACTCTTTTTTCGAAATCTACAAGGGTGTCTTTAACGTGCAAGAAATATGGCTCTCTCTTAACACGGGTCAGCCATTTAACGTCCCCTTCCGACGGACTATCATCGTTTCCTCAAGACCATACTCGCAAATGGTAACCCGTTGTTTGATTGCTGCTTAGAATTGTAAATTTAACATGAATTAAGAAGTTTTTGATTATTATCTTGAATATTATTATAGATAGAGATAAACTGTAAACTACAACAATGTTTAGCAAAGTAAGATTTACAAATAAATTAACATGGCCGAATTTGTTATTGTTCTCATCATTTTGATTTTGAAATTATCAATTTCCCCAACCTTAGTAGCAATATACCAACTTCACCTGCATATGGAATATACATTTCCCAACCTATTTGGTATTCAAGAGCGTTCAGCTCCTACTCAGAATTTTTTAAACGTCACCAGTGTCTGAGCGTTGATGAACTAGGGGCATGGCAAAGAGCATCTCGTCATTTTCTAAAACAAGTTCATCGGAAGGTACCAAGACCTTGTTGATAAATATTACGTATCAACTTAACAAATAATACACGATGGTCTTGACGTATATATTCTGCGTACTGACGTTGTGTATCATCTTGATAACGTGTTGTAGAGTTCTTTAATTTGTCTTTATTAATATTACTTTTATTGTTTGGGCTGTTTTTTGTGATATCCATTTGACGAGGCTCTGTACTTATGCATCTCGTAATTGTGTTCTTGTTTTAACATATTTTTTTTTGTATTCTTTTCTTTCATATTTGCTAATGCTTTGTTTATATACTTTTTTGTGTTTCTTTTATACATAATGACGTGGCTCTTTCTTAAGAGGAAATACAAAATAAGCATATAGATAAGCGGCTAGGACACGGTAAACTTTTAATTTACATCCTGTAGATGATCTTCCTAAAAAAACTATAGACTATATTCTTTTCATTCTTTGAACGACAAGATTATTTTATATCTCTACCTGTGTCACGTTTACATTCTGACGGCAAACGCACATCAGAGTTAATGTTAATTTAACCGTTCGGTCCCTGTACTTAAAATCTTTCATTCCTTTATGTGTAGATTTAACATACAAAAATGTAATACAGAAATAAGAAAGCATTGAATGGGGTTGTTAAATTTTATGTATGCCTTTTTGTGATTCTTTGTTCAATATTCGTTTTTTCACGCATCGTTGTCAATATAATGGAATTTGATGCGACTCTCATACAAGTGAGAAGTTTAGTTAGCTATAAGACCAGGTTCAATCCACCATTTTCTATATAAAAACATGTCTGTACCAAGTCAGGGATATGACAGTTGTTATCCATTCGTTTGATGTGTTTGAGCATTTGAATTTGTCATTTGATTAGAAACTTTCCGTTTAGAATTGTTAGTACTTTTGTGATTTTACTTGCCCTTTCAAGTCAATATTTAACGATTGTAAATGAATTTGTGGTATCTTTTACAAAAATCTTCTTCTCTGAACAAATGAGACAAGTTTTATCAAATTGTATAAAATTATTGTAAGGGTATCTATCTTTTTTTTATTTGTTGATGATTTTTCTTTTTCCTTTATAATTTGGTTATATATGAAACTACGGATTCATATGTGTCGAGTTGTGTTATTTGATAACAGCACAGAGATGTCAGTATATATTCAAAACAACTGCCGGGGTATATACGATTTCTTTTGATCCTTAATTGAAACCTCAAAAACGTCACATATCACTTGTTACTACGTGGAATATTCAAACGGTATACATATCGCATAAGTATGCCAGAGACTATCAAAGGAAAAATAATGACGTGCATCCGTTTATAATGCATTTTTAAATACAAAATCACGCAATTTACACTTCAAACAATTAAATTTATTTGCAAAGCTTTATTATAAATTATGAAATATACGATACAACTATTTCACAACAAATTTACCAAGTCCTTCACGTATGTGGAACATATCAGGTTGGGTTTTTCAGTATATGTATGTGTTGAAAAAAAAGAAGCCACACACACATACAAACATAAAACATGAAATCTAGAAACGGTATTGAAATAAGACCGTTGTAATCTGTAATATCTATGTAATTCAGATCTCAGGGTTTATACAATGACATTCAGGGCTCAAGGGATATAAGCTCTAAGCCGGGATTTTCACAGTATATACCCTGTCTGGAACCTGAATAACATGTTATATATATATACAACTATATCACTTCTCAAAATGAATTTTGGGAATTTGGCAACAGTAATAACATTTTTAAAACTAGTTTGAATTAAATAATTATTCTTGTAGAGTTTGTTTTCCATTATTTCTTTCATATCAGATCTTCAACAAGTAAATTAATTGTTACCAAATAAAACCAACTATGATACCATGAAAGTAACATTAACTTTGATGCATCAAAGAGGCTTTCTTGGTTTTACTTCACCTTAACCATTTAAACAAAAAACAAAAAACATAGGAAGATGTTTTAATACTGTAATTAATAAAATCTTATATTTCATGATAAATACTAAAGTAATAAGAAAATTCAATCCATTTAAGGTCAACTGCATAACCTTATCAACTTTAGGTACATGTAGCACAATACGATTACAAGACAGCAGTGATAGTGGATTTATATGAATCTCAAGATTGTGTAATATATGTTTTCTGTATGACACTCCATATTTTCAAATCCATACCAAACATTGGTCTGGTAATTATCGTAATGTGTTTTTACAACTGTTTGTTGCACGAACTTTGTGATTTAATTTTGCCCCTCCCCCCCCCCCCCAACACTCACAAAAAAAGAGGCCAAAGACACCCATTTTGTATTTGATCATTTGGTAAATTAATTTCAACAGTTTCCGTTGAAATTCAAGTTTGAACCAATTATTTTGGGAATATGTGACACATTCGTGTTTCTTTTTGCAATTTGTTTTATTGTAAAAAATGCAAAACGTTGCCATGGATACACAAAAAAGGCATTTAATTTCACAATTTAAACTTTTTATATATCAAATATACGGAAGATACTGGTTACATTCATTTGCACATGTATGACATACTCAGTTAAATCTATGTATTAGGAAGCCTGTAATAGAAGATGATTGCGTATTTTGTGATTTTCTAATTTTATTTTCTAACAGTGGAGTGCTACCTTAGTTTCTTGAAATATTCTAACTTCATTAAAATTGAAGTTTAAAGAAATAAGTTACATATCATGTCAATACGGAAGCAACGATAATTATTTATTGGAGAACCCCAGAAAATACGGATGAAACATTCGAAGTGGTTGAACACGTAACTATGTGATATCAGCTTATTTGTATGCATATTGATTCTTCTTAGCGCATGCTATCACTCTTAAACGTTGACATGATAGAAAGCTGTAACTGGTTCAGTTCTAAGCATGAAAATACTCTGTTTGTACAGTATATACAAATGTGTATATTTCAATTAACGTTTGATGCAAACTTTTATTCCATGTATCTGGAAAGTTCTTTTCTTTTTTACGAAAAGAAGATACACGACTTTTGTACCCATGTTTGGTCTTAAAAATCATACTTACAAGCAATTTTCACAGCCATATCTGTATGGAGGTAATGTGTATCTGAAAAGACAACATATAAATTCAATAGTAAGATTGAAGTGCTTATTAAATTGGTAAATATGCATGCACAATTTGCTAATTATGTAGTTATCTATGTTGTGTCATGTGTTCTATTGTTTGTCTGTTATATTCATTTTTAGCCAGGCGTTGTCAGTTTATTTTTGATTTATGAGTTTGACTGTCCCTCTGGTATCTTTCGTCCCTCTTTTAAATGTGTTTTAAAAATCAACTTCTGAGTAATAATGAGCAAACAATGAAAATTAATTGTCTATTTTTAAAAAATACATTGTAACGTTCTACAGACGATTAACGATGCAATTTAAATATGTCATAGCAAGAAAATGGATTTTTGCTTTCAATGACATGTATTGATTTGTTAGAATTAGAATAAGCCAATAGAAATGTGCGATGACTTTTTCATTTTAAACTCTTGTCATGAACGTTCGTGCATGAAATAATGTGTAAATCACATGTAAACATATCCAATAAGGTTAATACAAAAACAAAAACAATATCGAAAAAAGGGATGAAGAAATGTAAGGATATAGACATATTTCGGATAACAGATTATTTCTTTAAAATTCATTAAAATGTTCTTTGACATCTCCGTTGGGTAGTGAATATCGAACATTGACAAACATTTTACATTTTGGTGACGTTGGTTTAGTTAAAAATCGTCAATTTACAAGGGAGGATCAACAATCCAAGTGTGGACACATTTGACTGTTCTACACTTACATTGTAACACAAGTATTCCTCACTTCAAAATATAAGACAAACTAAACGAGTTGGCATTGTTTTGTTTCATTAAAAAGAATGGACAAAGTAGATACAAGTATTCTGTATTAGGTAGAAAAAACTTAAATATTTTGAAACTGCATACAGAAACTTCTTATTGTCAATCATACCACATCTTCTTTCATATATTCATATCCATCGATACCAACATTGTGTTGTTTGGTAAGGTATTACTAAGTATATGAATCCATTTTCTTCAAACAATCTCATTTATCTTGAATGTAGGATTGTCTACGCATGTGTTCTAAGATGGTTATCAATAAAAAAACATATATTTTTGTCCGGTTAGGTGGCCGTTGGTAAGTTACGGGAGCGAGTAAAATCGACCGGCTGTTCACGTTTCATCAGGGCGTAGATAGTCGTACGTGTTGTCATCTATGTGTTTTTTGCGATTCATATTTGAAAGGACCTCATTTTGTTTTCAGATCTTTCCGCTTTTCTATTGAAAGACCTTTTGTTTCTCTTCTGATTATTATTGTTATTAAGGTCTTTCCTTTTCCAATAGGGAAATACCTTACTGTATTTCTTCTGTTTAGTATTATCATTAGTATTTAAGGTGATTCCACTTTTCCGTGGAAAGACCAATTGGTTTTGTTCTGATTAATTATTATTAGGTCGTTCCACTTGTCATGGAAAAAAGACATTTTGTTTTTCTTCTGATTATCTTTTTCTCTGCCGTCTCAGATGCTTTTTTATATTTTGGCCAATGATGTTGTACAGTAATGGGGATTTCAAAACTCACCCTGTGAAACCAAACTCTTATTCTTATAGGAGTTATCTCCCCATGTTCCCTTTTTCTTGTTATCTTTATATCTCTGAAACCGTAGAAGATTTCACCAAATTGTTTGTGTACTCTTAAAAATGGTTTGACTAAGTTTAACTGGTGTGATCGGATGACATCTCATGGGAGTACTTTCCCTCTGAAAACTTAAAATTGGTGAAATGCTACATAAATTCATACATTATACATCGTAAAGTCTTTTGATATGCAGACCTTGGTCCCTTTGGAGGAAATTGAGGAAAGGTCAAAGGTCAAGGTCATGTTTTAGATTTTAAATTTTACTTTTTATCTTTATTTAAAAGACCAGTTAACAGTTAATGCTATGATGTAATTGCCAAATAACTATTTACGATAGAGTGCAACTTCAACCCTATTAAGTCGAAGTGTTTTGGTCAACCCCTTATAGGAGTTTTCTCCCCTTATGTATTTGAAATAAGTATTACTCCACAATCATACAAGTGATTGACCTGGGTTCTTTTAAATTTAAATCATTGACATATGACCTTTTAATTGATGTCAAGGTCAAAGGTCAATTTAACGTTCTAGATGTTGACCTTTGCTAAATAAAGGCAATAGTAGTATACTCAATTCTTACTGTTTCATTATAAAACAATAACGTCTTCTCCATTTGGTTGAAGATATTTCATCATGTATCAGGTCAACTGGAAATAACCGTAATTAGCCTATTTTAGATTAATGCTGTGGAAAAGTACCTATACTTTTTTATAATTATTTTTATATATATCAGTTTGAAGTAACAAATCACATGAACCAGGAGTTACATTTTCAAACGATTTTTTTGGGTATATTTCATTCTTATTATCATGATTATCGAGCTGGAAAGATGTTAAATTGATCTCTGAAGAATTAGTTTTTTGGCTCTTTCTTTTCTTCGGCCTATTTTTATATCGCTGTTTTGATGTTTCGCAAGATGTCGTTTAGATATATGATATCGTACAGTTTGTACGCTTTTGAAACTGACACTGCGTAACCGAAAACTTTTCCATGTAACAGTTAGCTCCCCGAATACTGTTTTTCTTGTTATTTCTTAAACTTTCCAATCGTATAAGATAAAGGCAACAGTAGTACACCGCTGTTCAAAACTTTTAAATCGATGGGAAAAAAACAAACTCGGGGTAACAAACTAAAACTGAGGGAAACGCATTAAATATAAGAGGAGATCAACGACACAACATTAAAATGTAACACACACAGAAACGAACTAAGCATTAGACAAAATGCGATGAGAATAACAAATATAACATCAAAACCAAATACATGAATTTGGGATAGAAAAGTACCGTGAACCGTCTTATAGAAATGTGAATTCACACTCAAATATAAGAGAAAACAAACGACACAACAGAAACACAACGTTAAAATGTAACACACACAGAAACGAACTATAATTTAACAATGGCCATATTTCTGACTTGGTACAGGACATTTAAAATAAAATGGTGGGTTGAACCTGGTTTTGTGGCATGCCAAACCTCCCGCATTTTGGCAATGTTAAACATAACATTAAAATGACAACATAACATTACAGGACTATAATAAAAATAAATAAGAGAACATACTAGACAAAGAAACAAACGAATAATAGCAAACAAATGGCACCAGGTTTAAAATTTAATACGCCAGAAGTGCGTTTTGACCAAAGCCGTATAGAGATTCCATATGAGAGTTATTTCCCCTTTTGTATTTGATATATAAGTGAAATGTATTCGTAACTGGAAAACAATAAGTGATAGAGGCATAGAGACTTTAGATTTGAGGTTCTTGGTTCCAAAAAATGAAAATGAGATCAAGGTCAAAGGTCAAGGTCATTTTAAAAATAATGGTTTTTGCTCGTTATCACTTATTTTCAGAAATCTTATAAGATATCTACAAAATGTCGTTACACGTATATTTTATTTAAAAGGGTACAGATGGGTGCTGCTTTAACCTAAACAGCTAATTAACTTAATAAGCAGACTGTATGACTAGTTAAAGTTAGGACAGGTGTTATGACTGCTGTGACCGGTCCTAGGACATAATTTGTGTTAACTTAAAAAGCAGACTTGGTCCTAGGACTGTTTAATGATTGCTCGAAAAGTTAACTTCAGGACAGGTCCATGACCAGTATTAAAGTTAACTTTGAACGAAGTTAACTTTGCCACAAGCAGTCCTACACACAAGTTAACTTATGACCAGGTCTGCTATCAAAAGTCAAACGAGACCTGTTTTTATAAAAGTTAATTCATGTTTGGTTCATGATAAAGTTAAAATGATCCGAAGTTAACTTTGGTCTGGTATGCTCCTCCAAGATAAAGTTAACATGATGCAAAGTTAACTTGTAAACAGGACTGCTTTGGTTGATGAATGTCATATGAGTATCGACTTCCGATCATACGATCTTTGTCTTTTTTATGTGAAAATAAATATCAACTATGCCTACAGTAAAATATGTTAAGGTGGCTCACCCCAATAGTGACCCCCTGTAGATTTTTTTTATTTTCACATATTCTATAGATTTTTTTATGCTGAATCCAAAAATGCAAAGAAAAAAGGGGGTCACCTGGCTCGTTTTCCCCTCAAATTGAAGCGAAATGTGCGATTTTGACCCTATTTCCAAACATGTCCACCCTTTCAACGATAACGGTTACTTCAAATTCACAGACTTTTAAAACCAAGTCAGTATGATTTTTATGTCAAAAATCATTAGAATTTGAAATGTAAACCTTTTCCTTGGTTGTTTTTGACTTAAAAATCCTTTTATTTTCAGATTAATGTCTAAATTTTGTATTTTCTAATTTCAGTTTAAGGCAAAAAATATTGGTTTAATCGATTTTTCGTAAAATTTCCCCGGTAGATTTTTTTTAAAAACAGATATGTCAAAGCTATGAACTTTTCAAACATTTTAAGGTAAAATAAAATGAGGGTCACCAGGCTTTTAAAAAAGTTACAAGCTTTTGTTTAACCCTTCTACATTGTACCCCATAAGGTCTGATTTCAATGCACCCCATTAATTACTTAATTGTGAACTCTTTATTGATGGCTTTAATAAAATAATGTTTGTAATTATATCTATAAACGATGGCTGAATATAAATGTGGTTATCGTATTACTGTTTGTTATCAAAAAGCGAAATTTTGATTATTTATGTGAAATACGGTAATTTTGTTTGGCGCGAGTTGCTTCCCTCTAATTTGGCGCCATTATCGGACCAGAGGAATTTCAAGGTCGCCATTGCCGAGCAGCATATTATATTGATGAATATGTACATGCATAACAGACATTGTGGCGAATATACAACGATGAAGGTAGAGTTATTACATAAGAAAACATAGATTTCGATATATTAGGCAGCCAAATGTTATCAGTATCACGAAAAATACAAACTTGGGGGTTGTCTCAAAATACTGGCTACTGTTGAAAATCACTGCGGCTGAAACCTTGCACGGGCTCAATTTCTTTTCCATGTTTAATGTTATAGATCGTTACAGTTGGTATCTTATTTATGTGTTTATTTTACCCTTTACAGACAAGTTCTAAACATGTCTGGCCAGTTTTGAAAAATATCCGTGTGCAAACGGTCGAAGAGGAAGGGATGACATCTACTATGAAGCACCACAACTGTAATTTTTACGTTACCGTTAGTGTCAATGAATTAGTCTTTTTAATCATCATTTGTAATATCTAATTTCGTAGCCAAGTTGGGGTACCCCATAACTTCCCTCGGGACAGTTTCTACTCCCTAGCCCCAACTATATTTCCCTTCCCTTTTTATCCTAACCCCCCCTTTTTTTTTACTTCAATACTTTCATCTCCTTGCTCCAAGACAAAATAAAAATGATAACATATAGTTCCAAGATACCCCCTTTTCTCTGATCCCTCATTCCCCTGTCTCCTTACCCCTGTCCACCCCTCAATCAAGGTCCTCAAGGGGTTTGATTGACTTATTTATTTTCTTGAGAATATGATATAATTGGCCTACTTTGTAAATGATAAACCCTACAGTAGGAGGCAATACATCTTATTGAAGGATTCGTCTTGATCAATCACAATGTGTTTACCATTAACCAACCCCCTAATTATGTTAGGCATACAAAAATTTCTTAATGTCTAGTAATAGTAGTATCAGGGTTAAATATGTACAGAGTGTGGCCATAAGTATTTGTAACTTGAGATTGTTAGCTGTTCATGTATATTGTATATGAAAATACATTTTTTTTTAAATATTTTGGATTGATTTTAAGCATCCTGGTACCAATAGAAGCAGGATTATCACAGGTTTTTTTTTTTTTTTTTTTTTTTTTTTTTTTTTTGTGTCTCATTTTCATTATTTTCTGTTCAGAAATTCGATATATATTCAACCAAATTAAATTATAAAAAAATATTTTATGTGTTCTCAATGGAAAACAAAAACACATGAAAACGAACCTATTATCAAATAAACACATATTAATTTAGATCATTCTACTTCTTTTAATGTTACCCTTGCATTGTCAGTCTTATTAAACTTGCATGTACATCCCAAATTTGGTTTCTGTTCTCCAACTTCAGTTTGCCTCTACCAATGTTATGAAACTAATACACAATTAATGCATACATATGCTTACTACCAACAAACACACATGAAGTTTGAATTTTTGGTGGGGTCGCTTTTACTTTTCTAGAGTTATGCCCCTTTACAAATTAAAAAAGTGCTGAATTTTTGTTCCTTTCTTTAACACAAGTTTGCTTCATCCAAATGTTCTGAAACTTATATGCAATGCTTACTACAACAACACTCAGATCAAGTACAAATTTGGGTGATGTCACTCTGTTCATTCTTTATATGCAAGCGGCTGCTCATCTGTGTCCCATGGACACATTACCCATTATGAACTAGTCTACATCTATATGCTTTTGAATGTCAATAATTGTTGATTTTCTGACAGAACTTAGTACTCTGATATTTAATTTCAGGCTGTAAGTACATTTGTACATGTACATGCAAATGGAAGGAGTGATCTTGGAATGTTCAACTTTACTTGGAAACTATTGGCAAAGTACTGACAGAATTTCATGAGAAGCCAGTATCATATTCTAGTCTTGCAACCGGAAACTATGCGTAAAGTGCTGAAACTTAAGAACAACATTCTACATGTACAAAAATGTATATGCAATATGTGTTGCCACAATCCACTTAAGGAGCTAAGATCAACTATAAATTGGAACTACATGTATATGCTTTAGTGCTGTCAAAATCCTTAAAAAAATCCAATCAAAGGACCTACGTCACCTACCAGTCTCAATGATGAATACAGATCATATATATATATATATATTGAGTCTTATAAAAAAAACAGTGAAGGAGAATAAAAATAAGGAAAATATAGAGCTGATCAGCTAATGATTGTACATGTACATGATGTATAAATGGCAACAATAGGGCTCTTCACGGTTAGTTCGGCCATATTGGATAGGGGCAGATTTTTTTTAAAAGAGGTGGAAACAGTATGAAAGTATGGGAAATGCTATGCATGTTTCTTAGCAACTGCTCTATTTGAATGATGTGTTCCCGTATTTTTCACACTATTTTTACCTCTATTATGAAAATCTGCCCCTATCCAATATGGCCGAACTAACCGTGAAGAGCCCTATTCTTACATGTATACTAGTACATTGAAATTAATTATATTTATAATGTTTTATAAATTTGATCTCATAGACATTAGAGGAATAAAATCAATCACGTTTCAAAAATTTGATTAAGTTGAGCCTTTTATTTTACGCCTTTTCCCGTTTTCAGGACATATTATGGTATACCATTGACTGTCCGTCGTCAAAATGTCGGACATATACTCAAAAATAATAAATACTAAAAGGTACATGTAGTAGATAAACTATTTACGTGCAATAATTTACAATTCTGTCTGGCAATTGTCATTGACCACATAATCATTTGTATGGTTCATTGGTCAACAGTAAGTCCTCTTTTAATATGCTATACTGTGTAATCAATAGGTCATCTTCATGTATATTTGGTGTATAAAATGATTATTAAATGTATTATAACAAATTGAAGTATCAAATAAGAGGATGTGATATGATTGTACATGAGACACAAAAGACCAAATAACACACAAATAACTATACATGTAGGTCACCGTGTATGGACTTCAACGATGAGTAAAACCTCTTCTGCATAGTTGGTTTTAAAGGCCTCGAAATGACAAATGAACAATTTAAAACAATTCAAATGAGAAAACTAATGGGGTGATTTATGTACACAATAATGAATGAAAAACAAATATGTCTCTCTTGCAGGGTTTATCTGAACTTAACCTCATTTTGATGGACTTGTTTGTTTCTTGAATTCTAAATATGTTTCAAAATATTTGATTGATGGGATAATTGTTACAGAGTCCGACATAGTGTGCGGGCTCATTGTTTGATTATATTGCGAATAACTGAAGCCGGCCCCGCTTTGGCAGTCTGTCCCCACATTGCCACTGGAGAAATAAAATAACTAAGAAAAAAAAATTGAATCACGATAATTTCCTGTCGATATGCACATCTACATAGTATGTCCTTATTATCTACAAAGTTTCATGAAATTCTGTTGTGTGGTTTCAGAGGAGTTTCAATGACAAGCTGTTTGCAGTAGTATACTGCAGCAAATTAGTTCAAAGGGGCGTAACTTCTAAAAAAATATTTCGTAATTTCCTGTCGATATGCACATCTAAATAGTATGGGTGCAATCAACAGTTTTTTTTATGACGTCATATTTTGAGGGACCATGTTTAAGTGACCCTTAGTGGTGGACTGATTAATAAAGATACTTGTATAAAACTAGATATCACTGGAATCCGAATGTTCTCTAGTTTATAATGGAATAAAAAAGTGTACTTTTAATAGTATAAAAAAGTTTTATCCAGAGAAACTGGGAAAAACATTGCCTAATTTAAGCTTAAAAACCCTGAAATCAGGTCATGTGCACACCCCTGAAGACATGATACCTGCACATTTTTCATAATCAAAATTGTATGAATTTCATAGATTTTTACCTGGTCTTTCAAAAAATTCATGCTTCAGGGTACGTTCGCCTGCTCCGAAAAGAGCTACAGTGGCTGCAAATAAGTTTTCAATTTTCACTGCCAAAAAAACAGACTGTTTACAGTGTTGTCTCCCCTCAAAACATGTATATTTAATCTATTTTTTTAAATTATTTTAATCATTCAACCTGCTTTAATTGAAGTTAATAAACATATCTTTACAACCAAATACAAAAAAACATGATACTTTTTCACCAATTATGTTGATAAAAAGGGACTTCCCTCCATGTCTATTTTTTATTTGGGGAATAACCCCTAGTTTTTTATACGAAACTGTTTATAGCACCCGATGTCTTTATTATATTGTGCGGTTTGATAGGAGTTGCGATGATAAACTGTTACAGTAGTATACTGCACAAAATAAGTTAAAAGGAGCGTAACTCCAAATTATACTGCAGCAAATAAGTTCAAAGGGGCGTAACTCCTAATTATACTGCATCAAATAAGTTCAAAGGGGCGTAACTCCTAGAAAAAAAAATAATCGTAATTTCCTGTCGATATGCACATCTACATAGTATGTCCTTATTATCTAAAAAGGTTTCATGAAATTCTGTTGTGCGGTTTGAGAGAAGTTGCAATGACAAACTGTTGCAGTAGTATATTGAAGCAAATAAGTTCAAAGGGGCCTTACTCCTAGGAAAAAAAAATATGTACATCTAAATAGTATGTCCTTATCTAAAAAGGTTTCATAAAATTCTATTGTGCGGTTTGAGAGGAGATGCGATGACAAACTTGTAGTAGTTTATTGAAGCAAATAAGTTCAAAGGGGCATAACTCCTAGAAAAAAATTGAATCGTAATTTCCTGTAGATATGCACATCTGCATAGTATGTCCTTATTGTCTAAAAAGGTTTCATGAAATTTTGTTGGGCGGTTTGAGAGGAGTTGTGATGACAAGAAAAAGGACTGATAGTCTGGCTGATGGACGGACGGACGGGTCAAAAACGTTATATCCTGCGCAACTTCGTTGCGTAGGGTATAAAAATAGGAAGATTGAGTATCATTGTTTATGAGGCAACTCTTCACCAGAGACCAATTTACATAGAAGATAACAATTATGTCCCCGTACGGACTTCAACAATTACCAAAAACTGATATGTATACCACATAGTCAAACAAATAATAGTCCCAGAAATTACATTTTTTTATATGATTGCACATAGTGAATTTTTTTTTGTGCATACTGAATAATGACTGGCAAATATTTCAAGCATAATACGGATGAGAACATGCAGATAAGTATCAATTATGAAAGTTATGCAAAATAAGAGGAGCTAGATATATGGACTGCCATTAGAAAATGAATGGACAATTTTGCTTGGTGCATGTATAGGCAAAATCCCCCCTTTTTACCCTACGAGGCTTCGTATTTATACATCCAGCTGTTTAAACACCCTGTATAATCAACGGATCGTCAGATTAGTCATATTTCTATGTTAACCATACGATATGAAAATAAACAGATGTGGTATGATTGCCAATGAAACAACTATCCACCAAAGATCACATTTAAAATTCAATATTATAAATAAAAAAACATTATCTCCTTTTATCATCACGCATATATCGATGATTAGTTCTGCATTTCTTTGCCACGGTAAGATAAAATCAGTGTTCACAAACAAAATTGTCATTCACATCTTTTGCCGCAATGACATCACTCCACTATATTTTTTTTAATCAAGAACTTTCCTTATTTAATAGCTAACCTTTTAAAAAAGCATGTCAAAAATTAAGATAGAAGTTAAAGTTTGCCAACATCACCGGCTAATATAGCGTTCCTGTGTACTGGGCGTGGTTTTTAAATTACAATCCAAACTTTAAAATTTCCTGAACCTAGTAGTATAGATTTTTTTTTATATATAAAGTCTTTAGTAGTGTTTGAGACTGCCCGGCACGCTGAGGGTGTATTTCCTAGCAAAATCCCGACATGGTGAAACCAAAAATTTTGTGGTCCTCCGCAAAGCATGCAGTATTGAGGAATTAAATCATAGACCGATATATAAGGTCGGAATACCTTAAGGTCCCGGTTACTTTTGACAGTGGTGGATCCAGGGGAGGGTTCCGGGGATTGGAACCCCCCTTTTTGGACGATCAATGCTTTTGAATGGGGAAATATAGTTGGAACACCCCCTTTATGTCCTGGATTGGGAACCCCCTTTTAAAATGGCTGGATCCGCCCCGATTGATCAATTTTCATCTTCACGAAAAGGCGGAAAACATCAAATTATTGAAGTGTCTTTTTTATTTCTGCAGGAAAACAAATAATCATTTTAGTGAAATAAGTTGCTGGATCCATTAGTCTTTTATAATAACACTCAGTGCTCTAATTCAATTATTTTAGTTTTAATGCTGATATTTCTTCTTTTTTAATATGAACTCGGTTGACATATTGATAGATACAACAGAAAATTGCAAATCAATAAAATAACAATTCAGCAAAATATCATAAAAATAGAAAACCTTGGCCCCGAGGTCTTAGATTATAGGACTTAGTCTAGTAATCCAGAAATCATGGAATTGTGATACGATAAAAATTATCATGATTTCCGTGCAGGTAAACAAATCTTTAAATGAAAATGTTAGGTGTGTCTGTCAAGTATTAAGTCTGTTAGAAAATTGGCATCAAATTTGTTTTGGGGAAAATAAAAAATATTTAAATATAATTATCAAAATTTTGCAGTGGAAAAATATATCGCATACTCGGGAATAAACTAACTCCTAAAAATACTTGGAAATAAAGATATTTCAAATTTTAAATAGATTTATGACAGAAATAACTGTTATAAAACGCCAAACGGATTAAAGCTTGAAAATAAACCCACCCCGATGCCTTTAAAGCATACTATACTGGCAGAGGATACGGGTCACAAGTTTACCTGTTTTTAAAAGCTGTACGATGAAGTTGTTTACATCGCTATCATTTGTTTACAGTTAATCATTGCGTCATTGGCACACAAATAAATCTCCAAGACATCATTTAATTGAACCGGTATTGAAGTGAATTCAAAATATGGTACGAACGGACCTAAGAGGCGATCGTGTAAGATGAGAATGCGTTTTGGGAGCGAAGCGGCACCAAATACTGTCGACGTCATACATGTGACTTCGTCAGTATTTATATATATATATTTTTTTTTAATGTTATTCTTAAATCATGTATGTTTTCTCATTTTAGACTTTTATGCGAAAAATGAAGAAAGCACTCTGAATTTCTGACCGTTCGTATTTCCTGTTTTGAAGAACGTTTTGCATCACTTGTTTACATCGTCAAGGGTGCTTTCATACACGCCCGCGTTCCAAGGTCGTCAGAGCTATTTGAGAAGACCCCTAAAAGCGACCGTTTCCAAAGCACTCGTCGTAAAAACATGCGTTAAAATATGCGCATTGGTAAAGGGCCGAGCCACCTTGAATAGGAAACTCGTCCAAAGGTCTTGTCAGGTCAAGTAGAACTGTCCACAGTTCTGGTCTGGTCCGGTCAAACAGATCTGTCACCAGGTCTGGTCAAGCAGACCTATCCACATGTCTGATCTGGTCAAGCTGACCTCTCTGCAGGTCTCCCTGGTCTAATCTGACCTGTCCTGGTAACAGTTCTGTTCAATCAAACTTGTCCTTAGGACTGGTCTCTAGCAGTTCTTAAAAAGCAGACATGAGGTATAGTCTGCTACAAATAAAGTTAGTTTACAGGTCTGCTAAAATATTGCCAAGTAAACCTATAGAGCAGTCATAAGGACTGCTTTAAGTTTACTTGTGTACAGGTTAGAACTTCATCCATCTGTACGTAGCCGTTCAATGGGAGTTTGTGAACTAAGTTGCAAGTCACATGACCTTTAGAAAATCAACTGAAAATGACCTTTTATAAACTGGAAACGGCTATTTTTTAACTTATTTATTGAAAAAGTACATAGAACCATATATGTTTGGAATCAGTATCAAATGATACCGTAATTGACATTTTTCAAACCGGAAGTAACAACTCATCTCCCTTATTTCAAACAAAATGCGTAGAAACCATATATTTTAAAATTTAACATTATATAAAAGAGGGACGAAAGATACCAGAGGGACAATCAAACTCATAAATCGAAAATAAACTGACAACGCAATGGCTAAAAATGGAAAGGTAGGTCACATTTATGAAAGGGAAGGGGATTGTAGTTACGACGTAAGGAGCATATCCGATATCATTTGTTATCACTTGTCACTAATAATTACATTTCTAACCGATTTTTATTATTTTTAACACCCATAAAACTATGCAAACCAGTCTACAAGGGGGTCATAAGCTTTGTTGATACTTTGTGAGTAAAGAAGTCCATACAAAAATATTTTATCTGGTTTCCATGTATTTCAGCATGGAGATGCTGTAATGTACCGGCTCCATTTTGAGGCAGTATTTTTCTATGAAATTGACCAATTTCAACACCCTGAAACTTTAAAATACGAAAAACAACGAGATAAAGAGTGATGATATATTGAATAATCAAGTGTAAAACCTTTAACGCATCAGTTAAATTGAGAAAGGAAATGGAGAATGTGTCAAAGCGACAACAACCCGACCATAGAGCAGACAACATCCGAAGGCCACCGATGGGTCTTCAATGTAGCGAAAAAACCCGTACCCGGTGGCGTCCTTCAGCTGGCCGCTTAAAAGTATGTATACTAGTTCAAAAACTCCGAATAATACACAAGAAACTAAAATTAAAAATCATACAAGACTAACAAAGGCCAGAGGCTCCTGACTTGGGACAGGCGCAAAATTGCGGCGGGGTTAATATTAAAAAGAAGATGTGGTATGATTGCCAATGAGACAACTATACACAAAAGACCAAAATGACACAGACATTAACAACTATAGTTCACCGTACGGCCTTCAACACTGAGCAAAGCCGATACCGCATAGTCAGCTATAAAAGTCCCCGATAAAACAATGTAAAACAATTCAAACGAGAAAACTAACGGCCTTATTTATGTAAAAAACAAAAAACAAAAAAAAAACAAATGAACGAAAAACAAATATGTAACACATAAACAAACGACAACCACTGAATTACAGGCTCCTGACTTGGGACAGACACATACATAAATAATGTGGCGGGGTTAAACATGTTAGCGGAATCCCAACCCTCCCCCTAACCTTGGACAGTGATATAACAGTACAACATAAGAACGAACTATACAAATCAGTTGAAAAAGGCTTACATGTAACTCATCAGATGGACAAAAATGTTTATGAGATCTCAACCCTCCCCCTATACCTCTAGCCAATGTAGAAAAGTACATAATTTTTTTCAAGAAACAGTTTGTGGATTATTCTAAGGGAGATAATCCAGTACAACATATTTTCAGAAAATCTAAAAAAGTACATATTTTAAAAACTATCCAGCCTTTGATAAAAAAATGATAAAGATAACTCAATTTGTTTTAATAATTGGAATACTTAATCATGCATTTTAGCTAATAAACTTGCAAGATTCTCATTGTAGTACATTCTAAAATTCTTCTCGAAATATGCCCAAATTTCCAATTTCTCTCTATAAATCGATGAATTTAAAATAGTATTTTGTGGTTAATTTTGGAAATGTAAATGTTTCTTTTTTAAAAGATATAAATTAACAAATAAATTCAAAGTAACAATGACCATTAATCAATTACAATTTATGATGCCATTTATATTGAATTAATATGATGCAAAGGGAGATAATCCAGCAAAAAATGCATTTTAACTTTTTTCAAACTGATCATTTCACCTTCCAAAATCAATGCAATTCATATATCAATATATAGACAATTTTATGAATGTATACATTTTTCTTTTTTCTGACGCATAATCATACTTAACAATGTAAGTTAAGTAGTTCAAATATAATAGATGATGCCATAAATATTGATTTTCTATAGTACAAAGGGAGGTTATTTAGAGAGAAAAAGTTTTTGTCAAAAAATCGGAAGAAAGAAATCGATTTTTCTTCAAATTTAGGGTTTTGCTTTTGATACACCATAAGTGTTTCAATATTTCCTTTCTTTCCATAAAGATAAAAAAATAAAATAAAACCTACAAAAGGTGTAATCAGAGAATGTTTATACCAAAAACAATCGGGATTTGTTTTACGATTCTGTTAAAAAATATCAAAATTTGCAGTTGTTAACAACAAAAATTAAGATAACAATCTGTATATCCATGAAGTTTTAAAGAATATTTTAAAAAGAAAACAGCAATAATCTAACAAGGTGTATATACCTAAAAATACAGTCAAATTAACGTTGACTTTTATATGACCAATTGCATAATACAAAGAAATCCAATTATAAAAAACAGACTTCTAAACTAATTTGTGTTGTCATATTTTTACAAGAGTTAACTCATCTCATATGCATGTATTGAAAATGTTTCTTTTAATGACATTATTATAAAATAATTTGTTTTTGGTGTTTAAAGTTCTATCTATAGATTGTTGTTTTCAAGATACTATGCATACATTTAAAAAAAATCATATCTTCATTATAAGGCAATAAGTCGTCCGACGATTTGAACCATGCAGACTTTTTTGTTGACCTTTTTTTGGCTTTCGTTTTTTACTAAAATAGTTTATTTTTAGTTTAGTAGTATAACAGTTTATTACATTTCAAAATAATACGCAAACATACAAATAAATAAGTAAATGTTAAAAATCATCATCGAGGGATAACAACACTAATAAGAAGTTTAGCCATTGAATTGTTTGTACATCTTGTCATGCTGATAATTTATATTGATACTGCACTATTTATGTCGAGACAGTGAAACAGAGTGATCCTAGATTCTTTCTTTGGTGGCAGCGGTGTCATCATTTAGTTACTTTTTTTAGACCCAATTAACTTTGTGGTTGCAGTCTTGTAATTAACTGCTCCATAGGCTTACATGCTAAACAGCTGATCTTTAAAAAATGCTACATAGAATTTTTTTTTTATGTTCATATCATTTATGTACTAATGTGAAATTGTGATTTAATAGAAAAAAAAGTGGGTCATGCCACGAAGAAGAAAAAGTTACGTAACCCTGAAGTCAAAATAATTTTTTTCTACTTTCTGTTTGCTGTTTTCACTAGGCCGCACCACTTCCAGTAAACATGAAATCCTTCCACTTTCCTGGATTGATATCCCCAAAAAGATGCAAGATTGTTTTAAAATCTATATATATGTTTCAATTCAGCATAAACCTATAATCAAACAGAAAAAAATGAGTCCAGAAAAAAATTCATAAAAAAATGGACTATTTTGTTTCCCTCCATCTTTTGACATGCACCGGAACTGGAGTTGTAATACAAGACTGGTACCTATAACAATAATGACATGTCTTCAAAAAATAAATCATTCACTTAGTTTCATTAAGTAGTCATATTTGAACATAAAAAATGCTATTAAATGAAAACAGGCAAAATTTGGAAATCAGTCATGTCTATCAAATGATCTGTAAGTCTCATTCTAGTCTATCTTTATGAATGGTTTCTTATTATTTGGATACTGTGAAGCTAGAAGAGTATTCTTATCTATTATTCTTATTGTTTTTTCCTTCTCTTTGATTGAACCACATTCAATAGTTTACCCCTCCCCCTTTTTTCCATGAAATCTACCCAAGTGGGCCTCTTGTTTAAGTCAAATTGAAAAACTACCCAAAACTTTTTCATAGTGAAGAATATGCTACAATACAACTATCTAAACACAAGAAATACCATACCTTTCCCTTTTTTGACAGGTCTTTATACATGCCTACTATATCATGGTTTTTAGACTGTACTTGACACGCCAATGCATATAAAATTTGCGATAAAAATCAAGAAAAAACAAAATGAATACTCAAGTCGGTGTTTTTGGTTAGAATATTGATTACTTGTCACACCTAATCACAAAAATCCTTGTCATGATGGATAGTTTTAGAGAAATTCTACTTTTTAAACAACTTTTGAACCCAAATATAAAATGTTCAATTAACCATGCAATGCCGCAAACAGGAAAAGAAGTATAAACTCATGCAAACTCCCCAGCCGCAATGTGATGCTAAAAGAGGGACGAAAGACACCAGAGGGACAGTCAAACTCATAAATCGAAAATAAACTGACAACGTCTGGCTAAATTTGAAAGAAGACAAACAGACAAACAATAAAACACATGACACAACATAGAAAACTAAAGAATAAGCAACACGAACCCCACCAAAAACTAGAGGTGATCTCAGGCCCTCCAGAAGGGTAAGCAGATCCTGCTCCACATGTGGCACCCGTCGTGTTGCTTATGTTATAACACATCCAGTTAATAGTATAATTCGTTAGGTCACATTCATAAAAGGGAAGCGGATTTTAGTTACGACGTCAGGAACATATCCGATATCATTTTTGGAACGGTTATTCCATAACGGTCAACCAACTCGTGATGGCGTCCGTATAATTTACAAAGGGATGAATTCAACTTGACCATTTGGAACTCTTGGTTTAATAGCTTCTTTGTGAGCAGCAACCCTATATCAAGAACATCATGATAGGAAATGCAAGCACGGGAATATCGTATGAATTTATTTTCGATTTATATGTTTGACTGTCCCTCTTTGACATGTTCACACTTTATTTATGTATCGGTGTCATAAATACCTATCTGGAACTGACCCCGTGAGTCGAAATGTATCCCTCCGAAACCTAAACATCTTCTCATCATTCAGACAGTGTAACTGTTATAGGTAGAAAAACACGAAGGATGAAATTTGTACAGGACCAGACTCTGGTTCTTTGTTACATTTGGAATGAAAAGATTCAACGACTCATTGGACGTATGGTTATGCCCCTATGAAAATTAATCGCAGTCGCTTGACCACAAAAACTCAGAAACTGTAAGTCGTAGACACCTAGGATCTTCACCAATTATTATCAATTCATGTGACTTTGAAAAAGTTCTCAAGGTCAAATTGGTATGTTGACATTGACCTTTGACCCAAAACTTTGCTATGGGATAATCTCAGCAACCTGAATTTTTACAGAAGTGTTCAATAGTGGAGAATGTTTGGGTCAATAACCCCTGTTTTAAGTTTAAGAAAAGACAAAATCAGCTTTTACTATATAACCAAAGGTCCTAGACCCATGGGATCTACCGCAAAGAGATTGGGGCTTTATCAACTAAACAAAGGTCAAAGGTCGAGGTCATGTCCTACATACCGAATTAAGTGATTAATCTTATATAAAGGATTTTTAGTGTGTTTTCAAGCTTTTGAAGGTTGACCATGACCTTTAACCTTTCAACTTTATATTTGATATCTCAAAAACGATTATACTTACATAAATAGTAAATAAACAAGAATTTGGTACCTACAAAACGTTTAATCCCGCTCCAAATAATTGTACCTGTCCTAAGTCAGGAATCTGATGTACAGTAGTTGTCGTTTGTTTATGGAATTTATACATGTTTCTCGTTTTTTATATAGATTATACCGTTGGTTTTTTCGTTTGAATGGTTTTACACTAGTAGTTTTGGGGCCCTTTATAGCTTGTTGTTCGGTGTGAGCCAAGGCTCCGTGTTGAAGGCCGTACATTGACCTATAATGGTTTACTTTTATAAATTGTTATTTGGATGGAGAGTCGTCTCATTGGCACTCACACTACATCTTCCTATATCTAAGAATGTTAAGTTGACAAAGGCTCAACTTTTTGACATTATGACCGTAGATATTTGAAATATCCTAAGAGGCATAACCCCAGTTAACGGTTTCAGAAAAGAAAAAAAAAGCTTAACTCTTGAATTTGGGGATTTATTACCTAGACAAAGGTCAAAAGTCAAGGTCATGTCCTACATAGCATATTTTATATTTTTGTCATATGTTAATTGTTTTATTTGTGTTTGAGAGCTTTTAAAAGCATTCCACGTTTGTTGGAACATATATTTTACATTATAAAAAGGAAAAACATCTGAATTGTTCAAACACAATTGACATTTTGATTATTATTATTTATTTTTTTTCCGCCACATTTTTTTGTAACGGTGTTTTTAAATTTTGCAATATGTCCCTTATACTTTTTGCATATGATAGCGAACAGTTATTTCGACTTTGAAACTGACTCTGTTAGCCGAACACTTTTTATTGTAAGAATTATGTCCACAAACACTGGTTTCTTGTCTGCAAATCTGCTTTGCAACCGTTAAATATTACGATAAAACGATTTCACCAGTTTGCTAGTTATATCCTCTGGATCTTAAAAATAGATTGACCGAAGCGGTCCGGAGAATAAATATGGATTTTTTTTTCGTTTTTGTTTTTTTTAATAAGACAAATGTAGTTGTAACTTGTAAATGATAAGTGATAGAGACCTAGGGTCTTTTGAATTGAGGTTCTTTGTAAAAAAAAAAGAGAGAAAAAACGTCAATATCAAAGGTCAAAGTCATGTTCTAAAGTTTTTACAAAATCACATTTTGCTTTAAAATCTATAAATTAAGTAACATAATATATGTCCCCTAATCAGTAGTGGATGACAGATTGATATACCCACTTAACCTTTTTTTTTTTTATATTTAAGAGAATTTATGAATTTTTTTCCTCTGGAGGACTTGGATTTAACACTGTATAAGACCAGTGCATGAATATTATAAAGAATAGACCAATGAGACACATTTTTTTTGAAAAAGGATTGCATCGCCTTTTATTTCATATAGAAAATTACCCATTCTCTAAAACTCCAGTATAGAAAATTGAACATCCATGGAAAATTGAACAAAGAACATAACATTATCATGATTATGGTATATCAAGTAGTTTTAATAAAATGCGTACATACATTGAAATTCTGATATTTCATTAAGTTCGATTTCCATGGTAGGCGTTTATTTTACAATGGGTCAATAAAAACGTTTATCATCATTTCTAAGATGTTTCATCCATACCGAGTACTTATTGATGCATTTTTGCAATGTACAACAGTTGGAACTATGTGGGAAAAAAAATGACAATTTGCAAATCTGGATCTATGAATGGTGTTAAATATTACATGTCTGAGAAAAAATGAAGACAATCATGCTCGCTAATGTTTTATCCCTACAAATACTATATTATGCATTAATGCTGCATATGAAAATTTGAGGTATAAGAAAGTTAGTGCTTAATTTTCCAAGGCTTACTGAAATTGTTTAGAATATTTTTTGACAAGTCTTATTTCTATCATTACTTAAACACAGAAAATGTATCTTCCCATGCTAAAAACTACCAACAAAAAATGCACAACCCCCAAATTGTTGTTATACAGTTTTCTTTGCCATTGATAACTAAACATCCCTACCATGATATATTGTACCCAGTCTATCGACCTAAGATATATAAATTTTCATAGCTATTCACACTACTGTGTATGGTTATTAAACATCAAGAAGTTCCTAATAGGAGTAACACATGCTAGAAAGTATATTTAAATATGTTCTCTCAGCTTTAGCCATTTAAAATTAAACCCCTACTATGGAAAACTGATATCCACTCCTTAATATCTCAGATCCGTAAAATTGTCGAAGCTATTTCAGCTGTGTTACAACAGTCGGGGCACTTAGCGAACTCCATAATATTATGGAATTGGCTAAATTTGACTGCTTTATGAAAATCCATAATATTATGAGATTAAATAATATTTCCAGTTATATTATGCGTATCCATAATTTTGAATATTATTGAATTTCATAATTATGCATGAAAAAATTAAATTTGATGTGTCCGAAAAACAATGTTTTGGGTACTGCTAACAAGTTCCGTAATTTATTAATCTTAAAATGCTATTTTTATGATCATCTATTGATTATATTCATCCGACAATCGTCGGCTTTCTCGCGTCATATTTAAAATGCTTTCGTCTTCAATGTCTTTTATCTAGGACAGTATTTTGTACAAGGGAGACAAATCGTGTCGTCTTATAAGCCATATTTTTCTTAAATGTATTATCGTTCCTTAAACAATGAATAAATCGTGTTTTAGAAAATAAATGTAGAAAATAAGTGTGTCAGTTGACCTCGTTTTCAATACATTAGTTTTATCAAGGGGAAATGTTACAAAAAAATAGTACACATCCTTCAGACGTCTTTATAAATTATAAATGACTATGTACACAATAGGTATAGAAACACATTACTTTCACGTGTTTATATGTCTTGATTTGACGAAATTTAATTAATGGTCAGATCCACAAAAACTCATTACATGCAATTGTTATTGTTTCAAATTCAGTTTATGTTGCAGACCGTTTTAATGTTGCTTATGTGTATTTGTGTATATTGGGTAAGGTGGGTACATTAATTCGAATACACATGCATACAACGTATTTTTTCTGTCACCATCAAATTTGAAATGTTTCTTTTCAAATCCTTTAAAATTAAAATTGTGTCTGTAAAAGAAAAGTCTCTTGTGTTGTCTTACATGTAAATAAAAATTACATCTTAGAATAAAAATCGAGACATCAAGACAGAATTTAAAAAAAAATCATA
Source organism: Mytilus galloprovincialis (assembly GCF_965363235.1). NCBI lineage: Eukaryota > Metazoa > Mollusca > Bivalvia > Mytilida > Mytilidae > Mytilus > Mytilus galloprovincialis. The sequence goes on along the minus strand of NC_134845.1, from coordinate 79,570,010 downwards.
ATCTATAAACATAGGCAGGTAGAAATTAGATATTCATTTTGATGTATTACCAATACATATTTATTTCGACGTCGGTCAATATTTGATGATAGATACACCTGAGTATTTAAAACAGCACTATGACATGTATGATTGTTATTTTCCTACATAACACGTTGCATATCAAAATTCAGTTATAGTCCATTTGACTTCTATATATCTGCAGAAAAAAATTCTTAAAAATTAAGATAACATATTGGTTCTTGAGAACCACAAAATTAATTTATATACAAGTATAAAAACAGCAGAAGAAATAAATTGTAAATATTAAACTATTTCATAGCGAAGCAAGGTCATGTAATACAATATTATTTAGTTCAGCAGTATGATTAATTGGTAAGAAACAGATGACATAATTTACGTTTGATATGAAAATTTATACACATTGCAGAATGAACTCATAATATTAATGCCTAGTTGAAATTATATCACAACATACTAATGGGAGTGCAACCTGTCAAAATAATCTTTTGGAAATAAATATATAAGTACTGTATGAAATGTGGATGATGACTTATGCATGACGACATTTATAATAGACTTTTATTTTTGTTTGTTAATATATAATATTAAAATCGAAAAAAAAAAATTCTATTTCTATTTATCCAAATTTATTCTTCGAATTTTTTTTTTTCGATTTTAATATTATATATTAACAAACAAAAATAAAAGTCTATTATAAATGCATGACGACATTTATAATAGACTTTTATTTTTGTTTGTTAATATATAATATTAAAATCGAAAAAAAAAAATTCTATTTCTATTTATCCAAATTTATTCGTTGACTTCTTTGCACATCATACTAGTCAAAACACGAAGTTTGTTAGTCAAAATATAATATAGAATAATATAAATAAATATATTAAATATTTATAATATAGAGATTTGAACACTCCAAACAAATATCAATCACTACGTGTTAATCGCAATTCATTGAATGGTAAATCAGTTGATTCAAACAATAAAATATAATATAAAAGCTACGAGAAATGTTGTATAAAGGTTTAAAAATTGTTCTATTATCTCGGCTAATATTCTAAAACTATAACACCTGTATTCCTTAATTTCCGAATTAAGTAGTATTTTTTTTTTATTGAGAGTAATGACTTATTGCTCCGGATTCACAATAATATGTCCGAGTAGGACGTCATGTCTAATTACATAAAATTGAGATCGAAATAGGGAATATATGTAAAAGAGACAACACTCCAGCCAGAGAGCAGACAACAGACTGACACTTTGTGAACTAGCAAGACTTGAATCCTGGTCAACATTTAAGACTAGTAAAAAGCCGGGTTGAAATGGTATTATCGTGATTTGTCGTAAGGAAGCTGTTTTTCTCCAATTTAAGTTTAGACGAGTAAATTCATATAAGATATATGACGTCCCATTGAATTGCTTTAAACTAATACAATAATATATTACATATATGAATGTTACTTCCTATTAAGTTTACAAAAATGTCGCGCTTACAAAATACTAAAACAATATAACCACTCTCTGTGAAAGATGGGCGACAGATTCCAGAGGGACAGTCAAACTTATAGATCGAAAATAAACTGACAAGGCTATGGCTAAAAAAGAAAAGACAAACATTCAAATAATAGAACCCAATACACAACACAGAAAGGTAAAAACTGAGCAACACGAACCCCAACGAAAACTGTGGATGATATCAGGTGGGGTATGCTGATCCTGATCCACATGTGGCACCCGTCGTGTTGCTCATGTTATTACAAACCCGGTAAATACTTTAAATCGGTATGTCATATACGTGAAAAGGAAAGGGGATTTTAGTTATGAAATAAGGAACATATCCGATATCATCTGTAAAACGGTTAATCCATAACTATCATTTATCATCTACAAAATACCACATTTAATAAACATACTCTATCGACACCATTCAAACTCTCGTTAATGGCCATCTTTGAAAAACTAAAGCTAATGATTGAAGAGTTTTGAAGAAGGCTTATTTTCTTTGGTAAAGTGCTAGTTACATTACACCATAACGAATATTATGGTACACCATAATTTAAGATATATTATAAAAATCAATAATATTATAAGATAGCATAATGTGTGGATTAATATTATGAAATCAAATAATTTTGGAAATGCTTATAATGCATCAAGATATTAAAAAATCGATCATATCGTGATAACGATTTTATTGGAATATGTTTTTGTTTCTGTATACATGTCTAACATTTGGTGCTTTCATAAGATAAACACTGGCAATGTTTTGAATTTGACATAGGTAACAATTTATTTAAAAATAAACCATTTATCCGCTATTTCTTTTACTTTAAAAACATCATAACTAAAAAACAGGCAAAGGATACCCAGAGGACATAAAAACCTACAAGTCGAAAATAAACTGACTAAGCCATGGCTAAAAAAGAAAACAAAAAAACACTTTGAAAACAGTAAACATTACAGAAGAATAAAAAAACGTAGACAATTTCATCTAACCTTTACAACATACCCAATTTAATAATCATACTCTATCGATGTACTCTTCGATTCTATTATATAAGTGCATTAATTTTAAAGCAATGTACTGATTCGTTCATTCAAATAAAGCAGTCAATATAAAAGTTTCGACACCATTCAAACTCTGGTTCATGGACATTTTTATAAAACTTAAGCTTATGATCGAAGAGATTTGCAGAAGGCTTATTCTCTTTGGTAAAGTGCTACCCAAAGTATTTTTTCGTGAAAGCAGCATACCATCCGTATATACATTGGACATCCGTTCTGTCCGGACATCTTTTTTTTTCATCCGTTAGGCGTCCGTTCGTGCTATCCGGTAAGGTGTGACCGAAGCACGAACGGACGTCTAACGAATGAAAATAAAAGTTGTCCGTTGACAGAATTGTTATCCGTTGGGAGTCCGTTGATGTACTGACCGAATACAGCGGACGTGTAACAGATGCCTTACGGACACATACCGGATATGCAAAGTACGAGAAACGGAAACGTACCGGACAGAACGGATGTCGAACGTACATCCAACGGAAGAGTACCGCATAAAACGCACACCTAACGGAAGCGTACCGGATAAAACGGATGAACAATATATACGGAAAAATAAAAGGCAACAATAATAATACATGTACATCGCATAAATATTCAAAATGTTTAGGTGTAACTGTTTTTGGTTTATTCTTCAAAATACCGCATAAGGTCAGCGTCTGAAATAAGAGCTGCTTGATTGTGAAGAATCGCCCTTACTTTAAGGTTGATTATGAATAATAAGAATTCATGAACCTTAAGAAATCTGACATACCAATATTTGGCATTTCTGACGAAAAATTTCAATTGGCATATATCCGTTTCAGATCCGTTGATCATCCGTTTTATCCGTTATACGTCCGGTAGAAGTCCGATCTCATTCGTTCAACATCCGTTTTATCCGTTATACGTCCGGTAGAAGTCCGTTGGTGAGTTTATCATCCAGACCACCAACAGATGTATAACGGACACGTAACGTATACAAAATTGAAACGAAACGGACGAGTACCGTACAAAATGGACGCCTAACGGACGTTCAACGGACGTTCAACGGACATTTTATCCGTTGGACGTCCGTTCAACGTTTTGAATATGCTCAAAATTTTCCACCGGACAGAACGGACGTCGACGGATAAAACGTACGCTTTACGGACATGCAACGGATATGGACGGACGTCTTACGAATAAGAACGGACGTCTAACGGACATGAACGGATTGAAAAAAGGTTTTCCGTTAGGCGTGCGTTCGAGATATCCGGTAAGATGTGACCGAGGCTTTTCTTGCATCCTTATTTGCAACACACTATAAAACACGATTTTACATTTCTAGCGATAGACTTTACATCTACAGCGCTTGAATTTACATCTTCAGTGCTACACTTTATACGGATTTGGCTATACTTTTTGGACCTTTTGTATTATAGCTCTTCATCTTTTTTTTATAAGCTTTGGATTTCAAATATTTTGGCCACGAGCATCACTGAAGAGACATGTATTGTCGAATTGCGCATCTGGTGCAAGAAAATTGATACCGTTAATTTTATTACTACCACTGGGTCGATGCCTCTGGTGATGGACTATTAGTCCCCGAGGGTATCACTAGCCCAATAGCCAGTACTTCGGTACTGGCATGAAAATACGGATTTTTTATGTGTTATTAAAATTTGCTATTACAAAATGATAGAAATTGTTATAAATTAAGGAATGTATCTCCCTCATGCAAAGCTCTGATTCCTTTCACAGATTTGGCTATAATTTTTGGACCTTTTGGGTTATAGCTCTTCATCTTTTTTATAAGCTTTGGATTTCAAATATTTTGGCCACGAGCATCACTGAAGAGACATGTATTGTCGAAATGCGCATCTAGTGCAAGAAAATTGATACCGTTAATTTTATTATATCTTCAGCGCTAGACTTTACATTTTCAGCGCTGGACTTTACATTTCCAGCGCTTGACTTTACATCTCAAGCGCTAGACTTTATATCTCCAGCGCTTGACTTTACATCTAGATCTCCAGCGCTTAACTTTACATCTCCAGCGCTTGATTTTACATCTTCAGCGCCAGACTTTACATCTCCAGCGCTTAACTTTACATCTTGAGCGCTAGACTTTGCATATCTCTAGCGCTAGATATTACACATCTCCAGCGCTAGACTTTACATCCCCAACGCTAGACTTTACATCTACAGCGCTTGACTTTACATATCCAGCTCTAGACTTTAGATCTCCAGCGCTGGACTTTACATCTCCAGCGCTGGAGTCTATATTTCCAGCGCTTGACTTTACATCTCCAGCGCTATACTTTATATCTCCAGCGCTTGACTTTAAATCTAGATCTCCAGCGCTTAACTTTACATCTCAAGCGCTTGATAGTACATCTTCAGCGCTAGACTTTACATCTCCAGCGCTTGGTTTTACATCTGCAGCGCTTGACTTTACATCTCCAGCGCTAGACTTTGCATATCTCCAGCGCTAGATTTTACACATCTCCAGTGCTAGACTTTACATCCCCAGCGCTAGACTTTACATCTTCAGCGCTTGACTTTACATATTCAGCGCTAGACTTTAGAGCTCCAGCGCTGGACTTTACATCTCCAGCGCTAGACATTACATCTTCAGCGCTGAACTTTACATATCCAGCGCTAGACTTTACATCTCTAGCGCTAGACTCTATATCTCCAGCGCTAGACTTTACACATCATCAGCGCAGGACTTTAAAAGACACTTTATAATCTGTGTGAGACCAACAGGGCTTCGTACTTTAGAGCCTCTAGTTATTTATTATAAAGAAATCGCATGTATAGGCGCACCTGTATTCTGGTTGATATTCGCATGTGTTACGGAGAATATATCTCCCAATTGAAACTATATTCCGCGCTTGTATGACAGTTATGAATATTTTTATATTTTTCTCATAGTATTTGTTATATGATATATTTTATAACAATTGCATTATGATTTTTTGTAATTTCACATTTAAATTTGCAAAAGTATCATCTCCTCTAAAGCAGTGACATCGAATGTTTTCTTATAACTAATTTTTTTTATCCAATATTTACAACATTTATTATAGTTTCACAACATTGTTTTCGCTGTAATAAAAGCGAACTGTTTACGTCTGCAACATTAGACAGAAAATTTCACATTAAGTTAACCTGATTCCCAGAGATGATAAAAACAATGTAATTAAATATCCACCAGCTGCATTTGCAGACGACTATTTTTTGAACTCTTAATGACTAGACTGACCTACTGAAGGTGTCATAACATTTAGGAATCCCGTAAAGATTAACGTTCAACTTTCTACACTGTAATAAACTATTTAAAAAATACTGTTATTTTTAAAAGAAATTGTAACTTTGTTTCAACATAATTCATATTGTACTGAAAAATAACGATTAGATTAATTTAACTTGCAAAATTATAAGTAAAACTATAAAAACGAGTTCTACTCTACTTAAATTCAATCATACTCCTTAAAACTATTCAAAACTATTAACTATTGTTTTTCAATAATTTAAAACTATTTAAGTTAAGATATCTAATCGGGTCCTACTAAAAAGCGTCGGGAGCGCCCGGATGAAGAAAAAGCGCCCGTGGAAAAAAAATTAGCGCCCGGGGAAAATATATAGAGATGAATGTTTCAATTTTAACAATAATATATGAATACTATTTCGAAAAGCTAATAATGGATCACAGTTTATGCTGAAGATTTATAAATCGTTAAACACCGACAGATACGTTTCTCAAATTTCCCAGATAAATATTAATTTTATAAAATTAAAAGAGTTGCACATTATTTAAGAACGGTAAAAGTAATTGAACAAGTGTTCACCATGCAGTTGCGAATATTAGACCTCGGGAACTGATTTTTTTTAAACTAACTAAATATACGTTTTGATCAAGGACAATATCGTTCATGATTCTTCTATATACTTATATTTACCAACTTATATACAATTTTTAAATCTAAAATGTAAAAGTGCAACAACACTATCTAAACACTTTAGATTTAGCATCGTTAATATCCCCATTTATACGGGTGAAACACGCAATGTTTTTTTTTTCATTCAGGAAATCACTTATTCTCCCGGTCCGTTTTTTCTTCCTCGGGCGCTTTTTCTTTTCTCGGGCGCTCTCGGGCGTTCCCAAGCGCTTTTTAAAAGGACAGATCTTATCGTATTATTTATTAATCGTAGGACATGTAGAAAAAAATCCGTCCTTTCGGATAAGTAGTTTTATACATATCACCCCAAGGTTATCCTAGTAACGTGTCGAGTAAGTTAACGAGTAGCAGCGTTAACAAATAAATGGTGGTGTCAAACTGTCAAATCCAATGTATCTGTGTTTTCCCCCCAAAATGTTTTTATACGGAGCACTCAGGGGAGGACAAGATAACTTCTTTAACACCGAAAAATATATTAGAAAAAAAAATGAATAAATGATATGTTTTAGAAATTGTAATCACAATGACTGACATGCTTGAAATCCTAAATTGGATGCGCAGTTGCTTATTATTTTCTTTTCTTCAATTTTACCCCACCCCCCCTTTTTTAAGAAATTAATATATTTCATAGATTAGACTACATCCATTTTTTTGGGGTAAAATAACTCCCAACATTGGTAGAGCCTTCAAACACCAAACCCTGGATCAGTGCATTTAGTCTGTTATGATTATGGCAGAAGACATGCAGAGAAATGACTAATGACCAGAGCATTATAGGATTTACATTTTTCCTTTTGGTCAATCATCTTGCAGGGTCCAAACGAGTTCACCTGTATGTGTGCCATTTGTTTTCTTAATTTCTTTATCAGCTATTGACTTGGTATCTTCTTATCAAATAATGTGTGTGAAATTTAAATCTCATTTAGATATAAATGTTAGTTTCTTACCCTTTTTACTTAAAAAAAAAGCCATTTGCCAATTTAATAAAAAGAATAACGAATCAAAGAATTCAAATAGGCTGCGCGCATTAGCAAATTCATGTGTTGTTCGGTCACTCGTTGAATATTTTTCTTTTTGGATTCTTCGATAATTTATTCTATAAATCTCATTTTAATTTCAATTGTACGTACACGTACTTATGTATATATGTTTGTTAACTGGAAAATATTTCTCGGTCTTAAAATCAATTATACGTCGTATACTTTTCTATGTTAAACTTATATAGTTAGGCACTTTTGTTGTATGTTTATATCATTCGTTTTTTTAGACATTTATTTCTTCCATTAGTTCACTGTAACAGTTGTAGCCTAAACATATATTCAAAAGGCTAAGTCTAAGAAATCAAGTTGAACCCCATCATGAGTTGAAACATCAATATATATAGTCTTAGGTCTCTACTTTTTATATTTTGTTGTATAAATACTCTGTCACGTCCGGTCTATGTTTTAGTTAGTTTTTTTCTGTTTGTATCGATCTGATGAGACAAGCCATTTTCAACTGGCTTCTATAGTTTGTTCATATGTTAGAAGGTTGAGCGCTCACAAACATGTTTAAACCCGCCACATTATGTATGCGCCTGTCTTTTAATTTGTATAGAACCTGCAATTTAGTGGTTGTAATGGTTCATGTCATTAATTTTTGTTTTTCCCAATTGAATTGTGAATTATGCCGTTATTTTTCTCAATTTATTTGTTTCACTTTTTATTTATGTCTTGGCCTTTCATAATCGACTTTAAGGTATCGGCTTTTGTCATTGTTGAAGGTCGTACCGTTACCTCTTATTGCTAACATCTACTTAATATGAACTTTGGTGGAAAATTGTCTCATTGGCAATCATACAACATCGCCTTATATTTATAATCTTAGGAAAGGTATAGGAAATAGTAAGGAAATTGGAAATATATATGCACACCATTTAATAAAATTCATGCTAGTGCTTTATTACAGAAAATAACATGCAAAACATTAAACGTTTGAAGTTGTAAATTACGTTAAAGCTTGCGGAAGAATATCTCAAAAACGTTTTACGACACTCCCGATAAGGACCGGTAACTCTGTATTTTTTTGCGGGAAAATATGAATGGCTTCTCATATCTAATCTTTCAGAAAAATCGATTTCTTACAAAAGAGTGTCCAACATGCACTTACACCGCACTATTAAAAGCATAGTAGAATATATTGATATACAAATGGATGAAATAAAAAAAAAAGAAGATGTGCATGGTATGATTGCCAATGAGACAACTATCCACAAAAGACCAAAATGACACAAACATTAACAACTATAGGTCACCGTAAGGCCTTCAACAATGAGCAAAGCCCATAACGCGTAGTCAGCTATAAAAGGCCCCGATAAGACAATGTAAAACAATTCAAACGAGAAAACTAACGGCCTTATTTATGTTTAAAAAATGAACGAAAAACAAATTTGTAACACTTGAACAAACGACAACCACTGAATTACAGGCTCCTGACTTGGGACGGGCATATACATAAATAATGTGGAAATTATATATACAGCCCTTGGATAGTGTTAACTTTCCAAAAAATTGTATAGTGTACTGGTGTAATGGTGTAATGGTGTAAGGTGTATGGTGCTGTGGTGTATGGTGTAAGGGGAATGGTGTAATGGTGTTTGAGGAATGGTGTGATTGTGTAACTAGCGATCGGGAATGGTGTGAATGATGGTGTACGACATCTCATTGGTTGAAACGAATTTCTTTTTATTTTATTTTTCGAGTTGTAAACATACTCAATAATAATAATCTTAATATTTGAAATTTAATTGCATTATGGGTAATTTCAGATCGTGTAGATAGAATGGGGAATGGTGCATGGTGTAATGTGTAAGGTGTATGGTGCAAAGGTGTAACGTGTATGGTGTAATGGTACAAGGTGTATGGTGTAATGCTGTAAGGTGTATGGTGTAATGGTGTATGGTGTTAGTGGGAAGTTTACACCATCCAAGGACTTTACATGTAACTGTTATATTAATAATAAAATAACAACAAACCAGTACATACTCTGTGACGTTTATTATAATATGAGGCAGGCATTACCTGTAAATGGGGACGAAGTCTGTATGAATTATTATTTTGTAACTTAAATATTTGTTCAAAAAAAAAGAAACGGAAATACCGTAACGTTTCCGATTTTGGTTCTGTTGTTAGGGATTTTAGTTATGACGTTATTTAAATTATGACGTCATATACAATGTAAACAAAGAAACGCTATCATCAGGTAAAATTTTTCATATCAAGGAATTATGTAAAATGAAATTGGTATTGCGCGTTCCTTCCTATTTTTATACTAGACTGATAAATATATATTTTACTCAAAGATTCATGCAAACGAGACCGGAAAAAGGAAGTACATAGTACATTTCTGCGCAGGTCCGGGATTTCAAAACACGACAAAAAAAAATTTGAACGATTTTGAGTTCATTAGTACAATGAAAAATTCGGGAAATTTTCCCGTATTTTTTTTTTTATTGAATTTTCTACTGTTATTGGGGACTACGTCCCCATATTAGTATAATAGTCCCAAGTAAACTGATTGTATCTCAACAATATCATAGTTATTACGGTGCGGTTGAATTTCCTGTCATTTATTCATCATCCACGCAAGAACTTGTCTCAGAAAAAAATATACTCTGTACATTAAACTCAGTTTCAGGTATAGCAAATGTACAGAGGTGTGATCTTTTTCTGTGACATCTGCTTTTGACCATCCACAAGAACTTGAGTCATCCTATGTTCAGTACTTCAGTACTTTGATTAAGTTGGAAGTTTTCAGTTCAAAATCGATTCATGATTTTTTTTGGTGAAAATAAGATTTTTGAAATATCAATTATTGCAACAACAGAAATCGCGTATTTGTCATCAATAGTTTTAATAAGAACATAACACTTTGTAAATATAGGACCAATTGGCCTATTATTTTCCTTATTACAGTGTATTCAATTTAATGATATACATTGCCTTGTATTGTTTCTTGTGTTCGTCCGGAACCATTCATGAACTATTTGCCACTGGAGTCTAATCAAATCGTTTCCTTTGTTGACTAGTATATATAAATCGATTGAAGCTTGTTTATATCAAGTGACTAATTACATGTAATATTTTTTTTATAAACTGTAGTATCAAAGCTCCTCTATGCACACAAGACGTAATTTATTATTAATTATGGACTTCTTCCAGTAGTTATTTTATATCTATGTTAATCTTTGGTACACCATTCTTACATGTCAGTCCTCTCCCACCATAACATCACTCGATTTTGGTTAATAAGTTGAAAAGTTAAATTTCGTTAATTGTAAGTGTAATGTATCAAGAAAACAAAGACGGGTTCAAACAGAAAGGTTTTGAAATCAAAGATAACTGTGCACCTTAAGATCAGCATGGGTTTATTAGTCGTCAATACGTGTACTTAAAGTCCAGTCTAAAAATAAGCATACTAGGTACTTTGATTCAAGGACGAAACCACGATGTCTAGTCTTACTAAAAAATATAATCAATATTCAAACTCTACTCACTTATGAAGATTAGAACAGATTATACCCATGTCATATCTTTTACCAATTCAATTCAAATATTTATTGTCATATAAACTCTGAACAATAAGTTTGTGACAAATAATATAAACATACACAAAATACATTTAACAAACAAAACCATGAAAACAAAAAAAGCAAAAAAGCAAAACAATCTATCTATATGATATATAAATATATATTTTATAAATAAATCAAGAGTCCCCTGTCCTCAGTTCTAATGCCTGTTTAAAATAGGACCCTAAGCTTTCTACTTTTTTTGAGGTTGATTGACAAAGAAGATATGTATTTTTTTCATTTTCTTGCCAGGACATAAAATCTGGCATATGTTTAATTACATTTCCTATAAAGTTCTCTCTTAGTTTAGCAATTTTTTTGCAGTATAAAATAAAATGGGCTTCATCCTCCATTGTATTACAGGATGTGCATAGTCTTTTTTCTCTAGGTATTTTTAAATGTCTGCCTTTTTCTATCATTAAATTATGATCGCTAATTCTCATTTTTGTTATGTTACTTCTCTTTTCAAAAGATTTACAGTTTAAGTAGTTTTCCATTTCTAAATTTTGCTTTAAACTTTTATATAAATACAATTTCCTTTTTTTATTTATTTTTTCAAATTTTTGTTCAAATATATTTGTGTAGAAATTTAAGAATTGATGTTTTAAGGTTTTTTTTAACAACTTTACCACTTAATCATAAAAGAATCGCGTCTTGTCATTGCCAGTGGCGATCTATGATAGGGCGTGTGCAAGATGTTCACCCCCTCCTTTCATCGAAATAGACAGAAAATAGTATGGTTCTCACAGTTATATGTATCTAAAGGATAAAGTAGTCCTTCACCTAGCTCCTCTCGCCAGTATGAATTGCCTTTTTGGGATTTACACTCCCTTTTCACATTTCATGGATTCTCCCTGATTGTACTAACTATTGTACAGAAATGAGTTAAATCAGTCTAGAAAATACTTTAGGTGGTATGGGAGTCTAAATAAAAATGATAGAATTTGTTCGTTACTTTGCCAAAACGTAGTATCTATTGATACATGTCGAAAAATATAATAAAAATGATAAGTCAACGCGCATTTTCTCAAGCTACAGGACGGGACAAAATGACACATTTTGTATGGATTATACAGGAAAAAACACCATTTTGTGATTAGAAACTAAACAAAATGATAGAATTATTAAATACTTCAGGAACATATAGATTTCAGACACTGCTTTGAGAATATCAAAAGAAAAGATAGGGTCACCGTACTTTTTTCCGTCTAAAATACAAAATACACAAAATGTAGGAAAATTCCATGAATCCTTCAGAAAATGCACTGTTTTAGAGATACCTCCCCCTAAAATGCCAATTAAAAAAACCTAAAAACAAGCCAAAATAGTTAACATTTGCAATAATATTAATATTTATAAGTTCTATTCTTATAAATGAAAATTCACATTAAATATCTGCATTCCTGCATCAAATTTTGCTATCTTGATGGAAAATCTAGATCTTTGGTTCTCTGTTTTACAATCCAAGATGGAGGAAGACACTAATACCACCTTAAGACTAGATCATCTTTTATTTAAATTTTCTCAACTTGTAATTTTTTTAAGAAAAATATGTATTAGGTTTTCAATCAAATTAGTATTATCACAACTGCATGTGACCATGATGACTTTGTGTACTTTTGAAAATATTACAATTACTGTTACACAGTAGCATATCAGATTCATAACCATATATATAATTATCTATAGATGAAGGCTATTCATTGGGGAACCGTCGTGTAATGCATTAAATTTTTGCTCGCGTAATTAACATAATTTAAAGAAAGATGTGATAGTGTAATCAATGAGTCAATTTTTCACAACAGACCAAGTGACACAAAAATTAACAACTTAAGGTCACCGTACGACCTTCACTAATAAAAAAAAAATACCAAACTGCAAAATCAGTTACAAAGACTCGAAATGATAGGTAAAACAATACAAACAAGTTAACAAACAGCCTGACTTATGGTTTAATTGGTGAACGACAAAAAATGAATTATACTTCATATGAAAATGCAATATTTTGATGGCTGATACGAGGGTGTTAATTTACTCTATCACATGGCCGAGAGAGTGACAATTTTTTTTTAATGTTACCTTTTCGTCTAGAAAATCGATAGTTTAAAGGACAATGGGTTGACTATACATCAAGTAAATAAAAACACGGCTAAAGTTCCGCTACGTTTTGACTCAGATTTTATCATTTGACTGTCAATCCCCCCCCCCCCCCCCACCCACCCCAAAAAAAAAAAAACAAGACCGTTCCTGTTTGTATATGGTTTAACACTAGTAATTTTTAAGATACTTTATAGCTTGTTGTCCGGTGTTAGCTAAGGCTCCGTGTTGAAGGTCGTACCTTGACCTATAATGGTTTACTTTTATAAATTGATACTTGGATAGAGAGTTGTCTCATTGGCACTAGCACATGCCACATCTTCCTATATATATGTATACTATATAAATAGAAAAACTGATTACCAAAAACAAGATGAATAAAAAATATCAAACAAGAATTACAAATACATCATTTAGTGAAATATTCCATGTGGAACACCTAATAAAATTATTATTTAGCGAAACAATATTGGGAGGAACATATATAAATTTGCATATAGGAAAACACATCAACTTAACATTGAATACAATGTTTCTTTGAGGATTTTATATTAAAATGGTCTTCAAGTGAAATATGCCAATTTTCACCATTGAAGTGTTCTGTTAGGGGAACATAGAAATATTACACTAAGAACACATTTACATTGAACAAGTTACAGTTTGGTAAATAATTATCTAGGGAACCCACACACCTTTTAAAAAACACATATTTATGGTAAACACATACATGTATCACTTAAAAATGAAGCGATCCCAAATAACCCGTTATTTCCTGAGAGACGGACAGAGATAAAGGAACATGGGAAGGGAAGCGGGGGTTAGCGGGCGGGCAGTTGGGGTCAAGGGATTAGGAACTGGATGAAGAGAAGAGGTAAAAGATGTGATATTCTGGTGAAAATGATTTGACGGATTTTCGTATAGGGGTTAAGAAAATTGAAAGTAGGAATCATCCCTCTTTTCTGTAACGCCAAACGTATTTTTTATAAATAATTTAACGACCGAAAATAGCAGATTTTATATAAACATGTACATACATGTATGTTATAAACATAAACATGTTTACCCCCGCCACATTTTTGCGCCTGTCCCAAGTCAGCTGCCTCTGGCCTTTGTTAGTCTTGTATTATTTTTAATTTTAGTTTCTTGTGTACAATTTGGAGTTTAGTATGGTGTTCATTATCACTGAACTAGTATATATTTATTTAATAGGGACCAGGACCAGGACCAGGTGCGGGAATTTCTCGCTACGTTGAAGACATGTTGGTGACCTTCTGCTGTTGTCTTTTCTATGGTCGGGTAGTTGTCTCTTTGACAAATTCCCTATTTCCTTTCTCAATTTTATGACTTCCTCAAGTTTTATAAACAAAATGGAAAACAATTTTCATGCAAGTAACTTTTGTAGATTTGTAAATTAAAATTTTACTACAGTTTGGGGATTCCGGAGTGGAGGTGGGTGAGGTTCTAGGGGTTGAACCCCCCTTTTTTTTCTTAACTATTATTGCATTTGAATTGGGACATATGTTGGACCCCCCTTTTTTTAAATGGCTGGATCCGCCTCTCAAGTATACGTTATGTTAGGTTTCATTGCAAATTTATTGTGTAGCATTTTAAAACAACATATTTTATACAACCTTGAAAATATATATCAAAGTTCACCAATATTTACCGCAGATAGAAAAAGGCGCGTTGTTGAAACAATCAAATGTGATTATCAAACAAGATAGGAATGTTAAAGTTAGGCTTGTTGCTAATTAGAATAAACAGGCTGGGAGTTCCGATAATAAATCTCAGACAAACGCTCCAACTAAACTGTCAACAATTGAGATTTCCTGTCGAAATAATTATCCGCTATATAAAGAAGAAATGCATGTGTTGGACGTTATAAAATGCGAGTTTCATTTTAGTATTATAATACTAGTGTAGCCAGGTGTAGGGTGAGGCTGTATAAAGAGCTAGCTTTATACATTTTTTTTCTAAAACATTATTATATTACTACATATTACTTTTAACTGATTCGCTGTAATTGATTGTTATTTTCTTTACGTCCAGTCACAAATATTTCGAACATGTTCAAGACAAGAACAGATAAATCATAAGTACAACATGTACATGTAGGTCCTTTATGCAACTGTATGGAGTTTAAACATCACGATTTTAATTGTTGTGAAATAATTCTGACTCTGACCATTTAGATATTGACAAATATAATGTCTATCAATATTAGAATAGTATAAAGCATGACATTATTCTCATTGGAAACTTTAGAACTTAAAATTGGGAATGAAAATTGGGAATGTGTCAAAGAGACAGTAACCCGTCCAAAGAGCAGAAAACAGCACAGGGCCACCAATTGTTCGACACAGTGAGGAAATCCCACAAGTGAGGTTTTGCTTGCATCTAAACAGTATGTTTGTATCCAAGTTCAGCAAATATGAAATTTAATAAAAAAAAAAAATCTCCGAAACATATAAAGGAACCAAAATAAGTAGTAAAAAAAACCCATACTAAACTAACATAGGCCAGAGAATCCCGACTTAGAATAGCCGCACAAATGCGGCATGTATATATATAATGGCAGTCAGCAGGGTTAAAGAACATCAGTTGTTCGACCTGTTAGTCAAATGCGTTTTGTTTAAATATACTTTTTCACTATTTTGGTCTTTTGGAAAATGTTGTTTGTGCTGTTTTTAGACCCTTCTACAACGAAATTTGGTTTACATGCACGAGTATAATAATTGCGGTTTTTATCCAACGCAATCATAGGTTTGAACGTAGTTTTCAATTTAGACTCGTATATTAAATATATATAATTATATATATAAAACTCGTCTTAACATCAACCCAACAATGTTAGATCTGTAAACTTGCTTTCGCAAATTTTTTGTTCTTCCCTCGCCGGGACACCCAATCGCCTGCACTGTTGCCGTCCTGCTAGACATCAATTTATATATAACTTGTTTAATGAAATCTTACCCCCCCCCCCCCCCCAGTATACATCTATCCTATGTGGAATCAACAAACACACAGCAATATGCAAAGTAAAAAGAAGTCCGGAACCGATCTTAGAATAGGTAACACAAGAATATTTTAAGACACGTTCGAAAGGCGGCTATTGTGATTGTGTCAGCTCGACAGAGACACATTCAAATGTCTGAATGTTGCAAAACTGCACGAAAAACGTATCGCATGTAACACACCCACGAAGAGGCTGCCCAACGGAAATAAACCCTAGTACTGAAATGTTGCAATACTACAAAAAGACAAAGAGTACACAAAACAACATTAAATACTGAGTAACAAAACACCTACAAAACAAACAACAGAAAAGTAAACAGATGAATGCATCTCTCAAAAAAAAATTAATTGTTTAGCTCTACCATGATTTATTCTGAAAGTTATAGATTTTTTGGGGGGAAAAAGATCGTGGATTAAGACTGATCAGTGACGTTAAGTTCCAAAATAGTTATTAAGCCAAACAAGTACAAAGAAGAAGAGCATTGAGGACCAACAATTCCAAAAAGTTGTGCCAAATACGGCTAAGGTGATCAATTCCTGGGATAATGAAATTCTTAGTCACAGATCAATGTTACGATTTTGATCATCGCGATACTAGAGAATTTGTCACGACATAATAACGATTGTAATTCGACTAGACAAATTTGATTGAGACTTCCCGAATGTTAAGGGATGCACCTTACTGTCGGGGTGCTTGTCCAAACTCTCCGATCCGTAGGAGTCCGAGTGTTACGAACGTATACTACAGCGTTCAGGCAATAACAGGACATTCCATATCATTGAGGATAGTAATCCGACTTTTTAACTTTTCGAGTCTAAGCGCAGTCTGATCTCAAACGGGAGCAATAATCGCCCTGTGTAAACCCCGCTTTAAAGATCATAGAACGATTCTAGCACGCTCATGCCGTCCTAATCACGCACGTCTTACGACCTTACTACGTTCATATTACGACCATTTTTACTTATAGCCATGCTCGGGCTCATTCTCATTGTCAAATAAAGCATGTAAAAGCTCTCCAGGTTTTATTCGTCTGTATATAATTTGGACCTTATGTCGCTAGTCTATAACAGCTCAGCCATGCTTGACACATTTGTATCATCCCACTATTAATTGTTCAATAAAATATCTTCATTTGATCTTGATAGATCAGCAATATACGTTGTGATAGGTTAATCCGACATCTCATCTGGATCAGGATTCGTATCAGAGGCCCCACTGACTCTACCTCTATCCATATCATGCACAAATACAAAATATTGTAGATTTTGGTGGCCTGTCTGTGTTGTTATCGAGAATTTTACGTATAAATGAAAATAAGGAGGAATGGAACAGTATTTATATTGACTCCGACAACATGATATTGACGTTATTATATTACCGAGAGCGTAGTAAAATCGCCATATGAACATGGTAAGATCGTAGAATGATCGTGATAAAATCGTTCTTTAATCGCAGAAGAAACGTGCTAAGATCGTTTTTTAATCGGATAAAGTGTGATATAATCGTAGTAAAAACGTGATGAGCGTAGCAAGATCGTGATTATCGTAGTGAGGTCGCAGAACAAGCGTGGTGAAAACGGGGTATACTCTTGGCGGAATCGTTGTAGAAAAGTAATGAGGTCGTAGTAGCATCGTGAACTCATCCAAAATTTACATTTTCATGCCGCCCATACCGCGACCTCAACACGATCTGAATACTTTTTAGATCGTGCTGAGCGTGGTGCGATCGTGGTCTAGTGTGACTTGTTCATAAAATAACAGCGGGCAAGCTGAAGAGATGCCGTGCATTTACATTGATACATGTATACATTGTATATTTAGTATTGACCATTTACTGAAATAACTATCTATTCTGTCTTTTTGGAACATTACCATTGAACTTTCATTGTAATTCTTTTGCACTATTGAGGAAGTTATATAATATAAAACATCGTGAAGCTTAACTTATAGCTGTTTTGATTTTAGCCAGTGGCTTTATCTCCGAAATCTAAAAATAACAGGAAAGACGAAAACACCTGTTATATTTACCTGAATGTGTGATCTTGGATTGGGTTTTAAATAAAAAGACACTTTTCTATTATTACTGTTACTATTACAAAATAGAAAAGAAATGAATTTCATCTTCAAATTGGTTGCAGTTAATCTTTCTTCTATATATATTGGCATTCTACATTTCTAAGATATCTTCCTTTTTCTATTAATAAATTATGATCTCTTATTCTAGTTTTGTTATTAGTTTTCTAAATTAAAATTTTGAGTAAGTTAAATATTTTTCATTTGTATTATTTAGTCTTACAAGATTATAAATAGTGAGTTTGCTGTTATCCTTCATATCTTATCATTTACTCTCTTTTCATAAAAATCCTTCAATTTTAATTTTATTTGTTCTCTAATAGTTTTATTTATCTTATGAGAGGAATATGTCTTGAAAGTGTCTAAATCCATACCAGTTTCTTCTGATACATGTTTTACAAATGAGAACCAACTGAAGAATAAATTCGCACAGAGTCTAAGCTTTGAGACAAAAAAAAATGATTCCTTTACAAGAGGATAAATGGCATGAGAATATAAACGTATACCATACAATATAGATTGAAATTTAATATGTAGTTCCAGGGGAAGTCTCTCAAGACCAGCTCTTAGATATAGGAAGATGTGGTGTGCAGTGCCAATGAGACAACTCTCCATCCAAATAACAATTAAATAAAAAAAAAGTAAACCATTATAGGTCAATGTACGGCCTTCAACAAGCTATAATGGGCTCCAAAATTACTAGTGTAAAACCATTCAAACGGGAAAACCAACGGTATAAATTTGATGAAACTATGCTTAAGCCACGTGTATATTTACAAAATTGTAAGTGTGACTTTTTAAAAGGTGGTTTGACATGAAGTGAATCAAATTATCAAAGGGTATCAAATAGTTGCAGGGGCGGATCCAGCCATTTAAAAAAGGGGGAGGGGGTCCTAACCCAGGACAAAGGGGGGGGGGGTCCAATTACATGTCCCAATTCAAATGCATTGTTCGTCCAACAAACCCCCGGACCCCCTCCCCCCTCTGGATCCGCACCTGAGTTGCCACTGACACATTGAGTCTTTTTAGTTTCATGCTCTCTTAATCAACTCAAGATCCAGAAAACTAGTAAATGGTACATATAAGACTGTACTTTGACCTTCAATGGTTTATCTTTAAAAATTATGACTTTAATGGAGAGTTGTCTCATTGGCAATCATATGTTATCTCCTTATATCTATAAAGGTCATGATACGACTTTCAACTATGAGTAAAATTCGTGCAGCATAGTCTGCTATATGAAAGGCCCCGAAATTACAAATGATAAAACAATTCAAACGAGATGCATTATGATTAGTTTTTTTTTTTTTTTCAATCCAAGAAAATATGTATAACTGTGTATATAAAATTTACAAATTGCCAATATCTCCTTTTAAGCTCACCAGGCCAAAAGTGACAAAGTGCGATTATTTATTAAACTTTTCTCATCAATTGTCGTCCTTCGTCCGTCGTTGTCGTCTGATAGCTTTTACAAAGATATTCCACTCTGAATCTGCTGGGCCAAATAAAACCAATTTCGGCCTAAATCATTATTAGGGTATGTAGATAAAAAATTCATTCCGATGCATATGACCACGCTTGTGCACCGAGATGGCAGTCATCGCTAAAAACAGAACATCGGGGTAAAATGCAGTTTTTGGCGTATAAATCTCTGAAACTAAAGCATTTATAGCAAATCTTATGTTCGTTCAGTCAAAAGTTATCTGCCAATGCAGTAGACAACCCGTTGTTGTGTTGTTTCCCCTTGAACTGATAGTTGAAAGAAAATTTTGCAGTTTTTGGCTATCATCCTGAATATTACCATGCATGAAGAAAAACTGTTGACAGCAAACTTTTTCAGCAAAACAAGGTCTACAAAAAGTAGTTATTGCCTTTTACAGTTAATTTCCCACAATTTGTCTTACATTTCGGTAATCCTTTGCCAAAAAATTCTCCTCTGAAACTACTTGTCCACATTAAAACAAACTTTGCATAAACAATGCCTAGGGTATCTAGTTCAAAAAAATGTATCCATTGACCAAACATCAACCAAGATGGCAGAATGGCTAAATAGTAAATAAGCGGGGATGCAGTGTTTGATTTATATCTCTGAAACTTAAGCATTTAGTCCTAAATAAGATATAAATGAGAGAAACTGAACAGACTTAAATGACCGCCAATATACATGATATAAGATAAAAAAAAAAAACATATCTGTTTTTGTCATTTAATAATACTTTTCTCGTCTACAATGTTGAAGTGTGTCTTTGTCTAATATGATATAGACCAAGATGAGCAACACAGGCTATTTTGAGCCTCCGGTTATTATTAAACTGGCGTTTTTTTTTGTGTTGTTTTAACTCGCACAATATTCCGGGACAGTAGTGAAAATAGAGGTAATTCGAATCTTTCATTACAGTGCAGACAATGAATGAATAAATAAAATTGAAAGACTTTGTCTAGCTGCAATTGAAAGACATTGTCTAGCTGCAATATTCCTTTTTTCCTCTTTCAGTATGCAATGCTAAAAACTCGACATGAAATATTAGTTAGGACTTCGATATGGGGAAAATATCACTCACCTCAAGTTCAAGAAAAACAATTTTCACTGTGTAAGTGATTCTTGATGTTGAAAGATTTCAGAAATCATGAACTAAACTTTATCTTATAAAAAATATGTTGTATGATTGCCAATGAGACAACTCTCCACAAGAGACCAAATGACATAGAAACTAACAATTATAGATCACCGTACGGTCTTCAACAATTAGCAAAACCCATACCACATAGTCAGCTATAATAGGTTCCGAAATGACTAATATAAAACAATGCAAACCTAAATTACGTACAAAAATGAACGAAAAACAAATATGTAATACATCAACAAACGACAACCACTGAATTACATGATCCTGACTTGGAACAGCTTGTTTGTAGTTCTTTTGTGTGATGAATGCAATAATATTGAAGGTCGACTTGTTACTCATTTTTTTCCTGCAGGAAATATTAATTCTCTACCGTATTATTAGAATGAAATTAAGCAAAAACTCCTAGAAAAGTTTAATAAATTAATTGAACATATGAACAATACTGCTTATGTTAAAAGAAAGATTACAATACATGTATTGCAATATAATTAAATGTGTCATGTCATGTTCAAACCGACCCGTCAGTTTCGTGCTGGCATAGACATCTTTCGTATGAGTGATATTTTTCGAGGCAATTAATAAGAACTATTACATTAGCGGATCCAGGGGGAGGGGGTCCGAGTGTTTGAACCCTCCTCTTTTTGGCCGATCAATGCATTTGAATGGGAACATATAGTTGGACCCCCCCTTTTTTTGTCCTGAGTTGGGACCCCCCTTAAAGCTTTTAATATGGCTAGATCCGCCCCTGTATTATATGTCAGAGGAAAGACTGTGGTGCTCGCGGAGTCATATTAAGTTTTGGTGACTATTTAAATCTACATGTACATTAGCACGTAAACAAAATACAGCGCTGCTTCCCAGTTTAGTTGAATATGCCATAACATTAGTCATATAATTCAAACAAACGCAAGAAGAAAAGAGTTCTAGTATTTCACAAGCTTTTAGCATTGATTATAAATTTAATTTAAATTCCAGCAACCTTTCACGTTGAAGTCCGTGAAAGTTAGAACATACGAAAAAAAAATCAAACGAATTTAACATTCAAACAAACTCATAAATTTGTTGCGAGTGTTTTTCTATTATATAGACTTTTTCAAATAATTAATTTAGTTTTATTTTATTTTGTGTCGTCGATTAGTTTGTTTTCCTTCAGAAGCATATTAACAATTAAAGTTAAAACAAAAATAATAATTTATAACTAATATCTACGCTTGTGTATTATGATGCGTTGTCTGTTTTCAAAGTTGGCGACTATAAATCTCTAAACTTTTATCACAAAATATTATATATTAAAGTGGCAAGTGCAATTTGAGGGATCAGCGTACCAATGTGACCTCTAGCTTAAGAGAAATGTCTACTCGTTGAACTATCATTAGTTATAATCAGGTTTCCTGATGCACTTGAGCCATTGCAAATCAAATACCTTGTTACTGTAGCTTACAGTACACAGATGTATTAGTATCGTATTTCACTTCATTGATAAAACACAATATTTTGTAGCTTAGACGATTTATAATTACACAGTTTATATATCTCTGCAGATTATAATGTATTTATAGCACACATATGGAAACAGATACGCATACGTCAATGTGATTGCATCAACAATTTGTCAATAGTTGTATTTATGTCCTGCAATTATACTATCTAATATTTTTCGATAATTAAAATACGAATCGAATATTTCCGCTTAGCTCTCATTTAAAATTCTCCCAAACAGAGGTATGCCATGAACAAGATCAGTTTTCAAAATCTTACACTTTAAGCTAATCTAAGTCATTCCCTCTCCATTTATACCGTCAGAGCATATATTTTCATCAGCAGGACTGTTAGTTACAAATAAAGTTGAGAATTAGCCTCATCCCAGGCACAGTTGTCAAGATACTACTTTTAGATCAGACAAATTCAATGCACCTTATGTCGATCCTCAGAAAATTATTAAAGTCATCAGTGATCATCAGTTAGTTCAAACATCACCCCTTTGTTGATTATTTTAAAAATGTGTTTTTTACGGTCCCTTAATACTGTTGTTTGAGTAATAATTTTTCTATAGATATCACTTTATTACTGGATTAGATAATTGTCAGTTTACATAATAAAATAAGAACATGTATGTCATGTATTAAATAAGCTTTTAATTATGATTCATATGTTATATAATTCATATTATCTAGTCCATTGTTATAATGTTGAGGGTTTTACGTTTATAAGTCCTTAAATTCTTTATTGAAAAGCACTTTACGCCCATATGAGCCCTCAGTATGAGCCAATGGCTTAAAACATTATACATAATATACAGTTTACATATATATAAAACAATGAAAAGACAACTACCCACAATACATAAAATGGATATAATTTTGTGTTTCCATTTTGTAAATGTTTTACCGAGCGAGTACTCTTCACCGAGGTAACATCCCTTCATGTTATTATATATTTTTTTCCATTGTAGTTAAGAAAACAATAAATAGATTTCATTTGTCTCCCTTGTTTTTTTTTAGAGAATCAGTTTCAAAATATAGTTATCTCCCATCTTAAATTTAGCCTGTTAGTCAAAGGGAGACAACTTTAATTTTCCACAAAAATTACGGAATTCCATAATATTATGGAGTTCGCTAAGTGCCCCGACTGTACAAAGTTATATTGCATTTAGTACTGATGTCTGTTATAATCATATCATATTAACATTAAGAATGGTACATAACATTTTTAAATTGGCTAATATTTAGTTTTAATTATTAGAATTGTGAACTACATTACTGCATTTTTTTTGTCATTTGTATTTATACATATATTAATAAACACATTGTTTAAAAATATGATTATTTTGCTTTATTTCTGGTTGATTCCAATGCTCGTTATAGATGTGCTATTTTTAATTCGTCATGTCCTTAATTGATGTTATTTTTAGTTAAAAATATCAAGTTTAATGGATGTATTTGAGGTTTCAAATATTTGACTGTGCTTTTTAGAATTAACAAAAAAATGGTAAACTGTACAGAAAGATATCTTAAACGAAACCTAACCAGTACTTTTATCCGATTGCAAAAAAAAATTCAACTCATTTATAAAATGATTAACTGAATTCAGTATACAGAAGCAGTTATGGGATAGCTTTTTAAACTCATAAAATATTTATAATACATTCAACAAAACAAGGTAGGAATAAAACGTGTGAGAAAATATTTTTAAACATTTGTACTCAGACTTGCAAGGTTGAACCCCCTATCATCAAAGCTGACTACCCCTATAGACCTCAGGAATTTTAATTATAAAAAGCTATTTAAACTTTGAATGCATTAGTAATGTTATTATAATAATTTGTAAAGGATCAATCATAAAAGAAATGTTTTTAAACGGTTTTCTCTGTCATGCAAAGACTTCAGATTGTAATAACTATTAAAGTTTTTATTACAGTTTTGTTGCTTTAATAAAAATGTGAACCGAATTCAGTGCAAAGAAGTCGTTATGTCGTAGCTTTTCAAACTACTAATAACGTAATATTGCATTAAAAAAAGAGTAAGGAATAAAACATGTTAAAAAATATGTTTTACATTTTTAATCAACAATGGATAACTGAAAATCTAGTTCCTTTTTTTCAAATTGCCAACAATCGGAGTAATCGAAATGAAATAAGTAGTTTATACAATATTTTTAAACGTTTTTAATCTGTCATGAAAAAAATAAACCCTACATGTACCAAGAAAAAATTATATAGAGCTTGGATTTTCAAATTGTCATGGCTACTTACACTTGTTTTTATATATTAACAGGGCCTTAAGAAAGACTTGGTAGGTTTAAAACGTGATAAAAGCTATTCAAAACACTTTAAATCTATTTTTGTAGAAGGAAAATATGTAAACTGCGAAATGGAGCCATGGAAAACTTTACCCCTAGCATTGAAAGGTATACCCCTTTCCCTGATATTCCTCGGATTTAAAAAAAAATGTCAACGCTATATACACTACTTTTTAAAGTAACACCATCTTTAAACCTTTATACTATGTCACAGAAAAATACCTTTACCGAGCCTGTTATAGAATCCAGCTTTATTATATACTACAATTGCATGCATAACTACTTGGCAGGAATAACACAACTTACAATGTAGAACAATATTGTTAAACATTTTAAATCTGCAGTTTAAAGTGTGCCACCTCTAAGTACCTTATATGTACAAATATATATTCGGGATATGTCATGTGGTAATTATGCATTATCTAGTAATTGGTTAGAATACATCAGGTTATAAACAAATTTTTCATCATTTAATTCAAGATGAAAAAATATACCACATCATAGAAAATAAATCCCCATATTCCAAAGTCAACTTATTCAAATGTCATAGCTATTCAAGTAACTGTATACAGTTATAATGCTTTTTGAGAAGTTGTAAGGGATACATGGTAGAACATGTTTGCAATTTTTTAACTCAGCCATGTAAGTAAAAAATTACAATATATGTAAGATTTTCAAATTGTCTTTTATGGTAGTTGTCAGTAAATCTGTTTTTATGTCTTATATTATATCACATATTTTTTTTATTAAATCACAGCCATGCATAATTGAACACCCTTCCATGATAAGTTGGCAATCCCTTTACGACTCACACTTAAAATGTGTCAGAGTTATTCCAGTAATAATG
Source organism: Mytilus galloprovincialis (assembly GCF_965363235.1). Lineage (NCBI taxonomy): Eukaryota > Metazoa > Mollusca > Bivalvia > Mytilida > Mytilidae > Mytilus > Mytilus galloprovincialis. Next base: position 79,544,438 of record NC_134845.1, on the reverse strand, counting down.
CACTATTTGTAAGATCCAGGCAGGGGGTGATTCATGCTTGTCTCAGAACTGCTTTATTCTTTTATATAATAAGCAGCTAAGATTGAAATAAAGTTTGCAAGCTTTTTTTTTAATTTTGTTGAACGGTTGCTATGGAAACATGCAGGCATTTTTTTGAGGAATTTATGATGACATCAGGCATGAGAATTTGAAAATGTCTACTTTTTGGTTGCAGCAATTTTATGATAATGACAATTTCTAGAAGAAAAAAAAAATTCAACATATAATTAGGCAATATTTGAAATTTATATTTTGATGTTGAGGTTGTGAACAAAAATTTTGATATAAGGCTAAAATGGTATTTAAAAAGGTGCAAAAATCTGTATTTTGACATTTTCTGAAAATAGCTTAAATATCATATTTTAAATCAAGAAAAAATTACATTGAGCAGAAAAGTTCATTATAAACTATGATTGCATCTTAAAGTTTATACAGGACTGCTGAATTTGGTGCATGGTTTCCTCAAAAATTTGTATTCCTGGATTTTTCTCAATATCTCAAAATTCAAATTTTATTTTGGTCTAGAATCGTAAAAGTAAACGGTACGTCTAAACACTACTATGGACTCCTCAATGCACTAAAGACATATACAATGCCACTAAGGACTAGAAGGAGTGCTGTTAAATATATTATTGTTACATATTATGGTAGAGATAGGTATTTCGTGCAAAAAAATCAAATTTTACAGAAAAATAATCATAAATAAATAAGATATTCAACATTATTTAGACGGTTCATTCCTCCTATTCCCACTTTTTTATAAAACTGGTAAGAAAAATTAAAATTCATGTGGGAATAGGAGGAAAACTTATGCAAACAAAGGATTATACTCAAGAAACTTTTAATTGGCCAATGTTTTTGGGATTTGAAATAGGTTATTTTTGTATAGGTTTAGATTTTGTGTTTTTAATTCAAATAAAAATGAAAGAAATGGAATAAAATTGAGAATGGAAATTCTGAATAAGTAAAAGAGATAAAAACGCGACCATATAGCATAAAACAATCGAAATAAAGAAATGTAGCAAATTATCTTATATTTCTTTTATAACACAAATTCAAAAGTAAAGTCATGCAAGCATTATAATATAAAACAAACAATACAAGTAAACAACACTAAAGCAAATCACACATTGTAGCACACACATCAGAAGTCCACCGTATATTAGTCTATTAAAGTTTATTAATCTATTCAACGTGAATCGCTGTATCGCCAAACAGTACTGTTGTAACTTCTTGGTGGGGTATAATTGCTGCATAGTGAATCATGGTTGAGGCCTAGATTCCTCATTTTTCAGTAGTTTTATTTGTTTAAAATGTTTGGTCGAGGGAGCTGGAATGTTTCGTCGACTTGCTTTGCCATGCTATATTTAAACATAGATGTGGTATAATTGTCAAATTGAAACAACTCTTCACAAGAGACCAAAATGACACAGAAATTAACAACTTTATATTATCATACAGCCTTCAACATTGGTCAAAGCCCATGCCGCATAGTCAGCTATGAAAGGTCCCGAAATGACAATGTAAATCAATTCAAACAAGAAAACCTGTTTATTTACAAAAAGTGAACGAAAAACAAATATGTAACACATAAACAGACGACAACCACTGAATTACAGGCTCCTGACTTGGGACAGACATATACATAGAGAATGGGGCGGGCTTAAATATGTTAGCAGGATCCCAACTATATAACTTAATCCTCAAGAAAATCTTTATATAGATAAATTAGTAATGATTAAAAATTTGACATATTGTGTAAACACGTATACATGTAACTACTAGTATTGTTGAAATCTTTATGTTTCTTGCTAAATGTCATTAGTTGTTTTTTTTCGTTTGATTGCTGTGTTATTGACTATAACCTACATCTCCTACAGTTTTGATGTACTTTCAAAAAGGTGTATGAAAAATCATTACTAAATATAGATGTATTGCTTTTCTTCCCCTAGGTAATATGCTTAGAAGAGAAAAATGAACCAATGAGAAATGTACCTCAATTTAGAAAGTTAAATAAAAAGAAAAAAAGTTTCACTTTCCAATTTTAAACTCTCCCCATTTTTTTCATTTTTCGTTCAATAAATTGTTTATATTTATTGACGGGAGTTCACTTTTAATTTGTATACATTTAGGTCACGGATAAATGTGATTTTATTTAAAGTCTAGGATCAGTTAAGAGTACATTTGAACTTTACAGTACATCTGAGGTAGTTAATGTTAATTGGAAACAATTGAAAACATTGAATTCCCTATACTGCAGAATTCAACAAAAAATGACTCTGTTTCCAAGGAGAAAATACGTTAACATGCTGATAAAATTCAAGAGAGCCCCAATGTTTTATTTATTTTGGTCAGGTAGTATTCAAACTTTGTTACAACAATGCTAGCTATGAATTACATATTTTCAATTTTCGGAAAAACACACGAGAAAATTTGAAAATTTCACAATACTTCAGGACTCTGAAAAAAAAATGAATGTTTTTTAGTATTTTTTAACAAAAAATCTAAAAGTCGGGGTTGAACTGCAATACTAACTAAGCTCTGAAGCTGAAACCAAGTTTATATATAAATATAGATGTTATACATGTATATGTAATTTCTGAAAATAAAATTGATTCTATTCATAATCCTTATTCTATTCATAATCAGGCTCTCCGAACAAACGTTAACTTTTCAAGAATCTACATTAAGAATCCACTTCCACTTATATTTTTGTCCATCTGATTAGTAAAGCCTTTTTCAACTGATTTTTAAAGTTCGTTCTTATGTTGTACTGTTATACCACTGTTCCAGGTTAGGGGGAGGGTTGGGATCCCGCTAACATGTTTAACCCCGCCACATTATTTATGTATGTGCCTGTCCCAAGTCAGGAGCCTGTATATTCAGTGGTTGTCGTTTGTTTATGTGTTACATATTTGTTTTTCGTTCATTTTTGAAAAATGAATAAGGCCGTTAGTTTTCTCGTTTGAATTGTTTTACATTGTATTATCGGGGCCTTTTATAGCTGACTATGTGGAATGGGCTTTGCTCATTGTTGAAGGCCGTACGGTGATCTATAGTTGTTAATGTCTGTGTCATTTTGGTCTTTTGTTGATAGTTGTCTAATTGGCAATCATACCACATCTTCTTTTTTTATATGTATGATTTTTTTTTAAATAAACCTACCCCCCTTTTTTTTCCTAACCTTCGGTTCTAACCCCAATGTTTCATTATATATTACATTTGTTGAACCTTCAGAAAAGAACAGACAAGACTGTGAGTGAAGCAAAGCATGCAGTCATATTCCAATTTGAATATAAACACCGTATATATAATATATGTATTTTTTTACATAAATTTCTATTGATACATTTTAAAATAGATGTTGCTATGGGTAATATGTATTTTCATGGTAACTATTGAAGTCAGCAACTATTAACAAAGGTAATTTAGAGTAAGCTTATACTTAAATGTAATTTTTTTTATCAGTTATGAAACAATTTAGTAAATTTAAGCTCTAAATCTGCAATATTCTGCAAATAATAACTACGTTTCCAAGGAAAAATCGGTTGCTATGGTGATAAAACTAAAGAAAGTCCCAAGATTTTTTCTATCTAATTTGGTAAAGTAGTATCCAAACTTCATAATCAAAGTGCTAACTATGCTATACACAGTTGCTCTTTTCTGAAAAACACCATAGAAAATTTGATAATTTCGCAAAAATCCCAAATTCAGAAAAGTTGAAAATATGCATTTTTTGGCAAAATTTTTCAAAAAATTTACAAATTTGGTTTATATGCAATCTTAACTAAAATGATGCTAAAACCAAATTGTATCAATGTTACATATGAAAATTAATGAAAAATGCTTGATTCTATTCCTAATCAGGGTCTGAATTGTAGTGATTTAGCTGACTTTTGAAAGATTGTACTATGCTTCACAACAAAAAATTAGAGTGTCCGTTACCATGGCAACAACTCGTATTTTCCCAAATATTTATTTTTTGAACAGTGTTCAGTTACTGCTTCTTCTAGGCCATTTATAGATAAAATCTGAAACCCTCATAAATCACATGTATATGGCACCCTGCCTGGTTCGTACAAAGAGCTGTACTAAAACAAGTAGTTGGTTGGATTCATTATGATTTTACAATATTTTTCATCATATAGACTCAGCCAGAAAAAAATCTCACATCATAGAAAATTGAACTCCTTTTTTAAATCTCAAATTATCATTGCTATTAGAATTACTGTATACAGTAATGATGCTTTAACAAGCATTTATAAGGGACAAAACATGTTAGAAACTATGTTAAAACATTTTTACTCAGCTATTAAAAATACTCCCTTCCCTTATAGAACCAAGCTTTTTAAATTGTCATGCCAACTAGTATAAATGTATAAAGAACGGATGCTCTAGTCTGCTTATGAATATTTGGTAGGATTAAAACATTTCAACTATTTGTATTTATTTTTAGCAGCCATAGAAAAATTGAACCCCTACAATGCTTCACCGATATCCTCTTTCCTGTAGATCTCAGATTTTCAGATTGTCATACTTCCTTAATGTAAGTAAAAAATAGAAATATCCGAGGTTAGAGAAGATTTAAAAAAAAAGATTTATTCATCCATTACAAACTTGAAAACTTAACCATTGACCATGAAAAATTGAAGCCCACCTACAGCTATTTAACCATCTGATACAGTATTAATGCTTTAGTAAGCATTTTGAAGGAATTTAATATGAAAGAAATATTTCTACTTAGCCAAGGTACACTGAAACCCCCCAGTAGACTTCTGATTATGTTAATATATAGTAATAGAGGTCAGTCATTTAAAGACATATCAGTTGTATCATATACGTTGAAGTATACGCATCTGCATATATACCAACAATTGCTTCAATTTCATATAATTGAAAAAAGGGGCGACAAATACCAGAAGGACATTCAAACTCAGAGATCGACAAAAATCTGACAACGCCAGGGCTACACATGAAAAAAAACAAACAGACAAATACTAGTACACATGTTAAGTGTCGTTTACTACATTAGAAGATGGATATGAAACACATGCACTTACGTAGATGATAGGTATTGGTTTATAATGTGTATAACATTATTGACAGACATATTTTTAAAAATATAAAAAAAAAACTGTTTTTTTAACTATAAATAAGAGATAGGATCTTGTATAAGTATTAGGACATTTTCTATGTTGAGTTGACTGTAAAATAATCTTATTGGCATTAAAATTGGATAGATAATATCATCGATAACATGTGTACTAACTTTCAAGTTGATTGGACTTCAATTTCATCAAACAACGCCTAGACCAAAATCTTTAACCTAAAGCGGGATAGATGGACGAACGAACTGATGGACGAACGACCGAACGGACGCACAGACCAGAAAACATAATGCCTCTTTACTATCGTAAGTAGGAGCATAGAAATTGAAGCTCAACGTATAATAGTCGTAAGCTCGGGATCACATAATAGTTTTTGGTGTATATGCAGATGCTATACGTCAACATATATGATGCGGTGGATACATTTTTGAATGACCAACCTCTATCAAAGCTTTATTTCGAATGAATGGAACGGAATACTTAAAATGTATTAAATGGTAATAATAAATTGATAACTACTCATATCAAATATGGTTATTATCATTTCGTTCAATGTGTAAAACGTAAAATAACAAAAATACTGAACTCCGAGGAAAATTCAAAAAGGAAAGTCCCCAATCAAATGGCCAGATCAAAAGTTCAAACACATCAAACGAATGGATAACAACTGTCATATTCCTGACTTGGTACACGCATTTTAGTTTATGATTTTGATATTTGTTTGTGGACACTCCGTTTTAAATTTTACTCGGTACGTTTGGTTATTTTCCTTTTTGTTTAGCAATCCGACACTTTATTCCTTACCATTTAAAATTGAACACCCCTATACACCTCAAGTTTCCAAATTATCAAAGCTGTTTCAGCTATGTTATATAGTTAGCATGTATTAATAAATATTAAAGTATTAGTGCTATAATAAGTATTTGTAAAGGATTTAACATCTTATTAAATTGTTGAATCATTTTTACACAGCCATGGAAATTTGCCCCAGGTTTTCAATGTCATAGGTGTTCCATATAATAAAATTGCATTAATTACAATTTAGGAAAAGTCTTTATTTTTTTACTCATCCATGTGAAATTTATCCCCTTTCATGGAACTGAATTTACTACTTGGTAGCAAAATAACACCTACACATTTATAACAAAAATACTTAAATGTCATTATTATAAAAACTCCTTTGTATTGAAAGCTCTACATTGAGTACAAGCTACGCAATAAACATCCCAGAGAAACATTGGTGAAAATAAAACAGGAAATGATTTTATACATGTTCAACAAGCCATGGAAAATTAAACACTGTGATATTAAAATTTAGTCAGCCAACCCTCACAATCTCAGGGTAGACATCTAATTCAAAAATGTCATCCCTTTTTCAAAATACTTTAATTATGAATTAATAACTGATAGCTACAGTATGTACTACATAAGTTAGTTTTAAATGATGAGAAGTGCATCAGTGCATGTCTTTAGAACTATTGTAATGTAATTTAACACAGATTTGTTCAGTCGTTGATATTTGTGAAATATCTGGTTACTTATCAAACAATAAGTTTCATTTTACTTGCAAAAATTTGGACTTACCCGTATGAAATATTACCAAGCTGTATTTCACTCTTCTTCTTTTCAGCATATGTTACGAATTGCATTGATGGAACCGAATATTTATCTTCAAGACTCATTCCTTTCATTATCATATTTAAACGTTTCTCCTCATCCGATTCACGTTGTGCATCTTGATAGGCCTCCTTTGCAAGTTCCAATTGGTTGATATTACCCCGTACAGTGTGAAGATGGTCTGCTGACTTCACTTTTAACAATCTGATTAACGCTTTAACTTTTTCACCTAAGAGGCCTCTCAAATGTTTCTCGTCTTCCATAATAACACCGATAACTGCATCGACATTTGATTGGTATCGCTGAATTCCTCCCTCAATCTCTTTTTTTTTGGATTGTAGATCTTTTTTAGCTGTAATATCCTGTTCGGCCATTTTAGCTGATTTTTCTTTACCGGTAGGTGTCGCTATAGAATTTAAATCATAGACTCATTCATTAGTGACAATATCGTATAACCTGTATAGTATGGTAAACATGTCCTTTGTCACACAACGAATATTGACATAATCATTATAAATTCATTGAATAATTTATTTATATCATCTTTTTTTGCTTCAGTAAAGTTATTTATGATGTCAAACACTTTACAAATGGGAATCCTGATAATACTTTTTTTTCAAATAAGCTTCAGTTATCAGCCTAATGTTATTTATTTTGGGAGTATAAACACACTAGAAAAAAATAAGATAAAAATTGTACAATGAGAAAATTGTAAGTACTTTAATCTGTGATCAAGTCAATAAACGTGTCAACCCGTTTGCAAATAACTATATTTCCGTGTTGTTATAGCGTCGCTAAAACTTTTTTTTAAGCATTTAAACATTAAATAGAAAAAGTTTTAACAACGCCGAATATATTATAATTCAGAGAATGGATAAGATTGTTTAAATTGTTTAAAAAAATATATTTCAACTTAAACGTTTACATTCGTATCAATTGCTAACGAGTGACACGGTCCCCTACTTAGAAATAGACGATTTTCAAAAATAATTATTCACTCATAACCATACATATGCCTTTTGAAAACTATATTCTATTTAAATACATTGTGCGATATGTAGGTCAACTATGAATGGGTGTTGTTAAAAATGTAATATAATTGTTAAAGAATTAAATTTGATACCAAAGGTTAACTTCAGAGACATATCTATCCATTTAATAACCTGTACTATATGTGTATTGTTGGGAGAATATAGTATATTTAAAGTCAGCTTTAGGTAAATTTAGCTTTTGTTATTTCATGAGTTATCCCGATTAACAAGATAAATGTGTTACAACTATATTCAAACATACTTCATGATGTTTAATATATTTACTGTATATACTAGGATATGTTGGTGTTTAGTCATATTTAAATCTACATATACGGCACCATTTTGTTATATATAAGTACGTCTGAACCAGTGACGACTCTCCGTGAGATTTTATCCATCGGTAATGCAAGGCTCAAAACACATTCTGTATATATAATTCGCCTACATAACAGCCCAACATGTAACGATCTATCTGTTTATCTATCTATTTATATATAGTATATAAAGATTCTTACATTGATACCAGTGGATTATCGGATTTATTAAATCGAGATAGTTTAATGATCAGTTCTAAAATCCTAGCCTTGGCTACGACTGTAAAATTAATGTTATAACTACCGAGATTGGATAAATCTGATAATCCATGAGTAGCTATGAAAGAATTTGATTTTTTAATGATGAAAACAATAGATTTTTATATCTTGTTAAACGAAAATCCCCTTCGAGTGCCTTCTACATTCCACAAAGTTGTCGATTTCATGAATACCTGTTAGCATATTTGAATCAACCAGTGACCCGATGTTCATGTATGTATGTAGTGAACTTTTGTGCTTAATTAAATAGATAAAGTTTGAAATTGTCATTTTATGATAAATCAATAACCAAAAAATATATCTGTTAGTCTTGCAATGAATAACAAATAAAAAATCAACACGTTAAAACTGAATGCGTCCGAATAGCTTTTCTAGATTTATGTTACTCAAGAACGCTCAAAAGCCGAAAATTTGAAAGCCAATGATTAATAAGAACTAAAATAGTTAATAAAAGATTAAAGATGTTTGTTAAAAATGTACGTTCAATGATTTAATCTGCGATGATCTGCCGACGGACATGATTAAAGATAGCAAGAAGTCGTAGAGCAAAACAACACAATCTGAAATCAAATGTGAGGGATAACACGTGTATTGAACTTTTTTGTATATAATCTGATAAGAGTTAAGGCTAAACAACATAAACTTAGCAGACATCAGTTTAAACACATGACTGTTTAATTGAATAAGAACACTTATAATATTTCTTATCTTTCTAAACATTTACATAATTAGATAAATAAAATTAATTATTATTGTTCTTTGATATATGATAAGTCATTACTTGGTATTTTCAGAAAAACATACATGAAGTGGATATTTTTTAAATGGAATGTATGATCAGTGTCTGACAGAAAAAAAAAACTTCTTCCCTACACTCTCAAAATTGTTTCAACAAAAAAGTTGAAACAAAACTAAGGATTTTCTCATTCCAGGAATATATATCCTTTGCCGTATTTGGCACATTGTTTTGGAATTTTGGATCCTCAATGCCCTTCAACTTTGTACTTGTTTGGCTTTTATAACTATTTTAATATGAGCGTCACTGGTGAGTTTTATGTAGACCAAACGCGCGTCTGGCTATCTAAATTATAATCCTTGTACTTTTGATAATTTTTAACACCAATAAGTCGATGTCACTGGTGGTTGACGTTTCGTCCTCCAGGGTATCACCAGCCCAGTAATCAGCACTTCAGTGTTGACATGAATATCAATGATGTGGTCATTTGTATAAATGTCCTGTTAACAAACTTTTAATTTTCAAAAAACATAGGATTTTCTTATCCCAGGAATAGATGACCTTAGCCGTATTTGGCACATTTTATTTTGAATTTTGGATCCATAATGCTCTTCAACGTTGTACTTGTTTGGCTTTTAAAAGTATTTTTATGTGAGCGTCACTGACTGGTATCATGTAATCAAAACGCGCGTCTGGCGTACTAAATTATCATCCTAGTACCTTTGATAACTTTTTACATCACTGGGTCGATGCCACTGCTTATATATATCATTTTATTCTGGTATCACCTAAGTTGATCAAAGGTATACAGAAAAAACATATTAATTTACATTACATTGAACATTTGTTGAAGAAGCATTAAATATGAGTTATTTTACAACGGTATGATCAGTATAGCTGACAGGTTAAGATCAGAGAGAATCCAGTTTGTCACTTATCATTCTAATAACTTGGCACCATTTTCGAAGTTTAGCTTTCTGTTTTTGGTTCTTAATAGCATTAAATTTTACACATTACAGTTCGTTAGGTATTTCTTGTCAATAAGTACCGTTCTATCTCCCAGGAGACTGCTGCATTCCATTACATAGTGGTATTCGTCACCTATAGCAACTCTGCACAATGAACATTTTTTCTGCTCTCGGGGAATGTTTTGCCATTTACCTGCTGGTGAACGTTATGTCCCCAAGGGTATTACCAGCCGAGTAGTCAGTACTTCAGTGTTGATATAGACACTTTTCAGATGGTTTTCGTCAAAAATGAAATTGGCCGCATCCGTGTTCATCCTCAATCTTTATATATGTTATGTATTATCATAAAATACAACTTACATTTTAATATTAAGGATGAACACGAATGCGGCCACTTTCGTTTCACACGAAAATTTAACTAAAATGCTAGAATTGTGAAGATTTCGGTAATTTAGCATGACTTAATGGTGCTAGTACCTGATATATGTGCATTGTATTGTAAAAAAACCGCCCATATTTATGTAGCAGAAGCATTCTACTGTACAATAATTAACTAAAAGTTTACATTTTAACAATTTTGAAAAACTGCTATAGTTTGGGGCCGAAAAGGGGTCTTACTGGACCTACTCCTTTGTACTTGTTTGGCCTTTATAACTATTTTGATGTGAGCGTCACTGATGTCTCTGTGTCTGGCGTACTGAATTATAATCCTGGTACATTTGATAACTATTTACACCACTGGGTCTATGACACTGCTGGTGAACGTTTCGTCCCCGATGGTATCACCAGCCCAGTAGTCAGCACTTCGGTTTTGACATGAATATCAATTATGTGGTCATTTTTATAAGTGTTCTGTTAAAAAACTTTTAATTTTTCGAAAAACCAAGGATTTTCCCAGTAAACAATCCAACGTTGACATTACGTTGGGACAACGTAATACTATCGTTGTGACAACGTAGTAAAATTACGTTGGTACAACGTAATTTTGTGAACTCCCAGGCACGTGCTGACAACCATCCACACAACGTTGGCACAACGTAATTTGTGACGTAATTTATTACCATCACAAGACGTTGGGACAACGTGATATCACAACGTTAAATGTTCCTTGTCCTCATTTTATTGCTAGGACCAATAGTATTATCAATTCGAGATGTAAATGGGGTCAATATTTCAAAAATAAAATGATATGATATTCAAAAAAGTCGATTTGGCATGATGGCCAACAAGACATCTCTCTATCTTGAATTAAGTATTGTTGATGTTAGTACTTGTAACTGTACAACCTGCAACATGATATCTTGGTACATGCTGCAACTTATATGGTTAGTGTTTCAGTGTTCTAGAATATCGAATTCACTATAATTCTAGAATTTAGATTAACTTTGAGGAAGGAAAACATTTTTTGATAAAAAATATGACAAACTACCAGAAACCTGTAATTCAGTGGTTGTTGTTTGTTTATGTGTTACACATTTGTTTTTCATTCATTTTTTAACATAAATAAGGCCGTTAGTTTTCTAGTTTGAATTGTTGTACATTGTCTTATGGGGGCCTTTTATAGCTGACTATGCGGTTTGAGCTTTGCTCATTGTTGAACGCCGTACAGTGACCTATAGTTGTTAATGTTGGTGTCATTTTGGTCTTTTGTGGATAGTTGTCTCATTGGCAATCATATCACATCTTTTTTATACCACATACACCTAAATATTTACTTTTAAATCTATCAGCTGAATTCATTACAAAATGAAGAGCTAGGAAAAGTGGTTGGGAAAAGGCCAACAGCTTACCGTCTAGTTTACAAAAGATATCAGACATGTTCCTCATGTCGTAACAACAATCCCTTTCCCTTTTCATAAATGTGACCTACAGGAATTATATTGACTGAGTTGTAATAACATTAGAAACATGACAGGGTGCCAAATGAGATCACCCCAGAGTGATAGGGTTTGGGTTGCTCATTCTTTAGTTTTCTATTTTTTGTCTTGTGTACTATTTTTTTACTATTTGTCTACTTCTTTTTTAGCCATGCATGGTGTTGTCAAGTTTATTTTTCGATCTATAAGTTAGCTCAAAATTCGCCCCTCTTTAACCTGAATTTCAATCAAACTAACTACTGCTTTTTTCTGATAAAGGCCACATTAACCAATAAAAATGCATGTAAAATATGTTTCTGAAGTTTTTTTTATTTTCATTCCAAATCATTTCAATTCATTCCTGATCAGCTGGTTGGTTGGTGTTGGTTTCAGGTTATCAGGGTTTCTGCTATACACTCCTCAACCTCAGACACACTGCATCTGTGTATTTTTATACAAGATTCTGGAAAAAATATTATAAAAACAATCAATCATCTTCTATATTCAACAATTAAAATCTATCTGATAAGCAAGCCTTTTATAACCATATTTTTTTTTTATCAAAGTTTGAATAAATATAGATTCTAGCTACAACTGCATCAAGTGTGATACAATATTTATCCAATCAAGACAGTTAAATTTTCCAATTTAAAATGCAAGGCTTGCTGTGAGTTTTAAATATCTAAAATGTAATCCTCTCCAGTGGATAAATATCATATTACACCAGTTTTGGTGGTGGATTCTTTAATGATTTTCAATTAAGATGCAGGCAATCTTTTTTTTTCTTTTTTGAAAGATCTGCAAAAGATGTGTACTTTGAATGTGACATCAGCAGATCAAATAAACTACAAAGGGTGCAGAAAGGGATAAATTGATAAAAATTACAGAGAGATTTTTTGCATTCTAACATCATTCCTTCTTTACAAAATCTTTGAAGGAAATTTTCTTACTTACTTGTGACAACTCTACAAAGGGATAGCTCGAAGAAGTTCTTCTTTTTTTCCCTTTCAAGCTATAATTGGACCAAAGACCATTCGTCCCCAATACTCTCAGCATTTTTCGGACAGTGTCCCCAACTTTATGACCACCTAAGGTACTAAGTAGGTTTACCTAAAAATCAAATCAAAATGGAAATTAAAAAAAAATATATACATTTGTATCGCAGCACTCAAAGGAACAAGTTGATAAAATGTTAATCTTATTTGTTGACAAAGTTAGCAACTTACACCACATTTGTCTAAAAAATTTGCAAATTTAAACTGGATGTTCATAGATGAATATCATTCCACTTTTGAATGGACTTCCAGATGCCTTTTCATAATGAGAATTAAAGTCATATGAAACGAGTAAGAGGTGAAAAATAATGTTTGTCCAATTCTTGAACCAATGCATGTATACATCATAAACTTAGTCCTCTGTGCACGATTTTATCATTTTTTCGCAAATATATCATATAATCGTCAATTTTTTTCTCTCTGTTTGTTATGATTTAACAAATATGGCTGCTCATTAAATGCCGTGTTTTGAAGCCGAGTTTTACCGATTGTCACCCTATAGTAAACAAATCACAAAAAGCATGGGTATTGGGCACGTGTTTAACATGTATAATCAGATATTTGTTTATTTCAATGACAGATCCATGCGTATTGTGGTCACCGAATTGTTACCAGGAGGGTTAAGCTCGGGTCACTATGCATACAGAAAATATGTCGGCGAATTGCTTCCTGGAAGCAAGCAATTAAAAATAAGTAAACTTCTAAATGTGGACAAATTAAAGAATTTTACTCAGAAAAAAGTACATGTACATAAGTTGTATAATGAATACTATCTTTAAGCATATTTTTTTTAAATTTGAGGTTTCTTATGACTTTAAAATACAATTTGTAAACAATAACTGCACTGTACAGTTCGGACCTTGGATTTTAAGTGATTTTTTTACCACAGTGATGTGTACATTAATTTTAACTTAGCTTAGTATTACATACCAATTTCTTTTTAAATTCAGGGTTTTCTAGTTCCCTAATAATCTCCAGCAACTCTTCTTCAGATTTTGCTGGAGATTGTATCACATCCTCAATTATAACATCTTTGGGGCCTGATTTTGATGACAAGATTTGCCCCAACATCTCCTTCATTTCTTTTTGATTTTCCCTGATCACTGCCAAATTTTCAAGGATTATCCTCTGAGTGGCTGAAAGGAAAACAATGTACCTTGAATAAGAAATTAAATACTGCTATTTCAGGAATTTTTGCAATAAATATGACAGTCTTGTATTCTTTCAAAATATTGATCTTTTTAAAGTGAAAGAAGCAGTTCTTTCCTCTAAATGGCAATTATTAATGCACAGAATAATTTCTAAATTTACAATAATATATATGAAAACACATTTTCCAAGAACTGATAATAGAAGTATATATATATCAATATAACACAATACAAATTGATAATGATATTAATATATTGTATATAAATTTGTAGAGGCATGGTTTTTTCATAACTTTTTATATAGAGACCAATTACCTTCAATAGTGTCAACCCTTCTTGTCAATGGCATCCGTAATCCAGGCAGATTATCCAGGAATTGGTTATCTAAATAAAAGAAAATTTTAAGATAAGGAAAATTGTTAAAGCCAATTGATATTTTTGAAAATTCTTTTATTCAGTCTTCTTATGGCATTTTTTTAACATATTAAAGCAACTAACATGTGTACTCTTGTTTATTTCTTTCTTATTCCACGATTAACAACAATGTGTCTAAAGCACACAGATGCATATGCCCCAATAGCATTATCATTATCAAATTTGAGTCAAAAATCTTATTTGGCAATATATCATAGAGAACATGTGTATTAAGTTTCAAGTTGATTAGACTTCAACTTCATCAAAAACTAACTTGACCAAAAACTTTAAAATGAAGCGAAACCGAGGGACAGACAGATGAACAGGCCCACAGATTAGAAAACATAATGCCCCTCTACTATTGTAGGTGGGGCTTAAAATAAATGTGTCTGTTTAACAACTGCAATTTTTTATTCTTGGCTAGATGCATAGGTTCTGATTTTCTAGGTCATTACTTAAAGAGTATGTGTCCACAGTACACTGAAGCCTCACTATCATGTTGTTACTAACTTACTTGTATTATGTGGTGACCAATCTACTACTGGTGATGGTGTCATTGATGACCTTACCATCCCTGTTGATGGTGTCAGCAATGGTGGTGGGGCTGTTGATGACCTACTACTACCAGACCTTATTGTTGATGGTGACTGTGATAAACTTGATCTGGTCATTTCACCTGTCAAGCTTCTGTTCAGTGGTCTAAATGATGATTCTGTTCTGAAATCTATATTATAAAAAATAACAAATAAATAAATAAACAAATAACCAATTTTAGACTCCTAAATATAGTAAAATAGGACAGTATGCATACTAAAAGACAGAAACTTGCAATATATAATTAAATTAAAGATTCCTCCATAATGACGCCTTTTGACGCCACCCCCTTTACTCCATAATGACGCCTTTTGACGCCTGTGTAGTACCTCAGTTGAAACGCTTTGACTAGGAAATGTCTGCATTAGACTTAATAAAATTTGTATCCAATATGAAAAGGATATTCATAAGATTATATGACTTAAATTTATTTGATGAAATATTTGTTTTCCCAAATGCATTATTACTTGAAAGCTGATGATTATTGTTTTATTAAAAAAAATCCTTATGCGAATCAAGCAGGTAAAAATGAAAAGTCCATGGAGGAAAGGGTTAAATGGTGGAACAATATTATCACATTTGAACAGCAATTCAAGTTAGGCTTTCACTGATGATTATATTAAAAATAAAATATGTCTTCAAACTTCTAATCTTATCTTTATTTCAAATCCTTCTCCAATGAATGCATGTTGTGGATAATGATTCTTTGATCTAGAACAGTTCAAATATATATGAAACAGATCGAGCTATTTTTCTTTAAAAAAGGGGTCCCAACTCAGGATAAAGGGGTGTTCTTATTATATGTCCTATTTCAAATGCATTGTTCATAAAAATGGGGGTGTTTGAACTTTCAACCCTTGACCATCAACCCCCCCCCTTTTGGATCTACCACTTATATCTATTCAAGATGCACAAATGAGTTTTTAATGGCAATTAAATAATACAGGAAAGCCTCACTATCATGTTGTTACTAACTTACTTCTATCAAGGGGTGACATATCTACTGATGGTGATAGCGTCAACTGTCTATCCATTTCTGGTGATAGGGCTGCCAATGAACTTCTGTTTAATGGTGATAGCATTGGCGGCACTGGCAGTTTTAAAACTTTTTGGGAAGAACATGGTGGTTCATCTTCATCCGAGTCTGCTGAAAAAAATATATACAAATTTTATAGAAATGACTTGAAAAATAAAGTTCATATACATTTTTATTTCAATCAACAGGCTGCACTATATCTAATCTACCAAACTAGACCACTGGTCATGAAAGAATTTCTAACAATCAAAAGAATCTAGACATGATTTTTCAAAAGTGATCTTTAGAGCAAAAAAATTGTTTCAAAAACAGCTGTCTTTCTTTTGCAATCTAGATTAATCAATATATATCAACAGATCTTCTTCAGGAGGTCAACTGCATCAGCTTTTTAACTTGGGTGCCATATTTTTTAAAAGGCTTTTACACAGTAAAATGAAGTTAACTGAAGACTAAAATTGCCTACAAAACATCAACCAAATAATTATTATCAAATACTGTAAATTCAGAAATTATTGCAAAAATGTGACAGGGTAATAATATTAGCAATAATTGAAACTCGCATGTCTAAATTCTGTGCTTCAAACAGGATTTTTCTCAATATCACAAAACTTAAAATTGTATTTTAGTCTCAAATGACAAAATCGCAATCATAAATGCACCCAATAATTTCTGAAATTACAGTACTTAATAAATGTATATATATATATATATATATAAATGTATTACCATCTGGAATACTAGCATATTTTGAGGCCTTTTAATTGTCCTAGATTTTGTATGCACTGGCTGGACATTGACAGGGCTATTTGTCTGTTCTGGCTGGACATTGACAGGGCTATCTCTCTGGGTTTTCCCCTGATCCTCACTCTCTACATTGGATGTGTCTAAAGCCAACTTTGACTTTATTACAGCCATTTCAAATGAATCTGCAAATTCAAAGTTTAAGTATTAATTTGTAAAGACATTAAACAAACTTGTATACAATGTATAGTTACTTGTGTTATAAAATGTAAAGCACAATCAGTTTTCTAGTTTGGCTAATGATATGTTATTTAATTTTCAACACAATCATCAAATTTATATTTTTAAAGTTCAATATAAAATCTACGGCACAAGTGGCACAGTTCTGACATCACAATAGCTTTCAATAATTTACAGTATTAAACAATTTCATTTAGCTTGTAAGCTCAAAGTAAAGGGGGTTCAGCTCTTGTAGTCTAAACATTGTCGTGTTTTTATCTTCTTAATAAGACAAAATTTCTTTACCTGCAGATGCAAATATACGGACAGAATAAATCATCCACCTTTCCTTGTCAGGTACTTCCCCTTTTCTTGCTCTGGTACTCTGGTTGTTAAAGGGCCACCAACATGCAGATTCCTTTAAAAAAATATATAGACAATGATAATAAAATCTTACATTTAATACATCTAAAAAGTTATATGTATATGTATATAGAAAAATTTCGGAGTGAAATATAAATGTGTGTTTGCTGATTGTTCCCTTGAAATATTGGACATTCATAAATAATTCTATTGGGCATTTTTCAACAATTTCTTTATCCATAAATTAGATATTTTGTCATTTAATGCATGTTATGATGATGTGTTTTTTTTCAATCTACATGTGTTAATTGTTTACTGTTATCAAAAATAGGTGTCTACCTAATTCAGTCAACTATTTTTGGTTTTAGTTTAATGTTTTGTAAATGTGAGTATCTTTCCCAAAGTAGATTCATAATTGCCCAAATTTACAACAAATTGATTTCGTGTGCGTAGCAGTCAGTGCTTTAAATAGCTAAAATAATGTGTTTCTGTCATTTCTTACCCCTTCCAATGTTTTTACTAGCCATTTTTTGTGTGCCACTGCCACTGAATCATCCTTAAAACCCACAACTACATACTGCTTTAACATCTGAAATGAAGAAAATAATTTTAACGTGAATCACCAATTAGAAATACTCCTGAATAATTAAAGTTCATTTTCATTATCCTTGACAATGAATAGAATGTACAAATATGAAAATGTGAGCTACAA
The DNA here is from genome assembly GCF_965363235.1 of Mytilus galloprovincialis. Lineage (NCBI taxonomy): Eukaryota > Metazoa > Mollusca > Bivalvia > Mytilida > Mytilidae > Mytilus > Mytilus galloprovincialis. The sequence continues at coordinate 79,526,202 of NC_134845.1, read as the reverse complement.
TGTACAAACGTACTGATATGGCACATGTATTTTTTTTAAGTTCACACATGCACAAAATGTACTTTTACTTGTATTTAATTTACATGTGAAGCATACAAATTGATCATGTTGATACTCGAAACATCAATGCAACTGGTTTTTCATACGCTTAAGAACTATAATGAAATATTAAACATACTTGCATGATGTTGATCGAGGTCTATTAAGGAAAAATATGTTTTCAATTGTTTTTGTCTCTTTGACTTATTCCCTTAACTCCCATTCTTTTGTATACTCATTGTTATATTCCCTAAAATTACATGCAGAAAGGTTTGTACAACAATGTTAGTTTTTCAAATACATTTACATCAGATTCAACTCATTCAACAGGTTCAAGTTATAATTTTAGTTAGTCTTAACTTACCTCTAAAAGTCATGCAGAATTGCTAAAAAGGTAACATGCAAATCAACATCTTTGTTGATCTCAATTGCTTGACGATTAAGCAGTCCAACATCAAGCATTTTCATCTGGGAGAAACGTTTCTGGAATCTGTATCCTCCAATAATTCTTGAGTCACATGGTATATTAAAAATAGCTTCTCCCCTTGAATACACACGACATAATATTGATTTACCTCCATTTACTTCACCAACAACTTCACAGCAATTGTGATTGTTCAAAACAAAAGCATTATTTGGTTTCTTGTTGCAAATGTTGGGAATGACTGTTTCAACTTTTTTCGATGGTAAATTATCTAGCTCACTAATTCTTTTAACAATTTGGGATAGCGGATTTTTTCCAGATCGTATCATTTTTTTTAAGTGTTGCATATGATTTTCAAAGAAAAATGCTGCACAGTTATCTAAACAGCCATATTCCTTTGCATCATCAGCCAAATGCACCATGCTGTGAACATTGTAGACTAGTATCTCTTCTCCATATAAAATTTGAGCCTGTGATACGAAATACACCAATAATTCCTTTGCATACTCAACAAAATTTTCAACTAAAACTGGACTTACGAGTATAGTCATGGCAACTGAAAAACTTAAGAAATGTTCATATAGCTCTTTTTTTAGTACACCTTTTAACACAAGCTTACCAGTGTAAAGTAAGAACTGCCTGTATTCTGTGGCCTTCCAATAGTCAATTTCATCCAAGCCTCTAGGTTTCCTTGCAAATTTTTTTGGAATGAATTTAGACAATTGGACAAGTCGTGTACTGATTTCTTCAATATGACCAAATGATATTTTGGTCTCCTTCTTTTTACCACGCATCCAAAGTAATAGTAATCTTTTCATGACACCAAGACAAGCCTGATGCGTGTAGTCAATAGGAAATGATTTTATCATATCTATTGGAAGATCACAAAACGGGGATCTGGTACGGTGATGTTCTGGTTGGGTTTGGTTACGAAAAGATAAGTCTGTCCTATATGGTAAGTTTTCTATTTCTGGATAGTCATCCTGCCTTTCCATACACCTCTCTGTCCACATCTATCACAACCGCAATAACCACTGTAAAGTTTAACTCCTTTAATCATTGCCTTTGCTGGAGCATCACAAACAATGCATTTTAAACCTATGTCGATATGTTTTTCGTTTAACATTATTCCTCTTTGAAGAAGTATATCTAATTCATTAATCACTTCGTTCAAAAAGTCTAAGCTTTGTGGTTTGGAAGTTCCCAATGTTAATGTAACTGCAAAAACTTTCAGTTGTTTCAAATTTATACCACACAAGACTGGCCAAAGTGCTTTTTTTGAACTTTTAAATAATGGCAAACCATCAATATTTAAACTTATTTCTACCCTGTTAACCTGGCTAATTAACTCGCCTGGATACTTTTCCAGATTAGTTTTTAATCCTTTCTCCAAACCAAAATTCTAGTACTCCATATCTGATACAACTTGTGTGTCAATATGTCTTTTTGTTTGTAACAAAGTCCATGCAGTGGAAGGAAGATTTTTGTGTCCATTCTTAATTAAAATCTTGAGCAACTTGTCAAGTGCATTTTGTTTAATAAGATTTTCAGTCGCCCACTCTGAAAGATCAGTTAAAATAGTTGAACTGTCACCTTCACCTTCATCTTCTGAATCTGTTATTTCAATGTGTTGATCAATCATATCCCAATTCCATTCTTCATTTATAATATCTTCATTTTGGTTCATTGGTACACTTGTATCAGAGTCATCTGATAAATCTTGATTCATGTTAATGTTAGGAAAACTTGAAGATTCTATAAATTCTTGTCCCAGTCCACAGGTTCCCACACTTTTGTTTTGGCTAAAATCTTGGCCCTGGGCCTCGTCATCATCAGAACTTGTTGTGCAATTAGCATTATTTGAAGCTGCATGTAAATCTTTATTCACTGCACGTGAAATACTCATCCACCGTCTCCTGTATTTTTTACGCCTCTCTTTTTGTAAATCCATCCTGGAAACAGAAGTTTTGAACAACATGCACTTATGTTAGCTTAAGTTAGTATATCAAAATAAAAATCAAACGAATAAAATATTTTTGTACTCAAACATTAACTTTAGTTTTTTTCCCCGTTCATTTTTAAATGTTTTTTTGATATCTCCAGGCTTGTGGGTATAAAATTTTCAGAAAAAAATGAAACATTTATTTATCAATACAAATTTTATTGATTACCTTTAATAGTTGTTACTTTATCATATGGTACAAAAATATTTGAAAAAAAATCAATTCGTGTTGGCCCCATGTGATTTTCAAAATGTAGATATCATTAAAAAGCTCCAAATTATCTCCCTTAGGTACAAAAATGACATTTTTGGCATTAAAATTGAAATATCTTTTTTAACTCATCGGTGACCTATATTATTTATTGTTGTTTTCAAATAAGCTGTACATAAACTAAATAATTGTAAAATTTAAGCGATTTTTGTAATTTAGTTCTTTTTTTTATTTCGATATTACCTCTATTTCTTCTATTAGTTCAACAGATAAAAGGACATTAACAAAAATGTATGCTTCTTTCAATGGCAGATTGTGAGAGTAAATGAACGGTTACCCCATTTTTTATTTCCGTTTTCTATTATTAGATTAAGTTCATTTATACATGTAGAAAAATTAAGCGAAATCCTATATTAAATTAAAAAAAAAAAGATTTAGACCCGCGAGCCCCCTTAAATGAATAAAACCCTAGATGTAAATGTAGCTATATATACATATATAGCTATATCTCACAAATGTAAAATCTAAAATAATTAAAAGGGAGTTCAGGTCAATAGACATAAAGTTTCATGCAAAGTGGTTAAAGCTTTTTTGGAGTTATTGTCTGACATGCTGACAACTGACCGACAGACAACAGTATACCGAAATACACCCTTTAGATGAGCATTTAAAAACCAATGGTTCTTAATATTGAGGCATACTTTTGTCTGTTTACATGCGTAAAAGTCCAACAAATCTTTGTGAAAACTAGGTAATAATGTAAGTGACAAATATACATGTACATACATTCCAAAATTCATAAGTGTTACGTATGTTTGATTATGTCTTTATTTTTTATTACACTTTTAGTGTCATTAATAAACACCTTGATTTGATACCTTACATTGAAAAGAGAAGAAGACCCTTTCTACTATCTACATTGTCATATATAATATCTATCTTTCTGTCAAAGAATGAACTCATTTATGAGTGTATATATAGATGTACTTCAGTGATACTTCACTACAGCTCGTCTGCTGAAAACCTTCAAGTATTTACATGTACAGTTAAAATGAGATCTGTATGCATGTACATTCAATTCTTATTTGTAACACTCGTGGGCCTGGAAGTGTAGGGGGCAAACTTCTTCAGGGATGAACTTACGAACGGACCTAATATTGTAAACTGGGGTATATACAGTAAAGCGGGGAGTTTATACACACCCCACCCCGTCTTGACCTTATTATAACCTATATAAGCCTAGGTCAAACTAAAAGACTTTTATACTTACAACATTCATAAAAGAACATTGAAAGACACTTGCAGCCTAACTTACATGTAAAGTTACTATATATATATATTAGATTAACTTCCACCCTCACCCCCCTTTTCTTATATTACACACTCAGTATTATATCTTGAAAATCAGCACAAGATAATCGAGCAAATTTAATATTAGATGAAAATTGCATAAATTTTGGCTCAAATATCCCTTATCAGTGCAATATATTGACAATAAAAGAAGAAGTATCATATTTCAACACGCGGTCTCAGACAATATAGACTTGAACTTTGAAGAAACCCCCTTTAATAGACGCCCAACACGGCAAGATATGTTTTAATTCTTGTTTTTATCACGGAGTATCTTTTAGGCGTAATATTAAATTATTATATTACCTTTTTCTTTGTTCTGCAATCTGTATTGTGCTAAATTTCACTGCTAGTTATATCATTCACTGTTCAAAACAAGCGGTAAATTAATACTCATGAATGTGCGCATGCTCAGACTTTTCGTAGTAAGCAGAGGTAAAACCCGAGTACTGCTGAACGTTCCACTAAAAACAATCGTAAAGGAAAAACCCGATATTAAAATTAAAATAATAATAACAGATGATGATATTTTTTTTTCTTTTATGATATAAATGAATAAATATTCATAAATAACATTAATATAACAACACATTTGAATTATAATATTTTCTTGGACATTTTGTTAAAGTGCAAATTATGTCTGAGTGAAAAAAGGGGGATTGGGAATCAAAATAATCGTGACCTGGAAATTTGTTTCAACTGAACATGTTTTTATTTTATTCTAGCGCTGATATTCACAGGGTTGCCAACTACGTTTTTATAATGTTGATACGACGTAACAAAATGTTACGTTGGATTATGCTAGTTGTAACAACGTTGTCACAACGTAATAAAATGTTACGTCATGACAGGGTACTAAATTCACGTGTATACGACGTAATTTTATAACGTTGTCTTTACGTCTAAATCCAACGTTGGGATTTTACGTTCCCACAACGTTGGTACGACGTAAACTCAAGACATGACGTTCAGACGACCATCAACCAACGTTGGGAGTACGTCGTGTGTTTGCTGGGTTCTTATCCCAGGAATAGATGCCCTTAGCCGTATTTCGCACAATATTTTGTAATTTTGGATCCTCAATGCTCTTCACCTTTTACTTGTTTGGCTTTTAAAACTATTTTGATGTAAGCGTCACTGATGAGTCTTATGGAGACGAAACGCGCGTCTGGTGTACTAAATTATATTCCTGGTACATTTGATAATTATTTACACCACTGGGTTAATGCCACTGCTTGAAAACGTTTAGTCCCCGAGAGTATCACCAGCCCAGTAGTCAGCACTTCGGTGTTGACATGAATATCAATGACGTGGTCATTTTTATAAATGTTCTGTTAAAAAACTTTTAATTTTTCGAAAAACTAAAGATTTGTTCATCCTAGAAACAGATTGCCATAACCGTATTACGCACAATAGTTTGGAATTTTTATATATCAATGATCTTCAACTTTGTACTGGTTTTGCTTTGATACTGGTACTTTTGATAACTTTTAACACCACTGGGTATATGCCACTGCTGGTGGACGTTTCGTCAAAAGGATATCACCAGACCAGTAGTCAGCACGTCGGTGTTATATCAATGATGTGGTCATTTTAATAAATGTCCTGTTAAAAAACTTAAAAATTTTCGAAAAACTTTTCCAAGGACGTGATATACTTAGCCCTATTTGGTACATGTTTGGCTTTTATAACTATATTTATATGAGCGTCACTGATGAGTGTAAAGTAGACAAAACGCGCGTCTGGCGTACTAAATTATAATCCTGGTACCTGTGATAACTATTTACACCACTGGGTCTATGCCACTGTTGTTGTACGTGTTTGGGTTTTAAAACTATTTTGATGTGAGCGTCACTGATGAGTCTTTTGTAGACGAAACGCGCGTCTGGCGTCCGAAATTATAATCCTGGTACCTGTGATAACTATTTACACCACTGGGTCTATGCCACTGCTGTTGGACGTTTCGTCAACAAGGATATCACCAGTCCAGTAGTCAGCACTTCGGTGTTGACATGAATATCAATGAGGTGGTTATTTTTATAAATGTCCTGTTAAAAAACTTTTAATATTTAAAAAAAAAAGGATTTTCTTATCCCTGGAATAACTACCTTTAGCATGTTTAGCGGTATTTGGCACAATTTTGGTAATTTGGGATTCTCAATGCTCTTCAACATTGTACTTGTTTGGCTTTCATAACTATTTTGATATTATCGTCACTGATGAGTCTTATGTAGACGAAACGCGCGTCTGGCGTACTAAATTATAATCCTGGTACCTTTATTAACTATTTACTACATGTTGAAAAAAAAAATTTGCTTGTAAGTACTTTTTATTTAAAGGTATTAATAAAATATAAAAGCAATGCATACTTCTCCTACCTAGACCACTTTCTAAACTGATTATTAATTGCAGTACTTTGTTCATGTGCCATCATTTTACAAAATGTTAATAAGTTTACTTATATATAGTGATATTTTTTTTTAAACTTTTACATTACATATATGTAATAAGATTATCATTTTCTGATTACTTGTATATCTAGTAAAGTTAATAGGAATACGTTTATTTTGTATGTCTACGACTGTCGGACACTGACACTCAAAGAAAGGCGAAAGATACCAGAGATCGATAATCAACTGACAATGTCATGTCTAAAAAAGACAAAGACAAACAGAGACAAAAATAGAACACAAAGAATAAAAAAAAGTATGTCAATGAAGGTTTTGATTTTGTAAAAAATGCCGGTATTTTTAACGACCATTCTGTTAAAAAACAAATTCCTGGATATTTTGATAATACTGAACTCCCTCTTACTTGTTATTTTTACAAGAAATATACCGGGAAACATGTGTTTAATTAAATACAAGTGTTTTAAGATGTAAATATCAGTGAAAATACACCTATGCCATGTAATTCCGAATATACTCACGGCCCCATTACACATGTTATAACAGGAGACCTTAACATCGTTGGCGACCGAGAGTTAAAATCATTCATCAGCAAAGGCCCCGACTCACTTCGTAAATACTATAAGTTAAAATGGGTAAAACGGGAAAAAACTGACAAAAATCTTTTTTAATTCAGTGATGAAGATAGTTGATATTCGTATACAACATTTTAAAGAAAATTTTACTCTTACCAACAACGTTAACCATAAAAACCCCATTTTGCGTTTCAAACATAAACTAAAAGAACTAGCCAAGGAATTTGTTTTTGTCCGGGCTGATAAAGTTGCTAATAAAATCATTTTTGTATTGCTTCTAATGGATTCTTGTCACTGTCGTCAAAACAGATAAATCTGAGTTTTGAGAATTTGCAATCCAACATATTTTGTATTATCTGACGGATATAAATAAATTGCACATTAAATTTTTTACAACTTTGGAGGATAAAATTTGGATACCAAAGAGTTGACATTGACATTTACCTGAGTCTTATCCCATATATCCCAGAACCCAAAGTTAATATGCACTACTATTTTATTCAAAGGTGAAAATATAGGGATGTGCAACATAGTTTCAACATTTATCTGCCCTGTCAGACATTCTTAGACTTTAAAATTATTCTAAAATTCTATAGTACCCCTACCTAAACTTTTGGAACTCCTATATACGATTAAAACTTTAGGCGCTACCAAGTTTTTGTGTACTGATAACATTCTCAAGATATGTCTCTATGAGAAGAAATACAAGGATCATATCTGGGAACCAGTACATTAACAAATTAACATATCTATGAATATCATATACCTCCAAAAGCAGCTGAACTTATAAAGTGCAACCTCAGAGATTAATATTGGAACTAAAAATCTGTGAAGTTTCTTTCTTTTAGTTAAAATTTAAAGAAATAACGCAACTAATATTCTTCCAAATAAAAAGTCAACATGTAAGCCTTTGAAATATTAAATGCAGTAAAGAACTTTACAAGTGAATACAATATACACTGCCCTTTTCAATAAAGTCAGTATTTAGTTAAATTTCCTAATATTTTTAACAGCTCTGAATTTAGTTTGTGATTACAATTTGACACAGCATAGGATTAATTTTGACACAGAATGAATGTGTTTTAAGAACCTATTTGTTTTTAATTAGACATTAACCTTTTATGGTCCAATATCAAAAGTTCAAAGACATATGGTTAGATTCAGCATATCAAAGAACCCCATGCAATAATTCAATAATTGGTGATGAAATCAAATAAAGTTTAATGAGTAAAGTTTAATTTTGGGCACTTTTGACCTCAATGTGGACCAATGTGATAACGAATCACAAAAATAAAAAATCGACACACATGGTTTGATTCAGCATATCATTGAAATCCATATATTTTTGTTGAAATCAAAGAAAGTTAAATTTATTTTGGACCCTATATGGACCAACTTAAAAGCTTGGCCTATAATAAAAAATCTTAATACATGTTAAGATTCAGCATACGAAAGAACCTGCAAAAGTGCCAGAAAAAAAAACCATTGAAATTGGTCAAGAAATAAGCAATTTATACAAAGTATTAGAAAAGTATTGATTTGGCCCCTTATTCCTCAACTGTTGGGGCCACAATCCCCAAAATCAAACGAAAACCTTCCTTTTTAGGTATGGAACCTTGTGGTACAATTTCAGAAAGATCCATACACTTACACACAAGTTATTGTCTGGAAACTAGAAACATGCTTATTTGGACCATTATTAAGCCCTAAATTCTTCAACTGTTGGAGCCATAAGCCCCAATATCAAACTTTCTTCGTAGTTTCAAACCTTGTGTTAAAATTTTATAGAGATCCACATCTTAAAGTAAAGTTATTGTACCGAAACTAAGTGTCTTCGGACAACGCGGACATTGATGGCAATGTGATACCAATATATGACCGTAATAAATATAAAATTTAGATTACTTGATCTGTCTGATTTACTGCAGATTATTACCAGATGCTCTGCAGGGCACAGCTTTATACGACTGCAGAGGTAAAAACCTGAACAGTTAGGGCAAGTATGGACACAACATTTATCAGCTTGATACAGCTCTGAATTTGGATTGTGATTAAATAGTTGACACAACATAGGTTTCTGACACAGAATGAATGTGGTCTAAGAACTTAAGCTTAAAAACTTAAAAAATTTAAATAAGACATTTACCTATTATGGTCCAATATTCAAATCTAAATACATGGTTAGATTCAGCATATCATAGAACCCCAAAATTAAATTTTTGATGAAATCAAATAATGTTCAAATTTAGACCCTTTAGACCTCAATGTGGACTAATTTGATAACCAGGCCCAAATATTAAAAATCTAAATACATGATTAGATTCAGCATATTGAAGAACCTCACATATTCAATTTTTGTTGAAATCAAACAAAGTTTAATTTGGGACCCTGATTTGGACCAACTTGAAAACTGGACCCATAATCAAAAACCTAAGTACATGTTTGGATTCAGCATATCAAAGAACCCCCAAGAATTCAATTTTTGTTAAAATCAAACGAAGTTTAATTTTGGACCCTTTGGACCTTAATGTAGACCAATTTGAAAACCGGGCCAAAAATTAATTATCTAAATACACGGTTAGATTTGCCATATCAAAGAACCCAAATGGTTCATTTTTTTATGAAATCAAACAAAGTTTAATTCTGGACCCTTTGGGCCCTTTATTCCTAAACTGTTGGGACCAAAACTCCCAAAATCAAAACAACCTTCCTTTTATGGTCATTAACCTTTTCAATTTTTGCGGTCGTATAAAAACTGAAATCTTTTTCTGATTTTGTTTTAACCATCAAAGCGTGTATTGTTTTGCATGATTTCAGGTGCTAATATTTGGTATGTCAAAATACCATGTTCAGGTATACCATTATTTGTGTAATAATTAGCACCCAATGAGTTTTTAAAGTCCATTTCTCTGGAAGGGACATAATTTTAGAACAATAAAAATGACACTACTCAAATTTGTACTTGATCTGTGATTTATGTTAAACAGTATTGTATTTAAGTTCTTTAACATTTGGTGGAGGCAAACTGAAGATAGAAATTTACCAATTTTTCCATTTAAATTGGGGCATAACTAGAAAATTAACAACATAAAATTTCAAATTGGAACTGTTTTTTGTGGAAATAAGCATTGCATATGAGTATTATACAATGTGGTATGGGCAAATTTAAGTTAGAGAAAGGAAAAAAAAGACATTCACCAATTTTTCATAACTCTAGAACCTTTAAAGTCATAATAAACGAGTGATCGGTGAAAAATAATGCTATTCCAATTCTTGAACAAATGCATACAATTATCTTAAACTTAGTTTTCTATGCACGATTTTCTTAATATTCATGGGCTTTTTTTTGGGGGGGGGGACTTTTTTCATTAAAGAAATAGCAAATTTATTGCTTTGGGACCATTTTGAAAAACTATATTTGTTCAGCATCTACCTTGTTTTAAGAAATTTCAAACCACAAAAAGAAAAATATTTGCTAATTTAGCATGTTTAGTTTTATTAGATTTGAGATATTCTTTACCTTGATATGCTGAAAAATCGAATAAATGGTCCATTTTAAATGAATTATGAAATCTAGATTGTAGCATGATAAGATTTTTTAGTCTGCCTCAAGTTCAATTAGGTTGGACTTATATTTTCTGTATATATATGATATAATGCTAAAGATTGAAACTTAAATATCTTCTGTTGCAATTTCTAAAAGGTTAGGGTAAAATTTATGCTATATATATTGACTGGACTATCTACATGTATGTACGTACAAAAGTGCAAGGATAAACTTAATGTCCCCTCTAATACAGTGGGGCCTTTAAAAAGATTCATAATGTATATAATAAATGGTGAATGTGTCCCTGGGACACAGATAATGCCCCCAATGGCACTTAATATAAAGTTATAAAGGGACATAATTAAAGAACGTTAAATAGAAGCTATCCAGTTTGTACTTGATCTGAGTTTTGTGGAAATAATAATTGTCTAAGTCTCATTTAACAGTCGGTTGAGGCAACTGAAGTAAGAGAGCAGAAACAAGTAATTGTTCTGTACATTGTGGTAATATACATAGTGTAAAAGTTGCATAGCATTTGGTTGAGGCCAACTAAGTAAGGAAGAGAATTGGAACTTTAGGATGTATATACAGACAGAAGTGCAGACAGACAAGGATAAACCTTTAATTAATGCCCCTCTGCAATGACGGGTCCTACAAATACATTCTATAATGACAGATCCACAATTAAAGGGTGGGGAGGGGGCAGGTTCCAACCAGACCCAGACCCCCGGGTCCCCCTGAATCAGCCTATGTGATGACAAAATTGATTTTTTTTTAACAGAAACAGTTTTATTTTTGTTAATAAATATGAATATTTAAAAAATAATGCTGTATATGCAGTTCGGGGGTGGATTCAGCAATCCCAACCTAGGACAAAAGGAGGGGGCAGGGTCCAACTATATATCCCCATTCAAGTGCATTGATCATCCTTAAAAAGGAGGGTTTCCAACCCTGGAACCCTCCCCCTGGATTTGCCACTGCAATTTCAATTGAATGACTAATAAAAAAAAAAATACTTTGTGTTTGTGAGAAAGGCCTATTTTGATGGGGTTGTAAAATATTTTGAATTACTGAATAAAAGATTTTTTTTTAATAAATACTAACATTAAAGCCATAAACCAACATAGATTTTTATTCAAGATAAGTAATATTTTATTCATACTTTGTGAAGTTAACCTAGATCATTACTTAAGCTTTAAAAATCATGTTAAAATAGTTAAAATTCATATCTGATAACCCAATAATGAGTATAGCCAAGTTTGGTTAAAAATGGCTCATAAGTTTCAGCTAATTTAAAAAAAAACATATTCATGAATGATAACAGACAACCTCATACAGCAAATGGAAGCTGACATATATTTAAGTAGGTAACAAATGATTGGTTGCTTAATTGATGACTTTAATTAATACAACGGTGTGTATATATATTTTAACATTTCCTCCAATAACTGCTATTATCATATACTTAGACTAAATAACATATAACTTTTACCGTATGATAATAGCCTTAAATTGACGTAAATTCCATATTTTTCAAATTGGTGCTTAGCGGGCTGATATGAAAAGTTTATCAAATGCTTTGATTGTTATCACATGCCTTTCCGTAACGTTATCACATGGCATTACGGTAATACTCGGCCAATTCCGGAAAATGCACCTCAATGCTACGTTTTCAGTGAAAAACATTAGAAAGTAGTGTACAAAACAATTACTTGAATACTGGAAAGTATATAGATTAAAATAATAAAATAATAATAATAATATAAAAAAAAAACAACAAACAAACTGAAACATTATTTAGAAAGTTTCTTTAAAAAGTTGACTTTTCCAAACAATGATCATTCTGTATATTGTTAAATTATTTTTTTGTCGATTCGTCCATATTAAAATGTTTTTTTTTTCTCTCTCTCTGTTGAGGCATATGATAGAAAGGTATCAATTTTTGGGTCCGACGGCCGTGAACTTTTTTATTTCTTAAACTTCGGGAACCACGTAAAAGGATCAATAAATGAATTTGTTATTTTTTTGTTGAAGCATTTGATAAAAAGATCATAACATGTCATTTTTCATATCGCATGTATTATCAGCCCTCGAGCCATGCGGCTCTTGGGCTGATATTGAACCTAGGGCTGATAATACATGCGATATGAAAAATTACATGTAATAATCTGATATTATTGCATAGCAATATAATATTTCCAACAGAAAGTAACCAAAATCTAATGCAATAAATCTTCAAAATTCATGATTTCAGCAACAACAAAATCTTGGTTGAAACCAATTTTTACTTTTAAATATTATATTGCTATACAATAAAAGGGTTATTGCATGAAAATTGGAGAATACTGTCCCTCGTAGAACATATTTTGCAATCGCAATATAAAATTCTACTCGGCACAATATTCCCCAATATTCATGCAATAACCCTATAATACTGTTTTAATAAATATTAATAATCTATTTATGAATAGTTTAATACACAGTATGGCCCTTTATTTCAATTACATTTGGAATAACATATGAAATTGTAAGATAACTCTTATGGGCTTTGTTTTTAAGCTGATCTTATTTGAATGGGAATATCAAACAAATTTTCATATATTTTAACAAGTTTTCAATAAGATTTGTACATTTTTATATTTATTTAATTTTTACCATAAAATTGAGGAAAAACATATTCAAACATATTTAACTATTTTAATTAAAACCAAATTCAAATTATCAATTTCAAACAGTATGAATCAAATACCTCAGAAATGGTAAAAAAAAAGTACATAAAATGTCACTATTGTGAGTGATGTTACAGTTCTGAAAAGCTAAAAATTTCTAGAATTAACTTTTTTCTTAATCTATTTTTTTTGTTTATATGACTGTCATGAATGTTATACTGAATTACATGAAGAAGGGAAAATATTGATGGTACACTTTATTTTTTCTCCATTCAGTTGAAATTAACCAATGTTGGATGATTTTCCATTATCTTAAGTCTTAACCCTTTTTTGGCCTTTTATCATGAGAAAAAAATCCTGGGTATACCATGAAACTGTTGTTCTGATTCTTTAAGGGACATGTCAAGAGCTGGATTTTAAAGTTCAATATTAAGCTTAAATATATATAGGTCACTGTTAATATAAGACAGTTTTATACATTTTTTGGTCCATGCAAATTAAACGTCTAGTCAATTTTGTAAATTTGATGTATTTCTTCTTTTTTTAAGGAAACCAGGAGCATAAAATTACAACTTCACTGCTGTAAGTTTAAAAAAAACACACTTATTTAAGTCTTAAAAAAAATTATGGTCGTACACATTGCTTGGAAAATGCCATTTTTCATTATAACATGTATAATACCTTGGCTTTGACTTGAAATGTTGAAAAAAAAAGTATTGAGTTACTTACCATTTTGCATCTTGAATCTTTGTTGATAATAATAATAATGACTAATATTAAAACATTGTCTTTTTATATTAAGATGAAGCCATACTTGTGCCTTCCTGTGTATTGTTGTATATGACATTCTTGTATTGGGGGTGGGTTGGGGGATTATTTTTTGTATCTAAGACAATACAATTTTGATTAGAACAAAAGACTTGTCAATTTGTATATTGATCTATCCAAAAGAGAGGAAAGGTGCAAGTGTCACAATTTGTCATGTGAAATCCAAAGACAATTAGGTAAATAAATCATGAAAAATGTTTACATAAAGTATATACCATTATTCATATAAAATGTATAAGAAATCAACAAAAATCATAAAAGGCTCAAATTTCAAGAAATATCAATATAGATCATGTACATGTTCTAAATTAACTATCTAATGGAAAAAAAACATAATTAAATAATCAAGGCTTATATCCTCTTCATTTAAACTTTTGTGTATAGTTGTCTCACTAGCACATGTAGCAATCATACCACTTATCCTAAATTTTATAAGGTACAAGTGTTTCAGAAAATAGAAGTCAATATCATAAGAAATAGTCTTTAAAATGTTCTATTCAATTAGTCAAAATATAGAAATGATATATAACGAGCAAAAAAAAATATTCATATATATTTATTTACATCTATATTTGATTCCTTAATATAGTTTAGACAGAAAGTCACAAGACTAAAAGTCACGAACAATAAGTCATAGGACAAAAAGCCATTATTCAGTTATGAGATTATTTTTTCATTGAACAAAAAAACCCACTTTTTTTCTTGAACTATGTATGAAGCAACTTTTTAATTAAAATGTATTCAATAAATATCTACAATGATCAAATAATTGTTAAGAAAACAAAATGTCAAAGTGGCTTGGTACTTAAATGTCTGCAATGTGCAAAGAAATATATATCCTTTGCATGATTGGAATATGAACAATTTCCTAACTTTAAAAATGACTATTTAAAAGTAATATAAAGAAAATATCAGTCGGTGAAAAATTGGAAATTATATAAAAATAACCTTATCCTTTAGTTTAATTCAACTTGTGAATTTAATTTATATGAGCATTTTGAAATGTAATGTTAAGCTAGCTCACATGACTGATAGGGACATTAGTAACACTGCATTTTTATATTAATTTTTTTAACAATTTTCAACAAATTTTGTAATCTTCAACAAGAAATCTGAAATAGAAAGAAATACAAATCTTTTATTAACCAATTCAATGGCTTGATTTAAATGCTTTAATTTTTGTTTGGGGGGGGGGGGGTTTCATCTTGTATTACTCTATCTTGATATTGGATCATAAATTTAGATTCATCTTCATTGACATGATTGAAGCCCAAAAGGTGCCAAATTAAAGTTTGTTTGATTTTATCAAAAACTGAATTATTGCATATTTCATCAAATTAGGCCATATTAAGGTTGATGGGTTCAAAATTGAACATTCCTTTTGTGTTTTAAATTATAAAATGCATCATTTCAAATTTGTTTACCATATTTATTTTGTGTCAGAAAGAAACCTATATTATGTCAAAAATTTAAAGACAGTGTAAATTTAGACAGTATCAAGCTTACATTGTAAATATAATGTGTCCAAATTTGGCCAATTGGTTCAGAATTAACCTCTGGGTTATATTACCCTGTGCAAAGCTAAGCATTTTTTTGGTTAATCATTTTGGATATCATTTTAGATGGAGATATGCTGTAAACAGCAATAATATTGAGCAAAGCAAGATATACAAATAAGTCAAAATAACCTTATTACAAATCAATCAAAATCTTATTGGTATAATTGTCCTTAACAGTCATTTTTTGCAATTTGTTGATAATTTTTGTAAACTTCTTGAAAAAGTCATCTACTCTTAATTCAACAACTGGACCTCAGTAAACCAAACTTTGCCACAATCATAATTAGTGTAACTGATATTATTTGATAAGATTTTAATCTTATTTTACATGATCATGATGATACCCAAAAACAAAAAAACAAATTAGAGGTTTGATCCACTGAACATAGAAGATGAAAGTGCAGGTGGTGCATGTTTTTGGACAATAAAATATGTTTAAACTAAACTAAGTGGTGCATCAGTGAACTATGGACACATTCTAGATTATTCCTGTAATGCCCATTTTTTCTTGATTTTTTTTTAGAGCAAACTGTAACCCATTTTATTTTACACTGTGTACCACTATATTTATTTCAGATAATAATAGCCTCTATTTTCCTTTAATTCTTTAAGTTCCTCAAAAAGATTTTAATTTCTATATGATATTGATATATAATTTTTTAGTAAATATTGCTACCAAATTTCATACATCAAGGTACATAATGTTATTATTTCCAATATATATCTGTCTAAAACACAATTTAATTCAATAGATCAATGGCGGATCCAGAAATTTTCATAAGTGGAAGCCCACTGATTGCATAAGAGGGCCCGCTCCAGTCACGCATCAGTGATTCCTTATATAAGCAACCAACTTTTTTCTCAGAAAGACCCCCCCCCCCTAAATCCGCCTCTGTTCATTAAAGTCTCACCACATACAACTTATTTTAAACACTAAAATATATGTATATGCCATTCTTATTTAAAGGAATTATGAGAAACTATTAAAATACTATACTAATTCATGTTACAAAATACTAAAAAATAGTTAAAGATATGAATTACTGTATCTATCTACATGAACTATAGGGCGAACAGACCTGGATTTGCTTGGTCTAGAAAAACGACTATGTTCTCCTGCATTTTATTTATTTACAAAACTGTTTCATGATGTCTTACATGTCTAGTATGCTGATCAGTTTGTCCGTTTACTTAATTTTGGAAATCATTAGTAATTACCAACATCGATTATAGAACTTCAAAACCCACTTCCCCAAAACACAAACCCAATTTTATTATTTTAAGGCACATGCCATGCCCATGGATGATGAGATCAAAAGGTAAATGCCGGTTATAGTCAACGAATTTCAGGAATATTGCTAGGGCCGGTCCCAGCTTGTCTGACAAAACAGTCGTTGGACGTCAGAGTAATCTCGGACTAAGAAATTATATCGCTTGATTCAGATCTATATCTATAAAACTTACAAGATATAAGTTTTACAAAACAGTCGTTGGACGCCAGAGTAATCTCGGACTAAGAAATTATATCGCTTGATTCAGACCTATATCTATAAAATTTACAAGATATAAGTTTTACAAATTACAGTAAATACGTCCTTAAATAACATAAGATTAGCAATAACAACTGTCACTCACCTTTAAAGTCATTGTATCATTTTCAAAACCGTTTCTTCATCATCATGTTCCTAAGTTTAAAAACGAAAGTAGAAAAAGTTGACCGCCAATCAAAATCAATTTAACATTCGACAAGTATTTCCGGTTTTATTTATAATTTACGGATTTACGACTCTGTGTTTTAATTCACTTAGTTGATGTTAACTATCATTGTCGAATAATTCACCTTGTCGACTGTAAATGCATTATCAAAGAAGTAACTATCATTGTCTGCGCGCGAGTCACATTAATTAGACCATCTATGATGGTCGACCGTAAAGTATACTTTACGCCGTACATCTATAATGGTCGACCGATAATCTATCATTGTCGCCGATAAACTGTGATTATCTATTAATGTGCTTTGCGCGTTCCATACATTATGCCTTGACGTAAATTTTCCTTTGAGGTTCTGCAAAAGGAAATCACGAATTGCAACGGACTTCATTTTCAGAAAACGACATCTGTAATAAACACAAACTTTTAGCTACTTCTTTTCAAGCAGAACCAAATACAATGAAAGTTCCATCTATGTAGTACTACTGGCTTCCGAAGCTACACAAAAAACATTACAAATATAGATATATTTCATCTTCAAGCCAATGTTCCACTACTAAATTGTCTATTCTACTTACTAGTACACTTAAAATTGGTACAATCAAAACCCTGAGAGTAAATTGTTCAAAAAAGACCTTTGAAAAAATTGGAATTAATTACTTTTGGAGTGTCAAAAACTCGTTGGAAGTACTTGATAAATTGCATGCATATATTGGTGATTTTGAATCTGTTCAAAGTTTTGATTTTTTACCCTATTTACCACTTTGCCTCATTTTCTTATTAAGCCCTAATTAATTGGGAATTTAAAAAGTCAGAATGCGAATACATATGGTCAAGCTCTTTTAGGTCATTTTTTAGTAGCAACAAACAAAAGAACAATGTCAATTGGACATGCTTTGATACTATATCTGCGCCTGAATTTCTACTTGATAACATTTTTGTTCGCTTTTGAGATTCCGTATATCGTCAAGTTATTGGAATTCTAATAGGGACTAACTGAGCATCACTTATTGCGGACCTTTTTTTTGTATTGTTATTACTAAAATCAGCAAAGACCCAACGAAACAACATTTGATACACAAATCTAACAATACTTTTAGATATTTGGATGATATATTGGCTTTCAATAATGACGACTACAGTATGTATACTAAAGAAATTTATCCTGTTGAAATTACTTTAAATAAAGCTAATACTAACAATAACCACTGCTCTTTCCTCGATCTTGATATCTATATCATTAACGGGAAGCTAAATAAAAAAATGTATGATAAATACACTTATGTGCAGCATAGGTGACTTTATGGTACAATGAAAGACTAAATTTTAATCGTATTCTGTCTTGTGTCATCATGTTTTGTAAATTTTAGAAATATGTAGAAAAAGTTACGAATGGTACCAAATAGCTGCCAAAGGAAGAACACACCTACTGTAGAAATTTGGTGACATTCAATTTTCATAAAATATTTTAATTTCAAATTTAAGAAAGATGGATACAACCGAGAAAATACAAGTGTCAGAGATGGGGCATACAAGAATATGTATTTTGGAAAAGCACAAGAAATAAATAAAATGATAAAAAACGAAGTTGAAAAATCATCGAAATTTATCTTTTGGGATCATGACACGACACATAAACATTCATGAAAAGATAAATTTATTTCCGATGGAGTACATATGAATACGAAAGGTCAATACCATTGTACATTGTACTATAATACAAGTCAATAAGAGGAGCAGTTACCAATGCCTGCAAATAGATTAAATTAGAAAACTGAAATTTACACGTATCTGAACCGCACTCGAAAATTTTGTAATATTTTGTAAACTTCCGGTGGATAATCGCAACAAAATGACAATGATGCATAACCATGGTTCAAGTGGCACTAACCATAAATTAATACAAGATAACAACACAAAGCAGAAACCTGCATTATTGAATACAAACAATTTAACGGATGAGTATCGTCCAGATTAATTTAATTATTCAAACAGGTTAACAATAACATGAATAATCAAGCTGAAATACAAAGAAAAATGAATAGACACATGCAATAAAAAAAAATAGTCCTATTATAATATTATTTATGATTGAAAGTATCCGACTATCGTATTGAGTTTACATTAGTATATTCCAGACAATGCCTCCAAAAAAGACAATCATCGTACGGAGTGGCAGGTGCCATTACGAAAATGAAGACTGCTGCCCAGAGGAAGAAAACTTCACCCGCTATACAAAGTGGGCCTTCAATCCCCCCAAATAATATAACAGTTATATCACCAGATGTCATGGAGGAGTTGACCAATAGGGTAACAGAAAGGGTAGCTAACCGTATGGAAAGGAGGATGGAGGAATCGTTTGACAAGATAGCTTCAAAAAATAAAGGCAATTCAGATGTTCAGGCGGCTGAGGTCCAAAGTCATGTGGACAATCTGAACAGAAACATCCAAGGTAATGGAAAGCAAAACAATGACAGTACCAATGAAGTTGTCAGCCCAGAGGTTCTGGCTGTACAACCAAATGTTGATAAACAAATTGTTGGGGGACAATCAGCCTTTGATAGTTGCTCACTCAAACCAGGGGGAAACATAGCAGTTAAAATAAAACAACAGATCTGGGCCGGACAGTATATTAACTTCAATTCCCTATTGGAAAATGATGAGACAAAATACAAATTACAACTGGTTCATGGGGCAGACAAACCTGAATTGTCCATTACAGAAGAACAAAACAAGAAAACATTAACTCTAAACCAATGGCTATCAGCCTGCCATAAATTTACATCAATAATTTGCACTAAACCCCTGAATTAGGGTCTGTAATTCCCCACCATATGGAATTAATCATGAAAATGTCACGAGAAGGGCAGAACTGGCAATTTTATGATATTGAATTTAGGAAATTAATAGAAAAAGGAGAAGCGCAATGGGGGAGTACACACCTAGAACTATATTTAAGAGCAAAATTACAAGGAAGGTTATAAATGGGAATGACAATAACAACAGTGGAAATACTCGCTGGCCAAGTGGATTATGTTTTTCTTTTCATAAGGGTTTAGGATGTAAGTTTGGTGATGATTGCAAGTTTCAACACAGATGTTTCAACTGCGGTTTCAACCACTCATTTTCAAATTGCAAAACACCCGTTCAGCTCCCTTATAAGTTCACACAAAACAGTAATTAATAATTGGCCTGATCCAACTGATTCATTCATTATTAACAAGGTACTGAAATCAGTGCACTAGGGAAGAAATTAAGATATGAGACTTCCAATCACTAGTACGATTTTGAATCAATTAATAGATGCATTGAAACAGACAATATCTAATAGGAATGATCAACTTCTATTCAAAGCAATGTTCACCCTAGCATAACATGCTTTTTTAAGAATGGGTGGGATGACAGTCAACAACAAAACTACAGTTTTCTAACCTTCAGTCATGTTTATTTGTCTCACAACTGATCATGTTATGACATATTTTGAGAATGAATTACTATCGTTTATTATTTTATATTTTGTACCGGGCTTGTGGGTCACAGCTCATTACATATCACATAAAGACTATCGGTTTGTATTATATGGAAACAGTGGACAAATGGGAAAGGTGAATTATGACGCTCATTTAAGCTGATACAAGGACAACCTAAAACCAGGAAATCATGTGTTTACCATTGAGTTGATCAACTATTACTCAGAGGAAGTTGACAGAAGCTAGCTTGCCAGGATTGTTATCTTAAAATTTCCCATTTGCATTTAGTTATATGAGACAGTAAAATTATAAGAATATATTAGGAAATACAGTTATTTGTGAAACAATTTCTGTAAATTGTTTTCTTTATCATATGTTGGTTTGTATTAAGGAGATACACTTTTCATGCTGTTAGGACACACTGTCTGGAAATTGTGTCTTTTTCTTATTTTTTGACTTGTGTCAAGAAGATGCATTGATAGGACACAGTGTCTGTTAATTGTGTATTTTTAGTGCCTGTTAATTGTGTATTTTTAGTGTCTGTTAATTGTGTATTTTTAGTGTCTGTTAATTGTGTATTTCTAGTGTCTGTTAATTGTGCATTTTAAGTATATTTTTGTTTTGTATCGAGAAGATACATTGATAGGACTTAATGTCTGTAAATTGTGTCTTTTTAGGATAATTTAGTTTGTATCAAGTAGATACATTGATAGGACACGGTGTCTGTAAATTGTGTCTTTCTAGGATAATTTAGTTTGTATCAAGTAGATATGTTGATATGACACAGTGTCTGTAAATTGTGTCTTTTAAGTATACGTTGATAGGACACAGTGTCTGTAAAGTGTGTCTTTTTAGTATACATTGATAGGACACAGTGTCTGTACATTGTGTCTTTATAGTACAAGTTGATAGGACACAATGTCTGTAAATTGTGTCTTTTTATTACACGTTGATAGGACACAGTGTCTGTAAATTGTGTCTTTTTAGCATATTTGTTTTGTATCGAGTAGACACGTTGTTAGGACACAATGTCAGTAAATTGTGTCTTTTTAGGATAATGTAGTTTGTATCAAGTAGATACATCGATAGGACACAGTGTCTGTAAATTGTGTCTTTTTAGGATAATTCAGTTTGTATCAAGTAGATATGTTGATAGGACTGTAAATTGTGTCTTTTTAGTATACGTTGATAGGACACAGTGTCTGTAAATTGTGTCTTTTTAGTATATTTAGTCGTATCAAGTAGATAAATTGATAGGACACAATGTCTGTAAATTGTGTCTTTTTAGTATACATTGATAGGACAGTGTCCGTAAATTGTGTCTTTTTAGTATATTTTGATTTGTATCAGTAGGTACATTGATAGGACACAGTGTCTGTAAATTGTGTCGATTTAGTATAATTTAGTTTGTATCAAGTAGATATGTTGATAAAACACAGTGTCTGTAAATTGTGTCTTTTTAGTATATTTTGATTGGTATCAAGTAGATTTTTAAGGATAATGACATTCAAGGGACTCAATGTCTGTATATAGAATCATAAGTTTTATCACTTGCATAAGTAGGATGATAGATGATGCAGGTTTACTTTGGGGCAGCGTTTT
Source organism: Mytilus galloprovincialis (assembly GCF_965363235.1). Classification (NCBI taxonomy): domain Eukaryota; kingdom Metazoa; phylum Mollusca; class Bivalvia; order Mytilida; family Mytilidae; genus Mytilus; species Mytilus galloprovincialis. Next base: position 79,503,808 of record NC_134845.1, on the reverse strand, counting down.
CAGCTCCATAAGAGCTTCATACGTCATGGCGGTATCTGCTCCCAAAAGTTGAAATGTTACACTATTATTAACAAATTTATAGTCAAGGGGAGATAACTCTAAATTGATTGACTTTTCAAAAAATTCAATTTCAATAATTGATAACATTTGTCTTTTCATTTATTACATAATATGCTCATTGGTTCAGACTGTAATGTCTAATGATAGTATTGTATATTTAAATTCATAATTGGTACTTATAATTGTAGTGTATGCAAATTTTATACATGTATCTTTTGATATGATTGATTTTGAAACATAAACTGTCACATCTGTGGCCTGCATCATCATAATATGTGTTAGTTGTTATTTTGACTTTAGCGGACCATAAAATATCTGATTTTTCATTTCCTATCGTTAGTTATCCATTTTAGATGGTGACGTTTCCTTGTCACCATCTTATGGTGTTTATATATCTCAACTTGTACGATTCGCTCGTGTATGTAACAACGTATTAGATTTTAGCGAGAGAAATATATTACACCAGTTTTCGATATCACAAACTAGTCAAATTATTTACTAAATTTTATCATCGGTATAAGGAAATCGCTCGTAAATATAACTCGACATCTTATACGTTCAGGTATTTCACATCCAATCGTTATGGTAATATTCTTTATAAAGTACAGAAATGTCAGTATTCATCTCAAGAGCTAACAAAACCTTTAAACATACTTATTAAGAAGGGATATAGTCACGATACTGTTGTCAGGTCATTAAATATTGCCTATTTTGGGTTTAGTATTGATTCACTTATAAAGTCTTTACATCGGAATTAAACACATTTATTCTAAAACCAGTTGTTGGCATGACACTGTTCATGTTCTTCTCATACATTTCATGATAGTATAATACTAAACCCCTAACAGGAGGGATTGTGCCTGATATTCATATGACGAAGACATGCAATCTAATCTTTCCATCAGTTTAATTGAGGTGTGGAGCTGGCATGTTAGTAACTGCTAGTAGTCTGTTGTTATTTATGTGTTAATGTCATTTGGTTTATTTTCTTTTGTTTCATATTCTGACATCGGCCTCGGACTTCTCTTAAACTGAGTTTTACTGTGCGTATTGTTGTGCCTTTGATCTTTCTACATTGGCTAGAGGTATAGGGGGAGGGTTGATATCTCATAAAACATGTTTAACCCCGCCGCAATTTTGCACCTGTCCCAAGTCAGGAGCCTCTGGCCTTTGTTAGTCTTGTGTGATTTTTAATTTTAGTTTCTTGTGTATAATTTGTAGTTTAGTATGACGTCCATTTTCACAGAACTAGTAAACATATTTGTTTAGGGGCCAGCTGAATGACGCCTCCGGGTGCGGGAGTTTCTCGCTACATTGGAGACCCATTGGTTGCCTTCGGCTGTTGTCTGCTGTATGGTCGGGTTGTTATCGCTTTGACACATTCCCCATTTCCATTCTCAATTTTAACTTTCGTTTTATTTTAGTTGACTATCAACTTCCATTTTATACAATAGGCTTTACAGATATTCAAAGCGTTTCCGCTAGAATTATAGTGTCATCAGCATCAAGCAATGTAAATGTTTTGACATACATATCTTGATAATCAAAGCATATACTTTCATTGTTTGTAATCTGCAATCGTGATTTTGAACACAGAAATCTTCTAGGTTATTTGAATAAAGTTCACACAGAAAGGAGACGGATTATCCCTTGATTTACTCTTGTGTTTTGACTGCTTTTAAGATTTAACATCAAGATGAGTCTTTATATATTGTATCGAATGTCCTTGAAAAATCGTAGAAGGTCAAGTTTATCTTTTTTTCGCAAAGTGACTAGTAGATATAAATAAAAGCATACAAAGTGAAAGTATTATCAGTTGTCCAATATCCTTTTCTAAAACCTGTTTGAGCTTCTGTTATTAATCCTATTTCATCTGACAATTTGAAAGTCTTTCATTCAAGATAGCAGTTAAAAAAGTCTAACCCAGCAGACAAGACTCTAATGTGATAGATCTATATGACCTTGGATTATATTTTTTATCTTTATTTTTATTTTAACAAGCATTGTAATACCTTCTGACCACGAGCTTGGTATCGTACATTATATTAAACAGTTTACAGTATATCGGCAACATAAAATTAACATCATTTTTTTATATGTTCGTTTACAACATTATCACACTAAGAGGCTTTATTGTTTTTAAACAGAACAGCCAGAAATTTGTCGGCTGTAATTGACGATTTTGGAATATTCTCAATTTCCTCAGGAGTAATTTTATGAAAATCAATATCATATTGTTCATCCCCATCCACATCCTCATTAACATTTTTGGAAAAATTGACTGACTCCTTTAGAAAAAAAAGAATACTAAAGCATATCTCACAAATGTGATTAAACTATGACTTGTTTATTCGGAAGTTCTTTTTGTAATAAAAAAAAACACTATCAGACTGAAGTTCATTTTCGTTTCATTTTGTTATCCGTTGAATCAGAATCAGACAATTATCAAAATAAAATTGATTTATTTAGCTTTCTTCTTTCATAAAATGGTAAGCAATATAAAAAAAAAACACAAACATGTGGTATGCTTGCCAATGAGAAAACTGTCGTTCAGGCTCTTGATTATAGGCAGAGATATCCATGGCAACCACTGCACTGCCTGTGTCTGCAGGTTTAATGACGATATTATTGTTAGATCGTAAGTTTTTCAGTGCAGTCCGTTCTTCATTGGTAAGATTGTCAAAAGGTTTATTGTAATTTTTAGTATTTCTAATAATGTCCGACTTCAAGTTATCAATAAATGATTCCATGGTAGCATTTTTGCTCGGTTTAGGGATCCAAGAACTCTTTTTGATAAATTTGTAGTTGTTCTCGAAATTTCTGAGTCCCTATCCGAGCTTATTATGTTATCCTCCTTCGACGTGAAATATTTCTTAATACGTATACTTCTGGCAAAATTGTCAAGGTCTTCAAACAATTTAGTGTCATTGACAGGAGCAGGTAGAGGACAGAACGACAACTTGGCGATGCGAGGTTCTACCAAAAACTAGACTCTGATCCTACAACATCTTTAAGCAGAGAAATAACTGAGTTTAGTAGAAATGCATGACGATGGTTCCATCGATGACAAAACTCTTGAAGATTTGATACCAGAAAATCCAAAACCGGGCAGATTTTATCTTTTACCTTAACTTCATAAGATCATTAACCCAGGAAGACCTATAGTTTCACCGAACGTCATCCGACGGAAAAAATATCGGAATTCGTTGACTTCCATCTTCGTCAACATGTTGAAGACTTACCATCTCACATCAAAGATACAACCGATTATCGTAGAAAAATGCAGGCCTTAAATCCGTTCCCCTCCGACACGACTCTTGTTTCCATGGATGTCACCTCCCTCTACACTAATATTCCACATGCAGATGGCATCGATGCGTGTAAAGAATTTTGGAATTCCAGACCAGTGAAATATCCACCTACTGAATGCCTGGTCAAAATGCTCACGCTGGTTCTTAAGAAAAACAACTTCACTTTTGATGGAGATCATTATTTGCCAGTTAATGGAACTGCCATGGGCAAAAAAATGGCTCCATCATATTCCAACATATTTATGGGAAAATTAGATAAACAACTCCTTGAATCTTCCATCGAAAAACCGCTTTCCTGGTTTAGATTTATAGATGATGTGGATATGAAATGGAATAAAAGCGACGAGGAGTTAGATATTTTTATCACTCATGCCAACAACATACATCAAAGTATCTCAAAGAATTCCAAACTATCCAAGTTTTTTCCCGAGCATCCCATGATAGCTTGTATGCAACCTAATGGCCTGCGAAACCTGCTAGTGCGGGCTGAAGTGTCTGATAATAGAAGTACTTCAAGAGAATGTCGTTCGTGTGAAGAAAAACGCTGCATATGCTGCCTACAGATGCAGCATTCATCAACATTTTACAGTAAGGCAACCGAAAATAACTATAAGACATTTTGCAATGTTACCTGCAAAAGTATGAATGTTATTTACATACTAGAATGTTCGGTTTGTGGCCTCCAATATGTTGGTGAGTCAAAGCAGCCTTTCCAAAAACGCCTCAATGACCATAGGAGTGAGATCTTTCAGAAGCCACTTCTCACAGTTTCTCAGCACTTCAGACAGTCAGGTCACAAACTTGATGACTTTAACCGCATGCACGTTCTAGTGATTGAACAGAACATTTACTGGAGTGATGCCCAGCGACAGGTTCAAGAAAGCTTTTTGATAAAGTAACTTAATGTACACCATCCAAACGGCATCAAAAGGAAATACTAACAGTTTTGTTTTTCACTCATTTTAATTGTTAATATACACAGTCACGTATATTGAATCATAGTGTTTTGTTTCTATTATGATATTCAGGATTTTGGATTAAAATCAATCGACCAAAACTTACGTGTGTTATTACTGATCTATTTTTACACCTTATACATTATGTATCAGTATTGTTAAAACGTGTGACACTTGAAGAAGGCCATTTGTTGAGCCGAAATATTTGTCAACACGATTTATTAACAACATTTTCGTATAATAACATCTTATATCAGTACCGTTGTGCAAATTTTTACACTGATATATTTTTTTCCTTATCTACTTAGTATCGTCTATTCTAGACGATCCGGTACAAAGTAAATTTGCTGGTTGGTCCTTTTTATTGATTTCTTTTTGAATATTTCTCTTTATATCTTTATAAAAAAAAAATTTCATATTCCTGTATACTCATAAATAATTTTTTCTAATGTCTTTTTCTTTTGAAGAGTGTACGTTTTTTTACTTCCATGCTTTGTAAATTTTTAATCATTATATGCAAGAGTATCACTATCAAAGCTTTCATTTGGTTCCCACGTTCTTGTTCCATCATGCCAATCAATACGGATTGATCTTTTTCCATTTCTAAATTTACCCTTAATTGCAATTTAAAAATCATACTTTTTTTTATTTTTACCAATATCTCTTGTTTGTTGAGACTGGGGTATGCTTCTTAGCCTGTGAATTTTCAGCATCATCATCTATTTCTCCTTCTGATGAGACTTCATCACCTTCATCAATTTCCTCCTGAGCTCTAAGGACTTCAGAATTATTATAATGCTTCAAAGACAGGCATTTACATGTATCATAGACTTGTGAGGCTTATTATTTCTTGTGTCTATCAATTTATAAGTATAATTTTGACCAACGTACTGAATGCGGTAAGGACCTTCAAATTTGTCATATAATTTTCGAAACACACCAACAGGGACTTAATTGATGGCTTTGAGTACCAAATCACCAGCTTCAAAATCTGGTATTTTTGCTTTTTGATCATGTCTCTCTTTGTCATATGCTTTATGACGTTTGTCATTTTCTTTTGCAATTTCATGGACAATTTCAAGGTTTGACTGAATTTCTTGTATATGATCTTTAGTTGCTTGACTTAAGTTGTCTTGTTTCATTTCTTGGCCAAAGACCATATAATAAGGTGAAAATTCAATTGTATTTGATGCCGGAGATTTTCTTATTGCCATCATGACACTTTGCAAATAAATGGGCCATACATTTTGATCCTTACCACAATAAGTACGAATAGTTTGCGCTATAGTAGATTTTTGGCGCTGTTTGTGGGTGATATGATGACGTATGGTGTTGAGTAAGTTGAAAATGTTCACATAGCTCATTAACATTATGGGACATAAAAGATCGACCTCTATCCGAAAATAAAATTATTGGTGCAACATAGCGACAAAGGATTTGGTCATAAATAACTTTTGCTATCTCTTTTGCTCCCTGAGTTCTCAGAGGAAAGGCTTCAGTACAGCGACTAAATGCATCAATGAGCAGCAGCACATAGGAATAATCATCAGGACTTTTTGTGAGGGGTCCTAGAAAGTCAATTCCATCTTTCAAATCTTTTGACAGGTGGCAGTGTACCTAAAGGTGGGTTAAATTTGTTATAATTGTGCTTTGCCATTTGGCAGCGATTGCAAGTTTTCACATACGTTTCTACATCAGCATATTTGGTTGGCCAACAATATTTCAAACGTATTGATTCGTGCACCTTATCTACGCCTTAATGATCGCCTCCTGCAAGAGAATCATGATGAGAGCGCAGAACATCATTGCGTAAAACTTTAGGTATACAAAGCTGTTTTGTATACTTTTGGTTTTAATCAAGTTTCTTGGATCTGCGCTGATCAAAATGAAACAAAATACCACTTAATATTTGGTAGCGCTCAGATTCAAAAACTGCTTTTCTTGCTATTTTGTCCTGATCAGGCAAATCATCAGTTAAGAGGTATTCTAAAATTGGTTTAACATCTAGACAATCTGTCTGCATCTGAAATAAATCTTCTTTGTCATTGACTGCTTCGTCAATATCTTCTTCAGTTACAGGTGCAACAAAAGCTACTGGATCATCTGGATAAATGAATTCAAAATAAATTCTTTCATCTGAGTAACTTGGAAATTGTTTGGAACAATTCTCTATTTCTGAAACAGAAGAAATTTTAGTAGTGTGGTCATCACTGGTTTCTATGTCTACCTCATGTGATCTTGGACCTTCTGTTTTATTCTCATTTGAAAATTGTTGATCCTCTGAAATAAAGAATATATCTTCCTTCATTTGTCCAGATTCTGTAAGGAAAGAATCTTTTTCATTAGTTTTATTGTATTCGCGCCTGCTGAGAGCGTCAGCCACTTAATTTGTCTTGCCTTTTTTGTAAATTACATCAAATGTATATGGTTGCAATGCTAAAGCCCATCTGCTAATACGCGCGCTAGGATTTTGAACATTGTTTAACCAACATAATGCTTTATGATTGGTTTGAACAGTAAATCTTGCACTTGATAAATATGGGTGGTATGCTTGTATACCACAAATAATTGCTAGACACTCTTTTTCTGTGGTTGTCCAGTTGCGCTCACAAGATTTTAAAGACCTGCCCCCATATGCAATAGAATGCTCATTTCCCTCACAATCTTTTTGACTTAAAACATAACCAATGGCAGTGTCAGAAGCATCACAAGTTAAGGTAAAAGGTTCATTACTTTTAGGGAAAGCTAAAATTGGAGCTTCTAAGAGTTTTTGCTTTAAATTTTCAAAGGATCTTTGACATTCTTCTGTCCAGACTAACTTTTTATTTTCTTTAGTCAATAGAGCATTCAAAGGTGTGGCAATTCTAGAGAAGTTGGGAACAAACTTGCGATTATAATTTGCCATACCAAGAACTTTTTACATTTGTTTGAGTTTTTGGAATTTGGAATTCACTAACGGCTGTGGTTTTCTCTGGATCTGATATTCTGGCTTTATAATCGGCCATACCAACGTTTCAAGTTACGGATCATGGAAGTAAATCGAAAATATCGTATCACAATCCAAACCACGCGAGTATTATAATGCAAATGATGAAAAACGAAGTGAAAGTGAAATTGACAAGTCGGAGACTGATGCTACCGATGTCTATTTGATATATGACGACAAACGAGGATATGTAAAACACGGTGAAATTATTTTTTTTTAATTCGAAGAAAAACCAGCTTCTTATATAAATTAAATTACTATAACCAATAAATATGAAGATTCAAAACAAAATCATACGTTATTTCGGTGTTGTGTTTTGTATTTGAATTTTTCAGTTTATAATTTACAATCAGAAAAAACGTTTACATGCGATATATCGGATGTCTGAATTCATTCCCTTCCGGTCAAAAGGAAATCTGAATAAACCGGCTCACTGCCCAAACCGGCCCTTTTGCATAGTCCCGTAGCCGGCCGGTTTATACAGGTTTTACTATATGTCATAAAACATAAAAAAAATTCGCTTGTCGCTATTTATTTATCGATTTGAATGAAATTTAAGCTCTTTTCTTTTTATTAATTTTTAAGTTAGATAACTTATGTTATTGAACACTTATTAAAACATGAAAGATGATTTTATAAATTAATTGCATAAAAAGGAGGCGAGGAAGTAAGTCATGTCCGTAAAACACCTCTAAAAAGCCTATATATATATACTAGTACAGTACTATAGCCGATTGACTACATCATGTCCAAATCTACAAGATTTTTAATATGTGCTCATAGACATACACACATAGTATACCAGAGGCTCAAATGAGCTTGTCACCTGTGTCTGGATAAAACTATTACTATTGCCAAATAGAAAGTTTGTTTCAAATTGGCACAAGAATTTCGGAGGAAGTAAAATACAACTGCCATTGGTTCCTGTTTAAACTAATTCCTATCGAAGAGCACCAGGAAAAGCAGAAGAAAAAGTTGAAAGTAGATCCCCTCATGACCAAGTGCTTTTAGAAAGGTTGCGAGTCTTACAAGCATATAGGCGGGGCAAGGATTCGAACTCTTATGTGTACAATAAGAAGAGATATAAGAACTACTTTACTCTCTTTCTTGTTAGTTATAATTATAATATGCCCCCTCCCCTCCCCTCAACCGAATGTTGTTTTTGTTTTTGGTAAATTTCATTTATATAATGAATGAATTTAACAATATTGCGCATGTGCAAACTATGTATAGACATAAAAACGATTTTATGCACTACCAAGGCACACTGGTATAAATCGTAGATCATCTTATAATTAAAAAAATCGAGGCTTTTTTTGAGCTGTTCAAGTAAGTGTAACTTTTATGATGCCACTTTTTAAAACACCCACATTAAGTTGCAATGATCAGGTATTCGATGGATAAGGCGAAAAATGTGGTTAATTCCGGCGAAACATCAATTGCAACTGCAGATCAGCCACTTTTGGTAATGGCCTTATTTGTACGGGGAAGATAAATTTATCGTCATGTTTGGTGGATTGCACATTGAAATGATTTGTTTTGAAATTTTGGATGATATATTGCATGAAAGTGGATGGACATGTGACCCTACTAAAGTCGATATTGCAACACCTAAAATGGCAGATTCTTTGTATATGTATGTTAAATGTACCTTGTGTACGCGCACAAATAACTGCATGTTATTTGCTTGAATTGTGAATGTCGGCTTATGGAAGTTAAACGCAGGAAACATAATTATGTCACGACTCTGTGTCGTTCAATGATTTGATAGACTAGTGTAAGGATATGGAGCCACCTCGACCACAGTTTAATTCCTCGTGTTCAATTATAAACTTAGAACTTCTTGTGCTTTTGGTAGTATGCTCATTTCATGAGATAGATTTCGTACTTTACAAACAGTCCTTATAAACCATGATACCGTAATTTTGTGGGTTTTAATCGTGTAAATTATGCACGATCATAATCGATCGATCTTCGAGATATGGGTTTCCTTCCCGAACATCACCAACAGCTGGCAATATAATTGAAAATGATAATTTCACTGTACGTAAGACTAGCATTTGTTTTCTTATAACACAATAGATCAGTCACAAAAACAGAATAAGGACGATATTGGTGCCATAGGTTTAACAGAAGATCCCTTTTAAGCAAATAGATGGTAGCTGGACAAGACGTCAGTAAACTAGAAAATGGATTTGAAAGATCTAGTGTTTTGAGTTATTCTACAACAGATGTACGACATAATGCAGACTACTAGCTTTAAAGTATACGAAAAGGCTTTCTAAAGTGATGAACGAGTTTGAAAATCCATTTTTAGAAGAGTCGCCAGATAATTAATATTTTTTACTCTATTAAGGATATTGTTGATTTGGAAGCATGTATAATATGTTTATAAACAAGATATTGGTACAAACAATGATAACACCCTTTGAAGCAAATGCAAAACGAAGGAAAACCTGCTATTTATAACCGGATCAAAAAGAACAACTTCCCATTATGGCCGTGAAATGTAACTGGAAACGTCTTTGTCAAAAACAAAGCTACATTATAAATAACATTAAAAGTGATTGAGATATCGATCTGTTCTAGACTTTTCATTTCTTGTCAGAGTAGACAGTTTGACTTGGAATATTTCTTTATCCATAAAAACCAAACTGCTCCTACGTCTTTGTCTCAGGATGTCACTTTAAAAAGTGGTATTAAATCGCTGCAAATGAGTATACTTGAATCATTCTGCGATGTGCTGATCCAAATTCTGACGCATTTATCGTAGGTGGGGCAGCAATGATTAATTCCAGGCAAACAAGTTTGGCAAAACTATTTAAAAATTATGCAAATGATGAAAAACTGCATTACATAGAATCTTACATCGATAAGTATTCAAGAGTATACCTTGTATCTGATGTTTACTAAATAAATAATTTAACGGCTGTGACAAGACAAAGGCGAGGTTCTAGTGCTAGAAGGTGTTGGTTCTGGTAGAACACCAAGGGTTTGGAGTATTTTTCTCTGTGAAGTTGACAACGAAACGAAATAATTGCTTCTTTAGTGACTACTAGTAATAAAATGTGTATGTTTCTCTTGGTGAAAATATTCTTTGCAATTGCAATAAGGATTCTTCCCAGCTATCCCCATGAAATCACGAAGAATTAGATACACAAATGCTTGTCCATGTTCGGCATGATTATGAAAATTGTTGAAAAAGTAATTACAGGTATTACTGACACAGATGTAATAGTATTACGAATTACAGCACTCGCAACATTAGGTGGAACAAATTGTGGATAGGTTTTAAAAGGGATACAGACTTCCTGTACGTAACATATCAAATGCGTTTGCGTGTAGCTGCTCTTCCTTTCTTCCATGCATTCAGTAGATGTGACACTTTGTCGGATTTTCGAGGGAAAAGAAAGAGGTCAGCTCGGCTGACATGGGCAGTATTTCCAGATGTAACGAACGATTTTGTTTTCGCTTAAATATGAAGACACAGACATGGACATCATAGAAGCATTTGTTTGTATCATGTACGACAGAACAACACCAACATTTGCTGTTAATGAGGTACGATGTGAACTTTTTTCCAGGAAACAGCGGCATTGTAATGAAATTCCGCTTACAAGAGATTCTTTTCCAGAGCACATCAAAAGAGGAGCATATCAAGGAGGACATGTTTGGGATCAGCCTGATTCATGTAATCGACAGGCACATGTACAAGGTCATTTACACTGGGGTTGGATGAAAGAAAAGTAATTGACAGTCGGAAACCAAAATGGACTTCTTTGGGTGCCGTTGCATCCTAGTGTCATGAACTTTTAAAAAGGCGGAGACAAAAATCCTGCCGTGTTGGTATCTATAAATACTACCGTTCTCGCCTTCCTTGTACTGGTTTTTGTATTGGCAACTGTCAGATAATTATAAGATATTCAACCTGTCTGTATAACCAAACAAGGCATTTAAACCTAACAGAGAATAGATATCACTTGTTAAGTTGATGGAAATTAAAAAAAAAATACATTTTCAAAGTTTTTGCCACCATTGTGAAACCGGAAGTCACTCTTCTTTTTCATTTATGTGTTGTTTCGTCGTACTTTGGGAACTGCAATTTACATTTTATCAAAACTTACATTGGGTTATACCTATAACACAACTTTCAAGAATTTATGAAATGTAGCCAATTGGATATAAAGCTATCTACAACATAAACGGTGGTCATCTTGAAAAAATGGAATTTTGTATTGCCAGCAGCTGATTTTTTTTATTATCATTTATTCAACCTTTATACCAAATTTCATGCTTTTATCACGATTTGCACAATTATTTCCCATAATATCTCCCACTATGAAAACGAAGATGAGTTAGGATTGCCATAGAGACAACTCTCCACAATTGACCAAATGCCACAGAAATTAACAATTATAGATCACCTTGCGATCTTCAACAATGAGCAAAGCACACACTATTCAAACGATAAAACAAACAGCCTAATTTATGTACAAAAAATAAACATAAAGAAAAAGTATAGTCTGAAATATTCTCGGGCCTGTATTTCCTATCATAATTTCCTTGATAGAGGGTTGCTGCTCAAAAGGAAGGTATTATACTAAAAGTTCGAAACAGTGAAGTTGAAATCATCCCTTCGTAAATTTTACAGACGCCATCACGCCATCATGGAATATCCGTAAGCTGAAGGAAAGGAAATTCGAGGGGGATTTAAGCTGGCGCCTAATCAAAATTGTTTACCAGCCTGTGAAAATGGAATTCGCATCAAACTCCGAAACATGTAAATGAACAAAAATAAAAAAAAAAAACATATACAAGACTTACAAAGGCCAGAGGCTCCAGATTTAAGACATGTGCGAATACGCGGCGGGGTTAAACATGTTTTGTGATAACTCTACCCCCCCCCTATACCGTTTAATGTAGAATTTAGAAAACAAACAACAATACACACAGTATAATTCAGTTTAAAAGAAGTTTGTTGTCAGAATAGGTAACAGACCAAACTATGCGAAAATGACAATGATACATAAATTGACGAAAGACAACTAGCTGTTACTGACATACCAGCTTCAGACTTGAATTTCAAAAGCAGATTGAAAGATAATGTCTTCATCATATGAAAATTATGCAAAATTCCTCCCGTTAGGGTATAGTACCATACCATGATGAAACATATCAGAGAAGGATAACCAATATCATGTCAACAACTGATGTTTATATTAAAGTGTGAAACTCTATATGAACAAAATAATATTCAAAGTCATACTTTCAATAACAAGCACAAAAGTGAACAGTAGCTAACTACTTGTTACGTAGTTAACTTAATGATAAACATTGATTTAACTCAAATTTGACCGACATTTCTGAGAAACAACAGAAACACTGAACAGCAACAAAAAAAAAACTGCCAGACTTGGTACAATTAAGACGAAATAGGGAGATAATCCTGGTTGTATGGCTTGTCGAACCTCTCGCCTATATGGCAATGTTAAAATACTGCTAAAATGAATGTATAACGTGACAGGAATAGAGTACAAACACAGTGGCGTATTTAATGTGACGTTTATATTATCACACTGTCCGGTAATTTTTTTCAAATAAAATAGATTTGTTTTATTGTGCCCCACCTATGATAATAGAGGGGCATTATTATTCTGATCTGTGGGTACGTCCGTCTATTCGTCCGTTCGTTCGTCTCTTTGTCCGTTCGTTCGTCTGTTCGTCCGTTTGTTCGTCCGTATGTCCGTCTGTCCCGCTTCAGGTTAAAGTTTTTAGTCAAGTCAGTTTTTGATGAAGTTGAAGTCCAATCAACTTGAAACTTACTACAAATGTTCCCTATGATATGAGACTATATAAAACAGGCTTATGTGATGATGGATGCTCTTAACAAGTCTGGTAATCCGGTAAGTTTAGGGTAAAATCAAATCATACGTTTCTTATTGTTACTAGTCTTTTCTAGAAATGGAGGATCTTTCTAATTAAAATTCCAAATTAGATTTTGGACCAGAATTTCACGCTCCACTGAACAGAGAAAATAATAGTGCAAGTTACAGGTTAAAGTTTTTGGTCTATGTAGTTTTTCTTGAAGTTGAAGTCCAATATACTTAAAACTCAGAACACATGTTCCCTATGATACGATCTTTCTAATCTGGATGACAAAATTGTGTTTTACCATAATTTCACGGTTCTATGCACATAGACAATGATAGTGCGAGTGGGGCATCCGTGTACTTTGGACACATTCCTGTTATAGACACGTACAAGAATGTAAAATTTAGAATTAAGTTTGTTATGATGTTATTATTTGCATTTCTTAACCATGACAATAACATACATAGTATTCAAATGGAATTGTGTTTGTTATGGTGTTAATATTTGTATGTTCTAACCACTTCATGTTTTTTTCTTCATGTAAAGTGTGTACAAATAAAACAAACAACAACTGTCCATATTGTTGCTGAGAACTTACATCATATGAATGAAATACTTTAACATACATATAGAAAATACAAATAAAATATCTGTTATTTAAGGTAAGATTCTGTAAGACAAAACTGTTAACACTTGAAAACCAACAATATAAAACCAAAAAACACTGTAGAGTTAATCGACTGTGTGATGTATTGTTATGCTATCGTATGTGCATAATGTTCCCACACCCAAAATATCCGTTTATTCCAAATGATCTGAATTATATATCCGTCAATGTAAATACCTTTTGGTACTAGGAAGCTAATCTCTGCATAGAAGAATTGTCAAATTCAAACAATCCTTTCTAAAACAATCATTCAAATTATCGAATATATGTGCTATGATTGACAACGGGCAAAAAGTTAAATCGAAACCCATGTGCACTGTCACCAAAGATACACATTGATAATGTAGACCAAAACAGGCTGTTATTATTTGTTATATTTTATTCAATATAATAAATTACATGTTAATAAGAATAAATCGGTACAGAAAAGAGAACTCTATTTACTTAACATTTCAATAAATATTTATCAAACTCTTTCTTTTCTATCGGGTCAATTATGTCAAGGGAAAAAAAACAATATGCATTTTGGGCTGCTAGCACAAGTATGTCAAAATAACGAAAAAAAAAGAGACAATTATCCTACAAAATGAAAAGTTTAGCCAGCTTTAAAACAAGGTTTAAAGCACAATCGCCATTCGGTCAGGTTTTTTGGCTTCCCTTTTGGAATATACATTAGACATCTATATCTTAGTGAATTGTTTTTTTTTGTGTATTAACTTTGACTTAATTTCTCAAAACAAAATGCGGCCAATAAATTGAAAGAGTCATTACGTTATGTACTACTTCCCGGATGTTGTCTGCTGCTTGAAAAATAATTATTTCATTAAGATCATTACATCAATGTTCAAAATAGACAACCACGATTAACAACCAATTCATTTTCTTATTCTAATATACATGTTCAGAATAGATACGATATTGTACGTATTACAATAAGTTTTCAGAAGCGGCTAATAATTTAAGTTTAAATTTAGAACAATTATGTAAATGTTTTCGAAACTCTCATCTTGAGCTGTCAGAGAAAAAAAGTTGTTCCCATTGTACATTTCCCTTAATAGAATAAAACAATCAGGTTTATTCATTGCATTCCAGTCAATATTTGTTTTGTATTTGATTCGTACGTTAGCAATATATAACATGATAAACAAAAAATAAATACTGAATATATATGATATTAAGTGCTACCTCCAAATATGTAAGAAATAGAAACAAGTGAATTACAACATATGTATATTTGGTTATCTTTGGGTGTTATTCGAGGATATATCAAATCACTTAACTTAGAATATATACGATGATTAATAATCAGTAAAACAAAAAGTGTTAAACAAATGAAATAAAAGTTATTGATATTGAACTCTTTTTCTGATAATCACGCAGAATTGCTATTCACTGCACACCTTCTCCTTATCTACAAAGTGTGGTATCTTCTATTCTGCAGCCCCAAGGTAGTTGCACTCTTTTTCAACTCTAAAAAAGAAACAAGAGTCAACGTATTCGATATTCATTTACATACTGCAGCCCGTGTTTTCTTAGAAATTTTAATTCGACGTTGTTATTTAAACTGAGTGTTATCAAGTGTATACATTATCCTATAATGATCAACATCATAACAATCACAAATGTAAAATTCTAGCTAGTTGCTCCCTCGTGGAACTTGTTATCTGAACGTTCCGTCGTCGTTTTAGAACACTGTTATGTATACATCTGGTGGGTTTCATCTGTTCAAAAGACTAGTTATTGTGTAAGAATCGCAATGTACAATAAAATTCAAAAACATATTTAAGAAATGTACATTAAGCAGCAAAAAAATCTTTATAGCATTCATTTTTTCAACAGGGTGGCTGCCAGTGCCTGATGAAGCTTATTTGTTTGTGTTTCGAGAATATATAAAATATAACAGCTATTTATATAACACTCATTCATGTGTTAAAGTTACATTTTTAGGCATTTATATATGTACTAGAACACACCCGCGAAATCGCGGACATATACAGCTTGTGAACTGTTGAAGGATGATTTTTTTGTAAAAGATATTATGTATGGAGAATTCCATAAAAGGTATCAAAAGCCCTCTCCCTTTTTCCAAAGTCCGATATGTGTTTCCTTTCTGTTAGATTCAATTATTTTCGTGTTTCTGGCCTTAGACCACAATTAGTCTTCTCCTTCGCTACAATGCATATTTAGGTAAAAGTTAAATTAAATATAAAATTTGCACCGCTTTAAACATGATATCAATGTAACTGCTTATATATAGACCATTATTAGTCTAATAAAATATGCTTCTAGGACAATCCATCAGTTCTTTTTCTTTTGAAAGCCTTATTAGCATGCCAATGGTAGGATATGAATCTTGTATAAATGACTCAGACCGACTAAGGCTAATTTGAGGGATGGTCGGAGGGTCCTGCTCCTGCAATCCCGGGCTTAAAAGCATAAAATCCCGAGATGCAGAATTTGAAAGAAATTCATATCCCGAAACTTCGAAATCGAAAAATATATTCCCGATTCCCTTATAAACTCCCGATCCGGACGTCCCGAAAAAGGTCCTGCCATCCTCTGATCTCTACCCTACTTTCATTTTTGCCAAATCACTACTGCCACTTTCAACAATAAATTTGTATGCCCCATTTATTGGCATTATGTTTTCTAGTCTGTGCATCCGTGCGTTCGTTCGTTCGTTCGTTCTTTCGTTCCTCCGTCCGTCTGTCCTGCTTCAGGTTAAAGTTTTTGGTCGAGGTAGTTTTTGATGAAGTTGAAGTCCAATCAACTCGAAACTTAGTTAATATAGTACCGATGTGGCATCCGTGTACTATGGACACATTCTTGTTTCCACATGTTTTGCTTATTTTAACTTGTATGACCCCTTAAATAGTAAACATTTAAAAGAGACAGTAGACAGAATACAAAGAGACTATATATATATTAAAGTAGTATAATCGTAGTTTACATGTAGATAAACACGAAAAATAATTGTCCTCTCTAAGGAGGTATAATAGTTGTGGTTTTTGCGATCTAAACACTATGATATGGAGAACGCTCTGATTGGCTTATTTATTTTTCATTTTTGTCTCATACGATTGGTTGTACTAGTGCATGTTTCAAACGGGAAGTTTTATCTATGACTAAAAGTCAGTGTGATAACGGAATCAATATCCGGACTCCTTTTTTGTCGTTTTTCTCCAAAAATACCTCAATCTGATGAATGGATGACAAATGCGACTATGCATGTTACCTATAGAACACAGAGACATGCTGATTAATTTATCGTGAAAGGAAGAGAAGCGACACACAAAATGAGGTCTTCTCGTTCAATAGTATAGATATGTATATAAACATGGCCTTCTTTGATTAGTAGTCTTATCAGATTGAAAAATGCATGGCAACTATCATTTTTTCAAATTTCTTTTCATGAAAAAAAGTATAATTTCCTTACACAAATGCAATGACAAATGACCATTGCCCGATTACAACAAAGATTTTTGTTTGAATTTTATTTGTTTTTTTTTTTTATATTGTAAGCATCATATTTTTGCAAAATATCAACAAATATCACCCAATAGAAGCAGAGGCTGCTTCAAGATTGTTGCAAAGAATAATTATTTTTTCTTCTAAATTCGTACAAAAGCCGTAAACAACCACTGTCTAACAACAATTGATTTGGATTTTTCTAAGTTTGGTTAGTCTAGTATCATTCTAATATGTTTTAATAACATAGTTATGGCTTCAAAACCAATGCATAAACTTGGTTGACGTTTTCATCTATGATTGATACATGTATAAGATAAGATATAGCTTATTTACAATTAAGGACACACAAGAAGCATATAGAGAATACAAGTATAAGGAAAAGAACACTGATTAGCATAGATACATAGAATTTTCATACACAATCACGATACAATTAGACTGTAAATAATTAAACCCTTTGTCCATTATATATTTGTATGAGAAATTAATTCATCTAACTCATATTGACTTGAATAAATTTTCTAACAGCATTAAGAACCTGATTGTCTTCACAGCTTAATAAATACATACATTTTTGCTGATTGTTTAGTAAAGTAAAGTTAGGTATTGTATGGAAAACAAAGTTAAAGAGATCATCTCTATCAGACTTAAATTTTTAACATGAAGTTCACAAATGTATGTTATCTTTAACACAGCTAGAGGAGCATTTTTGGCAAGTTCTACCATTTCGTGGAATATTAGAAAAACGAAAAAAAATCAAATTGCAGCTTATGAGCAGATATACGTTATTTACAAATAGCTCTTCTAAAAACAAAGTTCTTTACCAAAGATAGATAATTGTAAAAGCCAAAATTTTGTTTAAATTTTAAATAATTAAACATTTTTCCATCAGAAGCATTTGTTTGGCTAACATAACAATTGTCAATATATTTAGTGTGAATAAATTTGTTAGATATATTCAAAAATTTATATTTTCCATTATGTTTTACTTCTTGTTTAATATCAAAATAATATAATAACAATTTCTTAACCAATTACCAGAACCAAGAAGTTTTGTTTACATTTGTGAAGCTCATATACAAGCATCTTTCAGCAGACTGAATTCAGACTGATGATTTTCAAATCTATACTGTCCAGTATTTAACAATTGACTTTATAATATCATAATGTATGGGGAAGAGCCCCAGTTCTGATAATAACGCAAAATTTACACTTGAGATGAAGCTTCTTACACTGAAGATTTTTTTAAATATTTTTAAGATTAAATAACAAGGATTGTAATTTATTACATGACACATTATAACCTCCCCATTCTTTGAATTATGTTAAGGATATAAGCCGATAACAGCCCGTTCTGTAAAATATTGGACAATATTTTACAGAATGGACTATTAGAGGCTTACATCTTACTGAAAACATTGTTTAACACGTCAAAAAGGTGAACAAATACAATCAAATAAAAAAGATTTATTTTCATCAACTGTGAAAATTGTTTTATGAATAAACTTTCTTTACATTAAAATTTATCCTACATGTTGCCACTTTTAAACAGTAGCTCAACTTAAACACTAGAAAAAAAGATAGTACAGCTGAAGGTAAACATTGTCAACAGGTATTGCTACAAGTAGATTAAGACTCAGAGTATGCGTATCAGGATTTTGGCGTGCGAAAGGACTACTCTAAATATGTTCCGTGAATACCTTTACATACGTTTTGTGTACCAAAATGGATAAACACGTGTTGAAAGTATATTCCTAATGCAAAAAACGAAGAAAATGTTGATTAGTGATTGTTCTGTTTTGGATTAAAATCAAATATGTAACTAGATATTTTCGATTTAAGTGTGGATTACAAAGAGAATATAGTTTTAGCAGCTGATAAAGGCAAGTTTTATATATATATATATATATATATATATATATATATATATATATATATATATATATATATATATATATATATATATACAACTCGTCTAACCATCAACCCAACAATGTTAGATCTGTAAATTTGCTTTCGCAAATTTTTGGTTCTTCCCTCGCCGGGATTCGAACCCATGCTACTGTGATATCGTGACACCAAATCGCCTGCACTGCAGCCGTCCCGGTAGACCACACGACCACCTGGGCTCTCAAAAAAGAGCTTTCGATGGGCATGTGTTACCTTTCCACGTCAGTTTTAATCTAGCGGCGTACTGCAGTACATGACATATAAGGCATGAAGATGTTATTGTTACAGATCAGATAAATTATCTATAGTAAAGGATCCTACAAATTAATGTAAGATACAGTCACAGAAAATAATTATATCCATAAGTACGTCTGAGTCAGTGACAACCCTACAACAGATGTTTCCATCGGATCACCATCAATGATGGCGATACATGGCTGTGTACATAATGTATATACAACTCGTCTAAACATCAACCCAAACATGTTAGATCTGTAAATTTGCTTTCGCAAATTTTTGGTTCTTCCCTCGCCGGGATTCGAACCCATGCTACTGTGATATCGTGACACCAAATCGCCTGCACTGCAGCCGTCCCGCTAGATCACACGACCACCTGGGCTCTCAAAACAGAGCTTTCGGTGGGCATGTGTTACCTTTCCACGTCAGTTTTAATCTAGCGGCGTACTGCAGTACATGATATATAAGGCATGAAGATGTTATTGTTACAGATCAGATAAATTATCTATAGTAAAGGATCCTACAAATTAATGTAAGATACAGTCACAGAAAATAATTATATCCATAAGTACGTCTGAGTCAGTGATAACCCTACAACAGATGTTTCCATCGGATCACCATCAATGGTGGTGATACATGGCTGTGTACATAATGTATATACAACTCGTCTAAACATCAACCCAACAATGTTAGATCTGTAAATTTGCTTTCGCAAATTTTTGGTTCTTCCCTCGCCGGGATTCGAACCCATGCTACTGTGATATCGTGACACCAAATCGCCTGCACTGCAGCCGTCCCGCTAGACCACACGCCCACCTGGGCTCTCAAAAAAGAGCTTCCGGTGGGCATGTGTTACCTTTCCACGTCAGTTTTAATCTAGCGGCGTACTGCAGTACATGATATATAAGGCATGAAGATGTTATTGTTACAGATCAGATAAATTATCTATAGTAAAGGATCCTACAAATTAATGTAAGATACAGTCACAGAAAATAATTATATCCATAAGTACGTCTGAGTCAGTGACAACCCTACAACAGATGTTTCCATCGGATCGGATATATATATATATATATATATATATATATATATATATATATATATATATGATATTTCAAAATATAGTCATCTCCTTTCAGTGTCTTGTTTCTTCTCGGATTTCATTTCTCAATCGGTGAATGAAAAAAAAAGAAAAGAAAAAACACGTTGAACCATATTGAGTGCACCGATTTTGTTTCAAATATATAATTGATAGGAACAAATGAAGAGATAACAACGTGCAATCATTTTACATTCTTTTTTTGTTCATCGTAATTTCAAGCTTCAAAAAAACTAGACTGAAGCCTATTTAAGTCATCATACCCAATTGAAATCTTAGCCTGTGTGGCCATTATAGTCTCCGTAATAATGTAAGCTGGAACGTCTGACTGCACGTGTGATTGTGTGTTGTTTTTGGTATCTATTAATTTATTATCTACTGAGTCAATAACAGATTTAAAACTTGTAGATTCCTCGATAATGTTCATTCTGTCTGCCTCTGAAGATTTACATTTATAATCAATATTGTCGACTGATGTAGGATTGTTTGCACACACAGATTCAACAAGTGAAAACAGTGTGGGGAAGTCCCTTTATGTGGAGAGGTCTTTAGTAAGCCCTTGAACCTGTAACACACATGTTGTGATAAATAATGTTATCTTGTATAGAAGTTGCTGACCAATGGTGAGGTTTATACATATGGCTTAGTTACCTTCACCTCCCCACTGATGTGGATCATCATACCAGTCTACTTGGTACAATTCGGCTTTTTTCCCCAAAATGTCCATAATATAAAATGCAAAGGGCACGTATCCAAGCCTCCAACCTGTTTCTCTTTATTCTGCAAGCTGTCGTTCTTGCAGGGGGTCATACAGGTTTGTATCAATTATCTTTTATTGCAGTTTTTTTTGGCTTAAACACCTGAGGGATTCTTTTTTTTTCTGGAAGACACTCTCTTAGATAGTAACTATAAACTGGGGTAACTGACTTGTCAATTTCATCCTCATGAAGTTCAAATGGAAATGTATCTGTCATGTTCATTTGTGCGTCAGACAGGCCGTCACATATTAACCAAGAGTTTGACATTTTACGTGTAAATACTGTAAATTTTACGCCGAATCGTTACTGGTAATTATCTATATTATCAAATCAATGTTTATGCTAGAGTAGAACAATCATTCTTTTCGTGGTCAGTACTAAACTTGGGCAAAACCACGTTAAAATTTACAAAGTACAGGACGCCGATATTACCGGGGGTCAATCTTACGTTATAATAATATACGAGAACCATCATTTTCATGAGAAATAAAAAAAATTACTTACCCACATAAGTTGCATTTACTGCAATGAAGAATGAAAATCAGTGCTTAAATGACAATCAAAACCTTAAATGAATATTGTTATCGCTAAAAAAAAAAATTACTTGTTCCCCCTCTCCTTGTTTTGTTCATGATGTTCAATTTACCGTCCTTAGGGTAGTGTTTTGAAATTATACATTTAGTCCCTACCTAATGCATGTAAAGCATGAGACGCTTTCTCTGTCTAAGCACCCTATCTCATTCCTTTTTGGAGTTTGCGCGATTATATTGGTTTGTGGGTTTTGTCTAGATTTTTTTTAGCGATTTATGAGGTACAGTTGGGTGCAGACCAAGCATTACATAAAGTAAACGCAAGTTAACGCCGAGTGCACATATTTCGTTAGTTAACTTCAAATCTCCCGTTTACTAGTAAACGCACGTTTACTTTAATTACGTTAACGTGGTCGAAATGGAAATTTCTAATGTCTACCCTA
The DNA here is from genome assembly GCF_965363235.1 of Mytilus galloprovincialis. Classification (NCBI taxonomy): domain Eukaryota; kingdom Metazoa; phylum Mollusca; class Bivalvia; order Mytilida; family Mytilidae; genus Mytilus; species Mytilus galloprovincialis. The sequence goes on along the minus strand of NC_134845.1, from coordinate 79,481,469 downwards.
GTAAAAGGGCGTTTACTATGTGTCCGTTTAGTCAGTAGTAAACGGGCGTTTATTTCAGAATTCTTCTAATTTTTTTTTACGTGCACTTAAAAGTAAACGGGCGTTTAGTACAGATTTTACAAGTGTATTTTTACGTGCACTTAAAAGTAAACGCACGTTTACTTTTCGCGTTAACTGATTGGGTAAATTTAGAAATAAACTTCAAGTTCATTTGCACATTTATTTTATAAAAGCGACCTTTAGTCTTTATATATTTCACGTATATGTGTTTCAAACCAGAACAATTCAAAAACTCTTTTAATTCGAAATATTAAATTACACAAAATCACTTTCATAAAGTCCATTAACTTTACTGATTGGCAGATTTTCTATATTTTCCTTTCAAAAGTTACATGTGCAAATATCGATACGGAAAGAAAGGTTATCCGAGACATCTGGAGAATATTTTTATATGATGGGATATAAACATCGTGGTTTACGTTGTTTCGTTCCCCTTTTATAATTGTCTCTTCGAATTCCTAACTATAACTCGGTGTATTTAATACATTAATTTTTAATCGAAATTTACCTTGTTTGCCTTGGATTAACATGATAAGATTCTGTTTTGACAAATGATAAAAAAAAACGTAAATTGAACAGTATATTGAAAGGGATATCAATAAAGTGCAATATAAGTAAGTTCATTTGTATCATCTCGTCAATTAAAATGTTCAAATATTGCTATCTTAACATGGATATATAACTCATTTACTATGTGGCTATATAAATTTACATAATAAAATGCTTATATGGTCAGTTTTGGTTGTTGCGGACAAATAATTTTATTATATGAGTCAGTCTGAGGTATGAAAACTACTGAATTTTGTTTACTATTCAATATTTTGAATAAAAAAGGACATGCTGGCACTCTAAATTGATGCGAACAAAATTTTTTAGTCTTTATATTCAAATATTGCTACCTATTTTCTTATACAATCAATCCTTACATGAAAATATAGCTCATTTACTATGCGGCTATATAGATTTACATAAGCAAATGCTTATATGGTCAGTTTTGGTTGTTGCAGACAAATAATTTTATTATATGAGTCAGTCTGAGGTATGAAAACTACTTAATTTTGTTTACGATTCAATATTTTGAATAAAAAAAGGACATGCTGGCACTCTAAATTGATGCGAACAAAATTTTTTAGTCATAATATTCAAATATTGCTACCTATTTTCTTATACAATCAATCCTTACATGAAAATATAACTCATTTACTATGCGGCTATATAGATTTACATACTAGAATGCTTATATGGTCAGTTTTGGTTGTTGCGGACAAATATTTTTATTATATGAGTCAGTCTGAGGTATGAAAACTACTGAATTTTGTTTACAATTCAATATTTTGAATAAAAAAGGACATGCTGGCACTCTAAATTGATGCGAACAAAATTTTTTAGTCATAATATTCAAATATTGCTACCTATTTTCTTATACAATCAATCCTTACATGAAAATATAGCTCATTTACTATGCGGCTATATAGATTTACATAAGCAAATGCTTATATGGTCAGTTTTGGTTGTTGCAGACAAATAATTTTATTATATGAGTCAGTCTGAGGTATGAAAACTACTGAATTTTGTTTACGATTCAATATTTTGAAAAAAAAAGGACATGCTGGCACTCTAAATTGATGTGAACAAAATTTTTTAGTCATAATATTCAAATATTGCTACCTATTTTCTTATACAATCAATCCTTACATGAAAATATAACTCATTTACTATGCGGCTATATAGATTTACATAATAAAATGCTTATATGGTCAGTTTTGGTTGTTGCGGACAAATAATTTTATTATATGAGTCAGTCTGAGGTATGAAAACTACTGAATTTTGTTTACGATTCAATATTTTAAATAAAAAAAGGACATGCTGGCACTCTAAATTGATGGGAACAAAATTTTTTTAATCATAATATTCAAATATTACTTCCTTTTTTATTATACAATCAATCCTTACTTGAAAATATAACTAATTTACTATGCAGCTATATAGATTTACATACTAGAATGCTTATATGGTCAGTTTTGGTTGTTGCGGACAAATATTTTTATTATATGAGTCAGTCTGAGGTATGAAAACTACTGAATTTTGTTTACGATTCAATATTTTGAATAAAAAAGGACATGCTGGCACTCTAAATTGATGCGAATAATTTTTTTTAATCATAATGTTCAAATATTGCTACCTATTTTTTTATACAATCAATCCTTACATGAAAATATAGCTCATTTACTCTGTGGCTATATAGATTTACATAAGCAAATGCTTATATGGTCAGTTTTGGTAGTTGCGGACAAATAATTTTATTATATGAGTCAGTCTGAGGTATGAAAACTACTGAATTTTGTTTACGATTCAATATTTTGAATAAAAAAGGACATGCTGGCACTCTTAATTGATGCAAACAAAATTTTTTAGTCATAATATTCAAATATTGCTACCTATTTTCTTATACAATAAATCCTTACATGAAAATATAACTCATTTACTATGCGGCTATATAGATTTACATAATAAAATGCTTATATGGTCAGTTTTGGTCGTTGCGGACAAATAATTTTATTATATGAGTCAGTCTGAGGTATGAAAACTATTAAATTTTGTTTACGATTCAATATTTTAAATAAAAAAAGGACATGCTGGCACTCTAAATTGATGCGAACAAATTTTTTTTAATCATAATATTCAAATATTACTACCTTTTTTATTATACAATCAATCCTTCCTTGAAAATATAACTCATTTACTATGCGACTATATAGATTTACATACTAGAATGCTTATATGGTCAGTTTTGGTTGTTGCGGACAAATATTTTTATTATATGAGTCAGTCTGAGGTGTGAAAACTACTGAATTTTGTTTACAATTCAATATTTTGAATAAAAAAGGACATGCATATGCTGGCACTCTAAATTGATGCGAACAAAATTTTGTTATCATAATATTCAAATATTGCTACCTATTTTCTTATACAATCAATCCTTACATGAAAATATAGCTCATTTACTATGCGGCTATATAGATTTACATAAGCAAATGCTTATATGGTCAGTTTTGGTTGTTGCAGACAAATAATTTTATTATATGAGTCAGTCTGAGGTACAAAAACTACTGAATTTTGTTTACGATTCAATATTTTGAATAAAAAAGGACATGCTGGCACTCTAAATTGATGCGAACAAACTTTTTTAGTCATAATATTCAAATATTGCTACCTATTTTCTTATACAATAAATCCTTACATGAAAATATAACTCATTTACTATGCGGCTATATAGATTTACATAATTAAATGCTTATATGGTCAGTTTTGGTTGTTGGGGACAAATAATTTTATTATATGAGTCAGTCTGAGGTATGAAAACTACTGAATTTTATTTACGAATCAATATTTTAAATAAAAAAAGGACAAGCTGGCACTCTAAATTGATGCGAACAAAATTTTTTAGTCATAATATTCAAATATTGCTACCTATTTTCTTATACAATCAATCCTTACATGAAAATATAACTCATTTACTATGTGGCTATATAGATTTACATAATAAAATGCTTATATGGTCAGTTTTGGTTGTTGCGGACAAATAATTTTATTATATTAGTCAGTCTGAGGTATGAAAACTACTGAATTTTGTTTACGATTCAATATTTTAAATAAAAAAAGGACATGCTGGCACTCTAAATTGATGCTAACAAAATTTTTTAGTCATAATTTTCAAATATTGCTACCTATTTTATTATACAATCAATCCTTACATGAAAATATAACTCATTTACTATGCGGCTATATAGATTTAAATACTAGAATGCTTATATGGTCAGTTTTGGTTGTTGCAGACAAATAATTTTATTATATGAGTCAGTCTGAGGTATGAAAACTACTGAATTTGGTTTACGATTCAATATTTTGAATAAAAAAGGACATGCTGGCACTCTAAATTGATGCGAACAAACTTTTTTAGTCATAATATTCAAATATTGCTACCTATTTTCTTATTCAATCAATCCTTACATGAAAATATAACTAATTTACTATGCAGCTATATTGATTTACATATTAATATGCTTATATGGTCAGTTTTTGTTGTTGCGGACAAATTATTTTATTACATGAGTAAGTCTGAGGTATGAAAACTACTGATTTTTTTTTACGATTCAATATTTTGAATGAAAAAGTACATGCTGGCAATCTTAATTGATGCGAACAAAATTTTTTAGTCATAATATTCAAATATTGCTACCATATAATAATTATATATTACGAGTTAGTCTGATGTATAAAAACTACTGAATTTTGTTTACTATTCAATATTTTAAATAAAAAGAGGTCATCGCCGTCAGGCTGGTACAAAAATTGCTGTCAATTGTTTTATATGGTCAATTATGGCATTAAAATATAACTGAATTACTTCTATATAGAATAAGATAACTTGTTAAGAGGTAAATATTGTCAGTTGTGGTGAATGATATCAAAAAGTTTTGTTTTACGAGTCAGTCTGTCTAAGATGAGAAAACTGTTTGATTTTGGTGAGGATTATATTACATGTATTTGAATAAACATACTTAAACTATTATTTGCGAAGAACAAGAAATTTACTATAATTATTGTTCAATTAAATACAAATGTGTGACATTTTTAAATAACTGTAATCGTCAATATGTCAAGCAGAAATGACCAGTTGGTCAACTAATTTTGATGTTCCTTATCATTTCATATTTTAGGTCAGTGTATCCAAGTTACGATGACAATCTGCGTTAACGGGCGTTTACTACAAACAATAAACGCGCGTTTACTTATTACAAAAATAGAAGACGCGCCTTTTTCCACGTTAACGCGGAGGTAAACGGAAAAGTAAACGCCAGTTTACTCTTTACAAAATTAGAAGACTCGCCGTTTTTGCGTTAACGCGGAGGTAAACGCGAAAGTAAACGCCCTTTTACTTTTAATGTCTACTGCAATTTCGGAGTTAACGCACAATTAACGCGGCGTTTACATGAAGTGCACGCGAGTAAACGCCGCGTTAACTTTTTCGGCCCGTCTACATGTAATGCTTGGTCTGCACCCAACTGTATGTACTACGTTGACCTATCGTAGTCTTAATAATTGAATTCTTAAAACGTATTTACTTGATTGACAATGAATATTTACTTTTTTCCCCAAAAGTTTCAAAAGTATTAAACACATACACAATTTAAACATAATTACCTTTATAAAGCCTATGTGACCTAGTCATGTAAATGATATAATATATAATATGCCTTTCATCTTTTCATTTGTATGTTAACTGTTCTCAGTGTTAAACAATGTGTTAGATATAAAAACGCGATAACACATTTCAAAGTTTATAGAAGAAAAAGTCAAGTCCCTTTTAAAAGAAATGTAAAACATTATATAGTTTTATTGAATTTCTCTGACACATATAATTCCTTGTTTTGAAATGTCAATATGGAACATATATATCGTTATTGTAGTAAATACTCCATTTTGTAAGACGTTAAAGTTTAATGTTGTATAGCATTATGTATTTGAATTGTAAGTTTCAAGATATTTGATTTTACTTAGTTCAATTCACATGTTCTTGCTTCGTATAATTATCATAGGATTGTCTGCCGTAATTGTCTGTTTTTCTTAATATGTATAAGACAATCTGAATAGCTGAAATAACATTCAACAATGTTTGTCTATTAAACGTTACAAGTGTACATCATTGACACCCACATTCGATGTAAGCTGTACTCAAATTGTAATAATTTAATCTTTTTAAAGAAATATTTAGATACCGTATCATCACTTATGTTTATGTTTGTTTCTGAGGCGTATCACAAAGTACACAATCCAGATAAGGGAAAAATAATATCAAACAATACTTACATCAATGATTTCATCCTATAAAAACAGTAGAACAATATTTTTTAAATAAACGACACATTTCTGGGTTTGAATTTTGAATGAAAAAGATTGATTTAAACGACCAACTTTTCTTAATTTGGCTTTACACATTAGGTTAGTATTAGTCCCCTTTTTGCAAGTCATGTTGAAATGTATAATTGAAAATCGTATGTCTACCCGAACAAAAAGATTATTTTGTAGTCGAACAGTTAAAACGTATTATTGTGCATGGGAATACATATATGTTGAATACACTAGTAGCACGATTTCAGTCTGAAACGGTCATTTTGGTCTGATCATATCTTAATTGACTGGATTTACTGCTAGATAAAAAAAGTTCAGATTTTTAAGACCGTTAAGGCACCGTTCCGATCGATAGTCTCATCGGGTAAATCGTCCGTTAAGGTGTCATACCACCAATTAAAAGTCCCTATCTGTTCAACCAAATTTTACAATTTTCACAGCTTTCTAAATATTTTATCTTAAGTTTAACTTCATAGAAACTACTAGGTATATCCTGAATTGTACAGGTGTCACCTTTCTGCATGCCAATTTTCAGCATACATTCAAATCATATAAGAAGGAAGAGAACTCCCGAAAGGAGGTACCACTTAAAATAACCCCTGGTTTTCTGGAAATCTTAAATTAGTATACCATGGAGCACATTAATCCTTAATTTTAAATCCAAACTCCTAGACAGGTAAAATTTGTCTCAAAATGGTCTTAATATATTTCTCTTTCAACAAAAGTTTCATTTCTGCCACTTTGTTGGTTAGTTTAAGTAAACAGTGACATCAAATGCACTATTTTTGTCCAAGTAGGCCTACTTTCACATACGTTCTAAATTTGAGGGAGTAATTGGTGGTATGACACCTTAAATAAAGGCAACAGTAGTATACCGCTGTTCAAACTCATAAATCCATGGACAAAAAAAAAATCGGGGTAACAAACTAAAACTGACGGAAACGCATAAATATAAGAGGAGAACAACGACACAACACTACAAAAGTTTAAGGCATGTCAAGATAAACAAGACTGAATCGTCTAGCGAGGTGTTTAGACCCGTTAAGACCGTGTCACACCAAAACAGACCATGATAACAAAATTCTGTGAAGATGGTGTCAGACCGTGTCCAGTCATGTTCAGATTTTAATAATTTGGACAAAAAACGAGTGAAACTTTCCAAGTGTTTATCAAGGTTGCTCCCCTTTTTAGAATAAAATAAAAATTAGAAAGAAGACGGTTTATGATTACTGAAAAGTCTACCACGTCCACTTAATCATGTTAATTAAATAAAAAATAATCAATTTGCAGCGATTTGTGCGAATTGAGTTAAAAATCAACAGATTCAGTGCCGAAATAATATTTATTTAATTTATTGATTATAAGCTCCTAAAACTGTATATTATGGATGTCGGTCGTGAAAACGTAATCTTAATATGTTTAATTCATTTTTTGTATGTAGACTAACTATTTTTTATTAAATATTATCAATGAATAAGCATTATTATTTAACTTTTGATCATTTTTGTCAGACTTGTGAGTTTTACTTTCCATCTTTATTTTTTATTGTGTCTATAATTGAAGAGCCTTTTGTAACTTTTTTACGTACCGGAAGCCTTCGTTAAAACATAAAGTTTGAATATTATTGCAGAAAAGGGCATAAATTTAAATTTATATTTGAAATAGGTTTGATAAATTATCATGAAAATGTAACATCGGTGTACCTGAAGTAAATTTAATGACTGAATTACATAAATAACATATATGCAGCATAATAAAGCTGGTTAAATTTGAATTACTATCCATTAGGCCCGGCAATTAGGGACATTTTCCGATGATAATTAAAATCAAATATGTCAAATTTTATCAAAAACGGATAATAATTATTCACCCGTAAACGATTTATCGTTACCGTACCCTCCTTTTATATTGTTGTATTCATGTCGGCAAAACATAGCTTTGGCGAAGTTATGTTACACTAAATCGTAGACATGATAGAAGAATTGGTGAGTAGAAATGAATAATATGGTAAAGCATGTCTTAGAATAATCATGGATCCAAGATTTCGAACTTCAAAGGAAAAATGTGCATACATGTATTAATCGGCGTTCTTTATCACCACACTCGTGCATAGAATTCTGTTCAAAGGCTAAGTTAGAAGTACAGTACCTGGCCAAAAGTATTCGTCACCTTCATTTTTTTGCTATCTATTCATATAAAAGCATATTTTTTTTCAAAACATTGTTTTGAGGGCAATTATGGTTTGATTTTGATCAACAAGGCCTTAAAAGACGTAGAATTGTCTAAAATAAGTTTGTTTATTTGGAAATAGTTTTGTTCTCAGGTGTTTTTGTTTTCTCGTGATATGAACACATACAATACATGTTTATAATTTAATTTGGTTGAATATATAGCGAATTTATGAACAGAAAATGATATTTTGTGTTTATCTTGTGAAAAAATAAAAATGATCCTCAAAACAATATATAACCAAATAAACAAATAAACATGTAACAATTCTACTTCTATTGGTACAAAGTTGGCTAAAGTCAAACAAAAATTAACCACAAAATATTTTTTTTGAAAAAGTAGTTTTATTCAATATATAGGAAAAAATCTCAAGTGACGAATTCTTTTGGCCACACTCTGTACGTGGGCTTGTTCTGGGGCTATTGTACTAGTATAATGATCCCAGGCTTGTTAAAAAATTGTTCCTGTGATTGGAAACCCCCCTATTTTTGGAAGATCAATTCAACACAAATACAAACATATTTTTTGTAGAAATAAGCGTTTTTTATTCAAAGAAAATAATAGGAAAAATTGAATTGTGACTTTTTGTCCTTGACTTTTTGTCTGTGACTTTTTGTCCTGTGACTGTTTGTCCTACATTCTTTGAATCTGCCCTTTTACATGGCTGGACCCACCCCTGTTCATTAACTTACTTTTAAACCCTTACATGTGGGGCATTCAGAAGGTTTTGGTGGTGCAGGATGGCCTATTACAAGACATAACCCTACATATTGTTAGTCCAAATAATTATGACGTCTTGCAACCAACTTATCTTCATATGTACATATATGTATAGCCGCTGGTGTGGGATGTACAATAATTACTATTATTAAGTAGAATTTAAGTTGAAAATTACTACATCATGTACAAAAATGACAAATCAAATAGGTACATAATATATAACATGTGGTAAAAATAATTAATTTAATGACTTATTTTAATTTGGTCCTTGCTCAAGAATGCATTTTCAGTATGTTTTTCAAATAATTGCTGAGTCATGGAAACCAGGATAATAAAAATGAATATATTTTATAATAATTAAGAATTGAAAATGAATATTTATTAGATGGTTGGTTTCATCATGTAACTAAATAAGGATTCATATTGAACAAGTGTTATGGAGGTTGCATCTTATCTCAAAATGAAAAAAAAAATATCTGTAAGTATTATATCATGTTAAAGTAGAGTAATGACACTCTGCACATTGCACGTGGATGTGTCTTATGGCCTAAACTATTTATTTTCAGGTGAACTATGTCAGTTTTTATATAAATTTTGCCTTGTGAGCATGATACGTTAAAATTCATCTTTCCCCTTTTACTTGTTTTTGGTATTGGGCTACTGTCTCTCTATTTTATTTGTATTTTATATACACCTGTTTAACATTCAGTATGTGGGAAAAACAAATACAAAAATCTTTCTGTAAAGCAAGCATATTTATCAGGTAAACGGACAGAAAGTCACAGGACTAAAAAAGTTCACAAATTTGATAGGACAAAAAGTCATAGGACAGAACGTCTTTTCTCAATTTTACACCTGATTTGTTGACAATTGTTTGAATATATGAGAGAAAGATTTTGAAAAAATTTTTGTAACAAATATTTAAAAAAAAAATTTAATCACGAAAAAGAAATATTTTTTCGCAGAATGAAGCCTTTATCAAGTCACTTTGACATTTTGTTTTCATAACAACTATTTGATCATTATTGATATTTTTGAATAAATTTTAATTACAAACTTGATTCACACATATATATATATTTTTTTGTTATTTCTTGAACTATATTATATATATATATATATATATATATATATATATATAATATAGTTCAAGAAATAACAAAAAAATATTTTTTCAAATAAGTGTTTTCATGTTAAAAAAAAATAATCTCAAAATTGAATTGTGTCTTTTTGTCTGTAGCTTTTTGCCTGCATTTTTTTTATGTAAATCTGGTCTAAATTTTGAGTATTTAATGATTTTTATTAAAGATATTGTATTACAGAATACAGGTAAGTTGTTACAAAATGGACTTAGTTACCTAAATGGTGTCTCAGAATTTGGGTTAAAATATCTATAATTCAACTTAAAAAATAAATAATTATAAAGATATATTTACTGAACCCGAATTCATGACCATGTAAATGCGATATTATAAAAGGTAATAATCAGGATTTTAACACTGAAATGGTAATTATCAGGACTTCTTTTATACATGTTATATGTAATAAACAGAGATTAAGACACAACACTAACAGTGTATTGCCTTCAGGGGTGATTATTAGTATCAAAGAAGATTGTATAATGGTGTTCACAAGTTTCAAATGTCCTTTTCAAATTGTGGATAAATTAATAATTTAATTTAATTAAAAGTTATGAAAAATATGTAACACCAGGATATAATTTTATTCTAGTATTTTGAATATATATATATATATATATATTTATAAAAAATACAGGTTTTAAAAGTAGTATTAGTTTTTAATTATCAGCATGAAAATGGGTAAATACTTATATAGAATAAAGAAAATGTCATGAATGTGTAGTCTGGAGTAAATAAACTGCAAAGCATTATTTAAAGCACAAGCTGTAATAAGTAAAAGGTACACTGGCTAACATTAAAGATGTAAAATTAAACTCAAGGTTTAGTATACTACTAAATATATATCAGGTTTCTTCAGTTTATTCATTCATGAAACATAATTCTTTCATATATATATGCACTTTACAAAAGGAAAGTCTACATGGTATATGTTGCAACAGTGCATTTCATTTATATTTTTTAATTTTTTTTAATTTTTTTAATCTCATCTTTGTTACAGTTATTTAATACAATATTAGATGAGTTTCAGTACTTTATTCTTAATGTATATTTTATTTTGTAGATAAGATTTCACATTGGTTTAAGCATGATTCCCAGCCAGATTATGAAGTGGCATATATTATGTATATATAGAAAATATATAGTGTCACTAAGTTACTCTCATACGGTACCTCATTTGTACCTGTAGCTGTAAATTATGAAACTGTGGATTCATTCATAATTTTGTGTTACTTATTGCGTTCGGAAATAACGTAAATAGAGCTAAAGAGGCAACAGTAGTATACCGCTGTTCAAAACTCATAAATCTATGGACAAAAAATAAAATCAGGGTAACAAAACTAAAACTGAGGGAAACGCATTAAATATTAGTGGAGAACAACGACACAACATTTAAATGTAACACACACAGCAACGGACTAAGCATTAGACAAAATCCGATGAGAATAACAAATATAACATCAAAACCAAATACATGAATTTGGGATAGAAAAGTACCGTGACATGTCTTATAGTAATGTGAATTCACAATCAAATATAGGAGAACCAAACGACACAACGGAAAGACAACGTAAAAATGTTACACACACAGAAACGAACTATAATATAACAATGGCTATTTTCCAGACTTGGTACAGGACATTTTTAAAGAAAAAAAATGGTTGGTTGAACCTGGTTTTGTTGCATGCCAAACCTCGCACTTTGATGGCATTGTTAAATATAACATTAAAATGACAACATAATAATACAAGACTACAATACAAATAAATAGGAGAACGTATTAGGCAAAGAAACACATGACTAATAGATAACAAAAGGCATCAGGTTTAAAATTCAATACGTCAAAAACGCGCCTCGTCCACACAAGACTTACCAGTGACGCCCAGATATAAAAGTACGAAAGTCAAAAAAAGGGTACAAAGTTGTACAGCTCTGAGGATCAAAAGTTGAAAAGGGTTGTGCCAAATACGGCTAGGGTTTTCTGCTTGTGATAAGAACATTCCTATTATATAGAACAATTTATGCCATTGCAAACAGTAAATTTTATCAAATGAACATAAAAGATTTACATAAAAAAACTGACGTCTTAACAAATTACAGAAAACAAAACCCGAATACATAATACATTGAAGACCAACACAGAAAATAGACATACCCGACTCAGTCCATTACAGCATTATGCCATGATGTTGATTGGATGTTCTGATTGGACAAAAAGGAAATTGTGAATTAAATAAATAGCAAACTTACAATTCATAAGAAAAACTACATTTCTTGATGACAGTACATACCTTTGATAATTATTCATTTGAAACAAGTTAATAACAATTTGGAGTAAACATGATAAAGAGAATTCATAGTTTCCTTGGAATATTAGTAGTGCATCATATCTTAATTCCATGATTATCTGGGATAGTTATTCATTTAGAATAGAAAATTGGAATAATGGAAATTCATAGTTTCAGTGAATATAAATCAATGTCAATACTAAATTTTCCACATCTAATCATGATCATATCTGAATTCACCTTGGATAATTATTCATTGAAAATAAGAATTTGGATATAAAAAGAATGTCTATGCTGGCATTGCTATTGTTGGCTACATGTACCACCAGGGAGTGTTGAACCTCCTTGACTTTCCATGAGGGTCTGTCACAGTCCGTCACTATTGGTTAGTGTCATATGCATGATGAGTGAAGTTTTTACCAACCTAGACAAGCTTTACATCCCTGGCATGGCTGTTGGTTAGAGTCAAATGACAGCTTGCTTTACTTTAAATAGTCTTAAGAGCCAGTCTGTGATAAAACCATGCAAAATGGTCCAAATCCAAAATATTCCAATCAGACTGATATTTTGTATTTTAGATACCTTATATGTAATAACTATTTGTGCAAAATATTTTGAAAAAATATTCAGCCATTATTTGTGTATGCCGAACATTCGATAATTGTCTATTTCTGTACTGACAAATGGCCATTTCAAGCCTATTTTAGGGTATTTTGACCTGATTTTTTTTTGTTTTATATAGAAAAAATACAGCTTAATGATAACATATATCTTAAATAACAACTTAAAATGAAAGGAAATTATGATAATTCAAAAAGTTGTGAGATCTCTCAATACCCCTACTAACAGGTTGAAATTGCATGGTTTTGAAAAAGTGCCGATTCAGCAAAATTTGTATATTTTTAAAGGCTTGAATCTTGTAAGATCATGTTTTATTTTCAATAAAATGTAATATTTCATGAAGCTTATATATTTATCTACAAAATGCAAGAAAATGGTGCTCGGCAAATGATACCTTCTTACGAGAAAATAATAATTAAAGATAGGCGTGATGGCCATTTTGCCGATTTTTTGATTTTTTTATCTGTTTCATTAGAAACTTTTTAAAAGTATGTAATAGTCAAACTATAAGAAAAATAATGACTGAACTAATGTTTACTGGTTATATTAATTGAATAAACCAAGTTTAACTTAGTTTAAATTATAAAATATACTAAAGGAGTAAACCCGGGAAAACCGCTTTTTTGCATTTTTTGCCCCTAAACTGAGCATTTTTACCATATGTTTAAAATCTTAACTTATTCAAAAGTAAATTACTTTAGTAACTTAAAATGGGCTGTTTTATTTACAATACTATGCACACTCATCAGGTAATATCATCATGAGTTCTTCACAATTTTAGCATTTTATAATAGTCTAGTTTTTAGACGCTTTTTTGTCTAAATTCAAAGTGGCCACAATTGAGTTCAGTCTTAAATTTTTAAAACATGTTGTATTTGATAATGATTCATAAAACTGTTTAACATATAAGAGATAGAGACTCAACATGAATGCAACCCCTTGCAAGTTAGACAAAAATACTATCATAAAAGTACTAAAAATTCTAAGCACGTCTCCTTCAGATGAAATCGGGGTATTTTCTTTTCTAAATTAGTATGAAAATGTAGACAAAATTGTACAAACTGCGCAGCCTTGTACATGTACATCCATGTTATCTATTTCCAGAAAAGAGGAAGATTTAATAGTTTTGTGAATTTCATAGAATTGTGCCTCTTACCTAGAAAAGTGCTATATTTTGTATATTGTGATAAAGCTTTATGTCAAATATAAAGAGACTACTCCTAGTAGTTCCTGATAAAACTGGAACTGAAATTTTGTGACACTGACATGAACCAGTTCGTTATCCCTATGTCAATTCTGGGAGAACAGTGGACATAACAGTAATGTTAAGTTTCCTACTAGAATGTAATCTCTAGCAATTTGAGGCTTTGGGAATAAGACATGTAAAATACAGATGGCCTATTACTACCAGCTGAGACAAACACAAATATTTCAAATTGCAATAAAATTTATTTCATAACCACATGTAATAACCAGATACTCCGCAGGGTGCAGCTTTATACGACCGCAGAGGTCGAACCCTGAACAGTTGGGGCAAAGTATAGACACAACATTTAAGCTTGATATAGCTCTGAATTTGGATTGTGATTAAATAGTTGACACAACAGAATGAGTGTGGTCTAAGAACTTAAACTTAAAAACTTTAAAAAATTTAATTTGACATTTACCTATTATGGTCCAATATCCAAAATCTAAATACATGGTTAGATTCAGCATATCATAGAACCCCAAGAATTCAATTTTTGATGCAATTAAATAATGTTCAATTTTAGACCCCATTAGACTTCAATGTGGACCAATTTGATAACCGGGCCCAAATATTAAAAATCTAAATACATGGTTAGATTCACCATATTGAAGAACCCCATTTATTCAATTTTGTTGAAATCAAACAAAGTTTAATTTTGTACCCCGATTTGGACCAACTTGAAAACTGGGCCCATAATAAAAAATCTTAGAACATTTTTAGATTCAGCATTATCAAAGAACCCCAAGAATTAAATTTTTGTTAAAATCAAAATAAGTTTTATTTTGGATCCTTTGGACCTTAATGTAAACCAATTTGAAAACAGGAGCAAAAATTAAGAATATAAATTCACTGTTAGATTTGGCCTATCAAAGAACCCCAATAATTCATTTTTTTATGAAATCAAACAGTTTAATTTTGGACCTTTTTGGTCCCTAATGTTGGGACCAAAACTCCCAAAATCAATCCCAACATTTCTTTTATGGTCATAAACCTTGTGTTTAAATTTCATAGATTTCTAATTACTTATACTAAAGTTATAGTGCGAAAACCAAATATCTTTGGATGACGAAGACGATGTCAACGGCAACGTCATACCAATATACGACCAAAATTTTTCATGTTTTGCGGTTGTATAAAAACAAATATACACAGATAAATGGTTAAACTGTTGAGCAGACATACAATTACCCGGCCACGTCCACTTGCATTTTTGTCCATCTGATGAGTTAAGCCTTTTTCAACTGATTTTTATAATTCGTTCTTATGTTTTACTGTTATACCACTGTCCTAGGTTAGGGGGAGGGTTGGGATCCCCCGCTAACATGTGTAACCCCGCTACATTATTTATGTATGTGCCTGTCCCAAGTCAGGAGCCTGTAATTCAGTGGTAGTCGTTTGTTTATGTGTAACATATTTGTTTTTCATTCATTTTTTATATACATAAGGCCTTTAGTTTTCTCATTTGAATTGTTTTACATTGTCTTATCGGGGACTTTTATAGCTGACTATGCGGTATGGGCTTCGCTCATTGTTTAAGGCTGTACGGTGACCTTTAGTTGTTAATGTCTGTGTCATTTTGGTCTCTTGTGGACAGTTGTCTCATTGGCAATCATGCCACATCTTCTTTTTAATATTGTCATTAAATGGTAAGATTTTACTGTTTATATACATGTAATATTATGGTGGTCTACCGTAAAAAAAAAAACCGTGCAAAATGGTCTAAATACAAGTGTTTAGTAATGAATGAACATGATGAAGGTATTAGCAAAAAAAGTAAAAGTTTGATAGATCTGAAAAAATTTAACATAATAAAGTCATCAATATCTATTTTAACTAAATATTAAAATTTTGCAGCATAAGAACTTTTTGGGATAAAAACAAGCATTCTGTGAGTAATACATGACACTACATAGTCCCCAACCCGTTACAAATTCATTGTAATGGAACAAAATTTTAACTTGATCTATAATTTGTCATGGTGTAAACTACATAAAAAAATCGAGACAAAATCTTCAAGCAAAACAAAAAAAAAACTTGTTGAATTCTGACTATCTAAGTGAATTTCCTATGTCCAAAGACCACAACTCTGCACACAAATATCAGACTGGAACAAACCTGAATCACTAAATACCAAAGAAAAGGAAAAACATTCAAAATGTCATTTTGTCTTTAAAAAAATGAGTTATTTCCGTTTGAACAGAAATCTTCTAATGAATAAGTATTTCATCAAAAATTTAATTCTAGAGAAAGGGCTTCAACTGAACAAAGAGAAAAGCTTAAAGCGTGAATAATGAATTCGACCTGTAACTTGTCATGATAAATCAATAAACCAAATATCAAATCAAAATCTACAAGCACACAAAGTCTTGATTTGCCGAAATGACAGATAGACAGACTGACAGACAGACAAACGCAGTGCAAACCTAAATCCACTTAGACGTTAGCCGTTAGGGGACTTAAAATCAAAATCTCAAAGTATCAACAAACAGGAAAGAGATGTTCTTTGGAGGGGGAACATTCAAGATAATTTTGGAAAAGCTTTCGATTTTTGAAGAAGTAGGGTCACCTCAAATGTCTTTGTTTTATCTTTATTTAATCTGAGATATAAATCAAAAACTTTTATATGGCACATTATATATGCACATATAAACTTTTTTCGTAGATGAAAAAAAATGGCCACATTTTTTACATACGCTCTAATAGACACAGATTTCGAATCTAGACACTCAATGAGTTATTGCCCCTATAATTGGTTGCATTCCAATCAAAAGTTTCAAAGAGGAAGATTTTTTGAAGTACAAGTATGTTCACAACTCTGTTTCATATAACAAGCTTTTCAAAAGACTGTCATCAAATGAAAGTATATGAAAATCAGGTGCTCCGTAGGGCGCAGCTTTATACAACCGCGGTGGTTGGACCCTGAACAGTTGGGGCAAATTAAAGTTGGTCACAGTGTTCAAGCTTGATGCTGTCTAAATTTGGATTGTGATTGCATTTTTGACAAAATAAAGGTTTTTGTTACAAAATAAATGTGGTCAAAGATCAACAAATCTATTGTACAATACTGTGCAATTGAAGATTTCTTCTTGAAAATTTGAAAAATTTGAAATTTGAAAAATTTAGAAAAAAAAAGAAATCCCTTAAATTTTTTTTTACAACCCCCCCCCCCCATTTATTGATATCCCCTTTAAGGAATAACCCTTAAACACAATCCCATCCTTTCCTTAAGTATAGAACCTTGTAGTACAATTACAGAGAGATCCATATACTAAAACCAAAGTTATTCTTTAGAAACTAGAAACATGCTTCTTTTTGGCCCTTTTTGGCCCCTTATTCCTACATATTTTGGACAATTAATCCAAAACTAAATCACAGCCTCCCCTTTGTTATATGGAGCATTGTGGTACAATTTGAGAGAGATCAATACAATTACACACAAGTTATTGTCTTGAAACTAGAAAAATGCTTGTTTTTTGGCCCCTTTTTGGCCCTTAATTACTAACTTTGAACCCATGACCCATTTAAATGAATCCAAACCTTCTACCTGTGGTTTTAAACATTGTGATACAATATCAGAGCAATTGAAATACTTATACACAAGTCATTATCCTTAAACTATAAAATGCTTGTTTTGGGCCCCTTCTGGGCCCTTAATTCCTAAACGGTTGGGACCATCATCCCCAAAATCGATCCAAACCTTCCTTTTGTGGTATTGAACCTTCTGAAAAAAAATCATAAAGATCTATACACTTAAACTAAAGTCTACTTTGGTCAGTTTTAGTTAAAATATTAAGGGGCAAAAACTATTACAATTGGTGCATTTTATAGATATTTGGGAGCATTTTTTTACCAATTTCCCAATATTTGCCAGGCTTAATTTTTTTACTTGTCTTAGAACAGTTTTTACTGATATGCACCTTTAAAAAAATCCTAAAAGTTGAAAAAAATAAATATGATCTTGAGAGAAAACACCTACTGAGTACATGTACTGCATGCAAGTTATCTAATACATCTGTTGCACGAACCTCTCTGGCAACCTGCCAAAAGGTAAAAAAAATGTCAAAATGCATTTTTTCTTTTTTTTTATAATGTTCTTTGCAAAATATAACAAGATAATGCTATATTTAAGAGATATATCAATTATCCAGACCTTTGAAAAGTACCTAAATATGGTGATTTTTTTTGCATTTTTTATTTAATAATTCACAAATATGCAAATAAGGCTGTTAAATGAAAAATAGGGTGAATTTACAAAAAAAAAATTTTGTATCTTAACTCCTAAATACCCAAAGATTTTGGAAATATATATGATGTTGCCCAGTTATAACTACCAATTTGGACGAAATTTGAGATTTTGCATGGTTTTATGGCAGACTGGCTCTTAATGTATCTACATGTATTTTGATAATCTTCTAAATTACTGTTCATTCTGAAACTGGCATTTTATACTAGTAATCGAACATATTAAACAATACATGTACTTCAAAGTATCATTTTATTGTCTCTCCTTACACGAACGTCATGAAAGTTGGTTGTATGCAAGAAATAGGTATTACAATCTGGGGGTGATTATGTAAGCTTTTTTTATAAAGCTTTACATTTTAAAAGCTAAAAGAGCTGGATGTTTCTTATCTTGTATCCAGATACTAGTAGCTAATATGTTATGATGTTATAGTCTGTCATTATATGTCCATTGCACCTGACGTCATTTTCATGGTTCAATGACTGCATGTAAAAACACTGTTATTTAATCAGTGAAATGCTCTCTTATACTGTACATTTTATATATGTAATTGGATACATCTTTTTGTATATGAGTACCTTGCAAGGTCTACTTGACTATCAGGTTGGGTTGACCGGACCTTGACTTCATTTCATGGATAATTCATTGTAAGTGATTAAGGTTATTTCAGTTTAATACAATGTTAACATGGAGAAAGGTTTGTTTCTAAGATACTTCGTAATAAAATTAAGACCGAAAATGGGAAATGTACCAAAAGTCAACAACCCGACTACAGAGCAGACAACAGCAGCAGGTCATCAATGTTTCTCAGATGCTATATACCACATTGTACATGTATAGGACCACTATTTTTGGCATATAGAATGAATGTACGGTGTACATGTTTGACATTTTTGATTAGCTGGTTTCATCTGACAATGACACAATTTTCATGATTTTTATGTTTAGTCTTTTTCTCTGTTACTATAAACGGTTAACCATAAATTTGGGGTATGGAAGAACTGTAAAATGTACATAATCTGTCATGTCTGTCTGGCATGGTTATTTTGACTGGACTTCATTTTAATGGATTATTGATAATGTAAAGTTTATGTGATACTTATAGACTTGTAAAATCTTCTTATTATAGAATTTCAATAAGAAAAATCATGAATAAGGCCACATTTAAAAGAATGTCTGTTTCCGATCTCCAAGGTCTACCCTCGTAAACAGACAAGGAAGGCAGGTTAATTTTTTTTAACTGGCTGTCATAGCATGGTTATATGGATGGTTTGACTTGTCCAGTCAGTGCATCTTTTGACTTGCTTGTGCTCAATTTGAGTAAAATTGAGAAAGGAAATGGGGAATGTGTCAGAGCAGACAACAGCTAATGGGTCTTCAATGTAGCGAGAAACTCTTCAGTTGGCCCCTTAAAAATATGTATACTAGTACAGTGATAATGGACGTCATACTAAACTCTGAATTATACACAAAAAACTAAAATTAAAAATCCTACAAGACTAATAAAGGCCAGAGGCTCCTGACTTGGGACAAGCGCAAAATTGCGGCGGGGTTAAACATGTTTATGAGATCTCAACCCTCCCCTATACCTCTAGCCAATGTAGAAAAGTAAACGCATAACAATGCGCACATTAAAATTCAGTTCAAGAGATGTCCGAGTCCGATGTCAGAAGATGTAACAAAAGAAAATAAATAAAATGACAATAATATATAACAAAAACAACAAATTACTAGCAGTTAACTGACATGACAGCTCCAGGTCTCAATTAAACTAATTGAAAGATTATGTCTTCATCATATGAGTGTATTTATTGAGATTATCAATCCTTTTACCTTCAACACTTTTCAAAAATAGAAAAGATTATTTTTGGGAAAGAAAAATAATTTCGATTATTTATGAAAAATAATTTTTTGACCAGGGGGCTTATTTTTGACCCGGTGGGGGAGGGGAAACAACCGTAATTTTCATTTTGGCCTAATGAGATATGGTATGAATTTCGATGGTACGACTATCAACCATAAACCATGTAGACCAAGTCATTTACTTGTTAGTCACTATATAATACATTTTGTAGGTCACTGCACTCCCTTCAACAATGACCAAAAACTAAAACTTCATAATGAGCACCCTATAAAATGCTCAGCCTGTAATTATGCATCTAACACAGTTAATGTAAAAAAATTCAGACGAGAAACCCAACAGTGATGACAATTTGATTTATACTAGTATACACGAGCTACAAACAAACGAATATATGATCAACAGCAACCAACAAAACACACTACAGACATTGCAAAATTTAGTCTGTGTCCGGGTGGTCCAATTTACCATCACTGACCATTCTAGCATAAAAGAAAAATATTGAAAAAAAAACATATATGCAAAATGCATGTATACATACAAAAAAAAATGGGAACTAAAATATCATATATGACTATCAACAAAATTTAATCATTATTAGAAACAGACTCTATTTTAAAAGAGTAAAATCAATTTTATTCCTTTTTCTAATCTTTTTCAATGTTTACAATAAATTGAATGCAAATTTCATAAAGAAACACACATTTTTTTACAATATTCCATGTTTTTATTCTTAAAACTGATAAACTTTACATTTAATGTTCAGGAAATTTCCCAAAATATATGAAAGTTTTAAAATATTTGTAGTGAAGCTGTATGTGACAACTATTTTTTCGGGAAATGTCCCGAAATAATTTTCAACATTATTATTTATAACATATATGTTGGCAGAGCGTTTTAACGAAAATATCTGAAACACATTTCGGGAAATATCCCGACAAAAATTAACTACCTACAAAATATGTACACAGATGTCTTCAAATATTTCGGGATTTATCCCGAAAAATCAAGTGTATATGCTAGACCTAATGACTAATAATTTCTTTCCACATTTCGGGAAAATCCCGAAAATATAAATCTAATATCAGGCACACACTTTTTACATAGATTTTTGTGACCCATTTCGGGACAAATCCCGAAATAAAATCTACAAGCAGACATAATGCATTTTAATTTCTTAAACATATTTGGGAAAAATCCAGAAAAACACATTTCGGGAAACATCCCAACAAAAATTAACCTACTACAAAATGTGCACACAGATGTCTTCAAATATTCGGGATTTAGCCCGAAAAATCAAGTGTATATGCTAAACACAACGACTAATAATTTCTTTTCACATAATTTCTGGAAAAATCCCGAAAATATAAATCTAATATCAGGCACTCACTTGCTACAAAGATTTTTGTTACCCATTTCGGGAAAAATCCCGAAATGAAATCTACAAGCAGAAATAATGCATTTTGATTTCTTAAACATTTTTGGGAAAAATCCCGAAAAACACAATCTTTAAAATCTTTGAACACAAAATTTTGATACATGAATTTATTTTTTAAAATTTTGATTCATAAAAATTTTGATTCATAAAAAATATGTTTCTAACTGAAAAAAAATATGTATTTGTTTATAACCACATTTTTCATTACTTTTCTTAGAAATATTAAGATTACTCTCTATTGCATCCCTTTTGTCATGATTCAGTAATTTTCTAAATATAATATCAGGCCAACTTGTTCCACAAAAAGGGGGTCTTTTTGTTATCTCTTAATCCTATTTATAAGAGGTTGATTTTAAACTGGCCTAAGCATAAACTTTAACATGTAAACTGCAAAAGATTGCAAGTTATAAAACTATGATTTAAGGTTCAGGATTATTAAAATCCCCAAGCACATGTATTGTCCAAAAGCTTGTTTAACTGCATATAAAATACCCCTGTTCTCCTTAAATTGAACTAACCCGGCTATCACAAATATTTCAGTGTAAACTAAGGAACATTTTCAAAGTCAAAATTCCATTACTGAGAGGCTTGTGAGGAGGGCAACTGAGATATGCGTCCATAACACATTGTACCCTTCTTCCACAATCAGATTTTCATGTTCAGTAACTTATTTGTAATTGTTTAAAAAATACTCACTTCATAATGAACACTTGAAAGTACAAAGTTTCAAGTTTATTTGAGTGACCATAACATCATAGTAAATTATTGTACAAAAAACCTTTACCTACTGTACTGTTGTACATCTTGAAAATAAAATAATTGATAAAAACTAGTTTCAACTCGTTCAAATGCCAATGAAATTTTAAAATAGGAATGAAAAAAAAACTCAAACTCAAACTAAAAAATATTCAATAATGTAGCCTCATTTCATTTTCCTAATTGCACAATTTTTTTTTGTCACAGAAAATATGGTAGAAACAATCTTTTAATTATATTTTTCTAAATTTCTTTGATATTCTCCACAGCAAAATATAAAAATACATGTAGTAGTACTGTATAATATTACAAAAGCATACAATAAAATATAACTACAAATAATATTATCATAGTATACATATGAATAAATCTTCATAGCATGTGCAATGTTTGTAACATATCCAGTTGGAATTATTACATATCATTATAAATTGATCTGTTTCTTTACTGATGCCTTGTTTTCTCTTCCTTTCACTCCTACCTATAAGAACAAAGTAAATTAACATTTAATAAAATATAACAAAAACATTCTATTCCGCTGAACATGCTAAAATTAAATATTAACTGCGAAATCAACAATTTTTATCATGTTGATAGGTTGAGACTATAACCATTTGACATTTATAACAAAACTTCTTTGCCCCCTCTGACCATTTTGATTGCCTTGTCTGATGTTGAACACAATCACAATGATCATAATGTACATAATGTTTCTGAAATTTTTTATCACAGTCTGCACTGTTAGCCACTAGTCCAATGCCCCAAACCAGTAAATATTGATTCGGACTAGTATATATTATTAAATTTTATATAGTTATATAGGGGCAAGTTTTGATATTTAGTGTCCGTACTAGTAGATGAAAACATTTTTGGCTCAGTCTGTTATCAATAAAGATAGTATAGGCAATAAGTTTTCAAAATTATTTAGTGTAAAGGTGTGTTCTTTTCCCTTTCTCCAATTGAATGTTCCTGACAACCTGCATTCTTTTATGTTAACTCTTTTTCTTTTTAAAAACACTAATCGAGATTTACAAGGGGAGCAACATTGAGTTTGCATGTGGCTTTCCCAAGTCAAGATATTTCCTGTCACCTAAAGTTGTATCTTAAGGATACTTGAGGCTATAAAAATTCAGCAAAAATTTTAACATTTTTTTTTCATCACAAATTTTATTTCTTAGACTATTAGAGGTTAATAAATGATATGGTACAAAAATCAACCAAATAATCTATTAGTTTTGGCCCCAGATGATTTTTGAAATATTTATACCACTGAAAAAGCTCTAAATTATCTCCCTTAGAAGAAAAAATGCCATTTTTTTGGCATTAAAATTGAAACATCTTTTTAACTCATGGGTGACTTATATTTTTCATTATTTTTTTCTCAAAATAAGCTGTACTAAAACTCAACTCTTGTACAATTTAAGCAATTTCTGTAATTTAGTTCTTTATATTTTGAAATTACATTTTTTTCCTCTTACATTTTGTCCTAATACATATTTTAGTTCTACAGTAAAAGGTACTTAGCAAAAAATACATGCTGCTTTCGAAGGAAGATTGTGAGCTTTAATGAACGGTGACCCTATACTTTTATTTTTTCTATTTAAGTATAGGATATATATATAAAGTTTATTTCTAGAAAAAAATAGCAAAATTCTATGTTCAAAAACAAAAATTGTTTTATGCCTGCGATCCCCCTTAAAGCTTTTGTTTTGGGGAATTTGGTATTGACAGTAGATGTTTGTGTGTGTTTTTGGTTATTCAATTCTACAATCACTTGTTGATCATTTCAAGACAGTTGACCTATATATAGATACAAATATGATAAAACCTGTTCAACTGATTTTTATAGTTTGATCTTGTGTTGTGCTGTAACACCACTGTCCAATGTTAGGGGAGGGTTGAGCAATCAAAAATGTGTTTAACCAAGTGGCGGATCCAGAATTTTCATAAGTGGGGGCCCACTGACTGACCTAAGAGGGGGCCCGCTCCAGTCACGCTTCAGTGATTCCCTATATAAGCAACCAATTTTTTTTCCCAAAAAGGGGGGCCCGGGCCCCCTGCCCCCCTAAATCCGCCTCTGATTAAATTGCCACATACTTTGTGTGCTTGTCCCAAGTCAGGAGCCAGTAATTCCATAGAAGTCGTTGGATTACTTATGCTATACATTTGATTTTCGCTACTTGTTTTGTTATAAATTATATAAATTAGGCCGTTAGTTTTCTCAAATGTTTTTGTTCATATTTTTTCTTGTAGGGACCTTTTATAGCGGACAATATACAGTACAGGTTTTTATCATTCATAAGGGTGTACAGTTACCTAAAACTGCTTATATCCACTTTATTCAAACTTTGGTGGATAGTTGTCTCATTGGCAATCATCATTATTTTTATATAAATATACACGATATAGGTCAAAACTGCATCTATGCTATTTAGTTATTTTTTGTGTTGTTAGAGTTTCGTTTCATCTGTAATAAACAGATACAAATTCTTGAAACAATATGTTTTATCTATATGAACATCATGGATTATTTATTCCTTTCAAAATTCTGTGAATAAATAAATGGTGAATAGGTCCATGGGACACATATTATGCCCCTGCTTGCATATAACATTTTAAGGGGTCATAAATAAAGAATGGTAAAAGTGACACACAGTACCCAAATGAGTACTTGATCTGAGTTTTGTGGTTATAAGCATTGTGAATAAGTTTCAGTACATTTGGGTAAGCAAACTTAAGTTTATGTTGAACTAAAACATATAAACAGATGCGCCATGTGCACATGATACCGCCATCACATTTTCAAAGAATAAAGTTCAATAACTTCTTAATAAAATTGAGAATGGACACGCACTTGTTTCTATCCATTGGATATACATTTATGTGTACGTTGATAGTGGGTCTTCCAATGGATAGAAACAAGTGCCTGTGCTGTCACCTGGTCACTGTCAGGTAACCTGAGGATTTCCAAACCGAAGTGGTTCGTCTGAAAAAGTTGGAATTTACAGAATAGGTGACGGGTAACAGGTCTGTGGACGAAACAAACACCCTTACCTTCAAACTGGTAAAGTTCAACTTCTACTACTTACAGTCCAGACATGCTTGAAACTTTTTATTTCTCAAGACCACATCAGCAATGCGATAGAAGAACGTCTGTTATTCAAATGCAATCATGGAACCAGTTCAGGTAAGACAAACTTGTTGTGACCTTGAACTTGAAAACGCAGAGCTTTTCTGAATGAAAACTTGACAGTACGGCTTTAGCCTGTTGACTGTTGTTGAAACTATTTCAATATGGTCCTATATGGTAAACATTTAGTTAAAACAAGTGTGAGAGTATAATTTACGTTTAAAGAGCTAGGCTTTTTGTTTTGTTTCTTTTTTTTTGGGGGGGGGGGGGATAAGGATGGGTCTCTAAGTGTGCAGTGGGTGGTAAGAGTGGTGTTTTTTTGCACGGAATAACTGTGAAATAAGACATATGTTTATGTTGAACGTTTTCTGTCATGAACGTTGCATGAAAAATAAATGCTTTGGTTTGAACCTTTTTCTGACCATAGGCCGATCAAGGGGGGGGGGGGGGGGGGCTGGGGGAAAACTTTGGTTGATTATATAGGGAATCACTGAAGCATGACTGGCGAGGGCCCCCTTATGAAAAGTTCTGGATCCGCCACTGCTGACTGAGATGCTGCGCCTTCTTGTATTAACTTTACGTTTGACTTGATATTCCCGATTTATTATTATACACATTTATGATATAATTGGTTTACAGCTTTTAAAAAAGTATTTCTTCACGATCCCGGCCAATTTTTTTGAAAAAGCGTTTGAATTTTATTTGAACAATACTAAGCATGCAAAATAAGCATTTGAAAATCAAGATGCACATAAAATTAAATAAGCAGAATATGTTGCACGAGGCACCAGTCTTGTAAGACAGAACGTCAAATTAAAAAAGTTAAAACAGATAGAAAGTAAAATAAAAACACGGCAATCATGTCGCACAAAAATAACCCATTATCCACCCTCTGTCTCCGAAAGGTATAGATAAGGGACCTTAGTAACCAATTGGTTTCTATGGGGGTCTAGGATGAAAAATTTTGTCCTGCATTCTATTAGTTGTTATGTAATTTTCACTCTTTTCATTGATATTTCTTGACCCTATGCATTTCTCAACAATATGTGCCAATTTGAGAAAGTTATCAAACATTTTGTTCTCTTGGGCCAAAACCAGGCCTTAATGCTCCTACTCCTTCCATTCTGATTTTTTTTTTATATTATAGTCTATTTGCATAATGTTATTACTAATAAAACCTCAATCTTTATCCTAAACTTCATATTGTATATATATGTTTCAGACCATTTGAGTATTTGGACCGTACACCTATATAATTCGTGCGGTCAGACCATATATGTGTACCGTCAGACCAATATTTATGAGTGTACTCATACAATGTAGTTAGGAGTCTTAGGACTAACTGGCCCCTTTATGTATTTGGACCAAAAGGGTTAATTTTAGACAAACATTTATCCAGAAAAGCGCTTTGGACGCAATAAATTATTAAACGTGTTGTTTTCAATTTTTTACATCACTGTGTCGATACCTCTGCTGGTGGAGCATCATATAGCTCTTCAATGGTTTCGGTACTTATACATCTTGCGTTCCTGATGAAGGTAAATCCAGAAAAGTGCTTCAGACGCAATAAATTATTAAAAGTGTTTTAAAATTGTGTTCATTTTTTTTTCTTTATCAAAATTTGTTATTGAATATATAAACACAAAAAATATTATGACAATTAGATGAATAAAGTGAAATATATCATCATATCACCAACCCTAATAATCTGGAAACAACTATTTAATATTTGAGTAGCAAAACAACCGTTATTTATTCTTTGCACTAGTTTTTGATGCGTTTTATTATATTTTCTCTATGTGTTTTCAAGGGATTTTTTTATAGTTTTTGTCCAGTGTCTTTGATGTTTTTGTAGAAAAGTTCTTACATCTTCTAAAATATTTTTTTCCAACATTATGTTTATTCTGATAACTTCAATTTCAGCCAGCATAAATAAATATCATGTATTAACTGACATGCTAATTATATATGCACAGGAGCTAAACAGAATAAACCTGTGATTTATAATGATACTGTTCCACAATATTTTAGGGTCAGACAAATTTAATGTTTGATTGGGAGCAATTATGTGTGGTCACTTAAACTGAAGAAATTTATTGCTTTTAATTGATTGACCATGGGCAGCTGGTAAGCACATAATCAGCTGATTTACTAAAACAACATTGATTACCTTGAATATGAATAGAGATAAATTTTTAACAGCAATAAGGTTCAGCAAAGTAAGATCTACAATTAGATCAACATGACCGGAGTTATAGTCTATTTAAATATTTTTTTGGTAAATTTTTGTAATCTGAAACTACTGGTCAAAATACATGAAATACAATACAATACAATATATGTATACAATATGGAATCAAAGGAGTAGGGGCAATAAGAGTCATTTTTTTCGATCGAACTTTGCCTATTATCTTGAAAACTAAAATAGATAGAGAGAAACTTTAAATGCAAAAATGATCAGAAATAATTCTCTTTTGTGTTTGGATCAAGAGCTAAATAAGATCATGAAGATAGAGAGAAACTAAACAGACATCATTGATCAGCAATATATTTACGATACAATATTTTTTTTATTAAAAATCTATTTAAAAACATACACATATATATTGTAAGATAATTTAAATCATCAAGAGAAGGTATGCACATGTATATATACAACTCCTCTGGGCTCTAAATTTAACCCAACATTATATCGGTTATAAAAAACTCAAAGGATAAAATCATGCATTGTTGATATCAATAAATTGAATGTTCAATGTTGACAAATCGTTATATTTGATCTGTCAACCTATAAATATTTAGGTATACTGAGCAGGAAAAGGAAAAGTAAATTAAATAATATTATAAAATTTGCAAAATTGATATAAAAATGAGTGAAAGTTGTATAAATAAACGTACAACTATCCTGAGACCATCATAAGACACCTCTCGTGTAGTCTGAACTTTATGACCAATATAAAGAGATGTCCTAATTTAGGACTGCTTTGTGAAACCCACTTAGGACTACGATATGTCATAACTGGCCCCAGCACTTTATCATGTTTATCGGAGGCGCTAGACCACTTGACCACCTTGGCTTCACAAAAATAAAGCTTTCGGTGGACGGGTCCCTGTGTTACCTTTTCTCCACAGTTTTTATTTAACATTGTAATACAGTAAATGATATATAAGACATGAACATGGGATATATATTTGTACGATCCGCCACAGACATAAATTTTAAGAAATTAAGTATGTTTTATGATTCTAAGAAATTCTAAGACAGATAGATATATATCAATTAAAAAATATTTATATTGATATAAGCATTAGTGATGAATTTAATAATCTGTCCCCTAAGGATATTATGCCCTACCTTTTGGCATTATGCTTTCTGATGAGTATGCGTCTGTTCCTATCTGTCTGTCCGGCTTCAAGTTTAAGTTTTTGATGAAGTTGAAGTACTCCAATCAACTTGAAACTAGGACAATACTTATTGTTCCCTATGATATGATCTTTCTTATTTTATTATCCAAGCAGTTTCTTGCCCCCAATATCATGGTCCACTTAACATACAAAAATGATAGTGCTAGTGGGTCATCTGTTCACTACGGACACATTATTGTTATTGATTTAAAATTTTTATGCAAAGTATTAAGAATTAGTTTCTGAATTTCACCAGTTGATAATTGCCTACAATATAAAATTTTAGAATTTTGTACAAGTATTCCATTTGAAAGTATATTTGACATGGATGAGAGTTTAGATGGGGTTTACAAAATAGGGAATAAGAGGCAAAATGTACAGAATAAAGGTAAAAAAAAAATAAAGAAAACTAAAACTAAATAAATATTTAAGGAATGACTGTAATATTTTTTCTGTCTATGAAGAAATAACATAAAAAATTTGGTGCACACTGAATAACACGCATAGCGGGTTATTTAGCAGTGTGCACTACTTCTTTTATGTTAATTATTTCGAATAGACAGAAAAAATATTACAGTCATTTCTTATAATTTAATTCTAAATTCCATTTTAAACGGTAGAAATCCATTAAAAAACGCAGAAGACACATTACATCCAAAATTAAATTACTACAGAATAACAGGGTGCTGAAATGAAATATAAAAAATAGAGATTTAAAAAAGTAATTTAAAGAATAAAGACATGTATACAGAACCCCTATCTAGACCTTAATAAATCAAGCCATATAAACACATAAATGACAAATACTCTGATAATTGTGTTTAGGTCAGACAGGAGTTTGTCTGCAAAAGACTAATAACTCTCCAATAAAAAAGAATTAAAGGCCAAATAATTTACAAAATGAAAAACTTTGATAATCAATAGAAAAACTGAGAAAAACTGAGAAAGACATGATTCATACATAAAATACAAAATTTAAAATCTCAAATCAAAAAATTATACAGTCAGGGGCGTTACTTAAACGAGTAGTTTTTTTTTCGAGTTACTTAAAAATATATAAGTAATTTTTGTTTTTAAAAATGATAAAATTACTTCATAGAATTCTTTTCAATTCTAAAAGAATCATAGATTAAATGTAGTTTGAATGAGTCTTTTTTTTATCATTTTATATCATGAAATTAAGATTTTATTAGATAAATTTGAGAAGAGTATGGAGATAAAGGTTTAAGTTAAAAATCATGACAAACATATTACTTGAATAAGTTATTTTATACATTTCTGAAAAAAATAGTATCAATACTTATTGAAGGAACACATGTAGTTGATTTGGGTTAGCAGTTATAAATAACTTGAAATCTGAATAAATTCACAAGTATGTTTCTATTTATATCAGTCTATCTTCAAGATTTAGGAGGAACATGATAATTTTATAGTCCCTAGAGACCAATCTTTTACCCAGGAGCATCCTATGAAAGATAAGGGATAAGTGCATCAGTAAGTAAATTAGTGTTTCAGAAGAATTACATTTCATGCGGAAAATAACCAGATGACTATGAAAACTTGTTAAGGCTAGTAAAATCTGCATTATTCATGGACACCTATAAAAATAATATTTAGAAAAGTTACCTATATAAGACTATTAAAATAATATTTGAAATAGCCTTCATTCAACCTATCTTATATAGGATTAGGTAATGTCAAATGTGACTTGTTTAAATAAGCCCCTGACTTATGATTTTTTTTTCTGTTTGTCAAAAGTCTTATTTTCTATTTAGCTCAGCTGACCTTAGAGGCCATGTGAGCTTTTGCCATCCCTTGGAATTAATTGTTGAATCATCCATTGTCTGGTGTACACTTTTTTATAGATCTTCTTTTTTAAAACTACTGAATTAATTAATTTTAACCAAACTTAGGCTAAATGATCCTTAGGGTATCTTGTATATGTTTTGTAATTTTTATACGACCGCAAAAATTTGTTGGTCATTTATTGGTATCACGTTGGCGTCTTCGTCGTGGGTAGACATTTGGTTTTCACACTCTAACTTTAGTAAAAGTAAATAGCAAGCTATGAATTTAAACACAAGGTTTATGACCATAAAAGGAAGGTTGGAATTGATTTTGGGTGTTTTGGTTCCAATTGACAGTTTAGGAATTAGGGGCCAAAAAGGGCCCAAATAAGCATTTTTTCTTGGTTTTCGCCTACTAACTTTAGTATAAGTAAACAGAAATCTATGAAATTTTAACATAAGGTATATGACCACAAAAGGAAGAATAGGATTGATTTTAGGAGTTTAGGTCCCAACAGTTTAGGAATTAGGGGCCAAAAACAGGTCCCAAATAAGCATTTTTCTTGGTTTTTGCACAATAACTTTAGTATAAGTTATTAGAAGTCTATGAAATTTTATCACAAGGTTTATGACCACAAAAGGAAGGTTTGGATTTGGGGGCCAAAAGGGTCCAAAATTAAACTTTGTTTGATTTCATCAAAAAATGAATTATTGGGGTTCTTTGATATGCCAAATCCAACCGTGTATTCAGATTCTTAATTGTTGGTCCTGTTTTCAAATTGATCTACATTAAGGTCCAAAGGGTCCAACATTAAACTTTTTGAATTCTTGGGGTTCTTTGGTCTGCTGAATCTAAACATGTACTTA
This sequence comes from Mytilus galloprovincialis, assembly GCF_965363235.1. NCBI lineage: Eukaryota > Metazoa > Mollusca > Bivalvia > Mytilida > Mytilidae > Mytilus > Mytilus galloprovincialis. The sequence goes on along the minus strand of NC_134845.1, from coordinate 79,449,763 downwards.
GATTTTTGATTATGGGCCCAGTTTTTAAATTGGTCCAAATCGGGGTTCAAAATTATTATATTAAGTATTGTGCAATAGCAAGAAATTTGCAATTGCACAGTATTCAGCAAAAGCAAGAAATTAATCTTCAATTGCACAGTATTTTGCAAAAGCAAGAAATTTTCGATTGCACAGTATTGTGCAATAGCAAGAAATCTTCAATTGCACAATATTGTGCAATAGCAAGAAATCTTCAATTGCACAGTATTGTCCAACAGCAAGAAATATATAATTGCACAATATTGCGCAATAGCAAGAAATTTTCAATTGCACAGTTTTGCGCAATAGCAAGAAATATTCAATTGCACAGTATTGTCCGGTTTTCAAATTGGTCTTCATTAAAGTCCAAATTAAAGGGTCCAAAATTAAACTTTGTTTTATTTCAACAAAAATTGAATATAAGGGGTTCTTCAATATGCTGAATCTAACCATGTATTTAGATTTTTATACAACCCCAAAAAAAATTTGGGATTGTATAATGGTATGATGTCGTCGTCTGCGTCGTTTGTGTCGTCTGCGTCGTCCGAAGACACATTGGTTTCCGGATAATAACTTTAGTTGAAGTACATGGATCTTCATGAAATTTTTTCAGAAGGTTCAATACCACAAAAGGAAGGTTGGGATTGATTTTGGGGATGGTGGTCCCAACCGATTAGGAATTAGGGGTCCAAAAGGGGCTCAAAAAAGCATTTTTCTAGTTTCAGGATAATAACTTGTGTAGAAGCATTTCAATTGCTCTGAAATCATACCGCAATATTCAAAACCACAAGTAGAGGGTTTGGATTGACTTTAGGGGTTATGGGGCTAAAGTTTAGAAATTAGGGGCCAAAAAAGAACCAAAAAGAAGCATGTTTCTAGTTTCTAAACAATCATGTGTTTAGGTGTTTGGATCTCTCTGAAATTGTTCTACAAGGTTCAATACTACAATGGAAAGCATGGGATTCAGTTTAAGGGTTATTGCTCAAAGGGGGTTTCAAAAAGTTGGGGGGGGGGGAGGGGCTTCCTTTTTTTCAAAATTTTCAAATTTTGAATTTGGAAAAGTTTCAAGAAGAAATCTTCAATTGCATATTATTGTGTAATAGATCTGTTAGATCTTTGACCACATTAATTTTGTAACAAAAACCTATATTATGTCAAAAATTTGAACACAATCCATATTCAGACAGAATCAAGCTTGAATATTGTAACCAAATTTGCCCCAACTGTTCAGGGTTCAACCACTGGGGTCGTGTAAAGCTGCGCCCTGCGGAGCACCTGGTTAATATTTGAGCCCAGTTATCAAATTGGTCCATATTGAGGTCTAAAGGTTCTAAAATTGAACATTATTTGATTTCATCAAAAATTGAATTCTTGGGGTTCTATGATATGCTGAATCTAACCATGTATTTAGATTTTTGATATTTATGATATTGGACCATAATAGGTAAATGTCCAATTTAAAATTTTTAAGTTTTTAAGTTTAAGTTCTTATAGACCACATTCATTCTGTGTCAGAAACCTATGTTGTGTCAACTATTTAATCACAATCCAAATTCAGAGCTGTATCAAGCTTAAATGTTGTGTCCATACTTGCCCCAACTGTTCAGGGTTCGACCTCTGCGGTCATAAAAAGTTGTGCCCTGCGGAGCATCTGGTTAGCTCATTGGGGCCCGAAAGGCTCTATGTGATCTTACGCCATCACATCGTAAACTATTTTAAAAATCTTCTCCTCTGAAACTACTGGGCCAAATACCTTCAAACTTTAACTAAATGTTCCTTAGGATATCTAATTTTTTGTTATTTTTATAGATAGATATAAACTGTTACAAAATGAATAAAGCAGCAATAATGTTTGGCAAAGTAAGATCTACAAAAAAGTTAATGTGACCAAAATTGTTAATTGACCTCTTAACGAGTTCTTGCCCTTTTAAGTCAATTTTACACAACATGCACAATGTGTTAATCAAGTTTGCTATAACATTTAAAAATCTTTTCCTCTAAAATACAGGTGAGCGATGCAGGCTCTTGAGAGCCTCTTATTATCTTGTCCTTTAATTAAGAAACACGGCATAGTTTGGTAAACAAACTTTAATATTTATAGTAGCATTTTAAGATTAATCTGCCTTAAAAATTAAGACCAATCTTGACAACCCTTGGCTATTTGAAGTTATTGTCCCTGAAAAAGCAAGTTCCCACAAATTTTACATGCTATATATGTTCTTGTTAATAATGATTGTCATATTGAAAACAATTATAGATATCTTAAAGATAAATTTAAAACAGCAAAACAGTAGTGTGGATCCTTATATGAGTCCTTGAAAGATAAAATTTTAGCAGAATTTCAAGTTTCATGCAGAAAATATGATAGATGCAGAGACACTTTATTTATGTTCAGCTAAGTTAAAGATCTGCAAATAAGCTTACATTATGACGAAAATAGTTAATTGATCCTTTATCATGTTTATAGCATTTTTTGTCCTTTAGAAATTATTTTACCGAAAAATGTCTGTAATGATCACGATAGATAGAAAGAAATTTATTTTTTGCTCACCTGACCCTAAGGGCCAGGTGAGCTTTTCTCATCACTTGGCGTCAAGCGTCCAGCGTCAGCGTCGTCCGTTGTAGTTAGCTTTGACAAAAATCTTCTTCTCTGAAACTACTGGGCCAAATTAAACTAAACTTGGCCACAATCATCATTGGGGTATCTTGTTTCTAAAATGTGTGGCGTGACCCAGCCAACTAACCAAGATGGCCACCACGGCTAAAAATAGAACATAGGAGTAAAATGCAGTTTTTGGCTTATAACTCAAAACCCAAAGCATTTAGATCAAATCTGACGGGGTAAAATTGTTTATCAGGTCAAGATCTATCTGCCCTGAAATTTTCAGATGAATCAGACAACCTGTAGTTGGGTTGCTGCCCCTGAATCGGTAATTTTAAGGCAATTTTGCTGTTTTTATACGACCCCAAAAAATTTTTGGGATCGTATTATGGTATGATGTCGTCGTCTGCGTCGTCAATATCACAAAAGGAAGGTTGGGATTGATTTTGGGGATGATGGTCCAAACCGATTAGGAATTAGGGGCCCAAAAGGGGCCAAAAACTAGCATTTTTCTAGTTTCAGGATAATAACTTGTGTAGAAGTATTTCAATTGCTCTGAAAATCATACTACAATGTTCTAAACCACAAGTAGAAGGTTTTGATTCATTGTAGGGGTTATGGGGTCAAATTTTAGGAATTAAGGGCCAAAAAGGGGTCAAAACAGGCATTTTTCTAGTTTCAAGACAATAACTTATGTGTAATTGTATGGATCTCTCTGAAATTGTACCACAATGTACCATATAATAAAGGGGAGGCTGGGATTAAGTTTTGGATTAATTGCCCAAAATATGTTGGAATTAGGGGCCAAAAAAGGGCCAAAAAGAAGCATGTTTCTAATTCCCAAACAATCATGACAATAACTTGTGTTTAAGTGTATGGATCTCTCTGAAATTGTACTACAAGGTTCAATCCTGAAATGGAAAGCATGGGATTGAGTTTAAGGGTTATTGCTCTAAGGGGGTTTCAAAACGTTGGAGGGGGGGGGGGATTTTTTGTTTACCATTTTTTGAAGGGCTTCCTTTTTTTTTTTTTAATTTTTCAAATTTCGAATTTTGAAATGTTTCAAGAAGAAATCTTCAATTGCACAGTATTTTTTGCAATAGATTTGTTAGATCTTTAGATAGAGAGAAACTGTAAACAGCAATAAATGTTCAGCACAGTAAGATTTACAAATAAGTCAACATGACTGAAATGGTCAGTTGACCCCTTTAGGAGTTATTGCCCTTTATAGTAAATTTTTAACCATTTTTTCTAAATCTTAGTAATCTTTTACAAAAATCTTCTCCTCTGAAACTACTAGGCCAAATTAAGCCAAACTTAGCCACAATCATCTTTGGGGTATTTAGTTTTAAAAAATGTGTCTGAAAGACCCATCCATTCAACCAAAATGGCCGCCACGGCTAAAAACAAAACATAGGGGTAAAATGCAGTTTTTGGCTTATAACTCAAAACCCAAAGCATTTAGAGCAAATCTATCTGCCCTGAAATTTTCAGATTGATCAGACAACCGGTTGTTAGGTTTGCTATCCCTAAATTGGTAATTTTAAGGAAATTGTGCCGTTTTTTGTTATTATTTTGAATATTATTATAGATAGAGATAAACTGTAAACAGCAATAGTGTACAGCAAAGTAAGACCTTAAAATAAGTCAACATGACCAAAATGATTAATTGACCCCCTAAGGAGTTATTGTCTTCTAAAGTCAATTTTATAATAATTTTCATAAAATAGTTCATTTTGAAATGCCGGATTGTAAGACTTATTTTGTGACTCTGTTTCTGTCGGAAGTAACTGACACGATAGATTATATTGGCAACCCAGAGAGCCGTAAAACAAAGGTATGTACTTCAATATTTTTTTATATAAATTGAAAAATGATTTTATCAGAAATCTGTTATAAAACATTTTGTAAACAGAGCAACAAATCGCCGATACACTTGAGATAATGTGATGACAGGGAAGCGGCAGACGATCATGAGCAATGCCAATATCAAAAATATTTCTGTAGAAAGTACTATGCGGTAAAATACACGAATTTTTTGTTTCAACTTCGATATTTGTAAAAACTAACCAACCCAGCAAGATTTATTTAGTTTATCAACTGAATTAGGGAGGAGGGGGGGGATATCCATCACTTGATTTTGACAAAACATTTAAGTACATTAAAATTCCAATGTTTAATGTTTGATCAGCCGCCGTGGCTCAATGGTACACATCGCTGCTTTGCAACCTAGACGATCTAAGATCGTATCTCAGACATTTTTTTTTTTTTTTTTTTTTAATATATAAAATTACGTAAATAATATAACCTGAATGTAATAATAGGTTCTTTAAGGAAATAACAAACATAACAAACACTTATAAGGCACAAAGATGTTCACTAGACCTATATCATGCGGGAATTATAGATGATGAATATTACTGTTATTTCCTTTCATGATTTTATTGAAAGTGACTTCTCAGCTTAAATATTTAAAAAACCAACAAGCAAACAATTAAAGGCTATGGTTCCCTGTCTACAGTCACGCCAACACTGTTTATTTTTTTTTAAATATTTCTGCTTTGTATCCATCCATCTGCTGAGTTATGCCATTTTCGAATGATTTTTATAGTCAATTCTTATGTGTCCTTGTCGGTGTTGTTGCAAGGGGGGTTATTTCCTATATTTTTAGTGGTATGAGTGTGCCGCAAAACAGGGTAACTTTTTCATGCCCTTCTTGTTAGAACAGTGTCCCTTTTTCATGTCCTGCTGGTTAGAACAAGGTCGTCTTTTCATGCCTTGCTGGTGAGAACAAGGTCTTTTTTGAACAAAGTATTTGTCTAGAACACGATCGCGTATATAACTGTTTAAGAAACAGTATAGAGCCCAGGTCTAGAACTGCATCTATTTTATACGGTCTAGAACAGGGTATACATTTTCTGAGCGTGTATAGAACAGGGTATGTTTTTTTCAATATTTTTGTTTAGAACAGGATATATGTTTTTCAATATTTTCTGGTTAGAACAGGATATGATTCGGCAAGTGCTGTCGGCACAGTTATACCATAAAGGATAGTCAGTAACCAAACCCCACCCCCCAACCACAGCGAAAATCTATGATACATTTTTAATCAACATAACTTTTTTTTCTTTTTTTAGATTCGAGATACGTTGTTGTACGTCGCAGCAATACCCATGGCTTGGTTTATTCACGCATGGATTGTCCTAGACATTAAAAGATGGCGGTGATAGTAAAAACATGTATTAAACTTAAATGTAAGTTGCAAAATTATTCAGTGTAACTGATTATACTTGAAAGGGGCATTATGTACCATATATGTAATAAAATAAATACATGTACGAAATTCAAATACAAATTATCGAGTCCATGCACTGTAAACTGTTTGTTAAAGACTTTTAATACGACCGCAACATTTTTTTAGTTATATTGCTATCATGTCGTTGTCCGAGACACATTTGGTTTCCAAACAATAACTTAAGTTTATGTGAATGGATCGCTTTAAAATTTTATCAGATGGTTCAATACCACAAAAGAAAGGTAGGGATTAAGTTTTGGGGTAATACTTTTAGGAAGTCGGGGGCCAAAAAATGACAAAATACATGCAAGAATTATATTTCAGTTTTCAGACAAAAGCTTGTGTTAAAGTGTATGGATCGCATTGAAACTGTAATACAAGATATCATACCTTAAAGGAGTAGGCTGGGATTTACTTAAGGGTAATTTCTCCAAAGGGGGGAGGTAAACAAAAAGGAGGGGGGTCAATTTTTTTTCGATTATACAATTGTTTGAATTTTATGTGTAATTTTTTTTTTATCAGAGTGAGCATTGGGACAAGTTGCGCTAGAGGCTGTATCTAATTCGGAATATTCTCATTGCACAAAAACTTTACACATAGATATAGGAAGATGTGGTGTGAGAGCCAATGAGACAGCTCTCCATCCAAATAATAATTTATAAAAGTAAACCATTATAGGTCAATGTACGCCCTTCAACACGGAGCCTTGGCTCACACCAAACAATAATAAGCTATAAAGGGCCCCAAATTACTAGTGTAAACCCATTCAAACGGGAAAACCAACGGTCTAATCTATATATAACAAACATGTTACTATATCCTTTAAGCACCTGCCTTTTGATAACTGCTTAACAATCTTGTTCATGAGCACTATCCTCGAGAAGGATATACTATAATAACCCTTTTTGATTTTTATTTATGTATGTTGTGATTAAAAGTGCTAGAATATAAATAAAAGCTATTTTATAAAGAATGTAATGCTGCTTCTGGTGCATGGTCAAGAAACACTAAACATTACGGGTTATATGACTACATATATTATTAACTCATGTATATTTCACGTTATGCTGTTGTTTTTTTTTTGTATTATCTATATTGTATTTTTTTTATATGAATACCACTGTACTGATTATGCCCATAATGGGTCCTCTATAGGAAATAAAATTGATCGTATCTTACATTTTTGTACATGCTGATATATTTATTTATTTTTTACATTAATCAATAATATTTGTTTACATTTTTCGAGGTGACTGATGGCTAAAGACTTCAAGTGTGTGGTTTGTGGGAGATATCATCTAAAATCCAGACGTAAGATAACAACTAAAGCACTGAAACAGTTTGTAAGAAAAAGAATTGAGCGAAACCTTGAAGAAAATGATGTGATATGTGAGAAGTGTAGATCAATATACAGGACAACACTAAAAAAAGTAAACAATGAACAGAAAGTTTCAAACTGTCTTTCCGAGTGTATTACAGATGACAGTGACTCTGAGTTTGTTATAAATACAGAAGAAGCCGTATCCTCGAAAATATTAAGTCCGAAACAAATTGAACTGAATATTTCTTCCACTCAGACATCACATAGATTCTGCATTGTATGCAAGAAGGAAGGTACCAGTAGAAATAAGTTATGCAAAGTTCCTTTACAGGCAAGAACCCAAGCCTTTATAAAAAATGCCGTTTACAGATGACAGTGACTCTGAGTTTGTTATAAATACAGAAGAAGCCGTATCCTCGAAAATATTAAGTCCGAAACAAATTGAACTGAATATTTCTTCCACTCAGACATCACATAGATTCTGCATTGTATGCAAGAAGGAAGGTACCAGTAGAAATAAGTTATGCAAAGTTCCTTTACAGGCAAGAACCCAAGCCTTTATAAAAAATGCCGTTTACAGATGACAGTGACTCTGAGTTTGTTATAAATACAGAAGAAGCCGTATCCTCGAAAATATTAAGTCCGAAACAAATTGAACTGAATATTTCTTCCACTCAGACATCACATAGATTCTGCATTGTATGCAAGAAGGAAGGTACCAGTAGAAATAAGTTATGCAAAGTTCCTTTACAGGCAAGAACCCAAGCTTTTATAAAAAATGCCGTTTTCATAGATGGAAATACACGCTGTTGCAAACATCATTTATCTGAACAACTTTTCAACGACACATCACTTCAAGCATTAACTGCAAAATACACTACAACATATTTGAATCGTTCTGATATAACTTCATTATTAGAAAATGTGAGAAAACCTTGGCAACCTCTCATATCCTGAATTTTAACAATCCATAATCATTATCTGATGGTGACTATTGCAATCTAACTGGATTATCAAAGCAGCAATTCAATGAACTCTCCTCATATATTGTATCAGCATGTCAAACCAATGTTAGGTCTGTACGCACATGTATAGCTGTCTTGTTAACAAAACTAAGGACAGGACTTCCAAATCATATACTTGGAACAATATTTTCATTAGCCAAAAGCCAAGTGCAAAGATATATTCATAGTGCCAGAGTTTCCCTTATGCAGGATTTTGTACCACATTTCATTGGGTTTCAGCATATAAGCCACGAAGATTTTGTTCGGAACCACACCACTCCAATAGCAAAAACTCTGTTTGCCAATGATTCTGAAGATGCTGCAATTATTGTCATGGACGGTACTTATATCTACCTCCAGAAAAGTGCTGATTATGAATTCCAGAGGTTATCATACAGCCTGCATAAAAACAGACCGCTAGTTAAACCAATGGTCATAGTAGGAACAGATGGATATATCCTGTCAGTACTGGGTCCCTATTTTGCAAATGGAAAAAATAGTGACGCGGCAATAACAAAGCATATGATTTCTGTCAATGCCGAAGGCATGAATGAGAGGCTAGAGACTAGCGATGTTTGTTTGGTCGACAGGGGATTTAGAGACGTGGTAGACTTCTTAAGAGAACAAGGGTATAACGTAGAAATGCCCGTTTACCTGAAGAAGGGATCAAAACAGCACCCGGTAGAAGAAGCCAACGTCAGCAGACTAGTAACCAAAGTTAGATGGGTCGTTGAAAGTGTGAATGCACGAGTTAAACAATGGAGGTTCTTCGACAAGGTAGTTTCTAACCATTTCATTCCAATCATTGGTGATTTTTTCCGAATTATATGCGCTGTTTGCAACAAGTTTCGGCCACCACTTGCTGGTACACACCCTGAGGATAAAAGTATTGCCGAAGCAATGCTTGAAAAATGCAAAAAGGGAAATGCAATCCAAAAGATGGTGACGGAAGAAGGCTTATTGACCAAACGTACCATTTACAAATTAGTTGATGCATCAAATGTTTTAGATGAACTAGCTGATTTTCCAGTTCTGAGTATGGATAAACTACGAGAAATAACCATGGAGGTATATCAGCTTAAACAGGCCCCTAACTATGTCAGAGAACACGAGGTTGAAGACGGAAAATTTGAACTGTATGTGTTCAAAATCAAAGCAAACCTGCTCAAAATTAAAATACAATCTAGGCACAGTAACAAACTTTCCCATACTGTCTTCATAAGTTACAGTAACGAAGGAGATATAGAAGGATGGTATTGTACATGCAAATCGGGAGCACGAGTAGTCGGTTGTTGTGCACATGTTGCAAGTGTGCTATGGTATCTGGAGTATCAAAGACTTGAACAGCAGTCTGGATCAAGGAGAGACTTTAAAACATCTGTTTTAGATGCATCTCACATACCGAGTTCTGATGAAAGTGACTGTGATTCTTTGCCAGAGGAGTGAAATAACTAATACAGACTGTGTGTATGTGACAGCTACTTTTCACTTATATTTTAGGGCATAACTTTAATTAAAATTCTGTTTTTCAAGAAAATGTTTAAATAAGTCATGTATTCACATATTTTATGAGCATTTACAAATAGCTAATGTCTTACGCTCATTATTTACCAAATCATGCTGATTTAGTCATTATATTGTGGTTAAATTACTTTTCTATAATGAAGTGGTCATGTAACTTATTCATGTTAGTAAATCTTATCGTCAATGCAAATGTTAGTATTAACACAATATTTTCATATAATTTTCGGTGTACTTAAAATTGGAATATCGAAATCTCAGACAATAAGGAGTACACAGGCTATTAAACAAATTGCTGTTCATATACATTTAACTTACATGAGATTGTTGTATTTTGTATAAGAAAAGACTTTTCAATTAAAATGTAGTAACATAAAAAAAGTAGAATGCTGTTATCATGGTTATGTAATAGTCACGTATTAAATGTATTTTGTGTTTCCATGATACCCACTGAATTTATAAGTCTAACATAAGTCGAAAACCTTACCTGTTTGGAGCAATGGAAAATTTTTTTTGTTGATTTTAAAGTTTAGAATATAAGATGGTACAAACTACAATAATAATACTCTTGATAAGTATCTTAATATGTTTGTTAAAACAATTTCCCTTCTGACTTGCTGTTGTTACTAAGGAAATACTAATAAATATATACATGATGTTGATAACTAGAACTACAAAAAGCAAACGCAAGCCGTTACTCAAGATTTTAATATTGCCTAATAAAGTCCTCAGTGGTTTCCAGAGATCATGGCCATTACTAAATTGAAGCTATTACTGTAACGCAACGCATACTAAATATGCATCTCGATAATTTTAAGCATTTGACACCACCTAAAGTATTTTAAATATTGCATAACCATTTCAAAGAGATAGTTCACCAATAAATGATATTTTATGGTATTCAGTAAAATCTGTTGCTAAGCAATAAACTGTTCTTGTGAGAAAAACTGCTCTATGAAAAGATCTTATAATGAACTTTTATGCAGTTATATGTAAAGAGAGTGACTAAAAAGACCTGTAACATACTAGTATCTTATAAATTGTTAACCGTTGCTATGCACAATTTCTGTTGCTACATTGTTGTCAAGCATTTATACAATAGAGCTACAATTAAAGAAGGTATGATAAGGGACGTTTTTGGCCTCCTCTCCAAAGAAGCCTTTATTCGTTCCATTGCTAACCTTAGTATAGAAACTTAGAAAAAAAATGATTTTTTTATGTTCCGGTAAAAAGAAGGTTGCCTAGCAACCGTTTTAATTATATAAAAAAATAAGCAGATATGAATTAGTGTATCTGTAGAAATAACCATATTTCCAGATAAGATGGTTGGTTTGATAATAACTTGAAGTTACAAATGAATAGTCACTTCAATTTGATTTTACAGGATGCTTAGCAACAACCTAACAACAGAAATATTCCCTAACAACGGTTAATTAAAGGTGATTTTTGTTCTTTATAATACAATGTGTGAGTAATCCATATCTTTTTTTACTAGGTTTATATTGAGCCTAGCAACACAAATGTTGCTTAGCAACAGCATAAAATATTAAATTAATGCTAACTGCAAATGAAGTAGTCATTTTATTGTACTAGTACAAATAAATGCGAAAACAGAATGCATGTTCAAGAATAACAATTGGTAAGAAATGAAAATATCAGTTTAATTGTAGCTCTATTGTATAAATGCTTATACCAAAAACACAGATCAAGTTTGAATTTTGGTGGTGTCATGTACTTTAACCGTTCTAGAGTTATGTCCCTTTACAAACAAACAAAAATGCTGAAACATTATTTCAATTTTCTCACTTTAGTTTGCCTCTAAACCAAATGCTATGAAACTAAAACACAGCAATGCTTATTACCACAAAATACAGATCAAATATGAATTAAGGGGGTGGCGTCACTTAACTGTTCTGCAGTTGTGTCCCCTAACAAATGAAAAAGATGCTTATATTTATAATTTCTGTTCTCTAACTTTAGTCTGCCTCAACTAAATGCAATGAAACTTATACACAATGCTTGTTACCACATAATACAGATCAAGTTTGAATTTTAAGGGGGTCACTTTAACTGTTCTAGAATTATGCCCCTTCACAAATTGAATGATTGCTGGAATGTTCATTTCAATTCACTAACTTTAGCTTGCCTCAACCAAATGCTATGATATTGTACACAATACTTATCACCACAAAATACAGATCACGTTTGACTTTAAAGGTTGTCACTAAATTTTCTAGAGTTATGCGTCTTTGAAAATGGAAAAATTACCGAATGTTTGTTTCCGTTCTCTAAATTAAGTTTGCATAAACCACATTTTATGGAACTTGTACACAATACCTATTACCACTAAATCAGATTAAGTGTTTTTGGCGGAGTCACTTTTACCGTTCTTCAGTTACGTCCTTTTATAACTTTATATGATATAGAAGGAGGGGCATCATCTGTGATCCATTGATACATTCCCTATTTAATTTTTTGTTAAACATCTTATTTTGATTTTTTTGGTGTCGGAGCCGATAAATGCCCATTTGTTTGTAAGTAAAAACATGAAGAATCGGGAAAGTAATTACACACACATATATATATATATATATATATATATATATATATATATATATATATATGTCAAAAAATTCAAACACAAGATTAGAAAAAAAAAGATTCAGTATGATTGATTAGGAAACAACCGCCATAATTTAGAAACAAAATTTAAATATCATTAGTGTGGTAAGTCTTCAATTATTGAACAAAACAAATGGCATACAGTAAGCCATGAAAGACATGTGATAACAAATTCATCTATTATCATGATTATAAGACAGAACAAAATATGCTGGGAAAAAAATCATGAATAATATGCCCGAAGGACTTTGAAATATTGAACTTGAATAGACTTTTCTTTATAGGATGCATAGAAATCTTTGGAGGACAAATTGGCGTGAGTCTAAGAAGACACAGATTTGAAGATAAACGAAAGAAAAAGAATGACAAACATAATTTAAAGGACTGCAGACTTCCTGATATCTTTCAAACTGTTCTTTTGGTATAAATGTAATAATGCAATATCATCTTATTTGTATAGGTATACATCCTGTAAATCTTGTTGATGCCTTTTAGCTCCTTAAATGCAACCACTATTTAGTAACATTGTTGTGATTGTAGTTCTATATGTGAGCATATTAGTTAACTAGACTGTAGTAATTGCATATATACATGCATTATTATATACCATATCAATCTTAGTCTCTTTAATTCAGAAGTAATTTTTAAAACAAGTTATTCTAATCAGACTAACCTATTATATGCACTTTGTCAAATATAGCAAATATGTTGCAAATGTGGAGCAATAGAGAGCAACCTTTATATTTCTTAGAAAATACTTTTTTTCTGAACTGTAATGAAAAGTATGGTTATATAATTTAAATACTTTTTCTGTAAATGAGACATATTTTTTATGAATCATAATATTTTAACAAATGTGAGAAACAAATTGACATAAAAACTTTCTTATGTATCAAAATTCTGTGTTGTATAAAAATCTTAAGGTAGAGAAGGACACTGAAGACCAAAAAATCTAGCCAATGAACTTTCTTAAATTTCCCATATATTGTTCATTGGGGTGTACCTAACAAAATATCAAAATTTGAGAATAGGTTTCCAGGCTATTTTTTTAAATATTCTTTGAAAAAGTTACCTCCCTTTGCAGTCCTAAAAATGCCATTTTTTGGCCTGTTTAAGCTATAAAGGTACCTGCCAAAACAGGCATATATAATATTTTTTTTAACTTTTTCTCAGAACATTATGATAAAGGAATATTTTGAAATATTTTAGACATAATTAAAAAAAAAAAATATTTTTTTCTTTTCAAAATGGCTACCCTTTTTTGCAATATGCCTGTAACCGGCTTGTGTACAATTTTGCCAAAAAAATATTGTAAAAGTAAAAAAAAAAAAAATTGTGTCAATGAACTTTTTTTTAAATTTGTATATAAATTCTTTATATCCATGCTACAAGTTATAAAAAAATAAAGATATGCTTCCAGGGAAAAAAAAAGTTATGGGGGTAGAATGACACCTTGTCACACACCCTTTTTTGCAGATTTCATGAAAAATGTTGAAATTTTCACAATTTTTTTTAAATATCTTAACTAAAGGTGGGATTGTTTCTTTAATGAGCATAGATTTTGCAGCTTTCAGGTCTTTGTAATACTTTTTTATCCTTTCAATTAACCTTCTTTATGCTGAGAGGAGGTTGCATCAGTTTTGAATATTCAGGAAGTTGACCTATGAGCATAATCATCATTTTCATGGTTAATAATCCTTGATGAAAAAACTAATCTTTCATTAAATAAGTATTCATAAATATTTATCATACCTTGTTTTTTTTTACCTCATGTGAAAAGGATTGTCCTACTAATTTATTTATATCATTACAGTGTATTATGTGTTTCGTGATGTTTTAATTTTAAATTGTATGATTTTGATGTTCTCATGCTCTTGTTTAGTAGTTTTGTTGAGTGGTCACTGCTTGGAAATACCAAAATCTTTTAATTGACTGTTGATGTTTATTTTTTAAATACACCTAAACATATAGACTATTTTGTATGGACTTTGCTCATTGTTGAAGGCCATACAGTAACTTATAGTTGTTAATTTCTGTGTCATTTTGGTCTCTCATGGAGAGTTGTCTCATTGGTAATCATACATCTTTCTTTTTTTATATGAATAGTGTAATGTTTGATCTGAATGATTGCTGTGAAAGTCTTGGAAGTGCAAACAAAAATCAACATACTCATACATCACTGTTCAACAAGAGACCAAACGACACAGAATTTAACAACTTTAGGTCAGCCTGCAGGGCCTACAAAAAATGAGTAAAACCCTGTAGCATAGTAAAATTAGCTACAATGTATAAGAGGCCAAGAAACAATGTTGTCAAACAATTCAAATGAGAAAAGTAACAGCCTGATTTATACATGTACAAAATAATAAACAAAAAACAAATATAATATATACATGTAGAAACTAACAACTGATCCACTGAATTACAGGCTCCTGACTTGGTACAGACACATACAAAATGTAGCGAAGTTAAACATTAATCCAACTTGTGTCAAAAATATAAGAAGGCTATATATAAGCTACATGTAATATGTGTGTGTTTTTTTTCTGACATTAAAAAAAATATTCCGACCCCTAATTTGATGGAACCAATTATTGTGGTCCAGGAAATGATTTTTTTTTATTTTGAATCTAGATTTCCTTATAAATACATGTACATTGTACATATAGTGTTGAATTTTGAAGAAAAGAAAAAACTTAGATTGATGGTCTTAAAACTAAAATTAAAAAAATTTAGAAAAAAACGGAGTCCAAACCTCTTGAAAATTTGGACAGCACCCATCCTAGCAAATGCCTTTTAAAACTTCAACCCCCAAATGTACATCCCAGACCAAAGATGTGTTGAAAGAAAAAGAAGAGAGGTTATTGGGACAGGTTACATTTATAGAATATGAACCATATATACATTCTCTGTGTTAATATTAAATAGGTGATTCTTACCTTCTTTTTTTTTTTAGAATTCTAAAAATTCTATCTTTCTAACCTCAAAACTATCATTAAAGTTAACCTTTAAGCCATCGTGCATACACCTCAGTGCTGAAAATGCCAAATTTATTTCTTGTCCCTTTTTACAAATGTATGTATATAGAGGTTTTATTTTGATGCAGTGCAGTGACAAGTATATACATGTAGTGTCAGAAAGTGAGAAACTAAACATGTATGTATCACAGCTATGTATATTTCTCATAGACAGTCCATTCTATAAACTTGATAACATGTCAGGAACTGAGGAATGTTTCATATCTAACTTGATTTTTCATAGCTTGCCTTAGTCCAAATAATTAATAAATTATGTATTTCCTACAACATTTTGTACAAGGGTTTAGATTGAGAAAAAAATTGTAACGATTTCTGACAGCAGGACATATTTGAAGGTGAATTGCAATCATATTCCTACAAACTTCACATGGTTTAGGCTAAAATAGTTTTTAAAAAATGAACAGATGAAGGGGTGCTGAAAATTATTGTTTACCTCATTTCACCAACTATATCCTTCAGATGAAGTGGGGTGTTGCATTTGTTGCAAAAGAGTTGTTCCGCTAGAACTTCCAACTCAACAACCCTCCTGCCTTCATTCCATGAGATGTTTTCACTCTGCCCGATATCAGTTGAAACCGTAACATTCGAGGCAATGTTTTCAACTAATACCGGTGTCTCTTCTTTTGTCGGTTCCGGTGGCAATTCTCCCCTCGAACCGTAATCATGGTCTCCCCATTGATTCAATTTACCACTCTCATTCAAAGAGTCCATCCTTGTGGATTTTTTAAATCTATCTTTCTTTATAAACCGACCGCGAACACGAAGGCGGTCGCAGTCGTCTGCCATTTTTGTTGTTTACCTTGTCTACCAATTGCGTAAAAAAAGAATCGGAACCGATTTTAATTACGCAAAATGCACGTGCTAGTAGGTTATGTGATACCCGTCCGTCTCTACCTTAAAGATTTTGTTTTTTCAGGATATTTCCCAATATGTTTAAGATATCAAAATGCTAAATTTTGGCTTGTAGATTATATTTCGGGATTTTTCCCGAAATGGGTAAAACAAATATATGCACCAAAATAAATAAAGTGTGTGCCGGATATTAGATTTATATTTTCGGGATTTTTACCGAAATGTGAAAAGAAAATATTTGTCATGAGATCTAGCATATACATTGAATTTTTCGGGATAAGTCCCGAAAATATTTGCAGACATCTGTGTTATACATTTTGTACTTAGTTTATATTTTCGGGATTTTTTCCCGAAATGTGAAAAGAAATTATTAGTCATGAGATCAAGCATATAATTTGAACTTTTCGGGATAAATCCCGAAAATATTTGCAGACATCTGTGTTATACATTTTGTTCTTAGTTTATTTTTGTCGGGATATTTCCGGAAATGTGTTTCAGATTTTTTTTTTAAAACGCTTTGCCAACATATATGTCCTAAAATTTAATTTCCAGAATAAATAGTTGTCATATACATTTTTTACCACAAATATTTCAATACTTTCATATATTTTGGGAAATTTCCCGAACATTTAATGTAAGTTTTATCAAATATAAGAATAAAAACATGGAATATTGTAAAATGTGTGTATTTCTTTATTAAATCTGCATTCATTTATAGTAAACATTGAAAAAGATTATAGAAAGGAATAAAATGGATTTAACTCTTTTAAAATAGAGTCTGTTTAGATAAGTCATTTTGTCAGTGCTTAATTGTTTTACTGCATGCTGAAGAATATCTCAAGAGCGTTTTGCTGGATAATGTTAATGCATACAGAAGAGTGTCTACCATGCACTTGAACTGCACTGATATTAAAATAATAGAATATATATAATAGGTTGATGTATTCAACTATTTATACATGCATGCAACTGGTTTAACCATATGAATGTATCACAGTGAGGTTGAACTTCCCTCATTAAATGTATTAATCATCCACGCACGAACTTGTTTCAGAAAAAAATATATCTCTGTACATATAGTACATAAACTCACTTATCATGCTTATAGGTTTATATATATTTGATTTATTTTCTGAGACAAGGAGTTGCAGTTATCCGATGTTCAGTACTTCATTACTTTGATAATATTATATGGGTCTCAGCAAATGAGAATGTAACTGTCCAAAATGGTAAAGCTTGTAGTGAGTGTAGTGAGTCAAAAATGTGTGTAAAATTTCATAAAAAATTTGCACCCAAATCAGTTCTGCTGGTATTACTGTTTTCACCCCTGATTGAAGATGAATTTAATCAGAATAATCTTTTTGCAGGATTTATGTGCACATTTTCAGGTAAAAATTATCAGGTTTTCTATCTACTGGTTACGTAATATCATAAAATCTGGCAATCATTTATATGACAAAAGGAGGAAAGATTGGTTCGCCTTTTTTTTTTTGTTCAGTTTAATACATATACCAAAGTTCATAAAATCAAAATTATATTTTCTGACAATGCACATATATATGTTGTTCCAATTGAGTTGCTATTGTAATAGCCATTCTTATTTAAGGCCTCGATTTTCACCCTTCATTCTTAAGGGGGTTCGCGGGTCTAAATCATTTATATAGGATTTCTCTATATTTTTCTATAAATGAACTTTATCTTATAGTTAATAGAAAAATAAAATAAAAAAGTGGGGTCACCGTTCATTTGCTCTCACAATCTGCCTTCGAAAGAAGCATACATTTTTGTAAAGGTGGTTGAAGTAATAGGAGAAATATAGGTAATATCGAAATAAAAAAAGAAATTTATTACAGAAATCGCTCAAATTTTACAATAATTTAGTTTAAGTACAGCTTATATGGAAATTATATTAAAAAATATATGTCACCGATGAGTTAAAAAAGATATTTCAATTTTAAAGCCAAAAAAAGGCATTTTTCCACCAAAGGGAGATAATTTGGAACTTTTTGAATGATGTATACATTTTAAATGTCATCTGGGACCAACACGAATTGATTGTTTTGATTGATTTTTGTACCATATGATAAAGTAACAACTACAAAAGGTAATAAATAAAATTTGTAGTGAAAAACAAATGTTTATTTTTTTCTGAAATTTTTATACCCTCGAGCCTCCTTAAGTACGTTTGAATTTCTACATTAATATAACTTAATAAAAGTTTTGTGTTAAACGTCAAACAATCCACAAAAAAAAAGACAGCTATAGATCTTTCGTCTAGCAGCACGTACAAACCACTGTTATTGTTAATTATATAAAAGTAAAAATTAAATGGAGAAAAATACACTTTTTATTTAGACAAAACAGAGAGAAAACAAAAACGGTGTGTAGAAATACCGCAAAGGACTTCTAAGTGCACTAAAAAGACAGTTGTTTGCACTAAAGACACTAAAACGATGTTTTAAGATCACAAAGAACATGAATATAAGAGAATATGAGTAAATAGCTCATATCTATAAAGTTTGGTATCAATAGATATTGTAATTTTGAAGTTAAGGTGGTACCCAACACTTGCACTAAAATGAATTTGGCTCGTTTAATTTTCATAAAATGTTGTCAAAGTACTAACTTTGACCCTTAAACAAAAATATAAAAAATTGAAAAATTTTGAACCAACCGTTTTGTCAGAAAAATTACACTGGTTATATAGCAGTTTGACAAACACCAATTTTGATCATTGAGAAGCTTAATAATCGTTTTACAACACAACGTAATTAAAACGTTTAGCTGACTTTACAGAGTTATCTCCCTGTAGTGTTAGGTACCACCTTAAATGACTTTTTAATAAACACGTGCCACTCGGCACGTGACCAACGGCTTATTGCGAATTCCCAAATCATCATGTTCAATCATCCTTATCCAATAAACAATTGTCTTTTGATCGTTACTAATTGATTAGAATAAACCTAACGGTTTAGCGTGGTATAATTTCAAGTTTATGAAAGAAGAAGAAAAAAATTAATTTTGTGTTTATTTTGTCTTTGTTTTATTTTGTTTTTAAGGAAATTACTATGTAAGCCTTTTTTTTATTTAAAGAAGCCAATTTTGAGATACAAATTGAGAGAAAAATGCTTTTGAGTTTTCATTTCCTTATTTACAACACAAGAGTTTACATACTATCATTATAGCTTGAAAGACATGTGAGAGTATGTGGCGTTCGTGGGGTTCTTCAAAATCCGATTACAGAAGTAATATAGAAAAACTCCAAGTGGTAAATACTATATTACGTATAAAAAAGAGAATATAAATCATAACTGTCTTCTATGAACGATAACTTTATAACTGATGTCAATGCTTTTTTTCAACAATTCATCTTTATTTCAACAATTGAAGATGAATACCATTTTATTTTATAATGTAATAAGCATAGTGATGTAGGAAATATAATTCACAATGCGGGATATCTAAATAATTTAGTTAACTTAATCATATGACTTTAAAGCCCGTTCTGCCATTATTAAGAGACGCTAAAGAACTAGACAAATGTGGAAGTATATGATTTTAAGATTTGGAAATAAATGAAATTGGTGTCACAAAAAGTATGTTTGGTTCTGAGATTACTATAACACATGTGTTATAATAATATCAGGTCTGCTTGTATTTTAAATATTTCATGAATATATATAATACTCATATACATAGTTATCAATCATTTTTTATGGTTGTTTTACTTAGCTTAGTTATAGCATTTAACAAATAACTTCGTATTCTTATTTTCGGCATCAAATAACATTTATAATGGAATAAATATATTTTAAAAGACAAGAGAAATGAAATATATGTATATACAATAAAAATAAGCGAAAGCCTTTAAGGAGATGTGGTATGGCTGTCAATGAAACACCTATCCACAAAAATTAAAAATGAAGCAGATGTAAGAAATAAATAGGTCATATATACAGTCTAAAAATGTGTTTAGAGCCTAAACATCACGCTATACATATTTATACTTGTAATGCATTTGTAAACAATTTCGAATCCGAAATGTGTTTCTCTCCTAACATGTCGAGGAAAGTGTTTAAAATTTAAAGATGTTTAACCTAGGCCTATATGTATTTAACCTGACAGCATATTAAAGATAAACATGTTTTGGTGCTGCCTCTTTTCAACGGAAATGAAACATTCTCAGTAAATCACATCAGAACTTATATAAGACTAAAACCTCATTAAAACTGAATATTTGAATTTGTAGAACAGGAGTTTAGTATCCCATAAAACATAATAAATTATTATATAGAGACCTAGGCAGCAAAGATAGTCAATAGAATCTTTTTGCATTTGCCTGTTCTATCCTTTTAAAAAACCTTGTTGTGACATCAGAAAAATGAATGAAGTATTGGCCACTGGACGTTAAGCAACCAAATATCAATCCTCACCTTTCCGTGAAGTGTTCACAATTATTTGTCTTTTTAAAAAGATAACAGACAGAATAAAAACGGCAGAAACAAACAAACGAAAAAAAAACCAAGAGAATAATTTGAAATACCATAATATTATACATGTTTAATCAGTATACAAGCGGATTTTAAACGGGTCAAGGTTGAGCGAACATGAATTTCTACCGATTACACTAAAGGTGACAATCAACTGATTGAGGCACGTGTCGAGACAACATTATATAATCTTCTAATTAAAAAAAGATATAATTATAAAATTTGAAATTATGAATTTTTACAAAGTCTATTCCTATATGCCATGTCCTTTGTGACAGTTGTGTCATTCCATCAGGTCCTTAGTGAACATTTTTGTTCTTTGTGCACGATGAACACTACACTGGTGGGTTCCATGTCATAAAACCACAGTTCCGAACATGAATGTACAATTTGCCACTTGACTATAAGCAACCAACAATTAATCACAATTCACAACTTATAGTATATACAATTGTGACATATAAAATGTATGAGTAGTAATACAATTTACAAAATAAATATAATACAAATACCCACCACTTTATATTATAACTGACACAATTTAAAGGCTCTCTTAACTAAACAATGATTTGCCATGCAGCGCTCAAATATTTAGCATTATCTTATGGTATAGTGTTTAGAAATATTTAATATTGTATAAAGATCTTTAAACTACACACACTAAGCTATAATAGAGTCAGATTCATATATCAAAACTGAAGGTCAAACATCAACAGCATAAATACCATGCAATAGTTTACGCATACACAAATTCATCAATTCTTTAACGTTTAGCCGTACGATACCTTTTTATTGTATATTGTAAAATAGTCATTTACCTCTTGCGTTTTAGATCATTGATTTTGTTACCTGTTGACCCGGTTGATTACTAGCACATGCCATTGAAGTCAAGCATTTTTACTAAAACGGATTTTTTTTTAAATTTACGCCATGTATAACAGGGGCGGATCCAGATTTTTTTTAGAGATGAATATATGCAAGTACATGTACTAATGAGTTTTTTTAGGGGAGAGGAGCTCAGATCATCATTTCTATATTTCTATATCTTTTTTTTTACCATTTATCTTTATAATGAATATTTGTCTGCCTTAAATGCATCAAATATTTGCCACTGGATATTAAACAACAAAACAATCAATCAATATGTTCTTTATATTTCATCATATATATATTCTTTTTATCTTTATAAATGGTGACCTATTCTTATCCACATACATGTACATGGTAATTGAGACAAGAAAATACACAAATTTTAGAGCTGTATGTTTGGGCTTTTAAAGAAATGTATAAGTCCGAGATTCTGTTCCAAAGTAGATCTTGTGAAAAAAATAGCATTTGATTAATGTAAATTAATTTTCCAGGAACGAAGGAAATAAACGGGGGAAGGAAATACGACATTCAGTTTAAAGTTTTTTTATAAAGTTTGGTACAAATATTGTACATGTATGGTATTAAAAAAGAATAGCCAGTTTAATATGTTGCTGAATAAATTCACAAAAAGACGTTTTCGAAGAAAAATAAGTAAAAACATCCACAAATAATGCTTTTGTGAGTACTAAATGTTGGAATGAAGAGATATCCAAATATAGATGTAACTACTATTATCGACATTAAACATATATTTGTACCTATTCTTTAAAAACACAGATCAGAAGTTTCACCCGTTTATCGACTTTAATTTGTATTGTATTCTAAATCAATATAAATTCGTACTTTTCAAATCAACACGCATGTAAATGTATTTTACACCAAAACTTTTGCAGAGACATTACACACCCACCGATAATTGTCATTAATCACGCATGTGGCCGTTTGTTTTAATTAACGGCCAGTTTAATAAGTCAAATCAAACTTTGATTAATTTCCGCTCTAGACAAGAAGATACAGTGGCAATAAAATTATGTTAGAAAAAACTTTTGGGGACCTGCACGAGGGGGGTCTGTGCCCCCGGTTGATCTGCCACTGGTGCTACATATATATCATATGGGTTAGAAAATAAACAGAAGGATACACTAATTGTTTGAATGAAAATCTTTATACAGTGATACTTTATTTATAGTTTTAATTAGACTGTCTCGACACAGACTGAATACAGTATCATGATCAGCTCCATGTACTATGGCGACCTTAGTGGTGTTTAGACGCACCATTGTGTCAAATAAATAATTGTTTAATGATATGTTGTACAGTACAAAGCTAGGGCAATAGAAGCGTTTCCGAGTTTAACAGAGTAACTAGCACGAAAATAATTTAAAAAAAAAAATCAGATCCAACGGTAATAGTTAAGTAGGACATATCAACAGAATACGAATTAAAACAAAAATACGCATACATGTGTTAATTTGCTTTCGCTTCATTTCTATGGATTGTCTCGTTGGCAATGATACAACATCGCCTTTTTTAGGGTTACGTTTTCGATTTTACCGTTTCTAATTTTCAAATACGAAAAATATGTTTACAAAGGGTTCACAACATTTTAAGGTTAAATGTATGGCATACATGTTTGTGTGTATATAATTAACATACGTCCTTGCATGTTATAGTAAATACTAATAAATAAACTTATACAGATAGGTGCAGTCCTAACCTGTACAGCAAGTTAACTTGATAACCAGTCATTTGGACTGGTCAAAGTTAACCTGTGACCGAATTTAGGACCGCTCTGACCAGTCATAGGACCAAAATCTAGTTAACTTGAAAAGCGGACATGGTCCTAGGACTGTTTTTATGTCTGCCAAAAAGTTAACTTCGAACCAGGTCCGCTATTGATATAAGTTAACTTCGAACAAGTCCTGCCGTAAAGTTAACATAAGTTAACTTCGAAACCAATCCTGTCGTAAAGTTAACATAGGTTAACTTCGAAACCAGTCCTGCCACAAAGTTAACATATTAAGTTAACTTTTGCTTTGACAAATCCGATCGAAACCAGACCTGTTCCCAAGTTAACTTTTGACTGGTCTGCTCAACATTAAGTTAACTTGTAACCAGGACCGCTCTACGTCGATTTTTAAAAAATATTTTTTTAATAATTTTGTTTCGCAGTATAAACATCGAAAAGAAAGTAAAATTAATACTTCCGTTATGTAAACAGGATTTAATACAAATATTTGAAAATAAAGTACGTATAAAACGTTGCTTGTAACACAAATTTATCTGTTGTCTGCCAATCTATACAATAAAAAACGATCTTGGTTACAATGATAACGTGCACTGAATATATATTCCAATACCTACCAAATTCAACCATATTTGCACTTATTTATATGTATATCTATGAAAGGACATATTTTAGATGTTAGTTATACGTCCTTGTTAGTTATATGTCCTTGATTTATGTAGCCACATTCAGCAATATTTTAATTTCAGGATAGATTTACTATACAAAATGAAAGCTTCATTTCAACACATGACTACATGAATTTAGGGTGCCAGCATGTAAATCCTCCTTTTATTCAAAATATTGATACGTAACAAAATTACGACGAAGTTAACTTGCTGGTCTGCTTAAAAATTTTCAAGTTAACTTAAAAAGCAGTCAACAAGTTAACTCTTAAGTTAACTTTTGTCAAGGTTAGGACCGCACCCATCTGTATCAAAACTACTGAAATTTTGTTACGTATCAATATTTTGAATAAAAGGAGGACATGCTGGCACCCTAAATTTATGCGTACAAAAATTTGTTGTTCATGTTGTTATTGTATTGCAATAAAGCTGTGCATTGTATTATACATTGAATCCTGGCATAAAAAATATGGCTGATTTACTATGCGGGTATACATGGTATAAAGATTAACATATTAAAGTGCACATATGGCCAGTTTTGGTCAATGCGGTCAAATCATTTTGTTGTTCAAGTCAACATGAGGTGTCAAAACTACTGAAATTCTGTTACGTATCAATATTTTGAATTAAAGGAGGACATGCTGGCACCCTAAATTTATGCAAACATAAATTTGTTGTTATTGTATTGCAATATTGCTGTCCATTGTATTATAAATTGAATCCTGACATAAAGAATATGGCTGATTTACTATGCGAGTATATAGATTTACATATTAAAGTGCACATATGGTCAGTTTAAGTTGATGCGGTCGAATAATTTTGTTGGACAAGTCGGCATGAGGTATCAAAACTACTGTAATTTTGTTACGTATTAATATTTTGAATAAAAGGATGACATGATGTCACCCTTAATTTATGCGAATAAAAATTTGTTGTTATTGTATTACAATATTGCTGTCCATTGTATTATAAATTGAATCCTGACATAACAAATATGGCTGATTTACTATGCTGGTATATAGATTTACATATCCAAGTGCACATATGGTCAGTTTTAGTTGATGCAGTCAAATAATTTTGTTGTACAAGTCAATATGAGGTATCAAAACTACTGAAATTTTGTTACGTATCAAAATTTTGAATAAAAGGAGAACATGCTGGCACCCTAAATTCATGCCAACAAAAATTTGAAAAAATATTGCTAATTTACTATGCGGGTATATAGATTTATAAAAAAAGTGCACACATGGTCAGTTTTGGTCAACACGGTCAAATAATTGTGTTGCACAAGTCAGCAAGAGGTATCAAAACTACTGAAATTTTGTTAGGTATCAATATTTTGAATAAAAGGAGAACATATGCTGGCACCCTAAATTTATGCAAATAAAAAAATGTTGTTATTGTATAGCAATATAGCTGTCCATTGTAATATACATTGAATCCTGACATAACAAATATGGCTGATTTACTATGCTGGTATAAAGATTTACATATTAAAGTGCACATATGGTCACTTTTAGTTGATGCAGTCAAATAATTTTGTTGTACAAGTCAGTATGAGGTATCAAAACTACTGAAACTTGGTTACGTATCAAAATTTTGAGTAAAAGGAGGACATGCTGGTACCCTTAATTTATGCGAAAACAAAAATTTGAAAAAATATGGCTGATTTACTATGCAGGTATATAGATTTATAAATAAAACTGCACATATGGTCAGTTTTGGTCAATGCGGTCAAATAATTTTGTTGTACAAGTCAGCATGAGGTATCAAAAAGTAACTAAATTGTTTTACGCATCAATATTTTGAATAAAAGGAGGACATGCTGGCATCCTTAATTTATGCGAACAAAAATTTGAAGTCATGTGTTAAAATGATGCTTTCCTCTAAAATACGTCCTTTCATAGATATACATATAAATAAAGTGCAAATATGGTTGAATTTGATAGGTATTGGAATATTTATTCAGTGCCCTTTATCATTGTAACCAAGATCGTTTTTTAATTTATAGATTGGCAGATCACAGATAAATTTGTGTTACAAGCAACGTTTTATGCGTACTTTATTTTCAAATATTTGTATTATATCTTGTTTATATAACGGAAGTATTAGTTTTACTTTATTTTCGATGTTTATACTACGAAACAAAGATATTAAAAAATATTTTTAAAAAATCGATGTAGAGCGGTCCTGGTTACAAGTTAACTTAGTGTTGAGCAGACCAGTCAAAAGTTAACTTGGGAACAGGTTGGTTTCGATCGGATTTGTCAAAGCAAAAGTTAACTTATGTTAACTTTGTGGCAGGACTGGTCTCGAAGTTAACTTATGTTAACTTTACGGCAGGACTGGTTTCGAAGTTAACTTATGTTAACTTTACGGCAGGACTGGTTCGAAGTTAACTTATATCAATAGCGGACCTGTTTCGAAGTTAACTTTTTGGCAGACATAAAAACAGTCCTGGGACCAAGTCCGCTTTTCAAGTTAACTAGATTTTGGTTCTAGGACTGGTCAGAGCAGTCCTAAATCCGGTCACAGGTTACCTTTGACAGTCCAAATGACTGGTTATCAAGTTAACTTGCTGTACAGGTTAGGACTGCACCCATCTGTACCTCATGTTGACTTTAACAACAAAATAATTTCACCGCATTGACCAAAACTGACCATATGTGCACTTTAATTTGTTAATCTATATACCATGTATACCTGCCTCGTAAATAATCCATATTTTTGTGTTAGGATTCAATGTACAATACAAT
Source organism: Mytilus galloprovincialis (assembly GCF_965363235.1). Classification (NCBI taxonomy): domain Eukaryota; kingdom Metazoa; phylum Mollusca; class Bivalvia; order Mytilida; family Mytilidae; genus Mytilus; species Mytilus galloprovincialis. Next base: position 79,422,962 of record NC_134845.1, on the reverse strand, counting down.
CATGACAATGAACAGCAATATTGCAATACAATAACAACAAAATGTTTGTGCATAAATTTAGGGTGCCAGCATGTCCTCCTTTTATTCAAAATATTGATACGTAACAAAATTTCAGTAGTTTTGATACCTCATGCTGACTTGCACAACAAAATTATTTGACCGCATTGACCAAAACTGACCATATGTGCACTTTAATTTGTAAATATATATACCTGCATAGTAAATCAGCCATATTTTTTATGTCTGGATTCAATGTGTAATACAATGGACAGCAATATTGCAATACAATAACAACAAATTTTAGTTCGCATAAATTAAGGGTGCCAGCATGTCCTCCTTTTATTCAAAATATTGATACATTACCAAATTTCAGTAGTTTTGATACCTTATGTTGACTTGTACAACAAAATGATTTCACCGCATTGACCAAAACTGACCATATGTGCACTTTTATTTGTAAATATATATACCTGCATAGTAAATCAGCCATATATTTTATGTCAGGATTCAATGTACAATACAGTGGACAGCAATATTGCAATATAATAACAACAAATTTTTGTGCGAATAAATTTAGGGTGCCAGCATGTCCTCCTTTTATTCAAAATATTGATACGTAAAAAAATTTCAGTAGTTTTGATACCTCATGTTGACTTATACAACAAAATGATTTGACCGCATTGACCAAAACTGACCATATGTGCACTTTTATTTGTAAATCTATATACCTGCAGAGTAAATCAGCCATATATTTTATGTCAGGATTCAATGTATAATACAATGGACAGCAATATTAAAATACAATTACACGCATAAATTTAGGGTGCCAGCATGTCCTCCTTTTATTCAAAATATTGATACGTAACAAAATTTCAGTAGTTTTGATACCTCATGCTGACTTGTACTACAAAATTATTTGACTGCATCAACTAAAACTGACCATATGTGCACTTTAATTTGTAAATATATATATACCCGCATAGAAAATCAGCCATATTTTTTAAGTCAGGATTCAATGTATAATACAATGGACAGCAATAATAAAATACAATAACAACAAATTTTTGTGCGCATAAATTTAGGGTGCCAGCATGTCCTCCTTTTATTCAAAATATTGATACGTAACAAAATTTCAGTAGTTTTGATACCTCATGCTGACTTGTACAACAAAATTATTTGACCGCATTGACCAAAACTGACCATATGTGCACTTTAATTTGTAAATATATATACCCGCATAGTAAATAAGCCATATTTTTTATGTCTGGATTCAATGTGTAATACAATGGACCGTAATTTTGCAATACAATCAACAAATTTTAGCTCGCATAAATTAAGGGTGCCAGCATGTCCTCCTTTTATTCAAAATATTGATACGTTAACAAATTTCAGTAGTTTTGATACCTTATGTTGACTTGTACAACAAAATTATTTGACCGCATTGTCCAAAACTGACCATATGTGCACTTTAATTTGTAAATGTATATATACCCGCATAGAAAATCAGCCATATTTTTTAAGTCAGGATTCAATGTATAATACAATGGACAGCAATAATAAAATACAATTACACGCATAAATTTAGGGTGCCAGCATGTCCTCCTTTTATTCAAAATATTGATACGTAACAAAATTTCAGTAGTTTTGATACCTCATGCTGACTTGTATTACAAAATTGTTTGACTGCATCAACTAAAACTGACCATATGTGCACTTTAATTTGTAAATGTATATATACCCGCATAGAAAATCAGCCATATTTTTTAAGTCAGGATTCAATGTATAATACAATGGACAGCAATAATAAAATACAATAACAACAAATTTTTGCCCGCATAAATTTAGGGTGCCAGCATGTCCTCCTTTTATTCAAAATATTGATACGTAACAAAATTTCAGTAGTTTTGATACCTCATGCTGACTTGTACAACAAAATTATTTGACCGCATTGACCAAAACTGACCATATGTGCACTTTAATTTGTAAATATATATACCTGCATAGTAAATAAATCATATTTTTTTATGTCAGGATTCAATGTATAGTACAATGGACAGTAATTTTGCAATATAATAACAACAAATTTTAGTTGTCTTAAACTTAGGGTGCCAGCATGTCCTCCTTTTATTCAAAATATTGATACGTTACAGAATTTCAGTAGTTTTGATACCTCATGTTGACTTCTACAACAAAAAAATTTACCGCATTGACCAAAACTGACCATATGTGCACTTTAATTTGTTAATCTATATACCATGTCTACCCGCATAGTAAATTAGCCATATTTTTGCGTTAGGTTTCAATGTATAGTACAATACAATGGACAGCAATATTGCAATACAATATCAACAAATTTTTGTTCGCATAAATTTAGGGTGCCAGCCATTTGCCAGCAAGTCCTCCTTTTATTCAAAATATAGATACTTAACAAAATTTCAGTAGTTTTGATACCTCATGCTGACTTAATTATACAACAAAATTATTTGACCGCATCGACCAAACACTGACCTGCATATGTGCACTTTAATTGAAAAATCTATATTTATCCGCATAGTAAATCAGCAATATTTTTTAATATCTGGATTCAATGTATAAAATAAATGACTGCTGTTGGGATGGCGCCTTTATGTTTTCTCCAGGCACTCCTGTGAACATGTTAGTAGGATGGCAAATCATGAATGTAAGCAATAAGGAAAACAATTAATGCCATTTTTCCCCCGCATAAATGAGAATGTCAGCGTTTCATCTCTGTACTATTCATAATATCATGAATATCGAACAGTCACTAGGGTGTAAAACAAAACTATTTAGGCCGCATCATCCAAGTACATGTACCAACACTGACATGTCTGAATTCATTTGTTCTTTTTAATAAAAAATGTATATGAGGTTCTCTTCTGGGAATAGTATACTGTTAAACTATTATGTCGGTTGTTTGATTTTATTTGTAGTTCGCGATAGTTCGGGATAATTCGCGAATTTTTACTTATCAGCTAATTATGTCCATAATACCATAAAAAACATATTCACCAAGTTTTATCTGGATATGAACAGCAATAAAGGAGAAAATTAAGAATTAATAATTTTATTTCTTCGAACTTCCTGACTTATGTGACGTAGTTTAAGTCTTTAAGCATGCCGGGAGTGGAAATAATCTCATTTTAAATCTTAATCGTTAATCATCTTATAACGATATTTAAAGCGCATAGACGACGTTTGGTGTATCTATTAACCAACTAATAATTAAGATGGAACAGCGCTCAGCTTGAAAGTAGAATGTACGATTTATATTTTAATATTTTCTGAAATGATTATAGTGATACAAGTAAATCATATAAAATATATTTTTACGATTTTTTTTTCCGACGGATATTTTGAACTAACACGTATAACTGGTAGTGTTTTAAAAATGCATGTTTGTACTTTTTACCTTTAACGTCAGGCTAGTAAATATGTGCTGCCAGTACATTTGTAGTGTGTAAATACGGCCCCGCAAATACAATGTGTATTGTACTTTGACACATAGTGACTACCTGTTGAATGCGTGGTTAAATTCAAGTTAATTAAAAGATTTGCATTTTGTATCTTTTGATCTTTACTCAGTGAATTTAAGCCGTCACGGTTCACTTTTCTAGGTGTGAACAACATTTCGTATGAATGATAAACGGGGGAATCTTAATATTTTCCATGAGCTCAGTTTAATAAAATATATTATTGACGCTGAATATTTTTTGTTAAAAAAAAAGAAATACTGAATTAATTTAATTGAACAAATTTATGAATTATGATGTCCTTATAAACACGAGTAAATGAATTAAAAATTCTAAATAAGAATCGGTGACCTTGTATTTTTGAAATAGATAGTAATTACCAATTGCAGTTATATGAGTGGGTCGTTCAAAGCGATCTTCTTTTTTTTAAATATTCAGGAAGTAATTCTCACCACGTACTAATTCTTCAGCTATTTGAACGAAAATATCAAAAATGTTGACAGAAAATTTTCAACTTTGTCTTACTGGAAGGGAGGGAGAGCTCCAGACGTACTTATTAACAGACAAAGCAGGCTTATGGCTTATCGTCAGTTTGTGTGCTGGGTCAGGAAAGGTCAACCACTTGGCAAGAAACACAGAATATTCCTACCGGCTTGTGTAGTAAACATAATTAGAAAAGAGTTTCCTTCGTTGGATGGGGTATACGAATGATTCAAAGAATGTGAAAGTGACACTTCAGACTGAATAGTTCTAAAATCATTTAAACGGTTTACCAATACAATTTTTCACCGAATGTTTCAGGTTCATTTCATTATTTGTGTATTAATAAACCTATTTATGAATTATTTCACTTTGAGGTCTAATTTTATAGATTGCATGTTGTATTAACATGAAGGTTTGGTCTACCACAGTACCACGGAGCGTTGATATGATTTGACCCGAGATCCTCCCGAGATGTTGTTGGGGTTCTTGTGCAACCTAAACCAGTTTTCTATGATGTGTTTTTATCTCTTTGTTTGTCTTTCGATCGTTTATTGGTTATTTTTTGCTATGACGTTGTCAGTGTGTTTTTTAATACTGAATATGACTATCCGTTTTGGTACCTTCTGCCTTTTTACAAACAAGACCATGAAACTGAATATTGGAAATGTATCATGCTACTACAAAAGAAAAATCACTGATGGATTATCCTAGAAGCATATTTTATGAGAATAATAATGGTCTTATAAGCAGTTACATTCATTTCATGTTTGAAGCGGTGCATTTTTTGTAAATTTAATTTGACTTTTACCAAGAAATGCATTGTAGCAAAGGGGAAGAGTAATTGTCGTCTAGTGTTAGATACTCGAAAATAATGGAATTTAACAGAAAAGGAAACAAAAAACGGACTTTGGCAAAAATGTAGAGGGCTTTTGATACCTTTTCTCCAGACATAAAATCTTTTACAATAAATCATCCTACAACAGCTTAAAAGCTTGAAATGCCAGCGATTTCGCGGGAGTGTTTTAGTGTTCTCAAAATATTATATTGATAAAAATGACACTCCTTTAAATAATTGAATGTACATGTACAGGAAGACAAACGATTACCGACACGAACTAAGTATCATCTTCGTGTCATAATTGCGCATGCTTGTCTCTACACATACAAGTAAACGCAAATTTTCTAATAGGCAAAATATTTCGTAAATGCGCCCGCTCATATCGGAAATAGGACAAGAAAGTATGAAAGATAGTCATCTGTATTCTCTCGATTAAATTCTCTAGGATTTACTCCAAACAATGTTGTAAAATGACGCAGCGACATTAAGGTGATTTTCCCGCAAAACCGAATAAAAAATAGTGCAGGAGTTATTTCCCCTATCTGGATCAAAATGTTTAATGGCGGGCGACTTTTGACGTTGCAGACACAGTAATGTAGCAATAGGTAAGCTACGCGTATCGCATAAATGATGAACTATATCTCATATGGTGTCTTTTTTCATATTATAATGTATTTTCACACCAAATAATGTAAATAATTTGAGTGAAAGCTGTATTTATCAAAAGAAAGATCGCAAGCGGAGTTTAAGCTCCTCCCACTTTTTACCTTATTTGGAAATTCAATGTAGTCGTGAAGCTTGCATTTTGCAAGTCTGTTAAATGCAGATAATAGAAGCAGCCGTGCACTTGTCAGTTGAGATTAAAACGACCTGGTTGAAGAAACTGATGAGAACAAATGGAAAATTCATTCAATATTATCCATTGTCAGGGCAAAACATGATTTAGAAGGATAATCATGGTGTAATTTATCGCTTTCAGGTATTATAAATTAATCTAGAGATAGATACTAAAATTATGCAGACGGCATGAATGGCTTGTGCATCGGATCAAGGAATTGTATATTTAAAAGGAATGGAAACGCGGCTCGAGATCAATCGGGATACCAACAGCGCACCCGCAGAGTTATAAACCATGTCTGGCTCAGGCGGAAGTATGATGAATAATATAAAAAATCATGACGGAGTTCCATTTCCTGTCATATAAATCGGTCTTTTAATTCACGGGGTCATCTTGCTTGAGACGATATAAATGAGAGAGAAACCCGAAATCAAGAATAAACTTTCATTCCTAGCAAAAAGTAAGGCCTTAGGTATCATTTTAATGCCTCATCAAACATACGTTTGTAATATTGTATTGAGTAAATTCTCATTAGAATAGACCTCGGTCTTGAAAATTGAGGGAGTTTCATCCGGATTACTAAACAAAAAATACTGTGTTTTGATTTTTTTCTAAAAACTTGAAAACTGCGAAGTGCAAAACAAAACAGTTGATATCATTATGAAGCTGAAACCTTATTCTATCGCTTAGGCTCTTTTTGAAGTTTCTTGTAACTTTTAAGAATTTTCTACGATTTTTCGAAATTTCAGTTTTGAGATTCAATATTCTGTCAAAATATGTCTATCAATCTGAGAGTGCACTACGATTTCTTTATTATATTGGAAAGTAGAAAGAAAAAAGTGAGAAAATGAGATATCATTTTAAAGAAGGAATATTTTTCTACAGTTTGATCTAAATTACGAATGCTAAATGTAATTGGTACAATATATATGATTTTATTTCGAAACATGTTGAAAATTTGAAGTTGTGCGTCAACAAATACATCGACACTTTGTATTTTGGTATAAGTTAAATAACTACTTGAAATAGATGTGACATTGACATATAATTTAAAAGCTTAGTCTTTTTTCTATCGCATAGTGTTGGTTTTATGAAAATTGTGATAAAAACGAATTAGCTATGATTTTTCAAAATCCCATGTTTATATTTCACATCGACGCCATTTTGTTTGAAATAACAGACAAGATATATATAAAAGACACACGATTGGGATTTATTGTGCCTTAATATACCATGTACGATGTTATGCATTTCAAGTTTTTTTGTCAAATGCTGCTTTAGATACTAAATCGTTGTTTAGAATGCAGTTTGCCATTATAAAGCGTTGCCGCAAATTACCATACGAAACAGCAAAACTGTTCCTTCCTTTTTCTCCAAGAGCAGTAGTCTACAGGCCGCAAAAGTATTCCTTTGGTTTTAAAATAAATAAAATGCGAATGTGGGAAAGTTTGAACTGTTTCTAATTAGAAAATTTATTGCATCTCTGCATAATTTAGCATTAATTAACAGGTGAGCTCGACATTATTAATTTTTAACATCTTAAAAGTATGTAAGACCAGGGACAAATTAGCTTATCATTGATACATGATATATTATACCTGCAAATTGGAACATCCTGCATGCCGTTGTTTATTATAACACCTGTAATCTGAGTTCTTTTATCTAGATAATATACTGCAGTTGTTAAAATTTTCCTTCCTTCATAATAATTTATTAACTTCTTTCTTTAACAGTCATTTAGTTACATTTTTAAAATGTTCTTTATTTTGCATGAAAACTTTTTAACACTCGTAAAATGTCCGATATCATCTGATTATGACATACCTTCATGAAATAATACGATAAAAAAAAATTGAATAATAAGTTTTTTATTACTAACTTTGCATGTGGTTGTATTGTTATATTTTTTTTTCTTGGATTAATTTATTTTTCTTTCATGATTTATCACTTAGCTACTTTACCACGTTCGTACTACACAATGTAAGTACCGTTACTCTACAATAAAATGTGTATTTCGAACTATCTTCAAAAATAACAATAATATGATTTATTTAACGCCAAGCAAATTGAAACAGAATGCCCCTTAGAATGATGTTTTAGTCATTATTTTTTATTACAGAAACATGCCTAAGAAGAAAAAAAATATCATTGTCAAGTTAGATAACTAGTATCAGATTAAATGACCACGTTCGATAACTTCTACCAGATAAGTAATGAGCCAGTTAGAGCGATGGGGTGTAATTAACACCCGGTCAAAGCAAGAGCTGCATCATAATATTTTCTTTGAAGTCGGCCGCGTTTCCATTCCTTTTAAATATACAATTCCTTGATCGGATTGAGATCAGATATAACCACGTGTTGCAATATTTAATTTCAACCATGGCCAGAATCTATCATTTTTATACGAAAGACACCGAAACACAGGGGTTCTTCTTCACAGGTGTTTGTTCCTATGGTCCACACAAATTATGAACGTTCATCTTGTGTCAGATAATTTAGGAAAATGAAGAAATAAAATAAAAAAACATGTGCCTGTGCCTCTTATCGCCTTTTTAATAATAATATGCATTAACTATTATAAAGGGCAAATACATGTATTTCAATTGCATGATGCCACAGGATCCAGCCATTTTATAAAGGAGGGGTTCCCATTCAAATGCATTGAATTTGATTGGCCAAAAAAAAGGGGGGGGGTTCCAACCCTTGGGTCCGCCAATGTGCCATCAGTTATGTATACATTGTACTTATTTACATCATGCCATTCGTCCAAAGTAAAAAAATATTCCTGCAGGACACATCAAATAATAAAACTTATTTGCCGGGGCTAATTATTCTTCATCAAAACTACTCCAAATAAATATGACGTGTTGAAAGGCTATTATATTTTTTTACTTTCGAAGTAAGGCGTCAAAGAAAAAAAAGAAAATAGCCTTTCAAGATCGAAAGTAAGGCGTCAAAGAAAAAAAATTAAACTAGCATTTCAAGACGTCATAAATATTTGGACTACATCAAAACCACCTTTAAATAATTATTTCAATTCATCATCCCTAACAAACATTTTTGTGTTGGTCTGTACATTTAATTGGTAATAGTCCAAATAATTAAGACGTCTGGCAAGACTATTTTTATTTTTTATCTGAGACAGCCAGTAGGCAGCTTAAGGCGTCCAAGAAAAAAAATTAAATAGCCTTGCCAGACATCATAATTATTTGGACTAGGTCTGTAATTTAGCAGTTCATGTTCAGATATAATTGTAACCTCTTGCAAGGCTACATGAAGCAATTTCAATTTTTGCAGGAAGGCTCAAAGCTAAAAATAAAATAGCCTTGCCAGATGTCTTAATTTTTTAGACTAAGAATAGACCAATTTGCTATTATTATTGTGTGCAATATAGATAAAGACTGAGAAAGCATTGTCCACTGGAATGTTTCGTACATGTATCTAATATGGTGCTGTATCTTGTAATTATTTGGAAAAGAGGGAAGAACATTTTACACCGGAGTTGAATTTCTTTAATATACATGTAAATACCATTGATTTCATCATATGTCTAATATCATTCATTATCACAAACTCTATTGTCTGACATCCTTTGTATTTCATAAGTCTAAATATATCAGTGATTTTCCTAATCTTTTTCAAATGGGACCTAGAGTGCCCTGGACACTTAAATTTATGCTAATAAAAGGAACCCTGAACACGTAATCTGGAGCTCTACCACATACATGTATGATGTACACTTGATGCCCCTCTCCCAAAACAGACCCAGGGCGAACAGACCGTATAGGCGGATACCCCCAAGGCCAAAACTCTTCTCTCCCACCACTTAATCAATGTGAAGTCCATATTATATTGTCTTCTGCTTATAGTGCTGTTGGTATTGTCATGATTGTTCAACTTAAATTTTATTTTTAGGGTCAATTTTGTGCAACATTTTCCCTTTTTTTTTTACCTAAAATTGAGAATTGAAATGGGAAATGTGTCATAGAGACAGCAACCCAACCATAGAACAGACAATAGCAGAAGGTCAACAACTTGTTTTCGTGTTTAGATGTTTTATCTTTCTATGTTTCGTGTTTGGTACGATGCGTGCTTCATATTTCCCCTTATTTCATTATTTATTTTCCCTGATTCCTGTCATACTCTTTAATATCTCGTGCTTGTCAAAAAAAGTTTTATATATCTATTCAATATTCATTATGGTCCATGTACATGATGTATTGTTATATAGTACCTAATTTTTTTATAAATAAGTGTTGCTAGTTCACAGTCTGGTATATACATGTATCTGTATCATTCTGGAACTGGAAAGGGTTATTCCGTATCCAGCATGATTTTAACTCTCTCTCTTTTCTTGGCGATGTGGGTAGCAGTTGTTATTTTATATTGAGAGCAAAATATTAGAACAAAAGCTATATTATTTGTGTTTATTTGTGTCCTTTGAATTTAAAAGTCCCCAACAGATACAAAAAAGAACTTGTGTGGTTATACATTGTGAGGACCTTCAAATTACCATAAATAGATAGCAATCTTTAAAATCAGATGCAATTCGAGAAGGTTTAAAAGTGACAGCAAAGTCTTTATGCCCATTAAAATGACTGCAGTCAGCTTGTTATTTTCTGTGAAACAATGTACCGGTATGTTTCTGCTTTTTTTCCCCTAGTGTTTCCATGTTTTATAAACACAAAGTCCAAATAATATTATTATTTCTTAAAAGGCTTTAAAAATTTGTTGAGATTAACTGGAATGCCTTCCTCATGTTCCCATCTATGAGTCATATTAGTCTAATGTTATTGCATGTATTGCTTCTTTCAATTTTTTTGCTGCAATTCCTTTCTTATAATGGATTTTGCCATTCATAGTATGAAGTTATTATTACATGTATTAGGCAAACACAATATATGTCTGTTTAAGGTTACATACATCAAATAAATAGGGTAGGTAGGTCAGTATTTCCATTTTATTTTATTTTTTCATTTTAATTTTTTGGCATGAATTTAGAGTCATGCGGTTTTATCTTGTCATGGGCCGAGTTCACCTGTATTTTTAAAGATTGAATTATTTCCCTTTGTTATTGGTTGGAAAAAATGGTGGTAAAGTGTTTATTTCATCACACCAGTTGCGAAATTTCCTTAAAACAGCTGCCATATTTATGATTGTGAACATTAGGATGTACATGTATCAGGCAATTGACTTATATTATTGGAAACGCTACAAAAATGTAAATGCACTTTTGACTCCAGTTCTGTTTATTTTTCACTTTACGACGGAGATAAAATGACTATTTAAAGGGTCGGTGCTCAAAAATAGGGTAGGTCAGGTAACCAAACGTAAACAGACATATATTTTTTAGGCCTTAGGATAGACTAAAAGAAGCAATAATCTGAGGCTAATTAATATGTAGTTTGCTCATCACGACTGCCTATAGCTACTTTGACATATTATTTTTATATATATAATGATTATTATCAGTATTAAAATTGAATAGTCACTGCATGCATTTTCCCTCTAAAAAATAGAGTACATGTATGACATCAAATATCTGAACTGTGTCCCTGTTCAGTGTTAATTGGAATTAAATCCATTACTCGAAAGCTAAATCCCCAGTAAACAGAATCAAACTATAATGGTATTTGTAAAATTTTCTTTGTGAAACCACATGACCAAGAGGCAGAAAAAAGCCCCACTTGTAATAAAGCTGTGTATTCTGTTACAACAAACAACTGTGTGCAAGCATGAAAGTATGCAAATCTTCATTTTTTAAACTAAACAGCTGTTAAGAAACAGTCAGAAGGGAGGGTCTCATATTCTTATTGCTGTGAATGTAAGTCTACCTCAATCTACTGATCATGATGATACAAAAAATAACAACACATACATGTACAAGTGTTTTTCATGACACTTAGCTGATATGTAACATAAGCTCCCTTATGCTCATAATTTTTATTTATTTTAGATTTACTTATTCTAGTTATCAGGATTTTATCTTTTTATATACCAACACTTTTAATCTTTAAAAAAGTGCGGGTACAATTGCAAATGTATACTGTTTCTATTTCAATCTATACATCTTTAAAACAGCCAGATTTTTGGATAGAGAGTCGGGGCGGATCCAGCCATTTTAAACAGGGGGGGTTCCAACTGTATGTCCCCATTCAAATGCATTGATTGGCCAAAAAAAGGGGGGTTCATATTCATCACTCAACATGTGTACCTTAAAATTCTTAAAGTTTATGGGGGTATCATAAGTAATCAGTAGCTCACTGATTCACTTGTTTGTTTCAGATTATTTTATATTTTTTGTTGGGGGAGGGAGCTGACTATTTTGAGCAGTGCTCTCAGCACTTCTAGTTAATCATAAAAGTTACATTAAGACGAACAAACATTAGCAACATGTGTATCATGGGTTTATTTAATTTGCATTATAAACAAACTTGTGTGGCAAAAGTAGTTTCTTTATTTTAAAAAATATATGATTCATTATCATGATTATACACAGATACAAAATGTACATGTTACATGTATGTATACACAGGTTCATACTATTTTTGTATATATAGCTCTGTAACAGTTTCAGTACTTCATTTGTTTGTACTTATACATCTTTGGATTAAATGTTTGGCTTTGATGAGTGTTCCTGATGAAGGTAAATCCAGAAAAGCACTTTGGACGCATGAAATTATTAAAGGTGGTCTTATCATTCAATTTTTCATGCTCCGTATTTTAAAACTAAAGTATATTATTACAATCTTTTTCTTGTAGGTCGCTTGAGAATTACAGGACTGAGGTTACAGTATGTCATTCAAGCTTTGATGAAATATAAAGTAATGGTTTGAATTTGGGATCTTTATTATAGACAGGTAAATTGTTTATCCTGCAATTATCTAACTATTGTACAATGAGACGACTCTCCTCAAGAATCCAAGTGAAACAGAAATTAAAAACTATAGGTCACCATTTAGGCATTATGGCCTTCAACAATGAGAAAAACACATAAAAGGCCCCAAATCATAAATGTTTATAAACATGTTTAAGGAGAAAACTAATGGCCTAATTTATGTGGAAAAAAAATGAATGAACAAACAAACAAACAACAAGTGCTTAATTACAGACACAAACATACAGAATGTGGCAGGGTTTAAGTTGATTGTTTAATGGTTAAATATGTTAGCAAGCCTGGTTTTTCTTCCTGTTCTTATAATACATGTACGTGCAAATACATTTCTGTTTCCTACATCGTGAGAAGATTGTATGATGTAAATTTAGAACTTTATACATGTTATATATGGCAATGATTTTAAAAGGCAACTTTGAATACAAAATGTATCTCATTTTTATAAGAACTGACATTCTGAAATCTATACATGCATGACACATAAGTAACTGTACAAGTATGTAGATATTTTCTGAAATAGCAATTATCAATATCACAATTTTCCATTCTTCAAGAGTTGCAATACAATGATTAATGTACCCAATATAAATCATGATAATTTCTTAATTGAAAATGAAGTGTCTGTACCAGCAATAATATTTATTAACACAGACATGACAGATACACCTATAATAATATACTGAACTTGCTAGCTAAAATTTCTTGTGGATTAGGTATTGATATTGACCATGTTGATATTGAAGTATTCCTGTCATTGTTCACATTTGGAAAAGGAGATAAATTTAAATATTTATTACATAGTGCGCTTTTTTAAAATGTGTGGAAATTTTTTTTTGTTCAAATGTTGAATGAAGACATTTATATACTACAGGTAAAAAAGGATGGGAATTATTTTGTTAGCAATTTAATTGTACCTTTTTGAAGAACTAACTTTTGATTACTTTTTTTTCATTTTGAAAATTTCATTTGATATATACATTGTACATGTATTATATTTGGATTTTTATATTTCAGGGATAAAGACCTTAGACCTGCAGTCAGACACCAGTTAAAAGTTACTTATAACTCATCATGGCCATTATCATGATTATGGAAGATCTGATTAAAATTTGTTTAGAAAGCTACCAAATATGTTCGTGAAAAATAGAAAAAAGACAGCAATTCTACGTACATAATGTACCGTACTAAGTAGAAGCATTGAATGTTTCAAGACCAAATGAATTGGAATTTAGTGTTTTGATGCTGAAAAAACGAGGAATATTTAATTTTCATCATTATTGAAGTTGATTTTTTTACCTCAGTTAAAATGAATTCCAAATATACATGATATCAGCAGTTCGGAGATTTGTGAATATTCTTAGGATAGGAGCTTCAAAAAGGATTTCAGTTAAAAAAAACGTATTTCATGGATGTAAAAAATGTAATTTGTTGTCTCTTTCATGAAATATATGAAAAAATCTGCAATATCTAACCAAGACAAGTGAGAGATCTACAAATAGACATGCTATTCAGTTGAATTGTAAACATGGTAAAGAGGAATTTTGAAATATTCATTATAAGACTTATATGAGTGTTTTGTTATTTTTATGGCGATTACAGGCAATTCAATATAAATATTAATCATACCAGTACACCTACAGTAACAGATATGTACATTTTCATGAGATATGTACATGTATGCATGCAATTCACTGATGCACCACTAATGGAGTTGCATGTACATGTACATGTAATGATAAAAGTAAGAATATGACATATGATTGCTAATGAAACAACTCCATCAGGGAACAACTAGTCCTATACATGTACACTTGTGTATTGGCCACCAGAGAATAATAAAATCATATTTTGTCATTATTTATATTTCAATCTCATTTCATAACACACAAACTACAGGTTTACAAAAGGTTCAAAAGCATAATAAAGTGTTTTGATTGCAGTTGTTGGTCAAATTGATGTTGGCCTTCAATACTGAGCAAGACCTCTGTACAAGACTACAAGTGTAACAGCCACACAATGTTTGAACCAAAAAAAATGGGTATTTTTCTTTGTTTGCATTTATATCATGTAACTGCTATTTTGTACATATGTACATTTACATACATGTTCATGTGTATCTAACTTTTCTACAGGTACATGTATACTTGGAAATCGAAATTATATTATATTTGTCCTGTCCCCTATATCATGATTCATTCATTTGATTACCACATTACAATGTATACATGTATAGCAATGAGACAGCATTCCCAACAGACAGACAGAAATTACTTTCTTCTTATTTTAAATTTACATGTATCATATTTATGTACATAGTACAGACTGTACAGCTAGAATTTGATACAAAAATAAGATGATGTGGTATAATTGCCAATGAAGTTATGATTAACAATTAAGTTGTGTTACTTTTGTGATTGGGTCAGGTAAAGATTTTCCCATGATTTTTGGTAGGCAGTAGTTTTATAAGCGTTTACATGTACATACATTAACATTTTTACTTTCCTGTACTGACTTTTTTGTCCTGTCCCCTATATCATGATTCATTCATGTGAAACTTTTGGATTTTGTATATGTAAAACAATTTATTAAGTTTGTTATTAATGTATTTTTATATATACTACCTACCTAGTCCTTATTATGCCCGGGGGCACATAGGGCAAGGTTATATACTGGTACATAGAATTTCTTTTATTCTGACAAAAAAGTTGGCTCCAATCTCAGCAATGAAAACACGATTGATCATGTTGATTTTGCTGAATGTCACATAAGCATGCACTTGCAGCTATTTCTTGGCTGTCCATTTGTATTGGTGGCCACTTTGTACAGTAGACAGTATTTTAATACGAAATGAGTGGCATAAAAAAATAGGTCACTATTTCCAACGTCATGGTAAAAATGTATACTTTTAAAACTTTTAAAAATGTTAGAATAAGTAAAATTTTGCTCCAAATGGCAATGTATGGGTTGAAAAGGAATATTCTGTCCAACAAAATACAGGAAATACAGGGAATAACAAGGGACATAAAAAAAGCAAGCCATACAAAAATAACTAGCCTGACAACATGAAAAATCAAACATTTAGAGGCAAAAAAAGTCACCCTGTGTATGCCCCCCCCCCCATGAGAATAAATTCAAAAAGACCTCCCAATCATGAATAACAAATTGATACCAGTCACACTTGATTAACAGCAGATATTCAACAAGTAAAATTTGAATATTGTTATGCAGGTAGGTTATTTTATTTAAATTTTAAAATTACCAATGACACCGATCAAACAAACAAAAATGAATTTCTGAATTCTTTATGAAAATGCAACTTTTTTCAGTAAAATAATCATGGTTTACAATACACAAACACTAGAAGAGACCTAGAAGGGTTATCTATTTATTTATATTATGAAATCGGAGCTATGCATGCAAGCACCCCCGAATTTGAACAACATAAAAAAGGGGGAGGGCTGCGTGCCCCAACACTAATCGACTTTTGGAGTGCTACACATAAACATAATAAATGACCTGAATAATTCTGAATTTGTTTCCTTCAAATGATAAAGCAAGCAATAAGAGCATATTTGTTTATTCGCTCAATATTATATTATTACATAAAACGCCGGTGAAAACAAAATATACACATAGTTTTTCCGTCAGCCGATCCGACTATTACAGGGTCTTTCAAACGCTTTTTTGAGAAAACGGTAGTATTTAATTTTCCAAGCATTAGGTTGGCCTTTTGTGTACCCAAGGCAGGTGAAGGAAGTCAAATTAGGAGCGCTGTGATTGGATGTAAGGGTACGATATATTTTTTATTTATCTATGAATAACTGCAGTGTGTATATTTATAATATAAATTTTAAATATTTTCTAGAGAATTATTCGAAAAGACTTGCAAAATTTCATAAATTTAGTGCAAAATGACGGTGGGCATGGATGACATAAACAAGCTCCGTTGGAAGTTGGTCATGATACTATTTGGCTTTAAATTTTAAAACAGAGTAATAAAGTACTAACACAACATATAACTGTTTTATCCAGGTTTTTATCTTAAAAAGTGGTAAATTTAGAAAATGTTAACATTGTCGCCAATGGCAGAATAAATAGTACCGTTTTCCCTTTTCTTGCATTTCATGGCGATGGAAGCAAGTTAACTCATACCAACGGAAACTCGTACCAAAAAAGTGTACTCGTACCAACGTAAAGTCGTACCACTGGGAAGTCGTACCATTAAAAATATATTAAAAAATACGAATGTTTTGTGGTGTTTTTTCTTACTAAAATTAATAAAAAAAAGTTTATATACATTTTACAGACTTAAGAGGTATTGAGAAAAATAACAGTATATATTCATAATTAAACACCAATCAAATGCATTTAAATAAGTTGGTACGAGTTAGCAGTGGTACGAGTTTTTTTTTTAGTGGTACGAGTTGACGTTGGTACGAGTTTACATTGGTACGGGTTAACTATAATTCGTGGCGATTATGTTAATACACGTTAAATTAATTGAAAAGTGCAGGTACAAGAGCCATACCAACCCACTACATTCTGGTATTGGTAGAATGGCCACATTTCATATTTTTCAAAAAGTGCTGCTACTAGTTATATAGCGTTCGTGTAAAGGAAATTTTACAACCCGAAGTGCCAAAAAGTCGATAAATCGATAAAATTCTCCATGTTTTATTGTTTTTTATTTACAAAACATCTAATAAAAAACTAGTAGCAGCACTTTCCAAGTAAAACAAGTTGTGCCGATTACAGGGAGACCAAAATCAGGGTGATCCGATTTCATCTTCAACCTGCACTTTTGACTTTTTTGGAAAATGTCGTTACTTTCAGTTTGAAGTCACGTGACACTAGTGTATTTATATTTTTCTAAAAATAAAAGATTGGAATGTAAATCAGAATATACCCTTTTCCCTCCGTTTACTCCTTTGACGTGTATTTTGACTTTTAGACAGAGAAAAATATCTCTTGAGTTCAATATGATGTTTCTTGTGTATAAAAATGGGAAATTTCTTGAAATGCCCTTAACATCGCTGCGGATGCAGTATGTTTTTTCTTTCTTAAATTATTCATCACAACTCTAGACCGCATAACGTAAATTAAACATTTGCTAAGCAAATAAAACAAGCTGACAAAACATTATGTAAGCTATTGTGTACAAAAGCATTGGCGGATCCAGGGGGAGTGGTTCCGGGTGTTGAAACCCCCCCCTTTTTTTTGCCGATAAATGCATTTGAAGTGGGACATATAGTTGGAACCCCCCTTTTTTAATATGGCTGGATCCGCCCCCGAAAAGTAAAATTGAAATTTGAAAAAAAAAATCATTTTACATGTACAGTACCAGATAATCTTCTACACATTTTGAATTTTGAAACAGAAGTCAAAATTAATAATTTACGGTCTTATTATTTCTGTCTTTGCACATGTCAGAATTAATCAGCCTGTAGATATAAATTTTAAACTCTTAATTTCATGTTTGGACGGCTTTGTGTATTTCAATCAGGTTAGGGACATACATTGTTAACAGGATGTATAATACACCTGACAGCATTTTCGATGGCACTTTTACCTGTGCACACCTGGGTCAAACAGCTGGGAAGCGATGCATGTACCTGAATTGCGTAATGTCACCAGTTTATTAGGCCGCAGGAAGTCACTAGAATACCTGAATGTGACACTATTACATGACCTCTGGCAAAAATTCAAAAGATCGTCGGTTTTCATATAAGAAGTACCCGAAATGAATAAAATCTATTACATATAAAAAAAAAAATTTTTGGCAAGCATTTCGAAAAGTCTAAAGCCGCTACAGATACCTTTTAATCTCATTAAGAATATATTTATGCTTTTACAACTTCAAAATTAGTGTCCGCCCCACTAGATGTATTCCTATCTATTATCTTGTTATCATAAATTTAGAAAGAAAAAATACTCCTACTACGATTGACCATAAATCATTACAAACTTCGCTAGCCTAGCTGTCGACATTTTATATCCCGAAACTGCTCAGCCTTAACTTGTAGGACTACGCAACTGCGTTGACCTAGTAGACAGCTATTAAGCATAACAAGGGGGCGGTAAGATCTATTAAGTTTCCACACGAATCGGGGAAGACATATGCTCCCATCTACCTATCACCTCTTCAACCTTTTATATGGCACAATATGGAAAAGGAAAGAGGGGGGGGGGGGGGGTAAACAGCATCTGTTATTATACTACATGTAAATAAATAAAGTCTTATTTTTAAACCATTATTATATTAAACAAATGACCCTTTTTTTTTGCACCTAAAAAATATATACTTCATTGAACTTGTGAATTTACGACTGAAAGACACAGAACAAAACGTCATAATTCAGTTTCGAGTTTGTTTTTCTTTAAACGAGAAAACGTAAATTAAATAATTTTTTTTTGGTTTGTTCTTGAAATATTATTTTTAAACCAAGTTTTAAACAGAATTTATTAAATAAATATGTATGACATCAAATAATTGTTATAAAATCAAAATGCCAAAGTGGCTAGGTACCTTAAATGGCTTCATTGTCCCTAGAAATATATATCCTTTGCATGATTGAAATCAAATATCTTTTTATTTTTAAGGCTTGTAAACAAGTTCATAAACTCAAAATGTAATAAATGTAATAAATAATATAATATTTGAAGATGTTTTTCCTGTATATATTCAACAATTTTTTTGTCTGTGACTTTTTATCCGTGTACTAAACTTCTACTTGTAAACAACAAAATCTGTTACTAATGCATGAATGCAGAAATACTGAACTCTATTAATTTGACAATTTCCTTTCAACCAGGCTTGGAACGAAATAGCAATAAAAACATTCATGAGAAAAAAATCATAATTACTATCAAATTTCCATCGAAACAAGATGCTTCAAAATGGTCTGCACACACTTTCTTGAACTTGTTGTGAGTTGGTTGGTGTTATGTTAAGGTTTATCTGGTACAACTCTTTGTTTTTTGCAGGATCTTGGAAAGTGTGTAAGCTTATGCCATGTGAACTTCGAGTTGAACATCCGTACGCTTGACAAGTCATTTTGATACTGAATATACGATATGCCATGCTTGTTTTTTGGCTTTGTGGTATTCAGATATTTTATTCAAATATACTCATCACGTGACAATTTGTATCGGAGATGCCGTCAAAATGGCGATAAGTCGAGAAGTGATAGTGGAATTTTAATTTTTATTTTAATCACTTATCTAGAAGAATTGAACAATAATTTTAATGAATATATGATTATTTATATCAAATAAACATATTATAAAATTTTCATTTTTTTGCGAAGTTTCCCTTTAAACGTCAACAGGTCAAGTGACAACTATTTAATTCATATGCACAAATCTCTCGACAAATCTGACGAATTTGACGAGATTGTTGGTAGTTTTACCACATCGTTTCCGGACACTGTACAACGGTACAATTTTCGTTAGAATATTCCGCGGAAAAAGAATAGTAAATCCAATCCAAACAAGTAGAATAACAACGAAATATCCATGCATGTATAAATGCATAAAGTAAAATTAGGAAGAGACAGGTAAATAACGGGGAAAGAAGTAACGTCGACAAAGATGTTGATATCTCATGATATGAGAATGTTGCTCCGATGCGTTGGATTCACCTTTCTATCCGCCTTTTAATTAAAAAAAATTGAAAGCTCTATGTAATTGACTTATGTATATAAGAATATATAGAATAAATAAAAAAAAAAAAGAATTGTGTTGTTATGAATAATGTCTAGTAGAGTATAGCGAGTAAAGAAATTTGCTATCAGAGGCCTTCTGGGGAAGAACAATGCGAATGTTGTTTTTACATATTTTAATAAAGCTGAAGTCTGATATGAAAAGTCGCAAAAACGATAACATTTTATAAGCAGACATGTCCCCAGGTCTAGTCAATAGCAGACTTGTTCACAGGTCTGGTCAGAAGCAGACCTGTCCACAGGTCTGGTCAGTAGCAGATCTGTCCACATGTCTGGTCTGGGGCAGACCTGTCCTCAGGACTGGTCAAAAGCAGACTTGTCCACAGGTCTGGTCTGGAGCAGACCCGTCGATAGGTCTGCAGCAGTCATAAAAAAGCGGACCGTAGGTCTGGTCCACCGTAGACGAAGTTAACTTGCTGGTCTGCTTAAAAATTCTCAAGTTAACTTAAAAAGCAGTCAACAAGTTAATTCTAAGTTAACTTTTGTCAAGGTTAGGACCGCACCCATCTGCATTTCTTAAAAAATAAACAACATATATATTCGAATAGTTTATTAGTTCCTGAACAAAACAACAGTAATAAAGAATCAACAGAGGATTTAACTCTTAATTACTTTTTTTTTAATATTATTTAGTACAGAGATATAATACTTATAATACAAATAAATATATAATTAATCTAAAATGCACTAATCAAGCAGAAGGGGCGTAACTCGTGGTATTATACCGGCATACTGAACAGATCTAAACATGGTCTGACAATTTTGAAAGTTAATTTTGAGACTTGATCTGTTTTGGTCTGACACGGTCTTAACGGGTCCAAACAGCTCGCTAGACGATTAAGTCTTGTTTATCTTGACACGCCTAAACGTATTTTAATTTACCTGATGAGACTATCGATCGGAACGGCGCCTTAACGGTCTTAAAAATCTGATGGTTTTTATCTAGCAGTAAATCCAGTCAATTAAGATATGATCAGAACAAAATGACCGTTTCAGACTGAAATCGTGCTACTAGTGATAGAAACAATAATTTACATGCATGTACTAAAAAATTAGAACAAATACAATTAGAGAGTGCGTCTGCAGTGAACAACATCATGATAGGAAATCAACATAGAAATGCGGAGTTGAAATGCATTCTGGGAGCATTTTAGTTTGTATATTAATGTCACAGATATAAGACTAGCAGTCCCCTAACGTTATATGAATAGTCGCTAGTGGAACCGTAGTTGAACGATAAGAAATGGACAAAAATGAATTTTTATTTCATTATTTTCTGTTTCCTTTATAGATACCTGTTAGAAGAACACATGATTCTGCAAAAGAAAATCGGTATCAAAAAGATTGAATACCTGCTTCAACATATCCGGTCTTCGATTGAAAAAACATGCATTTTTCTTTGTTTTTCCCTTTTCCTCCGGAAGGATGATTTGATTAACCAGTTTGTAAACAGTGTAGCATCTTAACTTTTATAAAAATATTTTTTTTTGTAATACGTGGTATCTCTTATATACTGCAGGTAAACACAGGTACAAATGTAAGTCTGTTATTTTCAATTATCCTAAAATATACATGGCGTACACAAATAATGCAAATTGGTAAATAAAATGTGATGCAGAAAAAGTGTAAACATTATACTTACAACCATTTTTCTTTGACCCTGCAGAAGATACACATAATCTGATTTTAAAAGACAAATCATATTAAAAACAACAACTAAAATAAGGATAATTTGAACATACCATACGTGTCTCATATCGATTGTCTACTGAGTTATTATTTTTTAAAACACGTAATATGATAGAATTGCATCATTAACATATGAAACTAAAAAGGAAATATCATATTCATTTGCTTAAAATTATAATGCACACGTATCCAAATGTCGTACGAAGGACCATTATTTCATACGCAAATTAATTTAAACTGATTTCACCAGACTTAGTTGTAACCTGTGTAATTAGCACTTCGTCTATTTTGTATGTCAACATTTTAAGAATAATGGACGATTGGTATGCCGTTTAATGACACAGTCAGGGGGTAATGCCTGCATAGCAGACCACGCTGTTAAAAACCCCTGATATTGTTTCTTTTGATGTTCTTGAGATTCCCTGTATGTCCTTAATAAGTATCTTATTAATAAATTGTAATTGATAGTTTGTTAACTTTTGTAGTTTGACATTGATTCTCATTGGCTATTAGTTATGCTCAGTCAGTGTTATATCAACTTATCATATTAAGGTAAGTCGGCCCTCCTATAAATCGATATACACAATCCATCAATAATTTTACTGAACTCATAGCTTGTCAAAAAGAGAAAATGACCATATATGGTTCTATTTTAACAATAATTTTACTGAACTCATAGCTTGTCAAAAAGAGAAAATGACCATATATGGTTCTATTTTAACAATGGTGAATCCAGGGGGGTGGGAGGGGGGGGGGGGGTTCCAGGGGTTGGAACCCCCTTTTTTGGGACCATCAATGCATTTGAATGAGGACATGTTGTTGGAACCCCCCCCCCCCCTTTTTTCGTCCTTTTTTTACCCCCTTTTTAAAATGGTTGGATATGCCTCTGTTTAATATAAAAAGACTGATGCACGATATTAAAGGAGTTAATCAACTTAACAATTATATCGCCAAAATAACGAACAACACCTAGGCTTCTAATTTCGTTGAATTTTAGCCGAACATGATATATTGCGTTCTATGTTTAGAAAAATTGGGACAAGTACATTATGAAATTATAAGATATCGGGATAACTTATATTGTTTTATATAAGAGAGTTATGACAAACATCATGACCTTCTGATTGAGATATATCGATAGAAGAATGATCATAGGCTTATCTAATTCCCTGAATTATTGGTATTCTGGGCCAGGGCATTGTTGGCCTAACTCGTATTCGACACAACTTGTCTTATTTCGTTGTGTGTTAGGTTTTCTGCAATCGTTTTTGATCTGTCTAATAAGCCATGTTGATACTGACAGACACATCTGACAAAGAAGAAACGGCCATGCAGCGTAGATGTTTTAGACGTCCTCCAAACGTAACAAAAATGTTGTCAATTAAGACATCAAGCATCTTGATAATGTCAGTTTCAGAGTGATTCTTTACAAATTACTTGTATCGACGTTGGCCATTTTTTTTTATGAAACAAAGCAATACTTACTCTTCCAATTTGTATTTTAGTTCGGAACGGGGAATATGTGTAAATTTAGAAAAGTCAAACGTATTAATACTATTGCAAGATACAAAAAAGTCTCAGATTGTATGTATTCTAAAATATCTGGATTTTTTTCAGTATCCACTACTGATTTACGCCACCATTAGACTAGGCAGATTCACAATAACTTTGAAGTCCAGCTTTGATTGCTGATAAAATAGAAGTTAATAAATTAGAAAGAGGTTTCGTGGAGCAGCAATATACCGTTGTATGTAAGGACACTCATGTAGTTTAGGTATCCAATACAGTGATGGAAGATCCAGTTCTTCATCGTTGGTTGAAATTCCAAAGGAACATAGAACAGACCTATGATATGTCGTAAGGGTATATGTTGAGTTTCCAAGTGAATTGTCAATACCTTATTCATTTATCAAGCAGTTTATATAATGACTTTTACACACAAACACGATGTTGTTTCGAGCTTTATATGCGGGGACGACAACATATTTGTCATGGATATAGGACAAGACAATTGATTTAGATTCACGTCATGAAGAAACATATATGTGTGATTAGTTATCAAAGGTACCAGGATTATAATTTAGTACGCCAGACGCGCGTTTCGTCTACATAAGACTCATCAGTGACGCTCATATCAAAATATTTATAAAGCCAAACTAGTACAAAGTTGAAGAGCTGTTGATAGCTGTTTTAAAATCTTAAAAATTTATTCAGGACAGAACAACATAAAGATAAGAACAGAGCAAATTCACATACTGTGAAAAACAGGAATTTGAAACAAGCAGTACATTTTCAAATTTTACGACCATAGTTGTATCTAAATGAGACCGTGGGCCTGCATCAATATTGAGTTGAGCCACAATTACATCGTATTGGCCAACATATGTTTAGCCGGTTTATTGTAAGTGTGTTGAAGCATTTATTGTGAATGCAGCAGATCACTGTAAGTGAAGTCAACATAGTGTGATCATGCACGAACATAAGCTTATGGTGTATGTATGTGAAAGACATACACCATTAATTTAACTGATGAGAAATTAGAAATTTTAAAACTGGAAAGTCCAAATCCTAACAATTGTCATATGTTAAGTTTTTCTGTTGTCTATCGTTGCTGATATCCGTCTTTATGAAAAACCACGAAATGAAGTTTGGGTAAGTTCGTAATAACCAAAATGTTTAGGAGCAAAGATTCACTGAAATTTGAAATGTGAAAAATTAAATATTCAATAATACCCCATTTGACAATAAAATATTGAGATACAACCTCTTTTAAGTGAATTTTTTTTTTGTAAAAATCAAACAAATTGAGGTAAGATAATATTTGTTTATCGCTTTATATTCTAGGGTACTCTGTAGTATTGTTTGGCGTCTTAA
Source organism: Mytilus galloprovincialis (assembly GCF_965363235.1). Lineage (NCBI taxonomy): Eukaryota > Metazoa > Mollusca > Bivalvia > Mytilida > Mytilidae > Mytilus > Mytilus galloprovincialis. Next base: position 79,398,133 of record NC_134845.1, on the reverse strand, counting down.
TTATTTCTACACAAAACCTCCATCTTTTGATCATATTGTATGATCAATATATCATTATGTGCTGCCAATAAGCCGGTTCATTATATGGTATGGGTTTGAGATTGTTACATGAGTTACTGCGGATCTTCATTATTATTTTCTGCGGAATATGAAAATTCAAGAAGATATAAGGTAATTGAAATAAACATATTTTTATTTTACTTGATTTTTATACTTCGGTACTGGCATGAAAATACGGATTTGTAGTGTTATTAAAATTTACTGTTACAAAATGATAGAAATTATTATAAATTAAGGAATGTATCTCCCTCATGCAAAGCTCTGATTCCTTTCACGGATTTGGCTATACTTTATGGACTTTTTGGATTATAGCTCTTCATTTTTTATATAAGTTTTGGATTTTAAATATTTTGGCCACGAGCATCACTGAAGAGACATGTATTGTCGAAATGCGCATCTGGTGCAAGAAAACTGGTACCGTAAATGTTTTTATATAAAAATAAGATGCCAAACATTTATTCACAGAATGCGTGACCCGTATTTAAGGATTTCTAAAACAAGGTCATTTTTAGAAATGTAAACAAGGTACCATGTTCTTAAAACAACTCGTCGGTTTATAATAGTTTGCGTTATTTTCTCATTTTTTTTCTATTTTGATTATTATATATACAGTTATCATCATTAAAGAAATAATCAAAATAAAGATGTCTTTACTTTCAACGTAAACGATCTCGGAAGTTTGTATAGGTAACATGTTTCTGTAACTGAAAGTGATTTTCAAACCTCTCATATATCCATTTGCTGTTTGTTAATGCTTTGCAATTTTACTAAAACCAAACAGATTGAAATAAAAACAATTTGTCAATATTTGACAGTTGTTACAAAGAGAATAATTTGCTATACTGTCTGAAGCTTTCTAATTTTTAGTTGTAGTATGAAGCAGTTTTTTAGTCAGTCGTATACACAATGAAAATATGAAGGATATATGGAGTAAATGTACATGAGACAATATCCATATCAATACATGGTAAAACCCAATTATGGAACGTTTTGATTGTTGTCCTTCATCTCCAAGTCACCATGAGGCTTTCAACAATGATCAATATTTCTCATAACTTGTAGTAAGTTCACGTTAACCCTTCGCATTGGATTGAGTAGAATTCATGGTTGAATATCACACAAAGCTACATTTCTAATGTTATGACTGTTTGTTGAAAGCGAATAGAAATGAAAACATTATGTCTAGGATTTCTCAACCTTTACTGAGAGGAATACTTTCATATTTGTTTGCTTTAAGATGTTTATATCTTTTGTCAAACGAAGTCGGGAAAGGGATATAGTGTTTTATCTGTGAATCATAAAATTAAAATCCATTTATCTAGTTTAAACATATTTATCTATAGTGGATTAGGAAACAAGTTATTGCAACTTATATTAATTCCTTTCAACTTTGCAGGTGCGAGTGCTGCCTTGTACCGGAAATTGTCTTCTCTTTTTCGAACTCTACAAGGGTGTCTTTTATAACATGCAAGATATATGACTCTCTCTTAACTCGGGTAAGCCATTAATCGTCCCCTTCCGACAGACTATTATCGTTTCTCAACACCACACTCGCAAATGGTGTCAAGGGAGAGTCGAAAATCTGGTTCCTGAAATGTTCTACACGGAACGGGGATCGAACCAGGATATTTTGTGTTAGTAGTCCGTTGCACTAACCACTTCACCACGTCTCTCCATCTATCTGTGGAAGTTTCAGTTATAGTTTATGAGGGTTTTTTTAATGAGATCGTGTTCAAAGATGTGTCTTGAATAACCGAGGGGTCCTGATAGAAATAAAGGTATTTTGATATAGTTATAACAAAGATTTTTTTTCCAATATCGAGTTGTTCTTTTCAATAAAAACACCTAAATCAAATTGTAGTTATTCATTCTAATGTCCTTGTTTCTAACTCAATTACTTATTTAGTTTGTTTATCTATAGATGTATGCAGTCTTTAACTTTACAAAAGATATAGCGCATTATCGGAAATAATATTTTCTTTTTAATTTAATTTCTCTTTCGAACACACGGATATAATCACAACTTTTACCAAACGTCATCTTAACAAATGTGTGAAAACTTTAAAGGGATCAATTTGGATATTTGTGGTTCTATTTCCTTCTTCCTAATTACAAATGAAACTCGTTTGGCTTCCATCCATTAGCTACAATCAAAGATATTTGTTTCTCAATGAATTTATATTAACATAACAACTTTAGAAAAAAAAATCAGAGATCAAGTTAGGGTTAGGTGTTTGTTTCACGTAACCCTTATAAATTAAAATATCTAGTGGCATGAATGATAACACCTCAATATTGTTTTTAAACTAGCATATTGGGCGATGTATGAAAGCAAAAGCATTAATACACCGCAGTAAAAAAAAAACCGGAAAGTAATCAAATGGCAGGGTCAAAATCTCAAACACATCAAACTGTCTTAGGATTTACTTATCCCAGGAAAAGATTACCTTAGCCGTATTTGGCACAACTTTTTTGAATTTTGGATCCTCAATGCTCTTCAACTTCGTACTTGTTTGGCTTTATAAATATTTTTATATGAGCGTCACTGATGAGTCTTATGTAGAAGAAACGCGCGTCTGGCGTACTAAATTATAATCCTAGTACCTTTGATAACTATTTACACCACTGGGTCGATGCCACTGCTGGTGGACATTTCATCCCCGAGGGTATCACCAGCCCAGTAGTCAGCACTTTGGTGTTGAAATGTATATCAATTATGTGGTCATTTTTATAAATTTACTGTTAACAAAAGTTTGAATTTTTCGAAAAACGAAGGATTTTCTTATTCCAGGTAAAGATTACCTTAGCCGTATTTGGCACAACTTTTTTGAATTTTGGATCCTCAATGCTCTTCAACTTCGTACTTGTTTGGCTTTATCAATATTTTGATATGAGCGTCACTGATGAGTCTTATGTAGACGAAACGCGCGTCTGGCGTACTAAATTATAATCCTGGTACCTTTGATAACTATTTACTCCTGACTTGCTACAGGCATTTTCATATGTCGATTTTATAGCGCCAAACCTCTCACTTGTACGACATTCGCATGAAATTCAATTATATTGACAACAACATAAACAGACATAATGAATAAAAACGTCAAAATTAGGGGTACAGCAGTCAACAGTGTGTTATAATGTTACTTCCAATAAAATCAAACAACGATTTAATAAAAAAAAAAAACACACATAGAGGCATATTTTAAATTTAACAACCTCATTCACTGCTTTCATATTTTTTTCTTTTATCTATGTATGTTAAATCAACTCATAAAGGATTGAAAAATTTAAATGTCTGTTGTTCTAGTTCTTGGATATATATAAATGGAACCTTATCATAAAAGTTCGGATTGTTAATGGAAAGAACATCATCAATACATCTGAACATGAAATTAAATAACCTTGCTTGTTTTTGACAAGTGTTTGCAGGAACTCCGATGCATATGGTATTGAGGTATATGTAGCACTACAGTCAGGATTTTCTAACTCCAACTAACAGTTTTAAAAGATTAATTTCTAAAAACTTACTCAATAAATTTTTTAAATTTTTAAATATGAAATATATTTTTGTATGATTAATCTCAAAATATAGTTCATGAATTGCCAAAAAAAGTGGTCTTCCAACTTGGATGAAAATGGCACATTCAGGTCAAATGGTACTAAAAAAATTGATTGCGTCCCTTTAATCAACCATTCACAATCTACTAAACCGTGTCTCAGATTTTTGATATATGATTTCAATAAGAAGATATATTGTTTTTACTGCTGGATGCCAAACCTCATTTTACCTTTTATCTTTGGAGACCTATAAATTCATTTAGAAACACATTATCCAAAAACTGGGACATGGTATTGTAGAAAATACTCCTTTCAATCAAATATAACAAGGTCAAGCCAAAGGGGGTACCAATAAAGTTTCTGTTTCAATCTTTTCTTTACAATTCTCATGAAAAATTGTTCTAAAAAAATACCTTTAAACTTAATTTCCTCTTAAGAACCCCTATAAATGCCACATAAATACAAAAAAGGACCTTACTGACATTATTACTTTATCAACAGAACCACACATCTGTGTCTTTGATGCTCTTATGCTGTAACATTTGCATTTTGTATGCATTGTATATCATTGACTTGGCATTTGGCGGGAGTTTGACGTCACAAATTTGACTAACATCTGTGATGAAGTAATTAAATTAAGACAAAGCTCTGCCTCTTTCCAAACAGACTAAGATAAGAGAATAACAGGATTGACCAGCTGCATATATATAATCAATATTTTACATCATTATTCTCTATAAAGAATAATTTTAATTTGAATTTAAAAAAAAATATAATATGACCATGATGACTGAAATTTGCTAGAATATTAAGATTTTGCATTATAAGACATGTTCAGGATAAAAAGAACAAGACCATCCCCTTCCTGAAAATAGAGTGTCCAACATGGTTTTGGAGTTTTATGGAATCGAAAAATTTCACATAAACTTAAAATAAGTTCAAATGCCTAAAATTGTTTTTAAATGTAGAAGACTAAAGATGAGAAATTTATACAAACAGTCAGAGGCTTTCAAAGATACTTTTACACTCTTTTCCATAGTTTTGTTTTTCATTTTGTTAGATTTTTTCCCTTTAGATTTTTTTCTTTTCATATCTTTTTCTTTTTCTTTTTCTCTGTTCTAAACTTCTATGTTTTATAAATTAGTTGTATTGCAATGCAATGAGATATTTATCTTGTGGTCAGGGATTAACAGCTGGACACTGGTATCAACAGATGATTGACATATTAGCCCCTCCCAAATGCCTTTATATTTAGATTAATTACATGAGCTTTTATTTACATAAGTTCAATATCAATTTACTCCCTGTTGTGATATGATAATAACTTTAGGATTTTTACAAACTGTGCAGAATCATAATAATGTGATAAAAAAATTTCTTCAAAAAATCATTGTTAGACTGTAGTGCTACCTTAAGAAGAGGTCGTAAAGGTGAAGCGCACAGTTCATTCTCATTTTTTGAAAAACTCTACCTCCAAATTTAATAAATATGCTGTCGATACTCCAGCATACGTATACTGATCACTTGTTCCTCTGAGTAGCATGATTAAACGTCTTTTCACTAAAATCAAAATATGCCTTATTGTATCCCCAAGTAATAAATTTACAGCGTATGTTACCATTTTTATGTTGAAAGGCATTGCAGATTATTTTTTGTAGGCGATTTCTTAATTGCACATTGAGAATGGTAATATACAAGGCTGATAAATCAAAAGTTTTGATAGAACTCACTTCAGAAAAGACCGAGATTTAAAATTAGCCAGGATTTTTTACAACGTTTAAGAATCTACATATGGTTAATGCCACTACGCGAGTAAACCGTTTTTCTGAAGACGCTTTTTTCACTGCGGATAGAATTGTAGTCAATCTAATTGACAAACCATGCAGATGAGCCGGCAACGTACCTTTGTGTGTACGGGATTTTTTGAAGCTTTGGTATCTAATACAAGCAAGATAAGTCCTCTAATTTGTTGTTCAATGTAAAATTCATTGAAGTCATGAAAGATAATTCGCCAAAATCTCATCCTTGTCAAAAAACATGTCTTTGTGTGTGGGAGTACATGTGTGCTCATTTATTCCTTTAACATGACAAATATGACCTCAAATTGAATTTGTGGATACTTTTGTCCGTTTCGTCCGATGTTTTCGCCTATTATTGCTGCTTCTTAAGCAGTATCTACTGCTTTGTATATGATTATGGTTAATGTTTATATTTTGATACCCTTTTTTCCATTGCAACATCATTTCCATCGAACATCACAAGATGAGTATTAATAATTTCACTTGTCTAGCATACTAGCATACACTCATGTATGTACATAATACGGTCTGCTCAAACAAACATATGCTTTTGAGCACAAAAAAACTTTTATAATTAAAGACTAGAACCCTAAAAAAATACCGGCTTTAAAACATGTTTTTTATTTATCGATTCATTCAAATTTAAACAAAAAATTAAGAGGTAGTTCTATCGCTTTGTTAAGGTTGCGATGGAAGTGTTTAACGATCTTCACTGGCTTTACAGCCCTCGCACGGTCGGTTCGGGGTATTTTTCCATCTTAGAAGTTTGATGTAAATATAGAAAACAGTGTGTTTTATCATAATAACGGCTGTAATTTCGCAAACACACCTTATTTGTGTTTGATTAAAAAAATCGACTTTGCAAAATAAAGGGAGATAAAGCAATTTTTATAATAGAAAGTTTTGTGAATTTAGCTATTGCAATCTGTAGTAAGAAAATAAGTTCGCTAACCCCAATTGTCGTTTTTCTTGTATGAAATCATGTTGTTCTAAGAGCTATGTTCTTACATTCTATCTTTAAATTCTATCATGGTTTTTCCATGCATAATCTATACAAAATCTGACAAGTTTGCAAAACCAGTAGCGTTAAAAAATTCCGGTAACCCAAACTTTTTATTATATCTTTCGTGTGTCATAGAGCTATTAAATGTGATCCTTACTTAAAAAGTAAACAAAAGGTAAAGAATTGAATTACTTTTTTAGAAATTAAACATAAATCTTTCTTCTTACTTTTTGCCATAACTTTGAATTAAGCGCAAAACAATAAGCCTATTTTATGTCTTTTTAAGATTTTACATTTATATGAAGCTTGCAAAATGAAGAATGTCCAATTAATCCTCTAGTGGGGTTACAGTAGCCATGGCTGCCCGATAGTTATTCGACCTCGGTAAATGTGTTTTTAAATTATGAGATCCTTAATTGCATAATTTTGTTTTAGTATTACATGTAAAATGTCCGGTTATGGCCCATTTTAAGGAAAATGTAAAGTTGTTGATCCAGACAATTTAGTTTATGTCTAATGCTGACATGTCAGTAACTGTTATTAGTCCTTTGTTTATTTATGTACCATTTTGTTAAGTTTCTTTTGTTACCTGATCTGATATCGGACTTGGACTTCTTTTAAACTGAGATTTACTGTGCGTATTGTTGTTTGTTGTTTTTTCTACATTGACTAGAGATATAGGGAGAGGGTTGAGATCTCAAAAAACATGTTTTACCCCACCGCATTTTACGCCTGTCCCAACTCAGGAGCCTCTGGCTTTTGCTAGTCTTATATGATTTTTTTTATCTAAGTTTCTTTTATATATTTCGGAGTTTAGTATAAAGTCCATTATCACTGAACTAGTATACATTTTTGTTTACGGGACAGCTGAAGCACGCCTCCTGGTGCCGGATTTTCTCGCCGTATTGAAGACACATTGGTGGTCTTCATCTTTTTTCTGCTCTTTGGTTGTCTATTAGACATATTCCACATTCACATACTCAACTTAATATTACATAAATAAAATACAACGAGAAAACGGAGACCATCTTGATTTGTCGAGTTACTGACCTTGTGTATATTATAAAAAAAATCAAGCAAACCTTTGACCTATAGTTTTCAATAAATAATTAAAAGTTTGCGAAAATCTGCAAGTTTGGGTATTTTAAGGCCATCCGATACAGTTTCTCGATATAATATCATTTTTATAATTTTGAAATATGTTGTAGTCCTTGGCGAGTTATAAAATAAAACACAGGTCACCGTGCCTGTTTTCGAGAAAATTGAGGCTGAAAATTGGGAATTTGTGCAATTTTGTAAAAAAGTTAGGCAATGTTTAAATTTTTGGAGCAGATATTCTTTTTCGTAAATTATTAAGATCGGGTTCAATCTGAAGCTGTAATAAGTGACAATAAGGAAACAAAAATAAATCCCTACACGAATGACAATACAATCAATCAAGCCTTGCTTGACATTGCAGACCAGATGTTCAAAGTGGTATTTTTTATAACCTAAAAATTGTTTCTGAAAATGTAATTTTTATCATTTTTCTACATAAACTTCATTTTGTCATGCTTTCTCCAAATCTCAAATAAAAAATATTTGTCACCGTGCTGGATTCCATGATAAACGCGATTTATTCCCAAAATTGCGTCCCCCCTTTGTAACCTCAACGTTAGCGCTAAAGTGCACGACGTCGCTGGCAGACAATGTCTACGTTATCTCTGCAAGTTACCGGCGACATTTTTCAGATGTATAAATATTGCTTGTAAAGAGCTACCTATAAATTGGTAATACTGTTTTCGGAAATAAAATCATGAGAATCATAAATACTTCTCTCTGTTTGTCGTCCAAGTGAGTAAAATCTCAAGAAAAGTTATTACGGACTGTTACGGAAGCCGATAAGGGCCATTTAAAAACAATAAATTGTGTCGTAATAAAGATAGAGCATGTCGTTATAACGACATCACTTTGTCGTAATTTCGACATAACATGTCGTTATTACGACATCACTATGTCGTAATTTCGATATACACATGTCGTTATAACAACATCGCTATGTCGTAATTACAACAACATGTCGTTATAACGATATCGCTTTGTCGTAATTTCGACATAACATGTCGTAATTCGACATTACATGTCATAATTACGACATCACTATGTCGTTATAACGACATCGCTTTTGGCGTTATAACGACATCGCTATATATATATTTACAGATCTAACATTGTTGGGTTGATGTTTAGATGAGTTGTATATACATAATGTACACAGCCATGTATCACCATTATTGTTGGTGATCCGATGGATAAATCTGTTGTAGAGTTGTCACTGACTCAGACGTACTTATAAATATAATTATTTTCTGTGACTGTAACTTACATTAATTTGTAGGATCCTTTACTATAGATAATTTAGCTGATCTGTAACAATAACATCTCCATGCCTTATATATCATGTACTGTAGTACGACGCGGGTCTAGCGGGACGGCTACAGGGCAGGCAATTTGGTGTCACGATATCTCAGTAGCATGGGTTCGAATCCCGGCGAGGGAAGAACAAAAAATTTGCGAAAGCAAATTTACAGATCTAACATTGTTGGGTTGATGTTTAGACGAGTTGTATATACATAATGTACACAGCCATGTATCACCATCATTGCTGGTGATCCGATGTATAAATCTGTTGTAGAGTTGTCACTGACTCAGACTTACTTATATATATATATATATATATATATATAATGATCTGGTGTACCAAAAAAATATTGAAACCGTATGTTTTCAATTTAGACTCGTTTATATTTTTTCGTTTTGGCTTGTATCATATTTCCCCCCCGGTTTATATGATCCGTTCATCCTATATGTATCCTCTTAAAGTTCAAGAGTCTATCTAAAAATGAGGGTACTTTTTATTTGGCCTTCCAAATACCGTTTCTATCCCTAACATCACTGAAGAGACATTTATTGTCGAAATCCGGATCTGGTGTACAAAAAAAATATTGACACCGTATGTTTGTGGCATAACATCGTGGCCACAAGTTTTTTTTTCTGTTTAGTATTAAATTTATATTAAGATCCATTTTGTTACATCTTGTGATCAATTTTATTTTGCAATCGCCCATGGCAGTCAGCAAGGTTAAAGAACATCAGTTGTTCGACCTCTGAATCAAATGCGTTTTGTTTAAATATACTTTTTCACTTTTTTGGTCTTTTTACGAAAATGTTGTTTGTGCTGTTTTTAGAACCTTCTACAACGAAATTTGTTTTACATGCACACGTATAAAAATTGCGGTTTTTATCCAACGCAATCATAGGTTTGAACGTAGTTTTCAATTTAGACTCGTTTATATTTTTTCGTTTGGGCTTGTATAATATTTTCCCTCCAGTATATATGATCTGTTCATCCTATATGACTCTTAAAATTCAAGAGTCTATCTAAAAATGAGGGTACTTTTTTTTGGCCTTCCAAATACCGTTTCAATCCCTAACATCACTAAAGAGACATTTATTGTCGAGATCCGGATCTGGTGTACTAAAAAAATATTGACACCGTATGTTTGTGGCATAACATCGTGGCCACAAGTTATTTTTTTTTCTGTTTAGTATTAAATTTATATTAAGATCCATTTTGTTACATCTTGTGATCAATTTTATTTGGCAATCGCCAATGGCAGTCAGCACGGTTAAAGAACATCAGTTGTTCGACCTGTTAGTCAAATGCGTTTTGTTTAAATATACTTTTTCACTTTTTTTGGTCTTTTGGAAAATGTTGTTTGTGCTGTTTTTAGACCCTTCTACAACGAAATTTGTTTTACATGCACACGTATAAAAATTGCGGTTTTTATCCAACGCAATCATAGGTTTGAACGTGGTTTTCAATTTAGACTCGTTTTAATTTTTCGTTTGGGCTTGTATCATATTTTCCCTCCAGTATATATGATCCGTTCATCCTATATGACTCTTAAAGTTCAAGAGTCTATCTAAAAATGAGGGTACTTTTTATTTGGCCTTCCAAATACCGTTTCGGTCCATAACATCACTGAAGAGACATTTATTGTCGAAATCCGGATCTGGTGTACAAAAAAAATATTGACACCGTATGTTTGTGGCATAACATCGTGGCCACAAGTTTTTTTTTCTGTTTAGTATTACATTTATATTAAGATCCATTTTGTTACATCTTGTGATCAGTTTTATTTGGCAATCGCCCATGGCAGTCAGCAAGGTTAAAGAACATCAGTTGTTCGACCTCTGAGTCAAATGCGTTTTGTTTAAATATACTTTTTCACTTTTTTGGTCTTTTTACGAAAATGTTGTTTGTGCTGTTTTTAGACCCTTCTACAACGAAATTTGTTTTACATGCACACGTATAAAAATTGCGGTTTTTATCCAACGCAATCATAGGTTTGAACGTGGTTTTCAATTTAGACTCGTTTTAATTTTTCGTTTGGGCTTGTATAATATTTTCCCTCCAGTATATATGATCCGTTCATCCTATATGACTCTTAAAGTTCAAGAGTCTATCTAAAAATGAGGGAACTTTTTATTTGGCCTTCCAAATACCGTTTCGATCCCTAACATCACTGAAGAGTCATTTATTGTCGAAATCCGGATCTGGTGTACAAAAAAAATATTGACACCGTATGTTTGTGGCATAACATCGTGGCCACAAGTTTTTTTTTCTGTTTAGTATTACATTTATATTAAGATCCATTTTGTTACATCTTGTGATCAGTTTTATTTGGCAATCGCCCATGGCAGTCAGCAAGGTTAAAGAACATCAGTTGTTCGACCTCTGAGTCAAATGCGTTTTGTTTAAATATACTTTTTCAATTTTTTGGTCTTTTTACGAAAATGTTGTTTGTGCTGTTTTTAGACCCTTCTACAACGAAATTTGTTTTACATGCACACGTATAAAAATTGCGGTTTTTATCCAACGCAATCATAGGTTTGAACGTAGTTTTCAATTTAGACTCGTTTATATTTTTTCGTTTGGGCTTGTATAATATTTTCCCTCCGGTTTATATGATGCGTTCATACTATATGACTCTTAAAATTCAAGAGTCTATCTAAAAATGAGGGTACTTTTTATTTGGCCTTCCAAATACCGTTTCGATCCCTAACATCACTGAAGAGACATTTATTGTCGAAATCCGGATCTGGTGTACAAAAAAAATATTGACACCGTATGTTTGTGGCATAACATCGTAACCACAAGTTTTTTTTCTTCTGTTTAGTATTACATTTATATTAAGATCCATTTTGTTACATCTTGTGATCAGTTTTATTTGGCAATCGCCCATGGCAGTCAGCAAGGTTAAAGAACATCAGTTGTTCGACCTCTGAGTCAAATGCGTTTTGTTTAAATATACTTTTTTCACTTTTTTGGTCTTTTTACGAAAATGTTGTTTGTGCTGTTTTTAGACCCTTCTACAACGAAATTTGTTATACATGCACACGTATAAAAATTGCGGTTTTTATCCAACCCAATCATAGGTTTGAACGTGGTTTTCAATTTAGACTCGTTTTAATTTTTCGTTTGGGCTTGTATCATATTTTCCCTCCAGTATATATGATCCGTTCATCCTATATGACTCTTAAAGTTCAAGAGTCTATCTAAAAATGAGGGTACTTTTTATTTGGCCTTCCAAATACCGTTTCGATCCCTAACATCACTGAAGAGACATTTATTGTCGAAATCCGGATCTGGTGTACAAAAAAAATATTGACACCGTATGTTTGTGGCATAACATCGTGGCCACAAGTTTTTTTTTCTGTTTAGTATTACATTTATATTAAGATCCATTTTGTTACATCTTGTGATCAGTTTTATTTGGCAATCGCCCATGGCAGTCAGCAAGGTTAAAGAACATCAGTTGTTCGACCTCTGAGTCAAATGCGTTTTGTTTAAATATACTTTTTCACTTTTTTGGTCTTTTTACGAAAATGTTGTTTGTGCTGTTTTTAGACCCTTCTACAACGAAATTTGTTTTACATGCACACGTATAAAAATTGCGGTTTTTATCCAACGCAATCATAGGTTTGAACGTGGTTTTCAATTTAGACTCGTTTATATTTTTTCGTTTGGGCTTGTATCATATTTTCCCTCCAGTATATATGATCCGTTCATCCTATATGACTCTTAAAGTTCAAGAGTCTATCTAAAAATGAGGGTACTTTTTATTTGGCCTTCAAAATACCGTTTCGGTCCATAACATCACTGAAGAGACATTTATTGTCGAAATCCGGATCTGGTGTACAAAAAAAATATTGACACCGTATGTTTGTGGCATAACATCGTGGCCACAAGTTTTTTTTTCTGTTTAGTATTACATTTATATTAAGATCCATTTTGTTACATCTTGTGATCAGTTTTATTTGGCAATCGCCCATGGCAGTCAGCAAGGTTAAAGAACATCAGTTGTTCGACCTCTGAGTCAAATGCGTTTTGTTTAAATATACTTTTTCAATTTTTTGGTCTTTTTACGAAAATGTTGTTTGTGCTGTTTTTAGAACCTTCTACAACGAAATTTGTTTTACATGCACACGTATAAAAATTGCGGTTTTTATCCAACGCAATCATAGGTTTGAACGTAGTTTTCAATTTAGACTCGTTTATATTTTTTCGTTTGGGCTTGTATAATATTTTCCCTCCGGTTTATATGATCCGTTCATCCTATATGACTCTTAAAGTTCAAGAGTCTATCTAAAAATGAGGGTACTTTTTATTTGGCCTTCCAAATACCGTTTCAATCCCTAACATCACTGAAGAGACATTTATTGTCGAAATCCGGATCTGGTGTACTAAAAAAATATTGACACCGTATGTTTGTGGCATAACATCGTGGCCACAAGTTATTTTTTTTCTGTTTAGTATTAAATTTATATTAAGATCCATTTTGTTACATCTTGTGATCAATTTTATTTGGCAATCGCCAATGGCAGTCAGCAGGGTTAAAGAACATCAGTTGTTCGACCTGTTAGTCAAATGCGTTTTGTTTAAATATACTTTTTTCACTTTTTTGGTCTTTTTACGAAAATGTGGTTTGTGCTGTTTTTAGACCCTTCTACAACGAAATTTGTTTTACATGCACACGTATAAAAATTGCGGTTTTTATCCAACCCAATCATAGGTTTGAACGTGGTTTTCAATTTAGACTCGTTTTAATTTTTCGTTTGGGCTTGTATCATATTTTCCCTCCAGTATATATGATCCGTTCATCCTATATGACTCTTAAAGTTCAAGAGTCTATCTAAAAATGAGGGTACTTTTTATTTGGCCTTCCAAATACCGTTTCGATCCCTAACATCACTGAAGAGACATTTATTGTCGAAATCCGGATCTGGTGTACAAAAAAAATATTGACACCGTATGTTTGTGGCATAACATCGTGGCCACAAGTTTTTTTTTCTGTTTAGTATTACATTTATATTAAGATCCATTTTGTTACATCTTGTGATCAGTTTTATTTGGCAATCGCCCATGGCAGTCAGCAAGGTTAAAGAACATCAGTTGTTCGACCTCTGAGTCAAATGCGTTTTGTTTAAATATACTTTTTCACTTTTTTGGTCTTTTTACGAAAATGTTGTTTGTGCTGTTTTTAGACCCTTCTACAACGAAATTTGTTTTACATGCACACGTATAAAAATTGCGGTTTTTATCCAACGCAATCATAGGTTTGAACGTGGTTTTCAATTTAGACTCGTTTATATTTTTTCGTTTGGGCTTGTATCATATTTTCCCTCCAGTATATATGATCCGTTCATCCTATATGACTCTTAAAGTTCAAGAGTCTATCTAAAAATGAGGGTACTTTTTATTTGGCCTTCAAAATACCGTTTCGGTCCATAACATCACTGAAGAGACATTTATTGTCGAAATCCGGATCTGGTGTACAAAAAAAATATTGACACCGTATGTTTGTGGCATAACATCGTGGCCACAAGTTTTTTTTTTCTGTTTAGTATTACATTTATATTAAGATCCATTTTGTTACATCTTGTGATCAGTTTTATTTGGCAATCGCCCATGGCAGTCAGCAAGGTTAAAGAACATCAGTTGTTCGACCTCTGAGTCAAATGCGTTTTGTTTAAATATACTTTTTCAATTTCTTGGTCTTTTTACGAAAATGTTGTTTGTGCTGTTTTTAGAACCTTCTACAACGAAATTTGTTTTACATGCACACGTATAAAAATTGCGGTTTTTATCCAACGCAATCATAGGTTTGAACGTAGTTTTCAATTTAGACTCGTTTATATTTTTTCGTTTGGGCTTGTATAATATTTTCCCTCCGGTTTATATGATCCGTTCATCCTATATGACTCTTAAAGTTCAAGAGTCTATCTAAAAATGAGGGTACTTTTTATTTGGCCTTCCAAATACCGTTTCAATCCCTAACATCACTGAAGAGACATTTATTGTCGAAATCCGGATCTGGTGTACTAAAAAAATATTGACACCGTATGTTTGTGGCATAACATCGTGGCCACAAGTTATTTTTTTTCTGTTTAGTATTAAATTTATATTAAGGTCCATTTTGTTACATCTTGTGATCAATTTTATTTGGCAATCGCCAATGGCAGTCAGCAGGGTTAAAGAACATCAGTTGTTCGACCTGTTAGTCAAATGCGTTTTGTTTAAATATACTTTTTCACTTTTTTGGTCTTTTGGAAAATGCTGTTTTTAGACCCTTCTACAACG
Organism: Mytilus galloprovincialis; assembly: GCF_965363235.1. NCBI lineage: Eukaryota > Metazoa > Mollusca > Bivalvia > Mytilida > Mytilidae > Mytilus > Mytilus galloprovincialis. The sequence continues at coordinate 79,383,027 of NC_134845.1, read as the reverse complement.
AAATTTGTTTTACATGCACACGTATAAAAATTGCGGTTTTTATCCTACGCAATCATAGGTTTGAACGTAGTTTTCAATTTAGACTCGTTTATATATATATATATATATTACTCATCTAAACATCATCCCAACAATGTTAGATCTGTAAATTTGCTTTAGCAAATTTTTGGTTCTTCCCTCGCCGGGATTCGAACCCATGCTACTGTGATATCGTGACACCAAATCGCCTGCACTGCAGTCGTCCCGCTAGACCACACGACCACCTGGGCTCTACAAAAATAGAGCTTTCGCTGGCCGTGGGTTACCTTTCCACGTCAGTTTTAATCTAGCGGCGTACTGCAGTACATGATATATAAGGCATGAAGATGTTATTGTTACAGATCAGCTAAATTATCTATAGTAAAGGATTCTACAAATTAATGTAAGATACAGTCACAGAAAATAATTATATTTATAAGTACGTCTGAGTCAGTGACAACTCTACAACAGATGTATCCATCGGATCGCCATCTATGATGGTGATACATGGCTGTGTACATAATGTATATACAACTCGTCTAAACATCAACCCAACAATGTTAGATCTGTAAATTTGCTTTCGCAAATTTTTGGTTCTTCCCTCGCCGGGATTCGAACCCATGCTACTGTGATATCGTGACACCAAATCGCCTGCACTGCAGTCGTCCCGCTTGACCACACAACCACCGGGGCTCTACAAAAATAGAGCTTTCGCTGGCCGTGTGTTACCTTTCCACGTCAGTTTTAATCTAGCGGCGTACTGCAGTACATGATATATAAGGCATGAAGATGTTATTGTTACAGATCAGCTAAATTATCTATAGTAAAGGATCCTACAAATTAATGTAAGATACAGTCACAGAAAATAATTATATTTATAAGTACGTCTGAGTCAGTGACAACTCTACGACAGATGTATCCATCGAATCGCCATCAATGATGGTGATACATGGCTGTGTACATAATGTATATACAACTCGTCTAAACATCAACCCAACAATGTTAGAGCTGTTAATTTGCTGTCGCAAAATTTTGGTTCTTCCCTCGCCGGGATTCGAACCCATGCTACTGTGATATCGTGACACCAAATCGCCTGCACTGCAGTCGTCCCGCTAGACCACACGACCACCTGGGCTCTACAAACATAGAGCTTTCGCTGGCCTTGTGTTACCTTTCCACGTCAGTTTTAATCTAGCGGCGTACTGCAGTACATGATATATAAGGCATGAAGATGTTATTGTTACAGATCAGCTAAATTATCTATAGTAAAGGATCCTACAAATTAATGTAAGATACAGTCACAGAAAATAATTATGTTTATAAGTACGTCTGAGTCAGTGACAACTCTACAACAGATGTATCCATCGGATCGCCATCAATGATGGTGATACATGGCTGTGTACATAATGTATATACAACTCGACTAAACATCAACCCAACAATGTTAGATCTGTAAATTTGCTTTCGCAAATTTTTGGTTCTTCCCTCGCCGGGATTCGAACCCATGCTACTGTGATATCGTGACACCAAATCGCCTGCACTGCAGTCGTCCCGCTAGACCACACGACCACCTGGGCTCTACAAAAATAGAGCTTTCGCTGGCCGTGTGTTACCTTTCCACGTCAGTTTTAATCTAGCGGCGTACTGCAGTACATGATATATAAGGCAAGAAGATGTTATTGTTACAGATCAGCTAAATTATCTATAATAAAGGATCCTACAAATTAATGTAAGATACAGTCACAGAAAATAATTATATTTATAAGTACGTCTGAGTCAGTGACAACTCTACAACAGATGTATCCATCGGATCGCCATCAATGATGGTGATACATGGCTGTGTACATAATGTATATACAACTCGTCTAAACATCAACCCAACAATGTTAGATCTGTAAATTTGCTTTCGCAAATTTTTGGTTCTTCCCTCGCCGGGATTCGAACCCATGCTACTGTGATATCGTGACACCAAATCGCCTGCACTGCAGTCGTCCCGCTAGACCACACGACCACCTGGGCTCTACAAAAATAGAGCTTTCGCTGGCCGTGTGTTACCTTTCCACGTCAGTTTTAATCTAGCGGCGTACTGCAGTACATGATATATAAGGCACGAAGATGTTATTGTTACAGATCAGCTAAATTATCTATAATAAAGGATCCTACAAATTAATGTAAGATACAGTCACAGAAAATAATTATATTTATAAGTACGTCTGAGTCAGTGACAACTCTACAACAGATGTATCCATCGGATCGCCATCAATGATGGTGATACATGGCTGTGTACATAATGTATATACAACTCGTCTAAACATCAACCCAACAATGTTAGATCTGTAAATTTGCTTTCGCAAATTTTTCGTTCTACCCTCGCCGGGATTCGAATCCATGCTACTGTGATATCGTGACCCCAAATCGCCTGCACTGCAGTCGTCCCGCTTGACCACACGACCACCTGGGCTCTACAAAAATAGAGCTTTCGCTGGCCGTGTGTTACCTTTCCATGTCAGTTTTAATCTAGCGGCGTACTGCAGTACATGATATGTAAGGCATGAATATGTTATTGTTACAGATCAGCTAAATTATCTATAGTAAAGGATCCTACAAATTAATGTAAGATACAGTCACAGAAAATAATTATATTTATAAGTACGTCTGAGTCAGTGACAACTCTACAACAGATGTATCCATCGGATCGCCATCAATGATGGTGATACATGGCTGTGTACATAATGGATATACAACTCGTCTAAACATAAACCCAACAATGTTAGATCTGTAAATTTGCTTTCGCAAATTTTTGGTTCTTCCCTCGCCGGGATTCGAACCCATGCTACTGTGATATCGTGACACCAAATCGCCTGCATTGCAGTCGTCCCGCTAGACCACACGACCACCTGGGCTCTACAAAAAGAGCTTTCGCTGGCCGTGTGTTACTTTTCCACGTCAGTTTTAATCTAGCGGCGTACTGCAGTACATGATATTTAAGGCATGAAGATGTTATTGTTACAGATCAGCTAAATTATCTATAGTAAAGGATCCTACAAATTAATGTTAGATACAGTCACAGAAAATAATTATATTTATAAGTACGTCTGAGTCAGTGACAACTCTACAACAGATGTATCCATCGGATCGCCATCAATGATGGTGATACATGGCTGTGTACATAATGTTTATACAACTAGTCTAAACATCAACCCAACAATGTTAAATCTGTTAATTTGCTTTCGCAAAGTTTTGGTTCTTCCCTCGCCGGGATTCGAACCCATGCTACTGTGATATCGTGACACCAAATCGCCTGCACTGCAGTCGTCCCGCTAGACCACACGACCACCTGGGCTCTACAAAAATAGAGCGTTCGTTGGCCGTGTGTTACCTTTCCACGTCAGTTTTAATCTAGCGGCGTACTGCAGTACATGATATATATATACAACTCGTCTAAACATCAACCCAACAATGTTAGATCTGTAAATTTGCTTTCGCAAATTTTTGGTTCTTCCCTCGCCGGGATTCGAACCCATGCTACTGTGATATCGTGATACCAAATTGCCTGCACCGCAGCCGTCCCGCTAGACCACACGACCACCTGGGCTCTCAAAAAAAGAGCTTTCGCTGGCCGTGTGTTACCTTTCCACGTCAGTTTTAATCTAGCGGCGTACTGCAGTACATGATATATAAGGCATGAAGATGTTATTGTTACAGATCAGCTAAATTATCTATAGTAAAGGATCCTACAAATTAATGTAAGATACAGTCACAGAAAATAATCATATTTATAAGTACGTCTGAGTCAGTGACAACCCTACAACAGATGTATCCATCGGATCGCCATCAATGATGGTGATACATGGCTGTGTACATAATGTATATACAACTCGTCTAAACATCAACCCAACAATGTTAGATCTGTAAATTTGCTTTCGCAAATTTTTGGTTCTTCCCTCGCCGGGATTCGAACCCATGCTACTGTGATATCGTGACACCAAATCGCCTGCACCGCAGCCGTCCCGCTAGACCACACGACCACCTGGGCTCTCAAAAAAAAGACCTTTCGCTGGCCGTGTGTTACCTTTCCACGTCAGTTTTAATCTAGCGGCGTACTGCAGTACATGATATATAAGGCATGAAGATGTTATTGTTACAGATCAGCTAAATTATCTATAGTAAAGGATCCTACAAATTAATGCAAGATACAGTCACAGAAAATAATTATATTTATAAGTACGTCTGAGTCAGTGACAACCCTACAACAGATGTATCCATCGGATCGCCATCAATGATGGTGATACATGGCTGTGTACATAATGTATATACAACTCGTCTAAACATTAACCCAACAATGTTAGATCTGTAAATTTGCTTTCGCAAATTTTTGGTTCTTCCCTCGCCGGGATTCGAACCCATGCTACTGTGATATCGTGACACCAAATCGCCTGCACCGCAGCCGTCCCGCTAGACCACACGACCACCTGGGCTCTCAAAAAAGAGAGCTTTCGCTGGCCGTGTGTTACCTTTCCACGTCAGTTTTAATCTAGCGGCGTACTGCAGTACATGATATATAAGGCATGAAGATGTTATTGTTACAGATCAGCTAAATTATCTATAGTAAAGGATCCTACAAATTAATGCAAGATACAGTCACAGAAAATAATTATATTTATAAGTACGTCTGAGTCAGTGACAACCCTACAACAGATGTATCCATCGGATCGCCATCAATGATGGTGATACATGGCTGTGTACATAATGTATATACAACTCGTCTAAACATTAACCCAACAATGTTAGATCTGTAAATTTGCTTTCGCAAATTTTTGGTTCTTCCCTCGCCGGGATTCGAACCCATGCTACTGTGATATCGTGACACCAAATCGCCTGCACCGCAGCCGTCCCGCTAGACCACACGACCACCTGGGCTCTCAAAAAAGAGCTTTCGCTGGCTGTGTGTTACCTTTCCACGTCAGTTTTAATCTAGCGGCGTACTGCAGAACATGATATATAAGGCATGAAGATGTTATTGTTACAGATCAGCTAAATTATCTATAGTAAAGGATCCTACAAATTAATGTAAGATACAGTCACAGAAAATAATTATATTTATAAGTACGTCTGAGTCAGTGACAATCCTACAACAGATGTATCCATCGGATCGTCATCAATGATGGTGATACATGGCTGTGTACATAATGTATATACAACTCGTCTAAACATCACCCCAACAATGTTAGATCTGTAAATTTGCTTTCGCAAATTTTTGGTTCTTCCCTCGCCGGGATTCGAACCAATGCTACTGTGATATCGTGACACCAAATCGCCTGCACTGCAGTCGTCCCGCTAGACCACACGACCACCTGGGCTCTATAAAAAAAGAGCTTTCGCTGGCCATGTGTTACCTTTCCATGTCAGTTTTAATCTAGCGGCGTACTGCAGTACATGATATGTAAGGCATGAATATGTTATTGTTACAGATCAGCTAAATTATCTATAGTAAAGGATCCTACAAATTAATGTAAGATACAGTCACAGAAAATAATTATATTTATAAGTACGTCTGAGTCAGTGACAACTCTACAACAGATGTATCCATCGGATCGCCATCAATGATGGTGATACATGGCTGTGTACATAATGGATATACAACTCGTCTAAACATCAACCCAACAATGTTAGATCTGTAAATTTGCTATCGCAAATGTTTGGTTCTTCCCTCGCCGGGATTCGAACCCATGCTACTGTGATATCGTGACACCAAATCGCCTGCATTGCAGTCGTCCCGCTAGACCACACGACCACCTGGGCTCTACAAAAAGAGCTTTCGCTGGCCGTGTGTTTCTTTTCCACGTCAGTTTTAATCTAGCGGCGTACTGCAGTACATGATATTTAAGGCATGAAGATGTTATTGTTACAGATCAGCTAAATTATCTATAGTAAAGGATCCTACAAATTAATGTAAGATACAGTCACAGAAAATAATTATATTTATAAGTACGTCTGAGTCAGTGACAACTCTACAACAGATGTATCCATCGGATCGCCATCAATGATGGTGATACATGGCTGTGTACATAATGTTTATACAACTCGTCTAAACATCAACCCAACAATGTTAGATCTGTAAATTTGCTTTCGCAAATTGTTGGTTCTTCCCTCGCCGGGATTCGAACCCATGCTACTGTGATATCGTGACACCAAATCGCCTGCACCGCAGCCGTCCCGCTAGACCACACGACCACCTGGGCTCTCAAAAAAAGAGCTTTCGCTGGTCGTGTGTTACCTTTCCACGTCAGTTTTAATCTAGCGGCGTACTGCAGTACATGATATAGAAGGCATGAAGATGTTATTGTTACAGATCAGCTAAATTATCTATAGTAAAGGATCCTACAAATTAATGTAAGATACAGTCACAGAAAATAATTGTATTTATAAGTACGTCTTAGTCAGTGACAACCCTACAACAGATGTATCCATCGGATCGCCATTAATGATGGTGATACATGGCTGTGTACATAATGTATATACAACTCGTCTAAACATCAACCCAACAATGTTAGATCTGTAAATTTTCTTTCGCAAATTTTTGGTTCTTCCCTCGCCGGGATTCGAACCCATGCTACTGTGATATCGTGACACCAAATCGCCTGCACCGCAGCCATCCCGCTAGACCACACGACCACCTGGGCTCTCAGAAAAAAAGAGCTTTCGCTGGCCGTTCGTACCTTTCCACGTCAGTTTTAATCTAGCGGCGTACTGCAGTACATGATAAACAAGGCATGAAGATGTTATTGTTACAGATCAGCTAAATTATCGATAGTAAAGGATCCTACAAATTAATGTAAGATACAGTCACAGAAAATAATTATATTTATAAGTACGTCTGAGTCAGTATCAACCCTACAACAGATGTATCCATCGGATCGCCATCAATGATGGTGATACATGGCTCTGTACATAATGTATATACAACTCGTCTAAACATCAACCCAACAATGTTAGATCTGTAAATTTGCTTTCGCAAATTTTTGGTTCTTCCCTCGCCAGGATTCGAACCCATGCTACTGTGATATCGTGACACCAAATCGCCTGCACCGCAGCCGTCCCGCTAGACCACACGACCACCTGGGCTCTCAAAAAAAGAGCTTTCGCTGGCCGTGTGTTACCTTTCCACGTCAGTTTTAATCTAGCGGCGTACTGCAGTACATGATATATAAGGCATGAAGATGTTATTGTTACAGATCAGCTAAATTATCTTTAGTAAAGGATCCTACAAATTAATGTAAGATACAGTCACAGAAAATAATTATATTTATAAGTACGTCTGAGTAAGTGACAACTCTACAACAGATGTATCCATCGGATCGCAATCAATGATGGTGATACATGGCTGTGTACATAATGTATATACAACTCGTCTAAACATCAACTCAACAATGTTAGATCTGTAAATTTGCTTTCGCAAATTTTTGGTTCTTCCCTCGCCGGGATTCGAACCCATGCTACTGTGATATCGTGACACCAAATAGCCTGCACCGCAGCCGTCCCTCTAGACCACACGACCACCTGGGCTCTCGAAAAAAGAGTTTTCGCTGGCCGTGTGTTACCTTTCCACGTAAGGTTTAATCTAGCGGCGTACTACAGTACATGATATATAAGGCATGAAGATGTTATTGTTACAGATCAGCTAAATTATCTATAGTAAAGGATCCTACAAATTAATGTAAGATACAGTCACAGAAAATAATTATATTTATAAGTACGTCTGAGTCAGTGACAACCCTACAACAGATGGCTCCCAGGTGGTCGTGTGGTCTAGCGGGACGGCTGCGGTGCAGGCGATTTGGTGTCACGATATCACAGTAGCATGGGTTCGAATCCCGGCGAGGGAAGAACCAAAAATTTGCGAAAGCAAATTTACAGATCTAACATTGTTGGGTTGATGTTTAGACGAGTTGTATATATATATATATATATATACAAGTCGTCTTTACATCAACCCAACAATGTTAGTTCTTCCCTCGCCGGGATTCGAACCCATGCTACTGTGATATCGTGACACCAAATATATATAAAAGAATATGTATTATGATTGCCAATAATGAGAAAAGACCCCGCATAGTCAGCTATAAAAGAGGGACGAAAGATACATGTACCAGAGGGAGAGTCCCCGAAATGACAGATGTAACAATTTCATTCAAATCAGAAAAATAACGGTTTTAATTATGTACAAACATAGACCGAAAAACAAATATGTAACACAACAACACACGACAACCAATGAATTACAAACTCCTGACCGCTATGTGATAATAACTACAACCTTAGAATTTAACTTTTCACTTTTTGAAGCGATAGGAAATTCAAAATGGTCGTCAGTAAAGGCAAAGTTTGTAGCGTAAACAAATTCATCTTTTTTTTTAGAGAATAATGAACACTATATACAATCAAGCTTAATTAAAGTTATTTACATGCACCTCGAGACTTTCACATACTAGAAATTTATTCTATTATCAAGTCAAATGAGACCCAGTTGAATAGGGGAGCAATTCAAGCTCTTTGGGCATCTAATTATGTTTGGCATGTACAGAAATGATTACGTCTTACATTTCCATTGCAGGTTCTGAAGAAGATAAATTTTAATTATGTTTAATCCAGCAACATTCTTTATGTATGTGTCTGTCCCAAGTCTTTAATTCAGTGGTTGTCGTTTGTTGATGTGTTACATATTTGTTTTTCGTTTATATTTGTATATTAAATAGGCCGTTAGTTTCTCTCGTTTGAATTGTATTACATTTGTCATTTTGGGGCCTTTTATAGCTGATTATGAGGCATGGGCTGTGATCATTGTTGAAGGCCGTACGGTGACCTATAATTCTTAATTTCTGTGTCATTTGGTTTCTTATGGAGAGTCGTCTCGTTGGCAATCATACCACATTTTCTTCTTTCATATTTACTTCTCATCATATAAGGATCATCCATTCTCTAAGATTGGTCCAATATGGCCTGATAGTTCTTATTGAGACAAATTTCAAAGCTTTTCCCATTGGAGCCTATATTAAACTGTATACCCCTAATACTCGAACCTAATGGATCACCTGACCTTCGCCTATCACCTCAGGAAGTTGCGTCTAGTACCCGAAGTGATATGCGAGCGATTTCTATCACTTGTTGTCCGTCGTCGTCTGTCGTAAGTGTGTATTTTTAAATCTCCTTCGAAACTACTTTGCAAAATTCTTTCAAAATAAGTTTGATTTTTTCGTATTGAATGTTTCCTTTACAAAAGGCGTGCATCGATTTTTGACTCCTGGACACACACTAATTTTCTGAATGATCAGTTTGACCAATATCTGAGATGTGTCCTCTAAAACATTTTTTTGGATAGCTTCATGTATTGTCATCACTTGGCGTCCGCCGATTATGACCGGCAACCAACAATATGGAGACTGATACTTAGTAAAGGCAATAGTAGTATAAATAGAAATAAAAGTAAACGGTGACTACAGACCATGACGGACGACAAGCAATTGCAAAAGCACACATAACCCTTCGAGTACTAAACACATCTTGCTACATACGTGCCAAATATAATAGAGGCTCCAAGGAGCCTGAATTGTTAACCATTTATATTGGTTCGACTTGATTATGAAATAAAGTTCTATCATGTGCAGACATATAGAGTAAATAACTTTAATATCAATCAAGCCCGACTGTATTCAGAGTTTATCATTCTAAAAAATGTATATGTTTACTATAAGCTTTTGATACAATGTTTGCCCTCACTGGCGGCCATATTTAACTTCGGATCATGTCAAACACAACAGTTCTTTTTAAAGACATTGGATACTAGGTGCACAATGTATATTTATACTAAGTTTAAACTAAGTCATTGTAGTGTTCTTGAGAAGAATATTTTGAACATTTTCAAAGTCCTTTGGCGGTCATGTGTTTTAACCAATTTGTAGCTATTAGTTACAACACTTGAATATGACCTTATAGTGCACACGTATATCAAGTTTGATTCAGTTCTGATAAGTAGTTCTTAAAATAAAGATTAAAAGAGGGACGAAAGATACCAAAGGGACAAAATCATAAATCTAAAACAAACTGACAACGCCCTGGCTAAAAATGAAAAAGACAAACAAACAACTGCACACATGACACAACATAGAAAACTAAAGAATAAACAACACGAACCCCACCAAAAAACTAGGGGTGATCTCAGGTGTTCCGGAAGGGTAAGCAGATCCTGCTCCACATGTGGCACCCGTCGTGTTGCTTATATGATAACAAATCCGGTAAATAGTCTAATTCGGTAGGTCACATTCATGAAAGGGAAGAGGATTGTAGTTACGACGTAAGGAACATATCCGATATCATTCGTGAAACGGTTATTCCATAACGGTCAACCAACTGGTGATGGCGTCCGTAAAATTTACGAAGGGATGATTTCAACTTCACCATTTGGAACTGTTGGTTTAATAGATTCCTTGTGAGCAGCAACCCTCTATCAAGAAAATGATGATAGGAAATGCAAGCACGGGAATATCGTAAAATAAAGACTCGGCAATTTAGAACTTGACATACAGGTACATGTACTGTACACACTCGTGTATTGTTTTATACCATATGTTGACTTCAAGATGGTGTGTTTTGTTTTGTTTGGTGGGCTGCTGTTTCATTACAATACTCCGTAAGATCCCTTTATTCGCGTTTTAATTCCTTTTAAGAACTTCACATTTATACATAGAATTGAACTTTTTCTTGGGTCAATGATTACAATTGAATAAAATTTAGAGGCTCCTAAACCATTTTAAAGTTGACTTGTATATAATTATTTCCACTGGATCAAAACATAAAGGTTACTTACATGAGGTTTCCTGCAAACGCAGCTTCTTTTTTTGTACATACATTAAGCATAATTTTGAATTTTTTGATTTTGCAAAAACGATTGAATTAACAGCGAGAGGACTGGACATATAACCTATACGCAGCCCCCGCCCCCCCCCCCCCCCCCCCCAATTCCATTCCTTTATCCTTTCAATTAATTAGATTTTTCAAAAGTTTACAATTCTGGCCAAATTACTATAAAACTGATATTGCATGGACACTTTCGAAAATCAGTGCATATCAACTATTCTATAAAAGCATTATGCCATTTGGAAATTTTAATTATATTGGAAATTGTATTGTATTGGCTGTCATTCCGTCATTTCTCTGATATATTTGTAAAAACGATTAAAGAACAAATTAAACAACTGCGCTACGAGCGCATGATCCGCCCGTCGTCTTATGAAATAAAAACATAATAAATGTTTTTAAATATAACAAGGGGGTTGTACAGGAAGTCATGTTAAGTATATCCTGACTCATTCCTTATTCTTGCTCCATAGGAAGTTTATATATCCCAACATGTTTTATATGATACCAAATATGATACCAAATTGAAGCTCAATAAAAATTTAGGAACTCAAAATTGAATTAAAGAATCATCACGAAAAAATATACTAAGAATAATTTAACTAACAAGTATGTAAAGTTTTAAGCAATAATTATAATAGTTTCTGAGATACGGCGCGACATGTGAAAACCCCCTCTTTTTTCATATTAAACTCAATAACTTTAAAGTTATTTTGAATCAACCTCGAAAAGCATACAGATCTTCAGATTAATATAACTAAGAAGTGTGTAAAGTTTTAAGCAATAAGCATAATTCGTGTTTGAGATCCAGCGCGAAATGTGAAAAAAACACCCTCCTGTTTTAGTTACAAAATCCGGTAACTTAAAAAGTTCACCAAAAAGTATACATATCGTTTGACTATCATAAAAAACAACTATATTAGGTTGACATTTGGATAATATACTGTACCATGTTTACGACGGACAAACGGATGCCATACATTTGTATACTATAAAACGTCCCGTCACAAGTTTTACGGGAGTATAAAAATATTAACTTTTGCCTTTTGTTAGATAAAATACGTGCAACGTGGAGTAAACAGGAACTTTGTTCTTATATCAAAGTTGTATCATTGTTAACATTATCGGCGGTGATGGTTCAGTTACGCTTGAGGAGTGTTCTGAAGCGATGAAACATATGAAATTAAACAAGTCTCCTGGACTTGACGGTCTAACCGTAGAATTTTACAAAATGGTTTGGAAGAAGCTTAAATATTTACTTGTTAAAGTATATAATAAGGGTCATGAAGATAATTTATTGACTTACTCGCAGCGGTCTAGTGTTTTGTCGTTAATATTTAAAAAGGGGACCCACTTAAATTAGAAAATTATAGACCAATTTCATTATTAAAAGTCGATCTTAAAATCTTGTTCCATGTACTAGCTCAACAACTGAAAAAAGTTTTACCGAAACTTATAAACACAGATCAGTCTGGATACATAAACAATAGATTCATTGGATTTAATTGAAGGCAAATACAGGACATTATAGATTATGCAGATATATATATAATATAGAAGGGGCTATTGTTTTTGTCGATTTAAAAAAAAACCTTTGACACTCTTTAATGGAAATTTATGTTAGATACTTTATATCACTTTGGATTCAATGAATCATTCATAAATTGGGTTACAACTTTTATACTGATATTCAAACATGTATTATTATTAATGGTTGATTTCAGAAATGTTTAAGAAGTGAAGAGTGGTTATACAAGGGTGTCCTTTATCTGCTCTACTTTTTGTCATATCCGTTGAAATATTGGCACTGAGACTTCGAAATAAAATGTAACGAAGATATAAAAGGCTTTCAGATACAATTTGATAGAAAAACAAATTGTATTAAAATAAGCCAATTAGCTGATGACACAACTTTATTTTTTAATAATAAAAATGATATCACATTTGAATGAAATTGAAATCTTCGGATCTTATTCCGGATTAATTATAAATAAGAATAAAACAGAAGGGATATGGATAGGAAAACTAAAAAAATAGTAAAGACAAAATAGCAAATATTAACTGGACAGATACATCTGTAAAAGCTTTAGGGATTTATTTTGGACATAATAATAAAGAATGTGAGAAATTAAATTTTGAAAAATAAAATAGATAAAATGGATAAATTATTAAGCCTTTGGAAAAAGCGAAATCTCACTATTTTAGGGAAAATTTTGATCATCAAATCTTTGATTATAATACTCTTTACTTTTTTAGCTAGCTCATGCGTATTTCCAGAAAAATATAAAAAAGAAATAAAAAGAAAATGTTTCAAATTTATCTAGAATGACAAACCAGATAAAATTAAAAGATATACGATAATTGTTAGTTATGAAAACGGGGGTTCGAATATGATTGACATTGAAAGTCACTTTGAATTACTAAAACCATCATGGATAGGTAGAATCTTAAATACAGATATTGCCAGATGTCAACTTATACCTTTAAATTACTTGCAATGCTCAGGAAAAGATTGCCTAGCATAATAAAGTTGATCAATATCTACCTAATATTCTAAAATTTTATAAAAATGTATTAAAGGGCTAGAGGAAATTAGGAGGAGGACAGACATATATACCAAAAACCTTTGACGAAATTAGAAAACAAATTATTTGGGGGAATAAATACATAAAAAATAATAACAAATATTTGTTTTTCTTAAAAAAATGAAGAAAAGGTAATTTGATTTATATAAATGATATTTTAAATGAAAATTGGAAAATTTTACAGGATGTCATTTTGCAAAAAATTGAAAATAAATCCAACTGGATAGCTGAGTTGACATCCCTAAAAAAACGCAATTCCAAAAGATTAGTTACAATATCGTAGATCAGAGAATTCAACAAGAAGTATAGTCAATGTAAAAGGACAATGTTTGTCAATAAAAGGTAATTATATTGACATTTCTTTTTTGTCAAATAAGTTATTATAAAATTATAATAGATTAGTAAAGAAGAAAATGTGAAACCTATTGGTATAAATGTATGGTTAAATGTATTACCATTACAGACAGAATTTCAATTGAAACCATTGTACAACTTTATTTTTTACTATTTAGAAGAAAATAAAGTGAAGATGTATCGATGGAAACTTTTACAAAGTATATTACCTACTACAAAGTTATTATTTAGATGGAAGGTAACAGGCAATGATGTATGTAACAAATGCTATACTGAAGAAGATTATCAACATTATTTTATGTCATGTTCTTTTTTACACGATTTTTGGAGAAAAAATTATAGTTTATTGCAAATAGTTAATATAGAAAAACATTTCACATTGAAAGATATTGTGTTTGGCTATAAAATATCTGATAAATATTACTTTGGCGTTAACTATCTTATTACTATTATTAGGTTTTCAATTTATAAATCCTACTATGTAACTGATAAGAAAATGAAAAGACTTGATGTTTTTTGTCCATTCATTAGAGAATTTACAAAACGGATGTATTATTCAAAGAAGTTAAAAGAAGAAAATTTTTTAGTTAATGTTAAGAAACATTTATTAGATTGATGTTTTATTTATTAATATAATAGAATTGAAACTTATATGTATTCTTCACAAGGAGCTTGGACTTGTTGAAGACAATGTAACAAGCAACTGATAGAAATAAAGGAATTTAAAAAAAAAACGTGCACCTGCATTTTCGGTATTATTTTAAAAATATCATTCAATTTGGTTTTTTATTAGACTGTTATCCTGTTAGAATCAAATGCACTAATATTAATGGCGTAGAAGTTAGCTTGCGGGAGAAACAGAAATTGGAGCATCGCAAATCCACATAACGTTTCTTATTACGCAAAGTTACACGCATTACGTTCCGCAAAAAAGTGACGTTTTGCGGGAATTTAAATTTTAACGTCGAGCCAAGAGTTAACTCCCTTGAAACTGTATCGGATCCCCTTAAGACAAGCAAAATCCATTAGACCGTAGCTCTTAATTATTTAAACAATTTGCAATTTAAACTATTAAGGCTCAAGCTTCCAACCTAAACTGTGAGTTGAATGGATTTGATATGATCGATAAAAACAAAATAGAAACAGTAATTTTGAAAATTTAGGCGAAATGCAATTCTTGCTTTGAAAGAAGTATATACATTTACAAGTTGTATGCAGTGTTGTATATATATATATATATATATATATATGTTGTGTAAAGTTTTTTTATTTTGTTCAGGTTATTACTTTTACAAAAACTTTATACAAGTAGTTACTTGTATGATGCAATCATACAGGTTATTACTTGTACAAATATAATTGTACAAGTAATTACCTGTACATTTTTTTGGGAGAAAACGATAATAACTTGTTCAACTCACTTTCTTTAAGTTATATTTATTTCTTCTTATTAAGAAATTCTTCTTTATTTTGGGTTTGTTAGTCTGGATTTTTTTGAATTTATATTCGGTTTGTTTTTCTTTTCTTATTTTCTAGTGTTTATTAGTATTGATTATGAAATTTAAGAAGTTAACAGAAGAACGAAGGACTCAAAATAATAACATCAGTTAACATGACACCTTGTACAAATTTAGATAAACAGCTTGATGCCACGTTAATACTGGCTTCTGGTGCAAAGTGACATAGTCGTTAAAAGCAAAAATAAATTGTTACCCTTCAACCATTTATTTTCAAACATACATCATTACAAAAAGTCGAAGACATAATATCATATATTGGAAACAAAAGTCAAGCCTAATAGATTAAATAACCTATGTGTTTGCACACGACAAGGAAGCATAATATCTTGAATTAAACAATAATTTCAATTATGGTATAGCAACATTGAATTAATAAGCAATGATGCTGTCCATCAGAATCCGTTTGGTAAATAAACTCATCATAGATACCAGGACTAAATTTTGTATATGTTCCGGACCATATGAGTATTTGGACCATACGCGTATGGTCATGACCATATGGGTATATACTCATATGGTCCGACCATACGCGTATGGTCGGGGTAATTAACATTCTGTTACAGTTTACTTTAATACTTCTAAACTGTTGATATTGTATGGCCGTTCATTAAAAAGACGCTATCACATACTTGGTAATTTTATTATTATTTTATAATAAAAAGATTAGCTAATAAAAAATTAGAATGTTCACAAAGTTAATTTTACTTAATTGTCTAAACTATGATAAACACATTTTATACCGATGGTCATTACCGATTTGTTATTACGAGTAATTGGCACTATGAATAAGTCGACTTAAATAATTAAATTTCAAAAAATTCTTTACGAACTGTTACACAACAAGTCACTGGAAAGTAACATAGTTTATTTAAAATGTCTTGTGAATATGGTGCATTGCAGTCATTTTTACGATATTTGAGATCTCGAACTTTTTAAAAACACCATGCATAGACATCAAAATGGCCAAAGACCTCGGTATCACTGTACGCAGCTGCAAAAAGGCTAGCTTTTAAACGCGCAAACAAAAGGTGTACATGAAAAGGATTGTGCACAACCAATACTTGCAAATGCAAAAAAAGCCATGATACCGTGTGGAAGTAGATGTCACCCAAGCCTACATGTAAGAATGTAACTAGAGATGAAAACCAACTATGGTATCAATATTCAATTTTAACGTAGTTTTTGAATTGTAAAATTAACAAATTGTTATGTTTCCATCATAGTTTTTTTAGATAAAGTTTTTGTATTATTGAAACGTTTATAATGTAATTTGAAATACATACCTATATGGTCCAAATACTCATATGGTCCGGCCCGTTAATAACCAAACGAGTATTATACTCATATGGTCCGACCATACGCGTACGGTCGGACCATATGAGTATACGCATATGGTCATGACCATACGCGTATGGTCCAAATACTCATATGGTCCGGAACATATATACACCAGACGCGCGTTTCGTCTACAAAAGACTCATCAGTGACGCTCGAATCCAACAAAGTTAAAAAGGCCAAATAAAGTACGAAGTTGAAGAGCATTGAGGACCAAAATTACTAAAAGTTTTGCCAAATACAGCTAAGGTAATCTATGCCTGAGATAGAAAAGCCTTAGTATTTCAGTTGCTCTTTTTGACTTTTAATGGCGCAATACATAAATACTGAATTTGGTTACGTGGTCCTTGTAGTGCATGATCCACTTATATTCTCCACCTGGACACAACAAGGTCTACTTGACAACGGGAATTAAAGTCTGTAGATAAACTTATCATAGATACCAGGATTAAAATTGTATATTTACACCAGACGCGCGTTTCGTCTACAAAAGACTCATCAGTCACGCTCGATGTTTGAAAGGCCAAATTAAGTACGAATTTGATGAGCATTGAGAACCAAATGTTCCTAAAAGTTGTGCCAAATACGGCTAAGGTAATCTATTCCTCAGGTAGAAAAGCCTTAGTACATAAAAAATTCAAAGTTTTGTTAACATAAAATTTATTTTTATGAACATATCATGATATTTCAAGTCAACACAGAAGTGCTGACTACTGGGCTGGTGATACCATCGAGGAAATAAATCTCCACCAGCAGTGGCATCGACCCAGCTCATCATAGATACCAGGATTGAAAAAAATATATTTACGCCAGACGCGCGTTTCATCTACAAAAAAACTCATCAGTGACACTCGAATCAAAAAAATTTTAAAAGGCCAAATTAAGTACGAAGTTGAAGAGCATCATAAATATATGTGATAAAACGAACAACTGCTTCATATCTTGACTTACATCTAGAAATTGACAATGAGGGTCGGTTGAAAACAAAACTTTACGACAAAAGAGTTGATTTCAGCTTTCCAATTGTGAACTTTCCATTTCTAAGTAGCAACATTCCAGCAGCACCTGCATACGGGGTATATATCTCCCAATTGATACGATATTCCCGTGCTTGCATTTCCTATCATGATTTTCTTGATAGAGGTTTGCTGCTCACAAGGAAGATATTAAACCAAGAGTTCCAAATGGTGAAGTTGAAATCATCCCTTCGTAAATTTTACGGACGCCATCACGAGTTGGTTGACCGTTATGGAATAACCGTTTCACAAATGATATCGGATATGTTCCTTACGTCGTAACTACAATCCCCTTCACTTTCATGAATATGACCTATCGAATGAGACTATTTGCAGGATTTGTAATCACTTAAGCAACACGACGGGTGCCACATGTGGAGCAGGATCTGCTTACCCTTCCGGAGCACCTGAGATCACCCCTAGTTTTTGGTGGGGTTTGTGTTGTTTATTCTTTAGTTTTCTATGTTGTGTCGTGTGTACTATTGTTTTTCTGTTTGTCTTTTTTATTTTTAGCCATGGCGTTGTCAGTTTGTTTTAGATTTATGAGTTTGACTGTCCCTTTGGTATCTTTCGTCCCTCTCTTGGTAGTATCAGATCGACTTTTTTTTCAAAATACAGTGTTCACACATCTGAATAAAAAGTCTGATTATTTCTCTGCTGATATTTGCAAATTGTTTTTTTAACTCCTTATATGTTATGTGGATGCCTCCATGACCAACTCCAGAATGTGCAGTTCTAATCAACGGGCAAAGTTCATCTACTGTACAATAATATATTTTTCAAGTCCTGCTACACTCAAAACACCACACTGCCTTAAGAAATATCTTTGAAGAGCAGTCATTTTGGAATTTAATTTTGCTTCTTTTACATAACCAATAGCCTCTCTGTGTCTTTCACGTGTAAATATCAAATTTTTAGAAGATTTATTGTGATCACACAATTTCATTATTTTATCGTGAAATTTCATTTCTATACTGTTTCCAAATGAATTATTTGTTAAAAGGGAAACGATTTGCTGTGAACTTCAAATAGGCTAAGGTAAAATAATGATGTGTACAAGTTGCAAACTATTGACTTATACCGTATGTGGCGAGTGCAATCTAGTTAGAAGGAGCTAATCTGTCCTAGCCTGGGACAGAGTGTTACAGTACAATATATCAACAAGTATAGCAGATCAGGTATTGAACAAGTATATACATAATTTAAGTGTGGGTGTAACGCGTCTGCTGCTTTGTCCATGAGCTGAAATACGTATGTTTGTCAAGAAACAGCTGAAATAGCTATCAAAGGTACCAGACTTATAATTTGATACGCAAGACGTACGTTTCCTCTACATAAAACTCATCAGTGACGCTTAGTTCAAATTAGTTAGAAAGCCAAAACAAGTACAAAGTTGAAAAGCATTTAGAACCCAAAATTGCAGAAAGTTGTGCTAAATACGGCTTATTACATCTATGCTTGGGATAAGAAAATCCTTAGCATTTCGAATAATTCATGCATTTGCAAACAGTAAATTTATAAAAAAAAATTACCATATTATTGATATTCATGACAACACGAAAGTGCTACATGTAACTTCTGGTGCATCAGCAGTGGTATCAACCCAGTGGTGTAAATAGTTATAAAAATTCCAAGGTTTATAATTTAATACTATAGACGCAGGTTCGTCTCCATAAGACTCATCTTGAAAGACTGTTATGATTTTTCTGTCCATTTTAAACATCCTAAAAATGCTACCTATGCAGTGTGCACCACATTTTTAAAAGTTATTTTTTCATAGACAAAAACATTATTTCAGTTATTTCTAAAATAAATGATTGAACTTTATTTCAACATAGAAGTTGTACCATCATTGTTTTCCCCTATAAGTACTTGTTAAATTAACACAGTTACAACTAAAAAAACACCTGTTATACAGTCAAATTTTCAAATAACATTTCCTTGCATATAAGATTATAACCATCCCTGGAAATTAACCATTCTAATTTTCACCTTTTTATCTGTTTTCAAACTGTAGAAATCAGGTGAATAAACTCATCATAGATACCAGGACTACATTTTTGTATATTCGCCAGACGCGCGTTTCGTCTACAAAAGACTTATCTAGTTATCGGTGACGCTCGAATTCAAAAAAGTTAAAACAAAAAAGGCCAAATAAAGTACGAAGTTGAAGAGCATTAGGTACCAAAATTCCTAAAAGTCATGACAAATACAGCTAAGGTAATCTATGCATGAGGTAGAAAAGCTTAATTTTTAAAAAATTCAAATTTTGTAAACAGTTAATTTATAAATATAACCATATCAATGATAATTCATGTCAGCACAAACAGTGTGACTACTGGGCTGGTGGTACACTCGGGGAAATAAATCTCCACCAGCAGTGGCATCGACCCAGTGGTTTTAAATAAACCCATCATAGATACCAGGACTACATTTTTGTATATTCGCCAGACGCGCGTTTTGTAAACTCACGTTCCAAAATATTTTATCGAAACACCAGATAAAAAAATGGTGCTTTGGAACACCCAAGATTTATGTTTATGACTCAGAAAAAAAGTTTCTAAGATGAAATACCGTGTGAACGTCCTACAACTGTCAAATTAAAGAGAAAATTTTGTTGGACTCTTTTTCGATTGATTATAGATGTGACGTACTATAATATGGTGATATAACACCAATATAAATATACATTAGGTATTCTTTTTTTTCGATTTCTTGAAAGGCAGAACACTGAAATATTTGTATTCCAATGAGATTTTTATGCGTACTGTATTGTTTATATTAAGAAATAAAATTCAGTCTACCATAGTCAAGTGGTCCTGGACACTTCTTAACTTAGTGATGAACAGTCCGGTAAAATGGTAACTTTAAACAGTTCTAGTACAGTTGCAGTCAATGTCTTATAAAACATATTGCAGGATTTCTTTCGAAGTTAAATTCAAAAACGGATTCGTTTAAAGATAGCTCCATAGGCAGTCATAAAAACAGACCAAGAACTAAGGTTTCTTTAAAACAATTATATGAATTTGGACCTAAGACTTATTGGAACCGACCATAAACCTGTCGCAGATTAACTTTGACCAATCAAAAAGACTGGTTATCATGTTAACTTTCTGTACAGGTACATTGTAAGCACTGATTTCATTTGTATCTATTATTGTTTGTTCTTTCTAAAATTGGTTCCTATATATGATACATTAAATGGATTTGATGAAAATACACTTTCACCAAACGATACCATTCCCGAAATGATGATTTCATAATGTACGAACTATAATAGAACGTTGTATAAACGTTAAATGACTGTTGAATTGACAACACCCAAGTGATATACAAACGATTCTCGAATTACGAACTAGTTAACGTTTCGGTCTTTTACGTTAATATTGGTTGTAAAATGTCAACAGCACTTTAGCATATTACATACCTTACGTCTCCCTTTATTCATACTTTGTTTGTTTATCTTTTTTTATATCCTGGTATATATACTTACAAAGGTTTCTCCCTGAAAACACAGAGCACATATATTTCAAAATAACGAAAACATCATATTATAGTAATGTAATTTAATTTTGGATATAATGCGTCTTCTGATTGGCTGACGTTGTTTTGTTTATCAGCCACTAGACACAATTTTGTCATGTGACCGTGACGTCATCAACGTTTTTTTTATGATTTACACCGGTTTAAAATGGAATTTAGAATTAAATTATAAGAAATGACTGTAATATACAATTTTGTCATGTGACCGGGACGTCATTAACGTTTTAATGATTTGCACCGGTTTCAAATGGGATTTAGAATTAAATTATAAGAAACGACTGTAATATTTTTTCTGTCTATTCGAAATAACATAAAAATTATCTCTTCATAGTCAGAAAAAATATTACAGTCATTCCTTACAGAACACTAAAACCACAAATGCAATTGAATATTAGACCTACTACTAAGCGAAAGATACGCAAATTAATTCACTTGCTGTTCAATATGTTAAGGTAAAGAAACAAAATGCAAGGACAAAAGTATGATCTACGCGTTCTATTTTTGTTTTGATGATGTTTTGGCGATCAAATGAATGATGTTATATGGTTTAATATAGTGAACATATTGACTGGGCAATTAAGACCTGTCCTTGTTATCGATAAAATGTTAAATGTCAAGCATTCAGTTATTGAATATGAAAATAATGCAATAGTATTTATTATGCAGAAAAAATAATGTTTCTGAAGATTGTTTTTTAGAGTTCTGTGCCCTCACTTGTATTTAATTGCCTGTTTAAAGTAGTGTCTTCAGACGATGTATTATAACCATTAAACGTTTAGATTAGTGATTGCTTAAAACAAATGTGTTAGAGTTCTGTAATTTCTTTTTTTTTGTTTGTTATTATAATACTGATCAACAATCTAATCAACGGTTAATAGGTAGTAATTTACATGCAAGGTCTACCAATATTTTACTTACTCAGTTGTTATGGTTTTCCTGAAATGCAATACATTTCGATAAAAATGATACAATAATTCAAATTCAAAGCAAAACAAAACAAAACATACATTTGTATTTTATGATTTGTATGATGTGTGGGTAACAGGGGATGCTTGACTCTATAGTTCTTTTTTTTTAAGAACAATAAGCTTCGGCATCAAGGTCGCTTGAACACATTCCCCATTTCCTTTCTCAATTTTATAGTAATTTATATTACGAGAAATTAATATATAAAAACGTCTTAATCTTTTACTCATTTTTAGAATCTTACTTCTTACATCTCTCTGCAGATATTCTCCGATTGTCTTACTGTTAATGTGCACAGATGAAAACGTGTATAGCAAAAATACCAAGCTCAAAGGAAAATTTAAAATGTAAAGTATCTTAACGAAATTCAATGTGAAAAGCCTAAACGTATCAAACAAATGGAAAACAACTGTCATATTTTTTACTTGGAACAAGTACTTTTTCATGTGAAAAATGGTGGATTAAATCTGGTTTTATACCTTGATAAACCACTCACTTGTATGATGGTCGCATAAAATGCTACCATATTGACAGTAATCTGTCGTACAGCAGTTGTCGTTTGTTTATGTAGTTCATATGTGTTTCTCGTTTTTCGTTTTTATATAAGATTAGACTGTTGGTTTTCCCACTTGAATGGTTTTACACTACTAATATGTGAGACTTTTTATAGCTTGCTGTTCGGTGTGAACCAAGGCTCCGTGTTGAAGACCGTACCTTGACATATAATGGTTTATTTTCATAATTATTTTTTTTGGATGAAGAGTTGTCTCATTGGCACTCATACCACATCTTTCTATATCTAAGAAAGGTTTAAAAATAACAAATGCAAACATTGCGGGACAGCAGTTATCATTGTCTTAGTATCTTAATCAATATAAAAACAAGCAACCGTGCCAGTCAGAAAAGAAAAAAATAGTATGCAGACACTCTATATGCAAGTATATAAGAAAAAAAGAAACAAGTATACAATAACATGGTCTTCGTATCTTTCGATGAACTTTCTTTTAAAAGAAAATACAGTATTGAGTCTTGCTTGTTTTAATATATGTATATATATCAAACATTTGATATGGATTGTCGAAAGACTAGTGGAAATTATTGTTTTCATCTTATTTCATATATTCATATGTAAGGCGTTAACATTTGTATCCTATCAGTATAGCTCAAATACAATATAATCATAGCTTTTCTCTCAGCCACGTTTCATGTATTAAACGAATGTTTGAAATTAAATTTGAAATTTAAAATTCGGGAAAATAATTTGGTGAGTTTTCATATTCACATATTACAAACAATAAAAAGTTCATTTTTTTGGATTTTGCGGATCAACTGTCCGGGTCGAAAAAAAAGCTATTCACTTCCGAACTTGTTCGACGTAAACTCCATCCAGATATATATAGTCTAGTATCAGACCTACTTAAAGCTCAGCATTCAGTCATAAAAGGCATATGTGTGCGTGACGGTTTTTTTCAAGATTTTTAATGGTTGCATTTCTGTAAACATTGACAATGCAATTTCCCATAGGAACTCCTTTTATGGCTAAAACTGTACCACTTTTACTATGAAATTTTGAAAAAAATCTCTAGAGACATTTATTCAAATAGAAAACTCTCTAAAATCAGTTTTTCTCCCATTAACACGTATTTATCAGAATTAAAGTCTTTAAGAAATCACTGGGTATACTCTAAGTTTATCTTTAGTATGCATTGCATACCCCCTCCCCTGTTTCTGTTTTCTAAAGAATTTGAAAACAAGACTTTAGTTATTGCCAGCTTATCCTATTTGCATATTTTCTGATAAAAAATGCCTAGAACCTGTTTAAAACTGTTTTGATAACATATTGAAAGCATATCAGAATACAATAAATGTAATGTTTAGCAGTCATTCATTACAACATTCAAGATTGTATAAAGTATCCAATCCAGTCTCTGTCACAACAGTATCATCTATAAACATATATCTGATACAATTTAGCTAAATTAATATAATTATATACTAGAAGTGTTCAAACAAAGCCATATTTGCAATAGTTGTATGTATGCAGATACCAGTCTGAGATATAAATTCACTTAAAATGTTGTACAGATGACTGCTAACATCTAATTTTGCATAACTTCCAAGCATAGTTATGGTTTTCTATATCAAGAACTTTGAAATCATAAAGTCATATCATTTACTATTTGTTTTATGACCCAGGGGGTATGCAATTTTGTATGTTTTTTGCCCCTGGGGCCTCAATTTCCTAAATCATTCTGCTGTTTCTAGCAATTTGGAATATTTAGTACATATTCAGGATAGAACACACTATTGTAAGTTTTCTTGAGATATTTTTGTTTTTCTAGCTTGTATTTATTATGCCGTGGTGACAAAAAAGCAGAGTTAGCTTTTGCGGCTTTCGGGTTATCAAAAAGACACAAATACCCCATAAATAATATTCAGGAAGGATCTATGAGTTTGAATGACTGCGAAGAGTAAATTTGTAAGCACTTCTTAACAATTTAACTTACAAATATGAAAATATTATGAATTAATTTTGTATCCAGGACTTTAAGTAAATTATGCATACTGTAAACTGTGAATTTATGTTGAGTCATCACATTTAAGGCCCAGGATTCTACCAATCTTAATTGAATATTTATAAAACTTAAATTTGAGTTAATTTCTTTAAAATCTGTGAAATAAAGCTAATTTGGTTAAATTCTGAATGTTCTCTTTTTTAACCCTATATAGGTTACATTTCTGTAAATATTGACAATGCAATTTCCCATAGGAACTCCTTTTACGGCTAAAACTGTACCACTTTTACTATGAAGTTTTGAAAAAATCTTATCCTAGAATTGAAAGTTCATATGCACCACAATTTTTTCAAAGGTCAAAATATAGGACTGTGCGGCATATTTTCAACGTTTATATGCCCTGAACTTCTCAAAGTTTAAACTAACACTAACTTTCTTAACTACCTCGAATGAAAGGTTACCACAGATTTCAATGTAAACAATATCCACATGTTTATTTACTGGTAACATTCCCAAGTTATGTCTCTGTGAGGTGGAACACAGAGAGCGTAACTGGGAACCAGTATGTAAACCAAATTATTTTTCTATGAATATTCAAGATCTCCCCAAAAAACAGCTGTGTTTACAAAGTGCAACCTTAATAGTCTTTTCTCCTGCTTTTTCCATTGTAGCTCGATTGTAAAAAGGCAAAATAATTGCCCTCTAAAGATTTCTCAAGGTACCCACAAAAAAAGATACCAAATACATTTTATGATTGATAAATATGTCAAGCTTGCTAAAATTCGAAAAATCCATTAAGAACTCATGCAATCACTACAACCCAGTAACAGTCTGAAATGGCCTATATCTGTACTCGACTGAACTGATTTTTACTGATCAGTCTGAATTGGTCCGAAATTTACTTGATGATACTCTGAACTTGTACTCGACCAGTACTTTACCATTCTCTTTGCGTCAGAACCAAGCTCGACCTAATCTAAACAATTCCCGACTTAGTCTGAACCATATTCGACCTAGTTTGAACCACATCGACCTGTCTCGACCAGTCTTGACCTTCAAATTTAGTATTGACTAGTCTGAAGCAGCCCAACTAGCTCAAATATATATTGATCTTACAAAATCCAAGGCTGATTGGTAGTTTGGTTCAATGCTGTCAAATTATAGGATTTACTTAGTACATGTAGGTAAAAAAAAAGACAATGTTTCTGTTATTATTTCACTCAGATAGTCAGTCACCTTTCATTATTTCTTTAAATTTTTCATATCAACTTGAATTTTTAAAAACTCTACAGGTATCTCAATTATACATTGATCTTACAGAATGTCAGATTGTTTTGTAGTTTGGTTTATTGCTGTCAATTTTTGGAGATTTAATTAATAGGTAAAAAAGCTAGAACTGTCAGTTTGGACTGAATTAAGAAAGTCACCTTTAATTTGTTTATCACTTTTTCAAATTTACTCGTATTTTCATAAAACTATACATCTATATCAGTAATATATTGATTCTACGGAATTCTAGCTTGTTATGTGATTTGGCATACTGCTGTCAACTTTAAGGAGTTTATTAACCAAGGTAAAAAAGCTAGAATTTGCAGTTCGGATTAAATTCAGATAGTAATCTTTAACACAAATTATAACTATTTCAAAGCACCTTGGATTTTCATCAAACTTTTAGGCTATCTTGATAAAATATTTAATTTACAAAATACCAGGTTTGTTTGGAAATTTGGTGAATGGCTGTCAAATTTAAATATTTAAATGATAGGTTTATTTCTGGAATCTAGTCTAAACTGAAAAGTTGATCTTTTTATACCTTTTAGCGAAGTCTTTAAATTTTACAGCAATACACAAAAATAAAACAAAAACAGACATTATTTAAGATGAATAGATAATAAAGATAGCTGAAAAGTTTGAGGAAAATCCAAGCTGATTTGAAAAAAAGTTATAAAATCATAAAAATGACACTTTTCTTTTCTTAAACCAAGAATGTACTACTCATGATTATGATGATAGAACTTTCAATTAATAGAAAATTATTTATTTATGGCCGTGGAGTCATGTTATTAAGTTCATTTACAAATGCTAAATATATGTTATATTTTATCATACTCTGCCTAACTGACATATGGATATACTTACTTAAATGTTGTCATTTAGTTTTATTTATGTTTTATTTAACATTGCAATAAAAGCGCGAGATTTGGCTAGCCGCAAAAGCAGGTTCAACTCACCATGTTTGTCTTTAAATGTCCTGTGCCAAGTCAGGAAAATGGTCATTGTTATATCATGTTCGTTTCTGTGTGTGTTACATTTTAGTGTAGTGTCGTAGTTCTCGTTTTATATTTGATGTGTTTCTCTCAGTTTTAGTTTGTAACCCGGATTTGTTTTTTTTTAAATCGATTTATGAATTTCGAACAGCGGTATACTACTGTTGCCTTTATTATATGATTATTTGACTGATTTTTTAAATGTATTATATATATTTTACTGAAGTAAATGAATATTTGTAATATTCATGTTTTATAAATTGTATTGCTAAGTACGAAAAAAAGATTATTATTATTCATAGTAATCCTTTATAACCTTTTAAAAAAGGAAATGCGTTCCAAAGTTACAATAAAAATGTTAAAAGTTTTTTTTTTGTCAAAATTAAAGACATGGCATACAAAAAGCACTTTAATTAGGTCTAATTACATCAGTACATGTGTGTTTAACAGATTATAAGAAAGCCATATTTTTCTCAAACTCGTGTACTACATTTTGTACCTATCAAAGGGGAACGAAAGATACCAGAGGGAGAGTCAAACTCATAGATAGATAAAAACCGACAACGCCATGGCTAAATATAAAAAGACAAACTGAAAAATAACAGTAAGACAAACAAACAAATAATAATAATATCAAGTGATTTCAAAGGGCCTTGCGATTCCAGTTTTTTTAGGATGTTGCAATTTTGAATGAGTATTATTTAGAATTCAATACCCTCTGACCATGTGTATCTTTTTAATGAGTTTGCATAAAGCAGGAGGTATAATTTTATACTTTACAACTAATCAGAAGATTTTTCTTATCCTTTTTTTTCCCAAATTATGAATAGATATATTTCTCATAAAAAATAAAACTATTTCAGTTATTTTGTTGGCTGATGTTACCTCATTAAAAAGATAATGATAGTGTTACCTCATTAAAAAGATAATTATATAACCATTGTATGTTACCATGAAACATATACAGTTTTTATTTATGAATTTAGGAAAATTCAGTTTAAGACAAAACGCATTCCAAACAAGAAGCATCTTAATGAGATTGTATATAATATATTAATATAATCAAATTGTTATATAGGATAAGATGATTAACTTTATCAATTTGATAAATCTGTAAATCATGTAAGGATGTAAACAATATGTTTGATATATATATATATATATATATATATATATATATATATATATAAATATATCTTTATTTAATTGTGGTATTTGTCATGGGAGTTGGAAAGAAATTGATTTTAACAGTTAAAGTTAAAAATAAAAAAGAGGTTATTTGGTCAATTATGGTTCAGACTGGTAAAGTATTGTTCAGATCTTTGGTAGAGTATTGTCATGTTTTGATGTTATATTTTGTTAATCCATTAAATTTTGTCAACTGTCTTATCGCTTGCAATTGTAAATAAAAAAACTGTTTCATTCGTGTGTTTTGGTAAATATAAAAAAGAAGATGTGGCATGATTGCCAATGAGACAACTGTCTACAAGAGACCAAAATGACACAGACATTAACAACTATAGGTCACCGTACGGCCTTCAACAATGAGCAAAGCCCATACCGCATAGTCAGTTATAAAAGGCCCCGATAAGACTGTAAAACATTTCAAACGAGAAAACTAACGGCATTATTTATATAAAAAAATGAACGAAAAATAAATATGTAACACATAAACAAACGACAACCACTGAATTACAGGCTCCTGACTTGGGACAAGCACATACATAAATAATGTGGTGGGGTTAACCTGAAGACAGTGATATAACAGTACAACATAAGAACGAACTATAAAAGTCAGTTGAACAAGGCTTAACTTATCAGATTGACAAAAATACAAGTGGACGTGGCCGGGTACTTATACATCCCGACAAAAAAAGACACAAAGAACAGATCTGAGAGTACTCGCAGTTATCTGACAGCTAGTTCAAAGTCACTAACAACTAATTAAAATATCATGCATCTAAGACTAAACTTTCAATCCGTACACATCCAACTTCCAATGGATTTAGTGTAAAGACGTCATAAACAGCCAGAGTTAAACAAGACCTTGTGCAATGCCAAGTTACGGGTATCGACAGATTGTAGATCCATGAATATGTATATGTATATAACATACTAGTAATATTTAGTTATCTTTTAATTTACTGATAACAAAATCAATATTCATACCAATAAAAACAATATTCAATGATCTTATTACAGTGTTGAATAGGTAACCTTTTAGAATAAGTTTATTTAAAGGAGCGACAAGATTACATGGATCATTTCTAAATTTCCGGGCACGGTTAACAACATTTCCGTAAAAATGAGAATGTGCTATCCCGTTTGAAATAAGCTTTCTACAGGTACAACCAAACTTATAAACAAAATCTTTATATCTAGGGAAAAATTGTAAAGGTTTTAAGTAATTTATGGTATCTATATCCCTGGTTTAATAATTTACCAGTAATACATATATTGCGTTCGTTAAAATCAAAAACGTCACAACAGACACGGGCATAGCGAACGAGTTGTGAAATATAAACACCTTAAGATGGTGCCAAAGGAACATCACCATCTAAAAATGGAAAATTAACAATAGGGAACGAAAAATCGTCTCTTTTGTCGTAAATTTTAGGGTGGAGATCATAAATCACCCAGTTTATTCATAAGATCTTAGTTTGGGTCAATTTAATTTATACGATGTAGTTAGTTTACAGTTTGATTTAGAAGCAACATCGACAACAGCTAGATATTACAATTAATTATCTAATTACTACCACAATTTCATATTAATAAGTATTGTAATTTTCATTATTATTAATACATGTTACTTCAGTATTACAATAATAATCTTGACTTCTATCCTATTTTTTGGAAATTGTGTAGAAATTCAAATGTGACGTCAGTCTGTGCGTCTATCTCTACGATTAACTCGGCTGTTCCTTTTTATGTTCTGGTTAAGGTTGTTTCACCTGATCGTTTTTATTCTGTAGTTTGTCCTCACTTCGGTGTTAACATGTATTTCTATCATAATATTATATTTATTTATATATATATTTACTGTTTGCAAAAGTGTGAATTATTCTTAATACTAAGGATTTCCTTATCTCAGGTAGATATCCTTAGTATTTATCTCAACTTTTTGGAACTTTTGGTACTCTGTGCTCTTTTACTTTGTACTTGTTTTGGATCTCGAAATTTTATACTCTGAGCGTCAATGACGAGTCCTATGTAGACGTCTGGCGTATTGCATTATTAGCCTGGTACATTTTGACATGTATGTTGTCCCATTTATTCGTATTGTAGTCCTGTCATGTAATGTTGTCATTTTAATGTTATAATTAACAGTTTCAACCCACCATTTTTTTAAATGTCCTGTACCAAGTCAGGAAAATGGCCATTGTTATATTATAGATCGTTTCTGTGTGTGTTGCATTGTAGTGTTGTGTTTCTGTTGTGTCGTTGTTCTACTCTTAAGGATGTTTGCTTGCTATGTTATGTAATTTTTGTAAAATTTTCGAAATCCTCTGGTTTTATCCATTTGAATGCCTTACAAAATTTTGCCCATGAACCCCCATTTTTCTTTTTATAAATCTTTTACAAGTATAATTATAAGCCATTTGTAAAAGTCTTATAAAATTTTATTTATTTTTTAATAGTTTTTGAGAACTTTAACTGGTCAATGATAAAGCTATGGAAAAAATCAAGAGAGAACATTTTCTCGCCAAAATTCCAATGGCGAATATCTCGAAACAAGCACATTGACCCCTATATATGTTTTGCTTTTTTGATTCTTCAATTAATCCTCTATCAATATAAACTAGTTTTATGGAAAGCTATTTATTTTTAAACTGAGCAGCAAACATCCTTAAATGTGATGTGTTTCCTCAGGATTAGTTTGAAACCCCGACTTGTTTTCTTCTCAATCGATTTATTAATTTTGAACAGTGGTATACTAAGGTTGCCTTTGTTTAGACGGAGACAAAGGTCGATAATATGTTAAAATAAAAAAGAAGATGTGGTATGATTGCCAATGAGACCACTATCCACAAAAGAACAAAATGACACAGACATTAACAACTATAGGTCACCGTACGGCCTTCAACAATGATCAAGTCCATACCGCATAGTCAAGACTGTTTCAGACTGGTTCAATAACGTTAACAGTTCCTATTTATTTCAATGGCAAAGATAAGGGTCAAGTGCTTATCAGTACAGTCGAATATAGTCAAGACAAGGGTCGAGTAATGTTGAGTAAAATTCAGACCAATTAAGACTGGTCGAGTAAATATCAATACAGCCGAGTACAGATATAGGCCATTTCAGATTTTTACTGGTTTGTAGTGAATATTACATCGTATTTATATAATACAAGAATTGTTACGTATTCCATATGTTCTACCAAAGGTTTTTAGTTTATATGCAGAAGTATGATAAAACAAAACATGGTTGTGATCATAAATGAACGCGCTTTGAATATTTTTGAATATTGCTTATTTTCAAATAATCACTTATAATACATTCACATAGACATCTTCATCATAAGACAAAACCAAAACCGTTAGATATCGAAACCAATCGAATGTGTTGTCTTATCTCTTATTTCTGTATTCAGTAAAAGTGTGCAGATTATAGAAGATATAAAGAAACATTCAAACTTATTAATCAAAAGCAAATTGACGATATCATGGAAAACCCAAAAGACGACGAAAGGACAACAACAGTATGTAAATCACAGCATATAAAACTAAAGATTGAGCAAAACGATACCCAAAAAACGGGGATATCAAGTTATCCGGAAGGGTACATGGAGGTTCATCCTACTCCACTATTGACATTCCTCATGTTCCTCATCAAAATATAAACCAGTGATAAGTCTACTTCCGAACGGTAGTCACATTCGAGAAAAGAGGACGGAACTGTGATTAAGACTATTAAAACATATACATCTTCGTCTTTAAAACAGACATTTCATAACCAACTCTTAATGGCGTTAATACTAGTTTTAGTGGGACAATTTTAACTTCACCAAATGGAAACCGTGATTTAATATCTTCCTTGAAATTAGCAAACATCTATCAGGGAAATCGAGATAGGAAACGTAAGATCAGGAATCACTTGTCGATTGGTAAATATATACTCAATACTTTAGTGCTGCTGGAATGATGCTTCATAAAAGTGGAAAGTTCATAATTAGAGAGCTGAACCATCTGTCAATAAAGTTTTTCAATATATTTTTTGTGATAATCTTCAATATTCGAATAGACTCATTCGAATGTGTGTATCGTGTAATAATAATAATCAGTGTCATATGTGTCCGACAACATATACAAGTATAAACTTGTGGAGTTTATCAAGATATGTTAGCACTCGCATTTACATATGTATTAGAACTTCAACTCTATTAATCAAACATGGTTTTGGTTTTAGTTTCGGTATCGGTATCGATTTCGGTTTCTTTTACGGCTTACATTTAAGATCTCTATGAGATATTGAGATTGATGTACTTTCATAAAAAGCAATACTGTAAATGAAAATTAGGAATGTGACAAACATACAACCATCTGACCAAAGCAGAAAACAACAGAAGGCCACCAATGGCATTCGACACAGAGAGAAAATCCCGCCCCGGAGGTGGACTTCATCTGGCCCCTAAACAAACAGAAATGGAGGCGAACGTAGGAAAGTAGAAAAAATACAAATACTATAATTTAGGTTGTACTGGTTTAACACTAAGTATATGTCTCTACTGAGGGACAGTAGTATTGAAATTGTCATCTTCAAAAAATTTAGAGTTTATGAAATTAATGTATCATTAATGTTACCAATTTTCTGAACCAGATACGTAATTTACAATTCAAATAAATAAACAATAACAAAAGTCAAGAGTGTTACAAAGTATATAGTGTTTTCATATACAAGTACAAATAAAAACACTTACTTGCAATTTGTGCAGTTGTATCTGTAATCAGGTGACAATCTATAAATATTTCATATTGCAAAAATCATTCAAATTCAAATGGAACCCTAAATATTTTTAAAAAAAATATCAGCATAGTAAACATAATTAAATTTTGCGAGAGATTTCAGAAAAAAAAATAGCAAAACGGAATATAAGACAAACTTTCATGGCATGGATTTTTATTGTTTAAGGTGTACTTTATGTTTAGTAATTTCAAAACAACTGAAATAGTAAAGCCTAACGCACTATCCTTTTTATACTTACTTGCTTAATTATTCACAGTTGAAGGAGGTATCATACACAACCAGTTATCGAATCACCTGCATAACCCGCAATGAATAAATCCGGACGTTGACGCGTTCGAAGCGATAATCAGAACAAAATCAGTTAGACAACAATTTCAAATGCATTTCTAGAACTCATGTGATTATAGCTTTTTGTGTACATGAACACGATATTTTATCTTATCAAAAATAATGATATCACAAGTCTAAATTTTGTATAAAACGTGTGATACAGTTTGGTGCATATTATACACTTTATGTAGACACGATGAAAATGTAAACGTGGGGTTTACTCGCGTACAATTCATGTAACTCGGCGTTTACTCCGAAATTTAAGTAGACATAAAAAAACAAGCGTTTACTTTCACGTTTACCTCCGTGTTATCAAATAAAGGGACGTCTTTGTTAGTTTGTCCATAGAAAACGTGCGTTAAGTTCCGCGTTTATTTCAGCGATAACCTGAAGGTGGCGCGTCTTTGGTGTTTTTCTTTTTTTTAAATTAAACGAACGTTTACTTCTGTATGGTGGGTTACACTAATGACTGAACCAATGTAGAATATAAACGAAAATTAGATTGCTTGCAAGAAGGATTTAAACAAAATATCTACAATATCAAAAGCCGGAGTACTTTCTATACCTCGGTATGAATTGTTTAAAAATTGCAAAATGTTAATTTTGCATAAAAAAAGGTATGAACATTTTCA
Organism: Mytilus galloprovincialis; assembly: GCF_965363235.1. Taxonomy (NCBI): domain Eukaryota; kingdom Metazoa; phylum Mollusca; class Bivalvia; order Mytilida; family Mytilidae; genus Mytilus; species Mytilus galloprovincialis. Next base: position 79,349,061 of record NC_134845.1, on the reverse strand, counting down.
ATTTCGTTCAAACTATGTTCTTTTGTCCCTTAAGATGAATAGTTTTACACAAATTGAGAGCTGTATAAGTCTGCAGTTACCTATTTTTATGTCGATAACAATAAAAAGTGACAATAATTCTTTGTTTTTATTAATATTCTTGTACTTGCCTAATAGTTGAATAGTTTGCTTACCTCCGGATTGAGTGTAAGACATATATGTGAAGAAATTCAGTTTCAATTTGCATTTGTTGTCGCATGACAATACTGTTATGTTTGTCGCCAAGGTTGAATAGTTTTACATAATTTGAGAGCCCTATAAGTTTAGGGGTTTTGATAATATAAAAAGAGACAATAATTCTTTTTTTATTAATATTATTGCATCATATTTATATGTTTGTATACCTCAGGATTAAGTGTGAGATATAAATGCGGAGTATTTAAGTTGAAGATTGCAAACTTTGTCGTCCCATAAAAAAAGGTGCTAATATTTTCAATTTGTTAGAATATTATACAATGGCATTAAATTCTGTTATTTTTGTCCCTGAGGATGAATGGTTTAACACAAACTAATAGAAAATGCAGACGTAAAAGAAAACATCTTTAAAACGTCAACTGGAGATTACATTCCACGGATATTACAATTCGCAATCTTGTCTTTAGAAATCAGAATACAAGTATCTGAAGGGACACTGATATCGATCTGCATGATGAAGAATTTTAAGGAGAAGAACTACAGCTCTGAATTAAAACTACCCTATGTTTGTTTGTATAGAATAATAAAGACATATTTATTATAATAATATCAACAGAAAAAAAAATGATTTCAAAATATTATCATAAAAAATTTAAAAAGAATCATATAATTTATGTTTACTGAAACCAGTTTAACAAGTTATCGTCCCAAAACATATCAAACTCCCCAGCAGTTCCATCTCCGATCCACATTCTACTCTATGCTGATTTATTCAGTAAAGGAAAACAGTTCTGGAAAACAAAGGATCACTGTACGGAGTTTGAAAATATGTCGTCCCTCGGAAATGGCAACGTTGAATCAGGATTCCCTTGTTAGCAAAATTTAAATGTTCCATACGGAAACAGCTTTCGACCACGCTAAATGTTGTAACACACTGATTTAAAGTGTCAAACAATCAAAACAAAAGGTAAAATTTCTATGGTAGAGTCTTGTGGCCAATTCAGAATTTAACCAGGAAATGTGAAAATGAAGAATTTTGAAATTTCTAACGTTCCGGTTTAATTCCGGGTATAGATGTAATACCACCAAATAATGGTACATTAATACGGTTGCATACAAAAATAGTTCGAAAACAGTATTCCCTTGAATTTGACAGTTGTGTGTAATTCATCAAACATTTTATTACAGTAAAACATTTCTAGGTCATCAAAATATATCGAGGTTATTTCAAAGCATGATTTTTAGTGTTTTTTTAAGTTTCTATAGAATATTTTTGGAAACTTGAAATTTCATGGTTACTAAATCTTGTACACATGTTATATAAGGGGGACGTTTGATTGGTTAACTTCCAGTGATGGTCATTTTATTATATGCAATTGCAATGAAAAGTTAAGTGATTTTTTTTTTGTACGGTACTAGTCAGGACAAAACTTTTCTCATACCAAGTATTTCTTTATTTAAAATAAAGGTACAATCTGCAACATTTTTTTTGGAAAAGTGTAAAATTAACAAAGACTTATAGGTGGAAATAAAAATATAATTTCATGAAATGATTTGAAGATATGTTTCAGCAAATTTTAACAATGAGATTTTTCAAAAAATCATGAGTCGTAAACTTTAAAATTGATAACAAATTAAAATAGTAAGTATGTTTTTATTTTTGCCAAAGTCTGATTTTCTTTTTAATGTTAGCTTTAAACAGAATCCTCTTTTTATATATAAAAAAAATATATATCAAAGAATATATTGAATCAAAATATCATTATTGGACTTACCTTAAAAGTGTAATTGTTCTTCTGTCTAACCTCAGTTGTTCACGTTGTGTTCAACTCGACGTCCGGATTTATTGTATCGGGGTTATACCGGTTGAGCGTGAAAAAAACTTATATTGTGTTATGTCTTAAGGCATAAATATACATACATTCGGTTGACAATAGTTGTTGTCAAATGATTACAAATTGTGTCAATTTATAAATATCAAAAAGAAGATATGGTATGATTGCAAGTGAGACAAATGTCTATCCAAGTCAATATGCGTAAACAAATAACAATTTTAGGTCAAAGTACAACCTTTAACACGGATCCTTAGCTGAAATCGAACATTAATCTATCAAGTGCCCAAAAAGACTAATGTAAAACCATCCAAACAGGTAAAACCAACGGTATAATATATATATTAAACCGAGAAAATTGAATAAATTATGAACCACACCAACAAACGACAACCACTTAACGACACACTCTTAACTTCGGACAGGTGCATAGCATGCATGGGATGTAGGCGTTTTAACAGGCAACAACATTCATTCTAACCTAAAATAGTTGTATCGCACACAACATAAAAAGACACACACTAAGATATCAATTAAAATGGATCATACAAAAACAAGTATTTATACACTTAACGAATACGTTTGAAATGTCTGTTTCTGTTAATTTGTGTTGATACTATCATAGATTTGCTGCAACATTGAGACACTGGCTAATTATGTTCTCTTTAATGACTGTAGCTATGGCAAATAAACAAGTACACCAAGCCTCATGACTTTCTTATGAAAGTTCAATGGTAATATAGCAAAATTGTACATTAAAAAAATAGGCAGATACTATCAACATAGAAAAACCAAATCCAATAATGAGGATGACAACACTGTTAGAATAGTATTTAAGTGAAAGGATCGAAAATCCTACTTCAAATCGATTTTGGGTAGTTTTATTTGAAATCACCTGCTCTTCGTTCATTTTTACATAATACTATTTGAAAGCATTTAAACTTGGACACTTTCCTCTACACGGAAATTGTAAATGAAATAGATAATATTTAACAATAGTTCATGACCAAGACAGCTCACTATCTGTATGGCTCACTATCTTTATGTGGAGAACTGGACAAGTGCCTAGAGATTGAAGATTTTGTCCGATATTATACCAAATGTTATACATAATAGTCTGCGAAGACAACGACAAAACAGTCCAGCATCTCTACATTAAAACATAACAAAGAACGTTATCATATTTCATTGAAGGACACTCTCACGGTTTATCAACCTTGGTGTTAAAGTTGTTCCGATATTCACAAACCTTAAAGGCTGATCTTCTCAGAACACTTATCCCGATAACATTCCGCGCCTAAATCAAACTGCAATCACTATGGTTTAGAATTTTTAAATCGGAAGAAGACAAAAAAGATAATAATAATATACTTAGTTCGAGTCTGGCTACAAGGTATACAACCAGTAATTCTAAGCGCCATTGTTATTTATGTTAAATTCTACAATTTCAAGCACTTATAAATACGTTGTCTTGAGTTCGAATGAAATAGCAGTCATTTCATATCAAAACTAAACAGTACTCTTTAAACATGTCATATCAATAGAAAGATATGTTTGACTTCTTGTATATTGCTAAATGATCACAATAGTTACCTATTACAGCCAAGTCTTGACCTTGAATTTACAAACCTTAAACACTCAACAAGAATCGGGTTTTCAGTTAGAAAAACTTAACTGTATCAAAATAATGAATAACACAATGTATACTTGTGGTATAATCTATGAAATCTTATTATTAGAATAATACTTACACGGGAAATTCCCTAAAGTAACTGAAAAAGAACAGACCCTGTTTACATGTGACAGAAAGATATGTTTCACTAGTTGTATAATGCTACATGATCACAATAGTAACTTATTACAGCCAATTCTTGATCTTGAATTTACAAACCTTAAACACTCAACAAGAATCTCGTTTTCAGTATGAAAATTTAAATGTATGTAAATGATCAGTATCACAATAGATGCTGTGGTATAATTTATATAAGTTTATCCTTAGAGTGATACTTACCTATCAATTTCTCTGAAAGTACATAAACCATACATATCATGAATTAGAAAACATAAAGACAAATGAATGTTGTATTCTGTTAAACATTTACATAATAGGTATATATAAATCAGAGAAGAACACACTCTGTTTACAAGTGATATCAATAGAAGTATAAAGTATGACTACTTGTATCGCTACATGATAGAAAAAGTCACTAGGAGCATAATGTCAATCTGCAACAGTATTTTTTTCTTTCATCAAGTCTTCATCATAAGAATTTAACACAAACGACAAAAACGTTTAACTTATGACTTTTCTCAGACTTTCAGACGATGTTTCGATAGATAGTATTCAGTCCAATCCGTCATGTCAAGATAATTCAGACTTAATAAGAGCAAGTTTAGACCAATTCAGACGAAGGTTAAGAATTTGTGTTGATTTTGTAAGATCAAAATCAGTCGTGAAAAGATTTTAACTCTTCGGGTACAAAACGGGCGACACTTTTTCTGTGTTTGACAGTGATTGCCACCTCCTTTAGAATAAAATCTGTAAAGTTTGAAGGATTTTCTATTGTAGTCTTTTAATATATTTTTTGTTTATCGATTGACATAATTGTATATACATGTGACTGGTTACATATGGACACAATAATTGTTGTATCCGGGGAAACTGTAAGTAATAACAAAAAATGCTGTTTATTTTTCCAACCATCTGTAAATATATGATCATAAGTTAATTCTTTTCGATTCGAAGTGAACTTTTAAATGTGATATCAATTTGATCTCTAATATTACAAAAATAACTGTTCAACGATTTTTTTTACACTTAAGTGGTTCTGTTTTTGCTGTGATTCTTTCTGTTTTTGTTTGTAAACCTGATTTTTTTTTTCTCAATCGATTTATGACTTTTGAACACCGGCAAACTACTGTCGCCTTTGTTTACATCTCTCTCTCTCTCTCTCTCTCTCTCTCTCTCTCTCTCTCTCTCTCTCTCTCTCTCTCTCTCTCTCTCATGATTAAAGCAGAATGTAGCATACCGAACACTTACGTATATTTTACTTTGCCTTACGCTAATGAGTCATGACGCATGATCATGTACTGGAAGAATTTTAATTGTTTTACATTAATTGTTTGTTGTTGATCATTATTGGAATTACTTTTTATGATGCGACCTGAATAACTTTAAACTGTAGAAGGTTTTTTTAAAGAATGTTATGCATTTTAGAATCAGCTCATCATTATTGCCCTCAAGCTAATATGTATAATGGCATAAATAACATATATATAACATCTGTTGTTACTCTATGTATGTGAAGCTAGCAGTCAGTTCGTTATTGGATATTGAATATTCAAATTTAGTTGAAAATCCTAGAAAATTCAAATATTTAATAACATTCAAAGCATGATTTTCAGAGTTCAAGATACGCAGAAAATGGTTTAATGTCCCCTTTAAGCTGTCGAAAATTATCGTTGTCATCGAATATAACCTCGTATGTAAGTTGCATATTTGTCTTTATAAAATATAGATTTATATGAATAAATCGACATCAAAGATGTAATTTAAAATATTATATATACGATACAAAATCAGAAACTGATCACTCTAGAAACGTTGAGAAATATAATTATATATATTTATAATAAAGAAGAAATGTATAGCGAAAACCTACCGGTGACCGCTGAAATGAAGATGATACCCCCAGGTATTTAAATGTCCCTAAAAATCAAGGATTAAGCAGACAGTTACTTAATAGGTATACACAAACGTGACCAAAAAGAAATCTTGGTAGACTTATTGTCTTCTATGTTTACGGAGGGCACAAAGTGTCAGTTTGATATTTAAAATGTAAAGCGAAAACCTACCGGTGACCGCTAAAAGGACAATGAGACCCCCTGGTGTAATAATGTCCTGAAAAATCAAGGATATCATAGACTAAATTTTAAGGTTGTATCTAAAGGATTTTCCAGAACAATGTCATCTTCATTATCTATTGTCACAATTTCATGAAAAAGGGCACAGGGAAATGATGAGAGCACTCAAATCTCTCAATCTGCCTAATATTTAGCAGATAGTATGTTGATTGGTAGATGCAAGCGGGACTATAAGTTAAATTGGTAAACTGCATGTCTTCTCTGTTTACGGATGTTTTTGCTATATATTAAACTGGCACTTTGGACCCTCCGTTAAAAAAGAGAAGCTGCCAATATTTCTTTTAGTCACGTTTGTATCTACCTATTTATTAACTGGTTGCCTAATATTAGGCAGATTGAGAGATCAGGGGGAACTCACAATTGAACTGTGCACTAGTAACCCAAATTTAACTTGATCGGACAAAAACGCATTAACGCTGTTTAAATGAGATTAATCGTCATTTGATAAAGGTTGACAAAAATTTTTAATTTATTTCAATGCATATCAAATCATTTTAATGCCAGTCAAATAGATTCGCTTGCAGTCGTTCAATTTAATTCAAGTTGGTGGTAAAATACGTCAAACAAATAGGCCACGCCCCCGTTAAACTATTTCAAACTGGTATTAATTCGTTTTAAACCGTGTTTAGACCCGAGCATTTAACAGGTAAATCACTCAAGCAAAACAACATCGATGTATCTTTCGTTTATTTGTTTCAAACTTTATCGACTTGTGAATCTGTTAAAAATAAAATAGTTAGATGTTTAACATATTTTTAATTTGCCCAAATGCAGTAGATCTTTATCTCACATATTCGTTTCAAAACTTGCTGAGTGCTATGAAAACTCGTGACATGTAAGTATGGTCCATTGAAATGACTTACGAAACTTTATGTATTCCTGTATATTTCCGTTTCTCTTTTTCTGTCTTACTATCCGTAAATTAAATATAGACACTGAAATTAAAGTAACTTACCAAAATTATTTATTTTTAACATAGTTTAAATCGATGTTTCTTATATTTTCGGTCAACAACAAATATTCCCTAGCTGTTTATTGATATTATGAAGTAGCTTGTAAGATGAAGACAGTGCTGACATTTGTTGAATTTAATAAACAGTTAAGTCTTGCTCAAAATTGTAAATGAAGTAACAGCTCAATTAACTTTTAAAACTGTGTCAAATTGTAATATCGGTCACTGACGCGAAACGGGCGTTAATTGTGGAAAGGCAGCAAAATACGGAAATTGTGAACTGTGGTTCCGATTCTGTAAAGGGATTTTTGTGCTGTCATGTACCGTGGCGTACAAAAAGTCTTGCTATCAATGAACATGTATTCTGTTTATATGAGATAAATTTTAGTCTGCGATAACGATGGGTAGGTTGATTTTAGTTTAACGACCTTGATTTGCTCCAAGTCGACATTCTCTTACGTGCATTTAAAAAAAACGTATATTTACATTTAGGGCATTTAATATAAGTCTACCTACCAAAATAAAATCAACAACAACATTATTAAAAAAAAAACAAGAATGAAAAAGAAACAACTATGCATTGTTGCTCTGATATAATTTTTATTTACAGTATTTTAGCGGTAATTTCTAAATAAAAATGTATTGTCGTAGAAATAAAATATTTCATTTAGGTGCTTTCGTTGAAGTTCGCGTTACATATCAAAATGAATTTCATTGGTCGGAACAATTGCAAACTTTCAATCCAGGTGTTCTCATCGAGGTCCGCGTTCATGTTTCAATTCAATACATATTATTTCAGCTAGGTGCTTTCGTTGAAGTTCGCGTTAAATAGTAAAATGAATTTCATTGGTCGGAACGTTTGCAAACTTTCAATCCAGGTGTTCTCATCGAGGTCCGCGTTTCGTGTTTCAATTAAATCCACAATATGAAGTCCAATATGGTAAAAAAAAATTAATTCTAAACTCTACATGTCATTATTTGACTAATCATGTCAGGCTTGGATTAGATAATAAAATGTCGAATCAGAGAATGTATTGACTAATGTGAAAAACTGTATATATGTTTGTTCCGTCTGTGTATATGTTCTTCATGTGTGTAATTATAAACTGTTTTGTGTGATCTACGAAATTTGACGTTCACAAAGAAAAAGGCGGGAAAGAGAAACAAAGCAATTACTGACTTAAGTATAAGCAACCTACTTGCACCAGCACTATTTTCTCTTTTCCCCACCACACCTTTCTATTATCCATATGTGTTTAACATTTGTTCATTATAACAATATAAAACAAATATGAATGTGATATATTCGAGAGCCGCCTCAGATGGCGAAGAAGGGATAAAAATAGGGTAAATGATCCCAAGGCCCTGTACCCTGCTAATACAATCTGATTACGAATCACCTAAAATCACATCGGCAGAAATACTTCACTACATTAATAGCGAGATAAATCTTGATATATCGGCCCTCATAGGCTATTTCCAATCCACTGGTATAAACAAGTTATCTTACCTCCTATACATTTCCAGGAATATGATTGGTTAAAAGCGTCCGCGTGCAAACCGTGTATATTTGATATTAGGTTAGTAGGGAGGCGGGGCTTATCTCATACACGGTTAGTAGTGGAGTTACGTCCCTTTATATTCCTTATTAGGTAAGAAGGGGGCGGGGCTTATTTCATACACGGTTAGTAGAGGTGTTATGTCCCTTTATAAAAAACAAAACGGTACTGAGAAAAAATCTTAAAAGTTCCAACAGACGAAGAAATTGATGATTAAGATTGAAAAAAATTCATCCAACACATTTAAACCTTACAAGTCGTTATTGTTGGCATCTGTTTTTGTAGGATCAATGGAAGTATTTTCTTAGTAGACTTTCTCATTTGGAGAATCACTAGTCTTAATTTCACACGTTAAGATAGTCGGTAAGATCAATTCGTTACATAGTGTGCTAGTGACGTAATACGGTATATATGGGGTCAGTACATTCCATACGGGGATTCGAGCTTCGCTCTCACCCCATATGGAATTTACTGACCCCATATATACCGTATTAGGTCACTAGCACACTATGTAACTAATATTCTCGGCCTCTTTTAGAGATGAACATTCAAAGGACATCTTCCAAGATGCTTTTGGAGATAAAATAGAGGTTCAAGATGTTACCTTTAATGTAGAGCAAGCAGAACCCCTACAATGGGAAAACAAAAAAAAAACCATTGACATTATTTTGTTCGGTATACCATATGAATTAAAACCAGAGTACATCAGAAACAAAATGCAAAAATATGTAGATATAAGGGAAATAAAATATAACAACTACAAAGATTTCCCTGACATATCTAGTGGGGTCGTTACTGTTGTCGACAACAGTATTAAAGAGGATATACCCAAAAAAATATATATAAAAGGGCAACAGATATCTACTCGATATGAAGGCCAGCTACACGGCAAAAAGTGTTTTAATTGCCAAACATATGGACATATCTCAAAAGATTGTCCAGAGCCACAAGGTAGAGTCTGGGGTTCAGCAAGAACCCAGCTTACTAGAACAAGAACAAATAGTAATGAGTCCCTATCCACACAAGACTCACAAGAATCCCAAGATTCACAAGAAACCACAATTGTTAACTCAGGGGAAATAGAGGTAGAAATCTACCATGATAAGGAAACATTAGAAGTAACCCAAAACTAACACTTCCGTTTCCACCCCCATAGAAGAAACTCTAAATGAATCAAAGAGCAGCATTGAGTCAATTGATCATGAGATCATAATCACACAAGCTCTTGAAGTCAAATTTGATAAACCTCAGTCAGAGACTGAAAAAATAAATGAAAATCAAAAAGGTAAAAAAAAGCCAAACCAAACTGATTACAATGATCTGATGGACGATTTAACAGAGATATTGGGCCCAGTTTCTGAGTCAGATCCCGAAAATAGTGAAACAGAAGAACAGCAAGTAGAAAATAAAGAGTCGAATGCCAAATCTGGAGCCTTATTGGCTCAAGGAAAAGGTATGACCCAAACCAAACAAAAAAAAGTCCTAACAGACAAAGAAAAAAAGAGAGCGAGAACAGAAAGACAAAGAATTGAAAAAAGGAAAAATCTAAGTGATAGCGAAAATGCAGGAGAAAAAGGGAAGCCAGTGGCAAAGAAACAGATAAAATAAAACAATAGTCATAAGATAAAACTAGATTTAAATTAAAATTTAAAGAAAGACAAAACTATTATATTGTATATTTTATTATTTATGTATGATTAGTATCTTCTCATTACTACTATACTCTTTTTTACTAACACACATGAGCACCCTTCATATTATTTCACAAAATATAAGGAAGAACATAAACATAAAGAATAAAGATATTATCAACAACTACCAAGATGCAAATATCATCTGTCTACAAGAAACAGGGGTATTAAAAAGATCAACCCAAGTTGATATTCAAGCCACAACAAATTATAAGATTTACAGTTCCGATGGAGAAAATAGGGCAAGGTGTGATGTATACTTATAGCAAAAGATGCAAAAGAAATAATTAAGAAACAAGTTCCAGCGATGCTAAAAGGAAATTTCATACATCTTGAATTTAAAATAGAAAGTAAAAAAATATCAACTTCTAAATATATATAGCCCAGAGAATTCAACAAGACCACAAACAGAATTCTATGAACAATTAGATAAATATGTTGAACAGATAAATGTAAAAACATATGTGGTAATTTTTGGAGGGGATTTTAACCTAATTACATCAGAAAGAGACTCAAAAACAGGAATAGTCAAAACAGGTAGAAGGACATTGGATATATTTAACAGTATCATTTACAAACTAAACATAAAGGATACATACAGATACAAAAATAAAAATACAAGAGTATACTCATGGACAAATTTTGACAATAGTTCGGCAACAAGAATAGACAGAATCTATCTATCCAAAAATATCTGTAATAAAATAAAAGAAACAATATATAAACATTTTGCAAGATCAGATCATAATGGATATAAATTAAGAATATCAATTGACCATATAAAATGGGGAACAGGATTTTGGAAACTAAATGAATCTTTACTAAAACAAAAGAAATATACAGAATTGATAAGAAACTTTTGGAATTCATGGGGAAAGGAGAAATTAAAAATGAATATTTTAGATTGGTGGGAAAAAGGAAAAAAATCAATAAAGGATATAACTATAAACTACAGCAAGGTAAGGCAACGAAAGAAAAATACAAATATAAGGGTTTGATACAAGAACTAGAAGACGAGGAAAATAAGGATAAAAATGATATATCTAATGAAAGAATAAATAAAATAAAAAAAGAAATAGCAATATTGGATGATAATAGAAAAAAGGAGTTATAATAAGATCAAGGGAGGAATATTACAATGGAGATCTAGAAAATATAGAAATTTTTGAACTAGCTGAAGAAAAAAGGGGCATAAAAAAAGAAATAAGAGAACTTTATGACAAAAATGGGATACTAAGGGAAAACAAAGAAGAAATAATAAACGTTGTTAGAGACTTTTATGAAGGATTATATAGTAGTCAAAACATAGAAAACGGAAAAATAAAAGACTATTTGGAAGGGGTCAAATTAAATAAATTAGACGAAGCGGATTGGGTACATTTGAATCCAATCATGACGAACGAAGAATGTTTCAAAAATACAAAAGATTTCCAAAACAATAAAACACCAGGAATAGATGGCCTAGGGAAATCATTCTATGTCGAATTTTGGGATATTATAGGCGAAGATTTGACGGAAGTAATAAACAATATTTATTTAACAGGGGAAATGACGGAATCCATGAAAACCGGCATTATTACTCTCAGCTATAAAAATAAAGGAAATTCGAAAGATTTAAAGCAATGGAGGCCCATAAGCTTATTATGTTTTGACTATAAAATTATAACAAAGACCCTAACAAAAAAAATGGCAGAAGTGATAAACCAACTAATCGATGTAAATCAGACAGGGGCAGGGCCAAATAAAAAGATCACAGAAAACATATATGGAATAGACTCAATCATAGAACTCATGAAAATGAATGATTGGAATTGCTATCTTGTATCCTTTGATTAAAGGGGCACTAGCTGTCAAATTCATTGTAACCTATTTGACTCAAATTCTCATATTTGGTTTATAACAATGTAAAACATTTATCCAAACTATCAAAAGTCTAAAATAAACAGTTTACAGAGCATGGGGTAGATAATATGTAGGTTCGTTTCGTGTGTATTTTAGTCCAGACGCCATCTAATTAACTATCGATTTGAACTCAGATGACCATATAAGCGATGTAAACAAAAATAGATACGAATAGATTAAACCAACACGTGCAATTGCATTTTTATAGGTCTGTTTGATTTTATTTTATAGATTAAAAATAGATGTTTCTCATTGTTTTTAACCATATAAGAATGATTTTATGTGCATCGAATTAGTAATCAAATGATTTACCGTAGTTTCACTTTCATTGTTGACATTCTTTTTCTTTAAATAACCAGTACACGTACAATGCATGCGTTGTCAATCTCTAGCTAGGGGTTAACTTGAAGTTCACATGAATACCGGTTAGAATGATGATGACGTTTTCACTTGCAAGTGAATCAGTCAAAAATTATGTTTAATCGCTTATTTCAACAAAATTAAAGGAAATTGATTGCTAAAAGCAAATTATTATTTCATTATTCCAATTTGATTAATGATTGATCTAAAACAAATCATACTTTATTTTTTTATATATATCGTAGCTAGTGCCCCTTTAAGAAAAAGCTTTTGATAGAGTGGAACATAATTATACTATCCAAGTAATGAAAAAAATGAATTTCCCCCCGGGCATAGTTAGATGGATGGATATAATTTATAAAGATATAAAGAGTAAGATACAGATAAACGGTCATCTCACAAAAGAAATACAAATAGAACGTTCAAAAAGACAAGGATGCTCTTTATCTATGACAATTTATGCACTAATCATAGAACCTTTGGCATCAAACATAAGAAATTCGAAAGATATAAAAGGAATAAACCTACCAAACAGAAAAGAAAACTGCGCCTTATTCCAACACGTAGATGACTGCTCCACTATCAGAACAGAAATTTCAGATTACGACCATCTTGTAAAAGAATTCAAAAGATTTGGTGAGGTATCGGGGTAAAAAATAAATGAATCTAAAACAGAAATATTAGAAATAGGAAGAAAAAAAGCAATCGATAATCAACAGATAAAGGACTTAATTAAGGGAAATGTTTAAGTACTAGGAATAAAGCTTGGGGAAAATAAAATAGACAAAAATTGGAACCCAATAGTGGAAACTATAACAAAAACATGTAAGGAATGGGAAAACAGAAATATAGATGTTCCAGACCGTATGAGTATTTGGACCGTACGCGTACGGTCTGGACCGTATGCGTACTTGTTCAATATACGCATATGGTCGGACCGTACGCGTACGGTCTGACTAATATTAAGAATTTGGTCAAGTTTATTAGATACAAATGTATATAACTTATATCTCAAATTAACATAAAAAGTTGAATAGTTATTGAAATAAAAACTTAATATTTTAACTATTTGTAAAAAATCAGGCTTATTTAATCTGTTAATCTCCTGTACTTAGCATGTCAGTAATTCATTTATTACAGCCCAGTATACTCATTGAAATTGAAGTTATCGGAAGTAAACATAATGTGGGAGGACAATTGTTTTAGAATATTTAGGAACTTTACAAAAAATGCATATGCAAAGGAAACTGCATAAACAAAACATGTTAATGTTAAAAATATATGACGTTCCTTGTGGAAGCAAGTGTCATCTTGGGCCAGAGTAACAAAATAGGATTCACGGATATAAAATTAAACAAAATTTAATATTTAATTTTAATTGTTCGCTTATTCACTTTATCCATCTAATTGTAATAATAACAATGTGTATAACTAAAAGTAAAGATTTTGATAAATGTTTCTTAACATTTAACCCATATGATCCCAAAACATGTATGGTCAGCTGGACCGTACGCGTATACCCATACGGTCCGACCGTACGCGTATGGTCGGACCGTACGAGTATACGTATACGGTCCGGACCGTACGCGTACGGTCCAAATACTCGTATGGTCTGGAACATAGACATATACTCAAAAGTACAGATAATAAATACATACATGCTAAGCAAAGCAAAGCATGGTTTGTGGCACGAGTAATTCTACCAACTCAAGAAATAACAAAAAGGATAAACAGAGCAATATATAAATTTATATGGAATGGCCCAGAGCTAATAAAAAGAACAACTTTGAACAAAAAGAAAAAAAAGGGGGGGGAAATTCAAATGCCTGATCTTGAAGAAAAAATCAATGCCATGTGGCTGCAAAAAATAAGTGATATGATTAATGGAAAACCAACAATCTGGAAAACCCTATTCACCTATTTTCTGGGAATAACAACGAGAGAACTGATGCCGGAATTAGCAGAAAATAAATACAGCCACTCAGAACATTTGGGGAAAAATGCGAAAAAAATTAAAGAACTATATATCCAATACAGAAGTAAAATCAAACTGACAGAAAACATTACACTTAAAGAAATATATTATGAAATCATTGGACAAAAGAAAAATCGAATAACAGTAGAAGAACAAAACAGAGGAATAGAATTTACAAATATTTGGACACTTATAGCTGATATTAAAAATAATATACACAGATAATTTATCTATAAAATAATACACAGAGCTGTTTTAACAGGGGAAAACAAATAGATAGAGGAATAAGAGGTATAGATCCACAATGCAAGTACTGTAATAGGCATTTCGAAACATTTGAACATCTATTTCTAGATTGTAAAGAATTAAAAACATTTAAAACCTATGTGACACAAAACGGCCAGTCAAACTTCGAAATCAGCGGAAAATCACTTTTACTGGTGGGCATAAAAATAGAACTAATGCCGATCCTATATGGATATACACACACAATATGAACTTGTAGGCATTATGAAGGTATTCTAAATCTGTATAAATTACAAATGAAATTTCATAAGGATAAAGAAATATATAAAAAACACAACTAATCTCAAAGGATACAAGATAGCAAGGAAAAAGAAAAGAAAATAGCAAAGAAAAAATAGCAATAAAATTGGACAATGGGATTGGGAGCTTAACTCTAATAGGGTGTTATACCCGTTTAGTCTCCACAATGCCCAGAGTCTAATTTATGAAACAAACAAGGAACCAGCAAAAAGAAACGAGTCTAGACGTAAACAAAAACCAAACAAACAGCCAGAGATGACATCAATATGAAAACAACAAGAAAACAGAAAAACAACCAACAAAGTGAAGAATATTACAAACTATATAATGAACAATATTGAATTTAAAATTTATTTGTTAAATATATTGTTATGTTATTGTTATGATGAAAATAATTATATGTTTTCATTTCAGTAATAAATATCGAAAAACTTTCTCACGATAACACGATGATGATAAAGTGAACAAAAGCCATCTATCAATCGGCCATAACAACTTTAGGCTAGATGATAGATGAGAAAAAAAAATTCTATTTTTTATTTTCTCAGTATTATAATTTTTTTATTTTTGCAAATAAAAATATTATTAGGTTTATTATTACTACATTTCTAAGCAGTTTGTAAGCACACTTTTAAACACAAATTTTACTAACATTCTCAACCACTATGGTTGTATATTATATTAAGGTAATTTAGATTGTTTGCACATAAATAACGCGTTGAAGTTCGCGTTACATATCAAAATGAATTTCATTGGTCGGAACAATTGCAAACTTTCAATCCAGGTGTTCTCATCGAGGTCCGCGTTCATGTTTCAATTCAATACATATTATTTCAGCTAGGTGCTTTCGTTGAAGTTCGCGTTAAATAGTAAAATGAATTTCATTGGTCGGAACGTTTGCAAACTTTCAATCCAGGTGTTCTCATCGAGGTCCGCGTTTTGTGTTTCAATTAAATCCACAATATGAAGTCCAATATGGTAAAAAAAAATTAATTCTAAACTCTAAATGTCATTATTTGACTAATCATGTCAGGCTTGGATTAGATAATAAAATGTCGAATCAGAGAATGTATTGACTAATGTGAAAAACTGTATATATGTTTGTTCCGTCTGTGTATATGTTCTTCATGTGTGTAATTATAAACTGTTTTGTGTGATCTACGAAATTTGACGTTCACAAAGAAAAAGGCGGGAAAGAGAAACAAAGCAATTACTGACTTAAGTATAAGCAACCTACTTGCACCAGCACTATTTTCTCTTTTCCCCACCACACCTTTCTATTATCCATATGTGTTTAACATTTGTTCATTATAACAATATAAAACAAATATGAATGTGATATATTCGAGAGCCGCCTCAGATGGCGAAGAAGGGATAAAAATAGGGTAAATGATCCCAAGGCCCTGTACCCTGCTAATACAATCTGATTACGAATCACCTAAAATCACATCGGCAGAAATACTTCACTACATTAATAGCGAGATAAATCTTGATATATCGGCCCTCATAGGCTATTTCCAATCCACTGGTATAAACAAGTTATCTTACCTCCTATACATTTCCAGGAATATGATTGGTTAAAAGCGTCCGCGTGCAAACCGTGTATATTTGATATTAGGTTAGTAGGGAGGCGGGGCTTATCTCATACACGGTTAGTAGTGGAGTTACGTCCCTTTATATTCCTTATTAGGTAAGAAGGGGCGGGGCTTATTTCATACACGGTTAGTAGAGGTGTTATGTCCCTTTATAAAAAACAAAACGGTACTGAGAAAAAATCTTAAAAGTTCCAACAGACGAGGAAATTGATGATTAAGATTGAAAAAAGTTCATAAAACACATTTAAACCTTACAAGTCGTTATTGTTGGCATCTGTTTTTGTAGGATCAATGGAAGTATTTTCTTAGTAGACTTTCTCATTTGGAGAATCACTAGTCTTAATTTCACACGTTAAGATAGTAGGTAAGATCAATTCGTTACATAGTGTGCTAGTGACGTAATACGGTATATATGGGGTCAGTAAATTCCATACGGGGATTCGAGCTTCGCTCTCACCCCATTTGGAATTTACTGACCCCATATATACCGTATTAGGTCACAAGCACACTATGTAACTAATATTCTCGGCCTCTTTTAGAGATGAACATTCAAAGGACATCTTCCAAGATGCTTTTGGAGATAAAATAGAGGTTCAAGATGTTACCCTTAATGTAGAGCAAGCAGAACCCCTTAAATGGGAAAACAAAAAAAAACCATTGACATTATTTTGTTCGGTATACCATATGAATTAAAACCAGAGTACATCAGAAACAAAATGCAAAAATATGTAGATATAAGGGAAATAAAATATAACAACTACAAAGATTTCCCTGACATATCTAGTGGGGTCGTTACTGTTGTCGCCAACAGTATTAAAGAGGATATACCCAAAAAAATATATATAAAAGGGCAACAGATATCTACTCGATATGAAGGCCAGCTACACGGCAAAAAGTGTTTTAATTGCCAAACATATGGACATATCTCAAAAGATTGTCCAGAGCCACAAGGTAGAGTCTGGGATTCAGCAAGAACCCAGCTTACTAGAACAAGAACAAATAGTAATGAGTCCCTATCCACACAAGACTCACAAGAATCCCAAGATTCACAAGAAACCACAATTGTTAACTCAGGGGAAATAGAGGTAGAAATCTACCATGATAAGGAAACATTAGAAGTAACCCAAAACTAACACTTCCGATTCCACCCCCATAGAAGAAACTCTAAATGAATCAAAGAGCAGCATTGAGTCAATTGATCATGAGATCATAATCACACAAGCTCTTGAAGTCAAATTTGATAAACCTCAGTCAGAGACTGAAAAAATAAATGAAAATCAAAAAGGTAAAAAAAAGCCAAACCAAACTGATTACAATGATCTGATGGACGATTTAACAGAGATATTGGGCCCAGTTTCTGAGTCAGATCCCGAAAATAATGAAACAGAAGAACAGCAAATAGAAAATAAAGAGTCGAATGCCAAATCTGGAGCCTCAGTGGCTTAAGGAAAAGGTATGACCCAAACCAAACAAAAAAAAGTCCTAACAGACAAAGAAAAAAAGAGAGCGAGAACAGAAAGACAAAGAATTGAAAAAAGGAAAAATCTAAGTGATAGCGAAAATGAAGGAGAAAAAGGGAAGCCAGTGGCAAGAAACAGATAAAATAAAACAATAGTCATAAGATAAAACTAGATTTAAATTAAAATTTAAAGAAAGACAAAACTATTATATTGTATATTTTATTATTTATGTATGATTAGTATCTTCTCATTACTACTATACTCTTTTTTATTAACACACATGAGCACCTTTCATATTATTTCACAAAATATAAGGAAAAACATAAACATAAAGTATAAAGATATTATCAACAACTACCAAGATGCAAATATCATCTGTCTACAAGAAACAGGGGTATTAAAAAGATCAACCCAAGTTGATATTCAAGCCACAACAAATTATAAGATTTACAGTTCCGATGGAGAAAATAGGGCAAGGGGTGTATGTATACTTATAGCAAAAGATGCAAAAGAAATAATTAAGAAACAAGTTCCAGCGATGCTAAAAGGAAATTTCATACATCTTGAATTTAAAATAGAAAGTAAAAAATATCAACTTCTAAATATATATAGCCCAGAGAATTCAACAAGACCACAAACAGAATTCTATGAACAATTAGATAAACATGTTGAACAGATAAATGTAAAAACATATGTGGTAATTTTTGGAGGGGATTTTAACCTAATAACATCAGAAAGAGACTCAAAAACAGGAAAAGTCAAAACAGGTATAAGGACATTGGATATATTTAACAGTATCATTTACAAACTAAACATAAAGGATACATACAGATACAAAAATAAAAATACAAGAGTATACTCATGGACAAATTTTGACAATAGTTCGGCAACAAGAATAGACAGAATCTATCTATCCAAACATATCTGTAATAAAATAAAAGAAACAATATATACACATTTTGCAAGATCAGATCATAATGGATATAAATTAAGAATATCAATTGACCATATAAAATGGGGAACAGGATTTTGGAAACTAAATGAATCTTTACTAAAACAAAAGAAATATACAGAATTGATAAGAAACTTTTGGAATTCATGGGGAAAGGAGAAATTAAAAATGAATATTTTAGATTGGTGGGAAAAAGGAAAAAAATCAATAAAGGATATAACTATAAACTACAGCAAGGTAATGGCAACGAAAGAAAAATACAAATATAAGGGTTTGATACAAGAACTAGAAGAAGAGGAAAATAAGGATAAAAATGATATATCTAATGAAAGAATAAATAAAATAAAAAAAGAAATAGCAATATTGGATGATAATAGAAAAAAAGGAGTTATAATAAGATCAAGGGAGGAATATTACAATGGAGATCTAGAAAATATAGAAATTTTTGAACTAGCTGAAGAAAAAAGGGGCATAAAAAAAGAAATAAGAGAACTTTATGACAAAAATGGGATACTAAGGGAAAACAAAGAAGAAATAATAAACGTTGTTAGAGACTTTTATGAAGGATTATATAGTAGTCAAAACATAGAAAACGGAAAAATAAAAGACTATTTGGAAGGGGTCAAATTAAATAAATTAGACGAAGCGGATTGGGTACATTTGAATCCAATCATGACGAACGAAGAATGTTTCAAAAATACAAAAGATTTCCAAAACAATAAAACACCAGGAATAGATGGCATAGGGAAATCATTCTATGTCGAATTTTGGGATATTATAGGCGAAGATTTGACGGAAGTAATAAACAATATTTATTTAACAGGGGAAATGACGGAATCCATGAAAACCGGCATTATTACTCTCAGCTTTAAAAATAAAGGAAATTCGAAAGATTTAAAGCAATGGAGGCCCATAAGCTTATTATGTTTTGACTATAAAATTATAACAAAGACCCTAACAAAAAAAATGGCAGAAGTGATAAACCAACTAATCGATGTAAATCAGACAGGGGCAGGGCCAAATAAAAAGATCACAGAAAACATATATGGAATAGACTCAATCATAGAACTCATGGAAATTAATGATTGGAATTGCTATCTTGTATCCTTTGATTAAGAAAAAGCTTTTGATAGAGTGGAACATAATTATACTATCCAAGTAATGAAAAAAATGAATTTCCCCCCGGGCATAGTTAGATGGATGGATATAATTTATAAAGATATAAAGAGTAAGATACAGATAAACGGTCATCTCACAAAAGAAATACAAATAGAACGTTCAAAAAGACAAGGATGCTCTTTATCTATGACAATTTATGCACTAATCATAGAACCTTTGGCATCAAACATAAGAAATTCGAAAGATATAAAAGGAATAAACCTACCAAACAGAAAAGAAAACTGCGCCTTATTCCAACACGTAGATGACTGCTCCACTATCAGAACAGAAATTTCAGATTACGACCATCTTGTAAAAGAATTCAAAAGATTTGGTGAGGTATCGGGGTAAAACAGAAATGAATCTAAAACAGAAATATTAGAAATAGGAAGAAAAAAAGCAGTCGATAATCAACAGATAAAGGACTTAATTAAGGGAAATGTTTAAGTACTAGGAATAAAGATTGGGGAAAATAAAATAGACAAAAATTGGAACCCAATAGTGGAAACTATAACAAAAACATGTAAGGAATGGGAAAACAGAAATATAGACATATACTCAAAAGTACAAATAATAAATACATACATGCTAAGCAAAGCAAAGCATGGTTTGTGGCACGAGTAATTCTACCAACTCAAGAAATAACAAAAAGGATAAACAGAGCAATATATAAATTTATATGGAATGGCCCAGAGCTAATAAAAAGAACAACTTTGAACAAAAAGAAAAAAAAGGGGGGGGGGAATTCAAATGCCTGATCTTGAAGAAAAAATCAATGCCATGTGGCTGCAAAAAATAAGTGATATGATTAATGGAAAACCAACAATCTGGAAAACCCTATTCACCTATTTTCTGGGAATAACAACGAGAGAACTGATGCCGGAATTAGCAGAAAATAAATACAGCCACTCAGAACATTTGGGGGAAAATGCGAAAAAAATTAAAGAACTATATATCCAATACAGAAGTAAAATCAAACTGACAGAAAACATTACACTTAAAGAAATATATTATGAAATCATTGGACAAAAGAAAAATCGAATAACAGTAGAAGAACAAAACAGAGGAATAGAATTTACAAATATTTGGACACTTATAGCTGATATTAAAAATAATATACACAGAGAATTTATCTATAAAATAGTACACAGAGCTGTTTTAACAGGGGAAAAACAAATAGATAGAGGAATAAGAGGTATAGATCCACAATGCAAGTACTGCAATAGGCATTTCGAAACATTTGAACATCTATTTCTAGATTGTAAAGAATTAAAAACATTTAGAACCTATGTGACACAAAACGGCCAGTCAAACTTCGAAATCAGCGCAAAATCACTTTTACTGGTGGGCATAAAAATAGAACTAATGCCGATCCTATATGGATATACACACACAATATGAACTTGTAGGCATTATGAAGGTATTGTAAATCTGTATAAATTACAAATGAAATTTCATAAGGATAAAGAAATATATAAAAAACACAACTAATCTCAAAGGATACAAGATAGCAAGGAAAAAGAAAAGAAAATAACAAAGAAAAAATAGCAATAAAATTGGACAATGGGATTGGGAGCTTAACTCTAATAGGGTGTTATACCCGTTTAGTCTCCACAATGCCCAGAGTCTAATTTATGAAACAAACAAGGAACCAGCAAAAAGAAACGAGTCTAGACGTAAATTAAAACCAAACAAACAGCCAGAGATGACATCAATATGAAAACAACAAGAAAACAGAAAAACAACCAACAAAGTGAAGAATATTACAAACTATATAATGAACAATATTGAATTTAAAATTTATTTGTTAAATATATTGTTATGTTATTGTTATGATGAAAATAATCATATGTTTTCATTTCAGTAATAAATATCGAAAAACTTTCTCACGATAACACGATGATGATAAAGTGAACAAAAGCCATCTATCAATCGGCCATAACAACTTTAGGCTAGATGATAGATGAGAAAAAAAAATTCTATTTTTTATTTTCTCAGTATTATATTTTTTTTATTTTTGCAAATAAAAATATTATTAGGTTTATTATTACTACATTTCTAAGCAGTTTGTAAGCACACTTTTAAACACAAATTTTACTAACATTCTCAACCACTATGGTTGTATATTATATTAAGGTAATTTAGATTTTTTGCACATAAATAAGGTATTGGCTAGTTCACAACCAATCTGAGTGTTGAGAAAAAAAAACAAAAAAAAAACTCTACGATGTCCAAGTAAATAAATAGAATTTAGAAAATAAAACATTTTTACGATTCTTCCAACACAATAAAAGTAACTATCTTTTTCGCCGATGAAAAATTATTACTACATGTATTCATATAAGAGCAAGGATTTGTCAATCTAGGAACAGTATACCTAACAATATATATGTTCCTGATTCAATTTATTCCTCGATAAAATAAGTTTGATTTGTATATATAATTCAAATTAATTTACACAAATTTTTCAAAACACAATTTTTTTTAAAATAAATAAAGTGCCCAATTTCGAAACATTTACTCGGCTTACATAGAAATTTTTTAGAAAAACTCTTCTACTTTCTGTTAGAGCTGTGCCGTTTAGAATATAGTGAAATGCATCAACCTATCTCTTGAGAGTTACAAAGTACACAGTACCTTTTCTGTCTCATAATTCTACGCCATCTACCAATTTCTATAGGTAACCGATGATTTCCAATTCTAAACCTTTATAACGTTATCTTATCTTTATAACTTAATAAGTCTTAATATTCTTCAAATTCAAAGTTTTCTTTAAACAGTTTCTAACATTATAGGCATAATGCTTTGGGAGAATATTCCATTTCTGATTTTCAAGTCTGCTGAAATTGGTCAAAAAATCTCTGTTTAATGCTCAACTTTAACCCTTTTGGATTAAAACTATAGTTACTCTGATTTACCAAATATTTGAAAATCCATATTTATTCAAGATATTTTTTATACAAATTAACCAATCGAAAGTAAATCCACCTTATACGTTGAGTTTATAAATATATCTATATAGAATATTTGTCAATTTACTCTCGGAACTGTTTACAATGTTAGACCAAAAAGATACCATCCGGTATTCCACATATACTGACATAGGATAAGCGCCTAGCTCTCCATATACCATAAAGCTTGGGGTAGATTTTTTTCAAGTTTAAAAACTAAATCCCCAAATTTCACAGCCATATAGCAATATACAATCTTATCAAAAAGATCGTACTGACATTTAATTAGATTAACTAAAATAATTGTTTCGATATTTTTTTTAATCAATCGATAAATTGAAGAACTGAATGGAATAAAAACATAAATAAAGAAAATATTTTTTTTAACGCCATTATCTTTGACTATCCTACAGGTATACAAGCCAGGAGGCCGTACAATGGCGGATCCAGGTATTGTTCTGTAGATAAGAACTCCCGATTGTTTGACGAAATTATTTTTCAATTGGGACATATGGTTTGAACCCCCTCTTTTCTGTGACCAGTGGTTATCGTTGTTGTGTATATTTTTCTATAAGTGTTGTACATCAATCAGTCCGATAGTTTTCTCGTTTGAATTGTTTGAATTCATATTTGTAATTTTGGGGAATTTTGTAAATGTTTATGCGGTTAAGGTTTGCTCGTTGTTGAAGGCTGTACGGTGATTAAATTTATTGGCAAGTACACCACATCTTCTTACATTTATTCGTTAGATCATGTAGATCTTCGTCAAGCCTAAAAATAAAGGATTTTGAAAATGCACTTATTGATAGCTATACAACTGTTGATTCTAAATAATTATGTTTATCTAACATAAAATGATTATCAGCGGATACGCTGAATGGATACATATATACACACTAAGTCTAAAGTCGTTTAAAAACAGACACATATGAAATGTATATGTAATAGTGTTTGTTCATTTAAAAAAAACTGTGAATATCTACCACTACTGTTGCCGGCTTTAGAGATCGGCTAACACAAATTCAAACCAAAACATGTACATAAAATGCATATTTTTAATCACTATCTGTATATAGAAACACTTAAATTGTTATTACATATTTGCGAATCTGATTAAATCTTTGTCAATCACGCATGCACAGCAACACGTATTCTTTCACATTTGACCTTATTTGAACTAATAGAAAAAAAGGCAGTCTGGAATTCTGGCTATCGGTTCTGTGGGTTTTTTAAGGACGACTTTCCTACTGGAAATTGCGCCCTATATGTTCCTAATGGTGTTTTTTTTTTTCATTTAAAAAAAAAAGAATCTACTTAATGTTTGTATATTTTTTTTCTTTTTTTGTTTGACTTTTGTTGTGAGTTTTACAAGAAGCTAGTGTGTCACTTATTTGTTGTTTTTTTATCAAATGTTACTTATTTGCTTTTGAAATATTCGACTTAAGTTTTGATCAGTTGCCCCAGCCAGTAGTCCCGTGAGAATCGTGTATACGCACTATCCCTCGGATGTACTAACCATGGTAGTGTAGGTTAATTGCAAACTGGAACCCAGGGGCGGATCCAGGATTTTCGGTTAGCAAACTTAAATTTCGGCCGAGCGGAGCGAGTCGATTTTTTTTTGGAGGTATTATTATCGAAATTATTGAAATATTCTTCTAGAGAGGGTGCAATGTAGATATCTTGCCAAGCTTGGCGAGAAATAAATATTTTGTGGTAAATTTAGCGAGAAATTTAAGTTTCAAGCTAAACCCGCATAAATCCACCCCTGACAATTTGTAATCACTTTAATTAACAAGAAATCTGTGAGCTTCTATTCATTGACTCAATAATAGCTCACCGACCAATATTAGATTTTGAAAACAAGAATTTCTACTTTTGCCAGCGATTTTTAATTGTCTTTTCTTAATTTTTCTTTTTCTTCTATTTCCGGAGGTCGTGTCAAACTTTTTATATACGTTTCTACCGCAAACCAGTAAAATCAGAATGAGGTCCTTGCGAAGATATTATTTTCGTGGGATCCTATGTAATACGGTAGTACGTGTTTGGGGGCCTTCACCGTTTATGCATGCTTCGGCAAACTTTACAGGTTGAAAGTGAGAAACATATATTGATATCATACAAAAATGTTAAACAATGATACAAATTAATAAACGAACCTTTCGCTTGAACCAGTATTCCTATCTTTCATTAAGACAGATTTTAAACAGGACTGTTTTCTTGGCCGTGCCATAAAGAAATAACCAACCTAACCGTGGGTAGGGCACTTTCGCCTACTTCGTGGGAAAGTGAGATAGGGTTGTTTTTGAACTGATCAAAGCAATTATTTATAAAAGCTGCAACTACCATGTCACATTGTTTTACTTGAACTGCTAAAAGCCTATGATATTTTTTCACCAAACGCAGTACCGCGATGAAGTATAATATATTTATAGAACTTATAAATAAACCGTAGGTCAGTTTATTAGTAATCACGTTGATTCTGTTAAACTTACTGTGCTGTTTTATATACTTCTTTGAATGTTAAAACAGATGCAATGCGACGACATTAATATTCGTCGTCTGTTCAGATACTATATTGAGCTGAGGACAACCCATGCTTTACAAATTTTAGGGGGGGGGGGCGCACGCCCGCCACGCCACCGCCTAAATCCGCCCCTGGAACCAGACAGTGACCTGTTTTCTGTCTGGTGATCAGTCAGGCAGAGGACATGCCACTGTCTAGATCCCGATATGCAAAAATCTGATTCATGATATATATATAAAGAGGGGGAGATATCATGAAACAGTTTTTTGCATATACATATTCTAACGCCTGGTATTTCTTAATCATAAGAAATCCGATGGACAAGGTATAATTTGCAGTTGTTACTACACATAGGCAGAGCTATACATATATTTATTTACAGTGGTTGTATACACTAAAAAGAATACTTCGTGTATTGTATCAGAGATCCTTGTTTAATTCCTACGACAAGGTAACATCTCCCGAAACGAAAGCTTATTTTTTTTTTATAAGCTAGATTTAGAGGAGGGGATAAGGTCTCTGGGCAATGCTAGACGGTGTTGTCGTAGAAAATTAGAAATAAAAAGAAATAAAAAGTACAGGTTCCAGCTCCGGAGGAGCCCAGGTGGTCGTGTGGTCTAGCGGGACGGCTGCAGTGCAGGCGATTTGGTGTCACGATATCACAGTAGCATGGGTTCGAATCCCGGAGAAGCAAATTTACAGGTCTAACATTGTTGGGTTGATGTTTAGACGATGTATATATATATATATATATATATATATATAGAAAAATATATTAACTTATTTCTATAATAAAATACGGGACTTTATACTTCTATGTAAATTTACTAGGATGCTCAAGGATTCCAGTTTGAATTGTACTAGCTTGTTTTTCCCGTAAGTACATTCGATGTACTTGTGCTGACGCCATTGTTAAACAAGCTACATTCACGACAAACTGGTTAAATATTTAACATAATTTCATACCCTGTATATCACGACTACCATGTCAGGCCGGGGTGACCACTGGTTGGCACCGCTAATCTACTTCTCTATATCTTGTGTCGATGACTTAGCATGAATTAATACTTGAATATTAAAAAAAGTGTAATAAATTTAGCACCTTAATTTTGAAAATGTAATGAAAAGTAATTCTGTAGTGCTACGTAAGTAATGAATTCTTAATCAAGGTCGAGTTGAAAATTTAAAGATATCGCTATATTCGTTGTATAACGTCTCTTGGTGAGTATCGTTCCTTATCTTAGGCAAAGAGTTTCTTTTGTGTATTTCTTTCTATATAATGAAGGTAGCTATCCTGGGGTTTTGATGTAGATGAATATAGCATGATAAAAGTCTTTAACTATTAAAAATATTCATCAACAAATTGAACAATTTTTAT
Source organism: Mytilus galloprovincialis (assembly GCF_965363235.1). NCBI lineage: Eukaryota > Metazoa > Mollusca > Bivalvia > Mytilida > Mytilidae > Mytilus > Mytilus galloprovincialis. The sequence goes on along the minus strand of NC_134845.1, from coordinate 79,322,128 downwards.
CCTGGGGCAGAAAATTAATTCTTCCTTATAATCTTTAACTATTAAAAATATTCATTAACAAATTTAACAATTTTTATCCTGGGGCAGAAAATTAATTCTCCCTTATATAGGTAGACCCTATTTTTTATATGAATTATATATAAAAGGTAAAACAAAATACAGCATTTGAATTTAGTTCATATAAAAACTAATAAAATCTAAAAAAATTGCTACGTATTGTTGACATAATGTAGTCTTTTGTTACTCAACACATATTCATAAATGGGAGCAAAATTATAACTTTTAGAAAAAATTTAAGTGAAAAATCAGTAACATTTAACTTTTTTAGTTTTTCAAATAAAAATTTTCCTTTCTAAATTGAATAATTTACAATTCAACAATTCTCGCTATCTGTTCGACGGTCTAAAGATGATAGTGTGTTTTCGATCTAGGTGTTCTCGTTGACGTCCGCGTTCTAAATCCAAAGCATTTCATTGGTCAGTAGATTTACAATCTTTCAATCCAAGGTGTTCTAATTGGGGTCCGCGTTCATGTTTCAATAGGATAAACTATATTGTAAGATTCTAATTATACATACACAGTAATATATATATATTTTTTTCTTCTCCGAGAACGTAAGTTTAAGAAACTTTTATAGGTGAGGGTGCTATCTTTAAGTCAAATTCAATATACAGAGAATCACAATTTACCAAGGACGTACGAGCCGCGGTATAATTGTATTAATGTGTATACAATGTACGGGAATATGTCAGACCCCTTCTACGATTTGCATATTTGTAAAAGTCAGATATGTCTATCCAAAAGTATATGATACTTACATTTTTCATGTTTAAAAAACAAACACACCTACCTACCAAATCATTTAATATTTATAAACAAAGAAGGCTAAGTTACAAATAACAGAATAATAAGCTCACATATATTTTTCTTAGTAATATAAATTAACCAATAGATAATCAAGATAATTAAAATACACACTATAGCTCAGATTTAAATAACAAGATTAATTAAATTTAAGGAAAAAAAAACCAAAAAAACTCACAAAATTTCTATAATATGAATATATATAATATAGGCTAACACCTAAATAATGATAAATTTAAAACATTTACTTGAAATGTTTTTATATAAGGTATACTGGCGCAATACCCGCAAGGGTAGTCGCCATTAAATTTTATTTTGTAGAAGTAGAAGTTTTCTACCCGAGTTAACAAAATAAAATTTGAGCGGTTTTATAAGTATACAATAGTGCCTCATTATTAAAGGATTGGAATTTTATAAAATAAATTTATCTATTCATCCATGTATATTTATTTTTTTCATAAAATACACTATTTCACCTTTTTTTATGACCAACTATAATTATCGGTAGATTTGTAGATATTGACACCTGTGTGTATGGATTAGTATGTATAGATTAACAGGTGAAATCTTCTGATCAACAAAAAATTATCAATTAAATCTTTTTTTTTAAATGAATATGTACAAATAAATGTTAAGTGGCAAGTAGTACCGATATGCATGTCTTTCAAAATACAATTCTCGCATTACAATATCTTGCATTTTTTTTTTATATTTTGAAGCTGACCCTTTTGTGAATTTATTCAACAACAAACTTTTTGTTCATACAACATGTACAAGATGAACTAAATGTCGCATTTTGTTCTGATGTTGAAAAGAAGCAAACAAATGTTTAAATGTTTTATTTCAAAAAATCACGACACTGTCCCCCCTCCCCCCAAACTCTTCAACAAGAAAGAAAGATTGGTTTGGCATTTTCTAGTCAGAGACATATATACACGCTTTTGATTAGATTTCGCTATCCACTGTTACAGTTGCCAATCTCTGTGTATATATGTCTCTGGTTTAGTATATAATTTTCGATTAAAATGCTTCTGTTCTTTATACATGTTATAGGAACTACTTTATAACACAATCTGAAACATGTACACGTATGTGCATCTATAAGTCCAAGCATATGAATACCGTGAGTAATGCATGCATGTATATACATGTAGGCATTAGTTTCTCGCTACATTTGAGACCGATCGGAGGCCTTTGGCTTTTGTCTGCTCTATGGTCGGGTTATTGTCTCTTTGACACATTCCCCATTTTCATTCTCTTTTTTTTAATATATCTTTTTTTTTCTGTTCCAAATACCATGTATACATGTACATAATGAGGCTATGAAAGGATCACCAGTCATGTGTAAATAAATGGGGTTTACAGAAATAAAGATAATAATGGGATAAGCACTTGAAAATACAGAATAAAGAGATGGAAAATATAAAGAATATATTAAATGATTTATGGTTGCTAAACGCCCAGTGACAAATAGTCCATGCATGTTTAGGACGAATAAAATAGGCATAATAAAAAAGAATAGAGTGGAATGGTGAATTTTTTAATGACATAGAACTATTGAAACTATTGTCTGATTCCCTTCCCCTATAACCAACTATACTCGCATATATACATCTCTGAATTAAATATATATTTGGCAAATTCATATTCTACTTAGATATTTTCAATTGTTTAAGTTTTGATAAATACCATTACAAATAACATGTATGTCTCCTTTTTCTCAGTGAGGGTATTCCATTGAGAAAATACAATAAACAAGCCGGTTGTCAGCTAAATGTGGATTACGGATTAAGTTGTTGTCAAACTTGAATTAACAAACTGAGGCGAATTTAACACGAATATGTATTTTCTCTTTGACAGTGTTTTTATTCTATGTTCTTTATTTTCATTTAAACCAAAATAAATACGTTTTGACAAATTAAATAAAAATAAACATTAAATAAATACACAAAAAGAATGTATTATTTAAAATGTATTTAGGTAGTAGAAATATAATAGGACCAAAAATGTTATTTATATGTTTGACTTTTGACCCCAATCATCTGCATGGGATTCATGAATATATACATTTTTTTCTCCAAAATTTCAATTTACCATTATAAATATTACTTATACTCTATAAAAAAATCAAAAATTAATATTATGTCTATTCTGTATAAAAATGCTCAAATTCATAGATATTTAAATTAAAGTTTTATTCTACTAGACAAGAGACCACCATCGATTTTAAATTTAGAGTATCAATTATCTGCGTGTCGCCATTTTGACCATCCTCTCCGTTTTTAACCACGATATGTCTATGAACCACAAAGGACCAAAACCACAGTAGCCTTATATAGTCGTAATCGCGTGTCGATATCGTGTCAATCGTACGGTTGGTTTATCCGACTAACTAACTTGATACAGAAAATGTTTTTGCATGAACCCCCTGAGGGGTTCATGCTTATATATTGGTGAGTTTTGGATGTGTCTATGGGCCACTCGATATCTATCGGCCGGATGTCAGAATAAAATTCTCGGAACGTCTCGAAAGTTTTCGGTTATTTATACAGGTTCTTTACAGGTTGTTATCTACGTCTTTGATATGGTACCTTGATGTACCTTAACGACGCAAATATATTTGTTTTAAAACGACCGCTGTACACCGTGTGTATCTGGGTCAATTATAACGTGGTATTGTCTGTTGACTCAATAACATGTAAACTAATTATGTTTGAAGATTTAACCACGGGATACTGTGCATCTCATCATAGACGTACGGGAGAGAAAATTCTGATTAAGGATTATGAACCCTTCTGTCGATTCAATGTTAAACATATGGACATTTTATAGAAAATCGACAGCCTTAATCCTTGTACTCTCATATTTGGCAATTTGATGAATGATAGATATAAGATTAGTGCATGCAGTGCTAGCATTGATTTCCTTAAAACAAGTTTATTAATGTAGTTATTAGTTAAAACAAATAAAAATATGGACCAAATCAAGTACACCTTTGAGGGTGCACTCGACTTTAGTGCCTCAGCACGATGTATTTTGGAATTTACAGGTTGGTTAGAACATTTTGTAGAAAATGAACACTAGCACATCATAGAAAAGCAAGCGAGTAATCTAAGTTTCAAATTTTATAACGACAATCTCTGTATTAAAGGCTGTGGATTTTCTATAAAAATTTCGGTTTATTTGCCGCAAAATACTCTTTTTCTAGTAAATGCAATGAAACAGTTATTACCTATGCTTTCCATCAAGTTTCCCTTGGTATATGTACTAAATGGCCTATCTCTATAGTTCATTATATCTGGAGTTTTGATACAATTGAAGTTTGAAAAATTCGTAAAAAAATGGCTACAGATATATATTTATAATAGATCGGAAAACAGAAAGATAATATTCTTATCAAAAATATTTAATTCAATCGGAGTCAAAGAAATATATACAAGATATATACTGTATTTATGTTTCTCAAGAAACTAGCAATGATTGAAATCAGAATATTTTCAGAGTTGCAATTAAGAAATAAGTATTTTATATGACAATATACTCTGCTTTGGTATTTTTAAATACATAAACATTAAATCTAAATAAATTCTTGCAGCCTACAAAAAAAATGTTTATAAAAAATAATTATTATTCGTCTACTCTGATGTCTACGTTAATTATTTCATACCATTTTAGTATTTAACTTTTATGAGTAATTATTATTTATTTTTTTGTATTGTTATATATCCATAAAACGGAAAGTTAGGTAAATTTATTCAATATTTAAATTTTAAACAGTCGTGAATAAAAATGCTTGTGTGTTTTCTAATCATAAAGCATGATTTTCAATACTTGCAGCTCACAACAATCGTAAAATGATTTACAATAATCAAAACAAAATTTAATTACAATTATATTAATGTTGATTATTTTATATTGTTTTAGTATGGATTTAGAAGTCTTTGCTTATAGTTTGTATAGTAATATATTCACAAAGTGGAATGTTAGAATTTAAAAATAGATTCATTCGATCAATAAAATGTCCATCCGTAAATACTTGACGTTCTTGTTTATTGATATTATATATATTCAAAAGAATTTGAAAAAAAATACTAACAGGAACGTTAGTTTATTTTAAAATTTAAATTAAATTTGTGTTTGTTTGTTTTAATAGTTTAACCTTATAGCATCTACATATTTGTACAATGGTACTGTTTTGAAAATTGTATTCACTGTGTTGACCAACTATCCTTCACGTCTTGATTCATTCACATTATAGATCACATTTCAAGAGCACACTGTCGGTTTGCGTTCAAAAAAGTTCCGGATAAAATGTCAATGAATCCGGAGTCAAAACCTTCAATGTAGGCCGTTTGACATTGACATTCGAATTCAACTATAAGTTTAAGATATGTGATGACGCAAATGCGTATTCTTTTTTTTATTTATTTACTATTTCGTGCACTAAAATACTACTTGCATGCAATCCTATTTTAAAACTCACTTGTGAAAGCTTATTTTCGTTTTTGTTATCTATAAAATCAGAACACGGTAGAAAAAGCTTTACATGTTACTTTCAAGCACGGTCATCATTACTAACGGTATTCTAACCTCGAGTTGTTTCTCTTTTGTTTCTTTTTTGAGTCACTGTAAACTTTCTATAAACTTTGACCTTTTCGAAAAGCTAAAGATTGTCTACCCAAGGAATAGATTCCTTAACTTTGTAATGTATTTAGCCGCCTTTTAACTTTTTTCATTCGAGCGTCACTGATGCTTTTTTTTTTTGAGACTTAACTCGTGTCTGGCGTACATCATTTTAATTCTTGTATCTTTCTATATCTACATACCTTTTTATATAAATTGGTTATTTTAAAAGTGTATACAGGTATTCATAAATTTCTGAATTAATAAATTCTTCAGCAAAACTCAGCTACTCTGTAAAATCAGGAAACCTTTAAATTTGAGATGTTTTATGAGACCAAAAAAAGTCTCTTCACAAGAGTTCCCAATCAATTGCATGTCACAGGTTTCACCGCATACAACATCTACCATGAGTAAAGACAGCTTTAAATACGAGTTGAGAACATAAAGGCATTCATTTAGGAAACAAAATATAAAGATATGATAGTTAAAATAAATGCATCCAGAATTCCAGATTATAAAGCAAACTTAGTGCATAAATTTAAATTGCGATAGTTAAATTGTGCAATTTGCATAAGTCATCCGGTTAGTAGAAACCAGGATTTGCCAAAGGGTTATAATCGGAAAAGTTATGTACATTCCCAAGTAATATATAAAATAGCCGAGCTTTAAAATAACCATTCAAACAGAAGCTGTAAATATATACTTTCATCTGGCTTCTTATATTCCCAGTCAATTATTTCATTTCAAAAGCAAACACAAATTCAGCAACAATCTTTTGGTGACCCGGCACCGGCAGTCAGCTGTCTTAGGTTCATGTATTGCTTTTCTTTTTTTAAAGAAAGCAACTTGTTTTTGGTTTAAGTAACCAAGGTCTGTATTTTTTAACTGTTTATATGGGAATTGGTGAAAAAGTCATAGTTCAAAGTCATAAATAAGTGTTCCGTTAAAATTGTTTTCGAAAATCTAATTTGTTCATAATTATTTTATGTAATAAACTTATTTAGATAATTTCGGACCTTCCCTTGTCTGATCACACAGCATGGCTAAAGGTATTACTACCATATGTATTGTGAGGGGACACGTTCAGGTATTCAAGCGATTTCCTGTCGGACTTGCAAGTTCACGCATCGTTTCACTTCTGAGGGTATTGATCGGTGTACACGACCGATAACTTGAAACTTTCCATTTTGAACTATCAGGTGTATTATATACATCTCTGTCTTGCGTGTCCGATAGTGATATACTAGTCATTACTACTCTTACGCTTGTGTATAAAAAAAACATTTCTGGTGTATTTCTTTGAGTATCAAAGTTGGAAGAATCGTAAAAGTGCTGTTCCTCTAAATTTTATTTGTTTAATCGGACGTCGTAGAGTTTAAATTTGATTTTTTTTACTACCACTTAATAGAATTTAATGGCGACTACCCTTGCGGGTATTGCGCCAGATTATCTTATATAAAACCATTTCAAGGAAATGTTTTAAAATTATCATTATTTAGGTATTAGCCTAAATTATATATTTATATTATATAAATTTGTGAGTTTTTGTTTTTCTTTAAATTTAATATTGACTGTAATTAAATCTGACCTATAGTGTGTATTTAATTATCTTGATTATCTTGTTGTAAATTGATAGTACGAAGAAACATATATATGAGCTTATTATTCCGTTATTTGTAACTTGGCCTTCTTTGTTTATATATATGAAATGATTTGATAGGAAGGTGTGTTTGTTTTTTTATACATGAAAACTGTAAGTATCATATACTCTTGGATAGACATATCTGACTTTTCCTAATATGCAAATCCTAGAAGGGGTCCGACATATTCCCGTACATGGTGTATACATTAATACAATTATACCGCGGCTCGTAAGTCCTTGGTAAATTGTGATTCTCTGTATATTAAATTTGACTAAATTTGGCACCTTCACTTATAAAGATTTTTAAAGTTACGTTCTGGAAGAAAATTATATTACTGTGTATGCATAACTAGAATCTATAATATTAATGTATTGTTGTAACATATTTGTGTGTAATAAATTTCAAGTGTTCATGTTTTGCAGTTATGTACAGTATAGAATCCAGAGAGTGTTATCTTTTTCACCGTATTGTGTATTGAATGGAAACACGAACGCGGACGTCGATGAGAACACCTGGATTGAAAGTTTGCAAACGTTACGACCAATGAAATTCATTTTACTATGTAACGCGAACTTCAACAAAAGCACCTAGATGAAATATTGTGTATTGAATTGAAACATGAACGCGGACCTCGATGAGAACACCTGGATTGAAAGTTTGCAATTGTTCCGACCAATGAAGTTCATTTTGATATGTAACGCGAACTTCAACGAAAGCACCTAAATGAAATAGTTTATTTCTACGACAATAAATTTTTATTTAGAAATTACCGCTAAAATACAGTAAATAAAAATTCTATAAGTAACTGTCTGCTTAATATTAGACAGGTTGAGAGATCAGGGGGCTCTCACCATTGCCCTTTGGCCGTTGTCCTGAAATTGGGAATTTTAGCTAAAATGTGACAATGTAAACCCCCTGTAGAAATTGAAGAAGACATTATTCTGGAAAATCCTTTTTATACAATCTTCATGTATACAGAGTCTATGATATATTCGAATTTTAGGGACATTGAAAACCAAGGGGATCCACCGTCATTGCAGACTCCACCAATAGGTTATCGCTATATATCTTGAATATACAAACAATTGGCACTTTCGGACTTTCGTAAACATAGAAGCCAGGTAGTTTACCAAAATACCATTTAGTCACATTTGCATCTACATATTACCTAACTGTCTGCATAATGTTAAGAAGATCGAGAGATCAAGGGGGTCTCATCATTGCCTTGTATCCTCTGTCCTGATCTTTTGACATTATTTAGCTGACAATGACTATTTAAGCCTTCCGTAGATATTAAAGATAACGTTATTATGGAAATCCTTTTGATTTAACCTTTATATATATAGAGTCTTTGATTTCGTCGAATTTTATGGACAATGAAAGACAATGGGGTCTCAACGTCATGTAAGCGGCCTCCTGTAGATTTTCACTATAATAATACATAGTTTTTGTTTGTGGCTTTCCATAAACGTTTCTACTGATATTTCTTAATTTTTCTATGATTTTGTTTGTGTACTATACATTGTACATAAAATACATGTAAAACGATTATTTGATGTCGTTTTATTAATAAAAATGCATATGCCATAAGGCAAATATGCAACTGACAAAAGGGTTTATATTCGATTCACGACAGCTTAAAGGGTTCATAAAACGATTTACTACGTATCTGTTCATTTCTCTTAAACTATGATAATTATGTTTTTAATATTCTAATGTTCTTATGTATTTTAAACTAAATTTAAAGATCCCATCGACTGCTAGCAGCCGGTTGGATATTGGATATTAGATATCGAATAACGAATCGGCCGTTACCTTCAAATACATATTATATTTGAGGACAACAAGAGATTACGACAGCTTAAAGGGGGCATTAAACGATTTCCTACGTATCGTTTCACTCCCCTTAACTCATAAAATCATGCTTTAAATGTTATCAATTATTTGAATTTTCTATGATGTCTAACTTAATTTGAATATCGAACCAACTGCTAGTTGTCGGCTGGATATTGTATATCGAATAGTGAATAACGAACTGGGAGCCTACTTCACATACATTGTTACTTCTTATCTAGGTACATATTTTCAAAGTAGTCGTAATGGTAAGTACGAGTGCAAAATTATTGATTATGTTACCTCAGTAGAATATAGTATATTATACGTATATCTGGATTAGCGTGTTTCAAACAAATATTTTAATCTGACAAAGGAAAACATTGTTTCGTTTATGATTTATTCGTGTTGTTTATAATTTCTATATTTTATCGTAACGAATTATAATTTCATTTTTTCTTCACACTGTATCGATATACAATTTGATACACACATTCAAATATCATTAATTCTCTTGAAAAAAGAAAACAGTTGCATACATAGAAAAAAAGGAGTTGCAAAATATTTTTCTAATTGTTCGTGCTAATGTTGTTTTTCATCTGCGAGGATATGTGATTAAAGACAAGAACAATTGGATGGACCACGTCGATATTAAAGCACAGTAGTGATTTTTTTTTAGATATTACATTGTATAAAAAAAAAAGGTTTTAACATTAAAAAGAAATTCTGAAATTCAGTATATCGCACTGTATTGTATTATGTAGCGACGAAAATATGTATATTATATATGCGTCCAAGGTTTTTCTTAAGCTTTCAGTTCTCACAATCATCATAATTATTAAATACCTTCAAAATGGTCTGCCTTTCGAGGTTGATGCGGATCTAGTTTTAACTAGTATTAAGGCCTTTAGGTGTTATACCACTAAATCATGGTACGTCACATTTATAAAGACAGTTCTTTCAGCTTTAACACTTTAATTATTGATTTAACATTACATTTATTTCATTTTTGTGGGAAAATAATCACATTTGTTTTTTTTATAGACAAAAAATATCAAGCTTTGATAAAAAAGGAAGGAAGGAGGAAAAATGGACCAAAACAGACCAAAACAGACCTTCAAATGAACTCTAAAAGGTGCAATAAAATTGTTTATCATCTTAAAGTTGTCTTTTGTATTCTATTTAATTGTTTGAATGCATAGATCATGAGTTTATGATCATATATTAGTCAACACTGCATTTTATAATGATACACTGAAATTAGGATTTTTCGAAATAATTAGACTGAAATTGCCGTAGGATATGGCCTAACATTATAGTGATTTTCTCTGAAACTATAGTTCTGACTGAGACAAAACTTGACAGTTATGCTTGAAATAACTTGCAATTGGAGGGAAAAAATTACATTAAGTTTATTTGACATTTAGGTGTTCTTTAGGTGTAATACCACCAAATCATGGTACGTCACATCCGGTTGCATACGAAAGTAGGCCTAAAAAAAATATTCCCTTGAATTTGACAGTTGTAGAAAATTAACCCTGCATTTCAATGCACTTAAATTTTTCTGAGTCGTAAATATGTATGTTGGATGTCTGAAAGCATCATTCTTTTTTTATTTGATGGTCTTATAAAATATTTTGGAACGTTAAGGTTACATAGTTACCAAAGCAGGTAACCAGTAAATAACAGTGTAAAAATTGGGTTGTTTACTTCCGGCGGTGGTTACTTTCTTATATGCAATGAAATGAAGTGTGAAATTTTCACTGTATCACTGGAAAGGATTGAACTTTACACATGCAGTATTTCTTTGGTTGAAATAAAGGTAAATAGTGTACAATTTTTTTAAAAGTGCCAATTTAACAAAGACTAATAGGTAAAAATTAATGGTGGTATTACACCTATTTAGGGAAACTAAATGTGCACTCGTGACCTTATTGTACTTTCATTTTTAAAAGTTATTAATAAAACAGTTCATACATTGTAAACATAGACTATTCGGAATGGATTTAGACACAGAAAGCACGTTTGAGGTAAAATTGCCTTGAAATGGGGGTTTACGGGTGTTTTCTAAGTCAAATGGGTGGACAGACGAAGCTGTATTTAGTTTACTGTTTTAAATTTTAAATTATCCTTACAGTTTTGTTTATACAACATGTGAACTTTTTATTTCAGTGTTAACTATGTTCTGAAGAGCATTCTGTTGAAAAATCTTATATGTGAATTGGTCTGCAGATGACACTTCAGCATTAAAGTATGTATCAACTATCATCATGGTTTTTTTTTTTTTTTTGGCCGGAAAAGTTTACAATTTGCCATTTTGCCGTCTACATTTTGCACAGACAATAAATCATCTAAACACTTATTTGCCCTGGATGTATACACATCAGAATCCAGTCTCACATACTTAAACTTTATAATTCTTACCAATTATTTTTTGAACCAGCATTCCAAGGGACATAACCATTTTTAAAAACATTTTGAGGTATTGTTTTATTACTCTTTCTCCCCATTTTCTAATGCAAAATACAAGAAAGTGGACTTTTTGTGTAAATCTATTAGAAATATACTGTTATGAGTAAATAAAAAGACTTTGATACCAGTAACAATAAATGATTGACTGAAAGGGAACCGTTATTTGTCACACTATGGGAACAGACAAAAACCTCAAGTTACACATACATTTTGTAAGGGTTTATAGAAACTTTCGTGTAGACTGTAAACATTTATAAAGACAGTTCTTTCAGCTTAAACACTTTAATTATTGATTTCACATTACATTTATTTCATTTTTGTGGGAAAATAATCACATTTGTTTTATTTTATAGACAAAAGATATCAAGTTTTGATGAAAAAGGAAGGAAGGAGGAAAAATGGACCAACACAGACCAAAACAGACCTTCAAATGAACTCTAAAAGGTGCAATAAAATTGTTTATCATCTTAAAGTTGTCTTTTGTATTCTATTTAATTGTTTGAATGCATAGATCATGAGTTTATGATCATATATTAGTCAACACTGCATTTTATAATGATACACTGAAATTAGGATTTTTCGAAATAATTAGACTGAAATTGCCGTAGGATATGGCCTAACATTATAGTGATTTTCTTTGAAACTATAGTTCTGACTGAGACAAAACTTGACAGTTATGCTTGAAATAACTTGCAATTGGAGGGAAAAAATTACATTAAGTTTATTTGACATTTAGGTGTTCTTTAGGTGTAATACCACCAAATCATGGAACGTCACATCCGGTTGCATAAGAAAGTAGGCCTAAACAAATATTCCCTTGAATTTGACAGTTGTAGAAAATTAACCCTGCATTTCAATGCACTTAATTTTTTCTGAGTCGTAAATATGTATGTTGGATGTCTGAAAGCATCATTCTTTTTTTATTTGATGGTCTTTTAAAATATTTTGGAACGTTAAGGTTACATAGTTACCAAAGCAGGTAACCAGTAAATAACAGTGTAAAAATTGGGTTGTTTACTTCCGGCGGTGGTTACTTTCTTATATGCAATGAAATGTAGTGTGAAATTTTCACTGTTTCACTGGAAAAGATTAAACTTTACACATGCAAAGTATTTCTTTGGTTGAAATAAAGGTAAATATTGTACAATTTTTTTTAAAGTGCCAATTTAACAAAGACTAATAGGGAAAAATCAATGGTGGTATTACACCTTTAAAAAAAAACACATTTTAAAATATAATCGTGGCCTGTTTTTATAGTCTACAAAGTTTAAATTTATGGCATTTTTTGGGAAAAAGAGATCAAAGATTTACCAAAAGCGAATTGCTTGAAGAGGTTTCGTCTTTCCTAAAATTTTCGAAGTTGAAAAATAAAAACATGCTGTATGATTGCCGATGTCACAATTATATACAAGAGACCAAAATGACTAATATTTATTTCAAGCTATAGGTCACCGAATGGCCTTCAACAATAAGTAAAACCCATCCTCGCAGTCAGCTATTTATGATAAATGAGATAAAAACTCATTAAAAAACTTAAAACTTAACAAATACAAGTACCCGGCCACGTCGACTTGTATTTTTGTCCATCTGTCTCTTTGTCCATCTGATGAGTTAAGCCTTTCTCAACTGAATTTTATAGTTCGTTCTTATCTTGTACTGTTATACCTCTGTTCCAGGTTAGGGAAGGGTTGGGATCCTGCTAACATGTTTAACCCCGCAACATTATGTATGTCTGTGTCTGTCCCAAGTCAGGATCCTGTAATTCAGAGATTGTCGTTTGTTTATGTGTTACATATTTGTTTTTCGTTCATATTTGGTACATAAATAATGCCGTTAGTTTTCTTATTTGAAATGTTTAACATTGTAATTTCGGGGACTGTCGTAGCTGACAATGCGGTATGGGCTTTGCCCATTGTTGAAGGCCGTACGGTGACCTATAGTTGTTAATTTCTGTGTCATTTTGGTCTCTTGTGGATAGTTTTCTCATTGGCATACATACCACATCTTCTTTTTTAACGGCCTGATTTATGTACAAAATATTGAACGGAAAACAAATATGATATACATCAATAAATGATAGTTTCTACAATATTACAGGCCTTTACACCACAGCTTGTTGATCTAAATGTATTGCTTATAATATCTGAGATATGGACTTGACCAATGAAACTTAACCTTGATCCCTGGTCCCTGATATTTGGCAGAGGTCAAGTGAAGCCTGTGAGAAATACATGCTATCCTTGCAAGGATCCCATATTCCAAACATAGTTATCCTAAAACGCCTAATACATGTAAGTGAGTGTTTCACATGACCGATAAAAGAAGCTTAATAAAACTTTTCAATAGTCGCTGAGCCATGAAAAAAGTAAAATCACAAACATCCTGAACTCAGCGGAAAATCTAATCGGAAAGTCCATAAATACACGGCAAAATCAAATGACAAAACACATCATAAACGAATGAACAAGAACTGTCATATACCTGACTAGGTACAGATATTTTCAAATGTAGAAAATGAGGCCAAAGACAAAGCACATTTGACAGACGAAAACTAAGCGGATTCGAAACAAGAATTTTGAAAAAGGCTTAACAGTCGATTTTTGTATTGACATTTGTAAAAACTCTTTGCATTAATCCGTGTCGAAATATGCCTCCTTAGTAACTGAAGGAATCTAATAAAAATGAAGCATCTAGGTATTCTACCCTCTAAAGCTTCAGACATCTAATCTAAGCCACCGGCATCGGATAGTAGTGTGTTCACGTTATTTTCAATGACACAACTTTGCACCAGACCAAAATAACGACGGAAACATGTAAGAAAATTATAAAGGAATGGAATTCAACAATGGAAAAATTAATTATTTTCAAATTCGACCGTTAATATGCCGTTTGAGTAGATTTTTTTATAAGAATCTTGACAGTGCATAATTGAGAGTTAACAGCAAAGCAAATACATGTAGAAAAATCATTTCCAAAAAGAATCATTTTCTCTTTTGACCGACATTAGATACATATATAACAGATGCAATTAGAATTAAAAACAAATTGTTTCCACTCATAAATATCTATGTCGATATAGAACTTTTAAAATTTGGTTTAACATATCATGTTCCGCGTCAAATAATAGCCTATTTTACACTGATTACAATATATATAGTTTCTTTACATTTTTTTTCTATATAAGTGAAATAAATGGTTACTTCCGGTTTGAAAAAATGTCACTTCCTGTTCTATTTGATAAAATACCTTATACTGATTCCAAAATATGTCTTGTTCTATTTGATAGTTTACTTGATGCTGATTTCAAAAAAATATGGTTCAATATACTTTTACATTACATAAGTACAAAAAATACCTACTTCCGGTTTACACAAGGTCATTTCCGGTTGCCTTTCTATGGTCAAGTGGCTTCCAACGTTATGCAAAAAGTCCTACCGTTTTATTGTGTATACATATGAGGTAAAAGCAAAGGTCAAAATCTAGAACGACAGATTTACCTATGACCTTGAGCACTATATGCTTAATTTTTAATATAAGAGTGGAGAAACTCCAATTAAATGTTAGCGTACCCTTTCAATCAAAATTTATGTATAAAGACATGTCGCAACTTACAATTTAGTAAAAATCTTGTCGATATTTTGTACGGTTTTGAAAATAAGTGAAAATAAGCCATCATCAAAATTTAAAAAAATATAATCTTGACCTCTGAACTTTTCCGTTTTTTCTTATTTTGGACCAAGGAATTCAAACCAAAAGATCATAGGTCTCTATAACTTATGGTTTACAAAATAGAAATGCATATCGCTTAAACCAAACGCATGATGGGAAATAACTCTTATATGGAGTGTTCGTATCGCTTCCGTCAAAATAGGACAAATCATGCGTAGGATATACATTAAACAAGCAATTTTCGTTAACGGTTATTGAGGAGATGCAGTCACATGTAGACAGTGTTCGGGGGGACAACTTCTACAAAAAAAAGTATTCGGTTAAGCAGGGTGAATTTCAAAGGCGCATAAACTGTACGATATCATGTATCAAACATCTAAGCGATATCTTGCAAAACCAAAAAAGAAGAAATAAAGTGTCGGAAGAAGAAAAAACATAATAAGAAGAACAAATACAATAGGTCTGACCACAAAAAAAGTGAAAAGACCTAATGACAGACGTGAGGACAAAATCATGTAGTGTCATTAACTGAGGAATACGTAATCAAAATTAATTAGATGTAAAATCATATTTGATTATTAAAGCCCTGGGCACAATGAACCAACGACACATCTATGCAGCGCCACGAATGAAATTTGGTCAAATCGCGGGTCGTCAATGATCGACGTTCGATAGTCGCACAATTTTTTTAGCATCGTGGCGCTGTCGTGTGTCGTGGGACGAAAATTGAACATGCACCTTTTTTGCTCTACGATTTTTTTGTCCTGTCACTGTCTTGTGGCTGTCGTGAGAGTGTGTCTTTCCACAGTCGTGCAACTGTCCTGCGATAAACACATTGTCGTGGGTACCAAAAAATCTATCGTACGACTTTCACTTGACTGTCGTAAGACAATCTCACGACTGTCGCCAGACACTCTTATTGCAGTCGCACGATTGTCTCAAGACTACTAAATTTCGTACGATGCTCGCCAACATTGATTGTCTGTCGTACGACAGTGGTACGTTCGTCGTGCAACATATTTTTGTTTTATTTAGAAAAAAATACAATTCGACGGGAATGTCCGTAGATTCCTTCCCGTCACAGTGACGACATTAACAGTAGCCTCTTCTCCCGGAGTTTCCAAATTGTCATATTTTTTCAGCTTGTGGTAGGGGGTTCCTCCGTCTGTTCAACATAGCCCACATTTACTGCTACCACCTTTCTTTTGTTAAGTTTTCTTTTTCGGGGTCATCCTGGTTTAAATTCGATGAACAATTATAATATAAACTAATACGAAAAGCATCATTTATTTGGACCGAACTAATAATGACACTGACCAATATTGAAAGCAAATGACAGGCAATAAATTGAGCCTTCTTTAGTCGCTCGACAGTGGCACGACAGTGACACGACAGTAACACGTGCATTGCATGAAAATCTGAAAAACAGTTTTTTGACATTTTTCACGATAGTGTCACGACAACTATTTTGTAGACCTTCCACGATAAAAAATTGTACGATATGTTATCATTAGCAATAACACACTATGAAAAGCAAGGGCTTATTTTATATCATAAATTAATAATATACAATCGCACAGTTGTATGACAAAAAAGGTCTTGTCATAATCGCCATGATGAATTACAGAAGATGAAATAAGTTCTAGATTTTCAATATGCCCCGTTTATACAAATACAATAAGGACTGAAATAGTAAAGATACATAACCAATAATTACCTTTCAAAATGATTCATTTATATATCGAACATTCTATCTCTGCACCATTTTTATTGATGTTTATCGATGAATAACTTTGCATTGGTAAAATTTGTAAATTTAAAAGATTATATAGCTATTTCAACAAATGCATTTGAATTTTAGGAATACCCTTACCTCAAAATTGTATACGTATTGTTATCATTTAAACGACAGACGTGTGAAAGCAAATTCATATTACCAATTACTAGATTTTAAACTTCAGATTGCATTTTAAAAAATAAAACAAAATTTATCAGTGTCCCTATACATGATGGAAAATCATGAATTCCATGTCATGTTGATTCTTCTATAATTGGTATCCTTTTTCCAAAATTTATTTAATTGTCTGTTGATTCATTATATGTTTTTAAGCATTCGTAGTGAGCCAGAATGGCGGTGTCATTTTACATCGGGAATAATCAAATTAAAAACAAATCTGAAAAAGCAGGAATGTTTTGAACATGTTGAAGATAAAAAAAAATACATTACTGTAACTACCACAATTTTTTTCTATGTCCCATCCTTTAAAATAAAATCGGTAATGTTTTTTATGTGTCTCTTGAATGACCATTTTTGAACCTGCATTCTCGTCCGTTTTTCTTAAGTGCGTCTAGAATTTTGCAGAAGTCAAACGTTATTTATAAATAAAAAATGTTGCTGGTTTTACGTTAATGACACAGCAATCTAATAATAACACACACACGAACACACAAATCAAGAAGGCAACTATTGATTTTTAGGAACGCGTAAACAACAGTTTTTGTCAGATACAAAGGAAACAATTATGATATGTTAAAGAAAATAAATAAATATATGAACACAAATAAAGAAAAAATACAAAATCCATACGTCAAGCTCCTTTCTTGTCAAAACACAATTAAAAGTGGTCCGAAGCTACACAAAACACCTAACAAATATACATTTATTTCGTCTTCAAGCCATTGTTCAACTTCTAAATTGTCTATTCTTCTTACCAGCACACTTGGTACAATTAAAAACCTGATAATAAATTATTCAAATAAGGCCTTCAAAAATAGTGGAATTAATTACTTTTGGAGTGTCAAAAACTCGTTGGAAGTACTTGATAAATTGCATGCTTATATTGGTGATTTTGAATCTGTTCAAAGTTTTGATTTTTCTACCCTGTATACCACGTTGCCTCACATTCTCATTAAGAAAAAATTCACACGCCTAATTAAATGGGCATTTAAAAAGTCAGAATGTGAATATATATGTTCAAACTCTTTTAGGTCATTTTTCAGTAGCAATAAACAAAAAAAAACTATGTCAATTGAACATGCTTTGATACTATATATGCCCTTGAATTTTTACTAGATAACATTTTTGTTCGCTTTGGGGATTCCGTATATCGTCAGATTATCGGCATTCCAATGGGGACTAACTGTGCACCACTTATTGCGAACCTGAATTGTATTGTTATGAGTTACAATTTATGACAAAAATAAGCAAAGACCCATCGAAACAACATCTGATAAACAAATTTAATTATACTTTTAGATATTTGGATGATATTTTGGCTCTCAATAATGACGACTTCAGTATGTATATTAAAGAAATTTATCCTGTTGAACTTACTTTAAATAAAGCTAATACTAACAATGACCACTGCCTTTTCCTCGATCTTGATATCTATATCACTAACGGAAAGCTGAATACGAAAATTTATGATAAAAGAGATGAGTTTTCATTTCCTATCGTTAATTATCCATTTTTAGATGGTGATGTTCCCTTGTCACCATCTTACGGTGTTTATATATCTCAACTTGTACGATTCGCTCGTGTATGTAACAATGTTTTAGACTTTAACGAGAGAAATTTATGTATTACTGAAAAATTATTACACCAGGGTTTTTGATATCACAAACTGGTCAAAACATTAACTAAATGTTATCATCGGTATAAGGACATCATTCGTAAATATAGCTCAACATTCAGAATTCTTATACGTTCAGGTATTTCACATCCAATTTTTTATGGAAATATTCTTTATAAAGCACAAAGGTGTCAATATTCACCTCAGAAACTAACAAAACCTTTGAATAGACTTATTAAGAAGGGATATAGTTACGATACTGCTGTCAGGTCATTAAAGATTGCATATTTTGGCGTTAATATTGATTCACCTATAGGGTCTTTGCATCGGAACTAAACACATTTATTCAAAAAAACAGTTGTTGGCATGACACGGGTTATGTTCTTCTCATATATGTTATGATGGTATGATACTAAACCCCTAACGGGAAGGATTGTGCCTGATGTTCATATGATGACATCTTAATCTTTCAGTCAGTTTTATTGAAGTCTGGAGCTGGCATGTCAGTTAACGGCTAGTAGTCTGTTGTTATTTATGTATTATTGTCATTTTGTTTATTTTCTTTGGTTACATCTTCTGCCATCAGACTCAGACTTCTCTTGAACTGAATTTTAATGTGCGTATTGTTATGCGTTTACTTTTCTACATTGGCTAGAGGTATAGGGGGAGGGTTGAGATCTCACAAACATGCTTAACCCCGCCGCATTTTTGCGCCTGTCCCAAGTCAGGAGCCTCTAGCCTTTGTTAGTCTTGTATTATTTTAATTTTGGTTTCTTGTGTACAATTTGGAAATTAGTATGGCGTTCATTATCACTGAATTAGTATATATTCGTTTAGGGGCCAGCTGAAGGACGCCTCCGGGTGCGGGAATTTCTCACTACATTGATGAGCTGTTGGTGACCTTCTGCTGTTGTTTTTTTCTTTGGTCGGGTTGTTGTCTCTTTGACATATTCCCCATTTCCATTCTCAATTTTATTAACTATTTAACTATACAATGTGAAGAGGTCTCTCGTGCAAAACATGCCATTGTAGAAAGACAAAAATGGCAAAAATGAAGGACTACCTATTAAAAGACCAGACAGTTAAAATTATTTATTTGGCTTTTTAACTATTTCGATCTGAGCGTCACTGATGAGTCTTATGTAGACGAAACGCGCGTCTGGCGTATAAAATTATAATCCTGGTACTTTTGATAACTATGGATACGCGAAGTTTTAATGAGAAGATATAGAAATATACACAAAAACCAACGATTATTGATAGAGTTGTAATAAACTTAATAATGAATACCATATGTGTTCAAAGATTGAAAACTGAACTCATTTTTAAGAGATCCGGTTTAATGTTGTTGTTTTTTTTAATTTATCATATCAAAAATTGGTTACACGAATTCTGAAACATTTTTTTGTTTAGCTTAAAGTATATTTTTTTTAATCCGCAAACTGAACTTAACCAGTTGGTAACTTTATAAAGTTATCGTAAGATCTGCGAATATCAAACCAACGTACATCTAAAGTTGCATCATCATAACTATATAATTTGTTTTGTTTCATGTTTATACTTGTAATTCATATTTTCGTCCCATTATCCCCCAATCTAAAGATGAATCTTCAACAAAACGAGAAAATTCGGTAACCCGGAGGTGTTCCTCGTCTGGCCCATAAATAAAGTTGTGTACAAGTTCAGGAAAAATTGACGTCACACTAAACTCCGAAACATTTAAAGGAACTAAAATTAAAAAAAAACATACAAGAGTAATTAAGGCCAGAGGCTCCTGGCTTGGGACAGGTGCAAAAATGCGATGTGGTTCAACGTATTTTGTCAGATCTCAACCCTCCCCATATACATCTAGCCAATGAATATTAAAGAAACACATAGCAATACGGACAGCTAAACTCCATTTGATAGAAGTCCGAGACAGATGTCAGAATATGTAACAAAAGAAACTTAGCAAAATGGCAACGATACATACATTAACAATTCCTCCCGTTGTGGGTCTAGTATCATACTATCATAAAATTTATGACAATAACAAAACCGTATCATGACACCAACTGGTTTTAGAATAAATGTGTTTATTTTCAATGCATACACCCTATACGTAAATCAATATTAATACCAAAATAGGCAATCTGTAATGATCTGGGAACAGTATCGTAAATATACTCCTTTCGATTTAGTATATTTAAAGGTTTGATTAGCTTGTTTGGTAAATGCCGATATGTTTGTTATCTTAAAAGAATATTACCATAAATTATTGATGTGCACTAATTGAAGGTATAAAATATATGTATGTTGATATATATTTACGAATGCTGTAGTTGAATCGAAGATAAAATGTAGTAAATACAATGACTAGTTTGTGATATCGAAAACCCTGGTGTGATCATTTTCAAGAAGAACTGAGATTTCTATCGTTGAAATAAAAAACATCGTTAGAAACACAAGCGAATCAAAAATGCTGAGACATATAAACACCATAAAATAGTGATAAGAGAAAGTCAACATGTAAAATTTGATACTTAACAATAGGAAATGAATAGCTTTTGGTATTGGGATTCTCACTAGAGATGGATATATATCAAAGGAACGGCAGTGTTCATTGCTTGTATAAGCTTTACTTGAAATCAGTTCAACAGGATAAATCTTTTTAGTTTACATACTGACTTCGTCATTATTGAGAGCTAATATATTATCTAAATATCTAAACTATATCAACAATTTGAACTCCATTCAACAACGCGTAGGAGCATTTTCCATAACAGTAATTTAGAAAAAAAGCAAAAACGACTGTAAAAACAAATACATTTAGATTTTCTGTACACTTTCAAATCTTATTTAAATAACTAAATTACGGTTTATTAAAAAACAAGTATACCGCTGTTATAAAAGTACTATACACAGAAAGAACCACAAATGTATGCACAAACATGTATACTACATCATACAGAAGTTTGTCTTTTCAGATTACCATGTACATGATGTAATTGTCGCGGATTTTAAATATCGTTGTGTACATGTAGCTTTAACGATATCGTCTATAGATTGAAGAAAGAAGCTGTCAAAAATGTGTTAGAACCTTAAACTACACAGCCATGCAATTCCAATGTGTCTTAAAAAATTTATGGATCACTGATTTTATCACCTGTGGATTATTGGCACATGCCATTAGATTCAATATTCAAAAACAGAAACTATCAATTTACGCTAAGAGTTCTATAGGTAATGAACTTATATTGTTTACATTAAAAGTTCAATCATATGGTTTAATAATTATAGTATAAAAACTGTCCCGTCATGGTATAAGTGCAGTTTTAGGTTAAGATGCACCATTCTTTGAAGTTATATTGTTTGATCATTGCAAAGCTAAGGAAATATGGGCATGTCCATGTTTATTAAACCAAAAACTCACGAGAATATTTAAAACAAGCCCAAAATAATTATTTAGTTGAAGAGGAAAGTATCAAAAGATAACCAAATCAATCATCTCACATACTTGTTTTCGGCGTTGAGCGTTCCAGATGAAGGTAAATCTAGAAATGTATGTTGGACGTATGAAATTCATAAAATGCTTATCACCTGCTTGTCTGCTTACATGTACAAGTTCTTAATTTTCGATTAAATTTTTTAATTATTTGTTTTCAGTGATAAAATAAAAACAATTACCACACAGATTATATTCAGGATGAGGACTACCATGGTAACGCGATTATAATTTAAGTGTAGAACACAATTGTTAACGGCCTAATTTATGTACAAAAAATGTCTGGGTATTCAATATATGTTTGCAAGCCAGACATTGTTTGTTTACCAATCCCGTGTATGTGCAGTTTCTATTGTAAATACCAATATAACATGTATAACCTATGTCATTTTTTTGAAATTCAAGCCCTAATTTACTTGAGTGAACATCAAATTTTTCTGACTGCTATGATAGATCCGGACATCGGGAATAGTGTTAAGTGGATTGTTGGGGAAGATTGTCGAAAATCCTAGAACGATTTATTGGAATAAATGGAAGAGTTATTTTCAATAAAACTACAAGAATTCGATCATCAACAGAAGGAGAAATCAGAGCTACAAATGAATCGATTACGAAATGAACATTCGATGAATGATGACCACAAGTTTCAAAGAAAGTCTGGTGAAGACCAATTCAAATTCATTCGCAAGCTTAGCGTTATTTTGAAGGGATCCAAGTGCCAGTTTAGCCAAGCAGAAAATAGCAGAAGGTATAAACCTTATTCGCTACAGACAGAAGTTGGTTAAAATTGCCGATTCGTCCGAGATGGGATTAAAAGCTAAGAAGAAAAGACCAACGCCGTATAGCAGGCCAACTTCAACAGCAACTTCTAGTGGAAATGACAGAAATAAAAAAGCAAGTGTGAGGCCTGGAATTTGCTGCAACCTCTTCAAGCCTGTTTGCTGGAAAGGAGTAAGTCCGGTAATGACCGATTTTGGCCTCAAATTTCAAGTTCATCTGACGAATGATTTTGACCACTTTTTAAACAGTAAAGTGTCTATTTTATTTGAATCAATTAGTTTATGTGAAAGATTTTAACTGATTTAGTCATAAAAAACGCACCGATTCAAGCTTAAATATGAAAAATCTATCAAATATGCCGAAAAATGTCACTTTTCAGATGTTTTTTGTCAAAAATGAAAGTGGCCGCATCCGTATTCATTCTCAACCTTTATATATGTTATGCATTATCATAAAATATAACTTACATTTCAATATTAAGGATGAACACGAATGCGGCCAATTTTGTTTTACACATAAACCGTCTTAAATTTAACTAAAATGATAGAATTGTTAAGATGTCAGTAATTTAGCATGACTAAATGGTGCTGGTACCCGATATGTGTGCATTGTATTGAAAAAAAGAGCCCATATTTATGTAGCAGAAGCATTTTACTGTCTTATAAATAACTAAAAGATTACATTTTAACATTTTTGTAAAACTACTATATTTTTGGGCCAAAAAGACGTCTTACTAGACCTACTCCTTTGCATGTCCAGAGAAAAAACGAAAGTTAAGTACTAATGTATTTAATGTTAATAAATTAAGTAGCATTTACTCAGATTTACTGCATGATTATTATGTTCAGGTGAATACGAATCACTTAACTGATAAGTCTTTTAAAAATGCCATAAATGATGATAGTATTTGTTTACCCGAACATGAAGGTAACGAACATGTGTCTAGCCAGGTAACGATAGCCTCAAGTTAAATCACACCTGTATGTAAATTGAAAAAAATCAATACACAAATGGAGATATATAGACATAATCACATATACTTTAAGAGTTATAGAAAATGGTTTCGGTATTCAATTTAAAAGAGGAACGAAATATATCCGAGGGAGAATCAAGCTCTTGGATAGAAAATAAACTGACAACGCCATGGCTAAAAATAAAAAGACAAACATACACATAATAGTACAGAAGACACAACATAGAAAACTTAAGACTAAGCAACACAAAAAAACACCACTAAAAACTTGGGGTATTCTCGGGTGCTCCGGAAGAGTAAGCAGATCCTGCTTCACAAGTTGCACCCGTCGTGTTTCTTATATTATTGCAAATCCGGTATATAGTCTAATTCGGTAGGTCACATTAAAGAACAACCAGATAATTTTATATTGAAAAATAATAAATCTGCTAGGCATAAAGGGGAATTCGTTATTGGTGAGATTTTAAAATTGACAGAAAAAGGTTGCATTTCAGAAGTTAACGATATGCCTTTTGTGGTTAACCCTTAAACGGTAGCTTTCAATATATCAAATAAGCCCCCGTTTAGTTTTGGATTGTAGGCATATCAACGAACGTATACACCAGTTTAGGTTTAAATTTGAAGACGGTGCACTTGCAAGAGAATTGTTTGAAAAATGATTTTTTTTTAGATATGACCTTTAAAGTGCATTTCACCATCTGGAAATATTAGAGAAACATTGAACTTATTTTGGTTTAAATGGGGATTTAAATGGTATAACAAAGTACTTTGTATTTAATGTTCTTCCTTTTGGTCTAGCCAGTGCAGGTCATATTTTTACAAAAGTTCGTAAGGAAGTGATACAATACTGGAGAAATCAGGGTTTGAAGATAATAGTGTACCTTGATGATGGTCTTGGAGGAGCAAATGATTTTCAATCAGGTGAAAGAACTAGCTTGTATATAAATTCTAGTTTGTCTGAAGTTTTTTAATAGCTGAAGACAAATGTGTTTGGTATCCACAGCAAAATATGACCTGGATAGGTTTAGTTTGGGACATAAAGTTTTCAGTGAACGTATAGAAAGATTGGTTGATGTTATCAGTAATACTTTATGTTGTCGGAAAAGGTAAAATTTTGCACAGTGCAAAATTTGTTTTTGAAAATGTTGTCCAGATTATATCAATGCAAGCTGTTTGAGGTAATTTGGTAAGGCTTAGCTCTAGAGAATTATATAACTATATACTGTTCAGGTCAAGTTGGAAGTCACTCGTTGTTCTGATATCTTCGGCTGTTGAGGAACTCAGATACTGGTTAAATTCAGTAATGCAGTTAAATAAGAAAGGCAATGATCTGCATGAGTCAGATGTATGTAATTTGGAGGCGTTCACTGATGCCTCAGAAGTAGGTTTTGGGGGTTATATTGTGCCCGTAGTTGATAGCATATGTGCTTAGTCGGCCTGTGATTCGTTAGAAATTCTGACTGACTGTGGTCTAGAATTACCAGGTACCAGTTTGAATACTGTAGTAGGTAGTTGGACAGTATTGGAAAGTGATAAAAGTTCAACATGGCGCAAGCTTGAAGCAGTTAGCAGAACAGCGAAAAGTTAGTGCAGATGTTTAGATAACTATTGTTTCAAATTGAATACAGACAATAAGATTGTATAGTCAAAAATGATAGCAATAATCGGAACTTCAAATTTATTGATTGTGAGCTAAATTATGTATGTTCAGAGAACAATATAAATCTAACCACTTTGGATTCCAAGAGAACAAAATACAATTGCTGATGGTCTGAGTAGATATTCAGATTGCGACGACTGCAGTATTAAAGAATCTGTGTTTCAAATGTTAGATAAGTTAAGGAGTAGACATACAATAGACATATTTTCTACAGATTACAACGCTTAATGTTCGAGATTTAATTCTAAGTGCTGGTGTAAGAAAACAGAAGCAATAGATGCGTTCTCACAAACTGGTTTGGTGAAAACAATTGGTTAGTACACCCACCGAATGTAGTTTGTAAGGTTATAAGAAAACTGTGTAGTTATGTGGAAAATTGGACACTGGTAGTTTCATTGTTGTATTCTTCACCTTATTGGTTGCATGATATTTTTGGAAATTTGAAACATTTCATAACAGACAAGCATCATAAAATGAACATTAGCCCTGTCATTCTCGGAAGGGAAAGGGAAAATAATGGTGTATTTGGGAAACATGAAATTTTCATTGATTGCATTTCAGATCAGATTTGATTGATGTTATTCTGTATTTTTGTACAGGGTTAAAGCTTGGACGGTATGTACATGTAACAGACGCCGTGGAGGATAGTGATATTGGAGAGTATCATCCTTTACATGATTTAGTGGATACTTTTCGTCAAGACTGCTTCATTCAATAAGAGACAGTACTGTTAGAAAATATAACTATGCTTTTAAAAAATGGAAAACATTTTCTCATTAACAAAATTTGATGTATTTGCCAGCATCGCCTATTCATGTTTCTTTGTAATTAGTGCATTTGCTTGATTCAGGTGCTACATACAGTACAATCAATAGTGTTTTTATTCTATTGAATAGGCTCATGACATTTCAGGTCAGTTAGATCCTACAGAGAATGCTTTTGTAAAAAATATAGTTGAATCGGCTAAACGTACTGCTGAAACTCCAGATGTAAAGAAAGATCCTGTGTCCAATGATAATTTGAATGATAATTTGATAAGTTAATGTTCTATTTTTCAAGGGTCAAATGAATTAATAGTAGTTAGGAATCCGGCTATGATTTTAATGAGTTATAGCGCTTTTCTTAGATTTAGCAATCTAAATTGTACCGACATTATTTTTAAAGATAACAATCTAATTGTAAAGATTAAAAAGAGCTAAACTGACCAATATTTAGCCGGAGATTAAGTTTTAGTTTTTAAAGGTTAATCAATGGTTTGTCAATTTGACATGTTATTAAAGTATATTGGTATGGCGCATTAATATATTTTTTCGGACAAGTATTTGTTTCGTCCATTGTACAACTCTAAGAAAGAGTCTGGTTTCATTCAGGTTTTAAAAAAACGATGAGCTATAGCACAGTTAGAGAATGCATACTGAGGCGTTTCAAATCAGTTGCTCCAGAGTTAAATATTGGTTGGCACTCTTTGAGGTCTGGTGGTGCCACTGCGGAGGCTAATTCTGACGCTAACGAAAGGTACTGGAAGCGCCGTGATAGATTGAAAAGCGATTCTATTAAATATGGCTATGTGGATGATTCTATTGAAAACAGATTAATAGTATCGAAGAAATAAGGTTTACATGTATGACTTATGAATCGTAAGTTTGGTGATGGGTATTATTTTTTGTTTAATTTGAAATTAATTTGTACATACTGTCTAGCTATCTTTGTTGTTTTCTATATGCAAGCAGCAAGCTAGTCGACAAACATACGTTTGTGTTTTAGTTGATTATTGGTAGAAGTGGCGCTATGTTAAGAACATAAGGTAAAGAGAAGACTTCCTATTTTCCATGGCACTTAACGGGAATTAATTGTCTACTTAAGTAGTATTTCGAATAGTTATCAAAGGTACCAGGATTATAATTAAGTACGTAAGACGCGCGTTTCGTCTACATCAGACTCACCAGTGACGCTCATATCAAAATATTTATAAATCCAAACAAGAACAAAGTTGAAAAGAATTGATGATCCAAAATTAAAAAACAAACGGTAATCTATGCCTGGAATAAGAAAATCCTTATTTTTTTGGAAAAATTAAAAGTTTTGTAAATAGGAAATTTATAAATATGACCACATTATTGATATTCATGTCAACACCGAAGTGTTGACTACTGGGCTGGTGATACCCTCGGGGACGAAACGTCCACCAGCAGTGGCATCGACCAAGTGATGTAAATAGTTATCAAAGGTACCAGGATTATAATTTAGTACGCCAGACGCGCGTTTCGTCTACATAAGACTCATCAGTGACGCTCATATCAAAGGCTTATGATTTTTTTGTGCGGGAAAAATTATTGTGGTAAATGATAGGTATATATATATAATCATTTCTAGCCCTGCATTACTTGAGTGAACATCAATTTTTTTAACATTAAGGAACGTTTTGTTTTTTTAAATATTTTGTAAATATAAGTATGTTCAAATTAGCATTTCAGTTTCAACTTTTTGTGATATATAGGTCGTATGGCTATACAAATGTAATCGGATTTGTTTATTCAGACTCATTCCTGTCTTCAAATTATTTTCACATAGCCGCAGTCTTTTGACTTAGCATATATTTTGAGCATATATTTTGCATTTAAATGTTGTCTTTAATGTGTTTTGAACATTCTAATATCAAGTGTGGTCCAGCAATAGCAATTGAGGTTTTGTCTGGCATTGACGAAAGGACACAGGTTTCTCAAAGTAGTTTTTCCTTGTCGGCCACGAAACAATTAGATAAAAGTAGAAGATATTAGAAGTCATTATGATTGCCACAAATTTTAATGTGGATTGATGTGACATGTTTGTGCATATTTGTTGAATAATAATACAATCGGCAGTTCAGAAAAATATGCAAGCAGCAAGCTAGTCGACAAACATACGTTTGTGCTTTAGTTGTCTATTGTTAGAAGTTGTGCTATGTTAAGTACATATGGTTTAGAGAAGACAGTTTATAAAGAGAAATAGTCGATTTGCGTAATGGTTTATATTTGAGGACAACGAAAATGTATGATACCTTGAATTGGTCACAAAAGGATTTGTAACATGTCTTAATTTTTACTACTTTCAACTTATAACCATGATAACTATCATGCTTTTAATGTTATTGAATATTGAAATTTTTAAATTTTTACAATGGTATAATCTATCTTATATTATCTAGATTTGTAACATGTTTTAATTTTTACTACTTTAAACGAATTACTATCATGCTTTTAATGTTGAAACTTTTATTATATCACACTTAGAAATTTTCATTTCGATCCGACTTCTAGCAGCCGGTTAGATATTTAATATCGAATATCGAATAACAAATAATGGACTATATTAGTTTAACTGGAACAGCGTCTTAAAGTCTGAAAGTTTTAACTTTTGTCTCTTCTGGTAGACACGGTCGATTACGACTAGATCACAATAGACTTAAGTCTTGCATATGGTGGAAAACTTAGAACAGCCATATCTTGATATTAATAAACCTAAAATGCTTTACAGGAATCGCTTTTTTCATATGAAACTAAACTGTATCGAAATGATAAATGTCACATTAGATACAGTGGTGTAATCTATATTGTCATAGTACAGCCATATCTTGATATGAATAAACCTAAAATGCTTTACAGGAATCGCTTTTTTTATATGAAACTAAACTGTATCGAAATGATAAATGTCACATTAGATACAGTGGTGTAATCTATATTGTCATAGTACAGCCATATCTTGATATGAATAAACCTAAAATGCTTTACAGGAATCGCTTTTTTTATATGAAACTAAACTGTATCGAAATGATAAATGTCACATTAGATACAGTGGTGTAATCTATATTGTCATAGTACAGCCATATCTTGATATGAATAAACCTAAAATGCTTTACAGGAATCGCGTTTTTCATATGAAACTAAACTGTATGGAAATGATAAATGTCACATTAGATACAGTGGTGTAATCTATATTGTCATATCATGAGAGGGATACTTACCCAACAAGTTCTCTGAAAATACACAAATCATACATATCGTAAAAAGGGAAAACGTTTGCATGAATATATCTTAAATCATTTCAATCATTTACATAAGAGACATATATTTAAAGTCGCAGAAAAATAAACACTCTGTTTACATTTGATCTTGATAGAAAGCTTTGTTTGACTACTTGGATATTGCTACATGATCATTATAGTAACTTTTTACAGCCAAGTCTTGACATTGAACATTTAACTGTATCAAAAAGAAAAATATCGCATTGAATACAATGGTATAATCTATCTTATATTATCTAGAGAGTGATACTTACGGAGGGTATGCTCTGAAAATACACCAACCATACATTACATGGACAATAATCAATTTTGTATTCTTATAATCATTTACATAAAAGGTATATATAAAAATTCAGAGAAAAAGAGCATACTCCTTACATGTGATATCAATAGAAAGATATGTTTGACTACTTGTATATTGCTTCATGATCATTATAGTAATTTATAACGGCCAAGTCTTGGCCTTGAATTTACAAACGAAAAACAATCATAAAGAATCGCATTTTAATTATGAAAATGTAAATTTACCAAAAAGATATATATCACAACAGATACAATAATAGAGTCTATAGTATCTTATAATTAGAGTTATGCTTACCCAGGGAGTTCTCTGGAAAGACACAAATCATACATGTCGTGAAATATAAAAGAAAAAACAAGGGCACGAACATTTTTGTAATCTATTAAACATTTACATAAAAGGTTAATTCTAAAAGTAAACAAAAAGAACACACTCTGTTACATGTGATAGAAATATATGTTTGACTATTTGTATATTGCTTCCTGATTACAACATAAACTTATTACAGGCAAGCTTTGACCTCGAATTTACAAACCCAAAACGCTCAACACGAACCGCGTGTTCAATTTAAAAAAAATTAACTGTATCAAAATGGTAAACATCATAATGATATAATCTCTATTGTATTATCCTGAAAGTGATACTTACCTAAGACATTCTCTGAAATACACAAATCGTACATATTGTGACAAAGAAAAACAAGAACTCACAAAAAATGTTTAATCCTTTTAACATTTACATAAATGTTACATATATTTAAAGTACTAAATAACATGTATAATATTATTTAATGGGCCCCATACATCCATGTTTCCTGTAATATTTAAAAGATATTTCCTTTCTTATCGAATTTTATTAATACCAAGTTATATTAGCACTTAAGGATGTTCGCTACTCATTATTTTGACACCGTTTGCGCACCGTAGTTGAGAACGAATGCCGTAATATATTTTTTATTTTTTATAAATTTAAAACAATGTATTTGACTCAAAGTTATCAGATATTATATCTTACCTTATTTTTAGTGAAATTTTGATTTTAAATCAATTTTAAATGTCAAATTAATCCAGAATATACGACAATAATATTTACGCGGTATTTCGCCTATTTCCGGCATTGTTTACATTGACATCAGACGACATCAGAAGACCCGTCAACAGATCGTTTACCAGTATATTTGAACATTTTTTAACCATTTTACATCAAACTTTTATATCTTATTTACTTTTAATATACATCGATGCTATTTTTATAAGATCATTATTCAATGGGGAGGTTTAGACACGGATTTTTGTCTTGTAAACAAAAACAGAAAATTGCGTCAATTAGGAAGGGTCAGAACATCAGACAAACGGCTCGAACAGTATTACTAGATCATGCATATACAACTTCATATCCATCGTCTTCATATAAACAACCAGACCTGTCAAATTTTATAAATGAGGAAGTCGTAGATGAAAACAATGTTAACATAACATCAGACGACAGCTGGAGAAATGGAAGAAGGGTCGTAGAACTTGGGGTATTGGCAGATCATCTCGCTGCGTGCAAACAATGTGGTCTTCCACTCTCTTTACAAAACTGTTTAAACATAACAACATGTGGCCTGGCTGCTGTCTTGAAAGTTTTATGTGTCAACCAAAGTTGTAAAAACATCAATGCCATACCAACAGGAAAACAGCACAACAGAATATGGGATGTAAATACAAAGTTAGCAACAGGTAAATGTAATCATCGCATCCCAGTGGCGGATCCAGAATTTTTCATAGATGGGGGCCCACTGACTGACATAAGAGGGGGCCCACTCCAGTCATGCTTCAGTATTTCCCTATATAAGCAACCAAATTTTTTCCCTAAAGCCGCCTCTGCATCCATTCAAAGATGTCTTACTTTATAAATTCTTTATAAGTTAAATAACAAACAAGTCTATAAATTGATAATAAGGCTGAAAGAAAAAATATGTGCGTTTCTTGTTCACCTGTAGCAATAATGTACATGCATGTGCAATCCTCTATTTTTTATCTCTCAAATATGTGTATTAAACATATAATATATTATGGATATTTTACACTAAGCATGTAGTGGCTGTTAAACTTCATATCTGATATCTCATCCTAATTTTCTCAATCATGTTTTTTTTTTCCTTAAAAAAATATTTTGATCCCATAAAGTCATGCCATATTTGACAAAAAAAATATTGTGGTCAAGAAGATGACAAAAAAAATATTCAGAATCTTGCTTTCCCCTAAATTAAAACCTTATACAGGTAACATATAGCAGGGGCGAATCCAACCATTTTAAACAGGAGGTGTTCCTAACCCAAGAGAAAAAAGGGGGGTGTGTTCCATGTACATGTCCCCATTCCAATGCATTGATCGTCCAAAAAAAGGGGGGTTCCAACCCCAGAACCCCCCTGGATCCGAGCCTGTGAGTGTGAAGTGTTAAACTTTGATAAAAATAATTTGATGGAAAACTTACAAATAAAAAATTATGTTTACACATTGTGTGGAAAAAAAATCTGACTAGAACAAACAGCCATAACCATGTAACCCCCTTTAAAGTGAATTAAATTGGTTTCTTCCCTAGAAAACTTTATACTGTAAATTCAGAAATTATTGTGAAAAAATGTGACTGAGTTGTAAATAATTTAAACTTGAATTTTGAAATATTTTACATGAATTTTTCTCAAAATCATGAAAATTTAAATACTGAAAATCTAAAATAACAAAATTGCAATAATGAATGTTCAAACTTCAAAGTAATTTCTGAATTTACAGTAGTTTAAATTATTTAAAACTTTAGTCTAAATGATAAGTACATTTCACACAATAAAATGACTTCAGATCTATACATGTACTTGTACATACATAAATATTGGCCTTCAGTCTCTGAGAGAACAGATTATAATTTTGCTACATTTAGCTGAAATTTTAATTAAAATTTACTTGATAAGTATCAAGCAAGCAGACTTACCACATGTAGTACAACGGTTGACCAACCTTGGGGGTTTAGTCAGACAATCATTTACATGTACAAAATGTAGATATGATGTAAAAAGAAGGCAAGTTAACCATTTATGAAAGCTTCACATTTGCTATTGGGTCTGTCTAACTCTTTATAAGTTCTATATAAATGTCCATGCACATGTATATGAATCATAATTTTAATTGCAAAAGTAACTACATGGACCATTGTTGGGAATTCCAGATATTTTCATCCTTCCACAAACATCTAATTTTAAATCTAAAAGGTTTAATAATACAAAGACACTTATAACCACACCACTTCTGACTGAGGTCACACACACAAATTATTGCGGTCAGAGTTTTAACTGTTAGATTTAAACCTTCCCCTTTTATATAAAAAAAAATTGGGTAATGAGTGGTATGATTGCAAATGGGACAACTCTCCACAAGAGACAAAATGACAAAGAAATTAACAACTTCAGGTCACTGTACGTCCTTCAACAATAAGCAAAGCCGGTACCTCTAAATAATAAACTATAACAGACCCTGAAATTACAAAGAGAAACTAATGTCCGAATTCATGCAGAAAAAAATGAACGGAAAACAAATTTATGATGAAGCACATATCAACAAACAACAACCACTGAATAACAGGCTCCTAATTACTTGGGACAGGCACATACATGTAAAAAATGTACTATTACATACAAAATATGTGGTGCGGTTAGACATGTTAGATACAAAATGTATGAAAAAGTGAAAAGATTATATAGGGTAAAACTAAGGCCCAACTTCAGGGTAGGCGGTTAGTCATCCCTTAGGGGGCTAGATTTATAACAAAAATCAACCTCCAGATTTAATAAATTTTGTTTTCTATTATTTTAGCATCAATTCATACTGGTCTTGGTGAAAGGCAAGTAAATGGTTTTCTATCCACATTAAATATACCTCCAGTTAGCCACAGAATGTTTGACCAACGACAAAATGAAATTGGAACAATTCTTGAAGAAATTGCAGAGAAATCGATGAAGGAATGGACAGAGAAAGAAAAGAGTATGACGAAAGAGTAAGTTAATAGAAATGATTTTGGAGTTTGAGGAATAGTAAATTTAGAAATTATTGAGCGCATTTATCTATTATTGCGATTTCATTATTTTAAACTAAAATATGATTTAAATTTTTGCAATGTTGATAAAAATCCTTTTTACATAGAAATAAATTATAATAAATTTCAAAATGTGAGTTTGAATTATTGCCATATACATGTATTACTAAACCTGTCGCAATTTTTTCGCAATAATAAAAACAATGCAATAATTTCAGAAATAGCAGTATAGCTATAGTACTTCAATTTTAATGAAAGAAATTATTTAGTCTTCTTATAAATATTGATTGAAATTCATATTGATTAGTGGTTCTTAATATCTTGTCGTTCATGCAGGTTTCACGCTTCATTGAAGACCCATTGGTGGCCTTAATTCGGCTGTTGTGTGCTCTATAGTAGGGTTGATGTCGCTTTGACACATTCCCCATTTCCATTCTCAATTTTAATTGTTTCCTGCATGCTTAATCAGGACAAGAGCAAGTTATACAAATTACAATACATCCAAATTTCAGGTATAAATCAATTTTTATAGTCAATTTAGAATTTGATAAAAAGGCATTTTTTAACATTACTTTAAAAATGGTGTACAAATAAAATAACATAATGTTTAGAAATTATTAAAAAGTATTATTTATAGTTTATACCAGCTGCTATAAAATGATATACAGGTATCCATGTGTTACTAATTTCCATTTTTTTTACTTAAAGATGTAGTGGAAACGACGACATAACCGTAGCAGTTGATGCAGGGTGGCAAAAAGAGGTAGTGGCAGATCGTATGATAGTCTCACAGGTAAGTTAAAGAAATTTTTATGTGTTTTATTACTTTGAACGACAAAACTTTATAAAAAGAAAACTAGACCTATAGTTGTTAATGTTTATGTCATTTTGGTCTTTTGTGGATAGTTGTCTCATTGGCAATCATACCACATCTTCCTTTTTATATAGACATAGATTTTTAAGCGATACACATATAACCAATTAAACATACACCGGGGAATTTTTTCTTAATACTACTCCACATGAAAATTTTCATACAAATAATTATGTCCGGTGTCTGACAGCTTAGGGGGTATTTAGTGTTATACATGTATATCCTTGTCCTTTGGTAAGAGTCGGCTGTACTGTAGACATCAGTCTGTCTGTTACATTGTCAGTCTATTTATATTTACTTATTCGTTTTATATTGTCTTATCAGGGCCTTTTATAGCTGACTATGCGGTATGGGCTTTGCCCATTGTTGAAGGCCGTACAGTGACCTATAGTTGTTAATGTCTCTGTCATTTTGGTCTTTTGTGGATAGTTGTGTAATTGGCAATCATACCACATCTTCTTTTTTTATATAAATCAAATGTTTTCAAATTTGAAAACAATTATTATGATTATAAAACATACACTTTAAGTTTGATTTTCAGTCTGATTCCCTGTAGGGTTTTTAAACAGGAGCCTTTATGTCCTTGATACAGTCTTCTTTTATTTTTATAAAATGTAAATGTATTCTCCAATTTGAATGAATTGATTTATTGTATGAATTATTGTACAGGTCATTGCTCAATGATTGGAACAAGAACAGGCATGATATTAGATTATAGTTTAAGATCAAGAACATGCAGAGTATGTGTGACAGCTAGAAGGATGAAAAAGATACCTAAAGTACATACTTGCAGAAAGAATTATAGTGGGAGTTCCAAAGCAATGGAAGCTGACATGGTGGTACAAATGGTAGCTGATGCAAGAATAAAAGGTACGAACATTATGACGATAGTTGGAGATGAGGATGCTACAACCATAGCCAGACTGAGAAATAAAGTAGACAAGTCAATAATAAAGCTTTCGGATAGTAATCATGTCAAGAAAACCCTAGGAAAGAGTCTTTTTGCTCTGAGAAATAAACATTCTCGCCTTACTACAAAGATCATTTACTATTTTATGAAATGTTTTAATTTCTTGGTTGCACAAGCTAGAGGAAGACCAGAAGAAATATCAAAGAATTTACCTGCACTATCTAAACACCCCTTTGGTGACCACACCAGTTGCGATCCCAGTTGGTGCCAGTCTTTTGAAGACTCTAGTATGAAATTTCGCTCTTTACCATATGGTAAACCTCTAAAAGACAAGCAACTGCAGGCCTCATTGAGCACATTATTCAGTAATTACATAACACAGTCTGAAAAGCTAGCTAAACTTGAGAGTACACAAGGCAATGAAAGCTTTAATAATACAGTGGCTTCAAAAGCACCAAAAAACAGACATTATGGTAGTTCTGGAAGTCTTGGCTATAGGGTTGCTGCAAGTGTCGTTCAAAAAAATAAAGGTCACAAGTACCTCGTAGATGTAAGCACAAAATTGAAAGCATATTTGAATTATTGTTAGTCTCCTAAACAAGCTTGAACACTGAATTTCATATGTTTCTTCTAAAATCATATGAATACATGTACATTGTAGCCATTTGGATCCACTGAAACTAGATTTATACATAAACCAGCTGTAGCAAACTATTTAGTAATAATAGTTTTCATATTTGAAAAGTAATTTGTCTAAATATTGAACACAAAATTAAGTATCTCTCCAGCTTAGAATTGTGCAATAGGAGATACATTGATTTATAGCCTACATAAAATTTCAATTAACTTGGACAAAGGGAGATAACTCTCAAATTTGTAATAATGTACAAACAGAATATTTATAGTTCAGATTTAAAGGTCATATATGTCCTGTAATCAAGTAAAACTGCCACTTTAGAATACATTTAAATGTATTAGTTTATCTCTATATATAGAGCTAAAACATATCTATATACTGTATGAATAAATGGGTATATAAAACAACTTATTTTCCAAATTGCATGATTCTTAGATGGGTCTGCTACTTCAAGTTTGACATAGAAAACAAAATCATCACAATTCATGTTTGTTTGGGAGACTCTTTATTTTCCTAACTTTTGACAGGACATACTATGGTATACATTTCTGTCTGTCTTTGTAAACTCAGTTTGAATTGCAGAATTGTTTTGGAACTAGTATGAGAATTAATACTAACTGAAACTAAAATTTCTCCTATAAAACCACAAAAATAAATCATTTCATGGATAATGGGGTACCATATTTACTTCTGGCCAATCTGTTTATTATGATTATGACATTTTATCATTATGTAATGTTGTTTTTTTTTTATTAATTGTTCACCTGTCAAAGGAAAGTTAGAGAGAAATAGGATAGCAATATTTTTTCTACTTTTAGTTTTTCTAAAGAATTTGATGAATGCTGGCACATTGTCTTGAACACTATATAACTTATTTAAAAGTTTGATAGAATGTTTACCAACTAAATAAACATGATAAAAGGAATTACATTTTGCTCCAATTTTTATTCCTTTCCTTTGACAAAATAAAACAAATTGACAATTTATATATTGATTGCCACATTGCATTTTTGATTATATATTCATACTTTTGTTCTTGTTATTTCTTATGATATTACATTACTATAAGTTCAAATTACTCATATCAGGCCAATGGCAATGGAGAATAAATTACATAACACGTAACAGAAAAACATATATTTTTATTAAAATAATTGTAATGTCATTAAAATCAGTATATATATATTGCTTTGTAATGGATAACAATATTGTCACACTAGAATAAAATAGTTTTTCAGTTCACAAATCAATGGGTGATAACTCTTTTCATGCCAGGTTAACTTAGTATATTAAATTCAGCAAAAAATATAAATATTTCACCTTTCATATAAAGTTGGAAGGAATTTACTTACTCATACTAATGAATGAACAAATATTTATTTATATATATAAATACATTACAGGCAAATAGAACAGCTGGTCTTTCACCTGGTGTTCACACATCCAAAGTTAGCGCGCTGAGAGATCTCCAGTACAAAAAGAGAAAGGCAATAGCGATTACAAAGAAGGCTAAACTGAGAAGATTAGAGTTGAAGACAGAACGGTAATTTGAAAGATGCATTTACATAATAGATTAAAATATAAAGAGCCTGTTCAATGTTTCTTTTTAAAAAGATATTGATATAGATGTTTATGAGACCTAAATCCCAAAAACAAAAGGAGTGCAAATCAGCCATCAGATAGATAACTTTAATAAACCAAATTACCCCCAAGAAGGGTATTTTGTAAGATAAATATATAATGAAGATATCTGTAAATTTGATGAAAATCCTAGTTGCTTTGAAATAGTTATGATTTTTTTAAAGACTTTTGTGGGAACTGCACATTCTATTTTATTTTTACCTATAATAGATTAATTAAATCCTTAAACTTCACAGCAATACTCAGCCAATAGTCTTAAGGTGGCTCGTGGGTACAAAAATTTTAGCAAAAAATTAAACCTTTATTTTTTCATTACAAATTTTATTTATTACACTATTAGTTGTTACTTTATGATATGGTACAAAAAACAACCCAAAAAAATTATTTGGTTTGGCCCCAGATGACTTTAAAAATTGAAAAAGCTCCAAATTATCTCCCTTTGGTGCAAAAATGACATTTTTTGGCCTTAAATTTGAAATATCGTTTTAAACTCATGGGTGACCTATATTTTTTATTAATGTTTTCAAATAAGCTGTACATAAACTAAATAATTGTAAAATTTAAGCGATTTCTTATATTAGGTTATTTTTTACTTTCGATATTTCTACTTTTTCTCCTATTAGTTCAACAGAAAAAAAGAACATTAACAAAAATGTATGCTTCTTCCAGAGGCAGATTTTAGCTTTAATGAACGGTGACCCCATTTTTTTATTTCATTTTTCTTTAAAGTATATGATAAAGTTCATTTATGAAAAAATATAGCGAAATCCTATATTAGAAAAAAAAATTCATTTATACCCAGGAGCCCCCTTAACTTCATAACTAGCTAGGATTCAGTAAGATCCATATATAACTGAAATAGCAGTATAATTTTATGAAAATCCAAGTTAATTTGAAAAAAATAGTAAACAAATTTAAAGTTGACTATCTAAATTAAGTCTGACTGAAAATTTTCTCACATTCTATACTACCTATTTATTAAATCCTCAAATTTTATTGCAATAAATCAAACTTCCAAACAACCTGGCATTCTTTAAGATCAATGTATAATTGAGAAACATGAAGAGTTTCATATTCATTGTTGAAAATGTTTTTTTCAGTAATCAAGATATATCAAGCTGTGAAGTGAGGGAAGGAATCAGTTACCAGTCAGGCATAGATATGGAAGAATCTAGATTGGATCCTGAAAACATAACAGAAATACCCCCTCCTAGAACTTCAAGAATAGAAGCCTCACCAAAGCATGATTCTGTTACAGAAATTTTCTTTGACATAGAAGCTACAGGACTAAGTATGTTATAATAAAAAAACATTTTTTTTCAATACATTTATTGTCCACGCCACAACGTGATGGAGAGACCTTTAAAGTGATGCTCCTTGTCTGTCTGTCGGTCAGTCAGTTACTTTATTAGGTCATTCAAATCTTGCAAAGCTGTTAGTCACCATATGTACTCGATCTTTTTACAAATGCCATTTATAATAATAATTTAACACAACTTATTGGAGATATTAGAGGCTGATGTTTTTGACAATTCTACACTATACTAACACTTTTTAAATCCAACTCTTCAGAGAGTTATGGAACTTGAATTTTTTTAGCTTTCAAGATCTACACTATATATGAATACAAAGTCTGCCATGTACCTTGAAATAAAAGAAATATGTGGATTTCTTGTGTAAAACCTTGTACATTATATGAACTAAATGTTATCACTACTCATTGCTATACATTTTGTGGAGAAATTGGTAAACTTATTTTAATACAGAACCTTTACAACCACTGATACATGTAATTCTTATGTGAACATCTAGGAACTGGAATAAGTTGTATTTATATTGCTTTTTAGGTAGATCATCCCATATCACACAATTAGCAGCAAAGAGTGCAGCAGAATCTTTTTCCAGATTTGTCCTACCCCAGCACCAAATAACACCAAAGGCGGCAGAGATTACTGGATTGACATTTGAGAATGGGCAGTTATTATCAAATGGAAATGTGTTGCCTGCTGTCCATATCAAAAAGTGCCTCAATGACTTTATTTCTTTTCTTGAAAAAACTAAGAACAATGTTTTAATTGGCCATAATGTTCAAACATATGACTGTGTGTTATTGTACACTTCACTACAAAAATGTAATTTGCTTGATAAATTCAAGTCAACTGTGATAGGCTTTATTGACACATTGCCATTATTTAAACTTTCTCATCCAGGTCTGAATTCTTATTCACAGACAAATTTGTTTGAAACATTTATGAGCAAATCATATGAAGCCCACAGGGCTGATGAAGATGTTGATGCACTATGCACACTTGTCAATAAGAAAATTGAATTAAATGTTCATTTTGAAAAAGTATATATACCAGAATGTGTCATATCAGACAAATTCAATTCTATGAAAGAATTGCATAAAAATTTGCCTTCTTTGAAGCTGTTGATTGATCGTAAGATACTTTCATTAGGAATGGCACGTATTATTGCCAGTAGTGGACTGTGCTTAGAGCACTTGAAGTTGGCCTTTTCTAGGAATGGTTGTAAAGGTATAAAAGATCTTTTCACAGAAAAGAGTGGTTCAGGTGTACGTGTTACAAAATCAGAAAAGATCATAAGACAGGTTTCAGATTTTTTGAAAGAATAATGTCATTTTCATGAACTTTTTGATGTTGTTTTGAATGTTTTTCAGTCCTTAGTTATATATTTTTAATGAAAAAGGTCTTTGTTGTACCTAGTATACAGTGATCTAGATTTAAAACAAATTTTTTGGTTAAAAAAGATAACAGTATTTGATAAATTGACATATATGTTATGAAAAATGTCTAAATTTAAATTTCCCGTAGTTTTTCATGGAATTTTGATTTTTTTTCAGCTCTAATTCAAAATTTTGCACATTGACCTATACTTTTCTATTAATAATATCTTAAAATAAAGTCTTGTGAATTATTTCTGAATTGTTTTGAAAATTTCTTGTTATTTTATAAAGGTTAAATCAAAGGTTTCATTTTGATGTCATTCTCTTTCCCGTACTTTTTTGTTTATTTTTTTATTACGGGAAAAACACATTGACTATATGCCTTGAATGCACAATTTTTGTAGAAATTGAAATAAAGGTATATTTTTATTGATATTAGAATAAAATATATTTACATTTGTATGAATTGTTGTTATAATTGAAACTTCAATGCAGATGTTCCAATTCTTTGAAAATACCGGATTTTTCAATACTGACATTATGAGTGACCATAAATGCCATCCTTACGAAAAATATAGCGCATTGACCTATATTTTTTTTTTCATTTTTCCACTCCAATATGAAAGGAGTTATAAAAAAACACAACAGGAAAACTTTCTTGTTATTTTGAATTTCAGTAGCGAACCTCCTTAAGGACGTAACATCTTGTATTGTTAGTTAAGAATTTTTGTGACTCAAAGGGTGGTAAAACTATTTCAATAAACAATGCAACTTACATATTTGTCAAGACCTTCCTGAAATCAAAGAAAGTCCTGATTTAATTTAATGACAAATCT
The DNA here is from genome assembly GCF_965363235.1 of Mytilus galloprovincialis. NCBI lineage: Eukaryota > Metazoa > Mollusca > Bivalvia > Mytilida > Mytilidae > Mytilus > Mytilus galloprovincialis. The sequence continues at coordinate 79,280,539 of NC_134845.1, read as the reverse complement.
AAAACAAAACAGAACATTTGCCAGAATGCTCTATTTTACAAAATGCAAATACAGGCCCATGTATCTGTAAAAGAGAGGCGAAATATACCAGACGGACATTCACACTCGTACATCGTAAATAAACTGACAACACCATGGCAAAAGCAAAACAAAAAAGCAAACAGTAGAACACAAAATACAATATCGAAAACTTAAGATTGAGCAACACAAATCCCACCTATAATTGTGGATAATATCAGGTGCTCAGGAACGGTTAGCAAATTCTGCTATACATGTAACAGCCGTCGTGTTGATCATGTTAGTAAAAACCCAGTAATAAGTCTTACTCGGTATGGTATATTCGAGAAAAGGTAAAAAATGTTTGTAGTCACGACATTAAGGAGATATCCGTGGTCATCTGTGAAAAAGATATTCCATAACGGTCAACAAACTCTTGATGATGTCATTTAATCTTACATCTCTTGTAACTCTTGATTTAAAAGCCTCCTTCGGAACTGCAACCCTAATGATAGGAAATACAAGCCCTAGAATAGAGTATCAACTGAGATATATATATATATTATATTTTTTCGTTTGGGCTTGTATCATTTTTTCCGTCCGGTTAATATGATCCGTTCATCCTATATTGACTCTTAAAATTCAAGAGTTTATCTAAAAATGAGGGTTTTTTTTTTTTTAAATGAAGGTACTTTTTATTTGGCCTTCCAAATACCGTTTCGATCCCTAACATCACTGAAGAGACTTTTATTGTCGAAATCCGGATCTGGTGTACTAAAAAAATATTGACACCTTATGTTTGTGGCATAACATCGTGACCACAAGTATTATTTTTTTTCTGTTTAGTATTAAATTTATATTAAGATCCATTTTGTTACATCTTGTGATCAATTTTATTTGGCAATCGCCAATGGCAGTCAGCAGGGTTAAAGAACATCAGTTGTTCGACCTGTTAGTCAAATGCGTTTTGTTTAAATACACTTTTTTCACTTTTTTGGTCTTTTGAAAATGTTGTTTGTGCTGTTTTTAGACCCTTCTACAACGAAATTTGTTTTACATGCACACGTATAAAAATTGCGGTTTTTATCCAACGCAATCATAGGTTTGAACGTAGTTTTCAATTTAGACTCGTTGATATTTTTTTGTTTGGCCTTGTATCATATATTCCCTCCGGTTCATATGGTCCGTGAATCCTATATTGACTCTTAAAATTTAAGTGTTTATCTAAAAATGAGGGTACTTTTTTCAAAAAATTAGGGTACTTTTTATATGGCCTTCCAAATACCGTTTCGATCCCTAACATCACTGAAGAGACATTTATTGTCGAAATCCGGATCTGGTGTACTACAAAAATATTGACACCTTATGTTTGTGGCATAACATCGTGGCCGCAAGTATTTTTTTTTTCTGTCAAATGACTAACAGGTCGAACAACTGATGTTCTTTAACTCTGCTGACTTCCATTGGCGATTGCCAAATAAAATTGATCACAAAATGGATCCTAATATAAATTTAATACTAAACAGAAAAAAATATTAACTTGTGGCCACGATGTTATGCCACAAACATACGGTGTCGATACTTTTTAGTATATATATACTCTGCATGCAGGCACTGCTTGAATGTTGCTATATGGAAATGAAAATTTCACAATTGGGAAGCTGAAATTATCTCGTTTGTCATAAAATTTTGCTTTTTCAACAGACCCTTATTGTCAATTTCTAGATGTAAGGCGGAATTATTTGTATTTGTTGTATCCTAAAACTCAAGTTCGATGGCATAGATGTGTTTAACACAGTCACCAAAGGAGTATGTCCGGTAAGGGCCAATTTTCGTCCCAAATTTCGGGTTCATCTGCTGAAAGATTATGGAAACTTTTTAAACACTTAAGTGTTCTACTTCAGTCGATTTAACTAGTTTATGTGAGAAATTTGAACTGATCTAGTCATTCCAAACGCTCAAATCAAGCTTATTATGAAGAATCGATCAAATATGCCATAACATGTAACTTTTCAGATGGTTTTTGTCAAAAATGAAAGTGGCCGCACCCGTGTTCACTCTCAACCTTTATATATGTTATGTATTATTATCGAATACAAATTACATTTAAATATTAAGAATGAATACGAATGCGGTCACTTCCATTTAAGACGGAAACCGTCTAAAATTTAACTCAAATGCTAAAATTATGAAGATTTCAGTAATTAAGCATGACTTAATGATGCTAGTACCCGATAAATATGCTTTTTAATGTTAAAAAAAACAACCAATATTTATGTAGCAGTAGTAAAATTGAGAAAGGAAATGGGGAATGTGTCAAAGCGTCAACAACCCGACCATAGAGCTAACAACAGCCGAAGTTTCCTACTTTCCAATATATAGCTAAAAATTAATGTTTTTACAATTTTGTAAAACTGCTATATTTTGGGCCAAAAAGGGGTCTTACGTTCAGTAACTCATTTTAACTATTTAGTGAGAGATCATCAACTATATAGCGGAAAGTAAAGTTAGATGACACTGTTTACTTATGGTCTTCTTCTATGAATTCAGACTCATATGTGTTAAGAAACAACTCGAAAAGAAAAGGGGCACACTTTGTTCACAAGGAAATGCAAACTATTTGTATAACAACGCGTCCTCCAAACGTTAAACATGCGTTATCAATCAAGACGTGACCGAAACATCTTGGTAATGTCAGGTTCAAAACAATTCTTGTTTTCTGTCAAATTGATAGTTAACCAAATAGAATGTATCCCTTCCTAAGACAATATTCTAGTACTTGTATCTACGTTGACTATTCTAATTTATAAATAAAGCAAGACCGACTTTTTTTAGTTTGTCTTTTAGTTTGGAATGGAGAATGTGTAAAGTGTAGAAAAGTCAAATGTTTGTAAGATGAAAGAGTCTTATAAAAAAAAAGATGTGGTATGATTGTCAATGAGACAATTCTCCATAAGAGACCAACATGACACAAAAATTAACAACTTTAGTTCGGATTGTTTGTACTATGAAATATTTTTTGATTTTTTAATGTCCACATCTGATTCATGTGACCTCCATAATTGATCAAATAAATCATCTAAAAGTATCTAAACCAATAAATACTTACTCGCATTCACATGTTAAGCTGTACTCTCTTGCTTGATGTTTTCTATAATGATGTCAAATAATTTGATTTTTTAAATTCAAATAGAAGTGAAAATCAAAAACGAATGATACCGAGAGTTAAAAATGCTAACAATTACCGAAAGAAAACTCGTGGAACTTAAAAAGAATAAAGGAAAAGACAGACAAGCAACACATTAATCCATATAGAGACAAGAAACAACAAGGCCAAGAAAGACAAACCGAACAGGCATATAACAATAGAGAAAACAATAATTTGAAAACTGCAATGCACCGAAAAATTGCCTGTTCTTTTTGCTCGTGATGACAGTTGTCGATCTTTATGTCAATATTGGACGGAAAACATGAATTAATTACAACATGCTGGAAAAAGTTGTCGTATCGAATTAAGATAAACGAAAATGTATTTTTCTTATCAATTACAGACTCCAGGATAGACTATTAAAAGTGCAATCCATGATACTCCGTGAACAAAACGAAAAGTGCATTTAGGAAATATGATTTATAAATGAATAATGCAATTCTCAAAAGTCTAAAAGTCTAAAAGATAATTGGTCTTGAACTATGATCTGTAATTTTAACATAAATATTATTATATTTTACAATATTGTCTAATTATTTTTATGCTTCAACAACAATATATTTTCAGAAAGAGACATTAACGCAACCATAACCGCAGTTTAGTTTAAAAGTAAGGTGCACATAAACGAGTATTTTGTAACGTATTGTAACTCTTCTTTTAACTGAAATGTCCGGTCGAGTGGTAAAGGACCTTACTAGTTTATCCATGTCACATGGTTACAGGTATAACATCATAAATTCATTTCGATATTACTGATATAAACTTACCTCCTGTAACGAAAAAAAGAAGTATTTTAAAAAAAAGTCAGAATAGTTAATAACATATCTTTAACTTTCAACAATCGTATCAAATTCCTCTATTTATGGTGTTTTCAATAAAATAAACCATCATTTTTAGAAATAACAAAATACTACTTTCGATTGTTTCTTATGAAATAAGGCAAATTAAATGTGAATTTTAATGTTTAATTTTGTGTATTCTTGTGATATCTGTTTTTCTAATTATAGAATAAAACGATTGTGTCTTTTTTATAGTTATGTGATGTCCATTTAAAGTCACCTTCGATATTTTTTTATGTTAAGTTATCTATCATTCACAAAAAAATTGTATGTGTAGAACACCTTTAGTCGATATATCTATATAATTTAACTCACTCACAAACTTTAAAATTCCTGAAATTTAAATCAAGGAAAAATAGAAAAGACAAAAAGACGAACAAAAGCATTCAATATAATACATAATAAGATATTAGCGATATCAGGTATCGACTATGCACGTTATATAAGCTAATCTTAAACATATTACATGTAGTGGGTGTATTTATTATTGCACGAGCAATGGATCCAATTTATATATTATGCACAGGAATATAGTCACTTATAGGCACCTTAAAACTCTTAATATTTACAACTAGCTTGCAAAATAGATTTGAACATTTGTCAATGATAACGTTACTACTTTTAAACTATATTTGCGCTTGTAACGATATACTATTGCACTCAAATATTGGTTGCGTTATCTTGGGGCTTCATAAAAATTAGATATTACATTGTATATAAATTAGGTTCAAAATATAACGACTATCCATTAAACCTTATAAAGAACTATTATTGTTGTTCCTTATAAAAGAGTATGCCAAAGCGATTCGAGGATTTAATTATAAGCTGCACGTTATTTGTAAGGAAAAAAATAATGGTGTTAAATTCCATACAATAAAGTCAGAACTGTCTATGTTATATAGGTCACAGACATGAACAGAGTGTGAACAATGTGAATTCCAAATATGCTAAATATGAATCATAGTCACGGCAAAATCCACGTCCGGTGAAAAATCGTGAAATTAGGTAAATGTCGGAATAGAATAAAAAGTAGATTCTGAAACAGTATGCCGGTGCTCTTTGAAAACGAAGACATTGAAACACAATTGCGATCCATGTATCCTTTAAAAGAACGCTGAATTTGTAAATGTTTTTGTTTTCTTCAATAGAGTTTCCAATCAACAAGTAATAATAGCTGATGTGTAACATGAATAATCCCAAGTACTTGTCCGCAAATCGAAGGGCGCAAAGCAACCACAACCAACATAGAATTAACAACTTATACAACAAAGACATTATACAATGAAAACGTATACAGATATCATGACTCGGTGCATGCACACAATTTGTTTTGATAAATTGAGTTAAGCATTCGCGAAAACTAACTCATTTGTCTAGATATATAGTATGTTGCCAACTACAATAATTATACTAGTATCCACAACAAATCTGCCTTTTTGAGCTTCAAACAAAAAATATTGCTGCATGAAGGTTTGCTGTGCAAAAGTAAAAAGGACAACGAATTCATGAGGCGAGTCTTCTTAAAAACATAGGGATGGGAAGCAATTAGAATATATGACCAATCGTCTTCTACAAACTTTCATATTCACGCAACATCTCTCTAACCTTTCCTTTTATGTATATTTCAAAATACTGCAAAAAGTACTTACAAATATGGTTGTTTTCTGTAAGATATAGCGCAACATTGTCAGGAAGGGAAAACATCACATATGTATACAATAATTTTTTATAAAGCATCGAATATGCAATATTAGTAGCCAAGGTCCCGAGCGAAATGCACTACGTCTTCATCGTATATTTATTTTTGTGTGGCACATTGACTTTTCAGCACAAAATCTTTCTGATAAATAAATGTATTATGTGATACGATAATATCAAAATTTACGAAGAAAATAAATGATCTCAAAATATCTATGACTTAAAGAAAGCCCGCCCGGAGCACCTGATATCTCCCCAAGTTTTTTGTGGGGTTCGTGTCGCTAAGCTTATATTTTTCTATGCTGTGTCTTCTGTACTTTGATTTGTCTGTTTGTCTTTTATTTTTAAGCCGTGGCGTTGTCAGTTCATTTTCAATTTATGAGTGTGACTGTACCTGTGGTATCTGCCGTCTCTCTTAACACTGAAGGAGGTTTATAACATTTAAAACGGCTTCTTATCTTATAGAACTTTTTCGGGAGACATATGATAATTGCATTACACATAAAAGTTCCTTCCATTCGCGTAATTTTTCACAAAAATACAATTAATAACATCCCGTTGATAAATTCAAAAAGTTCTAAGAGTCTAAGGTTCCAACACTTCGGGCATTTTGATATAATATGCATAAGGGTCAATATTAACATGTGGTTAAAATCACACAGGGGCTTCCTATGAAGAAAGAAAAGAAGCTTAAACGATCATTTTGCTTCACGTTCTGCTATAAAGATGGAGTCATGTCACTTAATAATTCAACATTTGGGGACTTTTGAACGCAAACATCCCATGACTTGAAACGAAGGATTCAAAAGATACAACAGCTTGACTTACATTTAGAAATTAACAATAAGGGTCACTTGGGAACAAAACTTCACGATACAATACTATTTTCGATAGCAGGTTGCTCTTTAGAATGAAGATACTTAATCAAGAGTCCTGGTGGTAAATTAGAAATCATCCCTTAGAAAAAAATGTGACAGACGCAATTTCGAGTTTTTTACCATTATGGTTGTCCGATGACGATAGATATGTTCAAATTGTGATAATCACATTCCCGTCCAATTTCCTGGACCTACTGAATTTTACTAATCACTGTGTTTAAGCGTACATGAGCAACATGATTAGTACCACATTTGGAGCAATAGCAGGACCTGCTTACCTTTTCAGTGTAAATGAGATCAACCTCTATTTATGATCGTGCTCGTAATGATAATTCTTTAGTATTTTGTGTAGGGTTTTGTGAAGTGTTGTTGTTCTTAAGTCGTTTTTTATTGTTTGTCTCATGTTTACTTCTGTATTCGTTTTTGTTAGTTTTCCTTGCTAAATATATTTCAATGATTTTTCAAATAGTTTGTTTTAAAGCTGAATTAAATAAGAAATTTGGAGTATCAGAGAACAGTCTAAAAGGATGTAAAAGATTATGATATGTTGCATTCAAATGTTTATATATGTTTTATAAAAAAACATACATAACATGATATGTTCATGTTTTATTTCTTTTACGCAAACTTAATGGTCATTTAATTTACATGTGATAACGTCTTACTTATCTAAGATATAATACGACATTTAATTAATTGATAAAGGTAAAATTTAATCCAGAAAAGCAGTTCGAACGAACAAAATTTTGAAACTGTTATTTTCATTTATCATTAGTTAGCAATTTAATCGCGTCTCAAGACGTCACAAGAATGGTTATAAAAGTGTCACTTACTCACACATCGTGGTGCCTCTGAAATTTAAACAACTCAGGTAAGTAAAAAGTTCAAAGAAAAACAGTCCTACTTAATACCATTTTTAATATATTAGTACAAATTTATTATTATAACAAAAAAACAACAATTAAAAAACTTAATAATACATTACAATGAAAAAACGATTGTAAACGATATATTCAACCCCATTCGACTGTAATGTATAGTATTGCTTTACACTGAATAAAAAAAATGTAGGTTTCTGTATATTTAAAAAAAAAAACAAGTCAGATGAAAATAGTAATTTTACTTCACCGAATGCGTTTAACGACAATCAAATGTCTTCTGCAATGTACGAAGAAACAAAATAAAAGCCAAAATCATAAAACAATCATCTAACAGCTAGCAATACAAAACTTCACAAAACCAGACAATCAAATCTTGTTCAGGAATAGCTCTTTGCGATTTCTGTGGATTAGAGTTGTCTCATTGGTTATCATATTAAATCATCTAATTGTTATAATAACTGAGGGCTTATTAAAAAGCTTGACAATACACTAACAGATGCAAGCCCGGGCCATTTTGACAAAATTTCGTTTTATGTACAACAGACACTGAAATATTGTTAATGCATTATTCTTATATTTTTTTTTCTATCATATATATATTATGAATTAATGCTAGCAATACTTACCGAATTGGTATCATTCTAAAAAAAGATACAGCTTATACCACGAAATAGAAAAAGAAATTATCAAGAAAAATAGATCAATAATATCATTGAATAGACATAAACTAATGTTTTAGAACAAAATAAACACACAATAATACGCATAGCACAGTACAATTCAGTTTGAAAGCAGTCAGAGTACGATGTCCGAATAGGTACATTTGTAATAAATCAAACTTAACAAAAAGACAATGATGCATAATTTACAAAGGACCTCTAGCAGTTACTGACATGCCAGCTCCAGGCCTCAATTAAACTGATTGAAAGAGTATGTCTTCATCAAATAAATACCAAGAACAATCCGTCCCATAAGGTTTATTATTTTTCCATCATACAATATATGAGAAGAACATAACTCTTATCATGCTTACAACTGGTTTTAGAATAAATGTGTTTATTTCCGAGGCAAAGACCCTGTAAGTTTATCAAAATTAAAGCCAAAATATATCATCTTTAAGTACCTAGCAACAGTATAGTAACTGTAGGTAAATAAGTCTGTTTAACGCAGGCAAACTTATTCCTTCTTTACGACTGATCTGCAAAAAGATGTGTTCTTTCTATCTGACGTCAACAGGCATGGTCGCCTTTTTTCATGCCGTCACAATAGGAAATTTAGAGAAAAGCAAGAAAATTAGGCGTCATAATCGGATTTTAACCAATGAAGAACTGAGATCAAACGAACTACACGTTGGTTAAATTTTTTTATACAATGGGTGCAGAAAGGGATAAATTGGCGAAGAATTAGAGAAACTTTGATAAGGTTCTGTGCAGTTTAGGCTACATACATATTTTTTGTCATGCATCCGATTTCATCTTGAGAAATGCACACGCCTGATGAAGCTAATTTGTTTGGCAAAATATTGCGGAATTGTATTAAAAATCTCATGGAACTTTTTAATGTATTAATTAGCGTGGTTATAAGTTATGTACTTATACATTTTTATATATAAATATATACATGTAATGCGACTAGTTATCAGACCAACAATGTAAGATTTGTAAACTCTGCTAAAGCAATTTTTTTTCCCTCGCCGGGATTCTAAATCATGCTACTGAGATATCGTGAGATATCTTGATCTCAAATCGCCTTGCACTATGCCCGACGCGTTAAACCACTCGATCACCTAGGTTTTACAAAAAATAAAGTTTTTGTTGACCGGCTGTTATCTTTCCTCGTCAGTTTTATTCTTGCATCTTAACACAGCACATGATATACAAGGCATGCATATATTGTGCTTATTTTGTATGTATGGGATGACGTCAATACAACGTTATATTAGACATTTTAATGACATTTAATTATCGTAAATCAATCATTTTATGGCAACTCAACTAGTATGGTTGTTTTTGTAATATGTCTATTAAAATCAAAACTTACGGATCGTATATGTATTTACTGAAAAAAAACCAGTACAAGGCAATTAAATAACTAACAAACTGTGCAGTTTGACATTTGTAAACTATTTACATCAGTCCTTTCATATCTTAACATTTTACATGAATAGTTAAAATTGGTAGTCTTCGACTTGAGAAGCTGTTCATTGTTTTAACCATTATACCTGTGCATTGGCACAGTTTATACCAAAAGATATAGTTACTATCCAACTTGCCTTCCAACGCTCTTTCTTTTGACCTTTTTTTATTTTGTATGGTCACAGGAGTACAACATTACATCGTTGATGTATCATATTTTAACCGAATTGGCAGTACACATCACAAAAAAAGAAAGAAAGAAAAATACTTGTTTGTGTTTCCTCTAAATGTCAGCAATGTTCTTTGGAACATTACACCTAATTTTCAACAGACGGTGAATATTTCAAAATAACAGTTACGGCTCAGATAACTTGTTCAGATTCGACTCAATTTTGTCATTCCTTTGTTTTATCAGCTCGTTATTACTACCACTGGGTTCTTTTTTGTTTTATCGTCTGTGTAACGTTTTTATTATTATTTGGATTTGTAAATATTTTGGCCACGAATATCGCTGAAGAGGTACATTATTGGTGCACTTAACCACGTAGCGTTATAACAAGCACAAGGTCGCTACATTAACAGAAATACTGGCAGTCCATATGGACAACACTAGCCAAGTTGTCAACAAATCAGTATTTGCGTATTTTTTTTTAAATAGGTCATTGGTTGATTTATTTTAGCACACCTGGTTCGAAAGACAAAGTAAGCTATTATCATCACTTGGCATCCGTCGTCGTCGTTAATTTTTACATTTTGAGCTTCTGAATGGTTTTAATTCTAAGATGGAATGAATGTGACCAAATGTTGTTACTTTGCAATCGATCCATCAACCACGATGGTCATCAACAGGGGACTTAGTTTAACATAGGACCTTATGGAAAATACTTACAAATGTTTTCTTATAGAGAACCACTGAATGAAATGAAACCAAACATTGCACGAAAGTTCCTTATGAGGTGATGACTAAGTGGTTTTACTTTGCAGTCGATCCATCATCCAAGATGGTCGCCAGTAAGGGACCTAATATAGCATAGGACGATATGGGAAATACATAAAAATGTCTTCTTTTAGAGACCCACTGAATGGAATGATTTACTGTTCAAGATGGCCACCAGGATATTTTATCAAATTACTGGACCAATATTAAACCTCCATTATTATTTCGGGATTAGTTATGATTTTTACATATTTTTACATGATTTTTAAAACCAAAGTAGAGTCATGTGAGCGACACAGGATCTTTATAGCCTCTAGTTAGATGTCGTAGTCTTCTATAGCAGTTAGATATGGTACGTTTTTCTCTTTGTTGAAGTACGTTTGTTTGTTTTAAATTCTTTCATCCACTTTATTTGAACTGTGGTAGATATTTGTCCCATTGGCCATCATATCACACCACCTTATTCTTGTATTTAGTAGATATAGGAAGATGTGGACAACTCTCCATCCAAATAACAATTTATAAAAAGCAAACCATTATAGGTCGAGTTCAGACATGTTTTGTTGTTTCTAGATCTGTGTATCATTTGTTTATGATTAACATAATATCTTAATTCTATAAGAAGTAAACACTTACTCAGACTCCTTTCTGAAAAGTAAATCATGATTAACTAAAATGACGAGCGACCGTGTTATACTATAATATTTTATTTTGAAACAGAACTGTCATATGTCTGACTCAGTGCAGGCATTTTTATATTTGGAAAAATAGAAATTAAATCTGATTTTATAGCTACCTAAACATCTCACTTGCATGTATGCCAGTCACATAAAATTCCATCATACTGACAGCTAAGTGTGAACAAAACAAACAGAATTTAAGTAAAAAAATCAAATATTGGTGCACAGTAATCAGCATTGCGATATAAAATTAATCATTAAAAAAACTATACCAAAAACGCAAAACAAAATGGCATATAGACAATGCACATAATAAAAATTCTAAAAAATAGACAAAATAAAAAATGACCATGATAACACAAGCTCAATCGTTGGATATTTGAATACCGAGCCACGCTTGTAGCATATTAGCAAAATTGAACTTCATAGTAAAGGTTAATAATGTACAAAGGCAAATAGAAAACACTAGAACATGTAATGAAGAAGATAACAACGTTATAGTACCTTTGATCTGTGCGACAAGATCATCATGTATTATTTAATGGAATATTATCCTAATTTAGAAGGTAACCGCAATGCAAACACTTTCAGCTTTGTCTTTTTCATTCGTATGACGCCATGTTTTGAAATGACGTGCATGATGCACCAAACAAATTGATGGAATTTCGCGGAATTTTAACAAATTTAGATTTTGTACATTTTGTCGATCTCTAATGCATTAATTTCTTTTTGTTAGAATAAGAATAAGTTTTTTTAATTGTAACTTTCAACACAGCGAAATCGACATAGCGTTTGCACATAGGTGACGATACATGGGGATTTACGTGGGAGGTATATCTAAACAGCCATTATTATGTACATCTCGGAGTCTGTGCTAAGTAAAGATATATCGGGAATTTAGGAACGCTACAGCTGTCTTATGTGGAATTCTGATATTACGTTATGTTGTTTTATTATTACTTGATAATGTTTGGTCTTTATATAATATGGTTTGACATAGCGTAATTATGTTTTGATATACAGTTGGGTGCAGACCAAGCATTACATAAAGTAAACGCAAATAACGCCGCGTGCACATATTTCGTTAGTTAACTTCAAATTTCCCGTTTACTAGTAAACGCACGTTTACTATAATTACGTTAACGTGGTCGAAATGGAAATTTCTAATGTCTACCCTAGTAAACGGGTGTTTACTATGTGTCCGTTTAGTCAGTAGTGAACGGGTGTTTACTTCAGAATTCTTCAAATTTATTTTTACGTGCACTTAAAAGTAAACGGGCGTTTACTACAAATTTTACAAGAGTATTTTTACGTGCACTTGAAAGTAAACGCACGCTTACTTTTCGCGTTAACTGATTGGGTAAATTTAGAAATAAACTTCAAGTTCATTTGCACATTTATTTTATAAAAACTACCTTTAGTCTTAATATTTTACGTATATGTGTTTTAAACCAGAACAATTCAATTTTAATCGAAATATTAAATTACACAAAATCATTTTCACTAAATCCATTAACTTTACTGATTGGCAGATTTTCTATATTTTCTTTTCAAAAGTTACATGTGCAAATATCGATACGGAAAGAAAGGTTATCCGAGACATCGGGAGAATATTTTTATATGATGGGATATAAACATCATGGTTTACGTTGTTTCGTTCCCCATTTATAATTGTCTTTTCGAATTCCTAGTAAACTATAACTCGGTGCATTTAATACATTATTTTTAATCGAAATTCACCTTGTTTGCCTTGGATTAACATGATAACATTCTGTTTTGACAAATGATAAAAAAACGTAAATTGTACAGTGTATAATTTGAAAGGGATATCAATAAAGTGTAATATAAGTATGTACATTTGTACCATCTCGTCAATTTAAATGTTCAAATGTAGCTATCTTTACATGGATATATAAATAATTTACTATGCAGCTATATATAGTTCTAATATGGTCTGTTTTTGGTTATAATTCGAGTCAGTGTGAGGTTAGAAAACTACTGAAATTTCTTTCAATATTCAATATTTTTAATAAAAAAAGGACATGCCGGCACTTTAAATTTATGCAAACAAAATTCATTATACAATTAATCCTTACATGAAAATATAACTCATTTACTTTGCTGTTATATAGATTTACATGATAGAATGCTTATATGGTCAGTTTTGGTTGTTGCGGACAAATAATTTTAATATATGAGTCAGTCTGAGGTATGAAAACTACTGAATTTTGTTGACAGTTCAATATTTTGAATAAAAAAAAGGACATGCTGGCACTCTAAATTGATGCGAACAAAATTTTTTAGTCATAATATTTAAATATTGCTACCTAAAATGACCTATTTTATTATACAATCAATCCTTACATGAAAATATAACTCATTTACTATGCGGCTATATAGATTTACATAATAGAATGCTTATATGGTCAGTTTTGGTTGTTGCGGACAAATAATTTTATTATATGAGTCAGTCTGAGGTATGAAAACTACTGAATTTTGTTTACGATTCAATATTTTGAATAAAAAAGGACATGCTGGCACTCTTAATTGATGCAAACAAATTTTTTTAGTCTTAATATTCAAAAATTGCTAATTTTTTTTTTATACAATCAATCCTTACATGAAAATATAACTCATTTGATATGCGCCTATATAGATTTACATAATAAAATGCTTATATGGTCAGTTTTGGTTGTTGCGGACAAATAATTTTATTATATGAGTCAGTCTGAGGTATGAAAAGTAATGAATTTTGTTTTAAAACAATTCAATATTTTGAATAAAAAAAGGACATGCTGGCACTCTAAATTGATGCGAACAAAATTTTTTAGTCATAATATTCAAATATTGCTACCTATTTTATTATAGAATCAATCCTTACATGAAAATATAACTCATTTAGTTTGCAGCTATATAGACTTACATACAAAAATGCTTATAAAAAATTGGTCAGTTTTGGTTGTTGCGGACAAATAATTCTATTATATGAGTCAGTCTGAGGTATGAAAACTACTGCATTTTGTTGACGGTTCAATATTTTGAATAAAAAAAGCACATGCTGGCACTCTAAATTGATGCAAACAAAATTGTTTAGTCAAAATATATAAATATTGCTACCTATTTTATTATACAATCAATCCTTACATGAAAATATAACTCATTTACTATGCGGCTATATAGATTTACATAATAGAATGCTTATATGGTCAGTTTTGGTTGTTGCGGACAAATAATTTTATTATATGAGTCAGTCTGAGGTATGAAAACTACTGAATTTTGTTTACGATCCAATATTTTGAATAAAAAAGGACATGCTGGCACTCTTAATTGATGCAAACAAAAATTTTTAGTCTTAATATTCAAATATTGCTACCTATTTTATTATACAATCAATCTTTACATGAAAATATAACTCATTTGATATGCCGCTATATAGATTTACATAATAAAATGCTTATATGGTCAGTTTTGGTTGTTGCGGACAAATAATTTTATTATATGAGTCAGTCTGAGGTATGAAAAGTAATGAATTTTGTTTTAAAACAATTCAATATTTTGAATAAAAAAAGGGCATGCTGGCACTCTTAATTGATGCGAACAAAATTTTTTAGTCATAATATTCAAATATTGCTACCTATTTTATTATAGAATCAATCCTTACATGAAAATATAACTCATTTAGTTTGCAGCTATATAGACTTACATAAAAAAAATGCTTATAACAAATTGGTCACTTTTGGTTGTTGCGGACAAATAATTCTATTATATGAGTCAGTCTGAGGTATGAAAACTACTGAATTTTGTTGACGGTTCAATATTTTGAATAAAAAAATGACATGCTGGCACTCTAAATTGATGCGAACAAACTTTTTTAGTCATAATATTTAAATATTGTTACCTATTTTATTATACAATCAATCCTTACATGAAAATATAACTCATTTACTATGCGGCTATATAGATTTACATAATAGAATGCTTATATGGTCAGTTTTGGTTGTTGCGGACAAATAATTTTATTATATGAGTCAGTCTGAGGTATGAAAACTACTGAATTTTGTTTACGATTCAATATTTTGAATAAAAAAGGACATGCTGGCACTCTTAATTGATGCAAACAAAATTTTTTAGTCTTAATATTCAAATATTGCTACCTATTTTATTATACAATCAATCCTTACATGAAAATATAACTCATTTGATATGCGGCTATATAGATTTACATAATAAAATGCTTATATGGTCAGTTTTGGTTGTTGCGGACAAATAATTTTATTATATGAGTCAGTCTGAGGTATGAAAACTACTGAATTTTGTTTACAGTTCATTATTTTGAATAAAAAAAGGACATGCTGGCACTCTAAATTGATGCGAACAAATTTTTTAGTCATAATATTCAAATATTGCTACCTATTTTATTATACAATCAATCCTTACATGAAAACATAACTAATTTAGTTTGTGGCTATATAGATTTACATAAAAAAAAATGCTTATATGGTCAGTTTTGGTTGTTGTGGACAAATAATTTTATTATATGAGTCAGTCTGAGATATTAAAACTATTGAATTTTGTTCAGAATTCAATATTTTGAATAAAAAAAGGACATGCTAACACTCTAAATTTATGCGAACAAAATTTTTTAGTCATAATATTCAAATAGTGCTACCTTTTTCGTTACACAATCAATCCTTTCATGAAAATATAACTCATTTACTATGCTGCTATATAGATCATGTAGATTAACATAATAGAATACTTATATGGTCAGTTTTGGTTGTTGCGGACAAATAATTTTATTATATGAGTCAGTCTGAGGTATGAAGACTACTGAATTTTGTTTATGATTCAATATTTTGAATAAAAAAAGGACATACTGGCACTCTAAATTGATGCGAACAAATTTTTTTAGTCATAATATTCAAATATTGCTACCTATTTCATTATACAATCAATCCTTACATGAAAATATAACTCATTTACTATGCAGCTATATAGATTTACATAATAAAATGCTTATATGGTCAGTTTTGAGTGTTTCGGACAAATAATTTTATTATATGAGTCAGTCTGAGGTATGCAAACTACTGATATTTGTTTGCGATTCAATATTTTGAATAAAAAAGGACATGCTGGCACTCTAAACTGATGCAAACAAAATTTTTAAGTCATAATTCTCAAATATTGCTTCCTTTTTTATCATACAATCAATCTTTATATCAAAATATAACTCATTTTCTATGCAGGCTATATAGATTTACATAATAAATTGCTTATATGGTCAGTTTTGGTTGTTGCGAACAAATAATGATATATAACGAGTTAGTCTGATGTATGAAAACTGCCGAATTTTGTTTACTATTCAATATCTTAAATAAAAAGAGGTCATGGCGGTCAGGCTGGTACAAACATTGCTGGCAATTGTATTATATGGTCCATTATGGCATAAGAATATAACTGAATTACTACTATATAGAATAAGATAACTTGTTAAAGGGTAAACATTGTCAGTTTTGGTTAATGATATAAAATAATTTTGTTTTACGAGTCAGTTTGTTTAAGATGAGAAAACTGTTTGATTTTGGTGAGGATTAAATTACATGTATTTGAATAAACATACTTAAAGTCATAAGAAACCTCAAATTAAAAAAAAATATGCATATGTTTTTTATAACTAAATGGATAGTTTTCATTATACAAATTATAAACATATACTTTTTTCTGAGGAAAATTCTTTAATTTGTCCACATTTAGAAGAAGTTGACCTATTTTTAATTGCTTGCTTCCAGGAAGCAATTCGCCGACATATTTTCCGTATGCATAGTGACCCGAGCGTAACCCTCCTCGTAAAAATCCGGTGACCACAATACGCATGGATCTGTCATTGAAATAAACAAATATCTGATTATACATGTTAAACACGTGCTCAATACCCATGCTTTTTGTGATTTGTTTACTATAAGGTGACAATCGGTAAAATTCGGCTTCAAAACACGGCATTTAATGAGCAGCCATATTTGTTTAATCATAACAAACAGAGAGAAAAAAAATGACGATTATATGATATATTTGCGAAAATAATGAAACAATCGTGCACAGAGGACTAAGTTTATGATGTATACATGCGTTGGTTCAAGAATTGGACAAACATTATTTTTCACCACTCACTCGTTTCATATGACTTTAAACTATTATTTGCGAAGAACAAGAAATTTACTATAATTATTGTTCAATTAAATACAAATGTGTGATAACATTTTTAAATAACTGTATAATCGTCAATATGTCAAGCGAAAATTACCAGTTGGTCAATTAATTTTGATGTTCCTTATCATTTCATATTTTTGGTCAGTGTATCCAGGTTACGATGACAATCTGCGTTAACGGGCGTTTACTACAAACAGTAAACGCGCGTTTACTTTTTACAAAAAATAGAAGACGCGCATTTTTTCACGTTACCGCGGAGGTAAACGGGAAAGTAAACGCCCGTTTACTCTTTACAAAATTAGAAGACGCGCCGTTTTTGCGTTAACGCGGAGGTAAACGTGAAAGTAAACGCCCGTTTACTTTTAATGTCTACTGCAATTTCGGAGTTAACGCACAGTTAACGCGGCGTTTACAGGAAGTGCACGCGAGTAAACGCCGCGTTAACTTTTTCGGCCCGTCTACATGTAATGCTTGGTCTGCATCCAACTGTAACTTAATATGGAATAGTCATTACTTAATGATATTTCGATATTACATGAAATGGTTTCGTATTGCCTTGGTATAGTTCTGTCATTACTTGATGTGGGTTTGTCATTTCCCGATGTGTTTTCACCATTATTTAGTCTGGTTGTGTCATTAGGTAATACGATTTTAACATAACATAACTTAATGTTTATGTGACTTGACGAAATATAGTTGTTTCATTACATTACGGAGTTTTGTTATTTCATAATGACAATTTGCCAATTCTTTATACAGCTTCAACAATACGTAATGATGTTTCAAAATCTGACGATTTTACACTGCATGATGTGTTTGTTTCAGTCACTAGTAGCCCGATTTCAGTCTGAAACGGTCATTTTGGTCTGATCACATCTTGATTGACTGGATTTACCGCTAGAGAAATTCGTCACGATATTTAAGATCGTTAAGTCGCCGTTCAGATCGATAGCCTCATCAGGTAAATCAGTTCGTTAAGGCGTGTCAAGACGGAAAAGACTGAATCGTCTAGCGGGTTGTTTGGACCCTTTAAGACCATGTCAGACCAAAACAGACCATGGATACAAAGTAACGTCAAGATGTTGTCAGACCGTGTCCAGTCGTGTTCAGATTTTAATCATTTGGACACAAAACGAGTGAAACTTTCCCATTGTTTATCAGGGGTTGCTCCCCTTTTAAAAATAAAATAAAAATTAGAAAGAAGACGGTTTATGTTAACTGAACGTCTACCACGTCCGTTTAATCATGTTAATTAAATAAAAAAAATATTCAATTTGAATTCTTACTTCATCCTATTTAACATGTTTTGTATATTTTAAAAAGTAGCTCAAAGTCATACTGCTGAACAAACCGCCGCGAATTGACTTAAAAAAAATTCAACAGATTGCCGAAATAACATTTATTCATTGAATGTAAGCACCTGAACCTTTATATTAAAGGTTTACAAGTGATTGCAATACAGATCATTTTACACCCTTATTAAATAATTACGGATGTCGGCCGTGGACACTTGAAAACGCGTGATCTTAATAATTATGTTTAATCAAATTTAAGATGTAACATTTTTTAATATTGTAAATGAATGCATTCTCATTTAACTTTTAGTGTTGGCTCTATAAATTGCATTTGAGTAAATTTGAGGCAGGGAAAATATATATATATATATAACTAGAATCTATGTCTTTTCTCGTTTTCCGTTTACTGTCATGCCATTGTCCGTTCATTTTTGCCAGACTCATGCGTTTGACTTTCCATCTTTATTTTTAATTAGTCTATAATTCGAGAGCCTTTTATAAAAAAAATATTACATACCAGAAGACTTCGTTAAAAGATAAAGTTTGAATATTATAGCAGAAAAAGGCCAGTGTAACTGAATTACATTCATAGACCAGGTTATATATATTACATAAATACAGCATAGTAAAGCTGGTTTAATTTGAATTACTATATCCGATCATATCCATTAGGGACATTTTCCGACGATAATTAATCAAATCTGACAAGCTTGATTAAAAACGTAAAATACGCCCGTTAACGATTTAACGTTACCGTACCCTACTTGTCGCATGTCGGCATCTTCAAATGGCAAATTTATTTTACACAAAATCGTTGACATGGTAGATGGACACTACAGCACAATATAAGCTGAGCTGGTAATTACAATTGGTGAGTAGAAATGAATAATCTTTTAAAACATGCCTATCAGACATGAGAATAATCATTGATCCGGCCAAGAGTTTGAAGGAAAAATGTTTACATTTGTTACATGTGTGCATACAGGTATGAATCGACGTTCTAATACACAACATTCTTACACAGTAAATTGTTCAAAGGCAAAGTAAGAATTTGGGCTTGTAAAAAATTGTTCCTGTGATTGGACCCCCCCCCCTTTTTTTTTGGAAGATCAATGATTGATTTGAAAAAAGGTACATATATAAACTATGGTTTAAATCCCGCCTTTTAAAAAGGGCTGGATAAACACCTGTTGATTGCCTAAACCATTGTGTGTATTCACAATGGTTTGGTTGTGGGGGTTGGCCTATTACCAGACCTAACCCCCTGATGGAGTAACCCTACATATTCATATGTATTGTATGTTTAATAATGTATTGATAACTGTCACGTCCTAAAATTTGCATGAAATATTTGTCACTGGATTTTTTATAACTCATAACCAACCAATCTTCACATGTATGTTACACTGATGATGTACCTATTTATATAGCCACTGATGGGTGATGTACAATAATTATAATTTATCACATATTTGTTATGAATACCTTCAAGGCTGGGGTTTGCATATGCAATCACCTCAAAATTGCCTGGGGCAAAAAAAAAGAGTATATTGATATTGTGCCCTGATTCCAAATGATGTGACAGCATTGCGTCCTGAACGAAACTTTTTTACACTTTTGTGATAAGAAATTTAAGATAATTTTCCAGGCATGTTTCATTAAATTGCAGGCGCGGATCCAGAGGGGGGTTCCAGGGATTGAAACCCTTTCTCTTTTTGAGGATCAGTGCATTTGAATGGGGACATATAATTGGAACCCCCCTTTGTTCTGGTTTTCAAAATGGCTGGACCCGCCTCTGAATTGTGATCAATGATTTGTTTTGCTCTAAATTTTGTAGAACTTAAATATATACATATAACATGTTATAATCTATACAATACCATTGCTTTGTCATGTATGTAGTAATATTCTACAAATTCTATTTTGAAATAAAAAAAAGTATTATTAAAAGAATTTGTTGAATTATTATTACTACAAATATGACAAATCAAATACATGTAGTTACTGTAAATTCAGAAATTATTGCTTGCATTTATTATTGCGAATTTGTCATTTTAGACTTAAGTGCGATTTTAATTTTTACGATTTTGTGAAAAATCCTGTTTAATTCATATAAAATATCACAAAATGCGCGTTTAAACTATTACGTTTACAACTCAGTCTTTTTCGCTATAATAAAAACCTCACATTAATTTCTGAATTGACAGTAGTATATAAAATAGTATAAATGCTATTGACTTATTTAATTTTATACATGTTATATAATACATGTTATAAATACTTAATTCTTAATGTATATATTTTTGTAGATAAGATATCACATTGGTTTGAGCATGATTCCCAGCAAGATTATCATATGAAGGGGCATATATATCATATATACATAGGAAATATATAGTGTCACCAAATTACTCTCATACGGTACCTCATTTGTACCTGTAGCTGTAAATTGTGAAACGGTGGATTCATTCATAATTTTGAGTTACTTATTGCAATTGGAAATAACGTTGATAAAGCTAACAGCATTATGCCATGATCAGATGTTGATGGGATGTTCTGATTAGACAAAAAGGAAATTGTGAATTGAACAAAAAGCAAACTTACAATTCATAGGAAAAAAAGTAGGAAATTGGAATAATGAAAATTCATAGTTTCAGTGATTACCTTACAATCATCATGATCATTGTCAATACTACAAGTACATCATCATGATCATATATATCTGAATTCACCTTGGATAATTATTCATTTAAAATAAGAATTTGGATATAATAAGAATTTCTATGCTGGCGTTGCTACTGTTGGCTTCATGTACCACCAAGGAGTGTTAAACCTTTTTGACCTTTCATGAGGGTCTGGCACGGTCCGTCACTATTGGTTAGTGTCATATATGCATGATGATGGAAGTTTCGCCAATTTAGACAAGCTTTACAGCCCTGGCACAGTTGTTGGTTGGACTTAGAGTCAAATGACAGCTTGCTGTATACATTTGTAGTTCAAATACTGTAGTCTACATGTATTTTGACAATCTTCTAAATTACTGCTCATTCTGAAACTGGCATTTTATACTTGTACATGTAGTAGTCGAACATATTAAACAATACATGTACTTCAAAGTATCATTTTATTTTGTCTCGCCTTACATGAAAGTCATGAAAGTTGGTTGTATATATGCAAGAAATATGTATGACAGTCTTTGGGTGATGATGTAAGCTATTTTTAATAGAGCTTTACATTTATAAAAGCTAAAAGAGCTGGATGTGTGGTTCAGTGACTGAGTGTAAAATATACTGTTACATTTAGTTACATGAAATTGGATACATTTTATTGTATATGAGTACCTTGCAAGGTCTTCTTGTCTATCAGGTTAGGTTGACCTGACCTTAATTTTATTTCATGGATAATTTAAGTGATTTAGGTTATTTCAGTTTAATACAATGTTAAAATGGTTAGGTTTGTTTCTCAGATACTTCGTAATGAAATTAGAGAATGGAAATGGGGAATGTGCCAACAAGACAACAACCCGACTACAGAGCAGACAACAGCAGAAGGTCATCAATGTTTGAATTGTTTCTATGAAGCTGTAAGCTACATTGTACATGTTGGAAACAAACATAATTTTTATTTTTGCCTAAGGAGATATGGTATCAGGAGTGAATCCAGCCATTTAAAAAAGGGGGGTTCCAACTATATGTCCCCATTCCATGATCGTCAAAAAAAAAGGGGGATTCCAACCCCTGAACCCTCCCCCTGGATCCACCACTGGGTATGAATTTTGATGAGACGACTTTCATAACTTAAACTATAAACCATAAACCATGTAGACCAAGTGATTTTCTTTTTAGTCACTATATCATAGTATCATACAGACATGGCTCTGCTTGGAAAGAGCTAGGCATCTAACAGAGTTAATGTACAAAATTCAGACGAGAAACCCAACAGTGATGACAACTAGATTTATACTAGTATACATGAGCTACAAACAAACAAATATGTGATAAACAGCAATCAACAAAAACACTACAGACAAAAAATTAAGGGGAGACTATTTAAATATAAAAAAGAAGATGTGGTATGATTGCCAATGAGACAACTCTCCAAAACAGACCAAAATGACACAAACATTAACAATTATAGGTCACCGTACAGCTTTCAACAATGAGCAAAGCCCATACCGCCTAGTCAGCTATAAAAGGCCCCGATAAGACAAAGTAAAACGATTCAAACGAGAAAACTGACGGCCTTATTTATGAAAATAAATGAATAAAAACAAATATGTAACACATAAACAAACGACAACCACTGAATAACAGGCTCCTAGATTGGGTTTATTTACTTTCATGTAAAGTTAATAAAATTAACTAATGTCTTGTACAAGTATTACCCCTGACGTTACGTGAAAATTGTTTTCAAAAATCTAATTTGTCCATAATTCTTTTATGTAGTAAACTTATTTAAATAAATTCAGACCTTCCCTTGTCTGATCACCAGCATGGCTAAAGGTATTACTCCCAGGTGTATTGGCAGGTGACACCTCCAGGTATCCAAGCGATTTCCTGTCGGACTTGCAAGTTCATGCATCATTTCACTTCTGTCAGTGTACACGACCGAAAACTTCAATCTTTCCATTTTAAACTTTCAGGTGCATAGGTAATCATTTGATAATATATACATCTCTGTCCTGCGTGTCCGATAGTGATACACTAGTCATTACTGTTTATAAATAGCATTTCTGGTGTAAAGAATATTATTCATAAAAATTTAAATAATTCCAAAAAAGAGATTTGATAAAATTAAAATTTG
The DNA here is from genome assembly GCF_965363235.1 of Mytilus galloprovincialis. NCBI lineage: Eukaryota > Metazoa > Mollusca > Bivalvia > Mytilida > Mytilidae > Mytilus > Mytilus galloprovincialis. Next base: position 79,256,981 of record NC_134845.1, on the reverse strand, counting down.
CCTACACATTTTTTCCAATGGTAAATTTGGGGAAATGTAAGTACTCGTTGTCAAAAGTGAAGGACAGTTTGAAACATACAAGAAAAATTGATTTAACAAAAATATACGCACTTAACGACCATTCTTTTATACGCCTTGATAGAAAGTTACGGAACTATAGATAGTTGCAATGTGTATATATGTCTCTGTTGCAATTTAAAGTTATATACATTTTTACATTGAACATAAGAAAGAATAAAATTGAGAATGGAAATGGGGAATGTATCGAAAAGACATCAACCCGACCATAGACAAAACAACAGCGGAAGGTCACCAACAGGTCTTCAATGTAACGAGAAATTCACTCTCCTGGAGGTGTCCTTTAGCTGGCCCCTAAACAAATATATACAAGTTCAGTGATAATGAACACCATACTAATTTCCAAATTGTACACAAGAAACTAAAATTTAATAATACAAAACTAACAAAGACCAGAGGCTTCTGACTTGGGACAGGCGCAAAAAATGCGGCGGGGTTAAACATGTTTATGAGATCTAAACCCTCTCCTATACCTCTAGCCAATGTAGAAAAGTAAACCCACAACAATACGTACATTTAAAATTCAAGTCAAGAAAGTCCGAGTCTGATGTCAAAAGATGTAACCAAAGAAAATAAGCAAAATGACAATTATACATAAATAAACATGCATTTTGCCCCCTCCCTTTTTTAGGAAACACTTGGTTGCTTATATAGGGAATCACTGATCCGTGACTGGAGCGGGCCCCTCTTAGGTCAGTCAGTGGGCCCCCACTTACGAAAATTCCTGGATCCGCCACTGAATATGTTATCATGGGACGTCGATGGACTATTGTATACCAAAAGAAGAAGAAGAGAACCAATTTGAATTAAAAACAGGTTGATATTTAACCTGCTCTGGTTCGTCGAAGTAATGGACAAAGTAAAATCACAGATTTCTATTTAAATAATATTGTTCTCGAACAAAGGAAGGAATTCGTCATCACAATTGTTGGGTATAATGTATTATAATGTGAACATCGTTCTGAAGTACTGTATGCCAAATGTTCTGTTCCGACATGCATGTTACCAAGAGGTGTGAATATTTTCTTGGAAAAGTATTCAGTAACAAAGTTTCAAATTAATATCGGGATTTATTGTCTTTCTTGGTATATTCAGTAACAGCAAAAAGAATAACTTGACTGCTTGTCCGCTAAATTGGGGTGTTCTTGCTAGATAAAAGACTTATAGTTATAAAATTCGAAAAACTTTTAATTTATATCTTATTTTTTTTATCTTTTTTATTTCATCACTAGATAGCTGAAATTTATTGGGAAACTTGCATTTCGGGCATATTCTTTGCATCTTAGCTCGAATTAAAGAGTTTATAACCTTTTTCAAATGTTGAATACGTAACCAAATCTCCAAGTATTTATGTTTCTGGTAAAGGCGTTTGATTGGGTATTAGTTTGAAGTAGGCGTGTTTTCGGAAACATTCCTCCAATCAACTGACCTATTTGACATACATGTGTGCGCTGATGCGTGTACACTGGCTATTGTAACGGCACGTGTGACTGTCTCACATCGAAATCTGTCGAGCGTGACTAATGTTTATTGTAGAAATTTTTGTCATGTGGTCAAATTATTTGACATACAAGTTTTAAAGGTTAAAACTTAAATTTGCATTTTAAAAGATTATTTTCGGAAGTGGTCCCTATATACTATTCTAAAGTGTTAGAGAAAAAACAAGACTTTAAAGGAAAGATACATATCAACGGTGAATATAATCTGAGAAAACTATACTAGTCTACTAGGATAATAGTCAAAGATATAAAACATGTATTATATGGCTCTGATATTAACTTTAACGTGTTCTGGAAAAAAATATATGGGTGCGATTATTTGAATTACCTGATAAAGGCATCTCGATCACTTTTGACAAAATATAATTGCACGAATTTTTAATCGATCGCTGACCTTTATTTCTAGAAGTGACTTGTGACTGTTATAAACATGCAGAGACAATTCTATGCATTATGGTTTAAGTTTACAATGAACACACTATAGTTATACATTTTTCTTTTAAATAGCAAATGGACAATCACTTTTCGGACAGACTTGCTTTTTTCTTTCTATTATCATTATCATTCGTTCATTTAGAGACATAAATTACAAGTTATATATGTCTCTGGTTTATTATATTTGAACACTTCAAAAATGCTTTAAAATACTATGAGCCTGTATTGGGGTCCCAACCGAGCACAACAAAAAGTGGCGAGTTCCAAATATATGTCCCCATTCAAATGGATTGATCGTCTTAAAAGTTTATGATTCGACGGTTTCCTCCAACAATATGGTTTGATAAATTTCTTTCGAAATTCATTATACTTTTCACATACTGAAATAAAATGATATTCATCTTCAATTACTTGTTTATCACACATATTACAAAATCTCGGATATGTCTCAATATTATAAAATCGACAAGTTTCTATATTCAAACAGTGAGCAGATATGTGCGGTATTTACAAATGAATGGTTTTATAAATATAATTTACAGCATGATCTAAATAAAATTGTTGGGGTCAAATACATCTATGCAACATACATTTAGGCGAGTCTTAAAAAAATAGTACATTTCACTATTAAAGCTACCGTTTAATCTATCTTTGAATTCAAATTAAAACAAATTCACATTTTTTACACCCTGATGTAACCGTATTTTTAAAGCGTTGTCATCCGTATCAATAAATTGTTTAATGAAATTGAAGTGCATGAGTATTATTAACGTCTAGGATAAGTGTGGGATTTCTCTGTTGATGGGAATAAACAAAATTTAGCTGAATTTGTATTATTTAAAAAAGGCAAGCTAGAGTGTGTTTGAAATGATATTGTTGAAATGGATTTATAGCATGAAAAATGTGTGTAACCGATTTTACGTTGACTTGGACTGCGAATTTGAAAAAAGTATATTTGTGAAATCACATTCTACAAGATGACATATTTTGTAAGTACGTTATACTCTATAACCTTTTATTCTAATTATAGTATCTTTGAAATGCATTTTATAGCTGACTATGCGGTATGGGCTTTGCTCATTGTTGACGGCCGTATGGTGACATATAGTTGTTAATGTCTGTGTAATTTTGGTTTCTTGTGGACAGTTGTCTCATTCGCAATCATACCACATCTTCTCTTTATATTTATATAGCTATTACTTGCAACTGCCATGTGTACATGTTCCAGACTCGTGCCGCTGAAAGAGGTCTCCTTTCAAGTTTGAAAATAGGTGGAGAGGTCGGGAAAACTATCAGAAATATACTAGTATATGATAAGAAAAATCAGTGAAGTTCCCACTACTCTTTTGGTAAATTGTCTTGCTATTCCCGAGTGTGTTTTAATCAAGGAATTTTCTCTCTATTGACACAATGGTATATAAACTCATCATATATTTTCGCGCGGAAGACGTGCGTTTCGTCTTAAAAAAAAAAGACTCATTAGTCACGGCGCCCGAATCAAAAATTCAAAGAAGGCCAAATAAAGTACGAAGTTGAAGAGCATTAAGTACCAACATACCTAAAAGTTTTCCCAATAGATTAGTTCAGGGAAAGCTTGTTCGCGACCTAGAACTCTGAGTGGGTCAAGCAATAACTATATAGATAAAAAAAAAAATAACGAATACAAGATACATAATTGTAGATAAAACAAAACTAGCTGTATGTCATTATAAGTAATAACACGGGCCATGCTTGTAAGAACTGTACGTGTGATAGTGGTTAGCTCGTATAATAAGTCAACGTTCGGTATAGTCAGGGACAATTTAACACCAGGTACGGTGAAATCGAAGACATCCAAAACCTCATCTTCGTTAGCTAAGGGTCACGATCAACGCCCGCTCTCCAGAGTGGATCGTAACCTTTGGCTAGCGAAGATGCCAAAACCTTTGATTTTAAAAACATGGAACTATTTTGTTGCCAAACAGCCAATTATTGTACAACTAAATAATATTTTTGACTCATTGGCACGCATACCACATATGCAATGCACATCTTCTTATATTTATCTTTACGATTACGTCGCTTTTATATACCATAGTCCATATTTAGCAAACGACAGTGTGAATATTTTGTGTATGAGTGACAAATGATTCGATGCCATAATTATCAGCCTTTGGTAGTTGTTAGTGTTTAATACAGGCTTTAATCTTTCAAATTTCTTCCTATATATGTCATGCATCAAATAAAAAGTAGTATTATACATGTGAAAATTAAGGTGATAAAATCAAAGGTAAAGTAGTGATTAAGACCAACGAGTCCGTTGTGTATATGTTCCGAACCATATGAGTATGGTAACAAAACGAGTATAATACTCATATGGTCCGACCATACGCGTACGGTCGGACCATACGCGTATGGTCGGACCATATGAGTATGCGCATATGGTCATGACCATACGCGTATGGTCCAAATACTCATGATATGGTCCGGAACATATATACCGCAAAGGATTTCTTAGTACACTAAGAAGAAAGTTTAAGCACTAATGGCTCTCACTAAAACGACGTTTTAAGGCCCCAGGGAACATGGATATAAGAGAATATTAGTATATAATTCATATATATGGTATCAATAGCTATAGTAATTGTGAAGTTAAATGACTTTTAAATCAGCGTGTGCCACTCGGCACGTGACCAACAGCTTAATGCAAATTCCCAATCATCACAATAAAAAGGGTGAAACAGCTTGTATGATTGGAGCTTTCGAACTAAATGGTAGACCCAACCCCCAACATAGAAGGGTTCAAATGTTGAGTTGGAGCCGTCAGTAGACTGCTCTATAATTTGATATAATTTGTATCGAAAGCAGTATAATACACTGCAATGTGAGTATTTGTTAGATCACGCGCGATTATATTTTTTTAAGGAAATGCTTTACGAAATAACTAAGAACAGTTTATTTGTACTCGTAATAAAAAGGAGAAAAGATTGGGCTGCCTCTCTTCAATTTTGTCCAGTTACCAAAGTAAAATCAAATTTAACTTCTTCGACAATGCACATTGTGATATATTGTATATGTCATTTCAACACTTACACTTGTTCTTTTATTTGTGTGTCTATTTAATGACCATTTTAATTCAAAGCTTGGACTTGCATCCTTCATTCTCTACAAAATTTTATAGATAATGATTGGTTAAAAACTGTAATAAAGCAAAGACTGTTAGACCAGTTTCTTCAGAATTGAAATTCATGAATTCAAAATTCGCCAAAAGCTATTAACTACAAAAAATTTTAAGAAACACTGGGAATTTGAGGAATATTTTAACATTTTGACCTTTAAAGACGCCGTTGTTCTTTGTCGATTTCGAACGACCAATAACAAATTGCCTATTGAAACAAGAAGATGGCAAAATGTACTGAGAGAAAACCGTGTTTGTCATCTATGTAAAAATTGACAAATTGGTGACGAATATCAAAGGGCACATATTTATCTTTCGTCTGACAGCACGTATACACCGCAGTTATCGTAAATTATATAAACATATAAAAAAAAAAAACATTATTATTTAAGACAAAACAGAAAAAAGAACTGATAAGTGCGGGTAATCCATGCGTCTTGCCTCCTTTATGTTTCGATATTTTAGAAATTAATTATTCTTTTATCTATTATAACACGTGAAAAATACACCGGTGAGTTCCATATATGTCTTTAACTTACAGCTGGTTCTGAAAATAAATGAAATATTTGCCACTGGACTTTAAACAACCAACAATCAATCACACTACAACTTATAGTATATATAGTAGTGAAATACAAAATGTATATTATAATGATACAATTAGCAAAATAAATAGAATACAAATACACACTACTTTTTTTAACTGACACAATTTAAAGGAATACTCTCTAAACTATATAAGTAGAGAAGCGAAAAGTTTTTTTTGAATACTTAACAAACGGCTTCCGAACAGTTCATGTTGTTTTGCTCAATTCAAAAACTTGAAAACATAAGCATGTATATTAAAAACTGACGACCAGACATCACTAATACGTGTATACACAAATTCATTAATTCTTTATTAACGTTTAGCCCTACGGCACCATTCTATTAAGAATGATGATGGGAGTAATTGTAATATATAATAGGCATGTACTTTCTTACGTTACGGATCATTGATTTTGTTACCTGTTGACCCGGTTGATTACTAGCACGTGCCATCGAACTCGACCATTTTAACCAGAGACATATAATACAAGAGATTGGCAACTCGTAGAAGAGTCTATATAACAGCCATTATATGTCTCTGTTTTAACTAAAACAGATTTTGTTTGAATTAACGCCATATGTATATATATACTAAGTACAATATACCTATCATATGGATTAGAAAATAAATATTATAAGGATACATCGTTTGAATGAAAATTTCTATTCGGTGATACTTTAACACCGTCCCGACAGAGACTGAATGAATGCAGTATGATGATCAGGTTTCGGGATCCGAGAAGTCTTTTTTCGAATTTCCGGATGTCGGGAATATTTTTTTCCAACTTAAATAGAGTAAATCGCACTAAAAAAATAAACATGCAAACAAAATGCAACAGCTTCAACGGTAAACTAGGACATATATCAACATAAAACGAATTAAAACAAATGTCATACATAAAACAAATTAATTTGCCTCCGCTGCAGTTCTGTGGATCCTTAACTTTTTTAGGTTACGTTTAGGATTTTCCGTTACTAAACTTCAAATACGAAAAACATTTTCACCGGTGTTCACAACATTTTAAGGTTTATGGCGGTTCATTCTCATTTATCCAACTTTTTGAAATTATAAGTAATATAGGTAAAAAAAAGTTGGATAGATGAGACCAAAGGTTATCAAGAACAAAGGGTTTTTCAATTATAGTTTGGGTTGAATGACAGGTGAAAGATAAGACTGAAAAATATACCTGGATTAAATTTTCTGTAGTATTATTTAGCATAGCATATTAAAATGTGCAACTGACATTTAGTTAATGTAAAGTAAATCATTTGAAAGTATTTTAAAGTTTTTTCACCATTAATTAAAATGTGAATTGGATAGAAAAAATATCAGTTGCACTTTTATTCATGAAGAGATGTGTCAATGAGATGGCGCTTTTTTTGGTGTAATAGATCCTCTTCGTTCATTTTCTTCTGTTCTTCTGACCAAATGATCCAAATAAGACAAAATATAAGTGAATACGTTTCACTACACAAAGACTGGAACAAAACAAAATCACATAATATATAATTCTAATAATTTTTCATATATATATAAACAAAAGCAACAAAGCACAAGGGTTAAAAAAACATAGCACAGAAAGATCCATGCTCAGTACTAGATCTTCATCCTAGTTTAAGTAGGTAGGATACTGCATCAGTGTAGTGATATACGTTGATCTGTCCTTGCTGTAGTCTATCCTTAAGTTGGGTCAGTCTGTTGTCTATGTAGGTTTAGGGGCGTTTCAAGGATATTTAATAGAAGGGCCGGAGAAAGAACAAAAATTGGACCTTATTTTTGCCAAAAACATAAAATAAATATATAATGCACTAATGTAACAGTTCCTGACTTGGAGCATGTATATTTTATAGTTAAAGTTTCAGGGTCTGACATTTTTTTATGCCAAACTTCCTCCATTAAAATATTGTCTATTGTTTGTAAAATGGTTGGATGGATCTTAACAGCAGAATACAAATAACGAGAAATTCCAATTCATACTGTATAACCATTACTAAACATTTCAATATTCCTAGGCCAGGATTGTCAGAACGAAAGGCGTAATTACGGTTCCCCGGGTAGAGGGTACATGGTGAAGCTTAGAAGCTCCTGGGTTTCATCAAATTATGAAGAAGCTAGACTGATAAATATCTCTCTTTTTAAATTAAAGCAATCATGTCAATGTCTAGTTCCGATAGGTGGTATATGGTACATGAATTAACATGGTGCTTGAAGTTGATGGCAAAATGTAGGTCCGATGATGTTACTTGGTTGCTAACTAATGAATATTGAAACAATATGATACTACTAAAGGCTATCCAGATTGGGAAGTAAAAATGCTATACCAAATACACATGTTACTAGTATAATTGTTAATTAACGAAGAACCTCAAATGAACAAATATTACTGATATGTGGGTTTCTTTCTGTATAAACATGATAATTGATGAAACATTTATTTATTATTTTAAATATACTAAATTTTAGTTAAAAATAGTTTACATTTTATGTATGCCTATTTTATATACATGTATATTTTTTAAATAGTATAAAAACATACAGGAAAAAATTTACTATCAAATTTTGGAAAGACACCTTACTATTATTAAACAAACAACCCAATAATTAACAAAAATAAAAAGTTGGCTAAATGAGAATACCTTATTATAAAAAGTTGGATAAATGAGAAGACACCTTTATGGCATACATTCTGGTGTGTATACAATTAACATACGTCCTTGCATTTAATTACCAATATATATTTATATAAACTAACATTTATTAAAAAATAAACAACATATATAGACGAATAATTTATTAGTTCCTCGACAAAACAAGAAAAGAAATATACTTCAAACAAATCCTCATATTAAAAAAACATATATACATATTAATCTAAAATGCATTATCGAGTAGAAGGGGCGCAACTCGTGTTATCAAACCGGTATACTGAACGGATCTAAACAGGGTCTGAACATTTTGAATGTAATTTTGTATACATAGTCTGTTTTGGTCTGACACGGTCTTAACGGGTCTAAACAACCCGCTAGACGATTCAGTCTTTTCCGTCTTGACATGTCTTAACGAACTGATTTACCTGATGAGGCTATCGATCTGAACGGCAACTTAACGATCTTAAATATCGTGACGAATTTCTCTAGCGGTAAATCCAGTCCATCAAGATGTGATCAGACCAAAATGACCGTTTCAGACTCAAATCGGGCTACTAGTGAGTATTGTCATTCTTTGATATGTTTATCACATTATTTGATAAGGTAAAACCACGTGACAATCAAATAATAATAAAACAACTTAACATCATATCATAATTCTTTATAAGACAGCTCTGGCGTTTCATTGGACTTTTATCACGATGTTGTTTTCAAAGCTAAAGAAGCACGTCATATTTGAATATTGATTATCAGTTGCCTAGAGTCTGAACAATATATCATGTGTATTAAGATTTAACTTACAAATCTATCATCTCTGACCTGAAATTAAGAATAAGTGATAATTAACTAACGTTTAAACAATAACAAAAATAACAACTGAACAGAATATATATGAATATGAAATAGACCAATAAAAACTTATATTTGAGCAAATGCAACAGATGTGGGAAGTATTACTGGATCAGCAGTATAGGTATTAGACGTAGTGAACCTATTTAAGTGATTGGATTCCTTTTCGTAAAATTGAGAATGGAAATGGGGAATGTGTCAAAGAGACAACAACCCGACCAAATAAAAAAACAACAGCAGAAGGTCACCAACAGGTCTTCAATGTAGCGAGAAATTCCCGCACCCGGAGGCGTCCTTCAGCTGGCCCCTAAACAAATATATACTAGTTCAGTGATAATGAACGCCATACTAATTTCCAAATTGTACACAAGTAACTAAAATTTAAATAATACAAGACTAACAAAGGCCAGAGGCTCCTGACTTGGGACAGGCGCAAAAATGCGGCGGGGTTAAACATGTTTGTGAGATCTCAACCCTCCCCTTATACCTCTAACCAATGTTGAAAAGTAAACGCATAATAGTGTACATATTAAGTTATAAAATTATATGTTATTAAACATTGCGAAATAAAATCGGTCAAACTAATGGCCGTGCGATGCTTTTTTTTTTGGTAATGAAATGTATCTACTGGATGACTTGCGTATATCACGGAACTTTTTTTTGAAATTTGGTTGGCCAAGCGTTTCTTTATATTATCACGACGAAGTCATGCACGCTAACACTTGTTTATGGTGCCTTGTGTAATGTGAAGACACATCAAAAAATTTATATGAACAAGTTTTACGTCAATAATGGGAAGAACAACTTCCTTTATAATTTGTCCGTTATAACATTCCCATGCAGGACAAAACAGGAAACAATTCGAAAGAGATAAACAAAAAAATGAGTCTTTTGTAGACGAAACGCGCGTCTGGCGTATATACAAAATTTAGTCCTGGTATCTGTGATGAGTTTATTTACAACCACTGGGTCGATGCCACTGCTGGTGGAGATTTATTTCCCCGAGTGTATCACAAGCCCAGTAGTCTGCACTTTCTGTGCTGACATGAATTATCATTGATATGGTTATATTTATGAATTAACTGTTTACAAAATTTAGATTTTTTTGAAATATGAAGGCTTTTCTATCTCAGGCATAGATTACCTTAGCTGTATTTGGCAAAACTTTTAGATATTTTGGTCATCAATGCTCTTCAACTTCATACTATAGTTGGCCTTTTTAACTTTTTTGGATTCGAGCGTCACTTACGAGTCTTATGTAGACGAAACGCGCGTCTGGCGTATATACAAAATTTAGTCCTGGTATGTATGATGAGTTTATTTGGTCTTTTCTAGTATAATAAACAAAACAAAACAAAAAACGTATATTTTGTATAAAGCAACACAAAGGATCAACTCAATTACATGAATCCTGTATGGATAATGAAACAGGCTTAAAACGTTTCCTTGCACTCAGTTTTGTACCTTACAATTATGAAATTCGTAAATATGGATGAAGTTTGTGTAAATTTTAAGTCGGCACGAAGCAAACAAAATCTAGCACTAAGACAAAAGATGCAAAGTATTGACCGGCAGTTTACCGCTGTTCAATAATCAGAATTTAATTAAGCAAAAACAAATCCTGATAGTAACAAACTAAAACCTATAACACTATAAGAGGAAAACAAAAGAACATCAGAAACACTGAAGTACAACAAAAGCAAACAAAAGAATGGACAGTAGAAAACACTTGTTATATTCCTGACTGTATACGGACATTTTAAGAAAATAAATATGCATTGAAACTAATTTGATGGAAAGCCAAACCTCCCGCTTATATGACAATGTTACAAATAGCGATAAAATGACAACACTACGTGACAGGAATGCTGCACGAACAATCGAGAAAGAAAAGTCAGCACAGAGACATACATAAATAAATGACATATAATAGTACAATACAACATGTAAACCACAGAACAACAACTGACACCTCCAATAAATTTACTACAACACATCGGGACATCATACACAAAATATACTGCTCTTCGCATGAATGGATGAAAGACACAATTAACGATAGCTATACCAAAGCAAGTTACTACTCATAAATAAGTCATACTTTTCATGACTTGTATAATCAGAACTAGGCTTTGTCAAACATTTTTACAATATCATGACATTGTGAATGACAAAATACATAAACACACAAAATAAATGAATATTAGGGCACATATCTGTTTCAATGTGCCTAGATTTACGATTTAGTTATGTTTTAATTTATATAAAAAAGATACCACATACTGAATATCAAAAAGGATTGAAAGATACCAAAAAGTCTTTCAAACTTATAAGTCAAAAATAAGCTTTCATTACCTTGGCTTAAAAAGAACTTTAAGCTAAATGTTAACAAAACACGACATAGAAAACTAAAGTCGTAGTAACACAAAACCCACAAATCACTGAGGATGATTTCATGTGCACCAGAAAGGTAGGCATATACTGCTCTATTTAAGGCATCCGTCATCCTGCTTACGAACTAAGTAAAACCTGATGACAATATTAAATTTGGATGATCACATTCGAGAAAAGTGGACGGGGTTGTGGTAACGATATTTTTAAGATATCTGTGAAACAAATATTCCATAAAGGTCAAGCAACTCGTGGTGCCGATTGTAAAATTTCGATGGGATGATAATACTTTCACTACTTCGAATTCTTGTTTAATTAGTTTCCTTGCGAGTAACAACCCTCTATCTGATAGGAAATGCAAGTTATGGAACAACTTATATTTGTATTGGACATATTTACTCAATACGAAGATTGCTACTTGAATGTTGCTGAAAAGAAAGGGAAATTTCACAATTGCGAAGCTAAAATTATCTGTTCTGTCGTAAAATAGTGTTTGCAACTGACCCTTATTGTCCATTTCTAGATGAAAGTTAAGATATGAGACAGACTTAACTGTTTCGGTTGTATCCTTGAATATTGATCAAGACAATATAAAACAAGGTCACAATTCATAACCTTAGAAATACATTTATTCAGAAATCAGTTACACGGATCATATCTATATTTATGGGCTATAACACGCATCACCGTTTACAAGGGGAAGTTTTGTTTTTTGTTATACATGTTATAAGGTTTAGACAATATAAGAAAAACAGAAAATGTGAAATGGTTGCCAATGAGACAATTCTCAACCAGAGAACAGTTGACGAAAAAGTTTAGCAACTACAGGTTACCCTACGGCTTTTGAAATACGGGAGATATCAACCACTTCCAGTTTTCATTCGTACTAGAAAATCGTTAATTTTACACGAAAATTTTATTCGAAAAGTACTTAGTTTATATATACTTTTCTGTCAAATAAGGGAGAAAATTAGCCACTTTCAGTTTACAAAAAGTGACTTTTAGTGTCATTTAAAGCTAAGTGTATAATGCATCTAAAAATACCAAGTATCAAAGAATGTTTCCCTACAATAAGTAAAAAGATAGCAACTTCCGATTTGCCCAAGGTCACTCCCAGTTGTTGCTTTTTGAAGTCATGTATTACCCAACCTTTTGCAAAATGCCCAATGACTTAATCATTTACAAGATTGAAGAAAAAGTCTATTTACCTTAAATTTTTAGAATTGAAGGCAATAATTCCTATAAAATATCATCAGATCGCTTCGGAATATAAGTACCATTTATTCGTCACAAAAACCGAAACATTATGCACCATTTCTTTCATATCTAGCTTTAATAGTATTCAGTAAGGTGCACACACAGAAACGGAACAATTATGAACATGACCTTCACCTATGAACATGGCAGCATTTTCTATTTGGTGGACCAAGTACATCTCATCTTTAAAAATCTTAGGTCTCTATTACTGACGGTTGATGATAAAAATTTATATATCACGATTGTCAAATACAACATGGGAAAACTCTCATATAGAGTCTCATAAGGTCATCTTTAATAAAGGGAGTTAAAATATTAGTTTCTTTATAATTTCAATTTTATGAACGGGAAATTACATTAGTTCATACATGAAATGAACATGATGAAATTTCTACGTAGCATTTTTTATTTTACTATTTTCAAAGATCAGCTTTTATTTATTGTTGTTTGCGTAACGTCCAGTGAAAACTATTACGTGCATGTTAAAAATGTGAACAAACAAACCTTTGATTTTAAACGGTAAGTTTTAATATAGGGGTCTGGACATTAGGATTGCATGGCATGCTGCAAGATTTAATAATGTTAGAAGACTGTAACACTTTCTTTACTCGACACATCAGATTCAATTTCCCCATTCTGACTAGTTGTGGCTGTTAATTCATACATATCGCAATACATATCGCACTTTGGTAGACCAAAAGTGACCACATTGCTTTACTCCAGTCATTTTCTTTAAAAATATCATTCATACCGCTTTACCGGTTCATCATCATCATCATCATCATCATCATCATCATCATCATCATCATCATCATCATCATCATCATCATCATCATCATCATCATCATCATCATCATCATCATCATCATCATCATCATCATCATCATCATCATCATCATCATCATCATCATCATCATCATCATCATCATCATCATCATCATCATCATCATCATCATCATCATCATCATCATCATCATCATCATCATCATCATCATCATGAAATAGAAACGTGACATGGTCTTACAATAGCTGTGACTTCGACTACACGTGTACTTTTAGAAAAATTATCAATTAGGAAATGTTATTCTCACTTGAAACAAATGTGTGTTTAAATGGAGAGGATCAGTTTTGCTTAATATTGGCCTTAAATTTGAACTTTATAAAATGAAAAGAGGGCCGGAATTTTTGTCCTAAATGGGTCTTTTCCAAAGGCCTTAACACTAGGCAAAAACAATTTACAGATAAAGTCTCCAAGCCAACACATTTTGAAGATTTTGTGAAAATACGATTATCTTGTGAAATAAAACCTTAAAACAACCGTAGCCGCAACCTACGATTAAAAATGCTATACAGTTTTTAGTGATGTTCGTATTGCTCAGTGTTTAGTTTTTGTCTAATGCTTACTTCGTTTCTGTGTGTGATGCATTTGAATGTTGGGTTTCTGTTGTGTCGTTGTTCTCCTCTTATATTTGATGCGTTTCCCTCAGTTTTAGTTTGTAAACTGTATTTGTTTTTTCTGTCGATTTATGAGTTTCGAACTGCGGTATACTACTTTTACCTATATTTATATTTGTATTTTGTGAAATGTTTGTCTTTTGGTGTTTTTAACGGGGTTTTTTAAAGGTGTTTTCAGTTTTATTGTTGAACTATGAGTTTGACTGTCCCTTTTGTATCTTTCACTTCTCTTTAAGTAAACAAAGTTAAATTTGACAACAGTACTAGATAGGTAGGTTTTAGCTAATGTAAAGCGTAAAGAAAGTATTTGCTATTGTTGTTTTCAAGTAACGAATAAGAATGCAGTTATTGCTTTATTTCAATACAAACTATAAACCGCAATAAGATTTCAGTACTTCAGGCACATCAGGATTGGTTGTTATCCATAAGATATGCTGAATTTTATGGAAAATATACTAAATGTGTTGCCTTAAATCGGAAAATATACTAAAATATATATATATATATTATAGGGAACATATACTTAATGCGTTGCCTCAAATGCAGATATTTCTTCTCATATTTGAAATAATATTATGTCAATTACAATCAGTCGTAAAATATATGCCTTTTTTGTATAAAATGTGAATATTTGAAGGATAAATATGCATTAACTTTTGTTTTTGTTGAACCAGAATGCAATCATTTCTTCATTTTAATGGAAGTTATTGACCGCTATTAGATTTTTTGTACTTTTTATAGTTTAAGATTGGTCGTTTTTCATATAATTAAAAGAATATCAGAGAAAACATACAAAAATTGTGTTTGCATTGTTTAAAATTACCAAAATTATTCTTCTTCTGATAAAACATGTTGCTATTTTATTTGGAATAAGTTATTTTAGAGGCCTCAAGATAAGTCTTGTTTTAGAATTTAGATATAATCAGAATTGAAATACTTAAACTTTTGATTTTGTGGAATAAAAATGCAGTAATTGCTTTATTGCAATACAAACTGCCATAAGATTTCAGGATTTGTTGTTTTTAATAAAATATGCTGAATTTATGTAAAAGATACTAAATTGTTTGTACGCGTAACTTAACATGAAAATATGTCTTCTCATATTTGAAATAATACAATTTCTATTGCAATCAGCAGATCAGACCTCAAGATAAGTAATTTTTTATAATTTTTTGTGGAATAGGAATGCAGTTATTACTTTATTTTAATACAAATAATAAATAATAAATAAACCGCCATAATATTTCAGTACTTTTTGTACACCTGGAGAAGTTGTTTTTCATAAAATATTTTAGGGAAAAGATACTATTTTTTTTGTATGCGTTGCCTAAAATGCAAATAATTTTATTACTTCTCATATTTGAAATAAAGCTTCGTCAATTACAAGAGTCCTTGTAATGTCTTTTGATAATTTACATATGTATTTGAATAAAAATATGAATAAATGAAGGATAAATATGCTTATACTTTTGTTTTTGTTGAATAAAATGCAATAATTTCTTTATTTGAATGGAAATTATTGACCGCTATTGGATTTTTGTACTTTTTATACTTTAGAATTGGTTATTTTTTTTATTCTGGTAAAATGGTATCAGAAAAAATATACTATAATGTTGTTCGCATTGATTAAAATTACAATTTTTTCCTTTTTTTTTAAGAAAATTATGCAATTTTATTTTGTAATTTGTTATTTCTATGGCCTCAATTGAGATAAACTTATTTTAAAGAATTTGAAGATTATAAGGATACAAAACTTTAAAATATTGAAAATAATACACTAAAATTTTCAATAACTGATCATTTCATTTTATTTTCCAGAGTATATTCGTGAAATAATAAAATCAAAATCGCGATAAAAACACTTTTTTAGAGCTCTCCGGGTTTGAAAATATATAACCTAAATAAAAATGTAAATGACCATTCTTTTATGATAATATTCAAATTTAGGTTAAATAAGTATATTTTTTTTTTATTTAAATTCATTTAACTTGGCGAAATTATTAATAAAAACAAACGTTAATCAGTTGTACTTGAACGTTTCGTATTTTACATGTCGCCATTTTAATTAAATTTAACGAAACTAAAATTCCGTAATTTGTATTAGTTTGTCATGTGACGTAGCAATGTTCAATCCGTCAGAAAGGTCGATCGGTCCTATCCCTCCGATAGGTCCTATTCGTCCGATCCGTCCAATCAGTCAATTACTTTTGAAGTATGACGGCCTGACGACCGAACATAATGTACAACTTGTTTATTCTCAAAATATAAACATTACACAATTAAAACAGACAAGAGCCAAAGGTAAACACTGAAATAGAGGATCCGGATCTGGGAAGGCACATACAAAATATGTCGGGTAAATGTATGTCAGCGTCCAACACCCTCCTTCAAAAAGGATAGAGGTGTAACAACACAACATATAAGCAATCAATATAAATTAGTTAAACAGAGAATGAGATGAAAACAGAAAAACACAAACCAATAGAACAAAATACGCAAAGTACGTGTGGTGACCGTGTAGCTAGTTGTCAACTAATTATAGCCAACAAATAAATAATTTTCCCGATCCAACCTACATCTATAAATAAGAACATGTAAAAAGGTCATAAATAAAATGCAAAATGCATAGTTTCATGCAATGCACAAACTTATTTGAAGCAGTAAGTATTCTTTACAGAAAAGCGATTCCATTTAAGTTATGCTTGAATATAACAATCAAAATAAATGATGTGATCGATAAAGACTGTTTTTAATACTTCGTTCGTATCATCATGCATATTAATTTTCAGCTGAAATTTGTATTGAATTTCTCATATATAATGATTAGTGCTTATGTTAAGCGAATCAGAAATAAGTTGTTTGCATTAAGTGGAAATGTAGCAATGACGACCGGATAACGTACTCGTGTTCTTAACCGCATGCTCATTCAAAGATTTCGTTAAGTGTTCTGAACTGCAATCATCGATATGATAAATTCTTTGAATCCTTCGTAACTAACTAATGAGTTCGATTATCCTGTTATTTTCACCATAAAAAAATATTTTCTTTCCTCAAATAAATACTTACTTAGGCCTTAGTCTGAAAAAAAAATATAGTTTTATTACAATATTTTCATAAAATATTCTATTCTGTCTTAAAAAATTACGATTACATTTCTGCTTCCTATCGATATAAAATGTCAAACTTAGATACAAATAAATTATTTAAGGATGGAACAAATCCTTTTTAGAAAAATAATTTCCTATGACTTTTTGAATGACAACATATATTTTGTTACATGTGCAGGACATGTTTTTTCTACACAATTTCGGCATTCCTATGGAAACTTTGTTTCCTTAACTGCTTCCTTTGTTCATATGATAGTGGTTATCATTTAACTTCACGTTCCACTATATATAATTTAAACACATCTTGTGCATTGAACATGAAATAAAGGATACCAGAGATTCAGTCAAGTCTACTTCATATTTTCAATTACATCATAAAATTGATAACGAGCGTCTAATGAGAACAAATCTTTACGACACAATGCTTGACTTCAGTTTGTTTTCAACTTAAATTTCCTTTTATATGTAGCAACATTCAACCAGCGCTTACATATTTAATATGTATCTCCAGTTATAGGATTATCCAGAGCAAGCATTTTCAAGCATGATTTCCTTGATAGAAGGTTGTTTTTTATACAAGTAATCTGTTGAGCAAACGATTGCAAATGGTGAAGTTGATGTCAACATTCGAAATATATACGAAAACATCCCATGTTGATTGACCATTGGTATTTTCCTATTCCCTTGATTTTGACCTCACCACCGCATGAGCAGTAATATGGGTGTCACGTGTAGAAAAGAAAATTGCTAGCCATTACAGAGATGTTGAGTTCATTCCCGTTTTTATTTGTTAAATTTTCTGGATGTTTGTTTAGCTGGGAGTGGGGTGGTGTGGGGCCAGAGTGGTTATGTTTTATATGTTTTAATCTGTAAAAATTAAATGTTTTTAAGGTATTATTTTCCTTTCTTTTGATATATATTTTTTTCAAGGGTCACCGAACTCCTTTTTCATCTATCAGCCGTTGAAAGGGTGTTGCTGACGCGAAAAGAGGGGGAAATCATGACGTCGCCGAAAGGATTACGCAACGTAAAGGCTTTTCAGCAGAATTGTCAAGACAACGACCGCTTCATTGTTTTTTTAAGCACTACCAATGCGCTGTAGAGAATATTATCGTGTCTGAAAAAAAGGACGAATAACTTATTATTATTTTGTTCAGTAATTATACAAGATCCTATGTTTTATAACTAGTTTAAACTATTTTATTTATTTAAACTAAATCTGTGTTAAGCATTGTGTAAAAGTTTCCTAACATTTGGTTGAGGCAAAGTAAAGTAAAAAAACGGAAACCAATTTTGGGGCGGACGGACTGACGGACAAGTGTAAAACTTAATGCCCCTCCGCTACAACGGGTGCATAATAAAACACAAAAGTAAAATTTTATTCACCCGATACTTGCAGAAAATCATAAATATGAAATATATAAAATTATGTGTTAATGGCACTAGAACAGAACACATACTTCAATCAAAATAGACTAGTACTTTAATTGATGTGTTTATGACACGAAAGGAGATGTGGGATAAAATTAAATTTTAGACAAAAGCCGAACAAAAATAGTTTTTGAAGTTTAATGCACATGATCCCTACATTTTTCCCTATCGTCGGTTTTTTTCCATTATTATAGTGACAGCAATGCATAGATATGAATACTTAAAATCAAATGTATATACATTCCAACTTATTTATCTTTTGATATTTTTGTTAGTCGGGGTTTCCGTCAAACTGTTCTGTGCGCTATTCGTGTACACCCTCAACACCTCCACTTTTCCTGGAAGGATTAGATTTTGCAAAAACAATACCCTTTGAAAAATCATTGTCAACCTTGTCTTCTCCGCGGTTGACACTGTTTTCTCGGGGTATAAACAGTCTGCTCTATCCCCCTCTCAGCTATGTGTTGTTTATATATTGTTCAACACGGGCTTTGAACACACATTATATGACCTCTCTGATAAATGTACTAGTATCCAGTCTAAATTTGTGTGCCAAATTTCATGCTTGAAGCAGGATGTGCACATTTTTTTACGAAGCCGCCCGCCGTACTATTAGTGAGATGTAATGATCAAGCTAACAATGGACTGAATAGAAATGCTGCATGTGATTTGAAGGACCGTCTTCGAGGTAAGCGTTTAGACATCGCCAACGGCATCATGTGCCTCGTAATTTATGCCAACAATATTTCTGTTCATACTTCAAAAATTTTTAGTTTTAAATATTGTGAAAATTTAGAAGAAATACGTGTAGCAAAATTAAATACTCATATTCTAACTTTTAATAGCAGCATTTGCACATGTATACAAACAACATCAACTTTAATCGAAATAAGTAATTACGAAATTTTGCGCTTTTTAAAATGAATTGATTGATGCACGCAGAAATTTCTAAATCTTCAGTTTAATATAATAACTTATATACTTTGCAAATTATTTTATTTTTCAAGTGGAGTTAAAAACATGTTCTCGGATTAATTTGCACTTCCCATAAGTGCAAATTGGAACCACAATTTTTGTTGTAGAATCATCAAATTTGGCAATAATGTACCTCTGCGGATAAAGAACACAATACAAACAAAAATTGGTGTGGCTCGCCCGGTTCGGCAACTGGAGTGAAAACAGTGACAAAATCCTGTAGGATACTATCCGATTTGTTTATCCTATAGGAAAATTTATCTCCTATGGGATAAAATTACTATCCTATGGGATTTAAAAAAAAAGTTAGGATTATCATGAACGACTTTTTGTCAGAAACAAATGTCCCTTAGGATAATTTTCTCTCCTAAGGAATTTATTTTGTCCTGTGGGATGTTTTTTCTCCCATAGGATATTTTTTTCTCCTACCGGATTTTTTTCTGTCCCTTAAGATAAATTTTGTCCTGGAGGATATTTTGCTTTCCCTAAGGATTAACTTTGTCCTATAGGATTACATTTGGATACGTTTTTGTCATCTAAGATGGATTCGTCAGTTTTGTTGGTATTTTACAAACGTGAACAATACGATTTTAAATGCAAATAATGCGTGTGGTCGAGACTATGGAGCATCACAAATCAAAAGGAAAGATATTAAGAAAATAACAACTGTTTAGCGTGTATTGTTTGATAGCCGTCTCATATATATCATAGCGATTCCAATAACATTAACGGTACCAATTTTTCTGTACCAGATGCGCGTTTTGACAATACATGTCTCTTCAGTGATGCTCGTGGCAAAAATATTTGAAATCCAAAGTTATTTCGGTGATGCTCGTGGCCAAATATTTGAAATGCAAAGTTATTTCGGTGATTTACGTTTCAATCATGTATGGATATTTTTGATTGATCATTCAGTGCATGGCAAATATCTCATGCATCTCATTGACGACCTTGCAATAGACCATACCAAAACAGTTTTAAAGTTAATCTCACCAACAATAAAAAAAAAACAGATTGTAACACAACTTCTAATCTATATATACACAGGGTCGATCCTTAAGAATATTCAGTTAAAAAAACGAATTGTTATTTATTTAGAATCAAGTAAAGTTTTTATGTTTAAGTGGCTCGCTCGAAACTTGTATAGGTTAGATATTTTGACAAGATTGAAAAATGTTCTTAAATTATCATACAAATTGAATGTATAACATGCAAATAAACCCTATTATTTTAGTCTCACGTCCCTTTTTTGACACGTCTTAACTCAGAAACCATCCCTTGAAAATATATTGTTACATGTCTTAGTTCAATAAAAAATTTGCATAATCTCATATGATAGATCGTGAACAGTAGATCAAAGAACGAAAGAATTTTGTACTTTGTAAAAGTTGATATTACTGTAAATTGATGTAGTGGTTTTCAAAGAGATACTGGGGTTTTGTTCAATATCGTAGCTGCTACTAAGTACTACGTAGATTTTGACTATTGAACGTGTAGCTATTGACTAGTTGCTACATAGATATTGTGATCACTACGTAGCTGCTATGCTATTGAACTCAACCTTTGTATTTAGCCTAACTGCTACATAGATATTGATACCTGTGCCGCGTTCAATATCGTAGCTGCTACATAGTGCTACGTAGATCGTTTTTGCTATTGAACGTGTAGCTATAGACTAGCTGTTACATAGATATTGATAGCCGCTACGTAGCCGCTACGATATTGAACGCAACCCAGCTACGTAGCCGCTACGATATTAAACAATACCTTGGGTTGCGTTCAATATCTTACCGGCTATATAGGTCTATGTAGATTTATGACTATTGAACGTGTGGCTAGCTTAGCTGCTACATAGATATTAATAGCAGCTAAGCTATCTACTCGTTCAATAGTCATAAATCTACATAGCACTACGAAACCGCTACAATATTGAACGCAAACCTGAAAAGGTCGTTAAAGATTCCATAATCACGGTGGGTATGGTTGTCCTGCGAGAGAACGTTCTGTGCTGGTGATTTGATCCTGTCAGATGCTGGTGGGTCCTGATTCTGTGCTGGTTGGTTGGTTTACATTGTATCAGAACGGCAATAAAACAACTGTTTTGTTGCTTAATTTTTCTCTGATGCGTCGTAAGTACCTTGCAAAGTATATTACAACAATATTATATTGCAAAAGTCGTGCAAGTTCGTTAAACGGAATTGTCCTGACGCTGTGTTGGTGATAAGAAAAACGGTCCTGGTTCTGTGCTCCATAGTCCTGGTTCTGTGCCTTTATATTTTAGTTAAAAGTGGCATATATTCAAGATCATTCAGATGCTGTACTGTTATCGACTAATTAACTGTTGTCTGCTTTCTTGAAATTGACATTGTTGTGAATCTGTTTACTGTTATTATGAGAGAAAATATACCCTTTTTTTTAAAATTAACTGTAATCTTATTTATTGGCCTGTTAATGGAACCCTTCTTGCCCCCTTTCAAGATAAGAAAAATGTTTACGATTTTCGAGATTACGATCATTTTGCAAGATCACCAAAATACGTTGTAATTTATACAATACTTATATAAAGTAGATGATTAGGCATGTTTGTTGTCAAAGGACAAATTTCCATAAGCAACCAAAGGAAGTATGTGTTAACAACCATACGTCATCGTACGACCTTCAAAAACAACCCATAAAATAAAAATGTAAAAGGTTTTGCATAAAAATAGAGAGCAAAAATATAGAACAAAGGACTTTCTGAGCGTTTGAATCATATGTCTTTAGCAGCTTAAAACACATTTGTGTGTGAACAATTTAGTGACTTTAAGAATGACAATAGTATTGCGGGTTTGTTTGGTTTTTTTTGGGGGGGGGGGGGGATGGGGATAAGTTAGAGCGAGGTTACAGTGAAAGTTTTAAGCTTGGAATAGTTTACCACGTCCCGCGGGTAAAGGGACGTGGACGGCCGTGCTAGCGGGCTACCGCGGGTATCAGTGTACGTGGTCGACCCGATAGCGGGCTACCGCGGGTAAAGGGACGTAGACGGCCGTGCTAGCGGGCTACCGCGGGTATTAGTGTACGTGGTCGACCCGATAGCGGGCTACCGCGGGTAAAGGGACGTGGACGGCCGTGCTAACGGGCTACCGCGGGTATCAGTGTACGTGGTCGACCCGATAGCGGGCTACCGCGGGTAAAGGGACGTGAACGGCCTGGCTATCGGGCTACCGCGGGTGAGAAGGTACGTGGTCGACCTGCTAGCGAGCTACCGCGGGTAAAGGGACGTGGTCGAGCTGATAGCGGGCTACCGCGGGTAAAGGGACGTGGACGGCCTGGCTAGCGGGCTACCGCGGGTATAAGTGTACGTGGTCGACCTGATAGCGGGCTATCGCGGGTAAAGGAACGTGGACGGGCTGGCTGGCGGGCTACCGCGGTCGAGAAGGTACATGGTCGACCTGATAGCGGGCTACCGCGGGTAAAGGGACGTGGACGGCCTGGCTAGCGGGCTACCGCGGGTGAGAAGGTACGTGGTCGACCTGCTAGCGAGCTACCGCGGGTAAAGGGACGTGGTCGACCTGATAGCGGGCTACCGCGGGTAAAGGGACGTGGACGGCCTGGCTAGCGGGCTAGTTGGCTACCGGGCTACCGGGCTACCGCGGGGAAGGTGCGTGGTCGACCTGTTAGCGGGCTACCGCGGGTCTAGGGACGTGGACGGCCAGTTAGCGGGCTACCGCGTGTACAAGGTACGTGGTCGACCTGCTAGCGGGCTACCACGGGTCTCGACGGCGGGTACGTACGTGGCCGTCTGCGTACCTATACCCGCTAGCAGGCCGACCACGCACCTTCCCCGCGTCAGCCCGCTATCAGGCCGTCCACGTATCTTTACCCGCGTAGTCGCCACATAGGAGGTTGTGATTGGCACAGAGAGAATGGCGTGGCGCTTATAGGGATAGGGATTTAGAAGTTATATTTGAAAAGAAAAATGTATCTTATAGCTATTAAGAATCACTTGCTGTATCTGTAAGATTTTTTCAACATAATTCTTTTGTCTGAACGGTTATCAGGTATTTCTTTTCGAAAGATCGATAGAACACTAAAAAAAAATCACTATTTTATGAAAGGGCAGACTTGAATAAGTCAGAGAATGAAGACGAGATTACCTTTGTACAGAGATTTTTGTTATGTTTAGCATGGGATCAACACAAGGGTACATTATCCTTAAAAATCTATTTAAAAGTATTTGAAACTACCGTTTGCTTTGTTAATTGTGCCTTCAATTTCAAAAAATAATATATCTCGTAGCTTCATACTACCAATTGAGTATAAAACAAGTATATAAGTTTAAAAAAGAAATTCTTAGATTAAACGCCTACATTTAACCTGAAAAGGTCACAACAGTTTAAAACAATACAAATCTACACACACAAAACAAAAACCGGCTTAATATCAACTGGTTATCAACCCGAATCGCTATAAGATCATATATAAGCTCACATGTGTCGAGGGGTCGTGCGAGGTTCATGTATTGTCCTGGCGTCCGCAATTACCAAAAGATCTTTTCTGAAATTACTTGACCAAATGTTACCAAATGACTTTTATGTTCAGCAAGCAAGATAACCAAAGATATTCCCTTTGTCTACACACTCATTGAAATCGGCTTTAATATTGCAAAAGTTCAAGCAATTAGGGCAAAACCTACCGAGTAAAAAAAATCAAAAGGCCAATGTCTATCTACCTTGTACATTTCAGAAAATTCAGATCAGATAACGAAACTGGGTCCAGCAACATTTATAAGCAATTTAAGATTTTAACCCTCACAGTTTCCATTCACCACAAATATTCTCGTTACAACGAATCATTTTAAATGCAAAAATACCAGTTGCAGCCTTTTGTTTATCTATTAATACATGTCTACGGATAAAGTTATGAAAGGCATTAGGGTCACCAGAGTGAGGAGTCCATGTCATCTGAAATAAATGCTAAGCATAGATCTAGAAAGCGACAGATAATCATGACATTAAAAAAACTCTTCTTTTCGACTTTTTTCGAACAAATTGACACATAAAATGAATTATATAGTTTGTGGAATTTTTAAATTGTGTTCAATTCATTGGTTACACCTTTTACTAGGATAACAATCCTGTCAAGTATGAGCTGGGAAAAATATTTCAGAAAAGAAGATGGAAATGTGAAAGTTTCCGTGCGTCAGATGCAACAGCATTCGAACAGCTAACATGCCTCGTCAGGGGCATGGTACTTACGACGCATCAGAGAAAAATTTGATTTAAAACCTTTATTCGTTCCAACAAAGTTATTGAGATTTTGTTGAGGATTTAACCATCTACGACAACAAGAATTTTTTTTTAGAATTTACAGCTCTTCTATAAATATATGCAAAGCAAACCATTGATAAAATTGCTTGCTTTGATTGTTTGGATTTTTGTAAATGACAGGTAAGTAGTCTGTTTACTATATACTAGAATTTGTTTGGACAATAAACATTAACTTCAATTCCTGTCAGTTTGTATTTGTCCAATCAAATCCAAGTATGTATTGAAACTCCGCCTACCTATAGTTTGAAAACATCCAAGCAAACATAGCAAGCAAGTCAATCAAAGTTTTTTTTTGCATGCTTTTATAGAAGAACTGTACTATATAATGCAAAGATAGTACTGCAACCAGAGTTCATTTTTTAAAACTTTAATGGTCCGGAAGAACACACACCTAAATTATATATCGATGGAAAGAGGAAAACGTGTATAATTAGAAAAGTTGGGTCGTAAAAATCCAGAGTGGTCACAATTTTGTGAAATTGAGATCAAAGGTCAGACCTAAAAATATCAACATTTCAACCACAAGGACAAAAAGGAGAAATATTCTGATATTTATTCAATAGAATGCTACAAAAACGATTCAATCTTAAGCATATGGTATAAACGATGTTAAAACGACAAATTTGACTACTTATATGAAAAGCTGCCATTAAAAAATGGCGTTGATTTGGAAACTTCTGATTTTTTTCCATTTAAGACATGGCAAAAGAAGAAGTGGCCTTGACCTTTTCACATCAATAAACTTTCATATTGTGTATAGTATTTCACTATAGTATATTACAGAATTATTTTCTAAAGTATAAAATACCAGTTTATCAAATTATTTCAATATTTTTTCTATCTTTGAAAAAACAAAATTCAAGCGCTCAAACAGTGTTTTTAATTTTGCATCTTAAAGGTTGTGTATTTTGTGAAAATTAGTATCTAGTTATAGATAAATACATATTGTGTATTTGCAAAGTCTAGACAGAGCAGTTATAACACAAAATATACGATAGTCACACGAGGCGAATGCGAGGTTTAAAAAAAAATGAGTGTAAAACAAAGTCAGTTTGGTGCATGAACATTTTTTTAGTGGGATAATCCTGGTAAAAAAGTTAACTTATTAATTTTTTAAGGGAAGGATGAAAAATTATACAATGCAATGCTAATTTTCTAATGTTGTAATTCAAAATCAGTCATGATAAAATTGAGAATGGAAATGGGGAATGTGCCAAAGAGACAACAACCCGACCATAGAAAAAAACAACAGCAGAAGGTCACCAACAGGTCTTCAATGTAGCGAGAAATTCCCGCACCCGGAGGCGTCCTTCAACTGGCCACTAAACAAATATATACTTAGTCTAGTTCAGTGATAATGAACGCCATACTAATTTTCAAATTGTACACTAGAAACTAAAATTAAAATAATACAAGACTATATGATCCTTATATAACTTTTAAAAGTGACACACAATAGCTCAAGTATTCATAAAATAGGGACATGAATCAATCTCTTAGTCATCATATGCGGATTCAGTACGCGTATTAGCATTACAAGACACTTCCCTTTTTCATAAGAACAAGTTTGGCGCAGGACAGAGTTTGTTCAAAGCAAACACAGTTTTTGAGTACAAATGCGATCTGGAGCGTAAATACCGTCATGATTCGGTCAAACTCGTCAGATATAGTCTTACCTTTTCATAGGAAACACAAAAGAAATGTGAGTACAAAGTTTCGATCAATGTTAGCGACCCATATTCCCATATGCATATGCATGATGTATCTGCACTGCCAATCCAAAATGTAATGGGGCGAATGTTGCTACAGAAACGATTGATTTTGTAATAGCCATCCATTTGCGAATTTTTGTTATCTTTAGGGACAATATACGGTTCAGAAGCGCCTTTGTGTTATTTTTATCAATTAACTAACAAATGAACTTTTGAGCCTAGGCTCCGTGTTGAAGACCGGACCGTGACCTATAATGGTTTACTTTTATAAATTGTGACTTGGATGGTGTGATGTATCGTTGGCACTCATACCACATCTTCCTATATCTATTAACAAGCTATGCATTTCCATAGAAATACCAAAACGAGGACATAGCTCATAAGATCACTGGTGGCAGGGTGAAGTAATTGTTCTTCTTTTAATGTATCCTTAATATTTTCAGACACACCTTTGTGTAATTCTGAAAGTCTTAACATAGACTTCAATTTTCCTGCAGCAGATATGGCATCCCCTAAATTGAGTTCAGAGCTAAACTCTTTATTTCATATCCCTTGGCCCTACTGTGTCTGAATTGTAAGGTGTCACAATATCTAGTTAGTTCTGGAGTTTGGCAGTTTGGTAAGCATCAAGAGACAATATTGGGTAAAATTGATCGGTATATATAGTGGATGTGCTATATGAAAAAGGCTTTTTCTTATGGAAGAACAAATCACATCACTAACAATCTAACAATTCTAATTTTTCAGTAACTGTTTTACTTAATTGCACAGGTGTTCGGAAATTGTAAACAGTATACATTTAAAAACCGAAATCTCTAAAACCAGGAAAGGACAGTTATTAACGAATAAATTTGATTTATTTAAAGTAAGTTCCTTGGTGTAAATTTCAGCAGTATATTAAGAAAATTCTTGATTATTTAACGAATAACATCATCAAGATAACGGTAAGTGTTGTTGAATTTATCAATTAAATGCAATTTTGACGGGTCTTTACTGAGTTTAGTCATACACTGTGATTCGTAACAGTACAAAAACAAGTCTGCTATTAAAGGGGCACATTTAGTTCCCATGGGGATACCTACAACCTGTCGATAAACTTTGTTGCCGAAACGTAAATAAATAAAAAAAAATTCATGAAGTCACTGCATATGACTTTATTGCAATTTGCAATATTTGTATTGACTAGAAATTTTTACAACAACCCAACCCTGTATGTAGCAAATTGCCCCCTCCCTCCCCCCCCCCCCCAATTTGTAGGAACTTGTTAATTATTTAAAGGCAGTGTAAAGCTACCCCAATTCAAATTCAATTCTATATATTCAGCTTAAACTCAAATTTCAAATTAACAAAATATATGTCTTATTATATTTATGCTACCAAAACTATTCTTATACATAGTACTGCAACAGAGTTCATTTTTTAAAACTTTAATGGTCCGGAAGAACACACACCTAAATTATATATCGATGGAAAGAGGAAAACGTGTATAATAAGAAAAGTTGGGTCGTAAAAATCCAGAGTGGTCACAATTTTGTGAAATTGAGGTCAAAGGTCAGACCTAAAAATATCAACATTAAATTTTAACCACACGGACAAAAAGGAGAAATATTCTGATATTTATTCAATAGAATGCTACAAAAACGATTCAATCATAAGCATATGGTATCTGTTTTACTTAATTGCACAGGTGTTGACTTCAATAAGTACTTGGTTATGCATGGATAAATGATTACTCACATTAATAAGCACAACTTAAAAGACTGTCAACACGTTTAGAGGACTCAGTTTTGCGTAGTTTTCTGGGTTTTTTTTTTAAAGGTTTGTCTTTTACACAAAAACCCTGTTTTCATATCCAAACTACAAGGAAGAAACTGAGCGCGAGATCGTAAAAAAGTGTCAGGTTGTGAGGATACATGTCGATCAGTTTGATCACAGGTATGGATTTCTGTTGTTTCTAATTTAAAGTTCCCCAAGGGTGACTGGGGAAACGAAATATGGTCACTTGGTCTTCTCCCGACCGGCAGCAAAACGAAGTGGGGCGTCCGTTTGGCTGTGCGGGATGTATCAAGTTCGCAGTCACGTCCGGTCAGAATGGGGACGTTAAGTCCGATGCCTCGTGTAAAGGGAGTGTCACGTTCTTTGCATGTTAAAACTCTTGCATCAACTCTTTGAGGAGTCCGAAGATGGCCTGTTGCAATGGAAAATTTCTGTCCCAATCCAATATACCATCATTTTCCAGTGGCAGTCTAAATTTTCCCGATCATCATCCCGAATGGCCTCTATTATGACAAAACCTACCTATTGTTTTTAATGTGAACTTGTTCTCGTCCTGAACATGCATGAAATATTTGTCACTGGACGTTAAGCAACCAACAATCAATCAATCAATCTAATTTAAAGACGCACCAATTTTGCCTTCTGGTGCAAGTCTCATAACATCACTGATGATTCGCCCACGGAAAGCAGAATATTAAGAGAAGTTGGTTTTAGCATCACCTTGTCACACACCAAATCTCTGCGAATCTTCAATAATACTTTTCCCCCGACCACTTGCATGCATATTAATTGCTCTGAGGTTAAACATTGACATACAATGTATTTTCACACAATGTCAACTATAGTCATTATCCGGAAAAACCTCTTATCCGAAGGAGTTGGTTAACTTTTATATAAAGTCAAAATTTTATTAACAAAAATATAACTTATTTACAGAAAATACACGAAAGAACTACTATATATATATTCAAATCACTAAAAAATAAATTAACGTCTCCTACAAAATCTACATAATCACATCGAAACTATCAAATTGATGGTGAAGGAAAAAATAAATGGTGGAGCTGATTGACGGATAGGAAATTTCCGTAATTAAAAAAGGTACAAATGATGTTTTTATTTTTGAGTTTTTGACAAAATTGTTTGGAATTTGCCCAACAAAATTTGCATGCAGTATCGCAATAATATGTTTTGTCCTCTCAAATGTCAAATACTATGTTTGAATCATATGTTTTCTCGTTTTCAAAGAAAACCGTGTTAAATTTCTACCTAAAAAACAGCTAACTTTAAGTTTGAAAGTTTTACTTGGAGATGGTATTATATTTATGTCTTCAGCATTCCGATGATCCTTGATGATATGTGCATAGAAAATATTTACGAAAATAGCGGGAAATTTAACCAAAAAATATATTTTTGGATTTTAAGGTAACTACCCAAAACCGTAAATTGAGGGGTACCCCCATTAAAGGGATAAAATACAAAAATGTTACCATAGAAACTTTTTACGACCCGACGGAAATTAAAATATAGATATTATTCTATCATTTAAAACAATTTGCAGCCGTGTGTTATTCCGGACCATTAAACTCGTTAACTAAGCGTCTTTTTCGTTGTCAGTTGCAGTACTAAGAAGCGTTTAAGTCTTTCGCCAAAAAATACTATCAATTTCTTTTTGTCCTATGTAAACTTCCGTACCATTTCCTTCCATTCAAGATCATTAAATTGAACTGTAAAATATTTCTTGGTACCTTCTTAATTCCTTTATAAGTCTTATGTAAACATAATTATGACAATAACTGTTGTGAGCACAAGATTCACTGCACACTTTTAAAGTTCTGCTTCATCAAACATTAAAATGTGAACTTAAGTTTTGAGACTTTTTTAATCGACACGATTGGAATTTTTGTATATGTGAGAACATGGTTGATCTATTGGTTGAAAATGCGGCTTTGAACTAGCTTTCAGTACCTGCGACCATTCGTTGTTCAATAATGTGTGTCTTTGTGTTATTATTTTATGTGATAAATTGTTGTGTTGGTACACCACTGTAACAATGAAGGAGGAAATTAGGAGGGTTGGTTGGGTGGAAGGGGGGAGGGGTATGCGGAGCGCTAACAAACATGTCTATGCGGCATGGGCTTTGATCATTGTTGAAGCATCAATGTAAGGGGCATTTAATATCTTAATAAAACTATTCTTATTTTAGATACTATATATTGTTATCTGATATTGGACGAAAGATGTTGCCCTTTTATTTCCATTATTTACATAGCCAAACAAGTTTATTGCCACTGAATCTAAGTAAGATAATACGATCACAAGGATTCTGGCATCAAACATTCAGTAATGGACTATTCATTAAAGACAGGTCATCAAGTATTTGAAACCAAGCCAACATTTATGAAAACTTATTTTCGTCACTCGCTTATATCAAAAAATATATTTTAAGAAAACAAATACAACCTGACATCGTTATCTTTTCCAGCGGTTATAAAAATAAATAAATGTAATGATTCATTGGTTAAACTGTTTTGTCTAGTTTCCAATGTTCCCCTTACAACGATTTCGAAATCACTTTATTGAAGAATGAAACTCGTTATTTCATTATAATAAAAAGAAAAGTTTATTGCGAAGATTAACTACCCAAAAATAGTTAAACTAAAGCTTACTGTAAAATGGGAACTACCATTTAAATAGTATGGTCATTTATTTATGGTGCTCCTTTAGTTTAATTGTCTGTTTGAATTGCATGTATTGGTATGATATTTGAGTTACACTAAAGTATATAAAAAACGTTTGTATTTGACTAAATTTGGAATAATGCTGTTCATGCAAAGTTATCTTGGTTAGTTCAGGACGTAAAATAGATGGTCAACAATTTTATCACATCTTAGCACTGACTTAGTATTAATGCATTAAATGTAATTTTACGGGATTATGGTAAATAGTTTGTCAATAAAGTATCAACTTACCTCAACGTTATGGTAACTCTGGAATGCAAATAAGTTAATATAGCAATTTATCATGTATGTACCCTTATTGACAAACATGCACAATGAACGAATTATAATATCAGATTTGATCTGTGTATATAATACACGAAGTTAACAAAAGAAGTCGGATACTCACTTCATTGTATAGAGTAGACTTCGTAAATAAAGTTGAAATACAGAATAA
Organism: Mytilus galloprovincialis; assembly: GCF_965363235.1. Lineage (NCBI taxonomy): Eukaryota > Metazoa > Mollusca > Bivalvia > Mytilida > Mytilidae > Mytilus > Mytilus galloprovincialis. The sequence continues at coordinate 79,225,136 of NC_134845.1, read as the reverse complement.
TGGGATATGAATCGTTCGTTTAAGGGATGGTTAAGATTTCTATGTTTGAATCAATTGTACTATAAAACAGTATAGTATAGTCATAATTAATTTGCGGACCATTTACGAACATCTAGTAGCGATCAGATTTGTTTAGTAGAATGTTAAATTTTCTCAGTACAATTATATTTGCTGTTGTTTACTCGGTGGACATGTATCTTACCTGCAGTATATTCGAAACATGGTTCGATGATATGATATTCTTGTTCTCTTGCGAAAAATGTCGCTTTTGTTTAGTCCAAAGAATGACAGTAGTGTATTTGTAAGAGCTACTACCATCAACAGGGGTTTGTTGGTCTCTTATGTAGTTGTATTTGGAACGTGGAGAAGGATCAGTAAAAGGAAATTTGTGATCTTCCTAAATTAAAACTATAACTTATATCACACTTACTTGCATTTGTTACAGTAGAAGTTGTATTTTGGACTTGTATATCTATATAAAAAAAGAACATAAAAATTATAACAATATGTATTGGATTGTCAGATGGTAACATTGACCTTGGTCACAAACATTTCCAAATATAAACAAATGAACTGCGTTGGATATAAATCGGCCTTATGCAAATTAACATCAATACATTTGTTAAAGAAGCTAAAAAATAACAAGCTTTTCATAACACTAGTATATATTGTTAAAAAGTAAAATGACAAAAATACTCGAGGAAAATTAAAAACGGAAAGTCCCTAATCATATGGTAAAATAAAAAAAACCCACATCAAACGAATGGACAACAACTGTCATATTCCTTACTTGGTACATGTATTTTTAATTGTAGATAGGGGATTTATATAGGAATCAAAAATAGCAAAGAGAAATATAGGTCAATGTGCTTGTTTTCGAGATATAAGCAATTGAAATGTTGGCGCGAAAATGTTCTCTGTTGATTTTTTCATAGCTTTATCATTGACAAAATTAAGTTCTCAAAATTTTAAAAAAATAACATATTTTTTTAGACGTTTCCAGATGGCTTATAATTATACATGTAACAGATTTATAAAAAGAACAATGAGGGTCAAAGGGCAAAGATTTTCAAGGAATTCAAATTGATAAAACCAGAGCATTCCAAAAATATAACAAAAAATCCAAAACATGACAAGCAAACATCCTTAATCTATTTCGGTTTTGATAAAAAAAAAATTAACGGAAAGTCTGATATTGTTTGCATGTTAATATGTTAATCGAATGCTACAAAACGTACCAAACGTCATCTTTTATTTTATTGTATTTCGTATATGACTGTTCTAAATCAACCAGAGTTTTATACATGTACGTACATATTTATTCACGTACACTTGCATAAGGTCGATTTCTATCCGTCGCAGCTCAAATGTTAATGATAAAATAAACTGTTTACTTACTTCAGTATCATTCATTATGCATGCATTATAGTTATCAAGGTAATCATGCATTAGGAGATGAAGTGTTAGTAATGATATATAAATATATGTTACTGCTGCAAAATTGTGATTATAGTTTTCGGTTTTATTTTCTATTCCTGGCTATAAAAAAATCTAGAACCATATCATCTTCTGCATAAAGTGTCATCATGCTTTCTATCACAAATTGACAAAAGACCATCTTTCTGATCTTTCAATCTTTTTTTTTCAATAGTTCAACAAAATGAATTGATGTCAATGAAATGTCTATGATTATTACATATGATTCATAATAAGAGTTTGATAATCAAATTAAGTTATATAAGACTACCAAAGACCGCCTTAATAACCGTGATTTCTTCCTGATTTCAGATTTTTTTTAAATGTAGCTAAACTTTACTACAGATATAACAACAGATACTATCACTTAAAATGATCTATCGGGACATGTCATCTGATATTAAAAGAAAGAAGTTTTATGTATCTAAATGGATATATCTGAATTCAATGATTTTTTTTTGTTACGTAGGAAAACGACGTTCGTTCCGTACACATTACTTTTACAACATTTGATCGAGTTTTGAACGGCAGCTATCAGATTCATAATTGATCAAATCACTAATTATCGACTGACTGAACGTTGCCCTTTTTTTAAACAGTGATTAATTTTTAACGTTTGTTTCTAACGATTATTTTGATGGATTCATCTGAAAATGATCACTTTGGTTTTTTTTTTTTTTTTTTTTTTTGATTTTTTTTTTTTTTTTGATTTTGTTTTTGTTGTTTTTTGTTGTTTTTTGTTGTTTTTTTTTTTGTTTTTTTTGGGGGAGGGGGGGGGGTATTTTACTTAAAAAATCATTTTGAAAGCATAAGAATGCAAACGTATCTGAGAGCATCCTTTTCTAATGTCAACATGCGATGCATAACGTAGACATGTATTACATCCATAAAAAAACAATTGTATGTTGGAAATTTGTTAATTTTTTAAGAACATTTTAAATGACAGATATGTGATTGTACATTTAAAAAAAGAAGACCTAAATTGTAACATGTTGTAAACAATTGGAAGTCATCGCATCGTACGGCCTTCAACCACTAGTAAAGCCTCGTCCGTATATATTTTTTTAAAAGCAGCAATGAGTTCATCTAAACGCTCTAGTTTGGCATATTGGATTACATTTACCGCTCTCATAAACCTTCTCTCAACATTGACGGAAAGCCATGACAGTTAACTTCCATGTATGTTAAACGATTTCTCACATCTTCAGTAATAGTTTAATCATTCTCTTAAATATAAATGCACAGTACGTTATTTTAAAGCTGGCTAAAAAGCTTACTTTGTGATAATTTTATTTTAACGGGTTTTTAGGAAGAATTAACCTTGGTCTTCTAATCTTGAATCGTTTTGGGTGTGTTTTTTTCTTTTTTGAATTTGTAAGGATATAAGCGCAAAGAGGATATCTAACAAGTTATCTCATATTGTCACCTTTCGATGAGAAACGTAACTCCAGCAACACATTTAGAAAGAAATGAAAAAAAATGTTTTAGTACACAAGTAACATAAAACAAAACAAAATCTGATTTATAGTAACCTGACTCCAATCTAATCTGCATATACCTATCAAAATGTATACTTCTATTTTTTTGCAAGGCAACTTTGGATATCATTTCAAAACTCCACAGTTAACACCCATAAAAAGTTTGAGGCAAGGGCCATCTTCGACTTCTGTGTTACTTTTTGACAGCATGTTATATTAAAAGGGAGTATCTAAAGATTTTGGTTATTATTTTCAAATTATGAATTCCAAAAATTATCTGATAGCTCAGCTGCTATAGCTGAGACTGCATATTGGGACCAGGCTTCAATGACATTAAAGTAAAGTTAACCCAATTACATTTTATTTACTTTTCTTTCTTTGTAAAAAAAAACCTTAATCATGCTAATAGCAATTTTTTATACAATGGTCAAATACTGCGATAATATAAAATCTTGTTTGTCACTTAGGCATGAACTTTTAATTGATATTTTCAGAAAAATGTGTGAAGACGCGATGGGCCCTACTGCGACAAAGTAACCTTATTATCTCTGTATGAGGGTCAAGCATACTAATCTGTTGATGCATGTATAAATCTTTTAAATCTATACCCCGTAGTGTTAACATGGGTATAGAAATATGGCTTCCCATGACTTCTCTTGTCATTTGAAACACCCTTGCTTGTGTCAGATGTTCAAATAGCTGTAGTATAAATAATCAAGGTACGTTTAAACAAATTATTTATTAGTTATCTTCTTGCTATTATACTTTGAGACCATATGTTTTGGTGTGTGCTATTAAAAACCATGACAAACAACTTTTGAGCAAAAAAAGAAAAGTAAATAAAATGAAATTGGGTAACCTTTACTTAAATGTCACCGTATATTCACCTTAGTTTTAACCGAAGCGTCAGTCTCGGCTGTAACAACTGGGCTATCAGATCATTTTTTTATTAAATTAGGACCGGTTGCTACCTCAAACTAATTTGCACCTGCAAAAATAACCGTATCTTCCAACGATATAACTTCTCACATTATTTTACTAAAGCGATACAACACAGTAATTAATGTATTGTATTTAAAATTAACCTTATGGGGCAATTTTTTTTTTCAACCACAGAATTTTCAACAAACACATAGCTTTGACGTATCCGTTTTTAATTATAAAAAAAAACGGCTAATTTTACGACAAATCGATTGAACCAAATATGTATGGCTTTCAACTAAAATTTCATCAGCCAGAATAAGGAAATAAATTTTAAAACACAAAAAATGTATTTAGTGTAAAAGAAAATCGTGGGAAATGTTAGAATTTTTACTTAAATGGGTTGGGTTTTTTTTTTTAAATCATATTGACTCCGTTCTATACATCTTTTAATTGGTTAAATTTGGTGTAGTTATTATTGTTGAAAGGCGATACTGTTTGATGATAAGGACAAAATGAAGGTCAATCATTCAAAGAAGTGTGTAGTATCAGGCGCGAATGAATATTAAAATATCAATTTTCTGATATGGTGCCAAACTGTAACCTTGAGTTGAAATGGTAATCTTTATACATTATGTTAACCTGCCCAGATTTTGTAATGTTGTTATCTTTCTTTATGTAGGTGTTTTTCAATTTGAATTTGCCTTTGGTTTACTTTGTTGGCAATCAAATACATGTATCCAACATGTTCGACTGATGATGGGGAAGGTATTAATAAGCGGTTGACATTACACATGTTACAGTGGTACTTCTTTGCAAGATTTAAGTTTTTATTGGTTTCTTACCCTTTTGCTTTTCATAAACTATTACAGAAGGGTGCTGTTCTAACCTGTACAGCAAGTAAACTTGATAACCAGTAACTTTGACTGTTCAAAATTAACATGTGACAGGATTTAAAACTGCTCTGACCAGTTCTAGGGCAATCATCTAGTTAATTTGAAAAGCGGAATGGTCCAATATCAGTTTTTATGTCTGCCTAAAAAGTTAACTTGGAATCAGGTCCGCTACTGGTATAAGTTAACTTCGAAACCAGTCCTGTCATAAAAAAACATAAGTTAACATAGGTTAACTTTGATTTTGACAACTTCGATTGAACCAGACCTGATCTCAAGTTAACTTTTGGGTGGTCTGCTCAACACGAAGTTAACTTGTAACCAAGACCGCTCTACATCGATTTTTTAAACCATTTTTAATGTCTTTGTTTCTTGCTTTAAACATAGAAAAATAAAGTCAATATAATACTTCCGTGATATAAACAATACAGAATAAATAGATGCATTGTAAATAAAGTACACATACAATTGTGTTTGTTTTACAAATTTACTAGTTGATATGCCTTAAAGTAGTTTCTATAATTTACAAAAAAGATATTGGTTACGGGCATTGAATATACATGATATATATTCCAATATTGGAACACAATGACAACAAAATGGTGTCCCCTTCAAACAAGAGTGTCAACATGTCCACTTGTTGTTAAAAATATTGTCTAGAATATAGTCAACGAAATTATATTACCTTTTGAATAATCATTACAATAACAAATATTAATTTACGTACACTTAATGTTAATGGTATGCAAAATAAAGAAAAAGGATTAAGAGTTATAGATTGTGTTAAACGTAAAGTGTTCCATTGCCCTTTTACAAGAAACACTTCTCAATGAAGAACCTAAGCTAGACATTGAGGTTATTAATAAATTCTGCGATAATGACGGAAGATTTATTTTATTAAATGTGAAAATGTACAATGTAATTTTGTCTTTAGTTTGTCTTTACGCGCCAAATTATAGAACAGATAGAAATTCTTTCTTTAAAAAGGAAACAATTTTATAGTAGAAAATTCTATAAACATTACTCTGGTTGCCGGCGATTTCAACGAACCGTTAAGGATTTTATATAAGAAAAGCTTAAATAAAAATACGAAATTTTCTGAGCCTGTTAATAGTTTAAAAGTTCAGGAATTTGGCGTTTTTTGCATAAAAGCACACAACAGTTTACATGCAGAAGAAAGTATAAGATACAAGCTAGTAGGATAAATTTAATTTAAACTGCAAAATAATTTCAGTCGCTCGTTGAATATTGTAAAATTAAACCGGCACTGATTAAAGTGACTGACCATCAAGGGATAGTTTTAAACTTTAAGACAGGGGCTTAAGAAAAAGGGAATGGATACTGGAAACTAAATAATTCTATTTTAAAGGATATTAAATATAAAAGAACAATCAACGGAGTAATAAATCAGTTCGAAAATCGTATAATCAATAGTGGCATCCGTCTTTTATGGGACAATCTAAAAATTGAAATCAGAAACGAATCTATTCTATACTGTAAAAGAAAATCGAATTTTATCAAGGGAGACAACAGGAAAATTAAAAAGCGAGTTAGAACACTTAACGACAATTACCGATGAACAAATAAACGAAGATGAAACACTAACAAATAATATAAAAAAAATAGACTTACAATTAGACCCAATTTATGAATATAAAGCAAAAGGGGCTCAAATAAGATCAAGGGAGAAATGGATAGAACTAGGGGAAAAGAATAATTCTTATTTTCTGGGATTAGAAAAAAACAGCGACAAGTCAAAAAATCTATTAACAAACTCAGAAATGAAAATAACGAGGTAACAACAAACCAAGAACAAATTTTAGAACTTATTAAAAACTATTATAAAATATTATATAAAACCACGGCTCCAGATAAAGATCTATTGCATAAATATGTAGGCGATACTGTTATGGAAAGGGAGATAAATTTAGATGACTTTAAACTTTGTGATGGAGAGGTTACTATAGATGAACGTACTCAAGCTATTAACACGATGAAGCTAAATAAATCACCTGGTCTAGATGGTTTAACATTAGAATTTTATAAGACGTTCTGAAAAAAATTAAAAACAATGTTAGTAAAAGTTCTAAATAAGGGACATAAGTAAAAACTTCTTTCATATACACAACGAACAGGTGTACTATCTAAGATCCATTATCTTTAGACAATTATCGTCCAATATCATTATTAAATGTAGATTTGAAAATACTATCTCATGTTTTAGCACAGAGACTAAAAAAACTTCTTCCTAAATTAATTAATGAAGATCAAACCGGATATGTAAAAAATCGTTTTATTGGTTTTAATGAATCATTCATATCATGGGTGAAAACATTATATAAGGGAATACAGACGTGTGTAATAAATAATGGATGGCTATCCGAAATTTTTGAAAACTTTAGAGGAATCCGTCAAGGGTGTCCTTTATCAGCTTTACTTTTTGTTTTATCGGTCGAAATTATGGCCGAGCGATTGAGGCAAACCTCAGACATTGAAGATTTTCGTATTAATATAGATAATAAAACACATAGCATCAAAATATCAAAATTAGCTGATGATACAACACTGTTTTGTAGTTCAAAATCAGACATATCTAAAGCTATGAATATAATTGAAACATTTGGTTATTTCTCAGGGTTGAAGTTAAACCGTAATAAAACAGAAGGAATTTAGATAGGGGCGCTTAATAACAGCGTATATATATTGAGGGCATACGCTGGACAGACAAACCCGTCAAAGCTTTAAGCATTTATTTTGGTCACGATAGACTTCAATGTGAAAAGTTAAATTGGGAACCTAAAATAGATTACATGAAATCATTAATTAAAACATGGGAAAAAAAGAAAACTAACAATGGTTGGGAAAATATTGATAATAAAATCTTTAATATTACCAAAATTTACATTTTTGGCTACTTCGTCCAAATTAAAGTTCCTGATATTAACTTAAAAGAAATTGAAACCTGCTGTTTCAAATATATTTGAGAAGGAAAAAAAGACAAAGTAAACAGAAACACATTTATTGGCGAATACCTAAAAGGGGGATTAAGAATGATTGATTTTAACTGTTATTTTACAGCACTGAAAGCCTCATGGGTCTCCAAATTAACAACAACCAATCTGCCGAATTGGAAGATTATTCCTACCAAATATTTTAACAATCTTGATAAAAACTTTCTTATCTTTATCATGAATTAAGATAATATTAAATCAATAAATGAGTTTGGAAAAATACCCGATTTTTATTTTTAAGTAATTTCAAGTTGGGTTAAAACAGGAGAAGGTTTAGCACCATTTTCTAATCACTTTTCGAATATTAGAAAACAGATTATTTGGGGAAATAAATATATAAAATATCGCACCAAATGCTTGTTTTCCCGAAACGGGTTAAAAGTGGTCTGGTGTAACGACCGACATCTTGGATCGTGAAGGAAATTTATCCGAAAGTTAGATTTGAAAAAAAGTTAATTAATAAAACAAACTGGATTAGTTAAAATCCTGCATCCCAAAAGAAAGTATGCAAGTTTTAAAAAAAGAAAACTCCGTTAAGAGTATAATCAATATATGTAAGGTTAAATTAAGATGGCAAAATAAACAAATTGAAACAAAAAATATCAACAATAAAATACTCTAGTAGATAAAAAAAATATGCAAAGCCAATCGGTATTAACATTTGGACAAGGTATTTAAAATTAGAATACATACCACATATGCCATTTGTATACGATTTTATATTTAAAATTTTAATGGAAAAAAGTTAACATTTTTTAGATGGAAACTGCTTCGGTATATTATTCCTACAAAGCAGCTACTATTAAAGTGGAAATTATCTGAGAACGATAAATGCAATTTTTGTAAAACAAAAGAAGAAGATTATTTGCATTTCTTTATTACATGTTCATTTTTGAAAGATTTTTGGCAGAAAGTACATTATTATTCTAGCACAAAAATGAATTTTCAAAACAAGATATTAGCAAAACATATAGTAATAGTATTTGGATACAAAGTATCAGATCAAGGGTATAACGGTTTTAATTATTTCTTGAAAATTATAGGTTTTTGTATTTACAAGCCGTACTATGTATCCGAGCAAAAACTGAAATTTTTAGATGTGTATGCTATGTTTATAAAGGAGCTACGAAGGTTATATTGTTATGCTTTTACTTTTCTACACTGGTTAGAGGTATAGGGGGAGGGTTGGGATCTCACAAACATGTTCAACCCCGCCGCATTTTTGCGCCTGTCCCAAGTCAGGAGCCCCTGGCCTTTGTTAGTCTTGTATTATTTAAAATTTTAGTTTCTTGTGTACAATTTGGAAATTAGTATGGCGTTCATTATCACTGAACTAGTATATATTTGTTTAGGGGCCAGCTGAAGGACGCCTCCGGGTGCGGGAATTTCTCGCTACATTGAAGACCTGTTGGTGACCTTCTGCTGTTGTATTTTTTATTTTGGTCGGGTTGTTGTCTCTTTGACACATTCCCCATTTCCATTCTCAATTTTATTATGAATGAGAACAAAACAGTATCTCATAATGTATTTTTCATAAAGTTAAAAAGATTGATATAATTGATGGAAAAAAAATGTTTATATTCTATTATATTCTGTGTATTTTCCTTGATACTCAGAAAATATTTCACAGGGATACTTTATTGAAGCTTGGACAATGAAGTAAAGGTGTAACAAGCAATTTGAAGAATAAAGAATATTTATTTGTTTTTATGAAAAAAAAATATATTGTCTAACAACAAAATTTCAGTGGTTTTCATACCTCAGGCTGACTCGTACAACAACATAATTTGACCGCATGCAATCAAAAAAGAACTGACAGTATTTGCACTTTATTATGTAAATCTTTATTATGCTTATTTTTGTTAACCGCATGAAAAAATCAGAAATATTTATATGTCTTGAAAGACATGAAAGAGATAATACAAATGACAGCAATATTGGAACACAATGACTACAAAAAGTTGTCTGCATAAAATAAGAATGTTAGCATTTCATTTTGTTAAAAAAAAGTTGTCTCGCAACAGAATTTCAGAAGTTTTGATACCTCAGGCAGACTGGTAGAACAAAAGTTTTGAAAGCATCAACCAACAGGACCACAACTGATCATATTTGCTTTTTTTTTTATATAAATAAATATATATCTGCATAATGATTCAGTAATATTTTTATGTTAGGATGTATTGACTAATACTAATCAATGACAGCAATATTGGAACACAATGATTTCACAATTTTGTCTGCATAAATTCAGAGTGCCAGGATGATCTTTTTCTATACAATATATTGATATCTAAAAACTTATATCAGGCTGACTCATATAGCAAAATTATTTGACCGTATCAACCGAAACTAACCATTTTGCACTTATTTTAATGTATAGCTGCATAATAATTCAGTAATATGTTTTTGTCAGTATGTATTGCATAACACAATTGACAGCAATATTGAAACACATTGACTACAAAAAAAAATCCATATGAATTTAGAGTGCAAGCATGTCCTCCTCTTCTTAAATATATTGATACGTAACAAAATGTCAGTAGTTTTGGTACCTCAGGCTGACAAGTAAACATAATTATAGGACTATATAGCCGTATACTAATTAAGTAATATTTTAATATCAGGATGTATTAAATAATATAAATGAAAGCAATTTTGGAACACAATGACTACAACATTTTGTCTGTACCAATTTTTTCTTGCAACAAATTTCAGAAGTTTTGATACTTCAGGTTGACTCATATAGCAAAATTATTTGACCGTATCAACTAAACTGACCATAGTTGCATTTTTTCATGCAAACCAATATAGCCGCGTAATAATACAGTAATAGTTTATGTCAGGATGTATTGTATGATACAAATAACAGCAATTATGGAGCACAATGACAACAAAATTTAGCAGCATAAATTTAGAGTGCCAGGTGTCCTCCTTTTGTTCAATATTTTAATACCTAACACAACTTCAGTAGTGTTGATATCTTAGGCTGACTTGTATAGCAAAATCATTTGACTGTATCAATTTAACAACCAAAACTGACCTTTTTTGCACTTCAGTATGTAAATCTATATATATATTTATATATATATAGGGTCTTAAAACAGCACAAACAACATTTTCCAAAAGACCAAAAAAGTGAAAAAGTATATTTAAACAAAACGCATTTGACTAACAGGTCGAACAACTGATGTTCTTTAACCCTGCTGACTGCCATTGGCGATTGCCAAATAAAATTTATCACAAGATGTAACAAAATGGAGTCTGCTTTAAGTTAACGTTTGTACAGGTTACAACTGCACTCATCTGTTTCTTTATATTTCATATCGTGATATCAATACTTACTCTAGTGGCTTCTCACTGAAAAGATACTACATATTAATACCGTTTAAATATCAAACATTATACACATGAATATAATATCATTTAATGCTTTGTTTAGGTTTGAACATTTATCATGGTGAATGTCCACTGATGTGTAATGTTATGTTAACCGAACAGAGTAAACCCTAACTGTGTATATAGATTTTCTTTACAAAAACAAAACAACACCCGGTTGCAAGTGATTTTTTCAAAACACCCACATTATCTAAATAATATTGGAAAACACTGTTACATATAATTTATTTTCATCGTCTGTTACCACCTTCCTGCAGTTGAACAGCTTTTATTTGAGGAGACCAGCAAGTCTTGTGGTAACAGACGATGTCTGACTTGTCAACAAATACTAAATACTTAAACATTTACTTGCCACTCAACTGGGTCTATGTACACTATATTTTGTAATGTAACTTGCAAAACCCAGAATGTTGTATACCTTTTTAAATGTCGATGTGGTATGCAGTATGTTGGCGAGATAGAACAGTCATTCAACAAACGCCTGAATGATCATCGAAGGTAGTACACTTGGAGGCCCGACCTCCCCGGTAGTCGTCATTTGAGATCACATGGTTAGCCCAATCTGATCTCAAAAACATTACCATGACAATCATAGACCACGACAAGGGTTGGTCGAAGGCTGACAGAGTTGCTCGGGAAAGATTTTGGATTAGAAAGCTAAGAACAGTCCCCCTCAGAGTGCATAAATGAAGAAAAAACATAGAATGAGTCACTCATTTTACCTACCATCACTTATTGTCCTGTCATCACTGTTTTTCCTATCATCATTTGTTTCCAGTAACTCCGGCTTCCATACTGGACTCACAGTTTTAAGGATTTAAAAAAATTGATACCAGTTTGAATAACAGGGCTCCATTTATTTGGGATGGATTTACAAGTACGCAGCCACGTTCAAATATTTTACCATAGTAAAAACAAAATCACTTATTTTCTAATCATTATTAAACTGCTATTTATTTAGGAGGCTTAGATACGCAGTATCTGTTGTAATTGCTCTACCGTTGTCAAACTTGAAATATTATACCAACTTAGATCGGTTAGGGCAGGTTTTTTTTTAGGTCTGTTTTCCATGCAGTTGTTGAAACATCTTAACTGTCGTTACCTTTGGAATTTTAGAGTTGTGCCAGTTCATATCGCAAATTACTATTTTTATTTTGGCATATCTTTGCAGTCTTTGTGTCGTATTTGGAAATTTTTAAATTGTACCAGCGTCTGTGATGTTCGCTTAAACTGTATTTTTGTATAAGTTTCAAGATTGTGATATTTTTATAATTAGAACAGATTGTCATTATTTATTTTACATCGTGAACAAACTGATGAAAGATATCTGTTATACAAAATATCTAACATTCGTTCATTTTATTGTTATTTTATGGTGATGTTGTACCCTTTTAGACTTGTTCTATAAATACATAATATATATATATATATACAACTCGTCTAAACATCAGCCCAAGAATGTTAGATCTTTAAATTTGCTTTCGCAACTTTTTTGTTCTCATGCTACTGGGATATTGTGACACCAAACCGCCTGCACTGTATACGGCGCGCTAGACCACTCGACCACTTTGGTTTCACAAAAATAAAGCTTTCGGTGGCCGGGTGTTACCTTTCCTTGTCAGTTTTAATCTAGCGTCGTAATACAGTACATGATATATAAGTACGGAACGCCACAGCTGCCTTATGATAACAATAACCATATCATTAAGGGTAGAGATATATTATGAAGCACATGTTTTATACTATAACGGCATTTGACTATAATACTCTGTCAATTTGCTAAATCACTAAGATCAATTTATATACTATAAGGGCACTCTAACTATAATACTCTGTCAATTTGCTATATCACTAAGATCAATTTATATACTATAACGGCACTTGACTATTATACTCTGTCAATTTGCTATATCACTAATATCAATTTAATACTATAACGGTATTTAACTATAATACTCTGTCAATTCGCTATATCACTAAGATCAATTTATATACTATACCGGCATTTGACTATAATACTCTGTCAGTTTGCTATATCACTAAGATCAATTTATATACTATAACGGCATTTGACTATAATACTCTGTCAATTTGCTATATCACTAAGATCAATTTATATACTATAATGGCATTTGACTATAATACTCTGTCAGTTTGCTATATCACTAAGAACAATTTATATACTATAACGGCATTTGACTATAATACTTTGTCAATTCGCTATATCACTAAGATCAATTTATACACTATAACGGCATTTGACTATTATACTCTGTCAATTCGCTATATCACTAAGATCAATTTAATACTATAACGGTATTTAACTATAATACTCTTTCAATTCGCTATATCACTGAGATATATTTATATACCATAAAAACACTTTGATACAACATGGAGTTAGCTTTTCATATTATTCTCATAAGACAAATCTATTAATAGCGGCGAAAATTCCCCGCGAAACTCATCAGCAACATCAATTGTACATGTAAATAATAAAAAAAGACCGTCAAGGAAGTTGTTTTGCGGACCATAGGAAATCGCTTACAAGATGAATGGATTTATCGACTTAAGTTATGCAGATCTGAAAAGACACGAAAGGCGACATATACAGTAATAATATTAAAAAAAAATCTTTATTTAAAGAGAATAAACTCAAGCCAGGAATTTCCTTAAATTTACTTTAATGTAAAACTTTTACTAATTTCTTCCATAGATATAATTAAAGATTTGGTTTTGAAGTTTGGTTGTACCATTAGAAAACTTATTTCAAACGGGATAGCACATCCTCATTTTTACGGGTGTTGTTTACCGTGCCTGGAAATTTAAAAACGATTCTGGTACACTTATCGATCCTTTAAATACTGGTATACTTATTCTAAAAGGTTACCAATTCAAAACTGTAATTAGATCATTGAATATTGTTTTTTATTGGTATGAATATTGATTTTGTTATCAGTAAATTTAAAGCAAACTAAATATTTCTATTATGTTATATACATATACACATTCATGGATCTACAATCTGTCGAGACCTTTAACATGGCATTGTACAATGTCGTATTTTCTCTGACTGTGTATGACGTCTTTACACCGGCTAAATCCATTGGATGTTGGATGTGTACTGATTGATAATTTAGTGTAAGATGCGTGAATTTTTTTAATTTTTTTAGCTGTTAGTGACTTTGAACTAACTGCGAGTACTCTCAGATCTGTGCTTAAAAGCGTCTTTTTGTTGTTGGGATGTGCAAGTACCCGGCCACGTCCACTTGTATTTGTAGTATTTGTATTTCTTCAATCCGTCTATTGAGTTAAGCCTTATTCAACTGATTTTTATAATTTGTTCTTATATTGTACTGTTATACCACTGTCCAAGGTTAGGGGAAGGTTGAGATCCGGCTAACATGTTTAACCCTGTCATATTCTTTATGTATGTGTCAGGGGCCTGTATTTCAGTAGCTGTCGCTTGTTTATGTGTTAATGTACATATTTATTTTTCGTTTATTTTTTGGACATAAATTAGGCCGTTAGTTTTCTCGTATGAATTGTTTTACATTATATAGCTGACTATGCAGTATTGGCTTTGCTCATTGCTGAAGGCCGTAAGGTGACCTAGAATTTCTGTGTTATTTGGTCTCTTGTGGAAAATTGTCTCATTGACAATCACACTAAATCTTCGGCTTCTTTATATCAGATAGTTACAAAAAGCGAATCTTCCATGTGGCCCTCACATACAAATTAAATACAATCAAAATCAGATATTTTCACATTGTTAATTTACAGGTTGATACCTCTAAAAAAAAAACTAAAAAAAGAGCCTGTGCCGCTCACCTTGGTATATGTGAATATTAAACAAAGGACACAGATGGATTCATGACAAAATTGTGTTTTGGTGATGGTGATGTGTTTGTAGATGTTACTTTACTGAACATTCTTGCTGCTTACAATTATCTCTATCTATAATAAACTTGGCCAAGTAGTTACAGTGGAAAAAGTAAAAATTTATTAATTTAATCTTGGTTGGTTGGCCGGGTCACCGGACATATTTTTAAAACAAGATACCCTTATGATGATGACCAACCAAAATGGCCGCCATAGCTAACAGAAGAACATAGGGGTAAAATGCAGTGTTTAACTTATATCTCAAAAACCAAAGCATTTAGAGCAAATCTTACAGAGTAAAATTGTTTATAAGGTCAAGATAATAACAAAATACAGCAAAATGTCTTTAAAATTACCAATTCGGGGACAGCAACCAAACATCGGGTCGTCCGATTCATCTGAAAATTGAGTTATAAGCCAAAAAGTGCATTTAACCCCTATGTTCTATTTTTAGCCATGAAGGCCATCTTGGTTGGATGGCCGGGTCACCGGACACATTTTTTAAACTAGATACCCCTATGATGAGTGTGGCCAAGTTTGGTGTAATTTGGCCCAGTAGTTTCAAAGGAGAAGATTTTTGTAAAATTTAACGACGACGGACGACGGACGTCGGACGCAAAGTGATGGGAAAAGCTGACTTGCCCCTTCGGACCAGGTGAGCTAAAAAATGAATAACATACAAGCTTTAACAAAAAGATGCCCTATATTCTTTTCCCCAAATTTTAACATGAAAGCAACCCGTCTTTTTTCGATAGTTTTCTTTTAGCACGTGTTTGCAAATCATGTTGACAGGTACGGTGCCGTATCCCTTACAAACTTTCCCCGTACCTATAACAATTTAGCTGTATTTTTGAATATCAGTATGAACAAAAAGCTGAGAGCCGGTTTTGCATTTATTTAAATTGACAGTATTGTTACAATCATAATGATCTGTAGAATGAATTTAACAAATCAATGCTGAAAGTTGACAAATCTTCACTTTTCTATTTATTTTATAAATTTATTTAGCGTTTTATAACCACCTTCGGGTCAAAGAGGGAGGGGTGCATTTCAATACTTAATTGATAGGGTGCCCTACCCTTTTCGTATAATTAAGATTCTTATAATGCATAACATTTCAAAATTTGGTTTCATGAGGTGTGTTGAAAAATTGACTACCAAAGTGACAAGAGGGAAAACTTTTGGACAGAAACACAGCCATGAACACCCATATTTTTGGCTATGAAAAAATACCTGGCTTTTATTTAACAAGAAATAAGATTTATTTTTTTAATCTTTTTGTACGGTGCATAGTTAAATTGTTGTTCACCGTACACAAAAACAAAATTTTCATACTCAATTATTTCCCAAAGAGTTTCAAGGAATGAGTGATCACAGGTAGGTTTATGATTGGTAACTATCACTGTTGCCCTGTATTAGGTTTCTTTCAGATAAAACATGCAAATGTCTCAACAACTGTATCAAAATTGAAAGTGGGTGTTGACTTTCACAACTATTTGCGCATGAACAAGTTAATTGTTCTTATCTGAATATCAAAGTTGTTTTATGAATAGGAAAAAATCGAAGCAAAAATTATTTGGGAGCAGGAATTTCAAATGTTTAGAAATGTACATTGAATATTGATAAAGCAAAACAAAGATCTTCGTTACTTTGTAAGGTCAACATCGATCATGCCCACTTGGTTAGTACCTATATCCGGTGTACTGATAATACACGGTTGCGTACATTCTGTATATACAACTCGTCTAAGCATCAGCCCAACAATGTTTGATCTATATAATGAAACTTACCAAGTTTCTATGTCAGTCCTGAAATGAAAATTATTGCAATACAATAGATATTTCATTCAAAAAACAAAAAAAAAAAATATTTGTGAATGTATCCATGTTATTGAACAGATTAATGAATAAAATAATGATGAACACACACAAGTAGATTGTTTATGCATACTATAAGTCCGGAAGATCGGTTAACAAATTGTTAGTTATTTGAGAAAGGCACAGAAGTAGTCCAGATTGAAATTTTAAAATGACTGCTTTAATCAAGGTGGCCGCCATAAAATATCTAAATCAACATATATCACTTGCATAAGCTCAAAATTATGGTAACAATTATTATGGTAGTAGTGTTGGTTTGTTTAAAAAAGCTATGAACCCACATTGAAAAATTAATATGTCATCATTTTCAAAGATGGCCGCCATAAAATATCAAATTGAACAAATATTCCTTATACATTGTATTATAAATTGGTCATGTTAGTTGTGCTTGTTGCATAAAACATTATAATCTATGAACCCAACCTGAAATTTTACTATATCATATTTAGTAATTTTAATTAGGCAACTTTTTTCAATGATTGCTGCCATGAGAAATCAATATCAAATTCCCTAAAAGGTTGCAAATTGTTACCAGCAAGTGTATACCACATGTATTTTATAAAGCCAAGCATAGACCAATGTTACAGGAAAATATCAAACCTGTCACAACGATTCGACCCTCATTGAATATTATCCAGCAATGTGCCTATTTTTTCGGAGACATGTTTCAATTATCACGTGTGATTACTTTTTATTTATTTTTTTGATTTTGAAAAATCGGAGCAGTGGTACCTGCCATGTATATTTTGAGCAGAATAGTCTTTATATACAAATTGTATCGTTGAGAAACTTGTTTGATTGGTTAGAAAAACAGTTGTTGAACAATTGTTCGATATAGTAAATATAAATATATTTATTAAAGTTATGTACACCGGTATGTAAATATTACCACGTGTATTTGTTTATAAACTTACACGTGAAGGAAGTATATAATAGGTTAAATATTTTTCATTGGTCGAGTTAGAATTGACCATAATATTTGAATAAGGTCATTTCAAATATTTCGTGCTATACTTTTTGCGGTTTTGTAAATTAAAGATATTGTCATTCGAGGTTCGCTTTTGGTGCAGTTAATTTGTACTTTTGTGCTTAACCTGAGTATGTCTGAGAATAGAGAAGGAAGTCCAATGTCCGAAGGTGAGACTGAGCATTCACACATTTCAACCGGTAAATCACAAAGTAGCAACCACATAGTAGAAGAGCGCCGTGATTTAGTTGATAGTTTTGAATTTTTTAAAGTGTATTTTGACAATAAGCTAGTAGATCTTAAATCAGATTTGGTCCGTGAACGGGACGTAATTTCGAAAAAGTTAAAAGAAGAGGTTTCTCTCAAATTCAAGCACGAGGGCAACAAAATACAATACAAATTTAACGAGGAAACTATTACCGAGTTAAACAAGGTTGATAGCTTTGTTCCCCGTTCCGAAATAAAGGTTTCACGTATCATCATATACCTCATAGATAAGGTTAAGGGCAGAAACAAACTGATACGCATAGCAGATACTTCAGCCGGTGGTTGGGCTACTGTCAGAGAGTATGAATCAAATGTTATCGCATCAGACTCTGAAGACGAAACGAAAATTCGCCAGGCGGAGTCCAGAGCCATGCGTTCGAGTAAAGACAAATCCCGTCGCCCAAATCCCTACCAGACAACTTCTAGACCGGCTACCGTTTAAACTGCTCCTAGTCCTTATTATTCCAATCAGTATCAACGTCAGAACCCGCCGCCCTTTCGAGCTGGCAGCGGGCTTCATGAGCCGTCCCAGCACGATATGCGCCATGCCTGTAAGCAATTTGGCCACTGGAGGAAGAACTGTCCACTTTTCAAACGCAACCAGTTCAACTTCAACAATACACAACAGAACAATTAACAACGAACAGTTAGTTAATGATAAGTATTTATATTTATTTTCTGAATTTGATAGTGATTATTGTTTAATATTGAAAACAACACGTTATTAATTTCTTGCGTCCGAAGCGCTTTTCTGGATTTACCTTCATCAGGAACGCTTAAGCCGAAGATGTATAAGTACCGAAACCGTTGAAGAGCTGTATGTCAAAAATACCTAAAATAAATAGCCAAATTCATCTAAAGCCAACTTTGCCTGAGGGAGTTGAAACCTTAGTTTCTTAATAATTTATAAATTTATAAACGGACAATTTTAGTAAAGTTTGTTTAATCATGTCAGTACCGAAATACTGACTACTGAGCTGATGATACCCTCGGGGACTGATAGTCCACCAGCAGAGGTATCGACCCAGTGATGTAAAATATTGAAAACAACACGTTATTAATTTCTTGCGTCCGAAGCGCTTTTCTGGATTTACCTTCATCAGGAACGCTCAAAGCCAAACATTTGAAATCCGAAGATGTATAAGTACCGAAACCGTTGAAGAGCTGTATGTCAAAAATACCTAAAATAAATAGCCATGATATTGAGATTTTAAGTAAGATTTTTTTTAAATTTTCAAAACTAACATGGGTATTTTTTCTGGTGTAAAGGGAAAGTGGGCTAAACGTATTCAGTACTGGGAGCATATTGGTGGTAATTCTTTTATTTAAGACACACTGAAAAATGGTTATCTTATTCCGTTTATTGATACTCCTTCGAGCATGTACATGAAAAATAACAAATCTGCTCTTAAGAATGATGATTTTGTTAGCAAATCTGTAAATGAACTTGTTCTTTCATGTTGCGTCATTGAGGTCCCATTTCAACCTTACATTGTCAATCCGCTCAGTGTAGCTACTCAAAAGTCTGGGAAAAGGCGTCTGATTTTAGATTTGGGCACTTTGAGTATATCGGTTTAAAAGGAAAAGATTAAATTTGAAGAGTGGAAAATAGCTGTGCAATACTTTTAAAAAATGATTATCTGTATAAATTTGATTTGAAATTTGGTTATTTTTATTTGGATATATACTGACCGACTTTAGAAACGCAACACTAGATTATTTTTGTGTTATTTTTGAATGAATGTGTCAACGTCAAAAGCGATGACTGCCTGTTACAAACGCCAAAATGATTGTCAGAAAGGTCAACAAATTTTGTCTGACATTTTTTTGGTTCTGTTTTACACCTTCTGATTTTGCATTTGTTCAACCCATTAATTGGTTTTGGCAATTATACGGTTGGAACTTGGGGCCTTTACAGGTTTTCC
Source organism: Mytilus galloprovincialis (assembly GCF_965363235.1). Taxonomy (NCBI): domain Eukaryota; kingdom Metazoa; phylum Mollusca; class Bivalvia; order Mytilida; family Mytilidae; genus Mytilus; species Mytilus galloprovincialis. The sequence goes on along the minus strand of NC_134845.1, from coordinate 79,205,043 downwards.
TTCAGTCAATTCTTAGGCTATGCAGTTCATGAGAAACATTTATGGCATGAATCTGTACTCAATGGCACTCGGCAATTTGGTTAGCAGTTGACGTTGCGGCCGTAAACATGATTGGCAAATGACGTTGCATAATCAAATTCTGTTGATGTTTCATTGTCACTACACGTTGATCTGTTCATTGATGGCCAGCAACAAATCTTGTCTACTTGTATCGTTGTCGGAAGGACAGTAGGACGAGTTTCTGAAGTCATACGGCACATTTATGTTTTCATGTTTGCAGTATTCTTAAGGGCTTATTAAGTACTTTGTTTTTTTTATTTCTCAGACTTGGCAAAATGCAGATGCAACATTAAAAAAAAAATAAGTAAGGCAAAGGATTGAAAGAACTGTTTCACAAAGCAAAATAAAATTGAAACAATCTTTCATGGGACCAAAATTTCGCATTCAGAAATTCGTGCGACTTCAAAAATTCCGTATGTTCAATAACCACAGGTAAGGCAGATTTTGATTTTTTGTAAGGAGAAAGAAGCATGATAAGCATGAAAAGTAGTTGTAAGAGAATCAAAAAAGATTTGGTGAAAAAAATCAACAAAATGAGTGTTGCGTTTCTAAAGTCGTTCAGTATATGTCCACAGCAGCACACGTACCTAGGGTTTTTGCTGGAAGGTAAAATGTATTGCTTCACTGTTTTGGTATTTGGTCTTTCAACGGGTCCTTACATATTTACAAAGTGTCTCAGACCATTGGTCAAGTATTGGAGAAAAATGGTATAAAAATAGTTTAATATCTTGATGATGGATTTGGTATGAATAACGAAAATAATGAATGTATCAAAGATGCTGAATTTGTGACACAATCACTTTTGATTGTGGGTTTTCTTCTGAATTAACGAGGAAAAATCAGTTTTTACTCCTGTTCAGAATTTGGAGTGGTTGGGAAACATTTGGGATTCATGTAATTTTACTTTATGCATTCCTCAAAGGAGAATTGACGAATTATTACAATCTATTCGTAATGTTTTCAGAGAAATTCCATATATTTCTGCCAGAAATTTAGCCAAGGTAACGGGTAGAATTATAAGTATGTCTCCTTTGATCGGAAATATTTCAAGAATAATGACTAGATATTGCTATATGTCTATTGTAAGTAGAATGTCATGGGATAGTTATTTAGTTTTAGATAGTAAAAGTTTTGTGATATCTGAATTAAAGTTTTGGCTTTAATGTAAATTTTAAAACATTAAATCAATATAGTCAGTCGCATGTAATGGTATATTCTGATGCTAGCAGCATAGCTGCCGGAGCATGTACAGTAGAGTTGGAAAGTAAAAATGTTCACACTATGTGGAAATCCATTAAAATGTTACAGAGTTCCACGTTGAGGGAATTAAAGGCCATATAATTTGCGTTGATGTCTCATCAACATGCATTTGCTGGAAAATCCTTAAAATGGCTAACTGATAATCAAAATTGTGTCAGAATTGTTCAAGCAGGAAGCATGAAAGAAAAACTGCAAGATATAGCAATTTCCATTTTTTCTATTTGTTTACAAAAGGGAATCTCCATATACATACAATGGATTCCGAGAGGCGAAAATTCGAAAGCTGATTATATCAGTAAAATCATTGATTATGAAGACTTGGGTGTTTCAGAATTTTTCTATACTTTTATTAACGACCTTTTGGGTCCTTATACAGTCGATCGTTTTGCTAGTTCTCGTAACACAAAATTAAAAAAAATTGACTCTTTATTCTGGAATGTAAATACAGAAGCTGTAGATTGTTTTACTCGGAATTGGTCATGTGAAAACAATTGGATCGTACCACCTATTTTCTTAGTGTTTAGAGCTATAAAACATGGAACTGCTTGTAAAGCTAGAGGTAATTTAATTGTACCAAAATGGATATCTGCGACCTATTGGCCTTTCATTTTTGATAAAAATATGAATTGCAGAGATAACATATCTGTTGTAATTGAATTTAAAAATACCAGTGGTATTTTTGTCAGTGGTTCTAATAAAAAAAATCCATTTTTGGCAATGAGCCTTTTATTGCTCCAGTATTTGCAGTAAAATTAGATGCGACAAGGATAACAAGGCCCTAGTGCACTAATGTGTAATGTAGCTAGCGAGTTTAAAGTGGCGAGGCCCTAGTACACGAATGTGTATTGTAGCTGGCGAGGTGAAAGTGACGAGGCCCTAGTACACGAAGGCGTATTGTAGCTGGCAAGGTTAAAGTAACGATGCCCTGGTACACGTATGTGTATTGTAGCAGGCACGGTAGTTGTTGATAAGGCCCTAGTGTGTATATACATTGTAGAAAGGTTGGTTGTTTTCAAGACGGCACTCATGTATATAGCATTGTAGCTGGCATGGTCAAATACATTTGGACAAGGTCCTGTTATTTTTACAGTGGCATGGTTTACTTGTATATAAATTTTAATACTTTGACATTTTATATTGTTTGTTTCACGATTGCACATTTTTCAGGTATTTTTCGAGTTGGTAGATGGAAACAGAATTCAGATATTTCGGATGAACTTTCTACATTGAAAGCTAGATTACCAGAGTACTGCTTGAGCTCAAGTTCTCTGAACACTCGTAAAAAGTACTAGTATGCCTTTAATGCTTTCTGTAAGTGGACTAAAATACATAATATTACTCCATTTCCTTCATCTGATCATACAGTTTCTCTATATTTGATTCACATTTCACATAATGCAAAATCGGCTAGCAAGATAAAAGAAGTAATATACGCCTTTAGCTGGGCACATAAATTGGCTGGATTTAATAATCCTTGTACATCTGAATTAGTAACGTTTGTTAACGAAGGAGCACAGAGAAAATTGGGACATTTTATCACTAAGAAAGATCCTATTACACCAGACATTTTGCAAGAGATTGTTCATACTTATGATCATCTTAATAGTAATCTTAAAGACTTAAAAACTGTTTGTATATGTTTATTAAGCTTTGCAGGTTTTTTAAGGTTTTCAGAACTAGTTTATTTGAGAAGTATCGATATAACGATTTATTCTACAAACGCAAATTTATATTTGGGGAAGAGTAAAACTGACATTTACAGAGAAGGAAGGGATGTGGTTATTTCTAAAGCTAATCTTGTAACTTGTCCTGTCTCTATGCTAGAACGATATCTCAAATTAGCTAGTACTACATCAAATTCTGATGAATTTATTTTTCGATCTGTTAATTTTTGTAAGTCAAATAATTCTTAATAAACTTAGAAGTACAGGTCCGTTGTCATACACGAGAGCTCGGGAAATACTACTTTCAAGTTTACAGAGTATAGGCTTAGAGAGTAAAAAAATTGGATTGCATAGTCACCGTTCAGGAGGGGCATTGGCTGCTGCAGCGGCTGGTGTAGAGGACAGATTGTTCAAAAAGCATGGTCGGTAAAAAAAAAAGTGACACAGCCAAAGACGGCTATGTTAAAGAGTTTTGAACAGGTCGGGACCACTACCTTATATGGAAAGGAATAAATTAGCATACTTATTTTCTCGCACATGTAATTGTTTATTTACATGTGACGCAATTTATTTTTACCTAGGTTTTTGACCAATCCACTAAATGAGTCACAATGCATGATGGACTACTACGTGTTTACAAATAACCAAGAACACGTGTTATTTACTGAAATACAACACATTTTTTCGTGCAATGTGGGATTCACAATTTCGCTTAGTTTTTCATTTTGTGTATCCTCATTTAAAGTTCGTGATATAAAGTATTACTTCCATGCTCAGATTAACGAAGACTTGTTTCTATGCGAAGATAAAAGTTTGAATTACCAGATATATAGCTTTTAATATGTTGATGATGGCACAGAGATTTCATGTATTTGTCCACCAGACAGCAACGAAACAACAGCAAAAAAACACAATTACCCATGAGACAAACTTACTAGTGTAAAGTAAGCCGTCGATAACAGCCGGTGCTGATATTCATGAGTACAGCAATGTTCGTATAGATAATTAAAGGCAAATGTGGGATCCTTGAATTTTGTGATCGTAAAAAAGACTAAAAAATATTTACTATATAAGTTTTTTTTTAAACATTTAAGTATATGGGACTTCCAAACTGTTCCCTTCATTTTGAAGGTAATTGAAGTCAGCAACTGTAGTTTCAGTTTGTTCGTTTTTTAACGGGCTCGGATATTTGCCAAACTGAATGAAATCATTACAGCTGATTTCTTATACCTGCAAAGTAAAACTTTGGTTGGCTTGCTTGCTTTGTTTATACAAGCTTTGAAAATAAGATTGACATCTTTAAACAATATATATATATAGGCATAGTTTGATTGGTATATTTTATAATATGCAAGCAAGCTAACAAAAGTTTTGCTCTACATGCATTAGGAAATAAGCTGTAATGATTTTATCCATATGTATGTGCGACAAGGTGGAAAATTTAATATGTTTTGTGAAAATTGCAGCGTTGGATCTATAATAGAAAAAGAAGATATGGTATAATTGCCAATGAAACAGCTGTCCACAAGAAACCAAAATGACACGGAAATGAACATTTATAGATCACCGTACGGCCTTCAACAATAAGCAAAGCTCATACCGCATATTCAGCTATAAGAGGCCCCGATATGATAATGTAAAACAATTCAAACGAGATAACTAACGGCCTTAAAATTATATAAAAAAAAAAGAACGAAAAACAAATCAAACGACAACCACTGAAATACAGGCTCCTATACAAATTTTTTTTTTGGATAGGATATATTCCTTGTCCTTTTATATTTTTAATTGGGCCTTTGTTTTCTTTTTTTTTTTATTGTTTTACACAAGTAGTTTTTGGGTCATTAATAGCTTACTTTTCAGCATTGAAACTATGACTGCTTACTTTACTAAATAATGTCTTTGTTGGAAAGATGTCTCATTTAGACCCCTTTTTTTGGACGATCAGTGCATTTGGATGGGGACATGTAGTTGGAACCCCCTCCCCTTTTGTCCAGGATTAGGACACCCCCCCCCCCCCCCCCCCGTTTTAAAAGTGGCTGGATCCGCCCCTGCCGCTTTCATAACACTTATTTTAAGCATACTGAATATTATGATGTTTATACTATTAGTTCAGGTCCTGATAAAAAAAAAATACACATTCAGTACAGAAAGAAGTGTTTCAATGAAAGTTTTCTTGTTTTTCTAGGCAGAAATGATTTTGGAATGACATTATACAGGTTTAAAAGAGTATTTTTTCTTTTATTTTTTCTTTACCCTATCTTTAATTTTCGAAGCTTTGCTGCACACTGTCAGGCGAGCTGATCCCATACAAAGGTGTTGAGTTTATTTTGTAAATAATTTATGTTCGCTTGAAGTTATGAATTAGAACTTAAATATATTTAATAAAGTTATGTACACCATTACCACGTGTATTTGTTTATAAATTTACACGTGATTGAAAGTATATAATAGGTTAAATATTTTTCATTGGTCGAGTTAGAACTGACCATAATATTTGAATAAGGTAATTTCAAATATTTCGTGCTATACTTTTCGCGGTTTTGTAAATTAAATATATTGTCATTCGAGGTTCGCTTTTGGTGCAGTAAAGTTTCCTACCCTCCCACCCCACTTAATGTATTTTATTTGTGTTATTTTTTTTATTAATGTGAATAATAATGTGTGTAAGAACAGAATCTGTATTTGATTCATAATATGTATTTGTGTTTGTTACCTGCAACGGCCTATGCAGACAGTAATTAACACAGACTGATAAACATTATTTCATTGCATTTGTGTTTAATAAAATTAAAGCTTTGCTGCGCACTGTCTGGCCAGCTAATCCCATACAAAGGTGTTGAGTTTATTTTGTAAATAATTTATGTTCGCTTGAAGTTATGAATAAAAACATAATACTTAATAAATAGCAGAGTCTATTTGAAGGCTCTCATTCATCATGAACAAGACATTTCCAGGAAGTTACAGTAGGTGTTCTTTTCATTCTTGTACAAAGTTGCTGGCATGTTTTTTTATTTAGGAAGGAGACCTGGTGAAAACTATGTAATATTCAAAGAATTTAGTAAGGAGAGGTACATTTTAAGTCTTCAAGCTCTAAGATTGAATTAAAAATGTGGATGTGAAATCGTTAAGAGAATGTTCCTGCTAGGTAAGCACAGAGTGTATTACTTGTTAATGTAGATCAGGCCCACGAGTAAAATTACACATTTGTAAAAAGCGAAGATTGATTATCAATAACATACAAATGCAGCATTTAATAGTGTTTTTTTTAGATATCACAAACGTAACAATGAAAGAAGGAACAACACAAGTCCTTTTTCAACAAACTAGATGTCAACGCAGGTTTTAGAAAGGGTGTGTAGTTTCTTGCCAACTGGTAGCACTTGGGTTGTTAATTGATTCAAGTAGAAATTCGAAGAAATAGAAGTATTTATTGATCATTAGATGTTACAATCGAGGGGAAACAAGGAATAATGGCAAGGAGAACATGGAGAAGAAGAACATATCAATTATCAAATGTGACGCAGATGGTACCAAATATATTCTGATTACGTCCTGAAAACTTTCATATTGTCATGCAAGCAGCATAAAGTTTTGGTTTGAATAATATTTGCATTACCTTATGCATGAGAGTGAAATTTGGACTGATTGGAAGACATCTTGAAATTGGCCGCCATATTTGATTTTATGGAGTGGGTCCATAACTAATATTTACTACCAAATATATGCATTTACAATTGTGAGCATGTTTATATCATTAAAACAACCTGAGAATTAAAGCATTAGTAATTGTATATCTTAAAATTTATGAGAGGAATGTTCAGGAAAACAAATGCACCACAAAGTAATACTGATGAACATGCATCATAAATAAAAATAAAAACCAGATCATCAAAGTGGCAAATGTGGACCATGCAATCTAGTTATTGTATCTGTGTTCTGTATTTTTTTCATAATGATAAAATGTCTGAAGACAGCCGAAACAGTCTATTTTTCGAAAAACATCATGCAGTGCAACACTAATATTTTTCAACTGGAAAGCAATACAGAAAGGCAGATAATAAATAATCCTTGCATAAGGTGACGATGGACCAATTAAAAAAGATCTTTGGCACAGATCTCAGTTTGATAATTATATCTCTATTCAAATAATGTCTTGAAAAAGTCAACATAACAGTCAAACAGTGGTGCATGTTTCATCAAAAGCAAAATTTGCCAACCTTCTGAGTTTTTACTACACTAACACGTGTTCTACTTGATCAAGGCTGAATTGAAGGTGTTGTTTGTATGCGACAATTTGTCGGCCTAGATATATTGTTCTGTTGCCTTGGACGTCAATTGTGTCATGTATGTCTCGTTGTTTGCTTTTGTCTGATGAATACAAATGGATATGTGGATAGATCTTATTCTTACCTGCATACATATTTGTCATAGGAAAGTCGAAAATTGTAACCTAACAAAACAACCAAACTATTTCAGAAAAAGAATTAAAATTGCCAGAATAATATGTTATGAGATGACTTTTTTTTAACAAAATATATTTGACTCTGTTTGAAAAATGAAAATGGTCATTTGATAACTTATATAAAAGATGGGCGAAAGATACCAGAGGGACAGTCAAACTCATAAATCGAAAAAAAATGACAACGCCATGACGAACAAAGAAAAAGACAAACGGACAGTTTATAATACAGAAGACACAACATAGAAAACTAAAGACTAAACAACACAAACCCCTACAAAAAGTCGGGGTGATCTTAGGTGCTCCGGAAGGGTAAACAGATCCTGCTCCACATGTGGCATGTTATGCTTATGTTATTACAAATCCGGTAAATAGTCTAGTTCGGTAGATAACATTCGTGAAATGGGAAGGGGGTTGTAGTTTGATATAAGGAACATATCCAATATCATCTGTGAAACGCTTATTCCATAACGGTCAACGAACTCATGACGGCGTCCATAAAATTTACAAGGGATGGTTTCATCTTCATCATTTGGAACTCTTTGTTTAAAAGCTTTTTTGTGAGCATCAACCCTTTATCAAGTAAATCATGATAGGAAATGCAATAATAATTAAAAGTACCAGACTTATAACATTATACGCAAGATGCGCGTTTCGACAACATCGTCAACATCAGCCCGGCAATATTGAATTAATTAGGGGATATATACTCCGTCTGCAGGTACTGCTGCTTACATACTCAGCTTACGTTCAACTATTGTAAATGTATTTATATTGTTATTGTTCTGTCTCTGTTAACTAGTATTGAGTTTTTAGAGAATTGATCTATATATCTATCGTACTTATGGTCTTATTACATATTGAAAAATTAAAGTATATAACTAGTATATTAATATCATCGACTGAATTTGTCAACGAGGTTGATAAATATATTATTAACATTTACTAATTCATCTGATGTTTTTTCTCGTCGACATTTTTGAAGAATTTAAAGAGATCATGATGCAAAGTGACATGCTTACTGAATACCTTAAAGATCAAGTATTGTTGTCGTTTGTTAAAAAAAAGATTTCGTCTATGCATACACATTTTTTGGTCTTTATTTTAGAGTTTAATATATAACAACGTTATGTCTAACATTTTCCAATAAATATACCGATATCGATTGCTCCGATTTACGTCTCTTGCACACTGGTGGATAGTTGTCACATATTGAATATTGTTAGTTATGTAACATCTCTTATTTTAATGGTGCACCACAGTAAATTATTCATGCATAGCAAAATTTAAATTATATATCTCGATATTGTTTAATGGAAATCGTTTTGTACGATCTTTTTAAAAGTTGAGACAACATTGAAAAATATGTAACAAGGCTTAGACTGGTTTCAAGAATAGCCTAACGTTTGGTTGTTGTATTAAGTTATCATCTTTTCTTAATTTATACTATTACATTCTTCTACATATAAGAAAGCAGATGTGGTATGATTGCCAATGAGACACATCTCCAAAAGGGACCAAAAGGACACATAAATTAACTATTATAGGTCACCATACGGTTTTCAACAATGAACAAAGCCCATACCACATAGTCAGCTATAAAATGCATATAAATGACAATGTCAAACTATTCAAACGAGAAAACTAGCATTTATGTACAAAAAATTAACGAAAAACAAATATGTAACACATTAACAAACGACAACCACTTACTTACAGGCTCCTGACTTGGGACAGGCACATACATAAATAATGTTTGCAAGTATTTTATTTTCTATATTAATTTTTCTCTTAAACATTTACCAAAGGATTTTTGCTTCTCTGTTTCAAAATAACAAGCTTTTTGAAAGACTGTTGATAGTATATACATAATATAACTTAAAAACAAGACAAAATTGATAGGTCCATGTGTTTGAGATATAAGCTATTTAAAATTTTGCAGGAAAGGATTCTCTCTACATTTTTCATTCAATAAACATTGGAAGCATTTTTCTTTCAAAAGCTATGAAAAAACTATGATTTCATAAGATTTTCAAATATCATAAAATTTAAGAAAAGAAAAGTGGGTCTTATTGGGATTTTTTTAATGGACGCTAGATGGATAAATTCAGAGGATTCCGAATATCTAACAAAACTTCCAAACAAGAGGATCGAACAAACTTATAAAAAGGAAATATAATATTCCACTTACTTGCACATACTGCACTTGAATTCGTATGTTGTAGTCAGGTCTCTAAAAAAATCAAAGCAGAAGATTACATAAAAAAAATACATAAAACGGTCGACGATCAATTATCCAGGTTAACAAAAAGACAGTTCGTTTGTTAGATTGGTCACATTACACTGAATAAAAAGTATGATTTCTATCACTAATTTTAAAAGTCTGAAAAGAACAAATTTCGTCTTCATTCTAAAAATGAATAAATTATGTTCTTTTTTTTTTTTTTTTTCTCGATAAATTCTTACTTACACTAATTTTTTTATGAAGTTAACTCCACAAATTCTAGACCGTTGGAATACAGTCTTAAATTTCTCAACTTTTTTTTCTCAGTATGGCTAGACATCTGCATTTTTGAGTTGTGTCCTGAACTTACTTGACAATTCTGAGCTTTACAAACCATGACCAAAATACATGATGTATATTTTAATTAAAAGGTAGTTCTCTTTATTGAATATACTGTTAGTTCAAGTAACAATTATTACAGCAACAAAAAGCATTCGGCATGTAAATATTTTAATAATTAAAAAAATGAATATGTTAATATTTTTATAAATACAAATATGAGTATGAAAATTATAACAAATACAAATGTGAGTGGTATTATTTATTAAAAAAAATATTTAAATATGGGTTTGTAAATTATTTAAAATTCGGATTCATAAATATCATAAATACGTGGTGAGCATGATCATAATGATGAATGATTGAAATGAATCATAATGTAGACATATTTCATTAATTTACAATAAATTATTGTATCCCTTTGTTCTAATTAATATGAAATAATTCAAACCTTATTTCAATTAAAGACAAATTAGCGATGAAAGCTTAAATTTCATTATTTAACACATACATCTATCGGGTTAAACATTTGTTTTATTCATAATACTGAAAAGCAGGAGAAATTATAAATTTTGAAAATAATGCAGGTTATTTGAGCCATGTGTGGTCATTTAGCATACAACAGGTATAAATAAAAACACCCAAACGTCATGACAGTGGTTACAAAGCAACTTGTAGATATCATTTTTATTTTGAAGCTGTAGCCCGCAGCTTCCACAATAATGTGCATTCCTTTTCGTATTGATGTAGCTGTGTCCTAAAAATATTACAATATAGGTCTTGAAATTGTTTTCGCCAATCTTTAACATACAAAACAGTTAATTGGATACACGTGATGGATTGGAACGCTTATATTAAATGAGGTGAATTGAACTTAGACTGGCGGCCTGATCAATTTTAATGCTTCGTCTACCTATAAGCAGTGTATGTGGACCACTGGCTACTATAAGCTGACTTTAGAAAGCTGTCAATACGGGTGAAAATATTCCAAACATAGTAAGACAATTAGTTGGAAACCAGTATTATATATTCGAATACAATATTGATATCTCTAATTGTTTCAGTATTAAAAGCGTTAAATAACCTTGAACATGAATTGTAGATTAAGTTTTACACCCCAATTTTTGCAGTCATTCAACATGAATAAATACAAATATTCTAATGCATATATAACAAATTATAAATAAACAATTCGAAAATGTTTGAAATTAAGATTTTAAAACAAATTCTGCGAAATTTCATGAATATTTTGCAAATTTACGTCACGGCAAAAGACGACGTCAAACGAATGAAAACTTTTGAGGATTTATTATTTCGTTACTTGTTCGCTTTAAATTCTGATAATATCTCATTAAGATGAAGTAATTAAGGGAGAACGCTGCTCAGGTTGAAGTAATTAGAATGCTACAAAATAGCATAGACAATAAAGCTATAACACTTTTTAACATGACTTTTGTTTTCATGTCTATTTAAGAAATCCATGTCAATTTTTTTGTATCATACAATTAGTAAAGAGAGGTAATTTTTCACATTTTCACTAGAAAAAACACCTTAACTTGATTAAAAAAATCTCATATAAGTAAAATATAAAACAATAAACCAACTACAATTTACAATATTTAGTATAAATACTTGTCAAATCGAAATGCGCATCTGGTGCAAGAAAATTAGTACCGTTAATTTTATTACTACCACTGGGTCGATGCCTCCGCTGGTGGACTATTAGTCCCCGAGGGTATCACCAGCCCAGTAGCCAGTACTTCGGAACTGGCATGAAAAAACGGATTTTTTGTGTTATTAAAATTTGCTGTTACATAGTATTAGAAATTATTATAAATTAAGGAATGTATCTCCCTCATACAAAGCTCTGATTCCTTTCACGGATTTGGCTATACTTTTTGGACCTCTTGGATTATAGCTCTTCATCTTTTATATAAGCTTTGGATTTCAAATATTTTGGCCACGAGCATCACTGAAGAGACATGTATTGTCGAAATGCGCATCTGGTGCAAGAAAATTAGTACCGTTAATTTTATTGCAAAGAATTAATACTTATTTTGCAGAATGATGATAAATTTCAGCGCCATCTATAACACGGATTTTTCCAAAAATCAACACTTCCGACAACCTTTTAGGGGGTTAAACAATGGGGAAATGTAATGAGAACCATATTCCAAAAATTCATAGTTAAAAAGGAAGGTCTTATGATCTTAAAAACTGATACAAGAAAAAAATCTTCATTTGAATTTTCAAAAACTGGATTTTCCTGAAAATCCACACTTTGTACTACCTTTGAAGGTGTAAAAATTGTAATCAGAACCACATTTCAAAATTTTTAATAATTAAAAAGGAAGGTCAAATGATCTTCAAAACTGATACAAGAAAAAAGTCAATATTGGAATTAGAAAATTTATAAGCTTGTTAATTTGAATTTTCAAAAATTGGATTTTCCCCAAAATCAACACTATTTACGACCTTTTAGGGCGTACAAATTAGGAAATAAGAAATCGTAATTGGAACCTTATTTCAAGAATTCAAATTTAAAAAGAAAGGTCTTATGATCTTCAAAGTTCTTAAAAAAAAATCCATGTTGGAATTAGAAAATAAACTGAATTTGAATTTTCTAAAAACTTTGATTTTGACCATTTTTGTTCAATTCCAGTAGTAATATTGCCTCATTTTACTTTTAAAACTTCATAAACAAGAATTAAAACATACCATTATACAGCAAATGAACATGTGATGTTATATAGTAAACAGTGTTTCCAACTTTTTCAATTTTTTTTAATCTGTAACCAAGTCATTTGTTGACCCTCACAGGAATTTGCCGGAAAATAGCAAATTCAAAAATCCAGAGTTTTGTGAAAATTTAACCCTTCTCATGCCTTAAAAAATTAACAAACTTTACATGCATACCATAATATGGTATAATTTAAACTATACCTCGAAATTAAAAGGGGGTTAAGTCAATCAATACACCATTCAGATACCAAAGTTCCCTTTACAATGTAAATATTGAAAAGTGCAGCAGTTGGTAATGCCATGTACAATACTCAAAGGTCATCCCTTTTTTTCATTTCGGAATCATTTGTATTAACTCAATAGCTGAAATATTTTTAATTATCACATAAATCTAGCTCAATAAAGTCCCTATGACCAATTTGATATAAAGTATTTTCCAAAATATCAATAGATGGACTTTCCAATTTTGCTTACACCAGAATTGCATGCATCAGATAATAAATGGATAGAAAAATAAACATACTCAATAAGATAAAAAATTACCTGAACATTATTTGACATGCCAATAAGTTTTTTTAACAAAACAAATTTATTCTCTAAAAACCATAATCCTTAAAAATTTAAGATAAATTTTGAATATGAAATTACCTAAATTATAGTGAGCACTTTCTTAAATACAAAAGAATTTTTTAACAAGCCCCAATCCGAAAGAAATGGTCAGCAAATTCAGATCTTTCTGATTATGATATTAATCCCATGCAAGGTCTTGATGCAATAAGATTTCCATATAAATTTGCTGAGAATGGGATTAAAACTGAAGCCACTTTTCATTGACATTCCCTAAATACTTTCGATAAACAAGATTTATCTTCCATTTGCAGGGTAACCTGCTCTTCTTAGAAGGAATGTTTTACTAACAACTGTGTTATTTGCATTTTTTCATTACACATAGCATTATGCAATAGGGCAAACTTAATGTGTTGCGTAAATTAATTCCACATGTTTTAATTTGCACAAATAAAAGAGAAACAAGAATGTGTCCATAGTACATGGATGCTTGTTTCACACTATCATTTTCTATGTTCATTGGAACGTGAAATTGGGATTTAAACTCTGATTATGCATTAAAATTGGAAAGATCATATCATAGGGAACATTTGTACTAAGTTTCAAGTTTATTGGTTTTCGACTTCATAAAAAACTACATTGACCAAAAACTTTAACCTGAAGCAGGACAGACGGACGGACGAACGAACAGACGCACATACCAGAAAACATAGTGCCCGTTAATGCAAATTGAATTGGTGATGTCTTCATGCCATTCACCTACATACGGGTTTTTGTTCATGTTTCTTGTAAATGGGAGGTAACTGCAACTTTCCAAAAATAGGGAATACCATGTCCAGAATTTGAGAATGAGACATAAACATTAAACTCAACGAAGATTGGAATGTTGTTCTATATTGGGGTACACAAATATCAAAGATCCATGCTAAAGTATATCAAGCTTCTGGTTTTAAACTTTTGAAAAAGTCAGATATGGCACCAACTATCTTCTTGATTTGGTGACATGCACTTTTCCATTTACATTCTCCTATTTCAGAACATCTTCTATTCCTTGGCGGCATCTCTCGCATATGAAATGCGTCAATGAGAAAAGGACATGCCACTTGCTGCTATTACATTTGCAGTTCTTGGTGTTATTACTTTTTTCTCTGTAAGAGGTGTCAAAGAAGGGAAAAGTAGTTTCGTTTGCAGGTTGTGGTCATATCTCATTGCAACTGAATCATAGGGAAAAGATGACAATTGTTTTGCTTCTGTTGGTGGAGCACAGTGATGGACAAGACGACTCAAAGCAACAACATCCTCCATCGTATCATGACCGTCATATGTTTCATTAAATACTGCATTTTACAAATTTGATTTTGAATATGAGGTTCATCCAGGTAATAAAGATTTGAATAATTGTAGCGTATCTTAAAGTTCAAGAATGGAACATGAAAATTCATTTATAATTGAACAATTATTTTAAGCACAAAATAGCACTGGTATGTCGTATGATTCGATGTTATGACAAATAATGACGTTTTCCTTGTACTGCGCTAATAATTGTAAAAAGAGCTTCAAAGCCTCTTTGATGCTAACAGATTTCACTTCTTGGCATGGCAAAATGTCTGGCTTCCTTCAACTTTGATCCCTGTTATTTCCTGTGCCTTAGGTGTTATCAGTTTCTTTGGAAGTGCATATGTGTTGATGGAACCTTTGTCTGATGTTGCATAAATATGTGTGATGTGAGAGTTTCTTGCTGAAATATAAAAAGCATAATATTGGAAAATCACTACATGATAGGCATGTTGAACAAGGATTAAAAAATGCATTAACTAGAAACATTTTAAACTTAACAAGCCCAAGCTTTTGAAGCCTGTCTTTTTTTTTTATTATTTATAATGTTTGAATGCCCATCGATCTCCTTTTTTGTTGTTTTCAAGATAGTAGCAAATTGAAGCTTAACTTGTCAAATCGGGGACTATAACTTAAATTGGATACTGAACAGTGCATTTTTTAATAAATTTGATTTGGAAATTGGAGACCTAATATTTGACCATACATTGTTGTTTGAGCATAGAAGCCATACATTTTTGGACATTTTACAGCTGACTATGCGGTATGGGCTTTGCTCATTATTGAAGACCTTACGGGGATCTATAGTTGTTATTTTTGTCTTATTTGGTCACTTGTGTGTAGTTGTGTCTGTGGCAATCATACCGCATCTTTTTAATATACAGTATATCTTGGAGGCAATCAAGTATAATATATAGCACAAACTGCTCACCCTTTTAAAGTACCTGAATTTAATTAATGTTTTAGTGTAGTTCGTCGGTTTTTTTTGTCATTTGCGCATATGTTGTTTTTGCAGTTGATCGATTTTATAATGAATTTGTCTGGTAATTTAGACACATTTTTTTTTTATGAAAAATATGGTTGCAATTTCAACGTTGAATAAAAGTTTCTCCATGTCCATATTAAAGAAGTTTTGAAAACATATATGTCAGATCAAAATTTATATAGAACATATATATCTTCCTATTGATTCATACCTAAGCCTGTTGCTTCAATGTCAAAGAAAATTGTATTCACTTTAGTTGACCATTCAATAATTTGGTATGCAAGTTGCAGGAATGAACCTGATATTTCTTCAATGTCATCCGAAAGGTGGTCTTCCAAACCAATGCCACAATAATAAGTGACACCTTCTCTAACTTCTCTAGTGGCACGCTTTTGATGTCTGAAATAATCCAAGTAAATAAATAGAAAAATTAGGCATCATAAAGGGTCTCTTCAGCCTTAGTCCATTTAATTGCAAACGCCTCAAAATCAGATGATGCTTTATATTGTGAATACATTTTATATCATTCAGTCAAAATAAAATTGAGTTATCATACAACATAGGAATCAGTGAAGGACAGAACACATGAATAGAGTAATTACTACATGTATAGAGCATTTCTCATTTGGCTGTGTACTTCCTAGTAATGAAAGTTTACCAGCATTCTCAGCATAAGTGGTGAACACACTTCTCTAAGCATTCTGAAGGGCCCCATCTGAAAGTGGTTTACCATGTGACAATGAGCTAAACTTCTCATTTCAATTGTCCAAGAACTGGCACCAACTGTTATTACAACTCTGATGTTGTCCAAAAGGGTGATCACAAAGAGCCAAGATGCTTTGGTTAATCATGTCTGGGTTTCAATTGCCTTCTGCCAGTATATAATTGAAACAGCGTTGCAAGTTCTTGATGACTTTAATTGTCAATGTTTAATTTTTTTTTCTTTATTTCATATAGACTGTCTCCCAGCAGTTTTTTTAATATGTTTCGAGTCTGACACTTTGTGATATTCGTATCAACATTTGCTCTCAATCTAGCAATAGTAGTGCTGTCTTCATCACTTACTATTGATCTAACCTTTTTTTCCAAAATATTTGACCATTTTTGTGACCATGTCTGCTTCCATACTCTGAGCACTCCCAAACCAATTCATGTGACATGCATGCGCAGGCGGTGGGGATTTAGATTTTCTGGCAAAGAGCTAACTCTGCGAGACTTGATGCTGACTGCATAATTGAGTATTTTCCCAGTGTCGGTACCTATCATAGAACAATGACCTGAAAATAAGTTATAGAAATTTTTAAAAACGGGGCCCAAAATTCAAAAACGTAAGACACGGTTAATTTCAGAATCTCAAGAAACCCCATATATTCAATTGTCGTTGAAATCAAACAATGTTTAATTTTGGACCCCGATATCGACCAATTTGAAGACTGGGTCCATAATCAAAAATTTAAATACATATTAAGATTCAGTATATCAAAAAAACAAAAGAATTAAATTTTTGTTGAAATCAAACTAGTTTTAATGTTTGACCTTTTGGACCTAAATGTGGACCAATTTTAAAACGGGACCAAAAATCAAAAATCTAAATACACTGTAAGATTCAGCATATCAAAGAACCCCAATAATTCAATTTTTAATTAATTCAAACACAGTTTAATTTTGGACCTTTTCGACCTCAATGTTGACCAATTTAGGCCACATTTAAAAATATTTTGGTTTGTCGAAACCCTACCCAAAGGTTGAAACAGTGGGTAGGTAGGTAGGTAGGCATTTAATTTCATTTTTTTTCCAGTAAGAGATATCAAAGCGTCAAATATTTGTTTAGTCTCCATGTCTATCTGATAACATAAACACTTGTTTACATTTGGACATTAAAAGATTTTGATTAGGCAGCTATTTTGTTTGGGTAGATAGGGTTACGGCAAAGAAAAAATAATCTTTTTAATTGTTTTAAAAACGGGGCCAAAATCCAAAAACTTCATACATGGACATTGTAAGTTTCAGCATATTTAAGAACCCAAATAATAAGCAATTTATACAAAGCATTAGATAAGTATTGTTTTTGACCCCTGACTCCTAAATAGTTAGGGCATAACCACCCATCCCCCAAAACAAAATCAATCCTAACGTTCCTTTTTTTGGTATGTAACCTTGTGATATAATTTTTGAAAGATCCATACACTTTCACTCAAGTTATTGTTTGGACCCTTTTTTAGACCCCTAATGTCTAAACTGTTTGGACCATAACCCCCAAAATCAATCCCAACCAACCTTTGTGTTAAAATTTAATAGAGATCCATTCACTTAAACTAAAGTTATTGTCCTGGAAACTAAGTGTCTTCAGACAACGCGGACAACGACGACGTTATACCAATATACAACCGCAAAATGGTTTGCGTTCGTATAAAACAAATTGATTATGAACGCTCCTTGTAACTATGAATCTATGAGTTGTCGAACTAGTTCTATCAATTTCTACAATGTACACATGTTATGTTTAAGGTGCATTGCTTTTAGAATTCAATGAAATAAACATTGTTTTTCCAGTTCATCGATATATGAATAGGGTCAATGCAGTGAAAAAAGTTTTCCATTCTGTATTTTTTTGGCATGTTCATTGTTTAAAAATCTAACCAGAGCAAAGTCAGCAATGGACATCTTGCCCTTATTCAATGAAAATGCAGGTACTTAGAATCGCAACCATTGTACTGTAGCCTGTGGTAAAACAGAGGTGTGGAAAGTTTCAACTTTTGTTGCAACATTATAAAGTGAGATAAATTTCAAATCCTTTTTTGCGACATTATAAAGTGGAAGTTATATGGAAATCATTCATTTTTTTAAGAGGCGTTTGCTGTTGCTAAATTTTATTGGTCGGTGTATCATTGTTCACTTTTCCTGTAATTCGTTTAAAGAGTGTGGTAAAGGGTATTTGGTGCAAGGTTTTTAACCTTTTTATTTCACGTTTGTTCATGAAAGAATGGTCTATTTTTGTTTTTTGTGTTTTTTATTTCATGTGTTAATGTGTCCAGAATCCTCCCCCTCCTTTAATACGTACTAGAACACACCCGCGAAATCGCGGGCATAAACAGCTTGTGAACTGTTGTAGGATGATTTTATGTAAACGATATTATGTATGGAGAATTTCATAAAAGGTATCAAAAGCCCTCTCCCTTTTTCCAAAGTCCGATATTTGTTTCCTTTCTGTTAAATTCAATTATTTTCGTGTGCCTGGCCTCAGACCACAATTATTCTTCTACTTTGCTACAATGCTTCTTTTGGTAAAAGTAAAATCAAATTAAAAATTTGCACCGTTTCAAACATGAAATAAATGTAACTGCTTATATATAGACCATTATTAGTCTAATAAAATATGCTTCTAGGACAATCCATCAGTGCTTTTTCTTTTGAGAGCCTTATTAACATGCCAATGGTAGGATATGAATCATGTATAAATGACTAAGACCGACTAAGGCTAATTTGAGGGGTGGTCAGAGGGGTCCTGATCCCGAAATCCCGGGATTAAAACCATGAAATCCCGAGATGCAAAATTTAAAAAAAAATCATATCCAGAAATCCAGAAATCGAAAAATGTATCCCCGGATCCCGTAAGGATGAATTCCCAAATCCCGAGCTTAAAAACACCCGATCCCGACACCTCGAAATAGGTCCTGCCTCCCTCTAATTTCTACCTTACTTTCATTTTTGCCAAATCACTATTTTCCCTTTCAACAATAAATTTGTATGCCCCATTTATGGGCATTATGTTTTCTAGTCTGTGCATCCGTGCATGCGTTTGTTCGTTCGTTCGTTCGTTCGTCCGTTCGTCCGTCCGTCCGTCCGTCTGTCCCGCTTCAGGTTAAAGGTTTTGGTGGAGGTAGTTTTAGATGAAGTTTAGCATGTTTTACTTTTTTTAATATATATGCAAGTGGTATGACCCCTTAAATAGTAAACATTTCAAAGAAAACAGTATACAGAAACAGGGACTTTCTATACTAACATAGAAAGTCCCTGACAGAATACAGAGAGTCTGTATATATTAAAGTAGTATAATCGTAGTTTAAAAGAAGATAAACGCGAAAAATAATTGTCGTCTATAAGGAGATATAATAGTTGTGGTTCTTGCGATCTAAACACCATGATAATGAGAACGCTCTGATTGGCTTATTTATTTTTCATTTTTGTTATCTATCATACGATTGGTTGTATTTGTAAATGTTTCAAACCGGAAGTCTTATCTATGATTAAAAGTTAGTCCGATGACGGAATCATATCCGGACACCTTTTTTGTCGTTTTTCTCCCAAAATAACTCAATCTGAATAATCATAAGAATGGATGACAAATGTGATTATGCATATTACCTATAGGACACAGAGGCATGATGATTGATTTATTGTGGAAGGAAGAGAAGCGACACACAAAATGAGGTCTTCTCGTTTAATAGTATAGATGTGTTTTCATCTTTTGTGAGCACATAATATTCCTACATTTAAGAATGTCAAATTTGGGACCATTTATACAGACATCATTTAGAGAATGACCTACCAGATAAACTGTTTTAAGACCTTCCACTGTCCCTCATTTGCCATCCCACATCTACAGCAGCTGTTATACTAGCTTGGTCTTTATTTCTGAAAGTAAAAATGACAGTTTCCATTACAGTATAATACTGACGAACTATATATATAAACATTTGAATTTCTTCAGGATAAATTGGTTGGTCAAAAACAGATAACTCTATTCCTTAGCTGGGATATCACACAATGTCATGTACATATATTTTACAGTACTATTTCTGAATTAATCGTATGTCATATTTTGTTTGCTTAATTTCGTTGTATCGTTTGTTTGTCAATTGATGTTAATACAATGTTTGGTCTTTTTACCTGCGACACCAAAGGTGACGGCCTATGGAGTTTGAAAATTCTTCAATATAGCACTTTCTGGACTTTTTTCTAACCGCTTGATTTATTGAGCTGATTTTAAACCAGTTGCCTTTCACCCAGTCCGACATTTATTGAAAAATCATTTCTGATTACCTTCTGTTGTTCAAGCTTCCAATCAAGTTTCATGAAACTTAGTTCAATAGTTTCAGTTGGGAAAGAGATGAAAAGAATATATGCATGTCTCCCTATAAAAGTAAGGCAGCCATAACTATATAACACCAGTAAAAGTTTCTTTTGCTACTTCCTGTAGTGCAACTCCAAAATCCTTTTGTCTGGCTGACATCAAACAATGGCTCACAGGAGGAATATTTAAGCCAGATGTTAATGTCTTCGTTTGCCTTTCACTAATTCCGGCATTTATTGAAGCTATAACAATTGAAAAAAAACTATATTATAGTGCAGTAAAGGTGATTCTATAAATCAAAATCATATTCTAATATAACATTTTTGTAATGCACATTTTAATTTGGTAATAACTGACCGTACAATTCTCTATCTACATGCCTTGGCTAGGCCAGGCATGTTCTTAACTCCCATTTGGCAGCCATTTTGATTGCAATAGATCAGGCATTCTGTTTGCACCATTGATACCAAATCCAAAATGACCTTACTTTTTAAACATTGTTTTAAGCTATTTAATCAACATTTGAGGCAAACAGCAAGTTAAATATGCCAAATAGTTAAAAGAAAACATACCTCAAGCTGGCAAGTAACGTCATATGTTTACACTGATTATCAACGCCAAAGACGTTGACATCTTATTGAGGAATTTTTTTATTCTAAATTTTTGTAAGCAAAACAAGACTTTCAACACCAAGATTGCATAAGAATCACTATGAAAAAAAAATATAAGAATACCTGACCTGGTCAAACTTGATTTGACGTTCAAAAACCTCTGTTTACTGGCTCAGACATACAGACTGATTACTATAGGGTGCCTATGGGCCTGATTAGTTACACTCATGTCTACATTGTATTTATGTAAGTGATATCAAATACCTGAAGCAAGCTTTACATTTGCATCCCATATTCTCTCCTGTCTTTTCCCAGTTGGTATATCACTGACATGTCTGCAAACTATTTTACTACAAGGAATCTGCCAAAAAAAGTTAAACCACATCTTTAAACATCATCTTAATTTTGATTCCATTTTATTCATAAATATATAATACTTGAAAGAAAAGTCAGGCCGTTTTCTACTGTAAAAATTTTACAAAGCAAAATACAGCAAAACAGAAAATAAATTTAAATTTTAAAGTTTAGATAAATCAAAATTTAATTCCCCATTGACGCGAATATCTATTTTTTTATATTTTTAGGTTAATAAAGAAATATTTTTAAAAAAACAAAAAAAAGGGGCACAACTCAGGAACAATGAAAGTGATGCCACCCACATTGGAACGTGGTCTGTGTTTTGTAATATTATAAGCATTGTGTATAAACTACAAAACATTTTGATGATGCAAACTTAAGTTAGAGAACGGAAAACAATTACGTATGTACAGATGCACCTACGTACAAGGACTCAGCTAAATGAACCCGTCGCTGAACAACGGGGGCCGAACAAAACATGTGCAGGTCTATTGACATATGCTAAGAAAGTCAATTCTACTAATAAACTCAAAATCGTTAACTTTTTTTTAGATCTACTTCCTGTTCCGGTTTTCCCCGCATTCGCGCAAAAATCTACTTCCTTTTCCGGTCTTGTTTGCATGAGACTTTGAATAAAATATATATTTATCAGTCTAGTAAAATATAAAATTGGAACTCAATACAAATTTATTTTTAATATTTGTTTGATATGAAGAAACGTTACCTGATGAAAGCGTTTCTTTTGTTTACATTGAATATGACGTCATAACTTAAAGAACGTCACAGAACCAAAAACGGAAACGTTACGGTATTTCCGTTTCTTTTATCAACATGTTTTTGTTAAAAAGAAAATACATAAAGACTTCGTCCCCATTCACAGGTTATGTCTGTCTCATATTAACAGCAACAATTTGCATGATCACACAGGATAATTTAACCCAGTTGTACCTTTTGAATAGCAGACAATCCACACGTAAGTATACTTGTAGTGTGTCCAAGTTGAAGAGGAAGTCCACATTTTGCACATGCCCGCAATCCATCAGCAAGTGTACCAAGCTCCACAACTCTTCATCCTCCTCGCCATTGTGTAAAGTTTCTTGAATTTGGTAGTTGAACCTCTTCTCCATGATCAGCTCCAATTTGAAACACTAAAATTACAAACAGAAACTTGATGTTAAAAGCTAGATGTTATTTCTTGTGAATTAGTTGTGATGTTAAAATAAGGGAATATGCCTTCCCCTTCAATAACAATTGATAGATCTAATTTTTATTTTTATTTAGATTGGCCGTACTGTATTGAACAATACATAACATATATGTCAAGTTTCTATAACTTCTATTTTTTTTATTTATTCCTATTCAGTTTTTCTGATTGTGGCTCTTTTTAGTTAGGGACAGTATTGATATAGGTCTTCCTTACCTTTAATCACATTGACTAGAGAGATGTTGAATCATGTTCGTCTGTAAGGGAAGCTAAAGTAGGTGTACATGTTTGTTCACATCACCAATCCCATTGTTCCTGAATTTCTAAATAAACATAAGATTAGATTTTATTCATTGTTCCATCAAAAGAAAGAAATTATTTAATGTATTTTTTGTGTCAATAATTACTATGAAAGTTCAGCCTACATCTAGCCTGCAAAATGCAGTCGGGTTGCACGACATGAGTAAAAGTGATTCATTGCATTACACATTTCAGAAACAGTTGTAAATTATTAGTTATGTTGATAATATTTGTATAATCATATAAATAAAGGGTCACGATAGAATTGCATATATATATAATATATATATATTAAATGACTGAATAAATAGTCAACGATCAATCTTACAGGGCGATGGATCATGTAATATGATTCTGTACACTACAAAATATAATATATAACAAGTCAAAAAGGGTACAACATCACCATTAAATAACTATAAAATGAACATATATTAGATATTTCGGGTAACAGATACATTTTATTTTCATTTGGCATATCTTTGTAATCTTTGCGCCGTGTTAGGAAATTTAAAAAATTGAATCAGCGTCTGGTGTTTGCTTAAATTGTATAAATTCAAGATTTAGAAAAAGTTTCTCAGTTTGAATATATTGACATGATTCATTTGACATCGTGCTCTTATTGAAGAAGGATATCTGTTATCCGAAATATCTAATATTTGTTCATTTTATAGTTATTTAATGGTGATGTTGTACCCTTTTTGACTTGTTATATATATACATATATATATATATATATATATATATATATATATATATATATACAACTCGTCTAAACATCAACCCAACAATGTTAGATCTGTAAATTTCCTTTCGCAAATTTTTGGTTCTTCCCTCGCCGGGATTCGAACCCATGCTACTGTGATATCGTGACACCAAATCGCCTGCACTGCAGCCGTCCCGCTAGACCACACGACCACCTGGGCTCTCAAAAAAAGAGCTTTCGGTGGCCATATGTTACCTTTCCACGTCAGTTTTAATCTAGCGGCGTACTACAGTACATGATATATAAGGTATGAAGATGTTATTGTTACAGATCAGCTAAATTATCTATAGTAAAGGATCCTACAAATAAATGTAAGATACAGTCACAGAAAATAATTATATTCATAAGTACGTCTGAGTCAGTGACAACCCTACAACAGATGTATCCATCGGATCGCCATCAATGATGGTGATACATGGCTGTGTACATAATGTATATACAACTCGTCTAAACATCAACCCAACAATGTTAGATCTGTAAATTTGCTTTCGCAAATTTTTGGTTCTTCCCTCGCCGGGATTCGAACCCATGCTACTGTGATATCGTGACACCAAATCGCCTGCACTGCAGCCGTCCCGCTAGACCACACGACCACCTGGGCTCTACAAAAATAAAGCCTTCGGTGGCCGTGTGTTACCTTTCCTCGTCAGTTTTAATCTAGCGGTGTACTACAGTACATGATATATAAGGCTGGAAGATGTTATTGTTACAGATCAGCTAAATTATCTATAGTAAAGGATCCTACAAATTAATGTAAGATACAGTCACAGAAAATAATTATATTCATAAGTACGTCTGAGTCAGTGACAACCCTACAACAGATTTATCCATCGGATCACCATCATGGCTGTGTACATTATGTATATACAACTCGTCTAAACATCAACCCAACAATGAGCTGATTTGTTGGGTTGATGTTTAGACTAAATATATATATATATATATATATAGTGTCTAAAAATAGCAACAATCAACATTCAGTCAATCTAAGTATGGATCAGTTTGTAAATAAACTGATGAACTGATGCAGTTACTAAATCAAATTATATAAGTGTATAAAATGGTCCCCCACTTATGACAATTTCTGGATCCATCACTGATTTCCGTGTTCAGACCTTCCCCCATTATTATGATTGTGTTGCCACATTTTGGACAAAATATAGGATTAGGTCATAATTGCGATGCATAAAAACCTAATTTCTTAATTTCATGCATACAGGTTTGAACAGGTCGGATTTTTAATCTAGGATTATATCCATTGTAGGGTACATCATGACATCGAACTTGCAATATGCCCCACTTCCGACAATAATTATGCCGTCTTGGAAGGCTATTTTAATTCTTTGCTTTCAAAAGCAAAAAAAGAAAATTGCCTTTCAAGACGTCTTAATTATTTGGACTACCCCATCAGTGGGCATCACTTCTTTACTTGAGTTACTTAAATGGTACTTATTTATAGTTTAGTTTACATATATTACATTTCGGTACAAACATTGGCCATTTCGTAAATATATGAAGCATTTCATAAAAAGATTTATCATTTTGCAAATTCAATATGATGAATGATGTCCAGGGCACAAGTTCCACTGCCACATGCACATACCCTTTCTCACTTACTCGTCATATTCTGGTGTGTCGAATATAAGTGGTCTTCTTGGGGTGCATTCCATCGCTTCTTCTGTGCCTCAGAAACTTTCTCGTACCGTAATTTTGTACTTTTTGTGGAAGAAACCATCTTTTTTAGATCGCCCCATTGTGTCGTCTGGCGATTTGTTTACATTGCCGGGAAACAGCGCGTCCTTTGAAGTGTCGATAAATTAGTTATGAATATTTTATTTTAACAATAAAAATATTTTTTATTATTCTGGCAATATAAACATAATATTATTGTTAGTAATATGATTTCTTTATTATTCATTTTTTTTTAAATCGACCTCGTTTTACGATAAACATCTTATTTACCGCAGCCAAAAGCTGACCAGCAAATTCCCTTAAGGTAGGTGCTATTCATTTATGGTTCTGTTGCATTTACTGAAAATTTATGGATTTTATAAAGTTAGTATGGCGGTCAACTCCTTAGTAACGACCTGTCAATTGTGTATGTGAACATTTCATGGAAACTATAGTAGCTACAAGTGTTATACAAAAAAAAAGGTATTTTATATCTCGAATAGTCGGCTTAAGAATTATAAGGATGAAACCCATTATTTCTAGAGTTTATTGGTGTGTAAACCGGGGCTCTTACTCTAAACTTAACATAACATCGCCCCAGTTTACACATCAATAACTTCAAAAAATGTGTTTAATCCTATAATAAGGAGTAAAGGTTGAAACTAGTTCTAGTTAATTTAAAAAAAATATTTGAACCGTTTATGTTCCTGAAGTTTTGTATTTGCTGCTTCTACATAAAATTTTGTGTAATCAAGATTCAAAATAAAGTTGAAGTTGACAGGTAGCATTGCAACTAGTTTCATGATGACGGTTGTAACTCCCTGAGCTGTAACTTTTAGTGAATATTAACTGAAATCAATGAAACATGTTTATTATGATTAGTTTAAAAAGATAGATTTTCAATCAAATTATCTCAATAGTTTTTATGTTTTGTCGAGTTTCTCATTGTATCGTTTTCTGAAATCTGAAATCAGTTCAATAAGTTCGAAGATCTTATTTAAAATTCAATTGTTAACCAGCTGTCTGAATTTGTTTTGAGGCTTTATCTGCCAATTTAAAATAATAAAACACGTTTCCAGTGTTCTTTTTTCTCAAACACCACTCCCTTGTTTTCCGTGTTGCAGATTTTGAGGCTTTATATGCCAGTTTCAGAATAATAAAATACGTTTGATAACTTATCTCATATGATTTATATGGACATAATTTCTATCCTATGCCTGCTTCTTTGTAAAATAATTTGGTTACACTAAAACAATGTATTTCATCCAAAAACTTATAGATTTATTTTGAATCCATATGAAATGTCCTGATATATAACGTTCAAAATACGTTTGTCAATCAATTGACGAAGGCGGGACAAACAGTAATTAAAATCCAATGTACAAAGTGTTGATAGTGGTAATGCTCTAGTACATTAAAGAAACATTATCATAAATGAAAGACAATGGTGTATAAACTACAAAAGAGGCATAACAATATTATGTAATCAAAAGTCAAAATAAAATTGAAATTAACAGGTAGCATAGCAAACAGTTTCATGATGACGGTTGTTACTCCCTTGGCTTGAACTTTTGGTGATTGTTAACTGAAATCAATGAAACATGTTTATTATGATTAATTTAAAAAGATAGATTTTCAATCAAATTATCTGAATAGTTTTTATGTTTTGTTAAGTGTCTTATTGCTTCGGTTTCTGAAATCTGAAAATAATTCAATGAGAATTCAAAGATCTCGTTTGAAATTCAATTGTAAACCCGCTGTCTGACTAGGAGATTAATAGTTGTCACTGTTATTATCCAACGTTGTGCATAAGTAACTACCAACCAATTGAGAGTTTCAATTCAGCAATTAGTGTTTATACATAGGAAGTATTTGTTTTTCTTTGTTATAAGTAGATATATAGTGAAATTGAGTAAAGCAAACGTAAATACAGCAATTTATGTTCTGTTATAGGTATCAACCAAATAAGGTGTGCCCTGTCAGATAAAAAATGCAGAAACGATGAAATCTCTGTAAAATATTTCGATTGTCGTGAATATATAGGGTTAGCTTGTAAAACTAAATGAAACGGTGCTCACCGCTATTGATTAAATCTACTGTAACACACTCAGGCAAAAAAAAATCAAACACTGCTAATATGGAGTCATAATTATCATAAAATATACGAACACTCTGATATCAAACATCGCTTGTATGAAAAACAATTATTCTCTGGTACAAAAGGTATGGATATGAAATGACAGTTTATGATTTACATTCAATTGAACGAATATTTTTCCACTTATTCAACACGAAAAAAAGTCAAATTATCTTCATCTTATACTATTCACATTTTGTAGAAAAGCATTCTTCCTGAGTCATATAAAATGAAACATGCAAAAAAAACGATACACTTATTTAACAAGAAGAAGAAATGGTGGCGTTCTTTAACAATACGATCAAACTTTTTGTAATTTATAAACCTTTTCATCATATTTTATTTTGAAAAAACTCGTTCTCAGGTACAGCAATTACAAATGATATTAAAATGAAGATATATTTGAATAAAAAAGAAAGAGTGTAATTTTAAGACAGTATCAATGATGGTAGATGATTTGAATTAAAGTGAAGAAATACTTTTATTGTTAATCAATGTGAAGATACTTTGAATACCTGTATCTGATAGAGGATGATTACGGGGGACAGGGGGGTCTGTCTTTGTTTTTGTGGGAACGAATTGTTTATTATATAGAGAGTTACTGAAGCATGACTGGAACAAGCTCCTTCTTAGGCAGTCGACGGACCCCCTTACGAAAATTTCTGTATCCGCCACTGACTGAGTCAGGGTACAGATATTCCTTTACCATTTAGACGCAATTAAACGACACAATTATTAGCGTTAATTAAAGAAAAAATGAATACCAATAATAAACATAATAAGAAAAAGCGTGAATAGTCATTTGTATTTTTATTGTATACAGCATTGCAACCAAGGGGCAAAAATTTATCAGATAAGGTGTCTCGTCGAGTCCGTGCTTACCGAAATTAAATATTGTGTAGTTCATGTGACAAAAGCATTTTAATTTAACATGTGTCAATCCGATTTCAAATTGTTAATTGACTGATACAATGCTGACAGTTGTCACATTATCCACTTATATAAAACCAATCAAATAAGTCAAATAAGATTTATTGTTTCGATCATCGATCATTCTAAGACCTGTCAACTTACGACACCTACCAGTCTTCGATCAGGCAGGTTCACTTTAAACAGAAACGTCGAATGTCGCGTGTACTGTAGTTTTAAACTTTGTCAAAGTTAGCTAGGCAATTTGGTTTCAAATAAACTCATTATAGACACCAGGATTCAATTAAATAAAAGATTAAGAATTAGAAATTACAGTTAGGTCAGTTTATAAAGTTTCTCTTCAACTGTAAAAAAAAAACACCAATACATGATATTCAGATAGAAGAGCCTATTTCCCTTATTCTCGGACTAGAAGTACCCGTTTCGTTGTTACCAAACTTCCAAAAAGTACGTTTTAATATCCAATTAAAAGGTAAGTTGAATTCATTATAATAAGGTATAGTTATGAATAAACATAAAATTCTCTGTATTTAGAGTTATGACAAAACAGCTATAAAGGCTCGAAATTGCACAATCTATCATACATAGAAATCAATGGGCTCTGATCTACTGGTGTTATTCCTGTAAGATGTCACTGTTTCGCCTTGGTCCCAATTTGCTAATGCCTCATATAATAGTTTGCACCTACTGACTGGCTATTACGGTACATAAAGGCAACAGTAGTATACCGATGTTCGAAACTCATAAATCGGTAGAAAAAAAAAACAAATCCGGGTTACAAAACTAAAACTGAGGGAAACGCATTAAATATAAGAGGAGAACAACGACACAACATTAAAATGTAACACACACAAAAACGAACTACGCATTAGACAAAATCCGATTAGAATAACAAATATAACATCAAAACTAAATACATGAATTTGAGATAGAAAAGTAATAGCGATTTTGTTGTGCTTGAGTGTCAAACAATAATGTATTGCTCGAGGCGACAACAAACTTGCCACTACATTATAACCAGTCCTTAAGATTTTTATTACACCGAACAAAACAATTTTCATCACCTGGAATGCATAGTCTTAAACATGCACAAGATGGACTATCGTTTTTTTTTTAAATGTTTCCATTGTAATAAACATAAAAAAGAAGATGTATTATAATTGTGCCAATAAGCAAACTCTCCACAATGACACAGAAATTACAAACTAAAGATCACAGGACGATTTTCAACAATAAAACAACCACTGATTTGGTCAGTTCTACCTAATACTGATTTGGACAGTTCTACCTAGAACTGATTTGGTCAATTCTACCTAGAACTGATTTGGACAGTTCTACCTAGAACTGATCCTGACACCTCTACCCTAGAACAGTTTTAGACAGTTCTACCTAGAACTGACCAAATCTTTGGTCAGTTCTACTTCTAGAACAGTTCTGCGGTTAGAATTGATTACAAATCCTACGGCTAGAATTGATTTATAAATTCTACGGCTAGAATTGATTTATAAATTCTACGGCTAGAATTGATTTATAAATTCTACGGCTAGAATTGATTTATAAATCCTACGGCAAAAATTGATTTATAAATTCTACGGCTACAATTGATTTATAAGTTGTAAGAACTCTTTGTCTAAATATAAAGGCTTCGGCAAAATAGCGATTAATATTATAAAGAGTTTTGCTATTTTGCCGGTTTTATTTCAAATTTTTCGTTGGCAAGAGAACATGTTTAACCCCGCCATATTCTGCATGTATGTGACTGTTCCAAGTCAGGAGCCTGTTATTCAGTGATTTTCTTTTGTTGATGTGTTACATAAATTATTTGTTTTTCTTTCATTTTTTTAACATAAATTAAGCCGTTAATATTGGGGGGAGGGCATTATTATTTCAATTGTTTTACATTTGTCATTCCGGGAGTCAGGATGGCTCGTTTTACATAACAAAATTATCTGACCTTAATGTAATACGTTATTCCGGCCCAAACCACCAGTGACGGATCCAGCGGTTTTTAAAAGGGGGGTTCCCAGCCCAGGAAGGGGGGGTCCAACTATATGTCCTTATTCAAATGCATTGATCGTCCAAAAAAAAGCCCCCCCCCCCCCAACCCCCTCTGGATCTGCCATTGATCCACTATAAACTTAAACTGAACATATTTGATTTCATCATATAAATCTATATACATTTAGCTGCACACTGCAGGAATCCAGTTTATTTTTTGCCCAGGATACCAAGTATATTGGAAAACATTAATGATTTCAAAATTTTATTTGCCCTCAATTTATTGTACTAATTTATGGTACTAGCATGTCCTCTTTTTATTTAAAATATGGAATCGTAAAAAAATGTGATATCTGTTTACGAGTAGTTTTCATACCTCGGACGGACCTGTTATACAAAAATCTTTTGACCGCATCAATCTAAACTGACCTTATTTGCTCTTTCTTCCTGCCAATCTATATAGCTAGCCTGCACAGTAATTCAGTTATTATTTTAGGTCAAGAGGGACTGTAATATACAAGTTACAGCAATATTGGAAAACAATGACCTTAACATTTTGTTCGCATGAATTAAAAGTGCCAGCATGACCTCTTTTTGTTCAAAGTATTGAATCGTAAACAAATATCAGTAGTTTTCATACTTCAAACTGAGTCGTGTAATAAAATCTTTTGACCGCTTCAATCTAAACTGACCTTATTTGCTCTTTCTTTCTGCAAGTCTACATAGTTGCACAGTACTTCAGTTATAATTTTAGGTCAAGAGGTACTATAGTATATAAATAACTGCAATATTGGAAATAAACAACCACAAAAAAAAATCGCATCAATTGAGAGTGCCAGCATTTCCTACTTTTATTCAAAATATTGCATCAGAAATAAACATCAGTAGTTTTCATACCTCAGACTTACTCATGTAACAAAAATATGTGTCTGTATCAATCAAAACTGACCACATTTGACAGCATCAACCAAAACTGACCATATATGACTGCATCAGCCAAAACTGACCATATTTGCTCTTTTTTATGTAACTCTTATAGTCGCATATTAAATCTGTAATAGTGTTATGTAAGGATGAATTGTATAATACAAATGATAGAAATATTGGAACACAATGCTACCTTATTTCTTTTGCATCAATTTAGAGTATCAGCTTGTCCTCTTTTTATTCAAATTATTGCATCATAAACAAATATCAGTAGTTATATCTTATGTATAGATAATTCTATAGCTGCATAGTAAATCACTTATAAAATTGAGAAAGGAAATGGTGAATGGGTCAAAGCGACAACAACCCGAACATAGAGCAGACAACAAATGATCATGATGGATTGTATCATTCAAATGACAGCGTGTCCTCTTTTTATTCAAAATGTTGAATTGTTAACAAATTTCAGTAGTTTCGATATATCAGACTGACTCGTTTTAATAACAAAATTATTTGACCGCATCAACCAAAACTGAACATATATTCTTATCATGTAAATATATATGGCCTCATTGTAAACCAATAATACTTCTATGTCAGGACAGATATTGTATGATAAAGAGGACACCAAATTTTGTCCACATCAATTAAGCGCGCCATTATTTTGGGTTTTTTAACAGTGTGCACCACATTTTTTATGTTATTTCGAATTGACAGAAAAAAATATTACAGTCATTTCTTATAATTTAATTCTAAATTCCATTTTAAACCTTGGCAAACCATGAAAAAACTTTGATGACGTTACGGTCACATGACTAACTTATGTCTCTGGGCGCTGATAACAAAATAACGTCAGAAGACAAGGTACATCCAAACTTAAATTATTAAGGTTCATGTAGACCCTATGACGAAAATGGCCGTATTTTCACCTCAAAATTATGAGTACAGACAAACCTGCGCATCTGTAACAAAATTCAGGCATAGCATGCCCTAGATAAATGAATTTTAAGTATGTTTTAGGTTTTAGAAAAATAAAAACTTACCAGGATTTTGCCGTGCCCTTTTTTTCAGTCCTCCAGAAGGTTCCAAAATAAACTAAGTTTTTTTTTTTTTTTTTTTTTTTTCAGTAGTCAGGCTTTTACAATCCCTTTACATCACCACCTGACTATGGTGTTAAGAGGTTTGATATATATATATACAACAAAAAATTGACTACATTTTTTTCTTCTAATGTAAATATATATTATTTAAATATTAACATTATAATAAAAAGTGGAAAAGAAACAATCACACACACATACATACACTCTCGCACTTGCATTAACATAACATAAATCAACTTGTGTATTGCAAAGAAAAATGTTATCTTTGTAAAGATCTGCTCTTTATGAACTGTAAGTTTCATTTTTTATTTTATATGATTTGAATCAAAAGTAATGGTGACTAATCAGTAAAAATGTAATCTAATGGGGCCAGAATTTTTGAAAATAAGGTGTGGTACCATTTTTCTTTGCTATATAATGTTCATTTTCCTGATATTTTCTTATTTTTGCTAATAACCCTATAATACTTGGTTTCTTTTCATACAATTTACATTTGTATATATAGTTCTTTGCAATAATAATAATCAAATTCAACAGTAAACTCTCATTTTGAAGACCAAGAAAAATGTGCTTCTTAGATAATGTAAAGTTCACAAAATATCTTTTCAGTTTTTGTGAAAAAGTTTGCCATATAAAATGTGTTATTGGACATTCATAGAATAAATGCTCCATGGTTTCATCAGAAACCTTACAAAAAGTACAAAGCTTTGAATCTTTAAGTTTAACTTTATATAAGAAAGTGTTAGTTGCAATTATTCTATGTAAAAATTTATATTGAAAAGTTCGTAAATAAGTGTCTTTACATGATTTTCTTAAAATAACATAGTATTCTGACCAATCTGCAATTTCAATACCTAGTGATTCCTCCCATTGTAAGAACTTTTCTGTTGGCAGTTGCACATTTCTGTCAACAAGATCTTTGTATACTTACTTTTGTAAAATAAACTAAGTTGGGAAACAGGTTTGAGAACTTCCCCAGAGGTAAAAATTAAAGTGAGCATTTTTAATTGACAGGGACATTAGATACCTGACAATAATTGGTTATTTAAACTGTGTACCTGAGTGGACCATATCAAGGTAAACTCAACTGTTTGTTAATTTTATCATCTTCTGCAGAGACGAAAAAAAGTGTACGGCAAAATCCAGTTAAGTTATGAATTTTCTAAATCATACAATGCATTTGAATTCTATTTATCTAGGGCATGCCATGCTTCAAAACTTTTCCAGATTCACAGGTTTGTCTGTACTCGGAGAAAATTTTGTGGTGAAAATACGGCCATTTTAGCCATAGGTTCCACATGAACCTTAAATAATGAACCGTCACAAAAGTGACTTTTTAAGTCAGAAGTTCATGATGGGTTTTTTTTAAACAACACTATTTAACGGCATCATCCAACACTCACATGACTGATTCATATACTTTATTTTAAAATGAAAAGTACATGTATGAGAAGTACTCTTCTTGGAATAGTATACTGACTATACTGTTAATATAATTTGAAGAAGGAAAATGATTGGTTTTGTTTGTAGCCTAACGTCCAGTGGCAAATGTTTCATTCATGTTCAGATCGAGTATATTTTTCTGACGTTCCAGACTCCCAGATAATATTTATAATCGTTATGGATAAGTTTGGCAACGAGATAATGCAAATGTACATAGTTTTTTTACGTTTAACAACACTGTTTTCATTAATATCCCATAATTCATCCACCAGTGTACAATTTTCGTTTGAACATTTGTCAAAACAGAATCTTACATCATGAATGTAAATCCAAGGCAAACAAGGTAAATTAAGATTAAATTTCCTTGAATTAAATACAGAGTTATATTTAAGAAGAGACTGTTAAAAACGGGGAACAAGGATACGTAAACAATGATGTTTCATATGCAATCTTATAAAAATATTTCTCCGATGAGTTGGATAACCTCCTATCCACTTCATATTTGTACATGTAACTTTTGATCAGTAATAATTTTAGAAAAATCTGCTATTATTTAGACTATAGTTAAGTAATTGGAACTGATTTTTTTCTTCTAAATTATAAAAGTGCCCTTTCTGCAGTGACGTCATTTAGAACTGTTCTACAGTCCTGACTGATTTAGTCAGTTCTGCTGACAGTTCTACGGTTAGAACTGATTTGGTCAGTTCTACCTAGAACAGTTTTAGACAGTTCTACCCTAGAACTGATCCTGATAGTTCTACCTAGAACTGATTTAGTCAGTTCTACCTAGAACTGATCCTGACAGTTCTACCTAGAAGTGAATAAGTCAGTTCTACCTAGAACTGATTCTGACAGTTCTACTTAGAGCAGTTCTAGGGTAGAACTGTTCTAGCTAGAACTGTTCTAGGACAGGTTAGAACAGTTCTCTGATAGATTATTCTGACAGTTCTAATGAGAGGTTAGAAGTGATCTCCACTGTATGATTGAAAACTTTCGAAACTATTGACTGGCAAATAGTCTGTGGAATAAAATGAAACACGTATTTTATTCTTTTTCGTAACGAAAAGACATACTGAGGTATTAAAAATTATTTATCCCCACTAGAAGCCCGATTTCAGTCTGAAACGGCCATTTTGGTCTGATCACATCTTGATTGACTGGATTTACCGCTAGAGAAATTCGTCAAGATATTTCAGATCGTTTAGTCGCCGTTCAGGTCGATAGCCTCATCAGGTAAATCAGTTCGTTAAGGCGTATCAAGACGGAAAAGAGTGAATCGTCTAGCGGGTTGTTTGGACCCGTTAAGACCATGTCAGACCAAAACAGACCATGGATACAAAGTTACGTCAAGATGTTGTCAGACCGTGTCCAGTCGTGTTCAGATTTTAATCATTTGGACACAAAACGAGTGAAACTTTCCTATTGTTTATCAGGGGTTGCTCCCCTTTTAAAAATAAAATAAAAGTTAGAAAGAAGACGGTTTATGTTAACTGAAAGTCTACCACGTCCCTTTAATCATGTTAATTAAATAAAAAAAATGTTCAATTTGAATTCTTACTACATCCTATTTAACATGTTTTGTATATATTTTGTATATATTTTAAAAAATAGCTCAAAGTCATACTGCTGAACAAACCGCCGCGAAATGACTAAAAAAAAATCAACAGATTGCCGAAATAACATTTATTCATTGAATGTAAGCACCCGAACCTTTATATTAAAGGTTTACAAGTGATTACAATACATGTTTTTGCAATTACAGACTGTCGTGGGTGGTGAAAAATTTGTTATGTTGACGCAATAGATCATTTTTACACCCGTATTAAATAATTACGGATGTCGGCCGTGAACACACAGGCACTTGTCTCAGAAAAAAAATTTCCTATATACCTTATTATAGAAAAAATTTCCTATATACCTTATTATAATAAGGTATATAGGAATTTTTTTTTCTGAGACAAGTGCCTGTGCGTGAACACTTGAAAACGCGTGATCTTAATAATTATGTTTAATTAAATTTAAGATGTAACATTTTTTAATATTGTAAATGAATGCATTCATTTAACTTTTAATGTTGGCTATATAAATTGCATTTGAGTGAGGCAGGGAAAAAAATATATATATAACTAGAATCTATGTCTTTTCTCGTTTTCCGTTTACTGTCATGCCATTGTCCGTTCATTTTTGCCAGACTTATGCGTTTGACTTTCCATCTTTATTTTTCACTTAGTCTATAATTCGAGAGCCTTTTATAAAAAAAAATATTACACACCAGAAGACTTTGTTAAAAGATAAAGTTTGAATATTATAGCAGAAAAAGGCCAGTGTACCTGAAGTACATTTGAAGACCAGGTTATATATATTACATGAATACAGCATAATAAAGCTGGTTTAATTTGAATTACTATCCATTAGGGACATTTTCCGACGATAATTAATCAAATCTGACAAGTTTGATTAAAAACGGAAAATACGCCCGTATACGATTTAACGTTACCGTACCCTCTTTACTTGTCGCATGTCGGCATCTTCAAATGGCAAATTTATTTTACACAAATTCGTTGACATGCCATGATGGTAGATGGACACTACAGCACAATATAAGCTGAGCTGGAAATTACAATTGGTGAGTAGAAATGAATAATATTTTAAAACATGCCTATCAGACATGAGAATAATCATTGATCCGGCCAAGAGTTTGAAGGAAAGATGTTTACATTTGTTACATTTGTGCATACAGGTATGAATTGACTTTCTAATACACCACATTCTTGTACAGTAACTTGTTCAAAGGCAAAGTAAGAATTTGGGCTTGTAAAAAAAATTATTCCTGTGATTGGACCCCCCCCCCTTTTTGGAAGATCAATGCATGATTTGAAAAAGGTACATATAAACTATGGTTTAAATCCTCCCTTTTAAAAAGGGCTGGATACACACCTGTTTATTGCCTAAACCATTGTGTGTATTCACAATGGATTGGTTGTGGGGGGGAGGGGGGCCTATTACCAGACCTAACCCCCTGATGGAGTAACCCTAGTCCAAATAATTATGACGTCTGGCAAGGCTATTTTTTTTCTGGGACGCCTTCCTAGGACGTTGTAGGAAGGCGTCCCAGAAAAAAATTTAAATAGCCTTGCCAAACGTCATAATTATTTGGACTAGAGTAACCCTACCTATTCATATTTATTGTATGTTTAATAATGTATTGATAACTGTCACGTCCTAAAATTTGCATGAAATATCTGTCACTGGATTTTTTATAACTCATAACCAACCAATCTTCACATGTATGTTACAATGATGATGCACCTATTTATATAGCCACTGGTGGGTGATGTACAATAATTATAACTTATCACATATTTGTTATGAATACCTTCAAGGCTTGGGTTTGCATATGCAATAACCTCTAAATTGCCGGGGGCAAAAAAAAGTATATTGATATTGTGCCCTGATTCCAAATGATGTGACAGCATTGCGTCCTTAACGACAATTTTTTACACTTTTGTGATAAGAAATTTAAGATAATTTTCCAGGCATGTTTCATTAAATTGCAGGCGCGGATCCAGAGGGGGGTTCCAGGGGTTGGAACCCTTTCTCTTTTTGAGGATCAATGCATTTGAATTGGGACATGTAATTGGAACCCCCCTTTGTCCTGGTTTTCAAAATGGATGGACTCGCCCCTGAATTGTTATCAATGATTTGTTTTGCTCTAAATTTTGTAGAACTTAAATATAACATGTTATAATCTATGCATACCATTGCTTTGTCATGTATGTAGTAATATTCTACAAATTCTATTTTGAAATAAAAAAGTATTATTAAAAGAATTTGTTGAATTATTATTACTACAAATATCACAAATCAAATACATGTAGTTACTGTAAATTCAGAAATTATTGCTTGCAAATTATTGCGAATTTTTCATTTTTACGAGTTTGTGAAAAATCCTGTTTAATTCATATAAAATATCACAAAATGTGCGTTTAAATTATTGCGTTTACAACTCAGTCGCATTTTTTGCAATAATAAAAACCTCACATTAATTTCTGAATTGACAGTAGTATATATAAAATAGTATTAATGCTATTGACTTATTTAATTTTATACATGTTATAGAAGTCGCATGTAATACAAGTTATAAATACTTAATTCTTAATGTAAATTTTTTTGTAGATAAGATATCACATTGGTTTGAGCATGATTCCCAGCAAGATTATGAAGGGGCATATATATCATATATACATAGGAAATATATAGTGTCACTAAATTACTCTCATACGGTACCTCACCTCTGTAGCTGTAAATTGCGAAACGGTGGATTCATTCATAATTTTGAGTTACTTATTGCAATTGGAAATAACGTTGATAAAGCTAACAGCATTATGCCATGATGTTAATGGGATGTTCTGATTGGACAAAAAGGAAATTGTGAATTGAACAAATTTATATCAAACTTGAAATTCATAGGAAAAAAAGTAGGAAATTGGAATAATGAAAATTCATAGTTTCAATGATTATCTTACAATCATCATGATCATTGTCAATACTACAAGTGCATCATCATGATCATATATATCTGAATTCACCTTGGATAATTATACATTTAAAATAAGAATTTGGATATAATAAGAATTTCTGTGCTGGCGTTGCTACTGTTGGCTTCATGTACCACCAGCTGGGAGTGTTAAACCTTTTTGACCTTTCGTGAGGGTCTGTCACGGTCCGTCACTATTGGTTAGTGTCATATATGCATGATTATGGAAGTTTCACCAACCTAGACAAGCTTTACAGCCCTGGCACGGTTGTTGGTTGGACTTAGAGTCAAATGACAGCTTGCTGTATACATTTGTAGTTCAAATAGTCTCAATGAATCTACATGTATGTTGACAATCTTCTAAATTACTGTTCATTCTGAAACTGGCATTTTATACTAGTACATGTAGTAGTCGAACATATTAAACAATACATGTACTTCAAAGTATCAATTTATTTTGTCTCGCCTTACATGAAAGTCATGAAAGTTGGTTGTATATATGCAAGAAATATGTATTACAGTCTTGGGGTGATGATGTAAGCTATTTTTAATAGAGCTTTACATTTATAAAAGCTAAACGAGCTGGCTCAGTGAATGAGTGTAAAATATACTGTTACATTTTATTACATGTAATTGGATACATTTTATTGTATATGAGTACCTTGCAAGGTCTACTTGTCTATCAGGTTAGGTTGACCTGACCTTAATTTTATTTCATGGATAATTTAAGTGATTTAGGTTATT
This sequence comes from Mytilus galloprovincialis, assembly GCF_965363235.1. Classification (NCBI taxonomy): domain Eukaryota; kingdom Metazoa; phylum Mollusca; class Bivalvia; order Mytilida; family Mytilidae; genus Mytilus; species Mytilus galloprovincialis. The sequence goes on along the minus strand of NC_134845.1, from coordinate 79,165,603 downwards.
TCAGTTTAATACAATGTTAACATGGTTAGGTTTGTTTCTCAGATACTTCGTAATGAAATTAGAGACTGGAAATGGGGAATGTGCCAATAAGACAACAACCCGACTACAGAGCAGACAACAGCAGAAGGTCATCAATGTTAAGTTTGAATTGTTTCTCAGAAGCTGTAAGCTACATTGAACATGTTGGAAACAAACATATTTTTTTTTTGCCTAAGGAGATATGGTATAGGGGTGAATCCAGCCATTTAAAAAAGGGGGGGTTCCCAACCCAAGACAAAAGGGGGGGGGGGGGGTTCCAACTATATGTCCCCATTCCATGATCGTCCAAAAAAAGGGGGGTTCCAACCCCCTGAACCCTCCCCCTGGATCCACCACTGGGTATGAAATTTGATGCGACGACTTTCATAACTTAAACTATAAACCATGTAGACCAAGTGATTTTCTTTTTAGTCACTATTTAATAGGTCACTGCACACCCTTCAGCAAAGACCAAAAACTTAAACTTCATGATGAGCACCCTATAAATGGCTCTGCTTGGAAAGAGCTAGGCTTCTAACAGAGTTAATGTAAAAAATTCAGACGAGAACCCAACAGTGATGACAACTTGATTTAAACTAGTATACATGAGCTACAAACAAACAAATATGTGATAAACAGACCAAAATGACCGTTTCAGACTGAAATCGTGCTACTAGTGCCCGTTACCCCCTATTTTTATTTTTTTTCATTTCAGATGTATAAATAAAGCAATTATCTCGTCGACTTATTTCTTTCATAAGGAAAACTTTTAAGTTTTCCCTAAATAAACAAAACAAAATAAAATACCCTATTTATTTATTTTTTATTTCAGATGTATTTATAAACGAAAAGCAATTGTCACATCGAATATTATACAATTATATCGTTGAATGTTCCTTTCATTAGCGTTTTCCATAAATAAACAAAATAAAATACCCCAAATGTCGTTATTTTCAATGTATTACTACATAAAAACAAGGTCAGGGATATTATATTGAAATTTGAAATTACTTTGACCAATAAGTCTTTTACAGAAGCTTACGAATAATCTATTGCCAACAAAATTTGACACCCCAGCTAACTTTTTGAATTGTGGATATAATTAAGCAGTTATAATAGGCAACCATAAAGGTTTTCAACCATGAGAAAACATCCATAACGTTTAGTCATTTATAAAAGGCCCCGACATAGTAACATTATTTTTTTTCACCATCTCCCTTCTCCGGGAATCCTTATACCTTGTACTCTATCATTCTATAATGATATTCAATTTTGAGACTTGAGAAGAAAACATTACTTCAGGTTGCAGTCTTGAAATTGACTATTTCATAGGCGTACATGCAAAACAGCTGATCTTTGAAAATAAAAAAACAAGAAATGCTACATAGAAAAAAAATCATGTTCATATCATGTATGTACTAATGTGAAATTGTGATTTAATCGAAAAAGAATTTTTGCTGTTTTTACTAGGCCGCATCACTTCCAATAAACATTATATCCTTCTAATTTTCTGGATTGGTGTCCCCTAAAAGATGCAAGATTTTTTAAAGTCTATATATAAGTTTCAATTCAGCATAAACCTATAGTCAAACAGAAAAAAAATGACTTCAGAAAAAAATTCAGAAAAAAGTCACTATTGTGTTTCCCTCCATGTTTTGACATGCACCGGAAACTGGAGTTGAAATAATAGACTGGTACCTATAACAATAATGGCATGTCTTAAAAAAAATCATTTACTTAGTTTCATTAAAAAGCTATATTTGAACATTAAAAATGCCATTAAAAAAAATGTTTGGCTGTAATAATAAAAATAACCCCACTACCCCTTTCTTAAAACAGGCAAAATTTGGAAATCAGTCATGTCTATCAAATGATCTTTAAATCTCATTCTAGACTATCTTTATGAATGTTTTCTTATTATTTGGATACTGCAAAGCTAGAAGAGTATTCTATTATTTTTATTTTTTTCCTTCTGTTCAATAGTTTACCCCTCCCCCTTTTTTCAATGAAATCTACCCAAGTGGGCCTCTTGTTTAAGTCAAAATTGAAAAACTACCCAACACTTTTTCATATTGAAGAATTTGCTACAATACAACTAGCTGAACACAAGAAAGACCATAACTTTCTCTTTATTGACTATACTGGTCTTTATACATGCCTACTATATCATAGATTTTAGACTGTTCTTGACACACAAATGCATATAAAATTTGAAATAAAATTCAAGAAAAAACAAAATGAATACTGAAGTTGTTGTTTTTGGTAAGAATATTGATTATGTGTCACACCTGATCACAAAAATCCTTGTCAGGAAGAATAGTTTTAGAAAAAAATCTACTTTTTAAACAAATGTTTAACCCAAATATGGAGATTTTATTTAACCAAGCAGTGCCGTAGACAGGAAAAGGAGTACTCATGAAAAATGAACATTTTGTGAAAATCTTTTCACCAAAAGTTCATTTTATACATATTCTACTAAAATGTCAACAATTGAGCCATAAAACTAATAACCCTAAAGTAAAATATTACTTTTGTATGTAGCTGTCTCTTTAACTTTTCACTAATTTTCAATAAAACTGTGCAACTAGACTTTTCATCACAAGAACAAGATTTCATGGAAAATGAAATATTTCTATGTTCTTTTTAATTGAAAATCATGTACTATGTAATACCATCAAAATCTCAATATGTCTCAAACTGTTGTGCTTTATATCTACAAATACTTTTTAATGGTGTCTAGTGTAAAAAAGCATTATTATTACATAATTTCAGTTTTTTCAGCTTCTTCCTTGCAGTGAAAATATGAAAAAAAATTAACCTATGCAGGTTGTAGTCTTGTAATTGACTGCTTCATAGGCTAACATGCAAAACAGCTGATCTTTGAACATAAAACAATACAAAATGCTACATTGAAAAAAAAATTCATGTTCATATCATGTATGTTCTAATATGAGATTGCGATTTAATCGAAAAAGAGTGGGTCTTGCTACGAAGAATAAAAAGTGACATAACCCTGAAGTCCAAACATTTTTTTGTCTACTTTCTGTTTGCTGTTTTTAATAGGCCGCACCACTTCCAGGAAACATCATATCCTTTCAATTTTCTGGATTGATGTCCCCCAAAAGATGCAAGAGTTTTTGAAAGTCAATATATAAGTTTCAATTCAGCATAAACCTATAATCGAACAGAAAAAAATGAATTAAGAAAAAAGGCACTATTTTGTTTCCCTCCATGTGTTGACATGCACCTGAAACTTGAATTGTAATACAAGACTGGTACCTCCAAATTGAACTATCTTCTTCTAAATGATACACACAGCACAATAAAACAATACATATTTCGCTATCCTTTCAAAATTGGAATTTGATCAAGAAAAAAACATTCATCCATGACTTTTTGTGTAGTTTCAGTTTTGATTATGGTTCTAAATTTAGAAAGACACCTGTTGATGTTTTGCTCCTTGAGACTTGAGAACTCAGATAAATGTCATATTACTCAGTGCTCAGTTTCTGTGTAATGTTTCGTAGACATTCCCCCCCCCCTCTTCTTTTATCTTTGATATTCCACTTACACATGTTATATATATAATGTTGCACTTGTGGTCAATAACTCCTTATTATTGTTTATACTTTTTACACAAATATAAATCATCCTAACATTTTCATTTGAATAAAAAAAAAGGGACATGCCAACGTTTTTCTAGTTCAACACACACATTTACATGCCATTTAAATTTACCAGCAATTCGTTCACTACAAATTTACTGTTTACGCTCTACTATGATTTTTCAAATGATATTGTGTGGTCAATTCTGGTTTGATATAAACGATTGTGATACGACTAGAAGCAGAATTGTCCCTGGTTTATTTGGGTTTTTGTACTTTCCGTTGAAATAAATACGATATGGTAAAACAAAAACAGTTGTAAAAGATGCAGACTTACAAACAATAGGATACTACGATTTATGATTAGAGTAATTCTGATAATTTCTTTGAAGTTTTGAGATAGCACAGGGATACGTGTTAGTATTCATGATAGACCTCATGAAGTTTTTATCCCGAATTCCTCTAAAGGCGTGCAATTACGTATATTTTCTTTCATTCATACTTCATATTTAGATTTTCATATATGATAAAAAAAAAAAATAATTACCCTGGCTGCACTCTGAAAATTAAAATACATGAATATATGTAATATTGAGAAATATATAATATGAGTGTTTCTATTATTTCTAAACTGTTAAAGAAAATGTGTTAAACATACTATTTATGAAAGTAAAACACAAAATCAAACCTCCAAGGCTGTCCAAAAATAGGAAGCCCATAAAAGCTGAAATCATTTTAAAATAAAGGAGAAATGTATCACTTTCATCCAAAACTCTAATTCGTGACCTTGTTTATTTTGGCCCTTTTTGGAATAGTGTAGTCTTTATTGTTTGCATTTGCTTATATTTATATATACGGAGAAACATTAAATGTCGTCGCATCTTGTGTTGAAAAATTGGTTAAGTTGTCTTAATTTTCTGTAATCAGCAATAATATGACGTTTTAACGTGTAATGTTTCTGGTTGTATACCGTATATCAGGATTTTTTCGCGTGTGTTTAATTTTCGCTTTGTTCGCGGTAGCTAAAGAAACGCGAAAATTTGACCTATCGTAAATTACCCTACATATTCCCCGATTTATCAAAATTTGAAAGTTGTATATATCATACTGGTAATTATGGAGTTTTTTGTGTTGTTCAACAGATCACAAGAATTGGTAAACTTAATTAAAATAGCTTTAAACATACGTGTCACACCTTTTGAAAACACAGCAACCCGATGCTTATTAGTGACGAGCTATTGTATTGATAGGTGTCATAACCAAAACAATAGACATTGAATGTAAAAATATAATTAAAATAAGTATTTTTTACAAGGATATAAATATATCTGTATTGATCAAAACCTCTAACTTTTAGAATGCCCCAATGTGCATAATTTAAATTCATGTTCCTTAAAGTTCTCTTAATTGTGTTTACTCGTATTTATTCGAGAACGATAACCTATTAATTTTGTGTTACGTTCATCTATTGCAATGCGATACAGTTTCTTTAGCGAAAATTATACACAGTGAAAATTTAACATGTTCATTCCGTTATGAAATCGCGAAAAAAGCCAACGCGAAAAAAAACCAATATACGGTATGTCTTTTAAAGTTGAACTTACTTAGATATCATGACAGACCTGAAATTCAAAAACAAATAATCTTAATTCACAGAATGTATCATACAATGCCCGTATTGATGTTTATCGTGTTTATATATTACTAGTGACAAACACATATTATGTACAGAGATGTCAGGCAACCAATTCAAAATCCTTATCAGTTCAACCAATTCAAAATCCCTATCAGTTCAATCAATTGTTCTTTATATTTTTACCTTTAGACATAGAAACTAGGTATACTGATACTTCGGAAGGGTTACCATATGGTGATACACATATGGCACCCGTTGTGTTGCTCATGTTATTGCAAACCCGGTAAATAGTCTAATTCGGAAGTTCACTGTCATGAAAATTGAAAGGGATTGTAGTTACGACGTAAAAGACATATCCGATATTATCTGTGAAACTGTGTATACTGTTTATTGCAAACTCATTTTGACTCAAAATGGTCTAAGCAAAAATGACATCAATAGCACTATTCTGTCACAGAGAAAGGCTTTTTTTTTAACATTAGAGGTAATGAATTTGATGTATGACACCTAAAGAGTCATAACAAATAAATCAATTGTCTTTTTTGTAACTTATTCTGTATCTTTTGTCAATTTGCAGTATCCCAATCCTATGTAAAAGAGGGGCGAACTTCACCAAAAACTGGATGTTATTTCTGATGATCCGGAAGGGTAACAAGATCGTGCTCCACATATGGCACCCATTGAATTGCTCATGTTATTGCAAACCCGGTAAATAGTCTACTTCGGAAGTTCACTGTCATGACAAGTGAAAGGGATTGTAGTTACAACGTAAAAAACATATCCGATATTATCTGTGAAACTGCTATTCCATAACGGTCAACCAAGTGATGGCTTCCGTAAAATTTACGAAGGGATGATTTCAACTTCACCATTTGGAACTCTACCCTACGAGTTTGAATTTTAACCCTCTATCAATAAAATCATGATAGGAAATACAAGCACGGGAATATCGAATCAATTTGGAGATGTAAACTCCGTATGCATGCGCTGCTGGAATGTTGCTACTTAAAAATGGAAAGTTCACAATTGGGAAGCTGAAATTATATCGTCTGTCGTCAAATTTTGTTTTAGTCGACCCTCATTGTCCATTTCTAGATGTAAGTCAAGATATGAGGCAGACTTAACTCTCTATGTTGTATCCTTTATATCTAGTTCGATGAGAAAGATGCGTTCAAAATAGTCACCAAATTTTGAATTATTTAATGAGAGAACATCATCTATAATATAGCGGGAAGTAAAGTTAAAGGATATTGCTAACTTTTTAATTTTCATCCTAAGAAGTTCCTGTATGAAGTCAGCCTCATAATAATTAAGAAACAAGTCGGAACGAAGAGTGCTGAAATTGTTCCCATTGGGATGCCGACAGTCTGTTGAAAAACACGTCCTCAAGACGTAACAAATAAGTTGTCAATCAAGAAATCAAGCATCTTGATAATGTCAGTGTCAGAGATTTTTTTGTTTGAATCAGTGTGATCCTTTACAAAGTAGGATGTATCCCTCTCTAAGACAAGATACTTGTTGGCCATCTTTTTTTTTAAAACAAATGTGGTAACTATTTCAATTTGTCTTTTAGTTTGTCTTTGAGTTTGAAATGGGGAATACCAAAAGTCAAATGTTTTATTACAATTGCAAGATGAAAGAGTCTAGGATTGAATGTACTCTAAAAGATTTTTTGATTTTTTTAGTATCCACATCGGATTCACGCCACCTCTACAATGGGCAGTTTTACAATAACTTTGAAGCCCGGCTTTGATTGCGGATAAAATTGATGTTAATAATTTAGAAAGAGGTTTCGTGGATCACTTGGAAGACCCAACAATATACCGTTGTTTGTAAGGACACTTTTGTAGTTTAGGTATCGAATACAGTTCTTCATTTTTGGTTGAAATTCCAATGGAACATAGAATAGATCGATGATTATTCAGGATTTCTTCTTTGGTAATTGTCGTGAGAGTATATTTTGAGTTTCCAAGTGAATTGTCAATACCTGATTGATTTATCAAGCAGTTTATGTAATGGGTGACTTTGTTGAACGCATCTATCCCATCGAACTAGAGATAAAGGATACAACAAATACAGTTAAGTCAGCCTCATATCTTGACTTACATCCAGAAATTGACAATGAGGGTCGGTTGAAAACAAAACTTTGCGTCAAAAGAGATGAGTTTAGCTTTCCAATTGTGATCTTTCCATTTCTAAGTAGAAACATTCCAGCACCACATGCAAACGGGCTATACATCTGCCAATTGATACTATATTCCCGTGCTTGCATTTCCTATCATGATGTTCTTGATAGAGGTTTGCTGCTCGCACGGAAGCTTTTAAACCAAGAGTTCCAAATGGTGAAGTTGAAATCATCCCTTCGTAAATTGTACGGACGCCATCACGAGTTGGTTGACCGTTATAGAATAACCGTTTCACAAATGATATCGAATATGTTCCTTACGTCTTAACTATCATTTCCTTCCCTTTCATGAATGCGACCTACCGAATTAAGACTATTTACCGGATTTGTTATGACATAAGCAACGCGACGGGTGCAACATGTAGAGCAGAATCTGCTTACCCCTCCGGAGCACCTGAGATCACCTCTAGTTTTTGATGGGGTTCGTGTTGCTTATTCTTTAGTTTTCTGTTTTGTGTCATGTGTTCTATTGTTTGTTTGTCTTTTTGTCATTTTATTTTCAATTCATGAGTTTGACTGTCCCTCTGGTATCTTCCGTCCCTCTTTTACAAACAAAAACGATGTTGTTTGTGGCTTTATCCGCGGGGACAATAACATATTTGTCACGGAGGTAGGACAAGTATTTTGCAACATTTGGGTCTTTAAAGATTGACGTAGCATGGGTATTGATAGACCCATTCAGTTTCTTAATTATGATGTTTATCAACGACCTCACAGCCTTAATCAATTTTGGAAAGAGTATCTACGTCTTCCTTTTCGCATTTAGCCCATTGCCTTGCAGAATCCTCGTCTGAATCCATAAGTATTTTGAAGTTGTATTTCAAATTGATGGATTCAAGCTCACGATATTTCGGTTTAGACTTGAAGTCATCAATATCCTGAATATTGAGATCATGCAAAACGTGTTTGTGATTGAAAATTTTAAGTTGCAATTGGTTTGGTATAGGTAAAAGGAATTATTGGTACAAACTGATCTTTGAAATAAGGAGGTATTTTCGACTGAACTCATTTATGATGAAGGATATTGTTTAAGTTGACGCCATCGAGACCTATGTTGGCAAAGGAAAGGTTACAAAAATATATAGTCTCTCTTTCATCGTTTCAAATGCAAACTGGTTTGAAAAGATTGTGACTTGCAATATCCGAAATGATAGCTGTAAGTTTGTATTGGTGTGCATATGAGGGTTTGTAATTATAGTGATTTCCAAACAGAAATTGAACAGAGAATGAAGTTTTGAAGAGAGTAAACTGAATGTAATGTATGACTTTAATAGAAATTACTCGAAGATTAAATTTCAGACTACAGGAAAAAGTCAGGGAATATTGAACCCTCGTCCCCCCCTCCAACAACAACAACAACAAAAAACTATTTTCCCCAGGTGTCTGTTATGGATAATTAATTGACCAAAAACGCAGTTACCACGGATGTCATTCGCTATATCAAGAATAGTGATCTTGAAAGAATACCTAACTGGACAGGGAAACATAACTAACACTTCTATCGATGTCATAAATATTGTCGATAAACGATATAGAAAAAATAGGTACTAGTATCATGGTGAACATAAAAACCGTCATCAACGGATTAAACTTCGTAAAATCATCCACTTGCTGATCTGTTATCGATAAAAAAAAAATAATAGAAGACATGGAGTTTTATGGAAATTTGGTCAGTTAAAAATTGTTATCACAATAATCCGAGGAAAATTCAAAAAGGAAAGTCCATAATCACATGGCAAAATCTAATTTTTTAAGGCGTAATTAGATCAAAAAAAAAAAGAAGGACTCGCAAATACGTTTTAACAAAATAGAACAAATCATAGTATTTGATGTAACTTCTCGTCGCCGTCATACATATACAAGATGAAAACATACACCTTATTTGATACTTTTGAGATCGACGTACCTTGTGCAATTACGACAGGAACGTTCCCAGTGTTATGCCGTAGCATTGTGTATAGTGTAATGCTTTAAATTTACTGGTGTAAAATAATTGATATAAGTATGTACCTAGGTGACCTTATGAGAATTTATCAGTTCGATGCTTTAAACATTTACCTAATAAAATTTTATAACAATGTACTCAGTGTAATGCACGGATACTATTCATTATGTAATGATTCACGGGTTTACCTAGCGTAGTGCCATACGTGTATAGCCTCTGCATAATGCTAATGCATTGCTTTCTTGTTTATATAATATAAAGAAAATCTAAGGAGATGTGGTATGACTGTCAATGAGACAACAACCCGCCACTGGTCAAATGAAGTCGATGTAGAGCAGGCAATTACTATAAACAACCATACTGTTTTCAATAATTAAAGAACATAATGTGTAGGCTATAAAAGACTCCGACATGACGAATGCGAAAAATTTCAAACGAAAAATCAAACGGCCTTATTTTCCGTCCCTCTTTTATAAAACATAATATTTACGAAAAACAAATGCCATGTTGTGAAATGACAGACATGAACAAAAGTGATCGACAACCACTGCAGTAAACCACATGTTTCTCAATTCTTGTATAATCACGAACTACATGACAGTTTTGTTCTTAGCTGCAAGCATAGAGCTGACCGCGTAGGAGTTCCTCATGGATAATCACTGAGGTCGTTGAACATCCCTTGCAGTTGACTTTGGTTAAATTAATCAAAAAAATCTTTAAAATGCTATCGAAATGTAATAGTCTTAACTCATTTCACCTCTCATTCCACTAAATATTAAATTGCAGTTACAAGTGTCACATAACTTTCCTGACCTATTTTCTTTAACCGTAAGAATGAAAATGTCACTTCAAAATTTCTTTCTCTAATTTTGAATGATATCACAAAGGCACAAAAAAAGAAAACAAATTTCGCTATCCCTTCAAAATTGGAATTTGATAAAGAAGAAAGGTTATATTTTTTTTCTACGATGTGTTCTTTCAATTTCAAGTTGAAAGTTGGGAGTTGGGAGACTTATTCTAAGATATATGTTATAGTGATTACGAGTACCAAAGCTTCATAAAATTCCGTACAAACAACGGTATATTGCTGGCTCATCTTCATGTTCCACTAAAGAATTGTCCATTAGATTGACTTAAATTCTGTCCGCAGTGAAAGAGGGTCTTCAGAAATACTGTGAAACTGTTTACTCGCGTAGTGGTATTAACTATATGTGGATTCTTAAAAATTCTAGAGAACTTCTAGACAATTTTAAATCTCGGTCTTTTTCTGAAATTAGTTCCATCAAAACTTTTGATTTTTTTACCCTGTATACCACCATTCCCCATGTAAAATTGAAAAATCGCCTAAATAAATTATCCACAATGCCTTTCAACATAGAAATGGTAGCATACGCTATAAATTTATTACTTTGTGATTTCATAAGGCATATTTCATTAATAGTGACAAACAAAAAGGTAAAACATGCTACACAGAAGAACAAGTGGTCAGTTTGCTGGAGTTTCTTATCGACAACATATTTGTTGAGTTTGGAGGTAGACTTTTCCAACAAATTATCGGCATTCCTATGGGAACAAACTGTGCGCCTCTTCTTGCCGACCTCTTCTTATTTCCATATGAATCGGAGTTCCTCCAGACACTTGTCAAAAATAAGAGGATCAAAGAAGCCAGATTATTTAATTTCACTTTCAGATATATTGATGATGTTCTTTCTATAAGCAATTCGAACTTTTCTGATTGGGTTCCATTAATATATCCCCCAGAACTAGAGATTAAAGAAACAACAGACACGGCTTCCTCCTTTTTATTTTTAGAGTTATATCTAGAATTTGACTTACACAGTCATCTCAGTACCAGAATCTATGACAAACGAGACGATTTTAATTTTGAAATTATAAATTTCCCCCACCTTAGTAGCAATATACCAACTTCACCTGCATATGGCTATATATTTCCCAACTTATTCGATATTCAAGAGCTTGCAGCTCCTACTCAGACTTTGTAAAACGTCATCAGTGTCTGAGTAGAAAGTTGATGAACCATTGGTATGTCAAAGAACGTCTCGTCCTTTTTCTTAAAAAGATCATCGAAGGTACCAAGACCTTGTTGATAAATATTCCGTATCAACTTCTCAAATAATACATGATGGTCTTGATGTATAGATTCAGCGTACTGATGTTGTTCATCATCTTAACAACTTGTTTTATTGTTCTTTCATTTGTCTTTGTTCTATTATTAATATTACTTTTACTGTTGAATGTTTTATGTGATATCCGTTTGACGTGGCTCGGTACTTATACCTCTCGTCAATGTGTTTGTATTGGCTTTCATTTTTTAGGGGTATGTTTTGTATATGCGACATTGTGTATTTCGTTTGTTCTTATAACGTGACTCTGTACTTTAAAAGATCCCGTCAGTATGATATTGTTCTATTATATGTCATTATGATATATTTCTTTTATGAAGTACTATATACGTTGAACCACAAACGTCAAAATCATTCGATCGCGTAGTGGAATCGACTACTTTTGGATTCCTATAAATTATATATATAACTTTTGGACTAGTTTATATCTCGGTCTATTTCTGAATTTTGTTCTTACATACTTTTGATTTTTAACCCTGTATGCTATCATTGCCTATGTAAAAGTTTAAAATTGTTTGTATGCACATTGAACGACAAAGTTATGTGACGTATAAAAAAATTCTGACGTCAGACACTCAAATCAATCAATGTATTCGTAGATAGTAGATGTGTTTGTGTTCTGTTAAATTGTTCCTTTTCAAATTGATATACGATGATGACTGATGTACCCATGTTTTGACTATTTTTTTTATTGTGTCTGTTTGTTTAACGCATCAGTGTAAATAAACGGAATTTGATGAGACTGTCATTAAAGTGAGAGGGATAGCGCTATAAAACCAGGTTTAATCCACCATTTTCTACATTTGAAAATGCCTGTACCAAGTCAGGAATATGACAGTTCTTGTCCATTCGTTTTTGATGCGTGTTGTTATTTGATTTTGCCATGTGATTATGGACTTTCCTAATTGATTTTCCTCTGAGTTCAGTATTTTTGTGATTTTACTTTTTAGTTTCTAAGTATTTTTTTTGTGGGGCTAATCTGGGTATTTTTTTTGTAAGTTTTCAATCTTTGTTCTTCCGACTTGTTCGCATTGCACTCTAGTGTCCAAATTGATTTATTGGTTTCGACTTACTTTTTATATAAATATGATTCATGTCCTAAAATTCTCAATTTCACAAAAAACGAACGTCTTTTAAATTCAACAGTTGAATTCTTTACATCACGTACTGACTAAATTGTGTTTTTTTCGTTCAAAACTACGCCTTTACAAATCGATATTGTTGGGTCAATTCAGGTTTCATTTTAATTAATTTGACATCAATTGAAGTAGAATTGTCTCATCTTTATTTGTTTATTTATTTATAATTTTGTTGTGAGGCGTTTTTACTTTCTGTTGATATCATAAACACGAAATGCCTCCTCATACGCGTTTAAAACAAAAACAGTGTAGTAAATTCAGGCTACCCAAACCAATAGAAAGCTTTGATTTCTAACTGGAGTCATTCAGATAATTTCTATGAGGTTTGAAGACAGCACAGGCGTGCTTGTTGAATTCATGATAGACCGCACGAAGTAGTTTCACTTTCGTGTGTTTATTTTCCTTTCTTGGAGTAAGGGGGATAACTTGCGTAACTAACGACGAACGTTTTTAATCCCGTATTCCGCTAGAGAAGTGCATTTACGTACACTTCGCCTAAATGAAACAATGTATGAATTAAAAAACTGCCCACAATAGATGAATGATATCTGTGTTGTATTAAAACTTTCGGGTTTTTTTTCTTAAACAGAAACTCATGTTTGTAATATATAACGGCATATAAATATACTTAGGATTATTGAGTAAAACAAAACACTTTTGATAACATTTTAATGAAACTAAGGGCATAAATTTGGAGAAAAAAAAATTATATGTAGTTCATTCCGTATATTTGTATTCTAGTAACGCATTGATATATACACAATTTGATCCCTTGTTATTATCTTTTTAATGTTTAATATCATTTTCATATTAGTAAAATGCAAACATCTGTACACAAAACAAGTTGTTATTTTGCAATAAACCGTTCAACGTCATGCTATTCGCCGTACATTAAACAAAAACTGTCAGGTTATATTATTTAAAAATCATCTTTTTGATAGCGATTTTCAGTAAAAAGTGAAGTCATATTATCATAATCTAAAACATCGTCTGAAAAAAAATATACAGCAGTTAAATAGCTGGCTAATGGGACGACAAAGGGCGATTGACCTTCAAATGCTCTGGTACCAAACGCCCAGTTTCGGTGAGTGTAAAACAACAAATCTAGTCTTTCTTTGCTACTTGAAGGCATCAAATAAATTGATGCTTCATATATTAGAAAATTGTTTCAAAAGCGAAAACCTCATAGAGACTAAAAATCGTAATAATAAATAGAATTAATACCTTGTTTATTTTTTTTTCCCTTTCTCTCCGCTTCGTTGGCACCAAATTATGTCGGCGATGATACACAGAGATAATAATGAAATGATTTGGCAAAAGTTAGCATATTTGGGAAAACACACATCCAAATGCCGTTAATTTACCCGAAAACACAGTTATTTGTCATCTATTATTCTTAGACAATACATTCTATAAAAATTGCTTTTTTTCTATTTCAAAGACGGTTTTACAATGGATTTTATCAACATATCAAAGAAGTTTATAAGGTCTAACTCTTACTGTAGACAAGGCAATGTTATTGTTTAGAAAGCCTTTAATTTAGTTTGTCATCTTCAGACATATAAAAATTATGTACTTAATTTCTACTCGAAATCACTATAAAAACATGATGAAATTTCATTCGAGTATCCACACCAGAGACTTTTGTAGATAACATAAAAGGACATTAACTATGTCCTCGGACCAATTGCCCGACGTTCAGACATTGGTTAACAACAATATAATTATATAACATACAAAGGTCAAATTCTGAAAATTAAGAATTCTTATTACAACCATATAACATGCAGCTATAGGAGAAGCCAAAAAAAAATTAGATTATATTTCACAAAAAAACCAAATGTAATAAAACAAAACTAACAGATAAAAGCTCTCCCACAATCATTAAAACATAACAGTACAATATCAGGGCATACACCACAAGTATGGGAACAAATTCTAAAGCATCTACTAAACACGAGCAACAAATCCTGAAATTGTTTTAGAAATAATGTGCTGAGATATGATTGTAATCAGATAACTATCGACTAAAGTTCAAATGAAGTGGCTATAATCAATTATAGTCAACTGTACGGTTTTCAACAATTGTGAGGGGCGGATTGACGCTTACAAACATGTTTAACTATTCCACATTCTGTATCTGCTTGTCCAGAGGCAGGAGCTACCGGTTAAGTGGTTATCGTTGTATTGTCTGTAATTGTTGGTTTCAGAAGTTGTTTCGTTAAAAAAATGTCCCGTTACTTTTTTTTTGTAATTAGATTGTTTCATATCGGAGCATTTAAAATAGACTATATGGTACAGGTTTTTTCTAATTGTATACAGAGTTTACTGTTTCACAGTCTTTGTAAGTATATTTGTTTTATAATTGTTTATGATCAGAAAACTGTTGTACAAATTGCAATTACAGGCCTATTTAAGGTTCATTTCTAGTTTTAAGACAATGAGATTTTCTATTTTGTATTCGGATTTGCTATATTAAAGCGAAAAGATGTTCTGTATATAGTGGTACGAATAATTACAATCACACTTACAAGCAAGTTGGACAGCCATATCTGTGTTGTTTACTCTGTTCAGTGTATCTAAAAAGATATCATAGAATCAATTTAAGATAGAAAAATATAAATGAAAAAGTACACATGTTGTGAATGGGTTACATAATCCTTAAAGTTATGTAAACAATATGAATCCAACATCAATTCAAATAGTTAAATGCACTTTATATTCTTAAAGACATTACTATGTTGTCTGCAATTATTTCGTATAAGATGTCCATAAATTATTTTGATCAAATAGGAAGTATTTCATTTTATAATGTCTGGCCAATGTATTTACTAGTTGAAATAGATATAAAATGATGTGGTTTCAAATGTACCAGGCTTATAAATGTACACGCAGACGAGCGTTTCATCTACATAAGACCAGTAACCCTTATATCAAAATAGTCAGAAAGCCAAAAAAGTTGAAAGTTGAAACGGATATTTAAAAAATATAGATAAATAGAAACTCTTGATAGATCATATATGATATTTATATTGCTAAAGTATGGAACGCCAAAACCATGACCATTTCCATTATATGATGTGCATTTGCCTTTATATGATGTGTACTTGTCATTATATGATATGCATTTACCTTTATATGATGTGCACTTGTCATTATATGACGTGCAAATATGCTTATATTATGTGCAAGTATCTTTATATGATGTCCAAACATCTTTATATGATGTCCAAACATCTTTATATTATGTCCAAATAAATTTATATGATGTGCATACATACTTATATGATCTGCAAATGTACTTATATGATGTGCACACATACTTATATGATGTGCACACATACTTATATGATGTGCACACATTCTTATATGATGTGAAAATGTACTTATTATATGATGTGCAAATGTCCTCATATGATGTGCAAATGTACGTATATGATGTGCAAATATACTTATATGATGTGCAAACATCCTTTTATAATGTGCATTTTCCCTTATATAATATGCAAACATCTTTATATGATATGATTGTGTCATTATATGATGTGCTTGTAATCATATATCATGTGGTTCGCTTAACTTTATTATATGATGTCGAAACGTCATTATAATATGTGCTTTCATCGTCTTTATGGTCAATGAACATGGTTACGATTATAATGATTACTGTCTACGTCATAACTGATTCCGATCTGCTTCTGAGGAATAAATGTAAACCCGGTTTAAATCTGTAGCTATCGTTTTGAAAATAGTTTCGATTTAAGATGAGAAAACCTTGACGTGTTGGTTCCTTGATTTAAGATGAAAAAAACGATGGTCTACAGTAATGAACATACGGGGTCTACAATAGTGAGCATACAGTTAAAATCATTAAGTTTACGATATAGTTCTTAAATCTGTTGCTATCACAAGCGAAAGTGTATTTTCAAGATAAAGTGAGACAAAATGTTCTACTCTTGCATAGTTATTCCGCTATGGATAATTGGTTGATTAATTTGTTGATTGCTTGATTGATGTAAAACGCCACTTTCAAAACTATCATGCTATTTCGTGGCGGTGAGTTTATATTGATGGAAGAAGCCGAAGTCAACGGAGACCACCAACTTTCGGTAGGAAAAACTAATAATTCTATTCAATTAACATTGGAGTCCTGAACCGCCACGTGTCGGATTCAGACTCACAACCTAAGTGTTGACAGGCTAGATATTTTGACCACTCGGCTACCGATCCCCCCCCCCCCCCATAAAAATGAATTAATGGAGATATGGGATGATCTTTAACTCGGTGCATAACATTTGCGTGCATCTTTTTATTATGTTGTCATGCATTTATTGCACAGCTTCACTTGCATGATTATGAATAGAAGCTTCACGTCGAGCGGAAAATTGATAAAAAAAAAAGCAGTTGTGGTATTATTGCGAATGGGATAACTCTCCAAAAGAACCCCAATGAGACAGCAATTAACAGCTATAAGTCGCCGTGCGGCCTTCAACAATAAACAAACCCCATACCGCATAGTAAGCAATAAAAGGCCCCGAAATGACAAATGTAAAACAAATTTAACGACAAAACTAACGGCATAACTTATGTACAAAAAATGAACGAAAAACAAATACCGGTATGTAACACATCAACAAACGACAACCACTGAATTGCAGCCATCTGACTGTTTTGAACTACACCGACACCCTGAACCGGATTAATTACATTCTAGTTTACAGGAATACATTTCACCTTACCCAACCACATTATTCTGATTCCGAGCCGAACAAGTCTTGATCAGCCACACTTGAGCCGAACATGCTACCATTAAAGCACCCCACTAGACAGCTAATCATAATATAAAAGGAATGCCGCTTAGATATAACTCCAGATTCTAGTATACAGGGCTTCAATACTGACCATTCATTTGTTTAGTGATTGGAGGGGGGGGAGCAGATTCTTTTGTAAATGTTTGATTCCAAATTTTTTTGAAAGATATTTTATCTTTTCAGAAGGGAATCAAAATAATTGTTTCCATTGAAGAAAAAAAAATAACCATCTTATTTAAAAAAAAGTCTAAAGTTTTTCATTAAAGCCGGTCGATAAATATTTTTGTCCTGGAACAAGGAAGTAGACGTGCTCCGGTCCATACTAGATGAAGAGTCAGTGCCTAACTATCTGATTACGATACAATGTACAGATAATCTGTCTGAGCTTTGATTACAATGATCTGACAATACTTCACATACATCGATGACCGTGAGGGCATTTCGATGCATTGTCACCACAAAGATTTACTTTCGTTTTTGACTGGTTACCGATCGTATTAAAACGTAGACATTATCGAGTGCAAAAATAACCTTCCTTATTCAAGGAATACTCATAAAACAATTTTTTATAACATATTAAATTTTCAAAATGAAAATGTTGTGTCGTTAGAAATATGTACATACATTTTGTAAGTAAAAAATCATTAATATCCATGCACACGTACAGAAAAATTGTCTTAGAGACTCGAAATCCATCATAGCCCTAAACAAGCGTACAGACGGTATTCCGATTCGTGATTACGTGATGTTTCCAAGAGGGTAGTTTTAGAAATCCCAACTGATTCATTTGGTCCGATCTATAAGGACACAGTACGACAGAAGACAGTTCGGGTACAAAGTCACCCATTACACTGGCAGGGTCGTTCAATTTGTTGTATTCGGAAGGTCTCAAGCAAATTATTTGTTTGGTCGGTATGAAATCGGTTTAATATTGAAGTAACCAATATTGTCTAAGGTCTACGCAGATTTAGTTGTCTTGAACACTGGCGTAAACGTTTCTTCCCAGGTGATATTTGTATTCCCCCTTTTCCGTTAGGGCCTGGTTAATAAATTCGAGACTGTCGACCAACATTTTCCATCGAGTAAAGGGGAGACTAATTCCTCTTTTCTTTGGAATCACTTTTTCGTTCTGGGATTCCCATTCTCTGATGTCGATTCGAATTTTATATTTCCACTCTTTGGCTTGGATAAATCTGTTATTTCCCAATTCGACATTTCAACGTACTGCCATGTCGACGTATTTCGTTGTAAATGAAATGTTTCACGGTGTGACTAGCTTTTTATATATGCAGATTGATGGGTTTTTTTCATTGGTCAAAATAAAACGCAATGAACTGCAAACGTTTACATCATAATCTGATAAAGTAATCTACATGTCCTTTCAAGGATTTTGTTTCAGAGTGTGCCTAGCTTTTTATATATGCAGAACGATGTTTTTTGTCATTGGTCAAAATAAACGTAATGAACTGCAAACGTTTACATCATAATCCTATGAAGTCATATACATGTCCTTAAAAGGATTTTTAATGCAGGAGATCAATCACCTTATTAGAATATATAATTCTGGTCTTTCAATGGTTGAAATATGACACAATAAACTACAAAGTGATTTACGGTATCATGACCTTATATGGGAGTATATATACGTCTAGTGTTGGAAGTTGGGTCTATTTTGAAGTTCGGGGACTTCCCTTTTGGTCGCCATCTTGCCGCCTTACCGCCTTACGTTTTTACGGTAGCCTTAAATGTCCTAACATGTACTTCTCATGTAACTGTTACATGTGTTCACAAATATTTATATAAATATATAACAACAAACCAGAGTAAACTGATTTGTACACTACAATATAAAAGTGATTACGATAAGGTTTAATTCCCAGTTATTTTTTCATCATCCACGCACGAACATGTCTCAGAAAAAAATATATCTCTGTAAATTAATCTCACTTTCAGGTATAGAGATGTGATTTTTTTTTTTTTTTTAGTTTTTAGACAAGTGCCACTAGAACTTGCGGTCATCCGATGTTCAGTACTTCAGACCTTTCGTCAGCCAACTCAGCCTTCACATTTTTGAAAGTGTATATAAATCCGACAAAACCGAGAATCCAAATGGTCTTTAAACGGAAAATAAAACGGAGCGTTTTCAGATCCGTGTAAGCATAACTTGGATACACAATATTTGTAATGTAATTAGATTGGTGTCTAAACGAGTAAATTGAAGTGAAAAACAGGAGTGCACACACTGAAATGTCTCGCCTTCTTTACTAATCATTGATTTTATGTTGATAGTCCTAAATGTAAAGCTTTATTACAACTGTCACATAAAATTAACATTAACCAAAAAAACCAAACATTGATCAATGAACCATGAAAATGATGTCAAGGTCAGATAAACATGATAAACCATGCGAGGCAGACATGTAGAGCTAACAATTCTTCCATACAAACAGTTGACCTATAGCTTATAGTTTAAGAAAAACAGACCAAAACACAAAAACTTAACACTGAGAAATGAACCGTGAGAATGAGGTCAAGGTCAAATAAAATCTGCGCGACTGACATATAGATCATAAAATATTTACATACACCAAATATAGTTGGCCTATTGCTAATTGTATTAGAAAAATAGACCAAAACTCAAAAACTTAACTTTGTCCACTGAACCATGAAAATGAGGTCAAGGTCAGATGACACCTACCAGCTAGACATGCAATCTCACAATCATTCCATACACCAAATATAGTAGACCAATTGCATACAGTATAATCAAAACAGACCAAAACACAAAAACTTAACTATAACCACTGAACCATGAAAATTAGGTCAAGGTCAGATGACACCTGCCAGTTGGACATGTACACCTTACAGTCCTTCCATACACCGAATATACTAGACCTATTGCTTATAGTATCTGAGATATGGACTTGACCTTGTTCACTGATCCATGAAATGAGTTTGAGGTCAAGTGAAAACTGTCTGACGGGCATAAGGACCTTGCAAGGTACGCACATACCAAATATAGTTATACTACTACTTATAATAAGAGAGAACTTAACATTTCAAAAAAAATTAACTTTTTTTCAAGTAGTCACTGAACCATGAAAATGAGGTCAAGGACATTGGACATGTGACTGACAGAAACTTCGTAACATGAGACCTCCATATACAAAGTATGAAGCATCCAGGTCTTCTACCTTCTAAAATATAAAGCTTTTAAGAAGTGAGCTAACACCGCCGCCGCCGCCGCCGCCGACGCTGTAGCCGCTGCCGCCGGATCACTATCCCTATTTCGAGCTTTCTGCAACTAAAGTCGCAGGCTCGACAATTACGACGTTGACTTTTAATATTTTGCGTTAATCTTTAAAACTACAATAGATTAAAAAAAATAGTGCAATGTGTCTGAATATGTTCTGTGGTAAATTTTAAGGTTTCATTTGGGCAATTTTGGCTCCTATGAGTTTTGTTGTTTTATTGTCTATTATCTTGATAACTTATCTAAAGAGAAACCTTTTCCTGGCAAAATGATATAGACAAGAACAGACCTAAAAACCTGTAAATTATAAGTATTGTTATTTTCATCATTGGTGGTGGGGACGTCGTAGAAAACATGTGAATTTCTCTAATTTTTTCCAAGTCATTACTTTTTAATCGAAAAAAAAAAACAATCAAAACCCTTTCCAAAGACATAAACTTTCACTCCCACTCCCCTACAAAAAAACACAAGAGAACAGTTACACACATCTTTCTCAATACTTTTGTTCGTAATAACAAAAAAAGGCATTAAATTTCATTTGCATTATAATTTAAAAATAGCACGTCAATACTGGATCTAGAACTTCAAGTATGGAAGTTTTAAATTTGGCTTTACCGCTTATGGTCTTATTGATATTTATCCCACCTTTATTCAATATTACTAGCTTAAGATGAAACATACTCTGCTATATGTAGAAGAAATTAATTGTTGAAAATCAGGATTTAGATTTTTACAGTTGAGGCTAGCAGAGCTAGACGTTAAAACTTAACGTCTTCCGTGTCGAAACTATTAGTTTTACTGGGAGGGGATGGGGGAGAGTACGATGAGGGTCGAACAGTTAGGGCAATCATAGATTTGTGACACCTAATAAATGTGGTTTAAAATTTTCAAAAGTTGAAATTTGACAATAACCTATTATAATGTCAAATATCCGAAATCTAAACATATTGCTAGATTCAGCATATCAAAGAACCCTAGAATTGTTTGTTTTTGGTCCCGTTTTGGCCGCTTAATTCTAAAAAGTTATTGCCTGGCAACAATGTATTTACGAACAAAGATCATTATACGGCGGCAAATCTTTAACTATAAACAATTAAATACCACCACTCTATTAAAAAAAATCAAAATTAAAGGCTCCCTTAATTTCTTCATATCCCCTCTTTATGGGGGTTGTAAATGACCGGTCCATTATATTAGTTATTACCCTATCAATGTCCGATGTTTGTCCATTTTAGTGTCTTTCTTGAGAAAAGTGATATTTAAAGAGAAACACCCAAAGCTGAAATGATCGTTAAAGCAAACTTTACAAAGAAATAAACATACTGGAACTTCATGTATTTACTCCTCTAAAAAATAAAACTCTAACGCTAGGTATAAAGATATTGTTATATATAATGCCAGTACAATGAGCATACAGCATGGCATAAAAGAATCATTTCTTTGATTAAATAACTTTAACTATAGGCTCATTATTGTAGAACCCGTATGTTCATTATTGAAGACCCATCTATTAAAACTAAACTTTGCATTCACACAATTTGAAAATTTTCCAATAACAATGGTGCGATTGTTTTCATCTTCAATCATCGAGGAACAAACAAGTCAAGGTTTTTCTTTTTTTAAATCTCAACCATTTTCCAAATGATAGCTACAAATTTGATCCGGGTTTATATTAATTCCGCAGAAGCAGATCGGAATCAGTTATGACGTGGACAGTAATCATTATAATCGTAATCATATTTCATTGACCATAACGACGATGAAAGCAAATAAATCATATAATGACGTTTCGACATCATATAATGAACGAACCATATTATATAAGATTACAAGCACATATAAAGATATTTGCACATAATATAAGGGAAAATGCACAGCAGATAAGGATTTTGGCACATCATATAACGATATTTCCACATTATATAGGTATATTAGCACATCATATACGTACATTTGTACATCATATCATATAAGTATATTTGCACATTATATAAGGATACTTGCACATCATATAAGAATGTTTGCACATCATATTAGTATGTTTGCACATCACATAAGCATGTTTGTACATCATATAATTATGTATGCACATCATATAAGTATATTTGCACATAATATAAAGATGTTTGGACATCATTTAAAGATACTTGTACATAATATAAGCATATTTGCACGTCATATAACGGTGTTTGCACATCATATTAAGGTAAATGCATTTCATATAATGACAAGTGCACATCATATAAAGGTAAATGCACATCATATAATTAAAATAGTCATAACAAGACAGTTTTGGCGTTCCATACTATAATGTGATATAACCATTGTTATTAGGTATTTGTGCAAATACGACTGATAGATCATGTGCAATATTAAACTGATTTTTATTTTATTCATTAACTAGTACACACCCGCGAAATCGCGGGCATATACAGCTTGCGAACTGTTGTAGGATGATTTTTTGTAAAAGATATTATGTATGGAGTATTACATAAAAGGTATCAAAAGCCCTCTCCCTTTTTCCAAAGTCCGATATTTGTTTCCCATCTGTTATTGTTTCTGGCCTACGACCACAATTATTCTTCTCCTTTGCTACAATGCTTCGTTTGGTAAAAGTCAAATCAAATTAAAAATTTGCACCGTTTCAAACATGAAATAAATGTAACTGCTTATATATAGACCATTATTAGTCTAAAAAATATGCTTCTATGACAATCCATCAGTGCTTTTTTTTTGAGAGCCTTATTAACATGCCAATGGTAGAATTTGAATCATGTATAAATAACTAATACCGACTAAGGCTAATTTAAGGGGTTGTCGGAGGGGAATTCCCGGGCTTAGAACCATGAAATCCCGAGATGCAGAATTTGAAGAAATTCATATCCCGAAATCGAAAAATTTATTCCGGATCCCGTAAGGATTAATCCCCAAATCCCGAGCTTAAAAACACCCGATCCCGACGCCCCGAAAAAGGTCCTGCTTTCCTCTAATCTCTACCTTACTTTCATTTTGCCAAATCACTATTTTCCCTTTCAACAATAAATTTTTATGCCCCAATTATGGGCATTATGTTTTCTAGTCTGTGCATCCGTGCGTTCGTTTGTTCGGTCGTTCGTCTGTCCGTCCGTCTCGTCCGTCTGTCCCACTTCAGGTAAAGTTTTTGGTCGAGGTAGTTTTAGATGAAGTTGAGCATGTTTTACTTATTTCAATTTATATATGCAAGTGGTATGACCCCTTAAATAGAAAACATTTCAAAGAAAACAGTAAACAAATCAGGGACTTTCTATACTAACATAGAAACAGAGAGTCTCTATATATTAAAGTAGTATAATCGTAGTTTACATGTAGATAAACGCGAAAAATATTTGTCCTCTCTAAAGAGGTATAATAGTTGTGATTCTTGCAATCTAAACACCATGATATGGAGAACGCTCTACGATTGGTTGTACTTGTGTCACATGTTTTACTTATTTTAATATATATGCAATTGGTATGACCCCTTAAATAGTAAACATTCTTTAAAAAAAAGTAGACAGAATACAGAGAGTCTCTATATATTAAAGTAGTATAATCGTAGTTTACATGTAGATAAACGCGAAAAATAATTGTCCTCTCTAAGGAGGTATAATAGTTGTGGTTCTTGCGATCTAAACACCATGATATGGAGAACGCTCTGATTGGCATTTTTG
The DNA here is from genome assembly GCF_965363235.1 of Mytilus galloprovincialis. NCBI lineage: Eukaryota > Metazoa > Mollusca > Bivalvia > Mytilida > Mytilidae > Mytilus > Mytilus galloprovincialis. The sequence goes on along the minus strand of NC_134845.1, from coordinate 79,141,178 downwards.
TTATTTATCATACGATTGGTTGTATTTGTGCATGTTTCAAACCGGAAGTATGATCTATGACTAAAAGACAGTCTGATGACGGAATCATATCCGGACTCCTTTTTTGTCGTTTTTCTCCCAAAATAACTCAATCTGAATAGTCATAAGAATGGATGACAAATGCGACTATACATGTTATCTATAGGACACAGAGGCATGATGATTGATTTATTGTGGAAGGAATAGAAGCGACACCAACAATGAGGTCTTCTCGTTTAATAGTATAGATGGCTTGAAAAGGTATAGATTTGTTTTACATAAAAAAAAAAAATTAATATTTTGGCATTAGTTGAATAACATGTTTTCCTCCCTAAATTTCATGTCCTTGAATAATTTCAAATTTATCCTGAATGATAAGTAAATAGGCGTTTGACAAGCCAACAACCTTTTCTTTACATCATTAAAAAATGAATTCATCAAGATATATCAAGATAATACCGTTTCTTTAAATATTCACCCCTTATTTTATTTGTTTTGTATTTACATTGTATCATAGATCAAATTTATTCGTTCAGAGTATGTTCACTTGTGTAAATATGTCTTTTGATAGTGTTAAGCCTTTTCAATTGATATTCTATAGTGTGTTTTTCTATTTTGTTATGTTATAATATTGTTCAGATCAGGGTAAAGGTTAGAACGCTTTAACCCGGTTCAATTTTTTACACCTGTTCTAAGTCAAGAATCTGATGTTCTGTAGTTGTCGTTTGTTGATTTGGTTTATAAGTGTGTCTCGTTTATCGTTTTTTTTTTATATAGACTAGACCGTTGGTTTTCCCGTTTGAATGGTTTAACGCTTGTCATTCTTGGGCCTCTTTATAGCTTGCTGGTTTACTTTTATAAATTTTGACCTGGATGGAGAGTCGTCTCATTTGCAAAACTGGCAAATATTGAAGATCATTGATGCAGAAAATGTGTGTAATTGATAAAAAATATACCTAGCATATCTTTGGTTGATATGAGCAAAGAGTCTATTTATTTCAATTTAATTTTTGAAAGGGGTGCAATTTCTTTTTGATGAGGTGTATTTGGCTTTATTAAACTTTAATTAACTGGTATTTTAAGAATACGTGTACCATGTGTACTGTACACTGTTATTAACAAATAAGCTGTTATCTATCCTTAAAATTGACATTGTTGTGAACTGTTATTATGAAGAAATTTTTTTACCCCAGTTAACTGGATTTTTTTTTATTTTTGAGTTCACTGTTTTCTGTTTTTTCATCTAAGATGATTAAAAATGCTGGTAACGATTATTAATATTTCAAATTTACTGCAAAACTGATTTGAGCAAAATAAAAATAAAATATAATGATCTGATATAATGGAACCCCTCTTGTCCCTTTTTGAGATTGTTTAAAGACAGTATAAGGCATATGATTTGCGGGCTTACGATCCTTTTGCATGACCATCAACATACGGTGTAAAATATCCAATACCTTAATAAAAAAGATTATGTGGTATGTTTGCCAATGAACAAATTTCTGCTAGTATCAGATACCAAATGAGGTATTTACTATACTGTTTTACTATATTGTATTAAAGTCTAATTTCAACAAAATTATATAAATGATGTGTTTTAGGTTGAAAAGGTGGTTAGTAACATATCATTATTTACATCATCCGAGTATTGATGTTTAAGGTTGAATGACATCATCACATTAAGTAAAGGATATAAGACAGTGCTACATAAATGTATCAAAATCTTTTAAAAGTGCAATGAAATAATAATTAATAAGATTTCAAATTACTTAACCAAGTGACATACATTGATGTTTTGGTAACTGATTCTTGATTTAAATCATAAAAAATGTACCCTAAATACTGAAATTCAGCTCGAAAAAGTTTGTATGCGTTATGACCTGAGATTTCATTCTTCAATGCAGGTCATGACCTGCATTTTCATCATCACAGGTTGACAGGTATGTCTATTATGTCGGTTGATTGATTTAGTATATAGTTAAACGTCAAGTGGGAACTATTTCATTAAAGTGCGCATGGAGTATAATTTTGGGTCATCCCATATATCAATTAATCGGCAAAGACAAATCTCTCGATAAATCTGACGAATTTGACGAGATTGTTGATAGTTTTACCACACCGTATGCTTACGGACACTGTACAATTTCTGTTAGAATATTCTGCGGAAAATAGAATAGTAAATCCAATGCAAACAAGTTGAATAACAATGAAATATCCATGCATGTATAAATTTATGCATAAAGCAAAATTTATGAAAGGACAGGTAAAAAACGGGGAAACGAAGCAACGTCGACAATGTTGTTGATATCCCGTGATATAAGAATATTTTTCCGATGCGTTGGATAACCTTTCTATCCGCCTTCTAATAAAAAAACACTCTCTCTATGTGATTGTATAGCCATTTGTTATTTATATCATAATACATGTATATCAAATAAAAAAAAGATAATTTGTATAATATCTAGTAGAGTCTATCGTGTTTTTATATATATATAGATTAGACCGTTGCTTTTCCCGTTTGAATGGTTTTACATGTAATTTTGGGGCCCTTTATAGCTTGTTATTCGGTGTGAGCCAAGGCTCCGTGTTGAAGGCCGTACCTTGACCTATAATGGTTTACTTTTATAAATTGTTATTTGGATGGAGAGTTGTCTCATTGGCACTCATACCATATCTTCCTATACCTATTAGCTTGTAAAACTGAATGAGACGGTGATCGCCGCTATTGATTCAATCTACTATAACACACTTAATAACAATCAAACACTGCTAAAATGGAGTCATAATTATCATAAAATTTATGAAAAAAATACTAACAAAGCAAAGACAACATGCTATATTTAACTCATTAATTTTCATTCAAAACAATCTTTCTCGGTATCAAAGATAGGTTTATCAAATGACGGTTAATGATTTCAATTCATATAAAGAATAGATTATAAATATTATATATCCAAAACGACAACATATAAATTATTATAACTCTGATATCCAGCAACGCTTGTATGAACAACAATTATTCTCGGGTCCAAAAGGTATGAATATGCAATGACAGTTCATGATTTACATTCAATTGAAGAAATATTTGCCCGCTTATTCAAAGCAAAAAAAGTCAAATTATCTTTGTCTTATACTATTCACATTTTATAGAAAAGCATTCTTCTTGAATCATATAAAATAAACCATGCAAAAACACGATGCACTTATTTAACAAGAAGAAGAAATGGTGGCGTTTTTTAACAATGCGATCAAACTTTTTATAACTTATAAACCTTTTCATCATATGTTATTTAGCTAGCTATAAAACCAGGTTCAATCCATCATTTTCTACATACGAACATGTCTGTACCAAGTCAGAAATATGACAGTTGTTATATATTCGTTTGATGAGTTTGAACTTTTGATTTTGCCATTTGATTGGGGACTTTCCTTTTTTAATTTTCCTCGGAGTTCAAAATTTTTTTGATTTACTTTCTAAAACAACTCGTTCTCAGGTACCAAATTTCAAATGACATTTAAATGAATATATAATTGAATCAAAAAGAAAGAGGGTTATTTTAAAATAGTATCAATTTTGCAGATGATTTGATTTAAAGAAATACTTTTATTGTTAATCAATGTGAAGAAACTTTGAATATCTGTATCTGATAGAGGATGATTACGGGGGACAGGGGGGTCTGTCTTTGTTTTTGTGGGAACGAATTGTTTATTATATAGAGAGTTACTGAAGCATGACTGGAACGAGCTTCTTATGAGGCAGTCAGCGGCCACACTTATGAAAATTTCTCTGTATCCGCCACTGACTAGGTATATTCCTTAACCATTTTGACGAAATTAAATGAAACAATTATTAACTTAAATTGATAGAAAATTTCAACGTCACCATTTGGAACTCTTGGTTTAATAGCTTCCTTGTGAGATATGAGGCCGACTTAATTGTGTCGATGCCTCTGCTGGTGGACTATTAGTCCCCGAGGGTATCACCAGCCCAGTAGCCAGTACTTCGGTACTGGCATGAAAATACAGATTTTTTGTGTTCTTAAAATTTGCTGTTACATAATATTAGAAATTATTATAAATTAAGGAATTTATCTCCCTCGTGCAAAGCTCTGATTCCTTTTACGGATTTGGCTATACTTGTTGGACCTTTTGGATTATAGCTCTTCATCTTTTATATAAGCTTTGGATTTCAAATATTTTGGCCACGAGCATCACTGAAGAGACATGTATTGTCGAAATGCGCATCTGGTGCAAGAAAATTGGTACCGTTTATTTTATTACTACCACTGAGTTGATGCCTCTGCTGGTGGAATATAAGTCCACGAGGGTATCACCAGCCCAGAAGCCAGTACTTCGGTACTGGCATACTAATACGGATTTTTTGTGTTCTTAAAATTTGCTGTTACATAATATTAGAAATTATTATAAATTAAGGAATGTGTCTCCCTCATGCAAAGCTCTGATTCCTTTCACGGATTTGGCTATACTTTTTGGACCTTTTGGATTATAGCTCTTCATCTTTTATATAAGCTTTGGATTTCAAATATTTTGGCCACGAGCATCACTGAAGAGACATGTATTGTCGAAATGCGCATCTGGTGCAAAAAAATTGGTACCGTTAATTTCATTGTATCTGTAGTATCCTTAATCTCTAGTTTGATGGGATAGATGAGTTCCACATAGTCACCAAATTTTGAATTATTTAGTGACAGAACATCATCAATATAGCGGAAAGTAGAGTTAGAGGATATCGCTAACTTCTTTTCTTTCTTCTTAAGAAGTTCCTGCATGGGGTCACCTTCATAATAATAAAAAAAAAACAAGTCGACAAGTAGAGGGGCACAATTTGTTGCCATTGGAATGCCGACAGGCTGTTGAAAAACACGTCCTCCGAACGTAACAAATATGTTGTCAATCAAGAAGTCCAGCATCTTGATAATTTCGGTTTCAGAGAATTTTTTGTGTGAATCAGAGTGATCTTTTACAAAGTAGGATTTATCTCTCCCTTAGACAAGATACTTGTATCTACGTTGGCCATTCTTTTTAATGAAGCAAAGCAATACCAACTCTTTCAATTTGTCTTTTAGTTTGGAATGTGGAATACTTTTGTAAAGAGTAGAAAAGTTAAATGTTTTAATACTGTTATAAGATTAAAGAGAGTTAGATTGTATGTACTCTAAAAGATCTTTGGAATTTTTAAGCATCCACATCTGATTCACGCCACCTCTAGAATAGGCCGTTTCACACTAACTTTGAAGCCCGTCTTTGATTGCTGATATAATAGATGTTAATAATTTAGAAAGAGCTTTCTTTGAGCACTTGGAAGACCCAGCAATATACCGTTGTTTGTAAGGACACTTATGTAGTTTAGGTATCCAATACAGGGATGGAAGATCCAGTTCTTCATCTCTGGTTGAAATTCTAAAAGAACATAGAACAGACCTATGATTATCCAGGATTTCCTCGTTAGTAAGTGTCATGAGGGCATATGTTCAGTTTCCAATTGAATTGTCTATATCTTATTTGTTTATCAAGCAGTTAATGTAATGAGTTTTACACACAAAAACGATGTTCTTTGGGGATTATCTACAGGGACAACAACATATTTGTCATGGAGGTAGGATAAGTCTTTTGCAACATTTGGGTCTTTAAAGATTGAAGTAGCATGGGCATTGATAGACCCATTCAGTTTCTTAATTCTGATTTGTATCAACGACCTCACTGCCTAAATCCATTCGGAAAGAGTGTCTACATCTTCCTGCTTGCGCTTAGCCCATTGTCTGGCATAATCCTCTATTGAATCCATCAACATTTTAAAGTTGTATTTCCAATTTATAGATTTAGGCTCACGATATTTCGGACCTTTCGATAACACATTTCGTAGAGAAGTGTTATTATCAATGTTGAGGTCACCGGGAATAACGTGGCCAGCCGAATTATATGTAAATTGGGAACTAGCACAAGTGCAATCAGGAGGTTTAGACTTGAAGTCGTCAATATCGAGATCCTGCAAAACGTGTTTGTAATTGAAAATTCTAGTTGCAATAGGTTTGGTATAGGTATAAGAAATGATTGGTACAGACTGGTCTTTGAAATTAAGAGGTATTTTCGATTGAATTAATATATGATGCAGGATATTGCCTAAGTTGACGTCATCCATACCCTTGTTTTCTCTTTTTCATCTTTTCCAATGCGGACTGGCTTGAAAAGTCTGTGACTTGCAATATCCGCAATTATAGCTTCAAGTTTGTATTGGTTTGAATGAGGGTTTGTAACAGTTGATTCTAAACATAAATTGAACAGAGAATAAAGTTTTGAAAGGGGTAATGAATAAAGTTTCGTGCGAATGTGATGAATACCTAACGGCTTTTGTATAAATGTCAGCAAGTCATTAATAGAGACTTCATGCAGAGAAGGTGATGTATAATGACGATGACCATGACTTCGTCTACGTCGAGGAGTCGAGTTGAAAATATTCATCACATTCACCGAGTTACACGAAGGACTGTTAGAATACCGATACCATCAATTTTGTCATTGCAACCATAAGGTGTCGCAGTTCCCAATTGTCTAATCCAGTAGTCCTTTTTTTGTCTACGGAGAGTCGTTGAAAGATTAGGATTGTTAGAGCTATGGTATATCTTTTTCGATAATGCGAACTGTCATACATTGTAGAAACGATGGAATGATCAGCCTGATTAATGCTGGTATATAATGTCGTTCGCATTGAGGTAAATTTCTGATCTATGACCGCACATACGTTTGTTTAGCCTTCCTTTCGGTTCACCGACGTATACCAATCCGCAAAGGTTGCACTCTTATCCGTAGACGACATTTATCGATTTACAATTCAGATCACCGTAACTTCTGATAAAATATGACTTCTTGGTCAAATTACTAGTGAATTCAGAATCTGTGACTACAATTTCACAAGTTGTGCAGCCTTTGGTCTAACATTTCGAAATGCGACAGTGTTGTACTGTGTCATCAAAAACCAAAAGGTCTTTAAGGAGAACTGAACATGGCTGTATATGTGTAATATTGCTATTGTCACTAGGACGATGATCTGAAGGAGTCATGTTTGAGATATTTGTCATTTCTGGTGATGAGGGGACACCTGCCGTATCAGACGACACCGTGTCCATGGTGACGTCTGTTTCGGACCTTTTTATACTGGTCGACGTCCGAATTCATGCAATTGTGGTTTTGCTACTGGGCAGATGATGTCCTCGGGCACAAAATTTCCCCCAGCAGAGACATCGACCCAGTAGTTATAAAAAGGGGGACGAAAGATACCAAAGGGACAGTCAAACTCATAAATCGAAATTAAACTGACACCGCCATGGCTAATAATGAAAAACAGAAAAACAGAAAAACAGAAAAACAATAGTACACAGTGAAAAGTCATTTGTATTTTTATTGTATACAGTATTACAACCAAGGAGCAAAAGTTTATTGGATAAGGTGTATCGTCGAGCTCCGTGTTTACCGAAATTAAATATTGTGTAGTTCATGTGACAAAAGCATTTCAATTAAACATGTGTCAATCCGATTTCAAATTGTTAATTGACTGATACAATGCTGACAGTTGTCACATTATCCACTTATATAAAACCAATCAAATAAGTCAAATAAGATTTATTGTTTCGATCATCGATCATTCTAAGACCTGTCAACTTACGACACCTACCAGTCTTCGATCAGGCAGGTTCACTTTAAACAGAAACGTCGAATGTCGCGTGTACTGTAGTTTTTAACTTTGTCAAAGTTAGGCAATTTGGTTTCAAATAAACTCATCATAGACACCAGGATTAAATTAAATGAAAGATTAAGAAATTGAAATTACAGTTAGATCAGTTTTTAAAGATTCTCTTCAAGTGTAAAAAAAACAACATTACATGATATTCAGATAGAAGGGCCTGTTTCTCTCATTCTCGGACCAGAAGTACCAGTTTTGGTATTACCAAACTTCCTATAATTGCGTTTTAATATTTAATCAATGCAAGTAAATTACGACGACAACAGTCTTATTAAAACCAACCCCTACTTTTCACTTGCGTTTGTAAACGCAAGCGGATAGTTGGGTCTGGTTTTAATCAGACTGCGACGACAGACACATACATATTATACTGCTAGCTTTAAATAGTCAGTGACGTCAGTGTTGTCAAATGAAAATTTAGTATGAAAAAGTACGGGAAATATGTTTAAAACCCTTCGAAACTATTGGCAAATAGTCTGTTGAATGAAATAGCACAAATATTTCATTCTTTTTCATAACGAAAAGACATACTGAGGTATAAAAAATCATATAACAAATTTGTAAGAAATAATCAATATCTTATGCTTATTACGACAGTCAACTGTAAATATTTCTAGGCAACGACTACCTTTAAGAAGCTTGTATTTGTTGATGAAAACTTTTGCAAATTCGATGACTAGAGATTATCAATGGATCATACTTTAATTGATATTTCTAAGGCATGCAATATAATGGTTGCGAATGTCGATTTATATTACAGTGTCAATTTATTTTTTATTTTCCTTTCTGACAGTACAGTGCAAAATAAATCTGCAACTAGATGTCATTGGTAAATACACATAGAAATTCCGATACTTCAACAAATACAAACATTGTCATCCGAAAATTGTAAAGGCTAAGCCTACTTATGAGAATAATGGATTCCCCATCTATATGAGTTTCTAAAAGACTAAATTTGTATTTTTTTTTAAGTCAGTTCACGAGTCAGATATTAAAGAAACCGATGTATATGTTCATTTGTACAATAGTTTTATATATGTCTTCGTTAAGTCGAAGTGTACTTTAACTACTCCACAGATTATTTTTTTAAATTTTACATGTGGATTCTGCTTGTAAAAATACATCAGAATATAAAAAAAATATATGGGGTAACCGTTTTCGTTTTTCAGACACAAGCTGTTGAAACTAACAGCATGATACGTCAGAAATACAAAGGATATAAAGGGGAATTCCTAAAAAAAAAAAAAAGGCAAATATTTTTACTTTTTCATAATTTTTTAAATCGTTGGTTCACAATTTTTTTTTTAAATCGAAATGCAAATAAAAAATAAACGACGAATACATTGGTACAAAGAAAGTCTTGAGCAACCGTGCTAGTTTTAAAGCTTTATTTTCTTAAAGTTTAAGTTTTAGCAGAAAATTAGAAACTATTTGGCGACGTTATTGATGTCTACTGTAACGTCACCATACATTCTACTCTATAACGTTATTATACCCATTGTACAGTGCCTAACAGTATCGTAACACAAATCGTGAGTGTGTGTAACACATTTTCCTTAGTTTGGGAAATGCTTAAATATAAAAGCGTAATCGATTTATAAGGAAATAAACTGAAAAATAATTATGGATATTTCTGCTGCCACAAAAAAAATGCAAACTGGCAAATAAATATACTGCAAGTGAAAGAAAGTTTCTGTATATACTTAAACTCCATCTTTTCTTGATTAGGCAGGGTTCGCCATTTTCTTTCAAATATTGGCATGTATTGTCCTAATAATAATGAATCATATATCGAGTTATCCATATTATCACACTGTCCTACCGATTCTATACATATTTAGAAAATCGGCTATAATATTGGGATCGCGTCTTTCCCTGCTCACCATTTCCGCAGCTATTCGAGGTAGTGCATACAAAACCCATATTCTATTTGTCAGGTTCATACACGTGTACGTGATACAAATCTACAATTTTACTTGAAAATTTCCTGTCTCGATCGCTTTCCATTTTCTTTAACTAAACGACAAAGTGCTGGACATTCAGTAACAAAGAAATTATTTGTTAAATATCCACATGTACGACTCCCAAAAAATAAGAAATCTACAAATGCATATTTTCTTGAAAATGGCTGTAATAAGGTCATGAGATGGACCTCATGAATGTGTATTTCAACAATTTTTTTTTGATAAAACTCCCCGTTGCATAGATCATTGTGTTATGCCTTATCATTGTGAGTATTGTAATGCAATAGCTGTATTATAAAGTGTAATGAGAATGTATGCGTCAAGTATGATGGTAAAAGTATGATTCTAGTGTAATTTCATTATAATGTATCCAGTGTAATATGAGTTAAATGCTAGTAGTCTGTTGTTATTTATGTATTATTGTCATTTTGTTTATTTTCGTTTGTTACATCTTCTGACATCAGACTCGGACTTCTCTTGAACTGAATTTTAATGTACGTATTGTTATGCATTTACTTTTATACATTGGCTAGAGGTAAAGGTGGAGGGTTGAGATCTCAAAAACATGTTTAACCCCGCTGCATTTTTGGGCCTGTCCCAAGTCAGGAGCCTCTGGCCTTTGTTAGTCTTGTATTATTTTTAATTTTAGTTTCTTGTGTATAATTTAGAGTTCAGTATGGCGCTCATTATCACTGAACTGGTGTATATATTTATTCAGGGGTCAGCTGAAGGACGCCTCCGGGTGCGGGAATGTCGCGCTGCATTGGAGACCTATTGGTGACCTTCTGCTGTTGTCTGTTCTATGGTCGGTTTGTTGTCATTTTGACACTTTCTCAATTTCCATTCTCAATTTTACAAGAACCTAAGCTCATAAACTCGGCAATAAACTCGAGACTCGGGAAATTTCGGAGGTTAACAAGGAGACTGTTCATAATGTAATGCTATACTAGTATACCTTTCGTCGTGTGCCTGTATCTAATGTAAATGAATTGTTTTTTAAATGTGATATGAAAATAAGGAGATGTTGTATCATTGCAAATTGGATAACCATCTGCCACAGTTTTAGGTAAATCTATAGTGTGTAAAAAAAATTCTGAGCGTCTTTTCTGGTCATGTTGAAAAAATACAAGTATCATTCAATATACAATAATATACCTATATTTTTTGGTTTCAACAAAGTTTTGCCCGCTACCCCTATTTTTAAAAAAAATTATTTCAGAAGTGTGAATTAACGAAAATCAATTATCCCATCGAATATTATACAATTCTATTGTTTAATGTTTCTTTCGTAAGGAAAACTTATGTTTTCCCTGAATAAACAAAATAAAATACCCTAAATGTCGTTAATTTCAATGTTCTAGTATTGGTCAGTGATATTATATTGAAATTTGAAATTATTTTGACCGAGAAGTCTTTTACAGAAGCTGACGAATAATCTATCGCCAACCACTTTTGACAACCCAGCTAACTCATTGAATGAAGAGGATATAATTGAGCAGTTATAATAGGCAACAATAAAGGCCTTCAACTGTGTGTAGTTTCAGATTCGACCAGGGTTCTAAATTTAGATTTTACATTCCCAAACAATTGCGGACAGAATAGAAGACACTTGTTTATTTTATGCTTCTTGAAAACGGGGGCTTTTTTGTTCGTTTTTTTTGTTCGTTTGGGAAAAAACTAAGGATTTTCTGATCCCAGGCATAGATTACCTTAGCCGTATTTGTCACCACTTTTTGGAATTTTGGATCCTAAATGCTCTTCAACTTTGTACTTGTTTGGCTTTATAAATATTTTGATATGAGCGTCACTGATGAGTCTTATGTAGACGAAACGCGCGTCTGGCGTACTAATTTATAATCCTGGTACCTTTGGTATCTATATTCCCCCTTTCTGTTAGTTTTGTTCTTCCACTTATACAGTTTATATATATAATGTTTCGTATGTGATCAAGTACCCCTTAGTATCGTTTTCATACAAATGTAAATCATCCTAAAACTTTCATTTACATTTTTTTTTAAACGGGACATGCCAACGTCTTTTAAGTTCAACAAACACATTAACATGCAATTTACCGGCAATTATTCGTTACCTACTAGTTTACTGTATACGCTACACTTCGAATGTCATTCAAAACTATGATTTTTCAATTTAATTGTGTGGTCAATTCCGGTTTGATTAAAACGAGTGTGATACGACTAAAATCAGAATTGTCAATGATTTATGTGTTTATTTTTACTTTCCGCTGAAATAAACACGAGTGGTAAGATTTCTGATTGAAGTAATTTTGATAATTTCTTTGAAGTTATGAGATAGCACATGAATACGTGTTTGTGTTCATGATAGACCGCATGAAGCAATTAAAATGAAGATTTCTGTTTCATGTCAAGGTTTTATGTGCCCATTTCCCGTTATTGGAGTAGAGGAGAGAACTCGCGTGACGTTTATCCCGAATTCCACTAATAGCGTGCAATTACGTACACTTCGCCTTAATATATATTTTTCGAATATTTAACCCTAATTTTATTTTATTCATACTTCTTATTTAGATTATCATATATGATAAAAAAAAAAAAAATTACCCTGGCTGCTCTCTGAAAATTAAATTCATGAAAATATAAAATATTGAAAATATATAATATGAGTGTGTATATCATTTTTAAACTGTTAAAGAGAATGTGTTAAACATACTATTTATTAAAGTAAAACAAAAGATCAAACCTCCAAGGCTGTCCAAAAATGGGAAGCCCATAAAAACCGAAATCGATTTAAAATAAAGAAGAAATGTATCACTTTCATCCAAAACTCTAATTCGTGACCTTGTTTCCTTTGGTCCTTTTTGAAATAGTGTACTCTTTATTGTTTGCATTTGCTTATATTTACATACACGGAGAAACATTGAATGTCGCATTTAGTTTGGTTAATTTTCTTTTACCAACAATAATATGACGTCTTAACGCGTAATGTATCTGCTTGTATATGTCTTTTAAAGTTGAACTTACTCAGATATTAGGGGTACAGCAGTCAACGTTGTGTAATCATCACTATAAAACAAACAAATATGTAACAAACAAACAAAAAAAGACTTAGTGTACATCAAATTAAACAACCTCAGTTTGCTTTTTTATTATACGATTATATTTGTACAAAAGTCATCGACCCATAAACGATTGAAAGACTTTAAGTACTGGAACCGAATCCTTTCCCTGACTTACACATGTAAGATTAACTTGAACTTTGACGTAGAATCGTGCGTTATACGTCACACAATTAGAAATCAAATAATTGTGTCGTTCAATGTAAGACGGGATGCATAAATGTCAAATGGATATCACAAAAAAGTGAATATATTAAATTATATGCATTTTTTTCTGGTGTGTGATAAAATTATTTTTTTAGGCCGTTGCTTGAATACACCCGTATAATTACAGCCTTTTGTCATCATAGGCTGTTTCCTAGTATCGATAAACCTGAAAACCATAAACGGCATTATTTTACATTAAAATATAAAAAAAAGGTATTAATTTATTTACTAATCTAGTATATTAAATGACTCTACCATCCATACAATTTTTAAGAAAGGAGCTAGATATCGTCCTCCATCTACCCATTTCTAGAATACTAAAGAAACTCCACGTACTTGCAAAGCTGTTTGTGTTCGTATCGACAGACAAAAGACAAAGCAGCCAGTAATGTAGTGGTGGTGTGATGCACATACTGCACGGAAGTTCTCAAAAACGAAATAATCAATTTTTCTACATTCAGGTCGATACGCTACAATTTTGGGAACCTTTATAGCTTACTGTTCGATGTGAGCCAAGGCTCCGTATTGAAAAACAAATTTTGACCTATAATGGTTGACTTGGATGAATTAAGCCTTCGATGTTGAGTCGTCCCATTGGCACTCATACATTCTTATATATACAATCATTCCGACCAGAAAGAGAAAGACCTGTTATAAGATCGTGAATGTAATTAATTGTAATTTTCTTTTTAGAGAGTTAAATTTTGTATTTTAAATTATACAATCCATCTTGATATAAAATATAACTGATTTACTATGCGGCTAATAAGATATACATAATAAGGTGCCAATATAGGCAGTTTTGGTTGATGCGGAGAAACAATTTTGTTATACCAGTCAGTTTGACGTATGAAGTTTGTTTACGATTCAATATTTTGACATGATGGCACCATAAATTGATGCGAACCAAATTGTTTAGTCATTTTTAGTTAATTTTGCTGTACTTTATCATTTGATATTAAGGTCAGTGTATCCAGGATACGAGGACATTTTCAGTAAACGCGCACTACAAACAGTAAACGTGCGTTTACTTTTGACAAAATTAGAAGACGAGCATTTTTTCACGTTAAGGTGGAGGTAAACTCGAAAGTAAATACCCGTTTACTTTTTTATCTACTGAAATTTCAGAAATAACGCACAGTTAACATGGCGTTTACTTGAAGTGCACGCGAGTATACGCCGCGTTTACTTTTTCCGCTCGTCTGCATGTCCTGCATCAAACTGTACAATGGCAATTCTCTATAAATAAAAATATCACAATCGCTATTTCGGCTTTTTTTCATCAGGGGAGAGAACTCCGCGTGCACTTATTATGTATTCATAAATGGCGTGTCTCGTACGTTTAGTGTTTATCGAAAAAACAGAACAATACAAATCAAATACATTAATATGATAAGAATCTTGAATAAATCCAAAATAAATATACCATAAAAACAATTTTCTCAAAACAAAAAGGTAAGAAATAAATTTAATTTCCAATATAAGATGCAATATAATACAATGTACAACTTCCGACAAGGTTCCTGACTTAGAAAATGTACATTAAAATGTGGCAGAGTTAAACAAGTCGGTTTTTTAATGTAAGCCTCAGAGGATTACCAAAAATTACATACTAGGGCAATTTGACTGAATGGGGTTTAGGCAGTCTTAATCTCTTAGTCTTTAATTTTTTATGTTATTTTCTCTATTTTGAGAATAAACAATTACCTATTAAAAAAAGGTCACAGTTACAGATATGAAGTTTATACAAAATATAAAGAAGAGTATAATTTTGGACCAATTGGGCCCTTTAATTTCAACTGTATCTGATTTTGAAAATCAAAGTTGTACTTTAATAAGGCGAATTTGAAAAGATTGTTGTTTTTCCCCTATACCTACTTGCTCGTTTTTTCCTTTTAGATTATTTTTTTAACAGATGAAAAAAACAACTAGCAAAATGTAAAAAAAAACAAAAAAACAGAACACCAAATACAATTTAAAACGGAAAGTCTGTTATCAAATGACAAAATTAAACGCTCAAACACATCAAACGCACGGAAAACAACTTTCATATTCCTGTCTTGGTACACGCATTTCCATATGTAGAAAATGGTAGAATAAATCTGGTGTTGTAGCTAGCTAAACCGGTGTCGCTTGTTTGACAGTTGCATAAAATTCAATTGTGAGCTAAAAAAAAAACAGATATAATAGGCAAAAATTTCAAATTGTGGGTTCAACAAGCAAACTTGTGTTATAATTTTAATCTCTATAAAACATACACAATTGTCAAAATATGAAAGGAAAAGGAAATGTAAGACTCTATAGACAAAGAAAAACTGAAAGACCATAGAAAAATAACACAATTGCAGGTTGTATAAATACCGAGCACGCCAAAAGGGTATTACAAAAAATGGACTTAATTGTAAAGGTTAAATATATTAAAAGACAAGTAAAAATAACACTAGAACACGTAATCAAGAATGCCTTTTCAGACAAATATAAAGGCTGCTTTGAATGTCTTTTATTTGATGATTTATTTAGATTCCATTATTCATATTTTCTCAAAGATTGGAATAGCTTATTCACCATTATTATGACAATGAATTAATTGTTTGATAATTTATCTAGAAATGCTTCATTTTTTATTCCTTGCATTCAAAAAGGCTTACATCACGAAATAGATCAATATAATGTCAAACAAATTTCTTTTTAAAATTATATTATCAGTGGTGTAAGGAAACACTCTCTGTATAGCGAAACTATATTTGCTCCTTTTCATGTTATGCAAAGGTTACAAACCTATTCGTGCCTTTTCCATTGTTATTCAAAGCAAAATAATTATCTAAGATACCTGAGACGATCTCATTTCATAAAGGATCTGTTTTGTTTACTTATTGTACCTCGAACTTATTAACCCGATGTAGGTCTTCAAGTAAAGTTTCAAATTACTAAACCATAATCGGGCATGACTAATTAGATACGCTATGAATCAGGGGGCCAAAATCGGATCGGAGGAAAACAACCATCTAAATACCATAATTTACAATTACAGAGAATCAAAGTGTTTGATTGATTTGATATATCCGGTCAATAATCATACGGCTTCTGAGTGGAAATACAAACCTGTCCTATTTTTATCATTCGTTAACAGTGGAGAAAAAAGGGGGCTAATAGCTTAACTTACGACTTCATGGTTCAATTACTGCATACGTTTAACCTCTAGTAAACGCTCTATTTTATTATAGTGTCGCTCTAAAAAATTTATCATTTGTTCAGAATGATCCACGTTGTATCTCGTCATGATTTTCGCAGTAATTTTACGTTATAATTTATTTAGATACAAAAAAGTTACAAAAAGTTTTAGCAACTTCAAAAGACGATTTCAAAGCATATTTTTTTTATTTTGCAAACCTAGCAATCAAGGCAAATTGAGTTTGTCATCTGTTGTTTGTCTGAAATTACTGTGCAAATTGCATTTTAAACATATCATGCTTTTTTCTCGTGTTCTTTTCTTTCCTCTTCTCTTTATCTTGAAAATTGAATGAAAATGACTTATATCAAAGAATGATTTAATGACAATTTATGTATTGGTCTTGAGCTGTTGCAATTATCTTATTACTACAGCTTTCACAAACAAGGTACCCTGGTATATTAATATCTTTAAGAACAGAGTGTCATAAACATAAGTTTTATTCTATAATTGTTAGTTAATTACATACTTTAATACATATATAATTCAAATCATCTAAATTGGTTTTTACGTATTTTGTTCCGGTTTTGACCTTTACTTTTTCATCCTTATACAATCTACCTACCACATATTTTATTACTTATATAGAAATATACATACAGAACATTTGACGGGATATAAATGCACTGCAATGTAAAAAAAAAAAGAAAACATGTCAAAAGTAATGATTTGATCTCTCTTTTTTGCTTAAATTATTTTAATTTTATTGTATCATTTATACACCAAAATAATAGTGGAATCATAGTACAGTTCCTAGGGGCCTCATGTTATACTTTTGTGTTATTAATCTTTCAAACTTCAATACATTGATCGAAAGTAATATAGCAAATCAAATGTATTTCTATTGAACACTATTATTGATGAATAGACAATTTAATAGCAAAAATTATTAACAAGACTAAATAATCAACATATCCGAAATTGTCTTCAAACGACTTCATATTCAATTAACAGCACTGTATCTTATTTTCTTGCACATTATTTATTTACTCTTTTAGTTATACATAGTTTATTCTTCAATAATTACATTAGATGTATGTTTCATTATAATACGTTATTCTGATTGGCTAACTAGCAATCTCGTGATATTACTTAATCAATTGCATTACACAATGCAACTTTTCATTCATGATGACAAGAGGTCCCACAATAAAGTGCACAGGTAAATGAAATAAAAACTTGATAAAAGGCATGTTTTCATGATCATATAGGTAAAAATGTAATTATAAGTATTGAATGCTTTTTTTTGTAACTTTATAGGGTTGTAAAAGCGATGACCGTGCTCACATTTTTAGCATACAAAATGTACTTCGGTCAACGCTTTTACACTCCGATAAATTTTCAAAAAAGAGCATTCAATTATATATATGTTAATGCTGAATAACGATTGATACACCAAATACATTAAGGATATTCTAATATGACGTTCTTCTTTCTCTTTGTAAACAACACCGTGATAAAATTCTCGATATATCTATATAGTTATCAAAGGAACCAGGATTATAATTTAGTACGCCGACGCGCGTTTCGTCTACATAAGACTCATCAGTGACGCTTTTGGCGTGTTTAAGAAATTACGTCGTACAAATGAAAACGCTAAAGCTGAAGGTTTTTCCGTTACGTGAACTATCGAAATTCGTTTAATATTTCATTAAATGCATTTTTGAGGTAGGTGTTGTTTTATTTTTTTTCTTTCGCGTTATTCGCATATTTACTGTTTTCAGCAAGTCAACATTGCGGCTCCTTAGTTATGAAGTGTCAACCTTGAATTTGACGGTAGCTTACGAGAAAAAATATGTAAACTCAAAGAGGTAAATGTTGTGTTTGAGAATGAACAGAATTAAACACATTTTTTCTAGAGGTTATTTACGAAATAATTTATGCAAGCCTCAGATTTATTAGTGTTTTAGCTTTATCTAAATAGGAGTAAAAAAGAACAGCAACACACACACGGCAAACCCACTCACTCAGTGTTTTAATAACCGTGTTTGTCCTAGTAGAATCGGAATAATTCATGGCAGCCATAGATTTTTTGTAAACTTACACATGGTCTGGGCCGTGTAAATTTCAAACAAATCTATGACTTCCATGAAATATTTCTTAAACAACTCTAATTAGGGGTCGCCAAACTAATTTAACTATGATATTAGGCAAAAAGGCAAAAATAAAATCGTTATCAAGGGGCAATAACTCCAGAAAAAAATCAGCTGCCAATTCAAACCGAGTCAAAATTTTGTAGACCTTGTGTTGCTGATCATTTTTTTCTGATTATTTCTCTTTATCTATTATTGTTTTCAATATAATCGTAAAAGCTAAAATCAAAAAGTTAAAATTCATCTTTTACGGGCAGAAACTCCCGTAAGAAGTTATCAAACGGTTTTGATGTAAATAGCGAATTATTATTTGGGAGGATCCCATCACTCCGAATATTAACGCAAATGACAATAACTCCATTTTAGTCATGTTGACTAATTTGTAGATCTTACATGGCAGTACATTATTGCTGTTTAGTTTATCTCTATCTATGATAATATTGCAGATCAAAAACCAAAAACTACAAAATTATCTTAAAATTTCCAATTCTGGGGCCTGGTTTTCGAAAGTATCATAAGATATGCCATAAGATATATCTTAGGACATATTTTATGATCATCTTATGACTATCATATGATATGTCATATGATGTAAATCAAAGCTGTCTTAAGAGAGTCATAGCTATGATGCTCTTGTGACTGTCATATTAATAAGTGAACATTATTTTCATAATGATTATTTTAAATAATGTTTAAAAAGTATAAAATATAAGAATGAAAATGAAAAGTATGAATATACTAGTTATTACTATTCTTAATATTTACGAATATTTTTTTTCCATTATAATTAACCTGAAATTTTATACAAAAAGGAACTTCGCCTTCGTGTATCATCATACATGCATTGTTATTTAACTGTGAATTCATTTTAGATTCGGTACATCGAGTACCTGCTTAACGAAATGCACACGTGTGCACATACGTGAATATCGTACTATTAAATATACTAGGTACAAAATAATATGTATATCTGTTGTACAAAACCATAAGTTAAAAAAGAATTACAAATTGTATGTCGCAGGAGTTTCAAATTTTAATACACGTAGTAATAAAATCTTACCTATTAAGCTAACCGAGAAACACAACAAATATTTTAATACAATTAAGATGAAATTATGCCAAAAAAGTCATGAAAAGTACTTAAAATTTTAGTTGACAATCATAAGTCATGTCGCGAGGGGTCTTAAGTTTACGACAAAATTTATGACAAATCGTAACTTAGGACACTTTTGAAAACATATCTTACGACTATGATATGTCCTAAGACCATCATAAGACATGTCTTAGTCATAAGATACTTTCGAAAACCAGGCCCCAGGGTCGTCAGATTGTTTAAAAAGGCCTTAGATATAGAGATATAAGCCCCATTTGATTAAGTCATGTCGGCCATTTGGGTTTGTAGGCTGGGTCATCGAACACATTTTTTTTCAAATTAGATTCCCTAATGAAGATCGTGGCCAAGTTTGGTTAAATTAGTTTAATTTGTCTCTGTAGTTTCAGAGGAGAAGATTTTTTGTTAAAGTTAACGACAGACGGCGACGTACAACAAGTGATGGAAAGGCTTACTTGGCTCTATGGGCCAGGTAAACTAAAAAAAAACTCTTACAATTAGCACAAGTGCATCAATTTCGTTTCTTTTTTTGAATGACATAAAGATTCTAGTACCTGATGTGTGTCTATTGTATTGTTGAACACGACCCATATTCAAAAGAATTCTACTTTATTTTAAATAGCTTAGAGTTTACATTTTGAACATCTTTATAAAAACGATATTTTTTGGGGCCAAAAAAGGGGTCTTGCTGGGTCTACACTGTTCATTTCATAGTTTTAGAGGACAAGATTTTATTGAACAAGTTAACGACGACCGGCGATATGTTATGAGAAAATCTCACTTGACCCTTTGGGCCATTTGAGCTTAAAATAAATTTTGCAGAGAAAGAAAGTTTTTTTTTTTTTTTGTAATTTGTTTTAAAACATCCACTGTTATATTTTTTAATTGGGATTATGAATATTCAATGAAATGAATGTGATGGTGTCTGGAAATCAAGATCAAAAATATTGCACAGACTGACATGCTGAAAAGCACTTTTATGTACATTCAGATGCACATCAGCCACATACGATTTGAAATGCAAAAAAGGGGTGTACACAACGAAATAAGTAATCCAGCCTTACTACCGGTGAAAATGATTATTCTATCTATACAAAACCTTAAAAAAAAGCCCAACCCCAAAAAAAGAAAAATCTGGTTGTCCTATTTGCAGTTATGTTCTTTTTCTCTTGATCTTGTAGATTCAAGGACCTGTCTTAAAAATAAACGTTTGTGTCTTGAGGAGAGTTGTCTCATAGACAGTCGTACGACGTCTTTTTTTTTTGTATTTGAATGGGTAACCAGTCTATTGAAATTAAATTTGTCATGTAACTTACTATTCTGGATTATACATGTGTTCTTAAAGAAATTGCATGTTAATATTCTGAATTTTGTACCAACGAAAACGAAAATATGTTGTTGCTATGCAGTCTTTCTATATAAATAAATAGTTGCTATGCACTTTTTTAATATAAATAGATGGTTGCTTTTCCACTTAGGATGAATGATTTTTTTAAACATATGTGATGACAACTCCCCTAGACGTTTTTGGTAAGTTCTATGTAAAAGTTTATACAGACCTGAGTCAAATCATGTATGGTTACTAGGTAAAAAAAAATTCAAATAAGGGTGGTTGCTTAGCACTATTAACATGAACTTGACTTCTAATTGTTTATTTCTTAAAATAATAGTGGATATAAACGTCCTGAACACTTTCTTTTATATTTCCTTTCAAAATTCAATTTATATACATTATATCAAAGGTCAAGGTCATCCATGACCTTTGACCTTTGGTCAAATTCATGGCTATTTAATTGCCAATAGCTTGCACATCAGAGTCATTCAATAGTTATTACTTTTTGTGGATTATCTACATGACATGGTCAAATTTCATAGGTAAAAAGGCAAAAAAGACGAAATTTTGTCCCCATAGCAACCATCCTAGAACCCAACATTCCATTTTTTTAATTATTTGTTTTACTATAAACATTGATACTTTTTATTTATCAAAACAACTTAAATGTAGGTGGATGCAAAACTGTATATTTTGTCCATGAAAAATGTGTATAATATGTCTACTAAAATACTATGAAAAATGACCTCTGCTTCTGCGGTTGTGACAATTTTTAGCAAAACTATTTTTTTTATATATGACATTACTGTTTTGTTTGCTTATTTCATGTTTATATAAATCTGAAAAATATTTACGATTTTCATTTAATAAAACCTGGTTTTGATTTTTAAAAACTTCAAAAAAGTAGTTTTTTCTATGCTAAATTCCAAAAAATGTACCGGGAAAATAATTTACCTGCTTGCCATGGCAACGGTCGCCTAGCAACAATTTGGTCAGCATTTTTCTTATTTTTTTTACCTGATTACATGTTTGGGCTAGGTTTCAGGAAATGATGTGACTATGCGTACCCCCCCCCCCCCCCCACCCCCATAAAATGGTTGGTGGTTACAGAGAATTGCTCTTAACTTGTGAGTGTATCGTATTTCCCCCTCAATGGTTAAATGGTTTTTAACAAATAGATTTCGTGAAAATCGCCTTACATCAGGCTTCAGATATACAACGTATTCGCATTCTTTTCTACGGGATGAAGCTGCGTATTTATACATCCGAACATGCAAACGTACGCACCCCATTTTAAATGGTATACTGTCGGACGAGAGAAGTCTTGAGACGTCAATATTTATATACCAAAGTCTTTGTCTTTAATTTTGAATAAAATGAGATAAATGTATACATTGATGTATACAACCAAAAGACAAAGACACATCCTAATATTAAGAGTCAACATATAGAAAAGAAGTTGTGGTATGATTTCCAATGATACAACTCTTCACAAGTGACCAAATGACACAGAAATTTACAACTATAGTTAACCGTACGGCCTTCAAAAATGAGCAAAGTCCATACCGCATATTCAGCTTTTACAGTACATGAAATGACAAACGAGAACACTACGAACCTCATTTATGTACAGACTAATGAACGAAAAAAAATATGTAACACAGCAATAAACGACAACAGTATTTTGTTATAGTTAGCACTTTATAAATACGCTGTTTCTCAAACCACGCCTCTTTTGGGGAGATATATAATATTCATAGATAATTTGATTTGTTGACATACTGGTTCCCAGATATGATCTCGATATTCATCTCATAAACATAACTTGGGACTGTTACCAGTATAGAAACATACTATTGGCAGTTTTTGGTTGAAAAATATAAGATACCACTGCGCTTTTTATTTCGATCGGTTGAGATTAACGAAGGTGTTATATAAACCAGTAGAAGAAATACACTTAATTGTATAGTAAAAGGTAAAATAAATAAACGAATGAGGTCCAGCGACCAATTAAATGAATATTCAGGACGATAACATCTAAATATAATAAAAGAAGGAACCCTGGTGTACTAGTTATCAAAGGTACCAGGATTATAATTTAGTACTAGACAGATTTGCTGAGCTGGTTTTTAAAGCGTACGTTAACAAAATATAAGGTTTTTTAAAGGTGTTGTCTATGATACATTTACACGTCAAAAGGGAATGACGATCGTTTTTCGCCCAAGACATGTTGATATAAATATGCTTCTTTATAAATTTGATGCTATTAAATGGTCAATAATTGTTCAGTTCAGAAAGATTGATCTACAGGTTTTTTTTAATTACTATAGATAAAATGCTTCATCTTGCAGGCTTATATAAGCTTTTAAATTTAAAATTTGTGTACATTTTCTTAAAATATATCGTACCAAGTCGGGAATATAGCAGTTGTTATCAAAAAGTCCGTTTCTATGTATACGTATGTATCTGCATATAAAAAGGAGTAGAGGTACGAAGGGTTAAAAACGGCACTGTCTCAAAATTGGTGTAAGACATCTGTAAAGGCGCGCATGCCTAAAAAGAAGAAAAAAAGAGACGTTTTATGAAGCTCCGATAAAAATGTGATTTTTCTCAAGAAAACAGCTTCCATATGTGACCTTAACATGCTTTAGTGCCTAAAGTTTAGTGTGTGTACGAACGGACATCAACTATATAAATTTTGAATCATATTTAGCTCAAACTAAGATGTAACATCGAACTGGTATAATGTTCCAATATTACCATTCGAGCGCACTTTTTAAAAGTAAACAAACAAACGGAATATTCCGTTGATGATATAGACTATGTTACTCGAGTGTTCGTCATGTAAAAACAAACTTCAGATATATATTTTTGTCCAATACTTTCGAAGAATCAACACATTTTTAATGCAGGGTGATTAATGTAATACACTTGATTCCATCAATTTAAAAAAGCGAAAACGTAGAAATTCATCCAGACCATCCCCCCAAAATACACAGATTGCCAAAAAAAACAAATCTTACCTGAAGTACTGACCTTGATAACTCTACTGATACCAACCAACAACCCATTGCTAGCATTAGTGACAGTAATATCGCAAAAATAGCTATAGCGGTAAAGCAAATTTTGACTGATGAATTCAAAGCCCTTCTTGAAGAAAAACAGAGGCCTATTCTCTTTGAACTAGCAGAAATAAAACAAAAGCAAACTGAATTAGAATTATGCAATGGAGAAGATGTCAAAAACGTTTTAAAAAACAGATCTAAAAATTAAATCTGATGAGGTAGAACAGCATAGCAGGAAGCAATGTTTAAGGCTTATTGAGCAGGAAGCAATGGTAAAGGCTTAGTGGAGTATCGTATACATTAGGTGAAAATACCGATACAAAAATTATAGAAATCACCAATAAATTAGGTGTTGATATGCAGCCAAATGACATAATGATTAGTCATCGTACAGGGAGAGCTAAGCCTAGACAGATTATTGCTCGAATACCAAACCATAATCTAAAAAAGAAACTGCTGAAGGCATCCACACAACTAAAAAAACGCACCTGATCTACAAAGTATTTCAATTAATCAAGACCTCATCATAGCCAGAAGTGGTCTAGCTTACGAAGCTCGACAGTTAGTTAGAAGGATGAAATTCAAGTCAACTGTTGTGGTAGATGGTAAAATATATGTACATGACTTATCAGAAACTAGACACGTTATCCGGAACGAAATTAAATTCTCCAAGATGTTGAGTGTATGCCATATCGACACAGACATCTCTGACGACGAATCTACACCTGAAAAACAACATGTAACTGATGAAGAAGTGATGGAAAATGGGAGCTGAATTTAACTCGAACGTTTTGTTTCAAGCAAACCACTGAATACAAAAATAAGATATTACTTGTAACAAATCTCAATCTGAAATTGTAATATAAAACTGTTCTGAAAAAAAGAATATTATTTTTTTCATTTTTGGAATATCTGTAACTCTAATATAGGGTCTGTTTGAATGTCTTTACTTGATTTATTGTCAAGAACTTGTTCTCTTTCTACATTTTATAACTTCAATTTCAACATGTTAATAAAAGTTGTCTTCTTAGACAAATGATACTATAAAGGCATCATTCTGAAAGTATTATGTACTGCTAAAATGTAGAAAAGATAATTTCATAAAGTTCATAGCATACTACATTAAGATGAAAAAAAATAAACAGATTTTTCTGTATTCCTTGATATTATAATTTTAATTTGAAGCTACCAATAACACGACCTAAATTTTCTTTTTTCTTTTATTTCCCTGGGTTTTGTTTTGTATTTATTGGTGGGTTTTTTGTTGTATTTTTCAATTTATTTCAGATACATTTGCATTTAATACTTTGTCCATACTTTTTGTAGTCCACATAAAATGAAAACATAAGGAAAGATCCTATACTAATTTTGATTAATAACCATGCAAAGTCACATTAGAAGGCCTAAACCAACAACTAAACAATTTGTGTATATATGTTTGTACGACTTTACCCCCAGCAGAGCTATAGAAAAACAGTACATTAACGGGCGTTACACGGACCAGTTTAGATGATACACGGACACATTTTATGAATATAATCACTCGTGCATGATCAGTGAGTTCATGAGCACTTTGAATTTCAATTAGATTTAAACTTTTTGTTTCACCGACATATTTCCTGTCTTTTTTATTAAAATATTTACGTTAGCATCAATAACTATATTTCAATTCCAGTAAATAACTGTTCATATCAGTACACTAAGGGATTGACCATTTAACTTTTAAAAAAAGAAGGTATGTCTTTTTTCTAAAAAATATTTTGATCCCCAATTTTATGAGAAAAAATATATTGTGGTCAAGCAGATGACAAAATAATGATCTGATTTTCCGTATACCGTATATAATCGTCTAATTTCGAAAAAAAAATTAAAATAGTTGGGTGATAGCGTTGAAAAAATAAATAATGTTCTTACTCAGAAAAGAAGATACCATTCCCCCTTTTGAAGCTAAATGGTCGGTCCGTAAGTGTTTATTTCCTTCAACATATGGACATGAATAGTATTCTGGACAATGCTGAAAGTAAAGAAATGCTGATACCAACGTTTATATTTCAATAAAAAAGATAGGAAATATATATAAAAAAAAACAAATCTAATCAGAAGATAAAATCTCTATCAACTCACCAATGCACGATTGATCCTATAAATAAAGAGTGTCCGTATAATATATGTTCAAATATGCAGCAAATCGTGATGAAAAATCATTCAACCAATGTCATCAATTTTGAACTGTAAGCTGCGATTGGATCATATAGTGACACGTGTTAATTCCTGATCAACCCTATCAGAGACATATAAAAAAAAACTATATGTATGAACTATTAAAAAAAAACATATGCCTATTTATATATATAAAAACAAGACCAAATCAAGTTTTTGTTAAGGGGAAATGGGGGGGGGGAGTAGAATGGCATATCCTGCACTTTTTCAACAAAAACAAAATAATATCAATTCTGTTTATTTTAAATTGATTACCCCCCTTCCCCGCTTTCCCTTCCATTTTTTCCACAATACAAAATTCAAATGGCAGCTCTTGGGTTTTTTTTTATAAATTACTTTACTAGCGAAGTTGCATTCTAAAAAGTCTCAAATGTGAACAACATTCATCTTTTCCTTGAAATGGTTCTTTTTTAATAAAATTATTAAATTCTTGAATTTTTTTAGAAAAAAAACCTCTCGGCTTAAGGGAAGTGAAAAAAATGTGTTTAAACTGTAACTTACATTAGCTGGTATATGGCCATTGAAGTTTCTAATATGTTTAGTTTTGCTACCTCTTCTAAATGCAAAATGTACAACTTCCTTCCTGAAACGTCGTACAAGTCAGATACAAAACAAATGTAACAAAAAATAGGCCGGAAACAACCTGCCGCATAGTTTGTCTGCACTTGTAGCCAGGTCCGAGTTAAGGTCCTCGGCTAGCGACTCGAACCTTGATCTGACTACTCGTGCAGAAAAACTATCCGGCAACGGTTGTTACCGGCCTGTTTCTTTGTTACTTTTGTATTGTATCTTATACTAATCCTGGTTTTTTTACTTCATTTTGTTTTATATGCCTGTTCTGTGGTTTGCCATGCTTTATATCTATTTGAAATTGTTTATTATACTGTTGAAGCCCCACCCTTGTCCTTTGTATCCTTTTTTTTTTTTTTTTGTAACTTTATATGTCTACTTAAAGAATAAGAGTTGGGTTAAATTATACGAGGTCAAATCGACTTCATCGTAAAAAATTTATTGACATGAATACTGTTGTTCTTGTATAACTTATGCTTATGTAGGGATCACAATTGCTCTATTATATACTGCAATATTTGAATTAGATGAACTTCCCACAATATCATTTTCAAGTACACGTTTAACTACCAAAGTATTTAAAGACGTATCACGATACCTTTTTGTGAAACTGAGCTTATTTGTTATTTAATATTTCTTTTAGTTTTTATTATAGTGCTTTCTGGTGATATTGAAACAAATCCTGGGTCATCAATTGCAAATGATGCTAGCCTAAATGATTCAGTTTCGAATTTAGATCTTCGCGATTTGATTACATTTAAATGCATTAATATTCAAAGTGTTAAATGGAAACTTGATATTTTGGAGGCAGAGCTTGGGGAAAGAGATAATTATGTTAACAGAATCTTGGTTAAAGCCGAACATATCCGACAATTCAGTTGTATTATCAAACTTTAAGGCTCCTTATCGTAACGACAGAGAAGGTGATAACCTTGGAGGAGGGTCATGATGTATGGAAACATGTGGACGGTCTGCAGTCCACGGCTCCAATGAAAGTTTCTTGTAGGGAAAAGAAAAGGAAAATACGCCTTTGTATAGTTATAAAACAGTTGTAAATTATTAACTTTTTTTAGGTCTTTCCACTTTTCGTGGTAAGACCTTTTGTTTTTCTTCAGATTATTAGGTCTTTCCACTTTTCCGTGGAAAGACCTATTGGTTTTCTTCTGATTATTATTTTTTTTTTTCTTCCGCCTAATTTTCTTTCCTTCGCAGTTTTTTTGTTTCGCAAGATGTCGCTTAGATATATGGTATATGATATCGAACAATTAATACGCTTTTGAAACTGACAGCTCGTAACCAAAATCTTATCCATGTAAGAGTTATCTCCCCGAACACTGTTTTTCTTGTTATCGCTTAATCTTCGCAACCGTATAAGAAACCGACAAATTTATTTTACCAAATTGCTCGTTATATCCTCAGGATGATTTGATTCATTTTGACCGAAGCTATCCGGAGACTCCATATGAAAGTTATTTCCCCTTTTATATTTAATATAAGTGATATGCATTTTTAACTGGAAAACCATAAGTGGTAGAGGCCTAGGGTCTTTTGATTTGAGGTCCTTGGTCCAAAAAAATTAAAATGAGGTCAAGGTCAAAGGTCAAGGTCATGATTAAAATTTTGATTTTGGCTTGTTATCTCTTATTTTCAGTAATCATACAAGATATCGACAAAATATTTTCACACAATTGTTAGTTACGACATGTCGTAACACATAAATTTTAGTCGAAAGGGTACGTAAACATTTGACGCGAGTTTTCCCCATTTTTATATCTAATATCATACGTATGGTAATATAACTCATTAACAATATAAAGTAGAGGACTAGAGTCTTTTGATTTGAGGTCCTTGGTTTATAACCTTGAAATTGAGCTCAAGGTCATATGCTAATTAAACGTTCTAGATTTTGACCTTTGCTTTTACCTCATATGTACACATGATAAAGCCATGGGACTTTTTGCATTAAGTTGTAAGCAATGTGACCTTAAAAAACACAACCGGAAGTGACCTTTTGTAAACCGGAAGTAGCTATTTTTTGTACTAAATCAAAGTAAAAGTATATAGAACCATATATTTTTGGAATCAGTGTCAAGTAAACTATCAAATAATACCGGAAGTAAACTTTTTAAACCGGAAGTAAAAGATTATCTCCCTTTTCGATATATTTTTTTTATAGAAACCATATATTTTTTGAATAAGCTTTCAATAAGCTGTCATTTGGCGCTAAAATTGACATTTTAAACCAAATTTTAATATTTTGATATAAAAAAGGTCTTAACTGGTGGAAAGACCATCAATGGTTCTCTGAACAATTGGTTTTTAATTTTTTTTTATTTTTTTTCTGCCGTCTGAGATGCTTTTTTGTCTTCAACATATCGAATGGATTTTTGGCCAATGATGTTGTACAGTAATGGGGGTTTCAAAACTCACCATGTCTGACCGAACACTTATTCTTATAGGAGTTATCTCCCCACGTCCCCTTTTTCTTGTTATCGATGTATCTCTAAAACCGTAAAAGATTTTAACAAACTGTTTTCAACAAATTGTTCGTCTACTCTTAAGAATGATTTGGTGTATTTTGACTGGAGTGATCGGAGGACATCTTATGGGAGTTATTTCCCTTTGACAATTTAAGATAGGCAATATGTTGGATAAATTCATACGTTATAAGTCGTAGATGCCTACAGTCTTTTGATATTAAGTCCTAGGTCCATTTGAAGAAAATTGAGGTCAAGGTCAATGGTCAAGGTTATGTTATAAATTTTGAATTTTGCTTGTTATCGTTTTTCAAAAGAAAGTGTTACAGTAAATGATATGATGTGTTTGCCAACTAACTGTTTACAATAAGGCGCAAATTTAAGTCGAAGAGTTTTGGTTAACCCTTAAAGGAGTTTTCTCCCCTTATGTATTTGAAATCAGTATTTCTCCACAACCATACAAGTGATTGACCTGGGGTCTTTTGATTTGAGATCACTGACCTTTGACCTCAAAATTGAAGTCAATGTCAAAGGTCAATTTGACGTTCTAGATTTTGACCTTTGCTAAAAATTCTTTATGGTTCATTATAAAACAATTAAGTCTTCTGCATAAACCTATTAATCTTATTTTTTTCATATCAGTTTGATTTACCACATTACATCAACACGAAGTAGCATTTTCTAACATCATCTTTTGAATTTCTTTCTTATAATCGAGGTGGAAAGACCTTCAATTGTTCTCTGAAGAGTTGGTTTTTAATTTATATTTAGGCTTCTTCCTAAATTGTTACATCTTTGAAGAATTGCGATTTAATGGGAGATATTTTTTAATAATGTTTGTGTTAAATTTATTCTCAATTAAATCTTTATATAAGTTAGTAATGATTAAGAATTTGACACATTGTGTAGACACCTATAACTACTAGTATTGCTGAAAACTGTATGCTGTCCGCTAGATGTCATTAGTTGTTTTTGTCGTTTGATTGCTGTGCTATTGACGTATAACATACATCTTCTATAGTTTTTGTTCCGTTTTGATGTATAATAAATCCTAACTGAAAGGGTTATTGTGTTTTGATTAATTGATTTTCTTTCCCTCAATTATATGTTTAGAGAAAGATGAACAAAGGACAGATGTACCTAAATTTAGAAAGTCAAATAAACAGAAAAAAAGTTTCACTTTCCAATCCTAAACTTTTCCATCCCCACCCTACCCCCTCCCCTCACCATCACCCAACCCCACCCCACCTCATCCCCGTTTTGACACCGTCACACTTGAATATGATCGTCTTTAAATTCGATCCAAAATTAGTCACTAAATAGGAATAAATATTTAACCAGTCGTAATAAATTCCATTAAGCACAAAAACAAATCAGATTTCATTTATTTGGATATTCCAATAATACAATCCTTTTTTCGCAGAAATAAATAAAATAGTTAATATTACCTGGTTTGACTCTTATTTATGATTTACACTGTACACAAACTATCATGACATAAGTTTAAGGATTTATATACCTATATGGAGTTATTTTCTTTCAGAACCATAGGTCATTCTTTCTCAGAATCAACCCGGACAATACCATGTTTCAATGAAATATGCTCCAAGGTATAAAATAATGACCTGTATCAGGTCATTATTTTCCTTGATAAAAATGCCATCTATAATTTACTTCAAAATTATATTCGTCTGATAGGTTTATATTGCCAATTTGGGAATTTATCTTTAAAAGTTCAATCGATGATAGGTGTAAAAGAAATCGTCATTGCCCGCATTTTAATCTTAGAAGCAAATATAACGTGAAGTTTTGCTAATTTTATTATTGCTACATACAATACAGAAACATTATTAAATATTTGAGATGAATTTTAATGTAGACTTTCATAAAATAAAGCCAGATTTAACATGTTAGTGTGCAAGTTTTTGAAAATGTTATTGAGTCACACTGAATAGTTTGATTGATTGTTGGATGCTTGCTTAACGTCCAGTGGCCAATATTTCATGCATGTTCAGGACGATACACACTAAATACTGTGACCTACATGTATTAATATTCGTCTTCGTGTCAGTTCTTAACTTTTTTAAATTTATGTACACCTGTTACTCTATCAAATGATCAACTAATAAGATATTCTTATATTCCATTGAATAACATTCACGTAACTCAATATAGGGTCGGGTGGGGAAGGTATATAATTATATCCTAATTATATGTTAAAAAATGTATTGCTATTCAAAAGAAAATATTTCTGAATATTTTATTCGATTCAATTAAAATTAAAATAACAACTTTTCCGCGATAGAAATCTCATTACAAATAGAAAAAAACCATACCCCCCTTTTTTAGCCATAAACTAAGTTGGTACAATAATGTACTTATAATGTGTCTTGTATTTGTCAAACACTCTTATCGGATGGTAACAATTCATTTGTGTGTTTCTTCATGCAGTTGTAGTAATATTTTTATTGTGTATGGATAATAAATTTTAAAAGGTTTATATCTAAAATAATAAGTGAGTTTTATTTCACATTCTAAATGAGCCGTAGGGCGTATTAAAACCTGACCGCATTAGAAAGGATTATCCCACTTTTGTGTGGTCGGTAAAATAGGATACTAAATTTTGTAAAACTTTATAAAAAATGATATTTTTTTGACGGTATATAAGTCAGATAATGCATATTTTAAGGTTTTTCATGTCGTAGAACACACATGGGGGTGTCAGGGTTGCTCAAAGAAAGACCTCCCTCCGGTCGGTCGTTCATTTGATCAATCCTGACACCCCTCGGTGTGTTCTACGACAAGAAAAACCTTAAAATATGCATTATCTATAACAGATACACTTTCTATTTCATATTTGGAAACTACAAGTCTTTTTGTCTTGCAACACTCGGAGATAGTATGTTGATGCACCTGTTGACACGACGTATTGTGGTATACCGTTGTCCGTCTGTCGTCAACATGTCGATCAATAACTCAAAAATTCTTGGTGAATTGTTTATATCTATTGACGAATTTTATAAATTTTGGATTTTAAGTTTTCGAGTTTTGGTGGGTTTTTTTCATTAAAAAAGGGGAGTTTCCAGTTTTCTGTCAATGACTCATAATGCATTCACCAATTTTCAAGACACTTTGGTGAAATGTTTATATCAATTGATAGTATTCAAACTTATTTTTGAAGGTTGTACAGCGATCTATAGTTGTTAATTTCTGTGTCATTTGGTCTCTTGTGGAGAGTTGACACATGTTACCACATCTTCTTGTTTATATAAGTTACTACAATTCTATCTATGCTTGAAATATTTGCACTTTTCGGAAAAACACACCTGAAATTTTGATACTTTCAAAAAACTCCATGATTCAGAAAATTTTTTAGTATATTTTAACAAACAATCTAAAAGTTGGGTTGAACTGGAATCTTAATCAAGCTCTGAAGCTTAAACCAAGTTATATCAATAAAAATTTCTTGAAAAAAGTTTGATTCTGTTTATAACCATGGCAACCACTTATAAAATGATTATCTGATGATTAATATTTGGATACACGTTTTTTATAGTATATTTTATGTCGATTATGAGAATCCGAGTCAAATTTGCGAACATAAAGTTGACACTTAGGCACCTTTATATTAAGTTTTAAATTAAAATCCTTTTTTAGGGTTTTCGCAATTGTCAGTTTATTCTTCATTAGTTATTTTCTTTTACTCTTAAATAGTCTTGGTCGTGGTTAAAATGTCCAAGTATTCCTCATACAACTATTATTCTTATCTCGAAAAAAAGTTCGAGTGTACTTTTTTATTATTTTTATTATCAAAATTAACAGGATAATGCATCAGTCCGAATGAAATAAGAAGATGTGATATTCGTGATATTATTAAAAAGAATACAATTTTCAACCTGCTACTGAATGACGTGCAAGAATTCATTTTATAACTAATAGAAATCCATGAATATCAGTTGTTCTTTTTTATTTGGCGCTTATAGGAACGATATAAGTATATGTAAGCTGCGTCCATTCAATTAATGTATTATCTATAAATATAATTAATATACAAGATCAATTATTTTGGTCTATATGTTTGTTTTCTTTAAAGTGAAATGAAATGTGAACTATTTCTCATGGATATGTAATAGAATAGAATATTTTTATTTAGAAAATCACAGGGCTCATTGAGGGCATAAAATCAGTTACAATTGATTGATATAATTGATAATTACAACAATAAACATCCCCAGTGTACATGTAAATGTATATTTAGTATATAAGCATTTGTCAAAACCAGAGACAACAACAATATAAACTTTTTAGTGTAAATAAAATATTAAAATTACATTATTTGCATTCATTCTCAAATTATTTACTAGACTTAGTATCAATATTCAAACCTGATCTGCTTTATTACAAACATTCTCCAACATTACATCCTATTTTTTCTATAAGAGATACATTTTCTTGGGTCAAGAGCCATCAAAATGAAGATTTATTTAAGTTTTTAAAATTATAACGAATATTCGAAATTTATTGAAAAAAAACACTTTTCTTTTGATATCATAAAGTAGACATTCTGATAAAAAATGAAGCTCATCCTCAACTTTACCAAGTGAGCAATTTAAACAAAGACGCTCAGATCATTTCAATTCAATTCATTTCAATTTTATTGTCATTAAACATTTACAGCGTTTGTGGCAATACACGTATAATTAAGGAATAAAGAGCAAAAAACATTTTTTGGAAAATAAATATAACTATATATCTTGCAATATCATTCATTTTTTCAAATGTATTGATTATTG
The DNA here is from genome assembly GCF_965363235.1 of Mytilus galloprovincialis. NCBI lineage: Eukaryota > Metazoa > Mollusca > Bivalvia > Mytilida > Mytilidae > Mytilus > Mytilus galloprovincialis. The sequence continues at coordinate 79,107,245 of NC_134845.1, read as the reverse complement.
AATACATTTTTAAATAACATCTGCACTTCCAGAAATATCTAAGATGTTAAAATATTATTGTAAGAGCATCCTACTACATCCCTCGACTTCAAACTTCGTATTGATTCTATCTTAAATTATAAAATTGTATTGTACATGTGCATTGATAGAATAATTTTTTTAAATATTCAAACCATTACCAAGCTTTCCTGGGTAACGCTAGAAACAATATATATTTACGCTGAAATAGTTTTATTTCTTAAACAAAACTCCAAAGGTTTGTCGAAGTGTAAAACGAGCAAATAAGCTGAGTGGCTTGTAAGCTGTTGTTTCTACGTCTCAACTTTTTGTCTGTCCAAAACGCGCCCTGTCTTGCTGTCTCATTTTATTTATAACAAGTTAAATAGATGCACGATAAGAAAAGAAATTGAAGAGAACCACGTCTACAAGCAAGTAAACCCGCTGCTAATCTCTCCTACTGGTGTTTTATTTCAAGTCCAGTCCAGTCGTTCACCAGCGGCTGTTTTATATCTCACACGATTTGCAGATACCCGAAACTGCCTATGACATTTTCATCCCACACAATCAGTCGAATTTTTTTTCTGTTCTGCGGATGCTTATGAAATTTATATCCCGCACAATCAGCAGTAAACGTGTTTTTTTTTTTCGTGAATCAATGAATACTGCAAAATGTTTAATTTTTGGCTAATTAATCTTGCTGTCATTTTGACTTTATCTTGACCACATCAATTTAATTATATACATGCACAAAAAATAAAAATGCAAGATTCTATCAATAATTCTTCCTTATGTAATCGAATTTCACGTCATTTACCTTCTGTTCGTGTTCAAAAAGTAAAGTAAATTTTGAAAACTTCAGTCCTTTTATTTTGAAAAAACTGAAGCAAAATCTTGCTTTATAAAAGAATCAAAATAGTAAACATTTTAAAATCAATTACAAACACAGACATACGAGTATAATGTTCATTATTTTCCAAATAAAAGGAAATACAAGACATTGAAAATCACCTTGTTTTTCAACTGAACCCTATAAAACATATGGTGTTTAGATTCGCTTAACATTAGACTTAGACGCATTTGCATCACACATGATGTTCGCAAATATCATCCAATGCAAGTTGTAAATGACACAGTTGTTTGAGACATAGGTGGAAAATATACCCTGGTAGGAGCAGAACCATCACATTAGACAAAAATCTACATACCTTCTTCTTGAATATTGTTCCAAATTCAGGAACCATAGAATGTGAAATTCTGCGCCGACAAATAGCATTTTCAGACCAAAGAAGAAAAGAATTTATTAACAGAGTGGGAAAACTCTATCAAAATACAATTTGAAATCTAGTAGCTACTACATAGACAAAACCATTTAAAATGTAAATACTAGTAGGATTAAAGATCAAGGAATACTGGACACATGAATGTCATAATGAATCGAGAGGCTCTAAAGAACCTGTGTCGCACACCTTGGTCTTTGTGCATATTAAACAAAGGACACCGATGGATTTATTTCAAAATTGTGTTTTGGTGATGGTGATGTGTTTGTAGATCTTACTTTACTGAACATTATTGCTGCTTACAATTATCTCTATCTATAATAAACTTGGCCCAGTGATAAAGGGGAAAACATTTTGTAAAAATTTACAAAATTTATGAAAAATGTTAAAAATTTACTATAAAGGGCAATACCTACTTTAGGGGTCAATTGACCATTTGTAGGTCTTACTTTGCTGAACATAATTGCTGTTTACAGTTTATATTTATCTATAATAATATTGAAGATATTAACTTGAAGCTGCAAAATTTTCTGAAAATTCTGGGGTAGCAACATAACAACGGGTTGCTTGATTGGTCAGACAATTTCAAGGCAGATAGATCTTGACCTAATGAACAATTTTACCACTGTCAGTGTTGTGAATTAGTTACAGTTTCAGTTTAGTATTTTATACTCTTTTATTTGCTAAAGGTTTTACCGCCATTTACGTGACAATAGGCCCGCAACGTCGTCACTTGCCGACGTCTTTTTGTATATCTTAGACTCTAGTAAAACATACGAAACATTGAAGACGCTTTTCTGTTTACTCGCCTTTATTATCCATACTTCCAAATCAGTCAGATTTGCTCTAAATGCTCTGTCCACTTGAATTTTTGTCCATCTGATGAGTTGAGCCTTTTACAAATGATTTTTATAGTTTGTTCATATATTGTATTGTTATACCACTGTCCCAGGTTAGGGGAGGGTTGGGATCCCTCTAACATGTTTAACACCGCCACATTATGTTTGTATGTGCCTGTCACAAGTTAGGAGGCTGTAATTCAGTGATTTTCGTTTGTTTATGTGTTTCTTATTTGTTTTTATATAAATGAGGCCATTAGTTTTCTCGTTTGAATTGTTTTACATTGTCATTTCGGGGCCTTTCATATCTGGCTATGCGGAATGGACTTTCCTCGTAGTTGCAGGCCGTACGGTGACCAAAAGTTGTTAACTTCTGTGTCATTTTGGTCTCTTGTGGAGATCTGTCTCATTGGCAATCATACCACGTCTTTTTTATATTTTGATTCAGAGTTATGAGCCAAAAAATGCATTTTACCTTTTTAGCCATGTTGGCCATCTGGGTTCATAGGCGGGGTTATCGGACACATTTTTAAACTAGATACCCTTATGATAATTGTGGACAAGTTTAGTTAAATTTGTCTCTGTAGTTTCCGAGGAGAAGATTTTTGTAATAGATTACAAAAATTTACGAAACATTGTTAAAAATTTACTACAAAGGGCAATAACTCCTTAAGGGGTCAATTGACAATTTTGGTCAAATTGACTTATTTGTAGATCTGACTTTGCTGAACATTATTGCTGTTTATAGTTTATCTATTCCTGTAATAATATTCAATTTAATAACAAAAAACTGCAGAATTGCATTAAAATTACCAATTCAGGGGCAGCAACCTATGGAACGCCACAGCTGTCTTATGTGGAACTCTGTTATTACTTTATGTTGTTTTATTATTATCTAATGATATTTTGTCTTTACTTTATATGGTTTTCACATTACGTTATGATGTTTTAATATAACTCAATATGGAATAGTTATCACTTAATGATATTTCGATATTACACGATATGGTTTCGTATTGACTTAATATAGTTTTGTCAATACTCAATATGGTTTTGTCATTACTCAATGTGGTTTCACCATTATTTAATATGGTTGTGTCATTAGTCAATGTGGTTTGAACATTACTTGATGTGTATGTGACTTAACGTACTGTAGTTGTTTCATTACATGATGTGGTTTTGTTATTTCATAATGAGGATTTGTCTATTCTTTATATGGTTTTAACATTACGTAATGATGTTCAAAATTTGACGATTTTACACTACTTGATGTGTTTGTTTCATTATTTGATGTGGTCTTGTCATTCTTTGATGTGGTCCTGTCATTTTTTTAGGTGATTATCCCATTACTTGATGAGGTTAAACCACGTGAACAATTCGGAAAAAATATTTTCCATTTTTTTACAGATTTCAATATGTCGTTTGTTTAATGTGCTTTGGATAGGTATCTCCAAAGTTAAAGTTCAAATTAAAGTTCAAGTGGTTGTTCAGAGTTATTTGGTATGAAAAAGGGGAACGGCAGACAATAATAAAAAATAAAATCCAAAAAATACAGTATTTCGGACATACTTGGGATATCCCCAAACCACTTGGTCCTGTTATTTTATCCGAAGTTCTCAAATAGAAGCAGTATTATAATAAATTTGTAAAATATTCCACGGAACGCTGTATCTCGCCTGATATTGCTGCTTTCAGTGTAAAAGCGTAATGTTGATCGACTGTACATTCATCGGTAAAAAAAAACGTGTTTTTCTGTAGATGCTTTTTCTCGATATTGAGGAACAACTCCTATACAAGTTTTAAAACACTTCATGGAGGAAATAAATGTATCATGTGAAAACAGTTTAATTCTGTTTTATTTAACTAAAACAAAACTGTATGTTTTTCAACAATGAGCAAAACCTAAACCCCATATTAAGCTATAAAAGGTCCTGAAAGGACGCCACTTTCGACGACGTTGTTGTGTCTCACTGCCGCTACATTGATGTCGCAGGCTCGACACAAATCAAAAGACTTATACTTTATTGTTAACAAATGAGACACTTCAAATCAACGCAAACTTAAGTCACATGAAAATCGGGGAGGGGGACTCGGACTAAGCGACGAAGCATCAATAATATAAAATAAGAATTCTCCGAACTGAGCTTCCATATAAAACCAAATCACTCGGTTTGTAATTTCGCGAATAACACGAGGGGTGCCACACGTTGAGCAGAATCTCCTTATCTTTCTGGGGAGCCCGAGATCATCCCGATTGATTTAAATTACCCAGTCATACCGATCTATTGATTCAGCCATTTGAAACTGTTTTTTAAGCCACCGCAACTTACTGCAACTGAAAGTTGGGGGCATAGTGTTTAACCTCTGTCCGTCCGTCCGTCTGTCCGTTCCATTATGGGTATATATAGTTATTCCGCATAACTCTCCAACAGTTTGAATCCTAGGACGTTTTCTCTTTACTGTCTGTTTGTACATATATTGAAGGTGTGCTGCATGTGGTCAGGATTTAATTTTTATTAATATTTGCTCTTTTGGGAGAAAGTTGAACTTTGTCATTTTTTTGAGAAATTTACTTGCATAAGTAGGGCGTTTCCGGATAACTTCTCATACAGTTTGAATGTTAGGAATTTATCACTCTGCTAGCTGTTTGTACATGTATTAAAGGTGTGCATGTGGTCAGGGTTTTTTCTTTTTATTATTTTTCCTCTTTTGGGAGAAAAATTGACTTTTTGTCCTTTTTGGGGTATAAGCGGTTAAATGAGTGGAGTGCGGGGGCATCACTTTGTCTAGTTTACATTTTTTTTTCTCGTGTTGTGCTGTTACACTACTGTAACAGTCCGATGTTCGTTCACATGCATGTTAAACTCCGCCAGGTGCACTTTCTTTATGTACCTGCCCCAAGTCAGGAGCATGAAGTTCAATTGTTGTCGTTGTATACATATGTGTCATATTTGTTTTTCTGTAAATTAGACTGTTAGTTTTTTCGTTTGATTTTTTTTTTCACATAGTGCATGGTGGCATTTTGTAGCTGACTATACGGAGTATTGAAGGCTGTACGGTTGCCAATATATAATTTCTTACATCCACTGCATTTAAACTCTGGTGGATAGTTGTCTCATTGGCAATCACACCACATCTTTCTTTATTTCAACTCCTATGTTGCGTTTTGTATATATAGTGTAACATTGTTTATTTAGTACGCATACCCCGAAGCCCTCTTTTCGGAAGCCCGAGCAAAAGCCCTTGTTCCGCGATAGAAAATTTAATTACGAACTCAAAAAGACAAATAAATAGCTCGAATTTCAACTCGAAATCTTAATTAATCTAAATGAGACTTAAATTCGAATCTTACTCAAACTCTACCTCAAGAAGTGACTCAAATTCAAAGTTGTAACTAGAACTCTGCCTTTAAATGTCACTCAAACTCGAAGTCCAACTCGAAACTGAATGCTTACTGGAACTTTAATTCTAAGCATGACTTGAATTCGAAAACTAACTCAAAGTTTAACATAAACAGTAACCCGAACTTTTAATTTGAACACTAATTCGATAGATGACCACACTCATTCAAGACACATACAACATGGAAATCTATCTAAAAATGGAACAGGTTTTTCCGAATTGGTCACGTGGTTTTACCTCATCAAGTAATGGGATAACCACATCAAAGAATGACAGGACCACATCAAAGAATGACAAGACCACATCAAATAATGAAACAAACACATCAAGTAGTGTAAAATCGTCAAATTTTGAACATCATTACGTAATGTTAAAACCATATAAAGAATAGACAAATCATCATTACGAAATAACAAAACCACATCATGTAATGAAACAACTACATTACGTTAAGTCACATACACATCAAGTAATGTTAAAACCACATTGACTAATGACACAACCATATTAAATAATGGTGAAACCACATCGAGTAATGACAAAACCATATCAAGTCAATACGAAACCATTTCGTGTAATATCGAAATATCATTAAGTAACGACTATTCCATATTGAGTTATATCAAAACATCATTACGTAATGTCAAAACCATATTAAGTAAAGACAAAATAGCATTAAGTAATAATAAAACAACATAAAGTAATAACAGAGTTCCACATTAGACAGCTGTGGCGTTCCATAGCCACCCAAAAAACGATTGTCCGATTCAACTGAAAATTTCAGGGCAGATAGATCTTGACCTGATTACATTTTACCCCATGTCAGATTTGCTCTAAATGCTTTGATTTCAGAGATATGAGCCAAAATCTACATTTTACCCTCTATATTCTATTTTTAGCCATGGCGGCCGTCTTGGTGAGTTGGTCGGGTCACCGGACACATTTTTTTATTTAGATACCCCAATGATGATTGTGGCCAAGTTTGGTTAAATTTGGCCCAGTAGTTTCAGAGTAGAAGATTTTTGTAAAAGTTAACGGACGACAGACGACGGACGACGGACGCTAAGTGATGTCAAAAATAAACAAATAAACAAATAACCATTTTATTCTACATTGCAAAGAATTGGATCAAATAAGATCTTAATACAGCTCAAAAATCGAACAGACAAGGGATGAAATTGATACTGCAACATACAAGAAGATCATACAAGAAAGGAATTTACTGCAGCTCATAATGAACTGTACTAGCAAGGACATAAACTGTTACTCAACTGTGTGTGAAAACATTGAAACTCTGGTTAGAATTATGTGTTATGAGATACACATGCTGCACACAAAAAGGATAACAAAAAAACATTGATCACAAGTACAATATAAGTAAACGTTTAAAAATAATATAGTTCCTTACTTTATCATCTTACTTATTTATGACCGATTAGGACTTAAATTAAATTTTTACTGGTTTTAAGATTTCAAGTACATTTAAAAAATAATGACAAGTTCACAAAATAGGTATCTTTAAACTGTGAACGAACACTTATGTATATATGTTGAATTGTTCTAAATCCCAACCCTTTTTTACATATGTCTCATAAAATAACCTTTTCATTATAGATTTTGATGTATGTATAGCACTTTTAACTAACAGTTATAAGAAAGTTTAATTTGACACCACTTAAATTCTAAATTCTTATTTGTAAATATATCCAGTTCTTACTTAACTTTTTCTAACACCTCAGCACATTATGAATTATTATTTTAAAACTTTATTATGACAATCCTATGAATTAATTATGATATTAATTATTCAGTAATTATTATTTCCTAAATTCAGTCATCTGTACATAATTAAATGTTTCCTTATGTTTTAAGGTGTAGATAGATGCTAAAATTATACCCTATGGGTAGTGCTCCACAATTAATGGAGGAATATACAAGAAACTGAACCGAACTGAACTTTTAATGTCGTATCATCGTTACCTCTCCCTTTCTCACACGTATCTCAAACTGAATATTGCAAGGTCATTCTGGAAACTGGAGAAGAACAAACGTCATCTGGGCACAATTCGTGGCTAACCACAGAGTGAGTTACATTTATAACTTTGTATTCGATGCCTTCAAATCGTTTTTTACTTATTTGAATTCCTTATCCGTGTATACTGAAAACTTCACCTTATAACTGCAAACTTATTTCGCATTCTATGGACCAGTGACTTTCTATACTAACTACATGTTCAAGTTTAATGAAGTAACCTTTTTATGAAATAAATACATTTGTCATTGCAAAATGCTGTTTTTGAAAAGATTCCTCCGATAGTTTTTTTAAATATAGATCTTTGGACTTTGATGCAATTAGTTTGAAAATTTCGCGTGGTCTCCATCTTGTTTGATATGTAACCCCTTTTGCATAACTGGAGTGTTCTTTAAATAGATATGTCTCAATTTAATTATTTAACATTCTTATAAATCTTATATTTTTTTTGGCCACGGTAAATGGATATTAATAAGATTTTATATAAAACGTATAATTAGACATGTTTGAAATACGCAAATAACTTCTAGCTTCGTATATTAGAGATATGAAACTAAGTTTAATGTTGGGATGTAGCTTTCAAGAGCGGCTTGATAATTAGACAAAATCAATAGAAACGAGTCCCGTTAGTATAGAAAGACCCTGTATGGACTGTGCCATTGTCTACATTTGACATTCATACATGATAACATTAATTCAACACATTGTAAAATTGTATTTATTTTGTATTTTTAGCTTTTTGCCATATGTAAGAATGGTTTGAGAATAAATTGTCAGCACCTGATAATCTTATTACGTGAGCCCAATCGTGGTTATACTTAATGGTCAGGCTATAACATTGCCGTGGGCTCATTAGAATTGATAAACATATATAAAGTTATTGAAAAAGGTGTTCAGCTTATAACTTTATGTCTGCAAAATGGTTACCATTGACGCTTTAAAGGGGCACTAGCTACGAGATATATAAACAATCTTAAGTAAGATTTTTTTGGTTCAATCAATATTGAAAGTGAAATAGTGAAATAATAATTCGCTTTTAGCAGCCAAAATGGTTCAATTTTGTCAAATTAAGCGAAGAAACATTAATAATTACTGATTCACTTGCAAGTGAATTAGTCGACCTTATTGAATCCGTATTCATGTGAACTTCAATTTAACCCCTTACTAGAGATTGACCACGCATGCATTATACGTGTACAGGTTATTTAAAGAAAAAGAATGTCAACAATGAAAGTGAAACTACGGTAAACCATTTGATTACTGATTCGATCTATATAAAATCATTCTTATAGGTTAAAACAATGATAAACATACATTTTTAATCTATAAGATGAAATCAAACAGACCTATAAAAATCCAATTGCATGTGTTGGTTTAATCTATTCATATCGTTATATATGTTTACATCGCTTATATGGTTATCTGAGGTCAAATCAATAGTTAATTAGATGGCGTCTGTGCTAGCATACACACGAAACGAACCTACATATTATCTACACCATGCTCTGTATACTGTATATTTTAGACTTTTGGTAGTTTGGATAAATGTTTTACATTGTTATAAATCAAATATGAGAATTTGAGTCAAATCGGTGACCATGAATTTGACAGCTAGTGCCCATTTAAGTAAAATAATCGAAATCTTAGATGTAAAAAAAAACACCACTTTTTACAAATTTCTGTTGTCCATAATATCAAACATACATGAATTGCCGCACTTAATAAGATAACTCTGACTAAAGAAGGCCCATTTACAAAATATTTACATATCAAGTTATGTACGTTGTCTTTTGAAACTCATTCGAGAAGAGAGGACTGTGTTAAAATGACATTTGATTGAACGAGTTGGAATGCATATATGCATATCTTAATATTCATGGTAATGTTTTGTTATTTAATGATTAGATTTTACAGATAATTTTTCTTACTTGGAACTTGAGAAATATCTGTAAAAGTCATAGGATAATGAATTGAATTTTACTTTTTAACAAAAAGACTCACCCGTATGTAATTTCACCAAACAGTTGCTGTATTTCACTCTCGTCTGCCATCTTTTCTGCATATTTTACGAATGTTGGAACGTCAGCAGCATTGATTTCATCCAGTACATCTGTAAGAAGACTATTTATAGCTTCGTCTTCTTGTATCGTGTCTATGTTCTTCAACGCAGTATCAATCTTATTGACATGAATCAGTGAAGTAAAACGACGTTCCGATTCCTTCAATTTTAGCGATCTAATTAAACACTTAACCTTTTCATCTAATAATTCGTTCAACCGCTCCTCGTCTTCTGTAATGGCGCGTATCACTTTTTCGACATCCTCTTGGTATTTACGTTTTTCTTCCCCAATATTGACTATCTTTTTTTCAAGATTTGAAATCTTTTCTTTAATAAGCTTTTCGAGATCCATTTTAGTTGTCGTTTCTCACATGTAAATTTTGCAATACTATTGTTACCATCGAATTCATACGGAAGTGCGTACAAACTATTACTCTTTTTATTTCACTTGACTGGGCGGAGTTTAACCGATTCGGTCACAATAAACCAGTCCATCTATAGATAGGTGTTTTAGGATAAACTCATCAATGAAATGTCCAGTCATTGTTTTGTAAATTCCTTTGATTACACTGATAGGTGATTAGAAATCAGTAATAATTATAACGGCAATCGTCCTTATCACACACATCTTCAAATAGACTGTCCTTATGCAAATTTAAACGTAAGCTCCGCCCGATCAGTTGAAATAACATTGGTAATACGAATCATTAATAAATTTGAAATTTAAAGCGTCGTTTAAATAATTGATAGAACGTGCCTATTGGTATCAACGGTTCATTGTCACGTAATTACCAATGGATTAATTTCAAAATGACATTGTTATTTGCTAAAGACGATGTTTATGATTATACTTCAGTATTGTTTTTTTTACAACCCTGATTTTATTAATCATGCTAAATATCTCACAAAAATGAATGTCATTTTCAATATCGTTGCAAGACACATACCTGGACCTATGATTCGTGTTAAGTTGTAGGTCTTTCAATGATAACGTGTCCAATTGTGAAAAAAGGAGTGTTGATATCTGCTTTGATCATCGTTATAATTTGTTTATAAAAATAGGAAATAAGTTTTACAAATTTCGTCGACTGATTTTCAAGGTTGGGGGTTAACCCCGTACATCCTACATGTACCTACTGTAGTGGAAAAAAAGTAAAATCACAAAAATACTACACTCCGAGAAAAAATTAAAACACAAAATCCCTAATCAAATGATTTTAAGTTGTACAATGAGACAAGAAAAAGGATTTATATTTGTGATTTAAAAATACATGTTTCTGTCGTATACATAAAAGTGTTGTCCATGCGAGAGCCGCTGAACAATGTTAAATGAGAAATGCACATTTCTTATTTTTTTAAAACCATCGCAACAATTTGTATGGAATGGTTTACTTGCTGGTGAGCAATAGATTTTTTTTTTATTCGACATACAAGTAAGCAGTTTGAACTGTTTATTCTTCTTTCCTGTAGACTCACTCCCGAGAGCATTCCGTTTCATATCAATATGTTGATTTGTTCTTGTTATAAAAATAAACAAAACATGTGTTAAATCACACATCACGCCAACATCAGTCCGTAATAAACGGCCCTGATATTTAGGTGCTTCTGTAATCGTTTGAGTTTCCCTGTCCTACTGTGTACCTACTAGAAATGCAGTCGATAATTATAATATTTATCGATTTAAATGAATATAGTTCATTGTACGCATTTCTACAAAATTAGAAAAAGGCACCCTCTGATCTAGATATTGTCTATAAAATGAAGTACTCAACAATTATGTTACAAGTTTAAACAGGAAAAAGAAAACCACTGAGTTTGATTCTTTAGTTCTTTTTCTCGAATTAGTACTCTATACTTAATGATGGTAATTGAAGTATCAAATAAAAAACTAATAACAAGAAATACTCAAATATTGAAAAGTTAAACTTTTTTTATCTTATTTCTTAATATAAAAAAGAAGATGTGGTATGATTTGCAATAAGACAACTTTTCACAAGAGATCAAAATGAAACATAAATTAACAACTATATGTCACCCTACGGCCTTCAACAATGAGCAAAGCCGATACCGCATAGTCAGCTATAAAAGGCCCCTAAATGACAATGTAAAACAATTCAAACTAGAACACTAACGGCCTTATTTATATATAAAAAAAAATGTTTGCTTCACTTATATGTATACATTTATATTAATTGTTTACAAAGGGAAAAGTATCGTTAACTAGGAGACAGTTTATATAAATAACTGTTTATATAGAATAAAACATAGTCATTGGTATGTCGGTAACGTACTTAACTTTTAAAATTAAACTATCTTCTTTTCAAACTACATCATGCGATATATAGGGCAAAACACAATGAATTTTGTTAAATAAGTTATCCATTTGCTAAAGAATTTAATACCAAACGTTGTTTGTTCTCATAGGAAATTCGATCCATTTAAAAACCTGTAATATTTTCATTTTGTTAGGAGAATTTAGTATTAGAAGATATTTTAAGGTGAAAAAACGACTTTTAATGGTGTTTTGGACAACACAAACTTATCAAAATGTAATTCAAAGAGATTTCGTGAAATTAAATGTTATTTGTTTCCTTTATTTTCCTTATATATTATGATGTGTCGATGTTTACTAAATAATCCTGATCACAACAACAAATCCGCCACCATTTTGTTTTATTTCTATATTGTTTTGATTAAACTTTTAAATGTATCTTGAAATAAATCCAGAATCAAATGAATGCTACAGAACAGAAAGGATTATAGCCCATAGTATTTGCAATATATAGAAGCTATTATTCAACTTGAATCTTCGTTACCAAATTTCAACAATGAGCAAAGCCGATACCGCATAGTCAGCTATAAAAGGCCCCTAAATGACAATGTAAAACAATTCAAACTAGAAAACTAACGGCCTTATTTATATAAAAAAAATGTTTGCTTCACTTATATGTATACATTTATATTAATTGTTTACAAAGGGAAAAGTATCGTTAACTAGGAGACAGTTTATATAAATAACTGTTTATATAGAATAAAACATAGTCATTGGTATGTCGGTAACGTACTTAACTTTTAAAATTAAACTATCTTCTTTTCAAACTAAATCATGCGATATATAGGGCAAAACACAATGAATTTTGTTAAATAAGTTATCCATTTGCTAAAGAATTTAATACCAAACGTTGTTTGTTCTCATAGGAAATTCGATCCATTTAAAAACCTGTAATATTTTCATTTTGTTAGGAGAATTTAGTATTAGAAGATATTTTAAGGTGAAAAAACGACTTTTAATGGTATTTTGGACAACACAAACTTATCAAAATGTAATTCAAAAAGATTTCGTGAAATTAAATGTTATTTGTTTCATTTATTTTCCTTATATATTATGATGTGTCGATGTTTACTAAATAATCCTGATCACAACAACAAATCCGCCACCATTTTGTTTTATTTCTATATTGTTTTGATTAAACTTTTAAATGTATCTTGAAATAAATCCAGAATCAAATGAATGCTACAGAACAGAAAGGATTATAGCCCATAGTATTTGCAATATATAGAAGCTATTATTCAACTTGAATCTTCGTTACCAAATTTCAGTCCTCATTCCCCGAGGGCCTATAAAAATTGTCTTTTGACGATGAAATCGACAAGGAAATAGATTTGATAGGCTATATGTGAATTGATATTTACTCAAATTAAGATAGGTTCACAATAAACAGTCGGTCTTTACTCCGACAAATTATCAAAGAAGGAAATGAAAAAGGTCAGCATGATATTGATACCGAAACAGTATATATATACGACAGAGACTCTCAATAGATTAGACCAACAAACTGTTATTATAATATGAATCTTAAAAAGTGTTAGCTTTGCTAATTGTCTCTAGTTTTTTATCCACTGCTATGTTTATTGATTCAGGTAGGTGTTTTATGCATTTTGGGGGAAATCGATATCTACCTTTCAAAATCTGGATGTGACCAAGATATAAATGATATACGATGATATTGGTAAAGTATTGCTCCGTGCTATTGTCATAATATTAAAAACCAGATGTGGTATGATTCCTTATGAGACAACTCTCAACAAGGGACCAAATGACACAGAAATTGACAACTATAGGTCACCCTACGGCCCTCAACAATGAACAAAGCCCATACAGCAAAAAACAAACGAAAACCACTGAATTACAGGCTCCTGACTTGGAACAGGCCCATACACACAGAATGTGGCGGGTTTAAACATGTAAGCAGGACCCCAACCCTCCCCCTTACCTTGGACATTGATATAACAGTACAACATAAGAACGAACTATAAAAAACAGTTGAAAAAGGCTTAATTCATCAGATGGATAAAAATACAAATAATACGAATACAAGTGGTCTTGGCCGGATACGTGTACATCCCAACAACAAAAATACCCTAGGTACAGATCTGAGAGTACTCACAGTTAATTGACACCTAGTTCAAAGCCAATAACAACTAATAAGAAAATCATGAATCTAAGGCTAAATTATCAATCCTTACAATTCCGACATCAAATGGATTTAGTGTAAAGACGTCAAAAACAGTCAGAGCAAGTTCTTGATCTTGAGCAATACCAAGATACAGGTATCGACAGATTGTAGATCCATGAATGTGTATATTTATATAACATATTATAAATATTTAGTTTGATTTTAATTTACTAATAACAAAATCAATATTAATATTAATACCAATAAAAGAAATATTCACCGATCTTATTACAGTATTGAATTGGTAACCTTTCAGAATAAGTTTATTTAAATGATCGATAAGGCAGTTTCTCTATTTGATTTATTTCTTATTATGCTACAACGGTTAAAAAACGAGCACGAAACATGTATAGTCTTTAGTTTGATATGTAAGAATCGTCCAGTGAGTGAAGGCGAGATATCGTGTGTTTATCCCTAAATAAACGGGACATACAATCGATTTGAATAGTGGTATTAGTTCGTATCCGTATGTACAAAGCACTTTTAACAGGAAAGACTGCTCTGAGTCTAAATAATTTGTCCAAAAAAATGATATGAAAAATGTGACTTGCATGTGAACAATTCGATTCAGCATGGTTAATAACTATATCACATTACTAGGTCTGTTCTTATTCCGTTATCCATTAAAAGTTGTCACTGTATTTTTAATACTAATACATATTCACCAGTATGTACGCTCGTTAATAGCCGTTTCTTATCCAACTTACTTACTTACACTACTTCTTCTACTCTTGTGTCGATCTGTAGTTGTTGAAAATTTCCATTAATTGATTTTGTTTAATTTAGATTAACCGTTCATACAATAATGACTACTAGTATTTACAGATGAAAATATATTTAAAAGACAGCAGTCTCTTAATAAAGATTGTTCGGGTCTCTCTGGTTGTCGTTTAGTTTGTTTTGCTGTTGGCCTGTTGGCTTATTGATATGTATATTACATTCTGTTAATCTATTCTGAAATATCTTTAATTTCTTTGTCATTATTTTGATATTATTTATTTGGTTTTTTTTCTCAATTATCATAATTTATTTTATAGAACCTGAGGGTCTTGTTTTGTCTGAGAAACGATCGACAACATGCAGTTGGGCATTGTTTTGGACAAGTCTTTGTAACACTCACTGCCACAATGATCACGTCGACAACTCATGTTGAAGCTGTAAAAATGGTGTTTGTTCATGTTTTGCCTGTTAAGAAAATAAGATACCAGTCAGTGTCGTCTTGTGTGATAAAACAGTCGAAAGTCAGCAATAAACATTTCATATTATATATTTGTCTATTCATAATTCATTTCTGTTCCTATAAATTTTGATCAATTTTGAAATGTTTGGTTTCCCATAACACAGGTTTTTAATAATGTACTAATTATATAACCTTTTACATCATGGGGTAGAACAGCCATTCAGTCCACTGGTGTAATATCCCTTTGAGTATGTTTATCAGTTTAAGAGAAGAAGTGTAAAGGCCATTAACTTCCAGTTTAAGCAGCAACATATTGTGAAGAAGACACTCAAACGCCTCTTAAACACTCAGTATCTACTTTTGTGATCGATTGTCATTTTTAGTCTTCAATGATTCTGAGAAGAGATGTTACACATTCATATTTGGTTTGAAACGCATATTCAAAATGGCGTTGTCAGTTTTTTTTCAATTTATGACTTTGATTGTCCCTCTGGTATCTTTCGTCCACCTTTTACATGAGTAAAAGTTCGTTATTGACATTTTTACCTTATATGTTGTCAAAATAATGAAATTTAATGCGACACAAGTGAGAGAATTAGCTAGCTATACAACCAGGTTCAATTTACTTATGACTCTACCAAATCATGAATATGACACTCCATTCGTTTGATGTGTTTCAGATTTTCGGTGTTGCCGTTTGATTAGGGACTTTCCGTTTTGAATTTTCCTCGCATTTCAGTTTTTGTGATTTTACTTTTTTCGTATTTAAGTACTAGTATTCAACTAGTTGGTTGTAGATTGTTGTCACAAATGTTTAAACTAACATAATGCATACTTACGGGTCTATAGTTGCCTTCGTCAGGTACTAAATACATTGTTCTTTTTTTGCAATGGTACATGTTTTAGATGGGCAAGAAAAGTATTATTTTATGGTTTGGTTAATCAATTCAGTTATTGGTTTTGCGATCACGTATTGTGCTACTTTTTGGATGTTTACTGAAATGCAATGTAATCTTGTTGCCTGTTTGATGTTTATTTTTTTAAGTTTCTTGTCTTCTAATTGTATTTCGTTAATTTTTTGTACTTTAATCAGGCTGTTAGTTTTCTCGTTTGAATTGTTTTACATTTGTCATTTAGGGGTCTTTTATAGCTGACTATATACGGTATGCGCTGTGTGCATTGTTGAAGGCCTTACTGTGACCTTTAGTAGTTATCTTTTGTGTCATTTGGTCTCTTGTGGAGAGTTACTTAATTTGCATCATCTTCTTTTTTATTCGTATTAATAAGAGGGGTGAAATGGGATGGTCAATCCCAAACTTTAGCTTTTTCATGTTTTTGTAAATTGAACCCACTTTTCACTTTTTCCACATTCAATGTTTATCCCATACCTCCCAATGTGTATTACCTCTGTATTCCTTATTTCCATATAAACTTCATCCCAACTTATCTTACACCTTATATCCCACATACAACAAGCGTGTCATCCACCTCTAATAAGATAAACCATAACATTTACATGGTTATTACCAAATAAGACAAATCGCTAGATAAACGGTACTCAATTTACAATAATGAGGTCAAATGGCCAACATATGAATAACACACTATAGCTGTATATGTTTTTTAATACTTTCAAGTGTATAATATCATTAAAAATGATGATAAATTAAATAATCATATGCACCCATATTGTATCATACACTGATTACATTCAACAATAAATATATAATCGATAACCTGAATAAATTTTTATAAAAATGCTGAGTATTTGACATTAAATGGCGTGAATTTGCCTTTTTCTCTGGCATGCATGGTTATTCATGTTCTGTAAAAAATATTTGCATATTTTATACAAAAAAAAATCCATAAAAGTTCCTTATATCTTTTATTTCGAAAATTTCAGAGTCTAGGAAGATTGGAAATTCATAATATTTTAATACCTTTATACCAGATGCATTGCAATTATTATCTCAATTTTAAGCAGCGGTCGATGTGTCATACACGAAGGTTTATTTATGATTTCTCCTTTTCCATGCTTTCGTCCATATGTTCGATAAGCAAACAGTTGAATAAAAGTGAAAGAATATTTGTAATGGGAGTGAAATGTGATTGAAAATATTCCATGCTACAGAGCCATAGTACTGAAACTGTAACTGTACTGTACGCTGTACTTCAAAAGTATTGATTGCCCACAATGCAATATTGCACATGAGCAGAACCGTTACGAATTCCCGCCCATATTTAACACGTTTCTGTTCCCTCCGCAATGCTGACTTCCGCAATGCATGGAGAAGAAATACCGTTTGCAGTTTCAACAAACGTTGTTGATCTAACTAATGTGATCATTTAAATGACTGACGCAACAAAAACGAAGAACCCCATGAATAATCCACGACTAGAATAAGAACAATTCATAGTATCCACCGGGTCTCACTTTTCTGGTCCCCAGATGTACCAAGTAAGTTAGAATTGAATTCATGTTTTTCTATCTTTCTCCTCATTACGTATAAAATGTCCGAAAAGTAAAAGTTTTTGTTTAAATTCCATTTCCAATAGTGTTATCCACATTAATTGTGGAAAATTACATTGTTTGATCAATTGCTTGGTGCTTGTCTAACTCCTAGTGGCAAATATTTTATACTTTTTCAGGTGGAAAAGAACAGACACAGAACGGGTGGTGTATGCTTTTAATTTTGTTTTATATTTCATATAATTTCCACTGCATAAGATGACTTCTGTGTTTTATTTATGAGCAGTTGGGCATGCAATGTTTAATTTCAGAAGCAAGCAAAATAAGACTTAAATATAGTATGAATCTTGTTTTACACTTTTTAACAAAAATTTCAACTTTCAGTTTATGAGTATCTGGATGCAGTTTACAGATTAACGAAAATGGACAAAACGCGCAGAATAAACGGCCAACAAATAGAATATTCAAAAGTAGACAAACAAATTGACAATAGGGAAAATGAGATGTTATAATATAAACAGTGAAAGAATAGCAAAATAGATAAAGAATATCAGCTGCACAACTTCGGCATTTGTACAATCCTCCTGAGAAGTTTTGGAGAACTGGATTGAAAACTGTAGGGAGTGCTGGTTACACAAAACTTATACCTGCTCACCAGCCAAAGAGTTAAGAAATAAAGTACGATAAAACACAATTCTAGATCAAAATTTTCCCCACATAGCGTAAATTTTTGATTGATGAGGCCGAACAATTAAAATAAATGTATACGATTTGGGCGAAAAAAAATCTGATCCCTGTTTTTTTTAGATTAAATGGTTGCTCCCGTTAAAACATTGTTTTGATTGCTGTATTTTAAGAAAGCAAGTATATTTTATCAATATAAACTATACTCGCCAGCATAAATTAAGCTATATTCAATACTACAGGGGTACAAGTAGGGTCCAGAAGAATGGACCACTTCTTTCATCAAGGATAGTCCCTGCCATAGACTCGGCTGTAGAGTACAAGTAATTGTAAGAAAGACAGAATAAAATAATACGAGTGAATACTTAATCCCGTATTGCAAAATAATGTCTTAGAACAGTCGGAACTGATTTTAATTAGTGTCACCTCAATGACAGTTCTGAACAAAAAGTTCTCAAACATCCAAACATACTACAAACACTTATATGTGTCCACACTTTTCACAAAAAAATGAAAAAAAAAAGAAAATTTGCTAAAAAAGATGTTTTTTATCAGTGAGACTCAACGGACAAAAGAATATGAAACGGGAGTTTCGATATAAATATGCTTCAACAATAAAAATAAAGTTTCTATAACATACGTCTAATTCCAACATTTATGCAATGTGATATGTACACATACAAATATAAATGCAAAAAAGATATCGCGAAAGCACAAATCGTGTCGTTTCTGAAAAAGGCGGGACAACTGTTACTCCCAAGAAAAAGGAGAAAGCATGATATGAATATATAATAGGAAAGGCTAAGGAAGGTAGTTGTCAGGTAATTTATTCACATATAGGCAATGTTAAAAAAAATACCAGTGCCGTATGACCTTCCTCCCTCAATGAAAAAGCAATACCGAATAGTCGTTTATAAAAGGCCCCGACATGAACAATGAATAAATTTCATTGAGAAAACGTACAGTCTTATTCATAATAAAACAATTAACGAAAAGTAAATAGGATCGACATAACCCAAAAATAACCACTTAACACATGATCCGGACTTAGGAGAGGCACATAAAAAAATGTGGCGGGATTAAATATGGAACGCCACAGCTGTCTTATGTGGAACTCTGATATTACGTTATGTTGTTATATTATTACTTGATGATGGTTTGTCTTTACATAATATGGTTTTGACATTACGTAATGATGTTTTGATATAACTCAATATGGAAAAGTCATTACTTAATGCTATTCCGATATTACATGATATTGTTTCGTATTGACTTGATATAGTTTTGTCATTACTTAATATGGTTTTGTCATTAATCGATGTGGTTTCACCATTATTTAATGTGGTTGTGTCATTAGGTAATGTGGTTTTAACATTACTGTATGTGTATGTGACATAACGTAATGTAGTTGTTTCATAACATGATGTGGTTTTGTTATTTCGTTATGGTGATTTGACAATTCTTCATATGGCTTTAACATTCCGTAATGATGTTTCTAAATTTGACGATTTTACACTATATGATGTGTTTGTTTCAGTATTTGATCATGTCATTCTTTCATGTGGTTATCCCATTACTACAAGGAGGTAAAACCATGTGACCATTTGGGAAAAATATGTTTTATTTTTAGACCGATTTCCATATGTCGTTTGTGTAAAGCGCGTTTGGTGAGTACCACTAGCCATTAAGTTAAAGTTCAAGTTGTTTTTCATAGTTATTTGGTATGAAAAAAGGAACGACAGACAAAAATAAGAAAAAAAGTACTTTTTAAAACAAGTAACAGTAATCGGACATATTCCTAACAATTTGGTCCTGCCGTTTTTTCCTTAGTTCTCAAATGGAAGCTGTAAATTAATTAAACATGTTTATAAATCTATTTTGTAAAAAATATACTGAGAATATAATGTCAACATTGTCAACGCTATTTAAAGGATTTGCTGAAACGTTAGAGACAATAAAAAAGTCATCAATTGAAGATTTATTTTGTTTTGTATTGTAAGTCTATAGATACCAGTCTTGTATTACAACTCCAGTTTCCGGTGCATGTCAAAACATGGAGGGAAACAAAATAGTGCTTTTTTCTGATTTTTTTCTGAACTCATTTCTTTCTGTTTGATTAGTTTAAATTAGTTTAAACATATTTATTTATAGTGGATTGAGAAACAAGTTTTGCAACTTATATTAATCCCTTTCCACTTTGCGGGTGCGAGTGCTGCCTTGTAGCGGCATTGGCCTACTCTTTTTCGAAATCTACAAGGGTGTCTTTAACGTGCAAGAGATATGGCTCTCTCTTAACACGGGTCAGCCATTTATCGTCCCGTTCCGACGGACTATCATCGTTTCCTCAAGACCATACTCGCAGATGGTGTCAAGGGAGAGCCGAAAATTGAGTTCCTGAAATTTTCATTCCAAACGGGAATCGAACCAGGAACCTTTGTGTTAGAAGTCCGATGCACTAACCACTACACCACGGCTCTCTGATTATAGGTTTATGCTGAATTGAAACATATATATAGACTTTAAAAAAATCTTACATCTTTTGGGGGATATCAATCTAGGAAAGTGGAAGGATATCATGTTTACTGGAAGTGGTGCGGTCTAGTAAAAACAGCAAACAGAAAGTAGAAAAAAAAATATTTTGACTTCAGGATTACCTAACTTTTTATTCTTCGTGGCATGACCCACTTTTTTTCTCGATAAAATCGCACTTTCACATTAGTACATACATGATATAAACATAAAAAAAAATTCTATGTAGCATTTTTTCTTTTTTTTCTTTTCAAAGATCAGCTGTTTTGCATGTAACCCTATGGAGCAGTCAATTACAAGACTGCAACCTATAGTCTATATAATTATTTTAATTATCAGAATTACGCTTTTAACCTTATGCCTTTTCCTGTTTTTAGATAAAATTTTCAGAGCGAAAGACATGCACATGTCATTCTTGATAACCTCTCTACCTAAATGAGGACAATCAAACTAATACTCTCTGCTTCCGTGTACCTGATATAAAGACAAGGTGACTTTGATACATTTGATGATTATATTTAGTGCAGAATATTATAACGAACTCAATACAATATCAATGTAGCATCTTGCACGGAGATACACAAACGACACTGGTTATGGGTAAAATACCAACAGGACACCTTGAATAACTTGAGGAAGAATGACAAGAAACATAATGTTTAGAGCACTTTAGAGTCCTACATATATACTCGCAACACAAATTTTTGTTGTAGCAACTAACTATACGATATTTAAATACCGAACTCTGATGAGTTTAAATGATAAGTTATTAAAAATATAAGACTTATTTGAGACGGACGCTCAAATGCAAGTACGGATGAACAAGTAGAATAATAAAGGGCTTCCATAAAAGAATCCTAAAATACTTTAATTAAAATATGAATGATAATTTAACTTAAACAACCTAATAATTATGTAAACATAAACTAATGACACTTCATGCATGTCTCATGCACTTTCAGACAACCATTGATTGCTAATTCCTTGATCTTTTTTCAAATTTTTATTGTTCTTACAAACAAACAAATAGACATGTTATTTTAATTATTTCGATTTGATACATATTTATAATTTAAAAAGACTGTATAAATACTACTATCATTTGGAATTTGAATTTGTATATCATTAACATTAACTCAAGAGTTTACTAGGATTTAGGAAAACATCATTTCATCCAGAAGTAAAGGCAGGCTTAAGATATATGTCGCTTTGTTTATGTAGGATGTCACATGATCAATATGCCGCCACGTCAAATCGGTTGCAAATCCTAATAACAGCTCTCTTTTGAGTCTTTATTCAGCCCATTTCTGATGATATCGAGTATGCACTCGTTTTTTAGTGAAACACAAGAACAAACTTTGCAAAATAATAAACAAAACACAAATATGAAAAACAACAAATTATCTCAATTACAGGCTCTTGAACTAGAACAGACACACAAAGAAGATATCAACCCTTACCTGGGACTGTGGTCTAACAGTGAAGCATAAGAACAAACTATACAAATCAGTTGAAAACGGATTAAAAGAGGCATAGTCAAACTAATAGATTGAAAATAAACTGACAACACCATGGCTAAAAATAAAAAGACAAACAGACAAATAATAGTACAGAAGACAAAACATAGAAAAACTAAAGACTAAGCAACACCAACCCCATCAAAAAGTGGGAGTGATATCAGGTGGTCCGGAAGGGTATGCAGATCCTGCTCCACATGTGACACCCGTCGTGTTGCTTATGTAATTACAAATCCGGTAAAAAGTCTAATTTTGTAGGTCACAATCTTGAAAAGGAAAGGGTATTGTAGTTACGACATAAGGAACATATTCAATATCAGGGATAATTTCAACTTTACCATTTGGAACTCTTGGTTTGATAGCTTCCTTGTGAGCAGCAATCCCCTGATTAAATCATCAGAAAGATACAAAGCAGAAAAATATGTAACAAAAGCAAAGACCGGACATGGCAGTGTCTTTATACAACCCTCACAATAAAAAGAGACAAACTACAGATCGGTGAGTACTCGATGAAATTTTGTTAATTAGTTATATATCGAGATATTTGCAAAAAATTTGTATATCATTAACATTAACTCAAGAGTTTACTAGGATTTAGGAAAACATCATTTCATCCAGAAGTAAAGGCAGGCTTAAGATATATGTCGCTTTGTTTATGTAGGATGTCACATGATCAATATGCCGCCACGTCAAATCGGTTGCAAATCCTAATAACAGCTCTCTTTTGAGTCTTTATTCAGCCCATTTCTGATGATATCGAGTATGCACTCGTTTTTTAGTGAAACACAAGAACAAACTTTGCAAAATAATAAACAAAACACAAATATGAAAAACAACAAATTATCTCAATTACAGGCTCTTGAACTAGAACAGACACACAAAGAAGATATCAACCCTTACCTGGGACTGTGGTCTAACAGTGAAGCATAAGAACAAACTATACAAATCAGTTGAAAAGGGATTAAAAGAGGCATAATCAAACTAATAGATTGAAAATAAACTGACAACACCATGGCTAAAAATAAAAAGACAAACAGACAAATAATAGTACAGAAGACAAAACATAGAAAAACTAAAGACTAAGCAACACCAACCCCATCAAAAAGTGGGAGTGATATCAGGTGGTCCGGAAGGGTATGCAGATCCTGCTCCACATGTGACACCCGTCGTGTTGCTTATGTAATTACAAATCCGGTAAAAAGTCTAATTTTGTAGGTCACAATCTTGAAAAGGGAAGGGTATTGTAGTTACGACATAAGGAACATATTCAATATCAGGGATAATTTCAACTTTACCATTTGGAACTCTTGGTTTGATAGCTTCCTTGTGAGCAGCAATCCCCTGATTAAATCATCAGAAAGATACAAAGCAGAAAAATATGTAACAAAAGCAAAGACCGGACATGGTAGTGTCTTTATACAACCCTCACAATAAAAAAGAGACAAACTACAGATCGGTGAGTACTCGATGAAATTTTGTTAATTAGTTATATATCGAGATATTTGCAAAATACTGGCCGATCGCCATTTGCACACCTGAATGATTTATTAAAAAACTTGCCACTTATTATAATATTACTACTCGCCGGAAGTGACGTACAGTGCGGTTCAGATCATGTACATAAATAGACAACAGGTCATTTACAAAGTGAAAGCAGAATATCAGTGGATCGTTTATACGTTATTGTTGACAGTTATCGATTGACAGTGCTTTTTATATATTCACTGGCAATTGTCTTCCTTTACTTTAAATCTACAATTCAACAATGGGAAGGAATTGTGCAGTTGCTGGATGCAACAACTCGGCAAAAACGGGACATACTCAACACGCTTTTCCAAAAGATGACCGACAACGTAACTTGTGGGTTCGTTTTGTAAAACTTACCCGTGTGGATTTTACTGTGCCAACTAAACACTCAGCCATATGTTCAGAACACTTCTCAGAAGAATGCTATGAGGTTGACAGGTTGAGATTGAAGGAGTTATTTGGTTTATCTGCTCATAAAACAGCAAGAGACTTTTGCCAGGTTCAGTGCCAAGCAATTATCCCAAAAGGTCATCAGATGTTCTTAATGAGGGATTTCTTTCTGAACCCGAGAAGAAGCTCAAAACCTCTGAAGCATTACAGAAAAGAGAGAAGGCCAGGGTAAGTTTATTAAAAGTATAGCATAAAAGCAGAAAAGTGCTTAATTTTTAAGCTGAAAGTAAAAGAACAAATCAGCATTATAGTAGCATTTATTATTTTTAGCCACCCCTTTTCTATAATAAGCACATTACTTTAACGCATGTCTATTGCATCTGTTGTACACTATGACTTATAGAGTACAATGTATATCAGATTTATAAAAAAAAATAGATGTGATATTATACAATGTATGCAAATCCACCAGAGACTAAGCAACATATATGAATAAGTTTGACGTGGAATACATAAAAACTTCAGAAGTACACGTACATGCAATTTAAAGCGTCATTATTCTTTACGTTAAACAGCTGATGTGCTGATGGAGTATGCGTTCATTATCACTGAACTAGTATATTGTTTAGAGCCATCTGAAGGACGCCTCCGGGGGCAGGAATTTCTCGCTGCATTGAAGACCTGTTAGTGACTTTCTGCTGTTGTCTGTTCTATGGTCAGGTTGTTGTCTCTTTGGCACATTCCCCATTTCCAGTCTCAATTTTATGATTTACATTTTCCTGTTTTAAATTATTTCACACTTATAACTTTGGGGCCCTGTTAATAGCTTGCTGTTCGTTGTGAGTCAAGGCTCTGTGTTAACGTTGAAGACCATAACTTGACCTACAGTGGTTTACTTTTATAAATTATTACTTTGATGGAGAGTTGTCTCATTGACACTCTGACTCACCATTGCTCACTCATACCATATCTCCTACATGTATATCTATTAGGTGCCATAACAGAATTATAAAAGTATAATTGAAAAAGACTTAACCTATGTTTGCTTACTTATATTAAAATAAGTCTTAGATTTATATTTTGTCTGAATTTGTTCATATATAAAAAAGAAGTTTAACTTGCGATTTTAATATGGATAATTTTATGTATTTCTACATGTGTGAAAAATTGTCAACCAGCATTACCAGTATAGTGACAGCCTGCATCAAAATACTTATGAACAAATTATTCTAACATATCTAATCTTATTTGTTTTTATGCACCCTGTATATGTTTTTATATAAACATGTACATCAAATTAATGTAAATGTATACATGTATTTTAACGCACATGTTTGAAAATGTAGCATTATTATAAGGTCATTGTAAGAATAAGCCTACATGCAGCCTCTCCTGTTGTATTCAATATTTTGTATGTATAAAGTTGTACCTCTACATCATACATAGGGTACTTTCTAGAGTTACTGAGTTTGATTTACACACCTTCTTTTCAAACCAGCACAATTACCACATTCTGAACATAAGTAGAAGGTACTGCTTATATCAAATGCATAGCCATTGCAGTCATGACTTTACCAAAAAAGATGTAGCCAAAAAGCTTGTGATAAGCACAGTAAGAGGCTATTATGGCCAAATGTGTAGCTTCATAAAAAGTTATTCTGATCTCATGTCACTCTGATTTTTTTTTCTCTTTCTATGAGCATAAAAGTTAACCATTTGAAACTAACCCCATTTTTTTTAAATATTTATAGAGTCTTCTGACTATGGTAATATAATACAATACATGTACTATGATATAACTATAAAGAAATTAGTACACATGTGGATGGATATTTATCACCTTCAATCCTGGTAATTAAAACAGTTCAAAATTTAACACCTATTAATTAACATGCTGTTATCTATTACTAAAGATCAAACAGAAGTTTTAATCCCTCCAATCAGGTAAATAACAACTTGGTCATGCACCTACAACCTGTGGAGTATTTCAATATATATCAAAGTCATTACAAAGGTGTTATACTTATAAACACCAGTTTTGACTGATATTATAATTCAAATTTCACAAAGAGCATAAAATCCCACCAAAATTATTTACCTAATTAATTCTACAAAATGTTGGAATTATTTTATCATGTTTATAAATTGTAGATTTGTTTAAGTAAAATTCATCAGAATTTTTTTTAATTTCTTTTTACATGTAAGTGCTGTTTCTCCAAGGAGTATACTTCCATATGTATTTATGTTATACACACCTTTCAAAATATCTATTATTTCATTTCTTTCTATATATATCATGTATATATGTATATCATGTATATGGGCAATCGTTGAAATTAATTGGCTATACTAGTCTATTATACATGTAGTTATTACCAGAATTCCACATTTCTAGAATTAAATTATTATTTCAAATTGGTATTAGCACTGAAAAATCTAAAATTTCAGCATCCCTTTTTTTTAAAGACATAGCAAAAGTATAGTTTCCCAAAAATCATATGGCTTACACTACATAAACAATAAACTTATTTATTTCAACCTAATTCTAGCCATAATTAATAAATGTGACATATGAACTACAGCTGACTCTGCGTTATGGGCTTTGCTCATTGTTGAAGGTTGTACGCTGTACGGTGACCTATAATTGTTAATTTCTGTGTCATTTGGGTTTCTTGTGGAGAGTGTATCTCATTGGCAATCATACCGCATCTTGTTTAATTTATAGATTTTCATTATTTATCCTTTTTTCAGGTACTTCAGGAACTTTTATATAATACACCAACTGAAGAGAGTAAAGACCCTAAAGAAACGGTACGTCTAAACATTGCTAAGAACTCTTATATGCCACTTTGGACTAGATTTTTAAACAAATAGGTTTTTATGAATTTGGTAGAAATTGATTTTAATACTTAATTGCAAATTTTATAGAAACTAACAATGTTTAGCAATAAAGGCACCTGTCAGCTTTTGTGTGATATTTTTTTAGTACACACACAATAATTATACTCAAACATGCAAGTGTGAATTTCTAGAAAAATATGAAAACAAATGAAGAAGAATGTATTCCATAACCAGAAATATTAATCCTTCACTGAGTTTAACAGCGCTAAATTAGTCTAAATCTATGCACATAGAAAATGGAATTAATAACGAATGATTATAATAAGAAATACTGGATTTGTCCTGGACCCCATTGGTTTTAATATAATATTTACAAAACAATTTTTGCTTCTGTTTCTTTCCGATAAAGTAATTCGTCATAAGTGCATGACTTTATGAGCTTCAACTATTTTGTCACGTTGTTAAAATGCTAAGTACATGTAGATGCAACATATGAATTTGATTTCAATTTTATTTCGGGGTTTTTTTTCAGATACTTCCGGAAATGTCAGAAAATATACCAACTGAAGAGAGTAACGACCCTAAAGAAACAATTGATCAGGTTCCTGTGCTTATCCACACTGACACATGCCCATCTCCAGACCCTTATGATAATGGACCAGGGTCATACATTCCAATGAATGTTGATCCATGTCCAATAGATTTACACAATGATAACAGTGATGGTATCAGAACTACTCATACAGAAGTTGAAATGGTTTGTATAGATATCCTTTATAATACTAACTTATAAAGTGTTTTTCTTTAGTTATAATGGTATCGATAAACAGGGCTTTTACTCCTTAAGGGCATACGATACAGTAGAGATCCCTCGTTGAATTTTTCTTAAAATTTTGATAGAAGGTCAATTTCAATGTGTACTTTGCAAATATGCAAAGAAAAAAGTACCTTCATGACTTACTTTTTGAGATAATTTGGTTCGAAATTTGTATATTTGGAAGAAAATCCCTGTAATGTCATAAATTATGACTTTTAAAGAAAGTAACAATACTTTTGAACGAAAAGTCATAACTTAACCGGGTTTTCTGTAAAATATTCCCTTGATCCATGGCATCAACATACTGAAACAAGTTTAAGGTTATATCAAATCATCATGTTCCGGATTTAGATGCTATATCCGAAATAAAGAAATTGACCATATTTTTGCGTCTTTTCGGAAGTGCAGAAAAAATTTGATCGTTGATTTTTTCCTGAAATTTTGGCGGAATGTTCTTGAAACAGTACTTAATTGATTGCAGAAGAAAAAAATTGGGGTCCATGTGCTTGTTTTTTCAATAAAAGCCATTTTCCTTATTATTTATGACGTCTGTCAGTTTGGCGCTAAATTACGTTAAATTAAGTTTAAATCGCAACAACGTCGTGTAATCCTTCCCGCCATACACGAGTTCGCTGTCAAGTATATGCAGGTGTTTTTCAAAGCGTTGAAACTTATCATAAAAATTTATAAGATGGTTAATTATAAAATGGAAAAATATTTGTGCTAAACATTTACGAAACGAAATTTAGACAGGAACCTTTTCATAATAAAAAAAAAGACTATATAAAAGGATTATAGCAGATTGCTTTGTCAGATGTACGGCAAAAAAGAAAATCTGATAGAAGTATAAAGATGCATCTCCGTCCGACATTAGTTCTAAATTGCTTCATGTACTGTAAGAGATTAGACAACATTATTGACATGACAAAATGTGAACCAACTATAAATAAAGTGAGGCGATACCATAAATTGACAACAGTATAACCTTCAACAATGCCAAACCGATACCGTATCGTCGACTTTAAAAGGTCCCGACGTACTTTGATTTTTTTTTTAGATTCAAAAGATAATCATCTTTCAAATTTAAAATATAAGCAGTACTTCTTGTTTAATAATAAGAGCTGTTTTGTTCAATTTAACTCATGCCATTATTGCCTCAATCGACCGAAAATGAAGTTGTAATATAATATTTCATAGGAAGTACAGCAGCCGGTATAAGAGAATAATATTGAACGATGTCTTTATCAATAGATAAGTTACATAACCTTTGTTACGGCGTATATACGTATGAATATTGGCGTACTTGTTTGTCTGGAAGTAGAGCTATATTTAAAACACTTTGTTCGTCTGTCCAATCGTCTAACTATACGACGAGTTTAAACGTGTGTACACTTTATGATCTGTCTGTCTGCAATTGGTCTACATTTGCCGATACTTCAATTTTTATCTCTCAATACATTGAAGTGCAATAGGGACAAGCTTATACAAATAAAAAGACGTGGTATGAATACCAATGAGGCAAATCTCAATCAGACCAAATGGCTAAACGACTATAGGACATCGGACGGCCTTGAACAATGCGTAAAACCCATACCGCATAGTAAGCTATGAAAGGCCCCCACCAGGGCCGTAACTAGCCTCTTATAATATTGAGGCAAAATATATTTTTGGCGAGGGGTCTGGGGGCCGCCCCCAGAAGCTCTGCGAAAAATAACGCAAGATGGTGCATTCTGAGCGTTTCCCGGACTCTTTCTTACATTGAAACGCAATTAATTTTGAGCTATTTCTTTCGACAATATTCTTGTCTCAAAGCAAAAACTCATTGTAATTTAAGACTTTTAGGTTTTACGGGGACAACATTAAAAGTAGATCGATATGTAGGATAAAGCAAAAACCGAAATTTTCATAATCATTATGTCTGTCTGTTCTTGTCTTGTATTGTGCTTAATTCAGACTTTGGTGATTTTTTTATGACTAGATTTAAATATAGTGGCAGTGCAGTATTATATTTTAAGTACCAGTACTGCTTAAGTCGACACTAAGGACCATCTTGACCTTGTTTTACGGTATGAATGATTCTTTTATTGTTGAAGACCCTCCTTCAACTATCAAGATGAAGAATAGGAAAAAAAACTTTGGCCATTGATCATTTGTACTTTTTCTCTGCATTGACTTTGTTTGAGATAAGGTCCTGTGCACGTTTACTCAATATTCTTTTATTTTCTGTTTAAGAGTCTGAACACGACTTCATGCAAGTTTAATCCTTCAATGTAAAAGGTCATATGGCAATACATTGTTTTTAAAGATGATTTGATACCGGGAAATTGGTGGTCTTACTTTAATTTAAACCATGTCAGCTATCTAGTTTTATCTCCAAAAAAAGAGCCAGTTTTGTATTCTTTGATATCAAGTTCAATTCTCCATGCAGAAACGACAATTTTTGTTTATGTCCAGTAGCATCGTATATTCTTAAAATAGTTTCTCGTACAATGTCTGGACATCGGTGGACATGCAACATGGCAAAACCACAGTTTACAAATGAAAATCAACACTCTGCAGACTATAATTATAAAGTAGGACAATAAATGAACAAAAGACAAACCCTGGACACAGAAGTACAAACAATTAATAGACCATCAATTCTGAAAACTGAAAGTAAAATAGAAACATGGATCACGAAAAACATGCAGGGGCAACATCAGAGAGACTTGCAAGACACTTTCCGTGAAAAAAATTCAGGTCGATATAAAGACAATCTTGTTTCATTTTTTTTTTTTTTTTTTTTTTTTTGGAAATTTCCAACATGAGGCATTTGCCTCATTTGCCTTAATGTAGTTACGGCCCTGCCCACATGACAAATGCAAAACAACTCAAACGGGAAACTTACGGCTTGATTTAAGTACAAAACAATGAACAAACTACAAATATGATGAACAATACCGAAAGACACCATTTAATTACAAGCCCTTTCAACAGCATGTGAACGGGCGTTTTCTCGTTTTGGTCTATTACATCCAGTTTCATATACAAAAAGATTACAACCAATTAAACAAACTGACGTGTGACAATTCTGCATCTATTGGTAATATTTTGCTTAAATTCAAACCAAAAACGACACCAATAAATTTGTATGCCCCACCTACGATAGTAGAGGGGCATTATGTTTTCTGGTCTGTGCGTCCGTTTGTCCGTCTATTCGTTCGTTCGTCTGTCCGTCCGTTCGTCCGTCTGTCCCGCTTCAGGTTAAAGTTTTTGGTCAAGTTAGTTTTTGATGAAGTTGAAGTCCAATCAACTTCAAACTTAGTACACATGTTCCCTATAATATGATCTTTCTAATTTCAATGCCAAATTAGAGTTTTTATACCAATGTCACGGTCCACTGAACATAGAAAATGATAGTGCGAGTGGGGCGTTCGTGTACTGAGGACACATTCTTGTTTTGAAATCTTTTTAATGGACTTTTATTGAGTTTTTCTACATACACATACAATATTATGTTTTTAAAATATCAAGTAAAATCGCCAATTTCAAGTCCAGAACAGGATGAGACACTCTCTTTATTTATTATTTTATTTACGAATAGGGGTGTTATACGACCTTGTCCACCAATGAGGGTCTCACACATGCAGTCGGTTTTGTTATTTCATTGATAATCTGTTAAATTTGGTCTTACAATGACAATTCTCCGTAAAATTTGGAGGCTGCCAATGCTAAACAAGAAAAGAAAAAAAAAAGACGCAAACTTAACTATTTTGATTCTGATGTTTTTCAATTCAAGATAGTATTATTTACTTCGAATTCATTATCAATAAATGAAAATAACTGTTCTCGTCATGAAAAATATTGCACAGCTGTACAACACGCCTTAGTAATGACTTTTGTGTATGGATTTCAACACCAAACCCGATTCGGCCACCCTACACGCCATATATTTTGTTAATTTTTTATCATTAATCACGGGTTCCATACGTTTTCTCATTTCTTTAAGTTTCATTAAAATTACATTTGGATGTCATACATGTGCGATTAAATATTTGCCGCTGGACGTTTAGCAGCTACCAATACTCATAACTAGCTATTGCAGGTCGTTTTGTACCGCATTGTGTTATTGGTAAAATGTTTTTCAGCATGTTACAGTTTAAGCAAGAATAGTAAGATAGACCACAATCCTTGCAATTTTTCTTTCTCTACGTTGAGCAGATTCCTCTGGGCCGTGCAGTTTTGAAAGTTATTCAGTGCCAGACTAAAAAGCTCCACAATTCTTCTTCCGTCTTTCCATGTTATACTGTCAGTACTCTCTTCTTTGTCTATCACCATTTCTTCAATTTCATTTTGCAAAATTGTATTTGATTTATTTTTGTACATCTCAAGTATTTCTCCTTTTAAAAATCTCACTGCTTTTCGGCGTATTTTTCCGTCTTTTAGAAACGGGATGGCCACTTTTTTAGCAGGTACTTTTTTAGAAATTCGCGCAACCAAAATTAATGACGTCAGTGAATATTCCGCGAAATATGACTTCTATTAAAGCAACGTCACGAAATGTTAACGTTCTTATTAGAAACATCGCGAAATTACAACGTTCTGGCTACCAACGTCGCGAAAACAACACGAATAGTTTTGAAAACGTTATTATCTGCCCTTGCTACTGTATCGTATTCCCTTAATCATATGACAGCTAGTTGATAGAGGGTCTTCAACAATGAACAAATCATTCATACCTTTCAACTAGGTCAAGACGAATCCTAGTGTCAAATATAGCTGTACTTTTGATAAAAATAAATCAAATAATGTCTTTTCCTGTTTTGTTCACATACTCGAAATAATTACAATTTGTTTTTAGGTCAACACTAGTACTACCCAGAAAGAGGCAGATAACCAAACACCAAAAGTAGCAACTAAAAAGAAGTACAGATCCGCCAGGATTCAAGTTCATCCAAAAACAAAAGAGAAATGTAAGTATACTTTCAGCTCTGTTGCATTTAAGACTATGTTTGCAACCTTTGGGTGTGACTTTTCATTTAAATAGTTTTATAAATTCACCATAAACCCACTTATTCATGGTATGGTATCAATATTTCTATAGGTATAAAGGTGTATATTTCCTTTCAGGTATTCAAGCTGATTTTCAGCCTAGGCTACGTAGCTTTGGAATTCAGTGTAACCTCCTGTCAACACCTATTGAACCACAGCAGGACAACAATACAGAAGAAAGGCATCAAGAACATAATGGCAGTGGCCACATGGAGCATGAGGATCCTGTTGTACCAGATGATACAAATGATCCTGTTATTCCAGATGACATTAATGACCCATCATACGAACCGTCTATAAATGATTCTTCAGACAGTGGTGGAAGTGATAATTCTCATAATGAGTAAGTCTTTTAAACAGAAAATAAATCAGATAACAGACTTTAAATAATAAAAATGATGAAATTTGACTCACATCTTTAAGCTATCTTTTTTATGATATAATTTAAGGTACACAAGGTGTTGAATATGCATGGTGTAGTGATTTAAAAAAAAAAGGGGTTGAACAAATATGAACGTCACCCAATTGAGAGACCAAATATCGATCATCTTTTACTGTAATTTCAGAATTATAGGGTACATTTATTAATATTGAGAATAATCCTGTTAAATTCATATACAAGTTTTGCACTTATATAAACCCTTTCGCATTATTCGCAATACCGGTAATTTGTGAATTTAAATAAAATTGAGAATGGAAATGGGGAATGTGTCAAAGAGACAACAACCCGACCATAGAACAGACAACAGCGGAAGGTTACCTGAATGGGACTTCAATGCAGCGAGAAAAGTATATTTGTATAATTTTCCACCGATCCAGTTTCAGGAATTATTTGTTTATCTTGTTCTTTATTCTTACAGACTAGAAACACATCTTCAAGAAAAGAAGTTCATAGTATGTGAAGACCAGCTAATGGACTTATTCAAGATTTGCCCTAAATGTTGTGGTTCTGCCAATGCATCCATTGCACACACAGTAGGAACACTTATTAAAGTTAATGTGACATGTGAACTTTGTCAACATAGCTATTCATGGTACAGTCAGCCATTTTTGGGATCCGTTCCAGCGGGTAATTTAGCAGTGTCAAGTGCTATTTTATATTCAGGTGCATTACCAACCAAAGTGCTTTGTGCAATGCCAATATATAGATACTTACAGATTGTTGGACCTTTAATGTGCATAAAATTGAATAAAAATAATATGTTGTATGGTTTTAATTAACTGATAAAAAATTCAATATTTATACCGATAAAACCATATCCTGAGATCTAATTAGAGTGTTGAATTAGTAATTCTAGCATGAGTTTATTTAAAGGCGTTATACGTTTACCATAATCGTATCCTAATTTCCATGCTGTGTTTACAATTTCTCCGAAAAAAATACGATGTGTTATTCCGTTTGACTTCCAAACTAAATCTTTGTATCAAAAGATGTGTTTAAACATCAACTTAAAGAAGGATTTTTTCAAACTTGGGCCTATTAAAATTATTTTTTGAAATCGACGAGGAAACACATTTAATTGGTTATATGTGACTTCATATTTACTCAAATTGAGAGAGGTTGAGAAACATCTGGCCTTTTCTCCAACAAATTTTCAAAGAAGGAAATGAAAAAGGTCAGCATGATATTGACAGATCAAAACAGTATATATTCACAGCAGAGACTCTCAATAGATTATACCAACAAACTGTAACTACAAAATGAATCTTAAAGTGTTTGCTTTGCTAATTGTCCCTAGTTTTTTATCCACTGCTATGTATCTTGATTCAGGTAGGTGTTTTATACAATCTATTTTTGCATTATTGGGGAAATTGATATCTACAAAATCTAGATGTGACCAAAATATAAATGGTATTCGATGATATAAAGAAAAGATTTCTCAGTGCTATTGTAATAATATAAAAAAAAATGTGATATGATTGCTTATGAGACAACTCTCCACAAGAGACAAAATGACACAGAAATTGACAACTATCGGTCACCTTACTGCCTTCAACAATGAACAAAGTCCATACTACATACAGCTAAAAATAGGCCCCGAAATGACAATGTAAAACAATTCAAACGTGAAAATTAACAGTCTAACTTACGTATAAAGAAAAAACGAAAAACAAATATGTAACACATAAACAAACAAAAACCACTGAACTACAGGCTCCTGACTTGGAACAGGCTCATACATACAGAATGTGACGGGGTTAAACATGTAAGCGGGATCCCAACCCTCCCCTGACCTTGGACAGTGATATAACAGTACAACATAAGAACGAACTATTAAAATTAGTTGGAAAAGGCTTAACTCATCAGATGGATAAAAATACAAATAATAAGAATACAAGTGGTCGTGGCCCGATACTTTTTCATACCAACAACAAAAAGACACTAGGTACAGATCTGAGAGTACTCACAGTTAACTGACACCTAGTTCAAAGCCAATAACAACTAATAAGAAAATCATGCATCTAAAGCTAAATTATCAATCCTTACATATCCAACATCAAATGGATTTAGTGTAAAGACGTAAAAAAACAGTCAGAGAAAAACCTTGACCTTGTTCAATGCCAAGATACAGGTATCGACAGATTGTAGATACATGAATGTGTATATTTATATAAAATATTAGTAATATTTAGTTTGATTTTAGTTTACTTATAACAAAATCAATATTAATACCAATAAAACAATATTCAACGATCTTTTTACAGTGTTCAATTGATAACCATTCAGAATAAGTTTATTCAAATGATCGTCAAGGCAGTTTCTTTATTTGATAAGTATTCTTATTATACTACAACGGTTAAATGTATGATCTTAAAAAATGAGCACGACACAGACATAGTCTTTAGTTTGATATGTAAGAATTGTCCAGTGAGTGAAGGCGGGAGATCGTGGGTTTATCCCTAAAACGACGGGACAAACAAACGATTTGAATGGTAGTATTTCTTCTTATCCGTAGTTACAAAGCACTTTTAAAACAATAAGGGGAAAGACTGCGAGTCTTAATAATTTGTCCGAGAAGGTGTCATGTGACTTGCATGTGAACAATTCGATTAAGAATGGTTAATAACTATATCACATTACTATGTCTGCTCTTATTCCGATATCCATTAAAGTTGTCAAAGGATTCTTAAGACTAATACATATTCACCAGTATGTACGCTCGGTATTGCCGTTTCTTACACTACTTCGTTTACTCTTGTGTCGATCTGTAGTTGTTGAAAATTTCCATTAATTGATTTTGTTTAATTTTAGATAAACCTTTCATACAATAATGACTACTAGTATTTATAGATGAACATATATATTAAAGACAGCAGTCTCTTGATAAAGATTGTTCGCTGCTCTCTGGTTGTCTTTTAATTTGCTTTGCTGTTGGCCTGTTTGCTTGCTGTTGGCCTGTTTGCTTATTGTATGTATATTACATTTTTTAATCTATTCTTAAAAATCTTTATTTTTTTTTTTATTTTGATATTATTTTTTTTGTTTTTTTTTCTCAATTATCATTGTTTATTTTTTAGAACCTGAGGGTCCTGTTTTGTCTGAGAAACGATCGACAACATGCAGTTGGGCATTGTTTTGGACAAGTCTTTGTAACACTCACTGCCACAATGATCACGGCGACAACTCATGTGGAAGCTGTAAAAATGGTGTTTGTTCATGTTTTGCCTGTTAAGAAAATAAGATACCAATCAGTGTCGTCTTGTGTGATAAAAACAGTCGAAAGTCAGCAATAAAAATTTCATATTATATATTTGTCTATTCATGCTTGATTTCTTTTCCTATACATTTTAATAAATTTTGAAATTTTTGGTTTCCCATAACGCAGGTTTTTAATAATGTAGTAATTATATAACCTTTTACATCATGGGGTAGAACAGCCATTCAGTCCGCTAGTGTAATATCCCTTTGAGTATGTTTATCAGTTTAAGAGAAGTTTAAAGGCCATGAACTTCCAGTCTAAGCAGCAAAATAATGTGAAAAAGACACTCAAACGCCTCTACTTTTTTGATCGATTGTCATTTTTAGTCTTCAACGATTCTGAATAGAGATGTTACACATTCTTATTTGTTTGGAACGCATATTCAAAATGGCGTTGTAAGTTTACTTTCAATTTATGAGTTTGACTGTCCCTCTGGTATCTTTCGTCCCTCTTTTACATGGGTAGAAGTTTGTTAATGTCAATTTACTTATGACTCTTTCAAATCATGAATATGACAGTTAATATCCATTTGTTTGATGTGTTTGAGCTTTTGGTGTTGCCATTTGATAAGGGACTTTCCGTTTTGAATTTTCCTCGTGGTTTTACTTTTTCTGTATTTAAGATCTAGTATTCAACTAGCTAGTTGTATATTGTCGTCGCAAATGTTTAAATTAACATGATACATACTTACGGGTCTGTAGTTGCTTCGTCAAGTTCTAAATACGTTGTTCTGTTTTGTGCAATGGTACACAGGTCATGTTTTAGATGGGCAGGAAAAGTATTATTTCATGACTTGGTTAAGCAATTCAGTTATTGGTTTTGCGATCACGAATTGTTCTAGATTTTTGTTTTTTTACTGAAATGCAATGTATTCGTGTTGCCTGTTTGGTGTTTATTTTTTTAAGTTGCTTCTCTTCTTTTTGTTTTTGGTCATTTTTTTTACATAAATCAGGCTGTTAGTTTTCTCGTTTTAATTGTTTTACATTTGTCATTTGACTATGCGGTATTGGCTTTTCTCATTGTTGAAGGCCGTACGGTGACCTTCAGTTGTTAATTTTTGTGTCATTTGGTCTCTTGTGGAGAGTTGTCTCAATTGCATCATCTTCTTTTTAATAGTCATTAATAAGAGGGGAGAATGGGATGTTTAATCCAAAATTTAGCTTTTTCATGTTTTTGTAAACTGACACACCTTTTAATTTTTTCCACATTCATTTATTACCCCCTACCTTCCCCCGTGTTTTACACATATATCCCTTATATTATATAAACTTCATTCTAACTTATCTTACCCTCTATATCTCACATACAACAAGCGTGTCATCCAAACCTAATAAGATAATCCATACAATTTTTTTGGTCATTGCCAATACGTTCCGCGGTAGATAAATGGTACCCAATTTACAATAATGTGGTCAAATGGCCAACATTTCATTAGCACACTACAGCACAATTATTCAATATATGAATTTACATAATGGGCAATGAATGAATGGTGACAATGTACACAATTTTATTGTCGCCGCCCGACGCTTTGTGTTTATAATTTGTTACAATGGCAAGAATAGCTATGACCAAAAATCATTGACGAGGTTTTATCCCAACTAGCACAAAATAGTTTTCATAAATATTAGCAACATTGTTTGTTCAAGAAAAGCATTTTGAAAAAAATATATTTAGAAAATGTAACATATTTAAAAATTTCGTTTTTGAAATATTTTGTACACCAAAAAAATACAATGACAAAATTGTCATGATTATTCAGAAGACGGGGTACAAATAATTGCAGTATATCTTTTAATACTTTCAAGTGTATAATATCATCAAAATATTGATAAATAAAAACTAGAGGCTTTTAAGAGCCTGTGTCGCTCACCTTGGTCTTTATGCATATCAAACAAAGAAAACAGATCGTCAGATGGATTCATGACAAAATTGTGTTTTGGTGATGGTGATGTGTTTGGAGATCTTGCTTTACTGAACATTCTTGCTACTTACAATTTTGTCTATCTATAATGAACTTGGCCCTTTAGTTCCAGAGGAAAATATTTTGTAAAAACTAATGAAAATTGTTAAAATTGACTATAAAGGGCAATAACTCCTTAAGAGGTCAACTGATCATTTTGGTTATGTTGACTTATTTGGAGATCTTACTTTTCTTAACATTATTTCATGCAGTTTACAGTTTACAGTTTATCTCTATCCATAATAGTATTCAAGATAATAACCAAAAACGGCAAAATTTCCTTTAAAATTACCAATTGGGGGGCAGCAACCCAACAACCAGTTGTCCGATTCATTTGAAAATTTCAGGGCAGATAGATTTTCACTTGATAAACAATATTACCAATCTCAGATTTGCTCTAAATGCTTTGGTTTCAAAGTTATCAACTAAAATCTACATTTTACCCCGATGTTCTATTTATAGAATCATTGTAGCCATCTTGGTTGGTTGGCCGGGTCACCGGACACATTTTTAAAACTAGATACTCAAATAATGATTGTGGCTAAGTGTAGTTAAGTTTGGCCCAGTAGTTTCAGTGGAAAAGATTTTTGTAAAAGATTTCAAAAATTTACGAAAACTTGGTAAAAATTTAGTATAAAGGGCAATAACTCCTTCAGGAGTCAACTGACCATTTTGGTCATGTTGACTTATTTGTAGATCTTAATTTGCTGAACATTATTGTAGTTTACAGTTTATCTCTATCTATAATAATATTTAAGGTAATAAACAAAAACAGTACAATTTCCTTAAAATTACCAATTCAGGGGCAGCAACCCAACAACCGGTTGTCCGATTCATTTGAAAATTTCAGGGCTGATAGATTTTTACTTGATAAACTATTTTAACCCGTCAGTTTTGCTATAAATGCTTTGGTTTCAGAGTTGTAAGCCAAAATCTACATTTTACCCCTATGTTCTATTTTTAGCCATGGCAGCCATCTTGGTTGGTTGGCCGGATCACGCCACACATTTTTAAACTAGATACCCCAATGATGATTGTGGCCAAGTTTGGTTTAATTTGGCCCAGTAGTTTCAGAGAAGAATATTTTTGTAAAAGTTAACGACTACGGACGACGACGACGGACGCCGGACGCAAATTTATGAGAAAAGATCAATTGGCCCTTGGGCCAGGTGAGCTTAAAATCAGATGCACCCATATTGTATCAGATACAACTTACATTCAACAATGAGTATACAATCGAATACCTGAATATTTTTTATAAAAATGTTGAGTATTTAAACATAACTTAGCGTGAATTGCTCTTATTCTCTGGCTATTCATGGTCTGTTATTATTTTTGCATGTTTTATACACAAAAAGTCCCATAAAACATTGTAGAACAAAAACTTTCTTTAATTATTCATTTCGAACATCTCAGAGCACCACAGAGTCTAAGAAGATTGAAAATTCACACTTACTTAATACCTTTATACCTGATGCATTCCAATTATTAATTCAATTTTAAGCAACAGGCGATGTCTTATGAATGACTGTTTATTTATGATTTCTTCTTTTCCATGCTTTCTTACAAATGTTCGATAGGCAAACAGTTGAATGAAAGCGGAAAAAATATTTGCAAAGGCAGTGAAATGTGATTAAGAATATTCCAAGCTACAGAGCAATAGAAGTGAAACTTTATTGGGTCAGTCTCTGTACGCTGTTCTTTAAAAGTATTGATTGCCCACAATACAATATTGCAGAGCAGAAACAGCCATATATGTCATCACGTGTATAACTACTTTAGACAAGTGTTCTATTTTTATAGCAGTTTCAACAAACGTTATTGGTCTAACTTAAACGAAGAGTGTAATCATTTTATGACTGACGCAACAAGAACGAATAACCCCATGAATAATCAATGACTTGATCTAGAACAATCCACAATAATCCTCCGGGTCTTACTTTTCTGGTCCCCAGATTAGTACCAAGTAAGCTAGAATTGGATTAATGTTTTCCTATGTTTCTTTCTCATTACGTATAAAATGCATGAAAAGTAAAAGTTTTTGTTTTAATTCCTTTTCAATTAGTGTTATCCACTATAATTGTTGAAAATTACATTGCTTGATCGATTGCTTGGTGCTTGTCTAACTCCTAGTGGAAAATATTTTATACTTTTTAGGTGGAAAATAACAGAAACAGAACGTATGGGGTATGCTTTTAATTTTGTTTCATATTTCATATTATTTCCAATGCATAAGATGACTTGGGTGTTTATTTATGAGCAGTTGGGCATGCAATGTTAATTTTAAAAGCGAGCAAAATAAGACTCAAATAAAGTATGAATCTTGTTTTTACACTTTTTAACAAAACATTTAACTTTCAGTTTATAGGTATCTGGATGCGGTTTACAGATTAACAAAAAGGGACAAAACGCGAAGAATAAATGGCCAACAAATAGAATATTCAAAAGTAGACAAACAAATTGACAATGGGGAAAATGAGATGTTATAATATGAACAGTGAAGGAATAGCAAAAAAGATAATGAATATCAGCTGCACAACTTCGGCATTTGTACAATCCTCCTGAGAAGTTTTGGAGAACTGAATTGAAAACTGTAGTGAGTGTTGATTACGCAAAATTTATACTTGCTCACCAGCCAAAGAGTTAAGAAATAAACAAACGATAAAACATAATTCTAGATGCAGATTTTCCCCATACCTTATAGCGTAAAATTTTGAAAAAATAACTTGATTGACATCGCCAAAAAATTAAAATAAATGTACACGATTTGGGCGAAAAAATATGGCCCCTGGGTTTTTTGGGGT
Organism: Mytilus galloprovincialis; assembly: GCF_965363235.1. Classification (NCBI taxonomy): domain Eukaryota; kingdom Metazoa; phylum Mollusca; class Bivalvia; order Mytilida; family Mytilidae; genus Mytilus; species Mytilus galloprovincialis. Next base: position 79,065,665 of record NC_134845.1, on the reverse strand, counting down.
TAAATGGTTACTCCCTTTAATACATTGTTTTGATTGCTGTATTTTAAGAAAGCAAGTATATTTTATCAATATAAACTATACTCGCCACTTAAATTAAGTTTTATTCAATACTGCAGGGGTACAAATAAGGTCCAGAGGAATGGATCACTTCTTTCATCAATCATAGTCCGTGGCAAAGACTCAGCTGCAGAGTACTAGTGACTGTAAGAAAGACAGAATACAAATATAAATCAATTGCTTTTCAACAGCAATTGTAAACGGTCTTTTCCCCTTTGAAACATGATTGATTGATATGTGCGTGTTTGTTTGTTTGTTTGTTTGTTTGTTTGTGTAAGGGGTATATATTATTATTTTACCAAAGAAGTTTCATTTTTAGTTTGAAAAGTTTTTTTTTTATTTCAGGTCCTTCGCGCGACTCTCACGCCTGATTTGGGAGACATCACGTTACGCGGGTTTATAATAACGAAAAAGTTTTTTTCATTTCTTTTTAGGTGGGGATATTGAACAGACAACATGTATAGAGACGGGATGTACACAATGTATTTCTTTTGTCATTGTAGAAAATTGACATTTTGATCACAGTTCCCGGGCAGTGCATGCTTTGTATTTAATTGATTCTGTGTAACTTTAAAACACGTTTAATGATTTTGTTCTTATAATGTACAGTTTTAAGCACCAGTTTGTAACACAGATTAGTATTTCAATCTACGAGCAGACAATTTATTGTAGGATTTCACTGAGATTTATGGACCTAGCAAGCTATTTTTACGGCATTGCCATTTCTTTTCTCTAGGAAAATTCTTGAGAGATATCTGCACCACGTTGTTTAATGATCTTTTAATGCATGTATGTCCTACTGACTACAAATTTTGGGGTCGATTGGACTTGAAGTTTTAGAGTATATCTGATAACAAGCATTATAGGGAAATCAAAGACATATGAAAATATAAAATATGACCTTGACGTTTGATCTTGACCTATATTTTCAAGTTATGACCCAATGATCTCAAATTAAAAGACCCGAGGTCTTTACAACTTACGGTTCATGAGATTTATATGCATACCGAAAAGTAATATATTCAAGGGGAAATAACTCATATAATAAGTCACTGGATCGCTTTGGTAAAAATTATTTAAAGTTGCGACATCTGGCAAAGAATATTTTATAAAAACATTTGCCGCTAAGTCTGATAGTTTATGAGGAGTAGTGATAACAGGGTTTTTTTGTAATTGGGGATATAACTCCTATGAGGTTAATAGTAAATAATGGTTGTTCTAATACAAGATAGATTTTATACCCCTGATATATAGTACCAAAGATAATTTGGATATGCTGCGTACTTTTCTTGACTTTTGACTTTGAAAACGGCGGAAGAAAAAGAATAATGATTAAAATGTCAATATAATACATGTTCCAATAGTCGTAGAATGCATTGAAAAGCTCTCAAACTCACATAAAACCGTTAAAATATGACAAAAACAACAAATTTGCTTTTTAGGACATGACCTTGACTTTTGACCTTGTGAACTTTGTGAAGGTCATTTATTTACGATGTCATTATAAAAGACCCCTCGGTTCTAGGACCTTTGGTTCAAGAGTTGAAGCTAATGTTGTCCTTTCAGAAACCGTTAACAGGGGTCATGCCCTTTAAGGGTATGCCAAAGCTCTTCGGTCAAAATGTAAAAAAGTTGCACCTTAGTCATCTAAACATTTTTCATTATTTACTATTTCTGTAAGTATAACCGTTTTTGAGATATCCAATAAAACCTTGAAAGGTCAAAGGTCAAGGTCAACCTTAAAGAGCTTGAAAACACTTAAAATCCTTTATATATTAAAGGTTAAAAACCATAAATTCGCTATCTGGGACATGACCTTGACCTTTGACCTTTGTCAAGGTCATTAGTCCTTAATGTCATGGCTGAAGACACATGAGTCTAGGACCTTTGGCTAGCTGATTTTGTCTTTTTTGAAACCTAAAACAGGGGTTATGCCCCTCACAAAAAGGTCAAATCTCTTCCGTCAAATAAAACAAAGTTGCGCTGTAATGACCCAAACATTTTCCACTATTTTAAACTTCTGTAAGTATAATTGTTTCTGAGATTATCCCATAACAAGGTGTAAGGTCAAAGGTCATGGTCAACATACAAATTTGACCTTGAAGCATTTTTCAAAGAAACATGAATTGATGATTATTGGTGAAGATCCTAGGTGTCTACGACTTACGGTTTATGAGTTCTGTTGGCCAACCGACACCGGTTAATTTTCAAAGGGGCATAATCCTACCAATGAGTCGTTGAATCTTTTCGATTCAAATGTGACGAAGAACTGGGGTCCGGTCCTGAACAAGTTTCACCCTTCGGTTTTTTTCTACCTATTACAGTTACGGTTTTTGAATGATAACAAGTTTTTTTTTGGTTTCGAAGGGATTACTCCGAACCGACAAAATTTTTTTAAATACAGGTGAGTTCCCCATAGGTATTTATGACACCGACACAAAGTGTGAACCTTGAAGCGACACGTCTTACGGTTAAGGCTGCTAACTTGTCAAAGTTTGGCGGAAAAAGAATAAAATAATAATAATAATCAGAAGAAGAAATACAGTAATATCTTTCCTTATAGAAAAAGGAAAGACCTTAATTAAAAACCAATTGTTTAGAGAACCATTGATGGTCTTTCCACCAGTAAGGATCTTTTTTATGTGAAAATATTAGAATTTGGTTTTAAATGTCAATTGTAACGCCAAATGACAGCTTATTGAACGCTGATTCCAAAAATGTATGGTTTCTATGGTAATAGATATAGATAAAGGAGATGGTTGTTTATTTCCGGTTCAAACGATGTTATTTCCGGTATAGTTTGATAGTTTAATTGACACTGATTCCAAAGATATATGGTTCTATGTACTTTTACATTAAATAAGAACAAAAAATAGCTACTGCCGGTAAACTGAAGGTCACTTCTGGTTAGCTGTTACAAGGTCACATTGCTTGCAACCTATTGCAAAAAGTCCCATGTCTTTATCATGTATACATATGAGGTAAAAGCAAAGGTCAAAATCTAGAACGTTAATTTTGCCTATGACCTTCAGCTTAATTTCAAGGTCAACAACCAGGGACCTAAAATCAAAAGACCCTAGGCCTCTACTTTATATTGTTATATTACCATACAACTAATATAAGATATAAAGAGGGGAAAAACTCGCATCAAATGTTTACATACCCTTTTAACTAAAATTTACATGATACGACATGTCGCAACTTACAATTGTGTGAAAATATTTTGTCGATATCTTGTGTGATTTCTGAAAAAAAGAGATAACAAACCAAAATCAAAATTTTGAACATGACCTTAACCTTTGACCTTGACCTCATTTTCATTTTTTTGGGACCATGGACCTAAAATCCAACGACCCTTAGCCTCTATCACGTATGGTTTTCCAGTTACAAATACATTTCATTTATTTCAATACAAAAAGGGAAATAACTCTCATATGGAGTCTTCGCAAAGCTTCGGTCAAAATAAAACCTGACATCCTGAGGATATGATGAGCAATTTGGAAAAAAAATTTGTCGCTTTCTTTTACGGTTGCGGAGGAGATCTCATAACAAGAAAACAGTGTTTGGTGAGATAACTCTTACAAAGAAAAGTGTTCAGTTAAACAGGGTCAGCTTCAAAAACGTATAGACTCTATGATTTCATATACAAAAAAACTAAGCGACACCTTTCGAAAAAAATTACACCGCAAGAAAAAAAAAATCCAGTAAGAAAGGAAAAACCTTAATTATACGAGTGAATCACGTATTGCAAAATAATGTCTAAGAACGGTCGGCACTGATTTTAATTAGTGTCACTTCAATGACAGTCCTGAACAAAAAAAAACATTGTCAAACATCCAAACATACTACCAACACTTATATGTGTCCACACTTTTTACAACAAATATAAACATATCGAAAATTTGATAAAAAAGTTTTATCAGTGAGACTTAATGGATCGAAGAATCCGAAACGGGAGTTTCGATATAAAAATGCTGTGTTCACCTCAACAATACAAATAAAGTTTCTATAATATAAGTCTAATTCCAACATAAATGCAATGTGATATGTACATATAGAAATGTAAATGCAAACCAGATATCACGAAAGCACGAATCGTGTCGTTTCTGAAAAAGGCGGGACAATTGTTACTCCCAAGAAAAAAGAGAAAGCATGATCTCACTTTTAAATAGGAAAGGCTAAGGAAGGCAGTTGTCAGGTAATCTATTCACATATAGGCAATGTTAAAAAAAAATGGCAGTGGTACACTTTCTCATGTGATAAGAAATTAAAATATAATGATGTACATGTAAATGGACATAAGGTCGAATTTACCGACGCAGCTCATTTATCTCTCTCTCTCTCTCTCTCTCTCTCTCTCTCTCTCTCTCTCTCTCTCTCTCTCTCTAATGCACGTGCTCATGTCATTTTTGATAACCTCTCTACCTAAATGAAGACAATCAAACTAATACTCTTATTTTCCATGTACCAGATATAAAGGCAAGGTGACTTTGATACATTTGATGATTATATATAGTGCAGAATTTTATAACGAACTCAATCCAATATCAATTTCAATGTAGCAGCTTGCACGGAGATACACAAATGACACTGGTTATGTTTGATACATTTTATTTCTTCATCTCAAAAACTTGTAAAATTAAAATTGTTACGGTAAAGGAAGCACTGTTTGTACAAATAAGAAAAGGAACTACCCTCAACATTTTTTCCTCAAATTCTACATACTATTTTAATCCTACTGCATTTTAGAACCTGTTCCAAGTCATAAGCCCCTGGCCTTTGTTAGTCTTGTATGTTTTAATAGTTTAAGTTCATTTATATGTTTATGTGTTTAGTATGACGCGTATAATTTCACTCAACGCGAACACATTTTTCTAGTCATCCTCCGGATTTGGGGTTTTCTCGCTGTGTTCTAGATCCATTTGTGGCCTTTGGCTGTTGTTTTTTTTTTTGCTCTTTGGTCGGGTTGTTGACACATTCCCCATTTTTTTATTCTCTATCTTATTTTTGTGGATGAGCGACATATATTGTTGAAAGCATGTAGAGTTTCTTCATCCAACTCCAAAGATAAATGATGTATATATGCACCAGCTAGGTCAACATTTTTTGTAATGACTTTCAATATATACTACTCGCAAAACACCTTTTTGTTGTAGCAATTAACAATGCGATATTTTAATATTGAACCACGATGAGTTTTAATGATAAGTTATTAAAGAGATAAGACTGATTTGAGACGGAAGCTCAAATGCAAGTACGGTTGAACAAGTAGAATAATAAAGGCCTTCCGTAATTAGTTGACAGGATCCTAAAATACTTTAATTAGAATATGAATGATATATTATTCGAGGCTGAGAAACTGAGGAAGGGCAAGGCCATAACTGTCAACCAACTTGTGATGGCGTCCGTAAAATTTACGAAGGGATGATTTCAACTTTACCATTTGGAACTCTTGTTTAATAGCTTCCTTGTGAGCAGCAATCCCCCTGATTAAATAATCAGATCGATACAAAGCAGAAAAGAATTAAACAAAAGCACAGACTGGACATTGTAGTGTTTTTATTCAACCCTCACAGTAAAATAGCCACAAACTACAGATCTGTGAGTACTCACTGTTTTAGGCGGCAAGTTCAAAGCCAATAACAACTATTAAAAGATCACGTAAATGCAGAGATAAAAAGACCTTGTGCAATGCCAAAATATAGATAATGACAGATTGTAGTACCTTAAATGTGCATATAATTTAATAAAAATAATATTTTGTTTAGTTTTAATTAACTGATAACAAATTCAATATTTTATAGTGTTGAATTAGTAATTTTAGCATGAGTATATTTAAGGCGTTATACGTCTACCATTATCGTATCTTAATTGCCATGCTTTGTTAACAATTTCTCCGTAAAAAATACGATGTGGTAATCCGTTTGACAAAGTTTTTTGCGGGTACAGGCAAACTTGCAAACCAAATCTGTGTATCAAAAGATGTGTTTAAACATCAATTTAAATTAAGAAGGATTTTTTCAAACTTTGGCCTATACAAATTCTCTGTTGACGATGAAATCGACAAGGAAATAGATTTGATTGGCTATATGTGAATTGATTTTATCTTAAATTATATTAAGATAGGTTCACAATAAACAGCTGGCCTTTTCTCCAACAAACTATCAAAGAAGGAAATAACGAAGGTCAGCACGATATTGATACCGAAACAGTATAAATATACGAAAGAGACTCTCAATAGATTATACCAACAAACTGTAATTATAAAATGAATCTTAAAGTATTTGCTTTGCTAATTGTCTCTGGTGTTTTATCAACTGCTATGTATCTTGATTCAGGTAAGTGTTTTATACAAACTTTTTTTGCATTATTTGGGAAATTGATATCTACCTTTCAAAATCTAGATGTGACCAAGATATAAATGATATACGATGATATTAAAAAAAACATTGCTCCGTGCTATTGTTATAATATAAAAAAGAAGATGTGGTATGATTGCTTATGAGACAACTCTCCACCAGAGACCAAATGACACAAATTGACAACTATAGATCACTGTACGGTCTTCAACAATGACCAAAGCCCTTACCGCATACAGCTATAAAAGGCCCCCAAATGGCAATGTAAAACTATTCAAACGAGCAAACTAACAGCCTAACTTATGTACAAAAAGTGAACAACAAACAAATATGTTACACATAAACAAACGAAAACCACTGAATTACAGGCTCCTGACTTGGAAGAGGCCCAAACATACAGAATGTGACAGGTTAAACATGGAAGCGGGATCCCAACCCTCCCCTAACCTTTGACAGTGATATAACAGTACAACATAAGAACGAACTATAAAAATGCTTAACTCATCAGATGGAGAAAAACAATACAAACAATACGAATACTAGTGGTCTTGGCCGGATACTTGTATATCTCAACAACAAAAAGACACTAGGTACATATATGAGAGTACTCGCAGTTAACTGACATCAAAGCCAATTCAAACTAATAGGAAAATCTTGCATCTAAGGATACATTATCAATCCTTACATATCCAAGAAAAAACCTGACCTTGTGCAAGATACAGGTATCGACAGATTGTAGATCCATGAATGTGTATATGATATGAAATCATGGGATTTGTATGCTAACAATTCGATTCAGCATGGTTAATAACTAAATCACATTACTAGGTCTGTTCTTATTCCGATATCCATTAAAGTTGATACTTGATTTTTAAGACTAATACATATTCACCAGTATGTACCCTCGGTAATAGACGTTTCTAATCAAACTTACGTACTTCTTCTACTCTTCTGTCGATCTGTAGTTGTTGGAAATGTCCATTCATTGATTTTGTTTAATTTAGATAAACCTTTCATACAATAATGACAGATTAAAATATATGTTAAAGACAGCAGTCTCTTGGTAAAGATTGTTCGCTGCTCTCTGGTTGTCTTTTAGTTTTCTTTGCTGTTGGCCTGTTGGCTTATTGATATGTATATTACATTATTTTAATCTATTCTTAAAAATCTTTATTTTTTTTCATTATTTTGATATTATTTATTTGGTTTTTTTTCTCAATTATCATAATTTATTTTTTAGAACCTGAGGGTCATGTTTTGTCTGAGAAACGATCGACGACATGCAGTTGGGCATTGTTTTGGACAAGTCTTTGTAACACTCACTGCCACAATGATCACGGCGACAACTCATGTGGAAGCTGTAAAAATGGTGTTTGTTCATGTTTTGCCTGTTAAGAAAATAAGATACCAATCAGTGTCGTCTTGTGTGATAAAAACAGTCGAAAGTCAGCAATAAACATTTCATATTATATATTTGTCTATTCATGCTTGATTTCTTTTCCTATACATTTTAATAAATTTTGAAATTTTTGGTTTCCCATAACGCAGGTTTTTAATAATGTAGTAATTATATAACCTTTTACATCATGGGGTAGAACAGCCATTCAGTCCGCTAGTGTAATATCTCTTTGAGTATGTTTATCAGTTTAAGAGAAGTTTTTACATTTGTCATTTCAGGGTCTTTTATAGCTGACTATGCGGTATTGGCTTTTCTCATTGTTGAAGGCCGTACGGTGACCTTCAGTTGTTAATTTTTGTGTCATTTGGTCTCTTGTGGAGAGTTGTATCAATTGCATCATCTTCTTTTTAATAGTCATTAATAAGAGGGGAGAAATGGGATGTTTAATCCAAAATTTAGCTTTTTCATGTTTTTGTAAACTGACACACCTTTTAATTTTTTCCACATTCATTTATAACCCCCTACCTTCCCCCGTGTTTTACACATATATCCCTTATATTATATAAACTTCATTCTAACTTATCTTACCCCCTATATCTCACATACAACAAGCGTGTCATCCAAACCTAATAAGATAATCCATACAATTTTTTTGGTCATTGCCAATACGTTCCGCAGTAGATAAATGGTACCCAATTTACAATAATGTGGTCAAATGGCCAATATTTCATTAGCACACTACAGCACAATCATTCAATATATGAATTTACATAATGGGCAATGAATGAATGGTGACAATGTACACAATTTTATTGTCGCCGCCCGACGCTTTGTGTTTATAATTTGTTACAATGACAAGAATAGCTATGACCAAAAATCATTGACGAGATTTTATCCCAACTCGCACAAAATAGTATTCATAAATATTAGCAACATTTTTTGTTCAAGAAAAGCATTTTGAAAAAAATATATTTTGAAAATGTAACATATTTAAAAATTTCGTTTTTGAAATATTTTGTACACCAAAAAAATACAATGAAAAAATTGTCATGATTATTCAGAAGACGGGGTACAAATAATTGCAGTATATCTTTTAATACTTTCAAGTGTATAATATCATCAAAATATTGATAAATAAAAACTAGAGGCTTTTAAGAGCCTGTGTCGCTCACCTTGGTCTATATGCATATCAAACAAAGAAAACAGATCGTCAGATGGATTCATGACAAAATTGTCTTTTGGTGATGGTGATGTGTTTGGAGATCTTGCTTTACTGAACATTCTTGCTACTTACAATTTTGTCTATCTATAATGAACTTGGCCCTTTAGTTCCAGAGGAAAATATTTTGTAAAAACTAATGAAAATTGTTAAAATTGACTATAAAGGGCAATAACTCCTTAAGAGGTCAACTGATCATTTTGGTTATGTTGACTTATTTGGATATCTTACTTTTCTTAACATTATTGCATGCAGTTTACAGTTTACAGTTTATCTCTATCCATCATAGTATTCAAAATAATAACCAAAAACGGCAAAATTTCCTTTAAAATTACCAATTGGGGGGCAGCAACCCAACAACCAGTTGTCCGATTCATTTGAAAATTTCAGGGCAGATAGATTTTCACTTGATAAACAATATTACCAATCTCAGATTTGCTCTAAATCTACATTTTACCCCGATGTTCTATTTATAGAACCATTGTAGCCATCTTGGTTGGTTGGCCGGGTCACCGGACACATTTTTAAAAATAGATACTCAAATAATGATTGTGGCTAAGTGTAGTTAAGTTTGGCCCAGTAGTTTCAGTGGAAAAGATATTTGTAATAGATTTCAAAAATTTACGAAAACTTGGTAAAAAATTACTATAAAGGGCAATAACTCCTTCAGGAGTCAACTGACCATTTTGGTCATGTTGACTTATTTGTAGATCTTAATTTGCTGAACATTATTGTAGTTTACAGTTTATCTCTATCCATAATAATATTTAAGGTAATAAACAAAAACAGTACAATTTCCTTAAAATTACCAATTCAGGGGCAGCAACCCAACAACCGGTTGTCCGATTCATTTGAAAATTTCAGGGCTGATAGATTTTTACTTGATAAACTATTTTACTTTGTCAGTTTTGCTATAAATGCTTTGGTTTCAGAGTTGTAAGCCAAAATCTACATTTTACCCCTATGTTCTATTTTTAGCCATGGCAGCCATCTTGGTTGGTTGGCCGGGTCACGCCACACATTTTTAAACTAGATACCCCAATGATGATTGTGGCCAAGTTTGGTTTAATTTGGCCCAGTAGTTTCAGAGAAGAAGATTTTTGTAAAAGTTAACGACGACGGACGACGACGGACGACGACGCCGGACGCCGGACGCAAATTTATGAGAAAAGCTCAATTGGCCCTTGGGCCAGGTGAGCTTAAAATCAGATGCACCCATATTGTATCACATAAAAATGAGTATACAATCGAATACCTGAATATTTTTTATAAAAATGCTGAGTATTTAAACATAACATAGCGTGAATTGCTCTTATTCTCTTGCTATTCATGGTCTGTTATTATTTTTGCATGTTTTATACACAAAAAGTCCCATAAAACATTGTAGAACAAAACTTTCTTTAATTATTCATTTCGAACATCTCAGAGCACCACAGAGTCTAAGAAGATTGAAAATTCACACTTACTTAATACCTTTATACATGATGCATTCCAATTATTAATTCAATTTTAAGCAACAGGCGATGTCTTATGAATGACTGTTTATTTATGATTTCTTCTTTTCCATGCTTTCTTACAAATGTTCGATAGGCAAACAGTTGAATGGAAGCGGAAAAAATATTTGCAAAGGCAGTGAAATGTGATTAAGAATATTCCAAGCTACAGAGCAATAGAAGTGAAACTTTATTGGGTCAGTCTCTGTATGCTGTTCTTTAAAAGTATTGATTGCCCACAATACAATATTGCAGAGCAGAAACAGCCACATATGTCATCACGTGTATAACTACTTTAGACAAGTGTTCTATTTTTATAGCAGTTTCAACAAACGTTATTGGTCTAACTTAAACGAAGAGTGTAATCATTTTATGACTGACGCAACAAGAACGAATAACCCCATGAATAATCCATGACTTGATCTAGAACAATCCACAGTAATCCTCCGGGTCTTACTTTTCTGGTCCCCAGATTAGTACCAAGTAAGCTAGAATTGGATTAATGTTTTCCTATGTTTCTTTGTCATTACGTATAAAATGCATGAAAAGTAAAAGTTTTTGTTTTAATTCCTTTTCAATTAGTGTTATCCACTATAATTGTTGAAAATTACATTGCTTGATCGATTGCTTGGTGCTTGTCTAACTCCTAGTGGAAAATATTTTATACTTTTTAGGTGGAAAATAACAGAAACAGAACGTATGGGGTATGCTTTTAATTTTGTTTCATATTTCATATTATTTCCAATGCATAAGATGACTTGGGTGTTTATTTATGAGCAGTTGGGCATGCAATGTTTAATTTTAGAAGCAAGCAAAATAAGACTCAAATAAAGTATGAATCTTGTTTTTACACTTTTTAACAAAACATTTAACTTTCAGTTTATAAGTATCTGGATGCGGTTTACAGATTAACAAAAAGGGACAAAACGCGCAGAATAAATGGCCAACAAATAGAATATTCAAAAGTAGACAAACAAATTGACAATGGGGAAAATGAGATGTTATAATATGAACAGTGAAGGAATAGCAAAAAAGATAATGAATATCAGCTGCACAACTTCGGCATTTATACAATCCTCCTGAGAAGTTTTGGAGAACTGAATTGAAAACTGTAGGGAGTGTTGATTACGCAAAATTTATACCTGCTCACCAGCCAAAGAGTTAAGAAATAAACAAACGATAAAACATAATTCTAGATGCAGATTTTCCCCATACCTTATAGCGTAAAATTTTGAAAAAATAACTTGATTGACATCGCCAAAAAATTAAAATAAATGTACACGATTTGGGCGAAAAAATATGGCCCCTGGGTTTTTTGGGGTTAAATGGTTACTCCCTTTAATACATTGTTTTGATTGCTGTATTTTAAGAAAGCAAGTATATTTTATCAATATAAACTATACTCGCCACTTAAATTAAGTTTTATTCAATACTGCAGGGGTACAAATAAGGTCCAGAGGAATGGATCACTTCTTTCATCAATCATAGTCCGTGGCAAAGACTCAGCTGCAGAGTACTAGTGACTGTAAGAAAGACAGAATACAAATATAAATCAATTGCTTTTCAACAGCAATTGTAAACGGTCTTTTCCCCTTTGAAACATGATTGATTGATATGTGCGTGTTTGTTTGTTTGTTTGTTTGTTTGTTTGTTTGTGTAAGGGGTATATATTATTATTTTACCAGAGAAGTTTCATTTTTAGTTTGAAAAGTTTTTTTTTTATTTCAGGTCCTTCTCGCGACTCTCACGCCTGATTTGGGAGACATCACGTTACGCGGGTTTATAATAACGAAAAAGTTTTTTTTCATTTCTTTTTAGGTGGGGATATTGAACAGACAACATGTATAGAGACGGAATGTACACAATGTATTTCTTTTGTCATTGTAGAAAATTGACATTTTGATCACAGTTCCCGGGCAGTGCATGCTTTGTATTTAATTGATTCTGTGTAACTTTAAAACACGTTTAATGATTTTGTTCTTATAATGTACAGTTTTAAGCACCAGTTTGTAACACAGATTAGTATTTCAATCTACGAGCAGACAATTTATTGTAGGATTTCACTGAGATTTATGGACCTAGCAAGCTATTTTTACGGCATTGCCATTTCTTTTCTCTAGGAAAATTCTTGAGAGATATCTGCACCACGTTGTTTAATGATCTTTTAATGCATGTATGTCCTACTGACTACAAATTTTGGGGTCGATTGGACTTGTAGTTTTAGAGTATATCTGATAACAAGCATTATAGGGAAATCAAAGACATATGAAAATATAAAATATGACCTTGACGTTTGATCTTGACCTTTATTTTCAAGTTATGACCCAATGATCTCAAATCAAAAGACCCGAGGTCTTTACAACTTACGGTTCATGAGATTTATATGCATACCGAAAAGTAATATATTCAAGGGGAAATAACTCATATAATAAGTCACTGGATCGCTTTGGTAAAAATTATTTGAAGTTGCGACATCTGGCAAAGAATATTTTATAAAAACATTTGCCGCTAAGTCTGATAGTTTATGAGGAGTAGTGATAACAGGTTTTTTTGTAATTGGGGAGATAACTCCTATGAGGTAAATAGTAAATAATGGTTGTTCTAATACAAGATAGATTTTATACCCCTGATATATAGTACCAAAGATCATTTGGATATGCTGCGTACTTTTTTTGACTTTTGACTTTGAAAACGGCGGAAGAAAAAGAATAATGATTAAAATGTCAATATAATACATGTTCCAATAGTCGTAGAATGCATTGAAAAGCTCTCAAACTCACATAAAACCGTTAAAATATGACAAAAACAACAAATTTGCTTTTTAGGACATGACCTTGACTTTTGACCTTGTGAACTTTGTGAAGGTCATTTATTTACGATGTCAAAATAAAAGACCCCTCGGGTCTAGGACCTTTGGTTCAAGAGTTGAAGCTAATGTTGTCCTTTCAGAAACCGTTAACAGGGGTTATGCCCTTTAAGGGTATGCCAAAGCTCTTCGGTCAAAATGTAAAAAAGTTGCACCTTAGTCATCTAAACATTTTTCATTATTTACTATTTCTGTAAGTATAACCGTTTTTGAGATATCCAATAAAAAGTTGAAAGGTCAAAGGTCAAGGTCAACCTTAAAGAGCTTGAAAACACTTAAAATCCTTTATATATTAAAGGTTAAAAACCCTAAATTCGCTATCTGGGACATGACCTTGACCTTTGACCTTTATCAAGGTCATTAGTCCTTAATGTCATGGCTGAAGACACATGAGTCTAGGACCTTTGGCTAGCTGATTTTGTCTTTTTTGAAACCTAAAACAGGGGTGATGCCCCTCACAAAAAGGTCAAATCTCTTCCGTCAAATAAAACAAAGTTGCGCTGTAATGACCCAAACATTTTCCACTATTTAAAACTTCTGTAAGTATAATTGTTTCTGAGATTATCCCATAACAAGGTGTAAGGTCAAAGGTCATGGTCAACATACAAATTTGACCTTGAAGCATTTTTCAAAGAAACATGAATTGATGATTATTGGTGAAGATCCTAGGTGTCTACGACTTACGGTTTATGAGTTCTGTTGGCCAACCGACACCGGTTAATTTTCAAAGGGGCATAATCCTACCAATGAGTCGTTGAATCTTTTCGATTCAAATGTGACGAAGAACTGGGGTCCGGTCCTGAATAAGTTTCACCCTTCGGTTTTTTTCTACCTATTACAGTTACGGTTTTTGAATGATAACAAGTTTTTTTTTGGTTTCGAAGGGATTACTCCGAACCGACAAAATTTTTAAATACAGGTGAGTTCCCCATAGGTATTTATGACACCGACACAAAGTGTGAACCTTGAAGCGACACGTCTTATGGTTAAGGCTGCTAACTTGTCAAAGTTTGGCGGAAAAAGAATAAAATAATAATAATAATCAGAAGAAGAAATACAGTAATATCTTTCCTTATAGAAAAAGGAAAGACCTTAATTAAAAACCAATTGTTTAGAGAACCATTGATGGTCTTTCCACCAGTAAGGATCTTTTTTATGTGAAAATATTAGAATTTGGTTTTAAATGTCAATTGTAACGCCAAATGACAGCTTATTGAACGCTGATTCCAAAAATGTATGGTTTCTATGGTAATAGATATAGATAAGGGAGATGGTTGTTTATTTCCGGTTCAAACGATGTTATTTCCGGTATAGTTTGATAGTTTAATTGACACTGATTCCAAAGATATATGGTTCTATGTACTTTCACATTAAATAAGAACAAAAAATAGCTACTTCCGGTAAACTAAAGGTCACTTCTGGTTAGCTGTTACAAGGTCACATTGCTTGCAACCTATTGCAAAAAGTCCCATTTCTTTATCATGTATACATATGAGGTAAAAGCAAAGGTCAAAATCTAGAACGTTAATTTTGCCTATGACCTTCAGCTTAATTTCAAGGTCAACAACCAGGGACCTAAAATCAAAAGACCCTAGGCCTCTACTTTATATTGTTATATTACCATACAACTAATATAAGATATAAAGAGGGGAAAAACTCGCATCAAATGTTTACATACCCTTTTAACTAAAATTTACATGATACGACATGTCGCAACTTACAATTGTGTGAAAATATTTTGTCGATATCTTGTGTGATTTCTGAAAAAAAGAGATAACAAGCCAAAATCAAAATTTTGAACATGACCTTATCCTTTGACCTTGACCTCATTTTCTTTTTTTTGGGACCAAGGACCTAAAATCTAACGACCCTTAGCCTCTATCACTTATGGTTTTCCAGTTACAAATACATTTCATTTATTTCAATACAAAAAGGGAAATAACTCTCATATGGAGTCTTCGCAAAGCTTCGGTCAAAATAAAACTTGACATCCTGAGGATATAATGAGCAATTTGGAAAAATAAATTTGTCGCTTTCTTTTACGGTTGCGGTGGAGATCTCATAACAAGAAAACAGTGTTTGGTGAGATAACTCTTACAAAGAAAAGTGTTCAGTTAAACAGGGTCAGCTTCAAAAACGTATAGACTCTATGATTTCATATACAAAAAAACTAAGCGACACCTTTCGAAAAAAATTACACCGCAAGAAAAAAAAATCCAGTAAGAAAGGAAAAACCTTAATTATACGAGTGAATCACGTATTGCAAAATAATGTCTAAGAACGGTCGGCACTGATTTTAATTAGTGTCACTTCAATGACAGTCCTGAACAAAAAAAAACATTGTCAAACATCCAAACATACTACCAACACTTATATGTGTCCACACTTTTTACAACAAATATAAACATATCGAAAATTTGATTAAAAAGTTTTATCAGTGAGACTTAATGGATCGAAGAATCCGAAACGGGAGTTTCGATATAAAAATGCTGTGTTCACTTCAACAATACAAATAAAGTTTCTATAATATAAGTCTAATTCCAACATAAATGCAATGTGATATGTACATATAAAAATGTAAATGCAAAGAAGATATCGCGAAAGCACGAATCGTGTCGTTTCTGAAACAGGCGGGACAATTGTTACTCCCAAGAAAAAAGAGAAAGCATGATCTGACTTTTAAATAGGAAAGGCTAAGGAAGGCAGTTGTCAGGTAATCTATTCACATATAGGCAATGTTAAAAAAAATGGCAGTGGTACACTTTCTCATGTGATAAGAAATTAAAATATAATGATGTACATGTAAATGGACATAAGGTCGAATTTACCGACGCAGCTCATTTATCTCTCTCTCTCTCTCTCTCTCTCTCTCTCTCTCTCTCATGCACGTGCACATGTCATTCTTGATAACCTCTCTACCTAAATGAAGACAATCAAACTAATACTCTTATTTTCCATGTACCAGATATAAAGGCAAGGTGACTTTGATACATTTGATGATTATATATAGTGCAGAATTTTATAACGAACTCAATCCAATATCAATTTCAATGTAGCAGCTTGCACGGAGATACACAAATGACACTGGTTATGTTTGATACATTTTATTTCTTCATCTCAAAAACTTGTAAAATTAAAATTGTTACGGTAAAGGAAGCACTGTTTGTACAAATAAGAAAAGGAACTACCCTCAACATTTTTTCCTCAAATTCTACATACTATTTTAATCCTACTGCATTTTAGAACCTGTTCCAAGTCATAAGCCCCTGGCCTTTGTTAGTCTTGTATGTTTTAATAGTTTAAGTTCATTTATATGTTTATGTGTTTAGTAAGACGCGTATAATTTCACTGAACGCGAACACATTTTTCTAGTCATCCTCCGGATTTGGGGTTTTCTCGCTGTGTTCTAGATCCATTTGTGGCCTTTGGCTGTTGTTTTTTTTTTTGCTCTTTGGTCGGGTTGTTGACACATTCCCCATTTTTTTATTCTCTATTTTATTTTTGTGGATGAGCGACATATATTGTTGAAAGCATGTAGAGTTTCTTCATCCAACGCCAAAGATCAATGATGTATATATGCCCCAGCTAGGTCAACATTTTTTGTAATGACTTTCAATATATACTACTCGCAAAACACCTTTTTGTTGTAGCAATTAACAATGCGATATTTTAATATTGAACCACGATGAGTTTTAATGATAAGTTATTAAAGAAATAAGACTGATTTGAGACGGAAGCTCAAATGCAAGTACGGTTGAACAAGTAGAATAATAAAGGCCTTCCGTAATTAGTTGACAGGATCCTAAAATACTGTAATTAAAATATGAATGATATATTGTTCGAGGCTGAGAAACTGGGGAAGGGCGAGGCCATAACTGTCAACCAACTTGTGATGGCGTCCGTAAAATTTACGAAGGGATGATTTCAACTTTACCATTTGGAACTCTTGTTTAATAGCTTCCTTGTGAGCAGCAATCCCCCCTGATTAAATAATCAGATCGATACAAAGCAGAAAAGAATTAAACAAAAGCACAGACTGGACATTGTAGTGTTTTTATTCAACCCTCACAGTAAAATAGCCACAAACTACAGATCTGTGAGTACTCACTGTTTTAGGCGGCAAGTTCAAAGCCAATAACAACTATTAAAAGATCACGTATTTAAGACTAGAATGTCAAAGGTTACACATCCAACATCCAATGTATGTAGTGTTAAAACGTCGTTTAAATTCAGAGATAAAAAGACCTTGTGCAATGCCAAAATATAGATAATGACAGATTGTAGTACCTTAAATGTGCATATAATTGAATAAAAATAATATTTTGTTTAGTTTTAATTAACTGATAACAAATTCAATATTTTATAGTGTTGAATTAGTAATTTTAGCATGAGTATATTTAAGGCGTTATACGTCTACCATTATCGTATCTTAATTGCCATGCTTTGTTAACAATTTCTCCGTAAAAAATACGATGTGGTAATCCGTTTGACAAAGTTTTTTGCGGGTACAGGCAAACTTGCAAACCAAATCTGTGTATCAAAAGATGTGTTTAAACATCAATTTAAATTAAGAAGGATTTTTTCAAACTTTGGCCTATACAAATTATCTGTTGACGATGAAATCGACAAGGAAATAGATTTGATTGGCTATATGTGAATTGATTTTATCTCAAATTATATTAAGATAGGTTCACAATAAACAGCTGGCCTTTTCTCCAACAAACTATCAAAGAAGGAAATGACGAAGGTCAGCACGATATTGATACCGAAACAGTATAAATATACGAAAGAGACTCTCAATAGATTATACCAACAAACTGTAATTATAAAATGAATCTTAAAGTATTTGCTTTGCTAATTGTCTCTGGTGTTTTATCAACTGCTATGTATCTTGATTCAGGTAAGTGTTTTATACAAACTTTTTTTGCATTATTTGGGAAATTGATATCTACCTTTCAAAATCTAGATGTGACCAAGATATAAATGATATACGATGATATTAAAAAAAACATTGCTCCGTGCTATTGTTATAATATAAAAAAGAAGATGTGGTATGATTGCTTATGAGACAACTCTCCACCAGAGACCAAATGACACAAATTGACAACTATAGATCACCGTACGGCCTTCAACAATGACCAAAGCCCTTACCGCATACAGCTATAAAAGGCCCCCAAATGACAATGTTAAACTATTCAAACGAGCAAACTAACAGCCTAACTTATGTACAAAAAATGAACAACAAACAAATATGTTACACATAAACAAACGAAAATCACTGAATTACAGGCTCCTGACTTGGAAGAGGCCCAAACATACAGAATGTGACAGGTTAAACATGGAAGCGGGATCCCAACCCTCCCCTAACCTTTGACAGTGATATAACAGTACAACATAAGAACGAACTATAAAAATGCTTAACTCATCAGATGGAGAAAAACAATACAAACAATACGAATACTAGTGGTCTTGGCCGGATACTTGTATATCCCAACAACAAAAAGACACTAGGTACATATATGAGAGTACTCGCAGTTAACTGACATCAAAGCCAATTCAAACTAATAGGAAAATCTTGCATCTAAGGATAAATTATCAATCCTAACATATCCAAGAAAAAACCTGACCTTGTGCAAGATACAGGTATCGACAGATTGTAGATCCATGAATGTGTATAATTTCTCCGAGAAGGTGATATGAAATCATGGGATTTGTATGCTAACAATTCGATTCAGCATGGTTAATAACTAAATCACATTACTAGGTCTGTTCTTATTCCGATATTCATTAAAGTTGATACTTGATTTTTAAGACTAATACATAATCACCAGTATGTACCCTCGGTAATAGACGTTTCTAATCAAACTTACGTATTTCTTCTACTCTTCTGTCGATCTGTAGTTGTTGGAAATGTCCATTCATTGATTTTGTTTAATTTAGATAAACCTTTCATACAATAATGACAGATTAAAATATATGTTAAAGTCAGCAGTCTCTTGGTAAAGATTGTTCGCTGCTCTCTGGTTGTCTTTTAGTTTCTTTGCTGTTGGCCTGTTGGCTTATTGATATGTATATTACATTATTTTAATCTATTCTTAAAAATCTTTATTTTTTTTCATTATTTTGATATTATTTAATTGGTTTTTTTTTCTCAATTATCATAATTTATTTTTTAGAACCTGAGGGTCATGTTTTGTCTGAGAAACGATCGACGACATGCAGTTGGGCATTGTTTTGGACAAGTCTTTGTAACACTCACTGCCACAATGATCACGGCGACAACTCATGTGGAAGCTGTAAAAATGGTGTTTGTTCATGTTTTGCCTGTTAAGACAATAAGATACCAATCAGTGTCGTCTTGTGTGATAAAAACAGTCGAAATTCAGCAATAAACATTTCATATTATATATTTGTCTACTCATGCTTGATTTCTTTTCCTATAAATTTAATAAATTTTGAAATTTTTGGTTTCCCATAACACAGGTTTTGAATAATGTAGTAATTATATAACCATTTACATCATGGGGTAGAACAGCCATTCAGTCCGCTAGTGTAATATCTTAACAGTTTAAGAGGAGAAGTTTAAAAGCCTAAGCAACAAAATATTGTGAAAAAGACACTCAAACGCCTCTTAGGCACCCAATATCTACTTTTTTTTTATCGATTGTCATTTTTAGTCTTCAATGATCCTGAGTAGAGATGCTACACATTCAGATTTGGTTTGAAACGCATATTAAATGGGTGAAAGGTCGTTATTGACATTTTTACCTTATATGTTGTCAAAATAATGAAATTTAATGCGACTCAAATGCGATACAAGTGAGAGGATTAGCTAGCTATAAAACCAGGTTCAATTTACTTATGATTTACCAAATCATGAATATAACAGTTGGAATTCATTTGTTAGATGTGTTGCCATTTGATTAGGACTTTCCGTTTTGAATTTTCCTCGCATTTCAGTATTTTTGTGATTTTTAGTTTTTTCGTATTTCAGTACTAGTATTCAACTAGCTTGTTCTAGATTGTCGTCACAAATGTTTAAACTAACATGATACATACTTACGGGTCTATAGTTGCCTTCGTCAAGTACTAAATAATTGTTCTTTTTGTTTAAAGAGACACAGTGCATGTTTTAGATGGCCAGGAAAAGTATTATATTATGGCTTGGTTAATCAATTCAGTTAATGGTTTTGCGATCACGTTTTGTGCTACTTTTTGGATATTTACTGAAATGCAATATATTCTTGTTGCCTATTTGATGTTTATTTTTTTAACTTTCTTGTTTTTTGTTTGTATTTTGTTAAATTTTTGTACTTTAATCAGGCTGTTAGTCTTCTCGTTTGAACTGTTTTACATTTGTCATTTAGGGGTCTTTTATAGCTGACTATATACGATATGCGCTTTGTTCAATGTTGAATGCCTTACGGTGACCTTTAGTAGTTATTTTTTGTGTCATATGTTCTCTCTTGGAGAGTTGTCTAATTTGCATCATCGTCTTTTTTATTCGTATTAATAAGAGGGGTGAAATGGGATGGTCGATCCCAAAATTTAGCTTTTTCATGTTTTTGAAATTTAACCCCACTTTTCACTTTTTCCACATTCATTGTTTACCCCCTACCTCCCAATGTGTGTGACCGCTTTATTCCTTATTTCCATATAACCTTCAACCCAAGTTATCTTACACCCTATATCCCACATACAACAAGCGTGTCATCCACCTCTAATAACATAATCCATTCAATTTACATGGTTATTACCAAAAGGTGGCGAACTAGATAAACGGTACCAAATTTACAATTATATAGTCAAATGGCCAACATATCAATAAAACACTATAGCACAATAATTTAATATATGAATTTACATAATGGGCAATGAATGAATGGTGATAATGTAACATGATTTTAAAGTCGCCGCCCGACGTCTGTGTAAATAATTTGTTACAATGACCAGAAAGCTCTGACCAAAACTTATTGACGAGATTTTATCCCAACTAGAATAAAATAGTATTCATGTATATTAGCACCATTTTGGGTTTAAGAAAAACATTTAAAAAATATATATTTCGTAAATGGCAACATCTTCAAAAATTTCGTTTCACAATATTTTGTAAAACACAAAATACAATGACAAAATTGTCAGGACTATTCAGACGATGGGACTAAAATAGTTTCAGCATATCATAACACTTACAAGTGTATAAATCCTTAAAAATGTTGATTAATAAAAACAAAATGTATCACACATACAC
This sequence comes from Mytilus galloprovincialis, assembly GCF_965363235.1. NCBI lineage: Eukaryota > Metazoa > Mollusca > Bivalvia > Mytilida > Mytilidae > Mytilus > Mytilus galloprovincialis. Next base: position 79,044,021 of record NC_134845.1, on the reverse strand, counting down.
ATTACATTCAACCTTTTTGACAAAAAAAATGTTCAAAAGAGAACCCGAATATTTTTTTTAAACATTACGTAGCGTCAATTTTACTTATACCCTGACACTGTTATTTATGTTCTGTCAAATTGTTTTTTGCAGATTTTGTACATAAAAGTCCCATAGAACACAGTAAAACAATGGAAAAAAAGAGTTTCTTAATATATTATTCATTTCGAAGATCTCAGTGCACGTACCACAGAGTCCAGGAAGGTTTGAAATTCACAAATACTTTTACTTTCATACCAGATTCATTGCCAATTATCAATATGGTATGAAGCAGATGTCCACATGTCATATATGAAGGTTTATTTATGATTTCTCCTTTTCCATGCTTTCTTCCAAATGTTCGATAAGCAAACAGTTGAATGAAAGCGGAAAAATATTTGCAAAGGCAGTGAAATGTGATTGAAAATATTCCAAGCTACAGAGCCATAGTAGTGAAACTGAATGGGGTTTGCCTCTGTGCGCTGTACTTCAAAAGTATTTATTGCCCACAATGCAATATTGCACATGAGCAGAAACGTTACGAACTCCCGCCCAGGTTTAACACGTTCCTGTTCCCTCCTTAGTGCTGACTTCCGCAACGCATGGAGAAGAAATACCGTTTGTATTGTGGCTTGAAACATGCCAAGAACACATGATAAAATCACTAACAATCCATTCGATTGATGATCGTCAAAGGCTGATGCAACAATACTGAAAAACCCAAACATATAAACTCCAACCAAAGACACTAAAATTAGTGTTTCTTCGAGATCCAATTTCTGATCATAGTTAAATTTCAGACTTTGCATTCGGTGAAAGGCCAAGATAACGGCCACAGACGTCATCACGTGGATGGCCACTTTAGACAAGTGTTCTATTTTTATTGCAGTATCAACAAACGTTGTTGATCTAACTAAAACGAAGAATGTAATCATTGATATGACGGAAGCAACAAGCACGAAGATCCCCATGAATAATCCACGACTAGAACTAGAACAATCCACATTAATCCTCTGTGTCTTACTTTTCTGGTCTCCGGATGAACCAGGTAAGTTGGGATTGGTTTCATGTTTTCCTATGTTTCTCCACATTACGTATAAAATACCTGAAAAGTATGAATGTTTTCTTTTACTTCAGAGGTTTCAAGTTCATCTCCGATAATGTTATCCGCTAAAATGGTTGGCAATTACATTGCTTGATTGGTTGCTTGTGTGTTTACTTGCTTGCTTGACATTTGATTAGGGACTTTCCTTTTTGAATTTTCCTCGAAGTTCAGTATTATTGTGATTTTACTTTTTGATTGGTTGATTGGTGCTTGCCTTACTTTAAGTGGCAAATCTTTTATACATTTTATCGTGGAAAATAACAGAAACAGAACGTATGGGGTACAATTTTATTTTATATTTCATATTCCGTGCATACGATGGCTTCTGTGTGTTATTTATGAGCATTCGGGCATGCAATGTTTTATTTCAGAAGCAAGCAAAAAACTCAAATATAGTATGAATCTTATGTTTACTCTTTTTCAACAAAATTTTTACTTTCAGTGTATAAGAATCGGAATGGGGTTTACATATTAACTAAAAATGGACAAAAAACGCAGAATAAATGCAGATGACAAAAACTAAATCCAGAATTTTCCAAGACCTTTTAGTGCAAAATTAAAAATAAAATTGATTGATAGCGTCGAAAAACTATGAAAAAAATCTACCACCCCCCGGAAATTTAATGGTTGCTCCATTAGATACGTTGTTTTGATAGCTGTATTTTAACAAATCAAATATGTTTTATGAATATATACTAATAGTATACTCACCAGCGCAAATTAAGCTATATTCAATACTACAGGGGTACAAATAGGGTCCTGAAGAATGGACCACTTCTTTCATCAATGATGGTCCCTGGCATAAACTCGGCTGTAGAGTACTAGTGACTATAACAAAGCAGAATACAATTATATGAGTGAATACTTAATTCCATATTGCAAAATAATATCTATGAACGGTCGGCACTGATTTTAATTAGTCTTTCCTTATTGACAATTTTGAACATTAAAACGAAATATTGGATTAATAACGACACTACTATCTGTTAGTGTTTGGTACAGTTTCGCTGTCCCAGTGGCACACAAACGTTTAACATAGAACACTATGAAGCAAACAAAACACAGAACTCTTGTTGTCAGAAAACACTGTCAAACATCAAAAAACACTATCAACACTGTTGTTTTTCCACACTTGAACAAAATATTAAAAACTCGAAAATATAAATATAAAGATGTGTTAATATCAGTGATACTAAACGCACAATCGATGCTTCAAAATGAAGTTCCGAAATGAAAATGCTGTGTTATCTTTAATAATAAAAATAAAGCTTCTATAATGTACGTCTTATTCCAACATTAATGCAATTTGATACAATTTGATGAACATATGAAAATAAGAAGATGTGGTATGATTTCGAATGGGACAAATCTCCACAAGATACCAATAATCAATAAACATGTATTTCATTCTATAAACAGCTTACTATTTTCTACTGAGCTAGAAGTTGTTCCTTCCACTAGAGGCATGACTGTGACGGATGTCTCTATTTGTGAAGTTTTCTCCACTTCTCGTATGGTCTCCACCACAATAGTCTCTAACCAAACACACATGTTAGTAGCAACCATATGCATCAGACCAAATCTTGCAAGTGTCTTGTGGCGTTGGATACACATCTGAAATTTAAGACTGATTTTAAGATTGGACAGTGAATTGTTACTTAACCCGTTATTGTTACCTATTCTGATATCCGACTCGGACTTCTTTTAAACTGAGTTTTACTGTGCGTATTGCTGTGTGTTTGTTTATTCTACATTGGCCAGTGGTATACGAGGGAGTTGAGATATCACAAAATATGTTGAATCCTCTCATATTTGCGCCTCTCCGAGGTCAAGAGCGTATTGCTGTATGTTTGTTTATTCTCCATTGGTCAGGGGTATACGAGGTGGTTGATATATCACAAAACATGTTGAACCCTCTCATATTTGCACCTCTCCGAGGTCAGGTCAAGAGCCTCTAGACTTTATTAGTATTGTATGTTATTTATGTAATTAAGGAGCCAGCTGGAGTCAGATGAAGGCAACCTTCGGGTGTGGGATTTTCACGCTGTGTTTAAGACACATAGGTGACCTGCGCTTTTATCTGTCCTTTGGGATGTTGTCTCTTTGACACATTCCTCATTTCCATTCTCAATTGTGTAACTTTTTCAGATGTTGAGGCTGATTCAGACCCCTATTCCCCCTCATCTATGGAACTACATACATGTTTAGTTACAATTGTATGTATAAACAAGTACTGTATCAAAATTGACACAGAGTAGTAATGGTAAGCAAACGTGACTTTGATTAATTTGATTAGTTAATACTTTGATGAATATATTAGGTTTATTAATAGCAGTAAAACATTTATCTAAAACCGGAATTCATATAGGTTAACTAATCTTACAATGCACTGAAGTTGATATATTTCTCAGAAGTTTTTTTTTCTAACTGATTTATCAAAAAGACGTATAACATTATCAAGATTATTTTCCTCTATCAGGATTTTCCTGTGTGATTAATATCGGATATTGAGATAAATAGTTGGAAGATTTATATTTTAAACATTATATGTAAATCATTAAACTTCAAAGTAAACATGTGCACACCTGTGTCTAAGGTATAAATAAAATTTCATCAAATACAGCACGTTAAACTTTGAACGATATATAGTGTTCTTAGTGTATACATGTAAATCATTAAAACTTCCGAATACCGCAGAACCTTCTACATATTACCTTTTATAACTTATATTACTTAAATACGAAAATTATTCTATTCGAATTTGCTATTTTTTTTGCTATTTTTACTAACAATGTCTGTTTGTTTTATTCACACATTGTTGACAATTTAAAGGAATTTATGCGAGTGCCATAAAAGTGAGAGGTTTATACTGGCGTCACAAATTAGCGTATAGCTCCGACGTACGCCCAGCGGGGTAAAAATCATGTAAGCTGCCAATACGCTAATAATATTCAATGCATTCAACATGTCAATCATTTCTGTATCGTGCGCACAACAAGCTTTAAGCTTTTAAGTACGAGAAGCGTACATAAGCGTTTATCGGGCGTTCAAGTAACGTATGTTGGCGTATGTCTGGCGTTTGGCTATCGTAGATGGGATGCACGCTACGAAGGAAAACAAACGTCTCTTGAATGGTTAAAGACGCGTCCCGGTCGTATCTGGGAAGAAACTCAGTGTTTTCGGTGTGTCTGGGACGTTTACTTATGAGGTGTTTAATACAAACATTCCACATACGTATATTAGTTAAAGTCGAACGATCTTGAAGCGTATACAACGTGTCTCAAACTTATCTGTAGCGTTTTCAACGCGCTTGTAGCGTATGTATTACGTGCGTTTAATGTACACGTATATACGCTTGGCAAACGATTGAGCTGAATGAAAATGTTAATGCTGCATAACAATTTCTTGGGAGTTATAGCGTTCACCAAGCGTATATCTTTACATTTCGACGTACTTCAAATGTATGCAACGCGCGTTTAACGATTGTTTAGCGTTCCTTTGGCGTGCAACTAACGTATACGGACTTTGTCAATTTTCACTGAACAATTACAAGTCGGAATTTCTGAGAAGAAAACGAAATGCAAGAAAAAGACAAAACAAGAATTCATATAAGTATAACTCACCTTGGAATTTAGGAAAACGAAGTAGAGTTGAACAAACGTGAAACTAACATGCAGTATGGGCCGTAATGCGTGGAGCACACCATTGCATGCCAGAATATCGTGATCGAAAAGCTCACCAAAGTGAAGACCACTTTTTATCATGCTGCCAATTCCAAAACCTACAATATAGCACATTTTTAAATAACCTTTCTTTAAATTAGTACTTCGGTCTATACATGTACCTGGTACGAAATTAAATTTCATTTTCCTTCGCTCTAACAGCTTCTTGTTCATTAAGTTATTTACATATACCACCTTTGATAAATGTCTAATATGGTGATACATTTTCACTTCTGTGCTCGTACTATGAATAACAACATTATTTATTTTGTAAAAGGAATTCCGTGCTCGATGTATCTCTTATCATATTTTGTTTTACCTGTATACGTTATTTTTTTGCCGGCATTTATCCACGGTTATGGTTGTCTTTTTGATATTGTTTTACTAAAGCTTCAGGTTGGGTGAATGATAGCGCCTATCAAAACGTTTAAACCCGCTGGTTAATAAGTGTTTCTCGTATCTCAAGTTTATTTTACATGTATATAGAAAAGACCGTTGTTTTTCCGGTTTAAATGGTTTTACAATAGTCATTTGGGGTCCTTTAAAGCTTGTTGTTTGACGTGAGCCTAGGCTCCGTGTTGGAGACCGTACTTGACCTATGATGAGCTACTTTTACAAGTTGTGACTTGGACGGAGAGTTGTCTCATTGGCACTCATACCACATCTTCTTATATATATTTACAGTCTCATTTTAGTTAGATTGATTCACTGTGAATTTTATATAAAAGTTCAACAATGTTCAATAGAAAACCAAATTATAAAACAAGTAAAACGGTTTAATAAAAAGAACACCATACGTATGCCCCCTCCCTCCCGCAGCATATATTTTATCTGTCTGTAGGCATCTTCTCCAATATTTTATATATATCTCGAGTTCAAAGACTATTTGAAGTTTTCAAGAAAATGATTATACAAGCCTTTGCTATACAAGTAGTTGTCATAAAAATAGTAACAAGAAATGTGACGCGAGTGCTTTAATAAAAGACCGAACGGACGGACGAACAGACGGCAAGACGCCGAAGCGGGTATTTCAATGTCCACCAATTCACATTGCGGCAAGGAACAAAATGTAATATTCCTTTTTCATCAAAATGAAATATTGCTTGGTATATTACATCGACAACAAAAAATTATATACTTTTCCTATTCTCAACATTGAATATGAGTAAGCAGACAATTATGATACATTAAAATAAAACATAATGTATGTATGTGCGAACTAAGAATATTCTCAATTATGCAACATACATTTATATTTACGTAACATACATGCTTTCTTTATAAACACTAATCAGTTTCCTTCTAGGTTTCTAATAAAGAAGGCATGTTGTGACGCACGGAAGTGAAATTTACATTTTTTATATTATGACTATTACGTTCTCGCAGGGAGAATTCAGTTTTTAATATTTGCACAAACACAATACAGGATGTAAAAAAAACTGTAAGCGTTGAATTGTGAGTTGGTACATCCTTGGATGTTTATCTCTTTGGAATCATATAACATCTCCTGAATGTCGAAAAAGAGTCCCCTTAAAACTACGACGAAAAGCTTAAATTGAGCAACATCATTTGCATGCGTGGTAGTAATTGGTAAATATATGGTCTAGGCATTAAATAACAAGAATGTGTCCTAAGTACACGGATGCCCCATCCGCATTATCATTTTCTGTGTTCAGTGGACCGTGAAAATGGGGTAAAATCTCTAATTTGACATTAAAATTAGAAAGATCATATCATAACATGCATAAGGAACAAGTGTACTAAGTTTCAAGTTGATTTGGCTTCAAATTCATCAAAAACTACCTCGAAACCTGAAGCGGGAAAGATGGACGAACGGACGAACGGACGAACGGACGGACCAACAGACCAGAAAACATAATGCCCATAAATGGGCCATAAAAACTGCAGAAAATTCATCTTACCAACAGCACCTAGGCGTAGGTAGAAACTTCCTGTGTGATATGTTCGCGAGATATCATAAGAATATTTCTTCTGTTTGAATGAAGATGAGGCTGCAACTTCCGGTGGCACAAATCGGCGTTGTTTCTTCCGCACTATTAAAGTTGTATTTTGAAGGAGGTAGGTATAGGCATATATCAAAAAACAAATACTGACAGCATATAAATAAATATAAAAACCCTGAAATATAACAAAATCACTTTAGTTTTTCCGACAGACAATACATCACGATCTGGGTTTGTTTCGTGACTGATATAAATTTGGAACTTTAAAATAGGGTTTAATAATAAAAAGTATTATCGTGAATCCTTGAAACAAATAATGGATTACTGTAAACCAACTTATTTTCGCGGATACTTAATTTCGCGTTTTACCCTTTTTAGACCACTTCGCGGCTATTTAATTTCGCGATTTACTGAAGTTCAACAAAGAACGATCCATGTATAACATATTCGCGAAGATTAATATTCGTGTTATTTTTCTATTCGCGAAAATGGCGAAAATAAATCGCTCGCGAAAATAAGTTGGTTTACAGTATACAAGTAAAGCGAAGAGAAAAAATTACAATTCTTTATAAAAAAATTAGACATATATATACATGCGATCAAATTGCTTTTCAGAACATTCGGGTGTCTGGTTCAAAGCATTTTAAATGCTACATGTATATATACATGATATATGTCTGATACACTTAAAACTTACAGAGATCTTCAGGCAATCCAAACGAAGAGAAACATCAAAGAAAATAGTTGATTGTGCTATATTGAAATGACTTACCTCAAATAGAAAGGTCATAGGTGAAGGGGCAAATATTTCAGCTATTGGAACAACAAGCCCAAATACCACTACACCCATGGCGTACAATCCACTTAGGGCAATGAACAATGTATCGCTGTGGAAAGTAAGAAAATAAAAGGTAGGTTTGCATTATTTTCATCTGAATAACAAGTTGCTTTCAATAAAACAGTCTCAATGGAGATAGATGGTACTTTTGTTACATTAAAAAAAACAAAAAAACATCGTAAATAAATGCTTCAACCCATCTGAAGTTGATGACACAATTAAATACTAGCAAAAAGACACGGGGAAATGAATACTTTTCAAAATAGAATGTTCTTGGATAACATGACCAGTTATAAACGGAAATTGTGCACTTACATTAATGTGGTATCGCAATTCTGGTCATCAGACCCATAGCCTCGTCTTCGAAGCATTGACATTGAGGCTGATGGCGGGAAATCCCTATCGAAGCTATCACCCGAATGCACAATGTCATCGTGTCCAATACCTGTAAAATTGAAGAATATCTATAATGGAATATCTATATTTTCAGTGAATTAATCAGTAAATACTGGATTTAATGCATGAAGATAGCTTTCATTTTAAGGATAGCATGCAGCACACTCAGAATTTACTTAGTCTAAAATCTTTATAGTCGACACTTGGTCAGAAGTGTCTCTTTGGTTGTGGATTCGTATGGTGGTTGATGCATACACAACAAGACATGCTTAACCCTGTCGGCGTACTTGGTCTTGCTCCTTTTGGAACTCATGCGATTCTCTCGGTTTTCGTTTTGTTACCTTGACCATGTTGACTGTGTGTCTACTTTGGAGATTTGAACATCGATGATTTATTTGCGAGGCCCCTCATGGGGGGGGGGGGGTCCTAGTAATCACATAATCACCATTTTTTTGCCAATATAATCACATAATCATTAAATATTTGCTTATCTTTAGTAATCAAATAATCATAAACTAAAAATACAGTCCTAGGTAATCAAATAATCATGAAATATTTGGCTTAATAATCAAATAATCATTAAAAAAACGGCCAAGTAATCACATAATCAAAAACCCCATGAGGGCCCTCTTCAGTATGTGTTTTGTTTATTATCAATTAGTTTTATAAAATAGTTTTGTGTATTCTCCCTTTCTACGTTCATGCTTAATGAATAACAGTAAAACAATCTTTTCCGGTTAAGCTTTATGGAGTGTGGATAACGTAGTAATCTGGTGTCCTGAATTGATGTTGTATAAAAGTAACAAAAAATGACACCTTATTAACTATTTTTAACGTGTGTGTTCTTAAGTACACGAAGTGTCTGTTTTTAAGACTTATTTCTGCACTTAATTGGAGATCATTATACCAATTTACGTTTCACAAATTTCCTCTATTACTCCTGGTCTGCAGTGAAAGGTGAAACTGACATGTTATGATCAATTTCACCAGAGAAAGACATAACCCATCCACAACACATCAATAAGTGTAAGATAAGGCGAGTGATAAGCTGAACGAGACGATAACAAACTGTCAAACTGAAGAAAATTGAGATCGTTACTTAGTAATTACTTTGTTTGACCACAACAGAAAGTATGTTTTATTATGTGCACGGTATGTTAAAGGCTGTATGGTGACCTATAGTTACTAACCATCTTTATAAGTCATTTGGCAGAGAGTTGTCTGTCCTTGTCTCCTTGGTTTCATATCACATCTTATTTTTGTATGGTTAAACACCAGAAAATATAATTATGCTAATGTACAATTTGAAACAGTAAAACGTGTGTAATTGGGGGTATGTGTTTAATGGGAATTATTTGCAATTGATGTGTTCAAAAGATTGCAAACTTCATCTGAAAGTTAATGCGGTTACCTTTTGATTTTGACGTGTGCAATATCTGATATCGCTTTTTGTGTTGGTCTTTTAATTTTTTGTTAATGCACCAACTATACTAATGAAGTGATAGGTTTAATTGTGTAGTATTTTCTCTCTCTAATATTCAGTTACTTGTAACTGATAAACCTCCCTCATCCTTGACAAACCCTTTGAAAACAATTGTTCATGCTAATGAGGAGAGTCAAAACCATGCGAGCATCAGTCATCGGATAACATATACGGAGTGGCATAACAAGTCTCTGCTAAAAACCGTTATTCAATAATTTAAAACGTACCCGAGTCACCGTTAGGCCCATGCCCATGGGTTTCGTCAATTAGAAAAGCCTCTGTCGTTCCTGTTCTTGTATTGTGCTGTATGAGACTTGCACTCTTGGCCTGGTGTCGTCTGCTATTGTTCAACACATGCGGAGTGTGCCAAGAGTGTCGTCTGCCTCGTTCCAGTGTTGCCTCGTTTTCTGTTACTTCCGGTGATGCTACATTTGAAGGATTAGCAGACGACATATCGCCTCTGTCACGATGTGAGCACCTTGGTAGAGTATTCCTATGGGCGTTGAGTATTTGTTGTAAAGCTTCACTTGCACCAGAACTGGTTAAACTTGGCGGAAATGGAAGAGGAATTGGTGGCGAGGATGCATTCTGTCTGTAGCTTGGACGATTGCAAATTGGGACCCAACTGAAATAATTAAATAACTTTTATCATTCTATAACAAGTGTTTGTGTTGGTAAATGTAAGAAATAGGTTTACTTTTATAAATTGCGACTTGGATGGAGAGTTGTCTCATTGGCACTCATACCACATCGTCTCATTGGCACTCATACCACATCTTCTTATATCTATATGTTGTAATAACCTTACTTAAAATGAAATTTCATCATAAACCTAAAATAAGTTTTTTTCCTCTTAACACTCGTGTAACCAATATTAATTTATACTGCACCATTAGAAAGTCAAGACATAGTATCCATGGTATCTTAATATTTATGTTGAAACTGCTAATTTGTAATTTGGAAAAAACAGATTACATAATTTTCTATCATCGGTCTAGTTTCCATTTCCAAGCATTGTATATGCAGAAATGTATTCAATATGTTATTGTAATTTTAAAATATTGACTAATTAATATGATTGTATGTTAAAAGTATAAATGGGGAAAACATACGGTTTTCAACGAGACAGCTACCAAACGACATTAACAACTAAAGAACTATGTGAAACCCTTTTTACAAGCTCCAATCCTTCCTTTGAGTAAAAGTTTTTGATATATTTAGCTTGTCTTTTTGTTATATGTATGAGACCGGGGTGGTTATTTTCAGTATGCACCTGCTAGTTAAATCGTTAAAAAATCCCTATAATCCCCATATTCCTTGTCGTGTTATAGATCAAGTATTCAATTAATGTACAGAATCGTTGGAAGTGTCGCCTTATCGTTGATTTCGTACATACTATGTAAATATAGTTAACACGTACACATATATACATATCTGTATTAAATAAACATGATAAAATAGCTTTATGCCATTGTACTATCAGCTTTTTGTTGGCTGTAGTACACAATATATAAATATGAAAAAGAAAGGACTTGCCAAAAATATTTAAAACTGCACTAAGCACATACATTAACCACATTTTTGAAGAGCACTGAAAACCAAAATATTCTAAAACTTAAGTGCCAAATACGCTATCTAGGCCCATAATAAGAAGAAATTTTTTTTTCAAATATTTAAATTTTATAAATAGTAAATTTACAGAAAAGCGAACAATATTTACCACTAATACAGTGTGAAGTCCTCAGTCTGTTTATAGCTCGTAATGTCAGAATATGTATATTTAATAAAAAAAAATATTATCTTTTCGTAAATCTTTATCAACTATATAACTTTACAAATATAATGGATCTTCATACTAAAAATTATCTTTAAAACCTCCAAAACATCATAAGAGATGTTGATGTTTTGATAAAACATGATCCAAAAATATATTTCATATAATATCTAAATTATTTTTTATTAACAGGTGCCGCATGTGAGCTTTTTATATGTCAACATACGAATTAATACTACTGATTTTAGGATAAGATCATCATAAATTCGTTTTATCTATTTAACTGCTAACATTCGGACGTATATCAAATGAAACACGTGTTTAAATTTTCATGTATATCTAGAAGTCATGATCTTTGAATATTGAGCAAGGTTGATTCCGGATCAACCTTTGGCATGTTTGGGATTAAAAATCGTTTAAATGATATTTTTCTTTCTCTGTTTTCCTATAGGCATTTAGTTTCTCTGTTAAGTGTGTTTAAATAGAAGTGTCTTCTTTTCTCTATTTGACGTGCGTGTAGTTAAAAGTGAGCTCTTTGTGTCTCTTTTAAGGTTACCTTTGCATTTGGTTTAAAGTGTCCTGGTTTTTGTTCTTCTCTTTTTACGCGCATTTAGTCACTAAAAGTGTCAACAGCAATCTTGTAACAACGCGAGACAACTTTTGAAAAAGATGTATTGTATCATATAAAAATACATGGTCGATATATTCATGGAAGTAATATGATTACTTCCATGCATATTACTTCCATGATATATTCAAATCCATATTGGTAGAACAATCAGATTTGGGAAGCAATTAGATAGACAGCAACCAACAATAAACACTGAACCGCAAGCTCCTGTCTTATAGGTCCCAAGTCAGGAACCTCTGGCCTTTGTTAGTCTTGTATGACTTTTTAATTTGAGTTCATTTCTAAAATGTTTTGGCGTTGGTTGGACGTCCATTTTCACTGTACTAGTACACAGTTTTGTTTAGCGGCCGGCTGAAGCCCGCCTCTGGTGCGGGATTTTCTTACTGTGTTGGAGAGCCAATGGTGGCCTTCATCTGTTTTTTTGCTCTTTAGTTTGGTTGTTGTCTCTGTGACGCATTCCCCATTACCATTCTCAGTTTTATCATGTGTATTGTGTGACATCAACGTTCCGACTAACTTAGGTCAGTAGTATAACAGCACAGCATAAAAACACTAAACATAAGTTGGCTGTTTGTTTGATAGATTGTTGTTTAACGCAATTTTCAACATTAATGTGCTATTTCTGAGCATTCAGTTTTTATTGGTGGATGAAGCAGTATTGTGCCCGGAAAGAACAACTGACCATCGGTAGGAAATTTGAGTCGACAAACCATGTAAATTCAGATTATAGTCGTGTGCAATTTTTAACTAATATATACTGTTTTATATGTAGGTATTAAATATATATATATATACATATGTGTGTGTAAAAAAAATGTGGTTATGAGCGCCAATGACACAACTCTCCATCCTAGTCACAATTTGTAAACAGTAAAATTTAGTAATTATTTCAGAGAAAAGTTCTTGTTATATCATCCCCAATGGGGTCATATCATGTGCATGTTCATTATACAATCCCATGCAATGCAAAACATAAAGAAATATTCTAAAGTTAAGTTCATTGTGACGACGGGATACATATGAAAAATAATTGTGTATCTAAAAGAACATATGTTATAGATAGCGCACTAACACATTGTAACTTGCTCTTCCATAAGGCCTGTTCTTAATTATCTTGTCCTAAGAAATGCAAACTAATTAAATATCTACACAAGTCCTTTGATGTGCAAAGTTTGTGTGATCTTAAATTCCCATTATTTTTATTAATGAAATAATTATCCCAGTCTTATTGTGAAGGAGTCAGCGTGTATGTCACGTGATATATTCCTCGGACCTCCTGTTGTCTAATGCAGCATATACATGTACATCTAAATTGAACAATGTTATGTAAAGATATTTTTCAATTATCTGGAAAAATGTTAAATTGTGGAAGTGAATTTGTTTGTCTAATCATATGGTCTGAAAGTCGTCTTCTTTTTAAAACAAAGTAGATAACGGATTTATGTAACTGAATGAATTAGAGTAATTGTTGTAAAGTATTTTATTCGAATTCCTTAATTCAAAACGTTCTAAGGCAATATTCAATCAATTCATCGATCAATAAATAGATTAATCAATAAAAGCCATATTCGATGTATATGTTGTGTACAAGTTATCATTTTGTACAAATTATAATTTGTACAAAAATATTGTACAAATTATGATTTGTATTTTGACTTGGTACAAATTGTAATTTGTACAAAAAGTGCGTGTACAAATTACAATTTGTACAAAAACGGACAAAAAATCACTTACAACTTGTACAATAATTTATCATATGGATTTTTGTGAAAAAAGCATTGATACACATTATTGAATTGCTATTAAATGACCTCAAAGTACATCTAAGTTACAAAATTCAAAAGTAGTTCTTTATCATTCGTTTAAGCAGGTGATGTAGTGATTTATGGAATCGGGTATTGCACATCATTTTTTGACTCTCAAATCGATGACGACCTGTTTTACAGGCAAATTTTAACTGCTTCACATAGCAAGCGTTGAAGCTCATGAACCGTTGCTGTGAATAAAAATGTGTATTTCACTGCCTCAGTTAGGCGTTTAGACAAATAAATATCCTAGAAAGAAAGCGAGATTAAACCCACGATTTGGTTAGGAATATGACTTTGCTAAAGTCAGGAATATGTCAGTTGTTTTTCTGTCGTTTTTTATCAATGTTTTTTATTTCAACAAGGATCTTTGTTTTATAAATATCTATGACTGTGCATAAAACTTCACGGAAATCAGTTGAGGCAATACAAACTTTAAAAACAAAATACAACTTATGCAGAACAGACAGACGGACTTTTATTTTTATAAGAAAACTAGTTGGTGTAGTATTATAAAATCATCAGACCCAATGGCATTGAACCATTTATCTTTTCACAAACAAAATTGAAGTGGAATAAGTCATGTAAATCCAATCTTTTGATGTACCAATTACAAATATAAAACATCACTTGTTTAAAGAAATCTTTGATTGTTTCCATGGACTTTTTGAAATAACGAATAAGTGGCAACAAATCTTTCGAGATCCTTTTCACGATCTTTCACGATCCCTATTATCAAATTTTACAAATATACTCGTTTTTGCAAAGTTTCTGAATTTTAAAAATAAAATCCAAATAGCGACAAGAACTAATTATGCAGTACTATTGAATGATACTTTTCTACTAAAGGAAAAGTGGTTTATGTATTAAAAATTTGAAATAATCGTATTTGTTTACTTTTTTTCTCTAAAAAATTTCGAAAATCTATCTGCCTTTTGTAGTTATGTGAAAAAAGGGTGTATTTTGTTTATAAGGTTTAATGTGTGGTCAGTAAATTACAATTCTATCCTGTCAATCAATGCATTTTTCACCAAAATTCATATTTAAAACTGTTGTACAAGTTATAAGTGAATTTTGGTCAAATTTTGTACAAATTGTAATTTGTACAGGTACTTTTTGTACAAATTATAATTTGTACAAAGGCAAAATACAAATTATAATTTGTACAATATTTTTGTACAAATTATAATTTGTACAAAATGATAACTTGTACACAACATATACATATGACTAGATTATCCTAATATAAAGTCAGACTTGTATCTTATATCATGAATATTGACCTACCAAAAGGCACTTGTCTCAGAAAAAAATCCCTATAGACCATAAAATTGAGAATGGAAATGGGGAATGTGTCAAAGAGACAACAACCCGACCATGCATAGAGCAGACAGCAGCCGAATGCCACCAATGGGTCTTTAATGAGGGCCCTCATGGGGTTTTTGATTATGTGATTACTTGGCCGTTTTTTTAATGATTATTTGATTATTAAGCCAAATATTTCATGATTATTTGATTACCTAGGACTGTATTTTTAGTTTATGATTATTTGATTACTAAAGATAAGCAAATATTTAATGATTATGTGATTATATTGGCAAAAAAATGGCGATTATGTGATTACTAGGAACCCCCCCCCCCCCCCATGAGGGGCCTCTTTAATGCAGCGAGAAACTCCCGCCCGTAATATTAACAATAGGTATACATAGGAAAAAATTTCCAAGACAAGTGACTGTTGACCTACCACTTATTTTATTATATTTTTCGTGATCAAGAGAAAACAAAATGAAACATTGACAAATATTTCTTAATTACTTAAGGGGGTACAGAACACGTAAGGGAGATAACTCTCTATCAATAAACTGAAGCTTTTTAGTGATCATAACTAGTTTTTGTCAAACTGCTATTTATCCAATGCAATTATTTCTATAAATTGTGTGGTTCAAATTTCTTCACAAAATTGCATATTTTTGTCAACATGTTAGAGTAAGAAGTTTGTTAAAATGTTGTGAAAATTAAACGAGCCAAATTTATTTCTGTCAAAGTACATGAAGTACACGAAAAAAATGAAGTGTTGGGTACTTAATTAGGAAATAATAGCAAACGATTGAATTCTTCGCTTGCATAAATTTGCCATTATCGAGTTTCGGGTTGACATTCAATAGAAATATATCATCGAGCGGTCAATCAAAGGTCACATTCATAGTTATATTCTATTGAATTTAAAGTACAGTCATCATGGTTATAGTTATAGAAATAGTCGTAAAATGTTAAGTATTTTGCATCTATCTTTGAATCCCACAAAGAAATAATTTGAAGAAAAAAAAAAATTATAAGTGTGTACCAGTACTCACTGGTAATGTCAGAAAAAAATTGTATGTCGTATACGTAATAATCAAAATGGAACTTTTAATAACCGTAGAAATATATATCAGAATAATTTATTGGGTTTCAATTATATGTCATATTTAATCAATTCGGATACAATATAGTATGTTACGACATATTAAAATAAATAACTAACCCAGTCTTTTTTAAGTGTTTCAGTGTAACCAAAAAACACAAATGATTTTCTCTTAGCCTTACGTGTATAAATACACAGTTGATATACATTTTAAGTCTTATAAAAATTAGGAGTATATCTATATGTAAAAAGATGAAGATTTAATTGTTAAATTAATCTTAAAATAAATAAATTAAACCCCTTACGTTCCCTCCTTCTGCTTCAATGTTTTGACTCGCGTCCTACCGGCTATCAATGAAATATTTATTACGCTTAATGGACTTCACGCTGGTCAAGTAATTCTTCACTGCAGCAGTGAGACATTCTTATATAATGATTGATAATTTACATGCCATTGGCAATTGCATCAGTCTGGCCAAAGTGACGCGACGGCTAATGATCTTTTAACATGTTTGTGAAATATTAAGACTGATTTTAATAGGAGGTGTCTTTTTCATATTATGAGAAATAAATTGCGGTCAAAAGGTTATCAGTAAAACCTTTTCTTCAGGGACGCTATTTGTAACGGGATATTTCTTTATTGGTTTTGTGTGAATTTAATATAACCTACGCTATTTTAACTACTTTGTAAACAAGAAAATTATTATGAATTAGCATGGACTAAGTTTAAGGTTAAACAGTTTCACTTTGTATCGTTATATTTTCAATCCCTTTTTTATTCTTTGATTTATTTCTTTTTCATTACCATTAATGTCGACTATTTCAACATCAATGTCAGCAAAATCTAGTCAAGCTACAGACAACCAATTTCTTCGTTCTGTAGCTTTGACAGAATCATGTTATTACCAGGAAAAACTAAACCTGTCCATGAAAAACAAACAAAACAATACCGCCTATCATGCCTATAATGAAATAAATAAAAAAAAATAATGAATAAATAAAAAAACAAGTGAGTAAAACATTACAAATAAATAAATAAAAGTTAACTTACATTTGAGTTTCTTCCGACTCAGAAGTACTGGTAGTTTCATCAGTTGTTTGGTCACCTGCAAGTTCACCGTCCGTACAACTATCCGAATCACTGTATCTATTGGTCAAAGCATTTAAATTGTTAGCCGGGAGGTGATTAGGTACAAAACGACTACCTCTTGCCATCGGAGGTGAAGGGGCGTCACTCTCGTCCTGGGTATTGTTATTGTTGCTAACATCCGTGTCCACATTATCACTAAAAGCCCGGTACATTTCAGTTTCCTCCCCGCTGTCCGAATCGGGCATGGTTACCCCTATTTTGTGATCGTTATCAGCGTACAGATCGTTCCTGTCATTCATAATTTTCGAATGATTTATTTCTCACATTTTTAAATGAATTCATTATTAAGCACACACACACACATATACAATTTGAACTATTTTAAAATTCATTCAAAATTTTAAATCATGATTTTTTTTGTTTTCCGCGCCATTGGTTAACTGTTATCCGAAAAGAATAATACACAAAGGCGGGTACTGTATCACTACAAAAACTTTTGTATTCAATTTCCAGCACAGTGGAGACCAGATTTTGAACGACTCCAGCTCATCAACTAAATTGAGGCACGTCAAGGGTTAATCCAATGGTAAATTAAGACGGACACTTCTTCAGACACGTTGACTTGTTGATTTTCACAACTTAACATCTGACACGCTTCGCCTTGAGGTCGTTTATAGTTGAAAATAAATAGTCTTTATGCCGTTCTAAAATAACAGATGTTGAAGAGAGACATCAAACGCGTGTTTTCTCCTCTATCGGTAATTGCTAATATCAGTAACAAAATGAAAACAGTCTTTTATAAATAAGTAATGTACATGATGTATTAGCAGAGAAAGTGAGTAATGCGTGGAACCACGTGTGAAAGTTATTTTGAAATAGATTCCTGAAATCAACAATATAAACATAAACATTGATATCGATCTTTTATTCTATGACAAATTATTGGAAAACTATTGGAAATATACAATAATTGATGATTCATCGTTCATTGGAATCGAGGGAAAACCACGGAATTTAAGATCCCGTCATAGATATATGTGGTCATTGCAGTGGGCGAATTTTACTGATGAGTAAATTTACACTTTATAATGAACTCGTCACAGTTGATATGGTCAGCAATTTCTAGGTAGTCTGAATCAGCTGTTTTAAAACTGATCGATTATTTCTGTCTTTACTCTTGGAACAGTATATATATCTGTTTCTGCTTTACTTTACCCAAGAATTTTTGTATAGTGTCACTCTAACAAATCCTTGCTTTTACTTATGATATAAAAATACGGAGATATCGTACATTTCCGTCAATTTTATTTTTGTTGATTTATCTGTTTAGACATGATAGAGTTCATTCAAAATATTATACGAAATACAAATTAATTTTAACAGGCAAGTATTTTCCAGTCGCCGGTAACTATTTGTGTAAAAAAAATAGCAATGTAATTAAAACTCCTTAACGTGTTCAGCAAAAATTGTTTACAAGCTCCGATTTTTTAAAAACAGAACTTAGACGCATAAATGAGCATATCTAACCCTTATAAAGCGTATACATAATAAATGAATGCCGAAAAAGTGCGTTAAGACGAGGAAATGCGGGGTCAACTTTTCTCTCAGATAATACGAGATCACAGTTGATAACAACTTGACAGTTATCTAGAAAAAATTTAGAAGTTGAAGCTTAAAGCAAATACACACACATGTAAATAAATATCTTAATTAACCTATACTGTTTGGATTGGTATCTCCATTTTTGTTAATCCTACAACTTTTTACACGGACATTTTTCATAGGCGGATCCAGGGGGGGGGGGGGGGGGGGGGGGGGGGGGGGCGCCCCCTCCCTTTTGTGGAAAAAATTTGGTTCATTATATAGGGAATCATTGAAGCATGACTGGAGCGGGCCCCTCTTAGGTCAGTCAACGCCCCCCCCCCTTTTTAGGAAAAGTTCTGGATCCGCCACTGTTTTTTTATGTATACACTTTAATCATATAATAACTTACAAAATCATTATTAAATATGAAAATTATTAAAAAAGATATATTAATTTTCCAATATATCTAGTAACGGATTTTACCTAAGTTCATAATGCATCTCGAGCAATGCATACACACACATCAGATAATTGTAAGAAATTTGTATCTTTTGGCCTGGAGATATTTTCTATTTATTAAGTTTTTAATGAAATAAACTGTAATCCCCGAACCATTAAGATAAAAGGTTCCTTTACATAATAAACCACACGCCATTATAAATGATGTTATAAAACTAGATAAAAACTGCTGATAACAGATAAACAAAATATTTACAAATCATTATTTATTTCCGCTGCTAATACGCAAGTACAAAGAGAAACAAAACAAGAGGTCACCTTTGTCGATTCATATTCATAAGTTATCAATGATCAAATATATTCTTTCTTGAATTTGCTACTTAACGACAACCAAATTTCATTAAACCATTGCGGAAATGTGGTATTTTCTGTGTATATTCTATAATTTGATTTAGCAATTTTTCACTTTTCCATATTTGTTTCGTCCATTGTTCTCCATTCTTTTAATATTTTGTCTTTTATTCTCTCTTCTTTTATTTTTTTTGTCCATAATCTATATATAATAATATGTAGTCAATTATTAATGTTTTGTCAGATCTAATCACTCCCCTGTACATTATTACCTACAGATAAACCAAATTGAAATTACTGATACACAGCATAATGCAGTTAAATGGTTATTTCCTTGTAAAAATGCTGAAGATTTTTCGGTTAAAATTCTGATAATAAATTGGTAAAATAAACCGTTTTGCATTAAACAAGTTCAATATAGCAAACTAGTTTAAATAGTACATATTAAACTAGAATATGTATGAATATGTATATGGATCTATATGGAACATGGGTAAATGATAATGGTTGGTTTAATCTATGTATAAAAAATGCATGCATAGAAAGGAATCCGTGTAACAACTCTTTGATGGGTCAAACGGTGTTTTTTGACGAAGCCAAATTGATACCCGTTTTGCAGAAGCCATTGAGTTGCCACCAGACCCAATTTGCAGAACCTTTTTATTATATTTATTGTTCTTGTCATGCATATGGATGAAATATTTGTCATTGAACATTTAATATAAATCCATCAATCTTCTTGTGATTGTATCAAATTGTTCTCATAATGTTATGGATGGCAAACCTTATAACTAGTGCCTCTTGAACACTGCTTTGCTCACCTGGATACATGTGGATATAGTCTCCAATATAGTTCTTGACCAAAACATCTTTCTTTCATGTTTGAAGGTCAAAATGAGTCCTTCGTTTCTTTTTTCCATCTATTAGACCATGTTTTTCTCTATTCTTTTTTTATTTTGTCCAACATTCTCTATTTTTTATTTTAAAGCAACCTATATTGTTTTCATTTCATTAGCTGTTTTTCTTAGTCTTTATTCAACACTTTTTGCCCATTATTTACTTTTTTTCTGTAAACCTACGCCCTTCCTTTTAAATGGCATGATCCTTTAAATGGCAAGATTTTGTAAAGAGTGAGGGAAGCGAAGGCTCAATAAATAGCAAAGTTTGGAGTTTTTAGTGGTCATGTAAAAAGTAAATGCAAATACCATAAATGCAGATCCTTTAAAAGATGGAAAAGGGGGGGCAGCAAATCCACCTCTGATTGCTGATTATATTGGCAGATAACAATTTCTACTTATGTATTACAAAATTTAATGTGATGGACATTACATGATAATTTGTGGAAAAGATTATTCAAAGGCAATGCCTTTGTTTAAACTTTTTGTGAAAATAGGAAGTAGATAGATCTTGCCATTCTGAGCTTTTTTGCATTTTTCAGATTGAGGTGTCCAAAATATAAGACAATTAATGCATTTTAAAAAGAGTATTAATTAAATCCAGATTTTATTAAGGATTCTAGAATATGGAAAGGTTCTGATCAAGCAATATTAATCCAGGTTTTTATCCAGTTTGTATTCACTTTGTATGATATCATCAGATACCCCAATGATGATTGTGGCCAAGTATGGTTAAATTTGGCACAGTAGTATCAGAGGAGAAGATTTTTGTAAAAGTTAACGACGACGGACGACGGACACCAAGTGATGAGAAAAGAAAAGCTCACGTGGCCTTTTAAGCCAGGTGAGCTAAAAATGATGTAACAGCAGGAAATAAATTGCTTCCCTGAGCGCAGCTGGAAATGACTCCAGATGTCCAACCTTGAAAAATTGGTGTCAAAATGGACACAATATTCACGCTTGATACAGGTCAAAATTTGGATTGTAATTAAATTTTTGACATATAATAGGTTTCTGACACAGAATACCTGTAGTCAAAGAACTTCAAATTAATTATATGATTTGAATTTATATTCAATTTTTTGGCTTTTTATGCAATACACTTTGCTGTTGCAAAATTGTCCCCTCCACCCAAATATTTTTCACCTTATTCCAAAAATAAATTATTTAACTCAAGGCATGGTCAGTAACTCAATTCAAATTTCTAATGGAGTTTGCAACCATAATTACCCATTTAAATACATCATGAAAGTTTTAAAATATAAAATGACATACACATGTACACAGTCATGGCTAAAATTAATATTAATATTGATATATAGCAACGGCTAAAAATACATTGACAGCTGATCACCTCTAAATACATCATTTACAAGCAGTGAAAGGGAGGTAATCAAACAATGTTCTTTTAATTGATTTAGATACCCTACCCCCTTTTTACACTGCTTTTAGAATGTTTCAATTGTCCTTTAACCAGAAAAACTCTTGTTTTTCCCCTTTTTTTGCCCCTAATTCCTAAATTGTTTGAGCCAAAGTAAATCCTAACCATCCCTTTGTGGTATAGAAACTTGTGGTAAAATTTCAGAGAGATTTATACACTTTAACACAAGGTATTGTCTGGAATTTACAAAAATACTTATGTGGGCCCCTTTTTGGCCCCCAATTCCTAAACAGTTGGGACCATAAACCCAAAAATCAATCTCGACCTTTCTTTAGTAGTTATAAACCTTTTGTTAAAACTTTTTTGATTTCTATTTACTTATACTAAAGTTATTATCCGAAAACCATCTGTCTTTAGACGAAGCTGACGACGACAAAGACAACGTGATACCAATATACAACAATTTTTTATTGAATTCTTGTGGTTGTATAAAAATCTCCTATAAAAAAAATGTCAAATATGTCTAAGGGACACAGCTAACACTTGCATATCAAATAAAGTTATAAAGGGCCATAATTTAAGAACGGTAAAACTGATGGTAAAAAAATTGTACTTGTGCTGAGTTTTGTGGAAATAAGTATTGTGTATAAGTTTCATAAAATTTTGTTGAGGAAAGTTTAAGTTAGAGAACGGAAACAAAAAAATCTGCAATTTTTTCGTTTATAAAGGGATATAACTCTAAAACAGTAAAAGTGACGCCACCAAAATTTAAATCTGATCTGTATTTTGTGATAATAAGCATTGTATATAAGTTGCATAACATTTGGCGGAGACAAAATTAAGTTAGAGAACGGAAACCAACTTTGGGATGTACATACATCCTGACAAGGGTAATTCCTAATGCCCCCTACAATACATCGACATAAAACTTTAAAAAGACCAAATGTAGGATCACTATGTCTCGCTTTTGCAACAAAAATTGTAGACTCAACAAAATTCAAAACAAATATCATATTTTATGACCATATAGTATACATGTTTCATACAAAACCGTAACAAAAACTCATCATAATTAAGTATAATCTGTTATGTGATATCTTAAGATTGTTCAACAATACAAGGTTTTTACTATCATTAAAAATAACAATGTTGACATGTGGTGAAATGTGTTTGGTCCTTTAAAGGAGTATGGCTCTCTATTAATATGCCATCAATGTCTGCAACAGTTTGTGTCTTGCTTCTTTGGACTGGTCTAATAATGGATGAGGTCTGGAATAAAAATGTTGTTTATATAAATACCTTGATATGGTATGAGTGTCAATGAGACAACTCTCTATCTAATTCACAATTTATAAAAGTAAACCATTATAGTTCAAAGCATGGCCTTTAACATGGAGCCTTAGCTCACACAGAACAGCAAGCTATAAATGGTCTAAAAATCACTAAAATCAAACAATCATTTGCTACCATTTAGTAATGCTAGATTATCTATTTGACTACAGTTTATAATTTTCAAAGTATACATCAAGTTGAGTACTTCATACATATAAAGTTAGATTTCCATTGACATAATTTTAATTGAGTTATTTCCCTTTGCAGGCCAGAATGATTTTCTTATTTGAAAACCAAGTTTTACCATGTATTGCATGTGAAGGTTGATAAGCGTTCCTTAGTAGATCAAAGTGATGAAATAAAAAAAGGGTCAAACAAATCAAAATAGATATGAAATCAACTTCAAGAACTTCTGTAATAAAATTAACGGTACCAATTTTCTTGCACCAGATGCGCATTTCGACAATACATGTCTCTTCAGTGATGCTCATGGCCAAAATATTTGAATTCCAAAGCTTATATAAAAGATGAAGAGCTATAATCCAAAAGGTCCAAAAAGTATAGCCAAAGCCGTGAAAGGTAATTCCCCCACAACCTGGTGTCAAAGGGTAACAATTCTAGCACAAATTGAGAACTATCTATTGCTTGTAGCTACTTTTTGTTTATAGGTTAAAAGTAAGAAAACTTGGAAATTATTCTACATGTTTTGTATATTACACATGTAAACAAATATTTAATAGAAGACATCATTTTCCTCTTTGTTCTTCTTTTAACTTGTAGAATGCATACATACAAAAAAAAAATCATACTAAGAACTTTTGAAATATGTATATACTGCAAATTCAGAAATTATTGCGAGTTTTTTTTTATTGCGAAAAAAATTGTAAATGCAATAATTTAAACCTGCATTTTGAAATATTTTATATGAATTAAACAAGATTTTTCTCTAAATCGTAAAAATATAAATCTCATTTAAATCTAAAATGACAAAATCACAATTATAAATGCACACAATAATTTCTCAATTGACAGTAGACTTAAGTTTGAAAACATAACTGTAAATTCCCAAAATTATTGCAATGTTTTTATTATTGCGAAAAATGTGACAGGTTTATAATCGCAATAATTTGATCTCGAAATTTTGAAATTTTTTGTATGAATAAAACATGATTTTTCTTAATTTTGCAAAAAATAAAATCGCAATAATAAATGCACGCCCTAATTTCTGAATTTACAGTTTTCTCAATCATGTTTCATTAAAAAAATTATTAATATACATTCTAATCTAACTGTATGAATTCAAAATAAAAGATAGCTTACTTGCTCATAAACATAGATAATATTTCTCTTGAAAACTTTGGGAAGAATGGCTGCTTGACAAGGTGCTCTAATACCAACAGTGGCCCCATTAATGTACTTGGAGGTTTGTACTTCTTATCTTCACCCTGAAACAAACCAGTCTATAGTTCTAACAACAAAGATTAAAGGTATATATCAATTAAACTTATTTGAATGAGTTAAGATAAGAAGAAAATAATTTTCAATTGTTTCAGTATAGTTATATTATATTTTCTGGAACTATGACACATTTAAAATATCCAGGACCTACCCCTGCTAACAAAAATCAAGGTTCAAGGTTATACATGGATAGTTTTATAATTTAATAAAATTCTAATAGTAAATTACTTCCAGTACTTTTAAATTGATAAAAATTTCTTAAATATGCAGTTCTTATGTTGTACTGTTACACCACTGTCCCAGGTAAGGGGAGGGTTTAACGCCACCACATTCTGTATGTATGTGCCTGTCCCAAGTCAGAAGCCTGTAATTTAGTGGATGTCGGTTTGTTAATTTGTTACCTATTTGTTTTTTGTTCATTTTTTGTAAATAAATTAGGCCGCCAGTTTTCTCGTTTGAATTGTTTTACATTGTCATTTCCGGGAGTTATATAGCTGACTATGCGATATGGGCTTTGCTCATTGTTGAAGGTCATACGGTGACCTAGTCATATAGTTTTTAATTTCTGTGTCATTTGGTCTCTTCTGGAGAGTTGTCTCATTGGAAATCATACCACATTTTTTTTTATAGTTAAAAAACATTGTGAATTTTTCCAGTCACTCAATTTTTGTTTTCCAATTTACAACCATTTGCAAAATTACTCAAATATCATGTTAGCTGATTTGAAAACATTTGAAGAGTCCCTTCATACCCTTCCACCTTCATGTGAATTGAATAGTCCAAAAGTAACATACAATATGGAGAGTGGTAAAGGGTTATTTTCGTGCAACATATTTTGCCATTTTTATTTCACATACAACTGTGAAAAAGGTTCGTTATTCACCATGTTTTGTGAAATTGGTAAATAGATCAATGTGCAAAACATTTTTAATTGTTTGTTCATTGTGAAATGGTAAAAAAATGGTAATTTTTTTTGTGACCTTCTGTGCGGTTGGACTTTGTAAATGGAATATTATAGGATCCAAGTTACGGTAACCAGTCCGGTACCCAAGAATGTAGTTCTTAAAAAAAAAACTATAACTTTTCTCTAAAATGGTGTAGTGTTATTATTACACTAGTTCTGTAACTGAATGTAGATTTATTTGAAAGGGTAGGCTTTCTAGTTTGAATTTCTGTAAAAAAATTGATTGATTTAAATCAAATCTGGCGTCAGTACATAGAGTAAATTGTCTAAATTCTAGCCTTTATTCTTCACACCGGAAGTAGACTGAGTGACCCTGTTGTCAATCAAAACAAAATTTTGCAATGGAATGCCGGTCATGAGGCACTGAGATTGCACTCAGAAACTTGAAACCTCATGCCTAACATGAAACAGAAGTCCCAAGGTGGCTATCAAAATTATTTAACGAACAGCACCCCATTTATTTACTATGACTTTCAATGAGTTTCAATGGGGCAAATAACTGGGTCCCCGTTCCAAATACAGCTGTTTCTCAAACCTAGCCTCTTTTAAGGAGATCTAGAATATTCATAGAAAATTAATTTTGTTTACATACTGGTTCCCAGTTATGCTCTCAGTGTTCCATCTCATAGAGACATAACTTGGGAATATTACCAGTAAATATACATGTGCATATTGTTTACATTAAAATCTGTGGTAACCCTTCATTCGAGGTAGGGGTAGCTAAGAAAATTTGTGTTAGTTTAAACTCTGAAATGTTCAGGGCATATAAATGTTGAAAATATGCCGCACAGCCCTATATTTGACCTTTGAAAAAAAATATAGTGCATATGAACTTTCAATTCTAGAATAAGATCTTTTTCAAAACTTCTTAGTAAAAGTGGTACAGTTTTAGCCAGAAAAGAAGTTCCTATGGGAAGTTGCATTGTCAATATTTACAGAAATGCAACCTGTTGATACCCCCCCTTTACGCCCCTAAATATGTTGTAATTATTGTCAGGGTCATACAGTGTAGTTTCATATTACTTCTATTTAGAGCTTATTAATACTTTAGTTACCTTTAATATTCCCATACTGACTAATATACTGTTAGCTAACATTGAACCTGTGTTGTGTTCACTTTTTAATGTCTCCTCTATAAGCTTTTCTGGAATAAATATATTTATGATGTCATAAAAGTGACAAATAATAAAAATATTTGTCAACATGGAGTACACTAGCAGTGACAAAAAATATTTTATTTGAGCCTAAAAAATATCTACAATGTTTTCAACATTTAATTCTACAGCATTGCCAGTGTCTGTGTCTCGGCTTATGATTAAGAGATACATATTTTCTATGGACCAAATAAGAGTAGTACACTGAATGGCAAATCTGAAACCACATACATATGAGGTAAATTTCACTCACATGAATTTTACATGGATCTCACATGGATTTCACATGATTTTTTTCTATCCGAGATTTATCGGTAATACACAAGCCTTTGGATGCAGAAATTTCATCCCCTTGTTAGAGCCTTATGTCAAGTTAACAAACACAGTTCTATTGATTCTTATCTTACAAGACATTTTAACTTTTGAAATAGAATTTTAGGTTGAGGGAGAATAACATCTTTTAATTTTTTTTATTCCCAAGAAAAACTTATTATTAACATGATAGTGTGTTTTTATTTTTACTGACCTGTACATTCACATACAGAATCTTTTGTGTCTACATCGTCCTTTGTAACGATCGAGGATATCTACAAAGCATCAAACATAAGTACAAATATTTAAGGAATGACTGTAATATTTTTTCTGTCTATGAAGAAATAACATAAAAAATGTGGTGCACACTGAATAACGCGTGTATGTTATTTTGAATAGACAGAAAAATATTACAGTCATTTCTTATAATTTAATTCTAAATTCCATTTTAAACCGTAGAAAACCATGAAAAAACATTGATGACTTCACGGTCACATGACTAAATTATGTCTATGGGCTCGTAACAAAATAACATCAGCCAATCAGAAGACGTGTTACATCCAAAATTAAATTATTTATAAATATTCATTGCATTTAATGACGTACAAACAAATCCTTATTGTTATATTAAATCACATAATAACAATTGTAAGTGTGCAAAAAAAAAAACGTAGTATTCTCACATGTCAGCAAGGGCCCTACATGGACATTTTTGTGTGCAGCACAGAACAAAATGAATTAATACTGATAAAAATAAATCAAAGTAATACTTGTTACTAGAGTATGAAACATGTAGTTTTGTGCCTAATTGATTTAGGACTTTCTGTTTTGAATTTTCCTCGTAGTTAGATTTTTTTGTTTTTTTTACCTGATACTCAATTTGCATTGATTTTAGAATCATTCTATTTTGAAATTGCGCTCAATATATATTTTGCAAATATAAAACACAAAATATTTGAGACCAAAGATAAATTCATAAAAACTACTTTCATTCTTAAATCTTACCCTGAGAAATGTCTGCATGACTTTGTCTAAATCTGTGATTTCATTCTGTAAATAAAAAAACAATGCAAATCTACAGATTAATTGGAGTAAATTCTTTTTTTTTTGGTTGATCATGAAATCTTTACTAGCTATTTAGAAAATATAAAAACATTGAAAGAACAGATTTTCCAATCACGTTATTTTATCTGCCAAAGGGCAATAACTCTAATGTATTGTTTTTATTCATACATAAAAATCTTACATGAAATGTATGCCTGTTATCATTCACGAAACCAAATTTTAATATCATTTATATTTTCAAAATACTTTGTTTGCACTGATTATCAATCTTTACTTAATTTTGATCCAAATATAAAAAAGAAGATGTGGTATGATTGCCAATGAGACAACTGTCTACAATCGACCAAAATGACACAGACATTAACAACTATAGGTCACTGTACAGCCTTCAACAATAAGCAAAGCCCATACCGCATAGTCAGCTATAAAAGGCCCCGATAAGACAATGTAAAACAATTCAAACGAGAAAACAAAGTTCTTTCAAAATTCTGCCCGTTACAAAGGAGAGGGTGTTTTGTCCATCTGTCATTTAGTAACATGTGTTTCTGCTGTTGGTCTTATTCTTCTAAGCAAATTCGTTATAGTTCATGCAATTCATCTGATACACATGTTGTCTTTGTCTATAAGCTCTATATTCCTAGAGTCTTACTGTCTACCTACCCCAAGTTCTTGTATTAAGTTATCAGCTTTTTGTTTTCCCATTTGTTTCAGTTTCTGCGGTGATGGAAACGCCAAGAAATCTTTAGCAGACACATCCTAAAAATAATATTACTATGATTGTACAGTTGTGGAAGATTTATCATTCTCACTAAATATCTGAAATGTTCGTCAAATACCTCTCTTAAAACCATTAAAGAATCTTTCTTAAAATCAAAACTACTGTCAACTCATTTTTTTATTCAATTACAACAAGAAAATTAAATCCTTTAATCAATTTGAAGAGAACAAGAAGGGCTTAATTCAAAATTAAGTAACTGCAAAAATAAGTTGTTATGTCAATGATCATAACAGTTTTTACCTCTAGTGTTAGTAAAATATTGATATAAAAAAAAGTCTATTGATTTTGGATTCCCTCAACAGATATTTGGATAGGGATACTGCGTTGGCACACAAATTACAGATGATACTGTGTGGGCACACAAATTACAGGTGAGTTGTTAAACATATCTTTGTAGGTCAATCCGAGTAAACTTATCGATTACTTACCTTAACTGCTATGAAAGGATATTTTTATTTTTCCAGAAGGAAAATATTGTATGATACTTACCTTGTCTTTCTGTTTAACTTTCCTTCCCATAATGCCATGTTTGTTTTTCAGTAGCCATTTTTGTTTTTATAGGGATTCAGATACTTCAGATACAAACATTTTCAGTATAAAAATTAATATCATGTGCTGGGATTCCGCAAGAATTTGTTTGTAAACTAATCTTAATATAAAATACACAGCTACGGAACATTATATTATGACTTCATGAAATTAGGTGTTCCACAGTTTGGTTCCTTAACTGATTTTAGATTGATGATTAACACCACCTTTAGCTATATATCTTGCATTGGAAGTCAGTTTTAATCAGTGAGGGAAAACAGAGTGCCCAGAGAGAATCACATGCTTTTTTCAGTAAAACGAGCAAACCAAAAAAAGAAAACAGAGGCCCCTTAAAAGGAGTAGGTCCGGTAAGGGCCGATTTTGGCCCAAAATTTCAGTTTCATCTAACGAGATATTTAGGACACTTTTTAAACACTTAAGTGTCTATTTCAATTGATTCGATTAGTTTATGTTAAAGATTTTAACTGATTCAGTCATTAAAAACGCTCCGATTGAAGCTTAAATATGAAAAATCTATCAAATATGCCAAAAAACGTCACTTTTCAGATGGTTTTCGTCAAAAATGAAAGTGGCCGCATCCGTGTTCATCCTCAACCTTTATATATGTTATGTATTATCATCAAATACAACTTACATTTCAATATTATGAATGAACACGAATGCGGCCACTTTCATTTAAGACAGAAACCGTCTAAAATTTAACTAAAATGCTATAATTGTGAAGATTTCAGTAATTTAGCATGACTTTATGATGCTAGTACACGATATATGTGCATTGTATTGCCAAAAACAGCACATATTTATGTAGCAGAAGCATTCTACTTTCCAAAAAATAGCTTAAAGATTACATTTTCACAATTTTGCAAAACTGCTTAATTTTGGGGCCAAAAAGGGGTCTTACTGAACCTACTCCTTTAACACAAGACAACTGATAATTTTCACTACTTGAAGCAGGCACATGTACATGAGGCAGTGTTAAACTAGTTCCCTGAGATCCCAACCTTCCACCTGTTATACTTGTCTTAGAACATAAAATGAATTGATGTAAAAGGAATATTGTATTGTGGGATTTTTCTAAATCAGTTATGATGCATCTGTCTCTATAATCTCAGAATTATTAAAATAACAAACAGATGTGTCAAAAGTTTATTCATGTTATTATGCATACACAGTTTGCCTTGATAAAAAAGTGCAAAAAAAGATCTAGCAAAAACATTCCCACAGTAACATTTAAGTATGTAACACATTTTAAAAATAATTGAACATTAAAATCATTTCAAAAATTTAATATCTTATAACATTTTAATGACAGCTGTATAGTTTAAGTATTTGTTTTTGACACAAAGGAATATTTTAAGGTGGTAGACCTTGGTTCAGGGAGATAACTCTTTAAATCAGTTATGTGTTTGTTAAAGTCAAGTTTCATCAATGTTTTTTAAGCATTACCTGAAACAGATTGGAAATAATCTATGTAACCTAGAAGCTTAGAATATATTTATGAAAATGGTTGACACAAACGTACTGATGATTTTAAGATTTTTAAGATTTTAAGAGTTATTCTCCTTATTATTGCCACAGAGAAATGTGTCACCTTTCAGTAATTTTGACATTAAGATGCAAATGTTGAAATTAAAATAAAGATACTCCATTTAACATGTAAAATATGCAAATATTTTAAGTCAACCAACCATAACTGAAGGTATTGAGCATTCAGAAACAGCATACCTACATTGTAAGTCTTGCTTTTTTACTACTTCAAGGAGAGACAAAAATACCATATTCTGAATAAAAGTTTCATACAATAACAAGCTATATTATGTCCAGTAATAATAAATAGATGTCTTTGCAAACTCTCAATAATGTGTTTTTTTAATATTTTTATTGTACAGTGCTTTTAACAGGTTTTAATACATGAATCAGCCCTTACATTTTAGAAGTCTTGGGAGAGATCAGTTAGGGATCATGAGTAAAGATCAATTAGGGATCGTGAGTAAATATAAACAAACATCAAAAAAAGCCCTGGTGGCTCTATTAGTCCTCAAATATTGTAAACTCAGAATTGTTTGCATTCTTTTCATTAATGCAAAGTTGTGACAGGTTGGGTTTCACAAATACAAAAACTAAAACTTTCTAGAATCATAATAGTATATCACACATTTGTGTCTGTTGTTCAATGATCAAAATTAATCTTAGGAGAAATTTCCTAATTTACTGTTTTTTTGTTTTTTTTTCATATTTAATAAGAACATGTTCCCTGGTCGGAAAAAAGCTAACATTATATAACAAGTTGGACATCAATAGAGGAAAATCAATTATCATATAGATACTTCTCGACTGCTTTTGATGTTTTTAAACAGGGTCCTTGGTTTTGTATATTTTGATTTATTCATTGTTTTTAACACAAATATGGCTTAATTAAAGGACAAAGCAATGCTGAGGGACAATTGGACATATCAACAGACTCATGAATAAAAGGCAGACAGAGTTATGACTAAATGGCACTGCTGAGGGGTTCACATAAAAAATAATGCCTTTAAAATTATTTGAGGGAGTTTTATAAAAACAACACAGAAGCACCCTGAGATCATCTTAAGAGAAATAGTCCTACACATTAAAATTAAAATATTCTATCACAGTTTGCTCATTTAAAATAACAGTCAGCAGGAACACAGTTCTAACAAATGCAATTGTGTGGCACACTTATGGTCATGTGATCTACACCTATACACAAAAACAATTTAACATTACACACTAAAAAAAATAATGTTCAAAATTAAGATCACATTGTTTAAATTTCTTAGACAGTTTTGTTATGCAAACACATTAATTAATAGAACTTTGTGGTATTTGTTATAAATTTAACAAAATTGAAAAAAATCTTTTACAATGATTGAAATTGAAAAATCTTACAATAATGGTAAATATACGGGGCAACATAACAAATTTATTTAAAAATAGTTATGTGAAATATTGCATTCAAAGTACATAAAAATACTACCCAATAACCTTATTAAAAAGTTACACTTAAGTAGATGTGACTAATGCACACTTGATCATGTCCCCTTTAGAAAGATATTTCAAGGTCAATAAACTTTCTAAAAATTTACTGTGAAGAATAACAAACTATCAACAGTTATGTGAAATTGCATTCTTGAAAATTTGTGGATTGTCAAACATTGAGAACTAATACTATCTTTTGTGTTCCTGTTTCTATAGCAACCATCGTCATGACAAACTCAATTTCTGAAGGTCATCTTCAAGTGTGGCCTCCGTCTGAAAATACAGACAAAAACTTTTATTTTATTTAAATTTAGTAAAAGAATTGTGGGAGAATCAATTTAGGAAAAAAGTAAAAATGATTTTAGCAGAAACACACACAAAATTACAGAAGAGAATATTCTAAAATATCTAACTTTCCATGTTAAAAATAGTGCGAAAATTTTGTTATTTGATAAATTTAAAAAAATCAATATTTCAGACAGAAGACCACACCTGGTTGAAACTAAGTGCTAGCTATAAATATTAATCTGTTGACAAAATAATCAAATTCAATTTTTACTGTAGATCACTATTTATTAATTCAATTTCAACTACTGTAATCCATTGAATAATATACTGTGATTTTTATATGCAAAATTAACCATGAGAAATTGCATATAAAGATTTTATGCCTTTTGGCATGACTAGATGTGACACACATTCAAAATTTGTGTAAGTTTCTAATAAAGTACAACTCAATTTTTCTAATTCTTTTGACCTTGACATATAGCTAGGGTCTTCTTATCAGTGTTTGCAGTGTAAGTCCTTTAACCATGGTTTATAGCTATATACCATCTCACCTAATTTTTAGGTGTTATGCCTTTAACCTTGAGCTGTAGCTCAGGGTCATCTTATCTGTTGTGACATGTAATGCCTTTGGCTGTACATGTATCCAAACTGTCTTACCTGTGTTTGACATGCATTGCCTTTGGCCTTGACCTGTATCCCGACTAACTTACCTGTTTTTTAGGTGTTATGCCTTTGCCCTTGACCTGTAGTTCAGGGTCATTAATAATATCTCCTTCCTGATCTTCCTGGACCTCATCCTCTTCTTCCTGAAAAAAAACCAGATTTATGAGCAATCACAAACTGAAACACCCTTTTTGTTGTTTGCCACCATCACTGGTTTATAACTATTTTTTAAGGTCCTGGGTGTGTTAGCATTTGAATTATCATGTCAGCTGTTGACCAATGTTCAATACAATAGCCTCAGACAGTGTGCTACATCAACATGATCAATATAAAGAAAATAAGGATTAAAGAGTCAAATTTAAACAAATTTAATTATTGCTTATCAAAACAATTTTGGAGGGATGAAAAGGGGATGATTATTTAACACAACTGCGTTCTATACACAGCTAAATATAGATTCCACAACTGCAACAAGTGTATTACAATATTTCTCCACTCGAGACAGTTAAATTTTAATATTTAAAGCGCCAGGCTTGCCGAGCTTTTTAAATAATTAAAATTTAACTGTTGAGAGTGGAGAAATATCGTAATACACAAGTTACAGTGGTGGAATCTGTTTCTCTTATGATTTTTATCCTTCCTTTTCAAAGATTTGAGGAAAGATGTGTACTTTTGATGTGACGTCATCAGGCATGGTCGCTTTTTTCATAAAGTCACAATAAGAAAATTCAGAAGAAAACAAGAAAATTTAACGTCACAATTAAATTTCAACCAATCATTAGCCGAGAACAGATTTTTCACTAGTGAGGAGAAATATTTTTCTCACATCGGTCAGGAAAAAGGTGAAAATAGCACAAAAATAAGAGAAATACGGTACCTATCTTATCACTGTCATTTTCTACATCATTATTATAAACACTGCATACTATACACAGCTAAGTACGGTACCTACCTCATCATTCTCATCTTCTACATCATCCTCGTCAGCTGATCCTTCATCATCACTGGAAATAGGAAATTTAAGAATCACTTGTACGTTTTGTCATGTTTGTGTCAACCATTTTAATTAAAAATATTCTAAGCTTCTAAGTAATACTGCATATTTATAAATTCTGTGTAAAAAGAATGGAAATACAAACAAACTTCCCTTTTTTTATGCAGTTAACCTTTTAAAAAGGCATATTATTTTGGGGTATATTGATGTAGTTAGACACATAATGAACTATCACCTAATGAAATTTGCTTTTTTTTTTTGCTTTCTATTTTTTTATTGCATGTTTTGAAACAGAATTCTTCTTTCCCCTCAAACCATTCTAGTGCCATATAAAAATTAAAACAAACCTAAGAGACGCCAGCAGATCCACCTTGTCCATCGCTTCCATTGTTCCTTTTAATTCCTCTACACCGTTCTCTCCTAACATATTACCTGTGTAGTATAAACATATTACCTGTGTATAAACAAAATATTACCTGTGCAGTCTTCACGACAAACTGTTAAATCTACAAACCCAGAGCTCAATTTCTGTAAAATTTAAGTTAGATTTTGTTGGCCTGTAGATATGATTTTTTACAGACCAAGAGCAATTTTACAAGCCTGGGCTGCCACTCAGTGTGAAGACTGCCTGTGTATATTAAACATATTATCTGTGTATTATCTGTGTATTAAATATACACATTTTTCGTGGGTTTCATTGATACAGGTGAACCATATTTATATGTTCAACAAATAACAAATGGTCTATTTGTTAAATGTATGCAGAGATTGGCCAACCACAAATCAAATATCCATAAAAAGAGCAAATTTTCAAAAATCCACAAAAAATTGATACCCATGAAAATAAATGAATCTACGGTAAAAAGTTTCCAGGAGTTAACTAATGACCCATTTCAAAATGGATGTATTGTGGCCAACCAATGTAAGGCTACAACTCACATACTATAAAGATGGGGTAGGTTTACCAACTCTCCTCCCGAAACCAAATGACATAGAAGTTAGCATTTATAGGTCACAGATTGGCATTTAACAGTGAGCAAAATTATATAGCAAACAAGTCTTATTTTGTATACACTGAATTGACACATGATGCCACATCTATCATTGACCCATGACCATAGTCCAAAAATAAAAACTACCCTTCCAACCCTTTTTTATCCATTTTAAAGGAATAGCTCTTTGCTAATTGTTGAAGGCCGTACAGTGACCTATAGTTGCTAATTTCTGTGTCATTTTGGTATCTTGTGGAGAGTTGTCTCATTGTCAATCATACCACATCTTCTTTTTTTTATAATCAAGTTTAAATTTTATGTAAATTGTTCTAATTTCACAATTAACTTACAATTCAGATCTAATTTTGTCAGTTTATCTTTGCCCTCCATACTCTCTGCTATCGCCATTGCTCCATCTGTCATTATTTCATTCCCTGACAGGTTTAATTCCTATAGTATAAATTTATTCCAGATTACTGTAACCTGTACAATATGATACAATTGATTGCTTTATAAGCATATAAACTTGATTTTGCCATTTGATTAAGGACTTTCAGTTCTGAATATTTCTCAGAGTTCAGTATATTTTTGTACTTTTACTTTTTTGTAGAATTTGTTTAATCATTTTTGCTTTTGGGTTGCTGTATCATTGATGTAAACTCCATGTTTCCTTTTATTCATTTATAAAACTGACAATCATAGTCAATTAAGATTTGAGTCAAGTGCACCCGCATCAGCAGGGTTTGAACTCACAACCTCAGTGTTGACTGGCTAGTGATTACAGTAGTAACTACTTAAACCACTCGGCCACCAAGGTCCCTACAGAAATTGACAAAACAGTGATATAAATATCAAAGAAAAAGTCTTCAAAAACATCAATTATCTAACATACACTGGCAAACCAACTATAAATTGGATATTTTGATCAATTGATCAATTAATGGGTTATTAACTTGACTTTCATTACTGTTGACTTTTTTGTGACGGCCATTTTTAATTGATAGAGTAAGCTGAAGTTCAGTATGAAAATAGACAATATTAGAGAAAGACTGGAGTAGAACACACGTGACACATTTGGTTCTCAACACACAACCTCAGTCAATAGTTAAATTACTTAGAAATCTCAGCCACTGACACCCAAGCTCATTTTTAGCAGAGAAAGTTATGTCAAACGAAGAGTACTTACTTTTAACTCCTTATGTCCACCCTTCAAACTCTTGGCTAATATCTTTGCTCCATCTGTTTTGATAAGACAATCACCAAAATTTATAACTTCTAAATTCTGTAAATTTGGCAATACCTAAAAAAAAATGTAATAGGAAATTAAACAAGTTAACTTGTATCAAAGTGTCCTTTAATGAAAATATTTGAAATCTAAAATCTAAAATTAAAAATTGACAGTATTTACAATGTACAGTCTCATAAAGTTAGCTGTTCAATATTCAACAATTCATTTTTGAGGCCTAAGCTATACTTTGTGAACCTTTTAAACAACGCAAAGAATGTAAATAACAAACCTTAGCTATACTTTGTGAACCTTTTAAACAATGCAAAGAATGTAAATAACAAACCTTAGCTATACTTTGTGAACCTTTTAAACAACGCAAAGAATGTAAATAACAAACCTTAGCTATACTTTGTGAACCTTTTAAACAACCCAAAGAATGTAAATAACAAACCTTAGCTATTCTTTGTGAACCTTTTAAACAATGCAAAGAATGTAAATAACAAACCTTAGCTATACTTTGTGAACCTTTTAAACAACGCAAAGAATGTAAATAACAAACCTTAGCTATTCTTTGTGAACCTTTTAAACAACGCAAAGAATGTAAATAACAAACCTTAGCTATACTTTGTGAACCTTTTAAACAACGCAAAGAATGTAAATAACAAACCTTAGCTATTCTTTGTGAACCTTTTAAACAACGCAAAGAATGTAACTAACAAACCTTAGCTATTCTTTGTGAACCTTTTAAACAACGCAAAGAATGTAAATAACAAACCTTAGCTATACTTTGTGAACCTTTTAAACAAGGCAAAGAATATAAATAACAAACCTTAGCTATACTTTGTGAACTTTTTAAACAACGCAAAGAATATAAATAACAAACCTTAGCTATACTTTGTGAACCTTTTAAACAACGCAAAGAATGTAAATAACAAACCTTAGCTATACTTTGTGAACCTTTTAAACAACACAAAGAATGTAAATAACAAACCTTGGCTATACTTTGTGAACCTTTTAAACAACGCAAAGAATGTAAATAACAAACCTTAGCTATACTTTGTGAACCTTTTAAACAAGGCAAAGAATGTAAATAACAAACCTTGGCTATACTTTGTGAACCTTTTAAACAACGCAAAGAATGTAAATAACAAACCTTAGCTATACTTTGTGAACCTTTTAAACAAGGCAAAGAATGTAAATAACAAACCTTGGCTATACTTTGTGAACCTTTTAAACAACGCTAAGAATGTAAATAACAAACCTTAGCTATACTTTGTGAACCTTTTAAACAAGGCAAAGAATGTAAATAACAAACCTTGGCTATACTTTGTGAACCTTTTAAACAACGCAAAGAATGTAAATAACAAACCTTGGCTATACTTTGTGAACCTTTTAAACAACGCAAAGAATGTAAATAGCAAACCTTGGCTATACTTTGTGAACCTTTTAAACAACACAAAGAATGTAAATAACAAACCTTAGCTATACTTTGTGAACCTTTTAAACAACACAAAGAATGTAAATAACAAACCTTAGCTTTACTTTGTGAACCTTTTAAACATCTCACAGAATGTAAATAACAAACCTTGGCTATACTTTGTGAACCTTTTAAACAACACAAAGAATGTAAATAACAAACCTTAGCTATACTTTGTGAACCTTTTAAACAACACAAAGAATGTAAATAACAAACCTTAGCTTTACTTTGTGAACCTTTTAAACATCTCACAGAATGTAAATAACAAACCTTGGCTATACTTTGTGAACCTTTTAAACAACACAAAGAATGTAAATAACAAACCTTAGCTTTACTTTGTGAACCTTTTAAACATCTCACAGAATGTAAATAACAAACCTTGGCTATACTTTGTGAACCTTTTAAACAACACAAAGAATGTAAATAACAAACCTTAGCTATACTTTGTGAACCTTTTAAACAACTCAAAGAATGTAAATAACAAACCTTGGCTATACTTTGTGAACCTTTTAAACAACGCTAAGAATGTAAATAACAAACCTTGGCTATACTTTGTGAACCTTTTAAACAACGCAAAGAATGTAAATAACAAACCTTAGCTATACTTTGTGAACCTTTTAAACAACTCAAAGAATGTAAATAACAAACCTTGGCTATTCTTTGTGAACCTTTTAAACAACGCTAAGAATGTAAATAACAAACCTTGGCTATACTTTGTGAACCTTTTAAACAAGGCAAAGAATGTAAATAACAAACCTTGGCTATACTTTGTGAACCTTTTAAACAACGCTAAGAATGTAAATAACAAACCTTGGCTATACTTTGTGAACCTTTTAAACAACGCAAAGAATGTAAATAACAAACCTTAGCTATACTTTGTGAACCTTTTAAACAACTCAAAGAATGTAAATAACAAACCTTGGCTATTCTTTGTGAACCTTTCAAACAACACAAAGAATGTACATAAAAAACCTTAGCTATACTTTGTGAAACTTTTAAACGCTAAGAATGTAAATAACAAACATTAGCTATTCTTTGTGAACCTTTTAAACAACACAAAGAATGTTAATAACAAACCTTAGCTATTCTTTGTGAACCTTTTAAACATCTCACAGAATGTAAATAACAAACCTTAGCTATACTTTGTGAACCTTTTAAACAACTCAAAGAATGTAAATAACAAACCTTAGCTATACTTTGTGAACCTTTTAAACAACGCTAAGAATGTAAATAACAAACCTTAGCTATACTTTGTGAACCTTTTAAACAACGCTAAGAATGTAAATAACAAACCTTAGCTATACTTTGTAAACCTTTTAAACAACGCTAAGAATGTAAATAACAAACCTTAGCTATACTTTGTGAACCTTTTAAACAACGCAAAGAATGTAAATAACAAACCTTAGCTATACTTTGTGAACCTTTTAAACAACTCAAAGAATGTAAATAACAAACCTTGGCTATTCTTTGTGAACCTTTTAAACAATGCAAAGAATGTAAATAACAAACCTTGGCTATACTTTGTAAACCTTTTAAACAAACCTTAGCTATACTTTGTGAACCTTTTAAACAATGCAAAGAATGTAAATAACAAACCTTGGCTATACTTTGTAAACCTTTTAAACAACGCAAAGAATGTAAATAACAAACCTTAGCTATACTTTGTGAACCTTTTAAACAACGCAAAGAATGTAAATAACAAACCTTGGCTATACTTTGTAAACCTTTTAAACAAACCTTAGCTATACTTTGTGAACCTTTTAAACAACACAAAGAATGTAAATAACAAACCTTGGCTATACTTTGTAAACCTTTTAAACAAACCTTAGCTATACTTTGTGAACCTTTTAAACAACACAAAGAATGTAAATAACAAACCTTGGCTATACTTTGTAAACCTTTTAAAAAAACCTTAGCTATTCTTTGTGAACCTTTTAAACAACGTAAAGAATGTAAATAACAAACCTTAGCTATACTTTGTGAACCTTTTAAACAACACAAAGAATGTAAATAACAAACCTTAGCTATACTTTGTGAACCTTTTAAACAACACAAAGAATATAAATAACAAACCTTAGCTATACTTTGTGAACCTTTTAAACAACACAAAGAATGTAAATAACAAACCTTGGCTATACTTTGTGAACCTTTTAAACAACGCAAAGAATGTAAATAACAAATCTTGGCTATACTTTGTGAACCTTTTAAACAACACAAAGAATATAAATAACAAACCTTAGCTATACTTTGTGAACCTTTTAAACAACACAAAGAATGTAAATAACAAACCTTAGCTATACTTTGTGAACCTTTTAAACAACGCAAAGAATGTAAATAACAAACCTTAGCTATACTTTGTGAACCTTTTAAACATCTCACAGAATGTAAATAACAAACCTTGGCTATACTTTGTGAACCTTTTAAACATCTCACAGAATGTAAATAACAAACCTTAGCTATACTTTGTGAACCTTTTAAACAACTCAAAGAATGTAAATAACAAACCTTAGCTATACTTTGTGAACCTTTTAAACAACACAAAGAATGTAAATAACAAACCTTAGCTATACTTTGTGAACCTTTTAAACAACTCAAAGAATGTAAATAACAAACCTTGGCTATACTTTGTGAACCTTTTAAAGAATGTAAATAACAAACCTTGGCTATTCTTTGTGAACCTTTTAAAGAATGTAAATAACAAACCTTAGCTATACTTTGTGAACCTTTTAAACAAACCTTAGCTATACTTTGTGAACCTTTTAAACAACACAAAGAATGTAAATAACAAACCTTAGCTATACTTTGTGAACCTTTTAAACAACTCAAAGAATGTAAATAACAAACCTTGGCTATTCTTTGTGAACCTTTCAAACAACACAAAGAATGTACATAAAAAACCTTAGCTATACTTTGTGAACCTTTTAAACAAACCTTAGCTATACTTTGTGAACCTTTTAAACAACACAAAGAATGTAAATAACAAACCTTAGCTATACTTTGTGAACCTTTCTTGGTAAATGTATTGTCATTAAGATTGAGTATTTTGATCTGTTTATTTACTGACAATGCTTCTGCTAAGGCTGTGATTCCAGGATGATGTATTCCATTCTGTGGCATAGATATCTCTTCTAATGTACCAATAGCCTGTCAAAAAATACAAAAAATTGGTTATTTTTCCCTGCAAATGTATTCATTAGATATAGTAAAGTTAAATTTTGATTTTTGTTTTCAACTTTAATAAGATATAATAGAATCTATTAATTTAACAATATCCTTTATTGAAAAAAAAAAGAAAACGCATAATTGAGCATCCATCAACTTTGTGTACACAGGTGGTTCAGTTAAGGAAAATTATGTGTACAACACCATCTTGTATACTGTATCAGTTTAGTTCTTTCCTTCAATCTACAAATTTAAAGACAGAATGGCAAATTATGTGTCACATTATTATTTAAATAAGGAAAATTAAAAGATTGAATACAAATATTGAAATTGTTTTACTAATACCAAATACTTATTGTTTGTTCTTGTTCATTTCAATTTATCAACTCAAGGGACAAGGGGAGATAACTTTCATAGTAATTGTTTTTATAAAGAAATGTCAATAATCACTTGCGTTGTTGGTTAAATGTAAACCCGGTGAATGTCAACTGCATTTGATATAAATATTCTCAATCAAGAAATATTTTCAAATGAATACCTTTTTATCATTGTAAACTCTTGTTATCCTAGTTATTCTACCATATACAATATGGCACACTTTGCTAATAACCCACAAAACAATTTCTTTCAATGTATTTACCTTAAATGCCTGAGCCAGTGCAATAGCTCCTTCATTTTCTTGTCTATTTCTCCCACAGACAAATACTTTTAGAGCCAGTGGTTTTCCTGCCTGACAACTGGTCTTGTGACAATCTAATAATGACTGGGACAACATCTGAAAGGTGGAAATATAAAGTATAATAGATACTGTGGATTCATTAATGTTCGTTGGATACCAATTTTCGTGGATTTCGTGGGTAGAGGAGAACAACGAATTTAGATGTTCAACGAATAACAAATTTTCTAAAGGAATGAATGCAGACTTTGCCAAAACCACAAATTTAAATATCCACGAATACGCAAGTTTTCTTCAATCCACGAAAATTGGTATCCACGAAAATAAATGAATCCACAGTATCTAATGG
Organism: Mytilus galloprovincialis; assembly: GCF_965363235.1. Taxonomy (NCBI): domain Eukaryota; kingdom Metazoa; phylum Mollusca; class Bivalvia; order Mytilida; family Mytilidae; genus Mytilus; species Mytilus galloprovincialis. The sequence goes on along the minus strand of NC_134845.1, from coordinate 79,001,679 downwards.
TACATTCCTTTGTCAACCTCCATATAAGCGCTAGCACATGAAGAGATTGATAGAGGTACATTCCCTTATTTTTTATAAAGTTAAATTTGCTGGTTGGATAAATAATTTTGATAAAAGTATAATATTTGGTGTCAGAATAATGTTTCCCTAACTGGGTTTGTGTTCTCTCAAATTGCTTAAAAAATGAAATGAACTTAACTTGTTTTTCGTTTTTATATAGATTAGACCATTGATTTTCCTGTTTGAATGGTGTTACATTAGTAATTTTTGTGGCCCTTTATAGCCTGCTGTTTGTTGTGAGCAAAAGGTCTGTGTTGAAGGCCGTACCTATAATGGTTTACTTTTATACATTGTTACTTGGATGGAGAGTTGTCTCATTGGCACTCACAGCACATCTTCCTATATCTATTAACCATGTTAACAACTGACCTTTCCCCCACTAATACCCAGACCATTGTTGTTGAGCCTGAGCTCCTGTAATGTGTAGCAGCTACTACTCTTTAGAAGTTCTACTAATCCTTCAACACCCAATGGTCCAAAGGCATTGTCACTCAAATCAAGTTCTACAAGGCCAGCTCCAGATGACATGATGGCTCCGCCTAAATGTTTCTGAAATAATCAAACCTTTTAATTATACAATGTATCAAATAAACTTCTAACAAAATTCAGTTCAAATTTAAATGAATATTTACTATGTACAATGTTCATCTCAATTGTATTAAATGTCATTTTTTTTTTTTTAGAAATGTCATTATTTTCACATAAAAATTCAGCAATATTCTTTTTTTGTGGAAATAAAACTTTTCCAGTTTTTTTGGTGAATTCATTGTTTTCCATTAGACATTGATTTTTGTCGATTTTGTAGGTATAGGTTTTACAATCAAATTAAGTGTTTAAGGATGTACTTTGGTGAGGTTTTGGAATTTGTGTCAAATATTCGGACTCCTTGGTGCTTTTCCATACAATACAATGTAAATTATTTTGCCCCATAACACCCATTTATTTTTTCATATAGGACTTAATCGCTCATGAAAGGCCATTAACCAAAATTTTAAAAGACTCTTGATTTTCTTTCTTTCTTTCTTTTGTTTTGAGACCCAAGTAATACAATGCAAATATAAGGTAAAAGTCCAAGTTAGCCTTTTACCGCCATATTTTGAATATGAAATATCTCGAAAAGGAGGTCCATGACCTATCAATATTATTAGCTTATTTTTATCCTGAATTAATGCTTTACCAGCTTAAAGTATCAATTTTAAATTCTAAATTTATTAATTTTCACCTAACCTCACCTAAGTCATGTAAGTACATCCTTAAAGTACAAATTTTACAAAGGCTTGAATGCATACTTTGGCAAAACAGGAAATAATTGAATCCCCAGTAGACAATGATATCAAGAACTTTTATTTCTATTAAACACAGTTTTGATCATGTTGATGCATCACATAGTCTCCTCAGAAAAATACTTAATCATGTAATATCATCATAAGTGAAATATAATCTAGAGGTATAGGAGGGGTTTGAGATCTCACAAAATAAGTCTAAACACCTCCACATGTTTTTGTCTGCTTCAAGTCATGAACCTTTAGTTGTTGTTAAGTCTTTTGTGATTTTTTAATTACTTTGGTTAATTTATATGGTTAGGAGATTAGTGTTGTGTCCATCTTGCCGAACAAGTAATGTATACATCATTGGTAAGAGGTTAGCTGAAGCCAAACTTCAGTGTGTGGATTTTCTCTCTAGTTGAAGATCCATTGATAGCCTTGTGCTGTATTTCACTCTTAACTTGTTGTCTCTCCATTCTATTTAACAATATTTTACTTCTGAAAAAGTGTAATAGTAAATGTTTAGATTCACTCACCAGTGCTTGCGGTATTTCTGTTTTTAACCTCCCAGTAAACATATCACTCCATAGTGCTCTCTAGAATAAGAAAATTTATTCATCAGTATGCAACTAAAAAAAATAACATTATTGTAAGTTGTAACCTGCTTTACAGGGCTTACACTACTTCAGAATTATAGGGAGAAGTGACTTCTCTTTTTGAAACTGATAGGGAGAAGTGGTGAGATTTGAAAGAGAAGTGCTCATTCGCGCAGGGCGCTACAATGTTTGGATTTTACTATAGTATAAAGGTTCATATGTTAATAATGCTCTTTTTATATTGTTCTGAAACGGTACTTGTGGAAAGTGAAGTGACAGTCGGTAAAACGACTTCTTCGCCCAAGTCGCCTGGTAGTGTGAGCCCTGACTTTTAAGAGGGTTATATTTATTAAGAGTGTGAATACATCTAGCTTATGCTATTGTTTGAAGAGAAAACAAGAATGTGTCCATAGTACACGGATGCCCCACTTGCACTATCATTTTCTATGTTCAGTGGACCGTGAAAATTGGGATTAAACCTTTAATTTGGAATTAAAATTAGAAAAATCATATCATAGGGAACATGTGTACTAAGTTTCAAGTTGATGTAACTTTAACTTCATCAAAAACTACCTTGACCAAAAACTTTAACCTGAACTTCGCACTATCATTTTCTATGTTCAGTGGACCACGAAATTGGGGTCAAAACTATAATTTGGCATTAAAATTAGAAAGATCATATCATTGGGAACATGTGTACTAAGTTTCAAGTTGATTGGACTTCAACTTCTTCAATAAACAGCTGCGCCATGAGCGCATGATACGCCCGACGTCTTGTGTGGAAGTTTTATGCAATAATCATAAATAGTTTCTGAGGAAGTTTTAAGCAATAACCATTTATTGTTTTTGAGACACGGCGGGACATGTGAAAACCCCCCACCCTGTTTTTTTATTACAAATATCACTAAAATAAAATTTTGAATCAAACCAAAAAGTATACAGATCTTTAAATTAGTATAACAAAGAAGTGTGTACAGTTTCAAGCAATAATCATAATTTGTTTTTGAGATACGGTGCGACATGTAAACAAAACCCTCCCCTTTTTTACAAAATACTCAATAACTCAAAAATAAAATTTTGAGTAATCACCAAAAAGTATACAGATCTTTAGATTAATATAACAAAGAAGTGTGTAAAGTTTTAAGCAATAATCATAAATCGTTTTTGAGATACGGCACGACATGTAAAAAACCCCTCCCCCTTTTTTACAAAATACTCAATAACTCAAGAATGAAATTTTGAATCATCACCAAAAAGTATACAGATCTTTAGATTAATATAACAAAGAAGTGTGTAAAGTTTTAAGCAATAATCATAAATCGTTTTTGAGATACGGCGCGACATGTAAAAAAACCCTCCCCCTTTTTTACAAAATACTCAAAAACTCAAAAATGAAATTTTGAATCATCACCAAAAAGTATACAGATATTAAGATTAATATAAATAAGAAGTGTTTAAAGTTTTAAGCCAAAATCAAGAATCGTTTTTGAGATACGGTGCGACATGTGAAAAAAAACACACCCCTGTTTTAGTTACAAAGTGCCGTAACTCAAAAAGTTAAAATCTTATTTTCACCAAAAAGTATACAGATCATTTGACCATCATAAGAAACAACTATATTAAGTTTCATGAAATTTGGATAAGTCTTTCTCAAGTTACGGTGCGACATGTTTACGCCGGACAGACGGACAGACGGACGGACGGACGGACGGACGGACAGACGGACGGACGGACACCGGACATTTGTATACCATAATACGTCCCGTCAAAATTTTGACGGGCGTATAAAAACTACCTTGACCAAAAACTTTAACCTGAAGCGAACGGACGCACAGACGGACGAACGAACGAACGGAGGCACAGACCAGAAAATATAATGCCCCTCTACTATCGTAGGTGGGGCATAAAAAAATGTTCCTGTTGTTTTTCTGCATTGAAATTCAGTGCATACATATTACAGCATTGCACACACTGGTGAATTGTACATTTGTAATCATTTTTTAGCTTTGAAACATACATTGTGACATTTGTAAAGCATATTCAAGAAACTAAAAACTTGCTGGTACCAACAAATGTAATGATTTATTTTTTATTTTAAAACCCATGATGAAATCTTCATTTATATTGAACATGTTGAAGTCAACTTTAATTGTGGGGTCCAACTTGATAGCAATAGACCCAACCTAAACCAGATACTTTTGATTTAAATGCTGAAATTCTTTATATTTTTCTGAGTTCCAATGCAATGAATTTTGGATAATTTACTTAAAATTTGGATATTTTGACAAATAAATATTTTATGAACTTTTACCTGGAATTCCCAATTTATAGCTATAGCTCATTGTACAGTACGGGTAGGGACTTATTTTTATGGATGTCTTAATCCGTCTAGTCGGATATGAATAATCGGACATTTTTATGGTAGGTAGTATGTTCATTAAACAACAGATCCAGGTGTGAATGGTCCTTTCATCTTAATCCGTGTTGCTAAAATTACGGTTCACTGATTTCAGAATCAGATTACCTGTAATTTTAACCTCTCAGTCACTTTATTGATTATATTAGTTCTACATCGTATTTGACATAAAATATTTTTACAGGTGAAGTACTGGAGAAAACTTTGTTTAATAAAAATAGCCTATTTTTGTTAATTATGGTTTTGATATTTCAACTGTTAATATTTATTTTCTTTGTTCCTAAAAATTATTTTTATTTTATGTTCCTTTTTGTTTTTTTTTTGTTTTTTTTGTATCTTTTTGTTATTTGTTTGCATAAATTGTTTAAACATATATATTTTTACATGTATTCTATTTCTTGAAGCTTACGGTTATTTTTATTTTACTGATTTATTTTCCACGTAAATCCATTGATTAGCAGAATGCTATCTCAAGTGCTGCTGCATACATTTTAGTTTGACGCGGTCACATGCAAAATATTTCTAAAATTTGTATTTAATATTCAGTCTGTTGTGTCAGTTCCGAGATAAAAATAATTACAGTGAGCAACACTTGTATATTATTAGTAGCTTGATGATTCTTTGTAGTTTTTACTTTTTACTGTAAACAAATATTGTCAGAAAGTTGGAGATGTATGACTAAAATAGAACGCAAATAATAACACTAGAAGAAAATATTGATTCTTCCGGGCATAAGTTTATTTTAAGATTTCCGTGTTTGTTCATTATGCTAAATTAATATAATTGATCTGCATTTGGGGGTTGGGGGTAAAAGGGGTCCGGATCTCGAAATCCCGGGCTTAAAAACACGAAGTCACAAGGTCCCGAATTTAAATAAATTTAAATCCCGACATCGCGAAAAAAGAATTCCCAGATCCCGAAAGGGTTAATCCCGAAATCCCGAACTTATTTGCATAATATTAATTTACGCACAATCCATGTAACAAAGGAAACTTGTATGTTATATCTTTTATAGCAATCTAAAAGAAAAAATTGCCGTGAAAAGACAATTCCATGATACACATATCAGTGATCAACAGCGTGTGCACGTGGTTGAACTTTAACTTGACTCCACTCTGAACAGATATATCATGTTAAGGAGGGGTATTTGCGAAAAATACCAGTCGAGAGAATGTTAAATTTCACGAGCCGTAAGGCAAGGGAAATTCATTCTCAAGACTGGTATTTTTCGCAAATACCCCTCAATAACATGATATATCTGTTTAATTACACCGAATGTTAATGTACTAAAACGCATTGATGATCGTGACGTTACAAGCGTCCAGTCGGATAGAGTATTTTTTGGCAAATACCACGGCAGAGAGGGTAAAAAAGGCATATCCTTTTAGCAAATACCCCGGCGGCGTTAAAAATGAACGATATTCATTTGATAACAGTAAATTGGTGAAAAATACACCGGCTATTAACCAATCAAAACCCCGGATTCTTACATAAGGTGTAATTAACAATAATATTGAATGCTAATAAAAGATATTAAAGATCGATTTTGTCCACTGCACGAGATTTTTATATGGCGGGAAATGTCGTAACAGTAAACACAGGTGACCTTACTGACCGACCGTGGGAAAATTCATTCATGATTAAATTTGATGTGGAATGATTGACAGTATTGTGTTTTAGTTTTGAGGCTCTTGATCGATTTACCAGAATAGAAATTTAATCGATTTACATACATGTATAATAAAAACACGATTTAGTCTTCTTTAACTATTTTTTTGTTTTATTTTTATCAGTTATTTCCCGGATTCCCATTTAAATAATCTATTTGGAGACCTCCTTTAAACTTCGGAAATAATACAACATCGATTTAAAAAATCAAACTGACTGCGCGAGCTTTAAAATGACTAGAAGTACGACGAAAAAGTAAAGACAGCTGATCATGACTAGTAGGACTAGCGTTCAACCCCATTGGGGTATAAATGTGCATTTAGTCAATAAACTATATAAGGTTAAACTTTGATTTTCGTGTATCGATTTGATACAATTTGTAAAATATATTTATAACACCCGCGATTTTCATAAAATATTTTAGACATGAAAATAGAAAGGCATATTATCTCGAGTGTCAACAATTTGAAATAAAATAAAAACCAGATGCTCCGCAGGGCGTAGCTTTATACGACCGCAGAGGTTGAACCCTGAACGGTTAGGGCAAGTATGGACACAACATTCAAGCTGGATTCAGCTCTAAATTTGGATTGTGATTAAATAGTTGACACAGCATAGGTTTCTGACACAGAATGAATGTGTTCTAATGAACTTAAAATTTTTGTTTCTCTTAGAGCAATTCACTATGCTGTTGAATATTAATCCTCTCAAAAATATGTTTGAAGAAATTTTCTTTTTTATTTATGAAATTTCAAATGAGAAAAATTGAACCCAATTTTTTTAATCACATCCCCCTTTCCCTTATTCCAAAACTAATCTCAATTAAAATTTCTAATGGAGTTTGCAACAATAACTACTCATTTAAATACATCATAAAATATTAAGATGTAAAAAAACTGCTTGTTATCACTGAATGGTAAAGATTATTTTAATTTATCAGTTGGTAGTAAAAAGTGAATATACATTGTATATTGTATATAACAAAGATTTAAGTTGATTCTGGACAAAGAAAGATAACTCTAATTAAAAAAAAAATTTGATATTTCACAATATTGTGCAATTAGATATTTCTTGCCATTGCGCAATACTGTGCAATTGAAAAGACTTGCTATTGCACAATACTTAATATAATAATTTTAGATCCTGATTTGGACCAACTTGAAAACTGGGCCCATAATAAAAAATCTAAGTACATTTTTGGATTCAGCATATCAAAGAACTTCAAGATTTCAATTTTTGTTAAATCAGACTAAGTTTAATTTTGGACCCTTTGGACTTTAGTGTAGACCAATTTGAAAACAGGACCAAAAATGAAGAATCTACATACACAGTTAGATTTGGTATATCAAAGAACCCCATTTATTCAATTTTTGATGAAATCAAACAAAGTTTAATTTTGGACCCCGATTTGGACCAACTTGAAAACTGGGCCAATAATCAAGAATCTAAGTACATTTTTAGATTCAGCATATCAAAGAACCTAACTGATTCATTTTTTGTCAAAATCAAACTAAGTTTAATTTTGGACCCTTTGGACCTTAATGTAGACCAATTTGAAAACGGGACCAAAAGTTAAGAATCTACATACACAGTCATGACAGTTAGATTCAGCATATCAAAGAACCCCAATTGTTCAATTTTGATGAAATCAAACAAAAGTTTAATTTTGGACCCTTTGGGCCCCTTATTATGTTGGGACCAAAACTCCCAAAATCAAACCCAACCTTTCTTTTATGGTCATAAACCTTGTGTTTAAATTTCATAGATTTCTATTTACTTATACTAACGTTATGGTGCGAAAACCAAGAAAAATGCTTATTTGGGTCCCTTTTTGGACCCTAATTCCTAAACTGTTGGGACCTAAACTCCCAAAATCAATACCAACCTTCCTTTTGTAGTCATTAACATTGTGTTTAAATTTCATTGATTTCTATTTACTTAAACTAAAGTTATAGTGCGAAAACCAAGAAAATGCTTATTTGGGCCCTTTTTGGCCCCTAATTCCTAAAATGTTGGGACCAAAACTCCCAAAATCAATACCAACCTTCCTTTTGTGGTCATAAACCTTGTGTTAAAATTTCATAGATTTCCATTCACTTTTACTAAAGTTAGAGTGCGAAAACTAAAAGTATTCGGACGCCGGACGACGACGACGACGACGCCGCCGACGCCAACGTGATAGCAATATACGACGAAAATTTTTTCAAAATTTGCGGTCGTATAAAAATAGGAATCGAAATATGATCTCGGCGTTATAAATATTGTATTTAAGGAAACCAATTGTTTGACTTTCAAAGAGATTAACGGGAAATATGTCAAAATAGAAAGCACGAGTGATCTGTCTGACCAAAATGTTTCACTTGCGAGAAATGATTGACAGGTGTGAATAGATGTAGAGGCTCCGACGGGGAAAGTTGTATCAAAAGGAAAATAACTTAATTCACAATGCCTATATATATTTCATAAATACGATATGTTGGCCTTATACTTAAAATTGAGTTTCTTATAATAACATGTAAAGGAACAGGACGTTAAAAGCGGGAAATAATATAACCATCAACGAAAACTCGTATAATTTACGGGATTGAAGTCTCAACAATTTGATTTAACTTTTAACAGTCTTGGTTGTTATTAGGCTTATTATTTTGAATTAGATGAAATATTTACGGTTTACAAATACAAATACAAAATAGTTTATTGGCACAAAACTATTGAAATAATTGGCAACACAATATATTGTTAAAAATCATCTTTATTTCATTTTCAAATTATAAAAAAAATAAAATTATATTTAATTTTAATTTTTATTCTTATATTTAATTTTAATTTTATTTCTTATATTTAATTTTAATTTTAATTCTTTCTCTTTGAATACAAAACAATATTTTACATTTATCTATCCTCCATAAATACTAATATATCTGTACAGGTAAAATTTAATTCTAATCAAGCTGGTACAGATTGATTTACGACCTTCCACTTGGATATTGCACAGCAGGTGTTTATTACACTGGGACAACTGTCCGACCAGTCTGACATCTAGACGGATTAAGGCATCCATAAAAATAAGTCCCTACCTGTACTGTATTATCACAATAACAGAAATTCTATCGGAAATCCTGGATGTTTTGCTAAATAGATATTCTGTGACTAACTGGACAAATGCTGGAATCCTGGATGTTTAGCTAATTAGATATTCTGTGACGTACCTGAAATTCTGGGTGTTTAGCTAATTAGATATTCTGTGACTTACCTGGAATTCTGGATGTTTAGCTAATGCTTTAGACAATTCTTCTGCTGCCTCAACACCAAGGGTATTCCCTTCCATTCTCAAGGCTGTCATAGTTTTGCATTTTTCAATTTCACTAACTATGTCTTTCACTGGAAAATAAGAGTTAATTGATTATCATACTTTTGACAATTAAATCTTATCCATCACCTTGTTTAATTCTAATTAAGGAGATATATTTTGCCATTTAAAATTACAAATATAAAGTGTGATTTATTTGATGTGGAGTACTTTTATGGTTTATAAAATTTGTTTGATTAAGAGTTGTCTCATTGGCACTCATACCAGATCTTCTTATATCTATCAACGGTTTATGACTGCATAAGTGTTAAATAGATAAATTGGATTGATTGATTGTTGGTTACTCTACTCTGCATTAGCACAAAAAGGCGACATATAAATAGGAGGAAATATGTATCTTTTACAAATTGTGTAGTTCAAGTGGGCCAGTTTCTCAGACTCAGGTCAAGTGGTGAAGATTTCCAATTAGTAATATTGGGAATGTGCTGGCGTTGCCATTTTAGCATTTTGTGAAAAAATAAAAGTTATGGTGATTAAAATTCAGTATTTGCGATAGAATTAGGCGAAAAAAATGTAAAAATTTGATTTTGTCCATCTTGTTTACTTTTTACGGTTTTCTCTGCATTTACATGATCGGACTGTATTTGGAATTCACCTTGACCTCGTTTTGACTTTGACAGAAAATCAATTATCAGGTGAGTGCATTTTATACCTGTAGGCAATAATGGACTTATTAATAAACTTTATTGAAAGCACTTTACGCCCATATGGGCCAATGGCTTAAAACATTATACATAATACAGTTTTGATTGTACTATTTAATGAAATGATGTAATTTATAGGTGTCACATGTCATCTGAATCATGTGAATGATTAAATAACAACTTTGAAATGTAAGCGTTTAAAGCATAATTTTATGTCTCTATGTTTTCTTTTATAACGATCATGACGATGCTAAACAGAAAACTGTTGTAACATATTACGAAAAGCTGTTCAAATGCAAGAAAAATCTCATACTTTATAAACTTTTTCCTTAAATAACTTTGATAATGATTGATTTCAAGTGAGTACCAGTACTTTCAATTTTTTTGGGTGACACACTTATTTTAACTTGACCTGCATCATTTGCATAGTTAAATGTCTTGACATTTTCTTTTTAAGATGGTCAAATATATACCTGGCAATCTGATTTTTGTATAAGAAAAATCTTTTTATGTTAGTTTTAAGTAAGCAATAAAAAAATGAAAGTTTGGAAAATGTGTATATTGAATTTTTGGCACGAGGTGGCGAAAAAGAAAATTGCCACTGGGGAAACCCTGGATATTAAGGTGTATAATAAGGCCCAAAGTTTGTAGCATTGCAGTGAATGAGTAAGCATGAAACTTTCCTTTAGCTTAGTATATCCATTCGGGTGCTACGTCAACACAATGCGCTTAATAACTTATATTTGTTTTTGTTTTGTTTGTTTGTTCTGTTGTTATTTATGATTACCATCAGCAGCGCTATTTAGCTTCAGTCCCTTATTTTTGAAACTTAGTTCATATGTTTCATTAACTTTGGTCTTTGCCAACTGTTCAGTTACTGATGTCAAGTCTTTTGATGACATTTTAAGGGTAATATTTGTAAAATCAAGGCAGTTGGGCCTTCTCGCTTTCAAGTTTATGGCGCTGTTTGTTACTTCCGTTTCAATGGTCTGACCAAATACCATGAATATTTATATATCGCCCAATGCTTTATTCGTCCCAAAATCAAATATCGCCACATTTAAAAAAAAAATGTTTTTAAGATTTCATACATCTAGTGTACTGTGCCATGAGTTCTTACGACCACTATTGTTTTTTTTTTTGCATAAGATTTCGAATACATAATTTTTTTTTTGCTAATGTGTTCACCGGTTGCGTGTCAAGGCAGTATAAAGGGATTTGTAACATGACTAGATCTATACAAATCCTTGGTTTCAGTATATTTTGTATACATTTCTTTGGCCTTGTTTATTTCTTAAATACATTAAGTATGTGCAGGTACATATATGTTTCTGGTTTTTGGTTTGTTAGTTGTCAGTTAATTTGTTTATTTTATTTTTTTTACTTTTTATAATTATTTTATATGATTTTTTTCAGTAATTTTGTTAGATTGCATTATCAGAGACAGAAAATACAATAATTCTAGGTTTTTTTTTTGTTTTTTGTTTTTTTTTTTTGCCAGTTTGTAGGTCTTTTATTGTTTATTGTTTATTGTGTCTGTGACTCTTCCCTTTCAAATTTTTAATAGTTTAGAAGTTAGAAACATAAGATGTTGAGATGTGAGAACATTGATTCCATTTTACATGTTTAGTTATTATCATATAATTTAATTTTGGATGTAACGCGTCTTCTGATTGGCTGACGTTATTTTGTTATGAGCCCATAGACATAATTTAGTCATGTGACCGTGACGTCATCAACGTTTTTTCATGGTTTTCTACGGCTTAAAATTGAATTTAGAATTAAATTATAAGAAATGACTGTAATATTTTTTCTGTCTATTCGAAATAACATAAAAAATGTGGTGCACACTGTTAAATAACCCGCTACGCGCGTTATTCAGTGTGCACCAAATTTTTTATGTTATTTCTTCATAGACAGAAAAAATATTACAGTCATTCCTTAAATACTTGTTTTATAATATTTACATGTTTGTATATAATAAAAGTCAATGGAGTAATCGCCCTGACACAAAGGAAACAAGATTCAAGATTTCTAGATTGTATTTGAACACTCAGACACAGAAACATGTGTAAGAGGATGGTATAGGGTTATTTTCGTGCAACGTACGTGTTTCAAGTGCCGTTTTTATTTCACGCGCAGCCGTGCAAAAGGTTCGTTATTCACAGTGTTTCGTGAAATCGGAAAAAAAGATCATCTTGCAAGACATTTTTATTTGTGAAATAGCTATATTATTTCGCGTTCTTCTGTGCAGATACCGGGCCTCTTTTTACGACCCTCGAGCAGCAAGATGTCATTCTTTTTAAAACAGTCAATAGAACTGAGGACAGGGGACTCTTGATTTACCATGGTTAAAAGTTTTGTGGTATATTGATATGTTGTAATTTGTGTTTTGACTTGTCACTATATTTTATACTTGCAACAATTGATATATGTATTACTAGTATATGTTTTAGTTTGTCACACACATGTATCATTTGTCTAGTATATGGCAATACAGATTATTATTATTAATATTAGCATTACACGAACACGACAAAGTAAACATATGGTATCAATAACATAGATCTATATAGCATTTAGATATAGCAATAGTATAGAAATATGTTTTTGATGAATACAAAAAGTCGTTTATACAGTTGTACATTACATATTGAAAGAAGACCTTCGATTTTTTTATAATAAGAATTCACTGTGTAGTAGCTTGGTCGAAACTTTTCATTTAAAACAATAATATTTTGATAAGTATATTTTAATAACAAATGAAATTCATAACCAATATTACTCCTACACAAAGTACATATTGTATCATGCATCGAAATATTTTGCCATCTGCCTGTTTTATGCAATAGACAGACGCAGATTTGAACACCTAAAATGTGTAACTCAAAGCCTGCAATATTCAGGAAGTTTTAGAAGGTATGTTTCTAAAGTAAACTCTTTTTTTTAAATATATCGAGTAAAATTGTCCTCGTGATGAGTTTTCAATATCACTAAACCACTGTTGTACAAATTGATCACAAAGTATTTGTTTTAATATAAGAAAGGAAGATGTGGTATGATCGCCAATGAGACAACTATTCACAAGGACTCAAATGACACAGAAATTAAGTACATTTTATCACAGTAGCCTGTTTGATTTGCAAAAATATATCCAATGCCAGTACTGATTAATATTATTGCGTCAACCTATACAATTTATCTATTTAAAGATTTAGGCTTTAACCCAATGCAAGCATCAGTCTACAGAGTAAACTGCTTTCATTCATTACTTGCAATTTTAAACCAAAATATCATTCTAATTTTCAACTTTATCTCCAGCTAGAGGAAATCTATCCAATTCTCCATAAACCATAAAAAAAATAGGCGTAGTGTTTATACCAACTTTTTTTTCCTTTAAAAATAAAATGTCCTGTACCAAGTCAGGAATATGGCCATTGTTATATATATTATAGTTTGTTTCTGTGTGTGTTACATTTTAACGTTGTGTTTCCGTTGTGTCGTTTGTTTTCTCTTATTTTTGAGTGTGAATTCACATTACTTTAAGACGTGTCACGGTACGTATCTATCCCAAATTCATGTATTTGATTTTGATGTTATACCCCGATTTTGTTTTTTGTCCATGGATTTATGAGTTTTGAACAGCGATATACTACTGTTGCCTTTTCTATATCAAATCAAATCAAATAATTTTATTGCCATATAAATCAAAAGCATGATCTGTGACAAACATAACATATATACAAAAATAAAAAAATACACTATTTAATATAACTTTCAGCGCCCTTTTTTAAGTGCGTCTCTTCGATAAATTTCAGTTTTTCAAAGTCCCAAACTAAAGAACCATACAGTGAGATATGTTCTATCATAGAATCAGAAAGTTTACATTGTAGATCAATGGGCAAAGGTTCATTTCGTATTATTTTGTAAACAGTGCTGGATCTTTTGGGCTTGATCTACAAAGTTTCTCTTTGATATCAAAAAATGTACCCGATTATATTTGAAAATGACACCCAAATACGGAAATGTATCTACATTTTCAAGTTAATCATTTTGCCACGTAAATTTCAGATTTTGTTATGAGTTCCTCTTGCTAAATATCATAACTCTAGTTTTCTTAACACGCTCCTTCAGGGTCAATTTTTTTGCAGTACAACGGGGAAATATATAAGGAATTTTGCAAGCCTAGCTTCTTTTGTTTTTGAAAAAAATAATTATATCATCAGCATACAGTATTACGAACAATTCAAAAAAATATATGTAGCCCGTTTTTAATTTTTCCTTTAAAGTTCTACAGGAATACCATCTAAATCATTAAATTATTCCAGATCGTTCAAGAAAATAGAAAATAGAAAAGGAGACAAGTTCTCATCTTGTCTAACACCAATCAGACATGGGGAAAAATCTAATTTTCATCATTATATTGAACCAAAAAAAAATATTACCTTGATACATATGAAAAGAACTTTGCAACATGATTTTGCCCTTGATTTTACGAAGATATAGGTATTGCCATAAGCAAGTTCTTCGAATAGTGTCAAAAGCTTTTCTACAGTCAATAAATGTACAAAAAAATCAAATGAAAAAAATATAATTCTAAAGTGCATGTAACACAACAATACTATCTGTTGTGCATATTCTTTTCTAAAAAAACTTTATTGTCTTGTATAATAGAAATTGCATTCGCAAACAAATTTAGTCTGGACTTTATCATAAAAGTAAATAATTTTTTCAACAGCTGATAAGTGTTATAGCTCTAAAATTATCAGGGTCTGAAAAAAATGCCTTTTTTTTGTAACACGGGTTTAAAACACCATTTGCCCAAGAGTCTGGAATGATTTACAATATAATGATGCAAAAACAGGAGGTGATTTTTTCAGAAATTCATTAAAAATTTTATCTGAACCAGGAGCCTTCGGTTGTTTTTCAAATTCCTCAACGCTTCCAAGATTTCTAATTCAGTAATATTTCCATTCAAGATATCAACAAAAATGGGATTAATAGATATCTGATTAATGTCAAAATTGCCTGCTTGTAAGTTACACCTTCAGTTTTGTAAATATACACTTGGTATAAGGAAAACTTCATCAAATTTAGGTGCAAGAGCTGATCTGGGGAGACTTCCTCTGGAACTTAATATTAAATTTCAATCTATATTGTATCTTATTAGATTATATTCTGATGAAATTAATCCTCTTTTAAAAGAATCCTTTATTTTGTCTCAAAACTTAGACTCGGCAGGAATTTATTCTTGGTTTTCATATGTAAAACATATAGTAGAAGAAACTGGTATGGATTTGGACACTTTGAAAACATATTCCTCACAAAAGATAACTAAAAATATAAGAGAACAAATAAAATTAAAATTGAAGCATTTTTAT
This sequence comes from Mytilus galloprovincialis, assembly GCF_965363235.1. Taxonomy (NCBI): domain Eukaryota; kingdom Metazoa; phylum Mollusca; class Bivalvia; order Mytilida; family Mytilidae; genus Mytilus; species Mytilus galloprovincialis. The sequence goes on along the minus strand of NC_134845.1, from coordinate 78,986,279 downwards.
GAAAAACTAGTAAATGATAAACTATCAGATATAAAGGATAACAGCAAACTCACTATTTATAAACATGTAAAAATAAATAATACAGAAGAAAAATATTTAACTTGCTCAAAACTTGAATTCAGAAAACTGATAACAAAATTTAGATTAAGTGATCATAATCTATTAATAGAAAAGGGAAGATACCTTAAAATACCAAGAGAAGAAAGATTATGCAAAAACTGTAAACAAAATGAAGATAATATTCATTTCTTTTTATATTGTAATAGAAACCATAATAATAGAAAATAAAATTGAGTATGGAAATGGGGAATGTGCCAAAGAGACAACAACCCGACCATAGAAAAAAACAACAGCAGAAGGTCACCAACAGGTCTTCAATGTAGCGAGAAATTCCCGCATTCGGAGGCGTCCTTCAACTGGCCCCTAAACAAATATATACTAGTTCAGTGATAATGAACGCCATACTAATTTCCAAATTGTACACAAGAAACTAAAATTAAAATAATACAAGACTAACAAAGGTCAGAGGACAGGCGCAAAAATGCGGCGGGGTTAAACATGTTTGTGAGATCTCAACCCTCCCCCTATACCTCTAGCCAATAGAAAAGTAAACGCATAACAATACGCACATTAAAATTCAGTTCAAGAGAAGTCCGAGTCTGATGTCAGAAGATGTAACCAAAGAAAATAAACAAAATGACAATAATACATAAATAACAACAGACTACTAGCAGTTAACTGACATGCCAGCTCCAGACTTCAATTAAACTGACTGAAAGATTAAGATTTCATCATATGAACATCAGGCACAATCCTTCCCGTTAGGGGTTAAGTATCATACCATCATAACATACACGAGCGAATCGTACAAGTTGAGATATATAAACACCGTAAGATGGTGACAAGGGAACGTCACCATCTAAAAATGGATAATTAACGATAGGAAATGAAAAATCGTCTCTTTTATCATAAAATTTAGTATTCAGCTTTCCGTTAGTGATATAGATATCAAGATCGAGGAAAGGGCAGTGGTCATTGTTAGTATTAGCTTTATTTAAAATAAGTTCAACAGGATAAATTTCTTTAATATACATACTGAAGTCGTCATTATTGAGAGCCAAAATATCATCCAAATATCTAAAAGTATTATTAAATTTGTTTATCAGATGTTGTTTCGATGGGTCTTTGCTTATTTTTGTCATAAATTGTAACTCATAGCAATACAAAAACAGGTCCGCAATAAGTGTTGCACAGTTAGTCCCCATTGGAATTCCGATAATCTGACGATATACGGAATCCCCAAAGCGAACAAAAATGTTATCTAGTAACAATTCAAGGGCATATATAGTATCAAAGCATGTCCAATTGACATAGTTTTTTTGTTTATTGCTACTAAAAAATGACCTATAGGGTAGAAAAATCAAAACTTCGAACAGAATTAAAATCACCAATATAAGCATGCAATTTATCAAGTACTTACAACGAGTTCTTGACACTCCAAAAGTAATTAATTCCACTATTTTCGAAGGCCTTATTTGAACAATTTATTATCAAGTTTTTAATTGTACCAAGTGTGCTGGTAAGAAGAATAGACAATTTAGTAGTGGAACAATGGCTTGAAGACGAAATAAATCTATATTTGTAAGGGGTTTTGTGTAGCTTCGGAAGCCAGTACATAGTTGGGACTTTCATTGTATTTGGCTCTGCTTGTAAAGCGGTAGCTAAAAGTTTATGTTTGTTACAGATGTCGTTTTCTGAAAATGGAGTCATTTGGAATGTTGGTGAATTGGTGATTTCTTTTTTCAGAACCTCAATGTAAAATTTACGTCAAACAATAATAATATTATTAGCAGCTTTATTGGCCGGGACAAAAACAAATTTCTTGGCTAGTTCTTTTAGTTTATGTTTGATACGAGAAATAGTTTTTTTGTGGTTATTGTTAATAGTAAAATGTTCTTTAAAATGTTGAATACGTACTGTGAAAGTACTTTAATTCGTGGGTATCAATTTTCGTGGTTTGAGCAATATTAACATGTTCGTGGGTTTTTAAATTCGTGGATTTTAGTTTTCTAATATAAAAAAAAATAATTGAAAAAGTAAAGCCTTTAGAAACGAATGTTACAAATAGTCTTGATTGAAGGAAATTGCAAAGTAAACATTGACCGTGTAAATCGTAGTGATAACACTAATTAACCCATGATAAAGTGATCAAAGATTAAAGACCATCAAAGGTGTTAATTAGGCCATAAACATGTCACCTAAAGAAAACAGTAACATAAACAAATGCTTTAAATGTATCTTGAAGTGTTCAAAATCAAGCCCAGCATTATTATATCCAATATGTACGAGAACTATGAGGATATAAAATGAACACTTTATCATACTAGCATATCAATACAGGAAATCTGACTTTCGTCAATCAAAAATATTTTTTATGAGAATAAAAAGATCAAAAATTGTACAGTTAAGGTTATTAAAGATTTAATAGGTATAATCCTGCATGCGGTTGTAGTTCTGTGACTGCTATTAAAGTATTCTCAGATTTGGCGTTATTCAATATATTCTCTAGATCATATCAGTAGTCAAACCTACCCATGGGGATCTTTCCATGTCTTAATTTGGACAATGGTTGTTTTATTTCGTTGGACACTTAAATTCGTGGATAAAGTCATCCACGAAAACCACGAAAATTGGTACCCCACGAATAAAAGTACTTTCACAGTATATCAACTATCTTCATTACTGAATTAAAAAAAGAGTCCAAAGATGTTTTGTCAGCTTTTTCCCGTTTTATCCATTTCATACAGTAAGTATGGAGTGAGTCGTGGATGATATTACGACACTCATTCCAATCAATAATTGACGGGGGACGATATTTAGGTCCTTTACTGAGGAATGATTTTAACTCTCGGTCTTGAACGATGTTAAGATCTCCTGTTATAACATGTGAAATGGGTCCATAAATATATTCGGAGGTACTACAATTACATGAAGTAGGTGTATTTTCACTGATATTAACATCTTTACACAGTTGACTATAATTAAACACAAATTTCCGGGTAGATTTCTTGTAAATATAACAAATAAGAGGTAGCCTCAGTATTGTCAAAATATCCAGGAATTTGTTCTTTAACAGAATGATTGTTAAATATACCGGCAATATTTACAAAATCAAAACCTTTATTGACATACTTTATTTTGATAAAATGTTTTTTATGATCTTCAGGGCGATCAATTTTGGGAAAAAGTTTAGAATAACAATATGCCATAATAATTTGAACAATTTCATACTTATGACTGCTTTATGAAATTGTGTTGCAATCCTCCAAAATTTTATTTGTAATGAACAGAGTTTTGTTAACAGATAATGTCTGCCGCTGTTTTTTGATTACGATTTGTCCTACGACCGTGAGAACGGGTTTTACGAACAGTTTTAGAAACTATATCCGAAATGTTAAGGGAATCGGTTTTAGATATATTACCAATTCCCATGATATTATCATTAAGACCGAGAGGGTAGACTGTCTGTAATTTTTTAATCCAATTTAAATCAATTATTTTCCGTGATCGTACAAACTTTGAATGAGATTCACCAGGCTGCTTATTTACTACTTCTAATGTTTATTTTGATTTTTTGATAAATGAGAATATCCACTTTATAAATTTAAATGACATAGATAAAATAACATATACTCAACCCAATTTCACACATTCAGGTAAATAAGCTAGGATCCTTTTTAAAACAATCTATTGAACTGAGGACAGGGGACTCTTTAAATATTTACTTTTATTGTGTATATTAATGATCTTGTTGGTATTTTTTATTTTCATTTTGTTATGTTGTGCCACAACTATAAATATGTAGTTTTATGACAATAAAGATTTGAATTAAAAAAAAATAATATGTAAATCTTTTTCTTTTCTCGCATTTAAATCCTTAAAATAATCGTAAAATTTATTTATATCAATAGGAGATTCTTTTTTAGTGTCTAACAGTTCACGACCTAGGTTATTTTCTAAACCGTTCACACTTTCGCTAGTGACCGTGTCAACTATAGTTCACATGCTGCTGAACACACATGAAACGACAACACGTGTAATCATGTTTCTGTTTTAATAAACAATTATACTCGCTTTATTGTTCGATCTAAATATTTACATATGATACCGGCAAATTAATTCTTATTCTTTAATTCTTATCATGATAAATAATTAAATATCAAAATTAAAGTTAGATAGTTCCCTATGTGACGTAATACAATTATGGCTAATGAGATAACTAAAGCCTGGAGAGATTAACATTTAATTCTCATTACATTTTATTGTATTTTTATTTTTTCACTAAAAGGTTTAATTTTAACACAAATTTAATAGTCGATTTAAAGAAACTTTTCTTTGAAACTAAGGAACTCGTTGTGCATGTGGTATTGAATTCCGAAAAAAGGAGATTGATTTGAAAATATAAAGTACGGAAATTATAAGTGAGACGTAAAAATTTGTTCTAACGTTTTGTACGTCATATATAAATATAAAGTGATAATGGATGAACAAGTGGTGAGAGAGGTAGGTGTTCTTAACAAATAACATAGATATAGATATGAATTTTAGTATTTTAGTTGTCTGTGGCTTTGATCAAGCTGTTAGTAAACGCGAGTACTCTGAGACCTGTACTTAGTGTATTTTGTTGTTGTTAGTGATGCCGGAGGGATGCATATATATACCCTGCCACGTCCGGCCTGTGTTTTTGTTTGATGTTTTTTGCTGCCGTGCATCGACCGGATGAGTTTAGCCTTTTTCGATTGATTTTATTAGTTTTTTTTTTCTCATGTTATATATATAGCATGAGAACAAAAAACTAATATATTTTATATATATATATATGCTGTTACACCACAGTCACAGTCCAGGTTAGGGAGAGGTACTCTATATTCTTATCATTATACAATGTATTTGAATTTCAATTTATTAGTTAACATTATATTTTGACTTGATTTCACTAACTTAATGTGTTCTTGCTCTTTTCCATACAACCATGCATAATATATATAACGAAACAAAGTAGTTTTATTTACGTTTATAGCATCTCGCTTGTGGAAAATACCAATATAGAGGTTCAACATTAATAAACTACAGTTATTGTTATATCGTATGGGAAAAAGCAAGAACACATTAACTAAATAAGTTAAAATAAAAATACACCCCCCCCCCCCCCCAAAAAAAAAGCAAAAGGAAGATCCATTACCCAGGTGCCTGTGTTACCTTTTAAGTAAGGACTTTCCAATTTTATGAAAAAAATATATAAGCCTTTAACGATGGTTTTCGGTTTTTGACTCCATTTAAAAAACAATCATACCGAATTGTGGTGTGAATGAAATGATTTCATTGGTGACTATAATGCTGTTATATATGATGGTCTGATCGGGACCCTTAATTTCTGTTTTCTCTAAAAAAAATTATTTGTCCGTTATTCTCTTATCTTGATAAATTAGCTCCCGATTATCTCTTTTCTTTATATTTTGACTTATTTTCTCTATTCTTGATTTGTTTGCCGATTTTCAGTACGTAGTGTTTGCCCATCATTCTCATTTCAGTAAACCCCTTCCATGCAGATTCGTATAGCTGTTTTACTAATATGGGTCGCGTATACACGAAGAAAGTTTTTGTCTGGAAGCACATGCCAACCGCACAACATTCACCTTTGATAAAAATGCATGTTACTATTTAAATACAATTTACCGATTACTTTATAAATTAATTGATAACTTAATTCGATCATTTGATTTATAGATAAATTAATTGAAGAATTTTTATGCACTTTACCTTGTAACTTAAAAGTTCATTTGCTAGTAAAATATATAGTTTAGAATGAATCTGCTCCTTTTAGCCAAGGAAGCGTACTTTTTTTTGTAAATAAATATGTTGTTTGTTTCTTAATGTCTGGAAAAAATTGTTTCAGATTGCCACTGCAATAGATTGTTTCAATTGATGCATGATGAGTAAAAACATCTTGTCCTTGTGTGTTATTGAATTTCCTATGGATTAATATTCTTTCAGGGTCCCATGGTAAAACGTTCGACCCAAGCTTGCTTTCAGGAATATATTAAAAGAGGGAGGAAAGATACCAAAGGGACAGTCAAACTCATAAATCTAAATAATCTGACAACGCCATGGCTAAAAATGAAAAAGACAAACAGACAAACAATAGTACACATGGCACAACATAGACAACTAAAGAATAAACAACACGAACCCCAAAATGTACAACGTAGTATTTTCATTTTCTAGCACTTGCATGGTCTGTACCTCTGTTGCATGGTGCTGGACTGCTAGTTCCCGATGGTAGTCAGTTCTCTTGGTATATCTTACCCCTTTTCAAGTCAAAGAAACTATTGATTCTGCTATCAGTAAATTAAAAGCATTTTAAATATTATTGATTTACACATATACACATTCACGTTTCTAGAATCCGTTGTATCAATATTATTGGCATTGAACAACGTCATGGTTTTTTTCTGTGACTGTTAGTGACGTCTAAACTCTAAATCAACTAAATGTTTGATGTTAATTGATTGATATTTTAGTCTTGTATACATGATTTTTTATCAGTTATTGGCTACTATGAACTAGTTGAGTAACAGCGAGCACTCTCAGATCTTACATTTATAATATTTCATGACTTTCAGATATGCACTATAAAACCAGTGAATGGATGGCAATACTTAAAGAAAGTGATGAAAAGCAAAATATTGGACGATGAATACGAAAAAAGGCTTTATTGTGAAATGCGGAAGAAAAAAAGGACAAGTAAAATGTCCATGGAAGATCTGTCCAATGAAATCAGTCGTTGCTTGATCAAAAGACCATCTCTTATTCTTAATGAAGAGGATTTCGATAGGAACATCTTCCAGTCTATACAATTAAACACAAATTCAACTGACGAATTTGATCTCTCAGACTTTGAAGGTAAGATCGGACTGAACGCACGAGGTTTTAGACGGGGCCCTGAATCTATCTATTATTTAAATTTGATTTTTTTTAAAGTTTTTATTTAATTTTCCTCCGTCATTATTCTTCCCTTCTCTTTACTTAAGCACCTCAAAATCCTCTTTTCTTTAAATTTTATTATTATTCTCAATTATCTTTGTTTGGTCGTTAGTCTATAGGGCTCACTATTCTCTTTTCTGTAAACCAAGTCCAGTCCCCCGGTAAAGAACTACATATATACATATTTTTAGATATACAAGAAATAAGCTTAGGGATATCTGGTACAATTGACAATGCGATAACTATCTGACACGTGATACAAAATGATGCAGATGTACGTAACTATAGGTTACCATAAGGCCTTCAACAATAAACAATACAAGTACTGTATATGTAACATATAAAAGGCTTCGATATGACAAAATTTACAACAATTTAAACAACAAAACCAATGGTATAATGTATACACAAAACAATACGACACATAGCAACTTGCGACATCATATATAACACTCAGGTACCCTTAACTGCGACAATGATATAAAACCTTTTTTTGCCCACAGAAAATCGTTAAAGCAAAAGGGACCCAATAGTAGGAAAACCATTTTAAAGCATTTTTTTGTAGTTACTTGGAAATGTAAAAATGTATTCAATACGTATATTTTTGGGTTTTCCTTATCGTATTTGATTTTAGCAATGGTAAATGATCCACTATGTATTATGTTTATGGATTGAACAATCTATTTGTAGATGACGAAGACAACAACGAAATCGTTTACACATGTCAAGAACAGTATCTTCGATCGTGCGAGAAATATCACGTGGTTCCGGTCTCAAGATTTTATAGACAGTTAGAAGGAAATTCTGTGATTCTTAAAAACCACCAATTCGGCAAGGGCGAATTTAAAGCTTGTGCAGTTGCCTTAATGGTGAGCTTTTCAGTCTGCATATAGATATTAACCGACTTTGATTTGATACAAATACGTAATATATTATGACATGAATAAAAAAGATTGTTTCTTCTTTCTTCTAATCATTGATTTTCTGTAATTTTCAGCCCATTTTGATCGTTTGATCTCAGTTAAAGATTTTAAATATGTGTAATGGATTTGAATCACTTTAAAGGTCTTTTCCTTATTCAAAATACCTTTCACCACTTAAATCTTATGGAATTTTGTGTGGTAATATATTCATTATTCCTACTTTTAATTTTATTGAAATAAAACACTTTAAACGTTAATTGAATTGTTTTACAGTGTAACGGGACAGTGACCAAACTTGATATTGAAGGCGGTCAAATTGGAGCCGTCGGAATGTCGCACCTGTCTGATCTGTTATATCATACTGATTTATTAGTAGAACTAGTGAGTATTTCATGATTTATTAGTAGATCTAGTGAGTATTTGTTGATTTATTAGTCGAACTAGTGAGTATTTTATGATTTATTAGTAGAACTAGTGGGTATTTAATGATTTATTAGTAGAACTATTGAGTATTTTATGATTTATCATTAGAACTTGTGGAGTATTTTATGAACTATTAGTTGACCAAGTGAGCACTTTATGATTTATTTGTATAACTAGTGAGTATTTCATGAGTTATTAGTAGAACCAGTGATCTTTTTTAAAGATTTATTATTAGAACTAGTGAGTTTTTTTAAGATTTATTAGTAAAACTATTGAGTGTTTTATGATTTATTAGTAGAACTAGTGAGTGTTTTATGATTTATTAGTAGAAACAATTAGTATGTTATGATTTATTAGTATAACTAGTGAGTATTTTATGATTAATAAGTAAAACTTGTGAGTATTTTACATTCAAGCTAAGTGTGTAATAGTTTTCTTAAATGAAAGCATTGACACAAGTAGTACCAACTAAAATCTAGCAAGGTCATCAAATAGAAGATCCGAGTAATATTGGCAACGATAGGACAATAATGGTCAAGGCATGTCATTTTTGGTCCAGAATGTAAGTGAAAACAAGGCGATGATAGTCTAGTGATGCTGATTCGGACAACGCGATGCTTGTCAAAACATCTTAGCGATATTGGCCTAGCTCCTACGAGTGCAATTTTAGTGAAATCAGAGCGGTGTATGCCTAGCTTTGACAAGACCAAAGTTATAGTCAAAACAGGTGACGTTAACTAGCTTTGGCGAAGAAAGGAGAAAAATGACCCAAAGAATACAGAGCTGAATAATTCCAAACTCCCACACCCAAAATCACCTTTATACAGTCCATAGTACAATGAGATATTTACAATTAAGTTTTATCAAATAAAGCCGTTGTCGTGATGTTATGGTTTTTGATTTCCCCATTGGTATAAATAAATTTGGTGTTTTTACTGTCTTCTGATTGGTTAAAATTATTAGTTTTACTTTCAATGTTGTCAATTTTGATGGCGACACGCCCACTCTGACGTTGTGTATTCATACGCCAACATGTGTGTACGTTGTTAATATACATAATATAAAAAGTTCTCTGAGCCTTATTTTTGATAGAAATTTATTTATAATGAATGGCAATAATTTATTTTGATTTTGTTGAACCATAAAACTAATTTTTGACTCTTCACATTTTACATAATCCGCTTCGCGGATTATTCAATGTGAAGAGTCAAAAATTAGTTTTATGGTTCAATAAATTCAAAATAGATAATAGCCATTCATTAAATATTCCCCTTTTTTATTAACATTTTATATTGTATGAAAGATTGACACACCATAGTTCTTTTATTAACCTATTGAAAAGAAAATTATTATACTCAGAACCAATCTATTGTTTATTTTCAGAACCTTACAAAGAATGATGTTGGTAGAAAAGGGTTGATATTACTTGCAGAAGCCATTGATAAAAATCTAAAGCTAAAAGAACTTAATTTATCAGGTAAATAATTCAAGTCAAACTTTACTTACAAGAATAATTCTAAGATAAAACACAAGCCGATTAACTAGCAAATGAAATAATAGTACGAATACAAGTTGTATCAAAATTTTGTTAGTCAGCGGTCTAGACATCTAGAAAGGTGTTTAACTTTAGTATTCCCAATCTTAACACTTGTCGCTTTTTAGCAAAGGGTCAAGTGAGCTTTTCTCATCACTTGGCATCCGTCGACGTTCGCCGTCGTCGTCGTTAACTTTTACAAAAAATTTCTCCTCTAAAAACTACTGGGCCAAATTTAACCAAACTTGGCCACAATCATCATTTGGGGTATCTAATTTAAAAAAAAGTCATATGACCCGGCCAACCAACCAAAATGGCTGCCATGGCTAAAAATAGAACAATGAGGTAAAATGTAGATTTTGGCCTATATCTTTGAAACCAAAGCATTTGGAAAAAGTCTGACTGATGTAAAATTGTTTATCATGTCAAGGTCTATCTGTCCTGAAATTTTCAGACAAATCGGACAACCCAGTTGTTGTGTTGCTACCCCTGAATTTGTAATTTTAAGGAAATTTTGCAGTTTTTGTTATTATCTTGAATATCATTATAGATAGCGATAAACTGTTAACATCAATAAAGTTCATTTAAGTAAGATCTACAAATAAGTCAAATGACCAAAATAATGGTATACTGTAGTACGACGCTAGATTAAAACTGACGTGGAAAGGTAACACCCGGCCACCGAAAGCTTCATTTTAATGAAGCCCAGGTGGTCGTGTGGTCTAGCGAGACGGTTACAGTGCAGGCGATTTGCTGTCACGATATCTCAGTAGCATGGGTTCGAATCCCGGCGAGGGAAGAACAAAAAATTTTGTAAAGCAAATTTACAGATCTAACATTGTTAGGTTGATGTTTAGACGAGTTATATATATATATATATATATATATATAAGTACGTCTGAGTCAGTGACAACCCTACAACAGATGTATCCATCGGATCGCCATCAATGATGGTGATACATGGCTGTGTACATCATTGATGGCGATCCGATGGATACATCTGTTGTAGGGTTGTCACTGACTCAGACGTACTTATAAATATAATTATTTTCTGTGACTGTATCTTACATTAATTTGTAGGATCCTTTACTATAGATAATTTAGCTGATCTGTAACAATAACATCTTCATGTCTTATATATCATGTACTGCAGTACGCCGCTAGATTAAAACTGACGTGGAAAGGTAACACACGGCCAGCGAAAGCTCTTTTTTTTAAAGAGCCCAGGTGGTCGTGTGGTCTAGCGGGACGGCTGCAGTGCAGGCGATTTGGTGTCACGATATCACAGTAGCATGGGTTCGAATCCCGGCGAGGGAAGAACCAAAAATTTGCGAAAGCAAATTTACAGATCTAACATTGTTGGGTTGATGTTTAGACGAGTTGTATACATATATATATACCAAAAATTTTAACATTGTTGGGTTGATGTTTAGACGAGTTGTATACATATATATATATATATATATTAGACGAGTTGTATATATATATATATATATATATATATATATTAGACGAGTTGTATACATGTATATATATATATATATATATGTATACAACTCGTCTAAACATCACCGGCCGTGTGTTACCTTTCATGGCCGTGTGTTACCTTTCCACGTCAGTTTTAATCTAGCGGCGTACTGCAGTACATGATATATAAGGCATGAAGATGTTATTGTTACAGATCAGCTAAATTATCTATAGTAAAGGATCCTACAAATTAATGTAAGATACAGTCACAGAAAATAATTATATTTATAAGTACGTCTGAGTCAGTGACAACCCTACAACAGATGTATCCATCGGATCGCCATCAATGATGGTGATACATGGCTGTGTACATAATGTATATACAACTCGTCTAAACATCAACCCAACAATGTTAGATCTGTAAATTTGCTTTCGCAAATTTTTGATTCTTCCCTCGCCGGGATTCGAACCCATGCTACTGTGATATCGTGACACCAAATCGCCTGCACTGCAGCCGTCCCGCTAGACCACACGACCACCTGGGCTCTCATTAAAAAGAGCTTTCGCTGGCCGTGTGTTACCTTTCCACGTCAGTTTTAATCTAGCGGCGTACTGCAGTACATGATATATAAGGCATGAAGATGTTATTGTTACAGATCAGCTAAATTATCTATAGTAAAGGATCCTACAAATTAATGTAAGATACAGTCACAGAAAATAATTATATTTATAAGTACGTCTGAGTCAGTGACAACCCTACAACAGATGTATCCATCGGATCGCCATCAATGATGGTGATACATGGCTGTTTACATAATGTATATACAACTCGTCTAAACATCAACCCAACAATGTTAGATCTGTAAATTTGCTTTCGCAAATTTTTGGTTCTTCCCTCGCCGGGATTCGAACCCATGCTACTGTGATATCGTGACACCAAATCGCCTGCACTGCAGCCGTCCCGCTAGACCACACGACCACCTGGGCTCTCATTAAAAAGAGCTTTCGCTGGCCGTGTGTTACCTTTCCACGTCAGTTTTAATCTAGCGGCGTACTGCAGTACATGATATATAAGGCATGAAGATGTTATTGTTACAGATCAGCTAAATTATCTATAGTAAAGGATCCCACAAATTAATGTAAGATACAGTCACAGAAAATAATTATATTTATAAGTACGTCTGAGTCAGTGACAACCCTACAACAGATGTATCCATCGGATCGCCATCAATGATGGTGATACATGGCTGTGTACATAATGTATATACAATTCGTCTAAACATCAACCCAACAATGTTAGATCTGTAAATTTGCTTTCGCAAATTTTTGGTTCTTCCCTCGCCGGGATTCGAACCCATGCTACTGTGATATCGTGACACCAAATCGCCTGCACTGCAGCCGTCCCGCTAGACCACACGACCACCTGGGCTCTCATTAAAAACAGCTTTCGCTGGCCGTGTGTTACCTTGATAACCCTTACGGGCACCTGATGAAATGCCCGTTTTTATCAGCTCACCTGAACAAAAGGGTCAAGTAATCTTTTCCCACCAATTTGCAGACGAATCAGACTTCCCGTTGTTGGGATGCTGCCCCTGAATTGGTAATTCTAATGATCATTTTCAGTTATTGGTTGTTATCTTGAATATTATAATCTATAGAGAGATATAAACTGTAGCAGCAAAAATGTTTAGCCAAGTAAGATCTACAAATAAGTAAAATGACCAAAATTGTCAATTAACCCATTAAGGAGTCATTGCCCTTTAAAGTCATTTCTGCAATTAAGTAAATATTTGAAATCTTTTACAAAAATCTTCTCCTCTTAGTCTACTTAGCCAAAAAAAAAATATTTCGTAATTACGCGATAATCATCCCGTAATTACGAGATGAAAAAACTTCTTATCTCGTAATAACGCGATAGTGTTCTCGCAATAACGCGATCGTTTTCTCGCAATTATGCGATAGTTTTCTCGTAATTACGAGATATTTTTTTTTTAACCCTTTCGTAAAAAAGTGGAAGTCCAACAAATATAATTATTTATGCTTCTTACAAATGATTTGTTTTCAATTCTCCTATTTTTTTTTTACAGATAACAATATAAATGGCGATGATTGTGATATAGTTAGACAGATAATGGAGGTAACATATAGTTAAAATTGACACTCGTTTACTACATTCGGCACACCTCGGCAGATTTTACATCTGATTTGTCGTAACCACAATCCCCTCCTCTTTCTTTTAATTGAGACTTATCACTATAAATGTGTTCTTACCACGAATAATTATAACATAATCAGTATTTTACTAACTAATTCTTTTGTGTTCCAGTTCTTCGAAATCTTTTGCACCCAATTATTTTCTATTTTTTACATCTTTTGCTCATTTTTCTCTATTCATTTTTTCCCCATTATTCTCCTAACCTGACTCTCATGCAGTTTAAGTTGCTCGGAACTGAAACGTTGGCAGGAGTCTTGTCATTACCTTTCTCTTTCATGTAAATAAATTTCATGATAATTAAAAGAATATCTACAATTTATTATTTTTATGTTTTTTATGATTAGGGCGACAACATGCTACAGTCATTGAATCTAAGTCACAACATAATTTGCATCTTAGGCGGACAACATATTGCAAGAGGATTAGGTAAGACTATCTTCGCTTTCCATGGTCACGATCCGGATCCCAACTGTTCACTTGAAAAAGAGACGAGTAGATCGTAACCATTGACTACCAAAGATTTGGGCAATACTGTTGTTGAGAATATTCAAAATATGGAGTTATACTTCAAAATCACATTAAAAAATAGCTAACTGTATGCACTGGATTGAAAAAAAAATCTTATCAATTATTTGTTCTTAGATCTGAAAAAGTGAACCAAAAGACACCCAAAACCGATCCTAAGTGATTTTACTTTAAAGCAACCTGAACCTGGAACACGAATAGATGTTTCTTCAAAATAACTTTTTATCTAGCTTACGTATGATTTTGTTTTGGTGTGTGGGTTGAGGGCTGTTCATTTTTTCTTCTTGCTTGATATGAAATCATTTGAATACACATGGTATCCACTAAATTTTACCAAATTAGAGTAATACACTTCAGTGTGTATAAAAGAAAACAATCTACTAGTGTCTATTTTTTTTGAACAGCGAAAAATGACGGATTAAAAGTTCTGAATCTAAGTTGGAACAGGATATCAGGGAATGGAGCGGCTGCTATTGGCTATGCTTTGGCTAAAAACAGTGACCTCGAAGTTCTAAATGTATCCTGGAACGGCTTCGAACATGGCGGAGCACATGCGTTAGCTCATGGCTTAAGTCAAAACACGTGTTTAAAGGAGTTGGATGTTAGTTCAAATAGAATCGGCCAATCAGGAATGGCAAAATTAATGAAAGGTGTAAAGGAAAACACGACCCTTGAAGCTCTGAAGGTAAGTCAAATTTTAGTCAACCTTAAAGTTGTTTGTTACGTTTTTTACTGATTCATGTGAGTCTGAATGAAATGTTTTCATTTCTGCAATCGTTTTGTATGATATGTTTATCTGTGTTTTTTTTTTTAATTTTTTGCCCGTTATGTTCTGTTCTTTATTTTCAAGCGTCCAGTTTATATTATCTATTGTTTAATTTTTGGCCTTTTTTTCTTAGTTCTTTATTTTTGGGCCCTTGATTCTGTTTTTTTTTCTTCCCCATTATTCTCTATTCTGTAAAACCCATCCATGATACCCTCATTCCTCTATCAATATTTCACTAAATATATGCAGAATAAATTACTGAATTCTTCATTGGAGTAATTCCAAGCTCCTTGCAACTAAATTACAGTATATAACAAGATATAAGAAGATGTTGTATGAGTGGCAATGAAACAAATTTCAATTATAATAACAATCCTAAATAAGTAAACCATTATAGGTAAACATCGAACAGCAAGCCATAAAGGGCCCCCAAAATGGCGAGTCGGTAAAACCATTCAAACAGGAAACCAACAATCTAATCTATATAAAAAACGAGAAACACTGACAAGCACTGAACATAAGGTTCTTGACTCAGGACATGGGCATACAAGTGCTGCGGGTTCAACGTTTTATCTTGCGCCAACCTTCACCCTAACCTGCGACAATGGTGTAACGATATGACATAAGAACACCATAAAACATTAATTGAAAAAGGCTCAATTCATCAAAGTATGAATACTACTTATTAGACGAACGTTAGACCATGAAAACCAAATTACCAAAGAGTAAAATTATAAACCACAGAAAAAGATGATAAAGCAAAAACCAGTAAGAAATATTTTGACAAACAACCAGTCATTTCTGTACCAATCGAAAGAGCGTGTTAAGAAGAATCTTTAACGTGCAAAGAGCGTGATATTCCCTGAACACAAATAAAATGAGTTTATTAGTTATACTACTGGCCGAGAAAGCCTTTAGGAGTAAAGGTTTATATACGGTCTTCACCACGGAGCTTTAGCTTACACCGAACAGCAAGCTACCGGTATATAGGGGTCCAAAAAATTGCTAGAGTATTACCATTTAAACTGCATGAAAAACCAACGATCTAATCTATTAAAAAAAAAACGAGAAACGAGAAACAATTATGAACCATATCAACAAACAACAACTACTGAACATCAGGTATCAATTGGCAACCACTACATTGCAATGGTATTTGATAGTTACCAACACTTATCCCTAGCCTGGAATTCTGGCTCACTTCTCCACAGTAGACGAAGTACCGGTATAATGTTGAGTCAGGATGCAAGGCTCAGCTCACTAGGCGTATCTAGGATGTCATGTAGCATATAATAAAAAAAACACTACTGAAAGCATTAATGACGCACGTAAGCAGTCTATAATATCAGATTATTACATGGCATTTTTCATATCGCATGTATTATCAGCCCTAGGTTCAATATGATCCCAAGAGCCGCATGGCTCGAGGGCTGATATTGACCGAGGGCTGATAATATATGAGATATGAAAAGTGACATGTTATGATCTTTTTATCATATGCTTCAACAATGGAGAAAATAGCAGATTCATATATTGTTCCCAAATAGAAGTTCACAGATTGAAAAGTTTATGGACGTCGGACACACATTTAGTACATTCGATATCAAATCTTTCTACCATATGCCTCAACAGAGGAGAAAACAATTTTAATATGGACGACTCGACAAACCAAAAAACTTTCTAAATTATTTTTGAAACTTATAAAGAATGCATTTATTTAATAATTTGTTTGTTTGTTTGTTTTTTTATTTATTTATTTTTTTATTTTTTTTTTTTTTATTTTACACAATGTACTTTTCAGTATCTAAATAATTGTTTTGTACACTATTTGGTAATGTTTTTCACTGAAAACGTAGCATTGAGGTGTATTTTCCGGAATTTGCCGAGTATCACCGGAATGCCATGTGATAACGTTACGGAAAGGCATGTGATAACAATCGAAGCATGTGATAAACTTTTCGTATCAGCCCGCTAAGCACCAATTCGAAAAATATGAAATTTACGTTAATTTAATGCTATTATCATACAGTAAAAATCATATGTTATTTAGTCTAAGTATATGATAAAAAAGATTATCATATAAAAATGTGCAGCTAAATCTAGTCTATAATGATAAATAAAATTATCTATATGCATTTCTTGTTCATATTTTGACAGATAGCAGACAACTCTATTATAACATCAGACACATTTCTGGTCTTGTTGACACTAGAAAAGCACGAACAGCTATCCTACTTGGATTTTGGCGTAAGTTTTCATTTTTATGGTAAGGTTTTGGAATGTGTGTCAGATGTTAGGGTTCCTTGGTTTTTTTCCTGCGATACAGGGTCAAATTGTTTGCCCATAACACCCATTTTTCTGTTTCGAAAGCTAATAAGAGATTTTTACCAAAGTTTAAGCAGATTTTAAATTCCTTTTCCCTTATTTTGAGACCCAAATAATATCAATGCAAATAAGGTTCTAATTCACCCTTTTCCCCGCCATTTTTTTAAACTAAAAAAATAACAACATTAACATATCTGATTTTGATAAATAGCTCGAAATATGTGAGTTACACATTAGATAAAACAAAACAAACAAAATAATAAACTTACCAATCAAAAAACATAATGCAGGAGTACCCCCCCCCCCTTACAATGAACAAACAGAAACATACTAACGAACACACATGTGCACAAAACCGTTGTATTTTTTTCTCTTTCTTGTTGATTTTTCCTTTTTTTAAATAAAATTTGTGTGAATACGTGTTATTCATCAAATTCTTTATCTCAGAATCAACCAGTCACTGATGAGTTTGAAGAAAAAGTCTCCGAAATCCAAAAAGTGAAAAACATTGTCGTCAAATATGGTAAAATTATCCGTAACCCAAATCCGAGAAAAACAGGTGGAGATGACAGAATGTATATCAGCGGCGATCCACTACTGGTTCTGCTTGAATTCACCAGGATGAAGAAAATACATATATTGGACATGTTCCGAACATTCGATACAGATGGAAGCCATTCTATATCATGGGAGGAATTCGGACAGGGAATAGAGGTTCGTTTATATTACATGTAGCTCTAGACTACATGGGTTTCTGTAGGACCGAACTACTCATTTTTAAAAACTCCAAAAACAGCAGCCACATTGCTACGCGATGAGGTTACTACTGTTATTTGGAGTTCTTTGTGTCTGTTTTTCAGATCTTGTTGGTTTTTTTTAAATGTACTGTTAACGAAAGAAGAAACTAAATTGTGTAAAGAAACTTAAACGGTTGTCAATATAAAGATGTGGTATGATTTTTCGTACGGATGTGAATAGTAAATCCCAAATCGACAGAAACAAGTGCATGTGACTGTACGACCTTCTTAATTTCACAATATTGCCAATTTTGCAAACAACAAAGTTGAGTTTACAGATATCTGAAAAAAAGTTTCATTAAGGATGTTTATTGAAGCAATTTCACCAAGTTGACAGACTTATATATAACAAAAGCATATAAAACTAAAAATACGACTAATGTTCGTCCTTAAACAAGTAAATTGAGGCCGCGTGATATTACAAGATTTCCCTATGTAACCTATTATATCGAATATCCTAAAATTATTTACTCAACAATATAAAAAAAGAAGATGTGGTATGATTGCCAATAAGACAACTCCCCACAAGAGACTAAAATGACACAGAAATTAACAACTATTGGTCACCGTACGGCATTCAACAATGAGCAAAGCCCATACTGCATAGTCAGCTCTAAAATTCACAGTTATAGTCCAATGGGGTGGAAGGCATACATAAACCAACACTGAAATAGGTTAACAGTACATAATAAAAAAAAACAACATAAAAGAACAAAACATTGTATAAGTATCTGCATATACTGACTCAGTCATTGTCAGTGAGTGTGTGAAAAACACACTTGAAAAGGTGATCTTACTTTTGTCTTAATATTTTTCATCAATAAGATTTTCGCTCTTTACAGCACAACAAATTACCGATTAGACCATCAGACATAGACAAGATTATACAGCGTATTGATATCAATATGGATGGACAGGTGGATTTCAGGTTGGTAAATGCTTGAAGCACTCAACAGCTTTTTAGAAAGCTAAAACTTTTGTTCAGATCTTGTATGTTGGACTGCATTGGGTTGGATGGGAGGTCTTCATATCTTTGATTTTAAGGTCATTTGCATCTAAATAAAATTGGCCCATTAATGTTTTTTTTTACAATTTTTCTCTATTCTCTATAATTTTGGCCTATAATTATCTTATCTGTAAATCCACATATATAACATGGCGGAAACATACATTTGATCTCCAATATAACAACGAGGCACCACACTTCTTAAATGAATTAATTTGAGAGTATCATTTGCTCTTGGAGTAGCTGGTCTTTTTTCATAGATCATTTGGTTTTATAACATGGAATTCATGTATTTTTACAAAATTCTTAAAAATCATTGGCAGTTATATGTTATTAAGTGATGGTGTATATATATGTATTTATACTGTAATGAGCACTTAGAAACATGTTCATCTTTGCCCCTCTCTTATTTATCAACATGAATTGACGCGAAATCATATGTTCAAGTTTTGAATGCCCTTCGATATCTTCCTCCTCTTTTGAACATGTACCTACGGCAGATGCGGATTAAGGATGGGTCCGAGTGCCCTTCTGGTGGAAAAATTTGGTTGATTATTTAGGAAATCACTGAAGCACGACTGGAGCGGAACCCCTTTTAATCAGTCAATGGCTCCCTCTAATAATTCTGGATCCACCACTGCTACCGGATTTGAAAAGGAAAATCAGAATCAAACATTTTTTTAGAGTTGATTAATTTTCATGAAATTTCTTTCTTCTTTCAGTGAGCTGGTTATTGCCCATAAAGAACATACAAAGAAAGTAGAGAAGTTCACTGCCAGAGGAGAGGATGCATTCCAGAGGAGTGAAATTGGAATAATAAACGAACGGTTGAGGAAGTGGTTTGCAGATTCTTTTATGAGAGAAAAATCTTCTACTGAGGCTGTTTCTTAAAATTTCAGATTACAAACGGGAATACATGAAATTTCGTACATGTTCATCAACAGCAGATACAATTAAGTTTTTAAAGTATCAGATTCATATTTCGCTATACTTTTATTCTTACAAAGACAATGGTGCTATTGCATTCGTAGATAAATATCATGAAACTATTTGTTACATCTCAATATGTATTTATTTATAAAAAATGAAATCTTTGTGCTGTTTCATTTCGCAGACTTTCATACTATTTACCAGTCAATATTTTCAGAAGACTATTACCCTGTTCAATAGTTTTACAATCATATTTCCCAAACTTTTTCATATTTATTTTTCACCAAGATCAAGTCATTGACATTTCGCTTCGCTTGAACCTTTTCTCGTCGTGATGTAAAACACTGAAAATGTAAAGGTTGAGAAACATTACCCCCCCCCTCTAAAAAAACAACAACCCACAAACAAACAAACAAAACAAAACAACCTGGGTTGAAGTAAGGTGCTCCGAAAGTAACACCCATCATGTAATACTTGTTAATGTGCATAATGATATAAGGATATCAGAACTGTACACATTGTCTTTGTTCAATACTGTAACATTGTCTTTGTTCCATACTGTGACATTGTCATGTTTAATACTGTGACATTGTCTTTTTTCAGTACTGTGACATTGCCTTTGTTCAATACTGTGACATTGTGACATTGCCTTTGTTCAATACTGTGACATTGTGACATTTCCTTTGTTCAATACTGTGACATTGTGACATTGCCTTTGTTCAATACTGTGACATTGTGACATTGCCTTTGTTCAATACTGTGACATTGTGACATAACCTTTGTTAAATACTGTGACGTTGTGACATTGCCTTTGTTCAATACTGTGACATTGTGACATTGCCTTTGTTCAATACTGTGACATTGTGACATTGACTTTGTTCAATACTGTGACATTGTGACATTGCCTTTGTTCAATACTGTGTCATTGTGACATTGCCTTTGTTCAATAATGTTTCATTGTGACATTGCCTTTGTTCAATACTGTGACATTGTGACATTTCCTTTGTTCAATACTGTGACATTGTGACATTTCCTTTGTTCAATACTGTGACATTGTGACATTGCCTTTGTTCAATATTGTGACATTGTGACATTGCCTTTGTTCAAAACTGTGACATTGTGACATTGCCTTTGTTCAATACTGTGACAATGTGACATTTCCTTTGTTCAATACTGTGACATTGTGACATTGCCTTTGTTCAATACTGTGTCATTGTGACATTGCCTTTGTTCAATTCTGTGACATTGTGACATTGCCTTTGTTCAATACTGTGACATTGTGACATTTCCTTTTTTCAATACTGTGACATTGTGACATTGCCTTTGTTCAATACTATGACATTGTGAAATTGCCTTTGTTCAATACTGTGTCATTGTGACATTGCCTTTGTTCAATACTGTGACATTGTGACATTGCCTTTGTTCAATACTGTGACATTGTGACATTGCCTTTGTTCAATACTGTGACATTGTGACATTGCCTTTGTTCAATACTGTGACATTGTGACATTGCCTTTTTTCAATACTGTGACAGTGTGACATTTCCTTTGTTCAATACTGTGACATTGTGACATTGCCTTTGTTCAATACTGTGACATTGTGACATGCCTTTGTTCAATACTGTGACATTGTGACATTGCCTTTGTTCAATACTGTGACATTGTGACATTGCCTTTGTTCAATACTGTGACATTGCCTTTGTTCAATACTGTGTCATTGTGACATTGACTTTGTTCAATACTGTGACATAATGTGTGTTAAATACTGTGACATTGTGACATTGTCTTTGTTCAGTACTGTAACAATGTTTTGTTCAGTACTGTGACATTGCCTTTGTTCAATACTGTGACATTGTGACATTTCCTTTGTTCAATACTGTGACATTGTGACATTGCCTTTGTTCAATACTGTGACATTCTGACATTGCCTTTGTTCAATACTGTCACATTGTGACATTGTCTTTGTTCAATACTGTGACATTGTGGCATTGCCTTTGTTCAATACTGTGACATTGTGACATTGCCTTTGTTCAATACTGTGACATTGTGACATTGCCTTTGTTCAATACTGGACATTGTGACATTTCCTTTGTTCAATACTGTGACATTGTGACATTTCCTTTGTTCAATACTGTGTCATTGTGACATTGCCTTTGTTCATTACTGTGACATTGTGACATTTCCTTTGTTCAATACTGTGACATTGTGACATTGCCTTTGTTCAATACTGTGACATTGTGACATTGCTTTGTTCAATACTGTGACATTGTGACATTGCCTTTGTTCAATACTGTGACATTGTGACATTGCCTTTGTTCAATACTGTGACATTGTGACATTGCCTTTGTTCAATTCTGTGACATTGTGATATTGCCTTTGTTCAATACTGTGTCATTGTGACATTTCCTTTGATCAATACTGTGACATTGTGACATGCCTTTGTTCAAAACTGTGACATTGTGACATTGCCTTTGTTCAATACTGTGACATTGTGACATTGCCTTTGTTCAATAATGTGACATTGTGACATTGCCTTTGTTCAATACTGTGACATAATGTTTGTTAAATACTGTGACATTGTCTTTGTTCCCGACTGTAACATTACCTTTGTTTAGTACAATGGTGGTTTTTTTCAGTACTGTGAATTTAGTGTTTACTTATTGGTTTAGAAATACTGCCACCAGGTCCAACAAATTTGCAAAAAATAGAGATTTTCAACAATTAATGCTGGAGAAAAGTCTATCGCCTCTCCAAACACGGTCCAGCTATTTGAATCATATCGGGTTTATTTCCAACCAAACCATCAGTTGAAACAAAATGTCTAACTCTTTTCAAAAAAATTTGCAGACAACTTGACAACTCTATGATGAAACAACTCGCATATAGACAATTGCATATCAAATTAAACATCAGTAGCAGTTACCAAAACTAGGGGCTCTAAAGAGCCTGTGTCGCTCACCTTGGTCTATGTGAATATCAAACAAAGAACACAGATGGATTCATGACAAAATTGTGTTTTGGTGATGGTGATGTGTTTGTACATCTTACTTTACTGAACATTCTTGCTGCTAACAATTATTTCTATCTATATTGAACTTGGCCCAGTAGTTTCAGTGGAAAATGTTCGTAAAAATTAAATTTTTTTATGAAAATTGTTAAAAATTGACTATAAAGGGCAATAACTCCTAAAGGGGTCAACTGACCATTTCGGTCATTTTGACTTATTTGTAAATCTTACTATGCTGACCATTATTGCAGTTAACAGTTTATCTCTATCTATAATAATATTCAAGGTAATAACCAAAAACAGCAAAATTTTTCTAAAGTTACCAATTCAGAGGCAGCAACCCAACAGCGGAATGTCCGATTCATCTGAAAATTTCAGGGCAGATAGATCTTGACCTCATAAACAATTGTACTCATGTCAGATTTGCTCTAAATGCTTTGGTTTTTGAGTTATAAGCCAAAAACTGCATTTTACCCCTATGTTTTATTTTTAGCCATGGCGGCCATCATGGTTGGTTGGCCGGGTCAATCAACATATTTTTTTAAACAAGATACCCAAAAGATGATTGTGGCTAAGTTTGGATTAATTTGGCCCATTAGTTTCAGAGGAGAAGATTTTTGTAAAAGATTACTAAGATTTACGAAAAATTGTTAAAAATTGACTATAAAGGGCAATAACTCCTAAAGGGGTCAACTGACCATTTCGGTCATGTTGACTTATATGTAAATCTTACTATGCTGAACATTATTGCAGTTTACAGTTTATCTTTATCTATAATAATATTCAAGGTAATAACCAAAAACAGCAAAATTTCCTTAAAATTACCAATTCAGGGGCAGCAACCCAACAACGGGTTGTCTGATTCATCTGAAAATTTCAGGGCAGATAGATCTTCACCTGATAAACAATTTTACTACATGTCAGATTTGCTCTTAATGCTTTGGTTTTTGAGTTATAAGCCAAAAACTGTATTTTACTCCTATGTTCTATTTTTAGCCATGGCGGCCAGCCGGGTCAAGCCACACATTTTTAAAACTAGACACCCCAAAGATGATTGTGGCCAAGTTTGGATTAATTTGGCCAAGTAGTTTCAGAGAAGAAAATTTTTGTAAAAGATTACTAAGATTTACGAAAAATGGTTAAAAATTGACTATAAAGGGCAATAACTTCTAAAGGGGTCAACTGACAATTTCGGTCATGGTGACTTATTTGTAAATCTTACTTTGCTGAACATTATTGCAGTTTACAGTTTATCTCTATCTTTAACAATATTCAAGATAATAACCAAAAAAAAGCAAAATTTCCTTAAAATTAGCAATTCAGGGGGCAGCAACCCAACAACGGGTTGTCTGATTCATCTGAAAATTTCAGGGCAGATAGATTTTGACCTGATCAACAATTTTTCCCATGTCAGATTTGCTCCAAATGCTTTGGTTTTTGAGTTATAAGCCAAAAACTGCATTTTACCCTTGTGTTCTATTTTTAGCCATGGCGGCCATCTTGGTTGGTTGGCCGGGTCAAGCCACACATTTTTTAAACTAGATACCCCAATAATGATTGTGGCCAAGTTTGGTTAAATTTGGTCCAGTAGTTTCAGAGGAGAAGATTCTTGTAAAAGTTAACAGACGACGCCGGACGACGACGCACGACGGACGCAAAGTGATGAGAAAAGCTCACTTGGCCCTTAGGGCCAGGTGACCTAAAAACTAATATGGAATTTGTGACATCTTTCAATTTCAAGATTATACACTAAAATAACATGATTGGAAACATTATTATCTAAAAGAGGGACGAAAGATACCAAAGGGACTGTCAAACTCTAAAATAAACTGACAACGCCATGGCTAAAAATGAAAAAGACAAACAGACAAACAATAGTACAAATGACACAACATAGAAAACTAAAGAATAAACAACACGAACCCCACCAAAAAACTAGGGGTGATCTCAGGTGCTCCGGAAGGGTAAGCAGATCACTGTGATGCATTACAAGAAATTAGCATCCAATAATCGATCTGAAATATGACAACAATCCATCAAATAAAAAGCCAATCCAAAACAAGATCTGTTCATCAACTAACATACATACATCTCCAATGCAACAAAGGCAGTTTTAAATTCGTATTCTTAGCCAGCCAATTAAAGATTGAAATAATATCCTACCTGAAATTTCAACCAAAACCTCTACATGCAGACAACTTTACGGATGCACTTAATCATGAGGTCCTTCTTAAAACATGTTCTCACTTAAACTAAATGTGCTAATGGTTTACTTTTATAAATTGTGACTTGGATGGAGAGTTGTATATCTGACACTCATACCACATCTTCTTATATTTATTGTTTTATCTTAAGGTGGTACCCAACACTTTCACTAAAATTAATTTGGCTCGTTTAATTGTCATAAAATTTGACACTTTTACAAAAATATAAAAAATTTTAAAAATTTGAACCAACCGTTTTGTCAGAAAAATTACACTGGTTATATAGCAGTTTGACAACCACCAATTTTGATCATTGAGAAGCTTAATATTCCTTTTACAACACAACGTAATTAAAACGTTTAGCTGACTTTACAGAGTTGTCTCCCTGTAGTGTTAGGTACCACCTTAATATGAAAACAATATACAAAAAATATAAAAATTAAAAGTTAAATAAATATCATAAAGTTAATAAATTAAAGAAAATAATTTAAATTAACTTTAAAGCTACCTCACCCATGCATGCGCCGGAAAGTAATCTTCAAAGTGTTGATGGTTCTCTGTATCTATAGAAGAAGAAAAGGGGCATTTAGACTGGTCACTAGAACATAAATTGCACAAGCGAAACGTGCAAGTATGCATGCCGGGGTATTGCTAATTGTTGAAGGCCTTACAATGACCTATAGTTTTTTAAATTCTATGGTATTTTGTCTGTGGTAAAAAGTTTTCTCATCGACAATCCTACCACAGTTTTCTGTTATTTAAAGAATTTACGAATCTTCGATGGCAAAACGATCTAACTGTTATCAGGATTATAATTTAATACGTCAAACACGTGTTTTGTCTACAAAAGACTCACCAGTGACGCTCAGACCAAATTAGTTATAAAACCAAACAAGTACAAAGTTATAAAAATTACCATATAATTGATATTCATGGCATCACAGAAGTGCTGACTACTTGGCTGGTGATACCCTCGAGGACGAAACGTTCACCGGCAGTGGCCTCGACCCCAGTGGTGTAAATAGTTATCAAATGTACCAGGATTATAATTTAAAACGTCAGACGCGCGTTTCGACCGTGAGCTGATGTATCATATATATACAGACTACTGGACGAAAAACAACTGTCCATACCAATATCTGTCAAAGTTGTACATTGTATAACAGTTGTTAAATTGCCCTGTTGCAGTTATTTTGTAACTGTTTCAATTTTCAAACTTTTGTCGACTGCAAAAACGCTAATATTGTTGTCACAGCAACTGTTGTTATAGGACTGATACAACTATTTCAAAGTTAAACAGTTTTAACAACAGTCCCAAAAACGTTTCAACAGTTATACTAAACTGTTTAAACGCCGAAAAGGTTGTCACAGTTATAATCAAACTCTTGCAGCCATTTAAAAGTTGGATGTAAAGCATTTTCACCGTTTGCAATATAAATAAGAAGGTTGTTACAAAAAAGACACAACTGTCACACATATTTAAAACATTGGTTTAAAAAGAAACTTATTGTTAACAAAACATATGCAATATTGAAATATTTGCCAGTTTCAAAATAAATAGCTTTTCATACCAGTAGTATGTATTGATAGGGGATAAATTGAGGAATCCAAAAAACAAAATAAATATAGGGGTAAATGTACTTGTTTCCGAGATACTACAGCCATTGGAATTTTGGCGGGAACATGTTCTCTCTTGTTTTTTCATAGCTTTATCATTGATCAGTTAAAGTTCTCGCAAACTATCAAAAAATAAATAAGATTTTAAAAGACTTTTACAAATGGCTTATAATTATACATGTAAAAGATTTATAAAAAAAAATATGGGGTCCATGGGCAAAATTTTTTAATGCATTCAAATGGATAAAACCAGAGGATTTCGAAAATCTGACAAAAATATCACAACACTGTGCACGTGATTATTATATGCATTTCACGTTAACATTCGGCGTTACCAAAGGTGACACAAATATCGTATATACAATTTTATTCTACGAGTATTATTTTGTGTTTGTTTTATTTCTTTATTGTTTAACAGGCTTTATATTTAAGAATTGAATGCTTCTTTTTGTAAATTTATTGGGGTGTAAAAGCGTTGACCGAAGTACATTTTGTATGAAGTGCGGAATTAAGCGCTTCATTCTAAAAATGTACGCACGGTCAACGCTTTTACAACCCTATAATGTTACAAAAAGAAGCATTCAATACTTATAATTACATTTTTTAGCTATGATTATGAAAACACGAATTTTATATATTTTATTATTTAATTCACCTGTGCACTTTATTGTTGGAGCACGTGTTATCATGAATGAAAAGTTGTATTGAGCAATGCAACTGCTTATGGAATAACACGTGATGTGCAGTTAGCCAATCAGAATAAAATATTATAATGAAACATACATCTACTAATGTAATTATTAATGTATGTGTATGTATACGATTTTGTTAGCTTTGCCAGAGACATATAATTATACGATAATAATTATAAAATTATGCTTCTGGTTTCGTTTTTATATTGTTGGTTGTTAGGTATTTATTGTTTGTTGTGTCTTGGATTCTTCCCTTTTTTATCAACGATAATATTTTTTCTTTGTTAAAAAGTTATTAATATTGTAAAAGTTTAAAACTTGAGATAATTCAGCACATTAATTTCATTTTCTTTGCTTTCTTAATATTCTTTTAATTTATACTTTTATATTAAAGGATTTTAGTAGAAAGTGTCTGTGTTTCATTGTTTTGCTGTATGTAAAATGTTTGTAAGTCATTAGCCCTTATAGGCGTAAAGTGCTTTTTCAATAAAGTTAAGTATTTAAAAAAATACCAATGAGTTATAATCACACCATGGATACACAAATCCTAATTCACACATTGCTGCACAAACACGTTAGGGCACCACGAATAAGCTTGTCGAAGTTCCGTAAATAATTACACTCGCTTTATTGTTCAATCAAAGTCTTTACATAATAATACGGCACCTTCTTGAATAATAAAGATTAAAATTAAATTTAAAGTTACAAATAATTCCCCCATGTGACTCAATACAATTACCGTTAATGACGTAATTAGTGCCTTTATACATTTAAAATAATTACCTTATATTGTATTATTTTATTTTTCACTAAAAGGTTTAATTATGACAGAAATGTAATATATGATTCTAGTAAAGAATATTTACTTTTACATGAAATTGATTAACATGTTGTTTTGAATTACTTGTAATATAGAACTGACGAAATTGAAGTGATTGGAAGATAGCACGGACAATTCTAAGCGAGACATTACCTTTTTTTGAACATTTTTACGTCATAACTATGTCTGATGAAAACTATAAAGTGATTACGGATGACCAAATGAGAGACGAGGTATTTGCATTAACGCATAACTTGGATGGTCTGAGTGAGGTATGTGCATAAACGAACCAAACATTACGTCATATTTATTTATAGTGGATTGGGAAACAAGTTATATAGCAATCCCTTTCCACTTTGCGGGTGCGAGTGCTGCCTTGAAGCGGCAATAACCTGCTATTTTTCGAAATCTACACGGGTGTCTTTTACGTGAAAGAGATATTGCTCTCTCTTAAAAAAAAATGGGTCAGACATTTATCGTCCCCTTCCGAAGGACTATCATCGTTTCTCAAGACCATACTGGCTCGCAAATGGTATCAAGGGAGAGAGAGCCGACTATTTTTTTCTATTTTTTTTTCGAACTATGATTTTATTGCCATATAACTGATAAGATTTGAGACAATAAAATACGCAAAAAAAATATATAAGCATTATATGAATGAAAACATACACACAATACAAATACAAAAACAAAAATCCTAGGAAAACATATTATCCTCAGACTCCAAGGATTTGTATAGTAAGTAGTGGAGAGTAGCGAACTCTCGCCGTGTAAAAAAAAAAGTTAAACCACGAGATTTCAATCCCTCTTACTATACAAATCAGTATAATACCTATATCCGTTGTACCGATGACACACGGTGATATATAAAACTAAAATGCATTTCAAGTTCCAGAACAGCAAAAACTTAAAATTCAATGTGCAATGTGTGTCCATTGTTCTATATTATGTATTGAGTTGGTTAAATTTTAAAATGTAAAATGTGTGGTGATAACTGTGTGGAAAACGAATTCCATTTCCTCATGAACTGTAACATTTACAATAAGCCACGAGTTCAATATTTCTCACAAAATAACACAGCATATTAACGCACGAATATTAAAACACAGAACAACAAAAACATTAAGAAAAGGGCATTAATTACAACGTATATGTGTTCCTGTTCGAATAATGACATTTAAATAATATGAAAAAATAATGTAATATTTTGAGGTATTTTGTCCGTCAATTTTTTCAATTCCAAAAAAGTTGATGGTTAAGGAACAACCATTTTACTTCAAGGGTGGATATGATTTTTGTCTGAGCGTGTAGGTTATATGACCTCCTTTATCTTTTTTCAGAATTTTTTTTTTTCAACGCTGTCAATCAAAATATTTTTCCAATATTTAAAACTATAAGGAAGGTATGTGAAAAATCTGGATTCAGATTTTTTTTGTCACCTGCTTGAACATTTTTTTTTATCAACTTTGGGATCAAAATATTTTTTAGGCCAAAAAACATAACCCCACTCCCTTTGAAGTTAGATGGCCGTTTCCTCAGGCAAAGTTGACCTTTACTATTTTATCAATGTCCCTCATTGTCCTTTGCATCTTCAACCTTTCTTAATTTTATTTCATGACTTTCAGACATCTACACCAGAACCAGCGAGCGGATGGCAAAACTTGAAGAAAGCGATGAAAAGCAAAATATTGGACGATGAATATGAAAAAAGTCTTTTTAGTGAAATGCGGAAGAAAAGACGGACAAGTAAATCGTCAATAGAAGACCTGTCCATTGAAATTCCTCGTGTCTTTATCAAAAGGCCATCTCTTATTCTAAATGATGAGATATTAGATTTCAATAGAAATTTCTACCAATCGAGCACACCCACATCGGACGAATTTGAGCTATCAGATTTTGAAGGTAGGAACGGGGTTTAGATTGGGTTTTGAAAATGTCCAGGTAGTTTTTCTTTATATATTTTGCCCATTATTCTCTATTTTCTTTACTTTAGAACCAAATTATTCTCTATTCTTAATCTATTTTGCACCCTATTATTTTCATTTTTTTTCATTTTTTCTATTCTTAATCTTGTTGCCCTTTATTACATGTATTATATTCTTATATTGCTCATTATTCTTTATTCAAAGGCCACTCAGACCCCTTTGAACTGTGACAGACTACATTTAAATATATTTTAGATATTAAAATAAGGAGATGTGGTACAATTGCCAACGGAACAAATATCAACCTGAGATCAAATGATGTAGATGTAAGAATCTATAGCTCGAAAACGATAGAACTTTATGTCGACGTACGTATAAGGCCTTCAACATACAGCAAAACAAATACTGAATATGTTATAACAAATTATCGCTATTTAACGAAATATTCCTTTGATCTTACTGACTGATAATTTGCTTTCTTATTTCAGTAGAGTAATATGAAAAATTATTGCAAGAAACTAAGGGCTCACATGCCGTTGTCAATGTTAACCAATGAATGGTAGGCGCCTGGAGTTGGACAAGCACTTCTTATTATTATTATTAGTATGGTATCTATTTATCCATCAGATTGTTGATGATTACTAACCGTAAAATGTGGCTATATTAAACATATTTGCGATCTAATACTGCGACACTGGTGTAAAATCTTTACTTTTCAGCGCACACGAAGTTGAAGAAACAATAGGAACAAGAACAAAAGGAGAAATT
The DNA here is from genome assembly GCF_965363235.1 of Mytilus galloprovincialis. NCBI lineage: Eukaryota > Metazoa > Mollusca > Bivalvia > Mytilida > Mytilidae > Mytilus > Mytilus galloprovincialis. The sequence goes on along the minus strand of NC_134845.1, from coordinate 78,955,292 downwards.
AAATTCATTTTTTTTTCATTTGTTTTACTTGGAAAATGTTAAATTGCATTCGCCACTTAAATTGTCTGGACTTATTCTTTAGCATTTGCTATGAGCAATGGCAAATAACCCACTATATATGTATATAGTTTATACATGGGTTTGCAAATCTAATCTATTTTTAGATGATGAAGACACCATCGAAAGCGTATACACTTGTCAAGACCAATATATTCGAACGTGTAAGAAATATCACGTGGTTCCGGTGTCCAGATTTTATAGACAGTTAGAAGGAAATTCTGTGATTCTTAAAAACCACCAATTCAGCAAGGGTGAATTTAAAGCTTGTGCAATTGCTTTGATGGTGAGTTTTTTTTATTATTAAATTTGATATACGCTGAACCAATTTCCATTCGAAACTAATACATGTACATGACATTTGAACATGAGTTGCTCTTATTGTAGAATCAAAACTTAAAATATAAGAAATAGTTTTAGAATTGCTAGTAAATTTAAGCTTCACAATATCTTTATTTAATTTCAAAAGGAATTTAATAACTTCTGTCAGTTGTTATTCCATTTGATCGTTTACGTATAGATATTATATGTGCATTGGATCTAAAATCATAATTTTTTTGTTCTTGTCAAAATTTTCCTGATCCACGACTTTTCCTGAATCCACCTACTCCAAGATATCTTTACCACTTAAATCTGCTAGAATCTTATGAGATTAAATATATAATTATCTTTTAACCCATCAAAAAATTATTTTACAGTGTAATGGCACAGTGAAACATCTTGACATTGAAGGCGGTCTAATTGGAGCCGTCGGAATGTCGCACCTGTCCGATCTGTTATATTATACTGATTTATTAGTAGAACTAGTGAGTATTTTATGGTTTATTGGTAATAATAGTGAGTTCTTAACGATGTTTTAGTAAAATTAATGACTAAATATATGTTACGATTTTTTATATTAATAAAACTAGTGAGTATATCGAGTATGTTATATAGAGATCCTAGTAATATTTAATAGCCTCGACATTGCAATGGTGTCTGAGCTTCAATTGTCTGATATGTAATTCTCAGTTGCCTTATACGGCAATGGGATAAAGGGGGTCTGGATTGGGTTAACAGGATATATATTAATAATTACATTGCATGCATGTTTTATTACAATACGTTATTTTGATTGGGCTAACAGCAATCTCGCATTCTTCTGGAATTAACATACATTTCACAACAATGAAATGTAACATTCATGATGACAAAAGCTCGCACAACAAAGTGCACAGGTACATTAAAGAAAAACTTGATAGAAATCGTGTTTGAATGATACTATTTAAAAAAGCTATTAAAAGTATTGAATGCTTCTTTTTGTAATTTCATAGGGTTGTAAAAGCGTTGACCGTGCGTACATTTATAGACTGAAGCGCTTCCGGCCTTCATACAAAATGTACTTCATCAACGTTTTTAAAACCCAATGAATTTACTAAAAGAAGCATTCAATTGTTAAGAGTCAAAACATAAAGAGTATACTAGACCTGCAAAGAAAGGAGAAAAATACCCCAAGCCTGACATTAGAGAATTAGGATACGAATGCCAACAACTCCCACACCTAAATCCACCTGTATCCGATCCATAACAGCCATTTTTAAAAGGAATTCCAACCATATGCCCCCATTTAAACGTGTTCAAAAGCAATCAAAAGCATTGGTCCTAAAAAAGGGTGAGGGGTTCAGTCCGAAGAAATATCTAAGGATAAAAAATGGTATTAAATTAAAACTGTAGGAAAATCAATGTGGTAGTTCTTGTTATGTTTAGTAACGAGTTCAATCTAATTTCTAATGGGAATTGTGTTTTTTCGTGTTTCGTAGGCTGTTGTAAGTTAGTTCGTAGGTTATTTTCTGACCTATTATTCTAAGAACCTATTGTATATTTTCAGAATCTTACAAAGAATGACATCGGTAGAGAAGCATTGATATTACTTGAAGAAGCTTTGGATAAAAATCTAAAGCTACTAGATCTAAATTTATCAGGTACAAAATTCAAGTAGAGTTTTAGATAAAAAATCACTACAGGATTAACAACATTTTTCCTAGATTTTATTATTGTGTAAACCGAACTGATTAACTGATAAACGGGTTAAAAGTACGAATAACTCTTGCGTGAAGTCTCTGAGTAAAGCCACGGTCACAACAGATCGTACGATTTTTTGTCGCGGAAGATCTATAAAACAGTTGTCGTTGCACTGTCGTGTAAAATGTCAAAAACATATTTCGAGTGGTCACATCAGCTACGACATGTCCACAGAGACAGAGAAAAAAGAGTTGTAATTGCACTGTCGTAGGCAAGTCGCAAGTCGGTCGTGTGACAGTCGTACGACAATCGTGAGTTGTTTTGGGTTATTTTATATGGTTTCATGTCATGGGATGCGCGTGTTACTGTCGTGTCACTGTCTTGAAACATGCCAGGCTCCAGCCGCATGAATCCAACAAAATCACCAGTAGATCCCCGCCCCAAGTCTTGCAACAGTGTATACTATACTGCCCAAACACCAGGCGCCTAACCCACCCAACGACGGGCGTTTCGCCGGTTCCCATAACTATTCATGAGCTCTAATCAACACTAACAGAACCATATTTTGCTCTTGTTTGAGTCAGAAAAGGCGCATATTCAGCAGGGCCAAGCGTACTCGTTCTGGTGGAATAGCCATCGTCTTTAAACGGCAGACGGTATGTTTTTCCAAACATTAATTCCCGCCGAATTGTATTCTTCTAAATAAAACAAAAATATGTTGCACGACAAACGTACCATTGTTCTACGACAGACAATCAATGTTGTGGGAGCATCGTACGAAATTTGGTATTCGTGAGACAATCGTGCGACTGTTTCACGAGTGTCTTGCGACAGTCGTAGGATTGTCGTACGACAGTTGTGCAACAGTCGTACGATGTTTCTTTATTTAAATGGTTTATGTTGGTACCCATGACACTATGTTTATCACACGACAGTCGCACGACTGTGGTAAGACACTTTTACGACAGCCACCTGACAGTGACACGACAAAAAATTGTAGAGCAAAACAAGTGCATTTCCAATTTTCGTCCTACGACACACGACAGCGCCACGATGCTCAAAATATGGTGCGACTGTTGTACGATGATCACAAATGACCCACGATTTAAACAATTTTCATGTCGTGGCGCTGCATAGATGTGTCGTGGCCGGTTCGTTTTGACCAGGGCTTAACGGATCCAGTTAAAACACATGGAAAACTGTGTTTAATCCTTATTATTCTCAACCGAAACATTTGTTTCATTTTCATTTAACATCAACTTTCTTGGAACCCAAATGATTCATTTCATGTGTATCGTGCATGAATATACCGGTATCAAAATTAATGGAAATTAACAATGTGGTCTACTAAGGAAAACAAAACCAAACGGACCAATCACACTGTCTTACTGTGCTTCTATAAAAGTGCAATTCATTAAATGTAGTCGTTAAATAGAAAGACAAGAAACCCTAACCCCAAAACAAAATGTTTTTATAATAATCCAGTGTTGTTTAAAAGTCTAATATATAGAATTTTATTACTTTACGCGACTTAGTAACAAAAGAAACTTTTATGATTTTTATTGTTCTATTTTTTTTTCTTTACAGATAACAATATAAATAGCAGTGATTGTGATATAATAAGACAGATAATGGAGGTAATAAATAATTAAGAATTTACATGAATATACATCACTCGGCACCTCGGCAGTTCTAACAGGGTAGCGGAATCTGCCGAGGTTTGCCGATATGGGTTTAAAGTTTATAAACACTCAGGCAATAAAAATACACTGGAAAAGAGAGGGGTGAATTGTATATTATTGTAGGTCTATATTTGTCTTTCTTTCCAGTAGAATATACTTGATTTGTAAACGTAACAATAGATCTTTAAATTATATGGGGACGAAGTCCCCAATAACAGTAGAAAAATCAATAAAAAACATGTGTTTTATATTTAAATTGTTTAATAAATAAAAATAAAATTGAAAATGGAAACGGGGAATGTGTCAAAGAGACAACAACTCGACCATAGAAAAAACAACAGCAGAAGTTCACCAACAGGTCTTAAATGTAGCGAGGAATTCCCGCACCCGCGGAGGCGTCTTTCACCTGGCCCCTAAATAAATATATATTAGTTCAGTGAAAATGAACGCCATACTAATTTCAAAATTGTACACAAGAAACTAAAATTAAAATAATACAATTAAGACTAACAAAAGCCAGAGGCTCCTGACTTGTATATTAGTTGCTTGCAACCATGACATTTGGACTCGTATGGTTAGTTGTCTCGTTGGAATTATATAATTTCCCCCTTATTTTTAAATACTAATCTTTATGCAAAATTACACCCATAAGAGTCAAGCAATACATACATAGTTTTTTACGTTTAAATAATAACATTAGATGTATGTTTCATTATAATACGTTATTCTGATTGGCTAACTGCACATCACGTGTTATTCCTTAAGCAATTGCAGTACACAATAAAACTTATCATTTATGATAACACGAGGTCCAACAATAAAATACACAGGTGAATTAAATAAAAAAATGATAAAAAACGTGTTTTCATTATCCTAGCTAAAAAATGTAATTAAAAGTATTGAATGCTTCTTTTTGTAACTTCATAGGGTTGTAAAAGCGTTGACCGTGCGCTTCATACAAATTGTACTTCGGTCAACGCTTTTACACCCCAATGAAGTTACAAAAAGAAGCATTCAATTCTTAAATACAATGTAAAATAATACAATACTATGGAAGATATTTTAAGAGTTCAATTATTAAGTTTAAAAACACAATCATAAGCTTGTCTGACATGGGTATAACCCCCTCAGTTTTAAAGACTACTTAATAAAGACTCCAATATGACAAACAAGTTGAGGGATGTGGTTTAGAATGTGTTTTAGTTTATTAAAGGCATCAAGATGTTGAAATAGTACGTAGTCTTTTAGATAAACAAACAAATAAGAACGCATGGACACAAGTCAAAGTATAAGATAAACAACTCACGCTGACTTTCACCTAGACTATTTTTCAAATCTTCTACAAAGATTCTGGAATGCAAGAAAAACTTACAAATATATAAAAATGTGAGATTTAGGAAATTATCAACTTTGTATACCCCTTTATTTTTCCTGCCCGCTCATAAGAGTATGCAAATCTGATCAAATTTTTGAAAGCATTTCTAGTTGGTTTATATAAAACCAACTGCAGTTAAGAAGGAATTATTCGTTTTTATTTTTTGTTTGTTTTTATGCCCCATTTATGAACATTATATTTTCTGGTCTTAGTGTCCGTTCGTCCGGCCGTCCGTCGGTCCCTCTTCGGGTTAAAGTTTTTTTGTCAAGGTAGCTTTTGACGAAGTTGAAGTCCTATCAACTTGAAACTTAGTACACATGTTCCTTATGGTATGATCTTACTAATTTTGATAGAAAGAGTTTTTTCCACAATTTCACTGTCCAATTAACATAGAAAATGATAGTGCGATTGGGGCGTTCGTGTAGTAAGAACACATTCTTGTTACGTCTGTTTTAAGAGGCGGAGTTAAGTTTTGGTGTGGTTCTGCTAAATTTTCAAACCATTTTGAGATTTCTGGCATTCTGTTAATAACATAGTTTGATTTTAACATATGTTTAAGACGCTTGATAGTTTTGGTACACGTTGTTGGCAGCACTATTTCAATCATTTTTGTCTATTGAATGTATAATAAATCAATATATATATATATATATATATACAACTCGTCTAAACATCAACCCAACAATGTTAGATCTGTAAATTTGCTTTCGCAAATATATATATATATATATACAACTCGTCTAAACATCAACCCAACAATGTTAGATCTGTAAATTTGCTTTCGCAAATTTTTGGTTCTTCCCTCGCCGGGATTCGAACCCATGCTACTGTGATATCGTGACACCAAATCGCCTGCACTGCAGCCGTCCCGCTAGACCACACGACCACCTGGGCTCTTAAAAAAGAGCTTTCGCTGGCCGTGTGTTACCTTTCCTCGTCAGTTTTAATCTAGCGGCGTACTACAGTACATGATATATAAGGCATGAAGATGTTATTGTTACAGATCAGCTAAATTATCTATAGTAAAGGATCCTACAAATTAATGTAATATACAGTCACAGAAAATAATTATATTTATAAGTACGTCTGAGTCAGTGACAACTCTACAACAGATGTATCCATCGGATCGCCATCAATGATGGTGATACATGGCTGTGTACATAATGTATATACAACTCGTCTAAACATCAACCCAACAATGTTAGATCTGTAAATTTTTGGTTCTTCCCTCGCCGGGATTCGAACTATATATACACGAGTCTAAATTGAAAACTATATATATATTAATAGTCAATAAAAGGCATGCAATGACATTTATTATTTTGTTTTTGTTTTTGTTTAGGGCGACAATATGTTACAGTCATTAAATCTAAGTAACAACAGAATTTGCAACGTCGGCGGTCAACAGATTGCTGGAGGATTAGGTAAGACTATCTTCGCTATCCGTGGTTACGATCCGGATCCCGCCTCTTCACGTGAGGAGGAGTGACCGGATCGTAACCCTTGACTACCAAAGATAAAACTGCTGTTGAGAATAATTTAAAATATAAAGTTACAGATATAAATAATTCTACAATATCATTTATAAGAATATGTATAGCACTTTATAAGTTGTTTTGAAAAAATGGTATTTAAAGTCCTTAATGACTTACTTCTTCGTGTTCTATGCAAAAATTAAGAAAACTTATATAGATGATTCCAGCAAAAATTTGAAACACAATATACTTTGTATTATTATATAAGTTAAAGAGTTTTTTTTCGGGGGTTGGGGTGTGATGAGGGGAGGATTCAGATGCATTCGACTTCTACTTCTTGATTGATACAACCAGTTAAGTACACGTGAACTACGTTTTTTGATACACTACATTTTAACATACTTTCTGTACTATACATATTAGTATAGAAAGTCCTTGGTGTAGTACACTTAAGATCGTAACAAAAAAAATCTACAAGTGTCTCATTTTTTTACAGTGCGAAACGACAGGTTAAAAGTTCTGAATCTAAGTTGGAACAGAATAACAGGAAAAGGAGCAGCAGCTATTGGCTATGCTTTGGCTAAAAACAGTGACCTTCAAGTTCTGAATATATCCTGGAACGGGTTTGAACTTGGCGGTGCTCACGCTATAGCTCATGGCTTAAGCCTAAACACGTGTTTAAAAGAATTGGATATTAGTTCAAACAGAATCGGCCAATCGGGAGTGACGCAATTAATGAAAGGTGTGAATAAAAATACGACTCTCGAAACTTTGAAGGTAATTTTTTTGACAACCTTAGCTTATGCCATTCTGGATGGGGTCACTTCATTTCTGTATTGTTTTTGTACGCCATTTTGTCTCTAATCTTTATCTTTCGTCCGTTATGTTCTTTACTTTTTACTTCAGCTTCCAATCATTCTCTATATTCTTTTTTCTATTTTTTTATTGTTTTTTTTTTCTCTCTCCCATCTATTCTGTAAGACCTAGTCATACCCTTATTCCTCTTTCAATATTTCACTTAACTTATGCAGAAGACGCTACAGCATTCTATATTATAACTAATTCAAATTGCTATTAACCAACTGAAAACAATATTTTGCTGGAATGAATCTATTCGTCTGTCAGTTCGTCTGTCTGCATGTCTGTTTTCCCATTAAACCTTGTAATCGCTCGAACTCCTAAACTGATATAAATGAAACTTTAGACATCTGTAGAACATTTCATGCCGTTATGCATAACTGAATATACAAGAGACTAAGGGGACATAACTGAATGTACTAGGTATCAAGGGGAGATAATGGAATATACAAATTATCAACAGGAGATAAGTGAATTTACAGAATTCGGTATATAACAGCTGCTGTTCTTACCAGGGGCGGATCCAGCCATTAAAAAAAGAGGGGTCCCAATCTAGGATAAAGAGGGGGGTCCAACTATATGTTCCTATTCGAATGCATTGATCGTCAAAAAAAAAGGAAAGGATTTCCAACCTCCGGAACATCTGGCACGCAATATTCATTTAATAATTCGATAGTTCTTATAAAGTGTATGAAATATCTTAAATGTTGATGATGATTAAAATTATTATTTCATATATATATATATATATAGTAATAATAAGTAACTGTATGGTATGCTTGTTTTATTTAACAGATCGCTGACAATCCTATCAAAACATGTAGCACATTAATGGTTTTGTTGATAGTGGAAAAACACGAAAAGATATCTTTCTTGGATTTTGGCGTAAGTTAGTTTACAATATGTAGAATATAAAAATACAATTGAAACCAGATCTGATTCATCATGTAAAAGCCAGAACAACAAAATAAAAAAAATGCACAAACGAAAGGAACAGGTTTAATACAGAATGTTTTCGACTTTAAAGATATTTTGAGCTGCTTGATTTAATCTTCAGAAAGTCAAGGATTATGATCCAGTACCTTTCTCTCCAGTGGTGAGGCTAAAAAATCGTAACCCTTGGCTAGCGAAGATGGGATGATTTAAGCAAAGCAAAATTCTTTGTCAAAGGATTTTAATTGTTGGAAACAGAGATAAAAATGTTAGAAATCAATTAATAATTTAAAAATACTGTGAGTGTCAGGACAGAAAGAAAAGTTATTTTGCTCAAACGAGTCACATATCAAATAAAACAACACAATAACTTTTATAAAGTATAATTTATAACCCCCACGGTTATCATAAATGCATTTCCCCCTCAAAACCACCAGGGGATACCAATTTTCAAAATGTACATCCTTTACAGAAGAAAGCCAAAAATAATAATAAAAGACCAATCGTAACTACTCGGCCATTCTCGCTACGCAGTACAATAGTTATTTCTTCGTGCAACCAGAAAGGCCGAGTTGTTCCGATTGAATAAAAGACCAACAACAAAAAAATATCAAACAAAAACAAAAAACTTTTACCTTTTTTTTTTACATTTTCATGTTACACTTTCCCTCTTTTAAAACAGTTACTGATATTGTTATTCCATGATTATGAAATTTAAATTTTTATTTTTTTCTTCTCAGAGTCAACCAGTTACTGAAGAGTTCGAACAGAAAGTCTCAAAAATCAGAAAAGACAAAAAACTGGTGGTCAAATACGGAAAAATTATTCGTGACACGAAAGCTAAGAAAATAGATGGGGACGATACAATGTATATCAGCGGGGATCCTCTACTGGTTCTACTGGAATTCACCAGGATGAAGAAAATACATATATTGGACATGTTCCGAGCATTCGATCTCGATGACAGCCATTCTATAACTTGGGAGGAATTCAGAGAGGGAATAGCGGTTGGTTTATACTATCTCTAAAATATACTGGTTTTTGACAGACTCATTATTAAGAACTCCGAAACAGTGGCCACATCGGGAGGCTATGAGGAGACCAACCGTAACTACTCAGCCATTCTCGCTACGCATTTATTTCTTCGTGCAACTTGAAAGGCCGAGTAGTTCCGATTGTGAGAAGAGGTTACTGCTGTTTTAAAGGTTTTTTTGTCAGTGTGTCTAACTTACAGATGTTATTTTTTGTAATTTTTAAATACGTACTGTTTTACGACAGAAGTGGCTAATTTTTTTTTTTTATAGAAAATAATAAGTTTGTTAACTTATCTTATTCTTGTTATATGTGTAACCTACGTTAAAGCATGTCATTGTGGAGTGCTTTGGGGCATACTAAATTATATAAAATTAAGCATCAGTTAGTGATCGGGTCTTGCATATACATACTGTTAACGTAATCTTATTCTTGTTACATGTGCAACATACCTTAAAGCATGTGGAGTGCTTTGGGGCATCATAAATTACATCAAATGAAGCATCAGTTAGTGATCAGGTCTTGCATATCCATACTGTTATGATACAACTTCTCCTGTCCGGTTGATGTTTAAAATTAAATATCCACACTGCAATTTGACATTTTCTCTTGTTCCAACTAGTTCATTTTAGCCGCATCTAAATTCTCTCTCGATTGAGAAACAAATGACTTAAAATGAACAGTCAATTTGAAAAAAATACTCCCCGGCCCAAAAAAGATCAAATGGTCGTCTCCTAAGTATCTGCATATACAAATTCTTACTCCTTGAGTAGAAAAAGAACTTAATGAGGGGGATATGATATTTTAGTTGTCTTGGTAATTTAGATCTATGAGTTTTTCATGGTTTTTTTTAAAGATATAGATTAGACCGTTGTTTTTTCCGTTTAAATAGTTTTTCACTAATAATTTTTGGGGCCCTTTATAACTTGCTGTTTGGTGTAAGCCTAGGTTCAGTGTTGAAGGCCGTACCTTGACCTATAATAGTTTACTTTTATGTATTGTGACTTTGATGGAGAGTTGTTGCATTGGCACTCATACCACATCTTCTTATATCTATTTGCAGCAAAACAAGTTGCCCATTAGACCCTCTAACATAGACAAGCTGGTACAGAGTATTGATATGGACATGGATGGGCAGGTAGATTTCAGGTAGGTCAATACTCAGATAAATTCAAAATAACTAACCCTAATACGTTTTTTACGCGTTAAAGCAGTTAAACGAACGATTCCATTTTACTTAATATAAAGTTTTGTCTTACAGCTATATAACCTCTTCGTGCTGAGTTAATGAAAAGTTATCGCAAATCAATCAATCAATAAATCAAGGTTTTGTAAAATAATAAATAGTCAATTTTTTAAACGTCAATATGATAATACAAGGAAAATGGCGACATAAGTATATCTATACACAGGGGGATAAAGCAAAGCAAACACTGCTTCTGAGTTAATTAAAATGAAATGTCTTTCTTCTTTCAGTGAACTGGTTATTTCACAGAAAGCACATAAAAGGAAAGTAGAGAAGCTGAAAGCCAGCGGAGAGGATGTATTTAATAAAAGTGCAGTTGGAATTGTAAACGAACTACTAAGGCAGTGGTTCGATGATCACCATTTCGTTTTGAAAGATACATCGTTCACCGAGTCCGTTTCCTAAAATTTATAAATTATATTTAAATGGGTATACACGAAATAGTCATACATGTTCATGTACATCAAATTCTGATTCAATCCATTATCGTCCATATGTATACAGGGGCGGATCTATAATTCATTTTTAAATGGGGTTTCAGAATAAGGTTTTATTTGGGAGGGGATCCAACCATTCATATATCTTCATTCAATCGATTGATCGTCGTAAAAGGGGGATCCAAACCCCCTTTTTGGATCCGCCACTGTGTATAGGATGAGATTCATACGTTAACATACTATTCTTACAAAGACAATGGTGCTATTGAATACATATTGGATAAATATCTTAAAGTTTTTATTATATTTCAGTTTGTATGTTTCTTTATAAAACGAATACTAATATAACTTTGTGCTTTTCAATACCACAGACTAGTTGCCTGTAAATGTATAGATTCAAAGACCTGTCAATAGCTTTGCAATCCTATTTTCCAACCGTTATATATTTTTTTTTCATTGCACGTCATTGACTCTTCGTGTTGTTTTGCCTTTTTGCATTGTGTTGTAAAGAGAAAAGAAAGTAGAGAACTTCACGAACAAAAGAATAAATGAAAACGAAGAGATATTCTTTGTCAACAAAAAATTAAGATTTAGCAACATGAATCAACCCAAAACCCTGGTTAAACATGGGGTGTTACGGAAGAATGAGCAGGTTCTGTGCCACAAGTAGCACCCATCATGTTGTAAAAAGTATGCATTTGATACGACGGTCATACAAGTGTGAGGTTTAGCTAGCTTTAAAACCAAGTTTAATCCACCATTTTCTACATAAAAATGCCCGTACCATGTCAGGAATATCACAGTTGTTATCCATTCGTTTGATGTGTTTGAACTTTTAATTTTGCCATCTGATGAGCTAGGGACCTTTTTTCAATTTTCCTCGGAGTTTAGTATTTTTTTTTTATGTTTTTACATTATCTTTTGTTCACTGCCGTCACATTATCTTAACTCAGTGCGGTCACATTGTCATTGTTCGGTACTGTGAAATTGGTTTTGTTAAGGACAATGATATTATCTTTGTTCATTATATACTGTGACATGTTCTTTCGTCAGTGCGACGACATTGTCTTTCAGTGCGATGACATTGTTTCTGTTCAGTGCAATGACATTGTCTTTGTTTAGTGCGATGACATTGTCTTTGTTTAGTGCGATGACATTGTCTGTTCAGTGCGATGCCATTGTCTTTTTTCAGTGCGACGATAAATGTTGTTCAGTGCGATGACATTGTCTTTGCTCAGTGAGATGACTTGGTCTCTGTTCAGTGCGACGACAAATGTTGTTCAGTGCGATGACGTTGTCTTTGTTCAGTGAGATGACATTGTCTTTCAGTGCGATGACATTGTTTCTGTTCAGTGCGATGACATTGTCTTTGTTTAGTGCGATGACATTGTCTGTTCAGTGCGATGACATTGTCTCTGTTCAGTGCGACGCATACATGTGATGGACTGTAAAATTCAGATCAGGAGATTTGGAAATTTTGGTCAGGAGTTTGGACCTCAGATCAGGAGGTTTTTTATCGACATATTTTTCAACGTAAAACTAACCATATGATGTAAAAATCTGTCTTTTTTGTGTTTTTTGTGTTTTTTTCTTCAATTTTCCTTGTAAATGGCATTAGGTAAAGTCTGCAGATATTAAGGAATAATTGAGAAGAATCTTTTTTTCTTTTGTTTTACATTGTTGATTGCTGATGATGATCTTTTTTATTTGTTTTTCATTGGCATTGGCTTGAAATATAAGAGAGATATATGCTATACATTTATTTCATAATAAATAAATAATAAATTAACAAACAATAACAATGGGTATGCATGGTTAAAAGCACTAATATGATGTCAATGTTGTTGCTGTTGGTGAACATAGATGCTACAGATGGAGTTGTTGAAATGGATCCATGCTTCTGCTTGTGAGAAGGGGTCTCACTGTCTGGTAATATCATTACGGCCCCCATAACAGATCTTGAAATCTACTTTGCAAGTGGTGCAGTATGCCAGTAGTTGGCACCATTTGAAGTCAGCTTTCCAGGCATTGTTGAACTTTGTCAAATATTTCTGTTGTTTTGAAACTGGAGTCTTTGAAGACGGAGATAACTGTCGTTTTGGCATTTTGAACACATTATGGTGTACAAAATAATCATTTTGCTTATATAATTTTTCAGTCAGCTTGTGTAGCAAATAGCTCACATTGAGCTGAAACCATTCCTTTTTCCAGTATTTTCATATACAATAAATGTTTTTCTCGGCATCAAAAAACTTCCGATAAATGTTTAGACAACAACATTCCATTTTCTATCAGTGCCGGTATTTATCGGTATTTACCTTTAATCATCCTTGGCGTGTGCCATAAACAGAAGCCACATAGAGTAATTGATAATCCAACACCTTATGATTGTTCAATCAAACTATTATCACTGTTAATTAGCCTTTAGCAAGGATTAAAATCTCCACATGTTGCGTAATCAGGTTACACCGGATACGTTCGATAAACCTCGTGTTTTTACGACTTAAAAAATCTCGGGTTTTTACGATCTCAATGATAAATTTTGTAAACAAAATAGTAAAAATGGCGACTGAAAATTTTCATTCATGAAATTTTTTCTGCACGGGAGTTTTTTCTCTTCGACGGGAGGACGGGAGGGGACTCCTGAAAACGGGAGTTTTGTACTCCCGTCGGGAGGTTCACATGTATGGCGACGACAAAGGTTGTTCAGTGCGATGCCATTGTCTTTGTTCAGTGAGATGACATTTTCTCTGTTCAGTGCGACGACAAATGTTGTTCAGTGTGATGACATTGTCTTTGTTCAGTGAGATGACATTGTCTCTGTTCAGTGCGATGACATTGTCTTTGTTCAATGCCATGACATTGTCTCTGTTCAGTGCGATGACATTGTCTCTGTTCAGTGCGATGACATTGTCTCTGTTCAGTGTGGTGACATTGTCTCTGTTCAGTGCGATGACATTGTCTTTTTCGGTGCGATGACATTGTCTATGTTGAGTGAGGTAACATTGTCTCTGTTCAGTGCGATGAAATTGTCTTTGTTCAGTGCTATGACATTGTCTTTGTTCATTGTGGTGACATTGTCTCTTTGTTCAGTGCAATGACGATACCTTGGCATTGTCTTTGTTCGGTCCTGTGCCGGTACCATGACATTGCCGTTGTTCAGTGCGATGAAATTGTCTTTGTTCGGTACTGTGACGATACCGTGACGTTGTTGTTGTTAAGTGCGATGACATTGTCTTTGTTCGGTACTGTGACGGTACCGTGACATTGCCGTTGTTCAGTGCGATGACATTGTCTTTGCTCGATACTGTAACGGTACCGTGACATTGCTGTTGTTCAGTGCTATGACATTGTCTTTGTTTGGTACCATGACATTGTCTTTGTTTGGTACTGTAACAATACAGTGACATTGTATTTGTTCAGTACGGTGACATTTTCTTCGTTCGGTACTTTTGTATTATATTGTTCAATACTGTGACATTGCTATTTACCAATTGTGTGGTATTATCTTTGTTCCGTACTTTGACATTCAGTGTCAACATTTATTTCAGATTCTCATGATTAAAAATAAAATAATAATACTGAAAAAGCTAATTATGTTATGATACGTTTTAAGGATAGTCTATGATAGTCTATCCTTGACCGTTGCACTATATATACTGCTTTTGATTACTTGTAATTAATATTTGGTAAACATATTCCACTGATATCCATATTCCACTGATATCCAAATAATTCCGGCATATCATCAGAAGGAGTTTTGGCAATACATTTTATAGGGCAGGTGTGCAATGTGGAATCGACTTTTATGAGGAGAGGAAAGTTATATCGAGACTGGAAAATGAAGGCATCTACGTAAGAAGAAATTTGTTCTTGCAACTGGTATCACCAGGACTTCTAACATTGAATTCAAAGAGTTTTGGGATAAAATAAGTTTGAACATAATAAAAATAGTTTGCAAAACATGTTACGGTTCATAATACACAAGAGGGTCTGGATCAGTGCGGTGCTTCATTTATGTATTCTTAATTGTATTGCCATTTTTCTCTATAATGAGTATTCTTTATACTGTTGTGCATTATTCTTTATATTTTTGCGCATTATGCTCAATTATTTATACTTTAAAATTTGCGCATCATTCTCTATTCTTTATACTTTTGCGCATTATTCTCTTTTGATAATATTTTAACACCTCATTATTCTGTATTCTTTGTTTTGTCCATTTGTCTCTATTATATAAATTTTTTGTCCATTATTCTCTACCCTGTAACCCCAATCCACACCCTTATACAGGCAGCATACTTTATTTTCTTGACTGATTTTTATGTGTTAGAATTAACATTTTAAAACATAATCGATTGTCAGTGTCATAAATAATATGTTTAATATGGCATATAGCTTAAATACATGTATTATAAAACAAAGAAACCTTGGCCTAATAATACGGAGAGAGATAAGTTGTTATTCTGAAACTCTACTGGTACCACGTCAGTGGATGTTCTGTTAAAGAGTGGTATGGCTTCATTACTGTATTACAGTATTGATCCATTACATTTTGATGAGGCAATACATTTGAAACTTGCTCCCGCGTTTTATTTGCAGTATGACACGTTCAACGGTTTTAACTAATACATACTTATTGAAGTTTGATACTTCGATTGGCTATTTCTTGTTTTTATATAAAAGAAGATGTGGTATAATTGCCAATGAGAAATCTCTCCACAAGAGACCAAAATGACACAGCAATTAACATTTATAGGTCACCGTATGGCCTTCAACAACGATCATAGCTGTCTGATGTCGAAAGCAATAAATTGATTTAATTTAATGATGTACTTAGGTGAGGCTAGGTGAAAATTAATAAATCAAGAAGTTAAAATTGATACTATAAGCTGGTAGAACATCAATTAAGGATAAAAATAAGCTAAAAATATTGATAAGTCATGGACCTCCTTTTGGAGATATTTGAGATTTAAAATATGGCGGGAAAAGTCTGACTCGGACTTTTACCTTATATTTGGTATTATTGGATCCGAAAACAAACGAAAGAAAATCAAGAATCTTCTAAAATTTTGGTTAATGACCTTTCATGAGCTATTAAGTCTTACATGAAAAAAAAATGGGTGTTATGGGGCAAAATATTTTACATTGTATTGTATGGACAAACACCAAGGAGTCCGAACATTTGACACAAATTCCAAAACCTCACCCAAGTACAGTCATCCTTAAGTTGATATTAGGTGGTTGTCCCGAAAACAAACACCGCTTCACTCAGTGTCTTACAACCCTTAATCAAGAAGAAACATTAAAATGAAATGTTAAACATACAAATCGGTCTCAGGTTACAATGTAGAATCATTTCAATCAGTTGCATAATAATTTACATTGGTATAAACTTTATGATAATAATATAAACAATCAATATCACACAACCGCTAAGTAATGCCAACAGTCCTGTATTATACAAATTTCTTTTTCATGTACATGTCACAAGGGTGTTATATACATGTATAATTACTCCTACACTACACACAACTGCAGACAGAACATCACATAACAATATCGTGCACACGATGTGTTAATCGTAGCATTGCGATCATTTCCGTTTAATCCTGTATTTCTGATATAAAGTATACGTTTACCCCAAGAAAAGTACCATATTTGATAGAAGTTAATGTGCTTTTATCTGTTATACGACGTGGTCTCCATCCTTACTTGTCTTCTCATACCCTAATTGTATGGCCCTTGTCGTTTCGCTGAGAGTGGTACAATCAAAGAAGTGCAGCTTTCTGTTACTTGTGTATCATGTATTCAATCTCTTCGATGCTGTATCTCGGCAGAAAACCCTTAGCTAGTTCTACAGTACAATTACACAAGAATATAGACGTGAAAATTTACAAAATACACTATAAGGCAACAACCATTTTCTTATCTGGGGGGGGGGGGGGAATTTTTTGAAAAAAATATTTTGATGGCCTAACTGAACGAAAAAAATATTATGTTTTGCACTGTAGCTAAAAAAAAAAAATTATGCTGTCACCTGCTTGAAAAAAATTTTGCACTGCTGAATTTGAGAATAGTGAAAATAACAACAGTTGAGACAGTGAAACAGCAGATTATAAACATCTGTCCAGTCTACAGATTACGCTGAATTTCTATTTATACCTTATTACTTTTTGTATTTTCCTGTAATAGTGTTTGATCCAGAAATATTTAAAAGCATTCCAAATCTCCCGCATGTATGCTACTACATTAAGACATACTTAAAACTGCAACTATTATAAACATGATATGGTCATTTTATAACAGGGAAAGATATGGTATCATATTAAAGCAGTCTTTTAAAGTAGCCCTGATTGTGTAGGACACAGACTTGTATACCGGTAGTATCATTCTGTATCATTCTTTATACCTCTTTTTTCAATGGAATGTCAATTATCATAGTTGGAAACAGTGGATGTTTATAATTTGGAGCTACTCACTCTTTCCCATTACATATGGCAATGGTGGCCACTTCAATTGCAGTATTAAGATTCAAGGACTGTGGTACCTGTATGACGGACTCAGAGAATATCATAATGTAGAAAGTGGGCTAAAAAAAACGACAGAGACAACAGCCAATGCCAGGATATAGACAGAGCCATGCACTTTACATTTTACATCAATTAAAAAATTAAAATGAATTTTATGTAAATTTTATGGTTTAGAGAAAAAAAAAGGTATTTCTGTTCCACATTATAGGAAAAAAAATTTTGCTTTCCTTCTCATAAGAAAAAATTTTTTTTATCGGAGGAAGGTTCTGAAAAAAAAATTATGAACATAATAAAAATCCCAGGCCCCCCCCCCCCCAGATAAGAAAATGGTTGTTGCCTAAGAGTATGCACGTTGTTATTGAATTACAATAGGGGGACAGAACCGAGAATAAAACACGGACTTTGGTGCATAGGGTGACTTTAGTCTGAACTAAGCTGTAGAAATGGAGAAACATCATGATGAAAGAAAATATTTAGGTGCATTTAAATTTTATAATCTCTCTATTAATCCTTTCAACATGCGCCTCAATTAATCGGTTCCATTGTTCTTGGCTAATATACAAAGTTAAACTACTGGAGATTAACACACAACGATTAAAAGATCACATTTAAGGTTACAAACTTAAAACATTGGTGTTTTTATGAAGTGACGTACAGAATTTTCCATTTTGACGTACAGAATTTTTAAAATGGAGTTTTATTTATCATAGACGATATTTTACAATACTCGACAAACCTCAAGATTTTAAAGATGATAAGTCGACGTGCATCACCCGGTATCAGCCTAGGAGCCGATAACCATGGACGTCTTTTTGAAGTAAGTGATACTGTGAATCCTAATTAACTCAGCTAATAAATATGGCCGCCTTTTTTTCTCTCGGTCACTATCTTTGAATAGAGTTTTTAGTTCTGTAGCAAAATAAAAATAAGCATATACATACATGTATAAAAAAGAAGATTTGGTATGATTGCCAACGAGATAACTCTCCACAAGAGACCAAATGACACTGTGAATGCGATCTGGCATATCATTTTGATTATTTTTAGGCCATTTTTTCCTTAATATATATTTCTTAATATACTGACACCTTGTAATTCTCTATTCTGTATGTGTTTACCGATAATTTTGTAAACTCCATCGATAATCTCCAATGCTTACCTAGAAATTACATTTCTTTGTTATATAGATATGTTAGAAGATGTGGTATGAGTGCCGATGAGATTACTCTCAATTAAAGTCACAATTTGTAAAAATTAACCATTATAGATCAAAGCACGGTCTTCAACATGGAGCCTTGGCTCACACAGAAAATGACTAGTGTAAAACCAGTTAAACAATAAAAAAGACGGTTTAATCTATATAAAAAACGAGAAATCAAAACACGTATGAACCACGACAACAACCGAACATCAGGTTCCTGACTAAGGACAGGTGCAAACAAATGCAGCAGGTTGAAATGTTTTACTAGTTATAGTTATATGACCACCGTTTTACTTACTTTTTTCCTGTTCTGCTGTTGATATTTTGGTACAGTTTCTCTCTATTATGTACAATTTACGACAAAAAAGATCAAAATTATAATTTGCATAAGGGAAATAACTCCTATAACAAAAGAATTATATAGGACTTAATTTATCAAACACATAAAATTACAAGCTGCTTAACTCGTCGTACGTTTATTTACATTAGATAGCCTTCTGATTGTTTACGATACAGAAATATTGGTACTATTATTGATATTGCTATCATACTTTATCAGTTTTCCTTCATAAGCTTAAGAAATGTGTCCAAATAAGTATCCATTACGAGTAGTGACTTAATATATCCGTTTAGTGTATGGTCACTTGTGTTTTAATGAGTCTTTTGATTGAGTTAAACCATTTCAATTGATATTTTATAGTGTGTCTGTTTTGTGTTGTGATTTTACACCATTGTTTCAGATAAGGGCGAAGGTTGGTACCTATTTAAACGTTTAAACCCACTACATTTGTTTGCACCTATGCTGGTCTATTCTGAGTCAGGAATTTGATGTTCAGTAGTTGTTGTTTGTTAATGTGGTACATACGCGTTTCTCGTTTCCGAGTCGTTTT
This sequence comes from Mytilus galloprovincialis, assembly GCF_965363235.1. Taxonomy (NCBI): domain Eukaryota; kingdom Metazoa; phylum Mollusca; class Bivalvia; order Mytilida; family Mytilidae; genus Mytilus; species Mytilus galloprovincialis. The sequence continues at coordinate 78,935,572 of NC_134845.1, read as the reverse complement.
TATATAGATAACATTGTTGGTTTTCACATTTATATGGTTTTACACATGTCATTTTTGGGGCCTTCTTAGCTTGCTGTTCAGTGTGAGCAAAGTTTCCGTGTTGAAGACCGTACTTTGGCCTATAATAGTTAACTCTTACAAATTGTGACTTGGATGGAGAGTTGTCTCATTAGCACCCATTCCATAACTTCTTATATCTATTGATTATTAACTTCTTTCAAATGACATAAGAACATGAGATGATTTTTTTTTTTTTTTTTAAGAAATCCGTTCGAGAACGAAACTTAAAGAAAACTAAACCTGGAGTACTCGCAGCACAATACAGACTCAATGTTCCTGCAACAAAAACATCCCAGTCAAGTAAAATACTTCGACCAAAGAAACACGACATGGTTCAGCTCGTCCGAGACGAAGTCGAGGAAAGTAACTTGTTCGATGTACCGAAAAAAGAAGAAAGAGAAGTTAAAGAAATAAGGCTGTGCAATTTAGACGACTCTGATTTTTCAGATGAAGAAGGTAAGTAAAGGATGACCGCTACTATTGTTTTTGACTTTTTGTCAGATATTCGGAATCCTCTAGTTTTATCCACATAGTGTCAATAAATATTTGACCTGCTAGACTCTCCTTACTTTTCGTGGTTTTATTACATGTAGTCAGAAAAGCAATCTTTGAAAATCTTATAAAATCTTATTTTTGTCATAATTTTTGAAAGAAAATAGTTGTCAATGCTAAATGTATGAAACCATCTAGAGAGAATAATTGATTATATTTCAAAAACTAGGACACGTATCTGTTACTTTTTTGGCTTTTTTAGAACCGTTTTATAGTATCAATTTATTATACTATTCTTTTATAAAGCTTGTTATTTCCAAGCAGTGGTACGAACATCCTAAATTGGGTTTTAAACAATTCATCTTTCGAGTCAAGAAAGAAAAGGAAAATGTATGACAAGTTCAATGTTTCCCCCGAGTCCCTTGGGTTCATACAGTGTACGTCCAATTAAGTTACAACCTTCTGAAGTTAAAACCGTAAGTCAGTCACTCATCAGTATTAAAACATAATTTTTTAATTTTGTCTTTTTAATTTTCTTTCTTGAAACTTCATGTATATAGAGAATTAGTTCAGTGTACAATAACTTTACCAAGGATTTATATAGAAGTACATGTATTTACTATATACATACTTACTGTTACTCAAAAACACACTTGTTTTAATTTTATATTTAGATGAACTTGAGTTATATTTTATGAGTCAACGACCAAAAGAGAAGATGTCTCAAAAACTTTACAAAGAGGCGTGTAGGACATTAAAGATCACGCCGATGCAGATGTTTTATAAAGCATTGGACACAGATGAAATCCGAGTTATCGGAGTGACGATGAAACCAAAAGATACAAAGGCTTGTGCAATAGCTCTATGTGTAAGTAGTTCCGACCGTGTGGGTCTGTATGGCCAGTCAAGGTCGTTGTAAACTTCCATATATTAATATATCTTTATTATGTAACTTTCAGAAAGCAAAACCACTTGGAAATGCATTCTGGTAACTGGAACACAATCCCGACCGAAATTTTTATTAATAATACGATAGATAGAGGGGGATGATGTATGAGTGCCAATGAGACAACTCTCCATCCAAATAACAATATATAAAAGTAAAACATTATAGGTCTTGGTACGGTCTTCAACACCCTTGGTTCACACCGAACAGCAAGCTAGAAGTATTTTAATATATATATATATATAGAGAGTTGAGATAACATTAACGGTTTCAGTTTAACTGCACCACATGCTTATTTCGACAAATAACGTCTCTTAAGTGATGCTCGAGACCAACATATTTGAAAATCAATCAATAAATAAATCAATCAATCAATAGATCAACCAATTTATCAAGTTATATATCCATAACTAACTTCTATTCCGAAAAAAACAACTTTCTTGTGGGACGCGATGGATTCATGATTGTAGCACCAAACTATAACTATAGCGTTGTTTCCGTATACAAATTATTGTGGTGTATGGTAGTCGTATAAAATGTATTGTGGTGTATTTAATCAACCATACTGCCAATACATCAATTAATCAATCAATCATTTCAGCGAGACAGTGAAGTAGAAAAGCTGACATTTGACGGGAATGACTTAGGAAGTAGTGGTGCTATGTATATTGCTGATGTCGTGGACAGGAACACATACCTGATAGAATTAGTAAGTGACAAGAACACATACCTGATAGAATTAGTAAGTGGCAGGAACACATACCTGATAGCATTAGTAAGTGGCAGGAACACATACCTGATAGCATTAGTAAGTGACAAGAACACATACCTGATAGAATTAGTAAGTGGCAGGAACACATACCTGATAGCATTAGTAAGTGGCAGGAACACATACCTGATAGCATTAGTAAGTGGCAGGAACACATACCTGATAGCATTAGTAAGTGGCAGGAACACATACCTGATAGCATTAGTAAGTGTGAGGATCACATACCTGATAGCATTAGTAAGTGGTCATGAACACATACCTGATAGAATAAGTAAGGGGACAGGAACCCATACCTGATAAAATTAGTAAGTGGAAAGAAGTCAGAAAACTTTTTATTCTTATGTAATGCATACAAGTTGTTGTACCCACATGCGTTAGAGAGATCTGTCCCCTTTTGTTCTATATTTTAATCAATTTTGTTTCTCAAGTTTTCTTTGGCTAAAAGGGTTTTCACAGAGAGCATAAACATACGAAGATGTGGTATAAATGTCAATGACACATAGACCAAATGACATAGAACTCAACACATATAGATCACCGTACGTCCTTCAACAACGACCAAAATTCATACCGCATAATCAGCAATAAAAAGCCTCGAAGTTCAACACTTAAAACGAGGAAACGTTTGAGCATTCTATCTTTGTTCCAGAGTATTACAGAAAACAATATTGGAAAACAAGGCGCAGAAGCTATATGTGAAGCGTTAAAGAATAATAATTACCTGAGAAAGTTAGATTTGTCAGGTGAGTAGAAAATCTGCACACAGGGAGGGGGTTCGGGGTTGGAACCCCCTTTTTGACGATCATAGCTTTTGAATGGGGACATATGGTTGGAAACCCTCTTTTGAAAATGGCTAGAATTATTACATCTGCAGAGTCACCTATAGTTACCTGAAATTTTCGATCAAAACTACTTAACAATACTAAACATGAAATATCAGAAGGTTTTTGGGGTAGTTCTAAGTAAAACAGAAAACACTTTTTTTTTAGGTAGACACAATTTCAAAGCATCACAAATTGTTTTAAGTTTATTCGGCTGGCCGCATCATAATAATATGTGTAATACGCTCACCACTAAATGATCCTAAATATTACAGACAACATGGTTTAAAATTTCTAACACAAATGTAAAGATACATGAAGTAAATGTTTATTCGACGGAAACCCAACATTATAAGAAAAAAATGTCGATACAGGGACATAGCTACTGAATGCTGAGCGTACTATCTTGATTTGCATAAGGAATATATGAGAGAGTTAAAATGCTTTTCATAATTTTTATACTACTTATTTTAAAATATAACAGTAAGCACTGAAATACTAAAACAAAAAGTGCAAGTGGTTTAAAAAACAGTCTATAAATAATGCGTACTCATGTCACGGATCCACGATGTTGCGAGTGTGTTCTAGTTTATTCATAAAAATGAAAAGGCACTAAAGGGAGATCATTGGTAGTCTTTAATTAATTTCTTCTCCGGAATCACAATTTATGATGTTTGTCTTCAGTCTTAAACTGCTTTTAACATTTTCACAAGACAATGAAACTGGTACAACTATATAATCAATGTATCTAATGATTAACGAGCAGTATGAGAAGAAGCCGACACCTATTAAATGAAATAATTACAGGCTTGAAATAATAAGTTTAATATTTTATCAGCACAACAATTTTCAAATATCTTTTTAAATATCTCGAGAAAAATTGTATTGACCAAATACAATGCGAAACATGAACAAGTAAAATAGAATAAACAATTAAACCTTTTCTGTGGATCTGCATCTCAACTTTTGTCTGTTCATGTTCATTGTAGTAAAAACCTCATTTTTAATTGTATACAAAAATAGTTACATTGCACACATTTCTGACATTTTGTTTGTATTACATTTTGTTTGTTTTATATTGATTAAGATTATAACACGATATTGGCTGATGTACCCCTATTTTTGACGCTTTTACCTATTTTGTATGTTTGTTTTGTTCACACATCGTTGTCAGTATAATGGAATTTATACGACTGTCATACAAGTGAGAGGTTTAGGTAACACTAGTCGCTTATATGTTAACACTCTTTTACAGGTAACAACTTGACGGAGGGCGATGCTATTCATTTCAAAGAAATGTTAGATGTAAGTATGGTTGGAAAATAAGTAGCTGCACAGAAGTTATCAAAACGGTAGTGGTGGTTGTTGGGAGAATGATTAAGGTGGTACCCCTTTTGACAATCAATGCCTTTGAATTGGATAATATGGTTGGAACCCTGCTTTTAAAAATTGCTGGATCCGCCCCTTACACTTAAGTTCGTCGTTTTGATTTGTTTTTTGTTTATTGTTCACAGTCTTGAATACTGCCTTTCATAGTTAAGTTATATTTTTATATTGAATGAGGATTAATAAGTAATCAAGTTTCTGTTTTGTTTACATAATTTTAAAGTGTACGTGAAATAATACACGTAATATTTATAAATTGGATTTTGATTTATTTACATAGAAAACATTGTTGACGCACACGTTTAAAACAGTTTTCCTCTCTGTAAATATATATATTTTTTTATAAATGCATTAAAAATATGAACACAATGCTGAAGACGCAATCTAAACACAAATCAAAGATAGATTCTAGTAGACAATATCTTATTCAAAACAAATCTTTTTACTGGATATTCGTTAAAAGACCCTGTTTGGTCATGAATATTATCTTATAAAATGTAATTAATGTTTTTTTAATTTAATGTTTGAATGTTCCTGGTGTAAGCAAATCCAAAAAAAGAGTTTCGGATACACCAAATGAATGAACTTTTTTTTTTCCACATACACTGACAATATCAAATCTTAGTTAATCGCTTTATCTTTACATTTTTGTGTTATTTTTTTTTATTTTTTCAGGAGAACCATGCCCTTAGAGAACTTCATCTGAAACACAATAAATTTCATGAAAGAGGAGGCGAAATATTTGCAGAAGGATTAGGTATAATAGCTAAACGCTTTGCACATTGTTGAAGGCCGTAATCCTAATAGCAGTGAAGTGTTAAGTTATAAAGAATCCCTATTTCAGTATCAAATATCATTTGGAAAATATCTTTATGGGATTGTGTATGAGCCTTTTCTTAGTTTTGTGTACCACCGAAATATTAATATATCACACTATCGTTTTTCTCCTTTAATACTATGTCCAATTTACGACGATCGTACCATGTCTCAATGGATGACCATTTTTTCAACATTCGAAGCAGACTCGTTGCTTTCCGAACATTCCCGAAGTTTTACGATTGACAAATGTAGAAACTTCGGTCCTTGCTTGGATTTTTTTTACTTGCATTTTAGTTATGTTTGATATATTCTAATCCCTTATGTTATCTGTTTTATTTACAGCTGTCAATGACTTCCTTAAAGTTCTCGATTTAAGTTGGAATCACTTACGACTCCGTGGAGCCACGGCTATTGGTAGAGCTTTACAGGTTTGTTTACAAACAAATATATATAGATAATAGTGTGATTTCATTGAACTTTTTTCCAAAACTGTGAAATTTGTACGTGTATGTACGAAAGCCTTGGTAAAAATGTCACATGACATGGGAACTGTTCCATTGTAATTTTGAAGAAAACAATGGCTGTGTGTCTGCTTTTTTGCTCTTCGATAAGTTTGTTATCTCCTTGGCACATTTCCGGTTTCAATTCTCTATTCTCGTCTAAATAAATCAGAGAAAAAGAAACCCACAATATCAACAGGGTAGAACATTAAACATCATTTTGTCAAATTCCACACTTGTTCTATTTGCTGAGTTTCAAAATACAAACAAAACGATTCCTTAAACGTGTTGAGATTTTGTTTTTGCCTACTCATTCTAATGTTATGTTTGAAATGTTTTGATTGTCCATAATAAGCTTGACAGTAGATCCATGGTGACCATGCTTACACACACGTCATTTTGAGTTTAGTTCATAGTTGTCTCTTCGGCAATCATACCAAATTTCCTACTTTCATATCGATAGAACATATCTTCATCAATTACGAACAATGCAAAACTGGTTCGATATTAAATCTCTAACTTGTATCGAAGAGTGCACTTTCAATGCTATTTTTTAACATTGTTTAATACACGTCTTATTGATTCTTTTATCACATATAGAAAAATCGCCATCTGGAAAAACTTGACATTTCTTGGAACGGCTTCCACCTAACAGGGGCAGCAACTATTAGTTACGCCCTAACAATGAATACAGCACTTATTGAACTAGATATGAGTTGTAACCGACTTACAGACGCATGCGCAAAATGTCTTATAAAAGGAATTGAGAAAAATTCAACTCTGAAAATTTTGAGGGTAAGTTTCTCTTTTATTTGCTTGTTTCTACTTGTTATGTTTGTAAATTAATGTTTTAAAGTTAAAAGTTTTAGCTCTTTTCTAAAAGAAGAAATAATAAGAAACTTGACCAAATCAGGACAAGATAGTTTCTCCTGTTTATAGATAAACTGATCAGCTCATTGTTGATTTATAGCGACGCCTAGTAAAGTTTGTTTACAGTCTAATTGACGCATATCCTTAAATAGAATACATTTGTTTATTGAAATAAAATAAAGATAAACTTTTACAGACTAAAAACTATTTTATTTTATTTCTAATTTCAACTTGAAAAATATTTCATTGATCAAAATAAAAAAAATGAAAAATCTTTATCAAAATAATGCACTTCAATTATGTTATTTGTTTGAATATTTTAGCTTGGAAAAAATCAAATGTATCCCGTCAGTGCAACGGAATTACTGGAATGTATAGATCAATCTATATCAGGAATACAACTCTTAGATCTTGGGGTGAGTTCAATCGGTAATCCTCGGGTGAGTCCGCTACGGAATAGACAACTTTCGAGTTCGATGCATTTCCGTCAAAAACTCTGGTTTTAGTGAACGTCATTTGTGCGTTTAGGGGCGTCGTCACTTCCATTCCAATGTTGAGCGAGTGGTTGGAAAACTATAATTCTATATTGTACGAATTATACGACAAATTGAATTCTCAAAATTGACAATCAGCATTGATGTCATTAGGGAATTGTCATTAAGTACCTACAGAACAACCATTATTTCTAGTTTATCCTGCACAATGACGATCACCAAGACGCTTGATGAACGTAAATAGTGCAGGGATACAGGCGACCCCCTCTATCTGGTAAATGACGTCATAAAGGCGCGTATAATTGACGAGTTTTTTCCGGTGACGGATGAACTCGAAAGTGGTCTATTGGCCGAGTTGTGACGAATAAGCGTAAGTTAGACAAATAGAAAATAACAGGAACTGACAGGAATACTTCCATTGGACGCTTAGAAACATTGTCGACCATTCATGTTTGTCATTTTTGTTATTATGCCCCACCTACGATAGTAGAGGGGCATTATGTTTTTTGGTATGTAGCTCCGTTCGTCCGTCCAGGTTAAAGTTTTTGGTCAAGTTAGTTTTTGATGAAGCTGAAGTGCAATCAACTTGAAACTTATTACACTTGTTGCTTATGATATGATCTTTCTAATTTTAATGCCAAATTAGATAATTACCCGATTTCACGGTCCATGGAACATGGAAAAGTATAGTGCGAGTGGGGCATCCGTGTACTTTGGACATATTCTTGTTGTATTTTCTATTGTTGTAAACAAGGCCGTTAATTTCTCTTGAATTCTTTGACATTTTCATGTCGAGGGTTCGTATTGCTGATTTTTGCATTGTTAAAGTCTGTTTGGGGACCTATTATTGTTTAAATATGTTATTGAAATGCTTCCTCCGCTCTCGGAACACTTAGTGTCACACAATAAAAAAAAGTCTTAATAATTCAACGCAAAAGCTATTATAGTATTTGTCTTTCAAGTGTGGACTCAGATTAGTGTGGATAGTACAGCATGTTTGGATGTTTGGCAGTGATTTCTGAAAAAAACCCAGAGTTCTCTGTTCTTTTCACCAGAGGTTTCTATGTTAAATTGTGTTACATTAATGCAGTAAGAAAAGACATTTATCGGGGTATAAAAGCGTTGACCGAAGTACATATTGTTTGAACTGCGGAAACGCTTCATTCTAAAAATGTGCCCACGGTCAACGCTTTTGCAATAAAATAAAATTACTAAAACAAGCAATCAACACTTACAATAACATGTTTTTGCTAGGATTAGGAAAACATAATTTCCTTCAAGTTTTTCTTTTATTTACCTGTGCACTTTATTGCGGGAGCTCGTGTCATCATAGATGTTACATTTTCATTTTGAAATGAAGGTTAATTTCAGAATGACGCGAGGTTTCTTTAAACCAACCAAATTAACGTATTATAATGAAACATACGCTTAATGTAATTAAAGTAGATATAAGTCAGCCATGAATGGCTGATCTTATTTAGCTCAGTCGGTTAGAGCGCTTCCTCGATTCCCGGAGGACACGAGCTGTTTTGTAAGAAAAATCATGCTCTCCGGTTACACTAGTTAAACCTACATCTTGCAATGTGCGATACTTATTTACATACATTTATGATACATCTATGATATATCTGACTTAGGTTGGTCCCCTTCGTAACATACACAGTTGCCTTCGGAATATATATACAAATATAAACAAGAATTTCAATAACGGCCGGGAAACAGACTATATCTGGCTCAACATTCCAGTTTATAAAATAATACACAGCGTTATATCTTTTAGAATAAAGATTTGTCACATTTGTTTTTCCATGAGAGTTTAAAAACGGCATTATTCTCAGTGGCGGATCCAAAGGGGGTTGGGGGGTTGGGCTGCGGGTTGGAACCCCCTATTTTTGGACGATCAATGCATTTGAATGGGGACATGTAGTTAGAAACTTTCTTTTTGTCCTTGGTTAGGACCCCCAAGAGGGTTACACAGTTAGCTATATAACTAATCAAAATCAAACAAAATGCAAACATATACATTGCATACAGTAGTATAAAAAGTCAAGTATGATAATAATGTTCAATACAACTTAATAAAATGTGATGAAAAAATTAACCTGATGACAGTTTTCTATATCATTGATACAGCTAGGTTGATTTCAATAAATGATCTGTTATTTTGTATTATTACAAAAAGTATTTTGATCAACATTGATCAGATTTAAATGTCGTTAATCTGACGTTTGACCTTTATACCATGAACTTCTTAACACCTTCTTGAGACTTTAAGCAGATCAAATGGTTTAAGATAATCATGAACTTACTTTACACACTGCATGACCTTTAATTTGTTAGGTTAAACCGTATACATATTATAATGTGAGCAAAAAAGAACTTTGAATCTATTTTTATTTTTACTGATATCAGTTACACAGAGGGAGATTTAGGGCAAAGCGAATCCGGAGCTTACGCTTCCTTAAATAATAATAATAAAAAATAGTATGTTTTTGGCCCAAATAATGGCACCATTATTACGGTCGCATCCCACTACACAGAGTTCCGAGTCTCTTATTTTCTTTTAACTGTGGTTTCTTTGATTATCACTAAATACAATTGTCACAACATTACACTTTTTTTTCCCTTAAGGAGTTATTGCCCTTTATATGGGGACGAAGTCCCCTATAACAGTAGAAAATTCAATAAAAAAAAAAAAAAAAAAAAAAAAATCGGGAAAATTTCCCGAATTTTTCATTGTACTAATGAACTCAAAATCGTTCAATTTTTTTTGTGTCGTGTTTTTTAATTTCCGGATCTGCGCAGAACACATAACTCTACTTCCTTCTTCCGGTCTTGTTGTCGTGAGACTTTGATTAGTCTAGTAAAATATAGGAACTCAAGGAGCACAATACAAATATTTCATTTTTAATCATTCTTTGTCTTTGGTATGAATAAACGTTAGGCATTTAGTAACTTTATAGAGTTGTAAAAAGGTTGATCGTGGATTTCATTTTTAGATTGAAGAGCTATAACGCCTCGAATCTTCTTTACACTTGTGACTAGATCCGGCACTGACTCGATTTTTAACAAACCTTTCATAAACTCTCCTTTAAATAACAATAGCTGAGGTTCTCCGTAGGTTATATAGCTCTTAAGACTTATATATTAATTTGGCACGTTATTTTTCATAAATTATCGACCTTTTGGCAAAAATATAAAACAATCAAAAACCTTAAATCACACACTTTATAGGAAAATTTTCTTTGAATATATAGCAATTTGACAAACACTATAGTTTTGATCATTTAGAAGCTTAGTATATTTCCTTAATAGAAAGTGATTAAAACATTCAGCTGATTATTACAGAGTTATCTCCCTGTAGTGTTAGATAGATAATTTTATTAACCAATCATGGTGCCCCAAATTTGAGCTATACAATCAAATGAATTACAAAATAAAGCACAGAAAATGATTAGAATGATTAAAGTACATTTGAACAAAAAACCACATGAATACACATTTACACTAACTAACCTGATATAAACCAAGTTATTGACAAAACATAGTTGTTATGGGTGCTACTGTGACCTGGAGAAATTACATAAATCTTTATAGTTCTAGGTCTATGGGAGACAACTCCTGATCAATTTTGTTTCCTATCTATATATATTTTTTTTCTATTTTTTTTTCAAACCAGAATATTTTCTATAATTTTCTTTCGTTCTGTTATGTATCACCTTAAACATTATTGGGTTTTTAATATTTTGTGTTTAAGCGTTTGCTAGGAAATAAATGCTGTGGAGTACTTTGAACGCATATGTTTAAAGTGTTATTTTAATTTTACAAAGCTTCAACAAATAACTTGGTGGCTTAGTGGTATAAGTCAAGAGAAAAAAGTAGTCCAAATACTGTTACACTTGCCAGTCAACACTGATGTTGTTGTGAGTTTAAACTCCGTACAGTGATCGTTTCCGAGAGTGTAGAGTAGTGTGCGGACCCGTATGCGGATTGGAGATGGAAATTCCGGGGAGTTTGGTACGGAGCGGGTGCACTTGACCCTACTCTTAGGATTGGCAGTTTTCATAACGAATAAGTACGATCCCGGATACGTACAGATCCCGAAACAACGAGCAGTCCCAAAATACACTCACAATATAGCTCCGTTGTAGTACTCTGGCTTGTCCACCAATAGAAATTGACCACGAGGAAATAGAATAATAGTGGTGCTAAACACCAATACATCAATCAATCAAATAACCTTTGAAGTATTACTTTTTTATATCTCCAATTTTTATTTTTAATTGCAGGACCAGTGTGTTATGGATACATTTGAAAAATTATACAATGAAATGAAAAAAAGACGAGATTCGTTTAAAGCCATCTATGGATATGTTTGGGATACGAATCGCGAAGGAATTTCACAAACTGATGTAAACGAAGATGAAAAGGATCTTATTGACGAAGACCCATTACTTGTCTTATTTGAATATGCCAGACTTCAAAACTTTCGTCTTTTAGACATGTTCACTATATTAGACACAGATAAAAGTGGATCTCTTGATAAACAAGAATTCAAAGATGGATTAGAGGTGAGTATCTTACAGACTGTATAAATAAATTATTCAAATTTCTTAGTTAGATTTATTCAAATAAGGATAAGAGGTTAGTATCTTACAAACTGTATAAATATACCATTAAAAATGTCATCATCAGATTTAATTAAATGTGGGTTAGAGATGAGTATCTTACAGACGGTATGTGTATACCATTGAAATATCTTGGTAAGATTTATTCAAAGAAGGATAAGAGGCGAGTAACTTACAAGCTGTATAAATATACCATTGAAAATTCCACCATCAGATTTAATCAAATGTGGGTTAGAGATGAGTATCTTACAAGCTGTATAATTATACATTTGAAATCTCTTAGTAAGATTTTTTCAAAGATAGATTAGAAGGGAATATCTTACAAACTATATAAATATAACATTGAAAGTTCTTCGTCACTCAGATTTTATGAAAGATGGATTAGAGGCGAGCTACTCATTTACGATTGAAAGTCATCGTCAGATTTAAGATTACAAATAGTATCAAAATGTTAGATTTCAATTATTTTCTGCAACGAGTTTTCATTATTCCCTTGGCTAGGAGATTGACAAAGAAAGGAGCCTAGGTTAAAAGAAGTGCAATACAAAGTCAGACAATACCATGAAACATAAATGATAAGACGATTGAACATACAAACAAAATAATTCACACACTAGGAAAGATAAAATAACCCGACCCCCCCCCCCGAACCCCCCCCCCAAAAAAAAAACCCCCAACAACATGAAATTGACTAAGATATCTCTGAATGGGGCAGCAGTTCTGTATAAATAAATTGATTCTTATTCTTTCTTCTTAATCTTCTTAAAAGTGTTAAAAGTGTTAAAAGTGTAATGTTTTTATTTGCGTCCTCTTTTGTTTTACATTTATATGGTTGTCTCATATCTCTTCGTTCCAAGTTTAGAAATATGAAAGTTGTTTTCTACTCGTTTGATGTGTTTGAAATTTTAGATTTTTTGTAAAATTATAAATTCCGTTGACAACATTTGGTAAGATGAAATTTTTTGTTTCTTATTTAAAAATAACATAGGTGTCAATGAGAAAGCACCAAGAAAATAGTTTGCAATCTGAAATGGAACAATTTGTTTTTTACTTTTATATTTTTCTGTATGTCCATGGATGTATGCTACGTCAATTGAGGTCTATATTGTAACTTCCATTTAGTACTGAAATTTATATAATCTTTTTTTTTCTTCTTTTAAATAGCAAGTGAAAATACCAATGTCAGAACCATCTCTGAACCTTTTGATAAAGAAGATGGACAAAGACGGAGATGGTGAAATTGATTTTGGGTTTGTATAAAATAAAGAAAAACGACACAAAAAAAGCATTCATCCAAAAATTCTGTATTTACCTTCATCAGGAACGCTCAAGGCCAAATATTTGAAAGTCAAGGATATATCTATAACCGAATAATTTGGAAACGATATGATAAAAAAGGATATGATACTAATGGCCAAATCCATATAAGGCAAACTTTGCCTGAGAGTTAAAACCTTAAAATTCCTGCACGTTTGCATAGTTGTACAACGGATGAAACACATACATCACAAATGCAATCTCTTAAAGTACAGTACATATTTCGCTCAACACGTATGTATTACATGATTGACGTCCGGTTCGTGTGTTTTTGTTAGACGGTTTCTTCAACTAGTTCTTATAGTTTATTCTTAAGTTGTGCTGTAACACGACAGTTCCAGGTTAAGGGAGGGTTGAGCGTTCACAAACATATTTAACACTGCAACATTCAGCGTGTAATTCAGTAGTTGTTATTGGTTCATGTCTGTTATATTTGTTTTTCGTTAATTGTTTTCCTATAAATTTGGCCGTTAGTTTTCTTAATGAAATTGTTTCGTATTTTTAATGTTTTAGCCTTATATAACCGGCTATACGGGATGTGTTATTCTCATCGTTGAATGTCGTACAGTGGTTTGTAATTGCTCACATCTAATTTATTTGAGCTAATTTTATGTTGTATTGAGGTCTAAGGGTTTGTTTACATCCATATATGTATGGATTTTGTTATCAAAAGTTCGTTCTTACACCACTCGTGTAAATGTTCTTTAAAAATATTTTACACATGAAAAAAAAGTCAACAAATCGATTAAAATATAAGTTACATAAATTTCTGAATGTATTTTTTTAGGGAACTGATTTCAGCTCAAAAGTTGCACAAGGAAAAATTACGGGATTTTATGAGAGCTGAAGTTGATTTGGAGAATACCGAAATAGGACGAATCGACCGGAAGATAAGAATGGTCATGAGCAGAAGACATTTAATGAAAAAGAAGAAAACGGAAATGAAAGATCTCCTCAAAGTTTTAACAAAAGCAGCTAGACCCGTAGAAGAAGACATACCCGTTGAAGAAAAAGTTGCTAAGGATCTTAAATCTACTTTACAAAAAGGCTTTCCTAAAATGGCAAACCTTATGAATTTTCTTCCAGATATAAAGCAAAGACTGTCACTAGTCGCTCAAAATGATACAGAAGGAAACAACAGCCAATCAGTAGACACGCCAGAAGAAACCAAGCAATCAGTAGACACATAAAAACAACAAGCATTCAAGAAATTTAAAAGTTATAAATTAAACCTTTCTTTCTTAAAAACGACAAATGAAAATTTCAAAGAATTAACGATACAGCGTTCGGGAATGATAATAAACAGGGTTAAGGTTTGCGAAACCCCTCAACATATTGCATTGGCTTCTAAACGTTTCTGCATTTTAAGTTGATTAAATAAAATTAGACTTCTACATGGAAATAGCGCAACAAAAATTCCGTTTCAACTGATTTATATTTTTTATGCTGGTTTACTGAAGGTGAGATAAAGAGCAAGCCTGAACATGGATGTTAAATATTTAATGTGAACACAGGATTATCAATCACAATTAACAAAACATGAAAAATTAAATAAATTGCGGGTTCAATTATTTATGTTTTCTTTTTCCTGATTTCTGTCAACACATAATATAAATTTCAGTATGATGTAAGGATATGCTTACCCTGGAGCACATCTGATAATCCTTGGTTTATGTTGGGGTTCGTGTTGCTCAAGTTTGAGATACAGATTTTTATGGTGTGTTTTATGTGTTTTCTTTGTTAGAGATATCGGTTTTCTAGTGATTTAAGTAGTCAAACTACTAGCTAGCTGTTTCATCTGCTTATGCTTATTAAAACTCAATATGAGTCCAATTCCTGCACATTGCAGGTGCGCTCGACTCTAAGCTTTATTGACTAGAATAGCCCCTATTTCATACCAAAGGCTTCCTCCACCAAAAAAATTTACCACAACTAAAACACATTGCGCCATGGTTGGTGAGTTGTCTTCGTAGAAATCATATCAATAAATGAGGGATAAATCCATTTTCATTTGGTTTTTTTTACATGTTTTTCTATTGTGTATGTTTGGTTTGTTCACACATCGTTGTCACTATAATGAAATGTGATGCGACTGCCATGCAAGTGAGAGGTTAAGCTAGCTTTAAACCAGGTTTAATCCTCTATTTTCTACATAAGAAAATACCTGTTCTAAATCAGCAATATGACAGTTGTTATCCATTCGTTTGATGTGTTTGAGTTTTTGATTTTGCCATTTGATTCGGGACTTTCCTTCTTAAATTTTCCTCGGAGTTTTGTATTTTTTTTGTGATTACTTTTGGCTTTTATGCCACATCGTTGTTGGTATGTTTTTGACCTACGTTAGATTATCATTTTTTTTCATCTTTTCGTCTATCTCTTACTGTCGTAGACAAACATTTGAGGTAGCTTTGTGCAATCCAAATTCACCATACGACCATACAGCTTTACAGGAAGCATGATAACAAATTTCAGGATGCTCTGATTTGTATTGTCTGAGAAAAATGCCACCGAATTTCATGGGATCGACGGAAATACAGACGGACGGACAGGGAAAAAGGTAAATCATTATAGCTCTTCTCTTTCAACACGGGGATATTAGAAACTTACGTGTTCAACTTCTTAACGCAAAATTGACCGTAGATGAGTTTGGTTATAATGTTTATATCCGTTTATGTCCTGTATGTTAAAAGTTAATAACCTGTCTCCGGAAATCAATATATCAACTATATCATGTTGGTAGGCCAGACAAAAGTTTCGTGTACATACGACTCATCAGCGACATCAGGTAAAAACAGTTAGAGAGTCAAATTAATCAAATGCAAAGTTGAAGAACATTAATAATAGAAAATTCCGAATTTAAACATCTCTGACTTTCAAATTATGGGCATGAACATTCATAAAGAATAAAAACCGAGAAAAGCCCGTCCACACGAAATGCATAACGCGTTTTTATCTTTCACACGGATGTCAATATGTGTGAACACATCAATTTGGGGAAGACCTTGGCTCATAACTGTTTTGTTCATAAACTATATCATACCGCATCTTTTATTTGTAGATAACTATTAAGATCGACATAAAGCAGGAAAAATAAAGACCTGACGTTGTAAGGAATATATACACCCATCACAAAAAAAAAAACCCCTTTAAATTCTTATTTTTATATGAAAGATTAAGAATGATTTGAGTGGCTATAGAAAAAGATAATAACGAGACGAATCTAGAAAAAGTTCAACTTTTATTTTTTGTAAAGCAATAACCAAAAGCCAAAATATTGATTAAATACCACAAAATATACAAACACATAAAAGATAAAAAAAATCAAAAATTATTACTTCAACTGAACCTTAAAAAAGCACATATGTTAAAACATCAGACTGATATCTATAACAATAGGAAATAACACAATGACTTCAGGCGGCATGCAAAAGTAAGCAGTCGCAATGAATAGTTTATATAGACTATAGACATGTTCTACTTTCTGTACTTTCTGTCAAAGCGACATCATTTGACACAGAGGAACAGCATACTATTTCTGCATGTTCAATCTTCATTTTGTTTACAGAGTGTGGACTTACAAAGTGGGTTAAACATTCCAAACAGGAGACGCAAACATCATGAACATACTATTGCTCCGTTTGTGATTCACGTAATAGATACACATGCTTATGTTATTAACAGGTCGTTCCATCACACTCGGCCCCTATCAGAGATATAAGCATGTTTACCCAAATCAGTGTAAGGCAAGGTCAGGTAATGAACAAGTCAATATGTGCAAGACAAGGCCAGGTTAATAACAGTGTGAGACAAGGTCATGTTATTAATAGGTCAGGTTATGAACAGGTCAGGTTATCAACAGTGTAAGACAATGTCAGGTTATTAACAGTGTAAGGCAAGGTCAGGTTATTAACAGGCCCATGTGTAAGACAAGGTCAGATTATTAACAGGCCCATGTGTAAGGCAAGGTCAGGTAATTAACAGGTCAGGTTATTAACAGGTCAGGTTATTAACTGGTCAGGTTATTAACAGGTCCATGTGTGTAATGCATTTCATGTCAAAGGAATATTTTTATCAGATTGGAACAGAATATTCATTGCATAAGTAACGTCAAGTTTTCAGTCGATGATTTTAATGATATATCATGGGAGCGAAATATGTATGTCTATGGACTGAAATATCGGCAACTAGTGAATTAAACTTTACTTTGAGGAAACGAGCAAATATTTTATGTGATTGAGATAACATGCGATTTTAATTGTGCACTCAAAGCTATGTATAGCGGTATATCTAAAATAATTTTTATAAAGCGTGTCTTATCAGACTAAATATATACATATGCTTTTTTTGTAAAGAAAAACAGACATTAAACATATAAAGATGACAAAATGACAAAACATTAGTTGAAGCAGTGCAACATTTTCAGTTAAGATAGAATATTGGTGGAAAGTTTCCATTTGATTAGTCTTCAATGGTATTCATTATCTTTGTGGTAAATCAATCTTAAAATCTCACTCCTCTCAATGAACCCATTTTTCCAATTCTGTGCAGAGCTTTGATTAACAAAAGCAGTGTTGGTGTTGGTTGCTTCTTCTTACTCCAGATCTGCAGAATCTCCTTAGTCTGTTCTAGCAGTTTGGTTTTATGTTTATACTGTATTTGTTGAATAGCAGTTGAATCTAGATCCAGCTCGATGGCAAGTTGCATAGAACTATTTCCAATATGGTTCGATAAATCAAAAAGTAATTTGTCTGATGGAGGGTTGTTCAAAGTATCTTCTGGGATACCTAAACAATAAAACGAGGTTATTAAGTTCTCTTGATATTTTTGAAGTAGATCAAACTAAAGCAGAATAGTTTGTTCAGTTTAAAAATGTATTAACAGGTAAAGGCTTTGTAGTTTTAAAGAGACATGCATGTTGTTTTAATTATATACACTACGCTATGATGTTTTCTTTACCTCTTTCCTTCTTTTCTTACGGTTTCCCTTTATGGACTTTGGACTTGTACCGAAATTGATCTTAAGAGTGGATGTTAGTTTTCAATCAGAGACTTAAAAAAAGGACCCCATCTGTATGTATGAAAATACAGATTAAAATAAATGAACATATATTACCTGATACATCTGGTTTGACATCTCTAAGTACCTGAAGTAAAACGAGATTAATTTAAAACATCATCGAGGATACCTAAGTTCTAATTTAGTTCGCAAGATACTAGAATCAAAACATTTAGAAGACTTTAAAGAGTAAAAACAAATGATTTTCAAGAACTCGTGCTAAAACTGTCTAAGGCAACCAATAACAGGGAGTACAACAAAGATTAATGTTTGAAATGAATGATTAACCCCGTTTATTGGAACTTATTTTATGTCAGTGTGTTGGCATATAGGCCAGCATATACAGTAAGTGCATTCAAGGCATTGTTCGGGATTTACATTTATCAAGAACGCTTCAATCATTCCATAAACATATAGTTAATTTTGTCAATACAATGGAATTATAAACAACCGTCATACAAATGAGAGGTTTAGCTAGGTATAATACCAGGTTTAACTCAATATTTTCTTCCGAACATTCATGTACCAACATGACCAAGTCAGGAATAAAGCATTTGTTTTTACTTGTTCCGTGGATTAAGAGCGTTTGATTTTGTCAGTTTTTATCATACCACTGCTGGTGGACGTTTCGTTCCCGAGGGTATCACCTCCCAATTAGTCAGCACTTCGGTGTTGACATGAATATCAATTATATGGTAATTTTTATAAATTTCCTGTTACAAAACTTTGATTTTTTCAAAAAAACTAAGGATTTTCTTATCCCAAGAATAGAATGGCTTAGCCGTATTTTGCATAACTTTTAGGAATTTTTGGTCCTCAATGCTCTTCAGCCTTGTACTTGTTTTGCTGTATAACTATTCTTGTATAACCGTCACTGATGAGTCTTATGTAGATTAAACGTGGGTCTTGCGTATTATATTATAATCCTGGTAGCTTTGATAAGTAATTATGAAGTTTTTCCTTTTTGTATTACCTTGGCGTTCGTTTTTTTTGGTATACATTTATTTTGTAGTGTTATTATTTTTTATAACCTACAAAAAATCACCAAAGATACTTATGACAAGTATTTGATACGCCAGACAAGTTTATAAAAAGACTGAAGATTCCAAGATAAACAAAAATTCAAGGAATTTAAAACCGACAATTTCATGGCCATTAAGGAAAAAAGATTAGTAGACAAACAATAAAACATGTAAAACACAGAAAACTAAAATGTGAAAAACACTAACACAATTAAAAACATATGTGACCACAGGTGCTCCTGATATATAGATATATATATATATATATGCAGATTCGTGTCTAACTAGCAGTTAGAGACTTATTTACCCCATTGTTTTAAACCCCATTTAACCGCATAAATCACTGAGCAGTCAACATGTCATATTGCTGAAATTACAACATGTAAGACGGCTTGTGAGATAATTCTGAATATTCTACGAAAAATCTTCCGTATTGAACTTTGCCACTTGTTTGATACCACTGATGTTATCACATGCAGTACATTAGTCAGGACTATCGTGTTGACATGAATTATCATTGATTTATGGTCAATTAGTAAATAACTGTTTACAAAATATTGAATTTTTCGAAATACTAAGGATTCTCTTCCCTATAAAAACAGCTGTATTGGGGAAAACCTTTCAGAATTGTGTGCCCTGAATGCACTCCAACTATTATAACTGATACTCTTTTATTTGTTAAGTCATGTTTAGCTTTCAACTTTTTAAATTTTTTTACGAGAGTTATATCACAGATTAAGTTTTCATCAAAATTAGGAAATACATGAAACATTCTTACCTTACAAAGCAGATGCTGACTAAGCTCTAGTTTCTCCAAGACGCCAACAAGCATGCGAAAAGTAAAGTTCCTACTTTTTTCCCTGCAGGACCGGATGGCTACGAATTTAAGATCATCTGGAATTTGAAACTGGAACTGGTATTCGAAGTTTTCCCATTCGTGAACACTAAGACCTAATTCAATTGCAAGTTCACGACACTTCCCCGGAGAGAACTCTCCAACCAGTCTTCGCAAGTGTTTGTCCGACGGACTTCGTTCTAGTGCCATTCTTCCAAGTCCTAAATTGTTAAATTTGCTAATAACTTAAACATTTTAGCATACACACACACACCACACACATATATATATATATATATATTCATTAAATAAAGTAGTAAAATAAGTAAAAAGTTCCATTCTATCGATTTCGTCCTTCCATTGGGACTCGTCAGGATAACCGATGTAGTGTCACTATAGACGACGTCGTTAAGGAGGTTTGTGACGTTTCTGCATGGTTCGTTATTAAAAATTCTCTGGATTTAATTTCGGTCGGAACGTTGTTATGAAATAACGTTCCATCTCTTTTCTATATGCTTCACATCTTGTAACATCAAAGCTTGTTAATAGTGTTTCTTCCGGAACTATGGCAGGAATGTTATTTAAACATTCCATATCATCTTTGATATAACTTGGAATTGACGGACATAGATGTTTGATAACAAGGTCGATAAAATGACTTAGTCGTTGAGTTAGTGATTCCGATCCGGCTATAATTGGTCTTAGTTCCGGAAGAAACACTATTAACAAGCTTTGATGTTACAAGTCTATACACAAATATCCCCCATGATCTAGGTCTTACAGCCGTAAAATACTGGATCGAAGAAAAACGGGATGAAATTGACAGTAGAATTGAAACAAACTTCATACTAGAGGCTATCAAATAGTTCTGGAAGAAGATACATTTTGTTTCGACGGAAAAAAATATAGACAAATCAAAGGTACAGCCATGGGAACTAAAGTTGCCCCCACATACGCTAATTTAGTAATGGGATACTTAGAGCAACTGATGTATCGACAAATATATGTCCAATTCGATCAAAATTTCAGTGATTATATCATTCAGTTTTGGAAAAGACATTTAGATGAATGCATAATATTTTTGAGCAGATCAGAAAAAGATTTATATAAATTTAAAGATCTAATCAACTCCTAACATCCGTCGATTAAATTCACCATGGAACCAGTGACACACAAATACCATTTTTGGATATTCTCATCTTAAAATCAGGCAGGCAAATAACAACGGATATTTATTATAAATCCACAGACACCCATCAATACTTAAATTTTCATTCGTGTCATACGTCCCATACAAAACGAAATATACCTTACTGTATGGCCAGGCGGATTTGTGCTATAGTATCAGACAATAACATTCGAGAATTACGTTTGAAGGAATTAAAAGGCTTTCTGATACAGCAGTTATACCCAGAGGGTCTAACCGAAAGTAGAATTAGAAAATCTAAACTGCTGACACTTCAAGAATTACGAACCCCAAGTGAAAGACACGGATGAAAACTTAAAGAAAATACCATTTGCTAGTACACATGACCCGTATTTACCAAACGTTTTTAATACAATTAAATCAAACCTTCCGATTTTTATGAAGGTGAAACTATGAAAAAATTGATACCGGAAGGAAACTTAATCTACAGCCGAAGACAACCTAATAACTTAAAGAAACACTTAACCAGAGCTCGGTTCGAACCGAAGTTAGTGACTTTAAATAAAGTCTTGCGGAGATTCAAGATACGGTGTTTGCGGTCAAAATATAAAATATTTAGAAACGGGTAAAATGAAATCATTTAAAGATGGCAAACAATTTCATGTGAACGCCAATATGACTTGTAGGACAACAAATCTTATTTTCTGCGTCACATGTCCTGGTTGTCACGAAAATTACATTGGACAGACCGGGAATAGCCTCTATGAACGGCTGCGAGTCCACAAAGAACAAATAAAACACCCACAATACAGAAATTCGCCAATTAGTGCCCATCTTGACACTTGTGTTAAAAAGCATTTTCAAAATAATAACTTTTTCAAAATGTAGACGGGATGAAGCATATAGAAAAGAGATGGAACGTTATTTCATAACAACGTTCCGATCGAAATTAAATCCAGAGAATTTTTAATAACGAACAATGCCGGAATGTCATAAACCTCCTTAACGACGTCGTCTATAGCGACACTACATCAGTTATCATGAAGAGTCCCAAATGGAAGGACGAAATCGATAGAATGGAACTGTTAACTTTTTACTTATTATTCTATTTTATTTAATGAATATATATATCTGCACAATCAATGTGAAAATAATTTTTTACGCCATATATATTATAATATACGTATGTAGTAATGTTTGAAATAAAATGAAAGATCAAATTCTGTGAAAGGATAAACATGATAAAATTGCAGATTAGATTCCATTATAATGACGTCGTTATACACAAAACCAGCTGAAATATTCATTAAATAAATAATAAATGAATTTCAGCTTTCTGAATTCATAAATTGATTAAAAACTAAAACATGTAAAAAAAAAAAGCAAACAAGTTTTGTTTTTGTAAGCATTTTCTATAACTCTTTTTTGGTTTGCTATTTATTTTATCAACATTCTGAAACAATAAAATGCTCTAAATACATAAAAAAAAACATCGCTTTCTCGCTCAGGGCTTACTTAATGCATGGAGTACTCTATGATTTGATTTAAGCTATTAATGAAATTGATATAAATATTCAGCGAACTTTTGCATAGTTTTACCATTATTCTGTGCTATTTTATTTATATTCATATCTGCAATAATACTTTATAGTAATTGCAGTCACTGTCTACCATTTGAACCTTTGCAAAAACAGTTTTTATCACTTAACTTGTGTTTTAACAGTCATCTCTCCTAATTTATTTTTTTTAATCAATCAAAGTTTTATTGCACTTTTGCTGTTAACAATTTACTCAATCTACAGCTTCAAATAAGTATCCCTTAAATTAGTTATTGAATATTTAGGGGAAAATTATATCTATAAAGTACGTTGTATTTATTACATACATTATAGCAGTTCTACAGAGTACAATTTCATACCGGAATTCGGTACGTTTCTTAACCTAAACTGTATTTGATTTATTTATATGAACCGTGAAATTGATGATGATCTTTGATACTGACAGCATGACTTTTCAGCCGACAGTAGAATTTAGAAATTGTTTGTTAATTTTCTCCGTCGAATTGTGAAAAGGAGTCTTAAATGGTTAGGTAAGGCAGTTGTGTTTTTCACACATTATATGAACAACATAATTTTTTTCAGTAAATGGTATTTTTTTTGCGATCAAACCAAAGATAAAAAAATGATCAAAAGTAAACGTGGTCTAATTAACGATACATGAATGCAGTATCCAATCATTGTATTGTGTAAACTAATAACAATACTAAGTCAGTGTAGCTATAATAGATATAATGAATTATATATAATCATGACAAAAGAGTAAAATAGCGAATTTCATTTGATGCATATCACCTGACCAGACACATGTGCAGTCATGAATTAACGAGGTCACAGCTTGAACATGCTTCACAATTATAGAAATTCGAAATATTCTAAAGTTTTAAGTATGATTCTATTATTTATTTTCTTCTAATTTTATTTATGTTAATTATGTCCCTGATTTCATTTTGGAATATTATAAAAATATCATTGACCTTGTTCTTCTTGTCAGACATGTAATATGCTTTATAGATTGAAAAGTAAATTATAGTTAATAGATAGTTCATATCAAAATAAGCTTCATCTTCAATTTTATAGCCAGTTACTAAACATTCAAGACTGAATATATGCTTATCAACTTTATTAATGTTAATAGCTCTAAAATCTCTAAAATTTTAGGACCGGGGTGGGGTTGGGGGTTGGGGAAGGAGATTGGGGTATACTTAAGTTGCAAGCTAGAAAATGTCACACGTGTTTTTAGCCTGTCTCAAGTCATGCATTTAAGAAAAGAAAATCTTTAATTAACGTTTTTGTGTGGTAAGGAATATGGTGTCGATCTTAAAACTGTAATAGTCTTGGTAGAATTTATTCAGAACATGCAGACTCGATTAAAAGCTTAAAGTTTATCTTGTTTCTTAACCTCTTAGTGTCCATTCTTGTTTAATTGTTTGGTTGTTTTTATTGTCTTATTGATATGAACCCGAAATCTCCTTTTTCATACTAAATGCATTTGTTGATACCATTTTAACATATTTATCAATTTGTTTGTTAAGGGGAGTCATAACACCCAAGTGAGTTTACTCTCAAATCAGCTGAATGTTTTTATCTAATACTTTAGTAAGGAGAAATCAAGCTTTACAACGATCAAAATAAGTGTTTTCAAACTGTTATATGTCCAAACAAATTATTCCTGTAAAATCATCGAAATTCAGTATTTTTGTGATATACTTTTTGTGTAGTTCCAATTTCTAGAAATTTTCATATTTTCTTTGAAACAGGTCAAAGTAAATATTTTGTGATAACTTTATAAAAATATCGAGCCAAATCGGATTTAATCAAAGTGGCTTTATAAATATTTTGATATGAGCGTCACTGATGAGTCTTATGTAGACGAAACGCGCGTCTGGCGTACTAAATTATAATCCTGGTACATTTGATAACTATTTACACCACTGGGTCGATGCCACTGCTGGTGGACGTTTCGTCCCCGAGGGTATCAACAGCCCAGTAGTCAACACTTCGGTGTTGACATGAATCTCAATAATGTGGTCATTTTTATAAATTTTCTGTTACAAAACTTTGAATTTTTCGAAAAACTAAGGATTTTCTTATCCCAGGCATAGATTACCTTAGCCGGGTTTGGCACAACTTTTTGGAATTTTGGATCCTCAATGCTCTTCAACTTTTTACTTGTTTGGCTTTATAAATATTTTGATATGATCGTCACTGATGAGTCTTATGTAGATGAAACGCGCGTCTGGCGTACTAAATTATAATCCTGGTACCTTTGATAACTAATTAGGTAACCCCTTAAACATTTCGAAGGAAACAACGAAAAACCAAGCAAAAGTTATGTAGTGCCTATTTCAGATGTTATTCCACACAATCCTGTTTAATCAGTTATTGTGTAAAGAGCGCAACCTTAATTATAAATCCGGATAGTATAAAAAGGTATAAGCTTAACATATATCAATTGATATATTTAAACGCCATTTGATCGGGAAGATGGTTTGTTTCTGCTGTTTAAAATTAAGTGAAATACTGGAAATTTGAAATAATCATGTTGGTCATAGAATCTAGTTTGAAGTTGTTAATTTGTGTCAATATCGAGACATGCGCATAGCAAAACTTCTAATAAACCTGACAATGAGTTAGTAAATTATGCAAACTTATAGAATCGAAATGACTTCTGCAGTTAAAACCTCGGATCACGGCTAAAGTCTGCCTGAAGAGTGCTGTAAAAGCCAGTCTTGTCAATAAAGTTACCTATGCAAGTGCTGAGACATTTATCTGAAGGTTCCTGGAATAAATAAAAAATAAAATCATACGTAAGTATGTTCCATGAAGTTAGTTTTGTTATATTCCCTATTCTTATTAGAAATTATCTAAAGAAATCAATAGAGAAGTTGAATAACAAACTTGTACAAATGTAAGCATGATAGACTTTACTTTGAACAATATACTAGTTTAAATACTTTCTGATTTACACAACAAAAATATGATTACTCTACCGGAGCATTATACTTGACCACAAGTTCCTAGAGATGATCGTGTTTGTCAATATCTAATCTTATTTCAATATTTGACATCTTTTAATCGGCCATTTAAAAAAAAATAAGAAGATGTGGTCATTGCAAGTTAATCGGTTTTTTTAATATACTTTTCACTTTAATTCAGTTGTTCATATGCATTCCGTTCATATTGAGGCTGCAACTTAAAGAAAAAACAATATGTATGAAAAATGTTTTGATTTTCTGACAATATTTGATCTTCTCTCTTTTTGATAACTAATGCAAAAACGTGTCTATCTACCTTTTCCGAAAACCAAGCTTGAAGGTAGCCAACTTCGTTTTTCTTTCTGTGCTGACTACAAAACCACGGCGAGTTGGGACGTATATCATTGTGATGGAAAAAGCATATATCGGACTTGCAAAATACACCAAATTCAATTTCGAATGGCATTGCCTGATGTTTTGAAGAACTGTTTTGAGCATCTGACAAGGTAGAGTAGAATTGGCAAATTCCAAGCATTGCCGTTGTAAGACATTCTTGAATAGAAGACGCTAGAGTTGGAATAATGTTCCCCTTGTTCACAGTATGTACAAGTGAAACCACGACTCTGTTGCCTTTCACCTGGACAGCAAGTTCGTGACTGTTGCCAACTTCAACCACATAAAGATCACTGAAAAGCAATGTTTTTTCTCTTTTATTCTTTGTACATGCATATTTCTTTACGTGCCACATGGCAACGAGGGAACCAAGAAAACGATAAGACAATGCTGGCGGTATTATTTCTTCTATAAATCTATAGGCCATGACAATTGAATTATTATAATTCCAAAATTTTTCCAAATATTTAGTGTCGTTTGTTTTGGTTATCATACATGGAACAAGAAAACGTGAAACATCTCTCAACGGGCTACTGGAAAGTTCAAAGCTAGTTCTAGGAGCGATGATAACGTCCAGATGTACTAACAAATCGACCATGTATTCCTTGTATTTCAAAAAATGCATGAACTCCTTTTGTGTCCACAAATGGTATATATCTTCTTTGTCGATGAATCCAGTTTCTTGGATGTTTTTCAAAATACTAGGAAATCGCCCACTTTTACACCAAAACTGCTTTTCTGTCACTATAGATCTGAGAACTTCCACTAAGTAGGCTGGTGATATGATAACATAGTCACGGAGATTTTCTACATTGAAGTACAGAAGCTTTCCAAGTGAATGTTGAACTTCCAGAAATGTTACAATTTGCTTCTCAGATAACGCCATTGATTTTTTCTTAGAATTTAAGGATTTGATCTGCTCTAGCGAAAGGATGTTAGTACCTTCTTCAACTTTCATGGTCAACTGTAGATCCAGTGGAATCCATGCTGTTGGCATTTCTTCACCCCATCGTGGATGCTCAGTCGCTCTTTTCATCACTCTTTGTTGAAGTTCTTTAATTTCTGGATCTTCTGGATTGGTGGAGTTGATGAAGAGTAAGGGTTTAAATTCCAAATGTTTCAAGCCGGCGTGTGATTCGAATATTTTTTGTATTTTATTTTCAAGCTTTTGTCGGTATGATTCGAATCTATACTGAAACAGGTAAAAGGACGTATCATATGTAAATTGTTCACAAATCAAAGGTAACTCAAGTTAAAGGTAAACATTTTTATGGGTAATAATCATGTTCTTTTGTTTTCATATTTCATTCAAGAATAGGCAATATATTTATACACACGATCATTTGTATTGAATAGTTACGGAATTATCAAAAATAAACAATACCACAAACTTGTATAAATATAAAAAGTAGAATATAAAAAAAAAAAACGAAATAGAAAAATTCCAGTCCGAAAGTCACTTATCAAATTGAAAATCAAAGCTTAAACACAACAAAAGACAAGAAAAAAACATCGTGTAGATTAAACCTTGTTTTATAGCTAAGTAAACCTCTCACTTGTATGACAGTCGTATATAATTTCATTGTATTAAAAGTGCGTGACAAACAAGCTTGCAAATCGAAATGTGTAACAGTACATGTATATATTAGACCTCTAGATTCACTGTCGAGGAAAGGTCACCGAAAGCTTAATTAATAAGTTTAGTCCATGCAGCCGAGAGGTCTACAGCGATTGACACAGTGCATGAGGTGTTGTAACTTTATTCGAAAAGTGCGAATTCGAATCCCAGCAAAACTGCATAAATATATTTATATGGGCATACATGTATATAGCTATCTTTATAACTTGTTGTAGGTTTTACTACTCCATACAAGTATAATGGTTTGGAGTCAAAATATGGCATTAATTTTGAGTGGCAATCTGGAAATACAACATAATCAAACATGTTTGACAACTAGGACACGAGCCAACCTTATAATTTTGAAGTGGGAAGTTGATTGTTAATTTTTAATCTTAAATGGTATAACGATTGGAGAACAATATGCTCGAAATTTTATTTGTGAATACAGTTAGGTTATTTTATAATTTTTGATAGTTCTATATAACTGAAATTTATTTTTTTTGCATTGTTTTATTAAATAAGGTATTTACGTTTAGATAAATCTGATAGTTACAGAAATGTTACTGCGTTCATCAATGATATCATTTATTGGCTTTATTTAAAAAATTGTGAAATGATTTGGTAATATTTGGTTCAAATTCTTTTTAACACTAATTGTAAAATAAAATAAAATATAATCACGAATAAGACAAAACCTTATAAATTAAAAAGAGTAGGTTCAGTAAGACCCCTATTTGGCCCCAAAATAAAGCAGTTTTACAAATTTGTGAAAATGTAATCTTTTAGCTATTTACTGGAAAGTAGAATGCTTCTGTTTCATAAATATGAGCTGTTTTTGACAATACAATGCACATATATTGAGTACTAGTATTTTAAAGTCATGCTAAATTGCTGAAATCTTCACAATTTTAGTATTTTAGTTAAATTTTAGACGGTTTCCGTCTTAAATGAAAGTGGCCGCATTCTTGTTCATTCATAATATTGAAATGTAAGTAGTATTTGATATAAAGGTTGAGGATGAACACGGATGCAGCCACTTTCATTTTTGACAAAAACAATCTGACGTTTTTTGGCATTTTTGATATATTTTTCATATTTAAGCTTGAATCGGAGCGTTTTAATGTCTAGATCAGTTAAAATCTTTCACATAAACTAATTGATTCAATTGAAATAAACACTTAAGTGTTTAAAAAGTGTCTTTCGTTAGATGAACCTGAAATTGGAGGCCAAAATCGGCCCTTATCGGACCTACTCCTTTAATGAAAGAGAGGCGAAAGATATCAAAGGGGCATTCAAACTCATAAGTCGAAAATAAAATCACAGCGTCAATGGCAAATAGCGAACAAAATAGACGCTCTCAAGAACCTATGTCGTTCACTTGACTCTACTCTGGTTTTGAAAATCATGTAGGAATATATAAATATCATGACAAAATAATGAAAAACAAATTTTGTTTAATATTGGCCAAGTTATTTTATCTTGAACAGTAAATCAACAACACTTCATCATCAGCTCATTAGGAACATTTATGCCATGTTTGATTTCATTCCATACGTAATCAGTGTCTGAGTAGAAAGTTGATGGATCAGGGATATGTCAAAGAAAGTCTCGTCCGTTTTCTAAAAACGTTCATCGGAAGGTAGACCTTGTTAATAGATATTCCGTATCAACTTCACAAATAATTCATTATGGTCTTGATGTATAGATTCTGCGTACTGATGTTGTTCACATCTTAACAATGTGTTTTACTGTTCTTTCATTTGTCTTTGTTCTATTTTTAATATTACTTTTACTGTTGGGTTGTGTTATGCGATATCCGTTTAACGTGGCTCGGTACTTATACATCCCGTCGATATGTTTGTATTGTCTTACATTTTTTGGTGATGTGTTTTGTATATGCGACTTTTTGTATTTCTTTGGTTCTTATAACGTGACTCTGTCTTTAAAAAATCCCCTCAGTATGATATTGTTCTATTTTATGTCATTATGATAATATTTCTATTATGAATTACAAAATACGTTGAACCACAAACGTCAAATTCATCCAATCGCGTAGTGGGAGTAACTATTTGTGGATTCTTATAAATTCTATGGACTTTTTTAAATCTAGGTCTATTTCTGAAATTTATTCTTACATACTTTGATTTTTTAACCCTGTATGCTAACATTGCCTATGTGAAATTTTAAAATTGTTTGTATGTACATTGAACGACAAATATATGTGACGTATAAAATTTTCTGACGTCAGACACGCAAATCAATGAATGTATTTGTAGATAGATGTTTGTGTGTTCGGATAAATTGTTCCTTTTTAAAATTGATACACGATGATGACTGCTGTACCCATATTTTGACTATTTTATTTATTGTGTCTGTTTAGTTAACGCACCATTGTAAATATAACGGAATTTGATGAGACTGTCATCAAAGTGAGAGGGTTAGCGCTATAAAACCAGGTTTAATCCACCATTTTCTACATTTGAAAATGCCTGTACCAAGTCAGGAATATGACAGTTGTTGTCCATTCGTTTTTGATGTGTTTTTTTTTTTATTTTGCCATGTTATTATGGACTTTCCGAATTGATTTTCCTCTTAGTTCAGTATTTTTGTAATTTTACTTTTTTCATTGGTTTTTTAAAAGAGGACAGTTGTATGTATTTCCGTGAGGGTCCTATGTTAACCTAAGTCCCCCTCTGGTAGCCATAGTGGATAATGGATCGGCTTAAAGTAACAACACTTGGTCAGTACCTCATAAGGAGCATTTATGTAATGTTTAATCCGTACCATTCTGTGGTTCTCTAAAAGAAGACATTTGAATTCATTGTCAAAAGGGTTTTATGCTAAATTTAGTCCCCGATGGCGGCCATCTTAAATTAAGGATCGGCTTCGAAGTAACAACACATGCACAAAAGTCATGTTTTGTTACATTCTATTTAGTAGTTCTTAAGAAGTTCAAAATGTAAAAAGTTATTGACGACGACAACCGACGACGACGACAACCTAGGTGAGCTAAAAACTTCAAAAACAGAGGTACAAAAAACACATATTATGGGGACGAAGTCCCCAATAACAGTAGAAAATTCAATAAAAAAAAAATCGGGAAAATTTCCCGAATTTTTCATTTTACTAATGAACTCAAAATCGTTTAATTTTTTTCATGTTATGTTTTGAAATCCCGGACCTGCGCAGAAATGTACAATGTACTTCCTTTTTCCGGTCTCGTTTTTACTAATAATTATCAGTCTAGTATAAAATAGGAAGGAACGCGCAATACCAATTGCATTTTTAATAATTCCTTAATATGAAAAAACCTTACCTGATGAAAGCGTTTCTTTGTTTACATTGCATATGACGTCATAATTTAAATAACGTCACAACTAAAATCCCTAACAACAGAACCAAAATCGGAAACGTTACGGTATTTCCGTTTCTATTTTTAAACAAATATTTAAGTTACAAAAAAATAATTCATACAGACTTCGTCCCCATTTACAGGTAATGCCTGCCTCATATTAGAAAACCAAAGACTAAGCAATACGAACTTGTGAAAAGAGAGTGGAGGTACTAATGTCATGAAGTGGACAATCTAAAATCATTTCTGATAAAAGGGAAAAATATATATACATCCTGACCAAAATCAAAAACGAAAATGGAACAAACACCAATAACAAACATAAATATAACACTAAATTTCCGCAACAGGAACCCTTTCAAATTGATCTGTATAATAGAAGTTAAATTACTTTCGATGCCAGCCAATTGATATTGAGGAAAGGCCTCCTTATCCCCCCAAATCTTAATGGTCTTCCCCTGACATACATTTTCATTATAACGGCTATCATTGTTATATAACACGTATATTGGATATTGTGATGCATTTACCTTCAACTTCCACGGTAACATGTCCTTGTGAGTAGCAACAAATAGGATTTTAGGAAACCCTTCTTTCGATCTTTTACAGAACGTCAATATTGAATTCACCCAGTGTAATAGGTAAACTGAAATAAAATATAATAGCATCATTACCGTAAAAAAAATTTCCAGGATACTTTTGTTCGCTTTCTTGATGACTTCGCAGCGATGTATTGTTTCTTAAATACTTTGCCTATGTATCCACATGTAATCAATAAAAGCAAAAATCAGTGATGGTTTTATTCGCGACGATTTATACTTTCATGTTTTACTTTCGAATGTCACGTAAATCAATAACGCGCCAAAACTTGGTTTGCCGCTGTTGATGGGATGCTCATTTAATGTTTTGATTGTCAAAATATAAAATGATCCAAATGCTTGGTTAAAATGTTCTTCAACTTACCAATATATTTTGCCATCCAACATTTTTGTTTTGAGCGTTATTGATGTTTCAAGTTAGGGTGATGGTTGACACACGTTAAAACGTTTAAACCCGCTGCATTTTGTATGCACCTGTCCTAAATCAGAAGCCTGTTTTTCAGTGGTTGTCGTTTGTTAGTGTGATTCACTGTCGTTTCTTGTTTCTCGTTTTTATATTGATTCGAGTTTTTTCCTGTTTGAATTGTTTTACACTTGTTATAATGGAGCCGTTTATAGTTTTTGTTTTCGGTATGAGTCAATGCTTCGTGTTCAAGGCTGTACTTTTGATCTATAATTGCTTACTTTTAACACATTGTGACTTCCATGGAGAGATGTCTCATTGACACTCATACCACTTCTTCTTATTCATATAGTATCTTTGTTGAGGTGTTACCATAATACATAAATGGGTATGTTTGATGTCTAAACAAAACAAATATTGTTCTCAAACCATAAATGACCAAAAATTTCAAACATGTCTCTATAATTGTGATTATTTTTATAGTATGTCGTATATAGTTCTTTGTAACTAAGGCATATCCGACACTACAAATATACAACCATATTTAAAATTGAGACTAAACTTTCAGTACTAGTATGTTTTGGTAAAATATTATTGAAGAAATGTATCGATTCCTTAATAGATTTAACTACAAGAAACAACAAGTTTGCTCGTTTCTAGGCAGAGTAGACCTTTTGTTTTTCGTTTATTGTTTTGTACATGTTTTTTTTCGTTTGAAGTATTTTACATTTTGTCATTTCGGTGCATTTGTTGTAGGCCATACGCTGACCCATAGTTGCTAATATTTTACCCATTCTGTCTCTGTTGGATAGATATCTAATTTAAAACCATGCTGTATCTTCCTATCTTATATTTAGATATGAAAACATGTGGTGTGAGTGCAAATGACACAACTCGCCATGAAAGTCACAAGGTAAACTATTATAGGTCAAAACATGGTCTTCAACATGGAGCATTCACCTCAAAACGAACAGCAGCGATGCTGTCATGTTTATCGTAAGCACTATTTGCCTGTGATATCTATGAATAACTGTTGTAATTGTTTCAAATTCTATTTGTTCACGAGTGTACCGAATGATGGATATAAATGAATGATTTATATCAGTTTATATACCATACATTTTAATGGAGACCAGTATTATACATGTACATGCATTTCGACTTTAAAACGAGAATGCAACGATTATTAAGATGGGATTGACAAGCCGGTGAGTTTTGTCTAATGATGAACCGATTTGTGGGGTTCATGCGTCTTCCTCGTATTTTGTTTGTACTTTGATTTTTCTTATTATCGATTTATAAAATTTCAACAAACAACCAAACACATTTTTTATTGCGAATCACAGCGCCCACAAGGACCAGAACAATCAACATTAATTTTATACTAATGAACATAGGGAAACTGATGTTGCCTCTATGTAGACATTGTCTTGATTGATTATTTATCAATATGGACGATCTGGTTGCTCGATATTTCATTGACGAAAGCACTGAGACCGTGCAACGTGACTTGAAGTAGTTCTGATTTAGTTCATTTTCAAACATTTTTTTGCAATTTAAACTTCTTTTCAAAGGTATTGGAATAAATACGTTGCATGCATTAAATATTTCAGTCTATTTGAAATAGCAATTTGATTTTCATTATTGACCAAATTGCAAAGCAGTGCGTCTACAGATATATTGACTTTTGAATATGCACATTCACATACCATTGTACTTAGATGTTATAGTAGGTTTTGAAAGATTTTTTGTGATTCTATTTAACGTTTACCTGCCGCTGTTGGTTTCCCAAAGTGTCCTGGTAGAAATCCAAGGTCAGATCTGTGCTTGTGTATACCAATACTTCCATCAAACATCAGAATGAATATACCCCTGCTGGTAATGAACAACTGGTGAGTCATATGATACTCCTTCTGGCCTCCAAAGTCCCAGATATCTATAGGTACTACCATCTGCTTGTACTTTCCTTCTTTAACTGCTTTAACCATTAACTCGTGTAGTTTATCGATAGACATATCGCTTGAAATCTCCTTCATCCATTCGCTGTCAAGTTGCTCCAAGATCATTTGGTTTGTTTGTGTTTTGCCTATCGATAATTCTCGGATAAGTTGTTTCACACTAGAATCGAAAACTGATGAAGTTTTTATTTTATCAGAGATAGAACACTGATCATCAGCTACTTTGTGCTCATTATATTTGCCATGCTCGCCTTGTATGCCCTCTTGTGAGGAATTAGGATTAATATATCCTTCAGATCGCTGAATGTCAAAAGAATTGCCTTCATATGATTTCAGATCTACAATTGTATCAGCAGTTTTTCTCTTTGAATCTTGATGAGATAGTGCGTAGGGCGTGGAAAAATCCTCCAATAAACCACTTTGACGAACGTCATCTATTTGCATTTCCTGATTTCTAAATTTTCTTGCGGTAGCTTGTTTTGGATGGACAATTGTACTGCTATCAGCCATTCCTCTTTTTGTTTCATGATGAGATGATGCGTTGTACTTGATTGCTTTTGCACCAACCAATGACACCTCGTTCCCATCTTTCATTTCTAGATATTCGCATTTTTGTGCTGGTTCCAAAAGTTTTTGTTTTTTATGAAAATTTGTACTGTTGTCCCGTGCCTCAGTTGCAGCCTCAGCACTGGACACTGTCATCAGCATATTTGTCAGTATCTCTGTGACTGCGTTTCCTATAAAACAGTATACTTATATGTTCAGATGTACGATATTAATAGATCAATATATATATTGTACTTTAATATCATGAATAGTGAATGATCACTCAAACTATGAAGCCACAGTCTAAATAAAATCTAAACGTGGGGCTTTAAATTGATTACTAAACCGCATACATATTAATACAAATTATCCAAAATGATAAGATTCAAGCATCATTTATTAATGTATAGAGATACATGTACCTTTTTCAAAATAGATCCATTTCATTTCGTCCACGTCCATACCAGCTCTTCCCATATAGATCCATATACCATCTGTAGACTTTCTTGATTGTGGAACTTGCTCACCGACGAGGATTTTTGCTAAACAACTCTTCCCAACAGAATTTGGACCTACAAGATATACTCTATTCCAAAAACTCTGAAACGAGCTTTCCCGTAGTAATTCTTGTAAATCAGAAGCTGTTCCTAGCCCGAACCCCCTGAGTTGATGCAAAAGCTCATCTGGAAAGGTAAAAAGAAGTTGACATTTATTTTCTCTCTAGTGTTGTTTTCATCAAACATTTATTTAAAATATTTTATTACAACACGCATCGCTGTCATCATTCAGCTGCTTCGAATATTTGATAACCAAATTTACCATGATAGTGATTGGTTTTCTCAAGAGATCGGCCTCAAATAGCTACATGTTTGTTATAGATGATATTTCCTGTTTTTACATGCTATTTCGACTTTTATGTTTTTGCTGATTATCATTACAGTCAAACCACAATTAAACCCGAAATAAGAAATCTCCGCAAAACAGCAGACATGTTTCCGTTTTAGTGTGGGACATTAACACTCGTTTCACTATAAATATATGCCATGTGTTGAATTTGTGTTCCATTACTGTTTTTTTTTGTTATTTGGAAATGAAAGTAATTACAGATACGTATGTACACTCATCATTGTAACCAGGATTGTAATTTTGTATTCGCACCAGAAGCGAGTTACTTCTGCAAAAGACTCATCAGTGACGCTCGAATCCGATAAAAGTTAAAAAGGTCAAATATAGTTCTAAGAGTATTGAGAACCAAATGAAAATTCCTAAAGTGTTGGCAAATACAGCTGAGGTAATCTAATTCTTATGTATCAGGTGTAAAGGTTCAAATTTAACCAATAAAAATTCAGTTTAACATTAATAAATAGCAAAGTGGAAAGGAATTAATGCATGTTGTAATAACTTGTTTCAAAATCCATTATAAATAAATTTGTTTAAACTAAATAGCTAAAACAACATAGTTTATGTAGCTGACAAGTGTTGACAAAACGTTTCATGGGTGTTTAAAACAAAGATCTAGCTAAATATTAGAAAAATTGCTGAGACATTTCTAATCGGTACTTTATATTAAGATTTATAAATAACTTTGTCTCGAAAAATAAGTTCGAAACTTTCAAAAACTTCCAACAATCCTAAAATACGTTATAAAAAGATATATAAATAGCAATTTAAATAACGATTACAAAAAATTGTCAACAAAAACCTTCCACCAATAAAGACAACAAAAGTATACTGCTGTTCAAAAATCATAAATCGATTGAGAGAAACCAAATCAGAGTTGCAAACTAAAACCGAGGGGAACACATCAACAACAGGAGGAAAACAAAGACACAACAGAAACACTGAAGTGCAACAAAAACAAAGGACTATGCAACATACATATAAACAAACTATAAGTTAACAACTGCCATATACCTGACTTGGTACAGGACATCTTAAGAATTAAATGGTGAGTCAGTTGCTGAATGTAAAATGGTGACTTAGGTACATGATAAACAATTCAATATAGCTATAGAAAATAAAATCTACCAAACTGAGATGACAATACCGTTTTCTCCCTAACAAGATTAATGTACGTTGTGGCATTGTAGTTTCTCGACTGGCTTGAGGTGTTCCTATTGGCAAAAATTGCGCCCTTTACAACATACTTGTTAATGTACTGTTATGTATCATATGTTAACGGCCAAAAGCAGTGAAGACCCGTATAATTTAAATTGTATATGTAATGTGTTTGGCTATAAACTATGTGTTTGTAACAGATTTCTCAGAATCTGAGATACTCCAATATCAATCTTTTAATTAACGCAAAACCTAACTACAACTTGGAAGCTTTACTTAACACCACAAGATCAATTTTAAAACTTTGAACCTTATTTTAACAAAGAAACACAACAATTATGTAAACATGATTAACTTTGTATCAAAAGAAACACTATAACCACAATTTTATTCGTACTTCTTTTACTGACTCAGTGACTCCTAAACAACTACAACCTTTTAAATACTATAAAAGAGAACAAGCTTCAAAATTCTAGGTTTCTGAGACACCTAGTTCTGAGACACCTTTTCTAAGAGAAAGGTAATTCCTGAGACAACTAGTTCTAAAACATCTTGTCTCCGAAATACCTAGTTCCCGAGACAACTTGTTTTGAAACACCTGGTATTCGAAGCGCTGAAGTCAGCAGACTATTACAAATAAACTCATCATGGATACCAGTACTAAAAGAGTAGATCCGGTAAGGACCGATTTTGGCCTCAAATTTCAGGTTCATCTGACGAAAGATTTTGACCACTTTTTAAACCCTTAAGTGTCTATTTCATTTCAATCAATTAGGTTATATGAAAGATTTTCACTGATTTAGTCATTAAAAACGATCCGATTCAAGCTCAAATATGGAAAATCTACCAAATCTGCCGAATAATGTCACTTTTCAGATGGATTTTGTCAAAAATGAAAGTGGCCGCATCCGTGTTCATCCTCAACCTTTATATATGTTATGTAATATCATAAAATACAACTTACATTTCAATATTAAGGATGAACACGAATGCAGCCACTTTCGTTTGACACGAAAACCGTCTAAAATTTAACTAAAATGCTAGAATTGTGAAGATTTCAGTAATTTAGCATAACATTATGCAAATGTTATGGTGCTAGTACCCGCATGGTATCGCCAAAGAGAGCCCATATTTATGTAGCAGAAGCATTCTACTGTCCAATAAATAACTAAAAGTTTTAACAATTTTGTAAAACTGCTATATTTTGGGGCCAAAAAGGGGTCTTACTGGACCTACTCCTTTAGTATACTAGCTACCTGTTCGAGGGGATCCAACCATTCCCGTGGAACGTTACAGTTTCATAACAACCCAGAAGCTTGCAATAACCGTAACAACTTCTTAACCGCTTGCTCCAAACCACAAGCTTTTAACTTAATCCTTGTGGTTCATCAACTTACTTTTCAACTCAAGATTCTTCTAAAATATCTTCAAGTTTACTTGTACTTATATGTAATGTATCGATGCTTTCCTTATCAACAGCCAAATACAAATGACAAACTCGAACAAGGTATTTGTGCCTTTATATATCCAGAGCGCGGACATCAAGGTGAGGACCCTAGCAACAATGAGCAATAACGAGTTTCATAGCAACCAAGGATAAAGGGATGATTTTTGTTTACATATTGTTCAAACGTTACAATCCCTCTAACAGGTAGCTTGCAATAGTATAGTGACTTCAGATACGATCCGGTGTAGATTTTTCGATCTTTTAACTAAACTTATTCAATATTGGAGTGTGGATGTGTAGTGACTGATTGTTAGTCTAAGTCACATGATTTTTATTATTTGTTAATGGCTTTGAACTGTCTTTTGATTTACTGCGTGTATTCTGAGATTTGTACTTTGTGCCTTTTGTGTCTGTGTTTAAGGTAACCCTTTGTGGCGTTGATACTTACGTGTGACGCACAGTTCATAATTCTATTATACTGTTTTGTGTAACGTCATAAATTATTTCAGGTATTCGTTGTTAATCTTTGGTTAACATGTCGAAATGTTCTGTTATAGTATTTATGTATGTATTTCTCTGTCCTAATTATTCTTTTATTGATTTGTACTGTATTCCTGTCATATATTGTTGTCATTTTTGCGGTATATTCAACATTGATATTAAGCGCGAGTTTTGGCTTTCTTCAAAACCAAGTTCAACCCACCATTTTTTTCTGAAGTCAGGAATATGACAATTGTTATCTTATAGTTCGTTTCTATGTATTTTGCAATGTTGTTTGTTTTTGTTGAACATCAGTGTTTCTATTGTTTCGTTGTTTTCTCTTTAGGTGATGTGTTTGCTTCAGTTTAGTCTGTAACCCAAATATGTTTTCTCTCAACCTATTTGTGACTTTAAAACAGATGTATACTAATGTGCTTTGCATTGTTCAGACGAGTGAAGCACATTAAAAATAATTTTAACGGTATGTTCATGTGTCGTACCTATTCACAACTATCCAACGTAAAACATGTGTAGGGTTTAGCGCCAGGTTATTTAACCCGGCCACATTCTGTATATTGCCTTTACCTTGTCATCAGTGGTGGTGTTTTGTTACTGTTTATCATGATTGTTTTGTCGTCGTTTAAAACAGTAAACTAAAATAGTTGTTTATTTTTATGTTTCTGGTGAAGAGCTATCTCATTGGCAATCATAACATATCTTTTATCTTTATCATTATCATTATACAAAATAATCCGGATCGTATAAATGTTTGAGCTTTGTTTACTATAATTAAACGTAAACATACATTTATCAGAAAACAATAAACGGAACACAAAAGTTAAGGAAAATAACACGAAATTTCGTGCGTCCCATGTTTTTGTTCCGAATATATATTCATGAGGAAAACTCAAACCGCCCAAAAAGAAAACCAGAGATGATAAATAAGTCTGAAAAGGAATGGAGAATTAGCGTACGGTCAACTTTACTTGAGGAGGAAAAAACCTTAACAGGAGTAGTGTCGTAATAATTTCTGAATTGTTTAAAATTACTCTCATATAATGATGTTACCATATCCTTACATTTCTCCTTTTCTTCCTGAAAAGAGATGTTTAAGTGTAGGTTATTTGGTTAAGTGTATATTATAAAAAAAAAGAAGATATAAGATGTCTACATATGAACATGAAACATCCCACGTTATACTAGAAAAGAACAAATACGAACAAGGTGGGATACTTATCTTGTTTATTTATTATGATAATTGGATCCTATATATTTTTAAACTTTATAATGATCTATGCTTATTTTAACATGGGAAGGCATTATATTTGTCGATATTTCACACTGGTCGTTAGGAATTAAAAAAAATAAATACAGGATTTTAATAGATCGAAGCGTACAGAATACCTTTAAAATGTTTGACTGTTCTCGTTTCCTCCCTCGGAGTATGTACATTATATTTCCATATTTAATAAGTAAATGTGTGTTGTTTGTTAAACTATATACAATTGAAGTTTATGTAAGCTACTAAATGTATTTATTTTATTAGAATAACAATAAAAATTACGAAAATGTGTACGCATGTGTCAGACATATTGTTTTCGAAAATTAGAAAACGGCTTTGTTTACAATGCGTTATAAGGACATCGTGTTAGAATTCTGGTTAACGTTCTTAACTGTGTTTTCTAATTCGTTTGAAAGTCATTGAAATTGAATTAAGTTAACGTAGTTCGCTTTCGTTTACGCATTATCACTATGTAGACGTCAAATCAAATGAAGATAACTTAGACCGACTGACTTATGAATTGAAATAAGGTGAAATTTGAAACATAGAGTTTTATGTTGTTTTATTTCTATCTGTAATAAAATATATAATTGTAATATTTAAACACTAGTAGCAAATTGATTACAATAATGAAATAAACAATGATATACACTATATTAGTCTAAATAACAGCCCAACAATATTAGATCTGTGAATTGGTGGAAGCAAATTTGTGTTTCTCCCTAGCTGGGATGCGAACTCATGCTACTGAGATATCGTGGCACTAATTCGCCTGACACTATGCCCGTTACGCCAGACCACTCGACTAACTAGGCTAGAATTACGTAAAAATGTGATAACTAATTAAATCAATAATCACGAATTACAAAAGCATGTGATAGCTAAA
The DNA here is from genome assembly GCF_965363235.1 of Mytilus galloprovincialis. Taxonomy (NCBI): domain Eukaryota; kingdom Metazoa; phylum Mollusca; class Bivalvia; order Mytilida; family Mytilidae; genus Mytilus; species Mytilus galloprovincialis. The sequence continues at coordinate 78,894,852 of NC_134845.1, read as the reverse complement.
TAATCAAAAAACACTGACAATTAGTCGAGACCAAACAAAAACTTTTGCTTACACGATAAGTGTTGCATCAAACATGAATTTAAGGTAAAAATCTTCGTTTGCAAGCTTCAGATTGACACTTACTTTTGTTGTGACTGAATCTACATCTGTTCCTCTACGAATTAATTCACTTACAATGTCGCTGTGTCCATTGTATTCTGCGAAATGAAGTGCTAACCAGCCCTTAAAAAAATCATTATTTGGATCTTTATGCAATTAACTGAGGCCTACTTAATTGGTTTCTATGAACAATTTTAATTATGATGACGATTTTTTTAATATTTAAAAAAGTCTTTTATGGAATATGACATTTCGTAATAATTAGTTATTCTCTGATTCTCATATATGACATTTTTTTCTTACTTTTTGGCTACCCGAACTTTTACTTCTGAAAGTCATTGGTGGCAATTATTGTCAAAAAATCAATATATGACCATATAGTATATGTTTGGCCATATTCTAAGTTCTATTATTTTTTGTTTGGTTAACATTGTTTGTTTCATTTGTCTTCCAAGGTTTTAATGTGTACCAGTCACTACATTGACATTTTGTAAGCTTATAGGATGGCAAGTTCACTTAATTGCAGTTTAAACAACATACAATTATATATCAACACGTGAAAGGCAATAGTGAAATAGTGAATATTGTTTTCGACACCTTACACAACTATTGATATTTTCTTAGTACATTCGAGTTGTTTATTTATATACTTTTGTTCTGGTTTCAGAAGTACTTAAACGTTTAATTTTAATTGTTATATAGTTTTCTTCAATGTTAATCCAAAAGAAAATAGTTTTGGTCCTTACTAATTATATGAATTATCATACGTAAACACAGGATCAGGTCCGCTCCTAGATGACTTTCAGTCACAAAGGCTATCACTGGCTTCAAACTCATTGCTTCAGAAATAGCATGACAGAATTTATCTTTCTCATAGTAGATTTCCAATTTATAAAAAATACTGTACCTGTATTTAGGTCAGAAATAAGCCTATTCTTTACCATCACAGGAAGATCTGGCTGTTACGTTAAAAACCGTTTGGTTTTGATGCTTACAATACTGTAATGCTTTATATGGTTATGTTTGTGTAAGTTTTATGTGGTATTCATATTTATAATATTTTGATATAGAACATGTTTGGTTTTATTCAAAGAGTTTTTTTGTGTTAATGGAGAAATGGACCATACATTTATACTTCTGATTTATTAAAGGTTTAAATAGAATATTCAGTTCTAACTTATATCATATATTACAGTCAATGTGAAAGTGTACTTAATTTTTCTCCTTCGTGTATATGGATTTAATTTCTTCATTGACTTTACACGGCATTTAATGTTTACCTTTCTACTCACGTCTGCAGATTTTATGTTTGGATCTGCAGAGTAGTCAAGAAGAATAGTAACTACTTCCATGTGTCCATTGCTTGATGCCAAGTGTAGTGCTGTTATGCCCTGCGAAGTAATGATACAACTGGATATTTTGATTCATTTAGTTTAAGTGATAATTTTAAATCATAATCATGCTCTTGTTCTTCTCTTACCGAATAATATCAAAACGTATTACATATTTATTTCATGTAAGGTTCTAAAATCAATCTTGAAATGGTTGAGCTATTGCCAAATACCCCAATAACTTACAAAACATGTGTTAGCAAGGTTCGGAAATTAAAACCAAAACGAAAATGTTCTTGTGCTTCTTTGAAAAGGGATGTTTTACTTAAGATTTACCTCTGATTGTTTTGATAATTTTCCCTAGTACCGTTTGCCTGTTAAAGGCCATGGTGACAAATATTTCCAATACGTTTACTGATCGAATAGTTAATGTTTAGCTCTGTCCATATTGTACATTCTGAGACTGTTAAGTGTTAAATCGTTTCAAATAAACTCATCATAGATACCGGCATTGAAATTCATATTTACGCCAGACGTGAGTTTCATCTACAAAAGACTCATCAGTGAAGCTCGAATAAAAAATGTTAAAAAGGCCAAATAAAGTACGAGGTTGATGAGCATTGAGGACCAAAAGATCCTAAAAGTTTTTGCCAAGGACAATTTAGGTAATCTACATGATCAACACGACGGGTGCCACATGTGCAGCAGGATCTGCTTACTCTTCCAGGACACCTAAGATCACATCTAGTTTTTGGTGGGATTCGTGTTGCTTATACTTTAGTTTTCTATGTTTTGCCATGTGTACTATTGTTTGTCTGTTTGTCTTTTTCATTTTTAGCCATGACGTTGTCAGTTTCTTTTATTAATGAGTTTGACCATCCCTCTGGTTTATTTTATGCCTCTTCTTTTCCTGAGGTAGAAAAGTCTAGTATTTCAAAAATTCAAAGTTTTGTTAACAGTTAATATATAATTATGAATATATCAATGATAACTCAAGTCAACACAGAAGTGCTGACTACTGACCTGGCAATACAAAATACCCTCCAGGAAATAAAACTCCACCACCAGTGGCATCGACCTAGTGGTTGTAAATAAACTTATCATAGGTAACAGGATTGAAATTTATATTTACACCAGACGCGCGTGTCGTCTACAAAATACTCATCAATGACGCTCGAATAAGAAAATGTTTAAAAAAAACAAAAAAAGTACAAAGTTGAAGAGGATTAAGGACCAAAAATTCCCAAAGGTTTTGTAAAAGACAGCTGAGGCAACCATTCCTGAGGTAGAAAAGCCTTAGTATTTAGAAAATTTAAAGTTTTAGTTGATATATAATTTAGAAAATATCAATAATAACTCAAGTCAACACAGAAGTGCTGACTACTGGGCTTGTAATACCCTCGGGGAATTGAAACTCAACCAGCAGTGGCATCGATCCAGTGGTTGTAAATAAACTCATCATATATCACAGGAATGAACTTTATATTTACGCCAGACGCTCGTGTCATCTACAAAAGACTCATCAGTGACGCTCGAATCAAAGTGTTTTAAAAAGGCTAAATAAAGTACGAAGTTGAAGAGCATTGAGGACCAAAAATTCCTGAAGGTTTTGCCAAAGACAGCTAAGGTAATCTATTCCGTGTTTGTTTTAAAAATATTAATCTTATGATTAACTTTATTTTAACACGTCGTGTTACGAGGTCAAAATGTAAGTTTTGTTTATCTTTGAAATAATCGAGTTGAGCATAAATCAAATTATCACAGTTAAAAAAAGAAAGTTTATCAAATAATAATTTACTAGAGGCTCTAAAGAGCCTGTTTCGCTCACCTGTGTTTACTGGTGCTTTTGAAATCATGTAAAATAAGGTAAAAATCAAAATTTATAGTATAAAATTACTAAATGAGGAGCAGCAACCCAACAACTGGTTGTCGAATTTGTCTGAAAGTATCAGGGCAGAAATATCTAAATCTGATGAACATTGGAATGTTAGCATACAGGGTTAAAAAGTCAAAAGTATGTAAGAATAAATTTAAGAAATAGGCCGAGATTTAAACTAGTCCAAAAGTTATATATATAGAATTTATAAGAATCCAAAAATAGTTAATTCCACTACGCGATTGAATGATTTTGACGTTTGTGGTTCAACGTATATTGTAATTCATAATAGAAATATATCATAATGACATATAATAGAACAATATCATACTGGCGGGATCTTTTAATGTACAGAGTCACGTTATAAGAACAAAAGAAATACAAAAAGTCGCATATACAAAAGAAACCACCAAAAAATGAAAGCCAATACAAACACATTGACGAGATGTATAAGTACCGAGCCACGTGAAACGGATATCACAAAGCACCATTCAACAGTAAAAGTAATATTAATTATAGAACAAAGACAAATAAAAGAACTATAAAACTCGTTGTTAAGATGAGAAACAACATCAGTACGCAGAACCTATACATCAAGACCATCGTGTATTATTTGAGAAGTTGATACGGAGTATTTATCAACAAGGTCTTGGTACCTTCCGATGAACTTTTTTAGAAACATGCGTGAAGAAATTAAAATAAATTAAAAATGTGATTTAAATAGTATTTCGATCTTATTGTTTCAATCGTTTTTCCTGTTTTAAACCTTGTTTGGTCTAGAGTATTACTAACATTATACATGCTGCTTCGAAAATGAACAAAAAACTAGAAATCTCTGTTTGCAAGCTTCAGATTGACACTTACTTTTGATGTTTCTGCATTTGCATCTGTTCCTCTACGGAGTAATTCACTTACAATGTCTCTGTCTCCAGCGGAAGCTGCGCAATGGAGTGGTAACCAACCCTAAAACATTTTAAATAATTTGATTCTTTATGCAATAGGTTGTTGCCTACTTAAGTGGTTTCAATGATTAAAATGTAATCATATTAACGAATTCATTGATAGTTAATTCTTAGTTTTTAATTGAAATCCTAGATTACAGTGAAAATGAAAGTGAACTACAATTGTATTCTGCGTGGATAAGATATAGATTTTCCGTCGAAGATGACATAACATAACCTTATAAACGTATTACTCAGGTCTGGATATTTTGCGTTTTGAAATTGGAAAAAAAAGAATTACATAAAAACTAACAAAAAACAACAACTGCTTAATTTATATCATACATTTATACTTCTTATTAAGTAAAGGTTTAAACGGACTATGTTACTTATATATGTAAAAGTGAATTTGTAGAATCAGTGATAATGTAGAATCACTGGTCAGTTAAGGGATTACTACTGTATGGTCACTAGAAATAATGTCAGGGATTATACATAATAACTGAAATGATGAATTAGTTCTATTTGTATAGAAATTAAATAAAAGTTAAATAATTCCTTCCACAAAATCATATCAAAACATCAATAAAAACAATAATTGTAAAATGTTAAGCCCCAGTCCCACTAGACCACGATCGCACCACGCTCACCGCGATCTAAAATAAATTTAGATCGTGGTGAGGTCGCGGTATGAGCGGCATGAAAATGTAAATTTTCGTTGCTTTCACGATACTACTACGTCCTCTCTACGCTTCTACAAAGATCCCGCTACGATTATACCACGTTCTCACCGCGCTTATTCTGCGACCTCACTACGCTTATCAAGATCTTTCTACGCTCTTCACGTTCTCACTACGACCTTACCACGAGTTATCCGATTGCAACACGATCTTTCTGCGATTATTACACGTTCTTACCACGATTATACTACGTTCATAGCGCGATCTTACTACGTTCTCAGCAATAACGTCAACATCGTGTTCCATATCAATACAGTTCAATTCCTTCTATTTCTGATTAAATCGTAGATTTCTCGGAAACAATACAGTCATGCCACCAAACTCTGCCAGAACACGTGGGCATGGTGGTAGGAGTTGATGTAGAGGCAGAGGGAGCAAAGTAACGAATCCTAATCAAGCAGAGATGTCGGACCGACCAATCCAACCTAAATTACAACCTATTGCTGGTCCATGAAGCTCAATGACGATATTTTAGTGAACGATAGCAGAGATGACATAGATGTATCAATATATATAGGAAGATGTGGTATGAGTGCCAATGAGACAACTCTCCATCCAAGTAACAATTTATAAAAGAAAACCATTATAGGCCACGGTACGGCCTTCAACACGGAGCCTTGGCTCACATCAATCAGCACGTTATAAAGGACCCAAAATATTACTAGTGTTAAACCATTTAAACGGGAAAACCAACGGTCTAATCTATGTAAAAACGAGAAGCATGGTTGAACCGTTAGAGCAAATGGATAATTACATTCAAACAAACAAAATCTAGGGAGCATTTTTTATATATTTTATGTGAAAATGACAATGAGAATGATGGTCGTAGTGTGAACGTAGTCAGGTCGTAAGAAGAGCGTGATGAGGACGGCAAGGGCGTGCTAGAATCGTACTATGGTCGTGAACAGCGTGGTATAGTCGTAGTGGAAGCGTAGTTGGGTCGCAGTGAGAACGTGATGGTCGTAGTGAGGTCGTTATAACGTCGCTGTGCGATCGTAGCGCAGTCTCTCCGAATAGAATCACGCTTTCGCTACGCTCTCGCTACGATTGTACAGCGACCTTTGCGATCTTACTACGATCTTAGTGCGCTCTCACTACGCTTCTACTACGACCTGATTTCGCCACGACCACACCACGATTGTTTTGAACATGTTCAAAGTTGGCCACGCTCTTCACGATCTTGAAGACCTCACCACGACCGTGATACGACCTTACTGCGATCTACACGATCGCACTACGATCATCAAAATTTGCATTTTTTTCACAGATCGTAGTGCGATCGTGGCCTAGTGGGACTAAGGTATTAAGCACAATATATTAAAATGATAACCTCAATCCATTAAAATGTGAGCACAACATATCAAATTTAAGGAACAATATACTTAAATATTAAGCACAATATATTAAAAGGTTTAGAACATTATTTCAAAATCAATCATATATTTTTACGAACTTAATTTGGATGACATCGACTATTGCAACTTTGCTTTTCTACAGGCACATCTATTTGATCCACATATTTTTTACCACAACATTTTTATAAACCTTTAAAATTCGATTGAAATTTTCCTACACGTCTTAGAGAAATCAAAATTTAATTACAAACATTTGACGTGCTTAAACTAGAAGCTCTCAAGAACTTTTGTCGCTCATCTGATCTATTTTGGTTTTGGACATCGTGTAAAAATCAATTAAAATCATAACAGATACTGCAAATCATTCGTACTGCTTCTGTTTTATACATTTAGTTGTGTCAGTTCTCTCAGTTTGAATTTCTTGTTCATTTGCACATAAAATTCTCAAAACAGATGTTCCATAACCTTCTTCATCTGTCCATTTGTTTTAACATAGCACAAAGAACATGGATGCATTGTGGATTTACACTTATAACATTTTCATGCCCCACCTACGATAGTAGAGGGGCATTGTGTTTTCTGATCTGTGTGTCCGTTCGCCCGTCCGTTCGTCTGTGCGTCTGTCCCGCTTCAGGTTATAGTTTTTGGTCAAGGTAGTGCTTGATTAAGTTGAAGTCCAATCAACTTAAAACTTAGTACACATGTTCCCTATTACATGATCTTTTTAATTTTTATGCCATATTATTGTTGTGCTACTGTCTCATTGTTGAATTCCCAATTTTGTTGTTGTTCAGATTCATGTTTCAAACAAAGAGATTTTGTCGTTTTGTCATGTTGATGAAAAAAAGGAGTATGAGAAAAACCGAACTCCAAGGCAAATTAGAAAACAGAGAATAACATAAACAAAATCAATTGATATCAATCAACGGTACAATAGAAAAAAAAAACAACTGCCTTATTTGAATCACATGAATAAAATGAAACGATATCAATCAACGGTACAAGTTAAACAACTGCCATATTTGAATCACATGAATAAAATGAAACGATATCAATCAACGGTACAAGTTAAACAACTGCCTTATTTGAATCACATGAATAAAATGAAACGATATCAATCAACGGTACAAGTTAAACAACTGCCTTATTTGAATCACATGAATAAAATGAAACGATATCAATCAACGGTACAAGTTAAACAACTGCCTTATTTGAATCACATGAATAAAATGAAACCATATCAATCAACGGTACAAGTTAAACAACTGCCTTATTTGAATCACATGAATAAAATGAAACGATATCAATCAACGGTACAAGTTAAACAACTGCCTTATTTGAATCACATGAATAAAATGAACCGATATCAATCAACGGTACAAGTTAAACAACTGCCTTATTTGAATCACATGAATAAAATGAAACGATATCAATCAACGGTACAAGTTAAACAACTGCCTTATTTGAATCACATGAATAAAATGAAACGATATCAATCAACGGTACAAGTTAAACAACTGCCTTATTTGAATCACATGAATAAAATGAAACGATATCAATCAACGGTACAAGTTAAACAACTGCCTTATTTGAATCATATGAATAAAATGAAACGATATCAATCAACGGTACAAGTGACAAACAACTGCCTTATTTAAATCTTACATCTAAACTTTTGGTTTATTAAAGAAATTTAATGGAATACTCAGTTATAAATTATATCATAGATAACAGTGAATAAGTAAGTATACCATGTTTGCCTTCTTCGGGTATAGGGATCAATTGCCTGTGTGAACATGACATGACATGACCTCTTTAAATATTTACTCACGTCTGCAGTTTTTGCGTTTGGATGTGCAGCATGGTCAAGGAGAATGGTAACTACTTCCTTGTGTCCATTTCTTGATGATAAATGAAGTGCTGTTTCGCCCTGTGAAGTAATGGTTAATTGTATATTTCGATTCATTTAACTTTAGGAATATCTTTAAATTATTGTCATGCACTTGTTCTTTTCTTACCGTATACGATGATAACGTATTACATCTGTGATCGTATTTATTTGTGTGATTTTTAAAATTTATTCCTCAAACGGCTGAGCAACTTTGAAAAATATCATATCAAAACAAGCGAAATTAAAATAAATTAAAAATGTGATTTAAATAGTTTTTCGATCTTATTGTTTCAATCATTTTTTCCTTTTCCTTTTTTAAACCTTGTTTGGTCTAGAATATTAGTCGAAACCAAGCAGAGAGCATTACTAACATTATACATGCTGCTTCGAAAATGAACAAAACACTAGAAATCTCTGTTTGCAAGCTTTAGATTGACACTTACTTTTGATGTTTCTGCATTTGCATCTGTTCCTCTACGGAATATTTCACTTACAATGTCTCTGTCTCCAGCGGAAGCTGCGCAATGGAGTGGTAACCAACCCTAAAACATTTTAAATAAGTTGATTCTTTATGGAATAGATAGTTGCCTACTTAAGTGGTTTCAATGATAAATAATAAATTATGTTGAAAAATTCATTGATAGTTTACTCTATAATTATAATCCTGGTACTTTTCAGAACTATCTAATTGATATAATAAATTACTGTGAAAATGAAAGTAAACTACGACTGTATTCTGCGTGGATAAGATATAGTGTATTGGAGGAATATGAAAACGACATAACCTTATAAACTTATTAATCACGTCTGTATATTTTCCATTTTGCAATTTAACAAAGAACAAAATTACATCAAAACCTGACAAAATAAAACAAGAGGCTCTCAAGAGCCTGAATCGCTCACCTTAATTCTTTTGGTTAAATCTCTCATCAATGATTATTTTGGCTTTTCAATTTATTTAAATGTTTTTTGGATCGTCCTATTTTCTTCAAAAGCCAAAAAAAATGATCATTTTCTCCTATGTTCTATTTTAGCCATAGGAGCTATGTTTCTTGACATACAAGGAAATAAAATATAAAATTTATACTAGGTACTCTGAAACTCATTTAGCCTAAGTTTGGCTGAAATTGATACAGCAGTTTCAAAGGAGAAGATTTTTTAAAGTAAGTCAACATGATGAACAAATTGTGAAAAAAGTCTTTAAAGGGCAATAACTCCTTAAGTGGTCAATTGACAATTTTGGTCAATTTGACTTAATTGAAGATCTTACTTTGCTGAACATTATTGCTGTTTACAGTTTATTTCTATCTATAATTATATTCAAGATAATAAACAAAAACAGCAAAATTTCCTTAAAATTATCAATTCATGGGCAGCAACCCAACAACAGGTTGTCTGATTCATCTGAAAATTTTAGGGCAGATAGATCTTGACCTGATAAACAATATTACCCATGTCAGATTTGCTCTAAATGCTTTGGTTTTTGAGTTATAAGCCAAAAACTGCATTTGACCCCTATGTTCTATTTTTAGCAATGGCGACCATGTTTGTTGATAGATCACAACTTCGGATACAATTTACAAACTAGATACCCTAAGGAACATTCAGTTAAAGTTTGGAAGTATTTGGCCCAGTAGTTTCAGAGGAGAAGATTTTTGTAAAAGATTACTAAGATTTACGAAAAATGGTTAAAAATTGACTATAAAGGGCAATAACTCCTAAAGGGGTCAACTGACCATTTCCGTCATGTTGACTTATTTGTAAATCTTATTTTGCTGAACATTATTCCTGTTTACAGTTTATCTCTATCTATAATAATATTCAAGATAATAACCAAAAACAGCAAAATTTCCTTAAAATTACCAATTCAGGGGCAGCAACCCAACAACAGGTTGTCTGATTCATCTGAAAATTTCAGGGCAGATAGATCTTGACCTGATAAACATTATTACCCATGTCAGATTTGCTCTAAATGCTTTGGTTTTTGAGTTATAAGCCAAAAACTGCATTTGACCCCTATGTTCTTTTTTTAGCAATGGCGACCATGTTTGTTGATAGATCATAACTTCGGATACAATTTACAAACTAGATACCCTAAGGAACATTCAATTAAAGTTTGGAAGTATTTGGCCCAGTAGTTTCAGAGGAGAAGATTTTTGTAAAAGATTACTAAGATTTACGAAAAATGGTTAAAAATTGACTATAAAAGGCAATAACTCCTAAAGGGGTCAACTGACCATTTCCATCATTTTACTTATTTGTAAATCCTACTTTGCTGAACATTATTCCTGTTTACAGTTTATCTCTATCTATAATAATATTCAAGATAATAACCAAAAACAGCAAAATTTCCTTAAAATTACCAATTCAGGGGCAGCAACCCAACAACGGGTTGTCTGATTCATCTGAAAATTTCAGGGCAGATAGATCTTGACCTGATAAACAATATTACCCCGTCAGATTTGCTCTAAATGCTTTGGTTTTTGAGTTTTAAGCCAAAAACTGCATTTGACCCCTATGTTCTATTTTTAGCAATGGCGACCATGTTTGTTGATAGATCAAAACTTCGGATACAATTTATAAATTAGATACCCTAAGGAACATTCAGTTAAAGTTTGAAAGTATTTGGCCCAGTAGTTTCAGAGGAGAAGATTCTTGAAATAGTTTACGACGACGACAGACGACGACCGAAAGACGACGGACGACGACGGACGCCAAGTGATGGCATAAGCTCACTTGTCCCTTCGGGACAGGTGAGCTAAAAACAGACCAATCAATGGAATACGTGAAAACACATTTTTTTTCAAAAGGGAGAGTCCATGAAATCTGACAAATGACACGGAAAGAAATAAACGAAGCAAGTGCAAAAACCTCTGTTTCAACAAGGGAGAGTCCATTTAAACTGATAAAACAACAATATAAATAAACGAAAAAGGGAAAAACAACTGCTTTAAATAATTTGGATCATACATTTAAACTTATTATAAATTTATTAAAAGTCTAAATGGAATACTCAGGTTTTATATATATCAAAGATTACAGTGAAAATGAAAGTAAACTACAATTGCTTCCTTGATATGAATTTTCTTGAGGAACATGACACGACATAACCTCATTAACTTATTACTCACTTCTGTACTTTTTGCGTTTGGTTCTGCATCATGGTCAAGGAGAATAGTAACTACTTCAATGTGTCCTTTCAAAGATGCCCAATGTAGTGCTGTCTCGCCCTGTGCAATAATGGTACAATTTGATATTTCAACTCATTTAACTTTAGTATTGATTTTAAATCATAATCATGCACTTGCACTTCTCTCATTAGATACTATGAAAACGTATTACATCCGTGATCGTATTTATTCATGTGATATTCTTTATTAATTCCTCAAATGGCTTAGCAATTGTTAAAATATCATGCGCGAAAAAATAGAAAAAATAATGAAACTCTATCTTTGACGTCTTTTAAATGTGATTTTGAACTAGCGTTTTCCTCTTATTGCTTTAATGATTTTTGTTATGTCTTAAACCTAGTTTGTTCTAATGTATTAGTCGAAACCAACCAGAGAGCATTGATTATATTATACATGTTGCTTCAAAAATGAACCAAAAAACTAGAAACCTCTGTGTCCAACTTAATTTATTTCAATTATCACAATTTGATAACTATTGTATGGTTACAAACTCGTTGATTTGTTTTCATGATATTTCGTCGAAAAACTTGTTAACCTCATATAAGCGTATATGACAGTTTTTCTAACCTTTTGGTTGCTCGAATCTTTTCTTCTGAAAGTCAATGGTACCGAAAGTTTTAATAAATGAATATTTGGATTTGGTTCATATTCTCGGTTCTTGTATTTTTAAGTGTTATATCATTTTGTAAGCACGATTTTCTCTAATTTATTTTCCAAGGTTTTAATGTTGACATTTCTATTGTATCAGTCTAGATATTTTCATCCCGGAAGTTTGTCGGATAGCAAGTTCATTTTAATTGCACTTTGACATTAAAAAAACCTCATGAATTTATACATCAATATAAGGCAATAATGAAAACCGTTAAGTTCTGTATGGGACTCCTTACAAAACTAGCGAATTTTTTTCGGTTTTATTCAAAGTTGATTCTTTTTTGAATTTGCATCATGGTCAAGGAGAATAGCAACTACTTCTATGTGTCCAAATGTAGTGATGTACAGCTCTGTGCAACAAAGATACAATTTGATATTTTGATTCATTTTACTTTAGTGATATCTTCTAAATCATTGTCATGCACTTGTTGTTCACTTACCGTTTACGACGAAAACGTTTTACATCTGTGACCGTATTTTTTTTTGTCCAACGTAAAAATATCTTTATTGTATATTTGCTATAACAATTAACTAAGTTTGACTTAGTATCCCTTATGTTAGATTACCTAATAGTTAAGGGAAGCACTATTTGGAAGATATTATTTCTTCATAATATTAGTATTCATAACATAATTTATTTCACAAAATAAATTTGATAAATTCTTGTAATTACACTTACATATTTTTTTCTTTTTTTCTTTTTTAATATTTTTTTAATAATACTTATTTTTCCAGAATCAATATGATCCCTGTTTTCATTACTTTCGAGCCTCAGGCTCATATTCTTAGAATGACCTTCATCCTTCACATCCAAGATATGCTTGGATGAAGGAACATTCTTATTCATATTTCGCCTTCGGTCTCAAGTAATAAATTAGCTTGTTTAAAGTGTAGACACAAACTAAAAACAATTTTTATATAAATGCCAAGATTTAATAAAGCAAAGAAATCACAAGATCATCCAGTAACTACAACTGAAGAAAAGTGTTTTAGTACTGATATTATTCACTTTCTTGTTATAGAACTTATAAAAAGTTTTACCATATGTCCAGACTAAGCTGTTGCCAAAATGTCTTAAATAGAACATCCTGAAGCTAAATGCACTTATGAAGAGGTTCCTCTAAATGAGTAAACCTTAAAACCTCGGCTAAAATTAGAACTCTCTCTAACTATCTAAACTTTACGAAAAGACTTAGATGAATTCTCTCACATATTTTGTACACAAAACATGATAAATCATTGTCTTAACAACACAAAGTTTTGGTTTATCAAAACCCTTGATCACCTCATTAGGTAGCTAACAGATCTAGTATTTTTCAAAAACTCATGTATATGAAAAAATAAAGTGCCATGTCTCTGAATGAAAGACATAGAATGTAAATCTACAGCTGATAAAGATTGTACTTTGGCAGTTGTAGTCAAGGCAAATAAAGACACAAGTATAAAAGACAGTCTTCGATGTTAAATCCTCTAATGAACATAAAAAACTTAAAAAAGATAGCACTAAATTCATCTCCACAGTGAAAGAGTATCTAACTCTTCAATTGCAGATTCAGGTTTAAGCAATCATTCACATATACATGTAGTAAACAAACAAATTTAGTAACATCTACTTCTTAAAGGATCAAGTCTGTTTCAACATAGAACAAGTAAAATTCACATTAAACATGCTGAATATGAAAATCTTGTGTTTCAATAATCAATAACATCCTTTTTAGATGGTGATAAGGAATTGGTTCTCTTTGAACACACCAAATAATGAAATTTCTCAAAAAATATTGATAATGCTTGATTATAGATGCATGGTCTCCAAGATGAAGTGTAAATATATTTTACAAATGATTCTGAAATCTCCTGTTTATATTAATGTGATTTCTGAATATAATACACACGTTTTACCCTACCGCACAATCAACCCTTCAGGTGTTGGTTCACTTATATTTTTTACAATATACAGTTAAATTAAGTCTCTTCATGACGGAAAAGCATTTTTCAGTATGCAACATTGTTACTAATTTTTATGCTTAGCAGTTTAACTGGCAAATAAATTAAAATTGGTCTTAGCAAAGAAACCCAACTCTGAGCAGGCCAAAAAGGAATAATCAAAAGAGCCTTCTGAACTTTATCTCTAATAATTTACTTTATAATTATCCCCAACAATGAAAAAGATGGGAAAATAAAAGGTCTTAATTCTGACCATGAAAAGTACAAACATCTCTGAAAGGAGCTTGTTGGTCAAAAGACAATGAAACAATTATCTACAGATTTGAAAATGAAAACGTGATAACAAAAAAACAAATATATCTTCTTTCCATTGCCATCCTGTTGAATCTGTAAATTTTTTAGACATATAATAAGCATCAAAATTTTCTTACCAGGAATATAAAGAGCTGTGATAAGAATGTTCTTTCTTGAACACCAAGCCCAAATAATGAAATATTTGTAGTAAGCATGTTAAGTGACAAAGAGGTTATCCTCCTATTGCATAATAAAAGCTACTGAAATTGTATTTTCTGATTGTATAACTCTCTATGACTAAAAATTTCTCTCCAAAAGAAAAATATAGCCAACAATTCTATGAAATCTATATGAAATGAGCGCATGTTCTTAAAGAAGCTCCATCTACAATGTACCAACATAAAAAATTTCTTCAAATTTGAATCCCAAATCCTTCTAATGAGGCATCTGGTCCAATCCAAAAACTTATTTGGATGGGTCTATAAACCAATTTTTAATTTCTGATTTTAAATTGTTAAAAATTTCACCTATTGATGATAATAAACACTGTAACAACTATACAGAGTTTCAACATTATTTCTCGCCATGTTTCTGCAATGTAACATTCCCACAGATACTGCATTAAAAGCATGTGCCACAAGACCAATATATGATGCAAATCATCTATAATACAGTTACACAATTCTATTTAAGAAGAATTTCCCAAGGGAGATAATTTTACCATTTCTCATCTGTCAGAACAAAAAACTTAAATAGCTCAGTATCAATAATGAGACAAAGGAAAACAATGTGCTTCCAAGGAATGAGTACCAACTTCTCAAAATTTATTCCGAAGCACAGCTTATCAAGCATTTGCACCACTTCTTCTGTATTCACAATACAACCATCTAAATTCTGATCCATAATAAAAGAATCATCAATGTATAAACTATAGCATGTATATACTTCAAGTGACATTATTTCATAAAAATACATAGACAGGTTTTAAAACCTTAGTAAAACTCTTGATGCAGAAGCCAATCCAAAACAAAGAACATAAATATCATATCAATGTCCTTTCCACATGAATCAGGAAATTGTGATATAATAATAAATGATACTTAAATATGCATCTGTGAGATCTATGGATGTTAGCTCTCTCTCTATATATAGATAATTATCCCTAAGAATTACATCTAAACAAAAGATAAATAGTCCTGCTCCAAATGCTGATTAGCCACAAGCTAAGTTTGTGTGAATTTTTCAAATAGATAACAGGCCTTGAAGACCCATCTTTCTTAGGAACTAAGAAAATATAGGAAATAAACTGATTTTCCAATGATCGAACAACCTCTTAAATAGCTCCCTTAGCTATAAATTTTTGGACTTCTGAAATTATTTCATCCTTATGAAAGGTGAAATGTATTATATTAAAAAATGATGAACCTTGTGGTACATCATTAAAAATAATTTTATAACCACTTCTTATTAAATCTAATATCAATAGATCATTAGTAACATTTTCGAAATCATAATATCTAAGTTATCTACTGTATATAGCAACTGGTTGAGAAATGTGACCTCTTTGAGATTCTCTGTTCCCTTTTGGGAAACCTCTCCCTCTCAATGAAGGGAATTGCCTACTAGTATACGCCCTGTTGACCAACAGAGCCTCCGCAGTTAAAAGACTGATATTGCCTTTCCCATAACAGCTGGGAATAAATTAATTGCTAGACCTGGAACCTCTTCCAAGGAATCTAGAATTTGCTTTAGAATCTTTGTATAATCACCAAGTTTGCTTCATGCAATCATAACTAAAAACGTGATAAATCAACTATCACATCAGAATTACAAAAAAGTTTTATCATCTAGATATTTCTGAGCATCTCCTATGCGTTTAACCAGAAACCCATGGTCAAACAAACAGTTATAATTTTACAATAAAATCCTTGTATTATCAAGATCCAATGGCTCATTCTTAAAACAAAAAATAGCCAACTCAACAATAGGGGTGATGATCAACCCATAATAAAATATCTCTGGGTTTCCTGCATCTTTGAAACCACTGAGTTGGCCTGTCTAGGCAGTGCCATTTCGATCTTTTTATTTATCCTAGACACACTAGGATTCTCACAGTTCTCAGGGTGATAGTATTACTACTCTATGAACTTGATATTTTCCTGATTTGATATTTACTGACATGGTAGTATTATTAACAGTCACAGAAAGTCCAGAAGAAAACTTAGACCCAGTTTTCTGCCTTTTTAAACCATTATGGGATTTTCCAAGCAAAATCATGATTAAACTGTTCAACAAACAGGATGAGATAATGGACCATTAATCTCACTAAGAGAAGCCTTAAAGGCTTCTGAAAACCTTAATGCAGGTTCAAAAGACGTATCAAATTCAGATCCGGCTGGACTATCATCAGCCATGGCACAAATACATGCACAGTATCATTACAGTAGTTCAGATCAAAATTTAGAACTAAATCTTCATTAAAGTAAGCCTCTACTGGCAAAATTCGAATAAAGCAGCAGGTTTCTCTACAAACTCTGCCTGAGTTGAAGGCAGAGAAACTGTCTCAAACCTCATGATTCATACAGGTTCTTTACTACATTAATAATAATGAGTCAATGCATCAATATACATGCCTATCTTAAATCTCAACAGCACTATCTTTAAAAATATTCACAAACCAAGTAGATTTTGAAGCTATACAAGTAGCACTAGATTTAAAACTTACTTTTGACAGGTTCTGTTGCTTTGTCAATTATTTCCAATTGCAATGACATTATGATCTATTATAAAACTACTAGGTTTTATAACTGTTTAAGAAGAGAATTTATTCAAAATACCTCTTGTTTTCCTATTAAATTTATCATCTTTAATTTCTAAAACAACCCAGAGGTGATGAAAATCATAGCCATCACCCTTGTAAGTGTAAACATCATTCTAAACATCTTGCAAAAGCAATACAATTGCATAATCAAATTCAGCCATTCATTGTTATAAAATAATGTGTACCTGTGCAGGTAAAACACGTGTAAAATCTGAAGAGTACTCACGAACTTCAGGTGAATAGAAATACTTTTAAATATCTACCTGTTTAACAAACAGGAGTATGAATTAAGTAACAAATGTGCTGTACATCATACAAAGGCAAAAACTTAATGAATATATAAAATTGTCATACATCGTAGACAATAAAATGTTTAATTAATTTCCATCGACACTTGTCATACATCGTAGACAAGAAATTTTTAAATTCATTTCCATCAACACTTGTCATACATCGTAGACAATTGAGGAATTATTATTTCTAATTAACAAAATAACATTAGAACTTGTCGTACATCGTAGACAAGTTAAATGTAACTTTAGTAACGTTCCCCTAAATCTTAGATAAAAATAAAATAACTAAAAAGTCACTTCACACCCTCTAGAAAAATAATGACAAGTTATTAGGGAACAGGTGCTTATATACTAGGGTCAAGGTTACTGGTCAGCTATGGTCTGGAGGTTATAGTTTGTTTCTTTAAACAGAGATATTACATGTAAGCTTCACCCCTCATAGAGAAGTTAAGCTAATTTATTACTTGAGACCGAAGGCGAAATATGAATAAGAATAATATACGGTGAGTATTTAAGTTTTCTTTAGTTATCTACTGTTGTTGATGTCGAAATGTGTAGGTAATGCACAAGTGTAATTACATTGAAAAGCCAAAAATCATTAATCCTTACTTAAGTATAAAAATAATTATATGAATTATCATGCGTAACAACTGGATTAGGTTAATCCGCCCTTGATGATTCTCAGTTACACAGACTGTCACCCGCTGAAAACTAGTTGCTTCAGAAATTAATTTAATTTTGTTTTCTTATAGTAGGTTTCCATTTATAAATGATAATAAAATTAAATGGAGGTCAACTCTTTTTTTACATTCTCAGGCATAGTTTTTCATATTTTATGCTGTAACATTCAAAGCCGCTCGATTTGTATGCTTATAAATACTGTAAATGCATTATATGGTTGTTTTTGTGTTTGTTTCATTGTTGTAAATCTGTCTTATTAATAAATAACCACACGTTGTGTTATTCATATTTTACATATTTATGTCTAACATGTTTAAAATGTTCAGTTTTATTTCAAAATGTTTTCGTGTTCACAGAAAGAATATCTATACATTTATATTACTGTTTTGTAAGAGATTTCAATGAAACATGTGAAATACTCAGTTTTGATTTATATCATAGATTACAGGGAATGTGAAGTCTTTTTCAGGTGTAGGGACTAATTTTCTCTATAAACATAACATGAATTAACTCATTAATTTAATACTCACGTCTGCATCTTTTGCATTGGGATCTGCTGCCTTCTCAAGGAGAACAGTAACAACTTCTTTGTGACCCTTGTTTGATGCCAAATGTAGTGCTGTCCAGCCCTGTTCAGCAATGATACATTTTGATATATCGATTCATCTAACTTTTAATAAGTAATTTCTTTAAATCATTGTCATGCACTTTTTATTCTCTTACCGTATATAGCGAAAATGTTTACATCTGTGACCGTATTTATTTAATTGTAGTTTCTCAAATCAATAATAAAGTGGTTGAGCAATTGAGAAAAACAATATACAAAAACATGTGTTAGAAAATTTGAAGAAAAAAAAACCTACTCTATCTTTTATTTGCCTTAAAAGGAGATTTTTAATTTTTCATTCATTTATGCTGATTGTTTAAATACTTCTGTTCAGGTTGTAAAAGCGTTTAAACGTATAATCATACCTGTTATCCAGGTTAATTCAAAGTTGGTCCCAAACCAAAAATCATTGATACTTAAGTATAAAAAAAATATATGAATTATCATGCGTAAGAACTGGATTGGGTTAATACGCCCTTGATGGTTCTCAGTTACACAGGCTGTCACCCGCTGCAAACTAGTTGCTTCAAAAATAAATTTAATTTTGCTTTCTTATAGTAGATTTTCATTTTATAAATGATTATAAAACTTAAACGGAGGTCAGATTCTTACTTTTTTTTTTAAATTCTCAGGCATACTTTATTTTTTTCATTTTTCTGGCTGGTTCATTCAAAACCGCTCGATATTTATGCTTATAAATACTGTAAATGCATTATATGGTTGTTTTTGTGTTTGTTTCATTGTTGTAAAGCTGTCTCTTTAATAAATAACCACAAGTTTCGTCATTCATATTTTACATTTTTTTGTCTAACATGTTCAAAATGTTCAGTTTTATTTCAAAATGTTTTCGTGTTCACAGAAAGAATATCTATACATGTATACTACTGTTTTGTAAGAGATTTCAATGAAACATGTGAAATACTCAGTTTTGATTTATATCATAGATTACAGGGAATGTGAAAGTCTTCTTCAGGTGTAGAGACTAATTTTCTCTAAAAACATAACATGAATTAACTCATTAATCTAATACTCACGTCTGCATGTTTTTCGTTTGGATCTACAGTCTTGTCAATGAGAACAGTGACTACTTCTATATGTCCTTTCTTGGAAGATAAATGTAGTGATGTCCAGCCCTGTGCAGCAATAATACAATTTGATATTTTGAGTCATTTAACTTGAGTGATATTTTTAAATCATTGTCCATGTTGTCATGCACTTTTTTTTCGCATACCGGATACGACGAAAACGTTTTACATCAGTGACCGTATTTACTTTATGTAAATTTCTCAAATTTATTATAAAGTTGTTGAGCAATTGTAAAAGCAATATACAAAAACATGTGTTAAAAAATTTAATAAAAATTAACCGAACTCTTTCTTTTTTTGATTTTCAAATGCGATTTTTGATTTTTCATTTGTTAATGCTGATTGTTCAAATATTTATATTCGGGTAGTTGAAGCATTTAAACGTTTGAATATAACGTTTATCCAGTTTGATTCAAAGTTGCTCCCAAACCTAAATTATTGACCCTTACTGACGTATAAAAAAATTATATAAATATACTCACGTCTTCAGTTTTTACGTTGGGATCTGCAGCATGGTCAAGGAGAACAGTGACTACTTCCGTGAGACCATTGTATGATGCCAAATGAAGTGCTGTCCAGCCCTGTGCAGCAATGAGATATAATTTGATATTTCGATTCATTTAACTTTAATTAGTAATATCTTTAAATCCTTGGCACTCTTTATCTCTTACCGTATACGACGTGAACGTTTTACATCTGTGACCGTATTTATTTTATGTAAGTTTCTCAAATCAATCATAAAGTGGTTGAGCAATTGAGAAATACAATATACAAAAACGTGTGTTAGGAAATTTGAAGAAAAAAAAAATACTTTATCTTTTTTTACTTTAAAAGGAGATTTTTAATTTTTTATTCATTCATGCTGATTGTTTAAATACTTCTGTTCAAATTGTAGAAGCATTTAAACGTGTAATTATAATTTTTATCCAGTTTTATTCAAAGTTAATCCCAAAGAAAAAAAATTATTGACCGCTACTTAAGTATAAAAAAATCACAAGAATTAACATACGTAACCACTGGATCAGGTTAATCCGCCCTAGATGATTATCAGTCACACAGGCTGTCACCCGCTTCAAAGTAGTTGCTTCAGAAATTAATTTAATTTTGCTTTCTTATAGTAGATTTCCATTTTATAAATGATAATAAAACTTAAATGGAGGTCAGGTTCTAACTCTTTTTTTACATTCTCAGGCATCAGTGACCGTATTTACTTTATGTAAGTTTCTCAAATCTATTATAAAGTTGTTGAGCAATTGCAAAACAATATACAAAAACATGAGTTCGAAAATTAAAAAAAAATATAACCAAACTCTTTCTTTTTTTGATTTTAAAATGCGATTTTTTAATTTTTCATTTGTTAATGCTGATTGTTCAAATATTTCTATTCGGGTTCTAGAAGCATTTAAACGTTTAGATATAACGTTTATCCATTTTGATTCAAAGTTGCTCCCAAACCAAAATTATTGATCCTTACTGAAGTATACAAAAATTATATAAATATACTCACGTCTGCAGTTTTTACGTTGGGATCTGCAGCATGGTCAAGGATAATAGTGACTACTTCCGTGAGACCATTGTATGATGCCAAATGAAGTGCTGTCCTGCCCTGTACAGCAATGATATATAATTTGATATTTCGATTCATTTAACTTTTAATTAGTAATATCTTTAAATCATTGGCACTCTTTATTCCCTTACCGTATACGACGAAAATTTTTACATCTGTGACCGTATTTATTTTATGTAAGTTTCTCAAATCAATCATAAAGTGGTTGAGCAATTGAGAAATACAATATACAAAAACGTGTGTTAGGAAATTTGAAGAAAAAAAAACTACTCTATCTTTTTTTCCTTTAAAAGGAGATTTTTAATTTTTTATTCATTCATGCTGATTGTTTTAATACTTCTGTTCAGATTGTAGAAGCATTTAAACGTTTTATTATAACTTTTATCTAGTTTGATTCAATGTTGATCCCAAACCAAAATTATATGAATGATCATACGTAACAACTGGAGCAGGTTAATCCGCCCTAGATAATTATAAGTCACACATGCTGTCACCCGCTTCAAACTATTAGCTTCAGAAATAAATTTAATTTTGCTTTCTCATAGTAAATTTCCATTTTGTAAAAATAATAATAAAACTTAAATGGAGGTCAGGTTCCAAATATTTTCTACCATTCTCAGGCACAGTTTATTTAATTTTTCAAGCTGTTACGTTCAAAACCGCTCGATTTTTATGTTAATAAATACTGTAAATGCATTATATGGTTATTTTTGTGTTTGTTTCATTGTTGTAAAACTGTTTCATTAATAAATAACCAACGTTTTGTTATTCATATTTTACATTTTTATGTCTAACATGTTAAAAATGTTCAGTTTAACTTTAAAATGTTTTCGTATTCACAGAAAGAAGATCTATGCATTTATACTACTGTTTTGTTGGACATTTCAATAAAACATATTAGATACTCAGTTCTGATTCATATCATAGATTACAGGGAATGTGAAAGTCTTCTCCAGGTGTAGGGACTAATTTTCACTAAAAACATAACATGAATTAACTCATTAATTTAATACTCACGTCTGCATCTTTGGCATTGGGATCTGCATCCTTGTCAAGGAGAACAGTAACTACTTCTATATGTCCTTTCTTTGATGATAAATCTAGTGCTGTCCAGCCCTGTGCAGCAATAATACAATTTGATATTTCGAATCATTTAACCTAAGTGATATATTTATATCATTGTCATGCACTTTTTATTCGCATACCGGATACGACGACAACGTTTTACATCAGTGATTGTATTTACTTTATGTAAGTTTCTCAAATCTATTATAAAGATGTTGAGCAAATGAAAAAAACAATATACAAAAACATGTGTTAGAAAATTAAAAAAAAAAATTAACCGAACTCTTTCTTTTTTTTGATTTTAAAATGCGATTTTTTAATTTTTCATTTGTTAATGCTGATTGTTCAAATATTTCTATTCGGGTTGTAGAAGCATTTAAACGTTTAGATATAACGTTTATCCATTTTGATTCAAAGTTGCTCCCAAACCAAAATTATTGATCCTTACTGAAGTATACAAAAATTATATAAATATACTCACGGCTGCAGTTTTTACGTTGGGATCTGCAGCATGGTCAAGGAGAATAGTGACTACTTCCGTGAGACCATTGTATGATGCCAAATGAAGTGCTGTCCTGCCCTGTACAGCAATGATATATAATTTGATATTTCGATTCATTTAACTTTAATTAGTAATATCTTTAAATCCTTGGCACTCTTTATCTCTTACCGTATACGACGTAAACGTTTTACATCTGTGACCGTATTTATTTTATGTAAGTTTCTCAAATCAATCATAAAGTGGTTGAGCAATTGAGAAATACAATAGACAAAAACGTGTGTTAGGAAATTTGAAGAAAAAAAAATACTCTATCTTTTTTTACTTTAAAAGGAGATTTTTAATTTTTTATTCATTCATGCTGATTGTTTAAATACTTTTGTTCAGATTGTAGAAGCATTTAAACGTTTTATTATAACTTTTCTCTAGTTTGATTCAATTTTGATCCCAAACCAAAGATCCTTGATCCTTACTTAAGTATGAAAAAATTATATGAATGATCATACGTAACAACTGGAGCAGGTTAATCCGCCCTAGATAATTATAAGTCACACATGCTGTCACCCGCTTCAAACTATTAGCTTCAGAAATAAATTTAATTTTGCTTTCTCATAGTAAATTTCCATTTTGTAAATAATAATAAAACTTAAATGGAGGTCAGGTTCCAACTATTTTTTACCATTCTCAGGCACAGTTTATTTAATTTTTCAAGCTGTTACGTTCAAAACCGCTCGATTTTTATGCTAATAAATACTGTAAATGCATTATATGGTTATTTTTGTGTTTGTTTCATTGTTGTAAAACTGTTTCATTAATAAATAACCAACGTTTTGTTATTCATATTTTACATTTTTATGTCTAACATGTTAAAAATGTTCAGTTTAACTTTAAAATGTTTTCGTATTCACAGAAAGAAGATTTATACATTTATACTACTGTTTTGTTGGACATTTCAATAAAACATATTAGATACTCAGTTCTGATTCATATCATAGATTACAGGGAATGTGAAAGTCTTCTCTAGGTGTAGGGACTAATTTTCACTAAAAACATAACATGAATTAACTCATTAATTTAATACTCACGTCTGCATCTTTGGCATTGGGATCTGCATCCTTGTCAAGGAGAACAGTAACTACTTCTATATGTCCTTTCTTTGATGATAAATCTAGTGCTGTCCAGCCCTGTGCAGCAATAATACAATTTGATATTTCGAATCATTTAACCTAAGTGATATATTTATATCATTGTAATGCACTTTTTATTCGCATACCGGATACGACGACAACGTTTTACATCAGTGACTGTATTTACTTTATGTAAGTTTCTCAAATCTATTATAAAGTTGTTGAGCAATTGAAAAAAACAATATACAAAAACATGTGTTAGAAAATTTAAAAAAAAATTAACCGAACTCTTTCTTTTTTTTGATTTTAAAATGCGATTTTTTTAATTTTTCATTTGTTAATGCTGATTGTTCAAATATTTCTATTCTGGTTGTAGAAGCATTTAAACGTTTAGATATAACGTTTATTTAGTTTGATTCAAAGTTGCTTCCAAACCAAAATTATTGATCCTTACTGAAGTATGAAAAAATTATATGAATATACTCACGTCTGCAGTTTTTACGTTGGGTTCTGCAGCATGGTCAAGGAGAACAGTGACTACTTCCGTGAGACCATTGTATGATGCCAAATGTAGTGCTGTCAAACCCTGTACAGCAATGATACAATTTGATATTTCGATTCATTTAATTTTTAATTAGTAATATCTTTAAATCATTGGCACTCTTTATTCCCTTACCGTATACGACGAAAAGGTTTACATCTGTGACCGTATTTATTTTATGTAAGTTTCTCAAATCAATCATAAAGTGGTTGAGCAATTGAGAAATACAATATACAAAAACGTGTGTTAGGAAATTTGAAGATAAAAAAACTACTCTATCTTTTTTTGCTTTAAAAGGAGATTTTAATTTTTTATTCATTCAGGCTGATTGTTCAAATATTTCTGTTTAGATTGTAGAAGCATTTAAACGTGTAATTATAATTTTTATCCAGGTTTATTCAAAGTTAATCCCAAAAAAAAATTATCGATCCTTACTTAAGTATAAAAAATCATAAGAATTGACATACGTAACCACTGGATCAGGTTAATCCGCCCTAGATGATTATCAGTCACACAGGCTGTCACCCGCTTCAAATTAGTTGCTTTTGAAATTAATTCAATTTTGCTTTCTTAAGGTAGATTTCCATTTTATAAATAGTTATAAAAATTAAATGGAGGTCAGGTTCTAGCTCTTTTTTTACATTCTCATTCACAGTTTTTCATATTTCTGACTGTTACATGTACATTCAAAACCGCTCAATTTATATGCTTAAAAATACTGTAAATTCTTTATTAATATTCCAGTCCTAAGTATGAAATCGTTCAAATTATAATGGCATATTGTTATTCTAAACTGTTTCCCAAAATTGATCGCCCTGAAGATCATAAAAAAACATTTTATTAAAATAAAGTATGTCAATAAAGGTTTTTATTTGTAAATATTGCCGGTATTTTTAACTACCATTCTGTTAAAGACCAAATTCCTGGATATTTTGATAATACTGAACTCCCTCTTATTTGTTATATTTACAAGAAATCTACCCGAAAATATGTGTTTAATAATAGCCAATTGTGTAAAGAGTTAATTATTATTGAAAATACACCTATGTCATGTAATTGCAGTAATTCCGAATACACTTGTGGTCCCATTTCCCATGTCATAACAGGAGACCTGAACATCGTTCGCGACCGAGAGTTAAAATCATTCCTCAGTAAAGGACCTAAATATCGTCCCCCGTCAATTATTATTTGGAATGAGTGTCGTAATATCATCCACGACTCACTCCGTAACTACTGTTTGAAATGGGTAAAACGGGAAAAAGCTGACAAAAATCTTTGGACTCTTTTTTTAGTTCCGTAATGAAGATTGTTGATATTCGAATACAACATTTTAAAGAACATTTTACTCTTAACAACAACCATAAAAACCCTATTTCGAGTATCAAACATAAACTGAAAGAATTAGCCAAGGAATTTCTTTTTGTCTCGGCTGATAAAGCTGCTAATAACATCATTATTGTTTGACGTAAATTTTATATTGAGGCTCTGCAAAAGGAAATCACGAATTCACCAACATTCCAACATACTTCATTTTCATAAAACGACATCTGTAACAAACACGAAGTTTTAGCTACTTCTTTACAAGCAGAACCAAATACAATGAAAGTCCCAATTTTCCACTACTAAATTGTCTATTTTACTTACTAGTACACTTGGTACAATAAAAAAACCTGATAATAAATTGTTCAAATAAGGCCTTTGAAAATAGTGGAATTAATTACTTTTGGAGTGTCAAAAACTCGTTGGAAGTATTTGATAAATTGCATGCATATATTGGTGATTTTGAATCTGTTCAAAGTTTTGATTCGTCTACCCTATATACCACTTTGCCTCATATTCTTATCAAGAAAAATTTACATCCCTAATTAACTGGGCATTTAAAAAGTCAGAATGCGAGTACATATGTTCAAACTCTTTAAGGTCATTTTTTAGTAGCAATAAACAAAAGAACTATGTCATTGGACATGCTTTGATACTATATATGCGCTTGAATTTTTACTTGATAACATCTTTGTTCGCGTCAAGTTGTTGGCATTCCAATGGGGACTAACTGTGCACCACTTATTGCGGACCTGTGTTTGTATTGTTATGAGTTGCAATTTATTGCTAAAATTAGCAAAGACCCATCGAAACAACATTTGATACAAAAATTTAACAATACTTTTAAATATTTGGATGATATATTGGCTCTCAATAATGACGACTTCAC
Organism: Mytilus galloprovincialis; assembly: GCF_965363235.1. Taxonomy (NCBI): domain Eukaryota; kingdom Metazoa; phylum Mollusca; class Bivalvia; order Mytilida; family Mytilidae; genus Mytilus; species Mytilus galloprovincialis. The sequence continues at coordinate 78,868,044 of NC_134845.1, read as the reverse complement.
TATGTATACTAAAGAAATTTATCCTGTTGAACTTACTTTAAATAAAGCTAATGACCAATGCCCTTTCCTCGATCTTGATATTTTTATCATTAACGGGAAGATTAATACAAAAAAATTATGATAAAAGAGATGAGTTTTCTTTCCTATCGTTAACTATCCATTTTTAGATGGTGACGTTCCCCTGTCACATCTTATGGTGTTTATATATCTCAACTTGTACGATTTACTCGTGTATGTTACAATGTATTATATTTTAGCGAGAGAAATTTATGTATTACCAGGGTTGTCGATATCACAAACTAGTCAACACATTTACTAAATTTTATCATCGGTATAAGGTAATAATTCGTAAATATAACTCAACATGCAGACATCTTATACGTTCAGTTATTTCACATCCAATCTTTTATGGTGATATTCTTCACAAAGCACAAAAATGTCAGTAGTCACCTCAAAAGCTTACAAAACCTTTAAACAGACTGATTAAGAAGGGATACAGTGACGATATTGTTGTCAGGTCATTAAAGATTGTATATTTTGGCTTTAATATTGATTCACTTATAGGGACTTTGCATCGGAACTAAATACATTTATTTAAAAAACAGTTGTTGGCACGACACGGGTTATGTTCTTCTCATATATTTTATGATAGTATGATACTAAACCCCTAACGGTAGGGATTGTGCCTGATATTCATATGATGGAGACATAATCGTTCAATCAGTTTAATTGAGGTCTGGAGCTGACATGTCAGTTAACTGCTAATTGTCTGTTGTTATTTATGTATTATTGTCATTTTCTTTTTTTTCTTTTGTTACGCTCTTTTAACATCGGACTCGGACTTCTCTTGAACTGAATTGTAATGTGCGTATTGTTATGCGTTTACTTTTTTACATTGGCTACATGTATAGGGGGAGGGTTGAGATCTCATATAAACATGTTTAACCCCGCCGCGATTTTGCGCCTGTCCCAAGTCAGGAGCCTCTAGCCTTTGTTAGTCTTGTATGATTTTTAATTTAAGTTTCTTGTGTATAATTCGGAGTTTAGTATGACGTCCATTATCACTGTACTAGTATACATATTTTTTTAGGGGCCAGCTGGAGGACACCTAAGGGTGCGGGAGTTTCTCGCTACATTGAAGACACATTGGTGGCCTTCGGTTGGTGTCTGCTCTATGGTCGGGTTGTTGTCGCTTTGACACATTCCCCACTTCCTTTCTAAATTTTATTTATATGGTTATTTTTGTGTTTGTTTCATTGTTGTGAAGCTGTCTTTTTAATGAATAATCACACATTTTGTTATTCATATTTTACATATTGGTGTCTAACATGTTTAAAATGTTCAGTTTTTAGTTAAAAAAACGTTTTCGTGTTCACAGAAATATGGTTTATACAGTTATAATACTGTTTTGTTAGAGATTAAAATGAAACGTGCGAAATACTGAGTTCTTATTTATATCATAGGTTACAGGTTATGTGAAAGTCTTCATCAGGTAAAGGCACTAGTTTTTTTTCATGAACATGACATGAATAAAGTCATTACATGTAACTAAAAACTCAGGTCTGCAGTATTTGCGTGTGGATCTGCATCATGGTCAAGGAGAACAGTAACTACTTCGATGTGTCCTTTCTCTGATGATAAATGTAGTGCTGTCCAGCCCTGTGCAGCAATGATACAATTTGAGATTTCGATTCATTTAACTTTAGTTATATTTTTAACTCATCGTCATGCACTTTTTATTCTCTTACCGTATACCACGTAAACGTTTTACATCTGTGACCGTATTTATTTTATGTAAGTTTCTCAAATCTATCATAGAGTTGTTGAGCAATTGAAAAGAACAATATACAAAAACGTGTGTTAGGAAATTAAAAAAAACCAACCGAACTCATTCATTTTAAAGGCGATTTTTAATTTTTCATTCGTTTATGCTAATTGCATCAATATTTTTGTCCAGCCCTGTACAACAATGAGATATAATTTAATATTTCGATTCATTTAATTTTTAATTAGTAATATCTTTAAATCATTGTCATGCACTTTTTATTCTCTTACCGTATACGACGAAAACATTTACATCTGTGACCGTATTTATTTATGTAAGTTTCTCAAATCATTCGTGATTTAGCAATTGAGAAAAATAATATACAAAACATGTGTTAGGAAATTTGAAAAAAAACCCGAACTCTGTCTTTTTTTGACTTGCAAAGGAGATTTTTAAACTAGGATTTCCCTCTTATTGTTTTAATGATTTTTCCGAGGAGACTTTGCTTCTGAAAGTCCTTGACGGCTAATATTTCCAAAAAAGCATTTTCTTGCCGAATTGTAATGTTTGGCTACTGTCCATATTGTTGGTTCATGCACTTTTAGGTGTTGAATCGTTTTGAAAGCATTGTTTGTTTTTATATTTATAATCGTCATAATTAAATTTAAATAAGCACTTCGTGCATTCAAATATCTCAGCAAAATGTAATTTTGTTTATATTTGGAATATTTGAGTGGAGCATAACTCAATTTATGACTATAAAAATTGATCATAATACAAAAAAAGTAAGTTTATCGATTAAAAATTAAGAATGCGTATAGCAATTATATAAGTTAGGGTAATTTATTGGCCTCTTGTTTTTGGTGTATGTCAAAGCGTTTATCAATATGGCATTAATTGTAGTGAAGATAAGGATACAAACCATTTTTCATATTCCCAGCAAAGTCATTGTTATAAATTTCAGGCTGTTATATTCAAAACCGATTGATGTTGCTGCTTATAAATAAGGTATTTGCTTAATAAAGTTATATTGTGTGTGTTTGGTTTTGTTTTATTGTTGTACTACTGTCTCCTTCTTGAATTCCCAAATGTTTTGTTGTTCATATTCATTTTTTTTATGTTTTACACCGTTCGGTTTAAGGTTGCTTTTCTGTAAATATTGACAATGCAATTTCCCATAGGAACTCCTTTTACGGATAAAACTGTACCACTTTTACTATGAAGTTTTGAAAAAAATCTTATCCTAGAATTTAAAGTTCATATGCGCTACAATTTTTAGAAATGTCAAAATATAGGGCTGTGCGGCATATTTTCAACGTTTATATGCCCTGAACTTTTCAGAGTTTAAATTTAGATGTGGTTGAGTGCAACAACTCTCCATCCAAATAACAATTTAAAAGTAAGCCATTTTAGGTCAATGTACGGCCTTCAACACGGAGCATTGGCTCACACCGAACAATAAGCTATAAAAGGCCCCAAAATTACTAGTGTAAAACCATTCAAACGGGAAAACCAACGGTCTAATCTATATAAAAAACAAAAAAACGAGAAACACGTTTAAATTACATAAACAAACGACAACTACTGTACATCAGATTCCTGACTTAGGACAGGTGCAAACATTTGCAGCGGGATTAAACATTTTAATGGTACCAAACTTTCTTCCTTTTTCTTAAACAATAGTATAACATCACAACATAGAAAAACACACGATAAAATATCAATTGGAAAGCTTAACTCAATCAAAAAACGTAAACTAACACACTATGAACGAATAAATCTGACCTGCGATACCTGAATGCAAATACATAGTTAATAAAATATTAGAGACAAACATTCAAGGCCAAAAAGCAAAAAAACAAGTTAAAAAAAAAGCCATGGCAAGACACAACCGCGAAATACTTAATAACTCTTAGAAAATAATCACTTTTGAAAAAAACACGGTTTTCATAATATACACAGGTAAATGAAAAATAAGTTTGTCGTTTTAGGTATACTACTTCTGTGTATATAAAATTTTCCAATATTTAGAAATACAAAGAAAGTTCTGTCAAATAAATACCTAATTTAACACAGGATACATATGGGGTGAATATCAACAATAAAACTATACAATTAGAGCTAGATAAAACTTCCCTGTACAAATTTGAGGAGAAAAATTTTGATGTTGATACAAATTTAGTACAAGGAAGTGAAATTAGTAGATATTCCAAATAATCAAAGCTGGTATATAGACAATATCCATATTAATATAAAATAACAAAAAAGCATTCCAAATAGTATCAACAGGTCAAATTAACAAGAACGTACGATTTTAGAATACTCGCAGTTACTGACAGCTAGTTAAAAGCCAAAAACAATAAAAAATTATGCATCAGAGACTAAAATCAACTAAAACATATCCCAGGGATTAAGTATTTTAACGTCATGAACGGTCAGAGAAGACATGACTTGTGCAATGCCAAAAATATATGTATCGACAGGTAGTAGGGTAGTGAGGAGCGACTTCTTTAGAGATAGAAATTAACGTGTGTGTGTCTCTATACTATACGTTATGTTTTAATTTGCTAATGACAAAATCGATATTAGTGCCAATATAAACTATATTCTGAGATCTAGTTACAATATGTGTACGATAACCCTTACTTATAAGTTTGTTTAAAGGTTCGATGAGTTAACACGGATCACATAGTGATTTCCGCGCTTTAAGTACAACATTACCGTAAAATTTAGGATGTGAAATACCATTTTTAATAATTTTCTACAGTTACAGCCAAATTTACTAATCAAATCTTTGTGTCTATGAAAGAATTTAGTAAAAGTTTTAAGTAAATTATGGTATCGAAATTCCTGACACATTAATTTCCCAGTGATGCATTGATTGCGGTCGTTGAAATCTATGACATCAGAACACACACAGGCATACCGAACGAGTTGGGATATATAAACACCGTATGATGGAGCCAAAGGCACATTGCTGTCTAAAAAAAGAAAAATTAACAATAGGAAATGAAAAATCGTCTCTTTTGTCGTAATTTTAGTATGTAATTTCCCGTTAGAAATTGAAATTTCTAAATCTGGAAAAGGGAAACTGCTGCTGTTTATGTTAAATTTAGTTAAGGTACGTTCTTTTGGGTAAAATTCTGAAGTATATTTAGAGAACTCTGGATTATTTAACGAAATAATATCATCCAGATAACGGTAGGTATTGTTGAATGTATCAACCAAATATAACAATGATGAGTCTTTACTGAGTTTGGTCATAAACTGAGATTCATAGCAATGTAGAAATAAATCTGCCATTAAAGGGGCACAGTTAGTGCCCATAGAAATACCTACTACCTGACGATACACTTTATCGCTGAAACGTACATAAATGTTATCTAGCAGAAAATTTAAAGCTTCAATTTTATCCTCACATTTCCAGTAAGTGTATCTAGCATACTTTCCTTTTTCGTTACAGAAAAAGGCTTTAAACGAGTTACAGCAAATAAAATTACAATGAGATTTTTCGAAAGATCATTTCATCAAATACAAAATCTTTCTCTTTATAAGATTGTGTAAAAGTGTAGTGTACAGAGTAGAAAAATCATAACTGTCAACAGAATTATAAGGACCATCAAAAGCATGTATTTTATCTAAAACCTCTAAAGATTTTTTTAACACTCCAAAAATAATTAATACCATTATTTTCATAAGCTTTATTACAAAAGTTAATAACCAGTTCTTTGATAGTAGTAAGGGAGGTAGTAAGAAGCACTGATAGATTAGTAGATCGCTGCGGAAATAAAACGGAATTTAAATGGGTTTTTGTGTAATTTCGGTAACCAGTACATGTTCGGAAGATGCTTTAAGCTGGGTAGTGGCAGTGGTATGCTTGTTAACGATTTGACTCTCTGTGGTACGTATGGACCTGAATGTAGAGGAATTGATAATTTCATTTTGAAGTACTTCCGTGTAATATATGCGTCACATCACCACTACATTATTGGCTGCCTTGTCTGCCGGTACGAACACAAACCGTTCTGTGAGTACCTTGAGTTTATTTTTTTTCTAGAAATGGGAATATCTTCGATCCTATTATTAATTTCAGAACTGTTTTCTAAATGAGATATTCATAATTTTATTCAAATAACTGTCTAAAGATGTTTTATCAGATTTTTCACGTTTGCACCAATTTTTTACAGTAGGCAGACAGAGCGTCTTAAATGACCTGACGACACTGTTTCCAATCTATTATAGATGGAGGACGGTATTTCGGTCCTTTCTTCAGAAAAGTTATGACTTCACGGTCTTCGATGATGTTGAGGTCTCCTGTAATTACATGACCATAGGGAACATATCTAAAACTAGATGTTTCGAAGTCTCAAGTGGAAGGAATATTATTTTCTATATTAACGTCTGATGTAATTTACGCATAATTAAAAATCAAATTTCTGCTCGTTTTTTTATAAGAATATGAAATAATGGATTGTTCTGTATTATCAAAATATGGAGGCATTAAGCTATAGACGGAAGAGTCATTGAATATGCTAGACAAGTTAATAAAATCAATACCTCTATTTATATATTTTAATTTAAGAAAATGTCGTTTATGATTTTCAGGTTTATCAATACTAGGAAATAGCCTGTGATGACAAAAGGCTGTAATAATACGGGTGTATTCATAAAATGGGTAAAAAAAAAAATTCACACTCCAGAAAAATAGCATATTATTTACTTATATGTATCTGACCCAGTTTGCATAATACTTGATGTTTACCATTATTCTTTATTATAGATGACAGATCAGCAAGTGTATAATTTATACGATGTTTAATGCGTTGATTACGGTTTTTGCGTTTACAATGAGACCTATTATTTCTAAGTCTTTTATCAACAATATTAATAACATCGATAGAAGTTTTAGATATGTTCCCTTGCCCTAATATTTTGTCATTGAGACCGAGAGGATAAGCTGTTTGAAGTCTTTTTATCCAAAACAATTCGCGAACTTCGCGTGATTTTTCAAATTGCTTGTGTGATTCTCCTGGCTGTTTCTGAACGGTTTCGAGGGGTTGGAATTTTATATATTTAAGATTGTGATTGTGCTTATCTTAATGTTGATATACTAAACTTTTACATTTTTGGGGTCTACGAAAGCGGTAGAGGTCTTCTTGATTTCTTCTGTAATATTCTCGTACCGTCTGTCCCACATATTGAATACCACACTTAGGTTGGGTTCAAGTTACCACATATATAATGTTTTAAGTCTTTCAGGAAATATCACAGGAAGAGAAGAGCGAAAAGGTTCTCCCGTTCATTGTTGACCTTATAGTATTTTGAGAAGTTAATCTAAACAGGTTAGTCATTTTTTGGCATTGCACGGGAAAATTTGTGGACATCCACGTGCATTTTTGTTTAATAATCTGGCTGCAGTGGCATTACCAATACGTTTATTTATGCACGTAGATAACCTAGAAGTTGTGTTATTAATAAAAAAAATTCCATTCCGTAAAATGTAATTATTAAATAGAGGTATAGGAACAATACAAAAGACCGGAGGTTGTAACATTAATGAGGGTTACGGGATAGGGAATAATAGGGAATGCAGTAAAGAACTCTTATAAAAACTATTTTAAGAGACCCGACGTAAAGATTTAAATATAACAAAACTGAATTATATAACAAACACAGGTCAAAAACAGAGGTTGTAAGAAATCTTAGTAAAAGCATAGCAGGGGGCAATAATAAAAAAGCACGCATGGATGAGTATGAATACATCCAAATGCCGTAATATTGAATAAACAATACAGATTTAAAACTAAGATAAAATAAACATGTGAAAACTCTATCACAGGCAAACAACCAATAACTGAAAAATATAAGGGCATACCCTACAAGCACGGAGACATTCTACTACATCCACACAGCACGAGTAACAAACCCTGCAGTAAATATTTTTACTGGTAACATTCCAAAGTTTTGTGTCTATGAGATGGAACACAGAGAGCAAAACTGGGAACCAGTATGTAGACAAATTTAATTTTCTATGAATATTCTAGATCTCCCCAAAAGAGGCGTGGTTTAAGAAACAGCTGTATTTACAAAGTGTAACCTTTACAAACATTTATTCCAATAGAAAACTCTCTTCAATTAGTTTTTCTTACATTAACACTGATTTATCAGAAATGTAGCCTTAAAGAAATCACTGTGTATTTTCTAAGTTTTTTTACTGATCATTTTATACCCCCTCCCCTGTTTCAATTTTTAAAAGAATTTGAAAACAAGATTTTATTTATTGCCAGCTTGACCTATTTGCATATTTTCTGATATGAATCTGTTAACAACTGTTTTGATAACATATTGAAAGCATATCAGAATACTATAAATGTTATGTTTAGCAGTCAATCATTACAACATTCGAGATTGTATTATAGTATCCAATCCTGCCTCTGTCTCCAGTCCACATCTTACTGTATGCATATTTGTCAATTAAAGTTCACATTTTCTACCTCAAATGGTCGATTTAAAATTCTTGACACAACAGTATCATCTGTAACCATTTATCTGACACAATTTACCTGATAAATATACTAGAAGTGTTCAAACAAAGCCATATTTTCAATAGTTGTATATATGCAGATACCAGTCTGAGATATTAATTCACTTATAATGTTTTGAAGATGACTACTAACATCTGATTTTTGCATAACTTCAAAGCATTGTTACTGTTTTCTATATCAAGAACTTAAAAATCATAAATTCATAGCAAGTTAAATTATTTGTTTTATGACCCATTGGTACATGTGGTAGGCAAATTTCTATGTTTTTTGCCCCTGGGGCCTCAACTTTCCTAAATTATTCTGTTGTTTCTACCAATTTGGAATATTAAGTACTTATTCAGGATAGAACTTACTATTGTAAGTTTTGTTGAGATATTTTTGTATTTATAGCTTGTATTTTTTTATGCCGTGGTGGCAAAAAAGCAGATTTAGGTGTTACGGCTTACTTTTGGGTTATCGACAGGACACAAACACCCCTTAAATAAAATTCAGGGAGTATCTGTGAATTTATGCTGAGTCATCATATCTAAGGTCCAGGATTCTATCAATCTTCATGAAATATTTATAAAACTTTATATTTGAGTTAATTTCTTTAAAATCTGTGAGATAAAGCAAATTTGCTTAAATTCTGAATGTTCTCTTTTTTCACACTATATAGGTTGCATTTTACATACAGGACTGTGGAAATATTCTAGATCTCCCAAAAAGAGGCATGGTTTGAGAAACAGCTATATCTAAAAAGTGCAACCTTAAGCAAAGAGATTGTTTCATTTTGAAGGAAAAAAGAGTATGACAAAAAAACGAACTCCTACGCAAATTAAACTAGAGGCTCAAATGAGCCTGTGTCGCTCACCTGATATTTTTATTTACAATTGATTCACGGAATAATGCAGCTTTTACACGTTTGCTTTAGTTTCAAAAACTGCATTCCCCCCTATGTTCTATTTTTAGCCATTTCTGTCAGTTTGGTTGGTAGGCAGGGTCATTGGACACATTTTTAACTAGATATCCTTATGCTGATTGTGGCATCAGGAACAGATTTTTTAAAAGGATTACAAAAATTTACGAAAAAAGTTAAATTTGTGTATACAGTGCAATAACTCCTTATGTGGTCAATTGACCATTTTGGTCACGTTGACTTATTCTAGATCTTACTTTGCTGAACATTATTGTTGTTCACAGTTTACATTTATCTATAATAATATTCAAGATAAAACCAAAAACTGCCGTTTCCTTACGTTTACTAATTCAGTGGCAGAAAAACAATAACAGCTTGTCTGATTCGTCTGAAATTTTCAGGACAGATAGATTTTCACCTGTGCTAAACACTTTTTATCAAATGGCAAATTTGCTCTAAATGCTTTAGTTTCAGAGATATAAGCCAAAAAATGCATTTTACCTCTATGTTCTATTTTTAGCTATGTCGGTCATCTTGATTGGCATGAGGGTTGGGTCATTAGACACATTTTGTATACTAGATACATTAATATTGATTGTAACCAAGTGTGGTTAGATTTGTCTCAGTAGTTTCAGAGTTTTATAATATAATAAAAATGTACAAAGTCTTATTAAAAATTTACTACAAAGGACAATAACTCCTTGCGAGGTCAATTGACCATTTCTGCCATGTTGAGTTATTTGTAGATCTTACTTTGTTCAACAGTTCTGTTTTTTTCATTTAATGTCTATCTATAATAATATTCAAGAAAATAACCAAAAACTGCAAAATTTCCTATTTGTCTGAAAATTGTAGGGCAGATATACCATGAACTAATAAACAATTTTACATAGTCAGATTTGCTCTACATGCTCTGGTTTCATAGATATAAGCCAACAAACTAATTTTACCACTATGTTCAATTTTTAACTATGGCGGACATCTTGGTTGGCACGAAGGATAATCGGACAGATTTTATAAACTAGATACCCGGGTGATGACTGTGACAAGTTTGTTAAATTTGGCCCGGTAGTTTCAGATGGAAGATTTTTGTAAAAGAAAACGACGGACGACGGACAACTGAGGACGGACGACGGACGCGAAGTGATGAGAAACGCTCAATAGGCCCTTTGGACCAGGTGAGCTTTAAAGGAGAATTGCATCAACACTGACAAAATCAAACATCAATCAACTGAACAAGTAAAAAAACAAAAGAGGGAAAGTCTATACAATCTAAAAAAAATATAACGCCAGCAACGACCGAAACTACTAAAACTTAACTATTCCAAGAAGAAGTTCACAAAAATTGACTAAAAAAAAACGGTAACCGTAATTGGAACAAGTTAAAAGAACTGTTCAAAAAATTGAAATTCATCAACAAAGACAAAATAAACGATATAAAAAATCAACAGAATAAGTGAAATGTAACTGTTAAAATTGGCAATACATGTATTCTTCTTTTCTATCAAAGGTTTTATTGAATACTCAGTTTCTGAATAATATCATATGTTACAGTGAAAATGAAAGTAAACTATATTTGCCTCCTTCATAGATAAGATATATTTTTCTTGAGGAACTTGCTAGGACATAACTTAATACTCACGTCTGTATTTTTTATGTTTGGATCTGCTGCATGGTCTAGCAGAATAGTAACTACTTCCTTGTGTCCATTATTCGATGACAAATGTAGGGCAGTAGAACCCTGCAGTGATGATATCATTTGATTTTTCAAAATATTACATTTTTGTGATAAGTTATTTTAATTTAATTTTTGATGCATAATTGTGAAAGTGTATCTTTATTACTGGATTAAAAGACAGTCTTTATATTGACATCACTTAAGTTTATTTAAAGGCTAGTTCATTTTATTGCAGTTTGACATCAGATTATACATCAATACAGGAAAGGCATAAGTTTAAATCCCAAAGTTAACTATGCGATGCCTTACAGAACTTAAGATTGTACTAACACCTTCATCCTGCTATTGATTTTTCCAAAATATAGAGAAAGGGTAATTTTCTGTGACACTTGTGCACAACGATAATCCAAGATACATCTTCTTCGGACTCTTGATTTGATGTTATATATTTCTAAAGTCACAGTCGGTAATATAATATTCGGGGAAAATTCTAAGTTGGTGGCCTACCTACTAATTGATATACACCAAGGAACCGCAGTGACCAAGTGGTGTAAGTATTTCAACTTTTGTATTATTAAACTGTCAACATTGAGTTTGTGAGTTGTAGTCACGCACGTGGAAGGTGCACTCGACTCCAATCTTAATTGACTAGAATTGTGAGTTTACTCACCGATGGTAAATTTACCTTAAACGTCCTGTACCAAGTAAGGAATATGGATATTGTTATATAATAGTTCATTTTACATACTAATGATGTGTTTCTGTTGTGTCGTAGTTCTCCTCTTATATTTGATGTGTTTCCTTCAGTTTTAGTTTGTTACCCGGATTTCTTTTTTTTTCCAATCGATTTATGAATTTCGAATAGCGGTATACTAATGTTGCCTTTATTTGTTTTATTGTTGTGCTATTTGCGGCATAACGTTACAAATAACATTAGATTAAAAAGCTGCACATCATAGAAAAAAGTAAAAATCCCGAAATTCTCCAGATGCCGTCTCATAAAAAGATAACATTTAGCATGTTTAGTATACAGCTCCATGCTAATTGTTGTTAATCATTCTCTACATGTTGTAAAAACGTTTAAACATTTAATGATAATTGTTTTTAAGTGTTAAGTCGATTCCGCAATATACAATTATACATTTTGTAATTTTGGTCATAAAGTTGTTAGTTAATATGAAAGATGTTAAATAAGACATCCATATTTAGTTGTAAATATTACGGTATTTGATGCGACTGTCGTATAAGTGAGAGGTTTAGCGCTAAAAAACAAGGTTCAATCCACCTTTTTCTACATCTTAAAATGCTTGTACAAAGTCAGAAATATGACAGTTGTTGTCCATTCGTTTGATGTATTTTGTCATTTGATTTTGCCATTTGATTAGGTACTTTGCGATTGAATTTTCCTGAATTTAGTATTTTTGTGATTTTTCTTTTTTCCTTTACTTATTACTCACGTGTATATTTGTTGCATTAAGATCTGCAGCATTATCAAGTAGAATAGAAACTACTTCCTTTTGACCATTTGCAGCAGACATATGTAATGGTGTATTGCCCTATAATGGCAATGAACATACAAATTGACATTAAAATATTTTTTTATGATATATTTATTTTATTTTATTTTTGAAGCATGTTCATGAAAGTGTATTATTCTTAATGGATCCTCAGACAATATACTACAGAAGGATTCTTATTAAATCGTTTTTTTTAAAAAGCACACATTTTTATTTCTAATGGCATTATAGGGCAAGCGACATGGTAAAATATCAGCACGTGAAAGATAATAGTGAACATCCTGAAATTCCGTCAGGGTACACCTTAAACAAAATAGCGTTAATAAGACATATCCATGCGGATTGTTCATGTTGCTTTAATTGTTTTTTTTTATGTTGTTTAAGCGGATAAACAAACAATGTTACTCTTTGCTTTGGTATTATTTTAACTTAATCCAAAAATATACATTATAGTTTACAGCCATATAGATTGCTGTTAATATGAACGTTTACAGTCAGACCGACCCTGCAAACCCTTATTTACAAACCCTGCAGTAAATATTTAGGTATATTTACTGGTAACATTCCCAAGTTATGTCTCTATGGGAACCAGTATGTAAACAAAATTAATTTTCTATGAATATTCTAGATCTCCCCAAAAGAGACGTGGTTTAAGAAACAGCTGTATTTACAAAGTGTAACCTTTACAAACATTTATTCCAATAGAAAACTCTCTAAAATCAGTTTTTCTTACATTAACACTCATTTATCAGAAATGTAGCCTTAAAGAAATCACTGTGTAAACCCGAAGGTTTTTTTTACTGATCATTTTATACCCCCTCCCCTGTTTCAATTTTTAAAAGAATTTGAAAACAAGATTTTATTTATTGCCAGCTTGACCTATTTGCATATTTTCTGATATGAATCTGTTAACAACTGTTTTGATAACATATTGAAAGCATATCAGAATACTATAAATGTTATGTTTAGCAGTCAATCATTACAACATTCGAGATTGTATTATAGTATCCAATCCTGCCTCTGTCTCCAGTCCACATCTTACTGTATGCATATTTGTCAATTAAAGTTCACATTTTCTACCTCAAATGGTCGATTTAAAATTCTTGACACAACAGTATCATCTGTAACCATTTATCTGACACAATTTACCTGATAAATATACTAGAAGTGTTCAAACAAAGCCATATTTTCAATAGTTGTATATATGCAGGTACCAGTCTGAGATATTAATTCACTTAAAATGTTTTAAAGATGACTACTAACATCTGATTTTTGCATAACTTCAAAGCATTGTTACTGTTTTCTATATCAAGACCTTAAAAATCATAAATTCATAGCAAGTTAAATTATTTGTTTTATGACCCATTGGTACATGTGGTAGGCAAATTTCTATGTTTTTCGCCCCTGGGGCCTCAACTTTCCTAAATTATTCTGTTGTTTCTACCAATTTGGAATATTAAGTACTTATTCAGGATAGAACTTACTATTGTAAGTTTTGTTGAGATATTTTTGTATTTATAGCTTGTATTTTTTTATGCCGTGGTGGCAAAAAAGCAGATTTAGGTGTTACGGCTTACTTTTGGGTTATCAACAGGACACAAACACCCCTTAAATAAAATTCAGGGAGTATCTGAATTTATGCTGAGTCATATCTAAGGTCCAGGATTCTATCAATCTTCATGAAATATTTATAAAACTTTATATTTGAGTTAATTTCTTTAAAATCTGTGAGATAAAGCAAATTTGCTTAAATTCTGAATGTTCTCTTTTTTCACACTATATAGGTTGCATTTTACATACAGGACTGTGGAAATATTCTAGATCTCCCAAAAAGAGGCATGGTTTGAGAAACAGCTGTATTTAAAAAGTGCAACCTTAAGCAAAGAGATTGTGTCATTTTGAAGGAAAAAAGAGTATGACAAAAAAACGAACTCCTACGCAAATTAAACTAGAGGCTCCAATGAGCCTGTGTCGCTCACCTGATATTTTTATTTACAATTGATTGACGGAATAATGCAGCTTTTACACGTTTGCTTTAGTTTCAAAAACTGCATTTCCCCCCTATGTTCTATTTTTAGCCATTTCTGTCAGTTTGATTGGTAGGCAGGGTCATTGGGCACATTTTTAACTAGATATCCTAATGCTGATTGTGGCATCAGGAACAGATTTTTTAAAAAGATTACAAAAATTTACGAAAAAAGTTAAATTTGTGTATACAGTGTGTATACAGTGCAATAACTCCTTATGTGGTCAATTGATCATTTTGGTCACGTTGACTTATTCTAGATCTTACTTTGCTGAACATTATTGTTGTTCACAGTTTATATTTATCTATAATAATATTCAAGATAAAACCAAAAACTGCCGTTTCCTTACTTTTACTTATTTAGGGGCAGAAAAACAACAACAGCTTGTCTGATTCGTCTGAAATTTTCAGGACAGATAGATTTTCACCTGTGCTAAACACTTTTTATCAAATGGCAAATTTGCTCTAAATGCTTTAGTTTCAGAGATATAAGCCAAAAAATGCATTTTACCTCTATGTTCTATTTTTAGCTATGTCGGTCATCTTGATTGGCATGAGGGGTGGGTCAATAGACACATTTTGTATACTAGATACATTAATATTGATTGTAACCAAGTGTGGTTAGATTTTTCTCAGTAGTTTCAGAGTTTTATAATATAATAAAAATGTACAAAGTCTTATTAAAAATTTACTACAAAGGACAATACCTCCTTGCGAGGTCAATTGACCATTTCTGCCATGTTGAATTATTTGTAGATCTTACTTTGTTCAACAGTTCTGTTTTTTTCATTTAATGTCTATCTATAATAATATTCAAGACAATAACCAAAAACTGCAAAATTTCCTATTTGTCTGAAAATTGTAGGGCAGATATACCATGAACTAATAAACAATTTTACATAGTCAGATTTGCTCTACATGCTCTGGTTTCATATATATAAGCCAACAAACTAATTTTACCACTATGTTCTATTTTTAACTATGGCGGACATCTTGGTTGGCACGAAGGATAATCGGACAGATTTTATAAACTAGATACCCGGGTGATGACTGTGACAAGTTTGTTAAATTTGGCCCGGTAGTTTCAGATGGAAGATTTTTGTAAAAGAAAACGACGGACGACGGACAACTGAGGACGGACGACGGACGCGAAGTGATGAGAAACGCTCAATAGGCCCTTTGGACCAGGTGAGCTTTAAAGGAGAATTGCATCAACACTGAAAAAATCAAACATCAATCAACTGAACAAGTAAAAAAACAAAAGAGGGAAAGTCTATAGAATCTAAAAGAATATAACGCCAGCAACGACCGAAACTACTAAAAGTTAACTATTCAAAAAAGAAGTTCACAAAAATTGACTAAAAAAAACGGTAACCGTAATTGGAACAAGTTAAAAGAACTGTTAACAAAATTGAAATTCATCAACAAAGACAAAATAAACGATATAAAAAATCAACAGAATAAGTGAAATGTAACTGTTAAAATTGGCAATACATGTATTCTTCTTTTCTATCAAAGGTTTTAATTGAATACTCAGTTTCTGAATAATATCATATGTTACAGTGAAAATGAAAGTAAACTATATTTGCCTCCTTCATGGATAAGATATATTTTTCTTGAGGAACTTGCTAGGACATAACTTAATACTCACGTCTGTATTTTTTATGTTTGGATCTGCTGCATGGTCTAGCAGAATAGTAACTACTTCCTTGTGTCCATTATTCGATGATAAATGTAGGGCAGTAGAACCCTGCAGTGATGATATCATTTGATTTTTCAAAATATTACATTTTAGTGATAAGTTATTTTAATTTAATTTTTGATGCATAATTGTGAAAGTGTATCTTTATTACTGGATTAAAAGACAGTCTTTATATTGACATCACTTAAGTTTATTTAAAGGCTAGTTCATTTTATTGCAGTTTGACATCAGATTATACATCAATACAGGAAAGGCATAAGTTTAAATCCCAAAGTTAACTATGTGATGCCTTACAGAACTTAAGATTGTACTAACACCTTCATCCTGCTATTGATTTTTCCAAAATATAAAGTAAGGGTAATTTTCTGTGACACTTGTGCACAACGATAATCCAAGATACATCTTCTTTGGACTCTTGATTTGATGTTATATATTTCTAAAGTCACAGTCGGTAACATAATATTCGGAGAAAATTCTAATTTGGTGGCTAACTTCTAATTGATATACACCAAGGAACCGCAGTGACCAAGTGGTGTAAGTATTTCAACTTTTGTATTATTAAACTGTCAACATTGAGTTTGTGGGTTGTAGTCACGAACATTGAGTTTGTGAGTTGTAGTCACGCACGTGGAAGGTGCACTCGACTCCAATCTTAATTGACTAGGATTGTGAGTTTACCCACCGATGGTAAATTTACCTTAAACGTCCTGTACCAAGTAAGGAATATGGATATTGTTATATAATAGTTCGTTTTACATACTAATGATGTGTTTCTGTTGTGTCGTAGTTCTCCTCTTATATTTGATGTGTTTCCTTCAGTTTTAGTTTGTTACCCGGATTTCTTTTTTTTTCCAATCGATTTATGAATTTCGAATAGCGGTATACTAATGTTGCCTTTATTTGTTTTATTGTTGTGCTATTTGCGGCATAACGTTACAAATCACATTAGATTAAAAAGCTGCACATCATAGAAAAAAGTAAAAATCCCGAAATTCTCCAGATGCCGTCTCATAAAAAGATAACATTTAGCATGTTTAGTATACAGCTCCATGCTAATTGTTGTTAATCATTCTCTACATGTTGTAAAAACGTTTAAACATTTAATGATAATTGTTTTTAAGTGTTAAGTCGATACCGCAATATACAATTATATATTTTGTAATTTTGGTCATAAAGTTGTTAGTTAATATGAAAGATATTAAATAAGACATCCCTATTTAGTTGTAAATATTACGGAATTTGATGCGACTGTCGTATAAGTGAGAGGTTTAGCGCTAAAAAACTAGGTTCAATCCACCATTTTCTACATCTTAAAATGCCTGTACAAAGTCAGAAATATGACAGTTGTTGTCCATTCGTTTGACGTATTTTGTCTTTTGATTTTGCCATTTGATTAGGTACTTTGCGATTGAATTTTCCTGAATTTAGTATTTTTGTGATTTTTCTTTTTTCCTTTACTTATTACTCACGTCTACATTTGTTGCATTAAGATCTGCAGCATTATCAAGTAGAATAGAAACTACTTCCTTTTGACCATTTGCAGCAGACATATGTGATGGTGTATTGCCCTATAATGGCAATGAACATACAAATTGACATTAAAATATTTTTTTATGATATATTTATTTGATTTTATTTTTGAAGCATGTTCATGAAAGTGTATTATTGTTAATGGATCCTCAGACAATATACTGCAGAAGGATTCTTATTAAATCATTTTTTTTTAAAAGCACAAATTTTATCTCTAATGGCACTATAGGGCAAGCGACATGGTAAAATATCAGCACGTGAAAGATAATAGTGAACATCCTGGAATTCCGTCAGGGTACACCTTACACAAAATAGCGTTAATTAGACATATCCATGCGGATTGTTCATGCTTTAATTGTTCTTTTTATGTTGTTTAAGCGGATAAACAAACAATGTTACTCTTTGCTTTGGTATTATTTTAACTTAATCCAAAAATATACATTATAGTTTACAGCCATATAGATTGCTGTTAATATGAACGTTTACAGTCAGACCGACCCTGCAAACCCTTATTTACAAACCCTGCAGTAAATATTTAGGTATATTTACTGGTAACATTCCCAAGTTATGTCTCTATGGGAACCAGTATGTAAACAAAATTAATTTTCTATGAATATTCTAGATCTCCCCAAAAGAGACGTGGTTTAAGAAACAGCTGTATTTACAAAGTGTAACCTTTACAAACATTTATTCCAATAGAAAACTCTCTAAAATCAGTTTTTCTTACATTAACACTCATTTATCAGAAATGTAGCCTTAAAGAAATCACTGTGTAAACCCGAAGGTTTTTTTTACTGATCATTTTATACCCCCTCCCCTGTTTCAATTTTTAAAAGAATTTGAAAACAAGATTTTATTTATTGCCAGCTTGACCTATTTGCATATTTTCTGATATGAATCTGTTAACAACTGTTTTGATAACATATTGAAAGCATATCAGAATACTATAAATGTTATGTTTAGCAGTCAATCATTACAACATTCGAGATTGTATTATAGTATCCAATCCTGCCTCTGTCTCCAGTCCACATCTTACTGTATGCATATTTGTCAATTAAAGTTCACATTTTCTACCTCAAATGGTCGATTTAAAATTCTTGACACAACAGTATCATCTGTAACCATTTATCTGACACAATTTACCTGATAAATATACTAGAAGTGTTCAAACAAAGCCATATTTTCAATAGTTGTATATATGCAGGTACCAGTCTGAGATATTAATTCACTTAAAATGTTTTAAAGATGACTACTAACATCTGATTTTTGCATAACTTCAAAGCATTGTTACTGTTTTCTATATCAAGACCTTAAAAATCATAAATTCATAGCAAGTTAAATTATTTGTTTTATGATCCATTGGTACATGTGGTAGGCAAATTTCTATGTTTTTCGCCCCTGGGGCCTCAACTTTCCTAAATTATTCTGTTGTTTCTACCAATTTGGAATATTAAGTACTTATTCAGGATAGAACTTACTATTGTAAGTTTTGTTGAGATATTTTTGTATTTATAGCTTGTATTTTTTTATGCCGTGGTGGCAAAAAAGCAGATTTAGGTGTTACGGCTTACTTTTGGGTTATCAACAGGACACAAACACCCCTTAAATAAAATTCAGGGAGTATCTGTGAATTTATGCTGAGTCATATCTAAGGTCCAGGATTCTATCAATCTTCATGAAATATTTATAAAACTTTATATTTGAGTTAATTTCTTTAAAATCTGTGAGATAAAGCAAATTTGCTTAAATTCTGAATGTTCTCTTTTTTCACACTATATAGGTTGCATTTTACATACAGGACTGTGGAAATATTCTAGATCTCCCAAAAAGAGGCATGGTTTGAGAAACAGCTGTATTTAAAAAGTGCAACCTTAAGCAAAGAGATTGTGTCATTTTGAAGGAAAAAAGAGTATGACAAAAAAACGAACTCCTACGCAAATTAAACTAGAGGCTCCAATGAGCCTGTGTCGCTCACCTGATATTTTTATTTACAATTGATTGACGGAATAATGCAGCTTTTACACGTTTGCTTTAGTTTCAAAAACTGCATTTCCCCCCTATGTTCTATTTTTAGCCATTTCTGTCAGTTTGATTGGTAGGCAGGGTCATTGGGCACATTTTTAACTAGATATCCTAATGCTGATTGTGGCATCAGGAACAGATTTTTTAAAAAGATTACAAAAATTTACGAAAAAAGTTAAATTTGTGTATACAGTGTGTATACAGTGCAATAACTCCTTATGTGGTCAATTGATCATTTTGGTCACGTTGACTTATTCTAGATCTTACTTTGCTGAACATTATTGTTGTTCACAGTTTATATTTATCTATAATAATATTCAAGATAAAACCAAAAACTGCCGTTTCCTTACTTTTACTTATTTAGGGGCAGAAAAACAACAACAGCTTGTCTGATTCGTCTGAAATTTTCAGGACAGATAGATTTTCACCTGTGCTAAACACTTTTTATCAAATGGCAAATTTGCTCTAAATGCTTTAGTTTCAGAGATATAAGCCAAAAAATGCATTTTACCTCTATGTTCTATTTTTAGCTATGTCGGTCATCTTGATTGGCATGAGGGGTGGGTCAATAGACACATTTTGTATACTAGATACATTAATATTGATTGTAACCAAGTGTGGTTAGATTTTTCTTAGTAGTTTCAGAGTTTTATAATATAATAAAAATGTACAAAGTCTTATTAAAAATTTACTACAAAGGACAATACCTCCTTGCGAGGTCAATTGACCATTTCTGCCATGTTGAGTTATTTGTAGATCTTACTTTGTTCAACAGTTCTGTTTTTTTCATTTAATGTCTATCTATAATAATATTCAAGACAATAACCAAAAACTGCAAAATTTCCTATTTGTCTGAAAATTGTAGGGCAGATATACCATGAACTAATAAACAATTTTACATAGTCAGATTTGCTCTACATGCTCTGGTTTCATATATATAAGCCAACAAACTAATTTTACCACTATGTTCTATTTTTAACTATGGCGGACATCTTGGTTGGCACGAAGGATAATCGGACAGATTTTATAAACTAGATACCCGGGTGATGACTGTGACAAGTTTGTTAAATTTGGCCCGGTAGTTTCAGATGGAAGATTTTTGTAAAAGAAAACGACGGACGACGGACAACTGAGGACGGACGACGGACGCGAAGTGATGAGAAACGCTCAATAGGCCCTTTGGACCAGGTGAGCTTTAAAGGAGAATTGCATCAACACTGAAAAAATCAAACATCAATCAACTGAACAAGTAAAAAAACAAAAGAGGGAAAGTCTATAGAATCTAAAAGAATATAACGCCAGCAACGACCGAAACTACTAAAAGTTAACTATTCAAAAAAGAAGTTCACAAAAATTGACTAAAAAAAACGGTAACCGTAATTGGAACAAGTTAAAAGAACTGTTAACAAAATTGAAATTCATCAACAAAGACAAAATAAACGATATAAAAAATCAACAGAATAAGTGAAATGTAACTGTTAAAATTGGCAATACATGTATTCTTCTTTTCTATCAAAGGTTTTAATTGAATACTCAGTTTCTGAATAATATCATATGTTACAGTGAAAATGAAAGTAAACTATATTTGCCTCCTTCATGGATAAGATATATTTTTCTTGAGGAACTTGCTAGGACATAACTTAATACTCACGTCTGTATTTTTTATGTTTGGATCTGCTGCATGGTCTAGCAGAATAGTAACTACTTCCTTGTGTCCATTATTCGATGATAAATGTAGGGCAGTAGAACCCTGCAGTGATGATATCATTTGATTTTTCAAAATATTACATTTTAGTGATAAGTTATTTTAATTTAATTTTTGATGCATAATTGTGAAAGTGTATCTTTATTACTGGATTAAAAGACAGTCTTTATATTGACATCACTTAAGTTTATTTAAAGGCTAGTTCATTTTATTGCAGTTTGACATCAGATTATACATCAATACAGGAAAGGCATAAGTTTAAATCCCAAAGTTAACTATGTGATGCCTTACAGAACTTAAGATTGTACTAACACCTTCATCCTGCTATTGATTTTTCCAAAATATAAAGTAAGGGTAATTTTCTGTGACACTTGTGCACAACGATAATCCAAGATACATCTTCTTTGGACTCTTGATTTGATGTTATATATTTCTAAAGTCACAGTCGGTAACATAATATTCGGAGAAAATTCTAATTTGGTGGCTAACTTCTAATTGATATACACCAAGGAACCGCAGTGACCAATTGGTGTAAGTATTTCAACTTTTGTATTATTAAACTGTCAACATTGAGTTTGTGGGTTGTAGTCACGAACATTGAGTTTGTGAGTTGTAGTCACGCACGTGGAAGGTGCACTCGACTCCAATCTTAATTGACTAGGATTGTGAGTTTACCCACCGATGGTAAATTTACCTTAAACGTCCTGTACCAAGTAAGGAATATGGATATTGTTATATAATAGTTCGTTTTACATACTAATGATGTGTTTCTGTTGTGTCGTAGTTCTCCTCTTATATTTGATGTGTTTCCTTCAGTTTTAGTTTGTTACCCGGATTTCTTTTTTTTTCCAATCGATTTATGAATTTCGAATAGCGGTATACTAATGTTGCCTTTATTTGTTTTATTGTTGTGCTATTTGCGGCATAACGTTACAAATCACATTAGATTAAAAAGCTGCACATCATAGAAAAAAGTAAAAATCCCGAAATTCTCCAGATGCCGTCTCATAAAAAGATAACATTTAGCATGTTTAGTATACAGCTCCATGCTAATTGTTGTTAATCATTCTCTACATGTTGTAAAAACGTTTAAACATTTAATGATAATTGTTTTTAAGTGTTAAGTCGATACCGCAATATACAATTATATATTTTGTAATTTTGGTCATAAAGTTGTTAGTTAATATGAAAGATATTAAATAAGACATCCCTATTTAGTTGTAAATATTACGGAATTTGATGCGACTGTCGTATAAGTGAGAGGTTTAGCGCTAAAAAACTAGGTTCAATCCACCATTTTCTACATCTTAAAATGCCTGTACAAAGTCAGAAATATGACAGTTGTTGTCCATTCGTTTGACGTATTTTGTCTTTTGATTTTGCCATTTGATTAGGTACTTTGCGATTGAATTTTCCTGAATTTAGTATTTTTGTGATTTTTCTTTTTTCCTTTACTTATTACTCACGTCTACATTTGTTGCATTAAGATCTGCAGCATTATCAAGTAGAATAGAAACTACTTCCTTTTGACCATTTGCAGCAGACATATGTGATGGTGTATTGCCCTATAATGGCAATGAACATACAAATTGACATTAAAATATTTTTTTATGATATATTTATTTGATTTTATTTTTGAAGCATGTTCATGAAAGTGTATTATTGTTAATGGATCCTCAGACAATATACTGCAGAAGGATTCTTATTAAATCATTTTTTTTTAAAAGCACAAATTTTATCTCTAATGGCACTATAGGGCAAGCGACATGGTAAAATATCAGCACGTGAAAGATAATAGTGAACATCCTGGAATTCCGTCAGGGTACAACTTACACAAAATAGCGTTAATTAGACATATCCATGCGGATTGTTCATGCTTTAATTGTTCTTTTTATGTTGTTTAAGCGGATAAACAAACAATGTTACTCTTTGCTTTGGTATTATTTTAACTTAATCCAAAAATATACATTATAGTTTACAGCCATATAGATTGCTGTTAATATGAACGTTAACAGTCAGACCGACCCTGCAAACCCTTATTTACAAACCCTGCAGTAAATATTTAGGTATATTTACTGGTAACATTCCCAAGTTATGTCTCTATGGGAACCAGTATGTAAACAAAATTAATTTTCTATGAATATTCTAGATCTCCCCAAAAGAGACGTGGTTTAAGAAACAGCTGTATTTACAAAGTGTAACCTTTACAAACATTTATTCCAATAGAAAACTCTCTAAAATCAGTTTTTCTTACATTAACACTCATTTATCAGAAATGTAGCCTTAAAGAAATCACTGTGTATTTTCTAAGTTTTTTTACTGATCATTTTTTACCCCCTCCCCTGTTTCAATTTTTAAAAGAATTTGAAAACAAGATTTTAATTATTGCCAGCTTGCCCTATTTGCATATTTTCTGATATAAAATGTTTAGAACCTGTTTAAAACTGTTTTGATAACATATTGATAGCATCAGAATACTATAAATGTAATGTTTAGCAGTCAATCATTACAACATTCGAGATTGTTTTAAAGTATCCAATCCTGCCTCTGTCTCCAGTCCACATCTTACTGTATGCATATTTGTCATTTAAAGTTCACATTTTCTACCTCAAATGGTCAATTTAGAATTCTTGACACAACAGTATCATCTGTAACCATATATCTGACACAATTTACCTGATAAATATACTAGAAGTGTTCAAACAAAGCCATATTTTCAATAGTTGTATGTATGCAGATACCAGTCTGAGATATTAATTCACTTATAATGTTTTAAAGATAAATTTTCAAAAGTAGACATTGTATTTGATGTTTACTAAAGGTTCTTGTGGCAGATGGAAAGGTGTTGGTTCTGGTAGAACACAAAGGGTTTGTAGAAGTTTCTCTGTGAAGATGACAACGAAACGAAATTGTTCAAATTTCTTGCTGACAAAATTACTTCTTGAGAGACTAATACAAATGTGTATGTTACTCATGATAAAAATAGTCTTTGCAATTTCAATAAAGATACTTCCTATCTATCCCCTTGTAATAATGAAGAAGCAGATACACGAATGTTTGTCCATGTTCGGCATGATTATGAAAAGTGTTGTAAAATGTATTTTTCGGTAGTACTGACACAGATGTAATAGTATCAATAATTGCAGCAATCGGAAAACTAGGTAGAACAAATTGTGGACAGGTTATGTAAGAAATAACGACTTTTGATGGCTTCCTGTACGTGACATATTAAATGCGTTTGGTCCTTGTGTAGCTGCTCCTACTTTCGACCATGCATTCAGTGAATACGGCACTTTGTCGAATTGTCGTGAGAAGGCTTATATTTTTCTTTAAAATTATACACCACCAAGTAGCATTATACCCCATGAACCTGTTAATACCATCAGACAGTCGAACAAGACAATACACTCACAGTCACTCATTCAGGCACATACAGGCAAAAAAAGACTCATATAAATTTTCGTTCTATCCTAGGACAATCGTCCAATGGAACCTTTTACCAGTTACTGCTGTCCAATGCACCACAGTTGAAGCATTCAGAGAACAGATTCCTATATCTGTTCTCAACCAATACTACACCATGTAATGTAACACCTTGTAAATAGTTTTATCTTATATGTACAGTGAAAATCAAAAACAAGTTATTATTTCGTTATTAAATTATTTTTTTTTAATGTAAATATAAAATTGTAAATTTTACCCACGCATGCACGGCACATAGTCATCAATATTATGATGGAGTGCGGAAACTAAAAGAAGA
Source organism: Mytilus galloprovincialis (assembly GCF_965363235.1). Lineage (NCBI taxonomy): Eukaryota > Metazoa > Mollusca > Bivalvia > Mytilida > Mytilidae > Mytilus > Mytilus galloprovincialis. The sequence continues at coordinate 78,842,896 of NC_134845.1, read as the reverse complement.
AGAGAAGGAAGGGAAGAGGTCAGTTTGGATAACAATGGAAGTTTTCCAGATGTAAAGGACGTTTTTTTTTGGTTTAAGTATGAAGCGAGGCACGATGTGAATTGTTTGCCAGAAGGCAGCGGCATTGTGATGCAGTTCCGCCTACAAAAGGTTGTTTTCCAGAGCACATCAAAAGAGAAGTATATCAAGGAGGAGTTGTTTGGGCTCAGCCTGATTCATATATTCGACAGGTACATGTACCAAGTCATAAAAATTGGGATTGGATGAAAGAAAGAATCAATGACATTTGGAAACCAAAATAGACTTCTTTGACTGCCGTTGCATCATCCTGTCAGGAAATTTTAAAATACGGAGGCATAAATCCAACTGTGTTGGTAACTGTAGATGCTACCGTTCTGGCCTTCCTTGTACGGGTTGTTGTATATGCAACTATCAGATAACTATAAGATAAAGAACCTGTCTTTCTAACCAAACTAGGCATTTAAACTTAACAAAGAGTGTTATCACTTGTTAAGTTGATTAAAATTATAAAAATATTTTCTATGTATTTGTCGCCATTTTTTAACCGGAAGTCACTATTGTTTTCATTTATATGTTGTTTTGTCGTACTTAGGAACTGTTTTAACGTTTTATCATAAAGAAATAATAATCTTTAGGAACAGATATTACATATAAAAAAACCATACTTTTCTTATCTCATTACTTACATGTACGTGTTTTACGTTTATATCTGCAGTTTTGTCAAGTAGAATAGAAACTACTTCCGTGTGACCATTCTCAGCAGATAAATGTAATGGTGTATTGCCCTATATAGTAATGATAAAATTGACAGTTAAATTTATTTTGTTTTCAGAGATAATCGTCAATGCATTTTCATGCATATGTGTTTTTTATTGGGTACCTTCTAACATGTTTGATTCAAGATGGTACGCATCACTAAAAGGAGTTTACTCTATAAAAATCATTAAATGTATGCCTCGTCAACGTTTTATTCAGTCGAATTTGAATTATCTTCTTCTACATAAGACTTATCTGTGACGCACAGATCAAAATAGTAATAAAGTACAAATTTGCAAGTCTCAGGTGATATAAAACAACTTGATAGCTTTTGTATCGGGATAACATAATTTTGATAGTAATACATGTGACTATTTCCCATTTCAAAAGAGATGTGATGGTTTGCCTATTTGAAAATAGTATACATTTTTGATAGGATTTTATCCACGAAAATATTTTTTGTTGGTATTGATACTTTTCATTGTTAAAGCCTTTGATCTGAATTTTCAATATTTGAGTCAAGGGTCAATCACCGGCGACCGAATTTTCGTTTTTGAATATTCCTCTGTGTGAATAAAATGAGGTGTTATCGCGGTGAAAACGGTAGTAAAATACAACAACACAACATAACACAATCTACATGTAACATAGGATACGCTTTAAATGCCAAATATCTAAACAAAAAATGAGAAAAATCATCAAATTGTGTTATTGTTTTGTACTGTTCCACTATTGTCTCATCTTAGTGAAGGTGACTAAGTGTTGACAAACATATATGTATTTCTCTTCTTATTCATGAATATGCCTGTCCTAAATCGGATTCTATAGTTCAGTAGTTGGCGTTGGTTGATTGTGTTTTCATAAATCATGCCGTTGGTTTTCTTTTCTCAATTGTTTATCATATTATCATGTCGGAGTTTGTACGAGTTTTTTTTTATTGTACGATGATCTTTAGCTTATATCTACGCCATTCATTTCTACTGGTTAGTTGTCTAATTGGCTTTCATACCACATCTTCGCATCTTTAAAAATTGATAAAGTACGTGCTTTTAACTCTAAAATCATTGCAGAATAAATGTTTTAAGACAAAATTTTACCAAATTACTAACGACATCATAGAAAAAATAATTTGCCTGTACCAAGTCAGGAGCCTGTGATTCAGTGGTTGTCTTTTGTTCATGTGTAACATATTTGTTTTTCGTTCATTTTTTTAAAATAAGGCCGTTAGTTTACTCGTTTGAATTGTTTTACATTGTCATATCGGGGCCTTTTATTGCTGACTATGCGGTATGAGCTTTGCTAATTGTTGAAGGCCGTACGGTGACCTGTAGTTGTTAATATCTGTGTTATTTTGGTCTCTTGTGGAAAGTTGTCTCATTGGCAACCATTGGCAATTATACCACATCTTCTTTTTATATAGATGGGATATGTTCTAAATTTTAAGTGTGTATGGTTAACCAAAAATGTAACAACTGGAATCCGGGCAAAATCTACTGTATTCGCATTCGAATATGCCAGGTTTACAACAAGAAAATTCTGTTTGCATATACATGTAATTATATAAATCTTCTTCTTTCGGGAATCATGACCTTTTCTCACAGAAACTCAAATGGTCTGAACCCTATGCAGATGACAAATTTCTCAGGTCCACACATTTTCAAATCAATTACATGATAAAAGTTTTGTTGTTCGACACGGATTTTGTTTGAAATTATTTCCGCTAATTTTACATAGCCATAGATAAGAGTGAATATGAAAGGAAATCATGTCTGTATCCCTCGTGGTAAAGAAAAGATAAAGCATCACACGAAATATGAACTTATTACTTACGTTTGTAGTTTTTGCATTTGGATCTGCAGACTTTTCTAGGAGTAGATTAAATACTTCCGTATGTCCATACCTTGCTGAATTGTGTAGTGCTGTTATTCCCTATCCATTTATAAAACAATGTTTTATTGAAACTTATTGTATTTAAGGGAATACGATACAGTAGCAGGGGCAGATAATAACGTTTTCAAAACTGTTCGTGTTGTTTTCGCGACGTTGGTAACCAGAACGTTGTAATTTCGCGATGTTTCTAATAAGAACGTTAACATTTCGCGACGTCGCTTTAAAAGAACTCCTATTTCGCGGAATATTCACTGACGTCATTAATTTCGGTTGCGCGAATTTAAAAAAAGTACCTGCTAAAAAAGTGGCCATTTCTAAAAGACGGAGAAATCTGCCGGAAAGCAGTGAGATTAAAGGAAATCCTTGAGATGAACAAAAATAAATCAGTATTGACAGTATAACATGGAAAGACGGAAGAAGAATTGTGGAGCCTTTTAGTCTGGTACTGAATAACTGTCAAAACTGCACGGCCCAGCGGAATCTGCTCAACGTAGAGAAAACAAAATTGCAAGGAATTGGGGTCTATCTTACTATTCGTTGCTTAAATTGTAACATGCTGAAAAACATTTTACCAATAACACAATTCGGAACAAAACGACCTGCAATAGCTAATTATGAGTATTGGTAGCTGCTTAACGTCCAGCGGTAAATATCTAATAGCACATTTATGACATCCAAATGTTATTTTAATGAAACTTAAAGAAATGAGAAAACGTATGAACCCGTGATTAATGAGAAAAAATTAACAAAATCTATATCGCGTAGGGTGGCCGAATCGGGTCTGGTGTTGAAATCCATACACAAAAGTCATTACTACGGCGTGTTGTACAGCTGTGCAATATTTCTCATGACGAGAACAGTTATTTTCATTTATTGATAATGAATTCGAAGTAAATAATACTATCTTGAATTGAAAAACATCAGAATCAAAATAGTTAAGTTTTTTTCTTTTTTTTTCTTTTCTTGTTAAGCATTTTGCAGCCTCCAAATTTTACGGAGAATTGTCATTGTAAGGCCAAATTTAACAGACTATCAATGAAATAACAAAACCGACTTCATGTGCGAGACACTCATTGGTGGACAAGGTCGTATAACACCCCTATTCGTAAATGAAATAATAAATAAAGAGCGTGTCTCATCCTGTTCTGGACTTGCCAATTTTAATTGATATTTTAAAAACATTTAATATTGTATGTGTATGTAGAAAAACTGTCAATAAAAGTCCGTTAAAAAGATTTAAAAAAAATGTATTTGTGTCGTTTTTGGTTTGAATTTAAGCAAAATATTACCAATAGATGCAGAATTGTCACACGTCAGTTTGTTTAAATGGTTGTATTCTTTTTGTATATGAAACTGGATGTAATATACCAAAACAAGAAAACGCCCGTACACATGCTGTTAAAAGGGCTTGTAATTAAATGGTGTCTTTTGGTATTGTTCATCATATTTGTATTTTGTTCATTGTTTAGTACTTAAATCAGGCGGTAAGTTTCCCGTTTGAGTTGTTTTGCATTTTTCATGTAGGGGCCGCTGTCATAGCTTACTATGCGGTATGGGTTTTACTCATTGTTGAAGGTCGTCCGATGTCCTATAGTCGTTAAGCCATTTGGTCTCTGATTGAGATTTGCCTCATTGGTAATCATACCACATCTTCTTATTTGTATTAGCAGGTCCCTATTGTACTTCAATGTATTGAGAGATAAAAATTGAAGTATCGGGAAATGTACACTAATTGCAGACAGACAGATCAGAAAGTGTACACACGTTAAAACTCGTCGTATAGTTAGACGATCGGACAGACGAACAAAGTATTTTCAATATAGCTCTACTTCTAGACAAACAAGTACGCCAGTATTCATACGTATACACCGTAAAAAAGGTTATGTAACTTATCTATTGATAAAGACATCGTTCAATATTTTTCTCTTATACCGGCTGCTGTACTTCCTATGAAGTATTATATTACGACTTCATTTTCGGTTTCGGTCGATTGAGGCAATAATGGCATGAGTTAAATTGCACGAAACAGCTCTTATTATAAAACAAGAAGTACTGCTTATAATTTAAATTTGAAAGATGATTATCTTTTGAATGTAAAAAAAAAATCAAAGTACGTCGGGACCTTTTAAAGTTGACGATACGGTATCGGTTTTGTCATTGTTGAAGGTTATACTGTTGTCAATTTATGGTATCGCCTGACTTAATTTATAGTTGGTTCACATTTTATCATGTCAATAATGTTGTCTGATTCCTCTAACAGTATACATGAAGCAATTTAGAACTAATGTCGGACGGAGACGCACCTTTATACTTCTATCAGATTTCTTTTTTTGTCGTACATCTGACAATGCAATCTGCTAGAATCCTTTTTTATAGTCTTTTTTTTTTTTATCATGAAATGAAAAGCTTCCTGTCCAAATTTCGTTTCGTAAATGTTTAACACAAATGTTTTTTCCATTTTATGATTAACCATCGTATAAATCTTTATGATAAGTATCAACGCTTTGAAAAACACCTGCATATATACTTGACAGCGAACTCGTGTACGGCGGGAATGATTACACCACGTTGTTGCGATTAAAACTTAATTTAACGTAATTTAGCACCATACTGACAGACGTCGTAAAAAATTAAGGTATATGGCTTTTATTGAAAAAAAAACAAGCACATGGACCCCATTTTTTTCTTTTGCAATCAATCAAGTACTGTTTCAAGAACACTCCGCCAAAATTTCTGGAAAAAATCAACGATCAATTTTTTTCTGCACTTCCGAAAAGACGCAAAAATATGGTCAATTTCCTAATTTGGGATATAGCAATGTAAATCCGGAACATGATGATTTGATTTAACCTTAAACTTGTTTCAGCATGTTGATACCATGGATCAAGGGAATATTTTACAAAAAACCCGGTTAAGTTATGACTTTTCGTTCAAAAGTATTGTTACTTTCTTTAAAAGTCATAATTTGTGAAATTTCAGGGATTGTCTTCCAAATATGCAAATTTCGAACCATATTATCTCAAAAATTAAGTCATGAAGGTACTTTTATCTTTGCATATTTGAAAAGTACACATTAAAATAGACCTTCTATCAAAATTTTAAGAAAAATTCACGAGGGATCTCTACTGTATCGTATGCCCTTAAGTTATCACTTATTTTAACTTTCGGTTTTTGATGCATAATGATGAAAATTTATATTTATTACAAGATACATGTTAGGCAAATTATTCACAGAAGGGATTTTATGTAATCTAGTTAATTATTGGAAGACAGGTGAACTTTTTGAGGCAAAACGTGGCCAAATGTAAATTGATAAAAATTCAAAACTTCAAAGAAAATTCTGAATGAATGTTCCTAATCGAATAGCATAATCAAACAAATTGAAAAACAACTGTCATAGTCTTGACTTAGTACATGGTTTTCGTAATGTACCAAAGGGAGATTTAACCCTGGTTTTCGGCTAGCGAACCCTTTCACGTGTATGGCAGTCATATAGCATTTATTTTTATTTATTTATATTGACAACTAAATGTATAACAACATTGTGTTGTAATCCTAATCACTATAAAACAAATAACTATTTAAATAAAACAAAAAATAGCATAAAGAAATGAGAAAATTAAGCTACACTTGAACGATAAAATTAAACATTCTGAAACTCGGTTTGAGACGCCATACAAACATTATGTTTAGAAGGCACCTCAGATGACAGTAAAGATTAAAGTAACTGCATTTACCTCATGCGTGTATAAGAAATAATAATCTTTAGGAACAGATATTACATATAAAAAACCCATACTTTTCTTATCTCATTACTCACATGTACGTTTTTTACGTTTATATCTGCAGTTTTGTCAAGTAGCATAGAAACTAATTCCGTGTGACCATTCTCAGCAGATAAATGTAATGGTGTATTGCCCTATATAGTAATGATAAAATTGACAGTTAAATTTATTTTGTTTTCAGAGATAATCGTCAATGCATTTTCATGCATATGTGTTTTTTATTGGGTACCTTCTAACATGTTTGATTCAAGATGGTACGCATCACTAAAAGGAGTTTACTCTGTAAAAATCATTAAATGTATGCCTCGTCAACGTTTTATTCATTCGAATCTGAATTATCTTCTTCTACATAAGACTCATCTCTGACGCTCAGATCAAAATAGTAATAAAGTACAAATTTGCAAGTCTCAGGTGATATAAAACAACTTGATAGCTTTTGTATCGGGATAACATAATTTTGATAGTAATACATGTGACTATTTCCCATTTCAAAAGAGATGTGATGGTTTGCCTATTTGAAAATAGTATACATTTTTGATAGGATTATATCCACAAAAATATTTTTTGTTGGTATTGATACTTTTCATTGTTAAAGCCTTTGATCTGAATTTTCAATATTTGAGTCAAGGGTCAATCACCGGCGACCGAATTTTCGTTTTTGAATATTCCTCCGTGTGAATAAAATGAGGTGTTATCGCGGTGAAAACGGTAGTAAAATACAACAACACAACATAACACAATCTACATATAACATAGGATACGCTTTAAATGCCAAATATCTAAACAAAAAATGAGAAAAATCATCAAATTGTGTTATTGTTTTGTACTGTTCCACTATTGTCTCATCTTAGTGAAGGTGACTAAGTGTTGACAAACATATATGTATTTCTCTTCTTATTCATGAATATGCCTGTCCTAAATCGGATTCTATAGTTCAGTAGTTGGCGTTGGTTGATTGTGTTGTCATAAATCATGCCGTTGGTTTTCTTTTCTCAATTGTTTATCATGTAATCATGTCGGAGTTTGTACGAGTTTCTTTTTTATTGTACGATGATCTTTAGCTTATATCTACGCCATTCATTTCTACTGGTTAGTTGTCTAATTGGCTTTCATACCACATCTTCGCATCTTTAAAAATCGATAAAGTACGTGGTTTTAACTCTAAAATCATTGCAGAATAAATGTTTTAAGACAAAATTTTACAAAACTACTTACGACATCATAGAAAAAAAAAAGCAGGAGATACCACGAGACAATGAAAAAACATCATTCAAAGGCAATCGTTTCATGACCAAAAAGAAAGGGATTAACACGCTCTCAAATGAATTTTGTTTTGTTCCATCTAGTGATAAAGTATTAAACAAAAATAACAAAAAAATCAAATGAAAATGTACAGTTTTAGATTGAATTTTGTTGGAGAATACTAATTAATGTGTATGTAAAAAATAACTGTTTTGTCAAAATGATTTAACAAGTCTATCTCTTTGTCAAGCAGTGCAGAAACTATTTCTGTTAGTCCATTTTCAGCTGCCTTAAGAATGACTGTTTTATCCAATGTGCTAATACGGGTCGTTAACTTCCGGTTTAAATTTATTACGCCTAAGTTAACTTAAGGTAGTTCAGGGGTATAGAAAAAAAAAATTACAGAATTTTCTTATACTTCGTGAAATTTAACTTTGAAGTATTGTAAATGAAAATAATCAAAAAAAAAAATGGAAGTCACCGGCCTCTGAAAATGAGTGCAAATAGGTTATATGGACATGATGGAAATACTGGGAAAATGGACAAAAAACATTTTGATTGAATTTTCAAAGCAAAACAAATGACAGAAGTTGCTCATTTTTTTCATACTGTAAAGCTTCATGTCTATTTTATAAAATTGGAATAAAATTTGGGGGTCACAGGCCATCCACGAGATTTTTTAACCTATGCAAAAGTGCAAATAGGTTAAATAAAGGGAAAGCAGACATAAAATCTCTTTGATAGAATTTTCAGAGCAAAATAAATGACAGAAATATCTCATTATATCATACTGTAAAGCTTGATGTCACTATTTTATAAAATTGGAATAAAGTTTGGGGGTCACCGGCCATCGAAGAGATATTTTACCTCTAAAAATGAGTGCAAATATGCTGAATATAGGGAAAACAAACATAAAATCTCTTTGATTGAATTTTCAGAACAAAATAAATGACAGAAGTTGCTCATTATTTCATACTGTAAAGCTTGGTGTCTCTATTTTATTAAATTGGAATAAAATTTTGGGGTCACAGGTCATCCACGAGATTTTTTGACCTATGAAAAAGAGTGCATATAGGCTAAATAAAAGGGAAACAGAAATAAAATCTCTTTGATAGAATTTTCAAAGCAAAATAAATGACAGAAGCTGCTCATTTTGTCATACAGAAAAGCTTAATGTCTATATCTTATTTAAATATGCCTTAAAGAGGAAGTATTTTAAGTTGAAATTACACTGTAACTTTTGGTCATGGATGGACCAGCTGAAAAAGGTTTAAAAAATGTCTGAAGCCATAAAGAGAATATAACACCCACTTAGTGCAGATGTAATTTTTAAAAGTTTGCATCTCATGTCTTTAACTATAAAGAAATGCACTTCGAAATAACTGTGTAGAGAGAGCTAACAAGCCTTTAAATTAAGAAAAATATCATTTTATGACAAGACCGCTTTTCTTGTTTAGGTAGTAAAAGTTTTGTTTTTCTCTCATGAAGGTTCTGTAGGATCAAATATATTATAGGAGAATTAGGAAAAGTTTTAAAGAATAGAGAATAATGCATGTATTGTTCACAATATGTTTGTAAATAGAGAAAATAGACATACATGTAACAATGAAAAAAGTGGGGTGTTCAGGAGTACAGAAAAATCAAAAAAGTAGATAGAGATAAATGGTATAAAGAATTAGATAAGAATGAAATGAAGGACCCCCATCCAGACCATCGGTAAGAAAGGTAGTTTTGTGAAATGATTCATTTTAAAAAATATATATACAGTTTAGATTTAACCCCGCCACACTATGTATATATGTGCCTGTACCAAGTCAGGAGCCTGTGATTCAGTGGTTGTCTTTTGTTCATGTGTAACATATTTGTTTTTCGTTCATTTTTTTTAAAATAAGGCCGTTAGTTTACTCGTTTGAATTGTTTTACATTGTCATATCGGGGCTTTTGATTGCTGACTATGCGGTATGGGCTTTGCTAATTGTTGAAGGCCGTACGGTGACATATAGTTGTTAATGTCTGTGTTATTTTGGTCTCTTGTGAATAGTTGTCTCATTGGCGATCATTGACAATCATACCACATCTTATTTTGATATAGATGGGATATGTTCTAAATTGTAAGTGTGTATGGTTAATCAAAAATGTAACAACTGGAATCCGGGCAAAATCTACTGTATTCGCATTCGAATATTCCAGGTTTACAACAAGAAAATTCTGTTTGCATATACATATATATATATATATTGCATATATGTAATTATATAAATCTCCTACTTTCATGAATCATGACCTTTTCTCACAGAAATTCAAATGGTCTGAACCCTATGCAGATGACATATTTCTCAGGTCCACACATTTTCAAATCAATTACATGATAGAAGTTTTGTTGTTCGACACGGATTTTGTTTGAAATTATTTCCGCTAATTTTACGTTTACATATTATTTTTCCATGTTTTCAGTGGTCGTGAATCGCTCTTTGAGCATGTATATTCAATTCATGAGTACTAACTTTTCAGTTTTAATTTCCCCTGTTTCATGATTTTTATACATCCATCTTTCGCATGTTTGTCGGACCTTTTCTAGTGTAAAACAAGGATGAAACTGCTTCATAAGCTACCAAAATGAAGATCGTTATCTATAATTTCGATCTGCATTACAGTATTCATGAAAAGCAGTTCACGTGTTCGATTAATATGAGTTATTCTCACTTCATTCTTCTCTTACGTCAAAAACATGCTCCATATTATTTTTTTAGAATGGAAGTACTAATTCGACAATGACAATTGTAACAATAAACTTTGAAATTGCATTCAAAAGTTATTCAAGTCTTTCTCAATGTATTTGAATAAAAAAGATTATTTTAATGATCAAATTTTATTGTTATGGCAAATAACGACAATGTAAATGACTTACGATATCATTGCGCAACTTTATGCGCAGATGGCGCGAAAATTCAAACCCCCGAACTACCTTAACAGTTAACTTTAGATGTATCGTTATACATTAGATATCGTTGGGTGCAGACCAAAGCATTACATGTAGACGGGCCAAAAAAGTTAACGCGGCGTTTACTTGCGTGCACTTCATGTTAACGCCGCGTGATACGGTACTTTTTGTCCGAACATTTTGCTTTTTGTTCCACACTTTTGCTTTTTGTCCGTTTGGCTTTTTGTCCGATAAGTTTGCTTTTTGTCTGACACTTTTGCTTTTTGTCCGTTTCTTTTAGTCCGTTTGACTTTTTGTCCGATAATTTTGCTTTTTGTCCGACACTGTTGATTTTTGTCCGTTGCTTTTTGTCCATGTTACTTTTTGTCCGCTGATTTTGTTTTACATTCGATATAAAAATTTGAATATTTTTTGCAGGTCTCATTTTAAACATCGAAACACCAGGCCCTTTTTGGGTGCAGACCAAAGCATTACATGTAGACGGTCCGAACAAGTTAATGCAGCGTTTACTTGCGTGCACTTCATGTTAACGCCGCGTGATACGGTGCTTTTTGTCCGCAATTTGCCTTTTGTCCGCTTTTGCTTTTTGTCCGATAATTTTGCTTTTTGTCCGACACTTTTGCTTTTTGTCTGTTTGGCTTTTTGTCCGATAATTTTGCTTTTTGTCCGACACTTTTGCTTTTTGTCCGTTTCTTTTGTCCGTTTTGCTTTTTGTCCGATAATTTTGCTTTTTGTCCGACACTTTTGCTTTTTGTCCGTTGCTTTTAGTCCGTTTTGCTTTTTGTCTGCTGATTTTGCTTTATATCCGATATAAAAAATTGAATATTTTTTGCAGGACTCATTTTAAACATCGAAACACCATGCCCTTTTTGGAGTTAAATTTCTCACACTAGATATAAGATAAGTGTTTATGAAACAACTCTCCGTCTAGTGTGATCAATATGTTCTGAATCTACCACTCACTTACGTTTAAAATTATTTATTAATATCGTTATTATGAGCATTTATAATTTTGACATACATTTAGTTTCGCGTGAGAAGAGTGCAACATAATGCAAACAACTTGGCAACAATCATCATTAGGGTATATAATTAAAAAAAAATGTCTGATTAACTCGCCGCCTACCAAGCAAGATGACCAACATGGCTGAAATAGAATATACGGGGTAAAAATTAAGTTTTGTCTCTTTTGAAAACCATTAAAAAAAGAGAAAATCTTACAACAGTGGGTTGTTGAGCTCTACCAGTTGTCCATACATGTCAAAACTGTCAGATGACGTCCCACAATTGACTTCCATTCTCTAACTATAGTTTGCCTCAAGCAAATGTTATGAAACTTAAAACACAATTAAAGCTTATTACCACATAATCTAGACCAAGTTTGAAGTTTTGTGGCTTCACTTTTAATGTTCTAGAGATATACCCCTTTGTTTACCTAAACAAAATGATATGAAACGAATGTGCAATGTGTATTATCACATGACACAGGTCAAGTATGAATGTTTGTGGTCTCACATTTCCTGTTAGGTGTCACACAACCAATTACTCCCTCCAATTTAGAACGTATCTGACAGTAAGCCTACTCGGACAAAAAATAGTGCATTTGATGTCATTGTTTACTTAAACTAACCAACATATTGGCAGAAATGAAACTTTGGGTGAAAGAGAAATATATTAAGACCATTGTCAGCTAAAATTTTACTTGTTTGTGAGTTTGCATTCAAAATTGAGGATTAATGCACTCCATAGTATACCAATTTAAGAATTCCAGAAATCCAGGTTTTTTTTTAATGGTACCTCTATTCGGAAGACCTTTTCTTTTTCATATGATTTTAAACATCTGTTGAAAATTGACATGCAGAAAGCTGATACATGTACGATTCAGGATATACCTGGTTTCTACGAAGTTAAACTTAAGGTAAAATATTTCGAAAGCTGTGAAAATTGCAAATTTGGTTGAACAGATAGGGACTTTTAATTGGTGGTATGACACCTGTTATGCCCGTTTATAAATCAGAAAAATGCTGACTTTATCGTTATTGTTTCTAACTTAAGTTTTCCACAAGCAAATGTTATGAAACTTAAACACAATGCTTATTACAACAGAAGTTAGATCAAGTACAGTTTGGATAGTATCACGTTTGCCGTTCTTAAGCTATGATCCTTTATAGAGTTATATACACTTAAGCGGGGCATTATCTGTGTCCCATGGACTCACTTCCCATTTATTATAGAATTTATTGCTCTTAAAACAAATTTTACCATTTATTTTCTTTTTAGCTTACTATCTTGAAAGTTATAATTGACACATACAAACTTTAGTGTCTTTTTGTTGTGGGGATGTACAAGTACCCGGCCACGTTCACTTGTATTTTTGTCCTCCTGATGAGTTAAGCCTTTTTTCAATTAATTTTTATAGTTCGTTCTTATGTTGTACTGTTATACCACTGTCCCAGGTTAGGAGGAGGGTTGGGATCCCGCTAACATGTTTAACACCGCCACATTATTTGTGTATGTGCCTGTTCCAAGTCAGGAGCCTGTAATTCAGTGATTGTCGTTTGTTTATGTGTTACATATTTGTTTTTCGTTCCGTTTTTTTTTTATACAAATAAGGCCGTATGTTTTTCTCGTTTGAATTGTTTTACATTGTAATATCGGGGCCTTTTATAGCTTACTATGCGGTATGGGCTTTGCTCATTGTTGAAGGCCGTGCGGCGACCTATAGCTGTTAATGTCTGTGTCATTTTGGTCTCTTGTGGACAGTTGTCTCCTTGGCAATCATACCAATCATACCACATTTTCTTTTTTATATTTATGATGATCAACAAGATCAGTTCTACAAATGAGACAACATTGCAATGTAATGGAGTGTCATCGCATTCTTGGATTGTAAATAACATAGAAACTAAGGTCCAATTTTTAATCAATGTAACAAAATTTGATGCAAAAATGCAGATAACTAATATGAATTTTCATTTAAAAGAACAAATTTATAAGATTTGAACTTATAAATATTAAAATATTTTTACAAGCGTAGTTTTTTTGTTCGATTTTTAATCTTTTTAAATTGGCATTTTAAGGGGAGATAACTTTGAAAAAAAGCATTTTCTCAAAGAGTTTACATGAACTTTTGCTATTTTAAATTTTAGCAGGAAAAGAAATCGCACGGTGACCCTATCTTATCTATTGATATCCTCAAAGCATTTTCTAAAAGGTATCTTTTCGCATTTTGTTTTTAATTCTACCATTTACTTTTAAATTAGCTTCTGATCACATAATGCTGTTTTCCCGTATAATCCAAATGTGTCACTTTGTTACAATCTGAGCTATCATATTTATTATACTTTTAAACATTTCAAAATATTACAATTTGGCAAAGTCCGAACGAATTCTATCATTTTTAATCTATTCTCCCATACCACCTTATTAAAAGGAGATTTTCAACTCTTTTTTGCGTTTTGTCAAAAAATCATTAAAGATAATGATACACTTTAAATCACAAAAATGGTCAGTAAGTCAAGATCTACTAACAAGTAAAATTTTGCCGACATAGTTAAGTAGACTGTGACTCTTTATAGATGGAATTGCCTTAAATGAGGATTTTTAAATCCTCTTTTGTGTTTTGAAAAGAAATGAGGAAACCAAACAGCACATGATCAGCAATACAAGAGTAACAAAAAGGACTTTAACATGAATTATATTCTTGTTTACAATGTTAAAGAATGTCCTTTGCTAAATATGCACATAGACCAAGGTGATCATTTAGTTTAGTTTATTATTATAAGAACTATTATAATAGTTGGTTGAAAAATACTTTTAAGAACAATGTTGAATACTTTTCGCTTGATAGAATTTTGGAACAGATGTGAAGTACATGGTTATTTGAATAGACGTTTTATACATACCAGTAGTTTTTTTCATTTTTTTTTACCAATATCTTAGCTGCATGTTACATGTACATCTTAAACACTCAGAACAGCGAGACAACATTTATATTTCAGAAATAAATAATAGCCTTTGGCAATAAAAATATAGCCGATGACTTTATTCCTTTACTCCTTTATTTTTGTGCAATTTTTGCTCTTAGCGACAAAAAAAAGGATAAAAAGTACAGTACCATGTTACGTAAAGCATTAAGCATGGTAAGTATCACCTATAGTTTACAACCTTCATTGGTGGTAGTTCCCTTATATTCAGCTGTTTATTTATATGAAACATAAAAAAGAAGACGTGATATGATTGCCAATGAGACAACTGTCTTCAAAAGACCAAAATGACACAGACATTAACAACTAGTATTATTGCCAATGAGATAACTCTCAACAAGAGATCAAATGACACAGAAATTAACAACTATGGGTCACCATACGGCCTTCAACAATGAGCATACCGTATAGTCAGATATAAAAGGCCCCGAAATGACAATGTAAAGCAATTCAAACGAGTAAACTAACGGCCTAATTATGTACAAAAAATGAACGGAAAACAAATATGTAACACATAAACAAAAGACAACAACTGATTTACAGGTTATTGTCTTTAATAAAGTAAACCTCATGCGTTTGTGTGTTTTTGCGTTTCAGTTTTTATTGTGAAATTTCTTTTATCAGTCAAGACAAACTTAAAATTCGATTGTTATAAAAGTTTACGCCAGAAATCAATGTATTATTATCTAATAGCAAAAAATTTAATCATTATCTAGTGCCCTTAGATGAGATTTTCCGAGACGTATGTTTTGAAATGGGATACCCCATTCAATTTATACAATATTTGGAATCTTTAAAAGATGCAGATTGGAATTTTCGGTCCTCATGAATTTGTTTGCAAGTAATTAAATTATAACTCCTTCTAGGATCATCAAAATGCAACTATTAAGAACCCCGTTGGAATAAAGATCTTCCAAGACAACGGGTTCTAAAGTTCAGTTAAACATATGTCTTTTTTAAACATAGTATTAATGGACCTGGCACAATGAAGTCTTTTCCAAAATATGATTATAATACGACACAAGCGGAGCAGGATTTGTTTACCCTTCCCGAAAACCATAAATCCTCACGGTTTTTAACAGGGTTCTTGTTGCTAATATTTTATTTTTCAATGTTGTGTTTTTCGGACTGTTGTTTTTCTTCTTGTTTTTCATTTTATCTGTGGCTTTGTTGGTTTGTTTTGACCTTTTTTTAGTGTTATTGCCCTTTGGTACCTTTCATCCTTCTCTTTTTTGGATATCACAATAATTTTATATAAGATAATATGTACGCGTTCTTATACATTTATATGTACAATGTTGAATTAAAATAGACATAAAATTAAGTCTAGAACTAGTCTTTGTAACCCGGACGGTTGAATTTAACAAATCGATATGTGACACATATGGGAAATATCATTGAATCAAAAATTAAGCTAAGTCGTTATATTAACTAAATAAGCTAAGTCGTTAAAATGACTTAAAAATAAAACTTAATCAAATAAAAACAAAAAACTGCTAATTTTCCTTAAAATTACTAATTCAGGGGAAGCAACCCACAAACGCGTTGTCTGATGTGTCTGAAAAATTTCGGGCGGATAGATCTTGACCTGTTAAATATGTTTACCCCCTATCAGATTGGCTCTAAATGCTTAAGTTTCAGAGATATAAGTCAAAATCTAAATTGTACCCCTATGTTCTATTTTTAGACATGGCGAACATCTTGATAATTGGGCGGGTCATCGGATACTTTTTTGAAATTAGATATCCTAAGGATCTTAGCCATATTTGCTTTAATTCTGCCAGTACTTTCAGAGGGGAAAATTTTTGTAAAAGTTAACAACAACGACGGATGCAAAGTAATATGAAAAAAGAAAAACGGACAAAAAGCAAAAGTGTCGGACAGAAAGCAAAATTATCGAACAAAAAGCAACGGACAAAAAGCAAAAGTGTCGGACAAAAAGCAAAATTATCGGACAAAAAGCAAAACGAACAAAAAACAACGGACAAAAAGCAAAAGTGTCGGACAAAAAGCAAAATTATCGGTTAAAAAGCAAAAGCGGACAAAGAGCAAATTGCGGACAAAAAGCACCGTATCAGCCGCGTTTACTCCGAAATTGCAGTAAACGGGCGTTTGATTTTCCGTTTACTTCCGCGTTAACGTAGAAAAATGCACGTCGCTTATTTTCGTAAAAAGTAAATGCACGTCGCTTATTTTCGTAAAAAGTAAACGCACGTTTACTGTTTGTAGTAAACGCACGTTAAGGCAGATTGTCATTGTATCCCGGATACACTGACCTATAATATCAAATGATAAGGGACATAGAATATTAAATGACCAACTGGTCATTTCCGATTGACATATTGACGAATACAGTTAATTAAAAATGTAATCACACATCTGTAATTAGTTGAAAATTAATTATAGTAAATTTCTTTTTCTTCAAAAATAAATAGTTCAAGTATGTATGTATGTACTTCGAGATTCCGTCAGTTGAGACGCACCCCTTGATTGACTGCAAGGGTACAGTGGATCCATGTACACTCCCTAAGGATTAATGAAGATGTGTCCTTTACAATATTATCCCGACACCAGAACAATCCCCACCCAAATACCAAGGGAGTGTGTAGGAGGGAAGCCTGTTATTATGGTGGAGGAAGCCGTTGTACTTTGAGAGAACCATCGGGCTTTTTGGCGGGAATAGACAACCCAAAGAGATTTCAGAAGATTGATCTCCAGGTCAAACTGGGAACAACTTTGACCTACAAAGGCCCCCGAAGTATCAAATCTGGTTTTAACTCCGGTCTGGATACCAGACATGTGTGAAATAATTGAATCATCACCAAAATCAAACAGTTTTCTCAGCTTAGACAGGCTGACTCGTAAAACAAAATTATTCGATCTCATTAACCAAAACTGACCATATTTACCCTTTATCAAGTAATTTATTTAGTAGTAATTCAGTTATATCTTAATGTCATAGTGGACTGTATAATACAATTGACAGCAATTTTGGAACCAGCATGACCTCTGTTATGTCTAAAATATTGAATTATAAACAAATTTCAGTAGTTTTCTTACCTTAGACTGATTCGAATAATAAATTTTTTTGTTCGCAACAACCAAAACTGAACATATAAGCACTTTATTATGTAAATCTATTTAACCGCATAGTAAATGAGTTATATTTGCATGTGAGGATTGATTATATAATACAAATTATAGCAATATTTGAAAATTATGACTTTGTTCGCCTCAATTTAGAGTGCCAATACGTCACTTTTGTTTTATTAAAAAATTTGAAACATAAACAAATTTTAGTAATTTTCATAACTCAGACTGACTCGTATTATAAAATTATTTTTCCGCAACAACCAAAACTGACCACATTACCACTTTATTATGTAAATCTATATAGCCGCATAGTAAATGAGCTATATTTTCATGTAAGGATGGATTGTATTATAGAAAGGATAGCAAGATTTGAATAAAATGACTTAAAAAGTTTGTTCACATCAATTTAGATTGCCAGCATGTCCTTTTTTTATTCACAATATTGAATCGTAAACAAAATTCAGTAGTTTTCAAACCTCAGACTGATAGTATAATAAAATTATTTGTCCGTAAGAACCAAAACTGACCATATTAGCACTTAATTACGTAAATCTATATAGCCGCATAGTAAATGAGTTATATTTTCATAAACAAAAGATAGCAATATTGGAACGTTATGACTAAAAAAATTGTAAATCCAAGGCAAACAAGGTGAATTACGATTAAAAATAATGTATTAAATACACCGAGTTATAGTTAGGAATTTGAAGAGACAGTTAAATATGGGGAACGACGCCACGTAACTATGATATTTATATTCCATCTTATAAAAATATTTTCCCGATGTGTCGGATAACCTTTCTTTCCGCCTCGATATTGGTTCGTGTAACTTTTGGTATATATGATGAGTTTATTTATTGAAAAGAAAATATAGTTAATCTGCTAATCAGTAAAGTTATTTGAACTGATTTTGTGTAATTTAATAAAATTAGTATTTCGAATTAAAAGAGTTTTTGAATTGTTCTGGTTTGAAACACATATACGTAAAATATTAAGACTAAAAGTCGTTTTTATAAAATAAATGTACAAAATGAACTTGAAGTTTATTTCTAAATTTACACAATCAGTTAACTCGCGTTTACTTTCAAGTGCACGTAAAAATACACATGCACATGCACACGTAAAAAAAATTGAAGAATTGTGAAGTTAACGCCCGTTTACTACTGACTAAACGGACACAGAGTAAACACCCGGGCAGACATTAGAAATTTCCATTTTGACTGCGTTAACCATGTTAACGTAATTATAGTAAATGCGCGTTTACTAGTAAACGGGAAATTTGAAGTTAACTAACGAAATATGTGCACGCGGCGTTAACTTGCGTTTACTTTATGTAATGCTTAGTCTGCACCCGACTGTACATTTATATTATTAACTTAATATCATGAAAAAGTTTACATGATGTTCAGTGTTTTCTAACTCAGCCTTTTCATACTTTTCGAGAACGACTTCTGATTACTTTACTATTTCATTTCCTTTGATCAATCATCAGAGCACAGACGATTCTAGAGCAAGAATACTTAAACTGTCTGATTTATTATTCCCAGCTACTTTATATTAGCTAGATAAAATGAAGTGTTAAAGCATAAAATTAAGTACTTGGACGAACAATCAGGAATTACATCTGAAAATGTTGACAAAACATCCATCTTGATTTATAAAAGCAAGTTCAGATATGAATTTCTGTAACTTTTTCTACTTTAAGGTAAGTTGCTTAGTTGAATTGAAGAATTAAAATCATTTAATAAAAGTGTTACGAACTTGCTGTTTCTGTATTTGCTCTGTTGTAGATTCTAAATCAGCTTTATTGGTCCTCGACTATTTGAGTCTCGGATACCAATACAGATTACCTCGAATCTATATAAAAGTGTCAATACAGAAACAGCCAGTTAATGACATTATGATATATACTCCTGGATGGAATCTATGAGAATATGTTACATGTAAGAACTGTGCAAAATATTGAACTTTTATTGGGAATTCTAGCGGGCAACTTTTGAAATTTGCCCAAATTATGTTTCGTCTATTTCCGTAACTATTATAAAAAATAATTATATTCTTTTAAAAAACAATTATACAGTTCAAGGAGAACTTTGTAGTGTTTTACAGGTAAGATATTTTGATAACTAAGTGATCCGTTTATTCTATTGAAAATTTTAACATCATATAATATGTTGTTTACATTTCTAATACACATTTTGTCTATCATCATTATGCATATTATGCTAAACGCCAATAACAAGAACTCATAAAGCCAAGAAACCAAATCATTGGAATACTAACAATAAAAGAACGAACAATATTTAATCAATATAAAAAGACACATTGATGTCTTACAATATCTCAGATAATTAGAATGGAATTTAAAACAAATTAATAGATAAATTGCATAGTTAAAGATAGATAGAGATGTCCAAATCATTCAGTCCAAACAGCATAACAGTCCCCATTGCTCTTTGTACTTTATTTGGCCTTTTCGAGCGTCACTGATGAGTCTTTTGTGGATAAAATGGTTTTAGGCGCAAATATAAAGTTAAAATCCTGATATTCATATTGAGTTTTTTTTTTACATAATCCAGAGATAGGGTGTCTTCCTCCATCTTGGATTTGGAAATACCAGAAAACAAGGTCTAGATCTTTAATAGAATGTGCAAATTTTTAGAATAGAAGGTAATTCATGTGTAAAAACTTTCATTTCAATATAGAAAATGACATGCATTATCATATTTATGGTTGTATTTTACAAAAAGCAGAAAACTTTTGTTTCATTAAATTTTTTCCAACTTTGCCACATAAGGGGAGGCAACTGAAACGTAAGGGCAGATAATTCAGATTAAGGTACTTTTACAATAGAAAGTGTTAGGAATTTACCTATTTTATAATGTAGCAAGAAAACGGGTCCGGTGACCCCATTTTTTCTTTTTCTTAACTGAAAGCATACTATTAAAGCAATCTTCTCATATGTTATCTCAAAATTATTTGGTGTAGTTTACCCTTTATTGCAGAAAATTGGGTTTTCCATGCATAACCTATACACAATCTGTCAATTTTTAACACCGTGTAGCGTGAAAATAAGCCCCGTGACCGTATCTTTTTATTGTTTTTTTTAAAAGCAGGATATAACATGTAAACTACATTTTGGCAAATTATTAAAAAATTCTATGGATTATGACACCCCATCTTTCTTCACTACTGTATTCAGTAGAAAAACAGCAATTTTGTAAACCTTAAAACAATCATTTTAGACTAAACATTCTTAAATTGTAGATTATTTCAAATCTTTTCTTTTTTATCTGTAAATATTCAAATTGTTAAATATGTCTTACTAATGTGTGTTAGATATTTTTGTAGGTAAACTATTTAATTGATTTCAAACACTTTTAATTTCATTCAAATTAAAACTATTCTCAGCGAGGCCAAATAAATAAAATAATACTAACATAGTCCATCAATCTGCTTGGATCACAGCCGTTGTGAAGAAGTTCAGCCACTATTTCCTTTTGTCCATTCTGAACTGCACAATAGAGTACAGACACGCCCTATCAAATAATCATTACATTTACCAACTTTTACATTACCAACACAATATAAAATGTTAAAATAAAAATGAACGAAAAACGTTACAAAATTCATGCGTCCGAAAAGATTTTCTGGATTTACCTTCATCCGGAACGGCAAAAGCCGAATATTTGAAAGCCAGAAATGTATAACAATTCTTAATAGTTGAAAAGTTACATTATTAATAAATTCACCTATAGTCATCTTCGCCTAAAAGACTTGAGACATGAAATGAAAATACAATGACATGGAACAAACATACATAAGTAATTAATGTATAACAGAAAAGGAAAGGAGAGAACAAGAATAATTTTAAAATAATGAAATTAGTTGAACCCGAATGTCAAATTATGCATGCCATCTATTCAGGTCATGTTCAAGTATTAACAGGAACCATTCCGATGTGAAAGTCAGTATGTATATAATCAAATTAGTTCTTACTAATTTTCGAAATGTATTAACAGAATGCCTACAATATTCAGACATTTCTTCTAACAGGAATCAAGTCACGTTTGAACAGATTTCTCCAGTGTACACGAGTTATTTCAATAGGATTATAGACCGGTGGACACTTTTTTTAAAATTATTTATTGATGAAAAATCTAGCTTCAGAGTATTTACCTCCTTAAACAAATGTGTAAAATAAAAGTTTTGAAGGCGAATTTTGAGTTGCGGCAATTTGTGTTAGGAAAACGGGTTTTTATTGGCACGCGCACGGATGTTTGATAACTGGAAGATATTTTTGTTGTAATTTCCGTTCTATTATTTCATTATATTTTTTTATAAATTCAGATCATAAGGAAAGCAGTAGTAGGTTTTACAAGAGATGAATTGATTAAGAGGAATTATTTCTATACTACGCCGTTGATAAATATGATATTTAATAAAATATTGATGTTGGAAGTGATGAATTGATACTGGTAAAATGGCAAGAGTTTTTTTCTGGTCTATAATGGAAATGATATGAATTAGACGCATTGGATTTGTATGAAATATTGCATTAGAACTCTTTAGCCCGTATATAGTTATCATAGAATACAAGTTATCATGCGCTGACGCAACTAACATGGTTATTTAGACGGTGTCGAAAATTGTTGAACGGTGAGGGCAAAAGCCCGAACCGTTCAACAATTTTCGACTCCGTCTAAATAATCATGCTAGTTGGGTCAAAGCATGATAAAATTTTTGTGCGGTTATTTTAACCGTATTAGGTATAAAATTAATGAAACGTTTAATACACAAGTGTCCTAAATTTCACTACGCAATAGTAACATGTCAACTCCGCCCACTGACCTCACTCTTAATGTGTATTGTGTAACCTGATGATCTATTGATTTTCCATGTAGTGCATAGTTCATGTGTTTTATGCCAACTAAAGATGGAGTCTGGTAAAAGACGATTTGTTGATACTAGTGATGAAGAAATTGAACAAAAACGTTTGAAAATGAGTGCTGACAAAACAATAAAGCAGAATATAGCAGCAACCACTATTTTCAGGGAGTATTTAAAAGTAAAGAAAATGGATCCTGGATTTGGACAGTATGACACCTTAAAACTAGATGAAGTGTTGGGTCATTCTTATATGGATGTCCGTAAAGCTGATGGAAATCGTTATAAAACAAATTCACTGCAATGCTTGAGATACTCATTGAATAGATATTTAAAAGCTCCACCGTAAAATAAAAAAATTGACATTGTGAATGATGAAAGTTTTAGCGCTTCCAGAAAAAATTTTGAAACGGCAATGGCAGAACTTAAACGCATGGGATTAGGAGACGTCGAGCATTATCCATGTATTGACGAAGCTGACAGAAGAAAAATGTGTACCTCAATATATTTATCACCAAATACTCCATTTGGACTCCAAAATAAAGTTCAGTCTGATATTCGCCTGTAATTTTGTCGAAGGGGAATGGAAAATATGCCACAAATGACAAAATCCACGTTTTCTGTAAAAAAAGATCCGAAAACGGGGCTTAAATATGTTGTTAAAACTTTAGATGAGTTGACAAAAAACCATCGCAGCAGTGACAAGGAAAAAACTTCAGGGATAATGCCAGAAAATTCCGGTTCTGGGTATTGCCCCGTGTCCTCCTTTGAAAAGTATGTAAATGAATTAAATCCAGAGTGTGACAAACTATGGCAGAGACCAAAAGATCAGTTTTGGGAAGAGGACCCTTCATGGTATTATAACATTCCTGTGGGCGAAAAAACGCTTGGCAATTTCATGTCATACCTGAGAAAGAAGTGCAACTTGTCTGAAATTTACACCAACCATTCAATACGTGCTACCGGGGCTACTGTTCTAGCTAAAAACTCATATTGAAATGCACAGATCATGGCCGTAACTGGACATAAGTCAGTAGCATCTCTTTCTTTGTATCAGCGGGTTGATAATGATGATAAGATACGTATGGGACAGACATTAACAGAAAGCATCACTGAACCTTCTAAAGCATTATCTTTAACTGCTGGTGAAACATCATCAAATATTCGTGCTTTACCAAGCTCAAGTTGTACAGTGCCTCCTAAAACTTTAGCAATTGCTCCTTCTACATTTCGTCCTCTACCGAATATTACAACAGCCAGCACCACACTTATGAGCACAGAACGTAGTTCCGTTACCTATAACGTTGGACAAACGACTCTGTATAATCTGCTAAGGAACACAAAGCGCCGCCGTTGCCATTTAGTGGACCTTTGCCATGCAATACGTTTAAGCCAAAACATTTAAGTACAACCCAACAAGGAAACAGCACACAGTCAATTTATGAATAATTGCAAGGTGTTAATCTAAATGAGCTGTTTAACGATTTTACTGAAACTGCCGTAAACATAAATCGTACTACACTTTGTCCACAAGTTTTCAACTATTGTTTATAAAAAAGAATGACTTTATTTTTAGAAGAAGAACAGTTCTGATAGTTTTTGAACATATTTTTATTTACCGTTTGGTTTAATGTGATCGGGAGCATTTCATATAGATGTCAACTAGTGGAAATTTCACATAAATACACAAAGGTTATCACAAGACAGCGTGTACCTTACTTTGTTCTTTTTATAGCACACATGATTTCAAGTCAATAGTTTAAATGTCAACATATTACAACAAGATTTCTGATTGGCTTCAGGCACATGTTTTGTAAGAAGGTTTCTTCTAT
The DNA here is from genome assembly GCF_965363235.1 of Mytilus galloprovincialis. Classification (NCBI taxonomy): domain Eukaryota; kingdom Metazoa; phylum Mollusca; class Bivalvia; order Mytilida; family Mytilidae; genus Mytilus; species Mytilus galloprovincialis. The sequence goes on along the minus strand of NC_134845.1, from coordinate 78,818,463 downwards.
TAGGACACTTTGATTGGGTTGTGTACGGCGAACATGGTTATTTAGCAGATGGCAAGGCAGCCAGTAGAATTCAAGTTTACAACTGCATAACAGCACAATAATATATGTAGCGTTTATACTAATTGATGATTCGAGGAGCAAGGTTATAAATGTATTAAAAGTACGTACAAGGAACTGTTATTTCTCGAAAACCTGTTTGTACATTTTTGTGTTTTCAATCTTGAAATTTGTATTTGTGTTAGCTCTTGTTAAATAAAATTTAAACGTTAAACTTGTTCTATATTACCGCCTAAACAATATAACTGACCGAAAATACACGCGCATAATAACAGATGTGTACATACAAATAAGAGAATACAATAAAAATTAAAATAAACTAAACTAAACAATTGTCTAGACCGTCTGATTCAACAATTTGTTTTCTCAATACTTACAAATGTTCGCGTAATTGCGTTTGGGTTTGATCCTCTGTCAAGGAGTTCAGAAACAATTTCTTTGTGTCCATACAATGCTGCTGTATGAAGTATTGACCAGCCCTGTGTGGACAATAATACGATTTTATGTGTGTAAATATTCATGATATTTAAATATGCATGTCTTTGGATAGTTTAGAGTTTGAGAAATTCAATCATATTTTGCCAATAAACGGGTTAATAAAGGCACATATGAACGAGCTTGCTCACTACTGTTATTCCAAAGTTAAACATATCATTTGGATGAAGCACCAAAATTACACACACCAAAACAAAACATATGCTTTTCGGGAGAAAACCGTCAAAATATCCCGACGCCTAAATTTCCCAATATACGATATATTAGAGTAACAACTCACTTGCTACCGATGATAACCGTATGAAAACATATCATGTTTCATTGGGTTGCTTTAATGCTTTTGATTATGTTATATCTACTTTCATCAATAGGATACATCATGTCTTCGAATTTAATATTAGTAAATCACCATAATAATTTTGTAAAATGCAGTAAAATGCAGGATTTACATATAAGATATATAAAAAAAAAACTAAACATACTCAACAATTTACGTTTTTTATTGTCTATCTAGTCTCATGCTTGTTTGATGCAAGATCATCAGTTGTCGCATGGTCTTAATTTAACCTATTGAATTAGACAAAATAAACTAGATAACTCTTTAATGAAAGTTGTTTTGCAGCCAAATTTAAAAAAAGAATGCAGTCACTAAGTCATGTGGGCATTTTCATTTTTTACTAATTGGATTTGTGAAATCACAAATAGTGTTCCCTATATTTTAATAATGTTTGTTATTGGTTTAAGAGCAATGAATTCAAGTTTATTTTTTTAATCAAAGAAATAAGGATACATTTATCCATGTACATTTTAAGAATGTCTTGTATTAAATTTCTATAGTTTACAAACATTTTTTTCAGGAAGATCAACCATTCGACAACCGATCATCTTGTCAAACCTTATTTCTTTCAAACTTAGTTTTGATAGTGTACAATATTTTGGTACTTTTTTCAAGAACGTTTGGTTTCACTCGGTCTGAAATGATATCGAGGTCCCATGTAATAACATGATCATAGGTTTCATAACTTAACTTTTTACACAATGGTGAAGTAAAGACGTGTGATATAACTCATTTTAACATGTTATGTTTTACATCATATACTGTTTTCAGTTTGGTAAACATGGTGGTTTTCGTAACTGACATTTATTTGTATGTAATTTTCTTGAAATACATATTTATTATTTTCACATTTAACAAATGTTTAAGGAATGACTGTAATATTTTTTCTGTCTATATTAAAAATGTCGTGCACACTAGCTAACCCGCTTAGGGTTCACAAGACAAAGCAAAACACCAATTAAAGGACGCATTACATCCAAAATTAAATTATTCTTAAATATAGTACTTACATCAGGTGTTGAGTCATTTAAATCGGCGCCATTGTCAAGTAAAACTGAAACGATGGTCTTGTGTCCATTTGCAGACGCACAATGAAGTGCTGTCAAGTTCTGTAATTTTTTTTAATAATAAACATATCGAACCCAAAGGTATATTAAGAGAGAGAGAAGTACATAAAATTGGACAAAACAAAGTGTTAGACTATATCAACCAAGAGATCGATAGCTAAATGGAAAATTTGGTATAATTATCTTTGTTCATATATTCGAAAACAAGAACAGCAAATGCTTTTTCTTTTAAATAGGAGCAAATTGCAATAAAGATGTTTCTATATAGTTTGTGCCAATTTAAAAAAAATCCTCAAAATTCAGTGGCTTTTGTGTGTAATTTCTATTATCTTACCTCCTATACATTTATACGAACATGATTGGGTAAAAGCGTCCGCGTGCAAATCGTGTATGTTTGATATTAGGTTAGTAGTGAGGCGGGGCTTATTTCATACACGGTTAGAAGTACAGTTACGTCCCTTTATATTCAATATCAGGTAAGAAGGGAGGCGGGGCTTATTTCATACACGGTTAGTAATGGCGTTACGTCCCTTTATAAAAACAAAACGGTACTGAGAAAATATCTTAAAGGTTTCAACAGACGAAGAAATTGATGATTACGATGGAAATAAATTCATAAAACACATTTACATCTAACAAGTTGAAATCTGTTTGTGTAGGATCAATGGAAGTAGTTTCTTAATGCTAACAGTATTGAAGACTCGCATGCTTATTTTGATAGGTCACTAGTCTAAATTCCACACGTTAAGATAGTCGGTAAGATGAATTCGTTACATAGTGTGCTAGTGACGTAATACGGTATATTTGGTGTCAGTAAATTCCATATGGGGATTTGAGCTTCGCTTTCATCCCATATGGAATTTACCGACCCCATATATACCGTATTAGGTCACTAGCACACGATGTAACTAATAAAACTATGTCATATTTCTGAACATTTCTTCAAATTATATACTGTTAAAAGGATTTTACAGTGGTCATCAATATCCTGGTTTTAAATACAGTGTTTCTCTCATGGTATGTCTTATCATACTATCTATTGCTATGCCGTTAATAGTACAAATGAAAAACAATAATACTTTTAAACTCTTATACCGTCAGAAATTAAGGGATTTTCTATGAGCAGGCAACGATGGCGTTAATGTCCACTGTTTTGGGGTTTTCAATGTTTGATAACTTCTTTATTGATTTTTTTCAACAGTTCTGATTCGAGCACCGTTGATGAATCCTTTGTAAATGAAACGTGTGTAGTGGCATTATAAAATCGGTATCTCTTATCTCCCAATTGGGTCTTTTCTAAATTAAACTACTAGTATAACGTTATCTGTTTTATAATTGTAATTTCTATTTTCACTAAACACAAGTTACCATCTGTGTACCGTTTGTCGTTTTCGAATCGGTATGAACTATTTACTCCCTATTAGAAAACATAGTTTAACATAGTTACATCAGGGCAACCGGTTTGAACCTTTTCATTTGTATAATTGCAAGGGTTGACTTTGGTATTTCCAAGTGATCATCCTCGGAAATCTCACGCTCAGGCAGTAAAATCCGTGTACCAGTCCGTTTTTCATTTATTTGTGGGATGAATGAATTAAAAGCCACGTTCGGTCGGCAAGGTGGCCTTACATTAAATTATAAGCCTGGTACCTTTGATAACTGCCAATAAATGCGGTAACTCGTGTACGGTGAATTATATGCTGTCTGCACTTTGAAGAGGCATTGCAACAACCTTTTGAGGTGTCCTTAATTGGTATGTTGCAAGGCAAATTATCTGCCGCTATCTATTTAAATGCCCATACGTTAATTGGCTGTAAAAATCCACGCTCTTCCTCATGTTCATCGCACCTTGCAGAACTTTCTATGGTATTAATACTTGATCTACGCGACACAATGACAACTGGTTTTCCCGCGAGCAACACACAAGCAATCAATCTTTTAATTGTTATTGTGAATGAAGAGTTTAAACATAGCCTGCCTTTATTTACGTCAGGTTTATTTACTGCTTCCTAGAATGCATACACTATTACTTAAAGGTCGTATGAAACTTTATGTAGTAACCAATGGGGGGAATCTAACATTATACTTACATCGGATTGGTCTACATAATTTATCAGTGCTCCTTTCTGAAGGCATTTGCTTACTGCTTTTATGTCACCATTTTTAGCAGCTTCAATCAGATCCTTTATTTATATAAAAAAAAAGTTTTCGTCTTTTAAAAAATTAAAATAACTTGACAAAACTTCTGATCTCATGTTTTAATATTTGGTTGATTTGGTGATTGATTCCGTTAGTACGCTGATAGAATTGATGAATGTATTAAACAAAACAGGACACCTTTTAAAGTTTCACACTTGGTTTACCAATACTCATCTAAATGTACACACGGCAAATTTGTCATATATTACTGAGGTAAATCGTTACCGATAATTTCGTTTATGAAGGGAATAGTTTAAACTTACTTTATTTAAACGATCACTATTCTCGGTGTCCAGGTCAGCATCCATTTCACTATGGTATCTGCAATAAAATATTGATACATAGGTGAAAATGATGAAAAGGACACGCTTCTCTTTTTAGTTTAAGTTCAATTAGAACAAACATTAAATGCAATCTATACTTTTTTTATTATACGAGGATTTGCCAGAAAAATTTCGCAGCGATTAGTATCTGTGTCAGCTAATCACCTGGTGGTGAATAGGAGAATGCTCCCATGCATTCTTGAGTAGCAGATAATGGTACGGAATGCCTATAAGTTGATCATAATATTGACGGGTATGTTCGTAAAGACTCATTTTATAAAATTCTCAAAGGAACAGTCGCATGTCAACTTTTAAACTCGCTTTACTTTCTTACGTTGTTTATCATCTTAATTACGTGTTATCGTGTTCTTTTATTGTAAATTATTGACTTAACTGTTAAGTCAATTTTTGGTTATATCCTCTTGGCGTGGTTCAATACTTATACATCCAGCCATTGTGTTATTATGCTATCGTCATTGTTTGTATTCTTGTCTTTCATTTTTACCTAAGTGCTTTGTCTTAATGCCATTTTGTTTTTCTTTTTTGACATATTTGGCAGTTCTAATAGTGGTTAAGATTATAGCACAATGTTGACTGCTGTTCCCCTATTTTTGACATTTTTACCTGAAGTGTCTGTTTGTTTTGTTCACAAATTGTTGTCAATATAATGAAATTATATAGGCCTGTCATACAAGTGAGATGTTTAGCTATCGATAAAACAAGGTTTATTCCACCACTTTCTACATAAGAAAATGTTTTTACCTTGTCAGGAATATGACAGTTGTTTTCAATTCGTTTGATGTGTTTGAGCTTTTAGTTTGATAAGTTACTTTCTATTTTGAATGTTCCTTACAGTTCGGTTTTCTTATTATTTTACTTTTTGCCCGTAATCAGCTCTATATATTCATTCAGACAGTAAATTGTGTTTTTTATTTGTTTCTAATCCATCCCCCTTTTTTGAATTTTGCAGTCATTTTTGTGCTGGTACACTAACAATCTGGTAGTCGATAAATCATTACAGATGACGGATCATGATGGATCGGTGTTAAATATATGGGGGTAAGATAGGATGCATTTTAGGATGAGAATGTGATATAAACACTGCTTTGTACTAGACCGATTCCTAGGCCAGGACTTTAACGTTATCTTTCACAATGTATAAGCACTTTACTGTTACAATGAGCCAACCTGTCTTTTACGCCGACTCATGAATGCTTTTTGCTTATTGTAGAATCAGCAAATACCAATGTTTATATCTTTGGTTTGAATCGGCTAGGAATCGATCCCACGATTCTTACACTTGACAATCACGTTAGAACGCGGATTCAATCATTATGATGAAAGCAGTTGTCTAAACGTTATGTTAAGAAAATTTTTGAACCTAAGCGTTCAAGGTACTTATCAAGTTGTCACAATTATAACAAATGCATGAGATATAATCATCAACAAAAAATATATTTTAAGATTGTTGACTCAAGACTTTAGTAGCTTATAAACTTTCATATTTTGATGTCGAAATATACCGATCGTTAACGTTTGATAAACGATCAACACAAAATCATGGAGCCCATAGAAATAAGTGAGATGAGAGATTGATGTTTATTTAGTTTTTTTCTTATTTTCCCCGCGTAAACATTTGTTACAAAATCTGGTGTATCACTATTAAACATTCAGAAGTACTATCTTTTTCAACGTTTGTTTGTCTTTTTTTTTTTACATCAAAGCACAAAAATGTCGGCATTCACAATAAAAGCTGATAAAACCCAAAATGATCAAAAAGTTAAGCCGAACTCGGACTTATTCATTCTATTAAGATAAGAAGTACTAATTTAATACCACGTATCGAGGTATGTAATAATCTGTATTCATACATATTTAAAGAGAAGCCAGAATGTATTGACATCGAATGGTAAGGAAGGTGTCACGGTCATGTAAGTCTGCTGCAATATATTTTTAAACATAAGACTGACTCTTTGAATATCCTCGTCTCATGGTTTTACGTGCTATTAAGAATGTATTGTGACGTCACAGTTTCCATTGAAATAGCATGCACAGTATGAATTCATATGACGTACGAAAATATATGATCTGACAATACTGAATTGCCTAAAAAAAGAGATTTAAAATGGGGAATATGTGAAATATATATCTAGTTTCAGGCTTAATATAATAAGGATTAATAGATTAGCGAAGTTTTATATATGGTCAATTTTGCCTAAATTTTTCAATGGTGAAATTTTAGAAATGTATGTTATAAATCATAACAGTTCCAAACCAAATTCAATTACTACTAAGCTGATGATACCATTGGGTACTACCAATATAAAACTAAGATGATCTAGTATGATCACCAAGGGGAAAACTTTCAACAAGATACCAACTGAGGTAGTTTTTAGACATTTTCAATTTCTATTTCTTCTGGTAAAAGAAACTGAAGATAAGAACCTTCCATTTGCACCTAGTGTTGACCAAATTTCTGCCGTCGGGAATTCAAAGAAACTCAGAAGGTTAGCGGTTGGAATTTAAGACCATAACTGTAAAACTATAATGATAGACCCACATGATATAAAATTGATAATGTGTGGTATGATATTCTATTAAACATTATACACCAGAGTTGAACTGCAGTGGATATGAGCACGTGTAGTCAATAGTACGGCCTTCATCAATTAGAAAAATCCATACCGCATAGTCGGCTACAGTATGCACCGACATGAAAAATATGAAACATTTCAATTGAGAAAACTGACGGCTTACTTTCTAACAAAACAATTCACGAAACACAAATTGATATAACAGCAACTAAGTGAGGCACATAAAGAATATGTCAGGGTTAAACATATTTTTCAGAGTTTTCTTATTGACACTCTTCCTTAACGCCTGATAAAACGTTAAATCCCGCCGAATATGTAAACAACTGTTCTAAGTCTCATCGAAATGCCGTTGTCGTCGTTATCTGCCGTGGTCACGTTTATTTGTAAATCAGGGTCAAAAGTCATATCAATAATTCCAGAAAAATGCGCAGTCAGGTTTTGCTAGCTTGTTTCTCCTACATATATGCGTTTGGAGCAAAATGTTCCTACATTTAAAACTTATTTCATATTGTTATCGTCACAAATGACCTTATATTGACCTTTTTGTATATAGGCTGCAAATTTGAAATTAAAATTGCAAGTGACCTTGACCTATTTCAATTTCTATATTTGAAATGTTTGTATTCAATTCATTACAAGTATTAAGATCTAAAGATGTTTTTTAGACCTTATTGTTAATAAATTTTTGAAAACAAAATGTATTTTTCATGTCTTTTGATAGTAAGGTGTTCGTCAATTTCTAGGTAAATATCAAATTTCTGTTATTTGGTGTGAAAGAGTATATATAACTGATTTGTTTTGAAATTTGTGTAACATTAACGTCGAACTTGGTTGAATATAAAGCTCTGTGTATAGCTTTACTTTACAGAAGTAAAAATTACTGCAAACGGAGAAAAAGGGGGGTAAAAGTTATGTAAACAAAACGTCTATTAGAAACAGGTAAAACACCCTATCCTACATATACAGATGACTAAATGAGAAACAATTGACTATAATGTTTACACGTATTCGAAAAATATAATAAAGGAGAGGGTTATGAACAGCAGCGATATATTTTACAAACAATTGCAAACAAAAAATGCGTGAGAAACCAAAGGGACATTAACAACTTATTTATATAAGAGAAGCTGACAACAGCATGGCAAAAACACGAGAAAAAAAGATCAAAATCAATGCAAATTAAAAATTATGATCGAAGTTTGTATTACCTACTGGGTTCTTTGGTCTCCTGTAGTTTAAGCCTACCAACCACGTCAAGGTCAGAGACCATATGGCAGATTTTTTTTTTTACATATCTTTCTTTCCCCACTAGATAGAATATTACTATATTTCGCACGATTAGAAAATTGAGTAAATGTTTTATTAATTGTTTAGAAAATATTCTTGACTGCTTAGTTTTCGTTTGATTGCTAACAATGATTAATAAGGTACAAACAGAAAATGAAAACTTATACATCGTCATCTTCGTCCTTATCCATGTTTCTAACCGCAACCAGACGAGTATTTACATTTTGACATATGTCATTTGCCTGACATGGGCATACATCTATATATTTAGTTCGAAGCAAATGCAACCCTTTAAAAACAAAGAATTTTCCCTTACCGTACAGACTAATCTTGCAGAAATTCATATGACATCTGACCTTCGAGATAGACAGGAACAAGTCTATTCTTCTTTTCCCATCAGAACTGAAGAGGAGAATGTTAGGGTAGTTTTACTATATGGGACGACATCAAATTTGAGTCTGAAGTGAAGCTCTTATTACATATTGTTTAAAAGTAGATTCACAAGGAGGAAGTTTGACAAGGGAGAAATTTAAATTGTAGCCAATTTTACGCTTAATTTGTTTAGGTCACTATGATCTATTTTGAGTTTTGACTTGAGATCATTCAACATAACAACAAGATCTCGAGCTGAATCTATAGATTCATCGATGTCACAATTAGAAAGGTTTTGACAAATCGGTGAATCATCTGGGTTGTACTTTAAGACTACAAAATAGTGCGCTTACCGATTCTTAACAGGGATGGCGTTGTATTGCATCATGTTATAGCATGTGTGGCTGGTAGAATGTTACAGATGGCAAACCCGAGACTTTAACATATTTCGTGGACAGGTATATAACTGCGCAAATCTTGTGTGCAAGTTATAGTGCCTGTTTGAAACAATAGCTCATGCGTATGCTGGAGGGGAAGTAATGCACTTATAAGATCAGAACATCTGTATCTTGTGACTTTATAATATCCTATCCTTAATTATTTTCACACCGAACTCTTTGTCTACATGAATAGCATGTGAATCGTGCGAGTATCTACTTCATTGGGCGTACAAAATAATACTTGAAATCTGAATACTCCTTCTGAGCAGATTTAGGGTCCTTGGATGTGCTAGCTAGTTAAATAACTTCAGCATGTATCATAGTAACTGTTAATCTACCATGATGCTGAACAATCGATTCGTCAAGAAATATGATTAAGGCCTATGGAACGCCACAGCTGTCTTATGTGGAACTCTGATATTATTTTATGTTGTTTTATTATTACTTAATGATATTTTATCTTTACTTTATATGGTTTTGACACTACGTAATGATGTTTAAATATAACTCAATATGGATTAGTCATTACTTAGTGATATTTTGATATTACACTATATGGTGTCGTATTGACTTGATATAGTTTTGTCATTACTCAATATGGTTTTGTCATTACTCGATGTGGTTTCCCCATTATTCAATATGGTTGTGTCATTAGTCAATGTGGTTTTAACATTACTTGATGTGTATGTGACTGAACGTAATGTTGTAGTTTCATTACATGATGTGGTTTTGTTATTTCGTAATGATGATTTGTCTATTCTTTGTATGGTTTTAACATTGCGTAATGATGTTTCAAATTATGACGATTTTACACTTCTTGATGTCTTTGTTTTATTATTTGATGTGTTCCTGTCATTCATTGATGTGGTCCTGTCATTCTTTGATATGGTTATCCCATTACTTGATGAGGTTAAACCACGTGACCAATTCGGAAAAACCTGTTCTATTTTTAGATAGATTTCCATGTTGTATGTGCCTTGAATGCGTGTGATCCATCTAATTAGTATTCAAAATAAAGTTTGGGTTACTGTTTGAGTTAAACTTTGAGTTAGTTTTCGAATTCAAGACATGCTTAGAATTAAAGTTCAAGTTAGCATTGAGTTTCGAGTTGGAATTCGAGTTTAAGTCACATTTAAAGGCAGAGAGTTACAACTAAGAATTTGAGTCACTTCTTGAGGTAGAGTTTGAATAAGATTCGAATTCAAGTCTCATTTAGATTAATTAAGATTTCGAGTTGAAATTCGAGCTATTTTATATCTTTTTGAGTTCGTATTAAATTTTTTCTGAAAAGAGGTATCCGGGATATGCGTACTAAATAAACAATGTTGCAGTATAAAAAATGAAACATAGGAGTTGAAATAAAGTTAGATGTGGTGTGATTGCCAATGAGACAACTATCCACTAGAGTTTAAATGCATTGGATGTAAGAAATCATATATATAGGCAAACGTACAGCCTTCAACACTCCGTATAGTCAACTACAAAAGGGCAACATGCACGTTGTGAAAAAAAAATCTAGTTTTTAATTTTTTAACAGATTTCAATATGTCGTTTGTTTAATATGCTCTGGATGGGTATCGCCAAAGTTAAAGTTCAAATTAAAGTGGTTGCTCAGAGTTATTTGGTATGAAAAAGGGGAACGGCAGACAATAAAAAAATAAAATCCTAAAAATGTTACAGTATTTCGGACATAATTGGGATATCCCCAAACCACTTGGTCCTGTTATTTGATCCAAAGTTCTCAAATACAAGTTGTATTATAATAAATTTGTAAAATAGTCCACGAAACTCTGTGTCTCGCCTGATTTTGCTGCTTTCAGTGTTAAAGCGTAATGATGATCGGCTGTACATTCATCGGTCAAAAAAAAAATGTTTTTCTGTAGATATTGATATTGAGGTAAAACTCCTATACAAGTTTTAAACACTTCATGGAGGTAATAAATTTATCATGTCAAAACAGTTTAAATCGGTTTTAGTTAACTAAAACAAAACTGTATGGTTTTCAACAATGAGCAAAACCCATATCCATAGTAAGCTTTAAAAGGTCCCAACAGACTAATACTTTATTGTTTACAAATGAATCACTTCAAATCAACTCACACTTAAGTCACTGGAAAATCGGAGGAGGGGGTGGGGGCTCGGACTATGCGACAAAGCACCAATACTATAAAATAAGAATTCTCCGATTTTTTTTAGCGTTAATAATCAATTGAACATATATACGAATATCAATCTTAATTTTAATCAATTGAATTCTCTGATCTACCTCAAACTAATTGAAAACTAAACTTTTTGGAATATCTGTTTCACATGTGACGACGAACATGTTCCAGTTGTCGCAACCATATACCTTTATCTTTTACTCGAATGTGAACTTTCAAATAAAACCAAATCACTCGGTTTGTAATTTCGCGAATAAAACGACGGGTGCCACACGTTGAGCAGAATCTCCTTACCTTTCTGGGGAACCCGAGACCACCCCAATGGATTTAAATTACCCAGTCATACCGATCTATTGAGTCAGCCAATTGAAACTGTTTTTTAAGCCACCGCAACTTTACTGCAACTGAAAGTTGGAGGCATAGTGTTTAACCTCAGCACATGTCCGTCCGTCCGTCTTTCCGTCCCATTATGGGTATATAGTTATTCCGCATAACTCCTCCAACAGTTTGAATCCTAGGAAGTTCTCTTTACTGTCTGTTTGTACACATATTGAAGGTGTGCTGCATGTGGTCAGTGTTTATTTTCTATTAATATGTGCTGTTTTGGGAGAAAGTTGAACTTTTTCATTTTTGGGAATTTTACTTGCATAAGTAGGGCGTTTCCAGATAACTCCTCCTACCGTTTGAATGCTAGGAATTTATCACTCTGCTAGCTGTTTGTACATGTATTGAAGGTGTGCATGTGGACAGGGTTTTTTCTTTTTATTATTTTTCATCTTTTGGGGGAAAAATTAAACTTTGTCCTTTTTTGGGTATAAGCCGTTAAATGAGTTGATTGCGGGGGCATCACTTTGTCTAGTTTACATTTTTTTCTCGTGTTGTGCTGTGACACTTCTGTTACAGTCCGATGTTCGCTCACATACATCATGTAAAATTGAGAATGGAAATGGGGAATGTGTCAAAGAGACAACAACCCGACCAAAATAAAAAAAAACACAACAGCAGAAGGTCACCAACAGGTCTTCAATGTAGCGAGAAATTCCCGCACCCGGAGGCGTCCTTCAGCTGGCCCCTAAACAAATATATACTAGTTCAGTGATAATGAACGCCATACTAATTTCCAAATTGTACACAAGAAACTAAAATTTAAATAATACAAGACTAACAAAGGCCAGAGGCTCCTGACTTGGGACAGGCGCAAAAAATGCGGCGGGGTTAAACATGTTTGTGAGATCTCAACCCTCCCCCCATACCTCTAACCAGTGTAGGAAAGTAAAAGCATAACAATACGCACATTAAAATTCAGTTCAAGAGAAGTCCGAGTCTGATGTAAGAAGATGTAACCAAAGAAAATAAACAAAATGACAATAATACATAAATAACAACAGACTACTAGCAGTTAACTGACATGCCAGCTCCAGACTTCAATTAAACTGACTGAAAGATTATGATTTCATCATATGAACATCAGGCCCAATCCTTCCCGTAAGGGGTTTAGTATCATACCATCATAACATATATGAGAAGAACATAACCCGTGTCATGCCAACATACATGTTAGACTCCGCCAAGAGCACTTTATATATGTACCTACCCCAAGTCAGGAGCATGAAGTTCAATTGTTGTCGTTGTATACATATGTGTCATATTCGTTTTTTTTGTAAAACAGACCGTTAGTTTTTTCGTTTGATTTTTTTTTCTCATAGTGCATGGTGGCTTTTTGTAGCTGACTATACGGAGTGTTGAAGGCTGTACGGTTGCCTATTTATATGATTTCTTACATCCACTGTATTTAAACTCTGGTGGATAGTTGTCTCATTGGCAATGTCACCACATCTAACTTTATTTCAACTCCTATGTTGCGTTTTGTATACTGCAACATTGTTTATTTAGTAAGCATATCTCGGAGACATCTTTTCGGTAGCCCGAGCAAAAGCCCTTGTTCCGCGATAGGAAATTTAATTACGAACTCAAAAAGACATAAAATAGCTCGAATTTCAACTCGAAATCTTAATTAATCTAAATGAGACTTAAATTCGAATCTTACTCAAACTCTACCTCAAGAAGTGACTCAAATTCAAAGTTGTAACTAGAACTCTGCCTTTAAATGTGACTCAACTCGAGGTTAAATTCGAAACTCAATGCTAACTAGAACTTTAATTCTAAGCATGACTTGAATTCGAAAACTAACTTAAAGTTTAACTCAAACAGTAACCCGAACTTTAATTTGAACACTAATTAGATGGATATCCACACGAGTTCAAGGCGCACTATCTAAAAATAGAACAGGTTTTTCCGAATTGGTCACTTGGTTTTACCTCATCAAGTAATGGGATAACCACATCAAAGAATGACAGGAACACATCAAAGAATGACAAGACCACATCAAATAATAAAACAAAGACATCAAGAAGTGTAAAATCGTCAAAATTTGAAACATCATTACGCAATGTTAAAACCATAATAGACAAATCATCATTACGAAATAACAAAACCACATCATGTAATGAAACTACTACATTACGTTAAGTCATATACACATCAAGTAATGCTAAAACCACATTGACTAATGACACAACCATATTGAATAATGGGGAAACCACATCGAGTAATGACAAAACCATATTGAGTAATGACAAAACTATATCAAGTCAATACGAAACCATATAGTGTAATATCGAAATATCATTAAGTAATGACTAATCCATATTGAGTTATATTAAAAAAAACATCTTTACGTAATGTCAAAACCATATTAAGTAAAGATAGAATATCATTAAGTAATAATAAAACAACTTAAAGTAATATAAGAGTTCCACATAAGACAGCTGTGGCGTTCCATAGACGCCTGCTGGTTCTCACTTACTGACAGAAACTTTTTCCAGTCAGGAATTTGACGACCTTCTATATATATGACGTGAAACACTTGTACAGACGAACAAGAATTTAATTCAGCTTTAAAATAACTGCAGTTGTGCCTGTTAGTGTAAGATTTATAGCAAGAATGGTGGTACAATATTTTGTAATCATCAGTACGAATATTGTCTAGGTCTGAAGCATAATGCAATATACTAAAATATACATAATCTTTCCGTGCTCATAGCCTCGATAAAGCTTTTTGTGTGCTAATTCCTCGCATTTTAATATGCAATTCAGGTGTTATACCACCATTGATTTCCCCCTATTAGTCTTTGTTAAATTTTGCACTTTTCAAAAAAATGTGCAGAATTTATCTTTGTTTCAAATAAAGAAAATTTAATACTTGGCATGAGTAAAGTTTTATCCTGTTCAGTACTATAGAAAATATTTCACATAACATTGCATTGCATTTAAGAAAATAACTACCACTGGAAGTTAACCAATCAAATGTCTTCCCTAATTTAATCTGTGTACAAGGTTTAGTAATCATGTAACCTCAAGTTTATGACACAGAAATATTTTACTGCAATAAAATGTCGGATTAATTACCTACAACTGTCAGATTCATAGGAATATGTTTTGTACAACCGGATGTGACGTACCATGATTTGGTGGTATTACACCTTCAGTAGAAGAACCGTGACATATAACACACTTATCCCATTGTATTTCGTTCCTCATTCGTTTTAGGCTTGATGGGCATAGTTTAACAGGACTGTGAATTTGTGCCATATTCCGGGTCTGAAACGTAACCGACGGATTTGATTTGTATATTATAATTATAACAAAAATATCGATTCAAAAAAAGCAATTAAAATTAATATAAAATACAACAAAACAAAAATTCCTAAAACAATACAACTAACTGGACTATTCAAAACACACAAATCGACCAAACAACAAGCAAAAAAAGGAATGAGGTTAGCGACCTGATAGTGTAAGCTACGACACGATTTACGGCACGATAAAAGGCGTGTTTAAATAAGGCAGAACTATCACTAAATTTGTGTTTTAAAATGCTATTTTCTTCGCACCAATTAACTTTACACGAAAGATATTTGGCACACATACGAACCATGTCTTATTGCTGTAATCAGAGTAAACATCCCGTGAAAGTAACACCCAATACATTTTCTTTCGTTCAGAATTTGGTAAATTTCAGCTAAAACAATAGCTTTACTAAAATCATGAAATACTTATACTTAAATTATAAAGATCTTTTCAGCTTTCGTTATATGATAAATTTGATTTTTAAGCTAAATGATAAGTATCATTTAAACAAACATTTATCCTTCAGATACATGTACAGGTAAACTCATTTGACTCTTTTGGAAAACAAAATTATATAATACTTTAGCTCAAACAACATTGGGTAAGTAGACTCATTTTGGCGTAACTTACTCTAAGAAGGGTTCAATATGGATTTATTATAGGCAATCGAAAATAAATGAACTGAATATGAAGAATGATTTCCAGAATAAGAATAATGATAATAATATTTAAAAAGGACTAATGAGTTATGGAAACATGTACATCTCAAAAATCATATAATGAAAATATAATACTCTAAATTCTGCACAACAATTTGCATATTGATTTAACATGGTTGTGCTGACTTTTAGGGTTATTATGAATATAACATGTGTTTTCATGAGATCCAGGCTGTGTGGGTCTGTCGAAGAGTTGTCACTTGTTGAGACGTACTTACAAACAGATAAATGTATCACAATGAAGTGTAAGTGTTCTATATCTCTGCAAAGAATTTGAAAAGAGTGCCGCACCATCAAAGGAGTTCACATAGTAGTCAATTGAAATAAAGAAATAAAAAACCAAAGTAAATAGAAAATCAAAGTACTGTCATACTGTATACTCTGTCAGAGTCAGTCACTAGGTTAATGAGTGAACAAATATATACAAATACTATTATAAACATTAATCAATTCAAGCTGTACTACATATTATACCATTAATTAAAATGTCAGTTATGCTTAAATTATTTTGCGCAGGATAGTATTTAAGCAGTGATTTTTAAAGGAACAAGTACCTTTTAAATCATACCAAGACATAAACACTTGTACTGAATGCACCTTCGGGGAATAACAGTACACCAGCAGCGGTACCGAACTATCACTGTAAAGTAAACTGAAATTTACAATATCCATGTTCTCTACTTGGATATAATTGAAAATAAAGGACGTGTTGCTTTCCCTGATATATATTTATACTTTTATGCATCATTATTTCCCGCGAATTTTACTTACACTAGCGATCAGCTTCGGAACTGACATGATGTATAACACATGTATCATGCCTTTCATCAATTCTCCATTGAATAACAATAGTTTAAGATTATAAATCCCTCAAGCAATGTTGTTTCAAATGAAACTGGACTATTCTCAGATGTGTACTTTGTGTCTATTTATTGTGAGGATGTATAAGCAACCGCCCACGTCCACTCCTTGTTTTTGTTAGATATAGTTCTATTTGTATCTATCTGACGAGTTAAGCCATTTTCAACTGATTTTCATAGTTTGTTCTTATGTGTTGTTCTGTTACACAACTTTCCCAGGTTAAGGAGAGGGCATACAAAAACAACATTTTTTGTCCCGTCCGAAGTCAAGAGCATGTAGTTCAGTGGTTGTCGTTGGTTCATGTATGTCATATTTTTTTTTTTGTAAATTATTTTGTTATAAATTAGGCCTGTAGTTTTCCCAAATGAATTGTGTCATACTTTTCATATCGATGACTTTTATAACCGACCATACGATATGGGTTATTCTCATTCTTGAAATCCATATGGTTGCCTTTAATTGCTTACATCTACTTCATTTTAAGTTTGGTAGATAATTGTGTCATTGGCAACCATACCACATCTCCTTATTTTTTAATTCACTTATCTTTTAATATCTCTTTGCTTATAGGCTCCCCGAGTATTTTTACATTTTTGGCTATCAATATTGAAGGTAAATTCATTAAAGTACTTCGATAGCATCCATTTATAAAGATTTATTTTCTTTTTACAAAGCATCGTCAAATTATATGTAAAGAATAAACTTATTTTTGTATCTCTGAAGTTTGATTGGAGCACCAAAGTGTTATGGATACATTTGAAAAAAATAGAAATTCGTTTAAAGCCATTTATGTATATGTTTGGGACACGAATAGCGAAGGAATTTCACAAACTGATGTCAACGAAGATGAAAAACATCTTATTGACAAGGACCCATTATTTGAATATGCCCGACTTCAAAACTTTTGTCTTTTAGACATGTCTACTATATTAGACACAGATAAAAGTGGATCTCTTGATAAACAAGAATTCAAAGATGTATTAGAGGTGAATATCTTACTAGTTGTATAAATATACCATTGGAAATTCCATCATAACATTTAATCAAATGTGGGTTAGAGATGAGTAACTTACAAATATAAATATACAATTGAAATCTCTTAGTAAGATTTATTCAAAGATAGATTAGAGGTGAGTAACTTACAAAGTGTATAAATATTCCATTGAAAGTTCTGCGTCACCCAGATTTTATGAAAGATGGATTAGAGGCGAATAACTTATAAACTGTACCAATATACGATTGAAAGTTCATTGTCAGATTAAAGATTACTAATAGTATCAAAATTTGTATAAAAGTGACACCTAACATCCACGTATTCCAACATCAATCCGAATTCCGATAGCAAACAATCTTATTCGGAAGACTCCGTACTATACATATACTATAAGTATTTTATTGTAATTATATCACAAAATATTGATCACCTGATGCTAGTATTACTAGACTTGCAATTGCTTTACATCAATCCGACATTAATTTAATGTTTCGGCGGTTTTTGTATTATATGCTAATGATAAATGTATAACATTTATGAAAGATTTTACGCATTGTAGGCCCGCCATCATGAGGGATTTACCTATATCAATTTATTTCAATTTTGTCGTTGTCAATAGATCTGCAATATTTTAATGCTTTTTATAAGCTATTATTAGTTTGCTTGAAAATATTTCGTTGCAAACTGCATCCTGTTTTAGTAGGTCCAAATGTTTACTAATGCATTGTTTTAATTTCTGAATGCATGGATTAAATTTCGTTGCCAATACTAAAGGAATTTCCTTTGTGTTTTGTTTGGCCTTTTTTCTTATTAAATCAGATCTTTTACATGATAATGCCTCAGTTATGTACTTTTCGATTTCAATCTCCGTGTATCCTCTCTTTATTAAGTTCAATCTGAACTGTAACAAAATATATTGTAAATCAACATCATTATTTGTTGTTATAATGTATCTGATTACTTCGCCCTTGATAAACCCTGCAAACACATGTCTACTGTGACAGCTTTTACGATCTAGATAAAAGAAGGTATTTGTTGGTTTAAAGTGTGTTTTCTCCTCCAAAAAATTTTCATTAGAAAATCTAGTTCCTTTGAAAATATTAATATTATTTCTTTAGATGAGAATTATATTAATATAATATCATCATGATACCTTCCATAGAAAAATATATTTTATGTTCAATATGTTCAAACTGAGAAAGAATTTCTTTTATAATTAACATCAAGAAATATTATTTCTTTAGATGAGAATTATATTAATATAATATCATCACGATACCTTCCATAGAAAAATATATTTTATGTTCAACATGTTCAAACTGAGAAAGAATTTCTTTCATAATTTTATACATGAGTTTATCACAGTTTCCGGCCTTCATTTAATTACCTTAATAATGGTAATCAAATTGATTATGGGCCTGGATATATGCATATATTGCCTATAATACACCGATTAAATGAATCGGAATTAGTAAAAATCAATAAATATGGGTTTAACATTGATAACATGTAATGCCGCCATGTCGGCCAATCATATCTCAGATTGGTACTGTCACAGAATCTATTGGACGCTATATCGATTATTTTTTAGTACCTATGGTACAAAAACAACACACATATATAAAGGATACGGCTGATCATAGATTACATCTATGGTCTGATCTAATATACAAGTTGGAAAGAATTAAGCCTATTGCAGATTGCTGGCTGTGTAGTTTTGATGTAGTATCAATGTACACTAATTGCCCGATTGATAAATCAGATTACAAAATCAAATGCCCACCAACGGATGATTTAATCTATCTCCTCAGATCAATTTTAGAGAACAACATTTTTGATTTTAATGGACAGCTATATAAGCAAACAATATGAGCCGCGATAGGAGCAGTGCCGAGCCCGGAAATCTGTGATATACTCATGTATAATATTATGAAAGAAATTCTTTCTAAGTTTGAACATAGAAAAAATATATTCTTCTATGGAAGGTATCGTGATGATTTTAAGTGTAATTTATTTTTTAAACGGATCTGAAATACTAGGCAAACATATCATTTACCTCACACTTTTTTCAGTAATGCATTTATGCATGAAACGTTGTTTGAGTAAAGACCAGTGGCGAATATTTCTGTGTACGTCAAGTCGGGCAGACCTTTTCAAATGAATTAGGCAGCAATTATTTAATAACTATTTTTTTTGGGGGGGGGGGGGGGACGTGGGCTATGGATTTTTTTCATGATAAATTTTTTTGACAAGTCAAAATCAATTTTAGCATTATATATAGTGGCAGCTGAAAATCAAAAAAAAATCCATAGACCCCCCCCCCCCCCACCTCCCTCCCACCCGCCTTTCTGTTTTATATTCTACTATATTCCCGAAAATCACTTGTTTGCTGCCTTATGAGTTCGTCAATGATCCTGCGTTGAGTCTTGATCAGGGGTTAATAAAGTATGTTACTTTATTTTTTTTTCAAAGAATAAACATGCAAATTTTAGACAAGAAATTATATAAAGAGCTTTATTAATAATTATCAAAAATGTCAATTTTATTCAAAAATAGTTTCCTCCTTAAATATATACACGGTAAAACTAATGTCCTAAATGCCTAGTTTTGTGTACACTTAACCTACACAAGGCGGCCTACATTGACTATCGACTAGACAAAACAAGATTTAAACTACATGTAAACATTGAGTTTTGTCAATGGGAACGCAATTGTGTTTAGTTTATGTGCGAGTTACACTTACACAACACCGAATTTAAGTCAATGTGAACACGGCCTTAATAGCAAGAAGTATAATTACGAATTTTGTTATAGTCCGATTTTCTAATGCCGAATATGGAAAAGGCCGAGTTTGTTGTGGGCCAAGATGAGATGATATACCATGATACTTTCGATACTCTCGGGCTTTAACGTATTCATTTTACATTTATAAAAATCGTAGTCAGCGTCGTAAAATGTTCATTCATGAAATATTTTAAACACGGATTTAATTTTGAAACCAGGAATATAGTACTCCGTTTGGAGGCACACATATATGGATCTGACGCATGTTTGGAGAAAACCGATAAAAGCATAACGTAGCAACTGCTGTCTTGTGTGTGTATTGATTTTACTTTCCGCATAGCGCAGGTCCGTGTAGCAAGCTATAGCAAACTTTCCAAAAATGAAGTAAATGTAGAAAGATATGATGGGTGTTTTATAAATTGAATTTTAAATAAAAATTGGACCTTTCTAAGAATAATGGAGGACCTTTAAGTATCTTTGGTCAAAGGTCCGAGACCTTCCATTGCTTAAAGTAAATTTGAACCCCTGATTAATATACAACTAAAACTTAAAACCTAAAACCTCTGCACATAGTATTAGTATATCATTTGCGCACCATAGTTCTCCATATCAGTCAAATTTCAAACCAAACCCGCCACCTGTGATAGTAAAAACTGGTTTGCTGTCTACAACCTAAAACCTTATATAGAACTTAAATAGGATCATTAACATAGGAAAACAACAAAATAACATTTAATATTCTAAAGATAGTAAAGACTGTTTTACTGTCCCTGCAAAAAAATTAATGGCCTCGCGAAGAAGGTCGCATAGAGACAAGATAACACCATACAGATATATACATACAGTCTAGCCGTTGCAAAACACAAGGCACGACTGAAGAGCAATGGACTAGCACAACCCTCTAGTAACGTCACACCAAATAGAACACAACAAGGGAAGACAACTTTTACCAAGTACACACTCAGTACAACTTAAGCTGTCCAAAACTGGTTGATGCTACTGACCAAATGAATGTTCAAGCTGAATTAAAAAATGGGACACTGGTAATGAAATTCACTCCTGTTGCTTTTTTTATGTTTCTTAGGCACACTCTGTCATTTTATGAATATTCTACAAAACTTACAGCTATTTCTCACTTTAAAAGAGACAAAAACAATGTTGTTTTGGAGAATCTCTCAGTATAAAACCAATCAATAACACGGAAATTGGAAGGTGATAAGTCTATAGAATCAATATGTATAAAACCGCTTTTTCAGTAGAAGCCAATAGTAGAGACATAGGAGATTTTAACAGAAAAGATCTGCACGAAATATTTCAGACTCTGCCTTCTACAAGTCTCCTGAACAAAATGAATTCAATTATACAAGAATCTTGTAGCTCATTTTTAGCAGATAAACTTGTACAAAATTCTATACAATTAGATCAGATCTCAACTCATGATTCACCAACAATACAGCTGCCAAATAGAGACGACAATGGTCCACTCAGCCCAATCTCAAACATCCCTTTATATGACGCTACAGTAACAACAATAACCCCTTCTCAAAACTATCTACTAGTAACTTGTCCTTCATGTTCTGGAAACATAATCGACTATGATTTCATCATCTGTGTTGTATGTGACGAAAAATTTCATTTCCAATGCCAAAACATTACATACGATCTTTGCAAATCAATAAGCTTCGAAACATTAGAATGTTTTCAATGCATGCAGTGTACAACATGTACAACGTCTCGTTAAAAGACCTATCAATTTGTTAACTAGAAACAGACAATCAAATCACTAAACAAAGTGCTAACTCCCTGAACTCAACTGATACTATAGTAAAAACAGTTCCTATCAACAATATCACCAGAAACTGGTACATCTGATCACATCTCTAGAATCAACCCTCATGACCACTTGCGTTTAAATATGCATAGTATCCAGCAACTCACAAATGCAAGTGCTCCTGAAAATATAACACCAAGCTCTCATATCCAAAAAGAGCAATCAGACACCACCAAAAAGCAAGAAACAGAAGAACGTAAAGCAAGAAGATCTAAAGTCTAAGCTTGCCATGGCAGAAGCTCTAGGAAACACCGTTTTAGATAACAATAACACAATAAGGAACTTGCAACTTGCTCAGTTAGGCCAAAAGCAGATAGCAGCCAAAATAGAGTAGACTATCTCAGCTCGAACCCTAATGTGTTGACCACAAATACTACTTTTAAAAACTGCCATTGTACACAACTGGATAACAGGGTTAAAGAACTAGAATGAAAAATTACCAATCTCGGATTAATAAACTTAGAAAACCAAATTCTAACGCTCAGGAATCAAAATCAAAATAACTTCAACTCACAAGTTTCTGTACATATGGTGCCGAAACAACATGTTATTCATTTTACCACGAAAACAGCTCCAAATCAATGGATGCAACAAGCACAACCTCACCAATTTTTCCATCATGGTGTACCGGCTCCTCCACCGTATATGTACAGTGGAGATCACTTCTAACCTCTCATTTAATCTGTCAGAATCTGTCAGGAGAACTGTTCTAGGACAGTACGTAGAACTGTCAGCCTGACACCTTTTAGTCAGTTCTAGCTAGAACAGTTCCAACCTAGAACTGATTTGGACAGTTCTACCTAGAACTGATCCTAACAGTTCTATCCTAGAACAGTTTAAGACAGTTCTACAAATGTTGCTAGAACTGACCAAATGTTTGGTCGGTTCTACTTCTAGAACAGTTCTACGGTTAGAATTGATTTCAAATTCTACGACTAGAATTGATTTATAAACTCTACGGCTGGAATTGATTTATAAATTCTACGACTAAAATTGATTTATAAATTCTACGGCTAGAATTGATTTTTGAATTCTACGGATAGAATTGGTTTATAAGTTTTAAGAACTCTTTGACTAAATATAAAGGCTTCGGCAAAATAGAGATTAATATTAAATAGAGTTTCGCTATTTTGCAAGTTTTATTTCAGATTTATAATCGGCAAGAGAACATGTTTAACCTCGCCATATTCTGCATGTATGTGCCTATTCCAAGTCAGGAGCCTGTAATTCAGTGATTTTCTTTTGTTGTGTTACATAAACTATTTGTTTTTCTTTCATTTTTTGTACATTAGGCCGTTAGTATATTGGGGGAGCAGGGGCGGATCCAGCCATTTTAAAAGGGGGGACGGTCCCAACCCAGGACCAAGGGGGGATTCCAACTATATGTCCCCATTCAAATGAATTGATCGTCCAAAAAAAGGGGGGTTCCAACCCCGGAACCCTCCCCTGGATCCGCCACTGGGCATTATTATTTGAATTGTTTTACATTTGTCATTCCGGGAGTCAGGACGGCTTGTATAACAAAATTATCTGACCTCATTAACCAAACGTAATAACATTGGCTGATCCAGGGGAAGGGGGGTCCGGGGGTTTGAACCACCTTTTTTTGGCCGATCAATGCATTTAAATGGGGAAATATAGTTGGAACCCCCCTCCCCCCCTTTGTCCTGGGTTGGGACCCCCCCTTTTTTAAAAGGCTGACCCGGCGCCTGAATAACTTGTTTCCCACTCCACAAATGTGATATCTGTTTACGAGTAGTTTTCATACCTCGGACGGCCCTGTTAAACAGAAATCTTTTGACCGCATCAATCTAAACTGACATTATTTGCTCTTTCTTTCTGCAAATCTAAATAGCTGCACAGTACTTTAGTTATAATTTTAGGTCAAGAGGGACTGAAATATACAAGAAACAGCATTATTGGAAACAATTTTGTTCGCTTCAATTTATAGTGCCAACATACAGGGGCGGATCCAGCCATTTTAAAAAGGGGGTTCCCAACCCAGAGTAAAAGGGGGGGGGGGAGGGTTCCAACTATATGCTCTCATTCAAATGGAACGATCGCCCCAAAAAAGGGGGGTTCAAACTATCCACTTCGATATTTGTACATGCAACGTTTGATCAGTAAAAATATAAAAAATCTGCTATTATATAGCAAAGTTATTGGAAAGGATTTTTTCTTCTAAATTATAAAGTGTCCTTACTGCAGTGACGTCATTTAGAACTGTTCTACAGTCCTAACTGATTTAGTCAGTTCTGCTGACAGTTCTACGGTTAGAACTGATATGGACAGTTCTACCTAAAACATTTTTAGACAGTTCTGCCCTAGATCTGATCCTGACAGTTCTACCTAGAACTGATTTAGTCAGTTCTACCTAGAACTGAATCTGACAGTTTTACTTAGAACAGTTCTAGGGTAGAACTGTTCTAGGTAGAACTGTTCTAGGTAGAACTGTTCTAGGACAGGTTAGAACAGTTCTATGACAGATTATTCTGCCAGTTCTAATTAGAGGTTAGAAGTTATCTCAACTGTATAGATAATCACATAGAATACTAGACTAACTCAGAGACCCAATATTAATCAAGTTCAACAAGCTCAAATGTTCAATCCTCTACAAAGAGAACTTGTAACTCAGTTACCGACCTCTGATAGTAATAACTGTATTGTTGTCAACCAAATATCGTCCTAAAATTTTGTTTTACCAATCATACAAAACTCAAGGAAAAGGCAATGTTAAATCCAATATGAAATTTAAAGATACTGGAGATGTAAGTAACACACTGAGCAATGATAGAAAAAACAGTTTTGCTGTCAGAGAAGACTTAAAATTTAAAGTTCCCGAAGATAAATACCACACATTGAACAAAGATAGCAAAAACAGTTTTGCTGTCAAAGACGACTTAAATTTTAAAGTTCCTGAAGGTAAATACCACAGATTGAACAAAGACAGTAAAAACAGTTTTGCTGTCAGAGAAGACTGGAAATTTAAAGTTCCTGACGATAAATATATCACATTGAACAAAGATAGTAAAAACAGTTTTGATGTCAGGAAAGACTTGAAATTTAAAGTTCCCGAAGATAAATATAGCACATTTAACAAAGACAGTAAAAACACTTTTGCTGTCACAGAAGACTTGAAATTTAAAGTTCCTGACGATAAATATAGCACATTGAACAAAGATAGTAAAAACAGTTTTGCTGTCAGAGAAGACTTGAAATTTAAAGTTCCTGAAGATAAATATAGCACATTGAACAAAGACTGTAAAAACAGTTTTGCTGTCAGAGAAGACTTGAAATTTAAAAATCCTGAAGATAAATATAGCACATTGAATAAAGATAGTAAAAACAGTTTTGCTGTCAGAGAAGACTTGAAATTTAAAGTTCCTGAAAAAAGATATAGCACATTGAACAAAGACAGTAAAAACAGTTTTGCTGACAGAGAAGACTTGAAATTTAAAGTTCCTGAAGATAAATGTAACACATTCAACAAAAACAGTAAAAACAGTTTTGCTGTCAGAGAAGACTTGAAATGTAAATTTCCTGAAGATAAATATAAAACATTCAACAAAGACAGTAAACACAGTTTTGCTGTCACAGAAGACTTGAAATTTAAAGTTCCTGAAGATAAATACCACACATTGAACAAAGACAGTAAAAACAGTTTTACTGTCAGAGAAGACTTGAAATTTAATGTTCCTGAAGATAAATATAACACATTGAACAAAGACAGTAAAAACAGTTTTGCTGTCAGAGAAGACTTGAAATTTAAAATTCATGAAGATAAATATAACTCATTGAACAAAGACAGTAAAAACAGTTTTGCTGTCAGAGAAGACTTGAAATTTAAAGTTCCTGAAGATAAATATAGCACATTTGGCAACGATAGTAAAAACAGTTTTGCTGTCAGAGAAGACTTGAAACTTAAAGTTCCTGAAGATAAATATAACACATTGAACAAAGACAGTAAAAACAGTTTTGCTCTCAGAGAAGACTAGAAATTTAAAGTTTCTGAAAATAAATATAGAACATTTAACAAAGATAGTAAAAACAGTTTTGCTGTCAGAGAAGACTTGTAATCCAAAGTTCCTGAAGATAAATATAACACATTGAACCAAGACAGTAAAAACAGTTCTGCTGTACAAGAAGACTTGAAATCAAAAGTTCCTGAAGATAGATATAACACATTGAACAAAGACATTAAAAACAGTTTTGCTGTCAGAAAAGACTTGAAATTTAAAGTTCCTGAAGAAAAATATAACACATTGAACAAAGACAGTAAAAACAGTTTTGCTGTCAGAGAAGACTTGAAATTTAAAGTTCCTGAAGATAAATATAGCACATTGAACAAATATAATAAAAACAGTTTTGCTGTCAGAGAAGACTTGAAATTTAAAGTTCCTGAAGAGAAATATAACACATTGAACAAAGACAGTAAAAACAGATTTGCTCTCAGAGAAGACTTGAAATTTAAAGTTCCTGAAGATAAATGTAACACATTGAACAAAAATAGTAAAAACCGTTTTGCTGTCAGAGAAGACTTGAAATTTAAAGTTCCTGAAGATAAATACCACACATTGAACAAAGATAGTAAAAACAGTTTTGCTGTCAGAGAAGACTTGAAATTTAAAATTCCTGAAGATAAACTCAACACATTGAACAAAGACAGTAAAAACAGTTTTGCTGTCAGAGAAGACTTGAAATTTAAAAATCCTGAAGATAAATATAGCACATTGAATAAAGATAGTAAAAACAGTTTTGCTGTCAGAGAAGACTTGAAATTTAAAGTTCCTGAAAAAAGATATAGCACATTGAACAAAGACAGTAAAAACAGTTTTGCTGACAGAGAAGACTTGAAATTTAAAGTTCCTGAAGATAAATGTAACACATTCAACAAAAACAGTAAAAACAGTTTTGCTGTCAGAGAAGACTTGAAATGTAAAGTTCCTGAAGATAAATATAAAACATTCAACAGAGACAGTAAAAACAGTTTTGCTGTCAGAGAAGACTTGAAATTTAAAGTTCCTGAAGATAAATATAACACATTGAACAAAGACAGTAAAAACAGTTTTGCTGTCAGAGAAGACTTGAAATTTAAAGTTCCTGAAGATAAATATAAAACATTCAACAAAGACAGTAAAAACAGTTTTGCTGTCAGAGAAGACTTGAAATTTAAAGTTCCTGGAGATAAATATAGCACATTTGACAACGATAGTAAAAACAGTTTTGCTCTTCAGAGAAGACTTGAAACTTAAAGTTCCTGAAGATAAATATAACACATTCAACAAAGACAGTAAAAACAGTTTTGCTGTCAGAGAAGACTTGAAATTTAAAGTTCCTGAAGATAAATACCACAGATTGAACAAAGAAAGTAAAAACAGTTTTGCTCTCAGAGAAGACTTGAAATTTAAAGTTTCTGAAGATAAATATAGCACATTTGACAAAGATAGTAAAAACAGTTTTGCTGTCAGAGAAGACTTGAAATTTAAAGTTTCTGAAGATAAATGTAACACATTCAACAAAAACAGTAAAAACAGTTTTGCTGTCAGAGAAGACTTGTAATCCAAAGTTCCTGAAGATAAATATAACACATTGAACCAAGACAGTAAAAACAGTTCTGCTGTACAAGAAGACTTGAAATTTAAAGTTCCTGAAGATAGACATAGCACATTGAACAAAAATAGTAAAAACCGTTTTGCTGTCAGAGAAGACTTGAAATTTAAAGTTCCTGAAGATAAATATAGCACATTGAACAAAAATAGTAAAAACAGTTTTGCTGTCAGAGAAGACTTGAAATTTAAAGTTCCTGAAGATAAATATAGCACATTGAACAAAGATAGTAAAAACAGTTTTGCTGTCAGAGAACACTTGAAATTTAAAGTTCCTGAAGATAAATACCACACATTGAACAAAGACAGTAAAAACAGTTTTGCTGTCAGAGAAGACTTGAAATTTAAAGTTCCTGAAGATAAATATAGCACAATCAACAAATATAGTAAAAACAGTTTTGCTGTCAGAGAAGACTTGAAATTTAAAGTTCCTGAAGATAAATATAACACATTGAACAAAGACAGTAAAAACAGTTTTGCTGTCAGAGAAGACTTGAAATCTAAAGTTCCTGAAGATAAATACCACACATTGAACAAAGATAGTAAAAACTGTTTTACTGTCAGAGAAGACTTGAAATTTAATGTTCCTGAAAATAAATATAACACATTCCACACAGACAGTAAAAACAGTTTTGCTGTCAGAGAAGACTTGAAATTTAAAATTCATGAAGATAAATATAACTCATTGAACAAAGACAGTAAAAACAGTTTTGCTGTCAGAGAAGACTTGAAATTTAAAGTTCCTGAAGATAAATATAGCACATTTGGCAACGATAGTAAAAATAGTTTTGCTCTTCAGAGAAGACTTGAAACTTAAAGTTCCTGAAGAGAAATATAACACATTGAACAAAGACAGTAAAAACAGTTTTGCTCTCAGAGAAGACTTGAAATTTAAAGTTTCTGAAAATAAATATAGAACATTTAACAGAGATAGTAAAAACAGTTTTGCTGTCAGAGAAGACTTGTAATCCAAAGTTCCTGAAGATAAATATAACACATTGAACCAAGACAGTAAAAACAGTTCTGCTGTACAAGAAGACTTGAAATCAAAAGTTCCTGAAGATAGATATAACACATTGAACAAAGACATTAAAAACAGTTTTGCTGTTAGAGAAGACTTGAAATTTAAAGTTCCTGAAGATAAATATAACACATTGAACAAAGACAGTAAAAACAGTTTTGCTGTCAGAGAAGACTTGACATTTAAAGTTCCTGAAGATAAATATAGCACATTGAACAAATATAGTAAAAACAGTTTTGCTGTCAGAGAACACTTGAAATTTAAAGTTCCTGAAGATAAATATAACACATTGAACAAAGACAGTAAAAACAGATTTGCTGTCAGAGAAGACTTGAAATTTAAAGTTCCTGGAGATAAATGTAACACATTGAACAAAAATAGTAAAAACCGTTTTGCTGTCAGAGAAGACTTGAAATTTAAAGTTCCTGAAGAAAAATATAACACATTGAACAAAAAAGATAGTAAAAACAGTTTTGCTGTCAGAGAAGACTTGAAATTTAATGTTCCTGAAGATAAATTCAACACATTGAACAAAGACAGTAAAAACAGTTTTGCTGTCAGAGAAGACTTGAAATTTAAAGTTCCTGAAGATAAATACCACACATTAAACAAAGACAGTAAAAACAGTTTTGCTGTCAGAGAAGACTTAAATCTAAAGTTCCTGAAGATAAATACCACACATTGAACAAAGATAGTAAAAACAGTTTTACTGTCAGAGAAGACTTGAAATTTAATGTTCCTGAAGATAAATATAGCACATTCAACAAAGACAGTAAAAACAGTTTTGCTGTCAGAGAAGACTTGAAATTTAAAGTTCCTGAAGATAAATACCACACATTGAACAAAGACAGTAAACACAGTTTTGCTGTCAGAGAAGACTTGAAATTTAAAGTTCCTGAAGATAAATATAGCACATTTGACAACGATAGTAAAAACAGTTTTGCTGTCAGAGAAGACTTGAAATTTAAAATTCATGAAGATAAATATAACTCATTGAACAAAAACAGTAAAAACAGTTTTGCTGTCAGAGAAGACTTGAAATTTAAAGTTCCTGAAGATATATATAGCACATTTGACAACGATAGTAAAAACAGTTTTGCTCTTCAGAGAAGACTTGAAACCTAAAGTTCCTGAAGATAAATACCACACATTGAACAAAGATAGTAAAAACAGTTTTACTGTCAGAGAAGACTTGAAATTTAATGTTCCTGAAGATAAATATAGCACATTCAACAAAGACAGTAAAAACAGTTTTGCTGTCAGAGAAGACTTGAAATTTAAAGTTCCTGAAGATAAATACCACACATTGAACAAAGACAGTAAAAACAGTTTTGCTGTCAGAGAAGACTTGAAATTTAAAGTTCCTGAAGATAAATATAGCACATTTGACAACGATAGTAAAAACAGTTTTGCTCTTCAGAGAAGACTTGAAACTTAAAGTTCCTGAAGATAAATATAGCACATTGAACAAAGACAGTAAAAACAGTTTTGCTGTCAGAGAAGACTTGAAATTTAAAATTCATGAAGATAAATATGACACATTGAACAAAGACAGTAAAAACAGTATTGCTGTCAGAGAAGATTTGAAATTTAAAGTTCCTGAAGATAAATATAGCACATTGAACAAATATAGTAAAAACAGTTTTGCTGTCAGAGAAGACTTGAAATTTAAAGTTCCTGAAGATAAATATAGCACAAAGACAGTAAAAACAGTTTTGCTGTCAGAGAAGACTTGTAATCCAAAGTTTCTGAAGATAAATATAACACATTGAACCAAGACAGTAAAAACAGTTCTGCTGTACAAGAAGACTTCAAATCAAAAGTTCCTGACGATAGATATAACACATTGAACAAAGACATTAAAAACAGTTTTGCTGTCAGAGAAGACTTGAAATTTAAAGTTCCTGAAGATACATATAACACATTGAACAAAGACAGTAAAAACAGTTTTGCTGTCAGAGAAGACTTGAAATTTAAAGTTCCTGAAGATTAATATAGCACATTTAACAAAGATAGTAAAAACAGTTTTGCTGTCAGAGAAGACTTGAAATTTAAAGTTCCTGAAGATAAATATAACACATTGAACAAAAACAGTTAAAGCAGTTTTGCTGTCAGAGAAGACTTGAAATTTAAAGTTCCTGAAGATAAATATAACACATTGAACAAAGACAGTAAAAACAGATTTGCTGTCAGAGAAGACTTGAAATTTAAAGTTCCTGAAGATAAATGTAACACATTGAACAAAAATAGTAAAAACAGTTTTGCTGTCAGAGAAGACTTGAAATTTAATGTTCCTAAAGATAAATACCACACATTGAACAAAGACAGTAAAAACAGTTTTGCTGTCAGAGAAGACTTGAAATTTAAAGTTCCTGAAGATAAATACCACACATTGAACAAAGACAGTAAAAACAGTTTTGCTGTCAGAGAAGACTTGAAATTTAAAGTTCCTGAAGATAAATATAGCACATTTGACAACGATAGTAAAAACAGTTTTGCTGTCAGAGAAGACTTGAAATTTAAAATTCATGAAGATAAATATAACTCATTGAACAAAGACAGTAAAAACAGTTTTGCTGTCAGAGAAGACTTGAAATTTAAAGTTCCTGAAGATAAATATAGCACATTTGACAACGATAGTAAAAACAGTTTTGCTCTTCAGAGAAGACTTGAAACCTAAAGTTCCAGAAGATAAATACCACACATTGAACAAAGATAGTAAAAACAGTTTTACTGTCAGAGAAGACTTGAAATTTAATGTTCCCGAAGATAAATATAGCACATTCAACAAAGACATTAAAAACAGTTTTGCTGTCAGAGAAGACTTGAAATTTAAAGTTCCTGAAGATAAATACCACACATTGAATAAAGACAGTAAAAACAGTTTTGCTGTCAGAGAAGACTTGAAATTTAAAGTTCCTGAAGATTAATATAGCACATTTGACAACGATAGTAAAAACAGTTTTGCTCTTCAGAGAAGACTTGAAACTTAAAGTTCCTGAAGATAAATATAGCACATTGAACAAAGACAGTAAAAACAGTTTTGCTGTCAGAGAAGACTTGAAATTTAAAATTCATGAAGATAAATATAACACATTGAACAAAGACAGTAAAAACAGTTTTGCTGTCAGAGAAGACTTGAAATTTAAAGTTCCTGAAGATAAATATAGCACATTGAACAAATATAGTAAAAACAGTTTTGCTGTCAGAGAAGACTTGAAATTTAAAGTTCCTGAAGATAAATATAGCCCATTAAACAAAGACAGTAAAAACAGTTTTGCTGTCAGAGAAGACTTGAAATTTAAAGTTCCTGAAGACAGATATAACACATTGAACAAAGACAGTAAAAACAGTTTTGCTCTCAGAGAAGACTTGAAATTTAAAGTTTCTGAAAATAAATATAGAACATTTAACAAAGATAGTAAAAACAGTTTTGCTGTCAGAGAAGACTTGTAATCCAAAGTTCCTGAAGATAAATATAACACATTGAACCAAGACAGTAAAAACAGTTCTGCTGTACAAGAAGACTTGAAATCAAAAGTTCCTGAAGATAGATATAACACATTGAACAAAGACAGTAAAAACAGTTTTGCTGTCAGAAAAGACTTGAAATTTAAAGTTCCTGAAGATGAATACCACACATTGAACAAATATAGTAAAAACAGTTTTGCTGTCAGAGAAGAAATTTAAAAAATTCCTGAAGATAAATATAACACATTGAACAAAGACAGTAAAAACAGTTTTGCTGTCAGAGAAGACTTGAAATTTAAAGTTCCTGAAGATAAATGTAACACATTGAACAAAAATAGTAAAAACAGTTTTGCTGTCAGAAAAGACTTGAAATTTAAAGTTCCTGAAGATAAATATAACACATTGAACAAAGACAGTAAAAACAGTTTTGCTGTCAGAGAAGACTTGAAATTTAAAATTCCTGAAGATAAATACCACACATTGAACAAAGACAGTAAAAACAGTTTTGCTGTCAGAGAAGACTTGAAATTTAAAGTTCCTGAAGATAAATATAGCACATTGAACAAATATAGTAAAAACAGTTTTGCTGTCAGAGAAGACTTGAAATTTAAAGTTCCTGAAGATAAATATAACACATTGAACAAAGACAGTAAAAACAGTTTTGCTGTCAGTGAAGACTTGAAATTTAAAGTTCCTGAAGATAAATATAGCACATTGAACAAATATAGTAAAAACAGTTTTGCTGTCAGAGAAGACATGAAATTTAACGTTCCTGAAGATAAATACCACACATTGAACAAAGACAGTAAAAACAGTTTTGCTGTCAGAGAAGACTTGAAATTTAAAGTTCCTGAAGATAAATATAACACATTGAACAAAGACCGTAAAAACAGTTTTGCTGTCAGAGAAGACTTGAAATTGAAAGTTCCTGAAGATAAATTTAGCACATTGAACAGAGATAGTAAATACAGTTTTGCTGTCAGAGAAGACTTGAAATTTAAAGTTCCTGAAAATAAATACCACACATTGAACAAAGACAGTAAAAACAGTTTTGCTGTCAGAGAAGACTTGAAATTTAAAGTTCCTGAAGATAAATATAACACATTGAATAAAGACAGTAAAAACAGTTTTGCTGTCAGAGAAGACTTGAAATTTAAAGTTCCTGAAGATAAATATAACACATTCAACAAAGACAGTAAAAACAGTTTTGCTGTCAGAGAAGACTTGAAATTTAAAGTTCCTGAAGATAAATATAACAAATTCAACAAAGACAGTAAAAACAGTTTTGCTGTCAGAGAAGACTTGAAATTGAAAGTTCCTGAAGATAAATTTAGCACATTGAACAGAGATAGTAAATACAGTTTTGCTGTCAGAGAAGACTTGAAATTTAAAGTTCCTGAAGATAAATATAACACATTGAACAAAGACAGTAAAAACAGTTTTGCTGTCAGAGAAGACTTGAAATTTAAAGTTCCTGAAGATAAATATAGCACATTGAACAAAGATAGTAAAAACAGTTTTGCTGTCAGAGAAGACTTGAAATGTAAAGTTCCTGAAGATAAATGTAGCACATTGAACAAAGACAGTAAAAACAGTTTTGCTGTCAGAGAAGACTTGAAATTTAAAGTTCCTGAAGATAAATATAGCACATTGCAAAAAAAAAGTAAAAACAGTTTTGCTGTCAGAGAAGACTTGAAATTTAAATTCCTGAAGATAAATACCACACATTGAACAAAGACAGTAAAAACAGTTTTGCTGTCAGAGAAGACTTGAAATTTAAAATTCCTGAAGATAAATACCACACATTCAACAAAGACAGTAAAAACAGTTTTGCTGTCAGAGAACACTTGAAATTTAAAGTTCCTGAAGATAAATATTGCACATTGAAAAAAGATAGTAAAAACAGTTTTGCTGTCAGAAAACACTTGAAATCTAAAGTTCCTGAAGATAAATACCACACATTGAACAAAGACAGTAAAAACAGTTTTGCTGTCAGAGAAGACTTGAAATTTAAAGTTCCTGAAGATAAATATAGCACATTGAACAGAGATAGTAAATACAGTTTTGCTGTCAGAGAAGACTTGAAATTTAAAGTTCCTGAAAATAAATACCACACATTGAACAAAGACAGTAAAAACAGTTTTGCTGTCAGAGACGACTTGAAATTTAAAGTTCCTGAAGATAAATATAACACATTGAATAAAAACAGTAAAAACAGTTTTGCTGTCAGAGAAGACTTGAAATTTAAAGTTCCTGAAGATAAATATAACACATTGAACAAAGATAGTAAAAACAGTTTTGCTGTCAGAGAAGACTTGAAATTTAAAGTTCCTGAAGATAAATATAACACATTCAACAAAGACAGTAAAAACAGTTTTGCTGTCAGAGAAGACTTGAAATTTAAAGTTCCTGAAGATAAATATAATACATTGAACAAAGACAGTAAAAACAGTTTTGCTGTCAGAGAAGACTTGAAATTTAAAGTTCCTGAAGATAAATACCACACATTGAACAAAGACAGTAAAAACAGTTTTGCTGTCAGAGAAGACTTGAAATTTAAAGTTCCTGATGATGAATATAGCACATTGAAAAAAGATAGTAAAAACAGTTTTGCTGACAGAGAAGACTTGAAATTTAAAGTTCCTGAAGATAAATACCACACATTGAACAAAGACAGTAAAAACAGTTTTGCTGTCAGAGAAGACTTGAAATTTAAAGTTCCTGAAGATAAATATAGCACATTGAAAAAAGATAGTAAAAACAGTTCTGCTG
Organism: Mytilus galloprovincialis; assembly: GCF_965363235.1. Lineage (NCBI taxonomy): Eukaryota > Metazoa > Mollusca > Bivalvia > Mytilida > Mytilidae > Mytilus > Mytilus galloprovincialis. Next base: position 78,783,381 of record NC_134845.1, on the reverse strand, counting down.
TCAGAGAAGACTTGAAATTTAAAGTTCCTGAAGATAAATATTGCACATTGAAAAAATATAGTAAAAACAGTTTTGCTGTCAGAGAACACTTGAAATTTAAAGTTCCTGAAGATAAATATAACACATTCAACAAAGACAGTACAAACAGTTTTGCTGTCAGAGAAGACTTGAAATTTAAAGTTCCTGAAGATAAATATAACACATTGAACAAAGACAGTAAAAACAGTTTTGTTGTCAGAGAAGACTTGAAATTTAAAGTTCCTGAAGATAAATATAGCACATTGAACAAAGATAGTAAAAACAGTTTTGCTGTCAGAGAAGACATGAAATTTAACGTTCCTGAAGATAAATACCACACATTGAACAAAGACAGTAAAAACAGTTTTGCTGTCAGAGAAGACTTGAAATTTAAAGTTCCTGAAGATAAATATAACACATTGAACAAAGACCGTAAAAACAGTTTTGCTGACAGAGAAGACTTGAAATTGAAAGTTCCTGAAGATAAATTTAGCACATTGAACAGAGATAGTAAATACAGTTTTGCTGTCAGAGAAGACTTGAAATTTAAAGTTCCTGAAAATAAATACCACACATTGAACAAAGACAGTAAAAACAGTTTTGCTGTCAGAGAAGACTTGAAATTTAAAGTTCCTGAAGATAAATATAACACATTGAATAAAGACAGTAAAAACAGTTTTGCTGTCAGAGAAGACTTGAAATTTAAAGTTCCTGAAGATAAATATAACACATTCAACAAAGACAGTAAAAACAGTTTTGCTGTCAGAGAAGACTTGAAATTTAAAGTTCCTGAAGATAAATATAACAAATTCAACAAAGACAGTAAAAACAGTTTTGCTGTCAGAGAAGACTTGAAATTGAAAGTTCCTGAAGATAAATTTAGCACATTGAACAGAGATAGTAAATACAGTTTTGCTGTCAGAGAAGACTTGAAATTTAAAGTTCCTGAAGATAAATATAACACATTGAACAAAGACAGTAAAAACAGTTTTGCTGTCAGAGAAGACTTGAAATTTAAATTTCCTGAAGATAAATATAGCACATTGAACAAAGATAGTAAAAACAGTTTTGCTGTCAGAGAAGACTTGAAATGTAAAGTTCCTGAAGATAAATGTAGCACATTGAACAAAGACAGTAAAAACAGTTTTGCTGTCAGAGAAGACTTGAAATTTAAAGTTCCTGAAGATAAATATAGCACATTGCAAAAAGATAGTAAAAACAGTTTTGCTGTCAGAGAAGACTTGAAATTTAAATTCCTGAAGATAAATACCACACATTGAACAAAGACAGTAAAAACAGTTTTCTGTCAGAGAAGACTTGAAATTTAAAATTCCTGAAGATAAATACCACACATTCAACAAAGACAGTAAAAACAGTTTTGCTGTCAGAGAACACTTGAAATTTAAAGTTCCTGAAGATAAATATTGCACATTGAAAAAAGATAGTGAAAACAGTTTTGCTGTCAGAAAACACTTGAAATCTAAAGTTCCTGAAGATAAATACCACACATTGAACAAAGACAGTAAAAACAGTTTTGCTGTCAGAGAAGACTTGAAATTTAAAGTTCCTGAAGATAAATATAGCACATTGAAAAAAGATAGTAAAAACAGTTTTGCTGACAGAGAAGACTTGAAATTTAAAGTTCCTGAAGATAAATACCACACATTGAACAAAGACAGTAAAAACAGTTTTGCTGTCAGAGAAGACTTGAAATTTAAAGTTCCTGAAGAAAAATATAGCAAATTGAAAAAAGATAGTAAAAACAGTTTTGCTGTCAGAGAAGACTTGAAATTTAAAGTTCCTGAAGATAAATATAACACATTCAACAAAGACAGTAAAAACAGTTTTGCTGTCAGAGAAGACTTGAAATTTAAAGTTCCTGAAGATAAATATAACACATTGAACAAAGACAGTAAAAACAGTTTTGCTGTCAGAGAAGACTTGAAATTTAAAGTTCCTGAAGATAATATAGCACATTGAAAAAAGATAGTAAAAACAGTTTTGCTGTCAGAGAAGACTTGAAATGTAAAGTTCCTGAAGATAAATATAGCACATTGAACAAAGATAGTAAAAACAGTTTTGCTGTCAGGGAAGACTTGAAATTGAAAGTTCCTGACGATAAATTTAGCACATTGAACAGAGATAGTAAATACAGTTTTGCTGTCAGAGAAGACTTGAAATTTAAAGTTCCTGAAAATAAATACCACACATTGAACGAAGACAGTAAAACCAGTTTTGCTGTCAGAGAAGACTTGAAATTTAAAGTTCCTGAAGATAAATATAACACATTGAATAAAAACAGTAAAAACAGTTTTGCTGTCAGAGAAGACTTGAAATTTAAAGTTCCTGAAGATAAATATAACACATTGAACAAAGATAGTAAAAACAGTTTTGCTGTCAGAGAAGACTTGAAATTTAAAGTTCCTGAAGATAAATATAACACATTCAACAAAGACAGTAAAAACAGTTTTGCTGTCAGAGAAGACTTGAAATTTAAAGTTCCTGAAGATAAATATAATACATTGAACAAAGACAGTAAAAACAGTTTTGCTGTCAGAGAAGACTTGAAATTTAAAGTTCCTGAAGATAAATACCACACATTGAACAAAGACAGTAAAAACAGTTTTGCTGTCTGAGAAGACGTGAAAGGAGTAGGTCCGGTAAGGCCTGATTTCGGCCTCAATTTTCAAGTTCATCTAACGAAAAATTTTAGACGCTTTTTAAACACTTAAGTGTCTATTTCAATTGATTCAATTAGTTCATGGGAAAGATTTTAACTGATTACGTCATTAAAAATGCTCCGATTCAAGCTTAAATATGAAAAATCTATCAAATATGCCAAAAATCGTTACTTTTCAGATGGTTTTTGTCAAAAATGAATGTGGCCGCATCCGTGTTCATCCTCAACCTTTATATATATTATGTATTATCATAAAATACAACTTACATTTCAATATTATGGATGAACACGAATGCGGCCACTTTCATTTCAGACGGAAACCGTCTAAAATTTAACTTATAAGAATCAAATTGTGAAGATTTCAGTAACTTAGCACGACTTAATGATGCTAGTACTCGATACATGTGCATTGTATTGTCAAAAACAGCCCATATTTATGTAGCAGAAGCATTCTACTTTTCAATAAATATCTTAACGATTACATATTCACAATTTTCTAAAACTGCTGTATTTTGGGGCCAAAAATTGGTCTTACTGAACCTACTCCTTTAAAGTTCCTGAAGATAATATAGCACATTGAAAAAAGACAGTAAAAACAGTTTTGCTGTCAGAGAAGACTTGAAATTTAAAGTTCCTGAAGATAAATATAACACATTCAACAAAGACAGTAAAAACAGTTTTGCTGTCAGAGAAGACTTGAAATTTAAAGTTCCTGAAGATAAATATAACACATTGAACAAAAACAGTAAAAACAGTTTTGCTGTCAGAGAAGACTTGAAATTTAAAGTTCCTGAAGATAAATATAACACATTGAACAAAGACAGTAAAAACAGATTTGCTGTCAGAGAAGACTTGAAATTTAAAGTTCCTGAAAATAAATGTAACACATTGAACAAAAATAGTAAAAACAGTTTTGCTGTCAGAGAAGACTTGAAATTTAAAGTTCCTGAAGATAAATACCACACATTGAACAAAGATAGTAAAAACAGTTTTGCTGTCAGAGAAGACTTGAAATTTAAAGTTCCTGAAGATAAATTCAACACATTGAACAAAGACAGTAAAAACAGTTTTGCTGTCAGAGAAGACTTGAAATTTAAAGTTCCTGAAAATAAATACCACACATTGAACAAAGACAGTAAAAACAGTTTTGCTGTCAGAGAAGACTTGAAATTTAAAATTCCTGAAGATAAATACCACACATTGAACAAAGACAGTAAAAACAGTTTTGCTGTCTGAGAAGACGTGAAAGGAGTAGGTCCGGTAAGGCCTGATTTCGGCCTCAATTTTCAAGTTCATCTAACGAAAAATTTTAGACGCTTTTTAAACACTTAAGTGTCTATTTCAATTGATTCAATTAGTTCATGGGAAAGATTTTAACTGATTACGTCATTAAAAATGCTCCGATTCAAGCTTAAATATGAAAAATCTATCAAATATGCCAAAAATCGTTACTTTTCAGATGGTTTTTGTCAAAAATGAATGTGGCCGCATCCGTGTTCATCCTCAACCTTTATATATATTATGTATTATCATAAAATACAACTTACATTTCAATATTATGGATGAACACGAATGCGGCCACTTTCATTTCAGACGGAAACCGTCTAAAATTTAACTTATAAGAATCAAATTGTGAAGATTTCAGTAACTTAGCACGACTTAATGATGCTAGTACTCGATACATGTGCATTGTATTGTCAAAAACAGCCCATATTTATGTAGCAGAAGCATTCTACTTTTCAATAAATATCTTAACGATTACATATTCACAATTTTCTAAAACTGCTGTATTTTGGGGCCAAAAATTGGTCTTACTGAACCTACTCCTTTAAAGTTCCTGAAGATAATATAGCACATTGAAAAAAGACAGTAAAAACAGTTTTGCTGTCAGAGAAGACTTGAAATTTAAAGTTCCTGAAGATAAATATAACACATTCAACAAAGACAGTAAAAACAGTTTTGCTGTCAGAGAAGACTTGAAATTTAAAGTTCCTGAAGATAAATATAACACATTGAACAAAAACAGTAAAAACAGTTTTGCTGTCAGAGAAGACTTGAAATTTAAAGTTCCTGAAGATAAATATAACACATTGAACAAAGACAGTAAAAACAGATTTGCTGTCAGAGAAGACTTGAAATTTAAAGTTCCTGAAAATAAATGTAACACATTGAACAAAAATAGTAAAAACAGTTTTGCTGTCAGAGAAGACTTGAAATTTAAAGTTCCTGAAGATAAATACCACACATTGAACAAAGATAGTAAAAACAGTTTTGCTGTCAGAGAAGACTTGAAATTTAAAGTTCCTGAAGATAAATTCAACACATTGAACAAAGACAGTAAAAACAGTTTTGCTGTCAGAGAAGACTTGAAATTTAAAGTTCCTGAAAATAAATACCACACATTGAACAAAGACAGTAAAAACAGTTTTGCTGTCAGAGAAGACTTGAAATTTAAAATTCCTGAAGATAAATACCACACATTGAACAAAGACAGTAATCACAGTTTTGCTGTCAGAGAAGACTTGAAAGGAGTAGGTCCGGTAAGGCCTGATTTCGGCCTCAATTTTCAAGTTCATCTAACGAAAAATTTTAGACGCTTTTTAAACACTTAAGTGTCTATTTCAATTGATTCAATTAGTTCATGGGAAAGATTTTAACTGATTACGTCATTAAAAATGCTCCGATTCAAGCTTAAATATGAAAAATCTTTCAAATATGCCAAAAATCGTTACTTTTCAGATGGTTTTTGTCAAAAATGAATGTGGCCGCATCCGTGTTCATCCTCAACCTTTATATATATTATGTATTATCATAAAATACAACTTACATTTCAATATTATGGATGAACACGAATGCGGCCACTTTCATTTCAGACGGAAACCGTCTAAAATTTAACTTAAATGATCAAATTGTGAAGATTTCAGTAACTTAGCACGACTTAATGATGCTAGTACTCGATACATGTGCATTGTATTGTCAAAAACAGCCCATATTTATGTAGCAGAAGCATTCTACTTTTCAATAAATATCTTAACGATTACATATTCACAATTTTCTAAAACTGCTGTATTTTGGGGCCAAAAATTGGTCTTACTGAACCTACTCCTTTAAAGTTCCTGAAGATAATATAGCACATTGAAAAAAGACAGTAAAAACAGTTTTGCTGTCAGAGAAGACTTGAAATTTAAAGTTCCTGAAGATAAATATAACACATTCAACAAAGACAGTAAAAACAGTTTTGCTGTCAGAGAAGACTTGAAATTTAAAGTTCCTGAAGATAAATATAACACATTGAACAAAAACAGTAAAAACAGTTTTGCTGTCAGAGAAGACTTGAAATTTAAAGTTCCTGAAAATAAATACCACACATTGAACAAAGACAGTAAAAACAGTTTTGCTGTCAGAGAAGACTTGAAATTTAAAATTCCTGAAGATAAATACCACACATTGAACAAAGACAGTAAAAACAGTTTTGCTGTCAGAGAAGACTTGAAAGGAGTAGGTCCGGTAAGGCCTGATTTCGGCCTCAATTTTCAAGTTCATCCAACGAAAAATTTTAGACGCTTTTTAAACACTTAAGTGTCTATTTCAATTGATTCAATTAGTTCATGGGAAAGATTTTAACTGATTACGTCATTAAAAATGCTCCGATTCAAGCTTAAATATGAAAAATCTTTCAAATATGCCAAAAATCGTTACTTTTCAGATGGTTTTTGTCAAAAATGAATGTGGCCGCATCCGTGTTCATCCTCAACCTTTATATATATTATGTATTATCATAAAATACAACTTACATTTCAATATTATGGATGAACACGAATGCGGCCACTTTCATTTCAGACGGAAACCGTCTAAAATTTAACTTAAATTATCAAATTGTGAAGATTTCAGTAACTTAGCACGACTTAATGATGCTAGTACTCGATACATGTGCATTGTATTGTCAAAAACAGCCCATATTTATGTAGCAGAAGCATTCTACTTTTCAATAAATATCTTAACGATTACATATTCACAATTTTCTAAAACTGCTGTATTTTGGGGCCAAAAATTGGTCTTACTGAACCTACTCCTTTAAAGTTCCTGAAGATAATATAGCACATTGAAAAAAGACAGTAAAAACAGTTTTGCTGTCAGAGAAGACTTGAAATTTAAAGTTCCTGAAGATAAATATAACACATTCAACAAAGACAGTAAAAACAGTTTTGCTGTCAGAGAAGACTTGAAATTTAAAGTTCCTGAAGATAAATATAACACATTGAACAAAAACAGTAAAAACAGTTTTGCTGTCAGAGAAGACTTGAAATTTAAAGTTCCTGAAGATAAATATAACACATTGAACAAAGACAGTAAAAACAGATTTGCTGTCAGAGAAGACTTGAAATTTAAAGTTCCTGAAAATAAATGTAACACATTGAACAAAAATAGTAAAAACAGTTTTGCTGTCAGAGAAGACTTGAAATTTAAAGTTCCTGAAGATAAATACCACACATTGAACAAAGATAGTAAAAACAGTTTTGCTGTCAGAGAAGTCTTGAAATTTAAAGTTCCTGACGATAAATTCAACACATTGAACAAAGACAGTAAAAACAGTTTTGCTGTCAGAGAAGACTTGAAATTTAAAGTTCCTGAAAATAAATACCACACATTGAACAAAGACAGTAAAAACAGTTTTGCTGTCAGAGAAGACTTGAAATTTAAAATTCCTGAAGATAAATACCACACATTGAACAAAGACAGTAAAAACAGTTTTGCTGTCAGAGAAGACTTGAAAGGAGTAGGTCCGGTAAGGCCTGATTTCGGCCTCAATTTTCAAGTTCATCTAACGAAAAATTTTAGACGCTTTTTAAACACTTAAGTATCTATTTTAATTGATTCAATTAGTTTATGGGAAAGATTTTAACTGATTACGTCATTAAAAACGCTCCGATTCAAGCTTAAATATGAAAAATTTATCAAATATGCCAAAAATCGTCATTTTTCAGATGGTTTTTGTCAAAAATGAATGTGGCCGCATCCGTGTTCATCCTCAACCTTTATATATATTATGTTTTATCATAAAATACAACTTACATTTCAATATTATGGATGAACACGAATGCGGCCACTTTCATTTCAGACGGAAACCGTCTAAAATTTAACTTAAATGATCAAATTGTGAAGATTTCAGTAACTTAGCACGACTTAATGATGCTAGTACTCGATACATGTGCATTGTATTGTCAAAAACAGCCCATATTTATGTAGCAGAAGCATTCTACTTTTCAATAAATATCTTAACGATTACATATTCACAATTTTCTAAAACTGCTATATTTTGGGGCCAAAAATGGGTCTAACTGAACAGGGATGGGGTAATTGAAAATGTAATGGTAATTAAGTGTAATGCATTACAATTTTCCATGTAATTGAATGTAATGTGTAAATGAGCATTTTTTTAATTACATGTAATGGTAATTTAATTAATTACATTGAAAAAAGCATGTAATGCTCAATTACTTTTGAATTACATTTCAATTACATGTACATATACTTTTATGGTGTTAAAGATAAGGATTTGTGTTTAATAATATATTGTAAAATAATACTTGTTTTTCAAAATATTGACATTACATACTTTATTAATATATGAAGTCTATAATTTATACTGAAGTTACAATGTATATTAATATTCATTTGAGCTACATATGTTTTTTTAATAATTATTATTTAATTATAAATTTAAAAAATGTGAGAATCATATATTACGTAGTGTTCAGTTTTTAAGAGAAATCTTTTAATTAAATAGATTGATAAGTAATTAATCACCTTGTTAAACAAAAAAAAAAACAAAAAAGTATCACTGTGAAAAATCTTTCTTAGACAGTTCATTTAGAATTTAAAATCACTGCACACAATTATTTTGTCAAATTAGTATACACAAAAGGAGTATAGAAATAAAAACTAACAGCTGTAATAACAAACAGCAATTAATCAGATTAAAATGTCAAGGGGCAATGCCACTGTTACATGTATTTTTATTTAATTAGCAAAATATTGCTAATATTTAGACATTATACATGACTTATTTGTACTAAAAATTATTTTCAATATTGTGACAAGCACACTTTTTGATTTTTTTAATGTAAAAACAAATATTGATGATTTATGTATAATATCTTTATTTATGTTATGTTTAATTTTAATGACTTCATTTCTGAGATGTCAAAATACCCCTTGATGTATTAGCAAGTTAATAGGAACCAATTCCCCCTCCTTTCAATATGATGATCTTTTGATCATAGAACTTCCATGTTCTGATCAAGCAATATCTGCCACATTAGCACCTGTCGAAAAGCTATTTAGAATTGATGTCAAAGTGTTCAGACCAGAGAGATTTCGACTAAATGACAAAACATTAAAATAGCTAATGATTATCAAATGCAACGCTTTAACTATGCTTACATGAATATTTTACACATGCATTATTTATACATGTATAATATTGTTAAAAAAAACCATGACAAAATGTAATGTGTAATTTAATTAATTACTTTACTAAAGTAATTGTAATTTAATTAATTACATTTCAAAAACAGTGTAATGTGTAATTGATGTAATTGATCATTTTTGCAATGTAATGTGTAATTTAATTAATTACATTCCAATGTAATTGACCCCAAGTCTGTTACTGAACCTACTCCTTTAAAGTTCCTGAAGATAATATAGCACATTGAAAAAAGATAGTAAAAACAGTTTTGCTGTCAGAGAAGACTTGAAATTTAAAGTTCCTGAAGAACAATATAACACATTCAACAAAGACAGTAAAAACAGTTTTGCTGTCAGAGAAGACTTGAAATTTAAAGTTCCTGAAGATAAATATAACACATTCAACACAGACAGTAAAAACAGTTTTGCTGTCAGAGAAGACTTGAAATTTAAAGTTCATGAAGGAAAATATAGCACATTGAACAAAGATAGTAAAAACAGTTTTGCTGTCAGAGAAGACTTGAAATTTAAAGTTCTTAAAGATAAATAAAGCACATTGAACAAATATAGTAAAAACAGTTTTGCTGTCAGAGAAGACTTGAAATTTAAAGTTCCTGAAGATAAATTTAACACATTGAACAAAGACAGTAAAAACAGTTTTGCTGTCAGAGAAGACTTGAAATTTAAAGTTCCTGAAGATAAATATAACACATCGAACAAAGACAGTAAAAACAGTTTTGCTGTCAGAGAAGACTTGAAATTTAAAGTTCCTGAAGATAAATACCACACATTGAACAAAGACAGTAAAAACAGTTTTGCTGTCAGAGAAGACTTGAAATTTAAAGTTCCTGAAGATAAATATAACACATTCAACAAAGACAGTAAAAACAGTTTTGCTGTCAGAGAAGACTTGAAATTTAAAGTTCCTGAAGATAAATATAGCACATTGAACAAAGATAGTAAAAACAGTTTTGCTGTCAGAGAAGACTTAAAATTTAAAGTTTCTGAAGGTTGATATAACACATTGAACAAAGATAGTAAAAATAGTATTGCTATCCGCGTAGAAAATGCTATAGAGAAAGCGCCAGAAATTTCTATACAGGATCGTCATTCATTTTTTTCAAACGTACCGCACGATTATCATCAAAACATACAGTTCGTCCCATCAAACGACTCATCTGCTACTAATAGTAAAAACTTTTAAACATTTGAAGGAAACAAAATATTCAGACAGTTATCCCAAAGCTGTTCAACTGCATCCAAATAATCCTGTTCACAGTGGGCTAAAAAATGGAACTTCTTTTTTAGACAAAGGACAAACCATTCTCCTAGATCCAGATATAGCGCCCCCCTTTGTGAATCAAATGATGTAACGTTGGAAAAAGCAAGTCCACTACGCATTGTCTCCTTCAACAATAAAGGCTTCATCTCTAACAAAAAATCCTTGAATGAACTGCTAGATAAACACGACATCATTCTTTTGCAAGAACACTGGCTTTTTAATTATGAAAAAGAACAACTGAAACAACATCATTCAGACTTTCTCACCTCCTCAAGACATATTGATGATGATGAACCAATGTGCCCAATTGGTCGACCGAGAGGACATGGTGGTATCGCAATCTTATACAGAAAATCTATGTCTTCATTGTTTTCTCACCATCCAGACGGAAACAACAGAGTTGAAGCTATTGAAATATCTACAATCAGAAATTCTACTTGCCTATTTGATGTATATCTTTCATCTAGAGGTACCGATAGTAGACACGATGCTTATAGAGCAGCCTTAGACACTCTTAAATAAATTATCCTCAAGTATCAAGAAAACCGCTCAATTATTATAGCAGGGGACTTTAACGCCTCATTTACTAGACATTACAAGGACTCCCAAGATGAACTGTTCAAACATTTTTTAAGGAGAATCGAATGGAACTTCCAACTGATCACACATGTTTTCAAGGAACATCTAGATCACAGATTGACTACATATTGGTCAAATTTGCTGCGAACAATATAATTAGTTATCAAAGGTACCAGGATTATAATTTAGTACGCCAGACGCGCGTTTCGTCTACATAAGACTCATCAGTGACGCTCATATCAAAATATTTATAAAGCCAAACAAGTTCAAAGTTGAAGAGCATTGAGGATCCAAAATTCCAAAAAGTTGTGCCAAATACGGCTAAGGTAATCTATGCCTGGGATAAAAAAAATCCTTAGTTTTTAGTAAAATTCAATGTTTTGTAAACAGGAAATTTATAAAAATGACCACATTATTGATATTCATGTCAACACCGAAATGTTGACTACTGGGCTTGTGATACCCTCGGGGACGAAACGTCCACCAGCAGTGGCATCGACCCAGTGGTGTAAATAGTTATCAAAGGTACCAGGATTATTTCAAGAACTTATTCAGGTTAAAATCCTACTTGAAGGTCACGATTATCATCAAAACATAAAGTTCGTCCCATCAAACGACTCAACTGCTATTAATAGTAAAAACTTTTAAACATTTGAAGGAAACAAAATATTCAGGCATTCTACCCATTATCCTGTGTCTGCCGATCTTTGTATAGAACTAAGTGCCAGTCAGAAACAGCACAGAGAAGTTATCAGTACCAAAATTAACTGGGAAAAAGTAAATAAGGATAACTATGCTCTTAAAGTTCAGGAAGTACTTAGGGATAGAAAATACCTTAACATTAGCACACCATATGGAGTTGATCAAGCTACAAATAAATTACTTACTGGTTTAAATAACGAATTGGATACATGCTATCCTCGAAGAAAATCAAGATTTATTAGAAGGAAAAAGATAAGCTGGTCACCAAAAACTGGCCAATGCCGTCAGTAAATAAAACAAAAAGACAATCTTCCTCTAAAAAAAAGCAGGATCTCCTCCTTCTAAAGATAACATATATAACATACATAGGCTTGATGATAAACGTATAGTAAGATCAATACAAAGACAACAAAGTGCTGACAAAAGAAATCAGCTACATGAAGAAATTATGAAAGCATCTAAAAGGGACACAGAACTATTCTTTAGATTAATAAAAACCCAAAGATCCTCCTCCTCCCTATTTACTCATACTCTGCAGACTCCAGACAAAAGAGCTTCTACGCCGGATGATAGGAATGAATTCTTTAAAGAACATTTTGCAAATTTAGCGAAAACAAATGCGAATCCTATTTTTCGATAAAGAACATGACAATTTTGTCAAATTAGATGCAGAAACAATAGTAAAATTATGTTAAAATGAAGACATAACTGTTCAACCTGTTACCTCCTCTGAAATTTCAAAACTTATTTCACAATTTAAAAAGCGGAAATCTGGAGATGTAGATGGTCTAACATCAGAACATCTTATATACGGAGATATAGCTCTGATTGACTTCCTGACAACTCTGATCAATAACCTACTTTATACAAAACATGTATCTGCTGCTATAAAAAGGGACCTCTTACTCCAATCCACAAAAAAAGACATGGAGCCAACAATTCCATCAAATTATAGAGGAATAATTTTCATCTCTATCCTATGCAAAGTCTTAGAACTCTGCTTACGAGCTAGAGTTTAAGGTACCTTGAATAAGCAACAAAATAGACTACAGAACGGTTTCACAAAAGGTGCTTGCTCAATTAACACTGCTCTTTTAATCATTGAAGCAATACACGAAGCAAATGATAATAATAAAATTATCTTAATCACCCTAGATGCAGAAAAAAACATTCGATGTCGTAGATCATATACATCTATTTTGGAAACTATATCATCAAGGAATTACAGGCCCGACCTGGTTACTGGTCAGAGAGCTATATAAAAATCAACTCAAGTAAAATCTCAAGGATGTATCTCGCAAGCTTTCTCAAACGAACAAGGAGTAAAGCAGGAGTATTTTTTATGACAACTTCTACAAAGCATACAATAGGAATATCCTACATACACTTGAAACAACAATTTTTGGATTTTAAAAAGAGGGACGAAAGATACAAAAGGGACAGTCAAACTCATAAATCGAAAATAAATTGACAACGCCATGACAAACAATAGTACACATGACACAACATAGAAAACTAAAGAATAAACAACACAAACCCCACCAAAAACTAGGGTTGATATCAGGTGCTCCGGGTCGGAACCACGTACTTGAGTTGTCAAACGTACACAGATGATATTATACTATGAGCAACTTTTGAACAGAATGCATCAACTCAACTCCGTATCATTGAAAGCTGTAAAAAATGAAAGAGCTAAAATCAATAGTAAAAAAACGAAATATTATTGATCAAACCTTGAACTCTTCATCGAGAAGATAAGCGAAAAACATACCATAAAGCTTCTGGGTATTGAAAGAAAAGACCTAAATACCCCAAATGTAGTCAATAGAATCTTTACTGCTAGAGCTACCATGTATTGTTTCATGGGAGCAGGTTTACATGGAATAAATAGAGTGAATCCATTGATTTCATATAAACTGTGGAGAACATTTGTCGTACCAAGAATGCTATACGGCTTTGAAATTCTTAATTTTACTAAGACAGACATTTTAGAATTAGTAAATTCCAAGAAAAAGACATTTAAACATCTGCTATCTCTACCACAACGAACTGCAGATAACATATTTATTTTGCTTGGGGCAGAATCCATTGAACAACTCATCCACAAGGCAATGATTTCTCTATTCCTTAGAATTTCAAAAGATACAAATTCAATTGAGCATACAATAGGAATCAGACAATTAGCAACAAAAGATGAGAACTCCAACAGCTGGTATATAAAAGTGGATAATATACAGCCCGTAACAGAGTAGTGATCGAATTCGCGATTCTTTACCGTCAGAATAAGTTACGTTATCGACAAACTTATTTCAGAAGTGACATAATTTAATTTTCTTCATCGACAAAATATTTCATGTCCAACGTGTAAAATTTCATTGTTTAAGTCAAAGTTTTTTTAACACAGTAAGACATTTTTTTATTATCAACCTCTGTCATTTGCATTTTCATTTTAACGGTAAAGGATCAAATACGGGATCTCCGAAATTTCTATCATTTGTTACGTGGAAATCATTATTCAATCGAACATATGTCTTTGTTCATGACACATATTATGAAATACAAAGGAGTTGAAATGATCAAATACTTTTGAACTGACGGAAACAAAAATACATAATCTAGAATGTGTGTTCTGTCATAAACAATGGCTTCGGCGTGCGAATCGACGAGATCATGTTACATGTTACTGATCTTAGCTGTAGAAACAGTTGGTGCGACCTCGATAAAATCTTTATCAATTTAATATAAGCGACAAGCGTTAGCCTTTCAAAAAGGCTATTCTTTGAAAGGCTATTCGACTCTTAGCTGATGAAAATGGAAAGTGCTCTCGCTTTGTAGATTAATTCATTTACTAGAATAGCCACGTGCATCAATCAACAAATTTTACCACACACGTGAGGTCACACGTTATGAAGTAGTATCGTTTAACGTTGTTGTTGACTCCAGAAGATTCGACTATTTATAGATAAAGGTTACCTGTGTAAAATCTAATTGCTAAGATAGAGAGGACAAATCCGATACTCTACGGGATTGAAGGACATTTACTAGGTTCGGATTGTCCTAACCAATCAATAAACTTTGATTATTCACGTCTCGTAATATCTTCCAATCAGGTAGCAAGAAAAATTCACGCCCTTACTGTCCATCGTTCAATTCTTAATCTCGACTCCTAGGAGTCGAGAATAAATATTCATGACTACAATGATAATGAATTTATTGGAGTCACACCACTGTTTCTACTGTAATCATGAACTCGTCGGTAAGTGCAATGAAGACACTTTTAAAGATTGAGATTGTTGGTTTATTCTTTACACCTTCAAGGTATTCAAAAGTAAAATCACAAAAATACTGAACTTAGAGGAAGATCAATTGGGAAAGTTCATAATCACATGGCAAAATCAAATAACAAAACGCATCAAGAACGAATGGACAAGAACTGTCATATTCCTGACTTGGTACAGGCATTTTCAAATGTAGAATATGGTGGATTAAACCTGGTTCTATAGCGCTAACCTTGGTTAAAATTATTTCAGTGTTTATTTAAAGTTAAATTTATTTTCAAATCTCTTCTGTTTAAAATTGTCGAAACTTCCGTTTAAGGTTTCTGTGGTAAACTATCTATTCTATAGTTAGGACCATTTTATAATAAATACCGTTATGTACAAGAATACTTTCTTTATAGAAGTATAGATCTGCTGATTATAGATTTTTTTTATAACTTTCATTATTGTGACGACGCGCTATGAAATTCAGATTAATTTATAAATGAAGTTGTATATAAATTTTTGGTCATAAACACAAATCTTTTAAACAGTTCTACGAGTCCGTCAATGTTACAGTAGTCTGTTTACTGTAAGTTACTAAGCTTGGTCCGATTCATCTGTCATTTATTGAAACTAATTCACCACTTTCTGAGACATTCATTTTTATTTCACCATCAGACATGGAGCTACATTTGTAACTAAAGGAAAACTCTCAAATTAAAGAAATTTGACATGATATACTGAAACTTTCTTATAATCAATTAAACGACTGCTTTTCTTAGATATGTGATTTTTCATGGTCAAACTTTTTCATTTCAAACAATCCGAATTGAATGTTTATGACCCACGAAAAGAGAAACCAGAATCTCTTGATGACCAAACGTATGTACACGTTGGGGCGATTTAGAGCTTTACAGAAGAAGTGAGATTCCACCCTTGTTGAAAGCCTTGTTGAGACCTCTAGATTTTTAAATTCCCTCCGTTTTTCTCATGGATGGAGTGTGGTCTCTCTGTAAATTATCCCATATCTTTTCATTTTCCTATTTACCGAAGGTTCCATGTGAAAATTTCCATTGGATCATATCTGTTAAACTAAATGTACAAAACAGGCTCAGGAAAAGGCGAAATTTCTTTTTCAAACCCGAACTAGAAATCCAAATATTCTCTGTGTGTGCCATTGCAAGAAAAAGTTTTGCTCGTTATTTTGTCATATTAAAAAAAATTCTCAACAAAATTTTCCCTTTTAAACTGTACTAGAAAAAAGTTTTGCATGTGCAACGGACGAAGACACATTCTAATAAATAACAGAAGTTCAAATACCAGTCCTTCCATTTGTGTATACTAATGAGAAAACATTTCAAAGTTATTGATTGAATTCAAATCCATCACATATACGGTACACATTGTAGTCCGGAAAAATAAAGGACTTCATTCCTATCAAACACCTTTTTAATTGTTTACCAGTATATTTCTTTTAGTTTTGGGTAAAATTGTAAAGGAAATAATACTATCAAGACGTCCTTCCATAAATCTTTTTTTTTCTGTTCTGACTTTGAAGAAATGACTACTTTTCGCCCAATCGAAATGGTGCATGGACATATTTTGTTTCATATTATTAGAATTATTTTCAATATTATCGGTATTAAACTTGATTATCGACACATGGAAGTTTGTCAGCATTGGCAATCTTTTTAGCGTTAAAGTACCAATAGTTCGGTCACTACTCAATTAAGTTTGTCGATAACGTAGCTAATTTTGACGGTAAAGAAACATCAATTCGATCACTTCTCTGTTACGGGCTGTACTAGTCAACAAAAGAAACGATACACGACTTTGAAATAAAATTTATCAAAACGTATCAAATATAAAACAAAATGAGATACATTATTTTAAAAAGCTTTCATTTGCAATGTATGCACATGTGATAATGAAAATCAAAACTTGTCGGAAAGTATCTAAATTCCGTTTAAACGATAATAGGGTGCAAATTAGTTTTGCGGGATGGTGAACAAAAATCGACACATAATTTTCTAAGTTCTAAATAAAATTTAAAATTTGTTCAACAATATTCAATATGGTAATCAAGTTATATTCATGTTGTAACTAATGGGTTGCAATATTGTTTTTTTCAAAATTTTTTCAAAAAATGCAAAAAAATTTTTTTTTATTTTCGTCTCAAATCAATACTTTAGATATGAAAACAACACACAGTAAATTTGGAACCTTTCGGGTTAGTTTTAAGATTGTTTCCGCTTTTTGAATATCACTTTACACAGACTGTCTATGGTAAATCAGTTGATAATGTGTACATTTTAACAATTTCTCGTGGGGCCGAACTTTGCTTAACAAATAAATGAAGAAACTGTATGATTTTGAAAAACAAATTGATGGCAACCATTGTCTTTACCTTTAAAGGAGAGGTTGGCATCATTAGTTGGATCTTCTGTTTTTAAAATTGTCGTTTTATGTAAATTTTGTAAAAAAAAAAAAAATCGCGAAAAACGTCACGAAGCAAAAAAAAAATTTTTTTAAACGGATTTATATTTCTATAATGACTAAGTATTACTACCTTTAATTTCAATATTGGTCCAATGAACGGAAAACTTTATCTTTAATTTGAAAAAAAGTCTTGTATCGTTTCTTTTGTTGACTAGTATATTTTCAAGTCACATGGATTGCATGAGATAGTCTTAAATTCAAAGAAAAACTGGAAAAGATTGACCCATGATATGATAGATTCAACTTGGAAAACAAATTGGTCTGGGATAGTTGAAACAAAATGAACATTAAATTATATGGAAATAAGCAAATGGAATTTCCAAAATCCTAATAACTGTTGGAGCACCGTCAGAAACAACAAGGGAGATGTTGCTAAAGGCATAATTAAATCCAGAATACTGACTGGAACGTATAAAACTCAAAGTATCATAACAACCGCTTTGATTCAACAAAATCTGCAAAGTGCAAACTATGTATGGAAGAAACAGAAAACTATAAACATTTTCTTATTAACTGCATAAGCTTTAACTCTGTCAGAAAAATTCACCGTATCAGACTCAACCATTTGATGATTGAGAATCAGATCAACTACGACTGCATCATTAAATCTGAAAATGATCTACTCCAATTATTAGTTGACTGTTCAACCAACCGTGGCATAGTAGCTATAGAAAGAATTTGCAAAGACTGGGTATATGCATTACATACCAAGAGAGCAGAATTTCAGTGAAATATATATATTATTTATATTCTGCATAACAATTGCAAGAATGCAGAAATTCAGTGAAAGATAATAAACATTTGTACTCTTTTCTGGTGAACATCACATCATATTAAAATCTAGCTAGTGTCTGTCATGATAATGGATATAAATAAGAACATATCATTAATGATTGTTTGGTTGTCATTCTACCCTTAAATTCTCCATTGAAATATAGAATTTAACCTGTTGCTGAATAATAAATAATATTTTAACTATAACCCTCAATGTTCTATTATTAACATAAATAATAATACATGTTAAGAGCAATAAATGACATGGGTTAATGAGTTTTTAGATTTTAATGAAGCAACTTATGAGTTCCTCGCTTGATTATTAACTGTTTATCCTCACTGACATAAACTAATCTTATCACATATTTTTTTTTAACAAGTGGACATTTTAAAACTTATTAATTTGAAGTTTTTATTAATTTTTGAATTTTAAAATCTAATGTTTTAAGCTCATGGCTGTCTGATCTGTACAGTGTAAATACAAGTTTTACCTTCTATTCTTATTATTTTTATTTTACTAAAACAAAGTTACATATTCAACCTGAATTGTTTTACATTGTCTTATCGGGGCCTTTTATAGCTGACTATGCGGTATGGGCTTTGCTCATTGTTGAAGGCCGTACGATGACTTATAGTTGATAATGTCTGTGTTATTTTTTGTCTTTTGTGGATAGTTGTCTCATTGGCAATCATACCATATCTTCTTTTTTATATTATTAGAATTTTAATATTCTATAAAGTATAAACATTTTTTTAAATTATCCAAAATAGCATATTTTTAATGCGGTGACCTTGTCAGTAGGGTGGACTTCCGAAGAAGATATCAGATTGCAGTCGTAGTGGTTGATCCTGGGGTACGTAGAGGGCGTACGCTTCACTTTGATCGCCAAAAAAGTTTCTCATTGTTCTCACGACTCATATGATTATAAAAACGTTAAAAAAAACATCCCACTCTAAATACACCTTATAAAATGAGCCTCCTCATGGGGTTTTTGATTATGTGATTCATATTGCAGCAAACAATTTGTGATTATGTGATTACTTGGACACCCCAATGAGGGGCCTCCCTTATCGCTTTTTGTCCGTCATTACTGGACATCACATAGCCTTTGATTCTCGAAAAAAATTGATGTCACAATAGAAAATGTCTGACGCCACAAAGGAATAGTGATTGTTGTATTACGTCAAAAGTGCAAGTGTCGCAGATTCCTAATAGCGAAAAGGTCTGTACTCGTCGGTAGTATATAGATTCCGTTTTCTGAAATAACGACGTCCCTCGTTTGAAAAATCCTTGACTCGCCCTAAGTCTTGAATATTGACTGCTCCATATGGTAAAAAAACAAAAACATGAAAAATGCTGCATAGAAACAATTTCGTAATCGGACATTCAATTCAATATATGAAAAGCCGGGGGCGGGATTATACCTTGTCAAAGACTCCCTGAGAAAAATTTCAGGCGATTTTCAATCCATCACGTGCTTTGTTTTAAACCCCTCAGATGCCAAACTGTGCCAGCATTTCCACAATTTTACATATTAAGACAACAAAAGACCCATCAGAAACAAAAATTGGCACCCTTTAGATATATTTGGAGCCAATCGGGTCTAAGAAATGGCTTTTGATATCCCTCAGAAAAAAAAATCCACCCCTTTTAAGATATTAAATTACTCTGAATTGCCCAATGTACTAGTACTAAATGTCATCATGTGAACAGTTTTCTTGAAAGAAAACAAAAAATGTTGCATTCCAAAACATTATTTGCTTTGCAGTATGAAGATCACATAGAAAAATGAAGAAAAAATCTGACATTTGGTCGTCAATCGGCATTACTGATACAAATAAATTATTAGTGACCGCTGTCGACAATAAACTAGCAATTGATAGTAATAATATAAATCGTAAACAAACGTTTTTGTAGGAAATTTATGGAAGTATAACACAGAAAAGCACAAAAAATAGTTAAAAATTGAAGAAAACAAACAATGGAATTTGACATAAGGAGGAGGAAAACAAAATGTCCTGTCTAAAAGTTCAATGACACCCCGGAAGGCGCCTGCTACTAAAAATAGTACTCTAGATAGATGCTGATGTTTTCTTTACTGAGCATACTATGTCATGTCAATGTTGTTTACTTTTTAATAATCTTTCATAAACAATATTTAACTATATTTCAGAAACAGACGAATGATTTGTGTCGAAAGTTGTATGCTGTTTTAAAATGATAAAACATAGAATACATAAGACTGCGCAACAGGAACCCACAAAAAACTAGGGTAATCTCAGGTGCTCAAGAAGGGAAACAGATCCCGCTCAACATATGTCATGCTTCGTGTTGCAAACGCGGAATTAGGTCTTATTCGGTAGGTCTCACTCGGGATTTTGTTTTGTCTAAGTCACTTCACTGGTTCATTCAAATGTTTTATATACAATGTACCTATAAAGAGTTATTTTCTTTCAGAACGACAGGTCATTCTTTTTCAGAATCAACCCGGACGATACCATGTTTCAATGATATATGCTCCAAGGCATAAAATAATGACCTGTGTGAGGTCATTATTTTCCTTGATAAACATGCAATCTATGATTTACTTCAAAACTTTATTCGTCTAATAGTTTTTTGTTGCCGATTTGGAAATTTATTTTTTAAAATTCAATCGATGATAGGTATAAAAGATACCGTCATTGTAGTCCCGTATTTAATTTTAGAAACAAATAACGTGAAGTTTTGTTAATTTATCGCCACAATAAACATATAAAGAAACATTATCATATATGTCAGACTTTCATAAAATAAATCCAGATTTAACATATTCGTGTGTAAGATTTTGAAAATCTTATTGAATCAAACTGAATAGGTTGATTGATTTTTGGTTGCTTGCTTAACGTCCAGTGGCAAATATTTCATGCATGTTCAGAACGATACACACTGAATAGGACATCATACTGTGACCTACATGTATTTATATTCGTCTTTGTGTCAATGTTAACTTTTTAAAATTTATGTATACCTTTTACTCTATCAAATGATCGACTAATAAGATAATCTTATATTCTATTGAATACCATTAACGTTACTCACGAAAGGGTCGGGTGCGGAGGGTATATGATTATATCCGGATTATCTTTTAATAAAATGTATTGCTATTCAAAAGACAATCTTTCTGAATTTTTCATTCGATTCAAGTAAAATTGTTAAAAAAATAACCACTTTCCGCGATTGAAATAGCATAACAAATAGAAAAAAACATACCTCCTCCCCCTTTTCCATAAGCTAAGTGGTACAATAAATTACTTACATTGTGTCTTGTATTTGTCATACACCGTTATCGGATGGTAACAATACATTTGTGTCTTACTTCATGCAGTTATAGTTATATTTTTATTGTGTATGGATAATAATTTTTAAAAGGTTTATATCTAAATTATACTCACTAATAGTGAGTTTTATTTCACATTCTTAATGAGCCGCAGGGCGTATTAAAACCTGAACGCATTAGAAAGGAGTATCCCACTTTAGTGTTGTCCGTAAAATAGGATACTTAATTTTACAAATCTTTATAAAATTAATATTTTGTTGACGGTATATAAGTCAGATAATATAATCAATGAAACATTTACCTGTACAATGAATAAGGAAGTTAGGTATTCTTTGTTAGATAGAACTTTAAATAGAGTGACCCTTGTTAGCAACCCATTTACATAGCACTGATAGTTTTTTTCAAAAAATTAATGAGGCGTCAACAAAGACGATTGAATTACATGTTAGACTTGTTTATAAGTGTATTTTAAACAAACAAAAATATGAACATCTTACGAGGATTTACAAGTTTTATTATGAAGTCCAGCTTTTCTATTTGGTTCACTATAAATTAAATCACTTAGTTTAATATTATCTTAAATAGTTGTCTTCTCATATTCCAGAATGAGGTACTCAAAGGGCATTTATAGGTGTAACATATGATATATATATATATATACCCATGTAGTAGTAGATCGCGGACTTTCATAGGGGGGGATACGAAGGGGAAGATTAAAAAAGCAGGCGCTCAATATTAAAAAAACAACAACTTAAAACTTGAAACACATGTTACAATATAAGATGCATCCCTGATACGGCCATGTTCACAACAATCTACAATATTATGTTCTTATCATAAAGGTAATTTAATGTAACACATAATTATAAAAAATTCATATACTTAAATTTCTGTCTGAAAAATGAAAAGAAAAGTTACCAAAATGACGAACTTAAAGAAAATTCTAAATCGGAGAGTCCCTTATTAAAACATTTTAAAAGGCAACATCAAAAGCTAAAAACATCAAACAAATGGTAAACAACTTCATGTCATATTGATATTGCAAATAAATATTCAACAAAGTAACTAAAATTACCTTTAAAAGTAGTCCTCTTGGTTAAAAAGAATTTCCATTTTCGTTTCCTTTATAAACATTGCCAATTGTCAACAATTCATTTGTACATACGGGTATCTAGTATGTAATTCAATGCAATACAACAAATATGTTTATTAGACATGTTACGAAAAGGTATATTCTCGCCGCTGAGGTTGACAAATTACACTTTAAATTTGGGGACGGTCTCAAAACATTGATAATAGATAAAATTTAAATATGTATGTAAAACATCATTAAGAAGCATTCTTATATTATGACAATTGCTTTTGTGATATCATTGCTGGCTATCATAAGGCATGAAAGTTGTACGCGTGCAGAAGTGGGTGTGCTAGAAAAAGGGGCTGAGAGTTATACAAGTTCATTCGATTCTAGATTGATAATATATACATAGTAAGCCAATTAGACATTAGTTTTTATTGATGTATTACATTTCCTGGAAAAGTTCAATCTGTCACTCCACTGTCTCTCGGGTGTCTCCATAAGCTTCAAATGACTCTGAAAGTTTTAAAGCGCCTTATAGCGTCTGCGACATATACCCGACACTCTGATATGCGCATTTTTTTTTTTATTTTCTTCTATCTGCTCGTGGTTTAGCTCTTAGTTGATGCCTTTTCAAATTTATTCTTAGCCCCCTCCCTCTCCCTGAAAAAAACTCTGGTACCTCCGTAGAGATGTAATATGTACAAATCTATAAAAACGCCATAATAATTTTGTTAGGAAAACCCTAGCATTGTTAGCTTAAATAGAGGAAAGACCCATCGGTCTTCGGTGTTAATTTTCCTATCGTCATTTTCTAATGAAACGATTAGCGAATTTCCACAAGACGTTTCAGGAATTTATAAAATACAAAATATCTGCATAAGGTAGTGTTAAGGTGTAAATGCAAAGTCATTATGTGATGCTTTTGAAACTCTGCGGCAAGGATGTTCAACCGGTGAATAGTGAGTCATATTTTACACAAACCTTTAATCGTTCTGAACATGCGTTACATATTTGCCACTGGACGTTAAGCAACCAACAATCAATCAATCACAAATCCCTTATCAAGAAATACAAATTGAGATGAAACTGTTTAAATTAAGACAAAGTTGGAAAGATATAAAGGAAAATATGCATGCTCTCGAATCTATGTGACCGGGAGTAATTTTTTTAAACTAGAATGCAACATGTTTCAAGTTTAAATTATATAACAATTGTGTTTAGGTGTTTTAAAGCAGATCCCTTTAGATATGGATCAAAAGACATACATTTCTTTGTTTGTTTTTCATAACTACACATGTATATAAAAACTAGAACACACCGGCGAAATCGCGGGCATTCAGAGCGGAGTTAAAAGTATGTAAAGTGTTGTTTGAAGTTTTATAACTCCTCCTTCATTTCCAAAATTCCCAATTTTTGGGTTTCTATCAATTTCAATATGAACATACATTTAGTATGTTATGAACATTTAAGTAAGGAGCCTGTAGTTCAGTGGTTGTCGTTTGTTTGTGTGTTACATATTTGTTTTTCGTTCCTTTTTTGTACATAAATAAGGCCGCTAGTTTTCTCGTTTGAATTTTTTTACATCGTCATTTCGGGGCCTTTTAAAGCTGAGTATGCGGTATGGGCTTTGCTCGTTGTTGAAGGCCGTACGGTGACCTATAGTCGTAAACTGTGTCATTTTGGTCTCTTGTGGAGAGTTGTTTCAACATGGCAATCATACCACATCTTTTTTTTTGTAATCAATGAATTTGTAAAATATTTAATGAATGGAGAATTTCAGAAAAGGTATCAAAAGTTCACATGAGTAATTTTAGCGCTTATCTGTATATTACTATATATGTATTCACTTTCAATTCTTAGTTTAGTAATCGATCCATGGTGGTCAATTGACATAGTATACAGACCCTCTCCATTTAATAAACTCTGAACAGAATTAAAATACACTTTATTCGTTCTATTTGTTTGTTCAAAGTTTACAGAAAAATAAGTATAATCTGACTTAAAATTTCGTCCAATGACGGGACAATATCCGGATGCCTTTTTTCTCGTTTTTCTCCCAAAATAACTCAATCTGAATAATCATATGAATGGATGACAAATGCGACTATTCACTGTATATATAGGACACAGAGTCGTGTTGATTAATTTATTGTGGAAAGAAGAGAAGCGACACCAAAAAATGAGGTCTTCTCGTTTAATAGTATAGATGACCGTTACATATATATGTATATATATTCACGAGCAGGTATAAAGCAGATTATAGTACTTAAGATTATTTGCATGGTCTATCAAAGGCTACTAGCCGAAAAAAATCACACAGGTATTTACCCCGTGTCTCCGTTGCATTTTTATAACCACTCCCCCCTCCCATTTGTTTGCATTAGAGTTTCTTAAAAAAATATAATGGAATTTATTAATATCTATTTCTTTATATTTTTTAAGGTGCAAATGGTATTGAATATTCGTTCCATACGAAATTTCCTCCAAAAAAAATCAATGCAGTTTTCAAATAACATTCAATGTAAACACAGGTATACACAGGTAATCTCTTTTATGTTTTGACGCAGTCCCCACATTTAAAGTGTAATTTGTCAACCTCAGCGTCATGAATATACCTTTTCGTAACATGTCTATTGAACCGATTACAAAAGATTAAATTTTAAATACTTTTGTACATTATGCAAACTGCGTTGTGCTTTTTATGTAAGCGTTTACTTATCATGCGAATCTTTCCGAAATAATGGAAACATTTGATTCATCTTTTTTTTTTAAATTTCGAAGGAAATTGTTGTTAAAATGAAGTAAGCTGCATGCAATGATTTTTATCTCTGTATTCGCTTATGCAAAATGAAAGACTCAAGTGTTAAGTACATATTCATGGCATGGTGATTAGAGGAGGAGAAATTAAATTAAAAAGAAATAAAAAAAAATAGCTGTTAATGAGGATCTGGATGGGGGTTTTTCATTTCTTTATTCTTTGTGTTGTTTTTCGTTTTCTCTTTTCTTCATATTTTAGAAACCCATTACAATTTTCAAATTTCGCTCACATCAGTTTACGTGAAATTCATGTGAAAAAATTCACATCAGCTTCTTGTGAATCTCACTTCACGTGAAATTCACATGAAAATTTTCACTTGAGTTTCATGTAAAAGCTCGTTTGAGGTGAATCTCATGTGACATTTGTAATGTGAATTTCACGTGAGTTTCATGTATAAGCTCGTTTGAGGTGAATATCACGTGAAATTTTTAATGTGAATTTCACGTGAGATTCATGTGAAATTCATGTGAGCAAATTATGCCTGTGTAGTCTCTTTTCTTGATGTTTAATATCAAACCATTACTTGCTCTATTTTACTCTATTCTTTTCTTTTTGTTTTGCCCTTTGTTTGCACATGTTACCTAAATTAGTACCAATCAGTCATATTTGCCTTGTGTAACATTGGTTTGATCCAAAACAAGCGCTCATATGTCATTGTATGTTGAGTTGCTACTCCACTGATAACTCATGTCTGTCATGATCACAAGTAAAAGTAAAAATATGGGTAGTTATTTATAAACTAATAACTTTTTATTATTAATAAAATACTAGAAAGCCAAATGTGTCGGTTTTCAATGAATCTCATTTTGCTATATTGGTATGTGGTATGTAAGTTTATATGTACTTGGAGACAGGACAACAATGTTATCCCTTCAGCTCTCTTTCATCAAAATCAATGTTGTTTTCATTTTAAATATTTTCGTGTGTTGTGGTGTGTAATATTTCAAAAAAATACTAACACATTTGTTGGACGATCTACCATCAATTGTTTCTTTACTTTCCACTGATATTAAACTAGTAAGTAAAAGCAAATCGTTAGCGAAAAGTAAAATCACAAAAATACTGAACTCAGAGGAGAATCCAATCGGAAAGTCCATAATCACATGGCAAAATCAAATGACAAAACACATAAAAAACGAATGAACAAGAAAAAGGAGATGGTAAAATGATTGTTATGTCGATAAGTTCAAGATACTTCGGAACTCGCCTACTACTAACATAACACTCTACTTGATAATTTTCTACAAACAGTCTTGACTATACAAAACTTGTTGAACTCTTTACTTTGAGCCATTGTGTATGGACGAAAAGATATTAATTCTTCATGTGAAGGGTTCAACAACGACGAATTAACAGACAATACCAATCGGATTGTTACTATACATATGAGACACATAAATAGATTCAACAAAGCGCTTTTTGCATTTTTTCTTTTTTTCATTTAAATATAAATTTCTAATAACTAAGGATTAGTTGTCTATTTTTCTTTCTTGGTTACGGTAATGTTATTATATGATTATGTGTGCGCCAGAACCAGAAATAAAGAAAACACGATATTGAAAGTCAAATAAGGCGTTTGCAAAGCATCCTTTTATTTTGGTTTCTTTTTTGGTAACCAATATACTTTTATGAGTTATAAATTATCACAATAGTTATGCTAGTCAGGAATATGACAGTTGTTGTCCATTCGGTTGATGTGTTGTATCATTTGGTTCTGCTGTTTTATTATAGACTATCGTTTTCTAAATTTCTTCTGAGTTCAGTATTTCTGTTATTTTAATTTTTGTTGTTGTTGGATATCATACAACACACAAATGATTTGTTTAGTGACAAATCCTTTACTACACTATCCCTGCATCAAGATATTAAATTTTATTAACTTCCCCCTTTATGTAAACAATTCAATTTAGTATTTTGTTGATGTCTCATCTTATGTATATAATTACACAATACAAAAGATATATTGAAGGCTGCTTTTTTAGTAATTAAATTTTGAAACATATAGTATACTAGAGCAGTTTACAGGTAAAAAGGCACCCGTAGTGGGATTTACCTTTTACGGTCAAGGTAGTTTAAAACCTGCGAGACTGTAGATCCTGAAATATTTATATACACCAAATTTAGTTGACCTATTGAATATAGTTTAAGAAAAAAGACCAAAAACTGAACAAGAGTGCACACGCTGATATGTCTTGCCTTCTTTACTAACAAGTAAATGATTAATGAGATCAAAGGTCAGATAAACCAAACTGGAAATACAGGTACACCTACAATGATTCCATACAACAAATAGGTTTTAAATTAACATGTTGTTGATCTACAGTCATTGCATATCTCTCAGAAACAAACTTAACCAGGAAAACTAGTCATTGTTCAATGAAACATGAAAATGGGGTCAAAGTTAAATGAATCCTGCAACAAACATGGATATATTACTATAATTCCATACACCAAATATAGGTGACCTATTGTTTAAAGAATTAGAAAATTGACCAAAAACATAACTTTACACTTGGCAATGAACCGTAACATGCTTAAAAATGAGATGAAGATCATATAAAATATGCCTACCTGACATGTACATCATACAATATATATATTCATACACTAAATATAGTTAATCTATGTTATACAATGTATAACACTTATTTGGGTCGTATAATGCTATCATGATGTCGTCGTCCGAAGGCGCATTTATTTTCCGGACAATAACTTTAGTTTAAGTTTTAAATGGATCTCTATACATTTTTACCAGATTGGTCAATTCCACTATAGAAAGGTTGGGAATGATTCTGGAGAACATGGTCTCAACAGTTTATAAATTAGAGGCTAAAAAGGACCCAATTAAGCACTTTTGTAGTTTCCAGACAATAACTTGTGTTTAAGTGTATGAATCACTCTGAAATTATACCACAAGTTACTTTTTTGGGGGGAGGGGGGTTATTGTTATGAGTCAAACCATTTTAGAATATGGTCAAAAAGGGGAAAATTCTAGTTTTTGTGATTAATGCACAATTAAGACAATTTAAAAAACAGTGTAAGGGATATAATCCAAACGTTTTAAAATACAATGTTGGGTATATTAGGATTTACCATCCTTAAACTACAATGTACTTGTAGTAATACGTTTCTGATTTTGGATTGTTTGAAATATTAATGGTCAATTACAACAGCAAAGTGTTTTGCACTAAGCAAAAAAGAGGGGTTACCATTTTTGCAAGGGGTGGGTTGGTGTAGGTGATATATTAGCAAAGCATAGTGTATTGCACAAAAGCAAAACATATATAAATTCAAATCATATAAATAATTATAAGTTCTTTAACTAGAGTTATTCTGTGTCAGAAATCTATCGTGTGACAAATATTTAAATTACAATTCCACTTCATAACTGTATCAAGCGCTTATATTGTGTCCATTTTTGCCTCAACTGTTTAGAGCTGGACCTTTGCGGTCGTATCCAGCTAAGCTCAGCGAAGCAATTTATTTAAAAGCATGTGAATTGAATAGTAATTTCATCCAGTGACATATATACAAATGTGTATTGGTCTTTGTTTCATCCAAGACACTATCTATTATGGCAAGCCGTTCTCGTCAAAACTATGTTTAAACCCTTTTTTCGACAAAAATACACACTGAGATTTAAAAACCTAAAATAACACACTGAGAAATCGAAATTACACACTGAGATTTAAAAAAATAAAAAACACACACTGAGAATTCAAAATTACACACTGAGATTTTAAAAAGACACACTGAGATGAAATAAATTGAAAAACACACACTGAAAATTGTTAATTACACACTGAGATTTCAAAAATACACACTGAGTTTAATATGCAAATTACTAATGAATATTCATGAGATGAATAATTCAACAGATTAATATCTTGATCTCAAGAACTCTTGTCATTATAATGAAATGCGATTCCTTCAACCAACATTCGTAATAAATTTCAAGACTTAACATCGCTCATTTTCATAAGTTTGTTGCCTATAATTCAGATCATTACTACCAGTAATTAAACATGTGTCCCTTTTCAAAAGTCTTCCAACTGTTTCCCTTATTTCGCTAGTTAATCTTTTATATTTTTGTTACGTTTATATGCTATAATAGACACGTGAGTAAAAATTTCACTGCATTCTTTTGCAGATTGTTCCAATGTTTTACTCATAATTTTAATAAAGTTTTTCACCATTTGGTTATATTTTGTAATAAGAGTCAGTGGGTATTTTTCTTGTTCTTGTATTTTTAAAGGTTTTTTACTAAAAATTTGGAACCAAATCGAAGGACTAACGAGTTATGTTCCCTTGTTGTTTTAAGCTTGTAATAGATTCAGATTAAGTATGCTAATTAGATATGTGCGCATAAAAAGTGCGCACAAATCTCAGTGTGTAATTTCAAATTCTCAGTGTGTGTTTTCAGTTTATTTATTCTCAGTGTGTCTTTTTGAAATCTCAGTGTGTAATTTTCAATTCTCAGTGTGTAATTTTCAATTCTCAGTGTGTAATTTTCAATTCTCAGTGTGTAATTTTCAATTCTCAGTGTGCGTTTTTCATTTTTGTAATCTCAGTGCGTCTTTATGAAATCTCAGTGTGTAATTTTTAATTCTCAGTGTGTAATTTTCAATTCTCAGTGTGTAATTTTCAATTCTCAGTGTGTAATTTTCAATTCTCAGTGTTTAATTTTCAATTCTCAGTGTGCGTTTTGAAGTTTTTAAATCTCAGTGTGCTTTGTTGTAATTCTCAGTGTGTAAATTTTTCGAAAGATGGTTTAAACATAGTTTTGACGAGAACGGCTTGCCATAATCTATGTCTGTTGTAGTCCGATATTACTCTGACGTCCAACGCCCTATCTTGTCTAGCAAAACAGCCGTTCGACGTCAGAGTAATCGCGGACGATGCCTGATGAAAATTGATCGGGGATGATAATGGTTCTGATGTGATCGTGGTCATTTAACGAATTAGTTTGTTTATTTTTGTCTCCTAGAACAGGTCTTTATAGGTAAATCGAAATGCATTTAAAATAATTACTTGTCCACGGCAATAATCTGATACAATTTTATGTTGGCAGCCTGGTTTTGTCCTTTTATTTACAAAACGATTTTTGTCACAAGTGCATGTGAATCTATCGGAGCGTAATATACACAAGGAAAATGTATAAGAAAAACAAAATGTCAAGGATAAACTAATATTGGAGCGGCATGCGGCCCGAAAATAAGCGGAAGCGGTAATTTTATTTTTTATTGAAAAGTCAATCCCTTCAAAACAGGAGCGGGAAAAACCAAAGAACTCAACCTCAATTGGTTTAGAAAAAACATCAAAGTGGACTGAGATTTAATACCAACATCCTTGTTGACATACTTTACCACGAGCTGTGTTGCATATACATTGTCATGGTATATACACATGTGTTCACTATATTCATAAAGCTGTGGAATCCAAGAATAGCAGGTAAAAAAAATCACATTTATATATAAAATGACAGATAGACAAAGTCATCTGTGCACGATAAGTTCAACAGGATTATTCTACACAGTTCTATCAATATCAAAAGTTTCCCACCATGGTTTAGTTACATACTTTTTTGTCTGTATGTCAGGTCGTTGAATATAAATACTCAGAATATGACATTCATAAAACTTTAAAATCTTAGTCTTAAAACATGTAAAAAAAGCCACCTCTGATTTGTACACTGTACTTTGCAAGATAATGATATACAACTTGACAACAAACACATTAACTGCTTTGATTACAATAGATTTATATCAAGTTCGCGTTCCTTTTAATTTAGGAAGTACCCCTATTAGTCAGATTATTTGGTGCTTTACTTTAATATTATATAGAGTAAAGTATATGATATTTCGATACTTATTTTCCACATTCAAGCTGCATATAAATCTGTGTGATCTTGTCCCTGTCTGTTTGACTATATCTCTTTTCACAACAGATCTCAAGGGGCTACTATGGTATAGAGATATAGTCATCCCTTGGTCTTGTCTCTTTTCACACCGGATCCCAAGGTAAAACTAGGGTTTAGAGATGTGGTCTTCTGGTAGTCTCGTCTATATCCAACCCGGATCCCAAGGTGTAACTATGGTTTAGAGATATTGTCATCAATTGGTCCCTACTCTTTCCACACAAGATCCGAGGGTGTGACTAGGGTATAGAGATATAGTTATTTCTTGAACTCGTCTTTTTTCACACCAGATACCAAGGGTTTACTAGGGTTTAGAGAATTGGTCATCTCCTGGTCTCATCTCTTTTCATACCACATCCCAAAGGGTTACTAAAAAATATAGACGTGAGGTAATTCCTTGGTCTCGTTTTTTTTACACCGGATCCCGCTGTGTGACTAGGGTAAAGAGATAAAGACATCCCCTTGTCTCGTCTCTTTTTACACCTGATCCCAAGGGGTAACTTGAATATATGATATGGTCATCCCTTGGTCTCGTCTCTTGTCACACCGGATCCCAAGTGGGTGACTAGGATAAAAAGACAATGCCATCCCTTTGTCTCGTCTTTTTTCACACCGGAGACAAATTGGTAACTAGGGATTAGAAATGTATGCGTACACACTATATCTATATATATGCCACAACATATCAAACACATTTTACAATTGCCGATCGCCCTCAACACTAGAAGGACACCGGTTTCTATTATAATATGTTTTTGATACACATACCAGCGACGTATAATCTCGGCACATACTAATTTCATGAAAATAATATCTAAATATGTAAACAATCTCTAAGCTGTGTTCTAAAGTTGTCCTTTATGTTCACCAAAACGGTGTGTACTCTAAAGTGCTTCTTAAGGATCACAAACACTGGTTGTTCTCCTAAAGGTTCATCAAATATACGTGTTCTCTAAAGTGATGCGTAAGGTTCACCAACACTAGGTTTGTTCTAAAGTTGTCACTAAGGTAAATCAAATATGGGTGTACTCTAAAGTGCTCATAAGGTTCACAAAAACAGGGTGTGTTCTAAAGTGCTCATTAAGGTCAAACAAAACTCGGTGTACTCTAAAGCGCTCCTTAATGATAACCAAACACCAGGTGTGCTCTAAAGTGCTCCTTAAGATTCACCAAAACTTGGTTTGCTATAAAGTGCCCTGTAAGGCTCACACGAACTGGATGAACTCTAAAATACTCGTTAAGGTTCGCCAAACTGTGTGTACTCTAAAGTTCTCCTTACGGTTCATTAAAACTTGTTCTGCTCTAAAGTGCTCCTTAAGGTTCACAAAACCAGGATGTGCTCTTAAGAGCTCATTAATGTCAAACAAAACTCGGTGTACTATTAAGTGTTCCTTAAGGTTCACCAAAACTGGGTGTATTCTAAAGAGCTTCTTAATGTTCGCCAAAACTAAGTGTAATCTAAAGTGCTCCTTAAGGTTCACCAAAACTTGGTATACTCTAAAGAGGTCTGTAAGTTTCACCAACATTCGGTGTAGTCTAATGTGCTCTTTAAAATCAATCGAAACCGGGATATATATACACCATATACAGGCGTTGCTAGATAATTGTATAAACTGGGAGATATTTACTCAATATGCAGGCGCTGCTGAGATATTATATCAACTGGGAGACATATATTCAATATGTAGGCGCTGATGGAATTTTATATTAACTAGGAGATATATACTCAATATGCGGGCGCTCCTGGAATATTATATCAACTGGGAGATATATACTCAATATGCAGGCGCTCCTGGAATATTATATCAACTGGGAGATATATACTCAATATGCAGGCGCTTAGACATGAGTATTCACAGCATTTGGATTGACACTTTTTACTCTACAAACAACATCATACTAGGTTGTGACCTTAGTAGTGGACGTAATATTCAGATTGGATTCCGCGAAGATTTCCGGATACAGATAAAGGTAAAATATTGGACTCATATTTTGACAGTTAAGTTGACAGTAATATTTTTGAAATACTTTTTGTAAACTTTTGTAAAATGAATCTTGTTAAATTTTTTTATTGATTTGTGTCTTTTGTTGTCTACAGTTTAAAGGTGTTTTCTGACCGTAACAGAAATTGGGGGCTCGTCCGGGTTAACGAAAATATCTTATTCCAATTTTTTTCAGTATGTTTATTAGAACTAGCAAACACGATTTTACAATATGGCATTTGATGCCGGTAAATTTTTGAAAACGCCAGACCTGGAGGTGTTTTAGAATTTAAAGAAAGAGGAATTTTTGTTGCTTGCTAAACATCTGAAATTAAATATTAAAGTATCTATGAGAAAACAAATTATAAAAACATTGGTAATAGACAAATTAGTTGACGAAGAAATTTTAGGTGAATAGGCTATTGAACTTAAGGTCAAA
This sequence comes from Mytilus galloprovincialis, assembly GCF_965363235.1. Taxonomy (NCBI): domain Eukaryota; kingdom Metazoa; phylum Mollusca; class Bivalvia; order Mytilida; family Mytilidae; genus Mytilus; species Mytilus galloprovincialis. The sequence goes on along the minus strand of NC_134845.1, from coordinate 78,749,568 downwards.
AATATTGACGCCTTTAAATTAAAAGAACTTGAATTAGAACATGAACTTAAATTAAAAGAACTGGAAATGAAGGAAAGATTGGAAATGGATAAAAAAGAAAAAGAAGATGAATTTAAATTAAAACAAGATGAACTTAAATAAAAACATGCAGAACTTGAAATGAGGGAAGGGTTATAGATGGAGAAAATGAAAATTTAAATGGACAACACTAAAGTCCGGTCGAAATCAGAATATTATGATGCAGCAAAAAATATACGTTTGGTTTCCAGATTTTGGAAAAAAACAGTCGATACATATTTTCAACAGTTTGAGAATATTGCTAATAACTTGAGATGACCAAAGCCGTATTGGACTACGATGCTGCAAAGTGTTTTTGAGGGTAAGGTCGCTGAAATAAACTCTGCACTTCCATCAGAAAAAGTACTGATTATGACACGGTAAAAGAGAAAGTTTGAAAGCTCATGAATTAGTCCCAGAAGCATATAGACAGAAATTTAGATCTGATAAAAAGTTTGATTCACAAACCTATGTGGAATTTGCTCGGGAAAAAGAAAATCTATTTGATAAATGGCTTACGTCATCGAAAACAGATAACAATTTTGATAACCTAAGACAATTGATGTTATTAGAAGAGTTCAAACAATGTGTTCAATTAGACGTAAAACACATTTAGACGACAAAACTGTTGAGAAAATACATGATGAAGCTGTTTTTTCATAATCAAACCGTTTCACATAAAACAAAGTTTCAAGGGTAAAAAATGTTAATACTTCAAGTGGAAATTACAAAAGTCAAAGCACTGAGTGTACGGTTAGTAAGCCTGTTGCACAGAATAAGAGTCAGTCCAGTTATAATCATGATAATATGACTAGTCGAAAACTTGATAATTTTAAGAAGAAGTCACTGAGAAGAATGGTCACCTGATGGCTGATTGTTTTAGGCTCCAGAGAAAGAATGAACGAGATAATAATCCGAAGGCCAGTGCTTGCACGACACCTTTTGTTACCAATACGTTGGAATATCCTGCGAGTCAGGCATTTAGGTCCAGTTTTTGTGATTACATGGAGGAAAGAAATCCTTTATGTCTGATGGGTTAGTTCTATTGTTGATAATACCACTCTTCAGCCTATTAAGATTGTACGGGACACTGGAGCTTCTCAGTCTTTATTGTTTAAAGGTGTGTTGCCTTTGTCCAAGAAGATTTATGTTGTTGCCTCCATTTTGTTTCAAGGTGTAGGGTTGTAGAGATGTTCCTCTTTATCGTATTTATCTGAAGTCAGATTTGATAACTGGACCAGCTGTTGTGAGTGTTCGTCCCTGTTGAGGGTTTTTCATTGTTGCTAAGCAATGATCTAGCTAGGAACAAAATGGTTGCACCAATTGTTACCAGTAAACCGGTGGTGGATGTTACATACAGATGATGCTGAACTATATCCAGCTTGTGTTGTTTGTAGGGTGGTGGCTAGAAAACAACAAGATGAGGATTTGCAACAATACCAGTTTAATTACATTGACCTTTCTGACACTTTCCTAGCCGACATTGAAGGTCCTGGTAGCTCAGCAAAGGCCATAATAAGACCACCTAGTGTTAACCGGAAAGTAATTATGCCATGGCCAGACGTAAACAGCCATTCATTAGACCGAACGAATCTTTTCGAATACAAAATAAAGACCCTGAGATTCTTCAGCTCCACGAGAGGGCTCAACCACAGGAGGAAGCAGACAAAGTGGCCGAATGCTATTACCATCAAGACGGCATTTTAATGAGGAAGTGAAGGCCTCCTAATTCTACCCCAGAGGAGCAGGAATGGACAGTGGTATACCAAGTGGTGGTGCCTGAATTTTATTGGCAAGACATTATTGGTCTTGCCTATGACACCCCCTTGGCTGGACACTTAGGTATAAGGACGACTTGTCTAAAGATCTTGCAGCATTTCTACTGGCCAAGACTTAAAAATGATGTCGCAGAATATTGCAAATCATGCCATATATGCCAGGTTGTTGGTAAGCCTAACCAGAAAATACCACCAGCATCACTTCTGTTTATTCCAGCCTTTGAAGAACCTTTCAGCAGAGTTATAATTGAGTGCGTTGGACCTTTACCAAAGACCAAGACAGAAAACTCGTATTTATTGACGATCATGTGTACATCTACTCCCTTTCCTGAGGCTATTTCGTTAAGAAATATCAAGACACCTACTATTGTCAAAGCTGTTTTCACGTTAGCAGAATAGTTTTATTCTAGTAGGATTATAATTTAATACGCAAGACGCTTAGTAGGACTTCCTTAGTGTATACAGTCCGACCAGGAATCAAACTTCATTTCAGGTTTATTTCAGCAAGGCTTATACCAGTTAGTGATTGTTGAGTATAGATCAAGTGCTTACCATCCAGAATCTCAAAGTGCCTTAGAACGTTTTCATCACATTATTATTACTTTTTGTCTTCGATTCGACAGTGACTGGGATGATGGAGTTTACTTTCCACTTTTTGCAGTCCGAGAGGTTTATCAAAAATCCATTGGATTTAGTCTCTTTGAGTTGGTATTTGGCCATACTGTAATGTGACCGTTAAAATTGATTGAGGAAAAGTGGCTTACTGAACATACTGACTTGAATCTTTTAGGCTATGTATCTTGATTTAATGTAAAATTATATATTGCTTGTCAAATTGCTGAAGATGAAAATATGGTATGATAAAGGTTCCAGAGTTTTTGAGCCTGGTGATAAGTATTTTTGCCAGTCCCTGGAAATCGCTTACAGGCGAAATATCGTGGTTCCTATACTATAAAGAGTAAAATCATTGATTTGAATTATATTGTAAAAACTCCAGGTCGGCGCAAACAAAACAGAGTGTGTCATATTAATATATTAAAACCATATTTTGATCGTACTAATGAATGTGAGAGTAAACCAGTTGCCACTTTAGGCATGGTTAAATTTGAGAACAATCATGACAAACCAGATGTAATTGAAAACCTTTAAGTTCAAAATCTATGGAGGGGGATGCAAGATACCAGAGGGACAGTTAAACTCATAAATCGAAAATAAACTGACAACGCCATGGCTATAAAAGAAAAGGACAAACAGACAAACATTAGTACGCATGGCACAACATAGAAAACTAAAGAATAAACAACACGAACTCCACCAAAACTAGGGGTGAGCTCATGATTAGGTGCTCCGGAAGGGTAAGCTGATCCTGCTCCACATGTGGCACCCGTCGTGTTGCTTATATTATAACAAATCCGGTAAATAGTCTTACTCGGTAAGTCACATTCATCAGGCGAATATACAAAGTTAAGTCCTGGTATCTATGATGATTTATCATGAAAGGGAAGGGGATTGTTGTTACGACGTAAGGAACATAACCAATATCATTTGTGAAACAGTTATTCCATAACGGTCAACCAACTCGTGATGGCGTCCGTAAAATTTACGAAGAGATGATTTCAACTTCACCACTTGGAACTCTTGGTTTAATAGCTTCCTTGTGAGCAACAATCCTCTATAAAAACAATCATGATAGGAAATGCAAGCACGGGGATATCGTATCAATTGGGAGATATATACACCGTAAACAGATTATCATTGGTCATCTCAACTGGATTGCTTTTCTCACTTTCGCCGTACTTGTTCAAGCGAGAAAATCAATATTGTTGAGATATCCAACAATAATCTATAGTTAGAATGGAAATGAAAGTAAGCTACATTTGCTTCCTTCATGGATCAAACAAAGAGTTATCTGTGAAATCCCGGTCATGATTCGTATTTACGCCTATTTTTCTTACATTTGCGATATTCTTACTCCTATTTACAACTTTAAAAGAAAAAAAAACTTAAACATGTAGAATTTCGGTTTCATTTCAAGTTCATGATTATAAGCGACTATCTAGCTGATGAATGTATGCTTTGGAATTAAAACAAATTTGATCAGTCTATCATACGAGACGAAAATACACGGAAGAATTCCTCGCAAAATGGACTTAGGTCAACTCTATTCGAGTGAGCTGAAACTTTATTTTCTTTATGATTACGTAATTTATCAACGAAGAATTTAGGAACATATAATTATCATGTCAGCACCGAAGCACTGCTTACTGAGTTGATGATACCCTCGGAGACTAACAGTCCACAAGCAGTTGGATCAATTGCAACCAATTGAAAGTAAAAAGCAGTATCACTTTATTAATCTGATTTTTTCAAAGCGCTTTTCTGGATGGACTAAAAGTCGAGTAACACAATGTAAACCATCATCTAAAGGTGACCTCATGTTCTCTTGGTGTAAAAACAGACATTGATTATTTATAAGTTTAAATTGGCTTTGACCTAGATTTTCGTAGCTGCAAGTTATCTTTCCTCGTTGCGTTTTGTCTCTTGTCTTTTTTTCTTCTTGTAATACTGTTTGAGCTACACCAAGATCTGTTGAAACGAATGATTTCTAATCTGATTTGTTCAGTTAATTCTTATATTGTGCTTTTCCGCCACTGTCCTTGGTTTGGATGGGGCTAGTTGTGTACAACAATAAGTTTAACCCAACCAAATTTATCATGTGGATCTCTAAGTCAGTATCAAATACCTAATTGTTGTCTCTGTGTTTTTTTTCAGTTAATGTGTTTCGTTTAATGTTTATAGCCTGCATAAGCCGGTGTTTTCTCAAATGATATGTTTCATGTTTTATTCTACGGTGCCTAAGCAGGGTTTGGCTTTTATTCATTGTTGAAGGCCGTTTGCAGAGTAACCTTTAGTTGATTAAGACATTGTACGTTTGTCTCTAGTTGATAGGTTTTTATTGGCAACCATACCACATACACTAATTTTTATATATACATGTACGTATTATTTAATTAACGCATATATATTAAATCATGAAAAGTTTATAAATCAAATTATCGCTATTTTACGAAAGTTTCCTCTGATTGATAACTTTCTGCCTCAGCACAGTCGAGTGATATGAAAAAATATCGCAAGAAACTAAGGGAGCACGTGCTGTTGTTAGTGAAAATAACATGAAATTAACAAAGTCTCCATAGGTAAAATAGCGATAAACAGATTTTTATCTGTCATCTCAACTTTTCCCGTTCAGGTTCAAGCAAGAAAATCAATCTCGTTGAGATAACCAACAATAATCTATTAGTAATGTTTATATTATTACTTTCACAACATAATCATAGTTGATGTAGGTAAATTCACTACAGTATAAAAAAGAAGATATGGTATGATTGCCAATGAGACAACTCTCAACAATGACCTAATGACCCAAAAATTAACAACTATATGTCACAGTACGGCCTTCAAAAATGAGTAAAGCCCATACCGCATAGTCATCTATAAAAAGCCGCGAAATGACAAATGTAAAACAATTCAAACGAGAAAACTAACGACCTTATTTTATGTAGAAAAAATGAACGAAAATCAAATATGTAACACATTAACAAACAACAACCACTGAATTATAGGCACCTGACTTTGGACAGGCACACACATACATAATGTGGTGGGTTCAAATATGTTAGCAGTGCCTTTTCAACAAGTAATGACACTATTTCCACTTTTAGGTAATGAGCTGCATAATGGAGTGATGTATATATATATATGGAATATAAATTAAATTAACCACGATAAAAGAAAATCGTTTAAAGTAAACTGTAGGTTTAGGCATCAGTCCAGTTACAATGTTTTCGTAGGAATTCGTTATCACGGTATAATTGAACTCGTTTTTATTGTTTCCTGTAGTGTTAACTGGTAGCAAGAGTGTTTTTGCCTTGTATGATTTGTCAGTATTCGTACTTTGGTACCATGGCCATCAACCTCTTTTATACACATTGTGTAATAAATATAGTTAAGAATCCAGTCAAATGTACACAGGTTATTGACACATATTCTTTTGAAAGATGTATGTAGCATATATTATTTACATTATGCCATATATTTAAACATTAGTTAAAGATAGTGACCGAACAACTACAATATGAGTTGCGAGGAGATACTAAATTAAGTTGATAGACATTCATCTCGTTATTTATGAGACAAAACCACTACAACCATGACTTCTAATATGCTCGTCGAGTATTTATTATTTGATATTATATGAATACATTATACATTTGTACAAAAAGTTAAGTTTTTAGGTTGGCTCAGTGTTCATATTGTGTATCCATCCCCTCACACAAATGTAGTCCCATATGCCTTATTCACTACTCACATATGCAGTTTTAGCTTTGGGATCAGCAGCATGGTCAACACGAACCCCACCAAAAACTGGGGGTGATCTCGCGTGCTCCAGAAGGGTATGCAGTTTCGTTCCACATGTGGCACCCGTCGTGTCAATGAGACAACTATCCATCAAAGTAACAATTTATTAAGGTAAACCATAACAGGTCAAGATACGGCCTTCAACAAGGAGCTTTGGTTCACATCGAACAGCAAGCTATAAAGGACCCCAAAATTACTAGTGTAAAACCATTCAAACGGAAAAACCAACGGTCTAATCTAGATAAAAACGAAAACCGAGAAACACTTATGAACCAAATAAATAGACGACGACCACTGAAAGAAGATATGAGACAGACTCTACTGTATCCGGTGTATACTTTATCTCTAGTTCGATGGGATAGATGCGTTCAACAAAGACACCAAATTTCGAATTATCATCTATAAAATATGTTATGTTTCTTAATTTTCGTTTCATTGGGTTGCTGTTATACTTTTGATTATCTCATATCTCCTTTAATCAATAGGAGATATGACTTAGAATTTGCTTTTAGTAAATCGCCATATTGAATTTGCAAAATTCTGGATTAACTATTGAGATAAAAAAACATACTCAACAATTAAGAAATAGTTCATGGCAGTTTTCATTTAACCATGGGTTTGCCGAGCGACAGCGAATATTAATACCCAACCCATGGTTAAATGAAAACACACATACGGCTGCCATGACTTATTTCGATTCTAATATGATAAATTCATAGTGTTACAAGTAAACTTGAAAGCCCTATACACACGATAATTTGCTGTTCCGTTTACTCCGATATGATAATATTAGTAATATTATCTTATTCCATTATACATTTTTTTCAACTTCATATGTTCTGTTAATGTAATGTCATTGCATATTTAGGCGTACAAGATGTTTTAAAACGCCTAATGATTACGTAAAGGATATAATAACAGTGCACTCTGTAAAATATTGGAAGGGTTGAGGCCGCAGGCCATAGACATGTTCAATATTTTAAAAAATGGACTGTTAAAGCCTTATATCTTACTTAAAACATTTTTTAACGCATAAAAAAGGTGAAAAAATGAAAGTAAATACAAATATTTGTTAAGATTTATTTTCATCAAGTTAGTATGAAATATTGTTTTAGGAATACAATTTCTTTACAATAAATTTTATCCTACATGTTGGCCTCTTTAAACAGTAAATATGAAACAATGGACAAACAGAAAGTACAGCTGAAGGTAAACAGCATGTATTGCTACATAAAGATTAAAACACAGGGTATGCGTATAATGATTTTGGCGGGCGCAAGGACTAATCTCAATTTTTTCCGTGAATACCTTTTCATGCATGTTGTGTTTTAAAATGGATAAAGAAGAAGGAAGTATATTCTAGATGCATAAAACGAAAAAAAAAAGTGATGTCGTTATTAGTGGTTGTGTGGTTTAAAACTTTGGATTAAAATCAAATGTGTATAAAGATATACTCATTTTCTGTGTGGATTACAAAAAGGATATAGTTATATTAGCTAATAATGGCAAGTATTATATTTATTATATTTCAAAATGTTATTCTCTCCTGTTAATTCATGTTTCTTCTCTGGTTTTATTTCTTACTAGTTGAATTAGAAAAAAAAAAAGAAAAACATGTGAAGACAGGTTCACGTTGAAACATAGCTAGTGTACCGCATTGTTTTTTTTATTATTTCAAATATATAAAAAATATGAACAAATAAAAAGATAACAACGTGCAATCATTTAAAATTCTATTGTTGTTCATCAGAATTTTCAAGAGACTGTTATTGTCTACCCAACCGGTACCACCTGATCATATCCATACCCCCTCCCCCTTTCTGTTTTTTTTCTTTCTGCAAGACCGTCTCTCTCTTTTTTGTCTCGTTTATTTGTGTATTGATGTCCCTTGTGTTCTTTTTATGTTGTAATGTTACCTTTTTGTCCTTTGGCAAAATAAATTCTTTCTTATTTTCTTTTATAACTTAAAACGATCACTACGAACAAAGTGCAAATCGGACACACCATTGATTTGTTTGACAGATAACATGCGGAAATGTCTTCCTTTATTGTCCTGCCCATATTCATACTTCATAAACGAATGGTTGCATTAAACTCATATTCAAGCAATAATATCAGACTTAAAAAAACAACGCCAAAACCTGAAATTAATAAAAACTATTGTAGAAATCCAGGATAGTTTAAGAAAGTTATTAAAATTTTAAAACTTTAACCAGAGTGAATGTAATGTTTCCCGGCAGAAAAACTAAGTCCAGTTATAAGTAAAATACGAAAAAAATTGAATTTTAGTTTAACAAAAGTTAATTCTGGAACCAAGATCTAGATTTGCACTTTGTACACAGAATGAGGGTAAGTTTATGGTCCTTGTATTGCGGCATGATCTATCAAATGTTAAAAGCATTACTTTATTGTTTTTTCTTTTATTTTTATTGTCGTTTAAAATGATGTTAGAAAGAATGAGAACAACACAAGAGGTCAATTTTGCAAAAAGCAACCAACAATAACTACGAAATATCTGGTTTCCGACTTGAGATAAAACACACACAAACTGTGGCGTAGTTTAACATGTTTTCAGGCGTCAGTGGTGTCACAGCATCACAAAACAAAAAACTGTAAAAAATTGTTCTGCAGGACTAATCCAATTAAAAGTAAAAAAAAAATAAGACAGGAAGTCTTCGTCTAAGAGTACCCACAGTAACTAAAAGCTAGTACACAGTCTCTAAAAGAATTAACGAATAATTCAGATTAGTGGATCATCGACAAGGCATAGGATCATAAGGGTTCATATCTGTATACCAGTATATATTTAGTAATGTCATTGTAATTACAGCACAGACGATCAACGGTTAATCAAATTGATTGATAGAAAGAATGATCTGTTGTTTAACGCAATTTTCAGCACTATTATCTGTTTTGCAATTGGTAGTTTTATGTGATGGAGGGAGAAGAAGTGCCAGGAGAGAACCACCGACCTTTGGCAGTAACACTTGAGCTAGTCAATCTAGATTGGAGTCGAATGCACCTGCAACGTGCAGGATTCGAACTAAAAACTTCAATTTGACATGCAGTCAAGTGATACAATCGCTAAACTACATAGAGTACTCGGCCACCGAGGTCTTTCAACCGATCTGAAAGTTCATTTCTTAAAAGCGGTACAATATATCTCAAACATCCAAACAGTTATTTACGCTGTAAAAGTATTAAACAAAATTAAACTATGTTTATATTAAGCTATATATAACGTAGCAAGATAGTAATCTTGATAACAGTAGTCAGGAAACGACAAACAAAATAGTTGTAAAACACTTAAACGAAGGCAAAATGAAGGTGTAATACCACCAAATCATGGTATGTCACATCCGGTTGCAAACGAAAATAGGTCGAAAAAAATATTCCCTTGAATTTTACAGTTGTAGGTAATTAATCCTACATTTTATTGCAGTAAAACATTTCTGGATCATAAACATATATCTTGGGTATTTCAAAGCACCACTATTTGTTTGTTTTGTGTTTCTATGGAATATTTTGGAAACTTGAGGTTACATGGTTACTAAAGCTTGTACAAAGGTTAACTACTAAGGGGGGATGTGATTGGTTAACTTCCAGTGATAGTTATTTTCTTATATGCGATGGAATGTTATGTTTAATTTCTTCTCTAGTACAGGACAGGATGAAACTTTACTCATGCCTAGTATTTCTTTATTTAAAACAAAGATAAATTCTGCACAATTTTTTGAAAAGTAGTATCCATAGTATGAATACAAATATAATTCTCAACATAAAAAAAAATTCCAATAAATTATGTATTTTGATTAAGGATGTCCTTCCATACAAAAGTTTATCAAAACATGTAAAATATTCAAAATTGAATCACAATTGTCTTCAACCGCAATATATATAGTTGTTTCTTTTACAGGGTTGCAGATACAGTATACTCTTCAATACTTTAAAAGAATGTTACAGCCCCAAACAACATCGTTTTTGTATGTAAAATTCATTACATTAACTGCTTGATAAACGAATTAGGTATTGACAATTCACTTGGAAACTCAACATATACCCTCACGACACTTACCAAAGAGGAAATCCTGGATAATCATAGGTCTGTTCTGTGTTCCTTTGGAATTTCAACCAAAGATGAAGAACTGGATCTGCCATCACTGTATTGGATACCTAAACTACATAAGTGTCCTTACAAACAACAGTATATTGCTGGGTCTTCCAAGTGCTCCCCGAAACCTCTTTCTAAATTATTAACATCTATTTTATCAGCAATCAAAGACGGGCTTCAAAACTGCCTATTCTAGAGGGAACGTGAATCAGATGTAATACTTAAAAAAAATCTTTTAGAGTACATACAATCTAACTCTCTTTCATCTTGTAACAGTATCAAAACATTTGACTTTTCTACTCTGTACACTAGTATTCCACATTCCAAACTAAAAGACAAATTGAAAGAGTTGGTATTGCTTTGCTTCGTAAAAAAGAATGGCCAACGTAGATACAAGTATCTTGTCTTAGGGAGGGTTAAATCCTACTTTGTAAAGGATCACTCTGATTCGAACAAAAAATTCTCTGAAACTGATATTATCAAGATGCTTGATTTCTTGATTGACAACATATTTGTTACGTTCGGAGGACGTGTTTTTCAACAGACTGTCGGCATTCCAATGGGAACAAACTGTGCCCCTCTACTTGCCGACTTGTTTCTTTATTATTATGAGGCTGACTTCATGTAGGAACTTCTTAGGAAGAAAGATAAGAAGTTAGCAATATCCTTTAACTCTACTTTTCGCTATATAGATGATGTTCTTTCACTAAATAATTCAAAATTTGGTGACTATGTAGAACGAATCTATGCAATCGAGCTAGAGATAAAGGATACTACAGATACAGTTAAGTCGGCCTCATATCTTGACTTACATCTAGAAATTGACAATGAGGGTCGGTTGAAAACAAAACTTTACGACAAAAGAGATGATTTCAGCTTTCCAATTGTGACATTTTACCATTTCTAAGTAGCAACATTCCAGCAGCACCTGCATACGGGGTATATATCTCCCAATTGATACGATATACCCGTGCTTGCATTTCCTATCATGATTTTCTTGATAGAGGGTTGGTGCTCACAAGGAAGCTATTAAAGCAAGAGTTCCAAATGGTGAAGTTAAAATCATCCCTTCGTAAATTTTACGAGTTGGTTGACCGTTATGGAATAACCGTATCACAAATGATATCGGATATGTTCTTAACGTCGTAACTACAATCCCCTTCCCTTTTCTGAATGTGACCTACCGAATTAGACTATTTACCGGATTTGTTATCACATAAGCAACACGGATGCCGCATGTGGAGCAGGATCTGCTTACCCTTCCGGATCACCTGAGATCACCCCTAGTTTTTTGGTGGGTTTCGTGTTGTTTATTCTTTAGTTTTCTATGTTGTGTCGTGTGTGCTGTTGTTTCTCGCACGGTATTTCTTGTCATACCATCTATTATTTGTTATGTTTTTAATAGAAATAGAAATTAAAAAAAAAATACATTTAAACTCTTTTACCTTTAAACAACTAGAGCTTTTCTATACTCAGCGAACGATGGTGTTCTAATCCACTGTTCTGAGTTTTTAAAGTTTAATACTGTGGATTCATTTATTTCCGCGGGTATCAATTTACGTGGAGTAAGGAAAAATAACATACTCATGGATATTTAACTTCGAAGTTTTGCATACAACCCAATGAAATGTGTTATTCGTTGAACTTCTAATTTAGTGGTTCAACTGTACCCCGAAATCCACACAAATTGGTATCCAACGAATAATAATACAATACAAAGTTTGTTGTTGTCAATTATGTCGCCCTATAATTTGTGCAGTACAATTAAGTTCAATTTCATACAAGTGATTACCTATTGATTACATTGATTATTTAACAATTAAACAAAATCAAGTTTTTTTCAGCAGAATAATTTCTACAGGAATAATATATATAGTTTTACAATATATTATAGATGGACAAACTACTGGTGACTAAACTGTATCTAAAATTAAATTTCTCTCTTTGAATAAAGTACACAATGATAAACCTACTTTTTTAATTATAACCTTATCCTAAGATGACATTAACCATATCAATTTTGATTTATTTGGGAGGCTTTTAAAGTTGTTGTTAACCTAGAGGGTATCATCAGCTCAGTAGTCAGTTTTTCGGTACTGACATGATTTAACAAACTTTACTAAAATTGTCCGTTTATAAATTTTGAAATTATTATGAAACTAAGGTTTCAACTCCCTCAGGCAAAGTTTGCTTTTATTTTAAATTAGATGAATTTGGCTATTTATTTTAGGTATTTTTGAAATATAGCTCTTAAAAGATTTTCTGTACTTATACATCTTCGGATTTTAAATGTTTGGCTTTGAGCTTGAAGACAAATCCAGAAAAACGTTTCGGACACAAAAAATCATTTAACGTGTTGTTTTCAATTTTTAAGCAATTTATATATTAAGATCTTTTATTTTTTTAAACAGGACACTAAAGAAGAAAATGAATTTCATCTTCAACTTCAGTGTTGCATAATTTACATATACTATCCCCCACTCGAAGCCCCACATATCTTCCTCTTTCAATATCTAATTTATGTGCACTGACTCTGAACTAAGTGAGCAGTCGCCTTTCATCCACATTTAAAATTAATAGTATTTTTCCATACAAATATTTTCTTTAAATAATCTGTAAGTTCTTAGTTTATGTCCATGCTGTTTATTTTGTCTGTCATTGTAAAGTTCAGATTTCCAAATACAAGAATATTTCTGTTTTAATTTGCGGTAAATTAGTGATTTTCAATTAATCTTTGAATTTTTAACAAGTTTAAGATCTATATCAAGATATTTCATAAGAATAACAATACAACTATACCAACTATTTTTGTTTAAACTATTTAGTGAGTTAGAGACATTCAGAGCTTCAGAGAGAAGGATATCATCAGACTTTAATATATATTTATAATATCTAAACATATCTAAAATTACTTCAAGAAATAAGGGATATCTTCCCATTCCACCCAATACAGCTATATTTGTAGATTTGTTACTTAAACCCATAGAAAATGTATAGAATTTGACATGAATACTTTCTTGTATCATGTCCTTGCATAGTTTAAATAGATTATGTTCATTTTTATTTAGTTTTTATCTATTACTGAAGCTCCCCATATTTCCCTCCCATATAACAACACAGGTTTCACAGTATGATCAAATATATGTGAAAGAGTGTTAATTTTAGGTTTATATAAGTTAAAAAAATATATTTAAATAACGCTTTCAATAAAATTGAGAATGGAAATGGGGAATGTGCCAAAGAGACAACAACCCGACCATAGAGCAGACAACAGCAGAAGGTCACCAACAGGTCTTCAATGCAACGAGAAATTCTCGCACCCGGAGGCGTCCTTCAGCTGGCCCCTAAACAAATATATACTAGTTCAGTGATAATGAACACCATACTAAACTCCAAATCTTACACAAGAAACTAAAAGTTAAAATAATACAAGACTAACAAAGGCCAGAGGCTCCTGACTTGGGACAGGCGCAAAAATGCGGCGGGGTTAAACATGCTTGTGAGATCTCAACCCTCCCCCTATACCTCTAGCCAATGCAGAAAAGTAAACGCATAACAATACGCACATAAAAATTCAGTTCAAGAGAAGTCCGAGTCTGATGTCAGAAGATGTAACCAAAGAAAATGCAATCCCCTTTTATATAAATCTTTTTTAGCCTCTGTAAAGCTTCCACTTGCACTTACATGAATTCCTAATTATTTATAACCCCTAGCCCTTTCAATAGGAACATTATTAACATTAAATATTTTTTCATACAATTTTCCTGTGTTATTAAATACTAATGATTTTGTTTTAATCATATTTATTTGGAGCCCCCTTTTATTACAGTTATTATATAGTTTATCAATACACTTCTGTAAACAATCAGCTGTTTCTTACATCATTACTAAGTCATCTGCATACAATAAGCAATTAATCTGTAAGGAATTTAAAATAGCAGGTTTACAGGTCTCATCAAATGAGTCAACAATATCATTTATAGAGTGGGGCTTAAATCATCCCCTTGTTTGACTCCTATGTCAGATATGTGTCACCGGTGAAACTGGGTGACTTGTCGGGTGTGTAACAAGAGCCTGACTGAATGGCCTCTTGTTACTGAAACTGTGTGATGCACCTGATCACACAACGAACGATTGCTCTGAATAGCAATGAGAACTCTAAATACTGGTGAAACCTAACTTTTGAGACTCTGGAACTAGCGATGTATAAACTAATAATTCAGCATGGAATACTAATACTTTTATTACAGATGGACTGTGTTCAGTGTAAAGTCCTGAGTCCAAATCTTGCTTATTGAAATTATAAGCAAGTATTTATACACAATTGAAATGACAAGAATAGACTGACAAAGATTAAACTATTTTTAGAACTTGAAGAATAGATATTAAATGATAATCTGATTATGACAATTAAGAACATACATTATGAATAAGGTAAAATGTCACTAATTAGGTAACAGATTGAAACATGTCACTCAATGTCCAAACTAAGAATTAAAAAGCATGTTGATTTTAAGTCCTGGATACGAAATGTAAAAAGAAACGAAATTATAAAATAAAATGAATTATAAAACACAGAGAATTAAAGTCTAAAATATCACAATTGAGAATTTTGTATTAAAGTCCAAAATAATAAACGAAGCTGCTTTTTCCACTGTCACATATGAATCAACATTGACTTTTTTCCCTCCAAAGTTCGGATTCGAGCATTATTGAAAATGAAACGTGTATGGTCACTTTATCAACTCGGTATATCTATTCAACCACTTGACTATGCTTTAAATCATACTACTAGTATAAAAGAGGGACGAAAGATACCAAAGGGACAGTCAAACTCATAAATCTAAAACAAACTGACAACGCCATGGCTAAAAATGAAAAAGACAAACAGAAAAACAATAGTACACATGACACAACATAGAAAACTAAAGAATAAACAACACGAACCCCAGCAAAAACTAGGGGTGATCTCAGGTGCTCCGGAAGGGTAAGCAGATCCTGCTCCACATGTGGCATTATATAACATTATATGTTTTGTAATGGTAATTCTTTTTTTAATGAATGTTTGTTGCATTCTGTATACCGTTTATAGTTATTAAATCGGTATGGACTTTTTACTCTCTATCGGGAAACATAGTTTCACTTCATTACACAAGGCAACTAGTTTAAACCTTTTTATTTGTGCAAAACTGCAAGGGTGGACTTTGGTATATACAAATGACCATCCCTTGAAATCTCACCTTCAAGAAGTAAAATCTGTGTCGCAGTCAATTTTTTATTTTATTTGTGAAAGGAATGAATTAAAATCCACGTTTGTCGTCAAGAATACCTTAAATTCGATGCCTCTTGTACGATGAATGCTATGCTGTCCCCACTTTGAAGAGTCATTGTAATCACTCTTTGAAGCGTCCTTAAATGGTCTGTTACAATGCAAATTATCCACCCCTATCCCACATGCCTATATTTTAAGTCGCAGTCTAAATCAACGCTCTCCGTCATGTCCGTCTGACCTAGCAGAACTGACTATTATATTAAAACTTTATTTAAACGACAAAATTTCAACTGGATTTCCGTCAATCAACGCAATTTTTAATTACTTTGGTGAAAGAAGAATTTAACCGTTGTCTGCCATCATTTACGTCATGCTAATTTACTGCCTTCTGCGATGCAAACACTTTTACTTAAAGTTAGTATGAAATTCATGTAGTAACCAATGGGAAATATTTAACGTTATACTTACATCGGATTTGTCTACATAATTGATCAGCGCTCCTTTCTGAAGGCATTTGTTTACCGCTTCTAGGTCACCATTCTTAGCAGCTTAATTCAGTTCCTGTATTTATATAAAAAGGGCTTAGTTATGAATAAAACCACATTGATTGACAATGTTAGACTGATATCAGATTTTAATATTCGCTTGAATTTGTATAATAGCTTCTGTCGGTATGCTGATGGATGTAACTAACAGGACATTTTTTTAATGTCTTGTAATGACAAACCGTGAGTTTCATACATTAGTGGTTGCTTTGAATTTAATCATAATGTATAGCAAGCCGTTCTCGTCAAAACTATGTTTAGACCAGTTTAAAAAAGTTTACACACTGAGAATTAAAAAAAACCACCGAGATTAAAAAAAACAAACCTTAAAACACACACTAAGAATTAAAAATCATACATTGAAATTTCATAAAGACGCACGCAGATTACAAAAAATTAAAAAAACGCTGAGAATTGAAATAACACACCGAGATTTAAAAAAGACACACTGAGATGAAATAAACAGAAAACCACACACTGAGAATCTGAAATTAAACACTAAGAATTGAAAATTACACGCCGAGATATCTGCGCACTTTTTATAAGCACATATCTAATTACCATACTTAATCTGAGTATATTACAAGCTTGAAAAATGACTAGTTAAACCTTCAATTTGGCGCCAAATGTTTTATAAAATCAATTATAAATACAACGTTTAGAAACACTAAGTTATTTAAGACCAATAAAACAAAAAGGTACCCACTTACACACATTACAAAATAGAACCAAATGGTTAAAAACTTTATTAAAATCATAACAAAACATTTGAACAATCTACAAAAAGACAAACAATCCTTTGGAGTTCTTGCCCAAATGTCTATTAACTTTACACAAATTGAAAAGATTACCTTACGAAATCAGGGTAACAGTTGAAAGACTTTTAAAAGGGAACCATGCTTAAACAGATTTAGGCAACAAATTCAGATACGATGGTAGTAATAATCTAATTTATAAGCAACAAGAACAACAATTGAAAATGAGTTAGAAAAAACTATGTTAAGTCTTGAAAATTATTACGAATGTTGGTGTAATTTCGAATTCGAAGTGTGATATTTTAGGTTTTGAAATCTTAGTTTGTTTAGTTTTTTTTTTAATTCTCAATGTGTTGTTTTTCGAAAAAAAATAAGGATTTCAACATAGTTATTAGATCATAATGTTTTTTTGTTTTGTTTTGTTTTTTGTTTTGTTCTATATATTTGAAAGTGTCTTGGCGATTTATGTATTTATTTTATGACTACTAGGGAGTGTTTAACGACCTTGACTACCCATAAGGATCGATCTCGCACGGTCCGTATAGTTTATTGAGACCTGTCTTTAATTGAAACACATGTATTTGTGTAACCTTGGGTTGCTGTCCAATCGACGAAATAACTTTATTTTCTATTTGATTAGCATTTAGCACATTACATATATTTCGCGATTAACTGTATATTAAATAAATCGTGAAGTATAATTTTATTCATAAAAGGGATAGTTTAAACTTACATTATTTAAACGATCTGTATCTTTGGTATCTAAGTCAGTATCCATTTCACTGGCTAACTGCAATAAAATATAAAGGTAAAAATGATAAATAGCTCATGCTTCTCTATTTTCTAAATTTGGAACGAAACTTAAATACAATTCACACTTTTTGATTATATGAGTATATACCATAACTTTTTCACAGTGATTAGTCGCTATAATAGCATCACCTGTGGGTAGACAGGAAAAAGCATATTATGTTAAGAAAGGTCTTTCATTGGATCATTGTAAAGACATGTATGCAATTTAAAGATAGAAAAGAAGATGTGGTATGATTGACAATACGCCAACTTTCCACAAGAGACTAAATTAACATTTGTAGGTCACGGTACGGCTATCAAAAATGTGCAAAGCCCATATCGCATAGTCAGGTATTAAAGGCCCCGCAATGACAAATGTAAAACAATTCAAACGAGAAAACTAACGGCATAATTTATGTAAAAAATCATTTTATCAATTGTAAAGTGGCAGTCGTGTGTCTCTTTTAAATAAGCCATACTTTCATTTTTGTGGTGGTTTAATAGTTCAATAGAAAAACAAAAACCCAAAACGTAGAGGAAAAATTCACAACGGAAAGTCTTTGGTTGAATGGCAAAATCCAAACCTCAAACACACCAAACACACCAAACGGATTGATAACATTGCCATATTCATGATATTCCTGATGTGATACAGGTATTTTCTTATGCTGGAAAAGGTAGATTAAAATGTACCTCATTTAATAATTTGTGTGACAGTTGTATACAATTTCATTATATTGCCAACTATGCGTGAACAACATACAAACAGACACAATAGTTAAAAATGTCACAAATAGGGGTACATCAGTCAGAATTATATTTAGATCTTAATCACAATGAAAACAAACAAATCTGTCAACAAAGAAAAACAAAAAAGCATATACACATATCCTCAGTGATTGATATAATCTTGCATCCAGTTCATGTTAAGTTATGGGCATAGAAAACTCTAGAGGAAAGAACCGAATACAAGATCATATCTTAACGTTTCAGAAACCAAAATGTGGACTACCATGCACAATGCAATGCAGAAGAGCTCACTGGATATAGTGCACAGGAGTTTTTCAGTTATAAAACTACTCTGGAGCTCATAAAATGAAGCATTATAATCAACATTATTGTCATCCGAGATATATAATCTTACTTTTTACCATTGTAATGAAAAAGCAAACACAAACATGTCAATACATTTGCCCTAATTGACCTTTCCCTTGTAAATCGATAAAGCGAAGGTTTGTTTTGTCAACATGATTCCATGGTAATGCTTATGTTTTTCTAGTGTTTCTCGTGCTCATCAACCCAAAATGCATACATGTAATACCAATATTAAAATATAAATATAAAAACATATCCACATTTTGGTACTTATGGGTGGGAGAGGGGGAACTTATCAAGAACCTCATCAACCCAAGCAGGCAATAGGCAATATGTATTGCCTGATCAAACATAGCCCTTAAACCAACCACCACTTGGATATTGAAAGAATGAGGATGTATCACATGTACTTCCGCCAAAGATATCAACCAATGAGGTTATACACATATCCTCAGTGATTGATATAATCTTGCATCCAGTTCATGTTAAGTTATGGGCATAGAAAACTCTATAGTCCATACAGCATATTTGCAGGCCAATCTCAAAATACACCACTAGCAAGGCTTTCCCTTAAGGAATAGTATTCCCAATACTCAAAACAAATTCAACACTTTTTTTTAAATATTATTCCTTGTAAAATGACTTTAAAACACTTCGAAACATTTAAAGATGCATGTCAACAGTTCTTTATAAATCGTTCATAATTCAATAAATTCTCATGAATTGGACCACATACGGACTTTTAAAAGTTGAGTTAAGGCAATGAACTCATATCAAAATAAACATTGTCATTATTCTAATAACATCTTCAGCATGTGGAAAGCTTGTAAGCAAAGGGACTTAACCTCCGAGTGTAAACTATGCTGGCTTTCTTTACTGTTGTTGAATCAAACACACTCTTTACTTCATAATCAGGAACATTGACAATTGTATTTCCACTCGATTCTTCACATGTCTGCTGAAAATATATTAACCAATAACAAATTGTTTATCTGTACTAAAGACAGCATTAGTCACACTTTGAAAAGGAAAAATCCCTTTTCCTACAATTCACGTGGACAACCACTAGGGATTCAGTGTCCCTCGAACTGTAGACAAAGAAATTTAAATTAAAAAATTTAACCATGATACATAAAATATAAGTATTGATTGATTGATTGATTGTTGGTTGCTTTACGCCGCATTAGCACAAAAAGGCTATATTGCGGCGAAAAATATAAGTATACATTTGTACTAGTATACAAAATCATTCAACATTAGATAATAACCATTCAGATAAAACAAAACAAAACAAAAATATTGCAACCATTATTTAATCTCCCATGACAAAAAGATTTTTATGACATAATTCAACACATCAATGGTATTAAATACACATCCAATAGAAAACATCATGAAATTACGGAAAAATTATTAGCACGACTTTTAAATAGGTTTATTTGAACATAAAGCTGCTTCCATCACAGATTTTTTTTTTTTTTTTTTAGTACCGTGCCATATTGGCATCTTCTGCCTTTCTCAACACAGACATACATAATTTAGTGTAGTATCAATATTTTCCCCATTCATTATTTTCCTATTTTCAGAAATCAAAACATTACTTCAATTGCAATTTATTCTCACCATATTCTGATTAGAAAAAATCCTTTTCTTTTAAAATGGTTGTTCGAACTCATTGACATGAATCATCGTGCAATGTCATATTACTTCTCCTTAATTCGTCACCCTGTCAAAGCTGTAGATAACACCATCTGATAACAAAAACATTCTATTCAATTTTACTTACAATCAAACAGACCGCTGAACGCGGACCTCGACGAAGACACCTTATAATACAATACACATCACTCCGATAAAAACATGAATATCAAATGACATGTCACACTAAATTATTCCACTTTCTCAATAATTCTATTCTTTTCTAACAAAGTCTTTAAATAGCATTTCTATCAGTATGTACGATGTAAAAATAAATGAAAAGTCCACAACACAGTCAAAAGTAACATAGGAAACTATTTACCCTATAAACAATTTATTATTCTCCTTTCAACTACAATTTTCCAAAATGGCCAGAGCCCCCACTTCCACATATATTTTATATAGCGATAGCACTTTGCCCTGCGTTTAACCGGCGCACGGCATAACAAATATCTGACCACCTGGGTTGATAATAACTACCCAAGGGTTAAATCCCAAAACATTTTGCCACCAAGGTCAAACATTACCATCTAGTCCTATCAAGAAGCCGCCAAGGCGAATATAAATGACCACCAAGGTCTTGACGCCCCCAAGGCTAGTATTTTTAATTCATTGTTGCCATCAAGGCAAATGTAAAAAATCATAAAAATGACCACCTAGGTCTATTGCCACCAAGGCATATAAAATTGTCACCTAGGTCTATTGCCACCAAGGCATATATAAATGACCACTAAGGTCTTAAAGCCACCAAGGCTATATTGACACCAAGGCAAATGTAAGTAAAAGTTAAATAATATAGTTACTTTGCCGACAACACGTGGAGCACGACCTTCCCAAAGCTTGGATATTGAAAGAATGAGGATGTATCACATGTACTTCCGCCAAAGATATCAACCAATGAGGTTAAAGACAAAGCACATAATAAAAAACGATTCCGGTAGATACATTATAACAGATGATGGTCAAGTATTTAATTTACCGTGGCAAATATGACATACAAAAATTAATTGTTTTGGGTTTTTAACTAGTGTTTAATAACTGGAAATACTCTAAAATCGTACCTTCTCCTTTATTTGATCGGTTGATACTATTTGTAATGCGTTTTTGTTATTCAAGTTTACCAACTATGTGTTATATCTCCTTTTTTTATTTTTAAGATGTACCACGATTTAGTATCACGATAAAATTTTAATTCTGTTTTCGTAATATGAACAGCAAAGTTTTTGTTTTTGGTAAAACAAATTTCCGTACTCCATGTACAACACAATAATTATATTAACCTCTGTACGTTTATTTTATTTAACCCCATTTTGACCAAGATTATAGTCTTTCTGATAATAATTTGCATTCCACCCGTTTTTGTCAATATTGTATTTATATTGAAAATAAACTCATCATAGATACCAGGACTACATTTTGTATATATACGCTAGACGCGCGTTTCGTCTAAAAAAAGACTCATCATCAGTGACGCTCGAATCCAAAAAAGTTAAAAAGACCAAATAAAGTACGTTGTTGAAGAGCATTAAGGACCAAAATTCCTACAAGTTTTGCCAAATACAACTAAGGTAATCTATGCCTGAGGTAGAAAAGCCTTTAAGTTAGTATTTCAAAAATTCAAAATTTTGTAAACAGTTAATTCATTAATATAACCATATCAATGATAATTCATGTTAGCACAAAGTTCTGACTACTGGGCTGGGGATACCCTCGGGGAAATAAATCTCCACCAGCAGTGGCATCGACCCAGTAGTTTTAAATAAACTCATCATAGATACCAGGACTAAATTTTGTATATACACCAAACGCGCGTTTCGTCTACAAAAGACTCATCAGTGACGCTCGAATCTCAAAAGTTAAAAAGGGCAAATAAAGTACGAAGTTGAAGAGCATTAAGGACCAAAATTCCTAAAAGTTTTTTCAAATACAGCTAAGGTAATCTATACCTGAGGTAGAAAAGCCTTTAATTTTAGTATTTCAAAAATTCAAAATTTTGTAAACAGTTAATTTATAAATATAACCATAACAATTATAATTCATGTCAGCACAAAGTGCTGGCTACTGCGCTGGTGACCCCTCGAGGAAGTAAATCTCCACCAGCAGTGGCATCGATCCAGTGGTTGTAAATAAACTCATCATAGATACCAGGACTACATTTTGTATATATACGCTAGACACGCGTTTCGTCTAAAAAAAAAGACTCATCATCAGTGACGCTCGAATCCAAAAATTTAAAAAAGCCAAATAAAGTACGAAGTTGAAGAGCATTAAGGACCAAAATTCCTAAAAGTTTTGCCAAATACAGCTAAGGTAATCTATGTTTGTGGTAGAAAAGCCTTAGTATTTCAAAACTTCAAAATTTTGTAAACAGTTGATTTATGAATATAAGAAAAGATCCTTCTTAATACTAGACTGATAATCAAAGCTGGATTTTAACGTGCAACTTTTCATGATATATGCATATTATTCTGACTCTCAGTATTTTCTCTTACTTAAGATTTTTGAGGGACTAGTGAAGAGGCAGAACAAAATATTATTCATATTTTGATTTTACAACGAGAGTGAATATGTGGTTTTAATCTTTCTGTTATTGCAGTTGTCTTAGCACTTGTCATCTTTCCTTGGAAAAAAGGATTATCAATGATAACCTAAAAGAATAACTATAGCTCTATCCATTGAATGCGCGGTTGGGGAATCTAAAGGACTATGGGTTAAATAAAAATAATGTCACATCATTGGTTAAATTTCCATTGACAGTTTCGGCCACTCACGACGTTTTGGCTTACACTTAAAAATATTATCCAGAATGTATTGACATTCTTAAACGGTAAGTTATGAAATTACATAACAAACAGACTGAATGACAGGGGGTTAAGTAGATTTTACCGATCAGGATTACCGAAAAATTGGAGATTTTAGATATGAAACAGACTAATGTATTCCCGTGTCATATTCATCATGGTTAAGTTCCTAGCTTTTGGTGGGGTTCGTGCTACTTATTATGTAGTTTTCTATGTTGTGTCATGTGTACTATTGTTTGTCTGTTTGTCTTTTTCATTTTTAGCCATGGCGTTGTCAGTTTATTTTCGATTTATGAGTTTGACTGTCCCTCTTGTATCTTTCGTCCCTCATTCCTATTAAAAGTCAAGCATATTGTCAATAAGTATATTTCTTATGTGATATCTTCATGTGGTTTGTTATTTTAGATGTTTGAGAATGTTAATGTTTTGTTCTCATTCCAATAATTTAGCTTACCTTTCAACGATTGCCCCATTAGCCATTCATCCGAAACAATCCATTGCTCTAGATCTCACTTTACAGATTAAAAAACGTGCTTTATCTATTTCCTTGTTTTCACACTTATGATACCCTTTTTTATACTTCTATCCGTTCTTGATGTATACTTATCATTGTTTATCATTTTTTTCAAGTTTTTTCAAAATATCTACTGAAGATGAAATTAATATACAATTATGGCCCGTTGAAAAGGTGAATATCTAAAATTGTCAACACGAGAATGTTATTTCAATGAGGGCGCAGCTTTTAAGGGTTGACAATTTGTTTTCTTATACCGAACTAACAGTGTAAAGGCCTTTTGAGCACGTGCTATATAACTTTACATAACAAAGACAAGCTGACGTTTGAAAATACATTTGTGTTCTAGAATTTCTAGAATGGACAAGAAAGTTAGAATCTTTTTGTAAAATATTGATGGCCTTGAAAAGGACCGTAACTTGATAAGAGATATCATCAGCTGCTAGCACTCTATCCATGTCCAATGCCTTATTTCCTCGTCTCTCGGTGGCCTGTCAGTGTAACGTGAACTCTGCCGTCTTGTTGTTTTACGTCTGTGACGTCATTTTCATGGGAGGTTACTAGAGTGCAAATCTAGACACTAAAAAGGTTATTCGCCGGTGAATAATAGGGTTATTCACCGTTGGTGTCATTTTTTAGGGTTATTCATCCTTCCTTGCAATTGAATGAAAAACAACTGAATTATTCCTTGTCACGTGATAACGTTTTACCCAATAGAATTGTTTAAAATAAATGTAAGGTATAATAATAAATATTATTCTTTTTCATAAAAATAAAAACAATTCGTTTTTATCTATTTGTAAAATGTCTGATGATAAAACCATAACATGTATATTTAAATCACTTTGAAATGTGACAATTCAAAGACCAAATTTCAGCAGGATTTTCTTTCATATGTAAGCAATGTCGCTAATGATTTGCTAGTTATTTTTTAATTTGAAAGGGATTCGTTTTAATAGAAATTCAAGCTTTTTTTAATGAACATACTACATTAAGATTGTCATTAGAGTAATGGAGATACTGGTTTGTTAACATTATTTTGAAAATATGTACTTTGAATGATAATTGTTTACCTAATTTCCCGGTGCGAATAGTTCTTGTTTAATCTAAGAGATAAGCACTTTGGTGAATCAGCTAAATTAATTGCTCGGATTTGCGACCAATTTAATGAATCATTTTTACCAATTTTGGGTTGTTCTTAATGTATCCAGTACTGAATTTGAGTTTATATTGCGGTCAATTAAGAAGCAGGACTGCCATGGCAATTATATTTGTAGTACATAAATAAAGGCAACTGTAATATAAAGCTGTTAAATAGCCATCATTTGAGTAAGCAAAAATAAATCCGGCAAACAAACTGAAGCTGGTAATAAAACATTCTTTAAGCGCACTAGATTTTATTTCAAACATACGTCTAAGTCAACTAAGGTCATTACGGTGTACAGATCAGTGTAAGGTACAGCGACCGTAACTAGATCATGTAGATAATTTTCAGTATCTCGGAAGTAGTTTTGTCATTGTTTATTTATATAAAAAAAAATTTGAAAAGAGGTTTGAGTATAAATTAGCGCATTTGGAAAACTTTTACAG
Source organism: Mytilus galloprovincialis (assembly GCF_965363235.1). NCBI lineage: Eukaryota > Metazoa > Mollusca > Bivalvia > Mytilida > Mytilidae > Mytilus > Mytilus galloprovincialis. The sequence continues at coordinate 78,724,141 of NC_134845.1, read as the reverse complement.
AATATGGGTACACTATAAAATGACAATCCAATTCTCATCTTTGCTTATTAATATAAATATTTGTTTAACAAACCTATGGTTGTTCATGATTTCTTTGTTTTCAAGTGCCGTACGAGTGTACATTTTGTCTAGCTAATTGATTTAAGTTTTAAAAAATCATTTTGATCTTAACCACATTTGAATAGTCTGAGCATTAGACTATTAAGTTGTGTTCAGTTGTTTTTCAAACGCTTTTCAGATTTCTCTACTGAGGGCGTAAAATATTCCATTGTTCATTCTTTTACGAGCTATTCCTATTCTTATGATAGTTTCAGTTCAAACTTAGTTGTGTTATTGTTTCAATTTCCTCAAGAGGGACATTAGGTCTGTTCTTAGAGAAATCAAACAATAATTTTATTTATTTTAATAGGCAGTAAAAATCTTGATAAATATGTGCATTTATCTATAACATTGGGCTTAGAGTTGTTTAATTGTAAAATTTTGAGACAGTATCAAACATTGTTGAAAATATTCAGAACTTAAAGCTTAAATTTAAATGTGTGATTTTTCTTCTTCCGCCAAGGAAACCACCTTTATACTGGGTATTTGAATAAAGAAACTTATTTGGATACTGATATATTTGTCTTTATAATTCTAATAAAGGTTTTTGACCGAGTGTCGGAGTTTTCCGGAGACAATGTAAAATAACAAAAATACTGAACTCCGTGAAAAATAAAAAAAAGGAAAATCTCAAAGAAATATCAAAATCAAAAAATCATAAACAAATTGACAAAAACTGTCATATCCCTGATATCATACAGACATTTTCGTATGTGGAAAATAGAGAATGGTAGGTTATACTTCAACATATGGCAAAATCCTAAATACCTTATTATTATGATTTGTACTACGTGACTTTGGCCCTTTTGATAAAATTACTTCGCTTAATTAGTTGTAGATCGAAAATATTATTAATCAAATAATATTTGCGGTGGAAATTAAAATGGAACCCAATATCCACATATTCCTTCAGTAATTCATATCAAACAGTACTTCAACTGATTAAGGAATAAAAATACTTCACCCCATGTGATATTTTGATATTTTCTAGGAAATTGCTGCAACTGCCTGCATTTTTGATAATAATGCCAAATTGTCTCATTAGAATCTACCTTTACCATAGGTGCCTACATATCACATCATTTAATATATGTAACATAACCTTAAACATGGAATTTGAGTCTATAGGTCACACTGCTAATAATCTATGCCATAGCAGATGATATGTGCCTGCAGGTCACATCTCCATAGCTCTGCACCATATGTTATTAAAGGTGTATGTAGGGCACTCTTTCATTTATACATCTGTATTGTATGTGCCTCATCGCTACATATTTGCATTATAGTCTGTTATTGGTGCATACAGATCTACTATTTTTCTGTGCCTGCATATTAAATTATCAAAGATCTGTACCAAAGTGTATCGTAGGTGCCTTTTGGTCACTTCAATACAGATCTGCCATGTAGACTATCATATGTGCCTGTAGGTCATGCGTTTTTTTATCTGCACCTTAGCCTATCAAAGGTGCTTGTAGGTCACACTGTTATCTATCTGTACCATAGCCTATTATATGAGCTTGCTGTTTACATCACTATATATCTGCACCAAACCTTAACATGGGTGCCTACAGGTCTCAACCCATTGTATCTGTAACATAGTCTATAGGTGACTGCAGGTTATACAGTCAAGTTTATCATAGACTATAAAAGATGCATGCAGGTCATACAGATATCTTTCTATGCTAAAGTCTTTCTTAGGTGCCTGTAGGTCACGTTACCAAAAATATGTACCATAGTTTATCATAGGTGACAACAGGCCACGCCACCATTGATCTCTACCAAAGACTTACATACGTGCCTGTTAATATTTATACCATAGCCTATCATATGTAGTGTAGGTCACACAGCATTTTTATTTATCATATTCCAACATAGGTGACTACAGATTTATCAAAAGTGCTTGTATGCAACACAGAATTTTGTATGTACCATAACAAATCTTCAGTATTTAACAGATTAAACGATAGAACAAACAAAGACAACAAGAAAGACTGCATGCAGACACAGGTCGCGGGAGCGGACAGGCTAGGGTTTCGTCCCCTATGGAGCTACATATATGTTTTTAGTATATACCATTCCAAACGATTTCTAGTTTGACCCCCCGTTTTTCAAAATCCTGGATCTGCATGTTGCATGGGCAAATAAAACAAATGTGTGATATCGTACATGTAACATTGATGACAAACATACGTCATGTCGCAATCTGTCTCAAGGGTACGATAAAAGTTATATGAATACCATGACTTGATATATAAAAAAGACAATGTGGTATGAATTCCAATGAGACAACTTTCCACAAGAGACCCAAATGACACAGAAATTAACAGCTATAGGTCACGGCACGGCTTTCAACAATGTGCAAATCCCATACCGCATAGTCAGCTATAAAAGGCCCTGACATGAAAATGACAAAAAACAACTCAAAGGACAAATGAGGGATAAAACTAACGGAAATTGAACGCCTGATTTATGTTCAAAAATTGAACGAAAAACAAATGTGTAACACATAAACAAACGACAACTACTGAATTACAGGCTCCTTATTGGGAAGTCACAAACATACAGAATGTGGCGGGGTTAAACATGTTAGACTCTTTGGAATTTATATCTTATGACATGTCATTGAACCTACGTAAGACATGTCTAATTCATAAGATTCGTCTTATTCATGATATACGTCATATTCATAAGACATTTAGAAAACAATTTTTCATATCTGACCTTTGTCCCACCTATAAATTATTGCAAATCCATGTTATCCTGCGTAAACAGATCTACTACACCTTTTAAAAATAAATTCTATGTAATTGTGACCTGCAGTCCTTTTGCCTGCTATGACTGTAAATGGTATTTAAATATTTCCAATACACAGTAATGCTTAACATATACGTAATACAAAGTGGATTATCAAAAGATAAAAATGGAATACCTGAAACCATAAGTATAAAATAAAAGGACAAAACAATGCATATTATAGAGACTGACAGACTTTATTGCCTGAATTATCATTACAGGCAAATTACAGGCTATTCTATTGACAATCAAGAAACCTTGAAGTTCAATGCATAGCATTTATTGCAATTTTTTTTTACCGCATATACATGCTCAACTTTGTTTCCTTTTTAGATATTTGGATCTATCTTTTTTGTTGCAGTGCAACGGTTTTTGTGTTGAGTGACTGGCAGTTACATTCACATAAGCCTGTTACCCCGTGCATCTCAATGTATAACTATTTGTTACATCATCCGAAGCAAACTCGAAAATTCTACGAAAATTCCGAAAAGTTTAACGTTTGAAAAATTAACAACTTCGGTCCTTGATTGGATTTGCTTTTTTAACTTGCATATGTTATGTTTGATATATGTTTTTTTAATTCTAATGATATATGTTTAATTAAAAGCTGTTAATAACTTACTCAAAGTTCTTGATTTAAGTTAGAATCACTTAATTCTACGGCTTCTCCCACCAATAACTAGAGGCTCTAAAGAGCCTGTGTCGCTCACCTTGGTCTATGTGAATATTAAACAAAGGAAGCAGATAGATTCATGACAGAATTGTGTTTTGGTGATGGTGATGTGTTTGTACATCTTACTTTACTGAACATGCTTGCTACTTACAATTATCTCTATCTATAATGAACTTGGCCCAGTAGTTTTAGTGGAAAATGTTAGTTAAAACTTACAAATTTTATAAAAATTGTTAAAAATTGACTATAAAGGACAATAACTCCTTAGGGGTCAATTGACCATTTCCGTCATGTTGACTTATTTGTAAATCTTACTTTGCTTAACATTATTGATGTTTACAGTTTACAGAAGATTACTAAGATTTACGAAAAATGGTTAAAAATTGACTATAAAGGGCAATAACTCCTTAAGTGGTCAACTGACCATTTTGGTCATGTTGACTTATTTGTAGATCTTACTTTGCTGAACATTATTGCTGTTTACAGTTTATCTCTATCTATAATAATGTTCAAGATAATAACCAAAAAACAGCAAAATGTCCTTAAAATTACCAATTCAGGGGCAGCAACCCATCAACGGGTTGTCCAATTCATCTCAAAATTTCAGGGCAGATAGATCTTGACCTGATAAACAATTTAACCAATGTCAGATCTGCTCTAAATGCTTTAGTTTTTGAGTGATAAGCCAAAAACTGAATTTTACCCCTATGTTCTATTTTTAGCCATGGCGGCCATCTTGGTTGGTTGGCCAGGTCACCGGACACACTTTTTTAACAAAATACCCCAATGATGATTGTGGTCAAGTTTGGTTTAATTTAGCCCAGTAGTTTTAGAGGAGAAGATTTTTGTAAAAGATGACTAAGATTTACGAAAAATTGTTTAAAATTGACTATTAAGGGCAATAACTCCTAAAGGGGTCAACAGACCATTTTGGTCCTGTTGACTTATTTGTAGATCTTACTTTACTGAACATTTTTGCTGTTTACAGCTCATCTCTATCTATGATAATATTCAAGATAATAACCAAAAACAGCAAAATTTCCTTAAAATTACCAATTCAGGGGCAGCAACCTATCAACGGGTTGTCTGATTCATCTCAAAATTTCAGCGCAGATAGATCTTGACCTTGACAATTTTACCCCTGTCAGATTTGCTCTAAATGCTTTGGTTTTTGAGTTATAAGCCAAAAACTGCATTTTACCCCTATGTTCTATTTTTAGCCATGGCGGCCATCTTGGTTGGTTGGCCGGGTCACCGGACACAATTTTTAAACTAGATACCCTAATAATGATTGTGGCCAAATTTGGTAAAAATTGGCCCAGTAGTTTCAGAGAGAAGATTTTTGTAAAAGCTAACGACGGACGACGACGACGACGGCGGACGACGGACGACGGACGACGGACGACGGACGATGGACGCTAAGTGATGAGAAAAGCTCACTTGGCCCTTTGGGCCAGGTGAGCTAAAAATTGATCATCACGAAATAGCACAATGTATTAAAAGTAGTATTTAACAGAAACAAAATCAATCAAATAACCTGTGAAGTATGAATCTTTTTAAAATCTCTAACTTAAGAAGTCTTGTTACTTGATCTATTTGACTATTTATTTCTATCCTTTTTTGCAATAAAGATCTTCAACAGGTTCGGATCTTGAACATCACTGGCCTTCAAATATTCGGCTTTGAGCGTTTCTGATTTAGGTAAATCTAGAAAAGAGCTTTGGAGGCATGGACTTTACAAAGTGTTGTTTTCATCCCTTAGTTTTTTTTAAAGAGAAATATTGCTTTCAGTGTCATTTTATAATAGCCTAACTATAATTTAGACTACTAGTAATTACTGGTTCATATAAAAAAAGGAGATATTGTATGATTGACAATGAGACTAAAGAGGAACGAAAGATACCAAAGGGCATTCAAACACATAAATCGAAAATCAACCTGACAACGTCATGACTAAAAATGAAAAAGACAAACAGACGAACAATGGTACACATGACACAACATAGATAAGCAACACGAACCCCACCAGAAACTAAGGGTGATCTCAGGTGTTTCGGAAGGGTGAGCAGATCCTGCTCCACATGTGGCACCCGTCGTGTTGCTCATATTATAACAAATCCGGTAAATAGTCTAATTCGGTAGGTCACATTCATGAAGGGAAGGGGATTGTACGTAAGGAACATATCCGATATCATTTGTGAAACAGTTATTCCATAACGGTCAACCAACTCGTGATGGCGTCCGTAAAATTTACTAAGGATGATTTCAACTTCACCATTTGGAACTCTTGGTTTAATAGATTCCTTGTAAGCAGCAACCCTCTATCAAGAAAATCCTCAAAACTATCCACCAGAGTTCAAGTAGGGTTGACGTTAGCAATTACAGGCAATCGCACGGTCTTTTACAATACGAAAAATCCTATTCTGTATAGTCGGCCAAAGAAATATGAAAAAGGTCAATAAAGAATACTAACGGTATAACTTATAACAAAATACTCTGCAAAAGATTAATATGACAGACATGAATCAGAAACAACCATTACAATACAGGCTCCTGACTTGGGAAGGTACATACAGAGTGAGACGTGAATTCAGAGGTGCGAAGGAGACGAACCTTCTTTTAGTCTTTGACAGTGCTGTTACAAAATGCACAAGAACAAACAATGCAACACTATAAACGAAAAACAAATAAATTATATGCGAAATTAACAAACAACCTCTGCCTTGGTACAGGTAAATAATTATTGAATCAATATATAATAGCTATAAGAAGATGTGGTATGAGTGCTAATGAGATAACTCTACATCCAAGTCACATTTTGTAAAAAGTAAACCATTATGAAGCCAAAGCACGGCCATAAACACAGAGCCTTGACTCACATCGAATAGCAAGCTATTAAGGTCTACACAAATGATTAGTATGAATCCATTTAAACAAGAACACCTACTGTCTAGTCTAAACATTATGTTAGTATGTTGACGCCAAACTAGTTAATCCCGCCACATTCTGTATATGCTTGTCCCTAGTCAGATGTCTTTAATTTATTAGTTAATGTTGGTCGCAGTATGCCATATTTTTTTTTATTAATTTGCCCATAAACCAGGCCGTTTGTTTTCCTGTTTAATTTGCTTTACATTTGTCATTTCATTGCTGACTAGGCTAATTGTTGAAGGCCATACTGTGACCTTAAGATGTTGACATCTATGTCAGTTTGTATCTGTTGGAGAGTGGTCGCATAGACAATCAAACCACATGTTCTTATTTTTATTTTAAAATCATTTGAATAAGGCTTTTCTTTTGTTTTTAGGAATGAGGAATGGATAAATACCCTGCCACTACCTGCTAATGTTTTTCTGATTTATATCAATCTGATGGGTTTAGCCTTTTTTATCTGATTTTCATAGTTTATTCCTATGTTGCGCTGTTACACAACTGTACAAGGTTAGGGGAGGGTTAAGCACTCGAAATTATGTTTAACACTGCCACAGTCATTAAGTGCCTGCATGGCCCAAATCAGGCACCCGTAGTTCAGTGGTTGTCGTTAATTATATTTGTTTTTCGTAACTCATTTATAATAAGTTAGGCCGTTAGTTTTCTTAATTGAATTGTTTTATATTTTTCATGTCGGGAAAATTTATAATCGACCATATGGTATGGATTTTTACTTATTGATGAACGACGTACGGTTGCCTTTAACTGTTAATACCACCTTTGTGGATATATGTTTCATTATCAATCATACCATATCTCCTTACTTTTATATCAACTCATCAGATCGATAAAAGCAAAAAAAAAATTCAACAAATTAATTCATCATAGATACCAGAATGAAATTTTGTTTTTACGCCAGACGCGGGTTTCGTCTACAAAAGACTCATCAGTGACGCCCGAATCCAAAAAAGGTTTAAAATGCCAAATAAAGGCCAAAATGACACAGAACAGACTTGGCAGGGAGTTTAAACATACCTCACAACAACAACAAAAGTCAAGTACAGATCTGAGAGTATCAGTATCCATATAGAGTGGTTTGGGTGAATACCGATTCTTATCGCACCGCGGGTAAATTATCAAGTTTTGATTGGTTTCAGGCCGGCACGTGGTGACTTCCTATGAACCGGTATCGATTCCGATCATAGCTACAAAATAAAAAAAATAACGAGACGAGTCTAGAAAAAGTTTAACTTTTATTGTTATAGCCAAAATATAGATTGCATAACACAAAATATATACAAATAGAAAATAAAAAATTGAAAATATTGCTAACTAAACCTCAAAATTGCACGTATGTTAAAACATCATACTGATTCCTATGGCAATAGGAACTTAAAAAAGATTAAAGGTGCTCTCGAAGGTAGGCAGTCACAATAGATAGTTAACATATGCTCTAGGAATGTTCTACCTGCTGTATCAACGAAACATCAGTTGACATAGAAGGATAAGCATATTTTCTATGCATGTTAAACCGGTTTTTTTTACTGAGGGTGTATTTGCAAGGTGGGTTGAGTGTTTTAAAATATGAGACGCTAAAAATGTCCACATTATCAGTATAGCTCCGTTTTGGATTCATGCGATTCTTTTTTAGTTTTCTTTAGGTTTGTAGTTCAAATGGGTTTAAAACATCGCGAAAATTTTGTTGCAACTGTTTAACCTTTTGTTTTTGTTATTTTGAATGAAGCATAGGCTAAATAAATTAAAAAAACTGAACTCTGAAGAAAATTCAAAACGGAAAGTCCGTAATCAAATGGCAAAATCAAAAGCTTAAACACATCAAACGAGTAGATAACAACATTCATATACGACTTGTTATAGGCATTGTCTTATGTTGAAAATGGTGGATTAAACCTGGGTTTATAGCTTGCTAACTTCTCTCTTGTATGACAGTCGCATAAAACTCTAAAATATATTGACAACGTTGTGTGAACAAAACAAACAGACATAATAATCAAAAGTTTTAAGAATAGGGTTACAGCAGTCAATATTGTATAATAATTTTAATTACTATAAAAAAAAATATGTAACAAAGAAACACACAAATCGCATATAGACAAAGCACTTGTAGCAAAAATGAAAGACAATTATACAAAAATTCATTTACCATAGCACAGTAGCAGTATGACAAGATGTATAAGTACAGAGCAGGTTATAAGTAACAAAGAAACACAAAAAAAGCATATAAGCAAAGCACGTACATTAGCAAAAAAGAAAGACAAGAATACCAAAATTTATCATAACACAATAGCACAATGACGGAATGTATAAGTACAGAGTCACGTCTTATTGATATCGCCAAAACAGACTAAACATTAAAAGTAATATTCATCAAGACAAATAAAAATTGATATAACACGTAATAAAGATGATAAACAACGTTAGTACCCAGAATCTATACTGTGAGATCATCGTGTATTATTTGTGAAGTTGACATGGAAAAAATAACTGGTCCGAGACCACAATTGTCGTCCCTTGATTTTCGTTGTTCACGAATATAGTCCCTAGTGTTGACAGTGGGTTACTTTCCATTAATTTTTATACCCCTTCCAAATTTATTTCTCCATGTTTAATGCCTCAAATTGCAAGTAGAGGGGTGAAATTACACTGTAAAAAAATTTGGGTCCAGAATTTTAAAGGAAAGTAGTGATTTAATAGTCCAGCTGAAAAAAGTTAAAAATGAGCACTTCGGAAGCTGTCAAAAGATTTCAAGACGCCCTAAACATAGAATTGTCCATATTTTGAGTTAGAGCCGATGAAGTTTTCTATAATTTTGATATTATTTGTCCCAAAAGTAGTACAACAGACTGTAAAAATTTCTTTGAAAAAGCGCAGGTGGGATTTTTTTTATTTTCATTTATGTTCTAAAAGAAATGCACTACGAAATAATTGTGTTCTCGGACCCAAGAGGTGAAATCTGTAAATATAGAATCTGTACTTTGGCAACTTCCCTAAATGATTTGATGGTGTCAATTTGTCAAATAGCATGAAACTAAAGGATTTATACTTTTATTTTATAGAATTTCTGCAAAAATGACCAATTTTGGCATTTTATGGTCAAATTAGGCATTTTATAGATTTTTCAATATTGATGCATAAATGGCATCCTGATTTTCTATCTGAGAGGTTTTCATGTGTCAATATTTGTGTTTCTATGCTTTTATCTAGTTCTTTTACTTATTTATGAACTCTGAATCTACAGAAAAGAAGATTGTCTCAGACAATATGTGCAAAATGTGTTGTATAAATGACCCTTGTCTAACGCCCTGTTTGGATGAAGTCAAAAGTGGGGAGCTTGGTACATAAAATTTGAAGTCCATAATAAAGACCTCACTAAATTTGTATCTAAAGCACTTTACAATGTCTATTGTACCTGTTCCATTTCACATAATATCTTTCTGTTCTTCTGTAAGATAGCAAGTGGTTTTAATATAAGCCTGTTGAGAATAAATTGCATGCAAGTTTTTCCCTAAAAAGGCAAAAATCTTTGTATCAGACCATACTGTCTGTAAGAAAAGTTAAATGCAATAGTCTTTTTGTGCTCAGATTTGTTGTATCATGTCACATGAGTATAGAAATGATAAAAAAAGACACACATTTTTATTTTTTATAGCCTCAATATGCATTTTTTAATGTAAATATGTGGCACAGCCTAAATAGACCCTAAATTATTTCCAGTCTTACTTGGCCTAAGACCCTTTTAAACTAATATGATATGTTATTTGTAACTTTTCTTTCCATTTAAAGTACATTTAATACATATGTAAGGATTATTTATAACCAAAAAGCTTCACAAATTTAAAATTGCTGGAAAATATCACATCTTCATGTAAGGCCCCCCTTCATTGAAAAATCTCAATTTTTAGGCACAGGCTCATATAAATTTGACTTTTGAATAATTATACTAAGTCTGATAAATCAAATGAGTACTCTATTGCTTTTAGTACATGATAATTGATATATTAAGGCATTTAAAAAGATTTTTTTTTCAACATTTTAATTTTTAAAGCCCCAAATGTTGATAGTTGAAATTTTTCAATTTTAACGTCAAAATTTAACACGCAAAGTAGAGTATAGAATTTAACATACTGTCTATAACATATATCCTATTGTTATGAAACTTTGTAAGCAGAGTTATAATTTAGTAAGCTTTGGTCATACCAAGTTTTATTAAGATTATTCAACTCTTTCTATCCTATTAGGTCCGAGACCACAATTGTCGTCCCTTGTTCACGAATATAGTCCCTAGTGTTGACAGTGGGTTACTTTCCATTAATTTTTATACCCCTTCCAAATTTATTTCTCCATGTTTAATGACTCAAATTGCACGTAGAGGGATGAAATTACACTGTAAAAAAATTTGGGTCCAGAATTTTAAAGGAAAGTAGTGATTTGGTCCAGCTGAAAAAGGTTAAAAATGAGCACTTCGGAAGCTGTTAAAAGATTTCAAGACGCCCTAAACATAGAATTGTCCATATTTTGAGTTAGAGCCGATGAAGTTTTCTATAATTATGATATAATTTGTCCCAAAAGTAGTACAACACACTGTAAAAATTTCTTTGAGAAAGCGCAGGTGGGATTTTTTTAATTTTCATTTATGTTCTAAAAGAAATGCACTACGAAATAATTGTGTTCTCGGACCAACTAGTTTCTACATTTAAAAATGCCTGCACCAAGTCAGGAATATGACAGTTGTTGTCCATTCGTTTGATGTGTTTTATCATTTGATTTTGTCATTTGATTAGGGATTTTCCTTTTTCAATTTCCTAGGAGTTCAGTATTTTGTGATTTTACTTTTTGGTACCTTCTGAAGAACTTTTAGAAAAAGGACAAGATATTTTTTGACATACCCCTATTTCATAAACTTTCAACTCAGACACTAGTGACGTTTTACAAAGTCTAAGTACCAGCTGCAATTTCCTAAATACCGAATAATTTGGGCAATATATATCCCATATGCAAGTATAGTGTTACCAAGGTGGGGGAATCGATAATTTCAAAATTAATATCTCGTTTGTTATAGATTGTGGTACGGAGATGACCGTTGTCAAATTCAAGGTACAATACTAAAATGAGTAGGAGGAAGCCGTGAGTTATTTTACATTTTGTCAATACGAGGCTTTTTATAGCTTACTATACGGTACGGGTTGTGTCATACAGTGACCTTCTGTTGCTTACAAACATGTCATTTGATCTGCGAGGGTGATAAGTGTCTGATTGATAAACATACAGTGCCACGTCCCTTTATATTTATAGTAGAGGAATACACACCCTTGCAAGTGACATTACACATTAGATATGTACCGAGTTTTATATGTATGACACATCTAATTATAATAAAGAAACAGTGTGAAATAGTAATAATAAACAGAAACAGAAAGGGGTCATTGGAAAATATCTTATTTCCCATAAAAATAATTAAAAGTATTTTTTTATATAAAGAATAAAATTATCACTTGTTTTAAAATCATATATGGTTCCGTCACACGCGGCATCAAGAAGGTTGGATAATATACAGGTCAATGTGTTCAATGCAAAAAAGAAAATAACTACTTTGTGTCAACGGAATATAAATATTTATTTTATTGAGATCGGAATTGAATATTTTTTGCAGAAGGAACGTCATGTTTTCAGTCGATCATGAGTTTAATGATCTATCGTGGGAGCTACACATATATGTCTGGGGACTAAAATATCAGAAACAAGTGAATAAAACTTTATTTTGAGGAAATGAGAAAATATTTCATGAGAATGAGATTATATGCGATTTTTATTATGCATTTCAAGCTATGTATAGCAGGTATCTCTATTATAAGAGATTTAAAGCGTGTCTTATCAGACTAAATATATACATTGGGTTTTTTGGTAAAGAAAAACAGACATTCAACATTCAAAAATGACAAAACATTTACGGAAGCAGTAAAAGATTTTCAATAAGGATAAAATATTGGTGAAAAATTGCCATTTGATTATCATTCATTGGTATTAACTATCTTTGAGGTAAATCAATTTCAAAATCTCAGTCCTCTCAATGCACCCATTTTCCCAATTCTGTGCAGAGCCTTAATTAACAAAAGCAGTGTTGGTTTTGGTTGCTGCTCCTTACTCCAGATCTGCAGAATCTCCTTAGTCTGTTCCAACAGTTTGTTTTTATGTTTATACTGTATTTGTTGAATAGTAGTTGAATCTAGATCCAGCTCGATGGCAAGTTGCATAGTACTATTTCCAATATGGTTTGATAAATCCAAAAGTACGTTGTTTGATGGAGGGTTGTTCAAAGTAACTTCTCGTATACCTAAACAATGAATAAAGAAAGTGCTAGTACTTTTGATACTTGTTTACATGTTATTCTTTGTAATCTGTGTTAAAGAAACATTTCTTATGCCAAACCTGCAGGAAAGTAGTAACAATCGTTTAATACCTCGTCTACTGTGGCTACATTTCTGTTGTTTTAACAAAGTGAAACATGGCAGATGTTAGGAATAATACCCTTAATATTTTGTAATTGTAATCATGTCCGTATAGTCAACTCGTTCTTCATTATTGGCTTCAATACGGTACTTTTTGTAAATCAATTGGGACGACCATTATTTGATATTCGAAAGGGGGAAGGACATGATGATCTTTTTTCTGGATTTGATTGAAAGGGATCAACAATAGTGATATGGTTAGTTAAGTACTATGATTATGCTCAGTGCTAAGGTTAGGCTGCATGTATGAGTTATGGTTATGAAAAATGTTAAGTAAACGTCGGTTACATTTAAGGTGAGAGTTAATGTTGAGGTCTGGGATATGCTCGGATTGAAACAAGGAAAATAGTTCGTAGCGACGAGATCCTTTCAATTCAGATTTGAGTTTTCAGAAATTCTATGTCATTCACGACACTATGTTTTATATCCCGGAGTTATGAGACTTGTACAGAAAGTTCGTATGCTGCTTTATAATATGTTTACTGAAACAAGTGACAAACCCCAATGAGGTGGTAGGTATTTATTTCTGCTATACAATCATGGACGACAAATAAAATCACCATAAATACGAGTATTAACATTTGGTAAGGCAGACGCATATTTCGTCTACAAAAGGCTCGTCACTGACGCTCTAATAAAAAAACATTAAAAGGCAGAACAATGTATGAAATTAAAGAGCATTGCGGACCTATAATTTTGAAAGGTTTTACCAATTACTGATAGAAGACGTTAATGTATCAATTGTCTATTAGATTTTTCTTGGGATTGCACGTAAATGTTTGAATACAGATTTGTTATTTGGATGGAGATTTTCTTGGGATTGCACGTAAATGTTTGAATACAGATTTGTTATTTGGATGGAGATTTTCTTGGGATTGTACGTAAATGTTTGAATACAGATCTGTTATTTGGATGGAGAGTTGTCTCATTGGCACTCATACTAAATCTTCCTATATCTAATTAGAAATAAAGACCATATTTATGTATAACAAGTATAGATGGAAATAGAAAACATGTAATACCTGACACAACTGGATTCACATCTCTAAAAACCTAAAATGGAAAGACATCATTAAAACAAATCATCAAAGATACACGACGTAAGATTTATTACGCAGGACATGGGTTGTCGTAAAGATACGAATTGCCAGTAACAAATTAATCGAATCCACACATTAGGAAAAACAAATTAAGAACTAAGGAAATAAACGCAACAGTAGTATTACGCTGTTGGAAATTCATAAATCGATTAAGAAAACCTAATCCGGGTTACCATCTAAAACTAAGGGAAACACATTGAATATAAGAGGAGAACTACGAAACAACAGAAACACAATATTAAAATGTAACACACATAGCAAACACTTATCAATATATTGTGACAAAAAAAGAAAATCAAATTGAGAATGGAAATTGGGAATGTGTCATAGAGACATGCAACCGACCAGATATCAGATAATAGCCAATCGTCATCAACGGGTCGTCAACACAGGGAGAAACTCCCGCACCCGGAGACGGGCTTAAGCCTTTAGCTGGGCCATATGCACAAATGTGTACTTTTTCTGTGAAAATTGACGTCACTCTAAACTCTGAAATATATAAATGAACTAAAATAAAAAAAAAAAAAAGAAATAAAAAAGGCTAGAGGTTTCTGACTAGGGACAGGCACAAAAATGCGGCAATTTTGGCTTATAACTAGCAATATTCAAGGTGTTTCAATGAATGATTTACCATTTGAATGTGTACTTTTATGAAAAAACGATGACCTGTAGATGGCAAGCTAGAGTTAATTCACACGTCTTCTTTCTGTTGTAGTCTGATTGAGGTATACCTAGCATACCTGGTAATTCTTAATTGTTTGTTGGTATTGTTCAAATAAGGTATAAGGTTTTCAAATTAATCTGTATAGTTTTACCAAACGAATGAAGTGAAAGAAATTAAATGTAATTTTTCAATGATAATTAACTAAAAAGGTGCTGTTGCCACATATTTTCAATGGTGAAATTTGAAAAAAGGTTCAAAATTTATGATACACTACAGCTCAGGTGGATTTTGCTTTGTCCACCCGACCACAGTGGGAGTGGGCACCGGGTGTGCAAAATTTCTTGCTTGTCCACTCTGTCGACCCATAGGAGTGGGCATGCAATTTTTATGTTTAATCAAAAGACTGTCATGTACAGTATTTATGTACTATTTTTACCAAAAAAAAAAGATATTATAGCTAGTGTGGGCACGGGTAGACTGCCCACGTTGGGTCGATGGAAAAGGCGAATTCCTCCCGGGCTGTTGTGTACCTACACAAGCACTACCTAAGATTAAGGTATTTAATAAAATAAAGAAACAGTCTTACCTTACAAAGAAGATGATGACTTAGCTTTAGTTTTTCCAAGGCGCAAACAAGCATATGAAATGTAAAGTTCCCACTTTTTTCCGTGCAAGACTGCACTGCTACGAATTTAAAATCATCTGAAATTTGATGCTGAAATTGGGTTTCAAAATTTTCCCATTCATGAACCTCTAGTCCGAGTTCGATTGCCAGTTCTCGACACTTCCCCGGAGAGAGCTCTTTAACCAGTCTTCTCAGGTGTTTGTCCGATGGACATTGTTCTTGTGTCATTGTTCCAAGTCCTAAATATAAGTTGTCAGACTTGTAAATACGTTTAAACATTTTAACACACACACACACACACACACACTTATATAAGTGTCATCGCTAAATGAATAGCGAACATTTGTAAGATGATTTGAGAAATTAGGGTATTCGTGTGTTTGATACCCTTTTGTGTGCTGTGAAGAATATGGTGTCGATGACAGATCTGTAATAGACTGTGTTCCATATTATTGAGATTGTGAATATTCGATTAAAAACACTACTTACCGTTTGTTTACTTCGTAACAACCAATGTACAGAAAATAAAAATCACAAAAATACTGAACTCCGAGGAAAATTCAAAACGAAAAGTCCCTAATCAAATGGCAAAATTAATAGATATATGTAAACACCATAAGATCGAACAAATGGATAGTTACTGCTGATGAATTGAAAACAAAATAATTTATAAGAGAAGGACAAAAGATACCGGGGGACATTCAAATTCATATATCTAAAAAAACAACGTCATGGCTAAAAGAGAAAAAAGACAAACAGACAAATAAAAGTATACAAGACAAAACACAGAAAACTAAAAACTCAGCAAACTAACCCCACAAAAATGTTCGGGTGATCTCGGTTACCCCGGAAGGGTGAATTAATCACAATATTTGCTGCTCACAAGGAAGCAATTAACAAAGAGTTCCAAGTTGTGACGTTAAAACCATCCATTTGTAAGTTTTACGGACGTCATCGCCAGTTTGTTGACCGTTATTGAACATAATTATTCACAGATGGTAGCGGATATGTTCATACATTGTAACTGCATTGCGACCCCTTTCTCTTAAGGGACCTCCCGACTTACATTTATTATCGAGTTTGTAATAACACGAGTTACATAACCAGTGTCACATGTGGAGAACGATCTATAAACCCTTCCGGAGCACTTGAAATAAAACCTGTTTCCGGTTGGGTTCGTGTTTCTCTTTCTGTATTTTTCTATGTTGTGGTTTGTGTACTTTAGTTTGTCTTTTGCATGTTTTGGTTTTTTTCTTTTGTAGCAACAGCGTTTTCCGTTTTTTTTTGTACATATGAGTTTGTATGTCCCAATGGTATATTTTGCCTCGCTTTTGTCATGTTTGTCATAGATTCTACTTTGAGGTTACGTACCTTTGTCAATATCAATACAAATATGTGTAACAGACTATGTTCAAAATAGGACCTGAGTTAGTAAATTACTCATAATTATAGAATTAAAATGAGTTCTGCATTACCCCCTTTTTTCAGCTAAATCATGTATTAAGGATACGTGTAAAATACTGTAATGTTAAGAATGTACACCTCTGAGGCGCTAAATTTTTTTTTCTTCAAAACCTGATTTTTGGGTTTATATGACTGTAAAAAAATATTTGGTGAAGAAAAAATCATATTGTGGTGCACTTCTTTTTTTTGTTACGGCCTTCTGAAAGTACCCAATTTTGATGATTTTTCCATTGTTCATCAATTTTTTCCTATTTTTGGGCTATTATCGTGAAAAAAATCCCAGTTCCACGATTAAACTTTTTTTCATACTCTAATAAAGATGAAGGGGACCAATCTGAATAAATTCAACTAAAAAAAACTATAGGTATGTGTTAAAATAATATATGTTTAATCATATTTTGATGCTTTTTCGTGTCAAATTTACCATGTTGTCAATTTTGTAAATTTGTGATTTTTCTCTGTTTAAAGAACAAAATGCATATTTTTTCAACTTCCTTGTTATAAATAATTAAAAAAAAAATACATATCTATGAAGTTTGAAAAGAAAAAGTTATATGGGATGTTTATGTTTCTGGTAAAATAATTTTTTGTTCCCTTCACCCATTTTTCTCAAACTTTTACTAAAAAAGACTACTGACTTGATTGATAATAAAATTTGAAAATCTCATTACTCAAAAACTAATTATTGGAAATACACAATTCTTTCACAGAGTTATGTTTGATTATGATAATTATGAAATTCCTTGCTATTTTCCACTTATATCACATGTTTTGGAAATAATTCCAGAACGAGATTTCAGTAAGACTGAACGAGACTGAAAAGTCAGAAGAATACATCATTAATACACTTACCTTTGCAATTGTTGTGGCAGTGATCTGAAGGTTCCTGGAACAGAGAGATATAAACTCATGATAAGCAATGTTTTCGTTCGAAATTACAACGAAGTCAGTTTTGTAAAATCCACTGTAAGAAGGTGTTATATAACATGTATAATGTTGTGTAATAGTTAGTTTTATTTCCTAATTACTGTTTGGTATTTTTTTTTTACTCAGCCATTATGTTCTTTGTATTTCTTATGTGTTTTTTTAATAACCCCCTTATCTTCCTTATTATTCATTTGTTCACTTCATATTTCAAAAATTCCAACTCTTATTGAATTACAGTGTGATTATACATTTTTTGTAATTGTCTGTAATTATTTCTATCACATAACATACTACCTAATAATTACATTAGATGTATGTTTCATTATAATACTTTATTCTGATTGGTTAACTGCACATCACGTGTTATTCCGTAAGCAGTTGCAATGCTCAATACAACTTTCCATTCATGATAACACGTGGTCCAACAATAAATTGCACAGGTGAATTAAATAAAAAAATATATAAAATTCGTGTTTTCATGATCATAGCTAAAAAATGTAATTATAAGTATCAGAGTATTGAATGCTTCTTTTTGTAACTTTATATGGTTGTAAAAGCGTTGTCCGTGCGCACATTTTTAGAATGAAGCGCTTCCGCGCTTCATACAAAATGTACTTCGGTCAACGCTTTTACACCCCAATAAATTTACAAAAAGAAGCATTCAATTCTTAAATAAGTAGGATTATGTTACTTATATTCCGATCATATATTTTATCTTTTCCAGTTAAGGTGGTTATCTACCTTTTCAGAAAACCAAGCTTGAAGGTATCCAACTTCGTTATTCTTGTTGTGCTGACTACAAAACCACGGCGAGTTTAGACGTATTTCATTGTGATGAAAAAAACATATATCTGACTTGCAAAATACACCAAATTCTATTTTGAATGGCATTGGCTGATGTTCTGAACTAGTTTGAGAATCAGATAAAGTTGAGTAAAATTCGCAAACTCCATGCATTGCAGTGGTAAGACATTCTTGAATAGAAGAAGCTAGGGTTGGGATAATTTTCTCCTTGTTCACTGTATGTACAAGTGAAACCACAACTCTGTTGCCTTTCACTTGGACAGCAATTTCGTGACTGTTGCCAATTTCAACCACATAAAGATCACGGAAAAGCATTTGTTTTTCTCTATTACTCTCTGTACATGCATATTTCTTTACGTGCCACATAGTAACAAGGGAACCAAGGAATCGGTATAACAATGCTGGCGGTATGATTTCTTCTATAAATTTATAGGCCATGACAATTGAATTATTATAATTCTGAAATTTTTCCAAATACTTTGTGTCGTTTGTTTTGGTTATCATACATGGAACAAGAAAACGCGAAATATCTCTCAATGGGCTAATGGAAAGTTCAAAGCTAGTTCTGGGAGCGATGATTACATCTAAATGTACTAACAGATCGATCATGTATTCCTTGTATTTCAGAATATGAATGAACTCCTCTTGTGTCCACAAGTAATATATATCCTTCTTATCAATGTATCCAGTTGTTTGCAGGTTTTTCAAGATTCTAGGGAAATCCTCTCTTTTAGGCCAAAACTGTTTTGCTGTCACTAATGACGTCAAAACTTCCACTAAGTACACTGGTGATATAATGATATGGCCACGGAGATTTTCTACATTGAAGTACAGAAGCTTTCCAATTGAATGTTGAACTTCCAGAAATGTTTCAATTTGCTTTTCAGACAACTCCATTGACTCATTTTTAGAATTTAAAGACATAAGTTGATTCCGAGTTATGACATTAATACCTTCTTCAGCTTTCCTTGCCAACTGCAGATCTAGTGGAATCCATTTAGTTGGCATTTTGTCCCCCCATAGTGGATGCTGAGTCGCTTTTTCTAAAATACGGTGTTGTAGTTCGATTATTTCTGGGTCTTCAGGATTTAATGAATTTATGAACAGTAGCGGCTTAAATTCTAAATGCATCCAGCCGGCATGCGATTTAAATAGCGTTTGTATTTCGTCTTCAATCTTACGTCTGTATGATTCGAATCTCCACTGCAATAAAAGAAGAAGAATAAATGTTTTGGTAAACAGTATAAACTGGAATGAGCAGTACTGACATTCTCACCTTTATGATACAAAAACGATTTCAAAATTTATTTATCTATGTCTCTGTCCTTGTAAGCATGAACACTCTAGAAAGGAAATAATGATACGCAAATAAAATAACAAAAATACTGAACAAGGAAAATCCAAAAAGGAAAGTCCCCAATTAAATGGCAAAATCAAAAGTTCAAACACATCAAACGAATGGATAACAACTGTCATATTCCTGACTTGGTACAGGCATTTTCTTATGTATGGATGCATTTCAATGGATTTCAATGCATGGTCTGGAGTTTCGTATTAACTGGAAGATATATAAAGGCAACAGTAGTATACCGCTGTTCAAAATACTCTAAATGCAGGCCCTCTGTTGACATGTGGCTACATAAGAATGAAAAGTTTATATCTTTTATGTTATTGAAAACACATATTGAAATGCTGAAATGCAATCGAAACTGTTACAATTACGAAACTGCAAATGTCTTTTTAGTTTAATTTTTTTTCCTAGATGTAGGTCACGGATAAACTGTATCTGTTGAATCCTATGATTTAATTTAATGGGAAAGATCCGTTCAACAAACTGTAATAAGGCATCATATTTATGTATTGCAGAACTTGTAGTAAAAGGATAATCCTAGCTTCTTTACAAAAGAGGGACGAAAGATACCAAAGGGACAGTCAAACTCATAAATCGAAAATAAACTGAAAACGCCATGGCTAAAAATGAAAAAAAGACAAACAGACAAACAATAGTACACATGACACAACATAGAAAACTAAAGAATGAACAACACGAACCCCACCAAAAACTAGGGGTGATCTCAGGTGCTCCGGAAGGGGAAGCAGATCCTGCTCCACATGAAGCATCCGTCGTGTTGTTGATGTGATAACAAATCCGGTAAATAGTCTAATTCGGTAGGTCACATTCATGAAGGGAAGGGGATTGTACGTAAGGAACATATCCGATATCATTTGTGAAACAATTATTCCATAACGGTCAACCAACTCGTGATGACGTCCGTAAAATTTACGAAGGGATGATTTCAACTTCACCATTTGGAACTCTTGGTTTAATAGTTTCCTTGTGAGCAGCAACCCTCTATCAAGAAAATCCTGATAGGAAATGCAAGCACGGGAATATTGTATCAATTGGGAGATATATACCCCGTATGCAGGTGCTGCTGGAATGTTGCTACTTTGAAATAGATAGTTCACAATTGGAAAGCTGAAACCATCTCTTTTGTCATAAAGTTTTGTTTTCAACCGACTCTTATTGTCAATTTCTAGATGTAAGTCAAGATATGAGACTGACTTAACTGTATCTGTGGTATCCTTTATCTCTAGTTCGATGGGATAGATGCGTTCCACATAGTCACCCAATTTTGAATTATTTAGTGAAAAAACGACATCTATATAGCGGAAAGTAGAGTTACAGGATATCGCTATCTTCTTATCTTTCTAAGAAGTTCCTGCATGAATCGTCTTAATCAACTTTTGTGTGAAGTATGTTTCATATGAATAAAACATACAAGATAAGGTTGGCAAGTAGAGTCACATAGTTGGTTCTCATATTTGTATATACCATGTATACCTTGACCATTCTATTTTTAAACAAAACAGAACCAATTCTCTTATTGTTTGTCTTTAATTTCAAAATAATGAATTTGTCAAGAGTATAAGTCAAAAACTATAATTATTTGTAAACAGAAACTTTGCTAAAAAAAAGACAACTCTCCATCAAAACATTTATATGGCCAAAGTACGGTGTATTGCACGGACCCTTGTTGGCGCACAACGAACAACAAGCTATAAAAGGCAAGGCCCAGAAATGACTTCTGTTAAGCCATTCAAACGGGATAACCAACGGTCTAATTTATATAAAACGAGAAATGATAGACACTTATAAACCACATCAACAAATGACAACTACTGAACATCAGATTTTTGACTTCCGACAGGTTCAAACAATTGCAGCGGGTTTAATGATTTAATGGTACGAAAACCTCCACCCTTATCTGAAACAATGGTGCAACATTAAAACATGTACACACGCACTATAAAATGTGAATTGAAATCTCATTCGAAAGACTTTGTGTATTTATTTTGATTTTAATATATATATTTGCACCATCGATATTGATTAATTTGTGTCCAACTGCACGAATTAACTGTTTACAACTTAGATTTTTGACATACCATAGACTACCCTAGCTATATGTGGCTAAACCTTTCGGTATTGGTTTCCTGAATGCCCTTTTATATCGTTTTTTGTTTTGCCTTTTATTAGTGTATTGTTGACGAAACGTGCGTCGGTTGTCTATTAACAGGTTGGTTATATCAAGAGCACAATTGCGACTGTCGCATGATCTGCATATCTTTCCGGAAGTCCCGTAACTTGGTGGTCAGTTTTCCATGTTGTGTTTTTATACCATTTTTTGTCTTTTTGTCTCTTTATATATTGCCATACACTGTAGCTTTGTCAGTTTATTTTCGACTTATGAGTTTAAACATGTTAAATGTACCATTGGTATCTTTCTGTTTTCTGCAATAAGATACTGAGTTTCATTTACCTTCCATACCCATGATACCATGTCCCTGTGAGTAGCAACAAATATGATTTTAGGAAAACCTTCTTTTGATCGTTTACAGAACGTCAAGATCGAATTCACCCAATGTAAAAGGTAAACTGAAATAAAATAAAATGTAAGGTTATCACTACTTTGAACCAACTTTTTTCTTAATTCTTATGTTCGCGGTTTAACTTTTTCTATTTTTTTCAGGAACAGTGCCAACCGTCCGTTTGTCATTTGTACTTGATTTTATGTCACAATATGATTATTTTTGGAATAGGTAAAAAGTAAAGTAACAAAAATACAAAGTTTCAAAGAAAATTGAAATTCCCTTATCAAATGATAAATCAAAAGCTCAAACACATCAAACGAATAAAAAACAACCGACTTATTCCTAACGTGGTATATCATTTAAGCAGAAAATGGTGGGTTAAACCTCTCACTTGCATGAATGTCGCAAACAATTTCATTTAAATGAACAAAACCAACAAACATAACATGATATTGTCTTACTTATAGAACCATCCTGCATATAACCAACACTATACTAAATAGTAGTTAATATATATATGAAGATGTGTTATGAGTGCAAATATGACAGGTTTCTATCCAAGTCACAATTTGTAAAAGTAAACCATCATAGGTCAAAATACGGTTTTCAAAACAGAGCATTGTCTTACACCGAACAGCAAGCAATATTTAGATAATAATGATAAATAATAACGATACGCCATCTACGATGAAACTGGGACTGAGAAACATGACGTAAAAATTTTGAATCTATTTTACTGACATGTTCACTAATATATACATAAATATAAACACTAATGAATATTAAAATTGAGAATTGAAATTGGGACATGAACAAATTATGTTTTAGCTAAAAGATAGAAGATTAGGACAGGGATTTGGGTTTCCAAGTGTCTTATCAGAATCTCGAACCAGACTTATGTTGTACTGTTATACCACTGTCCTAGGTTAGGGGGATACGGCAATATGTTTAACCCCGCGACAATCTGTATCTATGTGTCTGTTCCAAGTCAGGAGCCTGTAATTTAGTGGTTGTCGTTGGTTTATGTGTTACATGTTTGTTTTTCGTTCATTTTTTTGTTCATAAATTAGGCCGTTAGTTTTTTCGTTTGATTTGTTTAACATTAACTTTTCGTGGTCTTTTATAGCTGACTATGCGGTATAGGCTTTGCTCATTTTTGAAGACCGTACAGTGACCTATAGTTGTTTATTTCTGTGTCAGTTTTGTCTTTTGTTGAGAGTTGTCTCATTGGCAACATACCACATATTCTGTTTTATATTAATGTTTTTTTTGTACTTTATTTTTTCCATTATCTCTATTATTTATACAGTTTGTGTTTTTATGCCTCATTTATGTTTTCTGGTCTGTGCGTCCGTTCTTCCGTTCGTTCGTTCGTTCGTTCGTCCGTCCATCTAATTTGATTGCCCAATTGGAGTTTAAATCCATTTTCACGGTCCACTGAACAAAAAAAAAAGTGCAGATGGGACATTCGTGTACTAGGGACACATTCTTGTTTTCTTATATATATATTTTTTATGAAAAACGTGTTTATATTTCAGTTTTTTACAATCGGGTTTAGCGTTAAATGTAAAACAACAGAAAAATCTAACTCCAAGGAAAAATCAAATCGAAAAGTCCTTTATCAAATTTCAAATCAAAAGCTCAAACACACCAAACAAATGTAAAACAACAATCGTATTTCTGAATTGGTAAAAACGGTGGGTTTAACAGTTGTTATAGCTAAGTAGATCTCTTTTGTTTTATTGATAAAATGACATAAATGTTAAGCATTTACAATTTCCTAACTATTACCTGCCACTGTTGGTTTCCCAAAGTGTCCCGGTAGAGACCCAAGGTCTGGTTGGTGTTTGTGTATTCCAATACTTCCATTGAACATAAGGATAAAGATACCTCTGCTGGTAATGAACAACTGGTGAGTCATATGATAATCTTTCTGTCCCCCAAAGTCCCAAATATCTATTGGTACTATTTTCTGTTTGTATTTCCCGTCTTTCACTGCTTTGATCATTAACTCATGTATTTTGTCTTTGGACATGTCGCTTGAAATATCCTTCATCCATTCGCTTTCAAAGTTTCCTGACTTTACCTTGATTGTTTCTGTGGAGTTTCGATTTCTCTCATCAATTATAGGCAATTCTTGAATAAGTCTTTTCATACTCGAATCGAGCCTAAATGCAGCTTTTTTCTCATCATTGGAAGAACTTTTAGTACAACAAACTTCCGATTTATTATCTGTGTTATATTTGTCTTGACTGACATTTAATGAGAAAGCGGAATTTATATTCTTTTTAGATTGTTGAACATCCATGCATTTGCGTCTGAATAAAACAAGGTCTTCATGTTTGTCTGTACTTCCTCTCTCTGATAGTTTATGAGAGGATGCATCGGACATGTCTTCCTCTGCACTCACTAATGAACATTTAGAAGGTTCTTCATATACATTTATTCCTTGATATTTGCATTTTTGTTTTGGTTCCAGAGTCCTATGTTTTGTTTCGACATTTGTACTGTCAACACGGGTTTGTGCTGATTTCTCGGCACTTGAAAGTGACATCAACATAGTCGTCAGTATCTCAGTTGAAGCGTGACCTTTTAAAAAATACATTAAAAAGTTAGATAAAAACAGCAGTAATATACCGCTGTTAATATCATTAATCGATTGAGAGAAAACAAATCCGGTTACAAACATAAACCGAGGAAAACACATCAACTTTAAGAGGACAATAGACGAACAACTAAAACACTGAAGTGCAACACAAACAAACGGCAGTACACATATAACATGTATAAACAAACTATTTGATAACAACTGCCATATTCCGGACTTCATACAGGATAATTTAGGTCATTAATGAGTCTAATACCAGCGTCATGCATCAGCGTTTAGCACTGACGTACGCCGGGCGTGGTAAAAACACATGTACGCTGCCAATACGCTAGTATTTTTGGACTTGTCAATCATATTTGTATCGTGTACACAACGACTTTTAAGCGTGTTTTGTACGTACGAGAAGCGTGCATAAGCGTTTATCGGGCGTTCAAATAACGTATGTTGGTGTATGTCTGACGTTTGACTTACGTGTTTGAAATCCACGTTACGAAGGAAAACGTCCTTTAAACGTATTTAAGACGCGTCCCAGTCGTATCTGAGACGGTTATTCGTGCTTTCGGCGTTATTATTGGGTGTTTGTTACAAGCACGCTCTGCATACGTCAAAGTAAACGTCAAACGATCTTGAGGTATATACAACGTGTTTTAAACTTGTCTCAAACTCAAGCGTGTTTTGTACGTACGAGAAGCGTGCATAAGCATTTATCGGGCATTCAAATAACGTATGTTGGTGTATGTCTGACGTTTGACTTACGTGTTTGAAATCCACGTTACGAAGGAAAACGTCCTTTAAACTTATTTAAGACGCGTCCCAGTCGTATCTGAGACGGTTATTCGTGCTTTCGGCGTTATTATTGGGTGTTTGTTATAAGCACGCTCTGCATACGTCAAAGTAAACGTCAAACGATCTTGAGGTATATACAACGTGTTTTAAACGTGTCTCAAACTTTTTTGTAGCGTTTTCAACGCGCTTGTAGCGTATATGATTACGTACGTGTAGCCAACATGCATAATCTTGACAAACACTAGAGCTAGATTTAAATTTGTATGCTTATGAAAAATTTCCTAGAGTTATAACGTTCACCAAGCATATACCTTTGCATTTCGATGTACTTCAAACTTATGCAACGTTCGTGCACCTAACGTATGCGGAATTTTCTTCTTACGTCTGGTGCACGTTGGTCTATACGCCAATGTGTGAAGACGGTATTATGTAGACAAAACGCCCGTCTGCTGTATTAAATTATAAGCTTGGTACCTTTGATAACTATTCACACCACTGGTGAACGTTTCGTCTCCGATGGTATCGCCAGCCAAGTAGTCAGCACTTCGGTGTTGACATGAATATCAATTATATGGTCATATTTATAAATTTCCTGTTTACAAAAGTATGATTTTTTGAAATATTACGGATGTTCTTATACCAGGCATAGATTACCTTAGCCTTGATAGGCACAATGTTTTGGAATTTTGGGTCCTCAATTCGCTTTAACTTTATATTTGTTTGGCTTTATAACTATTTTATCCTGAGGATCACTGATAAGTTTTATGTAGATGAAACGCGTTTTAAATTATAATTCTGGTACATTTGTACCTTTGATTACTGCAATGTATTAGCGGAAAATTTTAGGTTGAGACTGGTTCTATGGCTAGCCAATCATCCCGCTTATGCGCCAATGTTAAAAAATATCACTAAAATGACATCACTAGGGGGAACAAAGACACACACACACACACACACACGCAAGATCACTTATGAAAATGTTTGAAATTAATAAACAATAATATATACTACTATGGATATTGATCACTTATAAAAAAGATCAACAAAAATACTAAAATTGAAGGTAATTTAAAAAACGTGGACTATAAAAACTAACAAAATAAAATGGTTAACTATACCAACGAAATGAATGAGTAGTTAAAACCCGGAAAATCCTTAACATAGTACATGACTTTTTGTGGAAAATGAAAGATTTACCTTGTTACATGAAGCTTTAATCTGCAGCAAACCTTCGAATAAGTGTAGATATTTACATCATTGAGAAAGAAGAAAATGTCAAGATGATTACCTCATGTATAAACGTATAAACGTACCCTTCTCAAAATTTATCCATTTCATTTCATCCACATCCATACCAGCTTTTCCCATGCAGATCCATATGCCATCGGTGGACTCTCTTGATACTGGAACTGGTTCACCAACGAGAATTTTCGCTAAACAACTTTTTCCAACAGAATATGGACCCACCAAATATACCCTATTCCAGTAACTCTTAAATGAGCTAACAAGTAGTAGATCTTGTAAATCAGAAGCTGTTTGAAACCCTAACCCTCTCAGCTTTTGCAGAAGTTCACCTGGAAAGGCATAACTATGATGTGTGAAAACAGGAATCTGATGTTCAGTAGTTGCCATTTTTTATGTGGTTCATAAGGGTTTCTCGTTTCCCGTTTTTATATACATAAATATAAGACCGATGTTTTTGTTTTGTTTTAATGGCTTTACAGAAGTACTTTTTGGGTCGTTTATAGCTAGTTGTTCGGTGTGAGCCAAGGCTCCACTATGCTTAAGACCGTACTTTTACCTATAATGGTTTAGTTTTACAAATTGTTTTGATTGAGAGTTGTCTCATTGGCACTCATATCTAACCTTATTATACATGTTATATCCATCCTTTATTGCTTTTAAATACATAGATTTTATTTAGCGTTGCTACACAAAGACCCGCTTCATGCGCATCTGTAACCAATTTGTTTTATAATATTAAAAATAGTAACGGCGTTAAAAGGGCACTGGCTACGAGAGATATATAAAAAAAATCAAAATATCATTATTTTTTTCAATTATTAATGAAAGTGAAATAGTGAAATAATAATTCGATTTTAGCTGCCAGAATGGTTCAAAACAAGCTAATACACGTCGATGATTATTTATTCACTTGCAAGTGAATAATCTGACCTCATTGGATACGTATTAATGTGGCCTTTAAATAACCTCTAGCTAGAAATTGAGTATTCATGAATTATGCGTTCTCGGTATTATTAGAAAAGATATGTCAACATTGAAAGTGAAACAAAGGCAAATCATTTGATTCTCTTATTCGATCCACAAATACTCATTCTTATTTGAAAATTGAAATCTCTCCTTCCTATATTTTACGGACACCATCACGAGTTGGTTGACTGTTATGGGATAACTGTTTCACAGATAATATCGGATATGTTTCTTATGTCGTAACCACAATTCACTTCCATTTTCACAACGATTGTGACCTACCGAATTAGACTACCGGGTTTGTAATAACATGAGTAACACGACGAGTGAAGGATCTACTTACCCTTCCAGAGTACCTGAAATCACACCCAGTTTATGGTGGACTTCGTGTTGATTAGTCTTTAGTTTCTATGTTGTGTCTTTTGTCCTATCATTTGTCTGTTGTTTTTTGGGTTTTTTTTTAGCCATGGCGTTGTCAGCTTATTTTTGATTTATGAGTTTGACTCTGATATCTTCAGCCCCTCTTTTATAATGGCAGAAACGATGATTAAAATAAATGTTTAACCTAAATATGAAATGAAGTAGACATAGAGAATTCAATTGCACGAGGTCGTTATCTATCTATATTATATTTATGTTAATATCGCTTATATGTCATGTTGCGTTGTCGTTTTAATGTTATATTTAACATTGTCATTAAAGAGGGAGGTTTGGCATGCCACAAAACAAGGTTCAACCTAGCATTTTTTTCTTTTTTTGTTGTACCAAGGCAGGAAAATGACCATTGTTATATTGTAGTTCGTTTCCGTGTATGATACATTTTAATGTTGTATTTCTGTTGTGTCGTTTGTATTTTTTGGTACAATTAAATCCACAAAAATTGATATCCAATGGGTATTTATGAATTCACAGGTACTGTACCAAGTACAATTGTTATCTGAACGTAACATATTAATTGAGATATGTAAAAAACATGTCCTTACCTTTCTGTATTTCCTCCTGAAAAAAAAAGCTGAATAATAAAGGCAACAGTAGTTTTCTGAATGTGTATTGTGAAAGTGTTGATCGATAAAAGTCAGACTTACGGTGATGATATGCGATAATCGTGTGTTCATTATTGTATATCATCATAAATTCTCATACGAAAATATAAATTATTTCAAAAGAATTGATTCTACAAGTCAACGAACATTTGTAGATTGTTGATGTACCGGTAACCTTTTCCTAAAGCGACATGTGTATTGCCCTATCAATCCACTTAATCTGTTAATCAAACAATCTAGGGTTAATTAGTGTCGTCACCTCTGATTGAACGTGTGCAATAATGAAAATGTTTATTCATGTTTTTTTGCAATTTCATTTAAATGGGAAATTTTTAATAAATAAGGAGTTGACATATATTTTGATTTACATACAAAAACTTTATTTATCTGTGATTTGTCCACTAGGAAGTCAATAACAAGATTCTGTGTGAAATGTATAAAGCAGAAACATAAATTGCAATAAGAGGGATTCAGGTAAAACACATGAGTGTTATGAATAACTTGATTCAATCCACTTTTTTTTATTTGATTCAAATAGTGTATCAATTGTAAAAGGAAAAGCCAAAAAATAGCTAACATGTGCAAACAGTGAATTCGAATTAAACTGAATATTACAGCTAAAACTAGTTACTACGTTAACACTATATTAATGCAACAGTAATAAGAAAAAAACAGTTTCTAGCCCATATTTCTTTGTATTTATATATACTAGTCAACAAAAGAAACGATACACGACTTTTGAATAAAATTTATCAAAAAGTATTTAATATATAAAACAAAAAGAGATACACTATTTTAAAAATCTTTCATTTGCAATCTATGCACATACGATAATGATTATTAAAACCTCTCGGAAAGTATCTAAATTCCGTGTAAACGATCATAGGGTGCAAATTATTTTTGCGGAAAGTGGGAAAAAAATCGACACAAAATGTTTTAAGTACTTGATGAATTTTCAAATATGTTCAAAAATATTTAAAATGCTAATCAAGTTATACTTATGTTGTAACTAATGGGTTGAAATATCGTTTTCTAAATTTTTCGTAAAAAAAGTGGTTTTTTTTTAATTCTCAAAAAAATGCAAAAAACATTAAAATTGTTTTCGTCGCAAATCAACGCTTTAGATATCAAAAACAACACACTGTAAATTTGGAACCTTTCGGATTCGTTTTGAGATTGTTACCGTTTTTTAAATTTCACTTTACACGTACTGTCTATGGAAAATCTATTGATAATGTATACATTTTAACAATTTCTTGTAGGGCCGAACTTTGCTTTACAAGTAAACGAAGAAACAGTATGATTTAAAAAAAGATTTGATTGCAAACATTGTCTTTACCTTTAAATGAGAGGTTTGCATCATTATTTGGAACTTCTGTTTTTAAAATTGTCGTTTTATGTAAATTTTGTCAAAAAAAATTCAAACTTCGTCAAATGAAGTCATGGAAGCAAAAAAAATTATTTTAAACGGATTTATATTTCCATGGTCATTAAGGAGGCTCGAGGGTATAAAAATTTCAGAAAAAAATCAAACATTTGTTTTTCATTACAAATTTTATTTATTTCCTTTTTTAGTTGTTACTTTATCATATGGTACAAAAATCATTCAAAACAATCAATTCGTGTTGGCCCTAGATGACTTTCAAAATGTATACATCATTGAAAAAGTTCCAAATTATCTCTCTTTGGTGGAAAAATGCCATTTTTTGGCTCTAAAATTGAAATATCTTTTTCAACTCATCAGTGACCTATCTTTTTTAATATAATTTCCATATAAGCTGTACTTAAACTAAATCATTGTAAAATTTTAGCGATTTCTGTAATAAATTTCTTTTTTTTATTTCGATATTACCTTTATTTCTCCTATTACTTCAACAGAAAAAAAAAACACCTTTACAAAAATGTATGCTTCTTTCGAAGGCAGATTGTGAGCGCAAATGAACGGTGACCCCACTTTTTTATTTAATTTTTCTATTATCTATAAGATAAAGTTCATTTATAGAAAAATATAGAGAAATCCTACATAAATGATTTAGACCCGCGAACCCCCTTAAGTATTACTACCTTCAATATTGGTCCTATAAACGGAAAACTTCATCTTTGATTTGAAAAAAGTCGTGTATCGTTTCTTTTGTTGACTAGTATATATTCACGTGATATAAAAAAATGATTTTCCAAAAAAGCTGTCAATTTCTTTCTGCTTTTTAGAAAAATGTATGGAGCAAAATAGTTATCTTCCTCAATATTTCAGCAAAATACTACAACTGAAACCATGAACTATATTCGCATTCATGACCGAGTTAGAATAATGTCTTATTACTAGCCTCGTTGTCATTTAAACTTTGTTTATAAACTATGGTTTTGTATACTATAACACTGCACACCTTTGTCTGGAAAAAATGCAGAACCGAGACAAGGATGCATAAAGTTGTCATCATACTGTGTCTTTGAAAAAAGTACGAGAGTATTTATTTAGAAGAAAAAATAGTACATCCACGAACAAGGTCAAGTAATTGAGCATATTGAGACAGGCAAATGAAAAAGAATCAAACAAATACTGAACTGTGAGGAAAATTTAAAACGGAAAGTCCCTGATCAAACGGCAAATCAAATGATAAAACACATCGAACGAATGGAAAACAAATGAATAATGTATATGTTGGACTTTCAAGCCTTTAAGGGTTTTTGTTGCTCGTTTTTTTTAATCAAACGCAGCATTTTCTTTAGACCACAATAATATTTTATAACAATATATTTTGCAAATTCTTACCTGAAGAAAGCTTTTCATTTCCCTTCGTCGGTTGGTCTTAGGAAGACAACGATAGGATACCAAATCTAATGCAGTTTCTCCCTTCGAAAATAAGAATAAGTGAGATAATTTAGTAAAAACAGATGGAAAATTGAGAAATTGATTTGGTGTACACACCATATTAGACTCTCTATTGTTCGGCATTTATTTTTGAAGATTTATGATTGTTATTCAATTTCAATTGATTTAATTTATTGTAATATTATCAATCACACTATAGATTCTTACCTTGAGTATTATATGATTTATCCAATCGACATAGTAAAAATATAAATTTTAAAGTCAGAGCCTTGAATAAATATAGTATAAATCCGATAATCCACGTGTAAATTTGAAAGAATCTGTTTCTCTAATGATTAAAAAAAAAAAAATTTCTTTGTTTTTTGTTTAACGAAAATCCCCTTCGAGTGACTATTACATTCAAAGAAGTTGTCAATTTCATTCACACCTTTTAGCATATTTTGATACATCCAGTGAGCTGATGAAGGTTCTGACCCATAAAATCCTCCAATCATCTTCTGAAATTACCGTCACCCAAATGTCGATTAAATTGTTTCATACAATTTATGGATTAGAAAACGTTTAAATTGCAATAGAATGAGAGAAAATATAATTATCCTGCTTGATAATGCAGATAAAAGTATTCCTTTAAAATTTATATGAGATTTTAATGCACCGTGCCAGAACACCGTTGCGTAATGTATAACTTGAAACCTGAAAATATAAAACTATTTCGTTGGGAAAACTAACTGCTTATTTATATCAAAACAGTTTACGAAAAACAAATATAACAGACATAAACCAATGACAACCACTGAACTACGGGTGTCCGATTTGGGAGGAATACATAAAGAATGTGGCGTTGTTATTCATGATTATCAACGTTAAATCGTTTCCTTACCTGGGACAGTGGTGTAACAGAACAATATAAGTACAAACTATAAAAATCAGTTGAAAAGGGCTTTGCTCATCAGATGGATATAGATAGAAAATACATCTAACAGAAACACAGAGGACGTGGACGGGTTCCTTCAAAATTAAAAAGACAATAAGTACAGATCTAAAATTATTCGCTTTTACTAACAGCTAGTAAACATTCAATAACAACTAATGACAAAAATAATATAACTTAGACTAAAATATTTATCAGTACACATCCAACATCTAATGGATTAAGTATAAGGACGTCATTTACGGACAGAGGAAAACACGACTTTGTGCAATGCCACACTATAAGTATCGACAGATAGTAGTACCAGCTGGAAATTACATAATTACATGTAATATTAAGTATGGTTTTAATTTAGTGATAACAAAACCAATTAAAACACCAATTAAAACAATATTTAGAGATTTAATTACAGTGTTAAATAGGTAACATGTTAGTATAAATTTATTTGAGAAATATGTCTGTGTTGCTTGCCTGCTGAATTTCATTTATTTAATCAACTGTCGTCGAAGGTACTAGTAGCTGCTTTGCTCTCACCTTTTTCAATTAATTGTGGGGTTCAGTATAAATGTGACCCTTTTATACCCAAATTTCCAAAAACATGTTTGCCAGAGAATTGTGACCACTGAATTCGGAGTTTTTACGTGAAACAAAAGTTTTTAACAATTCAAAAACGTTTTATTAAACTTTGTAAATTTTATATATTTGTTGGAGCTATACTCTTCTAGTTTACAATTGCTGGTATTTGAATATAAGACGTTTGAATGCAGAGAAAAAGAAACGAGAATAAATTAAATTCGCAAGCAATAGTCCATTGATGGCTTGACGTCAACGTTCGTCATTTGTATAACTCTGTGAGAAGTCTTGACCATTGACGACATTGTTTTTAACAAACTTTCAGTAGCTGCACATACTCTTGACTCGGTTTTTTGTGTGATCTTTTGTCTTCTTGTGGGTAGTTTTTGTTCTTTGGGTGTTGTGATGAGTCAGTTTTTATTTTTTGACTTCTCATGTTGTGATTGTCTGTGTCAGAAGGGTCGTTAAGCAGTAATAAACAAGTTCAAACTAGCCACAGTCAGTAGAAGCTTGTAATTAAGATATTTTTTTTTTATTTCCTCCCTATTTTTTAATCAAATATGCTAACAACTCAGGGATTTGGTTTCCTATTATGAAATGTCCAATCTTTTGTTATTTCTTTTTTTTTTTAAATCTATATGGCATGCATTTGTTCATTACTGAAGGCAGAATGTACGGTTGAATATATTAGTCAATCATATCGAATTTCTCTTTTCATATTTTTTGTATTCTTAAAAAAAAATATATGATATTAAATGATGAAAGGGATTAAATTGAGAAAAATGTATAAATCAAAACTTTCATTAGATACTTACATCGGTTGTGGATGAATCTAATTTAGCGCCTCTCACAACAAGTATTGACACTATTTCCCTTTTAAGATGAGTAGCTGCATAATGGAGTGCTGTGTATCCCTATATAATATCAATAAAGTTAACAGTTGTATACCGCTGTTCGAAACTCATAAATTGATTAAGAAAAAATCAAATCCGGGTTACAATATAAAACGGAGGGAAACGCATCAAATATAAGAGGAGAACAACGACTCAACAGAAACACAACATTAAAATGTAACACATACAGAAACGAGCTATTATTAAACAATCGCCATTTTCTTGACTTGGTACAGGACATTTTTAGAACAAAATAGTGAGTTGAACCTCGTTTTGTGGCATCCCAAACCTCCCGCTTTTATGGCAATGTTGAATATAACATTAAAATGACAACATTACATGAAAGGACTACAATATAGATAAATGGGATAACATATAGGACAGAGAAACACACGAATAATAGCTAACAAAAGGTACCAGGTTTAAAATCTAATACGCCATACGTACGTTTTGTCCACACAAGACTAACAAGTGACGCTCAGATGAAAAAAGTTCGAAAGCCAAAACAAGTTGAAGAGCACGGAGGAATAAAAGTTCCAAAACGTCGTGTGCAATACGGCTAGAATTTTCTGCCTGGGATAAGAACATCCTTATTATTTAGAATAATTTATACTTTCGCAGACAGTCAATTTGATAAAATGACTATATGATAGATATACATGATAAAACCGAATTGGTGACAAACTGCAGAATATAAACGACATAATCCAGCACATAAAAATACACAGCAGAGTTAGCCAAAGCCTAAACGCACAAAATGACGTCACATTTGAAATTCTACAAAAACACACAAAGTGACGTCATATTTGAATTTCTAAAAATGATTCCCAAAATGAGATAGAATTAGGATTGATTCAAGATTAGATTTGTAATACTGATATTACATTTATTAATAACAAGGGAAATTGCAATACCTATTAATATCAAAGTGTGGTACTAATTAGATAATCAATTGTATTATCTAGCTATGTCGGTGTTTCTTCTGAATCAAACTGTAAACCAAATATATCGTATAAATTTCCTTGAACCAAACTAAAATCTTATAAATAAAGGGGTGATTAATTATCTTTACCATAACACACGAATATAACAAAAAAGACGTTAAGACAGTTAACAAAATCCGATGAGAATAACAAATGTAACATCAAAACTAAATAGTATTACATGACTTTGGGATAGAAAAGTACCGTGACACGTCTTATAACAATGCGAATTCACACTCAGCAAAACAGTCACAATCGGGAATAATTCACGTTCGGTAATTAAAAGATCAATCTTACACAATCATATACCTCCGTTTACACATGGCATTTGTAGTACAAAGTATATTGTCCGATTAGAAAAGTATAAGTGGATAATACTCCAAAGGATTTATTTGCACAGAACTATTAAAAGCGTTTTATATCGTTACTAAGGTGGTGGAATGAGTTTCTGTATCTCTTGTGAGTATGAAACATAGTTCTGGCAGAGCGATATCTGTTGGAAAATCACAATTAATTGCAAGATCATAAATAGACATCTATAAGACATATATATTGCATTGCTCTCTGTTTATATACATAGTTTTCTTACAGAAAAGATATTAGAACAACGCCACAAACACATATACATGTACGTATAACTCACATCTACATTTTTAGCGTTTGGATCTGCATCTTTGTCAAGTAGAATAGAAACGATTTCCTTGTGTCCAATACCAGCTGATAAAATTAGTGGTGTATTGCCCTATGCAATAACGATACAATTTCACATTAAAAAATCTGTTAATTTATTCATCTATTATTTTACATCTATATTTTATATTATTGCATAATTGTGTTACTATATTTTACTTACCGCATTGGTTGACAATGTATTTCAAGTGTCAGATTTAGCTTGCTATAGAACCCAGTTTAATCAACTTTTTTATACATATAAAAAACGCCTGTACCAAGTCAGGAATATGAAAGTTGTTGTCTACTCGTTTGACATGTTTGAGCTTTTGATTTTGTCATTTGGTTTTGAATTTTCCTCCGAGTTCTGTACTTTTGTGATTTTACTTTTTAATAATTTACTTTTTGTATCTGCACGGGAATAAACTCTTCATAGATACCAGTATAACATTTTGTATTTACGTCAGACGTGCGTTTCGTCTACAAAAGACTAATCAGGATTGCATAATATATTGAACAGCTAAAGTAATCATTTCCTGAGGTAGAAAAGCCTTAGTATTTCAAAAATTCAAAATTCAAAAACAGTTAATTTCCGTATTCAAATGTTGATTAAAATTTCCAAATATGCTGTTTTTCACCTGATTAAATCAAATATGCAATCAAAAATATACCTTCATTTGATACTTTTTCAGTAAAATGAGGTCAAAAAATCTTTTTTAAAAGATAAAAACACAAAAGTTGGACGAAAGATACCAGAGGGAGAGTCAAACTCATAGACAGAAAATAAACTGACAGGCCATGGCTAAAAATAAAACGACAAGCAGAAAAATAATAATACAGAAGACACAACATGGAATACTAAATACTAAGCAACACGAACCCAACCAAAAACTTAGAGTTTCAGAGAATTTTTGGTTTGAATCAGAGTGATTCTTTATGCAGTATGATTTATCCCTCCCACAAGCTGTTTGTTGTTAAATTTATTGTTACTCCTGTTACATATAAATGGCCTATAAATTCATGCATTTTATTTTTACCAATAAATCATCTTTATCAAATGTTCATGAATGTAGAACAAAACGTCTTTTTTTGCTGAATATTTATCAGATTTTAAAAAATTACACTATTGATGTTTTAATAAAAATTGGTAAAATAATCTTCATACGTAATCAAACCAAATGTCATTAAAAAAAATATGGGTTCATGAACTCGTTTTCAAGTCAAATACGTTTGACTGATAAAAATCAGTCGAAAAATGCATTTTTTGCCGATATGTCAGATTTTGAAGTTGCAAAAATAATATTTTACGTTAGCAACGTTTTTACCTCCCCTAAAACTGTATCGTATGCCCTTAAATAAATGATTTTAAGGAACATATATATAGTGTCATGACATAACCTCCTTAGTTAATTACTCACATCTGCATCCACTGCGTTTGGGTCTGCAGCATGGTCAAGGAGAACTAAAACTACTTCCTTGTGTCTATTCCTTGCAGATAAATGTAATGCTGTATTGCCCTATACAGTGATGATACAATTTAATATTCAATTTTTTTTTTAATGCAGTCATTTAATATGTACTTTTATTGCAATGCATTATCAAGCAAATGTGTTTTTACTCGATACTTAAATAATGTTTTATATAAAAGTGCCTATTGTAATCAAACAAATTATTCAGATTACAAGTTCAAATACGGCTAAATACAAACGAATGGAGATTATAAATAACAAATGAATAATAATAGGGAAATCATGAAGCTCGTCAGATGGATGACGCCATACATATATAAATTTTTTATTGCGCCCCCCCCCCCCCCCCCCCCTGGTAACTGCTTTGCTTATTTCTTTAATTTAAGGTTGCTTCCGTATTTAACCATGTACAGTTTACAACCAGTTAAGGTGGTACCCAACACCTTAACTAAAATTAATTTACTTTGACCCTTTGACAAAAATATAAAAAAATCAAAAAAATTTAACCAACCGTTTTATCAGAAAAATGACACTGATTATATAGCAGTTTGACAAACACTTATGTTGATCATCGAGAAGCTTAATGTTCCCTAAACAACACAACGTAATTAAAACGTTTAGCTGATTTTACAGTTATCTTCCTGTAGTTTTAGGTACCACCCTAAAAGCATGATATTCGCTACTAATTCTGTTAGTTGTAAATTGCAAGAACTACATACATTTCGGGGCATTTTAAAGCTAACTATGCGGTATTGGCTTTGCGCATTGTTGAAGGCCGTACGGTGACCTATATTTGTTAATTAATGTGCCATTTGGTTTCTTTTGAAGAGTTTTCTCATTGGCAATCATACCACATCTTCTTTTGGATACATGAAGTTCTGTATAGTAAATGTTGAATTGGTCAATAATACTAAGAATATGATTTAATTCAGGTGTTTCATTCTCATGTAAAATTGATTGCATACCATCTATCAGTTCTGTCAATACTACGTTGCATTAAACACTTATCAATAATATACATATTTAAAAAATTACTTTATTTTGTTTGAGTTTTATTGTTTTGCACCCGTCTCGTTGACGTTTTGCCTCATTTCCTTTTATTCAGAATAATGTTTATGCCATTTCAAGTGCAAGATGTTAAGCTCCAATGTATATACCGCATTCAAAATAAGATCATACATCGATATCACCGAATAATCTAAGATTTGAATAGAATCCTTAATTCTAATTACTATCAGATATCACAGTGATTATGAAAATGAACAGCATTTAACTTTTCGTTTATAGAAATTTGCTTTTTCGTGTATCGAAAGTAAAGTTCGTTACATAAGATATTAGATTACACGACTAAACCTCACTTCTTCGTTTTTTGTATTTGGATCTGCAGCATGGTCAAGGAGGACAGTTACCACTTCCTTATGTCCAGTGCTTGATGACAAATGTAATGCTGTATTGCCCTATATTGTCGTGATAAAATTTGATATTATCAGATTATTACATGGCATTTTTTATATTGCATGTATTATCAGCCATTGGTGCAATATCAACCCAAGCACCAAGTGATAAAAGTTGAAGCATGTGAGAAACTTTTCATATCAGCCCGCTAAGAACCAATTCGAAAAATATGGAATTTTCATAAATTTAATGGTTTTATCATACGGTAAAATTCATGTGTTATTTAGTCTAGATAAATGATAACTAAACATATTTCATTTCATATATAATATTAAATTCATGACAGGCAACTTTTTTCTAAACAGCGACAAGATTTATGTACAAGAAATAGTGTAAAAACGTTGTGAAAATATCTGAAAATTTCATGATGCTTTTCTTAATTTACTTTTTACACGAACTTCTATATACATGCTTTCAGTCATTCTTCCCAAGCTTTAAAAGTTTTTTTTTGTATGCAGAAGTTGATAGCAAACCAATGATACCATTCCTAAAATGGTAGGCTTCTTTTAAAAATGATAATGATCCTGAAACCTTTGCTCGCAAGCTATTAAGGTAGATCATAAGTATATATTTTTTGAAACAGAATTTTCTTATAATTTGCCAAATTGAAGAATTTAATATGCTTTTATCAAAAATCTAATAAAAAGTATGGGTCACCGTACTATTTTTTAAGTTATGTCTCGCTAAAATTGCCAAAATTTGGTTAGTTTGTTCATGAAAAACCACGTCAGTGTGAATAAAAAAAAAAATTCTATGAAATAGAATTTTGAAATAAATTGTGAGAAGATATGTTTCATAATATATTTTAAGAAAATAAAAAGAAAACATGGTGTCACCGAACTTGTTTTCATGCTAGAAGTAAAAATAAAAAATAAAAATTCCTATTAGCCCAGTATAATATTTGTACTAAAAGAGTTATCTCCCTTACATGGCTCATTTGAAAAATATTATTTAAAAAAAAAAAATGATATTTGTTCAAATATTTTCTGTAATACAATTAATTAACAAGATTTCTTTATATAAAAAAAAAAACAGTCTAACCATTGAATTCCAAATCCGTCTCCAAATTTGCAGATTTAGGCAAACAACTAGACCGATTTTGTACCGTGATTGTACAATCTAAGATGGCGGTATACCATGAATCTACCTTAAATTATACCTACATCTGAAGTAGCTGCATTCGAATCTGATCCTCTGCGGAGTAATTCACATACAATGTCCATAATTCCATTTTGAGCTGCTAAATGGAGTGCTAAGCAACCCTGTATAATTATAAAATGATATAATAATTTGATTCTTTATGAATCTACCAAACACTGATTGTGATTTATTTGTCTTGTGTAAGGGGACGGTATCAAAGTACGCACCTTGTATATGTATTACAGTAGGTTTCAACGGTATACCAATTATAGACCAAACTACAACACCACAAATCGTTCAAAAACAATGGAGAAAGTCATCGGTACTTTACTGTCAAAAGCCTATCATTCAGTGGTTGTCGTTTGTTGTTATCTGGCATATTTGTTCTTTGATAATTGTTTTATCATATATCATACCATTTTTTTCCGTTTAAATTTTTTAGCATTGTATCATATTGGTGTCTTATATGAGTAATTATATGGTATGGGTTGAGCTCATTGTACGATTACCTTTAGTGACTTGCGTCCACATCATGTTGAATCGACAGTTATCTCATTGGCAATTATACTAAATCCTCAATGCTCTTCAACTTTGTACTTGTTTGGCTTTATAAATATTTCGATATGAGCGTCACTGGTGAGTCGTATGTAGAAGACACGCGCGTTTGGCGTACTAAATTATTATACTGGTACCTGTGATAACTATTTACACCACTGGGTCGATGCCACTGCTAGTTGCCTTTTCGTCCCCGAGGGTATCACTAGTCCAGTAGTCAACACTTCGGTGTTGATATGAATATCCATTATGTGGACATTTTTTTATAAATTTCCTGTTTAAAAAACTTTGAATTTTTCGAAAAACTAAGGATTTTCTTATCCCAGGCATTGATTACCTTAGCCGTATTCGGCACAACTATTTGGAATTTTGGATCCTCCATGCTCTTCTACTTTGTACTTGTTTGGCTTTATAAATATTTTGATATGAGCGTCACTGATGAGTCCTATGTAGACGAAACGCGCGTCTGGCGTACTAAATTATAATTCTTGTATCTTTGATAACTATCAGCAACGCAAAAATCACTG
Organism: Mytilus galloprovincialis; assembly: GCF_965363235.1. Lineage (NCBI taxonomy): Eukaryota > Metazoa > Mollusca > Bivalvia > Mytilida > Mytilidae > Mytilus > Mytilus galloprovincialis. Next base: position 78,682,985 of record NC_134845.1, on the reverse strand, counting down.
AAGGACAAAAGTTGTAAAATATTTTTAAACAAAATCGCTGCGAGTCTTAGAGAAGGAAAATGAGGAAAAAGTTGCCATGGAACCATTACACGCCAAAAATCGCACAAAAAAGGTCGATATAAGCAGCAAAGAAAAAAAAGATTAGCATAACTCCAGATTTTGTTTGCTTTTCAATCAGAGATTTCCCACATTCACAATATTACACAATAGTAAAAGAAATTTCATACTGAATGAATATGTACCTTTCTGAATTCCAATTTGGTTAAAAAATACGAATATACCCTAATGCATATACTAACATCTTTGTCTACATAATTCAACAAGTCTAAATCTTTGTCAAGCAGTACAGGAACTATTTCTATATGTCCATTGTCAGCTGCCCAATGAAGGACTGTTCTACCCTACAAAATAAATACATAAAATATATAAATAGAAAATTATATGTGGCGTCTGTAGAAATGTCAAAATGATGTATACCACAAAATAGATAATACAAAATCGAAAGAAATAAAGAAAACAAAGAAGTTTGAAATGTTTAGAAAGTAAAACAACAAAATTACAACAATTGAATGGATAAAAACTGTCATAAACTTAATTAGATACAGGCGTTTTCTTACGTAGAAAATGGAGGATTAAACCTGGTTTGATAGTTAGCAACCTACCACTTGTGTGAAAGTCGCATTATATTTGTTCGGATCAGTAACCTTTCTTCACATCAACCAGAATAATCTGCCAAAGTACTGGTCTGTACTCCTGTGTATCTGTCAAAATATGTTATAGGCGTGTGCTGCTCAAAACTGTTTAAGATTTATCATTAGTTGGATAGAATAGGTGAAAGCTGCTATGGATTAACGTTTGAAATTTAATTTTAATAATGTTTGTTTATGATAATGCGTATGTAGTTTAAAATGTACATTGTGACTTGGATGGAGAGTTGTCTCATTGGCATTCATATCTAATAATCCTAGCTATATGTACTATTTCAGTTATTATTTACAAAAATAGTACATGTTCTTTAGAAACCCAAATATATACAGAACTCTTTTGGGATTTTTATTAGAGGTAAATATTTTATTACACGGTGATCGTATCAATTATAAACAAATATTATCACATGTTAAAATCTTTTTGTATAGATTTGTATTACAAAAGTGGTTTAACAAGGTTCATTCAAAGTTTGCTATTAGTAAATTACAATAGTTCATAAGATCATACGGTCAATTTAGCAAAGAAAGGCAATTGTAGCATACCACTGTTCAATAAATCGAATTTTCTAAAACAAATTTTCTGTGTCATTCTGCTCTCTTGTAGAGAGTTGTCTCATTGGCAATCATACCACATCTCCTTTTTGTATACAATAATAAGAACTTTTCAAAGAAGAAACAAACATATCCTACATTATCTTACCTCCTATACATTTCCAGGAATCTGATTGGTTAAAAGCGTCCGTGTGCAAACCGTGTATATTTGATATTTGGTTAGAAGGGAGGCGGGGCTTATCTCATACACGATTAGAAGTGGAGTTATGTCCCTTTATATTCCATATTAGATAAGAAGGGGGCGGGGCTTATTTCCTACCCGGTTAGTAATGGTGTTATGTCTCTTTATAAAAACAAAACAGTACTGAGAAAAAATCTTAAAAGTTCCAACAGACGAAGAAATTGATGATTAAGATTGAAATAAATTCATAAAACACATTTAAACCTTACAAGTCGTTATTGTTGGCATCTGTTTTTGTAGGATCAATGGAAGTATTTTCTAAATGCTAACAGTATTGAAGACTTGCTCATTTTGAGAATCCCTAGTCTTAATTTCACACGTTCAGATAATCGGTAAGATAAATTCGTTACATAGTGTTCTAGTGACCTAATACGGTATATATAGGGTCAGTAAATTCGATCAATGGAAGTATTTTCTAAATGCTAACAGTATTGAAGACTTGCTCATTTTGAGAATCCCTAGTCTTAATTTCACACGTTCAGATAATCGGTAAGATAAATTCGCTACATAGTGTGCTAGTGACATAATACGGTATATATGGGGTCAGTAAATTTCATATGGAATTTACTAACCCTATATATACCGTATTAGGTCACTAGAACACTATGTAACTAATAATATTTTAGATAACAACAAATGAATACAATATAAACAAATAGAATAAATGTTAGTTCTGTTCACTTTTTTTGACATATTTTAGGAAAGTTAAAACGGTGTCCAACTGTACAAGTGTTTAATAAAAGACAATTTACCCATTTGGAAAGATAGTTGTAATTTGCTAAGTTTTACGCTGTAAAAAACATCATTCAATAATATGAGCTCGCTTTTGTTTTGACCAATATACCAATTTTGCCTTATTCGTCGTAACCTCAATGGCGTAACGGTTCCTCAATGGCGAAAGAGTCTAAACATTCTAAAATTTAATATGAGATTTATAAATTTTATCAAAGATTTATCATTTAAAAATGAATCATATATGTATTCAGCTTATCTTATATCCATTCTATCAAGTACAATTTATTTCTGATAGATATCAAATGATTTTTACATAGTCTGTCACTCTGTGAAGATCACAATTGTTGTCAAGTAGTTCAGACACAATCTCCGCTTGTCCATTTTCAACTGCACAGTGGAGTACAGACACGCCCTGTCAATAATCAGTATAATTGTAATTATATGAACATACACATATAACATCTATGAATAAATGCCAGACAGCAGTGATGGCCATGAACATAAAAATTAACTAAAGACAAATAAGATATCAAAACATAAAATCACAGTGTGAGAACCCGCTAAAAATATTGTAAGCACGTCTTTTTTTCCTTGGTTAGCAGTTTTCTACTCAGAAAGTTAAATTGAAATCAGTTATAAAGAGATAAAATTGAGAATGGAAATGGGGAATGTGTCAAAGAGACAACAACCCGACCAAATAAAAAACAACAGCAGAGGGTCACCAACAGGGGCGTCTTTCATTTTATAAATACCCTTTACAATCTTGAAAAGGGTTCTCTGAAGCCTCCTGACTTCTAAATGAGTTTGATTTTGTATATTGTGATTCTACAATACCACACGAAACCACGGTCACGTCCATAGTGTGATGTTTATCTACAAATTAGAGCATAACATTTATAGAACATTAAAAAAAGTTAATAAATCCATCAGGATTAAAATTTTGTGTTTCCAATACTCACATGTGTGCGTGTTACTTTGTTTGGGTCAAGTCCTCTACCAAGAAGATCAGAAACAATTTCTTTATGTCCATATAAGGCAGCAATATGAAGGATTGTCCAGCCCTGTGTTGACGATAACACGATATATGAAATTGTTAACATACTAGTGATAACTTTAAATAGTTTATTTACTAGACTAATAACTCATGCATCTATTAATGGACTGTTTGTCTTAAGATAAATGTGTCTGATGCAGGGGCTCTAGAAGACTCATATCCTGAAGATCCATGAAACTGCATTATTATGTATAAAACAATAGTGTGATGTTTATTTTTCGCATTTTTTTATTTTCTCTTGTTTGCGGCCTTCTTCGTCTTTTTTCCTCATTTTTTGTTTTTTGCCATGGTATTGTACTTTTTTCAGTTGTTGAAAGACACTCTGATATTTCCCTCTTTTTACATAGACACAGTACTTACATCTAGTGTTAATGCATTTAAGTTGAAGCCATTGTCAAGTAAAATTGAAACGATGTTCCTGTGTCCATAAGCAGATGCATAATGAAGTGCAGTCAAGTTCTGCAAAAAAGATCATTCACATAAACACCTTTATCAATATGTTATAAAAAGGCTAAAACATGACTTTTATTACATGCGGTGTAGAAAATAAGTATGTTATGTAGAATACTGTCTGTAAGACAAATTTGCCATTCCTATTCTGTAGGTTTCATTGTGGTGGTAGTTTTTTGTTACCGAAACCAAGCAGTGAAGTTAATAGAAACTAACTAAACTATGACTTCTTATTCCTTTTCACCATTTCTGTAAGCTATTTCCTCCTTTCACGTCTGGTGAACTGAACAAAGAGCTTGGAATATATATGATTTTATTTTGTTATCATTAGGTGTCAGACCACCAATTACTCCGTCTAATTTAGAACGTATGTACTCTGACACAAAATAGTGCATTTGATGTCAGTGTTTACTTAAACTAACCAACAAATTTGCAGAAATGAAACTTTTGGTGAAAGAGACAATTAAGACCATTTTGATTCAAAATTAACTTTTTTATGAGTCTGCATTAAAAATTCATCGCTCCATAGTATACTAATTAAACATTTCCAGAAAAATAGTGCTTATTTTTGGAGTAACTCTTTCCGAATGTAAGTTTTTCTTATAAGATTGTAAAGGTATGTTGAAAATTTGCATGCAGAAAGCTGACACAGGTATAATTCAGGACACACCTATAAGTTTAAACTTAAGGTAAAATATCAAGTAAGCTGTGAAAAATGCAAAATTAGGCTAATCAGATAGAGATTTTTAATTGGTGATCTGACACCTCATTAGATTAATGCGTCCGTTGTTCAATAGTCAGTACGCGAATAATGACTACAATTAGCCGTATTTGGCAAAACTTTTTGGAATTTTGGATCGTCAATGCTCTTCAACTTTGTACTTGTTTGGCTTTATAAATATTTTGATATGAACGTCACTATGAGTCTTATGAAGACGAGGCGCGCGTCTGGCGTACTAAATTATAGTCCTGGTGCCTTTGACGCCTACTGTTACAGGAAAGTATTGGGTTGTTTGTGTATGTCTGTAATATATGTTTACACAGTTGTAGTTTACAATCAATTCTTTTTAGGTTGCTTCCCCAATGTTGTCAAGTGGGCGGTTTAGCTAGATATAAAACCAGGTTCAACTCGATCACCATTTTCGTATTGATGCTTTTATCATTCAAGTCAGGATTGTGACAGTTGTTTTCTAATCGTTTCGTAAGCTGATATGACTCAAGTTTTCTTGAAAACGTTAATCAAATGCATTGTGCGGTTTTTTTGATAGTGCAATGTTAGTTTTATATAAAATTAATCTTACTTTGTTTTTTCAATGGATGAAAATTAAACTTACATCGGATTGGTCAACATAATTAAGCAGTGCTCCTTTCTGGAGGCATTTTTTCACTCCGTCTAGGTTACCACTCTTCACAGCCTCAATCAGCTCCTTTATTTATATAAAAAAGAGCAAATATATTTTAATTATAAATAAACCAAAACGTAATTGACAAAACTTTTTCAAATTTTAACATTCATTTGAATGTGTGATTGCTTGTATGAAATTGCATGCTAATGAAACTTGTTGTTATATTAAAAAAAAAAGATTAACATCTTCATCATCTGATTATAAAAATTTTGCAATAATATGAGCAACACGTCGTTTGCCACATGTGGAGCAGAATCTGTCTACCATTTCTGAGCACATGAGATCACCCCAGTTTTTGGTCGGGTTGGTGTTGCTTTGTCTCAAGTTTTCTATGTTGTGTCTTGTATGTTTTGTCTGTTTGTCTTTTTCTTATTCAGCTTGGTGTTGTCTTTATGTTTTCGATCTATGAGTTTGAAAGTTCCTCTGGTATCTTTGATCCCTCTTTTGTTTAATAGATATACTTTGCTTATATGGATACACAGGTACATCATGCAAGTTTTGCCAAACAACGTATAAGTTTGTTCTGTCTTCCCAAATAGATTTTTCGAATTGTGAAATCAAAATAGTTTTCAAATAAAATTTTGAACATCTGATTACTGTTGAATCATATTTATTCGTTGGATTCTAGTTTTCGCGGGTTTCGTTGGTACGTAAAGCACGAATTAAAATGATGAACGACACACATTTTTATCCGGTTGTATGCAGACTATTTAGCAAAACCACAAAATCAACTATCCACGAAAAGGTAACTTTTCCGCAATCCACTAAATTTGGTACCTACGAAAATAAATGAATCCACAGTATAATCTTTTTGAAAAGTCGTGAGATTCTTACAAAATAACGAAGACAACAACAATAACAATTAAACGATAATGTTTTGAAGTCGATGACTTGAATGATAGTGTTACATATAACGTATAAGGCTTGAACATTTTTTCGGAAACTTGTCGCAACATGTTTGAATTAAATAAGGTATCGAAATAAAACAGCCTTTCTCATAACTTGGCGTCCGTCGTCCGGCGTCGTGTGTTATCTTTTACAAAAATCTTCTCTTCTAAAACTACCGGGCCAAATTTAACTAATCTTGGCCATAATCATCATTGGGGTATCTAGTTAAAAAAATGTGTCCGATGACCCGGCCAGCTAACCAAGATGGCCGCCATGGCTAAAATAGAACATAGGGGTAAAATGTAGATTTTGGCTTATAATTCTGAGACCAAAGCATTTAGAGCAAATCTAAAATGGGGTAATATTGGTTAGTCAACATCTATCTGCACTGAAATTTTTAGATGAATCGGACAACCGATTGATGGGTTGCTCCCCTTGAATTGGTAATTTTAAAGAAATTTTGCCGTTTTTTGGTTATTATCTTGAATATTATTATAGATAGAGATAAACTGTGAGCAGCAATAATGTACAGCAAAGTAGTATCTACAAATAAGTCAAACATGACCATAAGGTCCATTGACCCCTTAAGGAGTTATTGCCCTTTATACTCAATTTTAACTATTTTCGTAAATTTTGTATTTTTTGGTAAATTTTTACCATATGCTTTTCTCTTTAACTACTGGACAAAGTGCATTATAGATAGATATATTGTTAACAGCAAGAGTGTTCAGTATAGTAATATCTACAAACACATGACCATCACCAAAACACATTTTTGTCATGAATCCATCTTTGACATTTGTTTAATATGCACATAGACCAAGGTAGGCGACACAGGCTCTTTAGAGTCTATAGTTCTAACTCATAGCGCTATTCACTTTGGATTTCATAAGCATTTGTCACTCATCGTATGTTTAAAATGAACTCGAAAAAAGAAATTAATCGAAATTGTAACTTTTATCAAATGAGGAGAAGATTGTTACTTACACTATTTAAACTCTCAACATCTGCGTCAACATCCATATAAATAGGCTAACTGTAATAAAAAGCAAACATATACGAAGTTAAAATTGAAATTAAAGTTGGTTCTGCAATTATCTAAATGAAAAGTCAGTTGGAACGTAATTAATTTAAGTCTGTATCATCACGACACCTGATGATGGGCAGGAATGTGCTCTCATTCTGTGTTCATGTATAACTGCCCTTGTGTTGTATTTGATGTATTACTACCTATTAGACGTATGCCCAAATGTTCTTTCGCAATTTATATTGCCTTCAAAATTGTTGATATTAAATAAAGACAACAGTAGTATACCGCTATTCGAAATTCATAAATCGATAAAAACAAATCCGGGTTACATACAAAAACTGAGGGAAATGCATTAAATATAAGAGAACTACGACAGAACAGAAACACAACATTAACATGTAACACACACAGAAACAAACTATAATATAACAATGGCCATTTCCCTGACTTGGTACAGGGCATTTTAGAATTATAATTCAGGCCAAAACAGCAAGCCTCGGACCAAAAACAAGGCCAATACAGAAATATTCACGTAATATCAAAGTTCTTCATTTAACTACTTCCAATACATTTTACTTTAGAAATGAGACATTTTTTTTTATTATTATCATTCCAATTAAAGCTTACCATAATCTGTTCTTAAGCATTAGTAATTTATCCTAAACACGCCTTTGATTTGAATGTTTTGTTTTTACAAAAATGGCAATCTTTTTTTTTTATATCACAAACGACAATGTCGTCAAGTATATCCTTCCTGGTTTATTAGAATTCCAATATGTGTTGCCGTATCAACTTTAAATATTAAGTTTGTGACATAATAAATAGATAAACAATAGAACTTAAATTCAAATATATATACACAATCATTCAACTACATAGAGCAAATAGTCCAGTGTTTCTTGTACTCAGTTCTAATGACTTTTTGATGTAAGACCCTAATTTATTTACTTGTAATGATGTTGATGGATTGAGTATAAAAAATCAACTTTTCTTCATCAGATAAATTTTTAACTGAAAAGTTTAACTCCAAATTGTATAAAAAAAAATCTCACATTTGTGTGAATTACGTAATAACATCTAAACGAATATTATAAAGTTTAATATGAGAGGAATACATACAGACCTTCTAAAATTCAAACTGACCATTATTCCGTGCGTTCATCGTGTATCGTGCGTGTTGCGTGCGTGCATCGTGCGTGTATCGTGCGTGTGCCAATCGTGCGTTCATCATTCATCGTTCCGTGTATTTTCCGTGTAACGTGCGTGCATCGTGTATTCTTAATCGTGTATCGTGCGTGTATCGTGCGTGTATCGTGCGCTCATCAATCATTCATTCTTAACCGTGTATCGTGCGTGTATCGTGCGTTCATCAATCATTCATTCTTAACCGTGTATCGTGCGTTCATCAATCGTGTATAACTGTGTATATCAGATAATGTGCATTTGTCAAACGTTCATCTCTAATTGTGTAACGTTCATACATTGCGGTTTTTATATGATAGTCGGTTATAGAGCTCACCAAAGCTTATATTTTTTCTCACGGTTAAGTATAAAAGTATATACATGTATATATAAACGAGTCTAAATTGAAAACTACGTTCAAACCTATGATTGCGTTGGATAAAAACCGAAATTTTTATACGTGTGCTTGTAAAACAAATTTCGTTGTAGAAGGGTCTAAAAACAGCACAAACAACATTTTCCAAAAGACCAAAAAAGTGAAAAAGTATATTTAAACAAAACGCATTTGACCATCAGCGATTGCCAAATAAAATTGATCACAAGATGTAATAAATGGATCTTAATATAAATTTAATACTAAACAGAAAAAAATTAACTTGTGGCCACGATGCTATGCCACTAACATACGGTGTCAATATTTTTTTATTACAACAGATGCTGATTTCGACAATAGATGTCTCTTCAGTGATGTTAGGGATCGAAACGGTATTTGGAAGGCCATATAAAAAGTACCCTCTTTTTTTGAAAAAGTATCCTCATTTTTTAGATAGACTCTTGAATTTTAAGAGTCAATGTAGGATGAACGGATCATATAAACCGAGGGGAAAATATGATACAACCCCAAACGAAAAAATATAAACGAGTCTAAATTGAAAACTACGTTCAAACCTATGATTGCGTGGATAACAACCGCAATTTTTATACGTGTGCATGTAAAACAAATTTCGTTGTAGAAGAGTCTTAAAATATATAGTGTGTGTGTATGTGTATGTTCCGACTTAAATAAAATTTACAGTCATACTTACTTTCTTGTGAACACTTAATTAACTTCAACGCACATAACGTTCATACAGATTTATTACATTTGTGTAAATATTTTATCATCTGTAAATATTTCGTGGTTATTCAGTGAATCTTGGCTGGGACTGACACTTCTTTATATAATGATACATGTTGTACGTACAAACAATAACATGATATTGACATTTCTACGACATTAAAATTGGAATTTCTGTTCAACTGAGCGAAAATGGACTTAAAAAAATACTGTTGGTCAATTGTTATTTGTTAAATATATTCTGTCAATTAAAAACAAATGTGCTTTTGCAAAATTTAAATGTGGGGAAGCTCCACTAAAAAAATCGAAACTGGAAAGTATGAAAGAAAAGAACTCCACGAGATGACATGTGTTGTAGCTCCACTATAGAAGATGAACTTCATGTCATTCTAAAATGCCCATTATATGTAGTTTTAAGAGAAATATTATACATTTTAATGAACATTTTAACCTATAATTATCAGATAGCGAAAATTTTATATTTTTATTTTTAATAACGGCAATGTTGCTGCTATAGTCGCCAAAAACACCAACAATATTTTATTGAAAAGAAACTATACAAATCCTTGGTTGAACTAGGCTAGATTATAATTCTTCGCTTATTTGGCAAATTTATATGCTACTAAGATATTTTCAAATATTTGATAAATACCATTATAAATATCATTTTTGTCTTAGTTTCTGATGGTCACATGCACGTTATGTTATTCCATTGAGAAAATACAATATACAAGATTGTCGGGTAAATGTGGATTGCGGATTAAAATGTTAAATGTCAAATTTGAATTAACAAATTAAACTGAGGCGAATTAACACGAATATGTATATTCTCTTCAACAGTGTTTGAATTCTCTCTTCTGAATTTCATTTAAACTAAGCTAAAATGTTTTGTGGAAAATTGAATAAAAATAAACATTATATGTATTTGAAGGCATTATTTTAATTAAACAAATATAAGATCAGGCAAATATATCATGTATTATTTTAACTTGAGGAACCTTTAAAAACTTGAAATTGAATTTACAAGTTTAAGATATAATCTTGTTACTGACTAAGTTGGTCCCCTTTGTAAAACATTTAGTATGCCTTCGGAATATAAAAATATTAAGGTATTGTCAAGAATTTCAATGACGGCTGGGAATCAGACTACATGTAGTTGTTAACCGTCTATGATTATTAAAGAATGGCGGATGTTTTGTTCGGTACGTCTAAACACTGCTAAGGATTCCTTGGTGCACTAAGGCCTTGGCTATACAATTCCACTAAGGACTAGAATGAGTCACGGCTGTTATATGTATTATGTTTATATATCATGTTAGAGATTGATATTTAATGCATAAATTTCAAATTTTACAGAAAATAATCATAAATAAACGAGATATTCAACATTATTGAGACACGTGCCGTTTTTTCTTTGACATGCCGAAAATCAATGAACCGATTGACATGTGCCAAATAACATAGCAACTGATTAAACAATCACGATCTTTTTTTATTTCAAGTAATTTAAAACAATTGTATCGAAAATATTTATGCTTCAAATATTTATAATTAAATGTGTTGTTCTTATTCAAAATAATAAAAAGGACAAATAATTTTGCTGTTGTTTTATTTCCTTCCCAACAAAATTGTTTGCCATAGGAGCACGACTTTTATGTGCGCCAACATATATATTTATAAGTGTTTCGTTTTTATTTTAATTCTGACAAAGATACGTGTATATACAAATGGTTTCACTAAAAATATGAGTAAATTCCGAAAACCATCATAAGAAACAACTATATGTTAAGTTTCATGAAATGGATAAGCGGTTCTCAAGTTACAGTGCGACATGTGGACGCCCGGCGGACGGACGGACGCCGGACATTTGTATACCATAAAACGTCCCGTCAAAATGTTGACGGGCGTATAAAAAAGCGTAGTGCGCCCGTATGTCAGAAGGAAATCTGATTTGTATGTTTTTTGACGAGTCTTAGACTTTAGTCGAAAAGGCGAGACTAAGCGATCCTACATTCCGTCGGCGTCGGCGGCGTCTACAAATATTCACTCTGTGGTTAAAGTTTTTGAAATTTTAATAACCGTTTCTTAAACTATCCTGGATTTCTATTAAACTTGGACAGAAGCTTTTTTATAATCATAAGACAGAATCAAGAAGTTTTTAAATATTTATTAGATTCATAAACTGTCCTGGGTTTTTACCAAACTTGGACAGAAGCTTTTTTCAATCAAAAGATAGTATCAACAGGAATATTTTATTGATTTATTTTCTCGTTTTTGTTGAGCATACAATTAACAGAAAGAATAGGCGAGACACTGGGTTCCGCAGAACCTTTACGATTTTTTTTAACAAAGTGTCTGTTTTAACATATTGTATGAGATAATCTATGAAATAAATTTAATGACTGTGGTATGTTCATTACTCACTGTTGAAGGCCGTGGGGTGACTTATGGTGAAAACTTCTGTGTCATTTTATTTCTTGCGATGACTTGTCTCATCCCCAATCATACCACATCTTTTTCTTGTTATCAAAACTTCAACACGTATTTTCAAAAACTTAAAGAACGGTTGTAAGAATATGTATTGAAACCTCGTAACCAGCTTCAACATGTTCATTTGTGGACAAGAATCATTTGCGAATCTATAAAACATGTATTCAAAATGGCGATTAACTGGAAACAACAAAGTATACCAGAATTTGTTAAAACGCTCCACGAACAAGTCAAGCTGACGACGGACGACGACGAAGTGATACCAAAATACGAACGCAGAATTTGTATGCGGTCTTTTCAAAACCGACATTAGATGTATTGCTCTGTTGACAAATTTATTATTTACTTGAAATATTTACAAAATACACTTGAAAAAATACTTCTTCATTCTGAATTTTTTTTCAACAACTATTCATTTTATATCAGTATCCATCTTTACCGATCTTGTCGATTAAACGTTAACACAACAGATAGGAGGATTCCCGTGTAATCAGTTATGTAATTTGACACGTGTAAGACGGTTAATTGATTTACAATCCCATCATGAACAAAAAATGGATAAAAACTACCGATTTTTCTATGAAACTTTAGACGCACCCGTGTTTTTTTTACAATGGGGTGTTTTTTGTTCTGTAACTGAGGACATTTTTTGTCCTTTATGAATCCATATGACAAAGACTCCAATAAGGATAAATTTTGTTTCATAGAAAAATCGGTAGTTTTTATCCATTTTTTGTTCATTTTTATCGGATATTATAGATTGCAAAATACAAACAATTAATTGAAGTTTCGTATGCATCTATCAAGACCAGGCAATTTTTGACTAGTATAAAGGGTTGCCTTGGTTTTATAGCTCAAAACGGTATTATTCGTTTTGCTTTACATTGGGTCGAATAATGAAATAATAGCTCAGCACACTTCGGCGCAGACCAGCAGACTTTGGCGCAATGGTGTGCGATGGTTTATATAACGCGGGATACCTCAATTAAAGTCTACATATGTGCAATTATTATGAGCAGTATAATTGTTTCAATGTCAGTATATAAAGCATTTACTATAGTGTTATTGCCTATGGATGTTACAGTTCAATTTGCTGCGTTCTTATTGAGAGATCGTCCTATTTGATGTTTTGAATGTGGAAATCATTCTTGCTTCTACATGTATCTTTACTTAATTTGTTCCCCTAATGAGATCCTCATTTACCATTATTATATTCATAAGAAAAGTTTGTGGACCCGTATGTATTTAGGGAATGATACTCAATCGTACGTATAAAAACAAATCTTTCGTGTATTTCTCATTTCACAGTCCTACATGTATATTGAATTTTACTCACAACTCAGTAAGTTGATACCAGCGCGGGGTACATGTATGCTTAAACCTCTTATTCTAGATGTCAGGTAACTTTCTTGTGTTTATATTGATATGTTGGATTGCTGTTTGATTGACGAATACTCGTCATTTTATATATATATAGATTTTTTAAAATTTGTTTTTTAGGGATGCACCCAGATGCACCTTCTCATTTAAGATATATTTCCGTGGCGTAACCTCGAATGATTAGTCACATCACTAAAAACAATAAGGGAAATGAAACTTGTTCTCGCATGTTGAACTTTGGGTAATAGTCCTCTTCAACAAAATACTGCCTTGAACTCAATTTTGGTATAAATATAAAGAAGCCACAAAGCTAGGTAGAGCATATCCCTTAATTGATATAGGCTCTTAAATTATGCAATGTTGAGAGACCATGCTAGGGCTGTTAGCAAGTCAAAATCGCTAAATTCTCATTATCCGTTGAGAGATTTTCTGAAAATACCGAATGGCTTTTGCCTTATTCGAAACTAAAACATTAGCAAATATAACTGGTGGCCTTTGGCTGTCAATTGTTTTTTTCGGGTTGTTGTCTCTTTGAAATATTCCTGATTTTCATTCTTAGTTTTAAAATAACTAAAAATATTATTAACAATTGTTAGTTCAAAATACATTTAACAAGTCAGAGTGCGTTGATACATGTTATATTCTACTGAATCTACTATATCCGTTATTATTACGTAATATATATATATCATAAGTCCTGTGTCCAGGTGTAAATAACGGGCGGTAATAACAATATGTGATTTGTATGTCAGGTGAAAGTGACAACGGGTGGTATGTATACTACAATGTTTATCGTCTTCCATTATACATGAGGGTAAGGATGGTGGTTTATAGAAGGAAATTATAGACAAAAAAAAATAAAGAATACAGAAAACAACCAGACAAATATATAGAAAAGAAAATGATGAGGTACTAGAATATATGGAATAAAGAATGATCGGCAAAAGGTAAAACGAATTATAAAACCAAATGGCCTAAACTAAAATACAGAAATAATGAATCCCCATTCAGACCCTCATGATCTGACATTTAAAGCTTTAGGACAATTATGGGCATGCGATACAGTTTTAGACCGACTGATTCTTTTTACAAAATCAATTTGTACATGTGTACAAATGTATATGTGCTAAAAATTATATCTTCATGTGCTAAATTTAAAAGACAAATGGGTTTGAATTATTCGACATTTACTTAATATTTCGGTTTCTTGGACATTTCTGTCCTTTGCGCAGACACCCGTAACATTTTAAGTTTCAAAATATAAAGATATGCAGATTTCGGTAAAGATAAGGATTATCTTCATTACAAAATTGGGTTGTTACTACATTTGTGTAACAATTCTTTGTTAATAATTGATTTTTGTTAAAAGAAATTGATTTAAGAAAAAACGGTATTTTTGTTAAATATTTATCTAGTTAAAAAAAGTCTTTAATTTTTTCATAATAGTTGGAACAAAAATCTCCATACGGTATCAAGCCAAATTTCTAAAAAGAGGAGACATGCTCTTAAGCTAAATTAAAATGGTTAAATCTCGAAAAAAAAAATGTTAAAATTCTAAAAGAAAGATTAATTCTGCGAATTGTTTTTGTCCGCACAAAACATCAAACAGAGAGATAAAGAGAATCACAACTAATTGAATAAAATGGAGGATTGAAATGGAGAATGTGTCAAAGAGACAACAATCTAACCAAAGAGCAGAAAATGATGCGTCTAAACACGGCTAAGGACTCCCAAGTGCACTAATGAGTTATAATATGCTACTAAGGACTAAAAGAGTGATGTACAATGTAAACAAATTTCTTATCTAGATAGAGATTGATATTTAATGCATATATTTAAATTTAATCATTAAAGATCACAAATAATAATTGAACAATGCTTGTGCCGGTTTTCGTTATTTTTTCCGAAAATCACTGAACTATAAGACACGTGTCAAATTACATAACTGATATCAATATTACCCTAAAAAATGAAAAAAATAATTAGTTGGAGAAGAAAATTACCCTGACATTTAGATATATTTACCATAAAAATATTTTTAAACATTTTTTAAAAATCATTTAATATGCATCGGTTTATGATTTAATGAAAAAATATAGAAAATTGTTAAGCTGTTTTTTTTATTAGGAAGGAAAATAATGTTTGCTTTGAGAAAAATAGCCCAAAATGATCATTAATTTACCTTATTGGGGGCTTAAGGTAGATCATAAGTAAATCTTTTTTGAGACAGAATTTTCTTATACTTAGCCAGAATGAAGATTTTAATATGCTCTTTTCAAAAATATAATAAAAAGTAGGGGTCACCGTGCTATTTTTCAAGCTATGGGTCGTTGAAAATTGCCTAAATTTGGTTACATTGTTAATGGAAAAACACAATTTTGTGCATAAAAAATAATCTATGAGATAGAATTTTGAAATAAATTTTGAAAAGATAGGTTTTGTAATATGTTTTAAGAAAATAAAAAGAAAAAATGGTGTCACCGAACTTGTTTTCTTGCTACAAGTAAAAAGAAAAAAATTCCCTATCTGTCCAGTATAAATTTTTTACTAAAAGAGTTATCTTCCCTTAAATGGCTCATTTGAAAAAAATGATTCAAAAAGCAAAATAAAATGATATTAATTTTGTTTAATTATTTTGAATTATACAATAAATTGCCAAGTTTTCTTTATATTATTAAACAGTCTAACCATCAAATTGCAAATCTGTCTCCAAATTTGCAGATTTAGGTAAATAACTAGACCGATTTTTTACTGTGATTGTTCAATACAAGTTGGCGGTATACCATGAATCTACCTTAAATTTGGACACCGATCGCGAGACCTGACTGCCATAAACAACATATTACGAACAGCAAACAATTGATATGTATGAAAGACAACAACGGACACAAAATGATTGCACTGAATAATTTTAACTACCATTCAGATCGATTTTTCAAATCTCATCAAATTAGACATGCATTTGAAAAAAACCTTGGGATATCTATTACCGATTGGAATTAAAAATTGCATTTCCCCAAAGAGTTTTAGGTAAAATCCCGTGAATCTCACCTCCTAGAAATTTGAAGTGTCAGGATGTTTGAAAATATGTCTGAATTTCTTACATTTATTTATTGCAATCAATTATACCAAACATGTAGTTGAAATAATTTCTAGAACCAGTCACTATCTGTAGATATAATGCGTCAGACATTGTATGCATAAAAATAAAATTAAGATTTTTAACTGTATGAAATAAAATTAGTAAGGGTTTCGCGGAACACAATGTCTCGCCTTCGTTTGTCGTAAACTTGAACTCTCAGGCTGAACAAAATCAAGACACTATATTTTGATTGTTAGGAGCTTCTGTCCAAGTTCACAAACATTTCCGGTGCCTATAAATAGCCGACTTTAATTAAGTTATTTGAATCTGAGCTGGCAAAATAGCATATTATCTATTATGCTGGTATCAGCAAAACAGCTACAAGTAGTGCCTTTAATTAAAATGCATATTGATTTTAAATACTATTCTAAATAAAATAGCTTTGAGAATCGTGTAAAAAGCGTTCGTTGTTCATTCATCAATGAATCATTCAACGTGCGTGTATCGTGCGTGAGTGTATCGTGCGTGTATCGTGCGTGTATCGTGTATTTATCATTCATCGTGCATCGTGCGTGTATCGTGCGTTCATCATTCATCATTCATTTTGCGTTAATCCTCCGTGTAACGCTCATCGCTCATCGTGCGTGTATCGTGTATCGTGCGTGTACCGTGCGTGTATCGTGCATTCACCGTGCGTGTATCATGCGTGCGTGTATCGTGCGTGTGGTCAGTTTGAATTTTAGAAGGTCCTGTATTACTTTAATATTTAACAAGAATGTGTCCATAGTACACGGATGCCCCACTCCCACTATCATTTTTTATGTTCAGTGGACCATGAAATTGGGGTCAAAACTATAATTTGGCATTAAAATTAGAAAGATCATATCATGGGGAACATGTGTATTAAGTTTCAAGTTGATTGGACTTCAGCTTCATCAAAAACTACCTCGACCAAAAACTTTAACCGGACGGACGAACGGAGGCACAGACGGACGGACGGACGAACGGAGGCACAGACCAGAAAACATAATGCCCCTCTACTATCGTAGGTTGGGCATAAAAACGGATCATCATTAACTGCCTACAGAACAGTGGTGTAGACTAAGAGAGCGATAAGTACTGAGTAATAGGCGAGGGCATTTTCGCTGTCGCAGTCAATCCCACTGTCCTACAGGCAGTCTTTGAATCACGATAATGACCAGTTCTTTAATGACTATTATGTTTATTTCATTGAGGAACCATGTTTTTGAATATACACATACATAAATGCAAAATGTTCAAAGCAAACTCGACTTATTTCTATAGGAAAGATAGAAGACCAGTCATAGTGATAACTTTAAGTCACTGTCATTCATTTAAGTGCAATTTTTCAGTATAGGAATACAAATAAAGTTTCTATAATTCATAATTCCCGAGAAAATATTATGGTTATTAAAGAATTCAACGACTTCAATATAAAATTGAAAAGAAAATACATTTTAATCATAGGGACATCTCTTAGACAGAGAAACCACGCCCCACCGGCCATTAACATTGAAACATCTGTTAACGACCAGTTTTCTGGACCGATGGAAATTATTACTGAAGAATAAAGAATATCGTGTGGCCTCTTGTTATCCAATAAGAGAAGCTAATTCTAAACCGATATTAAATAAATATTTAAATTACATTAGTTATAAAATAAGTCAACTATATACTAGATCTCAAGAAGAAGAAAAGCAAATATAAGCCACGTTAAAACCCTCATTCATTAAAAAAAACTTTTACCGTACAGTTAGCAATAAACGGTTCTGCATGAACAATTAAAAAAAATTCAAACGAGAACACTTACCATGCTTACGGCAGAATGTAAACAATATAATTTACGAAATACCATTATGACAGACATAAATCAATGACAACCACTTATCAAGTGCATGCTCTTGGCCACCGGGGTGGGTATTTGGGTGGTCTCAACATGGATTTATGGATACAGATGTGCAGCTGGGATTCCACCCCACCCCCCCCCCCCCCCCCCCTTCATACATGTATATTGCAGTCTTGTGAAATCCTGACCAATAAACATATTTCAAGGGAAAATCATAACCCATTCATATATTCCTCAGTTATCACATATTTATTTTTTTTTAAATCCTGACTTGAATTTAAACGATAAAACAACATTTATACAAAAATCTAATCAAAAGATGAAAATTATTGACCAATTGACATATTACTTTGGTAAAATCGCAACCCATTGATGCATTTGATGATAAAAAAAAAACTCATTCCAGCGACACATCTGTATATACCTTTATATAGGATAAGACCCCACCCCGTGCTTCTGGCTTAGGACAGACCGAGAATGTGGTAGGTTTAAAAATGTTTATGATTGGTCAACCCTCTTCCTAATCCAGAACAGAGATGCTACAGCACAAAATACGAACACGTTGTAAACAAGAACTATCTTTAAAAAAGATATCCGACGTATTTAAATTTGAGTATATGTTTAAAACTATCATTTCGATAACCTTCAGAAGCACAATGACTTAAATTTTAAATCTCCATCTGAATGTATAACTACAAGAAATTCTGTTTACATTCAACAAAACCCCGCGGAAATCTCACATGAGTAGGTGCGTTCTAAAAGTCATGTACGTTCGTACAACAAAGTTTACATTAAAAATTATATAATTGTCCCAAATGAACAGCTGTCATGTTTGCAAAGAGCTATTGGAGAAACAATTATTTTAATAAAAATATAAATCTTTGTAACATCTAGTTCAAATATTTATAGTTTTTAACTTGCTTTCCATCACGATATAATTAACGAGACGTTTTTTTCAAACACAACCAAATCACCCACCATGACAGCATTTTGTCCAATCACAGAAAGGATTTTCGAGCATGCGTATTCTGTTGCCATAGTTAAGCGTCCTTAAGTTCAAAGGGCACAAACCGAAACTATACCGACTACGTCGGAAAAACCGGTTTAAGAATGGATTAACTCACAAAATCGGTACGATGCACACAAAAAAATAACCTAACTAACACAAAAGTAATAGGCACTAAACATCGGTATAACAGTACTCGCTGTTACTGTCGCTGTTACTAATACAAAACGATTACAACAAATAGTTAAACCATATTTTCCAAGACTATGGTACTGTACTATCTATAAAAACATATAAAACGAATTTAGTGCAAGAAAGTCATATTAAATCATTTAAGAAACGCAATGCAAAAATATAAGTACACAACGGTATCACTTGGATGTAAGATCATGCATATTCATAACTTGGCATGCATACGGTATGTGGTTTTTTTTTCTGTTTTGTATCAATCTGAGGAGTTGATCCCTTTTCAGCTGATATTTATAGTTGTACTGTTACACCACTATCAGTAGTAAGTGGGGGGGGGGGGAATGGCACTACACCACCACATTCTTAATGCGCCTTTCCCAAAAACTCAATTCAGTGATTGTAGTTTGTTGCTGTGTGTCATATTTGTTTTTCGGTCATTGTTTTGTATCATGATAAGGCCGTTAGTTTTCTCGTTTGAATTGTTTCACATTCGTCTTTAGAAGACTTTTATACATGAAGCTGTCTAAGCGGTATTGGTTTAAATCTTTGTTTAAGTCCATACATAACCTTTAGATGTTAACTAATGTCATGTCATTTGGTTTTTCGTACAGAATTGTCTCGTTGGCAATCATACCATACATTCCTATTTTCATTTAGCAACATATATTTAGGCGTACATTTATTTAAAACCAGGTCAATGAGTTTACATGGATCGTAAATAAATCTCTTTGCTTTATAAAAAATATCACAGTAAAATGGTGTGTGTATTGGCTCGTTTTTGGTCAGAATTATACAGGTTTAGCCAGATTTCCCTTCGGCTGATATCTGCTCTTTGGTCTGGTTGTTGTCTCTTTGGCACTCTCAATTTCCATTCTCAATTTTAATAACTAGAAAAATGAAGAAAAAATGAGGAAATAACCATTTTTAAAAATCATGTACTACAATCCAATCTATCAATAGTTTTGTTAAACATGTCACGTGATCATTTCGCGCAACCGCACAGTCCAGATAAACAACCTCCAAAGAAAATGTTCACATAACACGTCCGTTGTCTTTCCGGTCCTATTGGACGTGCGTCATAGGGAACTAATAACATGTCGGCTGATTTACATTGTTCGCAATAAGAAATCATGTCATTTATCGTTATTGACATTTTTGTTCGTTCTAGCTGATGGTATGTCCGTAATGTGGTTAGTTCCTCACATAAAATTTTCTTCCTTTTTTCATCGTCCATTTCTCTTTGATTAGATATGTACAGTGGAATTAAGTTAGTACCTGAAATATATATGAGTTCAATCAAGTTTTAATCGATTTCAACATAATAGTTTGGTATTAATTTAAATACACCAATACACATAAATTACAAAAGTGCATCTCTTCTCAGAAAAAGTGGGGGAAGAAAAGAAAAATGGACCCTCATTCTCTCTCTCTCTCTCTCTCTCTCTTCATGAGAAAGTGATGAGAGAAAAAATATGGAAGAATCTGGTCAAGTGTTTCTAACAAGATTGCTACTTTCATAAAACTTGCATGTAGTAATGCAACTTACATGTCAGAACCGACGTATGATCAATTTGTGTTAAGTACTTAATTTAACCTTTAAATTTGTTTTTAATGTGTATTAATTATAGAAAGTTACAGACAGCCCAAATTGAATAAAAAAAGTAAACTTCTATGATCATACTTGTGATTTTATTGTTAAAATCAAGTCTGTGTCATGCGAGTGCAATCGAAATTATGTGAACACTTTGTTATGTTTTGAACATGAGATACAAGGACAGTGAAGTTCACCCACAAAATTTAAGGGAAATTGATACATCTTTTAAATATGCAAAACATTTTTTTTGGAGTAAAGGAATTAAACAATTCGTGTGTTGTTGGGTTTTTTTTGTTTTGTTTTTAATTTGTTTGTTTTTTTTTGGGGGGGGGGGGGGGGATTATTATCAACTTCATGTGTTTGACACTAAAAGTATTATGGTGAAATACAAACGATTCTACTTATAGTCGCCGTCAGCTGAAATTCGTAGCGGTTATCGGTAAAAATAATCTAAACTATCAATCGCGTTCACTCGAGATATAGCTTTTCACATTCCATTCATAAATCGTAAAAATAAAACCACTACTGACCTACCTTTTAAGTGATCACAATGTAATAATCCTGACCTTCACATTTTCCAGAATGTTTTCCATTGTAATTCCACCATCTTCGTTTCTATGAGGATCATTTGTTTACATATGACATTCGTCACATACGCAGTTTCCTGAAATGTTCTTTTCATTGATGTGATAAGGTTTCCCGCGCTTTATGAAAATTTTATGAAATTGAACTCCACGGAAACATTTCCGGTAAAAAAAAATGGCGGATTCCACCATTCAATATCGCCTTGCAAAATGTGAAGGTCAGGATTATCACAATACAATCACTTAAAAGGTAGGTCAGTAGTGGTTTTTCTTTTTGCGATTTATGAATGGAATGTGAAAAACTGTATCTCGAGTGAACGCGATTGATAGTTTAGATGATGTTTACCGATAACCGCGACGAATTTCAGCTGATGGCGACTATACAATAAAATTATTTTTCTTATACTTAAATTATTTATGTTGAAATCCAATAAAGTTTGCTGCTAGGTCTCTGATCATTAGAGCTAAGAATAAAAGCTAGTTGACAAATAACCAAAAGATATTTTATTTGGCCCCGATCATCACTGAAATTCCATTGATATACATGTATGTTTAACCCCGCCGTATTTTTGCACCTGTCCCAAGTCAGGACCCTCTGGCCTTTGTTAGTCTTGTATGATTTTTTATTTTAGTTTCTTTTTTTATTATTCGAAGTTTAGTATGATGTCCATCACAAATGATATCGGATATGTTCCTTACGTCGTAACTACAATCCCCTTCCCTTTCATGAATGTGACCTACCGAATTCTAGACCGAATTAGACTATTTACCGGATTTGTAATCACATAAGCAACACGACGGGTGCCACATGTGGAGCAGGATCTGCTTACCCTTCCGGAGCACCTGAGATCACCCCTAGTTTTTGGTGGGGTTCGTGTTGTTTATTCTTTAGTTTTCTATGTTGTGTCATGTGTACTATTGTTTTTCTGTTTGTCTTTTTCATTTTTAGCCATGGCGTTGTCAGTTTGTTTTAGATTTATGAGTTTGACTGTCCCTTTGGTATCTTTCGTCCCTCTTTTATCACTGAACTAGTTTAGATATTTTTTAAGGGACCAGCTGAAGGACGCCTCCGGGTGCGGGAGTTTCTCGCTGCATTGAAGACCTATTGGTGTCCTTCTGCTGTTGTCTGTTCTATTGTCGGGTTGTTGTCTCTTTGACACATTCCCTATTTCCATTCTCAATTTTATTGTCAAAATGCGGTATAAAAACTGTGGAGTTATAATGATACTTTTGTCTCAAAAACGTATCATCCCCATCTACGAAGTTATTTATAATTAACAGGGAAAACTATGGTTGCTAACAAAACAACTATTTACAAGAGTCAAAAATAGTTGTAACATACAATGGGTCAATGCACGATATTTTACGTTAAATTTCATGGTTTTGGTAATTGGTAAATGTATAAAAAGAAGGATAAGAAACGAGTTGATGTAACATAAGCCCATCAACACAAACAATCAAAATATATTGTGTTTATATTTAAGTAAAAATTGTTATATATACTATGAGACACAAAAACGTGTAGATATTAATCCTGATAAAAAAATAAAACACATAAATGTAACTAAATTTGTATTAAGGCAGTATACATATTGTATATGTGATAATATAAAGCATAAGATAATGTAAACTTACATGACCATGTTGAATAAACTTCATATA
Source organism: Mytilus galloprovincialis (assembly GCF_965363235.1). NCBI lineage: Eukaryota > Metazoa > Mollusca > Bivalvia > Mytilida > Mytilidae > Mytilus > Mytilus galloprovincialis. The sequence continues at coordinate 78,659,769 of NC_134845.1, read as the reverse complement.
TTTCGACTGAGTCACGAAATAAGTTTAATATAAATTTAAACATATAAAAGCGTATACTGAGTAACAAGAATAACGCGCCACATCTTAACATACTATATCAAGGGTTGACAGACGTATAGAATAAGGGAACTTTTGAGAAGGCGTTTGTCTGTGCATTTGTTTTATATACTTTTGTCCTTTTCTCTTCCTTATCATTTTTTTTCCATCAAAGTGCTTGAAATTGAAAACTGTTGCATATGAGGCATTTACTCACAATTTATTTTTAAAATCCTTAAATTTCATTCTTATAGTTTTTTTTTCTCTATAGAATGGACATATAATGTTTATTTTGAAGAAATGCGGTTTTAAAATAGTCTAAGACAAAACTCGTTTTTCCTCAAATAAGCTCTTAGACTACTCACTATTTTTTTTCTCTAATTTTTTTTCTATTTTTCATGACTGGTGAATGGCAAGGTTAAAATTAATAATTAATTCAAAAAATAAAGCCATACTGTTATATATTACAAGATTTTAACACAATTGGTGCGGGTATATTGTTTTTCAGTATACCCACGCATCGTAACAGCCAAACCGGATAAGGAAACACTTCATACATGTACATGTACAATAACATGTATTTGTTATTGTTTATAGAAAATTTCCGGTGACGATGTATCCGACTATATACCAATGAATGAACTAAAATTCAGCCTACGCAAAGTTGTATTTTTCTTCATTCATGTAACAAGTGTTCGTCAAATGAATATTCTAGTATTTAAATTTAGTATTTGTTTTTAGTACTCTGCAGAAATGATCTCGAGTCAGATTCATCATCACAAATACTGTCAAGTCACAGACCGATTAAATGGGACAAGGGACAAGTACATCTACCATAAAAGGAATGCTAATAATTGTTTTCTTTTTCGTTTCAAAATTATGATACGACAAGTCACTATGCGTTTTGTAACCGGGGGCGGATCCAGGATTTAAAAGGAGGGGTACATCTCGAAATTGATTATTTACCCAAAACAATAGAAGATTAGTTATCATATATAAATGTTTCCTTTACAAGGGGTAGTACATGCCTTCTATACCCTCCGTTTTTGTATCTAGCAACTGGTGATCCATTACAAACCACGAGAAATTCATGAGTTACCACGGATTGGAAATAATGAAGGTTTACTTGTAACATTTTTTTAGCACCATAGGTTCAAACTTGCTGTCTGACATGACTGTTGTGTTCCAATAAGGTTCAAGAAACAGAGAGAATGGAACACAACTGTTCTTTGGGAAGAAACATTTATAAAATGGATCATGAGGTGAGAAAAAAAGGGCATCAATGAACACACATGTTCACAAACAGAGGACTAAGAGAGATACTTAATTTCAAAATATAAATCATTTACAGCCGATTGTATTGAGAGCGTAGGTAAAGGTAATATCTTCTTGCTTGCTTGCTAGCTGAACCACCATGAAATCATTATTAAGTAAGGTAAACCACCCTCCTTTGAGAGTAGACTAGTCCGACAGATAACCAATCTATCTATCTGAAGGGCTATACTGCTTCGAAAGGATGGTAGCATACCTGACATTATAATGACTTCACGGTTCAGCTAAAAAGAAAGCTAACCAAAGATACCACCTTTACCTACACACTCAATGCAATCGGCTGTAACATTCAATACAATATACTGGCGATAATGAAGACCTCTTGGTTGCCTTCGGCTGTTATTTGCTCTTTGTCGGGTTGTTATTTCTTTGACATATTCTTTATTTCCATTCTCAATGTTTTCAAATAGCAATTCCGTTATGCATCTTATTTTATAAATGGATTATAAAATATATCAACATCCGATTGAAATGAAACCCGTGTTCATAGAAAGAGATTTATTGATTCAATCGGCTTGGTTAAACCTGAGATCTGAGCCTGACATACATTTAAAGGTCAATAAATAGTTCATCAGATAAATTACAGCATACATGTATTATAATCTTACTTGTAAAAAAGGTAATATTATATATGAACTACATTGACAGATCCAGAAATGTTCATAAATAGTGGCCCACTGACTGCCTAATTAGTTATCAAAGGTACCAGGATTATAATTTAGTACGCCAGACGCGCGTAAATTTCGTCTACATAAGACTCACTGATGATCAGTGACGCTCATATCAAAATATTTATAAAGCCAAACAAGTAGTAAGAAGGGGCGCTTCAGTCATGCTTAAGTGATTACTTCAATAACCAACCAGTTTTTCTACGTATGGGGGACTTTGGAGGTAGGGGCGGGGCTAACATCCCTGGATCAGCCTTAGAATGAACCCTTTCTTTTGAGTCCCATAGTAACTAACACATAAAGGATCATAAAGTATCCGATGTTTAACTAGGTATTATTTTAAACATTAATTTCTATTTAATTGTAATTGTATGCAGCTTTGAAAATTCGTGTATTTAGAAATCTAGCATAACTTCTACGCTATTCTACATAAACAATACATAAATACTTATTGCAAGGTGCACGATATAATCTTTTTCTATATAAAGGTATGTATTATGTATACAGACGCATCACTGGAAATTCATTTCAGACTATTTTGCAATGAAATACATATGTGGAATGTGATTTTTATATAACTTCAATATAGATGTAAAAGCAAATGCGGATGTGGTTGAAATCTGCAACAGTACAACATGTACCTTAGTTATAATTTTTAATAGAAAATTATTGGTCGTAACTTTTTTTCTAGATTTCTAATAATAACATGAATAATAACTTTATTCCAAAAGCAAGTACTCGACAGCTTCTAGGATATATGTATACAGTGTTTGACATATTAATTAATAGACATCAGTGTCCAGATGCACAATATCACATATTACTAAACAGACATGTATATACATCTAATAATAAAATGTTAACTGCATTTGAATACATTAAATCACTCTTATTAAATACAAATTAAATTTTGATTACATGTTTAACGCTGAGTATGAAATTCATAGAATATTATAAGAATGGGGTATGCACACAAAATCCAATGTTGAGAATCCCCTCCCCCCATTTTTTGCTGCATCTAAACACAGGCACTCGTCTCAGATTTTTTTCTCCTATATACCTTTATATAGGAAATTTTTTTCTGAGACAAGTGCCTGTGCATCTAAAACAGAATTTTGAGACCCTACAATAAATTCACCCTAATTCACCCTTTTATTATGTAATCGTTAAATAAATAAAATTTAAGTGATGTTTAGGCAAAATGAAATTAAATTGTTTTTTTTTTTAACATATGCATATAAAAATCTGGAGATAAAAATAGCATTAAAAAAGATTCTTCATGGCGATTTTACATTTTTTCAATTGGATTATTTCCCTTTAAACGTGCTTGCAATCTATTTATAATCAGTGTTTCTATTTTACTTCCTCCGAGCTGAAAATGAAAAGGACGATTGTGCAACAGAAATAATTCAGGTGTGTACTGCAATTTATCATTTTATATTCATGATAATTATCCTCATTATCATATATATCTTGCACTTACAATTGACTTTTAACCGGTCAAATAGAAGAAATCTCTGAGAGTAATACAATGTATATAAAGTGTTTTCTTTTAAGTAATACATATATATACATTAAACCATGCAACGCAAAGTTTCGTTTTGTTAAATAAGTTCGTCTTAAATCCCCTGGAACACTAAAGCTTCACAAGCAATATAGAATTATTTTTCTATATAATGATCGTGAGTTGAGTAAGAACGAACGTCAATGATGGGTATCATCCAATGAGACAACACTTGACAACCAAAGGACGTACGAGGTCTACATGCATGGTATTAACCCCTGGCCTCACGGTCATAAAACTTTCGAGCATGATTTTTGTACTCAGACTCGAAAATCTACCAATCAAATTGTTGGATTTCATGTTTCGAGCATGATTTTTGTGCTCCGAGCACTGAGCAAAGTTTTATGCCTTCAACCCCTGGTATTACCCCCGACAAAGGTTAACGACTAAAGATTTAATTTCATTATAGAATGTAAATAGACATAGCACCGTCAAACATATTTACCTCCCCCCTATTCAATGTATGTACCTGTTCTCAGAACTTTGTAGCCTGTTTATTTTGAGTGATTGTCTCTTATATTTGTTTTGCAAAGTTTGTTCTTGTGTTGTGCCGTTATACCACTTCAAGGATAGGATAATATATGTATATAGGAAGTTTGGCACCTTCGAACAAGTTTAATTTAAAAAAGAAGATGTGGTATGATTGCCAATGAGACAACTCTCAACAAGAGACCAAAATGACATAGAAATTAACAACTAGAGGTCACCGTAAGGCCTTTTACAATGAGCAAAGCCCATACCGCATAGTTAGCTATAAAAGGCCCCGAAAAGACAATGTAAAAAAATTCAAACGAGAAAATTTACTAACACGGGCCTTATTTCTTAAAAAAATATGAACGAAAAACAAATATTTAACACATATAAACAAACGACAACCACTGAATTACAGGCTCCTGACTTGGGACAGGCACATACATACATAATGTGGCGGGATTAAACATGTTAGCGGGATTCCAACCCTCCCCTTACCTTGGACAGTGGTATAACAGTACAACACAAGAAAAATTTGTAAGGGTTCGGTGGAACCCAGTGTCTCGCTTACTTTTGCTGTTAATCACACACTCAACAAAAATGATGAAAAAAATCAATAAAAATATTCCTCTCGATACTCTTTTGGTTTTCAGAAGCTTCTGTCCTAGTTTGGTAAAAATCCAGGATAGTTAAAAAGAATCTTAAAAATGTTTTAAAAACTTTAACGGCAGACTGTATATATATATATAATGTTAACTGGAAGAAAAACTAAGTCCATTTATAAGTAAAATACAGAAAAATTGGAATTTTATTTTTACAAAATTTACTTCTGGATACTATCTTATGATCATAAACAAGCTTCTGTCTAGGTTTGGTACAAATCTAGGATAGTTTAAGAAAGTTGTTAAAATTTTAAAAACTTTAACAACAGAGTGAATGTAGTGTTTCCTGGCAGAAAAAAACTACGTTCATTTAGAAGTAAAATACTGAAAAAATGAAATTTTATTTTTACAAAATTTACTTTTGAATACTATCTTCTGATCATAAACAAGCTTCTGTTTAAATTTGGATGAATTCCAGGATAGTTTAAGAAAGTTATTAAAATTTTAAAAACTTTAAACACAGAGTGAATGTAATGGTTCCTGGCAGAAAAACTAAGTCCATTTATAATTAAATATGGAAAAACTGGAATTTTATTTTTACAAAATTTACTTCTGGATACTATCTTATGAACATAAACAAGCCTCTGTCTACGTTTGGTATAATTCCAGGATAGTTTAAGAAAATTATTAAAATTTCAAAAATTTTAACCACAGAGTGAATATTTGTGGACGCCGCCGACGACACCGACAGTGACGCCGACGGAATGAAGGATCGCTATGTCTCGCTTTTTCGACTTAAGTCGACAAAAATCAGTTGAAAAAGGCTTAACTCATCAGATGGACAAAAATCCAAGTGGACGTGGCCGGGTACTTGTACATCCCAACAACAAAAAGACAGTTATCAGATTTGAGAGTACTCGCAGTTAACTGACAGCTATTAACCCTATAATATATAATGATAAAAGTAAATAAGATGTTGCTCAATCTTAATTTGATGACATATATATTTTACAGCTCAGTCAATGCCGAAGTATACAACAACGTGACAAATGTACCTTATTGAACAATTTCCTGTTTTTTGCAGTCCATGTTTTGTGTAGAATGACAATACTATAAACTATTACTTGATAGACATCAAACTTTAAGGTATCTCATTCTGATTAGAACAAGCTGGTTTCAGGAGTCTTATTTACGTATTATAGCATTTACTGCAACAAATGTCCAGTCAGAATATATAGAGTCAAGAATTTCACGTGTAATATTGAAAAAATTGAGGCTTTCACTACATCTACATGTATGTTCTGTTAATCAAACAAATATTTGTTTGTGTTGTCTATGATTCTTGTTTCGACAACTCTCTTATAATTTCTTTTAAAATATTTTGAAATGACATTCCAATGTCTAAAATTTAATTCGGAATCAAAACGGTCGATAGGGTAACCATTCCTGCTATGAATTAGAATTGTGTTGGACATGTTATCTATTTAATTTTATTATACTTTATATAATTAAATTCGATTGTTGTTAATATGATACGGGTTGTGTTCTTGTCATATATTTCATGATAGTATGATATTAAACCCTTAATGGGAGGGATTGTGTTTGATTTTAATATTATGAAGACATAATATTTCAATCAGTTTAATTGATGTCTGGAGCTGGCATGTCAGTAACTGTTAGTATAATTCTTTATTAGTGTATTTATCATTGTCATTTTGTTTTGTTTCTTTTGTTACCTATTCTCAGACGGAAACCCAGTTGAAATAGAATAAAATAATCGAAGCTCTTTGTTAGAGAAGGCGATAAATGCTTACTGTAATGTTTACTATAATAACAAATTTTTTAAAAGCTAATAGAAAAAAAAATAAAACGACAATTTTCTTCTCAAGTACGAAGTGTTTTATTTTAAAAACACCATTTGCTTAAGTTTTCAATTTTAGATATCAAGTCGACGACATCGGTATCTATCAAGTTGGATGTAGAAAATACTTAACCTCCGATCTTTCATTTTTTCTTCAAATTACCACGGACGGAGAACATATCAATTAGTTCAGTAATTTTCGTGTCTGCCCTTCCATTATGTGACTCAAGAAAAAATTCCAAAAAATGAGTAACAATTGTATCGAAAAGAGAAAATCGAGTGCTTCTTTTTATGTTAGGGCGTGTTTGAGGTGTATATTTTTTTCTTTCAAACGTACAAAGCAAGAGTATTTGATATATCATCTCGCTTCAGATTCTGTCATTTTTTTATATATATCCAAGCTACATGTTGACTTTATAACATAAAAAAAATCACAGTACGAAAAGATGAAATATATGGGTCAAGTGAAATACCTATCTAAAGAATCACAAAAGCAGAGTAGGTGTGTCTGAATAGCTATTTTATTTTACTAAAAGTACTTGACGACAGTCTTTTAAGGTTTATGACCCCTTCAGTAGCCATTTTTGTACGAATTTTTCAAACTTCAATTGTATCAAAACTACAGATGTAATAAATAGTAGAGATAGACCATTTTGTACATATTCCAAGGGGATTCTCAAACTTGATGCATAGCATTATTATTTATATTGTTTAATTGCATTTAATAGAAAATGAATACTTTGTGGCAAATAAACCAAGATATTTATAGAAAATCCACAGCCTTTAATACAGTATTTAGGGGCCAGTTGAGGCCAACCTCCGGATGCAGGATTTTCTCGCTGCGTTGTAGACCCATTGGTGGCCTACGGCTGTTATCTGCTCTTTGGTCGGGTTGTTGTCTCTTTGACATATTCCTCATTTCGATTCTCAATTTTATAATATTGTTATTTAAAGAGTTGTGTTTAACTTTTGTAATCGTTGTCGTTAGTATTTCAAATGACAAGATTAAAGTTCCGAAAACCAATACTATAGATTTTTTTTAATTTGGGTTATATTGCTAAATTGTAATACCATTTGTGGTTTCCTGCATCGCTCTGCCTATCTATGATTACAATAAAATTGAGAATGAAAATGGGGAATGTGCCAAAGAGACAACAACCCGACCATAGAAAAAAACAACAGCAGAAGGTCACCAACAGGTCTTCAATGTAGCGAGAAATTCCCGCACCCGGAGTCGTCCTTCAACTGGCCCCTAAACAAATATATACTAGTTCAGTGATAATGAACGCCATACTAATTTCCAAATTGTACACAAGAAACTAAAATTAAAATAATACAAGACTAACAAAGGCCAGAGGCTCCTGACTTGGGACAGGCGCAAAAATGCGGCGGGGTTAAACATGTTTGTGAGATCTCAACCCTCCCCCTATACCTCTAGCCAATGTAGAAAAGTAAACGCATAACAATACGCACATTAAAATTAAAATTAACATTAAAGTATTTGATTTAACCTGTATGGCAAAATAACATCCATTAGGGTAAAGCAATAACTGACTAAATACATGAATACAATAAATTTTCAATTAACCTTATACACCAATAAAAATTCAAAATATTTAGTCCTTAAATTATGCATGAAATATTTGCCACTGGATGTTAACCAACCAATTATCCATAACTGATGACGTAATGATTATTTTTTTAATCATTTGTTCTTTATTAAAATTATTGTATTCAGGTTTAAATGTTTAGTGTTTCTTTGCAAGTATAAAATATTAAAACAATCTATGTTGTGTTTAGACAAACAGATGGATGTTACGAAGCTTTTTGTGGCGGCAATCGACTTTGGGACAACTTATTCTGGCTTTGCTTTTTCAACAAGAGACGACCAAATAGCGGTGTACACGTGTGATTGGAAAAGCTCTGATCTAACCTCAAGCAAGACACCCACGACTGTGCTGCTGGACAAACAACAAAAGTTTAAAGCATTTGGATATGAGGCCGATAATAAATACATACAGGATATCATCCCAGATGAATCAATGGACGAATTTTACTATTTTCGACGTTTCAAGATGACCTTACACAACGAGGTTGGTATGCGATATTTTTTACACGCCAACATCCCGTGAACGTGAACTATATAATTGTGTCTATCAATGATTTTTATTTATTTCAGCCTAGATTTTTACATATAACATACTATGCTGTCTCATTGACACTCATACCACAGCTTCCTTTATCTATAGGCTGTGTACACTTATTTGACGAACTGCTTGGCTTGTTCCAGAACGTGAACTTTAAATGAGAGATTAAGCTGGCTATAAAACAAGGTTTAATCCACCATTTTCTACATACGAAAATGTCTGTACCAAGTCAGGAGTATGACAGTTGTTATTCATTCATTTGATGTGTTTGAGCTTTTGATTTTACCATTTGATAAGGGACTTTCCGTGTGAAATTTCCTCGGAGTTTGATATATTTGTGATTTTACTTTTTAGGATATATTTTGTTAACTTAAAGGTGTAGCGTCCTATTGACGTGTTGGGTGTAAAACTACAGCTAAATTCGTTCAGAATAGGAAATTCAATGTAATATCCGATCATGCGTGTTGAAGGGCAAGTCCAAACTGAAATCAAAATCGTGGACACAAGAGTCTTTAATTCAATCAGATTATATTCATAATACCAAAAACTCGAGGTAAACGATACCTTTGGAACATCCAAAGCTCATTATAAGCCGAAGAAAAAATGGCAATGTCATGACAAAAACACAACTTAAATACAAGCAAGTTATTAAGATAAATTAATGAATAATAACCAAAGACTTAGCAACACAAACCCCACCTAAAATATGATATTATGAACAGATTCTCTGAAAAGAAAAGCATGGTTAATACAAGTTCGGTAAGTCTCATTCTAAAGTTCGTGGATGTATTATTCTGATTTATATATTACAAATGGAAAGATGATTGATTGATTGATGTTTAATAAGAGTACAGTGGCTTGTGAACTTGGTTAATATTTTGGATATATGAAAGCGCATTATACATTTCAGAGATTATCACTAGATACAGAAATTGAGGAGGAGTGTGGCAAGAAAATGAAGGCACTAGATGTATTTTGTATGTCTATCAAATATTTGAAAGAAGAAGTTATAAAGAAATTGCAAAGCAGATTTTTATCAACGAAAGAGGAGGACGTACAATATGTATTGACTGTACCGGCTATATGGGCTGACCAAGCAAAGTTCTTTATGAGAAAAGCTGCTGAAAAGGTTAATTAGTAATTATAATAGAAAAAAGCAACGGTTACTTTATCGATAGGCAATTTGTTTATTTCTACAAAAAAAATCTTATTGGATGTTTTCCCCTTTAAGTAAAGTAATATATTTTATTTCTTTAGAACTATTTTTTTACAAATAAGAAATGATCAGTACATCATGGACTAGTATATATTTGTTTAGGGGCCAGCTGAAGGACGCCTCCGGGTGCGGGAATTTCTCGCTACATTGAAGACCTGTTGGTGACCCTCTGCTGTTGTTTTTTATTTGGTCGGGTTGTTGTCTCTTTGACACATTCCCCATTTCCATTCTCAATTTTATATATATTGTTACAGGCGGGCGAGTAGGGGTCGAGTGTACTTTTAATTCCGTATGATTGCTTATTGATAGTGTTCCGTTACTTTGTCTTGTTTTGAGTGTAGTTTGTTGACTCCAGCATAATCATATATAAATGAAGAATCCAGCGTAAAAGAGTGAGTTTTATTCTTGTCCAGTAGGCATGTATATCTCAATAAATAACGCATGCAAATATCAGCAATAACATAGTATAACCATAAATTGTAATAGTAAGATGCTGGCCTTCCGAACCCCAGATATAACTTATAAATACAGATTTACAAGACTTTATCCTATCAATACAATAATGAGAGAATGAAATATACGTATTTCATTAAACTACGATATAAGAAAGTTGTCAACGTGGTGGGACATCGTATCTTTACATCTTTAATAATTTGTGTAATTTGCCAAAAACTGCTATGAGAAATTGTACACATTGAACTGGTTCCTCATCTTGTATTAATATGAAGCCACTTCCTGTTGAAGACCTGCTTAAGCGGGAATATTTATAAAAGCGATATTTGGTTCCTTGACGTCCTTATGTGAGCTTTTAGTTAAATATTCCAAAAGATGTAAAAAGATAAATAAAGGCTTGAAATGCTATCGCATAGCTTAAGGTGAAATAGCTGTATATCGAAATGCATCCTGTACCTAAATAGCTTGCTTGACTTTAAGGGTTTGTTTGGTTTATTGTACTGCTCTGCTTGATAGCCAGATACGATAAGCCAAAGTGCTAGTGCGACGCCGTATTTATACTTGACGGTGAAATACATCCGCGACTCACAGAACTGAAAATCTACTATAACTTTGAAATACTAAGGAAAACTCTGGCTCATGTACCGAAATGTCGTTATAAATACATAAAATCGCGAAAGTTTGCCTTTAATTCCAATAAATAAGTGACATAATAAATATAAACCTTAAAATTCCATACTCTTAGCCTTATCACCTACGTTACTATATGACGTCATTGAAATCACAAAATAGTTCCTTAACGGCGCTTCACAAAAACGTACTTAACGTAATTATATCTTATTATTAAATATCCTACACAATAAAAGGAAGGCCAGCAAGTAATTTAATCATATCTTAATAATACTTTTATGTATTATTATAACTTTATAAAGAAGTACCGTTACCCGGAAGTGACCATTCGTTGGAATGGCAACTTCCAATATATGTAAACAAGCACTCGCCACGATGGAATTTAAGGGAAAACTACCCAAAAGATGTGTCAAATAACACTGAGACTGAATGAATAGGTAACGACAAACATGTTTTATAAACCCATTATCCCCTGAAAGTGTGAATTTAATGTAGACCCGTGAAAATCGTGATCGAAGTGCCTGTTCACTGACAGTTGAATTTTACCGCTATGTCAACTTGATAAGTTGATAGACGTTATGTTAAATGTTATGTTATCTGATAAAATTGGTACTTATTATAAAAATATGCAATTTGATCTCCCCAAATTGAGATTGCCAAAGTTGTCTTAGTGTATGAAAATCATCTAAGACCATTATTTTTCAGGTTTTCAGATATTGATCCCAATAAAATTTAGAAATATAAAATGTGTTGTTTCTTTGAGATTATTATCAATACCCATTTATAACACTTTCCCCACCCAATAAAAAAAAGAATTCTCCCGAATTCTCTTTTGTATTGTACACATTGATAAAATATATGCAATGAACTAAAAGCATTAAAACACAAAAGAACAATAACAATAAAATTTGACAGTTCTAAGTCTCTCTTGATCGGTTCTTCTTGGTGATGGTCGTTGTCATCTTAGATAGTAAAAAAAGTGTATACAGTTAATGCGATTTATCCTTCTTAACATCTTCTGACAATCTCAGAGGTACATTACATAATAATTTAACTAAGTCATTTTGTGGTTTTGGTCGGGTTGCGGCTTCCAGCATATCTATTAATTCCAAAGCTTCAATTCCTTCCAGTTTACCAAGACAGATATCCTTCAACAAGTGGTAATTGGCCAAACGAGCCTTTATAATCAAGTCTTCTCCAGGTTGATTAGGTAACGCAGTACCTGGCAAGGCAAGCATGGCATACTTGTCAAGTACGTCTCTCTCTTCCTTGACCGTGTCGACTCCATGCTCCCTTGCCAAGGTCATGGCAGCGAACCTCCAGGCTGTCAGCTTCTGATCCGCTGTCAATTTCCTCCATTCCTTGGGCGGCCAGAACATTGGTGTTGGTTTACTCGACACCTGCATCCTTTCTCCGGCCCATTGTCTCCTCCCTGGTGGAAATAGGGGCATCCCTCCTGCCTTTAATAGCTTCTCCGCCCTCTCCCTAAGTGATATATTGGTAGTTTCTTCTTCGTCAGTGTCAATATCAAACACTTCCTTATGGCTCACCATTATGATTCGTTTATCTGACCTCTCTGATGTTGCCTTGTCTTCCTCCTCCTCTTCCTCCTCGTCCTCACTCAGCATTGGTAAATATGTATCATTCTCTTTGTTGTCTAGTTTCTTAAGAGGGCTGTCTTGAATTGGTACTGGCTTGCTTGGTGTTTTCTTTTCTGCTGTTGGTAGGACATCTGCAACTTTTTCTGATGGTTCCTGTGTTGTTGAGATGGTTTTAGCTGTTTCTGGTTGTTCCTTTTCTTCTAATATAACTTCTAGGTTGTCTACTTCTCCAATAGAGTCCATGATCTCGTACTCTGGCTCTTCTCCAATATCGGATTTACTACTTTCTTCCCTGGTTGTTTCCTCTGCCTTCTTCCTGGACTTAGTTTCAAACGTCACCTTTCCCCTAAAGAGCTTCCTGACATGTCTCTCACCAATTCCCAACGCCTTGGTTACCTGATTCAAGGTGTGCTTTGACTCAGACAACTTAAGTTCTGCTCCAAAAGTTTGTGGTGGCTCATGGTCTGTCTTTGCAATGCTCATTCTCCTAACCAAATTGTCCTTTGCCCTGGAGTCCTCCATGACCCAATGTACCATTTCTACCTTGAACCATATTTCTGCTGACGACTCCTTCATTCTAAGAAAGCCTATGTTCCCCTTAGATGATAGGTCAATCCTGGCTACTGCTAGTTCAGGAAGGTCCACTAGAGGTCTGGATGGACTGTATTTCCGTTTCCTAGAGCTGGTGGGCTGCTCACTTGTAACAGAATGGCCCAGTGCTTTCTTCCATCCTTCTTCCCATGACTTCTTATGTTTGTCTGATCCCTCCTTCTTGGTGGCTTCCACCCATCCCAACAGTGCTGCCCTGGTCCTGATGGCAATGGTGCTCGTCCATTCTGAAGGCTTTATAATTCTAACATAATCATCTGGCCGCTTGGCTAACCAAAATCCATTAGGCTCTGTAAAGAAATCACCCTCCAGGAGGTCTATGGTTAGATCATTGTGTTTTCTCTTACTGTGCTTGGTGAGCTCCGACATCCTGCCAAACGTCCTCTCACTATCTACACACCATGGACAAACAACTCTGCACACCGAATGCTCGGAGATGGCATGGCTCTTCAGGTCCTTTTTCTTTTCATAGGTTTCCGGGCATAACCAGCATTTTGTCGATACCACTGAACTCATTCTGAAATACAAGGAATACTGCCATTAATTCCCTGTATTGTTTATATAATAAGTTAAAATCCTCCCCCCGTCCCGTTCTATAAATGTGTTCATGGAAGGCCAGCATCCGTAGGCAAGTAAACTCAACTCAAAACCATGCAAATAACACCAACGAAACAACTCCAAAAATATCTATAACTGTTCATATCCAAAATAAACTCGACTACTAGGCTCCTCCTTAGTCAGCCAGGATCCCTATCCTATATCTCAATGATTTGACTAGTGGTTGATCAGACCACCCCCAAATCGTTCTCCGACAGATCTGTCATAAAAATATATACTGCAGTATATCCAAAAATAAAAGTATGAACAGGTACAGAATGCTGAGGACCTTTAATATTCCTCCAACATTTAGCCAACTGGCTTATCCAATTGCTGGTCGTTATTTGCTTCCTCTAAATCCATCATTCTTCGAAATCTGCTTGCCCACGATGGTACATTCCTCCCTTGATACAGTGCTAAACGATCCACATGATATACAGTCGACGGCTGCATCAAGCTTCTCTTTACTCGGTAAGTAACATTTTCTATTCTTTTGTCAATTATAAATGGTCCTTTCCATTTAAGTGTGAGTTTTGAGCATATTCCCTTTTTCATTATGGAAGCCTCCTATGTGTTTGTCTTATCGGATGTGCAGTTCCTGTATTTATCCTATGTTGTACTCTATTAGTCCTCCCTAAATCATCCGCTGATTTTGCAAAAACGTCTGAGTATGACTGAAGAAGTTCCTTCAGGTATTGCTTTTCTTTTTTCTGTAAATGTACAATACTTCTGTTAAATAGGTCCTCAATATGTGATGGTAGCTTGTCTGAACTGGTCCCTTCTGTTCCAATGTAATTGCATACTCCTACCTCTGGCATTTCGTAGTACGACTCACATACACCTATATATCTGTTCCTTAGCATGTACAGTAATTGGTTCTTCCCGAAAGTTAATTAATTGTACCCTAATGTCTTCCTGGTGTGGATCTAAAATTCCCCTAGTAATGTTATGTTCTGTTTCCTTTTTCTGAGTTTTATCAACGTATCCCAGTGGTCCTAAGTGTTCTGCATTTCTATTATTACTGGAATGAGCATTTTAGATTTTCCCGGCAAAGTGACTGTCTCCTTTACAATGACTCTACATATTGCATTTGCTTCTCCTCCTATCCAGCAACGTATATCTGTATCCTTTGTAGATAATATCTGTCTCTTATAATCAATTTTGTCTATATGATCCAATAGAAAATCCTGCCCCAAGATCGCATCTTGTTTGATATCACAGACCAGAAATTCTGTGTTAAAATCCGCTGTCCCTAAAGTGAGTTTTTGTTTAAGTGTCCCGTATGAGCATAAAGGATTGCCATTTACATCAAAAAGTTTATATGTGCTTGGTTCTAGTATTGCGTTTTTCAGTACATCAGCTAACTGTCTGTAAATTTTATAATTTAATATAGAGGAGGTTGATCCATTGTCTATTAATATTGTCAAAGGTAAGTTTTGTAGGTATCCTTTTGTATAAAATCCGTTATCCCAAATACCACATGTATTTCCCATTTGTCCTATCCTAATATTGTGACTTAATTCCTGTGACCGTAAATTTC
This sequence comes from Mytilus galloprovincialis, assembly GCF_965363235.1. Classification (NCBI taxonomy): domain Eukaryota; kingdom Metazoa; phylum Mollusca; class Bivalvia; order Mytilida; family Mytilidae; genus Mytilus; species Mytilus galloprovincialis. The sequence goes on along the minus strand of NC_134845.1, from coordinate 78,644,442 downwards.
CCACTGGTTCCCGGTCTAACGAGCCAACGGGGAACTGAAGTTTCCCTGGTTGATACTTTGTGAGTTTCTGTTATCCTGGTCCTTGGAGCCTTGCTGTCCTCCAGTATTGTCATGTCTTGCATTTTCCTGTTTGTATCGGAGATAAAATGGACAATATCTACATAAGTGACTTGTGCTTTCACAAATGAAGCATTTAGCTTGCCTGTTATTTGTATTTCCCCATTGAGGCCTTCTGTTACTATTATTTTGCCAAGAGTTGCTATAATTCTGTTTTGTTCCTTCAAGCTGTGAAATCCTCCTTGTTAGTCCATTAATGCTATCGTGAAATTGGTTTTCCGAAGGTTCCTGTGAAAAATTAGATGCTTCTCCTAAATGTGTATCTGTTGTCATTCTGACACTGCCTTTCTTCTTTTCTGAGCCATCTCCTATTATAGCTTCATATCTTTCTATTACCTCTACAGCTCCTGCAACAGTTCTACATCCCTGGTTAGTGCATTGATATTTTACTTCAGGTGTAACGTTTTTGTACAGCTGGTTAAGTGCCAATACTTCCTGAGCCCTTGCATCAAGATCAATGTAAGCTCTCTGAGCCATCTGGCGCAGATCGTCCGCCAACGCCGCTATTGCTTCTCCTGGGTTCCTTTTTCTCATTTCAAGACGAGAAAGCCATCTGTTTTGTTGTCTTGTACTCCCAAATCGTAATCCTAATCTCTGAGTCAAAATACCGTAATCCCGTTTTTCAGTCTGTTCTAAACTAATGTAAAATGTCCTTGCTGGTCCCCTTAATGCTGCCGCTAGCGCTAATACTTTGTCTGCGTCCCTCCATCTCCCAAGTTCGGCACACACCTCAAAGTGTGAAATATATTCCTCCCAATCCTCTCCTCCATCATATGGTTCTGGTCTAATAGAGACTGTGTGTGGGTTGTTGTATCGGAATCCGTCAGTATTTATCCCCCTTTGTCCTCTTTGTCCAGACATGCCATATTCTCTATTTACGTCTCCCTCCCCATGTGCATATACATTTGCTCTGTGTTCTTCTAAAGTTTCATTTGCGTCCGCAAATTCGGTATTCCTCTCATGCCTTGCTTCTTTTTCTCTCTCTTCCGATCTAAATCTGATTTCCAGATCTGGCGACTCGGCCATGTTGAGACTTAGACTGATTTTAACCTATATATATATATATATATAACGTACAATAATTATTGTAATAAAATTAAATTTCCACCACGTTAAGATCCATCTTTATCGTAGACGTTGACATATTATATTGATATACTAGTAGATCGTTGAATTTAAAAATAAATGTGAGGTTCGCATCCTGGATGCCACTTTGGACTGTGACATCCCACATCTGACACCAGTTTGTTACAGGCGGGCGAGTAGGGGTCGAGTGTACTTTTAATTCCGTATGATTGCTTATTGATAGTGTTCCGTTACTTTGTCTTGTTTTGAGTGTAGTTTGTTGACTCCAGCATAATCATATATAAATGAAGAATCCAGCGTAAAAGAGTGAGTTTTATTCTTGTCCAGTAGGCATGTATATCTCAATAAATAACGCATGCAAATATCAGCAATAACATAGTATAACCATAAATTGTAATAGTAAGATGCTGGCCTTCCGAACCCCAGATATAACTTATAAATACAGATTTACAAGACTTTATCCTATCAATACAATAATGAGAGAATGAAATATACGTATTTCATTAAACTACGATATAAGAAAGTTGTCAACGTGGTGGGACATCGTATCTTTACATCTTTAATAATTTGTGTAATTTGCCAAAAACTGCTATGAGAAATTGTACACATTGAACTGGTTCCTCATCTTGTATTAATATGAAGCCACTTCCTGTTGAAGACCTGCTTAAGCGGGAATATTTATAAAAGCGATATTTGGTTCCTTGACGTCCTTATGTGAGCTTTTAGTTAAATATTCCAAAAGATGTAAAAAGATAAATAAAGGCTTGAAATGCTATCGCATAGCTTAAGGTGAAATAGCTGTATATCGAAATGCATCCTGTACCTAAATAGCTTGCTTGACTTTAAGGGTTTGTTTGGTTTATTGTACTGCTCTGCTTGATAGCCAGATACGATAAGCCAAAGTGCTAGTGCGACGCCGTATTTATACTTGACGGTGAAATACATCCGCGACTCACAGAACTGAAAATCTACTATAACTTTGAAATACTAAGGAAAACTCTGGCTCATGTACCGAAATGTCGTTATAAATACATAAAATCGCGAAAGTTTGCCTTTAATTCCAATAAATAAGTGACATAATAAATATAAACCTTAAAATTCCATACTCTTAGCCTTATCACCTACGTTACTATATGACGTCATTGAAATCACAAAATAGTTCCTTAACGGCGCTTCACAAAAACGTACTTAACGTAATTATATCTTATTATTAAATATCCTACACAATAAAAGGAAGGCCAGCAAGTAATTTAATCATATCTTAATAATACTTTTATGTATTATTATAACTTTATAAAGAAGTACCGTTACCCGGAAGTGACCATTCGTTGGAATGGCAACTTCCAATATATGTAAACAAGCACTCGCCACGATGGAATTTAAGGGAAAACTACCCAAAAGATGTGTCAAATAACACTGAGACTGAATGAATAGGTAACGACAAACATGTTTTATAAACCCATTATCCCCTGAAAGTGTGAATTTAATGTAGACCCGTGAAAATCGTGATCGAAGTGCCTGTTCACTGACAGTTGAATTTTACCGCTATGTCAACTTGATAAGTTGATAGACGTTATGTTAAATGTTATGTTATCTGATAAAATTGGTACTTATTATAAAAATATGCAATTTGATCTCCCCAAATTGAGATTGCCAAAGTTGTCTTAGTGTATGAAAATCATCTAAGACCATTATTTTTCAGGTTTTCAGATATTGATCCCAATAAAATTTAGAAATATAAAATGTGTTGTTTCTTTGAGATTATTATCAATACCCATTTATAACAATATTTTTTAAACACAGATATCCGATTTTAGATTGATTTGTTCTTAAATTAGATTGATTTGTTCTTAAATTAGATTGATTTGTTCTTAAATTAGATTGATTTGTTCTTAAATGATATGAATGCAAGTCAGATAGCAGGGTCATAGTTCGTATGCCAGACAACTATTTCCTATTTTTTTTATATTTCTTTAAAAGGGAGACATCATTGTACATGTTGTAGCTTCATAATTATATGAACAAGATGCTTTTGATTTCCTTTATTTACAACATTGTTCTCCATTATTCAACAAATAAATCAATGCTGATGAAGACGATAGAAAAATTAAGGAAGAAAAAAACCCTGTCTAGTGTCATTTAAGGGATATTTTTATTTTCAAATCTTCATGTAGAATATATAAGAGAAACGATTATTAATTTCTTAATCGGTTTTAACCTAACGAACATTAACTTTAATTCAGGCCGGTATAGCCAAAGACCAGTTGACCTTAGCATTGGAACCTGAGGCGGCATCTATATACTGTCATGAACTGAGACTAGACGTTGACAAAAAACAGAACAAGTTTCTTCAAACAATCAAACCTGGAATGAAGTTCATGGTCATTGACCTTGGAGGTAGGTTAAGGTCAAGGTATAATTGTTTTCTTACTAGCTTCGATTTTCTTTAAGGATGTACTTACATGGAATTAAAAATCTAGAGTTCAAAATTGTCACTTTTAGTCAGAAAAATGGCCGGCTGATTTGGACTTTTACCTTGTACATGTATATAGCATAGCCATTATTTGGGTCTCAGATCGTAGGGAAGAAAAGCTTGCATTTACTTAAATTTTGATAATGACTTTTTTGTGAAAAGAAAAGTGGGTGTAATGGGTCAAAATAGTATACCATGTTTCTTATGAAAAATAACCAAGGATTCTGATCATCTGACAAGTATTCCTAAACCTCACATGCATAAGTACATCCATACGCTTGATGACGATCAAAGATAAACAAACAACCACAATTATTTCAGATTTATTAATACATGTAATAGGAAATCTGAAGTATAGTAGCTTTTTGTTCGGTGTGAGCCAATGCTCCGTGTTGAAGGCCGTACATTGACCTATAATGGTTTACTTTTATAAATTGTTATTTGGATGGAGAGTTGTCTCATTGGCACTCACACCACATCTTCCTATATCTATATAGTAGCATATTTAAAAAAGAAGATATGATATGATTGCCAATGAGACAACTCTCCACATGAGACAAAATGATACAGAAATAAACAGATTTAGGTCACCGTACGGCCTCCAACTAATAGCAAAGCCCGCACCGTTTAGTCAGCTATAAAATATTACCAAATTACAAATGTGAAACAATTTAATGTTGAACATAGAAAATCATCGGCCCATTTAAAGTTAACAAAAAGGAACGAAAAACAAATATGTTACACAACAACAACCGACAACCACCGAATTACAGGCTCCTGGCTTGGGACAGGCACATACTACATACACAATGTGGCGGAGTTAAACATGATAGCAGGATCCCAATCCTCCCCTAAACCTGGAACAGTGAGGAAACAGTACAATATAAGAACAAACTATTAAAATCAGTTGAAAAAGGCTTAACTCGTCAGATGGATACTAATAGAAATACATCTAACAAAAACGTAATAAATATTTTTTTAATCTCCTTGTAGGTGGTACAGTTGATATCACAGTTCATCAGCGTCAAAGAGACGAAACATTAGAAGAAGTGATACCTCCTAGCGGCGGCCCCTGGGGAGGCACTGCCGTAGACCAAGCATTTCTAGACTTTATGAAAGATTTATTTGGCGCGGATGTAATTGATGGGTTGAAAGAAGAAGATTTAGAAGACTATTTCCATCTCTTGCATGAGTTTGAAATCAAGAAAAGATCAGTCAAATCAAAAGGAGACGATAACAGGGACATTGTTATGCAGATGTCAGTGACATTAATGGACTTAATCAAGAAATTAAGAGGTGGCATAAGCTCACACATTAAGACAACAAAATACAAAGACTTCGTATCAGTCGAAGTTCAAAGGTTACATATAAAGGCCGAAATTTTCAGGGACCTTTTTAAATCTACAATAGATAAGTTGATACAGCATCTCCGTAAAATATTTGAAAAACCAGAACTATATGATCTAAAAAATGTGATCATGGTTGGCGGTTTTTCTGAATGCGAGCTTGTTCAAATGGCTGTCAGAAATAAGTTTGGTGCAGACAGGAAAATAATTATTCCGGATGAATCTGGATTGGCTGTTTTAAAAGGAGCTGTGTTATTTGGTCACCAGAAAAAGAAAATAACGAAGCGAATTTTGACGAAAACGTATGGGATTCAAAGCTGGCCGGAATGGGATCCGGATATTCATCCGGAAACAAAGAAAATCCGAATGGGTGGAACCGATCGTTGTAAAGATGTTTTCTTTAAATTTGCAACTATCAACGATAAAGTTGAGGACGGCCATACCTCCTCGCAGATCTTCCAAGCATTGAATCCGAATGAGAGGACTCTCGAATGTGCGATCTACACTTCAACTGATCCAAGTCCAAGATACGTTACCGATCCGACATGCCAACGTCTAGGTAATTTAATCGTAGATTTACCAAAGCTCAAAGAAAACGAAACATTGGAAATAGAAGAAACACTAGTTTTCGGTGGTACTGAACTATTATTCAGGGCTAAGAATCTAAAAACAGGTCGAGTGTTCGAGACACAACTAGACTTTTAAATAGCATATATGCATTTGTACTTATGTTAACATAGAATAATTAAAGGTTCTGTTATCGTCGAAGGCTGTATATTGACCTATATATTATTATGATAGTAAGTTGCTGAAAACCGCTTCTTATGGACTCTGTTTGAGTTATCTTATAGACAATCATACCATGTCTCCTCATTTTATATTATTTCTATTTATATTATAAAAGCGTTTTAATGCCTCAGTACCTTCAGTTTCCTCTTGTTTTTATTTGTTACAGTTGTCTTAAGGGTTGAGAACACATAAGGGAGTTAACTCTTAAAAATCAGATTAGCGTTTTAATAGGAAAAGACGAGCAATAAGATTCTCATCAATCAAAATATTTGTTTGTCAAACTGCTATATACATGTATCCAATATGTGTTTTTTTTTTAGTTATTGTTGTCAACAGATTAGATGTTTTTGAAAAACATTATTAAAATTAAATGAGCTAAATCTAGTTTAGTCAAAGTCTTAAAAATTACTGTGTGCAACATAAATAATATGATGCTACTTTCGATTTTTTTTCTTCATTTCAATATTAAACCTTTCAGATGCATATATGGTTTGATCATTTTTACGAGAAATGCATAATGAATATTGAAATGCACTTGTAAGAAGATAACAAAGCGGTATGGGTGCTGCAATGAAAACCAATCAGCCGAAGAAAGAAAGAAAAAATCGAACAGTAGATAAAGAAGACGATAAAAAAAACCATTGACATTCCACTAAACAAAAAACTAAAATTTAAACAACACACATAAAAAACAGGGATTGACCCAAGTGGTTCCGAAAGGTATAAAGCAGTGTCTGCTCCACTAGACACCTGTCACAACATAGACAACAAAAGAATAAGCAACACGAACCCCACCAGCAACTAGCGGTGATCTCAGGTGCTCCGGAAGGGTAAGCAGATCCTGCTCCACAAGTGGCACCCGTCGTGTTGCTTATGTTATAACAAATCCGGTAAATAGTCTTAAAATTCGGTAGGTCACATTAAGCTTGTGTGGCGTGGTAAATTACACCAAAGATTTGATGGTCAATACTTAATCAGTTTAATGATCGTTCATTTTGATTAATGTGACAGTTTATACGGTACATGAGTCGCACAATAGAAATGCAATAACATATAGACGTTTATCAAAATAATCTAAGTCCATAAAGCAATGTTTAATCTAATTTAAGAACGGCTGTTTATAGCACGATCTTGTGAGAAACTTTAGGTATTGGTCAGTTGAATTTTAGATTATAATGAAGTAACATGTTGTTTTAAATTTATAGAGTTGGAATTAAGTAACGTTTTGCATTGGAATATATAACTGCAAACCTATAAATATTTATATATGCATGTACTTTTATACGATTAAACATGTGAACACTAAACGGACTTCGTTACCCTTACAGAACTGAATTGTTTGCAGCAGTTCTGCAGCAGACTTGCTGCAGGTTTGCTGCAAACAAAAAGTTTGCAGGAACCCTTTAGATAATGGGCCATTCCAGTTAATTTCTGACAGGTAGGGATGGATAGGGAGAATTTTTTTTTATACGTATCAGAAAAAAATTCATGAAAAACTACCTATCAGATCTTATAATTAAGACCTATCAAATGTTTAGTTTCCTTAGCTTTAATTACTTTTACCTTAAAAACTTTACTGCAAGACCATTTAATGTTTTTTGCGATACAATTGTACGTGTCGGATGAAAAAAAACCCACAAAATTACACCCCTAAGATGTATAAATTTTACACACCTCAGAAAGGACCATCCATCCCCCTTTAGCAGACATTAACTGGAATGGCCCAATGGCTACAGGAGTTTGCAGCTAGCTGTGAACCTCCTGCAAACATTGCAGCTTTTTGCACTGAGCAAGCCTATTGGTAACTTCCTTGAAGACAAAGACTTGATATTTGAAATGTTGAAGGTGTTTGACTCATGTTACAATGTATCATACAATGTGCTTGTATTCAGGGAGCATTTAAGGTTGGAAATAAAAAGTTTAGTTTTTCAGACAATTCTTGTAAGTATTAAATCTTCGTAAATATATGAAATTTGGTTTACCTGCATGAAGGTTCGAAAAACAATTTTAAACATGTAACAAATAATTTTAACTAGGGTCTGACATTTTCTAAGTTTTCTGCTTTTTATGTGAACATGGAATATTCAGTACATATTTAGGATATAACACACTATTTGCTTGTTTTACTGAGGTATTTTTGTATTTCTAGCTTGTATTTATTTATGCAGCAGTCTCAAAAAAGGACATTCAGATGTTACTGCAAACTTTTGGGTTATTAACAGAACAAAAACACCCCCGAAAACAATATATTCAGGAATATTTTAATGTTATTTTGATATTAAAATTACTGTTAGAACTTGACACTTTATAACTTAGTTATTCTCACATAACTATTATTTACCATGTACTACTACTTTCCTTTTATTTCACAATTTGATCTAGACACGTAACTACCATGCGCTTTTAGGCGAGTGATATGAGCGCCAAATTTACATGTTTAACCTACCTAACATACGGCTAAATTAGCTATCACTGGAAAGCTGAGAATGGGCACTTTCTAAATATCCCGGTCGTCAAAAGAAATTATGGTGCATTTTTTTTAAATCGGGGTCAAAGATCATGGGTGCAATTTCAATTTACGGATACTTCCAGTAGAAAAATCGAGTCAAAACAAATGAAAAAAACTAAGCAATACTATAGGAATACTGTATAACTGTTGGGAAAATATATTACTATCATTATATACTATCATACTAGGATTAATTAATTTTGGTCGATTTTAACGGTTAACGCATGTTACGTAACGTTTTCTCTCAGAGTTTTTGAAAATCAACCATTAGTCACACAAATGTATCTGTATTCGCCCTAGCATTATTTAAATCTTATAATACTTCCATATCAACTGATTGGAAGCAAAGGGAAAGTAGGGAATTTAATAGAAAGGTCCCATGATGAACTGTAAATTGAGGAAGCTTATGATCGCCTGTTAGTTTGAAAACCTGCCAACCGTTTCAAGATCAGACAACCATAGGGCAGATTTTTTCTATTATTGTAGTACAATATGTTTAGTCTGTAACATACTGCAATTTCATTTACATCACTAAATCAGATATGATAAGATTACTAGTCTAACTAACATTACTAAATTGAGTAAAGTGCTACTAGTATATTTATATCATCAAATAGACAATTTTGATATAAAACATCACCAGGAAAATATGATCACTCATTGTACGTCAAACTGTGTTTGATTTTACTTTGGTCGGCCGCCATGTATCTTGAGATATCTAAATAATCAAACAACACTTGACAAAGTAGTTTGTACTTTTAATTATGCTAGTAATGACGTTTGGTTACTTTGGCACTAAGTATTACTTTTTTATATCTTGTTTCACTGCTTCAAACGGAGGATAATGTTATCCTAAATCCCTGGTCACAGCGAACCCACGACACATCTACATGTATGTAGCTCCACGACATGAAATTTGGTAAAATCGCGGGTCATCTGTAATCGTCGTACTACATTCGCACGACAGTCGCACAATATTTTGAGCATCGTTGCGCTGTCGTGTATCATGGGACGAAAATTGGACATGCACCTTTTTTGCTCTATACGATTTTTTGTCGTGTTACCGTCTTGTGGCTGTCGTGAAAGCGTCTTATCACAGCCGTGCGACTGTCGTGCGATTAAACACATTGTCGTGGGTACCAACATAAACAATTTTAATAAAAACAATCGTACGACTGTGTTACGATAATCTCACGACTGTCTTAAGATACTCGTGATACAGTCGCACGATTGTCTCACGAATACCAAATTTCGTACGATGCTCGCACAACAATGATTGTCTGTCGTACGTATACGACAGTGGTACGATCATCGTGCAACATATTTTCGTTTTAATTAGAAGAAGACAATTCGGCGGGAGAAGAGGATGGCTATTCCACCAGAACGATTACGCTTGGTCATGCTGAATAGGTGCCTTGTCCGACTTCAACAAGAGCAAAATATGGTCTTGTTAGCGTTGAATCAAGCCAGTGGACAGTATAGTAACAAGCGATACTCTGAATTATAATATATACTTATACGAAAAACGTCGTTTACTTTGACCGAACTTATAATGACACGGAATAATATTGAAAGCAAATGGCAAATGGCACGCTAAATATCGAGCCTTCTTTATATACGAGTGGTTCGGAGTCAAACGCACGAGTGACCCACGACTGTTGTGCGACAGTCGTACGACAATCGCACGACATTGGCACGACCATGACACGAAAGTAACACGCGCATCCAATGACATGTAAACCGGAAAAAATAGCCCCAAACGACTCACGATTGTCATACGACTGTCGCACGACCGACATGCGACAAACCAACGACAGTACATTTACATTTTTTTTTCTGTCGTGTACCCATCGTGGACATGCCGTAGCTGATGTGACCACTCAAAATAGTGTTTTGACATATTGCACGACATGCAGTGGCACGACAACTATATTAAAGATCTTCCACGACAAAAATCGTACGATCTGTTGTGACCGGGGCTTTAATTATTGAATCTTTTATTTGGCTTTCTTATGTTAATATTCCGTTATCATATAATTAAATGATCGAAATGTCGGACCAAAGAGATGTTGAACCACTTAGGTGTCATATCGGGATATCATAGCTTCATTTAAATTGTAATCGCATCATTCTTATTGGTCAACATATTCATACAAAGACCACTTCCTTGGCATGGGCATATATCAGTACAGCAGAGGTTTTGCTCAAACCGAACACAAGATCTACTACAGATTAATTTTAAATTTGGAATGGACATGAGTAATGTGTCAAAGAGACAACAACCCGATCAAAAAGCAAGGCAACAGCCAAAGACCACCAATGGGTCATCAATGCAGCGAGAAACTCCCATACCCGGTGGTATTCTTCAGCTGGCCCCTAAACAAAAATGTCTACTAGTTTAAAGTGATAATGGACGTCATACTAAACTTCGAAAAATTCACAAGAAATTAAAATCAAAAATCATACAAGACTAACAAAGGCCAGAGGCTTCTGCCTTAGGACAGGCGCAAACAAATGTTAAACATGTTTTTTGAAATCTCAAATCTCCACTTATACCTATACCTATGCGTTTACAGATCAAATCTTGTAGAAAGTTGGATGACATCATACAAGTAAATATAATTGGCATCGGACCGATGTTGCCTTTTAGCCAACCAAAGTCATACGGAGAACTTTTATTGTTTCTGTAGTTATGTCGACATTGCCTTGGATAAGATTTGGCCCCCAGAAGAAGAAATAATACCATGTAGAATGAATGCCCCATCTTCAATTTTTCTAATTTCCTGATCATGCAGTCAAACTTGTTAATAGTTATCAAAGGTGTGTCCATATATACGGTGCATTTTTAAATGATAAACCTAAATGAAAAGGAGTAAAACATGTATATTTATAGATACTACTAGAACGCACCCGTGAAATAACTGGTCCGTGACTGAATTAAAGTATATATAACTATGTGTAAACCTTATTTTAGCCTGGATATTTAGTATTGATATTGTCATCTGATAAAGTCATGCTGATTATAAGATGCACAGTTTTCTCTACTTTCAAAATCTAACTGTTTGACCAGTCGACCTGGAACTCATCAATTATTGGTAAGAACTATAGGGCCTGGAATGGAGTAATTTTTTATCCACAATATTGTCCAATATTAGTTATAAATAAAGTTGAATTCTCTGTTTCTCTGTTTTGCGTCATGCCGGCTAACAAATTGGAAACTGTACCTATACGCCTTATTTTATGTCTAGATTTTTAGTATCCGTATTGTCATCTTTTAAAGTCATACTGATTAAAATATTACATAAGTTAACAATGTGACAATGATAGAATTTAGTAATGTCATCCCTGTGATGATGACCCGTATATATAGCAATCCTAAATACAACCTTTGGTGGTGTGTGGCACCGTTAAAGTCCACAATTCCTCTAAAGTCCACAACACCGCTAAAGTCCACAACAAATTTCCGCTAAAGTCCACAAACTTTCCGCCAAAGTCCACAAAATTACCTCCGCTAAAGTCCACAAGAAAACGCCGTTAAAGTCCACAATAACAAGTTCCGCTAAAGTCCACAAAAAAGCACCGTTAAAGTCCACAACAATTTTTTTTATTGTTAAAAACATATTATTCGTTATGTTTATCCCGTTAGTACAATACAAAGCATTGGCCTTTCTTCTCGGTAGTATTTTTTTTTATCAGTTTGATACATAAAAAAAGTACAGTATCGGTATATGATTTTGTTCTATCAATTTTGATCTTGATGGCCAATTTGGACATCATTTCTAAAAAGTTTGTAAATTCGTTATTTATTATTACTGCATTAAACAAGTAATTTTTTTTTCTCTTATTCTTTGCATATAATCACTTTTTGACATAATTAATGTACAAAGCAAATGTGCCTCCTAATCTATAACATTTGAACGGCATGCAACAATCTTGATTATATCATTAAACCAAAAAAAAATACTAAGTTTATGAATTCCAAAAGGTCTCCTGTCGCAAAACTTTTAACCAACGTTTAACGTTATTAATTTCTGTTATGATTTTCAGAACGGAAAAATGAAGCCAGTATGATAAATTCCAAATAAAAAAGAAAATATTCTATGCTTTCAGTTATATTTTTATCGATTAGTATCAGATATCGATGCGTTGAATGGGTTTCTACCAAAATGTCACAACAAAACCTGATTTGATCGATATAGGAAGATGTGGTATGAGTCACAGTGCCAATAAGACAACTCTCTATCCAAGTTAAAATTTATAAAAGACCATTATAGGTCAAGGTACGGCCTTCCACACGGAACCTTGGCTCACACGGAACAGCCAGCTATAAAAGTCCCCAACAATTACAAGTGTAAAACCATTCAAAACGAAAAACCAATGTCCATAAATGGGGCTTAAGAAAATATACATACATGTACACTAGTTGTTTATCTTGGTAAAATGTTTTAATCACATGTAAAATTACTCACAAGATTAATTTCTATAAACTCACAAAACGCTAAATCTGTTCTACAGTATTAAACCAATACAAGAGGCTGTCACAACGACAGCAAACCGGATTTTTTAACATTTATTTGTGTCCTGGCAATATCACAAGAACCATAACTGATGAATGCTGAAAGTGAAAATCGTCAATATCAAATTTGACCTCCATTTTGTAGTCAGTATCAACATATTAAGATTTGAAAAGCTTAGATTGAATGGTTCATTAGTAAATGAAACAACGTGAATGGAAACGCCATTTTACGATCTTTCAAGAACCATAACTCCTGAACGGTAAAAGTCAAAATCGTCATTATTGAACTTGACTTCTATTTTGTCATCAGTAACAACATATAAAAATTTCAAAAGCTTTGGTTGAATAGTTTATGAGAAAATGCACGGACACGACTAGAAACACCATTTTTCAATCTTTCAAGAACCATAACTCCTGAACGGTAAAAGTCAAAATCGTCATTATTGAACTTGACCTCCATTTTGTCATCAGTAACAATATATTAAAATTTGGGAAGCTTTGGTAGAACATTTCATGCGTAAATGCACGGACACGACTGAAAACTCCATTTTTCAATCTTTCAAGAACCATAACTCCTGAACTGTAAAAGTCAAAATCGTCATTATTGAACTTGACCTCCATTTTGTCATCGGTAACAACATAGTAAAATTTGGGAAGCTTTGGTAGAACAGTTCATGCGTAAATGCACGGACACGACTGGAAACTCCATTTTTCAATCTTTCAAGAACCATAACTCCTGAACGGTAAAAGTCAAAATCGCCATTATTGAACTTGACCTTCATTTAGTTGTCAGTAACAACATATTAAAATTTTAAAAGCTTTGGTTGAACGGTTCATGAGTTAATGCACGGACAACATTTGATTGCCGCCCGCCCGGCCGCCTGGCCACCCGGCCGCCCGCCGTACATCCCCAAATCAATAACCGACATTTTTGTCACAAAAATCCGGTTAAAAATTGTATTGAAAAGAACAGGAACATTCTTTGATATTATATAATTCGTAAAAGTTTCAGCTTAAAACTTCATACTAGTCTTCCATTTAGCCTTTTCAAAATATTAAAAAAAGTATCTTTAAAAGAGAATAAAGAAACGAAATTAACTCTGAAAGCAATACCGTGAACTTTGATGTGACGTACATTTTATCAATCAATATGACTATAGGATAGTTCAACAATTGTTGGTGTTCGGACTCAATGCAAGATGAACGTTCCTATCGCCTTTATTCTATATCCACATCCTGTCTTTATCCTATATCCACACCCTCCAATGCTCATAGACACTTATTTTTATTAGTTCTGGATTTCTCAACACACAAATACGTCGGCAAGTTTTTTTATATTTGGTCATACTTTTCTTCGGTTAGTTTTGTTTTTCATTTTTGGTGTAAATCAAATTTTTGGATAAGATATAAACTTTGTGTTATATCATCAGAAATTGAGAATTAACGCTTCAAAATAGATAAATTACCAAATAAACAAATAAACCTATGAGAGGTCTGCTTCTATTAGTACTTATTTTGATTAAAATCTTACATGAAATAGTTCCTAAATATTTGTTATGAAAAATATCCGTAGATTTCATGATATATATAACAACTAATTAAAGGTGACAAATACTTCTGACCATTTTACTTTACTGGCTTATCGGTTTTTGAAGTACAACGTTCCTAAATGTTCTAAAAACTTATCTTCCAAAATATACATGTATGTACTTCCATAACTTCAATTGCAATTTGAGCATTTGAACTTAATTTCATACTAAAAAATGTAGCGTCACTTTTTAGCTCACCTGGCCCCAAGGGCCAAGTGAGCTTTTCTCATCACTTTGCGTTCGGCGTCGTCCGGCGTCGTCGTCTTCGTCGTTAACTTTTACAAAAATCTTCTCCTCTGAAATTACTTAAACAAAGTGTAACTAAACTTATCCACAATCATCATAAGAGTATATAGTTTAAAAAATGTGTCCGATGACCCTGCCCGCGAACGAAGATGGCAGACATGGCTAAAAATAGTACATAGGGTAAAATCAGTTTTTGGTTTATATCTCTGAAACTGAAGCATTTAGAGCAAATCTGACGGTGGCAAAAATGTTCATCAGATTTAGATATATCTGACCTGAAATTTTCAGACAACCAGTTGTTGGGTTGCTGTCCCTGAGTTCTTTGCTATTATCTTAGATATTATTATAGTATCTAATGATATCTTATACTATAAATTATGATTTTAACCTTATTTTACATGATTTCCAAAGGATCAGTAAATACAGGTGAGCGACACAGGCTCTTTAGAGACTCTAGTTTATTTTGTTAAAGTTTTTATTTCATTTTCTGACTCTTGATAAATTTGACAAATGCACATGAATGGTCGACCTCATACTAAACCATACGAGTATACGTCCAGGTATACTTATATGGTCCACATTGTACGCATAAGGGTTCAAATCAGATATACTCATATTGTTTGGAACATATATATATATATATATACATGTAGCATTGTTGAAAAAAAACTTATACTTGTACTCATCATGGACAATACACAATACAGAACCACATCCGCGTATAACTTATTCAATTCATCTTTCATTCTGAAACAAATTCATTTTCCTTTTTGAAAACAAAACAAACAGTTGTTTATAATGTCTGTGTCATTTTGGTCTCTTGTGGACAGTTGTCTCATGGGCAATCATACCATATCTTCTTTTTCATATGCAAACCAAAGAGTGATGGAAATCTGCTGAGCACCACAAAATGCATGAATGTGTGGTATTCTTTATCATTATTTTGATTTCAAAAAAGAATATGATGGATCCAAGTCTATTTTTGAGATTTACGGACCGTTTTGGCTGCTGTGGAACCTAACAGACACTGAATGGAAATTTTACTTATGTTTTATAGATATTGCAAAGGAAATTTAAATATCAAATATAGGCTCCAAATTATGTCTCCAGCATATACATAAAGAGAACGCTATGTTGGAGTTTCTTGTGGGTGAACAAATATTTACTAAAGAATAAAAAGAGTATAATAGTTAGATTACTTTTCAGAAATGTTGTCTGTTTGATTGATAGAAAATCGCATAAAAATCGATAAAGCAAATACTATTATTTTTTTATTCATCAAAATAGAATTTATGCTGACAAGAAATACTTTCTAAGAACAAAAGTCCGTGCTTTTAATTAGATCTATAATATCGGGTGTAAAAAACAGAAAATTGTCTTTTGATAATGAAAAAAAAATGTTTGGACTTTAACGGTGCTTTTTTGTGGACTTTAGCGGAACTTGTTGTTGTGGACTTTAACGGTGTTTTCTTGTGGACTTTAGCGGAGGTCATTTTGTGGACTTTAGCGGAAATTTTGTGGACTTTAGCGGCGTTGTGGACTTTAGCGGAAAATTGTTGTGGACTTTAGCGGTGATGTGGACTTTAGAGGAATTGTGGACTTTAACGGTGCCACAGTGGTGCGCCTGTCAGATACGGAACGTACAGATAAGGTATAGGTAACATGTGAATATACTATTGGTATCGGTATCGGATTCGACTTGGTACTTGTTAATCATTGGCAATATTAGTTATTGGGAAAACAAAAGGGTCTGGAGTGGTGTAATTTTTAATCAACACCATTGTTCTATGTAAGCTATATATAAAGTTGAATTCTTTGATTTGTCGTTTTTACCCAATGACGGCTGACAAATTGGACCGCGTTATTTTAGTATTATAGATACATTCTGCTAAAGCCATACATCTTAGAACTTTGTCAATAGGTATATTAATAATATAATACTCTTTATTAACTGCTGCGTATGCGCCATCATCCAAAAGACAATACAGAAATGTTTTTAAAGCAGGTGACATAATTTCAATTGAATGATTCAGTGAAATGTCTTTAGATAATGGATTTTCATCTGATTGGATTACAACTTTACCTATCTGTTCGTAAAATACTAGCAGCTGCATAAAGTATGTGCAACAAGTTTCACAGTCACTGCTCAGATCTTCAAATTTGCCAGACTGTTTTTCACATTTTAAACGGTTAATTTTCCGTTTTTAAGGCATCAGACAACTTGTTGAGCTACTGCATACAATATTGGGTGTACCTTGGCCTTGTTGAGGCTTTATACATGTAACTATAAATTGACCAAATTATATTTTTAGTTTATGTTGAAGATGATATGTTGTGTAGTTTTCTCGGCGGCAATCCTCGGGCAGAAATTAAGTCCGGTTAACTGATCAAGTAAAGTTGTAAACAAGAAGACTTTCTTGTGTACTGTCAAGTCATATTTAACCGTCGAAATGTTAGAAAAGCTGTTTCATGTTCATAACTAATTAGCCCTATCCTTTCTGATTTCAAATTTTGTAGCAAATATTTAGTGATGCCAGCTCGATGGTATAAAGCTTTCATAGTAAAATTATCATGAGTTATTTTGTAAATCAGATCATTGTAGGAGATATGTGTAGCAACACTCAATACAGCTTGAGTTTGCTCCTCAGAGGATACCTACGGTGCAGAAGTTTGGGGTATGAGAAAAATGATGTTATTGAATCATTGCACTTAGAATTTGGTAAATTTTATGAAAGTTAAAAAATGTACACATAATTGCATTGTATATGGTGAACTAGGTAGAGTACCCATGTCTGTTAATATTAAAGCAAGAATGGTTGGTTTTTGGAAACGTATTGTTACTGGCAAAAAAGAGAAAAATTCTCGTACATTGTATGAAATGCTATATAAACTTGATTCTGGTAACGTTTACCACTCTAAGTGGTTGAATTGTGTAAAAGATATTATATCTGAATGTGGTTTTATTAATGGAATAATCAATATATAGATACAAATTGTCAGTTGTCCAAAAATGTGAAACAGTACTACCACAATTTGTTTGTAAATGAATGGAAGGCTCAGATATTTAATACCTCAAAATGTGTAAATTATGGAATGTACAAGTCTGAGTTTGGTTTTGAAGATTATTTAACTACATTGCCTTTTGATCTAAGAATTAATTTGTGTAAATATAGGTGTAGTAGTCATAGGTTACCTATTGAATGTGGTAGATTTTATAGCATTGATAGATCAGAAAGAATCTGTGATTTATGTAACAGCAATGTGCTAGGAGATGAATTTCATTATATTCTTTAATGCTGTTCAAAAGGCTGAAATTTTTGCCTGCAGATATTTGTAAAGTTAAAAATACTATGAGTTTCTCCAATTTAATGAACAGCAAAGATAAATTTGTTCTTTTTGGCTTAGCCAAGTTCTGTAAAATTGTAATGTCAATTTATAAATGATATTTACCTTCCCATTTATTCATGCATTTGTAAATATGTTTGTTCATGCATTATATCTTATTTGTTATATTGTTGTACTATCATGCCTCATGTGAGGCCTTTAGTGAAATAAAATATTTCAATGTTTCAATGTTACGCCTTTGTCAATTTTTAAAGCGTATAAACTATACCATATCATATTCCAAATATCTAAGTGAAATCTTTTGAAACACCAATTCTACGCAAGAAAAAAATTAGGCCGAAAAAAGAAAAAAATCAAAGTACTGAAGTACTGAACATCAGAGGACCTCAAGTTATGTTGAATTATTGATAAATGACAGGTGTTTATATTATACCTGCCAGACAGATATGTTCACCTTACAATATAGTACAAATAATATAATTTGCTATCATATCTGAGATACTGTCTTGAACTAGGAAACTTAACTTTGTGAATTATCAATGATTACGTGGTCAAATGAGAACTGTTAGATTGGCATAATGACCATATAGTTGCACACATACAAAAATCGTTAGCATATAACTTATAATAGAGAATCAACATAGCAAACAATTCTTCGAGTAGCTATATAGTCACTCACTGAACTATGAAAAAGAGGTTCAAGACAATCACATTAAAACAGATAAATTGTTACTAATATTGGGGCTAAAGATACCAGATGAACAGCAAACTCATAAATCGAAAATAAACTTACCCTAAAACTGAAAAAGACATGCAGACCAATAAAAGTACACTAGAAACAACATAGAAAACTAAAGACAAGATTACTATCCCTTATTCTAGATTTTTGTTGCAGTCAACACAAACTTTTTAAATGTTTATAAATAGCTTTACTGACTTATCTTGGTTTTATTTTAACACAGTCAATTACAATCATTTATCCATTATATTTTTTTTTTAAAATAGAAAAAATTAGCAGCTATACATGTACATTGTAGGTTCTGTTTTCTAATTATTAAATGGCTCATTGTAAATATTACAATGTTTTATATGTAGATAGCCTTTCGCTAATGATGGTATTTTTGTTAATTGAATTTCACAACAATTGGATAGTTTTTCAACTGTTAGTCTTTTTTTACTTTGTTCTGTATTTAATACTTTGGATACCACTGGTTTTAGCAATGAGAAAATTTTGCACAATACATATAGAAGTTCACAACTACCATATGAATGTGTCGGTCCTTAATAAGAAGCCTGTAAGACAGGGCTTGTAATTTTATGGTGTATATCTTGATTTTCCATTTGTTCATTGATGTGGCCATTAGTTTTCTTGTATATATTGTTTAACATTTGTCATTTCATGGCTACTTCTAACTGATTTATGTAGTTTTTTTCTGATTGTAAAAATGTTGTATGGTAAGCTTTATTTCTTTTTCATCATTTTGTCTAGAGCTGGTTTGGTTTTAATTTTCATTGATGTATGTACATGTACATTTCACAACTTAAAACAGTATATATACATGACTTTGTATAATCTCATTCCATCATTAATATTGGTCATTGTTGGTATATATTTATCTTTAAGTTTAACAATGTACTGTGAAAGAGCTATCTTCTAACAGATACTTAGTATTATGGTTATTGGTTAACCACTGATTCAAAGGACAAGTTTCACTAATTGCCCAAAATGACCATAAAACTTCGAAAAATTCACAATTTGGTTCATAAATGGGTCCATTTCAAAAGTCTTAACGCTCAATAAATCAGTTCTTTTCATAAAATAGATATAGGAAGATGTGGTGTGAGTGTCAATGAGACAACTCTCCATCCAAATAACAATTTAAAACCAGGTGCTCCGCAGGGCGCAGCTTTATACGACCGCAGAGGTCGAACCCTGAACAATTGGGGCAAGTATGGACAAAACATTCAAGCGTGATACAGCTCTGAATTTGGATTGTGATCAAATTTTTGACATTACATGGTTTTTTTTTTACACAAAACAAATGTCAAGATTTTACAAATCAATTAAAGATTTCTTCTTCAAACTTATTTAAATCTAAAATTAAATAGTTGACACATAATAGGTTTCTGACACAGAATGAATGTGGTCTAATGAACTTAAACATTTTTTTTTGCCTTTGAGCAATTCACTATGCTGTTGAATATTAATCCTCTCAAAAAAATGTTTGAAGAAATTTTCTTTTTATTTATGAAATCTGAAATGAGAAAAATTTAACCCCTCCCCCCCCCCATTTTTTTTCACATCCCCGTTTCCCTTTTTCCAAAACTGATATCAATTCAAATTTCTAATGGAGTTTGCAACAATAACTACTCTTTTAAATACATCATAAAATATTAAAATGTAAAATAAAGTGCTTGTTATCACTGAATGGTAAAGATTGGTTGGTAGTAAAAGTGAATATACATTGTTTATTGTATAAAACAATAAAAAAAACTTCATCAGCAACATTTTATATTTGCAAATTTCCAACGTCCAATGAAATTATTTACATAAAGTTATTGGCAAATAAAAATAGAAAATGACATCATAGTCATGTCTGGCAAATGTCCAACATACATTATCTAAAAACATTTTAGATAAGATAAGGAAAAAAAGCTTCATCAGCAACATTTTATATTGGCAAATTTCCAATGAAGTTATTTACATAAAGTTATTGGCAAATAAAAATAGAAAATGACATCATAGTCATGTCTGGCAAATTTCCAACATATATTATCAACTACTATTCTATACAAAGAAAGATAACTCCAATTGAAAATTAATTGCTATTGCACAATATTGTGCAATTAGATATTTCTTGCTATTGTGCAATACTGTGCAATTGAAAATTTCTTGCTATTGCACAATACTTGATATGGAATCCTGATTTGGACCAACTTGAAAACTGGGCCCATAATCAAAAATCAAAGTACATGTTTAGATAAAGCATATCAAATAAGCCCAAGAATTTAATTTTTGTTAAAATCAAACTTAGTTTAATTTTGGACCCTTTGGACCTTAATGTAGACCAATTTGAAAACTGGACCAAAAATTAAGAATCTACATACACAGTTAGATTTGGCATATCAAAGAACCTATTTATTCAATTTTTGATGAAATCAAACAAAGTTTAATTTTGGACCCCCATTTGGACCAACTTGAAAACTAGGCAAATAATTAAAAATCTAAGTACATTTTTAAATTCAGCATATCAAAGAACCCCAAGGATTCAATTTTGGTTAAAATCAAACTAAGTTTAATTTTGGACCCTTTGGACCTTAATGTAGACCAATTTGAAAACGGGACCAAAAATTAAAAATCTATATACATAGTTAGATTCGGCATATCAAAGAACCCCAATTATTAAATTTTTGATGAAATCACACAAAGTTCAATTTTGGACGCTTTGGGACCCTTATTTACTTATACTAAAGACTTTAAGTTATGGTGCAAAAACCAAAAATAATGCTTATTTGGGCCCCTTTTTGGCCCCTAATTCATAAACTGTTGTGACCTCAACTCCAAAAATCAATCCCAACCTTCCTTTTGTGGTCATAAACCTTGTGTTTAAATTTCATTGATTTCTATTTACTTATACTAAAGTTATTGCGCGAAAACCAAGAATAATGCTTATTTGGGCCCTTTTTTGGCCCTTAATTCCTAAACTGTTAGAACCAAAACTCCCAAAATCAATCCCAACCGTCCTTTAGTGGTCATAAACCTTGTGTCAAAATTTCATAGATTTTTATTCACTTAAACTAAAGTTATAGTGCGAAAACCAAGAAAATGCTTATTTGGGCCCTTTTTGGCCCCTAATTCCTAAAACGTTGGGACCAAAACTCCCAAAACCAATCCCAACCTTCCTTTTGTGGTCATAAACCTTGTGTTAAAATTTCATTGATTTCTATTCACTTTTACTAAAGTTAGAGTGCAAAAACTAAAAGTATTCGGACGACGACGACGCGGACAACGACGTCAACGTGATGGCAATATACGACCAAAAAATTAAAATTTTTGCGGTCGTATAAAAAAGGTAAACCATTATAGGTCAATGTATGGCCTTCAACACGGAGCCTTGGCTCACAACGAACAACAAGCACATTTTATGTTCCAAATTTGTCAAAATGTGATGATTTGGGGCAATTTTCAGACCTGAAAGCTTTATGCCTTTATATTAGGAATAAAGATTTGGCCGCCACCTACCATCCAACATGTTTTGTAACCAAAAGAATACAAATCTGATATACAAAATGTATATATATTAATTCATAAATATAAAAAAAATGTGGATCTTGGATGGCAGCCAAGGTTATTTATCATGTTTATGCCAAAAACAATTAAAGGTTTACCATAGTTATCTGTGGTATAGTTTTCACAATTTTTCAATGGTTTTGTTGTGTATGATTTCTAAAAGAAAAATAAAGATGGCAAGACCTGAACGAGGCCGCCTGATTTTTTTTAAGTGACATATGAACAACAGAGTCAGTGTGGGGCCACTAAGCTAAACTGCCCGCTTTGCACCAGCCAATATAAATGAATGCCTAGGGTGGGAATCGAACCCACATACACCCACTCTGTTGTCCCTATATTTTTAAATGAACAAAAAATTGTTAAGAACAAATATAAAACAAGATGCTCCGCAGGGCGCAGCTTTATACGACCGCAGAGGTTGAACCTTAAACAGTTGGGACAAGTATGGACACAACATTCAAGCTGGATTCAGCTCTAAATTTGGATTGTGATTAAATAGTTGACACAGAATGAATGTGGTCTAATGAACTTAAAAAAAAATTTTTGCCTTTGAGCAATTCACTATGCTGTTGAATATTAATCCTCTCAAAAAAATATTTGAAGATATTTTCTTTTTATTTATGAAATCTGAAATAGAAAAATTGAACCCCCCCCCCCCCCAATTTTTTTTCACATCCCCCTTTCCCTTATTCCAAAACTGATCTTAATTAAAATTTCTAATGGAGTTTGCAAACAATAACTACTCATTTAAATACATCATAAAATATTGAAATGTAAAAAAAGTGCTTGTTATCCGGGGTCATTTTACCGCATGGTATTATGACCCCGGGTTCAATTTTTAGGGGGTTCAAAATACCATATGACACTGGCAAAGAAAAATTCATGTCAAAATTAGGTGTCAAAGTTCCCCCCAAAATTTGCTCTCAAAATCCAGACGTAATCAAAGAGCAGATTGCTTTGAGGGATACGATTGTCGTTGTTTCATTGACACATGTATACGTGTAGCTGGAAAATATTATTTTCAAAACTAATTCAACTGCACATGTAAAATAGTTACAAAATAGCCAATCACGGATAAAAGTGTATGAACAATGTAATTATGCCTATTGTGTTTTATTTTTGTACTATCAATTCCAAGTTTACTTTCCACAGCAGTTACTGAGACTCAGAGTGAGAGAAGGTATTTCACTTCGTATCTTATCACCTATTTTCCTACGTTAATTCTAGGAGGAACCCCATTCCTAACTCTTTAAATATTTAATTTCCTTTCGGTCAGTGATCATGACTCCTTTCCATACACATTTATCGGTTTAAATTGCAATCGTTTTTAATATAATACGACGTTTATTGACAGAACGGGCTAATACTCGATGTGTTGTTTTGATTCAGAATTCACGGAAGTTACTTCCGGAAGGGAGACAACTCGAAATGATAATATGGAAGACTCCATTTTGCCTGAAGGGGTGCTCTACGATGTGGACTATATTTATTTTAATTTAAATGATGCGTATGATTTAAAATTATGCAACAACAATAACCCTCAATAGCAGACATACATAGAAAAGATCCCATGAGTTATAAATTAATTAATTGAGTGAGGAATCCAGAGCAACCATTCAATCTAAAACCCCTTGAAGTCAAGAAAACTACACGCATGCGCATAATTTCCAAAACAAACCCTGTAGCAAGAACATATATTAAACGACCTAGATGGTTCTCTATTTCTTTATGGAAGTACATACTCAAATATCAGTTTCATAACGGTAACATAAGAAAAACTCCACTTCAGTTCTTATACATGTATGACAGAAATATATAGATTTATCGGAATTCAGAAAACTCTCGCATTTTATCAAAATCTGGGAATTCCCTGTGACGTGTTTGTTAATTTATAAATACACTAAATATAAATACTGCTTAATTCTGATTTTCCGTGTTGTTAAATACATGCATATAAGTCAAGGGAATTATCAAACATGAAGATTATGAAAAGAACATTATAGGAAAGTTGTTGTAAGTTCAATCCATTTGTTTGTTTTTACCTTTTAAAGCAAGACAATCATGAGAATCTGAGATGTTCCTTAATGTTTAGAATAAAACGATTGACGTGAGGGCAATGCTCTGAGCCACCGGTATAAGTCCACAAATTGCTTGAAAGCAATCGTATACCAAAAAATGGCTTCAGCGTTATGACGTTGTAGGAAGGCGTCCCAGAAAAAAAAATTAAAATACCCTTGCCAGGTCTGTCATAATTATTTGGACTACCAATATATCTTCTGGCTAGTAGTTAGGTAGGGACTTACAGGCACTTGTTTCTGTCGATGAGGGGTTTATTACCCAAACCCGTATGAAAAATCACAAAATCACTTGATTTTTCGTAAGGGTGTGGATAGAAACTAAACACCACATCGACAGAAACAATTGCCTGTGTACCATCACTTATGACATGTATGGTAATTCAGTATTGTAAAATTTGATTTACCCAGACTCTGTCATTTTAGTGTAAAGTAAGACGAAGATTCTACGAATATGACATATAAATATAAACAATAAAATCAACCAATATAACTTACATATTCCAGTTTTTACAAGGGACATAATTTATGTTGTAGACCTGGAGATATAAAGGTAGTCTAACTAGTTGAGTTAGGGGAGATCTTCTTTGGCTCAATTGGTTAGAGCGCTGCCTTTAGATCCCGAGATTGAGGGTTCGTATCCCGCTGGTACCATCCATGGATTTTCACATCATTGGCGCTGCGAGCATCTGCTACTTGTACAAACATTGTAAATAGAATATTGCCTGGCAGTGAGATGTTAGAATTGGTCATGAGGATTGACCAGCCGGTCAAAGGATACCATGACAGTTCTAGGTGACATCTAGGGAACTGGCCAGAGAGTTTCCGAGTAGAAGTCTCGGGGTTGTACAGTAGTGGACTTGTGAGTTGCTCGGATGGATGGTACTCAGCCCGAAAAAAGAAAAGGGGGAAGAGTGTTGTAGACCTGGAGATATAAAGGTAGTCTAACTAGTTGAGTTAGGGGAGATCTTCTTTGGCTCAATTGGTTAGAGCGCTGCCTTTAGATCCCGAGATTGAGGGTTCGTATCCCGCTGGTACCATCCATGGATTTTCACATCATTTACATATACTAATGCAACAAACTTAGTCGGAGAAGGAACGACAATCCGAAACAGTATCTTCAAAAAAAAGAAAATAGTTCCACGTGTGTGTGTCTCATTGGTGGATCCATCGGGGGGTTCCGGTGTTGGCACCCCACATTTTTGGCTGATCAATGCATTTGAATGGGGACATATATAGTTGGACCCCCCCTGGGCTGGTATTTTCAAAATGGCGACAGGAAACGTAAACAGAGAAATTATTTTCATATTGTGCATGTTGTGCCAGATTAAATATTCCTGGTTTTGGGTCCGTGTAACACTTATCAATTTAAAGTTTTAAAAAGTTTTGAAATTTTAGATTTTTGGAATTTTGATCAAAATTTTAAAATATCAAAATTTCAAATTGTGTAAAAGTTTTGAAATTTTGAAATTTTAACCAAATTATTAAAATATTAAAATTCTAAATATCGTTTTTAAATTTGATAGTTAGAATTTGATCAAACTTTTAAAATACTAAACCTAACGTGCAATTTTGATTTTTTCACTTTTTGAATGTTTGGTTTTTTAAACTTTTGATTAAAATATCAAAAATAGAAAAGGGGCAAAAAGAGGGGTACCTGTAAACTGGGAAACGAAATAAAAGTGAAACGAAACGAAACAGAATGAAATGAAAACATGCTGATACATAAAAGTTAATGTATAGAATAAAATTACAGGTACGGACAGTTCTATGAGGTGAAAAATAGAATGACAAAATAAATATTTCTCAAAAGAAGAGAATTCATTTTGAACCAAGACACACGGCTCTGATAATGACCATTTTACATGATGATTTACCCAGCACCCATATTTTAGGAGTAACAGTAAAAACTGATTAACTCGCAGTAGGTCAAATAGTATGGTTAGGCTGAGTATATATGTGTTTTCTGCTGGACTTTAAGCAATAAAATGGTTCAATACACGTTGTATTATCTTATTTGATTTCAACTTTTTCTTTTTTTCTCTACTATTTCTTACTTTCTGCAATCATGTCGGTAGATGAATAAATCTTTAATGATCATCTTTAACGTTTTAATCAGCAACAATTTCCTTTCTTTATTAATTATAAAAAAGAAGATGTGGTATGATTGCCAATGAGACAACTATCCACAAAAGGCCAACATGACACAGACATTAACAACTATAGGTCACCGTACGGCCTTCAACAATGAACAAATCCCATACCGCATAGTCAGCTATAAATTGTTGGCCTTAGATATTCAGCTTTGAGCGTTCCTGATCCAGAAAAGCGCTTCGGTCGTAACTTTTAACGTTTTGTTTTCATTTTTTTTATCGTTTACATGACGATCGTATATTGCCTTGTATCAATAATTTCAGTTCTAAGTATTTGTACGGTAGGAAATCTGAATTCATGGTGTCCCAATGAACGTTGTGGTATCTGGAATGTGGGAGGTTTTCGCTATCTTATTACGCCGAAATTAAGAGTAAAATCAATTATCGGTAGCCTGGAGTCAGGAAATTTTTATAAGGTTTCTACATAAACTCTTCATAGATAGTTGCCCGGGTGTAAATTTTTTATTTGCGCCTGACGCGCGTTTCGTCTACAAAAGACTAATCAAAGACACTCGAATCAAATTAAGTTTAAAAAAAGCCAATAAAACCAAATTAAATTAAAAAGGTAAAAAATAAAAAAAAAATAAGAAACGTTAACATACAACTTATCGTTCTGGTTTTGTAAAAGCTGAACACATTCATCATATTTATCATAAACGTATACCATACACATTATTTCCAGGCTTCATATTAATGTAAAAGTTGCCGCTGTACATTATGCCCCCATCTATCCACTTGTAGGCGTCGGCATTTTGAAAATTAAATAATATTTTGAATATTTTATTTTAGCGATAAATGGTAATCTTATTTGGGAATCTGATATATAAATATTGTCACTAAGGTGACACTTTTTTTTTAAATTTTATTTTACTTGGATACATTCACGAGGGGCTTCAATAATGGTACATAAAAATATTTTGAACCCCAGTTTGATAGGGGAAAAATCTGTGCAAGCAGAGGACAAAACAAATATCATCTGAATCCAGATTCCCCCCATACCTTAAAGTGTTAAATTTTAAACCAAATAATTTGATCAATAGCGATAAAAAAAACTTCATAAATTAAATTTTAAGAGCTTAGCGCGATTTTTTTACTTCAATAAAACAACTTTTGGAGTTAAATGGGCGCTCCCTTAGATAACGTTTGTAAAAAGTATATGCATTTATCATATACGTAGCTCCATTGGGGGCTCTAAATCAACCTCTGTTTTGAAATAGCACATAAAAGGAAAAGAGTTTTTTTTTTGGTATCAAGAGATATCATTTTTCCGTATTTGTTATTTATGCATTTTTAAGTTATCGAACGATAATCAACTTTAATCAAAATAAAAGAACACAGGTACGTCCAATCAGAATGGGACGTGTAAAGAGAGTGCCAGGCTGTCAGCTGCATGATGGATTTTTCCATTTTTGGCAATACACCAATGTGGCTCTCGAAAAACCAGTACATTGTAAAATGCTGAATTTCAAGTAAAGCATTCACCTACAGAACACTGAAAACTGAATATTTGAAAGTGAAGTATATATAAGAACTGAATCAATTGAAGAGGTGTTTCGCTAAAATGAAGTTAATCTGATGTACAGTGGTTGTCGTCTGTTGATGTAGTTCATACGTGTTTCTCGTTTTGATATAGATAAGACCGTTGGTTTTCCCGTTTGAATGATTAACAGTAGTAATTTTTGGGGCACTTTATAGCTTGCTGTTCGGTGTGAGCCAACGCTCCGTGTTGAAGGCCTTACCTTAACCTATAATGGTTTACTTATATAAATTGTTATTTGGATGTCGAGTGTCTCATTGGCACGCATACCACATCTTCCTTTATCTATTAAACATACCAAAATACATCTATAAGGGCTACTTTGCTCGAGCCAGATGAATCCTGAGTTTCTTTGAAATTTGTATGTAAAGAACCTATTTTGAATAATCGATTTTTGGTTGTCAGTGACAAATATTTCATGAATGATAGCAATAAATACACCAGGGAGGATTTGTGTTTGTTATTCATTTGATGAAGACATTATCTTTCAATTAGTTTAATTGAGGTCTGGAGCTGGCTTTATATATATATGGCAGTCCTTTGTTAATTTATTAACATTGTCATTTTGATTACTTTCTTATGTTTCCTATTCTGACATAGGACTTGGATTTCTTTTAAAGTGTGTTTAATTAACTGTGTGAATGTTAGTTCAGTCAACATTTTCTAGAGGTAGAAGGGGGGGGGGAGGGTTGTGATCTCACGAAACATATGCATTTGTGGGCCTGCATCTGTCCCAATTCAGGAGCCTCTGGCCTTTTTGATGCCGGTATTGCCATCGTATTAAAAATAGAAAAGGGGCGAAAAGAGGGAAACATATACACACAGCACCTATTTAAGGTGCTGTGTGTATATGTTTCCCTCTTTTCGCCCCTTTTCTATTTTTGATATTTTAATCAAAAATTTAAAATATCAAACTTTCAAAAAGTGAAATAATCAAAATTGCACGTTAGGTTTAGTATTTTAAAAGTTTGATCAAATTTTTAAACTATCAAATTTAAAAACGATATTTAGAATTTTGATATTTTAATTATTTGGTTAAACTTTCTAAATTTCAAAACTTTTACGCAATTTGAAATTTTGATATTTTAAAACTTTGATCAAAATTCCAAAAATCTAAAATTTCAAAACGTTTTAAAACTTTGAATTGATAAGTGTTACACGGACCGTTTTGCTACCATAATATGATATACAAATATGCTACAAATGGTTTAAAAAGGTTACTCAAAATCAAATAATTGAAATATAGTTACCTTTCTGTGTATAAATGTGTGAATTGATTTCCTCTCGATTTTCTACACGCTCGCTCTTGCCCTCTTGCGCACTCGTGGTATTCATCCGCAACAACAATTTTTCGACACGTCATTGATATTGAAGATCGTTTGATTAATATACAAATATTTCTAACGACAAAACATTTTCGTATTATAAATTTGCATTAAGAAAAATTAAAAAAACTGAGTATCCATTGAAAACATGAATTTAAAAGAAGCGATACGGAATTTTATTCTGCACTATATAGGTCCGCGGGTCTATAAAGTCGGTTATTATTCCAAAACTAATTATATATGCATCTCTTTGATCTTTGAAAAGTAGGCGATGGCAATACACCCGAGGCCCCTCAGGGGCCTCTGATGTAAAAATGATATTCAGAACAAAATCAAAAGGTCTTTCCACGGAGATTTTTTGGGGATTTTGAGGTCTGTAAGGGATAACCTCCAAAAACAGTGTGAACATCTTCTCTTGACTTACAGAGATTTTCTTCTTATTCTGTACATAACCTTTGATACAGGCTGTAAATTCTTAGGATGCAAAGAATCTTCACCAACATCTTTTGTACATATTTCAATTCAGCACGAATTTGTTTTATCATGTTCATTTTTCTGACTCAAACTATAAGTAGTTTCATTGTCCGTTTTAATACTACATTACAATTTTCAAGGTACATCTCCATGAAAGGTCTTCACTTTTAAGGGTTTGATCAAAACGATATAAAAATCCATCATGACATAATACATTTTTTTCCAATACTAGTCTTTATAACTTTAAACCCCGTGCATATATTAGGTAAAAAGCGCAAATGTCCGGTCAATTTAATACAGGTGAATTAAAATTTAAAACGCAAATGTCCATACTATTTGAAGCGCAAATGTCCTATCGATTTACAGGTAAAAAAGCGCAAACGTCCTGTGCCCAAGGTTGTCCTGCGAGAGAACCTCGAATGCCAACATTTTATATGTTACCTATTCCTTGAATGCCAACAAAAATAGTTCAATGGATCTTTATATATAAATACCAAAAGTATTTAAATGTTAAAAATAACTAGTGAACTTGATGAAATTGCTACATTTGATCACTTTTTGATAAGAAAAAACAGCAAAATTTAAGGGTTTATATTATTATGAATTTAAAGAAAGAAAGAACATTTTTTTTTTATTAATGTATTGAAAAAAAATTGGGGGAATGAAAATGTTTATTAACATAATAAGACATATTTGGATTAACTATATGAATATTTAATTGAACAATTAACTAAACTATAAAAATCATTAAAAATAATTGAGTTTGGAGAAAATCTATCAAATAGGGTAACAAGAATTTAGTCTAAAGAGGCATGATTTTATTAGTTATAAGTGGCTTTGAACTAGCTGTCAGTAACTGCAAGTTTTCTCAGAGGCTGTACTTAAGTGTCTTTTTGTTGTTGGGATATACAAGTACATGGCCACGTCCATTCTGTGTAGTATTTCTATTTGCATCCATCTGATGATATAAGACGTTTTCAACTGATTTTTATAGTTCGACTATGTGGTATGGGCTTTGCTCATTTTTGAAGACTGTACGGTGAACTATAGTTGTTAATTTCTGTGTTATTTGGTCTCTTGTGGAGAGTTGTCTCAATGTCAATAATACTACATCTTCTTATTTAAAAGACAACCGATGCGTTGCGAATGCAAGTTGATAAACCCCTTAAGCTGGGGTCACACATTCACGATTTTTACTGCCGTCCTTGACAGGACCATTCCCGATTAAAATTTGTCAAAAGTCTGATCAAGATCCTGTGAATCGTGGATGGAAATTCCAACTTTAATTAAAATTTCTAAAACAAATAATTTAATCACGACAACAATCAGATATTGTTCAGGAATCGTCGATATTCAACCGTTTCACAGCAAATTTATCCCGATAATCCCGTTCTCAATCCGCTTCTAATCCAATTTGTATCCTTCGCCTGGGAAAATTCGTCCGAGTCTGTCACGACTGCGTCCCGATTCTACCGAATGTAATCCGACAGACATCAGACAATGACCAGACAGTGAACCGACGCCGAAGGAAGTTATCCTTTCGAAAACTGTCGGCATACTCGGGATGATCAGGTATTGTCGGAACGTAATACTATCACGGTCCGCTCTATAGCATTGCAAACGGCTTTGTCTGGTCTCAGTCGTATTGTATTCTGTATTTGTCGGGACTCTGACGTGGTTATCATTGCCGAATTTCGTATTTATAACGGGACTGTTCCGGGACGGTTTCGACAAAAACGGTTCGCAATCGACAAGATCTGGATGCAATCTGGACTCAATCGGCAGAAAAACAGGAATGAAACATTTCTCCAGATCATTCCCGTTCCACAGGACACCGTCCAGAATACACAGAACATTGTTAGGATTTTAATCCGATACAGCAGAATCTGTCACGACATAGGCACGATTGTAATCTGACTATAGACACAATCGGCTGAGTTTCCCCGAATGTTACGGGACGCACCTTACTGTCGGGGTGCTTCACCGAACTATTAGGACCCTTCCCGACCCGTAGGAATCTGTTACGAACTTAAACGACTGCGTTCAGACAATGATAGGACATTCCAGATAATTGAGGATAGTAATCCGACTTTTTCACTTTTCGTGTCGTATCGCTGCGCTCAAACGGGAGCAGTAATCGGCAATGTGTGAAACCCGCATTAAGCGGGGGGTCACACATTCACGATTTTTACTGCCGTCCTTGACAGGACCATTCCCGATTAAAATTTATTAAAAGTCTGATCAAGATCTATGAATCGTGAATGGAAATTCAAACTTTAATTAAAATTTGTAAAAAAAAAAATTTAATCACGACAACAATCAGATATTGTTCAGGAAGCGTCGATATTCAACCGTTTCCAAGCGAATTTATCCCGATAATCCCGTTCTAAATCCGCTTCTAATCCTATTTGTATCTTTCGCCAAGTAAAATTCGACCGAGTCTGTCACGACTGCGTCCCGATTCTACCGAATGTAATCCGACAGAGATCAGATAGTGACAAGACAGTGATCTGACGCTGACGGAAGTCATCCGTTCGAAAACTGTCGGCATATTCAGGATGATCAGGTACTGTCGGAACGTAATCCTATCACGGTCCGCTCTATAGCATTGCAAACGGCTTTGTCTGGTCTCAGTCGTATTGTATTCTGTAATTGTCGGGACTCTGACGTGGGTATCATTGACGAATTTAGAATTAATAACGGGACTGTTTCGGAACGGTTTCGGCAAAAACGGTTCGCAATCGACAAGATCTGGATGCAATCTGGACTCAATCGGCAGAAAAACAGCAATGAAAAATTTGTGAAAAATTTCTCCAGATCATTCCCGTTCCACAGGACACCGTCCCGAATACACAGAACATTGTTAGGAACTCGATCCGATACAGCAGAATCTGTCACGACATAGGCACGATTGTAATCCGACTAGACACAATCGGCTGAGTTTCCCCGAATGTTACGGGACGCACCTTACTGTCGGGGTGCTTTGCCGAACTATTCGGACCCTTCCCGACCAGTAGGAATCTGTTACGAACTAAAACGACTGCGTTCAGACAATAATAGGACATTCCAGATAATTGAGGATACTAATCCGACTTTTTCACTTTTCGTGTCGTATCGCTGTCTGATCTCAAACGGGAGCAATAATCGGCAATGTGTGAACCCCGCATTACCAATATCATTTCATGAACACTTGCAAAAAAGGGTATAGTAGTATTACCAAGAAAAATATCCCGAACAAACTGAACATAATAAAACATAGTAATCTAACACGTTATACAAAGTTGCAAGAAATTTGATCCCTCGTCCCTCTTATTATATATATTATGTGTATAATCAATACATTATTCCTCAGTTGTTGATAAAAATATGAATTTATCTGTTTGTTCAACATTGCAACGAATATCGTCGTATAAATGAGAAACATCTACTTATTTTCCGAACGGTTAGTCATAAATTCAATGAATATTATTGCGGGATACAGTATAACTGTTAAAACTTCGATGCTTTTCTATTTAAGTTATGAACGCGAATGGTTTAATAAATATAGCTAAATACTCAATTAAGACAAATGTTCATAAAAGGGATTTGCTTCACATCTGAGAAATCTTGAAAAACATAAAGTTTCATACACATGTATTCTATTGGATTTATGTGTTAACATTCTATAATGTACATTGTTTTGACAGCTATTGCCATTTTTAGAAATATCGGTCCCCTTTTCACGGCTGCTGTTAAAGCGTGACAAAATGTATTAATAGCTAGATAGGCATGTAGTTCAAATGATTCAAATTATCCCCAAAGTGCGGAATCCTTATAAAATTGATGCAATCTGGTTCGCCCTGAAAACGACGTAACATATTGAAGCAAACTTCTTTTAAAAATTCACCTATATAACGAAAAAAAAATAGGACAGATTTAACACGAACGGGAAGGCTTAAATTCTTCTGTCATATTCCTGTTACTGAGTATATTAAGTTAAGAATGGTCACTAGTCATGTTTTTGAAATTTTGTTAGAATTTCGGAATCCTCTTGTTCATCCGTGTAACATCTATAAAAACAATTGCCAGCTAACTCCCATTTAAAAAAAAATCTTTTACATGTACAATGTGGAATTTGATGAGACTGTTGTAAAAGTGAGAGGCTTAGCGCTATAAAACCAGGTTCGGTACACCATTTTCTACCTTCATTTGAAAATGCATGTACCAAGTTAGGAATATGACAGTTGTTGTCCATTTGTTTGATGTGTTTTGTCATTTGATTTTGTCATGTGATTAGGGACTTTACGATTGAATTCAGTTCGGTATTTTTGTGAGTTTACTTTTTATTGATACGTTTTTAGTTCTCAAAATGAATTAAAATAAAGTAAGAGTGATAAGACATTTGTAAAACAAAATATAAAACCCTTGTTATGTTTAAATTTGATACTTTGTGAGAACATCTTTATGTTATAAAAAAAGAAGAGAGAAATTGTTCCCGCTAAAATATCATAAGATAATTTTGCCAAAAGTCCCTGTTTATTTAAGAAATAGATAAGAGGTGGCTGGAAAATATCATTTTCCTCGGTCACTATATTCTGAGCAGGTCCTCATATAGTGTATTAATCTAGTCAAAAGTCTGTTATTGATTAATTTTATCCTCCGCCTTCCTAAACCATATTTAATAAATATGTATGCAAGATATGGCGACATATAAAATGACCCAGTTGATGGAGATGAAGGAGAACATCAATTTATTTTCCGTTTCCATTCTCCGGAAAGAAATGCGGTTGCATTTTGTTTTTAACATCTAGCATTCTTTTTGCTTCGAATAACGCTACATAGCTGTTAGTTGTAGTCGATATACATGCCATCTTAAAATAATTACTTGTCACATATAAATTCTGATTTGTTGCTTCATGATATGGCTGATATACAGCAACAGCTATTAACAGCATTTATTACACACTAAAGATGAAAATTAAAATATTAATCATGAATACGTGTTTATTTGCTTTGATAACCTGCAATATGCACGATTTGTTATTCGAAAAAATGTTCACAAAAATGCATGATGAATTTTATAACTTTTGTCAAACTTGGCACAACTCCAGAATCGTGTCTGCATATGTATTAATTTTTAACTTTTCAACAAGTAAACGTTGAACAAAATTTTAAAAGCATAGGTGTATAACGCACACTCTTAGAGTATAAACAACATAATTTCCCCTAAAAACGTAACATTTTTATATCAATCAATATCTAAAAATACCTCATTTCCAATAGTAAATCAACAAACAACCCGATGCACACATATTACCCTAAATACAGTCCACAGCTTTTTAGAAAGCTCAAACGTGTAATTTTCTTAATTTTCAAAGTGAATATCATTGATGCGGGTTTTATTTTAATCTGTGTCAAAAAAGCGTTTACCAAGAACGTAATAGGTGTTTGCACATTTCATAAAAGACGTTTGGACATAATATAATATGCATTTGCACATAACGTAATAGTATGTGTTTGCACATAATGTAATAGGTATTTGCACATAAAGTAATAGGTGTTTGCACATAACGTTATAGGTGTTTCCACAAAATGTAGTAGGCATAGGCACATAACGTAAGAGGTGTTTGCACATAACGTTAACAATGTTTGCACAAAACGTATAAGTGTTATACGTGTTTGCACATAATGTATTAGGTGTTTGAACATAATGTAAAAGGCATATGCACATGACGTAATGAATGGTAACAGAGAGTATTATTTGTTCGGCAAAACGCATAAAAACTATAACATGATGTATTTTGTTTTTCACTGTAAATACATATGTAAAAACAAAACATAAAGCCGTTAGACTATGACATCATGACGTTTTCATAGGACAAAGATTATCAAAATAAATGAAGGCAACAGTAGTATACCGAGGAGAACAACGACACAACATTGAAATGTAACACACACAGAAACATACTAAGCATTAGACAAAATCCGATGAGAATAACAAATATAACATAACGTTTATAACATTCAGCATAAAAGGGGGACGAAAGATACAAGAGGGACAGACAAACTCATAAATTGAAAATCACATTCGTGTCAGGACGCAATAAGTTACTGACTTACTTAAAGGAAGAAAAGAGATAACATAGAGCAAATATGAAAGAATGTAAAGGTGGTTGATCAAGTTTGGAGGCATTTACAGCATATATAGTAGTTACAGCATAATGTAAAGCCTATTGCAACAACAAAGTTTAACAAAGACATATCATACAATTATTTGACCAAACAATTAATTAATTTGACATACCACAGATAATATGCAGTGTCAGAAAAGATAGGCAACCATAACATAAAGAAGAAATGACAGGACGTAAAGCCAACGCGAATAGACACATTGGATATTTACACTATAACACAGTTCCGCCGTTCCATATGTAGTATTAGATACTTTATTATACTGAGATGAATTTAAAACTTCCCGCCATTCAATCTTACGTATCAGCAATGACATTTAAAAGAAGGTTAATATATGTAACGGAAGTTATCATAGATCTGAGCAAAGAAGAAAAATATACAATATGAGGTAAATATTGTGAACTTTTTCAATGCAATACCGCTGAATAGAAATGGTAATGCTTATACAAAATAGCAGTATGACACCCTTAGTTTGCCTAATTGCTGTATTAAGTATTTAGTTTATACTTTTTAAGAATATGTGTGTATTAAAATTCAGGAAGTTAAAAACAAAATATGTCAATAACATATGATATGTAAACAATACTTAACTTTGTGAAAAAAACATTGCTATGATAAAAGAAATGCGTCTTCAGGTTCCACTAAAGTCAAAATATAGAACACTTCATAAACATCGCAACTTTGCTTGTATTTTTTAACCTATAATGAATAAAATCCTAAACTATCGGAACATAATTATGTTCATTTAAACATACTTATCATATACACACTGTGTTAATTGTAAATAAACTTGAAATTGTTATGTTGTGGCCAAACTGGTTCTTGGGATGAACACTTAATTTTCTAAAACATCTGGAGGCCTGCGAGACGACTTAATTTGTTTAATTAAAATTTGTTTAGACGAATACTTTCATCAAATGCAGGACAAACGCATGTTGATTTTTCAGAAAATGCATTGATTTTTGAGTTTCAGTTAATTTTATGTATGTAGGTGAACGAATATCGAAGGCACAACAAGAAAATTGGAAAATATGCCATGAAAACATATGTATGTGACAAATCAACATGAGCTTGCCCTGCATTAAATGTAAAAGTATTCGTTGTATAATTCTGGTTCTCTGAATGCTTATTTTAAAAAAAACCACGGAGAACATATTTTAAACTTTCAAAATATAAAGTATTTACGGTAACAATTCGAAAATGATATGAAATAAATAGTGCTTCATCGCGTTAAAGTTTTCTGTTTAGTTCAAACGTTTAAAAAGCCAAACAGACATAATTGTTGTTATTTATAGAATAATAGGTCAAACTCATTTTTCAAACATGGACAACTGAACCATTTTAAAACATTATATCCCTATGTAAGATGATTTAAATGAACAAACTATTTTCAAAATTCTCTAGTATTTACGCTAATTTTTCATATTCCCAATACTACGTTTCCGCAAATTTAAAGTATACGTTTCCGCAATATGTATTTATTACTTTTCCGGAAATTTACCAGGTAAATTATAAATATTTGAATAAATATAAGATAAATTATCTATTTTATTTTTTTAATAAAGAAAATGTTCTGATCTTATATTTACAATATACTAGATATAACTAGTTGACTCTGGTAAGGATTAGTTAAACTTTGGCTTACTTGCCAACTGACATGATTGAAGAATGCATCGTTGAATTAATAGCCGAATTAATATGCTCCATCTGACGATAAATGCATGAAGTTTGCCGATTATATACTGGAATTTTATATAGATGGCAATTGCAATTTGAGATATCCATCAACCATTTGGGCATCCTCTGGGGCATCACCTCCTGACACCGAGGAAAAGAGAACAACGAATGGTGCAGAGTCTTTTCATGTCCACATGAACGAGCAGTTTAACGCTAGCCATCATAACATTTTTGTCTTTGTCATTATGTTATTGAAACTGAAAACAACATCTTACATAAAGATGATAACTCTAACTGTAAAAGCATCCGTTCAGAAATATGTAAAGGAGAAGATGGACTTCCTTCTTGACTTACAAAATACAAAATTTGTAAACGGGTAATGTACAACTGGACTGTGTACACAGTACGATGTG
Source organism: Mytilus galloprovincialis (assembly GCF_965363235.1). NCBI lineage: Eukaryota > Metazoa > Mollusca > Bivalvia > Mytilida > Mytilidae > Mytilus > Mytilus galloprovincialis. The sequence goes on along the minus strand of NC_134845.1, from coordinate 78,606,310 downwards.
TTGGCTACAAATAATCTGCCAGCACTGATTCATGAACTCATATCAAGATATATCTGATTAGTGCTGACTTTTGAACATATGTTTTCATAAATTTTAATGATGAATTTTACTTGCATGTTATGATGACCTTTAACTTAATAAATATTTATTTTGTATTATGAATTTGCATTCGATCAACAGGCATTCTTTAATTATTTTCGGAAAAGTAATTATTTATTTTTTTCCGGAATAGCTACTTTTTTCCCGGAAAAGTAAGATATATATATTTGCGGAAACGTAAACTTTTTTTTCCGGAAACGTCATCTTTTTTTCCCGGAAAAGTAAAGCCAATTTGCGGAAACGTAAAACGCCGCGGCAAATACATCGACCAACAAATCAATATTTTCATATCATGTATATACAGAAGGTAATTCGACAAAATGAGTGACAAGTGAGATTTTTCGATTCAATTCAAATGTGACGTCACTGCGTTGATGGCATTGGCTGGCTAACTCGGCTGTGTATTTTCATGTGCTAGTTTAGGTTATTTTATGTAATGTATCTGTTTTTATTGTGTAGTTAGTCATCACATCAGTTTTATCATGTATATATCTATTATATAGATATTTTATAATATTTACTGTTTGCAAAAGTGTTTTTTTTCTAAATAATAAGGATGTTCTTAACCCAGGCAGAAAACTCTAGCCGTATTGGTCACAACGCTTGGGAACTTTTGGTCCTCTGTGCTCTTCAATTCGTACTTTTTTCGATTTTTTTCATCTGAGCGTCTTGTGTGGACGAAACGCACTTCTGGTGTATTAAATTAAAAATCGGGTACCTTTTGTTAGCTATGTGTGTTTATCTGTCCTTTCGTCTCCAATTTAATTGTATTGCAGTCCTAGCTGTCATGTAATGTTGTCATTTTAATGTTATATGTAACATTGCCATAAAAGTGGGTGGTTTGGCATGCCACAAAACCAGGTTCAACCCACCATTGTCTTTCTTAAAATTTCCTGTACCAAGTCAGGAAAATGGCCATTGTTATATTATAGTTCGTTTCTGTGTGTGTTACATTTTAATGTTGTGTTTTTGTTGTGTAGTAGTTCTCCTCTTATATTTGATGCGTTTCCCTCAGTTTTAGTTTGTAACCCTGATTTATTTGTTTTTTCTCTCGATCAATTTATAAATTTCGAACAGCGGTATACTGCTGTTGCCTTTCTGGTTCATTTTACAAATACGGTAATATAAGTTTCAAAAGAAAGACTGTATAAAACAAAAGTCAATTAGTTCCACAGTTATTAAATAAATCATATTAAAACGAGATTTCAAATAACGGACTAACTTATTAAGTAGTAGATATAAAGAGATATTAGCGGGTGAGCTGCTCAAAAGATAGGATGCATGCAAAAGAACTTGTTTCTGTATTTTATTAATTTAAAATCTGCAACAGTTTAGTTCCTGTGAAGTTGAATTTCACTTACTTTCTTGTTATTTCTAATGATAATGTTCTAAGCTTTTTATCTATGCGCTTTCCAAATATTTGGTTTCAGTCCGTTCCTCATAAAGATTATTCTTCAAACTTAAAAATTAAACGCTATCATTCTTTTTAGTTTCCTATTGCAAAGTTTAGCTGTTGATGCTCTGAGTTTTGCAACAGTTGTTATTATCAAGTTAACATCAGCGCAAAATTAATGAAACTGTCTTAAAAATATTTTTTTCATCCGCTTGGAGCTTTTAAAAATTTGGATTCTTTTGTAAAATGGTTATAAAAAACTGTAACTGATATATCAGCATCAAAATCAAAACTATAGAGTCCGAAAATCGAAACTGTTGTTCTATTATTTTTTTTGAAATTTATGAGGTATTATGATTCTATGTTTCAGCTATATACAGACGGAAAAAAGTTTAGTACGTTTTATACATATTATATGTTTGTATACATGTTTGGATAAAGTCATTAGCAATAATGCAAAGTAAACACAGAGACAATTTTTATCGAATGTGTTCATTGACTCAAAGCAATGGAACAAAGGCATACCGCAATTTATTAGGTCATCATTTGTTAACATTGAAAGTCAGTTTACCAGATTTTATAAATATTCATCAGCATGACTTGCTACACTTATGTTATTCTTATGCATGTTGTCTGTGTACCTCTGGACATATTCCGCAGAAACCAAGAGTATTACGACTAGCTCAACTTGATATTTTATTCGATAAACATGGACAACGACAACCAAATCATAATAGTAAAACCCAATTGAAAAACGAGTTTTGTTGTTGTATGTCAAAACCGTCCTTAACAGTGAACGATTTAGATTTAACTTTGATAAGATGTTTACTCGTGAATTTCTGTGACGATCTTTTTTGGGAATGTTGCCTCGGCGTAAAAAACATAACTCTAGAGGATTTCTTAAATAATTACAAGCACGAAGTATTTCATTCCTGGAATCAGAGTCCCTGTTCTTTATGCCTTCACCTAAGTAAAGGGTCAATACGCACTGCAACGATGACAAAACGAAACTGGAATGAACTATATATTCCGAACTCTACACTGTGCAATCCCAGCAACTTGCCTGATCCCCTTTACTTTAAGGCAAAACCTGGGATATGTGTCAAAGATTTGCACATAGATGGACTGTCGTGGAAATTACAAAAACAATTGTGTCCACTTCGCATAGCAGTTGATGAACTGGTTGAATTGCGGAATACTATGTATGGTCATGGCGTTGTTGACGAAATCGATGATATGAAATTTCATGATGCATGGATACGAATGGAACGTTGCATCCTTGTGTTGTCCAGCCCATGCAAAAGATGTGATGCAGCAAAACAGGAATTAGAAGAACTAAAAATACGCAGTTTAGACCAATCATTATGCATCCAATATCACACATCGTTACTCCAGGAATTTAAAATGTCTTTACAAATAGAAGAGGTAAGTACTGTTCTTAGGTTATTCACCTGTTATCTTCATACATGTGTCACTACTCATTAATTAAAAAAAATATTTAATTAGTAATTATTAGCTCTTTATTGACTTGTATATTTTTAAAAATCATCCAAATAACAAAATCAAATCAGTCGATCGTAAACCTGAGATTCAGCAATACATCATGTAATGTATTCTTTAAATAGAAGAAAATGCATTAATAAAATGTTTAAGAACAACTCAATTTTATTTCATAAAAAGACAGATACGCGGATCTTTTTATAATTTACATAAACAATATCTGAATTTCCTTTTTTTCAAACGGATAATTATTATTCGACTTAAACGAAAAACGAAAACATTATTTTTAAAAAGTAATTACTGAATGTATTGAACAATCGGACAATGACATAGACATATCGTTAGACTTGTAAGACATTGTACGTAAAATGCATAATGAAAAAATAATATCTTATACGTCGTAATTTTTGTTCTTGCCTCCCCTTTTTTCAAAAGTATACGTTTATTTTGCAGAAACTTGATGTCATTGCTGAAAGAATGGATCAGTTTGAGAAGTTACACTCGTTTGAAGGTGTGTATGTTTCAAGAAAACTTTTGCTTTTAAATGAAACAATTACCTCTATCGAATACAGTATACATTTCATATCCTGGTTTAATTCTTGACACCAGTCTTTGTTCCTTTTAATTTGAAATTCCGATGTTTAACCCCGCCGCATTTTTGTGCTTGTCCAAAGTTAGGAGCCACTGGCCTTTGTCGTCTTGTATGATATTAATCTTAGTTCATTTATATATTTTAGAGTTTAGTTTGACGTCCATTATCACTAAACTAGTACATATTTTGTTTTGGTGCCGGCGGAAGCACGCCTCCAGGTGCGGGATTTTCATAAGATTGTGACAAGGGAACGTCACCATAAAAAAATCTATAATTACAATAGGAAATTAAAAATCCTCTCTTTTATCATAAATGTTGGTATAAAAACTCCCGTTAATGATAAATATATCAGATTAAGAAAAAGGCAGTTATCATTCTGAATATTTACTTAATTGAAAGTTAGTTCATCAGGATAAATCTCTTGAGTGTACATACGGAAGTCGTCATTATTGAGAGTTAATATCTCATCCAAATATAGAAAAGTATGATTATTGTTTGGCATAAGATGTTGTTTCGATGGGTTTTTGCTGATTTTTGTCGTACATTGTAACCCATTTCAATACAGAAACAGGTCTGAAATAAGTGGTGCACAGTAAGTAAGCATTAGAATTCCGATCACTTCAAGATAGACGGAATCTTCAAAGCGGAAAAAAATATTATCCAGTAAAATTTCAAGGACACTTATAGCATCAAAGCATGTCTAATAGACCACTTTCGAGTTCATCCGTCACCGGAAAAAACTCGTCAATTATACGCGCCTTTATGACGTCATTTACCAGATAGAGGGGATCGCCTGTATACCTGCACTATTCACGTTCATAAAGCGTCTAAGTGATCGTCTTTGTGCAGGATAAACTAGAAATAATTGTTGTTCTGTAGGTACTTAATAACAATTCCCTAATTACAGCAGTGCCGATTGTCAATTTTGAGAATTCAATTTGCCGCATAATTCGAACACTTTAGAATTATAGTTTTCCAACCACTCGTTCAACATTGGAATGGAAGTGACGATGCCCCTAAACGCACAAATGACGTTCACTAAAACCAGTGTTTTTGACGGAAATGCATCGAACTCGAAAGTTGTCTATTGACATAGTTTTTTTGTTCGTCGTTGTATAACATGACATAAAAGAGTTTGAACATATATATTTGCATTCTGACTTGTTAAATGCGCATTTAATAAGGTGTGTGAGATTTGTCTGAATAGGAATATGAGGCATAGTGGTATATAGGCAAGACAATTCAAAATTTTTAACAGATTCAAAATCACTAATATAAGCATGCAATTTACCAAGTACTTCCAACTAATGTTTGACACTCAAAAGTAATTAATTCCACTTTTTTCAAAAGCCTAATATTTGAATAATTTATTATCAGGTTTTAAATTGTACCAAGTGTACTAGTAAGTAGAAAAAATCTATATATTTTTGTGCAGCTTCGGAAGCAAGGAAATTGTTGGAACTTTCATTGTATTTGGTTCTGCTTGTAAAGAAGGATTTTCAAAATGAGGCGAAATATACCAAAGGGACATTAAAACTCATAAATCGAAAATAAACTGACAACACCATGGCTATAGAAAGAAAAAAAGATTAATAGAAAAATAACAGTACACAAAAAACATATCAAACTAAAAAGTAAGTAACACGAAGTTGAACCCTACCAAAAACAGGGGGTGATCTCAGATGCTCTGGAAATGTAAGCAGATCCTTTTTTACATGTGTCACCGATCCTGTTGCTCATGTTATTACAAATCTTTAAAAAGTCTATTTCGGTATGTCACATTCGTGAAAAGGGAAGGAGATTTTAGTTACGACATATGAAGCATATCCGATATTATCTGTAAAACGGTTATTCCATAACGGTCAACAAAGTCGTGATGGTTTCAACTTCACCATTTGGAACTCTTGGTTTAACAGCTTCCTGGTGAGCAGCAACACGCTATCAAGCAAACCATGATAGGAAATACAAGCCCATGAATATCGTATCAATTGGGAAATATATTCACTGTATACAGACGCTGCTGAAATGTTGCTACATAGAAATTGAAAGTTCCCAATTGGGAAGCTGAAATCATCTCTTTTGTCTTAAAGTTTTCAATCAAGAAATCAAGCATCTTGATAATGTCAGTTTCAAAGAATTTTTTGTTTGGATCAGAGTTATTCTATACAGAGTAGGATTTATCCCTCCCTAAGCAAGATATACGTTCGCCATTCTTTTTTTTATGAAACAAAAGAATACAAAGTTATCCAATTTGTCTTCAGTTTGGAATGGGGAATACTTGTGTAAAGTGTAGAATGAATGAATGAATCCTATATTTAAAGTTTTATGTTTGTAACATACGTCATTTCCACGTAAGAAAGGTGGTTGACTAACATCAAGTCGTTACATAGATATGTTACACTAAGAAACGTGTCCTTACCCTTAACGTGTCCAATTCCCCAGAACGTGTCCACATGACGTCACTGAAATGCAAAACCTGTCTTGTTGTAAAAAGGAACAAAGCGTGCCATTTGTATATACAAACACCCAAACGTGCCCGATCCCTCAAAAGTGTCCTATACGCCAAATGTGTATTTGGTTATTGCTATTTCACTAACGTATACTCATTTACATTTTGGAAGGCAACATTTTTTTTTTTATTTCCGCATCTTTGATTTAAAACGGCCTCTATTTCATAACAGGGATTGAAGTAGTTTTTTTTTACTGAAGTCATAAAAAATCGATCTTTACTCGCTCTAAAATTGATTAGATTAAAATCCCAAATACCGTTAATCCCGTTTATAACCGTAAACATTTAGGCCCAGTTTTAAATTCACTTTACGATAATAAAATAAATCTACAGCATTTATTGTTAACATGATGTCGTTCAAATATTGCATGAAACATTTGGCACTGGAAATTATTCGTGTGTCTTTAGTGATGCTCGAAACCTAAAACTTCATTAAAAAAAAACTGAAAACAAGTTTATGATTTGATGAGCTTTTAACATACCAGAACTGTTGAAAAATGGACGTAAATTGTGCTGAAAGCCCGCCGTGCAATATTCAAATTAATATAAAAGGCATAATTTGAGTTCACAATAATTAACATAGTAAACGATTAAACTGTAAGTCAGACTAAACGTATAAAAGCACGTAAAACAAAGAGATAGAAATAGACCCCCTTATTCTTCTGTAGAATTACACATTACAATGACGCATCATTTTTGTTCAAGCCCGTTTTTTTACATCGCAATTGGATAGATATTTACATAATCAAATACTTCGGTTTTTCATATTTGTTACCATCAAACGGTAATGTTAATAGTATAACAACTGTTACATTTAAATTTATATTGCATGTATTGGGTTGTCATAGTATGTTTGTCGTAAATTTGGACCTAGTGTTTTTTTTACACAAGTTAATAGTCGTATTATAAGACAAACATCAGTGACAGTTCATACATCAAGTAACTGCAATTTTTACAAAATTGGTGTTATTTTAATGTTCTAACAATGGTATAACGGGTGCAGTCATACCAAACTTTTTGCATTTCTTTCGACCCCTTTCGATCATGACTTGTACTCGTCACCCAATTCGTGTTCAAAGGAGTTTCAATATAGGAGTGACGATCCTATGCTGAAACGATCAAACCTTGAAAAATAGTTTTAACTGCTTTTTGCATTTGAAGAAACCATTGTTATACTTTTATTTTATTTCAAAACATGCATTTTTTTAAACAACACCACAACACAATGTCATTTGCATATTTCATAGTATAAGTAGGATCTGTAAATGATCATGAAATACTTGCAACAGGACACTTCAAAATTTCAGTCAAAAGTTAATTCCTATGCTACATTATGCAATTATGATAATCATTAAAAACCCGCATTTAACAAAGTAATGCTAATAAATGACTTCTCTATCAACTGTCCCCCCCATAATAGAATTGTCGTACACATTTAACGTTATTGAGGACATACATTTATTAGAGCTCAAAGACGTGAGACGTTCTGGCGTTAAACAGTGGACATGTTTTGGCGATTAACAATTATCGGACACGTTTTGGCAATATTGAATATTACTGACACGTTTGGGGAGAATACACACGTTTGGGAGAGTCGGACACGTTTTGGGGGATGGACACGTTCGAGAGTGTTACACATATATAAGTATAATTTATTCAATGCAACTCTAAATATCAGCATTTTTTATCCAGTCAATTATTCATAAGGTGTTTTTTTTTTGTATTATCAAAGATGGCAGAAGAAGTATCATCCTGAGATGGGACGGAAACAATGCGAAATGCAGAATACCTAAATTCATTGAAATTGGACATGCAACAGGTAATTAGATTCAGGACTAACATTTTTTATATTTGACAAATTTTTGCAAAACTCAAAAATAACGGCGATGACGGATTGACATTTAAACTTCAGTTACTATTACATGCTTATTAAAACATGTAAAAACGAGAGCATCTTAATGTAATTCGTAAATGATCCATGTCTTATCCACGCTTAACCAGATTTGAAACATCCTAATTTGCACGAACAGTCCATCGGAAGATAAGTCAACATCTTCAGAAACATTGTTCTGGCTGACTCCGAGTTGAGAAAATCTTTTCTCAAGCTTAAATGCTGCATGCTTAGCACATAATTCCCAGTTACTGATTTTGAGGATGTCAATACTTACGTGTTGAGGCAAACAATACTCCCAGTACACACAACACACCACATAGAAACCTCAAGACAAAACAACATGCATAAAGCCAACATAAAGTTGGATCTAATCTTAAGTATTCAGAAAGCGGAAACAAATCCTGTTTCACAGGTTGCATCGGCCATGTTGCTTATGGTTAGTAGAATTTCGATAGTAAATCTCATTCGGCGATGGAGAGTTTTCTCATTTGCAATCATACTCCATCTTATCCATGTTACAATCAAGATAAAGAGAACAGCGTCGTCCAAAGATGGATGGTTTCCGGATGATAACTTTGGTATAAGTGAATAGAAATCAATAAAATTTTAACACAAGGTTTAGAACCACTAAAGGTAGGTTAGGATTTTGGGGGTTTTGGTCCCAACTGTTTAGGAATTAATCTTCACCAGGCACGCTCAAGCCAAGCATTTGATGGCCAATTATTTTTGAATACTAAAAAATCATGAAGAGCTACATGTACATGCTCAACGAAGACCTTACAAGTATTGTCAAATTAATGTAGGGTTAACTTTGCCAGTTTGAAGTTTTAGTTTCTACTAATTAATCAATGCAGAATTTAATAAATATTTATATATTTAAGTCATATAAATACCGCAACACTTACTAGTGCGCTAGTGATATCGGAGATGTCTAGCCAAACAACAGCAGTAGAGACCTATTTCTAGTACACAAAGTTTAACACATTATACTTTTCGTGGATCCGAAGCACAATACTGGATTTACTTTCATCAGGAACTCTACTCAAAACAGAATTGGGTTATTGGCTTTGAACTAGCTGTCAGTACTGCGAGTACTCTCAGATCTGTACTTAGTGTCTTTTTGTTTTTGGGATATACAATTCCCTGGTCACGATCACGCTGTGTTTTTGTAAATGTATTTCTGTTTGTATCTATCTGATGAGTTCAGCCTTTTTCAACTGATGTTTATAGTTTGTTCTTCTTATGTTGTCCTGTTATACCACTGTCCTAGGTTAGGGGGGGATTCCGCTAACATGTATACCCGCCACATTCTATATGTATGTGCCTGTCCCATGTCAGGAGCCTATAATTTAGTGGTTGTCGTTTGTTGATGTATTATATACTTTTATTTCGTTCATTTTTTTGTGTACATAAACTAGGCTTTTGTTTTCTCTTTTGAATTATTTTACATTTGTCATTTAGGGGCTTTTTTGCTGAATATGCTGTATGGACTTTGCTCATTGTTGAAGGCCGTAGTGTGACCTATATGTGTTGATGTCTTTGTCAATTGGTCTCTTGTGGAGAGTTGTCTAATTGGCAATCATACCACATCTTCTTTTTTATAATTATAGTTTGTTGTATATTTTATTTATCTTTTTATCGTTTGCAAAAGAAATGATGTGTTAATTTCTGAGTGTCGAAATATTAATTATTCAAAAGACAAAAGGTTCATATCCCAAGCATAGAAGGCAAAGTCAGATATTATCTTCTAGCTTGTTTTATTTCTTTTGCCTTGCATTTCAACTTCGTTTTCAATTTGGCTTCACGATTGGCATGATTTGAGCGACACGGATGATCCTGTGAAGACGATCAGTGCAAACAAATTAAAAGCCTGGTATTCATAATGGTTCCGTTACAACTACATTGTTTTTACTTAGTCGATACTGTTGCATCTAAGGTCAGATGACACCTACCAGTTGGATATATACACCTTACAGTCCTTCCATACACCGAATATACTAGACCTATTGCTTATAGTATCTGAGATATGGACTTGACCACCAAAACTTAACCTTGTTCACTGATCCACGAAATGAGTTCGAGGTCAAGTGAAAACTGTCTGACGGGTATGATGACCTTGCAAGGTAGAAACATACAAAATATAGTTATCCTAATACTTATAATAAAAGAGAATTCAACATTACAAAACAAACTTTTTTTTAAGTAGTCACTTAACCCTGAAAATGAGATCAAGGACATTGGTCATGTGACTGACGGAAACTTCGTAACATGAGGCATCCATATACAAGGTATGAAGCATCCAGTTCTTCCACCTTCTAAAATATAAAGTTTATAGGAAGTTAGCTAACGTCGCCGCCGAATTACTATCCCTATGTCGAGCTTTCTGCAACAAAAGTTGCAGGCTCGACAATAAATTGTGATTTTTTTAGGTGCATTTATACCATCCGAGTCATATGGGGGCCATGCAATGCAAACTGGTGTGCCTTCATCCGGAAATGTCTTTAATAAGATGATGAATTACGTTTCCTCTGCTGTATCCTGTAAAACATATGGAAATCAAGAATACGAGGTTGAAGGTAAGATTGTTCAAGAAAATAATATTTGAAGAGTCGGTTTTAGCCTTTGGGGCGAAAAATACCATAGGGACAACTCTAGATGGTAGTCAACACATATATGTACCTGTTCAAAAATTTTAATGTGAGTATGAATGCACCTGTTTATCAATTGAGATATTAAATCGCCACATGATAAGGCAGATGGCATGATACTGCTGCGAAATATGAATTTGGCAATGACAAAACTGAATTAATGTAAGAAGTCTTAGGTTACTTTTCCATGTATAATTTAAGTCTGTTATTGATTTTGCGTCAATCATGATAATATATTAATTTTATTCCTTTCACACAGTCATAACTACGGATCGCATAAAGATTTCTGGAATATCTTTTTATTCATTTTTACGGTTTCCACTAGTCTAACCTTACCAATTAAACTACTTTTATTAAAGATAAACATAATTTATATTTTCAGACAATGAAGTACTCGGAACTCCGCATTCAACATTACGAGCCAAAAATATAGGTACTGATTATTTCTTCTCCAAAGTAATAAATCTTGTTACCAAAATGCAAAATTGAGTGTTATTCTACATCATACATTACATTTTAAAACACTTTTTGTATTGAGAATATGGAATATATATTTATAAAATGTAATATAAGGCTATAATGGCGATGATGGTCATTGTCAATGTTGTGTGGTTGATAGAAACATATTCTTTATGACAAATTGAAGTGAAGCATATTCTGACTGTCACGATTAAGAGTCTATATGGTCTATATAACCATATACGATTTCGAAAAAAAATCTTAGTCATTTGGAACTGCAAATTAAGAAAAATAGGTGAACGTATTTTATATACTTACACGGCTAAGTTATACTCTAAAAGAAGTGGAATTTAAGCAATGTCGAAATGTTTTTCTAATGAAATCTTTTGTATTATCAAAATCTGCATAGATGTACAAATATTGAATTATTGACTTCCAAGACAATATTTCGCCGTTATTTTTCCGTATGCAATGACCTTAACTACGATACCTCTCGTAATAACTTTGGCAATCGCACACCGCACTAGATAAACCTTGATGAAAGAATGTAAACACACATGATCTGTAAGGTTAATAGAAATCATAGATTCTTGAAGAACAAATTTAATACAAATCCATTTTAACAACTGTCAAGGAATTATTATAGTTTAAAAACAAATGAGAACGCGTGAAAATATTGACATCAAATGGCATGGCTCTATCAATTCTATTATCTGTCCCGCTTTCCACGTGCTATGTTTTTTAATGTGTATAAATGTCATGCTCCGGTAAATTTCGACAACAAATTCGAAACTTGATTAGCTTGCCATGAACAACAACTGAATTAAATATTACTTGTCGATTATACGTTATAGCTGTGTAACAACTACATTGTATATGCAAGACTATGTTTAGTAGAAATGTATGCATGCTTTTGATAATTTTTATAAAATTATTAAATTTTAAGATTGTCGTTTGATATGACTTTCATAACTAAACATAAACCCTCAACATTACGAGACAGCAAATTGCTCTGATTTCACTACCTCGTATATCGTATATATTTATATGTTTATCATCAAAATCCATTGCTGTAAATCAAAAGACTAATAATGATATGTGTGAAAATCAATGCAACGTGTCTTGCAATATAAATAAACTAATACAAACCGAAAATATAGTGTGTATTCCTTGATTATGCAAAATTGTGCACATTGTTTTATTTCGATATCAGTATAGCTGTCGATCTGTTGCTTTCTCGCTGATTGCTCACTATTATCCAATGTTAATTTTGACTTAGTATGTCCTACAATCCTAGAAACTCGTTTTATAAAACTTCCATATCTAAACATAAACCCTAAACATTACGAGATAGTAGATTGCCGTTATTTTCATAACTCATATACATGAAAAAAAAAAAATCAAAACAACACGTTTGATAATTTCTTGCGTCCGAAGCGCTTTTCTGGATTTACGTTCATCAGGAACGCTCCAACCAAACATTTGAAATCCGAAGATGTATAAGTACCGAAACCGTTGAAGAGCTATGTCAAAAATACCGGAAATAAATAGACAAATTCATATGTGTTTATTATAAATATCCTTGTCCGTGCATTCCGAATAGCTCCGTTACGAGCTCGTGTGGCTACCACGGCTTTTATTTTCTTTATCTTGATATGTGTATTCTTAATATATTTACGAGATTTTAACATTAGAACACTACAGTTGCCTCTAATCTAAGTTTTGAAATCGATGTAAAAACAATTATATTTTTGTTTACAATTACGTAGCCTTTTTTTCAATTTGAATAAACACTGCCATATATATTTTTAATCTGCAATAGATCATTATGAAGCTGCATTATTAGCAATTTTGTCTTTCAGATAACAAGATGACGCCACAGGTACATTTTAAAAGTGAAGAGGATAATGATGACATTACAAGTAAGAGCGCATCATGTATTTTCTAAAAATGTCACTAATGGTTTCGAATGCAGTTCATTTATTGAGGAAAAGAAAATTATTATTTTCAAATTAATACATGTATGCTGACGTTTTGAGTGAATTTTTAAATATCCCTCTGTCATACTTACTTTATTGCATGTACAGAAATTAAACTTATTTTCAGGCGGAGACGAAGACTCTAGTGAAGAAAATGACCTTCATATCTGCGGTTGGTGTAAATGTGAATTTGCAGGGCTATCGGAATTTTTTAGACACAAGCTTAGATGTAGCAGGGTAAGTAATAATATGATTTCTTTTACCTGTATTCTATAAGTTATAATTTAGTAGCAAAAAAAAAACAATATTGGTCACTCGACATAAAAACAACAATTAATCAGTAAACATGGAGCTTGCACTACATGTATGATTTGGATTGTGTTGTGTTTTTTTTTATCTTTTATCTTTAATTGTGTGTTAGGCGATATTAGTCGTCACAAATAATTATTGTAATGAATCCTAATTTTTCTGCTCTTTATCATTTGATGAATATTATAAACAACAAATGATTTTTTTTTAATTTTCGGTAATATGAAATACTTTCAAAGCTTATGGTAAAAAGAAGATTTTCATTGTGAATATATAAACAAAAAATGAGGAGATACCAATACATTTGATTTAAAGTGTTCATATAATTTATAATTTTATATTTAGAACAATAAAACAGAAGAGGTTTGTTGTTCTGGTGGAACACTTGCAGCCACAGGTAAATATTAGAAATAGAAAACAAATATTCTTCGACAGTTTTGTGTCACCTGATCCTTCAAATATATAGCACACTTCATTTCTTTATTCACGTTTAAATACGTGAGAGGGCAAATACCATTTAACATTCTAAACACAATGGTCCTCTAACCCAATCATCAACATGGTTTTTAATTCCGAAAAAACCCCAACTTAAGTGGTTCATTTAATTAATAATCAATATATACATGTAAAGCATGTGCTCTATGTATGATAAAATAACTTTTGAATAAAATTTACAATGCAATAGCTAAGTAACTGAATGAAACTACTGAAAAAAGTAAAATCACAAAAAAACGTTTAACTGTAAATTTACAAATTTATATTATTGATTTTATCGCGATTGTTAACCAATTGACAAATACGAAATTAAATTTTACAATTTGATGAAATGCGGAAATACATAATTGCTTTTAGTTAATAAATTTAAAATTTCGTTCCAGGCGGTGATGAATATAATGCGGAAATCGTATTTGAAAATGTCAACTATGAATGGAGTGAGAAAGCAGTAAAGAAAAAATTTAAGCTGCAAAAACACAATCATCTTGGTTTCCGTCTTACTCATAAGGAAAAGGGTAGTTTAATTTTATGGACAAAACTATCAGGCAGAATTCTTAAAGACGAAGACACATTTACCACATGTTTTGAGCAATTTGTGACACAGATTCTCCGGCAATGTCCTCTAGTAATGGACAAGTATGTCGGAATTCGGATAACCATTACTATTGTGGAATGGTTAGCAGGTAAGTTTTATTTTTGGAGATTTCAACATACATGTATCTTTGAATTAAATGTTTTGATTTGAAATAAGTTATATAACATTTTAGTTGCAATTTAAGATATGATTGAAATACTGTTAACTGCATTCACACTTCAATATCGTACATTTACATTATAATAAGTTCCTGTTAATTTCTGTCCTTGAACCTTAATGATCAGATCGATTTTTGTTCCAATTTGATGGTTTTTTTGGTTAGTAAAATACGAACAAAAATTTCATTGTCTTCTTATCGTACAATTCACGCTGCATCATTTATGACATAATATATATTTGTACATATACTTTTAGATTATCACAACAACGACAATGATTTGATGAGATGCGGTCGATGCTATAATGAATTTCATTATCTAAATGCATTCAGTGATCATAAAGGTCTGAAGTGTCTAAAGCGAACAGCTGAACAGATAGCGGAAATTGGTGGTAAACATTTAAAATTAATCTAATCTTGGTCTGGCAGGGGCGGCGTTAACTAACTTCTAATAAGCATTTTACGTTAGAAGGTGGAAAACCTGGATGATTTATACTTTTTATATAAATGCCTTATATTACAAATTTTCCGTCTGTCAAACGTACATTGTCCTTGGGCTGATGATTGCTAATTATACGCTGATTCTAAAAAATACATAGAAATCGTCTATCTTTAAAATCAGCGTACAATTAGCAATAATTTTACACTGGAAATGACATTTCAACCTGAATTTTAATATTTGTCATATCCAAATAGATCTTTATGGTTGGAAAGATCTTTAATTGTTTTCTGAACAATTGGTTATTTTTTAATTATTTCAGAATGGTTCTATCCTAATTTCTATTTCATGTTATATTACGTACATCTATTGGATTGGTTGAGATTATAATTTGGGTATTCAATTTAAACTTGCCATTTTTCATGAGCCTGTACCACACGAACGTAATCAGACTGGCATTTCGTCTGCATAAAAAGTATGGGTGCTGTTTGAAAAACACAGAAGAAAGGTTAAATCAACTACAAAGTTTGAGAGTATGACAAATACTATAATACCGAAACAAAGGTTCCAACTACCACTAAAGCCATCTGTGCTTGTAATAAGAATACCCACTGATCCTGTAGTTTTAGTTAGATTCTTTAGTTTCTTTATGGTTTGGTCAAAAAGGGACTTGTCTTTGATTTTAATGCTTTTTTAATCTGTTTAATCAATTATCAATTTTTTGCCGCGAACTAGGGATTGAACAATTATATAAACACACGATCGTATGATCCTAACCATAGCCAACATCTGTATTTTATTTTGTTGGTTAACCCTTTAATAGGCTAATAACCACACTTCTATGTAGAAAGTGCTTCGATTTCAAAAGTTTCATGTTAAAGAACTTCTATCGTTCAGAAAGCCAATACTTAAATGAAAATAATTTTGCCAATGAACAATGCTTTTAGTCTTCATATTCAAACTGGACAATTTCGTTTAGATTTAGATATCGACTCTCGTGTACTGGAGGTAACTGACCGGATTGACATAGACGCGAAGATTCAAACGGTAGGTTTATACTCTCACTCAGTGAACATATTGTTTTGATGAAATATGATAATGGTTATTTGGTACATATGTAAATCTCATCATTTGGGTAAAACTCAAAAGCAATTTTTAAAAAATCTTAATATATTATATATATATACTAGTATATATATATATATGGCTATAACTTGTGCTCAAATTAAAGCATTAATACCAATCCAAAAAGCGTAAGATTGTAACATTGTATGAAGGTTTTATTTATGAGCATTGATTATTTATATGTAAGCACATACGTTATGACTTCTTTGCTGATAACATACTTGTTGACGCAACCTCAAACAGCAATAGTATCGATCAAGTGTTGAACAAACTCATCGAACATGCCAGGCTAATAACTAAGTATACCATATGTGCGTTTCGCCAAATGAATTATCGTTGGCGGTGTTCCAAAATAGTTAGTTAAGATGTAGTGAAAAAAACATGTTCCATTTGACTTTCTTGTGGTATGGAACGTCGTATCATGTGACTTTTTTTAAGTCATTTCCATTGAAGAAACGATAAAAATCTAGATATAATCTGAAATACATATTACATCTTCTTAATTCATATAATAAAAATTTGGGAAATTATACACAAATAAACACTTGACAACTATAAGTACAAAAGCCAACCGAAAACAATACCTTTATATGAAGACTATAGGTTGCACTTTATAAATACACGCCCCTTTTGGGGAGATATTATCTATTCATATACATTTTCATTTGCTACATACTAATTTCCTGATAGGATCTCTATGTTTCATCACAAAGAGACATTACTTGGATTTGTTACCAGTATATGTACACATAGTTTCGAATTATTTTGAATTCTGAGTGTTTACCTTAGTAAAAGAAGGGGTAGTACATAAATTAAGTATACGTTTAAACTCTTAAACGTTCTAGGCACATACATATTGAAAACATGCCGCACAGCCATATGTTTTGACTTTTAGAAAACATAGTAATGCATATCAACTTTTCATTCAAGGCTAAACGAAAGTTTTAGCAGTTAAAGAAGTGAGTTCCTATGGGAAATTATATTGTCTAATCTTACAGAAATGCAACCTATAATGTGACATATTACTATTGTAAGAAAGATATGTATTAGAAATATATTTATTAGGAGACCAATACTAGACTAGTAATAGCTGGAATTGACTTTGGAACAACGTACTCTGGATATGCACACTGTCTTCGAACTGATTACAGGGCTAATAAAAAGAAACAAGAATTGAAATTTCCACACTGGAAAAGAGGAGATGGCCGCGCTAGCTATAAAGCACCAAACTGTATTCTGTTCAAACCAGACATGTCATTTCACAGTTTTGGCTATGATGCAGTAAACAATTGTTTGAGATTTATCAACAATGAAGAAGTAGATGAATGGTTTTATTTCGACAACTTTAAAATGGTTTTATATAATGAAAAGGTAATCATACAAAATGCATATGCATCGGGTTATATTCCCTATCAATTTGATATATCTTGACAAGACTAAAAAATAACCAAACAAGTAAAAAGTGTAACTACTTAAAAGGGAAAATGTGTATGGCGGAAATTTTTATGGATTATCCTGATTTCACAATCTTAATTGAAAAAAAACCGAAGACACACTAATATCCGTGACTCTGCATTTATGTTTGCCGTCATACTTTGAACGACAAAATAATTTTTATGTCTACCTGTGCGAATTTCAAACGCGCAATTTAACACCAGTACTGAAAACCTTCTATCCTTTATGGGTAGACTTTACATAGATAAATTAAGTCGTATAAGAAAAACAAAATGAGTATGTTAAATTTGATGTATGCCTTTTTGTGCTTCTTCGATAACACAATATTGACTGCTGTACCCCTATTTTTGACATTTTTTACTCTTTTAGTATGTTTGTTTTGTTCATGCATCGTTGACAATGTAATGGAATTTGATACGATTGTCATACAAGTGAGAGGTTTAGCTAGCTATAAAACCAGGTTGAATCCACCATTTTCTACATAAGAGAATGCCTGTACCAAGTCAGGAATATGACAGTTGTTATCCATTCGTTTGATGTGTTTGGACTTTTGATTTTGCCTTTTGATTTTGGATTTTCCTTTTTGAATTTTCCTCGGAGTTCAGTATTTTTGTGTTTTTACTTTTTTCAATGGTCAATGTATCATTAAATTATAAAAGAGAAACGAAAGATACCAGAGGGACAGTCAAACTCATAAATCGAAAATAAACTGACAACACCATGGCTAAAAATGAAAAATACATCGGCTCATTTTTCAAACCTTCCCACTTTTCTCGTCAATAAGATGCTAAAATAACATTGAATTGAATAATTTAGATTCTCTACAATATTGTAGAAATGTTCATCGTGACGGTATTGTTCATCTTTTAAGGTTTATATTATAAGCATACTCGTTACGCAATTGAAGACTACCTTTTCACCCAACAAATTAGCTTCTTCCCCTGCAAAGCGTGATAAAATTAAAATGATAAAAAGTCGTTTTTACCAAGATTACACACATTACGCCTAGACATATTGGCTCTTCCTGCTAACATGTCGATATCAATGAAGATGTATGTTCCTCCAAAGGAAAACAACTCGTAAAAACAGATCTCTTATTACAGGGTTAAGTACGAAATATGCAATGATATGTATATGTATGACATTACAAATAGAGTAATCAAAAAGAGAAAGTTAAATCCATGTCAAGTACTACAAATACTAGTCTAGTATATAAAAGACTGTAGTGAAATAGATATTAACAATTTTCAAACGGGAACTTTAAGGGTTAGAAAGCAACAAAGTCGTTTCATTACTGATAAAAATCATCCGTGACATTTTTTGCCAAGCCGTTGACATATTGTCGAAGAAGCATTATATAGTAATCCTGTATTCCTTTGACATCGAACAATTTTAGGTGCAGGCTGTGAATAAGGGTTTGAAGACATGTTTTGTCAAACTTCCACGGACTGTAGGAAACTTTTATGTCAAAAAAGTACAATCACAAAAATACTTAACTCCGACGAAAATTTAAAAAGAAAATCCCTAACCAAATGTCAAAATCAAAAGCTCAAACACATCAATCGAATGGATACCAACTGTCATACTCCTGTCTTGGTAGAGACATTTTCCTATGTAGAAAATGGTGGATTGAGCCTGGTTTTATAGCTAGCTAAACCTCTGACATGTATGACAGGCGCATCAAATTCAACTAGGTTTTTCAAAAGTCAATTAAACCATATATTTACCGAACCAAAATGCAGTCGTTGTTTTAGCATAATTTTTGGGAATTTTGGGTTATCAATGTTCTTCAGTTTTGTACTTGTTTGGCTTTATAAATATTTTGACATGAGCGTCACTGGTGAGTCTAATGTTGACGAAACGCGCGTCCGGCGTACTAAATTATAGTGCTGGTACCATGTTCCGAGAGAGAAAAATATTTATAAAATAACAGTTATTTACCAAAACCAACTAAACGTTAAACACGTTATCGTTATTATACACATAAAAGCACGTGACGTTCTGCGCGGTGAATATACTTTTTCTACAGGTTAATATGCTTATTTATTCAAAATCCCATTCATACAGAAAAACCTACTTAAATTCTATCAATATCATGAATAATCAAATTTTCAGATTTCAATAACATGTTTAAATCATCATAATTTTTTTTATGGAATTAAACTTATATAGTCAGAAGATCATTAATGTTGAAAGCACATATCAAGAATAAAACTATAAAATTGTTTTATAATACAAAGATTACTATTGATTTTGTCGGTAATACAGAAAAGCATAATACAAAACTCAATTTTTGATATTCTTTTCCATATTTTCTGATGAAAGGACTTTTTTTAAAGTAAACGTTTATATCCAGTCTTGGGTTCCAGTGATTTACACATCAAAATGGTAAAAAAAATCAATCTTCCATATATTATTGTATGACATTTTGGCAGACGCCTTTGCAAGAAAAAAAAAACAACTGTAAAAACACAGTACTTTATCTTATTTTGCTGATAACTAGCCTATTTTTGGTAGTTACTATTCAATTTGTAGATTGACAACGGCAATAGCATATGAAAACGAGAGTTCGCTGATTTATTCATGAATTTTATAATACCATGTTTAGCAAAATTCGAGGCCATAGCTTCTTGTGTGTGTACTGATTTAGTCTATAATTGGTAATACAGATAAGCATAATACAATACTCATTTTTAGCTCACCTGGCCCGAAGGGCCAAGTGAGCATTTCTCATCACTTTGCGTCCATCATCCGTTGTCCGTCGTCGTCTTCGTCCGTCGTTAGCTTTTACCAAAATCTTCTCCTCTGAAACTACTAGGCCAAATTTAACCAAACTTGGCCACAATTATCATGTGTGACGTGACCCGGCCAATCAACCAAGATGGCCGCCATGGCTAAAAATAGAACATAGGGGTAAAATGTAGATTTTGGCTTATAACTCTGAAACCAAAGCATTTAGAGCAAATCTGACATGGAGTAAAATTGTCAATCAGGTAAAGATCTATCTGCCCTGAAATTTTCAGACGAATCTGACAACCGGTTAATGGGTTGCTGCCCCTGAATTGGCAATTTTAAGGAAATTATACCGTTTTTTGGCTATTATCTTGAATATTATTATAGATAGAGATAAACTGCAAACAGCAATAATGTTCAGCAAAGTAAGATCTACAAATAAGTAAATATGACCAAAAAGGTCAATTGACCACTTAAGGAGTTATTGCTCTTCATAGTCAATTTTTAATAATTTTGTAAATTTTAACAAAATATTTTCCTCTGTAACTAATGGGCCAAGTTCATTATAAATTGAGATAATTGTAAGAAGCAAGAATGTTCAGTAAAGTCAGATCTACAAACACATCACCATTACCAAAACACAATTTTGTCATTAATCCATCAGTGTCCTTTGTTTAATATGCACACAGACCAAGGTGAGCGACATAGGCTCTTAAGAGCCTCTAGTTTGATAATGTGGATCAAATGTAATTAGTTTTGAGATTCAAATCCTTTAACGCCACATTTGATCTCATTTCGTATGTTTCTTTTCCCTGTTAACATAAGCCAGACAATTAAAAAAAAAGATGGAAGACCATAAGGCGACATTCATAGCTCGTGATTCAAATTTACTAGGCTACGCTCACGTGCAAAAACCATAGACGCAAAAAACAAAGTAATTAAAGCAACATTCTATTCAAAGAACGGAACAATACGAGCCTAATTTACAACAATATCATGTACTCTGGAACGGTGATCAAATCCTACACCACTGGTGGTATCTGTCTTTTACTCTTTGATATCCTATTTTGAACGCTTGATATAATTACTAATGATTATCTATTTTACAGGAAGCGTTATCAAAAGATACCTTGTTGTATGAAACATTAACATCTTCTGATGGTAACAGGAAGAAGATGAAAGCCATTGATGTTTTTGCAGCTGTGATACATTTTTTCAAAGATCATTTGCTTGAATCTGTTAAAATGTTAGATATTAATGAAGGTTCTATTGATTGGGTTCTTACTGTTCCAGCTATTTGGAGCCTAAAATCAAAACAGTTTATGCGTGATGCAGCAGAGCAAGTAAGATTTGTCCGTTAATAAATAAAAGCAATTTAATTTTGTACCTATCTCTGTTATCTGCCGTCATTGGATTTATATATCATCTTGCCTAATAATGAATTGACTGCAATAGAGCTTTTGTCTGAAAAAAAATGCTAACTAATTGGCTGGTTACAGTATCAACGCGAAAACTTCCACTAGCAAGTCAAAAGTTTGTATGGTAAATGAACACTAAAGTAAAAAATATACTTGAAAATGAAGTGTTTTGAATTGAGATCCCAAACATCTGTTAATGGCTTATTTTTGTTGATCTATATATTTAGAAATTTGATAGAAAATACATATAACATTATCTATATGCCTGGATTATACATGACTATGTTAATGTATTCATGTGTTAAACTGCAATCATTATTACGTGTTATTATATTTTATTATGGTATTGTCATAAAAAACGTAATTTTTGTATGAAATTTCAAACCCAAGAGAGTAAGTTAAGAATTGAATGCTTCTTTTTGTAACTTAATTGGGGTGTAAAAGCGTTGACCGAAGTACATTTTAAATGTGCGCACAGTCAACGCTTTATGAAGTTACAAAAAGAAGCATTCAATATTTATAATTACATTTTTAATATTTTTCATTGAACACACGATTTTTATCAAGTCTTTATTTGATTTACCTGTGCACTTAATGGGGGACCTCGCATCATCATGGATGATAAATTTTATCGTGTAATGCAATTGACTAAGGAATAACGCGAGATGTGCAGTTACCCAATCAGAATAACGTATTACAATGAAACATACAACTTATGTAATTATTGATTGGTCTTATACAGAATGTGTTGTTTAGATATTCATGAGGAAAATATACGAACAACGTTATATTTGAAATAGCTGGGTTCTTTTTATATTCAGTGATTCTACCAAAGTGTTTGTTCCTTATTATGGTTTTAAACACTTTGTTTGAACAATAATGTTGACCGTGTAAGACTCTTTGAGGAAGATATGTTTCTGGTTTTAGAAAACTTTAGAAATTATCACCTTTTGTATAATACTTAAAGTATCTTAAACTTAATTCAAAATCAAAACAACGGCAATACCCTTTTTTATTAAACCCAACAGTGGAATACGCACTAAGTGTTAATTATGTATTTTTTGTTTGTTTTGTAGGCTGGGATCGCTTCCAATCAATTAACCCTAGCATTGGAACCCGAAGTTGCAGCGATGTACTATATACGAAACTCAGATGTTGCACAGGAAACAGAGGAACTTGTTTTATATGATGGCGACAAATATATCGTGCTTGATCAAGGGGGTAGATACTACTTAAAAATTGTCTTATAATCGTCAGAAAGATTCAATGATTTTTTTTTTATCTCTATAATTAAAAAGCATCGATCGACCATGTTCTTCTGTAGAACGATTTAAGTTAAAAAAAAAAAAAATAGAAATAAAGTAGTAGTTTGTTTGAACTCAAAGAATTGTTTTATACGTCCTTTTATTTGAACTGTACGTTTTACAAGGGTTGCATGCATCAAATGTGGAGCTGAGTCGGCTAAACATTCCATTAGACTTGAGTTAATCCAAAATCACATATCAATATCGTCGATTAAAATTTTTAATGGGGTTTTGAATGTAAGCTTTTGTTTGCCATTCGTGATCTTATTTCTTTTTTGCAATTCAATTTGTTACATAAGGACATGTCTGTACTAATTTAGGAATATGACAGTTGTTTTCAATTAGATGTGTTTCAACTTTTGATTTTGCCATTAAAAAAAAAATCCGTTTCCCTTTCAATTTGGTATTTTTGTTCATGTTCTTTTTTTGTATGACAAAAAATGCAATACTTATAATTTAGTTCATTTGATGCACGGTTTGTCTACATCAGACTCGTTGGTTATTAAGGAAAATTCTCTGCCTAAAATTAAGAAAATTATTTAGAAACTAAAATTCCAACTCATTCAAGGAATATTGATCTCAGATGTATAAGGCTAGTCTTTTTATGCTTTTTTATTATTCAGCTCCGTACGAAGTAAAATCACAAAAAAATCAAATGGAAAAATCAAAAGCTGAAATACTCCAAACGAATGGATAACAACTGTCATATTCCTGACTTGGTACAGGCATTTTCCCATGTACAAAATGGAAGATTAAACCTGTTTCTAAAGCAAGCGAAACCTCCAAATTGTATGAAATTCGCATCAAGTTCCATTATATTGACAACGATGTGTGAATAAAACAAGTAAACCAAACAGACATAATAAGTAAAAATGTCAAAAATAGGGGTACAGCGGTCTTACAAATGTAATCTGTACAACAACAAACAAAATGTAACAAAGAAGCACACAATTGCATTAAGACCAAGCATATAAGCAAACATTAAGACCAAGAATACACAAATTTACCATAGTACAATAACACAACAAAGGGGTGTATTAGTACAGAGCCACGTCATAAAATTTTGAGTACTTAAAAGTCGTAACAATTCTTGACTTTGAGCGTTCCTGACCTAGTTTCATACAAAAGAAAAGCGCTTCGGAAGCAACTGATTTATTAAGTGTTATTTTAACTATAATGCTTGAAAACATCCTTCTATTAACGAATGTCCATGTATTTATTTAATTAATTGTATATCAATTAGCACGCGAAAGGTCAACAAAGAAACATCGTATTATATACGTTGTTTCGGATTGGTATTGTGTTTGTAAGTACACAACCAATTTAAATTCAACATTATATCAATAATTTAAATTCAAATATAAAGGTAATAATCAAACACAGATTGAACAATAACATTAGTAAACGCATATCAATTACAACAAAATGGCATGTATAATATTATTATCATGTTAAGCTTTGAATAAAATTAATAGAACAAGTTCTTATCATGTCTAGCTTAACCTGTGACCAATGTAAAATATTTATAGTGGATATTATGATATGTCTTATAATATACTCAGACGTTTGATAATTATAGCTTGTCGTTGGTGAATGGCAATTCGTTAAATATACTTTGAAATGGACATCAAAATGGCAACTCAGTAACCTTATGGTACTTAATTGGTTCATCATCTAAACTCATCTTCATTATTTATTAGAAATTAGTTATATATAGTTCTATATAACTATCTTCTTACAGGTGGAACAACTGATATATCTGTACACGAGGTAGTTGGAAATAATTGTGTTAAAGAAATATACCAGTCATGCGGTGGAAACTGGGGTGGAACGGCAGTCAGTGAGGAAATCTTCAAATTCATATCAACTTATTTCGGCCAAAATGTTATTAAGTGTTTCAAGGAAAATAGCGCGACTGAATATTTTGAGTTGATACACAATATTGAACTAGTTAAGAAACAATTTCATTCCTCATCAAAGGATAAGAAACAATCGCATTCCTCACCAAAGGTTACGATTCGTCTGCCTGCAAGTCTTTTGCACGCATATGAACACGAAAAATCAATTTCTACAGTGACCTATGCAGCACATGCAAAGTATCAACGTGTCGAGCTTCTTAGAGATAAGCTTAGAATTCCATATGAAATAGTTTGCTCTTTCTACGAACCGTCAATAAAAAGGGTCACGAACGAACTTAATTGTCTCCTCTCAAAAGAAGAATTTTCAGACGTTAAAATAGTATTAGCCGTTGGGGGTTTTTCACAGTCAACTGTCATGAAAAACGCTATCACGGAAAATGTAAGACCGTATGTTAAAGTCGTTGTACCTGAGGACCCAGAGGTCGCTGTTCTCAAAGGGGCTGTTCTGTATGGATTTCAACCAGAAATGGTCACTGCAAGAATTGCAAAGTTTACGTACGGAGTTGCCGTGAAGAAGGTTAGCTTCAAAGACAAAGGAGTACATTACCATCGTATGTTTGTGAATGCAAAATCAGACGAATTCGACATTCATTTAAAAAAAGGGCAAATGTTGAATGTCGGAGAATTTTTAGATGAACATGTGTACTTTTGTGAAGTGAATGAACATAAAGTATGTTTTCAATTTTTTTCAACTGATGACATTAATCCACATTATACATCCTCCCAAAACTGTACTATGATAGGAATTCTTTGTGTTGATATTGAACCAACGGAATCCAACGAAGTATTATTGTCAGTTAAGATTAACGCAAGTGAAACAGACTTCCGTGCTTCTGTGACAAACGATCAAACTGGAAGAGAATGCAAATCGGCATTTAACTTTTACGTGTGATAAAGTAGTCTAGTTACGAGTTTATTCAATTTTACCTATGACAATGAGTTTATACGCATACAAATTAAATTTTATATCATATCAAATTAAATTTTATATTGTATGATTCCAGTCGAGGTCCAACTTTTGACACTTATAAGCAAGTATCATAACGTAATACAACATACAAATTTCTTACATACACAATATACTCATATCAATATATTCAAAAATTCAATCTAGTAAAATATAAACAGATGTAGCTTGAGTGCTTTTTTAATAGTATTTATTATGATTCTGTTTGATAAATAACGAAATGTCCTGTCTTAAAAAAAGAGGAATCTAAACAGAAAATGTAATGCACTAGTGAACGTTCTTTTAAAAGGCCGTCATTGTACTTGTAGGGTCTAACAAGAAAAACAAGATTCGTAGATATCATGACATGTTGAGACACAGTTTGGACAATGTACTAAAATTGAAATAAAACTCAAATGTACACATGCTTCACATTGTTAACATGTTAACCATATCTATGAATTGGCAAACGTTGATTGCAGCATTTAAATGTACTGGAACGTGCATATTTTATTAGACTTATGTACCCTAAACCGTAATTTATTTTCGTTTGAACCGGTGATTTTTATTGTATTCAAATGTAATTATACTTACTCTACCCTATCTATGACATTTTGTCAAACGTAACAAAAATTAAAAATTTACTCAACGGAATAATGAAATGAAAGGCTGCTTACAAATGTGCTCCTAACTTTTGCTTAGGTAGCCACAACAGTTGCCATCCCGTCATTAAGGAAAAAACTCAAAAAACTATTTTCATATGACATGTATAACCGACTTTTGACATTCGGTTCTATTTTAAAAGAAAAAGATGATTATGTCGTGGGTAGAATACATTTTGAAAATTGCAACGAATTTTAGCTTGCGTATACCTCTCTTACTTAACCAAGTACCCGAATGTCTAACCACGGGGTAGGTAAGCTGTCTAAAATTATATAATTTGTAGTCAAAAATAAAAAGAGACATAATTTGCATTGAAACTTATCAATTAGTCAACATTATATCCCAGGTAGTCTAAAACGTTAATAATAAACGTCAAACTCGAATGGAATATCAGATCTGATCATTTTAATCCCAAATATAAAAAAAAAAGAAGATGTGGTATGATTGCCAATTAGACAACTCTCCACAAGACACCAAAATGACACATAAATTAACAACTATAGGTCACTGTATGGCCTTCAACAATGAGCAAAGCCCACATCGCATAGTCAGCTAAAAAGGCCCCGAAATGACAATGTCAAACAATTCAAACGAGAAATCTAACGGCCTTATTTATGTACAGAAAAATAACACATATGTAACAATATACGCCATTTATTTGTCTATTTTTCATGATAATGCCCGATCTGTAAGAGTGACGCTACATTGATAGAAGACACGCCTACTTATTTTGTTGAAAGTCTTTACATAGACTTCAATTTTTTAACGACAGCAATTACATTTTCTATATTAAGGTCAATGCTTAACACTTTATTTGACATCCCTTGTTCACATTGCGTCTGCATTGGGATTTACTCCCGTAACAACTGGTTGGTTTGCACTGAAGATTGGCAGGCAGGTAACCGGCATGTGACAAATATATATAGTCAGCTAAAAAAGGCCCCGAAATGACAATGTCAAACAATTCAAACGAGAAAACTAACGGCCTTATTAATGTACAGAAAATCTAACAAAAAACACATATGTAACAATATACGCCATTTATTTGTCTATTTTTCATGATAATGCCCGATCTGTAGGTGCAATGACAGTCTATTCATTACGATAATTTCGGAGATTATTGTCCAATAACAGTGTAGTCATCATGATAAGGCCTTAGATCTGGTCCCTATGACAGTCTATACATTATAATGTACGAGCTGCAGAACCAGTGACAGTCTGTTGATCATGATAAAGGCTAATGTTCATCACAATAATATTATTCTGACAGTTAATTGGTTGTGTAATTCGGTGTTATGGGTCGTTTTAATAAATATTCCTTGTTGCAAGGACCCCGCTTATGAGCAGTGGGACTTGACGGAGACGATACGAAATCGGGGGTTTTCGATTTTACATCTCTGATAATAAGAGTCTCTATTACCCTCCTATGATTGCACACTTTGAATGCAATAGAATTGGTGTAGGTAAATAAAAAGTGTGTTCTTACTTCCTGTGTTATTTTAGCTTTTTTTTTATAATGAACAATCAGTTTTTAGTCTGGGAATAAACTTAAACTAACTGGTGTTTTGTTAACCCAAATTATTTCCCACCAAGTCATTTTTAAAAATAAATAATGCCGTCTGGAACTCAAACACCATCTATAATACGTTCAACCTCGTACATAATACTATTCTGCAGTTATTGCTTAACCGCGTAAACACAAAAGACATGTGTAATAAATTTCTTTCAAATTTTGTCACCCACATTTATGATGTTACCTCACCAAATAGGGTGAATATACATGATTATAGAAAGCAGATAGATTTGACAGTACAAGAGTGGTCAAATACACCAAAGGGACGTTAAAACTGACAACGCGATGGTCACCATACACGCAATAGTTCACAGAACACAACATTGAAAAATAATAACGAAGCAACACCGCGGTTATCTCAGGTGCTCCGGAAGGGTAGTCAGATCCTGCTCCACATGTGGCACCTGTAATGTTGCAAATTATTTTCTGAGTTTGTTTAAAAGAACAACATATGTCCTAGACGTGTATTTGAGTGAGTTTTCGTCTATTTATTAACAAATTTATTTAAAAGCGATGCTGATATCTTTTCCATACCAACACCCAGGATATACCGGTATAATAATGTATTCAATTTAGCGCGTTGGTGTAAGAGTGACCTTTTTTGACGCTACATTGATAGAAGACACGCCTACTTATTTTGTTGAAAATTGTTACATAGACTTCAATTTTTTAGTAACAGCAATTACATTTCCTATATTAAGGTCAATGCTAAACACTTTATTTGACATCCCTTGTTAACGTTGCGCCTGCATTGGAATTTTACTCCCATAACAACTGGTTGGTTTGCACTGAAGATTGGCAGGCAGGCTAAAGGTAACCGGCATATGACAAATATGTGAGACATCAGAAAATAGCTTCTCCGTTTGAACAAATAATTTTTTACAATTCGTAATTAAAGACTTAAAAGCACGTTTATGCTCGGATTCCTCTGTCTCTGTATTTTCTGTCGGAACCGGTGTTTCTTTCAATAAATACTTAATGCATGATCTATGGTTGACAGCTTTTGTTAACACAATTCAGTATTCTTGAAAACTTTAAACTATGATAACTCATTACTTCATATACCGCTCGATATTCTGAATCTAATTCAAAGATACTACATATTTTCTGATGGTGTATATCTTATAATATGACAGATGACTGCCAATTCTGGCATCAAAGGAGACATAATTATCAAGATAATATAAATGTCATACATCTAATCTCTACGATATAGTTTAAATAATATGTTTTTCGACGACTCGCATGTATATAATTACTCAAGTGATAAACATTAACACGCAGTAAGCACCTCGCCGTCTCATTTCTCTACCGTTTAGGACACGTGGTAGAAACATGCACAACTGTTTAATTTTACTACAAAAACGAAGCATCAATCTGAAAAAAAATTTTTAGTTAAACGTCCTACCAAAGGAGTCAAAATGAAAATATAAAGCGAAAAATAAAACAAAAACAATACATGTGATCACATGTGATCAAAACATTTATCTGCAACTCGTAAACAATTACCAGTTCAAATACATCCTCTGGGAAATGATCTAGTGTTTCCAATGCAATGCAAATGGGTTTAAAGATATATCAATTCTGTGTAGTGGTGTTTTTTATTACTTGGTTGTCTTTTTTTGTCTGTTTGTTTACCACATTGTTAGTCTCTTACTACTAATAAAGTATGTCCTCTTGATGTCTTCAGTCTCTTTTACGATAATACGGATTACATGAAGTGCAATATGCACATGTTGACGAATGATTTCTTCTGAATGGTTTTCGACAAAAAATACATTTAAACTAATGAAAAATTGTGAAACAATAGATCCACAAAAACCCCAACAAAAAGCTATATCCAGCCATAAAAAAACATTGGTTTTTCGAAAAATCCTATTTTCTGCCTGCCTGATACCATTTAAATAGAAAAGCAAATGACAAAACATTCAGCTTTATTTTTTCCATTTGCTTTTTCACTTTTTCTCTGTTTGGTAATATTTTTTTTTATCTAAACAAAAGTTTTTAACAAACAATGACTAAGAAGGATACACGGACTGGCTTGATGTTCATTGTTGATTTGTCTGAGACAACTCAACATTTCATGAGTCTACTTGAATAACATTCATAATATGGGTCAGATAAAGATAAGTATAATGAATCTTATTGTAAGATATGTTCGCAAGTTTAAAATAAGATAACCCGATTTTGCACCTTATGTTGGACTAATCATTTGGAATATTCGTGGTCATGGGAGCAATTTCGATCCTTGGTAAGACAGAAACGATTTAATGAAAAACAGAATTTTCGAGCGAATCGTTTATACTTGTGAATCATATTAATATTGTACAATATTTTTTTTGTATTTAGATATGAGTTAAAGAAAATATCGGTTCGATTCCCTCGTTACAGAAAGGAATGCTCAATTATAATATTACTTAAATGACAGCATCACAACAATTTGGATGTAAGCAAATATAAAAAAAAGTATAAAATTACAATATAGGCATGCAGATTAAGTTCTCCCAAGTAATTTGATTTCACTTGCTGTCATTCTCCGATTCATCAACGCTTCAACTTTTGTTTTATACATGTTATAAGTAACAACATTTTTTTGGTGACAATATTTTCCACCAGATGAGCCTTTCGACAGAAGAAAATCTCAACTCGGATATTTGATTTCCAATTATATTGACGTTGAGCTTCATTGTTGATTGATTGATTGATGATCAACGCCACTTGTTATGCTATTTTGTGGCGGTCAATTCAAGTTGGTAGAGGAAGGCCGAATTAGCCGCCTAGAGCAATCGGTAGGAAAAGTAACAATCCCACTCAATTAAGATTGGAGTCGGGTGCACCTACCCGTCTTCACTTTAGACATTAATTATCGAAATGTAAAAGTAAAAAAAAAGATTAAATCATTTTTATACAAATACTATAGATGAGGTTATTAATTATAATACTTTTATTTTGTCCATGATTTAAAAAAAACTAAATCCTTGTTTAGTCGATTTTATTCTAGTAACTGCGAGTACTCTCAAATAATATTGTTGTTGTAGTTTGACCTGTTGATACAATTTGTAATTCAGTTTTATTGTTTAAGATTTCCTTATCTTGTTTTTAATCTCGTCTCACTCTTTTTTTTAATATATACTAACTCTGATAAGTATTTAGTATGACATTAAATATTTTCTAATGTTCTCGTACTATGAACAACAACATTATTGATTTTGTAAAAATATTTCCGGACTCCTTGTACTTCTTGAAACAAAATTATTTGTATTTACGTGTGAACGCTATTTAATTTAACGGTGTTTTGTTCAAGGTCATAGTTTTTTTTAATATCACCCCTCTTTTTTTTTTATTAATTTTGTATTTACATTGTGTCATGGATCAAACTGATTTTTTCTGTTTATGTTTATATATTTTTTGATTGAGTTAAGCCATTTTAATTGATCTTTTATATTGTGTCTTTTTATATTGTGATGTTAAACTAGTATTTCAGGTAAGGGTAAAGGTTGGTGCCAGCCGCATTTATTTGCACCTGTTCTAAGTCAGGAAACTTTTATTCGGTGGTTGTCTATTGTTGATATGGCTTATAAGTAATTCCTGTTTCTCGTTTCTTACATAGATTAGATCATTGGATGTCCTGTGTAAATGGTTTTAAACTAGTCATTTTTGGGGACCTCTTATAGCTTACTGATTGTCCTTAGCTATTTTACTTGGCTGTAGAAATGACTTAAAACACTTTAGACTAATTTATTATCCATTCGACTTGTCAATATAGCTTTATTCCTTTCAGTGTTCACTGTATGTATGATATACTTTCAAAAGGAAACACATGGTAAGTGTCAAATTAAAATAATAAATAAAATTGAGAATGAAAACGGAGAATGAGGATTATTGGCCATGTGTGTTTCATTATAAGCAAATAGCATTTAGTTACTCTTTAAAGAAACGTTTTATATAATCATTGATAATCGAACTGTTTTAAATGTTTTAAAAAAATAATGTTAACTCTAGTTCATCATTGACTTTCAATTTTGTATGGTTATACATATTGGTTATTCAAAATACTTGTACATAAGAGTAGGGTAGGGTGAGCAGTATACATGAAAGTCAGAGAATGACAGACAAACATTGTCAAAATAAAATATAGGACCAGACAAATGGTTTGTTTAAATACACACACAGCTAAAACTCGGGCAGCATGCATTTCAAAACTTCGATGTTGAACTGAGATGTTCCGAACGGACACTTGATTGCGTGTATTGCTTTTTGGTTTGTCTTATCAAACTAACGAAAATACAAATATTTACGCCTAGAAGACAGCACCCAAATAACCCAAACTCTCTTTAGGTAAGCAAACGGTCTTCAACAATATACATGCTCAAAATTGACCCAACATCAAACAAAAGCGAAATGAATTACAGCGACTACATCATATCTTTCATTATGTTTACTACTAGGTTAGAAAACGCTAATTTTGATAAAAGGAGTGAGATTTCTCTTCCTCACGTGGCAATTTTTTTTACCTGTTTCAT
This sequence comes from Mytilus galloprovincialis, assembly GCF_965363235.1. NCBI lineage: Eukaryota > Metazoa > Mollusca > Bivalvia > Mytilida > Mytilidae > Mytilus > Mytilus galloprovincialis. The sequence continues at coordinate 78,573,583 of NC_134845.1, read as the reverse complement.
GCAAAACAGCCTTTCAACGTTTGTATCAAGTTTAGATTCAGATTATTTTGGCCTCGGTACATACATTGTCAAACTTATGAAAAAAATGATAATTTTAATTTTCAAGATGACCGCCTTTTGTCTACGTTGTATACCTGGTTCTTCTGTAAAAAAACCATTATAGTGAATAGTTTTTTTTTTGTTACATTGTTTTTATTTCAAGTATACCAAAATATCATCAACCAATTGCATTTATATATTTTATTATGTTTTGTTCAAGGTTTAACCTGTTTTAGTTGTTTGGGTATTTTTGATTTTGCAAACATGTGGATAACTGTAACGGTGGAGAGGTAATGATTCTAAATTCAACTGTTGTTTCGAATAACCATCAGTGATCGATATCGATTTTATAGGCATATACAAAACGTTGATCAATAATTCAATTATATCACGAACAAAACGTCTAATTTGTGTTTGAGTGGGCAACAGTAAGAACTGATAATTACTATAAATAACTATCGATATAGAAGTGTTTGCTCTGCTTTTTTCGTGTTGTGAAAATAGAAAAATAAAAACTCTCATTTTAGATGTTAAAGCGGATTATTTTATGTCACATGTACTTGACAAATTTGCATTTATGTAAAAATTTCAATAATAGCAAGAAATACAAACACGAAATTTGGAATTTGCAGTAATATAGAACTAATTGATTCCCTGTTTTTGCTGAGCATGCACTTTCAGAAAAAAAGATCATTGGAACAATGGAAGTTTAGAACATTCTTATAGAGTAAAATACTTTGTTTTGTGTTCCATTTCACAGAGACATAACTTGGGAATGTTACTAGTAAATAAATATGTACATATTGTTTACATTGAAATATGTGGTAACCTTTCATTCGAGGTAGGGATAGTTAAGAAAATTAGTGTTAGTTTAAACTCTGAGAAGTTCAGGGCATATAAACGTTGGAAATATGCCGCACAGCCCTATATTTTGACCTTTGAAAAAAATTGTGGTGCATATGAACTTTCAATTCTAGGATAAGATTTTTTTTCAAAACTTCACAGTAAAAGTGGTACAGTTTTAGCCGAAAATCCTGGGCCTTAAATATTATGACTCGGCATAAATTCACAGTTTACAGTATGCATAGTTTACTTAAAGTCCTGGATACAAAATTAATTCATAATATTTGCATATTTGTAAGTTAAATTGTTGAGAAGTGCTTATATTTACTGTACGCAGTCATTGAAACTCATAGATCCTTCCTGAATATTATTTATGGGGTATTTGTGTCCTTTCGATAACCCAAAAGTAAGCCGCAACACCTAAATCTGCTTTTTTGTCACCAAGGCATAATACATACAAGCTAGAAAAACTAAAATACCTCAAGAAAGCTTACAATAGTGTGTTCTATCCTAAATATGTACTAAATATTCCAAATTGCTAGAAACAGCACAATGATTTAGGAAATTTGAGGCCCCAGGGGCAAAAATCATAGAAAATTGCCTATCCCCTGGATCAGAAAACAAATAATTTAACTTGTAAATGCTATGATTTTAAGATTTAAAAGTTCTTGATATAGAAAACAATAACAATGCTTGGAAGTTATGCAAACATCAGATGTAAGCAGTCGTCTCTACAACATTTTAAGTGAATTTATATCTCAGACTGGTATCTGCATACATACAACTATTGCAAATATGGCTTTGTTTGAACACTTCTAGTATATGTATTAGCTAAATTGTGTCAGATATATGGTTACAGATGATACTGTTGTGACAAGAATTCTAAATTGACCATTTGAGGCAGAAACTGTGTTCTTTAATTGACAAATAGGCATACAGTAAGATGTGGACCGGAGACAGAGGCTGGATTGGATACTTTATGTAATCTTGAATGTTGTACTGATAGTTCAGAAAAAAAAATGCCTAGAACCTGTTTAAAACTGTTTTGATAACATATTGAAAGCATATCAGAATACTATAAATGTTGTTTAGCAGTCTATATGTACTGGTAATAATGGACGTCATACTAAACTCCGAAATATATAAAAGAACAACAATTAAAAATCAAACAAGACTAAAAAAAAAGGCCAGAGACTCCTGACTTGAGACATGAGCAAAAATGTGGCAGAGTTAAACATGTTTTTTTGAGATATCAACCCTCTTCCTTTACCTGTAGCTAATATAGAAAAAAACAAAACAAACAGCAATATGCACAGTAAAAGTCAACTAAACAGAAGTCCCTTCCGATGTCAGAAAAAGTAACAAAAGATACTAAACAAAATGACAATGATACATAAATGAACAAAGGACTACTAGCAGTTACTTACATGCCAGCTCCAAACCTCATATAAACTGATTGAAAAATTATGTCTTGGGTTTATTACAAAATATCAAACACCATAGCAAAAAAAAAAAGATCACACAAACAACAGTTCAAACCCATTATCAATAATGTTTAATTTGATAATGATATTGAGCATAACGAATCCAACGAGAACGTTAGGTTGTTGTGTAATAGTCAACATTTATCATGTTTATGTTGTTGCTTAATGTTTTATTAGATATGTGGACTTGAAAAAATGGTGTATCCATCTGGGGAGACAACCTTTAATGTCGGATGTGTCCAATCAAAGGAAACATTATATATTCATGTTAAGTAGAATTATAAAAATAAACGTCAATTAAAAGCAACAGGAGTATACCGCTGTTCAAAAATCATAAATTGATTGAGAGAAAACAAATCCGAATTACAAACTAAAACCGAGGGAAACAACCATAAGAGGAAAACAACAAAACAACAGAAACACTGAAGTGACTCAAAAACAAACGACAATGCAAAATTCATAGACACGAACTATTAGATTAAAACTGCCATATGTACATGTATGACTTGGTACTGGACATGTTAAGAAAATTTGTAACTAGCCTTCTCAATAATTGATTGTATCCTGTGAAATTTAATTTCACTTTTCCAAAACAAACGATTCAATCGTTCAATATTTTATTTTCAAAGTAAAGCAGCGTTACATTGTCTTTTGATGCAAAGTTTTCGAAGTGCGTTTGTTTCATTTTGTTTCGTTTTGATATTTTACTGATTTTCTTTTTTTTTTTGGAAAAAAGGGGGGGGGGTGAGTGGCTCTTTAATGTATTTTATCATTGTCCAGTATCAATAATGCCACATTATGGTTTTTTGTTTTGATAATAATTGAGACAAATATCACAGGCGAACTGATGTAGGTGTTGGGATCCTTTCAATATCAGAACATATTGTTTTGGGGAATCTGAGGTTTAAATGTTTGATTTTCTTCCAGTACTTTGCATCACTCAAATATTTCCGTTTCATATAATATATTATTGTATTAAGCGTTATTAAATCAAAGCTAAAAACTGAACCCAAGGGGAAAACATCAACTATAAGAGGAAAACAACGGAACAACAGAAACACTTAACTGTAACAACAAACGCAAATATAAATATTCACGGATTATTTGATAATAACTGCCATATTCCATATTTCTGACTTGGTACAGGACATTTTTAGAAAAATGGTGTGTCGAACTTTGTGTTATGGCTAACCAAACCTCAAGCCTTTATGGTAGCTTAAAAAAAGGCTCAAATGACAACATTACGTGTCCGAAATACCGCACAAATGAACGAAAGAACACATAAGACATGGAAATGCAAAAATAAATAATCAAATAGTACATTACAACATGTAAACCACAGAATTACAACGGACATCTCCCATGAGTTTAAGACAGTACAGCAGTACAGAAAAAAACAAAGTATAAAACCACACAAATATCTTCGTAGAAGATTTGTGCTAATCGGTATAGACTTTTAACAAATATCTTCGTAGAAGATTTGTGCTAATCGGTATAGACTTTTAGCATGTTAGAATCAAACACATTTGATTTTTTGCTTGCGATTCCAGAACGTTCGATCGCAAATGTGCTCAAAATCCATGCTCATTGTTAGTTGATTCCTAGTTTATTTTTATTCAGAGAAGATTGTTATTCTATATCATTGCCGTTTATTATGTTTAAAAACTATAAGAGAATAAGAAATAGGCAAACCCATTGACATTAACAAAGTGAATCCTTGGTTATAAAAATTTAACATTGAAATTCAACATTAGCATGATTAAATTGACAACCAAAAGTCGGTCATTTAATTTTGATACAGCTTAGAACCTGTAAGTAAAAAATGAATGTGAAATATGTTTGTCAGAAAATTATCAAGCAACTTCGTGCTTTAAGTCACCTTTTATTTTAATAGACTTCTTAAATCTGTTTTTGAAATGTGGTATAATTATTGTATCATAAAGATCATATATACATTTTTGAACGTGTAGTCATTATTATCTTTTTTATTTTTGCCTTTAGACATGTTATGATAATGGTACCAAATCATCAGAACACGACACCTGTCGTCATTGTTGCACTACAGACATATGTAATGATAATGGCGGTGGAGAAAGAGGTCTGTCAATATAGATTTTTTTGCGAAACCAGAAGATTGAAATATTGCCTTACTCTAAATAACTTTATATCGATGATAATGAGTCCTTCTTGAATCAGAAATACATAAAGAAACGGATATTTATTTTATACCTTAATTACACACAACTCTTTATTGCTGGATCTTTCAAGTGCTCCTCTGATCCTGTTTCTACATTGTTAACAACATTTTATCAGTAATCAGAGCATATATATATATTTCGAAAATACCTACTCTAGGGATTGCGTGAAAAAATATATATACTAAACAAATGCAAGCATATGTTAGAGAACCTATAATCTAAGTCTGTTTTCTCTAGCAATTCTATAAATATATTTGACTTTCTACCCTTTACAATAATAATCCCCTTTCAAAACTAGGAAGAAAAACTGGTCCTGCTTTGTTTTATAAAAAAACGAAACGGTCATTGTAGTCAACTGTCTTGTTAAATTGTAGGAGTAGGCACGTTTTTTTAAAGATATTAAGTTTGACATCTTGGAAAACCTGCAGTTTACCTATTACGAAAAATATTTTGGAATCTAAAAAAATGTATATACAAATAAGATTGTTATCGACTTTTTAGGGGTAATACAAAGATAAAAGTATTTATGATTTTTTTCTTATATTGTTATATATATATAAATTAATGAATACGACACTTAAAATGTCCTGTACCAAGAAAGAAATATGGAGGGGTTTGTCAAATAGTCAAATAGACAAGCAGTCTAGTGTTTTTGATAATCCGTTGATCTTCTTATAGTTGATATGTTTTCTTCGGTTTTACTGATTTTGGTTTGTGACCCGGATTTGTTTTCGCTTGATCGATTTATGACTATTGAACTGCGGTATACTACTGTTGCCTTTATACAAATATTTTCTGGCATAGTCCTGAACTGCATCCATTAGTAATCCGAAGTACCTTTTTCAGTTAAAAAGCAAGGATTTTCGGTGTTTCATCCCTTTGACTAAGATATGTCTAAGTATGCATTGTATACAATTCGAATGTCATTGAGTAAGCAACTAAACAAAATAAGCAAACTCAAAAATTGGCAAACACGAATTAACTTTATATCTGGTAGGAAAACATTTTAAGAATACTTTCGACTCACAGTTTGAAAAATACACTAAGTTGTACTCCTTCATTTTCAAGACTAACGAGACAATTAACATCGTGTTTTTACGGAGATCTGTAATTTGTTAATTTGAATTGAAAGGGATATATATATACCAAAATGTAAAATGGTATCCTTAAAGTCCTAAAAGCACTCCTTGCATTTTTACATTGTTTTTCTTCAAGAAATAACATTTTGTATCAATCTAAGGAAAAAGAAAATATCGCAATTGCAGGATTAACACATCTAAGAGGACCGATTTGTTACCATTGTGATGGAGCATTATCAATGGACGAATGCAAAACAATATTAATTTGTGAACAAAACCAGGTATTTTTTATCTTCTGCTTTTTATGTAGTTTCTGTAATCTCTTTTTTATTTCTCATTTCGATTACACATACGTGTATGAATTAATGGACGGTTTTCAACTTTAAGCTTTGTAAAGTTGTCGAATTTTGTTAAATCACTATCTAAATCCGGTTATATTCAAGAAATTTCTTTTTTTCTAGCAATTTCAAATAAAACGTGCCATTTTTGTAATAACGTATTCATGACTTTTCCTAAAATTGATTGCTTTTTTATTATTGGGGTTTCTTAGAACTTTGAAAACGACACAGGATCGTTTCCTTACAAGCAGGATTGACGACATAGCTTCAATGGACATAGCCGATCAAAAATAGAACTACATGTTGTGTACAATGTATCCAACTAACAAATTTATAATGTAACTTTTGACAAATAATAACGAGGCTTCTAGCTTGGGACTTCCTCGTGCATATGAGGCTAACACAAAAACTCATTTATTGATAATCTCGTCATATATCAATGGATAATTTTAACACTTAAGATTTCAAAAAACGACATATCAAAATATTAAAATTGAGAATGGAAATGGGGAATGTGTCAAAGAGACAACAACCCTACCATAGAGCAGACAACAGCAGAAGGTCAACAACAAGTCTTCAATGCAGCGAGAAATTCCCGCACCCGGAGGCGTCCTTCAGCTGGCCCCTAAACAAATATATATACTAGTTCAGTGATAATGAACGCCATACTAAACTCCAACTTGTACACAAGAAACTAAAATTAAAAATAATGCAAGACTAACAAAGGCCAGAGGCTCCTAATTTGGGACATGCGCAAAATTGCGGCGGGCTTAAACATGTTTATGAAATCTCAACCCTCCCCCGAAACCTCTAGCCAATGCAGAAAAGTAAACGCATAACAATACGCACATTAAAATTCAGTTCAAGAGAAGTCCGAGTCTGCTGTCAGAAGATGTAACCAAAGAAAATAAACGATATGACAATAATACATAAATACCATCAGACTTCTAGCAGTAAACTGACATGCCAGCTCCAGACTCAATTAAACTGATTGAAAGATTATGTCTTCATCATATGAATATCAGACACACTCCTTCTCGTGAGGGGTTTAGTATCATAGCATCATGACATATATGAGAAGAACACAACCCGTGTCATGCCAATGGTTTACATGGTTGAAAAGGAAATACGTATTTCTCATCTCTGCTCCTTGCTGCAAATTGGAAAAACGTATTGCATTATAATTTCCAATTTTCAAGTCCAGTTAGTACTTTTAAAAGAAATTTTCTGATATATAAGATTTGCATTATCCATAAAATAATCATCACTAGAACGAAACCTAAAAAGGTCTCTATCAAATCATTTTGTATGTGTCATTTGCAGATAAATCTTTTTATTAATAACATCGTGTGTCAATAAACATATCAATACCAATTTGATATATTGACTTTACGCATGTTAATGCTAATTTGTATGTTTTTAGTTTTGTTATATCGAGGAGCAATTTAGTTTTGGGGAAAGGTTTTACTCAACTAGCTGTCAGTACAAGAATGTAGGTACAGTAAATATAACATATACATGAGATACGTTGTATGCTACAAATCAAATAACTATTTAACAGGGAAAACCGTTTTTCAAGAGTCATACATCGATTAAGCGAAAAGAAATCCGTTTCACAAACCAAAACCACGAAAACCGAGAGACAGATCTGGAACAACTCCGTGTCATCTTTAGAAAAATATACACTGTTTAGACTTTTACATTGGTTGTTTGTTGGTTGTTCTACGTCTGGCGGCAAATATGTAATGCACGTTTAGGACAAGAACAGATTAATTGTTTTAGTTATTAATAGATTACACATGATAAAATTTTAACAAAAATAAGTTTAAACTATCGTCCGGAATAATGACAAAATAATTAAAGACAAACTTATATAACTAAACAAAAAAAAAAATCATGTAGTGGGATTAAATGTGTTTGTGATCGTTAAACCCTTTCCTAAACATCAACAGTGATGTAAAAGAAAACATAAGAGCAAACACTTTAAACAGTCGGATAGGACTTACAATTGACTTATCAGATCGACACAAATCACAACTAACATAAATACAAAGACAAACTTCCGATCTTAGATTGGTCACAATTACTGAAAGATAGATTATCGTGTTGTTGCAAACATCTGAATCATTTAACATAATTCACTTTCTATTGTGCTTTTGAATACTACAGCTTTCCATGAGAATGTGTTATCACAGCTCTTAATAAATTAAATCGTTTAATTTCAGAAGTTGCCGAATTCTATAATCAATGAAAAAAAGGAAGTTTTCTCATATAATAATATTTGAGTTTAAATTGTAAAATTGAATAGCAAAATTTTAGGTTTGTGATGCTGTATCAGGCGGATTTCCTATAGTAGGCAGGAAGCGAACAGCAATTAAAATACTTCGAAGTTCTACATGTAGATAGTTATCAAAGGTACCAGGATTATAATTTAGTACGCCAGACGCGTGTTTCGACATAAGACTCATCAGTGACGCTCATATCAAAATATTTATTAAGCCAAACAAGTAAAAAGTTGAAGAGCATTGAGGATCCAAAATTCCAAAAAGTTGTGCCAAATACAGCTAAGGTAATCTATGCCTGGGATAAGAAAATCCTTAGTTTTCGAAAAATTCAAAGTTTTGTTAACAGGAAATTTGTAAAAATGACCACATTATTGATATTCATGTCAACACCGAAGTGTTGACTACTGGGCTGGTGATACCCTCGGGGACGAAACGTCCACCAGCAGTGGCATCGACCCAGTGGTGTAAATAGTTATCAAAGGTACCAGGATTATAATTTAGTACGCCAGACGCGTGTTTCGACATAAGACTCATCAGTGACGCTCATATCAAAATATTTATTAAGCCAAACAAGTAAAAAGTTGAAGAGCATTGAGGATCCAAAATTCCAAAAAGTTGTGCCAAATACAGCTAAGGTAATCTATGCCTGGGATAAGAAAATCCTTAGTTTTCGAAAAATTCAAAGTTTTGTTAACAGGAAATTTGTAAAAATGACCACATTATTGATATTCATGTCAACACCGAAGTGTTGACTACTGGGCTGGTGATACCCTCGGGGACGAAACGTCCACCAGCAGTGGCATCGACCCAGTGGTGTAAATAGTTATCAAAGGTACCAGGATTATAATTTAGTACGCCAGACGCGCGTTTCGTCTACATAAGACTCATCAGTGACGCTCATATCAAAATATTTATTAAGCCAAACAAGTAAAAAGTTGAAGAGCATTGAGGATCCAAAATTCCAAAAAGTTGTGCCAAATACAGCTAAGGTAATCTATGCCTGGGATAAGAAAATCCTTAGTTTTCGAAAAATTCAAAGTTTTGTTAACAGGAAATTTGTAAAAATGACCATATATTATTGATATTCATGTAGCAGATGTTGTGAAAATGATCTGTGTAATACTGATTGTTGGAAATCGAATTTGAGTGGAACAACAACTACACGCACTGCGAAGTCCACAATTACAATAGATACAACAGTAATTGCAACTACTACTACTGCAACAACTACTTCGGCGACAACTACATCAAAAGGTGTAGTAATTTGTCTTCTTTTACATGAAATTTACACAGTGTGAATTTTAAGCAACACTCCCATGTCTCAGTTCATTTGAAAATACATTTAAGGCTGTTTTTGGTTTTTACAATTAATAAAACTCTCCTGATTTTCTTTAGGCAAAAACAGTTTTGTTCAAAACTGAATATTGTGTGGATGTTTCGTTGGTCTTGTGTTTCGTCTGATATCCATTATCACTGAGCTACATGTAGTATTCAATTTTTATTTAGGGACAAACTGAGACACACTTCCCGGTGTAGGATTTTCTCGCTGTGTTGAAATACCCATTGGTTGATTTCGATTGTGTTATGCTATTCAGTCGGGTTGTTGTCTCTTTGACACATTTCCCATTTCCATTCTCAATTTTTATACTTAAAAAATGTTCATTTAATAGAAATATTAACATCAAACAATTGTGTAACTGTCGTACTGAAATACGAATCCATCAACATTCTAGCTGCCTCTATTTTCGAAAAGTGACATCTGTACCAGACATACCTTTAGCTAGAACCAAGTACAATGAAAGTTCCACCTGTACTGGATTCCGAAGCTACACTAAACACCTTATAAATATATAATACAAATATACATATATTTCTACTTCAATTCATTTTTCCACTACTTAACTGTCTATTCTATTTACTAGTTAACTAGGTATACTTAAGCGACTGGTAATAATTTTTTAAAATATGGCCTTTGAATATAGTGGAATTAGTTACTTTTGCAATTCCAAAAATTCCTTGGAAGAACTTGATAATTTGCATGTTTATATTGTTGATTTCGAACCTGTTTGAGGTTTTGCTTTTTTCTGCCCAATATACCACTTCGCCTCATTAACCAATTAGGAACAAAATCACGCAAAAAATGGGAATCTTATGCAAAAAAACTACCACTACTTTTGAAAATACAGCAGAGATAATACCCCTAAGTCAAACTATGTTCTAACGCTTTGTCCCTGATTGAATCGTTGGCCCCGCAGAAACCATTCTTATGGTGACAAAAAACATAAGTGTTGAATTCATTTTCTGTATTTATATTTACTTTTTACCAATTGTTGAATCATTTTGAAACGCTTAGGTTTGTCCACCTCCAAGATGTTATTGAATTAGCTGTAATTAGCAAAAATTTATAAATTTTACATTTTCCGTTTTTATGCTCTACAACTTCATCATTGGGTTTGTCTTCTAACTGTTATGATTAAAGCGACACTGGTGTGTCTTAAATTGATTAGACATGCGAACGGCGGCGTTCTTCTTATTTGCACTGGCAGTTTTAAAATGTCCTTTTTTAAATGTTGATATTGCTTACTATTTTATTTACGAAGTTTAAGGAACTTAAAACATTTAGTTTTATAAGAGTTCTATTACGTTTTGTATAGTCATCACGTAAGATCCAGAAAGCATTCTCGTAATGGTCATTCTTGATTTCTTACTTTGAATTGATGTAAATTGCAACATGAAACATTTGACAATCGGGATTAAAGGAGCGTATAAGAATGTTTTGAAATGATATGCATGTTGGTTGGTGAGTCGTTAACTGTTTTAAATAACGACTTTGGTGTTAAAAATGACATTGAGGAATATCCTAGTTTATGGTAAGTTAGTTTGATCGTTAGAAATGCCTGTACCAAGTCAGGAATATGACAGTTGTTATCCATTCGTTTGTTGTGTTTGAGATTTTAATTTTGTAATTTGATTACTGATTTTCCGTTTTGAGTTTTCCTAGGAGTTCGGAATTTTATTATTTTACTTTTTGCAAATTTCTTTACTTCCATTATTTTTTAAGGGAATCCGAGGGAATGCTCTGACATCCAGTTTGACAAGCATGGTGTTTTTACAATATATCCAAAAGGCGACCTCAAACCTAAAAGTGTGTACTGTATGATATTAAACGGCGTAAAATGGACGGTTTGTAACATTATTGTTATTGCTTAAGGCTTTTAGTATGTACATGTAAGCTTACTCAAGGCTGCACTTCAGAGTGCTGCTACCATCTTACGATTTATGTAATATCATCTTTACAATCTTTTTAAACAGAAAGAGATGTGGTATGATAGCCAATGAGACACCAAAGTCCAAATAAAGTTAATGTAAGCATTTATAGGCAACAGTATGGCCTTCAACAATCAGAAAACCCCATACCGGTTAGTTGTCTAAATAAGGCTCTGACATGAAATCCAATCGGGAAAACTAACGGCATAATTTATAACAAAACAATACTAGTAATCGAAAAACAATTATGACAGACATGAACCAACGACAACCTCCGAACCACAGGCTTCAGACTTGGGACAGGCATATACCAAGTTTGGTAGGTTCATACATGTTTTTGAGCGCTCAACCCTTACCATAACCTGGGACAGTGAATACAACACGACATAATACAAAAAAACTATACAATTTAGTTGAGAATGGACTGCTAGTAACTCACCATTAAACAACATAAACCACATTCGACTTGGATGCATTGGTTTCCTGGGTCACCAAAATATTGAACAACAATTCTCTATTCCAGAAATATGCGACGGACTTAAATTTGATTTCATAGAGAAATTTGTTACACAAGTGGATAAAATGTATGCTTACAATTATTCAAAACGAGTTAATGCCGAAACATGGTATTCGCAAACTTATATGTTAATTAAATCAACGTGTTAAACTAGAGCCGGTTTGGTAGAAAGCGTGCACAACTTATGAAATTATTCTATATTTTAGTTTACTGAAAATAATGGAATCTTTACTTTTTCACGCTTCATTTGACTTAACTTAATGCAAAATGTTAACGATAGAAACACGTTTGACCCGTCCCCCTTAAAATGTTTATCGTCTCTCGGATCTCGTTTGTTGTTTGTCAAAAGCAATCATTTATATCTAACACATCTTACTCTTCAAATAAATAATACTTAAGTTGCTATTTTAATATGCTGATTATTTATCATTCCATGTCAGTAATGAGGATTCTAAATATTTGTTAAACGTCACAAATTACAGCGGTATAGCGGGTATATATTATACTTATCTTCATATTTTATTGATTTAGCTAACTATAACAATGGCATAAGATTGTTTCTCCTGGTATGTGTTTTTAAATGTTTGTTTTTCTAGCTTTTATCATCGGTTTACAAGTCAATGTTAACCTCTAACTTACCTGCATACCTAACAAAACCAAACTATTGCACTCTTAACTGAATAAAATAGGTTTTTCAGTTGTTTATTTAAGAAATAGTGATCCGACAAAATCCCCAAAAGATAACAAAACTAGAAAGACCGTTGAAACTTTGCTTAAACATTTCAAAGAAGCAAATATAAATTTCAGTCCCTTAAATAGTGTTATTCTTTTAAATGCGGAAGTGAAATAATTGGTTTTTACCACTTACAGTAAATTGAGGTATTTTGACATAGTTGATTGGTGTAATGATGAAATTTACCCGAAATTGCACGAATGATTGTGACTTTACTTGATTCATAGATGTACATGTATGGTTTATTCTATTCGCTTCAAAATTGTTTATAATAAAAATGGATACGAACGATAAATAAGTCTACAAAACATAGTAGTATTTACAGTTCGCACTGCAATTTGAACTACAGAATATTTTCAAAGATATAAGGAAAACCTTTTTGCTTAGTTCTTTGATTTCAAAATCAGATATATTGAAGATTTCCTGCCTCTCTTTTACCCACACATCAGTCAGTCAGTACTTACATTTCCCAGTTAGCTTGTGATAAAGGATACTACAGAAACTAGGAGGGCGAATTTAACTTTCCAATTGTCAATTTTGCCTTGTCTCATTGTACTACACTTATCTGCGCCATCGTATAACGTGCACATATCTCAAATGATACTTCACGCTCGTGCATCTTGAGTTAATACCGACTTCATGAACAGGGATGTACCCCTGACTACTTAAACCAGGCCACAGATCCTGACTTCTTTAAACAAGCCACAGATCCTGGCTACTTAAAACAGGCCACAGATCCTAACTACTTAAAACAGGCCACATATTTTAAAGGGATATTCAAACATATTAGTCGATGATAATATCAAAACGGTATGTTAAAAGTAGTAGAGCGACGTAAATGACAATATAAATTCGGCAAAGCTCTACATAGACCATCAAAGATCAACACGAAACATACTGAAACAAGGGGTTAACTCGTGTGCCCCCGGAAGGTTTAGCAGATAATGTTTCGATTGTGACACCTGAATGTCAAACGTGAAAATTTAAGTTTGGTGACATGTAATTAATTATCAAGAAGAACTGACGGCTAAAATATACACATAATAGGATTTTATATCACCGTATCACGAATAATGATACATTTAAGCTCTGTCGTGACCCAACTCATTAGCAACATCCTTTTGCGGTTTAACATTTTTAGATACTTAGTATCAGATCAGATAATTTGCAATTACATTTTAGTTTGTGTTCCATTCCTGTTTGTAACATATTGATACTTTTGATTCGCATGACACGGGTTAGATGTTGTTCACAAAACAGCAATGAACTCTTTTTTTTGAATTTTTTGAATTCCACTAGCTTTGTTTAAAAACATAAACGTCGGTTAACTACTGTTGCTTCTAATGTCTCTTTGAGACATACAGCCGGCTCAAGTCAAGAAATTGAAGTCACGGCTATCAAAAGTTGTTCTATGTGTACTATTGTTTGTCTCTGGGTGTTTTCCTTTTTTTCGGCCATGGCGTTGTCAGTTTATTTTCGACTTATGACTTCCCTCTAGTATCTTTCGTTTGTCTTTCATATGCTTGCATCTATTGTAAAAAGACCACAACCAAGACAAGGAACTTCATTCTCTAAAACAGAACATTTAAGTAAAGGCTGTTAAATGCTAATTTGTCATACAGCTACTTTAACCTTTACTGGGAGTCAAACTGTATTCTAAATTACAAGAACATCCACAGAAGAAAGTTGTTTACCATCAGCAGTGCGATATAAATGCTATCCCTAGTTCAGATATTAAATCAATTACTGTGGATTCATTATTATTCGTTGGATACCAATTTTCGTTGGTTTCGTGGTTGCAGGTGAATCATGAATTTCGATGTTCAACGAATTACAAATTTATAATAGGCTTTGTTTTCAGAGGTTGCCAAACCACGAAATCAAATATCCACGAAAATGCAAGTTTTCCTCAATCCACGAAAATTAATACCCATGAAAATAAATGAATCCACAGTATACAGACCAGAATGTAGGACATAACGACCACGACAATCGGAAACATTCCGCAGACTACAGTCATGTGATCATGGCTGGTGTACACTATCGATGGGGATCATAGATGGGATCTTGACCTTTGTTTAGAGACATTTTGAGTTGCAAGCAGCAGGACAAGACGTTTCTTTCAATAGAGGAATATTTTGACATTTGTCCTGGAGATGCACTGATGTTTCAGTTGTTTTATGTCCCCCATTTATTTATTGATATGACCAAAGTGTATTTTACAATGACGAAATGTTCGAAATTGATGTCCAATGATGATTGATAAAAGCTCGCTATATGTGGTATACACAAATTTGACCACCACTCTTTTGCAATGCAAAACACATTAAATGTACGAAGTTTAAAATTCATATTCACAATATTATTTTAGGAGACGTGGCTTAAGAATTTTGTCGTGTTCTTTAAACACTATTGACCAATACTGACACTTACGAACATATGTATTCCAGCCAAGGGCCAGAATGTCGTCATAACGTACCCACATTACAAAAGTCTTTTTAGGTCTGAATTACTGATTACAGTTACTTATATTTAGTGTTATGTTAATCTATCCTGCATAGAATTTATTTTATCTTGCGTCACTTAGTTTGGAATTGAATAACCGAAACTTTCTCCATTTTCAAACGTGTAAAATATTGTTCTATCATAAAACATATCTTTTTAAAGTTGTTAGTTTATCTAAAAATGATTTATATTCCTATTAATACAAATTTATTTCATAGAAATCGTCATGAAATTGTAAAAACTCAATTATAAGTATGTTTTAAAATAATTTTGGTTGTCTGTTTTGCATGTACTGAATTCAACGTATATGACTAAACTTAAGTTTTCACTCCCATTGAGGTATACTAGATGGGTAAATATTTAAACCCATTTTTTCCATATTTTCTATAAATTTTGTTAAGTTTTGACGAACGTTGTTCCTATTACTTGAA
Organism: Mytilus galloprovincialis; assembly: GCF_965363235.1. Classification (NCBI taxonomy): domain Eukaryota; kingdom Metazoa; phylum Mollusca; class Bivalvia; order Mytilida; family Mytilidae; genus Mytilus; species Mytilus galloprovincialis. The sequence goes on along the minus strand of NC_134845.1, from coordinate 78,557,864 downwards.
AAAAATTCACCGTTTAAAACTGAAAACTACCCCCCTTTTTATATAGTCGAATACGTGTGTTCGTAAATCTCATTTAATAATGGGTTTTCACTCTTTTGATGAAAATTTTAATAAGGAAGAAAATAGATTCAAATGTTCAATCATTCTACTATAAAAAGGATATTTAAATTGGAGTTAAATATTCAATTTTGTTTTTCCTTGAAAGCGACATGTGACTTTTGATCAACATTTCTGAAAAAAACTGCACCATATTTTCTTTTTCGACCAGAAGAATCTCAAATACACATATTTCCCGAATGATATATGATATAGCCGTATACAATTTTTGACGATTAAAATTTCTTAAATCCGACTTTGGTCACTGGCCTATGTGTTTCGTTTACATCCTGACGTCAAATGTGCGATTCTACGTCAGAGTTAATGTTAATCTGACTCAGTACTTAAAATGTTTCAATCCTTTATATATTAATACAAAAATAAGAAAGCAAAGCATGAGGTTGTCAAATTTGATATTCCTTTTCATACTTCTTTGTTAAATATTTGTTTGTGTTTATAGTGATTAAGATAATAACACAATGATGACTGCTGTACCCCTATTTTTGTCATTTTTACCAATTATGTGTGTTTGTTTTTATTTACGAATCGTTGTCAATATAATGGCATTTTATGTGATTATCATACAAGTGAGAGGTAGCTATGAAACCAGGTTCAATCCACCAGTTTCTACATATGAAAATGCCTGTACCAAGTCAGGGATACGACAGTTGTTATCCATTCGTTTGATTTTGCCATTTCAGTTTTTAAATTTTTCTCGTAGTATAATTTTGTGATTTAACTTTTTCAGTCAATGAGGATGAATAAAAAACATAACGACTTTATATTCATGCCTAAACTGTAATTGGCACTATAACAGTAAAACCTATTAAAGGTAATTACAGATTAATATTTGTTCATTGGATGTAAAATGTAAAGTATCAACTCCAAGGTAATGGCACCTTAGCGAAAAATTACAGTTTGGAAAATAACTCTGTACAGATTCTGTCCAGTGGTGTTCAATTATTTGTATTCGGCATCACCAGAAATTTGAGAATGTCGATATACAAAATGTCTGTACCCTGAATATGGCACATTCGTTTGATGTGTTTTTGTTCTAATTTAGACTCGTTTAGAATGCCATTTGAATCGAAACCGTTGAATTTTCAAATTGTAGTCCAATTATTCAACATCACTCGCAGATACAATTCAATGTACTTAATGAACTATCAGAACTAAACCTAACATTTAGACGTAATAAAAAGAACTTCCTTTGATTATGTCGAGAAGTACGTTAATCCTGGAGAAAACTTAACGTTTGTGAGGCCTAGCATTGTCCTGCTGAATCCGCGATCATAAACAAACTTGAACTTAGACGACATTAAAATCAAACCTTTTGCATACTCTAAATCATCCCCAGAAAACATGACAGTTCTTGTAAATGATTGACCGGAGGCCTGATTACTTGAACAAATCAGCCAATCGGTTGGACAACAAGTTATAATTGAAAGACTCTATTATAGTGGAGGTAATCTAAAGGGATCGATCCAGTCAGTTCTATTAAATTTGTTTTTCGCGACAAGAGATTATATGTAGGTGATCTGATGACTATCATTTTATTTATGCTATTTCAATTTTCTTTCTTCGATCCAGCTAATATAGTCTCAACATGCTCAAATTAAGATATATCATTATCATGCATATGTTTATAACACAGAATTTTGTTACTGCAATGAAATGTTGGATTACTTACCTATAATTGTCAAATTCAAGGGAATATTTTGTTCGACCCATTTTCTTATGCAACCGGATGTGACAGTACTGTCAAGTTTGGTCATAAAAGAGGGACGGAAGATACCAGAGGGACAGTCAAACTCATAAATCGAAAATAAACTGACAACGCCATGGCTAATAATGAAAAAAGACAAACTTACAAACAATAGTACACATGACACAAAATAGAAAACTAAAGAATAAGCAACACGGACCCCACCAAAAACTAGGGGTGATCTCAGGTGCTTTAGAAGGGTAGGCAGATAATGCTCCATATTTGGCACCCGTCGTGTTGCTCATGTTATAGCCAATCCGGTAAATAGTATAATTCGGTAGGTCACATTCATAAAAGGGAAGGGGATTATAGTTTGGACGTAAGGAACATATCCGATATTATCTGTGAAACGGTTATTCCATAATGGTCAACCAACTCTTGATGGCGTCCGTAAAATTTACGAAGGATGATTTCAACTTCACCATTTGGAACTCATGGTTTAATAGCTTCCTTGTGAGCAGCAACCCTCTATCAAGAAAATCATGATAGGAATTTCAATAAAATTGAGAATGGAAATGGGGAATGTGTCAAAGAGACAACAACCCGACCAAATAAAAAACAACAGCAGAGGGTCACCAACAGGTCTTCAATGTAGCGAGAAATTCCCGCACCCGGAGGCGTCCTTCAGCTGGCCCCTAAACAAATATATACTAGTCCAGTGATAATGAACGCCATACTAATTTCCAAATTGTACACAAGAAACTAAAATTAAAATAATACAAGACTAACAAAGGCCAGAGGCTCCTGACTTGGGACAGGCGCAAAAATGCGGCGGGGTTAAACATGTTTGTGAGATCTCAACCCTCCCCTATACCTCTGACCAATGTAGAAAAGTAAACGCATAACAATACGCACATTAAAATTCAGTTCAAGAGACGTCCGAGTCTGATGTCAGAAGATGTAACCAAAGAAAATAAGCACGGGAATATCGTATCAATTGTGAGATATATACACCGCATGCAAGTGCTGCTGGGATGTTGCTACTTAGAAATGAAAAGTTCACCATTGGAATGCTGAAATCATCTCTTTTGTCGTGAAGTTTTGTTTTCAACCGACCCTCATTGTCAATTTCTAGATGTAAGTCAAGATATAAGGCAGACTTACTGAACTGTATCTGTTGTATCCTTTATCTTTAGTTCGATTGGATAGATGCGTTCAACATAGTCACCAAATTTTGAATTATTTAGTGAGAGAACATCATCTATAAAGCGGAAAGTAGAGTTAAAGGATGTTGCTAACTTCTTATATTTCTGCCTGAGAAGTTCCTGTATGAAGTCAGCCTCATAATAATAAAGAAACAAGTCGGCAAAGAGATTTGCACTTCAACATGTGTAATTATAGTTTCACATGTGTTTCTGCGATCACAAGAGTCGCCTTACTTTTTCACATTTAACATTACATAAATAGAAAAAAAAACTTGATTACAAAATCTTTTTTCCTAAATTTATTTCATATTTTTTTATCAAAATTTTGAATCATCCTTGTCTTGCAGATCTCGATGATCCACGTTGACAATTTGATGATAGTGTACTCATAAAAAAATAAAAATAAATGTGAATGTTGTCGTTAAATTCAGAGTAACGTACTTCAATAAGGTCATTAAGATATTAATCGTTAAACTCGTGCTTACACAATTCCTGTAGAAATGTGTGTACTCGTGGTTGACATAAGTAACGTATCTGACATAATTGTATTTGACACTATTTGACTTTATTTTCTAGCTTATATTAAAAGCGTCTATTATTTACGTTATGCTTAAATTTGAAAGATAAATTTGATTTAGAAAAGAATGCTGTTTTACCGGACAAACTAAGACACTTAATTGTTATTGTGGAAATGTGATACGTGCTCCCTTTACGTTCGTTCATGCCTTTCGTCAACATCGTAAGAAATCTCTATTAGATGTAGTACCATCATTGATTTTCCAATATTAGTCTTTGTTAAATGTACACTTTTCAAACAACTGTGCAAAATTAATCTGAAAGATTAGTAAAGTTTAGACCTGTCCAGTACTGTAGACAAAATTTCGCTCCACGTTTCATTGCATATAAGAAAATAACTGTCACCGGAAGTTAATCGATTGAAGGTCACCTCTTTTTTACCCGAGTACAAACTGTAGTAAGTAACCGTGTAGCCTCATGTTTCCACAATCTTCTATAGGGACCACCAAAAAAAAATAGTGTTGCATGGAAACACCCTCGATATATGTTTATGACCAAGATTTTATTTTACTGCAATGAAATGTGGGATATATTACCTACAGTTATCAAATTCAAGGGGATATTTTGTCTAATCATTTTTCGTGTGCAACCGAATGTGACGCACTATGATTTGGTTGATTAACACCTACAGTAACGAGAGTATCACAAGCTCATTAGGGGACGACCATTTGATATTCTGGGTGGGGGGTGGGGCAGGAGGATTTTGAAAATAAATAAAAGCCTTGATAATCACAAAAATTAAATGGTTTGTTCTATGGTAGCGTGAAAATAAATAACCTGACTTACAATGTACTGGAAAAAATAACTCTGCAGGTCTATTCGAAAGTATGAGATGGCACCAGATTCTTCATAAAATTCATCTTTTTTTTTTAAATCGGGAAACACTTCCCAAATATTTATATTATTAATTATATACATTTTTTAAATATACTTGAAATGCCAAAAAAATGGGTTTCATTTAACTTGAGACTTATTGTGTCAGGAACGCTTACCTCACTTGTATTACAGGGCAGTAACTACATTGAGGCAAATGCCTCATTAGAAAATTTCAAAAACAAAATTTTGTCTTCATAATTATCAAATTTTTTTCACGGCGAGTGTCTTGCAAGAAACAAGTTCTGTTCACAATCTAAGGTAGCCCCTGTTTTTTTTGGGATCATTGTTTCTTAGTTTTTTGTCTTTTGTTCATTGATTGCCCCTCTATATTCTGTTAGTGTTGCTTTCCTTATGTAATTTAGTAATTTTCTTATTAACTTGATGATGAGTTTAAAAAAAAACAAAAAAACACCCACATACTTAACTATGTGAATCAAATTTTTGCTTTACCCTACATATTGGTCTTTTGATGGTGTCCCTAAAAACTTAAGTCATACACTGAATCCTTACATGTTGCTTTGAGACCAAATTATTGTGACTTGTCAAAAAATGATTAACTCAGAACTTGCATTTTCAGATTGAGAAAGGGCATGGGGAAACACCAAAAGAGCACGATTAAATGGTACATAATGACTTGACTTTACATGTATTATTAATAATAAAAAATAAATTTAAAAATTGTATGTCTCAAATATTATAAATATACACAGCTACTTTTGCATAGATACTATTTCTGTACTATTTCTGTACTGAAAATATGTAGTACTGGAAATTAACTTTTAATATTTAGTACAATTTCTCTACTTTAGAATTATTGTAATATTTAGGTATTTGTATTTTCCAGTACTTGATTTGTACTTAAAATATTGGTACAAAAATAATACCAAAAATGATTACAGTATTCCATGTTTGAACATTATAACTTTAAGAGAATTGAAATCGACAAACTTTCAAAATGCTGAAAATGTAACCGTGCAACCAAAAGTCTGTAGTACTTAAATTTAAAGTACAAATCAAGTACTGTAAAATACAGGTACCTATATTGTACAGTAATAAGTATAATAAGTAACAAAATAGTACTGAATATTCAGTAGATTTCCAGTACTACATATTTATGGTACAGGAATACATGAAATAGTACCTATGCAAAAGTAGCTGTGTAGTTACTGTTGTGAAAATATAGAATCAGTCCCTTGTTTTAATGAAAACAAAACACTTTGCTTCAAAAGTGCAGAAAATAGATAATATGTCCTCTTAGTTTACGAAAAAAAAATAACCGATAAATTAAAATCCTACTGCCCCTCATCCCCCCCCCCCCCAGAATATCAAATTGTCGTCCCCTTAGACAGCAGTACTATGCCAGGGAGAAATATCCTTTTAATAAATATACTGTTCACAATAACAAAAGTAATTAAAACATTAAGTTTATTCTACCCCGGTCATTAAAGACTGCTTTATTTGAAAAACTGATTTGTTTTTCATTTTAATTGTTGAAAAGTTCCGCAACTGTTTAGTCTAAGTTACACTGAACGTGCGTCTGGCTTACAAAATTATGGTGGCAGTAGTTTATTGATGTCAAAATCTCGTTAATAGATGTAAAATAGACAACACAAGGTAACAAACAAAAACTAAGGAAATTTCTACAAACAAATCAGAGACCGGGTGTGTCGACAACAACAAGCGTCTCCGGCTATACATACCCATGCTAATTCACATTAAGTCAATAAATCAAAATCTGCCATAGGACACAATCAGAAGCCTGATTGTAATTCCTCTGTTAAAACAGTAACTGTAAGGTCGTAAAATAAATCATATTCAGTTACATAAACGTACCATGTTGGTTCTTTTAGCATTTTCACTAATCTAGTAGTCATAACACGACATATATTTGATACTGTATTCGTATACTGTTTTTTTTTTAATTCTTGGTGGTTATGCGAAAGGACAATTCAAAATTGAAATAATTGACGACGTGATTCTCTGTGTTTTGCCAAAAATACTTTCTGTAGCAGTTATGCAAATGAAAAGGTTACTTTTAATAGTGACTCTGAGTGACTTTTCTGGATTAACCTTGATTGTGAAAGTTCTTACTCAAAAATTTGCATGACTGGGATTTATGAATACTTGATAATATGGATGCTGTACGTTTTAATTTGTTGATATACAACTTTTAAATTAAAGATTGTGCCTCCCTCATGCATAGCTCTGATTCCTTGTCCGGATTTGGGTTTACTTGTTGTCCTTTTTTATTTAACAACCTGTCCAGGTTTTAACATTTTTGTGACATCTTTGACATTTAATTTTTTTAGCCTTGATCATCACTGAAGAGACATATGTTGTCAAGATAAGATTAAAATCGTTAATGATTATGATAAAGTACTAGTTTGGTGCGTCGATATTGCTTCTTTGATATTTTTACTTTCATCAGGGAGGCTCAAGAAAAAAATGTATGCAGAGGATATAAAAGTATTTGATGAGTTCTACCACCAAATGATACATCAATAAAACATGTTGTGCTGAACTTGTCCATATGTCATCCTCGTTGTTAGATACTTGCACTTTTCGATGTTGTATTACCTTCAGATTTTGCCAATAAATCTTTTGTTTTTATTTTAAGGAGATTGTCTAAATAATAGAGAGAATAGAATGGCATTTTCAACAAAAGATCAGGATAATGATAATTATGGTAAGAACTGTGCCGAATCTTATTCAAGTGGATGGTGGTACAACGATTGCTATGATTGTAATTTAAATGAGTACAGTGGTAATGGTCCAATTTGGCGTTATTATTTAGGGGAACGTTTTTTGAAAGCTACAATTATGATGATATCAAAAGTATGAGCTCAATTTGAACATACATCATGTACATTAATTAACAGGAATTTGTTCTTACTTTTTTAATCAATTTGAGGTTTAAATTTATTTCTGTCGAAGATTTCAGCTACTAACTACTATATAAATCTTAAGCTCTTATGCATGTTATAGCTATATCATGTTGGAAATGGCATCCAACATTCCCCTATAGTTTAATTTAGTGAAGAACTCAGTACTCATGCTATAAGTTAAACTGTTCAAAGGAGGAAGATTACAAAAGAAGAAGAGAAGAAATGAAAACGCACCTTCATAAACGGGGATATAAAAGGTTGTCAACTGAAAATCAATTGAAAAAAATCGACATGTTAAACCGGGACGATCTTTTACAACACAAAACAAAGAAAGAAAATTACAGAGAGCTCTTGGGATTGCTTATTCTGCAGCGCTTCATTGAATACATTCCATTCTTGGAAATTCTACACCAACTTAATAGAATATAGACAATATTCAAGGATCCTCCTATTGTAGCCTTCATCGCGAATACAACAGCAAAGACATCTAAGCGCGCAAGAAATTTATTAATTGATGAACAGAATAAAACCTGTAGATGATGCAGAACAAATTGCTCATTAAATATTCAAACTTAAATGAAACCAAAGCATTTTATGATAACATCCGAAAATATAAACATTTCGCGCACACATAGACTGTCAAATTGTGTGCCAGGTGCATGCAACAAACTCTAAGAAATGCGAAAAGCTTGTTTATATAGGATAAACACAGTAACAACGGATAATATTGAACTTTTACAAAAATAACAACCAACTGCATTTCTAAATTTATATTAAAAAAGAACAATCATCTATCGATAAAATAATTTAAAGATAAAAAATAAAGGACAACATAGTCTTAAAAAGAGAATTATTTGTACACAAGATGTCAAGCTATGTATCGCACAAAGAGACGATATAACAGAAACAAGATCACAGGTATAATAGGTAATATAAACACATAACCACATAGGAAACTTTATTTACCTGATCATTAAGTATAACTGACGATTGGGCTCAAGGAGAAAAGACTATCAGGTGACATATGGTTAAAAGCTGAAATACAAATAAAATATAATTTTACGATGTGCTGAATTAAGGATATGATAACGAAATGTCAAAAATAATTGATAGCACAGTCCGTTGAATGCGAGAAATGTTGTACTTCTAAGACGGTTAAATTTCCAGTATTTCACGGAGAAAATGTTCCAATATATGAAGAGTAATTTGAAGGCTTCAAATATAATGTTATATAATTAACTCACTCTATGGTTAGCCACACACAAATTGTGTCTAAGATACCGTCTCTACGAATTATTCCTCGTGATCGTTATGACCTTGCAATTTTCCTGTCATGAATACGTGTGAGAAAGGGAAAAGTATGATACTATGTTTTAACCGTTCTTGTCAGGTTAAAGAAAAATCATCCTAGACTTGAACACATAAACATATATATAATCAAACGAACGATATAAATTGAGGAACGGCATAACAGAATATATACCACTTTGAATAATGATTGCAGTTACTGAAATAAAACTCTAACGTCTAACCTACTGATACAATATTATGCCAGCTCTCAGTTAAAATTTGTTATGCACTATATAGAAGATTAATTACAGTAAATGAAGACGTGATTCGGTCAGATTCTTTTAAACATATGCATATGCATTTGCTTTGCAAATGAATGTGTTTTCGTCGGATATTTCAACAGTTTTCTTATTTATTATATTATATTATAATATGATAAATATTTTTGCTTGAATAGTATATATGAGTTTTCGAACTATCTACAAAGCAAAGTTTTTGACAGTAGTGACTGATAAAGATTACTTTCAATTTGCATTTTTTTTTACATTTTAAATTCAAGATGGAATTATAGATTGATAGGCAGGTATGAGTTGGAGTTATATTCCTTTGTTAATGTTTGTACGTTTGTAGTTAAACTTTTTTAATAATACTGATAAAACCTCTTTCCAAAATTCGCATTACAAATTGGTATATTTAGCTAATTTCAAAGTCTTTTTAAGTGGATACCTGTCCAGTCCACCTCCAATTCATCAAACTTTTTGTCTGTTTTGATTTATTCACACATCGTTGTCAATATAATGGAATGTTGTACGGATGTCATACAAGTGATAATTAAAGTTTGCTTGAAAATCTGGTTTAATCCACCGTTTTCTACATAAGAAAATGCCTGCACTAAGACAGGAATAGTGTCGCTTGTATATAGCGAACTTAACCTTTTGCTTGTATGAAATGTATGCCATTTTCACATTTTGAATCTTCTATTCATATTTAAATGCTTTCCTAGTCTATTCCAATATAAATTTATTTTTCTTCAATTCAATCATTCAGTCCCAATTACAATTTTCAAGATGCTTCATAAAGAATATTCAAACCCCTCCCATCATGCAGTATTCCTTATTCATACAATAAGCCCCTCCCACATATCAAATGCTACTACATTTTACCAGTACTCTTCCATCTAATCAAAAATTCCGAATTAATTCTGATTCATACGAGTACAGAAACAAATCCGTCAGTAGTGGTGCACAATTAGTACCTATTGAAATACTGACTGTCTGATATAGAATGAAATTCAAAACAGTGTGGCTGTGGCAATTGATTGACCCGTTAAATTCATCCATTGACTAGGACAATTTACGTGAACGTTTGTCTGTAACGACCACTGTTCACGACGTACCTACGATAGCCATTTAAACTGTGGGGTTACCAAAGGTTTCTTAACACCTTTAATTATAAAATAATTCGAAAAATTAATCAGGATAACCTTTATGTTTTGATTTATATAATTGATATAAGTCAAAACATCGTGTTATTTCTGATTAATTTTTCGAATTACTTTATTAAGGTGTTGAGAACCTTTGGTGACCCCATAGTTTAAATGTCTTTAAAAAGTACATCGTGAGCAGTGGTCGTTACATACAAACGTTCACCTAAATTGTCCCAGTCAATGGATGAATTTAATGTGTCAATCAATGGCCACAGCCACACTGTTTTGAATTTCATTCTAATATCAATCCTCCCAACTCAACAAATATATTGTCGATCAAAAAGTCCAGTATTTTGATTATTTCATCTTCAGTGTATTTTATGATAGAAACTGTGTGGTTCTTCACAAAATAAGAATTATTATAAACCAAACCAAGACATTTATAGCTACGATTTCCATTTTTATAGAAAAAGCTCAGTTAAATGAAATGGTAAAGTCGATTATTCAATTGAGCAAGGAGAATAGTAGTTAAATACGTAGAAATATATTCCTAAATGTTGCTGCAAAATTGCAGAGATTTTGATCTAAGATTCAGCAGTAGATCTTTAGAATTGTTAAGAATCCACATCTGAGTGACATCTCTGGTTGAATATATCTCATCACAATATTTTTGAAGGCCATCTTTTATTGTAGCAAGAATAGTAGTCGAAAGATGTTCAAGGATTACCAGTTTTGCTGTTTATTCCATGCTCTTTTGTGAGACATTCCAAATACTGGTTTTTACATATGAATACACCATTATTGGAGGCCTTATCTGCTGTAACACCGACGTATTTGTCTTGAAAAAAGAATGGAGTATCAACAACCTCCGGGTTCTTAAATGGTTTAGAAACCCTTGTGTTCATAGTACATAGCAGTTTTTAAATGCGCTTCTGAATGCATGATCGAAAACCTTTGATCCATTTATACAAAGTGTCCAGTTCTGGCAAATGTGGTTCGCGCCTTATCTATTTTCTGGCATAGTCCTGTACTGCATCCATCAATAACCTGAAGTTCTTTTTTACAGTTGATGGGCTGGGCAATTCTATATTTTGGTCCCTTGGCTAACAACTCTCTTTTTTGTTCATCAATATCTGATATGCAGTCATTAATTTAAACCCATAAATGTTGTACTACATAAATTCACTCTTTAACCAACACTCACAATTCATAGGATCTATAAACTGTCAATCAACATTAAGATTTGAACATTGAAAACTATGCCAGTACGAAAGTTATTTTGACCCGGCGGATGATACTTTTATACCGTCAGATTTGTAAACGCACGCCACGTATTTGTTTCTGAAATATCTTTCATCAGGCAGTTTGAGACAAAATTCCTCAAACATTAAAAGCAGCACTGACAAAATAGTAAAAGAGGCTACATACGATGAGACTCGTGCATATGGCCATTGTTATATTATAGTTCGTTTCTGTGTGTTACATTTTAACGTTGTGTTTCCGTTGTGTCGTTTGTTTTCTCTTATATTTGAGTGTGAATTCACATTACTATAAGACGTGTTACGGTACTTTTCAATCCCAAATTCATGTATTTGGCTTTGATGTTATATTTGTTATTCTCATCGGATTTTGTCAAATGCTTAGTCCGTTTCTGTGTGTGTTACATTTTAATGTTGTGTCGTTGTTCTCCTCTCATATTTGATGCGTTTTCCTCAGTTTTAGTTTGTTACCCCGAATTTGTTTTTTGTCCATCGATTTACGAGTTTTGAACAGCGATATACTACTGTTGCCTTTATTTGTATACATAAAAGTATCAATTAGCACTAACATTTCACAACAAATAAGTGTTTATATCAGAGATTAACAATGGATAAAGAAATCCAAGAAGAAGGCGGCAAGAAAATGAAGGCATTAGACGTATTCTGTGTTGCTATTAATATTAAAAAAGAATATGCGGTATGATTGCCAATGAGACAACTGTCCACAAGAGACCAAAATGACACAGACATTAACAACTATGGGTCACCGTACGGCCTTCAACAATGAGCAAAGCCCATACCGCATATTCAGCTATAAAAGGCCCCGATAAGACAATGTAAAACAATTCAAACGAGAAAACTAACGGCCTTATTTATATATAAAAAAAAATGAAAGAAAAACAAATAGGTAACACATAAACAAACGACAACCACTGAATTACAGGCTCCTGAATTGGGACAGGCACATACATAAATAATGTGGCGGGTTTAGACATGTTAGCGGGATCCCAAACCTCCCTCTAACCTGGAACAGTGGTATAACAGTACAACATAAGAATGAACTATAAAAATCTGTTGAAAAGGCTTAACTCATCAGATGGACAAAAATACAAGTGGACGTGGCCGGGTACTTATACATCCCGACACAAAAAGACACAATGAACAGATCTGAGAGTACTCGTAGTTATCTGACAGCTAGTTCAAAGCCATTAACAACTCGTGCATTTAAGGCTAAACTATCAATTCGTACACATCCATCATCCAATGGATTTAGCGTAAAGACGTCATAAACAGCCAGAGAAAAACATGACCTTGTGCAATGCCAAGTTACAGATATCGACAGATTGTAGATCCATGAATATGTAAATGTATATAACATACTAGTTATATTTAGTTAGCTTTTAATTTACTGATAACAAAATCAATATTTATACCAATAAAAACAATATTCAATGATATTATTACAGTTTTGAATAGGTAACCTTTTAGAATAAATTTATTTAAAGTTTACATGGATCATTTCTAAATTTCCGGGCACGGTTAACAACATTTCCGTAAAAATGACAATGTGCTATCCCGTTTAAAATAAGTTTTCTACAGGTACAACCAAACTTCAAAACCAAATATTTATATATATGGAAAAATTTAGTAAAGGTTTTAAGTAATTTATGGTAATGATATCCCTGGTTTAATAATTTACCAGGGATACATAGATTGCGTTCGTTGAAATCAAAAACGTCACAACAGACACGGGCATAGTGAACGAGTTGTGAAATATAAACACCGTAAGATGGTGCCAAAGGAACATCACCATCTAAAAATGGAAAACTAACAATAGGGAACGAAAAATCGTCTCTTTTGTCGTAAATTTAAGTGTGGAGTTTACCGTTTAAAACCGAAATTTCTAAATCCAGGAAAGGACAGTTATTACCGAATAAATTTGATTTATTTGAAGTAAATTCCTTGGGGTAAATTTCAGCAGTATATTGAGAAAATTCTTGATTATTTAACGAAAAAATATCATCAGGATAACGGTAAGTGTTGTTAAATTTATCAATTAAATGCAATTTCGACGGGTCTTTACTGAGTTTAGTCATAAATTGTGATTCGTAACAGTACAAAAACAAGTCTGCTATTAAAGGGGCACAATTAGTGACCATGGGGATACCTTAAAGAACAAGTGATAAGGAAGCTACAAAGCAGATATATGAGTGCTGAAGAGGATGACGTCCTGTTTGTGTTGACAATACCTGCTATAGGGCTTGATCCAGCAAATATCTTTATGAGGAAGGCTGCTGAAAAGGTAAAATGGTTTTCCTTTGCACAGATTTTTTTAATTTAAAAAATGAAAATATTCTAAGGGAGAAATCATAGTTGTAAATCGTATCTCTACTGTTGACAGTACCTCTTTATTTTTTCTTTTGTCGTCTTTATCACTCTGATCAGTTTCTCTGTAATTCTGGTATCACAGCTTTGAGACATGACCAGAACTTTTCAGCAACGTTATAATGTGTGAAGAGACGTAAAAAACCCTTACTTATGTAACTATAGTTAAAACTTGTGACACTTGAAGAAGGCCATTTGTTGAGCCGAAATATTTGTCAACACGATTTAATAACAACATTTTCGTATTATAACATCTTATATCAGTACCGTTGTGCAAATCTTTAGACTGATATATATATATATATATATATATATATATATAGATAGATAGATAGATCTTCAGTACTGATCTTACGTTTTGTTCTCTATCTATTGAAGATGCTTAAAACCGCCAATAAAGGCCTACATGTACATCGATATCGGACATTCTGATTTATTTGTAAATTTTATTATTAAAGACATGTCACCTTCCCCACTTACATTATTTTGACTCCGAGCCGACCAGTCTTCGCTCTTACTCCATAATGCCGCGTGCGTATATATATATAATTACCGGAGAAGCAGCAAATATCAATTTAAAAGTCTTTGGTTCGACCCGGTCGAATTCGAACCCACGACCTCCAGTACTCGAGGCGAACACACTACCAGGAGACGACCGAGGGGTCATGCTTAAAGGACAGTTCTATAAGGAATCGACGGACGATTTTAGATGTAATGACTTTTAAGCAGATTTTTCTTAATATCATTTTGCGGTAAAAAGTGTCTTCATATATGTATAGACAAACCCGTAAAAAGGGTAAAATTCGGTATATATATGGTTAACAATTCTTATCTTTGGTCCTTTGATGATACTGGATACTCGTATTTGTAGATCTTTCTTTGATGATTATTTTAGTATACATTTAAGAGCAATCACCCCTCAAAGAACTCTTCTGACATTTTTTTTGTGATTGACAGAAGGTAGAGCTTGATATTCTGATTAGTTTACCGCTCTAACTTCTATTCTACTTGTATCTTCTATGTTGTTGGGTTTTTTTTTATAAATTGCATTAATTATAAGCTCTTTTGGCGTGACGGTCGTGTTTTTAAGGAGAATTATCATAGAGTTTAAAAGAAGAACACAACTGTAAAAATTCACATACGACGGACGGTCGATAATGACTATATTGCTCTCATGGCCAAAATTACAGGACTTTGGATAATTAGTTAATTTTACGTCACTGTTAGCACTCTGTACCGTAGCATGGTGGACATATTTTATTGGCGGTGAAAACCGTAATATCCACACAGAACCATCAATCTTCTGTAAGAAAACTGGCAATCCTGTTAAATTAAGATCGTAGTCGAACGCAACCGCCACAAACTAAAAAATGTAAGTGCTAAAAGGCACAGTTGGAAATCTAGTGAAAAATGTGACCTCTACTGTAAACACTGAACACTTTATCATTTCAACATTGTCCTGGAAGGTGATAGAAAAGAGGACAAGTTCCTTCAAACAATAAAATCAGGGATGAAAGTTATGGTTATTAACCTTGGTGGTAGTTTTTTTTTTTAGTTCAATAAAAATATTTGTTATTTCTTTGGTCACTAAGATAAGATAAATTTTTACACTGCATTTTAAAATGTCATTGGATGTGTTTGATATAGTCTGTACTTGGACTTCTATTGTTCACTTACATGGATAATGTCCGTCGATGTGTTATATATGTTATATTGAGCTTGTAACAAAATACGGACAGCAAAAAACAATACTTTTCCTTCAAAATGAGACTTTGAAATATTGAAGCTTAATGTTATAACAGGGGACCTCAGCATCGTTCAGGACCGTAAATAGGACCAAAGTATCATCCTCCATCGAAAATAATGATAAATCGGAACGAATGTCGTTAAACGAATAAAGGTGTTCTCCCGTCCTATTATCATGATTGTTAAATTTAGTATTAACAGGAAAATCGCACAATAAGTCCCCCTATTTCCTCTTTGAATAAATTTCCGAAAATTGTGAATACTCGGATATCACATTTTGTAAATGAATTTGTAAGTTTATCAAAGTGTAAATAATACGCACGATTCACGTATTAAAAACTAATTTCAAGTACTCGCAAAGCGTTTTGTGTTCGAACCGCAGACACAGTAGCTAACTATGTAGGGGTGGTATGCCGAAAATAATTTTTCGTGTGAAATTATAGATTAATCTACTTTTAAGATTGTGCGCTCCGCAGAGAGTCAAGAAGTTCTGCAAGTAAAAAAGTCACTATCACATCTCATATTAAGACCTCCTCTGAATATTTCTTACATGTATAAATTTCAAAATAATGACATTAATATGTTTAATTTGTATCCAGAAAATTTTATATAAACGACAAGAGTATTGAGTCTGTATATCAATATAAATATTTGGGTGTTCTATTTAGTTTGAATGGGAGTTTCAAACGTGCCCTCAATGACCTAAATTCTAGAGGTCAGAAGGCATTTTTAACTTTACTAATATATTTAAAAATACTCCTTGTGACATTCAAAATTTTACATTTATATTTGATCATACTGTAAAACCAGTTGTACTGTATGCTTCTGAAATTTTAGGCATGTTTGACACCAGAAAATGTAATAAATATAACAGTGAAAATATATTTGACCAGATTTTTAATACTGTACCGATTGAAAAGATCAATCTTAATATGTGCAGATATTTGCTGAAAGTAAATAGAAAAACATGTAAACTGGCATTGTATGATGAGCTAGGCCGTTTTCCATTATATATTGATATTATTATGTCAATGGTTAAGTACTGGATTAGATTATATAATGATAAACCTAAAGATGCTTTACTGTCAGAAGCAATAGCTGAAAATATTACTATGATAGATAATAACCAACAATGTTGGCTTAGTTGTATTAAATGTATTTTGAATGAATGTGGATTGTCACACTTTTATAAGAATCCAAAATCTATTAAAAATAATTTTTTGTTAGTATTAAGAAAGTGTCTTAAGTGTAAAATTGAAAAACAGTGGTCTCAGCAATTACAAACTAGTGATAAGTTGAGAACATATAGATTATTCAAGAATAATTCAAATTTGAAAAATATTTATCTGTTGTAAATAATGATAATGATAGAGTAAGTATGACAAGGTTCAGAACCAGCAGTCATAAACTTCATATTGAAATTGGTAGATACACTATACCAAAAACTCCTATAGATAACAGGATTTGTAAGAACTGTAAAATAAATTTGGTTGAAGATGAGTTACATTTTTTATTAAGTTGTCAAAAATTTTCTCATTTAAGGAAGGAGTTAATCTACAACTGTTTAAATAAAAACATTACTAATTCCACAAATATTAATTCTCAGTTTATGTGGTTGTTAAATGAGTAATGAAGACACTAGTGTATGTAAAAGTATAGCTGAGTACATAAACATGTGTTTTTTACTTAGAATATAAGTGTGAAATTTTGGTTTGCTGCTTATGATATGTAAAATGATTACTTATATTTTTTACACTAGAGTTACTCCCCTTGGAACACACATACCTTGCTACCTGTGTAGTATCAGTTTTAGTTAAGATTGTTTAAATGTTATTCTTTGGTTTATCTGTGCTATTAATGATTATGTTCATAATTGAGCTTTCTTTAATAAAATATTTCGTATTTGTAAAAAAAATAAGTCCACTTTATATAGACTCTGTTTGATAGTTATCAGTTAAAAATTCGGACGATTTTTCAGGTGGTACAGCTGATATAACAGTTCATTCACGCCAAAAGGACGAAACATTAGAAGAGTTGATACCTCCTAGTGGCGGACCCTGGGGAGGCACAGCCGTAGATCGAGCATTCCGTGATTTCATAAACATTTAAACAAAAATCTAATTTAATATTTCGTGGAAGGGCAGACTAAAAAACTATAAACCCTTATTATCACTTTTGAAGTAGCCATTGGTAAACGTATCACAAAAATGTTTCCCGTAAAACTTACCTGATCACAAACGTATTGTTTGATGCCGCAGATTCTAGAAATAATACGCACAAATCTTGTTTTTTTACTTAGTCGAAACGAGACAAAAACAAAGATTTACAGAGGAAGATGAAATAAACAACAATGGATAAGAGAAAAAAAAGATGAAAAGACAAAAACAAGTCTATAAAACGCAACACAGAAAACTAAAGATTGAGCGCGATAAATGGAGAAAGTCTTGAAATAAGACATGTGCACAAGCATGTCCAAAATTTATTTTACCTGCAACGGAAAATTTGAAATGATACCAGAACGTTTTAATAGCACTAATGAAGTATTCGGTGATCAGTTCCACAAACATTTTACGACTAACGTTTATCGTATAAGTTATGATCAATTTAGAATACTTCGGATCAACTTTAGTCGCAAGATTTTTTGTGATACTGATCGCAGGTTTCTATTTATATATATGATTACAGCTGTATTATGTTTCATTCTAGACCGGAATAAAGAAAGATCAGTTGACTTTAGCACTGGGACCTAAGGCAGCATCTATATACTAACACGAACTGAGACTAGAGGTTGATAAAAAAGAAAACAAGTTCCTTCAAACAATAAAATCAAGGATGAAATTTATGGTTATTGACCTTGGTGGTAGGTTTGAAAAAGTTATCTAATAACCAGTTATTTTGAATTAACAAATTCAGAGACTTACACACCGCGTTTAGATATACCATTGAAATTTTATTATTTAAAAAAAGGTGAGGCAGTGTGGTTGCAAATGAACCAAAGATGTTAACAACTACAACCTTCAAAAATGAATAATAAATCGATTGTGTTCTGTGTCGACAAAAAGGAGGGGGGAGGGGATAACGACCTAGACTCGCAATGATGGTCTCGAACCGTATGTATGAGTGTGTTAAACGTGATATTCAGGACAAGCACACATTAGAAATTAATACAATACAACACAGGTTCTTCACGATATGTCGACTGTGATGAATGGTTGGACATATAGATTGCGATTTAAAAAAGATAGTAAAACTATGTTGATTATTTGGCCGACATTTTGCCTTCTCACTTATTAACTGTAGCTATTTTAATATTAATACGTTATCCACTGTTATATAGAAATAAAAGATGTGGCATTATTGCCAGTTATGAGACAACTCTTTATGTTTCAAGAGACAAATTAAAATGACACAAGGTAAAAAGCATCTTTCATCTCAATTTTTCAGGTGGTACAGCTGATATTACTGTTCATCAACGTCAAAGGGACGAAACATTAGAAGAAGTGATACCTCATAGTGGAGGTCCATGGAGAGGCACTGCCGTAGACCAAGCATTTCTTGAATTCATGATAGATTTATTTGGCGCAGATGTCATTCAGAAGTTAAAGGACGAAGAGTTAGAAGATTATTTTCATCTCTTGCATGATTTTGAAATTAAGAAGCGATCGATTAAACCAAAGGTGGCAGACGACAAGGACATTGTTATGCAAATGGATGTCAGTTTAATGGATCTTATCAAAGAATGTAGAGGTGGTATTAGCTCACACCTAAAGAAATCAAAATATAAAGATTCAGAATTAACTGATGGACAAAAATTACACATCAAGGCTGACCTTTTCAGAACCCTTTTTAAATCTACAATAGACAAGTTAATTCAGCACCTCATCGACATCTTTAAAAAAAACGAATTATCCGATCTAAAAAATGTTATCATGGTTGGCGGTTTTTCTGAATGCGAGCTTGTTCAAATGGCTGTCAGAAGTAAGTTTGGGGGAAACCGAAAAATTATCATTCCGGACGAATCTTGACTAGCCGTTTTAAAAGGAGCTGTATTATTTGGTCACCAGAAGAAGAAAATAACGAAGCGAATTTTGAAGAAAACTTATGGAATTCAAAGCAGGCCGGAATGGAAGCCGGATATTCATCCGGAATCAAAGAAAATCCGAATGGGTGGAACCGATCGTTGTAAAGATATTTTCTTTAAATTTGCATCTATCAACGATGAAGTTGAGGACGGCCATACCTCCTCGCAGATCTTCCAAGCATTAAATCCGAATGAGAAAACTCTCGAATGTGCGATCTATACTTCAACTGATCCGAGTCCAAGATACGTTACCGATCCGACTTGTCAACGTCTGGGTAATTTAATCGTAGATTTGTCGAAGCTCAAAGATGGCGAAACGTTGGAAATATAAGAAAGACTTGTTTTCGGTGGGACTGAAATATTATTCAGGGCTAAAAATTTAAAAACAGGTCGAGTGTTCGAGACACAACTAGACTTTTAATAGCATATGCATTTGTACTTGTGTGAACTTTCTATACGAAGTTGTAAGGTTAAGGTTTTCTTATTGTCGAAGGCCGTACGTTGACCTATATAATAAGTTGCTGAAATCAACTTCATTCGGGTTCTGTTTGAGTTTTCTAATTGACAATCATGCCATATCTAGATCTTCTAACCTTATATTAATTCTATTTATAGTATAAAAGAGTTTCAATTCCTTAATACCCTAAGTTAGACTTGTTTTTATTTGTTACAGTTGTAATGGTGTTAACTCTTTTAAAATCAGTTGTGCGGTTTAATCACATACAACTAGAAAAGACAAATAAAGCTTCTCAACAATCAAATTATTTTCAGATGCATTATGGTTACATCAATTTTTACGAGAAATACATTTATGAAATGCACTTACAAGAAGTTAACAAAGCGGTTTTGGGGGAGGCAATGAAACCCATCAGCCGAAGAAATTCAAAAAGCAAACAACGGTCCACTTAACAAAAAAACAAAAATAGATTGAACAACATAAAATTATATCAAAAAAGGGGGATGACCTCAGTTACTCCATGAGGTTAGCAGTGTCTGCTCTACGTAAGACATCCGTCATGTTGCTAAATTTAAATACAGGTATTGTCTGTGATATCAACAATTTTGTCTTGAAATCATTATAGAATCATTTTCCTAATAGCGGAGATAATTACTATTATAATACTATATATAAAAATATTAATTTTCGCGAACCATTTAGGTCACGGAAATTCCAAAATATGGCATCAGTAAGGAGAGTTGTACAAATAATGTGAATAAACAGAACCCCCATCCAAATCATCTTTAGCTAAAAGTATTCATCTTTTTCTATTTTATATGTACTAACAATATTCCATTTTTCTATAATTTCGATTAAAATGTGACAAAATCTGAGTTAAAATAGGTCGAATGCCCCCAAATAAACCTTCCCTGACTGGTTGAAGTACTCTGGCGTCGATGTAAAGTATAGCAAGACTCGATGTAAAGCTTACGCTTCACAGGAATAAGGACAGTTTTACAAATAATGCGAATACACAGACCATCAATCCAATTTATGTATTGCTGAAAAAAAATCAAGTGTTCATCACTTTCTGTTTTGATTCTGCTAACAACATTCCTTTTTTTCTTTAATTCCGATTCAAATATGCGAAACCCCGCAATAAAAATAGATGGCCTCAATGGTAAAAGCAACGCTAAAAATTTCCGTTAATATGTTAACATCTTGAACTTCGACCCTGGGTTCAAAGGGGTTAATAAACCGATTCACAAATAGAGATCTCCTTGCGCTCAAATGTAATCCTTAGTTAGTGAAGTATACAGGCAACTTCGTTTACAGAAATATATACACACTTTAGCAGTAATATATTGTCATGCTTCTGCATATACACTTTTTTATGCTGAACTTTAGTCAAATTTAATTCTATACAAATTTAATTACGTGAAGCAGTAGGAGTAAGAATATTTTTAGCGCTAATTTAACCAGCTTCATCGCCATCACCAAAATTATTTATCGTTATCATTGTGAAATTTCACTTACATAGGGTTTATTAATATAGAGTAATTTTGGTAAGTATGGCTTATTAATTATAAGATTCTCGAGATGTGCTTCTCTGGACATTTTTGACGGTCAGTTTTATCCCATTTATCTCAATATTATCCCCGATGACAGAAATGTCAACCCGACCTATTCGTGTCAAAAGTTAAAATCTAATCTATTTGTTGAACAAATTTTTCTAAAACTGTACATACATTATTTCTGTTTTTTTGATAACCAATGACATTTATGTTGCATGATAATGGATTCTGTATGAGTGAACTATAGTGTATTGCAAGATCGATGCAAAGTGTGACGTCATTGCGCCTTCACGTGACATAATTATTTGTAAACAAACCGGCTCCTCATGTAACACGTGTCTGAATTATACATTTAAAGTGCAATCAATCTTTCAATCACTATTTTATGTTATTGGTGGAAGAAGACTTCAAGTCTTCTGAAGACCTATGGTGCCGACTTTACAACCGCTAAGACCTCCGTATGCCGCATCCATTTCTGTGCATTACAATTTCTTAACAACTTCCATTTCTTGACACCGATTTTTACACATGATTAAGCATCTGAATCTTTTTATTTGTAATAGGATTGAAAAACAATTCACTATCGTAAATATGTACCCTTTTATTTACATGTATGTAAATTATTAGATTTCATCTCATCTATATGAACATTGTTTGTTTTCTTGTAACCGGATGTTTTTAATGTAGATATTTGTAGTACGCATGCTTAAATTTGGATCGGGTCGACTCGCCCTGTTTACATGTTCGCCCTTGATCTGTTCGTCCTGAGTTCTTTCGACCATATAGTATGTTCGCTCTTTGTTCATTCTCTTCACTCTTATCAAGGACGTTTTATAATACGTCCTTGCATTTATTAAAAATTATTAAAAATCGTTAAAAAACTCTCAAACACGATTTAGTGAAAATCATCTGTTCCTTATTTTGTTCCCAAGGTAAAACAATCGTGTTCAGCTAATCAAATTTGGTGTTTCTCATGATCAAATTAATAAGCCAATCAAAAGGGTTACACTAAAGACCTGAAAGTGGACCTGAAAAGACCTGAAAAGACCTGCAAGTATACGACTAAAATTATTCAAATTGCAATAACTTTTTTATTATTGAATGGAATTTCTTCAAGTTGGAATTTTATTAATTGTAAATATTCCTAATTCATTAAAATTTAAATGTTTTTAAATTTTTGATGCTAAAAGTTGGACCTGAACGGAGAAATGAAAAGACCTGAAGGGACCTGAAAATCGATGGTCGGACTAATTCTAACTTCAATAACTTTTTTCAATATTCAATGGTTATCTTTCAACTTTAGATTTTTTGAAACTAGAAGTTCAGTTAAATGATAAAATAAAAAATAACAATATGAAAAATATCGTTGGGGTGTGAAAACTCGGACCTGAACGGAAAATTAAATAACACAAATTTGCTTGAAAGACTGCGGTCAGATTTATTCAAGTTCTTTAACTGTTTTCAGTCAGTCTCCTTGAAATATGAATTTTGTTATAGGAAAGGTATAATATATCATTAAAATGATTTATAGAATTTTATCGAAAATATAAGGGTTCAAAACGTTTTCTCTGAAGATTATTCTAACATGCCAGATTTTGAACTTTGTTGTTTTCATCTTGTAAAATCGTGACCATGGCACTGCCGCAGGTGAATTTTCATCTGCAAAGAGGGTTCTTACACAGCTTAAGGATAAAAGCATGGCTGATTGACAAAATTCAATGATGCAGTACTACCATAAAGATAATACTGAATAGTAGTTTTTTCACTAATTTATTGACATAATACGTTATTTTTGTATTCAATTCAATAATTTAAAGCACAATGTATTATTCTTTTTTTCACAAAGACCAACAAACAGGTTGGGACCCTCCCCCTCCCCCATCATTAGTGGTGTTCCTTAACTGAAGGACTGTCCCTAAAAGAAGGGGTCATTTTACTGTTGAAAAAAAGAAAGAAAATTTTAAAGATTTTTAACTCAAAAATGGGAAAATTCATTATATTTGGAACAACTTTTCTTAAATGAGGGGTCAAATTAATAAAGAAGATATAAGTTTTAGAAACATCACAAAATTCTTTTGACATGTTTTGACCATTTTAAATACTTGATAGATGCATAGTTCTTGGGAAAAGTTTCATCAACTATAAATATGAATATACAGGTGCTCATTTTTTACAGTGGGTTGTTATGTTCTTCCAATGAGGGTTGCCCCTCATTAATGATTTGGAGTGTTGTTCCCAACCTGTAATAGGTCCATCTTTGTGCATAATTCAAAATTGGAAATTTCAACAAGCATCATATATTCTTACACAAGAAAATAAACCCTGGTCTGCTAGCTACATGTTCATCTTTTCTACTGATTTAATAACTAGAATCATGCAAACAGACTTAAGAAAAAGGCATGTAAGCTCATCATACAAATATGACACTTTTTCTAGACAATCCAGATTGTGTAAAATACTTCGCTAAAAATTGTTACCTTTTAAATTGTTGTCCCGCACTAAAAAAAACCATGGGAACTTTCAAAAGTTGGCAGGTATGTAACAAGTCTTACTATTTTTATGCCCCATTCATGGGCATTATGTTTTCTGGTATGTCAGTCCGTCCTGCTTCAGGATAAATTTTATGGTCGAGGTAGTTTTTGATGAAGTTGAAACCCAATCAACTTGAAACTTAGTGCACATGTGTTCCTTATGATATGATCTTTCTAATTTTTCTGCCAAATTAAAGATTTTACCTAATTTTCACGGTCCACTGAACATAGAAAATGATTGTACGGATGGGAAATCCGTGTACTTATGACACATTCTTGTTTGAAGAAAAAAAAACAACGTCCTAACGGTAATCGAACAAAGCAGGCTGGGTTAGTGGGGCTGCTTTTATGGTAATTCAAGTTACCTTGTATTCACCTTCTTCCACCTCAGAGCTATCAGCTCTTTGATTTTTGTGTCTGTTTTTAGGTTTGCATATCAGCTGATCAGTAGTCTAAGTAAATTAGACTAAGTGTCATTTTTCTTGTTCAGAGTTGTGATTTTTTATATGATAATTAAAAGGCAAGTCTAAATAAGTCATAATTTAAGAGGGGGATCGGAGTCTCTAGTGTAAAAAAGCCAGTGATAGAACGATAAACAGATAAGCAACTGTCTAGGATCAAGTAAGGGAGTGGGAATTAAAAAGCCAGTATTAGTACTATTACGCAGAACGATAAACAGATGCATAGACAGACCCAGGGGGTGGGAAAAATAGTTTGATTATATATGAAATCATCGAAGCATGACGGGAGTTGGCAACCCTCTGGTCAGTCAGAGCCCCCTACCCCTTTATGAAAAGTTATGGATCCGCCACTCAAATTTGCAGGTTTTTTCTTTGTAAAGATACAATGTTCATGTACCTTTAAATATCACCAACTCTGACTTAGTACACAATTTGATTCATTTTAGATCTTTAGCTGGGCTCACTCTCTAAAAATTTTCATTACGTTTCACTGGCAATTATTTTGTGATATTCATGTGTAGAAAAGCTGATAATCTATACATGTGTGTGAGGAGCAGTTATCAAGCTTGCTTTGGTCTGTAAAAAATGTCATAGGCCAAGTTAGGGAGGTGAAAAAGCCAGTAACAGAACGATAAACAGATAATCAGGTTTTCTTCGTATAGATCCCTTAAACTATCCCCCACTGAGGACACAATTTGATTCACATTCTAACATGACGTCATTCAAACGCCATTGTAACCAACCTTTATAAAATATGAATATATTGGTTGGGCTGTTCCAATCATACTCCCACGTCATATGCTTTTTATAGGACCGCAAAAAAAAATTTGCTGTCATATATTGGTATCACGTTGTCAGCGTCGTTCGAAGACGGATGGTTTCCGGATCATAACTTTAGTATAAGTAAACAGAAATCAATAAAATTTTTACACAATTTTTATAACCACAAAAGGTAGCTTGGGATATTTTTTGGGGGTTATGGTCCCTAAGGTTTAGGAATTGGGGGCCCAAAGGGCCCAAAAATAGCATTTATCTAGTGTCAGAACAATAAGTTGTGTATACTTAAGTATTTCAATTGTTCTTAAATTGTACCACAATGTTTAATATCATAAGTAGAAGGTTGAGATACCTTTAAAGGGTTGTGGGGCAAATAGTCTAGGAATGAAGGGCCAAAAAGGGGCCAATATTAAACTTTTAGTAGTTTCAAGTCAATAAATTGGAGTTATCTTTCTTTGTCCAGAATGGTTGTTGAATCACCTAAAACCAATGCTATATATAATCTTCTTTGAAAATAAGAGTTATCTTTCTTTGTCCAGAATAGAAGTTGAATCAGCTTAAATCAATGCTATATACAATATACAATGCAATATTCACTTTACTACCAACTGATAAATTAAAGCAATCTTTACCATTCAGTGATTACAAGCAATCTTTACCATTCAGTGATTACAAGCACTTTGATTACCATTCTAGGGTTATGCCCCTTTACAAGTGGAAAAATTGAAGATTTTTTTTTTAGTTTCTGTTCTCTTAACTTAAGTTTGTCGAAAAAGAACTCAATTTCCAGATCATAGTTTATTTACATTTTGCTGCATCAAAATGACCTAAATATAAAGGACATAATATAGACCCAAAACTGGTATATCACATTCTACACATGATATTTTAGCAGGAAAGACTGCCATTAGAGTATTTAACCATTGCGACTTTTTAATTTGATCTCATCCACTAATTAAAGTTGTTTAAGTACAATATTTAATGTAGGTTTGTCCACATTTTGGAATATTTTAATACATGTATAGAAATAATGTTGATTCTGTTCCTAAATGCCTGAGATAGACTTAAATATTTATCATTTATTGAAATAAATGGAATCCTCTTTCAAAAAAGTTGTATTCTATGTATTCTATGCTAATGTATCCCCCATTATAAGTTGAAAAGGTTACATTTTTCACCGTATTTCTAAACTGAAGCTTGAATGTAGTGTCCATACATGTACTTGCCCAAACTGTTCAGGGTTCGACCTCTGCGGTCGTATAAAGCTGTGCCCTGCGGAGCATCTGGTTGTAATATGTACAACAAGCAAACATCAACCCACACCAAACTGACTGTACATGTACATGTAATTGAAAGACATCTAAGGGTCAATATACAAGCTCGAACAGAAGACAGAAAAAGGAAAGATATAGTGAATTTTGGAGAATTTATATTATTACATGTACATGCATTTGAAATATTTAAGATGTATTGTTTCAAAGTTTTTAGTTTTAGGTTCCACCTAGCTACCATTTTAGAAAACTGGGATTTCGATGCTAGTCTATTAGAGGGATATTTGATTTTCATTGGTTGTAGATATGGAATCTTATTTTATCATGAAGTCAGGTTTGAAAATGACTTGGGGATTAAAGATGTAGTAAAGACCGAATGTCAGTTTTAGTCTTCATGTATATAATTATGTGTACATATATCACTGATTCAGTGGCAATTGTAAATAGACACTGACAAGTCTTAGATAACATTTTATAGTTTTGAATGTTTCTTCACCGGTTGACTAAAATTAGATGGAGGTGTGTACTTATTTCCAACAGAGGGGTACTCAACCTATATCAATATGTGCATGAAGCAAATTGATAGTTGCTAGATACTGAATGATTATACCACAACAAAAGTTTTAACCTAGCTGTGCATATATCCTTAAAATACGGGAAAAAAATCATGTCTTTTTCAGGACTTCTGAATCCAACCATGTCGTATGGAATGTTATTGAGATATGGTTTTGGTCGATGGATGTTCATGAAGAACCTGTAGTACAAAGTATATCACTGGATTTAGCTCTTTGTCTAAGTGTATTATTAAAGTACTTTGCTTAGAGGTCAGTGCATTGTTATGCATTTATTCTTTGTGAAATAAAGATTTGACAGACAACTCTCATGTACAAGGATTTGTCAAAGTAGTATTACCTCTATGTATAATGTAAGTATTAGGGAGATAAAATCATTCTATTTCGATTTGAACCAAACATTACATGAATATGTCCATTGACCAAATTTAAAAAAAAAAGAACAAATTTAACGACAATACTACTCCCGCTACTATCAATATAATGCTAGGTTGTTTCAATACATCTGTACTGCCTACTGATGACTCGTTCCTGAGTGTAAATGGTCCTCAATTATGTTAAAAAAAAATATAAGGTTATCTAGCCTAATCGATTTCTAAAACTATATTTCATTGTACATTCATTTGTTTATTTCTTAATTTGTGTGAATTAACATTGTTACAGTAAATGTTAATTACTTCAGTTTCATACCACAACAAATACTGTATTGGTACATGTATCAGTTATATTTGTATCCATATAACAAAAAAGAAATGAAAAGGAATAATTTTGCAATTATACCTTTTGAATACTATAACTTTTTTTTTTACATATTTAGACATATTAAAGACTAATTAAGGTGGTACCCAACACTTTAACTAAAATTAATTTGGCTCGTTTAATTTTCTTAAAATTTTGACTAAGTATTTACTTTGACCCTTTTACAAAAATATAAAAATTTCAAAAAATTTGAACCAACCGTTTTGTCAGAAAAATTACACTGGTTATATAGCAGTTTGACAAACACTTATTTTGATCATTGAGAAGCTTGATATTCCCTTAACAACACAACGTAATTAAAACGTTTAGCTGATTTTACAGAGTTATCTCCTTGTAGTGTTAGGTACCACCTTAAGTCGATGTTGATATTGTAAATGTCCACTTGACATGCTTGAAATTCTATCAGATTACTTATGGAGCAGTCGTGAGTCTTTGAAGCATGCTCACAAAGGTTCTTTTGGTGAAATCATTTTCATATTGGTCAAAATTGTTCTTTGCTTCGACGAGCTTTGGAGGAGATCTAATCAAAATATTAATAAAAAACAGCACAGAAGTTAACTTCCTAGCTCATCTAGCCCCAAGCATCATGTCAGGCATTGTCATTACTAAAAACCAATAAATGTATTCTAATCGAACAAAAAACAATTCTTATGATACTGACGATCCACCACAAAGTAATATAAATAGAACCATATTAATAGTAAGCAAATACATATAAAAAAGATGTGGTATGATTGCCAATAAGACAGTTCTCCACAAGAGACCAAATCGACACAGAAATTAACAACTACAGGTCACCGTATGGCCATCAACAATGAGCAAAGCCAATACCGTATAATCAGCTATAACAGGCCCCAAAATGACAATGTAAAACAATTCAAACGAGAAAACTAATGGCCTTATTTATGTTAAAATAATAAACGAAAAACTAATATGCAACACATAAACAAACGACAACCACTGAATTACAGGCTCCTTATATCATGTTCTCAAATCTAGATATCATCTCCCAGTTAGAAAAAAAACATGTGAAAAAATGAACCTATTATGTGTTGCTCTCCTAGCAACAAAATGTACCCAAAATCAAAGATTTAGAACATATTCATTTCTATCATAATCATTAACTAGTGCAATTACTGTCTCCTCCATGCCCGTCTTTAACATTTACCATTTTTTCAAATTTTGTGCTGTAGTTTCAGATTTTTTAATAAAGCGCACTTTGATACCTTGCACAAAAGAAGCGCCTGTTTCTTCTCTTCAAGCCGTTTATAGTCATACCCCGTGAAACCCCTCGTTATTTTTCTCAAGAAGCTCTGGAAAAGGCACACCCCCTGTTTTTGACCATTTTTTTCAAATTATGTGCTCTAGTTTCAGATTCTTGAACAAAGCGCCCTCTGATACCTTGCGCAAAAGAAGCGCCTGTTTCTCTTCTATAAGACGTATATAGTCATTCCCCGTGACACCCCTCATTATTTTTCTCGAGAAGCTCTGGAATAGACCCACCCCCTGTTTTCGACTATTTTTTTTTTAATTGTGTGCTATAGTATCAGATTTTTGAACAAAGCGCCCTTTGATACATTGCGCAAAAGAAGCGCCTGTTTCTCCTCTTCAAGACGTATTAGTCATACCCCGTGACACCCCTCATTATTCTTCTCTAGAAGCCCTGGAATAGGACTATCCCATTTCTGCAAATGTGTATGTTATTTTAATTAAACAATGACATCAAAGGTGCTAAATTTTACAGGGTATGACTACGTTCTAAATTGAAGTGGGTGCATTAATGGTCTTTCACCTTCAAATTATCCGTTGATAGATGCAGAGTTACTGTTGTACTGAATATTAGCATAAAAAGAGATGTGACTTGTTTTATGAATGGATGGCATAAACACCATTTCAAATTGAGTTGAAATTGCATATTTGGACGGATTATCTGCCTTTTTAAATATTTTTTGATTTAACGGCCGTTGTTGTCTTATTCTTTTTTTTTTTGGTTTCTCGATAAATCGCCTAATTGTTCGCTGGTTAATTGTTCGCTAGTTATTGTTCGCTAGCTTCAGCCTGGTCCAGAGCACGTAAATAAATGGTTTTCTCTACGCTGCAATGAAAATGGTTTTATGTGTATATATCATTACAAAAAAAAGGTTAAAGGAGAAGAGTGCGGCTATTTGATATTTGAAAGTTTGCTGGGGAGGGGGGTATAAATGAAACTAGCAAAGTTAATATTCCGTCAGAAAAAAAAATATCCCCTTCTCTCATTTACCCTCAGAATTATGAATACACTTATTAAAGTTGATCAAACAAGTGTTTGTTTGTCCCAATAACTGTTATTTAGAAGAGGATGATTTGTTTTGTTGGAGCTTGGAGAGGTCCGGGTAAAATGGATAAGCAACGAGGAGAAAGTCAAATATTTAAAAAAATCAAAAGCTGCTTTAAAAAAAGGATTTAAGATAGGAAAGCAAAACCAATGCAGTTTTAACCTGTAGAAAACTTATTTCAAACGGGATAGCACATCCTCATTTTTACGGAAATGTTGTTAACCGTGCCCGGAAATTTAGAAATGATCCATGTAAACTTGTCGCTCCTTTAAAAAAAACTTATTCTAAAAGGTTACCTATTCAACACCGTAATAAGATTATTGAATATTGTTTTTATTGGAATAAATATTGATTTTGTTATCAGTAGATTAAAAGCTAACTAAATTTTACTAGTGTGTTATATATATACATATTCATGGATCTACAATCTGTCGATACCTGTAACTTGGCATTGCACAAGGTCATGTTTTTCTCTGGCTGTTTATGATGTCTTTACACTAAATGCATTGGATGTTTGATGTGTACGGATTGATAGTTTAGTCTTAGATGCATGACTTTTTTATTAGTTGTTAGTGTTTAACATGTTTAACCCCGCCACATTATTTATGTATGTGCGTGTCCCAAGTCAGGAGCCTGTATATTCAGTGGTTGTCGTTTGTTTATGTGTTACGTATTTGTTTTTCGTTCATTTTTTTACATAAATAAGACCGTTAGTTTTCTCGTTTGAATTGTTTTACATTGCCTTATCGGGGCCTTTTATAGCTGACTATGCGGTATGGGCTTTGCTCATTGTTTAAGGCCGTACGGGGATCCATACATGTTAATGTCTGTGTCATTTTGGTCTTTTGTGGATAGTTGTCTCATTGACAATCATACCACATCTTCTTTTTTATATCAATTCCATTGAAAGGAGTAGGTCCAACAAAACAAATCATCCTCTTATTGCATATTAATCCGATCAAATGAATGACGAAGGAGCTGGCAATAGCCTGTTTAATTAACCACAAATCCAACTAGTCTTACCATGTTATTGACTGTACACGAATAAATTACTTTAAAGCTACTAATATATCAGAAGATAAAGTGTCTTTTTTTTCTTCAAGAAAGTGATTTTTTTTTATTAATTAAGATTATTTTAATTAAAGTATAATGCGCCAATGAAACTGAAAGATGCTACATGAGCATTATGATTTTCTACTGTTCGATATACTTCGAACTCAAGCTAAACGCCCATGATAAAAAAATAGAGTATACAATTCGGTTAAAGTTGTCCATAGAAAGATTTGGCTAAAATTGCAATTGCATAGGGTTAAGTTAATTAACTTTCAATTGTTTCTTTAAACGCAATGTATACCATGTTGCCCATTTCCTTTGTACTGCAACATCTGTGTTTACGTCAAACTAAATGTTAAGGAAGATGAAGTTTAGGGAATTTAGACTGCCACTTGAAATTGTGTGTATCAGGGATAGGAATAGATTTGTTGCTAATTTGTCACAGTATTTAAGGTAGTTAGGGGGTATATATAAAACTAGAGGCTCTAAAGAGCCTGTGTCGCTCACCTTGGTCTACATGAATATTAAACAAAGAAAGCAGATCGATTCATGACAAAATTGTGTTTTGGTGACGGTGATGTGTTTGTACATCTTACTACATCTTACTTTACTAAACAGTCTTGCTGCTTACAATTATCTCTATCTATAATGAACATGGCCCAGTAGTTTCAGTGGAAAATGTTAATAAAAATTTACCAATTTTATGAAAATTGTTAAAAATTGACTATAAAGGACAATAACTCCTTAGGGGGTCAATTGACCATTTCGGTCATGTTGACTTACAAATGTATTTGTAAATCTTACTTTGCTGAACATTATTGCTGTTTACAGTTTATCTCTATCTATAATAATATTCAAGATAATAACCCAAAACAGCAAAATTTCCTTAAAATTACCAATGCAGGGGCAGCAACCCAACAACGGGTTGTCCGATTCATCGAAAAATTTCAGGACAGATAGATCTTGACCTGATAAACAATTTAACCCCCATGTCAGATTTCCTCTGAATGCTTTGGTTTTTGAGTTATAAGCCAAAAACTGCATTTGACCCCTATGTTTCTTTTTAGCCTTGGCGGCCATCTTGATTTGATGGCCGGGTCACCGTTCACATTTTTTAAATTAGATACCCCAATGATGATTGTGGCCAAGTTTGGTTTAATTTGGCCCAGAAGTTTCAGAGGAGAAAATTTTTGTAAAAATTAACGACGACGGACGATGGACGACGACGGACGACGGACGCAAAGTGATGGGAAAAGCTCACTTGGCCCTTCGGGCCAGATGACCTAAAAATTACAGAATTTTCTTTCACCTTGCCAAAATGACGATCATAATCACGGGTGTCATTCAGAATATCACATTTAAAGAATATCAAACGATGGTCAAGAATTGCGAGACGATCGTGAAAGCTCTGGTACCGGGTCGTGAAAGATATTAAATTTAAATTCTACGTCAGATTCTGTGAAAAAATCGCTGAAATTTCAAAACAAGGAACAAATTCGAACAAAAAATATTTCTGTTAAAATGAACTTCCTCAACATTACTGTGCAATAAGATAAAGAAAATATGCAGTACTTTATGAAAAAACACAAAAGGCGTTGCATTGCGCATGTCTATGAAATTAATTTAAAATTACACATTTTTGTACCTGTACCGGTGATATTATACAGTTATTTATTATGTAACTATGCAAAAGATCAAAATATATTTCCCGAGGTATGAAGATCAGCTCATTGTTCTATTGCACGAGGCCAACGGCTTCTAGTTGATTGGACTTACCTCTATCAAGAGATTCAATGAACAACATACATGTTAACAGATTAAATAAAAAAAACTTGTGGTGCTGAACACCAATGTACAGTACTGAACCAGTCCATGTTTTATATGTGCCTTATCATGTATCCGTGACGTAGTACACAGAACACAGATTCCGAACTCTTCACCTTAACCACATGTATTGACATATTGATTATTTCTATTATTACTGTATTTTATATATAATTGCTGTATCACCTGAATAAACCCTGGTGAGTTTCATATATATATTGTTCTTATATTATTAATAATATGCTCGGATCACAACATTGGCGTCGCCGACATCTCGAATCTGTTGATTTTGAAACTACCGCTTCTACACGGTACGTTTCACACCATTTGCTCTAAATTATTGCAAATTATAGCAAGGCTATATTTTAAACTAAAACCTCCATCAATTTTGGAAAATTTTAGTACTTTTTCAGGCAGTACTACACATCATATTCACTGTTTGAAATTTATGCTTGTCTAGTTTCTCGTTTTAGTGAGTCGCCATTTTGAATAGCCATTAGCTGTATCTTGTCCAAATTGAGCAGGACAGAAGTTGGACTTCTACGCATGCTCTGACAAAACTACAGTACAGGCATCGTGGTTTACTACAAACACCGTTTCGTGCACAACTACAGTACAGGCATCGTGGTTGATGACAAATACCGTTTCGTGCACAACTACAGTACAGGCATCGTGGTTAATGACAAGCATCGTTTCGGGCACAAATAAAGTACAGGCATAGACAGCATACTCACAGTTTACTAGTAGATTGAAAAACAACCATAACAAATCATTAAATTTAACCAAATTTCTAGAATTTCAAAACCTATTATACTTATGGATACCACCTTGGATCAACTTCAATCAGTTGAGGGTATAGACAATGAAATGGCCATACAGATACTTGAGGTTAGAGATGCCTCACATTTCATAGACCTTAATGCAGTGTACGGCATTACTGGTGTGCCAAAATCAACTTTAAAGAAACATTTCATTGAACCTGGCATGTTATTCTTATACCAGAAACTGCACACTGAGATAGCAGAAAGTAGACAGGAACTCAAGCAGGATATTTCTAATGTCACATCAGGACTCCACGAGGTAGACAAGACAGCTTCCCAAATTGACAACATGACGGAGAAGTTTGATGATTTATGTGCTCGCATGACTAAAATGGAGCAAATTCAATTAATGGGGTCAACCATTCAGTTAAAAAACCCACTGCCATTATTGCAGGATGATCATCATGAACAGGCTGAACAATCAGAGAAGAAATTTGGTGCGTTTGGCGCGACAATTGATACTTTGATAGCCCAGAAAAACCAGCAGGCTGAGGAAAAATTTGTAACATTTAGTACCCCAGCTAGTTCAGCAACACATCCAGACTTTTCCAAGGTGTCTCCAATTAGTAAACCAACTGGACTTTCTAGTTTAGGTGAGTCATACACTACCAACACAAGTCTAAAGGACGATATGTATGCATCTGCAGCGTCCACTCTGAAAGTAAATACTACAACTGAAGCGGCTTACCAAAACCATGTGAAACCCAACACTGAAATCCATGTTGAACAGGGGCCCTCGGCTCCCCCGTTTGTTACTTCTAACGTAGAGCCCGTTCAGTCAACTTTGGAAGTGAAGTCTGAACCAAGCTTTATTCAGCATGGATAATTGGACAATTAGTCTAAAGATGGACAGGGGCCTTTGGCCTCCACTTCGAATACTTCAACTAATGAAATACATAAAAATGTATCGCAGGGTTACACTGGACAGGGGACTTTGGCCCCATCGTCATTTTATAACCCAATCATAGTTCAAGGTTCCACGATACCTAACAAGCCACCATTTTAGTCTTACAATGTTCCACCACCGGGAGTACAACAAAATAATGGATCGACTGTACCGTCTACTGCAGTTTTCCATCCAGGATCAAATAAAGACACTTCAAACATTCCTTCAATCCCAGTACATTGGAATACTCCAGTAGTTATGCCTTACCATCTTCAGTCTGTGAACTACACTTCTGATCAGACCAAAAGTGAAGCTACACAAGAAAGGCACAGAGGCAGGGGCAGAAAGCGCTGCCAGAGAGAATCCTCTTCATCAAGTGATGAATCGATAGACAGGGAATCATCCGTTGGAAGGAGTCCCATGCTAGAGAACGAAGCAAAAGTCTACAACTGCCGAAGATGCCAGTCTTTACTGGTTCTGGTAATCTATCTTGGAAAGCTTTTGTCTACCAGTTTGAAAGAACTGCAAATCGCCGTAACTGGAATGACGCAAAGAAAACGTGCCGTTTTCTAGATTGTTTGTCTGAAATTGCACTTGAATATGCCCGACGATCGCATATATCAAGATATGACGATTTGCGGAAATACATGAAAAGGCGATTTAGTAAGAAAGAGGAAGCTTCTGCAGCAAGAAGACAGCTACAGTACATCAGGCAGTTGAACGGAGAGACAATAGACGAATATGCAGAGCGAGCTCATTTCTTGACAATGGATGGGTATTACCGAAGCAACAATGACATCATTGATCAAATAGGTACTGAGGCGTTCCTGCGTGGATGTCAGGAGAAGAAGGCAGCCCGGATCGTTATAGAGAAAAATCCAAGGACTATAAACGAATCACTGAAATGGATCAAGTCTTCATTGGCTAATCAGAAGCCTTTTATGGAGCCCGGAAGTCTTCTTCTCAGTTATATACCCAACGACAAGTTACCTTTTCTGATGTTGGTAATTCTGATCATTCTCCGCAGAGGCCCTCGGCCTTGCAATACAATCAGAGGCTTGATAAAGAAGATGAATATTTAAAATCTGATATTGAAGACTTAGTGTCTATGATTGGTCAGTTATTAAAAGATAGAAGGAGTAACATATCTACAATCCAATTATTGTCACAATCAAATTTCCAGAGTCCTCAGAATTCACGTTTTCCGTCAACCCAAAGAAGACCTAAACCTTATGAAGAGCAGCCTAACATATCACCATCTTTCCAGAGGACCTCGTCCTCGCATACACAAGAAGATTAATATTTAAACAAGACAGGGTCAGGTCATTAGGCTCACTTCTGACCCTCGAGAAAGAGAGCCTACAAGAGCTCGTTTTTAAGACTGTAGGTATATGTGGTCTGATATTTGCAGTAAATTATATATCAGTCCAAAATATAATTGACACTGCTGCTATATCTTTACCAAGCAGATCATGCATTTTTCGGTACTGGCATGAAAATACGGATTTTTTGTGTTATTAAAATTTACTGTTACAAAATGATAGAAACTATTATAAATTAAGGAATGTATCTCCCTCATGCAAAGCTCTGATTCCTTTCACGGATTTGGCTATACTTTTTGGACCTTTTGAATTATAGCTCTTCATCTTTTATATATTAAGCTTTTCAAATATTTTGGCCACGAGCATCACTGAAGAGACATGTATTGTCGAAATGCGCATCTGTTGCAAGAAAATTGGTACCGTTAATTTTATTAAACACTCTTGTAAATCGTGAACATGTACTTATTAAGGGAATTAGACCTCAACCAGTTAGTTGCAACTTTGCAACAAACACTACCATTTCAATAAGATATATCACTACGCATTTAGATATGTGTATGATATAAATGACCGAAACTAGACTTGATATTTTGAAAGCGTGCACTGCAGTATTGGACTTGGTGCACACATCTGATAACCGTAAAATACATGGAAAGGAAGTCTTCCAACAGACATCTTCAGGTCCCACAGAATCCGCTGTTACTGCATTTATTTCAGCAGTAATTGACCTTAAATTCATCACTTCATATAGAAGTCGACCACATCAGTGTTTTGTGTGTGGATTAGTAACACAGGTCAAAATGGGTTGCCACGTCTTAAAGACAACTTGTTCATGGTATTTTGAACCACACACGACCTGCTGGAGCAGTGAAGTTCGAACAGGTCCTTTGATCCACCGACATGCAATGGAACATAGAGAAGAACGTTCCGTATTTGACGAAGACCATATACTTCGTTGGTGCCAGCTTATGGTGGATTCACTCCATCAAATTAGCACAATACTATTAGAATATTCCACTCTTGAAGATCTCCTGGATTACATTTTACAGAGAGAACTTTACACTTTCATGAAGAACCAATTGTAACCTCAAGAATTTCTCCGTTCGTACGCTGTCACGTAAACTACCCATAGAACCTACCAGTGATTGCCATTACCTTGAGTTCTATTAATATTCCGTCTTCTGTGTTAATGTTAACAGTTAATGACAGTGTATAACATATCTTTTAGATTCCAAACTAAGGATGTATACCAGTATAATAGTTTCCAGCGTCTTACTCGTCATCTTGTTATTTCATTTATAAATTTGCGTTACTTTGTCGAACTATATAATATACCGTATTATATTATGTTTCCAGAGAGGAAAAACATATCTTATTCTTAAGTCCGTTTAATTTGTGTATTTTATGAACTATGAAACTTAACTGGTATCTAACATGTTTAAAGGAATATAGAACTTTTATGATGTGGATTTATTCATGAACTTTTGTGCAACTGTATGTGTAAAATGATACCACGTTTATTCCGAAATTACTATACAGATAACTTTCAGAGACAGTGCGTTATTTCTAGTCGTTTTGTTTACCCCTGGTCTGGTTCTACTGAGATGGGGCGATTGTGGTGCTGCACACAAATGTACAGTACTGAACCAGTCCTTGTTTTATATGTGCCTTATCATATATCCGTGACGTAGTACACAGAACACAGATTCCGAACTCTTCACCTTAACCACATGTATTGACATATTGATTATTTCTATTAATACTGTATTTTATATATAATTGCTGTATCACCTGAATAAACCCTGGTGAGTTTCGTATATATTGTTCTTATGTTATTAATTATATGCTCGGATCACAACAAGCTTTACAAAACAGACAACACAATACAATTACATGATTGATGTAACTGACAAGTCTGTGCACCATTGGTAGCAATTGATGCTCAAGTTCCTCAAGGATAAATACTAAAGAGAACAAGGGCTATGATCGCGAAATACGTCGGGTCTTATTCGCTTCACCTCCTGGTTTCAGGGCAGTAAAGATTAACAATTTCTAAATCATAAAACAGTTAAGCTCGAAATGGTACCAGTTCAGAACTGGCCTCTCATTGTTTATACAAGAGATGGTCTTAACCCAACTTCCTGCGGTACCGCAGGAAAGTAAAAACCTAATATGATCCGACGTACAATTACGAGAAACGATCATATTAACCCCTTAATTTTGCCACTTGAGTGGGTCTATACATACTCATCACAACCCCCCTTTTTTCCGTAAAAAAAAACAACCTCAAAGTCCATTTAAGTGAACTAGCTAATGGAGGCATTACTCTTTGTTAATACGTTTGAATCTTAGAAAATCATATTTTTTCTTTTGTAATACCTACATGTACATTTTGTATGATATAGTGGGGCTGTTATCCTTTCATGAGATCCCCGACCAAGTTTTGGTTTTGGACGATACCACTTGTATTAAAAATGTCATAGATTATATATATTTGATATCATCATAAAACACAATATTGTAGTAGTAATACATTCACTGATAAACCGACAATAAATAAAGGCAACCGTAGTATACCGCTGTTTAAAATTCATAAATCGATAGAGAAAAACACAAATCCGGGTTACAAACTAAAACTGAGAGAAACGTATCAAATATATGAGAACAATGACACAACAGAGACACAACACCGAAACGTAACACACACGAGCTATAATGTAACAATGGCCATTTTCCTGACTTGGTACAGGGCATTTTAAGAAAACAATGGTGAGTTGAACCTGGGTTTGTGGCATGCCAAACCTCCCGCTTTAATGGCAGTGTTAATTATAACATTTAATTACAACATTACACGACAGGGTTACAATAAATAAACAGATAAATGGGAGAAAATATAGGACAGAGAAAAAACGAATAATAGCCATCCAAAGGTAACAGGTTAAAAAAAAATTTTATACACCAGACGCGCGCTACGTCCACACAATACTATGCTCGGATGTATAAAGTTTGAAAGCCATAACAACTACCAAGTTGAAGATCGCCGAGGACCAAAAAATCCCAATGGTTATCCGCCTGGAACAAAACATCATTATTATCAAGAATAATACATAGTTTTGCAAACAGTAAATTTTATAAATATCATAAATTATCAATAGGTTAACGATATAGCAGGTGCTCATCTATTACTTTCAACCGAGATACACGGCACTTTGGAATAGTAACTTGAACTTATCACATGTCAAGTAGATTCTGATTGGTTGCTTTGTGATGTGGCTGAGATACAGCAACAACAATTGACTTAAATGAGATAAAGAATTACAGAGTTTCACGTTTCAGGACAAGACATGAAATCCTGTTAAATTAACCAGTGTATTTCAGTTCCAAACAATTGTCGAGGTTCAAGTTGGTTTATTGAGCATATATTTCACAATGAAATTTAAAATTGAAATATTAATTATTGATACGTGTTTAAGGTAGAGCATAGGTATACGTTTCCCAGAGACAATTTTTTTTAAACATTGCCAAAATGATGATTTTACTATGCTTTTTTACAAAAATATAATAAAAAAGATTGGCCACCGTGCTATTCTTCAAGATATGAGTCGTAGAAAATAGCATAAATTTGCTTAGAATGATCATGAAAAAAATGAATTTTGAAATAAATTTGAGAAAAAAGTTTTTATTATATGTTTTAATAAAACGAAAAGAAAAAACGGTGTCACCGAACTTGTTTTCTTGCTACAAGTAAAAATAAAACATTTCTATATCTTTCCAGTATAAATTTGCTACTAAAACATGTATCTCCTTTTAACCGGCTAAGTTGAACAAATTGATTTTCTAAAACATTATATTTGGTACTTGTTTAAATATTTTGAATAATGCAATAAATCAGCAAGTTTTCTCTATAAAGATAAATTATCTTATCAATAAAAATTCACATCTGTCTACAAATTTGGAGATTAGGGTAAATACCTAGACTGATTGTTTACTCCAAAAATACAGTCAAAGATGGTGGTATATCATGAATATACCTTAATTGCTTTGTTAATCTGCAATATGCACTATTATTTTTTTCAAATCTATGTTCCTCTACAATGTTTACGAAAGTGCATTACCTGTATTTATAATTTCTGCTATTCTAGGCATCCCTTCAGAGTCGTGAGCATGCAAATTGTTATATATTTTCATTAAACATATTCACAGAACAAAAACATTTATAATAAGAGTCACAGACACTATATTAGTTGACAGTTTTCTCACTTATTCCACGTGTTTTCAAGTCTTAGCAAACTCGTAGTAGCCCACAACGCATTGTAGTTCATTGAGTCGAATGGAAAATACCACAGAGAAAGTCAGAAATAAGCAAAAATAAAAAAAGGGCAGGATGTTAGTCTAGTCAACAAGGTAACTGTGATTTAGAAACAGTTGAAAGTACAAACCCAATTTTCCACACAAGCCTTGCTATAGTTAAAATTGACATCGTGATAGAATTTCAATATGATCTGTTAGGTAAAACATTTACCTTAACTCATTTGCATATTTTAACATCCATTTACATACTTCAACATTAAACTCAAAATAAGACCTATAACATTGACATTGCTGATATCAAGATCGAGAAAAGGGCAGTGGTCATTGTTAGTATTAGCTTTATTTAAAGTAAGTTCAACAGGATAAATTTCATTAATATACATACTGACGTCGTCATTATTGAGAGCCAAAATATCATCCAAATATCAAAAGTAGTATTATTAAATTTGTTTATCAGATGTTGTTTTGATGGGTCTTTGCTTATTTTTGTCATAAATTGTAACTCATAACAATACAAAAACAGGTCCGCAATAAGTGGTGCACAGTTAGTCCCCATTGGAATTCCGATAATCTGACGATATACGGAATCCCCAAAGCGAAAAAAAATGTTATCTAGTAAAAATTCAAGGGCATATATAGTATCAAAGCATGTCCAATTAATATAGTTTTTTTTTTTTATTGCTATTAAAAAATGACCTAAAAGAGTTTGAACATATATATTCACATTCTGATTTTTTGAATGCCCATTTAATTAGGTGTGTGATTTTTTTCTTAATGAGAATGTGAGGCAATGTGGTATACAGGGTAGAAAAATCAAAACTTTGAACAGATTCAAAATCACCAATATAAGCATGCAATTTATCAAGTACTTCCAACGAGTTCTTGACACTCCAAAAGTAATTAATTCCACTATTTTCGAAGGCCTTATTTGAACAATTTATTATCAGGTTTTTAATTGTACCAAGTGTGCTGGTAAGAAGAATAGACAATTTAGTAGTTGAACAATGGCTTGAAGACGAAATAAATCTATATTTGTAAGGGGTTTTGTGTAGCTTCGGAAGCCAATACATAGTTGGGACTTTCATTGTATTTGGCTCTGCTTGTAAAGCGGTGGCTAAAAGTTTATGTTTGTTACATATTTCGTTTTCTGAAAATGGAGTCAGTTGGAATGTTGGTGAATTGGTGATTTCCTTTTTCAGAACCTCAATGTAAAATTTACGTCAAACAATAATAATATTATTAGCAGCTTTATCTGCGGGGACAAAAACAAATTCCTTGGCTAGTTCTTTTAGTTTATGTTTGATACGAGAAATAGGTTTATTGTGGTTATTGTTTATAGTAAAATGTTCTTTAAAATGTTGAATACGTAAATCAACTATCTTCATTACTGAATTAAAAAAAGAGTCCAAAGATTTTTTGTCAGCTTTTTCCCGTTTTATCCATTTCATACAGTAAGTATGGAGTGAGTCGTGGATGATATTACGACACTCATTCCAATTAATAATTGACGGGGGACGATATTTAAGTCCTTTACTGAGGAATGATTTTAACTCTCGGTCTTGAACGATGTTAAGATCTCCTGTTATAACATGGGAAATGGGTCCATTAATATATTCGGAATTACTGCAATTACATGAAGTAGGTGTATTTTCACTGATATTAACATCTTTACACAATTGACTATAATTAAACACAAATTTCCGGGTAGATTTCTTGTAAATATAACAAATAAGAGGTAGCTCAGTATTGTCAAAATATCCAGGAATTTGTTCTTTAACAGAATGGTCGTTAAATATACCGGCAATATTTACAAAATCAAAGCCTTTATTGACATACTTAATTTTAATAAAATGTTTTTTATGATCTTCAGGGCGATCAATTTTGGGAAATAATTTAGAATAACAATATGCCATAATAATTTGAACAATTTCATACTTAGGACTGCTATATGAAATTGTGTTGCAATCCTCCAAAATTTTATTTAACTTATTAACCGGTAACGAACAGAGTTTTGTTAACAGATAATGTCTGCCGTTGTTTTTTGAAATAGAAATTAGGTCCGAAATATTGGTATGATTGGCTCGAAATTTTCTTTGATTGCGATTTATTCTACGACCGTGAGAACGCTTTTTACGAACAGTTTTAGAAACTATATCCAAAATGTTAACGGAATTGGTTCTAGATATATTACCAATTCCCATGATATTATCATTTAGACCGAGAGGGTAAACTGTCTGTAATTTTTTAATCCAATTTAATTCAATTATTTTCCGTGATCGTACAAACTTTGAAAACTTTGAATCATAAACGATTTATGATTATTTCTTAAAACTTTACACACTTCTTAGCTATATTAATATAAAGATCTGTATACTTTTTGGTGATGATTCAAAACTTTGTTTTAGAGTTATTGAGTTTTTTGTTAAGCGAGGGGGGTTCACATATCCCGCTGTAGCTCAGAAATTGTTTATGATTATTGCATAAAGCTTCACACACTTGTAAGTCATATTAATCTAAAGACCTGTTTACCTTTTCGTTGTGATTCTTTATTTTATTTTAGAGTAATTGAATTTTGATTGAGCGTTTTGGTAAAAAAAAAACATATAAAAGATGGTGGAAGCAATTTTTTTCTGTCTCTTATATATAATTCCTATTGAACAGGAATAAGGAATGAGTCAGGATATACTTAGCATGACTTCCTGTACAACCCCAGTGCTATTCCAAAAAAATCATTATTCTTTTCACAAGACGACGGGCGTATCATGCACCTGTGGCGCATCTGCTTATTTCCATTGTTATGCATTGAACCTTTGCATTATCTCCACCGCGTGAATCAATGAAATTTCCAATTAAGTGATCACTGTCCAGTATCAAAATGTGTTGAGCTCTTTTAAACCTGTATAATGCCATTCCAAAAACATTTCAGCTTCAAAACATGAAGAACTGACACAAAAACACTACTAGTTGTACTAGATGTGTACAATTTTTATCAAGACCTGAACTAAAAGTAAGGACATCATAATATTCAGAATTCTAAAACAAAAGTGTTATAATCGCGTGGACGATAAATAGCTTAACATATTTTGTATAGTTTTGTCAATCGATTAAGTTGCTAATGTAATCCCAAAATATACTACTATATATATTACGGTTTTCTTAAACGTGCTTTGTAAAAAGAAACAGACAGATGAGGTATAAGTGCCAAATACGATATCTTTCCATCCAATATACAATATATTAAAGTAAGTTATCATAGTTTCAACGCTGAAAAGTGAGCTATTAAGAGACCAAAAATAAACAGTGTACAGCAATTCAACCCCAAAAAATCCCGTCCTATTTAAATACAAAATAATAAGAAAGTTATCCAATATATAAAAGAAATATAATAGGTTTATATCCAACGCTTCAATTTTCGCAAAACATAAAAATTCACGTTTTAGTCGCACATACACATGGATAACACCATACATGATTTTATTAAGGTTGGCAAATGTTAAAGTCCGCTGAAAATGTAAAAAATGCCAATATCTCCATCAGAAATAAAAATGAAAATATGCAAAGACGAAAAAAACAAACGTACAGCTGCTTGCCTCAATCATTACTTTAAGAACAAAGGGTACAGTTTGAAATAGATAAAATAAACTCAGCATAGATACCAGGACTAAATTTTGTATATACACCAGACGCGCGTTTCGTCTACAAAAGACTCATCAGTGACGCTCGAATCCAAAAAAGTTAAAAAAAAAGCCAAATAAAGTACGAAGTTGAAGAGCATAGAGATCCAAAATTCCTAAAAGTGTTTCCAAATACAGCTAAGGTAATCTATGACCGAGGTAGAAAAGCCGTAGTATTTCAAAAAATCTAAATTTTGTAAACAGTTAATTTATAAATATAACAATATCAATGATAATTCATGTCAGCACAAAAAGTGCTGACTACTGGGCTTGTGATACCCTCGGGGAAATAAATCTCCACCAGCAGTGGCATCGACCCAGTGGTTGTAAATAAACTCATCATAGATACCAGGACTAAATTTTATATATACACCAGACGAGCCTTTCGGCTACAAAATTTGGTTATGAAATATGCGTTATCTTATATAGTGTATGAAATATCTTATAAGGAAATTATATAAGATATCTTATATAGTTTATGAAATATCTTATAAGGAAATTATATATTATATCTTATAAAGTATATGAGATATCTTACAAACTATACAATATATGTTATAAACTATAAGATATCTTTTTAACTTTATAAGATAGCTTATAAACTTTATTAGATATCTTATAAACTATATATTAATATATCTCCTAAAATATATACGATCTTTAATATATAAGATATATTCCATATTTAATGTTTATAAGATATCTTTTATATTATATAAGATATCTTATAAACATATTTTATATAAGATATCT
Organism: Mytilus galloprovincialis; assembly: GCF_965363235.1. Taxonomy (NCBI): domain Eukaryota; kingdom Metazoa; phylum Mollusca; class Bivalvia; order Mytilida; family Mytilidae; genus Mytilus; species Mytilus galloprovincialis. The sequence goes on along the minus strand of NC_134845.1, from coordinate 78,512,991 downwards.
TGTATACTTAATATGATATCTCATATAGTTTATAAGATATCTTATATAGTTTATATAAGATTTCTCATATATTTTAAAGGTATCTGATGTAATTAAGTAGATATCTGATAAAGAAAATTATATGAGATATCTTGAAGGAAGAATAACTAGCAAAACGGCTTGCCATAGACATCTAACTATCATTCAATATAACAAATACAAATAAATACGTCATATATGAAACATGCAGACCGACATTTACACCACACACTAAATACTGTAGCCATACGGCATATATATCTTTCTTTTTATTTCTGTAGTTGTTATTTCTTTTTCTGATCATTTTCCGAAAATATTAATACTTTGAACATGTTGAAATGCTTTAATTTAATGAGGATCTGTGCTTTACACGGGTATAGCCCTAATCACCAACAAAAGAGACCCTGACCTGTCATGCCAATCTATTTTTTAAATACCAATATCAAATATTATTTATCATATATTTGAAGAATGATGTGAACGTCTTCGTAGCATCAGATCTTTCACGATCCTTTTCATGATCTTCAAAAAGCGAAAGTGATCTTTCACGATCCGAGATATCCTTTTTGTGTAAATATTTCTTCTTTTACCCCAAGTTTCAGATAAATAGCTAGAAACAGAAAAGGACAAACAAGTATGCCAAACCCGGGCAATGCATAAGAGCTTTGTATGAAGGAAATACATTATCTTATTTTGTAACAGCAAATTTTAATAACACAACATCCATATTATCATGCCAGTACCGAAGAACTGGCTACTTGGATAGTGATACCCTTGGAATCTATTAGTCCACCAGCACAGGCATCGACCCAGAAGTTTTGATAACATAAACTGTTCTAAATTTTCTGCACCAGATGCACATTTCACTACTGTCTGAGCAGAACGTTGATGAGTCAATGTTATGTCAAGGAACGACGTGTCCTTTTTCGTAAAAGATACAAAGACCTTCTTTATAAATATTCCGTATGAACTTAACAAATAATGCATGTCTTGACATATTGATTCTAAGTCTTACGCTGTTTATTATCTTAATTTCGTGTCAAAATTTAATTCCTTGTTTTGTCCTTGTATATTTTTAACTTTAACTGTTTAGTCCATATGTATATATTAAGATGTGGATCAGTACTTATACGTCTCGTCATTGTGCTATCGTGCTATGATCAATTTTGAAAGGACAAACAAGTATGCCAAACCCGGGCAATGCATAAGAGCTTTGTATGAAGGAAATACATTATCTTATTTTGAATAATTTCCAAAATTTTGTAACAGCAAATTTTAATAACACAACATCCATATTATCATGCCAGTACCGAAGAACTGGCTACTTGGATAGTGATACCCTTGGAATCTATTAGTCCACCAGCACAGGCATCGACCCAGAAGTTTTGATAACATAAACTGTTCTAAATTTTCTGCACCAGATGCACATTTCACTACTGTCTGAGCAGAACGTTGATGAGTCAATGTTATGTCAAGGAACGACGTGTCCTTTTTCGTAAAAGATACAAAGACCTTCTTTATAAATATTCCGTATGAACTTAACAAATAATGCATGTCTTGACATATTGATTCTAAGTCTTACGCTGTTTATTATCTTAATTTCGTGTCAAAATTTAATTCCTTGTTTTGTCCTTGTATATTTTTAACTTTAACTGTTTAGTCCATATGTATATATTAAGATGTGGATCAGTACTTATACGTCTCGTCATTGTGCTATCGTGCTATGATCAATTTTGAATTATTTTCTTTCTTTTAGCTTAATATGTACTTTGTCTAAATGTCTGACTGATACGACTGTCTCTCTAGTGAAAGGTTAAGCGCATTCAATCCAGGTGCATTCCACCATTTTCTACATTTGAAAATGCCTGTACCAAGTCAGGAATATGACAGTTGTTGTCCATTCGTTTGATGTGTTTTATTATTTGTTTTTGCCATTAGATTAGGGACTTTCCGTTTTGAATTTTCCTCGGAGTTCAGTATTTTTGTAATTTTACTTTTTGCTTAAAAATCAAAACATCGAGTTCAAACTAAGTCAGCTTATCTGTACTTAGATGTAGTTTTAAATATTTTATTTACTGGGATGAATTAAAAACTTCCCGCTATTCAATCATACGTATTAGCCATGTCATTTAAAAGAAGGTTAGTGTATGTAACGGAGGTTATCTTCTGAGCAAGACAAAAAATATACAATATAAGGTAAATATTATGAACTTTTCCACTACATGACCGCTGTATAGAAACGGTAATGCTTATACAAAATAGTAGTATAACTAACTCAGTTCGCCTAATATCTCTATTAAGTATTTAGTTTTATATTTACAATAATATGTGTATATTAAACGTCACGAAGTTAAGAACAAATATGTCAATGACATGATATGTAAATAAAATTTAACTTAGTGAAGAAAACATTACTGAGTAAAAACATGCGTCTTATTCAATTGCTTTTTTTCGAAATAACATGAATAATGTTAAAATTAAAGGGATTACAAATGTTAACAATAAAAACGGACATTGTTCAAATTATCTGTGGTTTTGTAAACGAGGGCGAGGGGGAGGAGGGTGTTTTTTCTCATATTTCTCGGATAATCAGTTACCATGTCATCGACGTGAAGAGACATTTCCTCGAGTTAAAAGACCTAGGATATAATTGTTTATCGCTATTTTTCAAGGCAACAGCAATGGAAAACCCAATCTCTGGTGGGTAGGTTTGTATGGGAAATTATCATACAAAAAGATAAAAAAAAAAACATAACGAAAACAGCAATAACATTCAATAGTTTCTTATAATCAAATCATGATTGAAATGCAAACCTTTATGTACAGGAGTACATTACATTTTTGTCCATTTATATGTTTCATAGACTAGTGAGACGTCCATTTTCGCTGAACTAGTACATATTTTTGTTAAGTGGCCATGTGTAGCCCGCCTTTAACTGCGGGATTTATCGCTGTATTGAAAATTCATTGATGGCCTAGGACTGTTTTCTGCTCTTTGATCGAGTTGTCTCTTTGATAAATTCCCCGTTTCTATTCTCACTTTTACGAGTAATATTTTAAATGCAAACATGATTTAATAAAACTAATCTACGAAATCGTAGCATACATAGGACTTCATTGGTTTTCAGAAATAACAATATGGAAACTTGATTTTAAGGATTACACATCATGTTTTCCAGAATTAGATAGTATTGAATGTAATTAAATCATGGCTTTGGTTTTTAACGTTTTAATTTTTCACATTTAGTCACATCGGAGAATTTTTAACAATTGACTCTAACTTTTTGTTGAAATCAGAATCGGGATCTTAGATTAAATATGTGTAAAACAGTATTTATAACATTGGGTTCATATTTTGTAGATAATATGAAATGAATATGTTTTAATCATAGAATAGTGTATTGTCCCTTTTTATGTAACAGCATACTCATACTAGCAGCATGTGCAAATGAAAATGGACATGAGGTTCAAATAACGTCTCTTTTGCATTCTTGTCTTTCGTTTTTGCCTTTGTGCTTTGTCTATATGTTTTTTGTTGTTGTCATATGTGTTTGTTTTTATAATTATTACACAATGTTGACTGCTGTATCCCTATTTTTGACATTTTTACCTATTATGGCTGTTTGTTGTAGTCAATATAATTGAATTTTATGCGAATGTTATATACAAGGTTAAGTTACCTATAAAACCAATATTTCTACATCAGAAAATGCCTGTACAAAGTCAGTAATATATCAGATGTTATCCATTCGTTTGATGTGTTTAAGTTTTTGATTTTGCCATTTGATTAGGGACTTTCGTTTTGAATCTTTAACCTTTGTTGTAGGTGCTGTTTCTGGTTTACGATGGGATAGTTTATTGTTGCTCATTTAGAAAAAAGAAACAACTTTTTTTGCTTAATACAAAAAAGAAGATGTGGTACAATTGCCAATAAGACAACTCTCCACGTGCACAAGGGACTAAAAATGACACAACAAATGAGAAAACTTTGTTTTAACGCGCGACGTGCAACTCTTTGAAAACTCATAAAAAGTTATGATGATTATGATTTAGAACACCAGACGCGCGTGTTCTCTTCATAAGACTCACTCAAAACAGTTTACATGCCTTATTATAAACAATGTAACAAAATATTTAAAATCTTTTTTAGACTTCGTACAGAAACATTTAAACACTAAGAATTTATCGGGGCCAAATGATTAACCGTTGTATGTTCTAACTATTGTATATTTCTGCGTGCATGATTGCTTATTTTAAAAACCAACACAAAAACATATTTCAAAGTCTAAAAAGATTAACCACAACAGTTAACAAATGATAATGCTTACTGAACAACTTTGAAACATAATATTCCTATGTAAGCAGATTTAAATGTACAAACTAGTTTTAGATTTCTCTATATGATATTGGCAAATACAATTAATAACCAATTTATGTCATTGTTAGATTATTAAACACAGATGTTTTAAATCATATAGATCATAGAGGTTATTCAAATCGTTAAAAGACATAAAGAGTTCATTTTACAAACTATTTATACGGTAATATAAGTTCCAAAAGAAAGACTGTATCACATTTATTGTATGATTTGTATCAAAACAAGATTTCAAAATAGTACTGCAACTGACCTCGAAAAAAGGCGCTTAGTTAACGAGTTTAATGTTCCGGAATAACCCAAGGCTGCAAATTGTTTTAAATGATATAATAATATCTATATTTTAATTACCGTCTGGTCGTAAAAAAGTTTCTATGGTCACATTTTTGAATTTTATTCCTTTAATGGGGATACCCCTAAATTTACGGTTTTAGGTAGTCACCTAATAATCCAAATTTTTTTCGGGGTTAAATTTCCCGCTATTTTCGTAAATATTGTCGATGCACATATCATCAAGGATCATCGGAATGATGAAGACATAAATATAATACCATCCCCAAGTAAAACTTTCAAACTTAAAGTTGGCTATTTTTTACATAGAAAAACGTGCTTTTCTTTGAAAACGAGAAAACATATAATTCAAAAACTGTATTTGACATTTGAGAGGACAAAACATATTATTGCGATACTACATGCAAATTTTGTAAGCCAAAATCCAAACAATTTTGTCCAAAACTCAAAAATAAAAACAGCATTTGTAGAATAAGTTATTTTTTTTTTGAGTGATTTGAATATATATAGTAGTTCTTGCGTGTATTTTCTGTAATAAGTTATACTTTTGTTAATAAAATTTTGACTTTTTATAAAAATTAACCAATTCCTTCGGATTAGAGGTTTTTCCGGATAATGACTTAGTTGATATTGTGTGAAAATACATTGTATGTCAATGTTTAACATCAGAGCAATTAATATGCATACAAGTTGTCGGGGGAAAAAGTACTAATGAAGTTTCGCAGAGATTTTGTGTGTGATAAGGTGATGCTACAACCAACTTCTCTTGATATTCTGCTTTCCTAGGGCGAATCATCAGTGATGTTATGAGACTTGAACCAGAAGGCAAAATTCTTGCGTCTTTAAATTACATTGATTGATTGATTGTTGGTTGCTTAACGTCCAGTGGCAAATATTCCATGCATGTACAGGACGCAAACCAGTTAACAATAAAAACAATAGGTAGGTCTTGCCATAATAGATGCCATTCGGGATGATGGTCAAGTAAATTTGGACTACCACTGGAAAATGATGGTATATTGGACAGACATTTTGCATTGCAACAGGCCACCTACGGACCCCTCAAAGAGTTGTTGCAAGGAATCTTAACGTGCAAAGAACGTGGCACTCTCTTTACACGAGGCATCGAATTTAACGTCCCAATTCTGACTGGATGTGACTGCGAACTTGATACATTCCGCACATTTAAACGGACGCCCCACTTCGTTTTACTGCCGGTCGGGAGAAGACCAAGTTGAAGTGACCATATATCGTTTCCCCGGTCACCTTTGGGGAACTTTAAATTAGAAACAACAGAAATCCATATGTGTGATCCACATGTATCCTCACAACCTGACACTTTATACGATCTCGCTCTCAGTTTCGTTCTTGTGGTTTGGATATGAAAACAGTTTTTTTTGTGTAATAGCAATACCTCTAAAAAACCTAGAAACTACACAAAACTGAGTCCTCTAAACGTGTTGACAGTCTTTTAAGGTGTGCAATTAGGTAAAACAGTTACTGAAACAATTAGAATATAAATTTTCTGTCACTACATTGATAACGATTGTTAGTGATGATATGTTCTTCCATGAAAAGAAATTATCTTTCTTATGTAGGACATCCTCGATATATACCAATCACTTTTACCCAAGATTGTCTCTGATGCTTACCAAACTGCCAAACTCCAGAACTAACTAGATATTGTGACACATTAACAATTCAGACACTGTAGGGCCAAGGGATATGAAATATAGAATTTAGCTCTGAACTCAATATAGGAGATGCCATATCTGCTGCAGGAAAATTGAAGTCTATGTTAAGACTTTCAGAATTAAACCAAGATGTGTCTGAAAATATCAAGTCAACATTTGCCCCATTACATTAGGGTTTGGCCGTACAGATATATCATAAATTTTGCATAAGGAAATATGGATCACAAACATTGATCGAAACTTTGTACTCACATAGCTTTTGTGTTTCCTATGCAGAGGTAAGACTATACTTGACGATTTTGACCGAATCAAGACGGTATTTACGCTCCAGATGGCATTGTTTCAAAACACCAAGGGGTTGTTTGATACAAAATGGTGCCGACAATATAGACATCAATACGGAGACAATTGATAGTAAGGAACTTTTCGTTCCATAGCACGAGCAGACTTTCAGGTTTGACAATCTATAATTGATTTCTGAATGCGTCAGATGAAAGTGAAAAAAGGTCAAGACGACTGACAGTGCATCATCGCTGGCGGCTGTTTCATTATACCAAAGCTAAGAGAGGTCCTGTTCACGTTCCGAATTCTTTCAAAAAATTGACCGGGAAGACAAAACGATGAACCCCAACTTTTTTTTCATGGAACAGATTTCATCAGATTACTTACAAGATTAACTTTGTACTTGCACAGGTAAATCGTTGTTGGTCCGTGTATATCTGCGTCCAATCGTTTTTCGTTTTGAAATATCAAAAACAAAAAACAAAAAACGAAAATGTTTTCATTTTTCGTTTTTGATTTCTTAAAAATCAAAATAAAAAACAAAAGTGTTTTCGTTTTTCGTTTTTGATTTCACAAAACCAAAAACGAAAAACAAAAGTATTTTCATTTTTCAATTTTCATTTCTCAAAAACTAAAATCGAAAAATGAAAGTGTTTTCATTTTTCATTTTTGATTTCACAAAAACAAAAAACGAAAAACTAAAGTTGTACTGGCCAGAGAAAACAAATAACTTCAATATGTTTAATGCGTATTCGTTACGATAAACTGCAAAACAAAGAAAAACAATAATCACAAAATGTGCCTAGAAAATAGTAACATTATTAATTCACATAAAGTGTCCAATGAAATACTAGCAAATACAACCAGTGAAAATGTCAGAATGTACTCATATTATTACACAATAAAATCCTAATGTTTATGAATTAACGTAATCTTGAAAAGGTAAATAATGAATGTGCGTGTTGAGTATTCATCTTTAAAGTAACTATGAAAAATAACAATAAGTTACACTTATAGCAAATCACTTCTTAAATCATTAGATTGCAACATAAAAATTCATGTCAATAATCAATTGTGAAATTTGTTCATAGCACGTAAAAATATGTAACACAAACCGCAGCTTTTAACTCAATTACGTGGCAATAGCCATCACCAAATATATGCAGATTACCAATGAAAAATCAATACAAAATAACTTTAATAAACCTTTCAAATGAGCTTCAAAATGAGTTATTACTTCTCAAATGTAAATCTAAATAGATGCAAAGTGTTTTATACATGTACGATACATAGAATCTGTGAAATGACACAACTGCGTATGCAAATTAAAATGTACAATAAAATGCAAGTTTTCAGTGTTATTCACCCAGTGAAATATGAATATCTTATTCTATGCTTATTTATACAATTATATGAATATTATTTAATAGAGAATTCTTACCAAAACAGAAGTATCTAAACTAAATTTCTCAGTACATATAAATGCATCTTAACCTCGTGTAATCAAAAATAGGTATGCTTCCGGTGTGGGGAAAGCAACGTATTGAACTACTTAATGGTCAAGTCGGCCCATAAGGGGTCGGCCCTAAAGCAAAATATGACCTCTACATCCCAGCCCTCTAATTGTGGAGCTACATGCGAAACAATTAAAAAATACATATATAAAAAGTCTGTACTCAAAATCATAATAAAGTCAAATACACAATGTAGCTAATCACACTCTAGAATAACACACAGTTTGTCTACTGGACGAGTAAGTACATTGTTTCCAATCTTTACTTTCACTTGATGCACGAGTCCGTTGCAGTCTGGAATTATTTCAGTAATCCGCCCCATGGGCCATGAATTTCTCTGAGCATTTGAATCAACCACAATCACAATGTCCCCAACCATTAAATTTCTCCTCTCTTTATGCCATTTCTGACGTTCTTGTAACATGGGAAGGTACTCTCGCACCCAACGACTCTAAAATAGATTTGCAATATACTGAATTTGTCTCCATTTTCGACGGCAATAATTGTCCGTTTTACTGAATAGTCCAAGAGGTAAGTATGCTTTGCGTTTCATAAGCAACATATGATTTGGCGTCAGCGTTTCCAAATCACTTGGGTCATCTGAATTCATCGTAATCGGTCTACTATTGAGAGTCGATTCTATCTCACAAAAAACAGTATTCAGACCGTCATTTTCCAAAACCTGTTCTCTAATAATACTATTCATTGTCTTGCGTACACTTCTGATCAACCTCTCCCATACACCTCCGAAATGCGAACCTGTCGGAGGATTGAACTGCCAATCTATGTTCTTTTGTAGCATCGCATTCGCAATATGATTCAAATTGCATTCACTTAATGCGCTCTTAAGTTCGCGGTCTGCGCCAACGAAATTCGTGCCGTTGTCAGATTTGATCTTTTCTACTTGAACACGACGAGCAATGAATCGTCGTAAAACATTGATATATGAACTATTATCTAAGGATGCAGCTACCTCCAAATGAATAGCTCTACTAGACAGGCAAGTAAAAATCGCACCATAGCGTTTGATACGACATCTACGTTGTTTCACTTCAATAGGACCAAAATAATCTTCTCCTACTCTCGACAAAGGTGATTCATCCGGCGTAATACGATCTGATGGCAAATTAGCCATCTTTTGTTCACCTACGGGCGCACTTAAGCGACGACACACAACACATTTTGATATCAATTTTCTCACACTGAGGGTGCATTTATCAACCAATAAGTTTCACGAAGGTGAGCTAGCAAATGATTTCTACTACTGTGTTGTAAATCCATGTGTATTTGTCTAAGAATCAATTCAGAGATGTGGTGATCCTTTGGTAATATAATCGGATGTTTACATTTTTCCGGCATTTTTGACTCTATTAAACGTCCTCCTACACGTAAAAGATCACCATCTAAAACTGGGTCGAGTTTCCGGATATCACTTGTAGCCTTGACTGTTTTGTTACCGGAAAGAGTGTTAACCTCATCAGTGAATTCTTGTCTCTGCATGTAAACTTAAATTGAATGTTCGGCGTCTTTAAAATCCTGAAGTGATATTCGTTTAGTATCTTTCGAATCCGATTCCTTAACAAGTGTCATTATGTTATCTTCTTTCTTATTACTGACACGTCTAAGTAACTCCTTGCGAACCTTAAGTATCCACCCTACGCTTCTTTTAAGAGAATACCACGATGAATGATGATCTATGAGTTTGTTCAAAAGGTCAAACCAATTGTCCTGATGTGGTTGACTAGTTACAATTGTACTTACAGATACCTTTTTAACTTCCGGATCACTAGTACAAACGATATCTGAGTCACAGTTCAATGAATCGGGCCATTCATTTGTCGATTTCAACAGAAAGTCAGGAGGAATAATCCATTGATCCATTCTAAGAAGACCTTCTGCGGAAACAGCTCTTGAGGCTAGGTGTGAGGGATTCAATTTGGTACTTATGTATCTGAGTCCACGCACCATTGTACGCCTAATGCTCTATCTATTGGTAAAGAGTCTTGATCTAAATCTAAGTCCTTTATTTCCTTAGATCGTTCTTCAACAGGAACATAATTAATCACATCTCTGTCGTTACTAATCCACTTTGCCAAGCGAAAACCACCCTGCCTTAATAAACTTTGTATGTAACTGATTAAAGCAATAGCCTTGTTTGTGCTTGAAACTGATTTTCGACAATCATCTACATAAAAATTCTTCAAAACTTGATTGTCAAATGTACCCTTTAGTTCTGATGCAGTTTTTCTAAGCGCATAGTTTGCGGAACTTGGCGAAAAGGTGGCACCAAAGAGATGAACTACCATTTTGTACTCTACAGGCTGTTTCGAATGATCACCATTTTCCCACCAAAGTAATCTAAGAAAGTTAGAATCATGAGAAGGCACACGGACTTGGTTAAACATACTATCAATGTCTCCCATGATTGCAATTTCTTCCTGTTTGAAGCGAATCAGCGTACCAATGAGGGTGTTTGTCAGGTTTGGTCCTTGAAGTAATTGATCATTTAATGATGTCCCTTTGAATCTAGCTGCACAATCGAATACAACTCGTAATTTCATTTTCTTTGCATGAAATACACAATGATGTGGTAAATATCAGATACTACCATCATTTGGACAGTTGTCTTTCTCTGGTACTCTTATAGCATAGCCTTCGTTTATTACTTTATCCATGAATGTGACGTACTGTTTGTGAAAGTCATGATCTTGTGTGGAACGTTTTGAGAGCGCAATGAGTCTCTGTTCAGCTTGTTTTCTGTTGTTCGGCATTTGTACATCTTTTGATTTAAATGGCAAGTCAATAACGTAGTGTCCGTTTACCAATGAACTTGACTTTGACACAATGTCTAAAAACTGTTTATCTTCTTTTGACGGTTCATTTTCGTCATCAATTGTCCTCTCACTAAAGTCATAATTAAAATGATTGCGAAGTTGATCCTCTAGACTAGGATTTGCTGTGATCCGATTACTTGATACAAACATTCCAACAACTTGGTCGGTATTTACGACATTAAGGGGACCATTAATAACCCAGCCTAGTAAAGTTTTCATTGCAAATGGGCTATTATTAACACTAGTAATTACATCCAAGGGTTCCATAGCTCTTGGAACATTTATAACAATCAATAGTCGAACATCACAGTTAGCTCTGTTAAGTGGCACATCACACAAATGCGGCCACTTCTGTAAGTCATTACTTGAGACAATGTCGTTTCTGGAAACAGGCAAATTAGGTCTAGTAAAGATAGGTGGCAAGCTAATCGCATTGTTTCCATTTATGTCGCAAACTTCAAGCCCTGAAATTACTGAACTGTCAACAACTTTTTCTTGTCCCATTGTGAGCAGATTTATTTGTGTTCTTTTTCCTTCAACATTGAGAAATCTGACAACATTCTCTGTACAAAATGAAGCTGTACTTCCAGAGTCAAGAAATGCATATGTCTCAACATATTTGTCACAGTTAATCAATTTTAATCTGACTGGCACAATTGGTAAGGCTTGACATCTTGATTCTCCAGCCCTCGTATGTCTACTAGCATTAATAGACAACGTGTTCGTAGAGTCTTCAAACACACTCTTATTTGACTCTTCGTTTTTCAGTTGATCAATTTGCCGTGGGTTAATGTGTAATATTGTGGATGAGTTCTATGGCAGTTGGCACAGGTAGCCTTATGTTGACAGACAGCCTTCTGATGACCAGACTTAAGACAGGCAAAACAGAGTCCTTCTATTTTCAAGAAATTGAAACGTTCCTTTAAATCCTTTTTTACAAAGGTTTTACAGTTGTCAAGCGAATGATTCGTTCCCTGGCAAAATAAGCATGGTGTCACAAATGCAACCCTTATAGTACCTCTTTGTGTAGTTTGTTCATTAGTTGACTCGTTTATTCCTGTTGCACTTAAGTTTGTTCCGCTTAACTCTTCTTTACCATAAATCGGGTCAATTGCTTTTTTGTTGAAGGCCGTACGATGACCTATAAATGATAATTTCTGTGTTATTTTGGTCTCTTGTGGAGAGTTGTCTCATTGACAATCATACCACATCTTCTTTTTTATATTGATATGAGTATATTAAATAAACATGTATATACCAAGCTAAGTCAGTTTATATCTTGTTTTTCGTCTGACTATACAAAAGGCGAGTAGAGCTACTTTGATAGATCAGGTTGACTGATAAGCTGTCTATATAAAGTAATGGAACAATGCATGGCATGACGACATCACCAAATCACCGTATGCAATACTCAAAAAGACATCCAGATCCTATCATATAGTCATCAACTACCCACCAACAGGCCGTGAGCTTTCACCTTGATTGGCTCTTAACTCAAATCCAAGAGCACAGCAAAATGTCAAAATATTCTATTCAAACTGGGTGACCTGGGAGAAAAACATTGAAATTTTCCAAAGAAATATACACACCCCTCAACTTTTAATAAGGAGATTTGGTATTAATGCAAATGAGTCAACTATCCCACAAAGTTCAAATGAAGTGGATGTGAGCAATTATATATAGGCAACCATATAATCTTCAACAATGAGAAAAACATATGGTATTGTCGGCTACAATAGTCCATGAATTGAAAAATATGAAACAGTTCAATTGAGAAAAATAACGGCCTATTTTAAAACAACATGAAATACGAAAAACACATATAAAAGACATCAACAAACGACAACCACTGAACTACATGCTCCTGAGTTGGAGCAGGCACATGCAATATATTGTGGCGTTTAACATGCTTGTAAATAGCTGGGACAGTTTTGTTACAGCACAGCATAAGAACAAACTATACAAATCAGTGGAAAAGGGCTTAAAGCATGAGATCGATACAAAACAGAAGAAAAAAAAAGGTCTGACTAACAAAAACACATACCGAATATGGCAAACGTTTTCAAACAATCAAGGTACTGAAGTACTGAACATCGAATGACTGCAAGTTCTTTTGAATTTTCACAAGTACTTGTCTCAGAAAAAAAAATCACATCTCTATACCTGAAAGTGAAGTTAATGTACAGATATAATTTTTGGAAACTCAGTACACATATTCTATATCATATGATCTTTTTAATTTAATGCCAAATATAGAGTTCTGACCCTCAATTCCACGGTCCACTAGACATGGAAAATGATAGTGCGAGTGGGGCATTTATGTACTATGGACACATTCTTATTCAAATCCTTTATTAAAGAAGTCAGTAAATTTACTACAGATAATACTACATTTGTAAATCAGACGAACTAATCTAATTAAAAGGTATATCTCTGGTTTCGTTATACTTATGTGTATGAGAAAATTTTATATATTAATTTTAATAAGATTGTTGAACGAACGCGTTCAATCTTAGGATTTTATTCTTGTCAATTTTTCCGACTAGAGCGAGTCGAAAACAATTAAATAGACGTCTTTCAAGCCAAAGTTAATATGTTTGCTATACACACATATGTTCTAGATAATAAAAAATCATGAAATATTTGGTCTAGTAATAAAAAAAATCACACAAAAAAACAGTAGTTGTCGTTTGTTGATGTCGTTCTCGCTTCTCGTTTTTTAGCTCACCTGGCCCGAAGGGTCAAGTAAGCTTTTCTCATATGTTGGCGTCCGTCGTCCGTCGTTGTCCGTCGTCGTAACTTTTACAAAAATCTTCTCCTCTGAAACTAGCTGAGCCAAATTCAACCAAACTTGGCCACCATCATCATTGGGGTATCTAGTTTAAAAAACGTTTCCGGTGACCTGGCCAACTAACCAAGATGGTCGCCATGTTTAAAAATAGAACATAGGGGTAAAATGTAGATTTTGGCTTATATCTCAGAAACCAAAGCATTAAGAGCAAATCTGACATGGAGTAAAATTGTTCTTAGGTCATTATCCATCTGCCCTGAAATTTTCAGATGAATTAGACAACCTGTTGTTAGGTTGCTGCCCCTGAATTGGTAGTTTTAAGAAAATTTTGCAGCTTTTGGTTATTATCTTGAATATTATTATAGATAGAGATAAACTGTAAACAACAATAATGTACAGCAAAGTAAGACCTACAAATAAGTCAACATGACCAAATTGGTCAATTGACCCCTTAAGAAGTCGGATAGTCAATTTTTAACAATTTTCATAAACTTGTACATTTTTACAAAATATTTTCCACTGAAACTACTAGGCTAAGTTCATTATAGATAGAGATAATTGTAAGCATCAAAAATGTTAGTAAAGTAAGATCTACGAACACATCACCAACACCAAAAACACATAGACCAAGGTAAGCGACACAGGATCTTTAGAGCCTCTAGTTATATATATAGTTTAGACTTTTGGTTTTCCCGTTTGAATGGTTTTACACTAGTCATTTTGGGGGATCCTTATAACTAGCTATTCGGTGTGAGCCAAGGATTTGTGTTGAAGAGTGTACTTTAACCTATAATATTTTCCTTCTACACACTGTGACTTGGATGGAGAGTTGTCTCATTGGCACTCATACCACATCTTCTTATATCTATATATTATTTCGATATGTTTAATTGGGGTCTGGAGCTGGCATGTTAGTTACCGCTAGTAGTTCTTTGTTACTTTTTGAATCATATTCATTTTGTGTAGTTTCTTTTGTCTACTATTTTGTCATCGGACTCGGATTTCTTTTAAACTGAAATTTTCTGTGCATATTGTTGTGTGTTTGTTTATTCTACATGAGCTAAATATAGTTGTATAGTGGGAGGGTTGAGATCTCACAAAGCATGAGTGGTTGTTAAATGTAGACAGCTCATATTTACCTTTGATAAGACAGCGTTTGTTTGATCAAGCTAACCAAGAGTTACAATTTTTATTAGATTCTTCTTCAAAGTGTAGATTATATAAGTATGTTGTAACAAATGTAGTTTTGCAATTTTATTTACAGAAATGCATTCCTGTACTTTTTCGTAAAATATGTATCACAAGGACTCGTTTGTCTTCACATAACCTTTGTTTTGAACCTGGACGTTATGTTGGTACTAATAGAAATGAAAGAAATTGTATTTTTTTGTGATTTAGGAGTAATAGAAGATGAATTTCATTTTATCCTTCAATGTAGTAGATATACTGATTTGCGAAAAAAATATATAAAAAAATATTACTGGTCTAGGCC
This sequence comes from Mytilus galloprovincialis, assembly GCF_965363235.1. Lineage (NCBI taxonomy): Eukaryota > Metazoa > Mollusca > Bivalvia > Mytilida > Mytilidae > Mytilus > Mytilus galloprovincialis. Next base: position 78,497,700 of record NC_134845.1, on the reverse strand, counting down.
ATCAACTTTTAAATTAATAGAATTATTGTCAGGTGAAAACACAAAACAGCTTTGTAACTTGGGAAAGTTTATACATTTCTCTTTTAAATTAAGAAACAGTTTATGGTAATAAAAGATATTTTGTATTGATGAAACTTCTGACGTCACCTTTTATTTATAATATTTGTAATATGCCATATGTATACACTGTACATGTACTTGATTATACTGATGAGCCGTAAGGCTCAAAGTTAATAAAGAATTTGAATTTGAATTTGAATATTTGTATTGTAGTGTTAATTTCACCAATGAAACTCTACATTGATTTTTGTCTTAATATTAAATTTCTTTGTAAACTCTAAAATTACCGTCTGATTATAATAAGACACGCCAAAAAAAATATTATTTGGCCTTCAATGTCTCAACCTTTTCAATGTGAGTAACTTCATTGTTCAGTTAGATTTCGATTTTTATATTGTTCTTGCAAGTTTCCATAAAAGATTTCCGGTAATTGTTCTGCATAAAATCCTACGGGAAAGCACATTGACTTAATTTTCCAAACGTTTATTGGAACCCAATGATTTGGCAAGGTGTTGCAACCTGTAATGTAAAGAAGCTACAGCCGATTGCATTGAGTGTGTAGGCAAAGGTAGCATATCCTTTGTTAGCTTGCTTGTATCATTAGGTTAGGTAAGCTACCCTCCTTTAAGAGTAGACTAGTTCGACAGATAACCAATCAATCTGTCTGTAGGACAGGGCTCCTTCTACAGGAGGGTGGTATATCTTACCTAGTTACTTCATAGTTCAGCTAACAAACAAGCGATCCAAAGATATTACCTTTGTCTACACACTCAATGTAATCGGCTGTAATGAAAATGCGGAGTTTGTGAGACCAGGCTCAAGCAGCCAGTCGGTAGCAGCCAGTTTTCAAATATATATAAACACAAATATTGCATAAGACTCAAACGTACTTCAAATGTTTTTATTAATATATAACCACTATATCATCAGTTTTTAATATATAATTAAGCAGTAAAAGACACTATTCAATGAATTTTAAAATTTCATTTCTGGTTCATTTAAGAATTGAATGCTTTTTTTTGTTACTTTATTGAGGTGTAAATCATTGACCGAAATACATTTTGTACGAAACGCGGAAGCGCTTCATTCTGAAAATGTGCGCACGGTCAACGCTTTTACAACCCTATGAAGTTACAAAAAGAAGCATTCAATATTCATAATTACATTTTTTATGAAAACACGATTTTTATCAAGTTTTTATTAAATTCACCTTTGCACTTTATTGTGGGACCTCGTGTCATCATGAATGATGAATTTCATTGTGTAATGCAATTGCGTAAGGAATTACATGAGATGTGCAGTTAGCCAATCAGAATAACGAATTATAATGAAACATATATCTTATGTATTTTTTTTTTAGTTATATAAAGGCAAAATCAATCGCTTTCGATATATTACACAGCGTACTGCCCGCTTTACATTTTGAATAGTCAACACTTTGAGTGTTTATAGAATCGTAAATAATTATGATTTTTGTTTTTATGATGGCAAAATTGCCCTATTGGGTGAAATAGCTTTCCTTATTATCGGCATCCTGTCAAAAAGTTCATGAAAAATAATAATAATTCTGCATTAAAAGAAAAGAAAGTTGCACTCGTGCTTTAACTTTTTTTTGCCACACAAAACTTTTTTTACAAAACATTCTACCTCTGAACTAGTGGACTTCGCTTAAATATGACTGGACAAAAGGTTTATTTTTTGTATTCAAAGTATGTTGGGCAAGTAAATTAATCAGCTTAAAAAAGATAGATCCGTTCTATAAATTAACTTGTAATTTTGATCAAGTTAAACAAATCTCTAGCTTACGTTCTCACCTAGTGAAGATACAAGTATTCCTGCAGATGTTTTTAATAACTGTCCGGTAAGGGTTGGGTAGGGTATACGACCTCAACTTTAGACCTACTTTAGAAAAAAAACTAAGCAGAACAACACCCTGGATTTTTCTACTGTAGACCCCAGCTACCCAGCTTCCCTTTGCACCTAGTGAGGACAATTTTTATTACATTTTCGGTAAGGGTTGGGTGTTCGACCCCAACTTTGGACCTATCTTTGAAAAAATATAAGCTAAACAGCAACCTTGATTTTTTTCTCCAGCAGACATCAGCTACCCAGCTCCCCTTTACACATTGTGCGGACAGAAGTATTTCCGTAGACATTTGTTTATTAACTTTTATGTAATGATGGGGTAGGACGGGTAACTGAGGTCCACTTGAAAAAAATTACAGGGACTCCAATGTGGTGTGGTCTATGCAGAACAATTACCGGAAATCTATGGTAGTTTGCAAAATAATAGTCTTTTTTTATAATGTGATATGTAAAATGTTGGCAAATAATGAAAGCACGCTTCTCAATTAATAAACATAGAAATAAAGAGAAACCGTATGATAACCAATAACAATCTCCCAGAGACAAACTCAAGTAGTATGATGGTCTGGATTCGGGGTTCTTAATTTCTGTATTTTTTGATATTTTAGGCAATATTTCTCTATTCTTTATACTTTTTGACAATTATTCTCTTATCATTATATTTTAACACCATTATTCTAGCTATTTTATTTATTTATTAGTCCATTGTCTCTATTATTTATATTTTTGTCCACTATTCTCAATTCCATAATCCCCCATCAACGGCCTCTAGTTAATGTCACCTTAATATAGTCTTCACAAATAAGCAAAATTAACACCTTATAGGCTCTAATGGCAAACCAGTTGAAGGCTTTAATATCCCAGTTTGAATTGTGAAATTGCGGAAATTTTTAAAAATTGATCAAGCAAAATACATTATCGTCCTCGTAGTTCGTAAAATACTGGCAGATGGACCTTGGTCATCAATTCTAATAATCTTGGATCGACCTTTCTAAACTTAAAAGTAATAAAGTTCACGCACCCTTATTGTTCCGATTGCTAAAGACTTTTGCATCCGTCGACATTATCTTCGATTAAAGTAGTATTGATCTGACAACCGCTGTGCATGTATACTTTAACGACCTTTAAATGAATGTCAAATGACAACATTGTCATTTTTTGAATGACAATTAAACAGTGTGGGGAAAGATAAATTGAATACACTTTCGTTTTTCATTTTTCGTTTTTCATCCATCCCTTAAAAAAAATTGATGAGTAAACTTTTTACTAGGATTATCCCACTAAGACAATGTTCATGCACCAAACTGACTTGTTTTACACTCAACCAAAGCCCCTAATCAAGGCAAGTAAAACAGGATTTTTTTTAAACCTCGCATTCGCCTCGGGTGACTAGGGTATCTTTTGTGTTATAACTGATTTGTCCAGACTTTTCAAATACACAATATGTATTTGTCTATAACTAGTTACTAATATTCACAAAATACACAACCTTTTAGATGCAAAATTAAAAACACTGTTTCAGCGCTTGAATTTTGTTTTTTTCAAAGATAGAACAAAATATTGATTTAATCTGATAAACTGGTGTTTTATAGTTTAGAAAATAATTCTATCATATATTGTTGTGAAACACTATACACAATATGGAATTTTATGGATGTGAAAAAGGTCAAGGCCTATTCTTCTTTTGCTATGTCATTAATGGAAAAAAAATCAGGAGGTTCCAAATCAACGCCATTTTGAAATGGCAGCTCTTCATATAAGTATTCAAATTTGTCGTTTTAGCATCGTTTGTAGCATATGCTTATGATTGAATCATCCTATTGAATAAATATCAGAAAATTTCTTTTTTTTCCCTTGTTGTTGAAATATTGATATTTTTAGGTCTGACCTTTGACCTCAATTTCACAAAAATGTGACCACTCTGGTTTTTTACGACCAAATTTTTCTTATTGTAAACATTTTCCTCTTTCCATCTATATATAATTTATGTGTGTGTTCTTCGGGACCATTAAAGTTTTAAAAAATGAACTCTGGTTGCAGTACTAAAACCGGACTTACCAATTGAGACTTTGAACCGATGAGCTGCAGTCTGTCTATTCTGAAGGATGAGATGCATGCAGTGGAATTTTTTTTTATATTGGATTTATTTAAATGAAAAATGTTATCTGTAATATTTCAGTTCCTGCAATTTTGTTAAACCGAGGTTTGAAGTAGAATTTCGGTTTATTTTCTTGTTATTTATAGTTTCAAATTGTCTTAAGCTTTGATCTTTTTCCTTTCCAAGTATGTGCTTTCAGTCTCTTGCTTATAAAGATTATACTTGAAAGTTATACCCTATCATACTTGTTTGTTTTCTCTTGTAATGTTAAGACCAACCGTTATAATCAAGTTAATATTAGTGCGAAATAAATGAAACAATCCATGAATATTTTTATCAGCCGCATGGAGTATAAGAAACAATTGGATTCTTTTTAACATTTTAAAGAACTGTACCTCATTTGTAAGCATAAAAATAAAAAAAAACATAGTCCAAAAAATTATTCTGATGTTCTATTATTTCATCAAAATTAATGAAATTTTATAATTAAATGTTTCAGCTTTATGTTTGTATACCTCTTTGGACAAAGTGATCAGCAATAATGCAAAGTAATTATAAAAGTAAACACAGAGAAAACTTTTATCGAATGTGTTCATTGATACAATGCAACGGAACAAAGGCATACCGCGATTTATTAAGTCATCATGTGTCAACATTACAAAGAAGTTTACCAGATTTTATCAATATTCATCAGCATGACTTGCTCCATTTATGTTTTCCTTATGCATGTTGTCTCTGTACCTCTGGAAATGCTTCTCAGAAACAAAGAGTATTACAACCAGCTCAACTTGATATTTTATTCGATAAACATGGACAACGACTTCCTAATCATAATGGCAACATCAAGAACAATAAAAATGAATTCTGCTGTTGTATGTCAAAACCGTCATTAACAGTAAACGACTTAGATTTAACTTTGATCAGATGTTTACTCGTAAATTTCTGTGATGATCTTTTTTGGGAATATTGCCTAGACGGGAACAATATAAATCTAGAGGATTTTTTAAAGATTCACAAGCACGAAGTATTTCATTTCTGGAATCAAAGTCCCTGTTCTTTATGTCCATTAAGTAAAACGTCAATAGGAACGTCTGCAAAAACTGGAACGATAACGAAACATAACTGGAATAAACTATATATTTCGAACCCTATACAATGCAATCCCAGCAACCTGTCTGATCCACAATACTTTATAGCAAAACCTGGGATATGTGTTCAAGATTTGCAAGTAGACGGACTATCATGGAAATTACAAAAACATTTTTGTCCGCTTCGCAAAGCAGCTGAAGAACTGGTTGAATTGCGGAATACTTTGTTTCATTGCGGTATTGACGAAATTGATGATATGACATTCAATGACGCATGGATGCGAGTGGAACGCTGCATCTTAATTTTATCTTCCCCATGCAACAGAAGTAATGCAGCAAAACAGGAAATCGAAGACCTGAAAAATCGGAGTTTAGACGAATCTTTATGCAACCAATATCATGCATCAATACTCCAGGAATTTAAAATGTATTTACAAATACATGAGGTTAGATAGTATACTTATGTTATCATATTTAACTACTCCTTATTTTTGAATAGTTACTTAATCAATAATGCATAAACTTTTTTTTTTGACTTGTTTGATTGGAATTGAAACAGGACTGGTATGTCTTCACTGCTGCAATGTGTTACCATCAGCAATCCCGATATCAAATTCAAATGAGTCGAACGTAAAGCTGATGTTCAGCAATTCAGCATTCAATGAAAAGACAATACATAAATTAAAATGTTGAGAACAAATTGACTTTATGTCATAAAAAAAGATACGTGAATCATTTTTATAATATACATTAACAATATCTGAATTGTCTGTTTTTAAACAGATAATTATAATTCGACTGAAACAAAAAACAAAAAAGATTACTTTTAACAGGTAATTACTTAATATATTAAACAATCGGACAAGGTTGAAAAAGACCTTCGTCAGACTTCATACATTCATTACATTGTACGTTAAATGCATAATAAAAAAATAATATCTTATACGTCGTTTTTTGTTTTTTTGCTTCCTCTTTCGTTTACGTTAACGTTTATTTTTTGCAGGACCTCCAGACAGCTATTGGGAAATATGATGTTATTGCTGAAAGAATGGATCAGTTTGAGAAGTTACTCTCGTTTGAAGGTGTGTATGCATTCAAGAAAACTTTTGATTTTAAATGAAACACTTACCTCTATCGAATTACAGTATACATTTCATATGCTGGTTCATATTCTGAACGCCAGTGTTTGCTCTTTTTAATTGGAAATTTGGATGTTTAACCCCGCCGCATTGTTTTGCCTGTTCGAAGTTAGGAGTCTCTAGCCTTTGTAAGTCTTATATGATTTTAATTTTAGCTCATTTATATATTTTGGAGTTTAGTATGACGTCCATTATCACTAAACAAGTACACATTTTGAAGCAGGCGGTAAGGTGTGGGATTTTCTCGCTGCGATATAGACCCATTGATGGTTATATAAACATCATAGGAATGTATAATTAACAATACGAAATTAAAAATCCTCTCTTTTATCATTAGTTTTGGAATAAACCCTCCCGTAAATGATAAATATATCAAGATTCAGGACAGGGCAGTCATCATTGTAAATATTAGCTTATTGAAAGTTAATTCATCAGAATGTATCTCTTTAGTGTACAACTGAAGTTGTCATTATTAAGAGTTAATATATCATTCAAATATCGAAAAGTATTATTATCTTTTTGCATAAGATACTGTTTCGATGGGTATTTGCTGATTTTAGTCATACATTGTAACTCATTTCAATATAGACACATGTCCGCAATAAGTTGTGCACAGTTAGTATGCATTGGAATTCCGATAACTTGCCGATAAACAGAATCTTCAAAGCGAAAAAAAATATCTGGTAAAAATTCAGGGGCAGTTATATATATATAATTTTATTTATAGTGCAACCTGATAATAACATTTTTTACATACATTAATACAAAGTCAATCAGCCAGCCTTCAAAGGCTTACGAAGCACTGTCCATTAATATCTATAATTTGCGCTAATATTGAAAATATGAAATTAATACTTCAAGAACATTTTAAAACAAGTTTATTTAAATATCACAATGAGAAAGTAATTGAGTTCTGATTTTTGAAATATTGAATATATAGTTTGACACTAGTTTACAGTCTGTAGTTAGCAATTTAATGAGTATTTCGTCATCAGAAAGAACGGAAAGGTCTATGTTGTTACGTTGCTGAAAGTCAGCAAAGACATTGTTTCTTTCACACAAATATAAGAACATTTAAATACAAAATGTTTTTCGTCCTCAACGGATACATTGTCATTATAAACTTTACAAAATCGTCTATTTGACGGGATACCACGATAACGCCCAAGTTCTAATTCCAACGGAAAAGTCCCACAACGCATTCTGGCTAAAGTCGATCTCTGCTATCGTTTCATATTAGTGGTAATGTACTGCTGTGTTACAAAGTTTGTTTCAAGAAATTAAAAAGTGCGTAATTTTGGCATGTTCACAATATCCAGTTTTCATTTATCGTGATGTTTTTGAAGGAGCAAAAGTTCTGAGTAATTGGCAATAAATTTTATACTTAGTTCATTTGTGTAGTTACAAAATGTATTGTTAAATAGTTCCAAAAGTTCACATTTTCCCTCATTGATTTTAGCTCGTTGTACCATGTTTTCTTATATTTTTCTGATAAAGTTGAATCCCATTGGAAAATACGATTTGGAATTCGACCTACGTGCATACTTATTATTCTATGCCAAAGTCTTATCATGTTTCACTGGCGACGGATATATGCAGGAGTCCAACCCATGTCACTACAAATAGCCGGAATCGGACTACATTTCCCAACTCCCATAAATTTCCTGATTGCTCTGTATTGGAGTCTTTAAATATTATCGTAAGGCTTGTAACCCCAGACACCTGATGCATAGTGCATGATTGGAATAACTGTACTTGTAAATAATCTTGTGTATGTTTCGAAATCAAAACCATCCACCAGAAAATATTTTGATAATAAGGCACCAAGTGCTCTACTACTAGCTGTGATGAGTTCGTTCACGCACTCGTTGTATTCAAGAGTTTCAGATATTGTAAGTCCTAGGTATCGATATATTGGTGTGTATTGGATAGTTTTGTTCCCCATCTTAAATACTCTGTCTGAGCACGGAGATGACTTTTGTCTTATGTGCATAACTTTCGTGTTATAATTGTTCACTTGCAAGCTCCATTTCACAGACAAGTTATCTAGTGCTGTTAATTGTTTTTGCAGTCCATTTTCTGTATCCGACATAAGCACAATATCGTCAGCATATAGTAATGTACTGATTTCAAAGTTAGTATCTAGACGGATTCCACAATTTAAAGCATGTATATCTGTAGTTAAGTCGTTGATGAAGAGTGCGAATAATGTCGGAGCCAAATTATCTCCTTGTCGAACACCAATCTGTAAGAGTATCATTTAGTCTAACACAGCTTTGAAGGTTTGTATACATGCTTTGGATCTTTCTCATCATATTTCCATAAACGCCCGCTTTAACAAGTTTATGCCAGAGGTAAGTATGGTTAACAGAATCGAAAGCCTTGCTAAAGCCTATAAAACATATGTGTGTATGAAGTTTCCTTTGCTATCTGTTTCTTAAAATGGTGCACAGTGTATAAATGTGGGTCTCATTTTTCTGAATCCATTCTGTTCGTTACAGAGAGTGTTATTCCGCTAAAAATAAGAGGTTAGTCTGCGGTTAAGAATAAAGCTAAACATTTTGGCAACAGTTGACATTAAACTTATACCACGATATCAAAGTGGATCACGATAGTCTTTTCCATATTTCAATATAGAGATGAATAATACTTTAGCACCAAGGAAAAGGAACTATACCATGAGGAAAGCACATATCAAATTACTTTTGTAACGGGACAGACAAAATTTTGTTACACAGAATTTCGTTTGGGAAATTGTCAACACCTACTGCGTTACCTAGCTTCACAAGTCTCATTGCTTCTGTTTCTTTAATTGACATATGTTCATTAAAAAATTCGGCCGCTTAAAATCTCATCATCTTCATCTGTTACGCTATCGAATTGCGCTCCAATTGTTCGTTAAGTTCGCTTAAATTCTCAATGAATGTATCGTTAACCAGTGTATTGTCTAATTTAAATAGTTTGTAAAATTGGCTTTTCCATCTTTTGAGAATTGTTTCCTGGTCTGTAGAAAGCTTCCATCCTTCATACGGACACTGTCAATACCTGGTCTATGTTTTTGCGGCCCTAGCTTATCGATTTTCTTTCCAAAATTACTTCGGATTTGAATCATTTAAAGTCTTAATTCTGTCACAGATCGATTAGTGCGTTCATACTGCCGTTATTGTTTGTCAAATTGTTTTCTTTTTTCGATAAAATTGCTTCTGAGAAAATCCCGTGTCCATTTTCACCCTTGATATTTTAGATAATCCTCTAACCTTAGTGAGTAGCTCTTTTAACTCAGTATTCCAATATGGTTTGTGTATTTGTAACATTTTCTCCGGCATCTTTAAAGGGTAAATGATTATCCATTTCACTATGAAGTACCGTTACAAAGTTTCCGTATAATTTATCTGTTTCGTTTTTAACATCAAGACAATTTTCCATTTGCTCAATAATACTTAAAATAGCTGTCGTGCATCGTTGATTTGCGAAAATATCATTCGGAACATTACATACATTATACTTGCGTCTTTTGGTACATACATTACTGTCTTTTCCATTTTCACTGTAATTGCTTGTATAATATCTAAGACTACATGAAAGAATAGAGTGATCTGGAATAGTTGCTTTTGCGGCCGGAGTTATGTCATATAGTAAAAGAATGTCTGAAATTAAATGAACTTCAAACTTTGAATACTTGTTAAAGTCAGTATATGGAACCGCAATACAATCAACCACTGATTTTCCCGTCTTAGAAACATACGTATAGTTGTCGGAATCCTTTTCTAATCTTCCGTTTAATACACATAGTTTTGCATCTTTGATTAAAATCCAAAAAATAGTTTCCAAATGCGTTTCGGACGTGGTCAATACTTGACTTTTCAGGAATGAAATCAATTTTATCATCGAATTTTGTACATTTCCAATTCTCCCATTACAATCGCCACATACAAATAAATTAGAACAACCACTGTACAAATATATTTGCGACAACAAAACATCATAATACTCCTGTGCAATATTGCCTCTACTAGAGCGTTCCGGTTGCAAATGACACACACATAGGTAAATAACTTAAGAGATATTCATAGAATGTCTTCATTATCATCATTTACAACGCTACATGTGAAGTTCTCAAGGATACTTTTCAATACTAAAAATCCCACACCACCAGAGCCTCGCCAAAAATTTACCATAAAATTGAGAAAGGAAATGGGGAATGTGTCAAAGCGACAACAACCCGACCATAGAGCAGACAACAGCCGAAGGTCACCAATGGGTCTTCAATGTAAGGAGAATTCCCGCACCCGTGGGTGTCCTTCAGCTGGCCCCTAAAACATATATATACTAGTACAGTGATAATGGACGTCATACTAAACTCCAAATTATACACAAGAAACTAACATTAAAATAAGACAAGACTAACAAAGGCCAGAGGCTCCTGACTTGGTACAGGTGCAAAATTGAAGTTTTATAATCCAATGATCAATATAATCATATAATATCACAAGATTTGGTAAGAGCAATTTTTCATACGTCCATTACATGTAACCTCGTTTTCGTTATAGTATCAAAGCATGTTCAATTAGCATACTGTTTTTTTGTTCGTTGTGGTAAAAAAAAATGACATAAAAGAGTTGAACATATATATTCGCATCCTGATTTGATAAATGCGCATTTAATAAGGTGTGTGAAGCTATTTTTTGTCTTTTACTTGAACTACCATTCGCGTCCATATCATAAATATGTATGTTATTTGGTTATTGCTTTTTTCACTAACGTATACTCATTTACAATTTAAATTCATTAAGGTCTTTCTAAAACCGGCAATATATCCTGGGTAATAGTGCAGGCGTCCGGTCAGCTATGTTGGATGTAAATGTAAGCAGCCATTCTCAGTTAAATTGTGGATATGTAATCAGATAACCGTGTAGAAAAAAAATCACATTCTCTGCGCACTAAAACTTTTTTTTGTAATTCACTTTTTCATGGTGCTTTCAGTTGAATTTTGGAAGGCAACACTTTCCGCATCGTTTATTTAAGACGACCTCTATTTGACATTAAACGGAGATAAAAGAAGTTCCTTAATGAAGTCATAAAAAAAATCGATCTTTTCTCGCTCTAAAATTGTTTAGATTAAAATCCCAATTAGCGTAAATCCCCGTTGATAACCGTAAAAAATTAGGCCCAATCCTAAATTCACGGTACGATAATAAAATAAATCTACAGCATTTATTGTTAACATGATTTAGTTCAAATATTGCATGAAACATTTGTCATTGGAAATTATGTTTCTTGTTCGTGTGTCTTTAGAGATGTTCCAAAACATGAAAACTAGTTTATTATTTGAAGACCTTTTAAAATACCAGAACTGTTGAAAAAGGGACGTAAATTCTGCTGAAGCGCGCTGTACAGTATTTTGATTAATATTAAAGGCATCATCGGAGCTTATTAGTACACAGTTATTTACATAGTAAACATTTAATTAAACTGTACTGTAAATGATTATGAAATACTTGTAACTGGACACTAAGCAATTTCAGTCAAACGTTAATTCCTATGCTACATATTGAATTTGCAATTATGATAATCATTAACAATCCGCATTTAACAAACTAATGATAATAAATGACCACTTCATTAACTGTGCCCCCCTCCATCATAGAATTGCCGTAAAGGTTTTTGACGTTAGTGAGGACATACATTTATTAGCGCTAAAAGACGTGAGACGTTCAGGCGTTTAACAGTGACATGTTTTGGCGATTAACAATTATCGGACACGTTTAGGCAATAGTGAATATTACGGACACGTTTGGGGACAATAAACACGTTTTGGAAAATGTGACACATTTGGGGGGATGAACACGTTTGAGAGTGTTACACATATATATATTATATAAATTATTCAAAATTACTCTAAATATCAGCACAACAATTTGTATTCTTCCCTCGCCGGGATATACTTGTTTTATCTATTGGCAAAATTATAACCTATCAATATATTTCTCATTTATTACAAGCATTTACAGTTTTTGAAATGATAATTTGATTTAAAGGGATTGTCTATTTCGTGCCAATTAAATTTTCAGCAGCGTATTTTAAACGTTTACCACATGGGGTCATTCGGAATAATTGCACTGTATATATAACTTATTAGGAATGGTACAATGTTTTACAGTACTCTTTTCAAATGATGAAAATAACTAACTCATTGTCATATTACCTTGGTTTGATTGCAACCTATTGATATATTTAACATATTACAACTGTGATTCAATACATGGGCAAGTCTGTGTATGTCGTGACATCTTCACATAAGAAGAAACATTTCTCCCCATCTTTTATATTGAATTTGATCCAGTCAGTTATAAGGTTCTTTTTTGTTTTTATTAAAGATGGCAGAAGAAGTATTGTCCTGAGATGGGACGGAAACAATGCGAAATGCAGAATAACTAAATTCATTGAAATTGGAAATGCGACAGGTAAGCAGATTTAGGAATAACATATTTATACTTGACGAATTTGCAAAATTCAAAGAAAACGGCGATGAAGCATAAACATTTCAAATTCAGTTATATTACATGCTTACTAAAAACGATATCATCTTAATTCGTATATGACCGATGTTGTATCCACGCTGAACCAGATTTGAAACATACTAACTCGCACGAACAGTCCATCGAAAGATAAGTCAACATCTTCAAAATCATTAATCTGGCTGACTCCGAGTTGACAAAATCTTTTCTCAAGCTTAAATGTTGCATGCTTAGCACATAATTCCCAATCACTGATTTTGAGGATGTTTGATCAATACTTAAGATTTGAGGCAGACGATACTTCCAGAACACACAATACACCACAAAGAAACCTTAAGACAGAACAACATGCATGAATCCCACAGAAAATTGGATCTGATCTTAAGTATTCAGAAAGCGTAAACAAATTCTGTTTAACAAGTGGTAGCTGTGATGTTGCTTATGGTTAGTAGAATTTCAGTAGTAAATCTCATTCGGCGATGAAGAGTTTTCTCAATTGCACTGATACTACATTTTCATATATCAATGTTACAATCAAGCTATAGAGAACAGCGTCGTCCGAACACGGATGGTTTCCGGATAATAAGTTTAGTTAATAGTAGACAGAAATCAATATAATATTAACATACAAGGTTTAAAACCACTAAAGAAAGGTTGGGATTGATTTCGGGGGTTTGGGTTTCAACTGTTAAGGAATTAATCTTCACAAGGGACGCAAAAGCCAAACATCTAATGGGCAATTATTTTTGAATACTATAAAATCATTAAGAGCTACATGTACATGCTCAACGAAGACCTTACAAGTATTGTCAAATTCATCTAGGTTTAACTTTGCCAGTTGGAATTTTAAGTTTCTACTAATTAATCAATGCAGGATTTAATAAGTATTTTTATAGTTAAGTCATATAAGTACCGCAACACTTACTAGTGCGCTAATGATATCGAGGACGTCTAGCCCAAACAACAGCAGTAGCAATCTATTTCTAGTAAACAAAGTTTAACACATTATACTTTTCTTCGTGGATCCGAAGCACGATACTGGATTTACTTTCATCAGGAACTCTACTCAAAACAGAATGGAGTTATTGTCTTAGATACATGATTTTGTTATTGGCTTTGAACTAGCTGTCAGTAACTGCGAGTACTCTCAGATCTGTACTTAGTGTAATTTTGTTGTTGGGATATACAATTTCCTGGCCATGTTCAAGCTATGTTTTTGCAAATGTTTTTCTATTTGTATCCATCTGAGTTCAGCCTTTTTCAACTGATTTTTATAGTTTGATTTGTGTTGTCCTGTCATACCACTGTCCCAGGTTAGGGAGAGGTTTATGATTCCTCTAACATGTTCATGATGTTTACTCGCCACAGGATGTATGTATATGCCTGTCCCATGTTAGGAGCCAATAAATCAGTGGTTGCGGTTTGTTGATGTTTCATATACATTTATTTCGTTCAGTTTTTGTGTACATGAATAAGGCTATAGTTTTCTCCTTTGAATTGTTTGTTGCTAAATATGCGGACTTTGCTAATTGTTAAAGGCCGTACGGTGACCTATATTTGTTGATTTCTTTGTCAATTGGCCTCTTGTGGAGAGTTGTCTTTTTGGCAATCAAACCACATCTTCTTTTTATAGTTATAGTTCGTTGTTGATTTTATTTACCCTTTTGATCGTTTGCAAAATAAATGATGTGGTAATTTCTGATGGTTTAATATTCAAAAAACAAAAGTTTCATATCCCATTCATAGAAGGCAAATTCAGATGTTACACAATTTTTCAGATTGGTTTATTTCTTTTGCCTTGTGTTCAACTTCGTTTCCAATTTGGCTTCACGATTGGCATGATTTGAGCGACACTGATGAGCCTGTGAAGACGACCAGTGCAAACGAAATTTATAGCCTGGTATTCATGATGGTTCCGTTACAACAACTGAGTCGATAATGTTGGATGTAGACGTTCCTTTCCTCAGAGTAACCCTGCTGTTTTGTCATTCTGTAGTGACAGTAAATATATTTAGTGAACATTTTCTTTTCGTGGATGGTTTGGCCTTCCAAATATTTTGATTCGATAGTCCCTGATGATTCGTATCTAAACGAACAGTGCGTCTGTCTTGACGATTAAATTTATAAATGATGATTTTAGGTGCATTTATACCATCCGAGTCACATGGGGGCCATGCAATGCAAACTAGTGTGCCTTCATCCGGAAATGTCTGTAATAAGATGATGAATTACGTCTCCTCTGCTGTATCCTGTAAAACATATGGAAATCAAGAATACGAGATTGAAGGTAAGACTGTTAAGGAGAATAATATTTGAACAGTCGGTTTCAGCCTTCGGGGCAAAACATACCATAGGGACAACACTATATGGTAGTGAGCACATACATGTACCTAATTAAAAAATTTCAATGTGAGTATGAATGCACCTGTTTATCAATTGAGAAATAAAATCGCCACATGATTAATAAGGCAGATGACATGATACTGCTGCGAAATATGAATTTGGCAGTGACAAAACTAAAATCGTCATGCCGTGGTCTCGAATTATAGTTAGAAGTCTTAGATGCCTTTTGGGTTACTTTACAATGTATAATTTAAGTCTGATAATGATTTTGCGTCAATCATGAAAATGTTTAAATTTTATTCCTTTCATACAGTCATAACTACAGATCACATACAGATTTCTGGAATATCTTTTCAGTTATTTTTACTGTTTCAAGAAGTCTAAACCCTTATTAACTAATTAAACAATTTTTATAACATGTAAACATATTTTATATTTTCAGACGAAGTAATCGGAACTCCGCATTCAACATTACAAGCCACAAATATAGGTACTGGATATTTCTTCTCAAAAGGAATAATTCTTGTCAACAAAAATTCAAAATTTGAGTGTATATCTACATCATACATAACATTTGAAAATCCTTTGTGTCTTGCGAATATTGAATATATGTTATGTAATTTAACGCTATTATGGCGATGATGGTCATTGTCAATGTTAGGTGGCTTATAGAAACATATTCTTTGTGACAAATTGATGTGAAACATATTCTGACTGTCACGCTTAGGAGACTATATTGTCTATATAACAGTATACGATCTCGAAAAAATTCTTAGTCATTGTCTACATCAAATTTAGAAAAATAGTTAAACGTATTTTATATACTTAAATGACTAAGTTTTACTCTAAAAGAAGTGAATTTAAACAATGTCGAACTGTTTTTCAAATGAAATCCTTTGTATTATCAAAAACTGCATAGATGGGCAGATGCTGAATTATTGACTTCCAAGACAGTATTTCGCCGATATTTTTCCGTATGCCGTGACCTTAACTACGATAACTCTCGTTATAACTTTGACCATCGAACAGCGCAAGGGATACACCGTGATGAAATAATATAAACACACTTGCTCTGTAAGGTAAATAGAATTCGAAGATTCTTAAAGAACAAATTTAATACAAAAACCATTTTAACAACCATCAAGGCATTATTATAGTTTAAATACATTTTGTAACAAATGAGAACGCATTAAAAATTTGAAATCAAATGGCATGGCAATATTAATTCGATTATCTGTCCCGCTTTCCACGTGCTATGTTTTTCAATGTGTATAAATGTACAATAAATTTCGACAACAAATTCGAAACTTGATTAACTTGACATGAGACAACAACTAAATTAAATATTATTTGTCGATAATACGTTAAAGCTGTGTAACAACTATAGAGAAAACGAACATGCAAGACTTTGTTTAGTAGAAATGTATGCATTGTTTTAATAATTGTGATAAAATTTAAATTTTAAGAAAGTCGTTTCATATGACTTTCATAACTAAACATACACCCTAAACATTACAAGACAGCAGAATGCTCTGATTTCCCTAACTCGTATATAGTATAAAATGTTTATCATCATAATCCATTGATGTAAATCAAAAGAGTTATAATAATAATATGTGTGAAAATCAATGCAACGTGTCTTGCAATATAAATAAACTAAGAAAAATCGAAAATATAGTGTGTATGCATAGCCTTGATTATGCAAAATTGTGCACATTGTTTTATTTCGATATCAGTATAACCGTCGATCTGTTCATTTACCGCCAATTGCTTACTACCATCCAATGTTAATTTTGACTTACTGGTAGTATGTCCTACCAATCCTAGAAAATCGTTTCATATGACTTCCATATCTAAACACAAACCTTCAACATTTAATTTTCCTAACCCATAAACATGAAATGTGTTTATCATAAAATATCCTTATCGGTGCATTCCGAATAGCTCTGTTACGAGTTCATGTGGCTACTACGGATTTCTTTTTCTTCATCTTGATTTGTGTATTATTAATATATTTACGAGATTTTAACATTTGAACACTACGGTTGCCTCTAATTTTAGTTTTGAAATTGATGTAACAATAAATATATATCTTTACAATTACGTAGCCTTTTTTCAATTTGCTTTAATTCGATTTGCACTTTGATTAAACACTGCCATATATATTTTAAATCTGTAATATTTTATTTTAAAGCTGCATTGTTGGTAATTTTGTCTTTAAGATAACAAGATGACACCACAGTTACATTTTGAAGGTGAAGAGGATGATGAAGACATAACAAGTAAGAGAGCTTTACATTATGTATTTTCCAAAAATGTCTCAAATTGTTTCGAATGCAGTTCATTTATTGAGGAAAAGAAAATAATCATTTTCAAATTAATACATGTACGCTAAAGCTTTGAGTGTTATAATTCTGGTGAATTTTTAAATATTCCCTCTGTCATACTTACTCTAGTACATGTACAGAAATTCAACTT
Organism: Mytilus galloprovincialis; assembly: GCF_965363235.1. Lineage (NCBI taxonomy): Eukaryota > Metazoa > Mollusca > Bivalvia > Mytilida > Mytilidae > Mytilus > Mytilus galloprovincialis. The sequence goes on along the minus strand of NC_134845.1, from coordinate 78,480,110 downwards.
ATTTTAAGGTGGAGACGAAGACTCTAGTGAAGACAATGACCTTCATATCTGCGGTTGGTGTAACTGTGAATTTGTAGGGCTATCGCAATTTTTTAGACACAAGCTTAGATGTAGCAGTGTAAGTAGTAATATGATTTGTTTGACATGTATTTTATTAGTTATTATTTAATAGCAAAAAAATCAATATTGGCCACTCGACATGAAAACAACAATAAATCAGTAAACATGGAGCTTTCACTATGATCTGGATTGTCTTTTATCTTTAATTGTGTGTTATAAAAAAGAAGATGTGGTATAATTGCCAATGAGACAACTGTTCACAATAGACCAAAATGACACAGACATTAACAACTATAGGTCACCGTACGACCTTCAACAATGGGCAAAGCCCCTACCGCATAGTCAGCTATAAAAGGCCTCGATATGACAATGTAAAACAATTCAAACGAGAAAACTAACGGCCTTATTTATATAAAAAAAAATGAAAAAAAAACAATATGTAACACATAAATAAACGACAATCACTGAACTACAGGATCCTGACTTGGGACAGGCACATACATAAATAATGTGGGAAGGGGGGGGGGGGTAACATGTTAGCGGGATCCCAACCCTCCCCTAACCTGGGACAGTGGTATAACTACAACATAAGAACGATATAAGTCGTCAAAAATAATTATTGTCGTGAATGCTAATTTTCCTGCTCTTAATCAGTTGATGAATATTGTAAACAAGAAATGTTTTTTTAACATTCGGAAATATGGAATACTTTCCATATTGACTGTCCCTTTTGGTATCTTTCGTCCCCCTTTCAAAACGTATAATACATATATAATTAGCAGGGTGAATATATTAACGAAAATGAGGAGGTACCAATACATTTGATTTAAAGTGTTCATATAAATTATATTCTTTATATTTAGAACCAAAAAAAAGCTGAGGTTTGTTGTTCTGGTGGAACACTTGAAGCCGCAGGTAAATATTTAAAATTGAAAACAAGTATTCTTCGACAATTTTGTGTCAATTGATCCTTTCACACTTCATTCCTTTATTCGTGTTTAACTAAGCATGCTGAATAGAGGGCACATAGATTCATTTTGTTTGCATTTAACATTTTAAACACAGTGATTCTCTTAAACAATCGTCAACATGTGTTTTAATACATAAAAAACTTAAGTAGTTCTTTCAATTAATAATCCACTATATAAAGCATGTGCTCTCTATATGTTAATATATAAAATCAAATCAAATACTTGTATTGCCATATAAATCAAAAACGTGATCTGTGACAAACATAACATATATACAAAAATAAACAATACAATATTAAAATACAAAATGCATATGTAGCAATTCAAATTATTGTTTTGGGTCTCCCGTCCTTAGTTCTAATATAACTTTTAAATAAAATTTTCAACCCAACAACTTAGTAACTGAATGAAACTACAGAAAAAAAGCAAAATCACAAAAATAGTGAACGCCGAGCAAAATTTAAATCGAAAAGTCCCTTATCAAATGGCAAAATCAAATGATAAAACACATGAAACCAATGGACAACAACTGTCATATTCCTGACTTGGTACATGCATTTTCTAATGTAGAACATGATTAATGAACCTGGTTTCAAAGCGCTTAACATCTCACTACTATGACAGTCGCATCAGATTTTGGTAATGAAACAGTTAGATCTACTGCTTAGGTAAATTTTACCAAAGTAGCCAAAATAAGAACATATAAATGTAAATTTTATTATTCTTACTGTTCATGTGGGTACTTCAGATACAAATAACTGTTTTAGAAATTTCAATTATTTATATTATTGCAATTGTCAAGCAATTGACAAATACGAAATTTAATATTACAATTTGAGGATATGCGAAAATAACACAATTGCCTTTAGTTAATAAATTAAAAATTTCGTTCCAGGCGGTACTGAATATAATGGTGAAATCGTAATTGAAAATGTCAACTATGAATGGACTGAGAAGGCAGTAAAGAAAAAATTTAAGCTGCAAAAACACAACCATCTTGGTTTTCGTCTTACTCTTAAGGAAAAAGGTAGTTTGATTTTATGGGCAAAACTATCAGGCAGAATGCTGAAAGACGAATACACATTTACTTCATGTTTTGAGCAATTTGTGACACAGATTCTTCGGCAATGTCCGCTAGTAACGGACACGTATGTCGAAATTCGGATAACCATTACTATTGTGGAATGGTTAGCAGGTAAGTTTTACTTTTTGAGATTTTTACATACATATATCTTTGAATTAAATGTTTTGATTGAAATACGCTATATACAATTTTAGTTGAAATTTAATATATAAATGAAATACTGTAAACTGCATTCACACTTTGAAATCGTAAATTTGCATTACTAGTATATAATTTTTCTGTTTATTTATGTCCTTTAATCTAAATGATCAGATTTTGTTCCAATTTGATGTTTTTTTGTCAGTAAAATATAAATAAAAATGTCATTGTCTTCTTATCGTACAAATAACGCTGCACCATTTATGACATATACATTTGTACGTATACTTTTAGATTATCACAACAACAAAGATGATTTGATGAGATGCGGTCGATGCTATAATGAATTTCATTATCTAAATGCGTTTAGTGATCATAAAGGTCTGAAATGTCTAAAAAGAACAATTGAACAGATAGCGGAAATTGATGGTAAACATTTAAAGTTTAATGTAAACACGTTCCTGCGGCGGCGGTGTTATCTAACTTCTATTAAGCTTTAAACTGTAGAATGTGGAAAACCTGTATGCTTTATACTTTGTATAAAAATGCCTTATGTAACAGATTTTCCGTCTGTCACATTCCCATTGTCCTTGACCTGTGTCATTTCCAGCGTCAAATGATTGCTTATGGTACGCAGATTCTAAAAAAACATGTACATAGAAATCAGTTTTTAGAATCAGCGTACAATTAGCAGTCCAAGGACATTTTAACCCAAATTTAATATTTTTCATACCAAAATAAGATCTTCAATTGTTTTCTGAACAATTGGTTATTTAATAATTATTTTAGAATATTTCTGTCGTAATTTCTATTTCATGTTTTATTACGTTTATTTATTGGATTGGTTCAGATTATAATTTGGGTGATTAGATGATGCTATAAATCAATTTAACCTTGCCATTATCAATAAGCCTGTACCACACGAACGTATTCAGACTGGCATTTTGTCTGCATAACAAAAGTACGGGTGCTGTTCGAATGACAACAGAAGAAAGGCTAAATCACCTACAAAGTTTGAGAGTATGACAAATACCACAATACCAAAACAAAGGTTCCAACTACCACTTAAGCGACCAATGCTTGTAATACGAATACCCACTGATCCTGTAGTTTAAGTAATATTCTTTTGTTTCTTATATCTTTATGGTTTGGCCAAAAAGTGACTTACCTTTGATTTTAATGTTTTTATAATCTGTCTAATCAATTATCAAGTTTTTGACGCGAACTAGGGATTGAACAATTATATGAACACACGATCGTATGATCCTAACCATAGCCAACATCTGTATTTCATTATGTTGCTTAACCCTTTCATAGGCTAATAACCACACGTCTTGTTTTTTATATGTAGAAAGTGCTTTGAAATCGATGTCATAAGTTTTATTTTAAAGAACTTTTATCGTTCAGAAAGCCAATACTTAAATGAAAATAATTTTGCCAAAGAACAATGCTTTTAGTCTTCATATTCAAACTGGAAAATTTCGTTTAGATTTAGATATCGACTCTCGTGTACTGGAGGTAACTGACCGGATTGACGTAGACGCGAAGATTCAAACGGTAGGTTTATAAATCTCACTCGGTGTACATGTTGTTTTGATGAAATATGATAACGATTGTTTTGGAAGATATGTAAATACTTAACACTTGGGTAAAACTCAATAGCAATTTAAACTCTTAAAAATATATCTGGCTAAACTTGGTATGCTCAAATCAAAGCTTTAATACCAATTCAGAAAGCGAAAGATTGCAACATTGTAATTTGTTTAAGAGAAATGACAGCATAAGTTGTTTTCATGTAAGCACAGACGTTATGACTTATTTACTGGTAATTTACTCGTTGGCGCAACCTCTTGCTGATATCGATCAAGTGTTTTACAAACTCATCGAATATGCAAGGATAATAACTATATTCACCATATCAGCGATTCGCCACCTAAATATTTTTCGTCGCTGTTAACAAATAATTAGTTTAGATATAGTGGAAATAGGTTCCATTTGACTTTCTTGTGGTATGGAACTTCATATCATGTTACATTTTTTTAGTAATTTCCATTGAAGAAATGATACAAATCTAATAAATTTGGGAAATTATATACAAATAAACACTTGACAACTATAACAACAAAAGCCACCGAAATTAATACGTTTACATGAAGACTATATGTTATCTATTCATGATTACCTTGATTTGCTACGTACTGGTTTCAAGATATGACCTCTATGTTTCATCACAAAGAGACATCACTTGGATTTGTTACCAGTATATGTACACATAGTTGCGGATTATTTTGAATTATGAGTGTTTACCTTAGTAAAAGAAGGGGTAGTACAGTATAAGTATAAGTTTAAACTTTAAAACGTTCTGGACACATAAATGTTGGTAATATGCCACACAGCCGTATGTTTGACTTTTGAAAAAAATAGTAATGCATGTCAACTTTTCATTTAGGGATTCTTCACGAAACTCCACAATTTAAGCAATAAACGGAGTGAGTTCCTCTGAATAATTACATTGTCTAATTTTACAGAAATGCAACTTATAATGTCATATATTACTATTTAAATTAGATATGTATCATATATATTTATTAGGAGACAAATAATAGACTAGTAATAGCTGGAATCGACTTTGGAACAACGTACTCTGGATATGCATACTGTCTTCGAACTGATTACAGGGCTAATAAAACGAAACAAGAATTAAAATTTCCACACTGGAACATAGGAGATGGCCGCGCTAGCTATAAAGCACCAAACTGTATCCTGTTCAAGCCAGACATGTCATTTCACAGTTTTGGCTATGATGCAGTAAACAACTGTTTGAGATTTATCAACAATGAAGAAGTAGACGAATGGTTTTATTTCGACAACTTTAAAATGGTTTTATTCGATGAAAAGGTAATCTTACAAAATGCGTATGCATCGGGTTATATTCCCTATCAATTTGATATATATTGACAAGACTAAAAATTGAGCAAACAAGTAAAGGTTTAACTACTTAAAAGGGAAAGTGTTTTAGCCAAAATATTAATGAATTATCCTGATTTTAAAATTGTAATTGAAAACCAAACAAAGACGTCGATGTCAATAAAAATGTTTGTCCCTCCAAAGGAAAGCAACTCATAAAAAATGGATCTCAGGGTTTTTATTTTTAAGTGCGAAATATGTAAATATGCTCTTCTGCAATGATATGTATATGTTTGAAATTAAGAAAAGAGTAATCATAAAGGGACATGCCAAGCAGAACAAATATATAACAGACTAAATTAGTGAATAAGATATCAACAATTATCAAACGGGAAATTTTGAGGTTGGGAAGCAAAAAGTAAAATCATGAAAGTTGTGTCATTAGTGATATTAATCAGTGAACAAGTCCTACACCACTAGTGGTATCTGTATTTTACTGGTGACGGTTCTCATTCTTTGATATCCAATTTTGAACGCTTGATATAATTACTAATGATTATCTATTTTACAGAAAGCGTTAACAAAAGATACCTTGTTGTATGAAACATTAACATCTTCTGATGGTAACAGGAAGAAGATGGACGCCATTGATGTTTTTGCAGCTGTGATACATTTTTTCAAAGATCATTTGCTTGAATCTGTTAAAATGTTAGATATTAATGAAGGTTCTATTGATTGGGTACTTACTGTTCCAGCTATTTGGAGCCTAAAAGCAAAACAGTTTATGCGAGATGCAGCGGAGCAAGTAAGATTTGTCCGTTAATAAATAAAAGCAATTCAATTTCGTACCTATCGCTGCTTTCTGCCGTCAATGGATTTATAAATCAACTTGCCTAATAATGAATTGTCTACAATAGAGTTTTCGTCCAAAACAATGCTAATAACTAGGCTGGTTTCAGTATCGAGGCGTAAACTCTCACTAGCAAGTCACAGTTTTTAAGGTTAATAAACACAGAAGTTAAAGCTTTACATGAAAATGAAGTGTTTTGAATTGAGATCCCAAATCTTTAAATGGCTTATTTTTGTTGATCTATATATATAAAAATTTAATAGAAAATACATATAATATTATCTATATGCCCGGAATTTACATGAATATGTTAATGTATTTATGTGTTAAACTGCAATCATTAATTATTACGTGTTGTTATATTTTATTATAGTATTGTCATAAAAAAACGTAATTTTTGTATGAAATTTAAAACCCACAAGGGTGAATGATTGGTCTTATACAGAATGTGTTGTTTAGATATTAATGCGGATTTTATATGAATATATAAAAGAAGATGTGGTATGATTACCAATGAGACAACTGTCCACAAGAGACCAAAAATAACACAGATAGTAAACTATAGGTCACCGTACAGTCATATTTGAAATAGCTGGGTTTTTTTTTTATATTGAGTAATTTCCCACAGTGTTTGTTCTTTATAATGGTTTTAAACACTTTTTTAACAACAATGTTGACCGTGTAAGACTTTTTGAGGACTATATGTTTCTGTTTTTTGAACACTTAATAAATTATTACATTTGGTACAATATTTAAAATATCTTATCATTAGTTCAGATTCAAAACGATAGCTAGCAAAATCCTTTGCTATTAAACCCAACAGTGGAACATGCACTAAATGTCATTTATGTAATTATTGTTTTTCAGGCTGGGATCGATTCCAATCAATTAACCATTGCATTGGAACCCGAAGTTGCAGCGATGTACTATATACAAAACTCAAATGTTGCACAGGGAACAGAGGACCTTGTTTTGAACTATGGCGACAAATATATCGTGCTTGATCAAGGGGGTAGATATTTCTTCTCTCTATAATTAAAAGCATCGATCGATCATGTTCTTTTATAGATTGATTTAAGTTTAAAACAAAAAAAGACATTGTAGCTTGATAAGAATCAACGAATGGTTTTAGATGCCCTTTTCATTTGATTTGCAAATTTTACAAGGATTGCATGCCTCAATGCGGAGCTGAGTCGGCTAAACTTTATATTAGATCTGTTATAATTCAAAATCTCAAATCATTATCGTCGATTCAAAGATTTTTTAGGAGTTTTAAATGTAAGCTTTTGTTTGCCTTTCGTGACCTCATTTCTTATTATGCAATTAAATTTGCTACATAAGGAAGTGCCTGAACAAATTTAGGAATATGACCGTTGCTTTTTGCATTAGATGTGTTTCAGCTTTTGATTTTGACATTTCAAAAAGAACTTTCCGTATCCCTTTCAATTTGGTCTATTTCTTAATGTTGTTTTTTTTTTGTATGTCAAAAAATGCAATATTTATAATTTAGGTCATTTGATGCACGGTTTCATTGGTTATTATTTTCCGTTTAATATGAAGAAAAATATTTAGAAACTAAAATTTAAACTCATTCAAGGAACATTGAACTCAGATGTATTTGGCTATTCTTTTTATGTTCTTTTTATTATTCAGCACCGTACGAAGTAAAATCACAATAATACTGAACACCGAGGAACATTCAAAAAGGAAATTTCCTAATCTGATGGCTAAATCAAAAGCTCAAACACATCAAACGAATGGATAACAACTGTCATATTCCTGACTTGGAACAGGCATTTTTACATTTAGTAAATGGTAGATTAAACCTGTTTCTAAATCTGGCTAAAACTCTCAATTGTATGACAGTCGCATAAAATTCCATTATATTGACAACGATTTGTGAATAAAACAAAAAACCAAACAGACATAATAAGTAAAAATGTAAAACATAGAGGTACAATAGTCAACATTGTGTCATAATCGTAACCACTATAACAACAAACAAATATGTAACAAAGAAGCACAAAATTGCATATAGACCATGCGTATTAGCACACATTAATGACCAAGAATACACAAATTTACCAAAGTACAATCACAACGACGGGGTGTATAAGTACAGAGCCACGTCATACGATTTTGAGTACTTATAAGTCGTTAAAATTCTGTTCCTGACGAAGGTTCATCTATAATGCTATAAACCATCCTGCCTTCTATTAACGAATGTCTATCTTTTAGTTAATCAACTGTATATCAATAAGCACGTGAAAGGTCAACAAAGAACACTTTGTAACTATACGTTGTTGTTTCGGATTGGAAATGCGATTGTAAATACACAACCAATTTTAATTCAACATATATCAATCATTTAAATTCAAATATAAAGGTAGGAATCAAATACAGATTGAACAATAACATTGGTAAACGCAAATCAATAACAACAAAATTCCATGTACTAGCATTATATAATTATTATGTTAAACTTTGAATAAAACTAATAGAACAAGTTCTTATCATGGCTTGCTGTGACCCATGTAAAATATTTATAATGGATATTAGTATATGTCTTATAACATACTCAAACGTTTTATAATAATAGCTTGTCGTTAGGTAAATGACCATTCGTTTAGTTTACTTTGAGACATCAAAATGGCAAAGTGGTAAACTAAATATGGTTTCTCATTCAAACTAATCGCCAATATTTATTAAAAATTAGTTATATATAATTCTATATTACTATCTTCTTACAGGTGGAACAACTGATATATCTGTACACGAAGTAGTTGGAAATAACTGTGTCAAAGAAATATACCAGTCATGCGGTGGAAACTGGGGTGGATCGGCTGTCAGTGAGGAAATCTTCAAATTTATATCAACTTATTTCGGGCAAAATGTTATTAAGTGTTTCGTTGAAAATAGCCCGACAGAATATTTTGAGTTGATTCACAATATTGAACTAGTTAAGAAACGAATATCTCATTGCTTATCAAAGGTTACGATTCGTCTGCCTGCAAGTCTTTTGCACGCATATGAACACGAAAAAGCAATTTCTACAGTGACCTATGCAGCACATGGAAAGTATCAACACGTAGAGCTTCTTAGAGATAAGCTTAGAATTCCATATGAAATAGCTTGCTCTTTCTATGGACCGTCGATAAGAAGAGTCACGAACGAACTTAATGTTCTCCTCTCAAAAGAAGAATTTTCAGACGTTAAAATAGTATTAGCCGTTGGGGGCTTTTCACAGTCAACTATCATGAAAAACGCTATCACGGAAAAGGTAGGACCTAATGTTAAAGTCGTTATTCCTGATGACCCAGAGGTCGCTGTTCTCAAAGGGGCCGTTCTGTATGGATTTCAACCAGAAATGGTCACTGCAAGAATTGCAAAGTTTACGTACGGAGTTGCCGTAAAGAAGGTTATCTTCAAAGACAAAGGAGTACATTACCATCGTATGTTTGTGAATGCAAAATCAGACGAATTCGACATTCATGTAAAAAAGGGGCAAATGTTGAATGTCGGAAAATTTTTAGATGAACATGTGTACTTTTGTGAAGTGAATGAACATAAAGTATGTTTTCAATTTTTTTCAACTGATGACATTAATCCAGACTATACATCCTCCCAAAACTGTACTATGATAGGAATTCTTTGTGTTGATATTGAACCATCGGAATCCAAAGAAGTATTATTGTCAGTTAAGATTAACGCAAGTGAAACAGACTTTCGTGCTTCTGTGACAAACGATCAAACTGGAAGAGAATGCATATCGGCATTTAACTTTTACGTGTGATAAAGTAGTCTAGTTACGAGTTTATTTCAATTTTACCTATGACAATGAGTTTATACGCATACAATTCAAATTTTATATCATATCAAATTAAATTTTATATTGTATGATTCAAGTCGAGGTCCAACTTTTGACACTTATAAGCAAGTATCATAACGTAATACAACATACAAATTTCTTACATACACAATATACTCATATCAATATATTCAAAAATTCAATCTAGTAAAATATAAACAGATGTAGCTTGAGTGCTCTTTTTATAGTATTTATTATGATTCTGTTTGATAAATAACGAAATGTCCTGTCTTAAAAAAAGAGGAATCTAAACAGAAAATGTAATGCACTAGTGAACGTTGTTTTAAAAGCCGTCATTGTACTTGTGGGGTCTAACAAGAAAAACAAGATTCGTAGATATCATGACATGTTGAGGCACAGTTGGGACAATGTACTAAAATTGAAATAAAACTCAAATGTACACATGCTTAAACATTGTTAACATATTAACCATATCTATGAATTGGCAAAAGTTGATTGCAGCATTTAAATGTACTGGAACGTGCATATTTTATTAGACTTATGTACCATAAACCGTAATTTATTTTCGTTTGAACCGGTGATTTGTTTTGTATTCAAATTTAATTATACTTACTCTACCCTATCTATGACATTTTGTCAAACGTAACAAAAATTAAAAATTTACTCAACAGAATATTGAAATGAAAGACTGCTTACAAATGTGCTCCTAACTTTTGCTTAGGTAGCCACAACAGTTGCCATACTGTCATTAAGTAAAAAAACCTCAAAAAACTATTTTCATATAACATGTTTAACCGACTTTTGACATTCGGTTCTATTTTAAAGGAAACAGATGATTATGTTATGGGTAGAATACATTTTGAAAATTGAAACGAATTTTAGCTTGCGTATACCTCTCTTACTTAACCAAGTACCCGAATGTCTTACCACGGGGTAGGTAAGCTGTCTAAAATTATATAATTTGTAGTCAAAAATAAAAATAGACAGATTTTGCATTGAAACTTATCAATTAGTCAACATTATATCCCAGGTAGTCTAAAACGTTAATAATAAACGTCAAACTCGAATGGAATATCAGATCTGATCATTTTAATCCCACATATAAAAAAAAAAGAAGATGTGGTATGATTGCCAATTAGACAACTCTCCACAAGACACCAAAATGACACATAAATTAACAACTATAGGTCACTGTATGGCCTTCAACAATGAGCAAAGCCCACATCGCATAGTCAGCTAAAAAGGTCCCGAAATGACAATGTCAAACAATTCAAACGAGAAATCTAACGGCCTTATTTATGTACAGAAAATTAACAAAAAACACATATGTAACAATGTACGCCATTTATTTGTCTATTTTTCATGATAATGCCCGATCTGTAGATGCAATGACAGTCTATTCATTACGATAATGTCGGAGATTATTGTCCAATAACAGTGTAGTCATCATGATAAGGTCTTAGCTCTGGTCCCTATGACAGTCTATACATTATAATGTACGAGCTGCAGAGCCAGTGACAGTCTGTTCATCATGATAAAGGCTAATGCTCATCACAATAATATTATTCTGACAGTTAATTGGATGTGTAGTTCGGTGTTATAGGTCGTTTTTTTTAGATATTCCTTGTTGCAAGGACCCCGCTTATGAGCAGTGGGACTTGACGGAGACGATACGAAATCGGGGGTTTTCGATTTTACATCTCTGATAATAAGAGTCTCTATTACCCTCCTATGATTGCACACTTTGAATGCAATAGAATTGGTGTAGGTAAATAAAAGTGTGTTCTTACTTCCTGTGTTATTTTAGCTTTTTTTTATAATGCACAATCAGTTTTTAGTCTGGGAATAAACTTAAACTAACTGGTGTTTTGTTAACCCAAATTATTTCCCACCAAGTCATTTTTTTAAAAATAAATAATGCCGTCTGGAACTCAAACACCATCTATAATACGTTCAACCTCGTACATGATACTATTCTGCAGTTATTGCTTAACCGCGTAAACACAAAAAAACATGTGTAATAAATTTCTTTCAAATTTTGTCAACCACATTTATGATGTTACCTCACCAAATAGGGTGAATATACATGATTATAGAAAGCAGATGGGTTTGACAGTACAAGAGTGGTCAAATACAACAAAGGGACGTTAAAACTGACAACGCGATGGTCACCATACACACAATAGTTCACAGAACACAACATTGAAAAATAATAACGGAGCAACACCGCAGTTATCTCAGGTGCTCCGGAAGGGTAGTCAGATCCTGCTCCACATGTGGCACCTGTAGTATTGCAAATTATTTTCTGAGTTTGTTTAAAAGAACAACATATGTCCTAGACGTGTATTTGAGTGAGTTTTCATTTATTCGTTAACAAATTTATTTAAAAGCGATGCTGATATCTTTTCCATACCAACACCCAGGATATACCGGTATAATAATGTATTCAATTTAGCGCATTGGTGTAAGAGTGACGCTACATTGATAGAAGACACGCCTACTTATTTTGTTGAAAGTCTTTACATAGACTTTAATTTTTTAACGACAGCAATTACATTTTCTATATTAAGGTCAATGCTTAACACTTTATTTGACATCCCTTGTTCACATTGCGTCTTCATTGGGATTTACTCCCGTAACAACTGGTTGGTTTACACTGAAGATTGGCAGGCAGGTAACCGGCATGTGACAAATATGTGAGACATCAGAAAAGAGCTTCTCCGTTTGAACAAATAATTTTTTACAATTCGTAATTAAAGATTTAAAAGCACGTTTATGCTCTGATTCCTCTGTTAGTGTATTTTTTGTCGGAACCGGTATTTCTTTCAATACATACTTAATGCATGATGAATTGTTGACAGCTTTTGGTAACACAATTCAGTATTCTTGGAAACTTTAATCTATGATAATTCATTACTGTATATACCGCTCTATATTCTGAATCTAATTCACAGATACTACATTTTTTCTGATTGTGTATATCTTATAATATGACAGATGACTGCCAATTATGGCATCAAAGAAGACATAATTATCAAGATAATATAAATGTCATACATCTAATCTCTACGATATAGTTTAAATAATATGTTTTTCGACGACTTGTATGATTATAATTACTCAAGTGATAAACATTAACACGCAGTAAGCACCTCACCATCTCATTTCTCTACCGTTTAGGACACGTAGTAGAAACATGCACAACTGTTTAATTTTACTACAAAAACTAAGCATCAATCGGAGAAAAAAACTTATTCCAAAGATTTGGTTAAACGTGTTACCAAAGGAGTCAAAATGAAAATATAAAGCGAAAAATGAAACAAAAACAACACATGTGACCAGAACATTTATCTGCAACTCGTAAACAATTACCAGTTCAAAAATATCCTCTGGGAAATGATCTAGTGTTTCCAATGCAATGCAAATGTGTTTAAAGATATATCATTTCTGTGTAGAGGCGTTTTTTTATTACATGGTTATATATTCGTTTATTGTCTTTTTGTTTACCACATTGTTAGTCTCTTACTACTAATAAAGGAAGTCCTCTTGATGTTTTTTTTTAACAAACAATGACTAAGAAGGATACACGGACTGCCTTGGTGTTCATTATTGATTTGTCTGAGACAACTCAACATTTCATGAGAGTAAGTATAATGAATCTTATTGTAAGATATGTTCGCAAGTTTAAATAAGATAACCCGATTTTGCACCTTATGTTGGACTAATCATTTGGAATATTCGTGGTCATGGGAGCAATTTCGATCCTAGGTAAGACAGAAACGATTTAATGAAAAACAGAATTTTCGAGCGAATCGTTTAGTCTTGTGAATCATATTAAAATTGTACAATATTTTTGTTTTTAGATATGAGTTAAAGAAAATATCGGTTTGATTCCCTCGTTACAGAAAGGAATGCTCAATAATAATATTACTTAAATGACAGCATCACAACAATTTGGATGTAAGCAAATTTTAAAAAAAGTATACAATTACAATATAGGCATGCAGATTAAGTTCTCCCAAGTAATTTGATTTCACTTGCTGCCATTCTCCGATACATCAATGCTTCAACTTTTGTATTATACTTGTTATAAGTAACAACATTTTTTGGTGACAGTGTTTCTCCACCAGATGAGCCTTTCGACAGAAGAAAACCTCAACCCGGATATTTGATTTTCAATTATATTGGCGTTGAGCTTCATTGTTGATTGATTGATTGATGATCAACGCCACTTTCAACACTGTTATGCTATTTTGTGTCGGTCAATTCAAGTTGGTAGAGGAAGGCCGAATTGTCCGCCTAGAGCAATCGGTAGGAAAAGTAACAATCCTACTCAATTAAGATTGGAGTCGGGTGCACCTGCCCGGCTTCAGTTTAGACATCGAATTTAATTATCGAAATGCGCATAAATTTTGTAAAAGTAAAAAAAAAGATTAAATGATTTTTATACAAATACTATAGTTGAGGTTATTAATTATGATACTTTTATTTTGTCCATGATTATAAAAAAACAAATCCTTGTTTAGTCGATTTTATTCTAGTAACTGCGAGTACTCTCAAATAATATGGTTGTTGTAGTTTGACCTATTGATACAATTTGTAATTCAATTTTATTGTTTAAGATTTACATATCTTGTGTTTAATCTCGTTTCACTCTTTTTTTTAATATATACTAACTCTGATAAGTATTTATTATGACATTAAATATTTTCTAATGTTCTCGTACTATGAACAACAACATTATTGATTTTGTAAAAATATTTCCGGACTCCTTGTACTTCTTAAAACAAAATTATTTGTATTTACGTGTGTACGCTATTTAATTTAACGGTGTTTTGTTCAAGGTCATAGTTTTTTTTAATATCACCCCTCTTTTTTTTTATTAATTTTGTATTTGTCATGGATCAAACTGATTTTTTCCGTTTATGTTTATATATTTTTTGATTGAGTTAAGCCATTTTTATTTATCTTTTATAGTGTGTCTTTTTATGTTGTGATGTTAAACTAGTATTTCAGGTAAGGGTAAAGGTTGGTGCCAGCCGCATTTATTTGCACCTATTCTAAGTCAGGAAACTTTTATTTGGTGGTTGTCTATTGTTGATATGGCTTATAAGTAATTCCTGTTTCTCGTTTCTTACATAGATTAGACCATTGGTTGTCCTGTGTAAATGGTTTTAAACTAGTCATTTTTGGGGACCTATTATAGCTTGTTGTTTGGTCTTAGCTATTTTACTTGGCTGTAGAAATGACTTAAAACACTTTAGGCTAATTTAATATCCATTCGAGATTTATTCCAAATGGACTAATACCAAGACATAACATTTTTACATTCAACAAACTGTTTAATTAAAAAAAAAAACAAAGACACTAAGAAACCTCTGCAATTTTATAAGATGTATTAATAGTAAGCTCACTCCTTCTTAATAACCATAATTTATTTAACATACTTATAGGAAGTATTTCTTTATACAATTTTAGCTTTTACATTTGACTATATAAGTCTATATAATTATATATTCTTTTATATGTTATCTCATCCGAAATTTTGAATTTTATGCATTTTTAATGCATTTTTTA
Source organism: Mytilus galloprovincialis (assembly GCF_965363235.1). Classification (NCBI taxonomy): domain Eukaryota; kingdom Metazoa; phylum Mollusca; class Bivalvia; order Mytilida; family Mytilidae; genus Mytilus; species Mytilus galloprovincialis. The sequence goes on along the minus strand of NC_134845.1, from coordinate 78,464,694 downwards.
TTTTTATGTATACTATTTTCTTCTTCTCTGTAACCTTTGTACTTGCATGGTTTTATGAGAATAAACTATCTAGCTACTTGGCAATATAGCTTTATTCCTTTCAATGTTCATTGTATGTATGATATACTTTCAAAAGGAAACACATGGTAAGTGTCAAATTAAAATAATAATTAAAATTGAGAATGAAAACGGAGAATGAGGATTATTGGCCATGTGTGTTTCATTATAAGCAAATAGCATTTAGTTACTCTTTAAAGAAACGTTTTATATAATCATTGATAATCGAACTGTTTTAAATGTTTTAAAAAAATAATGTTAACTCTAGTTCATCATTGACTTTCAATTTTGTATGGTTATAAATATTGGTTATTCAAAATACTTGTACATACGAGTAGGGTAGGGTGAGCAGTATACATGAAAGTCAGAGAATGACAGACAAACATTGTCAAAATAAAATATAGGACCAGACAAATGGTTTGTTTAAATACACACACAGCTAAAACTCGGGCAGCATGCATTTCAAAACTTCGATGTTAAAGTGAGATGTTCCGAACGGACACTTGATTGTGTGTATTGCTTTTTGGTTTGTCTTATCAAACTAACGAAAATACAAATATTTACGCCTAGTAGACAGCACCCAAAGAACCCAAACTCTCTTTAGGTAAGCAAACGGTCTTCAACAATATGCATGCTCAAAATTGACCCAACATCAAACAAAAGCGAAATGAATTACAGCGACTACATCATATCTTTCGTTATGTTTACTACTAGGTTTGAAAACGCTAATTTTGATAAAAGGAGTGAGATTTCTTTTCCTCACGTGGCATATTTTTTTTACCGGTTTCATGTAAAACAGCCTTTCAACGTTTGTATCAAGTTTAGATTCAGATTATTTTGGCCTCGGGGCATACATTGTCAAACTTATGTTATTCATAAAAAAAAATTATTTTTAGGATGACCGCCTTTTGTCTACGTTGTATACCTGGTTCTTCTGTAAAAAAAAACCATTATAGTGAATAATTTGTTTTTTTGTGTTACATTGTTTTTATTCCAAGTATACCAATATATCATCAACTGCATTTATATATTCTATTATGTTTTGTTCAAGGTTTAACCTGTTTTGGTTGTTTGGGTATTACACATCCAAGATTTTGCAAACATGTGGATAACTGTAACAGTGGAGAGGTAATGATACTAAATTCAACTGTTGTTTCGAATAACCATCAGTGATCGATATCGATTTTATAGGCATATACAAAACGCTGATCAATAATTCAATTGTATCACGAACAAAACGTCTAATTTGTGTTTGAGTGGGCAATAGTAAGAACTGATAATTACTATAAATAACTATCGATATAGAAGTGTTATCTCTGCTTTTTTCGTGGTTGTGAAAATAGAAAAAATAAAATCTCTCATTTTAGATTTTAAAGCGGATTATTTTATGTCACATGTACTTGATAAATTTGCATTTATGTAAAAATTTCAATAATAGCAAGAAATACAAACACGAAATTTGGAATTTGCAGTAATATAGAACTAATTGATTCCCTGTTTTTGCTGACCATGCACTTTCAGAAAAAGATCATTGGAACAATGGAAGTTTACAACATTCTTATAGAGTAAAATACTTTGTTTTGCAGGAGACAGCCTACAAAATATTCCTCGACAATAGAGGGATAACTATCAAATAACATTTTAGGAGTCCTGTCATCTAGTTAATAAAAAATCGACAACTCAATAAAACAAAAATTAAATGACATATATTAAACTGGAGAATGGAAATGAAGAATGTGTCAAAGGTACAACAACCCGATTAAAGAGGAGAAAACAACCGAAGGCCACCAACGGGTCTTCAATAGGTGTCAGACAACCAATTAAAAATCCCTAGCTGTTCAACCAATGTTTGCAATTGTCACAGCTTGAAAGACTTATAGGTTGCACTTTGTAAATACAGCTGTTTCTCAAAACACGCCTCTTTTGGGGAGCTCTTGAATATTCATAGAGAATTAATTTTGTTTACATACTGGTTCCCAGTTATGCTCTCTGTGTACTATCTCACAGAGACATAACTTGGGAATGTTACCAGTAAATAAACATGTACATATTGTTTACATTGAAATCTGTGGTAACCTTTCATTCGAGTTAGGGGTGTTAGTTTAAACTCTGAGAAGTTCAGGGCATATAAACGTTGGAAATATGCCGCACAGCCCTATATTTTGACCTTTGAAAAAAATTGTGGTGCATATGAACTTTCAATTCTAGGATAAGATTTTTTTTCAAAACTTCACAGTAAAAGTGGTACAGTTTTAGCCAAAAATCCAGGGCCTTAAATATGATGACTCGGCATAAATTCACAGTTTACAGTATGCATAGTTTACTTAAAGTCCTGAATACAAAATTAATTCATAATATTTGCATATTTGTAAGTTAAATTGTTGAGAAGTGCTTTTATTTACTCTACGCAGTCATTGAAACTCATAGATCCTTCCTGACTATTATTTATGGGGTATTTGTGTCCTTTCGATAACCCAAAAGTAAGCCGCAACACCTAAATCTGCTTTTTTGTCACCAAGGCATAATAAATACAAGCTAGAAAAACTAAAATACCTCAAGAAAGCTTACAATAGTGTGTTCTATCCTACATATGTACTAAATATTCCAAATTGCTAGAAACAGCAGAATGATTTAGGAAATTTGAGGCCCCAGGGGCAAAAATCATAGAAAATTGCCTACCCCCTGGATCAGAAAACAAATAATTTAACTTGTAAATGCTATGATTTTAAGATTTAAAAGTTCTTGATATAGAAAACAATAACAATGCTTGGAAGTTATGCAAACATCAGATGTAAGCAGTCGTCTTTACAACATTTTAAGTGAATTTATATCTCAGACTGGTATCTGCATACATACAACTATTGCAAATATGGCTTTGTTTGAACACTTCTAGTATATATATTAGCTAAATTGTGTCAGATATATGGTTACAGATGATACTGTTGTGACAAGAATTCTAAATTGACCATTTGAGGCAGAAAATGTGTTCTTTAATTGACAATTAGGCATACAGTAAGATGTGGACTGGAGACAGAGGCTGGATTGGATACTTTATATAATCTTGAATGTTGTACTGATAGACTGCTAAACAACATTTATAGTATTCTGATATGCTTTCAATATGTTATCAAAACAGTTTTAAACAGGTTCTAGGCATATCTTTTTTCTGAAAATATGCAAATAGGGTAAGCTGGCAATAATTAAAGTCTTGTTTTCAAATTCTTTAAAAACTTGAAACAGGGGAGGGGATATAAAATGTATAGTAAAGAAGATCTTAGAGAATACGCAGTTACCAGTTATGCTATCTGTGTTCCATCTCACGGAGACATAACTAGGGAATGTTACCAGTAAATAAACATGTGCATATTGTTTACATTGCAATATGTGGTAACCTTTCATTCGAGGTAGGGTTCGTTAAGAAAATTAGTGTAAGTTTAAACTCTGAGAAGTTCAGGGCATATAAACGTTGAAAATATGCTGCACAGCCCTATATTTGGCCTTTGAAAAAAATTGTGGTGCATATGAACTTTCAATTCTAGGATAAGATTTTTTTCAAAACTTCACAGTAAAAGTGGTACAGTTTTAGCCGTAAAAGGAGTTCCTATGGGAAATTGCATTGTCAATATTTACATAAATGCAACCTACAAGAAATATCTGACATTGAAAACACAGGTACCAAAATAATTTCTGGTTTTCTGGAAACCTAAAGTAAATTTTTGCTAAAAAATAATCTAACTCTTTTTCTCTTTCATCAACATTTTAATTTCTGCAAATTTGTTGTTTAGTAAACAAGGACATCAAAATCACTATTTTGTGTCAGAGTAGAACTACTTTTAATGGAGGGAGCAATTGGTGGTCTGACACCTTAAAACAGCGAGAAAATTCCGCATCAGGAGGCGAGCTTCAGCTGACCCCTAAATAAACATATGTACAAGTAATAATGGACGTCATACTAAACTCCGAAATATATAAAGAACAACAATTAAAAATCAAACAAGACTAAAAAAAAGGCCAGAGACTCCTAACTTGAGACATGAGCCAAAATGCGGCAGAGTTAAACATGTTTTTTTAGATATCAACCCTCTTCCTTTACCTGTAGCTAATATAGAAAAAAACAAAACAAACAGCAATATACACAGTAAAAGTCAACTAAACAGAAGTCCCTTCCGATGTCAGAAAAAGTAACAAAAGATACTAAACAAAATGACAATGATACATAAATGAACAAAGGACTACTAGCATTTACTTACATGCCAGCTCCAAACCTCATATAAACTGATTGAAAAATTATGTCTTGGGTTTATTACAAAATATCAAACACCATAGCAAAAAAAAAAGATCACACAAACAACAGTTCAAACCCATTATCAATAATGTTTAATTTGATAATGATATTGAGCATAACGAATCCAACGAGAACGTTAGGTTGTTGTGTAATAGTCAACATTTATCATGTTTATGTCGTTGCTTAATGTTTTATTAGATATGTGGACTTGAAAAAATGGTGTATCCATCTGGGGAGACAACCTTTAATGTCGGATGTTTCCAATCAAAGGTAACATTATATATTCATGTTAAGTAGAATTATGAAAATAAACGTCAATTAAAAGCAACAGGAGTATACCGCTGTTCAAAAATCATAAATCGATTGAGAGAAAACAAACCAAAACCGAGGGAAACATCTATAAGAAGAAAACAACAAAACAACAGAAAAACTGAAGTGACTCAAAAACAAACGACAATGCAAAATTCATAGACACGAACTATTAGATTAAAACTGCCATATGTATGACTTGGTACTGGACATGTTAAGAATTTTTTTAACTAGCCTTCTAAATAATTGATTGTATCCTGTGAAATTTAATTTCACTTTTCCAAAACAAACGATTCATTTGTTCAATATTTTTTTTAAAAGTAAAGCAGCGTTACATTGTCTTTTGATGCAAAGTTTTCGAAGTGAGTTTGTTTCATTTTGTTTCGTATTGATATTTTACTGATTTTCTTTGTTTTTTGGCTCTTTACTGCATTTTATCACTGTCCAATATCAATAATGCCACAATATGGTTTTTTGTTTTGATAATAATTGAGACAAATTATCACAGGCGAACTGATTTAGGTGTTGGGATCCCTTCAATATCTTCAAGATGGAGAACATATTGTTTTGGGGAATCTGAGGTTTAAATGTTTGATTTTCTTCTAGTACTTTGCATCACTCAAATATTTCCGTTTCATTTAATATATAATAGTATTAAGCGTAATTAATTGATCGTTAGAAATGCCTGTACCAAGTCAGGAATATGACAGTTGTTATCCATTCGTTTGTTGTGTTTGAGATTTTGATTTTGTAATTTGATTACTGATTTTCCGTTTTGAGTTTTCCTAGGAGTTCGGAATTTTATTATTTTACTTTTTGCAAATTTCTTTACTTCCATTATTTTTTAAGGGAATCCGAGGGAATGCTCTGACATCCAGTTTGACAAGCATGGTGTTTTTACAATATATCCAAAAGGCGACCTCAAACCTAAAAGTGTGTACTGTATGATATTAAACGGCGTAAAATGGACGGTTTGTAACATTATTGTTATTGCTAAAGGCTTTTAGTATGTACATGTAAGCTTACTCAAGGCTGCACTTCAGAGTGCTGCTACCATCTTACGATTTATGTAATATCATCTTTATAATCTTTTTAAACAGAAAGAGATGTGGTATGATAGCCAATGAGACACCAAAGTCCAAATAAAGTTAATGTAAGCATTTAAAGGCAACAGTATGGCCTTCAACAATCAGAAAACCCCATACCGGTTAGTTGTCTAAATAAGGCTCTGACATGAAATCCAATCGAGAAAACTAACGGCATAATTTATAACAAAACAATACTTAGTCTAGTAATCGAAAAACAATTATGACAGACATGAACCAACGACAACCTCCGAACCACAGGCTTCAGACTTGGAACAGGCATATACCAAGTTTGGTAGGTTCATACATGTTTTTGAGCGCTCAACCCTTACCATAACCTGGGACAGTGAATACAACACGACATAATAAAAAAAAACTATACAATTTAGTTGAGAATGGACTGCTAGTAACTCATCATTAAACAACATAAACCACATTCGACTTGGAAGCATTGGTTTCCTGGGTCACCAAAATACTGAACAACAATTCTCTATTCCAGAAATATGCGACGGACTTAAATTTGATTTCATAGAGAAATTTGTTACACAAGTGGATAAAATGTATGCTTACAATTATTCAAAACGAGTTAATGCCGAAACATGGTATTCGCAAACTTATATGTTAATAAAATCAACGTGTTAAACATAGAGCCGGTTTTGTAGAAAGCGTGCACAACTTATGAAATTATTTTATATTTTAGTTTACTGAAAATAATGAAATCTTTACTTTTTCACGCTTCATTTGACTTAACTTAATGCAAAATGTTAACGATAGAAAAAAAATAAAACGTCTTTTAACATGTTTGACCCGTCCCCCTTAAAATGTTTATCGTCTCTCGGATCTCGTTTGTTGTTTGTCAAAAGCAATCATTTATATCTAACACATCTTACTCTTCACATAAATAATACTTAAGTTGCTATTTTTTTTAAGTATGAAGGTGGGAAGAAAGTATTTTACTTTAGCACATGTTATGCAAGGTCGTTGTCTGCTTACGGTTTAAATAAATACTTTTTTTTCTTCAAGTAATTGATGGATTTAATGATATTTGATATACAAACATATATATAGATATATATATATATATATATAATATATAACAAATGCGAAAGAATGAAGATAAGTCTGCATATAACAGCATACAAAATTGTATTATAATTGATAGAAAAATATTTAAGGTGATCCAAAGGCGATTTAACGGCTCCACCGATTTTGATAGAACATGGAATGCATACAGAGAGGGTTTTGGGGACGGTAATACGGAGTATTGGCTAGGTACATTGCTTAACATATTTTGAAACTAATAGTAGAAGGATCGTAAAACGTATCTTTGCTTTTTCTATTATCATGTTTTAAAGATGAAATTTCTCTAAACCCTTTTGATTCCTGATCGGTGTAATAAACGGTAAATTGTAATGCACCAGATGGATTACACTGGATTTTTCTAATAGGCTTTCGAAAACAAAGACTCTGTCAATAAAAAACAACAAACTTTTTTGAAAAATAGTATTATCAAAATATGGAAAGTAACATAAAATAACAATAAATCAAAACAAATCAGATTTATGTCTAGTATAGAAGAAAAGGAAAAGGAAAACAAGAGGAATTGCAAATCATTATTGATGTTACAATACATAGACATGTGGTAGTTATGTTCCCTATCTGTTTATTTTCATCTCATGACTTTGTTGGATTTTTTGTCATATGTTTAATCGAATTTTACGTTTTTATCTATTTAGAAAATGCATATTTACATCAGAAAATAAGATTAAATGACCATTTTATCTTTGTAAAGATTTATGAAAGCAAATGTACAATACTACCTATATTTCTTATTTAATGAGTTAAAACTTGAAAAGTAAATATGTAATATTGTATCAGAAAAAATCACTAAGAGTACTTATATGTTTTTAGGAAATGTGCACATCCATTCACTGACAGCCAATGGCCAACACAAGCTACATATTCATCTTGAGGAAAAAGATGGTACTGTAAAATATGCTGATTATTTATCATTCCATGTCAGTAATGAGGATTCTAAATATTTGTTAAACGTCACAAATTACAGCGGTATAGCGGGTATATATTATACTTATCTTCATATTTTATTGATTTAGCTAACTATAACAATCAGTAGGACAACCAGAAGCGCCTGAGTAAGGATTTCGGCTCTAAGTGATACGGTTCACTAGACGACGTTGTCAACACGTAATGGCGGCCATTATTTGACGTCGGATTTGGCATTCCACGTTGAAAAGTTGCATTTATGACATTCTTGGATGCTTAAACTTTGTGCCACACAACATATAAGATAAAGCTTTATTCCAGATATTGCAGGTAATTATTTTCAAAGAAGTCGTATCCCAAGAAATGATTTAAACGGCAAAAATAAAGTGTAAAATAATATGAAACATGCATGCACATGATGCATGAATATTGAAATCCCAGTTTTCATTATTTCCTTTTCATGTTATGAATCCACTATTTACACCAATAACTGGTGAATTACATTCGGATTTCGGTCTGGGGTATCCGCCCTTGTCTCCGGAAATATTATACCCACTGTCAACATCCGTTTTCAAACTGGTGAGACAAAATTAAAAAGTGTTCTTCACGATCTCCCTGGAAATAATTCACTCTATCACTTTGTCCGCATATAATAGAACATTGTAAACATGAAACTGCAAATACGGACCAAAACAAATCAAATTTGAAAGCATGGTTGATCATGTTTCATGCCGACTGTAAGTTCGCTAAAAAGGAGGGTACGGCATGAATTTTGCAGCACGTCAAAGACGTCCATGTACTAAATCATTAGATTGTAAGACATATTCACTTTTTAAAACTGTTGGCTACTTTATACCTGGTCTAATATAAATAAATTCCCATTTCATCTGGGAACAATATACATGTCCCTGATTTCATATATGTCATATGCCAGATTTCATGTCTTGGCAAGAAAATAAAAAAAAAAAATATATCTTTTTTGTCCATCAACCTCAAAAGAAGTAGAAAGCTTAGGGTCCTATTTTAAACAGGCATTTTTATCTATAAAAAATAAATCTTTTATGAACACAAATTGATACAATTCAAAGGGAAAGCGATTATAGGCACTTGTTTCTGACAATGGGGGTTCACTATCCATACTCTTCTTTCCCATATAAAAAAACAAACCAGATACATGTAGCATCCACATTGTAATTAACCAATCTGACACCCATTTGAGAGCTTACACATACATTTACATGCCCAGAAACTAACTAATTTCAGTGGTGAAACCAGAACTTTTCATAAAGTGGGTTGGGGGGGGGGGGGGAGGTGTTTGGGACAGTCATGCTTCAGTGATTCCCTATATAATCAACCAAATATTTTCCAACAAGGTCTCAATAGTCATGACAGTGGTTCCTGGATTTAAATTGAGAAAAAAACTGGGTTGTGAGTGCCCCCAAAATGTATATAATTTTAGCTTGCATTGTACATGTTGTACATGTTATGATATTTATGTACACTATAATAATATAATTGAATATAAAAATGTTAACGAAAGGATTGTTAACACATAAATCTGCTCCATGTTATGATGTTTAACAGTGTTATACCTAAAAAATAATTTTTCAAGACTTGGAAATATTTTCTTTGCCCATTGTTGCCTGTAACTATTATGTATTGAACAAAATGCTGGAGGCATAATTATTTATCATACTTAGTAAAAACATGTATTTTCTCGGTAATTCATATGGCAAATTTGTATTAATGTGTTGATAATAACAATGCAAAGTTTGATTTTGCTTTGAATATTTTAGTATATAATTAATTTAGTAATTGTATGTACATTTGCTTTATATTTACAGGATGGAGAAAGATGTTCACTATGAACAAAAATTCAAACATAGGACTTTTATATATCAACAAAAAACACTTGTACATGTGTATGTGTGATATACATACAACAAGAAAGCAGGAATCAAATGGAATGTCAACGACCAGTAATGTTGAAAGCAAAATGATTTTAATAGAAAACAATAGGACTAGAATATATTAAAGGTAAGTAATCCAAAAGTGTTTGTTTAGAGTAAAAACAGTCGGTTATTTACAGTGTGCTATGATTTCAATCCCACAAACATGAGACAAAAACATAATAAACATGGTATGCAGACTGTTTTCATAAGTAAATAGACTGAAAATATTTACATTTAACAGTCAGACATATATTATGTACTAAATTATTCAAGGCAAAGCTAATTTTGGTATCATTTTAGTCTCTTGTGGACAGTTGTCTCATTGACAATCATACCACATCTTCTTTTTTATATATAAAAGTTGCCAATTGAATAAATGGAGGATGGAAATTAAAATTTATGAGATATAGGTCAAGGAATCATACACAGACGTTATGGTATTCTTTTTAATAGTTTAAAGATTTTATTCTGTTATCTATGCTGTATAAATGTAAAGACTAAGTTACATTTAAATTTAAAACCAAATTTCAAGAATGAAGGGTACCATAATTTAAATTTAATTTATGATAAAAAAACAAACAATATAAGGGAATTAACTCTTACATGATGTGCATCATATCCATGCAAAATGAAGGGTTTTAATAAATCTGACCTTTTTATAGATAAGAGAACGACTTGAGCAGACTGTATTGGGGTCATATATGGCAATAACAATAAAATACAATATATTATAATTATCATTCTTCATTACTTTTTGATTGAATTTACAAACTCAATTTAATAACAAAATATTTCATTTTCAGTAGACAACACATCCTGTCAGAGGAATAATTTTAATGGAGGATAAAAATTTTGATACCTGGAATCAGCAGAATCATTTACAGAATGGTAATCAAGGTGGTTCAAGTGATTATAAGCAGACATTTTTGTTGAACCAATGCAGGATTTAATAAATGAAAGTGTAACCGACTATGGGCTCCAAAGTGTAGTAACAAGAGGATTTTCTAAATATGTGAGACTCATCAACATTAAAATGTGCAAAAGTGAAATATCACCATATTTATTAAAAAAAATAAGATTATTGACTCAGTTGTTTTCATGAATATGTTTTTAAAGCAATTTCACTGTTATATAATTAATAAGATTCCACGTTTATTTTATACTTCTGACAACCGAATATATCTTCCATCTGGCCTCAAGTGTTTCCCTTTTATTTTGCATCAGTGTAATTTAAAGAAAGCTCGGTTTTAGTTTTGGGCAAATTCAAGTTTTGCCATTCCAGAATTATTCCACTTTTTCCCTGGTAAATTAGACATGAACCCAAATGTTGTATTTGGCTTTGGTACTTTTACAAGAAATTGTGTGGCAAGGCTGAATTTTATCAAATAAGCTCATTTTTGGATATTTTTCAGATATCACATACTTGAATAATCTTTAAAATTGAGAATGGAGATGGACAATGTATCAAAGAGACAACAACCCAACCAAAGAGCAGAAAACATGAGCAGTACCAATAGTATGCTTATATTGATTTACTTCACTTTTGCCTTGTTGTTGAGATTGGGTGAAAAAAAAAATTGTTTGTTTATTCCTATCAATTTGGGGGTTGGGACCAGTATTCAACACTGCATAACTACATGTATATCCTATCACCAGTTATGAAGCAGCCAACCATACAAAATAACCCCCGTCACTAAAAGGAGAAAAAGAGATGCACAACATACAAAAATATTCCATATTGCTACATTGTATCATTTGAAATATTTCATTTATTTTTTTTACATGTGAAATTTTTTTTTTGCATTAAGTAGTTATTTATTGAAGGTAATAAATACAGTTCCCTTTCAGTTTCCTTGCTGGATTACAGTTCTAAAATGAAAATTAAAAGTTGGGGTATGATCAATGCCAATGAGACAACTCTCCACTAGATATCAAATGACGAAAAAGGTTAATAAATAAAAATCTCTGACAGCCTTCAACAATTAGTAGAACAAAAAGCGGTTAGTGAGCTACATGTACAAAAAAAAAACCCTGTTACATGACACAAGACAGGCTGATAAGGAATATTCTGCATCTGTATGCAAAAGTGAAAATATGTTTAGAAATAAATGCATGTGTAGCAATGGATGCAAATAAATAGTCAATCCAGAAAAAATCCTATTATCTCCAACGTTATGGCGTATGCGGTTTATGCACAAAATTGTCAACAAACTTTTACATACTCCATTCAAATAATTTACATTAAAGAGACAACAAAATAAAAAAAAAGAACAGGGCGAATGGGTATAATGGGCAAACAAGTACTATTGTAAACAGACCAGGATTTCTTTTAGATTCCCACCACCTACTTAGAATAGCAAATGATCAATCCCTCCTATGCATAAATATATTGATACTAATATAGTCATTATGTCAATGCCCGAAGAAACTGCCAGTTGAATTTATAATAAGTTTTTAAAGTCATGACGAGTTTGAACCTCCACTGTAACCAGAGATTGCGAACCATGAGCCCTAAAAATGACACATGCCTTCAAATGACAAAATTAAAAGAGCATGCCCCTGCCAACGCCCCCTCCCCCTTTTAAAAATAAGAAACAAAACAAAACACACAAGATTAGCATTATATTAACGAAAGAAATATCAATAGCTTTCTATGTCCTAATCAGATAAGATGTTCATTAAAAACTAAGCGGCAGGTAACAATATTCACGGAATGAATCTGTTTTTTATAAGTTCAGTTGCCTGAGTTGGGGTCCCATGATGGTGTAGGCCTAACACCCTAGTGTACCAAGTATGGTATAACGTTGGTATGGATTCAACATATTGCATGACTTCCTTGGCATTAAGATTAACAAAACAGCTACAAAGAAGAAAAGAATCCAACTTTTAATGACATTTTACGTTGGCATTTTCGGCACCGGAAATTAACAACGTTGAGCTATGTACTGATACAACTTCGGTTGAGGTCGATTCCGGCAATTCTGCTTAAAAAATCACAAGCAGGTAAAATTTATTGATGTCTTAACATGTATTTGTTATGTTTCAACTATTTTTATTGGATAATTATTTTCGAGAGATGAATTACTATCGTGTACTTCAGAAACCAAGTTAAGGGAGGACCACGCCCCCATAGTTGGGACATACAAAATAAAGATGACCGTTCTCCATTTCTACTCGGCAGAAGTGCCTAATTTTTTCATAACACATACATTTTGTACCAAAGATTAGCATATGAAAGTATAAAAAAAATTGAGGCGGAGATTTTTTAGAAACGCCTCATATCTTTAGCATATCAATAGACGTAACGGAAAAATAGACGAAAATGGGGCCTTCTTCAATTTCGAAAAAAATCTATAATTTTACAATACATTGACATATATTGTTATATTTACAGGGGTTTCATACCTAATGATTCACCTTTTCATAACATTTGAATGAATATTTACTTTAAAAACAGAAACTCTTCCAATTTTCAAATCTACTGACTATGCAAGGGAAAACCTGTAAAAGATTGAGACCCCTACTTTAAAATGGGAACAACTTTTTGCCCTGGCTTGGACACCCCTATTCTTTACGAATTTCGATGCCAAAAACTCGCGAGAATAGGATGTAGAAATTTTAAGCAAATCGAAGGATATGTATTTTTTTGTTCCCATTTTTGATATAGCCATTTAATCCTACAGTGCAGAAAATCAAAATCCGAAATTTTATGTTCAGATGTAAAAAAATAAGATTTCCTTATCTTTCAATGATCAAAAATAAAAATAATATGTAAACTCATATATTTTTCTCATGCAGTCATGCTTAAAATCGACAGTATTTATCGTCCACACTTTGCCGCAAACGAATTTAAAAAAAATACAAAAGCGCGCCATTTTTCAGTTGACGTCGGCCGACGCAAAATAGTCCAATTTTCGGCGTAGGACTACTGAGCGCCGCCGAATCACATTTTGGCCGAAAAGGCACATTAGGTTGTCCTACTGAATGGCATAGGATTCTTTCTCCTGGTATGTGTTTTTAAATGATTTTTTTCTAGCTTTTATCATCGGTTTACAAGTCAATGTTAACCTCTAACTTACCTGCATACCTAACAAAACGAAACGATTGCACTCTTAACTGAATAAAATTGGTTTTTCAGTTGTTTATTTAAGAAATAGTGATCCGACAAAATCCCAAAAAGATAACAAAACTAGAAAGACCGTTGAAACTTTGCTTAAACATTTCAAAGAAGCAAATATAAATTTCAGTCCCTTAAATAGTGTTATTTTTTTAAATGCGGAAGTGAAATAATTGGTTTTTACCACTTACAGTAAATTGAGGTATTTTGACATAGTTGATTGGTGTAATGATGAAATTTACCCGAAATTGCACGGATGATTGTGACTTTACTTGATTCATAGATGTACATGTATGGTTTATTCTATTCGCTTGAAAATTGTTGATAATAAAAATGGATACGAACGATACATAAGTCTACAAAACTTAGTGGTATTAACAGTTCGCACTGCAATTTGAAATGCAGAATATTTTCAAAGATATAAGGAAAACCGTTTTGCTTAGTTCTTTGGTTTCAAAATCAGATATATTGAAGATTTCCTGCCTCTCTTTTACCCACACATCAGTCAGTCAGTACTTACATTTCCCAGTTAGCTTGTGATAAAGGATACTACAGAAACTAGGAGGGCGAATTTAAGTTTCCAATTGTCAATTTTGCCTTGTCTCATTGTACTACACTTATCTGCGCCATCGTATAACGGCACATATCTCAAATGATACTTTCCGCTCGTGCATCTTGAGTTAATACCGACTTCATGAACAGGGATGTACCCCTGACTACTTAAACCAGGCCACAAATCCTGACTCCTTTAAACAAGCCACAGATTCTGGTCACTTACAACAGGCCACAGATCATAACTACTTAAAACAGGCCACATATTTTAAAGGGATATTCAAACATATTAGTCGATGATAATATCAAAACGGTATGTTAAAAGTAGTAGAGCGACGTAAATGACAATATAAATTCGGCAAAGCTCTACATAGACCACCAAAGATCAACACGAAACATACTGATACAAGGGGTTAACTCGTGTGCCCCCGGAAGGTTTAGCAGATAATGTTTCGATTGGGACACCTGAGTGTCAAACGTGAAAATTTAAGTTTGGTGACCTGTACTTAATTATCAAGAGGAACGAGCGACTAAAATATACACATAATAGGATTCTATATCACCGTATTACGAATAATGATACCTTGCCAAACCACGAAATCAAATATAACCACGAAAATGCAAGTTTTCCTCATTCCACGAAAATTGATACCCATGAAAATAAATGAATCCACAGTATACAGACCAGAATGTAGGGCATAACGACCACGACAATCGGAAACATTCCGCAGACTACAGTCATGTGATCATGGCTAGTGTACACTATCGATGGGGATCAGAGATGGGATTTTTCTTGACTTTTGTTTAGAGACATTTTGAGTTACAAGCAGCTGGACAAGACGTTTTTTTCAATAGAGGAATATTTTGACATTTGTCCTGGAGATGCACTGATGTTTCAGTTGTTTCATGTTCCCCATTTATTTATTGATATGGCCAAAGTGTATTTTGCAATGACGAAATGTTCGAAATTGATGTCCAATGAAGCTTGATAAAAGCTCGCTATATGTGGTACACACAAATTTGACCACCACTCTTTTGCAATGCAAAACACGTTAAATGTCCGAAGTTTAACATTCATATTCACAATAGTATTTTAGGATACGTGGCTTAAGAATTTTGTCGTGTTCTTTAACGTATATGACTAAACTTTAGTTTCCACTCCCATTGAGGTATACTAGATGGGTATATAAATAAATACATATTTGTCCATATTTTCTATAAATTTTGTTAAGTTTTGACGGACGTTGTTCCTATTACCTAAAAAAATTCATCATTTAAAACTGAAAAATATCCCCCTTTTTATATAGTCGAATACGTGTGCTCGGAAATCTCATTTAATGATGGGTTTTCTGTTTTTTTATGAAAAATTGAATAAGGAAGAAAATAGATTCAAATGTTCAATTATTCCTCTATAAAAAGGGTATTTAAATTGGAGTTAAATATTCATTTTTTTCCCCTTGAAAGCGACATGTGACCTTTGATCAAGATTTCTGAAAAAAATGCACCATATTTTCTTTTGTCGACCAGAAGAATCTCAAATACACATATTTCCCGAATGATATATGATATAGCCGTATACTATTTTTGACGATTAAAATTTCTTAATTCCGACTTTGGTCACCGGCCTGTGTGTTTCGTTTACATCCTGACGTCAAATGTGCGATTCTACGTCAGAGTTAATGTTAATCTTACTCAGTACTTAAAATGTTTCAATCCTCTATATATTAATACAAAAATAAGAAAGCAAAGAATGAGGTTGTCAAATTTGATATTCCTTTTTCTACTTCTTTGTTAAATATTTGTTTGTATTTATAGTGATTAAGATGATAACACAATGATGACTGCTGTATCCCTATTTTTGTCATTTTTACCTATTATGTACCATGTGTGTTTGTTTGTTTTTATTTACGAATCGTTGTCAATATAATGGAATTTGATGTGATTATCATACAAGTGAGAGGTTTCGCTATCTATGACACCAGGTTCAATCCACCAGTTTCTACATAAGAAAATGCCTATACCAAGTCAGGGATACGACAGTTGATATATCCATTCGTTTGATTTTATCATTTCAGTATTTAAATTTTTCTGGTAGTATAATTTTGTGATTTAACTTTTTCAGTCAATGAGGATGAATAAAAAATATAACGACTTTATATTCATGCCTAAACTGTAATTGGCACTATAACAGTAAAACTTATTCATGGTAATTGCAGATTAATATTTGTTCATTGGATGTAAAACGTAAAGTATCAACTCCAAGGTAATGGCACCTTATAGTGGGAGATATTATGGACATAATTGTGGAAATCGTGATACAACCATGAACATTGGTATATGGGTGGACTGAATGATAATAATAATAATTCAGCTGCTGGCCATCAAAAAAATTATTTTTTTCAAGATGGCCACCGCTCATTTGGCAAAGGGCGTCATATCCAATTGGTTACATTTCGTAAATCTTTTGAAAGCTGTGTAAGGGGTTTTATCCTATGTAAGTTTTGATCTTAAATTACAGTTCCCAAAGTACGAAAAAAACAATACCTACATGAAGAAATAGATTGACTTCCGGTCTCAAAATAGCGGCAAAAACAATAAACATGTCAATTTTATCATTTCTATCAACTTGACAAGAGATATCACTGACTTTGTTAAGTTCAAATGCATATAAAGTTTGTTTAGAAAGACAGGTTGCTTATCTTTTAGTTATATGACAGTTACCAATACACAAACATGTACACTGAAGGCCATAACGGTAGCATTTACAGTTACCAACACAGCTGAACTTCTTGCATCCGCATTTAAAAAAAAATCATTACACGAGGATCAGCGGCCACCAAAGAAGTCCATTTTGGTTTCCAATTGTCAATGGTTTTTTTTCTTTAACCCAACTCCTGTGTTTATGACTTCGTACATGAACCTGTCGAATGCATAAATCCGGACGAGCCCAAACATGTCCATCTTGATATGCTTCCCTTTTGATGTGCTCCAGAAGATTAAAATAGTTTGCAAGGAAGCAGCAGCCTTATGATGTTATTCCGCCTATCACAGGTAATGAAAATGATTGTGTGGTAGGCGGAATAGCATCAGTAGGCCGCTGCTTCCTTACAAACGATTTTAATCGTGTCTCCTTAACAGCAAACGATGATGTTTCAATACATGATGCAAACAATTACTACTATGATGTCCATGCATGCATGTGTCTTCATACAAAATCGGGCAAAAACGACCGTTACATTTGAGAATAATTCCAATGTCTGCCAAACTGACCTCTTCACTTTCCGATGAAATGCCGACACAGTGTCACATCCACTAAATACATGGAAAAAAGGAAAAGCTGCTAGACGAGGACTAAACGCATTGTATATGACATGTACAGGAAGCCATCGAAATTCTTTATTCCTTCAAACACCTATCCACAATTTGTCCACATATAATCTTGCGAGTACTGCAATTTCTAATACTACTCCATCTATGTCAGTACTACTTAAAACTACTTTTTAAAACCATTTTCAGCAGCATGCATATTATGTACAATCATTCATGTATCTGCTTTTTCATGGCGACCAGGGGATAGCTGGGAAGTATCCGTATTGAAATTGCAAAGAACTTTTCACCTAGAGTAGTAAAATCATTTTTATTAGTCTCTAAAGAACTAATTTTGTCGGCAAGAAACTTTAACAATTCCGTATTGTTGTCATTTTCACAGAGAGAACTACTCCTTTGGCTTTCTACCAGAACCAACGACTTTCCGTCTAGCACCAGTGCTTTCCCTTTTTTTTGTCCCAGCCTTTAAATACTTAATTTGATCATCAAATCGATGTCTACTCTTGATTACTTATAGAAGGAAGATTGTATGTAAGGCAGTATGATATCATTTGCATAATCATCAAACATGTTTGCCCCAAGTTGTTGCAATAAATTAACCATTGCTGCCCCACCAACGATAAATGCGTCAGAATTTGAATCAGTTGATTGCAAATCGCAAAATGTTTCAGGTATACCATTTTGTTGCGATTTAATACCACATCCTGACACAAAGATGGAAGAGCAGTTTTGTTTTATGGCTAAAGAAGAAATGAAAAGTCTAGAAAAGAGATCGCAATCAGTGTTCAGGTTCTCTAGCTTTGTTTTTTGACAAAGTACTTTCCAGTTTCATTTTACGGCTTTGATATGGAAACGTTCTTTTTCATCAGGTTAAAAAAACAGATTTTCCTTCACTTCGCATTTGCGTCAAAAGATCGTACTGTTTGGACCCAATATCTTTGAGTTTATGTTCATATCTTACCTCTTCTGAATGAACAGTTTCCTTAAAAGAGTAAATTTTGTACAAATCTGACGACTTTTTCTAGAAATGGATTTCCAAATTCGTTCATCACATTAGAAAGCTTTTTAGAAGAAATCCTTTTGTGTTTTCGTAGAGTCTTCATGACGTAGTTCATCTGTTGTAGAATGACTCAAACCACTAAATCTGTCAAATTCATCTACCAGTCTACTGACTTTTGGTCCAGCTACCATCCATCGTCTCGAAAGAATCTACGATCAAACGTATGGTACCAACATCGCCGTTCACGACTCATTATTCTGTATTTGTGCCTGATCAATTATAATATAAGAAATTAACTTGCTGTCTTATTTACAGTAAAAAATGCCATTTGCAAATTTCATTGCCACCTGTAGGTGATGTTCGTGAAGGGAAGCCATATATATTGGAGATGGATCGGTAATCATCGAGCATAATATACACGATTAAGACTTAGATTGGTATCATGCTTTATATGAACTGTTTGTAAGGTATGATATCTGACTCGAGAAATGAGCGTCCTACCAAAGACACAAGAAGTTCTAATTCATAAATGAACACCAGAAATTAAACTGTGGTCGATATGACTCACTTTCCTTACACCTGTTGATCAAATACGTGAACGTCACAAAGTCATGCACTATATTTTCTGTGTTTACGCTTTCATAACGGCTGGCATTATCAATTCAAGCAAACCACATGCAGTTATCTGATGCGCGTGTCTATTCCTAATTACATTTGAACAAACATGAAAAACGTCTGCCATACTAGGTGTAGCAATATCGGATTCAGTGATGGCACATGTGAATCCACTATCACGCAAGATATCACTCACTGAGAATTTTAAAACAAGCCATTTTAATGTACAATCCACCAACCATGACGAAAAACTTATGTTCTCCGTACAAATGTGGCCATTCCAACGTAAATTGATTAGCCAATACCAAAGGGTTTATCTGCAGCTAAAATTGATGTTTGGCCGATATCTAGAAAGTTAACCACCTTTTTCACCTTATCCTTCGAATGCAGTGGCAGCAAAGAAGTAACACTTTATACTCGAACAGAAGAGCCTAGATGCTTAAAGGAACAAATGACAACCAAGATATGTTTAAGAAATTAAAATCCTCATCTGTAAGTTGAACTTCAATTTCAATCATTGTGCCCTTGTAGTGCGTGTATTCGTTCTTTATTTATAAATAGTTTGCGCATGCGCGAAATTGTTAAACGCATGTGTATCATAACCTTAACAAATGTCATCAAACAAATTCATAACATCATTAAAAATTCAAAAGCGCTAAGCATGTAATAAAAAGTTCAAATGTTTGTGTTAATTTCGTAACATTTTCACGCGTGCGCAAACCCAGAACATGTCAAATATTAATTTCTAGTATATGCGTCACATGTAAAGAAGGTATACACCAATTCTGATAATATTTTTTACTCAAAGAAGGTCGACGAAAACGTTTTCCAAAAAAAATAAGTATTTCAATCTTGAAAAAACAGCCATTTTAGAAAAGGTGGTGGCCATGTTGAAAAAAGGAAATTTTCTTATGGCCAGCAGTTTTTCTCAAAAAGGATAATGCTTCGTTCCAATTTTCATGCTTGTATCATCATTTGCACAATTCCCTTGATATTGCTTGCTAATATCTTCCACTGCCCATTTTATTTTATACTGCAAAAAAATTGCTAAACTAAGAGATAACTTTATAGGAAATGTAATTAAACATATGCCAGATTTTATGTCCTGGCAAGACAATGAAAAAAATAAATATCTTCTTTGTCCATCAACCTCAAAAGAAGTAGAAAGCTTAGGGTCCTATTTTAAACAGGCATTAGAACTGAGGACAGGGGACTCTTGATTTATTTATAAAATATATTTATATATCATATAGATAGATTGTTTTGCTTTTTTGCTTTTTTTGTTTTCATGGTTTTGTTTGTTAAATGTATTTTGTGTATGTTTATATTATTTGTCACAAACTTATTGTTCAGAGTTTATATGACAATAAATATTTGAATTATTTGAATTATTTGAACTATTAGCGAAAAATTAGTTTGGAAAATAACTCTGTACAGATTCTGTCCAGTGGTGTTCAATTATTTGTATTCGTCATCACCAGAAATTTGAGAATGTCGATATACAAAATGTCTGTACCCTGAATATGACACTTGATAATCTATTCGTTTGATGCGTTTAGAATGCCATTTGAATCGAAACCGTTGAATTTTCAAATTGTAGTCCAATTATTCAACATCGCTCACAAATACAATTCAATGTACCTAATGTATTATCAGAACTAAACCTAACGTTTAGACGTAATAAATAGAACTTCCTTTGATTATGTCGAGAAGTACGTTAATCCTGGAGAAAACTTAACGTTTGTGAGGCCTAGCATTGTCCTGCTGGATCCGCGATCATAAACAAACTTGAACTTAGACGACATTGAAATCAAACCTTTTGCATGCTCTAAATCATCCCCAGAAAACATGAGAGTTCTTGTAAATGATTGACCGGAGGCCTGATTACTTGAACAAATCAGCCAATCGGGTGGACAACAAGCTTTAATTGATAGACTCTATTATAGTGGAGTTAATCTAAAGGGATCAATCCAGTCAGTTCTATTAAATTTGTTTTCCGCGCCAAGAGATTATATGTAGGTGATCTGACGACTATCATTTTATTTATGCTATTTCAATTTTCTTTCTTCGATCCAGCTAATATAGTCTCAACATGCTCAAATTAAGATATATCATTATCATGTATAATTATGTTTATAACACAGAATTTTGTTACTGCAATGAAATATAGGATTACTTACCTTTAATTGTCAAATTCAAGGGAATATTTTGTTCGACCCATTTTCGTATGCAACCGGGTGTGACAGTACTGTCAAGTTTGGTCATAAAAGAGGGACGAAAGATACCAGAGGGACAGTCAAACTCATAAATCGAAAATAAACTGACAACGCCATGCCTAAAAATGAAATATAGACAAACTTATAAACAATAGTACACATGACACAAAATAGAAAACTAAAGAATAAGCAACACGGACCCCACCAAAAACTAGGGGTGATCTCGGGTGCTCTAGAAGGGTATGCAGATAATGCTCCATTTTTGGCACCCGTCGTGTTGCTCATGTTATAGCCAATCCGGTAAATAGTATAATTCGGTAGGTCACATTCATGAAAGGGAAGGGGATTGTAGTTTCGACGTAAGGAACATATCCGATATCATCTGTGAAACGGTTGTTCCATAACGGTCAACCAACTCGTAATGGCGTTCGTAAAATTTACGAAGGATGATTTGAACTTCACCATTTGGAACTCATGGTTTAATAGCTTCCTTGTGAGCAGCAACCCTCTATCAAGAAATTCATGATAGGAATTACAAGCACGGGAATATCGTATCAATTGGGAGATATTTCATTGCATATAAGAAAATAACCGTCACCGGAAGTTAATCAATTGAAGGTCACCTCTTTTTTACCCGAGTACAAACTGTAGTAAGTAACCGTGTAGCCTCATGTTTCCACAATCTTCTATAGGGACCAACAATAAAAAAGTGGTGCATGGAAACACTCACGATATATGTTTATGACCAAGATTTTTTTTTACTGCAATGAAATGTGGGATTTATTACCTACAATTATCAAATTCAAGGGACTATTTTGTTTAATCATTTTTCGTGTGCAACCGAATGAGACGTACTATGATTTGGTTGTTTGACACCTACAGTAACGAGAGTATCACAAGCTCATTAGGGGACGACCATTTGATATTCTGGGGGGGGGGGGGGAGCAGGAGGATTTTGAAAAAAAATAACTCAGCCTTAATAATCACAAAAACTAAATGGTTTATTCTATGGTAGTTTGAAAATAAATAACCTGACTTATCAATGTATTGGATAAAAATAACTCTGCAGGTCTATTCGAAAGTATGAGATGGCACCAGATTCTTCATAAAATTCACCTTTTTTTTTAAATCGGGAAACACTTCCCAAATATTTATTTAATTAATTATACACATTTTTAAAATATACTTGAAATGCCTAAAAATGGGTTTCATTTAACTTGAGATTTCTTGTGTCAGGAACACTTATCTCACTTTTATTTAACAGGGCAGTAACTACATTGAGGCAAATGCCTCATTAGAAAATTTCAAAACCAAAAATTTGTCTTCATAATTATCAAATTGTTTTCACGGCGAGTGTCTTGCAAGAAACAAGTTCTGTTCACAATCTAAGGTAGCCCCTGTTTTTTTTGGGATCATTGTTTCTTAGTTTTTTGTCTTTTGTTCATTGATTGCCCCTCTGTATTCTATTAGTGTTGCTTTCCTTTTGTAATTTAGTAATTTTCTTATTAACTTGATCATGAGTATAAAAAAAAAAACAGTCACATACTTAACTATGTGAATTAAATTTTTGCTTTACCCTACATATTGGGCTTTTGATGGTGTTCCTAAAATCTTTAGTCATACACTGAATCTATACATGTTGCTTTGAGACCAAATTATTGGAATTTGATGCAACTGTCATACAAGTGAGAGGTTTAGCTAGCTTTTAAACCAGGTTCAATCCACCATTTTCTACATAAGAAAATGCCTGTACCAAGTCAGGAATATGACAGTTGTTATCCATTCGTTTGATGTGTTTGAACTATTTATTTTGCCATTTGATTTGGGACTTTCCTTTTAGAATTTTCCTCGGAGTTCAGTATTTTTTTGTGTTTTTACTTTTTATTGTGAAGTGTCAAAAAATGATGAACTCAGAACTTGCATTTTCAGATTAAGAAAGGGTATGGGGATACACCAAAAGAGCACGATTAAATGGTACATAACGACTTGACTTTACGTGTATTATTAATAATAAAAAATGAATTTAAAAATTGTATGTCTCAAATATTATAAATATACACAGCTACTTTTGCATAGGTGCTATTTCTGTACTATTTCTGTACTGAAAATCTGTAGTACTGGAAATTAACTTTTAATATTTAGTACAATTTCTCTACTTTAGAATTATTGTAATATTTAGGTACTTTTATTTTCCAGTACTTGATGTGTACTTAAAATATTGGTACAAAAATAATACCAAAAATGATCACAGTATTCCATGTTTGAGCATTATAACTTTAAGAGAATTGAAATAGACAAACTTTCAAAATGCTGAAAATGTAACCGTGCAACCAAAAATCTGTAGTACTTAAATTTAAATTACAAATCAAGTACTGTAAAATACAGGTACCTAAATTTTACAATAATAAGTATAATAAGTAACAAAATAGTACTGAATATTCAAAGTAGATTTCCAGTACTACATATTCATGGTACAGAAATATGCAAAAGTAGCTGTGTAGTTACTGTTGTGAAAATAAATAATCAGTCCCTTGTTTTAATGAAAACAAAAAACTTCGCTTCAAAAGTGAAGAAAATAAATAATTTGTCCTCTTAGTTTACGAAAATAGTGACTCTGAGTGACTTTTCTGGATTAACCTTCATTGTGAAAGTTCTTACTCAAAAATTTGCATGACTGGGATTTATGAATACTTGATAATATGGATGCTGTTCGTTTTTATTTGTTGATATACAACTTTTAATTAAAGATTGTGCATCCCTCATGCATAGCTCTGATTCCTTGTCCGGATTTGGGTTTACTTGTTGTCCTTTTTTATTTAACAACCTGTCCAGGTTTTAACATTTTTGTGACATCTTTGACATTTAAATATTTAGCCTTGATCAACACTGAAGAGACATTTGTTGTCAAGATAAGATTAAAATTGTTAATGATTATGATAAGGTACTAGTTTGGTGCGTCGATATTGCTTCTTTGATATTTGTTTACTTTCATCAGGGAGGCTCAAGAAAAAAATGTATGCAGAGGATACAAAAGTATTTGATGAGTTCTACCACCAAATGATACATCAATAAAACAGTTTTTGCTGAACTTGTCAATATGTCATCCTCGTTGTTAGATACTTGCACTTTTCGATGTTGTATTACCTTCAGATTTTGCCAATAAATGTTTTGTTTTTATTTTAAGGAGATTGTCTAAATAATAGAGAGAATAGAATGGCATTTTCAACAAAAGATCAGGATAATGATAACGTTGGTGCGAACTGTGCCGAATTTTATTCAAGTGGATGGTGGTACAACGGTTGCTATGATTGTAATTTAAATGAGTACAGTGCTTATGGTCCAATTTGGCGTTATAATTTAGGGGAACGTTTTTTGGAAGCTACAATTATGATGATATCAAAAGTATGAGCTCAATTTCAACATACATCATGTACATTAATTAAAAGGAATTTGTTCTTACTTTTTTAAATCAATTTGAGGTTTAAATTTATTTCTGTCGAAGATTTCAGCTACTAACTACTATATAAATCTTAAGCTCTTATGCATTTTATAGCTATATCATGTTGGAAATCCAACATTCCCCTATAGTTCAATTTAGTGCAGAACTCAGTACTCATGCTATAAACTGTCCAAAGGAGGAAGATTACAAAAGAAGAAGAGAAGAAATGAAAACGCACCTTCATAAACGGGGATATAAAAGGTCGTCAACTGAAAATCAATTGAAAATAATCGACATGTTAAACCGGGACGATCTTTCACAACACAAAACAAAGAAAGAAAATTACAGAGAGCTCTTGGGACTGCTTATTCTGCAGCGCTTCATTAAATACATTCCATTCTTGGAAATTCTACATCAATTTAACAGAATATAGACAATGTTCAAGGATCCTCCTATTGTAGCCTGCATCGCGAATACAACAGCAAAGACATCTTAGCGCGCAAGAAATTTATTAATTGATGAATAGAATAAAACCTGTGGATCATGCAGAACAAATTGCTCATTAAATTTTCAAACTTAAATGAAACCAAAGCATTTTATGATAACATCAGAAAATATAAACATTTCACGCACACATAGACTGTCAAATTATGTACCAGGTGCATGCAAAACACTCTAAGAAATGCGAAAAGCTTGTTTATATAGGATAAACACAGTTACAACGGATAATATTGAACTTTTACAAAAATAAGAACCAACTGCATTTCTGAATTTATATTCAAAAAGAACAACCATCTATCGATCAAGAAATTTAAAGATAAAAAATAAAGGACAACATAGTCTGAAAAAGAGACATATTTGTACACAAGATGTCAAGCTATGTATCGTCCAAAGAGACAGTATAACAAACAAAAAAAGATCACAGGTATAATAGGTAACATAAACACATAACCACATAGGAAACTTTATATACCTGATCATTAAGTATAACCGACGATTGGGCTCCAGGAGAAAAGACTATCAGGTGCTGATACTTTAATTATGAACCAATCTGACATATGGTAAAAAGCTGAAATACAAATAAAATATAATTTTACAATGTGTTGAATTAAGGATATGATAACGAAATGTGAAAAATAATTGATAGCACAGTCCGTTGAATGCGAGAAAATGTACCAGGCAGAAGCCAGCGAACAATAGCTAGCGAACAATAAGCCAGCGAACAATAAGGCGATATATCGAGAAACCAAAAAACAGAATAAGACAACAACGGCCGTTAAATCAAAAAATATTCAAAAAGGCAGAAAATCCGTTAAAATATAGCAATTTTAACTCAATTTTGAAATGGTTTCTATCCCATCTATTCATAAAACAAGTCACATCTCTTTTTAGGCTAATATTCAGTACCACAATAACTCTGCATCTATCAACAGATTATTTGTAGGTGTAGAGCCACCAATACACCCTCTTCAATTTAGAACGTATGTAAAAGTAGTCCTACCCTGTAAAATATAGCACCATTGATGTCATTGTTTCATTAAACTAAAATACACATATGCAGAAACGGGATCGGCCTATTCCAGGGCTTCTAGAGAAAAATCATGAGGCTTGTCACGGGGTATGACTATATAGGTCTTGTAGAGGAGAAACAGGCGCTTCTTTTGCGCAAGGTATCGAAAGGCGCTATGTTAAAAAATCCGAAACTAGAGCTCAAAATTTGAAAAAATGGCAAAAAAACAGGGGATTGGTCTATTCTAGGGCTACTAGTGAAAAATAATGAGGGGTGTCACGGGGTATGACTATATAGGTCTTGAAGAGGAGAAACAGGCACTTCTTTTGCGCCAGGTATTGAAGGGTGCTATGTTCAAAAATCTGAAACTAGACCTCAAAATTTGAAATAAATGGCAAAAAAATAGAGTGGTCGGCCTATTCCAGGGCTTCTAGAGAAAAATAATGAGGCTTGTCACGGGGTATGACTATATAGGTCTTGTTGAGGAGAAACAGGCGCTTCTTTTGCGCAAGGTATCAAAAGGCGCTATATTCAAAAATCTGAAACTAGAGCTCAAAATTTGAAAAAAATGGCAAACAAATAGGGGGGTCAGTCTATTCCAGGGCTTCTAGAGAAAAATAATGAGGGGTGTCATGGGGTATGACTATATAGGTCTTGTAGAAGAGAAACAGGCGCTTCTTTTGCGCAAGGTATTGAAAGGCGCTATGTTCAAAAATCTGAAACTAGAGCTCAAAATTTGAAAAAAATGGCAAAAAACAGGGGGGTCGGCCTATTCTAGGGCTACTAGAGAAAAATAATGAGGGGTGTCGGGGTATGACTATATAGGTCTTGAAGAGGAGAAACAGGTGCTTCTTTTGCGCCAGGTATTGAAGGGACCCGTGTTCAAAAATATGAAACTAGAGCTCAAAATTTGAAAAAAATGGCAAAAAAATAGGGGGTCGGCCTCTTCCAGCGCTTCTAGAGAAAAATAATGAGGGTTGTCACGGTGTATGACGATATAGGTCTTCTAGAGGAGAAACAGGCGCATCTTTTGCGCAAGGTATCGATAGGCGCTATGTTCAAAAATTCGAAACTAGAGCTCAAAATTTGAAAAAAAATGGCAAAAAAAAAGGGGGTCGGCCTATTCTAGGGCTACTAGTGAAAAATAATGAGGGTGTCACGGGGTATGACTATAAAGGTCTTGAAGAGGAGAAAAAGGCGCTTCTTTTGCGCCAGGTATTCAAGGGCGCTATGCTCAAAAATCTGAAACTAGAGCTCAAAATTTGAAAAAAATGGCAAAAAAATAGGGGGGTCGGCCTATTCCAGGGCTTCTAGAGAAAAATAATGAGGGGTGTTACGGGGTATGAATATATAGGTCTTGTAGAGGAGAAACAGGTGCTTTTTTTGCGCAAGGTATCGAAAGGCGCTATGTTCAAAAATCCGAAACTAGAGCCCAAAATTTGAAAAAAATTGCAAAAAAAACAGGGGGTTGGCCTATTCTAGGGCTACTAGTGAAAAATAATGAGGGGTGTCACGGGGTATGACTATATAGGTCTTGAACAAGAGAAACAGGCGCTCTTTTTGCGCCATGTATTGAAGGGTGCTATGATCAAAAATCTGAAACTAGAGCTCAAAATTTGAAAAAAATGGCAAAAAATAGGGGGGTCGGCCTATTCCGGGGCTTCTAGAGAAAAATAATGAGGAGTGTCACGGGGTATGACTATATAGGTCTTGAAGAGGAGAAACAGGCGCTTCTTTTGCGCCAGGTATTGAAGGATCCTATGTTCAAAAATCCGAAACTAGAGCTCAAAATTTGAAAAAAATGGCAAAAAATAGGGGGGTCGGCCTATTCCAGGGCTTCTAGAGAAAAATAATTTAGGAGTGTCAAGGGGTATGACTTTATAGGTCTTGTAGAGGAGAAATGGGCGTTTCTTTTGCGCAAGGTATTGAAAGGGGCTTTGTTCAAAAATCTGAAACTAGAGCTCAAAATTTAAAAAAAATGGCAAAAAAATAGGGGGGTCGGCCTATTCCAGGGCTTCTAGAGAAAAATAATGAGGGGTGTCACGGGGTATGACTATATAGGTCTTGTAGAAGAGAAACAGGCGCTTCTTTTGCGCAAGGTATCGAAAGGCGCTATGTTCAAAAATCTGAAACTAGAGCTCAAAATTTGAAAAAAAATGGCAAAAAAACAGGGGGTCGGCCTATTCTAGGGCTACTAGAGAAAAATAATGAGGGGTGTCGGGGTATGACTATATAGGTCTTGAAGAGGAGAAACAGGCGCTTCTTTTGCGCCAGGTATTGAAGGGCCCTTTGTTCAAAAATATGAAACTAGAGCTCAAAATTTGAAAAAAATGGCAAAAAATAGAGGGTAGGCCTATTCCAGGGCTTCTAGAGAAAAATAATGAGGATTGTCACGGTGTATGACGATATAGGTCTTCTAGAGGAGAAACAGGCGCTTCTTTTGTGCAAGGTATCGAAAGGAGCTATGTTCAAAAATCTGAAACTAGAGCTCAAAGTTTGAAAAAAATGGCAAAAAATAGGGGGATCGGCCTATTCCAGGGCTTCTTAAGAAAAGTAATGAGGGTTGTCACGGGGTATGACTATATAGGTCTTGTAGAGGAGAAACTGGCGCTTCTTTTGCGCAAGGTATCGAAAGGCGCTATGTTCAAAAATCTGAAACTACAGCTCAAAATTTGAAAAAAATGGCAAAAAAATAGGGGGGTCGGCCTATTCCGGTGCTTCTAGAGAAAAATAATGAGGGGTTTCACGGGGTATGACTACATAGGTCTTGTAGAGGAGAAACAGGCTGTTCTTTTGCGTAAGGTATCGGAAGGCGATATGTTCAAAAATCCGAAACTAGAGCTCAAAATTTGAAAAAATGGCAAAAAAGCAGGGGGTCGGCCTATTCTAGGGCTACTAGTGTAAAATAATGAGGTGTGTCACGGGGTATGACTATAAAAGTCTAGCAGAGGAGAAACAGGCGCTTCTTTTGCGCAAGGTATCGAAAGGTGCTATGTTAAAAAATCTGAAACTAGAGCTCAAAATTTGAAAAAAATGGCAAAAAAATAGGGGGGTCGGCCTATTCCAGGGCTTCTAGAGAAAAATAATGAGGGGTGTCACGGGGTATGACTATATAGGTCTTGTAGAGGAGAAACAGGCGCTTCTTTTGCGCAAGGTATCGAAAGGCACTTTGTTCAAAAATCTGAAACTAGTGCTCAAAATTTGAAAAAAAATGGCAAAAAAATAGGGGGGTCGGCTTATTCCAGGGCTTCTAGAGAAAAATAATGAGCGGTGTCACGGGGTATGACTAAATAGGTCTTGTAGAGGAGAAAAAGGCGCTTCTTTTGCGCCAGGTATTGAAGGGCGCTATGTTAAAAAATCTGAAACTAGAGCTCTAAATTTGAAAAAAAGGGCAAAAAACAGGGGGTCGGCCTATCCTAGGACCACTAGTGAAAAATAATGAGGGATGTCACGGGGTATGACTATATAGGTCTTGATGAAGAGGAATAGGCGCTCCTTTTGCGACATGTATTGAAGGGCGCTATGTTCCAAAATCTGAAACTAGAGCTCAAAATTTGAAAAAAATTGCAAAAAAATAGGGGGGTCGGCCTATTCCAGAGCTTCTAGAGAAAAATAATGAGGGGTGTCACGAGGTGTGACTATATAGGTCTTGTAGAGGTGAAACAGGCGCTTCTTTTGCGCAAGGTATCGATAGGTGCTATGTTCAAAAATTCGAAACTAGAGCTCAAAATTTAAAAAAAATGGCATAAATACAGGGGGTCGGCCTATTCTAGGGCTACTAGTGAAAAATAATGAGGGTGTCACGGGGTATGACTATATAGGTCTTGAAGAGGAGAAAAAGGCGCTTCTTTTGCGCGAGGTATTCAAGGGCGCTATGCTAAAAAATCTGAAACTAGAGCTCAAAATTTGAAAAAAATGGCAAAAAAATAGGGGGGTCGGCCTATTCCAGGGCTTCTAGAGAAAAATAATGAGGGGTGTTACGGGGTATGAATATATAGGTCTTGTAGAGGTGAAACAAGTGCTTTTTTTGCGCAAGGTATCGAAAGCCGCTTTGTTCAAAAATTCGAAACTAGAGCCCATAATTTGAAAAAAATTGCAAAAAAACAGGGGGTCGGCCTATTCTAGGGCTACTAGAGAAAAATAATGAGGGGTGTCACGGGGTATGACTATATAGGTCTTGAAGAAAAGAAACAGGCGCTCTTTTTGCGCCATGTATTGAAGGGCGCTATGTTCAAAAATCTGAAACTAGAGCTCAAAATTTGAAAAAAGACAAAAAAATAGGGGGGTCGGCCTATTCCGGGGCTTTTAGAGAAAAATAATGAGGGGTTTCACGGGGTATGACTACATAGGTCTTGTAGAGGAGAAACAGGCTGTTCTTTTGCGTAAGGTATCGGAAGGCGATATGTTCAAAAATCCGAAACTAGAGCTCAAAATTTGAAAAAATGGCAAAAAAGCAGGGGGTCGGCCTATTCTAGGGCTACTAGTGTAAAATAATGAGGTGTGTCACGGGGTATGACTATAAAAGTCTAGCAGAGGAGAAACAGGCGCTTCTTTTGCGCAAGGTATCGAAAGGCGCTATGTTCAAAAATCTGAAACTACAGCTCAAAATTTGAAAAAAATGGCAAAAAAATAGGGGGGTCGGCCTATTCCGGTGCTTCTAGAGAAAAATAATGAGGGGTTTCACGGGGTATGACTACATAGGTCTTGTAGAGGAGAAACAGGCTGTTCTTTTGCGTAAGGTATCGGAAGGCGATATGTTCAAAAATCCGAAACTAGAGCTCAAAATTTGAAAAAATGGCAAAAAAGCAGGGGGTCGGCCTATTCTAGGGCTACTAGTGTAAAATAATGAGGTGTGTCACGGGGTATGACTATAAAAGTCTAGCAGAGGAGAAACAGGCGCTTCTTTTGCGCAAGGTATCGAAAGGTGCTATGTTAAAAAATCTGAAACTAGAGCTCAAAATTTGAAAAAAATGGCAAAAAAATAGGGGGGTCGGCCTATTCCAGGGCTTCTAGAGAAAAATAATGAGGGGTGTCACGGGGTATGACTATATAGGTCTTGTAGAGGAGAAACAGGCGCTTCTTTTGCGCAAGGTATCGAAAGGCACTTTGTTCAAAAATCTGAAACTAGTGCTCAAAATTTGAAAAAAAATGGCAAAAAAATAGGGGGGTCGGCTTATTCCAGGGCTTCTAGAGAAAAATAATGAGCGGTGTCACGGGGTATGACTAAATAGGTCTTGTAGAGGAGAAAAAGGCGCTTCTTTTGCGCCAGGTATTGAAGGGCGCTATGTTAAAAAATCTGAAACTAGAGCTCTAAATTTGAAAAAAAGGGCAAAAAACAGGGGGTCGGCCTATCCTAGGACCACTAGTGAAAAATAATGAGGGATGTCACGGGGTATGACTATATAGGTCTTGATGAAGAGGAATAGGCGCTCCTTTTGCGACATGTATTGAAGGGCGCTATGTTCCAAAATCTGAAACTAGAGCTCAAAATTTGAAAAAAATTGCAAAAAAATAGGGGGGTCGGCCTATTCCAGAGCTTCTAGAGAAAAATAATGAGGGGTGTCACGAGGTGTGACTATATAGGTCTTGTAGAGGTGAAACAGGCGCTTCTTTTGCGCAAGGTATCGATAGGTGCTATGTTCAAAAATTCGAAACTAGAGCTCAAAATTTAAAAAAAATGGCATAAATACAGGGGGTCGGCCTATTCTAGGGCTACTAGTGAAAAATAATGAGGGTGTCACGGGGTATGACTATATAGGTCTTGAAGAGGAGAAAAAGGCGCTTCTTTTGCGCGAGGTATTCAAGGGCGCTATGCTAAAAAATCTGAAACTAGAGCTCAAAATTTGAAAAAAATGGCAAAAAAATAGGGGGGTCGGCCTATTCCAGGGCTTCTAGAGAAAAATAATGAGGGGTGTTACGGGGTATGAATATATAGGTCTTGTAGAGGTGAAACAAGTGCTTTTTTTGCGCAAGGTATCGAAAGCCGCTTTGTTCAAAAATTCGAAACTAGAGCCCATAATTTGAAAAAAATTGCAAAAAAACAGGGGGTCGGCCTATTCTAGGGCTACTAGAGAAAAATAATGAGGGGTGTCACGGGGTATGACTATATAGGTCTTGAAGAAAAGAAACAGGCGCTCTTTTTGCGCCATGTATTGAAGGGCGCTATGTTCAAAAATCTGAAACTAGAGCTCAAAATTTGAAAAAAGACAAAAAAATAGGGGGGTCGGCCTATTCCGGGGCTTTTAGAGAAAAATAATGAGGAGTGTCACGGGGTATGACTATATAGGTCTTGAAGAGGAGAAACAGGCGCTTCTTTTGCGCCAGGTATTGAAAGGCCCTATGTTCAAAAATCCGAAACTAGAGCTCAAAATTTGAAAAAAATGGCAAAAAAATAGGGGGTCGGCCTATTCCAGGGCTTCTAGAGAAAAAAATGAGAAGTGTCACTAGGTTTGACTATAAAGGTCTTGTAGAGGAGAAACAGGCGCTTCTTTTGCGCCAGGTATCGAAAGGTGCTATGTTCAAAAATCTGAAACTAGAGCTCAAAATTTGAAAAAAAAATGGCAAAAAAATAGGGGGGTCGGCCTTTTCCAGGGCTTCTAGAGAAAAATAATGAGGGGTGTCACGGGGTATGACTTTATAGGTCATGTAGAGGAGAAATAGGCGTTTCTTTTGCGCAAGGTATTGAAAGGGGCTTTGTTGAAAAATCTGAAACTAGAGCTCAAAATTTAAAAAAAATGGCAAAAAAATAGGGGGGTCGGCCTATTCCAGGGCTTCTAGATAAAAATAATGAGGGGTGTCATGGGGTATGACTATATAGGTCTTGTAGAAGAGAAACAGGCGATTCTTTTGCGCAAGGTATCGATAGGTGCTATGTTCAAAAATTCGAAACTAGAGCTCAAAATTTGAAAAAAATGGCAAAAAATAGGGGGTCGGCCTATTCCAGGGCTTCTAGAGAAAAAAATGAGAAGTGTCACTAGGTTTGACTATATAGGTCTTGTAGAGGAGAAACAGGTGCTTCTTTTGCGCCAGGTATCGAAAGGCGCTATGTTCAAAAATCTGAAACTAAAGATCAAAATTTGAAAAAAATGGCAAAAAAATAGGGGGGTCGGCCTATTCCAGGGCTTCTAGAGAAAAATTATGAGGGATGTCATGGGGTATAACTATTAGTTCTTGTAGAGGAGAAACATGCGCTTCTTTTGCGCAAGGTATCGATAGGCGCTATGTTCAAATATTCGAAACTAGAGCTCAAAGTTTGACAAAAATGGCAAAAAAACAGGGTGTCGGCCTATTCTAGGGCTACTGGTGAAAAATAATGGAGTGTCACGGGGTATGACTATATAGGTCTTGAAGAGGAGAAACAGGCGCTTCTTTTGCACCAGGTATTGAAGTGCGATATGTTCAAAAATCTGAAACTAGAGCTCAAAATTTGAAAAAAATGGCAAAAAAATAGGGGGGTCGGCCTATTCCAGAGCTTCTAGAGAAACATAATGAGGGGTGTCACTAGGTTTGACTATATAGGTCTTGTAGAGGAGAAACAGGCGCTTCTTTTGCGCAAGGTATCGAAAGGCACTTTGTTCAAAAATCTGAAACTAGTGCTCAAAATTTGAAAAAAAATGGCAAAAAAATAGGCGGGTCGGCTTATTCCAGGGCTTCTAGAGAAAAATAATGAGCGGTGTCACGGGGTATGACTAAATAGGTCTTGTAGAGGAGAAACAGGCGCTTCTTTTGCACCAGGTATTGAAGTGCGATATGTTCAAAAATCTGAAACTAGAGCTCAAAATTTGAAAAAAATGGCAAAAAAATAGGGGGGTCGGCCTATTCCAGAGCTTCTAGAGAAACATAATGAGGGGTGTCACGGGGTATGACTATATAGGTCTTGTAGAGAAGAAACAGGCGCTTCTTTTGCGCTATGTATTGAAAGGTGCTTTGTTCAAAAATCTGAAACTAGAGCTCAAAATTTGAAAAAAATGGCAAAAAAATAGGGGGGTCAGCCTATTCCAGGGCTTCTAGAGAAAAATAATGAGGGTGTCACGGGGTATGACTATATACGTCTTGTAGAGGAGAAACAGGTGCTTCTTTTGCGCAAGGTATCGCAAGGCGCTATGTTCAAAAATCCGAAACTAGAGCTCAAAATTTGAAAAAAATGGCAAAAAAACAGGGGATCGGCCTATTCTAGGGCTACTAATTAAAAATAATGAGGGGTGTCACGGGTTATGACTATATTGGTCTTGAAGAAGAGAAACAGGCGCTTTTTTTGCGCCAAGTATTGAAGGGCGCTATGTTCAAAAATCTGAAACTAGGGCTCAAAATTTGAAAAAAATGGCGAAAAAACAGGGGATCGGCCTATTCTAGGGCTACTGGTGAAAAATAATGAGGGGTGTCACGGGGTATGACTATATAGGTCTTGAAGACGAGAAACAGGTGCTTCTTTTGCATCAGGTATTGAAGGGCGCTATGTTAAAAAATCTGAAACTAGAGCTCAAAATTTGAAAAAATGGTAAAAATATAGGGGGGTCGGCCTATTCCAGGGCTTCTAGAGAAAAATAATGAGGGGTGTCACGGAGTAGGACTATATAGGTCTTGTAGAGGGAGAAACAGGCTCTTCATTTGCGCAAGGTATCGAAAGGCGCTATGTTCAAAAATCCGAACTAGAGCTCAAAATTTGAAAAAAATAGCAAAAAAACAGGGGGTCGGCCTATTCTAGGGCTACTAGTGAAAAATAATGAGGGGTGTCACGGGGTATGACTATATAGGTCTTGAAGAGGAGAAACAGGCACTTCTTTTGCGCCAGGTATTCAAGGGCCCTATGTTCAAAAATATGAAACTAGAGCTCAAAATTTGAAAAAAATGGCAAAAAAATAGGGGGGTCGGCCTATCCCAGGGCTTTTAGTGAAAAAAATGAGGGTGTCACGGGCTATGACTATACAGGTCTTGTAGAAGAGAAACGAGCGCTTCTTTTGCGCAAGGTATCGATAGGCGCTTTGTTAAAAAATTTGAAACAAGAGCTCAAAATTTGAAAAAAATTGCAAAAAAACAGGGTGTCGGCCTATTCTAGGGCTACTGGTGAAAAATAATGAGGGTGTCACGGGGTATGACCTAATAGGTCTTGAAGAGGAGAAACAGGCGCTTCTTTTGCACCAGGTATTGAAGTGCGCTATGTTCAAAAATCTGAAACTAGAGCTAAAAATTTGAAAAAAATGGCAAAAAAATAGGGGGGTCGGCCTATTCTAGGGCTTCTAGAGAAAAATAATGAGGGGTGTCATGGGGAATGACTATATAAGTCTTGTAGAAGAGAAACAGGCATTTCTTTTGCGCAAGGTATCGAAAGGCGCTATGTTCAAAAATTCGAAACTAGAGCTCAAAATTTGAAAAAAATGGCAAAAAAAAGGGGGGTCGGCATATTCCAGGGCTTCTAGAGAAAAATAATGAGGAGTGTCATAGGGTATGACTATATAGGTCTTGTAGAGGAGAAACATGCGCTTCTTTTGCACCAGGTATCGATAGGCGCTATGTTCAAAAATCTGAAACTAGAGCTCAAAATTTGAAAAAAAAAAAAAAAAAAAAATGGCAAAAAAATAGGGGGGTCGGTCTATTCCAGGGCTTCTAGAGAAAAATAATGAGGGGTGTCACGGGGTATTACTATATAGGTCTTGTAGAAGAGAAACAGGCGCTTCTTTTGCGCAAAGTATCGAGAGGCGCTATTTTCAAAAATACGAAACCAGAGCTCAAAATTTGAAAAAAAAATGGCAAAAAAACAGGGGGTCGGCCTATTCTAGGGCTACTAGTGAAAAATAATGAGGGGTGTCACGGGGTATGACTATAAAGTTCTTGAAGAGGAGAAACAGGCGCTTCATTTGCATCAGGTATTGAAGGGCGCTATGTTAAAAAATTCGAAACTAGAGCTCAAAATTTGAAAAAAATGGCAAAAAAAAGGGGGGTCGGCATATTCCAGGGCTTCTAGAGAAAACAAATGAGGGGTATCACGGGGTATGACTATATAGGTCTTGTAGAGGAGAAACAGGCGCTTTTTTTGCGCCAGGTATCGAAAGGCGCTATGTTCAAAAATCTGAAACTAGAGCTCAAAATTTGAAAAAAATGGCAAAAAAATAGGGGGCTCGGCCTACTCCAGGGCTTCTAGAGAAAAATAATGAGGGGTTTCAAGGGGTATGACTATAAAGGTCTTGAAGAGGAGAAACATGCACTTCTTTTGTTCCAGGTATTGAAGGATCTATGTTCAAAAATCCGAAACTAGAGCTCAAAATTTGAAAAAAATGGCAAAAAATAGGGGGGGCGGCCTATTCTAGAGCTACTAGTGAAAAATAATGAGGGTTGTCACGGGGTATGACTATAAAGGTCTTGAAGAGGAGAAACAAGCGCTTTTTTTTGCATCAGGTATTGAAGGGCGCTATGTTAAAAAATCTGAAACTAGAGCTCAAAATTTGAAAAAATTGGTAAAAATATAGGGAGTCGGCCTATTCAAGGGCTTCTAGTGAAAAATAATGAGGTGTGTCACGGAGTATGACTATATAGGTCTTGTAGAGGAGAAACAGGCGCTTCTTTTGCGCAAGGTATCAAAAGGCTTTATGTTCAAAAATCTGAAACTAGAGCTAAAAATTTGAAAAAAATGGCAAAAAAACAGGGGGTCGGCCTATTCTAGGGCTACTAGTGAAAAATAATGAGGGGTTTCAAGGGGTATGACTATAAAGGTCTTGAAGAGGAGAAACATGCGCTTCTTTTGTTCCAGGTATTGAAGGATCTATGTTCAAAAATCCGAAACTAGAGCTCAAAATTTGAAAAAAATGGCAAAAAATAGGGGGGGCGGCCTATTCTAGAGCTACTAGTGAAAAATAATGAGGGTTGTCACGGGGTATGACTATAAAGGTCTTGAAGAGGAGAAACAAGCGCTTTTTTTTGCATCAGGTATTGAAGGGCGCTATGTTAAAAAATCTGAAACTAGAGCTCAAAATTTGAAAAAAATGGCAAAAAAATAAGGGGTCGGTCTATTCCAGGGCTTCTAGAGAAAAATAATGATGGGTGCCATGGGGTATGACTATATAGGTCTTGTAGAGGAGAAACAGGCTCTTCTTTTACGCAAGGTATCGAAAGGCGCTATGTTCAAAAATTCGAAACTAGAGCTCAAAATTTGAAAAAAATGGCAAAAAAACAGGGGGTCGGCCTATTCTAGGGCTACTAGTGAAAAATAATGAGGGGTTTCAAGGGGTATGACTATATAGGTCTTGAAGAGGAGAAACATGCGCTTCTTTTGTGCCAGGTATTGAAGGATCTATGTTTAAAAATCCGAAACTAGAGCTCAAAATTTGAAAAAAATGGCAAAAAAATAGGGGGGGCGGCCTATTCTAGAGCTACTAGTGAAAAATAATGAGGGTTGTCACGGGGTATGACTATAAAGGTCTTGAAGAGGAGAAACAAGCGCTTTTTTTTGCATCAGGTATTGAAGGGAGCTATGTTAAAAAATCTGAAACTAGAGCTCAAAATTTGAAAAAATTGGTAAAAATATAGGGGGGTCGGCCTATTCAAGGGCTTCTAGTGAAAAATAATGAGGTGTGTCACGGAGTATGACTATATAGGTCTTGTAGAGGAGAAACAGGCGCTTCTTTTGCGCAAGGTATCAAAAGGCTTTATGTTCAAAAATCTGAAACTAGAGCTCAAAATTTGAAAAAAATGGCAAAAAAATAAGGGGTCGGTCTATTCCAGGGCTTCTAGAGAAAAATAATGAAGGGTGTCATGGGGTATGACTATATAGGTCTTGTAGAGGAGAAACAGGCGCTTCTTTTACGCAAGGTATCGAAAGGCGCTATGTTCAAAAATTCGAAACTAGAGCTCAAAATTTGAAAAAAATGGCAAAAAAAAAGGGGGGTCGGCATATTCCAGGGCTTCTAGAGAAAAATAATGAGGAGTGTCATGGGGTATGACTATATAGGTCTTGTAGAGGAGAAACAGGCGCTTCTTTTGCACCAGGTATCGATAGGCGCTATGTTCAAAAATCTGAAACTAGAGCTCAAAATTTGAAAAAAATGGCAAAAAAATAGGGGGGTCGGTCTATTCCAGGGCTTCTAGAGAAAAATAATGAGGGGTATCACGGGGTATTACTATATAGGTCTTGTAGAAGAGAAACAGGCGCTTCTTTTGCGCAAAGTATCGAAAGGCGCTATTTTCAAAAATACGAAACTAGAGCTCAAAATTTGAAAAAAAATGGCAAAAAAACAGGGGGTCGGCCTATTCTAGGGTTACTGGTGAAAAATAATGAGGGGTGTCACGGGGTATGACTATAAAGGTCTTGAAGAGGAGAAACAGGCGCTTCTTTTGCATCAGGTATTGAAGGGCGCTATATTAAAAAATCTGAAACTAGAGCTCAAAATTTGAAAAAAATGGCAAAAAAATAAAGGGGTCGGCCTATTCTAGAGCTACTAGTGAAAAATAATGAGGGGTGTCACGGGGTATGACTATATAGGTCTTGTAGAAGAAAAAGAGGCGCTTCTTTTGCGCAAAGTATCGAAAGGCGCTATTTTCAAAAATCCGAAACTAGAGCTCAAAATTTGAAAAAAATGGCAAAAAAACAGGGGGTCGGCCTATTTTAGGGCAACTAGTGAAAAATAATGAGGGGTGTCAAGGGGTATGACTATATAGGTCTTGAAGAGGAGAAACATGCGCTTCTTTTGCGCCAGGTATT
Organism: Mytilus galloprovincialis; assembly: GCF_965363235.1. Taxonomy (NCBI): domain Eukaryota; kingdom Metazoa; phylum Mollusca; class Bivalvia; order Mytilida; family Mytilidae; genus Mytilus; species Mytilus galloprovincialis. Next base: position 78,425,535 of record NC_134845.1, on the reverse strand, counting down.
GAAGGATCTATGTTCAAAAATCCGAAACTAGAGCTCAAAATTTGAAAAAAATGGCAAAAAAATAGGGGGGCGGCCTATTCTAGAGCTACTAGTGAAAAAATAATGAGGGTTGTCACGGGGTATGACTATAAAGGTCTTGAAGAGGAGAAACAAGCGCTTTTTTTTTGCATCAGGTATTGAAGGGCGCTATGTTAAAAAATCTGAAACTAGAGTTCAAAATTTGAAAAAATTGGTAAAAATATAGGGGGGTCGGCCTATTCAAGGGCTTCTAGTGAAAAATAATGAGGTGTGTCACGGAGTATGACTATATAGGTCTTGTAGAGGAGAAACAGGCGCTTCTTTTGCGCAAGGTATCAAAAGGCTTTATGTTCAAAAATCTGAAACTAGAGCTAAAAACTTGAAAAAAATGGCAAAAAAATAAGGGGTCGGTCTATTCCAGGGCTTCTAGAGAAAAATAATGAAGGGTGTCATGGGGTATGACTATATAGGTCTCGAAGAGGAGAAACAGGCGCTTCTTTTGCGCAAGGTATCGAAAGGCGCTATGTTCAAAAATCCGAACTAGAGCTCAAAATTTGAAAAAAAATGGCAAAAAACAGGGGGTCGGCCTATTCTAGGGCTACTAGTGAAAAATAATGAGGGGTGTCACGGGGTATGACTATAAAGGTCTTGAAGAGGAGAAATAGGCGTTTCTTTTGCGCAAGGTATCGAAAGGGGCTATGTTCATAAATCTGAAACTAGAGCTCAAAATTTGAAAAAAATGGCAAAAAAATAGGGGGGTCGGCCTATTCCAGGGCTTCTAGAGAAAAATAATGAGGGGTGTCACGGGGTATGACTATATAGGTCTTGTAGAGGAGAAATAGGCATTTCTTTTGCGCAAGGTATCGAAAGGGGCTATGTTCATAAATCTGAAACTAGAGACCAAGATTTTAAAAAAATGGCAAAAAAATAGGTGGGTCGGCCTATTCCAGGGCTTCTAGAGAAAAATAATGAGGGGTGTCACGGGGTATGACTATATAGGTCTTGTAGAGGACAAACAGGCGCTTCTTTTGCGCCAGGTATCGAAAGGCGCTATGTTCAAAAATCTGAAACTAGAGCTCAAAACTTGAAAAAAATGGCAAAAAAATAGGGGGGTCGGCCTATTCCAGGGTTTCTAGATAAAAAATAATGAGGGTTAATTATTATTATAAATTAGAAATGCTTGGATTTCTATGTCTACAACAACTGGTTAAAAGACTCGTTTAGATCGCCACTAAACCTTGTTAGCCAAGTAGTTATTGTAAATTACTAGATTTTATGGTATTCTTTTTATCTTGGAACTTCATGTGAAGTGCTTCATACTGTTTGGAAAATGCAATAACTAGTATTATTCCACTGCATGCTGACTTTGATAGTGAAATCAACATTTGATTGGTTGAAAATATCACACGTGACGCCGAACAAAATTTCATATTCTCCTCTGAGTATCATAATCCCCTCTGAACATCATATTACCCTCTGTAGATCCGGACCTCGTAGTATAACGTTACTCACGGTTAATGTACATACCGTTTTGAAGTGTTTTTTTCAATAGCGTTACTAAAGTCTTTACCGTGTTTACCGTGTTTCAATTTATTCCTGCGTTAAAATAAAAGACTATTCATTTACTTTTGATCAGTACTGTTTATCAATGTTTATGCCGTGTTTAGTTATCAAGTGGATTTGAAAGCAAACGTATATAAATTAATATCTTATATTCACAATGTAAACAAAGCATATGCAGTGGAATAAAGCATTCATTTCCCTTAGCTTCGAGAGATATGAAGATTTGTTCACCCTCGAACAATGATATTTCCCTATGGCAAAGCCCTCGTGAAATATGAATTATCTTATCTTCTCAACCACGGTAAATACATTTTTATTATAAACATCCTTTTATGTAAAGCGTTTGCAAAAATTACCCTTAAACGTTTTAGAAAACATCACCTAGTGTTCAATAACGTAAAAAAAGCGTTTGATGATGACAAAGCAGTAAGACTCAGACCAGCATGATGTTTTGACCACCTTGAAGGTTAGGGCCGATGTTCCAACGGAAGCTGTGTATTCCTTATCAAATACATTGTATACCTATCTTTTTTGTGATTTGTCACCCAAGCCTTGCAAATGAGCAGTCGATGCTCAACATAAGAATACAACGACTCGCAACTATGTGAGTTAAATGAACATGCATTGTTAACTGTGCACTATATAAAATCCAATAATGAGAAAGAAGATGTAACGCGACATTGTTTGAAATCTCATCTTTACAAAAGTACAAATCGGTCTGGGCGTCTCAATAGAAAAGTTTGTTGAACGGATAAAACATTTCGACGTTAATTCGAGAAACGATGCTTGATCGTTGTTCATTTGAGTGAAACTTGGATTACAGTTCTATTTCAACAGAATAAAGAATTCACGTTTATTCTTCGCATCATTTATGTTTTAATTGCCAATATGACTAAGTCCCGCCCAAGACCAAGAAGTTGTGACGATCCATGTTTTTTTTTATACCATATTCAAGTCAAGCATTTTCATAAACCTATGGACGGAAAAGGTTACCGAATTCAAACACAAAGAGATCAAAGTACTATGCATAAAACACGACGTTGATGTCTTCTCAATCGATCCCGCACGAATGAAGGAAACCCGAGTTTTTCTCGACCACTGAGACCATACCATGATGGGGAAGATGATCAAATACTTTAAAGCCAAATATATGCGCACATGCGTGATTGGTACTTTAGATGATCTCGTTAACCAACAAAAACACCACCAAACAGAGATCGACTTAAGACCTGTGGCCGCAAGTCATAAGAAATATGAAAGAAAATAAGGTGTAGTGTAACTTGTATGCAGACATACTTACTATACAGCAGGGTCAGTTCCGCGTGATTACCAATTCCAAAGATTTCAACAATGAGGAAATGAAGGGTTCCCGAACTTCTGAATCCCTCGTATCGCATCGTTAATCGTATAATCAGGATGATGTAAATAATCTCTTTGAGGAATGGAAATGTAATCTCAGTCATTTATTTCAAACAATTAGACATGGAGTCACAACCTCTAATTTCAAACACAAAGGTTCGTGGTTCCATCTCTGTTTCTGGGAGACAATTTTAATGACCAAATTATCGGCTTTTCCTTGACACCATTTGCGAGTATGATCTTCAGGAACGACGATAGTGTGTCGGAAGGATAAACGCCTGACCACGTGTTAAAAGAGAGCCATACCACTTGCACGTTAAAGACAACCTGGTAGCTTCCGAAATATAACAGGCTTATGCCGCTACAAGGCAGCACTCGCACAATAAAAGAAGAGAGGGGTATGATTAATTTAAGTTACAATAACTTGTTTCCAAATCCACTTAAAATAACTATGTTTAAACTAACCTCTCTAGAAAGTCTATATTCTTGATGATTCTCGAAGACTGTAAAGGTTATGAGAATGTAAAGGTTACTACTAGTAACCAATGGTTCAGCGGTTTTCTCTGATAAAGCAGGGTAACTAGTATGAATCTATGCTGCATTCTATTGAACAAGAGATGTCGACGTGCATTAATTGAATTGGCGTCCGGGTGCTATTGAGAGGAGTCACTTGCGGGTACACTATTGTCTGTAGGTGAAATTATGATATGTATGGGTGTATTAGAGGCAAGCTTGAAAAACGGTAGTATTGACGGATAAATTATGACTAGATGATTGTGAGGATTGAATTAAAAAAAAACTAATTTGACGGATTTCTTAATATTAACGAACATATACTGATCTGTTAGCTGAATCTCTTCCACCACCTTTTCATCCGAGCAAGCTTCTGCAATTTTATCATTAAGACCTATCTAAATATCACTTTTCTGTGACACGGAATCGAAAATACCTGTGACTTCCTCAATTTCTATATCGAAACTATCCAGTTATGTATCCAAAATTCTTCCAAAGTCTTGTAAGTGCTCGTTTTTTTCCGGAACAAATGGCTTTCAGCTTTGTATTACTTTTCCTTTCTTAAAATAGAAATAAAGGACTTCTTAACTATGTGATAGATGTATTAGTCATAGAAAGATGTCAAAGTGGCGTGACATTACATTGAGTGCGGCACATAATAAACGCCACGTGTGTGGTATTTACGAGAGGTATGAGTATGATGCAACGTATTACCCTCAATATTTAAGGTTTCGATATCTACTCTAGTTTGTCTCAATACATCGCACTTCGTAAATCTATTGAATTTCAGTTTCTTGTTCTTCTTGTTTTGCTTACCAAACATTCATGACCTGGATCTCTGCCGTTTTATTTTCGTGAAGTTAACAAATCAATGGTTCTGCATGTTTAAGTTTGTGGTCATACTTGTCTACCTTGTCCATTATTTTTTCTCATGTTCTTTGATTGCTGCATCATATTCTATCTTCATCCATTTTTATATCCGTTTAAATCTGGTCGAACGAGGTTTCACACGTGCTTTTTAATGAACCAACATTTCATTACAGCATCCGAACTGGCCCACGAAGCTTTCAGGATGGTGTCATTCATGTTCCAGTATCTGAAGAAACTACCCTTGATCATCCCTCTTTACCAATGACCCTTTGTGTTGTTATATTCCCTGAAAAGTGCTATTCGAGTTGGGCGAGCGTTTCCGATGGATTTGTGCTCTTTCTGATGAGTCGTCCAAGTTCGTCCCAAAGATGTCCCAATGGCGATAATCTGAAGACATTACTGGCCACGGCAACACGCGAATGCGATTATTCTAAAAAAACTCATTAAAATGTGTTCACAACGGGCGTTGTTCTGCTAAAAACGTAGTTTAACGATGCCTTCGGAGAAACGGGAGAACGAGTGGAGCCTGAATTTCGTTCCTATACCTTTTTGCATTTAGGTTTCCTTCAATAATTGTTAGATCGGTTCGTTCCTGGTAGGTAATTCCGCCCCATACCATGATTCCGCCACCACAAAACCGATCTGTTTCCTGCACGCAGGCATCAGAAAATCGTTTATAGCGTCTCCGGTAGACCCTGGCTCTGCCGTCGCTAATGTCCAGTTGAATTTAGATTCATCGGTAAAAAGAACCTGTCTCCATGTTTGCCTCATCTTCGCTAGCCAAGGGTTACGATCCACTCCCGCTCTCTTCACCCTTGGCAGATTGAGCCAACATTTGCGATATCAATGTCGCGCCATCTATCGGAAGATTAAAGTCACGCCCATTCCGAATACATTATTCTTGACCAATGGTAGCACTTGAACTCTTCAATTTGGAGGTAAAAACACGGTATAGTGTCTAGATTCTACCAACTTGGTAAAGCCGGAAACGAAAATATAATACGTCAACATCCATGCATTTGTGCATGAAACATACACAGGAACTTCTATTTGTTGATTAAAAACATTCAAGTTGTCACTAAATATAGTCGTATGTTTAGTGATGTAAAGACTTGTTGCACAATAAACACGTGGCAATTGTTTACAAACACTTTCTACATTTACACGTGATCATGTTTAGGCGCTTTTTGATTGGATGCAGCGAGTTTCTACTGCAACCAATAAAAATCCTTACCTTGTGTCTCCGAAATATTATCTCAATCCGCCAAGGGTGAAGAGAGCGGGAGTGGATCGTAACCCTTGGCTAGCGAAGATGTGTTTGCCTATTCGCTGCGTAAGGATAGGTCCCTTCAATGGACGACCAGCTCTTAGACCAACTTGACGCAATCGGTTACGAACAGCTGTTTGAGCAGATATTCTGTTGTTATGTCTTCCGTGGGTTTGTCGTGCAGTTTGTGAAGCGTTTACAAATCGATTCCGGAGATGAATGATGCGGATGTGTCTGTCTTGACGTAACGTCGTTTCACGTGGCCTGCCACTACGGGGGCGATCATTTGTTGTGCCAGTATATCTAAGACGAATCTTAAGCCTTGCAATAGTCATTCTAGAGACATTAAAATGATTTGCAACCTGCACTTGAGTCATTCCTGCTGCCAACATCCCAATAGCTCGTTCTCTCTCATTTTGGCGTAGACGGGGCATTGTTTTACGTGTAACTTTTTTCAATTTTTTAATGCGACCTTTTGTTAACAATCTTGTTCGACACAATAAAGGACAAAAAGGACAACTCGATTCCAACTCTATACAGGTAAATTTTTGAAAAAATTGTTATTTGTTTGAAATCAGAAAATGACGTCACGTCATTTCCGATATTTTTATAAATGAGTAAATTTGATAGATAAATCATTCAGGTTACTAGTTTTAATCATGAAAATATTTGAAATTAATATATGTGATATTTTCAAATTAAAAACCAATGTAGCGTTTCTTTTTTTGCCTAGTATACATTTATTTTTATCAGACAATGCCCGCACGTGGACGAGGGTACTTATACCGTCTTTAAGGTTGTGGCGCTTGTATTGTCATTGATAAAGTTAACTGGTCTGTATGTAGTTTAAATATCATATCTTTTTAACAATGCAGTACTCTTTGCTAATTTTGTTTTATTCTGGTACAAAACCTCTGATATGAATAAACTGTTGAAATAATAAAAAGTAGACTGTCTATTAATTCTGTAAGTGTATATAGAACTTTAGGTTGTATACCAGCTGGCCTTCGCACTAAAGTTCTTTCATCTTCTCGTTTTCTTTTCGACATACCCTTGGGAAAAAAATTCAGCCAGTATTCAGCATTCTCTTTATCAGTACTTACATTACACATTTTACAATCTCTTTTATCATGTTATTCGGATGGGGAAATTATGACTTTATATGACAAGAAATTCAAAATTAGTCTTTGCTGACTCTAATATGTTTTTTTTTAAGGTTTTCACGTTCTTGTCTGACAGTTGAGTTGAATGTGTTCTTCATTAAATTTTAGTTCCTTTTGACATAATGAAACATAGAACCTCCTGAAGCCTTGTGCAAACGATGCGCCTGTTTGACCTTCACATGACATTCACTGATGAGTATATTGTAGACGAAACACGCGTCTGGCGTAAATATAAAATTTAAATCCTGGTATCTATGATGCGTTTAATTGTAACCACTGAGTCGATGCCACTGCTGGTAGATATTTATTTCCCCGATGGTATCACCAGCCCAGTAGTCAGCACTTCTGTGTTGACTTGAGTTATCATTGATATGTTTATAATTATAAATTAACTGTTAACAAAATGCCAATTTGAATATAAACATAGATTTTAACAAGATCAATGTTCCTTCAGAAGATGTGACCATACAGGTTTGACCGGTTATTAAGATATTGACGTATCATACACGTGAACAATGCATCCCATTCAAATTATAAAATGCAGTTTCCACGTGCTTCAAATTTGAGTATTTAAGTCCGGCGATTTGAAAATTTTATTCACACTCTGTGAAGATGGTACGAAGACGAATATCAGAGGCTCAAAGAAGGCAGATTATCGACAGGCGGTCATCAGGGTTATTTTAACTATCGCATTGGATGTCAGATGGGCTACCATTATACTGTAGTCAGCAGGCTTGTGCGGAAACACATCCAAACCAATAACGTTAAAGACTTGCAAAGAGCATTGGTAACATCGCAACGTGAAGACATGGCACTGCAACGCATATTTAGACGAATGTAATTCGCAACAAGTCCTGTTCTTAAACATTGTTAAAAGAGAATGGTTAATTCATAGACAGCTATCAACCGTGAGGAACCGGTTAAAATCAGGACTAAAGTCAAGATGGGTAATAAGCTTAAGACGTCCAATGTTAACTGACCGACATTAACAACTGTGTTTGCTATGGTGCTTCGCTCGTCGTGGTTGGAACTTGAAAATTTGGTGCAAGATCCATTGTTCAGACAAGAGCCGGTTTCTTCTGAATGTAACAGATGGAAGATTGAGAAGATTACGGTGGAGGCTCTGTGATGGTATTGGGATTTATTATTTGACTGCAAATTATACTTGGTCACTCTACGAGGAAACCTTAGTTGTGATCAATACGTCAGAGACGTTCTTCGGCCAGTAGTTGTACCTCATTTTGATAACCACTCATTACCTGCAATACCTGTTCTTATGGAAGACAACGCTAGGCCGCATCGTTCAAGGGTGGTTACCACATTTCTGCAAGGCGAAGCAGTAACTGCTCCCCCATAGCCTGTCATGAGCTCGGATTTAAATCCCATAGAACATATTTGGAACACGTTATGCCGTCAGGTACAGGCAACCGAACCACCTGTACAAAATTTACTTACTGGATGGATGAGACGCAGGGTGGATGCCTGCATCCAATCACGTGGTGGTTTTACCCGATATTGAATATTGAACTATGGGTAACGTTAACAGACTTATAATGAACGTGTTCTAAGTGAAATGACATTAGTATCCTGCATAACGAACGCAGAAGGTCCATACTTAAAATGGACACTTTAAAGTGTTTAAACTGGACCTGTGGTTTTGTGACAATCTATTCATTAAATTGTCCTTTTTTGCAACTTTTTGTGTATTTCTTAAAGCTAATGTCATGTCCTTACAGTCTGAATTACTAATTAAGGACCCAATTGTCCAACGATCCCATGTTCCTTATCGTAATATTTGTCAATTGGAAAAAAACGTGGGAGTGCTTAACTTTTGTCTTTGTGTATAGCTTTACCCCATGAAACTCCACATTATTTTTCCTCTAGAAGCCATTAAATATATGTAATACAACCAAATCATGGTACGTCACATCCGCTTGCATACGAAAATACTATTAGGTTGTAAAAAAATGGTCTCTTGAGTTTTTCAGTTGTAGGAAGGTAATCCATCATTTTATTGTAGTATAACATTTTTGGGTCATAAACATAAACATGTATCTTGGGAATTTCAAAGCATCATTTTTTTTTGGGAGGTTTCTGTAGAATATTTTGGAAACTTGAGGTTACATGGTTGATAAAGCTTGTCCAAAGGCTAACAAAGGTGGAAGGAGTACGTCCTGTAACATCCTTTTTTGGTCCCAAAATATAGCTGTTTTACAAAATTGATAAAATGTTAACTTTTTGTTATTTATCGGAAAGTAGAATGCACTTGTTACATACATATGGTTGTTTTCTTATATGCACCGAAATGTTATGTTGGTTTTTTTTAATTTGAAACAAAGATAAATTCTGCGCATATCTTAAAAAAGAGAAAAAAATTGAAAGAAGCGCCTGTTTCTCCTCTACACGACCTATATAATCATACCCCATGACACTCCTCCTTATTTTTCACTAGAAGCCCTGGAATAGGCCGACTCCCCTGTTTTTTGCCTTTTTTTCAAACTTTGAGCTCTAGTTTCAGATTTTTGAACATAGTGCCCTTCGATACCTTGCGCAAAAGACGCGCTTGTTTCTCCTCTACATGACCTATATAGCCATACCCCGTAAGACCCCTCATTATTTTTCTCTAGAAGCCCTGGAAAAGGCCGACCCCCCTATTTTTTGCCATTTTTTTCAAATTTTGAGCTCTAGTTTCAAATTTTTTTAACATAGCGCCCTTCAATACCTTGCGCAAAAGAAGCCCCTGTTTCTCCTCTTCAAGACCTATATAGTCATACCCCATGACACCCCTCATTATTTTTCACTAGTAGCACTAGAATAGGCCGAACCCATGTTTTTTTGCCTTTTTTTTTAAATTTTGAGCTCTAGTTTCAGATTTTTGAACATAGCGCCTTTCGATACCTTGCGCAAAAGAAGCGCTTGTTTCTCCCCCACAAGACCTTTATAGTCATACCCCGTGACACCCTTCATTATTTTTCTCTAGAAGCCCTGGAATAGTACGACCCCCCTATTTTTTTGCCGTTTTTTTTCAAATTTTGAGCTCTAGTTTCAGATTTTTGAACATAGCGCCTTTCGATACCTTGCGCAAAAGAAGCGCCTGTTTCTCCTCTACTAGACTTTTATAGTCATACCCCGTGACACCCCTCATTATTTTTCTCTAGAAGCCCTGGAATAGGCCGACCCCCCTATTTTTTTGTAATTTTTTTCAAATTTTGAGCTCTAGTTTCAGATTTTGGAACATAGCGCCTTTCGATACCGTGCGAAAAAGAAGCGCCTGTTTCTCCTATATAATCATACCCCGTGACACCCCTCATTATTTTTCTCTAGAAGCCCTGGAATAGGCCGACCAGCCTATTTGTTTGCCCTTTTTTTAAATTTTCAGCTCTAGTTTCAGATTTTTGAACATAGCGCCCTTCAATACCTTGCGCAAAAAAAGCACCTGTTTCTCTTCTTCAAGACTTATATAGTCATACCCCGTGACACCCCTCATTATTTTTCACTAGTAGCCCTAAAATAGACCGACCCCCTCTAATTTGTTGCCTTTTTTTTCAAATTTTGAGCTCTAGTTTCGGATTTTTGAACATAGCGCCTTTCTATATCTTGCACAAAAGAAGCGCCTGTTCCTCCTCTACAAGATCTATTATTTTTCTCTTGAAGCCTTAGAATAGTCCGACCCCCTGTTTTTTTGCTATTTTTTATAAATTTTGAGCTCTAGTTTCGGATTTTTGAACATAGCGCCTTTCGATACCTTGCGTAAAAGAAGCGCCTGTTTCTCCTCTACAAGACTTATATAGTTAAAGCCCGTGACACCCCTCATTACTTTTCTCTAGAAGCCCTTGAATAGGCCGACCCCCCTATTTTTTTGCCATTTTTTTCAAATTTTGAGCTCTACTTTCAGATTTTTGAACATAGCGCCCTTCAATACCTGGAGCAAAAGAAGCGCCTGTTTCTCCTCTTCAAGACCTACATAGTCATACCCCGTGACACCCCTCATTATTTTTCACTTGTAGCCCTAGAATAGGCCGACCCCCTGTTTTTTTGCCATTTTTTTCAAATTTTGAACTCTAGTTTCAGATTTTTGAACATAGCGCTCTTCAATACCGGGCGCAAAAGAAGCGCCTGTTTCTCCTCTTCAAGACCTGTATAGTCATACCCCGTGACACCCCTCATTAGTTTTCACTAGTAGCCCTAGTATAGGCCGACCACTTGTTTTTTACAATTTTTTTCAAACTTTGAGCTCTAGTTTCGTATTTTTGAACATAGCGCCTTTCGATAACTTGCGCAAAAAAAGTGCTTGTTTCTCCTCTACAAGACCTATATAGTCATACCCCGTGACACCCCTTCATTGTTTTTCTCTAGAAGCCCTGGAATAGGCCGACCCCCCAATTTATTTGCCATTTTTTTCAAATTTTGAGCTCTAGTTTCGGATTTTTTCACATAGCGCCTTTCGATACCTTGCGCAAAAGAAGCGCCTGTTTCTCTTCTACAAGACCTATATAGTCATACCCCGTGACACTCCTCATTATTTTTTCTCTAGAAGCCCTGGAATAGGCCAACCCCCCTATTTTTTTGCCATTTTTTTCAAATTTTGAGCTCTTGTTTCGGATATTTGAACATAGCGCCTTTCGATACCTTGCGTAAATAAAGCACCTGTTTCTCCTCTACAAGACCTATATTGTCAAACCCCGTGACACTCCTCATTATTTTTCTCTAGAAGCCCTGGAATAGGCCGACCCCCCTATTTTTTTGCCATTTTTTTCAAATTTTCAGCTCGTTTCAGATTTTTTAACATAGCGCCCTTCAATACCGGGCGCAAACGAAGCGCCTGTTTCTCTTCTTCAAGACCTTTACAGTCATACCCCGAAACACCCCTCATTATTTTTCACTAGTAGCCCTAGAATAGGCCGACCACTGTTTTTTTGCAATTTTTTTCAAATTTTGAGCTCTAGTTTCGGATTTTTGAACATAGCGCCTTTCGATACCTTACGCAAAAGAAGTGCCTGTTTCTCCTCTACAAGACCTATATAGTCATACCCCGTGACACCCCTCATTATTTTTTCTCTTGATGCCCTGGAATAGGCCGACCCCCTATATTTTGCCATTTTTTTCAAATTTTGAGCTCTAGTTTCAGATTTTTGAACATAACGCCTTTCGATACCTTGCGCAAAAGAAGCGCCTGTTTCTCTTCTACAAGACCTATATAGTCATACTCCGTGACACCCCTCATTATTTTTCTCTAAAAGCCCTGGAATAGGCCGAGCCCCCTATTTTTTTTGCCGTTTTTTTCAAATTTTGAGCTCTAGTTTCAGAGTTTTGAACATATGGCCTTTCGATACCTTGCGCAAAAGAAGCGCATGTTTCTCCTCTACAAGAACTATATAGTCAAACCCCGTGACACCCCTCATTTTTTTCTCTAGAAGCCCTGGAATAGGCCGACCCCCCTATTTTTTGCAATTTTTTTCAAATTTTAAGCTCTAGTTTCAGATTTTTGAACATAACGCCTTTCGATACCTTGCGCAAAAGAAGCGCACGTTTCTCCTCTACAAGACTTATGTAGTCATACCCCGTGACATCCCTCATTAGTTTTCTCTAGAAGCCCTAGAATAGGCCGACCCCCTGTTTTTTTGCCATTTTTTTCAAATTTTGAGCTCTAGTTTCGGATTTTTTAACATAGCACCTTTCGATACCTTGCGTAAAAGAAGCGCCTGTTTCTCTTCTACAAGACCTATATAGTTAAACCCCGTGACACCCCTCAGGATTTTTCTCTAGAAGCCCTGGAATAGGCCGACCCCCCTATTTTTGACATTTTTTTCAAATTTTGAGCTCTAGTTTCAGCTTTTGAACATAGCGCCCTTCAATACCTTGCGCAAAAGAAGCTCCTGTTTCTCCTCTTCAAGACCTAAATAGTCATACCCCGTGACACCCCTCATTATTTTTCACTTGTAGCCCTAGAATAGGCCGACCCCCTGTTTTTTTGCCATTTTTTCAAATTTTGAGCTCTAGTTTCGGATTTTTTAACATAGCGCCTTTCGATACCTTGCGCAAAAGAAGCGCCTGTTTCTCCTCTACAAGACTTATATAGTCATACTCCGTGACACCCCTCATTATTTTTCTCTAGAAGCCCTGGAATAGGCCGAGCCCCCTATTTTTTTGCCATTTTTTTCAGAACTTTGAGCTCTAGTTTCAGATTTTTGAACATAGCACCTTTTGATACCTTCCGCAAAAGAAGTGCCTGTTTCTCCTCTACAAGACCTATATAGTCATACCCCGTGACACCCCTCATTATTTTTCTCTAGAAGCCCTGGAATAGGCCGACCCCCCTATTTTTTTGCCATTTTTTTCAAATTTTGAGCTCTAGTTTCGGATTTTTGAACATAGCGTCTTTCGATACCTTGCGTAAAAGAAGCACCTGTTTCTCCTCTACAAGACCTATATAGTTAAACCCTGTGACACCCCTCATTATTTTCTCTAGAAGTCCTGGAATAGGCCGACCCCCCTATTTTTTTGCCATTTTTTTCAAATTTGGACTCTAGTTTCAGATTTTTTAACATAGCCCCCTAGCTTCAATACCTGGCGCGAAAGAAGTGCCTGTTTCTCGTCTTCAAGACCTATATAGTCATACCCCGTGACACCCCTCATTTTTTTTCACTTGTAGCCCTAGAAATGGTCGACCCTCTTTTTTTTTGCCATTTTTTTCAAACTTTGAGCTCTAGTTTCAGATTTTTGAACATAGCGCCCTTCAATACCTGGCGCAAAATAAGTGCCTGTTTCTCCTCTTCGAGACCTATATAGTCAAACCCCGTGACACCCCTCATTATTTTTCTTTAGAAGCCCGGGAATAGGCCCACCCTCCTATTTGTTTGCCATTTTTTTCAAATTTTGAGCTCTAGTTTCAGATTTTTGAACATAGCGCCCTTCAATACCTGGCGCAAAAGAAGCTCCTGTTTCTCCTCTTCAAGACCTAAATAGTCATACCCCGTGACACCCCTCATTATTTTTCACTAGTAGCCCTAGAATAGGCCGACCCCCTGTGTTTTGCCATTTTTTTCAAATTTTGAGCTCTAGTTTCGAATTTTTGAACATAGTGCCTTTCGATACCTTGCGAAAAAGAAGCGCCTGTTTCTCCTCTACAAGACCTATATAGTCATACCCCGTGACACCCCTCATTATTTTTCTCTAAAAGCCCTAGAATAGGCCGATCCCCCTATTTTTTTGCCTTTTTTTTCAAATTTTGAGCTCTAGTTTCAGATTTTTGAACATAGCGCCCTTCAATACCGGGCGCAAAAGAAGTGCCTGTTTCTCTTCTTCAAGACCGATATAGTCATACCCCGTGACACCCCTCATTATTTTTCAGTAGTAGCCCTGGAATAGGCCGACCCCCCTATTTTTTTGCCATTTTTTTCAAAGATTGAGCTCTAGTTTCGGATTTTTTAACATAGCGCCTTTCGATACCTTGCGCAAAAGAAGCGCCTGTTTCTCCTCTACAAGACCTATACAGTCATACCCCGTGACACCCCTCATTGTTTTTCTCTAGAAGCCCTGGAATAGGCCGACCCCCCTGTTTTTTTGCAATTTTTTTTCAAATTTTGAGCTCTAGTTTCAGATTTTTGAACATAGCGCCCTTAAATACCTGGCGCAAAAGAAGTGCCTGTTCCTCCTCCTCAAGAACTATATAGTCATACCCCGTGACACCCCTCATTTTTTTTACTTGTAGCCCTAGAAATGGTCGACCCCCTTTTTCTTTGCCATTTTTTTCAAACTTTGAGCTCTAGTTTCGGATTTTTAAACATAGCGCTGTTTGATACCTTGCGTAAAAGAAGCGCCTGTTTCTCCTCTACAAGACCTATATAGTTGAACCCTGTGACACCCCTCATTATTTTCTCTGGAAGTCCTGGAATAGGCCGACCCCCCTATTTTTTTGCTATTTTTATCAAATTTGGCGCTCTAGTTTCTGACTTTTGAACATAGCGCCCTTCAATACCTGGCGCAAAAGAAGTGCCTGTTTCTCCTCTTCGAGACCTATATAGTCATACCCCGTGACACCCCTCATTATTTTTCACTATTAGCCCTAGAAAAGGCCGACCCCCTATTTTTTTGCCAATTTTTTCAAATTTTGAGCTCTAGTTTCGGATATTTGAACATAGCGCCTTTCGATACCTTGCGTAAATGAAACACCTGTTTCTCCTCTACAAGACCTATATTGTCAAACCCCGTGACACTCCTCATTATTTTTCTCTAGAAGCCCTGGAATAGGCCGACCCCCCTATTTTTTTGCCATTTTTTTCAAATTTTCAGCTCGTTTCAGATTTTTTAACATAGCGCACTTCAATACCGGGCGCACAAGTAGCGCCTGTTTCTCTTCTTCAAGACCTTTATAGTCATACCCCGTGACACCCCTCATTATTTTTCACTAGTAGCCCTAGAATAGGCCGACCACTGTTTTTTTGCAATTTTTTTCAAATTTTGAGCTCTAGTTTCGGATTTTTGAACATAGCGCCTTTCGATACCTTACGCAAAAGAAGTGCCTGTTTCTCCTCTACAAGACCTATATAGTCATACCCCGTGACACCCCTCATTATTTTTCTCTAAAAGCCCTGGAATAGGCCGAGCCCCCTATTTTTTTTGCCGTTTTTTTCAAATTTTGAGCTCTAGTTTCAGAGTTTTGAACATATGGCCTTTCGATACCTTGCGCAAAAGAAGCGCACGTTTCTCCTCTACAAGAACTATATAGTCAAACCCCGTGACACCCCTCATTTTTTTTCTCTAGAAGCCCTGGAATAGGCCAACCCCCATATTTTTTGCAATTTTTTTCAAATTTTAAGCTCTAGTTTCAGATTTTTGAACATAACGCCTTTCGATACCTTGCGCAAAAAAAGCGCACGTTTCTCCTCTACAAGACTTATGTAGTCATACCCCGTGACATCCCTCATTATTTTTCTCTAGAAGCCCTTGAATAGGCCGACCCCCCTATTTTTTGGCATTTTTTTCAAATTTTCAGCTTTAGTTTCAGACTTTTTAACATAGCGCCCTTCAATTCCTGGCGCAAAAGAAGCGCCTGTTTCTCCTCTTCAAGACTTATATAGTCATACCCCGTGACACCCCTCATTATTTTTCACTAGTAGCCCTAGAATAGGCCGACCCCCTGTTTTTTTGCCATTTTTTTTAAATTTTGAGCTCTAGTTTCAGAGTTTTGAACATATGGCCTTTCGATACCTTGCGCAAAAGAAGCGCATGTTTCTCCTCTACAAGAACTATATAGTCAAACCCCGTGACACCCCTCATTTTTTTCTCTAGAAGCCCTGGAATAGGCCGACCCCCCTATTTTTTGCAATTTTTTTCAAATTTTAAGCTCTAGTTTCAGATTTTTGAACATAACGCCTTTCGATACCTTGCGCAAAAGAAGCGCACGTTTCTCCTCTACAAGACTTATGTAGTCATACCCCGTGACATCCCTCATTATTTTTCTCTAGAAGCCCTTGAATAGGCCGACCCCCCTATTTTTTTGCCATTTTTTTCAAATTTTCAGGTTTAGTTTTAGACTTTTTAACATAGCGCCCTTCAATTCCTGGCGAAAAAGAAGCGCCTGTTTCTCCTCTTCAAGACTTATATAGTCATACCCCGTGACACCCCTCATTATTTTTCACTAGTAGCCCTAGAATAGGCCGACCCCCTGTTTTTTTGCCATTTTTTTCAAATTCAGCGCTCTAGTTTCGGATTTTTTAACATAGCGCCTTTCGAAACCTTGCGTAAAAGAAGCGCCTGTTTCTCTTCTACAAGACCTATATAGTTAAACCCCGTGACACCCCTCATGATTTTTCTCTAGAAGCCCTGGAATAGGCCGACCCCCCTATTTTTGACCTTTTTTTCAAATTTTGAGCTCTAGTTTCAGCTTTTGAACATAGCGCCCTTCAATACCTGGCGCAAAAGAAGTATCTGTTTCTCCTCTTCAAGACCTAAATAGTCATACCCCGTGACACCCCTCATTATTTTTCACTTGTAGCCCTAGAATAGGCCGACCCCCTGTTTTTTTGCCATTTTTTCAAATTTTGAGCTCTAGTTTCGGATTTTTTAACATAGCGCCTTTCGATACCTTGCGCAAAAGAAGCGCCTGTTTCTCCTCTACAAGACTTATATAGTCATACCCCGTGACACCCCTTATTATTTTTCTCTAGAAGCCCTGGAATAGGCCGAGCCCCCTATTTTTTTGCCATTTTTTTCAGAACTTTGAGCTCTAGTTTCAGATTATTGAACATAGCACCTTTTGATACCTTCCGCAAAAGAAGTGCCTGTTTCTCCTCTACAAGACCTATATAGTCATACCCCGTGACACCCCTCATTATTTTTCTCTAGAAGCCCTGGAATATGCCGACCCCCCTATTTTTTTGCCATTTTTTTTAAATTTTGAGCTCTAGTTTCGGATTTTTGAACATAGCGCCTTTCGATACCTTGCGTAAAAGAAGCACCTGTTTCTCCTCTACAAGACCTATATAGTTAAACCCTGTGACACCCCTCATTATTTTCTCTAGAAGTCCTGGAATAGGCCGACCCCCTATTTTTTTGCCATTTTTTTTCAAATTTGGCACTCTAGTTTCAGATTTTTTAACATAGCGCCCTAGCTTCAATACCTGGAGCGAAAGAAGTGCCTGTTTCTCCTCTTCAAGACCTATATAGTCAAACCCCGTGACACCCCTCATTTTTTTCACTTGTAGCCCTAGAAATGGTCGACGCTCTTTTTTTTTGCCATTTTTTTCAAACTTTGAGCTCTAGTTTCAGATTTTTGAACATAGCGCCCTTCAATACCTGGCGCAAAATAAGTGCCTGTTTCTCCTCTTCGAGACCTATATAGTCAAACTCCGTGACACCCCTCATTATTTTTCTTTAGAAGCCCCGGAATAGGCCGACCCTCCTATTTGTTTGCCATTTTGTTCAAATTTTGAGCTCTAGTTTCAGATTTTTGAACATAGCGCCCTTCAATACCTGGCGCAAAAGAAGCTCCTGTTTCTCCTCTTCAAGACCTTTATAGTCATACCCCGTGACACCCCTCATTATTTTTCACTAGTAGCCCTAGAATAGGCCGACCCCCCTATTTTTTTGCCTTTTTTTTTCAAATTTTGAGCTCTAGTTTCAGATTTTTGAACATAGCGCCTTTTGATACCTTGCGAAAAAGAAGCGCCTGTTTCTCCTCTACAAGACCTATATAGTCATACCCCGTGACACCCTCATTATTTTTCTCTAAAAGCCCTAGAATAGGCCGACCCCCCTATTTTTTTGCCTTTTGTTTCAAATTTTGAGCTCTAGTTTCAGATTTTTGAACATAGCGCCCTTCAATACCGGGCGCAAAAGAAGTGCCTGTTTCTCTTCTTCAAGACCGATATAGTCATACCCCGTGACACCCCTCATTATTTTTCAGTAGCAGCCCTGGAATAGGCCGACCCCCCTATTTTTTTGCAATTTTTTTCAAATTTTGAGCTCTAGTTTCGGATTTTTGAACATAGCGCCTTTCGATACCTTACGCAAAAGAAGTGCCTGTTTCTCCTCTACAAGACCTATATAGTCATACCCCGTGACACCCCTCATTTTTTTTCTCTTGAAGCCCTGGAATAGGCCGACCCCCCTATTTTTTGCCATTTTTTTCAAATTTTGAGCTCTAGTTTCAGTTTTTTGAACATAACGCCTTTCGATACCTTGCGCAAAAGAAGCGCCTGTTTCTCTTCTACAAGACCTATATAGTCATACCCCGTGACACCCCTCATTATTTTTCTCTAAAAGCCCTGGAATAGGCCAAGCCCCCTATTTTTTTTGCCGTTTTTTTCAAATTTTGAGCTCTAGTTTCAGAGTTTTGAACATATGGCCTTTCGATACCTTGCGCAAAAGAAGCGCATGTTTCTCCTCCTCAAGAACTATATAGTCAAACCCCGTGACACCCCTCATTTTTTTCTCTAGAAGCCCTGGAATAGGCCGACCCCCCTATTTTTTGCAATTTTTTTCAAATTTTAAGCTCTAGTTTCAGATTTTTGAACATAGCGCCCTTCAATACCTGGCGCAAAATAAGTGCCTGTTTCTCCTCTTCGAGACCTATATAGTCAAACCCCGTGACACCCCTCATTATTTTTCTTTAGAAGCCCGGGAATAGGCCGACCCTCCTATTTGTTTGCCATTTTTTTCAAATTTTGAGCTCTAGTTTCAGATTTTTGAACATAGCGCCCTTCAATACCTGGCGCAAAAGAAGCTACTGTTTCTCCTCTTCAAGACCTAAATAGTCATACCCCGTGACACCCCTCATTATTTTTCACTAGTAGCCCTAGAATAGGCCGACCCCCTGTGTTTTGCCATTTTTTTCAAATTTTGAGCTCTAGTTTCGGATTTTTGAACATAGTGCCTTTCGATACCTTGCGAAAAAGAAGCGCCTGTTTCTCCTCTACAAGACCTATATAGTCATACCCCGTGACACCCCTCATTATTTTTCTCTAAAAGCCCTAGAATAGGCCGACCCCCCTATTTTTTTGCCTTTTTTTCAAATTTTGAGCTCTAGTTTCAGATTTTTTAACATAGCGCCCTTCAATACCGGGCGCAAAAGAAGTGGCTGTTTCTCTTCTTCAAGACCGATATAGTCATACCCCGTGACACCCCTCATTATTTTTCAGTAGTAGCCCTGGAATAGGCCGACCCCCCTATTTTTTTGCCATTTTTTTCAAAGTTTGAGCTCTAGTTTCGGATTTTTTAACATAGCGCCTTTCGATACCTTGCGCAAAAGAAGCGCCTGTTTCTCCTCTACAAGACCTATACAGTCATACCCCGTGACACCCCTCACTGTTTTTCTCAAGAAGCCCTGGAATAGGCCGACCCCCCTGTTTTTTTGCAATTTTTTTTCAAATTTTGAGCTCTAGTTTCAGATTTTTGAACATAGCGCCCTTTAATACCTGGCGCAAAAGAAGTGCCTGTTTCTCTTCTTCAAGAACTATATAGTCATACCCCGTGACACCCCTCATTTTTTTTCACTTGTAGCCCTAGAAATGGTCGACCCCCTTTTTTTTTGCCATTTTTTTCAAACTTTGAGCTCTAGTTTCGGATTTTTAAACATAGCGCTTTTTGATACCTTGCGTAAAAGAAGCGCCTGTTTCTCCTCTACAAGACCTATATAGTTAAACCCTGTGACACCCCTCATTATTTTCTCTAGAAGTCCTGGAATAGGCCGACCCCCCTATTTTTTTTGCCATTTTTTTCATATTTGGCGCTCTAGTTTCTGACTTTTGAACATAGCGCCCTTCAATACCTGGCGCAAAAGAAGTGCCTGTTTCTCCTCTTCGAGACCTATATAGTCATACCCCGTGACACCCCTCATTATTTTTCACTATAAGCCCTAGAAAAGGCTGACCCCCTATTTTTTTGCAAATTTTTTCAAATTTTGAGCTCTAGTTTCGGATTTTTGAACATAGCGCCTTTCGATACCTTGCGCAAAGGAAGCGCCTGTTTCTCCTCTACAAGACCTATATAGTCATACCCCGTGACACCCCTCAATATTTTTCTCTAGAAGCCCTGGAATAGGCCGACCCCCCCTATTTTTTTTACCATTTTTTCAATTTTTTTCATTTGAATGGTATATTTTGTCATTTAGATGCAATATTTTTTATTTAAATGGTATAATTTTTCATTTAAATGGAATATTTTTTCATTCAATTGGTATAATTTTCATTCAAATGCAATATTTTTTATTCAATTGGTATAATAGGTTTTTATTTATATGCAATAATTGCATTATGGGAAATTCTTTGACGTCTTAAGGTCAAATTTGCAACAACGTCTGTGATTGGTCGATAATTGTTTGGATTTCTTCCCTTTCTTTCTAAACATGGGTGACCAATAATTAAAAAAACGCTTCAGAATATCGCCCCTCTAACGAAATCTGGCGTTCGTGCGAGTCCTGTACTGGCTGTTTTATTAAAATCTTGGGGTCCTAACTTGTATTTTAATTGCAAAATTTCGATGGTCACAACGCTTGGGCCACTTTTCAAAAACTTCCATTGTATAAAGATATATATATATGCAAGTATACCTTTTTTTTTAAATAGATTAGACTTTAAATGGTTTTACACTAGTCATTGTTTGGGGCCCTTTATGGCTTTCTGTTCGGTTTGAGCCAAGGCTCCGTGTTGAAGACCGTACTTTGACCTATAACGGTTTACATTTACAAATTATGACTTGGATGAAGAGTTGTCTCACCGGCACTCATACCGCATATTCTTATTTATCTATATACAACGTAAACTAGACGTTTCTCAGACTGTTTTTTTTTTTTTTAATCCTTTGCCGCGCGTTGTGTACTGTTTGATAACTCAATCTGGAAGAACAAGATTTATTTCAGTTCTAGTTGTTATTAGCTTTGAGCAAATTTCCAGTAATTGCAAATACTCTTATGTCGGCGCTTTGTGTCTTTTGTCTTAAAATTATTTTTTTTGTGTGTGTCTCGTTCCGATCTTTTGAGTTAATCTAATTGCAACTGATTGTACAGGTTTTTATTTTACTGTACTGTTATACATCTGTCCCATATTCGGGATGGATTGAGTGCTCACAAGCATGTTGTTGTACTGTTACACCGCTGTCCCAGATTAGGGGGAGGATTTGGGATCCCCTTACATGTTTAACCCCGCCACATTCTGTATGTATATGTGCTTGTCCCAAGTCAGGAGCCTGTAATTCAGTGGTTGCCGTTTGTTGCTTTGTTATGCATATTTGTGTTTGTTCATTTTTTGTACATTAATTCGGCCGTTAGTTTTCTCAATTGAATTGTTTTCATTTGTGATTTCGCGGCCTTTTATAGCTGACTATGCAATGTAGCTTATTTTCGAATATATAAAAAAAGAAGATGTGGTATGATTGCCAATGAGACAACTGTCCACAAGAGACCAAAATGACACAGACATTAACAACTATAGGTCACCGTACGGCCTTCAACAATGAGCAAAGCTTGAAAAAAGTCTATTTAAGGGATTCGGAGACGAGAACAGTAAAACAAACTCAGCAACGAATCCTAAATGTAAAATGATTTGCGGCATAATACATGAGAGCACATAGATATTATTAAATATGAAGATCATGCCTCATACAGTAAAGTCCTATGTCATAGGACTATTGTTGTAACATGGGTTAGTAACTGGTTCCAATTTATCCTGAATTGTCTTTATTTAAGAACTAGTTCCGGAGTTTAATAGCTTACGTCTCTACTTGTCACGGGGTCTCTGGTTCTGCTGTTGTAATTAGGTGATTTTTTTTTCTTCATGTAGCAAAAAAGGGGGTGGCTTAGTTCAAATAATTATAACTTCCTGGAAGGCTTTTTATTCTTTTTTTCATGTTTGCCCTCCTGCAACGTCTCTGAGGATCAAGAAAAGTAAAAAATAATATACATGTAGCACAAAAGAACGACATGATAACATGTATCTGGACTTAGAAGGGGAGGGGAGGGGAGCTAGCTATGTATATTTTTTTTATTATTTCAATGTGTAGACTGTAGGGGAGTTTCTTCAGAAAGGGTTTTTATTGGGAATGTTTTTGCAATGCACGCAGGCATCTGTTTCTTTCCATGAACAAGTTGTGCGTCAAATTAATTATTATTACTGGTCACTCGCATTTTTTGCTCTACCTGGCCATTATTGGCATTTTAATTGCCAGTGCACGAACTCGCACGAACGCCAAATTTAGTTAGAAGGGCGATATTCTGACGCGTTTTTTTATTCTTGGTCACTCAAGTTTAGAAAGAAAGGGGAGAAAATCCAAATACATACCTACCAATCACAAACTTGGTGCAAATTTGACCTTAAGGCGTCAAAAAAATTCCCATGATGCAATTATTGCATATAAATAAAAAAACTATTAGGGACTGTGCAATATTTATCTGAGGGTGGGGCCGGTGCAAACATGGACGGGGCACATACTTTTTTTATGCAAATTATGAGCGGGGCGACAAGTTTTTTTTAAGAAACATTTGGCGGGGCGCACACTTTTAAAACCCCTTTGCGTGTGCATAAAAAATAATTAAATCAGAGTAAAAAAGATTAAAACTATTTATTAAAATCAAATTGAATAACAGCACATTTAACATATCGATGGCTTGAGATAATGTTAGTTCATATACTTATATATATTATCTGAATGCAGCATGTTTAAAGGTCTAAATGTTCTTTTCAATACATATATTTGTGATTTCTGTGAGAAAAAAATAACTTAAAAAAAAAAAAACAATATATTAATCTAAAACAAATTAGCCTAATACAGTGCTTCAATATATTTTTGTGTGTTTATGCTTTTAATAATCATTTAAAAAAATGAAATACTGACCAACATATAAATGTATAAAATGTTCATGTACAATGTATATACAACCTATTTGTACACATGTACATGTATATTGTACTCACATTTTTGTTTATAAAAGTAAAGGAGAATCAAAACATTAAACTCAAATGTATTAAAATGAAAAAAAAGAATGTTGAAACTAAAACAATGTAAAATAAAAAAAATAAATGTTTGGCACTTTAAAAAAATATCAAATTGCTTTTAATATAGTACATTATTATTAGCTGTATAAATAAAATATCTGGAAAACTATTAACAATGGTTTGTAAATTAAACATAACATAACATATGGAAAATAAATCCTTAAACTTTAATAAAATAACAAAATTAAATTCTTAAACATTAAAAGAATTACAACTTAAATTTGGGTTGTGTAAATACCACTAGAGGATTGAACACATAGCTATTTGACTGATAGTTTGGAATTAGCTTCAGAAAATGTACAGTTGTTCTTTAATAGCAAAGCAAAGCAAGAAAAATTTGAAACTAAAATATGAAAAATAAATGTTTGGCACTTTTAATTTTAAAGAAAATATAAAATTACTTACAAATAAATGTACATAATTATTGAGCATTGTCTGTATAAATAAAATATCTGGAAAACTATAAATTAAACATAACAAAACAAATGGTAAAACATAAAAACAACTTTTATAATTGTATTGTAAAGAAACATGATAAATCTTAAACATAACAAATTTACAGTGTGTTTAAAATTAAATTCTTAAACATTATTAAGACTTACAGTATGTTGTATTGTAAATAAATTCTTACTATAAAACAAGTTAAATTTGAGTGTGTGGTGTAAATACCACTAGAAGATTAAACACACAGCTATTTTACTGATAGTTTGGAATAAGCTTTGAAACATGCAAGTTGTTCTTAGCAAAGCAAAGCAAAAAATGGTTAATTTAAATAACAATTATGCCATAGTACTGTTAAAATTTTCCCTTTTTTGCTTTGCCAAGAACAACTGTACATCTTCTAAAGCTGATTCGGCAAAGCAACCATCCTTGACCAATAATTCTAAACAATCTGTCAAATATCTATGTGTTAAATCTTCTAGTGGTATTTCCAAGCTGGTAATTTGAGGAATGCCATATGTTGGACTATAATAATCCCCATCTGCATCCCCTCCAAGTGATATGAATACATTTAAAACTTTATTTAGCATATGTTGCTTTCTCCTTTTTTTCTGATTTGAATTTGTTATTTGTTTTTCTTTTCGCATCAGAGATCCTTGATGGCTTATTTTTATGCACCCAAATTGCTAGATATTTCTTTTCATATTTGTCTAAACTATTGTTTAAATCCATTAATTGTGTCTTTAAAGTTGCTAGTTCCTTCTTTATGTAGTTGTTAAAG
This sequence comes from Mytilus galloprovincialis, assembly GCF_965363235.1. Classification (NCBI taxonomy): domain Eukaryota; kingdom Metazoa; phylum Mollusca; class Bivalvia; order Mytilida; family Mytilidae; genus Mytilus; species Mytilus galloprovincialis. The sequence goes on along the minus strand of NC_134845.1, from coordinate 78,401,070 downwards.
GTATGGTGGCAATCTCTACCTGATTTCAATTTTCTGCCACTATTTATAATAAAGACTTGAATCATGGTTTGTGACTTCTGATTCAATCATCTCGACAAGCACTTTAAGATTCTCAGTGGTATCCCTGTTGTTTTTAATGATAGATCTATCTCCAGGTTTTGGTGTGTTATCACAAGCCTGGTAGTTAGCACATATGTGTTGACACAATATATGAATGACATAGTTAAATTTATAAATTTACAGTTTGCAAATTTTGAATTCATTGAAAAATTAAGGATTTTCTTCCTCAGGCATAGATAATTCCTCAGCCTCATTTGGGATACTTTTTTGGTATTTTTGGTCCTCAAGCTCTTCAATTTTATACTTGATTTGGCTATTTCACAATTTTTTTAAATTTATATAGTTTTGTCAATATCTCAAAATAAATACTTCTTCAAAAGTTTATAAAAATTAGTAAAAATGTTGGGTAAACCCTTATTAAAGTTGAATTTTATAATTCCAAGGAAAGTATATCATGTATATCAATGAATATAAAAAAATGTATAGAAACATTCTAGTGGCAGTATAAAATATTATTTTCAAAACACAATTAAAATGTGTTATAAAATCTTTATAATATTGAAATATATGCATTTGAGTTGATATATTAACTCTGATATACATGTGTTATTGAATGTTGTGCATTTGAGTTAAAAAATATCATGTTTCCATATGTGTGTTTTATTTTTTTCAAGCGGGGCAAGGACTTTTTTTGTAATTAATTGAAGCGGGGCAGGAACTTTTTTTAAAATAAATTTTGGTGGGGCATAAAGGTTTTTTTTAATAAATATTTGCTGTACACCGGCCCCACCCTCAGATAAATATTGCACAGTCCCTTATACCAATTGAATAAAAAATATTGCATTCAAATGACATTGTATACCAATTGAATAAAAAATAATGCATTTGAATGAAAATTATACCATTTGAATGAAAAATTATACCATTTGAATGAAAAATTATGTGCAATTTGAATGAAAAATTATACCATTTGAATAAAAAATATTGCATTTAAATGAAAAAAAATATACCATTTAAATGAAAAAATATACCATTTAAATAAAAAATTATACCATTTGATTAAAAATATTGAATCTAAATGAAAAAATATACCATTCAAATGAAAAAATATTGCATTTAAATGAAAAATATCGAATTTTTGCAACTTATACCATGCCAGACTAGACACAAAACATACATACGATCTTTATAAGTTTGTAAATTTTAAACTTTGAAATTTTCAAAAATGTCTGTTATAAAAACTATGAGGCACAAGAAACATTAAGTTTTAGATATTTAAAAATACCAAGCACGTTTTATCATTGATATTGTCGTGCGTTTTTTGATGTTTGTATATAAAATCTGAATGAATTCTGCTTCATACGAGTACAGAAACAAAGGCCCCGATAAGACAATGTAGAACAATTCAAACGAGAAAACTAACGGCCTTATTTATATAAAAAAAAAATGAAAGAAAACCAAATATGCAACACATAAACAAACGACAACCACTGAATTACAGGCTCCTGAATTGGAACAGGCACATACATAAATAATGTGGCGGGGTTAAACATGTTAGCGGGATCTCAATCCTCCCCCTAACCTGGGACAGTGGTATAACAGTACAACAAAAGAACGAACTATAAAAATCAGTTGAAAAAGGCTTAACTCATCAGATGGACAAAATTACAAGTTGACGTGGCATGGTACTTATACATCCCGACACAAAAAGACACAATGAACAGATCTGAGAGTACTCGCAGTTATCTGACAGCTAGTTCAAAGCCACTAAAAACTCATGCATCAAAGACTAAACTAGCAATCCGTACAAATCCAACATCCAAGGGATTTAGTGTAAAGACGTCATAAACAGCCAGAGATAAACCTGACCTTGTGCAATATCGACAGATTGTAGATACATGAATGTGTTTATGTATATAACATACTAGTAATATTTAGTTAGCTTTTTATTTACTGATAACAAAATCAATATTTATACCAATAAAACAATATTCAATGATCTTATTACAGTGTTGAATAGGTAACCTTTTAGAATAAGTTTATTTAAAGGAGCGATAAGTTTACATGGATCATTTCTCAATTTCCGGGCACGGTTAACAACATTTCCGTAAAAATGAGGATGTGCTATCCCGTTTGAAATAAGTTTTCTACAGGTACAACCAAACTTCAAAACCAAATCTGTATATCTATGGAAAAATTTAGTAAAGGTTTGAAGTAATTCATGATAACGATATCCCTGGTTTAATAATTTACCAGTAAGACATAGATTGCGTTCGTTGAAATCAAAAACGTCACAACAGACACGGGCATAGCGAACGAGTTGTGAAATATAAACACCGTTAGATCATGAAGATGGTGCCAAAGGAACATCACCATCTAAATATGGAAAATTAACAATAGGGAACGAAAAATCGTCTCTTTTGTCGTAAATTTTAGTGTGGAGTTTCCCGTTTAAAACCGAAATATCTTAATCCAGGAAAAGAAAGTTATTACCGAATAAATTTGAAGTAAGTTCCTTGGGGTAAAATTCAGCAGTATATTGAGAAAATTCTTGATTATTTAACGAAAAGTATCATCAAGATAACGGTAAGTGTTGTTGAATTTATCAATTAAATACAATTTCGACGGGTCTTTACTGAGTTTAGTCATAAACTGTGATTCGTAACAGTACAAAAACAAGTCTGCTATTAAAGGGGAACAATTAGTGCCCATGGGGATACCTAAAAGAACAAGTGATAAGGAAGCTACAAAGCAGAGATATGAGCGCTGAAGAGGATGACGTCCTTTGTGTGTTGACAATACCTGCTATATGGCTTGATCAAGCAAATATCTTTATGAGGAAGGCTGCTGAAAAGGTAAAATGGTTTTCCTTTACACAGATTTTTTTTATTTAAAAAATGAAATATTCTAAGGGAGAAATCATAGTTGTAAATCGTATCTCTACTGTTGACAGTAACTCTTTATTTTTTTCTTTTGTCGTCTTTGTCACCCTGATCAGTTTCTCTGTAATTCTGGAATCACAGCTTTGAGACATGAACAGAACTGTTCAGCAACGTTATAATGTGTGAAGAGACGTAAAAAAAACTTACTTATGTCAAGCGTAAACGTGTCTATGGGAGAGACAAAAGACCAGAAATAGCATGATAAATACAAATATTTGATAATTCTGCAGTATCTAAATCTGTTGATTCATATGTCTTATGTCATCATCTGGATATCTGTAGTGTTGTCATTGTACTTCACAATTCTTATGAATGTGGGCAATTATCTTTCAATGACTGGACATAGAAGATTCTGCCAGATTGACAGCCATTGAGAAAACCATCTATTCTCAATCTCTCTCTGAATCTCTGCTTGTTTAACCACTCCAATGACGAATCGGTCCTGTTGCCGTTTTTGACGATCTTCTTTTTCTTATCATTTTTTATCTGTACACTTACAGCGATCGCTTTTACACCCCAATGAAGTTACAAAAATAAGCATTCAATACTTATAATTACATTTTTTAGCTAGGATCATGATTACACGAATTTTATCATTTTTTTTATTTAAATCACATGTGCACTTTATTGTTGGACCTCGTGTTATCATGAATGATCTATCTTGTTTTTACCGAGAATGCAAAAATAGAAAAAATCGTCATTGAATGACTTATACTCCAATAAGTAGTCAGCAGACTGTATTTCTGTAATTTAAATATATATAATAATAATAGATCTTCAGTACTGATTTTACGTTTTGTTCTCTATCTATTGAAGATGCTTAAAACCTCCAATAAAGGCCTACATGTAAATCGATATCGGACATTGTGATTTATTTGTAAATCTTATTACAAGATTGATCGTTTATATAAATATACAGCGTTGATTTCCATTGTTTAACGCGAGCGTACATTTTAAATGAATAAATTGAATGAAAACTACGGTTTCTTATTTGTGCATTGTGATTAAAAGTTTGTAAAAACTATGTATAATTACTTTCATTTGTTTCTTACTCTGTCTTGAATTGGTCTCGTCGTACTATTGCAAATATTCAATTTCATGACTGCATCAAGTGTTTCTATCAGTTAACCATAGTGCTATCACATGGTAAGGTTAGAAATTAATGCTTAACCCTAGTTGTAAGTGTTTTAATGTCTTATCTTAATGTTTTAATTTATTGACATAACTGCACGATCCGATTTTCAATTAACAGTGGTACATGTAACAGTGTAAGGTACATTTGTAATCGTTACAAAAAATCCCGCTCAAACTTTTGTCAAAGACGGTTTTAACTTTGAATTGTTGCGAGAGTTTATGTTTTATGTTGAAGGCACTTGTATATATTGACCTGAAATACAAGAACTGTTCCATTGAGTTTAGATACATGTCTCCTGTTTCTGTCCCTGACCCATGTTTTCTGTATTCGGCATGTGTAGTGCATCATGCCATGAGATATTGTTACGTGTACCGTGATGAACTTTTGTGCAGGACTGCTTTGTGGTTTTTTTTACATGGAACTCCTGACCAGACTATGACTTTTTGACTCTTGACCTATGCACTTTGGGTGTGTCATCATGATACAGTGTGTTCCTTTGTATATTACCCTGACCTAGACGTATAATTTTAAATTGACCTTGCTTCTGAATATGTAGTATTGTCATAAGATGGTGAGTCTTGTGGCACGAGAAACTTTATATGATCTTGACCTTTGCCCTCATTGTACAACTTGCATATTTTGTTTGAAGTATACGGAGAATCGTCTGATTGCACTCATATCCCATATTCTTATATCTATATTAAATATATAGATATATTTGTATGTTTTTAATTGTAAGATCGGTATTATGAATTGGAGTTTGAACTAGTATACATTTTGTTAAGGGGCCATCTGAAGTCCGCCGCCGGGCGAGGGATTTTCTCACTATGTTAAAAACCCATTGGTGACCTTTAACTGCTTTTTTGCATTTTTGTCATGTTACTGTCTCTTAAACACATTTCACATTTCCATTCTCAATTTTTGATATGAGGAATGTTTTGATCAAATGAAAACTAAATCTTTTAATTGCCGTGAAAAATTTGAAAGAACATTTACTACTCTAGTAGCACCATGTGCTGCCAGTTGTGATAGCTAGATAATTCAAAATTGTTCAATCATTTTACCTTGGATTTTATTTCATGGACATGTTGATATGGATAGTCTGTTTAAGCATCTTAAAAATCACATGAAGGTATACGCATATCAATAGACTGAACTCAGTGCGAAGAACATTTAAAAAGTACACTTAGACAAAGAGCTCAATCTAGTGAAAAACTTTTTTTTATGCTGGTCACTGTCTGTTATCAAACTGCACCGCCATCCTTAAAAAAAATATGCAAGCTAATTCTAATAGAAGTAGAATCCAAAGGAAGTAAATAAACTGTTTACTGAAATAAATGTACAATATGTCTATGGGCCCCAGATGCCCCTGTCTGTGAAAAGAAAACAAAAGTAACCTTCCACATATAGAAACAGGATTTACGTAATTTTGACTGTTTAGTGACCATAAGCATTGTGTATAAGTTTCAAAACATTTGGTTGATGCAAACTAAAGTTAAAGAACAGAAACAACAGCTTAAGCATCTTTCCTATCTTTAGTCTACGTGTTGATATTTGTATCATTAGTACTAGTACCAACTTCTTATATATAATAACTCTTGTGTTATGGGGTATTAAGCATTACGTATAAGGTTTATAAAATTTGATTGATTACAACTTATTTAAAAGAACGAAAACGCAAATTCAGCATTTTCTATGTTTTTAAAGGAATTTGATAACTCTTGAACGGTAAAAGTGACGCTACCAAATTTCAAATTCAATTTTTTGTATGTGGAAATAACCATTGTCCCAGGTTAGGGGGATGGTGAAGACCCCATTAACATGTTCAACCCCGCTTTATTCAGTATGCATGTACCTGTCGCAACTCAGTGGCCTAGATACATTTGTCCATTTCTTTCCTCGTTTGAATTTTGTTTTATCGTGTTTTTTCTATGTTGTGATGTTATAATATTGTTTCATCCGGCTGCAAATGTTTTCACCTGTCCTAAGTCAGGAATCTGATGTACAGTAGTTATCGTTTGTTTGTGGAATTTGTACGCTTTTCTCGTTTCTCGTTTTTTTTATTTAGATTAGACCGTTGGTTTTCTTGATTGAATTGTTTTACACTAGTAATTTTGGGGCCCTTTATAGCTTGTGGTTCGGTGAGAGCCAAGGCTCCGTGTTGAAGACCGTACATTGACCTATAATGGTTTACTTTTATTAATTGTTATTTGGATAGAGATTTGTCTCATTGGCACTCATGCAACATCATCTATACATGTTTGCTCATTGTTGAAGGCCGTATGGTGACATGTAGTTGTTTTAAATTTCTGTGTACTTGGTATCTTCTTTGCCACATAAGGTGAAGGGTGGGGATCCTGCTAGCATGTTTAATCCGCCGCATTCTGTTTGCATGTACCTGTCCCAAGTCAGGATACTTTAATTCATGAATTGTCGTTTCTTTATGTGTTACATATTTGTTTTTGTTCATTTTTTGTACATAATTTGTCCGTTTCTTTTCTCGTTTTAATTGATTTACATTGTCATTTCGGTGCTTTTTATAGCTGACTATGCGGTACGGACTATGCTCATTGTTGAAGGCCGTAGGATGACTTATAGCTGTTAATTTCTGTGTCATTTAATCTTTTGTGGAGTGTTCTTATTGGCACTCATGACACATCTTTTCTATTTTGTGTATAAGTTTTGTAGTATTTGTTTGGGGCAACTAAAGTTAAAAAAAACCGGAACCCTTTGTTTTTGACGTTCGGGACGAACGGACTAGAGTAACTCCGTAGTTTATGCCCCTTATCTATGGTACCGACACAGAAGTTCCGACTAGTGTGCTGGTGCTACTCATTCCACCAGCACTGTCATTAACACACACACACCAAAACACACACACCAAAACACACACACCAACACAATTTTATTATAAAAATATTCAATCTTAATTTTGATTTGATTCTTTTTGGCGTATAATGATTATATGCATGCCTTAATTTCACAAGTAGTATCAAATTTGACAAATTTATTGTACATATACATTTTTGTTATATTTTATAACTTATTTTTCAATTAAACTTAAATTGATCATCAATTTCTTTTTATATGTCTTTTAAGATTCCGTTTTGAACAAAACGATTTGTTACATATATACTTCACACGTATTTCTATCAAATCTGACATTATTAGAAAGCAGCTATTAAATAAAATGCATTCGAACTTTACATGTGCTATATATGCAAGTCGTCAACTGGTCAAGTGGCTAGATGCATATATCGTTGGCCAATTGAACGACAGGTCTCCAAATTTTGTTGTTTTAAAACATCTAGAAATATTAAAGGAAATAAATAAAGACAGAACGACGGAATTAAATAAAAATAATGTTCGATATAATGTACCATTTCGATTTATTTTTAAAATCTAAACGATGCTTGATTTTATCTAGTTTCCTAATCATTAGAATTAGAAAATAAATACCTTACATCTTCTTTTATTTCCTAATCATTAGAATTAGAAAATAAATACCTTACATCTTCTTTTACCGTCGATCCTGAAATGTTTAATGTTATAAAACAATTTTAGCGTCTTTGACCTACTTTACCTTTTTATTCGGATACTTGTGGTTATCTTCTCCAAGTTCAACGGGAACATTAGAATAATCTAGAATAGAACCCAGATGGAACCAGGAATTCGGGTTACTATAACCAAACAACCCGGATGTTGAACCAGTTACCATGGTTTCGAACCAAAGAACCAAGGTTCAGAACCAAACAACCCAGATGGAACCAAGGTTTAGAACCAGAGTGCCCGGATAGAACCTTATTGCATTCGGAATTCTCATGACTTTTTATACCTGCAACGTATTTTGCAAATCATTTATTTATTTAGTATATTTATATATAATTAAAGACATGTCACCTTACCCACTTACATTATTCTGACTCCGAGCCGACTAGTCTTTTCTCTTACTCCATAATGCCGCGTGCGTATATATATATAATTACCGGAGAAGCAGCAAATATCAATTTAAAAGTCTTTGGTTCGACCCGGTCGAATTCGAACCCACGACCTCCAGCACTCGAGGCGAACACATTACCAGGAGACCACCGAGGGGTCATGCTTAAAGGACACTTCTATAAGGAATCGACGGACGATTTTAGATGTAATGACTTTTTAGCAGATTTTTCTTTATATCATTTTGTGGTTAAAAGTGTCTTCATATGTGTATAGACAAAACCGTAAAAAGGGTAAAATGCGATATATTTATGGTTAACAATTCTTATCTTTGGTCCTTTGATGATACTGGATACTCGTATTTGTAGATCTTTCTTTGATGATTATTTTAGTATACATTTAAGAGCAATCACCCCTTAATGAACTCTTCTGACTATTTTTTGTGATAGACAGAAGGTAGAGCTTGACATTCTGATTATTTTACCGCTCTTACTTCTATTCTACTGGTATCTTTGATACCGGACATTGTGATTTATTTGTAAATCTTATTATTAAAGACATGTCACCTTACCCACTTACATTATTCTGACTCCGAGCCGACTAGTCTTTGCTCTTACTCCATAATGCACAAATAACACGAGGTCCAACAATAAAGTGCACATGTGATTTAAATAAAAAAAAAATGATAAAATTCGTGTAATCATGATCCTAGCTAAAAAATGTAATTATAAGTATTGTTGTTGGGTTTTTTTTGTTTTTTTTTTATAAATTGCATTAATTAAAAGCTCTTCTGGCGTGACGGCCGTGTTTTTTTTTTAATGAGGATCATCATAGAGTTTACAAGAAGAACACAACTGTTAAAATTTACATACGACGGACGGCCAATAATGATTATATTGCTCTCATGGCCCAAATTACAGGACTTTGGATAATTGATTTATTTTAAGTCACTGTAAGCACTCTGTACCGTAGCATGGTGGACATATTTTATTGGTGGTGAAAACCGTAATATCCGGACAGAACCATCAACCTTCTGTAAGAACACTGGCAATCCTATTGAATTAAGATCGTAGTCGAACGCAACCACCACGGACTCAGTGTTAATAGGCACAGTTGGAAATCTAGTGAAAAATGTTACCTCTACTGTAAACAATACCGTAAAATAGGACCAAAGTATCATCCTCCATCGAAAATAATGATAAATCGGAACGAATGTCGTTAATTGAATAAAGGTGTTCTCTCGTCCTATTATCATGATTTTTAAATTTAGTGTAAAAAAAAAATGGCACAATAAGTCCCCTGAAAATTGTGCATATTCGCATATCACATTTAGTAAATGAATTTGTAAGTTTGTAAATTATAGATTAATCTACATTTAAGATTGAGCGCTCCGCAGAGAGTCAATAAGTAAGTAACAACGTCACTATCACATCTCAGATTAAGGCCTCCTCTGAATATTTCTTACATGTATGAATTTCAAAATGATGACATTAATATGTTTAATATGTAAATAAATAAGTCCGCTTTATATTGACTCTGTTTGATAGTTATCAGAAAACAAATCCGGACGATTTTTCAGGTGGTACAGCTGATATAACAGTTCATCAACGCCAAAAGGACGAAACATTAAAAGGTGATACCTCCTAGTGGCGGCCCCTGGGGAGGCACAGCCGTAGATCAAGCTTTCCATGACTTCATCAACATTTAAAAAAAAATCTAATTTTATATTTCGTGGAAGGGCCGACTAAAAAACTACAAACCCTTATTATCACTTTTGAAGTAGTCATTGGTAACTTATGACCGGGTTGTTGGTCACCTCTGTCATGTGTATTAGTTTCGGGGGAAACTAGCGGTAGTTTAGATAAAAGTTCAAGTCGCTGGAAAGTTTACATATTTATTTCACATCCATATATTTCAAATATCAAAACATAACTGAATAACAACATAAAAACAAATATAAAATACAAATTCAAAAGACTGATTGACATACAGAAAATGAACCAATCAAATATCTTTTTATTAAATAATATTAATTCGCGTTTTGCCGAAAGCGGGGATAAAGGATTAAAAACATGCTTCGTATAAGTTTGTCAAGAATGGCTTTCGGCAGTTATCACTTAGTGTCAAATTATCTATATTCTTTGTTACAAAACCTTTTATCTTAAAGACGGATATAAATCTTTGATAATTAATCTGAATGAAAGGATCATAGTTAAGTGTAAAATACAAGTAACTTTTGAATAGCGTAAACTACAATGAACTAATAAATTATTAAAACGCATTGACGACTCGGAATAATTGATCAAAAGCAAATATTATAAAAATATACAAAATCCTAAATGTGAACTTTGAACGAACAATTGTCGGGTCATATTACCCCGTCGCTCCTTATCTGATACTCCCGTATCAGCATGTGTAAATTATGAACGAATGATATTTCAAAATGCATACAGGAAAAATGAAAAAGAGCAACATTGTATTTACATTATTTACAAGCGCGCTATTACGAACATTTGTCGTCTAAAATTGTCTCTCTCAAAATATCTTTAAAGTACATGTAATTAAATATAAGTGTGTCTAAATATCAACACGAATAAAATTAATCACGAATCAATATGTATAAAACGAAGTCTGTAATATTTTTCACCATGCAAATAACAAATGAACACTGTCTCTCTCACCGAAATTCGATACTTGAATCTATATGGGAATATAAAATAAATCATAAATATGTATATAAACATTGTCGTTGCAATAAGTCATTGATTTGTTAAATAAATCTGTTTTCATCACCAACTCTATTTCCATCTGGAATGAACACTAAGAATATCACGGAGATTCTCTTCAATCTGAACTTTGTTACTACATATTTTAAGTTTCCGGAACATGTGTCCGAACTAGTTCTGTAGCACTATATATATTTATGTACACATTTTTGTACTAATACATTGAATACATCTATGTGAATGTAACCATTTATCAAAATGTCGCTTATACCTGATATCTCTTTTCAATAAAAACGCAAAGTGTAGATCATTTCGATACTTGAAAAGGCATTGTATGAAATATCGCAATACTGATTGTAAAGCTAAAAATATATATTTGCAGTAAATAAAATCTCAACATATTTCTCTTAAAATATTATGATAACTTGGGTACGGATATAAAATGTAAGTAAACAAATAGGGGGGGGGGGTCAAACTGTTGAACTTCAAATTGAGAAAAATAGAAAATAGGATATATAAAACTCAAGTGTAAAATTCTTTCTGATTGTAAACATGCTGTGTATTTTAAAACTAAACAGGTTCTGATGGAATTTTAAGACACTATTTTGTCTGAATAAAGATCTGAAGTACCTTTTTTATACTTTGAAATATGCAAATGAACTTGTGTCGTGATGTTGTTTGAAAAAATGTAAGTTTTGAAATAATATAAAAGTTTAACAATAGTTTCTATAAATGTAAAAAGCAGTTAAAATGATTTTTTTAAGGTTTGATCGTTTCAGCATAGGATCGTCACTCCTATATTGAAACTCCTTTGAACACGAATTGGGTGACGAGTCCAAGTCATGATCGAAAGGGGTCGAAATAAATGCCAAAAGTTTGGTACGACTGTACCCGTTTATACCATTGTTAGAACATGAAAATAACACCAATTTTGTAAAAATTGCAGTTACTTGATGTATGAACTGTCACTGATGTTTGTCTGATAATACGACCATTAACTTGTGTATTAAAAAACACTAGGTCCAAATTTACGACAAACATACTATGACAACCCAATATAAATTTAAATGTTGTTTTACTATTAAAAATACCGTTTGAAGGTAAAAAAAATATGAAAATCTGAAGTACTTGATTATGTAAATCTATCAAATTGTGATGTAAGAAAAACACGGGCTTGTACATTGTATGTAAGTTAACTTTTGCTATATAATTTGAAAAATGATGTGTAATTGTAATGTGCAATTCTACAGAAAAATTAAAAAGGGGGGTCATTTCTATCTCTTTGTTTTACGTGCTTTTATACGTTTAGTCTGATCCATACGTATTTTAAATTCGTGTCTTAATTCTGGAGGAATATTTTCTTCCGGTTCCCATGAATTGTTTGTGCTACCGAAACCTAACCATTTTATGTAATAATGCATTTTATTGTTTATACGTTTTGCTTTTACTATTCGTTCTACAAGATACCTATCTGAATCATCGTTATTTCGGTCATCATTTGTGTGCCGTTGTACCTGAGTATCGTTTTGTGTAGGGTTATTGGAGTTTGGCTGTGTATCCGGTCGAACAATTTCATCGTCATCCTCAGCAATTTCCTCTTCATTGTCATCATCGTCTGACATTTCGTCGTCAGTTGGAACATCTACATTGTTTGTAGGCCTGTCTTTTGGGTCGTAAAACTTCTTTAGTCTGTTGACGTTGACAATTCCTTTAATTGGTACATCGTCAGAACAGCGTCGGAGTCTATACGTGCTTTTACCCTTAACTTCGGTTATGTAATACGGGCCTTGCCATTTATTACAAAGTTTTCGGGATAACCCAACTTCCGTTTTCTTAGTATCTAGCCATACTTTATCACGAATGTTGTAAGAAATTTCCCTTGCTCTTTTATCGTGCTGTGCTTTGTACTTCTTTTGTGCTTCGAGTGCATTTTCTCGCGCTATTGCTCTAGCTAAAACTAAGTTTTCATGTAACTTGTCTATATAATGCTTAGCAACTGTTCCGACTTTAGAGGGTTCTGTTAAAACTGTGTCAATAGGCGTTCTGCATTCTCTTCCAAATACGAGGAAATACGGAGTGTACTGTGTCGATTCAGTGCATACTGACGTGTTCATAGCATGAGCAATACTTGGTAATTTGTCTGACCAATTTAACTGGTTAGCATCAATGCATGTGCGAAGTTTTTCAGCTATTGTCTTGTTATTTCGTTCGCATGTACTGTTTGTCTGGGGTCTGTAACTACTGGTATTTATCTTTTCGATTTCGAAGATATTGCAAACCTCTTTCAATATATTCGACATAAAGTTTTGTCCTTTGTCTGTGAGGATTGCATCAGGCGCTGAATAACGGCATATCCACTGGTTATAAAATAAGTCAGCTACATCTTTCGCGCTTGTATTTTTCAAAGGAAGTATTTCCATAAATTTTGTAAATGAATCGACTATTAGTAAAACGTGTGTGTAGTCGCCGGAACTTTTTCTAAATGGTCCTAAGATGTCCATGTGTACTCTTCTAAATACGTCCAGCACAGGAAGTGGTTGTAGTGGTGTCGGGCGCTTATGGGCGTCAGGTTTAGCTTTTTGACACTGCATACACGTCTGTACGTACTGTTGAATGTCATTGTACATACCAGGCCAATAGTATTTATATCGTATTGTATGGTAAGTACGTTCAATGCCATTGTGTCCACCGAGTAAGCTGTCATGGTATGACTTCAGGATATCGTCTCTTAGGGTTAATGGTACTGCCAATCGTTTAACTATCCTATCCGCTCTGTGACCTTTTCCTTTCGGGTAGTATAAATGAAATAATACGTCCTCGTCTATAATATAATCCTGTGATTCAATAACAGTTTTTCTCGCCTGTCTGGTCTTGTCGGGTAGTTCTTTATCCAATAGATATTTAATGACATCTTTGAAATTTTCATCTGTCCGTTGATCATTTACTACCTTTTCTTTTGGACTTGTGGTTATTTCGCAAATAGACGCATATGGGTCTAACTCGATGAAACTGGATTCTGTCTGTGTTGACGACTCGACTGTAGTTGTTGTAATAGTAGCTATTTCGGTATCATATGGTCTTCTACTTAATGCATCAGCATTACCATTAGCCGTTCCCTTTTTGTAAATTATTTCATAATCGTAGCTTTGTAGAAACATAGCCCATCTTGCAAGTCGGCCTGTGATTTTCTCCTTCGTAAGCTTCTGAGTGTGTAGTAGTGCTTCATGATCTGTAAATATTGTGAATTTTCGGCTAGCCAAATGAACATGATATTGTTTAACTCCTTCAACCAAAGCTAAATATTCAAGATCCCTGATACAATAGTTCTTTTCGGCTCCTCTTAATGATCGTCCACCATAAGCAATGACTTGTTCTCTGCCTTTATGATCTTTTTGTCCAAGAATGTAACCAATAGCGATCTGTGAAGCGTCCGTGTAGAGTATAAAATCTTTTGAAAAGTCTGGAAACGCGAGTATTGGAGATGAGATTAAAAGTTTCTTTATCTCTTCGAATGACTGTTGGCAGCTCTTGTCCCAAATAAATTTAGCTCCTTTCACAAGCTGTCTGTGTAACGGGTTAGCAATTTCAGAAAAACCTTTTACGAACTTCCTGTAGTAATTTGCCAGTCCTAAAAATGCTCTGACATCTGTTGTATTTTGGGGGACAGGAAATGTCTTAACTGCATCTGTCTTGGTTGTGTCAACCGCTATTCCATCTTTGGACAAAACATGGCCTAAAAATTTTACTTCTTTTGCAGCGAAAGTACATTTTGTAGGTTTAAGTTTTAGATTGGTTTCCCGTAGCTTTTGAAATAGAGTCGTTAGGTGTTGCAGATGCTCTTCAAATGTTCTTGAAAAAACGAGTACATCATCCATGTATACTAGTGCACTTTTCCAGTTTATACCACGTAATGCTTCGGACATGACTAATTGAAAAGTGTGTGGACTGTTAGAAAGGCCGAATGGTAGTCGGTTAAATTCGAAGACTCCTTCGTGACATGTGAATGCGGTTTTATGTTTCGTTGCCGGATCAAGCTTTATTTGATGAAATCCATTAAACATATCGACGGTACTATAGAATTGCGCCTTCGCCTCGCCTAACATATCAATAATATCGTCCATTTGTACAATCGGGTGCACCTTTTTAGTTGTTAAAGAATTCAGGAGACGAAAATCAACGCAAAACCTATACTGGGGCGTGTTGGGTGTTGACGATGCTGACTTAGGACTCTTCTTTTGGACTAAACAGATGGGACTGGCCCATTCACTTTGTGACGGTTCTATGATATTATATTTTAACATCTCTTCTACATGTTTGCTGGCTTCTCCTTTAACGGCTGGTGATTGTCTGTAGAACCTTTGTCTTACAGGTTGCGCATCGCCTGTTTCGATACGGTGGGGATGGAGATCTGTACAACCAAGTTCGGATAAATTCATAGCAAAAACGTCCCTATTTGTACCTAACATCACCATTAGTTTTTGTTTTTGTTCTGTTGTTAAATCAGAGTCAGAAAAATTGAAATTTAAACTTTTAGCTATTTCGATGTACTTTGCTTCATTATTTTTATTTTGTGTACCCTTATCTATTGAATTTATTTCTACTGTGTCATCGGTGATTTCACTTGAAATCGAGTTCTCTATTATGTCACTAAACTTGCCTATTTTTGTATGTTTAGATAACCGTACTTTTGCATTTGTAGGATTAAGGACTTGTAAAAATGTTTTATTGTTTCTTATTTGTACAAGACATGTGGCACCTACAATATTCTGTTTACCAATCAAGGCTGGGTTCGGTTCAATAATACCTAATTTAGATTGTATACTTTTGTCAACAGTTTGAACGGGGATAATGACTTCTGACCTACTTGGAATTACTTCATCGTTAACTAAAGAAATAAAGCATATACTATTGTCATTATTATCACCATTAGTAAGGGGAACTTCAGTAATACCAGACTGCAGAACAAGGGTTTTGTCATCAAAATTAAGCCTTGCCTTCTGATTGTCTAAAAAATCTAAACCCAGAATTATAGAATGTGTAAAATTTTCAAAAATATGAAAAGTTTGTCGCATAGTTAAACGACCTATTTCTATAGGGACTTCAATTGT
The DNA here is from genome assembly GCF_965363235.1 of Mytilus galloprovincialis. Classification (NCBI taxonomy): domain Eukaryota; kingdom Metazoa; phylum Mollusca; class Bivalvia; order Mytilida; family Mytilidae; genus Mytilus; species Mytilus galloprovincialis. Next base: position 78,385,163 of record NC_134845.1, on the reverse strand, counting down.
TCCTATTCCTCTTAAAGATGCTCCACTTGCTCCGGTTGCAAGAAGAGATGCCTTTTCAAGTGTTACTTTCTTATGCAAATTTGCATAATAAAAATCTGCCGAAATTGCGCTAATAGTAGCTCCAGAATCAACCATAGCCATACCAGAATGATTTGCAACCCGAATTTTAATTAAATTTGATGCCTTTGTGTTATTTAAACCTGTTGCCGAAATAAATTTTGATGGTTGCGCCGAAAAATGTTTTGGTTTTGATCTACACATTTTTGCTTTGTGGCCTATGGATTTGCATTTATTACATTTTATTCTAATAACGCGACATTGAGATGGAATATGGTCACACTCACCGCATCTGTAGCATGGGTTACGTCTGCGTTGTCGTCTTGGCGTTCTGTGACGATGTTGAACTTTGCGATCATCAAGAAATGGTTCCACCATTGTCGGACTTGAAGTAGGTTGCTGAATCGCTTTGCTGTTTACGGCACTAATTTGTTGTAGTAACTTCTCTATTTCCGGTTGCAGTTTTGTGACGATATTATCCTGTATTCTCTTCTGGTCTTCCTCTTGTAGACATTTTGATGTCGCTTCTACTGAACGCAATCGAGTTTCTGCTTCCGCTGCTGTCTCTGGCCATTTACCGAGTGCCATTTGTCGCATAAGCTCAGGTTTACATTCATTTCGGAGCTTCCATAAGTAAACTGTTCTCCATAATCGTGGTTTTCAGATAAAGCATGAAGCCGGTTAATATAGTCTGACACTTTTTCATCTTCGCGTTGAGAAAGGTTTATTAAATCAGTACTAGTTTGAAAATTTTGTCCTGAAGAAAATGCATATTTCTTTAAAAACTCGCACTTCAAATTGTTTTGACTTTTTGTTACATCCTCTGACAGTTTATTGTACCATATCTGTGCGTTTTCTTCTAAAAATAGTGGAAATGCATTACAAAGTTTAGATTCATCGTAATATAGCGAAACAAAGTTTTCAAATAATTTCCACCAACGACTTGGGTTTTCGGTAAAGTCACCTTTGAATTTAGCTAATAATTTAGTAGGGTCCATTTTGGAATCGGTTGTACAGATCTATATTTATGTTAAAAGTTCATCATAGTTGTGATAGGAATAAGTCCAATGGAAACGGAAAACACATTTTTCTCCTCTTTCGTCGTTTCATTTCCTCGATAAAATTTTGTAACTAGCACTTATATATAACGAAAAATTGTTAATTTTAAAAGTACATTTTCTCACTCGCTTGGCTTTTGGGGTACACTTCTGAGATCACGGGTACTATTCCACCACTTATGACCGGGTTGTTGGTCACCTCTGTCATGTGTATTAGTTTCGGGGGAAACTAGCGGTAGTTTGGATAAAAGTTCAAGTCGCTGGAAAGTTTACATATTTATTTTACATCCATATATTTCAAATATCAAAACATAACTGAATAACAACATAAAAACAAATATAAAATACAAATTCAAAAGACTGATTGACATACAGAAAATGAACCAATCAAATATCTTTTTATTAAATAATATTAATTCGCGTTTTGCCGAAAGCGGGGATAAAGGATTAAAAACATGCTTCGTATAAGTTTGTCAAGAATGGCTTTCGGCAGTTATCACTTAGTGTCAAATTATCTATATTCTTTGTTACAAAACCTTTTATCTTAAAGACGGATATAAATCTTTGATAATTAATTATAGGTTAGACAATACTTGGTCATGTTTTATGAAGATTTAAGCCAATTTAGAACATATTCACACTTTAGAATGACCTTACAAAACTATCCTTTCCCATTGTAATATTCAAACCTAATAAGAGTTCACTTTTTGTAATGAACTAATTATAAAACATAGGTAATGATGGTTGAAATAAAATAGCACTGACATAGTTTGTGAAGGATAAATTGTTTTTCTTTTGCTTCAGGTAAAATTTAATACTTATATATCTTTAGATATTTTTTTATTTTAAAAAGCAACACAATTTTATATAAATCCCCTTTTTAACATTAATTTTGATTTTTTTATAAATATAAAACTCTCTGTATGAATATTTGAATTCAGACCATTAAATGCTTAGTTTTCCATGCACTATGAAATGCTATACATGAACGACTTTTCATTGTCAGTTAATTATGAAAGTGAACTCTTAATAGCTGCACTAACGAAGTGTACAATCCCCTAAGGCTATTTTCCCCAACCTAAGGCATTTTCCTTTGTAAAATAGCCAACTGATTAAAGATGAAAGCTAGAGCAAAGATTAAAATAAAAACATTTTGAATTTTGCAAAATTTCATGCATTTTCTAATGGTACACATACATAGAATACACAAAAAAAAATTGGTAAGGATAAATAAAATGATATTTATTTAATTTATATACCTTACATTTGAGGGAATTATTTTCTTTTTCTTTCAAAAAAACACAATGCCAGACTGCTGATATATAAAGCAAAAGATTGTTTTCGGAGAAACACAATACATTTAAATTTATCAATAAAAACTAAGCATTTAATGGTCTGAATTCAAATATTCATACAGAGAGTTTTATATTTATAAAAAAATCAAAATTAATGTTAAAAAGGGGATTTATATAAAATTGTGTTGCTTTTTAAAATAAAAAAATATCTAAAGATATATAAGTATTAAATTTTACCTGAAGCAAAAGAAAAACAATTTATCCTTCACAAACTATGTCAGTGCTATTTTATTTCAACCATTGAAATGATCATTACCTATGTTTTATAATTAGTTCATTACAAAAAGTGAACTCTTATTAGGTTTGAATATTACAATGGGAAAGGATAGTTTTGTAAGGTCATTCTAAAGTGTGAATATGTTCTAAATTGGTCAGACAATACTTGGTCATGTTTTATGAAGATTTAAGCCCTCGGCTTCGCCTTGGGCTTAAATCTTCATAAAACATGACCAAGTATTGTCTAACTTATAATTAAACCATTGTGGTGACGTCAGCCTATTCATTTACCGTGGATTCTTTTTCTTTAGAACATACTCACCCCTTCTCGTCCAATGAAAAGTCAGTTTTTTGCCCTCTAATTTTCACTAGTACATGGTTTTCCATGCATTATGAAATGCTATACATGAATGACTTTTCATTGTCAGTTAAATTGAATTATGAAAGTGAACTCTTAATAGCTGCACTAACGAAGTGTACAATCCCCTAAGGCATTTTCCTTGGGAAAATAGCCTACTGATTACAGATGAATGAGAAAAGATTGAAATAAAAACCTTTTGAATTTTGCAAAATTTCATGCATTTTCTAATGGTACACATAATAGAATATACAAAAAAGTATGGTAAGGATAAATAAAATGATATTTCTTTAATTAATATACCTTACATTTGAGGGATTATTTTTCTTTCCTTCAAAAAAACACAATGCCAGACTGGTAATATATAAAGCAAAGGGTTGTCGGAGAAACGCAATACATTTAAATTTATCAATAAAAAGTAAGCATTTAATGTTTAATGGTCTGAATTCAAATATTCATACAGAGAGTTTTATATCTATAAATAAAAAATCAAATTCCAAAAAGGGGATTTATATAACATTGTGTTGCTTTTTAAAATAAAAAAAAATGTAAAGATGTACGAGTATTAAAATTTACCTGAAGCAAAAGAAACACAATTTATCCTTCACCAACTATGTCCGTGCTATTTCATTTCATTCATTGAAATGATCATTACCTATGTTTTATATTTAGTTCATTATAAAAAGTGAACTCTTATTTAGGTTTGAATATTACAATGGGAAAGAAAAATTTTGTAAGGTCACTCGAAAGTGTGAATATGTTCTAAATTGGTCAGACAATACTTGATCATGTTTTATAAAGATTTAAGCCCTCGGCTTCGCCTTGGGCTTAAATCTTCATAAAACATGACCAAGTATTCTCTAACCTATAAAGAATCAACACTTCCTTAATTCGTCGCTGAAATGGACTCACCATTTTATATTCTTTTGTTTCCTTTGTGCGCCTAATTACATTAAAGTTGAATTGACCAATTTACTGATTTCTGTTCAGTAATGGAATTAATTTAAAAACTTACCTTTAATTTTTGTAGTTCACACATGCCTGCACTGGGAGTCGAACCCGTCCATGAATTATCTTAAGTGTCACTAACATCAACATATCGATGAAACCTCTCAGCTACCAATTGGTTACAATTTACTTGTCTAATTCATATATATATATAAATGAATATTTGAAATACATCGGTACTACGAACACACATAGATTGTACCTTTATATATACAATAATAGGCAATTGTATAGTATGAGTTGGTAGCCGCGAGGTTTTATGGATTTGCTCAATGAGTCAGAACTTGTCGGCTTAGGTTCGAATCCTGGTTTTTTATTTTTTGTTGTTGTCCCTATTTTGTAGTTTTCCTGTTTTGTTTCTGTTTTTTTTAAGTTATTTTGGATATTTTGTTTTACAAAAGCTAGTTTGGTCGTTTATTATTGGATCATTGTTTGCTATTCCACAGGTTTGAAACGAAAATGTTAACATTATAGGTGTCCATTTTTGTTTTATAAATCAGAATAGTATGATTTAATTTGTTTATTCGCAAATTCCTATGCTAGAAAATTGTGATGTGCCAAGAATAAGACTTCTTATTAGAAATTACGGACACATGCTTTATATACTAGTATATGATATATATATGGGTTTTTTTCAAGTTGTTGTCCCCGGCTTTGAGACATTCCCCATTTTCATTCTCAATTTTATTATAAATAAGATCAAATATGTCTCATTATGTCAAAACATATAATGTTCAGATGCCTGATAAATGAAAATCTTTAAGGGCAGACGTGTTGTGTAAAACATGTATTTGTATTGTTTTAACCATTTAAATGTAATATATAATTTATTGTAACGCATCGTTTGTCCCGATAACATGGTTATTGAAACTCACTTACAATACCTTCTAATTAAGAATAGGCTTTAATTTTCAAAAGACATTAATCACAATAGTTTATGTTATAGATACAATGGATAAGCGTTGATTCTTTTTCAGGAATCAACGCTTATCCATTGTATCTATATCACGTAATCGGTTAATAATATGTAATTTGTCACGTGTCAAGCGGTTCATTGATTTTCAGCATATCAAGGAAAAACAGGCACGTGCCCAAATAATGTTTAATATCTCGTTTATTTATGATTATTTTCCTATGAAATTTGAAATTTATGCATTAAATATCAGATTCTATCATAAAATGAAAAGAAATTACATGTAACAGCACCAAATCTAGTCCTAAGTGGCATGTTATAAGTCCTTAGTGACCAAGGACCCCTTAGCAGTGTTTGGACGCACCTATAAGACGTACCCGAAATAAAAGATTGGATTTTTTTTCAAAATTAGCGCACATGCAATGCACCACCTCTTCGGAGTCCTCCAAAAAGGTAAAGTTCCCGTGTATTGGTATGTCTGGTGTATGTAATTTATTATGTATACCACACGTTTCATCTACAATATACAGAAATGACACGGCGGGGTATTGTAAAGCTATTGAGGGACTATTAATGTCATATTCACATCCCTGGGCGAAGAAATTACCGGTTTGAGAAAACACCGTGTGTATACTGACTAATTATAATAGCGTTCTGGTCTTTTACGCTGTCTAGTCTCAGAATGAAAGGTTGAACAATTTTTGTAGGTTATAAATGAAAATAAAAGACCGTCAAAGATTTTAAGAGAACGGAAAAAGAGCTTTGCAAACGTGTCTCTAACGACAAAAAAATGTAGATTATTTTGATCATTCGAACTGGTGTAAATAATGAATATATAAATTGTTAAGACTCTTTCATATAATTGTTTTTTTTTTATTGTATTTACAAATTTTATACGAACTCATGACGATTCAGATCTTGTCCTTTCGTGTAGACACCTAGTTCTTGTTGAAGACTAAACATGCGCTCTTGATTTACCATTTGTTAAATTGAATAATATCCAACATCTCCTATAGTATGTGTTCCGTTTGATTACTTTAAAATCAGTTTATAAGAATTCATAATTGAAAGGATTATTGACCAATTGCATGAATATACTAATATATACATTAATCGGTGTGAATTGTTTCACATACTTATATATGAACGTCTTTATTTTCGATCTAAAAAGGGTAATTATAAAGAGAAAGATATTTTAAACAGTCTTAATATATTCCAATGATCACACACAAATCAAATCTAAATCCGATTTCAATTATTTCGTGATTCTAAAATACGTTTTTAGGCAGAAATTACTATAATATGTTTTATCTTATTATCATAATATTCCCAGTTGAAGCTGGGGTCACACATTCAGGATTTATTACTGCCGTCTTTGACAGGACCATTCCCGATTAAAATTTGTCAAAAGTCTGATCAAGATCATGTGAATCGTGGATGGAAATTCAAACTTTAATTAAAATTTGTAAAACAAATAATTTAATCACGACAACAATCAAATATTGTTCGGGATTATCGGGATATTCAACCGTTTCAAAGTGATTTATCCCGATAATCCCGTTTTCAATCCGCTTCTAATTCAATTTGTATCTTTCACCTGGTAAATTTCGACCGAGTCTGTCACGACTGCGTCCCGATTCTACCGAATGTAATCCGACAGAGATCAGACAGTGACCAGACAGTGAACCGACGCTGACGAAAGTTATCCGTTCGAAACCTGTCGACATACTCGGGATGATCAGTTACTGTCGCAACGTAATCCTATCACGGTCCGCTCTATCACATTGCAAACGGCTTTGTCTGGTATCAGTCGTATTGTATTCTGTAATTGTCGGGACTCTGACGTGGGTATCATTGACGAATATCGTATTAATAACAGGACTCAATCGGAACGGTTTCGGCAAAAACGGTTCGCAATCGACAAGATCTTGATGCAATCTGGACTCAATCGGCAGAAAAACAGCAATGAAAAATTTCTCCAGATCATTCCCGTTCCACAGGACACCGTGTAGAATACACAGACCATTCTTAGGATTTTGATCCGATACAGCAGAATCTGTCACGACACAGGCACGATTGTAATCCGACTAGATAAAATCGGCTGAGTTTCCCCAAATGTTACGGGACGCACCTAACTGTCGGGGTGCTTCGCCGACTATTCAGACCCTTCCCCACCCTTAGGAATCTGTTACGAACTTAAACGACTGCGTTCAGACAGTGATAGGACATTCTAGATAATTGAGAATATATATAGTAATCCAACTTTTTTCACTTTTCGTGTCGTATCGCCGTTTGATCTGAAACGGGAGCAATCATCGGCAATGTGGAAACCCCGCATTAAGGAAAAGAAAAGACGTTTTTTCTATATATTTTTTTACAAAGTTGCTAATTGTTTAATTATTTCGTAATTTGCTAGGTCAGTGTCGGATTCCGGGCGACATAGCGTACACTTTCCTTTTAATTTTTAGCATTATCAAAATTGTAATTTTTGTATCCTTGCTATCCTTGCTAATTCTTCTACTGTATATCACAGCTAGTGAATAAGTCTAAATGTTCGTACAATGTATAGTAAGATCTCTTTTCCACACATGGACATTTCATTAGTACAGAAAGTTCGCTATAGTGTTCCATCATGGTTTTAGTGCAGTTTCGAGAGCTTAGTGCACCACGGCGGCCTAGTGTTGTTTTTAGACGCATCATAAAGTCCATGTCCCACCATTGCAACACTTTATTATAAATTTGCTGGGACTTGACCATGATACTAATAGTATAATATTTCCCTTTTAAATAGTAATTGTTATGAATGATAATATTTTATATTAATGCTATCTTAGTTTTTAAATAGTTATTTGGTATAATATGGTGTCGTCTCGAAAGTCATTTTTGGGCAAGATATTGTTTGTTTTATAGTGTATGTATATTCTGCACGAATAATTTGTATCGCAATCATTATAAAAAACTAAACTATGTGGACCGTATGAGATAGCACACACGAAAGCTGATTGGATAAATGTGATGAATTGTTACGCCTACATTACTAAAACTGATTTGCATTCGAATGTCAGCAAACACCTGTCAGTAACAACAAATGCAAGCGTGGCTGTAAATTTTATATTTTAAATTTTATTGAATTTAATTATTAAAATTTTTAATCAGATAATATAAGACATTTACATATTCTATCATGAACAAACCTATGGAAGCTTTTATTATTTTTTTCTTTTACATCCATTCGTAACAATTTTTAAGGATTCAGTCAATTAAAATAAATCACTTTTAAATTTCATGAGTTACAATAATTAATGCAATTAATCAAACTGATGTAAATATTTTCATTGTAAATTCTTGAGCATCAATCTTACTTATTTTAATCTTTTCATCGACATCCTTTTAGAACTTTTTAAACATAGCTAATGTTTTTTTTTACTGTTTTTAAAGTTACTAAAAAGATAAATAATGGCCTGTAAATATATCCCTTCGCCACCTTCTCTTTTATATTAATATTTAATATAAATATAAGGTCTATATTTTACTACCGTGTGACACGGGTGTTTCGTTGCGGAGGAGTTTACGAAGAAAAGAAAGAAAGATAGGTTAGAGATTTATTTGTGTATTCGATATTTGAAAAATAAGTTAGATAGTCACTATTCGTTTTCCATTTTTTCAGGGGGATTTCAATAACTGTTTGTACACTTTCTTATTTAACAGAAAGGTATTTAAATAGGAGCGCACCACATGTAACGTACATTTTAATATAGCGACTTGTGTTTTCCGGAACGTAATATTTTAATTATTTCACAGACTTTTGCAATAATGTTAAACCTTTATTTTTAACAAATGCTTCTCAATCTGGTATGCAAGAAGGTTATAAAGGGCTTTTGGATTATAGACAAAAAAAAAATTATGGAAAATCAAACGCACAAGTCTGGCAAAAATGAAAGGACAATGCTATGATAATAAACGGAAAACGACAAAAGACATACATAGTTATAGTTTTTTTTGTCTCAAGTTTACAATAACTCAAATGAAATTTATATAGAAAACATGAAAAGTTAAATGATAATGCATATTCATTTTCAATATAAAAAAAAAGTAACATCAACAATTTAATTAATCATATTTAGATTACGTTTTCAAGTGTTCATTCCGACATCCGTAGTTTTTAAGAGTATAAAAATTATCTGCAACGACAAATGTTTCACCACGGCATAAATATTTATTTCCAATCACTTGTAAACCATTAAATATAAAGTTTTTGATGCTTAATTTATATTCAATGAATAAATATTATTTCGGCAATCTGTTGATTTGTAACTCAATTCGCCGCGGTTTGCGCAGCAGTATGACTTTGAACTACTTATGTTTTTTTAATATAAAAAATGTTAAATGATTAAATAGGGGAGGTATGAATTAAAATTGATTATTTTCTTTATTTAATCAAGTTGACATGGTAGACTTTCAGTTAACATAAAACCGTCTTCTTTTTAATTTATATTTTATCTTAAAAGGGGAGCAACCCTGATAAACACTGGGAAGTTTTACCCGTTTTGTGTCCAAATTATTAAAATCGGAACACGACGGAACACGGTCTGACAACATCTTAGCGTAATTTTGTATCTTTGGTCTATTTTGGTCAGACACCGTCGTAACAGATCTTAACAGCTCGCTAGGAGATTCAGTCTTGTTAATCTGGACATGCCTTAACGGACTGATTTACCTGATGAGACTATCGATCGTAACGGAGCCTTAACGGTCTAAAATGTCTCGACGTTTTTCTCTAGCGGTAAATCAAGTCAATTAAGATATAATCAGACCAAAATGATCATTTCAGACTGAAATCGTGCTACTAGTGAAAGGGTTAATGTCTATAAAAAAATATTCAACCAATTTATTGATGACAAGCTATGCAGTAAGAACATTTCTACGGATCACAAACTGTCGTATCTTTCTTTGTGTTTGAAGCAAAAAAAAATCCTAATCAAGTAAAAGAGCACAATTGGTTCCCAATGGAAATGCTGATCATTTGGTAAACACCAAGTCCGCAAAACATTTTTTTTATTAGTAAAAACAATCAACCTTTTTGAGAATTGTTTGTTTGAATCATAATTTTATAGATTTTGAATTACTGAGACAAGATACCTTTATTTTCGTTGGTCATTCCTTTATAAGTAAATAAGTGTAAAAAGGTCAAATGTTTCAATAGCATTGCAAGATACAAAAATGGCTTGGAATGTATGTCAGTTACATATCTATATTATTAGTTACATAGTGTCCTAGTGACCAAATACGATATATACGTGGTCAGTAAATTCCATATGGGTTGAGAGCGAAGCAAAGCTCGAACCTTTATGGTTTTTGCTGATCCCGTATACATCATATTAGGACACTAGGACACTATGTAACACATTTATTTTACTTTTATTAATTGTTGAATTTAGACTATAGTTGTTTCATTTTCAATCATCACTTCTTTGTATATTTATATAAAAGTATTCAAGTGTTCAATTTTACTAACCTATTTCCATTCAATTGCACAAAACAAACTAATGTCAACAATAACAAATTAATAGCAAGAACCTTCATATAACAATATTAAACAAAACTTGCAATACATTAAGATAATCAAATAGTGACAGAGTCGTAACTCCACTAATAACCATGTATTGAAATAAGCCGCACCTCCCTACTAACCTAATTTGGAATATACACGGTCTCGATGCGGACGCTTTTAACTAATCATATTTGTATAAAAATTTAAGTTTGCTTTTATATATTCACTACAATTATTCATTTCTCTTGAACCTGGTCTTGTTGAAGTATATTTCTTTATATAATAATGACAACCGGTCTCTTATATTTTACCTTGATCTGAATTTTTTCCCCTTCATCGTCCCTAATAGTAAACATATTTTTCCTTTTCTGTCCATATCGTCTGCTCAAAAAGCATATTTAAGAAATAATTCATTGCAGGCGCAGAATTGTTTTCATTTTACCATGGGTTGGGAATTTATATTCGATTAGTTTATCCTCAGCGTTAGCGTGGGATAAAATACCAATATAAAGGCCCAACCCATGGTTAAATGAAAATAAATCTACGGCGCCATGAATTATTTCGATTGTAATTAGACAAATTCGGTAATTTTGTTAACCGTGAAAGCCCTATACATACAATACTGTTTTGGCTGTTCCGTTTTACCCAATTTGATAACATTATAGTTATAGTATAAAATTTGACTATTATTTCAATCGCATTTTTCACATATATATTTACCTCCTTTGTAATTTTATTCGTTCTGAGACGTACAAGAAGCTTTAAAACGCCCGGTATTTATAGTTTTGCGGAATTTTTGTTTTATTGAATTTTACCATGAAAAATAAATTGAAATGGACTGATTTGTTTATTTTTCTGTAGATAAGAAATCATTATATCGTATTAGAATCTTGGCCTACGTCAATCATGTCATTTAGGGGTTTTGACGTCGAAAATTAAGAATATCTGGTAGTATAAAAAATTTGTAACGCGGAATAGCCATTTTTGTGTTTTAGTGCATTTGCACTAGATAGACATATTGTTGACTGGTTGATGATAATAGGTCGTCATACTAGAATTAGTATTTTGCACCCTTGTTCAATTATTCACCACTTATTTGAACCTCATTTTATTTTATCAGAATTTAGAATTTGTAACGTCTAGTCGGTTTACTTATTTATTGAAAAAACAACACTTTTCATCAATGATTATAGCTTGATGGTCATGCTCCGTTTTTCTGATTTTTTTGAAATTCATCTATTTTATGTTTTTACTTTACAATGTTCTATGGTTTCCTTTACCACTATTTTAATAATAACACATCAATGCCAATATTTTTTCGTTTCTAAATTTTCTATACATATCTATTACAGTATTCATTTTCAATTTGTATGAAACGTCGTTAAGAGTACTTTTGTTAAATTTGAACTATTCCTTTCCTCGCCCACATGACATGTTACTTTGACATCTCTAAATGGTTTTATTCTAAATTGTAGAGGGTCTTTTATCAGTGTGATTTACCCTAGCTAGGTCTCATGTCTTGACTTGCGAAATAAATGATATATTTTAGCTTCTTAATTGTTTTTTTTCTCCATTTATATTGTGTTTTATTTGGATATATTACTCACAATATAGATATAAAAAGATGTGGTATAAGTGCTTATGAGACTGACCTTGCAAGTCACAATTAATAAAGGTAAACCATTAAAGGTCAGTGTACGATCGTCAACACGGAGCATAGGCTCTCATCCCAGAGCAAGAGATAAAGGGTCCAAAACAATTACTAGTGTAAAACCATGGACACAAGACAATCAACAGTTTAATCTACATAAAAACCAGAAACGAAAAACACTTTTAAACCACATGAACAAACGACAACAAATGAACATCAGATTCATGCAGTTGCAAACAACTGCAGCCGGTTGAAACTTTTTAATGGTAACAAACATTCCCCCTTATCTGAAACAATAGTGTAACATCACAACATAGAAAGACACACTAGAAAATATCAATTGAAATGGATTTACTCAATCAAAAGACATATAAGCAAATGTGACATACACTTAACGACGGAATTTGATCTATGATACAATGTGAATACAAAATAAAAAATAAAGGGATGAATAATCAAAGTTACAGTATAATCTCGCTGTGACATTTTGAAACAGTATCAGCCATTTGCAATAATTTGATGCAAAGATAAATGAAAATAAATTTGTTGTTACGTATACATGTAAAGTTCATATGGTAAAAGAAATGTTTTTACCAAATTTTAATTTTTTATGTTCACATAACTAAGGAGTGAAAATTAACAATGATACCAAACACTTATCAAAGCTAGTATATATACCAGATCTAACCTTGAATACAATAAACATGGAATAAGAAAAAAGCATTGCAAATAGTATCAACAGGTAAAATAAACAAGAAAACACGATTTGGAAGTACTCGCAGTTACAGTTAGCTAGTTGAAGGCCAAAAACAATTTATAATAAAAATCATGCATCAGAGACTACAACCAACTAAAACCCAACCCAGGGATTGAATATTTAATGTCATGGACAGTAAAAGAAGACTTGACTTGTACACAAACAATTAAAATAACAGCTTTATAGATTACAATTAACGTGGCTGTGTCTTCGTTTGAAAAGAATACAAGTTAAATTATGTTCAATTTGCTGATGGCAAAATCGATATGAATGACAATGTATAATAAATGTGTTTAAAGGTTCGATGAGTTAACAGGGATCACATAGTGATTTCTGCGCTTTGAGCACATGAATTATAATGTGAAATAACGTTTTTAATCAGTTTCTACAGATACAATCAAACCGTGGTATCTATGAAAGAATTTGGTAAAAGTTTTAACTCATTTATGGTAACGAATCCCTGTTTTAATAATTTACCAGGAATGCATTGAATTCTTTCGTTAAAATTTATGACATCACTACACACACGGTTATAACGAACGAGTACGGACATATTAACACCATAGGATGGAGTCAAATGAACATCGCAGTACAGAAAAGGTAAATTAACAATAGGGAATGAAAAATTGTTTCTTTTGTCATAAATTTTAGTATGGATTTTTTTTTGGAATTGAAATGTCTCAATCTAGAAAAAGAACAATTACTGTTGTATATGTTAGATTTAGTTAAAATAAGTTCTTCTGGGTAAATAACGGTAGTAAATTTAGAAAACTATTGATTATTTAACGAAAAATATCATCCTGATAACGGAATGTAAAGTTGAATGTTTCAACCAAATTCAACAATGACCAGTCCTTTATGAGTTTGGTCATACACTGAAGTTCATAGCAATACAATCATAACTCTGTTTTTAAAGAACGCACTTAGTTATCACCGACTAACATATATGTCGAAAGAGAAATGTCTATGATTTTCATTATCTTTATCAAAGTCTTCTGTCTAATTGATTATCTTTTATATTACTGTTACTTACCTTTATATTAAGGATTTCATTCACTTTTGGATTGTTTAATGTGATAAACATTCGATACTGAAACATCCCGTCAATGTGTTTGTATTATCTTTCATTTTTTGCTGGTGTGTTTTGTATATGCGACTTTTTGTGTTTCTTTGGTTCGTATAACGTGACTCTGTACTTTAAAAGATCCCATCAATATGATATTGTTCTATTATATGTCATTATGATATATTTCTATTATGAATTAGAAAATACGTCGAACCACAAATGTCAAAATTATTCAATCGCGTAGTGGGATGAACTATTTGTGGATTCTTATAAATTCTATATCAATGGATGTGCTTGTAGATAGATGTTTTTGGTGTTCTGTTAAATTGTTCCTTTAAAAATTGTAACACGATGATTACTGCTGTACCCATATTTTGACTTTTTTATTTATTATGTTTGTTTAGTTCACGCATCATTGAAAATATAACGGAATTTGACGAGACTGTCATCAAAGTAAAAAGTTTAGCGCTAAAAACCAGGTTTAATCCACCATTTTCTACATTTGAAAATGCTTGTACCGAGTCAGGATTATGACAGCTCTTGTCCATTCGTTTTTAATGTGTTTTGTTATTTGATTTGGCCATGAGATTATTGCCTTTCCAATAGGAATCTCCTCTGAGTGCAGTATTTTTGTGATTTTTCTTATTACCCTTTATAATAATTATACTAAGATTATATTTTTCAATGACACTCAAAGTTTTTTAAAAAGTATGTTTTTATTTCTTTACATTTGTTTGATGCATAAGAGTTAAAACTCATATTATTAACGTTGTTTCAAACAATTCTTTCGTCTTGATCTACATAATTGTCAATATATAATGTTCATATTTTGTTAATGATATGTATATCGAAGACTATGATTTATTTCTTGACATGACCCGGCACATGCTAAGTATCCGATAATAAATTGAAAAACGAAAGAAAAAAAACCCACAGGTATTTACAACTATAGAGTTAAGATACAAAATTAAGAAATAAACATACAAAAAATATTAGATTCTTTGTGATTGTTTGTGAGTTGCTAGTACATGTATATATACATATACATATACAAACATACGTTAATTTCATTTTAACTGACTTTAATTGGTGTTCGTATTTCGAATCGTTTACTGGTACAATGTATTGATCTTCACATGAATAAAAGTTAGTGAACACTATAGTATTAACTTACCTTACATTAGAATAAACATTTAAATATAATTGTGTTGAAAGTAAAAGAAATATTTCTATACTTTCAATCTTTCATTGAAATAAGTGTATTGAATTTCTACACAGATTTGTAAACTTTTAAAACATATTTGGAAAGAAAGACGATGAAAATAGAGTTGCAATTGATGTGAAAGGTTGTTTCCAAATATGTTCTTATGCATATCATATATGTACATACATACATATTGTTCTGTTTTCTTGACTTGACTTTATTATACAAAGATTTATCAAGTAAAGGAAATAGTTAATAAATTTGTATACTTTGGTATTGAATGGTCTGCAGCTACAACAAATTCCTGATCATTATCTATATAAAAAAAAACCGATCTAATTCTTTGACGTTCTGACAACTTATACAGAAATAAGTGTAGATTACACATTTTAATCAACAAATATGTGTACGTGATTTAAAATAAAATGACATTCATATACTAGTAACCTTGACATGATTACATTTCTATAACACTAAAAAGAACGCTGTTGATATATCTGTATTTATATATTAGATAGGTATTTCATATAGACACTCCAGATATGATCATTTAAAAGTTCAACTGTACATCTGTTAGTGTTCAAGGTATGTAATACACTTTTGATCATTTAGACGATTTTCAATCTTAATTACATCACAGTTAAATGAATAAAAATCATATACAGTAAATCAATAAATATTTTTTTTTGTAAATTTTGTATTCAATTGTATTTAGCGATCATATCACTGTTGCCAAGCGGATGATGGTAACTGAAGTTACCACGATCCCAATATGACGGAGGAGAAGATCTGTTCCCTCCTAATTTCTTTGTTTTTGAATAAATGTTGCTAACATTACTCAGCTGTCGTTTCGTAATTAAAATTTGCAATGAGTCTGTAAAATATCAACCTTAAACAGCTGTCAGTTACTGACAAAAATGAACAGAATGAAAAAGCGAGCGATGATGATGGTAACTCTAAGATGAGATGGTGGTAACTGTCGATCAAAATAGTTAGGAGATGATGGTTACTTTTATATTACACGAAGTTTCTTTTCAATCATACAGTGTTTAACATCACTATACATGAAATGAAACACAATAATTCATCTAAACTGAAACCACTTTATTGGAGTAAAGACCAATACTAGCGCAAGAGACATAAATGTGTTGGGGAAATAAATTAAAATGTGTAAATGAAACTTTCTTTAATGCAACAATTTCACAAACAGTTTTTCAATACCAACTAAAAAAAACTACATATATATATATATATAACTCGTCTAAACATCAACCCAACAATGTTAGATCTGTAAATTTGCTTTCGCAAATTTTTGGTTCTTCCCTCGCCGGGATTCGAACCCATGCTACTGTGATATCGTGACACCAGGTGGTCGTGTGGTCTAGCGGGACGCCTGCACTGCAGCCGTCCCGCTAGACCACACGACCACCTGGGCTCTCAAAAAAGAGCTTCCGGTGGGCATGTGTTACCTTTCCACGTTAGTTTTAATCTAGCGGCGTACTACAGTACATGATATATAAGGCATGAAGATGTTATTGTTACAGATCAGCTAAATTATCTATAGTAAAGGATCCTACAAATTAATGTAAGATACAGTCACAGAAAATAATTATATTCATAAGTACGTCTGAGTCAGTGACAACCCATATATATATATATATATATGAGTCTGAAAGATTGTGTAACAATACCGATAAATAGATGGTGAAGAAGGCCATTTGTTGAGCCGAAATATTTGCAATTATTGTATAATTTATATCATCTGTTCAGTTTTTCCATCTTTGTGCAATGATATTCAACACTTTTTAGTGTTTTGTTTTCCATCTATTTATCGGTATTGTTACACATTTTTTCAGACTCATATAATTTTTTCCTGTTTGTGTAGTATTGTCAATTTTGATGATCCAATACCTATTAAGTTTCTGGTTGGTAGAGTCTTATAGACTCGATATGTATCACAATATGAGCAGTGGACTTTTTGTCGGTACCCCGAGATTAGGCGGTGGTTTTAAGCTGTGAATTCAGGATTAATCCTTTCGAGATACGGGAATTCCTTTTTCAATTTTCAGGATGTCAGTATATTGGAATTTGATTTACACTTACAAGCTCTAATAAGCGTCCAGATCCCTAAAGAATTGTCTCTTTTTTTCACTGTAACTTACCCAGGCCGACCTAGCTGTTCCTGAACGAAGCTCTGCAAACCTTCCAGATCCCTAAAGACATGAAATCTCTGTTTCTGTAACTTGCCCTTTCAACCTTTTCCTGAATAAAGCTTTGTAAATTTAAAGACATGTTTCTCTCTATCTCTGTCACTAACCCGTCCTAGCTGTTCCTCAACAAATCTCTGTAAAGCTTCCAGATCCCCCAATACGTGGTTCTTTCTGTCTCTATAACTTACCTGTTCTAGCTGTTTCTTGACTACGCTCTAAAAAGCTTGAAGATCCCTTAGACATTTATCTTTCCATCTCTGTAACTTACCCATCCTACCTGTTTCTCTACAAAGCTCTGAAATTCTTCAAGATTCCCCCAAGATGTTTCCTTGTATCTCTGTGAATTACCTTTCTTTCCTGTTTCTCAATAAAACTACGTAAAGCTTCCAGATACCCCAAAAGATGTTTCCTTGTATCTCTGTAAATTACCTTTCCTAGCTCTTCCTCTACAAAGCTTAATTGTCATACACACATTCTTTATATCGACATCATATTAATTACAATAAGTAGGTATATATGTCAGTTAAATTTGAAAATTCATTAAACAAAATGTAAGTCCACCCATGCATTCCTTTATTGATATCTCAAAATCATATCCCCACACGTCCTCATTTATCAAAGCATATATTGAATAGAAGGAATATTGTTTACACATTTTTGTTGTACATAAATAAAACAGAAGTTCTAGATGTTCTGTTATGAATTTATTAAAAGCAATTATAAATTCTAAGGACTTAATGGTTCAAATGAACAATTTTAAAATAAATGTAGACCAGGACATACAATATAAATAAAAAATACCACAATTAAGCTTCTTTCACTTTCGTTTGTGAATTCCATAGTATTGACTTTTCGTTTGAACACTGTGTCTAAACCACACCGGCAACATTTGTTCGGACACGATGGTAACTAACTTATTTCTCGGTTAATATAAAACGGTTGTAGAAATAATTGCATATCACAATAGAAAATAGTTGTATATGTATATATATTCTTCGATATCATAAAAAAAATAAGAAAATGAGGAGATACCTATCTTTCTTCTGTCTGTTGATGTTCCGTCTTTGTGCCGGATGTTAAATACTATCGTGTCCGAACAAATTTTGCCGGTGTTGTTTAGACACAGTGTAGAATACACAAAAAGTAATGTTGAATATATATTATGAAATTGGTTATTTATAAAGATTCAGAGCGATACTCAGTGGCGGATCCAAATAGGGGGAGAGTTTTTCGGGGATTGTCATCCCTCTTTTTATTGAAAAATTTGTGTTTTTCATGTGACAAATTAAAATAAAATGTAAAAAAAAATGTACTAGCCGCACCTTTTTTATGAAAAACACTGGCTAGCACCCCCTTTTTTCACCGTGTCTGGATCCGCCCCTGATACTGATACGTAGTACTCAACTATGGGTGATCATAAAGGACAAAATACGTACCGTAAATAATCTAAGGGTGCGGGGGCCATAAATCACGGCTAAAATTGTACTTAGTTTGTCGTTTATACAAACTTCTGGCAAGTTACCATCATCTCAGAAATCAGTACCCATAATTTTTCAAACATAACATGAAAAGTTACCATTATCAACGCACTTTTTCACTCTCTATTTTCTAAGTAACGGACAACTGTTTAAGGTTGATAATTTACAAACTCATTGCAAATATTAATAACCAAACGACTGTTGAGTAATGTTAGCCACATTTATTTAAAGGCAAAGAATTACGAAGCAAGTATCTTACGGGGATTCCCCTACGCTATATTGCATAGGATCGTGGTAACTTCAATTAACATCATCCGCTTGTCTACAGTGCAGATTATGTTTTTAGATAACGTTTGGTAGATAAGTGAACTAGCCACATGTAACTAAGTACTGCAAATAACATTAAAATGACACAATATGCGTACTCAATTTGTGAAATCTGTATTGACGGACCAGGTGAACATTTCTGTCGGCAATGTGATCAGATTTTTTGAAGAAATTGTAAATTATCTCATTTACGTACACAGATAAGTAAAAACCACACCTTGTAAGTGGAACAAATATCATCAAGGAAGAAAAACCTTTATGTACAGAACACAGAGAAGGTTTCTTATTCTACTGTGATGAATGTGATACTCCTGTGTGTAGAATTTGCTCCGTAGAGAAACATAGTCGCCATTTGATGGTCGACCTTACTAAATCAACTACAAAACTAAGATCTGAAATGTTCAAAAGCATCGAATCAAAGATAACAGCATCGCAAGTAAACATAAGTTAAATTAAGGAAGAAACAACAACCTATCGTGACGAAGTTAAAGCAGTCATCTGGCAAGGGGCTTTATGAGAAAATTGTAAGGAACTGTTAAACATGGCAAAAGGATATCAAGAAAATGGAAACACCAACAGATGAACTTTTATTTAACAAGCTAAAACAACTTAAAACTGATGTCGAACAAACAATATAAAACATGATTCCCGATGCTCCGTCTGTATCATACAGAAACAAAACGACATTAGTACTAGCGGTTTACTTGAATTTTCATATTGTAAATCGAGTTTTCACCCCCTTTTTGTTCTTGTTGTTTATCTGGTTGCAATTGAAATATGTTCAACTAGAACAGGAAAATACTTCTCTCCTAAGGCTACAGCAGCTATTTCGTTCGGTCTCGCATTGGATAAAGTTCATTTACTAAAACATCCGTGGAGTTAAGCTACGGTCTTCAACACGGAGCCTTTGCTCACACTGATCAGCCATCTATAAAGGGCTCAACAAATTACTAGTGTAAGACTATTCAAACGCGAGAACGAACGGTCTAATCTATTTCAAAAGCGAGAAACGAAAAACGCTAATGATCCACATCAACAAACGACTACAAATGAACATCAGATTCCCAACTAAACAAATTGCAGCAGGTTTAAACGTTTTTATGGTACCAAACCTTTAACCTTTTCTAAAACAATAGTGTAACATCACAACATAGAAAGTCACACTATGAAATATCCTTTGAAATAGCTTCACTCAATGAAAAGGCATATTAACACAAGTGAAGATACACTGAACGAATATATTTAATATATGATACGACGTAAAAACAAGCTAAATAAAATAAAGGATGAATAATTAAAGTAAAAGGATTATACTGCTGTGAATTGTTAAACAATTTTAGAAAAATGTTTACTTTAGATATATTTGAATCATTATTATATATTTTAGTTCTTCATTGTTTGTGACATAGGTTTTCAAGTATAAAAACATAATTCTCTAACAAATTTGACGAAGTCCATGTCGAAGAATACTTCTGAATCCTTCTGATCCATCGCCAAAAAAAAAGTTTTTGTTTCCATTTGCCGGTGTCACTTTTGAAATATTATCGATGATTTGAACTTTTTTTTAACATCATTCGGCCACATGAGAAAGTATATGCTTCTCTTACGATAAGACAATACTACTCAAGCTGCGATCTGATTTTATGTTTGGTTACTTTATAATAATGTGGGTGACCTTATCGTATATTCTTATTAGATGTTATAATTACTAGTATTGATATTTCACGCACGTATCCATACATTATTTACTATTATAATCGTGACAAGTTGAGTTCATTATTTTCTAATTTGGAAAAAATTGAAAAAGTATGAAAAGGTTGAACTACCTAAAGATTTAGTAAATTTCTACTTGAATTAAGTTAGTCCAAGTACATTCTTACAGGTCTGATGACGTTTTCATAATACTTTGAACAAAAGCAAAATAGAAATAATCCATAATCTCTATGTTGATAAACTATTTTTTGTCTTTTTTAGGGAGAGTTAAGAGATAATTGGATAGACTGACAACCAACAAAGTGCTAGGTGATTATATGTTTATTTAGACAAAGAGCGTCACACGAGTCATTATACTGTGTGTGATCCAAAACCGGTTGTAAAATATAATTACACACGCAATGATGTAACATCACTGTGAACAAATGCATTCTTAAGTTAACCGTTCGTCCTTCTTCTTAAAATGATCAAGCGTGCTACAATCTAGCATCACAGTGAAAACCTGTACTGCCCTTATCCTTCCCCTTAATATCAAACCGCTTATTTCTCTGTCATAACTTTACAACTGTTAATAATCCTTTACCGATAGTACTTTTCCAATGCACATCTTTAGAAGGAATTAATGACATGCCCCTATAATCATGGTATATTTAAATGTAATAAAGCAAAACTTTAATGCAAATGAAATTTATGTTTTCCAAAATATTTATTATTAACATGTTTTGGGCAAATTTATTTATTTCTAGATAACATTTATTAATATTTTGATTTGAGTTTCACTGATGAGTCTTATGCAGACGAAACGCGCGTCTGACGTACTAAATTATAATCCTGGTACCATTGATTACTATCCAATTTTATAATATTCCTAATGCGCACATTCTGAATTCACTAGCAATTTGACCAATTAGTCATATTTTACCAGAAGTTACGATGATCTGAATTGTAAATCGATAAATGTCGTCTACGGATTAGAGTGCAACCTTTGCGGATTGGTATACGTCGGTGAAACGAAAGGAAGGATTAACAAACGTATGTGTGGTCATAGATCAGACATTAACCTTAATGCTAACGACATTCTATACCAGCATTTCAATCAGCCCGATCATTCCATCGTTTCTATGACAGTTCGCATTATCTTAAAGATATACCATAGCTCTAACAATCCTAATCTTTCAACGACTCTCCGTAGACAAAAAGAAGACTACTGGATTAGACAATTGGGAACTGCAACACCTTATGGCTGCAATGACAAAATTGATGGTATAGGTATTCTATCTAGTCCTTCGTGTAACTCGGTGAATGTGATGAATATTTTCAACTCGACTCCTCGACGTAGACGCAGTCATGGTCATCGTCATTATACATCACCTTCTCTGCATGATGTCTCTATTAATGACTTGCTGCCATTCATACAAAAGCCGTTAGGTATTCATCACATTCGCACGAAACTTTATTCATTACCCCTTTCGAAACTTCATTCTCTGTTCAATTTATGTTTGGAATCCACTGTTACAAACCCTCATTCAAACCAATACAAACTTGAAGCTATAATTTCGGATATTGCAAGTCACAGACTTTTCAAGCCAGTTCGCATTGGAAAAGATGAAAAAGAGAAAAGATCTTTTCTTAATCTTTCCTTTGCCAACAAAGGTCTCGATGGCGTCAACCTAGGCAATATCCTTCATCATAAATTAGTGCAATCGAAAATACCTCCTTATTTCAAAGACCAGTCTGTACCAATAATTTCTTATACCTATACCAAACCTATTGCAACTAAAATTTTCAATTACAAACGCGTTTTGCAGGATCTCGATATTGACGACTTCAAGTCTAAACCTCCTGATTGCACTTGTGCTAGTTCCAAATTCACATATAATCCTGCTGGCCACGTTATTACCGGTGACCTTAACATTGTTAATAACACTTCTCTACGAAATGTGTTATCGAAAGGTCCCAAATATCGTGAGCCTAAATCCATCAATTGGAAATACAACTTTAAAATTTTGATGGATTCAGTCGAGGATTATGCCAGGCAATGGGCTAAGCGCGAGAAGGAAGACGTAGACACTCTTTCCGAATGGATTAAGGCAGTGAGGTCGTTGATACAAATCAGAATTAAGAAACTGAATGGGTCCATCAATGCCCATGCTACGTCAATCTTTAAAGACCCAAATGTTGCAAAACACATATCCGACCTCCATGACAAATATGTTGTTGTCCCTGCAGATAAAGCCCCAAATAACATCGTTTTTGTGTGTAAAAGTCACTACATCAACTGCTTGATAAACGAATTAGGTATTGACAATTCACTTGGTAACTCAACATATACCCTCACGACACTTACCAAAGAGGAAATCCTGGATAATCATAGGTCTGTTCTATGTTCCTTTGGAATTTCAACCAAAGATGAAGAACTGGATCTTCCATCACTGTATTGGATACCTAAACTACATAAGTGTCCTTACAAACAACGGTATATTGCTGGGTCTTCCAAGTGCTCCACGAAACCTCTTTCTAAATTATTAACATCTATTTTATCAGCAATCAAAGACGGGCTTCAAAGTTATTGTGAAACTGCCTATTCTAGATGTGGATACTTAAAAATTCAAAAGATCTTTTAGAGTACATGCAATCTAACTCTCTTTCATCTTGTAACAGTATTAAAACATTTGACTTTTCTACCCTGTACACAAGTATTCCACATTCCAAACTAAAAGACAAATTGAAAGAGTTGATATTACTTTGCTTCATAAAAAAGAATGGCCAACGTAGATACAAGTATCTTGTCTTAGGGAGGGATAAATCCTACTTTGTAAAGAATCACTCTGATTCAAACAAAAAATTCTCTGAAACTGATATTATCAAGATGCTTGATTTCTTGATTGACAACATATTTGTTACGTTCGGAGGACGTGTTTTTCAACAGACTGTCGGCATTCCAATGGGAACAAACTGTGCCCCTCTACTCGCCGACTTGTTTCTTTATTATTATGAGGCTGACTTCATGCAGGAACTTCTTAGGAAGAAAGATAAGAAGTTAGCAATATCCTTTAACTCTACTTTCCGCTATATAGATGATGTTCTTTCACTAAACAATTCAAAATTTGGTGACTATGTGGAACGCATCTATCCAATCGAACTAGAGATAAAGGATACTACAGATACAGTTAAGTCGGCTTCATATCTTGACTTACATCTAGAAATTGACAATGAGGGTCGGTTGAAAACAAAACTTTACGACAAAAGAGATGATTTCAGCTTTCCAATTGTGAACTTTCCATTTCTAAGTAGCAACATTCCAGCAGCACCTGCATACGGGGTATATGTCTCCCAATTGATACGATATTCCCGCGCTTGCATTTCCTATCATGATTTTCTTGATAGAGGTTTGCTGCTCACAAGGAAGCTATTAAACCAAGAGTTCCAAATGGTGAAGTTGAAATCATCCCTTCGTAAATTTTACGGACGCCATCACGAGTTGGTTGACCGTTATGGAATAACCGTTTCACAAATGATATCGGATATGTTCCTTACGTCGTAAATACAATCCCCTTCCCTTTCATGAATATGACCTACCGAATTAGACTATTTACCGGATTTGTAATCACTTAAGCAACACGACGGGTGCCACATGTGGAGCAGGATCTGCTTACCCTTCCGGAGCACCTGAGATCACCCGATCACCCCTAGTTTTTGGTGGGGTTCGTGTTGTTTATTCTTTAGTTTTCTATGTTGTGTCGTGTGTACTATTGTTTTTCTGTTTGTCTTTTTTATTTTTAGCCATGGCGTTGTCAGTTTGTTTAAGATTTATGAGTTTGACTGTCCCTTTGGTATCTTTCGTCCCTCTTTTCTGCCCATTACCACAAATATAATGCTACGATCAGACACAATCACTTAACCAGTTTTCGTGATCGAATCACAAATCGATCCTTTTTCCAAGTTAATAAAAAAATCCAGCCCCCGTGTAAATTTTCAGAGGTTTGTCCCTTTACATTTATAAGTCTTATTAATATATACAACCTGGATCAATACCTTGTATCAGTCTTCCTAATGATTACACAGATTCCTTCCCTTTTAGCCGTCTTCGTAATAGACAATAGCTGCAAACCACAAACCATCTATTTCATCTTTATGCATATACAGTGAAACCTATCCAAACCGAACACCCACGGGACTTTGCGTTTTGTTCGGTTTTAACAGGTGTTCGGATTGAAGAGGTAAACGTAAGTCGTCACCAAAATAATTTTGATATTTACTGACAAGGGATGATAGGTGACGCAACAGACGACAGTTTATTTTTGTGTTAATTTTTATGTAAATGAAAAAATTAAAGAAGATGGAGATAGATGAATTGCTACATTTTTGTTTATAAATCAAACGCCACTCGGTGAATCACGCTCGTCGTTGTGAGATGTCCGACGTGGAGCGATTTTGCTTTTTCTAATTATTTTCTCATCCGTTCATTCACTGACCAATTCAGATTCACAGTCACTGTCGAATGACGATTCCGTGGTTGAATCGGGAACATCATTGTACACGAGTTCTCGGACTAAACTGGTCACCAGCTGATTGATACTTCGGCAAACGATAAGAGTGAAACAGCAGCAGGGGTCCAGTTTATTATCGGACTTTATCGTTGCTAAATTGCTAACGGAAGTCTTCGGGAGCATTTGAATCAAATATATAGGGCCTTTAAAGGGAATCCAGCAATCTAAATCCATTGATCTTGTTGTGTTGCACGACTTCTTAATCCAGTGAAAGGCTTTACAACTATTATTTAATTAAACAGTTTAGCTACAGAATGGCAGTTACGATTTTGTGGCCGTAAATGTTTGAGTAAGGTGCATTTAATTGATCTGAGGGAAATTTCCTTTCTTGTCATTATCGGCGATGGGGGTAGCTGACCAGTTTTACGTTTCTTTACAAAAGAAATCACTTTATAATGGACACAGACATGCTAATTAGTTTGTAATAACAACTCACAAGTTCATTAAACCTTCAATACCCTCGGGGATACTCTGACATCCTGTGTTTGTTTAATTTAATCATGCAAATAATTATTATATTTTATTGTTTTGATTGGTATTGATCGATTTTGACAAGTAATTTTTCAGATACTAATTTACTTACTTACTTACTTACTTAAAAACGTTCGGAATTCGATGTTGACAGGGTTCGGTTTTTTTCAGATTAGATTAACCTTAATTGATAGGGAAATTTTATGGGACTTTGAAAATTGTTCGGTCTAAACTGAAATTCGGTTTTATCAGGGTTCGGTTTATCCAGGTTTCACTGTACTCATACTCGTTCCAATTTTCAGTGTTTCTATTTAACACATCTATGGACATTACCCTTCCCATCTATGAGTCTACTAATGCACATATCTATGAGAAGCCCCTTGCCATTTAATAGTCTTCTAATGACACATCTATTTACAGTCCCCTTTCCATTTATACTTTTCCTAATGCACATTATGTTTATATTCTCATATATATAGTTTTACTAAACTGAAATTGAATATATATTATTTTTATCAATATAGAAACTAGGAAATGGGGTTTGATTGAACTATGAACACGTCCAGTCTTCTTCCAATATTCACCAAAATATACCCTTAACGTCCTTTTATAATTAAATGGTCGTCTTCATGCACCCACATATTTCATCTCTAATTTGCAAGGCTTTGCTTCTAAATGCATGTTTTCTTTACTTTATGTTTTTAATCTACAAGTCGTCTTAATGCTTTCTCAAACCATTAAAAAAAGAATGATATAAACAATGGTTTAATTAAAAACAAACATCTGCATCATTCATTTCGTTTGCAGCACATTGCATTAATTTCTGACCATTTTCCTCTCCGGTTAAGACACTCCTATCTAGTTTGCCACTGAACGTTTTGGTAAATATCTCCCACAGAGTTATCTATATCTTTAATTATGAAGCCAACAATTGCAATGCTGATACCGATACTACCGACAGAAGAGTGTCTGTAGGAGATAATTCCATCAACTAAGTATCAATAATGTTGTTTTGATTTGAAATTGAAACAACTCTCTTTTCATGCAGGTTGCGCTATTAAGGAACGTTTATGACAATGTATTGGAAAAAGTCGGAGATTGTCAGGTTATTATATACAAAAGTCTAAATGGTCAAATGAACGTTCGTCAAATTATAAGAAAGCTGAATTGATAGAAATGCTTACGCGTGTGCATATGTGTGCAAGAAAAGGAAACAAACTATTATAGCATTCCCTTCCCTAGTAGCTTTCATTTAGATATTTCAGATGAGAAAGAGATGATCATAAACATCAATTCAAATAGAGAGTGTTGTAGTGTCTTTTAAAAAAAACTTTAATGGTCCAAAACAGGAAAACAAACAAGCAATAAGTTTTACCAAAAAATGGTGCTGCAGTAGGTTAGGAATAGAGCAGTTGTTTTCAATTCATTTGAGATTTTAATTTTGCCATATGATACATGTAACACTACACACCAGTTAAAGTCTGAAATATCCTATATCTGTACTCAACTGTACTGATTTTTACTCGACCATTCTGAATAAGTCTGAACTTTTCTTGACATTACTCGACCAAAGTCTGGAATATACTCGACTGTACTGATTAGTATTTAACCCTTATCTTTGCCATTGAAAATAGTTTGAAACAGTCTTTAACCATTATCGACATGTACTCGACTATTTTTTTTTCAATCTTAACAATACTCGACCAAAGGTTTGAACAATATTTAAACAAATAACCTCTTCATTTAAAAAAACGATAACTGTTAAAATAAATGTCTTTTTATTTTTTATATAATTATCTTTTGAATGAGGTATCAATAGACAAAAAAAAACCACTTATATTGTTTAACCTCGTATTAGAAATATTTCTATTTATAATTTGGGATATACTTTATATAAAACATATCAAATTGGAAAAAAAAACGAAAAAATTTAAAGAAATTAATAAAATTGTTCTTTTTATTAGTGGTGATGTATAAATTAATACCCCCTGCTTGGGGCAAATCATTAAACAGAATACTCCTTGTCAGAGGGTATTAAGTTCTAAATAACATTCATCCGAAACGGCAACATCCTGTAAAACTTAAATCGCTATGCCTTTGGAATTCACCATAAAAGTAACAAAACATTTTAAGAAAAATGGGGCTTAATTTTTACCTGTAAAACACATTTGTACTGAGGTATAAATTACATGTAAATCTTATTTAAGCTCTTCTTGTATGCCATGTCTTTTAATTAGACAACACACATTTTAATTTAATCATAATACATACATTTTTACAGCAACTTTGGAACACATTTCCTTTTTTTAAAGATTACCAAGGATAGAAGCATTGATGTTCTATAATCATTACTATTTTTAATTCTACATGTTCTAGGTTTAACAAAACAAATGTGTAATTTTTTTATAAATTTCTTATGTCGCTTTATATACCAGTTTATATATATAATTTATATATATTTATGTTTAGACGAGTTGTATATATATATATATATATATAAGGGTGTTTAGACGAGTTGTATATATATATATATATATATATATATACTAGAACACATCCGTGATATCGCGGGTCCGTGACTGAATTAAAGTATATAACTATGCGTATGCCTTATTTTAGTATTGCCGGGTATTGTCATCTGATAAAATCATGCCGATTATGAAAAGACGCACAGCTTTCTCTGCTTTCAAAATCTTTCTGTTTGAACACGTCGACCTGGAACCTTATTATTGGTAATATTAATAATTTGGAAAACAAAAGGGCCTGGAATGGATCATTTTTTACTCAACAGCATACAGCAAAATTCTAAATACACCGTTTGGTGGTGCGCCTGTCAGATGCGTAACGTACAGATAAGGTAATAGGTAACAGGGGAATATACTATTGGTATCGGTGTCGGACTCGATCCGGAACTTCTCAATTATTGGCAATATTAATTACGTGGAAAACAAAGGGGTCTTGAGTGGTGTAATTTTCAATCAACATCATTGTACTATATGAGTTATATATAAAGTTGAATTATTTGATCGTTTTTACGTGATGACGGCGGACAAATTGGACCTCGCAATTTTAGTATTATAGATATGTTCGCGGCAATATGTGAAATAAGCCATTAAGGTTAGATCCTAGGCAATAGGCTAACGCCTAGGCTGTAAGACTATAGCCTAAATGATGTTAGACATTAGTCTTAAATCCTAGGATTTAATCTAAAATCCTGAAAAATATGTGCATGCATTTAACTTAATGTCTAAAATATAAATGCGAGTAAATCAAAGACAATTATTCATTCAAATAAAAATATGTTTGTTACATAATAAAATTATGAGAACTGGGGCCTGTTTATCGAGACTGTCCGAACATCGGTCCTATCAGATATTCTTAAGACATAATATTTGTGTTCATCTTGTGAAAAAATGAAAATGATTCACAAAAACATCAAAAACAAATAAACAATAAACTGTTACAAGTCTGCTTTTATTGGGACCAAGTTGCTTAGAATCGAACGATAAATTTAATTTTTTTCTAAATGTAGTTTTATATACAATATATAGCGAAAAATCTCAAAGTGAAGAATACTTATGGCCACACTCTGTACATTATGATAAAGTTAGGACCGACTAACGACATGTATTAGCATGCACATCGAAGCTATCTTATGATTATCGTAACTAGGATGTCCTAACCGCCGTCCAAAGTATTGGCGTAAAAGAAAATAACAAATGGAAAATTTTAATATTGTATCAAGTTTAACCAACAACTTTAATTTAAAAACCAATTAATTATTAGAAAATAATGATAGGTTTTGAATTAAGGGTAATAAATAATTTTGATATTATAATTGTACATCTTAACTCTATGAAACAAAACGTAAATAAAAAAAATAAACCTACGTTTTATATAAGAACTGAGAAAAACTTATTGTAAATAGTTGAAATTAAATAGTTTATCGGTAAAATGATTTTATGCTTTGAAGGAGCTGGATTCAAAGTGTCACGGTTTCATACTTAACAAGTCAAAGGCAAATCACGTATATCTTTCATAAAAATACTGAGTACTTCAACTATTTTAATCTATGACAGCAGAGAACATATATGTGAATATGAGCAAGAGAAGAAATTAGTATTTTACCAATGCAAAACTACAGAACTCAGTTTCATCCTAAATATAAACAAGAAGATGTAGTATGATTGCCAATGAGACAGCTCTTCACAAGAGACCTAAAATAAAATCACGTATAATTATACAATATGTCATTTAAATCAAAACACATCAAATAATAATTTAAAAATATAAAACTTTACAGATTTTTTTGTTAAAATCATTTTGGTCACATAGAAAATGAACTTTTCGAAAAAAAATAATTTGAATATGGTGTGAGCAAAAAATCATTTCTTATTTTTTTTTCCTACATTTGAACAGTTCAAACCAGCTCTACTAGTGAAGTGTAAAAAAATTCAAATAAATACTATAATCATATTGGTTTTTATAAGATGTTTTGGAAAGGGGATGTGGGGCCAATATACTTGCGTTGTATTTTCTTAACATTTACTCATTTTGAATTGCAAAGCGGTATTTTTGGACATGGTTGAGCAAAATTTTGTTAGATACTTGGTTTTTCTTTTGTCGAGCCTATGTTTGGTAAAACATTTGAGTGATCTCTTTTCCTCGTACGATAGCATAAGGTACCCTCATTCGTGCCCCAGTGTGACATGTGTCGTTGCATGCAGTGTTATGGATTTTGGCCAAAAAATACTCAAGCAAATCAACATATGTTGTTATGATATTGTAACTATTGTATTTATTTATGTTGGCCTAATTTGTGTTGTATGGCCTGATAGTTGTTTACCAAATAATCATATAACTGTGCAGTTTAGAAATCACTGGAACACTCACAAATACTTATGGATTGATTGGAACTTTCTATTTGACGATTCTAGAATGATCCTTATAAAAGATGCGTAATTTAAACGTCTACGTTATTCCAGAAACTTCCGTTATAGTTCTCTAGAATTTTCCATTTATAGAATGTTCTAGACTTTTCCGTGACAACTATATATATACAGACACTAAAGTTAAACTCATATAATTAAACTTGGACATAGACATTGATAGACATTAGTATTCACAGCATTTGGATTGACACTTTTATTCTACAAACAACATCATACTGGATTGTGACCTTAGTATAGTGAACGTAATATTCAGATTGGATTCCAAAAGATTTCCGGATACAGATAAAGATAAAAGATTGGACTCATATTTGACAGTTAAGTTGAAAGTAATATTTGTGTAATACCTTTTGTAAACATTTGTATTATAAATATTGTTAAATTTTACTATTTATTTGTGTCTTGTGTTGGCTACAAATAAAAGGCGATTTCTGGCCGTAACAGAAATTGGGGGCTCGTCCGGGATACTGAACATATTTTATTCAAAATTTGTTTAATATTTTTAATATAACTAGCCAACAAAATTCTACAAAATGGCATTTGATGCTGGTAAATTTTTGAAAACGCCAGACCTGGAGAGTTTTGATAATTTAAAGAAAGAGGAATTAGTGTTGCTTGCTAAACAATTGAAATTAGTTTTTAAAGTATCTATGAGAAAACAAATTATAAAAAATTTGGTTATTGACAAATTAGTTGAATCAGAAATTTTAGGTGAAGAGGCTCTTGATCTTAAGGTCGAAAATGTTGACGCCTTTAAATTAAAACAGCTTGAATTAGAACATAAACTTAAATTAAAAGAACTGGAAATGAAGGAGACTGAGAAAATAAAAGAACTTGAAATGAAGGAAAGATTGGAAATGGATAAAAAAGAAAAGGAAGATGAATTTAAATTAAAAGAACTTGAAATGAGAGAGGGGCTAGAGATGGAAAAACTGAAAATTGAAATGGTCAAAGAAGAAAGCAACACTAACGTCCAGTCAAAATCAGATTATTTTGATGCAGCAAAAAATATACGTTTGGTTCCCAAATTTTGTGAAAAAACAGTTGATAAATATTTTCCACAGTTTGAGAAAATTGCTAACAATTTGAAATGGCCAAAGCCGTATTGGACTACGATGCTGCAAAGTGTTTTTGAGGGAAATGCCGCTGAAATATACTCCGCACTTCCATCAGAAAAAAGTTCTGATTACGATACGGTAAAACAGGAAGTTTTGAAAGCCTATGAGCTAGTACCAGAAGCATATAGGCAGAAATTAAGATCATATAAAAAGTTTGATTCACAAACCTATGTGGAATTTGCTCGGGAAAAAGAAGATCTATTTGATAAATGGCTTACGTCAATGAAAATTATGTTAAAGCAAACAGATAACAATTTCGATAGCCTTAGACAATTGATGTTTTTAGAAGAGTTCAAACAATGTGTTCATTTAGACTTAAAAACACATTAAGACGACAAAACTGTTGATACAATACATGATGCAGCTGTTATTTCAGATAATTATACTCTTTCACATAAAAGAAGTTTCAAGGGTCAAAATGTTAATACTTCCAGTGGAAATTTCAAAAATCAAAGCGCTGAGCGTACTGATAGTAAGCCTGTTGCACAGAATAAGAATCAGTCCAGTTATAATATGTCTAGTCCAGAATTTGATACGTTTGAGAAGAAGTCACTGATTTGTGCTTATTGTAAGAAGACTGGTCACCTGATGGCTGATTGTTTTAGACTCCAGAAAAAGAATGAACGAGATAATAAGCCAAAGACCAGTGCTTGTACGACACCTTATATTACCAGTGCGTTAGAATGTCCTGCGAGTCAGGTCTTTAAGTCCAGTTTTTGTGATTATATGGAGGAATATAAACCCTTTATGTCTGATGGGTTTGTTGCTATTGTTGATGATACCACTCTGCAGCCTATTAAGATTTTACGGGACACTGGAGCTTCTCAGTCGTTATTGTTAGAAGGTGTGTTGCCTTTGTCCGAGAAGACTTCTGTTGGTGCCTCCGTTTTGTTACAAGGTGTAGAGTTAGGTTGTATAGATGTTCCTCTCCATCGTATTTATCTGAAGTCAGATTTGATAACTGGACCAGTTATTGTGGGTGTTCGTCCTAATCTCCCTGTTGAGGGTGTTACATTATTGCTAGGAAATGATCTAGCTAGGAACAGAGTGGTTGCTGAACCAATTGTTACCAGTGAACCGGTGGTGGATGTTAAATCATCTGAAGATGATGCTGAATTATATCCAGCTTGTGTTGTTACTAGGGCGATGACTAGAAAACAACAAGATGAGAATTTGCAAGAAGACAAGTTTGATTACATGGACCTTTCTGCCACTTTTATAGCTGACATTGAAGGTCCTGGTAGCTCAGAAAAGGCCATTACAAAATCACCTAGTGTTAACAAGAATGTTATTATGCCATGGCCAGACGTTAACAGCCATTCATTAGACCGAAAGAATTTATCTGAAGAACAACATAAAGACCCTGAGGTTCTTCAGCTCACCAAGAGAGCTCAACCACAGGAGGAAGCAGACAAAGTGGCCGAATGCTTTTACCATCAGGACGGCATTTTAATGAGGAAGTGGAGGCCTCCTGATGCTACCCCAGAGGAGGAATGGAGAGTGATATACCAAGTGGTGGTGCCTAAAGTTTATCGGCAAGAAATTATTGGTCTTGCCCATGACACCCCCTTGGCTGGACACTTGGGTATAAGGAAGACATGCCTTGAGATCTTACAGCATTTCTACTGGCCAAGACTTAGAAATGATGTTGCAGAATACTGCAAATCATGCCATATATGCCAGCTTGTTGGTAAGCCTAACCAGAAAATACCACCAGCACCACTTCTGCCTATTCCAGCCTTCGACGAACCTTTCAGCAGAGTTCTAATTGACTGCATTGGACCTTTACCAAAGACCAAAGCAGGAAATGCGTATTTATTGACAATCATGTGTACATCTACTCGCTTTCCTGAAGCTATTCCGCTCAGAAATATCAAGACACATACTATCATCAAAGCTTTGATCAAATTTTTCACATTAGTAGGACTTCCTAAGTCTATACAGTCCGACCAGGGATCAAACTTCATGTCAGGTTTATTTCAGCAAGTCGTGTACCAGTTAGGGATTGCTCAATACAGATCAAGTGCTTACCATCCAGAATCTCAAGGTGCCTTAGAACGTTTTCATCAAACATTGAAGAACATGATTAAAACTTTTTGTCTTCAATTTGACAAAGACTGGGATGATGGAGTTCACTTTCTACTTTTTGCAGTCCGAGAGGCTGTTCAAGAATCCCTTGGTTTTAGTCCATTTGAGTTGGTATTTGGTCATACTGTAAGGGGACCGTTAAAATTGATTAAGGAAAAGTGGCTTACTGAACATACTGACTTGAATCTTTTAGACTATGTATCTAGATTTAAAGAAAAACTGTATACTGCTTGTCAAATTGCTCAGAAAAACTTGAAAAATGTACAGAACAAGATGAAAATATGGTATGATAAAGATGCCAGGAACAGAGTTTTTGAGCCTGGTGATAAGGTACTTGTATTTTTGCCAGTCCCTGGACATCCTTTACAGGCTAAATATTGTGGTCCTTATACAATAGAGAGTAAAATTAATGATTTGAATTATATTGTAAAAACTCCAGGTCGGCGCAAACAAAATAGAGTGTGTCATATTAATATGTTAAAACCATATTTTGAGCGTACTAATGTATGTGATAGTAAACCAGTTGCCACTTTAGGCATTGTTAAATTTGAGAACAATCATGACAAACCAGATGTAATTGAACAACCTTTTAGTTCTAAATCTATGGAAGAGACAGTTAGATTGAAAAATTCAGAAATTTTGTCAAATTTAGACTCAAAAGTTGCACATCTGTCTTTTGATCGTAGAGAAGAAATAAAAACTTTGGTATTTTCTTTTAAAAATCTTTTTCCAGATGTGCCAAACAAAACCACTGCTGTTTGTCATGATGTTGATGTAGGAGATGCTTCTCCAATTAAGCAACATCCTTACCGGCTCAATCCACTCAAACTTGAAGTTATGAGAAAAGAAATTAAATATATGCTTGACAATGATATTATTGAGCCGAGTAACAGTGAATGGAGCTCTCCTTGTCTACTTGTGCCAAAACCAGATAAAACCTTTCGTTTCGTGACTGATTTCAGAAAAGTAAATTCAGTCTCAAAATCTGATTCCTATCCGATTCCAAGGATAGATGATTGTATTGACAACATTGGTCAGACAAAATTTGTGAGCAAATTTGATTTGTTGAAAGGTTACTGGCAAGTTCCATTTACACAGAGAGCTCGTGAAATATCAGCTTTTGTTACACCAGATGGCTTATTTCAATACACTGTAATGCCGTTTGGCATGAAAAGTGCTCCAGCTACATTTCAAAGAATGATCAATAATGTTATAAAAGATTTAGACTGTTGTTATGCTTATATTGACGATCTTATTGTATGTAGTGATAGCTGGGAACAGCATTTAAAACATTTGTATGATACTTTTGATAGATTGTCACAATCAAATTTGACTGTTAATCTTGGTAAAAGTGAATTTTGTCAGGCCACTGTTGATTATTTAGGGCATACAGTTGGCCAAGGTCAAGTGACACCTATTATGGCTAAATGGGAAGCTATTTCCAAATTTCCTCCTCCTACAAATAGAAAACAACTTATGAGATATTTAGGCATGATTTGATTTTACAGGAAATTTTGTTCAAATTTTGCTACTGTTGTTCAACCATTGACTAATCTTTTACGGAAAGATTCTAAATTTATCTGGAGTGAAAATTGTCAAAAAGCTTTTGAAAATAGCAAATTACTTTTAATTAATAGCCCAGTTCTGATTACTCCAGACTTTGAAAAACAATTTAAACTTGCCGTTGATGCAAGCGATGTAGGAATTGGAGCGGTTTTATATCAAGAGACCAATGACAATGTTGAGAAACCTATATCATATTTTTCTAAGAAATTAGATAAACATCAGAAAAATTATTCAACTATTGAAAAAGAGTGTTTTGCAATGTTGTCAGCACTTCAACATTTTGATGTATATTTGAATCCAACTGTGCATCCTATTCTTGTTTATACTGATCATAACCCTCTCACCTTCATGCATGAAATGAGAAATAAGAATCAGAGGTTAACTAGATGGAGTTTATTGTTACAAGAATATGATGTAATTGTAAAACATATTAAGGGTAAAGATAATGTAATAGCAGATGCTTTGTCTAGAGCTTATTAAATCACTTTGTATATACTATGGTTTTTTTTGTTCATATTATTCATGATAAGTTTTTGTTACACTAAAACTTCTTTTAAGGGGGGAGGTGTTATGATATTGTAACTATTGTATTTATTTATGTTGGCCTAATTTGTGTGATAGTTGTTTACCAAATAATCATATAACTGTGCAGTTTAGAAATCACTGGAACACTCACAGATACTTATGGAATGATTGGAACTTTCTATTTGACGATTCTAGAATGATCCTTATAAAAGATGCGTAATTTAAACTTCTACGTTATTCCAGAAACTTCCGTTATAGTTCTCTAGAATTTTCCATTTATAGAATGTTCTAGACTTTTCCGTGACAACTATATATATACAGACACTAAAGTTAAACTCATATAATTAAACTTGGACATAGACATTGATAGACATTAGTATTCACAGCATTTGGATTGACACTTTTATTCTACAAACAACATCATACTGGATTGTGACCTTAGTATAGTGAACGTAATATTCAGATTGGATTCCGAAAGATTTCCGGATACAGATAAAGATAAAAGATTGGACTCATATTTGACAGTTAGGTTGACAGTAATATTTGTGTAATACCTTTTGTAAACTTTTGTATACTAAATATTGTTAAATTTTACTATTTATTTGTGTCTTTTGCTACAATTTAAAGGCGATTTCTGGCCGTAACAATGTATATATGTCTCATGACAGCTTTATGTCATATTTTATAAATAACTCAAAAGTCAAACCAAAGGATCCCCAAAAGGTTCTTACGTACGAGTCGTCCGCCTACGTTCCTTATGTCAAATTGTATGAAGCTCTAATTACACTGAATTTGAACTCCAAAATATCACATGTTTAGATCCCCAAAGAGGTATTCTCGGGCTATTATTTTTTTTCTATTTTTTTTCTCAACAATATTTGCATAAATATAGTATCCGATCTTACTGCAAACTCTTGCTATATGCTGATGACTGCACCATCTTTATTTTTCCTGAAGATCCCGGCATTGATGATTACAATTTTTCAAAATTAAGGTAAACAATCATAAGGGGAAGTTGACCTTGGTTATATCTGGCAATTCTTTTTAGATTATTTTATAAATATATGTATATGATATACAGTATCGCACATAATGAAGTATCTATAAATCATCAGTTTTCAAATGTTTGGATTTTAGCGTACCTGATGAACAAACGTGCATCAGAGTGCTTCTAACCAACCATATGTATAACATATTATTATCGACGATAAGTTAAACATGCGCCGTGTTTACCTGAATTGAAACAATCATCAAAATTATGGAAGGCCATGATATTAAAGGGTCCTTAGCTTCGATTAAAACCAACAATTAATATGATAATTTTTGGTTTTTGTTTTCAACATTTGAAAAACAAGAATTAGAAAATAATGTTTCGCTATTAGCAGTCCGTTTGGTTCGATTATGTCAGAAATATCTCAAAAACAGCGCGCTGATGTATGATTGGCTTGCAATCGCGTTTACGCCGTTTTCATGCGACATACAATTGAGCTAGTGAAAGGTATTTCATGTGCAAATCATGTTCAGTTATTAAATCGAAAAGAATGTCAATATTGAAAGTCAGACCCACGAAACAGCAAGCAAAACCATTTTTTGTCTGAATTTACCCATAAACAATTATTCTTATAACAGTACTACAATAATATTTTTTTTCTAATTTATGACGTGAAATCAAACAAGCATAGAAACACAAACTTTATACGATTGCTATTGCTTGTCTGTTTATTTATATTTCTATCGGAGTCATTGCACTGATTAGTT
The DNA here is from genome assembly GCF_965363235.1 of Mytilus galloprovincialis. NCBI lineage: Eukaryota > Metazoa > Mollusca > Bivalvia > Mytilida > Mytilidae > Mytilus > Mytilus galloprovincialis. The sequence goes on along the minus strand of NC_134845.1, from coordinate 78,347,216 downwards.
AGACGATGTCGTGTCTAAAATTCAAACGAAATTATGATTCACTGTAACGAGTCCATCTAAAATTAATAGTTTTTTTTTGACTTCTTGTAATTTGGATATCCATTTTTGTATGCAATAAGTACAGTTTTGATAATAAATATAAGAACATGTGGGTTACGAAACTGATACACCACTACGTAAAAAACGTTTGTGATGGCGACCTGAGTACTTTTGATCTAATGATTTGTATTGCCAAAAACAATAAATTGTATTATTTTTTCTAATAGCTGACGTGAATTTATTAAATCTCTAGGTCAGGATGATGAGAGTACAGCATCATTATGATTATGTAGCGTCAATAGACATTGGGACAACTTATTCTGGCTATGCCGTTTCTACCAGAGACGAACCAATGTTAATTTACACATGTGATTGGAGAGATAGTGATTTGATGTCAAGCAAGACACCCACGTCAGTGCTGTTAGACAAGAAAAAAGAATTTGTACTTTCGGATATAAAGCTGATAACAAATATATACAGGATATCATCCCTGATGAAGAGACGGAAGATTTTTACTACTTCCGACGGTTTAAGATGACGTTGCATAATGAGGTTTGTGCCACTTAGGTATTTTTCACATCAAGGTGTAAGAGATGACAACAGTGGTGCGTTTCTTAAAAGAACAACTGCATCTAAAAAGTGAAATAACGAAAATTCAGAACTTCAATGGAAATTCATAACCGAAAGTCCTTTATAAAATGGCAAAAGCAAAACCCATAAACAATCCCCACGTATCGAACATAACTGTCATATCCTGACTTTGTACAGACATTTCCTTATGTAGAAAAAATAAATGAGCAAAACAAACAGACATTATGATATAATCTAAATGATAAAGATGAGGTTTCTTCTGTTTCACATGAGTGGTTAATAGTATTGATAAAACTGACTATTGTGTTTTTCAGAAGATTTTTTTATATTACTGACTTAATGAGAAAAACAAACTCATAAGACAAATATAGCTCAATATACGGTCTTCGTCGAATCTCCTTCCTCACAAAAACAGATTTAGTCCAACTGATATGTTGATTTCAAAATATTGGAGAGGCACAATAAAAATGTAACGAGTTATTATCACTGTTCTCAATTCCCAAAGTAGACTGTTACAGAATGTCTGTACAAACTAAAAAAGTTTAAGTGTAAAACTTTCGGATATAACGCTGATAACAAATACAACAAAGTAACAAACTAGATGATAAAATGGAAGTTTAATACTGTTTCTCCTCTCAGTGGGTTGAACTGAATTTACATAATGAGGCTTGTGTCAATTATCTTTCATATGAAAATATGCAAAATCATAAGAAGGATGCGTAGAGATCAACATATTTTCTTCCACATCATAACTATGTCAAAAAATGTTAAATCGTATTTTATATTTTACAGTTTGGTATATATTTATTTGAGATAAATCAACATTTATAAATTTTGAAATAATCAATTTCCCCCACCTAAGTGCTTATGTGCTTTGACTTTCTGTGTTGACATACTTGTTCCTTCTTACAGTAATTAAAATTATAACACAATGTGGTCTGTTGTACCTTTTTATTGCAATTTTTACCTATTATAACCGTTTCCTTTGTCACACATTGTTGTTAATATACTGGAATTGTATGCGACTGTCATACAAGTGGAAGTTTTATTGATAAATTTGTAAATAAGGAAACGTCTTTACCAATTAATGAACATTTTTTCCATTCGTTTGGTGTGTTTGAGCATTGAGTTTGCCTTCGATAAGAGATTTTCCGTTTTGAATTTTCCGCGGAGGTCGTTTTTTTTTGTTATTGAATTTTTTTTTTCAAACAATATGAATAGAAATTAACATAACATCGTACCAGGTTTGTGCATTATTGAGCAACATGGTAAATATGCACATTAATTCCAAAAGGAAAATTGTGGATGCGCATACCAAGATTATTATAATGTTGCAGTCAAATTATGAAATATATCAAACATTTTTCACAAGAATTACGAAAAAATAAACATTTGACAAAAATATTAAGTTCAACTATAAGAATGCGATGTCCGTAAAATAGCGTACATATTTGCTTGATCATTCAGTGAAACACCTGGAGATGCGTTCTAGCGAGTATAAACAAAGCTTTATACAATCAAGTGGAATAAAACAGTCGAGGTTCATGATAAATACAAATTTTCCATTGCAAAATTTGAAAAGTTTAGTACTCATTACGTACGTTTTCAAAGAAAAGAAGTGTCATTATATCGTTCGCATTCATAGCATTTCAGTATGACTTGGTGGCATTATTTGTAGGTGTTTGGACAGGCCATTCTAGTAAATTGAAAATCTATAAAAATTGAAAACAATTCTTCACATATAATTATCAAAGGAACCAGGGTTATAATTTAGTACGTCAGACACGCGTTTCGTCTACATCAGACTCATTAGAATTTCAAAAATTCAATGTTTAGTAAACCGGAAATTTATAAAAATGACCACATTATTGATTTCTATGTCACCACCGAAGTGGTGACTACTGGGCTGGTGAATCCCACGGGGACAAAACGTTCACCAGCAGTGGCATCGACCCAGTGGTTAAAATAATTATCAAAGGTTCCAGGATTATAATTTAGTACGCCAAACGCGCGTTTCGTCTACATAGAATTCATCAGTGACGCTCATATCAAAATATTTATAAAGCCAAACAAGAACAGAGTTCAAGAGCATTGAGGATCCAAAATTTCAAAAAGTTGTGCCAAATACGACTAAGGTAATCTATGCCTGGGATAGGAAAATCCTTAGTTTTTCGAAAAATTCAGAGTTAAGTGAACAGGAAATTTATAAAAAAAAGACCACATTATTGATTTTCATGTCAACACCGAAGTGTTGACTACTGAGCTGGTGATACCCTCGGGGACGAAACGTCCACCAGCAGTGGCATCGACCCAGTGGTTAAAATAATTATCAAAGGTTCAAGGATTATAATTTAGTAAGCCAAACGCGCGTTTCGTCTACAAAGAATTCATTAGTGACGCTCATATCAAAATATTTATAAAGCCAAAATAGTACAAAGTTGAAGAGCATTGAGGATCCAAAATTCCAAAAAGTTGTGCCAAATTCGGCTTAGGTAATCTATGCCTGGGATAAGAAAATCCTTAGTTTTTCGACAAATTCAAAGTTTAATAAACAGGAAATTTATTAAATGACCACATTAATGATATTCATGTCAACACCAAAGTGTTGTCTACTGGGTTAGTGATACTCTCGGGGAGGAAACGACCACCACCAGTGACATCGACACAGTGGTTAAAATTATTATTAAAGGTACCAGGATTATAGTTTAGTACGCCAGACGCGCGTTTCGTCTTCATAAGACTCATCAGTGACGGTCATATCAAAATATTTATAAAGCCAAAAAATTACAAAGTTTAAGAGCATTGAGGATTCAAAATTGCAAAAAGTTGTGCCAAATACGGCTAAGGTAATCTATGCCTGGGATGAGAAAATCGTTAGTTTTTCGAAAAATTCAAAGTTAAGTAAACGGGAAATTTATAAAAATGACCACATTATTGATTTTCATGTTAACACCGAAGTGTTAACTACTGGGCTGGTGATGTCCTCGGTGGACGAAACATCAACCACCAGTGACAACAACCCAGTGGTTAACATAATTATCAAAGGTTCCAGGATTATCATTTAGTAAGCCAAACGTGCGTTTCGGGTACATAGAATTCATTAGTGACGCTCATATCAAAATATTTATACAGCCAAAATAGTACAAAGTTTAAGAGCATTGAGGATTCAAAATTGCAAAAAGATGTGCCAAATACGGCTAAGGTAATCTATGCCTGGGATAAGAAAATCGTTAGTTTTTCGAAAAATTCAAAGTTAAGTTAACAGGAAATTTATAAAAATGACCACATTATTGACTTTCATGTCAATTCCGAAGTGTTGACTACTGAGCTGGTGATACCCTCGGGGACGAAACGTCCACCAGCAGTGGCATCGACCCAGTGGTTAAAATAATTATCAAAGATTCCAGGATTATAATTTAGTACGCCAAACGCGCGTTTCGTCTACATAGAATTCATTAGTGACGCTCATATCAAAATATTTATAAAGCCAAAATAGTACAAAGTTGAAGAGCATTGAGGATCCAAAATTCCAAAAAGTTGTGCCAAATTTGGCTTAGGTAATCTATGCCTGGGATAAGAAAATCCTTAGTTTTTCGAAAAATTCAAAGTTTAATAAACAGGAAATTTATAAAATGACCACATTAATGATATTCATGTCAACACCAAAGTGTTGACTACTGGGTTGGTGATACTCTCGAGGACGAAACGACCACCACCAGTGACATAGACCCAGTGGTTAAAATTATTATCAAAGGTACTAGGATTATAGTTTAGTACGCCAGACGCACATTTCGTCTTCATAAGACTAATCAGTGACGCTCATATCAAAATATTTATAAAGCCAAACAAGCACAAAGTTGAAGAGCATTGAGGATCCAAAACTCCAAAAAGTTGTGCTAAGGTTATCTATGCCTGGGATAAGAAAATCCTTAGTTTTTTGGAAAAATTCAAAGTTTGCAATTGGTAAACAGGAAATTTATAAAAATAACCACATTATTGATATTCATGTCAACACCGAAGTGTTGACTACTGGGCTGGTAATACCCTCGGGGACGAAACGACCACCAGCAGTGACATCGACCCAGTGGTTAAAATAATTATCAAAGGTACCAGGATTATAATTTAGTACGCCAGAAGCGCGTTTCGTCTATTTAAGTCATCAGTGACGCTCATATCAAAATATTTATAAAGCCAAACAAGTAAAAAGTTGAAGAGCACTGATGATCCCAAATTCAAAAAAGTTGTGCCAAATTGGGCTAAGGTAATCTATGCCTGGGGTAAGAAAATCATTAGTTTTTCGAAAAATTCAAAGTTTAGTAAACAGGAAATTTATAAAAAAAAAAAATAATAATCACATTATTGATATTCATGTCAACACCGAAGTGTTGACTACTTGGCTGGTGATACCCTAGGGGACGAAACGACCACCAGCAGTGACATCGACCCAGTGGTTAAAATAATTATCAAAGGTACCAGAATTATAGTTTAGTACGCCAGACGCGCGTTTTGTCTACATAAGACTCATCAGTGACGCTCATATCAAAATATTTATAAAGCCAAACAATTACAAAGTTGAAGAGCACATCGCTAAAAATTAAAAAAAAACATATGTTTCTATATACCGTCACATTAATATACGCAAAACCGATATCATTTCTGGATTAACTTTCTTCAGCCAATTTAAAATCAAATGCGCAAAACATTGATAATAGCACTGTAAAATTATTAAAAAGCCTTACACACAATGAGACATGTGTATACATGTAGATCAAAGAATCAATTATCAGAAACATAATACAACATATTACGTGGCTTTCAAATACAGAAAATATATAAACCAGTAATAGTTTAATTTTGGCAGCTTGAGTGAACATATATGCATAAATAAATAAGTATAATACATACACACTAATATTCATATAATACTATACAAAAGATACCCATACGAATAATTTAGATAAAGCGGGTCCAAAAGAAATCACAAAATGCGCCAACTTTACAATTGAATATTCAAATAGTAGACTTATATTTTAAAAAGGAACAACATAACAGTGTGAGCAGACTTCACCCACAAATTTATTTATTATTCTTTTACCTTAAGGTTTTCCAGTGAAAAAAGTAGACGAATTTCAGCCGAGTAACCACTGGTTTTAAATTATAAAAACAAACCAATACGTTTTTGTTTTCAGAAATTAACCATGGATACAGAAATTGAAGAAGAATGTGGCAAGAAAATGAAGGCATTGTATGTATTCTGTATTGCAATTAAGTATCTGAAAGAACAAGTGATAATGAAGTTACGAAGCATATGTTTGAACGTGACACAAGATGATATCCTGTTTGTGTTGACAGTACCTTCTATATGGTCTGACCAAGCAAAGAAATTTATGAAGACAGCTGCTGAAAAGGTAAAATATATATAACTCTGCTCAGTCGATCCGTCATTCTGGTATACATTAAGGTAGATGGTGTGTCTAAATTATAATCCATAGATTTTTTTAATAATTTTCCAAAATGTAGTTTATATCATGCTTTTTAAAAAAAAATGATAAAAAGAATTCTAATGCAACAATGTTTGTAAAGTTCATTTTGACTGGATATCGTCACTTATTTTCATGGAATCAATTAACAATTGATTCTATGGGACGTACGCGCAAATACCCATTTACTGTCTCCGCTAACGCGTCGCCAGTTAACTTAATTTGCGACCATCAAATCTCCAAATGATGTCATCGGAGCTTTTAATACAATACAGTTATTTCTAATGGGTCATGGTGCTTATTTTCACGCCACAAGGTGTAAAAAATTTACAGATTTTGTATAGATTATGCATGGAAACCCAATTGTCTGCTGTAAAGCGTAAACTACAACATAGAATTTTAAGATAACATATGAGAGGAAAGCTTTTATAGTATGCTTTCAGTTAATAAAAAGGAAAAAATGTGGTCACCGGACCCGTTTTCTTGCTACATTATTAAATATGTAAATTCCTAAAACATTCTATTGTAAAAGTACCTTTATCTGCATTATCTGCCCTTGCATTTGAGTTGCCCTTATGTGGCATAGTTTAATAAAATTTAATCAAACAAAAGTTTTCTGTTTTCTGTAAAAGACAAATATGATAATACATATAATATGTTATATTGAAATGGAAGTACTTACACGTGAATTACCTACTACACTAAACAAAATCTATTAAAGATCTAGACCTTGTTTTCTGGTTTTTCCAAATCCAAGATGGAGGAAGACACCCTATCTACCTTAACAGGACTTATCAGCAACGTCAAATTGTTTGAATTTTAAGACACTTAAAACAACATACTTTCGTTAGGCATACAGTAAAACTGTCTATGGGAGATAAACATAATAAAAGTCCAAAAATAACACAATAAATAGATATTTGGGTTTTCTTCGCACATATATCACAAATATTTCTATATTTGAAAGCTTTTAAGATAATTACAAATCAGCATGCGTTAAAATTGTTATTTAAGGAATATCTCTAATGTAGAGTAGTTGATCGTAAAATGAACCGGTTACCGTTTTTTTTTTAAGATCTGAGTTTACCTTTTAATTTTTTTTTCTTGTTCTTGTCGACGATGCATAAACATTGTAAGAATCGTCGTGGAATGATCAAACCTTCATTCTAATATGACGTGCTTCTTTCGCTTTGTAAACAACACCGTGATAAAATTCTCGATATATCTATACTTAGCGCAGACTCCAAGATGTACACAAATGGCTGTTTAAATATGCCTCCCACGTAAATCCACATGTATCGTAACCTATGTGGAAACGGTTGTGGATTTCGCTGTGTTAACAATTACAATTGAATAAAACCCTACAGAACATTTATTCTGATTCTGACGCATAACAAAAAGAATTTACACATTAGAGAACGGAAAAATGGACAAAAACAAAATAAATTAAGATTCCGCGAAATTCTAGTAATGATTTTGGCGCATTAATGTCATTTCAAAACATGACGTCATACGTATGAAAACGTCAAAGCTGAAGGTTTTTCTATTGCGTTTACCTTCTAAACTCGGATACAATTGCATTAAAATAAATTATTGAGGTAGGTGTTGCTTGTTTTCTGTTCTATTGCATTATTCGCATATTGACTGATTTCAGCAAGTCAACATGGCGGCTCCTTGGTTACAACATGTCAACAGTGAATTTGATGGTAGCTTACGATAAAAAATGTAAATTTAAAATTGCAAATGTTGGGTTTACTGAGAAGTAACAAAAGGAATCACATTTTTTTCCAGCGGTTAGTTAAGAAATCATTCATGCAGGTTTATTGAATTTGTTTTACATTTATCGAACAGTGGGTAAAATAGAACAGCCACACACACGGTATACCCATCATCGCTTCAGTTTTTTAATGATCGTATTTGTCCTATTAGAATCGAAATAATTCATGGAAGCCATAGATTTGTTGTAAATTTACACATGGCTAACGCTCAGGATAAAATTCGAATATCACGGCCCAGGCCATGTGTAAATTTCCAACAAATCTATGGCTTCCATGAATTATTTCTTAATTTACGAGTCAACAAACAATTTCTGTTATTATCAATCGTATATAGATCTTAAGTGCTGTTCTCTCTCTTTTGCAGATACCTAGAACAGCCTATAAAGGCCTACATGTTCCTTGAGATCTGATATTATGAATTAATTGTAGATCTTACTATCTTCGTCATTTGTGCCAATAAAAATATTTTTCCTGCAAATATTATCATAGATCAAAACTTTAAAACGGATAAAGCGCGTAATCAAATGATGACGACAGTAATGATGATTATGATGGATGATGTATCGCTGTTTTACATAAAGCAGCAAATTACCATGCATATTAAAGACCTGAACATGATAACGGAATATGAATAATAACCCTGTTTTATACTAGACCAACACGTTAAGCCGGATTTTAAAAGTGATAATTCACAACGCAACAGTCCACATAAATACTGTTCAACCTTTAGTGGAGCGGCGTATATGACAATTTTAGAAATTTAAATTACCTAAATACCTCATGGGATTTTAATAGCTCATTGGAAAGCTGAAATCCCGTACTTTTTGAAAATATGTGTCGTGAATATAAAATCTAGTGCAATTACACCGAAAATCAAGGTCAAAGGTCATCACTTGAAAAAATCCTATTTTAATCTAGAGAAACAATACCATTGATATTCTTCAAAATTAATAATCTATTCAATAAATTATATGAGTAGTGTTATGTAGAAATATGTAAGTTCATACAAGATCTTTTTCATATTTACACACGACGTCATAACAACGATTTATTTAACTTTTTTTAAGGTAGTCCATGGTATACAAATTTTAAAGCCTAATGAAAAACAGTAACATATCAACCTTGATATTGGCCTCGTAATAGTATTTCATGAATACTTAAAAAGTTTTTCAAAGAGTATCTGAAATGCATAGTTATTAATCAAACATGTTTTAGTTTTCGAAGATTCGACGTGTCACTGAGTTTTTTTAAAATGAATTCAAACTATCTCAATACAAGATAACTTTTAAAATAATTTACTTATTTCAGTATGATAAATTACTCAATTAGTGCAAGCGTGTTGTACTACAAATTCAAAAATCGAGACATGACCGTTTTGGTATCTATGATGACTCTATTTTAATACCAAATGAAACGTCGAAAAAAATATAGCCAATTAAAATAAAAAAAAACAAATATTACAACAAGAACCATTTTCATGAAAAATCATCTGTGTCATCAGCTATGTCGGCTGATACTATCTGGAAATTGTAACAACTATCTATATTTTGACAAAAACATAAATCAGCGCAAGGAAGACCCTGCTCCTTGCAAACATTTGCTGCCTCCATGTTTTTTCTGCCTTTTATGAACAAATTAGATCTTGTAGAAAGTCTGATGTCATTTGTCCCTCAAAGAAAACTGGTTCTTAATTTCATTTTGCGCAGTTTTACAACAAAGGCACATGGGGAGCCATGTTTTGGGTTGGGTAGATTTGCCGACACCCAAACGTTGCTATACCACATTGTACGTAGAACGTGTTGCTTAAATACGGTTTCACATGGCGGAAAGCTTTATAAGACTTTTATCTTTATTGATAGCCAACTGATGTCTCAGCAAATTTAAATCGTTGTGATATTTCTTAAATTTGTACATATAAAGCAGCAACAATCACCCTAGCAGCAACTACAGAACTATCAACACGAGTGTAATCATCGTGCGTTAAGGCTACAAGATTACCGAAACGGCTTGGTTTTGTCCTAAGGAGGTTGAATACCGATTCCAAAAAAATACGAACGTGGAGTCACACCCACTGAGAGCATGAACGACCGACATATTAAGACTAAATGGAACTATTACAAATTGACACCAGGCACTCTACGAGAGAAGCACGTTTTCTCCGAATGTCATGCGAAATAGTCATGATTGATACCGGAGAAAATATTTCAAAAGACTTTTTGTTAAGAAGCCAAGTAACAAAACTTATCAAACAGGTTGGCAACATTGCTTCTGATATTTCCAACGATACTTATTTGTAGGATAATATCTCCAGATATATAAACGTTTTCAATTGTTTGTCTTAATATTGAGGCTGCTGCATAAAGTACATGCATACCGGTTTGTGCGTTGTTTCTGGTGGAGACACATGTAATTAAGTCGGCTTTTATCTCAATCATTTTCTAATGTTATTTGCTGTCTTAACAGCGTCTCCAAAAAAAATATCGCTAGCAAACACAATGCTACATTTACCTTGTCCTTGTTTAGCAAAATGGCAAAATGCAATGGCATCCCTGTAACGCCTCTCAAGTTTAGCCTTTAGTTTAGAGATATTGCAATATGTCTTACTTGTTTTATCAGGCAAAAAAGACTGATACATTGTCGTCAAAAGTGAAGACGATACAAGAGACGTTTTGTCACGAATAACGTCTCTGTCTATACTTTCAACTACTCCTAAATGCCAAATTATACGCAGATTGATCAGTGGATTTTGGTCTATATGACAAGTATGTGGTCAGATATGCAGATAACCTGTTCAATTTATCACTTCATAGTCGCATGCTCTAAAAGCAGCATCTTTAAAATTGAATAACCTTCCAGCAGATGAAATTGTATGTAATGTTTTCATTTTTTTATGAGACTTTTTTTTGCAAATAATATACTTTGATATATCGTGATCATTATTTTCAGGCAACTAACAATTAGATAAATCGGAATTTGTATCTGGTGTTTCATTTTCAGCTGAAGAACATGATACTGATTTTAAATTCTACTTACTTGTGTAGCTTTTATAACATGATCTAGGATACCTAAATATGGGCAATTCACTTGCTGTTTCATTGCAGAATTCATTCAAATAACTGAACAAATCATCGCGTCTTTTTTCTGAAGCATTTATTAGACTTTGTCGTTCAAATTCTGCTGATCTTGTTAAAATTTTATCAACATAAACTTCCACTATCTTTTTTGACATATGGTGCGACCAGTTTTAACGAGATTGTTAAATTGTCCTTTTGATTGAGTTAAAAACAAATCAAACACACCTGAAAACCAAACAAACGCAACGGTGATATTCACTTTTCCAGTTAAATTCAACAAAAACGAATAAACAACAATACCAAACATCGTAGATTAATCACAAGGCTTCGGAAATTATAAAATAAACCAAAAAAATGCTTGAAAATTGCTACAAATGAACTTCGCTAAATCGCTGAATGTGGGACTATAACTAGAAACCACAACAATGTCGGTAAATCTGTGACGAATATTCGGACTTGAAATCTGGATAAAAAGCAGATATTTAGCCAAATATGTATCTTATTAGGAATTAACTTCAACTAGTAAATCGGGTCGATTGAAGTATTATACGGCGGCTTTACTGTTATGCCTTTAAAATGCACCTATACTGTACGTGCAAATAATGCTACATGTAGATGAAAAACGATGATTTTTCAGTGTTATTTTCAATCATATTGAGATGCATAGAGCATTATATCTAGCACTATTTGGAAATGCCCTTACATTGTATGAAGTTCAAGAATAACTGTATTTACCAATTTCATTCACAAAATATTTTTAGAACGGGTTTGTTGTGAAATTTGACTACCGAATCAGCAGTTGGGTATTCGATGCAAGTTGGGTAACGTCCGTTAAGGCTATTTTTAACGTCATGTGTACCACATTTGATATTTACGACAAACATTTTTCTAAAGCTGAATAATCGATAGACAATTTAAGACCTTAACATTCCATGAGGTATTTAGGTAATTTAAGGTCTTAACTTAGCGACTTTTTCATCATTCGACGCTCCACTACTTCCTGGACAAATTATTTTGAATCTGAGCCGACAAGTGTTAGCTCTTACTTACTAATGTCGCGTGCTAAGTGGAGAAGAAATAAAACAAAAGTCGTTGGTTATACTATGGCAGATTTGAACCAATAACATCCTGCACTCGAGACGAAAACGCTACCAGGAAACCACACATGAGTCATGATTAATGTACACTTCTTTAAGGAATCGACGGCCAATTTCAGATACGATGACTTGTCAGTAGATCGATCTGAATATCATTTAGTAGTGAACAATTGTCAAATGTTGTCTATCTTTAAATGTCTCCATATAGATAAAGACAAAACTGTAAAATACAAACAATTCGATATATTTATGGTGAATAATTTTATCTGTAGAACATTGATGATATTGGATTTTTAATTGAAGATTTTTAAAGCTATCATTTAATTGTTTCTTCTTTTTTATTTAAGTTGGATGAGAAGACATAGAGACATGAAAAAATAGTTTTAAAAAATATGAACTACTATTGAAATACGATCGTCAGGACCGTAGTCATACGCTCTCACCAGAAGATGAGTTCAAATTCGATGCTGATAAGCTCAGTGGAAAATCTAATGAAAATCTTGCTGAAACGTATGCCATCGCGAGAAAACAATCTGGTAATTGTAAAACGCAGAAATAATTGGTAATAAAGATAATACTTTAATGCTAACGAGAGAACAGTGTACCCCTTTAGAAAAAAATATGTCTAGAACGTGAAGTCAAGGTAGAGTTGTATCTTCTAATCAAAATTTGAAAATTTTCTGTTTTTATCAAAGTTTAAATTTTCATTTCAGGCTGGAATAGGTAAAGATCAGTTGACCATTGCACTGGAACCCGAGGCAGCATCTATGTATATACGTCATGCACTGAGACTGGAAGTTAATAAAAAAGAGAACAAAATGCTTCAAACAATCAAATCAGGGATGAAATTTATGGTCATTGACCTTGGTGGTAGGTTTTTTTTTACTTCAATGTTATTTGTTTAAAAAATACGATTGATAAACTTTTACACTGCGTTTTGAAATGTCATTGAACGTGTTGGAAATCATCAATTCTTTGGCTTCTTGTTTTCTCCTACATAGTGAGACATGGATTTCAAACTTCTGTCGATGAGTTTTAAATGTTATATTGAGCGTGTATCAAAGTACGTACAATAGTACAGAGAAAGTACAAGCAGAATGATGATTGGTTTTCCCGTATAAGTGGTTTCAATTTTGGTGCCCTTTATAACTTGCTGTTAAGTGTGAGCCAATGATACTGTACCTTGACTAATAATGGTTTTCTTTAATAAATTGTGACTTGGAGAGTTAGTTGTGTCATTTGCACTTATACCACATCTTCTTATTTCTAATTTTGTTTGAAAATGGTCATTGATTAGGATTATAAAAATCTATTGCACTTTTAAATATTTGCAATGGAACGGTAAATATGTCCATTGAAGGTGGTATCGTAAATCTTGGGGTTACTAGTAATACTTTGCTTTGAACTAATATGGCTTGCTTGTTAATGTATAATTTTGTACTGTAGTCCTGACATGTAATGTTGTCTTTATTTAGTGATATATTTAACATTGCCATGTAAGCGACAGATTTGGCTAGCCACACAACCAGGTTCAACCTACCAGATTTTTAAATGTTCTTTACCAAGTCAGAAAAATGGCAATTGTTATCTTAAAGTTCGTTTCTGTGTGTGTTGCATTGTCGTTTGTTTTTTGTAGCACTTTTGCGTTTCTGTGGCTTCGCTGTTTTCAATTTATATTTGATGTGTTTTTAGTTTAGCTAGTATCCCGGCTTGTAACCCGGATTTGTAATCGATTTATGACTTTCGAACAGCGGTATACTACTTTTGCCTTTATTTATCTCCATATTTCAAACTGTTATTATGTCCTCAGTGGCCTTCAGAATCGTCGAGGACCGTAAAATATGACTCTTATCGAAAATAATGATAAATTTGAAAGAATGTCGTTAAATGAATAAAGGTGTTCTCAAGTTCTTTTACCATGTTGGCTAAATAAAGTGTTAACAGGAAACAAATCGCACAACAAGTCCCCCTTCTTTTTTTTTTTAAATGAATTTTTAATTATTGTGTATATTCGCATATCACATATTGTAAATGAATTTATGAGTTTATACATGTATAGTGTAAGTAAAACACCCGTTTCAAGTGAGAGAAAATCTTCAAGCAAAGTTTTTATATTTGAATCGCCAGACAAAGCAGACGACGATGTGACGGTAGTATGGCATAAGTAATATTTTCTTATTTAATTTAAGATTAATCTATATTCTAATTTGTGCGCTCTGCATAAAGCCAAAATAGGAGTTACTACGTCATAACCTCATATCAGTTGTGTGCATCCTCTGAATATAATATATACATGTATGAATTTTAAAATGAAGAAATAATTATCTTTTAATTTGAAAAGGCAAAAGTGCTCTTCCTTTTTACCCTCTTGCAAAGATATCCGTAAAAATCCGAATGATCTTTCAGGTGGTACAGCTGACATAACAGTGCATCGGTGTCAAAAGTACGAAACTTTAGAAGAAGTGATACCTCCTAGTGGCGGCCCCTGGGGAGGCACTGCAGTAGACCAAGCATTCCTAGACTTAATGAGAAATTTATTTGGCGACGATGTAATTGATGGGTTGAAGGAAGAAGATATAGAAGATTATTACCATCTCTTGCACGAGTTTGAAATCAGGAAAAGATCAGTCAAATCAAAAGGAGATTATGAAAGGATCATTGCAATTTCGATGTCAGTGACATTAATAGACTTAATAAAGAAATTTAGAGGTAACATAATCTCGCATATCAAGAAAACAATATATAAAGATTTTGTATCGGTTGTGGTACCAAGATTACTCATCAAGGCCGACACTTTCAGAAACCTTTTCAAATCTACAACAGATAATTTGATAAAGTACCTCAGGAGTTTATTTGAAGAACCCGAGCTATCCGATCTAAAACATGTTATCATGGTTGGCGGTTTTTCTGAATGCAAGCTTGTTCAGATGGCTGTCAGGACCGAATTTGGAGCAGACAGGAATATCGTTATTCCGGACGAGGCTGGTGTGGCCGTTTTAAAAGGAGCTGTGTTATTTGGTCAGCAGTAGAAGAAAATACCCCGAAGAACTTATTTGAAAATATATATACTTTTAATAGCATATGTTTATGTACTTATTCTAACAAAGTAAGTTATAGGATTCAGAGGTTGTTGTCTCAAAATCGTTATTTATATTACAAAGCATTTAAAATGCTTCATTTGTTTTTCGTTTTTGTTTGTAATATTTGTCAGAACTATTGCGTGCATAAAGGTATAACAAAACTTTGGTTTAAAGTTGTCGTCGTCAGATATTTACCACTATAAATCCAAATAAACGACAACATTTTTTCAAATACAGTACAGTTATTCCTTTTATGGTACGTAACAAATTTAAGAATATCTATAATTTGTGAGAAAAAATATAATTCTGCTAAAATTTATCATCGATTTTGGCGCATAAACGTGCATGATTGATAAACACATTACTGATTAATATTTCAGTCTTAGATACATTATTGTTTTATCAGTTGTTATTGGCTTTGAAAGTGGACGGTTAAAATGCCTGTACCAAGTCAGGAATATGACAGTTTTTGTCCATTCGTTTTTGATGCGTTTTGTTATTTGATTTTGCCATGTGATTATGGACTTTCCCAATTTATCTTCCTCTAAGTTCAGTATTTTAGGGATTTTACTTTTTACTGCGAGTACTACATATCTGTCAGTCTTGTTTATTTTTTTGTTTGAATATATAAATATCTTGTCACTTCTGGTTTGTGTTTTTGTAAGTAGTTGTTGTACAGTTGGGTGCAGACCAAGCATTACATGTAGACGGGCCGAAAAAGTTAACGCGGCGTTTACTCGCGTGCACTTCATGTAAACGCCGCGTTAACTGTGCGTTAACTCCGAAATTGCAGTAGACATTAAAAGTAAACGGGCGTTTACTTTCGCGTTTACCTCCGCGTTAACGCAAAAACGGCGCGTCTTCTAATTTTGTAAAGAGTAAACGGGCGTTTACTTTCCTGTTTACCTCCGCGTTAACGTGGGAAAATGCGCGTCTTCTATTTTCCTAAAAAGTATAAACGCGCGTTTACTGTTTGTAGTAAACGGCCGTTAACGCAGATTGTCATCGTAACCTCGATACACTGACCTAAAATATGAAATGATGAGGAACATCAAAATTAATTGACCAACCGGTCATTTCTGCTTGACATATTGACGATAAAAGTTATTTAAAAATGTCACACATTTGTATTTAATTGAACAATAATTATAATAAATTTCTTGTTCATCTTAGACAGACTGACTCGTAAAACAAAATTATTTGATATCATTAACCAAAACTGACAATATTTACCTCTTAACAAGTTATCTTATTCTATATAGAAGTAATTCAGTTATATTTTCATGCCATAATTGACCATATAATACGTAACAATTGACAGCAATTTTTGTACCAGCCTGACGGACATGACCTCTTTTTATTTAAAATATTGAATAGTAAACAAAATTCAGTAGTTTTCATACATCAGACTAACTCGTAATATATAATTATTTGTTTGCAACACCAAAACTGACCATATAAGCAATTTATTATGTAAATCTATATAGCCGGCATAGTAAATGAGTTATATTTTGATATAAAGATTGATTGTATAATAAAAAAAGGAAGCAATATTTAAATATTATGACATAATTAATTTTTTTGGCATCAATTTAGAGTGACAGCATGTCCTTTTTCATTCAAAATATTGAATCACAAACAAAATTCAATAGTTTTCTTACCTTAGACTGACTCGTATAATAAAATTATTTGTCCGCAACACTCAAAACTGACCATATAAGCATTTCATTATGTAAATCTATATAGCCGCACAGTAAATGAGATATATTTTCTTGTAAGAATTGATTGTATAGGAAAATAGGTAGCAATATTTGAATATTATGACTAAAAAATTTTGTTCGCATCAATTTAGAGTGCCAGCATGTACTTTTTTATTCAAAATATTGAATCGTAAACAAAATTCAGTAGTTTTCATACCTCAGACTGACTCATATAATAAAATTATTTGTCCGCAACAACCAAAACTGACCATATAAGCATTCTAGTATTTAAATCTATATAGCCGCATAGTAAATGAGTTATATTTTCATGTAAGAATTGATTGTATAATGAAAGAGATAGCAGTATTTGAGTATTATGACTAAAAAATTTTACTCGCATCCATTTAGAGTGTTAGCATGTCTTTTTTTTTCTTCAAAATATTGAATTGTAAACCAAATTCAGTAGTTTTCATACCTCAGACTGACTCATATAATAAAATTATTTGTCTGCAACAACCAAAACTGACCATATAAGCATTCTAGTATTTAAATCTATATAGCCGCATAGTAAATGAGTTATATTTTCATGTAATGATTGATTGTATAATAAAATAGGTAGCAATATTTGAATATTATGAATAAAAAATTTTGTTCGCATCAATTTAGAGGGCCAGCATGTCCTTTTTTTATTCAAAATATTGAATCGTAAACAAAATTCAGTAGTTTTCATACCTCAGACTGACTCATATAATAAAATTATTTGTTCGCAATAACCAAAACTGACCATATAAGCATTCTTGTATGTAAATCTATATAGCTGCATAGTACATAAGTTATATTTTCATATAAGGATTGATTGTATAATAAAATATGTAGCAATATTTGAATATTATGACTAAAAAATTTTGTTCGCATCAATTTAGGTTGCCAGCATGTCCCTTTTTTATTCAAAATATTGAATCGTAAACCAAATTCAGTAGTTTTCATACCTCAGACTGACTCATATAATAAAATTATTTGTCTGCAACAACCAAAACTGACCATATAAGCATTCTAGTATTTAAATCTATATAGCCGCATAGTAAATGAGTTATATTTTCATGTAATGATTGATTGTATAATAAAATAGGTAGCAATATTTGAATATTATGACTAAAAAATTTTGTTCGCATCAATTTAGGTTGCCAGCATGTCCCTTTTTTATTCAAAATATTAAATCGTAAACCAAATTCAGTAGTTTTCATACCTCAGACTGACTCATATAATAAAATTATTTGTCTGCAACAACCAAAACTGACCATATAAGCATTCTAGTATTTAAAACTATATAGCCGCATAGTAAATGAGTTATATTTTCATGTAATGATTGATTGTATAATAAAATAGGTAGCAATATTTGAATATTATGACTAAAAAATTTTGTTCGCATCAATTTAGGTTGCCAGCATGTCCCTTTTTTATTCAAAATATTGAATCGTAAACCAAATTCAGTAGTTTTCATACCTCAGACTGACTCATATAATAAAATTATTTGTCTGCAACAACCAAAACTGACCATATAAGCATTCTAGTATTTAAATCTATATAGCCGCATAGTAAATGAGTTATATTTTCATGTAATGATTGATTGTATAATAAAATAGGTAGCAATATTTGAATATTATGACTAAAAAATTTTGTTCGCATCAATTTAGGTTGCCAGCATGTCCCTTTTTTATTCAAAATATTGAATCGTAAACCAAATTCAGTAGTTTTCATACCTCAGACTGACTCATATAATAAAATTATTTGTCTGCAACAACCAAAACTGACCATATAAGCATTCTAGTATTTAAATCTATATAGCCGCATAGTAAATGAGTTATATTTTCATGTAATGATTGATTGTATAATAAAATAGGTAGCAATATTTGAATATTATGACTAAAAAATTTTGTTCGCATAAATTTAGAGGGCCAGCATGTCCTTTTTTTATTCAAAATATTGAATCGTAAACCAAATTCAGTAGTTTTCATACCTCAGACTGACTCATATAATAAAATTATTTGTCTGCAACAACCAAAACTGACTATATAAGCATTTAATTATGTAAATCTATATAGCCGCATAGTAAATGAGTTATATTTTCATGTAATGATTGATTGTATAATAAAATAGGTAGCAATATTTGAATATTATGAATGAAAAAATTTTGTTCGCATCAATTTAAAGGGCCAGCATGTCCTTTTTTTATTCAAAATATTGAATCATAAACAAACTTCAGTAGTTTTCATACCTCAGACTGACTCATATAATAAAATTTTTTGTCCGCAACAACCAAACTGACCATATAAGCATTCTATTATGTAAATCTATATAGCTGCATAGTAAATGAGTTATATTTTCATGTAAGGATTGATTGTATAAGAAAATAGGTAGCAATATTCGAATATTATGACTAAAAAATTTTGTTCGCATCAATTTAGAGTGCCAGCATGTACTTTTTTATTCAAAATATTGAATCGTAAACTAAATTCAGTAGTTTTCATACCTCAGACTGACTCATATAATAAAATTATTTGTCCGCAACAACCAAAACTGACCATATAGGCATTCTAGTATTTAAATCTATATAGCCGCATAGTAAATGAGTTATATTTTCATGTATGGATTGATTGTATAATAAAATAGGTAGCAATATTTGATTATTATGACTAAAAAATTTTGTTCGCATCAATTTAGAGGGCCAGCATGTCCTTTTTTTATTCAAAATATTGAATCATAAACAAAATTCAGTAGTTTTCATACCTCAGACTGACTCATATAATAAAATTATTTGTCCGCAACAACAAAAACTGACCATATAAGCATTTAATTATGTAAATCTATATAGACGCATAGTAAATGAGTTATATTTTTATGTAAGGATTGATTGTATAAGAAAATAGGTAGCAATATTTGAATATTATGACTAAAAAATTTTGTTCGCATCAATTTAGAGGGCCAGCATGTACTTTTTTATTCAAAATATTGAATCATAAAAAAATTCAGTAGTTTTCATACCTCAGACTGACTCATATAATAAAATTATTTGTTCGCAACAACCAAAACTGACCATATAAGCATTCTATTATGTAAATCTATATAGCTACATTGTACATGAGTTATATTTTCATGTAAGGATTGATTGTATAATGAAAAAGGTAGCAATATTTGAATATTATGACTAAAAAATTTTGTTTGCATCAATTTAGAGTGCCAGCATGTACTTTTTTTATTCAAAATATTGAATATTGAAACAAATTTTAGTAGTTTTCTAACCTCAGACTGACTCGAATTTTAACCAAAACAGACCATATTAGCACTATATATAGCTGCATAGTAAGTTAGTTTATTATATCCATGTAAAGATAGCAATAATTGAACATTTAAATTGACGAGATGACCGGTACAAATGTACATACTTATATTACCCTTTATCGATATCCCTTTCAATACACTGTACAATTTGCGTCTTTTTTTTTTATCATTTGTCAAAACAGAATCTTATCATGTAAATCCAAGGCAAACAAGGTGAATTTCGATTAAAAATAATGGTTTTAAATACCCCGAGTTATAGTAGGAATTCGAAGAGACAATTATGAATGGGGAACGAAACAATAAAAACCATTATGTTTATATCCCATCATATTGAAATATTCTCCCGATGTCTCGGATAACCTTTCTTTTCGTATCGATATTTGCACATGTAACTTTTGGAAGAAAAATATAGAAAATCTGCCTATCAGTAAAGTTAATGGACTTAATGAAAGTGATTTTGTGTAATTTAATATTTCGAATTAAAAGAGTTTTTGAATTGTTCTGGTTTGAAACACATATACGTAAAATATTACGACTAAAGGTCGTTTTTATAAAATAAATGTGCAAATGAACTTGAAGTTTATTTCTAAATTTACCCAATCAGTTAACGCGAAAAGTAAACGTGCGTTTACTTTCAAGTGCACGTAAAAATATACTTGTAAAATCTGTACTAAACGCCCGTTTACTTTTAAGTGCACGTAAAAATAAATTTGAAGAATTCTGAAGTAAACGCCCGTTTACTACTGACTAAACGGACACATAGTAAACGCCCGTTTACTAAGGTAGACATTAGAAATTTCCATTTCAGCCACGTTAACGTAATTATAGTAAACGTGCGTTTACTAGTAAACGGGAGATTTGAAGTTAACTAACGAAATATGTGCACGCGGCGTTAACTTGCGTTTACTTTATGTAATGCTTGGTCTGCACCCAACTGTACTTTGTATCGAGATTAGTGCATGACAACTATATTTTATTGATCATTTTCTTTTTGAATGCAAGTATTTGGTGCCAAATTCCTTGTAATAAAACAAAAAATATTAAAGTGTCGTTGAATTAGAAGCATAATGTTTATCAGATGACCAATTCAAAAAAAAAAGATTATACCATGGTAATTTTCATATCAGACCTCTTACCAGTCCTAGGTCAAGACAAGAAACTTTTATAAACTTTATAAAATTCATTTAACCTTTCATTTGTTTTGCATTGTTTAAAAATATATTTTCCTGTTTTCTTTTATTCATTTTTATACTACTTAGTTATATTGTCAGGAATTAAAAATTGGATCACTGAGGTTTATTTTCTGGAGTTTAAAGAATGACGTCGAAATGTTTTTTCAATTATGAGAAACTTGAAGTCATGCGCTATTAAGAGGAAGCAATTGGTATAAATCGGCAGCAGTAAATAACAAATCGCATATTAAACGGCTAATATATAAAAGAAGATTTGGTTTAATTGCCATTGAGACAACTTTCCACAAGAGACCAAATGACATAGCAATTAACAAAGATAGGTCACCGTACGGCCTTCCACAATGACCAAAGCCCAAAGCGCATTATTAGCTATTGAAGGCACCGTATGACAAATGAAAAACAATTCAGACGGGAAAACTAACGACCTAATTTATGTGCAAACAATGAACGAAAAACAAATATGTAACACCAAACGACAACCACTGAGTTACAGGCTCCTGACTTGGGACAGGCACATACATTCAGAATGTAGTGAGTTAAACGTGTTAGCGGGATTGTTTTCATTTAAAACTTTCTTTCAGATAATATGACATCATACCATTATTCGATTCTGATTACACAAAACCACCGAACAGACAACATACCATTATTCATTCTTATAACATAACACCACCTAACTGACATTTTCTACATACAAAAACCAAGTCAGGAATATGACAGTTGTTGTACAATATTGATTTTGCCGTTTTATTAGGGACTTTCCGTTTTGAATTTTTGTGTTGGTTGATATTGGCTTTGAAATAGTATACGGTTTCTGCGAGTACTTTCATATATGTCCGTCTTGTTTGATGTTTGTGTGAACATATAAATATCCTTTTTTTTTGTAAGTAGTTGTTGCATTTTGTATCGAGATTAGTGCATGACAACTATATTCTCTTGATCTTTTTCTTTTTGGGTGCAAGCATTAGGTGCCAAAGGTCATGTTAAAAAACACACACCAGCAGACAATATTAAAGTGTCTAAGACATGTAAGAATAAGAAACAGAATATATATCCTATGGCAAATGATAATACATGTATCCCCATAAGTTGATCGATACACAAAAAAAAAAAACCACCCTTTTAGAATCCTCTTGGTAGTTACGATTTTGTGTTTTTGTTTTAAAGTAAATCCAAAAAATTACAGAACTTGTAATTGATGGTCGCAAATGAAAGTTGTGGTATATTCTATGTTTTTCAAAAACCGTATACCATTCAGCAATGTAATATGTTTTCAATGAAATTTACACCTGATACACAAATATAGCAACCACTGCATGAACTTGCTTTAAGAATTTTAAACACGAATTGAAAATGATGATCTGTTCTCGCATGACAAGGCTTTTTTATGTCGCATATTCTGTCAATTTTGCCGATATTGGATACTTTATTTTGTACTCTTGATGCTTTTCTAAGGCCAAGTGAGGTTCATTGGGTATTTATGTAAAAAAATATCCGCATCTCTTTTTTTTCAATTCATTTGTTGGTTGATTGATAAAAACATACACGTGTAACAAAGGGTAGCTGCTCTTTTGTTTTTTATCTTATAAACAGAATTTGGAAAGTTAGGGATGTAATCGATTCACCCAATTTATTCATGAGAAGCTGTGAAGTAATGGTATTTATGCGGATCACAAACTGCTATTTCTTTCTTCGTGTTTGAAACAAGCATCACAGGAATATATAGAACTCCTCGACAAGAGGAGGAGACCAATTAGTTTCCAATGGGAATGCCGATTATTTGTTGAAAGCAAGTTCACGAAGCAATTTTGTTGTTAGTCAAAAAATCTTGAGAATTATTTGTGTGAATCCGATTGTTTTTTTTTTACAAAGCACAATTTATCCATCACTTATCTTTATCTTTGTTGGCTTGTAAAAAAGTGTAAAAACGTCAAATGTTTTATTACTATTGCAAGAAAAAGAAAAAAAACAATGACGGGAAGTATAAGTTCCGAGACACGACAAATGAATACCTGAAATAGACCAAACAGTAAAACTTATGATTTACACACAAATAAAAGATGCTATAAAACGTTTTAAGATGATAAACAACGTGAATACATGGACTCTATACTTCAAACCATCATGTTTTATTTTTTAAGTTGATACGGAATATTTATATACAAGGTCTTGGCATTTTCAGATGAACTATTTATTAGAAAAAAATGACGATAAGTTCTTTAGCATACCCCTGGTTCATGAACTTTTCTGCTCAGACACTGGTGACGTTTTACAAAGTCTGAGTAGCAGCAGTAAGCTTGAATACCGAATTAATTGGGTAAGGATATCCCATATACGGGTGAAGATGGTATTGGGGAAAGGTTGGGGAAATTGATGACTCCAAAATTAAAATCGTCTCGTTTGTCATAAATTCTGGTATTGAGATGACCGCTGACGTCAAATTCGAATTATATGTATAAAAATGAGGCAGATTCTTTAATTTCTTGTTCTGGAGAATAATTTTTATACTAATGAAACCCATCTTAAAAGTGTGAATTGTTTATGGAAAGAACATCATCAATATATCTAAATGTGAAATTAAATGATCTAGCTTCTTTGATCTTCTTGTTTTGGACAAGTGTCTGAAGGAACTCCAATTCATATGATTATAAGAGAAAGTCTGCAAGGAGAGGCACACAGTTCGTGTCCATAGGAATGCTGACAATTTGTTTAAAAAGTCCAAATTCAATGAGAAACTACAACGTACTGATCACTTGTTCCAGTGTGTAGCCTGTTTTACATTTTGTTCACATTTAACAACATATGCCGTATATATCTGGTATCCCAAAGTAATACATTTTTAGCGTAAACTACCATTTTTATGTTGAAACGCATTCAAAATTATTTCTTAAAGACGATTTTAAAATTACACATGGGGAATGGTGGTATCAGGGTTGAAAAATCAAAAGTTTTGATAAAACTTATGTCAGAGAAAAATGATGATTTAAAATTATCAAGAAATTCTATAGATTCTTTTTTAGAATCCACATATTGTTAATACCTCTACGCGAGTAAATAGTTTCACAGTGTTTTTGAAGACTATCTTTCAGTGTCAGTTCCCAACAATGTATTTATGGTCATTTGAAATAAACTCATCATAGACACCAGGCTTAAAAGAAATTACTCTAGAAGCGTGTTCTCGTCTACAAAAATCTCATTAATGACGATCGAATAAAGAACGTTTTAAGAAATGTTAATCCTTATTATTACAAAAATTAAATATCTTTTTTCGAGTAACATTGTCATTATTGATGGAATGTTTTAAAGGAAAATCCTGGTAAAAAGACCCTTTTTATAACATGTATAAGTTGCATATGCATTTCAGTGAAAATGAACAAGAAACTGCATTCTTTTAAGTTATTGCAGCATTAGCAATGTACACGACTGATATGTGAATTTGATTCAATGTGAACTTCAGCGTTTATGTTGTCCCTCGGGTATCTTTCGTCCCTCTTTTATATGTTGTGATATTATATTCGTTTATTATTTTGTAGAGAATATGCTGTCGAAAAAAGGATATAATTTATAGTTATCTTTCTGAATTTAGTACAAACGGAAAATTTTAGCTATTTTACCTCTTAATTTAATCATAGAATTTTAAAGAAATATACCATTCTATCAAATTACCTGACAATTTGTTAGATCCATACAAAATTAAGACATACGAAATGGCTGAAGATTTATATGAAAACACAAGACTACTCAAAAAAGTAATTGAATCTTTTAAAGGAACAATCTGCATTTAGTCCCAACTGAAAATTATACCTTTTGTCACCAACTAATTAAATCATATAGTCACTGGTACGAATGCTGAAAAACTTTGCTACATATGAGAAGTATTGTGTATATGAGTGTACCTTTTATATTCTTACGAAACCATCTGTTCTATTATAATACTTGTTTATCGATTGAAACCCCTGTGAAATCGCTATGCAGTCCAGTTCATTTTTGTTATCTCCTCTGACGACTGATCCCATTTTCCCCAGATTACCAGAAACAAACCAAAAAATATTGCAATGTAAATATTTGAGTAACATATATGTATATGTTGTGTACAAGTTGTTATGTTGTTCAAATTGTAATTTGTACAGATTCTTTGTACAATTTATCAGTGTTTTGTGAGTTGCTTAACACAAATAGATGATGCAAGCACAGTTTTTTGTTTTGGTGATTTCTGTCATATTTTCACAACTTCATCATACAGTCTAATACTGCGCATTGATACAGAAACATTATAAGACCACAAAACTACTTTTTATGGGTATAAAAATGGTTTAAGGAAAAAAAATTAAATTAGGATTTAAACCATTCAGGTATCCTCATTTACAGTTTGAGGACAAGGAGACTAGCACTAAATTTGAATTTAAAACATTAAACTAGTACATTTTGGAAGATAAATCTGTATCACCTGATGCAAGAAGGTATGTGTCAAAAAAGTTATAACTTGTACAAAATCATAATTTGTACACACTTACATCTTGTACACAATATATATATACAATTTAATTTAAATCAATGTAAATTCATACGTTAAAAATCTTATGCAAATATTTCAACAACAAAATCGAATATCAGTTGACTTACATTGTATATTTACTTTTTCTATCGAAATGTGTCGGTATAAATGATCAGTGTTATCTGTGTACTTGGCAAGGTCGATTCTTGTTATTTGATAGTCTAAGCTGAAAATCTTGGAAGCAGAGTAATAAAAAAGAATGGTTAACCAAATGTCCATATAGAAAATATTCAATCATTAAGATAGGAGGCAACCGGAAGACAACTGATTTTCAAACTCGTAAATTCATTTGGAGCACTGTAACCATAAGTAATTTTATCGGACGATAAATATTATGGTGATAATTCTAATATTAAAGATGAGATATAATTTGCATGGATTTGTCATTTGAAAATGAAGCTATTGAAACAGGAAATACTAGCAAACAAAAACAAAAAAAGTCAACATAAATATTCAATATTATCAGTTTAAGGTCTCTTTAAAATGGAGTTTTATTTTTATTTTTTATACAATTGCTATTTCCGAACTATTGATCGTACATCTAATTAACTGAGATTTGGGGTTCATATTACGGTGACAACCAATACAACGAAACATATGTTAAAATTACATTCAAAGTTCAACAAGGTTTTGCCAGATGCATACATTGTACGGACATGTATTAGTATGTTGTTATTTCTGTCAATACATGTTTTTTGAGTCCTGCCTTTTTGTGGTAATGACTGTATCAATCTCACAAAGTGGTCGGTGTACATCAACAGTTCTTGCATGCATACTTAAGTACTCTGAAGCGTTTTCTTTATCTTCTTTTACATTCAATGTTTCGCGTTTATCACTGTTCATTGGAACAATGTTATCATCGATATTATTATATTCAAGTGTATTGGTAAGTATTGCTTTAACTTCGATTCCTGTTTCCCGGTGTCTTTGCTTTTCATCGGATAATTTTGCATGTATACATGCCTGAGGCTGCAAATAATCGTCACTTAATGTTGTAGTTGATTTATTGTCGTTCTCTGGGTCACGGTTCACATCGCTGGATGATTCACTTGAATATTTATTTTGTTCCTCATTGTTTCTTGTCCGATTTACTGCCAGGTCTAAATCATATAATTTCGATTCATCTATGTAGTCATAGATTCCCAAAGGATTTGTTGTAATTGATTCGTCTAATTCAATTGTTATGTTCTGCGAATTCTGTCTTTTACTTTTGAATACACATTGTTGCTGCATATTATGCCGTAATACAATAATGCCTAGTATTACTACAAAGCTCAGGACACCAGTGCAAATGATATATACCATTTCTGGTTGAAGATTACTCACAACTGAAATTATAAACCAGAGGTACTTGAAAACGGGTTATAGTATGAAAAAGAAAGAAATTATGATAATAAAATAAGGATTAATACAAGAATTAATTGAAGTACAAGTTGTAATAATGATGATGATGATGATGATGATGATGATGATGATGATGATGATGATGATGATGATGATGATGATGATGATGATGATGATGATGATGATGATGATGATGATGATGATGATGATGATGATGATGATGATGATGATGATGATGATGATGATGATGATGATGATGATGATGATGATGATGATGCTTGACGTCAAACGAGAAAACATTTAATCTTAGTTTTTTTATTGAGTTTTGCTTTGAAATAAATATGCGGGTTAACAAATACCCGTTCGAAAAGTGAATGTATCTTTTTCCTTTTTTATTACTTAATTAAATTTAATTATTGGTAACTTGGCCTCTCAGCTTACACATTTTGTGTAGGAGAGATATGTACAGTGTAAAGATCACAATTTAGTGTAGTATTTATACCCTACGGCAAGTGTGTTGACATCAAAACGTTCTTTGTTCAGAATTCATGAAATGAGAATAAGTATAACGAGTTGTATTAGTTGTCAATACACATGATACATAAACATCCAAATGCATACAAAATATACCATATTTAATGATCATGTAGCAACACAATTTACAAATAAATATATGCTTTTATCAATGTTATTCCAATCGATTAACCAAAGTTGATTCAATCTTACCATTCTTACTGTCATGTGTTTCAGGCGTAATACTAGATGTTTTTATTTCCCAAGACGTACTTAATTCTGAATAAGAGAATATAAAAAAAACAGTTGCATTGAACTATCCTCAATTATTATTAAATTTATTTAATTCATAAAAAAATTTGTTCATATATTTTTCATAATAACCAATGTATACACCTTTTTCAAGTGGTATACTTCGTTAATTTAATAAGTCAATGTATCAATCATACGACATTACAACGGTAAAACATTATGAACAGCAGGACCTTTAATGATTGTGCTCATTTGGATTGCGGAGCTCCAACCTCTTTCTTTTTGTCGCAGTTTTCTGTCGTGGAAGACAAACAGTTACCAAATCCTTTCCATTTATGTACGTTATTTTATAAAATGATCTATATGTCGATCATCTGATTTTGCAATGTTTGTGTTGTTCTTCCAGTAAAAGAGAGGCGAAAGATACCAAAGGGACATTCAACCTCATAAGTCGAAAATAAGCTGAAAACCCTATGGCTATAAAGGTAAAAGAAAAACAAACAACAATACACAAAACACAACATAGAAAACCAAAGACTGGACAACACGAACCTCTCGGCCGCTCCAGGAAGCGTAAGCAGATCCTGCGCAAACATATCGTACTGCTCATACAAGTTCAAACCCGGTGACTAGTCAAATCGGGTAGGTAACTTTTTGGGAAAAGGGGAGTTTGTAGTTATGACAATTGGAATATATCCGTTGACGTCTGTGAAACAGATATAAGATAACTGTCTACCAACTCGTAATGGCGTCCGTGAAATTTACGACGGTTTCATTTCAACTTCCGTAATTGAAACTCGTGAAACTCTTGAATTACAATTTTATACCTTTCTTGTGAGCAGCAACCCTCTATCAAGAAAATATTGAAAGAAAATACTACTCCTGGAATATATGTACTCCGAATGCAGGCGCTGCTGGAATGTAGCTACATGAAAAGTTCACAATTTGGAAGCTGAAATCATATCATTTCGACGGTAACACCAGCCCAGTAGTCAACACTGCGGTGTTGACATGAATATTAATAATGTGGTAATTTTTATAAATTTCCTGTTAACAAAATACTATTTTTTTTGAAGAACTAAGGATTATCTTATCCAGTTATCCCAGACATAGATTACCTTAGTCGTATTTGGCACAACTTTTTGGAATTTGAATCCTCAATGCTCTTAAACTTTGTACTTGTTTGAAATATTTTTATCTGAGCGTCACTGATGAGTCTTATGTAGACGAAACGCGCGTCTGGCGTACTAAATTATAATCCTGGTACCTTTGATAACTATCGTCGTAAAGTTATGTTTCAACCGACCCTTTTTGTCAATTTCTTCATTAATCCAGTATATCCCTTCTGCAGAAATGGTGGTTTCGCGTTAATTCTAATTTAATAAATTAAAATTTTCAAATCTATTTAGCTCATCATGTGAGCTTATGTCATCAATTAGCGTCCGTCGTCGTCTGTCGTCTTTTGTCGTCTGTCGTAAACTATTTAAAAAATCTTCTCCTCTGAAACTACTAGGTCAAATACCATCAAACTTTAACTAAATATTCCCTAGGGTATATAGTTTATAACTTTTATCTAAAGTGTTGATTCATCGACAAGCATAGCCGCCATGGCTATAAATAGAACATAGGGGTCAAACGCAGTTTTTGGCTTATATCTCAAAAACTAAAAATATAAGAGCAAATATGGTATGGGATAATTGTTATCAAAGGTACCAGGATTTTAATTTAGTACGCCAGACGCGCGTTTCGTCTACATAAGACTCATCAGTGACGCTCATATCAAAATATTAATAAAGCCAAACAAGAACAAAGTTGAAGAGCATTGAGGATAAAATTGTTCAATTGATCAAGATCTATAAGCCGTGAAATTTTCAGACGAATCGAACAACCCGTTGTTGAGTTACTGCCACTAAATTGGTAGTTTTATTGAAATTTTGCACTTTTTTTGTTATAACTTGAATATTATTATAGATAAATAAACTATAAACAGCAATAATGTTCAGCAAAGTAAGATCTAAAAAAAAGTGTATATGCCCAAAATTGTCAATTGAACCCTTCAGGAGAATTTGCCCTTCAAAGATAATTTCACACAATATGTTCATCAAGTTTTCTAACATCTTCTCCTCTGAAATACAGGTGAACGATTAAGGCTCTTGCGAGAATCTTGTTTCGTAAAGCTATGTTTTTGAACTAGGCGTTAGATCAGAGACAGTCACAATCCGCTATTTTGCCATGCGTCAAAGGTGAGCACAAACCTGCGTGGCCTACCGTTCCACACATGTTTTCCACCGTCGCTTAATTTTAATTATTTTGTTTTAGTCCTTTCGTCATTTTTCTATTAATTAAAGCATGTTTTTATCTAAAATATGAATTTAATGGGTTCGTTAATTCAGAAATGTAACAAAATGTCTACCAATATTTGAGATGCGACCTTATCACTTAAATAAAGTGAAACCGGTTTTTTCAATTACCTGAAACCATTGTTGTAACAGTTGTGTGCGAACGATTGCGACATCCATCAATATTGTTGCACCTGGTGAAAAAATCAATAAAGCTATGTACATTTTGTGGGCCTTGTATCCCTTTCAATTTTATATATCCTCTTATTTGAAGAGATATATTAGGCAATAACATACAATTGTCAAACTGAATGATCCTTACTAGTTACTTCACAAAAATTTTCATCATTTTCTGTAAGAATAATTGGTTTTGTTTTTACAAAGAATCACATAACATGAACAGTACAACTCGATTATATACAGCAGTACATTGTATATAGATAGTTAACGTTTATATTGATTCTTATTTGTAAAATCGAAAGTAAAATACTTACTCTTGATAATCTTTACAAACACATCGTTCACTACATTTTCGACCATACAGTCCCTTCAAACAAGGATGACATGCTTCCCCAGCGTCTGATTGAAAACCGTCATTGCATTCTTAAATTAAATTTGTCTTGTAAATCAGAGGCAAAAGAAGTGTATATATAATATCAATGATACTTAACTTGTGTTATCATCACACGAGAACCTTTATGATAAGTGATATCGACAAACTAGTTTAAATACTTATCTTTGTTAGAGGGCTAATACTTATGTAAAACATCGTGTGTTAAAGTTCATTTTACGGAAATGCAAGATAAGTTTCATTTTGAGTTTTGAACGCCTCCTTTGTATTTAATAAAAATATCACATAATGTGCTACAATTAGACATTTAAACTCAGTTTTAGTCCATTTACGTTAACAATTAATTAAGTTATATTTTAAGGTTAACCAACAAATTCAGTTGACCTAGTGACACGTAACGGAACTCCAAAATATAACTTACCACTATTAGCGACAGGAAAACCAAGTTTTACGCAAGCCAAGCCCAAATATATTGTATCTTAAAACACGCTATTGGACTTGATTATTGTTAAACGTTCCTACGTTGACCTTAAGTTACTTCTATCTTTGTCGTTTTGTTATGGTGATATACACCTATTGTCAATGTCACCATATCTTTTAATTTTTGTTTTATTCAATGTTTTTACATGTTTTATGTATAACATAATTTAATTGTGCTCTTTTTGATTTTTGTGAGAAATCATAATTAAGAAATAATTCATGGCAGCAAATTAACAGAAATTAACTACTATAGGTCACCATACGTCCTTCAACAATGAGCAACATCCATACCGCATAGTCAACTATAAAAAGCCCCGAAATGACAATATAAAATAATTAAAACAAGAAAAACGACGGCCTTATTTATGTACGAAAAATGAACGAAAAAGAAATATTTAACACACAATCAAACGACAACCACTGAATTACAGGCTGCTGACTTGGAACAGGCATATACATATATAACTTGGAGGGTTTAAACATTTTAGCGGGATCCCAACCCTCCCCCTAACCTGGGACAGTGGTATAACAGTACAACATAAGAACGAAATATACCAATCAGTTGAAAAAGGCTTAACTCATCAGATGGACAAAAATACCAGTGAACGTGGCCGGGTATTTGTACATCCCAGCAACAAAAAGACACTTGGTACATATCTTAGAGTACATGCAGTTAACTGCCAGCTAGTTCAAAGCCACTTACAACTAATAAAAAAGACATGCATTTAAGACCAAATTATCAATCCGTACAAATCCAGCATCCAATGGATTTAGTGTAAAGACGTCATAAACAGTCAGAGAAAGGCATGTCCTTGTGCAATGCCAAGATACAGGTATCGAGTTATATTAGTAATATTTAGATTGCTTTTAATTAAATGATAACAAAATCAATATGTATACCAATACAAACAATTTTAAGAATAAGTTTATTTAAATGAGCGATTAGTTAACAAGGCCTGGCTAATTACAGACATACATATGTACGCTTAACTGCATGAAGGTACTTATCTGGTATAAGGGGCTAAGTTATAAACACATGATTACCGGGATCAAGTCACCCGAACTTTTATTAAGTCAAAACGGAGTGATGTTTATGCTAAGCACTTTGTTATTTTATGTCATATGGTATTCAAATTTTCCTTTTAAATAATGATGTGTTCACAAAGGATTTCAAGAGGTGTGTTTGTAATTTACTCATAACTTATATTGCTGTGTCTTCCAAGTGCTCCACGAAACCTCTTTCTAAATTATTAACATCTATTTTATCAGCAATCAAAGACGGGCTTCAAATTTATTGTAAAACTGTCTTTTTTAGAGGTGGCGTGAATCAGATGTGGATACTTAAAAATTTTCATCTTGCAATAAAATTTAAACTTTTGACTTTTCAACACTTTACACAGGTATTCCACATTCCAAACTAAAAGACAAATTGAAAGAGTTGGAATTGCTTTGTTTCATAAATAAAGAGTATCTTATCTTAGGGAGGGATAAATCCTACTTTGTAAAGGATCATTTTGAATCAAACAAAAAATTCTCTGAAATTGACATTATCAAGATACTTTATTATTTTTATTGACAACATATTTATTACGTTCGGAGGACGCATTTTTCAACAGACTGTCGGCATTCCAATGTGCCCCTCTTCTTGCCGGCTAGTTTCTTTATTATCATGAGTCTCACTTCATACAGGAACTTCTTAGGAAGAAAGATAGGAAGTTATCAATATCTTTTAACTCTATATAGATGACGTTCTTTCAATAAATAATTCAAACTTTGGTGACTATGTTGAATCCATCTATCCCATCGAACTAGAGATAAAGGATACAACAGATACCGTTAAGTCGGCCTCATATCTGACTTGCATCTAGAAATTGACAATGAGGGTCGGTAAAAAACAAAACTTTACGACAAAAGATATGATTTCAGCACTCCAATTGTGACTTTCCATTTCTAAGAAGCAACGTTCCAGCAGCACTTGCATACGGGGTATATATCTCCCAATTGATTCGATATTCCTGTGCTTGCATTTCGTATCATGATGTTCTTGATAGAGGGTTGCTGCTCACAAGGAAGCTATTAAGCCAAGAGTTCCAAATGGTAAAACTGAAACCACCCCTCTCGTAAATTTTACGGACGCCATCACGAGTTGGTTGACCGTTATGGAATAACAGTTTTACAAATGATATCGGATATGATCCATACGTCGTAACTACAATTCCGTCTCTTTCATGAATGTGATCTACCGAATAAGACTTTTTACCGGATTTGTTATAACATAAGCAACACGACGGGTGCCACATGTGGAGCAGGATTTGCTTCCCCTTCCGTAGCACCTGATATCACCCCTAGTTTATGGTGGGGTTCGTGGTGCTAATTTTTTTTAGTTTTCTATTATGTGTCATGTGTTCTACTGTTTATAAATATAGGAAGATGTGGTGTGAGTGCCAATGAGACAACTCTCCATCCAAATAAAAATTTATAAATTAAAGTAAACCATTATTTGTCTGTTTGTCTTTTTTCATTTTAGCAAGCCTTTGTCAGTTTATTTTCGATTTATAAGATTGACTGTCCCTCTGGTATCTTTTGTCCCTCTTTTATTTAGATTAGAGATACAAAGGAAAAGGAAAGTTACTTTGTAGAATAGAGAACGTTGTCTTTCTTCGTTTTATTTTGTTTTTCATGATGTATACTCAGGTGTATATGTAACAAAAAATAATCTCACCAACACAAATTCCGTTTACATCCGCATGGTTATCACAACAATACCAACCTTTATCACCGTTGCTGCAATACAAAAAACTGATTGTTGTATTAAGGTGATATGGGAGTCTAAATTACAAATGATAGAATTTGTTCATACTTTACCAAAACGTAATTAACATTGATATATGTAGTAAAATATGATAAACACGATAGGTCACCGCGTATTTCCTCAAGCTACTGGTTGTGAAATAATGACACATTTTGTATTGATTATAGAGGGAAAATCATCATTATCTGATTAGAAACTAAACAAAATGATAGAATTGTAAATTCAAATACGAGAAGATACTTTTATAAAATGCTTTGAGAATATCAAAAGAATGAAAGGGTCACCGTGCGTTTTTTTCCGGCTAAAATACAAAATAGCAAAATTCCATGTAGATTCCTTCAGAAAAAGAACTATCAAAGTCAAGCAGAAACAATGAATACTTGTAAAAATATTAACATTTAAAAATTATAATTATATAAATTTGTTTTTTTAAATGCAAATTCACATTAGTTGTCTGCATTCCTGCATCAAATTTTGCTAACTTGATTGAAAATCTGGATCTTAAATTCTCTGTGTTTTACAATTCATAATGGCGAATGACACCCATACCACCGAAAGCACATAGTTTCCCTTCTTCATACTTGAACAAACAATTATAATGATGATTATAATTGAAATAATGGTCTACAATTTAACAGTTGTGATTACAAAAGACAAAGAGATATCTGTTTGTCACATTCCTCTAATCCTTTAATAAATGTACTTAGAAAGTCCGATGTTCATTTGTAAATTGTATGGACCATAATACAACAAGGAAGTAAACATATAGATCTGGTATTTTGATAATTCGTTTTTCAACACTGTCTGTACAATATCGTTTGTCATTTATTATTGACATATATTTGTATTATATTACATCACATTTAGTTTTTAAGAGATTTTAATTCTCAAAATATAAGTATTTTTAAAAGACTATTAAGAATTTTGCATGAAAACACTTTCTCTTATATATGTATATAATTAAATGTGCACAAATATTTGCAGACACTTCTTAAATTTAAAGAATATTTGTGGTAACTGTTGAAGGTTAATTTGATATATTTGATTTTAAATTTTCATCTTAACATGCAAATTGTTTTAATCAAAACATGTTTCTGTCTGAGTCCTAGCTTTTATTTATTTTGTTGTTACAAAATTTTGATAATTTTTTTTTTTAATTAAGGAATTTATCACCATCATGCACGGATTTTTCGTTTTCAGTTTTATCAGCACATGAAATTTATATGTCACTGAATTGTCATTTATTGTCGAAATGCACATCTCGAGCAGAAAATGTGTACACTTAATATATAAACGTTTATAAAAATGTTACATTCTTTTCATTGATTCATACCTAAGAGTTCTTGAACATTTTCCATTTTCTGATAGACTTCTGCATCGCTGTAAAATATAAAGGTAAACGAGTAATACTGTAATTCTCAAATTCATCTTGTTTCATGAAACCATTTTTTTCAACTATGGTTTTTACAAGGAAATAGTCGATGAACTGCACTTAAATTTTGAATATTTATAATAGCAAATAATAGATATTTTAACTCGACAGGAAGTATAACGATCGAAAGTCCAATGTGACCAACGAAATAGAATAAAAAAAACCAGTTGATTAAACAAAACAAATATACTGAACATGCTGAATACCATGTGTTTTACGCGATTAACATGATGAAGACAATATAATAATATCGAATAGATACGTTTCTTTAAAAAACTCACAAAAAATAATTTATAAATCACTATTTTACAAGCTTACATGATAATTGAATATGTGAGATTACGTATGACAATGTTTGACGACAAAATAATAATTAACGTTAACCTTGACCATGCAACATGTGCAAGTTTCCGTTAAATATGACCAAGAAACGTATTTCCAATTGTTGAAAGTGGATGTAAGTAATTATAGGCAACCGTACACCCTTCAACAATGAGTAAAACTCATATCGTATAGTCGGTTATATAAGGCCCCGACAAGGAAAATATGACACACATTGTTTTGTAATTCAATTGAGAAAACAAACGGCATAATTTATAACGAAAAAATCCATAAACACAAATATGATAGACAAAAACCAACAACAACCACTGAAATATGGGCACAAAAAGAAGATGGCGGGGTTGAACATATTGGTGCGTGCTCAACCCTTCCCTAACCTAGGATAGTGGTGTAACAGCACAACATAAGAACAAATGATTAAAATCAGTTAAAAAAAGGCTTAACTCATCAGGTCCATACAAAGCAGAAACATATCAAACATAAACACAGACCGAACGTGTTCGGGTTTTCTATTCAGCCTTCGTCCCTTACAACAATAAGAACATATAATACAAATCTGAGATCACTCGCAGCTACTGACAGCTATTTCTAAGCGAAAACAATTATTAAAAAAAAATCATTGATCTAAAACTTAAATAGCAATCAGTAGACACCCAACATTTTGTGTAAAGACGTCATTAGAGGCCAGTAAAGAATATTATCTTGAAAACGTATAAATGCCAAACGATCATATGTGTATATCAAAACTATCAATATGATTTTAATTTACTGATAACAAAATCTACATTTATATAAATAGAAACAATATTAAAAGAAATAATTACAGTGTTGAATTTTTAACAAGTACAAGCAAACTGGCAGACCAAATCCTTGTATCTACGGAAGAATTTAGTAAAGGTTTTAAGTAATGTGAGAGCGAAGTCCCTCACTAAATAATTTATCAGTAATTTATAGATTCCAAAAATTCACTACAGACCCGGCCATAACGAACGAGTTGATATATATAAACACCGTATGATGGTACCAGAGGAAGATTACCGTTTAAAAATCCCATTCTAACCAAAAGTAGGGAAAGAAAAATCATACCTTTTGTAGTAAATTTTTGTGTGGAGTTTCTGATTTCTACTTGAAATGTCTCAATCTTGGAAAGGACACCTATTGCTGTTAATATTAAATTTATTTCTAGTAAGTTTGCGTTGGTAAATTTCGCCAGTATATTTAGAGAATTCTTGAATGTTTCACCTATAATTTGTCGATCAACGTTATTGCAGTACTTACATAAATATTATCAGGAAGAAAATGTATGACTGTTATAATCTCATCACACCTCCAACGAGTATATCTAGCTTATTTACCTTTCTCGTTTGAAAATAAGGCTGTATATGAGTGTAGCAGATGCATTTGTATTTTAATTTACCGAACGACCATTTAGTTAAATAGGGACACTTTGTTCGATAAGATTGTGAAGAAGTGTAGTGTAAAGATTGTAAAATTCAAAACTGTCAACCGAATCAAAGGGATCTTCAAAAGCACGTTTTTTATTTAATACATCCAAAGATTTCTTTCCACTACAAAAATAATTGATTCCACTATTTTTATGTGTTTTATTACAAAAAATAATTATCAGTTTTTTTTTACAGTACTGCAACAGAAACAAACGCCAACATACAACAAACAACATACATAGAACCGGACTATTTGATATCAGCATCCATATTCCTGGCTTGAAACAGAACATTCAAATATAAATAGTAGGTTGAATCTAGTTTGTTGGCAATTTTAGAAAATATTGCTTAAATGATAACACTTCGTAACAATAATACAGTATAAACTCCCATTAACGGTAGTACAGGACGCAACAAACTGCACGTCATATGAACTGAACAACGCCACAAAAAGTGACGTATATAACATCTACTCACACATAAGACATACTAGTATGTGAAATTTACCGAAAATACAGAATTCAAACGTCAACCGATAAGGTATAACATAATTGACCGTACTTACAAAGAAACTTGATACATAAATTTTGGATGTATAACTACCGCGACACGTCGTATAGAAAGCGAGGTAAAACACCAACAATAAATAATTTTAATGATAACGGTTGATAAAATAATGAGGTGGATAAAAAGTAACTTTCGATTAAACATTCCACTTCAAGAAGAAACAATTTCAAGAGTCAATTGGGAACCTACTTCCACTGATATCAAAAACTACATTGTTTCTATAAAATTTCCTTGAAAGTGTTTCAACAAGCATGATTTATGCAACAGAACTTTTGTATCTACATGTACAGATATGAAGCAAGAATCAGAATCCAGAAATTTAATTAGTTTTTGACATCCTTATTAGTTTCAAGGTCATAAAGTTATAATGAGGGTGGCTGAACGTACACTGGCAAATATTTCATTATAATAATTTCACAATAAACACATAGATAGGTTCTGTAATAAGGACCATTCAGGATGAAGGTATAAAATTTAGGCAGTCTGGAAAGAGGAACTTCTTAGGAAGAAAGAAAAGAAGTTAGCAATATCCTTTAACTCTACGTTCTGCTTTATAACTGAACAATACAAAATTTTGTGACTATGTTGAACGAATCAATCCCATCGATCTAGAGATAAAGAATACTACAGATACATTGAAGTCTGCCTCAACTCTTGACGTTCATTATCACTGAACTAGTATATATACTTGTTTAGGGGTCAGCTGAAGGACGCCTTCGGGTACGGGAATCGTTCGCTGCATTGAAGACTTGTTGGTGACCTTCTGCTGTTTTCTTCTCTATGGTCGGATTGTTGTCTCTTTGATACATTCCCCATTTCCATTTATAATTTTATTACATCTATAAATTGACAATGAGGGTTGAAAACAAAACGGGGTTTAATCATGACAGTAATAAGCAATCGTTATTATCAAATCGAATTATAGATAAAAGATACAACAGATACAGTTAAGTCGGCGCCATATCTTGAATTACATCTAGAACTTGACAATGAGGGTCGGTTGAAAACAAAACTTTACGACTAAAGAGATTATTTCAGCTTTCAAATTGTGAACTTTCCATTTCTAAGTAGCAACAATCAAGCATCGCCTGCACACGGAGTATATATCTCCTAATAGAAACAACATTTCCGAGATAGTTTTTCCTATAATGATTTTCTTAATAGAGGATTGCTGCTCACAAGGAAGTTATTGAACTAAGAGTTCCAAATCGTGAAGTTGAAATCATCCCTTCGTAAATTTTAAGGACACCATCGCTACTTGGGTGACCGTTATGGAATAACCGTTTCACAGATGATATTGGATATGTTCCATATTTCGTAATTACAATAACCCTTCCTTGTCAAGAAAGTGACCTACCGAATGAGACTTTCTACTGATTTCGTAATAACATCAGCAACATGACGGGCGCCGCATCTGAAACAGGATCTGCTGACCCTTCCGGAGCACATGAGATCACCTATGTGTTGATGAGTCGTCTGGGTGAGTCTTTAGTTTTCTCTGTTGTGTCTTCTGTACTGATATTTGGATATTTGTCTGTTTTTTGTTGGTTTTTTAGCTATGGCGTTGTCAGTTTGTTTTCAATCTGTGAGTTTGACTGTCCCGCTGGTGTCTTTGTCACTCCTGAAAAGAACAGATATTTGTTTAGCAACAGTTCACCTATAGACCTCAAACAGAGTTCTGGAATTTGTTCTTAGTGTACAGAGAGTGTGTCACTTTCTTTAAACAAGGCATCATATTCAACGTTCATTCTGACCAGACATAGCTGCGTACTTGTTCATCCCGTTGCAGCCAAACGGATGCCTCACTTCGTTAAGGCATATTTCTATTCCCAAGTTATACTTGGTGGTAATAAAGAACGTACATCAATCACTTAAGATGAGAAAACGTCTATTGAACGTCGACATATCCTTTTAAAGTTTCTCGGTAACAATATGTTGCAACTTACATTTAAGGAAACAAACTGTGTTGGTGTCTTAAACAGTTTCTGAAGAATAGCGCTAATAAGGAAAAACTAAAATTCAGGACATAACTAAAAGTAAGATTAGAACCCCCTAAGTTTGTACCAGTCATGGTTAACCAGTTACAAATATACATCACTTATACCAAATTCCAAACGGAAACCACAACATAATAAACTGAAAACAAAGCAGCTCGAACACACCATAAACTCGGGGTTGATCTTACGTGCTATGGAAGGGTAAGCAGATCCTGCTCCAAAATGTCAATACACACCCGGTAACAAGTCTAACTCGGTAGGTCACATTCGAGAAAGGTATAGGATGTAGAATAGAAACTTATCCGCCATCATCTGTGAAATAGATTTTCCTTATCAGTCAACCAATTCGTGATGGCGTCTGTAAAATTTACGAAATGATGATTTCAGCTTCACTTGTTGGAACTCTTGGTTTAATATTAGTTTTCTTGTAACAACAACCCTCTATGAAGGAAATCATGATATGTAATAAAAGCCTAAGAATATAGTTTCAGTTTGGAGATGTGTATTCCGTATGCAGTCGCTGCTGAAATGTTGATACATAGAAATGGAAAGTGTACAATAGGGAAGCTGAACTATTTTGTTTGAAAGTTTTGTTTTCTACCGACCTTCATTGTCAATTTCTAGATATGAGGCAACTCAACTGTATCTGTTGTATCCTTTATCACAAGTGCAATTGGATATACGCGTTCAACGCAGTCACCACATTTTACTTTTTTTAGTGAAAGAACATCATCTATACAGCGGAAATTTTTTTTTAAAGGATACTGCTAACTTCTTTTCTTGTTTGATGTCAGACTCATACGAATAAAGAAACAAGTCAGCAACAAGAGGGCTGTGTTGTTCTTATGGGAAGGCCGATTGTCTGTTACTAAATTTAATCATCAATACAAGGACATCATTCGTAACTATAAATCCACATGCAAATATCTTACGTTCAGGTATTCCACATTCATTTTTTATGGAAATGTTTTATACAAAGCTTGACAATATCGACATTCACCTCAAAAGCTAACCAAACCTTTAAACATATTTTGTATACTTTGTACTTTGTTACGATAGTTACGATACTGTTGTCAGATCATTATAGAACGCATATTTTGGTATCAATATTGATTCTCTCATGGGGTCTTTGCATCAGACATAAACACATTTATTCAAAAACCAGTTATTATTTATTTTATGATGTTATGATAATAAATTCTAAAGAAGGATTGTGCTTGATTTTCATATGATGAAGACATAATATTTTAATCAGTTTAATTGAGGTCTGGAGCTTGCATGTCATTTACTGCTAGTAGTCCTTTGCTAATATGCCAGCTTTAGCTGGCACTTATGGTAGAAGCATCGTTTTGGAATAAAGAACGATAACTCTCTCTTCATGACCCATCTGAAAAATTTCGTCACTCTCGTTAAATTAAGTACGATTTTTTTTTTAATGGCTGCCGAATGTAACGTTTCAACGCAAACTTGAAAAGATAGGAATATTTTCTATTTGAAATACGACATGGATTTGTATTTGTTTCCAAAACAAGAATTCAGAAATTTTGGTAACTTGTGAAGTTAATTTAAATTTTACTGTACCACGGAAATTACCGAAGTTTGGACGTCAAAAACAACTGACGCCATGTTTCGTCGGCTTCATTTTCCATTATCAGTGAGGTCAAAACAATTAAAGTTCCTTAGTAATCACAGGTACTTCATTTAAAAGTCACAAAATCATAATTAATGATAACATATTTAGCGTAAAAGTTCCGTCCAGCCATGGAAACACAGAAAAAACCTCTACAAGCAACATTTCGGGATTTTCTTATAATGGCCATGCGGCATGTGGGGTAAACTCCGGTGCACTGGTTGACCATGACATGTTCACCTGCCACATAATTCCCCACATCAAAGAATAGTGATAATGACGTTGGTTATACTGTTGAATGTGAACACGATAAGTCATGTAAGCCCACAGACTAATTCAAAACTTTAATTACGCCATCCACCCCGATAATTCACAATCTGTCTGGTTCTTCAAAAAAGTTGGTTAAAAAACTGACAATATCGGTGCAATTTGGGTACTCTCATGTTAGCAACTTCACAGCTACACATTTATTTTCATGACTTCCTTTGGCAAACTCTCAACAAATCTTTTCACTTATTATGTCACATAGATCACTTTATCAGGTACAGTCCCAGGAGATGGAAACTGTTTTGTTTTCTCTCTCTAAGTTTAATCATAAAAGGAGACTTGGAGACTTGAGTCTTGCTAGTACATTTAAGTACAAACTGTATATATTGTATGCTCCCATATTTTCCAAAAAGGATTTTATGGGAAGATGGAGTTCATATGATAACCCATGATAATACCATGACCTTGATAGGTACAATGTATATACATGTACAGGACGTGTTACTTGAATTGGGAGTATGTCATGTATGTGGGCTACATCTCAAAATATTCAAGCTGCAACAGTCACCTGTATATTTTATGCATCAGTTTCAACCTGATCAAAAAACAGTTTCACTCTACAGAGTACTTTATCACAATATCAGGTTTACATTTCAACCTATTTAGCAATACACACTTTATTCTCATGGTTATATAACAGTACCAAAACTGCACTCAGTAACCAAAATTGCACCTATTCAACAAAAAAAAGCTGTGGAATTCTTACAAGTTTTCTTTCACCATGTGCAGTTATTTAATTATCATCTTTTTAAAATAAGCAAATTAAATTTGTTACCAGCATCCTTTTCTTCAAAAAATAAAAGTTGAAGCATGGAATAATGTCAAATTGTTCGAAATATTTGAAGAAATAAAACAAAACATCTGTTTATATTCCAGTTTTAATGATTTGAAATAACATGTAATGATGTATGGAATTTGGGTACTGACCTCATTACAGAATCATGGATTGTTTGGAGGTCAGTTCAAACCCATTTTTCTATGACTGCATGGACTCAAAATTAAATTGGTGTAACTATATTGTAAACAAGGATAGTCTAAAAAATAAGCACAGAATAAACTTTTGTCTGGTTCA
Source organism: Mytilus galloprovincialis (assembly GCF_965363235.1). NCBI lineage: Eukaryota > Metazoa > Mollusca > Bivalvia > Mytilida > Mytilidae > Mytilus > Mytilus galloprovincialis. Next base: position 78,304,167 of record NC_134845.1, on the reverse strand, counting down.
TAAAAAAAAAGTTGGTGAAAAAACTGACAATATACATGGTATAGGTGCAATTTGGGTACTCTCATGTTAGCAACTTCACAACAGAACTACAAATTTATTTTCATGACAAAAATACAAAATGTACAAACCTAAAGGCAATAAAATGCTTCGCCATGCACAGTCTGATATGACCACAGATGTATAATGTATATTTAGCATATAAAAAACACCAATTTTTTTATGTCAATTTGTCATATCAAGTCAATCAATCAAGTTGAAATCAAACATATTTTAATTTGGGACCCTTCAAACTTCAATATAGACTAATTTGAAAACAGGTATCAAGGGAACCCAAACATTTCTGTTCAGCAGAAGTCTCTTACTACATATCTCCTTAATTTCATATGATATTGATAGTATTAAGTCCTACAAAAATATTGAAAATGTGTACATTTATTTTTTTCCTAGCTTCTGTCATGTGAAAGCGGTACCTTTTTGGTCACTATTTATGTGTTGCGTCTAACTAAGAACTGTAACCCTTTATAGTGACTGAACAGGTCAAACAAATACTTCAAAAGAAACAGAAAAAGAAGACAACTTGGAACAGCACCAGTCATGCCAGTATATGTATGAATAAAAACTCAGATCAGAATAGCATGGACAATATGTTAGTTAAATCCTTGTGAATATATAGTGAGGAAAGTTATCAATAATTCTGCAGATAATGCTGCTGCAATTTCATCAAGACAAGTGGTTTGTACATTTTCTGTTAAAATTTTCACACAATTAGTGACACATTCAAAAAGGCTAAACTTAATTTTTATTACTGAAAGTTTTAAACAATGACAAGTGTTTTATTTATCAAATAACTCATGTGTTTCTGAGAGAAAAAAAACTCATGTGCAATTTTGGGAATTAAAGGGAAAGAAGATCCTTTTGCCTCGCACTGACGCATGTCAATTGTGAATATACTTACAAAATATATTTTCTTTATCATGACAGTCTTCACGCTGAGTGGCAGCCCAGGCAGCCCAGGCTTGTAAAAATGTTCTCGGGCCTGTAAAAATCATCTACAGGCCAACAGAATCTAATTTAAAAATTTCAAAAATTGAGCCCTGGGCCTGTAGATTTTACAGTTCATCCTGAAGACTGTCATGATTCTCATGTCGACAAAAGAAGTACATATCATTGGAAAAATGCACAAATTACAGATAAAAAATTTAAAACATCCTATTTTTTGTGCATCTTCTGCCAAATCAGTATTTGTTGCATCTATATATACTAGATGAGTATAATCCATGTAAATATGGTAAATTTTAAAAGAAAAACACAAAATTTTGATCAAAAAAACAACCCAAAAAATGTTGTACCGTAACCCCAAAATCAATTCTAATCTTTCTGTTGTGTATTGAACCTTCTAGTACAATTTCATGGAGATCCATTCACTTATGCTAAAGTTATTGTCTTGAAACCAAATGTGTCTTCTTGAAAACAACTATGACATGATTAAGCATTACTCGAAGGCACATTTTTGACATACTTGTAATTCCCATTTCCATTTTTAAATTTATTTTGCTGTCATATAAAAACTTGAAAAGTGAGCTAACAAAAAAAATATATGCAAGAAATGTCATAAAACTGATTCTGAATTAGGACATGAAATTGATGTAGAACTAACAAACTGAAGATGATCAGGAATACGAATGTTTTTTTGTTTGAGTCAGATTTTTTTCACTGAACCCCTTCATCGCTATCAATTAAAATTATTTAGTCAACATTTAACACTAGTATTGAGGTTCATCATAACAAATACAGTAAATACAGCCTATTATCACCTAAACAATTACTGCGTACAGACTTACCTGTGCCGTTTGGGAAGTTTTAAATATTTTTAGATATATAAAAGTTAAATTTATTTTGCATTTCTGAAAGATAAAATCATTTTTGGTGAAGATCTGGATTCAAAAAATTTTTTTGTCCTCTGCTTGAACAGATTTTTTTTTCATCAATTTGGGAATAAGAATATATTTTTTAGGAAAAATACCATAACTCCTCCTGCCTTTTGAAGTTCAATGATCATTCCCTAAACATTTTCAATCTGAACTTATAATTTTATTTTATACAAAAACTAAATGTATTGTAGCCTAGGACATTCGTCCTGAAAATGCATGAAATATTTGCCACTGAACGTTAAGCAACCTACAACCAATCAATATACAAGATATAGTATAGTCTTAGTATAAAGCTGGCATTAAAGGTAGCGCCTACTTCATATTATTTGTATAATTGTCATCTTGCAGAGTTTTCTTTGTTTGGTTACCTTATTTGACTCGGACTTCTTTTAAACTGAATCTACTGTGGGTATAGCTGTATTTTTTCTACATTGGCTTTAGGTAAAGGGGTATGTGTGAAATATCACAAAACATGTTTAAACCCCCACATGTTTGCACCTGTCTTAAGTCAGGAGACTCTGGTTCTTTATCAGTTTTGTAAAACAAATTTAATTTGTTGTTCATGTGTATGTTTCGGAGTTTAGTGTGAGGTCCATTTTCATTGAACTTGTACAAATTTTGTTTAGGGCCAGCTGAAGCTCGCCTTCGGGTTCGGAATTTTCTCACTGTGTTGAATACCCATTGGTGGCCTACAACTGGTTTCTGCTCTTTGGTTGGGTTGATGTCTCTTTGGCACATTCCCCTGTTCCATTTTTAATTTTATATTTTATCTTCATTCTACTTAATATTAACACCTATATCTAAATAGTCCAACGTCTGATGAATGTTATGATAACATCTATCAACCAACAATGCGATAAAGCTTTAACAGATAAACATGATACATGTAGAGTTGTTGCAAACCTTTCAAAATACGTGGCATGCGCATGAAACCGTTTTCATGTTATCAAACAATTTACAAATCAGAGATATTCACGATTAATCTTCAATAAAGTCATGGGATTTTTAAAATGATAACATAAACAAACATTCGGCTACAATGACATGTACATGTACCAAGGTAAATATTTAGTCATTTCCGCACATGAAATGTACAACTTTTTGTCTTTAATCGACTTACAGTTTGTATTTTTCTTAATAGATTGGTCGATAAAGAATAAATTGATTCCACAATTTGATGATTTAATTCCGTTGTTTTCCATTACGTTTTTTTTATTGTTGTGTACTTGTTTGTACGTGTGATTGTAATTGTACAATAAGTTTGGTGCTACAAGCTTAACTTAGATACGTCTCTGTGTCAACAGAGCTATGTGATGCTGTTTTAAATTGCCCATCTTTGTATTCCAGTTAGATTATAATATGTGTATATTTGGTCATTTGATCATTAGATAGAGTAAAGGGTAAATACAGATGTAAAACAACTGGCATAAAGAAAGCACGAAATCGTGATACATGTAGATGTAGAATAATGTTTCGGCCTTAAGCAAAAAAAAGCTCAACAGTGACATTCGAATAAAAATAGCTCAAAGGCCGAATAAAGTACGAAGTTCAAAAACCTTAAAAAAAAACGTAGAAAGAGTTTGCCAAATTCAGCAAAGTTTATCAATTCATTGGGTTGAAAAGCCTAAGTTTTATTACTTTCTTTTTAGGTAATCTACATATTACTGACATTAACAGTTATTCGAACGTTCGAATTGAAATGCCCAGAGGATTTACAAAGGATATATCGAAGACGATATGTCTGTAATGCATCAACAGAGGATCGTTATTCTTGTCTGTTTGATCAGGATTCAGATTTCTATAAGGAATCGTGTAAAGAAGGACTCGATTATGTAAGACCAGGTAGGCTAAAATTATCAAAGATCATATATATAATTTCTGTCGTGGTTGTAAAATACAAAAGGAGGAAGGGTATAACAATCAGTTACCACAATCAGAAAATCGTTGACTGTTATTTGATTATTGATATTTACGTCTTGCATAAGTACATCAGATACATATAATGCCGTATCGAAACATATCAAATCTAAATAATTATGTATTTTGATTACATAGTATGTATGCTTCTTTTCCTATCATAACATGCATAACGTGTGTTGTATATCACAAGTTGTTTTAAAAATCCAAGGTCAAAACAACACAAAAACACATTTTGTTTTGCAATGAGAGTATGTTCCTTTACATTGATTATATACAATGGCTATAACGAAAAGAATATTATTTAATATTTGTTTTTGAACTATCAATAAATGCACTACTAGTACAATTTATATAAGACTACATTGAACCTTAATTTGTTGGAACGTCGTCATTACATGTAAAAAGTAAAATAACAAAAATACCGAACTCTGAGGAAAACTCAAAACCAAAAGTCCTCAATCAAAAAAAGGAAAAATAAAAGCTCAAACACACCAAACGAATGGATAACAACTGTCATATTCCTGACTTGGTACAGGCATTTGCTTGAATAGAAAACTGTGGATTAGACCTGGTTTTATAACAAGGTAACCTTCTCCTTTGTATGACTGTCACATAAAATTCCATTATATTGATCACGATATGTGAATATAACAAACAGTCATAATAGTTACAAATGTGAAAAATAATGGTAGTCAACATTGTGTTCTTATCTTAATAACTATAAAAACAAACAAACAAAGAAAGAAAGAAACACAAAAGAAAGACATACAGATAAGCACACTAGTAAAATTAAAGACAAGAACACAAAAATTTTGAATATGCAATACCATTGTGGCGGGATATATAAGTACCGAGCCAGGCCAAATGGATATTACCAAAAATAGATTAAACATTTAAAGTAATATTCACTAAGACAAATACAAGAATACCATAACACGTTATTTAGATGATAAACAACTTCAGTATCTATAATCTACACTTCAAGACCATTATGTAGTATTTGTGAAGCCGACACAGAATATATATTCACAAGGTCTTGGTACCTTCCGATAAGCTATTTTAGAAAAAAGGACGAAACGTTCTTTGACAAACCCCTTGTTCATCAGATGTTGCAGCTTGTTACCAGCAGATAACTTTTTTAGTTTAAACTGTTAATTGAACAAATTGACATTTCTGTCTGTGAACAAACATTTCTGTCTTTTGCACTACACTTTGGCTTTCTAAAAACTAAATGCATTAACAATTTGAAAAAGTAAGTGAATGTTTAATACACTACACTTATCCATCTTATAAATTTGAGATGTTTCATTGCACACAATTTTTTTTTACTGTTTAAGGGGGTACAGAACACCAAAGAAAAGATAACTCTTACTCATAGTCTGATTCATTGCTACGTTTTAAAATTATGTGCAATATGCAAGCTTTTAAAAGATCATGATTAGAATGTTTACATTATTGCTAAGACCAGCTGTACATCCTTTGTTATTCATTTAATCTTTTAATTCATTTAAAGTTACTCATTTTCAATAAATGAATCTTCAATGAGACATAGTAGGAAAATTTCAAAGTGAAATAAATTTACCAAAAGAAAACCAGGACGTTAGAAAAGGAGAGAAACAGAAAAAGAAAGGACCATAACTGTTTTCGTTTTTTACTTGGCAATGCCTAGGTCTTTAATAAAATGAAATAAAGTACAGAAAGTGAAAAGTCTAAGGATAATACCATTTGATTTTAGGGGGGGGGAGGGCTAGCATTTTTTATAGTTGTAATCATCATTATTGTCCTGCATTTTTTATTTTTCATTCCTTACGGACCTGCAATTTTCATTAGTTTAATGAAATTGTTTTCATAAATTGTCATCCTGCTTGTTATGCCAAATTACTGATCCTGCCCTAGTTTGTTCAAAAACCTGTCTTGCCTTTTTTCAAATTTCATCCAAGCCCCCCCCCCCCCCTCCTCAAATGAGGGTGAATATGACCTTTATCGGGACTCCGGGATCGAGTGTTTTTAAGGTCAGGATTTAGGGATTGACCCTTTCGAGATCCTGAAATTCTTTTTTCGAATTTCGGGATGTCAGGATTTAAATTTATTTAAATTCGGGACCTCGCGGATCGGGATTTCGTTTTTTAAGCCGGGATTTCGGGATCAGGACCCCTCCTACCCCCCTCTCAAAGGGTAGCTCCCTCCGACAATAAAATTTTAACAAAATAAATAATAATCCCTGGACAATTACACAATTCTTATGTTTTTAGATCTTCTTATCAAATTGATTAAATCAAAACTGAATTGCCTCCACCATGTCCACAATACTTTGTTTTTAAACAAAACATGAGGTTTAATTTTGAAGGAAATACACTATGGCCCTAGTAATACATGTAGTAATGTAAACAAGATTACGAATAATTTATAATTTTATAATTGCTGTCATATTTTTTAAAGTGCAATTGAATATTTATTGCATGATTTATATTCATGTAAAAAGTTAGAAGATACCCAGAGGGATAATCAACCACCAGTGCATCATTTACATGTCACGGAACAAGGCAAAAAGAAGAAAAAAAACGTCCTTTCCAGTACAAAAAACACTACACATATTTTTGCTTTCTGAATTCATCTGAATAAAAACAACTATATCTTTCTAGTATCTTTTTCCAACCTTTATCCTGACAGGTGTAGAAAATTAACGTGTGTCTTCCATTCCGTCCGCAGTTTTATGGAAAGTAAAGTCTATATTTATAATTAAAGTTGAAACTGAAACTACACATGTATGATATAAATAGAACATGTCATTTTCGCTTTATCAAATTTAAATTTCGAAAGGATAGCAAAATTTCTTATTTTCTTTTGTTGTGCTTTTGTCATGTTAACTTGTGAATCTTTCCGAATTTTTTTTATCAAATGCAATTTTGAAATAAAAATAAAAAAGAAAGTGCGGTGTTATTGCAAGTGACAAGTTCAAGGTCACATGAAGGTCAAAATTTTAAGAAGGCACACCACCTCATGATGATACATGTTCATCCACATGCCAAAGATGTAAGGCCTAGGTCAAAAGGCAAAGAAGTTATGGCCTACATGGTTGTGTTTTTCACGGGAAAAAAACCCATAAAGTTGACTTTGAGGTCACATTTGAAGGTCACACAAAGGTCATCATGATGCAAGACACTTAACCCTGTGATGATACATCCATATGCTAAATAGCTAAGGCCAAATTTTAAAGACGAACAAAAATATGGCCATTATGTCTTTTTTTAATAGATTTTGCTCTTATTTAATGAACCAATTGAGGGTGGGGCGTAATTTAAACTTAAATACCAAAAAATATAACGGTTAGATTTTTAAAAAAATTTGCAAGAACAATCAACTAGTATAGCACTCCAAATGCTTAGTTTTATGAAAAAATTAAACTACACATTTTTTTTCAAAAAAAAAAATCTTCTTCAAATACTAGAAGCACACCATTCACTTTTCGGGGCTGATTCTGATACCCCCTATTAAAGTTCTTTCAAAATTTTAAATCCGGAATAAAAAACTTACAAGGAAGGGGTATCAGTGTACTAATTTTCACCTCAGCTATCATTATTAGCTATGCTATCGTCAATTTAGGATTAAATTTTTTAAATTTTAACAAATTCAACCCTTAACCCATATTTCAGAAACTTCCAATTTTGGCCGATACTAGTAAGTAAAAGATGCCATATTTGAGTTACCAAATCTTTTAAACCTATGGTTCAAATCTTTTAAATTTTTTACAAGATGTTTAGGTTTGCCGAGTTTATCAATGAAAAAAAATTAAGAAAAATTAAACGACAGGATTTTTTTGGGGTATAGTGTTGCCTATTATGTTTACCTTGGTGTATTAGGGAAGAATGTTCATGTAAAATGCATTAAGTTTGTAAATATCCTACATTTATGATAAACGTTTAAAAATTCTGAGATATAATGGTGTCCTTCTAACTTTGTACTATAGGACAAAAGTATGTTATAAGTGGAAGGGGGCGAAATACCAATTGTTCTTCTTTGAAGTATCAACCTTTCAAGTTTCGGTCAAACAGATTAAGCCATTGTGTCTTCGAAAAATCCACATGTGGTGGAATAGGCCAGATAGTATTCGGAAATGGATCTTTAATGAGCGACAGAACATGTCGATGTGATTATACCGCAGGATATGCTTTTGTTACGGAACCAAGAAATAAATGCTATTGTGTGCCAACAGAGGAAGACTGCATGTGCTACAAAGTTAATTGTCCAAGAAAGAAGCAACTTACTCAGGGTAAGAACATTTTTTTCTTCATTTCTCTAAGAAATAATATAAGGACAATAAGACGCACAATACATTTGATAAATGAGCATTACATTTCTCACTGATGGTCTTAATGTTTTCAAGTGATCATGTTTTATGCTAAACAGAGGTCAATACTTGCAATGATTTGTAAATGTGTATTATATTTAGTATGTTGACATTTCCTGTTTTATACAGATTGGTGAAATTTACTCAAGGATAGTCTCAGTTTTACTTACTTTTTTCAATGCAAACCATTTTGTAAAAAATAATCCCGTTAGTTTAGTGTAGTTAAGGGATACAAATTTGAAAATGTATTCTTCTATATGAACGTGATAAAGTTTCAAAAAGAAAATATCGTATCTCGTATATTCAACAATAAACACGAATTTAATAATGGTCATTGTCAATAGTATTCCTTCATCTTAAACGTACAGATACTGATTGACAAAGAAATGAAATACATTGAAAACATTGTAAGTTTTACATCTTTTTGTGGAAAACGCGTGCACTTTTTTTGTACCAAGGATCATCTATATTAAAACTTTTTTTGTACCAAGGATCATCTATATTAAAACTTTTTTTGTACCAAGGATCATCTATATTAAAACTTTTTTTGTACCAAGGATCATCTATATTAAAACTTTTTGTACCAAGGATCATCTGTATTAACATTTTTTTTTATTTTAAAATAGTCATTCCCAAAAGTTAATGTATGAACTAAATAATTCCTATTGAAATGATCATTTCAGATTATGAATGTAGTTCCAGTGATATGATGTCATCGATCTTTAACTGCACACACATTATTGGGTACGTCTGTTAATGTATACTGTTATTTATACCTTAAAACTTTCATTGAGAAATTGTGGTTTTCTACAACATGTACAATCAGGAATACGACAGTTGTTTACACGTTGTTCTTTTGTCTGACACCTTTGAGTTCGGTATTTTTTTAATACTTATTTCCCGTTCATAAATGAAATATCGTTTTAAAAGTGGAATTGCTAAATATACTGAGTAGAATATGATATGACCTTACAAGAACAAACAAATAATAATGTAAAGTAACCATGTTATAACAATACTGTTTGGTGCTTTGTTTGCCAGCACAAACACACACATTTGTAGGGTTAAACAAAAAAGTATCCACAACCTCAGAATTCTTGAAAGGGTTAGAAACCCATGTACTGATAGTACATCACTGCTTTGATAAGATGTACTGGCATCTTAGCCCCAATCGATGAGATGAAACATTCCTTTATACATTTTTAAACGAAATAGGGTACCTAGCTCAATCTTGAAAAGCAAGATCTGTAAATATAACGATTCTGAAGAGAAGCCGATCGATATCTATAAATAATGGATCTGTTGATGGGGTCAATGCTTTACTTATGGATCTGTTTACGTTATGTTGACCAAGAACGAAGTCCGAGGTTCAATATAACTAACATGTACATATATAACGCATGGGCTGACTGAAAGTCCTTAATTTATAAATTTGACATGTTAAATTGGTTAATTTAAACAAAAGTAAAATAACAAAAATACCGAACTCTGATGAAAATCAAAAAGTTTAAAAACATCAAACGAAAAACTGTCATAGTCTTGACTTGGTACAGGCATTTTCTTATGTAGATATAGAATATATTGGATTAAACCTGGTTTTAAAGCTAGCTTAATACAGGCAACAGTAGTATACCGCTGTTCGAAACTCATAAATCGATTGAGAAAAAAAACAAATCTGGGTTCCAAACTAAGACTGAGGGAAACGCATCAAATATAAGAGGAGTACAACGACATAACAAAAACACAACATTAAAATATAACAGAAACAAACTATAATATAACAATGGCCATTTTCCTGACTTTGTACAGGACATTTCAAGATAGAAATTGTGGGTTGAACCTGGTTTTGTGGCATGCCAAACCTCCCGCTTTTATGGCAATGCTAAATATAACATTAAAATGACAACATTAAATGAGAGGACTACAATACAAATAAATTGGAAAACATATTGGACAGAGAAACACACGAATAATGGCTAACAAAAGGTACCAGGTTTAACATTTAATAAGCCAGACGTGCGTTTCGTCCACACAAGGCTAACCAATGACGCTCAGATAAAAAAAAGTGCGAAAGCCAAAACAAGTACAAAGTTGAAGAGCACTGAGGGCCAAATGTTTCAAAAAATTGTGCCCAATACGGCTTCGGTTTTCTGCCTAGGATAATTATATCCTTATCATTAGAATAATTCATACTTTGCAAACATTAATTTTATAAAATGACTATATAATAGATATACATGATAAAACCGAAGTGGTTACTATCTACAGAATAAATGGATACATCTCATATAACAACTTATACAGCACATAAAAATACACAGCCGAGTCAGCCAAACCCATAACGCACAAAGTGTCGTCTTCTAAAAATCACACAAAGTGACGTCACATTTGAATTTCTTAAAATATTCCCCAAAATTAGATAGAATTAATATTGATTCAAGATAATATTTGAAATATTGATATTACATTTATTAATAACAATGAAAATTACAATACTAATTTATATCAAATTTTGGTAGTAATTAAATAATTAATTGTATTATCTAGCTATGTAGGTATTTCTTCTGAATCAAACTGTAAACCAAAAATATCGTATAAATTTCGTTGAACCAAACTAAAATATTATAAATGAAGGGGGTGATAAATTATCTTTACCATAACACACAAACATAACAGAAAAGACGATAAGACATTTGACAAAATCCGATGAGAATAAAAAATATAACATGAAAACTAAATACATGAATTTGGGATAGAGAGTGCCGTGACAAGTCTTAAAGCAATGCGAATTCACACTCAGCAAAACAGTCACAATCGGGAATAAGTCACGTTCAGTAATTAAAAGATCAGACGACGTCAGGACTAAACAAATTCTAACACGTGGCAAAAATGTCCTTAATTAGTTTGGACAAAGACAATTCGTATGAATCAACCAATTCGTGGTAGTGTCCGTGTAATTTACGGAGTGTGATTTTTAATCTGTCCTCCTCATAACTTTGTTGAAGCAGATTCTGCATGAGGAGCACACTCCTGTATATGAAGTCCGTATTGTGTGAACAAGCACGAGAATAACGTATCAATTGAGATATGTAAACACAATACGAGGAGGCAGAGGGTATGTTACTGCTGAGAAATGACGAATTGATAATTGGAAAGTTGAAATCGTCCCGTTTATCATAGATTTTCGTGTGAAGTCGTCCATCTGTGTCAATATTGAGATAAAGATCAAGGTATGAAGCAGTCCTCCTTTCAGTATCAGTAGTATCCTTAATTTCAAGTTCACTGGGATATATTTGATGTAAGAATTGGCTGAAACATGGGTTTTCAATGAATATCATCAATATATCGGAAAGTAAAATTCGAGAATTTCGCAAGGTGCTTTTTTTTTTTGTCTTTTAGTATGAATTGAATGAATTCTGCTTCATACGAGAACAAAAACAAATCGGCCAGTAGGGTGCACAATTAGTACCCATATGAAAACCGACTGTCTGTTGAAATATAACTCCTCCAAACTCAACAAATATATTGTCGATACAAAAGTTCAGCATTTCATCTTCAGTATATTTTCTGGTAGATTCAGTGTGGTTCTTCACAAAATATGAATTATTGTAACCCAGAAAGAAATTTGTATCTACGATTCCCATTTTTATAGAAAAAAAGCTCTGTTTAATGAGATGGTGAAGTCGATCAATCAACTGAGCATTGGGAATAGTAGTGTAAATCGTAGAAAAATGAAAAGTCCTTAAGTTGCTCAAAATTGGAAAGATTGTGATCGAAGATGAAGCAGTAGATCTTTCGAATTTTAGAGAATCCACATCTGGTTAATACAACTGGAAGAATATATCTCATCACAATATTATTGAAGCCCATATTTTACTGTGGAAAGAATAGTAGTCAGAACTTTAGAAAGATGTTCAGTCGAACATTATGATGACCCAGCCATGTTTCGTTCTTTATATGGATTTTTTTGTATTTTTGGTATCCAGTATAATGATTTTAAATTTTCTTCGAAACCTCTCGCTTTTATGACAGTCGCATAAAACTACGATATATTGACAAGATGTGTGAACAAAACAAACAGACCTAATAGGTAAAAATGTCAAAATATGGATACATAGGTAAACATTGTGTATAATCTTATATAATCTGATATTTACTCGAGGTTCTAACATATGTCTAACATTGTAATCATAAAAAACACAACTGATTATAAAGCTATTATTATATATATTGACATAGTACCTCAACTGCATTTGTAGCAATAATATTATGATCAAAATTTTAGGGCTGAAGTTGAATCAAAAGCATCATCTACAATCAAAGGTAACCAATATAATATTCTTGTTTAATGGTACGAACTTGATGAAAGGTCAATAATGTTGATATCATCTTTCATTAGCTTTTTTATAACAATCGTAAAACCAATTGATTCATAAGCATATAATGTTCACCCTTTTGGTATCTTCTATTCACTTCTTTAAGTCAATTTTGACGGTTCTCTATTTTTGAAATAAAAAGAACTAGATGCAAAATTTAAAATGTCAAACAAAAAGTCGCAAAAACAAAAACGCTTTGTCAAACAATTAAAAACCGACCAGAATAACAAACATTAGTCTATAAACCATTCCATAGAAAATTAATGAATATGCAACACGAGCATAACCTAAAACCATCCGGTTCCTTAAGGAGAAGCAGACCATGTCTTAATGGTGATATCCGTCGTGTTACTCACAGCAGGTTAAATTCAGTGGAAGTATTTTTAGCTGTTTGCAACAATAAATGAAGTAATGAATTACCCAAACTTTAAAATTGCAACCGATAGACAAGAATTCAAGGTGTAATATCTATAGTCAGTGGAGCGGTAGTAAAGGCGATTAATGTACATAAAGAACACACACCTTGTATTGTTTTAAATTGAAAGTATGGATATAAAACTTACTTTTTAAACATGACGTTAGAAAATCGTATGGTCAAAATTCCCATACAAATGCTTTCTTGCACTGTTTGTAGGTAAAAAATTTCTGACTTTCCTCTAAAATATGATGTGAACATTCAAGAAAAAATCATTGTTCAGTAAGGATGTATGTGTTCGGAAAAGAATTTGCCCTGTACTGAACTTTGTCAATGACAAGCATTAGACTTTTGTCGCAATATCAAAACACTCAAAAGTTGATGAAGATGATGCTTGATTATATGAGCTATTTACTTATTAAACATTCAAATGACTTTAAAAACGTACTTAACATTCACTTATTGTCCATTTCTCTGTATTTATAAATTAACTGTATGTACAGAAGTTAGCACATAAATGGTGTTCTGTTTCTGATTAAAGGGTGATCGACACTTTCCGAACGTCAAGTTACTTCAAGAAACGTTGATTCATACTAATACGTATCAAAAAACTATATACGAATGCATGAAGTAAAACAAAACTATCCTATAAACGTTAAGTGTAAAATACAAATTTCAAATACTGCATCATTATTTGGTGTTTCAGTTTTCAAAAATGGCATGTCGTTTGAAGACTTCACATTTTTAAGTACATTAAGATCATCGAAGGTCAAGATTATCATCGGATGGAAACAAAATGAAGTCATTTAGTCTTAGATGCATGATTTTCGTTCAGTTGTTATGGGCTTAGAACTAGCTGTTAGTAAATAAAGGCAACAGTAGTATACCGCTGTTCGAAATTCGTAAATCGATTGAGAAAAAAACAAATCTGAGTTGCAAACTACCACTGAGAGAAACACATCAAATATAAGAGGAGAACTACGACACAACAGAAACACAACATTAAAATGTAACACATACAGACACGAACTATAATATAACAATGGCCATTTTCCTGACTTTGGTACAGGACATTTTAATAAATAAAAACAAATGGTGGGTTGAACCGGATTTAGTGGCATGCCAAACCTCCCGCTTTTATGGCAATGATAAATATAACATTAAAATGATAATACATGACATGACTACAATACAAATAAATGGGAGAACATATCGGACAGAGAAACACACGAATAATAGCTATCAAAGGGTACCAGGTTTAAAATTTAATACGCCATACGCGCGTTTCGTCCACACAAGACCAACTAGTGACGCTGAGATTAAAACAAACAGGTTTGAAAGCCAGAAGACGTACAAAGTTGAAGAGCATTGAGGACCAAAAGTTACAAAAGGTTATCCCCAATACGGCTCCGGTTTTCTGCCTTGGCTAGAACGTCCTTATTATTTAGAATAATTCATACTTTTGCAAATAGTAAATTTACAAAAAAAAAAATAATAGATATACATGATAAAACCGGTGACTAACTACAGAATAAAAACTGAAACAACATAAACTAGCACATAAAAATTCACAGCCGAGTTAGCCAAATCGGTAAAATAGGATAGAATTAGGATTGAATTCAAGATTAGGTTTGTAATACTGATATAACATTTATCAATACCAATGAAAATTACAATAATTATTTATATCAAATTGTGGTAGTAACTGCAAGTACTCTGAAATCTGTACTAAGTACCTTCTTGTTGTTGGGATGTACAAGTACCCAGCCACGTTCACTCTGTGTTTTTGCTAGATGCATTTCTATTTGTTTCCATCTGATGAGTTAAATGGTCATCGTTTGATGCTGTGTTACATATATATGTTTCGTTCATTTTTTTTTTGTAAATTAGTTAGGCCGTTTGTTTTCTCGTTTGAATTGTTTTACATCTGTAATTTCGGGACGTTTTATGGCTTACTATGCGGTATACATGATATAGGCGTTGCTCGTGGTTTACGGCCGAACGGTGACCTTTTGATGTTAATTTCTGTGTTATTTGGCATCTTGTTGATAGCTGTCTCATTGGCATCATATCACATCTTCTTTTATATATAATAAATGAAAAAAACATTAAAAAATAAATACGTCAATTTAAACATCTCAAAACTTAATTATTTTTTTCAATTTTATATTTCCTACAAATTTCATCAATGCTGAATCTAATGGTGTTCTATGATTTATTCGTATGTATTAAAGTCATGAAATGAACACGTAATAGGACAAATGTAGGAGTTAATACAATATTTGGAAGTATAGCATTGTTAACCTTTGACCATCACTATGGAAATTCTGACTTTTTATATGCTTACGGCATCTTTAATCTGATCACAATGTTCAGAATATATAATTTAGCAATGTGTTCGATATAGGTGCATTGAATTGCTTTTACTGCTGTTCTGCTATTGATATGACCAAACAGTGCTAAAACAATCACAATGCTTCTTTTCAGGAAAAGACCAAACAGTTGCGAAAAACGTGTTGGGTAAATTGGTTGTTAGTGGCCTTATTGTATTAGGTAAGATATAAAAATAATAACAATTATAGATAACTCATCAATTATAATAAGCTTATAGGTGTCTAAGCCAGACGTGCATTTCTTCTACAAAAGACTCAAAAGTGATGCTAGAATGCACGGAAATAAAGCAATATAAATTTCGAAATTAAAAAGCATTGAAGACTCCAAATTCAACAAAGGTTTGGGTAAATACAGCTAAGGCCAGAGAGGATTATTCATTTATTAAGACCCATTTAAGCACACGTTATAATTTATAAATAAGTTTATAATGTATTATGTCAAGATTTATAAAGTCACTGAAAAGGAAAAATAAATTCAGTATCAACGCGTACATGATGTATATGCTTAAAATACACCATATTTAGGCGAAACTAACACATTGTTTAAACGCGTCACATTCCTAATGCTCTACCGATAATACATATTCATGGTCAAAAGTTTTAACTTATATGCTTTATTCATCTCTCAAAACGTATCGCAGTAAGTGAAAATAAAACAGGACGTGCAGTATCTCAAGAAATAACAAAGAGACATGAAATACTGACACCCCATCTGATTCATAGATCGTTGATCTTATTCTTAAATATTTGTTACATTTGATGGACGTTTCCTTATACATACAGTTGACATTTCTAATTAAATTTACTGTTCTTGTTTTGTCGACGACTAATAACTTATGTGTTTAGAATATCTTTTATACAGGAAGGTCATATGGAGAACAAATGAAATATAGTATTATCAATCGATTCCGCGATACATTGAAAGAGGAGAATCCTAACATTATATTGGTTAAATTGTTTGACAAACAAATAAGTGATACTTTCTATTCATTTATTAACTTCCTTTTAATTCAATTGCATGAGATAGATTATTTATGAACAAGAGTTAGTGAATGGTGGTTTAATAGCAACCGTCGAGTCATTTTGTTATTGATATTAAGTATCAATTACACAACCATTGAAAAATATATAACATAAACCATTGTACATTAACAGAAATATAATTATCATACTTTCGCTATTAGTAAATGCTTCAATCAACTCTGTTCACGGCTTCTTCATTCAATTATATAATTGAACTTCTGTTACTTGCATTACAGCCATTGTACTGTTGATGGCGGTGATTGTATGTAAGTATATGGTATAACGCAAACTTCTTCTGCATCTTTGCTGTTCGAATTTATTAGCTTTACTAACAATTAAACGTAATTCAAAATTAAGTATGATACGGCCTTTGAAAACGAACATAAAAAGGATAATCGATCTATCAAATAACAACCCCTAGGATGAATACAGGACATCTGTGATTCAAATAACAGCTATCGCGTTTTTTTTTAAATGTTTGGTCTTCAATAATTTTCATTAAATGCGTAATAACATTAAAGTTACCAGTTTAATTTCACATGATGAGCATTTCGACAAGTATTGTTTCTTAAGTGTTGCATATTTTGGATTACATATCGCGGTATGAAAATGAATCATATCAATCTATTCTGATTGAACTATAACAATTATATAAATACATTTAATGTTTCCTTTTTTGTACACTTTTTAAGCGTATATATATACGTACTTATAAATATAATTATTTTCTGTGACTGTATCTTACATTAATTTGTAAGAACCTTTACTATAGATAATTTAGCTGATCTGTAAAAATAACATCTCGATGCCTTATATAATATGTACTGTAGTACAACGCTAGATTAAAACTGACGTGGAAAGGTTACAACCGGCCACTGAAAGCTTCATTTTTATGAAGCCCAAGTGATCGTGTGGTTTACGGGACGGCTACAGTGCAGGCTATTTGGTGTCACGATATCTCAGTAGCATGGGTTCGAATCCCGGCGAGAAAGCAAATTTACAGATCTAACATTGTTGGGTTGATGTTTAGACAATTTTGTACTGAACATATGCAACATGACAGGTAATTCATGTTCAGCAGAGCACCTGGAATAACCCTCGGTTTTTGATTTGGTTCGTGTTGCTTAGTCTTTAGTGTCCTTTATTTTTCCATTTCGTCCTTTTGTCAGTTTTTCGTCGACTCGTGAGGAGGCTTTGAAGGCTTAGTGGCCAATTTGCAGGTGTGTTCGACTCCAAACTCATTGACTAAGATTGTTTGTTTTGTCGAAGATAAGTTGTTCTCTCCGACTTCTGGCTTCTATATAAACTTACTACAACTATATAGCCTATTGTGATGAAATTGGCGTAAAACACAAACAATTTTAAGCGACTTATGAGTTAGAATGTCATCGTTGTACAGTCTGCCATTTTTTTTCTTATTAAATTCTTTTAGTATTGAGTTTGCTCCAGTGGATTCAGGAAATAGTTGCATGAAAAACGACAACGTAAATGTAAATTCTTACCAGTATTGAAACTCTTGCATATGGATAAAAAGAAAACTAATTTTCGACTCATGAGTTTGAATGTTCCTTTTGTTTGAAGGTCACATAAGTAACGATTTAGACTAAACAATGTGTGAAATGAAATATTAAGCTTACTTGTACAATAAGCAAAACGAAAACACAAATATTTATTAACTTTCATTTTCAGTTTACCATTTTACCACACAAAATGTGATGATAGAAGAAAAAAATGAAAGGTTGGTATAATGTAGTGTACTTCTCAGAAGCTTAGCTATAAGAAAAAAAAACTGTTTGCATGCATATGGATGCCATCTTAACCACGTTAACCGTGCAAACGGTACTGCTACTGTTTTATTTTTCATTTGTACTTTGATTCGTATTTTCGTCAGGCCTAAATCATGTTAAAATTGCTGTTACAAAAGATTAGCGTATATGCCAAATTCGGGTGTTGGATTGGGGGTCATCACTTCTATTTTTTCTATTGAAGACTATCTTAATTATTGTTTCCCGTTTTGTTCATTGTTCTCTATTCCTTTTTTTTTTGCTAACTTTTAACATTTAACATGTATTTTCTATTCTGTATACATTATCGAGACCCTCTCTATTGGTTTTCATCATTGTTTAATATGATTGTTTAACATAGAATGACACGTACAAGAAAATACAAGGTACATTATGTGCACATGTGTTATAATAGTATGCGCATCAATCTCCAGTTTTAGTGTATTTCTGGTGTATGTTTGTTTTGCGTAAACCGAATACTCGGTATGCGTGTACCAAATGTATACGTTTGTTAATGTCTTTCGTTAATTTAAATCGAACTACTCACGTCTTTTCAGTTGTAACTCCTTTTCAGAGTTAACATCATATCTTCGTACATTTAACGGATGCCATCACCGTCATGGCATTTCTGTTTCACGGATATATGGTATCCATTCGTTTGGTGTGTTTTAGCTTTTGAGTTTGTCGTTTGATTAGGGATTTTTCGTTTTAAATTTTACTCAGAGTTCAGTATTTTTTGTGATTTTTTGGCAAGTGGCGAAGCTACGACCCCGAATTATCTTATAAGTCTTATCACCGGTAGTGTACTTACATGAGCAACATTACGGTCGCTTCATTTGGAGCAGGTTCTGATCACCCTTCCGCGGTACCTGCGACACCCACCCACCCCCCCCCCCCCTTTTTCCATGGTTTTTGGCAGGGTTCGTGTTGCGAAGTCGTAATCTTTCTATGTTGTGTTTGGTGTTGTGTGTTCCGTTTGTTTGTGTTTTAGGTTTTTTTTTTTTTTTTAGTTTGCCAAAGCGTGGTCAGTTTGATTTATGAGTTTGAATGTACCTTTGGTATCTTTTACCTCTCTTCTATTTAAACAATTATACATTATGTAATAAACTAAACAGGAATTAATTTATATCCTAGTTTAGAATTCGAAATGTAAAAGTCCTGCATATAACTAGGTTTTGCATTGAAAAGTCTATTTATTTATAAAAATTAGAAAAAAAATCGAAAATACAAAATCATTAAACATTAATATATATTCAAAACTTGCATATGCCTATCTTTTGGTAGATTGAAAATTATATTGTAAGGTAAACGCTCTAGGTACAATTGTATCATCTTCGGCCTCTCGCAATTGGAAAATCAATTTAACTACATTATTTATTTTTTCTTACAACGGTTTAAATATGAATGCAACTGATGTAGTAAAAGACAATCCTGATATTTGTCATGTCGGTTTGGATATGTAAAAGCTAAAAACCATTTTTTTTTAGTCAAACAGACAAGATTTCACCAGAAGAAGCAGTTGAAAAATTGCGTATCATTATTGAACTTTTGGATCATTTTTTGAGTAACAGAAACTTTGATAAGGATTTTCAAGAAGAACTATCTGCAGCTTGTCCCAACTATACGGACGTTTTGCGGACATATAAACGGGATTTGCTCAAAAACGATTGTGGTATTGTTATTGCTGGTGAGTAAAAGTAACAAACAATATGTGTTTTCATAACTAGAAGAAAATTGACGGACATGCTGAATTTGTATATTTGTTTTTCTGTTGTACGGTAACATCTCTATTTCCAGGTTAGAAAATGGTTTGGCGCTAGCAAACATTCTGAATACCGCTAAATTATGTTTGTGTCTGTTCCGAGTAAGGAGCTTTTTATTTAGAGGTTATGTAGATCATATTTTTTTCTTTTATAGTTTTGAACATAAATCAGGCTGCTTGTTTTCTTGTTTCACATTTATCATTTAGGGACCCCCTGTAAGATAGTATCCATTATGGGTTTTTCCCATTACTAAAGGCCGTAAGGTGGCCTTTAATTGATTGTTATTTGGTCTTTGGTGGAAAGTTGTCTCATTTGCAATCAAACAACAGGTTCTTATTCTTATATGAATGTATTTGCTCTTATAAAACAACCTTTTCCTTAAGCCTTGGTCACACCTTAACGGATAGGTCGAACGGACGCCTAACGGATAACTTTTTTTCAATCCGTTCATGTCCGTTAGACGGCTGTTCTTATCCGTTTGACGTCCTTCCATATCCGTTGCATGTCAGCTTGGCGTACGTTTTATCCGTCGACGTCCGTTTTGTCCGGTTTAAAATGTTGAGTATGTTCAAAACTTTGACCGGACGTCCAACGGATGAAATGTCTATTGAACGTCCGGTGGGCGGCCGGTAGGCGGTCGGTAGGCGTCCGTTTTGTACAGTACTCGTCCGTTTTGTACGGTACTCGTCAGTTTCGTTTCCATTTTGTATCCGTTACGTGTTCGTTATACATCCGTTGGAGGTCTGACAGATAAATTCACCCACGGACTTCAAACGGACGTCTAACGGATAAAACAGATGTTAAACGAATGTGAAACGGACTTCTACCGGACATATAACGGATAAAACGGATGATGAACGGATCTGAAAAGGATAAATGCCAATAAAACATTTCGCGTCAGAAATGCCAATTAGGTTTTTTAAGGTTCATGAATTCTTATTATTCATAATTGATCTTAGAATAAGGGCACGTCTTCACAGTCAAGCTGCTTATTCAGGCCAGATACTAACCTTTGGTGGCATTTTGAAGAACAAACCAAAACCAGTTACACAGAAACAATTTGAATATATATGCGATTTACATGTATTATTGTTGTCGCCTTTAATTTTTCCGTATATCTTGTTCATCTGTTTTATCCGGTATGCATCCGTAATGTGTCCGTTTTATGCGGAACTCGTTCGTTGGATGTACGTTCAACATCTGTTCTGTCCGTTACGTTTCCGTTTCTCGTACGTTGCATATCCGTTGTGTGTCCGTTATGCATTCGTCACGCGTCCGTTTAAATGGTCAGTACATCAACGGACTCCCAACGGATAACAACTTTGTCAACGGACAACTTTTATTTTCGTCCGTTCGTGCTATCCGGAAAAGTGTGACCGAGGCTTTACATTTTCCTTTGCCCTTTTCTTTGTGATAATTGTTAATCGTACGCTAGCTAACATTTCCTGTCAGTACCTGGCTACTTGTCTATTTATACCTCTGGGGACAAACAGTCAACCAGCAAAGGTATTTAGTGATAAAATTAACGATACAAATTTTACAGTACCAAATGCATATTCCGGCAATGAATGTAAAAATAACTGCATCAATTTCATTTGTCCAACGCGCTTCATGATATGTTTTTTCAAGGAGTCAGAGCTTTTACATTGGGGATTTCTATTCCTTAATTTGAAATAATTTTCAAAATTGTATAACAGCAAAGTTCAATCAAACAGTATCCGTATCTTAATGCCGTTACGCAAGTATTAGTTGCTGGACTTTGGAATCAGTTTATTTAGCTACCAATGGTTTTTTCAAACTTTTTACATCTGAGCATAGTTTTGTGTGGACGTATCGCGCGTCTGGTGTATACAAATGTTTTTTAACCTTTTACCTTTGGATGGCTATTATTCGTTTGTTTCTCTGTCCTAAATTTTCTCCCATTTATCTGTTTATTTATTGTAACCCTGTCCTGTAATGTGGTAGTTTTAATGTTATAATTAACACTGCCATTAAATCGGGAGGTTTGGCATGCCACAAAACCAGGTTCAACCCATCATTTTTTCATAAACTGCCCTGTACCAAGTCAGGAAAATGTCCATTGTTACATTATAGTTCGTTTCTCTGTGTGTTACGTTTCTGTGTTGTGTCTCTGTTGTGTCGTAGTTCTCTCATATTTGATACGCTTCCCTCAGTTTAAGTTTGTAACACGGATTTGGGTTTTTTTTTCTCTATCGATTTATGAATTTCGAACAGCAGTATACTACTGTTGCCTTTATCTTTCCAATTTTCATCTTTATTCTCTAATTTTGACCGATTTTGTACAATATGTTAAACAAGTCTGTTTCATTCGTTATTTCAGGAGTACCGGTTTAAAACATGTATAGTGTATATAACACACAGCACGCATATAAATCCATTAAAAAGTATTTCGAACATGATTTACCTAAAGAAATAAAAGTAAGAAAGTAAATAATGGAGAACAATAATAGAATATTGTTAACAATTTTAAATCAAAGAAACAATATTGAAAGAAATCTAAAATTAGTCTATATATAAAAGTATAATGCAGATTGGAGCATTTTTTTCAATTGTAAAAGAACATTGAAAGTTTTTAATATGAAGGATTTTTCCGTTTTCAATTTATAATGTCCAAATAAAAAAAAAGTGAAGTTGAACTATATATGAAAATGAAACTGAAACAAGTAACAATTTCTTGGAAAAACAAATTTCGGAGTCGTTTCTAGCTTACTGTGCAGTAGGCTTTGCTCTTTGTTCAAGGTCGTACGATGACCTATAATTGTTAATTTTTGTGTCAGTTGGTCTCTTGTTTGGAGTTGTTTCAATTCGTATGAATTGTTGAAATATTTAATTTTTTTCATAAAGTGTAATCTTCGTTTTTTAATATCCTTGAAAAATGGAAAATGAAATATCATGAAAATTAAAATTTCGAATATTCTCTTTATCAAAAATGAATTCATTATTTTTTTTGTTTTAATTTATTTTATACAAGTTTTCTTACAATTGCATAGCACTTCTTAAAACCTATTTCCCTGAATAAAATGTCAAATGATTGGTGTAAATGTACATGGACACTAAACCTTTTTGTGTCGTTGTCGTTCTCGTGTGCCTTTCTATTTCAAATTTATATCAAACGTATTTGTTTTTCTTTACTAAGAAATATATGTTAACTAAGTTTTTTTCATGTTAAATCTTGTATTTTAAAGGCGAGACTAGCGCAGGAAAAACTACATTGATAAATCTGCTTGTTGGGAAAGACATGTTTGTCACCAGCAACATTGCAGCTACTGGGACAGTATGCAGGATTCGACATTCAAAGTCAATGAAGATAAAAATTTATTCTAAAGACGAGAGCCTCATTGACGAAGAGATGGCTGGTGATTTAAGTGGCCTTAAAACTCTCATAAAGAAATACACCGTTGTTGAAAGAAATCCTCAAGAAATGGTGGATGTGTTTCTTCCTGTTCCAATACTTAAGGTTATTTATATTCAAATATTTAAGTGAACACTACATGACATAACATCATCTGTTAAGCTCGATAGCAATTGTTAATGAACGCAATTGTATCAAACATCTCTCTCATTGGTATATTAAATGTTGCATAACATAATACTCAAATTTATCTAAAGCCTTTTAAAAAGACACATACAATTCATTTTAATTCTTCTATATGCATGTATCACACTCATTGTGAATTTCCAGGTACACCAATTAGCCATAACTGAGTCTATCAATTTCATATAATACATACTTTTGACATGCATGTGAAGTTTTATTATTATTTTTGTATACCATTAGAGTTCTCTTATTCAAATCTGTAATTGAAAGCTTTTAATCGTTTGTAATGGCTGAAATCACGGTTTTTTGTCCAGTACTTGGAAGCATGCACCAATATAACCTTTAATGGCTTTATTAACTGATATATATATATATATACAAATACAAAATGACTGAATAATAGCAAACGATAAATCTTACGTGTCGATGATTCATATAATTATAATACAGTTCACTACAAAATATAATATATAACAAGTCTCAAAGGGTACAACATCTCCATAATATAACAATTAAAAGAACAAATGTTAAATATTTCGAATAACAGATATCCTTCATCAGTATAATCACGATGTAAAATGAATCAGATCAATCTGTTCTGATAATTAAACTATATCAATCTTGAATTCTTTACAATAATAAAAGTGAAACAGTTTCACCCGAACATCGTATATAAAGACGCTAGTATAATTTAAAACTTTCCAAAAAACGACCCGAAGACATGCCTAAATTAAAAATAGTAATTAGAGATATGAACTGTCACAATTCTAAAATTATAAAATGACGTCAGTTAAGATGTTACAACAATTGCATGTAAATACATTTCCAATAAAGAACACTGATTGATCTAAGCTGGTAAAATATGTCAAACGGAGGCTGCGTATGTATCTTCCCAAGTAGTCTAAAAGTAGCAACAATCAACAATAGATCTATCTAGGCTGGGATCAATAGATATTTTTGATATTTACATATAAGAGTTTCAAACTTTATAGTGTTAGTTTAGCAGAAGCTGTTGACCTCTTAGGACCACCTGACTTATCTGGCAATATTATTTAACTTAACGCAAATATCAACCTGAACGCTAAGTTGTTCATTCAAAATTAGTGACACTCTATTGAAAAAGGATATCATATAGCATAAAAAATTCTATCAATGTTCAAAAAACTTTTTTGACTTCAGGGTAATGTCATTATAGTTGATACACCTGGTATTGGTGAGAATAATGAATTATGTGACATCCTAATGGATTTTTTACCACACGCCGTCTCCTTTGTATTCATTATCAACGCCAAGAATGCTGGAGGAATACATGAAGATAGGGTAATGTTAAAAATATGATATGATAGAAAATAAAGAAAAAGAATATAATTATTAAACAATGCACAAATTGTTTATTTCCCGTTCAGTGATCACAACTGTGTGACAAATATTATGAACACCAACAGACCAGAAAGAGGTCCGCGCTATAGAAAAATGCACAATAGTCTATTAAAGACCTTTTTAAAAATGCATTTGAAACTTCTAAAATTCTTGGAAAAATATCATAAATAAATTTTAAAGTAAAGAAGAAGAAATCATAATAAACGACATTCCAATTACATTTCAAAGAAATTTAGGTTAAGGTAAAGTCGCAGTAAATGGGTATGTCACAGATTTTGCATACAATTTGCCAAAGTGTCCTTGGAAAATAACTAAAAATCAAGAAAAAAATAATGCATTTATCTCTTTTATTATCTGAAATTTTCCTGATTAAATATTTTTCAAAATAGGTCAACATATAGATGGCACTTGAAATCGACTACCAATGTTTTTAAATTTGTCCTTAAATCATCAAAAGCTGAAATGCAAATGTTGATACATGTAATTAATATTGGTACGAGTAGAATGTCAAGAAAGTTAAAATATCGAATTTCGAAGTCCAAGACCTCAGCAAGGACTTTACATTTGATAATGAAACTATCGAGATTGAATAATTCCGATAATGAACGCGTAACTATGATACAAGTACGAATCTGTTTTACTAATGAATATCAATAAATCTTTAAATTTGATAAACAAAAAACACATTCGATTGCCATCCACTTTCCACAAAGTCGTCAATATCTGAAACACCTGCTAGCACGTTTCAATTTATCCTTGAAGCTGATAAAGGTTATGACCCTTAAACTCAGCAAATCATCTTCTTAGATCTTTGGCATTTACACTGTTATCAACAAAAATTATAAAAAAAGGTCCGGAAAAGTTTGAATTGCCAAAGAATTAGTGAAATAGATTTCTGTTTTAATGATGTCAAACAATAATAGGGTCATTTTTCACGGTTTATATTAATCAAAGTGGTGTTCTAGGTAAAAATCAACACCACAACACGTCAAAATAAGCGTAATGTCGTCGCGTAGAAGGCCGGAAAACGTCAGTTTCAAATGTTTTCACTGCCAACTAGGTAACAGATTGGTTAATAAACAACGACAAGAAAGTCGGTGATCATATGATTGTTAAAATCATTAACACGGAAATGTATGTATCATCAACATATATCTATTTTCTTTTCAATCTATGCATTTCACATTGGAAATATGATGCTATTAAGTTATCATTAATCACCGTAATAGTTCTACGATCTAGAGTTGTAAACAAAGTGTTACCAAAAAACTGTAATATAACACATTTACTATTCCTTGACCTTAAATGAAAATGAGGAGAAAAAACAGTAAGAACAAACATACTTGAAAAAAAAGAATCCCAACAAAGTCCTAATGATGTTGGAAAAAACATGATATATGTTATAAGATAAAATTGAGAATAGAAAGGGGGAATATGTTGGAGAGACAACAACCCGACCAAAGAGCAAATAACAGACGCAGGCCACTCATGTGTCTTCAATGCAGCCCGGAAGCGTGCTTCACTGGCCCCTAAACAAAGCTGTAAACTAGTTCAGTGATAATTGATATCATACTACACTCCAAGTTATATATTGAAGAAACAGAAATTAAAAATCCTACAAGACTACCAAAGGCCAGAGACTCCTGACTTTTGACAGGCGAAAAAATGCGGCACGGTTAAACATGTTTTTTTTTTTCAGATCTCAAGTATTATGAACGAAAATACACGCATAAAAATAAACAAAAATAAATTAAATATAATTGAAGTTTGAATTTTCCCCGTGACCGACCATTCATGGGCAGAATCGTAACTTTGATTATATCGAAAAAAAGGGTTTGAAATTGAAAGCCAGGAATACCTGAAAAATATAAAAAAAAAATAACCTAAACAACATGTGGAATTTATATTAGAGGAAAAAGAAAATTGCATCGAATGGGAGGTGTGTTCCTTACCACACGAGGATGGGCCATGGATATGATCCAAATAGACTCGTCTATTCATCTAAACAAATCAAAAACATGCAAAAGATTTTCAGATCGGAAAACGATAACTAGAACACAATAGTCAAATGGTAGTAACCGAAATATGATATCAAATATAATTGTGAATATGTTTTATGTCTTAAATAATCGAATTATTGACTATTGAAAAGTGGTTTACTACTGTTTCCTATATAAAGCAAGATGTTCTTATTTACGATGATTGCGAATGGAAAAATTTTCAAAATTTTATTATCTTGATTACTAAAAACATGGTCTTAACTCGTCAGTATATATAATATATATATACTAGTTCCAATACAAAAATGATATCCTAAATCAAAATTTATTGTTTATATAAAATTCTAATATAACAGAAATCCTATTTTCTTCGGAAAAATGAAATTCATACAATAAAAGATGTTTAGGACGAAATAGCGGAAAAAAATCTGTGACAACTTCATTGAACTTTGTAAACAATATCCTTAAAGAAAAAAGAAACTGGATAACGGAATGGAAAAGTTTGAAATAAGCTATACCAAAAGCGTTCAATGATATGCTAACAGACGATAACCTATAACCCACCACCCCCTCCCCCCAAAAAATTGTAGTGATTTTTATTGCATCTTTATCTAATTTAAAAGGTTGTATTTTTGAACGCATCCTTTTTGTGTAATGAAAACGAACTTAGTACAAATATATGGGTTTTTTTTCTTATTTGAGTCTGGACATTTATCCCTGGGCGACTGAACATTGTACATACAGGGCTCCTTGTGTATATGATCCCCTCTGGGTTTTACAAAGTCAATTACTCCGGTGTTTTTTCAACAAATGTATTTCATGTTTATATATAATAAATAGAATATTTTACTAGCTGGTCCTGTCGACGAATCCGGTATCGCCCTTTCTTGAGTTTATGCATTGTTATGAGAATTCCTCGGCTCTTGTTTGTTAATTCGATCTCCAAAGTAATTTAAAAAAAAATGAACTGACAAAATCAAACGTTATCAACCAACGGAAATAGTGAAAAACAACTGTCATGTTCCTGACTTGGCACAGGCACTTTCCGAAGAAAACGGTGGTTTAAAATTGGTTATATTGCTAGCTCAACATTCAAATTTTACGACAGTTGTATATTGACAGAATTGTGTGAGCAACCCACATGAAAATCTTAAGGATATATGCCTTTAAAAGACGACTATACAGTAAAGTGTTTCAACATCGTTGAAGGCCTTACGATTGCCCTTAATTGCTGATATCCACTTTATTTGAACTTTGGTGGACACCGTATAGCGAGTTATTTTCGCGGGCTGCAAATTTGTGCTTATTTTTGCGGATTGAAAAAAAATCGCCAACATAAATTTCGCCAATTTCAAACGGTACATGCAAAGGTACAAAAGTGTGGAATCCGTCAAAATTATAACCGCCGAAATATTTCGTATGCCTTCAATAAAAATCACGAAATTCTAGACCCGCGAAAAAAAACCTCTATACGCATGATACGGTATTAGTTGTATCATTGGCAATCAACATCAACTCTTATCCTATCTTGAGTCTGTTCATTTCGATAGTCTATCATAAAATGAGGTAACTGTTATGGCCTCCCTAACATCATTGTAGAGACATTAGTTGTCAAAATCCAGATATGGTGTACTAATTTTTGCATCTCATGTTTGTGGTATAACATCTTTGCCGCAAGTTTATTATTTTCAGTTAAGTATTAAATCAATAGTAAGATCCATTGTGTTACAACTTGTGATCAATTTATTTGGCAATCGTCAATGACAGGGATTTGTAAGAAAATCAGTTGTTCGACCTGCTAGTGAAATGCTTTTAGTTTAAATATAATTTTTCATCTTTTGGTCTTTTGGAAAATAAATTGATCGCAAGATGTAGCAAAATGGATATAATCATTTTAGGATAGACTCTTGAATTTTAAATAGTCGAGATTGTACGAACTGATTATTTAAACCGGAGGGAAAATATAATACAACCCCAAACTAAAAAGTTCAAATTGGAAACAAGGTTCAAACCTATAATTGCATTGCATGAAAACCGCAATTTGTATACGTGTGCATGTGAAACAAATTTCGTTAAATAGTTATCAAAGGTACCAGTATTATAATTTAGTACGCAAGACGCGCGTTCCGTCTACATAAGACTCATCAGTGACGCTCATATTAAAATACTTATAAACCCAAACAAGTACAAAGTTGAAGAGCATTGAGGATCCAAAATTCCAAAAAATTGTTAAATACGGTTAAGGTAATCTATGCCTGGGATAAGAAAATCCTTAGTTTTTCGATAAAATCATTGTTGAATAAACAGGAATTTATAAAAATGAACACATTGTTGACATTCATGTCATTCATGTCAACACCGAAGTATTGACTACTATGCTGGTGAAACCCTCGAGGCGAAACGTACACCAGGGTTAAAAAGGGGCCTAATACAGCACAAACAACATTTTTTAAAAGACCAAAAGGGTAAAAACGTAATTTTAGAAAAACGCATTTGACTAGCAGGTCGAACAACTGATGTTCGTAAATCCTTCTGACTGCCATTGACGATTGCCAAATAAATTGACCACAAGATGTTAAAAAAAGAATATTATCATCAATTCAATACTAAACAGAAAACAATAAACTTGCGGCAAAAATGTTAACCACAAACATGAGGTGCAAAAAATAGTACACCATATCCGGATTCGAAAATAAATGTCTCTTCAGTGATGTAAGAGATCAAACCTGTATTTGGAAGGCCATACAAGTTACCTCATTTTAGGATTGACTCTTGCAATGTACAAACTCGAGATAGGATAAACAAACGAAAAAATATAAACAGGTCTAAATTGAAAACAACGTTCAAACCTGATTGCGTTGGATAAAAATGCATTTTTTTTAAGTGTGCATGTAAAACAATTTCGTTATAGAGGGCAATTTAATTTTGGATGTAACGCGTCTTCTGATTAGCTGACGTTATTTTGTTATCAGCCAATAAACATAATTTAGTCATGTGACCGTGACGTCATCAACGTTTTTTCATGGTTTTCTACTGTTCAAAATGGAATTTAGAATTATTTTTTTAAGAAATGACTGTACTATTTTTTCTGTCTATTCGAAATAACATAAAAAAATGTGGTGCACACTGTTAAATAACTCGCTACGCGCGTTATTCAGTGTGCACCAAGTTTTAAATTTATTTCTTCATTGACAGAAAAAATATTACAGTCATTCCTTAAATGGTTAAGTTGTAATTATACCTTCGTAAATGTAACGGCCGCCATCACCACGCCATATCCGTTTATCAGATGATATCAGATATGGTCCTTATGGCGTAACTGCAATCCTGTTCCCTTTTTACCTAATGTGACCTATCGAATAAGACTTATTACCGGGTTCGTAGTAACATTCGTGTTGCTCAGTCTTTAGTTTTCCATGTTGTGTTTTTATGTTCTTTTGTTTGTCTGTTTGTCTTTTTTCTTTTTTAGACATGGCGTTGTTAGTTTACTTTCGACTTGTGAGTTTGAACGTCCCTTTGGTATCTTTCGCCCATATTTTAAAATCAATAGAAGAGCTTTGTAACCCTGGATTCGTATTAGATAATTGTACTTTTGTCTACCACGTTTATCACGACCTCAGGTGAAAAATCAAATAAGAACGTTCAATAATAATACAGTTTCGAAATTTTAAATAACAAATCCGGCCCTTTCTCGTTACTTAGAAATGAACATAAAAACATGAAAATATCACCTTTTTGCTTCTTGTTAATCCAAACTTCATCAATCCATATAAAAAACAATAACAGGTTCATCTAGATGCCAGCTCAACATCTCTGTAAAATTATGTTTCTCACATCGTTTCAACCGTAGAGGTAAAATACTAGATTAAATATATAAAAACAGTGTCTTCAGATATAGATTCTAAAAAAATTCCTACAACCTTTTAGAAAATTTTGGTCACAATCATAATCAGCTTACAAAGGTACCAAACAAGTACATGTACACGAAATATAGAAAGCAAGGTTTAATTTGAATTGATAAGAAGATTGACGAACGGACAGATCTATCAATTAGAATATCTAATGAAGAATTCGTAATCGTACAATTGAAATGAATTTTTGGTATTTAGTTTCCTTAATTTGATTATTTGTTTGTTTGAAAAAGAATGTATTAATTTGATGTTGTGCTATTGTTATAAGCACTTAGTTCTATAAAATAATATAATAGAAAAAAATCCTAACTCCTAGGAAAATTCAAAACGGAAAGTCATTCATCAAATTGTAAAATCAAAAACTCAAACACATCAAACGAATGGAAAACAACTGTGACTTCGTACTAGCATTTCATTTTTTCGAAAATGGAAGGTGGATTGCTTGCTAAACCTCACGTTATGAATAAATTGTTAGTATCTAGGCTAGAGTTTATAAAGACACTCCACAACAATATTATATTTTTTTTTTAGCTTTTGCGAATTTTAAAGACTGTAATTGAAAAACAGAAAGAAATGCCATGTTTTGAACCAGAAGATGTTATATTTTTGACGAATCAATGGGACATAATCGATAATATCAAAGAAGATGGAGATGAGGAAGATGAACACACAAAGACATGGAATAAAATTCAATATAAATTGGCAGAAGGATGGCCATGTTTCCATGCCGATCGTATATTCAAAATCAGTTTGAAACAGGTAAAAAACTTTCAAACATTTTCTTAGCTGTATATTAAGAATAAATCCGTTATCAAAATGATTTTTTTTATCTATAATGTTTAAATGTTTTGTACCAAAATTGAAACCCAGTAAAATTTTAAGATTGATAATACTATAAATATCAAATATCATGTTGACGTGTCGTTTTGCATGGATTTTGTTCGTCAATGTGTTTTATTGGGCAATGTCAGTTACGTAAAATCCAAGTTGAAATGGCACAAAGAAAACAAATCAAAATACAAAGCCTTATTCAAAATTATAATGTAAAAGAAGAGAGGGACGAAAGATACCAAAGGGACAGTCAAACTCATAAATCTAAAACAAACTGACAACGCCATGGCTAAAAATGAAAAAGACAAACAGAAAAACAATAGTACACATGACACAACATAGAAAACTAAAGAAATAAACAACACGAACCCCACCAAAAACTAGGGGTGATCTCAGGTGCTCCGGAAGGGTAAGCAGATCCTGCTCCACATGCGGCACCCGTCGTTTTGCTTATGTGATTACAAATCCGGTAAATAGTCTAATTCGGTAGGTCAAATTCATGAAAGGGAAGGGGATTGTAGTTACGACGTAATCTGTTATAGATAGACTATCAGTTTGACATAATAAAATTGAACAATTCTGTTACTGGAAATATTACTTTTATCTCTCTTCAGTAATAATATTGATAACTATCTCACTATATATCATCTCTCTCGGATCTCTCTCGCATTCCCTGATATACCAAATTACAGGCGGTACACCGACGGTTTCAAAGATAGGGTACATCATGATTCCAAAGATATACCGAACAGTGAACTTGTATAAATTTGGCAACGTTCAAATAAAAAAAGTTGGCGGTACCCTATTGAAATGCAATTAGAAATCAAACTACCAAAACGAAAATCGCTAAACAATGCTGAATATATTTATTTACAAAATTTCCAGAATAATCACAAATCTCTTCTAATTTTGTAGGTTGGAGAAGGCTTGAACACGCATACTACAAGGGAGTTTAAAACATTTAAGACAATGCTTGATGCAACTATTGAAAAGAACAAAAACAAACGGGTAGAATATTATTTCAGGTAAAGTAGACGTCTCATATGTATGATTGTATGTTTACACAAGGGAAATGAGCTTATTTTTTGTTTTTTTTTTAACGTTGTTAGGAAATACGAATCGATTCTTTACAAGCAGAACCAAATACAATGAAAGTCCCAACTATGTATTGGCTTCCGAAGCTACACAAAACACCGTACAAATATAGATTTATTTCGTCTTCAAGCCATTGTTCCACTACTGAATTTAATATTCTTCTTTCCAATACACTACGTACAATCAAAAACCTGATAATAAACTGTTCAGATATGGCATTCGAAAATAGTGGAATTAATTACTTTTGGAGTGTCAAGAACTCGTTGGAAGTACTTGATAAATTGCATGCTTATATTTGGTGATTTTGAATCTGTTCAAAGTTTTGATTTTTCTACCCTATATACCACATTGCCTCACATTCTCATTAAGAAAAAAATCACACACCTATTTAAGTGGATACTTAAAAAGTCAGAATGTGAATATATTTGTTCAAACTGTATCTTAAGGTCATTTTTTAGTAGCAATAAATAAAAAAAACTATGTCTATTTGACATGCTTTGATACTATATCTACCCTTGAACTTTTACTAGATAATATTTTTGTTCGCTTTGGAGATTCCGTATATCGTCACGTTATCGCAATTCCAATGGGGACTAACTGTGCAGCATCTATATCCATATCATTAACAGAAAGCTTAATACTAAAATGTATTATAAAAGAGATGGGTTTTTTTCCTATCGTGAATTATTCATTTGTAGATGGTGACGTTCACTTGTAATATATCTCAACTTCGCTCGTGTATGTAAAAATGTTTTAGATTTTAACGAGAGACATTTATGTATTACTGAAAAATTATTACACCAAGGTTTTCGATATCACAAACTAGTCAAAACATTTACTAAATTTTATCATCGGTATAAGGACATCATTCGTAAATATAGCTCAACATGCATACTTCTTATACACTTAGGTATTTCACATCCAATGTTTCATGGAAATATTCTTTATAAAGCACAAACATGTCAGTATTCACCTCAGAAGCTAACAAAACCTTTAAATCGACTTATTAAGAAGGGACATTAAAGATTGCATATTTTGGCTTTAATATTGATTCACTTATAAGGTCTTTGCATCGGAACTAAACACATTTATTTAAAACAGTTGTTGGCATGACACGGGCTATGTTCTTTTCATATATTTTATGATAGTATGACACTAAACCCCTTAACGGGGTTGTGCCTGATATTTATATGATAAAGACATCATCTTTCAATCAGTTTGATTGAGGTCTGGAGCTGGCATGTCAGTTAACTGCTAGTAGTCTGTTTGTTATTGATGTATTATTGTCATTTTTTTAATTTTCTTTGGTTACATCCTCTGACATCAGACTCGGATTTTAATCTGCGTATTGCTATGCGTTTACTTTTCTACATTGGCTAGAGGTAAAGGGGGAGGGTTGAGATCTCATAAAAATGTTTACCCCCCTTTCCGCTTTTTTGCGCATGTCCCAAGTTAGAAGTCTCTGACCTTTGTTAGTCTTGTATTATTTTTAATTTTAGTTTCTTGTGTACAACTTGTATATATATATATTTATTTGGGGGCCAGCTAAAGGACGCTTCCGGGTGCGGGAATTTCTCGCTGCATCGAAAACCTGTTGGTGACCTTCTGCTTTTGTTTGTTATATGGTCGGAATGTTGTCTCTTTGACACATTCCCTATTTCAATTCTTAATTTTAATCTGTTATCAATTTTGTTTTAGACAAAATGCTACATTTTCAAATTTATTGAGCATTTCAAACAGTGTGCTTTAATTGAGGGTTTCGAATGAAGGTTTATTATAAAAAAAACAAAAAAACGATCGGATTTTCAAAATGTTTAAAGGTTAATTTATAGCATTAAGTTGGTGTTATCTTCTACACACGTTGATTTTTTAAAGAAATTATTTAGAAACTATCAAAGTTGACATCACGTGACCTTACATGGCTATTCTTTATATATTCAGTTAAGTCACTCATCTCCCTGTGATTTCAAGTAGTTATTTATCCCTTTGTTTTCAACTTTTGAACTTTGATGAAGGTAAATCCAGAAAATTATGTGGGAAGCATTTAATCTATTTTTTTTTTCATTCTGCAGATGTTTTGAATCGTGAAACGTACGCATAATGAAAAAATAGAAACAGTCAAAAGCACATACTTTTAAAAAAAATTTATATGTCGTAATATTTCAGTACACCAATACTCAAATGATACATTACAACAGAAGATAAAACAGCATACGATATTGGAATGCAAAGGTTACTAAAATAACCACATTCAGGAAATTATAAAACTATATCGTAATGTTTTGTATCTTTATCTAATTTGTCTCATCAGCATATTATCAAGTAATATCATATACTACTCTGCATTGCTTCAATTAGGTGTTTGTTTTGGTGTTTTTAACGCGCCACTTTCAGCGCTTGATATTTCGCGGCGGCAAGTTTTTTTTTAATGAAGCCATGATGCCCGGGGAGAACTATTTAAAATCAGTAAGAAAATCAGCAATTCTTGTCAACTAAGATTGGAATCAAACGCAGCTGTCACCTGCAGAACTCAAACTAACAACATATGTGTTGACAAAATAACGGCTATCTTTGTTTAATGCAGGTTTATACAAAAGTTTGCTATCAATGCAGAAATGGGAATTATGTCACGAATACATCTACTTGAAATATCAGACGACGACAGAACGAAACAAATATTAAAGACAAAAGAAACAATTCAGAAATTGAAAACAGTAGCACAGGAGGTAATAAATAGTCACAGAAACGTTTCTACATTTTCTATCAGTGCTAATGTCATGGTTCCACAAAAAAATAAGATTTTTTTTTATTCTATTAACCTATAAATAGAAATTTTGTCATTATATCTGCACCTGTTGGAACACATATTTTAAACCCTTTATTCCGTAGGAATAGATACTGGTGTACTAGTTTAAGTGGGGAAAACGTATATCCAAGTATTTCTTGTGCTTAGAACTTATATTGTGAAGGAATATCTATCACATGACAATTGGTTCAAAAGACTACTCATGTCAAGAGACGGCGATTTCTGATATGCATGTATCACCCACAACGCCAATTTAGACTCAGCAAAAATATCAAAGTAAAGAATAGGACATTTTCAATAACATAACAGATTTGATGACCTTTCTGGTACTTTTAAACAATATAAGACTTCAAAAATGACTATTCACATTTGAAAATTTAAGCTCAACTTGCTTTTCTTAGGAAATAGATAACACAACTTTTTTTTTTTTTTTTTTTTTTTGTAAGAGTTTTTTCTACCTTGTTTCACTCTTTACAACAATCCTATGACAACTGTATATGAATATGAGGTAAACAGACTTTATTGATACCTTCCCCCTTCCCCCCCCCCCCAAAAAAAACGAAGAGAAGACAACAGACAACGGTGACGAGATTTCTTAATAAGACGTGCACACGAAAAGGATGCTGTGTAAAGCCATTTTTGAGTCTTTATGTTTTCGTTATTTTTTCCAAAAACGAACAAAATCTATCGAGAACAAAAGCAATGGCTGGAATCTTTTATATGTTAGACTATTTTTTTTTATATCTTGGAACGGAATTCTGACGACAGCAATCATTCAAAACAATATGTTGTCTAGTGAAAGAATGGCGATATATATATAAAGAGAAGGGTTTCCAATATTTTCAGAGTCTTGATAATGTTTTCAGGTAGTTTTGAAAAGTGTATACTAAAATTACAACTGTGAAAAGATGGACTTAACTGTATACAATGCATATAGCTTACAGTGTTAATAATAACCGTCGTTGTATTGAAAGTATTCAAACGATCTTTTAAGTTGAACTATTGTTAATGTTTTCGTTTCTTAATGATTGGTACATGAACTGTGATATCTTTGGTCACGTTTCATTTTGAGTTGAGGTCCGTATTATCAAAGAATGTTTACGGTTAATGTTCCTCATCCATGCATGATAGCATTTTTTAGATCCATGTAAAATGGAGCGTTTTTATGACGGAAAGCGCAAACTATAATTTTGAATTTCCTTTTTGTAATACCAATTTTGTAATCAGCTTTCAAGAGGTTGGAAGATTTTGAAGGGGAACTGAAACTCGTAAATCGTAAAAAAAAAATGACAATGCCACGGTAAAAACGAAAAACGATGAAAAGACAAGCAGTAAACTAATAGTATATAACGACTGAACAACATGAACCTGACAAAAAACGGAAGGGGCTGAATTCAAGTGCTCCGAAAGGGTAGGCAGATCATGCTCCACGTGTGGCAAAAGTCGAGGTTTCGAAACATGACTAGCTTCAATTCGTGAGTCTCACCTTATCTCGATTTATTCGCCTTTTGTTGAATTACATATTTGCAAGATCAATATAGACATTTCTAAAAAAAAAAATAATAAAAAAAAAATATTAACCAGATATAACGATCTGATGTTGAATAATTTCAGAATACATTTCTTTCTTAATCAGTTTTATATTTTTATATTTAAAATATTAGCAAAGATTAAAATTGTATAAAGAAAATTGATGTAAAAACTCTTTTTTTCAGAAATTGAAGGAAGCAAAAGAATACAAAACTGAAGTGATAAAAAAATTAGCAGAACAATTATTAAGCTATTTACATTCAGATAATGTACAAAATGACATTTTGAACCCTCCTTCACGTAAACGAATCAACTTGGAGCCGATAGTTTCATTTCGAAAGGAAGTCCTTACGCGAATTAATATGGGTATTAGTAAGTGGTGTGCAGGTGAAGATGTAATTTTAGTTATTCAAGAGATCGAATCTAAAATAAAAACACTTTTATCAGAAGTTGAATCAATTATTCGTATCATTGATGAAGACCTCGCTGGCTTTTCCAGATCAATTCATGATGTTTCTTTTAACGTTTTCAAACAATCAGCATTACGTATGACCCTCATAAGCAACGGAAGTTGTATTATTGAATTAGTGAAATTGGTACTTAATCGACCGTCTTTAGATAACAGGCAACTTATGAAAGAAAAACAAGCTCACAACATGTATAAAGCGTGTCTCTCAACCTTAACATTCGATCACATTCGAAGTTGTTTTGAGGATAATTTTGGAACTGAATATGACAGTGTAATTTCTCGATTTGAATTTGAAATTCTACAGAACACCATAGGCCTTTATACTACAATAAATAAAAATCTCTTTGAACTCTCGGATAACAAAAAGAAAACACAGTCCTTTACAGTGCTGCATGGACTTGTAAACGAAATTAAGACTAAAATTGATGAGTTCAAGGCAGGAGCACAATTATAGAATGCACGGTATGTATAGTGTCCGGCTAGGATCGTGGTTTATGATTGAATCGGTCCATTTGTCGGGTGTAGTTCGGTTTTTTTCGAGTGATAAAAACTGATATTTTGTAACTGTATTAGTTTTTCACATGACTACCCATCTTATTTTGAATACTATACATGTTTTGAGCAAACAAACAAAGAAGCAAAATGTCTTTGTATTTAACCAAAAATTTCAGTGTTTAATACTGTCCGGATTTTTTCGTGAGCAACTGTGAAACCGTCCGGGTTTTTAAACAAAACAGAAAAAAAAGGTATTCTTGACCTTTAAAAATGACTTTTCTAGTTCATAACTGTATTTTAATGAATGAATACGTCGATCATAAATAACCCCTTTTCAATGCAATGCAATTTTTTTGTTCGGAAAACGTTTTACCACAATTTTCAAATTAGAAATTTTTGGATCCTTTATAAAAAGGTCTTAGAACATGGTGCAGGGGGCTCATAATGTTTTCAACTTTATTTCATGGTACTTTTGTTGTGGCAGTTAATAATGTTTTTCGTGGTGAACCCCGGAGTTTTTATATGGGACGCATTATTTCGTACCTTTGTCTGTCCGTCCATTCGTACGTCATCAGCATGTCAGACAATAACTCAAAAACGCTGTAACCAATTAACGTTGAGGTATCCTCCCTTTCAAATTGTACGTTCCGAGTTGTGGGATTTTATTAAACAAACTAGAGGCTCTAAACCTTGGTCTGTATGATGCAATATACATTAAACAAAAGACACTCTACAACATTAAAGACACGAATAGAATTCATGAAAAAATCTCTGTTTTGATTATGGTGACTTGTTTGTACATCTCACTTCACTTAACATTCTTGCTGTTTACTTTTGTCCCTATCTAAGTTTGCAATTTCAGAAATAGGGGTAAGCCTAAACATAAAGAAAAACGGTTTTGAAATGGTGTTACCATTCATTTTTGTAATGAGTTTATGTATCTAGGGTTACATTTCATTACTCTTTTGGCTAGTAATTTTGATACACATACATTGTAAGAGATTGTCAGTACAATGAAAAACAGCAGTATATATCATTAAATAAAATACACGATGACTATCATAACCATGAAACATTATTGACCTTTAAAACTTATGTTGCAAGTATTTTGAACATACATATTTGTATATATGTAGAGAGAATATTGAATGGTCAAAATATTGGAAAAAATTATTCTGATAATTGCATATTGAAAATATGTTATGACGATATGTTAACTAGCTGTAATAGAAAACTAAATGATAAGCAGAACTGGCGATCTAAGATTGAAGAAATTTTGGGCAAATATGGCTTTAACTTTATTTGGTTGAGTCAAAAGGTAGATAATGTAGATTTTTTTCTGAAACAATAAAAAGACAGAATCGTTGATACATTTATATGCAAAGTCAACGCTTTCTTTGAAGTCAAAAACAAATGTCAATTATATAAATATATTTTGTTGTACATATATTTTACAGTTTTACTTAGACAAACAAGTGAATTGTATATATAAACCTTGTATTTTTAAAAGCCGTATTTGTACACATAATTTGAATATAAAGACAAGAAGATATTATGATATACAGGAAAGATAGATAGTGTATTTATTGTAATACAAGTTCTTTATCATTGAACTAGTATATATATTTGTTTAGGGGCCAGCTGAAGGACGCCTGTGGGTGCAAGAGGTTTCCCTGCATTGAAGACCTATTGCGACCTTTTGCTGTTGTCTGTTCTATGGTTGGTTTGTTGTCTCTTTGACAAATTTCCCAATTCCATTCTCAATTTTATCCATTGAAGACGAATTTTAATTTCTATTAAAATGTAATAAATATACTGACATTAAGAAAACACGTATCAAACAATAATTTCGAAGACACCTCTCTACTTATAAATTGATACATTTATATCTGTACAAAATATTAAAGAACTAAACAATTTTGGTAAATACTTAAAATAAGCTGAGAAACTTTTAACTATTTTATGAATTTCATACTTGACGTTACTTTTAAATGTATTGAGTGAATTATGTATTTAAATGTAGTTTACATTTTATCATTTATAGGTCTGTTTATGTCATATGGTCCATGTATAATTATTTTGTCAAATATTGTATATATATATCCTATAAGCTGTACTTGCTTTTGGAATAAAGTATTAGTATAATCTACAATGAACGTGATCCAGTAGTTTTAGAGAAGATTTTTGTGAAAGTTAACGGACGACGGACAACGACGGACGTCAAGTGGCGAGGAAAGCTAAATTGACCCTTTTTGGGCCAAGTGAGCTTAGAAGGGTGATTTTACAATATCAGCAAGTT
Source organism: Mytilus galloprovincialis (assembly GCF_965363235.1). Lineage (NCBI taxonomy): Eukaryota > Metazoa > Mollusca > Bivalvia > Mytilida > Mytilidae > Mytilus > Mytilus galloprovincialis. The sequence goes on along the minus strand of NC_134845.1, from coordinate 78,263,839 downwards.
GTTAATTGATATATGAAGATGTGGTATGAGTGCCAATGTGACAATTCTTCATCCAAGTAATAATTTATAAAGGTAAACCATTATAAGTCTATAAACATTCTACAGCACGGAGCTTTTGCTCACACCGAACAATTACAAGTGTAAAACCATTCGAACTTGGAAACCAACTGTCAAATCTATATAATAACTAAAAAAGAAACACTCATGAACCACATAAACAGACGATAACCTCTAAAGATCAGATTCCTGACTTAAGACAGGTGCAAACAATTGCAGCGGGATTAAAAGTTTTAATGTTACCAAACCTTCTCCTTTTTCTTAAACAATAGAAAACATCACAACACAGAAAGACACACTATAAAATATTAATTGGAATGACTTTACTCAATCAAACAACATATTTGTCTTATGGTTGTGTTAAGGTAACACGATGTCGAATGGCATATCTCCCGATTTCCAAAATTTTTGGCATACGTGTACTTTGAATCGAGTTACATCGGAATATGTAATAAAAAATTGGGGTCACCATTTTTGTTTTTTTTTGTAATTTTCATAGGAAAACGTCAATTTTGGCGACAAATTTACTTAGGTATATAGGGGAAATGCCTTTTTGTCGGCTTACCTTTTTAGATTTTCGAATGGATGGCTATTTTCTTATATACGGAGAAAAACAAAAAACTAACATAATATCCAGGATTGCATAGTGAATCCATACACGTATAGAAACTCATATGTCACCATCCTTGTTTTTGAAATAAATGGCTTCAAAGATGATCGATATGCCTAGAATTTGACCAAAAACGTGTGACGTTATGGTGTACGGAATATAACGTTATTCCTTACTAGAGAAATGGAGAAAAAAATATGTGTCGGGATCTGAATAAGTATATTTTATTTTCATTTCTCCTGTCGACTGTCGTAAAGTTCCTAGTAATGCAATATAAAATTCTACTGAATCAGATATAATTTTATTTCGTCCTGCACATGGAATTTCACTCATATGAATTAATATCAATATCGTCCGATTTTCACATCAAACGAGCATATACTTGAAACTTGCGTGAACAGGTTCCATGTGAATCTTATGATAATAGTTCATGCATAAATCACCGGAATTTTGTACACGTTAAATTCACGTAAATATTTGAAATAAAATTATTTAAATAATATCTTTGTTTTAAAATTTGATTAAAACCATAAAAATACCTTCAGATTTTTGTTAAGTTTACGTAAACATTAAATGAAACATTTCACGTGCGATTCATCCAAATTACTGATTTTAAACTCCATCATATTAGACAATGGTGGTATCATTACTGCATCCCGTGATGCAGAAATATAGTATTTTAAAAAATTTGATTCATTCAACAGTTTTTGAATTGCTCGGTTTGATGGTTGTTTAACGTTCAGGGGCAAATAGTTCATGCATGTTCGGGACGATACAATACAATTTTGAAAACAGTTGTTTATAAAAGACACATTTGATGCACCAGTCAAAAAAGATTAAATATTCTGTTTTTTGTGAAAATTATGAGGTAAAATAATGATCATGATAAAATACACATTCCAAAAAATAAAATAACAAAACTCCAAGAAAAAATCAAAACGAAAAAATCCCTTATCAAATGACGAAATCAAAAGCTGAAAAACATCAAAAGAATGATAAACAGCTGTCATATTCTTGACTTGGTACATACAATACATGTAGTATAGTGTACTCTGCGTGGTGTAAATGTGTTACTTGTTTGCTTAGCAAGTCGGACAAACCTTGCAAACTGTTAACCCGAATAATTCAGTCGTTAAATTCCGCTTACTACATTAAGTAAGTAGGAGAGATCGATTGCGGGAGGGACTAAATTATTCGGGTTAGCAAACTGTATGCAAAATTTCACAAATTTCAACATTCTGTCATTTGTGAAAAATTATTCACATAACAAATCTTGAGATCATATATGCATTCTTTATATAAGTAAAACAACTGCGAAATTTAAAAGTTCCATCTTGAAATTCAACCTGTATCAGATGTAAGCCGGTGTCTGTACTCTGTGTGCCTTTGTATTTTATCAAAATGCCTAATCCAGCAACCTGTCATGACAACAATAAAGAAACTCCAGACGATATGCGCACTTATAATATGAGTAGTAACACCAGGTACATAGTTTAAAAGCTGAAGCAAAACTACTGTAGTTCTAAATAATTAGCCAAATTATATTAGCCCTATATATATTAAGTGCGGGAGTAACGGTCGAACGGACAAATGTAAAACAATATGATGATACGTGCTCTATAAGTAATTTGGTGACAATGCATATTTTTGAATATGCAGTTCATATAATGGAATGGTAATTTGGAGATCTGAAATGTAGTAGCAATTTAAGAAGGATATATGCATTTCCGTCATTTCGTCTTTGGTGGAAAGTTGATTAATTGGAAATTTTACCGCATCTCCTTATATTTCATAATGGTTTGAATTTTCTAGAGAAGAGCAAAAGTTTTAAGACTTAAACTAATATTTACCAAGAGACTGAAATGTTACTGTGACAATTATACTACACATACTCAAAATTTTCCAACGTTTACTAAAACTACAAATAAAAAGTGTAAAGATACTATTCCAATTAGCATTAGTCACGATTTTCTTGATGTCTTCAAGGTGTCGATGTCAATTAATTAATGCCCAGCTGTTGATACCTTATAAATTGCATATCACATATCTCCATTTATCATTCTATCAGCCAATTTTTGAGCAAATAACATGTACATGTACACAAAAAAAAATTATTTGTACTTGTACTTTTACAAATAAAGTCTCATGTTACCCCACTTCCAAAATGAGCAAGCGGTAACATAGATATTTAGTTTTGCATAACTGTTCAATTTTGGTCTTCCACGCGGTCTGCGTTTTAACTTTGTCGAATTTTTTGAAAAAATTTGAGGCAATGATTTAAATTTTAACAACTAAAGTTCCAAGTGACGGGTGTAAATTGTAGGATTGATTGCTTTGATTATTGGTTGGTTAACGTCCAGTGGAAAATAGTTCATGCATGTTCAGGACGAGAACAAGTTAACAATAAATACAATAGGTAGGTTTTGCAATAGAGGCAGGGCATCCGCGATGATGGTCGGGAAAATTTAAATTGACGCGATACATGTATATATATACTTGTATACTTGTTCTAAAAACTAATCTTAAGAAAGAAACTTTTCGGGCCTTTTCCGACGCCTAGTATGCGAGCAATATGGCCCTCAGAGCCCTAAAAGGTAACTTTGTTAATTTTCTTTCAATTGTTTTGTCTCCCAACTTGTACATGTACATTATTTCCAACTCAAAACTAAGAAAACACCGAATACCCATGCAAGCGTAAATAACCACGAATATAAAATCTAAATGATTTCAAGATCTAGCTATTTTACAGTCTCTTGCCGTTTCAATAATAAAAAGTCAACCGTTTGCATGTAAATTTCGAGAAAAAAATTATAACGGAATCAAGGAACACGGAACCGGTCTGACTACAGCCAGCCCCATTTATCAACTTGCGATTGTAGACGCAAGTGGATACTCGGGGCTGGCTTTATTCAGACTGCTACGGAACCTGAATTTTGTTATTTTATTTCTGCCGAATCAAGTGCCTATGTATTTCTCAGCCTTCGTTAACTTTCTAATGTTTCATTCCGATGTTGCTGTCCGTCCTGAGTAGACGTGGTTTATACGATCACAAAGCTGGCACTGTATTTAAAAATATTTCCAAAACTATATCGAATTTACTCTGTACAGACCAATGAATTTCAGAGACTGTTTACACATGGAACACATGTACAGGAAAAGTTATTCGGCTAAATAACCACTTTTCTACATTCCATACAAACAAACTATTTTCTGTATGATTTTCAACGTCTGCTTGTATTGTGCTTTTCTCCCTAATTATATCCGTATTCTCATCCAAATAAATTTCAATTTTGTCCGAGCGGTGATTTTGATGACCAAGGTTTACTTTTATAAATTGTTATTTGAATGGAGAGTTGTCTCATTGGCACTCACACCACATCTTCCTATATCTATACCAAGAATAAAAATAAAGTGATAAAACTGTGTCTGTTATGTATTAGAACATATATAGATAAAGCGTGCAGATGCTTAAATATCAAAGAAATAGAATATTTAAAAAGTAAAGAAATACTTTTTAAAGATTAACAATGAGCAGAATGATTGCCGGAAAACGATAAAACAATCTATGTCAAATAACCGCTACGTATTGCATCAAAACTCTCGGCACTCTGCATCTAGGAAAAGTTACCGTTTAAAATGCCTCACAATACCCGCTGCATTGGCTTATATGTGTGAACGTTATTCGATAACGTCAGGAACGATAACTCATGGCGTAACGTCATTCGGTATCGTGTTACCTTAAACAACATTTGTGAATCGAAAAGGCGGATTTAGGGGGGGGCAGGGGACCCGACCCCCCCCCCCCTTTTCAGGGAATAATTTGGTTGCTTCACTGAAGCGTGACCGGAGCTGGCACCCTCTTAGGCAGTCAGTGGGCCCCTACTTATGAAAAATTCTGGATCCGCCACTGAATCGTTGGTCAGTAATTTGCACACTACATCTACATCGTTATAACCTTTGAAAGTCAACAATGACCTAACGAATAGCCAAAGTAAATCAGATTACCACATATTTTCGTATCTCTTTTTCGTATCATACCCTGTGCAGTGTAATACTATAAATGTCTTTTCGAAGAAATAGATAAGCCACAACCATAAGAGAGCCAACTTTATTCCTGAAATCGCAACGGTGTATCATTCGCCCATGGCGCAGCTGTTTATTAAAAACGGAGTAAGAAACCTACTGGACAGTAGAGAAAAAAAGAAAAAAATGCTATGAATTAAAAAAAATCTACTTAAAGAGGTCTGATCCCTGCCCCCACAAAAAAGCATTAATAACAAAAAATAAACACACACTTAATCCTACCAGTTTTTATTCCCATTGACAATAGAATTTGAATTAAATTTCATATATAGTTTACAATTAAATGAATAGTTCATTAGCCTAACAAACTATATGAACGTATGTCTCAAATTTTCTATGCTTACATTAGATTGTTGACATCATGAATATATATTGTACAAAAAGTCATGTAATTCATAAGGTCATGGTGACAAAAAAAATATATATACAAATGAACAATCAGTGTAAGTGAAACTGATGAAGACATTGGTTTCGTGCCTTAAAAAGTACTTAATATAAACTCTTTTAATTGATTTTTTGGGATTTTTCAAATATATCGTCCGTCCAGATTCCTGATGTCTGTTTTTAAAACAAACTAGTCTCGCCTGATCAAATCATTTCCGATAAACGTAATTCGCTGTCATAATTTTTGTATTTCCATTATAAGAGCAGCTTATGTTGTTTTTGTTGGTGTCAATAATTTTTCTGCATGGGATGTAAAAACAAATATTCTTTACTTCTTCATATACATCTAAATACATTATCACACCGTTTTGATAAAAAAGAAAACAGCCTAAAAATCAACTTCCTAGGTCAAAAGTCAAGGTAAAAAAACTTTGGTTTCAGTTGACAACCCTGTGTCCTGTGTCGAAGATCGTGTCCGCTCTATATCTTGAGAACCGTTATGATTTCAAAGTTTATACTTGACATGTATATGAACCAACACCAGAGGGTGTGTCATAATTTATGAACGACTGCCTAGGGCAAAGTTCAAGGTCAAAAACTTTGTTTTCAGTTGACAACCCCATGTCCTATGGTAAAGATTGTGTCCGCTCTATATCTTGAGAACCGTTATCATTTTGAAGTTTATACCTGAAATGTATATAAACCAATATCAGAGGGTATGTCATAATTTATGTACAACTTCCTAGGTCAAAGGTCAAGGTCAAAAACTTTGGTTTCAGTTGACAACCCCATGTCCTATGGTAAAGATCGTGTCCGCTCTATATCTTGAGAACCGTTATCATTTCAAAGTTTATACTTGACATGTATATAAACCAACACCAAAGGGTGTGTCACAATTTATGTGCAACTTCCTAGGTCAAAGGTCAAGGTCAAAAACCTTGGTTTCAGTTGACAACCCCATGTCCTATGGTAAAGATCGTGTCCGCTCTATATCTTGAGAACCGTTATCATTTCAAAGTTTATACTTGACATGTTTATAAACCAACACCAAAGGGTGTGTCATAATTTATTTACAACTTCCTAGGTCAAAGGTCAAGGTCAAAAACTTTGATTTCAGTTGACAAACCCATGTCCTATGGTAAAGATACAATTTTTTAATGCACATTATTCACAGCGGGGCCCACAGAGATGGCTCCCATCTCAATGATATCTAGTTGGTTCAAACACGTAACTGTAAGATTAGGCGAGGTTTTATTTTAATCATTGTTAACTAATAAACTTTGCGACTAACAATGTATAGAATTTACAATCAGCAAAGTCAATATATTACAGTTTACATTTCAACTTCAGGAATGTTGTGGTATACATTGATTTATTTTCTTTTGTCACATCTTCTTACATCGGACTCGGACTTCTCTTGAACTGAATTTTAATGTCAATATTGTTATGCGTTAATTTTTTCTACATTGGCTAGAGGTATTGGGGAGGGTTGAGATATCATAAACATGTTTAACCCCGCCGCAATGTTGAGCCTTTCCCAAGTCAGGAGCCTTTGGTCTTTGTTAGTCTTGTATGATTTTTAATTTTAGTTTCTTGTGTATAATTCGGAGTTTAGTATGACGTCTATTATCACTGTACTTGTATACATATGTGTTAAGGGGTCAGCTGAAGGACGCCTACGGGTTTCATTTTAAACATATTTTATTCATTAAGATATGGAAAGGATTGAGCAACAGACACATCCTATAAAAGCTCTCTCCATATTACTTGTACAAGGTATAATTCAATATAACAACTGTATTTAAAATAATACAATATAGTGGAACATGCATGCTACTTATCAATCAACACGAGCAAATATATGTTTACAGTGTTACTTACTAAATGCAAAGTATATTTAAGTATTTAGAAAATTACTCATCAATTATTCAAGGACCTTGAAACATGAAAATATCCCTTATAAGTCATTAGAAATACATGAAATATGAAGAGACATTTATTGTCGAAATCCGGATCTGTTGTACAAAAAAATATTAACACCTTATCATCATATGTTTGTTGCATAACAATGTGGCCACAAGTTAATTGTTTTCTGTTTAGTATTAAATTTATATTAAGATCCATTTTGTTACATCTTGTGATCAATTTTATTTTGCAATCGCCAATGGCAGTCAGCAGGGTTAAAGAACATCACTTGTTTTCCCCTGGGTCAATTATTTTTTTCGCCACCTCTTTCATTTTGTCTTTCGCCCAAAAAATATATTTTTCGCCACTTTATTATTTTTTTTCGCCAAGTAACATAAATGTATTTTTAGTTTTAAAATTTATCTTTTTTTCTACCCCCCCCCCCCCTTTCCTTCCCTTAAATAAGATTATTTCGCCCTTTTGTACTAAGAAGTGGTTTTTACAACAAAACAAAAGTTTTTATCACATGAATTTGATCCCTCATTTCAAGTGTAGTCATTACCTTGAAGGGTTACTCTCATTCGAGGGGTTTTTCCCAACCTTTTGGATATATTTCTTAATATTAAACGACAGTTTTCTTTTCTTGACCATCATAAATGAAAAAGTTGAAACGTAAAACTATGCTTGAAACCGTGACGTGTGTCATTCAAATGACTTTAAAGTAGTCTCCCTAATCAATTATATATATTAAGTAAATGGATAATTAATGCAAAGATTTGTATATCTCACTATACAAATCCTTGATTAAAGTTTCAAATCGGAGATTTTTCTTGGTTTTGAACATTTTTCGTCACAACAGCTTTCTTTTCTAAACTATCTTTAAAAAGAGAGGAGACGTCAAAAATTTGCTTCAAACACGTGCGTCACAAAGTAGTAAATCAATTATGTATGTGACATTTTATAGTGGAAGCCATTTAACCATATCATGTTGTCAAACAATTCAATCAACGCCTTTATTAATTAGTCCTTTGTTGTCGATAGCTATGAAATGCGATCAGCTGATTATTGATTTTCTGTCCAAATCTTAATGAGGTCAAGGTAAATTCCGAGTATAGTCTGATCCGGTAAAGTCCGAGAAACTCGAAAAAAGTAAATAAACAAGATGGAGGAAAATAAATGTTATATATATTTCTTTCGCCAAATTCTTTCGCAAATGACGAATTATTATCGCCACAATTAACCCTGCTTGTTTCTGTTAGTCAAATGCGTTTTGTTTTAAATATACTTCTTCACTTTTTTGGTCTTTTGGAAAATGTTGTTTGTGCTGTATTTAGACCCTTCTACAACGAAATTTGTTTTACATGCACACGTATAAAAATTGCAGTTTTTATCCAACGCAATTATAGGTTTGAACGTAGTTCCATTTAGACTCGTTTATATATCTATCGTATAAAAATTGCGGTTTTTATCCAACGCAATCATAGGTTTGAACGTAGGTTTCAATTTAGACTCGTAAATATATATATTCAAATAAACGGGACAGCGATGGGGACGAAAATTGCACCGTCTTACGCCAATATTTTCATGGGCAAATAAGAAAAACAAATTATTGCAGCATCTTTATCCAAACATTTGTCTTGGTTCCGTTTCATTGATGATGTTGACATGAAATGGATTGAATCTCAACAAAAACTGGATGATTTCATCAGACATGCAAACAACGCCCGCCATTCAATTAAATTTACGTATGAAATTTCCGACTCTAAGATTATCTTTCTTAGACACAACCACATCTATAAAGGACGGTGTCATATCAACAGATCTCTACTGTAAACCCACAGATAAACATCAGTACCTTTCTCCCCAAAGCTGTCACTCCAAACACTGTACAAAAAGTATCCCGTACAGTCAAGCGGATTTGGTTATCTGAGGAGGCTGTCACGAAACGGTTACAGGATCCTCGCGGATTTTTGACAAAACGAGGTTATAAGAAATTGGACATAGATAAGGGGTGCTAAAAATAACAGCCGCAATGACCTCTTACAGTACAAAAAGAAGAGGCGCAGTAAAATAGTCCCTTTTGTTCTTACATACAATCCAGCCTAGGCCTTTACTAACCTGTCACGATTGATCCGTGCCAATTGGCAAACTATTGCCAAACACCCTAAATTATCCAAGATCTTTCCCAATCCTCCTGTCTTAGCTTTTCGGAGACCAGCAAGTCTGAAAGACTTATTTGTTAGAGCTGACGTCTCCTCAAATAAAAGCTGTTCAATTGCAGGATGGTGCAAGTCATGTGGTAACAGACGTTGTCTGACTTGTCAACAAATACTGAATACTCAAACATTTACTTGCCACTCGACTGGATCTGTGTACACTATATATTGCAATGTAACTTGCAAAACCCAGAATGTTGAATACCTCCTTCAGTGTCGATGTGGCATGCAGTATGTTGGCGAGACAGAGCAGTCATTCAACAAACGCTTGAATGGTCATCGAAGTGACTACACTTGCAAATAAAGACAACAGTAGTATACCGTTGTTCAAAACTCATAAATCCATGGACAAAAAACAAATCGGGGTAACAAACTAAAACCGAGGAAAACGCATTAAATATAAGAGAAGAGCAACGACATAACACTAAAATGTACACACATAGACAAAATCCCACGAGAATAACAAATATAACATATATATATAACATCAAAACCAAATACATGAATTTGGGATAGAGAAGTACCGTGACACGTCTTATCGCAATGTGAATTTACACTCAAAAATAAGAGAAAACAAACGACACAACGTTATAATGTAATACACACAGAAACGAACTATAATATAACAATAGCCATATTCCTGACTTGGTACAGGGCATTTTTAAAGGAAAAAATGGTGGGTTGAACCTGGTTTTGTGGCATGCCAAACCTCGCACTTTATTGGCCATGTGAAATATAACATCAAAATGACAACACAGGACTACAATATAAATAAATTGGAGAACACAATTGACAAAGAATCACACGATCAACAGCCAACAAAAGGCAACAAGTTCAAAATTTTAATACGCCAGAAGTGTATTTTGTCCACACAAGACCTACGTGTGACGCCCAGATACAAAAGTTTGAAAGCCGAAACGAGTACAAAGTTGAACAGCATCGAGGACCAAAAGATCAAAAAGGTTGTGTCAAAAACGGCAAGGGTTTTCTGTTAGTTACCAGAAAATCCCTATAATTTAGAATAATTTATAGTTTTGCAAACAGTAAATTTTATAAAATGAATATACAAAAGATGTACATGATAAAACTGAAGTATTAACTAATTACAGGAAACAACTGAAATACATTTACATAACCAGACATTTGATACACAAAAGTAGACACATCCGAATAAGTTTAAACCTCTACGCCAAGTGACGTCCTATTTGAAACTGAAAATGACGAAAAAATGACGTCATTTGAATTTGTAAAACAGATCATCAAAAAATGAAAAATGACGTCACATAAGAATGAATAAGATAGAATTAGGATTGATTTAAGATTATATATTAGAACTAAATACTGATATTGCATTTAATAACAAAGCACATTTTAATACTTATTAATATCAAACTAAGGTAGCAATTAACTATATTATAAAACTATGTCCGGTTTGTTTTGAATCTAACTTCAAACGTAAAATATCGTACTGATTACGTTGAACGAAATCAAATCTGATAAATAAAGGCGGTGATTAATTTTCTTTACCATAGCACATAAATATAATAGAAAAGACGTCAACACATTTGACAAAATCCGATGAGAATTACAAATATAACATTAAACATTTAAACTAAATACATGAATTTGGGATAGACAAGTACCGTACCACGTCTTATAGTAATGCGAGTTCACACTCGGCAAAACAGTCACAATCGGGAATAAGTCACGTTTGGTAATTAAAAGATTAGACGACATTATGACAAAACACAATCTACCATGTGGTAAAAATGTCCTTAGCTAGTTTGGTCAACGAAACATCGTATGGATCCACCAAATCGTGATGGTGTTCATAAAATTTACGGAATGTCAATTTTAATCTGTCCTCCTGATAACTTTGTTGGAGCAGTTTCTGCGTAAGGAGCACACTCCTGTATATGAAGTCCGTATAGTGTGAACAAGCACGAGAATAACGTATCAATTGTGATATGTAAACACATTACGAAGGGGCAGAGGGTATGTTACTGCTGAGAAATGGGAAATTGATAATTGGGAAGTTGAAATCGTCCCGTTTATCATAGATTTTCGTGTGAAGTCGTGCATCTCCTTCAATATTGAAGAAAAGATCAAGGTATGAAGCAGTCCTTCTAGTATCAGTGGTATCCTTAATTTCAAGTTCACTTGGATATATGAGATGTAAGTATTGGCTGAAATATGGGTTATTCAATGATAGAACACCATCAATATATCGGAAAGTAAAATTAAAGAATTTCGCAAGGTGCTTTTTCTTTTTGTCTTTTAGAAGGTTCTGAATGAATTCTGCTTCATACGAGTACAAAAACATACAGCCAGCAGGGGTGCACAATTAGTACCCATTTGAATACCGACTGTCTGTTGAAATATAAATCCTCCAAACTCAACAAATATATTGTCGATCAAAAAGTCCAGCATTTTGATAATATCATCTTCTGTATATTTTCTGGGAGATTCAGTGTGATTTTTCACAAAATATGAATTATTGTAACCCAAAACAAGAAATTTGTATCTACGATTTCCATTTTCATAGAAAAAGCTCTGTTTTAGCAAGCCCGACCTTCCCGTAAGTCGTCATTTGAGATCACCTGCGCACACACAAGCTGATCTCAAAAACCTTACCATCATCGAGTCGCTCGGGAAAGATTTTGGATAAGAAAGTTACGAACAGTTTCCTCAGAGGGCATAAATGAAAAAAAATAGAATGAGTCCCTCATTTTCCTGTCATCACCTGTTTCATCACCTGTTTCCAATAACTCCGGCTTTAGTACTGGCTTTACAGTTCGAAATTATTTTTAAAAATAACAGTTTAAATTGCAGGGCTCAATTCATTCGGGATGGATGTATAGACCGTTCTTAATAAGATTGTAATGAATATTCATATAAATTCGAAATCGAGGCTAAGCTAGGCAATTATTTGTAAACAATATGGCAGCATCAACAACAAACGGTACCTCATCAAAAGATCTTTCACATTTACCAGATATATCATTTGCTTTTGTGGAAGAATTTATAAGAAAACACAGCCAGAGTTCAGGAAAAGATTAAATGACAAAAGGATTCAAATATTACAGCGAGGAATACGTACATTCTGTGTCAGGTAAGGTCAATCATTATGTTTGTTTACGAGGTGCACGTGAGAAATATTGTCTCTACACAAACCATTATTTTACCAGCAAATTATAACTTTAGACCATTATTTGTGCAGTAGAAATCATTATTCACATTCTTATTATTTTAATCTGAAGACTGCTGATTTATTTAGATAATTAACTCCGTATCTTGATCCTGATAATCACTTATAAATCAGCTGAATAAGTGAAGGGTAGCAATCATGCATGAACCCTTTCGGATAATAAAACTTGTGTACATAGTTTTATATATGTTAAATGTTTAGTTTAAAAAGATGTATTTTTTTACAGTGCATCCTGATGAAACTGGGTGTTTGGTCAAAGGAAAATGTTTCAGATCACAAAGAAAAAACGAGTCTCCACATGATGTCAAGGTAGGCATACATTTTATTTCACTACTTGTACGTAAACATAAAATATAAATATTAACTTTATATCCTCCTAAAAAAATATTTTGCAAATACACATTTTCAAACAATAATAAAGTACTTTACATATTAATCAATACATGCTGATAAATATAATAAAATTATTAACAAAATATTAAACTAATACAACTCAAATTCTTTCACAGATCATGATAAATGGAGGGCAGATTGAATATTCATTCTGTACATGTACAATTGGACAAAGTGGTTACTGTGGACATGTGTCAGCCCTTCTTTACCAACTTGCACACTACAAATCCCTGAAAATGAAGTTAATTCCAACAGATATTGCTAAAACATCTTTACCACAGACATGGCATGTTCCACGAGGCCAGAAATTACATGGTGAAAAAGCTGATAACATCGTTGTGCAGGGTTATGACCGTGAGGATCCCCAACGAGCTACAAAGGGAATAAAGTCTACCCTATATAATCCTATTCCTGGGAACGAAGCTATCAATGTAAATGACTTATTGGTCCAAGTTAAAGATATGGACATTTTGTTTGACACTGTGGTGACAGAACACAGGACAGAATTAGTTCAAACTGAATTTGGAAAATTCCCTAAAGGAAGCATTCTCAGTTATCAACAAAAAATGGCAAGTGACTACCTCCTTAACTTAATGGATAATAATTCATTTCCAGAATTACCATTGAAAAATGTCATGATTAACAATTTTGAAACTGTCCTCATGAGAGATCAGTTAAAAAAGTATGACTCCTTGAAGGTTACACTACTAGAAAGTAAAGAAATTGAGGAAGGAACACGTCTTCAATCAAATGATCCTAAATGGCACAAAATTAGACGTGATCGTATCACAGCATCACATGCAGGAGAAATAGCCAAGCGAACAGCTGATGGGCCTAAACTTGCTGAACGCTTGCAGTCAACTAGACATGTTCCGACAGCAGCTATGAAACGTGGTATAGAATGTGAGGTTACTGCAGCACATGCCTATAGCAAGGTGATGAATGACAATGTCAACTTATATCCATGTGGTGTGATTGTAAATCCCTGGTGTCACTGGCTTGTAGCTACCCCAGACAGAAAAGTATATGCATCTGATAGAAATCAACCACATGGTTTGCTGGAAATAAAATGTCCAAACACTGACCAATTATCAAGCGTCAAATGTCTTCATTTAATAGACGGGGAGCTAAAATTGAAAAAAAACGATAACTATCATTATCAAAAACAGATGCAAATGGCCGTTACAGGATTAGACTGGTGTGACTTTTTTGTTTGGCTTGAAAATGATTCACATTTGGAAACAGTTTATTTTGATAGTGAATTTCGGGAAGCTACAAAAGACAAACTTGATTTGTTTTTCAAAACTTATTTCTTGAACTAAATTATGTCACTGTATGCATGTATAAATGAAACACAATGCCAATTTTTAATTAGTGATAATTTAGTTTTTTTGTTTAATTAATGGTCTTCTGAACAGAGTCAAAAGATTAGCAACAGTCCATAACTGATTCACAGATCCAGCTAATGAAAGTGGGACTGTATACTGTAAAAGTCTATATTCTTTAGCCCGCTTTATATGCCGCTCAACATGTATTCTTAACGATGCAATTTTTTGATTGTCCTCAATTTGTGATGGTGTAAACTGTCCATCACTTCAAAGAAAGTGTGGCGTTGCTATTGATACACCTGTATCTTTAAGTAATTTATTTAAAATAAACCCTTTATCCGCCATTATTTGGTCTCCTGGTTCTAATAGGTCAATAAGTCCACTATGCTTGGTAATTTCTATGTCAGACATACATCCAGAATATAATGCAGAAATAAATGTGATAGCACCATGTGGCGATATTCCGACCAGTCCTTTCCAGGTGTTGTGACTTTTGTATGATGAAAAGGTTTTTGACGCCAAGGCTAAAGAAGAAGGTCTTTCTGTAAAAATTTCCGTACAGTCTATTATCACACGAGTATTAGGGTACAGAAGTTTAAAGTCCTGTGGCATATGCTCCATAATTTTACTCCTACTAGGCCAGATATTAATGCCACCCAATATGAAATATAAATAATTTGTCCAAGTTATTATTTTTCTGCTTACTGTTGATGCATGAATGTTAAATCTTACTGACAAGTCATCGGTCAGAAAACCACACCTTAACCTACATAAAAACATAAATAGTTCATCAATAGGATCCATTGACTTTGGACGTCCTCTATTGCTGGGTTCATCAGAAGACTTATAATACACAGTTTTCATTCTTGTTGCAGTAGGCTTGATTACAGAATAGAAAATTAAAAATAAATCAAAA
This sequence comes from Mytilus galloprovincialis, assembly GCF_965363235.1. Classification (NCBI taxonomy): domain Eukaryota; kingdom Metazoa; phylum Mollusca; class Bivalvia; order Mytilida; family Mytilidae; genus Mytilus; species Mytilus galloprovincialis. The sequence continues at coordinate 78,248,739 of NC_134845.1, read as the reverse complement.
GTTGGAAATCCAGTATAAAACTCTATCATTTCATGGTCAAAAGAAAATCTTGTTACTCCAAACCGTTCCATTTGTAATTTCTGGTTTAAACTTGCCAGCTCATGTGTCTTGTCTTTAAGTTCAGAGTCCTTTTGCTGTACCACATGTTCCAGTTTCTCAATTTTCTCGAGACAGCCAGCATGAATATTAGAATCACAACTCCTGTCAATATAAAATAAATGTATTAAGTAATGGTATAATCTCGTTAACATTAAAGGGGGGAGAAGTAGTTTTAAAGCACATTATGTTTCCTTTTGATTTTATAAAATATTTTTGTATTTTCTTCTTAATTATTTTGAAAATAATTATATACATAAAAAACATGCAAGTTCAATTTAAACTTGGGTATATACATTTAATATTTTTTTTATTTTGAATTTATACATTCTGATAACTAAGCTTACATGTCATTTTCATGCTCAACACTTTGTGAATTGTGAACTTCACAGACACTCTCCTCTACAACCATTTCATCTTCATCTTCACGATCGTCAACTTTCATCTTTTTGAAAAGGGACTGTCTTGGTGTGGGGGCCTTTCTGCTGCTTTCATTTAATTTCCAATCAAAGAGAGATGGAACAGCTTCTGGTTTAAGACATTTTCTGTTAGGAGTCCAGCGGTAATCTTCCTTTTTGAAATGTTTGGAACAAACCACTGTATTACCTCCAATCTGAAAACAAACCCAAATGAATAGGTTTCATTCTTGTATAACATTGTTCTTAACTTATCATGTTTATAATGTAGACCAGTAACATATTTATAAAAAATTAAGAATTTTTTTTTTTTTAATAATTAAATAAAAGTATTTGCAATTTACAAATGTGTTTATAAGTAAATTACAATTTTAAAAGAATGTTGAGAATGAAATTGTTGGTGTTGTTTACGAATTCATACATCACATTATTTTCATTCCCTATGACCATGATGTAAGACGGTTTGAAGTTCAAAATGCATATTATATTTATAACAGTCTCATACATACAGTGATAAAAACAACATGGGATAAATTAATTACACATATCTACAGATATGATGAGGGGAAAATCGCTATCAACATGTGGTAACAGTTTGACATGGAACACTTAAACAGATGTTTTACGGCTAAAATAAAAGTATTGTTAAAGAAAAATATTGTTGAACATAATCTTTTAGTCTGTCTAAAACTAATTATTGAAAATTAGGACAGGTATTACATATAAAAGAACATTATCGGCTTCTATGAAAAGTGTAAACAAATGCACGTGTTTCTAGTATTTACCTTGAAAAATTCACCTTCATCTCTACGGATTGCAACAATCCACTGTTTTCTTGTTTGCATTTTCTTTTCTGATGGTATGTGATGAAAACTCAGCTCTTTATTAGTTCTGGCATTGCCATTACAAAAGGGCACACAACAGTATTCATCTCTTTGTTTACTTGTTGATGATGCTGGAGAAGCCATTATTGACAATACCGGTGCCTAGCTTAGCCTCATTTTCGATAATTGACCTCTGGGTCAATGCATACATGAATAACTTTTAAGAACCGTCTATAAGTACGTAGCCACGTTCAATTATTTTACCTCATTAGATAAAACATTATTTTTCTTATCATTATTAGACTGCTATTCATTTGGGAGGCTTAAATATGTTGTTTCTGTTGCAATTGCCCTACCGTTGTCAAATTTGAAATGTTATACCAACAAGATCGGTTAGGACATTTTTGATTTTTTCGTTTGAGGACTGCCCTCAATGCAGTTATAACATCTAAACTGTCACAACCTTTGGAAATTTAGTGTTGTGCCAGTTCACATCGATAATAACTATTTTCATTTGGCATATCTTTGTAATCTTTGCGCCATGTTTGGAAATTTTAAAATTGTATCAGCGTCTAGTGTTCGCTTAAATTGTATAAATCCAAGATTTTGAAAAAGTTTCTCAGTTTGAATATATTGACATGATTCATTTAACATCATGCTATTATTGAAGAAGGATATCTGTTATCCCAAATATCTAATATTAGTTCATTTTATAGTTATTTAATGGTGATGTTGTACCCTTTTTGACTTTATCTATATATATAAACGAGTCTAAATTGAACTACGTTCAAACCTATGATTGCGTTGGATAAAAACCGCAATTTTTATACGTGTGCATGTAAAACAAAATTCATTGTAGAAGGGTCTAAATACAGCACAAACAACATTTTCAAAAAGACCAAAAAAGTGAAAAAGTATATTTAAACAAAACGCATTTGACTAACAGGCCGAACAACTGATGTTCTTAAACCCTGCTGACTGCCATTGGCGATTGCCAAATAAAATTGATCACGAGATGTAACAAAATGGATCTTTATATAAATTTAACACTAAACAGAAAACGATAAACTTGTGACCAAGATGTCATGCCACAAACACAAGGTGTCAATATTTTGTTTTGTACACCAGATCTAGGTTTCGACAATATATGTCTCTTAAGTGATGTTAGGGTACGAACTGTCTCTAAAAATACCGCAAAGGACTTTCTTTGTGCACAAAGGACCTGACATTGTTTATAGAATGGGATAATAGTTATATCTGACGAAAAAAATATTGATTTTCATTAAAATACTTGAGTTAAATTGGTATTAAAGTTGAAGAAACCGTGTCTGTAATCGGTAGTAGTATGCATGCATAATATTACGGCCCTTTTATATAAGATTTTATTTTTTACTAAGTTATACCAACATGACCAAGGAGGTTATCCATTTATGTATTGAAAAATATTGAGAAAATACAAACATATAAATACAGACTGGACATTAAAACGGAAAAAAATAAAGCAAACAGTTATGTTTGTCAAGATTTAAACTTGACAATCAATAAGTATTGTTTAGTGAGGACTTGATTGCACTTGGAATGAATAAACCGTAATAAATTCTTTACAGTTAATTATAAGCGTTTATAAAAAAACATCTTTTAAAAAATTGACATTTAGAAAATGAAAATAGTATGTATTTAATTATTATATTAATAAACAAAACCAAAAAACTTCAGACATATGCACAATAAAAATATACAGGTTTTCTAAATATAGATCTCAGCGATCAAAGACATCGTCCATTGAAGTTTAAAAAAAAGGAGAAATATAAACTATTTTACTCAAAAATTTATTAGAAATAAAAGAATAAATAATCAGAAAGCTCTTCATTGAAACATTCAACGCTATACAAATTCAATATGATTTAATCTCAATACAACTACGTCTCAAGTCTATCTATCAGGTATATTTTCTTTCAAGTCTTGACTATCAAAGCATTTTATTTCTCATTATATATTTTATTTTCATCAGCATTGCTATGGAAATTATAAACTTTTTCTTGTTCTTTATTTATAATCTAAATATATAATTCGGCAGTTAAACAATTTCGGTGCATACTTTGTTTTGTGCAGAATAAGATAACGGATTGAAAAATTCAAACCAATTTCCAACCTTTAGAATAAATCCTATACTGTTCCCTTTGTGCATTAGAAACGTTTTCGTTAAAGCAATTGAAGAATCGTCTTGTAAGAACATTCCGGAAATACTGTCTTTTTGTGCAGAATTAAGTTTGATAAAATAAAGAGCATATTGAAATTTATCAAATACGATAAATTCAACTTACTTCCAACCTTTAGAATTATTGCCATACCCTTCCCTTTGTGCCTTTAGAAACGTTTCCGTAATATAAATTTTAAACAAAACAGCAAAATATCGGTATTCTACAAAAGTTTCGTAGTTTTGGTAAAGTCTCTTATCTTTAAAAAATATTACAACAACAAAATATTAAGAATAATAATTAACTTGTTTTTATCATTTTTATTACATTATCACTATTTAAAGATTCAGATACATAAGCTATAACACAGCCCGGATGTAAAGTCGGTTCCGAATCGATACCGGTGATAACACCAAATCGTAAACTACAAAAATCGCAATTTTTATTGAAATTGTTTAATTTGTTTTTACATTTTTGTTCAGGAATAATAATATTTATATGCTTTAAAGGGTATCTCGGGTCCTTTGTGCGTTTATCAAACTTTTTTCGTGTCCTTAGTCCTCCCTTGTGCACAAAGGAGGTCCTTTGCGGTGTTTGCGGTGTTTTTAGAGACCCGGGATCGAAACGGTATTTGAAAGGCCATATAATGTACCCTCAATTTCAGATCGACTCTTGAATTTTAAGAGTCAATATAGGATGAACGGATCATATAAACCGGAGGGAAAATATAATAAAAGCCCAAACGACAAAATAGAAACGAGTCTGAATTGAAACCTACGTTCAAACCTATGATTAAGTTGGATAAAAACCGCAATTTTAATACGTGTGTATGTAAAACAAATTTCGTTGTAGAAGGGTCTAAATACAGCACAACCAACATTTTCAAAAAGACCAAAAAAGTGAAAAAGTATATTTAAACAAAACGCATTTGACTAACAGGTCGAACAACTGATGTTCTTAAACGCTGCTGACTGCCATTGGCGATTGCCAAATAAAATTGATCATGTGATGAAACAACATGGATCTTAATATAAATTCAATACTAGACAGAAAACGATAAACTTGTGACCAAGATGTCATGCCACAAACACAAGGTGTCAATATTTTGTTTGTACACCAGATCTAGAATTCCACAATATATGTCTATTAAGTGATGTTAGGGATCGAAACGTTATTGGGAAGGCCATATAATTTACCCTCCATTTCAGATCGTCTCTTGAATTTTAAGAGTCAATATAGGATGAACGGATCATATAAACCGGAGGGAAAATATGATACAAGCCCAAACGAAAAAATATAAACAAGTCTAAATTGAAAACTACGTTCAAACCTATGATTGCGTTGGATAAAAACCGCAATTTTTATACGTGAGCATGTAAAACAAATTTCGTTGTAGACAGGTCTAAATACAGCACAAACAACATTTTCCAAAAGACCAAAAAAGTGAAATTGTATATTTAAACAAAACGCATTTGACTAACAGGTCGATCACTGATGTTCTTAAATGCTGCTGATTGCCATTGCGATTGTCAAATAAAATTGATCACGAGATGTAACAAAATGGATCTTAATATAAATTTAATACTAAGCAGAAAACGATAAACTTGTAACCAAGATGTCAATGCCACAAACACAAGGTTTCAATATTTTTTTTGTACACCAGGGGTCTGTTGTTCAACTTGTCGTTAGGGCTAACGCGTCGTTAAAATTTCTTAATCATTCGATTAAAATTAATCATATGATAAGTGTGTTGTTCAACTTGTCAATTTTAACGCTGCGTTAAAAAGGCTAAAACTGTCGTTAAACTTAATCCATCTCTTTGAGGTGTATTAATTTTAATCATATGATTAAAGCATCCAAGATGGCTGCTGTATCAATGCAAAAAATAGTTTATCCTCGAAATATGAGGCGTTTAAGAGATATTTAGCTCCTGGAAAGAGATTTCAGCCACAAAATACCTTAATATTTGAAAGAAACACAATATAGTTGCTAGGAGTTGAGTTGAAACATAAATTGGAAAGAGATTTGACAAGATGGGGCGAAGGATCGGACGCACTCATACAATGGGCATTTGATAACAGAGAGAAATTGTACATTTCGGCAGTTTTTCGTTTGTATTTTACCGCTCAGTGACAGTGTTGATTGCAAAAAAACTAAACGTACGCTGAGACAGGCCACATGTAATTGTGCGGAACCATTCAGCAAATTATGACGAACAGCTTTCATAAATAAATAATGTTACCATAGCATTAATGTACAGGCCATAATTGATTTTCAAAGCAAGTCTTTGCTAATTTCCCCATTTTCGAAGTTCAAATATGAGCACTTTCAGTTTCAGTAGCGCCCTTGACCTAGTCCTAACTGTTTACGCAGGTAAGTTATGATGGGTGAATTCGTCCCCGTATATCTCGTCCCTTACGATTTTTATCTTTACACGGAGTTTTTAAACAGTGTATATTGTTTTCCCATTTAGTAAAGCTTATGAGCTGTGAGGATCCAAATCATGGGTTGATCCAGCCATTTTGGGGGGTTCCAACGTAGCCCAGATTAAAAGGGTTGTTTCAAATCTCACGTCGCCTTTCAAAAACTTTGATTGTCAAAAAAAAGTGGGATTCCAACCCCCGGACTCCCCCTTAGGCCTAGGATCCGCAACTGCAAATATTTATAATGAAAATATACTGCCATCAGTGTTTAATATTACTGATTAGGTATTAAGAGACTGAGTCAATAAAATGTCTCATATTTTTTATCTGACACAATATAAAAAAACAAGCACCTGTTATTAATTAAGAATCTAGAAAATCTCATATTCGAGTGTCAGATATATTTCAAAAGAAAGTATTATACCACCGTTGGGAGAGAGGTACAATAATGTATGATTTATGTGACTAGTGCTTGTTTTTCCAGATCATCACAGAATATATCTTTGATTTTTTTAACTTCCAACTCATCTATAGATGCTTCTCTGGTTAGTCCGAGTAAGAAATGATAAGTATAAATGATCATAAATTGCATCAATATTAAAAAATAAAGAGCATGCAGATATCTCATAGAGCAAATAACACGGATAATTTATATTGACCATTTGTTATATGGTTGTGGTCTTCAGTGGCGACACGTACATGCAGGTCATGTTCCAGAGCACCTGGGATAACCCCTAGTTTTTGATGGGGTTCGTGTTGCTTATTCTTCAGTTTTCTATGTTGTGTGTGCTATTGTTGTCTGTTTGTCTTTTTCATTTTTGGCCATGGCGTTGTCAGTTTATTTTCGATTTATGAGTTTGACTGTCCCTTTGGTATCTTTCGTCCCTCTTTCATAAATTAATTTCACTTTACAATGGATCAAATCTACGAATGGATCCAGGTAATGGGGCGGCAGTAGGAGGTCCACCGGAGTTTTGAGAGAGGAATTCTTGGTATGCAACAGATGGAAAATTTAGGGTCAGAATTCATAAAACAGACGTGGGGCAGTGGCAAATATGGCATGCATATTTGAACACACAGAGGGTACCCCTGGCACCGGCTGTTTTCCTCCAAAAAACATAAATCTGTTTCTCTTCAATGTGACTTCAGACTTTATGTTTTCAATTTTAGTTTCACTTTCTATATTCTGTATTTATTCTTATGTAAGCCCAAGGTGAAAAATAACTTGATGCAGGAATATATTAATAATAAACATCTTGGAGTTGGCCAAATTAGACAAATTGTGATTGGTCTTTCTTCCTTTCTTTTGTTATCTTGTGAATTATCATGTTAAAAATCCAGTGGAAAATACTTCATGCCTTTATATAACGGAGAACAATTAAGAGAATATATTTCAAACAAGAAGCTAAACTTTTTGCCACAAAAATAGATACATAATCATAATTCATAGTTATTTTATTCACAGTGAGCAGCCATCTTTGTTGGTCGGTTGTAGCACAATCTCATCAAATGGTAAAAAAGACCACACAATAGGTTCAAGGACACAGTTATCGTCCTGTGGTTTTCGTTAGTTAGTCCCTACTGTGAACAGTGTATAACTTGCATTTGTATTTGATACACTTTCACAATTTATTTCTTGATATCTAATGCATGAAATATTAAGTAGGGGGCTGTTATTACATGTTTAGTATAAAAATTTGGGTGCTGAATCTTTATGTTAAGTAGTGATTTGGTCAGTTTAAAAAAGGTCAATTTTTATTACGTCGGAAGCTGTCAGTTAGAGCTGGTAGAAGTGTCTATTAATTTGATATTATTTGTCTCACTAGTAGTACACTACACTGTAAAAATCTTTTTGAGAAAGAGTAGGTGCGATTTTTAAATTTGAATTTATTGTCTAAAAGAAATGCTCTACGAAATAACTGTGTTCTCGGGCCAATAGGGACCAAATAAACATCTTCTACTTGTATACCGTAAATCAGCATTTGGATGTGCCTGTAATTCAGTTGTTGCATGTCGTTTGTTGCTATATATATTATTGTTTTACGTTCTTAGTTTTGTTCATGAATATATATAAGGCCTTTAGATTTCTAGTTTGAATTGTTTTACTGCCTTGATTTGTCATATCTATAGGTCTTTTATAGCTTATGCTTCGATGTGAGTTTTGCTCGTTGTTGAAGGCCATACGGTGACCTATATTATATCTGTTAACTACTACATCTTTTGGTTCCCGATAGGGAATTGTCTCTTTGACAATCATGCCACATCTTCTTGTCTTTATATTTACTATTAGCAAAGCCCATACCGCATAGTCAGCTATAAAAGGCCCCGATAAGACAATGTAGACAATTCAAACGAGAAAACTAACGGCCTTATTTATATATATATAAAAAAATGAACGAAAAACAAATATGGAACACATAAACAAACGACAACCACTGAATTACAGGCTCCTGACTGGGGACAGGCACATACATAAATAATGTGGCGGGGTTAAACATGTTAGCGGGATCGCAACCCTCCCCCTAACCTGGGACAGTGGTATAACAGTACAACATCAGAACGAACTATTTCAGATGTGTTTTCAGGGGCCCAGACCCCCTCCCCCTTTTGTGGAAAAAATTTGGTTAATTATATAAAGGGAATCACTGAAGCATGATTGGAGCGGGCCCCCTCTTAGGCAGTCAGTGCCCCTCCCCCTTTATGAAAATTTCTAGAACTAACAATTTGTTATTTCAGTTTTAAAAAATCATTGAAAAGGTTCTCGTTCTGTGCCATTACACTTGCACAAGTGCATATTTAAAATTGTCACGCTGTATCTGCTCATGCCGTGTGAACTGCAATCGATTACAGTTCTGTTATTTATTACGATCTACACCATCCGTAAAAATGATCTGAAATGTTAACTTGGCATGCCATACTTGATAAAATGCGGACGTGAAAGAAAGCACCCTTCACATACGCGTCAATGGAGATCGTTATTTCAAATTATTTCGTCATTTATAAAACAAAAGCGTATCTTTCGCATGTGTAGAAGGTATGACTTAACTAACAAAACATATTTTAACAGATATTTGAAGGAATCATTAATATGTAAAAACAAAGACTTCAACTGAATTATCATTGCAATCACGGACACTGTCGTTGTTTTCAGACACCAAATTCCAGCATTAAAATCACGGTCATGAATGGTGCTTTTGATTGAGGGCTGAAGACAATCTCTGACATTGCTTCTGAGTTAGACAGTCACATGTTGCATGATAAGACTATTTCAACAACGATTGAATTTTTTAATATAATTAAGAAACAAACTGATTTCAAGTTATTCATGGAATGTTGGTTTTTCCGACCACCTGCATGACCTCATCATTTCAGATACCAAGATTTATGAGCAATAACATGAAAAACTCTGGCCCTAGTCATAGTGAAATGCAAATGCTGATTATTACAAAATGCACCCGAAACAATTTTCATGGTAAATAAATGCATATTACTATTGAATTTGAGATTACTTAATCAGTGCATTCACTGAAATTATTTTTTCATTCAAGCATATTTCATTTTGAACTGGAAACATATCTAAAATATTTTTATGTTTCCATAAGAAAAAACATGAACATGTTATAAGATATTTATTCAATAATTATTGGCACCCAAAACCTGTTTAAAAGAAGAATGTTATAATTAAATGCACCAAAGGAAGTTTTGTAGGCCCTGATTTACAATGCATTGTGGGAAACACTTGCTAACTACCCAAATTTAATCATATGATTAAAAATTAATCGGATGATTAGTAAATACAATGATTAAAATAAGTTGAACAACGCAATTTAATCATTGCATTTACTAATCATCCGATTAACTTTTAACGACTGATTAAAATTAATCATATGATTAGTTTAATCACAAGTTGAACAACAGACCCCAGATCTAGATTTCGACAATATATGTCTCTTAAGTGATGTTAGGGATCGAAACGGTATTTGGAAGGCCATATAATTTATCCTCAATTTCAGATCGACTCTTGAATTTTAAGAGTCAACAAAGGATGAACGGATCATATAAACCGGAGGGAAAATATAATACAAGCCCAAACGAAAAAATATAAACGAGTCTAAATTGAAAACTACGTTCAATCCTATGATTGCGTTGGATAAAAACCGCAATTTTTATACGTGTGCATGTAAAACAAATTTCGTTGTAGAAGGGTCTAGATACAGCACAACGAACATTTTCCAAAAGACCACAGAAGGGAAAAAGTACATTTAAACAAAACGCATTTGACTAACAGGTCGAACAACTGATGTTCTTAAACGCTGCTGACTGCCATTGGCGATTGCCAAATAAAATTGATCACGTGATGAAACAAAATGGATCTTAATATAAATTTAATACTCAACAGAAAACGATAAACTTGTGACCAAGATGTCATGCCACAAACACAAGGTGTCAATATTTTTTTTGTACACCAGATTTAGATTTCGACAATATATGTGTCTTAAGTGATGTTACGGATCGAAACGGTATTTGGAAGGCCATATAATTTACCCTCAATTTCAAATCGACTCTTGAATTTTAAGAGTCAATATAGGATGAACGGATCATATAAACCGGAGGGAAAATATAATACAAACCCAAACGAAAAAATATAAACGAGTCTAAATTGAAAACTACGTTCAAACATATGATTGCGTTGGATAAAAACCGCAATTTTTATACGTGTGCATGTAAAACAAATTTCGTTGTAGAAGGGTCTAAATACAGCACAACCAACATTTTCCAAAAGACCACAGAAGGGAAAAAGTATGTTTGAACAAAACGCATTTGACTAACAGGTCGAACAACTGATGTTCTTAAATGCTGCTGACTGTCATTGGCGATTGCCAAATAAAATTGATCACGTGATGAAACAAAATGGATCTTAATATAAATTTAATACTAAACAGAAAACGATAAACTTGTGACCAAGATATCATGCCACAAACACAAGGTGTCAATATTTTTTTTGTACACCAGATCTAGATTTCGACAATATATGTCTCTTAAGTGATGTTAGGGATCGAAACGGTATTTGGAAGGCCATATAATTTACCCTCCATTTCAGATCGACTTTTGAATTTTAAGAGTCAATATAGGATGAACGGTTCATATAAACCGGAGGAAAAATATGATACAAGCCCAAACGAAAAAACATAAACGAGTCTAAATTGAAAACTACGTTCAAACCTATAATTGCGTTGGATAAAAACCGCAATTTTTATACGTGTGCATGTAAAACAAATTTCGTTGTAGAAGGGTCTAAATACAGCACTAACAACATTTTTCAAAAGACAAAAAAAGCCATATGTATGGCTTGAATGAGACACTAAGCTTGCTTAGTGGATAAAATGTGGAGGAGAAAAAAAAATGAGAAAAAATAAAACTAAATGAAACAAAAAATAAATAAGTTTCAAACGTGGAGTGTCACTGATAAATTTCTGAACAGATTTAAAAATAGCAGTATTTATCTCATATGAAATTATTCTGTTTCCAAAAAGTAATTATTCAATATTTATATCAACATTATCAGCAATGGAGTTTAAAGGAATCAAGAAGGATCTGTCTTACATCATTGTACTTAGGACAAATAAAAAGAAAGAAGCCTACGGATGCAAGAGTTTCTTGCTACATTGAAGACCAATTGGTGGCCTTCGGTTGTTGTCTGCTTTATGGTCGGGTTGTTGTCGCTTTGACAAATTTCACATTTCCTTTATCAATTTTATTGATCAGTGTACGTACTCTACAAGAATTTCCAGTTGAGTAAAAATCAAGTTGACCCTTGTATTTACTGAGGTCACCAATTTTAGGTTCAGTATGGTCTTAATATCGTGATGTGTATTGCTGAACTTGCAGTAACAAGCATTTCATACATTTTTATGACTATACATGTCGTCTAAGAGGAATATAATACAGTTTATGTCGACCATGATAAAAGCCCGAAATTTGATTCAACTTGAATTAAGGGCATTGACATACATGTATCCTTGTAAAAGACCCCCTGTGAAACCCTTAAAGAGTTTTCATAGTCGTGCAAAAGACGTAACACTCTCCCTGCATGAGACATGTGATTATGCTTCATGATTCAGACCATAAGTTGCTGTGTATTTATATATCACACATCCACACAAACGTATGGATTTTCTAAACGGATATTGAGAAGTTTAGGGGTGACTATATTTCTATACTTATTTCTAAAATTTAACTTGAGACAGTGAGTCGTTGAATTTCATTTTATATGAACACTATGTCCATGTTATTATGGTGGATCTCTTTTTCTTTCAAGAACGAGACTTAGAACTATTCACTAAAAGAACCAAAATATCGTTCTCCATCAAAAAAGATTTAAAACAATGAGGTCAGGTCATAAAGGACACTCTTTTATCGTATTATAAAAATTGGTCAAAACGATATTATATTGATTTATAATCTAAAAGATGCATGAATGTTGTTGATATTCGAATACCACATTTTGAAAATAATTAGCAAATATAAAAAAAGAGTACAAAAAAGGCCGATTTCTAGAATAAGAAACAGAAAAAGTCGATACATTTGCCATGATACATATTCCTTATCAACAATAATCATGATGTTAATAGAAGACGTTTTAGATATGTCCCCTTGTCCCATCATATTGACATTCAGACCAAAGGGATGTGTTATCTACATGCGTTTAATCATAGACAGTTCGATAATTATCAAATTGTTTACGGGATAGATTGTTTTGAGTGGCTGGACTCTTGATAATTGGATAATGTATGAATGTATTAGGTATTCGGAAGAAGTATAGATGTTCCTGTGTTTGTCTTAAAAATTTCCGTTCTATTTGTCTACATATTGTATACCACACTTTGGCTTTGTTCAAGTAACAAGAAAAATGAGGCTTTGATTTTTTCATTTAATGTCACAGGCAAAGGAGCACGAAAAAGATATCACTGTTGACCAAACAGTAAATGATCAGTAGATAATTTAGAGCAGATAAGTCATTGATAAATACATCAAATACGAAAACCAATATATAACAACACCCTTTGCCTACTTTCTGCCTAAAATCCATAAACTGGATAACGAAATACTGAAAGATATTTATGAACAACAAACTGAAATTAAAATACAAGTACCAGCAAGGCCAATCAATTCACAATGCAACGGTCCTTTAGAAAGAATCGGGCGGTATTTGGATTTCTTCCTAATACCAATAGTTAAAACACAAACTACGTACATATTTGATACAGGTAGTTTCATACGTCTACTCGAAAAATCAAAGATAGAAACCGATACTTTACTGGTGACTTATGATATCACAGCCCTTTACACAAATCTAAGATTTAGCGAAATTATTGACGCTTTAAACAGTGTTACGGGGATATATCGAAACCTAGAATATAATATAATAAAACCCACTTTTTACTATTTACTACAAATAACAAACTTAATTCTCCTTAATAATGAATTTACCTTCAACAAAATATGTTATAGACAAATTAAAGGAGCTAGCCAAGGACATGTAGCAAACCTCAAATCTCAGATATAGCCATATACCAACATATAAATCAAATTCTAAATATCTTTCCACACAAAAACAAAATATTATTTCATAAACGTATGAAAGATGATTGATATATTTTATTTCAAGGTACTACGGAAGAAGTTAAACTTCTTTTCGAAATAGCAAACACAAACCACAGCCTACTGCAATTTACTTATGAAATTTCTAGACAAAGTTTGAAAGAGTAGGTTCAGTAAGACCCCTTTTTACTCCCAAAATATAGCAGTTTTGTCAAAATGTGAAAATGTAATCTTTTAGTTATTTATTGAAGGGTTGAATGCTTCTGCTACATACATATGGGCTGTTTTTGACAATACAATGCACATATATCGGGTACTAGTATCATTACGTCATGCTAAATTACTGAATTCGTCACAATTTTAGCATTTTAGTTAAATTCTATACGGTTTTCGTCTTAAATGAAAGTGGCCGCATTCGTGTTGATTCATATCACTTTCATATTTGACAAAAAAAAACATCTGAAAAGAGACGTTTTTGACATACATTTGTATATGATAGATTTTTCATATTTAAGCTTGAATCGGAGCCTTTTTAATGACTAAATCAGTTAAAATCTTTCATATACACTAATCGAATCAATTGAAATAGACACTTTAGTGTTTAAAAAGTATCCAAAATCTTTCTTTAGATGAACCTGAAATTTGAGGCCAAAATTGGCCCTTATCGGACCTACTCCTTTCTAGACTTAGAAACGTATAAAGGACAGAGATTTCAAAAAACAAATATCTTAGATATTAAATATTTCACAAAACCAACTGAAAATTTCAATACCTACACCAAAATTCTAACCACTCTAAACACTGTTTTAAATCCTTTATTAAAGGTGAAGGAATAGGAATTCTTAGAAATACCTCAAATCCTGCCAATTTTAATGAAAGAATAAACTTATTTACAGAAAAATTAATACAAAGAGGTTACAAAATCGCTTTTGTAAATAAAATATTAAGAAATATTTCCCATACAGAAAGATTAAACAAATTAACAAACAAAGAAAGAAACAAGCATAAACAAAAACACAGATAACTATAATATATCTGTCATAACACAATACCACGCTAATGCGGAAAATTTACATACCATTATAAGAAAACATTGGCATTTAATTCAAGACAACCCACAGTTCAAAAATCTCTTTGATAAAAAAAACTACAATTGCATTCCAAAGAAACAGGAACATTGGGGAAATCGTTAAGAAACACTTGAAATAAATCAATGTCTCCCAATAGAAATTATTTAGACAGTTACACTAAAACCAAAGGAAGGTACGCTGACAATGAAAAATGCATATTGAAACGTATCTTAAACTAAATCTAATAACCCAAACCAGTGATCCATACGTTGATAAAACGAACAGAAGTGAATAAAAGGTACAGTAATAAATAAAATGTACAAAATAATAAACAAATAAACATTTAGAGAATTAAAAACAAAACTGACGACCTCTGAAGAGAGTTACCTGGAATATAATTCCGAAATAACTCGAAACATTGTACACGTAGCACGTTATCAATGTAAAGTCGGGAATGGGATCCATACTATAAACGGTTGGATATTGGGTCAATATACCTATAATTTATGCAGGTCTTAAAGGTCCAAAATTAAACTGTTGGATGTCTTCAAAAAATAATTGGGGTATACTGATGAGACTGTCATCAAAGCGAGAGGTTTAGCGCTTTAAAACTAGATTGAATCTACCATTTTCTACATTTCTACATTTAAAATGCCTGTACCAAGTCAGGAATATGAGTTCTCTTCCATTCGTTTTTGATGTTTTTGATGTGTTTTGTCATTTGATTTTGCCATGTGATTATGGACTTTCCGATTGGATTTTCCTCTGAGCTCAGTATTTTTGTGATTTTACTTTTTGATATGCTGATTCTAACAATGTATTCAGAATAGGATGTTGGACCATAGTAGTTAAACAAACCTATGTTTTGTAAAATAAGTAACCACAATCTAAATTCAGAGCTGTTTTCATTTTCAATGTAATTTCCATACTTGCCCCAACTGTTCAGATTTTTACCTTTATGGTTGTATGAAGCTGTGCCTAGCGGAGCATTTAAATACCAATAGTTTTTGATAATTGTCTATCATTTTGAAATATATGATAGATAGACGGACAGACAGACAGACAGAAGAAGACAACGAAAACGGGTGCGGAGCGTACGCCCTCTATGCCCTTGATCCAGCCTCGACCATGTAACCTTTGAATAGTTTCTATGAATTATCATGTTTTTACAAAACTCGTTTTAGCTTTAAACAAGAATGTATCAATAATACACGAATGATCCTCTCACACTATCATTTTCTATGTTCGATGGAATGTGTACCAAGGTTCAAGTTGATTGGACTTAAATTTCATCAAAAACTACTTTGACCAAAAACTTGAACCTGAAGCGGGTTAGACAGACGGACAAATGGACACACAGACCAGAAAACATATTGCCCCTCTACTGTCAGACCATCTTTAGTTATACATACGACGTCAGTGTTGATACCATTTATGTCTCAGTGATGATGTTGATAATTTGAATTGCAAATTGACCTTAATGAAATAGGAATCAAGGATGCCTTCAAAAATGTATAACCTTCTAAATATTTTGGATCTGACATATTAAATCCAAAACTATTTGAAGAAACATTATCGGTTATAAATAAATATCTCTGTATTTTATTTGATTATTCGTTAATGAAGGCTGAATTTCTGAGACAACGATAATAAGCTAATACCATACCTGCCCTTAAGGAGAGTTAATCACACTTTAATAATCGACCAATATTCCTTTTTGGTGTTTGATCAAAACGTATGGAACAATGTATTTATCAATATATCTTTAACAATGTATAACAGAATAATCACCTAAAGCTAAACTACTTCGGCAGGTGGGTATTACGAGTTATTTGGGGAAAGCGTTGGACAGTATCTAAGAAACGCGTGTTGTGTCTTGAGACATAGGAAAGGCATTTGAGAGGTATACGGGTCTTAACAGAAATATTGCATTTCTGGAAATTTACTTAAATAGTCTGAAAATTATTTGAATGAAAGGTACCAAAGAATATTGTTATGAAGGGATCAAATTGTAACTTGTTGTCCACTTATGGTTGTGTTCCATAAGGTCCGATACTAGGTATTCTTCTGTTTTTAATATTTATCAATGACATAGTCATGAATATCCAAGCCAAAATTAAGCTTTTTGTTGACTACACAGGTCTATATCTTTCTGTAAAGTATTCAGTAGGAGCCACTGCAATTTATAAATAATGATATGAAAAAAAAATCACAGATGGTCCCAAGATCTGCTTGTCAAATTCTATTTTTCGGTTCTTGTGATGTTCATTTTGAGTATATTGTACAGGGCCCAGTTGTTCAAAAGTGTCGTTAAGCTAACGCAGTCGTTAAAGTGTCGTTAGAGTGTCGTTAAATGTAACAATTATTGTTAAATATGGCCGCCTTTAGACAAGTACCTGTTCCACCTCACAGAAAAGAAAGGCATTTTCGCCTGAAAGATGACCTTTCTTTGAATTTGTCAAATGAGGAGTTACGAGAACGGTATCGATTTGGAAGAGAGGGAATTAATTTCATTTCTAATCTAGTCAGTGGTGATATTACAAGAAAAACAAAGAGAAACCATGCTCTCACTGTACCACAGATGGTCATGGTGACCCTGAGATTTCTAGCTACAGGCAGTTTTTTGCAAGTAGTTGGAGACACAATAGGTAAGATTTCATTTATATATTTATCATATATGATTTAAAATTATGTAAACATTAGTAAAATTGTGTTAATTAATTGCTATAATGATCTTTGACTGATGTTTGAATGATAATTTCAATTTGTTAATTTTCGAATAATATGTAAACAAACGCCGGTAAATACACAGTTTGTTTTTTGTTCTTAAACGTTCTCCCAAATTGTATGCTTTTGGTCTGTTTACAGGTTTGCACAAGGGAACTGTCTCGCGTATTGTGTCTGATGTGTTGACATCACTTTGTAACAAACGGGATCAATTCATCAAGTGGCCAAGGAATGTGGACGAAACAAGAGGAGACTTTTACCGTCTAAGTGGTTTCCCGAATGTGCTAGGGGCAATAGATGGGACACACGTCCGTATCCAGGCTCCATCAGAAGATGAAGCATCATTTGTTAATAGGAAAGGGATACACTCTGTAAATGTGCAGGCTGTTTGTGATGCCAAAGGTAAAACATTTCTCATCTAATATGACATTGACCTTCGTAAATAATAAACTGGTATCAACTTTTCAGTGTGACTGGGACCCCTATAGTCTTTTCCTAAGAAAAGAACATTTTACTTTCACTTTCACTTTCACAGGCGCTTGGGTCTATGATACAGATTTTTTTTTTTTTTTTTTTTTTTTATTAAAATATTCAATTTTCTATATTTATAATACATATCTATCACTTCTGTGCATGTCTTACCAAGTTTCGAGTGATTTAAACGACCCAGAGAAAATACCCAATTTTACTATCCATACTAAGAAACAAAAAGGCAACTAACTCGACGCCATTTTTCTGCTATCTATAAATAAATAGATTGACCTACCTGGATTCCCCAACGATTTCTCTGGGAAAACGTGCCTTCCTTGCCGTCAGATCGCACACATCGTTGATATTTATCAAATTGGTATTGTTCGTAACATTTTTAGTCCATCTCCAGCATATAATAAAAAGATTTTAACTATTTTGACTAATTTCAAATTTACGGGCCCGGAAGTTGACTGTTTTTCCCGAACTTTTGTTAAAGGGAAGTAATATTTTCCCGGACTTTTTCGGAACATCTCTCCAAGTACGTAAGAAAATAACAAAGTGATACGATGACTTCCGAACTAATACTATATGTTAACAAGTAAGTAAGTAAGTAAGTAAGTAATGACTTTATTTAAAGAGGGTGACTCAATTAGCTTTCGCTAATCTACCTTGAGGCCCTCACAAAGAACAAACAGTACAAATATTACAAAGCTTACAGTTTCTAACATATTATATAAATGCACTATTCATACTAACTATAAACTGTCTGTAGAACAAGAGAAAAATAAATTCATATATATACATAACATACAAATCATTAGAATATTTGAGTAAGTTGTTATAAATCATTTATAGTCAAGAAATCAACACATTTTTGTTTAAAAGTGTCCAGGTTTTCACAACATTTTATTTCATTTGGTAGTTTATTCCAAAGTATAGATGAGCTATATGCAGAAGATTTCTTCATTGAATTTGTGTTCGGTCGTACAACAGCTAAATTATTATTTGCAGATGACCTTAGATTTCTACTATGTAGGTTAACAATTGGACAACAGAGTTCCTTTAAGTAATCAGGTGCTTTATCGTTTAGAATTTTATGAACAAGAATACGTTTATGATAGGAAATTCTAGATTTGAAATTCAACCACTTTAGCTCTTTAAATAAATTTATACTAGGTGTTAGTATTGGTGTATCAAGTATTATCCTTGCAGCTCTTTTCTGCATTTTAAGAATTTTGTTATATCCATCCTCATAGCAATTTCCCCATATTGAGCAACAAAAAACAAATATGGGCAGAATATAAGCATTATAAAACAGCTTTCTACTACTTATATCCAAAAGTTTCTGAATTCTAGATAGCAGTGCGATACGAGAACTTAAGTTTTTACATACATAGTCAATTTGAAATTTCCAGTCCAAACAAACAGATATGATGAACAACGAACAATATCAAGCCCCTCATTTGATTGTTAGCGGTCATAATCTTTTAATTTTCAAAAATCACACTGTTTTGATTTTATGTTAGAAAGGGGAACTGCAAAATTTGTAAATATTGCCCCCCCCCCTTTTTTTTTACTTCAGTTAACATGACCCATGTTTTGTAATAATTAAAACAAAGTCAAAAACATTTTCGTGAAAAGAAAATATTAGTCAATTTCCTTGCACCCCCCCCACCCCTTTTCCACCAAATAAATAAAAATATCAGTTCAAATGGACAATGGCTTAATTTTTTTATAATTCCTCTCATAAGTCAATTTTGTGTTAGTATTTGTATATTCATAAATTATCATGAATCAATATTTTTATGAGTAACTTCCTTTGGTTGAATTGTCATCTTTTCAGACTGAATATGACAGATTCTTTTCCGGCAATATTGGAAAGTTGCGCTTTTTTTGTAAAAGTTCGGAAATCATCGTATCACTTTATTATTTTCATACGTACTAGGAGAGATGTTCCGAAAAAGTCCGGGAAAATATTACTTCCCTTTAACAAAAGTTCGGGAAAAACAGTCAACTTCCGGGCCCGTAAATTTGAAATTAGTCAAAATAGTTAAAATCTTTTTATTATATGCTGGAGATGGACTAAAAATGTTACGAACAATACCAATTTGATAAATATAAACGATGTGTGCGATCTGACGGCAAGGAAGGCACGTTTTCCCAGAGAAATCGTTGGGGAATCCAGGTAGGTCAATCTATTTATTTATAGATAGCAGAAAAATGGCGTCGAGTTAGTTGCCTTTTTGTTTCTTAGTATGGATAGTAAAATTGGGTATTTTCTCTGGGTCTTTTAAATCACTCGAAACTTGGTAAGACATGCACAGAAGTGATAGATATGTATTATAAATATAGAAAATTGAATATTTTAATAAAAAAAAAAAAAAAAAAAAAAAAAAAAATCTGTATCATAGACCCAAGCGCCTGTGTTCACTTTCACTCAGTTCATCTAGGATCATCTAGGACATGATTAGGGTTTTATATGGTTTACCTACTAAAGATAACTTAAAATATTGGTAAGTCAAATATTAAAAGAAGATATTAGTTTTCTTTAATGAGAAAAATATTCTGTTCAGGGGCCAACCATTTCCAAAAAGGGGGTTCCCAACATAAGATGAAGCCTGAAGGGGAGCTCCAACCATAATGTCCCCATTCAAATACTCCACTGATAATCTTAAAAAGGGAGGTTTCCCTATCCTGTATCCACCACTGCTGTTTCTGATATATTTCTTAAATTTCCCCCTTTCAATCCAAAAGAAAGAAACATTAACCTAGATTACCCTAGCTTTTGTACAATTTATAATTTGATGTTGCTCTGATGACTAGATCAGCACATTTATGCATTATGCAACATGCATTACAACTTTTAATTTGATATCATGGTTCCTAGTTTGAAACAATATAGTTGAGTCAAAATTGGTTAGTCTATACATATAAAAAAGAAGATGTGGTAAGATTGCTAATGAGACATTTCTCCACAAGAGACCAAAGGACACAGAAAATAACAATTATAGGTCACCATACTGCCTTCAACAATGAACAAAGCCCCTACAGCCTATCAACTATAAAAGGACCAGGAATGACAAGGTAAAACAATTAGAAACTAGAAAACTAATGGCCTAGCTTATTTGTGCATTAATATATAATCTTTTACATTTTGCAGGTAAATTCACAAACATAAATGCAAACTGGCCAGGTAGTAGTCATGATTCCCACATATTCAGGACTTCACAGGTATGTATTTTATTACAATGTTCATGATGTTTGTCATCTTTTATTAGTCATATTCTCTTTCAAGCACTCAAATCAATAATTCTATATATATATAAAGAAGCAATACATTACTTTTAAGGGGTGGCTATGCTAAAAAATATTGATGTATAAAAACTGAAAAAGGAATATTGAAAAATAGTCTTGCTCAATATGATTTTAGGTTTTCTAGTGTGACTCCTCTTTAAAGCTGAATATATCAATTTAATTATATAAATGGTAGTTTTAACAAAATATTTGCTGTAAAAAGAAATATAAACCTTTATTTATAGGTGTGTACCTACATGGAAGAAAATGGTGGATGGGCAAATGGTGTATTGCTTGGGGATAGTGGTTATCCATTTCGACCATTTCTGATGACCCCATATCTGAATCCTGTACTAAATCATCAAAAAAAGTACAACAAATGCCACTGTTCAACCAGAAGTGTGATAGAGAGAACATTTGGGAGGCTGAAGAGACGGTTCCATATATTACACTCAGAGGTAAAGTATAATAGAATAACTTTTTATATAATGAACAGTTATAAAAAAAATCTTTTCAAGGGCGACGCTTAAATGGGATATATTTGGGAATTAATGTTGGTGTATTCAGTAGAAACAAACTAATTTTTTTATAATGTGACTAATCTGCTCATTGTTGAAAGCCATACTGTGAACTATAGTTGTTAATTTCTGTGTCTATTGGTGTCTTGTCATGTGGATAGTTGTCTCATTGGCAATTATACCATATATCTTCTTTTTTATATTTGCATTCATATGTTTCACCAAAAAGTTTAATACCCCAAAAGAAATGTACATAGGGTTTGTTTTGTGGTGTATTGGTCCATACTGTTTATGACTTAGGGGCCCAATAGAGGCCGAAACAAGCATTTTTCTAGTTTTCCAGACAATTACTTGTTTATTATTGTATGGTTCTCTCTGAAATTGTACCACAAGGTTCCATATCACAAATGGAAATTTGATAAAAGGGGAAAATATGTATTTAGTATACAATTGGAAAACTAAATAATCCAGCAATTGATGTATAAAAACCTGACCACAATCAAGAGATGAATATTAAGTGCTACTAACACAATACTTGGACAACATAAATTTTAATCAATTAATAAATAAGTAAAACATCTTTCGAAATGCTTAACAAAATGTGATGTATGGTATACCACTATAGAGACATTTTATGTAGTATTATTTATATCTTACTATAGGCTCCAATGTTGAATATCATACTGTAAACTTTTATATTTCATTACTTTAACAACAGAAAATGGTCTCATTGGCACTCATACAAGTGATCTCACAGCTTTCTATTTTATACATTGTATATACATACACACATGCAATGCCAACATTTGAAATACTATAAAATACTACTTTAGAAAAATGCTGATAAGAAGACAATTATTAAGGGTAACAAATTAAGTTATGATTTTTTTTTATTTCAGATAAGAATGAAACCAGGCAAGGCATGCAAAATAATAATGGCTTGTGCTATACTCCACAATATATGCATTTTGTTGAATGAACCAGACATTGAAGATGATGGAGTAATTGTAGGCAATGATGGTAATCTTGGGGAACATTTCAATGGTCATCAAGATGGAAGAGCTGTTAGAGATCATATTTCCACAACATTTTTTAATCATTGAAAATCAGAAATAAATCATGACAACATCTTTTAATACTTTTTTTTATCAATAACAATGGAATAAGAGAACAAGAATCATCAACACAGACAAATAAATAAATAAAGATTAATTTTGACTAAGCTTCTGTATGAAGTAGAGCATCTAAAATCATGTTTTCACTATCAATAGTTTTCTTCTTGATCATCATGTAATAAAATTGCATTTGTCTTTGGAAAAGTTCCATCTGCAGTTCATTTCTTTTTAGGTCACTTTCTAAAACAATACACTGCAGCTCATACACATCATCTACAGTCCTCTTTGTTTTCTTCTTCTGCATACTTTCACTGAAATATAAAGAAATTTTGCTATTTGGTATTTTTATTTTAAAATCTAACTCAATATTTAAGTGATGTGTTAATATTATATCATTGCCAATGAGACAATTATTCAAGAGTCAAAATGACACAGATTTTATTATAATAATATCACTATTCCCAGCCTTTAACAATGAGAAAACCCAATACGGATTAGCTCTTATAAAATAACTGACTTAACAAGTCCAATGTGGAACAATTAAAAAAAATGAATAATGACACATAAGCTAACAACAAAATTAAACAGACAACAACCCAAGTCATATACTGTTTTAAAGTCTCCTTAATTGGGACAGGGACTAACAAAATCTGAAAATGGTAAATGTGTTTGTAAGAACTCTATTATTCCATTCTAATCATGGTTACTCAGTGGGGGTACAGAACTTCATGGGGGGGGCTAACTGTTTGACATAAGGGGTGCCCAATCCAGTCATGTTTCACTGATTCCCTACAAAATAATTTATCTTAAAACAAACTCGGAACCTGTAGGAAAAAGTTATTCTCATCAGACTCACTAAGCAACTTATGTAAATACATCATAAACAGTGCTGTATTTTAACATATGAAACACATACCTTGGTTTTGGTTGTTGCTGAGTGGAAGTCTGTTTTTGTGCAGGTACAGGTACAGGTAGGCTGGCATGAACAGTAGCACTAGAAAGTGCTAACTCCTCATTTCTCTGGTGAACCTGCTCTAGTCTCCTTATCCAGATACTCTCCACAGAAGATGGTAAATCTACAAGTTGACAATTGTTTTACATAAAGATTTTGATTAAACTTGAAACATACTGTAACATAAAAAAAAATAGAAGACTTTTTATTAAGATTTTTTTACACATGCAACGTCATAATATATTATTGTCAACTTATTTCTATCAAAACTTATGCTTTATCATTGCAACTTTATATAAAATGCAAAATAAAGAAAATTACTAAACCATTAATGAAATTATCTAAGTTAGTAATAAATACCATCAACAGTCTGGCATGTTGGAAAAGCATTCAGAGCTGGAACTGGTGAGATGGGTTCAACTGTAAACATTTGGTCAGATGTTATGCTGTCTGAAAATAATGTAAAAAGACTTGTTTTATTTAAAGAAGTGAATTGATACTCTTCATAATAGAACAAAGTATACATCTATTACAATTGTTTCTTTCTTCCCAAATTTTCATATCAATATATAAAAATTAATTTGACAGTACAGTTTACAGATCTGGAATACTTGTAAAATAACATAGTGACTGCAATTTTCTAAACAGTCCTTGCTTTTTATAAACCTTCATTATGAACTGATCAGACATAATTTGACATGTTTGCTGTACAATTATTAAAACCATGCATATGGATCTGTTAATAAGTTACTATTTCAAGGCTTCATATATTAAATCAGTTCAGTTCAGTTTACAAATTGATTGCACTTCTTAAATTTGAAGAAACTTGAAATTTCATGCATACTAATAAGGTATCACAGGCATTCAGACCAAATCTACTTAATATCTACGAAATACAATTTCTGAAGTAATTTATAGTCATATGTATAAACTATGTAATTTATATATACACACCTTGTGAGTGTCTGCTGTTACTGGTGTCTTGGTGAGAAATCCCTGAAAAAAATCATACCTTTTTTAATATGATAAGGCACAAAGAAAGATAACTCAATTATGTTTTTTATACTGCATGCTATTTTGAAAAGGACTATAAGACATGACACAATATCTGTGGAAAATTAATCATTGCAAGTGCCTTGAAGATGGTATTAACAAATTAATATTAATTCTATAATTATTGTACCTCAGTAAATCAATTTTGTATGAATTTTTACCACACTTTATCTTTTTTTATTTTTTTTTCAATGTGGCAAATGTTGACATAAGGGGCATTGCAAATTTGACCGCCATAATAAAGCAATGGCTAGCAAACTTCAGCATTTAAATACCATCTTTAACCACAATTTGATTAGTAGATGGTGGTTCTTTCAACAATATCACATAAAGGAATTATATAAATAAAAGGTAACATGAATGTCATACTAAGTAATCGTAAACACATGAATCTATTTTTAGAACATTGGCGACGTCTGCAGGGAATTTCTTTCAAAGGGATATGCTTCTGTCATAGCAGACGACAGGTTTTGGTTTTGGGGTTTTCTTTGTTACTTTAATAAAGAAAACAATAAAACAGACAAATTTGGGTAAAACTAAGGAATGAAAATTAAGCAATATAAAATACTATTTCTCAAATACCAACCTACAGAGGTCTCCATGTCACCGTCTATTCCCTTGAATGAGGATGTATCTTTCATAGCATTGATGATGTTTTCCTCAGCCATACTTATGGGTTTGGGTACTGGTCCTCCCCCTGTTTTATTTCTCTCCTTTCTCTCGTACGTAAACTTTTCCTTGACATCTCTGGCTAGATTCCTGAATTTGGTTTTAACAGTTGAAAGTTTCCTGTAACTAACCCCCAGAGCATTCACCTCGTCTGTTATTTTGGCCCACATCTTGTTCTTTGCATCTGCAGTTATGTCAGGGCCAAACTTTCCTCTCAATAAGCCTAGCTCCTCCACCACTCTTCTACTGATCATATTCACTTCCATACTTGTGAAGTTAGTCCCTCTAATTCTTGGTAGTTTCTTGTTGGGGGGTTTGTTGTTCAGCCATTGTTAAACAGGAAGTGTAAGAATTTTGGGGATTTATGGGGAAATGTTTAATTAATCAGTTGTTAAATTTTTAACAAGTTGTTAGTTAACGCAGTCGTTAAATGTTTTTGAACAACATAATTTAACACAGAAATTAACTGACAACAATGTTAAAATTTAACGAGTTGTTAGGCTTAACTAGTCGTTAGCTTAACGACACTTTTGAACAACCGGGCCCAGAAATCTCATTAAAGAACTAATATTTTAAGTGAAAAAACACACTTTAAGATAGAACGATTTTGGAAAAGAATAATATACCTTTTATAACACCTGTCATTGAAAATGTGCTGATGATATCAGGGATTCAAGAAATCGCACTGTAATGAATAGACTCGAAAACAACAATATTGCTACGTGGGAAACTTAACTCAAAATAACTGTAATGTTATATAAAGAAACCAAATGGAGACACTTTCTGATCAAGAAGTAACCAAGAATTAATACTGTTCCAAAAAAATGCAAATAATAAAACCACAAAATGTGTGCATGATTTATTGCGTGTTTTGTCAATGGTCAACACGACCACAGTACAAGATAAATTAAGAATCTTTTTGAGGTGGAAAGCCGTACAAAATCCTACCTAGATTATCATCTTCCGTCATCCAACAAATTATACAACCAATTACGATTAAGTGAAACATGTATTCTCTGTATTTATTTGTACTTTAATGCTGAATGTCCCAAAGGTCAAATTCTTTACTCGAGACTACGAATGAAAGTAGTTCTTTAAATTGTCATTTGAGTCAATTGTATGTTGTTTCTCTTCTCAACTCTAAAGCTTGCTGACTTGAAAACTAATATGCATTTTTCATAATTCTGCCCCTTACATGTATATGCGGACATAAGATAAGGAATGATAAAGCCATTTGGAAGCCAAGAATGAACTGTAACTTTGGACACTGAATTAATAATAAATGGTTGAAATCTGAATTTTAACGAAGAAAACATTAGTTTATTTCTTTCTGTACAAAGTTTATCATTAAATAATTTATTTTGGGTGTAACGCATCTTCTGACTGGCTGACAGTGTTCTGTTTATGAGCTCATAGACATATTTTGTCATGTGAGTGTGACGTTGTTATCAATGGTTTTTTTCATGATTTACTTCAGCTTGAAATTGATGATTAAATTATAAGGAATGATTGTATTGTTTTGTCTGTGTAGTATTCTAAATAAGAAACAAATGTGGTGAACACTTTAAAATAACCAGCTACGCAGGTTACTCAATTTGCACCACATTTTAAGTGTTATTTCTTCATACACAGAAAAAATATTACAGTCATTCCGTAAATACAAAATGCTTACAAACTGATTCTTTACAAAATATACATGAAAGGATTTCATCCTAATAACTGCCTCATTCTTAAATATTTTGTTAATTTTATCTGAAATTGTCAATAATTCTATTGTGTTAGCGTGGTAATAAAGCATGTAGTTTTGATTTATTTGTCTATGTCAAATTCAATTCAATAAGGTGCCACATTAATAAAAGCGCTGGTTCTTTTTTTTAAACATGGTTGCCACAATATTGTTTGAACAAACCTTACGGTGTTGACATAAATTTCATTTTACAAATTTACTGTTTGCAAAAGTATGAATTGTCCAAAATACTAAGGTTTTTCTAATACAAGGCATAGATAACCTTATCCGTATTCGGCACAATTTTTTTTCGATTTTTTTTTTGTCATTAATGCTATTCAAATTTGTAGTTGTTTGGCTTTCTATTTTTTATCTACGCGTCAATGATGAGTCGTATGTAGACGAAACGCGTGTCTGGTGTATTAAATTATAAGCCTGGTACTTACACACATAGACATAGGCGTCTTGAAACTTGGTATAGTTCGGTTTGTTTCTACCTAAAGAAGTTTAATGCTCTTGTGGCATAAATGATTCCATAGTTTCTGTGTATACACGTTCTTATTATACATAAAGGAAGATCAGCTTTTTAATTTTTCATTTATCATAGGGAAAGGGGTTGACCTTAGGTCATTGTCTTCTACACTTTTATTTTAGGACAGATGACCTCAGCCTATTGATACAAAAAAACAGATTAGCATCAGGTTATTTTGTTGAACCGGTCCAAACGATTAGGCAAGCAAAGGACATGTTTTTTACAACTATATAGAAAAGCAAATAGTTAATCCTGCAGATGGAGTTTTCGTCTGGTCAGTGAGTTTTTAATGGATATACAAAGAGGAATAGAAAGAGAAATGACATACAGTCATTTTTTCGGAATTTAGTATGCAAAGGGGATTTTTTAGTATTAGGTTATTTTGTTTACTAAGTAACTGGTTCTAACGAACGGGATGACCTACGGACAAGTAGACCATTGACTTTATATTTGATACAGGTGATAACATCTTGTCAGTGTTTTCTTCGTTGATATACAAAGAGGAAGGTAATTTTTTCTGGAATTATCGAGAACGTTATTTACAATCAACCATCGTAAAATAAACATATATATAAATAACATACACTTGAAAAGTTGTTAAGTGGAATACAGACTCAAAATATCTTCCTTCGCAATATTAAGTAATTAGTCTACATTCACCAAATTTACATAGTTTTAAAATTGGCACCCCTATCAGCCGGACACTTAAGACACTATACTGTAAGCGTCACACAATGGTTGAACAATACGATAGATCTTCGTCTCCTTTTACATGCGACTTATTAAGTCATCTCATTTGTAACATCAAATATTTACAATAACTTTGAAAAATGCTTTGCTTCTCATCTCGACGCATTGTGTCTACTGTACATATAGATGTTTCTGATAAATAATAAAACAAAGCTAGCAATATGCCGAGGTCTGAACACAGTGTTGGACATATTTTCCATTTTGATGCTAGCAAATCTGATTTTTCACTGGTCGAAAATATTGTAAATACTTTTCCAACAACAACAAGATAATACATTGTATATGACAAATGGCATCAATTTCAACTTCAAAGGTCACATGAACTTTTAAAGATGAAATTCATTGGGCAAAAATCTAGGAAAAGTTAACATAGATTTTTTATGGGAACGGTTGTAAATCTTTGTTCCTATTTGGAAGTACATCCATTGCAAAATAAATTGATAATGTTTAAATGATTATATAGTTTTAAAGATAAACATTTTTTTTTACATGCGACTTATTAAGTTATCTCATTTGTAAAATCAAATAAGTAGAATAACTTTGAAAACTGCTATGCTTTTCATCTCGATGCGTTGTGTCTACTCTACATACAGATTTTTTATAATGAATAATAAAGCAAACAAAGCTAGCAATATGCCGAGGTCTGAACTTAGTGCGGCGCATATTTTTCATTTTGATGCTGGAAAATAATTTTTTTACGGGTTGAAAATATTTTAAATATTTTTTCCAACAACAATAAGGAAATGAATAGTTTATGACAAATGTCACCTATTTCAACTCAGTAGGTCACATGTACCTTTCAAGATTAATTGTCTCTGGCAAAATCTAGAAAAGTTAACAAGGATTTTTTTATGGGAACGATTGTAAATCTGTGTTCCTATTTGGACTTTCAGTTTTCCCATTGGAACTAAAGTACATCCATGGGAAAATAAAATAGGTAATGTGTAAATGAATTATATGATTTTAAAGATAACATGTGTTTGTGTTTCCCCTTCATCATTACTAAATATCTAAAGTTCTTTCCCAATATATATCCATCTTTTCTATTTCATAAGTATCTATTTAAAACATCGTTAAAACAAAAATAGCATTTTGATTCGTCTAAAAAATAAAAGACCTACAAAGTTTGATTGACTTCATAGTTATCTTTTAACATTTTAATGCAGTTTCTTGTTTTAAAATTGCATCGAATTTAAGGCTTTTAATATTTGTTTTTTTTTTTAGATTTTCCTACAATGACCATGCCACATTATTTTTAGAGTAAGAAATATTAGAATTTTAAAATAAATGATCGATGCGTAATTCAGATCAAACTTTTAAAAGTAAAATCAAGACGATCGATAGCAACGGCTAACTTTTAGGTTCAAGACCTGTAGTAGGCCATCGATATATTTTGTGTCCAGCTCTATAGACCACTCGACCACCTAGACTAAACACAACATGATAGAATTGATTGCAGAATAGCTAAGTTGTCTGTCCTCAAGGATTAAAAAATGCAGTCACAGAAATAGTTATATATAAAAAAAATGATTATGACCAAAATAAAACAGGCGACTGGCCACAAAACACAAACATCGATGCTAGGTAATAAAACGGCTAGTTCTTCACACTCTTTACAATACAAATAACCTATCATTAACACATCTTGAACAAACATTATTTACTCTTATTTATGCATAAAACATCCCTGCCTCTTCCTTGAATTCCTCAATGTTTGTGTTTATGTTGTGTATTATTGCATTTAGTTCCGTGAATGATTTGCTTTTCTTTTTATTACGAGATAGTTCATTTAGCAATTTACTGATAGTTAATTCATAAGATACAATCTTCAGTGGAATTTCACATTTAAAGATCCGGTATATCACCCTGTCATACTCAGTTCCAAAATTCTCTTCAAAACTACTTCGAATTTGTTCATATGTGAATGTTGAAAGCCATTTATCATAAATTGCTATAGCAGTTTTTTCTTTCATATATTGACTGAAAAGGTAATTTAAATCTGGTGAAGTTAACATATATGCAAAAGCTGCAACTAAACTTATTCTATTGCTCATCATAGCTACGTGGAATGCGGATCGCTCATCAACGGTAAACGAAATATCATGAATTGATCTTGCGAAACCAGTTATGTCTTGCTCAATGTTATGAATAATTAATTGAACCTCTGAAAGAAAATGTTTCATTGCATATTGGATCTCTTGAATAACCATTGAAACATTTTTACCTTCACACCATCTATTTATTCCAAAACTTATTCTAGTTTTCACTTCCTCGCCCAATGAATCATATTCAGCTGAGCTGATACTTTTCCATCCTGGAGGTTTTAAAGTTTCTCTTCTGCCAACATCCGACTTTAAATAGTTAAAAAGTTGTTCTGCTAAATTGTTTATCACTTTGGTTTTGTATTCTTTTGCTTCATTCATTTTCTAAACCAAACAAAAAAAATATATATATACATTATAAATTATTGTTTATTGAATAGTAATTTTCATCTAAATAACATAGCAAAACAAGATCCATTTTTTAAAATTGTATTCCAATAAAAAAAATTAATATGAAGATAAGGATAAAAGAGTACAGGCTGTGTTGAAGACCCATAGGTGGACGTCGGCTGTTTTCTGCTGTTTGGTCTGGTTGTTGTTCCTTTGACAAATTCCTCATTTTCAGTCTCAATTTTATGATGTACTATTAATATCACATACAACGCCATAATGCCTGAATCGTAACAATTGGAATAACTGACCGTATTTTTCAGAGATAGCTATAAATGTTATTTCATTTGAGGAGAAACATTAAGAGACTAGAAAGGTAATTCGTTTTGAGGAATTTAAAAAAATGATTTTTTGTATATAATAATTATTTAAATTCTATAACTTTCACAGTTGTTTGAATTAACTTATACTTATTATATAATGTTTTCCTTATCGTATCAAAAATTTGGATGGAGCGGGATTATTTTAAGGAATGTACTGTGCATGATTCATGGTATTATGTTTCGGTCTTCTATATTGTTTGACTTGGTTTTTATAGTCCTCCTTTGTAGCTTATTAGACCCAAAGGCAACAACAATCAGTTTGCTTCCGCCGTTGTCTTTTTACTCCTGCACAAATCTCCTATAAAAATGTGGAACAAATACATATCTTTTTGAAAAATATTTCGGATGATCCTTCTTACAAACCGACTTTCACATTTTTTAAATTTAGATGAAGAATCTACCGTTCATCATCGGTGACCTCTTTTTATTACAAAAGCACATGCCTGTATTGTACATCAAAGAGAAATGACAATTTTGATTATTTTCTATTCCGCATAATATTAATGAAATCTTCGGACATACAATGGAATGAAGAACTGTTAAGATTGAATATAATTTTATAACTGCTTCCCTCGGTCATATATAGAAACGAAACACATTATATGAACATGCATAGAGCACAAAAAACAAACTCCAGTCATCTTTGTAAAGTTGTGTTGAATATAGTTTAATATCCTTTGTATTTAAATGATGAAAACACAGACACTGTCTTTCTTGTCATTTATAAAAATAAAAATATACTTAAAAGCCAATTGTTCGTTTAACAGTTTGAAGTCTTTGCACATGATTTAAGCTATTGACTAGTAAGTGTTTTTGATGAGAAAGATGACGAAAGTAAACTAAACACTTTAGGGGCACTAGCTGTCAAATTCATATTGACTAACTTGACTCAAATTCTTTGATTTGTAACATACTAAAACGTATATCCAATTAATAGAAAGTCTAAACAAACAATTTACAATGCATAGGCTCAATAATATGTATCAACATGTCGTATTTTTTTAGTCTAGATGCCATCTAATTAACGATCAGGATGACCTTCAAAGACTGCGGATGGTCATTTAACCAGACATTGACATACATATAAATATGAACACGTAGCGAAGTCGTTCAATAAGATTTTTTTAAGTTTGTTTTAATTCATATTATAGGTGAACAATGTATGCATCGTTTTTAACATGTATAGGAATAACTTTCTTTGGATCGAATCATCAGTCAATCAAATGCATGTTTTACCCTTGTTTCATTCTCAATGTTGATTATCTTTTCCTAAAAGTCATATGACACTAGCGACTGATGAACAATAATGTTTATCCAATTCTTGAACCAATGCATGTATATATTATAAACTTAGTCTTATGTGCACGATTTTATCATTTTTTCGCAAACAAATCGTATAATCGTCATTTTTTTAACTATCTGTCTGTTATGAAGCACCTCGGTAATTGTCATGTTTTTTTAGCCGTAGTTTACCGATTTTCACCTTGTAGTTCATAATCAACAAAGAACATGGATATTGAGCACGTGTATAACATGCACATTCATATAAAAGTTTATTTCATTGACAGATCCATGCGTATTGCGTTTAGATGATTTTTACGAGGAGGGTCACGCTACGGTCACTTGCATACGGACAATATGTCGGCGAATTGCTTCCTTAAAGCAATCAATTAAAAAAGTAAACCTCTTCTAAATGTGGAAAAATTAAAGAATTTTCATTAGAAAAAGTATGTGTACATAAGTTTTATAATGAAAATCCATTTAGTTATAAAAACATATGCATATTTATTTTTTTTAAATTTGAGGTTTCATTTGACTTTAATAACTGAACACGCCTAATTGATGTGTAACCAATCCCTAGTTAAGAGTTAAAATTGAAGTTCACACGAATACAGATTCATTGAGGTCGAATCATTCACTTGCAAGTAAATATCAGCGATGTTTTATTATATTATTAGTTTTATTATTATATACATTTTTTAGCAAATAAGGGAAATGATTGGCTACTTGCGCTACATAAAAGGTCTTTACTGGCGTCTTTCAAAGGCAATTGTATGCTGATTCTAGAAATAGATGGTTTTATTTTTTCCTTTAAATCAGTGCCCGAAAATTGCTACTTCTGATGGCACAAGGTCACTTTCGAATGATATTTTCAAGGTTCTTTGTTTTACAACTTTAAAAAGCAAAATCCCAGTACTTTGTTATGTACCTTTATGGAATAATAATCAATTAACTTCAAATTTCAAAATTTTAGGGGCGATTACTCATATGAAAGGTCACCAGTTCGCTTTTGACCGACTGTGCCATTTCCCCAACAAAACACCCAAACAGTTGGCATCGGTTCTTTTGTGTTTACTTACCTTGTATAGTTTGAGAGGAGTTAGGGCAAACATAAAATAAAACTATGACCTGTGTGGACACAGGACCTCAAATAAAGATGCCCTAATTCTCTATCACTTATGTTTTATGAGATATAATTACATTTACATATAACTAATGGAAAATACAAAAGAGAAGTAACTCTCACTTGGAATCTCATAAACGCTTTTGTATAATCTGACCAGTGCATCTTGAGGATTTAACGAGCAATTTAGAAAAATAAACTTGTCTTTATTGTCTACTGTTAATGAAGCAATGCGAAGAGAGACAAAAACGTGTTCGGTTAACAGGATGAGTTTCAGAAGTGCAACACCTTCTCGAAGGCATATGAAAGACATATCGCAAAACCCATTATCATCGCGAGACAAAATATGGCGGTAGAAAAAATCAAAAGGTTTTCAAAAGAATGCTTGGAATATTTTGATTTTAATGAATCATTTATTACGCTGGTTAAAACTATTGATAGAGACGTTCAAACATGTGTTATGAATAATGGTTGTGTTACAGAAAATTTCTAAAATCCACGGGGATTCCGGCAAGGTTGTACTTCATCAGCTTAATTATTTGTTTTGGCTGTTGAAAGTATGGCTCCTGAGTTGAAAAATAGCAACAAAATAAAATTAATCACTGTTTAATTAGTTGGGAAAAGTCACAGCATTAAGATTCTCAGTTAGCAGGTGACACAACTCTATTTTGTAAATATAGAACAGATATCTACAATGAATGTTATAGAAAAGAACAAGAAACCTGATAACTAGCCCATATGAAAAAGGGGCTCAATATGGTTGATTTTAAAAGTTATTTTACTTCGCTAAAGGCATCATGACTTGTTAATTGTAGTTTTGCATTCTAGGAGGTTATATCTTTTAAATATATAAAGGTGTCTTTAAAAACTTTCTTTATATTTATCATGAATTTATATGGCATTTAACATTTAGAAAATTTCTTATAATTCCAGAATTTGTAAATTTATTTGTGGTTTGTATTTGATATTTTCAAAAAGAACATACATGACATAAATCTTTTAACTGGTTTATACTGCGATTTAAAACCAATACTTAATACCTGTTGTGATACTCTTGCTAAATGGATTACTGTTTCTTTATTCTTTAGAATAGTTTTCTTTCGGTCGTCGTCTGATTTTTCAAGTAGATTTATTCGTGAAGCAATTCCCAATTCTGCAGTAACAGCAAATCTCTGTACAAATCTGAATTAACATAGTGTAACGATCAACAACTATATGTCTCATTTTAAAGATTACAATTTTGAAATATATACAAAATAGGTCATATTTTGTAATGTATTTCATCTTATATCACGATACTGTACATTTAACACTAATATCAAATGGGTTTGGGTTGCATTAAGGATATCAGTCGTATTCTGTATTCCATGAAACTGAATATTTGTATTATAATCAGTTTCATACAGTATTTGTCATTTTGAAACCTTTTTAGCTTTTGTTTGTTATCCCCGACTTAGATTATTGAACAAAATCTATGATTCTAGTATAATCTAAAATATTCAAAAATAAATAGTGTAAATATAAAAAAAAGATGTGGTATGATTTGCCAATGAGACAACCCTCCCGTGAGACCAAATGACACAGACATTAACAACTATAGGTCACCGTAAGGCCTTAATTTGTTTTACTGTTCAATTATATAAGTTTAAGTTCTCCTTATTTAATTTCTCTATAATCTACAAATTTAGATTGAGATGTTTTATTAATATGATTACAATTATATAAACTGTACAATTTGCTTACTTCTATGCATATGAAGTATTCAAAACGCTATACGGTATCTAACATTTCTTTTAACTGTCATATCTCTATCGTCGCTGATCATCTGATTTTGTTTTTTCCGGGAACACCACGATGCATGACCCTATTGGGATAAGACCTACTTAAACATGTTAACCTTCTGGCGTTCTCAGGCTGAATAATGATTTTTCCGTTTTTGTGCAGTGCTGATGAATCTTTAAAATGCTCAGTTATACATGTTATAGTGTGTCATTTTTCTGTTTCTTTTTTTTTTATTAGTCTATTGTGTTGTATTTTCGATTTATTTTCTCTTGGCTATTATTTTTAGATTGCTTTTTTAAAAATTCATTTTGAAAACATGAATCTCGGCTGATATATATTTTTTTAGACTTCAATATTCTATCATCTTTTATGTTCAAATCAATGGAAAAAGTTGTTATGACTTTCTAGAATGTCCTTTTTCGTTTTTGATATAGGGGTATTTGTAAATTTCAAGATCTTTGTTTTTGCATTTTGAATAATTATCGTGCATATAAAGACGTCATTGTTGATTATTTGGCTGCTTATTGAAAAAAGGTAAAAGAGTCCGCGACTTGGGGCTACCTTAAGACGAGTTAGACACCAATGTAGTCACGATAGAAGTAGTTTGTTAATACGCCTTTTAATCCTTCATATTTCAAATCGTATGGATAATGCTGCGCAGGAAGGAATGAATCACTATTCAAAGAGAAACCCAATGGTTCGAATAAGAGACATGTTCAACGATGAAATTTTCGCATAGATAAACAAAAACATCAATTAAACAAACGTCATTCGTCATAACAAAGAAACGTAAACATTAAACAAATCGACGGCCAATTACCATATACTGTAGACAAAAAGACACGGATATAATAGGAAAACATCATTATTTAGTTTTACTATGGGCCTCATCCGTCTAAAGTTAAGTGGGCTTTGGTATGGTTATTAAATTTAATTTCTCACTTTCACAACAGGTTAATTATTTTGATCAATCTTCCACAGATATGTTCTGTTGATCAACCTGATCGAAGGCATAATTACGACCACAATCTCCATGACAAAAAGAGATAAACATATAGGAAACTAAAGATAATCTAAGTTTTGATTATTTCACTAGGTTTGTTACTTATCTTTTTAATGTTATGTTTTTGTTTTCTGTTTTTTCGTTGTTATTTTTGTTTTTCCCGATAAAAAAACTCAGTTCATACACGTATTTTCATTTGATTTTATGACCATACACAATAAACAAGTAAATTTACCTGAAATAATATT
Source organism: Mytilus galloprovincialis (assembly GCF_965363235.1). NCBI lineage: Eukaryota > Metazoa > Mollusca > Bivalvia > Mytilida > Mytilidae > Mytilus > Mytilus galloprovincialis. The sequence continues at coordinate 78,212,051 of NC_134845.1, read as the reverse complement.
CTACTCGTTTGTCTTTGTTTTTTTCAATGGTTTCGCTGAGCATAAGCATAAACTTTTCAAATGGTCTTGTAAAACGAGTTTTCTTACGTTTTCTAACCTACAGAAGAAAAAAATTATGGAAAGCCACATGTCATAGTATGGAAAGCCACATGGGACCCCCCGACTCCGTGCATGTTTTATATAGTACTTTCACGGCCGTGTAAGATTACCGAACCCGTGAATGTTTTTTCCGATTCCGCGAATGTTTGGACCGACTCCGTGAAAGTTTTGGACCGATTCCGTGAAAGTTCCTGACCGACTCCGCGAATGATATAGCCCGACTTATTTAACAAACTCTTTAAACGCAATGCCAGTTGACATGTACTCGGCCGTGCAAGATAGATGCCGACTTTGAAAACTTTATTTCAATTACATAGCACATTCGCGGCCGTGTAAGATTGATGCCGACTTTGATAACTTTATTTAATTACATAGCACATTCGCGGCCGTGTAAGATTGATGCCGACTCTGTAGTAATTAATTTGATTAAAACGTTAGTAATTAGTGATGGTCGCGGCCGTGTAATACAATTTATTGCCGACTGTGTCCATTTCATACATATCATTAGCGATCTCCATGGAATCATTAAAACCATTATAATTATATAATGCATAATTATTTTGTATTTTTCGCTACTTGTCATTGTATTAATATGTATTTGACAATTTTATTCTTACCTCTTATAGTTTTTTAATATTTGATCTAAAATCTAAAATAATTTAGAAGGGAATTTTGTTTGGGGGGGGGGTTCTTTGTTTATGTAAACGGTATAAAACGAGAATATATGCGGATTTTTTTATGTTACTATATTGACAGTACCGCCCCTAATTTTGATAACTTGCTCCACATGAATACAATATATTAGATGTTCTTTTTTTAGTGCGGATTATCTTTTTTCTTTTGCTGTTTTATAATGCATGCATACAATTAGTAGCAGAACCAGGAGACAAGTTTAGCAATTGTTATAGTTTCACGAAAAGAACTGTCTATCATTTTTTCTTTTGAGGATACGAATATCATATATAGATATTCATTATTCCTACTAGAAAATATAACTATTTCAAAGGTTTTAAAAGTATGTTCCTGTTGATTTATCCTGTAAATGGTTTTACTCATTAATACTATCTCATAAAAATTAAGAAAAGTCACCAAGAAATAACTTGTTCAGTATCAATAGAATATTTTTTCACATGTAAAGATGTCTGATAATATATCGTTCGAGAAATACGAATCTGATAGAGGAAAACTTGTCATCGTTGTCGAAGAACATAAATTTCGTCAGGCATTTGTTAGAGAAATTAGATGGAGATACACAGATATTCGAGTTGTTCTAGGCATTTAGATTATTTACATGAAACTAATACTCAGAAACTAGAAAGACAGATTTTGAGAAAAGCATGCAAACGAAAAAGCAACTGGTATGTTATCTGAGCAACCTCCTACAATAATTAATATTTGAAATATGTTTAACCTCCTTCTTTCAACTATACATAAAACAGAGAAAGAAGGAAACTTCATCCAGTTCAACAAAAAAATCAATCCGAATTTCACAAATTCTTGATGATATTTGGTGTTGCAACAAACAAAGATGATTCAGCATATTTTATGTATTAAAATGACTTTAAAATAACTCTGCCAGGCGGTAAATTGATGGTCCTATGCATGGATGAAGGAGGAGAGAAGTCAATTATTTAGTTGATATATATATAAGTAAAAATAAATAAATTCATAAAATTGGCGCAATTAGATGTTGTTTTTTTGGCGCAGATGATACCTATAATTTTTAAATTGGAGTGGCGCAAAAGTAGCATTGGCGTAAATAAGTTGTGGCGCAAATGAGTTCATTTTAGGCGCAAAAAAAATATCGCCCATCAATAAAACCCATATTATAATTGATATTTAAATGTGGAAGTATATTATTCCATTGTTTAGAGTTTAATAAAGCTAGAATTAACTATTTTATGTTATTCTTGATTCACAGATTCAGCTACGAGAAAGTGCATAATAAATTTAACAAATCGGTTCTAGTAAATAAGAAAACATTATGTAACATTGATACATAAGTGTTATAACATAAGTATGAGTTATGACAATTTCCGCTAGATTTGTTTATAAAAACTCAATTATTTAAAAAAAAAACATTTTAAAAAAGGTTACAGAGTAAATGAATTTATGTCTGAAGATGGAACATATACATTCTGTATGTGCCTGCATGTCCCAAGTCGGGAGCCTGTTGTTCTTCAGTGGTTGTCATTTGTTGCTGTGTTACATATTTAATTTTCGTAAATCATTTTGTACATAAATTAGCCTACCGTTAGTTTTCTCGTTTGAATTGTTTTACATTTGTCATTTTTTGGGCCTTTTATAGCTGACTATGCGGTATGGGCTTATATTTATAAACTTGACTTGCTTAATCTTGATTCGAGTGTGAGGAGCCGTTATCCAGCTTGCTTTCGTCAAGCGTAAAACTGTCTTAGGAAGGGGGAAAAGACCAGTAATAATTCTTATATGATTTGCACATTAGGAAATACGTTAATATGATTGGTCGAGAGGGCTTCCGATAGTTGATACGACGTTTTTTATTTAAGAAATAATTCATGGAAGCCATAGATTTGTTGGAAATTTACACGCGGCCTGGGCCGTGATATTCGAACTTTATCCTGATCTCACTCCCAAAAAAGGTTCACATTGTGGTTCGCGGTATAAATATACATATATCGCTCGTACAGTAAAAAAATGTGTAAGGGTTTCGCGGAACCCAGTGTCTCGCCTACTTTTGCTGTTAATCACACACTCATCAAAAATGATGAAAAAAATCAATAAAATTATTCCTCTCGATACCATCTTTTGATTGTCAGAAGCTTCTGTCCAAGTTTGGTAAAAATCCAGGCTAGTTTAAGAATCTTAAAAATGTTTTAAATACTTTAACTGCAGACTGTATGTAATGTTAACTGGAAGAAAAACTAAGTCCATTTATAAGTAAAATACGGGAAAAATGGAATTTTATTTTTACAAAATTTACTTCTGGATACTATCTCCTGATCATAAACAAGCTTCTGACCAAGTTTTGTACATTTCCAGGATAGTTTAAGAAAGTTATTAAAATTTTTAAAACTTTAACCACAGAGTGAATGTAATGTTTCCTGGCAGAAAAAACTAAGTCCATTTATAAGTAAAATACGGAAAAAATGGAATTTTATTTTTACAAAATTTACTTCTGGATACTATATATATCTTATGAACATAAACAAGCTTCTGTCCAAGTTTCGTACAATTCAAGGATAGTTTAAGAAAGTTATTAAAATTTCAAAAACTTTAACCACAGAGTGAATATTTGTGGACGCCGCCGACGCCGCCGACGCCGACGGAATGTAGGATCGCTATGTCTCGCTTTTTCGACTAAAGGCGAAGGCTCGACAAAAAGAGAGCGAATAAACCCTGACAATGAGCGAAAAGTAGCACCGGACGCTTCACGTGTTGACCAGATTCTTGTTACCCACCAGGAGCACCTGGGAACATCCCCTACTTCATGAGGTGAATTTATATGTCTTTATGCTTTTATGTAGTGTCTTAATACTGTTGTTATTCTTTTTGTCAATATCGAATTTTGGCATAGCGTTAAAAAAAACTCTTAAGAGCCTGTGTCGCTCACCTTGATCTATGGGCATATCAAACAAAGGATAGATATATACTCTCCAACCTTTTAGATGAGAATAGACTTCATGACAAAAATCTCTATTTTGTTTTATCTTGTATTACTGATTTTTGAGTCTGTTTAGTTTCTTTGACTTTATTAATATTAATATTTTTATTAACTTTGTATTTACATTGTATCATAGATCAAATTTATTCGTTCAGTGTATGTTCATTGTGTTACTACGTTTTTTGATTGAGTTAAGCCATTCCAATTGATATTTTATAGTGTGTCTTTCTATGTTGTGATGTTACACTATTGTTTCAGATAAGGGAGAAGGTATGGTGCCATTAAAACATTTAATCAAAACATTTAATCCCGCTGCAATTTTTTGTACCTGTCCTTAGTCAGGAATCTGATGTTCAGTTGTTGTCGTTTGTTGATGTGGTTCATAAGTGTTTCTCGTTTCTCGTTTTTTTTTTTATATAGATTAGACCGTTGGTTTTCTCGTTTGAATGGTTTTACACTAGTAATTTTTTGGGGCCCTTTATAGCTTGCTGTTCGGTGTGAGCCAATGCTCCGTGTTGAAGACCGTACCTTGACCTATAATGGTTTACTTTTATAAATTGTGACTTCTATGGAGAGTTGTCTCATTGGCACTCATACCACATCTTCCATAAATCTAATAACAGAAAATTCCATAGACATCTTTATACTCGCCAAATATACTACTTTGTTTAACTTAGTAGTTATTGATAGACAAATTCATACTCTTGAAACTGTCCCATGCATATGGCATTATAGGTGTTGTCTTGGAAACATTTAACATGTAATTGGTCATTTGTATTCATGTGATTGCTGAGGGAACATATGATATTTAAGTTTGTTCCCACATCACAATTCATTAAGTTGATATCTACACGTGAATTATATTAACAGGACGAGCCATTCAAGCATTTTGAGGCATTATATTTTTTCCCCATATCACAATTTAAAATATGATATCAATAATATCCGTATGAGGGTATGGATACGGTTTACAAAATAGAGAATAATATGCAAATAATATAGAAATGAGAATAATTGGCGCCAGATACAAAAGAAATGAGAATAGTGGAGTGCTAGAAAATAAAACGAATAATGGGATGGTAAATCATGAAGAATAGAAAGGGATAGAGAGAAAAAAAAGTCGAAAAAGTTAAAGAAAACAAGTATGAAGACTCTAATCCAAACACTCATGTACACTTCATTTAAATTTTTTTTTATCATTTCAAGAAGAACTATTTAGATCACTAATGTAGTTTATAAAATAACCAGAGCCGGCTGCATTCTCGCAATGTTCAATTTTGACATGTTACGTACTTGAATGAATTGAATGTTAAAAATCCATTCAGACATTATAACGAAAAGGAATTTACAAAATATTTCAATAAGTCAGTTCACATTTTTCGCGAAGTCTGTCAAGAACTTTCACGGAATCGGTTCATAACCTTAAGGTAGTCGGAATTAAACATTCGCGGAATCGGTCAACAACTTCACGGAGTCGTTCCAAAACGCGAAGTCGGTCAACAACTTTCACGGAATCGGTTCATAACTTTCACGGAGTCGGTATAAGGTAGCAATACACAGTTAGAAGTTTAGTTTCGCATTATGGCCCCTGTGAATGTTTTAAATATGAAAGTTTTTGTACAATAAAATTGATTTTTAGATAATTGAAGAATAATATAGCCTTCTTAGTGGGTTTATATGAACATTAAGATTGTTTTTAACATGTTTTATAGGCCATTTATATGATTGACAGTCCGTATTTTCCTATCCGTACCGTTCATAGGTCCATACATTATTGTAGTGTTTATCAACAAAGATTTTGCGCTCGATCTTTTCAATTCAATTTTATGGAAAAACGAGCAGATAAGCATATGATTTTTTTGGGACCACTTGATAGATATAAACCTATGGATTCAGGAAAGGTATTACTGTAATTGATTGAAATTTTCCTTTAGACCAAATTTTGGAGACTTTTGTGACATGTTCACCCCCCTTTTTTGCTATATTTTGTATCTAAGAAATGCAGATTGTTGCCATGGTTACACCCAAGAGGGATTATATTTCACCCTTATGACCATTAGAAATCAAATCTATGGAAGATTCTCTTTCTATAAGTATATACATGCATAACACACATATAAAGCCTTCTTTGTTAGACAGGAGGGGAAAGAGGGTGTTTAAAAATTATGAGTGTCAATTTTAAGTTTTTTTCCTAACTGTGTATTGCTACCTTATGGCATTTGACAAAGCAAAGAATTGCCTTTTTTTAGACAAATCATACCACAAATCTATTGATAACTATGTTATAGATACAATTCTGAGGGAGAAACAACCTTTAGAATGACAATATATGTTAGTTTTGTTGTTTATTGTCCTTAGCAACCAATATAGACATTTTGACATAAAGACTTGGTTCCGTCATAAATTGAAACTTTATTGGCTACCCCTTGGAAAAGAAGATTGCGCGTTATTTAGAAACCTTAGAAGGGAACGCTTTATATTTTTTCATGCGACTAAATCAAATTTATTATTTTAGCAAGTATAAAGTCACAATTTACCATGAATTAAGCCTAAATTTTTTCCCGCTATTATAAATGAATTCAGTATTTACTAAATTTTAACCAAGGCTTTGGTATGGTAATACACAACAAAATTGACATTCTAGAGCTTTAAAATAGCTTTAACTTGTACAATTTGTCTACTGTTAAGGTCAATTTATGTTTTTAAACAAGAAAAGACAGGCTTAGAAGGTATAGTTTTAGAAATTTGACTAAAAAAGGAGAAAATGCACTTTGACATGGCATGTTTCATAAAATCACTTTTTTGTTGCATTTCAGTGTCAACTGCTAACCTTCATAAAATATTTATTTCTTAACCGATTTTCAAAACTAGCAGGCCAATTTGCTCGTTTTAGCTAGTAGAAAACAGAAATCCATTTAAAGTGGAATTGGGAAAAAAAATGTTAATCCTTAAGGTAGCAATACACAGTTAGAAGTTTAGTTTCGCATTATGGCCCCTGTGAATGTTTTAAATATGAAAGTTTTTGTACAATAAAATTGATTTTTAGATAATTGAAGAATAATATAGCCTTCTTAGTGGGTTTATATGAACATTAAGATTGTTTTTAACATGTTTTATAGGCCATTTATATGATTGACAGTCCGTATTTTCCTATCCGTACCGTTCATAGGTCCATACATTATTGTAGTGTTTATCAACAAAGATTTTGCGCTCGATCTTTTCAATTCAATTTTATGGAAAAACGAGCAGATAAGCATATGATTTTTTTGGGACCACTTGATAGATATAAACCTATGGATTCAGGAAAGGTATTACTGTAATTGATTGAAATTTTCCTTTAGACCAAATTTTGGAGACTTTTGTGACATGTTCACCCCCCTTTTTTGCTATATTTTGTATCTAAGAAATGCAGATTGTTGCCATGGTTACACCCAAGAGGGATTATATTTCACCCTTATGACCATTAGAAATCAAATCTATGGAAGATTCTCTTTCTATAAGTATATACATGCATAACACACATATAAAGCCTTCTTTGTTAGACAGGAGGGGAAAGAGGGTGTTTAAAAATTATGAGTGTCAATTTTAAGTTTTTTTCCTAACTGTGTATTGCTACCTTATGGCATTTGACAAAGCAAAGAATTGCCTTTTTTTAGACAAATCATACCACAAATCTATTGATAACTATGTTATAGATACAATTCTGAGGGAGAAACAACCTTTAGAATGACAATATATGTTAGTTTTGTTGTTTATTGTCCTTAGCAACCAATATAGACATTTTGACATAAAGACTTGGTTCCGTCATAAATTGAAACTTTATTGGCTACCCCTTGGAAAAGAAGATTGCGCGTTATTTAGAAACCTTAGAAGGGAACGCTTTATATTTTTTCATGCGACTAAATCAAATTTATTATTTTAGCAAGTATAAAGTCACAATTTACCATGAATTAAGCCTAAATTTTTTCCCGCTATTATAAATGAATTCAGTATTTACTAAATTTTAACCAAGGCTTTGGTATGGTAATACACAACAAAATTGACATTCTAGAGCTTTAAAATAGCTTTAACTTGTACAATTTGTCTACTGTTAAGGTCAATTTATGTTTTTAAACAAGAAAAGACAGGCTTAGAAGGTATAGTTTTAGAAATTTGACTAAAAAAGGAGAAAATGCACTTTGACATGGCATGTTTCATAAAATCACTTTTTTGTTGCATTTCAGTGTCAACTGCTAACCTTCATAAAATATTTATTTCTTAACCGATTTTCAAAACTAGCAGGCCAATTTGCTCGTTTTAGCTAGTAGAAAACAGAAATCCATTTAAAGTGGAATTGGGAAAAAAAATGTTAATCCTTAAGGTAGCAATACACAGTTAGAAGTTTAGTTTCGCATTATGGCCCCTGTGAATGTTTTAAATATGAAAGTTTTTGTACAATAAAATTGATTTTTAGATAATTGAAGAATAATATAGCCTTCTTAGTGGGTTTATATGAACATTAAGATTGTTTTTAACATGTTTTATAGGCCATTTATATGATTGACAGTCCGTATTTTCCTATCCGTACCGTTCATAGGTCCATACATTATTGTAGTGTTTATCAACAAAGATTTTGCGCTCGATCTTTTCAATTCAATTTTATGGAAAAACGAGCAGATAAGCATATGATTTTTTTGGGACCACTTGATAGATATAAACCTATGGATTCAGGAAAGGTATTACTGTAATTGATTGAAATTTTCCTTTAGACCAAATTTTGGAGACTTTTGTGACATGTTCACCCCCCTTTTTTGCTATATTTTGTATCTAAGAAATGCAGATTGTTGCCATGGTTACACCCAAGAGGGATTATATTTCACCCTTATGACCATTAGAAATCAAATCTATGGAAGATTCTCTTTCTATAAGTATATACATGCATAACACACATATAAAGCCTTCTTTGTTAGACAGGAGGGGAAAGAGGGTGTTTAAAAATTATGAGTGTCAATTTTAAGTTTTTTTCCTAACTGTGTATTGCTACCTTATGGCATTTGACAAAGCAAAGAATTGCCTTTTTTTAGACAAATCATACCACAAATCTATTGATAACTATGTTATAGATACAATTCTGAGGGAGAAACAACCTTTAGAATGACAATATATGTTAGTTTTGTTGTTTATTGTCCTTAGCAACCAATATAGACATTTTGACATAAAGACTTGGTTCCGTCATAAATTGAAACTTTATTGGCTACCCCTTGGAAAAGAAGATTGCGCGTTATTTAGAAACCTTAGAAGGGAACGCTTTATATTTTTTCATGCGACTAAATCAAATTTATTATTTTAGCAAGTATAAAGTCACAATTTACCATGAATTAAGCCTAAATTTTTTCCCGCTATTATAAATGAATTCAGTATTTACTAAATTTTAACCAAGGCTTTGGTATGGTAATACACAACAAAATTGACATTCTAGAGCTTTAAAATAGCTTTAACTTGTACAATTTGTCTACTGTTAAGGTCAATTTATGTTTTTAAACAAGAAAAGACAGGCTTAGAAGGTATAGTTTTAGAAATTTGACTAAAAAAGGAGAAAATGCACTTTGACATGGCATGTTTCATAAAATCACTTTTTTGTTGCATTTCAGTGTCAACTGCTAACCTTCATAAAATATTTATTTCTTAACCGATTTTCAAAACTAGCAGGCCAATTTGCTCGTTTTAGCTAGTAGAAAACAGAAATCCATTTAAAGTGGAATTGGGAAAAAAAATGTTAATCCTTAAGGTAGCAATACACAGTTAGAAGTTTAGTTTCGCATTATGGCCCCTGTGAATGTTTTAAATATGAAAGTTTTTGTACAATAAAATTGATTTTTAGATAATTGAAGAATAATATAGCCTTCTTAGTGGGTTTATATGAACATTAAGATTGTTTTTAACATGTTTTATAGGCCATTTATATGATTGACAGTCCGTATTTTCCTATCCGTACCGTTCATAGGTCCATACATTATTGTAGTGTTTATCAACAAAGATTTTGCGCTCGATCTTTTCAATTCAATTTTATGGAAAAACGAGCAGATAAGCATATGATTTTTTTGGGACCACTTGATAGATATAAACCTATGGATTCAGGAAAGGTATTACTGTAATTGATTGAAATTTTCCTTTAGACCAAATTTTGGAGACTTTTGTGACATGTTCACCCCCCTTTTTTGCTATATTTTGTATCTAAGAAATGCAGATTGTTGCCATGGTTACACCCAAGAGGGATTATATTTCACCCTTATGACCATTAGAAATCAAATCTATGGAAGATTCTCTTTCTATAAGTATATACATGCATAACACACATATAAAGCCTTCTTTGTTAGACAGGAGGGGAAAGAGGGTGTTTAAAAATTATGAGTGTCAATTTTAAGTTTTTTTCCTAACTGTGTATTGCTACCTTATGGCATTTGACAAAGCAAAGAATTGCCTTTTTTTAGACAAATCATACCACAAATCTATTGATAACTATGTTATAGATACAATTCTGAGGGAGAAACAACCTTTAGAATGACAATATATGTTAGTTTTGTTGTTTATTGTCCTTAGCAACCAATATAGACATTTTGACATAAAGACTTGGTTCCGTCATAAATTGAAACTTTATTGGCTACCCCTTGGAAAAGAAGATTGCGCGTTATTTAGAAACCTTAGAAGGGAACGCTTTATATTTTTTCATGCGACTAAATCAAATTTATTATTTTAGCAAGTATAAAGTCACAATTTACCATGAATTAAGCCTAAATTTTTTCCCGCTATTATAAATGAATTCAGTATTTACTAAATTTTAACCAAGGCTTTGGTATGGTAATACACAACAAAATTGACATTCTAGAGCTTTAAAATAGCTTTAACTTGTACAATTTGTCTACTGTTAAGGTCAATTTATGTTTTTAAACAAGAAAAGACAGGCTTAGAAGGTATAGTTTTAGAAATTTGACTAAAAAAGGAGAAAATGCACTTTGACATGGCATGTTTCATAAAATCACTTTTTTGTTGCATTTCAGTGTCAACTGCTAACCTTCATAAAATATTTATTTCTTAACCGATTTTCAAAACTAGCAGGCCAATTTGCTCGTTTTAGCTAGTAGAAAACAGAAATCCATTTAAAGTGGAATTGGGAAAAAAAATGTTAATCCTTAAGGTAGCAATACACAGTTAGAAGTTTAGTTTCGCATTATGGCCCCTGTGAATGTTTTAAATATGAAAGTTTTTGTACAATAAAATTGATTTTTAGATAATTGAAGAATAATATAGCCTTCTTAGTGGGTTTATATGAACATTAAGATTGTTTTTAACATGTTTTATAGGCCATTTATATGATTGACAGTCCGTATTTTCCTATCCGTACCGTTCATAGGTCCATACATTATTGTAGTGTTTATCAACAAAGATTTTGCGCTCGATCTTTTCAATTCAATTTTATGGAAAAACGAGCAGATAAGCATATGATTTTTTTGGGACCACTTGATAGATATAAACCTATGGATTCAGGAAAGGTATTACTGTAATTGATTGAAATTTTCCTTTAGACCAAATTTTGGAGACTTTTGTGACATGTTCACCCCCCTTTTTTGCTATATTTTGTATCTAAGAAATGCAGATTGTTGCCATGGTTACACCCAAGAGGGATTATATTTCACCCTTATGACCATTAGAAATCAAATCTATGGAAGATTCTCTTTCTATAAGTATATACATGCATAACACACATATAAAGCCTTCTTTGTTAGACAGGAGGGGAAAGAGGGTGTTTAAAAATTATGAGTGTCAATTTTAAGTTTTTTTCCTAACTGTGTATTGCTACCTTATGGCATTTGACAAAGCAAAGAATTGCCTTTTTTTAGACAAATCATACCACAAATCTATTGATAACTATGTTATAGATACAATTCTGAGGGAGAAACAACCTTTAGAATGACAATATATGTTAGTTTTGTTGTTTATTGTCCTTAGCAACCAATATAGACATTTTGACATAAAGACTTGGTTCCGTCATAAATTGAAACTTTATTGGCTACCCCTTGGAAAAGAAGATTGCGCGTTATTTAGAAACCTTAGAAGGGAACGCTTTATATTTTTTCATGCGACTAAATCAAATTTATTATTTTAGCAAGTATAAAGTCACAATTTACCATGAATTAAGCCTAAATTTTTTCCCGCTATTATAAATGAATTCAGTATTTACTAAATTTTAACCAAGGCTTTGGTATGGTAATACACAACAAAATTGACATTCTAGAGCTTTAAAATAGCTTTAACTTGTACAATTTGTCTACTGTTAAGGTCAATTTATGTTTTTAAACAAGAAAAGACAGGCTTAGAAGGTATAGTTTTAGAAATTTGACTAAAAAAGGAGAAAATGCACTTTGACATGGCATGTTTCATAAAATCACTTTTTTGTTGCATTTCAGTGTCAACTGCTAACCTTCATAAAATATTTATTTCTTAACCGATTTTCAAAACTAGCAGGCCAATTTGCTCGTTTTAGCTAGTAGAAAACAGAAATCCATTTAAAGTGGAATTGGGAAAAAAAATGTTAATCCTTAAGGTAGCAATACACAGTTAGAAGTTTAGTTTCGCATTATGGCCCCTGTGAATGTTTTAAATATGAAAGTTTTTGTACAATAAAATTGATTTTTAGATAATTGAAGAATAATATAGCCTTCTTAGTGGGTTTATATGAACATTAAGATTGTTTTTAACATGTTTTATAGGCCATTTATATGATTGACAGTCCGTATTTTCCTATCCGTACCGTTCATAGGTCCATACATTATTGTAGTGTTTATCAACAAAGATTTTGCGCTCGATCTTTTCAATTCAATTTTATGGAAAAACGAGCAGATAAGCATATGATTTTTTTGGGACCACTTGATAGATATAAACCTATGGATTCAGGAAAGGTATTACTGTAATTGATTGAAATTTTCCTTTAGACCAAATTTTGGAGACTTTTGTGACATGTTCACCCCCCTTTTTTGCTATATTTTGTATCTAAGAAATGCAGATTGTTGCCATGGTTACACCCAAGAGGGATTATATTTCACCCTTATGACCATTAGAAATCAAATCTATGGAAGATTCTCTTTCTATAAGTATATACATGCATAACACACATATAAAGCCTTCTTTGTTAGACAGGAGGGGAAAGAGGGTGTTTAAAAATTATGAGTGTCAATTTTAAGTTTTTTTCCTAACTGTGTATTGCTACCTTATGGCATTTGACAAAGCAAAGAATTGCCTTTTTTTAGACAAATCATACCACAAATCTATTGATAACTATGTTATAGATACAATTCTGAGGGAGAAACAACCTTTAGAATGACAATATATGTTAGTTTTGTTGTTTATTGTCCTTAGCAACCAATATAGACATTTTGACATAAAGACTTGGTTCCGTCATAAATTGAAACTTTATTGGCTACCCCTTGGAAAAGAAGATTGCGCGTTATTTAGAAACCTTAGAAGGGAACGCTTTATATTTTTTCATGCGACTAAATCAAATTTATTATTTTAGCAAGTATAAAGTCACAATTTACCATGAATTAAGCCTAAATTTTTTCCCGCTATTATAAATGAATTCAGTATTTACTAAATTTTAACCAAGGCTTTGGTATGGTAATACACAACAAAATTGACATTCTAGAGCTTTAAAATAGCTTTAACTTGTACAATTTGTCTACTGTTAAGGTCAATTTATGTTTTTAAACAAGAAAAGACAGGCTTAGAAGGTATAGTTTTAGAAATTTGACTAAAAAAGGAGAAAATGCACTTTGACATGGCATGTTTCATAAAATCACTTTTTTGTTGCATTTCAGTGTCAACTGCTAACCTTCATAAAATATTTATTTCTTAACCGATTTTCAAAACTAGCAGGCCAATTTGCTCGTTTTAGCTAGTAGAAAACAGAAATCCATTTAAAGTGGAATTGGGAAAAAAAATGTTAATCCTTAAGGTAGCAATACACAGTTAGAAGTTTAGTTTCGCATTATGGCCCCTGTGAATGTTTTAAATATGAAAGTTTTTGTACAATAAAATTGATTTTTAGATAATTGAAGAATAATATAGCCTTCTTAGTGGGTTTATATGAACATTAAGATTGTTTTTAACATGTTTTATAGGCCATTTATATGATTGACAGTCCGTATTTTCCTATCCGTACCGTTCATAGGTCCATACATTATTGTAGTGTTTATCAACAAAGATTTTGCGCTCGATCTTTTCAATTCAATTTTATGGAAAAACGAGCAGATAAGCATATGATTTTTTTGGGACCACTTGATAGATATAAACCTATGGATTCAGGAAAGGTATTACTGTAATTGATTGAAATTTTCCTTTAGACCAAATTTTGGAGACTTTTGTGACATGTTCACCCCCCTTTTTTGCTATATTTTGTATCTAAGAAATGCAGATTGTTGCCATGGTTACACCCAAGAGGGATTATATTTCACCCTTATGACCATTAGAAATCAAATCTATGGAAGATTCTCTTTCTATAAGTATATACATGCATAACACACATATAAAGCCTTCTTTGTTAGACAGGAGGGGAAAGAGGGTGTTTAAAAATTATGAGTGTCAATTTTAAGTTTTTTTCCTAACTGTGTATTGCTACCTTATGGCATTTGACAAAGCAAAGAATTGCCTTTTTTTAGACAAATCATACCACAAATCTATTGATAACTATGTTATAGATACAATTCTGAGGGAGAAACAACCTTTAGAATGACAATATATGTTAGTTTTGTTGTTTATTGTCCTTAGCAACCAATATAGACATTTTGACATAAAGACTTGGTTCCGTCATAAATTGAAACTTTATTGGCTACCCCTTGGAAAAGAAGATTGCGCGTTATTTAGAAACCTTAGAAGGGAACGCTTTATATTTTTTCATGCGACTAAATCAAATTTATTATTTTAGCAAGTATAAAGTCACAATTTACCATGAATTAAGCCTAAATTTTTTCCCGCTATTATAAATGAATTCAGTATTTACTAAATTTTAACCAAGGCTTTGGTATGGTAATACACAACAAAATTGACATTCTAGAGCTTTAAAATAGCTTTAACTTGTACAATTTGTCTACTGTTAAGGTCAATTTATGTTTTTAAACAAGAAAAGACAGGCTTAGAAGGTATAGTTTTAGAAATTTGACTAAAAAAGGAGAAAATGCACTTTGACATGGCATGTTTCATAAAATCACTTTTTTGTTGCATTTCAGTGTCAACTGCTAACCTTCATAAAATATTTATTTCTTAACCGATTTTCAAAACTAGCAGGCCAATTTGCTCGTTTTAGCTAGTAGAAAACAGAAATCCATTTAAAGTGGAATTGGGAAAAAAAATGTTAATCCTTAAGGTAGCAATACACAGTTAGAAGTTTAGTTTCGCATTATGGCCCCTGTGAATGTTTTAAATATGAAAGTTTTTGTACAATAAAATTGATTTTTAGATAATTGAAGAATAATATAGCCTTCTTAGTGGGTTTATATGAACATTAAGATTGTTTTTAACATGTTTTATAGGCCATTTATATGATTGACAGTCCGTATTTTCCTATCCGTACCGTTCATAGGTCCATACATTATTGTAGTGTTTATCAACAAAGATTTTGCGCTCGATCTTTTCAATTCAATTTTATGGAAAAACGAGCAGATAAGCATATGATTTTTTTGGGACCACTTGATAGATATAAACCTATGGATTCAGGAAAGGTATTACTGTAATTGATTGAAATTTTCCTTTAGACCAAATTTTGGAGACTTTTGTGACATGTTCACCCCCCTTTTTTGCTATATTTTGTATCTAAGAAATGCAGATTGTTGCCATGGTTACACCCAAGAGGGATTATATTTCACCCTTATGACCATTAGAAATCAAATCTATGGAAGATTCTCTTTCTATAAGTATATACATGCATAACACACATATAAAGCCTTCTTTGTTAGACAGGAGGGGAAAGAGGGTGTTTAAAAATTATGAGTGTCAATTTTAAGTTTTTTTCCTAACTGTGTATTGCTACCTTATGGCATTTGACAAAGCAAAGAATTGCCTTTTTTTAGACAAATCATACCACAAATCTATTGATAACTATGTTATAGATACAATTCTGAGGGAGAAACAACCTTTAGAATGACAATATATGTTAGTTTTGTTGTTTATTGTCCTTAGCAACCAATATAGACATTTTGACATAAAGACTTGGTTCCGTCATAAATTGAAACTTTATTGGCTACCCCTTGGAAAAGAAGATTGCGCGTTATTTAGAAACCTTAGAAGGGAACGCTTTATATTTTTTCATGCGACTAAATCAAATTTATTATTTTAGCAAGTATAAAGTCACAATTTACCATGAATTAAGCCTAAATTTTTTCCAGCTATTATAAATGAATTCAGTATTTACTAAATTTTAACCAAGGCTTTGGTATGGTAATACACAACAAAATTGACATTCTAGAGCTTTAAAATAGCTTTAACTTGTACAATTTGTCTACTGTTAAGGTCAATTTATGTTTTTAAACAAGAAAAGACAGGCTTAGAAGGTATAGTTTTAGAAATTTGACTAAAAAAGGAGAAAATGCACTTTGACATGGCATGTTTCATAAAATCACTTTTTTGTTGCATTTCAGTGTCAACTGCTAACCTTCATAAAATATTTATTTCTTAACCGATTTTCAAAACTAGCAGGCCAATTTGCTCGTTTTAGCTAGTAGAAAACAGAAATCCATTTAAAGTGGAATTGGGAAAAAAAATGTTAATCCTTAAGGTAGCAATACACAGTTAGAAGTTTAGTTTCGCATTATGGCCCCTGTGAATGTTTTAAATATGAAAGTTTTTGTACAATAAAATTGATTTTTAGATAATTGAAGAATAATATAGCCTTCTTAGTGGGTTTATATGAACATTAAGATTGTTTTTAACATGTTTTATAGGCCATTTATATGATTGACAGTCCGTATTTTCCTATCCGTACCGTTCATAGGTCCATACATTATTGTAGTGTTTATCAACAAAGATTTTGCGCTCGATCTTTTCAATTCAATTTTATGGAAAAACGAGCAGATAAGCATATGATTTTTTTGGGACCACTTGATAGATATAAACCTATGGATTCAGGAAAGGTATTACTGTAATTGATTGAAATTTTCCTTTAGACCAAATTTTGGAGACTTTTGTGACATGTTCACCCCCCTTTTTTGCTATATTTTGTATCTAAGAAATGCAGATTGTTGCCATGGTTACACCCAAGAGGGATTATATTTCACCCTTATGACCATTAGAAATCAAATCTATGGAAGATTCTCTTTCTATAAGTATATACATGCATAACACACATATAAAGCCTTCTTTGTTAGACAGGAGGGGAAAGAGGGTGTTTAAAAATTATGAGTGTCAATTTTAAGTTTTTTTCCTAACTGTGTATTGCTACCTTATGGCATTTGACAAAGCAAAGAATTGCCTTTTTTTAGACAAATCATACCACAAATCTATTGATAACTATGTTATAGATACAATTCTGAGGGAGAAACAACCTTTAGAATGACAATATATGTTAGTTTTGTTGTTTATTGTCCTTAGCAACCAATATAGACATTTTGACATAAAGACTTGGTTCCGTCATAAATTGAAACTTTATTGGCTACCCCTTGGAAAAGAAGATTGCGCGTTATTTAGAAACCTTAGAAGGGAACGCTTTATATTTTTTCATGCGACTAAATCAAATTTATTATTTTAGCAAGTATAAAGTCACAATTTACCATGAATTAAGCCTAAATTTTTTCCCGCTATTATAAATGAATTCAGTATTTACTAAATTTTAACCAAGGCTTTGGTATGGTAATACACAACAAAATTGACATTCTAGAGCTTTAAAATAGCTTTAACTTGTACAATTTGTCTACTGTTAAGGTCAATTTATGTTTTTAAACAAGAAAAGACAGGCTTAGAAGGTATAGTTTTAGAAATTTGACTAAAAAAGGAGAAAATGCACTTTGACATGGCATGTTTCATAAAATCACTTTTTTGTTGCATTTCAGTGTCAACTGCTAACCTTCATAAAATATTTATTTCTTAACCGATTTTCAAAACTAGCAGGCCAATTTGCTCGTTTTAGCTAGTAGAAAACAGAAATCCATTTAAAGTGGAATTGGGAAAAAAAATGTTAATCCTTAAGGTAGCAATACACAGTTAGAAGTTTAGTTTCGCATTATGGCCCCTGTGAATGTTTTAAATATGAAAGTTTTTGTACAATAAAATTGATTTTTAGATAATTGAAGAATAATATAGCCTTCTTAGTGGGTTTATATGAACATTAAGATTGTTTTTAACATGTTTTATAGGCCATTTATATGATTGACAGTCCGTATTTTCCTATCCGTACCGTTCATAGGTCCATACATTATTGTAGTGTTTATCAACAAAGATTTTGCGCTCGATCTTTTCAATTCAATTTTATGGAAAAACGAGCAGATAAGCATATGATTTTTTTGGGACCACTTGATAGATATAAACCTATGGATTCAGGAAAGGTATTACTGTAATTGATTGAAATTTTCCTTTAGACCAAATTTTGGAGACTTTTGTGACATGTTCACCCCCCTTTTTTGCTATATTTTGTATCTAAGAAATGCAGATTGTTGCCATGGTTACACCCAAGAGGGATTATATTTCACCCTTATGACCATTAGAAATCAAATCTATGGAAGATTCTCTTTCTATAAGTATATACATGCATAACACACATATAAAGCCTTCTTTGTTAGACAGGAGGGGAAAGAGGGTGTTTAAAAATTATGAGTGTCAATTTTAAGTTTTTTTCCTAACTGTGTATTGCTACCTTATGGCATTTGACAAAGCAAAGAATTGCCTTTTTTTAGACAAATCATACCACAAATCTATTGATAACTATGTTATAGATACAATTCTGAGGGAGAAACAACCTTTAGAATGACAATATATGTTAGTTTTGTTGTTTATTGTCCTTAGCAACCAATATAGACATTTTGACATAAAGACTTGGTTCCGTCATAAATTGAAACTTTATTGGCTACCCCTTGGAAAAGAAGATTGCGCGTTATTTAGAAACCTTAGAAGGGAACGCTTTATATTTTTTCATGCGACTAAATCAAATTTATTATTTTAGCAAGTATAAAGTCACAATTTACCATGAATTAAGCCTAAATTTTTTCCCGCTATTATAAATGAATTCAGTATTTACTAAATTTTAACCAAGGCTTTGGTATGGTAATACACAACAAAATTGACATTCTAGAGCTTTAAAATAGCTTTAACTTGTACAATTTGTCTACTGTTAAGGTCAATTTATGTTTTTAAACAAGAAAAGACAGGCTTAGAAGGTATAGTTTTAGAAATTTGACTAAAAAAGGAGAAAATGCACTTTGACATGGCATGTTTCATAAAATCACTTTTTTGTTGCATTTCAGTGTCAACTGCTAACCTTCATAAAATATTTATTTCTTAACCGATTTTCAAAACTAGCAGGCCAATTTGCTCGTTTTAGCTAGTAGAAAACAGAAATCCATTTAAAGTGGAATTGGGAAAAAAAATGTTAATCCTTAAGGTAGCAATACACAGTTAGAAGTTTAGTTTCGCATTATGGCCCCTGTGAATGTTTTAAATATGAAAGTTTTTGTACAATAAAATTGATTTTTAGATAATTGAAGAATAATATAGCCTTCTTAGTGGGTTTATATGAACATTAAGATTGTTTTTAACATGTTTTATAGGCCATTTATATGATTGACAGTCCGTATTTTCCTATCCGTACCGTTCATAGGTCCATACATTATTGTAGTGTTTATCAACAAAGATTTTGCGCTCGATCTTTTCAATTCAATTTTATGGAAAAACGAGCAGATAAGCATATGATTTTTTTGGGACCACTTGATAGATATAAACCTATGGATTCAGGAAAGGTATTACTGTAATTGATTGAAATTTTCCTTTAGACCAAATTTTGGAGACTTTTGTGACATGTTCACCCCCCTTTTTTGCTATATTTTGTATCTAAGAAATGCAGATTGTTGCCATGGTTACACCCAAGAGGGATTATATTTCACCCTTATGACCATTAGAAATCAAATCTATGGAAGATTCTCTTTCTATAAGTATATACATGCATAACACACATATAAAGCCTTCTTTGTTAGACAGGAGGGGAAAGAGGGTGTTTAAAAATTATGAGTGTCAATTTTAAGTTTTTTTCCTAACTGTGTATTGCTACCTTATGGCATTTGACAAAGCAAAGAATTGCCTTTTTTTAGACAAATCATACCACAAATCTATTGATAACTATGTTATAGATACAATTCTGAGGGAGAAACAACCTTTAGAATGACAATATATGTTAGTTTTGTTGTTTATTGTCCTTAGCAACCAATATAGACATTTTGACATAAAGACTTGGTTCCGTCATAAATTGAAACTTTATTGGCTACCCCTTGGAAAAGAAGATTGCGCGTTATTTAGAAACCTTAGAAGGGAACGCTTTATATTTTTTCATGCGACTAAATCAAATTTATTATTTTAGCAAGTATAAAGTCACAATTTACCATGAATTAAGCCTAAATTTTTTCCCGCTATTATAAATGAATTCAGTATTTACTAAATTTTAACCAAGGCTTTGGTATGGTAATACACAACAAAATTGACATTCTAGAGCTTTAAAATAGCTTTAACTTGTACAATTTGTCTACTGTTAAGGTCAATTTATGTTTTTAAACAAGAAAAGACAGGCTTAGAAGGTATAGTTTTAGAAATTTGACTAAAAAAGGAGAAAATGCACTTTGACATGGCATGTTTCATAAAATCACTTTTTTGTTGCATTTCAGTGTCAACTGCTAACCTTCATAAAATATTTATTTCTTAACCGATTTTCAAAACTAGCAGGCCAATTTGCTCGTTTTAGCTAGTAGAAAACAGAAATCCATTTAAAGTGGAATTGGGAAAAAAAATGTTAATCCTTAAGGTAGCAATACACAGTTAGAAGTTTAGTTTCGCATTATGGCCCCTGTGAATGTTTTAAATATGAAAGTTTTTGTACAATAAAATTGATTTTTAGATAATTGAAGAATAATATAGCCTTCTTAGTGGGTTTATATGAACATTAAGATTGTTTTTAACATGTTTTATAGGCCATTTATATGATTGACAGTCCGTATTTTCCTATCCGTACCGTTCATAGGTCCATACATTATTGTAGTGTTTATCAACAAAGATTTTGCGCTCGATCTTTTCAATTCAATTTTATGGAAAAACGAGCAGATAAGCATATGATTTTTTTGGGACCACTTGATAGATATAAACCTATGGATTCAGGAAAGGTATTACTGTAATTGATTGAAATTTTCCTTTAGACCAAATTTTGGAGACTTTTGTGACATGTTCACCCCCCTTTTTTGCTATATTTTGTATCTAAGAAATGCAGATTGTTGCCATGGTTACACCCAAGAGGGATTATATTTCACCCTTATGACCATTAGAAATCAAATCTATGGAAGATTCTCTTTCTATAAGTATATACATGCATAACACACATATAAAGCCTTCTTTGTTAGACAGGAGGGGAAAGAGGGTGTTTAAAAATTATGAGTGTCAATTTTAAGTTTTTTTCCTAACTGTGTATTGCTACCTTATGGCATTTGACAAAGCAAAGAATTGCCTTTTTTTAGACAAATCATACCACAAATCTATTGATAACTATGTTATAGATACAATTCTGAGGGAGAAACAACCTTTAGAATGACAATATATGTTAGTTTTGTTGTTTATTGTCCTTAGCAACCAATATAGACATTTTGACATAAAGACTTGGTTCCGTCATAAATTGAAACTTTATTGGCTACCCCTTGGAAAAGAAGATTGCGCGTTATTTAGAAACCTTAGAAGGGAACGCTTTATATTTTTTCATGCGACTAAATCAAATTTATTATTTTAGCAAGTATAAAGTCACAATTTACCATGAATTAAGCCTAAATTTTTTCCCGCTATTATAAATGAATTCAGTATTTACTAAATTTTAACCAAGGCTTTGGTATGGTAATACACAACAAAATTGACATTCTAGAGCTTTAAAATAGCTTTAACTTGTACAATTTGTCTACTGTTAAGGTCAATTTATGTTTTTAAACAAGAAAAGACAGGCTTAGAAGGTATAGTTTTAGAAATTTGACTAAAAAAGGAGAAAATGCACTTTGACATGGCATGTTTCATAAAATCACTTTTTTGTTGCATTTCAGTGTCAACTGCTAACCTTCATAAAATATTTATTTCTTAACCGATTTTCAAAACTAGCAGGCCAATTTGCTCGTTTTAGCTAGTAGAAAACAGAAATCCATTTAAAGTGGAATTGGGAAAAAAAATGTTAATCCTTAAGGTAGCAATACACAGTTAGAAGTTTAGTTTCGCATTATGGCCCCTGTGAATGTTTTAAATATGAAAGTTTTTGTACAATAAAATTGATTTTTAGATAATTGAAGAATAATATAGCCTTCTTAGTGGGTTTATATGAACATTAAGATTGTTTTTAACATGTTTTATAGGCCATTTATATGATTGACAGTCCGTATTTTCCTATCCGTACCGTTCATAGGTCCATACATTATTGTAGTGTTTATCAACAAAGATTTTGCGCTCGATCTTTTCAATTCAATTTTATGGAAAAACGAGCAGATAAGCATATGATTTTTTTGGGACCACTTGATAGATATAAACCTATGGATTCAGGAAAGGTATTACTGTAATTGATTGAAATTTTCCTTTAGACCAAATTTTGGAGACTTTTGTGACATGTTCACCCCCCTTTTTTGCTATATTTTGTATCTAAGAAATGCAGATTGTTGCCATGGTTACACCCAAGAGGGATTATATTTCACCCTTATGACCATTAGAAATCAAATCTATGGAAGATTCTCTTTCTATAAGTATATACATGCATAACACACATATAAAGCCTTCTTTGTTAGACAGGAGGGGAAAGAGGGTGTTTAAAA
Source organism: Mytilus galloprovincialis (assembly GCF_965363235.1). Classification (NCBI taxonomy): domain Eukaryota; kingdom Metazoa; phylum Mollusca; class Bivalvia; order Mytilida; family Mytilidae; genus Mytilus; species Mytilus galloprovincialis. The sequence goes on along the minus strand of NC_134845.1, from coordinate 78,189,263 downwards.
ATTATGAGTGTCAATTTTAAGTTTTTTTCCTAACTGTGTATTGCTACCTTATGGCATTTGACAAAGCAAAGAATTGCCTTTTTTTAGACAAATCATACCACAAATCTATTGATAACTATGTTATAGATACAATTCTGAGGGAGAAACAACCTTTAGAATGACAATATATGTTAGTTTTGTTGTTTATTGTCCTTAGCAACCAATATAGACATTTTGACATAAAGACTTGGTTCCGTCATAAATTGAAACTTTATTGGCTACCCCTTGGAAAAGAAGATTGCGCGTTATTTAGAAACCTTAGAAGGGAACGCTTTATATTTTTTCATGCGACTAAATCAAATTTATTATTTTAGCAAGTATAAAGTCACAATTTACCATGAATTAAGCCTAAATTTTTTCCCGCTATTATAAATGAATTCAGTATTTACTAAATTTTAACCAAGGCTTTGGTATGGTAATACACAACAAAATTGACATTCTAGAGCTTTAAAATAGCTTTAACTTGTACAATTTGTCTACTGTTAAGGTCAATTTATGTTTTTAAACAAGAAAAGACAGGCTTAGAAGGTATAGTTTTAGAAATTTGACTAAAAAAGGAGAAAATGCACTTTGACATGGCATGTTTCATAAAATCACTTTTTTGTTGCATTTCAGTGTCAACTGCTAACCTTCATAAAATATTTATTTCTTAACCGATTTTCAAAACTAGCAGGCCAATTTGCTCGTTTTAGCTAGTAGAAAACAGAAATCCATTTAAAGTGGAATTGGGAAAAAAAATGTTAATCCTTAAGGTAGCAATACACAGTTAGAAGTTTAGTTTCGCATTATGGCCCCTGTGAATGTTTTAAATATGAAAGTTTTTGTACAATAAAATTGATTTTTAGATAATTGAAGAATAATATAGCCTTCTTAGTGGGTTTATATGAACATTAAGATTGTTTTTAACATGTTTTATAGGCCATTTATATGATTGACAGTCCGTATTTTCCTATCCGTACCGTTCATAGGTCCATACATTATTGTAGTGTTTATCAACAAAGATTTTGCGCTCGATCTTTTCAATTCAATTTTATGGAAAAACGAGCAGATAAGCATATGATTTTTTTGGGACCACTTGATAGATATAAACCTATGGATTCAGGAAAGGTATTACTGTAATTGATTGAAATTTTCCTTTAGACCAAATTTTGGAGACTTTTGTGACATGTTCACCCCCCTTTTTTGCTATATTTTGTATCTAAGAAATGCAGATTGTTGCCATGGTTACACCCAAGAGGGATTATATTTCACCCTTATGACCATTAGAAATCAAATCTATGGAAGATTCTCTTTCTATAAGTATATACATGCATAACACACATATAAAGCCTTCTTTGTTAGACAGGAGGGGAAAGAGGGTGTTTAAAAATTATGAGTGTCAATTTTAAGTTTTTTTCCTAACTGTGTATTGCTACCTTATGGCATTTGACAAAGCAAAGAATTGCCTTTTTTTAGACAAATCATACCACAAATCTATTGATAACTATGTTATAGATACAATTCTGAGGGAGAAACAACCTTTAGAATGACAATATATGTTAGTTTTGTTGTTTATTGTCCTTAGCAACCAATATAGACATTTTGACATAAAGACTTGGTTCCGTCATAAATTGAAACTTTATTGGCTACCCCTTGGAAAAGAAGATTGCGCGTTATTTAGAAACCTTAGAAGGGAACGCTTTATATTTTTTCATGCGACTAAATCAAATTTATTATTTTAGCAAGTATAAAGTCACAATTTACCATGAATTAAGCCTAAATTTTTTCCCGCTATTATAAATGAATTCAGTATTTACTAAATTTTAACCAAGGCTTTGGTATGGTAATACACAACAAAATTGACATTCTAGAGCTTTAAAATAGCTTTAACTTGTACAATTTGTCTACTGTTAAGGTCAATTTATGTTTTTAAACAAGAAAAGACAGGCTTAGAAGGTATAGTTTTAGAAATTTGACTAAAAAAGGAGAAAATGCACTTTGACATGGCATGTTTCATAAAATCACTTTTTTGTTGCATTTCAGTGTCAACTGCTAACCTTCATAAAATATTTATTTCTTAACCGATTTTCAAAACTAGCAGGCCAATTTGCTCGTTTTAGCTAGTAGAAAACAGAAATCCATTTAAAGTGGAATTGGGAAAAAAAATGTTAATCCTTAAGGTAGCAATACACAGTTAGAAGTTTAGTTTCGCATTATGGCCCCTGTGAATGTTTTAAATATGAAAGTTTTTGTACAATAAAATTGATTTTTAGATAATTGAAGAATAATATAGCCTTCTTAGTGGGTTTATATGAACATTAAGATTGTTTTTAACATGTTTTATAGGCCATTTATATGATTGACAGTCCGTATTTTCCTATCCGTACCGTTCATAGGTCCATACATTATTGTAGTGTTTATCAACAAAGATTTTGCGCTCGATCTTTTCAATTCAATTTTATGGAAAAACGAGCAGATAAGCATATGATTTTTTTGGGACCACTTGATAGATATAAACCTATGGATTCAGGAAAGGTATTACTGTAATTGATTGAAATTTTCCTTTAGACCAAATTTTGGAGACTTTTGTGACATGTTCACCCCCCTTTTTTGCTATATTTTGTATCTAAGAAATGCAGATTGTTGCCATGGTTACACCCAAGAGGGATTATATTTCACCCTTATGACCATTAGAAATCAAATCTATGGAAGATTCTCTTTCTATAAGTATATACATGCATAACACACATATAAAGCCTTCTTTGTTAGACAGGAGGGGAAAGAGGGTGTTTAAAAATTATGAGTGTCAATTTTAAGTTTTTTTCCTAACTGTGTATTGCTACCTTATGGCATTTGACAAAGCAAAGAATTGCCTTTTTTTAGACAAATCATACCACAAATCTATTGATAACTATGTTATAGATACAATTCTGAGGGAGAAACAACCTTTAGAATGACAATATATGTTAGTTTTGTTGTTTATTGTCCTTAGCAACCAATATAGACATTTTGACATAAAGACTTGGTTCCGTCATAAATTGAAACTTTATTGGCTACCCCTTGGAAAAGAAGATTGCGCGTTATTTAGAAACCTTAGAAGGGAACGCTTTATATTTTTTCATGCGACTAAATCAAATTTATTATTTTAGCAAGTATAAAGTCACAATTTACCATGAATTAAGCCTAAATTTTTTCCCGCTATTATAAATGAATTCAGTATTTACTAAATTTTAACCAAGGCTTTGGTATGGTAATACACAACAAAATTGACATTCTAGAGCTTTAAAATAGCTTTAACTTGTACAATTTGTCTACTGTTAAGGTCAATTTATGTTTTTAAACAAGAAAAGACAGGCTTAGAAGGTATAGTTTTAGAAATTTGACTAAAAAAGGAGAAAATGCACTTTGACATGGCATGTTTCATAAAATCACTTTTTTGTTGCATTTCAGTGTCAACTGCTAACCTTCATAAAATATTTATTTCTTAACCGATTTTCAAAACTAGCAGGCCAATTTGCTCGTTTTAGCTAGTAGAAAACAGAAATCCATTTAAAGTGGAATTGGGAAAAAAAATGTTAATCCTTAAGGTAGCAATACACAGTTAGAAGTTTAGTTTCGCATTATGGCCCCTGTGAATGTTTTAAATATGAAAGTTTTTGTACAATAAAATTGATTTTTAGATAATTGAAGAATAATATAGCCTTCTTAGTGGGTTTATATGAACATTAAGATTGTTTTTAACATGTTTTATAGGCCATTTATATGATTGACAGTCCGTATTTTCCTATCCGTACCGTTCATAGGTCCATACATTATTGTAGTGTTTATCAACAAAGATTTTGCGCTCGATCTTTTCAATTCAATTTTATGGAAAAACGAGCAGATAAGCATATGATTTTTTTGGGACCACTTGATAGATATAAACCTATGGATTCAGGAAAGGTATTACTGTAATTGATTGAAATTTTCCTTTAGACCAAATTTTGGAGACTTTTGTGACATGTTCACCCCCCTTTTTTGCTATATTTTGTATCTAAGAAATGCAGATTGTTGCCATGGTTACACCCAAGAGGGATTATATTTCACCCTTATGACCATTAGAAATCAAATCTATGGAAGATTCTCTTTCTATAAGTATATACATGCATAACACACATATAAAGCCTTCTTTGTTAGACAGGAGGGGAAAGAGGGTGTTTAAAAATTATGAGTGTCAATTTTAAGTTTTTTTCCTAACTGTGTATTGCTACCTTATGGCATTTGACAAAGCAAAGAATTGCCTTTTTTTAGACAAATCATACCACAAATCTATTGATAACTATGTTATAGATACAATTCTGAGGGAGAAACAACCTTTAGAATGACAATATATGTTAGTTTTGTTGTTTATTGTCCTTAGCAACCAATATAGACATTTTGACATAAAGACTTGGTTCCGTCATAAATTGAAACTTTATTGGCTACCCCTTGGAAAAGAAGATTGCGCGTTATTTAGAAACCTTAGAAGGGAACGCTTTATATTTTTTCATGCGACTAAATCAAATTTATTATTTTAGCAAGTATAAAGTCACAATTTACCATGAATTAAGCCTAAATTTTTTCCCGCTATTATAAATGAATTCAGTATTTACTAAATTTTAACCAAGGCTTTGGTATGGTAATACACAACAAAATTGACATTCTAGAGCTTTAAAATAGCTTTAACTTGTACAATTTGTCTACTGTTAAGGTCAATTTATGTTTTTAAACAAGAAAAGACAGGCTTAGAAGGTATAGTTTTAGAAATTTGACTAAAAAAGGAGAAAATGCACTTTGACATGGCATGTTTCATAAAATCACTTTTTTGTTGCATTTCAGTGTCAACTGCTAACCTTCATAAAATATTTATTTCTTAACCGATTTTCAAAACTAGCAGGCCAATTTGCTCGTTTTAGCTAGTAGAAAACAGAAATCCATTTAAAGTGGAATTGGGAAAAAAAATGTTAATCCTTAAGGTAGCAATACACAGTTAGAAGTTTAGTTTCGCATTATGGCCCCTGTGAATGTTTTAAATATGAAAGTTTTTGTACAATAAAATTGATTTTTAGATAATTGAAGAATAATATAGCCTTCTTAGTGGGTTTATATGAACATTAAGATTGTTTTTAACATGTTTTATAGGCCATTTATATGATTGACAGTCCGTATTTTCCTATCCGTACCGTTCATAGGTCCATACATTATTGTAGTGTTTATCAACAAAGATTTTGCGCTCGATCTTTTCAATTCAATTTTATGGAAAAACGAGCAGATAAGCATATGATTTTTTTGGGACCACTTGATAGATATAAACCTATGGATTCAGGAAAGGTATTACTGTAATTGATTGAAATTTTCCTTTAGACCAAATTTTGGAGACTTTTGTGACATGTTCACCCCCCTTTTTTGCTATATTTTGTATCTAAGAAATGCAGATTGTTGCCATGGTTACACCCAAGAGGGATTATATTTCACCCTTATGACCATTAGAAATCAAATCTATGGAAGATTCTCTTTCTATAAGTATATACATGCATAACACACATATAAAGCCTTCTTTGTTAGACAGGAGGGGAAAGAGGGTGTTTAAAAATTATGAGTGTCAATTTTAAGTTTTTTTCCTAACTGTGTATTGCTACCTTATGGCATTTGACAAAGCAAAGAATTGCCTTTTTTTAGACAAATCATACCACAAATCTATTGATAACTATGTTATAGATACAATTCTGAGGGAGAAACAACCTTTAGAATGACAATATATGTTAGTTTTGTTGTTTATTGTCCTTAGCAACCAATATAGACATTTTGACATAAAGACTTGGTTCCGTCATAAATTGAAACTTTATTGGCTACCCCTTGGAAAAGAAGATTGCGCGTTATTTAGAAACCTTAGAAGGGAACGCTTTATATTTTTTCATGCGACTAAATCAAATTTATTATTTTAGCAAGTATAAAGTCACAATTTACCATGAATTAAGCCTAAATTTTTTCCCGCTATTATAAATGAATTCAGTATTTACTAAATTTTAACCAAGGCTTTGGTATGGTAATACACAACAAAATTGACATTCTAGAGCTTTAAAATAGCTTTAACTTGTACAATTTGTCTACTGTTAAGGTCAATTTATGTTTTTAAACAAGAAAAGACAGGCTTAGAAGGTATAGTTTTAGAAATTTGACTAAAAAAGGAGAAAATGCACTTTGACATGGCATGTTTCATAAAATCACTTTTTTGTTGCATTTCAGTGTCAACTGCTAACCTTCATAAAATATTTATTTCTTAACCGATTTTCAAAACTAGCAGGCCAATTTGCTCGTTTTAGCTAGTAGAAAACAGAAATCCATTTAAAGTGGAATTGGGAAAAAAAATGTTAATCCTTAAGGTAGCAATACACAGTTAGAAGTTTAGTTTCGCATTATGGCCCCTGTGAATGTTTTAAATATGAAAGTTTTTGTACAATAAAATTGATTTTTAGATAATTGAAGAATAATATAGCCTTCTTAGTGGGTTTATATGAACATTAAGATTGTTTTTAACATGTTTTATAGGCCATTTATATGATTGACAGTCCGTATTTTCCTATCCGTACCGTTCATAGGTCCATACATTATTGTAGTGTTTATCAACAAAGATTTTGCGCTCGATCTTTTCAATTCAATTTTATGGAAAAACGAGCAGATAAGCATATGATTTTTTTGGGACCACTTGATAGATATAAACCTATGGATTCAGGAAAGGTATTACTGTAATTGATTGAAATTTTCCTTTAGACCAAATTTTGGAGACTTTTGTGACATGTTCACCCCCCTTTTTTGCTATATTTTGTATCTAAGAAATGCAGATTGTTGCCATGGTTACACCCAAGAGGGATTATATTTCACCCTTATGACCATTAGAAATCAAATCTATGGAAGATTCTCTTTCTATAAGTATATACATGCATAACACACATATAAAGCCTTCTTTGTTAGACAGGAGGGGAAAGAGGGTGTTTAAAAATTATGAGTGTCAATTTTAAGTTTTTTTCCTAACTGTGTATTGCTACCTTATGGCATTTGACAAAGCAAAGAATTGCCTTTTTTTAGACAAATCATACCACAAATCTATTGATAACTATGTTATAGATACAATTCTGAGGGAGAAACAACCTTTAGAATGACAATATATGTTAGTTTTGTTGTTTATTGTCCTTAGCAACCAATATAGACATTTTGACATAAAGACTTGGTTCCGTCATAAATTGAAACTTTATTGGCTACCCCTTGGAAAAGAAGATTGCGCGTTATTTAGAAACCTTAGAAGGGAACGCTTTATATTTTTTCATGCGACTAAATCAAATTTATTATTTTAGCAAGTATAAAGTCACAATTTACCATGAATTAAGCCTAAATTTTTTCCCGCTATTATAAATGAATTCAGTATTTACTAAATTTTAACCAAGGCTTTGGTATGGTAATACACAACAAAATTGACATTCTAGAGCTTTAAAATAGCTTTAACTTGTACAATTTGTCTACTGTTAAGGTCAATTTATGTTTTTAAACAAGAAAAGACAGGCTTAGAAGGTATAGTTTTAGAAATTTGACTAAAAAAGGAGAAAATGCACTTTGACATGGCATGTTTCATAAAATCACTTTTTTGTTGCATTTCAGTGTCAACTGCTAACCTTCATAAAATATTTATTTCTTAACCGATTTTCAAAACTAGCAGGCCAATTTGCTCGTTTTAGCTAGTAGAAAACAGAAATCCATTTAAAGTGGAATTGGGAAAAAAAATGTTAATCCTTAAGGTAGCAATACACAGTTAGAAGTTTAGTTTCGCATTATGGCCCCTGTGAATGTTTTAAATATGAAAGTTTTTGTACAATAAAATTGATTTTTAGATAATTGAAGAATAATATAGCCTTCTTAGTGGGTTTATATGAACATTAAGATTGTTTTTAACATGTTTTATAGGCCATTTATATGATTGACAGTCCGTATTTTCCTATCCGTACCGTTCATAGGTCCATACATTATTGTAGTGTTTATCAACAAAGATTTTGCGCTCGATCTTTTCAATTCAATTTTATGGAAAAACGAGCAGATAAGCATATGATTTTTTTGGGACCACTTGATAGATATAAACCTATGGATTCAGGAAAGGTATTACTGTAATTGATTGAAATTTTCCTTTAGACCAAATTTTGGAGACTTTTGTGACATGTTCACCCCCCTTTTTTGCTATATTTTGTATCTAAGAAATGCAGATTGTTGCCATGGTTACACCCAAGAGGGATTATATTTCACCCTTATGACCATTAGAAATCAAATCTATGGAAGATTCTCTTTCTATAAGTATATACATGCATAACACACATATAAAGCCTTCTTTGTTAGACAGGAGGGGAAAGAGGGTGTTTAAAAATTATGAGTGTCAATTTTAAGTTTTTTTCCTAACTGTGTATTGCTACCTTATGGCATTTGACAAAGCAAAGAATTGCCTTTTTTTAGACAAATCATACCACAAATCTATTGATAACTATGTTATAGATACAATTCTGAGGGAGAAACAACCTTTAGAATGACAATATATGTTAGTTTTGTTGTTTATTGTCCTTAGCAACCAATATAGACATTTTGACATAAAGACTTGGTTCCGTCATAAATTGAAACTTTATTGGCTACCCCTTGGAAAAGAAGATTGCGCGTTATTTAGAAACCTTAGAAGGGAACGCTTTATATTTTTTCATGCGACTAAATCAAATTTATTATTTTAGCAAGTATAAAGTCACAATTTACCATGAATTAAGCCTAAATTTTTTCCCGCTATTATAAATGAATTCAGTATTTACTAAATTTTAACCAAGGCTTTGGTATGGTAATACACAACAAAATTGACATTCTAGAGCTTTAAAATAGCTTTAACTTGTACAATTTGTCTACTGTTAAGGTCAATTTATGTTTTTAAACAAGAAAAGACAGGCTTAGAAGGTATAGTTTTAGAAATTTGACTAAAAAAGGAGAAAATGCACTTTGACATGGCATGTTTCATAAAATCACTTTTTTGTTGCATTTCAGTGTCAACTGCTAACCTTCATAAAATATTTATTTCTTAACCGATTTTCAAAACTAGCAGGCCAATTTGCTCGTTTTAGCTAGTAGAAAACAGAAATCCATTTAAAGTGGAATTGGGAAAAAAAATGTTAATCCTTAAGGTAGCAATACACAGTTAGAAGTTTAGTTTCGCATTATGGCCCCTGTGAATGTTTTAAATATGAAAGTTTTTGTACAATAAAATTGATTTTTAGATAATTGAAGAATAATATAGCCTTCTTAGTGGGTTTATATGAACATTAAGATTGTTTTTAACATGTTTTATAGGCCATTTATATGATTGACAGTCCGTATTTTCCTATCCGTACCGTTCATAGGTCCATACATTATTGTAGTGTTTATCAACAAAGATTTTGCGCTCGATCTTTTCAATTCAATTTTATGGAAAAACGAGCAGATAAGCATATGATTTTTTTGGGACCACTTGATAGATATAAACCTATGGATTCAGGAAAGGTATTACTGTAATTGATTGAAATTTTCCTTTAGACCAAATTTTGGAGACTTTTGTGACATGTTCACCCCCCTTTTTTGCTATATTTTGTATCTAAGAAATGCAGATTGTTGCCATGGTTACACCCAAGAGGGATTATATTTCACCCTTATGACCATTAGAAATCAAATCTATGGAAGATTCTCTTTCTATAAGTATATACATGCATAACACACATATAAAGCCTTCTTTGTTAGACAGGAGGGGAAAGAGGGTGTTTAAAAATTATGAGTGTCAATTTTAAGTTTTTTTCCTAACTGTGTATTGCTACCTTATGGCATTTGACAAAGCAAAGAATTGCCTTTTTTTAGACAAATCATACCACAAATCTATTGATAACTATGTTATAGATACAATTCTGAGGGAGAAACAACCTTTAGAATGACAATATATGTTAGTTTTGTTGTTTATTGTCCTTAGCAACCAATATAGACATTTTGACATAAAGACTTGGTTCCGTCATAAATTGAAACTTTATTGGCTACCCCTTGGAAAAGAAGATTGCGCGTTATTTAGAAACCTTAGAAGGGAACGCTTTATATTTTTTCATGCGACTAAATCAAATTTATTATTTTAGCAAGTATAAAGTCACAATTTACCATGAATTAAGCCTAAATTTTTTCCCGCTATTATAAATGAATTCAGTATTTACTAAATTTTAACCAAGGCTTTGGTATGGTAATACACAACAAAATTGACATTCTAGAGCTTTAAAATAGCTTTAACTTGTACAATTTGTCTACTGTTAAGGTCAATTTATGTTTTTAAACAAGAAAAGACAGGCTTAGAAGGTATAGTTTTAGAAATTTGACTAAAAAAGGAGAAAATGCACTTTGACATGGCATGTTTCATAAAATCACTTTTTTGTTGCATTTCAGTGTCAACTGCTAACCTTCATAAAATATTTATTTCTTAACCGATTTTCAAAACTAGCAGGCCAATTTGCTCGTTTTAGCTAGTAGAAAACAGAAATCCATTTAAAGTGGAATTGGGAAAAAAAATGTTAATCCTTAAGGTAGCAATACACAGTTAGAAGTTTAGTTTCGCATTATGGCCCCTGTGAATGTTTTAAATATGAAAGTTTTTGTACAATAAAATTGATTTTTAGATAATTGAAGAATAATATAGCCTTCTTAGTGGGTTTATATGAACATTAAGATTGTTTTTAACATGTTTTATAGGCCATTTATATGATTGACAGTCCGTATTTTCCTATCCGTACCGTTCATAGGTCCATACATTATTGTAGTGTTTATCAACAAAGATTTTGCGCTCGATCTTTTCAATTCAATTTTATGGAAAAACGAGCAGATAAGCATATGATTTTTTTGGGACCACTTGATAGATATAAACCTATGGATTCAGGAAAGGTATTACTGTAATTGATTGAAATTTTCCTTTAGACCAAATTTTGGAGACTTTTGTGACATGTTCACCCCCCTTTTTTGCTATATTTTGTATCTAAGAAATGCAGATTGTTGCCATGGTTACACCCAAGAGGGATTATATTTCACCCTTATGACCATTAGAAATCAAATCTATGGAAGATTCTCTTTCTATAAGTATATACATGCATAACACACATATAAAGCCTTCTTTGTTAGACAGGAGGGGAAAGAGGGTGTTTAAAAATTATGAGTGTCAATTTTAAGTTTTTTTCCTAACTGTGTATTGCTACCTTATGGCATTTGACAAAGCAAAGAATTGCCTTTTTTTAGACAAATCATACCACAAATCTATTGATAACTATGTTATAGATACAATTCTGAGGGAGAAACAACCTTTAGAATGACAATATATGTTAGTTTTGTTGTTTATTGTCCTTAGCAACCAATATAGACATTTTGACATAAAGACTTGGTTCCGTCATAAATTGAAACTTTATTGGCTACCCCTTGGAAAAGAAGATTGCGCGTTATTTAGAAACCTTAGAAGGGAACGCTTTATATTTTTTCATGCGACTAAATCAAATTTATTATTTTAGCAAGTATAAAGTCACAATTTACCATGAATTAAGCCTAAATTTTTTCCCGCTATTATAAATGAATTCAGTATTTACTAAATTTTAACCAAGGCTTTGGTATGGTAATACACAACAAAATTGACATTCTAGAGCTTTAAAATAGCTTTAACTTGTACAATTTGTCTACTGTTAAGGTCAATTTATGTTTTTAAACAAGAAAAGACAGGCTTAGAAGGTATAGTTTTAGAAATTTGACTAAAAAAGGAGAAAATGCACTTTGACATGGCATGTTTCATAAAATCACTTTTTTGTTGCATTTCAGTGTCAACTGCTAACCTTCATAAAATATTTATTTCTTAACCGATTTTCAAAACTAGCAGGCCAATTTGCTCGTTTTAGCTAGTAGAAAACAGAAATCCATTTAAAGTGGAATTGGGAAAAAAAATGTTAATCCTTAAGGTAGCAATACACAGTTAGAAGTTTAGTTTCGCATTATGGCCCCTGTGAATGTTTTAAATATGAAAGTTTTTGTACAATAAAATTGATTTTTAGATAATTGAAGAATAATATAGCCTTCTTAGTGGGTTTATATGAACATTAAGATTGTTTTTAACATGTTTTATAGGCCATTTATATGATTGACAGTCCGTATTTTCCTATCCGTACCGTTCATAGGTCCATACATTATTGTAGTGTTTATCAACAAAGATTTTGCGCTCGATCTTTTCAATTCAATTTTATGGAAAAACGAGCAGATAAGCATATGATTTTTTTGGGACCACTTGATAGATATAAACCTATGGATTCAGGAAAGGTATTACTGTAATTGATTGAAATTTTCCTTTAGACCAAATTTTGGAGACTTTTGTGACATGTTCACCCCCCTTTTTTGCTATATTTTGTATCTAAGAAATGCAGATTGTTGCCATGGTTACACCCAAGAGGGATTATATTTCACCCTTATGACCATTAGAAATCAAATCTATGGAAGATTCTCTTTCTATAAGTATATACATGCATAACACACATATAAAGCCTTCTTTGTTAGACAGGAGGGGAAAGAGGGTGTTTAAAAATTATGAGTGTCAATTTTAAGTTTTTTTCCTAACTGTGTATTGCTACCTTATGGCATTTGACAAAGCAAAGAATTGCCTTTTTTTAGACAAATCATACCACAAATCTATTGATAACTATGTTATAGATACAATTCTGAGGGAGAAACAACCTTTAGAATGACAATATATGTTAGTTTTGTTGTTTATTGTCCTTAGCAACCAATATAGACATTTTGACATAAAGACTTGGTTCCGTCATAAATTGAAACTTTATTGGCTACCCCTTGGAAAAGAAGATTGCGCGTTATTTAGAAACCTTAGAAGGGAACGCTTTATATTTTTTCATGCGACTAAATCAAATTTATTATTTTAGCAAGTATAAAGTCACAATTTACCATGAATTAAGCCTAAATTTTTTCCCGCTATTATAAATGAATTCAGTATTTACTAAATTTTAACCAAGGCTTTGGTATGGTAATACACAACAAAATTGACATTCTAGAGCTTTAAAATAGCTTTAACTTGTACAATTTGTCTACTGTTAAGGTCAATTTATGTTTTTAAACAAGAAAAGACAGGCTTAGAAGGTATAGTTTTAGAAATTTGACTAAAAAAGGAGAAAATGCACTTTGACATGGCATGTTTCATAAAATCACTTTTTTGTTGCATTTCAGTGTCAACTGCTAACCTTCATAAAATATTTATTTCTTAACCGATTTTCAAAACTAGCAGGCCAATTTGCTCGTTTTAGCTAGTAGAAAACAGAAATCCATTTAAAGTGGAATTGGGAAAAAAAATGTTAATCCTTAAGGTAGCAATACACAGTTAGAAGTTTAGTTTCGCATTATGGCCCCTGTGAATGTTTTAAATATGAAAGTTTTTGTACAATAAAATTGATTTTTAGATAATTGAAGAATAATATAGCCTTCTTAGTGGGTTTATATGAACATTAAGATTGTTTTTAACATGTTTTATAGGCCATTTATATGATTGACAGTCCGTATTTTCCTATCCGTACCGTTCATAGGTCCATACATTATTGTAGTGTTTATCAACAAAGATTTTGCGCTCGATCTTTTCAATTCAATTTTATGGAAAAACGAGCAGATAAGCATATGATTTTTTTGGGACCACTTGATAGATATAAACCTATGGATTCAGGAAAGGTATTACTGTAATTGATTGAAATTTTCCTTTAGACCAAATTTTGGAGACTTTTGTGACATGTTCACCCCCCTTTTTTGCTATATTTTGTATCTAAGAAATGCAGATTGTTGCCATGGTTACACCCAAGAGGGATTATATTTCACCCTTATGACCATTAGAAATCAAATCTATGGAAGATTCTCTTTCTATAAGTATATACATGCATAACACACATATAAAGCCTTCTTTGTTAGACAGGAGGGGAAAGAGGGTGTTTAAAAATTATGAGTGTCAATTTTAAGTTTTTTTCCTAACTGTGTATTGCTACCTTATGGCATTTGACAAAGCAAAGAATTGCCTTTTTTTAGACAAATCATACCACAAATCTATTGATAACTATGTTATAGATACAATTCTGAGGGAGAAACAACCTTTAGAATGACAATATATGTTAGTTTTGTTGTTTATTGTCCTTAGCAACCAATATAGACATTTTGACATAAAGACTTGGTTCCGTCATAAATTGAAACTTTATTGGCTACCCCTTGGAAAAGAAGATTGCGCGTTATTTAGAAACCTTAGAAGGGAACGCTTTATATTTTTTCATGCGACTAAATCAAATTTATTATTTTAGCAAGTATAAAGTCACAATTTACCATGAATTAAGCCTAAATTTTTTCCCGCTATTATAAATGAATTCAGTATTTACTAAATTTTAACCAAGGCTTTGGTATGGTAATACACAACAAAATTGACATTCTAGAGCTTTAAAATAGCTTTAACTTGTACAATTTGTCTACTGTTAAGGTCAATTTATGTTTTTAAACAAGAAAAGACAGGCTTAGAAGGTATAGTTTTAGAAATTTGACTAAAAAAGGAGAAAATGCACTTTGACATGGCATGTTTCATAAAATCACTTTTTTGTTGCATTTCAGTGTCAACTGCTAACCTTCATAAAATATTTATTTCTTAACCGATTTTCAAAACTAGCAGGCCAATTTGCTCGTTTTAGCTAGTAGAAAACAGAAATCCATTTAAAGTGGAATTGGGAAAAAAAATGTTAATCCTTAAGGTAGCAATACACAGTTAGAAGTTTAGTTTCGCATTATGGCCCCTGTGAATGTTTTAAATATGAAAGTTTTTGTACAATAAAATTGATTTTTAGATAATTGAAGAATAATATAGCCTTCTTAGTGGGTTTATATGAACATTAAGATTGTTTTTAACATGTTTTATAGGCCATTTATATGATTGACAGTCCGTATTTTCCTATCCGTACCGTTCATAGGTCCATACATTATTGTAGTGTTTATCAACAAAGATTTTGCGCTCGATCTTTTCAATTCAATTTTATGGAAAAACGAGCAGATAAGCATATGATTTTTTTGGGACCACTTGATAGATATAAACCTATGGATTCAGGAAAGGTATTACTGTAATTGATTGAAATTTTCCTTTAGACCAAATTTTGGAGACTTTTGTGACATGTTCACCCCCCTTTTTTGCTATATTTTGTATCTAAGAAATGCAGATTGTTGCCATGGTTACACCCAAGAGGGATTATATTTCACCCTTATGACCATTAGAAATCAAATCTATGGAAGATTCTCTTTCTATAAGTATATACATGCATAACACACATATAAAGCCTTCTTTGTTAGACAGGAGGGGAAAGAGGGTGTTTAAAAATTATGAGTGTCAATTTTAAGTTTTTTTCCTAACTGTGTATTGCTACCTTATGGCATTTGACAAAGCAAAGAATTGCCTTTTTTTAGACAAATCATACCACAAATCTATTGATAACTATGTTATAGATACAATTCTGAGGGAGAAACAACCTTTAGAATGACAATATATGTTAGTTTTGTTGTTTATTGTCCTTAGCAACCAATATAGACATTTTGACATAAAGACTTGGTTCCGTCATAAATTGAAACTTTATTGGCTACCCCTTGGAAAAGAAGATTGCGCGTTATTTAGAAACCTTAGAAGGGAACGCTTTATATTTTTTCATGCGACTAAATCAAATTTATTATTTTAGCAAGTATAAAGTCACAATTTACCATGAATTAAGCCTAAATTTTTTCCCGCTATTATAAATGAATTCAGTATTTACTAAATTTTAACCAAGGCTTTGGTATGGTAATACACAACAAAATTGACATTCTAGAGCTTTAAAATAGCTTTAACTTGTACAATTTGTCTACTGTTAAGGTCAATTTATGTTTTTAAACAAGAAAAGACAGGCTTAGAAGGTATAGTTTTAGAAATTTGACTAAAAAAGGAGAAAATGCACTTTGACATGGCATGTTTCATAAAATCACTTTTTTGTTGCATTTCAGTGTCAACTGCTAACCTTCATAAAATATTTATTTCTTAACCGATTTTCAAAACTAGCAGGCCAATTTGCTCGTTTTAGCTAGTAGAAAACAGAAATCCATTTAAAGTGGAATTGGGAAAAAAAATGTTAATCCTTAAGGTAGCAATACACAGTTAGAAGTTTAGTTTCGCATTATGGCCCCTGTGAATGTTTTAAATATGAAAGTTTTTGTACAATAAAATTGATTTTTAGATAATTGAAGAATAATATAGCCTTCTTAGTGGGTTTATATGAACATTAAGATTGTTTTTAACATGTTTTATAGGCCATTTATATGATTGACAGTCCGTATTTTCCTATCCGTACCGTTCATAGGTCCATACATTATTGTAGTGTTTATCAACAAAGATTTTGCGCTCGATCTTTTCAATTCAATTTTATGGAAAAACGAGCAGATAAGCATATGATTTTTTTGGGACCACTTGATAGATATAAACCTATGGATTCAGGAAAGGTATTACTGTAATTGATTGAAATTTTCCTTTAGACCAAATTTTGGAGACTTTTGTGACATGTTCACCCCCCTTTTTTGCTATATTTTGTATCTAAGAAATGCAGATTGTTGCCATGGTTACACCCAAGAGGGATTATATTTCACCCTTATGACCATTAGAAATCAAATCTATGGAAGATTCTCTTTCTATAAGTATATACATGCATAACACACATATAAAGCCTTCTTTGTTAGACAGGAGGGGAAAGAGGGTGTTTAAAAATTATGAGTGTCAATTTTAAGTTTTTTTCCTAACTGTGTATTGCTACCTTATGGCATTTGACAAAGCAAAGAATTGCCTTTTTTTAGACAAATCATACCACAAATCTATTGATAACTATGTTATAGATACAATTCTGAGGGAGAAACAACCTTTAGAATGACAATATATGTTAGTTTTGTTGTTTATTGTCCTTAGCAACCAATATAGACATTTTGACATAAAGACTTGGTTCCGTCATAAATTGAAACTTTATTGGCTACCCCTTGGAAAAGAAGATTGCGCGTTATTTAGAAACCTTAGAAGGGAACGCTTTATATTTTTTCATGCGACTAAATCAAATTTATTATTTTAGCAAGTATAAAGTCACAATTTACCATGAATTAAGCCTAAATTTTTTCCCGCTATTATAAATGAATTCAGTATTTACTAAATTTTAACCAAGGCTTTGGTATGGTAATACACAACAAAATTGACATTCTAGAGCTTTAAAATAGCTTTAACTTGTACAATTTGTCTACTGTTAAGGTCAATTTATGTTTTTAAACAAGAAAAGACAGGCTTAGAAGGTATAGTTTTAGAAATTTGACTAAAAAAGGAGAAAATGCACTTTGACATGGCATGTTTCATAAAATCACTTTTTTGTTGCATTTCAGTGTCAACTGCTAACCTTCATAAAATATTTATTTCTTAACCGATTTTCAAAACTAGCAGGCCAATTTGCTCGTTTTAGCTAGTAGAAAACAGAAATCCATTTAAAGTGGAATTGGGAAAAAAAATGTTAATCCTTAAGGTAGCAATACACAGTTAGAAGTTTAGTTTCGCATTATGGCCCCTGTGAATGTTTTAAATATGAAAGTTTTTGTACAATAAAATTGATTTTTAGATAATTGAAGAATAATATAGCCTTCTTAGTGGGTTTATATGAACATTAAGATTGTTTTTAACATGTTTTATAGGCCATTTATATGATTGACAGTCCGTATTTTCCTATCCGTACCGTTCATAGGTCCATACATTATTGTAGTGTTTATCAACAAAGATTTTGCGCTCGATCTTTTCAATTCAATTTTATGGAAAAACGAGCAGATAAGCATATGATTTTTTTGGGACCACTTGATAGATATAAACCTATGGATTCAGGAAAGGTATTACTGTAATTGATTGAAATTTTCCTTTAGACCAAATTTTGGAGACTTTTGTGACATGTTCACCCCCCTTTTTTGCTATATTTTGTATCTAAGAAATGCAGATTGTTGCCATGGTTACACCCAAGAGGGATTATATTTCACCCTTATGACCATTAGAAATCAAATCTATGGAAGATTCTCTTTCTATAAGTATATACATGCATAACACACATATAAAGCCTTCTTTGTTAGACAGGAGGGGAAAGAGGGTGTTTAAAAATTATGAGTGTCAATTTTAAGTTTTTTTCCTAACTGTGTATTGCTACCTTATGGCATTTGACAAAGCAAAGAATTGCCTTTTTTTAGACAAATCATACCACAAATCTATTGATAACTATGTTATAGATACAATTCTGAGGGAGAAACAACCTTTAGAATGACAATATATGTTAGTTTTGTTGTTTATTGTCCTTAGCAACCAATATAGACATTTTGACATAAAGACTTGGTTCCGTCATAAATTGAAACTTTATTGGCTACCCCTTGGAAAAGAAGATTGCGCGTTATTTAGAAACCTTAGAAGGGAACGCTTTATATTTTTTCATGCGACTAAATCAAATTTATTATTTTAGCAAGTATAAAGTCACAATTTACCATGAATTAAGCCTAAATTTTTTCCCGCTATTATAAATGAATTCAGTATTTACTAAATTTTAACCAAGGCTTTGGTATGGTAATACACAACAAAATTGACATTCTAGAGCTTTAAAATAGCTTTAACTTGTACAATTTGTCTACTGTTAAGGTCAATTTATGTTTTTAAACAAGAAAAGACAGGCTTAGAAGGTATAGTTTTAGAAATTTGACTAAAAAAGGAGAAAATGCACTTTGACATGGCATGTTTCATAAAATCACTTTTTTGTTGCATTTCAGTGTCAACTGCTAACCTTCATAAAATATTTATTTCTTAACCGATTTTCAAAACTAGCAGGCCAATTTGCTCGTTTTAGCTAGTAGAAAACAGAAATCCATTTAAAGTGGAATTGGGAAAAAAAATGTTAATCCTTAAGGTAGCAATACACAGTTAGAAGTTTAGTTTCGCATTATGGCCCCTGTGAATGTTTTAAATATGAAAGTTTTTGTACAATAAAATTGATTTTTAGATAATTGAAGAATAATATAGCCTTCTTAGTGGGTTTATATGAACATTAAGATTGTTTTTAACATGTTTTATAGGCCATTTATATGATTGACAGTCCGTATTTTCCTATCCGTACCGTTCATAGGTCCATACATTATTGTAGTGTTTATCAACAAAGATTTTGCGCTCGATCTTTTCAATTCAATTTTATGGAAAAACGAGCAGATAAGCATATGATTTTTTTGGGACCACTTGATAGATATAAACCTATGGATTCAGGAAAGGTATTACTGTAATTGATTGAAATTTTCCTTTAGACCAAATTTTGGAGACTTTTGTGACATGTTCACCCCCCTTTTTTGCTATATTTTGTATCTAAGAAATGCAGATTGTTGCCATGGTTACACCCAAGAGGGATTATATTTCACCCTTATGACCATTAGAAATCAAATCTATGGAAGATTCTCTTTCTATAAGTATATACATGCATAACACACATATAAAGCCTTCTTTGTTAGACAGGAGGGGAAAGAGGGTGTTTAAAAATTATGAGTGTCAATTTTAAGTTTTTTTCCTAACTGTGTATTGCTACCTTATGGCATTTGACAAAGCAAAGAATTGCCTTTTTTTAGACAAATCATACCACAAATCTATTGATAACTATGTTATAGATACAATTCTGAGGGAGAAACAACCTTTAGAATGACAATATATGTTAGTTTTGTTGTTTATTGTCCTTAGCAACCAATATAGACATTTTGACATAAAGACTTGGTTCCGTCATAAATTGAAACTTTATTGGCTACCCCTTGGAAAAGAAGATTGCGCGTTATTTAGAAACCTTAGAAGGGAACGCTTTATATTTTTTCATGCGACTAAATCAAATTTATTATTTTAGCAAGTATAAAGTCACAATTTACCATGAATTAAGCCTAAATTTTTTCCCGCTATTATAAATGAATTCAGTATTTACTAAATTTTAACCAAGGCTTTGGTATGGTAATACACAACAAAATTGACATTCTAGAGCTTTAAAATAGCTTTAACTTGTACAATTTGTCTACTGTTAAGGTCAATTTATGTTTTTAAACAAGAAAAGACAGGCTTAGAAGGTATAGTTTTAGAAATTTGACTAAAAAAGGAGAAAATGCACTTTGACATGGCATGTTTCATAAAATCACTTTTTTGTTGCATTTCAGTGTCAACTGCTAACCTTCATAAAATATTTATTTCTTAACCGATTTTCAAAACTAGCAGGCCAATTTGCTCGTTTTAGCTAGTAGAAAACAGAAATCCATTTAAAGTGGAATTGGGAAAAAAAATGTTAATCCTTAAGGTAGCAATACACAGTTAGAAGTTTAGTTTCGCATTATGGCCCCTGTGAATGTTTTAAATATGAAAGTTTTTGTACAATAAAATTGATTTTTAGATAATTGAAGAATAATATAGCCTTCTTAGTGGGTTTATATGAACATTAAGATTGTTTTTAACATGTTTTATAGGCCATTTATATGATTGACAGTCCGTATTTTCCTATCCGTACCGTTCATAGGTCCATACATTATTGTAGTGTTTATCAACAAAGATTTTGCGCTCGATCTTTTCAATTCAATTTTATGGAAAAACGAGCAGATAAGCATATGATTTTTTTGGGACCACTTGATAGATATAAACCTATGGATTCAGGAAAGGTATTACTGTAATTGATTGAAATTTTCCTTTAGACCAAATTTTGGAGACTTTTGTGACATGTTCACCCCCCTTTTTTGCTATATTTTGTATCTAAGAAATGCAGATTGTTGCCATGGTTACACCCAAGAGGGATTATATTTCACCCTTATGACCATTAGAAATCAAATCTATGGAAGATTCTCTTTCTATAAGTATATACATGCATAACACACATATAAAGCCTTCTTTGTTAGACAGGAGGGGAAAGAGGGTGTTTAAAAATTATGAGTGTCAATTTTAAGTTTTTTTCCTAACTGTGTATTGCTACCTTATGGCATTTGACAAAGCAAAGAATTGCCTTTTTTTAGACAAATCATACCACAAATCTATTGATAACTATGTTATAGATACAATTCTGAGGGAGAAACAACCTTTAGAATGACAATATATGTTAGTTTTGTTGTTTATTGTCCTTAGCAACCAATATAGACATTTTGACATAAAGACTTGGTTCCGTCATAAATTGAAACTTTATTGGCTACCCCTTGGAAAAGAAGATTGCGCGTTATTTAGAAACCTTAGAAGGGAACGCTTTATATTTTTTCATGCGACTAAATCAAATTTATTATTTTAGCAAGTATAAAGTCACAATTTACCATGAATTAAGCCTAAATTTTTTCCCGCTATTATAAATGAATTCAGTATTTACTAAATTTTAACCAAGGCTTTGGTATGGTAATACACAACAAAATTGACATTCTAGAGCTTTAAAATAGCTTTAACTTGTACAATTTGTCTACTGTTAAGGTCAATTTATGTTTTTAAACAAGAAAAGACAGGCTTAGAAGGTATAGTTTTAGAAATTTGACTAAAAAAGGAGAAAATGCACTTTGACATGGCATGTTTCATAAAATCACTTTTTTGTTGCATTTCAGTGTCAACTGCAAACCTTCATAAAATATTTATTTCTTAACCGATTTTCAAAACTAGCAGGCCAATTTGCTCGTTTTAGCTAGTAGAAAACAGAAATCCATTTAAAGTGGAATTGGGAAAAAAAATGTTAATCCTTAAGGTAGCAATACACAGTTAGAAGTTTAGTTTCGCATTATGGCCCCTGTGAATGTTTTAAATATGAAAGTTTTTGTACAATAAAATTGATTTTTAGATAATTGAAGAATAATATAGCCTTCTTAGTGGGTTTATATGAACATTAAGATTGTTTTTAACATGTTTTATAGGCCATTTATATGATTGACAGTCCGTATTTTCCTATCCGTACCGTTCATAGGTCCATACATTATTGTAGTGTTTATCAACAAAGATTTTGCGCTCGATCTTTTCAATTCAATTTTATGGAAAAACGAGCAGATAAGCATATGATTTTTTTGGGACCACTTGATAGATATAAACCTATGGATTCAGGAAAGGTATTACTGTAATTGATTGAAATTTTCCTTTAGACCAAATTTTGGAGACTTTTGTGACATGTTCACCCCCCTTTTTTGCTATATTTTGTATCTAAGAAATGCAGATTGTTGCCATGGTTACACCCAAGAGGGATTATATTTCACCCTTATGACCATTAGAAATCAAATCTATGGAAGATTCTCTTTCTATAAGTATATACATGCATAACACACATATAAAGCCTTCTTTGTTAGACAGGAGGGGAAAGAGGGTGTTTAAAAATTATGAGTGTCAATTTTAAGTTTTTTTCCTAACTGTGTATTGCTACCTTATGGCATTTGACAAAGCAAAGAATTGCCTTTTTTTAGACAAATCATACCACAAATCTATTGATAACTATGTTATAGATACAATTCTGAGGGAGAAACAACCTTTAGAATGACAATATATGTTAGTTTTGTTGTTTATTGTCCTTAGCAACCAATATAGACATTTTGACATAAAGACTTGGTTCCGTCATAAATTGAAACTTTATTGGCTACCCCTTGGAAAAGAAGATTGCGCGTTATTTAGAAACCTTAGAAGGGAACGCTTTATATTTTTTCATGCGACTAAATCAAATTTATTATTTTAGCAAGTATAAAGTCACAATTTACCATGAATTAAGCCTAAATTTTTTCCCGCTATTATAAATGAATTCAGTATTTACTAAATTTTAACCAAGGCTTTGGTATGGTAATACACAACAAAATTGACATTCTAGAGCTTTAAAATAGCTTTAACTTGTACAATTTGTCTACTGTTAAGGTCAATTTATGTTTTTAAACAAGAAAAGACAGGCTTAGAAGGTATAGTTTTAGAAATTTGACTAAAAAAGGAGAAAATGCACTTTGACATGGCATGTTTCATAAAATCACTTTTTTGTTGCATTTCAGTGTCAACTGCTAACCTTCATAAAATATTTATTTCTTAACCGATTTTCAAAACTAGCAGGCCAATTTGCTCGTTTTAGCTAGTAGAAAACAGAAATCCATTTAAAGTGGAATTGGGAAAAAAAATGTTAATCCTTAAGGTAGCAATACACAGTTAGAAGTTTAGTTTCGCATTATGGCCCCTGTGAATGTTTTAAATATGAAAGTTTTTGTACAATAAAATTGATTTTTAGATAATTGAAGAATAATATAGCCTTCTTAGTGGGTTTATATGAACATTAAGATTGTTTTTAACATGTTTTATAGGCCATTTATATGATTGACAGTCCGTATTTTCCTATCCGTACCGTTCATAGGTCCATACATTATTGTAGTGTTTATCAACAAAGATTTTGCGCTCGATCTTTTCAATTCAATTTTATGGAAAAACGAGCAGATAAGCATATGATTTTTTTGGGACCACTTGATAGATATAAACCTATGGATTCAGGAAAGGTATTACTGTAATTGATTGAAATTTTCCTTTAGACCAAATTTTGGAGACTTTTGTGACATGTTCACCCCCCTTTTTTGCTATATTTTGTATCTAAGAAATGCAGATTGTTGCCATGGTTACACCCAAGAGGGATTATATTTCACCCTTATGACCATTAGAAATCAAATCTATGGAAGATTCTCTTTCTATAAGTATATACATGCATAACACACATATAAAGCCTTCTTTGTTAGACAGGAGGGGAAAGAGGGTGTTTAAAAATTATGAGTGTCAATTTTAAGTTTTTTTCCTAACTGTGTATTGCTACCTTATGGCATTTGACAAAGCAAAGAATTGCCTTTTTTTAGACAAATCATACCACAAATCTATTGATAACTATGTTATAGATACAATTCTGAGGGAGAAACAACCTTTAGAATGACAATATATGTTAGTTTTGTTGTTTATTGTCCTTAGCAACCAATATAGACATTTTGACATAAAGACTTGGTTCCGTCATAAATTGAAACTTTATTGGCTACCCCTTGGAAAAGAAGATTGCGCGTTATTTAGAAACCTTAGAAGGGAACGCTTTATATTTTTTCATGCGACTAAATCAAATTTATTATTTTAGCAAGTATAAAGTCACAATTTACCATGAATTAAGCCTAAATTTTTTCCCGCTATTATAAATGAATTCAGTATTTACTAAATTTTAACCAAGGCTTTGGTATGGTAATACACAACAAAATTGACATTCTAGAGCTTTAAAATAGCTTTAACTTGTACAATTTGTCTACTGTTAAGGTCAATTTATGTTTTTAAACAAGAAAAGACAGGCTTAGAAGGTATAGTTTTAGAAATTTGACTAAAAAAGGAGAAAATGCACTTTGACATGGCATGTTTCATAAAATCACTTTTTTGTTGCATTTCAGTGTCAACTGCTAACCTTCATAAAATATTTATTTCTTAACCGATTTTCAAAACTAGCAGGCCAATTTGCTCGTTTTAGCTAGTAGAAAACAGAAATCCATTTAAAGTGGAATTGGGAAAAAAAATGTTAATCCTTAAGGTAGCAATACACAGTTAGAAGTTTAGTTTCGCATTATGGCCCCTGTGAATGTTTTAAATATGAAAGTTTTTGTACAATAAAATTGATTTTTAGATAATTGAAGAATAATATAGCCTTCTTAGTGGGTTTATATGAACATTAAGATTGTTTTTAACATGTTTTATAGGCCATTTATATGATTGACAGTCCGTATTTTCCTATCCGTACCGTTCATAGGTCCATACATTATTGTAGTGTTTATCAACAAAGATTTTGCGCTCGATCTTTTCAATTCAATTTTATGGAAAAACGAGCAGATAAGCATATGATTTTTTTGGGACCACTTGATAGATATAAACCTATGGATTCAGGAAAGGTATTACTGTAATTGATTGAAATTTTCCTTTAGACCAAATTTTGGAGACTTTTGTGACATGTTCACCCCCCTTTTTTGCTATATTTTGTATCTAAGAAATGCAGATTGTTGCCATGGTTACACCCAAGAGGGATTATATTTCACCCTTATGACCATTAGAAATCAAATCTATGGAAGATTCTCTTTCTATAAGTATATACATGCATAACACACATATAAAGCCTTCTTTGTTAGACAGGAGGGGAAAGAGGGTGTTTAAAAATTATGAGTGTCAATTTTAAGTTTTTTTCCTAACTGTGTATTGCTACCTTATGGCATTTGACAAAGCAAAGAATTGCCTTTTTTTAGACAAATCATACCACAAATCTATTGATAACTATGTTATAGATACAATTCTGAGGGAGAAACAACCTTTAGAATGACAATATATGTTAGTTTTGTTGTTTATTGTCCTTAGCAACCAATATAGACATTTTGACATAAAGACTTGGTTCCGTCATAAATTGAAACTTTATTGGCTACCCCTTGGAAAAGAAGATTGCGCGTTATTTAGAAACCTTAGAAGGGAACGCTTTATATTTTTTCATGCGACTAAATCAAATTTATTATTTTAGCAAGTATAAAGTCACAATTTACCATGAATTAAGCCTAAATTTTTTCCCGCTATTATAAATGAATTCAGTATTTACTAAATTTTAACCAAGGCTTTGGTATGGTAATACACAACAAAATTGACATTCTAGAGCTTTAAAATAGCTTTAACTTGTACAATTTGTCTACTGTTAAGGTCAATTTATGTTTTTAAACAAGAAAAGACAGGCTTAGAAGGTATAGTTTTAGAAATTTGACTAAAAAAGGAGAAAATGCACTTTGACATGGCATGTTTCATAAAATCACTTTTTTGTTGCATTTCAGTGTCAACTGCTAACCTTCATAAAATATTTATTTCTTAACCGATTTTCAAAACTAGCAGGCCAATTTGCTCGTTTTAGCTAGTAGAAAACAGAAATCCATTTAAAGTGGAATTGGGAAAAAAAATGTTAATCCTTAAGGTAGCAATACACAGTTAGAAGTTTAGTTTCGCATTATGGCCCCTGTGAATGTTTTAAATATGAAAGTTTTTGTACAATAAAAATGATTTTTAGATAATTGAAGAATAATATAGCCTTCTTAGTGGGTTTATATGAACATTAAGATTGTTTTTAACATGTTTTATAGGCCATTTATATGATTGACAGTCCGTATTTTCCTATCCGTACCGTTCATAGGTCCATACATTATTGTAGTGTTTATCAACAAAGATTTTGCGCTCGATCTTTTCAATTCAATTTTATGGAAAAACGAGCAGATAAGCATATGATTTTTTTGGGACCACTTGATAGATATAAACCTATGGATTCAGGAAAGGTATTACTGTAATTGATTGAAATTTTCCTTTAGACCAAATTTTGGAGACTTTTGTGACATGTTCACCCCCCTTTTTTGCTATATTTTGTATCTAAGAAATGCAGATTGTTGCCATGGTTACACCCAAGAGGGATTATATTTCACCCTTATGACCATTAGAAATCAAATCTATGGAAGATTCTCTTTCTATAAGTATATACATGCATAACACACATATAAAGCCTTCTTTGTTAGACAGGAGGGGAAAGAGGGTGTTTAAAAATTATGAGTGTCAATTTTAAGTTTTTTTCCTAACTGTGTATTGCTACCTTATGGCATTTGACAAAGCAAAGAATTGCCTTTTTTTAGACAAATCATACCACAAATCTATTGATAACTATGTTATAGATACAATTCTGAGGGAGAAACAACCTTTAGAATGACAATATATGTTAGTTTTGTTGTTTATTGTCCTTAGCAACCAATATAGACATTTTGACATAAAGACTTGGTTCCGTCATAAATTGAAACTTTATTGGCTACCCCTTGGAAAAGAAGATTGCGCGTTATTTAGAAACCTTAGAAGGGAACGCTTTATATTTTTTCATGCGACTAAATCAAATTTATTATTTTAGCAAGTATAAAGTCACAATTTACCATGAATTAAGCCTAAATTTTTTCCCGCTATTATAAATGAATTCAGTATTTACTAAATTTTAACCAAGGCTTTGGTATGGTAATACACAACAAAATTGACATTCTAGAGCTTTAAAATAGCTTTAACTTGTACAATTTGTCTACTGTTAAGGTCAATTTATGTTTTTAAACAAGAAAAGACAGGCTTAGAAGGTATAGTTTTAGAAATTTGACTAAAAAAGGAGAAAATGCACTTTGACATGGCATGTTTCATAAAATCACTTTTTTGTTGCATTTCAGTGTCAACTGCTAACCTTCATAAAATATTTATTTCTTAACCGATTTTCAAAACTAGCAGGCCAATTTGCTCGTTTTAGCTAGTAGAAAACAGAAATCCATTTAAAGTGGAATTGGGAAAAAAAATGTTAATCCTTAAGGTAGCAATACACAGTTAGAAGTTTAGTTTCGCATTATGGCCCCTGTGAATGTTTTAAATATGAAAGTTTTTGTACAATAAAATTGATTTTTAGATAATTGAAGAATAATATAGCCTTCTTAGTGGGTTTATATGAACATTAAGATTGTTTTTAACATGTTTTATAGGCCATTTATATGATTGACAGTCCGTATTTTCCTATCCGTACCGTTCATAGGTCCATACATTATTGTAGTGTTTATCAACAAAGATTTTGCGCTCGATCTTTTCAATTCAATTTTATGGAAAAACGAGCAGATAAGCATATGATTTTTTTGGGACCACTTGATAGATATAAACCTATGGATTCAGGAAAGGTATTACTGTAATTGATTGAAATTTTCCTTTAGACCAAATTTTGGAGACTTTTGTGACATGTTCACCCCCCTTTTTTGCTATATTTTGTATCTAAGAAATGCAGATTGTTGCCATGGTTACACCCAAGAGGGATTATATTTCACCCTTATGACCATTAGAAATCAAATCTATGGAAGATTCTCTTTCTATAAGTATATACATGCATAACACACATATAAAGCCTTCTTTGTTAGACAGGAGGGGAAAGAGGGTGTTTAAAAATTATGAGTGTCAATTTTAAGTTTTTTTCCTAACTGTGTATTGCTACCTTATGGCATTTGACAAAGCAAAGAATTGCCTTTTTTTAGACAAATCATACCACAAATCTATTGATAACTATGTTATAGATACAATTCTGAGGGAGAAACAACCTTTAGAATGACAATATATGTTAGTTTTGTTGTTTATTGTCCTTAGCAACCAATATAGACATTTTGACATAAAGACTTGGTTCCGTCATAAATTGAAACTTTATTGGCTACCCCTTGGAAAAGAAGATTGCGCGTTATTTAGAAACCTTAGAAGGGAACGCTTTATATTTTTTCATGCGACTAAATCAAATTTATTATTTTAGCAAGTATAAAGTCACAATTTACCATGAATT
Organism: Mytilus galloprovincialis; assembly: GCF_965363235.1. Lineage (NCBI taxonomy): Eukaryota > Metazoa > Mollusca > Bivalvia > Mytilida > Mytilidae > Mytilus > Mytilus galloprovincialis. Next base: position 78,160,740 of record NC_134845.1, on the reverse strand, counting down.
AAGCCTAAATTTTTTCCCGCTATTATAAATGAATTCAGTATTTACTAAATTTTAACCAAGGCTTTGGTATGGTAATACACAACAAAATTGACATTCTAGAGCTTTAGAATAGCTTTAACTTGTACAATTTGTCTACTGTTAAGGTCAATTTATGTTTTTAAACAAGAAAAGACAGGCTTAGAAGGTATAGTTTTAGAAATTTGACTAAAAAAGGAGAAAATGCACTTTGACATGGCATGTTTCATAAAATCACTTTTTTGTTGCATTTCAGTGTCAACTGCTAACCTTCATAAAATATTTATTTCTTAACCGATTTTCAAAACTAGCAGGCCAATTTGCTCGTTTTAGCTAGTAGAAAACAGAAATCCATTTAAAGTGGAATTGGGAAAAAAAATGTTAATCCTTAAGGTAGCAATACACAGTTAGAAGTTTAGTTTCGCATTATGGCCCCTGTGAATGTTTTAAATATGAAAGTTTTTGTACAATAAAATTGATTTTTAGATAATTGAAGAATAATATAGCCTTCTTAGTGGGTTTATATGAACATTAAGATTGTTTTTAACATGTTTTATAGGCCATTTATATGATTGACAGTCCGTATTTTCCTATCCGTACCGTTCATAGGTCCATACATTATTGTAGTGTTTATCAACAAAGATTTTGCGCTCGATCTTTTCAATTCAATTTTATGGAAAAACGAGCAGATAAGCATATGATTTTTTTGGGACCACTTGATAGATATAAACCTATGGATTCAGGAAAGGTATTACTGTAATTGATTGAAATTTTCCTTTAGACCAAATTTTGGAGACTTTTGTGACATGTTCACCCCCCTTTTTTGCTATATTTTGTATCTAAGAAATGCAGATTGTTGCCATGGTTACACCCAAGAGGGATTATATTTCACCCTTATGACCATTAGAAATCAAATCTATGGAAGATTCTCTTTCTATAAGTATATACATGCATAACACACATATAAAGCCTTCTTTGTTAGACAGGAGGGGAAAGAGGGTGTTTAAAAATTATGAGTGTCAATTTTAAGTTTTTTTCCTAACTGTGTATTGCTACCTTATGGCATTTGACAAAGCAAAGAATTGCCTTTTTTTAGACAAATCATACCACAAATCTATTGATAACTATGTTATAGATACAATTCTGAGGGAGAAACAACCTTTAGAATGACAATATATGTTAGTTTTGTTGTTTATTGTCCTTAGCAACCAATATAGACATTTTGACATAAAGACTTGGTTCCGTCATAAATTGAAACTTTATTGGCTACCCCTTGGAAAAGAAGATTGCGCGTTATTTAGAAACCTTAGAAGGGAACGCTTTATATTTTTTCATGCGACTAAATCAAATTTATTATTTTAGCAAGTATAAAGTCACAATTTACCATGAATTAAGCCTAAATTTTTTCCCGCTATTATAAATGAATTCAGTATTTACTAAATTTTAACCAAGGCTTTGGTATGGTAATACACAACAAAATTGACATTCTAGAGCTTTAGAATAGCTTTAACTTGTACAATTTGTCTACTGTTAAGGTCAATTTATGTTTTTAAACAAGAAAAGACAGGCTTAGAAGGTATAGTTTTAGAAATTTGACTAAAAAAGGAGAAAATGCACTTTGACATGGCATGTTTCATAAAATCACTTTTTTGTTGCATTTCAGTGTCAACTGCTAACCTTCATAAAATATTTATTTCTTAACCGATTTTCAAAACTAGCAGGCCAATTTGCTCGTTTTAGCTAGTAGAAAACAGAAATCCATTTAAAGTGGAATTGGGAAAAAAAATGTTAATCCTTAAGGTAGCAATACACAGTTAGAAGTTTAGTTTCGCATTATGGCCCCTGTGAATGTTTTAAATATGAAAGTTTTTGTACAATAAAATTGATTTTTAGATAATTGAAGAATAATATAGCCTTCTTAGTGGGTTTATATGAACATTAAGATTGTTTTTAACATGTTTTATAGGCCATTTATATGATTGACAGTCCGTATTTTCCTATCCGTACCGTTCATAGGTCCATACATTATTGTAGTGTTTATCAACAAAGATTTTGCGCTCGATCTTTTCAATTCAATTTTATGGAAAAACGAGCAGATAAGCATATGATTTTTTTGGGACCACTTGATAGATATAAACCTATGGATTCAGGAAAGGTATTACTGTAATTGATTGAAATTTTCCTTTAGACCAAATTTTGGAGACTTTTGTGACATGTTCACCCCCCTTTTTTGCTATATTTTGTATCTAAGAAATGCAGATTGTTGCCATGGTTACACCCAAGAGGGATTATATTTCACCCTTATGACCATTAGAAATCAAATCTATGGAAGATTCTCTTTCTATAAGTATATACATGCATAACACACATATAAAGCCTTCTTTGTTAGACAGGAGGGGAAAGAGGGTGTTTAAAAATTATGAGTGTCAATTTTAAGTTTTTTTCCTAACTGTGTATTGCTACCTTATGGCATTTGACAAAGCAAAGAATTGCCTTTTTTTAGACAAATCATACCACAAATCTATTGATAACTATGTTATAGATACAATTCTGAGGGAGAAACAACCTTTAGAATGACAATATATGTTAGTTTTGTTGTTTATTGTCCTTAGCAACCAATATAGACATTTTGACATAAAGACTTGGTTCCGTCATAAATTGAAACTTTATTGGCTACCCCTTGGAAAAGAAGATTGCGCGTTATTTAGAAACCTTAGAAGGGAACGCTTTATATTTTTTCATGCGACTAAATCAAATTTATTATTTTAGCAAGTATAAAGTCACAATTTACCATGAATTAAGCCTAAATTTTTTCCCGCTATTATAAATGAATTCAGTATTTACTAAATTTTAACCAAGGCTTTGGTATGGTAATACACAACAAAATTGACATTCTAGAGCTTTAAAATAGCTTTAACTTGTACAATTTGTCTACTGTTAAGGTCAATTTATGTTTTTAAACAAGAAAAGACAGGCTTAGAAGGTATAGTTTTAGAAATTTGACTAAAAAAGGAGAAAATGCACTTTGACATGGCATGTTTCATAAAATCACTTTTTTGTTGCATTTCAGTGTCAACTGCTAACCTTCATAAAATATTTATTTCTTAACCGATTTTCAAAACTAGCAGGCCAATTTGCTCGTTTTAGCTAGTAGAAAACAGAAATCCATTTAAAGTGGAATTGGGAAAAAAAATGTTAATCCTTAAGGTAGCAATACACAGTTAGAAGTTTAGTTTCGCATTATGGCCCCTGTGAATGTTTTAAATATGAAAGTTTTTGTACAATAAAATTGATTTTTAGATAATTGAAGAATAATATAGCCTTCTTAGTGGGTTTATATGAACATTAAGATTGTTTTTAACATGTTTTATAGGCCATTTATATGATTGACAGTCCGTATTTTCCTATCCGTACCGTTCATAGGTCCATACATTATTGTAGTGTTTATCAACAAAGATTTTGCGCTCGATCTTTTCAATTCAATTTTATGGAAAAACGAGCAGATAAGCATATGATTTTTTTGGGACCACTTGATAGATATAAACCTATGGATTCAGGAAAGGTATTACTGTAATTGATTGAAATTTTCCTTTAGACCAAATTTTGGAGACTTTTGTGACATGTTCACCCCCCTTTTTTGCTATATTTTGTATCTAAGAAATGCAGATTGTTGCCATGGTTACACCCAAGAGGGATTATATTTCACCCTTATGACCATTAGAAATCAAATCTATGGAAGATTCTCTTTCTATAAGTATATACATGCATAACACACATATAAAGCCTTCTTTGTTAGACAGGAGGGGAAAGAGGGTGTTTAAAAATTATGAGTGTCAATTTTAAGTTTTTTTCCTAACTGTGTATTGCTACCTTATGGCATTTGACAAAGCAAAGAATTGCCTTTTTTTAGACAAATCATACCACAAATCTATTGATAACTATGTTATAGATACAATTCTGAGGGAGAAACAACCTTTAGAATGACAATATATGTTAGTTTTGTTGTTTATTGTCCTTAGCAACCAATATAGACATTTTGACATAAAGACTTGGTTCCGTCATAAATTGAAACTTTATTGGCTACCCCTTGGAAAAGAAGATTGCGCGTTATTTAGAAACCTTAGAAGGGAACGCTTTATATTTTTTCATGCGACTAAATCAAATTTATTATTTTAGCAAGTATAAAGTCACAATTTACCATGAATTAAGCCTAAATTTTTTCCCGCTATTATAAATGAATTCAGTATTTACTAAATTTTAACCAAGGCTTTGGTATGGTAATACACAACAAAATTGACATTCTAGAGCTTTAAAATAGCTTTAACTTGTACAATTTGTCTACTGTTAAGGTCAATTTATGTTTTTAAACAAGAAAAGACAGGCTTAGAAGGTATAGTTTTAGAAATTTGACTAAAAAAGGAGAAAATGCACTTTGACATGGCATGTTTCATAAAATCACTTTTTTGTTGCATTTCAGTGTCAACTGCTAACCTTCATAAAATATTTATTTCTTAACCGATTTTCAAAACTAGCAGGCCAATTTGCTCGTTTTAGCTAGTAGAAAACAGAAATCCATTTAAAGTGGAATTGGGAAAAAAAATGTTAATCCTTAAGGTAGCAATACACAGTTAGAAGTTTAGTTTCGCATTATGGCCCCTGTGAATGTTTTAAATATGAAAGTTTTTGTACAATAAAATTGATTTTTAGATAATTGAAGAATAATATAGCCTTCTTAGTGGGTTTATATGAACATTAAGATTGTTTTTAACATGTTTTATAGGCCATTTATATGATTGACAGTCCGTATTTTCCTATCCGTACCGTTCATAGGTCCATACATTATTGTAGTGTTTATCAACAAAGATTTTGCGCTCGATCTTTTCAATTCAATTTTATGGAAAAACGAGCAGATAAGCATATGATTTTTTTGGGACCACTTGATAGATATAAACCTATGGATTCAGGAAAGGTATTACTGTAATTGATTGAAATTTTCCTTTAGACCAAATTTTGGAGACTTTTGTGACATGTTCACCCCCCTTTTTTGCTATATTTTGTATCTAAGAAATGCAGATTGTTGCCATGGTTACACCCAAGAGGGATTATATTTCACCCTTATGACCATTAGAAATCAAATCTATGGAAGATTCTCTTTCTATAAGTATATACATGCATAACACACATATAAAGCCTTCTTTGTTAGACAGGAGGGGAAAGAGGGTGTTTAAAAATTATGAGTGTCAATTTTAAGTTTTTTTCCTAACTGTGTATTGCTACCTTATGGCATTTGACAAAGCAAAGAATTGCCTTTTTTTAGACAAATCATACCACAAATCTATTGATAACTATGTTATAGATACAATTCTGAGGGAGAAACAACCTTTAGAATGACAATATATGTTAGTTTTGTTGTTTATTGTCCTTAGCAACCAATATAGACATTTTGACATAAAGACTTGGTTCCGTCATAAATTGAAACTTTATTGGCTACCCCTTGGAAAAGAAGATTGCGCGTTATTTAGAAACCTTAGAAGGGAACGCTTTATATTTTTTCATGCGACTAAATCAAATTTATTATTTTAGCAAGTATAAAGTCACAATTTACCATGAATTAAGCCTAAATTTTTTCCCGCTATTATAAATGAATTCAGTATTTACTAAATTTTAACCAAGGCTTTGGTATGGTAATACACAACAAAATTGACATTCTAGAGCTTTAAAATAGCTTTAACTTGTACAATTTGTCTACTGTTAAGGTCAATTTATGTTTTTAAACAAGAAAAGACAGGCTTAGAAGGTATAGTTTTAGAAATTTGACTAAAAAAGGAGAAAATGCACTTTGACAAGGCATGTTTCATAAAATCACTTTTTTGTTGCATTTCAGTGTCAACTGCTAACCTTCATAAAATATTTATTTCTTAACCGATTTTCAAAACTAGCAGGCCAATTTGCTCGTTTTAGCTAGTAGAAAACAGAAATCCATTTAAAGTGGAATTGGGAAAAAAAATGTTAATCCTTAAGGTAGCAATACACAGTTAGAAGTTTAGTTTCGCATTATGGCCCCTGTGAATGTTTTAAATATGAAAGTTTTTGTACAATAAAATTGATTTTTAGATAATTGAAGAATAATATAGCCTTCTTAGTGGGTTTATATGAACATTAAGATTGTTTTTAACATGTTTTATAGGCCATTTATATGATTGACAGTCCGTATTTTCCTATCCGTACCGTTCATAGGTCCATACATTATTGTAGTGTTTATCAACAAAGATTTTGCGCTCGATCTTTTCAATTCAATTTTATGGAAAAACGAGCAGATAAGCATATGATTTTTTTGGGACCACTTGATAGATATAAACCTATGGATTCAGGAAAGGTATTACTGTAATTGATTGAAATTTTCCTTTAGACCAAATTTTGGAGACTTTTGTGACATGTTCACCCCCCTTTTTTGCTATATTTTGTATCTAAGAAATGCAGATTGTTGCCATGGTTACACCCAAGAGGGATTATATTTCACCCTTATGACCATTAGAAATCAAATCTATGGAAGATTCTCTTTCTATAAGTATATACATGCATAACACACATATAAAGCCTTCTTTGTTAGACAGGAGGGGAAAGAGGGTGTTTAAAAATTATGAGTGTCAATTTTAAGTTTTTTTCCTAACTGTGTATTGCTACCTTATGGCATTTGACAAAGCAAAGAATTGCCTTTTTTTAGACAAATCATACCACAAATCTATTGATAACTATGTTATAGATACAATTCTGAGGGAGAAACAACCTTTAGAATGACAATATATGTTAGTTTTGTTGTTTATTGTCCTTAGCAACCAATATAGACATTTTGACATAAAGACTTGGTTCCGTCATAAATTGAAACTTTATTGGCTACCCCTTGGAAAAGAAGATTGCGCGTTATTTAGAAACCTTAGAAGGGAACGCTTTATATTTTTTCATGCGACTAAATCAAATTTATTATTTTAGCAAGTATAAAGTCACAATTTACCATGAATTAAGCCTAAATTTTTTCCCGCTATTATAAATGAATTCAGTATTTACTAAATTTTAACCAAGGCTTTGGTATGGTAATACACAACAAAATTGACATTCTAGAGCTTTAAAATAGCTTTAACTTGTACAATTTGTCTACTGTTAAGGTCAATTTATGTTTTTAAACAAGAAAAGACAGGCTTAGAAGGTATAGTTTTAGAAATTTGACTAAAAAAGGAGAAAATGCACTTTGACATGGCATGTTTCATAAAATCACTTTTTTGTTGCATTTCAGTGTCAACTGCTAACCTTCATAAAATATTTATTTCTTAACCGATTTTCAAAACTAGCAGGCCAATTTGCTCGTTTTAGCTAGTAGAAAACAGAAATCCATTTAAAGTGGAATTGGGAAAAAAAATGTTAATCCTTAAGGTAGCAATACACAGTTAGAAGTTTAGTTTCGCATTATGGCCCCTGTGAATGTTTTAAATATGAAAGTTTTTGTACAATAAAATTGATTTTTAGATAATTGAAGAATAATATAGCCTTCTTAGTGGGTTTATATGAACATTAAGATTGTTTTTAACATGTTTTATAGGCCATTTATATGATTGACAGTCCGTATTTTCCTATCCGTACCGTTCATAGGTCCATACATTATTGTAGTGTTTATCAACAAAGATTTTGCGCTCGATCTTTTCAATTCAATTTTATGGAAAAACGAGCAGATAAGCATATGATTTTTTTGGGACCACTTGATAGATATAAACCTATGGATTCAGGAAAGGTATTACTGTAATTGATTGAAATTTTCCTTTAGACCAAATTTTGGAGACTTTTGTGACATGTTCACCCCCCTTTTTTGCTATATTTTGTATCTAAGAAATGCAGATTGTTGCCATGGTTACACCCAAGAGGGATTATATTTCACCCTTATGACCATTAGAAATCAAATCTATGGAAGATTCTCTTTCTATAAGTATATACATGCATAACACACATATAAAGCCTTCTTTGTTAGACAGGAGGGGAAAGAGGGTGTTTAAAAATTATGAGTGTCAATTTTAAGTTTTTTTCCTAACTGTGTATTGCTACCTTATGGCATTTGACAAAGCAAAGAATTGCCTTTTTTTAGACAAATCATACCACAAATCTATTGATAACTATGTTATAGATACAATTCTGAGGGAGAAACAACCTTTAGAATGACAATATATGTTAGTTTTGTTGTTTATTGTCCTTAGCAACCAATATAGACATTTTGACATAAAGACTTGGTTCCGTCATAAATTGAAACTTTATTGGCTACCCCTTGGAAAAGAAGATTGCGCGTTATTTAGAAACCTTAGAAGGGAACGCTTTATATTTTTTCATGCGACTAAATCAAATTTATTATTTTAGCAAGTATAAAGTCACAATTTACCATGAATTAAGCCTAAATTTTTTCCCGCTATTATAAATGAATTCAGTATTTACTAAATTTTAACCAAGGCTTTGGTATGGTAATACACAACAAAATTGACATTCTAGAGCTTTAAAATAGCTTTAACTTGTACAATTTGTCTACTGTTAAGGTCAATTTATGTTTTTAAACAAGAAAAGACAGGCTTAGAAGGTATAGTTTTAGAAATTTGACTAAAAAAGGAGAAAATGCACTTTGACATGGCATGTTTCATAAAATCACTTTTTTGTTGCATTTCAGTGTCAACTGCTAACCTTCATAAAATATTTATTTCTTAACCGATTTTCAAAACTAGCAGGCCAATTTGCTCGTTTTAGCTAGTAGAAAACAGAAATCCATTTAAAGTGGAATTGGGAAAAAAAATGTTAATCCTTAAGGTAGCAATACACAGTTAGAAGTTTAGTTTCGCATTATGGCCCCTGTGAATGTTTTAAATATGAAAGTTTTTGTACAATAAAATTGATTTTTAGATAATTGAAGAATAATATAGCCTTCTTAGTGGGTTTATATGAACATTAAGATTGTTTTTAACATGTTTTATAGGCCATTTATATGATTGACAGTCCGTATTTTCCTATCCGTACCGTTCATAGGTCCATACATTATTGTAGTGTTTATCAACAAAGATTTTGCGCTCGATCTTTTCAATTCAATTTTATGGAAAAACGAGCAGATAAGCATATGATTTTTTTGGGACCACTTGATAGATATAAACCTATGGATTCAGGAAAGGTATTACTGTAATTGATTGAAATTTTCCTTTAGACCAAATTTTGGAGACTTTTGTGACATGTTCACCCCCCTTTTTTGCTATATTTTGTATCTAAGAAATGCAGATTGTTGCCATGGTTACACCCAAGAGGGATTATATTTCACCCTTATGACCATTAGAAATCAAATCTATGGAAGATTCTCTTTCTATAAGTATATACATGCATAACACACATATAAAGCCTTCTTTGTTAGACAGGAGGGGAAAGAGGGTGTTTAAAAATTATGAGTGTCAATTTTAAGTTTTTTTCCTAACTGTGTATTGCTACCTTATGGCATTTGACAAAGCAAAGAATTGCCTTTTTTTAGACAAATCATACCACAAATCTATTGATAACTATGTTATAGATACAATTCTGAGGGAGAAACAACCTTTAGAATGACAATATATGTTAGTTTTGTTGTTTATTGTCCTTAGCAACCAATATAGACATTTTGACATAAAGACTTGGTTCCGTCATAAATTGAAACTTTATTGGCTACCCCTTGGAAAAGAAGATTGCGCGTTATTTAGAAACCTTAGAAGGGAACGCTTTATATTTTTTCATGCGACTAAATCAAATTTATTATTTTAGCAAGTATAAAGTCACAATTTACCATGAATTAAGCCTAAATTTTTTCCCGCTATTATAAATGAATTCAGTATTTACTAAATTTTAACCAAGGCTTTGGTATGGTAATACACAACAAAATTGACATTCTAGAGCTTTAAAATAGCTTTAACTTGTACAATTTGTCTACTGTTAAGGTCAATTTATGTTTTTAAACAAGAAAAGACAGGCTTAGAAGGTATAGTTTTAGAAATTTGACTAAAAAAGGAGAAAATGCACTTTGACATGGCATGTTTCATAAAATCACTTTTTTGTTGCATTTCAGTGTCAACTGCTAACCTTCATAAAATATTTATTTCTTAACCGATTTTCAAAACTAGCAGGCCAATTTGCTCGTTTTAGCTAGTAGAAAACAGAAATCCATTTAAAGTGGAATTGGGAAAAAAAATGTTAATCCTTATGGCATTTGACAAAGCAAAGAATTGCCTTTTTTTAGACAAATCATACCACAAATCTATTGATAACTATGTTATAGATACAATTCTGAGGGAGAAACAACCTTTAGAATGACAATATATGTTAGTTTTGTTGTTTATTGTCCTTAGCAACCAATATAGACATTTTGACATAAAGACTTGGTTCCGTCATAAATTGAAACTTTATTGGCTACCCCTTGGAAAAGAAGATTGCGCGTTATTTAGAAACCTTAGAAGGGAACGCTTTATATTTTTTCATGCGACTAAATCAAATTTATTATTTTAGCAAGTATAAAGTCACAATTTACCATGAATTAAGCCTAAATTTTTTCCCGCTATTATAAATGAATTCAGTATTTACTAAATTTTAACCAAGGCTTTGGTATGGTAATACACAACAAAATTGACATTCTAGAGCTTTAAAATAGCTTTAACTTGTACAATTTGTCTACTGTTAAGGTCAATTTATGTTTTTAAACAAGAAAAGACAGGCTTAGAAGGTATAGTTTTAGAAATTTGACTAAAAAAGGAGAAAATGCACTTTGACATGGCATGTTTCATAAAATCACTTTTTTGTTGCATTTCAGTGTCAACTGCTAACCTTCATAAAATATTTATTTCTTAACCGATTTTCAAAACTAGCAGGCCAATTTGCTCGTTTTAGCTAGTAGAAAACAGAAATCCATTTAAAGTGGAATTGGGAAAAAAAATGTTAATCCTTAAGGTAGCAATACACAGTTAGAAGTTTAGTTTCGCATTATGGCCCCTGTGAATGTTTTAAATATGAAAGTTTTTGTACAATAAAATTGATTTTTAGATAATTGAAGAATAATATAGCCTTCTTAGTGGGTTTATATGAACATTAAGATTGTTTTTAACATGTTTTATAGGCCATTTATATGATTGACAGTCCGTATTTTCCTATCCGTACCGTTCATAGGTCCATACATTATTGTAGTGTTTATCAACAAAGATTTTGCGCTCGATCTTTTCAATTCAATTTTATGGAAAAACGAGCAGATAAGCATATGATTTTTTTGGGACCACTTGATAGATATAAACCTATGGATTCAGGAAAGGTATTACTGTAATTGATTGAAATTTTCCTTTAGACCAAATTTTGGAGACTTTTGTGACATGTTCACCCCCCTTTTTTGCTATATTTTGTATCTAAGAAATGCAGATTGTTGCCATGGTTACACCCAAGAGGGATTATATTTCACCCTTATGACCATTAGAAATCAAATCTATGGAAGATTCTCTTTCTATAAGTATATACATGCATAACACACATATAAAGCCTTCTTTGTTAGACAGGAGGGGAAAGAGGGTGTTTAAAAATTATGAGTGTCAATTTTAAGTTTTTTTCCTAACTGTGTATTGCTACCTTATGGCATTTGACAAAGCAAAGAATTGCCTTTTTTTAGACAAATCATACCACAAATCTATTGATAACTATGTTATAGATACAATTCTGAGGGAGAAACAACCTTTAGAATGACAATATATGTTAGTTTTGTTGTTTATTGTCCTTAGCAACCAATATAGACATTTTGACATAAAGACTTGGTTCCGTCATAAATTGAAACTTTATTGGCTACCCCTTGGAAAAGAAGATTGCGCGTTATTTAGAAACCTTAGAAGGGAACGCTTTATATTTTTTCATGCGACTAAATCAAATTTATTATTTTAGCAAGTATAAAGTCACAATTTACCATGAATTAAGCCTAAATTTTTTCCCGCTATTATAAATGAATTCAGTATTTACTAAATTTTAACCAAGGCTTTGGTATGGTAATACACAACAAAATTGACATTCTAGAGCTTTAAAATAGCTTTAACTTGTACAATTTGTCTACTGTTAAGGTCAATTTATGTTTTTAAACAAGAAAAGACAGGCTTAGAAGGTATAGTTTTAGAAATTTGACTAAAAAAGGAGAAAATGCACTTTGACATGGCATGTTTCATAAAATCACTTTTTTGTTGCATTTCAGTGTCAACTGCTAACCTTCATAAAATATTTATTTCTTAACCGATTTTCAAAACTAGCAGGCCAATTTGCTCGTTTTAGCTAGTAGAAAACAGAAATCCATTTAAAGTGGAATTGGGAAAAAAAATGTTAATCCTTAAGGTAGCAATACACAGTTAGAAGTTTAGTTTCGCATTATGGCCCCTGTGAATGTTTTAAATATGAAAGTTTTTGTACAATAAAATTGATTTTTAGATAATTGAAGAATAATATAGCCTTCTTAGTGGGTTTATATGAACATTAAGATTGTTTTTAACATGTTTTATAGGCCATTTATATGATTGACAGTCCGTATTTTCCTATCCGTACCGTTCATAGGTCCATACATTATTGTAGTGTTTATCAACAAAGATTTTGCGCTCGATCTTTTCAATTCAATTTTATGGAAAAACGAGCAGATAAGCATATGATTTTTTTGGGACCACTTGATAGATATAAACCTATGGATTCAGGAAAGGTATTACTGTAATTGATTGAAATTTTCCTTTAGACCAAATTTTGGAGACTTTTGTGACATGTTCACCCCCCTTTTTTGCTATATTTTGTATCTAAGAAATGCAGATTGTTGCCATGGTTACACCCAAGAGGGATTATATTTCACCCTTATGACCATTAGAAATCAAATCTATGGAAGATTCTCTTTCTATAAGTATATACATGCATAACACACATATAAAGCCTTCTTTGTTAGACAGGAGGGGAAAGAGGGTGTTTAAAAATTATGAGTGTCAATTTTAAGTTTTTTTCCTAACTGTGTATTGCTACCTTATGGCATTTGACAAAGCAAAGAATTGCCTTTTTTTAGACAAATCATACCACAAATCTATTGATAACTATGTTATAGATACAATTCTGAGGGAGAAACAACCTTTAGAATGACAATATATGTTAGTTTTGTTGTTTATTGTCCTTAGCAACCAATATAGACATTTTGACATAAAGACTTGGTTCCGTCATAAATTGAAACTTTATTGGCTACCCCTTGGAAAAGAAGATTGCGCGTTATTTAGAAACCTTAGAAGGGAACGCTTTATATTTTTTCATGCGACTAAATCAAATTTATTATTTTAGCAAGTATAAAGTCACAATTTACCATGAATTAAGCCTAAATTTTTTCCCGCTATTATAAATGAATTCAGTATTTACTAAATTTTAACCAAGGCTTTGGTATGGTAATACACAACAAAATTGACATTCTAGAGCTTTAAAATAGCTTTAACTTGTACAATTTGTCTACTGTTAAGGTCAATTTATGTTTTTAAACAAGAAAAGACAGGCTTAGAAGGTATAGTTTTAGAAATTTGACTAAAAAAGGAGAAAATGCACTTTGACATGGCATGTTTCATAAAATCACTTTTTTGTTGCATTTCAGTGTCAACTGCTAACCTTCATAAAATATTTATTTCTTAACCGATTTTCAAAACTAGCAGGCCAATTTGCTCGTTTTAGCTAGTAGAAAACAGAAATCCATTTAAAGTGGAATTGGGAAAAAAAATGTTAATCCTTAAGGTAGCAATACACAGTTAGAAGTTTAGTTTCGCATTATGGCCCCTGTGAATGTTTTAAATATGAAAGTTTTTGTACAATAAAATTGATTTTTAGATAATTGAAGAATAATATAGCCTTCTTAGTGGGTTTATATGAACATTAAGATTGTTTTTAACATGTTTTATAGGCCATTTATATGATTGACAGTCCGTATTTTCCTATCCGTACCGTTCATAGGTCCATACATTATTGTAGTGTTTATCAACAAAGATTTTGCGCTCGATCTTTTCAATTCAATTTTATGGAAAAACGAGCAGATAAGCATATGATTTTTTTGGGACCACTTGATAGATATAAACCTATGGATTCAGGAAAGGTATTACTGTAATTGATTGAAATTTTCCTTTAGACCAAATTTTGGAGACTTTTGTGACATGTTCACCCCCCTTTTTTGCTATATTTTGTATCTAAGAAATGCAGATTGTTGCCATGGTTACACCCAAGAGGGATTATATTTCACCCTTATGACCATTAGAAATCAAATCTATGGAAGATTCTCTTTCTATAAGTATATACATGCATAACACACATATAAAGCCTTCTTTGTTAGACAGGAGGGGAAAGAGGGTGTTTAAAAATTATGAGTGTCAATTTTAAGTTTTTTTCCTAACTGTGTATTGCTACCTTATGGCATTTGACAAAGCAAAGAATTGCCTTTTTTTAGACAAATCATACCACAAATCTATTGATAACTATGTTATAGATACAATTCTGAGGGAGAAACAACCTTTAGAATGACAATATATGTTAGTTTTGTTGTTTATTGTCCTTAGCAACCAATATAGACATTTTGACATAAAGACTTGGTTCCGTCATAAATTGAAACTTTATTGGCTACCCCTTGGAAAAGAAGATTGCGCGTTATTTAGAAACCTTAGAAGGGAACGCTTTATATTTTTTCATGCGACTAAATCAAATTTATTATTTTAGCAAGTATAAAGTCACAATTTACCATGAATTAAGCCTAAATTTTTTCCCGCTATTATAAATGAATTCAGTATTTACTAAATTTTAACCAAGGCTTTGGTATGGTAATACACAACAAAATTGACATTCTAGAGCTTTAAAATAGCTTTAACTTGTACAATTTGTCTACTGTTAAGGTCAATTTATGTTTTTAAACAAGAAAAGACAGGCTTAGAAGGTATAGTTTTAGAAATTTGACTAAAAAAGGAGAAAATGCACTTTGACATGGCATGTTTCATAAAATCACTTTTTTGTTGCATTTCAGTGTCAACTGCTAACCTTCATAAAATATTTATTTCTTAACCGATTTTCAAAACTAGCAGGCCAATTTGCTCGTTTTAGCTAGTAGAAAACAGAAATCCATTTAAAGTGGAATTGGGAAAAAAAATGTTAATCCTTAAGGTAGCAATACACAGTTAGAAGTTTAGTTTCGCATTATGGCCCCTGTGAATGTTTTAAATATGAAAGTTTTTGTACAATAAAATTGATTTTTAGATAATTGAAGAATAATATAGCCTTCTTAGTGGGTTTATATGAACATTAAGATTGTTTTTAACATGTTTTATAGGCCATTTATATGATTGACAGTCCGTATTTTCCTATCCGTACCGTTCATAGGTCCATACATTATTGTAGTGTTTATCAACAAAGATTTTGCGCTCGATCTTTTCAATTCAATTTTATGGAAAAACGAGCAGATAAGCATATGATTTTTTTGGGACCACTTGATAGATATAAACCTATGGATTCAGGAAAGGTATTACTGTAATTGATTGAAATTTTCCTTTAGACCAAATTTTGGAGACTTTTGTGACATGTTCACCCCCCTTTTTTGCTATATTTTGTATCTAAGAAATGCAGATTGTTGCCATGGTTACACCCAAGAGGGATTATATTTCACCCTTATGACCATTAGAAATCAAATCTATGGAAGATTCTCTTTCTATAAGTATATACATGCATAACACACATATAAAGCCTTCTTTGTTAGACAGGAGGGGAAAGAGGGTGTTTAAAAATTATGAGTGTCAATTTTAAGTTTTTTTCCTAACTGTGTATTGCTACCTTATGGCATTTGACAAAGCAAAGAATTGCCTTTTTTTAGACAAATCATACCACAAATCTATTGATAACTATGTTATAGATACAATTCTGAGGGAGAAACAACCTTTAGAATGACAATATATGTTAGTTTTGTTGTTTATTGTCCTTAGCAACCAATATAGACATTTTGACATAAAGACTTGGTTCCGTCATAAATTGAAACTTTATTGGCTACCCCTTGGAAAAGAAGATTGCGCGTTATTTAGAAACCTTAGAAGGGAACGCTTTATATTTTTTCATGCGACTAAATCAAATTTATTATTTTAGCAAGTATAAAGTCACAATTTACCATGAATTAAGCCTAAATTTTTTCCCGCTATTATAAATGAATTCAGTATTTACTAAATTTTAACCAAGGCTTTGGTATGGTAATACACAACAAAATTGACATTCTAGAGCTTTAAAATAGCTTTAACTTGTACAATTTGTCTACTGTTAAGGTCAATTTATGTTTTTAAACAAGAAAAGACAGGCTTAGAAGGTATAGTTTTAGAAATTTGACTAAAAAAGGAGAAAATGCACTTTGACATGGCATGTTTCATAAAATCACTTTTTTGTTGCATTTCAGTGTCAACTGCTAACCTTCATAAAATATTTATTTCTTAACCGATTTTCAAAACTAGCAGGCCAATTTGCTCGTTTTAGCTAGTAGAAAACAGAAATCCATTTAAAGTGGAATTGGGAAAAAAAATGTTAATCCTTAAGGTAGCAATACACAGTTAGAAGTTTAGTTTCGCATTATGGCCCCTGTGAATGTTTTAAATATGAAAGTTTTTGTACAATAAAATTGATTTTTAGATAATTGAAGAATAATATAGCCTTCTTAGTGGGTTTATATGAACATTAAGATTGTTTTTAACATGTTTTATAGGCCATTTATATGATTGACAGTCCGTATTTTCCTATCCGTACCGTTCATAGGTCCATACATTATTGTAGTGTTTATCAACAAAGATTTTGCGCTCGATCTTTTCAATTCAATTTTATGGAAAAACGAGCAGATAAGCATATGATTTTTTTGGGACCACTTGATAGATATAAACCTATGGATTCAGGAAAGGTATTACTGTAATTGATTGAAATTTTCCTTTAGACCAAATTTTGGAGACTTTTGTGACATGTTCACCCCCCTTTTTTGCTATATTTTGTATCTAAGAAATGCAGATTGTTGCCATGGTTACACCCAAGAGGGATTATATTTCACCCTTATGACCATTAGAAATCAAATCTATGGAAGATTCTCTTTCTATAAGTATATACATGCATAACACACATATAAAGCCTTCTTTGTTAGACAGGAGGGGAAAGAGGGTGTTTAAAAATTATGAGTGTCAATTTTAAGTTTTTTTCCTAACTGTGTATTGCTACCTTATGGCATTTGACAAAGCAAAGAATTGCCTTTTTTTAGACAAATCATACCACAAATCTATTGATAACTATGTTATAGATACAATTCTGAGGGAGAAACAACCTTTAGAATGACAATATATGTTAGTTTTGTTGTTTATTGTCCTTAGCAACCAATATAGACATTTTGACATAAAGACTTGGTTCCGTCATAAATTGAAACTTTATTGGCTACCCCTTGGAAAAGAAGATTGCGCGTTATTTAGAAACCTTAGAAGGGAACGCTTTATATTTTTTCATGCGACTAAATCAAATTTATTATTTTAGCAAGTATAAAGTCACAATTTACCATGAATTAAGCCTAAATTTTTTCCCGCTATTATAAATGAATTCAGTATTTACTAAATTTTAACCAAGGCTTTGGTATGGTAATACACAACAAAATTGACATTCTAGAGCTTTAAAATAGCTTTAACTTGTACAATTTGTCTACTGTTAAGGTCAATTTATGTTTTTAAACAAGAAAAGACAGGCTTAGAAGGTATAGTTTTAGAAATTTGACTAAAAAAGGAGAAAATGCACTTTGACATGGCATGTTTCATAAAATCACTTTTTTGTTGCATTTCAGTGTCAACTGCTAACCTTCATAAAATATTTATTTCTTAACCGATTTTCAAAACTAGCAGGCCAATTTGCTCGTTTTAGCTAGTAGAAAACAGAAATCCATTTAAAGTGGAATTGGGAAAAAAAATGTTAATCCTTAAGGTAGCAATACACAGTTAGAAGTTTAGTTTCGCATTATGGCCCCTGTGAATGTTTTAAATATGAAAGTTTTTGTACAATAAAATTGATTTTTAGATAATTGAAGAATAATATAGCCTTCTTAGTGGGTTTATATGAACATTAAGATTGTTTTTAACATGTTTTATAGGCCATTTATATGATTGACAGTCCGTATTTTCCTATCCGTACCGTTCATAGGTCCATACATTATTGTAGTGTTTATCAACAAAGATTTTGCGCTCGATCTTTTCAATTCAATTTTATGGAAAAACGAGCAGATAAGCATATGATTTTTTTGGGACCACTTGATAGATATAAACCTATGGATTCAGGAAAGGTATTACTGTAATTGATTGAAATTTTCCTTTAGACCAAATTTTGGAGACTTTTGTGACATGTTCACCCCCCTTTTTTGCTATATTTTGTATCTAAGAAATGCAGATTGTTGCCATGGTTACACCCAAGAGGGATTATATTTCACCCTTATGACCATTAGAAATCAAATCTATGGAAGATTCTCTTTCTATAAGTATATACATGCATAACACACATATAAAGCCTTCTTTGTTAGACAGGAGGGGAAAGAGGGTGTTTAAAAATTATGAGTGTCAATTTTAAGTTTTTTTCCTAACTGTGTATTGCTACCTTATGGCATTTGACAAAGCAAAGAATTGCCTTTTTTTAGACAAATCATACCACAAATCTATTGATAACTATGTTATAGATACAATTCTGAGGGAGAAACAACCTTTAGAATGACAATATATGTTAGTTTTGTTGTTTATTGTCCTTAGCAACCAATATAGACATTTTGACATAAAGACTTGGTTCCGTCATAAATTGAAACTTTATTGGCTACCCCTTGGAAAAGAAGATTGCGCGTTATTTAGAAACCTTAGAAGGGAACGCTTTATATTTTTTCATGCGACTAAATCAAATTTATTATTTTAGCAAGTATAAAGTCACAATTTACCATGAATTAAGCCTAAATTTTTTCCCGCTATTATAAATGAATTCAGTATTTACTAAATTTTAACCAAGGCTTTGGTATGGTAATACACAACAAAATTGACATTCTAGAGCTTTAAAATAGCTTTAACTTGTACAATTTGTCTACTGTTAAGGTCAATTTATGTTTTTAAACAAGAAAAGACAGGCTTAGAAGGTATAGTTTTAGAAATTTGACTAAAAAAGGAGAAAATGCACTTTGACATGGCATGTTTCATAAAATCACTTTTTTGTTGCATTTCAGTGTCAACTGCTAACCTTCATAAAATATTTATTTCTTAACCGATTTTCAAAACTAGCAGGCCAATTTGCTCGTTTTAGCTAGTAGAAAACAGAAATCCATTTAAAGTGGAATTGGGAAAAAAAATGTTAATCCTTAAGGTAGCAATACACAGTTAGAAGTTTAGTTTCGCATTATGGCCCCTGTGAATGTTTTAAATATGAAAGTTTTTGTACAATAAAATTGATTTTTAGATAATTGAAGAATAATATAGCCTTCTTAGTGGGTTTATATGAACATTAAGATTGTTTTTAACATGTTTTATAGGCCATTTATATGATTGACAGTCCGTATTTTCCTATCCGTACCGTTCATAGGTCCATACATTATTGTAGTGTTTATCAACAAAGATTTTGCGCTCGATCTTTTCAATTCAATTTTATGGAAAAACGAGCAGATAAGCATATGATTTTTTTGGGACCACTTGATAGATATAAACCTATGGATTCAGGAAAGGTATTACTGTAATTGATTGAAATTTTCCTTTAGACCAAATTTTGGAGACTTTTGTGACATGTTCACCCCCCTTTTTTGCTATATTTTGTATCTAAGAAATGCAGATTGTTGCCATGGTTACACCCAAGAGGGATTATATTTCACCCTTATGACCATTAGAAATCAAATCTATGGAAGATTCTCTTTCTATAAGTATATACATGCATAACACACATATAAAGCCTTCTTTGTTAGACAGGAGGGGAAAGAGGGTGTTTAAAAATTATGAGTGTCAATTTTAAGTTTTTTTCCTAACTGTGTATTGCTACCTTATGGCATTTGACAAAGCAAAGAATTGCCTTTTTTTAGACAAATCATACCACAAATCTATTAATAACTATGTTATAGATACAATTCTGAGGGAGAAACAACCTTTAGAATGACAATATATGTTAGTTTTGTTGTTTATTGTCCTTAGCAACCAATATAGACATTTTGACATAAAGACTTGGTTCCGTCATAAATTGAAACTTTATTGGCTACCCCTTGGAAAAGAAGATTGCGCGTTATTTAGAAACCTTAGAAGGGAACGCTTTATATTTTTTCATGCGACTAAATCAAATTTATTATTTTAGCAAGTATAAAGTCAAAATTTACCATGAATTAAGCCTAAATTTTTTCCCGCTATTATAAATGAATTCAGTATTTACTAAATTTTAACCAAGGCTTTGGTATGGTAATACACAACAAAATTGACATTCTAGAGCTTTAAAATAGCTTTAACTTGTACAATTTGTCTACTGTTAAGGTCAATTTATGTTTTTAAACAAGAAAAGACAGGCTTAGAAGGTATAGTTTTAGAAATTTGACTAAAAAAGGAGAAAATGCACTTTGACATGGCATGTTTCATAAAATCACTTTTTTGTTGCATTTCAGTGTCAACTGCTAACCTTCATAAAATATTTATTTCTTAACCGATTTTCAAAACTAGCAGGCCAATTTGCTCGTTTTAGCTAGTAGAAAACAGAAATCCATTTAAAGTGGAATTGGGAAAAAAAATGTTAATCCTTATGGCATTTGACAAAGCAAAGAATTGCCTTTTTTTAGACAAATCATACCACAAATCTATTGATAACTATGTTATAGATACAATTCTGAGGGAGAAACAACCTTTAGAATGACAATATATGTTAGTTTTGTTGTTTATTGTCCTTAGCAACCAATATAGACATTTTGACATAAAGACTTGGTTCCGTCATAAATTGAAACTTTATTGGCTACCCCTTGGAAAAGAAGATTGCGCGTTATTTAGAAACCTTAGAAGGGAACGCTTTATATTTTTTCATGCGACTAAATCAAATTTATTATTTTAGCAAGTATAAAGTCACAATTTACCATGAATTAAGCCTAAATTTTTTCCCGCTATTATAAATGAATTCAGTATTTACTAAATTTTAACCAAGGCTTTGGTATGGTAATACACAACAAAATTGACATTCTAGAGCTTTAAAATAGCTTTAACTTGTACAATTTGTCTACTGTTAAGGTCAATTTATGTTTTTAAACAAGAAAAGACAGGCTTAGAAGGTATAGTTTTAGAAATTTGACTAAAAAAGGAGAAAATGCACTTTGACATGGCATGTTTCATAAAATCACTTTTTTGTTGCATTTCAGTGTCAACTGCTAACCTTCATAAAATATTTATTTCTTAACCGATTTTCAAAACTAGCAGGCCAATTTGCTCGTTTTAGCTAGTAGAAAACAGAAATCCATTTAAAGTGGAATTGGGAAAAAAAATGTTAATCCTTAAGGTAGCAATACACAGTTAGAAGTTTAGTTTCGCATTATGGCCCCTGTGAATGTTTTAAATATGAAAGTTTTTGTACAATAAAATTGATTTTTAGATAATTGAAGAATAATATAGCCTTCTTAGTGGGTTTATATGAACATTAAGATTGTTTTTAACATGTTTTATAGGCCATTTATATGATTGACAGTCCGTATTTTCCTATCCGTACCGTTCATAGGTCCATACATTATTGTAGTGTTTATCAACAAAGATTTTGCGCTCGATCTTTTCAATTCAATTTTATGGAAAAACGAGCAGATAAGCATATGATTTTTTTGGGACCACTTGATAGATATAAACCTATGGATTCAGGAAAGGTATTACTGTAATTGATTGAAATTTTCCTTTAGACCAAATTTTGGAGACTTTTGTGACATGTTCACCCCCCTTTTTTGCTATATTTTGTATCTAAGAAATGCAGATTGTTGCCATGGTTACACCCAAGAGGGATTATATTTCACCCTTATGACCATTAGAAATCAAATCTATGGAAGATTCTCTTTCTATAAGTATATACATGCATAACACACATATAAAGCCTTCTTTGTTAGACAGGAGGGGAAAGAGGGTGTTTAAAAATTATGAGTGTCAATTTTAAGTTTTTTTCCTAACTGTGTATTGCTACCTTATGGCATTTGACAAAGCAAAGAATTGCCTTTTTTTAGACAAATCATACCACAAATCTATTGATAACTATGTTATAGATACAATTCTGAGGGAGAAACAACCTTTAGAATGACAATATATGTTAGTTTTGTTGTTTATTGTCCTTAGCAACCAATATAGACATTTTGACATAAAGACTTGGTTCCGTCATAAATTGAAACTTTATTGGCTACCCCTTGGAAAAGAAGATTGCGCGTTATTTAGAAACCTTAGAAGGGAACGCTTTATATTTTTTCATGCGACTAAATCAAATTTATTATTTTAGCAAGTATAAAGTCACAATTTACCATGAATTAAGCCTAAATTTTTTCCCGCTATTATAAATGAATTCAGTATTTACTAAATTTTAACCAAGGCTTTGGTATGGTAATACACAACAAAATTGACATTCTAGAGCTTTAAAATAGCTTTAACTTGTACAATTTGTCTACTGTTAAGGTCAATTTATGTTTTTAAACAAGAAAAGACAGGCTTAGAAGGTATAGTTTTAGAAATTTGACTAAAAAAGGAGAAAATGCACTTTGACATGGCATGTTTCATAAAATCACTTTTTTGTTGCATTTCAGTGTCAACTGCTAACCTTCATAAAATATTTATTTCTTAACCGATTTTCAAAACTAGCAGGCCAATTTGCTCGTTTTAGCTAGTAGAAAACAGAAATCCATTTAAAGTGGAATTGGGAAAAAAAATGTTAATCCTTAAGGTAGCAATACACAGTTAGAAGTTTAGTTTCGCATTATGGCCCCTGTGAATGTTTTAAATATGAAAGTTTTTGTACAATAAAATTGATTTTTAGATAATTGAAGAATAATATAGCCTTCTTAGTGGGTTTATATGAACATTAAGATTGTTTTTAACATGTTTTATAGGCCATTTATATGATTGACAGTCCGTATTTTCCTATCCGTACCGTTCATAGGTCCATACATTATTGTAGTGTTTATCAACAAAGATTTTGCGCTCGATCTTTTCAATTCAATTTTATGGAAAAACGAGCAGATAAGCATATGATTTTTTTGGGACCACTTGATAGATATAAACCTATGGATTCAGGAAAGGTATTACTGTAATTGATTGAAATTTTCCTTTAGACCAAATTTTGGAGACTTTTGTGACATGTTCACCCCCCTTTTTTGCTATATTTTGTATCTAAGAAATGCAGATTGTTGCCATGGTTACACCCAAGAGGGATTATATTTCACCCTTATGACCATTAGAAATCAAATCTATGGAAGATTCTCTTTCTATAAGTATATACATGCATAACACACATATAAAGCCTTCTTTGTTAGACAGGAGGGGAAAGAGGGTGTTTAAAAATTATGAGTGTCAATTTTAAGTTTTTTTCCTAACTGTGTATTGCTACCTAAAACATTCGCGGAATCGGTCAACAACTTTCACGGAGTCGGTCCAAAACTTTCGAGGAGTCGGCAGAAACATTCACGGGATTCGGCAATCTTACACGGCCGTACAAGTACTGTATTATTACACTGTAAAACTTGCACGGAGTCGGGGGTCCCGTATGGCTTTCCATAGCAACCAGAACAAATATGCAACATTACATGTATCAGCAATTAAAGCGTTAAAAATTTGTTGTTGTTTTTTTATTAAAAGTGACGTGTGTTTCTTACCGGTAAAGGAAGGGGGGATTGATATAATCAATATAGACTCGTTCATTAGATCCAAACAAATCGAAAGTTTGCAAAAGATTTTAAGATCAAAAACCGATAACTGGAACTCAATAGCCAAATGGTGGCTATAGAAGTTTGATATCAAATATAAGTGGGATCAAATATTTGTTAGCAAAGTATTCGGATTTACGAGGATTACAAATTGAAAATTTTCCAAAATTAATTGAATTATTTTAAACGTTGTCAAAATGTTTAAGTATACAAAGTCCAAAAAATAAAAACGATATCCGAAACCAACAACTTTTTGGAAACGTAAAAATTCAATACAACAAAATTCGGAAATATTTGGGATGAAGAAACGAAAAATATCAAAAGCGACAACTTTATATACAATATTCTTAAAGATAAAAGAAACTGGATCTCGGAATGGACAAGGCTGAAATTAGCTATTCCAAAGTTGTTCAAGGACAGACTACAAAACGTCCACGTTGATCCGGAACCCCCCAAAAATTGTTATTACATTAAAAATACATTTGAATTCTACGATATTAAACAGAATAAAGTAGTAATCCTAAGTGAGATATCTGAAATTAATCCAATATTCGTTAAATTAAGATATAGTTCCAAACTGTCAAATAAAATGAAATATTCAGTATAATTCGAAATTACCATGGAAAAAGATCTGGATAAATTTAAATAAAAGTATGTCCTCTAGGAAAGCAAATCAAATTAGATGGAAAATTGTTCATAACATTATCTATACGGAGCAAAAACTATTTAGAATCGGCAAATGAAATAATGGCAAATACCGTTTTTGTAAAACAGAAAACGATACTCTCACACACCTTTTTCATAGCTGTACCTTTATAATGGTAGTTTTGGAACATATTTTTGATGCGCTTCAAAAATATAATGTACTTAAAAACACAGTATAGATTCCATTCAGCGTAGAACTTATCATACTAGGAATGTACGATTACAACAAAAAGTACAATGTCATAACTAATACGATTATGAATACAATTAAATGAATTATTTAGAAATGTATGAATATAATCAAATAACAGTCTAAAAGTTTTACTTCCAGTCAATTGATATCATATGCAAAACGGGAACTGTGCAGTTTAATTGAATCAATGGATAAATCATTATCTTCCAAAAAAGAAAATTTTGCAGCTGAAATAAAACTTATAATAAATCTTATACATTAGTAAGTGACTTTATAATTTGTACTTACTTTCCTTTCCTTTTTAGAACATTATACATCCATCAATAGAAATATAAAATACACGCATTTACAATGTCGAGCATGTGACATATAAAGTCACTGACCGACACATTACAATTTAATCCAGGTGTTAAAAGTACAAAAAATTAAATGTTAATTTTAAGTAAAGGTAAATTATTGTGTAGATTGTAGTGTGTTTTTTGGGGAATGTATTTTTTTTTACTGTAAAATGTTATAAATATTGTATTCGCAAAATCTGTCTGTATAATTAATATGAATGTATAACTTATGTATGCAAAAAATATAAAATAGATTTTTTTTATAATAGAGTCCACCGTTTATCCCTGCACGATGGATCATTGTAAACACAGAGCACCTTGTGTATACTTCCCTGGGTTATACAAGGTAAATTATGTTCAGGTGGTTTTCAATAAATGTATTTCAAGTCTTAAAAAATATATGAGTTTTATTGTATTCAGTACATTTAATCGGAATCGAATAAAAAAATAGTAGTATGCTTTTTGTTTTAAAAAAATAACGGGTCTTAATGGCGGATCTTATATTCAACTTTTAAACTCTCAAACTCTGAACAATTTAGAGCTTGTCACATTGTTTTACACCTAGGGTTGCATTTATCAAACTTTGCGTAGTGCTCGGAGCACAAAAATCATGCTCGAAACATGAAATCCAACATTTTGACTGGTTGATTTTGGAGCATGAGTACAAAAAAACGTACTAGAACGTTTTATGACTTCAAGGCAAGAGCTTCGTCGGATAGAGATCTACTTTATGAAAATGAATATCAATACAAAAATAAGGACAGTACAATGTATGTGACTGATTAGCATTTTTGTCTTCTTTTATTTCGAATTTGATTGGTCAAAAATCAATCAGAGTCTTATTCTTAAACATGTAGACTTGACTTGCATCAACATGTTTCTCTCCGATGCAGGTCTTTCCAGGGTCTTTTTTCTAAATTCCGTGTTTTGCCTTCTAGCTGTAGTTTGATAATCCGTTTTTAAGATGTTTGTATCTCAACATGTCCTTTACTTTTTATAATAGTGCAATTATTAATAATGAAAACCCATTAAGGTCATGTCGTTTTATTACTCTTAAGACCTCGTCGTTCTAATATCTTATAGTGTGTGTATTTTCTCTTTCTCTTTTAAGTTTAATAGTACCAGCCTAATTTGTAAATAAAGGTAAAACTGTTATTTCAGGAACCTACCTTTATTAAAAAAACAATGTCATATATTGTCAGACATTGTACATTGAAAAGTGATGATACAGGTCATTCATATGACAGTCGATATTACAAGGAATTTGAAACTTACGACAAATAAAAAATGTAGGTGTATACATACTATTATTTTTAGTGATTGTTTATGGATTTCATTTCAATATTTGCAGATATATAATAAAAAATGGAAGTAATAACAACACCAAGGAAAATGCGAAGCATAAAATAAAACCTTCAAAAAATCAAACTGCAAAATCAAAAGCCAAAACACCTCAAATAAATTGAAAAAAATGTTATATTCCTGAATCTGAAGCGTCGATTTTTATGGTTGTATTTATGATACTGATTTTCAATACACTATACTATTCATACACATTTCTAAGATGTTCTACATAAATTATATTTTACATATCTGTTGCTAAATACTGGCAACACCAATGTTTTAATTACAGGTTTTAGAAAAAGAAATGCAAGTAATATACCTGTTCTAAACTGATTTTAAATAAACGATCAGTTTTGAAACCTGGCCAACCTTCTTCTAATTTTCTTTGAATTTGGTTCCATGTCCTCGTGTGTGTGTCTTCCTCTTCTCCTTTTTTTTTGGTATTTGGTATGATATCCCATTGATTTGTCAAGATATAACTTCATCTGGCTCAAAACATGGCATATCCTTTCGTTTTTCAATCACTGTCTTCAAAATGTGTAAAAGCTTAAAAAAAAATACATTTTTACATTTTATGTATATCACATAAATGTATCAATACTTCGTATATATTATCGTTTATTCGTATCTTGCAGACATTTAAGTACCAGATGGTATTTTCAACTCTGTATCCCGTACTTTCTATTTGATAGAAATTCGCTGTATTAAAAATCAGTGTTATCAAAGAATTATTCTCCCCTTAATGATTTCTAATTTATATGAGTTATTAGTTCTTCGTCGTTTAGCCTCTGTTGGCTGGTTGTCTTATTGGCAGCCCTACTACATTTTCTTATTTTTATTTTATAATTTGGTTCATCGTATTGTTTAGTCTTCTCTAGTGATAATCAGTGCTTTCTTTCCCTTTAGGATTTTGTTTTTGTCTTTTATACCATGTCAGGAATATGACAGTTGTTATTCATTCGTTTGATGTGTTAGGGCCTTTGACTTTGCCATTTGATTAGGTACTTTCCGTCTTGAGTTTTCCTCGAAGTTCTGTATTTATGTGATTTTTGTGAATTCAACAGTTTTCTGATAGTTGAATTATGATTGCGGGTGATGAAATAATAGCATAAGACGCTGACATATTTGAAGCACGGGATCTCTCTGTTTTGAGCTCATCATGTTCATGCGATTTCCCAATTTAAGTTTGCTATGTTGATTTGTCTCTATGAGATTTCAACAACGATAAACTGCAGTCGTCTAAATTTCTAAACAGGAAATATCGGTAAATACCATTCATGAACTACTTAATGTCGTTTTGCATGTTCATTAGAAATAGAAAATGATAACTTATTGTTGTCTTGGCTTTGTATTAAATGATTATATCGTTATCCCTTTCATAATATTTTTACCATGTTTTCATTTGTATTACTTAGATGATATGCATACACAAATCCTTTAACACATCTGTAGAGGTTCTTCAAACTTCAAATATTCCAGGTTTACAATTAACTATTCCTCGTTTCATAAATCTTGATTGCTATAGTTGAAATGTTTTAAGGATGTCATTTATGTAAAATTTAGAAAATCTAGAAATTAAAAAAATTGATACTTTAAGCTAGAATAGCATTAGAGAAAAAACAAAATAAGGTAAAAACAAATTATATATTATGGAAATCTATTTTTAGATATTTGGTTTTTGAAAAATTGAAACGAGAAAATATTGATGCCTACTTTTGCCTCACTTTCATCATTGTCATTATTTGGGTCTCAAATTGTAAGAAAACAAATTTAGAATATGATTTTCGATATTGGTAATGTATTCTTTAAAGAGCTATTGAAGTCTTCTTGAAAAGATCAGTTGATGATATCGGACAAAATATGTTATTCTGCATCTTAGGGAAAACCCAAGCAATCCGAACATCTGACTTTAATTCGTAAACCTGACATGACTCAGCATTACGAGGTTTTATCATCAGTAAAATACTGATGAAATTTAACTATTGATATTTAAACCAAACAATGGAAAAGTAATCGCAACGAATATAAAATACGACATATTCAAGGTTGTTTTAAAAACAATGTTTAATTTATAATTTAATGTTCGACACGTATGATTTCTTTTTTTTTTTTTATATATAAAATTGCTTTTGATTTCAGGAAAGATAGAAAACTATAATTAATAATTTCTGAAAAATAAAGAAGGTACTTTTTTTTCTACGTATGCATTCCTTTATTTAAAAACCTATACATTAATTCGAATTACCCTATCCTTGTGTATTCCTCCAGCATTGCTTGCGTTTACAATAAATACAAAAGAGACGGCATTAGGCAGAAAATCCAACAGAAGATTATCTAGCTGTTCGTTTTCGCCAACACCAGGTGTATCAACTATAATAACATTTCCCTGAAGTGAAAGTAATAATACGATTGATAACATACAATTAAGCTTACTTGACAACTGAGTGCCGTTCCTGTTCATTTCCTTAATTTATCAATAGCTAATGACCGCACAAACTATTTCAATCTAAATTTCCGCGGGTTTTTTTTTAAATTTCAGAGAATATATGTATAATTGAACACTTAATTTGTTAGATTTTCAACCTCATTTTATGTAGAAGTAACAAAAGACACCTTATTTTTATGAAGAATTAAACCCTCGAAAGACACTTCAATTAATATGAAGATAATTCAAAAAATACAAACTTCAATTCAAGATTTCTTTGAAAATAAATTTCCATCATATAAAACATGTTAGTGAGCAGACAGTGTGATAGAGATAACTTAATTTTTCTGATCAACTTGAATATCATTCCTCTACCTCATGTCAGACTTTTGGATAGCAGCGTGCAAACAAATTTGACCGAGCCAAAAGTTCTTTGTGTATTTTGAATGATTTGGAAGATGGTTTGTAAAACTTTTCTTACTTTATCTTCGAATCACAATACAGTACAAAAGAGATGAATAACATTAAACATATTTCATGTATTTAAGGAAATTTGAAATCAGAAGTCGAAATCGATAACATATGCATGGTAAAAAAAACAAAATCGATGAAAAGCTTAACTCATAATGGATATTTTTTTGCATATTTGTCGTTCGAAAGCTCGACATAGGGATAGTGATCCAGCGATGGCGGCATTAATTAACTTCTTAAAAGCTTAATATTTCAGAAGGAGGAAGACCAGGATGCTTTATGTTTTGTTTATAGATGCCTCATGTTACGAAGATTCCGTCAGTCACATGTACAATGTACTTGACCACATTTTCATGGTTCAGTGACTTCTAAAAACAAATTAAGATTTTTTTGTATTGTTAAATTCTCTCTTTTTATAAGTAATAGGATAACTCTATGTGGTATGTGCGTACCTTGCAAGGTCGTCATGCCCGTCAGACAGTTCTCACTTGATCTAGACCTCATTTCATGGATCAGTGAACACGTATTGTTGTGCGTTTGTTTTTCTACATTGGCTAGATATATAGGGGAGGGTTGAGATCTCAAAAAACATTTTATGCCCATGTACGTGTCGACCGTTCAAAGTTTTTCGCCAAGAAACGTAATTAAGCTTTATATTTAGGACTATCAACATAATATCAATGATTAGTAAAGAGGGCGAGATATTTCAGTGTGAGCACTCTTGCTGTTTTTGCAAGGCCAATGTACGTGTCGACCGTTCAAAGTTTTTCGCCAAGAACACAAGACTTTCTTGTAAAGATCGAGTGATCGAGTATAACACTATAATAGATATCGATAAAAACTTTTCAAATATAGTTATGATTATGAACGACTATAAGCATTACCTACTTTTAAATTCAGAAGCCCCTTAGAGCAATGTATCGCATAAGGATCAATTAATCGATAATAAGTAAGTCATTAACGAAAATTGGTTGACTCATACATAATATGTGTCTTAACTAAAAATGGAAGTATCTTCGAGATTAAGTGCAGTCGTTTGGTCTGTAAATTCAGCAATCGGGTTGATCGGTTGTAAAATTTAGTCGCCATGTGCATCGAATGAATTATATATGAAGTCAACAGTAGTATAAAGTAATTCACAAAAATGCTGAGTAAAATAATTTTTTCGTTCAAATAATTTTCAAAATTATAATAGGACAATAACATAATGGCATTACACTAGAACATTAACATATAAATGGCGGGATCTTTAAAAGTACAGAGTAACGTCATATGTACCACTTTTTGAAATTCCTAAATCGATTGAGATAAAACAAATCCGGGTAACAAACTAAAACTGAGGGAAACACATCAACTATACGAAAAGGACAACGACACCACAGAAACACTCAATTCTGTATCATTATTTTATCACAATCGTTGTTTAGAAAAAATGATTGGAAAGTCATATTAGGAACCAAATAAACAATTTCAAGCATTTGAATGATTTATTGATCTCGTCTTGCTGATTTTAATCGCTGTATATTCAAAGAATGTCTGTATGTGTGAATAAGGCTTACTATATCACCCATATATTTCTATTTCTTTAATGTTTTTCTTTATTATATATATATATTTTGCATTCTTAAAACTGTTATACAAATTAATTTAATACATCGGATATTCCAAATTCAATGTGCACTTAATTTAAGAGCAAATTTAACTTATTTTCTTTACTCACCCATTATATTTAAGATTGATATTACCTTCAATATAGGAACCGGCAGATACACATCAATCATCTCTGGGGGATGTTTTTCAATATCTGTAAATTGCGTAAGAAGTGATTCTAGTTCATCAAAATCAGCAGCAGCCTTCTCTTCAGTGGGGTGATCTTTTGAATGTATTTGAATCGATAATGATTTGGAATTTCGAATTCTACATACTGCTCCAGTAGCTGCAAGGTTACTGGTGAAAAAAATTTCTTTTCCTACAAGTTGATTGATCAATGTTGTTTTTCCAGCACTTGTCTCGCCTTCAAAAGTAAATTAATCAAGATCAGAAAATAAAAAAAGGCCCACTGATTTCTTTCAAGCACAAACAAAAAATACAGAATATTGAACCAAATGCGTATTATGCATTTAAAAATTATAAACTTACGAAAATGTTGTGTTCATTAATATCTATCTGTTGTTTGATTTTCGAAAAAAATAGTATTATATATAGAATAACATGCTTTTCGAGATTGTTACCAGGTGTCAAATTCGTTTTGTTTTGTATTTAAAGAAGGGCATACAATATAATGATAGAAAAACTATTTTTTCTGTTTACATCTTAAATCTTAAAAAAATAGTCTTGCTATCACGATCAGAAATAACTAAAACTATATAAAAAAAAAAGAGGTATAAACTATATTTTGACTAACAAAATCTTAATTGTGAGAATTGGTTTATAGGCTAATCCAATTTGTTACTCGATGTCAAACATATCAAATATGAGGTATGAATGTCAATGAGATAACTCTCCAAAACAGACCAAATGACTCAGAAATAAACAACAATAGGTCTAATGTGTATTACACAAGGTATACAAACAAGATCAACGCACATCATCAATGTAAAAAATATTATCTTTTCTCATTAGTTAGTTTTTACTGGAATAGTACAACAAAATTACTTGTACATTTTTGTTGTTTTTATATGCATATAAAATCAGGTCCTGTACCAAGTCAGAAAAATGGCAGTAGGGTCAATATCTTTAATTGTTTATACATAGGCGATAATGGTAACATTTTTTCCTGTAGCCCAGTCCATATCGTAAACTTGGATATGTATGATAGCTCGTTTCGAAGCTGTGACATATTCACATATGTGGTTAAATTTTCGGGGTACGAAGTGAGATTACTTTTTCTGTAAATTAGCATACCCCGAACATCCTTTCGTGATGCGGCTCCTTTTGGTAAAATATCCCCTTTTTAACACAATAAGTTCTTTGAAAATTTAATACTTTGAACACATTTAATAGCTCCATAGTTTTTACACATTTATTCTATGTCCCTTTACTTTCCTTATCACTACAAATGGTTAGAATCAGTCAATTGTAAAAAATAGAAAAATGTCCAATATCACTACACAGATATTTTGTCTTTACACGTGACTTTTGAGTTCGAGGCGCATTAGGGATGTTGTCCCAGTTGTTATCTTATAGTTCGTTAATGTGTCTGTGACATTGTCGTTTGGTTTTTGTTGCACTTAAGTATTTCTGTTGTTTCGTTGTTTTCCTCTTATACATATAGTTGGTGTGTTCCCTAGGTTTTAGTTTGTAACCCGGATTTGTTTTCTCTCAATCGATTTATGACTTCAGAACATCGATATATTATTGTTGCCTTTATATATCAAAGGTTAAGAGATCCCTTATACAGATTAATGTCTCTGTTGTAAGCCAGAACCCTCGTCATCGGTTCCTTGACATCATGTATGTCATATACCAATGTTTTATTTAATATGATTTTTTTATTTGGAGTATGTATATCTATTTAGTGTTGCCATATAAATGTTAAATATAGTATTAACGTTAAGCACGCTGTTTCTACAACCCCTACGACATAAAACAGAATTTTCAAAATTTTCTTAACAAAACAAAATAAAAATGTTAACAAACATGAACCACTATTAAAACAAATTCAATACGAAATTTGGAAAAAGATGTTAAAGGCTGCCGAAAAAAAGAATAGTGCATGTTGCTATAGACTCCGGCCGGGACATAGATTCAACACCGGTTAACTTTTGCAATTTTCATTAATCGTTTATAGCTTTTAACGATTTATTTAAAAGAATGGTGAAATGAAGAAAACAAAATCTCATTACTTGAATTTCAAATTGGAGCCACCAAGACAGTTTTCTAAATGTAAAATGCGAACTTTAATTTATGTTGCGGAAGTACTCCGAAATAGATCCTTTAAAGTCGTTATGTTGTACAAGTGCATATGCTTGTAATCAGTATCTTCCATAGATTAGATTTTCAAAAGTTAAAAGGGTGAAAAATAATTCCTTTCATGTGTATCAATGGCAACATTTTGCATTTATTTACCATAAAATATTGCAAAAAGGGGGGTGAACATGTCACATATCTCCCGGAAATTTGGGTCAAACTAGAATTTCAATGCCTTTGAGTGATACCTTTTTAGAAACTGTTGACATTCATCTTCCTAATGATAAAAAAAATGGGTATCTTTCGCCTAATTTTTTCGTAAAATCTAATCACAAAGTTCGTGCGATAAAAAGTTGGAAAAAAACATTACAATAATTGCGAGACCAATGTTTGGTACGGACATGCAAATACGGACTGTCATACAGAAAACAGCCTATATTACATACATAACATAATCTTGATGTTCATATAAACCCAATACGAAGGCTATTTTGATACTCAGCTATCCAAAAGTTAATTTTATTTCACACTAGCTCTCATATTTGAAAAATCCACAGGCGAAACTACACCTAACTGTGGAGTGCTACCTAAACTTGTGCATGAAATGGAGGTAATTGAAAGAATAATCCAAAACAGCGACGAAAACCGTTTCATTGAATTCATAAAATCCGGGATTATATTAGCCGTTTTTACGGCTAATCCAGGAGTAGATTTCTATATTTTAATTGTATATCAGAAGTTAAACAATGTAAGCAAGAAGATGACTTGGGAAATAATTATCATGCTTAGGTTCAAATAATTGATCGGGTGTATTTCGACAAATTATGGGACAGAGAAAATACAACTATATTCAAGTTAACCATGGGTAAAAATTTGTCCATTTACTTGCAGAGTGTCAGATACATTTGTATTGGGGTTGAATTAAGATATAGAAATCCTATAATGACAGATGATTTGCACCATGAAAGTTAAACATCCTATGATAAAAGTTTAGTACATCTAAAATATATAGATTAATTCATGGAAAACCATATACATGTACTTCCGTCCCAGTTTTTTCCTTCCTACATTACTTGCGACAATACTGCATTTTTGGGTGAAATAACGTAAATGGTAAATATCATTAAATCGATTTCCACACCTTGATGTAATTTATGATAAAATGACATCACAAAAAGAACAGAACCAGAATCAACCAACAAAATATAAAAGACCGAATAAAACATGCAAAAATTAATCGAATCAAAAACCCTCTTGTACGTCGCATTTTAATTGTAACGTCGTGTTGTAGAAACATCGTGTACAACGTTATTACGTGAATATGTTTGACACGCCTTTTGGTGTAATTTATATCAGAATTTAAGCACCAGTCAAACCTTTTTCTTGAGTGTACATTATCATCAAATTGTGATCTACATATAAAAATACACTGCAGCGCACATTGGAAGATCGTGTAATTTACTCATATCGCTCGTAAATATATGTCAATCACTTGAATTGACCTTCTTTAATACAAAATGTATGACAACTTTAATATGAGATAGCAATCTTGTTACATAAAAACCCAAAATACAAGTACATGTCATATTTACAGGGTAGTATCAAAAACTTTCACTTATCATATTTTGTTATGAAAATTTTTTGCACGTTTCCGGTTTTTAATGTTACAATGAAAGAATTGTGTTTTTTCATGAAAATAAGACAAAGTCATGTGATTACACAGGCGTGATACAGATGTTTGAGAAAGATCAATAAAAAAAGAATATTTGTGAAGGTCTAATAATACGGGATATTCGTTGTACGGACGTGGTACTATTTCTCCCTAAAACATTCGTCATACGTCTGTAGCTGTTTCCCCGGATCACAAAAGACTTATTAGTGACCCTCGATTTCTAAAAAATTAAAAGCCAAACAAAGTATTAAGTTGAAGAGTATTGATTACCAACAACTCCGACATGCTTTCAATATACAACTAAGTAACTCTTTCCTGATTTAGAAAATCTTTAGTATTTCGAAAGTTTTGTAAACAGTGATGAGATATCTACAAGTAAGAATGACGTGTTAAATGATAAAAGTGCTATCCTTTTAACCTAAAAATAATATAGTAAAAGTTTAGAGGCAGACTGAAACATTAAACTACTGCTGACTAAATGCACTTGGTTTCACTATATTCACAATGTTATTATTCTTATGAATACAACCATGCTACGTACACATACCTGCAATAAGAATACCACAGTCATTTCTAAGCAAGTCACGTTTATATGTCTGCAAAACGTTCATATAGTCGGGACAAGCTGCAGATAATTCTTCTTGAAAATCCTTATCAAACTCTTTGTTACTCAACAGTTTTTCCAAAAGTTCAATGATAAAACGTAGTTTCTCCACAGCTTTTTCCGGTGAAATCTTTTCTTTTTTTTTTACTAAAACATTTAAATTGGTATATTGTCATTCCGATAGTTATTCAATACAGGCATTTTTACTCTGTCGTTAGACATTTAATAAATGGATATCTGTAATTATGTACTTTCTTAACATGGTGCAGAAGTATATTTTATTGAGTATGTTTAGATAACCTGAAAGAGTAAAATAACACAAAACTCCAAAATAAAATTCAAAACTGAGAGTTTATTATCAAGACGCAAAAACAAAAGTGGAAATAAATCAAACGAAAGGAAAACAATTTTCATATTTCTGGCTTGGTACCTTATGTGGAAAATATTGGGCTTAACCTAGTTTTATTAGTGACCTTCTGTTTTTGTCTGTTCTGTGGTCGGGCTGTGGTCTCTTTTACACGTTCCCCATTTCCATTCTCAATTTTGTTATAGCTAGCTAAATCTTCCAATTGTATGAAAGTCAGATAAGATTTTATTATAGTGACAGCAATGTGTGAGCAAAACTAACAGACGTTATTGGTTAAAATGACAACCATACCATATATTTCCGTTGATCTCAATGTGTTTGAGATACAGGGTTAATACAGATATTCATATAAGTTTGAATATTAAAACCAACAGTGTAAGAATTTTCATTTTATTTTATATATTCGTATTTTCACATGTTACTAGAGTATATGTATGGTTTTTGTGTATTGAGATCATGTTTTTCAATGACATGAACACGTTAAAATTACTTGTAGGGGTCACAAAAAGATTTCAGACATCATTTACTTTCAACTATAACTATAAACTTCACCTACATCATTTTTGTAAATTTATACAAATATGAAAAGTCCCAAATTCACATTCACATGTCGTTAACAGTTAAGAATAGAGTATTAAAAGCTAAGATTTTTTTTTATCTATTACCAACCTTTCATTGCGACATTCCTCCTTCGTGTCTGTTGTAGGAACATATCTGACTGAACATTTTAAAAAAAATTGTTATTATTACGGCGAAAGCTGAAGGTAACACTTCAACGAATTGTTTGATAGTTATTGTTTTAAATCCTATATCACTTCTGGTGCAGAAAAATTGGTACTGTTAATGTATTACTACCACTGTATCGATACCTCTGCAGGTAGACTGTTAGTCCCTGGTGGTATTACCAGCCCAGTAGCCAATACTCCGGTATTGGCATGAAAATACGGACTATTTGTGTTATTAACTTTGCTGTTACAAAATATTAGCAATTATAATAAATTAAGGAATGTATCTCCCTCATGCAAAGCTCTGATTCCTTTCAGGGATTTGACTATACTTTTTGGAACTTTTAAATTATAGCTCTTCATCTTTTATAAAAAGCTTTCGATTTCACATATTTGGTCTACGAGCATCACTGAAGAGACATGTATTGTCGAAATGTGCATCTGGTGCAGAAAAATTGGTACCGTTAATGTTATTTTACATGTACGACATTCTTAACAATTGTATGTTGTAGATTTTAATGGAATCTTTTATCCGCGATAATAATGTTGTTTGATATGAATGGTTTTGAAAAACATACACGTATAAGAACTTTGATGATTTAAACATATCCCTTTCCATGTAAGCATTTTGGCTTGTAAAGTTATTTATAAAGATAAAAGCAGTTTAAACAAATACTTACATTCTATCATTGCCATAATCAATAAAAGTATAATAGCTAGAAAAAACAAACCATATAGTTATTCATGGTTATTAACCCAGCATATCATTATAGTGATGAATTTTGTTTTAATACAAATATGTTGATCGTATTAACATTAAATACAAGGTAATAAACCGATTTTTTATCTGGAATAAGTACGGTCATATTAAAACACCATAAAGGTACTTCCCTATTTCATACCTAAATGTTTGTATAGTAATACACGCAAGTAAACAGTCTTTCTGATTAAGTTTTTTATTTGAAAAAGTCCAATGTTTGGTTTATAAAGCCGTGCTCGTAGTGATTGTGTTAGTCGGATGTCGAACGTTAAGCTAAAGACACACTAACAAATAGAAGTGTTTACAATAACTCTGAAGAAGTAGGAAGCATCTTTTCTGTAATGAAGCTTTGCCTAAAGTATTAAGTATCATCTTCAGCTTGAAGCAAAGAATAAATTGATGAGCATTGCTTTAAATGGATCTTTGGCATATTTTAAAAGAGCAATTTAGAGCATTGGTTTTAAACAGCAATTAAAAGCATGGGCTTTACACAGCAATTACGACTATTGGTTTAAAAAAGCAACTGTAAAAAAAGCAGTAAACCAGATAAAAAAAGCCAGAGAAATTAGACATCTTCATTGCATCGATCACCAATTTTGGTTACCTTAACTACTATTTGAGAACCAGAAGCCATTACGCCCTTGGTGTCCGTCGCTGTTCATTGAGTGAACTTAACAATTATTTATTCCATTCTAAAATGCTACAATTATTTAGTCCTTGTGATACTCGGAGAAATAACTCTTGTTCGAACTCAGAAGAGTCGCATGCATGATGTGGTATGAGTGCTAATAGATTACTCTCCACCAATATCACAATGTGTAAAAAGAAGATAAGTGTTTGTCAAAGTACGGCCTTCAACATGGACCATTGACTCACATCGAACAAGCTGTAAAGTGCCACAAAATATCAAGTATGAATCAATTCAAACAGGAAAACCAACGGTCTAATCTATATAAAAAAACGATAAACAATAAGGTAACATATCACCAAACGACAACCACTGAACCAGGTTCCTGACTAAGACCAGGTGCAATCTAGTGCAACAGTTTAAAACGTTTTAACTGGCACAAACCTTAACCCTTACCTGGAATAGAAGTGAAACATTACCACATAGAAAGACACACTATAAAATATCAAATCCAATAGCTTTACTCAATCAAAAAGACAAATCAATAAAAAAAAAAACAATCACTGAACAAATTGGATCTATGACACAATGTAAAAGACAACTATAATTTGGACCAAATGGTGGTAAAAAAAATAACGATAAAGTTGCTTGGATTTGATATTTTATAGTGTGTCTTTCTATGTGGTAATGTTTCACTTCTATTCCAGGTAAGGGTTAAGGTTTGTGCCAGTTAAAACGTTTCAAAAGCAAAAGATAAATTTAACCAAAGCTAAATCAGTCAAAAACCCTCATCCTAACGATAAAAATTTAGAAATAAACTATTTCTGTATTTGTGGTGGAGGTTAATAAAAAAGAATAAGTTATTATGTTAATTAGAGCTATTGTTCATACTAGCATAACCGCTGCTGGTTTTTATTTGCTGTTATTCTCCGTTTGTAAACTCAGCTTTGTAATAAGGGTTTCGGCCGTGACATATTTTCTAACAACAACAACACTATTTGAAATTTCTCCGTTGATAAGGTAAGCAAATATTCAGAAAATAAGATTCCCACATCTTTAGGCAAAATGAACCTTACAAGGACATGCTTCCTCGTTTATGTCTCTTTTGTCATCATGTTCCTAACGTTTTGTTGTTTTAATTTTTCTTCATTTATCTCCTTTTGCCTATTTATTATGTGTCAACGTTCTTGTTGCTTGTTTATAATATACGTAAGCATTAGATCTGATATATGAAATCGCAATTTAATATGACAAAATGCCAGTCTTTGATGCTTTTTTCGTGTATTTTATAATTTATAGTTGCTTTGCACAATCATTTACATTTAATTATTTGTATATCTTTCGGTATGAATGATGACTGCTGTCCGATATTTAAATACATTTAAATAGTTCTTTATGCTAATAAATTACACAGTTAAAATTGAAATTGAAAAGATCGAAGTATAAATCATTCTTCAACGACTGGGAAAATAAAACGACAAGGGAGTCTTTTTTAACTGACAGTAAATGCAAAATAATAATGACTGCTTAAAATTGTAACTCTGTTCTTAGTAATCTCAAAAGCTTACCTAGTACTATAAGAAATGTACCCACTATTCTAACTGTATGTTTTTTTTCTTTGCCTGCAAAACAAATATTGTGATACTATTTTCAAAAAAAATATGATTTATTTACCTATCTTTAAAAAGTAAAATCACAAAAATACTGAAATCCGAGGAAAGTTCAAAACGGAAAGTCCCTTATCAAATGGCAAAGTCAACTGATGAAACACATCAAACAAACGAATGGACAACAACTGTCATATTTCAGACTTGGTACATGCATTTTCAAATATATTGAAAATAATGGATTGAATCTGGCGCTAAACCTCTCACTTGTACGACAGTCGCATCAATTTCATCATATTAACAATGATATGTGAAAAAAATAATAAATTTTACAAACTGTACCGACTTTTTGGCAGCTTTCTAGAGCATGCCATATGAAGTATGTTGACATGAATTTCGAAGACGAATGACTGTTAAATGTACAAAATTATTAATAGAAAAGGATCGACAAAGGGATATCGAAACAGCTGTAAAACAAACAACAGTGCACAAAACTTAGAAAACTGTAAAAAATGAGACTAATAGCAACAAGGACAACATCCCAAACTAGGGGGATCTCTGGTCATCTGCACATGCATGTAAGGCCAGTTGTAATACACCTTTAGTAATAAGCATCTCATCATTCCGGTTTGATAATTGGCAATGGGTAAACATATTTGTTAATGTATTTGAGTTTTTGAATGCTCGAGGCATACACAATGATTTTGAATGATATACATATATACATGTGTGTGTAAATATGTGTATACATCATACAAATGTAATGTGTATGTAAATTTTCGTTTATTACAAATAAAAATTATGTAAACGAAGGGTTTGTCTCTTTTATTTTTGAACTGATTGTTCTTAGCAAACCTGATGAAAGGTTTTTTGAAACAAACATTGTAATGTAATATCGCCTTACCTTTGATAGGTGATGATGCTTTGGTTTCAGCTGCAGTCCTGAAATTTGTATGAGTATTTGAGAAGAAAATCCCTTGTACTAATGAAAAATTCTATTCTAATTGTTTTATTAGTTTTTCATCAATGTAAACAAATGATAACACTTGTTTATTACTGTTCAAGATTTGTTCAATATATATTGTCGTTTGAGTAAACCATTTGAGTTTCCAAATAAATATTTACTATACTGTGAATACATTTATTTTTGTGTGTACCTATCTTCGTTTATGAAAGAAAACTTGTTTGTTCATGGATGTTTCATTTCGTGTTTTGTCGAGGTCTGAATATAGCCTGTAGAAAAAGTATCATTTGTTGATAATTTCATTTCGTAGTTAACTTGTACTCACGAAATTCTCGAAAATTGGTATCCAACGAATAATAATAAATTCGCCCTAAGTGGTTAAGGTAGATCATAAGTATATGTTTCTTATACTATGCCAAACTGAAAATTTTACTATCCTCAGTTCAAAAATTGCTCAATTTTCTAAAAATGATCATGAACAAACACATTTTTGTTCATTAAAAGAAATCTATGAGATAGAATTTTGAAATGAATTGTCAGAAGAAATGTTTTATAACATGTGGTTACAACATAACAAAAATATGGTGTCATCTAACTGGTGTCCTCTCCACAAGTATAAATTAAAAAAATTCCTATCAATCCAGTATACATTTTTTACCAAAAGAGTAATCTACCCTTAAATGGCTTAGTTATTAAAAATGAAATTAAAAAAAATAATGTTTGGTATTTGTTTATATATTTTGCGAAATGCAATAAATCAGCATGTTTTCTTCATATAAATAAACAGTCTAACCAATAACACTGCACATCTGTCCACAAGTTTGTAGACTTGGGCAAATTACTAGACTGATTGTGTACTGAGATAGTAAAATCCAAGATGGCGGTATACCATGAATCTACATTAATACCATTTCAATGTTTTTGGACTTAATTGACCATTAAAATACTTTTTTTTTTGTTTACTATGCTGATACGGTGGGCCTTTGAACAGTATTGTAGCTTGCATGTTCAGGAAATAATTATCATTTCAATTCGGTATTATACCTACAAATGTCTATCTTTATTTTTTTCGATTTAAGTATCGTGTCTCAATTATAAAAGTTGTTCTTTGCACTGTTGAAATCAATTCAACAAAAATCAAATACTGACTGATTATAGTTTAAGGATTAGTTTAAGAGCAATTTTATGCAAACGACATCAGGTTACATTACTCGAGGACAGAAACTACTATTTTTGAAACAATAACACAAATGCAATTCCAGTAAATATATAATACTCGGAATTTGAATAAATATCTAGAATACTTACAATACAAAGTAAAATCACAAAAATACTGAACTTCGAGAAAAACTCAAAACAAAAAGTCACAAATCTCATGGCAAAATTAAAAGATAAAACAAATCAAAAGGATTATTATATTTGTATAGAATTAAATATTTCTAGTTTACTGGTATTTTTGTCGATATTTCAAATTTACGAACTCTCTCGGTCTTAGTTAATAAATAAATAGATACAAAATATAACAATGCTCACTTATTAATCGGCGGGCAACTAAACGCTAGTGTCAAATTTTCTCTAGAGCTGCAATTATAATCTGAAACAAAACTTTAAACTTTAAACAAAATGAAGACCATCAGCCATATCAGAATCTCCTGCTTATATTTATCATTCTAATATGACGTGCTTCTTTCGCTTTATGAACAAACTCATGCTCTAAATCCAATAACATCTGTTTGCACATGCGTATATTGACTTCTTCAGAATAATGAATTTTATCAAATTATCATGCACTTAATATATTTCCTTAACTTTAAAACACTTCCAAACGCTTAAATGGTGCACATGATGTTACTAATTCATTTATTATGACTGTAATGTGTTGCATTCCAAAATTGACATATTTGACCTCGATACGATAACCGTTCATGTTGGCTATTCAAACTCCTCCCTCTGAAAAATCACAGTGCCAGCCGTTTGCTTCTTTACAAAAAAAGAAGATTCATGGAAGAGCCTACACACACGCCTTTACACTTAAACTTATCGGACATATACATTACCTTAATTGTCCTATTTAGAATCGAAATAATTGATGCAAGCTATACTTTTTTGTAGTTTTAAAATGGGTAGGCATTATATTAGTGTCATTTTAGCCCTCAATATCGCTCGGGCAAAAATAATCCCGATTATAATGTCTACCCATGTTAAAACTATAATAGAGTATAGCTTGCATCACTTATTTCTTAAATTTTTGAACGAAAATGTATTAGGATAT
Source organism: Mytilus galloprovincialis (assembly GCF_965363235.1). Classification (NCBI taxonomy): domain Eukaryota; kingdom Metazoa; phylum Mollusca; class Bivalvia; order Mytilida; family Mytilidae; genus Mytilus; species Mytilus galloprovincialis. The sequence goes on along the minus strand of NC_134845.1, from coordinate 78,117,788 downwards.
TGTTTTAAAGTAATTTGAAGTATATTTTTGTTTGTTTGATACGATAGGTCCTTGTTGGTGCTGTCTATTTTTTGCTCAAAAGGTTTTTTGCTTCATACAATTTGGGAGAAGTGGCAAAATGTACATAAGTCTAACATTAGTTTTTTCGCGCATATAAATTACCTTTTAAACTTTACAGAATGACTTTACAAGGGGAACGCACTAAAATCAAATAGCTTTTTTAAGAGGGTTCTTGAATGTATTGTGCTATCTAGAAATGATACTTCAAACTGTTAATACCATCTGTCATACAAGTAGGAGGCTGGTAACCTAGGTTAAAGCAACCATTTTCCTCGGAAATGCATGTTCCAAGTTAGGAATATGACATATGATTTCTTCTCGTTTTGTTGGTTTATAGAGTTTAATTTGACAGTCGTTATGGACTTATTAATTTACCTTTGAGTTCGGTTACATTGCAAACAGGTAATACGTTGACTTTCCATGTGCATCTTATGTCATTTCATCTTTTGATTGTTACACCTGCATCAATTTTGACGCATTTAAAGTGTTGATAACTTCGGAGTTTTTAGGGTGACAAATGTTTTGTGTATAACTTGTATGATACTGTCGATGGAAACGTCAATTAGTATATTTATATTGATCTTACCCTGATCTAGCTGCATCTGTTTTGGACACGAAACTAAATAGCACATACAATCTTCCTTTGTTGGTATACAGAAACATTTATCTCTTGGTTCAGTAACAAACGCATAACCCGCAGTATAGTCACATCGACAGGTGCTGTCAGCCATAGATGAACCATTCTCGTATAAAAATTGTCCCAATTCATCACATTTCGATTTTTTGAAAACACATCTACTTAGTTCGTGTGACCAAAATTTAAACGGTTGATACCTCAAAGGAGAACAATCGATATTTTTGCGACTTCCACTTGTAACATACTTTTGTCCTAGATTGATAAAAAAAAATAACCAATGTTATGAAAAATTACATAGTGAGGGATTGTGCTTGACCAATGTTATGAAAAATTACATAGTGAGGGATTGTGCTTGACCAATGTTATGAAAAATTACATAGTGAGGGATTGTGCTTGACCAATGTTATGAAAAATTACATAGTGAGGGATTGTGCTTGACCAATGTTATGAAAAATTACATAGTGAGGGATTGTGCTTGACCAAATTATGAAAAATTACATAGTGAGGGATTGTGCTTGATTTTAATATGATGGAGCTGGCATGTCTGTAACTGTTAATTGTTGTCATTTTGCCTAAATTTCTTTGTATTCATGTCTTTCAATCTTACAAATGTTCTTTTTGTATGCCATTTAGTATACCTCTGTCACAATTATTTTTTGGTTTTTAAGTTATTAAGTTTATAACGAAATGCAGATTTATGTACCACTTTGTGACATTTTTGTCTGTTCGTTTTGTCTGATCAACGTTGTCAATGTTATGGAATGTTTGTACCGTTCACGCATCGTTGACAATGTTATGGAATTTGATGCGACTGTCATACAAGTCAGAGGTTTAGCTAGCTATAAAACCAGGTTCAATCCACCATTTTTTACATAAGAAAACGCCTGTACCAAGTCAGGAATATGACAGTTGTTATCCATTCGTTTGATGTGTTTAAACTTTTGATTTTGCCCTTTGATTTGGGACTTTCCTTTTTGAATTTTCTTCGGAGTTCAGTATTTTTGTGTTTTTATTTTTTATACGACTGTCTTACAAGTTAGACTTTTAGCTAGCTAGCTATAAAACCAGGTATAATTTTCCATTTTCAACATAAGAAAATGCTTGTTCCAAGTCAGAAATAGGACTGTTGTCATTCATTCGCTTGATGCGTTTGAGCTTTTGATTTTGCAATTTGACTACGGACTGTCCGTTCTCGGAATTTGGTTTTATTGATATTTTCTTTTTGTTACTTATCCTGACATCGTAATCTTTTGAACTTACTTAAATTGTACGTACTCATTAGAATCACACAGTTCAACATTGTATATTATTTGTATAGTACGTAACTTAGTGATGTGTGTGTAAGTTAATATTAAGTATATTCCAAAATTTTTCAGCATTTTTTAAATCTTGTGAACGGTTACAGATTGGAAATATTTTAGAGTTTTAGAACGTACTGAAGGTCGGACGTACGGAAGGACAAGCATAACACTAAATGTCCAATCCAGTGAGGACTGGGTATTTAGAATGTATGGTCTTTTGCTTTAACATCCCTGTCATGAATGCATTGTAAGTAAAAATTTGAAAAAACATTTAATAACTAATTAAAGGTTTATTTAGATACTCTTATGTCTTTATTTGTAACGTTTGCCTACTTATAATACGGTAAACAAGTTTTGTAAGGCAACATCAAGCAAATCAAGCATTTTATGAAACTTTGGTGTAGGATGGCGGCAGTTAGAATATTTATAATTATTACATATAAATCAACAGTATAGCCATAAGGGAGGGGTGGATCCCGCTAACATGTTTAACTCCAACAAATTCCGTATGTATGTGTCTGTCCCAAACCAGGAACCTATAATTCAGTCGTTTGTTGATATGACTTATGTTACATTAATAAGGCCGTTTTTTTCTCGTTTAAATTCTTTTACATTTGTAATTTTCGGGCCTTTTATAGGTGACTATGCGGTATGGGCGTTGCTCATTTTCGAAGGCCGTACAATGACCTATAGTTGCTTATTTCTGTGTCATTTGGTCTCTCGTAGACATTTGTCTCATTGGCAACCATACCGCATCTTCTTTTCTTATATAAACAGTGCTGACGTTCTAAAACGGCACGGATACAATCTCAAATATGGAGCAAAACAAAAGATTCAAATCAGCTTTCTCTTAAATAACTCTTGACCATCTAATTTAAAAGATGATAACATATCTGAACATATTCTGGAGGAATTTTTGACCGCAGTATTATCGATTTTTTCGATTACGTTGAGTGGATAATATCAATTCAATAATTGATACAGCCAATATAAAAATATAAAAGAAAACAAATCAACATTTATTTACAGAAGACAGCATGAAGGTGTCGGAATAAACAACCAAACAACAAGATTGTTGAGAAGTACGAAACGTGTGTCGAAATCTGCTGAATGTTAAAAGTGTTCATACATGTGTTGGTTTTGTATAAATTTATCCCTTAAACGTTAATGGTTGGCTCGGGTGCTCCTAATAAATTTCCTGGTTTTGCTAAGTGCACATATTGTATTGGTGTTAAAATATATATTATGCTTTCAATAAAACGTCATATGCTAATGTAACCGCAATATCAGCGACATGCATATCCAACCCAGTCAATCAAAGCATGGTGGCCTGATAAGGAAAATGTATCTATATAAAAAAAAAGATGTAGTATAATTTCCGATGAAACAACTCTCCACAGGAACCCAAAAATGACTCAGAAAATAATATTATAAATAACCGTACGGCCTTCAAAAATGAAGAGAGCTCGTATTGCATAATCAGCAATAGTGAACCATGTCTTCTGAAAATAAATGAACACTATTTTTTTACATGATACTTGCCTGGTCGTACATAGTCAGCATTGTCTGTACATGATTCATTATAAACGTTTGCATCTTGGTCTAACAGACATGAATAGCGATTCACTAGTGTGTTGTTATAACAAACAAACTTGGCCCGAAACGTTCTTTCTAATTCCTCTGGGCATTTTAAATCGAATGCCGAGATAACGGTTATTGCCAAAACCATCAAAATCATCTAAAACCATTAGAATTAGTATTAATCCATGTTTTTTTCTTCTAGATAACGATTTATTTTATCAAAATCATAAAACTAAAATAGTTTCAAAGTTTTAACAAAATTATATGACTGTACCATCATTATAACAATATTAGTGTAGGTACAACCTGTTAAATTTAATTTCTTTTTAATTTTTTATTGTTTAATTGTATAACTGTTTAACATGTTAAGCTGTATAAAAATAAAATTTCATAACGTTGCTACCCGATTTTTTTCTGATAACAAATAAGAAGATGTGGTACGTTTACAACTCAATCAACTCTCCGTCTAAGATTTTTTTAAAGGAACCATACGGCCTTAATAACCCATACCGCATTATTCAAGTCCAAAAAATGTGTGCTAACAATACACAGATCAAATACGGCATTTCAGCAATACAAATGTTCAATTTCTCTTACATATCAGAGTGTAATATGAGGGCAAATATATATTTATATCATAATAATATGTAAATATTCATATTCACACTTACATAACTAATTCTGTGACATGTTGGATTAGCAAGCAAAGAAGACGACGCTTAATCTGTCCAACGCCCCTGGTCTAAATTCAATCCTTTTTAGAGTTTATACAATTCATTGAGGTATTGCTTAAGTTCGATTTGCACCTTCTAAATTGTATAATGTGATTTGAAATTTATAAACTAGTGTTGCCTTGCCTACTGTGTTTTACATTTTTATTTCATAACTATCACTTAGTAATGTTATTTTGCTAAATTATTATCTTGCGTCTGTTTAATTACCAAACTACTAGAAGTTGGTTTAGAAATACCTATCTGTATATGTTACCTTTAAGTTATTTTCTCGTTGTCTTTTCCCCTCTTTTTACTCGAACGGGGTATTTGTCAGAACCAGTACCACTTCTTAAATCGAGTATACAATGCTGAAACAGAAAGAAAAACTATAACCAGGAAAATTTCAAATCGGTTATAGCATTACACAACACGCACAATTAAACCACATTTCCTTGTTTTCATACAAAAATTACCAGGGTTAACAAAAAATGCATGTGTTAAAATAATTGGGTTAACTGTCTGCTGTTTAATAATATGGTCGTATTGGACGTATTCATATACTGTTTACTTTTGAGAGTATATGTCAATTTGCTTTAGACGTTATTTGAGAAGCATTCTTATTGATTAATACTTGTTATTCTTTTCTACTTGTAATTGAGTTTTTCACCTTGCAGCACTGGTTCGTGTCTATTGAAAAGATATACATGTATAGTAATGTTTCCCAAATCAAGTAACTATTTTTGGCGTTTTTATATCAATTCTGTCACTGAGTCCGAATAATTCATATAAAAGGCACAGTATAACTGCAATAGATAATGCATATAAGATACATTAATAAATTATAGATTTTGATTTTATGCTGAGCCCATACCAGAATGAAGTATGTGATTCCAAGCTTTATATTAATAGGAGTTGTGGTTTGTAATTATTTCGCTAATGGTATGCTTGCACATAGAACATATTATAATTATGTAGAATAAAGAGTTGTCTCTTAAACAGAAGAAATAAAATCATTTCTTTGATTTCAGCGACAATTGATAGCAGAGGTTTGTTTTGTGGAAAAACTGAAATTAGGATTTGCAATAAGTCACATACAGACACCTCAAAAAGTTGTTACAAAAATTCTTTCTACGTTTCTTCATAACGACAGGTTGTGGCTTCGTATTTGTGCATCCCACGCAACTAAATGGACGCCAAAATTTAGCAATGGTTTTAATGTACTGCTGGTCGAATGGGACCAGAAGTGACCACATTTCTGTACCCCAGTACCCTTTGAGTCATACATTTATGCCATTCACCATGTATTTAAAATTTTACTTTTGATAAACACAATAATTTTATTTTTTGCCAACGGCAAAGGTAACGATGTCTTTGATGCATGATAGTTAAAAGTAAAATCACTTAAATACCGAACTCGGAGGAAAATTGAAAATGGAAAGCCACTAATCATATGGCAAACCTTCAAGCTCAAACACATCAAACTAATGGATGACAACTGTCATATTCCTGGATTTATAACTAGATAAACCTCTTACTTTTATGACAGTCGCATAAAATACCATTATACTGAAATAGATGTGTGAACAAATTAAACAAACAGATATAAAAGGTAAAATAGGGGTACGGCAGTCAACATTTTGTTAAAATCTTAAACACTACTGAAACAATCAAATATGTCGGAAAGAAACACAAAAAGGCCTATAGACAAATTTCATTATTAAAACGAAAAACAAGTGTAAACTATTTAGCAAAACTTCGGTCTATATCAGTTACTGCACACTTCAAGGTGTATTATTAGGACTTTATCACAACTAAACGTTGATAAAGATTCTTAAATATGTACCTGTATTTATTTTTGTTTGTTATCAGTTTGAAATCAATATTATTTTTGAATTAAAACCATATAAATATACTAGTTTCCTTTAGTTTCTTTATTTGTTAAACAATCGACGCTGTATAGGGATTGCAGCTATATTCTATAAGGCGTTAGAAAATGAATCCATAGCACGTACCCAAATATATGCTACTACTAGTAACGGGGTTGTTATAACCCTATAGTTTACCTGAAATTAGAGAATCAGTGACCCTACGATTTAAATCACCAAAACCATGTTAATATTCAATCGTGTAACGCATTGGTATAAAGACGTCAAATTGAATGAAGACGAGAGAGATACAACTGGTTACAAAGTCATATTTGTGAACGCACAGCAATCAGTCATTTTAATAAGTAAGTGTTACATTATAAATACAAAATGAAACAAATGTATATTTACTTGACACCATTCGTGACATTTCTTTGTAAGATGTTAGCTGTGATCCTTAATGTTTTCAAACACAAAATATCTAATTTTCTTGTCATTTCTGCACTGTATAAAGTTTAATCCTCGCTGAAATCGGCCATATTGAAAACGTGTGTATAGCACGTGATAGGTCGGTAGGTTTTTGATAATGGCCGTGTGCATATCTCATTAAAGTTTTTAAAAAATTATCAGAAATCAATATTCCGGGTACTTAACATAAATGTTAAAGGTGAATAATTGAATGAAATAGAATAACATATTATACCTTAAAGCCTTTCGAAATCTCCGGGTCATTGATCGGTTTTCCAAAACTAGGTTATCAAAAGGGGAAACCCAACAAATTGATTTACAGAAAACGCAAAAATATCAGTTTGCTTAAAATTTGTGTCAGTTAACATGGTTAATGAACAAGATGAACACTGTAATACATTAAACTTCAAATTGCAAAATATTTTCTGAATATGTTTGCAAATTAGAACAGAAACATTTATCGTGAGCCTTCAAGTTCAATATCAACTATACTTTCGTCTTTTTAGCGAAAACGATGAAAACTATTTTTTGGAATCATAAACTATCTTTCTTTTTCATGTTGATAATGTTTTAAGAACTTAATGATATCCTAGTAAAAATAAAATTTGTTGAAATGGAGAAATTATCCATTTTTGATTTCGGATTATTAAAGACAGTGTCAGTTATATTAATTAGATGTGATCTCAATTTATTTTATTTACGTTGCAATACTAACTGTTCACGGTATTAACTATATCAAATATTATATTATATTATCGGCTTTTGGTCAAGAAAAGATATAATGTATAATTGACGAATCCCCTCTTACGCCAAAGTACATTTTCGTGAAATGTGTGATCGTAATGTTCTTATTCGCTTTTCCAGTGTAATTCTTCAGTCATGTTCGGGTATTTTCTTTCTATGAGTTTGTCTCTCTTTCTGGTATCTTTCGTCTCTTTTTTACAACCTTATATTTGTTTTTGCTTTCCGTCATCTTCGTGAAGCTATTGATCTTCCTCCAATTATTTTGAGAACTACAATACATATAGAAGTAACAAAGATTTTAAAATTATTATGTTTCTAAATATTCTATTGTACAGGGCAGTGTCAGATGCATTATTTAATTTAGCGAATTTGGACTTTTTCTGTCGTACACACTTTTAACTTGAGTTGGTGCGACTGTCTTCCATAGTCTTTGAATGTTAAATAGCAGAAAACAGTAGGTCTAGACTATTTTCGGTCCACAATTTTCAATACATGAGTGCAATTTGATAACACGAATTATCATTTGAACAAATTTATCTGATTTCAAGTAATGGTCAATCGTATCTTTTACAAAGGTAAAATATATTTGTTTGAATCAATTTTTTTGGCGTATTGATCGTGCGTAGGTAGCTTAGCATTATCACAATTTTTCAGGAAGGGAATCTACAGAAAAGTTTCCCGATTTATGTTACCACAGGGAGAAAAACAGTGACCCCATGGTTTCTTTATATATATATTGTAAAAACATTTTAAAAGAGCAATCTGATAATATTTTAGTTATAGTTTTCCTTCTATGTACCCATGATACATTGTGATGCCTTCTTTCTGTTTAATCTATACATAATTGGTAGTGTTCACCATCTGAATGAAGCTTGCCGACTATGCTCAATGATTGATCACTTTCATTATATGTTTGCAGAGATCTATACTTCATTTTGACAAAGTATGTAAAATTCTATCAATTCTTGTTTATACTCCCTCTGCGTACCTTAAACAAGATTTTCATGGCCATAATCTTGCTAAATCGACTCAGAAAGGATAGAGGCTAAAATTGATATTCCTGTCATTGATAATGCTGAAGATGACACACTTCAAACTACCATGCATGTAGACACACTATTCTTCTTCTGTTAGTATTTCCAATTTGTTAACATCTCTGATCTTAGCAGTGTAATGCCCACAAATAAATAAGTATCGGGTTAAAACATCTCGATAATATAAAACTTGTCATACAGAGTTACATAAGTAATGGTCACTTATGCGGTAGGGAAGAACATATTATCACGTGGTATGTATGCCAATGAGAAAAATTTCCATTAAGATCCAAATGTATAAACCACTAAACAATAATAGGTCAAAGTACAGCATTCAACACGGAGCCTTGGCTAAAACCGAATAGTAAGCTATAAAGTGTCCAATTAATGACTAGTGTGAAACAATTAACACAAGAAAACCAATGATCTAATATATTCAAAAACGTGATAAGAGAGACACCTATGAACAACGACGACCACTAAACAATTCCGATTTCTGCGATGATGTTGTAATGTCGATGAACGTAATTTATGTATCACTGGTAAATAATTGAATTATAAATTTTGTTACCCTCAAGCCTTCACCGTGTCCACTAATTTTTTTTCAAAGATGCAAATAGATATAAGATGAAGCATGAATACAAATGAAACAAATCTCCAACTAAGTCAGAATTTTTAAAAGTAAACCAATATGGGTCAGAACATGACCTTCAACCGGGAGCCTTGTCTCTCACCGAACAGCAAGATGGAGGGCCCAAAAAATAAAAAGCGTTAAACCATCCACACAGGAAAACCAACGGTCTTATCTTTATAAGATAAATACTTTAAGGTAGATTCATGGTATATCGCCATCTTGGATTGAACAATCACAGTAAAAAATCGGTCTAGTTATTTGCCTAAATGTGCAAATTTGGAGACAGATTTGCAATTTGATGGTTAGACTGTTTAATAATATAAAGAAAACTTGGCAATTTATTGTATAATTCAAAATAATTAAACAAATATCATTTTATTTTGCTTTTTGAATCATTTTTTTTCAAATGAGCCATTTAAGGGAAGATAACTCTTTTAGTAAAAAAATTATACTGGACAGATAGGGAATTTTTTTCTTTTTACTTGTAGCAAGAAAACAAGTTCGGTGACACCATTTTTTCTTTTTATTTTCTTAAAACATATTACAAAACCTATCTTTTCACAATTTATTTCAAAATTCTATCTCATAGATTATTTTTTATGCACACAATTGTGTTTTTCCATTAACAATCTAACCAAATTTAGGCAATTTTCAATGACTCATAGCTTGAAAAATAGCACGGTGACCCCTACTTTTTATTATATTTTTGAAAAGAGCATATTAAAATCTTCATTCTGGCTAAGTATAAGAAAATTCTGTCTCAAAAAAGATTTACTTATGATCTACCTTAAACAGGCGCCAGCCTTCACCCTTACCTGTAATAATAGCGTAATATCACAACATCGAAAGACACTATTAAATGTCAATTGAAATGGATTAACTTTATCAAAAGACATATTAACAACAATATACATCTAAAGAATATTTTTTATCTATGAATAATGTAAATACAGACATATTTAAGGGGGTACAGAACACCTAAGAAAAAATATCTCTTACTCATAGTCTGATTCATTGCTGAGTTTTAAAATCATATGCAACATGCAAGCTTTTCAACGATGATGACCCCAATGTTTACATTGTTGCTAAGAGCAGCTGTACATCTATTGTTATTCCTTGTAATCCATTTATAGTTACACATTTTCCATAAATGAATCTTCAAAGAGACATAATAGGAAAAGTAAGTGAAAACAATTTACAAAAAAAATTAGGATGTTAGAAAAGAAGGGAAACAGAAAGGACAATACTATTTTCCATTTCTTACCCAGGCCTTGCATATAATAGATTAAAGTATAAAAGTAAAAAGTCTAAGGGAGCTACCATTTGATTTTTAGTTGTTGGGTGGAGGGCTAGGATAACTAATTTTTGTCCTGCAATTTTTTCAGGTGTAATGTTTTCCTGCATTTATATTTTACACTCTTTTCAAACCTGCGTTTTTAATTAGTTTATCCTGACATTTTTTACATGAATTTTCATCCTGATTTTAGTTTGACAAGTTACTCATCCTGCTTTTTTTTAAATCAAAACTCTTGTCCTGTCTATTTAGCAAATTTCATCCAATGGTTTTGTCGTTCAGTTTTGAATTGTATATTTTTGAATATGTAGACCAATAAATAGAAAATGTTGATCATGTAAAATATCTGTCGATTTATAAGTATCCTAGATATTGTTTTGCGTCTCATGCTTAAAGTGAAGTATCAGCTCGTATCTTAAACACAAAAATCGGTTACATCCTTTTTTATTTTAACATATCGTGTACTTTTACAAGCAGAAACATAATGTGTGTCTATATTGTTGAATAGTCAATTAAAACTTGAGTAGTATGTATTTTTTAACGACAAAAATATTAATTCATAACTGCATTAAATTCATGGCCTGCACAATTGTTTCTCACTAAAAATACATTTATCGTCCTCGAGGTCAAAGTTCAAGATCATATAAAGGTCAAAATTTGAAGTAGCATACCACCTCATGATGATTCATTCACATGCCAAAGATATAAGTTATAGGTCAAAAGACGAAGAAGTTTTGGCCTGGTTATGTTTCTTTGGGGGAAAAACAACATTAAGTTGACCTCGAGGTTAAATTTGAAGGTCACATGAAGGTCATCATGATGCAAGACACTTAAGCCCATGATGATACATTCACATGCCAAATATCTAAGGCCTAGATCAAAAGACAAAAAAAGTTATGGCCATTATGTACAATCAGAATAGATTTTGCTCTCATTTAATTAGCCAATTTGAGGGTGGGCGTATTTTAAATTCTAAAACGAAAAAATCTGGCGGTTAACTTTTTATAAATTTTTGCAAGAACAACCGAGTGGTATAGCACTCCAAATGGTTAGTCTTTTTTTTTTAATTAAACGACACTTTTTTTGTCAAATAAAAAAAATAAAACCATCGCAATCACTTTTCGGGGTGACTCTGATACCCCTTTTTTAGTTCGGACATAGATTTAAATCCAGAAAATAAAAAAATTATATGTAAAGGTTATCAGTTATCATTATTAACTTTGCTATTGTCAATTTAGGATTACATTTTTAAAATATCAACATATATACCCCTATATCCATAATTCTGAAACTTCCAAATTTGGCCGATACTAGCATGTAAAAGATGCCATATCTGAGTTGCAAAATCTTTTAAACCTATGGTTCAAATCTATTCAATTTTTTACAAGATGTTAAGCTTGGCCCAGTTAATAACTGAGAGTAACACAAGAAAATGTAAACGACAGGCTTTTTGGGGGGAGTAGTGATTGGTACGGCTGTCAATTGAAAATGAATCTATTTTTGTATCGCAGATGGGATTTATAACATAGTACGATCATCGTTGCTCTTACAAACGGAAATGTTTTTACTGTGTTGTTACTATTTCGTTTATCCTTTCATTTATATTATTTACTTGCTTTTGACTTTAAAGAAAGTGTATACTATATACGTCATACGCATTGAATTAAACACTTGTATTTCCAAGTTGTCGACCTTAATGAGTCGTTTGAAAATGAACGTCCATTAGGAGTACAAATTTGTAATTCTGACATCTACATGATATATGATGAGTTTTTTTATCGTCTACTACACTTTTTGGTGTGCGTCTTTGTCAGATTAATTTGTATGTTTGTTTGCATGTTTTAGTTTAGTCAGTTAAAGTGTATGTCTGTAATGAATGTTTACTCAGGTTTGTCCCAATCATTGTCACATTATTCTATTATGTCTGTGGGGGTTACATAAACAAATGTGTCGAAAGGTTTGATCTATATACAACTGTCATACAAGTGGGAGGTTCATCTAGCTTTCAAACCAGCTTTAACTTATTCTAAAAGGTTACCAATTCAACACTGTAATTAGATCATTGAATATTGTTTTTATTGGTATTGATATTGAATTGTTATCAGTAAATTAAAAAAAAACTAAATATTTTTGTTATATACATATCCACATGCATGTATCTAACATCTGTCGATGTCTCTTGGCATTTCAGAAAATCATGTTTGTACTTAGTGTCTTTTTGATGTTTGGATATACAAGTACCAAACAACGTTCACTCTGTGTAGTATTTGTATTTGTATTCATCTGATGAGTTTAGCCTTTTTCAACTGATTTTCGTTCTTATTATATGTTGTACTGTTACACCACTGTTCCCGGTTAGGGGTAGGATTGGGATCCAGCTAACATGTTTGTATGATTTGGTATGTCCCAAGTCAGGAACTTGCAATTCAGTGGTTGTCCTTTGTTGATATGTTACATATTTGTTTACGTTCATTTTTTTGTACATAAATTAGGCCGTTAGTTTTCTCGTTTTAATTATTTTACATTTGTCATTTCGGGGCCTTTTATAGCTGACTATGCGGTGTTGGCTTTGTTCGTGTTGAAGGCCGTACTGTGACCTATAGTTGTTAATTTCTGTGTCATTTGGTCTCTTGTGGAGAGTTTTATTTGACAATCATATGAGATCTTATTTTTTATATTAACACATCATTGCTGCGTGAATTCCTTGCAGAAATATAGCTTTTTCAGTTGTTTTACAGAGTTTGATTTTGTCAGTTGTTTATGAACTTTCCCTTTTGGAATTTGCCTTCGATTTTGGTATTTATGTTATATTTTTTAACCAATATATATAACATTTATTTTAGACATTTTATGAAATAAGAATACGACCTATGATTCACACGAGAGCACGATATAAAAGGCCTCGAAATGACAAATGTAACCATGAACACTAAAGTTCAAACTAATGAACGGAACACAAATTTGATACAGCAGTCTTTATTTTATTTTTATTTAGTAGGGTTACAGTCACATTCGTTCAATAATTTTGTTCATTTTATACTTTTAAAATATTCAGTAAAATTGGCTAACATATGTCTCATCCTAAAGAATATATATTTCTAAATCTAGAATTGTTAAAGATATAAACTATTAAGATATAGGGATTGAAATTCGTAATATCTTATTTTATGGACAATGCGAAAAAAATACAACTACAAATTATAACTCAGCAATGACATTCAACACGAAGGCTGTCACTCATGAAGCATTAACTACTCATCTAACACTTTACGTTCCGCTATATAGATGATGTTCTCTCAATAACTTATACAAAATTTGGTGACAATGTTGAATGAATCTATCTCATCGAACTGCAGATAAAGGATACTACATATATAAATTGACAATGAGGGTTAGTTGAAAACAAAACTTTACGACAAAAGAGATGGTTTCAGCTTCCCAATTGTGAACTTTACATTTTTATATAGCAACATTCCAGCAGCGCCTGCATACGGGGTACATATATCCCAATTAATACGATATTCCCGGGCTTGTAATTCCTATCATGATTTCCTTGATAGAGGATTGCTACTCACAAGGAAGCTATTAAACCAGGAGTTCCAAATGGTGAAGTTGAAATCAACCCTTCGTAAATTTTACTGACGCCATCACGAGTTGACCGTTATGGAATAACCGTTTCACAGATGATATCGGATATGTTCCTTAACTACAATACCCTTTCCCTTTTCACGAATGTGACCTTCGAATTAGACTATTAACCGGATGTAAAAACATTAGCAACACGACGGGTGCCAAATGTGGATCAGATTACCCTTCCGGAGCACCTAAGTTATTGGTGGGGTTCGTGTTGCGTAGTCTTTAGTTTTCAATGTTGTGTCTTCTGTACTATTATTTGTCTGTTTGCCTTTTTATTTCTAGCCATGGCGTTGTCAGTTTATTTTCTATCTATGAGTTTGACTCTCTGTCTTGTATCTTTCGTTCCTCTTCTAATCCGACGCACTTAAATATCTCATTTATTTACTGATATACATGTGTTTTCATATCAACTGTTCTTTGTTTTGGTTTTATTTTGCTTTTTTATGGTTTTGTTTAACTGTCTTCAAGCTATGATTTTTATTTGACTCTTTTTATTATGTTTCTATGATTTTATCGTCACAATTATATTAAACTACTATTTTACTCTTGATAATCGGGCTTAGTTGCCAGTATAAAGATAAAGTTCAGCTTGATAGATTAGTTCCTCCATACGGTCTGAATACAATTATTAACATGAATGGCGGGTAATCTTTTAGCTCGAAATTTACCACATACGCACAAAAAGTTATATATTTGTTTATAAACGGAAACATTTTTTTTGGCATATGATCTATTGTTTCCAAATATGTACATCTAAATTTGCATTCCCATAGACATAATAAATCAATTATTTCCTGTAGACGTTCAACGTCTAAATATATTTCTATAAGGATAATTTCCGCATTATTAGAGAAAATGGATATTTCAGATTATATAGCTTTGTCTATTTTTTCATTTTATTTTCTATCATGCAAAATTGTATCTGCGAAAGGATTGTGCTCCAAATTACTCAGGTAGGTCACCGCTAAAGAACAAAATATTTACATTCAATTTTTTACACCTATGGCAATGTATGTTTGAGCTTGTGTATGAAAAGTAATCTACAAAACCAATAACTGTGAATTATAACTAATAATTTCGATATTAAAGCAAACTGTTAACTCTACATGTTTCTCTAAAATAAAATCTGGGACCTGTGAATATGCAAATCTGTTGGAAAACCAAAAATCCTTGGCCAATACATTATATAGTAAGTTCCAGGGGTCGAGTTAAAGCTGTTTTTGTGTACTGGCCAACAGGACCAGATGACTGAAAATCTACTGGTCCGGCTGCAAATCTACTGGTGCTGATATACTGACATACATTTGACAATATTATATTAATGATAGATGTTTACTTTCATTTTCATGCTTTCTTTTACATATCTTAGACAAGCAAAGGCACGTCTTGATCTTAATTTTGATAAAAGACTTTGACAATCTCAATAGTTTTATTTATCAAAATCAGAATCAAGGTTGGAAAAATATAAGAACATTGTTTTCCACATCATCACGACGACGATAAGATGCCTGACTGGGTCTTGTGGAGCGCTGTTTGATATTCATTACATTGCAATGGACTATATAATTCAACCATCCGCAATCTTTTTCCCAAAATGTTTTGTATTTACGTTTCCTTTCGCCAATTTCATAAAATTTTATCCGAACTTTTTTAAATGTCACATATTTACTTTTTTGTCCGGCGGTTTAACTCCTTCCAAAAATTTCCACATTTTGTGTTGTTTTGACGGACGCTCACCCGAGATATTCTAAAATTAACTTGATCAATAGTAATATTTAGTACCCCCTAGTATCGTGTAATTTATTTTGCAGTAATTTTTTTCGACAAATATCTGATAGTCCGCCGGACCACCAGCTGATAAAATCTACTGTTCACGGACCAATAGACCAGCGCTAATTTCAACCCCTGAATAGAAACATTTAATTTTCCTCAGAGCTCTGTATTTTTGTTATTCATTTTTTTGTTAATTTAGGTATTATTGTCATGTTCTGACACCGGACTAAACTGAGTTTTATTGTGCGTATTACTGTATCTCCCAGGTCCGGAGCCTCTGACTCTTTAGTCTTGTAAAAAAAAATACTTCATTTATATGTTTTTGAGTGAAGAATGACGTCCTTATTCACTGAACTAGTACACATTTTCATTTAGGAGTCAGCTGAAGCCGGCTCTTGCTGCGGGGATTTTTCGCTGTTTTGAAGACTAATTTGTGGCCTTGGAATGTTGTCTGCTGTTTGGTCGGGTTATTGTCTCTTTAACACTTTCCCTATTTTCATTTTCAAATATATTACATTAAGAAAAAAAAATCAATTAAGAATTACGTAACATAAGGTTGAAGAAGCATGATAGTACGCTACTATTTTTAGTCGTGAATATTCTGTTGTAATTTTATTTTTGAAGACAATACCTGTAAAACAACATATAAAATTTATCATCGTCTGTTTTATTACAGTAACGGAACAAAAGTATGGCATTGTTGTGATAACCACGAAGATATAAACGGAATTTGTGTTGGTGAGATAAATGTTATATTAAAATAAAATGATGAATATATATATGGAATCTTTCCCCTTTCATTTGTGTAGTCTTGCATGTGGTATATAGTAGTCCGTAGATTGATTAATCGTCGGTTTTCTCGTTTGGAAAGACCTTTGGCGTTTTCAGTTTATCTTAGACTTGTTAGTATGACTGTCGCTGGGTGTCATCCTCCTCTTAATGAAATGTATATATCCATATATTCTTTTCTAATCGAATAACTTATATTCATGACAATTACAGTAGCTGAGGAATAATCTTTTCAAAATATTACTTTTACTTAGAAATAAGGAAAATCATTGAAATATCACTCACGGTTGTTACGGTGTTTCAGGGTATGAATATATAGAAAAAGGTGAATGACTGTTATAAAATACGAAAAAGAACTGTTGCTCTTTTGCCGTTTGATTTATACAATTCCAGTTGCTTTTACTTCCACGATTGTCTGAAAAATTGAACTTGAAATAATGTAAACGACTCTATTATATATATATTAAAAATATAGAGTTTTACATTGTTTTACTAAAAAATACTTTTGAAATTTATTTCAGTCAAATATTTAATAAAAG
Organism: Mytilus galloprovincialis; assembly: GCF_965363235.1. Lineage (NCBI taxonomy): Eukaryota > Metazoa > Mollusca > Bivalvia > Mytilida > Mytilidae > Mytilus > Mytilus galloprovincialis. The sequence continues at coordinate 78,100,720 of NC_134845.1, read as the reverse complement.
TTTACTTTTACGTATTTTTTTATTTTTGTAAGTTTGTGCAAATGGCTATCGATCTGACAGTGGGGACGCATGTCGTATTTGCCCAATAGGATTGTACGGTCGAAAGTGTGGAGAATTTTGTGTTTGTGAAAAGTTTCAAGAGTAAGTATTTAATCCTGTCCTAAGTTAAAAAGAATATATTCATCGAAATATAGTTACCCTCTATCGACATTCACTAATGGCTTCGTAATTGTGGGAGAACTTGTCAATTGTCTGGTTATAGCTGTGACATTAATAATACCCAAAGGTAAACACATAAGAACACACAAAGTGAAAATGAAATGCACATTTACTTTATTTTTAATTTTTTTTGTGTTTTTGATATTTGTTTTACTGAATCTTTGACATACCTTAGCAATAGAGTACAAAAACGACTAAAAATAGCATATTACTAAAGACCGCCATACCAAAATATAACTAAGGTAGTGTTGTTGATGTAAAAGGCGTTAATAAACTCACAACATGCATTATGAATGCACAATTGATCATTTTTCCTCTGTACCACACGTTGAAGTTTTAGAAAGACATAAACATTGAGTACTACTTTGCGGTGACCCATTCTTAGTTTACAAATGTTGGACTTGTGAAAAGTAATGTGAATGCTGACATATTTTCATAACAGAACTATACAGGAAAAATAAACGTGTCTTCTAATGTGTCATTTCTTAGCAATTACATTATATGTTTTTATTTAAGATGTAACAACATAGTGGGATGTCGCAATATATCAAATGGTATAGATGCAGTAACACGAATATATGGTAAATGAAATAAGAAAATAACATTTTAGTAATTTTATGCGATCTACGCGCTTTCCCAAACTTGCACAAATGACCAGGAACGATTAAATGTAATATATTAACAGCTAGGGTGTGAAATTACAAAAATGCGTGAAAAAATATATAATCAAAAGGAATCTTAAATAACATCAAACCCATATAAGGTATCTTGGCTGAGAGAGTTGTTTTTTATAGCTTTTGAACATTTCTAAATTACACGGGGATAGTTTATCTTAACTGTATTTGGTAAAACCTATTGGAATTGTGGTACCTCAGTTTTCTGTAAGAGAGGGACGAAAGATACCAGAGGGACAGTCAAACTAATAAATCAAAAATAAACTTGACAACACCATGGTAAAAACGAAAAATACAAACAGACAAACAATAGTACATATGACACAATATAGAAAACCAGGAAATAAGCAACACGAACCTCACAAAAAAACTAAGGGTGATCTCAGGTGCTCCGGAACAGTAAGCAGATCCTGCTTCACATGTGACAACCGTCGTGTTGCTCATGTTATAACAAATCCGGTAAATAGTCTTAGTCGGTAGGTCAAATTCATGAAAGGGAAGGGGATTGTACTTACGACGTAAGGAACATATTCGATATCATCTGTGAAACGGTTATTTGATAACGGTCAATTTACTCGTGATGGCGTCCGTAAAATTTACGAAGAGATGATTTCAACTTCACCATTTTGAACTCTTGGTTTGATAACTGCCTTGTGAGCAGCAACCCTGTATCAAGAAAATCATGATAGCAAATACAAGCACGGAACAATCGTATCAATTGGGAGATATGTACCCCGTATGCAGGTGCTGCTGGAATGTCAACTTTTCAATTTGATTTACGTTTGGTTAGACATGAAAAAAGTTTTAGTTTGGTATTTATTGTTTATAATTTGGTTTTTTCTGCAGCAACAACACATTTTAACTTCTTCATCTTTGATCTATGTCGGTTAACATTAATCATGTAACGTTTGAAGTGTCAATGGATAATGACGAACCTGACACGTAGGTACTGGCATTTTTGAGGATTGTAATACATGCATCTCGGGTTTTTATCTACCACAGAAATCACTCAAATGACAGAGATCTATATCACAGTATGATTTCCTATTCAGTGTGTATCGTCCTGAACATGCATGAAATATTTGCCTCTGGACGTTAATCAAGCAACCAAAAATCAATCAATCTATTCAGTGTGACTCAATAAAATTTTCAAAATCTTTCACACGAATATGTTAAATCTGGCTTTATTTTATGAAAGTCTGCATTAAAATTCATCTCACATATATGATAATGTTTCTTTGTTGTAGCGATAAATTAACAAAACTTCACGTTATTTGTTTCTAAAATTACAATGCGGGCAATGACGGTTTCTTTTACACCTATCATCGATTGAACTTTAAAAAATAAATTTCCAAATCGACAACAAAAAACTATCAGAAGAATAAAATTTTGAAGTAAATTATAGATTGCATTTTTATCAAGGAAAATAATGACCTCACACAGGTCATTATTTTATGCCTTGGAGCATATTTCATTGAAACATGGTATCGTCCGAAAAAGAATGACCCGTCGTTCTGAAAGAAAATAACTTCATATAGGTATATAAGTATAGATAAAATACTAAAAATGCAAACATGTTTTATTTTTTATCTGCAGACTTCAGTTCGTCACACCTGTTCATAGTGTCAAGTGTTGTATCAGATACAAATGACGGTAAGTCCCTTATTACATATCTATGACAAATGCATGGTTTCTAAACGAAGTGATAAAATTATCAAAGTCAACAAACAGCTGATTGACATAAAACAGTCTTCTTCTTAACGAGTTCAACATGATATAGATGATATTTCAGGTTTACTCTTAATATTATTGAATTATCTGTACGATGATTTCAGAACAATTTAAAAATTTAAACTCTTTGCAGGTAAAATCAATACAGAAATGATCTTTATCATCTGCACTGTCACACTTTCCCTGGTTCTGATAATATGCATGATTTGGTTCCGATATTACACAAAGCAAAGATTATCACCAGAAAGAAAACTGAGAAATTCTTGTAGCAAAGCTAATGAATCTAATGAATTAGATACTTTAAAAGCTGGTGGAATATACGATTATATAGATGAATCTTTTATTTTCGATTTGGTTAAACTGCCTCCAATAGACCCACTGCATGAAATGATACGTTTACAAAGTTTATTCATAAATTAAATTTCTAGTTTTGAATTTAAGGTCTGATTTATGAAGAATTATTTTAGTAGTTTATGAAAGTTTAATAATTTTTTTAAATTTCTTATTTTCTTTAGTTTAATTCCGATTTATGGGTTATTAAACTTGTTATTTATTTGAAAAATAATAGCAGTTTAAATTTGTTATTTAAAAGGTTTAAATCTAGTTTATCACCGTTAAATTTTTCGTTTAAACATACGTTTATTTTTTATCAAAACTACTAATATCAGACGATTTAACTGAAATTTAATTTAGATTAAATAACAAGTTTATACTGATCAATTTTTGTTCGGTAAATTTGAAATTTAATGCCAGTTTTGGTATACGTTTATTTTTTATCGAAACTACTAATATCAAACGATTTAACTGAAATTTAATTTAGATTAAATAACAAGTTTATACGGATCAATTTTTGTTCGGTAAATTTGAAATTTAATGCCAGTTTTGGTAACGTGTTTTACATTGTTTTATCGGGGCCATTTATAGCTGACTATGCGGTATGGGCTTTGCTCATTGTTGAAGGCCGAACGATGACCTATAGTTGTTAATGTCTGTATCATTTTGGTCTTTTATGGATAGTTGTCTCATTGGCAATCATACCACATCTTCTTTTTTATATTATGTTTCTTGTTTAATTTCAATGATGAAGTAATTCTTCTTCTTAAGGGTCAACAAGGCTTCACTACTGTCATATGAATACATGTTGTACCAAATAAAATGGAGCGAAAACGTTATTAAGAAAACAAGACGACTTTACGATCGGGCTTATTATAATTGTTCAAAAGGAAGAAGAAGAAAAAAGAAACTTTCGTTGAAAAAATATTTACAACTTACGTAAATCAATATTTAAATCTTGAAAATCCCCCAAACCTTTAGAGATTTTCAAGTAAGTAAAGGTCTTCGTCAGATTTCCATGGACGTTCTGGTTATCTTTTATCCCAGTAACAGAAAATACAAAACACAACAAATAACAAGAGCTTGGATAATGGCTAAATTTCATTGATTGATTTTTATCGTCTTTTATAAGGAATAATTCAGTTATGAATAGTTTAAACAACATGTATTTATCGAAGTACATATGTACATATCAACAACACAAATAGAATATATTTTTAGAAACAAGCAGTTTTGATTATCCCCCTTATTATAAACTAAATATATTTTGACATTTTGACATTTTTCTTTCATTTGATATTTATAATAATCATATATATACGAAATTTACTTCTATACAGTGCACTTTGTCAGATATTTTTTAAATATCGTATTACTTTTTTGATAATATTTATGATGGGATGTAACTCTTTTTGTCAACAATCATATCTGTTTCAGAGGAAAATATTTATTTTAAAAATAAGTTATCTCCCATTACATTGGAAAAGCGTAAAGATTTAAGATTATACATTTTAAAATTTGTCTTTCTTTTTAATATATTCAACACAGTTTTACAGATGGGTGGATAATTCTTTAAAAAAAAAATAACCAAATGTGCCGCATACTAGTATAAAAGGGCACACTAAAAAAAAGTAAAAGCTGTTTTAGCGCAAATTTCACAATATTCACGAAGTAAACGGGATTTTTTTTCCCAGTCGTCGTATTTTGCTAACGACTCTTTCGCAAATAATGATACCCGTTTGTACAACATAAATCGCTTTTCCGTAAGTGAAAGTTATGCGGACGCATTTCATTTGCGCGCATTTTGTGATTATTAAGTCTCCCAAACAAAGTTTGGAGACTTATTGTTTTTGCTCAGTTCTTATTATTTTTATTATTCTTCTTCTTCCTCTTCTTCTTCTCCTTCTTCCTCTTCTTCCGCCACTTTAAAAATGAACTTGTCCGCAGCGTTTCTCCAAATCGCTTGTCAGATTAACTTAGGGTTTCATAGAATGTTAGACTTATATGTCTAGATGAGCAATTTATTGTTCGTTTGTGCATTGGGGTCTATTTAGGGGTATTTTGGGGGGGGGGGCAGAAAGAAGGGAGGGGCATAGGATTCTATTTTCTAAAATTTTCAAAAGAATATAACTTGAAAACTATAAGTGATAGACACATGCAGTCTTCAGAAATGCTCAAAGGACAATAAAACAAATTGCATAAAACATAGGGCAAGTCCCATGGGGGTCATCCCCACCCCCTTCAATTTGAGAATATGCTATTATCTTGTAAACGACCCAGATACCCACCCCTAAACCATATATATTCTTGAATGGGACAATAAAACAAATCAAATGAAACTAATAGGAAGTCCCGGGGGTCACCCCCACCCCATTCAATTTGAGAATGTGCTATTATCTTGTAAACGGTCCAGATCCCCACCCCTAAACCATATATATTCTTGTAGAGGACAATAAAACAAATCAAATGTAAGAAAAGGGAAGTCCATGGGGTCACCCCCACCCCTTTCAATTTGAAAATATGCTATTATTTTGTAAACCATTCAGATCCCCACCCCTAAACCATATATATTCATGAATGGGACAATAAAACAAATGAAATAAAACTAATGGGAATGTCATGGGGGGTCACCCCCACCCCATTCAATTTGAGAACGTGCTATTAACTAGTAAACGGCCCAGATCCCCATCCCTTAACTATCTATATTATTGTAGGGGACAATAAAACAAATGCAATGAAATAAAAGAGAAGTCCCTAGGGAGTCACCCCACCCCCTTTTGTTTGAGAACTTGTAAACGGTCCAGATCCCCACCCCTAAACCATATACATTCTTGAATTTGAGGATAAAACAAATCAAATGAAATTAAAGGGAAGTAACTGGGGTCATCCCCACCCTGTTCAATTTGAGAATGTGCTATTATCTTGTAAACAGTCCAGATCCCCATCCCTTAACCATCTATATTATTGTAGGGGTCAATAAAACAAATGAAATGAAATAAAAGGGAAGTCCCTAGAGAGTCACCCCACCCCCATCTTGATAGAAAACTTGTAAACGGTCAAGATCCCCACCCCTAAACCATATATATTCTTGAATGGAAGAATAAAGCACATCAAATGAAATATAGGGAGAGTCCATGGGGTCAACCCCACCCCACAACTTTTAAATGATTGAGATCCCCACCCCTAAACCATATATATTCTTGTATGGGACGATAAAACAAATCTAATGAAATGTAGGTAAAGTCCCTGGTGTTCACCACCACCCCTCCTGTTTGAATACTTGTAAATGGATGGTACCATAGGAATGGCGAGTTATGGGAGCTTTGTTTGGGAGACTTCGTAACAGCATCCTGTTACAATTACTTCTTGTTATTTTTTACGTTTGCGTAATTACATTGGCGCGCATTAGTTTTTCAGAAACGCTATGACAAGTAAATTAAGATAATTCATTTTTAAAATGACTGTACATATTTAGTTATATTGAACTGAACATGTTCAAAAGTTGAATTTTATATTTTTCACAATTCTGTATTTTATTTGTTTCTGAAAGAAATCGAAATGATTTAAAAGCAGACCGCAATGAGGACCCCAAATTGGATGTATTTCAAATAGATATAGGAAGATGTTTTTCTACAACGGAGATCTATGAACATGCACTGATACGCCTAGACTGGGAAAAGGATATCAAGGTTGGGGTAACCCACCCTTTTTATTCTGTTTTATTAAGTAAACAGCTTTTTTTTTCTTTTTGTTTCTATCGTAAACACAATCTAACGTTTGGGGCAGGTTACACGTGCTTACCTTTTTCTCTTATGTCCTCTGAGTCATTAAAAAAAAAAGTGCAAAATGACGACCTGATTTAAAAAAAAAGAAGAAGGGGAACAATAAATGCAGGACCTTCTTTTGGAATCATACAGTGGATATAACTTCTGATCTCTCGTTAGAATTGTCAGAATAATCTGTCATAGAGCTGTTGTAAACTCTCCTAGAACAGTTCTACCTAGAACAGTTCTACCCCAAAAACTGTTCTTAGTAGAACTGTCAGAACCAGTTTTAGATAGAACTGTATTAAACTGTTATAGGTAGAACTGTTGTATCTGTAAATTTACTCTCGCATTTTTTTTTGTTCTGCCCTATATATATATATATATATATAACTCGTCTAAACATCAACCCAACAATGTTAGATCTGTAAATTTGCTTTCGCAAATTTTTGGTTCTTCCCTCGCCGGGATTCGAACCCATGCTACTGTGATATCGTGACACCAAATCGCCTGCACTGCAGCCGTCCCGCTAGACCACACGACCACCTGGGCTCTCAAAAAAAGAGCTTTCGGTGGGCATGTGTTACCTTTCCACGTCAGTTTTAATCTAGCGGCGTACTACAGTACATGATATATAAGGCATGAAGAGATGTTATTGTTACAGATCAGCTAAATTATCTATAGTAAAGGATCCTACAAATTAATGTAAGATACAGTCACAGAAAATAATTATATTCATAAGTACGTCTGAGTCAGTGACAACCCTACAACAGATGTATCCATCGGATCGCCATCAATGATGGTGATACATGGCTGTGTACATAATGTATATACAACTCGTCTAAACATCAACCCAACAATGTTAGATCTGTAAATTTGCTTTCGCAAATTTTTGGTTCTTCCCTCGCCGGGATTCGAACCCATGCTACTGTGATATCGTGACACCAAATCGCCTGCACTGCAGCCGTCCCGCTAGACCACACGACCACCTGGGCTCTCAAAAAAAGAGCTTTCGGTGGGCATGTGTTACCTTTCCACGTCAGTTTTAATCTAGCGGCGTACTACAGTACATGATATATAAGGCATGAAGAGATGTTATTGTTACAGATCAGCTAAATTATCTATAGTAAAGGATCCTACAAATTAATGTAAGATACAGTCACAGAAAATAATTATATTCATAAGTACGTCTGAGTCAGTGACAACCCTACAACAGATGTATCCATCGGATCGCCATCAATGATGGTGATACATGGCTGTGTACATAATGTATATACAACTCGTCTAAACATCAACCCAACAATGTTAGATCTGTAAATTTGCTTTCGCAAAATTTTGGTTCTTCCCTCGCCGGGATTCGAACCCATGCTACTGTGATATCGTGACACCAAATCGCCTGCACTGCAGCCGTCCCGCTAGACCACACGACCACCTGGGCTCTCAAAAAAAGAGCTTTCGGTGGGCATGTGTTACCTTTCCACGTCAGTTTTAATCTAGCGGCGTACTACAGTACATGATATATAAGGCATGAAGAGATGTTATTGTTACAGATCAGCTAAATTATCTATAGTAAAGGATCCTACAAATTAATGTAAGATACAGTCACAGAAAATAATTATATTCATAAGTACGTCTGAGTCAGTGACAACCCTACAACAGATGTATCCATCGGATCGCCATCAATGATGGTGATACATGGCTGTGTACATAATGTATATACAACTCGTCTAAACATCAACCCAACAATGTTAGATCTGTAAATTTGCTTTCGCAAATTTTTGGTTCTTCCCTCGCCGGGATTCGAACCCATGCTACTGTGATATCGTGACACCAAATCGCCTGCACTGCAGCCGTCCCGCTAGACCACACGACCACCTGGGCTCTCAAAAAAAGAGCTTTCGGTGGGCATGTGTTACCTTTCCACGTCAGTTTTAATCTAGCGGCGTACTACAGTACATGATATATAAGGCATGAAGAGATGTTATTGTTACAGATCAGCTAAATTATCTATAGTAAAGGATCCTACAAATTAATGTAAGATACAGTCACAGAAAATAATTATATTCATAAGTACGTCTGAGTCAGTGACAACCCTACAACAGATGTATCCATCGGATCGCCATCAATGATGGTGATACATGGCTGTGTACATAATGTATATACAACTCGTCTAAACATCAACCCAACAATGTTAGATCTGTAAATTTGCTTTCGCAAATTTTTGGTTCTTCCCTCGCCGGGATTCGAACCCATGCTACTGTGATATCGTGACACCAAATCGCCTGCACTGCAGCCGTCCCGCTAGACCACACGACCACCTGGGCTCTCAAAAAAAGAGCTTTCGGTGGGCATGTGTTACCTTTCCACGTCAGTTTTAATCTAGCGGCGTACTACAGTACATGATATATAAGGCATGAAGAGATGTTATTGTTACAGATCAGCTAAATTATCTATAGTAAAGGATCCTACAAATTAATGTAAGATACAGTCACAGAAAATAATTATATTCATAAGTACGTCTGAGTCAGTGACAACCCTACAACAGATGTATCCATCGGATCGCCATCAATGATGGTGATACATGGCTGTGTACATAATGTATATACAACTCGTCTAAACATCAACCCAACAATGTTAGATCTGTAAATTTGCTTTCGCAAATTTTTGGTTCTTCCCTCGCCGGGATTCGAACCCATGCTACTGTGATATCGTGACACCAAATCGCCTGCACTGCAGCCGTCCCGCTAGACCACACGACCACCTGGGCTCTCAAAAAAAGAGCTTTCGGTGGGCATGTGTTACCTTTCCACGTCAGTTTTAATCTAGCGGCGTACTACAGTACATGATATATAAGGCATGAAGAGATGTTATTGTTACAGATCAGCTAAATTATCTATAGTAAAGGATCCTACAAATTAATGTAAGATACAGTCACAGAAAATAATTATATTCATAAGTACGTCTGAGTCAGTGACAACCCTACAACAGATGTATCCATCGGATCGCCATCAATGATGGTGATACATGGCTGTGTACATAATGTATATACAACTCGTCTAAACATCAACCCAACAATGTTAGATCTGTAAATTTGCTTTCGCAAATTTTTGGTTCTTCCCTCGCCGGGATTCGAACCCATGCTACTGTGATATCGTGACACCAAATCGCCTGCACTGCAGCCGTCCCGCTAGACCACACGACCACCTGGGCTCTCAAAAAAAGAGCTTTCGGTGGGCATGTGTTACCTTTCCACGTCAGTTTTAATCTAGCGGCGTACTACAGTACATGATATATAAGGCATGAAGAGATGTTATTGTTACAGATCAGCTAAATTATCTATAGTAAAGGATCCTACAAATTAATGTAAGATACAGTCACAGAAAATAATTATATTCATAAGTACGTCTGAGTCAGTGACAACCCTACAACAGATGTATCCATCGGATCGCCATCAATGATGGTGATACATGGCTGTGTACATAATGTATATACAACTCGTCTAAACATCAACCCAACAATGTTAGATCTGTAAATTTGCTTTCGCAAAATTTTGGTTCTTCCCTCGCCGGGATTCGAACCCATGCTACTGTGATATCGTGACACCAAATCGCCTGCACTGCAGCCGTCCCGCTAGACCACACGACCACCTGGGCTCTCAAAAAAAGAGCTTTCGGTGGGCATGTGTTACCTTTCCACGTCAGTTTTAATCTAGCGGCGTACTACAGTACATGATATATAAGGCATGAAGAGATGTTATTGTTACAGATCAGCTAAATTATCTATAGTAAAGGATCCTACAAATTAATGTAAGATACAGTCACAGAAAATAATTATATTCATAAGTACGTCTGAGTCAGTGACAACCCTACAACAGATGTATCCATCGGATCGCCATCAATGATGGTGATACATGGCTGTGTACATAATGTATATACAACTCGTCTAAACATCAACCCAACAATGTTAGATCTGTAAATTTGCTTTCGCAAATTTTTGGTTCTTCCCTCGCCGGGATTCGAACCCATGCTACTGTGATATCGTGACACCAAATCGCCTGCACTGCAGCCGTCCCGCTAGACCACACGACCACCTGGGCTCTCAAAAAAAGAGCTTTCGGTGGGCATGTGTTACCTTTCCACGTCAGTTTTAATCTAGCGGCGTACTACAGTACATGATATATAAGGCATGAAGAGATGTTATTGTTACAGATCAGCTAAATTATCTATAGTAAAGGATCCTACAAATTAATGTAAGATACAGTCACAGAAAATAATTATATTCATAAGTACGTCTGAGTCAGTGACAACCCTACAACAGATGTATCCATCGGATCGCCATCAATGATGGTGATACATGGCTGTGTACATAATGTATATACAACTCGTCTAAACATCAACCCAACAATGTTAGATCTGTAAATTTGCTTTCGCAAATTTTTGGTTCTTCCCTCGCCGGGATTCGAACCCATGCTACTGTGATATCGTGACACCAAATCGCCTGCACTGCAGCCGTCCCGCTAGACCACACGACCACCTGGGCTCTCAAAAAAAGAGCTTTCGGTGGGCATGTGTTACCTTTCCACGTCAGTTTTAATCTAGCGGCGTACTACAGTACATGATATATAAGGCATGAAGAGATGTTATTGTTACAGATCAGCTAAATTATCTATAGTAAAGGATCCTACAAATTAATGTAAGATACAGTCACAGAAAATAATTATATTCATAAGTACGTCTGAGTCAGTGACAACCCTACAACAGATGTATCCATCGGATCGCCATCAATGATGGTGATACATGGCTGTGTACATAATGTATATACAACTCGTCTAAACATCAACCCAACAATGTTAGATCTGTAAATTTGCTTTCGCAAATTTTTGGTTCTTCCCTCGCCGGGATTCGAACCCATGCTACTGTGATATCGTGACACCAAATCGCCTGCACTGCAGCCGTCCCGCTAGACCACACGACCACCTGGGCTCTCAAAAAAAGAGCTTTCGGTGGGCATGTGTTACCTTTCCACGTCAGTTTTAATCTAGCGGCGTACTACAGTACATGATATATAAGGCATGAAGAGATGTTATTGTTACAGATCAGCTAAATTATCTATAGTAAAGGATCCTACAAATTAATGTAAGATACAGTCACAGAAAATAATTATATTCATAAGTACGTCTGAGTCAGTGACAACCCTACAACAGATGTATCCATCGGATCGCCATCAATGATGGTGATACATGGCTGTGTACATAATGTATATACAACTCGTCTAAACATCAACCCAACAATGTTAGATCTGTAAATTTGCTTTCGCAAATTTTTGGTTCTTCCCTCGCCGGGATTCGAACCCATGCTACTGTGATATCGTGACACCAAATCGCCTGCACTGCAGCCGTCCCGCTAGACCACACGACCACCTGGGCTCTCAAAAAAAGAGCTTTCGGTGGGCATGTGTTACCTTTCCACGTCAGTTTTAATCTAGCGGCGTACTACAGTACATGATATATAAGGCATGAAGAGATGTTATTGTTACAGATCAGCTAAATTATCTATAGTAAAGGATCCTACAAATTAATGTAAGATACAGTCACAGAAAATAATTATATTCATAAGTACGTCTGAGTCAGTGACAACCCTACAACAGATGTATCCATCGGATCGCCATCAATGATGGTGATACATGGCTGTGTACATAATGTATATACAACTCGTCTAAACATCAACCCAACAATGTTAGATCTGTAAATTTGCTTTCGCAAATTTTTGGTTCTTCCCTCGCCGGGATTCGAACCCATGCTACTGTGATATCGTGACACCAAATCGCCTGCACTGCAGCCGTCCCGCTAGACCACACGACCACCTGGGCTCTCAAAAAAAGAGCTTTCGGTGGGCATGTGTTACCTTTCCACGTCAGTTTTAATCTAGCGGCGTACTACAGTACATGATATATAAGGCATGAAGAGATGTTATTGTTACAGATCAGCTAAATTATCTATAGTAAAGGATCCTACAAATTAATGTAAGATACAGTCACAGAAAATAATTATATTCATAAGTACGTCTGAGTCAGTGACAACCCTACAACAGATGTATCCATCGGATCGCCATCAATGATGGTGATACATGGCTGTGTACATAATGTATATACAACTCGTCTAAACATCAACCCAACAATGTTAGATCTGTAAATTTGCTTTCGCAAATTTTTGGTTCTTCCCTCGCCGGGATTCGAACCCATGCTACTGTGATATCGTGACACCAAATCGCCTGCACTGCAGCCGTCCCGCTAGACCACACGAAGGATCCTACAAATTAATGTAAGATACAGTCACAGAAATAATTATATTTACAAGTACGTCTGAACCAGTGACAATTTTACAACAGATGTATCTATCGGATCACCAGCATATAACAAGAACAGAACAATTGCGAAAGCAAATTTACAGATCTTACATTATTGGGTTGATGTTTAGACGAGTTGTATATACAGAATGTACACAGTCATGTATTACCACCACTGCTGGTGATCCGATAGATACATCTGTTGTAAAATTGTCACTGGTTCAGACGTACTTGTAAATATAATTATTTCTGTGACTGTATCTTACATTAATTTGTAGGATCCTTCACTATATATATAGATAATTTAGCTGATCTGTAAAAATAACATCTTCATGCCTTTTATAGCATGTACTGTAGTACGATTCTAGATTAAAACTGGCGAGGAAAGGTAACACCCAGCCAGCGAAAGCTTCATTTTTATGAAGCCCATGTGTTCGTGTGATCTAGCGCGCCGGTTACAGTGCAGGCGATTTGGTGCCACGATATCTCAGTAGCATGGGTTCGCCGGGATTCGAACCCATGCTACTGACATATCGTGGCACCAAATCGCCTGCACTGTAGCCGTCCCGCTAGACCACAAGACCACCTGGGCTTTACAATAATAAAGCTTTCAGCGCCCGTGTGTTACCTTTCCTCGTCAGTTTAATCGAATCCCGGCGAGGGAAGAACAAAAAATTTGCGAAAGCAAAGTTACAGATCTAACATTGTTAGGTTGATGTTTAGACGAGTTGTATATATTTATATATTTATATATACCACTCGACCACCTTGGCTTCACAATATGTATATATTATTATTAATAAGACTTATTTACATTTAAGATAAAGAGTTCTTAATACTGTTCTATGTATAGAACTGACTAAATCAAATCTAGCCAATTTAGAATCGATTCTATGTGAAAGTTTGATATCAGAAGTTGATATAGAAAAAGAAATATATTAAAATATTTATAATTAAACTTTAATTTATTCTATGTCAACTGCAAAGGGATTATGTTGTATTGCAATTTTAATTGTTTTGCACAGTAGCAAATATTACACACTTTTAAAAAGAGAATGACATAGGTTCAGATATTGTCATGCATTAATGGGCAGGCTGGAAAAGAAGAAATTGATAAATACATTGTACTGTTATGGGGGAGAAAGGGGGATAGTCATTTGGGGTGTAATTAATATTTTTCGTTTATCTTTTGATAAAATTGATTTTGCGACGTTGAAATGACACCAAAAGCTACACCATGTTATTTATCAAATGACATATTTACCTCAGTTTTTGTAGAAATGGAATTTGGCAATATGCCTTTATTGACTTGCATAGGAAGACATACGTAAGATATCTTTAGAAATGCCAAAAAAAAAAGGTGCAAGTAGTTATTACAACAAAAAGGAATGCTTATCAAAACAATCATACTAATTAACCAGATAGGTAAATACAGGTAGCTGAAACAAGTTCATGTTTTTCAAGTTTTTGAAAATCATGTGTTGCTGTTACTGCATTTGTACTTAAATAAATATGGATTTGTTATCTTAAAATGAAACAAAGTCATGTGCATATTGTCATAAAATCCAGTTTGCTCAAATTCTCTTTGGACTTCAAAGTTTATTTTTCAACATTTATATCTCGATTTATATAGTTGTGTGTGCTGTAATATTCTCCCATATTACTTGATGGAATTTCTTGAAATTTTGTATCGCATGTTAGTTAATTTACTATGTTTTATTTTCTTCAGTTTTTTCAGATATTTTTCTTGTTTTTAATATTTCTCCCTTTTTGTCGAGCCTGCAACTTTTGTCGCAAAAGCGATACATAGCCATCGTACATTCCGTCGTAGTTGGTTGCGGCCTCCTAAAATATTCATTCTGTGGTAAAAGGTTTAAAAATGATAATAACCTTCTCAAACTGTCATTGATTTCTGCCAAACTTGGATAGAATAAAATTGAGAAAGGAAATGGTGAATATGTCAAAGCGACAACCACCCGACCATAGAGCAAACAACAGCCGAAGGCAACCAATGGGTCTTCAATGTAGCGAGAATTCCCGCACCCGTAGGTGTCCTTCAGCTGGCCCCTAAAATATGCATAATAGTACAGTGATAATGGACGTCATACTAAACTCCGAATTATACACAAGAAACTAAAATTTAAAATCATACAAGACTAACAAAGGCCAGAGGCTCCTGACTTGGGACAGGCGCAAAATTGCGGCGGGGTTAAACATGTTTATGAGATCTCAACCCTCCCCCTATACCTCTAGCCAATGTAGAAAAGTAAAACAATAACAATACGCACATTAAAATTCAGTTCAAGAGAAGTCCGAGTCTGATGTCAAAAGATGTAACAAAAGAAAATAAATAAAATGACAATAATACATAAATAACAACAGACTACTAGCAGTTAACTGACATGC
Source organism: Mytilus galloprovincialis (assembly GCF_965363235.1). NCBI lineage: Eukaryota > Metazoa > Mollusca > Bivalvia > Mytilida > Mytilidae > Mytilus > Mytilus galloprovincialis. The sequence continues at coordinate 78,085,249 of NC_134845.1, read as the reverse complement.
CAGCTCCAGACCTCAATTAAACTGATTGAAAGATTATGTCTTCATCATATGAATATCTTGTTTATGATCAAAAGCTAGTATCTAGTTCCGTATAGAACCTTTTAGAATTTTCTATAGTAGGGTTTCATAGAATAACATTGTGAAGGTGATTCGTTATGGTCACAAATCATCAGAATTCTTGTTACCCTATTTTATGGATTTTCTTTAAACCTTGTAACGTTTCCAGCTTGGAAATTATCAAATTTACTTATAGATTAATTAATTCTGATGATTTTTAAAGTTAAACAAATTGTTCAATTGAAATCTTCGTATAGTTTATATTAACTTATAAAATATTCAAAATGAAATGAAATTGAATAAACCGTTCAAACACTTGCAAAAAAATGTTACAGTAGATTGTCTTTCAAATACAGGTTTCTTGTCAGCAAGTCTTCATTTTGCACCTATTCCAGATTTTCTTGTTTAGGGTCAAGGGTGTCTATCAAAATTATAATCAGGAGAAAGTGAATGCAACTTTGGACCTAAAACCTTTGCTAAAGACATCAAGGGAGAACTTTTTTCCCAAGAAAACAAAATATTCAAGAAGATGAATTACCGTAAGCCAAAAAGAAATTGTCACGCAGAAAAGTCCCAAGGACTCCGCAGTTTAAGTAAAATAAATGGTAGCTAAAATGTCAAAACTACTTTACTCCAAAGTATGTTTAAGTTCAATCAATATCTAAAATTTAAAATAAATAAAAAATGAATCCATAGATCAAGGACAATATTTTTGTTTAGCCCTCCCTCTTTTTCCAAGATCTGTTAGTTTTTGTTTTCTATTAATTACAGCTACGTATTACACTTGGAATTGAAAGTTTGTTTGATCATTTAAACAAACTAGACAGGCAGGGCAATGCATACCTCGTGCCTACTTAAGAGTTAATTTTTACGCACGAAAATATATATATATATCAGATCCTTTGTCGATGCTGGAATAATTGTTTATGGTACATCTTTGTTTTTTCCTGAATTCACTTCAACAATAGTTTAAAAAAATAGGAAGTCATTAAGTTAATGAGAAATTTATCTAGATTTTTTTTTCCATACATTTTATCAAATTAAATTAGATTAAGAAATACAAGGAATAGAAAATAAATATTCGTTTTTTCAAAATCAATCTTGTATTTTTTTCTTATTATAAATGTTATCTGGACTATTATACTATTAGTATAAGACCCTGTTTACACTGGCAACGAAACTGAATCGATCTTTATTTGAATCGATCTTAAAAAGACAAGGGCCGCGTTCGATAAGATCGATCTTATTTGTCTGTGTAAACGGGGTCTAATAGTCCCAGATTTTTTTTCAAAATCATCATATTTTTGACCAGAGAGAGCAGAAAATACAATGAAACCTGTGGAAGGACAGGGACATACCAATTATACAAAACAATTTCTGATAAAAACAGTTTAACATTGAGGTTTACTTAGTCAACATACATCTGGTTACAATTAGTGAACCATAGAGAAAGTGTGACCACAAAGTTTATATATGTAACAGATTACTGATAACATGCTGAGATAAAACTGTAAATTATGTGTAAAATCAGGGCTTATGACTTAGAGTGAAATATAAAGTTCAATGAAAATCTTTATTCTCCCTGCAACATTGTTTTCTCTCACCAATTTCAAACAAACCTACTAGTAAATAGTTTTTAAATAAGATGTTATCTTAAATATTCTTTTTAAAATATAGACAGTGTTAGTAGAAAACAAAGATTTTTAAAATGGTCTTTTATTCCTGACTTTTATTTTCTGATTTGCCATGCATGCAGTGGCGGATTTAGAAATGTTCATAAGAGGGAGGATCACTGACTGCCGAAGAGGGGTACGCTGCAATCATGCCGCGGCAATTCCCTGTTTGACCAACCATTTTTGTTTTACCAAAAATTGGGGGGGGGGGGGGGGCTGCCAGCTTTCTGTCTTATCATGTTTTATCATAACATACCGAAGGCTGTTGGTGATCTTCGTTTGAATTGTCTAACAATTTATTACATTTTATGGCTTTTGCTCATTGTTGAAGGCCGTCTATCAACTTGTTTGTTTAATTTACCGTCGTTTGGTCTTTGGCAGATATTTGTGGTATTTGAAAATAAACAATATATTTCTTATTTCTATATTTTAGCCATCCTTCAATTATGAAATATTATGGGTGCTCGATGAAATACGAAAAGTATCAAAAACACGACATGAACATTATAAAGATTGCAAAAAAGTTAGTATTCAATTTGGGCCTACCCATATATCGTATATATGAACCGCGCTGAAGTACGTCCATTATTCATAGTTCACTATTCACTATTCAATATTAAAAAATGAATGATGAATAATGAAATGGTTTGTTTCATTATTCAAATCGAAGCGGTGAATAGTGAAATAAATATAAAAAAAATTTGACTGTGACACTATAGCTATATTTTGATTCACAATGACCATAAGAGGGTTTACGGAGGACCTAAATGCAACAACATGCGTAAAAATGAGGAAATATAAAAAAGAAGATGTGGTATGATTGCCAATGAGAAAAATATCCACAAAAGACCAAAATGACACAGACATTAACAACTGTAGGTCACCGTACGGCCTTCAACAATGAGCAAAGCCCATACCGCATAGTCAGCTATTTAAGGCCCCGATAAGACATTGTAAAACAATTCAAACGAGAAAACTAACGGCCTTATTTATGTAAAATACTGAACGAAAAACAAATATGTAACACATAAACAAACGACAACCACTAAATTACAGGCTCCTGACTTGGGACAGACACATACATGTACATAAATAATGTGACGGGGTTAAACATGTTAGCCCATTTTGAATAATGAAATGGATATTTTGAATTATGGAATGGACTGCTATGACCCTTCAGCCCCTAATTACAGATATATATTATACCTCAATCGAAAGCTTATTAAAAGAGGAACAAAAGGTATATAGTCAATATGTTCTGCAACGGATATTACAGGAGTAACCAAGGACTTAAATATCGAATTACGCGTGAACATTGAAAAATAGCCAATTTTAAATAATGAAATGAATATTTTGAATAATGGAATGGACTGGCAGGACCCTTCAGCCCCTAATAACAGATATATATTATACCTCGATCGAAAGAGTGTTTCTCGTTTATCTTTTTTTTATATATATAGATCAGACCTGGACCGTTGGTTTTTCCCGTTTGAATGGTTTTACACCAGTAATTTTTTATCGACCTTTATATCCTGTTGTTGGGTGTGAGCATAGGCCCCGTGTTGAAGACCGTACCTTGACCTATAATGGTTTACTTTTATAAATTGTGACTTGGATGCAGAGTTGTCTCATTGGCACTCATACCACATCTTCCTATCTATGTGGATATCTTTCATAGTCTTGTAGCGATCATTTGTACTCGTGCATGTGCATGGTTAAGTATAGGAATCAAAAGGCGATCGAGTTTGGTAGAGTCGAATATAGGTCAGGTTTGGATTTATTAATGGTGGCAGTAGTCAGCCAGTGATCAAGAAGTATTGTTCGAATAAATCTAGAAAACAGATAAAACGCAGATTAATGGCATTGAGCTCCAAGCGTCGTATATTTATAGATTATCGTTGATCATCTCAACGAGATTGATTTTCTCGCTTGAGCTGGTACAGCGAAAGTGAGAAAAGCAATCGAGTTGAGATGACCAATGATAATCTGTTTATCGCTATTTTACCTATGACGACGTTGTCAATTTCATGTCAATTTCGTTAGCAAAGCCACGTGGCCTCCTTAGTTTCTAGCGATAATTTTTCCATCTCAAGCGAGAAGCATGATATGAAAATTATCACAAAAAAAGATCAAAAGAAAAATGCACAAAATAGAGATAAATTTATTTATCATATGTTTAGTAGTAAATACAGTAGTTTTGCATATATATATATGTGATAAATAGCCTGCTGTTTAATCCATATCGCGCAACTTTGATGCGCACCCTTTATCGCATACCCTTTACCACACCCCTACCCTTTATCGCATACCCTTTATCACACCCCTACCCTTTATCACACCCCTACTTTTTTTTTTTTTTTTTTTTTTTTTTACATAACAGTCAGTTTTGGTTTTTTTTTTGCTTAAGAAAATTTTTCCTCAAAATAGGTAAATTTTTTGAATGACGTCATTGTTTGGTATGTGACGTCACGAACGTCAAGTTTTCATATTTTTTGGCACACTAAATGCAACTATGAAAAATACAAAACACACAAATTAATACAATAATAAACAAAATATTTTCAAAACAACAGCACACAAATTGTAAGGTAACCCAGGTGCTTCGGATAAGTAATTGAGCAGTTCTTTTAAGGCCTTTGAAACAAGACAAAAGTAGAACTGAAGGTAACCCAGTGCTATGGATCAGAAAACAGTTCATATAATATAATACTCTTCTCTTGAAATATATGATAAAGCGTATAATACATGGCAAAATCCGTATCACATGCCGTATCACCCTCGACCAATATCATCCCTCGGGCCTAAAGGCCCTTGGGCTGATATTGATGTCTCGGGATGATACGACATATGATACGGATTTTGCCATGTATTATTCTCTATTTATCAAGTAAAAGTCAAGCTTATCAAGTACTGACCATTAAAATATGTAGGAAAGAAAGTCACTAGACAAAAAGTCACGGACAAAAAGTCACTTGGCAAAATAGTCACAATTTAGTTCTGAGATTAGTTTTCTTTTTCGTTTTCTTTGAAAAAGAAAACACTTAATTAAAAATCATAATAGGGAATGTGTGCATGGGCCATATGCAGATAATCCCCCCGCTTGCATAAGACGTTATCAAGGCTCATAAATCAAGAACATTAAAAGTGTGTTCCTGATGTGAGTTTTGTGGCAGTAAGCATTTTTAAACTTCATAACATTTGGTTGAGGCAAATTTGAGTTAGAGACAGGAAACGAAATATTCAGCAATTTTGCATATTTGTAAAAGACATAACTCTGGAACGGTGAAAATTATTGAGACCAAAATTCAAACTTGATATGTGTTATGTGGTGATAAGCATTGTGTGTGAGATTCTTACATTTGGTTAAGGCAAACTAAAGTTAAAGAACGGATACATTTTTATGAACGTACGGACGTATTTATAAAAAAGAAGATGTGGTATGATTGCCAATGAGACAACTGTCCACAAGAGACCAAAATGACACAGACATTAACAACTTTAGGTCATCATGCGACCTTCAACAATGAGCAAAGCCCATACCGCCTAGTCAGCTATAAAAGGCCCCGATAAGATTAGTACATTTTTACGTATACGTACGAACAGACAAGGTTAAAAATTAATGCCTCCTCAGCAACGGCGTGACTGATTGTAAGTGTGACTGTTAGTTTGTCCTATCAAATTTTCACTTTCTGTCTTGCGACTTTTGTCCTGTGACTTTCTGTCCGTTTACCTCAAATATTTGTATGATGACCTTTCTTGATCTCTCTATATATAAACTAACATTTCCCGACGAATATCTAGTGCATGGATTCTACTTCTTGATCCCTATTCGAATTTTATTGACTTTCAAAGGTTATCGCATAGAAATTGGAATCAGTGTCAAGCAAGATAGACACCCGAAAATTTTCGTTGAACGAGTCAAATCAATCTTCTGGTGGCTTCATCGATCAGTGTTGATTGAGTCTGATCGACAATGTGAACCTACTTCGTTAACTCGATACTTAAACATTTATCTTCTCTTTTCTTACTCGAGGTTTGACTTTAATATTGATAAGAACTCGATTATGGGAATTCTTTAATATGAAACATGCCTGGACTATAATATATACATATTTAGATTTTTTTTGGCAGTCAAGTTGGTAATTTTTAAATAAAATTTAAGCCCAAATTAGCGGCCCAAAAAACCCAAATAAGTAGTTTAATTAGCTGATAATCTTTTTGCACACCATAATACCCAAACGGGTTAAAATGCAAACATTACACAATTATGCATATACATGTAACCAAGACGATGTGGTATGCTACGGATCGATAACGAAGCCGTACAGTAACATACATGTATATAGATACATGTTCTGCGTGCTGTCATTTGAAAGACAATTTCTCTTTATTTTCAAGGAATCCCCATTGCGAGTAAGATTTTATTGAAATATTATTGTATGATGTTTATAAATATCAAAATAAAAAGGCATTTCAAAAAAGTTATTCACAAAAGGCCGTTTAATCTTGAATTTAATTTGTTCATTTATTTGGAGGTAGATGTCAGCCATTAAGACTCCATATACCTGCAGTGGCGATCCAGAACTTTTCATTAGGGGTTTGGGGCAATGACTGACCTAAAGGGGGGGGGGGGCGCTCTAGTCATGCTTCAGTGATTTTCTATATAATCAACCCTTTTCTTCAGGAAATGGGGGGGGGGGGCCCTAACCCCACCCACCCGGATCTGCTTATAACCTGTCCCTTTTCTAATGTATATGTTTGTTTAAACATGATATATATGTCAATGTATATTTCCAGATATTTATATACCAAAATGGAGACCTACACCTATATAATGATCTGATTTGCGCTACATTGCCATTCCCTCTTAAAACATTTTTAAAACAAAGCTTATCGACACTTGCAAATTCCTACAGTCTATTTTTGATGTCAAATGGGTGCAAATTTACAAATAATGCCGGAAACATCTGACACATTTACAAAATTTTAATGTGGTTTTAACCGCAACACGATAAATACTACTAGCATCAGACACTTAATTAGAAATAACCCTGACCGTTTTAAATTTCCCACCCTTTTCATATATTAATGAAGCTTGAAAGACCTATTCAAGCTATCCCTATAGCCTTCCCCTGGGAATTAATGCATTAAGTTCCATGATAAGAAAAATATATAGTATGAGAATAGGGAATTTAACTAACGGATCCAGAAATGTTATACGTGGGGGGCACACTGACTGCCTATGATAGGGGGGGTGGTCCGCTCTGGTCATGCTTCAGTGATTCCCTATATAATCAACCAAACTTCCCCCAGAAAACCGGGGGGGGGGGGGGGGCTCCCTGGTCCCCTCTAAATCCGCCTCTGAATTTGACACATCCTCTTTTATAATTTTGACGACTCCTCTCCCAAAAACAACAGTTAAGGATGCTTTTCGAGCATCTGTACAATATTGTAGCAGGCTATTCTTCCGACTAAACTTTTGTTTTGTCTTCCAAAGGTAATCATTCAGTTTTGGAATGTTGACCTTGCTATTGAAATTTTATAATTTAAAAACACAAGTTGTGCACATTGACAACGCTCCAGTCTGAACACTCTTAAATTATCCAGTAAAACTGACAAGGAAACTTATCAGTAACTGCATAACTTCAAATTAACATGTCATTTATATCAACCCCATGCAACTAGGTACACAGCTGCGTTCAATGAAACATGATCACAGATAAAAATAGATGTAAATTCTGATTAAGATCCTTTCTTTTCGATACAACATATAAAAAAAAGAAAAAAAAGGGGGGGGGGTGTTCAGAAGAAGAATTATCTTTAATTTTAAATAAAACTGATGTATTGAAATTATTTAAAAGGTGAATGTGTAATATAAGCTTATAATATATTTTAGACGGTTCAATAGAAAAGTATATTGATGCATTTTAAAAAGAGATCATTACTCTATATACCTTTAACATAAGGGAAAAAAATACATCACCAAAGATTAACCAAAATATTTTAACTAACAATACTACTGTGATAAAAAGTTACTAAACATCTTTACACATTAAAGACATGAATTTAGGAACACGAACTGAAAAATATATATTTATATAACTTCAGTGAAAATTGAAAAACAGTTAGTGAAATATGAATTGTACAACTCAACATGTATTGATTAGTAAATGCAAAATTATGTCCGTAACGCGTTCATCTCTATGTATACAACTAAACTGACATTTTCAGTTGGAATGATTTCGGAGAAGTAAAGGGTTTTTGTTTCTTTGATTAATAACTATCTAGGTTTTACAAAGTATTCAAAAAGTCTTGTTTTGGCCTCTATTATTATAACAATTTTAAGCAATATATCCTTAACCCCTAAATCGACCCAACCTTTCTTTTGTGGAATGAAACCTCAGTGGCGGATCCATGCATAATTTTTCATAAGGAGGGGCCCGTCGACTGACCTATAAAAGGGGGCGCTCCAGTCATGATTCAGTGATTCCCTATACAATCAACCATTTTGTTCCCACAAAAATGGGGAGGGGGCCTCTGGGTCTATGAATCTTGTGCTTTAAATTATAGATATTATTACTAGTATACTGATATTCCGAAAATCATTAAAAATACCCATTTGTATTCTTCACCAACGCTAGCAGAGGGGCATTATGTTTTCTGCTTTGTGCGTCCGTTCGTCTGTTCGTCGTCCGTCTGTCCCGCTTTAGGTTAAAGTTTTTGGTCAAGGTAGTTTTTTTTATGAAGTTGAAGTCCAATCAACTCGAAACTAAGTACACATTTTCCCTATACTATGATATTTCTAATTTTAACGCCAAATTAGAGTTTTGGCCCCAATTTCACTATCTACTGAAAATAGATAATGATAGTGCGAGTTGGACATCCGTGTATTGTGTTTACATTCTTGTTTGCACTTTACTCCTGAACGGTTTGAGCTATAACTAACAAAATAAAACCCAACCCTCCCTCCGTTGTGCAAATATTTGTAGTATAATTTTATAGATATCAATACACTTTTACACAAGTTATTGTCCGGAAACCAGAAAAACGTTGTTTTGCTTATTATGGCCAGTTTTTGGTCCCTAATTCTTTTAAACCATGATATGGGACCATAACATTCAAATTCTAATTTAACGCTATCATTGATTACTCATCATTTGCACAGGTCTGATCTGCATTTCTTTTGGGCTGAATTTTTTTTATTTCTTTTTTGCCGAATTTGTGTTTCATTTGCGTTGTTTGTGTACATGTTACTTATAGGGTCGTTTTGATCATTATAAATCTCTTCCGTTAGCCAGTACATAAGTTATAAATTGTCAATCATAACATGTATATAACTGTTGTAACATACTCAAGAGGAGGTGAAAGTAGGCTTCCGAGCAGGATTATAAAAAAGAATTTAGATGTGGTATGGTTGCCAATGAAACAACTCCCCACAAAAGACAAAAATGACACAGAAATTAACAACTATGGGTCACCATTTGGCCTTCGACAATGAGCAAAGTCGATACCTCATAATCAGCTTAAAAAAGGTCCCTATCTGACGATGTAAAAAAATTCAAACGAGAAAACGAACGGCTTAATTTTTGTACAATAAATGAACGAAAAACAAATATGAAACACATATACAAACGACAACCATTGAATAACAAGCTCCTGACTTGGGACAGGCACATTACATAATGTTTCGGGGTTAAACATGTTAGCGGGATCCCAACCATCGCCCTAACGTGGGACAATGCCAATGGTATAACTGTTTAAAAACATACCAGTAAAATTAAGATAAAAGCACTCTGTTTACATCCATGAAAAACTGCACCGTTATTCTTACAGTTTTCAACGCGTGCAGCCGACCAGCAATGAGATGGCTAACTTGAAGTTCAGCATATACAAGTACAACATCTTAGAATGCATGGATGACGGCTTCGAGCGTCAGACATAATGTCAAACGTGAAGCAATCCTCGATTTCATGGGGGAAGGAATGGTCACCGCAAAACTGCGATAGCCATTTACCAATTTCACTTGAGTTTTCTCTCTACTAGCCCAACAGACTGGACCCCACCCCCACACACACACACCGGTTATTTCTGCGCCAGATGAAAACGACAGCAGCCTATTTGCAAGGAACAACAATTATTATGACAATTTATAACATGTGTATATAAATAGCGAACAGTATAGGTTTGTAATAATAATGATGATAATAGTAATAATAATCGGTGCAAAAGAGAGATCAAATATTTTAAAAAATGTTAAAATTCAATACTGGTCCGAGCCATTTGTGACGATTCATCTCTGATATATATAAGTTTGATTCACAATTGACAAGAATTTTACATGAGAGGTGGCTGGACAGAAACACGGACACGTTCGGACGCCCATGAAAAAGTTTTATGTCTACCGCAACGCATGTCGCGTAGGGTGGTACATTTAAGAAATATAAAGAAGAACAGTGCTGACTGCCAGGTTGTCAAAATATATATTAGAGCGATATTTTTGACACGATTATAAATAAGAACTTTTTTTTTACATGTACATGTATGTACTAATTTCCGAAGTTAACAAAAATGAATTCCGATCGTCATCCCGTTCACAAAAGATTATAAGTTATATCATACCGCCTATATATGATTATCACACAGTCATGTCCCATGGCGAACAAGGCGGGTGCAAATAGCAGAGAGAAGTGTGTTTTTTTTATTAATTAACTAGTGTGTGTTTACGCCATGTATCTAAAATTTGGGCGAATGAAAAAAAATAATGTATTGGCGAAAATGAAAAGATGTTCATCGAATGTTTTAGAAAGACTACATAAAAAAGGTGATGTGGTATAATTACCAATGAGACAACTATCCACAAAAGACCAAAATGACACAAATATTAACAACTATAGGTCACCGTACGGCCTTCAACAATGAGCAAAGCCCATACCGCATAGTCGGCTATAAAAGGCCCCGATAAGACAATGTAAAACAATTCAAACGAGAAAACTATGCCGGGTAATTCAGATTTAAATGAATATAGTATAAAATTTTAGGAACTACATATGCATGCAGAAGATCCCTCCCCATCCCCCTTGTGACACCACTGCATAAAACAACATAGGTTTGCATACATTTCATTTAGCAAAAAGCAATACAGAAGTAAAACGTAAATTATGTGTGTCTATAAGACACGTTTAAATACCCCAGCCATAGTTGATTTAGTCCAATTATTAGTTATAATGTATATGAATGTATATTTGAAAAAAATATCCTATATATATAAAAAAGAAGATGTGGTATGAATGCCAACGAGACAACTCTCCACTAGAGACCAAAATGACACAGAAATTAATAATTATAGGTTACCCTACGGGCTTCAACAATAAGATAGGCCAATACCGCATAGTCAGCTATACAAGGCCACGAAATGACAATGTAAAACCATTCAAAAGAGAAAACTAACGGCCCTATTTATATAAAACATTGAACGAAAAAAAAATACTAGTATGTAACACATAAACAAACGACAACCACTGAATTACAGGCTCCTGACTTGGGACAGGCACATTCTTATATTATGTGGCGGGGTTAAACCTGTTAGCGTGATCCCAACCCCATGCACTTAACATGGGACAATAGTATAACAGAACAACATAAGAACGAACTATTAAAATCGTTTGAAAATGGCTTAACTCATCAGATGACAAAACTACAAGTGGACGTGGCCGGGTACTTGTTCATCCCCCAACAAAAAGACACTATAGGAACATATCTCAAAGTACTCGCAGTTAACTGACAGCTAGTTCAAAGCCACCAACAACTAATAAAACAAATCATGTATCTAAGACTAAATATGGACTTGCACATCACTATTATGCGTATAAACATCCCAGTTGCGGAACTAGAAATTTTCAAAAGTGGGTCTCAGTACTGCCGAAAAGGGGGCCTGTGCCAGTCATGTTTCAGTGCTTCTCTTTATAATCAATAACAAAAAAAAGGGGGGAGGCCCACCTGCTACCGCATTCCTTGATACGCCTCAGCATCCTATAAGATATCAAGGTCGTTGCTTAAAAAAATGTAGGAGTAGCTCTATAGATGCTGGTTATATACATAATTGTTAAGGTTCAACTTCCTGGCATTTAAGAATATTTGACAAAAATCAAGATGCATATATAGGAATACATGCATGAACATCTCAATTGTATGTTCAGGCAACCTCTGAAATATTAATTAAAACTATAAATTTATAGTTAAAAAAATGTCGGAAGAGGAAGCAGGACAAACCATGATCTCTCTCTGCATTTATAATAAAATGTATCCAACTACCTTGAATTTTGAGGATATTTGACTTAAAATGTTTCAGTTGCAACTCAAAAACTGTACGAGGTGATAGCCAGACAAACCAATCTATAGCTTGACGAACAGACGAACGGGTAGACGAACGAACCTGTAGGCGATACATTAATATACCCTTCGATGAAAGTGAGGTCATAAAATAAGCTTGAAATTGCAGTTGATACTTATAAAAAATCAAAACCTCATAGTGCTCAGTATGCTTAAACATTTCTCTTCAGCTTTATAGCCATGAATTCTAAGATTTCTAAGATCGTAATTACACATTTGAGTTTCTGAATTGAAAGTTATTTTTCAGGGATGCAATGGTTGCTTTCTATCAAATTTTGTTTTTTGTTTTGTTCTTGTTTTTACATACTCTAGGCTATTGTTTCACATTTTGTCACATCGGGACATTTTATAAATTGTTACGTATATACATTTCGCATGTGTTGGTTTATTGTCGAAGGTCGTACGTCGAGTTTTTCGATTGAATCGATGGGTGCATGGATAGTTACAATACATGTGTCGGATCGGCAATTATAGAAAATTTTCTGTTATATCCGTATTTTGCGTGGAATTCTCGCCGCGTTGAAGACCCAATTGCCTTCGTCTATCGTCTGCTTGTTTTCGAGTCGTTGTCTCTTTTACTTATTCTCAATAGCTGCAAATGTTAAATAACACCAAGATTAAAAGCACCAACAGCTAGTGTATAGTTCGGTTGGTATAGGCGGATCCAGTTGGGGGGGGGGGCGTGTCCCCCTCTCGTGGGATTTTTTTAGTGATTATATACTATATAGGGAATCACTGACTTGAAAGACCCCCACCCACATTAGGTCAGTCAGCACCCTGTCATGTATTTGTTAAAAGAAAAAAAAATATATTGCCATTCACTCTAAAAACGAAGCTAAATACTTAAACCCTCTTTTAAGAAAAGTTATATTGTTTCATTTTTACAATTTATTTTCAACAGCTTAAGATTAAAAGCGCCGACAGCAAGTGTTTAGCTCGGTTGGTATAGGCGGATCCAGTTGGGGGGGGGGGGGGTCCCCCTTTCGTGGGACTTTTTTTATTGATTATATACTATATAAGGATTCACTGACTTGAGAGACCCCCCACTTTAGGTCAGGCAGCACCATGTCCTGTATTTGTTAAAAAATATATAAAAATATATATATATATATATATATTGCCATTCACTCTAAAAACGAAGCTGAATACGTAAATCCTCTTTTAAGAAAAGTAATATTGTTTCATTTTTACAATTTATTCTCAATAGCTGCAAATGTTAAATAACACCAAGATTAAAATCGCCAACAGCAAGTGTATAGCTCGGTTGATATAGGCGGATCCAATTTGGGGAGGGGGGGGGGGGCGGGTCCCCCGTTTGTGGGATTTTTTTTATTGATTATATACCATAAAGGGAATAACTGACTGGAGATACCCCTCACTTAAGTTCAGGCAGCACCCTGTCATGTATTTGTTTAAAAAAATACAAATATATTGCCATTCACTCTAAAAAAAGAAGCTGAATACGTAAATCCTCTTTTAAGAAAAGTAACATTGTTTCATTTTTACAATTTATTTTCAATACTGCAACCAAGATTAAAAGCGCCAACAGCTAGTGTATAGCTCGGTTGGTATATTTAATAGAAAGATATTTGTAAATATGGTAAATAAACTCATCATAAATACCAGGATTGAAATTTTACATTCACGACAGACGGGTATTTCGTCTACAAAAGACTCATCAGTGACGCTCGACTAAAAAATGTTAATAAGGCCAAATGAAACTGACCATTTAACTTAAAAAATGGCGAAGTGCAAACATTTTTTTTTAGTTTTTCAACGCTATCCTCTTGACCACATAATGTGTTTTCATTAAAATTGGAAATGACAATATTTTATAAAGAAAAATCTTTACCTACGTCGCATTATATATACTAGTATACTAACATATTGTGTTGTAAAATGATGCCCTTTATGGGTTCTTGATTAGATTAATAAAAAATTCTATACTATTAACAAATTCAAAATATACTGCTTTACAAAAAAGGTAAAACAACAGATACATTCAAGTCAAATCTATCTTAATTTCTGTCAAGTTTTTCCATTTTCAAGTAAAGAAAATCTTGCATTATGGTTCCATTTATTTCCTGTAATAATTAGATCACTTGCATACTTGTAACACACACACAGACAATATGTATTGTTTATTTGTTGAAATATATTAAAATATGCGCTGCTGAACTTATATTAGTCAGTATAGTATATAGACGTGTATACCAAAGACAAATTTATACATTGTTTAATTTCCTGTAGTGTTTGATAATGACCCAGTGACCTACAACTTTTATAATAAATAAACCACATAGACAACGCTTCTGAATCAGTATAAAAAGTATGAATTATTTGTTAAACTAGTGTAAAATGTGGTGTGAAATAATTGGTAAAGGCAACGATATCCGGCTAATTAAATTGACCCGATGAGCTGACATGATGTTGAATTTATTTTGGAAATATTACACTTAATTTAACCTTACAATTTTTCATTATGTTTGTTTAGTGATGTAAGTCTATGTATTTGCAATAATCAAAATTGTTTTTTGTTTGTTTTGCAAATAAAGAATCATTATGTTGAATATTTTAATGAGAAAACCTTAAATTATCCATTATTTTCATTTTTGTTCTTAACTGAAAAAAAGGGTTATACTAAATCCATTATAGCACAACCAAGTAAAAAAGTGTCCTTTAGTTTATATTTAAATCATAAATGAGATCATAGAACATTTCTAATCCGACAAAATGAAGATTAATAAAAAAAATTCGTTTATTTGAAAAAAAAGGGGGGGGCTTTGATAACTGTTACCCTAGCTTGCCCTACAACATAATACCCCCCCCCCCCCAAAAAGAATATAGATTTCGTATTCATATACATGTAATTATATCCTACATTGCTCATGTTATCAATTTATTATTTGTGTATTACTTATAATATTGTGTATTTCACTAATGTTTATATAATCACTGTATGATGTTTTTGTATCTTGCCTGACAAGGGCCCATGATTGGTTTAATAAAATAATGTCTAATGTAAGTCTGAAAATCAAACCCAATAGAGTTAGAATTAGATTTTTAGGCTGACAAATATTTTCTGTCAATTTACATTTGCACAAGTCTGTCTACATGTTCACCAGTTTTTCAATTATCCACTAGTCTGTTTTTACTTTCACAAGTCTTTCTTATAGCCCCCTAGTCTGTCCATATGATTTTCAACAGTCTGACTATGTCCACAAGTCACTACGTTTTAACCGCGGTCTCTATGTGTCCGTCAGTCTGTCTCCGTGTTTACAAGTCGATATACATGTTTACCCGCCAGATTACGTTTCTAACAGTTTGCCTTCATGTCCTACACGTCCACCAGTCTGCTTATATATATATATACCAGTCTGGCTACAAGTCTACAAGAATATTATTTGCATCATTGACTAAGTCTGTCTGGATATGTCGTCTGGCGGATTTGCTTGTCTCTCACATTCTGAAGATGATGATATTCCTCGTAGTGAAATCGTTAATACAATGTACCAGTACTTAAGTATATCAGTGTCCATCTCCATGCAAGACTCGGGTCTGATGAAGGTTCTAAAACAATTAAAGATTCGTCTATACAGTCCTTCTGAAAGTCTTCTCGGTCAGATGCAAAAGAATGCCCGGTTAGCGCCTCTGGATTTGCCCGGGGCATGTGGAGGATCAGTAGATATCGACACACCAAATTCAGTTATTCGACGACGAATTTCAACACCTATCTCATTTAACACCAACATTACACAATAATGTCAACATGGAGTCAGTAACTGAGGTAACATTAAGTTAATTTAGAAGTCAATATCTTGTATATTTCTGTATACAGTTTATAATGCATATATCACTGTCATGAATCAAGGATGTGTATAGTAATAAGGGTCTTACTATCATCGGAACTTTGTTTTTTTTGGTAACACGCCATTATTCCGACAGCCCATTAGTCCGACAGCCTATTGGTCCGACAACCAATTAGTCTGACAACCCAATAGTCCGACAACCCATTGCTCCGACAGCCCAATACTCCGACAACCTATAATTCCGACACTTATCAAGTCAAATATCAGTATATCAGGGTAAAATAAAATGTGTCTGTCTGTATTATTACGTTTATATTTGTAATAACATATTTTAAGAAATAACTCCGTATATATAATACATATATATAATAAGGTAGTTCGTATACTTTCAATGTTAATTCTCAATTCGAAATCTGTATATAGAATAAAACAGAAAATAATATTTTATTTTTCAAATTAAAGGATCTATGTAAATCAACAACAAGCATTGATGGCGCGAGCTACTGATGATACCCTGCCCAAAGATTTCGGTAGATAGTAAGTTTTTGAGTTGTGAATCTGAAAAAGCATTACACAGTATAACTGACTTATATAAACCTTGAAGTTAAATATCAGAAATCATGGTATTGTAGTACCTGAGAAAAATGTGACAAAAGTTTTCAACTTGGCTGTCATGTAATGAGTAATGAGTTTGAAAAAGCATCACACGATATAACTGACTTCAATAAACCTTTCAGAAATCCTTGTAATGTAGTTCATGAAAAAGATGCAACGAAAATAGTTATGGGACGGGCGGCGAACTGACGAATGGACGGTTGGACGGACGGACAGACAGAGATAAAACAGTATACCCCCACTTTTTCGAAGCGGCGGTCTAATGATTGTGTCAACATTAAGACATTACAATACTAATATGATATAATTATATTTATAGCACTATAAGCCTCAGTCACAATCGGAGCTAAGACAAAATATAAAAAAAAAATACGTATTAATATCAATTAACAGTCAGTATCCAGACATGTACTACATTATTCAAAAGAACTAACGATATGATCCTCATTTTTTTTCTCCATAATAGTAAAGTTTTCTTGTGTTCACTTCGAAATTAATCATAATTGTCTAACGTTT
Source organism: Mytilus galloprovincialis (assembly GCF_965363235.1). Taxonomy (NCBI): domain Eukaryota; kingdom Metazoa; phylum Mollusca; class Bivalvia; order Mytilida; family Mytilidae; genus Mytilus; species Mytilus galloprovincialis. The sequence goes on along the minus strand of NC_134845.1, from coordinate 78,068,190 downwards.
TAAAGTTCTGATATGTGCTAGAAATATGGCGAAAGAATTCCTCCCTCAAATTATAATGAAGTGAGCATTCGATTGAAAAATGACGCTCATCCTAAACTTTATCAGCTGTACAATACGATTTTTTGAGTATTTAGCATTTTCAATTCTTCATGTAATGGAAGAGCACCGATTCCGAATTAACATATAAATTACCTTTCTTAAAATCAATGATATCTAAATATGTTTCTTCTTGAAACCAATTTTTAAATGAAAAATAAGTTTCCCACAAAACACATATTACTAAGTTTTTACAATTAAACAATTTGACAAAGACACAAGGACAAGAATGTCACACATTGTCTTATTCTACTAGTTTGTTATTGTCTTTTATACTGCACTCGTTCTACTTGAGCAGTCAAAATGCGTTGACTGTATATTTCTATGACATATACAGTCACTGACCCGATATCACTTTTCCTTATGCATATTTAGATAGAAATTGCCGAAATATTCATGTCCGTCATATTTGTTTTTCGTAATAAGTTTTGTTGTAAATCATCATGCAGTCCTGCATCTCCACCAATCATTAAAAAAGAGGCATATCTTTCTAGAATTTAAAATAATCTTAGGATACAAAATCAGTCTCCCAACAAAATATTGAGTGTCATCTCTCGGATTATGTCTGAACGATCGCTATTAGAAGTGCTACATGTACTGTCTCCGTATTTCGTGGATTCTCATTCCCGAACATGATACCGTATTCATGATTGATCATGATTGGAATTGCTCATCTTTTCTTAGCACATATTTCGTCCTATTTGTCTTCTTATTTTTTAGGTTCTGGGTACGTATTTGTCTCTTTGTTTTTCTTATTTTGACTGACGCTACTTTATCCCATTATTTCTGCAACAAAATAAATTTAAATAAAACTCAGATGAGTGATACAAGGAGAGAAAGTGTTGCGACCAAAGAGGGCGGGTAGTGTTTTCCAACTCCGATGTATTATTTATTTATGTAGTTCATAGTGGGGGAACCTCACTCCCCTGATACGCGAAAAGGGGGATTCGAAGATCTAGTGAAAAGAAGGTAGATCAAGACACACATGCAAGAAATAGCGAGCTAGAACAGCACAGACTGATAGTAGACACACAAACAACGAAATATAAAGATAAATAAAGTAACTAGACACGCAAAACGAAAGAGGGGCGAGGTTAAGGACTGAGCAGTTGCTATAATCATGTGTATCAACTTCAATATACTGAGACAAAATTAATGTCCGTATGCAAAAAATAATTGGAATCAAAACGGACAACCACAATTATCAGAGAGCGGAGTTGGTTTTTTTTTTTAGAGAAAATTTATCCATACACTAAGAAAAACGCATATTGTCGGAATAATGGGCTGTCGGAGTAATGGGTTGTCTTAATAATGGGCTGTCAATAGTACATGTTGTCGGAGTATTGGGCTGTCCGAATAATGGTTGTCAGACTAATGGGATGTCACCATTTTTTTACCCTCCCCCTTTTTTCCACAATATCCGTTATTTTTTCGTTTTCTATTTTAAAATTCACTCTCTTTAGTAATATATCCGTGACTGCTGTGGATAGTAAACTTGGAATTGATAGTAAATAGCAAAACCAAATAATTTGTAGTGTATTTATGTTCTAATGACACGTACAGACAGACGCGAAAAAAATAAATAATACGAAAGTGAGAAAACGAAAATATAACAGATTTTGGAAAAAAAAAGGGTAGGGTAAAAAAAATGTCCTGTACCCAAGTACCTATGCTTACTATTAAAGCAATAATTTGAGAAATATATATTAAAGGTTATACTAATATGTGAATATTATGAGTCCAGGTAACTCGATCAACTTGATTTGTACGTATGAAAAATTATATTTATTATCTGGTCATGTCCCGCGTTTTTTTTGTATTGTTGTTATAATAACAGTGTAAGTTAAGACCAAAAAGTAGACCAGGAAAATACTTTATTATCTTTAATAGTTAATTTTTGGAGATCATGTGTCTGTCATTTATTCTGTTATTCACATCTTTTAAACAATTATATTATATACGCATCATATCAATCTATCAATTAGGATACATTATTTTATTTGGCTTAATAACATATTATTGGTATTTAGTGCGACCGTGCACCTTTCGGTAGTCTCGAGTGTTTTCTATTATAGCAATGTTTAAGTCGTCATGTTGCGGGATTTTCAAATCCCAAAAGAAGAACACACTTCAAATTCAACATGATTTTCGATTTGGTAACCGCATTACTTTAATATAGATCATTATATATTACATAACCTTACACAATCAATTTACTTTTTATGATTAATCTGATAGATGCATGCCCAATATATTTTATTCCCAAAACCTTATTTAAAAAGGAGGGGACATGGTCAAAGCGTCGTGCAAACCAAATTTATGTTTATTGTCACGGAATAATTACAAACTGTGCTATAGTTTTTAAGATTATTGGATAATTGACTTGTTCTATAGGTACATGTACCTTACTTACCCAGGTGACATATCAGTTGTACCCTTGATATTGGTATTAATTCAAATCACAGGCACTTGTTTCTATCCATTTGAAGACCCACTATTAACGTATATATTTACCAGAAATAATGGGTTTAAGCGGAGAGGTGAAAAAATTACTTGGGTACCTTCTCGAAAATATACGTTGATAGTGGGTCTTCCAATGGATAGAAACAAGTGCCTGTGATTCAAATGCTTAATGATATATTAAAAGAAGATGTGGTATGATTGCCAATGAGACAGCTGTCCACAAGAGACCAAAATGACACAGACATTAACAACTATAGGTCACTGTACAGCCTTCAACAATGAGCATAGCCCATACCACAAAGGCCCCGATATGACAATGTAAAACAATTCAAACGAGAAAACTAAGATACATGTATATATATATGTACATTGTACATGTTGTATATATATGAAGATTAATTAGATTAAAGTAAACAATGTGGTATGTTTACAAAATAAATGCTATCCGCTAAAGACCAACTGATGTTGATCCAATTACTATAGCCAAACAAATGATACATACATGTAGGTTACCATACTTCCTTCATTTATATTATGATTATTGAGTATTTTTTTGGAAACATTTCAAACCTTTACATACTGTTTATATATATGTTACAGTAAATAGGTGAAATTAGGAATTACATGTAATTACTAAAATTTAGAAATTACAGGTAATTCCTGATGCACTTAGTTAATACAAGTAATTCCTTAAACGGCCCAGTTATTACCAGTAATTACTAAATTTAAAATGAATATTTACACCTATTTACTGACTGCTAAAACAACCATAACTTTTGATCACCTGACCATAATACAACATTGTTTTAGCTGTGTAATACTAACTAGAAGATCAGTTAGTACTCTTAAAATTTTGAATGGTTGATATGTATAAAAAATATCTTAAATAAATATGGACTTTCAAATATTTGGTTAAATCAGAGTAACTTTAGTTTTAATCCAAAATAGTTTAAGTTGAGCATTATAATACAGATAATTTTTGACCAACTCCAAGTGTTTAGTAATTACATGTAATTCCTAATTTCACCTATTTACTGTAACATATACATGTTACTACAGTTCAGCGACTCAAGTTTAAAAGGCATTTATATAAAAGAATTTAAACTTAATATCATTTTGTATGAACATCATGTTGAATATTTACATTTTCTCAAAAAGTTTTTATTTTACTTAGCTAATAAAGAAGATGATGGATTCCCAAACAGAAATCTTGATGACAGTGAAAAAATTGAAGAATTGCACCAATTGTTACAGAGAATCGATTTCAAGCAGAAACAGATGCTCAAAGATAAGGGAATACAACAGCCATCCATGTTCCTTCACATATAAAGGTATATATTGTATATATATATTTTGTCTACATTTTCTGAATTTATGATTTTAAAAATCTTTCAAAAGATATAAATGTACATTGTAAGTCATGTAATTCAAATAGAGACGTGCCATTGTCTTTGATAAAAGATAGAGTTACATGTATGCCTTTTTAGTATTATCAGCTTATATACTTACTTAGCCTTGTTAAAATCTATAAATATACCTTATGTATATTACATGTATGTTGAAGTGTCTGTCAGAATATATACATATATGCATGTGATCATAATGTTTCAAATAGCCAAACATTGTAAAATATATATATATACAACTCGTCTAAACATCAACCCAACAATGTTAGATCTGTAAATTTGCTTTCGCAAATTTTTGGTTCTACCCTCGCCGGGATTCGAACCCATGCTACTGTGATATCGTGACACCAAATCGCCTGCACTGCAGCCGTCCCGCTAGACCACACGACCACCTGGACTATATACATGTATATATATATATATACAACTCGTCTAAACATCAACCTAACAATGTTAGATCTGTACATGTAAATTTGCTTTCACAAATTTTTGGTTCTTCCCTCGCTGGTATTCGAACCCATGCTACTGTGATATCGTGACACCAAATCGCCTGCACTGCAGCCGTCCCGCTAGACATATATATATATATTGAGTATTGGAAATCCTGTACACCCTTTCCTTAGACCAAGTTTAACAAATATAATATGAATGTTTAAATTCAACTAATTATCTCCTGGCAATACACATTTATTTTAGGAACTTTTTATGTTTTATTTTGCAGTAATCAGCTGTTTGTGATGCTTATAGGCATAAACAATCTAGTCTGGACATGTAAAACAGCAGCTGGTTCTATTTTGAAGTAAGCTATTTGGTGATTACATTAATTTGACATGACCAAACCAAGTCTTGGGATAAATTAATAGTACTCATTGTCATGATTGTACTAGCTTTTTATTGTTTTATATATTTTATGGAAAATACTGTTAGTTGAGGCCTGCAAAAAATCATTTATAAGGAGATGAAGTGTTGCTGCCAATGAGAGTAGAGATATCTAACAAATAGCATGAATAGAGTCATGGAGGATTGAATTCATACTCATTTTTATTAGAGTGTTACAAAATAATTGCAGGAAAAAAAACAACAACAACAAAAATCTAAATAATTGTGTATTTAGTAGAATTAGCCAAATCAAACAATAACTGACTTAAATCTTGTTTGAAATTTTCACATTTCTATTGATTAAATATTATTTTATAGATCAAATAATAAATAGATAAAAGGGCAGTAATCCAGTCTCAGATTTTTGTTTTGGTTATATTGTATACAGCTGATTGTATTTTAATACTATTTACAAATACTTCTTATATGTCAAAAGAAAAAAAAATTGCTGTACCTGATATTGTGATTTATATTGAAATTGATAAAGACAACAAACTCAATAATGAGCTATTCCAATATCAATCTCCCTAGGGAAAAAATGGGGTGCTACCTAATTTTAGACCTCCATAGTGCCCATAGACACATCAAACACTTGCCAAAATATAAGCCTGAACCCCTGAGGGGATCACACATTAAATTATAAAAGTTGTATATATTCTACACCGTGAATAAGACCAAACAATGATAGAAGGAGTTAGTTTTAAAATATAATTGAAAAACTAAACTGATACAAATCAATAATTTTTTTGATGTTGATAAATAAATCACAATGTGTAATAGTTGTAATAAATTGTTATGCCAGCCTACAATAGTAGAAGGGGTTTATGTTTAATGATCCATGCTTTTGTTTGTTTATTCGTTCATCTGTTCTGCTTTAGGTTCAAGTTTTGGTAAAAGTTTTTGGTCAGGATAGTTGTTAATGATGTTAACGACCAATCAACTTAAAAATAAATATACAAGTGCCTTATGATATGATCTTTCTAAGGATAAATTAATGGTTTGACCCCAATTTCATGGTCCATTGAAAATAGAAAATTTATCACAACTTCTAGCTATTCTTTTTATAGAGTTATTCCACGAGATATTTTTGGGTCACTCATTAGAATCTTTTAAATATATGATTTTGATTACAACTGCATTAAGATAGAATAATTGCATGCATAAAATTATTGCTTTTGTCACATATATATCACTTGTCAATTTAATGAAATTAAACATTTTTTTTTATTACTTTATTACAGAAGCTACAAAATAGAGCTAAGGCCCTTTAAGCCAAGAAACTGCCAGTGTCAGAAAAGGACAAACTTAGAAAGGCCATGCAAATTGTTGGGACAGTGATTCTGTAGATAAACTCGCCTGATCACAACTGGGATTTGACTATCACAAGATTTTAAATCTTACATGGATAAACTAAAGTCATTTACTAGACTGTAAATACCAGAGACAGCTGAATGCACAGGGCAAAGAGCTGAGGTCCAAGTAAATCAGAGAGGCCTTGTCACAAGAAATGTACAGAACTTGCATGGATTTTTACTTAAGGGCATATGACACAAAATTGAGAGATATCAATAAAAATTTCTTTAAATTTTAATAAGGACCAATTCAAAGGTACACTTTTGGAATTTGCAAGAACAAAAATACCTTCATGTTTACTTTTGAATTATAGTTGACAGTTTTCAGTTTAAAGGGGGGAACCCTTAAAATGAAGTGGTTTGGTTTATTGAATTTGATTATTTTTTAAAGTAAAAAAATGAATTACTGCTCTTTTATTTCAACATTTGCATTTTTTATTAAAATTATTTACAAGTACAGCATATCGGTGACATCAGATTATGTTAATGTGTTTGGTTAAGCTACATATTTCTTTTTACTTAAACTTTCTGTTGCCTTTTCTAATTAATTAAATGCTGAATAATAATTTGAGTGTTGCTCATTTCAGTGTCTTGTATTTGCTGTCAAGATTTTTCCTGTAAGATTTCACATTATTTATAATCGCTTGGTCAAAGGGAGATAACTTTTTGAATCTTCACATTAGATAATCTGCGAAGAGGATTATGTAAAATGTAAATAGTTGAAAATTAATTTTATGGTTCAAAAAAATCAAAATAAGTTATTGCCATTCATTATAAATAAATTTCTATCAAAAATAAGGCTCAAAGAATTTTTTTATTTTATTTATATAAATAATAACAAAGTACACACATCATGCACATGTTGACTTCATAAAATTTGTAAACAAAAAAAATTGAAAATAAAACTAAAAAATTTTAACTAATCAGGAGACAGTCAATACACCAAATATATTTTATAAGCATATAAACTTATTATTTTCTTCATTTGTCCAAGTACGTATTCAATATTGATAATTTTTTGCTTGACATTACATAATTTTGTTGATAAAAGTTTATTTGTGTGCTATTTTATTCAATTGTACATATTTGAAGTATTTCATTACACCTTATTATTTTTATTCTTGCAAACAGCATTTGGAATGAAATTTTAATCAATGTTCGAGCAGCAGGATGTTTTTTTTGTCGAGCCTGCAACTTTTGTTGCAGAAGGCTCGACATAGGGATAGTGATCGGGCGGCGGCGTTAGCTAACTTTTTAAAAGCTTAATATTTTAGAAGGTGAAAGACCTGGATGCTTCATACTTTGTATATAGATGCCTCATGTTACGAAGTTTCCGTCAGTCACATGTCAAATGTCCTTGACCTCATTTTCATGGTTCAGTGACCACTTGAAAAAAAAGATCAGAGTTTTTGTAATGTTGAATTCTCTCTTATTATAAGTAATAGAATAATTATATTTGGTATGTGCGTACCTTGCAAGGTCCTCATGCCCGTCAGACGGTTTTCACTTGACCTGACCTCATTTCATGGATCAGTGAACAAGGTTAAGTTTTGGTGGTCAAGTCCATATCTCAGATACTATAAGCAATAGGGCTAGTATATTTGGTGTATGGAAGGACTGTAAGGTGTACATGTCCAACTGGCAGGTGTCATCTGACCTTGACCTCATTTTCATGGTTCAGTGGTTATAGTTAAGTTTTTGTGTTTTGGTCTATTTTTCTCATACTATATGTAATAGATCTACTATATTTGTTGTATGGAATGATTGTAAGGTGTACATGTCTAGCGAGCAGATGTCATCTGACCTTCACCTCATTTTCATGGTTGAGTGGTCAAAGTTAAGTTTTTAAGTTTTGGTCTTTTTATCTAATACTATATGCCATAGGTCAACTATATTTGGTGTATGGAAATATTTTATGATCTATATGTCAGTCGCGCAGGTTTTATTTGACCTCGACCTCATTTTCACGGTTCATTGCTCAGTGTTAAGTTCTTGTGTTTTGGTCTATTTTTTTAAAACTATAAGTAATAGGTCAACTATATTTGTTGTATGGAAGCATTGTTAGCTGTACATGTCTGCCTGGCATGGTTCATCTGACCTTGACCTCATTTTTATGGTTCATTGCTCTTTGTTTAGTTATCTTGGTTAATGTTAAGTTTATGTGACAGTTTTTAATAAAGCTTTATACTTAGGACTATCAACATAATATCAATGATAAGTAAAGAAGGCGAGACATTTCAGTGTGTGCACTCTTGTGAATTTACAAATTATGTTAATCATGTAAATAATGTTATGTTTTCTGTTTTTTGCTTTTTGAAGTTTTTAAAATTGACAAATAATGCTAGCAGGGGAGATTATTCATTAATATTTTTATGATGCCAAACTTGAAATTTAGAGGTGCCTATGTTTGCTATTTGTTATAACCCAATTGTTATGATTCTTAAATAATCTATACAAGTAAGCATGTTCATTTGTCAATAACCATTATTTTATTAATTAGTTTGAATTTGATGAGGTTCTTTGATGTAGAACTTGACTTTTTTTAAACAAAAGTGTTTTTTTATTTGTTTTAAATGTTTTTAAAATTGTATAACAAACTTTTTGACATTTTATTTTAATTTATCACCAAAACAACTCTAATTTGTCTGACAGTATCTGAATAAAATTAATTTGTTAGATACTTTGTTTCTTTTATTGAAGTATATACAAAGGGAGATAACTCAAAATAGTTTTTTTTTATTATTCTGACCCGATTAGAAGTGATGAAAATAACTATGCCCTAGACAGGATGACAATAAGAAAATGCTAGAAATTGTTGTGTATGGTTATGCTTTGTCCAAAATTTTTTGTTATCTCCTGTATTGTATATTGCTGCCATTGTCAAAATCCAAATCACACATAGATAGCCTTGTCCTATAGTTTATATCTGGTGTTTGTGTTTTTTGTATGTCTTAGATTCTAACTCTTCAAGTTCTTATATAAATTCAGATGCATTGCCATTCTTAACATATAGGTAAAGGCATATTTACAAAATGGTATTGAGCTTTGCAAATGAGTGACATGTATTCGTTGGATTATTGTTTAAGTTTCATCTGAAAAATACAGTCTTCAATGTTACTGACAAATTATACATTTGCACATTGCCATTTGAAACCACAAATATTATTCTACTGTAAATACACAGAGCAGCAATCCATGCCTTTCAAGTCTAATACTTTGTAAACATGGATCAGAAAAGTTGGAGGATCAATTTTATATGTACAGTAGCTACAAAGTTATCACCATTAAAAATTCCTGTTTTTCCTAATTTTTGTTTTTTTATTTAATTAGATATTTTCAAACCAGATATTTGGGTTAAAGTAAAAACAAATCCCCAACATCCCTTTTCCAAAAAGCAGAGGGAAAAATTCTGCCTTTTCTTTATTATTCATTTGCACTATTGTTTTGTAAGTAGTTATACAGGATTATATTGACTTTAAATTGCATTAAATTTGATGGAAGTTCTAATTTAAATAAGTCATAAACAAGAAATTTATTTGAATTTACATGTAATTAAATTACATAATTAATTAAATTTTATTTATATTTAAAATTCTTTAAATTTGAAATTTATTGAAATTTAATTTATATTAAAAGATCTTTAAATCTCAAATTTATTCAAATTTAAATTATATCAAAACTTCTTTAAATTTGAAATTTATTCAAATTTAATTTATATTAAAAATTCTTAAATCTCAAATTTATTCAAATTTAATTTACATAAACATTTCTTTAAATTAGAAATTTATTCAAATTTAGTCTATACTTAAATTCTTTAAATTTGAAATTTATTTAGATTTAAAAATACCTTTAAACTAGGTTGAAATTTGGGAATTTATTTGCAATATTAAATTTAGTTTAAATCTATATTAAATTAGAAAATTTCCAGCAAAGTAAATGCATAATATTTTTTGTAATTTGAAATTTAATATGCATAACATATACATTTAATTTTATATTAAATGCATCATTTCATGCAGTGACCAAACAATTAAAAGTAAAGTGGATCAATTACCAAATGAAATTTCCGACGACAATAATGGGAACATGGCCGGCAACAATAAGGATGGAACAGATGAAGTGCTTGGTGATGGCTATTTGAAGCCTTACAAATCACTAGAATTATCTAGAGAAATTCATAGATATAGTAGAATAGAAGTTAAAGATGAAGGAACGTCTCCTAGTGTCGAGGAGTGCAATAAAACAGATGAAATATTATTGGTTATTGATGACATATCGAGTGATAAAAATCCCATAGAAACGCCTAAATATGTCAGTATGTATGAGCCTGACGTATGCACTGTGGATGTACACCGTGCAGTATCCATGCATGAACCAGTCACTGATGCACAACCTACTGAAATTAATACAAATGGTTCGACGAGCGACCTCAATATTACCTAGTATGTCCGAATATGTATTGCCATACATCAAGAATGCGCATTTGTGATGTTCCCTTATTGAATACTTAATACAAAATTTGTAAATGTTTTTTAATAAAAACAAAAATCATTGTTACAGTAGTTCGTCAATATAATGACGTTTTTTATACCTTTCTTGAAATATAAGGTTGTGTTAGTATACGTGATCGAGAAGGCAATATAACGACAGAAAAAAAAGATCAAGCTTTATACAAATACAGGTTTCAAACCTCATGCAAAGCTCCTGATAACGTCTAATTTACATATAAAATATGTGCTTAGTTTATTTTAACATCGATCACTGAAAAACAAAAGGTACTTCGCAAATATACGATTAATATATATATTTGAGCAGGATATTACTTCATAATGCATAATAAATAGTCGTATAAATAATTTTGCCTACTAGAAAGTTTGAATTTACCGTTCGCAATTAAGCCGATAAACATTAGATTATAATTCATATTAAAACAGGATACCATGTACAAGAAGCGAAGATCTAGTTCAATAGCCTGACCAAACCTGTAAAATCAAAAGAAACAGTTCAGTCTTGCATAAAACTACGGTTTTCGGGTTTTCGGGTTGTTAGGTCTTAATATATTTTTTTGTAGCCCGTTCGAATTCTTTGTCTTTTTCCGGTATTGATGAAGCTTTTACGATTGTATACTTTACTACAAAAGAAACGGAAGATACCGAAGGGCTATTTAAAAAACTGAACTTCATTAAGAGAAATCTAAAGGTAAATTCGAAAACAGTTAAAGAAAAAGCATTAATAGCATTTTTAGGACCAACGCTGCGTCTAGGTCCCACATACCAAATCACAAACCCACTAACTTCAGATAGTTTAGCACAGAGCAGCTACTAGTATGTACACATGCAACGGATATCACAACACCAGATTCGTTGCTAAAATCCTGAAAGCACTTGATTCGACAACTCTTGAGAAAACGCAACAAAGAACGCGCATCATTTTCTTCTCAAAATTATACATTATACCGAAGCCATATACCCGACAGACCTACTTACACAATCTGACACAAGAACAAGGCAACATTCGCATATTTATTCTTCCAGTTTTATAAACCACTAAAGAATCATACAAATACTTATTTAACCAAAGAATAATATTAGAAAGGAAACCTCTAACTCTAGCTGCAGTAAAAATGTACTGCTCTTGGCTGTTTCCGAATACAGATTCGAATATCTGCTCTCAACAAATATATCAAAATTTAATTAGACTAGAACACACCATCGAAATCGCGGGCATTCAGGGCGTAGTTTAAAGTATGTAAAGTGTTGTTGGAAGGATTTTGTAAAATACTGAATGACTGGAGTTTTTCAGCAAAAGTATCATAAGTCATAGGTTATTGGGGACAAGAAAATGTTTTTTTTTATCCCTCCACATTTATTTCAAAAGTTCCTAATTTTTGGTTTTCTATCAATTTCAATATGAACATACATTTAGTATGTTATGAACATTTAAGTAAGGAGCTTGTAATTCAGTAGTTATGTTATGAACATTTAAGTAAGGAGCCTGTAATTCAGTGGTTGTCGTTTGTTTATGTGTTACATATTTGTTTTTCGTTCATTTTTTGTACATAAATAAGGCCGCTAGTTTTCTCGTTTGCATTGTTTTACATTGTAATTTCGGGGCCTTTTGAAGCTGAGTATGCGGTATGGGCTTTGCTCTTTGTTGAAGGCCGTACGGTGACCTATAGTTGTTAATTTCTGTGTCATTGTGGTCTCTTGTGGAGAGTTGTCTCAACATGGCAATCATACCACATCTTCTTTTTTTTGTAATCAATGAATTTTGTAAAAGATTTAATGACTGGAGAGTTTCAGAAAAGGTAACGAAAGTTCACATGAATAATTTTAGCGCTTATCTGTATATTATGAACATTCATTACTATATAAATAAAGGGTAAGTTACTTTCAATTCTAAGTTTACTAATCGATCCATGGTGGTCATTGATATAGTATACATACCCTCTTTATTCAATAAACTCTGTGACCGCCGTGGATAGTAAACTTGAAAATGATAACAGATAAAATTCTGAAAATACACTTTATTCGTAGTATATGTATGTTCAAAGTATATAGAAAAACGCAAACCGGAAGTCTCATCCGACTTAAAATTTCGTCTAATGACGGGACAATATCCGGATGCCTTTTTTCTCGTTTTTCTCCCAAAATAACTCAATCTGAATAATCATATGAATGGATGACAAATGCGACTATGCACTGTACCTATAGGACACAGAGGCGTGTTGATTAATTTATCGTGGAAAGAAGAGAAGCGACACACACAATGAGGTCTTCTCGTTTAATAGTATAGATTCTAAAGTGTATATAGCATGTAGCATATAGTATTAACAAAACTGTATATTACAAAACAGAAGAAAAATGAAACAAGTTCGAATTTTTATCTTATTTTGTATATTAAAAAATGTAAAATTAAGAGATATTTGTATTGTATTTGAAGCTTTAAGGACGTCTATCGGTAGTTTTATTGTCGCATATGGCAACGCGAAGCGGAGACAGGTTAACCGGTATTTGCGACATTTAACTACCGATGGACGTCCGCAAAGCTTTAAATAAAATACAGTTATCTCTATTCTAATGCAAAACAAGTTCATAATTAAATTTCAATCATTATTTCAGTATTAAATCTTCATTAAAGAAAATACCGCGAAGAGTGTTATCTTCTTTGGTCCCTACACTAGGTGACGTCATAGGTATGCTCCCGGCGTCAAACATAAACACCGGGCGTTTTCTGGCCTCTGTGTTGAATGTAATAAAATTTGATAAAAAGAAGATTTGTAGGTGCAACATGTGAGCTTTTTTGGCTTATTATTGTAGAAATTACATGTCAATACATTCAGCAATTCAAAATATCGGCTTCTTTAGTTACAGTCAAGGAGATAGAGAACTGTCATCCAATCAGAACCATTGATACAAAAAAATTGCATTAGAATAAGAAATATACTGACATTCGAGGAAAATCCAAAATGTAAATTCCGTAATCAAATGAAAAAATCAAAAGCTCAAAACCATTAAACGAACGGATAAAACAATTGATATTCCTGACTTGATACAGATATTTTCCTATATAGATTCACTGTTCATAAAAATAAGATCGAACGCACGAACCGCATAGTAAAATCAATTCCCTGCACATTATCATTAGTATATAGATTGAGTGCTGACCTTTATGCGAAAAGAAGATGAGGAATTATCTATCGACGACCAATTTACCTTTCTATATATAACATAGCGCAAATAACGACAAACACTTATTACAGGCACATGACTTTTGTAATGCATATACAGAATATGGCGGTGTAAATTATTTTTGCAGGGTCCTTACCCACCAGCCCAGTAGCCAGTACTTCGGTACTGGCATGAACATACGGATTTTTTGTGTTATTAAAATTTGCTGTTACAAAATATTAGAAATTATTATAAATTAAGGAATGTATCTCCCTCATGCAAAGCTCTGATTCCTTTCACGGATTTGGCTATACTTTTTGGACCTTTTGGATTATAGCTCTTCATCTTTTATATAAGCTTTGGATTTCAAATATTTTGGCCACGAGCATCACTGAAGAGACATGTATTGTCGAAATGCGCATCTGGTGCAAGAAAATTGGTACCGTTAATTTTATTACCTGTAACAGTTGAATAAGGCTCGACCTTACTAAAAAAAAAACAAAAAAAATTAACAAGACTTAAAGGTTGTAGTTTATTTACTTTTTTACGCATTGTGATTTGGATAGAGAGTTATCTCATTAGCACTCATACCACATCTAAATTCTATTAAAACTCAAAGTACCGATCTGTAACTACTCGCAATTACTGAAAACTAGTCCAACGCCAATTACATAACAATAAGGAGAAAGCTAATTAGACATTTATCCACTAAAGTTCAAATGAAGGGGATGTAATTTATTTAAGGCAACCGTACGGCCTCCAACAATAAGAAAAACCCAGACCGTACAGTCGGCTATACAAAGCCATGACAGGACAAATGTGAAACCATTCAGTTAAGAAATTTAACAGTCTAATTTATAACAAAACAATCTACCAACAAATACGATAGACATGAACCATTGCCAACCACTGATCCACGGTCCTGACTTAGGACTGGCACATTGTTATGAGCGTTCAACCCCAACCCTACCTAGGACAGCACAAAATAAAAAACACTATAAGAAATAAGTTGCAAAAGGCTCACCTCAAAAGATCGGTACGTAACATAAAACCAACTAGAACTAAAACAGTAGATATTTTGTTATATATTAAATTTGCCAAAATTTAAATCAATGATAATACCATTTAAAAGATGTTTAAATATTAAGCTAGTACCAAGTTGAATTGAAAAAAGGTTTTTCAAATGATGAATGATTTTACATGAATCTTATCTGAATTTCCGGTCTTTATTAATAACATCACCGTTAAACTTGCCCTCTTGTCACAGGTACAGCCAAATTCCAAAGCCAATCTTTGTCCTGAATGTGTACTGTAGTCCTGTCATGTAATGTTGTCATTTTAGTGTTATATTTAGCATTGCCATAAAAGCGCAAGGTTTGGCTACCAACAAAACCAGGTTCAAACCAATGTTGTTTTTTTTAAATTGTTCTGTACCCATTCAGGAAAATGGCCATTGTTATATTATAGTTCGTTTCTGTGTGTGTAACAATTAAGTGTTTCTGTGCTGTCGTAGTTCTCCCCTTATATTTGATGTGTTTCCATCAGTCTCAGTTTGTAATCGCGATTTGTTTTTTTCTCTCGATCGATTTATGAATTTCGACCAGCGGTATAGTACTGTTGCCTTCATTTGTATCTTGAGCGAATTTTGGTTGTAATCAATTTGTAGTAACGAAATCCTTGATTTAATAACATGAATAACTTATTAGTAGTACGCAAATTACGTCCCAAATCGCGACCACAGATACTGGCATGGCAAAAAAGCTGTGAAATATATTCATCGTCGTAAGAACAGTCCAAAAGACTAAAGCTGTACAAATGAAAAATTCACAATCGTAAATTACATATCGTTTCGTTTGAAGTTATTTTCTAATATTATACTATCTGGAACAGTTATTACTGTCTATACAGTATTTAATTTGATTTCATTAAAGTGGAGCAGTTAATTTCGTACCATTGAGGTAAACAGTAATGTATCAAAATGAATTCATTACGGTTTTTTGGGCGAATCTTTACTGATTTTGGTCTTAGATGTTATTCATTACAATAAAGGAACAAGTCTACAATTAAAATACGATTTGGTGCCAAGCGCCTTGAACCTGTCGAATAATTATTTTGTCCAAAGTACATAAAATTGAACAAGGATTGCCTCATAAGATCTAGTTGTTATTGTATTTCAAAACGATACAAAAATATAAATACTGTACTGTGTTTTTTTTTTTTGCCATTAGGCATGTATTTTAAACTGTTTTGAAAAATATGCTTTTATCGGTTGTATCTTATAAAAAAGCGAAATGTGACCTTGTGCTGTCTTCTCTGTAAATGTTTGTTGCTGAGTTGTCTTCTAATTGATGTATATTTCACTTCTTTTCAGAGATCTGAAGTGAATACACACAAAACATAGAACGAGAAAACTAATCGGTGTGATAATATAAACAAATAAATATTCTAAATATGTCTTTTATTCAAAACAAAATACAAACCATTTTTAAAAATTGTGTCCTTCATTTTAGGTTTTTGAATGATTTACAAATAGGTCAAAGAATTTCACTTCAAAGTGAATTAAACCCAGCTATGCATAAAACATGAAAAAAACTATCAAAATATGACAGAATAAACGAGGACATTCAATATATGAACGTTTACAAAGTGCTATTCAATTTCACAGATTGAATTACCTTGTACCCTCTCTATAGATATTTTCTTGTATTGACTAATTCATGTTTAAGTATACTTTTAGCACACTGGCGTTATTTCGTAGAAATAGATATTTATGGGTAGCGAGAAACGGAGTTCCCGAAGAGAACAATCAACTTTCAATATGAAATCTTATAAATATCCTATTCAGTTAAGATTGGAGTTATACATATACTACTAACATGTGCTAGATTTGATCACATATTTCAAAAACGTTGATTTATTTTGAAATCAACAGTGACACCCAATAGTTTGATTTAACGAAAGTTTTATTTTTTCTGATATGTCCCTTACCAACAGAGACTTTTTTATAGATTGTATAGCATTATATTACCGGAGAAGCATGTAATTTAAGATTTACTGTAGTCTTCCAGTGATGAAAAAGTAAAATAACAAAAATACCAAACTCCCGAATTTTGACATTTTGTAAATATGTAAAAATGTTACACACCATAAGAATTTAATAGGTAATTCATTATTGTGTAAATCATTTAGTTAGATCCATAGCCCTCTCCCGTGTTATACCTATAGTGGTTTAACATGTGACATGTGTTATATGAAATAAACATACTATTTCTTCATACTGATACAAGTCATTAGTTCTTATTGGTATTTGTCGCATGAAAATCATTATGAGTTGTAACATGAAATATGTTCGTGTTGCTTAGTCTTTAGTTTTTATGTTGTGTAAAGTGTTACATTATTTGTCAATTTAGTTTTTAGCCACGGCGTTGTCAGTTTATTTTCGATCTAGGAGTGTGACTGTCCGTCTAATGTCCTTCGCTCTTCCCCTCCTGGTAACAATTTTTTATTGCTTTTTACCTCGTTTGTTAATAATTTTTCAAAAGATAAAATATTAGGCATTGTTTGCTCAAAGAAATTACTTTATCGAGAATCAAAATCTGAGATTCAAATCATGACAGTACCGAAAACAAACCCATCAAAGATACCATGTAACCTGATCTTGATATCATTTTACGCCGGACGCTCGTTTCTCATACAAAATGTACAGCAGTAACATTCGAATAAAAAAATTAGACCTGATTGTTGCTTGGATGGTTCCCTCAGAGACTGATAGTTCAGTTGAACAGTTATTGTCTTGTTTTAATTAATCCTTTTTATACTAACTTTAAAAGCTAAAATGGTAACTGTAAGTATACACAGAAACAACAAAAGGTTCACACAGAGGTCACTGAAAGTGTACTAGTACCGGTTTATTTTTCATAATAAATCATATATCATGTATGTTGTAGCATTCCATTGTGCAAGAGACCTCAATCAGTTCAAATAAAGTTGTATAAAGATAACATTAAAAGTGCTAGACAAGGACAATTATATTGGCACAAATAGGAACATATTTTCAAAGGTCAACAAAAGATAACCACGTTTTACATTTGTCCCAGTATATACTTAGTCATTCGGAATTTACGTGATCATGAGATCATTTTCGCAATTAGGTAAGAAAATGCAGATTTCAAATGTAAAACAAATATTTTTCTGCAAAATTTTGTATTTGTTTATATTGCGGAATACTTTGTACATTTCCTTAATTTCAGGGGAATGGGTTGTTGACAACTTCACCATGATGCAATATTATATATGATTATAAAGCTACGGCTAATTGTTTTAAATAGAAAGGACAAATCTTAAAATCAATAGCAAATTTGTTAATGTTGTTTTTATGAGAATTAGGAGTTCGAGGCATAATAAAATTAACGGAACCAATTTTATTGTACCAGATGCGCATTTCGACAATACATGTCTCTTCAGTGATGTTTTAACTTTGATTGTCTTTGTTAAAAACATTTTAGGGTTCTTATTCATCTGTGCTTTCATATATTCCCCTTTGCATGTTACTGATAACGGTCATTCCGGATTCGGACGCATGCAATGCATAACGTTTTGTTTAAATAAATGTGCAATTGCGAGGCCAATGAAGCGATTGAGAAAGAAAATATGATAACAAGGAAAATATAATGTCTATTCAATGTTTCCCTTATAGAAGTATTCCCATTTATAATACTTTAAATTTGAATGTAACGCGTCTTCTGATTGGCTGACGTTATTTTGTTATCAGCCTTTAGACATAATTTAGTCATGTGACCGTGACGTCATCAACGTTTTTCATGGTTTTCTACGGTTTAAAATGGAATTTAGAATTAAATTATAAGAAGACTGTAATATGTTTTCTGTCTATTCGAAATAACATAAAAAAATGTGGTGCACACTGTTAAATAACCCGCTACGCGCGTTATTCAGTGTGCACCATATTTTTTATGTTATTTCTTCATAGACAGAAAAAATATTACCGTCATTCCTTAAATAAATTTAATATTATTGGACTTGGACAACATGAAGAATGGGAGAATACATGTATTGTAATCCGATGTGAACTTCTACGAATATAAAGGTAGTGTCAGTGTTGCGAGTGAAGCCCAATAATTGAATTGATAAATTACTTAAAATGTTTCTTTTGTTGAACCATTTATTTTTCTGCCTTTTTTGTCTCCCTACTTTTAATTGGGATGTCGCAAGATCATTAACTACTGCTATAGTTTACATTAGGTTCTTTTTTCCATACCACTTGTCAAAGAGGGGGGAATATACCAAAGGTAACTTATTCTTATTGATTTCAGTGTTTATTGTATGTATAGTTTACTTGCAAAAGACAAATAGTGAGTATCAAATAGTAATAATGAAGTTGATTATCGAAGCGATAGTGCTACATCCATGCGACTCAACATTTAAAACAATTGAAATGAAAAGGTCATCGGAACTGCTCAATAGTATCATTTAGACTTAATGTCGTACAGTATTTCATGGTCATCTTCCCAAATGAAGCACCGACATAAATGACTTTAATTTTTTACTTGTGTGACATCATCTGTTTCATAAGGTATTACCATAATTACGATATGTGAACATAGGACACGCTAGAGCATATGGCAACCGTAGTTAAAGGGAAACTTCGCAAAAAAATCAAAAATTGATATTATGTTCATTCTGTATAAAAATGCTCAAATTCATAGATATTAAAGTTTTATTCCGCTAGATAAGCGATCACCATCGATTTTAAATTTAGAGTATTAATTCTCTGAGTTCCGCCATTTTGTCCTTCTTTCCCGATTAATGAAACGATATGTCTATAAACCACAAAGAAACAAAACTACAGTAACCGATGTAGTCGTAATTGCGTGTCGATATCTTGTCAATCGTACGGTTGTTTTATCCGACTAACTAACCATGGTCTGTTGTTTTTAAACTTGATATTGGAATTAGGTGAAAAGTCAAAGTTGAAATCATAAATAAGTGTTCCGTGAAAATTGTTTTCGAAAATCTAATTTGTTCATAATTCTTTAAAGTAATAAACCGTTTTCAAATAAATTTTTATCTTCCCTCTTCTGATTACCAGCATGGCTAAAGGTATTACTTCCAAAGGTATTGTGAGGGGTGTGAGGTGACACGTCCAGGTATTCAAGCGATTTCCTGTCGGGCTTGCAAGTTCACGCATCGTTTCACTTCTGCAGGTATTGATCAGTGTACACGGCTGATAACATTTAACTTTCCATTTTGAACTATCAGATGTATAATATACAACTCTGTCTTACTTGTCATTACCAAACTCATACGCTTGTTTATAAATAACATTTCTGGTGTAAAGAATATTATTCATAAAAATATAAATAATACCCAAAAAATAAGATTTGATGAAATTAAAATCTATTTAAATATTTTTTCCCAGGGTGAATTTGGGAAAATGTAATATATACTCATTGTCAAAAGTGAAGGACAGATTGGAACATACCAGAAATATTGATTTAAAAATATGTACGCACTTGCCGACGATTCGTTTATACGACTGGATAGAAAATTACGGAACTATAGCGCAATTTAAAATATATACATGTATACATTGAACATAAGAAAAAAACATATATTTTGAATAAATAGGGGTAAAAGTGTTGTAAATAGACTAGTCCACGTATGCCAACAGTATGTAATCATCGAATGTCGATAGACTATTGTATACCAGAAGAACAAGAAGAGAACCAATTTGATTTAAATACAGGTCGATGTATAACTTTTGCTTTGGTACATTGAAGTTGTGGACATAGTAAAATCACAGATTTATATTTCAATAAGATTGTTCTCGAACAAAGGAAGGAATTCGTCATCACAATTGTTATATATGCCACTGGACGAACACTAATTATCCCGAAGGGATGTGAATATTTTGCTGGGAAACTTTGAGTATCAAAGTTTCAAATTAATTTCGGGATTTATTTTTTTTCTTGGTATTCAATAACAGAAAAAAGAAAAAATTACTTGTCCGCTAAATAGGGGTATTCTTGTCAGATGAAAGACTTTTAGTTATATTTAAAAAAAAATAGGGAAATATGACATTAAATTGGTTCTGTCTTTTTTTTAAACATCGTTAAAAAGATGTGTGTCTAAGGTGAACGCCACAAGAACCCTGTAATACTAGTACGAGAGTATAGCATGTAAACATTCCTTCTCAATAATATGGTTGTATTGGAAATCTTTTCATACAGATTGACAACTCATTGTCCGATATGCATGTAATATTTGCCACATGACGCCCATAGTTCTTTTACCATCATCATCTTATTCTTTGATATTGCTGTCAACATCGATGGTTCACACCCAAACAAAATGGGAGTAATGGACCTTCAGAGCTTCTCCGTGTTATAAACTTGTGAAATATATAGACGAAATTTCTGTATTGAAATGAATATACATCTCACAAACAGGATTTTCAAATAACGATTTTGAGTAATCACCTTACAAACCAATATAAACGTATGGCAAGATATAACCATGAAGGAATTTAGTTTTTGTCAGACACAAGAACTCATCACTATCATAAACGTATACGTATATATGCATACAATTTCAACTATCAAGAACAAGCGGTCGATGTCGATAGTCCGTTTTCTAACTGTTCGAGTTAGACATGTCACTTGTTCATTCTTGAAAGCCTTCATATTCCCCGTCTAACGATGGGAACTGTTTCTGATTGTGTTGACTATAAATGCTTGTATGGTAATTCTGTTGTTTATCTGTACAAGCGGTTGCATTTCCTCTCCTTTCCCAACAAACAAACGAACGAAACGCTACTAGTCTGCTTTCTCTGGAGCTCATCCTCAATGGCTCTTATACGTCAGGAAACTTGCATGTATACTAATAATGATTGTTTTAAGAACAACGATGTATGGATGAACTATTCTAAATTCGTCAATATCAATTATGCATGACTAAAATATAACTTTTATTACAACTACTGTATTACTTATTTGGATTAATGACGGCTATCATGTTCAACATTGCACAACTATTATCATAGAATTAAAAAAAAAATCCTCAAAAATCCTTAAAAAAAAATAATGCCTTAGCTTAGATAATTGGTATTTTTTCACAAAAAGTTCGTGTAAATGATTGTCAAATGAATTTAATTATGTAAGAATAAAATGTTAAAAAGAAACTAAAAAAAAACCCATGTATGTTGTATTTTTTGTCAATTAAAAACTTTAAAATTGCAATAGTTTCATTAGCATTTAAACACAGCCAGATTTGAATACAAGTTAAGAAATTCCGGTAAAGTCAATGATATCAAACAGATGTACAATGGTATATCAAATTGGGTAATATTGCATTTAGTTTTTATTAAAGATTAAAACTACTATTTTTTACTTCATATTTGAATCTTTACGCCAATTGCCGCTAAGAAAGTAATCAAAAATTGTTTCCTTTTATTTTTATACATTTTCGGATTTACGAATCTGAATTTTATTTTCAATTAATTTACACAATTTAATTATTGAATCTTTATTCTCATCGTGTATTAAATCTTAGTGTATTAACATCGTGACATCATACTCTTTCTAATCCTTTCTGTATATCCTTTCCAAATAACAACATTTATACCTGTGTACGCTTGAACTCACACCTGCGGCTAAATAGCCACAAGGTAAACGAATTGACCTCAAGCCGAGAAATATACAGTGACCTTTACAAAATAATATACACACTCTGCTCACACATTAGTTGCATTGAAATGATTATCAAAACAATAACGGTAAATAGACAAGTAAATAGTAAAAATGTTCAATAAATATTTTATGAATAAAATCTCAACAATAATTAATTAAATTTATTCAAAAACATTTACTAGAGACAGAGACATATAATTTTATAGGAGTTTAATTCAATGAATTCAAAACGGTATATGCATATTCATTTTCGTTCATTATTATATTGTGGTTAATAACTACGACCATTCGTCAGCTGTGCGCTTTTAATTACGTATATTGTCGATAAGCTATAAGAGTTAAACAGATTTTATTTTTTCCCAGAATTCAATAAATCGGGCTAATACGTCACGACCCACTCGAGAATTCAACCAAAAAAGTTACAAATACTTGATTTTCTCCGTTATTAGAAGGAATATAAATTTAAAACTTTGCAAATGTGTTTTTTATGTTAAGATGAACATAATTAGATGATAAGTAAAAAATCGCGGAATTTCCCTTTAAACAAAAAAAATCCTCAGAACCCAATATATTCTATAAATGTGGTCAAATTGAAGCTTTCTTTTCCGTCTTATCGATCGTCCAAATATTATTTTGAAATATTACAAAACGGAATTCAATGAAAAAAAAATATATGAAAAAATGTTAAAAAAAAAACTACATTACAAAAAACTGGCAGTATACTTCCAAACACGTCATTGTCAATAGAAAGTACTATGATTTGTTCTTTTTGGCAAAAAAAAAAGGGTGGGAGGGTACTCCTCTGTAGATTGAAACTTTTAAAATATACTACAAGACGATTATACGTCTTCAAAAAGAGTATAACAACAAAAAACAAATTGTAATGTTATCTGTAGTACAGGTGTTTATGCAAAAGAATTCTCGAAAGCTCCGGATTTTTTACAATATCTACTATGATCATTATTAATTTCTAGTTCAGACATAAGGGATTTTACAAAAACAATTAAAGATTTCGCTTAAGGTTTTGGAATACCGCAGTATTGGTTTATTTCTCGCTTAAAGCAGCTCTTTAACTTTTGTAAAAATTATTGATATCTATAACAACATAAAGCATGTCGGTGTGTAAAACATCGCAAAGAGATTCGACAGTATTCAATATCAGTGTAGCTAATGTTTGGGAAGAACCCTTTTTATCATTTTAGTCAAATAAATAAGCTGTATTTCTTTTTAAATGAGTTTGGTTTTAGGTTTAACCTGTTTTAGTTGTTTGGGTATTACACATCCCCGATTTTGCAAACATGTGGATACCTGTGACAGTGGAGAGGTAATGATACTTAAATTTAATCTAGAAATTCATAAGTTTAAATGTTGTTTGGTACCTGATCAGTTACTGATATCATATGCATAAGAATATTATTCAATTGCTCATTTAATTCAAGAAGTTAAGGTCTAACATTAGATTTTAAATTTTGGTAAAATTTTGACGTGAAAGGTTTTGCAAAAATAAAACTTCTGAAAACTGAAATTGAAAAGCGATTTTGCAGCAGTTCTTAAAATCGCAATAAAGTAATCTCGATTTTTTTTTCCATTGTTGAAAAATTACATAAATTTCAAAGTAGCATAGAACTGATTTGTTAACTTTTTCTTAAACGTAGGCTGCCGATAAACCAATCCATGATTCAAATATTGAAGAATGATTATTTATTTGAATTCATATTGGTTATGATGTATAATTAGACAATCTTACAATGAGGAATATTGCGCGTCATTGTGAGAACAACAATTTTACACAATACAACAGAAATAGATTTAAATATAATCGACTTTCTTTAACTGTAGTAAAGATGTCTTTGTGGTGTCTCTGATTGAGCTGAACTGATGTTCGCAGGCTTCGGCAGTGTGTGCTCGGTCAGTGACACTTTATATGAATGAGTGTTTGGTAGCTTTGATGTTGAGAAATGAAGTTAAAAGACCATCAAAAATGTTTTATTAGATATGTGGACTAGAAAAACTGGTGTATCCATCTGGAGAAACAAGCTTTAATGTCGGATGTTTTCAATCAAAGGTAACTTTATATATACATGTTAAAAATACTTAAACTACCAAACAAAAACAAAAATAAAACAAAACAAGAAAACATTTGACAGAGTATCGAATTAGACTTGCTTGTAATACCATTCATTTTCAGATAACCAAACGTAACACATAAAGCAATTAAAATAAGATAAATCGGACTTACTGTGCACCACTTATTGTGGACCTGTTTTTTTAATTGTTATGAGTTACAATTAATGACAAAAATCAGCAAAGGCCCATCGATACAACATCTGATACACAAACTAAACAATCACTTAGATATTTGGATGATATATTGGCTCTCAATAATGACGACTTCAGTGTGTATACTAAAAAAAGTTATCCTATTGAAATAAAGATTAAAGCTTATACTAAGAAGGACCACCGCCCTATCCTCGATCTTGATATATATATCATTAACGGGAAGCTTAATACAAACATTTATGATAAAATAGATGATTTTTCATTTCCTATTGTTGGCTATTCATTTTATATGGTGACGTTCCCTTGTCGCCATATTATGGTGCTTATGTATGTCAACTTGTACTATTCGCTCGTGTATTTAACAAAGTATTAGATTTTAGCGAGAGAAATTTATGTAGTACTAAAAAATTATTACACCAGGGTTTTCGTTATGACAAACTAGTCAAAACATTTACTGAATTTTATCATCGGTACAAGGACATCATTCGTAAATATCACTCAACATGTAGATCGACATCTTATACGTTCAAGTATTTTACATCCAATATTTTATGGTAATATTCTTTACAGAGCACAAAAATGTCAGTATGTACCTTAAAAGCTAACACAACCTTTTTAACAGACTTATTAGGAAGGGATATAGTTACGATACTGCTGTGCCGTCATTACAGATTGCATATTTAGGCTTTAATATTGATTTACGTATAGGGTCTTTGTATCGGAATTAAACATATTTATTCTAAAACCAGTTGTTGGTATAACACGGATTATGTTCTTCTCGTATATTTTACGGATGAATGATACTAAACCCCTAACGGGAGGGATTGTACTTGATATTCATATGATAAAGATATAATCTTTTAATTTATATTGAGGTATTGAGCTGGCATGTCAGTAATAGTACGGGGGCTTTGTGAAAAATTGTGCACATCCTGCTACAAGCAGGAAATTTGGTATAGACCTTCCTCAACTATTACTCTTTTATATAAGATAGGGAGGCATTTGGAAAACATGTCTCACTCCCGGTAAAATCAAAAATGGCGGACATCATACTTGAATCAGCCCAATCTCGATGGCTAGTAGGTGAAAAGGTGTTCTTATCATGCTACTATCATAATATTTGGTACAAACCTTTGTTATGTACTACTTTTGGATATATTGTATAGATACGATGTCTTCAAAAACCCTATTTCCGGTCAAATCCAACATGGCGGACATTGTACTTAAATAAGCTTATTTCTAGAGAGGGTAATTGAAATGTGTTTTAAAGTATCGCTTCTATCATTATATTGTTCAGGAACCTTTCTTTGGTGCTTCTCATGGATACAATTTATAGGGCATATTTCTTTAAAACTCCTTCTTCCGATGATATCCAATATGCAGATATAGAAATATCATTTTTTTCTTTTTCATTTTCAACTTTTTTCAAAATGTAAAGAAAATGTGTTGTTTTTTTTTTTGTGCTGGTCATTAAACTTTTGGCTTTAAGTTATCCTCAAAACCACTAATTCTATTCAGCTTTAAATGTTTAAATGCAAATTTAAATTAATAGTTCCAGTAAAAAAAAAACACAATATGGCGTAAATTTCAAAGATGATGAGTCTTCCATGTAGAATTTTTGAAAGATTGATTAAAACAAAATAAAATCACTAAAGTACTACAACATCTTTCAAATTACTACTAAATGGCCTCAAATACATGTGTATTCACAATCGGAGAGCTGATTTTCCACCTTTACAAAGACCGTGGTATTGTTTCTTACATCCATAATGTACAAGCTCCTGATAAGATGAAGAGGCCTCACAAAGAGATGTCCAAAAGGGTTCACATTGATTATGTTTTCCTTCGCCATTCATACGCCTCTGGACAAGTTAGCATAGGAACATATTCCAACCTTATTACTGATTCACCTTGTTGTTATATTTGGAGGTTTGGTCTCTCAACAGACTATTGGAATCCCAATTGGTACCAATCGCGCTCCTCTACTTGCAGATTTGTTTTTATATTGTTATGAAGCAGAATTTATCCAAGGGCTTGTACAGAAAGGAGAACAGAAATTAACCCAGTCTTTTAATTCCGTATATTGATGATTTACTGTCTCTTAATAATAATAGATCCAGTGATCACTTACATTTAATATATCCAAGTGAACTTGAAATTAAAGATACTACAGACACAGATAAATCTGCTTCATATTTAGACCATTTCCTCGAAATGACTACTGATGGTAGGTTGGATACCAAAATTTATGACAAATGCGATGATTTTAATTTTCCTATAGTCAACTTTCCTATAGTCAACTTTCCATTTCTGCGTAGATTTCGGAGCTCTGAGATCACCTCCAGATTTTGGTGGGTTTTGTGTTGTCTAGTCTTTGGGGTTTTTATCGATGTGTCTTGTGTGCTATCATTTGTCTGTTTGTCCTTTCTTTTCTGTTATAATTTGTTATCCTTTCATGAGCATTTTACGAATTTTTGCATATTTTAATATACTTTTTATATATGTACTTACGTTTGAACAACAATGGGATATAATAGAAACACATAATTGGTCATTTAATGGTTCTAAACATGAAGCTGTATTTCATTGTGTAAGTAAATGTATCTTTCAGACTTGTTATGATAACAGTACCAAATCTACAGTACATGAAACCTGTCGACATTGTTGCTCAACAAACATGTGCAATGATAATGGTTGCGGAGAGAAAGGTTTGTCTGCCTACATATTTCAAAAATAGAATACTACTTTTAAAATTATTTATGCCGTTTTGCTGTGTGATTTTGTCTTAACATTCTGGATAATGAAATACTTGTAATGTATTTAGTCAAATGTTATCTAAGACATATATTTATATTAACTCTATATGTGTCTATTAGATAAACTGTTCAATATTGTTTATTGCTCTAATGAGTCTTTTGATAAATATTTTCATCACACTTCACAAATAATAATTAATGCGCCGAACAGTATATATAAAGAATGTATTTTATTGATTTTATCAATTGTAATGCCGCTATATGTCGAACGTTTACAGAGGTGTTCAGTAAAAAGTAGGTTTAATGAATATGTCTTATAAGTTACAATATATAGTTGCGCAAACCTTAATTCATTTAACGTTTATGCCACTTATTTAGGCTTTGACACAAAGATCTTTCAAGAAAGTACCACACATTTTAAACACAACAGTTTTTACCCGTATATGTGACTCACAAGTTAAGTTATGTAAGTTTGGTATCACCACAGAACCCTTGTCAGAAGTCTGTCTTGAAAACAAAAACAAAACAACTATGACAGGGGGCATATGTGCCATATTTTTTCAGATTAGAAGTATCTGTTGTATACTACTCACCACTTGGGATCCAGTACGCTGTAATACGCAATCAAAGAATTGAAGTCTGGATAAGATATAGTTTTTCAATGAAATGCCACTTTAGTTAAACTTAAGACGACATAGCACTAAATGCTTGAAATTACATAATTTTACATAGAAAGCAATGGGAATTATGAATTAGTGGTTTTTGTTATGAAAATAAAGAAAGTTTTACATTTTAAGGAATAACACTATCGAGAGGACCGATCTGTTACCATTGTGATGGAGCACTGTCAATGAATGAATGCAAAACAATATCAATTTGTGAACAGAACCAGGTATTCACAATTTATTATCGACTCCTAGGACTCGATATTAAGAATTGAACGATGGACAGTTAGTGCGTGAATTTATTTTGCTACCTGATTGGAAGATATTACGAGACGTGAATAATCAAAGTTTATTGATTGGTTAGGACAATCCAAACCTAGTAAATGTCCTTCAATCCCGTAGAGTATCGGATTTGTCCTCTCTATGTTAGCAATTAGATTTTGCCTGGTCATTAATCATGCATATTCATGATATTGGTACACAGGTAACTTATCTATAAATAGTCGAATCTTCTGTAGTTTCGTAAACAACAACGTTAAATGATGTATACTACTTCATAACGTGTGACCTCACGTGTGTGGTAAAATTTGTTGATTGATGCACGTGGCTATTCTGGTAAATGAATTAATCTACAAAGCGAGAGCACTTTCCATTTTCATCAGCTAAGAGTCGACTAGCCCCTTTTGAAAGGCTAATGCTTGTGTTTTATTTGAAAAAAAAATTTGTCTGCTTCTCTATTCTTGGTTTATCGTATTGGGGTGAATCTAGTATTTATTTATTTAATTTTGACATATGACTTGTCTGCGTTTGCTGAAGAAAAAAAATTGGTTACGGTTATAAACTGTTTTGAGTTACTTCTTTGAGTAAATTTGCGAATTTTGTTCTTTGAAGAGTAGTTGGTGGCATATATTTGAGTTCAGTCAAAGTGAGAAAAATGTTAACGGATAGAAGGAGATGGCAAATAAGTTACAAAGACAACAATCCAACCAAGACGTTTTATAGAAAGGTCTTACGCAGAATGCATGTAAATTGTATATCTCAAATGAAAAAAAAACGCCTTTTAAACCTAATGAAATAATAGTCAATCAAGTAAGACTTGTAATCATGTAAAACACTATTAATGTTTTCAGTTCTGTTATATTGAGGAGCAATTTAGTTTCGGTGAAAGATTTTATACAACTAGGTGTCAGTACAAAAATGTATGTATAGAAAATATATTTACCTTCATTTTTACTTATTTTTATATACTATATATACCGAATATGCATTTCTATAGTGACATTTGTAGAGAGTTTTCTTATTGGCAATTATACCACATCTTCCTTTTTATATAAACAACAGAAACACTGAACTGCTATAAAACAAACGTCAACATGCATATAAACGGACTATTCAATAATAAGTGCCATATTCTTGACTTGATATGAGACATTTTAAAAAAAATGGTTGGATTAACCTCGTTTTATGCCTAACCGAATTCCCGCTTGATGTTAATAATTCCGCTAACAAGAAAGATTACCTAACAAGAATACAGTACAAAAGAAAAGCAAGAAATCAAAATATTGAAAAAAACATAAATTGAAATGTTTTATTGAGTTGTTTGTTTAACATGAATACATACGTTCAAACTATTTTTACCCAGAAATTTTAAAATGCCATTGAATTCTGATATAAAATGATGATTTGTGTGATTTTCCCTTTCGAAGAGACACAAATTTTCTTTATATAATGTATTGCAGTAAACTCTATATTAAGATGACATAAAAAAAATGTTTAATTAACGAACATTTGTTGTGTACTGTTGTTTGTCTGTTTGTATTTTCCCTTGTTTAACCAAGGCGTTGCCCCTTTGACTATCTTTTGCCTTTCTCTTCTTTGAAATGTTTGAATATGCTTTAATTTTGATTTAACATAGTCTTAGTTCAAAGAATCTTAGTAATAGTTAGAGGTTCCAGGTCAAGCGAGAGCCCCTGCTGTTATATTCTCAGGGCATTTTTCAAATCAAACATCTGATTATTTGCTACATATAACCTTGTTATTACACAAGATATGTAAATATTACAAATCTAATAATCCGATCGGCTATTGAAGACTGAAATATATAACTTTATGCCATCTGTCGAAATATAATTCTCTCTCTCTCTCTCTCTGTATACGCACGTATGATATTTTAGGTGTGTGATGCTGTGTCAGGTGGTATGCCCATTATAGGCAGAAAACGGAGAGCAAATAAAAGTCACTTTCGCAGTTCTGCATGCAACAGATGTTGTTCAGAAGATTTGTGTAATACGTACTGTTGGAAATTAAATTTAGGTGTAACAGCAACTACAGAAACAACAGGAGAGGCAACTACTAAAACTAAAACAACAAGCATGGCGACCACAACACTGAAAGGTGTATAGCTATTTTTAAGTGTTAATTCGCATGGACGGTAATTTATGCATGTAGAAGACGCTCCCCTGTCGATGCACTCCTTATCGCTCCTTTCAAAGTTCGTGCGATACCATTGTTACATTGATTTCTTTGTTTCTTTATAATCGGTTTATGAAAATTTTACACAGGTAACCTACTGTCGTCTAAATTAATTGAACAAACCAAAGACAATGGAATTCAAATTCCCTATGTAGTTTGGTCATTTAAATGTCTTTGGCATTTTGATTCATTCAAGCAATAACAAGTTTTTTTCGTTTTATTTTATCAAAGAATCAACAATCAGTCCAAATGTCTTTTACATTCGTGGTATTCATTTTAACTTACCCAAGTAATCTTTCAAAAGCCATATGCATTATTTTTTAAAGGCAATCCTGAGGAATGTTCTGACATTAATTTTGTCAATCAAGGTGTTTACACAATATATCCAAAAGGTGACATTCGTTCTAAACGTGTGTACTGTATGATCCTGAATGGCAGAAAATGGACGGTTTGTATCTTCAACAATAATCTGCGTTTAAAACTTGTATTGTGATATTGATTCACTTTTTTACAGTAAAAACATGATATATCATACATTGTCATGAGTCTACAAATCATGATAGAACGAAGCTTTGTGTCACTTTAGAATTGTTGAGATATTTGCTTGGTTAAGACTTATACGCGTGGACGTGAAACTAAACATCTTATTCCGTTGTATAAAGTAAAAATCACATCACTACTGAACTCCGGGGAAAATCCCTAATCGCATGGCAAAATTAAATGACAAGACACGTGGATGTGTACGGACTGATAGTTTAGTCTTAGATGCATGATTTTTTTTATAAGTTGTTAGTAGCTTTGAACTAGCTGTCAGGTAATTGCGAGAACTCTCAGATCTGTTCATTATGTCTTTTTGTGTCGGGATGTATAAGTTCCCGGCCACGTCCACTTGTATTTTTGTACAACTGATGAGTTAAGCCTTTTTCAACTGATTTTTATAGTTCGTTCTTATGTTGTACTGTTATACCACTGTCCCAGGTTAGCCTCTCATTTGTACGACAGTCGCATCAAATTTGATACAACAAAAACAAACAGACACAATAGGTACAAATGTCACATATGAAGGTAAAACGTCTAATTCAGTAGGTCCCATCGTGAAAAGGGCACGGGATTGTAGTTATGACATAAGTAAAATATTCGATATCATCTTTATAACTGATACATTGTATTCCATAACGGTCGACCAACTTGTGATATGTATGTAAATATTGAAAGCGAAAAAACTATTTGATAAGTTGGAACTATTCCATGTGACATTGAACACAAACATGACAAACATGACAAACTACGTATTCACCTCTGAATATCATATTCCACTTTAGCATCTGGACTTCTCGAGCGACGTAAATACATATAACGTTTTGACAGTTTTTGAAAAGCAATACTATATTAGTAAAATCACAAAAATACTGAACTCCGAGGAAAATCCAAAACGAGAAATCCCTTAACAAATGTCAAAATCAAAAGCTCAAACATATCAAACGAATGGATAACAAACTAGGGACAAAAGATACCAGAGGGACAGTCGTTCCTGTGTTTAAAAATTATTTCAGACGTGAAAAAAATTAAATAACTACCTTTTGAACGATATTGGATAAAAGTACCAACCAAAAACACAATAATAGAAAACAAACAGCAGTTATTCAATGTGCATATTTCTTGTGAATCTTTAAAAGTTTTGTTATAGGTGATTCAGAGACGAGTTGACGGTTCAGTTGAATTTGAAAGAACTTGGAATGAATACAAAGAAGGTTTTGGAAACGTTAATACGGAGTACTGGCTAGGTATATATTTAAAACATAAAACCATTTGAAAAAGAGAAGAAAAAGGAAACAAGTCAGCATCGATTGATTTTGATTTTGATTGTTGGTGTTTTAACGCAACTTTTAAACACCGCATTTAGTCTATTTCGTGGCGGTCAGTTGAGTTGTTTTTTATGGAGGAAGCCGGGGTTTGCGGAGAAAACCACCGACCTTCGATAGGAAAACTAACAATCCTAATCAATTAAGAATGGAATAGAGTGCACCTACACGAGCGGGGTTAGAACTCACAACCTCAGTATTGACTGGCTAGTGATTGCAGTAGTAACTATTTAGACCACTCGGCCATCGAGGCCCCCTGACTGCATCGAAATGTCGATTTTGTATTGTTGCTAAAACGTCATTTATCATGGTTGTCGACATTTTGATTAGCAAAGAATTATTTCATGATTTTCGTACGGAAAAAGATATTTCGTTTGATTAAAGCTAGCTAGAATATAATTTTTTTATTGCATAAGGAATATATAACAGATTTTCAATGTAGAACACTGTATGATTCGTAGAGCTTAGACCTCACCAATAACACGTTATAAAAAATGAAACAACACGTTGAATTTCATGCGTTCGAAACGCTTTTGTGGATTAATCTTCATCAAAAACGCTCAAAGCCAAATATTTGAAAGCCATGGATATATTGCCTGAGAGAGTTAAAACCTGAGTTTCTTTATAATTTCGATTATAAGTTATAAAGTATACCTCAAAGTTAACTAAAACTGATTTGGTAAAATAAAGTGAATACTTGGTTTATTAGGTTGATACCAATTGTTCGACTTTTTCTAAAGTTTTTGTTGCTGTTTTGGTATTTGTTTCGTGTGGTTATTGTCTAATTGACCAACATCTCCTTTTATTCATATTATATTTACTTCACAGGAAACGAGTACATACATTCAATAACCACCAATGGACCACATCGCGTACATATTATTCTCGAGCAAAATAATGGTACTATCAGCTATGCTGACTATTCAATCTTCCATGTCGATGATGAGAGTACTAAATATTTGCTAAACGTCACAGGTTACCATGGTACTGCAGGTATGTTATACAGTTGTCATGTCCTGCAACCTTGTATAGAGAAGTTTATTGTCAAACAATGTAAAAAATCAACGCATTTTAAAATTTACTAAAATATTGTTTAATGTCTTAAAGGACCACTTCAATCAGGAAACTGAGTAGTTGGTCCATTTCATTGCTCAAACATGAATATTGATAATTCGAATCCTTTCGATGCCAAAAGTTTAGTATGTAACGTTTTTTGAAAGGATTAATATAAACGGGTTTTTTAACCGAGCACAAAACACGTGTATTTGTAAAAAAAAACTTTACTAAAGAACCGACAACTACGTTAAATTCCAAAAATGACAAATACAGAAACGTTCTGACGAATGAATGAATGGATATACACATGAAGCATAATAGCTTATAAGGTTTAATCCACCATTTTCTACATTTGAAAATACCTGTACCAATCAGGAATATGACAGTTCTTGTCCATTCGTTTTTGATGTGTTTTGTTATTTGATTTTGCCATGTGATTATGGACTTTCCGAATTGATTTTCAGTTAAAGATCAGTATTTTTGTGATTTTACTTTTTATAAATAAAAGAACATAAAAATAAAGGCACTTGACTATGTAACATATATTTAATGCAATATCAAGAATGTTAAAACAGTGACGCTCTTCAATTTTTGAAAATATATAGAGAATAATACATGGCAAAATCCGTATCATATGTCGTATCATCCCGAGACATCAATATCAGCCCAAGGGCCTTTATTATTCGCTTTATCATATATTTCAACAGAAGAGTATTATATTATATTGTAACGAAAACCGAGCGGTCAGGCTTTGATGTTAAACTATAAATGTGTAATCCTTAGTGTTTTGCTATAAGAATGTGTTTTATAACATGGATAAGTATATATGAACTGAAGTTATAACTGGCGACCCTTCTTTGGTAGCGTGGTACTCTGGTATCGTGGTACTTTGCGGTATTCCGGTAGATCTAAGGTTGGTTCTGTATAGGTTTTGTGGTACTTAGTGGTATTCTGGTAGATCTTAGTTTGGTTCTGTTAAGGTTTTTGTAAGAATAACAGACTCGTTAAATAAAAATCAACTTGTATTAACTTTAAGATGGTTAAATATCTACAATTCATACAAATAGTATATAACTTAACTGTATTCTAGTCTAACAAATAAATACCTTACTTTAATAGAATATCGAAAGGAAAATGGATAGCGGAAATATATATACCTCGAAAGTTTACGAACTATAGTTTGGTAATCGGCAAATGGTAAATCAAATTCAATGTCAAAAGATAACGTTTCTCTCGAGAAGTTATTCTCTAAATACAACTTGTTATGGAACTAACAAGCCCACATTATATAGAAATAGTCTGGTTATTACTTAGTCTGGTAAATGGTTTCGGTACATGTATATTTAAATCGCTTGGAATTAGCGTGTGTTACTTGCCCAGGGTAAAGTCGTACTAAAGTCTTATCGGTTTTCACCACCGTATTTATACTTAGGTTTACCATTTACCATTTCGGCTTACCATTTACCGAAATTACCAAATCCAAAGCCGATGTCATAACAAAAATAGGTTATGACGTCATTGTGTTGTACGTCATATGAAGTAAACAATTCACAGCTGTTCCGATTGTAAAAACATAGACAAGAATAATAAAAAGTTAACAAACATAGTTATGCAAGAAATATATAATAAAAACAGTCAATTAACGGTAAGGTTTTAACAACATCATCACACAATTTTAGGGAAAAACAAGTTCCATTCCAAGGGACCCCCATTTCGTTTCAATATGAACTGTTTTCTGATCCCGATAGATTAGCACTGGGTTACCTTCAGTTCTGCTTTTGTCTTGGTTCAAAGCCTTAAAATAACTGCTTATACAAAGCACCTGGGTTACCTTACCATTTGCCTGCTGCTGTTTTAAAAATATTTTGTTTATTATTGTATTTATTTGAGTGTTTTGTATTTTTTATAGTTGCATTTAGTGTGCCAAAAAATATGCAAACTTGATGTTCGTGACGTCACATACAATATGAAAACTTGACGTTCGTGACGTTATATACCAAACAATGACGTCATTAAAAAAAATGACCTATTTTGAGGAAATTTTTTCTTAAGCCAAAAAAAAACAAAAAACTTTATGTAAAAAAAAAAAAAAAGGTATGCGATACGGGTTTTACCATGCGATACGGGGTATGCGATACGGGTTTAGCTATGCGATACGGGTATGCGATACAGGGTAGGTGATACAGACTGGAAAAACAACCTTTATTAGATATACAAAATAGCTGTATTTTGTACTAAATATATGATAAATAAAGATAAAACATTGTTGGCAAAATGACTGAAATATGACTGTTAAAAATCGTCTGCCAGCTTTGAGACTGTGTGGTTTGCATAACAGTATGAACTCAAAAATATAAATAGCTATAATTTTGATTATTGCAATAATAATACTGGTAAAAGGTTAATGATACAAATATTGAGTTATTGGCAATTATACAATTATGAAATCGAAACCCTTAATATGAGACAGTTATGTAAAAGCACAACAGTCATAATAACAAGCCTTAAAATTAACGCTGTAAACACAATGAACATATCTGACAGTACTCACATTTTAAAGACAATAACCACTGATATAAAAGTGCATATCCTACATTTAATGTGTAAAGACAGCATTGACAGTCAGAGTAAACCAGGATCTCGGGAAATACCAAAATATATGTAGTAATCTACATTTGAATATGCCTGTACCAAGTCAGGAATATGACAGTTGTTGTTCATTCGTTTGATGTGTTTTATCACTTGATTTTGCCATTTCTTTAGGAAATTTCAGTTTTGAACTTTCCTCGGAGTTCAGTATTTTTGTAATTTTACATTTTTTTAGTAACACGATGTCAGACCGTCATGTTTCGATTGCTCTTTCAATGTTTTTAATATTTCAAATCTCATGCAATAGAGATGTCTAGCCAGCTTTTAAACAAGTTTAACCAACCAATGTCTTCGAAGTTAATTGTATCGAAGTCAGGCGACAGAAGATTAAGTAGCAAAATTTTTTGGAATTTTGGGTCCTCAATGCTCTTCAAATTTATACTTGTTTGATTATCTAAATATTTTTATCTAAGCGTCATTCATAAGTCTTTTGGAGACGAAACGCGTGTCTATATATCAAATTACAAACCTGGCACCTTTGATAAATAATAATAACGCAACTCTTTATCAGGAATCATACATCGATTATTCATGATGAGTAATCGTAATCAGATGTAATTGAATATATTTTACAATGTATCACATGTAATCGATTACAGAAAAAATTGACACGAAACTAATATGATTGATTTCATGTTAAAATCATCGACCTTATATATGGCCGCTGTTTTCCTTCGTTTCTTAGAATGATATAGTCGATTCACATGTTTTGTAATCTTGTCCTTATACTCATCAGACAGGGACCGAGCAAAACACTACACAACAAAACTAATTTAAGACAAATGACACAAGGTACGGAATTAAAACTACTCTCAATTAGGAAAAGCTTATTCGTGTCAGGGCCGTAACTACCTATGAGGCAGGGGAGGCAACTGCCTCCCCTGAATTTTCTACACCAATATTTTTTTTTGAAGTAATAAAATGAAATATTGACAATATGTACACGAAGAACTTGAATTTTTATTATAAACAATACAAGTTAACAGTTTTAACACTGTTATCATGATACGTGATATATCTGTCATTTTCCGGATTTTTGATCGAAAGTGAACCGTTTCAGTATATTTTTTTTTCGTGTGGCCGTCCGTCTGTTATTCAGTATTCGTACGAGAACACATATGAAACTTTGCTTTCGACAATTTTTAATAAACTTAACTATTCACATTTATTTAGGGGCTCCATTAAGCAGAGGAAGTTCCCTTTGTATTGTGAATCTTTTATGATATCTGAAATTCGTTACCGGCTGAATCAGCTGTTGGGTCATTTTTTAACGTCTCCCGGCCGATCGTACGAGAACATTATGGTAAATGCCTTAGTAGTTAAACACTCCAATTCGTTGAAGCAGAGACTTTCTAAACTAAGTATATACTAGTTTAGAAAGTCCCTGGTTGTAGTTAT
This sequence comes from Mytilus galloprovincialis, assembly GCF_965363235.1. Taxonomy (NCBI): domain Eukaryota; kingdom Metazoa; phylum Mollusca; class Bivalvia; order Mytilida; family Mytilidae; genus Mytilus; species Mytilus galloprovincialis. Next base: position 78,030,481 of record NC_134845.1, on the reverse strand, counting down.
ATACATGTCTGTTCAGTTTTCAACAATATTGAAATTCAAGGTCCTCGACAAAAAAAAATCTTACTTTCTATGATCTTGCTTTATATGTTTTTTTAACTGACCAGTTTGATTTCTAACAAAAATATCTTAAAATACAGATACTAATTGTTTGCATAAAAGTTGCTTCCAGGATCCAGCAATACTGATGTTTCTTAAACATGTTAAAGTAAGTAAATCGAAGGAAAACGGGTCATTTTTAGCCATTTTACTGCGAGAAGAAAATCGGCGGCCCCCAAACCCCTGCCTCCCCTGAAGTCGAACCCTAGTTACGGCCCTGCGTGTGGTATAATTATCAGGAAAGAGAACATCTACCTTCTCACGTTCTATTTGATACCTTTACCCCTTACAATCTTAGTTAGGAACATTACGTAGCGGAATTTTCCGAATCATCGACCAAATTGCCAACTTAGTTTTGTTTTCAAAAATATTGTGGGTTGTTTTCAATCACATTCATTAAAAATGTACGTGCTGCTCAAAAAGAAGATGTTATAGGAAGAGTTTGAAGTGATCAAGTTAAAATCATCCTTTAGAAAATTTTACAGACACCATCATGAGTTGGTTGGCACTTATGAAATAGATGACGACGGATAAGATCCAATTATCGTGACTACAATCCCGTCCCCTTTTCCTCAAATTTGATTTAACTAACATGACTTATCACCTAGTGTGTACTATATAAAATGATTTACATGATGGGTACCTCATGGGGATCAGAGTCTTCTTACCCTTCTGGAGAACCAGATATGACTCCAGTTTTTGGGGATTCCTGTTGCTCTGTCTTTAGTTTTCTAAGTTGTGTTTTTGTACTGTTTTTCCAAGGGTTTTTTTGCCATGGCTTGGAAAGTTTTTTTTTCGACTTAAAACAATACACCCAACAACAAAAAACTCATCATAAATATTTGGTCTTCAACCATGTAGATTTTTTTTCTAATTAAATGTATACATATGAAATTTATTTATGTCCTTATAACCTTATAACTTCAAATGGTCAATAAAGGCAACAGTAGTATACCACTGTTCGAAAGTCATCAATCAATTGAGAAAAATAAAGGAAATCCGGGTTACAAACTAAAACTCAGGGAAACACGTAGGGAATACATCTCATTTTGTCGTTAGCATTTTTACCTTGGCATTTACTTTTTGGTGTAAATAAACTCATCATAGATACCAGCATTAAATTTAGTATTTACGCTAAATGCGCGTTTCGTTTCCAAAAGACTCATCAATGACGCCTAAACCAAAACAGTCAATAAGTTGTAGAGCATTGAGGATCACAATTCCTAAAAGTTTTGCCAAATACAGCTAGGGTAATCTATTCCTGTGGTAGAAAAACCTTAGTATTTCACAAATTTCACAATTTATAAATATGACTAAATGTATATCAATGATAATTCATGTCAGCACAGCAGTACTGACTACTGGGCTGGTGATGTACTTTATAATCGTTTGTATCAATTATCAAATCAGAGTCGTCTATTTTGTGAAAATCTTCTTTAACTTTAATCTGTCGACGACGCTGATGTCCTGGTTTCATACATGCGATATTATATGTTTTCACTATATATTTTGTTTTCTTAACCAGGGCCCATATGCATCAAAGTACTTTTAAGTTCCGACCAGGCAGTTTTCTTTATGTTCTACGATAAATTCATACTACGAATGGAAATCGTTATGTGAGTGGCTTTATGCATATCAGTCCTGTATTTATAAGACGTAAAAAAACATTTGATACCACCTTTTCAATTGAAAATTTTTGCTCATGACTGAAAATGAATTCTTTAAAAATAGGAAATTGTCTTGATAGTAATCTCCTTGGCGGCAAATCAAATGGAATGAAATTTTCAACGAAAGATCAGGATAACGATAAGTCTTCATCTAACTGTGCTACAGATTCTGAAGGTGGATGGTGGTACAATGATTGTCAACTTTGTGATCTCAATGGAGATTACGGAAGATATGGTCCACGCTGGTATTATGATTTACTTGGTGTGGCGAAAACTTCCATCATGATGATAACCAAAGTCTGAGTGAACTATACAAAATAAAGGAAATAAAGGAAATGGTTTTAATTATCAATTATTAGAAGATTATTTGATATTAATTTTAGGTGACAGTATACAAATAAAACGAAGAATACACTTGTAGGGTGAATATCATATGTGTTTTAGACGTGTCACGGTAATTGTCTCTCCCAAATTCTTGTATTTGGTTTTGACGTTATATTTGTTATTCTCGTGGGATTTTGTCTGGTGCTTGGTCCGTTTCTGTGTGTGTTACATTTAAGTGTTGTGTCGTTGTTCTCCTGTTATATTTAATGCGTTTCCCTCGGTTTTAGTTTGTTACCCCGATTTTGTTTTTTGTCCATGGATTTATGAGTTTTGAACAGCGGTATACTACTGTTGCCTTTAATTAAAAAATAAAGGCAACAGTAGTATACCGCTGTTCAAAACTCAGAAATCCATGGACAAAAAACAAAATCGGAATAGTTTTGAACAGCGGTATACTACTGTTGCCTTTAATTAAAAAATAAAGGCAACAGTAGTATACCGCTGTTCAAAACTCAGAAATCCATGGACAAAAAACAAAATCGGAATAACAAACTAAAACCGAGGGAAATGCATTAAATATAAGAGGAGAACAACGACACAACACCGAAACGCAACACACACAGAAACGGACCAAGCATCAGACAAAACACCACGAGAATAACAAATATAACATGAAAACCAAATACATGAATTTGGGATAGACAAGTACCGTGCCACGTCTTATCTCAATATCTCAAAAATAAGAGAAAACACAAACGACTCAACGTTAAAATGCAACACACACAGAAACGAACAATAATATAGCAATGGCCATCTTCCTGACTTGGTACAGGACACTTTTAAAGGGGAATAAAAGTGGTGGGTTGAACCTGGTTTTGTGGCATGCCAAACCTCGCACTTTAATGGCAAAGTTAAATATAACATTGAAATGACAACATAATATTACAGGACTACAATACAAATAAATAGGAGAACATATTAGACAAAGAAAAACATGATTAATAGATAACAAAAAGCATCAGGTTTAAAATTCAATACGCCAAAAACGCGCCTTGTCCACACAAGACTCACCAGTGACGCCCAGATATAAAAGATCGAAAGTGAAAAAAATACAAAGTTGTACAGCACTGAAGATCAAAAGTTGAAAAGGTTTCGCCAAATACGGCATTGTTTTTATGCCCGGGATAAGAACATTCTTATTATATAGAACAATTCATGCTATTGCAAACAGTAAATTTTATCAAATGAATATGAAAGAGATATACATAAAGAAAATTACCTTGTTAATAAAGTTGCATTCACATGTAGTGTTGATTAATAATACAATATTTATTATCGTTATTGCAAAATTATACTCATAAACGTCAAAGCAAAACAAACAAACAATTAATACAATTAAATACAATTCTATTAAATACAATACAATAGACTTTATCTTAAGAAATAGTTCAATTAACAAATACTTGGGGAAAAACTTCATTTTAAACTTGTCTGATCCTCTCATTACTAGAGACTACTTATTAAAGACTCTAGTATGACAAACAAGTTCAGAATGGGGTTTAGAATGTGTTTTAGTTAATTAAATGCACCAATATGTTAAAATAATGATATATTGTCTTTTAGATAAGCAAAAAAAAGTATACACAATGCTAAGTATAATGTAAATGTCACAACACAAAAAAAAAAACGAAATTCGTTATCTTGGACTCCACATTTTTTACATAAGCCTTGTGCTCTTGGTATGTTTCTATATCTAATATAACTTATTCAATGTCTAGGAAATCGTCATCATTTACTATCATAAGAGAAAAAGTAAAACGAACCATAATTGAGACCTAGCATCCTTGTGGGTTTTTTTTTATTATGTGAAGACTTGGCCGTTTTAATGGGATGATTTTATTACCAGTCCAAACATTTCATTATAATTTGTTTATGTGATAATCTTATCTAAAAATATGAAATTCGATTATGTGATTACTTGTACGCCCCGCATGACGGGCATCATAACTATTTCCAACACTCGACTTCTCTGACGAAAATACACAAAAACAACGATATTGAGCAACGATTAGAAACACATGGTTAATAATTCAAACTTGGTACAGGCACAAAAAATGTTGAAGGGTAAATCAGTTTTACTTGCGAACCAACATATTTCTTTCGTTCATCTAAACCTTGAGCGTAAAAGTAAAACGTAACAATTACAATCCCAAAAAGATTACTTATAACATATTCAATTTTGAAATCAGAATCAAAATGTAAGTCTACTACAGAAAGCTAAGTTATCTATAATATTGTGTTCGTTGCTCGCCACAACACTATTCATATGCTTAATGAAGTCTTGTTAAAACTTAATTGTAATCGGCAAATATTGCATGCAAGGCCAAACAAAAAGTCTTAAAGTAGTACATGACCGTGTTCAATTACTTCAAACGAAAACGAAATCTGAATGGAATAAACAGATTTGAGGTTAGTCCCATAAAATGTGATCTGACTGGGTAATATTTCTAAGGGCAAAGCCAATATTACATATATACAAAAAAGTCTCCAATTATTGAAACAAATCATAACTGTTGCAATGCAAGTTAATTATACGCGATATGCATGAAGTTTAAATGAAAATATCAACGCATTTATATTGTTACTTGATTAGACTATCAAATTCCATATAAAGAGATTTACTTTAACAGTCAGTATTCTACTTTGTCAAAATTATCTCCCAATAGACCACTTTCGAGTTTGTCCGTGACCGGAAAAAAACTCGTCAATTATGTGCGCCTTTATGGCGTCATCTAACAGATAGAGGGGATCGCCTGTATCCCTGCACTATTAACGTTCATCAAGCGTCTTAGTGATCTTCATTGTGCAGGATAAACTAAAAATAATATTTGTTCCGTAGGTACCTAATCACAATTCCCTTATGATAACAGTGCTGGATATCAATTATAAGAATTCAATTTGCCGAATAATTTGTGCAATATAACATTATCATTTTGTTTATCGCTCAACAAAGGAACAGAAGAAACGACGCCCCTAAACGCACGTATAATGTTCACTAAAACCAAAGTTTTTCACGGATTTGCAACGAACTCAAAAGTTCAAAATCTCAAATCAGATATAATTGAATATATTCTACAACGTATCACATGTAATCGATTACAGAAAAAATTGACACAAAACTAGTATGATTGATTTCATTTTAAAATCATCGACCCAATATATGGCCGCTGTGTTCGTTCGTTTCTTTGAATGATATAGTCGATTCACATGTTTTGTAATCTGTTCCTTATACTCATCAGACAGGGACGAAGCAAAACACTAAACAACAAAACTAATTAAAGACAAATGACACAAGGTACGGAATTAAGACTACTCTCAATTAGAAAAAGCTTATTCATGTGGTTTAATTATCAGGAAAGAGAACATTGACCTTCTCACGTTCCTATTGATATCTTTGCCCCTTACAATCTTAATTAGGAACAATACGTAGCGGAATTGTCCGTATCTTCGACCAAATTGCCAACTTAGTTTTGTTTTCAAAAATATTGCGGGTGGTTTTCAATCACATTCATTAAAAACTTACGTGCTGCTAAAAAAGAAGATGTCATAGGAAGAGTTCGAAATGATGAAGTTAAAATCATCCCTTCGAAAATTTTACAGACACCATCACGAGTTGGTTGGCACTTATGAAATAGATAAGTTCAAATTATTGTAACTACAATCCCGTCCTCTTTTCCTCACATTTGATTTAACGAACAAGACTTATCAACTAGTGTGTACTATATAATATGATTTACATGACGGGTACCTCATGGGGATCAGGATCTGCTTACCCTTCTGGAGAACCAGATATGACTCCAGTTTTGAGAGGATTCTTGTTGCTCTGTCTTTAGTTTTCTATGCTGTGTTTTTGTACTGTTTTTCCAAGGTTGTTTTTGCCATGGCTTGGCTATATTTTTTCGACTAAAAACAATACACCCAACAAAAAAAACTCTCCATAAATATTTGGTCTTCAACAATCTGGATTTTTCTAATTAAATGTATACACATGCAATTTATATATGTCCTTATAACCGTTTAACTTCAAATGGTAAATAAAGGCAACAGTCGTATACCACTGTTCGAAAGTCATCAATCAATTGAGAAAAAGAAAATCCGGGTCACAAACTAAAACTGAGGGAAATACGTCAAATATTAAAATAAAACAACAAAAACCCATACACATTTGTATAATAAAAAAATCCTATCTTCTTGTTACTAATCCTTTTCGTAACATAGAAGTTCCGTTGGCTTCGTCTCCCGGAGGGAATACATCTAATTTGGTCATAAGTATTTTAACCTTGGAATTTACTATTTGGTGTAAATAAACTCATCATAGATACCAGAATTAAATTTAGTATTTTCGCCAAACGCGCGTTTCGTATCCAAAAGACTCATCAATGACGCCTAAACCAGTTAATAAGGCCAAATAAAATACGAAATTGTAGAGCATTGAGGATCACATTTCCTAAAAGATTTGCCAAATACAGCTAGGTAATCTATTCCTGGGGTAGAAAAGCCTTAGAATTTCAAAAATTCAAAAGTTTTAGAAACAGTTAATTTATGAATATGACTATATCAATGTAGTTCATGTCAGCACAGAAGTGCTGACTACTGGTCTGGTGATGTACTTTGTAATCGTTTGTATTAATTATAACATCAGAGTCGTCTATTATATAAAAATCTTCTTTAACTTTAACCTGTCGATGACGCTGATGTCATTGTTTCATACATACGATATTATATATTTTCACTACAGATTTTGTTTTCCTAACCAGGGCCAATATTCATAAAAGTACTTTTTACCCGAACGGGTTAATTTTCTTTATGTTCTACAATACATTGATACTACGAATGGATATCGTAATGTCAATGGTTTTATGCATGTCAGTCCTAGATTTAAGACTTAAACCAAACATTTGATACCACCTTTATATTGGAATATTTTCGTTTGTGACTGAAGATGAATTCTTTCTAATTAGGAGATTGTCTTGATAGTGATAACATTAACGGCAAAGCAAATGGAATGAAATTTTCAACGAAAGATCAGGATAACGATTGCCATTCAGGTAACTGTGCTACCAAATCTAAAGGTGGATGGTGGTATAATAATTGTCAACATTGTGATCTCAATGGAGATTACGGTATATGGGGTCCACGATGGTATCTTGATTTACTTGGTGTGGCGAAAACTTCAATTATGATGATAACCAAAGTCTGAATGAACTGTACAAAATAATAAAGGAAATACAAGGAACTGGTTTTAGTGATCTGTCGCATCAGAAAATGTTTTAGTTATGCATTTAGGTAATAGTATACAAATAAAACCAAGCTTATACATTTGTAGTTTATGTTATATTTCAATTACCTTGCATTTAAAAGTAGTGTGGATTTCGAGAAACATTGGTATTTCAAAGGTATGCAGATTTTGATACAATATTATACATAAAGAGACAAAATAAAACGAACCAACACTGAGCCTGTTCATGGTCTTTCTATTATGTGATTACTTGGCCGTTTTAAAAGGGTTGATTTGATAATCTAGGACTGTAATTTTGATCATTTGATTATATTGTTTATAATGAATAATTCTTATGATATATTGGCAAAGTATATGTAATTAATATGTGATTACTTGAACACCATAATGAGGGGCCTTATAATCATGATAACTATAACCAATACCCGACTTCTTCGACATAAAAGACGATTACAAACACATGGTTATTAATTCTAACTGTATAAATTTTGAAGAATGGATCACTTTCACGTGAGAACCAACATTACTCTTTTTTCATCTAAACCTCATATCGTAAACGTAAAACATAACAAAGACCAGCCTCACAAGATGATTAATAACATGTTTAATTTGGAAATCAGAATCAAAATTCAAGTTTAAACATATTTATTTATAGTGAATTGGGAAACAAGTTTTGCAACTTATATTAATCTCTAGAAATACAATTGAGAATGGAAATGGGGAATGTGTCAATGAGACAACAACCCGACCAAAGAGTAGACAACAGCCGACGGCCACAAGTGGTCTTCACTGCAGCAAGAAACTCCAGCACCCAGAAGTGTGCTTCCGCTGACCCCTAAGCAAAAATGTATACTAGTTCAGTGATAATGGATGTCATATTAAACTCCGAAATTAAACAAAAACTAAAATTAGAAATCATACAAGACTAACAAATGTCAGAGGCTCCTAACTTGAGACAGGCGCAAAAATGCAGCAGGGTTAAACAGGTTTTTGGAGATCTCAACCCTCCCCCTATAACTCTAGCCAAAGTAAAAAAAAAAACAACACAAAAATATGCACAGTAAAACTCGATTCAAAATAAGTCCGTGTCCGATGTCAGAATAGGAAACAAAATAACTTAACAAAATGACAATGATACATAAATTAACAAAGGACTACTAGCAGTAAACTGACATGCCAGCTGCAGACCTCAATTAAACTGATTGAAAGACCATGTCTTCATCATATGAATAACAAGTACAATCCCTCCCGATTTGGAATTTAATATTATGCCAACATAAAATATATGAGAAGAACATAACTCGTATCATGCCAACAACTGGTTTGAGAATAAATTTGTTTATTTCCGATGCAAAGACCCTATAAGTGAATCAATAGCAAAGCCAAAATATGTAATCTTGAATGAACTGACAACAGTATCGTAACTATATCCCTTCTTAATAAGTCTGTTGAAAGGTTTTGTTAGTTTTTGAGGTGAATGCCGTAAGTTTTGTGCTTTATAAACAATATTACCATTAAACATTGGATGTGATATACCTGAACGTATAAGATGCATGTTGAATTATACATGTATTAGCAAATGATGTCCTTGTACCGATGATGAAATTAAGTAAATATTTTGACTAGTTTGTGATATCGAAAACCCTGGTGTAATAATTTTTCAGTAATACTCAAATTTCTCTCGCTCAAATCTAATACATTGTTACATACACGTACGAATCTTACAAGTTGAGATATGTAAATATCATAAGATGGTGACAAGGGAACGTCACCATCTAAAAACGGATAATTAACGATAAATGAAAAATCATCTCTTTTATCATAAATTTTGATATTGAGTTTCCCGTTAAAGATATTAGATATTATTAAGATCGAGGAAAAGGACAGTGTTTACAATTAGCTTTAGCTTAATCTAAAAATAATTGATGCAAGCTATACGTCACTTTATTTTTAAAATGGGTATGCATTATATTCGTGGTTATTTTTTGCCCCAGTGATAGTGAGGGTTAGAATAACAATATAATGCCTACCCATGTTTAAACTTCAATAAAGTAGAGCTTGCATCAATCATTTCGATTCTGATTAGTACAATTAAGGTTATTTCGATATCCGATTTGTGTAAGTGTAGAGCGTTTGTGTAGTCTATTCCACGACCCTCCCTTTTTTGTTTGTAAACAAGCCAACGACTGGTAATGTGATTTTTCAGAGGGAGGAGTTTTGAACAGCCCGCATGAACGATTGTCGTACTAGGTCAAATATGTCAATTTGAAATTGCAGCACATTGCTGTCATAATAGATTTAAAAAAAATGGAAAACAACACGTTTAATTTATTGCGTCCGAAGCCCTTTTCTGGATTTACCTTCATCAGGAACACTCAAAGTCAAACATTTGAAATCCGAAGATAAATTAGTAACAATATGTGCATCATTTAAGAGTTTGAAAGTGTTTTAAGTAAATGAAATATATTAAATGCATGCCGATTTGATAAAATTCATTATTATGCAGTAGTCAATATACGCATGTGCAAACAAATTTTATTGGATTTAGAGCATGGGTTTATTCACAAAGCGAAAGAAGTACGTCATATTAGAAATGAAGTTAGTTCAGCAGGATAAATTCTTTTAGTATACATACTGAAGTCGTCATTATTGAGAGCCAATACATCATCCAGGTATCTAAAAGTACTGTTAAATTTTTGTATCAGATGTTGTTTCGATGAGTCTTTGCTGATATTAGTCATACATTGTAATTCATAACAATACAGAATCAGGTTCGCAATAAGTGGTGCACAGTTAGTCCCCATTTGAACTCCGATACTTGAACGATATACGTAATCTCCAAAGCGAACAAAAATATTATCTAGTAAAAATCAAGGTCAGTTATAGTATCAAAGTATGTCCAATTGACATAGTTCTTTGTTTGTTGTTACTAAAAAAAATACCTAAAAAGAGTTCGAACATACGTATTCGCATTCTGACTTTTTAAATGCCAGGCATTTGATAAAGTAGAAAGCTTCGCAAATGTTTTCTTTTTTGTTCGTTGAATACTGTCACTCAGGAGAATAGCACTATTAGTATGTTTGATAAAGTCTTGTTAAAACCTTTATTGGAATCGGCAGAAGGTGCATACAGAAACAACAATAATTCTTAAGGTAGTACAGGACCAGGTAAGATCGAAGAAAACAAACGTAAAACTTGAATGGACTAATCAGATCTGATGTTGGTCACATATTCTAAAAATTAGCCCTGACTGATTAATGTTTCTGAGAGCAATGTCATTACATCTTTACAAAAAAGTCTCGAACTATTGTAACAAGGAATAACTGTTGCAATTCTATTCAAGTCAAGACGCCATCACTTAACGATCGAGTTGACCGCCGAAGACTGTCGAAGGTCATACAAACATAAATATAGAGAAGGTTAACTCGTGCATATGCTGTTACTTTGACGTGACAGAAAGTTCAGATTTTTCAAACTGGCTGACAATCGCCTATAGATATGGAGCCATAAATTCAGAGAAGATGTTTTTCTCATTGCATTTCAAGAAATCAAATCTTGGTCTTTCAAACATTTCTACAGGTGAAAAAAAAACAGTGGTAACAGGAGGGAAATTACCCCTTGGGACAAAATTTAGAAGACCCTTAAAAATGTAAACTTTTATCACATGGTTAATGTTGCTAAAATGATAAAATTAGACCAGTAAGTGATACGTTTTATATATGATCTATCATATTTGTGAATATCAGAAGCCGGTTTACTTAATTTGGATATTCTTTGAATGATTTAGTTGTCAGAAAAGACAATGTCACCGGACAACATGACATTTTGGGGGTTCAGTGAACATTCAAATTATGATCATATTTTATTGGAAGAAATGTAAGAAAGAGATGGCAAAAGTTGGTGCATTATATACTCTAGTTAATACTGAAACTTAAAATTTTCCAAATAGAAGGTTGAAAAAAAGAAATAATTGCTGGTGAAAGATGGAACATGGAAATTTTACTTTTTTCAGACATTATCTCACTGTTCCCAAGTAAAATTTAGGTAAATGCTCTGTTATAATAATAAGTAATCTTTATTAGGAGTCGACTTTGTATACAAATAAAGACATCGCATAAATTCTAATGAGCTTTCAGTGTTATAATCTGATTACCTCTGGGCAATACTCAAATCCTCATAAAAGCTCTGTTGTTGGTTGTTTTTTTTTTTATGTTTTATGATTCATAAGTGGGGATAGAGAACTTTTATTCTTTTTTATATAATATATATAGTCCTGGTGTAAATACTTGGTGGAGAATATCATATTTTTTATAATACCGGACTCCGTACCCCGGGTTTCAAGAGGTGTTCCATGATTGGCAGAAGATATTTAAAACAGAAACAGAAGCTGGCTCTACATGTATGTGTATTTCCCCTCAACCTCGAAGTCTCCAAATCAAAATATTAGAGGTGTTGATTTTTACAAGACGTCTGGTTTACCATTAATATTTGGTAGACAATTCAGAGGTAAAACTTTTCATACAAGACTGGTTAATGGATCCGGACAAACGTAAGCCAAGAACAGCTCCACTGGACAAACAGCAAACTCCAATAAAACCATTGTAAACACAAACATGTTCTTACTGACAATACCTTAAACTCTTTTTCAGCAGCAAAATTATACTTAAGTATAACCCTCCCATCTCAGGGGCAGATCCAGTCATTTTAAAAAGGGGGGTTCCCAACCCAGAGTAAAAGTGGGGGTTCCAACTATATGCTCTCATTCAAATGAATTGAAAAAAGGGGGGTTCCAACCCCCGGAACAGGCCTCAGAACACAATTATTCTTCCCCTTGGCTACAATGCATTTTTTAGTTAAAGTCAAAGTGAATTAAAAAATTTGCACCGCCACAAACATGAAATAAATTTAACTGCTTATAGACCATTATTATTCTAATAAAATATGCTTGTCCCAGGACAATCCATCAGTGCTTTTTCTTTTGAGGGCCCTATTAGCATACCAATGGTAGGATTTGAATCTTGAATAAATGACGAAAGCTAATTTCTCCCCTACTTTCAGTTTGGCCAAATCACTACTTTCACTTTCAAATAGTAGACAGATTACTTGGGAAGAAATACCCTATATAATAATTGGGAACTATATTCCTAGACCACGAACAAAGGGAATTAATTGTGATCTGAGGCCTATTAGACCTAAAAAAATTAAAGTATCCATATGAAACTTCACAGTTACTTAGCATTATATCTTAGTAGTATAAATGTCAAATTTTATTACATTCTGACAAATAACAAAAAAGTTTGGAATGTTTTTATATTAGTATATATGTCTGCGGAACATGCTATTTGCAAAGTTTTAAGAATTCAGTCAAACTTTTATTCAGAAAATATTTTTTTGGTATTGTTTTCCCAAAATAAGCCTTGATCCAGTTAACATAACTTGTATTTAGTTGAAATGAGACAACTGCTAAAGCAAACTGCCACTTATGTGCCATTATTTTTCATATCTATATCTCTATGTTTATTAAATCAGAACTGGTCAATATGATAAAGGTACAGACATAAAAAGCATAATTGTGGATGAATAGACACTGAAAAATTGATTTTTTTTCCCCTTCATTCTATTCCACCTATTGGTTATTTACTTCTAAACAACTAAAAGTAATTTAGACTTGACACTTTTAAATTTTTTAAAACATTTTATTTTCATTATTTTTAAATGTCTTTGTATGTCATGCTATGTCCCAGGATCAACTCAGTTTTGTAAAACCTTACTAAATTGCATTTATAAGGTACCCTAATTGATTTAATGAAGTAATGTGGTACATTCTCACAATTGTATTCCTTTAATTTTCATTAGAAATCATGTCAACTGTAAAAAATGCCAATATCTGCCTCATATGCCCAAATATGGTGAAAATGTCTTATTTTGATAGACTTTGTGTAATTTCTGTTTTCTTTCTTGAAACATAATCAGACAAAGATCATGTTGTTACCTATAGACCCTTTATTTACAATAATTGTGTTTTGTCCATACTCATCTCCTAGGCCTCAGAACACAATTATTCTTCCCCTTGGCTACAATGCATTTTTTAGTTAAAGTCAAAGTGAATTAAAAAATTTGCACCGCCACAAACATGAAATAAATTTAACTGCTTATAGACCATTATTATTCTAATAAAATATGCTTGTCCCAGGACAATCCATCAGTGCTTTTTCTTTTGAGGGCCCTATTAGCATACCAATGGTAGGATTTGAATCTTGAATAAATGACGAAAGCTAATTTCTCCCCTACTTTCAGTTTGGCCAAATCACTACTTTCACTTTCAACAATATTTTTTTTCTACATGTTTTACTTATTTCAATATATATGCAACTGATAGGACCACTTAAATAGTAAACATGTCAAAGAAAATAGTAGACAGATTACTTGGGAAGAAATACCCTATATAATAATTGGGAACTATATTCCTAGACCACGAACAAAGGGAATTAATTGTGATCTGAGGCCAACACCCCTGGATCTGTAATGATTTTATAGGGTGATGTGTATGTGTTATATTACCTAAGTATAACAATCCTAGGCTTGAGTCATTTGTCATCTAGAAGGTCGCTCATCAATGTTCGGATGTCCGATCTGGATAACAACTAGGTAAAGACTGCCAAAATATCATGGGGAACCCCGCAATTCGTTAACATGACGTGGTAGTCTTCCGAGTGTACATTGGTAATCTGGTAATAGTATATGCAGTTCCAAGTATACCATATTCATAACATATCCGCCACTGCATCTGACTTGCAATGGACTAAACTATAACTTATAAGAAGACTATAACAATAGACATGATAGACGTATTTACACTTGTATGCAAACCAGTGGCGGATACAGAACTTTTCGTAAGGGAGTACTGACTGTTATAAGGGAGGGGGGGCAGGGTTTTATGAGTAGTGACCAGCCCAGTGAGAAATCTTGGGAACAAACGTCCCCACCCCCCCCCCCTCCTGGATCCGCCTATGCAAACTTGTTCAACATTACGTAAAATCATGCAGGTATTGGTAAACTATGTAAACTTTGACATCACAATTCAAAAAATTTGACGTCACAATAAGCTATTTGCCAATTCCCATAATTGACCCTGTAATTAGAGATCCATAATTCGGTTGTCTCCCTTATGACGGACATTATTTTTTATTTACAGTGGAGAGCTAGCAGACAGAGCAAATTTACCTGTGCATAATGTGAGTAATCTATAAGGTTTTTAAATCTTTTAATTACATTAATTTGTTGTTTCATATGTGTAAAGCTAAATACTTTTGACATCAGAAATTATTTTTCATGAAAATAGTTTAACTGCCAATACATCACTTTCAATTCATCATGCTTTGCATTGGCAAAAGGGAATCTTGTCCAGTATGGAACCAGTCTACAATTGACAAAGGGAAGTAATTTGTTTAAAAAGTGTGTAATAATAGAATCAAATCGGTAATTGGCAAATGGGCTATTAAAAAATTATTATTACATTGGTTGCAATGAATATTACATTTCTTTCCCAGTGAAATAAAAACCGATAATTTATTAAATGAAATTAATGTGGTAATTTTACTCCTCTGATGTCATACAACAATAGGCGTTGTCAAGACGTCGATAACGTCAGATCAAAACAAATTGTAAATGCCTAGAAAAAGATATAGTTCCTTATACATGTAATATTTTCTACTTTAATTTCATAAAAAAAAAAGAATGCAAATATCGAAAAATATTCAACTAGTGACCAAACAACACATTAGTTCACGAATGCGTGCAGCGCATGAGTTAATTATCAGTGTTGTTCAGTCACAAGTTCAATGTAATGGATCTAATACATAACATGCACAATGCTTATTATCACTAAACTCAGATCAAGTACACATTTGGGTAGCACCACTTGCACCGTTCTAGAGTTATATATGCTCTATTACAAATGGAAAAATTGCAAGATTTTTTATTCCAGTTCTTTCACTTTAGTATGCCTCAAACAAATGTTCAGAAACTCATATATATATGCAATGCTTATTACATGTATCACAAAACTCAGATCAAGAACAGATTTGGATAGTACTTTTACGGTTCTTGAGATACATAATGTATGTCTTTGAAATGATTAATTAATATTTAATTGTATACATGTATATAAGACTCTTGAGACAATTTGTAGATTTTAATAAAAAAAAAAAAGGGTGTATGAATGAACACACCTGTAAAGCTTTGGTTAAAAATATTTTTAAAAGTAACACATTTTTATCATCATGATCATGCTAATCATATATTTGTCATGTTTGTAACTCATAATGGTAATTTTTCAATGTACCTTAAACATGATGTTAAATAAATAATGCTCCTGACTGGGGACATGCATTCAGTAATGTACGTTTTCTTTTGTTTTTCAGATTTCTGCAATGATTTAAAAATGTCAGACGAAACAAAATGTAACGTCTGTAAGACTAAGAACCAGATTATGAAAAGATGTACACGATGTCACAGTGTATTTTACTGGTAAATATAGGATATAATAGAACTACATATAAAAATACCATTAAGAAAGCTTGTATAACCTGATTGTAGTTGGATGTTTGATTTAACAGTTAGCATGGATCTATATTTGCAGTCTGCACCGTTAGCCACACATTACAATACCCAAGACTAGTCATATAATTTTATATTGTCTTATAAAATTGAGAATGGAAATGGGGAATGTGTCAAAGAGACAACAACCTGACCATAGAACAAACAACAGCAGAAGGTCACCAATAGGTCTTCAATGCAGCGAAAAACTCACGCACCCGGATGGTGTCCTTCAGCTGGCCTCTAAACAAATATCTATACTAGTTCAGTGATAATGGATGTTATGCCAAACTCCGAAGTATACACAAGAAACTAAAATTAAAAATCATACAAGACTAACAAAGGCCAGAGGCTTCTGACTTGGGACAGGCGCAAAAATGTGGCGGGGTTAAATATGTTTTTTGAGATCTCATCATATGAATTGCAAGTACAATCCCTCCTGATTTGGAATTTAATATTATGCCAACATAAAACATATGAGAAGAACATAACCCATATCATGCCAACAACTGGTTTGAGAATAAATTTGTTTATTTCTGATGCAAAGACCCTATAAGTGAATCAATATCAAAGCCAAAATATGCAATCTTTAATGACCTAACAACAGTATCGTAACTATATTCCTTCTTAATTATAAGTCTGTTTAAAGGTTTTTTAGCTTCTGAGGTAAAAACTGACATTTTTGTGCATTGTTAAGAATATTACCATAAGAGATTGAATGTGAAATACCTGAAAGTATAAGATGTCTGTATGTTGAGTTTTATTAATGAATGATATCCTTGTACCAATGATGAAATTTAGTAAATGTTTTAACTAGTTTGTGATATTGAAAACCCTGGTGTAATAATTTTTCAGTAATACATAAATTTCTCTCGCTTAAATCTAAAATGTTGTTACATACACGAGCAAATCGTACAAGTTGAGATATATAAACACCGTAAGATGATGACAAGGGAAAGTCACCATCTAAAGATGGATAATTAACGATAGGAAATGAAAAATTATCTATTTTATCATAAATTTGTGAATTAAGCTTTCTGTTAATGATATAGATATCAATTTCAAGGAAAGGGCAGGGGTCATTGTTAGTATTAGCTTTAAAGTAAGTTCAACAGGATAAATTTCTCTAGTATACATACTGAAGTCGTCATTATTGAGAGCCAATATATCATCCAAATATCTAAAAGTATTATTATATTTTTGTATCAGATGTTGTTTCGATGTGTCTTTGCTGATTTTAGTCATAAATTGTAACTCATGGCAATACAAAAACAGATTCGCAATAACTGGTGCACAGTTAGTCCCCATACCATACAGCATTGTATACAGACATGACAGACAATGTTTAATTTTTAGTTTCCAGAATAGTAAACGAAAAAGTTTTTGATGCAGACTGTTGAATGAATGAGTTATAATTGATCATAAAATTTCTTTCCAGTTTTGACATTTTATAGAGGGGTAGATAACTTTGAAAGAATAGACAGTCAATAAAAACCATATGAATGGATTGGAGCATGTTTTGTTGAACAAAAGCTGAAGCTGTATTAAACATTTTCATTAAAATATTTGTTCATGGTGATGCATTTTTATTTTAGTCAAAAATTTCGTCATATCCTGCAAAATTAATTAGCTCTTTTGTCTCGTTTGTATAGACAAAAAATAGACTTTGTTCTATCTATATAGTAATCGGAAACAAAGTAGGTAAAATGAAAATTTCTTTTAAGCCCCAAAAGTTACCTGTGTTTCAACTAACTTGCTTAAAAAAATGCAGTTGGTAGGTATGTCTAAAAAAATGTTTGATTCAAATATGGGAAACTACAATAGTGCTTTTTACAATTGGTCCGAAACAAAATAAAAATGAGTAGTGAATTAAAGTCAAAAACATGAAGTTGAATGATTTAATAAGAAAAATGGCCTAAAAGATCAAACTAAACTCATGTCAGACCTCAATGTCCAAAAATTCTGTAGTATAGAAATGATGGGGTATTCTGATGGTTAATTATTATGTGTGGTATATAAATATCGTGTCTGGGAACCAGTTTGTAAACAAAACAAAATATTTGAATATTATATATCTCCCCAAAAGAGATGTGGTTTATGAAACAGCTGTATTTACAAAGTGCAACCTTTATGCTTGTATGCCATCTTCACTAGCCAAGGGTTACAATCCACTCCCGCTCTCTTCACCCTTGGCTGATTGAGACAACATTTGTGATAACAATGTTGCGCCATCTATCGGAAGATTAAAGTCACGCCCTTTCCGAATACATTATTCTTGACCATTGGCCTGGTAGCACTTGAACTCTTTGGAGGTAAAAACATGGTAGCGTCTAGATTCTACACACTTGGTAAAGCCTGAAATGAAAATATACGTCAACATTCATGCATTTTTGCATGAAAAATACACAGGAACTCCAATTAGTTGATTAAAATTATTCAAGTTGTCACTAAATATAGTCCTATGTTTAGGGATGTAAAGACTTGTTGCACAATAAAAATGTGGCAATTGTTTACAAACACTTCCTACATTTTCACGTGATCATGTTAATATGCACTTTTTGATTGGATGCAGCGAGTTTCGACTGCAACCAATGAAAATCCTAACCAATGACTCCGAAATTTTGTCTCAATCCGCCAAGGGTGAAGAGAGTGGGAGTGGATCATAACCCTTGGCTAGCGAAGATGCTTGTGTGCAGACTTTCAAATGAACAAAATGTCCTCATGTTTGGTCAGTTGCTCAACAGTGTTGTAATGAACATGTGCTATTGTGATCAGATAATTAGACACCCACTTTCTGTTTCAAATACTTAAATGTGTGATGGTACTCTCTAAGCCTGACAAATACTTAATTCTTGTCATTTCTATATTATAGCTCAAAGGAATGCCAGATTAGTGACTGGAAGACACACAGACAGATTTGCCAACAAATCAACTCTAGAACAAATAGTTCAGAGACTTCTTATAAAGATGACGGGTCAATATTCACAGAGAGTAAACCTCAAGGTATAGCTTCTTGCATTAATTCACAATTAATTGAAAATCTAATGCATTATGGGTAGCAAAAAGTAAACCTAAAGGTATAAATCACTCTACTTATAAAAATAAGAAGATGACCACAAATTATCAACTATAGGTCATCGTATGGCCTTCAACAATGAATTAAATCTTTACTGCATAGCAGTGGCGTAGCTTGCATGTATGCTCAGATGCTCAAGCATCCACATCATTTTGACAAAAAAAAAATTGAAAATAGCAGCAGTACAACTCAGAGGTATCCAAATGTAACAAGGCTGAGAATATGAGGATAACGTCCCATCATTTTCGAAGCAGTATGCCTGGTCTTTCATTCAGGATAATAAAGTTTATGTAAACCGCAGAATAGTGTTTCAAGTTAACTTTTGTTCGTAAAAAAAGTCTACATTATAGGCTAATTAAGGCAAGCGGAGAGGATGATGAAATGCATACCCGTGGACATGTTTCCTCTGAAATTGAACTTAGTGGAGTGATGGCTTCTCATCTAACAACTAAAACACCATATCCTGATATCGTTTCTTGTGACATGGTAAAAGACGTGATAAAAAAAATCAATTTGTAATATATCGTGATAATTCCTAGGCTTATGAATTCCGTTTCTATCTAGGTTTATATACTAATTTTATTTTCAATTTAAGAACAAAGTTCCAATGTTCCCCGCCATGCACTTTACATGTCATATTTTATCTATCAAAGGGCAAGGAACAAGGGAATAACTAAAAAAGCACTTTTTGTCTTTTTCTTTTTTCTTTTCGATATCTTAAGAGAAATTAAAGCTTCACAGCAAATGAAATGGGATTTCCATTACCATTTATATTTCAAAGGGTCATAACTGGTTAAAAATATTTGATTACGACTTATTTTTGAAAGTGTCAAAGACATATTGCTGATGATCATGATGATATAAGTTTCACTAAATCTGGCAAGAATTGTACACATGAGAGTTCTAACAAGACCGGACGGTCGGACGCCCGGTATTGTTATGTCTCCTGCAACGCGTTTAGCTAAGTACTAGTAATCAAAAATCAAAAACCCAAGGTTGTAGACTCAACTTCCTGGAAAGAAGAGTCACTTCAGTTCCTATATTCCGAAGTTCCTGAATTATACAAAAGTGCTGCTGTAATGGGGTCCGTTTTTGATATGTCAAATATAAGATTGAGTGGGAAAATATAGATATATGAATTGGTGGGTATTTTGAATTTTAACAAAAATCTAACTAGTGTCGGATTCTGGGGGAGTACATGTACTTTAAAAATAACAAATAATTTTCTGCATGAAAAGGTTCAAAAAAATTTTCGCCTCGCTCTGCTCTGCAAACATCCACATCATTCCAAACCTGGCTATGCCACTGCATAGTCAGGTATAAAAGGCCTCAAAATGAAAAAGGTAAAAAAAAATTAAACAGGAAAAGTATTGGCCTTTTTTTATGAAAAAATAATAAAAGAAAGACAAATTCTCAGAATAGGTTACACAGCAACAAATGACAACCACTGAATTACAGACTCCTTACTTGGAACAAGCATATACACAATGTGGAATGGCTAAACATGTCAGCGGCACACAACCCTCCACCTTACTTGGAACAGTGGTGTAACTATTCAGCATAAGAACAACTATTATAAATCAGTTGAAAAAGGCTAGTTCAAAGCCAAAAACAACTGATGAAAAAAATTGAATTAATTCACTCTTGCATCTGAAATAAGGGAGCTACCATTTGATTTTTATGGGGGGGGGGGGGGGGGGGCTAGGATGAAATTTGAAAAAAATAAGCAGGACAGGAGTTTTGAGTAAAAAAAAAAAGGCAGGATGAGACACTTTGCAAAAAAAATACAGGATGACAATTTAGGTAAAAAAAATCAGGATAAACTAATAAAAAAAAGGCAGGACCGAATAGAGTGAAAAATAACAAGGCAGGACAGAGATTACAACTAAAAAAAAATAAAGGACAAAATTTTTCATCCTAGCCCCCCCCCTAAAAATCAAATGTTAGCTCCCTAATGCATCTATGGTAATATTATCAAAAGCATATACACTGAAATATTGTGATTGGTGACATCTTAAAAGTGTTTACACTTTAAAAATTCATCAATTAATTTGAAAATATAAACATACAAACAGACACAATAATTTTCATAACTCTCATTTTCGTATCGATTTAAAATGGTTCTTTAACTGGTACTCCAATACTTCACTGACCTGTTGTCATCCATCATCGGACACTTTTTTCAAATTCCATTTATACTGTTAAAATTTGTGACAAATTCCTCCAAAATCAATATAGTTAATTCATATTTTATTATGGGGCCGGATCGACTTGGGGACGGATCGACGTGGGCCGGATCGACTTGGGCCGGATTGACTTGGGGCCGGATCGGTTTGGGGCCGGAACGACCGGATACCATTTAGATTTTAACAACTAAAGTTCTAAGCTAAGTGTTTGGTGTAAATTGCAGGATAAAAACAATATATGTACATGTACTTTGTATATTTGCATTTTCAGGTAAAATAACAATCCATCATCGTCCTGCAGTTGATTTCCACAAAGCTTCTAAAGACTTGCAGAACCAGAAACCTCTGACAGAACCTGTAAATAGATCTATAAAACCCGAGAATTCCTATCTACATTGTAACCAGTACAAAACTGATCTACCTGTGATTGACGAAAGTCAGCCATTTTGTGAAATAACTGTAAAATGTAACAAACAAAAACAAAAGTTAAAAATACAAAATGCTTGGAGTGGGGACGATATATTTAAAGTGTTTTCGAACAAATTAAACATTTCATATGAAAAGATCAAAGTAATTAATAAAGGGAAGATTTTAACTTTTGACACAATTGCGTCTGCTATTTCAAACAAAGCTATCTTCCAAGTGATTGGTGAACAGGCAGCCAATGAGGACGGACTAGATACTGGTGATGTTGATGTACTTATGAAACAAATGGGAGTAGATAGAAACGAGGCTGTAATGGCCCTGAGAAAGTGTGGGGATGTCGTTGATGCTATTATTGAGTTAGGCAAAAAATAAAATCTGTGATATATACTAAATTGCCTGTGAATTCCTATATTTTTCTTATACTAATCCGATTTATACTTTTCATGACCTGCTGATTATTTTTATGTAATCAATGTGTGGTTTGATTGATCTCAGATCTTCATTGGTCAAAATATAATATTGTTGTCCATTTTTCTTGCTTTTCTCTGAATTTCCTAATGAAAAAGGCCACCATGCCTGATGACATTACATAGAAAGATTATTGTGAAAGGTTTTGCCATCATTTGATGTCTGTTGTCATTTGTTAAATTTTACCAAGATCCTCTCCTCTGAACCTACAGGGCCAAACTCAAATGAACTTTGCAACAATCATCAATGGGGTAACTATCTTTAAAAATGTGTCCTTTGACCACCCTGCCAACAAACATGACTAAACGTAGAACATTGTGGGTAGATGCTAAATTTTTCTATTATCTTGCAAACTGCTATAAATACACAAAATCTGAATAAGCAAAATTGTTAAGAATGATTAGGTCTGCTTGATAAAATTGAGAATGGAAATGGGGAATGTGTCAAAGAGACAACAACCCAACCATAGAGCAGACAACAGCCTATTGACATATAAACTGTCATAGGACTTTTGATAGAAACTTTAAACAGGCGAAATTATCAGCAGGGCAGATCTATATAACTGAAATGTCCAGTTAACTCATAATAGAGTTATTTCCCTTTAATGATGATTTTTACTTAAGGGTGTCCATGTTTAAAGATACAGATGAGGAACACAGTTTTATTGACCTCTGGGCAAAACAACTTCTATAAATTTTATGACAAGTGAGATATTCATCAATCATGTCAATCTCATAAATAAACTCATCATAGATACCAGGAATACAATTTTATAATTACACCAGACGGGCATTTCGTCTACAAAAGACTCATCAGTGACACTTGAATCAAAAATGTTATAAAAGGCCAAATAATTGATTGGGTAACAGAGGTATAAGCAAATTGTTATATATAGAAATTTAGGATATTGCTAAATTGTATTTTGGCATTTTCCCAAAAGTTGAATGCTGGATTATAAAACATCCGTTGTCATGGCAATGGGAGTCAGCTTTGAGCATATCCTTGTGATAGTTGCATCGGCAAAGGAAATATAATGGTTGAGTTATTTTTAGCTGCCACAGATTTAAGTGTCTGTAAGTATCTGAGCTGAATGGCGGCAGGTGATTGTGACATGATATCTGCCGCCTCTTTTAAGGCTCTAGATGCATTTTGTTCTCCTTTGGCTGTTATGACCTGTAAAAAAATATGTACAGTATGTAGAATAAAAATTAGCTTCTGCATATTTGTAGATTTTACATTGTTGTCCTGGTATTTAAAGTAATTAAATATATATATTAGGCGATTATACAAAAAGAACTGGACAGGTGTAAAATAACTTGCCCAAACAATACAATTCAAAGATTAAAATAGATTAAGCCCTTCCTGGCCAGTGGCAGATCCATGGGAAAGGGGGGCCGGAACCCACTTTTTTTAGGCCGATCAATGCATATGAATTTAGATATATGATTGGAACCCCCCACCTTTTTTTACTTGGTTGGGAACCCCCCTTTTTCAAATGGCTGGATCCGTCCCTGCTGGCAAGAATGATGTTATCAAACTAAAGCTCTTCTAGATGTGAATATCTTTCTTTGTATATATATGTGAACAATTATACTTTATATTAAATTAAGAAGTCACGTTTTTGTCTCTCTTTTTTTATAAAACTTTGCGAGTTATGTATTACTTTTCTGGAAGAGGAACAATGACAGCATTACCTTCTATCTTTAAAACAAATTATTTATGAAAGCAAATAATTCTACTAAATCGAAACTAAATACTTATTTATGACTGTCTTGATTTGCAGGTGTCTGATGTAAGCTTTTATTCTTTGCTAAAGGCATATATGTGAATAAAATAAAAACCAGTTGCGGATCAGGTATTTTGAAAATGTATGCATTTATGTATACATTGAATAAAGCCCTGAAATTATTCTTTATAAAATCTGGCTGTTTATTTTCAAGGACTTATGCATATCTAGTATAATATGTGACCTTGAATATCATTGAACAGGTTACTTTGAATGACATATATAACAACATGTGACTTTGAATGATATACAACATATGACTGAATGACATACAACATGTGACTTTAAATGACATACAACATATGACTGAATGACATACACCATGTGACTTTTAATAACATACAACATATGACTTAATGACATACAACATGTGACTTTGAATGACATACAACATGTGACTTTTAATGATATACAACATGTGACTTTTAATGACATACAACATGTGACTTTAAATGACAAACAACATGTGACTTTAAATGACATACAACATATGACTGAATGACATAAAACATATGACTGAATGACATACAACATGTGACTTTAAATGACATACAACATATGACTGAATAACATACACCATGTGACTTTTAATAACATACAACATATGACTTAATGACATACAACATGTGACTTTGAATGACATACAACATGTGACTTTTAATGATATACAACATATGACTTTGAATGATATACAACATGTGACTTTAAATGACAAACAACATGTGACTTTAAATGATATACAACATATGACTGAATGACATACAACATATGACTGAATGACATACAACATGTGACTTTTAATGACATACAACATGTGACTGAATGACATACAACATGTGACTTTTAATGACATACAACATGTGACTGAATGACATACAACATATGACTTTGAATGACATAAAAAATATGACTGAATGACAAACAACATTTCACTTTGAATGACATACAACATGTGACTTTTAATGACATACAACATGTTACTGAAAGACATAGAACATATGACTTTGAATGACATACAACATGTGACTGAATGACATAGAACATATGACTTTGAATGACATACAACATGTGACTGAATGACATACAACATATGACTGAATGACTTACAAAATGTGACTTTAAATGACATAAAACATGTGACTGAAAGACATACAACATGTGACTGAATGACATACAACATGTGACTTTAAATGACAAACAAATGGCTGGATCCGTCCCTGCTGGCAAGAATGATGTTATCAAACTATTAAAAGCTCTTCTAGATGTGAATATCTTTCTTTGTATATATATGTGAACAATTTTACTTTATATTAAATTAAGAAGTCACGTTTTTCTCTCTCTTTTTTTTATAAAACTTTGCGAGTTATGTATTACTTTTCTGGAAGAGGAACAATGACAGCATTACCTTCTATCTTTAAAAAAAATTATTTATGAAAGCAAATAATTCTACTCAATCGAAACTAAATACTTATTTATGACTGTCTTGATTTGCAGGTGTCTGATGTAAGCTTTTATTCTTTGCTAAAGGCATATATGTGAATAAAATAAAAACCAGTTGCGGATCAGGTATTTTGAAAATGTATGCATTTATGTATACATTGAATAAAGCCCTGAAATTATTCTTTATAAAATCTGGCTGTTTATTTTCAAGGACTTATGCATATCTAGTATAATATGTGACCTTGAATATCATTGAACAGGTTACTTTGAATGACATATATAACAACATGTGACTTTGAATGATATACAACATATGACTGAATGACATACAACATGTGACTTTAAATGACATACAACATATGACTGAATGACATACACCATGTGACTTTTAATAACATACAACATATGACTTAATGACATACAACATGTGACTTTGAATGACATACAACATGTGACTTTTAATGATATACAACATGTGACTTTTAATGACATACAACATGTGACTTTAAATGACAAACAACATGTGACTTTAAATGACATACAACATATGACTGAATGACATAAAACATATGACTGAATGACATACAACATGTGACTTTAAATGACATACAACATATGACTGAATAACATACACCATGTGACTTTTAATAACATACAACATATGACTTAATGACATACAACATGTGACTTTGAATGACATACAACATGTGACTTTTAATGATATACAACATATGACTTTGAATGATATACAACATGTGACTTTAAATGACAAACAACATGTGACTTTAAATGATATACAACATATGACTGAATGACATACAACATATGACTGAATGACATACAACATGTGACTTTTAATGACATACAACATGTGACTGAATGACATACAACATGTGACTTTTAATGACATACAACATGTGACTGAATGACATACAACATATGACTTTGAATGACATAAAAAATATGACTGAATGACAAACAACATTTCACTTTGAATGACATACAACATGTGACTTTTAATGACATACAACATGTTACTGAAAGACATAGAACATATGACTTTGAATGACATACAACATGTGACTGAATGACATAGAACATATGACTTTGAATGACATACAACATGTGACTGAATGACATACAACATATGACTGAATGACATACAACATGACTGAATGACTTACAAAATGTGACTTTAAATGACATAAAACATGTGACTGAAAGACATACAACATGTGACTGAATGACATACAACATGTGACTTTAAATGACAAACAACATGTGACTTTAAATGACATACAACATATGACTTAATGACATACAACATGTGACTTTTAATGACATACAACATGTGACTGAATGACATACATTAGTCTGTTTATTTTTTTTTCCAACTTCATTAGTTTTCGCCAAAAACAGAAAAGTGGCAAAAAAAAATCCTCATTTATATTAGGGTCAATCTCTCCTATAAAAGGGGACAGTCTGCTAACTATATCGTCAACATTTACCTTTTTTGTAGATCTGGCCTTGCTGATCACTTTTGTGATTCAAAATGTCTATTTATCTTTTTTAATTTTTATTGTATAATGCAAAATACTAAAAATTGGTATACATCGTCATTTAAGGCCAATACATCCAATAAGGAGACAAATTGTGTTAATTGTAGATCTGTCTTGCTGATCTTTTTTGCTAGTTAAAGTTCTACATTATGTATCCATCTAAAAGATTAGTATTATAATATTGGTTACTGAACAAAACAAACAATTAAGAAAAATATTTAACATTCAAAAAGATAAATGATTCCACAGTCAACGACTATACACCCTAATATATCTACAAAAATGCAATGTCATTCGATTCTTATTGTATTTTACCTTTGCACGCGCTTGTCTTGCAGCTTCTGCCTCAGCTGCCATAGATCTCTCCATTTCTTTCGGAAGTTTGATTTCTTTTCTGAAATATATACGTTGCATAAAATTGATATGCATTAATAACTAGAGAGGTTGTATCCCCAACTACTTTAGATACAATTTCAATAAAAAAAAAAATGTCAAAATATCGACCTACAAGAGGTATCATTTATTCTTAGGAAATGCCAACCACCCACCATCCCCATCAAATCCTTGATCTGCGTCTGATCATCGTTATCGTCTGTTGGCAGTATGTAAAAGTTCTATTGAAATTTCTCTAATCTTTTAAAAAATGTTTTTTTATTGAAAAAAAAGATATTTACTAATAATAGCATGGCAACAGTCAAAATCTTTCAATTCAAAGAAGGATAACATTAGGGTCATTCATAAAAGAAAAAATGATTGCGTGGAGCTACACTGTGACATAAAGCTAAAAGTTGGGCAAATCGTAATTGACAATAGGATTGCCAGTTGTCTTAGTGGACATTCTAGCTTCCTCCACCAATGACCACTGACCGCCAGGAAAAAGCACAATATAGTGTTGAAAGTTGCGTGAAATACTAATCAAGCAATCAATCCTGTCAACTACATGAATATACCGGCCACGCCAAAGCTAAACAAAAGCAATATTTCACTTACATTTCAATCCTTTCCAGTTTAATTCCCCAGTTAGCTGTTTGTCTGTCAAATTTCCTCTGAAAATGAAAAACCGTTAAAGATAAACGAATGGTGAATATTATCAGAACCTGATAACGTATTAGGAATATACGTTATTGGCGGATCCGGGGGTCCGGGCGTTTGAGCCCCTCTTTTTTGGATGATCAATGCATTTGAATGGGGACATATGGTTGGAACCCCCGCCCCCTCCTTTTATCCGGCCCCCCTTTGAAAATGAAAATGGCCGAACCCGCGGCCCCTGTACGTGCAGAACCTACAATCATACAACTCGAGAATAGAGTCAACAGTATTTCTTGATTTAAGCAGGTAGAACGAATTTATAATGAAACAACATAAGTATACTTAAAAAATAAAGTTCAATAACTTCTCAATGTCGTGTCAGAAATTTATAAAAATGAAAATAGAGCTTACGTCAAAATATATAAACAATTAACTATAGTTTTATGAGAACTCTTGAGTTATTGTCCGAAAACTGGAAAATCCCCACTTTTTTATTGAATGTAACCCCATAACTCGGAAACGTAACATCTAAAATTTATAAAAATTGAAAGGGAACTCACGTTAATAGATATAAACAATTCACCAAAGTTTTATGAGACCTGCTGAAAGCATTGCTGAGTTATTATCCGAAAACTGGAAAATCCCCCTTTTTTAATGAATAGAACCCCATAACTGGGAAACGTTAAATCTAGAATTTATAAAAAAACGAAAGGGAGCTCAAGTTAATAGATATATACAATTCACCAAAGTTTTTATGCAAATTGGTTAAATTTTGGGTTTATGTCTGACATGTTGACGACGGACAACGGTATACCATAATACGTCTCGTAAACGATCATACATGTCATGTTGGGGGATTATAATATGTAAAATGATAAAATATGCCATTCCTTAATTTTAGACCCCTCATTTATTCCAAATGCTCGATCCAAAAGTATAAACAGTGCCAGTTTTCTTTGGAAACTTACCGCTACCTCCCTGGCAATTTTCTTTTTGTCACAATATATTTCAGACATGTCTCTCTTTCCTAAAGTTTTTCTAAGTGTAGTTGCAGCCAGAATACTCATAGATAAATGTGGCTTCGAGAAATAGCATACTGACAAATTCGGATTAAATATACGACTATAAACTACTGCATCCACCATGATGTTCACACAGTCTTTTGTCAAAATCTGAAAATTACAAAGTTAAAAAATATTAAAATTTGTAGATTTTTTTCCATTTGCTATTTTTTTTTTACCGCGAACGATTTAGCGTCCTCTATCTCTCGGCGTCCTCGCAAGATAATGTAGCGATCGATAGTTAGCAATGGTTAGCTGGAATATATAACGACTGGATTAGTCGGGTTCTATTTTATTTAACTTAATGGATGTTAATGTCTGTCTGTCTGTCTGTCTGTCTGTCTGTCTGTCTGTCTGTCTGTCTGTCTGTCTGTCTGTCTGTCTGTCTGTCTGTCTGTCTGTCTGTCTGTCTGTCCATGTGAAAAAATATTTACCAGTTGACACTTGTAGGAGTTAGGAGTCTATGAACTTAGGAATTTAAGATTGTGTTTGCCCAGTAGCAATGTGGGGACGTGGGGTATGTGGAGCGCGCTCCTACGGTTCTTTAATTGTTTTATATAATCGTCTGTGATTTCTATCAGTTTGCATTATATGGTTGATTGATTTGATTGTTGGTGATGAACGCCACTTTTACCAGTCTTGTCTATACCGTGAGGACCGATTTTTATTGGTGGAGGTAGTGTCTAGACAATACTATACCTGTTGAGGTCTGATGTCCCGACACACCGTTCGTAAATCCATCATTTTTATTTCATCCACACATGGTAAGATGAAAAGTAGACCTAAAAGCAAAATATGTGAACATTTACTATTTGAGTCTTGGTTCTAGAAACATGGAAACAACAGTTCATGCACAAAACACAACAGAGATTACAGCTCACAGAAGAATCGACGATTAAAAACACGAACCCAAACAATAATTTGGCGATGGACACAGGTTCTCCAGAATTTAAGCTAGCAGACCAATAATTTGGCAAATGATTCAAGCATATTTCCGGGGAAAATCCAGCCATTTTTAAAGAGGGGGTTCCAAATATATGTCCCCATTCAAATGCATGGATCCGCCACTGTGTTTACGAGTAGAGGGCATTTAAAACACTAGTAAATGCTTTGCTCAATTGGGTCAACCGGAATAGAGGGATAATTTGGACACTGAGCCATTGCTACACAAAGAGAGAATGTTTTCGATTGGAAACAAACACTTCTGTGTTGTTATGAAATATCAATGAGACTGTCTCTATAGAATTTCTTTTTTCTTCTTAAAGTTCAAAGGGAGATGGATTGATATAAGGGAATTTAAACCTTGTTTCCGAATCCCTTAGTAGTAATGTACGTATCACTGTACTTATTTTTGTATGTTATGTGCATGGTTTTTTTAAATAAAATATGTTTAAAGTAAATCATTCTCGATCGTAACACTCCTCCCATGCATAGATTGCCGTATCTGTATTTGGCACATGTTTTTTTTTTTTTACAATTTTTGGCTTTCAATCTCTTCAATTTCGTAATTATTTGCTTCCCACCTGTTTTATTTAAGTGCTACTTATAATATTGAGACGAAACGCTCGTCTGGCGTTACAAATTATAAGTCTGGGATGTCTGACGAGGTATTTTTTTTTTTGCACTGGTATTACTGACGAACGGAAGACGTCCAGATGACCACATTTCTATAACCAAGCTAGGCAACCCCTACACAGATGGGTTATTGAAAAGTATGATGCAAAAATACATAATCATTTCAAAACTTTTATCGTTTATTCCGAACAACTATATATACATATATGTAAACAACTCGTCTAAACATCAACCCAACAATGTTACATCTGTAAATTTCCAAAAGCATTTACAGATCTAACATTGTTGGGTTGATGTTTAAACGAGTTGTATATACATAATGTACACAGCCATGTATCACCATCATTGCTGGTGAACCGATGGATAAATCTGTTGTAGAGTTGTCACTGACTCGGACATACTTATATATATATATATATATATATATATATATATATATATATATATATATATATATATATATATATATATATATATATATATATCGGTGAAACAGTCAATGGACCAACCAAAACTCTGAATTAGCGCGAGTGGCTTTGCTAGTGGGTCTGACTCTCATTGGGGGTGTGGCGCGGGATTGGCCATTTTTTTTTGTAAGCGTGACTCGTGAAAGTCAAATTAAAAAAACGAAGTCTGAAAGTTGCAGTGATAAGCGGGATCCTGGATCAGGCCCCCTCCCACACCCAATGAGACCCCTTGCTACACTCTCAGTAAGTTAGCGAAACGTAGCAGAAATGATGTTACCATTTTTTCGGAGTTTTGAGCAACCGTCCCAAATGCCATGTCTGAATATTTAATTATTTTCTTTTTTCTCAACAATGCTGATACAATCAGAATGTTTAGATTAAACTGAAAACGATATTAATGCATGCAAGGAAATATATAGACTAATTCAATGGTTGTCGTTTGTTTATGTGTTACATATTTGTTTTTCGTTCATTTTTTTTTTTATATAAATAAGGCCGTTAGTTTTCTCGTTTGAATTGTTTTACATTGTCATTTCGGGGCCTTTTATAGCTGACTATGCGGTATGGGCATTGCTCATTGTTGAAGGCTGTACGGTGACCTATAGTTGTTATTTTCTGTGTCATTTTGGTCTTTTGTGGATAGTTGTCTCATTAGCAATCATACCACATCTTCTTTTTCATATGTATAAATTATTTTTATTTTCATTTTTAAAGGGTTTTAATAAGAAGTTATGGTCAAGATTATGCACTAAATTAAAGCAATATATATCTGTATAATTTAACTGATTCGATACCTGGTCCTTTGGCACCACCAGGTAATAAACGACCGAGGCGAAAAATTACCACTCTCTCATATTCAGTAATAATCTGAAAATATATTAAAGCACATATTCGATATATATTATTTTCTATATAATTATATTTATCGATACTAGACTTTTGAAGAGATGCAATAAAGGATCGTATATAAAAAAAACATGTTGCACTCGCAAGCTGCAATACAATAAATCTTCACAGGATAATATTTACCAATATGCATGCAATTATACTA
Source organism: Mytilus galloprovincialis (assembly GCF_965363235.1). Classification (NCBI taxonomy): domain Eukaryota; kingdom Metazoa; phylum Mollusca; class Bivalvia; order Mytilida; family Mytilidae; genus Mytilus; species Mytilus galloprovincialis. Next base: position 77,998,373 of record NC_134845.1, on the reverse strand, counting down.
AAATTAAGCTAGTGTCTGTTTTAAGACCGAATACATATTTTAACTGTACAGGTGTATGATTGGTTGCTAGTGAGGTCAGAATTGCATGTGAATTATTTGCTATGTAGAGAGATCAGACGTGTGTTTAGTCGTGATCATTTGTCGTGTAGAGAGATCAGACGTGTGTATTCGTAATCATTTGTCGCGTAGAGAGATCAGATGTGTTTAGTCTTGATCATTTGTCGTATAGAGAGATCAGATGTGTTTAGTCGTGACCATTTGTCGTGTAGAGATATCAGATGTGTTTAGTCGTGACCATTTTGTCGTGTAGAGAGAGCAGATGTGTAAAGTCATGATAATTTGCCGTGTATAGAGATCAAATGTGTTTACTTGTAATCATTTGTCGTGAAGAGATCAGATGTGTTTAGTCGTGATCATTTGCCGTGTAGAGAGATCAGATGTGTTTAGTCGTGATCATTTGTCGTGTAGAGAGATCAGATGTGTGTACTCTTGATCATTTATCGTGTAGAGAGATGAGAATGTGTTAACTCGGAATCATTTGTCGTGTATAGAGATCAGATGTGTTTACTCGTGATCATTTGCCGTGTAGAGATATCAGACGTGTTTAGTCGTGGCCATTTGTCATGTAGAGAGATCAGATTTGTTCAGTCGTGATCATTTGTCGTGTAGAGAGATCAGATGTGTTTAGTCGTGATCATTTGTCGTGTAGAGAGATCAGATGTGTGTACTCTTGATCATTTGTCGTGTAGAGAGATGAGAATGTGTTAACTCGGAATCATTTGTCGTGCATAGAGATCAGATGTGTTTACTCGTAATCATTTGCCGTGTAGAGATATCAGACGTGTTTAGTCGTGGCCATTTGTCATGTTGAGAGATCAGATGTGTTTAGTCGTGATCATTTGTCGTGTAGAGAGATCAGATTTGTTTAGTGGTGACCATTTGTCGTGTAGGGAGATCAGAATGTGTTTACTCTTGATCATTTGTCGTGTAGAGAGATAAGATGAGTTTAGTCGTGATCTTTTGTCGTGTAGAGAGATCAGATGTGTTAACTCGGAATCATTTGTCGCGTATAGAGATCAGATATGTTTACTCGTGATCATTTGTCGTGTAGAGAGATCAGATGATCATTTGTCGTGCAGAGAGATCAGACGTGTTTAGTCGTGATCATTTGTCGTGTTGAGAGATCAGATGTGTTTAGTCGTGATCATTTGTCGTGTAGAGAGATTCAGATGTGTTTACTCGTGATCATTTGCCGTGTAGAGTGATCGGATGTGTTAAGTCGTGATCATTTGTCGTGTAGAGAGAACAGATGAGTTTACTCGTGATCATTTTGTCGTGTAGAGAGATTATATGTGTTTACTTGTAATCTTTTGTTGTGTAGAGAGATCAGATGTGTTTACTCGTGATCATTTGCCGTGTAGAGAGATTATATGTGTTTACTAGCGATCATATGTCGTGTAGAGATATCATGTGTTTATACTCGCGATCATATGTCGTGTAGAGAAATCATGTGTTTATACTCGCGATCATATGTCGGGAAGAGATCAGATGTGTTGAATCGTTATCATTTATCGTGTAGAGATACCAGAGTGTTTACTCGTTATCATTTGTCGTGTAGAGAGATCAGATGTGTTTACTCGTAATCATTTGTTGTGTATAGAGATTGGACGTGTTTAGACGCGTGTTTACTCGTGATTATTTGTCGTGAAAAAAGATCAGATGTGTTTATTCGCGATCATATGTCATGTAGAGAGATCAAATGTGTTTACTTGTAATCATTTGTCGAGTATAGAGATTGGACCTGTTTAGACGTGTTTACTTGTGATTATTTGTCATGAAGAGACATTAGATGTATTTACTCGCGATCATTTGTCGTGTAGAGAAATCATATGTGTTAACTCGCAATCATTTGTCGTGTATAGAGACCAGATGTGTTTATTGTGACCATTTGTTATGTAGATAAGATCAGATGTGTTTACTCGCGATCATTTGTCGTGTAGAGAGATCAGATATGTTTACTCGTTATAACTTGTCGTGTAGATAGATCGGACGTGTTTACTCGCGATAATTTGTCGTGTAGAGAGATCAGCTGCATGTGTTTACTCGCGATCATTTGCCGTGAAGAGATATCATGTGTTTATACTCGCGATCATATGTCGGGAAGAGATCAGATGTGTTGAATCGTTATCATTTATCGTGTAGAGAGACCAAAGTGTCAGAGAAAGATCAGCTGTGTCTACTCGCGATTATTTGTCATGTAGAGAGATCAGATGTGTTTACTCGCGATCACTTGTCATGTTGAGAGATCAGATGTGTTTACTCGTGATCACTTGTCATGTATAGAGATCAGATGTGTTTACTGGTTATCATTTGTCGTTTAGAAAGATTATATTTGTTTACTTATGATAATTTGTCGTGATCATATGTGTTTACTCGAACGTGATCCTTGGTTGTGTAGAGATATCAGATATGTTCACTCGATCGTGATGTTTTGTCGTGTAGAGATATCATATATGTGTTTACTCGATCGTGATGTTTTGTCGTGTAGAGATATCATATGTGTTTACTCGATCGTGATGTTTTGTCGTGTAGAGATATCATATGTGGTTACTCGAACGTGATCTTTTTGTCGTGTAGAGATATCAGATATGTTTACTCGATCGTGATGTTTTGTCGTGTAGAGATATCATATGTGTTTATTCGAACGTGATCTTTTTGTCGTGTAGAGATATCAGATATGTTTACTCGATCGTGATCTTTTTGTCGTGTAGAGATATCAGGTATGTTTACTCGATCGTGATCTTTTTGTCGTGTAGAGATATCAGATATGTTTACTCGATCGTGATCTTTTTGTCGTGTAGAGATATCAGATACGTTTACTCGATCGTGATGTGTTGTCGTGTAGAGATATCAGATATGTTTACTCGATCGTGATGTTTTGTCGTGTAGAGATATCAGATATGTTTACTCGATCGTGATCTTTTTGTCGTGTAGAGATATCAGATATGTTTACTCGATCTCGATGTTTTGTCGTGTATAGATATCAGATGTGTTTTCTCGTCATCATATGTTGTTAAAGCTAGGTTCACACTGCCGATCAGATCAACTCGATGATCCCGACTCTCCAAATTTCCACGACCAAGCTCAACCAAATTCTTGATCGGGCTTGTTTACGACTTCTACCCGACCGCCTTTCGACTGTACACGACCTTATCTCGACAATTCACGATCTTTACACGATCTTTACTCGACTATATAGACCAAATCAATTTTTCACGATCTCAGTCTGATCTCGACCAGACCAGATCGACTTCATCGTATATGGGTCGTAGGGATAATCGGGAATTGGTCGGGTATGCACAATTTTAGTATTAAAACGTGCGAAAACTTTTATCCCCCGCCGCTTCGGAGTAAGCATTACGTGTTACCCTTGTCCGTCCGTACCTGTGCGTACGTCCCAACACTATTAGTTTTCGGTCTCTAGTTTTATTTTCCCTCAATCATATTTAATGAAACGCCGTATACAAAATGCTTATAACCATAAAACACATTTCAAATGCGAATTTGGGTGGCCGTTCTTGAGTAATGACCCTTTATAATGTTATATATGCTAGCTGGGACATTATCAGTGTCCCATGGACACATTCTCCGTTTATTTTGATATATTCAGTAGAAAGTCCAAGTGAAATCATACATTTAAAGTATCTAAATAGAAAGAAAGCAATTGGATTTGTAGGCAAGGTGGTAAGAGCTCAGAGAGATAGATTAATAGCTGTGAAGGAGCTTGAAGAGTGCATAGAAATACGATCAAGAAGGTGTAGACAGCAACGGGCGCCGAGAAATCTAGGTGAGGCAGTGACTGACACGACGACCACGTGTGGGCAATAGGAGAGACTTGCACTTACTCAACAAAGACTAACTAAGGATTTTCTTACCCCAGGAGTAGATTACCTTAGCCATATTTGGCACAACTTTTAGGAATTTTTGATCCTCAATGCTCTTCAACTTTGTATTTATTTGGCTTTTTAACTATTTTGATTTTAGCGTCACTGATGAGTCTTATGAAGATGAAACGCGCGTCTGGCGTATAAAATTATAATCCTGGTACTTTTGATAACTATTTACACCACTGGGTCGATGCCACTGCTGGTGGACGTTTCGTCCCCGAGGGTATCACCAGCCCAGTAGTCAGCACTTCGGTGTTGACATGAATATCAATTATATGGTCATTTTATAAATTTTCCGTTTACAAAACTTTGAATTCTTCGAAAAACTAAGGATTTTCTTACCCCAGGAGTAGATTACCTTAGCCATATTTGGCACAACTTTTAGGAATTTTTGATCCTCAATGCTCTTCAACTTTGTATTTATTTGGCTTTTTAACTATTTTGATCTGAGCGTCACTGACGCGTCTGGCGTATAAAATTATAATCCTGGTACTTTTGATAACTATCAATGCTTATAAAAACCTCCTCGTAGTGGACACTGATATGTAATGGTAGTTTAAATGATCTTTTTTGGAAATTATGACATCACAAAATGACATTTGTAACTGGATTAGTACTTATGTTAGATAGCAATATACATAAAATGTACAATCCCCTTTTCCTTGCTTTCTTAGATATAAAGCGTACTGTTCGTGTCATATATGTGCATAAGTATGTAATCAGTATTTTTCATAGATTTGATATCCAGTAGTTAAATGGTTAAAGGTACTTAGAATCATATTCAAAACAGTGTAGCTGTGGCCATTGATTGACAACCTTAAATTATCCCATTGACTGGGGCAGATTATGTGAACGTTTGTCTGTAACAACCGCTTCTCACTATGTACTTGTTAAAGGCACTTAAACTGTGGGGTCACAAAAGGTTCTCAACACCTAAATAAAGAAATTAGAAAAACTAATCAGGAATAACACGATGTTTTGATTTATATCAATAATATAAATCAAAACATAAAGTTATTCCTGATTAATTTTTCGAACTATTTTAATATTAAATGCGTTAAGAACCTTTGGTGACCCCACAGTTTAAATTCTATAATAAGTAAGTAGTGAGCAGTTGTCGTTACAGACACACGTTCACCTAATCTGCCCTAGTCAATGGGATAATTTAAGGTTGTCAATCAATGGCCACAGCTACACTGTTTTGAATATGATTCTATTTTCATTTTGCTGTATGGCAACAACCTGCATGTATTTTGCTTTAAAATATTGCAAAAAGGAGGGCAAAGATGTCACATATTTCCCCAAATGTTTACCCAAAGTAGAATTTCAATCCCATGGAGTGATACTTTTTTTGAAACCGTTTACATATATCTATCAAGAGATCAAGAGTGCATTTCTTTCTAACCAAAGTTTGGTAAACATTGTGTGCCATTTTTTATAGTTTGTTAAACATTACAGAAGTAGAAACAAATGCATCGTTTAATCAGAGTTTGCTGACCCTCTTTGAACTGTTAAAAACGCATGCACATTTTGTTGTTATTTGAACTTATTACGCGGGAAAATAGCCTTCGTTGAAGATGTTATAGACATATAGGACATCGCTCCTATTTGCATATTTGATCTTATTGGCAGTTTTTCATCTTAATCAGATGAATGTATGAAGATAGTGATGATAAATTTGTGCTTTTTTTTAAAAAGAGTTATGTTCTTGCTTGTCATAACTCAAAATATTGTCTAAACTACTCAAATTTAGGTATTACCCTTCTTTCTTTCATAGCTGTTATTTTATGAAAGAACGGAGGGTAATACCTAAATTTTAGTAATTTTAGACAATATTTGAGAACACGTTTAGATAATTGATTTGATATTAAAGTTAAAGAAAAATGCATCGTTTGAACTAACAAAAGGACAAACGACAAACTGAAACTGTAGGCCCATTTGAAGCGAGTGTATAGTTTGTCAAAGTTTATGCAAACTTTGTAAAAGTATGTTCGAAACAAATAATCAAAACGTGTGCACGCTGAGCTGCTTGTATCGTTAGTGTAAGAAAGAAATTCGCTCCAAATAAAAAAAAAATATTTGCCTTTCGTCTCCTTTTTGTGTGAAATTACGTCAAAAAGTTCGAATGAAAAACAATTGACAGTAAGGTGACCTATAGTTGTTGTTAATAATTTCTGTGTCATTTGGTGTTCTGCGAAGAGCTGTCTCGTTGGCAATTGTACCACATCTTCTTTTATTATATACTACAAACATTTCTAGACAAACGGAATATACGGACAGAAAAAAACCCAGAAAATAGCACATAAAACAGGTAAAATATAATCTTGATGTTCTTATTCTCGTCCTTGTTCTCGAAATGACTACTGATGGTAGGTTGAATACCAAAATTTCCTATAGTCAACTTTCCATTTCTGTGTAGCAACATCCCAGCGGCACCAGCATATGGAGTATATGTGTCTCAATTGATACGTTACTCTAGAGCTAACTCTTAGTACGTTGATTTTGTTGAACGAGGAATACTGCTTTCTCAAAAGTTTTTAAGACAGGGCTATGAATCAATCAAATTAAGGTCATCACTTACGAAATGTTACGGTCGCCATCATGAGCTGATTGGCCATTATGACAAAAGTGTGTCAGAAATCATATCTGATATTCTTCCTCAGTCATAATAACCTTCCATCATTACCGAAATGAACAAAGAAATAACACGACGGGTGCCGTTTACGGTGCAGGAAATACTTACCCTCCCGGAGCACCTGTTTTTAGTGGAGTTCGTGTTGTTTCTTAATTATTATTTATAACTGTTGATGTAAATGTCCTTTGGTTTTGTGAGTCTTTGTTTACTCCTTGGTTTTGATTGTTATTGTCTCTTATAAACCAACTTTGAAAGATAACTCAGTAATCAGCAGTCTAATAATGAATGTTATTGCACAAATACTTTCATATTTGAAAAATCCGCCGGTGCTAAAATTGCAGGATTTTCTTCCCTTCCGGAACACATGAGTTCATTCCAGGTTTTGTTGAGTTATGTGTTGCTAAGTTTTTAGTTTTCTACGTTATGTGGACTGCTGTTTGTCTTCTCGTCGGTTTTTCTATGGCTGTATCACTTTGTTTTCAAGAATCGTGTAGCAGTCATGTGTTCTCGTGTATAGCCGAGTAGAGATCGAAGAGTGGTCGAATGTGGTCGCGAAGGGATCGGGTATTGGTCAAGTTGGTTTGTGATAAAATAAATATAGAAGTCGCAGTGATCTGGAAGCGATCGGACAAAGGTCGAAATGATCGAGGACTGATCGTTTTTTTTTTTTGTATTCCGACCGCTACTCGACGAATTCTCGATCTCTTCTCGATTGACTTGCTTCTTGTTCCTCACTCGATTGTTTTTGTCATGTCAAAAACTCTCGGGTAGAAAGTCAGATCAATGACGAGCAAGGTAGACTATCCCGAACATCCTTGTCGATTGAGTCAGACCAGTCTCCCGATCACGTAATTTGTCTTGATCGGGCTTGATCGAGTTGATCTGATCGGCAGTGTGAACCTAGCTTAAGAGAGAAAGCAAACGATTTACATAGTATTACCTTGATGGTATAGCATAATGAAAACGGGAAAAACAGGACACAGAGCAAATATGTAACGCCAATCAATATACCACCGGCACATCCGGGTCCTGTATATGGCTCTTTAGAACGGACTGCACCAGGCTCATTTTTCACTGAAAATGATAGATTGGCTTTTCTACATTATATTTCATACAATTGTCTTTTTTTCTATCGTAGTAGGTTGCAAAAAAATATACTGCTGTTCGACCAACATTGGCCCAACATAATTTAAAAACTAGACGACGTTAATATAGTTAACATTGTTGGCAGATTGTTGGCAAATAGTTAACCTTGTTGGCATACTGATGTTGGGCCAACAAAGACCCAACATGTTGGACCAACTGAGGGCCGATGAGCAAAATGACGTTGGCCCAACATAGTTTTCCAACATTGGCCCAACAATGTTGCCAACAGAATGCCAATATTGGCCCAACACATGTTTGCTATCTGGGTTCCATGCTTAAATTCACATAGTCAAAAGTCTAATAACAGAGCTTTTGTTTAATTTCTTTAAATATTTTGAACAATTGGATATTAGTCCATGCTTACTCTTCATTATTTTTTAAATGGATACTTGTAACATATTGTATTTGCTCATTTTAAAAAGATGGCGTTTTGATGACGTCGCATGGCGACGTTTCAGTACATTTTTCTTTTTCAGTAAATACTTCATCTGTTGATAGATACTGTGAACGTTTTGTGCATATCTAAATAGTTTTACCTATGTTGAAAGATGTGCTTTATAGTATCAAATCATAAAAAAACAAATTGTTTAGTCTCTAGAAAATCTTGTAAGATTTTCGCTGCTAGTTTTGCTAAATAGGTGCAATTTGGGTACTCGGTGCAATTTGGGTACCGTTACGTTATGTGTAATATTATACGGTCAACGGCAATCGTGCTGTATCAGCTATCCGTGATGATATATATATCGATATGGTTGCAAAGGCTTTATCACACCTTTAATCTGTATGACGTTACGTCATCATGTCAGTCACTGTTTCAAATGCTTTATCATATATTTAGTAGTATATACAGTAGTTTTGAATATTTGATAAATAGCCTGCTGTTTAATCCGTATCGCTCAACTTTGATGGCACCCTTTTATCACACCCCTACTCAAATTTCTTATTTATGACAGTAGTGATTCCGACTAAATTTACATGAAGTCCATGTTTTAATTTATGCAAGCTTCTCAAGAATTATTTTTCCTTGATGGGTCCTAAATGAAACGATCACTAGGGCGTGACGTCATTTATCGACTGACGTTGTTTGGCATGTGACGTCACAGACGTCGAGCTTTCATATTTTCTGGCACACGAAATGCAATTATAAAAAAGAACTCAATGAAATACCATACAAAACACAAAAAAAAATACAATAAACAAAATATTTCTTTGAACAACAGGACGCAAATTGTAAGGTATTCCAGGTGCTTCGCCGGATAAATAATTAAAGCTTTTAAAACAAGACAAAAGTAAATCTGAAGGTAACCCAGGTGCTATGGATCAGAAAGCAGTTCATATATATATACTCTCCTGTTTAAATATATGATAAAGCGTATAAAACATGGCAAAATCCGTATCACATGCCGTATCACCCTCGACCAATATCATTCCTCGGGATGATACGGCATATGATACGGATTTTGCCATGTATTATAACTATTTATCATACCCCTAATCGACCTAATCTATATGACGTCATGTCAAAACCCTACACTGTATGACGTCATGTCACATAAAAAACATATATATACGTGAGGTATATATAATAAAGTGTATATGATAAGGATTTTTCAATATCACACAATGACACCGTATCAACTCTCAACCAATATAATCCCTCGAGCTCTTTGAATTATATTGCTGTCTCGGGCACAGGGACTCGGTTAGCAGATTAAAATTTTGTTAATCAATGTTTTTTATATTTTTTTAGTATTTCCTGTCTATTTGTATTACTTTATTAATGGATAGTAAACTGCACATTGCTAAGAAACAAAGAAATATCGACGTCATCGTCAAATACGTTAATAAAGTAATACAAATAGACAGGAAATACTAAAAAAAAAAATTGATTAACAAAATTTTAATCTGCTAACCGAGTCCCTGAGGTCTCGGGTTGATACGGATGTGATATTGAAAAAAGTCATATGATACTATCTATTTCTCAAATTCTTACTCGATTTATCCCTTTCATGACCTGTTGACTGTTTTTATTTAATCAACGTGTGGTTCGTTTGATCTCAGTTCTTCATTGGTCAAAATTCGATTATGACGTCAATTTTCTTGCTTTCTTCTGTAATTCCCATTGTGACGTTATGAAAAAAGACGACCATGTCTGATGACGTCACATAAAAAAAAACACATCTTTTTGCAGGTCGTTCGAAAAGAAGGATTAAATTTGTCTGCATATCGTCTAAACTCATTAGAGAAACAGATTCCACTACCAAATCTCGTGCATTAATAAAACATTGAACTGAATTAAATTGAATTAAATTGCAATACGATATTTATCCACTCTCGACAGTTAAATTTTAAATATTAAAAACGCTCGGCGAGCCTCGCGTTTTAAATTTGAAAATTTAACTGTCTTGAGTGGATAAATATCGTATCACACTTGATGCAGTGGTAGAATCTATATGTATCAAAAATATTAGCAATCAATCAAATCAATCAAACTTTGTATTGCCATATAAACCAACTTATACGATTTGTGACAAAAACAACATTAACATATGATGACAAGAAAAAAGCATGTATGATCATATTAAACAAACTAATGAAAATAGTTAAAAATTAGTATCATGTATATCAACTCCTTCAATATGATTAGCAGTCATAAGCGTCAAAATTATATAATAAGCAAAGGTAAGCAGCATCACATTGGGTTGTCCAAGTGAGGCCCCTCTTGGGGTGTCCAAGTAATCACATAATCACAATTTGTTTGCCAATATAATCACAAAATCACATTAATTTTTTTTAAAAACAAGATAATCAAATAATTAAAAATACAGTCATTATAGCATGTATAGGTTAATCAAATAATCATGAAATATTTGGTCTAGTAACCAAAAAAAATAATTACTATAAAAACGGCCAAGTAATCATAAAAGTCATAATCAAAAACCCACTAAGGAGGCTCAAAAGTAGAATACATAATTATCAAACAGATTAGCACAATTAAGCGTCAAATGAAAAAAAAGCATGCACAGCATTATTCTTGAAAGGCTATTTTATTTTTTGCTAATGCTTCCCTTCCACAAATTAAAATGGTCAAGGTTCCAAAACGTCATAATTAATTTATTTGGACTAGCACAACGTGTGGATCAGAATAATTAATACTCCTCTAGACAGATCGATCCGATCGATGTTTGAAATTTGAAACTGGAAACACAGTGACATCACAGATAACTTTTAAATTAATGTTTATATTTCTATACAGAAAATGAAGTAAACATATATCTGTCGCCATTAGACTTGAATAATCATGTTGGTATCTACCTTTTTTTCTTGTACCTTGCATATTACAAGTAAACAACAACAATATTCATTTCGAAATGTATATGACTAAAAATAAACCTTATGTTTTTATAGTAGTTATGTCCCCTTGTGCGTGTTAGCAAGAAAATACTTCAATTTTTTTTACTCATTAATATGTATGTTATGGTGTAATTATATTTTTGACCTGTTTTGATAAAATTTCTCTTTGTGTGTTTGGTTTCGTGTTGTTTTTTTGTTTTTTTTTTGCCTTTTTATGATGGCGTTTCTATTATAATCGGTTCTGTAATGTTCAAATGTTGTCAGCAGTGGTGTTTTTGTTTACATATTCTATTTCAACATTTTACAGCAATTCAAGTCATCGGCAGAAGATAGATTGATTGTTGGTTGCTTAACATCCAGTGGCAAATATTTCATGCATGTTCTGGACGATACTACTTGTTTCATTACTGTTGCCTAATACACGGTCCACACGAACGGGATATTGAAGATGCAATCGTGTTTTCAAACGCAGTGTATCACGGTTAATGTATACACCAGTCGAGCTTTTGGTGTGATGTAAGAAAGCTTCATTGTAAATTTGACATGAAGAATACGTGTATTGTTATTTTGATTTTTTTAACATAAATAATAAATAAAGACAATATCTTCTTCATGATTTTAATATAATCTAATTTTGGATGTAACGCGTCTTCTGATTGGCTGACGTTATTTTGTTATCAGCCCGTAGACATAATTTAGGCATGTGACCGTGACGTCGTCAACGTTTTTTCATGGTTTTCTACAGTTTAAATGGAATTTAGAATTAAATTATAAGAAATGACTGTAATATTTTTTCTGTCTATTTAGAATAACATTTAAAAAAATGTGGTGCACATAGTTAAATAACCCGCTACGCGCGTTATTCAGTGTGAACCAAATTTTTTATGTTATTTCTTCATAGACAGAATAAATATGACAGTCATTCCTTAAATAGACAGCTATGGATTTTAATAACCCTAGTGTGAAGTATAGGATTTCATGACTGAGGACTGTGAAAAAAAAATATACTTTAAGTCCAACAACTATTGTATAAACCAGAGTAATGAGACTAGGTGTAATAAGTAATGGAAAAAATATAAATCATACGAACTTAAATATAACATATTTATGTTTTAAATTACATATTATGGAGACCTACATGGGCGTTTTTTAATAAAAGTGCGATTTTCGGACCAAAAAATTGAAAAATTCAACTTGTCTAAACTTTTATTTCAAAAGTTGTTTTGAATACCTCTATAATATAGACCTGTTTGTAAATGAAAAGTGCAATCTTAAATACTCTTCGATTTTTTTTCATAATTTATATACTGTTACGAAACTGCTTCTAAACGCACATCTTATGGCATTTTAATGTCTCCTATTGACATTCTAGTTTATTTTATTTTATATACTGGAAAGATCATATTTTTTTATGAATTGGAGAACCATTTTTTATCGATAAAGATTAGACAGTACAACTCGCACCAATTGACGTATTGTAATTTTACAACACCTGAACACGGGGGAAATAGCGGTAGATTTAAATAAATAAGAAATACACAGGTTGTACTTTCAATGTTCTATAATAATTGTTGAATCAAAATTATCTCAATAAAATTACATAAATCAAAGTTACATATGGGAGTCCATAAAACAATAACAACGGCACAGTCCGCTGGAAAGTCCTTGAAAATATCAATACGAGTTCCGTATTCGAACGTTCGGAAATCCTCACTGACTATAATTTCTGAATGTCTCTTTTTATAACAAATGTTGAGTTACTCTAATATAAAATGACACACTAATTAATACAATGGTGTATTCACGAGATTTTGTTAAACTTAATCCGTTATCTCAAAATAACATTAAGTTCTATTTTACTAATTGTACTATAAGCAGATTACGACATATGGATATGTGAAAGTTTATAAAACAGTATTAAATATTATGAAATAAAATCCCAGAAATTTACACCATGACAGTAGCACCATAATGATGATAATGTTTATATATCCAGTCCATTTCTTGCAAGCTTTTATAAAATTGTTTATAAATTATTTCGCGAAATGTAATGATTTCGTTTCGTAGTGGACATTTTGTCCCATTTATTTCTACCCTTTTTTTGAATATTTTAGAGTAAGAATGTTCTCGGTGGTTAACGACCCTCGCTGGTTAACTTTTAGTGCCGACCAATCGTGGTTGAGTTGAAGATCTGGGGACATGCCATTCAGGAATCAATATCTTATAAAATCTCTAAAAATAGTATGTTTCTTTGCTTAAAAATGTTAAATGTAATTAAATGTACTGACTGCACAAAAAATTACTTGTAAAGATTAAAAACATTTTTTTAAAGTGGCTGGTACAAGAAATTCCATTTTTATTGAAAAACGCCCATATTCATTTATATTTGAACATAGTTTCAAGGGGTAGGAGGGGTCCTGATCCCGATATCCCGGGCTTAAAAACACGAAATCCCGAGGTCCCGAATTTGAATAAATTTCAATCCCGAAATCCCGAGCTTATAAAAACACCCAATCCCGAAGTTCCGATAAAGGTCCTATCCCCCCTCTTTCTCTTTCAAGATCGATATGCCTCAGTCTTAGTGGTGTTGTGAAATAGTAAAGGAAATATAGTATCATTTATATGATGATATATATATTTGTTTCAGGATTAATTTAGGAATATATAGTCAATGTTATCTGATCCATATTATCAGTACAAAATATATTCGTTCGTTAACAGAGAAAAATGGAAATCAAGTCGTCTTCTAACATTCTCCACATCTGAAAATAAAGTTACGGACAGTCAGCTTAGTTTTGATCAAAAAGTTACGGACGTTTTATGCTTTTTTTAAAGTTGGCCCTGCGCTTTTGTGAACTCTAAATTAACAAACTTATGGTAATTGTCAGTGATTTCTTTATTGAAGAATCCTATAAATATTTACACTTTGCCTGAAAACGTCGCAAAACCTAGATTTTGTATGAATAAAATATCAACGAGTTTAGAGTCCGCCATCTTGGGCTGTGGGTAACTTAAGTTACCCACAGCCGTTTAAGCACAGTGATTCTAAAGGACGCTAGTCTTTACATTACCGATACTTTGCCAAAAGACGTAACATTTGTTTACATCTTACGTTTATGACGTCATTTATACTACCATGTCGTTTAGATGTGGAAGGGTTTGATTCTGATTTGAAGAAGATTAACTATTTACAAAGAATCGGTAAGTTTGTCACTGCATAATAGTACTTTAGGGTCAATGTCTTATATGGTTAGGTTTTGTTTCACTTATTCCAAATCCAAATCCGATGTAAACATCATATGGATATTTATGTGTGTTTGTTTATTTGTATCATGTACCGGAAGCCTGTCACCCATACACGGAAGCCTGTCACCCATACACATATATGTTACTCGTTTACGCTAAAAATCCTAAAATATAAATGTCTGTCATACCTGTTGTCCCTGCAAATCTGAAAGCCCCGAAAATAAAGTAAAACATGACATAATTTGTGACAAATACAAATTATAACAAAAACAAAAAATAGACTGATTTGAAGACGCAAGCAAAAATAACAAAGAGTACCCTGTCCTCAGCTCTTTACTAAAGACTGTTTGATAAAGGAACTTTTTTTTTCTCACTTGGATTATATTTAAGAGATTTAGCAGGACTACTAGTCTTTCAGTATGAGACAGATTTTGGAAATATAGGATCGAATCTATCTGTAATCGCTATTTGTCCGCCATTACTAGATATCACACAGGTTCCCGTAAAATTTTGACGTCATAAAACAAAATATCTCATAATCTGACGCCACAATGGAAAAGTGATTGTTGTATGACGTCAAAGGTTCAATCGACCGGGTCAGCCGGGATTAGCGATAAGATGTCAATCAAAAGTTTTATACGAGTTTATACGTAATTTGAAAGTAGAGGAGAAAGTGGTTTCTTTGGTCTCGAGATGCTGGGTTATTTTATTACGTGTTGAGGACGTTTTTTTTTAAACAATCAATCGGAATTCTTATGAGAACCAACTGTGCTACACTTCTTGGACCCATTATTCATGTTTCCAGCGCTGCCCGGGAAGGATAAGAAGAAAATACAATTTGCCTTTAACTTCACAATAAACCACATGATGTTCCATGATATGGATGGTTCCATTATCTTCTCACTAAATAATTTAAAGTGTGAACGCATATATTCCATTGAACTATAAATACAAAATACAACAGACACACTTAAGTTTGCCTCATACATATCTAGACTTTCATCTAAAGATTGATAAACAACGGTCGGTTGAGAACAACACTTTACGACACATGGGATGATTTCAGCTTTCCATTTGTGGACTTTTCATTTCTATATATATGTACTACATTTCAGTAGCTGCATATTTGGTATATATATCGCCCAGTTAATAAGCTTTTACCAAAGCTTGTTGTTCCTATCATGATTTCGTTTAAATAGGTTGCTGCTTACAAGGAAGATATGGAACCAAGGCTTCCAAGTGGTGAAGTTGAATCATCCCTTCGAAAATGTTGCGAACGCCATCACAACGTTGGTTTACCGTTTATGGATTGCCGTCTCAAAGATTGCCACGGATATGTTCAAATTGTCGTAACCACACTCCTTCTTCATTTCCTAGATTATTGACATAAACGAATAAGACTCTTTACGAATATACACTAACCATGAGCAACATAACGAGTACAACCAGTAGAGGAGGATCTGCTTACCTTTTCTGAGCACCTTAGTCGGGTTTTTTACTTCGTGTTGTATTAAAGTGTTTAGTTTTCTTTGTGCATGAACTTGTTTGTTTTTTTTTTTGTCGTCTTTCGTTTTGTGACATGGCGTTGTCAGTTGATTTCGACTCATAAGTTTTGAATGTCCACTTTGGTATTTTCCGCCATTTTTATTTTTTAACGAAGTTCCACAAGTTTAACCGAGTTCCAATCGGCAATCCTCGGGTGACTCCGGTTCTCTCCTTCTATCGTTACTACCTTAGATGAGGTACGGAATCGGCCGAGTTGTGACGATTGACCGAGTTCATGATTCGATCCATTCTTGCATGGATGTCGGTAATAAACGTGTGCCAATATATAAATAACACATAGCTGAGAGGGTGATAGAGCAGATTATTACCCCGAGAAAACATTGTCAACCACGGCGAAGCCAAGGTTAATAATGCTTTTTTGAGGAGTACCAATCTGCTCTATCACCCTCTCAGCTATGACGTCAGCTATGTGTTATTTAATCTATTATACTTAATGTCCTATCAATATTGTCTTTTACAGATGAATTTTATCTAAAACTATTTTCTATTACGTCACGTACATAACAACGTTACGGGTATTAGAAAAATCAACAGAAGTGAAGCAAGATATTTTATTTTTTTTTTTATTTTGACAGTCAAATAATAGAATCTGAGCCACAACGTAGATCTTATGCATTGTCTGTAATAACTTGATTTATTATACTTCACGTTAAAATACCATATTTTGATTGGCTGATACGAGGGTGTTAATTTCAAAACTGAAAACTAAAAGTAAATTAGAAACATAGATCACGAAAAACATGCAGGGGCGACATCAGAGAGTGAAGAGAACTTGCTTCTTGCAAGACACTCGCCGTGAAAACAATTTGATATGAAGACAAGCTTTTGTTTCAATTTTTTTTTTTTTTTTTTCAAATTTCTAACATGAGGCATTTGCCTCATTTGCCTCCATGTAGTTACGGCCCTGAGCCACCTGAGGGGGTACCGTGTTGGAGCCTCATAGATTGTTTGCAGTTACTGAAAGCAATGTACTATAACTTTTGATGTGGAAATCCTTTCATTACTCTAATATTTGTCGCTGATTTCAAATTTTAGATTTCACACAGCAACTTGATGACGGACAATTTATAAAAAGAACATGGCACAATAGCCGAACTAAATATGTAAATAATTTCAAGAGAGAAAATTAAAGAAAATAAAACAAACTGTTCATATATAGTGATTGCGGTAATTGATTGGAAATACACTGAAAAAATATTTTTCCGATCCTACGGCTAGTCAGTTTGTTCATTGAGTTCTTGACGTCAGTTTTGAAATTTGATCTAACTTATTAATGATCATTAATATTTCATAATTAGAGATGCATCTCATTTAAAGTTTTGCGTCTAATCAGAAAATCAATTGACCTCTTTTTTTTTCTAATTGTGTCGGTAAATAGTTAAAAACGTAATTAATGTGTCATTTAATTTTATGTTGACACACAACAAATTATTAATTAGAGACGCAAGCAAATATAACAGAAATCGATTGACAATTGAAGTAACCAATGACAACACGTTTCACAACGACTATCCATGTTAGGTAAATAGTTGAAGGTTAACGCATCTAAACATTACACTATTACTGAATATTATAAAGTGTTATAAAATCGGAGGATAGTATTGCATTTATATATATTTATATATACTAGGATAAACAGAGAACTATAGAGACCGCGTGTGTAACCGACAGATTCTTTTAAAAATAGGTATGATTTATTTATTTATTTATTTAAGGAATGACTGTAATATTTTTTCTGTCTATGAAGAAATAACATAAAAAAATTGGTGCACACTGAATAACGCACGTAGCGGGTTATTTAACAGTGTGCACCACATTTTTTATGTTATTTCGAATAGACAGAAAAAATATTACAGTCATTTCTTATAATTTAATTCTAAATTCCATTTTAAACCGTTGAAAACCATGAAAAACGTTGATGACGTCACGGTCACATGACTAAATTATGTCTATTGGCTCATATCAAAATAACGTCAGCCAATCAGAAGACGCGTTACATCCTAAATTAAATTATTCACTCATATCTAGGGGAAATCCTGCAATAGTGACTGCATGTTGGACATAAAGGTAGATAACTCGACCATTTCTGGTCTTGTTTTTTACTTGCTTATCAAACTTTGATACCTGACAACTTTTCTTCCCACTAGTTGACTGGGGTACATTATAATGACACTATTGTCTTCCATGTGAGATGTACATGTAAAGCAAAATATTGTCTCATGACTTTGTATCATGAAATTTTGTCCCAATCTATGAAAAAATGTCCAGAAAAGGACGATTTCCATTTCATAGATGGAGAGTATGAAATTTTGTCTTGTTAAAGGGAGGTTATTCAATGTTATATATTGTGTATAATAAGACTTTATTTCATAGGTGGTCATGAAAGTGAGGTTATAAACATTTATTAATTTGAATAATGATATCATTATATAGTGTTGAGGGGGAGGACAGGGGTAAGGGAGACAGGGAGAAAGGGGGTAGGAGAAAGGGGTTGGGAGAAAGGAGAAAGGGGGTAGGAGAAAGGAGAGGAAGGCTGGGAGAAAGGAGAAAAAGTTGGAGAAAGGAGAAAAAATAAAATATCTCTCCTTTTAAAAAATGATCTAATATTTCAAGAAAAAATATCTCAAAAGGAGATGTTTTATTCTAATGGGAGAAAGGAGAACGGGGGTAGGAGAAAGGAGAAGAGGGGTGGGAGGAGGGAGAAGGGTAACCCCCTGTCCTCCCCCTCAGTGTTTTATTTGATTGATTATATAACAAACAAAGTTGCATAATTAATGTATGCTGTAATTTTTGGTAATACACATATGTCCGACAGACAATATTTCATGGGGGACATTATTTTATGTTACATGCATACATTGTACTGTAAGCGCAGTATTTTTTGTCGGTGGAAATGGGACGTTAAATCCGATGTCTAGTGAAGGGGGTGTACCATGATCTCCGCTGGTTTAAGATGGACATTTAAGGAGGTAGACCTAGGTTAAGGGAAATAACTCTTAAAATCATCAGTACTTTTGTGTCAACCATTTTCAAAAATGTATTCTAAGCTTCTAGGTTACATAGATTATT
Source organism: Mytilus galloprovincialis (assembly GCF_965363235.1). NCBI lineage: Eukaryota > Metazoa > Mollusca > Bivalvia > Mytilida > Mytilidae > Mytilus > Mytilus galloprovincialis. The sequence goes on along the minus strand of NC_134845.1, from coordinate 77,979,410 downwards.
TTTAATCTGTTTCAGGTAAATGCTTAAAATACATTGATGAACTTGACTTTTACAAACGCTTAACTGATTTAAAGAGTTATCTCCCTGAATCAAGGTCTACCCCCTTAATTTAGCATGTTTCTGTCATATGACTGAGTTATCCTGTTGTAAACTAGATCGACTCGCTGAAAGTCGGACGTTAGTCACAAGCTACTTTTCCTTTGGTCTAGATCTTTAATGAAATGTGCAAATTTTGAGAGTAGTATGTAATTCATGTTTAAGAATTTTCGTGTTAATATAGAAAATTATGTGTTTTGTAATATTTACGGCTGTATTTTCTATGAAACACAATATTTTTGTTTGATTCACTTTTTTTTAATCTTTGCCACATAAGGGGAGAAAACTCATATAAAGTAATTTTTATAATAGAAAGTGTTACGAATTAACCTATTTTAATATGTAGCAAGATAAACAAAGTCCGGTGACCCCATTTTTTTCTTTTCATCTGAAAGCATGTTGTTCAAGAGCTATATCTTCTCACATTTTAAAATTATATGCATGATCTATGCAAAAGCTGACAATTTTGCACAACCTGTAGCGTGAAAAAAAGTCCGGTGACCCATACTTTTTATTATTATATTTTGGAAAAAGCATGATAAAATCCACATTTTGACAAATTATTAAAAAATCTACATTTTGATTAATTATTAAAAAAATTCTATGGATTTTAATTAAGACCACCTTAATGGCGTTGTAAATGTAAACAAATTTGCTAAAAATGTGAGTGCATTCAAAGTTGACGTTCCATTTATTGACTAAACAATTAAACAAAAATAGCTCAGTAGGTCTGGGTTATTTTTATCATGTATACAGTATTTAAACCTCTTCAGGTAATACAATAAATCGAACGTATACAAGTTGCATGGTTACATGCAAAATATTAGGAAATAAATCGACGATCGGTTGCAGTTGTATGTTGATCTTCTTCTATTGACTGGCATTTAAAACATTTTGGACTTTCAAAATGTACCTGTTGTGACGTCAATACGTTGACCTACCTAGTGACGTATGGTACAATTATCAGATGAATTGAGAAATACCCGTGTGATAATTTAAATATATATATATGTGTACATTGTAGATATAAAAGATTAAGCTAAGCGTGACAGTATTACTTACAGTCCGTGGGATAATAGTTTGAAAGCAGAAACATGGAGTCTAATAAAGGTAAATCATGTTTGTTACTACACTTTTCATTGTTTTGTTTTTTGTGTGAGTAGATTTTTCAGTATTACCGACCATCGGCGTCGCAGTATTGATACGGAGATGCAATATATGTGACACATGTATTAGTCTCATGTACGAAATGGCAAAATCTATTGTATTGCAAAATCTATTGTATTGCCATGACAGACAATCAATCATATCCTCAGATAAAAATCTGCTTTAAATTACACGATACATTTCGCTAGTAGAGACGAGAGGTTGTAACACAGATCCGATTGTATCTGCCGTACCGATAGCCGGTTATAGGATGTGTTCATCAATCGTCTGTAAGGGACTACCATTCGATTTTGGGGGGGGGGGTGCTAGGATGAAAAGTGTAGTCCTGCATTTTTTTAAGTTGTAATCTCTGTCCTGCGTTTTTATTTTACACTCGATTCGGTCCTGCATTTTTTTTTATTAGTGAATCCTGACATTTTTTACATAAATTGTCATCCTTCCTTTTTTTTATGCCAAGTTGCTCATTCTGCCTTTTTATTTTTACTCAAAACGCCTGTCCTGCCTTTTTTTCAAATCTCATCATAGCCCCCCCTTCCCCCATTAAAATCAAATGGTAGCTCCCTTATATCATCGTTAAGATTTGTGTGTTCGAATACAATCTGAATTGACTAGGATTGTTGTTGTCCTGCCGAATCACGGTGGTGTTCTTGTGCACTCAGGCTTCCTCCATCAATACAAATTGGCCGTTTTGAAACTTTCATAATCTAAAGCATTCTGGGTAACATTTTCAAAAGCTTACACCAAAACGTTGTGATTGGTTTAAAACATACTAGACTATGGAAATTCAACCAATGTCGTAACGTTATTTTCATTTTGGTGTGTGAATGAGATTACCCATAGTCCTTTAGATTCTGAAAAGGCGAATTGGCCGCCCTGATATAGCCATTACAGCTGAAAGTAGCGTTAAATGTAATAGCCAATCAACCAATCATAATGTAATCGTTATGTGTAATATTTATGGTCTTGGTAGACCCATAACTTTATAAATTAAAATTTCTTCGTCTACTACATATATTTGTTGCGTAAACCCCTGAGGGTTTACGCAGTATATATTGGACGAGTGATGTAGTCTTTCGGAACACCGGATGTTAGTCGGAACACTTCTGGTCTTTCTATGACCACCTTTCAAATACATGCGCAATAGCTATGACCACCTTTCAAATGCATGCGCAATAGCTTACAAATCTGTTGAATATGCATTAGCATCTTAAGTTGCTATAGAGATATTTTACGTATGATCTGAAATTTATTATGATATAATATTTTCTTGCACACGATTACAAGCTGCTAATATTAACCTACATGCGTAGTATTTTAATTAGTCAAACGATGTAACCAGCTGTGTTTAGATATGAGATAAGATTTCATGTAAACAATGCGCTTAAATTTATATTCTGAACGAGAATAATTAAAAATAAAATCTTTAGAAAGAGTTTTAGTAGCATTTTATTTTAGATTTTACGTTTAGTGAAGATGTACATGTTGTAAAAAGCAAGCTATTTATTTTTTATACTGAAATTAAAGGGAAGTCTTTCTTGCATATGATTAAATTACAGTTATTTTTTTTAGTTAAATATTGCAACTTTAATTAAAAAAAATGGTTATTAAAAATAAAATTAAATAGATATTGAATATGAAAAAATAAAATATTTTGAACGAGAACAATTAAAAATAATATCTTTAAAAAAAGTATTAGCACTTTTTGAAATTTTACGTCTAGGATATAGACCAAGGACATGGAAATATAATCATAAATACTTGCCTCAAATAGGTGTAAAAACGAGGATTTAAAAAAATCTTTTATTGAAAATAACGTTAAAATTAATTATGAAAGTTATGTCCGTATTTATTTTCATTAATATTGCAAATTTAAAGTTATTTTCTTTGTTTAAATATTGCAACATTATTTACTTTTTTTAATAACCTCTGAATCCTTTTCGTCATTAAAATGCGACTGATAAGTATAGATATTCAATATGAAGGGGGAAAAAATAACCGTGACTGAAATCTAAATCTAAAATTTATTTTAAAAAAATACACATTTGACCATGCAGATGTAAGAAATGATACTTCAAGCAATGAAACAACGAATTAAATGTGCCACTTTAATTACGACTGATAACCTAAAAATGAATCATGCATGCATTTTTAGCAGACTTAACCAGGTCGGCGATCAGATACCGAATATAAAAAAAGAAGATATCGGGTTTGGTGTCAATGAGACAACTATCTGCAAGAAACCAAAATAACACAGAAATACAAACTATGGGTCACCGTACGGCCTTCAACAACAGGCAAAGCACGTACCGCATAGTCGGCTATAAAAGGCCCCGAAATGACAATGTAAAACAATCAGTCAAAAAAGAAAATTAACAAAGTCCGTATCATCGTATGCGTAACTTAGTTGCTCACCAGAGGAACTTTACGCAAGCGTTTAAACACGCGTTCCATAAGTTTGAAGTACGTCGAAATGCAAAGGTATACGCTTGGTGAACGCTTTTACTTCAGGAAAATTTTAATGGAACATAAAAAAAATCATTCAGCTCAAGCGTTTGTCAAACGTATATACATGTACCTGTAAACTGCACGCACATAATATACACGCTACATGAGCGTTGAAAACGCTACAGATAAGTTTTAGACACGTTAAGGGCACATTGCATACAAAAATACTCGTCGCCTTAAAGCTTTCATTTAGGAAAAGAAATCCGATACGGGTGAAACTTCATCAAACCTACAGAAGATATTACACCCTCTCTAACCATGCAACATGGGACTAGACATAGAAGTACAGGAACTACTCACATTAGTTTGAGCTGTACAAGATCTACAAAAATATCCCGCCTGCCTCAAAGTTGCATATAGGATCAACCATGGTCCAGCACTAATGATACAAATACCAACCAGAGTTACAATGACGTGGTAGTAAGTCTTTAAAGGCCACCGAGCGGCCTCCAAAAATGAAAAAAAACCTACTATTTAGTCGGCTATTAAATGCCCCGACCATTAAGATTTAAAAACAAAAATCAAATAAAACTAAACAGCCTTATTGATAACAAAATAATTTACGAAAACAACTTGACCGACATGAATTATGAACAACAACCACTGTACTACATGTTTCTGGCTTTATAATGGACATTGGCACATAAACAATGTGGTGGCCATAAACCCAACCCTTCCAAATGAACCAAACCTTAAGGACAACACATCGCAAGAAAAAACTGTAAAATATCAGTTGCAATTCGCGTCCCTAAAATTATGGGTACGGTGCACAATAATCACTTACATAAAAACAATAGACACAAATCACTGAAATAATCGCACTTACCGAAAGCTATTTCAAAGCTAGTGAACATGTAGACGAACCAGTGGACATAGACGGACTGGTGAACATGTAAACAGACGGGCGAATGTGACAGACTTATTGACAAACATTCACATATAGACAGACCTGCAGTTGGGAATGTAGGAAGACCAGGAGAAACGCTAAGGTACGCTTTACGCACACCCAATACACGCTTTAAGCTCGTTGTGCACACGATACAGATATGATTGACAGGTTGAATGCATCAAAATTACTAGCGTTTTGGTAGCGTGCATGATTTTTTTTACCTCGGCCGACGTACGTCGGATCTATACGTTGATGTGTGAAGCCGGTATTACATTATTTAAACCACTAAACAGGCAATGTCAGTTTCTAATTCTTATGCACAACAAAAGTAATATAAGACAATACATCTTTATTAAACAATTATCTAATATATATATAATGCCAAACAAGCATTTGGGTTTACGATTGCATTTCTTTTTTTAAAGAAAGCAACTTGTTTTCTTATATTTAGCTCTACGTGGACATATGTGAAGTCCAAGCCTAGGCTTTTGGACCGTTAATTAGAACTGAGGAAAACGGACTCTTCATTAACTGATTGTTATAAGATTTGATGTATACTGTACATGTTGTAGTTTGTATTTTGTTGTCCAAGCTTTTAAATTATTTGATATGCTTTACGACAATAACAGATTATTTTTATACTAAAGAGGTTATTAGAACTGAGAAGTTAATCCGAAAATATGTGCTCGACGTGTAGAAATCTCAAGTTTTTATTGTTATATATATCCTGTTGTTGTCACAAACTATTCTGGAATGGCAATGAAGAATTTGACTGCTTTTAAATTTCTGTCTCATTAATAGAAACGGCAAACATATTGTTTCAATGGTTTGACCTTAATCCCTTATCTAATTATGTGATATTTGACAAATAAATGTAGACACACAGCTAAGAAAAAAAACACGTTTCAAGTTTTCTCTTTTCACGGTGTAATTTGATATTAAACGTACAGTGTTGATATCATTTTTTTGTGGTGTACATTTTTGAACATGCTGCATAACGTACGAGACAAACTGGCCAAGACTCACATTTCAATCAGACTGCCTTTCAATTTCGTAACAAATTTGTAACTATATGCCTTCTATGTAGATACATAGTATACACGCCTTTCCAATGATATCTTACATTCAAGGTAGTAAACATTGACGAGTACAGTACTCATTTTATCAGAAATATAAACCTTGTGATAATTAATTTTATTTAAGGTGGTACACAACACTACAGGGAGATAACTCTAAAAGTCGGCTGAGCGTTTTAATCACGTTCTAATGTTAAGAAAATATTAAACTTCTCAATGATCAAAATAAGAGTTTGTCAAACTGCTATATATATCCAATGAAATATTTCCCATACAGTGTGTGGTTCAATTCTTTATTTTTATATTATTGTTAAAGGGTCAAAGTACTTGTTTTGTCAAAATGTTATGAAAATTAAACGAGCCAAATTAATTTTAGTCGACGTGTTTGGTTCCACCTTAAACAGTATGCACAAAGAGTGACTTGAAAAAATTATTGACCAAAAAAAATAAGTGACTGTGCTGAATGGAATTGTGAATAAATTGAATTTGCACAAAACTTGATAATCACTTGAAGATTTATATAAAATTACGACAAATTATAAGCAATAACCATAGTAACAAAACTGATTCGCTAGGTTCCACTTAAGTTACATCATGATCAGTAACAACTCCTGGTTACAGGCTATGCTACATGTTGAAAAACACCTATTTGACCATTGCATTTTTTTTTTGCAGTGCACGAAGCACCTGGAAGTGACAACGATATAGGATGCTGTGGTTGTATATTGATAGGATTATCATATATTCTTGTCGTCTTGTTTTTCCCGTTTTCTTTGTGTATGACAATTAAGGTAAGTCAAATAGGCCAAGCTAATATAAATTTATGTTTCCAATCCTTGTTGTATACTCTGAGAAATGTTCTATCATACTGCAACAGTCAAGCGGGAGACTCTCTTGTCATACATCTTAGTGTTTTTGATAGTTAAAAAAAATACACGGTGTTGTAAGCAGGCATTGCGGTCATCAAAGTTTCAAGTACGATTATTGTACTCATACTCCGACATCAACCAATCAAAATACTGGATTTTGTGATTTGAGTACAAATTTTGTACTCCGAGTACTGTGTAATGGTTTAGGACCGAAGACCCAGATGTCGTTGGGTGGCTGTCTCGACGAGAGATTGACATACCCTTACATATATTTTTTTTATTGATATCAACGCTTTTAAAGTTACAACCGAAGTTTGCTACGGTCAATACAACTGCATTGCACAAATAGTATTGCTGCAAAAAAAAACTGCAAAAAAAACAAAAATAAAAACTATACGCTGTAATATTTCAGATCGTGACGGAGTATGAACGAGCAGTAATATTTCGACTGGGACGGGTACTTCCCGGAGGAGCTAAGGGCCCGGGTAAGTTGTTCATAATTGATTGTTTTTTTCTTTCTTCTATTTTTCTTTGAGGTTAACATACATATAAAGGACATTACTCTTAAAGTCATAGGAACGTTTGTGTCAATCCCTTTCTAATTTATTTTCAAAACTTTCAAGATATCATATAAAAAGAAGATGTGGTATGATTGCCAATGAGACAACTCTTCACAAGAGACCAAATGACACAGAAATTATCAAATATAGGTCACCGTACGGCCTTCAACAATAAACAAAGCCCATACCGCATAGTCCGCTATAAAAGGCCCCGAAATGAGAAATGTAAAACAATTCAAATGAGAAAAATAACGTCCTAATTATTGTACCAAAAAAATGAACGAAAAACAAATATGTAACACGGCAACAAACAACAACCACTGAATGTATTTTGATTCTGCTTCACATGGATACTTAAAAGGCAGTGATGAAACTTGATAAAGAAAACATATAAGTCATTAAAGAGCAATCTTCTTTAACACAGCTCCACCCATTAACATACCAACAGTCAGTGCCTTTTCATTCAATATATATGTTACATATACTTGCTTCTGATATGTTTATTTTATGAATATTTTTAGGGTGAAACTTACTGTCATTTTTTCTCTTTCTGTATGTTATATTTTCTTCATTTTAGGAATGTTTTTCATTCTACCTTGCCTTGATGATTTCAAGAAAGTTGACCTGCGTACAGTTTCATATGATGTACCCCCTCAAGAGGTAAATAAAGGAAGATTTTAAAAGAGTCAATCGTTTTAAATTTTCTGCAGTTGTGAAAAAAAAAATTATTTTTAATTTTAAATTTTTACCTGTTAAAAAAGAAGAAGATTGGAAGGGGCATACTTATAAATCGGAGGATATGCAACACAATGTCTAGAAGAAAGAAGTAGGAAAGGCAAATAACGGCCAATAATAAGCTTCAATCGTCATACCTTTGACCTTCTTCTTCTTTACGTAAATCCTGCCAACATTGCAGCATACACAGCTAGCTGTCTTTACTTAACGGATCAGTTTAAAATAATAAACTTAATCCCACTAAAATTATTTCAAAGTTAAAAAGTTGAATACGTCCTCCACCGGAAAAACCCTACCCTATATGTTTAAACTGCAGAGGTGTGCAGAATATATTACACCTCTCATAAAATTGAAGATTGGACATAAAAAAAGGTAACATCATACAAAAAACCGGAGATAATTCGAAACAACAGTAGAATAAACTCTCCTTACATAGATTTAGAACTTCTTCAATACAAAATTTTCTATTTTATGTTGTTGGAGTGGAGTGGGAAAGACGTCCAAGCGCAATTGAATATGTACTAGAAGATAAGGCACTCGAACTTGCGGACAGGGGATGTGTTTTTCGTGTTTATTTTCAAAATTCAATTTCTTTTGTCAGCTGAGAAAGTACATTTAGTAATCAATTTAAGGCATTGTCAATTTTGCCGGCCGTCTATTTTGCCGGCTCTGATTAAAATACATGTATCTTAATTCAAGCCGGCAAAATAGCCTATTTCTGTAGAAGTAGCTCTTTTGTCACGGAATATAAGTTCTGTCATAATATAAGTTCCAAATGGAAGAAATATATCATGGAATATTATTTCCACTGGAACAAATATTACAGTAATTGTTCCTAACGGAATAAAGGTTATAGAATATTTGTTCCATTTGGAACAGGTATTATGGCATTGTTTATAACAAAGATACCAGTGGAACTTGTTTTAGGTGGATCAAATATACGTTGACAGTTTGACCGACAACAGCCATATAGTGAATTTGTTGCCAGCACCTAAAAAATAGAAGTCTCCGATTTTTTTTTCAGTAAAGGTTATTGTTTTTATATTTGTATGTCGATGTTTTCCTTCAGATCTTGACCAAAGACTCAGTAACAGTAGCAGTGGATGCTGTAATTTACAGTCGGATATTTGACCCGACGATGTCGGTCTGTAATGTCGAGAATGCAGATCACTCGACACGACTTCTTGCAGCAACTACACTCAGAAACGTGCTTGGGACAAAGAATATGTCAGAACTTCTCAGCGAAAGGGATGTTATCGCCAGTTCAATGCAGGTAGGTTTTGCGATCATCTCGTTTCAGTGTTATTTTTATAGTTTGTCCCCCGACTGTCGGGTCAGGATATTAAAGGATCATAGATTTATTCTTACGAGGAAGCTCTGAGCATGCTCGGAGGATGCTTGGAGCTTTTTAAGTAGGCTCTTTTATTTGAATAGGCTAGATGTGTACACAGGTGTTAATCGAGCGTCCTCTATGATGCTCTACTTTCCTTATAGAGGTGGTGTAGATTTTATTGACATCTTAATGGATCATGATAATTATTGTCAAATAAATTGCTGAGAAGAGCCTACTTAAAGCTCCGAGCATCCTCATAACATGCTCAGAGCTTCCTCGTAAGAATAAATCTATGATCCCTGAGCACGGGAGTATAGTATTGAATTTTGACAGGATTCATTGCGACATTTAATACTTCCTTGAGAAAACTGATTGCGTTCATCAATAATACGGTTGATGATGAAAATCATTTAATTATATACAGTCAATTAAGTTCAAAAACTTAAATGCGACTTTATCGAAAAAGTTATGAAAATAAAAGCACTACTTTTAGGACAGCGAACCATAAATATCTTCTATGTTGATTAACAACAAAAGAAGTTTTACCAGGAAAATCAAGGAAGGTATTATCACTAAACAGTCGTTTTATAAAGGGACATGTGATCGTTATTTTTACGCTGTCAAAAGATATTTTATGTTCTTTTGTGCTTACATCATTTCCTGTAATATCAATTAAGTTTATTAAAAATAATGCACTATAATACCCGAATGGGGTTGATGGCATACATGTAGAAATACATATTTTATTTAGTAAAAGCACATTTAATTTGAATAAAGAAAACATGCTGAAATAATTAATATTGATATTTTTAATGTCATTAAATACTTCTTACAAAAAGAGACGGACCTTGTGCCAAACGCATATGTTAACTATATATATATCATTATGCATTTTCCAGCAAATTCTAGACGAATCAACAGACCCATGGGGTATCAAAGTTGAAAGAGTAGAAATGTGAGTATTTTACAATCAACTGATAAAAAAGTGTGTCCTTATAAAGTACCTTATCTGAATTATACTTAAATAGCACTAATATATATAGAAGCTAATCCAGAGGGTGGGGTACTGCCTTTACCAACTTTATAGCACAATTTCTGATTTTGACTGCCAAGCTCTCTATGTTTAGTTGAAACTCTTGGACCTATCATTGGAATATATCGATTCAAACTCTGCGCTGTAAACTGCATACCTTTCAATAAATGTAACCAATAAATATGGTAATTATACGACCCCAAAAAAATTTTGGGTTCGTATAATGGTATGATGTCGTCGTCTGCATCGTCGTCCTCCTAAGACACTTTGGTTTCCGGATAATAACTTTAGTTTAAGTGAATTGATCTTAATGAAATTTTTTCAGAAGGTTCAATACCACAAAAGGAAGGTTGGGATTTATTTTTGGGATGATGGTCCGAACCGTTTAGGAATTAGGGGCCAAAACAAGCATTTTTCTAGTTTCAGGATAATAACTGGTTTACCAGTATTTCAATTGCTCTGAAAGTATACTGCAATGTTTAAAATCACAAGTAGAAGGTTTGGATTCATTTAAGGGGTTACGGGGCCAAAGTTTAGTAATTAAGGGCCAAAAAGGGGCCAAAACAAGCATTTTTCTAGTTTCCAGACAATACCTTGTGTGTAATTGCATGGAAGCTCTCTGAAATTGTACCACAATGTACCATATAACAAAGGGAGGCTGGGATTTCTTTTTGGCCCTTTTTTGTCCCAAAATATGTAGGAATTAAGGGACAAAAAAGGGCCAAAAAGAAGCATGTTTCTAGTTTCCAAACAATCATGACAATGACTTGTGTTTAAGTGTATGGATCTATCTGAAATCGTACTACAAGGTTCAATATTACAAAGGAAAGCATGGGATTGAGTTGAAGGGTTATTGCTCCAAGGGGGGTTTCAATAAATTGGGGGGGGGTCTCAGTTTACCATTTTTTTAAGGGATTTTTTTTTTTTTTTTTCAACATTTTTCAAATTTCAAATTTTGAAAAGTTTCAATAAGAAATATTCAGTTGCACAGTATTGTGCAATAGATGTGTTAGATCTTGAACCACATTAATTTTGTGGCAAAAACCTATATTATGTCAAAAATTTGATCACAATCAAAATTCAGACGGGATCAAGCTTGAATATTGTGACCAAACTTGCCCCAACTGTTCAGGGTTCGACCACTGGGGTCGTATAAAGCTGCGCCCTGTGGAGCTCCTTGTTTTCTTATCTGACATCAGTGGTTGTGCCATATTTTTCGGTTTTCTCCTGAATTTGATTTTTGGTGGTCATTGTTAATCTAGATCTAGATAAGATTAACGGATGTACTTAGGTGAAATTAAAAAAAAATCTAGAATTAAAAATTGATACTATAAGTCGGAAGAGCATAGCTGAGGAACAAAATAAGCTAAAACTATTGATTGGTTTAATGGAGCTCCTTTTCGAGATATTTCAATTTTTTTAATGGCGGGAAAAGGCTGACTCTGACTTTCTCTTTTTGAATGGTTTTACATTCGTTATTTTGGGCCCTTTATAGCTTGCTGTTCGGCCTGAGCCAAGGCTCTGTGTTGAAGACCGTACTTTGACCTATAATGGTTTACTTTTACAAATTATGACTTAGATGGAGAGTTGTCTCATTGGCACTCATACCACATCTTCTTATATCTTTTTACCTTATATTTGCATTGGTATTATTTGGGTCTCAAATTGAAAGAAAAGGCTAGAATCTGCTTAAAAAATTTTGGTAAATGACTTTTTATGAGCTATTGAAGCCTGATATGAAAAGAAAAATTGGTGTTACAGGGCAAAATATTTTACCCTGTATTGTAGGTAAAACTGACACAAATTCTTAAACCTGACTTAAGTACATCCTTAACGCTTGCTAATTATTGTTTGCTGTAAAGTGACATTTGCTTTACTTGTATTGCTTGAGTTGACGTTAACTTACATGTTCTTTCATTCATTCAGACAACTGTTGTTTATATAGAGTTTCACCCATTTATTTTTCAGTAAGGATGTAAGATTACCTGTGCAGCTACAGAGAGCAATGGCTGCCGAAGCTGAGGCTTCTAGAGAAGCACGTGCTAAGGTGAGTAACATGGCAGATACTTTAGTTATTTAGGTTTAAGTAATAAAAGGGGTACATTTATGTACAACTTCTACAAAATGATCTAGGCGATAAAAGTGGAAGAGGGGACCTTGGTTTTCAGAGAACACTTAAATCAGTAATGCGTTTATAATCGGCTGTTTCGTCAATTCTTTTAAGCGCTCATGTGACATAGAAGTACTGTAATCTTTGTTATTTAGAAGCTTAAAATATATATATTAAAAAATATTTGAAACAAACGTACAAATGGTTTTGAAGAGTTCTGCCACTTACCATAGATTATACCTTCATCATATCTGTTGCTGATCATATATAGCATAGTGGAATAACCTCTACTGATGTCATTTGATGTTTGTGTTGTAGGTTTGCTGTTTTATTGTCATAAACATCATATATGATATTGTCCTCCTATTCACATGAGATACGTATTCATCTATAACGAGAGCTCAGTTGATCTTTAAAGTATAAAATCAAACTCGCTATTTAACCAAGATACCAGGACATATAATGACTTTTAAAAACACCCAATGCTATTTGATATTAAATAGTACCTTTATTTTCCAAACGAAAACAGTTTTACCTGAAGCATGTTAATACCAAATAAAAAAAAATCATTTTCAGGCAAAAATGTTTCACCAAAACCGCACAAAACACATTTATTGAGTTTGAAGAAGCAAAATTAAAAGTATTTATAAATTATGCCATTCAAAGATTACTACTTGAACTTTTCCACAGGTTGTGGCAGCTGAGGGAGAACAGCATGCCTCACGTGCCCTGAAGGAAGCAGCCGACATCATGGCCCAATCACCAGCCGCCATTCAGCTCCGTTATTTGCAGACATTGAACAGCATTGCAGCAGAGAGGAATTCCACCATTATATTCCCTCTTCCAATGGATCTATTACGAGGATTTATGAAGTGAATTAATTCTTGAAAGTGTGTGTTCGTGCATGAATCTGCTTTAGGATACAAAGCATTTTTCTCTACCGAAAATTGCTTAATATTTCTACATTAGTGCAGACTAACACTGCTTCCTTGATCAGACTGTTCCAATAAACTAAAAAAAACACCTGGCATTGAATGGTTGAACGTGATGCAAAGCAAAATTGTTCATCATATTCTTATGGAGCTACCATTTTACTTTTATTGGGGGGGCTATGATGAAATTTGAAATTTGGCAGGACCAAATAGAGTAAAAAATAAAAAGGCAGGACAGAAATTACAACTAAAACAAAAGGCAGGACAAAATTTTTCATCCTAGCAACCCCCCCTCCCACGAAAAATCAATGGTAGCTCCCTTACGATTGATGATCACTGATGTAAGTGGCACATTTATCACTCAAGTGTGCAATATTCACATAACGATGACAACATGTGCCTTAAGAACGTAGTTTGTTTGACTGTGTTATTTATTTATTTACTCATTGATTCAAAAGTAGGGTATACTCAAATGTATTTTTGTAAATATGATTGTATATTATTTGTTTTACATTGAAATAAGTAAAGGTTACTCACACAAAGTTAATTCTTTCTGCCAGACAAGATCTATCATACATCTTAACTGAAACATGAAAATACTAATATATGTAGTATATAAGTCAAATTAATGGCAAGTTGATAAACAGTTGAAAACTGGGGAGGAGGTCCAAAGGGGGGAATCGAAAATCAAGAAAGACAGACAATACTTACGAAAAACAGACCGATTGAGTATAGTACCAGAGAAATAGGGAACATATCCATAAAAAAATATACACCAAAAATCTTTTCAAATACAATACAATTTAAAAGTTTATGGTTCTCGATACTTACCCATGTTTTATAAAGGACATACACCATTGAAGAAGAATTACTCTTCTATTGTTCTCACCTCTCCAGTTTTCACAATGGTGTAGCAGGTTATTGACCTAAAAACGAAAGATGACAATAGGACAAACAAGTCAACAAAACACTACATACAAAACTAAAGCCTCAGCAACACGAACCCCAGCATAAGATAGGGTGTTCTCATGTGGCCCAGAAGCGAAACGCACACTCTGGAATGCCGTGTCAACGTAATAGATATATATTATCAATATGCAGGCGCTGCAATGATGTTGCTATACATAGAAATGGAAAGTTAACAATTGCATTGAAAGCTGAAATCATTCCTTTTGTCTTTAATTAAGTTTTGATTTCAAACGACCTTCATTGTCATTTTTAGATGTAAGCCAATATCATGAAGATATGAGACATATATTAAAATTCCCTATGTCGTGTATGTGGTATCCTTTATTTAAAGTTCTATGTTCGAAGCTATAAATGGATAAATATGCAATATATATGGACATTGTCGGAAAATATAAAATTTGTTTGTAGGAGCTTAAGAAACAGGTCGAAAAGTGAGGCTCGTAGTGAGTTATATTTTCCGACAATGTACATATATTGTTTTATCCTGAAATTGACTCTCAACACTTGAAAGTTTAATTAGTAAAATCCAAATCATTGTCTCTAATTTCTCAAAGAAATCCAAATAGTTTTAACGCGGACCGCGAAGAGGACCCTAAAATGAACTGGTATGCAAAAAGAAATATCCATATTACCACTTACTCAACATGGAAGCGGGATAACAGGACAATTTATTTGTACAAATAAAGCAAAAATGTATCTGTATACCTGTTATTTGGTTATTGCAGGATAATGTAAATTAAATGTTCTAGTGTTAACATTCAACAATCATTCATTGTTAAGGTCTACTTTGAACATAAAAATGTATCATTAAAAAAAACAATTAATGATTTTAATTCAGTGGGTATATGTTTAACAACTTTAGACAAATAGTTTTAATATCGCTAGGTGTTTTAAAATGTTTAAATAGCCAGGTCATTAAGAATATGATGAAAGGCATTGACCTAAACTAGGTATCAGAAAATTTCATACTTTTGTCTCGTGGATTTGAATGGAATGGCATGGCATGTATTTTTATTTTCGTAAAACAAAGTACAATAGTATAGAAACATACACAAAGAAGAGTCTATACTAAAGACAAAGATGCGCACTTCTCTTTGGTTTTATTTATTTAATTTTTTTTTTTTTGCTCCTGGTTTCTAGTAAGTCTTTTTTATTCGAGATAAAATCAAACAACAACAGAAAATCTTTGAAATTTAATCAAAATGGTTGTTCAAAGCGGACATTGGAACTTTGATTATATGAACGTCTTAAATTACAATGTAGTAAAGAGACATCAAACAATTATATTATATTATATGTCTGGTTCAAAATAAAATCAAAGATGCCTCGATCGGTGGACAAGTGTCTAATTTAGTCTTAGATGCATGATGTTTTTTATTAGTTGTTATCGGCTTTGAAATAACTGTCAGTAACTGCGAGTACTCTCAGATGTGTACTTAGTGTCTTTTTGTTGTTGGGATGTACAAGTACCCGGCCACGTCCACTTTATGCTTTTGTTAGATGTACATCTATTTGTATCCATCTAATGAGCCTTTTTCAACTGATTTTTATAGTTCGTTCTTATGTTGTACCGTTACACCACTATCCCAGGTTAGGGGAGGGTTGGGATCCCGCTAACATGTTTAACCCCGCCACATTCTGTATGTACGTGCCTGTCCCAAGTCAGAAGTCTGTAATTTAGTGGTTGTCGTTTGTTGGTGTGTTACATTTTTTGTACATAAATTAGGCCGTTAGTTTCTCGTTTGAATTGTTTTACATTTGTCTTTAATTTCAGGGCATTTTACCGGGCTTTGCTCATTGCTGAAGACCGTACGCAACGGTGACCTATTATAGTTGTTAATCACATGTGGCATTTGGTCTCTTGTGAAGAGTTATCTCATTGGCAATCACATCACATCTTTTTGTCGAGTCTGCGACATTTGTCGCAACAGCGAGACATTGCGATCCTACATTCCGTCGGCGTTGTTGTCGTTGTAGTCGGCGGCGACCACAAATATTCACTCTGGTCCGAGACCACAATTATTTCGTAATGCATTTCTTTTAGAACATAAATGAAAATTTAAAAAATCCCACCTGCGCTTTCTCAATGAAATTTTTACAGTGTGTTTTACATCTTTTGGGACAAATTATATCAAAAATATAGAAAACTTCATCGGCTCTAACTCAAAATATGGACAATTTTATGTTTAGGGCGTCTTGGAATCTTTTGACAGCTTCCGAAGTGCTAGTTTTTAACCTTTTTCAACTGGCCCAAATCACTACTTCACCCCCTGCTTGCCATTTGAGTCTTCGTTCATTCAGACCTTCGCTAATACTGTGATGACTGTCGTAATCTTGACTTGGTACCACCATACACTTTCGAACGACTAAAACCCGGGTTTTAGATTGCGCTAAACTAACAACGTGCTGGATAGTTTAAAAGGGCATTAGCTGTCAAATTCATCTTCATCGATTTGACTCAAATTCTCATATTTGATTTATAACACACTAAAACGTATGTCCAAATTATATTGAGTCTGAAATAAACAGTTAACAATACATGTACTCTATAAAAATATATCAGAATTTCGTGTGTATTTTAGCCTAGACGACATCTTATTAACTATCGAGATGACATGCGAAAACTGCCGACGGTCTCATAACCCGAAATAAACATAAATATAAACATAAATAATTAGCGACCTCGTGCAATTGGATTTTTCTCTAGTTATGTTTGATTTCATGTTTTAAAAAATAAGTTAATCATCGCTTTTACCTGTATAAAAATGTATGTGTGGATCGAATCAGTCAGCGAAATGGTTTTCCTTTGTTTCACTTTCAATGTGGACATTCTTTTCCTTTTAATAGCTGAACATGACTAATACATGCGCAACCAATATTTAGCTAATGGGTGAAATTGAAGGTCACATGAATACGGATTCAATGAGGTCGAATTATTCACTTGCAAGTAAATAATTCATCACCGGTGTTTCTTTGCTTATTTTGACAAAGTTGAACCAAATTGGCTGCTAAAAGTGAATTTGTATTTCATTATTTCACTTTTACTAATGATTGAAACAAAAAAAAAATCATATCATTTTTTTTTTTTTCAAATCTCGTAGCTTTAATGTGTTTCTTGGATTCAGTGTCCCAATGGGATTACATGTATGATGTGTGAGGAATAAAGCATAATTGCCCAAATTCTGTTTCCACAAACCATCGTTGAAAATCAAAACAAGTTGTAAAACTTCACATATTTCGAATCAGAGGCAATTTTTAAACTCGGGTGTATCTTGGATAATCATATAAAAGAAAAACATGTAGATTCATGTACAGAAAAATTTGTCAAATGTACTACAAAAAAAAACGAAGGTAAACAAGCTAACTTCCCAAAAAGCTACACCGAGTCTTTTGTCTTTCTCAATTACTACCTTCTGTTATTGTGTGTGGCTGCAAGATGTTGGAATGATGGCTTAAAAAGACTCAGCTTTATGCACACCGTCAGAGCGAAGAAGTAAAAAATTAAAATGAAGATCAACACATATCGTATACTAGTTGTCTGCTTTAAAAGATCCCGACAATATTTAGTGACCGTTAACCCCTAAAGGGTTTGATGCGAAAGTGGTTGGAATGTACTGTATGTTTACAAGGTTAATTCTTTGTGGTAATTAAAAGGAATACAAGGGGCAGGGGTATCTATCAGAGAGATTTGTTCACATTCTTCCAGTTACATCATAAACCATTTATGTACTAGTAATCTTTTACATTTAACGAGCATTTGAGATCTTTTATCACAGTTCCTGCACACCAGAAATCATGTTTGTGTTCTTTTGCATTTTTAAATAAGCAATAACAATTCAAATAAAATAATGCACTGGTTTTAATTAAAAAGAGAGGTGGACATATATACCAAAGGGATTATCGAACGTATAAGTCGAAAACGAACTGTAAAATGACAAAAAAAAGAAAACCGAACCAAAAAAAAAATAACAGTCTACGAAAAACAACACAGAAAACTTGAAAATGAGCATCAAGAAACCCACCAAAACATGAACCAACGACAACCACTGAACTACAGTCCCCTGGCTAGGGACAGGCACATAAATAATGTGGCGGTGTTAAACATGTTTATGAGCGATCAATCTCACTCCTTTTCCCCAAATCTAGGACAGTTATTGTATGAACGTCTCACAAATGTGAAAAGCGAAATACCTTTCAATTTGTTTGTACAGTTATCAGACCGAGGATGTTTAAACGACGTGAGGGTTTGGTAAACAATAATTTTGTAGAAATCTATATATTTTCAATAAGTTTATTTGCTTGCATACCACTTCATTTCATGTTTGCAATCGATTGTTCCTGTTTGTAATCGTAGATTATAAATTAAAACATAAATTAGTAATTGAATACACATAATGAGTTTTATCAACCATGCATGTCATTCATGACGACAACAATAACTGTATTGTTTTTTTCGATCAATGAGGTCGTTGTAGAAATGTTTTAATAGGTTTACACAGTGTTAAGTTTATTTATTCAATATTTTTTGTAGTATCTTTTTATCAAAAATTCTTACTTTCAGTTTACGAGTGTCCTTATTTTTTTTTCTCTTTTTTTTTTTTTAAATTCACATATATTTTTTTTATAAATATACCTACATGCAGGGAACACAAATTATAAGAAATACCTTGAAAGACCTATAGATCATAAAGGGATAAATAAATGGAGGGGATAAAAAAAGTTAGGAATGTTGGATAGAGGGGGTAAAAAAATGGGGATGTTGGATAGAGGGGAAAAGATTGGGGATGTTGGATAGAAGGGGTAAAAAAGTAGGGATCAAATCATCGAAATATTCTTTACTAAGCTGAGAACAACCCATGCTTTGCAAATTTTAGGGGGGGGGGGCACGCCCGCCACGCCCTGCCTGAAACCGCCCCTGCATATATTCAAGTATAGGACAATATAATAAATAAAATAAAATATAGGGTGAGTCACCCCACCCCCTCCTGTTTCAGAACTTGGAAACTGTCGAGATCCCTACCCCTAAACCATATATATTCATGTATGGGACAATATAACAAATCAGATGAAATATAGAGGGAGTCCCTTGGGTCATCCCATCCCCTCCTGTTTGAGAATTTGAAAACCGTTGAGATCTCCACCCCTTACCCATATATATTCATGTAAGGGACAATATAACAATTCAAATGAAAGATAGGGGTCCCTGGGGTCACCGTACACCCTCCTGTTTGAGAACTTGGAAATGGTCAAGATCCTCACCCCTAAACCATATACAGATGTATTGGACAATATAACAAATCTAATAAAATATAGGGGAAGTCCCTGTGGTCACACCATCCCTCCTGTTTTAGAACTTGGAAACAGTCGAAAACCCAACAACGAAACAATATATATTCATGTATGGGCCAATATAACTAATTAAATGAAATATAGGGGGAATCCCTGGGTTCACCCTACCCCTCCTGTTAGAGAACTTGGAAACCGATGAGATCCCCACCTCTAAACCATATATATTCATGTATGGGACAATATAACAAACCAAATGAAATGTAGGGGAAGTTTCTAGGGTCACCCTACCCCTTTCTGTTTGAGAACTTGAAAACCGTCGAGATCCCCACCCCTAAATTATATATATTCATGTATGGGAGAAAATAACAAATCATTTACATTTTACTATGGGCAGTTCAGCCAGACCTCACCTTTGATCCCTGTAGTAGTGAACATTTATTTGATTCGTGTCTCACAACTTTTGTACTATAGAACACAAACTCAGTTTTCTTTCCAGAGAAAGCAGTCCATTCATACTATTACATGGTCGTACAAAGTCAACTTGCACTTTTAGCAGTCAACTAAAACCAACGTTAACTACCAAGTAGAACAACTGCAATCATTGCTAACTTGTACCACTGCAGACTCACCATAAACATATGCATTGATATATGCATGGCTTTTAAAACTTTGATGACATATAAATTATTTGCCTTAATAATTAATTCATTAGATAAACATGAATGTTTAATGTCGACGCAACATTGCCACAGTTTTCATAATTACGTTTGCCTTGGTTTTTGGTTCACTGCCTCAGCACTTTGATTAAGTTCTTTTACCTCTTTAATTCTTTTCAGAAACCTATACCGAGTTAAATATATAATCACAATCCAAAGAGTTTGAATATAGTGTTCATACTAGCACTATTATAACTATTTCTCAGGTACTATAAGCAGGTCAACTTTATTTGGTGTATGGAATAATTGTACGGCGAACATGTTCTTATTTCATGGTTCATTGATAAATGTTAAGATCCTTCCCGTTTTTAGTGGGGTTCATATTGTTCGATCTAAGTTTTCAAAGTTGTTTATTGTATACTGTTGTTTGTCTGTTTTTTGCCATCTATTTGTCAGTTCGTTTTCGACTTGTGAGTTTGTTTATCCCGTATCTTACGCCTCTATTTTACCGTAGTGTAATGTTTATTGGTCGCTAAGGTTACTGATAAGCACAGTAGGATCTTTTTTAGAAATGCATGGTTTACGCTAGAGAAAGAGTTGGGTGGATTTAGACGTTTGGCGGGAAGATAAGTGGCCGGGTCAAAAGTTATAGGGGTGATCGTAAGGGACTCCGTATGGAGAACATTTAGAGAACACCCCTATCTAGTAAATAATATATTCGGCCAAGGGTATATAAGCGAATGAGAAACGACACTTGGGGCTGTCGGTTGGCTGACGATGAGCCGTCATAAGTCAACAGAGCGTACGTCGGTAATATTGTAACAAATCTGGACTGATAATTGTTATTATTTAACCTATTATTTATTGTATATTACATATATTTATTTGAATATTGCCGGGAGGTCAACTTCTCGGATGTGCTGAAATGCATTGACTTTCATACTCATGATTTAAACTATTTGTACTTTGCAAGTGATAAGGGCCAGTTTTATATGTATATCTTGGTAATGTTTACCTATGAAATACTTTGATTATCCCGTCATAGTGATTTATTTTGACAAATATCGTCGTGAGATTCAACTTCTTTACATCTGCCATGACACCGTTCTGTACTTTCACTTTGCGATCTCATATTATTATTTGTTTAAGTTAACACTTTATCAATGCATGTGAATTACGTATTTATTATGTTTGTGCCTCCCTTTTCATTAACATTGTCTTTATTTATGATAGAACAGGGTTTTCATTGATCTCATTTAAGCATTATATCTAATGCGTAAGGTTATGTAAATTACACCCAAGTTCATACGCCGTATCGAGAAAGGAATTTACTGTCCGTTTAAAAAATAGCATTATGTAGAAATGTCCTTTTAGTTTTATTTGCTTTTAAACATAATTCGGACAAGAAGGACAAAATGAGGACAACTCAATAATGAGTCTTTATTTAATAATAACGAAATCTGATTGTCTTCTTGAACGTTTCAAGCCAAAAGACGTAAGAAACGTTGCTTTTGATTGGACGATTAGATGTTTACTCTAACGTCATAGTAAGTGCCAAAACACATTTATAAATAGGAGCCTGGAGAACAGACATGTCATTCTGAATCAATCTCTTGAACCGTCAACTACCTTTTATATTGACCACCCGATTTATTGCTTTATCTGTTGAATGATGAATGTGTATTTGATGTTTATTATATTGAAAGAAGAAGTCAAAATACTACTAAAATAAATATCATTGTTATGTTTATTACAAATCTGTTTCTCCACAATGCCGTTGATTCCACTCCTCCTGAATGATGAGTTAAACAGTTTTATAGTAACCCTATGTTTGTTACAGTTTGGTGTCAGAAGTGGGATGACAAAAATAATTGTCATCCAGTGATCGAATACCTCGCCTGTGATTGTTAAGTTTGAATAGAAATCTTAATTTTTCAACGATATTTATAGTAAACTAGTAATAATTTTCAATGTCTGACGAATCTGATTCAGAAATCGAGTTTATTATGGATAAACGTGAAACGGTCGAGAAAAATAATGAAGACTCTGCATTAAATACAGTAAAACAAGGTCAAGGTGATATGGAAAGTGAATTTAATGACAACGTACGAGACAATATGGTTAGACAGAGAAATACAGTTGAGACGGAACGGAATTTTGAAGGTGAACCAGGTGTTTCGTATTTGGAAAATAATAGCGGTCATGAACGAAAATGGTGAAATGCACCACGATTTTGCCGTGAACAGTTGCCGATTGCTGGACATCCTGCTACAATTCGTCCAGATGCTTATAGTGGATCAGATGGTTGGGAAGAATATTTTTCGCATTTTCAAGATTGTGCAGAACTCGGCAGATGGAGTACGGAAGATCGAGTATTGACACTTGCTGCAAGTTTAAAGGGCCCTGCACGAACTTTTTATATGAGTCTTCCTACACATGAACGCCGACCTTATAGTATTCTTGTCCGACGCTTAGAAGAAAGATTCGGAAGTGCCCGTCAACAAACAGATGGTTATCGCGTTTTGAAATCAGAACAAGAAATTCCGGTGAAACAGTTGCTGCTCTCGGTGATGACCTCCGTCAGATGGTACAAAAAGCTTATTGTAACTTGGATTCATTGGCACAAGAAGTGTTGGCGCTCAATCAGTTATACAAGTCGATTCCTATAGAAATGAAATGTCGATGCGTAGATCGATAATGTAAAACGGTCGCTGACGCTGTAGATATAATTGAAAGATATGAGGCTCTTTTGGGGGAGTCAAGTCAAAAGAAAACTAGTGTCCGCTCAGTTTCTTATGAAAATTGTAGTGAAAATACCTTAGATATGGAATGGCAAAATAATGGTGACCCAAATGTCAGATTAATTTCCCAACAGCCAAATAGTGACAAAACCATTCAAATGCTTTTAAATAGAATGGATAAGTTAGAAAATCAGATTCGGAATACGAACAACCGATCCAACTTTAAATTTGGCCGCAACAATTACCAAAACGGGAGTAATACACAGAATCAACGGACCTGCTTCATTTGTGACTCGCCTGATCATTTTTATAGACAATGTTCTATGTCTAATGATTATGAATTTAGGGAGAATAAACCCCCGAATTCACAGAATTTTAGAAATTTCAGACAAAATACAACTATGGAAACGGTTCAGGGAGACAATCTTCCGTTTATTCAATAGGTCGGGAGTTGACGATTACAGAAGTCGTATTTTATGTTAATTAAATGATTTTAA
Source organism: Mytilus galloprovincialis (assembly GCF_965363235.1). Lineage (NCBI taxonomy): Eukaryota > Metazoa > Mollusca > Bivalvia > Mytilida > Mytilidae > Mytilus > Mytilus galloprovincialis. The sequence continues at coordinate 77,955,953 of NC_134845.1, read as the reverse complement.
AGATGTTGGAAATGAAATTCAGACTGCAATTATAAATAGCAGAATAAATCAAATAGGGGGTCAAGAAAAATAACAGATAATGGATTTTATATGCATGGTTCCGTTTATGGACAAACATAAGAGAACTTTGGCAAAATATCTTTTATGAAAATAATGTGATTATTTGTGATATTACCTTGATAAAATTTTAGAACAAGATTTATTATCTAAATTCGTGCAGTACCAGTAAATTACGGAATATTGAAGTGACAAAGAAAGCAGAAAAATAATTCACATAGATAGACTCGCAGAATATAATGGAAATGATATTACAAAATAGTTTAAAGTGACAAAAGAAAGTGTCTCAAATTCTAGCAAGAAGTAAAGTTAAAACCAAAGAAGAGGACAAGACGCCATTCAAAATTTATTGTGCTTGTGTGTTTAAATGTGTATCACTCGTTATTTTTATTTTTTTATGAATAAGATTATTCATGTGTTGAGATATAGTGTATATGAAGAAGTATTGGTGCAGTGTTGTGAATGCATCCAGTTGTTATGTGATATTTCTAGAAACGTAGCCCAGATTTGCCGATAGGGACTGATCACCCCAGAGTTGGTTGAAAAGAGGGGGTTTTCTAGAAAATTTGGTGGAATATTGTGATATTTCCAAGGTGGTTAATAATTATAGTTGCAGCGTCAACAGAAATTATTATTTGATGTTAAAGTGATACTGTGTTTTTGTAGATAAGTGGAAGAAATTCGTGAATGGCTCTAGTGTTTCTCTATGGTTTTTTAAATGTGTCCGATGTCATATCAGAAATTGCTATGATTGTAATAGTGAAAATTATCTACAGATGACAGAAAGATGATTTCCCTGAAGACACAGAAGTGTGGATGATATAATTAAACTGTGTGAATATATTCCATTAAAGATTGAAGAACATAGAGACTATAAGTGAAGAATAAAAGTACTGGTATACTGTTACCTCAAGAAAATACAGGAGTATTTTAAGACTTGGGTGGGGGGAATTGTAACAAATCTGGACTGATAATTGTTATTATTTCACCTATTATTTATTGTATATTACATATATTTATTTGAATATTGCCGGGTGGTCAACTTCTCGGATGTGCTGAAATGCATTGACTTTCATACTCATGATTTAAACTATTTGTACTTTGCAAGTGATAAGGGCCAGTTTTATATGTATATCTTGGTAATGTTTACCTATGAAATACTTTGATTATCCCGTCAAAGTGATTTATTTTGACAAATATCGTCGTGAGATTCAACTTCTTTACATCTGCCATGACACCGTTCTGTACTTTCACTTTGCGATCTCATATTATTATTTGTTTAAGTTAACACTTTATCAATGCATGTGAATTGCGTATTTATTATGTTTGTGCCTCCCTTTTCATTAACATTGTCTTTATTTATGATAGAACAGGGTTTTCATTGATCTCATTTAAGCATTATATCTAATGCGTAAGGTTATGTAAATTACACCCAAGTTCATACGCCGTATCGAGAAAGGAATTTACTGTCCGTTTAAAAATAGCATTATGTAGAAATATCCTTTTAGTTTTATTTGCTTTTAAACATAATTCGGACAAGAAGGACAAAATGAGGACAACTCAATAATGAGTCTTTATTTAATAATAACGAAATCTGATTGTCTTCTTGAACGTTTCAAGCCAAAAGACGTAAGAAACGTTGCTTTTGATTGGACGATTAGATGTTTACTCTAACGTCATAGTAAGTGCCAAAACACATTTATAAATAGGAGCCTGGAGAACAGACATGTCATTCTGAATCAATCTCTTGAACCGTCAACTACCTTTTATATTGACCACCCGATTTATTGCTTTATCTGTTGAATGATGAACGTGTATTTGATGTTTATTATATTGAAAGAAGAAGTCAAAATACTACTAAAATAAATATCATTGTTATGTTTATTACAAATCTGTTTCTCCACAATGCCGTTGATTCCACTCCTCCTGAATGATGAGTTAAACAGTTTTATAGTAACCCTATGTTTGTTACAATATCAAGGGCTGAAAGAGCTTTAATATCTAGAGGACACTTTGTACTGGGTACAAAGTAAACGTACGAGTTGATTGGATTGACAAGGCAGACTGTCCCACTCGGAGGACAAGTTGTACCAGCCCGCACTGTCTGGAAGTGAGACTGTCCCATTCGGAGGACAGGCTGTACCAGCACACACTGTCTGATACAGACTGTACCAGCCATACTGTCTTTTAGTGACACATTGTCCCATCTTGAGGACAGGCTGTTCCATTGTATTATAGTTGTATATATATTTGTCTGTTGTAACTTTATTTCGACAGAGTCAGTGTGTATATTTTAGTTCATTGTGCATAACGTAGATAGTTGTAGTTTTTAGTATTGCCGTATTGTATGTGAACAACTTGGATCCAAGTATTGACTGGAACGGACGTTTGGAATATAAACGACTGGTTACACGTTACAGTAGTATGGAAGGATTGTCTGGTATACATATTTAGCTCACCTGGCCTAAAAGGCCATGTGAGCTTTTCTCATCACTTGGCGTCCGTCGTCGTCGTCGTCGTCTGTCGTCGTTAACAATTTTTCAAACATCTTCTCCTCTGAAACTACTGAATGGATTTGAATGAAACTTAAAATGATTGTTCCTTAGATTATCCTGCACAAAGTGTGTGCTTCGATTTTTGATCCGTCAAAAAACATGGCCGCCGTTACTTAAAATAGAACATAGGGGTCAAATGCAGTTTTTGGCTTATATCTCAAAAACGGAAGCATTTAGAGCAAATCTGACAGAGGGTAAAAATGTTCATTAGGTCAAGATCTATCAGCCAAGAAATTTTCAGATGAATCAAACACACCATTGTTGGGTTGCTGCCACTTAATTGGTAATTTTAAGGAAATTTTGCAGTTTTTGGTCATTATCTTGAATATTATTATAGATGAAGATAAACTGTAAACAGCAAAAATGATCAGCAAAGTAAGATCTACAAATAGGTTAATATGACCAAAATTGTCAATTGACCCCTTAAGGGGTAAATGTCCTTTAATGACAATTTTTCACAATTTGTTCATCATATTTGCTAACTTTAAAAAATCTTCTCCTCTGAAACTACTGAATGGATTTGGATGAAACTTAGCATGATAGTTCCTTAGATTATCCTGCACAAAGTGTGTGCTTCAATTTTTGATCCGTCAAAAAACATGGCCGCCCTTACTTTAAATAGAACATAGGGGTCAAATGCAGTTTTTGGCTTATATCTCAAAAACGAAAGCATTTAGAGCAAATCTGACGTGGGGTAAAAATGTTCATTAGGTCAAGATCTATCAGCCCTGAAATTTTCAGACGAATCAAACAAACCATTGTTGGGTTGCTGCCACTTAATTGGTAATTTTAAGGAAATTTTGCAGTTTTTGGTCATTATCATGATATGTTTTGGTCTCATTTTTTTTATTTATAAACAGTAAGTCATATATATTTGTAATATTGAAGAATTGTTAGCTGTACATGTTTGCCTGGCATGGTTCAATATGTTCAATAAGGCATTGTTTACCAGGTGAGCGATTCAGGCTCTTGAGAGCCTCTTGTTTTCTGGTAGTTTTCGTCGGACTTCTTTTTGATCGTTTGTTAAGCAAATGTAAGGTTTCCTGGTCTAGTCTGTTTCTCAGATACTATAAGCAATAGGCCAACTATATTTGGTGTATGTTATGATTGTAAGTTTTACATGTCTGTCTAGAAGATATCATATAACTGACCTTATTTTCATGGACTATTGGTCAATGTTAAGTTTTAGTGGTTAAGTTTGTTTTTGTGTATCTCGAATAAACCCCATCATTAAAGCCTGCAGGTCGTTCTCTGCTTGATATCTCTTTTGATAATATTTGTATTAGGGTTTCTGTCTTATTGACATGTATTCCTGTTATACATATCTGTTGGATTAAGGTGGTACCCAACACCTTGACTAAAATTTATTTGGCTTGTTTAATTTTCATAAAATTTTTACAAAATACTTACTTTGACCCTTTGACAAAAATATAAAAATTTCAAAAAATTTGAACCAACCAATTTATCAGAAAAATCACACTGGTTATATAGCAGTTTGACAAACACTAATTTTGATCATTGAGAAGCTTAATATTCCATTAACAACACAACGTAATTAAAACGTCTAGCTGATTTTATAGAGTTATCTCCCTGTAGTGTTAGGTACCGCCTTAAATTGCTTCCTCACATATATATATAGATAAACACAGATTATATTTCTTTGCATAATTTTATTCAACAATATTATTTAAATATATATTGACAATGTAATTGCGCTTTGGCACAGAGTATTCAGCAAATGAGGTATAAAATATCCAGAAAAAGTACATAAAATAGGTCAGATGCCAATAATTTTTTTATTGAATTGTCATTATCACATACACACAAAAAAAATAAGTTTAAGATTAGAAAAAAGTAATAAGAGAATCCATTTCAGATTATGATTTGCATTACTAAAAATGCAGCTTAATCAATGGCAATTAGTTTATTCCCTTAAAAAAAGTAAGAAAAAAAAAGTAAATTAACCTAAGAATAGAATTGCACTTCTCTCCAGAACAAAGAAAAAATAACATGGAATAAAGGTTATATTGGAAATTTGAGTAAAAATTTTTAACAGTTCTAATAAAAGGAAAAATATTCAATTAAATATGAAATAAATATAAATAAAATAGCATAAATTTGGAAAACTTCTATCAAAACAATATACAGATCTGTAATTTAAAAAGTCCATTTTTTAAAAAGAAGTTTTCAAATTTTTTGAATCTGTATTTACAAATACAAAATGATGCATACACTGCATTACTCTAGCTAAAATGATCTCAAATGGAAAATTTTTGAATACCAGATCACACCATCACTCTTAAAAAAGAAAATTTAAAATCCCAGATCTACCCCCTAACCTTTAAAAAGTAAACTGTGAAGCCCAGACCAAATGTTAACAATCTGATTTGTAGCAGGTCAAATTTACGGTCTTATTTCATACACGCCAGTGACTTACGACCTCACCATGCAGCAAAAGGTAAGTTTACGGTCATATTCCATACACGCCAGTGACTTACAACTTTATCATGCAAACAAGAGGTCGCACCCTGTCTCCAAATCATGTAGTACTGATACACAATTTAAATTCTGTGCTGTTTTGGTACAATTTAATTTTAGATCAATAGTTTTTAGAGCAATGCAGTTTTTCACCAGTATACAAAAAAAAAAAAAAAAAATGAGAAAAAATATGAAAGCCCTTTTTCTCCCCCACTAAACAAAATATGAAAGACATTATTTTTTGGATTGAAATTGAATCTAATCTGATTTAAACATGAATAAAAATTAGATCCCAGTGACCTACTTTTGCCAGAAGGGCAGCCCTACATATCAGACTCAATGAATTGATACAATATAGTACTCTTTCAACTTAACCAAATTTAAATATAAGTAAAACAGGTAAAACACAGTATCAGACCTACTTCTACTATAAACGCATCTATAGTGGGATTGCATCATTTCAAACTATACAAGTAACATGCAAAAAATGTCAAAATTAAATTAAACTTAACAAAATGTAGACTAGAAAAAAGAACATAGAAAAGAACCAAGTGTTGTCTTATCCTTGTAAGCAAAGCATTGACATGGATCTGTAACCTTAACAGATTGAACAATTCCCAAATTAACAGAAATATTTTGTATCAGATTCATGTATAGATCCTGCAAGACATATACATTGGCTACTTGATCTATGATGGTAAAGGAAGTCCTGATTTGAACAAAAAAGCAAATTTTGATAGGAAAAAAATATAAAGTTCTGGTAATTAGATTTTGAAATGAGAATATTTATTTTTTTTTAATTTCTGACTTGCAATAATCTAGAGTTCAGTAATACAGTATATATATAGAAGGTTGAATAAATGGTTTGTATAAAGGAAAAGATTAATCAATCTGACTTATAGTAATCGTGTTCAGGATATTATTTTTTATGAAATATTTTAATTTAAAGAAAAAATCAAAAGCTAAGATAGTACAACATAGCATAAAAATACTGCTATGTATAAAAGAGCAGGATACAAATAAATTTAAATATTGTAAATTTGATTCCCTGAGATATAAATATATACTGAAAATATCAAACATAAACTTCACCAAAATATATAAATAAATCATTCTATACATAGGTCAAACTATTATCAGCATTTATACTGAAAATTGTTCAATTAATCCAATTGAGTGATCTGAGTGTGAGAAAATGGAGTAGACGATCTAAAAACAAAATGTTGGTCTCTGCTGGTTAGTAGGTTTCCTAGCTGCACGCCTTGGTGCAATTCTTGTGGATCCACAGGATTGCTTTGGTACAATCTTTGATTTATCCATCATTTGTGATTCTTTAAAAATACCAGGGAGCTTGAGAACCTGTGATTGTGTGCCCTCATCTTTCCTTGTAATCACTGGCTTATTCTTGTATATAACCTAGAAAAAATGGTAAATAGATTAATGTGATTATAATAAGACGTTTGCTTAGATGCCTCTTACTCCCATTTTTTTTATCTTTCAGAAAACAATTTTTCATCTCCATAATATGACATTCAGAGGGAAATATGCAGATTTTTTCAATGACACTTGGGATATTAATGGCACCCGTCAACATTATATTTTATCTTACCTGTCTGACACTCCCCTTACTAGGTGATATTACCTTATTGTCCTTTTTATTAATGGCATCAGTCAACATTATATTTTATCTTACCTGTCTGACAGTCCTCTTATCAGGTGATATTACCTTATTGTCCTTTTTATTAATGGCACCAGTCAACATTATATTTTATCTTACCTGTCTGACAGTCCTCTTATCAGGTGATATTACCTTATTGTCCTTTTTATTAATGGCATCAGTCAACATTATATTTTATCTTACCTGTCTGACAATCCTCTTATCAGCAGAGTTCGCGAAATCTTTTTTCCCCTGGTGGTCCTTGAAGAAAATCTACTGGTCCTCACTATTAGTTCTATTGAAAAATACTAAAATTGGGTCAGTCCTACGCAAAATTTTGGTGGTAAAATCCTGAGGACTGACCTTTTTCGCGAACTCTGTTATCAGGTGATATTACCTTATTTTCCTTTTTATTAATGGCATCAGTCAACATTATATTTTATCTTACCTGTCTGACAGTCCTCTTATCAGGTGATATTACCTTATTGTCCCTTTTATAAATGGCATCAGTCAACATTATATTTGATCTTACCTGTCTGACCGTCCTCTTATCAGGTGATATTACCTTATTGTTCCTTTTATTAATGGCACCAGTCAACATTATATTTTATCTTACCTGTCTGACAGTCCCCTTACTAGGTGATATTACCTTTTTTTCCTTTTTATTAATGGCACTAGTCAACATTATATTTTATCTTACCTGTCTGACACTCCCCTACTAGGTGATATTACCTTATTGTCCTTTTTATTAATGGCATCAGTCAACATTATATTTTATCTTACCTGTCTGACAGTCCCCTTATTAGGTGATATTACCTTATTGTTCCTTTTATAAATGGCATCAGTCAACATTATATTTTATCTTACCTGTCTTACAGTCTTCTTGTCAGACTGGTTCCTTGGACCATTTAGTGTACCAGTTCTATTTGGATGCATTTTTCTGTTATCTCTTACAGAAGGAGCTGGTCTCACAAACTCATAATTCTGCAGGATAAGTGCTTTTGGTGCATTCTTGAATGGTGGCAAAACTTTGCACTCACCATGTTTTGACATATCAAGAGGAGGAACAACAGACTTTTCCTCCTTAGAATTTGACTCATCTAGCTTTAAGATTATGAGGGAAAGCTCAGCTTGCAAAATAGCAATGCGCCTTCTTGAGCTTCTCTCCTTCTGATCCAATTTATCATATGCAATGTTCAGTAGGTAGACCTCTTTGCTCTTGCGTTTGTTCTGCGTACTGCAATTTCTGCTAGCCAATTCCAGCTGTTTCTCGATGTAGTGCTTCTCATCTCTGAGAACTGTGCGCTCATTCTTGATTGTATTTATCAGACATAGGTTCATTTCCTTATGTACCTTCAGACTGTCAATATCATTCTCAATGTTAGCCTGGAGACCGTTTATAGCATCATCCAGTTCCTTATTGATATTGATTTTATCAATATCAGCATCTTCAGGTTTATGCTTCTTCAAAATATCCAGTAATCTATTAAATAAAAGTAGTTATAATCAGTAATAAAATGAAAATAAAACAGTATGTCTAATGAAAAACATCATAATTTTACGTAAGTAATTTCCTCAATTTACCTGTTTGTAAATAAGCTATTATTTCAATTTCTGAGATATCTTCAATAAATAAACAAAATCATTTCATTTCGCACCTGAAAATCATGTGTTTGTGAAATGTTATTATTTTTCTGAGGCATACTCAAAAGTCTTGCAGGAGGCTCGCAGGTACAAAAATTTCAGCGAAAAATCAAACATTTGTTTTTTCATTACAAATTGCATTTATTACACTTAGTCTATTAGTTATTACTTAAGATATGGTACAAAAATCCACCAAAAAAATCGATTTGGTTCAGCCCCAGATGACATTTTAAATGTTTATATCATTGAAAAAGCTTTAAATTATCTCCCTTAGATGTAAAAATGCCATTTTTGCCATTAAAATTGAAATATCTTTTTATACTCATCTGTGACCTGTATTTATTATGATCGTTTTCAAATAAGCTGTACATAAACTAAATAATTGTAAATTTTAAGCAATTTCTGTAATTTTATATAATAGTTGTTTTTTTAATTGGATATTACCATGATTACCATTATTTCTCCAATTAGTTCGACAGAAAAAAAATTCTATCAAGTTTTAAGATAAAGCTGATTTATAAAAAAAATATACAAAATCCTATATTAAAAAAAAATTGATTTAGACCCGCGAGCCCCCTTAAGCTTCCAGTGACTAATATAAGTTTGATGCTGGGAGTGTGGTTACTGTCAGCCTATACATGTACTGTCAGAATGTTAAGGCCAAATAAAAAAGTATGTGTGGTTCCAGTTACATCTGAAAAAAGTAAGGGTAGGTAGGTAGGGATTTTTTTTTATTTTATGTTTTTTTTTACCTTGAGTCTATGGTAGCAACATTCTGACTTTAACAGTGCTTAATGAAAAATGACAATAAAATCTTTAGGGTAGGCTATTTTTAAGACAAAAAAGTAGGGAAGGTAGGGTTACTGGAACCACACATATATTTTTATTTGGCCTAAGGAGACATAATCTTAGGGACATCTAATTGATGTTAATTGGTAAGTAAAGTTTGTTCCCTTTAATTCTAAAATTATACCAATTACACAAGAAATATTTATGAGTTTTTTCGCAAACCTCACTTACTCTTTATCCTTCTTCTTGAGTTCATGGGCATGTGAAGTTGTATCAATCTCGAGAGCTCCAGGAGTAGTAAATGCAGTTCCTGAAATAACAATCTCTGTTAAAAAAAATTAAGAATGAAATAAAACTGCAAGGCAAAGCATTTATTTTCAGATTTGTCTACAGGTGCAATGAACTGTAAATTTGTTCACAAAAAAACTTTGAAAAGATGATGAAATTATGCATCTTGAGATAAATTCTTCTACAAGTGCAGTGTCTGTAGAATGAAAGAAATTGTAAGGTAAAGTATTTTTTCTTCTTCAGATTTTCATTTTGTTTCTACAAGTGCTGTGTACAATAAATTTATTCACAAACAAAACTTTAAAAAGATGATGAAATTATGAATCTTGAAATAAACAACTTTAAAAAGTACCATCTTAAAAAAATACAGTCCTGTTATAAAGGTGAACACTTAATTTTTTATGACATATAGTAATAGGTATTAAAAATTATAACAAGCAAATAGTGGAAATTTCAAACACAAAGAATTGAAAAAAAAAGAAATGTTTATTTTAAATCTGTAGTTGAATTACTTACTTATATAGTTAATAAAAATATGTTCGAAAAATGTGAAATAACAGATCAGGCAAGATTAGTGAAACATCTTCTCTTTCATAGCAATTAAACTTAAAAGTTCGTTTTTATATATATATATATATATATTTATATATATATATAAAAAAGAGAGTAAAATAGCATTTATAAATGACACAGAAACAACCACTACCCATTGAAAACTGTGCAGTGCATCAATAAAATTAAGATAAAGGTAGCATAAAGATAAAACAAACTGAATAAGGTTAATTGAAATGTTAGATAATAAAGACAAACAGAAAACATCACAAAATACCTTACATTGAACACTAAATTATCTCCCCTTTGCTGGAATTGTAGAAATTGATAACATCATAAAACAAAAATGTTGACTTAATGAATATTGTATATATTACTGGTATTTTTTTAACTTTTCAATCAGTTTTGTTTTTAAATACTATTTCAAAGCCTATATAAAAAAAAACACACATTGAAAGTCTTATACATAATAGTACAGCATTATCTCCCCTGACCTGAAATTTCTGCAAATAATTATGCATTATAATATTTAAAAAAAAAAAGCCATTATTCAATTCATTGCAACACACAAATATAATCTAAACTCCTTTCCTTTTATACTTTGATTTTTTGTTTTGTTTAATTTTTTAAATTGATGCTCAGACTTTAGTCATTGGTTGACTACATCACTATATTAGTCCAGTCAAACTAAGATTTAACCTCAAACTAATTGCAACAGAAAATGTTTTAGTTCTAATCTATAGCATTATGCCATTTATATACAAAGAAAAAAGTCCCATAAAATCTAACTTGAGGAAAACTCAAAATCAGCATTTTTAATTTCATATGGAAATAAACATTGGAAGGGGAGATAACTCTCACAAAAATGAGTCTTTTTTGGTTGTTTTTCTTGAAATTTATGTAAAGTATGATACTTTGATGGGGTTATAAGTTTGTGTATGACTAAATTATATAATCTCCTGCTCATGAAATGTACAAAACGGAAGTGTTATGGGTAGTTTTATTTTTTTCATGCATTTTTCATTACAGGACTTGCAAATTTGAAGCTTTGTAACCATTTTGAAAAAATAATGTGAAAATTTGGTATTGTTTATTCTGTATATTATATTTTTTCCACAACTTACTTATCTAAAGAAACTTTAGACCACAAAAAGAATACATGCTTAATTATTTTTATTAAAATTGAGATTCTTTACCTTGACATGTTGAAAAATTCAATAAATGGTCAACTCATGAATTTAAACGAAATCTAGATTATAGCTTTTTAAAATATATGAAATCACCTTTAGAGTTGTTTGCTATACTCTAAAGACCGCTAACAAATCAAGAATCAAAATATTCTGTTAAATAGAAGCGGTAAAGTTATAATTTTGTATCAATTTTTATTGATATTTCTACCTTTTTTGCAAGAGTTATCTCCCTTTTCAATGCAAATCTCCATAGGAATTTTAAATGGTGATTTTTTAGTTTTCCTCAAGTTAAATTTTATGGGACTTTTTTCTGTGTATATTTGGGGTATAATGCTAAAGATTAAAACTTAAAAATCTTCTGTTGCAATTACTTTCAGGTTAGGGTCAAATGTATGCTAGATTGACTGGACTAATATGAAACATGAAAATATATGTTCAATAAGTATTTTTTACAGAAACCTACACAGCTTATAAGGACATGGGTGTTTTTATTACCCTTATATAATACTAGTACTTATGTTATTGGTATTAAGAAATATATATCTAACATTTCAGCATATTCAATAACTGTTTAAAAAATTACTTTTCAGCAAATTTAAAATCCATATAAAAAGTGACTGCTTTGAGTCATTCTATCTGTTACTTTGTGTAGTAACTAGTTACAAAAAAAGTTAACAGTTTCTGAAAATTTGGACGTACTGTTTGACCTACTAGACTGATAATCATTTGATTTATACACAAACCATTTGATAAGGTTATAGACTGACAATTTACTCACCATTTTCCTGAGCAAAGGTCATGTCATCCACACTCTTAGGTGATGAATTCCAAGATTTGCGCCCTGAGGCTGGAGAAGGAAACATTCTGAAACAAGAATAAGATTAAAATGCTTTTTGTGATAAATTTTGATCTGGTAAGTAGTCCAAGCAATCATGACGTCCATATCAATTTGGCTTTGCTTTGACGCCTTCCGTTCCTGCCTTCAATGATGGATAAATTAAAATCAAAACTGACAAATTAAAAGCCAAAACTACTCTCAGTCTCAGCATGGAGAGAGCATTATTAATAATAATATTATATGTGTACTGCAGGGAAAGTTCAGCAACACGAACAAATAACATTATACATTTGCAAACATAGACTGAATGCCAATCCTGATGACTTATAGGAGCACACGTAAATGAAATGTGTTACTTACCTGGAAAAACAGTGAAGCTTTCTAAGATCCTCTGTGGGAATTTTCGACAATAAGTAAACAAATCAGATGATTCTTATGGTTCTTCCACGTTCTCGTAGATCCGGCGGCTGAATGAGGGTTACCTTCAATGACGTAACAGGACGTTTACTCTTCGCGCAGGAATAAAATAATGCATGCGAGAAACTTAAATATGATTTATTAACACACAAGATAAAGAACTGTTTCTTCTTTCTTATTTTCTACCAGTTTCGATTTTATTTAAATTTAAGATGCTATGTGAAATAAAGTGATCTACAAAAGTATGGCGCAAGAATATTGTATAAATACAAAGTTCGTGTATTGTGACGTTATTTGACGTTGACCTACAGGCCAACAAGTGTGGATAGTATGAACAGGAAGGAGGGGGTAAGATAGTTGTTTGACAGTGTTTTCTGACATAGAGAGTATCTGACCGTTTTTTTTTCCAAGAGGAAAATAGTTTAAACTGTGGTGCACAGTGATAACCAACCTGTACCAAACACTAAACATAGCTGTATTATTTATCTAATATATATTTAGTTTAAATATATACATGTATTTTATGAGACACTAATTTAATGCAGTTCCAACTGGTCATAGATTTTCAGTGGCGGATCCAGAAATTTACATAAGTGGGGGCCCACTGACTGACCTAAGAGGGGGCCCGCTTCAGTCACGCTTCAATGATTCCCTATATAAGCAACCAAATTTTTTCCCAAAAAGGGGGGGCCCGGGCCCCCTGGGCCCCCCCCCCCTAAATCCGCCTCTGATTTTATTTAGATAACACTGCTATTGATATCAAATCTACATATTGGCCAACATACTATGACTGCTTCGTGTATATAATATGTACATTCCTGTTATTAAATTTTGTGCATGACAAACTATAACACAAGGTAAAATGTCAACCGGTCGCGGAACTCCGTAATATGCCAATTTCTCAGTTTCCCACCCCACTAAATTACCATGTAAATATTCTCACAAATTTTCTTTTTGTAATAAAAAACATATTACTTTTTTGTGGGTTCTTGTTGAAGATGTTAGAAAATTCAAATTTATTATATGAATTGAGAATAGAAATGGGGAATGTGTCAAAGAGACAACAACCCGACCATAGAAAAGACAACAGCAGAAGGTTACCATTATGTCTTCAATGCAGCGAGAAACTCACGCACCCGGAGGCACACTTCAGCTTGCCCCTTAACAAATATCTATACTTGTAATGGACGTCATACTAAACTCCGAATTATACACAAGAAACTAAAATTAAAAATCATACACGACTAATTAAGGCCAGAGGCTCTTGACTTGGGACAGGCGCAAAGTGCAGCGGGGTTAAACATGTTTTTTTGAAATCTCAACCCTCTCCATATACCTCTCGTCAATGTTAAAAAGTAAATGCATAACAATACGCACAGTAAAATTCAGTTCAAGAGAAGTCCGAGTCCGATGTCAGAAGAGGTAATAATAGAAAATAAACAAACATGACAATAATACATAAATAACAACAGACTACTAGCAGTCAATGACATGCCAGCTCTAGACCTCAATTAAAGCAATTGAGATATTTTGTCTTCATCATATGAATATCATACACATTCCCTCCCGTTAAGGGTTTAGTATTATGCCATCATAAAATATATGAGAAGAACATAACTCGTGTCATGCCAACAACTGGTTTTAAAATAAATGTGTTTAATTCTGAAGAAAAGACCCTGACGTCGCGCAAAATACAGGTGATAATAACGTAACGTCGGAAATATAGCAAAAAGCCGTCTTATTTTCTTGTTTTTTACGTAACGTTTTTCCAATGTGATTTCTAATGTGTAAGCATTGATTCATTCAGGTTTTTTTTCATGGGAATATTTTTTTTCAGTAAAGATATTCATGTATATTTTATTTAACGAAAAATGTATATATATATATATATATATACAACTCGTCTAAACATTATGTTTAGACGAGTTGTATATACATTATGTACACAGCCATGTATCACCATCATTGATGGCGATCCGATGGATACATCTGTTGTAGGGTTGTCACTGACTCAGACGTACTTATATAATATATATATATATATATATATATATATATATATATATATATATATATATATATATATATATATATATTATATTTTTTAATTATAAGCAGAGCCACGTTGAATCATTTCATTTGAATCGGAAAGGTCTACTAAAATATTTTATGAGTGGCTAAACAACAGTGCATGATGTTTTATAATTTAATTCTTATTTCAATCCAAATTGTCCAATACAGAAAGAATGTCTAGATGGGTGTCCTCTGAAATAGTTATACGATAAGAGGCATCTACATCAGCAAGTATGTATAGCAGAGATTTCGTCGGTACCAAAGCAGTCTTTGTCTTTAAAAGTTTATATTTTAACGGATCATTGTCACTGATTTTGTCATAATAATGACCCCGGAAAACCTCGAATCCAGGGGGATATGTAGCACCCCAGCTGTCACTCTCTGCTGAATTCAATACGTACATGTGAACCTTTGGAAATTTTCATTAAATAATAGTCAAAGTTATCATCGTCGGTTTTGACAGCCACAACAGAGTTTATGGATACCAAATCTGATATGTCTTCTGAAAGAATGTCAGTGTCTTGTTCTACTTCTTCTTCGTTAGAAGTTTGTGTTATTTCGCGTGGCTTAATAGTTTTCTTTACCCCGGTATTTTCTACATTTAAACAGTTAAGATAATTCCCCAAAATGCATTGATCGCACGTGTAACAAGAGAGATCGGAAACAATGATTTCATTACATGTACTAGTAAAAACATGATGTATTTGTCTATTTTGCTGGATCGGCTTAAATATTTTGGAATTGTGTCTATCAATTGAGTCCACATATCGAAATACCCTTCTTTTAAATAATGCACTTCTTGGCTTTTTAAGGCTACTTTCGCAGAACGTAAATAAATCCTTCGCATTCTGAATCACTGTATTGCCACGTAGAACAGATATGTCCGCCTGTCTTTTTATAAATCCCCCCGCGGCATCTTGAGGCCCTTTTGCATGGCTTGTTTCAAAGAAATTTCTATGGAATGTTTTATATCCGAAATCAGGGATGGCAGTAGATAAACTTCCTAAACAGTGCCGCGATTTATATTGGCTAGAACAACCGTCTGTGAATTCATGCATATGATCAACTGTGTATGATATTGAATCTAAATATTCCTTAACTTTCTTTTGGACATATTTTGTAAAATCATTATCATGTTGCAGGTCCGGGGAAATTACGAAAAAATGTTCCGTAATTATTTCCGGAAATTCTTCTGTACTGTCTACACCATCGTATTCTAAAATGGCGTGTCGGTGCATGACGGTTACATGAATGCTGCATTCAGGTCTTTGGAAGTAATTGGATTGGATTTCTTCTTTCTCGACACAGCGATAATTTTCCGAATAATCGTGGATGCATATGCAATGATTGACTGGCAAGTTCTGAACAAGACTTTTAAGTTGATTGCTTTGCCAGTTTGATCGGTGCTGGTGAGCGGGGAAAGTTTCGAGAAGCTTTTTTAAATTGAGAAACATTTCGTTTACGCTAGTTTTCTTTTTTATCAGGGTCAGTCGGCGCCTTACATTTTTACCCTTCGATTTTTCAGTTATATATTCATATTTTTGCCATTCAACAGTTGAAGACGACTGTGATTCGTTGGGTGAAAGTTTGAAATTACCAACTCCGCAAAGGCTACATTTTCGGTCAAGACAATTTTTTCTATAAAATCCATTTACTTTTGGACATAGCGTAATATGTATAAGGTCTGACATTTTCTCAAATACGGGATAGTCACTTTCTTGCGAATCGGTTTCCCTGTCACACGATTTTCTGAACTTCATACATGCTTTGAAAACAAGGTTTGCTTCCACGTGATATCTACAACAGCATGTATTTCTATCTTTTTCAGATGCAGGTCTTACGAAAAACGGTCGAAGTTTCTCAAATGCTCTTTGTCCAATTTTAATTTCCGGATATTTGGCGACAAAATCTAAATACGCATCAGTTTGTGTTTTTTCCAGCACGTGTGTCATATGCGAAGTATATAAGTTTGGTCCCAATCGTTCTCTTTTGATATCGGATTTGTTGCCGGTCGGGTGTGATATGCCATCAGAGAGCCAAAAGTTATAAACTGTTTTCTTTGTTTCTTCTGAAATGGAATCTTTTCTTGTTTTCTGTTGCGTAAGAGCCCATGCAGACGATTCACTTTTAAGAATTCTAGACCTAATACGCTGGCCTCCAGCAACCCTTCTTGCTGGCAAACCTAAATTTTTACACAGTTTAATTTTACCTCTCGAGTTTGCTAAATTTTCCCCGCTGATTGATGCAGTAACAGAATTCATTACCGAACGTGCATTCTTAGATCGCTTTAATTTTGTAGATTTTATTATTTCTTGAATATCTGCAACGACGGCCATTTCAACTGGCGAAACTGAATGTTTCAGATTAGCTATTGTTGGCGATCGAGGGGATCTGCGGGCCAAATAAGTCGATATAACTGCGCATCGTTTAGATGGAGATTTTGGTAAACCTTCTTTAAATTTTCTTAGGGCTCTGGCCTTTTCCATTCTGTTTTTGAAAACATTTGAACCTTCTGGTACAACAAGTGACATTGATGAAAGTTCTACATTTTTTTTACCTCTGTGTTTACGGACATTCATTTTATTTTTCAGTTTTCTTTCATTTATTTTCTTAGATTTCTCCCTTTGTTCTCTCTTTTTTCTTGCATTAATCGTTTGACTATATGTTTTTGTCTCGCTCTCTTTATTCTTGTACAACTTTCCATAAGATTTTCTACTCGTTTCATTTTTCTGAAGCCTTTTTCGTTCTCTGTTCCTAATAAGTATTTCCTTAGCCGAAAGTTTACTTTTTTTTCTGTTATTCATATTTCTGAAAGCATATTTATATTTGAATGTACACAAAATTTTGGTCTGATTTTTTTAAGTCCGATTATTTTAATTGATTGTTGGTTTATAAATACATTCAATAATTAAATATGAGTCTTTTTTGTCTTGTGTTTTATTTTTTTGGAACTAATCATTCTCCTGAAACACCAGAGATCATTTCGGTTGTTTGAAGGGATTGGTGCCTCTTGTTTTGTCTACGAAAATTATCTAATATGGTAACTCTTCTTTTAGATTGTTCCAGAACTTCCTAAAGTCAAATCATTTTTTACGAATTTTAATATAGAATAATATTTTTATTTCATTAAGGGAGCAACCATTTGATTTTAATGGGGGGGGGGGGGGGGGTGCTAGGATGAAAAATTTTGT
Organism: Mytilus galloprovincialis; assembly: GCF_965363235.1. Classification (NCBI taxonomy): domain Eukaryota; kingdom Metazoa; phylum Mollusca; class Bivalvia; order Mytilida; family Mytilidae; genus Mytilus; species Mytilus galloprovincialis. Next base: position 77,938,224 of record NC_134845.1, on the reverse strand, counting down.
CCGGCATTTTTTTTAGTTGTTATCTCGGTCCTGCCTTTTTATTTTCACTATATTTGGTCCTGCCTTTTTTTACAAGTTTTTCCTGGGTTTGTTTGCCAACTGCTCATCCTGCCCTTTTAACCCCACCGCAGTTCGCGCCTGTCCTAAGTCAGGTACCTATAGCTTTTGTTAGTCTTTTATATTTTTTTACTTTTAGTTCATCTCTGTGTTTCGAAGTGAAGAGTGGCGTCCATTTTCTTGATCTAGTATACATTAGGACTTCGGGGCCTACTCAAGACCTCCTCTGGGTGCGGGATTTCTCGCATGTTGAAGACCCATTGGTGGCCTTGAGCTGTTTTCTACGTTTTGGTCGGGTTGTTATCTCTTTGACATATTCCCCGTTTCCATTCTTATTCATTATTTTTTTACTCGAAACTCCTGTCTGCCTTTTTTTTACACTCAAAACCCCTGTCCTCCCTCTTTTTCAAATTTCATTCTAGCCCCCCCCCCCTTAAAAATCAAATGGAAGCTCCCTAAGGCAAAAACATGCCCATATCGTTTCATGTTTGGAGATCGATTCTTTACAAGTTCTTCTTATAATTTCTTTTGCGTATTGACTCTGTGTGAAATATGACGTTTCATTATTTTTCGACGTTTTTTGTCTCATTGAACATTTTTTCTGATTTTTCTTTTCTTTATTTGCGAAAAGGATAAAATATAAAAACAGCCAGTATTTATATTATCATGTTCAGTATTTGTTGTAATTTTTGAAATCTGTATCAGTATTTTTCTTCTGATTTAATCGCGATACATCGTAGATCCCGAAATCGTCAAAATGGAATATTTGTTTGGATTTCAGATGATACGGGACATTTTTTCTGATTTTAAATTTTTTCAATAGTTTTTTTTTAAAACAAGTAAACTCAAAAAGTTTGGTACCAATTTAAACAGAAATGTTTGTAATTTATAAATTATAAATATAAACGATATCCTTTTAAAATTACCTTCAGTATATGAATTTGATCTTCAAAGTTTGCAGTTGGAGTCTAGATTATTTGTCACCATTACAAGATCAAAAAGTTGCTATGACGTCATTTTTCTACATGTATGACGTCATATATGTAAGTAAAATTATGTAATTCAAAACTTTACATATGGTTCTTAATTCCTTCCAAATGAGAACTACCTTTGGCTACTCAATCCATATTTCATTCTCAAAAATGTTTGGAGATCTCAATGTTCAATGTTACGCATTACACGGCAAAATTGCCTATTTCATAAAATTTAGCGCTTCAAATCGAAACCTATTCGTGAAAAAAATATCATGAAAAACAGATATTTTGTTGCCATTAGATTGGGTAACGAAAATTATTTAGCGATTCTGCAAATTGTTGCGTCCTAAACGGACAGTTAGCCTTTTCGCCGATTTTTCTCGAATCACCTTCAAATTGTCACCAGTATCTTGCGCGACGTCCCTATAAGTGAATCAATTTTAAAGCCAAAACATGCAATCTTTATTGACCTGACAACAGTATCGTAACTATATCCCTTCTTAATAAGTCTGTTTAACGGTTTTCTTAGCTTCTGAGGTGAATACTGATATTGTTGAGCTTTGTAAAGAATATTACCATAACGGATTGGATGTGAAATACCTGAAAGTGTAAGATGTTTTCACGTTGAGTAAAAATTTACGAATGATGTCCTTGTACCGATGATAAAATTTAGTAAATGTTTTGACTAGTTTGTGATATCGAAAACCCTGGTGTAATAATTTTTCAGTAATACATAAATTTCTCTCGCTAAAATCTAAAACGTTGTTACATACACGAGCTAATCGTACAAGTTGATATATGTTAAAATCGTAAGATGGTGACAAGGAAACGTCACCGTCTAAAAATAGATAATTAACGATAGGAAATAAAAAAATCATGTCTTTTATCAAAATTTCTGTATTGTTTTTATCTATATTTTTTTTAATTGAAGTATTTGAATGCACACAAGTGGTTCGTATATGTATTTTGCATGAAATAAAGGAGCACAAAAAGTCCACGTTCTAATATTATATTGTGTATTTGAACGCAAAACACAACATTAGGAGCTGTGTCAAGTTCGGCCTGTTGTCCTGTTTAGAGCTTTTTGAAAAAGCCAAGAGTTGTACCGAAGCAAAATGAAATAAAATTGCAAAGTTAGATCATCGGTGCCTTCCGTCATCATATAAACATAAACACTATAGGACTTCTTTTCCTGTATTTGACTCATTTTGTGTCACACTGTCTGAAAACAAAACGCGATAAATCCGTTGCCGAACCCGATTAGTGCGGAAACGCCGACAAAAACCCGATAAGTCCGTTACCATTCTACACCGTGATATAAGTCATTAGAGAAACTGATTCTACCACCAAATCTCTTGTAATATGATATTTATCCACTCTCGACAGTTAAATATAAAAATATTTAAAACGCTCGGCCAAGCCTCGCGTTTTAAATTTGAAAGTTAAACTGTCTAGAGTGGATAAATATCGTATCACACTTGATGCAGTGGTAGAATCTATACGTATATATGTTATTTATATTCGGTAAAAAGCTCTCAAGAGCTTAATATGTTTGTATTGTTATATGTGAGCCGAATCAAAATAAAACTTTCGTATTCGTAGATATTTGATATCGGATTGCAACCTTACGTGGATATATGGTCCCATATAATGAAAGGATTGTGAGGTCAATTAATCATGGCAAAGGTCAAGGTCATAGTTACTAAAATGGACCGCAATTTGTACAAAAGAGTGGTTTTCGGATGCTTAATCAAACTTTACATATGGTCACATATAATAAGAGGAAGATCCCTATAGATTTTAAGTCAATACCTTCAAGTTCAAGGTCAAAATTAGTAAAAATAGAAAGCAATTCGTATATAAAGTGATTTCCAGATTTATAATCTAATACTACAAATGGTATTTTAAAGCTTTTGCCCTTTAAATGAGAACGTGGGGTATGTGAGCTTACTCACTAAAGAGTCTTTATTTTTTATTGGCTGCCTATATCACGTATTTAAATGTTCCGTACTTCTTAAACGGGTAACTGGTTTCGCATGGTACAATATATCAGTGCAGAAAGTTCAGATATCGGTCAAAAGAAAATCAGAATGTACTTTCACCTAAATACAAGGATGTTTTTGTCAAAATTCAGGAAACAGTTTTACATGGAAAGAAATCAATCATTTGAAATTAGAGTTTTTTATATTCGGTTGGGTTTACTTATGATATTCGAGTGGGTATACTTGCTATATTCGAATGAGTATATACTAAACATATTCGAGTTGGTATACTTATGACAAAATAGAGAGTCTACTAAGGTTATTCGAGTTGGTATACTTGTGACAAATTAGTGAGTAGACTAAAGATATTCGAGTGGGTATACTTAGATATTCGACCGGGTATTTTCAAAAGATTCGAATGAAGATACTTACGATATTCGAACACTGTACAGCACCAATACCAGATGCGTTTTCTGCGATTATGATATTTTAAAGAAATATGTATAATAATGAAAAATATCAACCACCTAAGTATGCTTAATCCCACTGAAACAGGGATTTTTCGATGGTGTTACAAGAGCGCAATTATTATTTTACTTTTTACAGGCATTTCTTTTTACCAAGGATAGTGCCAAAATGAGATCCTGTCTGACTCTTGATTGCATGGATGAAAAAGGATTGGATTTTGTTTTGTTTGAAAGCTCACTAAACTAAGTTTAAATAATCCAGAAAATTAAATTTTTAAAAGTCAAATTTATAAATTCAATGTTTTTACGAAGTCCTGAGTCATTCAAATTTTGTCTTTCCAATTCAGTGAAAAAGAAGTGTTTTTCAACGTAATACAGTGGAGGGTTGATATCTCACAAAACATGTTTAACCCCAAAGCATTTCTGAGCCTGTCCCAAGTCAGGAGCCCAGGCCTTTGTTAGTCTTGTATGTTTTTTGTTTTTTTTAATTTAGTTCATTTTTATGTTTCGAAGTTTAGTGTGACGTCCAATTTCACTGAACTAGTACACATTTTTGTTTAGGGGCCAGCTGAAGCCCGCACATATTTTCTCTGTGTTGAAGACCCATTGGAGACCTTGGGCTTTTGGCTCTTTGTCGGGTTGTTGTCTCTTTGACACATTCCCCATTTCCATTCTCAATTTTATTTTAGGTTAACATTTGCCGCATGACTTTTACTACTTTTTGGCTGGAATATAACGCAGACATTTCTAGTAACTGAAACTGCTACCTATATTTTCTAGAATGTGTAGTCTTCAAGAGATAAATATGGAACACAACTAGCACCCTATGGAAAATCCATTACAAATAATTGCGCTCTGGTAACATATCATAAGCCTGGTATATTTGATGAGGTTTTTTTAAACTGTTGAACCAGGATCATATACATTTGTATATACATGTAGCCCATGTATATATATGTCTCTGGTTAAGCTGATGAAACTAATTTATAGTTATGATGATCTATGATATCACTCGATCCTTTTCCGTATCGGCAAATTGTGAAATGAAGAAAATCAAAAGAGTCATGAAAGTTAATACGCTCAACTTCCAAGCAAATATTGCAGCTCGCAAACTAAGCAATGCTAGAAACAGTTTGTTTCGGCAAATTTCGTTGAGCCCGGATATCAGGCATTGCTGCAATTCGCAAGTTGTTGTAAGCTTGTAGAAAGCTGATTCAAATAAATTAAATAATTCTATAAAAAAGTGAAATGTAAGATCGAGTCTTATTTATCAAAATGACACGAGACTTTTTCGAATTCAAATTTTAAAGTGCAAATGTTCAAATTATTTCCAATGATCTGTTTTGTATAGAGCGACGTCACGATGTAATTATTCTTTTATGCTGAGACTGCTATAACACAGTGGTGGGGTAGTCTCAGTTGTATGTAGAAACTGTCTGGGCAATGAATTTTATCACTTTAAAATTTGTAGTAATGATGGACTAGGAAACCGTCAAAGCTTAACTATACGTATAGAGATTTTACTCACATTAAATTCAAAATCTTTGTATTAAAATTATTTAAATAAGTTTGCGACAAATACAACTTGATAAGACAAAATTTACTGTGTAGCACAATTTATTTATTAAAAGGGGGGGGGGGGGGGCGGCAATTTATTTTTTTTGGAATTTGTCACCCAATTTGAGAGGAATTTAAAAAAAATGATGCTAATATTATACATGTTATACAATCGAACTGTTATATTTTATATAGCATAAAAATAAAATTGAGAATGGAAATGGGGAATGTGTCAAAAGAGACAACAACCCGACCATAGAAAAAAACACAACAGCAGAAGGTCACCAGCAGGTCTTCAATGTAGCGAGAAATTCCCGCACCCGGAGGCGTCCTTCAACTGACCCCTAAACAAATATATACTAGTTCAGTGATAATGAACGCCGTACTAATTTCTAAATTGTACACAAAAAACTAAAATTAAAATAATACAAGACTAACAAATGTTAGGGCCTATAGATAAAATTCTATATTTTTCATCAGTGGCATCAGTGTTTTAAATCCGCCCCAAGTTACTGAATTAACAAGATTTATTTACAATATAAAATTAAGATCTTTGTCAACACCAAATGATATATTATTTTTTGGACGTTTTAGTTTTACGCATTTGATTACAGATCATTACAAATAACCTACATATCTATCTTTTCCCATTACAAACGTTCATACATTTTTAAAACCATGTGACTTTTCAATATACTTCTTAATGGGATATTTTTAGAAAAATCGATCGGTGCAAATGTGACCTTTAATCCAACAGGTAAATTGAAAAGGTAGATAACAAAACTTATATCAAACACATATCTATTGATTAAATACATACGTGTATATTTCATAATGTATACTTCATGGTCATGTGTGTTGTGACGTATCTAAGTGTGGTTTTCCGGCCATTTCAACACAACTACTTATTACCTGTGACTATTTAAATTTCGTTACAGGGATCACGACAACACATTTTTTTGGATAAAGCTTACGTTTTGTGAGAATACTCACAGTTTATTAATCTGGATACTGAAATGTCACAGTCCAATGTTAATAAAGGTAGGCAATCTGTAACATTTTACGATTTTTTTATTGATTTGCATTTATATGTCAAGGTAAAAAACATAGGGGTGTGGCTGTTTGCATGGGCGAGCAACATAAGCACACAGCTGGTTAGCCTTGGTGAGGGCAAAATTTGGGACACGGACGATTCCACATTTAACTACCGACTGCGGAAATATTTATAATTTGGCACATTTATGAAGCGTTAAACTGTTATAAACAGTTAAAATTGTATTGTTTATAAAATGATGTTAGTCTGTTGTTTTTGCATGAATACATTTGTCTCGCTGGCTAATTGGCTGAATATAAAATACACAGATGCACACTAAAAAAAAATTCTAATGCGCTGTATCTAAAAATAGGAAAATCCTCCCGTTTACTAATAAACATGTGATATTAAAATAAGTTTTGTTTTTTTTTTGGTTTGTTTCGTTTTCGATTGATTTGTTTTGTTTTTGTGTGATCTTTGTCATTTTTTTTATGTTACTAGACATTTGATAGATATAATGTATAATATTCGTAAATTATTATAAATCAGTAAATTATTATTGTATTCAGATCAATGACCAGCATTAACCAGTAACTTTTTGCGCACTATGAAATTGACATAAAATATCTGACAATCTGTATACGTATCACTATATCTAATGATTTTCTGCCAATATACCTCCGAATCGTAAAAAAAACTTTATTGGACTGAACTAATATTATTTAATTTGCATTTATCACAACTAGCCTAAGACATAATTGCAATCATGGTGAATGTTTGGGAGTAGAGCATATAAGGGCGTGTTATGAAGCGAATTAAGTTCTATATAATTTTTGAGTACTAGTATAATACATAAAAAAGAAGATGTGATATGATTACCAATTAGACAACTCTCACGTCACTCTCCACAAGAGACCGAATGACACAGAAATTAACAACTTACTATAGGTCACCGTACTTCAACAATGAGCAAAGCCCGTACTGCATATATTCAAAGTTTTGAAACTGCTACCCTGGCTTTTTTATGTTGGTACTTGTTTTTGGTCCCCCTACCCCCTTTTCCTAGCGAGGATTTTTCAGTATTGTATACAAATCCGTGTTCCTACATTTGTCCTAGACAATTAGAAATATATCAAAATTGAATTGTCGTATATTTTATATGTTATTTTCTGTCGAGACCTTTCCAATTGTGAACTTTCAATTTCTAAGTAACAACATTCCAGCAGCACCTGCATACGGGGTATATATCTCCCAATTGATACGATATTCCCTTGCTTGCATTTCCTATCATGATTTTCTTGATAGAGGGTTGCTGCTGACAAGGAAGCTATTAAAGAGTTCCAAATGGTGAAGTTGAAATCATCCCTTCGTAAATTTTACGGACGCTATCACGAGTTGGTTGACCATTATGGAATAACCGTTTCTAACATGATATCGGATATGTTATTACGTCGCAAATACAATCCCCTTCCCTTTCATGAATGTGACCTACCGAATTAGACTATTTACCGGATTTGTTATCACATAAGTAACACGACGGGTGCCACATGTGGATAAGGATCTGCTTACCCTTCCGGAGCACCTGAGATCACCCCTAGTTTTTGGTGGGGTTCGTGTTGCTTATCCTTTAGTTTTTTATGTTGTGTTATGTGTACTTTTGTTTGTCTGTTTGTCTTTTTCATTTTTAGCCATGGCGGTAATTGTCAGTTTATTTTCGATTTATGAGTTTGACTGTCCCTCTGGTATCTTTTTCCCTCTTTTTTAGATCTTAGAAACTATTTACGCATGCATATACTTATTTGTAATATTCAAGTACACTTATATGTTGAGGATATCCGTTAACAACTTATTGTCGGTCTTATGCGACTTTAAAAATATATATTTGGGGTCACGTGTTAAAGCAATTCATCGATGATACAATCATAAACAGCAACCTATTGACAAACTGACAAACATATAATGGTATAATGCGGCTGTTTACCGATATATCTAACATTATCTTTATCCATCTATGGGTGCATTTCTCTCTAACACAAACGATGCAAACGGCTAAGCGCGCATTTGCTCTTAACATACGTTTGCATCTACATAAACTTTGACAAACTATGCACTCGCTAAAAATGCGTCTACTGTTTGTCGTTCATCGTTTGTTAGAATAAACACTACAATTGTTACGTCACCCTGATTAAACGATTAACAACAGTTTTGTTTGTCATATATTGTATATATTTTCGTTTGCCATAGCATGTATTATATGCTTCTTGCAAATAAAGTATTCATTCATTCAACAACAAGTGCATGCATTGTTGAAACTTCAAACAGGGTCAGTAAACACTGATTAAACGATGTATTTGTTTCTATTTTTTGTATCGTTAAAAGTTAACAACAAACGCCACACAACGTTTACAAATTTTGGTTAGAGAGAAATGCACTCTTAATTATTCGTCGCTTGATCATGGCGATTTTAATTCATTGTTGGATCAAGAAGGGGTCCAGAAGTAGAAACCCTAGAGGTTTTTTTGGGGACCTTTTTTATCACTTAAAATCGACATGATTTAGGTTGAAATCTCCCTTCTTTCTATGTTGCCATGAACCCATGCAGTAAAAACCTTCTTTGAAAATTTCTTGATCCACACCCTTCCACCGTTTACATTTTTGCTAATCATTTAATGTACATGATGTAATGACTTAGCACAAATCAAACCAAATATGAAAGGACTGATTTTTCAGACGTTGAGGTTGCTTTACAATTTAAAAATATTAAAATGACTGAGAAAAACATAAAACGAAAATGCTGAGTTTTCGGTCTCAAAAAAAAATGAAACACACTTTTCTAACCTCGACGAAAATTGGGTTTGTCTCCACCTTTTCCAGGTTCAAAATCCTTTGACCCTCTTATGGGTGTAATTTGTGCCTCATAAACATGATAAAGTTTTTGTTTATATAATAAAATCCGTAAATCTAAACAATTATGGATCCTCTCCTGTTAGTTTAAACATATTTATTTATAGTGGTTTGGGAAACAAGTTTTGCAACTTATATTAACCCCTTTCCACTTTGCGGGTGCGAGTGCTGCCTTGTAGCGGCATTAACCTGCTCTTTTTCGAAATCTACAAGGGGGTCTTTAACGTGTTAGAGATATGGCTCTCTCTTAACACGGTTCGACCATTTATCGTCCCCTTCCAACGGACTATTGTCGTTTCCTCAAGACCATTCTCGCAAATGGTATCAAGGGAGAGCCGAAAATTCAGTCTCTGAAATTTTCATCACGGAACGGGAATCGAACCAGGAACCTTTGTGTTAGTGGTCCGATGCACTAACCACTACAACAATGCTCTCCTATTCATTATGATTAACTACACTTTATTGAATGATATAGTTTACTTTTGTTTTACCACACTTATTGCATTTTTGTCGAGCCTTCGACTTTAGTCGAAAAAGCGAGACATAGCGATCCTACATTCCGTCGGCGTCGGCGTCGTCGTCGGCGGCGGCGGTGTCCACAAATATTCACTCTGTGGTTAAAGTTTTTGAAATTTTAATAACTTTCCTAAACTATCCTTGAATTGTACGAAACTTGGACAGAAGCTTGTTTATGTTCATAAGATAGTATCCAGAAGTAAATTTTGTAAAAATAAAATTCCATTTTTTCCGTATTTTACTTATAAATGGACTTAGTTTTTTCTGCCAGGAAACATTACATTCACTCTGTGGTTAAAGTTTTTTAAAATTTTAATAACTTTCTTAAACTATCCTGGAAATGTACAAAACTTGACCAGAAGCTTATTTATGATCAGGAGATAGTATCCAGAAGTAAATTTTGTAAAAATAAAATTCCATTTTTTCCGTATTTTACTTATAAATGGACTTAGTTTTTCTGCGGGAAAACATTACATTCACTCTTTGGTTAAAGTTTTTAAAATTTTAATAACTTTCTTAAACTATCCTGGATTTCTACCAAACTTGGACAGAAGCTTATTTATGATCATTAGATAGTATCCAGAAGTAAATTTTGTAAAAATAAAATTCCATTTTTTCCGTATTTTACTTATAAATGGACTTAGTTTTTCTGCGGGAAAACATTACATTCACTCTGTGGTTAAAGTTTTTAAAATTTTAATAACTTTCTTAAACTATCCTGGATTTCTACCAAACTTGGACAGAAGCTTGTTTATGATCATTAGATAGTATCCAGAAGTAAATTTTGTAAAACGATAAATCCATTTTTTCCGTATTCTACTTTAAATGGACTTAGATTTTCTGACAGCAACACATTCACTCTGTGGTTAAATTTTTAAAAATTTTGATAACTTTCTTATACTGTTTTTAATTTGTACCAAACTTGGACAGAAGCTTGTTTATGATCAAAAGCTAGTATCTAGAAGGAAATTTTGTTAATATTTTGTACCTGCGTATCTGTATTTTACTTATTAATGGACTTAGTTTTTCTTCCAGTTAACATTACATACAGTCATGACAGTCTGCAGTTAAAGTATTTAAAACCTTTTTTAAGATTCTTAAAAACCTAACTTGGACAGAAGCTTCTGACAATGAAAAGATAGTATCGAGAGGAATAATTTTATTGATTTTTTTCATCTTTTTTGATGAGTGTGTGATTAACAACAAAAGTAGGCGAGACCCTGGGTTCCGCGGAACCCTTACAATTTTTTTCATATATATATATATTAATTTAAATAAACGTCCATAATCATGTGATAATCATGATAATAGGGTACATTTCATAACTATAGATTTAAACAGTAACACGACACCAACGTTTACACTTAATTCCCTTCGATAGATTATTCCGGGGAAAAAATAATAATTGAATAAAAAACAAACAATTATATGTAGAACAGAACAGTGTATTTATTCACGCTGGAAGTGATGTGTTTAAATTCCAGTAAAATATATCGTCTGTATTAAAAAAAAAAATAAAAAAAATTGAGACGCATGGTGCGGTCTCAAATCTTGAATCTTTAGACTTGTATTTTTAGATGAAAAGTCGATCCTTGTACGTTCTGCACATAACAATACAAGTAAGTTTGATCAGTTTTGGACAGTGGTCTAAACGGGATATAAATGTCCATTTTTAGAATCTACAGCTAATTTGTTTTTATACTATAGACGCGGAAGAAAGCTCATTATCATTTGTGATTGTTGTTACATCATATTCCATTGAGTTTGTAGACCAAGGTAGTATCTTTGGTTAGCTTACTTGCTAGCTGAACTGCGAAGTCATTATTAGGCTAGGTAAATTACCCTCTTTTAAGAGTAGACTAGTCCGACAGATAACCAATCTATCTGTCTGTATGACCAGACTACTTCGAAAGGAGGGTAGTATTTCTTACCCAATAATGACTTCACGCTTCAGCTAGCTAGAAAGCTAACCAAAGATGTAACCTTTTCCTACACACTTAATGGAATCTGCTGTAAGAGATATCAAACCATCTGTAAGCTAAGCGTGCCCATCACAGATACATGTATAAGAAAAATGGGCCATATATCCATCATGTATACATGTACATGTATCATTTGGACCATATTTTTTTTTATTGTTTTTATTACAAGTCAAAATAAGTGAAAATTGGTATCATGAATACATGCACATGTACATGTATTATTTGGACCATTTTTTTTTCTTTTTATTACAAGTCAAAATAAGTGAAAATTGGTATCAAGCTTGTTTAGGTTTTTCACGTATATATGTTTGTATATATATGTATTCATACAACCGTAATACTAACATTAAGTTCACCGAAAATTATGACTGGTACTTAGACCCCGTTCACACTAGCATTTTTGTTAATCGATCTAATTTGAATCGATCTAAATAAAACCAGTTAGCGTTCACATTATCCTTAATCATAGCGATCTCTATCGGTCTTATCTGAACCACTGCGTTCACATTACAATTAAAAACGCAATCGATCTGACCTTTTTACCCGTAAAACTGTAAACATTGTTTATAAATAGAACTGATTTATCAAATTCATGTGCAATACATCAATACACATACTTGAAAGAAAGTAAAAGTTATTGTTTATCTTGAATCACAAGTTAAAATGTTGATACCGGTGTTATTGCAGTTTTCTTTAAATTTGAAAAAAAATAACTGTGGCAACAAAGTTACAACACGACGAAATACTGCGGTTCCTGAAAAGAGAAAAAATCAAAATCTAAGAAAAAAGACACATATTTCGCAAATCTATGCTACGGCTAAGACAACATGTTTTCAGTCCTATTTTAAAGGCCTGTTAACAGAGAAATATGGGTTAAACAACGAACCTCTGGGATAATTTTGCCGCTATACATGCGCATAAGTTATTTTCGATTCAATCGTACTAGTTTAAACCGATCTCTGCGTTCACATTTAACGTAAGATCGGTTTACTTTAGATCGATTCAAACTAAACTACCTCTTTTGGTGTTTTAGTTTAGACCGATTGAAGATCGATTCACAGCGTTCACATTGCCCCTTAAATCGATCTAAAGTGAACCGGTCTAGTTTAAATCGATATAAATGTTCTAGTGTGAACGGGGTCTAAGTTGACTTTCAAAAAGAGAAAATCTTCGTTATTTTGGAATCGGTTTTAAATTCAAATATCTCCGCAAATTAAACCTAAATTGGACGCCAGATTATCTCGTTTTGACCATTTCCCTGGCTTGGTGGACGCTTAGGGTGGCGGCGTTCAAATTGCCTTTTTGTACAGCAGAAACTGTTAACCGTTTGTCTTGCAAAGAGTCAATTGCTATTCGTATTGTGAAAAAATGTACTTTTTAAATTTGACCTATGGTTTAATGAAACAGCTTGGTTAAGTGATTTTCACAAGAAATTAATATATAAGATTCAATTTAAAAGTTTATAGCATAGCATTGATGACTTTTTGCAAGTGAGTGGAGAACTACTGTCTGCTTTAAATGTCTGTTGGTGTGATGCTACTGCTGCTTATGATCAAATATGTGTCCACTAAAAATCGAGCTAATTCTCTCAAGCTTAATCAAACTTTCTTTGGAAAATCAAACTTAATCAAACTTTTTTTCCGTAGAAAATCAAGCTTAATCAATCATTCTGTAAACTAAAATAAAATAAAACTTTCTGTAGAAATCAGAGCTTAAAATATATTTCTGTACAAAATCAAGCACAATCAAACTTTCCGTAGAAAATCAAGCTTTATCAAACTTTCCGTAGAAAATCAAGCTTCATCAAACTTTCCTAAGCATATCAACTTTTGATAAGCTCTTTACAGAAATTAACCTTTTCTTCATAAGCATTTATGTTTTCTTTGCATAGCGCTGTAATAATGTGCAACCTCTCCCCTCGGGCAAGACATGCATTATTTGTTTCTCATCTGCATGAACATACATGCCATTTACTCTTTAATAAACTGCATAATCAGTCAATTATATTTTCTGTTTTAACTTAAAATAAAAAAAAAATAATCTTTCGGCGAGCTTTCAAATGCTTTCCTCTGTATTTCAACAAGACACAAACAATTTCTGCTCTCATAAGTATGGTTATAAGAATATATAATCCTTTCACGGATTTGGCTATACTTTTTGGAACTCAGTCTGGATTATAGCTCTTCATCTTTTATATAAGCTTTGGATTTTACATATTTTCGACACGAGCATCACTGAAGAGACATGTATTGTCGAGATGCTCATCTAGTGCAGAAAAATTGGTACCATTAATGTTATTATAAGAAGCTGTTAGGTATAAAGCACGGACACACATTTGACTATCTATCACACTGACCATACAGTCTGGTAAGGTCCGTGAATGCCTGATTAATCTGTTCAAATGGTGTGCAAGTAACTTACTGCCAACGATATAGGATCCATTTATTTCTTGTTTGAAAGTTACCATGCGTCAGGATTATTCTTTTTTCTGTCTAGAAACAAGTTTTTGTTTTGGAGGTCAAGATGAAATTCTTAAACGTGAAGGTTTAAACCAGTAAATATATATATATATATATATATATGTTTTTACTTGGCGTTCTTCAAACATACAAATTCAAATGTTGATGTTGCTATACCAAATGATAAACAACAATTTTAACTGCCATAAAAAGTTAAAGGGGAAAGGAACACTTCAATAGAATTAAGCGTCGATTTCACCTCAACACAAATATTTTTAAAGCAGCCTCCCTCTCTTTCTAGTAAGAAATATTTGTGTTAGAGATGAAATCTTACCTCCATCACTTTAAGATATGGACCGCAAAATGTCTGTTGGAAAGATTTTGAGAACCATGACACACACACACATACGTTTCGATTCAATATAATATTTTTTTTAGTATCAACACATGTATCACACTCAATTGTAAGACAACTAAACATTTATATATATTTCTCGTTTTTATATAAATTAGACCGTTGGTTTTCTCGTTTTACTGGTTTTACACTTGTATATAGCTTGCTGTTCGGTTTGAGCCAATGCTCCGTGTTGAAGGCCGTACCTTGACCTATAATGTTTTACTTCTATAAATAGTTACTTGGATGGAGAGTTGTTTTATTGGCACTCATACCACATCTTCCCATATCTATATATAATCTTATCACATGACCCCTCTTACTAACACAAAAACATGTACATTTGAAGTTTTCATTCTATAGTATAGGATTTTTCATGATTTTAAAAACCAAAGTTCAAGTGATCCAGATTTCGTGCACATGCGGATTTAGGGGACACGGGGCCCTGATTCCCTTGTGGAGCTACATTTTATTGTTAATGCATAAACTTTAATTTACATGCCCATCTCCTAACGTTACCTAGTCAGGAAGTTTTCCCCCATTTTATTCCTGGATTAGCTTCTGACATGCGTGAAAAAAGTTCCTTTGGGAAATTGCAATGTTTACTTTACAAAAACGAAACCCACATCTTATTTAATTCGTCAGTAGAAATTGCGGGTACATAAATTGATGATTTAAACAAAATATCAAATTTAACCTTGACATTGCAAAATGTCGATACTAATTATAATTGATATTGACACAAAATATAAATGGGAGAGATCCGATTGCGCCAAAATATTATTAACTAAATAAGCAAGTTAATATTAGTTATATTGATTGTCTTTTAACAAATGACAAACCATATCGATTTCAAAGTGGTTTGTTCTATTTGGATATATAACTTTTGACGTCACGGCTGAGAAATTTGGAAATGATCTAGTGTTTATATAACGTAGAAAAAAGAAATGCGTTATTAAAGAAAATTTATTTTTAAATACATATTGTGTTCTTATATCCAGTGTGAAAAGATGTTCGTTGTATGATTTTGAATAGAATTTTTAATGTTGATATTTAATTGTCAAATTCTTATTCTCTAAAAGTGCAAAAATGTACAAATTACAGGGGCGGATCCAGCCATGCATTTTAAAAAGGTGGCGTTCCCAACCCAGGACAAGGGGGGTTCCAACTATATGTCCCAATTCATATGCATTGAGCGGCAAAAAAAAGTTGGATTCAGATCCCCGGACCCCCCCCCCCCCTTTTGGATCCGCCAATGAAATATATATTATTTTTTAATCTCAGAAGAACTCTTGCAAATCAAAAATTATAATATAATACATCTGTTTAGTGTTGCATTTTTTAAATAATAGAACAGGTGAAGTATAATAAACTAGGTAAACTTGTGTTTAAAAATATTTTTTTAATAATCCTTCATTTGATTAACTTTAACCTGAACTTCAAAGCCCCACTTTATGTATCACAACATTAAACAGGAATATTTGTATGCCCTAACCTAGGGGCATTGTGTTTTTGGGTCTGTGCGCCCGTCCGTTCGTCCGTCTATCCCGCTTCATGTTAAAGTTTTTGGTCAAAATAGTTTTGATGAAGTTGAATTGAAGTCCAATCAACTTTAAACTTTGTACATATGTTTACATTCCTGAAACATGGGTCGTTATACAGATTTGTATAGTCTTTAAAAAAAACATAATCCACTTATGCCGTGCCTTCATGGAAGCCATACCGAGTTAGGTAAAATATCTTGAGTAATAATGAAGTACAATGTATGATTATAGCGTGAACCACTTTCAAATTGTCATGATTTACAATAAATAGAAAATATCATCTTCCACACATATGACAAAGAAAATACTGAGATATTATTTTTAAGTTGAATTATTAATTAGGATAAAAAAAGTTCTAAGGTTCACGTATTGTCTTTCTTTTAAAAAAAACCAACTTATTTATATATTGCAGGTTACCAAATGGGTGACCAGAGGAACATGCAGGATTCATCCGAGGACGGGATCGGATGCTGCGGATGTATATTGATGGGACTATCGTATCTTCTTGTCGCCTTGTTCTTTCCCTTTTCTCTTTGTATGACAATAAAGGTAAGTAAAAAACAATGAGATATGGTAGAACTCGAATAACTCAGCGCCCTCTATCCACTAAAATTTTGGAAAGATATCGTACTGCCGTGTCCAATTTTATTAATAAAGTACAGATCCGGTGTTTTGCTATAAGGATATGAAATGCTCCGTAATACTTAAGAACTTTCGGGGTCCTCTGCTTTTTGTCGAGCCTGCAACTTTTGTTGCAGAAAGCTCGACATAGGGATAGTGATCCGGCGGCGGTGGCGTTAGTTCACTTCTTAAAAGCTTTATCTGACCTTGACCTCATTTTCATGGTTCATTGGTCAATGGTAAGTTTTCTTGGTTAAGTTTATGTGACAGTTGTAATAAAGCTTTATATTTAGGACTATCAACATAATATCAATGATTAGTAAAGAAGGCGAGACATTTCAGCGTGTGCTCTCTTGTGGCAAATTAATACACAACTTAAAAATTTTAAACGTGTTGAAATTTCACAATCGGCAAACTTCGGTTGGTTCCGATTTTCGGAAACGGCCGAGTTGTGACGAATATAGAAATTAATTGGCTAATGTAACAATTAAATTGTTGTCAGATTCTTGAACCAAAGTTTGGAACAGGATATTTTGAGCAATGTTAGATATCAATAAATCAGAAGATCATTTATTTTTTTTACGGTTTTGGCTAATTTGTGTCAGTAAAGGTTCCGAACAGGCACATGTTCAAACTTCTCGGACCCGACTAAACTTTATGGTTCACTACACAAAATCGCAGTGGTTTGGACCTGTTTTATAGAAGCATTCAAGATTGATGTTGATGATAAAACTATTTTGACATCAGTACATTTTTGATTGACTGTGACAGTCACAATTTTCTTAACGACTATCCTGACTGTCACGACTATTATGACTTTATTGACTGTTTAGTCATGACAATCATGACTATTTTAACTAAAACCATTGAAATCACCCGTAGGTTTAAAAAACTAAGACAACCCTTTCGTCATCAACCAATCAAATATTTATGGAATAGAGCAGCTCGATACGGAAATCAATTATATTGTGTCACATACTATAATTAAATATGTAGTGTATGGCAATAAAGATTTGAATTGAATTATTATTATTAAAAGACCTGAATGATGTGTCGTATCTCTAATAACTAAAGTGACAGAAGGGACGATCATTTGCTTTTCGAGGGAGAATTTTTTCGCGGGATGCCTCAACTCTTCACCTGTAACTCGATTAATGTTTAGATATGCAGTCATTCTATTTGGAGTAAGGAGGGTCAATGGTCGTATTCCGATTTACCAATAACCAAGTATTGTTGTTTTTATATAAGTCCCTAATATGTGTGAAGTATTTGCTACTGAACGTTACTCAAACAACAATCAACTGTTAAAGTAAATAATTCTGCCGGAAAATTAAATATTTCACCATTGCCCTCTTTTCAAATGTATATTTAATTATCCTATCATCAGGTTAACCATTATGATTACCAATAAATAGGTGAATTGAGGACCTTTAAAAATCATTCGTCCATACATGGCATCCATTAATGGTTGTTTACTTAATTGATTCGGATGTTATTTCACATTCCATACATATTCATAATTTGTCATAATGAATTATGATAGGTTAAATATGGATCGAGTATATGTTTACTTACAATCATGTTACACGTCTAATTGGCGATCATATCACATTCAATAATTTTTAGGCAGTGGCTATTTGACCGGCACCGGCAAAATAGCAAATTTGCTATTTAGCCGGCACTGATTAAATTGTATCTCAATAATCTCACTGGCATTAAAATGTAAGAATAATAATTAAATATCAATTTTTTTTATTCAAAACCTTTTGTTACTGTTGCTCATATAAACACTTAAACTTGTTATCTAAAAATTAACAAAAAAAACTATGTTGCATACACATGGAAAATTTGAAAAAAAATAAACATATGGTGAATCTTTTAAGAATAGGAGTGAAGTAATAAGATAAATTTAAAAGTAAAAAATACAAATATGATAATAGTCACTTTGTAGCTATACTACATTCTGGAAACTAGTATACTCTTTTTATTTACGGAAACAGCATTGTGATTGTGTTGCCGATGCAATGGCAGAACGGTCTTATAGTCCCCAGTACCATAAGAAGACATGAGAAATACAATTATAATCAAGCGATTATCTGGCTTGGTCATTTGAACATAAACCGTGAAAAAATAAAAATTTCATCAGACACATTTTTTTTTTCAGTATTAGAAAGGAAAGGAAATGGTCCTTGATTTTTATAATTATATTTGAGAATTAAAAGTTGAAAAAAAAAGATTAAAACATAAAAATGTAATTGTATTTATTTTTGTATTTTCTCATTTTAAAAATACCATGTACGTTACCGTGACAGACGCTGTTCCTTATTAATCTAGCTCAACCCAATACACATTAGAAAATTTTTTTTCTCTAATTATTTTTTCTTCAAATTTATTTATCATATATTGAGTTTCAAAAGTTGATTTTTAACTACTGAAAATATGATTTTTGTGGGGTCATGTAGAGCCCATGAAATTGTGAGAATGCAATATTTTTCACGATTAACACCAAGCAAGCAACTATTAATATTGTCTTTCATGTCTGTTTTATGATGTATTTTTGCACAACACTATTTTTATCACTGGCAGGATATTTAAACCATAGATTTTACACAGATTTGAAAATCAACTTTTTTAAAAATATTTTAGAAAAAAACATATTTAATAATGTATTTACAAATGTGTTTTCATGCTTTTAATTAATATTATAAAGTTATAAATTATTTATTTATGAAAATCTTTTATTTTTGATTGTACTGTATTTTTATTAATGCTTGATATTGTGATAAAATTATTTTAAATTATTATTAAGCTGTTTTATACTCTACTAATCACATCAATGAACAGTTTTATTCAGTGCCTGCTAAATAGCAAATTTGCTATTTTGCCGGTGCCGGTCAAATAGGCACTGCCTTATTTTTATGTTGATTTTTGAGTTTCTAGTGAAGTGTGGAGACAGTTAAATGTGTAGTTGAGCATTGTGAGTTCAAAACCCGCACGTAAGAAGCGACTATGATTCTCAGTTTGCCTGTCGAAGGTCGGCGCTACTCACTGCTTCCCCCTGTACGAATTGAAACTGACCGTCACTATAAACCAAATATTAACGAAAGTGGCATCAAGTATCAACAAGCTTTTGTTGTTTTTATATATTTTAATGTTTAATATATTATTTTTTATCTTTTCTAATAAAACAAAACAGCCTTTCCGTGACAATGTTAAAATGATGCATAGATAATTTGTGCTGGAAAGAACATGGGAAAAATATATCTAATATGTATGTTCCTGATAGACCTGAATGCTTCTTTTTATAATTTTATAGGGTTGTTAAAGCGTTGATTATGCACAATTTTTTAATATCATCATAAAGTATGTGCTTCGTTTAGCATGTTTCCACTCTACTAAAATTATAAAAAGAAGCATTCAATTCTATCATGAATTAAATCCCATGATATTTCAATTTATGAATAGGCAAACTTAAGGAAAAGTATCTCTTTCTTCAGATTGTAACGGAGTATGAACGAGCTGTAATCTTTCGATTGGGTCGAGTACTGCCAGGAGGGGCGAAAGGACCTGGTGAGTTCATTAGATACTTTAAAAAAACCTTTGAATTTCTAATGCAAATGGCAGGGGCGGATGCAGGAATTTTCGAAAGGGGGGATGCTAACCCAGGGCACCCAGGGCAAAGGGGGGGGGGGGTGCAAAACATATGTCCCGATACAAATGCATTGATCGGCAAAAATAAAGGGGGGTGCGCACCCCCGGAACCCCCCCCCCCCTGGATCCGCCACTGAATGGCTAAAAATTTTAGATTCTGCAAGAAAAATTTCGATACTCCCTCTCTTTCTTTCAGTCCTTATTTTAGATTTCAAACAAATGAATATTATGTATGTATATACAATTTTTATATAAGTAAAACTATATATTATAAGCATTTTAAATTGTTGTCTGCTCTTTGGTTGGGTTGTTGTCCCATTGACACATTCCCCATTTCTATTGTTTATTTTAATTTGTTCTCTCAGTTCTAGGTAGTTTTTTTAATAAATGATAATAAAATATTTATTTTATATATTAGCCATGTGTCACTAATTTATAACAACATGCTGTTCACTAATTCTCTTATCGGGACCAAATAGCCTAAAGCTGTACTCGTAAAAGAATTAAAATTTATAGTAACATAGAAATTAAAGCATTATTCACAGAGACGGATTTAGAGGGGCAGTGGGCACGGGCCCACCCCCCCCTTTTTTTGGAAAAAAAAATAGTTGTGTATATAGGGAATCACTGAAGGGTGACCAGAGCGGGCCCCCTCAAAGGCAGTCAGTGGGCCCCCACTTACGAAAATTCCTGGATCCGGCACTGCTTCAAACTAATAGTCTGGTTTAATTTGTTAATAGCAAACGTGTTGCTCGCAGTTACGACGAAACAGAGCTCTGAATGGCTTTCTATTTTGGCTGACGTGTCAAAAAAAAAAATACAATTATTATGCAATATGAATGATCTTCCGGTTTTGAATTTATAATTAGAAATCATATCAGAGGACCATTCCATCAATAAATGAATTCTTTCGCAGAGGCGGATTTAGAGGGATACCCGGTCCCTCTTTTGTGGGAAAAATTTGATTGATTATATAGGGAATCACTGAATCAAGACTGAAGCGGGGTCCCACTTAGGTAGTCAGTACCATTCCTGTATTAAAATTTCTGGCCATGATCCGCCACTCTTTCAATTAATAGTACGCTTGATAAGAGCTTTAAAGGCTAGAATGGGAAAGTCCAGCAATGAGAATATTTCTATACCCAATTCGTTGGGGTTGAAATAGTTTGAATACCTACATATATACACTATAAACCAGCACAACCTGGGACCAAGTGATAAGTTTTCATACAACTGCATGATATGTACCTTTTTCTGACGTTTTAATTTTTTTTTTGCAGGAATGTTCTTCATATTACCATGTCTTGATGAGTTCAAAAAGGTCGATCTCCGTACAGTATCATATGACGTCCCACCTCAAGAGGTAAGAGCACGTATTTAAGGTGGGACCTAACACTACAGCTGGGAGATAACTCTGTAAAGTCAGCTAAATGTTTTAATTACGGTTGTGTTGTAAAAGGAAAATTAAGCTTCTCAATGGTCAAAATTGGTGTTTGTGTCACTGCTATATAACCAGTGTAATTTTTCTGACAAAACCGTTGGTTCAAAACTTTTGAAATTTTTATATTTTTGTTATAGGGTCAAAGTAAATACTTTAACAAAATTTTATGAAAATTGAACGAGTCAAATTAATTTTAGTGAAAGTGTTTGGTACCACCTTAAAAGAATGTCACCAATAAAAAAGAAAATTAATAATTATTTCATTCTTATATACAAATTAAGCACGTTTTACATTGTTTTAAACAAGGGAACATTTATAACAAAAAGAAATAAACATTGTCATGTTCCATCATCATCTTTATTATAATTTTTGTTAACATTATTAAAAAAACAAATTAACAAGTGAAAACACGTTAAACCATTAGTCTTGTTATGTAATCTGTGTAAAAGGGGAGAGCAAATATCACGATGAAAAATAGCAATAGACTGTACTTTTTCTGTTAAGATTACCATACAAACAAGTAAACAAAAAAGATCTGAAAAGTATTGCAGTACTTCTTTCTTAAAGATATTTGTTCTATGCTAAAAATTGCTTACTATATATTTAGTAATAGTGTAAAAAGTAAAATTACAAAAATACTAAACTCCAAGGAAAATTCAAACGTAAAGTCAATTATCAAATGGCAAAATCAAAAGCTTAAAATTCATCAAACTGATTGACACCAACTGTCATATTCCTGACTTGGTACAGGCATTTTTGGTGGATTAAATCTGGTTTTAAAGCTAGCTTAACCTCTCAATCGTATGATAGTCCCATACAATTCCAGAATATTGAATGCGGTGTTTGAACAAACCAATCAGACATAATTAGTAAAATGTCAATAATAGGGGTACTGCGGTCAACATTGTGTTATAATCTAAATCACTATAAAAACAAATATGTTAATGATTTGCAAGCACCAATCAACTCCTGTGGCCTTTTGAGTTCTGAATTGGTTCAGGTTGTTTCACCTAAGTTTATTGTACCAGTTATGTTCGTGTTATCATATTTATTTATGTACTCCTTTCAGATTTTAACCAAAGATTCCGTAACAGTAGCCGTAGACGCCGTTATCTACAGCCGTATTTTCGACCCTACAATGTCTGTGTGTAACGTGGAAAACGCAGATTCCTCTACTCGATTATTGGCAGCCACAACCTTGAGAAATGTCCTTGGAACTAAAAACATGTCTGAACTCCTGACTGAAAGGGATTCTATTGCTCACCAAATGCAGGTTGGTATATTTAGTATGTCTATAACCAAAGTTTTTGTTCTGTAGAACATTTATCAACTTTTTGTCTCGTCGAAGTCAGGAAAATGAGACTTGAACATGCTGTTTCCAGAGATGTTGACAGCAATGGTGGTGTAATATCATTTTGTTAAATTTTGTGATCAACATTTTAAGGGAGATTGTCAATGGTAACTCATTACATGGATATTTGATCACATGCAGTTTGAGTATCATTGGTACATCTCATTATTACCGCCCCTTAGTCATTGTTTATCGATTGTGGAGTTTTACATACTAATATTGGGGCCTCGGTGACTGAGTGTTCGAAGTAGTTACTACTGCAATCTCTAGCCAGTCAACCCTAAGGTTGTGAGTTCGAATCCCGCTCGTGGAGGTGCACTCGACTCCAATCTTAATTTACTAGGTTCGTCATTTTCCCCACTGAAGGTCGGTGGTTTTCTTCGGGCACTCTGGCTTCCTCCACCGTTAAAAAACTGTCCGCCACAAAATATCCCAAAAGCGGTGCTTAAAAATGGCGTTAAAACACCAAAATTCTAAATCAAATCATACTAATATGTTAAAGATTGCGATTTAAAAGAGAAAGCCTGTGGAAGATAGCAATACACATTTCCTCAAGTTTCTTTTTCTATTTTTCAGTCTATCTTAGACGAATCAACAGATCCCTGGGGAATCAAGGTAGAGAGAGTTGAAATGTAAGTATCAGTTATGTCCCTTGTACTCAAAATTGTATTTATCATGTATATCCCGTTTCAAAGAGGGTACAAAAAGGATAAAATTGGCAGAATAGAGGGGGAAAATAAGAAATGATCGGCAAAAAAATTAAAACAGAAAAGAAAAGAATGTGGGTGTACAAAAATGGCCAAGAATAGAGAAAAATGGTCTAAACATTTGATAATACAGAAATGAAGCTTTCAGTGACCCTCATCATTACCAAATGTAATCTTTGTCAAACATCTTCTATGAGTTGTTTTTCAAGAAGCTCTAGAGGGATAGCAACTGTCATTTTCTTGTAACTTTTTCTCTTCGTTTTTATAATTAATTGTTTCTTAAATAAGCATCTCATGTTCTGCACATTAGTTGTAAATATTTACATTTCTTTTATTACAGTAAGGATGTCAGACTTCCGGTACAACTCCAGAGAGCAATGGCTGCCGAGGCGGAAGCTTCAAGGGAAGCCCGTGCTAAGGTTTGTTCACAAAACAGTTTTTGGGTTTTTTTTTTAGGGTATCTTTTTGTATTTTGAAGCTTTTTCTTTTTAAGAGCAAAAAATTACTCTAAGCATACTTTGTAAGAAATAAATGACGTTATCCTTTAATCAAAGGGTTCTCCAAATTTATCATGAGTTTATGGTGTTGTTCTTTTATTTATTTTTTATGAGTTCATGATGTTGTTTTATTATCGATTTATTTATCGACATAATCACGCCAATGTAAATAAGTTAGCCTCAATAAGTTCATGATGTTGCTCTTTTATTTAACCGTAATCTGTTCACGACGTTGTTATATTATCAATTTGTCACCGGTTCATCGTTGTAAAAAAAGTAAGCCTCATGTCTGTAACTCAGTAAACGCTTCTATTTTGATGTATTAAACAAGATATTTATATATTTCGTTTATTTTCACTAGGTATTAGCAGCTGAGGGAGAACAGCGTGCCTCACGTGCTCTGAAAGAAGCAGCCGACATCATGGCCCAATCACCAGCCGCCATTCAGCTTCGTTATTTGCAGACATTGAACAGCATAGCAGCAGAGAGGAATTCCACCATTATTTTCCCATTACCTATGGATTTGTTGAGTGGATTTGGCAAGAAATAGAACTGATATTTTTATGTTGTTTTTATCCAATGTTGTTTGTATAATATAAAAGATGGATTATGCTAGAAAATAGCAACAGTCAAACAATATTACTATATATATATATATAACAAAATATGCATTGCCATGTGATATCCTGAATATGCCTTAATTATAAAAATGAGAATAAAAACGAGATTTTTAGTCGTTTAAGAAGTGAATAGTGAGTGACCTAAAGATGTATACATTCACGTTTTCTTGTCGCTGCTGGAAAGTTAGCTTTTTCGCAATCGTACTGTGTTTCTAATTCCAATTTTTACCTTTTTATTATCAAGAAAATGGCCATGCATTCTCCTCCATCAGAGGCATAACTCGCGAGGCACTGTTGGCTGTTTTTTTTAAAAATGATACTATTATTGCTTTGATGATTAAGATGGTCTGTTTTATGTTAGATTGAGATGACAATCAAACCTCTTCTTAAACATCTCAAACCATTCAAGTTTTTTGGTTTGTTTTTAAGTATGTTTTAATACTAAGTGCTTAGGTATTTCCTTCATTTCAGGGTGAACTCTTTTTGCAACTAATGTTGCCATATTGAGTGATATTATATGTTACAGTTTCAATACATGCGGGTGTTTGATATTAAGGCTAGATTCAGGGGAAAATCCCCATTTCTCATTCACAGGTCAAATGAATACAGGACTACAAAAGGTTCTTTCGTTTTTACTATTAAATGTAATTTAGGGCTTAAAAGAAATATTCAATTTGGAAAATCAATTTGTTAAAAACGAAACGAATAAGTGGGTTGATACATTAAAAATGTATCTTTTCAAAATAACAATCAAATTTTAATTTGCCTGACTGGCTTTTACATTATTGAAATGACATATATTAGAAATATATTTATTTTATTTTTTAAATTGTAAAACCAATAATAGATCTTTAAAAAACTTGTTCCAATTTATTGAAATGTCAAAGGTATTAAAAGAAAATAGGGTGATATACATTTTTATATTTATCTATACTTCTTTCTTTAAAAAAAATCCACTTGAAGCACGTGAAATAATAATTACCTGATAAGCAATACATATACCTTTGACGTCAGTCAGATAACTACAAGAATATGGTTGTAGGTCTCTTAATTACTATGTTTTATTTTGTATCTGTATCATATTGCTGTCGCCAGGTGTTATCAGTATTGCATAGTTTAGTTGTTATGGTAACATAAGATATCGTCTGTTCCATAACAAACCGATTGTACATAAGGGGTAAATGCGTATTTAAAAGCTTGCCTGTTTTTAAAGTTACATGTTGATTAATTGAGACATGCAAATACATATTCCATGTTTGTTTTTACTTGTTGTTTGTACATTATATATTTCTTAATTACATAATAAATTAAAATGATAAAGTTCCTGTCCCAAATTTTAAAACATATATTCTATTTTTTCTATATTGTTATTTGTATTATATAATATATCGTAAGACAAAAATAATAAAATTAAAAAAAAAAATCATGTATGCTTTAATTTTTTTTTTGGAACAAATGGGTAATGCGTAAGACACTGAACGCAAACGTAATTTGATTCTTGATTCAATTTTAACACTTGACATTACACGCCTCGTGCGCGTGCTACTCCGAATGCAGAGGTCCAGGATTCAAACACTGGACCAAAACACTTTGAGTATGGTATTTGCTACTTGCTTAAGCTTCGAC
Source organism: Mytilus galloprovincialis (assembly GCF_965363235.1). NCBI lineage: Eukaryota > Metazoa > Mollusca > Bivalvia > Mytilida > Mytilidae > Mytilus > Mytilus galloprovincialis. Next base: position 77,911,841 of record NC_134845.1, on the reverse strand, counting down.
ATCTAAAAGATGGGGGAGTAACTTGTCAGCTCGAAATTAGAATACTATGAGATTTTGAGATAGGGACCATGTCTTCTTGTTGACTGTTTCCTCGTGAACTAGTTGTTCAGTGGTTGTCGTTTATTGATGTGGTTCATAAGTGCTTCTTGTTTATCGTTTTTTATAAAAAAACAAGACCGATAGTTTTTGTCGAGCCTGCAACTTTTGTTGCAGAAAGCTCGACATAGGGATAGTGATCCGGCGGCGGCTACGGCGGCGGTGGTGGTGTTAGCTCACTTCTTAAAAGCTATATATTTTAGAAGGTGGAAGACCTGGATGCTTCATATTTTGTATATAGATGCCTCATGTTACGAAGTTTCCGTCAGTCACATGTCCAATGTCCTTGACCTCATTTTCATGGTTCAGTGACCACTTGAAAAAAAAGTTCAGAATTTTTGTAACGTTGAATTCTCTCTTATTATAAGTAGTTAAGTTTTGGTGGTCAAGTCCATATCTCAGATACTATAAGCAATAGGGCTAGTATATTTGGTGTATGGAAGGACTGGAAGGTGTACATGTCCAACTGGCAGGTGTCATCTGACCTTGACCTCATTTTCATGGTTCAGTGGTTATAGTTAAGTTTTTGTGTTTTGGTCTGTTTTTCTCATACTTTATGCAATAGGTCTACTATATTTGTTGTATGGAATGATTGTAAGGTGTACATGTCTAGTGGGCAGATGTCATCTGACCTTGACCTCATTTTCATGGTTCAGTGGTCAAAGTTAAGTTTTTAAGTTTTGATCTTTTTATCTAATATTATATGCCAAAGGTCAACTATATTTGGTGTATGGAAATATATTATGATCTATATGTCAGTCCCGCAGGTTTTATTTGACCATGACCTCAATTGCACGGTTCATTGGACAGTGTTAAGTTTTTGTGTTTTGGTCTATTTTTCTTAAACTATAAGTAATAGGTCAACTATATTTGTTGTATGGAAGCATTGTTAGCTGTACATGTCTGCCTGGCATGGTTCATCTGACCTTGATCTCATTTTCATGGTTCATTGGTCTTTGTTTAACTATCTTGTTTAATGTTAAGTTTATGTGACAGTTGTAATAACGCTTTATACTTAGGACTATCAACATAATATCAATGATTAGTAAAGAAGGCGAGACATTTCACTGTGTGCACTCTTGTTCTTTTTAAATGGTATAACACTAGTTATGTTTTGGGCCATTTATAGCTTGCTATTCGATGTGAGTCAACGCTCCTTGTTGAAGACCATACTTTGACCTATATTGGATTACTTTTACATATTGTGACTGGGTTAGAGAGTCGTCTCAATGACATTCATATCACATCTTCTCATGTCTATAGAGAAGGTAAAAACCGCATGTTTAGAACGAAACGCATGTAACATTTCCGTGCCCTAGTCGATTGCAATATTTTCAGCGTTAAGCGGTTATTTATTATTGGTTAGTGTAATTTATAAATAGATAAGCAACGGGTCGGTAAATTAAACAAAATTGCGTCATTCTAATCATAATCGTACATACAAAATAACCAGACCATTTGCTGAAACATAAACACAAATGAAGATTTGTTCTTTTGTTGTGGAGTTTAAATAGACTGTCTTCATTGAAACATGCTATGATGTATTATATACTCCATTAACATAAAAAAAGATATAAATTTAGAACAATTTCGAAATTTTAGAATACATAAAAATTGACCTGAAATTGAGTACAGGGCATTTTCTGTGTCGGTTTTGGTAGATTTTGTCCTAACCGATTTCTCGTTATTACCTTAGACGTATTTTGCCAAGGCATTTGTGGGGCATCAGGGGTGACCCTTTCCCATTTAAAACACACAGATATTTAAAAAAAAAAAGGGTATTTGATATTAGAAAAAATACACTTTTTATACTTTGAGGACTGAGCGAATCAGGTGAGTGTGTGAGTTGGTATGTTTTATTTTGTTATATTGTATTATGTTAAGGGAAGGTTAACTTTCTGGTAATAAGACCCCTCACGGCCTGGCAGGGGAATTGGGTAGGCAAATGCTCACATTAATCTGTACCGATACAGGCTCAAAATGCTTCCTTTATACGCCATAACTCATGGTGGGGATCCTTATAAAGGATGCTTATACGGAGACAAGAAGAAGTACAGTGCTGTGCTAGTATTTTCTTCAATCATGTAGCGACACAAGCTGCTAGGTCATCCTGCGCGGCCGTGTCGTGTAATTTGTCTCTTTGTGATAATTACTTTGGTCAACAATGTTGTGGTTCCGTGGCTTTCCCATCCTCGGTGATGACATGACCTAGAAAGTTAACTTTCTTTGCAAATAGTGTGCACTTTGTGGGCTTAAACTCATATATCAAAAAGAGGTTTAGATGCATCTCATGAGATGATTTTCAAACTACAATAATATACTCTATTGTAGACCCGCCAATACCCTTTCCATCAATTTTTAAAGATTGTTGGTGCGCAAGTCAGACCAAATGTAATCCGGTTCCCTTCTAGAAGCAAACTTCGATTTAGGTAGCTATTTCTTTTCCATTTCCATCTGTCGGTACGCCCAAACTAAAGTATAAAGTAAAGAACCAATTATTTTCTAGATGTACAATGTTAGCTTTAATGAGTCGTCGATGAGGGGCAACTGATGTGCATCTCTTACTGTTAAACCGTTAACCTTGCGAAAATCTACACAAAAACGAGTAGTTTCGTCCTTCGTTATCAATACTATCACAGAAGCCCATTGACCGTCGGCTGGCGGAAATACCCCGCATTCTATCATGTCATCGATATAGATATTTACGTTCTCACGCATAATAAGTGTGCTGCGAGATGGTTATTTTGAGCTTTTTAAAAATTCTAGTAAACAAGTTATTTCCTTAATTTTGATTTAAGATTAATAGAATGTTCATATAGACACTGACGCTATCAAACAAGCATTATTATCATATTTATAATTTTTATTTAGACATTTGCGCTATCAAACCACTAAAGAAACATGCATTATTATATTTCTAGATAGATTATGCCAAGAGCAATATAAGATATATGAGGATTATGATGGGTGTTATTTATTCCTGCATTCTTGAATTTTTATTGCATTTTTTCTGTAATTTTATAAGTTTCTAACATTATTCTGCTTTCTTTAATTTCTAGCACCACTTTATTCTGCATTCTTTAATTTCTAGCACCACTTTATTCTGTATTCTTTAATTTCTAGCACCACTTTATTCTGTATTCTTTAATTTCTAGCACCACTTTATTCTGTATTCTTTATTTTTCGAACAATATTCCCCTACTCTTTCCTTTTTTGTCCTTTAATTACTCTCCCTTCTCTATCCCTTCTGGTTAATACCTATTCTGCAAACCCCCACTTTTGCTAACCAAGGGTCACTATATAGGATACTGTAGAGGGAAAAACCACATCGTATCCCTTGGCTCGTGAAGATATTAAACCCCATCCCGACCTTAATGTAATTGATCATTATTTACCTGAAACGTGACCATTTATCAGGGGCCTGCATGTTACAAATAAATATACGGTCAATGCGATTTGACTTCTCAGATAGCACTGTTGTAGTATAAAATTGTTATTTATTGTTATCTTATTTATTTTTCGTAGTAATTTGTAACTCGGATAATTACTTGCATATAATAAGTAGGACTATATGTAAATACGTTTTGAACTTTCAAGGACTTTATTATTCTGTGTTTACCTGTCTCACATATAGATTTTTACCTGAATGTGTATTGAATACTTGTGTTGGCAACTAGGTCAAGATCCTATTTCGTAATTATTTCTTTGCTAATTTCGAAATAACGTCGACGAAATTGATCATGTGCTGTGTGTAACGTCACAGGAGTATATCGTCTTTCATAAAACTATATTATTTAAAATAAATTAAGTCAGATAATAAACAAGCCCGATTTGGAATCATTTTGCATCTACCCGTGACGTTAATGTAGAAAAAACAAATCCATAACTGGAATAATTTCGACTCAAAAGATGGATGGAAATAGAGGTAAGACTATTTCAATTTCAAAACATTGTTTCAAAAGTGATGGTTGATTTGGTATGAAGGGTAGACTTGCTACAATTCCCTTTCTTTTATTTCTTTCTTACTCATTTATATGTTTACTGATAAGTGCCAGTCTACTGATTGCCCTTGGATGTCAGTATAATGGTATTCTGCAAGTTATAGCAGTAAAATTGTTAAAGGGGCAAAATTTAAAAAAAAACATAATTAGGAAGGGACATGTAGCAAGTCTATATGAAGGGTAGTGAGGATTTTGGAACCTCCTCTATACTGTTATGTAAATGAGGTGCGACATGCTTGACTATATTAGCAAAATATTAGACACATGTATATATCTTTGATGATAATTTACTTATCAATAGATATTCAGATGGTTCTGCAAAAAATTAACGAAAAGAAAAAAACAAACAAACAAACAACAACAACAAACAACAACAACAACAACAACAACAACAACAACAACAACAACAACAAACCGCAGTTAATTAATAGAATCGCAGGTTGATTTACTTTGTTCTTGTTTTTTAAAGGGGTTAATTTATTGATGTGTGCGTGTTGTACGGAGATTATCAACCTATAATAGTCACTTAATGTTTTCGTATACTAATATGATTAGTTTTTCACCCCTATATATGATGATTTAATACGATATGATAGTACTTTATATTTAAACTTCAAATATTGCAGTCTACAATGTATGATTGGGTAGATAATACGGTGTGCAATTGTGTGTACATGTACATATGTTGACGAAGAGTCATTTATTTAAATATTTACATTCGTTTATTTTATTTGATCCACAATTTATAATTCTTTGATTTGCTTTTTTTTCAAATGCTGAATTTTTACAACGGGTGTCACATGTAGAGAATGATATTCTTATCCTTCCGTAGTACCTATGATCACCCCAATATAAGGTTGGGTTCGTGTTGCTCATTATTTGGTTTTCTATGTTGTGTTTTGTGTACAATTGTTTGTCTGTTGGTCTTTTTCCTTTTAGCCACAGGGCGTTGTCAGTTTGAATATTTCTCTGTAATATTTCACCTACTTTCTTTTACGCTGCTCTGTTTTAATTTTTAGTTTTAATGCTGTGCTAGTGATGTAGGCATGTATCATTAGAATGATTTTACATTTTCTTTCAAACTATTTTTTTCATAAACAGCGTTTCATACAACTGAAAGCTGTCTGTTTGAAACCGTCTCTTTTCTATTGTCAACAACTTATTAGGTGTCAGAACACCATTTAAAATCCCTATCTATTCAACAAAATTTTGCAATTTTCTCATCTTTCTTAAAAATTTACCTCAGGTTTAACTTAACAGAAACCAGGTATATTCTGAATTGTAAAGGTATCACTGTAACTGCGTTGTACATGCCAAATTTCAACCCACCTTTAAAGTCTTATAAGAAAGAGATGCCTCTCGGAAGACAAGTACTCCTAAAAATAGCCCCTGGTTTTCTAGAAATCTTAAATTAGTATACCATGGAGCGTATTTAGCCTCAATTTTTAATGCAAACTCACAGACAAGTAAGTTTTGGCTCAAAATATCAGTGGCGGATTCAGAACATTTCATATAGGAGGAGGGCACTGACTGACTTAAGGGACTCCAGTCATGCTTCTGTGATTCCTTATATTATCAACCAGTTTTTCCAACGAAAAAGGGGGGGGGGGCAAGACCCCACCTGGTTCCGCCTATGAATATATTTTTATTTCACCAAAAGTTTCATTTCTGTTAATTTATTGGTTAGTGTATATAAACAATGACACCAGAAACACTATTTTGTTTCAGAGTAGGGCAACCTTTACGTTCTAAATTGGAGGGAGTGAATTGGTGGTCTGACACCATTATGGAAGTGTTTATTCAATAGTTAGATATACTGTCTAGTAATAATAATGAAAAAGTGAACTTTAAGCGAATAACTGTTGTTCTATACAATTCATTATAACCATGGCACATACACATGTCATTTCAGTTAAACATTCGGACAATAGTCAAGGAGATGACGGTGGGATAGGATGCTGTGGATGCATTTTAATGGGACTATCATATGTTCTAGTTGTTTTATTTTTCCCATTTTCACTCTGCATGACGATAAAGGTAAGCAGCATCAAATACAACATGACGCGGCGTCACTATTCGGCTACTTCCGACAAAGGCGGAAATGACCGATGTACGATTGGTTAGACATGAATATTCCGCTGTTATAGAAATTTATGACACTGACCTATATAAAGCTTGTTTAATGCAAAAGAGATAACATTTGAATTAAAATTTTGAAAAGACAATTATTTGTTTTTCCAGTATCTAACTGATATATGGACTTATTTTTTGTAGTTATCATTTATATACACGTTGCTTAAAATTTAAGACACCAAATACTTTGTTAAACTTTCCTGTCTTTGTTGTTAAGTTGGTGTCTTACATCGTCTATCCAATATCCCCATTTAATTATATTTATGATTTAATTACTCATTTGCAAATACGTACAATTTTTGACTTTTCGGTTATATATAACACGGTTAATGAATTGAATTAAAGCAATTGTCATGCTGATTTTAACATGTACATATGATTTAAGTGTGATGTCTACTGTAATTATTAATAAATTCAGATCGTGCAAGAATACGAGAGGGCTGTCATTTTTCGACTTGGACGCGTACTTCCTGGAGGAGCTAAAGGTCCAGGTAAGATTGTTACAAATTTGAATTCATATTCAACAGAAGGGTTATTGTTGAAATTTGTTGTTGTTGTTGATCTAGTCATAATTATCCCACAATCAGCTAACCGCTGTAAGTTTTGCTCTACATAAACATGTATTTATATAGTTAAAAACCTTTGCTGTCCATTCAATATGTGTGGTAACTACTTTCATCCTTGCATCATCTATTGCCTTACCGAAATATTTGAATAAATATAATGTAGTTAGTTTTTTTCTATAAAAAGAATGCAGTTCAGATTCTTGTATGTTCCTCCATTAATTGTGGAAAACCCATTGAATAAGATTGATTGATTGTTGGTTGCTTAACGTCCAGTGGCAAATATTTCATGCATATTCAGGACGACATTGAATAAGAACAAAAAATACTATTTAGTTGTTATAAAAAAAATTATACCACAACTTTTGATTCTTAAGAAGCAGATTTTTTGTTTTAACATTTTTGCAGGAATGTTCTTTATATTACCTTGTCTTGATGAGTTTAAAAAGGTCGATCTTCGAACCGTGTCCTATGATGTTCCACCTCAGGAGGTAAGCTGTTTTTTCATCTCTAAAACAACAATCGGCTATCCTCGGGTGAATCCGCTCCTCGTCTTCTAGAACGTACGGAATCTGCCGAGTTGTGACGAATGCCCTAAACAAAATTTGCATAAAATGTCGTGCTTAGGTCTTACACATCCAGCTACAAGTTGTCGACATTCACACAAAAACTTGATTATCAGTGGTAATGATTATAAAAAAAATAATTCTAGAATAGTTAACGTTTTTTAACTGTAATAAGGATGGACAAACGAACGAATGGAAAATGTCATTCAATGGCATTTGCAGTATGCCACTCTCTGTGAGAGTTGTTAAGAAGTCGCGATTTTGTAGTTTACTGTACACAGTGTGAACTCCAGTTTTTAAATAAGTTTCTCTCCTTCAATGACAATTTAACTTTTTTTTTTTTACAATTTTGCTGAAAACGGAAAAAGAATATAAAGCAGCAACACAGATGTTTTCTGATAGACAGGAATATCTTAGCTGTTAAACAAACTGCAGATCAGTAAATGACATTCGTAACAACTTGAAGTACATCCACTAACCTACGAAACCGTCCCTTTATTTTCCCTGTATTGTTTATTTTCTTGAACGTGTTTATTACAGATTTTGACGAAAGATTCCGTTACAGTAGCCGTAGATGCTGTAATTTACAGCCGTATTTTTGACCCTACAATGTCTGTGTGTAACGTGGAAAACGCCGACAGTTCTACAAGATTGTTGGCAGCTACTACTCTCCGGAATGTACTCGGAACAAAAAACATGTCTGAAATTCTTACTGATCGAGATTCTATTGCTGCTCAAATGCAGGTAAGACAATACCTATAGACGTATACAAACCATACGCCCTTTACGCCCCTTCTGTCAGGAGCGCCTGAGATCACCCCTAGTATTTGGTGGGGTTCGTGTTGTTTATTCTTTAGTTTTCTATGTTGTGTCACGTGTACTATTGTTTGTCTGTTTGTCTTTTTCATTTTTAGCCATGGCGTTGTCAGTTTATTTTAGATTTATATGATATACGTTTTTATTGTTCTCCTCTATATTTTTTGTTTTGTATTGTCGGGTTTGCTCAATCAGGTACATGAAGAAGGTTTACTTTCTTTGAAAAACTGCAACGGTTATTCTATGGCGAAAAACACAAATGTTTGCCAAAGTTTTGTAAATGGCATTTACTACGACTTTTTTCATGATTCACATTTGCCTAATAGGAATAACAGACTAAGTATTTTAACAATCACCAGTCTATCCCTCAGTATCAATAGTATACATGTCAATTAAAATTCTATGTTTTCTCGTTCGTAGATCTAAATTATAATATTTTTTTTAAAAATTTCAGCACATTTTGGATGAATCGACAGATCCTTGGGGAATCAAGGTAGAAAGGGTCGAAATGTAAGTTATGGCTTATTTCGTTAAATGTGAATTACGGTATTTCATGATAGTGAATTTTCCCAACGTGATGTTACATTTTATAATATTATTATTTTAAATGAATGTTATCCTTGAAAAATTTATTAACTTGAATTGCTATTATAATACATATATTTATCAGAATAAAAACTTCTGCCATCTATCCAATTTACAGAATGTATGTAAAACTAATTTTAAATCAAGTTACGGAAAATAGTTCTGTGGCAGAATATGATAAAACTTGTGCACGCTGAACTTTATCATGTTTATCGAATCGAGAGAGACAAAAAATAACTGTTTTATTTATTTATTATTGAACGAAAATCCTTAAACTGATCAACATTTGTAATAAATGCACGAAAAATCTATATAAGAAAAATAGAGTCAAAATGATGTTTTAAAACTTTTTTTTTCGTAATAAATTCAAACAAAAATAGTAATTTTCACATTTTTTTCAAAACTTACTCTCAATATTTAAGCAACATAAATTTTGTGATTTATAGCAAGGATGTCAGGCTTCCGGTACAACTCCAGAGAGCAATGGCTGCCGAAGCAGAGGCTTCAAGAGAAGCACGCGCTAAGGTATAATAATCGTTTTATTACGCAAGAACTATATGCCGATTCTTTGGTACTAGCAATATCGCAGATTTAAATTTATTTCGAGGCTTTGTTTATGCCATTTTGTTTAAGAATTAAATGCTTCTTTTTGTAACTTCATTGGGGTGTAAAAGCGTTGACCGAAGTACATTTTGTATGAAGCGCAGAAGCGCTTCATTCTAGAAATATGCGCATGGTTAAAGCTTTTACAACCCAATGAAGTCACAAAAAGAAGCATTCAATACTTATAATAAATACATTTTTAAGCTAGGATCACGAAATAACGAATTTTATCATTTTTTTTTTAATTTAATTCACCTGTGCACTTTATTGTGGGACCTCGTGTTATCATGAATGATAAGTTTTATTGAGTTTTGCAATTGCTTAAGTAATAACACATAGATGCAGTTAGCCAATCAGAAAAACGTTTTATAATGAAACATACATCTAATGTTTTAGGGGCCAGCTGAAGGACGCCTCCGGGTGCGGGAATTTCTCGTTGCATTAAAGACCTGTTGGTGACCTTCTGCTGTTGTCTGCTCTATGGTCGGGTTGTTGTCTCTTTGGCACATTCCCCATTTCCATTCTCAATTTTATCTAATGTAATTATTTTGTTATAACCATCAATTCATATTTGACTTACCATGCATTTCGTCTTGAAATGACCTGATGAAGAAAACTATCCAGCAGAGTCAAAATAAAAGTCGATCTAAGCAAAAAATATCAATAATATATAGGTCACCATACGGCCTTTTAACTACGAGCATATCCAACACCGTATAGTCAGTTTTAAAAGACCGAACTGGTGATTTTTAACTGATAATACAGGATCACATATTCGTTTGTGTACGTTGAGGTTCGAAAACTAAAACGTTTTAGTTATAACCGTTTTTGACGGGAAAGTTGCGAAGCTTTAAGTATTTTTTTTTGTGACTAAAAAAAATAAATAAAAGGTTCCAACACGATGAAATTCTTAAACAATATTTGTCTGTTTATTTAAAGAATTGTAAAGTTTTACACGTTTATTACCTTTTCTATTTAATGTATAGGACTTAAAGTGCATGTTTGTTTCATTTTTATTTTTTTTATTTTCCAATCCCGCTGACGTTTATCAACTTTACGATTTATATCCTGTTCGACATTAAACAAATACAAGAGAAATTTGACGAAACCTCTTTGATTTTAACGAAAACAGTATAACACTATGTTAAATTCTGATTTCAGGTTCTTGCAGCCGAAGGTGAACAACGTGCTTCACGTGCGCTGAAGGAAGCAGCCGACATTATGGCCCAATCACCGGCTGCCATTCAGCTCCGTTATTTACAAACCTTGAACAGCATAGCAGCAGAGAGGAATTCCACCATTATTTTCCCATTACCAATGGATTTAATAAAAGGATTTGCAAAATAATAACGGGTCGAATTTGCCGGAATACGAGCTCGGCATACAGTTCTAAAGATAACCAATAACCTTTTGCCATATACTGGCTCGTTTCTTTAAATCTTGACAAAATATCCTTTAATATGTTTTGGAAGATTTGTAATCAAATGGTATCAAATACATACATTTTTTTTCTGATTTGAACTTTGAGTTCATATTTTTTTGAAAAAGACATGTACTAGTCGTTTTAGCGTTACTAGGAAATATTTATGAATTAAGATTAAGATTATGTCGTGAGAATACTTTTTGACAACAATGGTCATCAATGTAATTTATTTGTCAACACCCAAACTGTATATAGAGTGATTAATGTCAATTAACACTAAGTTTTAATTTAATCTGCTTTTCAATGTTTCATTGTTTGGAAACTATTTGTTTATAAGTACCCTTTTCTATTTTCATTGGTAAAAACGTTTCTATGATCATGTTTTAAAAAGGTTACGTTTAAAACGAAGAGAAAAACATAGAGAGAACCATGTGACGCACCGGTTCGCCCCGCTCTCGATCTACGAGCAGCGGCGGGTAAATGTATGTTGCCATGATTACTGTTTAGTAAATATGCTTTATGCACTGTGAATGTATATATGTTGGATGGAAAAATAAAGTATGTGAACGTTCATGTATCCGGTCTCGTATAGGTGTCATACCACCAAATAAAAGGACCTTTATATGAGCCTCTCTTTTCTTTGTTGTTTGTTTATATGAACTATTTAAAGTTCAAAGCAATCTGTGATGCCATTTTAAAATGATAATTTGATGTGCTTAGAAATCTATGCTAGTACCGTTTCTTTACCTGTTAAATCTTATAAATACTTTTTGTGTAATACTATGTATTATTCATATATAAAATATAGTCATACATATGTCAATAAACTAGTTTCTTTAAACAAGGGTGTTTTCTCTGTGGTTTCAGTGGCGGATCCAGATATTTTCACACGTGAGTGGCCATCGACTGTCTAAGAAGAGGCCAGCTCCAGTCATCTTTCAGCGATTCCCATATATAGTCAATCAAAACTTCCCACAAAATGAGGGGGGCACCATGGTAACCCCTCTTAATCCTTCTATATTTATTATTCAGGACAGTATGAATCGAATAAAAATACCGTAATCGATGATTGAAGGTCTATAATCGTATTGTTTAAAATCGTTTATAATTCATTTGAATTATATTTGATGAACATTTGTTTGAGAACAATATTCTTTCTCCTTATCTAACACGAACTTGTCATTTAAAGACATTGGAACGAAAGAAATATCGTAATTAAAAAAGTCTAATCTACTCAACAACATCGTTTAAATAAAATAAAAACGATAATCGATCATCTGAGATAACTGTTATAACTTTTAATTCTTATTATCGTCTGGGAGAAGAAAAAATAATGTTGCATGACGGTTGGGTTAGCCTATGTTTATTCCCATCATTGGTACACAACACGGTGTAAGCTTTGCTTGTCTTTTAATAAAGATAATGTAATAATGGAAATTTTGTTTGTGATTTTATGGAACATTAGTGATCTGCTTTTTTTGTCATCTCTCTTGTAGTGTGTTTGTTAAAAATATATAAATAAGAAGATTTGTTATGATTGCTAATGAGACTACTCTGCAGCAGGAACCAAATGACACAGAAATACACAACTATAGGTTACCTTACGGCTTTCAACAATGAGCAAAGCCCATACAGCATAGTCAGCATTTAAAAATGACAAACTAAAACAATTAGACAGCTCTCTCACATGCAAAAAAAAACTATTAACTGTAAAAATATAAGGACATATACACGGAGATAGATGCATTCTATTGCACCCACACAGCTTAGACAGCTCTCTCCGTGGCACAAGCAAAAAGCCCTAACCGTAAAACTAAAATGGTTTACATGTAAAAATTGTGACTTTAATGGAGAGTTGTCTCATTGGCACTCATACCACATCTTCTTATAACTTATCTATACACTACAGGCACGGGGAAACATTCTACTGCCTCCATACAGCACGTTTACATCCTAGTCTTTTTTATTTTCTTCAAATTCCAGTATGGCTGTTTTTACCGGGCTCGATTTGGGGGTGATACATCATATTTTCCAAGGATTCCACTCAAACCAGTGCTAGGGGCCGTTTAAAACTTACAGTGAGGTGAGGTTTTTTGCTCGGTGTGAATCTCAATAAAAGCACTGTTTCTTTGCTTTTTTAATGTTCAATGTCATGGATTGACACCCTATATCCTTTGCGTTTTCCAGCATTGTCTCATAAGGATTGAAACTTCAACTCATTTTATATTGTTATACACTTTCGGTGTACATTTGTATTTCACTATATTTATAGCTAATTGTACGCTTTGTGTTTTTCTCATTGTTGAAGGCCGCGTGCGTTGGCCTATTATTGCTTAAATTCACTTCATTTTAACTTTAATTGATAGTGGTCTCATTGGCAATGCTTTTACCACATGTCCTTATGTTTAAACTTTAAAGGGAGGGACAAGGACCCTGTAGTCTTAAGTCGCAGTCTAGGAGTTATTGTTTGAAAAAAGGTCAAAAGACAAAAAAACAGTACACAAAATATCTCATAGAAAAGTTAAGACTGATCAACAAGTGTAAGTGATAAATTTGTCCTGGTAAAATATGTCTGGGCGGACAAATGTTACTTGTATAAAAAGTCCATGTTACAGAATTTACTAGTACATTTAGTCTGATGTTAGTTATCTATGTCCCCAGACTAATTTTCCTAGGAAAGCATGTCCTATAATATCCTATAAATGAATTCGGTTACATATACACAATGCAAATTTAAATGTTACTAGAACACTCCCGCGAAATCGCTGGGGAATAGAGCGTATGTAAACTGTAAAATAAATTATAACTGGAGAATTCCAGGAGAGGTATCAAAAGTCGAAGGAACTTGGGGACTGGGCACATTTTTTTTGCCCTTCCTATTTTTTCCAAATACAGATTTTTATTCCCTCTGTTTTTCTGTATAAACATATACATGATATATACATACTATAAGTACTATATAAATCGGTCACTAATATATTAAAAGTCACCCCAGTAAAATATATGGACGCTTATATTTTTGTTTTCCTCCCAAAATAACCCAAACTGAAATACTTTAAGCAAGGGTGATAAATGCTGGAACACACCCGCGGGCATCCAGAACGTGGTTGAAAGTATGTAAAGTGTTGTAAGATGAATTTTTGTAAAAAAAAAAAATGACTGGAGAATTTCAGGATAGATAATTAAAGTTATAGGTTCTTTGGGACAGGACAATTGTTTTTCTATGCATCCCGTCATACTTTGAACGACAAAATTATTTCATGTCTACCTGTGCGAATTTCAAACGCGCAATTTTACACTAGTACTCAAAACCCTCCTTCCTTGATGGGTGCATTTTACATAGACAAATAAAATCGTATAATATAATCAAAATGAGGATGTTAATTTGATGTATGCCTTTTTGTGCTTCTTCGTTACATTTGTTGTTTTTATAGTGATTAATATGATAACACAATGTTGACTACTGTACCCCTATTTTTGACATTTTTGACTATTGTGTCTGTTTGTTTTGTTCAAGCATCGGTGACAATATAATGGAATGTGATACGACTGTCATACAAGTGAGAGGTTTAGCTAGCTATAAAACCAGGTTCAATCCACCATTTTCAACATTATGCCTGTACCAAGTCAGGAATATGACAGTTCTTGTCCATTCGTTTTTGATGCGTTTTGTTATTTGATTTTGCCATGTGATTATGGACTTTCCGAATTGATTTTCCTCCGAGTTCAGTATTTTTGTGATTTTACTTTTTTCTAGCCCGACTCCTATTTTTTTTCCTCCAAAACTCCTATATTTTTTTTAATTGATTTAAATAATGCGTTTATGTGTATGTTATGAACATACATTACTATAAATAAAGTGTATTTGCTTTTTACTATATCAACTCTCAATTTACTAATCGATCCACGGCGGTCATTGACATATTATATAGACCCTCTCTATTTAATAAACCCAGTGACCTTCGTGGATAGTAAACTTGAAAATGATAGCAGATAGCAAATACACGTTATTCATAATCCTTGGTATGTACTAATTACAGAAAAAAAACGAAAACCGGATGTCTAGTCCGACTTGAAATTTCGTCCAATGACGGAAAAATTTCCGGACGCAGTTTTTATCGTTTTTCACCCAAAATAACCCAAACTGAATAATCATAAGAATGGATGACAAATGCGACAATACGTGGTACCTTTAGGACACATAGACATGATGATCAATTTATTGTGGAAGGAAGAGAAGCGACACACAAAATGAGCTCTTCTCGTTTAATAGTATAGATATACGTTATAACCTAATAAAATTGAGATAGAAATGGGGGATGTGTCAAAGCGACAACAACCCGAACATAGAGCAGACGACAACAGCCAAAGGCCAACAAAGGGTCTGCAATGTCGCGAGACATTATTGACATGGACATGATGTCCTTGAAAAAATTAATCAAGGTCATAAATTTCACTAAATATTGATACACAACTGCAAAATAATATTAAAACATAAAAGTTAAATTTACCTTTGAAACAAAGTGCATGGACATTTTACCTAGAATATAATACATGGACATGATTTTCTTAGGAATTTTAGTCTGGGGACATGAATCCTATTAAATGTTTTGAATGCACAACTTTTTAACAATATTAAAACATAAATATTGCGTTTCCTTTGTTTATAAAATTTTCCTTTTAAAATAAAGGACATGGACATTTTTACCTAGGAATATTAATGACATGGACAGAATTTCATAGGAAAATAAGTCTGGAGACATAAATTTTATTAAAAAAAAAAATGATACACAACTCTTTAATAATATTTCTATTCGTCTTTTAGAATTAAGGACATGGACGTTTTTACCTAGGAATATTAAAGACATGGACATGATTTCCTAGAAAAATTAGCCTGGGGACATTAATTTTATCCAAGATATAAATACACAACTCCATTATCTCTATACTATTAAACGAGAAGACCTCATTTTGTGTGTCGCTTGTCTTCCTTCCACGATAAATCAACCATCATGCCTCTGTGTCCTATAGGTAACATGCATAGTCGCATTTGTGATCCATTCTTATGATTATTCAGATTGAGTTATTTTGGGAGAAAAACGACAAGAAAGAAGTCCGGATATGATTCCGTCATCAGACTGAATTTTAGCCATAGATAAGACTTCCGGTTTGAAACAAGCACAAATACAACCAATCGTATGATAGATAACAAAAATGAAAACTTTTGATAAATGAGCCAATCAGAGCGTTCTCAATATCATGGTGTTTAGATCGCAAGAACCACAATTATTATACCTCCTTATAGACGACAATTATTTTTCGCGTTTATCTACATGTAAACTACGATTATACAACTTCAATATATAGAGACTCTCTGTATTCTGTCTACTGTTTTCTTTGAAATGTTAACGTTTAATATCTAAGGGGTCATAGTCATACCAGTTGCATCTATCTATACTATTAAACGAGAAGAGCTCATTTTGTGTGTCGCTTCTCTTCCTTCCACAATAAATTAATCATCATGTCTATGTGTCCTAAAGGTACCACGTATTGTCGCATTTGTCATCCATTCTTATGATTATTCAGTTTGGGTTATTTTGGATGAAAAACGATAAAAACTGCGTCCGGAAATTTTTCCGTCATTGGACGAAATTTCAAGTCTGACTGGACATCCGGTTTTCGTTTTTTCTGTAATTTGTACATACCAAGGATTATGAATAACGTGTATTTGCTATCTGCTATCATTTTCAAGTTTACTATCCACGAAGGTCACTGGGTTTATTAAATAGAGAGGGTCTATATAATATGTCAATGACCGCCGTGGATCGATTAGTAAATTGAGAGTTGATATAGTAAAAAGCAAATACACTTTATTTATAGTAATGTATGTTCATAACATACACATAAACGCATTATTTAAATCAATTAAAAAAAAATATAGAAGTTTTGGAGGAAAAAATAGGAGTCGGGCTAGAAAAAAGTAAAATCACAAAAATACTGAACTCGGAGGAAAATCAATTCGGAAAGTCCATAATCACATGGCAAAATCAAATAACAAAACGCATCAAAAACGAATGGACAAGAACTGTCATATTCCTGACTTGGTACAGGCATTTTCAAATGTAGAAAATGGTGGATTGAATCTGGTTTTATAGCTAGCTAAACCTCTCACTTGTATGACAGTCGTATCACATTACATTATATTGTCACCGATGCTTGAACAAAACAAACAGACACAATAGTCAAAAATGTCAAAAATAGGGGTACAGTAGTCAACATTGTGTTATCATATTAATCACTATAAAAAACAACAAATGTAACGAAGAAGCACAAAAAGGCATACATCAAATTAACATCCTCATTTTGATTATATTATACGATTTTATTTGTCTATGTAAAATGCACCCATCAAGGAAGGAGGGTTTTGAGTACTAGTGTAAAATTGCGCGTTTGAAATTCGCACAGGTAGACATGAAATAATTTTGTCGTTCAAAGTATGACGGGATGCATATAAAAACAATTGTCCTGTCCCAAAGAACCTATAACTTTAATTATCTATCCTGAAATTCTCCAGTCATTATTTTTTTTACAAAAATTCATCCTACAACACTTTACATACTTTCAACCACGTTCTGGATGCCCGCGGGTGTGTTCCAGCATTTATCACCCTTGCTTAAAGTATTTCAGTTTGGGTTATTTTGGGAGGAAAACAAAAATATAAGCGTCCATATATTTTACTGGGGTGACTTTTAATATATTAGTGACCGATTTATATAGTACTTATAGTATGTATATATCATGTATATGTTTATACAGAAAAACAGAGGGAATAAAAATCAGTATTTGGAAAAAATAGGAAGGGCAAAAAAAATGTGCCCAGTCCCCAAGTTCCTTCGACTTTTGATACCTCTCCTGGAATTCTCCAGTTATAATTTATTTTACAGTTTACATAGTACGCTCTATTCCCCCGCGATTTTGCGGGTGTGTTCTAGTGTCATTTATTTTGATAAGAAAAAGTAATGAAACTTTCCAATCTCCAGTAAAGAAAATATTTTTCCTTTGGAATTAATTTTATAATATAATGAAAACTTATATAAAAACAAGTTTTTGGACAATTTTCCGTAGGAAAATAAGTGCCAGACATATTTTACTAGCTATTGACTTACTTTCCTAGGAAAATTGTCCTAGGACTTATATTCCTAGTAAAATCATAGACATGGACTCGATTAACTAGGAAAAATAGTCTTGCGGACTTAAATTAACTGTTACACAAGAACCCTACCAAAAACGGGCGTTATATCAGGATCTCAGGAAGGGTAAGCAAATCCTGCTCCACACGTGGCACCCGTATTTAGACGACCTAATCCAGTAACATTAACAGCATATAAATTACGACATAATGAAAATCAAATACACAAAAACGCTCAATAAATAAAATATGATAAAAATAACATCAATTTTCAACACTTTATCACAGGTTTTTGCCCCCAAACAATCACAACATTCTCAAATCTTAATCATACATGTAACAAACAAATAAGAAAATCCATCATAGTTTTGAAATTAAACTTAGTAGTGTTTGTCCATTTTTACTTCTTACTAACAATTCACATAATAACAAAATATGATAAATAACAATAATACATATTAAATTAATAGTATTCAAATGCATCAGTATGACAGTCTTATATGATATTTCAATATTAAATATGTGTTTTTTAAAAACAATAAAGCCATTAGGTCATGATAACGACATTTGTGATTATTGAAGTTCTAAATCCCAACAATCATACACCACCCCGTGCATTGCAGGCATTCCAAATTTCAGTTTTACAGTCATACTAATTTCAAAGTATATTTGAAACACTGAAAATGTCAGTTTTAGAAAATTGTGATTTGCATTGATTTTACGAAACTCTTTTTGAATGTTCTACTTTTCGCTGTCTTCTGGTTTTGTTTCTGGTTCTTTTTTACTTTCCTCTTTCAGAGCAGGTGCTTTTGTTGGGTCTTTATATTCCTCTTTCGGTGCAGCAACTTTTGGTTGGTCTTTAGCATCTTCTTTCGGTTGCTCTTGTGGTTTAGGCATCACCTCAATACGTGATTTAGACTTCGGTTGCTCTAGTGGTGTAGGCATGACTTCGATACGTGACTTAGATTTCGCTTGTAGAAGGCCTGGGTTCTGCTGATTTTGTATTTGTTTAGCCAGTCTTTTGACGTTAAATTGCAGGTCATCAACTGCGTCATGAATCAGTTCAATCCTCTTGTCCAGATTCTGTAGACGTCTCTCCTCTTTTCTGGCGGCATCCTCGTCGAGAAGGTTGTCTTTACGAAGGAGTTGTTGACCCTTGTGCATCAGATTCTTCTTGGCTTCTGGGTATTCTTCTAAAGCATCCCATAGATCCCTTTTCGACAAACAAAACAAATCTGAATAACCAACACTGCGCACGCTTGCAGTTCGACGATTTCCGGTCTTGTTTCCAGAGATATTAAGAACGCTGATTTCGCCGAAGACGGAACCATCGCTAAGTGTAACAAAAATTACCTTTCCATCGTCTGACACAACTTGTAATTTCCCGCGTTTCACAATATACATGTCTTTCCCGATGTCTCCTTTACGGCATATATAATCACCAGGGCTAAAGACCTGTAAACGAAGTTTCAACACAAGTTCGACAAGCAATCCTGGCTCGCTGTCCTGGAAAATCGCGACTCGTCTTAATGTCCCTAAATGAACGTGCACCGAAATTTCGGCGCGTAGTTTTTCGGGAAGGTAAAATAGTACCTCTTTGTCATCAAACGACTGTTTGTTGTTCCACGTGTAATCGAACCATTTGATGACACGTACTTGCAGTTCTCCGAACACACCTCTTAATTCCATGTATCTCTTCACTGAATCTACCTTGGCCTGATATTCCGTTCTTGCGGCATCCATTCCGTTAATCAACGCACCAACGTTTCCAAAAATAGTAGCAAAAATCAACACACCAACCAGTGAATCGACTATACAGAAACAATAGGACATGACTGTTTCCGGATAAGCCGTGTCTCCGATTGTAGTCAACGTCAAGCAAGACCAGTAAAAACTGGTTACATACTGCTTAAAGAAATCCCCGTAATCTTCGGTGGTTGGATCAGGGTAAACCCAACCATCGCTTCCGAACCCAAGATAACGGCTAATTGAGAAGTAAAAACAGGCGTTCCAGTGTATAATGATGATAATGTATAAAATCAACTGAGCAACACCAAAAAGATTGGGAAAGTTTGTATGAGTCTGAGCCAAGCCAAAAAACTCCCTCATTCTCCAAATTTTGATAATTCTGTTTAAACGAAAGGCTGTATTTCGTTGTAGAAAATAAAAAAAGTCGGTTGGTAAGATGGCTAATATGTCGACCTTGAACATCCAAGACTTCAAGTATACGTTGGTCAGGCGACCAACATCTTTCACCAAGAGACCACTCTCAAGAAACCCTGAAAAAGAAGTAAACGTAGATATAAGTTATAACTTAAATAAATTCGGCTTAATATTCATATATTTATTTAGGCAGTGGCTATTATACCGGCTCCGGCATAATAGCCTCCATGGCGATTTATATAGAGTTTTGCTATCTTGCTGGTCTTCACTAAGATTTTTAGTATATAAATTGAGAATAGAAAATTGATATTTAAAAATTAAATTAAATACAAATTAACCACAGCATGCAAACTCAAAATATTGACACTCTAATTAAATCTTTTGATAAGTATTAATATCCTATTAGTTTTGAAATAATCAGTAACGTAGCTACTTGGTAACGTTTTGTTTGAAAAATATCGATTTTAGTTGAAATGATAGGACAATTTTTGAGTTTGTCCTATGACTGATATATACATGTATACTGCTGGGTGTCTTCTGTATAGATCTGTAATTTTTGGGATATTTTTTCGTTGATTGCTGACTGTAATATCAGGCCATTGTTTTTTTTTTATTATTTGAATTTGAATTATTACATTTTTTCATGTCTGAGCCTTTCATAGCTGACTAAACGGTATAAATTTTGCTCATCGTTTAGGGCCGTACAATAACTAATAATTGCTGGGAGAGATCCGTTTGCGCCAAAAATGCGTCCTTTTGCGCCACAACTTTTTTTCGTCAATGCTACGTTTGCGCCACATGTTTTAAAATTACATGGTATCATTTGCGCCAAAATCAAAACATACGATTGCGCCAATTAGAAGAAAAATTACTTCCCTACTCCTTTATTCGGACTTTGAACCGGCAGTTTACACTGCAAATGTTCTTTTTCTGAAATATATATTCTTCTTACTGTTGCTGCATGGGTACTTCCCAATTTAATGTATGTAGTAGCTTGTAACTTCACTTTATTGCCCAAAAACACAAACTTTGAAGGTTAAAATGCATAAAACAGTTCATAATAATTCTAATAATAATAAAGCCCGTACGCATGGTGGGAACAAAGCACTGTGTCATCAACATATGTGGCTAAAATATAATCAGCAAAAGCTTTTATTTTCTTCTCCATTAGTATATCTTTATTAAATGTTCAGCAAAGCAATAAGTTTTATTCTCTATCTTTACATTGACGGTCTAGTGCATTTTAAGTCATTTCTCTCCAGATGCTCATCTTCATGGTGAAATATCGCCGAATATATGATACTTTTTGAGCCAAAAAAAAAGAATAAATATATACAATCATTATTATTTATGATAGCTATGTGTACAGATAAATTGGCGCATATGAGTTTCGAAAATTGGCGCAATTGATACATTTGGAAAATAAAATTTGGCGCAAATGATACCCCTGAAAAAACAGTAATTGGCGCAAAAGAACTGCTGCCTAATTGCTTAAATCCATGTTATTAAGACTCAATTATATGACTGTCTATTGACAATCTCACCACATACACGTATTTTAACAAAGACAGATTTTGTGTCTTAGCAAAGGCATAATATTTTGTAACTAAATAATACCAAATAATTAATAAGACAATGTGATTTGGTGGTATGACACGAAAGCCGCCGCCGACAACACCAAATTAACTGGAATCTAACGCAAAGTTTTTCCCAACATATCAAAACATGTTCTTATGTTGTGCTGTTACACCTTTAATGTTTAAGATGAGGGGAGTTGTGAGTGCTCATATTATATGTGGCGGGGTGACTGTACTTAGTACCACGAACCTGTCGTCCAGTGGTTGCCGTTGGTAACGGTCTGCTAAATATATAATTTTCGTTCATTGTTGAAGTATGTATTAGGCTGATGAATTGCTTTACGGGTTTTTTTCTTCATATCGAGACATTTTATAGCTTACTTAACGCATTATTTCTAACTTATAAGCACATGTTCAATTAGTCATACGGATTGCTCTGACGTGTGACGGCCTTTTTCGAGGACTAGTTTTTGGGCCCGATAAGCCTTTAAAAAAGCTATCAGACGTCAGAGAACTCCAGGACTAATGATCGAAACAGTTGCTATTGCTATAATGAGTATTAACCTATTCTGCTTTTGACAAACATATCACAAAGATAGAAGAAGTCGAGATATAATCGAAGGCTAAAAAAAGGGGATTTCAATCCTGGACCCCACCCTCTGAATCCGCCACTGAACAATACCCATATACTCATGCTACCATTATATCATTGTATAGTAAGTACTAACCGATTCTGCTTTTGGCAAACATATCACAAAGATAGAAGAAGTCTGAGATATAATCGAAAGCTAAAAAAAGAGGATTTTAATCCTGGAAACCACCCTCTGAATCCGCCACTGAACAATACCCATATATTTATGCTACCACTATAGCATTGTATAGTAAATACTAACCGATTCTGCTTTTGGCAAACATATCACAAAGATAGAAAAAGTCTGAGAGATAATCGAAGGCGAACCAGATGGGTATATTGTGGTCAGACTCGACTTGATCGTGAAAGGTTATTCTCAGGATGATGAACACGATGTTGTACATGATGACCGATGCAACCAACATCGACCAATAATAATATGGGAAATCAGCAGGGTCAAAAACCAATTCCTTCCAAAATCTAAAAATAGAAATATTTAAAATTACAATATCAAAATATTAAAATTCGAGAATTTTCAACTAATACGGCAAATTCCAATATCAAAATTCTCGTATTTATCAACGTCTACGGAAAGTTACAATATCAAAATTCTATTATTTATCAAAGTCTTCGGCAGGTTACAATATCAAAATTTTCGTATTTATCAATATCTACGGCAAGTTATAATATCAAAATGCTCGTATTTATCAATGTCTACGGCAAGTTACAATATCAAAATTCTCGTATTTATCAACGTCTACGGCAAGTTACAATATCAAAATTCTCGTATTTATCAACGTCTACGGCAAGTTACAACATCAAAATTCTATTATTTATCAAAGTCTACGGCAAGTTACAATATATCAAAATTCTCGTCTTTATCAACGTCTACGGCAAGTTACAATATCAAAATTTTCATATTTATTAATGTCTACGGCAAGTTACAATATCAAAATTCTCGTATTTATCAATTTTTACGGCAAGTTACAATATCAAAATTCTCGTATTTATCAACGTCTACGGCAAGTTACAATATCAAAATTCTCGTATTTATCAACGTCTACGGCAAGTTACAACATCAAAATTCTATTATTTATCAAAGTCTACGGCAAGTTACAATATCAAAATTCTCGTCTTTATAAACGTCTACGGCAAGTTACAATATCAAAATTTTCATATTTATCAATGTCTACGGCAAGTTACAATATCAAAATTCTAGTATTTATCAACGTCTACAGCAAGTTACAAAATCAAAATTCTATTATTTATCAAAGTCTACGGCAAGCTACAATATCAAAATTCTAGTATTTATCAACGTCTACGGCAAGTTACAATATCAAAATTCTCGTATTTATCAACGTCTACGCAAGTTACAATATCAAAATATCAAACTGGTAGTATTTTTCTACGTCTACGGCATAATCATTAATGTCAACTCTATAAATATTTCAAACCAATCGAGGTCATCGATTGATGGTGTAATAGGGGTTTGACATGCAGCTAACATAAAATATGACATCAGGGTTGAGGTACTGAGTTTGATCCGATCCAATCACGGCACATGCAAGTTACTGTAGTGGTGCTTTCTCTATCAATAAATATAAAGTAGCCGCCCTCGATAAGTTACACTAATGGAGTACTCTTTAAGGATGTTTGCTTGTCATGTTTTGGAATTTTTGTCAGATTTTCGAAATCCTTTGGTTTTATCCATCTGAATGCCTTAAAAAAAAAAAATTGCCCATGGACCCCCATTTATTTTTTTTTATAAATCTTTTACATACATGTATAATTATAAGCCAATTCAGTTGTAGAAGTCTTATTAAATCTTATTTATTTTTTCATAGTTTTTGAGAACTTGAACATGTCAATGATAAAGCTAAGAAAATTCAAGAGAGAACATTTTCCCGCCAAAATTCCAATGGCAAATATCTCGAACACAAGCACATTGACCCCTATATTTTTTTTTTGCTTTTTTGATTCATCAATTAATCGCCTATCAATTAATACTAGTTTTATGGTAAGTTATTTATTTTGAAACTGAGCAGCAAACATCCTTCAGAAGTCCTGGCCCCGGTGCCATAAAACTATTTGAGTAAAGTTTTTTTACTCAGCCTGAGAATTTTCTCAGATTTTTTATTCTCAGCAAAAACACCGCCATAAAAAAATTCTCAGAATTATTTTTACTCAAAGTTAAGAATATTCTTAGATATTTGAGTAAAGCCAAAACCATACTTAAGTACTGTATAAAAAAAATAAATCTTACATGTTGCTTTTTAGGGTATTTTGATATAGAATTGAATGTCAATAGGGTTTTTACGGATTCCGAAGCGTATTAGGGACATAGAAAACATAAATTTGGTTTTGAATTTTTTTTTCAAAGTTGAAATTTTGACATTTCAAATCTTAAAATTTTGACTCTAAATGAAATTGTATCGATAAAACATACACATATTTACTCAGTCCAACATTTTTTGATTGGTTAACGTCTTCTTTTTCATACATATTCTTTAGGATAAATACGCAACATCAAATTTGTCTTCATTTTCTGTAGACACAAAATATGTTATCAACAGAAATGGAAGTGTGTTTTTTTTTAAACAAAGCAATCTAACGACTACAAAAGTTATTTAATATAGTCTAATCATGAGAGCATCCAATATCTTTTAGAACCAATAAAATCCTTTGAGCAACATCTGATATTCATAGAATCATTGTAGATACTCCTACACTAGATGTATTGTGCATTATATATCCCACTAGAATATCATCTTTATTTGAAATTACCAAAGATATACAAGGTATTCAGAATAAAAAATACCCCCCCCCCCCAAAAAAAAAAGAAAGAAAGAAAGAAATGTGCAAAAAAAGATAAAGAAAAAAAGACTGAGTAATGGGGTGCTAAACTTGATGTCCATTTACGAAATACATGTATAATAATCAAATATACATAATGTACTATATCTACTGTTTATTATCTCAGGTATCCAAATTACTACGAAGAAAGTTAAATAATTTCCCCCCTGATTGGTTTTAAACAGATAGTAGTCAAAATTGATTAATATATCATTTGTGCAGTATAGTGACAGATTCGGGGGAGGGGGTAAAAGGGGAAGGTGATAACTGGGTAGTGTCGTCATATATTTGTCGTTGATACAGACAAAACATCTATTTTCATGTTTTACATTATTGCTAAACAGATAAAACTGAGTTTTAGCGAAGTTTGGTATACTTTTAAGTTTGAAAACATCTATTTTACCGCTTACATCACTGAGAAAAAAAAATTCAGCAAAGAAAAAAAAATCTCAGCTGAGAATATTCTCAACGTTGAGAATATTTTTTATGGCGGATAAAAAAGTTCTCATTCTTAGCTGAGTAAAATAATTCATTCTGAGAATATTTTTTACTCAGAAAAAAAAAGTTTTATGGCGCCGGGGCCTGCTCTGCTAATTGGACCCGTCATGTGGTTCTTGTCTTATATAAGTCAGATAATAATTCATATAAAAAAGGCAGAAATTAAATAACAAGAATATACAAAAGATTTTTTTTTCAGAAATAGAACATATCAGACGGATAGAAGCATTCATATAGAATAACAGTCACCATCATATAGATCCATAATTTCAATCTAATTTTTAAACCAACTAGCAAGCAGCGCCACCATAATTTGGTGGTGTCTTTAAAACTCATTAAAAATTAATATAATTACTTTTTGGTAAATAATTTAGAACATTCAAAATGGTCATCTTCGTCTTTTTCGAATGCTCTTCCTGTGACTGTAAATTTATCTAGAAACGGGTCTTTCTCTACCTCGCTCTTTCTTCTTAACTGTAAATAATAAAAATAATGTTATATACTTTCCTCTAACAAATATAGAATGACGAACAGTCCACTACCAATGTAGATGCGGTTGGTCAATATATTTTTTTATGGCAGTTTGTTAAGACGTCTTGAAGCAATCTTCTCTTTTCAAGTTTTGTGGAAAGATCTGGTAGGATCTTATAAATCTGTCTAAACTGGCCTGCCTAACTGGTAAGTTATTGTGAAACAAAACAAAAATTGTGTGTTTTATCTTATTTTTGTGTGTGTGTGTGTGTATTTGTCACAAATGTCTGTTTGCGCTTCAAATTTATTATCAGAAGACCAAAAACTTTTATCACTTCCTGATGTAAAACGTGTATAAAAACTTTAAGCCTACCGTAGTTGTGATTTTCAATTTTCATTTTGTTGATAATTTTTTGATTGTGGAACTGTTCTACATACGAAAATGTGGTTACTCTATAAACATGGTAAAGGATGTAAAGATCCTAAGAGGACGCTTCGTGCCAAACAAACGAGGCAATTCATGTTTCAATTATGTTTTACAGGATTTTACTCTGTACAGTAGTAGGCTTTGCGTTGTAAGTGTTACGTTGCTATGCCCGGTGAGGGACGGGTTTAGCGCTACATACTATGTGTGCCTGTTCCAAGTCTAAAGCCTGAGATTGAGTGCTTGTCGAATAATGTTTTGTCATAATTCATGCCTCTGGTTTCCTTGTTTGAATTATTCAACTTTCATTATTTTGTGGCAAATTGCTCTAACGTATGGTTGTCTTTTTAAAATTTGATAGGGCCCATCAAATGTCAGAGACACTACGGTATGCATGTAACGTTGTTGATCATTGTTGAAGGTCGAACAGTGTCCTATGATAGCTTAAATAATTTCAAATTTGGTGGATAGTTGTCTCACTGGCAATCAAACCTCATATCATTGTTTTAAAGGCAGGGTTATTTGCATAGTGTTGCGTCACTATTTCAACAAATTTGAATAAAAATACAGATAATGGGAACAAGTTTACCTACAAGGCAAAACTTGGACATATGTTCGAAATTTTAATCAGGTTGAAATTTAAAACTTTTGAATTTATAAATTAAGAAAAGTTCGTACTTACCGATTGTCTACGATTCTGAAAAAGAGAAAAAAGTAGAAACATAAACAATATGAAAATAACCCAAATATATATTAAACTAGGTTCACACTGCCGATCAGATCAAGTCGATGAATCCGATTGTCCAAATTTCCACGACCAAGCGTGAATAACTACTACCCGACTGCTATCCGACTGTACACGAACTTAACTCGGCCATTCACGACTCCTTGATGACTCCATCACGACTCCAACCCTACCACTATAACTGAATACTTATTCGATAATTCCGACCAATTGGCAATTCACGATCTATACACGATCTTAACTCGACTGGCCACACAAAATCAACTACATTCGATCTCAGCCTAATCTCGGCCAGACCAGATCGACTTGATCGTATAGGGGTCGCAGGGATAGTCGGACATTGGTCGGGTATGTACAATTTCAGTATAAAACATCTAAAAATTTTATCACCCGCTGGAGCGGAGGATGCATCAAGAGTTATCCGTGTCCGTCCGTAAGTACGCACTAGTATACGTACGTTCCAGCAATCAGTTTCTGTATGTTCTCTAATTTTATTTTGCCTCAAACAAATTGTGTGAAACATAATACCATAAAACACAGATCAAGTGCGAATTTGGGTGGTGTCACTTATACCGTTCTTATGTTATGACTCTTCACTTGATAACGTTATATGCAAACAGGGGCATTATCTGTGTCCAATGGATACGTTACCCGTTTATCTGGATAGATTCAGTAGTTCACAGAAGGTCTGAGTAAAATTATACATTTAAAATATCTACATGGAAATAAAGCAGTTGGATTGTTTGGCAAGGTGGTTAGAGCTCAGATAGACAGTTTAATAGCTGTGACGGAGCTTGTAGATAGCGGAGAAGGGATAGACAGCAAAGGGTGCCGAGAAATTTAGGTGATGCAGAGGCTGAGAAGGCGACTACTGCGTGGTCGGTATATTTTTTAATCACAAAAATACTGCTCCACTGAACTCCGAGGAAAATTCGAAACGAAAAGTCCCTAATCAAATGGCAAAATCGAAAATATAAGAGACTTGCAGGAGTTGGACAAAGAGGATCCAGTGGTTATAAAAAACTTCCTGAAAGCAAAGTAGGACGCTGATTTGTAACGCCCAACGGGAGTTTTACTGCACTTTTCTTCAAAATGAGATTTGTCACTGGATTAGTACTGATAAGATAGCGATATACATAAATTTTACCATCCCCTTTTCCTTGCTTTCTTAAAATTAAGCCTACTGTTTGTGTCATATATATATGTGCATATGTCTGATACCCAGTAGTTGAATAGTTCAAGATATTATTTTTATTGTATCCATGGCAACAACCTGCTTGTTTTTACGAATACTATTGCAAACAGGGGGTAAAGATGTCACATATTTCCCCAAAATGTGGCAAAAAAATAGAAGTTCAATCTCCTGGAGGATACCTTTTCTGAAACTGTTTATATCTATCACGAATTCAAATAAAAACCATTTGTCTTTCGTCTTACTTTTTTTTCATATAAAATTGTATCAAAAAGCGTAGGAAAAAAGTGTTTGTAAACACTCGGCCGAACGGTGACATATGGTTGTTAATTTCTGTGTCATTTGGTGTCCTGTGGAGAGTTGTCTCATTGGCAATTATACAAAATCTTCTTATTTTTATACTACAAAATTTCTGGACATACTGAAAATACGGACATTCAAACAAAAATAGCCCATTAAACAGGTAAAATATAATTTTGATGTTCTTAAAACTAACTTTGAAGGCTAAATTAGTCATCAGCTATTTGATAATGAATTTTAATGGACAATTACTTTTCGTATTTGAAAAATGCTCTGGGGCCAAAATGCTGGATCTACTTCCATTCCGAAACACCAGTCCTAAGATCACCCAAGGTTTTATAGGGTTTCGTGTTGCTAAGTTTTTAGTTTTCTATGCTGAATGATGTAGACATCTGTTTGTCTTCTCATCGGTTTTCGTTTTTCGCTAAGGTTTTGCCGGTTTGTTTTCGACCTTTGAGTTTGATTGGTCCTTTGGTATCTTTGTTCTCTCTTCTAAAATTTTAGACCTCCTTGCAAAAGAACAGACGCGTACTGAACATGGAGGAATCTGTGTACAGTTAAAAAATAAATAGTGACAATATATTTTTGCAGAAGCAAAGTTATTAGAGTAAATTAGAGCAGAGAATCGTGTAGCAGTCATGTATACTCGTGAATGGCCTAGTAGAGATCGAAGAGTGGTCGAGTGTTGTCGCGTAGAGATTTATCGAGTTGGTCTGGGATGAAAAAAAATATAGAAGTCGCAGTGATCATGAAGCGATCGTGCATTGGTCGAGATAATCTGGACCACATATCGTACAGGTTGTCGTTGATCGGGAAATGGTCGGATATTAGTCGAGTACTGACCGGTAAACGTTTTGAATTCCGACCATTTTGGTTACAAATCAGGCCTAAATGCCGCTTTTATTTTTGTCTTGTTTCAAATTATTTTTCGATTCAATTTGTCATGTCGGGGGCTATTATATTTTATACTTATAGCCTACTATATGGTTAAGATTTTGATCATTCTTGAAGGCCATTTTCGGCCGTGACATAGAGCTGCTTGATTCTGTGTCATTTAAGCTCTAAATCAAATGTCAGTAATGGATAGTTGAGAGTCGAAATAGTTGTACCTTTATAACGAATAACGGTAAAAATTCTTGCCAAATGACAAAATCGACTAATTTTGAGGAATCACGTTATATTTTTCCCAAAAATAACCGTAACGTAAGCGATAATTATTTGAGGCCTCTGACGAATCACGATTACGGATATTTTGACGAATCACAGTAAATATTAACAAATTTGACGCTAAAAGTAGCCGAAATGACAGTTTGATGCCTTACGGTAAAGAGTACATGTATATTTCCATGTTCCTACCAACATAGTTGTCATTGGCAATCATACCCTCTCCTTATTTTATGCTATTCAATCTACCTTGGTTCAAATTGCTAGCTAGGCCAGTTATTATTTTTTTTTCAGTTATTGCACTATTCAAAAAGTAAATATCAATTGTGCCGTCCCCCATTTGTAAGCAAGTCACTGAGTCAAATGATGGACTACTGATTTGTGTCGTTGGGGATTATTTCAAATAAAATCAAATAAGTGCCTCCCCTTTCACCATCCTTTTATTATTTTTTTCTTTCTATCATACGTAACATAATACTTGCATGTATATTTTTGGTGCTGCAAAATTACCCTTAGTAAATTACAAGATAATATTACAATGTTACATAAAGTTCAAATATGGGATTCGGAAACAAGTTTGGAAATTTTTTTATAAATTTTAACGTCATAATTATTTGGACTACTATGCTCAAGCTTGACAGTTCAACTTGAACTAATGACTGAAATGTAAATGTATCTATTTATAGATGTTAATAACCTTTTTCGACTATTATACCCGACCTTTATTTCATTTTATGTAATTCACACTCTTATTTTAAATGCTTAAAATTGGCATCAATGTTGAATTACGCCGTCATATCCAGGCTTACCACACTTTTGACAGCTGTTCCCCATTTATTTTTTAAGGCTGGCGTTTTAGGGCTGCCCGGCTCATTATTTGCTGTTTCCTCGGACTCCGGAGCATCATCCTTTGACCAGATTTTTCGTGCAATGGTAAATCGTCTAAATGCCTTAATCATTTTCCTAGATGGTATTTAATAATCATATTTGCATAAATCAAACTCCCAAAATTTTGCCAAAGTAGCCATTTTGTTGTTAAGGCGTTATGACGTCACAAAAACGTAATTTAAAATGAAAGGTGGAATGGAAATGAATGGAATACGAACTCGATCAATTATCAAAAAATAGTTTTATCCCTGAATATAAATTATAGTTTGATTCGTTATTCATCCATTCTAGGCACCCTTTTAAACGTGCTAAATTAAATTAAAAGAATGTGTTTCATGATAGTTCACATAGGTACTTGAAGACAGGACATTTTTTTGCCCTCCCCCTTTTTCAATACAAGCTATTTGTAGTAGCCTACATGTATTTCTATACTATTAAACGAGGGTGGTAAAGGGGGGTGCTTGCACGGAAAAAACATAAAATAAGTCATAATTTCACGTTGAACGTGAAATAATTTCTGTCATGAACGTTGCACGAAAAATAAAGACTTTGATATGAACCTTTTGTGACTGAGTCACTGTATTCTTGTATATATAAACTCTCTGTTTTACTTGATGTTCCCGATTTAGTATACACCAACCTTTATGATATAAATGGTTTAGGCTTTTAAAAAAGTATTTCTTGACGATCCCTGCAAAGTGTTTGATAAAATATTATTTGAAAAATACCGAGCACGCAAAATAAGCATTTGACAATCACGATGCACGTAAAATTAAATAAGCAAAACACGTTGAACGAGGCACCTGTCTTGCACGACTGAACGTCAAATAAAAAAGTAAAAACACGTTGAACGTGAAATAAAAAACGGTGATCACGTTGCACGAAAATAACCCTTTACCACCCTCTTAAACGAGAAGACCTCATTTTGTGTGTCGCTTCTCTTCCTTCCACAATAAATTAATCATCATGCCTTTGTGTCCTACAGGTAACATGCATAGTCGCATTTGTCATCCATTCTTATGATTATTCAGATTGAGTTATTTTGGGAGAAAAACGACAAAAAGGGTGTCCGGATATTGATTCCGTCATCAGACTGACTTTTGGTCATATATAGGTTTTCCGGTTTTAAACATGCACAACTACAACCAATCGTATGAGGGATAACAAAAATGAAAAATAAATAAGCCAATCAAAGCGTTCTCCATATTATGGTTTATGGATCAATCGTATGATGGATAACAAAAATGAAAAATAAATAAGCCAATCAGAGCGTTCTCCATATAATGGTTTTTGGATCGCAATAACCACAACTATTATACCTCCTTATAAAGGACAATTATTTTTGGCGTTTATCTACACGTAAGCTACGATTATAATACTATGATATATAGAGACTTTCTGTATAATTCTGTCTACTGTTTTCTTTGAAATGACTATTTAAGGGGTCATACCAGTTGCATATATATTGAAATAAGTAAAATATGTGGAAAAAAGAATGTGTCCATAGCACACGGATGCCACATCGGCTCTATCATTTTCTAAGTTCAGTGGACCGTGAAATTGAGTAACATCTCTAATTTGGCATTCAAAATTAGAAAGATTACATCATAGGGAACATAATTATTTAATAAGTTTCGAATTGATTGAACTTCAATTTCATCAAAAACTACCTCGACCAAAAAGTTAAACCTGAAGCCGGACAGACTGACGGACGGACGGACGAACGAACGAACGGTCGCACAGACTAGGAAACATAATGCCCTTAAATGGAGCATAAAAATTTATTGCTGTAAGTGAAAGTATTAATTTGGCCAAAATGAAAGTAATGTGGAAACTTGAGGGAGGCAGGACTTTTTCGGGACGTCAATATCGGGTGTTTTTAAGCTCGGGATTTCGGAATTGATCCTTTCGTGATCCGGGAATATTTTTTTTCGAATTTGGGGATGTAGGGATATGAATGTCTTTAAATTCGGCACCTCGGGATTTCATGTTTTTAAGTCCGGGATTTCGTGATGAGGACCCCTCCGACCCGTGACCCCTCAAATTAGCCTTCGTCATTTATACAAGATTCAAATCCTACCATTGGCATGTTAATAGGGCTCTCAAAAGAAAAAAAGCACTGATGGATTTTCCTAGAAGCATATTTATTTTTGTTAGAATAATAATGGTCTATAAGAAGTTACATTTATTTTATGTTTGAAGCGGTGCAAATTTTTAATTTGATAATTTGATTTGACTTTTACAAAGAAAATGCATTGTAGCAAAGGGGAAGAATAATTGTGGTTAGAGGCCAGAGACATGAACATAATTGAATTTAACAGAAAGGAAACAGATAACGGACTTAGGAACAAAAGTGAGGGGGCTTTTGATACCTTTTATGAAATTCTCCAGACATAATATCTTTTACAAAAATTCATCCTACAACAATTTACAACTGTGTATGCACGCGATTTCGCGGGTGTGATCTAGTGTTCGTATAATACAGAAAAAATGCGAACATAGCTGAAATTAAAAGAAAACAAAAACTAACGGATTTGAAAAAGGTGGAGGGTAAAAAAAATGCATTTTTTACATAAATAAGGCCGTTAGTTTTCTCGTTTGAATTGTTTTACATAGTCTTATCGGGGCCTTTTATAGCTGATTATACGGTATGGGCTTTGCTCATTGTTGAAGGTCGTACGGTGACTTATAGTTGTTAATGTCTGTGTCATTTTGGTCTTTTGTGGATAGTTGTCTCATTGGCAATCATACCACATCTTCTTTTTTATATTGTCCCCAAGTAAGCTAAACCATGGTTCCAAATAATTCTAAAAAGTATACTAGGCCGGAAATAGCTAATCAGAAATTAACAATAGACCTACATTATAGATTAGCATAGGCATTGGCATTTATATAATATACACGAAGGACTAGTATTTAATAAGATATAAAATTGGTATTCAATAACATAAAAGTGGTAGGCGTACTGTATTCTACAGATTTTGGTGACTCAGTAAATAAAACCTGTAAGCAGCTGATTTAAAAGAAAACGATATATTAAAAAAAAAACGAAAATTTCTTTAGAAACTGCTTTAAATTTAAAGTAAAATATTATGTGTTGATTTTTTTAGTTAACTCAAATAAGTTCTGTATGCTCCCACAATGCTTACTCGAGAACCTCTTTAAAAGTGTATTCGTTATTTTTTTTTAACAAAAGATATTTCTGCATACCTGTTCTATACGCTTCAATTATTTTTTTAAAGAATAATTCGTGTCGATCGTTGTCAATTTACATGTTGGACTTGCTCGACCATGATTACCAACATGACCACCATGTCAAATTTCATGTACGTATTCAAATCCAATTGGTGTAAATAATTTCTTCAACGTATACCTAGAAAAAAATGAAATTGTAAATAAAACGAAGAACAAAAAGAGTCTTGGAGCAAAAGCAATATCATCCAAATAAAAACCCTGTTAACCCTCAATTCAATTCAACTATGTAGCATATAAACTTTAATCATTTTAAGTTTGTAACATACAAAATAAGTGAACAATTTAACTATAATTAAATTCTGCTCAAGAGACCAAATGACACAGAAATTAACAACTTTAGGTGACCGTACCGCCTTCAACAATAAGCAAAGCCCAAACTGCATAGACAGCTATAAAAGGCGCCGAAATGACAAATGTAAAACAGTCAAACGAGAAAACTAAGGGCCGAACCAATGTACAAAAAGAAATGAACGAAAAACAAATATGTAACACATAAACAAACAACCATCTAGAATTGGGACAGGCACATACATCAGTACATAATGTGGCGGGGTTAAACAAAGGAGTTCCTCCTATTTATGACAGATTAACATTTGAAAATTATATAGACAGGGCAGGAGTTTTGATTAAATAAAGGCAGGATGAGACATTTTGCTAAAAATGCAACACCTAGATTACAACTAAAAAAATGCAGGACTAAATTTTTTGTCCTAGACCCCCAACGCTCTAAAAAATTCAAATGGTAGCTCCCAAAGTCATATTTGTCAATTAATGATTTTGAGATACCAGATTGTGTCCTGTGCAACTTTAATGGGTTTAATTCTAAGTTAAACGAACAACGAACTGTGGACATAGATAGAAAGTTGGCACTGGCTACGGTTACATGGAAATGTAACAATAATAAAAATATTATTGTTACATTGGAGACTAAATGCCGGAATGCATGGTTGGTAAGGATCTGTTTAATTACGAATGTAACAATAATTATTGAGGCTACGGTTAAATAGCGTTATTGTTACATGAAAAACAGCAATGTACGATGGGACTAGTAATATGCACTAAATAATAAACCAGGTGATCCGCAGGGCGCAGCTTTATACGACCGCAGAGGTCGAACCCTGAACAGTTGGGGCAAGTATGGACAAAACATTCAAGCGTGATACAGCTCTGAATTTGGATTGTGATCAAATTTTTGACATTACATGTTTTTTTTTACACAAAACAAATGTCAAGATTTTACAAATCAATTAAAGATTTCTTCTTCAAACTTTTTAAATCTAAAATTAAATAGTTGACACAGCATAGATTTCTGACACAGAATGAATGTGGTCTAATGAACTTAAAATATTTTTTATGCCTTTGAGCAATTCACTATGCTGTTGAATATTAATCCTCTCAAAAAAATGTTTGAAGAAATTTTCTTTTTATTTATGAAATCTGAAATGAGAAAAATTTAACCCCCCCTTTTTTTTCACATCCCCGTTTCCCTTTTTCCAAAACTGATATCAATTCAAATTTCTAATGGAGTTTGCAACAATAACTACTCTTTTAAATACATCATAAAATATTAAAATGTAAAATAAAGTGCTTGTTATCACTGAATGGTAAAGATTGGTTGGTATTAAAAGTGAATATACATTGTTTATTGTATAAAACAATAAAAAAAACTTCATCAGCAACATTTTATATTGGCAAATTTCCAATGAAGTTATTTACATAAAGTTATTGGCAAATAAAAATAGAAAATGACATCATAGTCATGTCTGGCAAATGTCCAACATACATTATCTAAAAACATTTTAGATAAGATAAGGAAAAAAAGCTTCATCAGCAGAGGCGGATTTAGAGGGGGGGCCCAGGGGGCCCGGGCCCCCCCTTTTTGGGAAAAAATTTGGTTGCTTATATAGGGAATCACTGAAGCGTGACTGAAGCGGGCCCCCTCTTAGGTCAGTCAGTGGGCCCCCACTTATGAAAATTTCTGGATCCGCCACTGATCAGCAACATTTTATATTGGCAAATTTCCAATGAAGTTATTTACATAAAGTTATTGGCAAATAAAAATAGAAAATGACATCATAGTCATGTCTGGCAAATTTCCAACATATATTATCAACTTCTATTCTATACAAAGAAAGATAATTCCAATTGAAAATTAATTGCTATTGCACAATATTGTGCAATTAGATATTTCTTGCTATTGTGCAATACTGTGCAATTGAAAATTTCTTGCTATTGCACAATACTTGATATGGAATCCTGATTTGGACCAACTTGAAAACTGGGCCCATAATCAAAAATCAAAGTACATATTTAGATAAAGCATATCAAATAAGCCCAAGAATTTAATTTTTGTTAAAATCAAACTTAGTTTAATTTTGGACCCTTTGGACCTTAATGTAGACCATTTGAAAACTGGACCAAAAATTAAGAATCTACATACACAGTTAGATTTGGCATATCAAAGAACCCATTTATTCAATTTTTGATGAACAAAGTTTAATTTTGGACCCCCATTTGGACCAACTTGAAAACTAGGCCAATAATTAAAAATCTAAGTACATTTCTAAATTCAGCATATCAAACAACCCCCAGGATTCAATTTTTGTTAAAATCAAACTAAGTTTAATTTTGGACCCTTTGGACCTTAATGTAGACCAATTTGAAAACGGGACCAAAAATTAAGAATCTGCATACACAGTTAGATTCGGCATACCAAAGAACCCCAATTATTCAATTTTTGATGAAATCAAACAAAGTTTAATTTCGACCCTTTGGGCCCTTTATTCCTAAACTGTTGGGACCAAAACTCCCAAAATCAATACCAACCTTCCTTTTATAGTCATAAACCTTGTGTTTAAATTTCATAGATTTCTATTTACTTGAACTAAAGTTATTGTGCGAAAACCAAGAATAATGCTTATTTGGGCCCTTTTTTGCCCCTAATTCCTAAACTGTTGGAACCAAAACTCCCAAAATCAATCC
Source organism: Mytilus galloprovincialis (assembly GCF_965363235.1). Classification (NCBI taxonomy): domain Eukaryota; kingdom Metazoa; phylum Mollusca; class Bivalvia; order Mytilida; family Mytilidae; genus Mytilus; species Mytilus galloprovincialis. The sequence goes on along the minus strand of NC_134845.1, from coordinate 77,874,723 downwards.
CAACCTTTCTTTTGTGGTCATAAACCTTGTGTCAAAATTTCATAGATTTCTATTAACTTAAACTAAAGTTATAGTGCGAAAACCAAGAAAATGCTTATTTGGGCCCTTTTTGGCCCCTTATTCCTAAAATGTTGGAACCAAAACTCCCAAAATCAATCCCAACCTTCCTTTTGTGGTCATAAACCTTATGTTAAAATTTCATAGATTTCTATTCACTTTTACTAAAGTTAGAGTGCGAAAACTAAAAGTATTCGGACGACGACGACGACGACGACGACGACGACGACGACGACGCCGACGCCAACGTGATAGCAATATACGACGAAAATTTTTTCAAATTTTGCGGTCGTATAAAAATGAAGACATTTATTTTATATTTACAATACATACATTTATTACATACAATTTATTTACTGTATTTTTTTTATTTACAATAATTTCTACAAATCAAGTAAGTGGTTTTTAAAGTCCGACACATTTTTGAAGAACGAAATTACGTCCTCCACGGTTACGTGTACATACAGAAGTTCTTAGTATTTAAGCTAAGTTAGCAAACTTTGCTTTTGATGTATCAATTTGGGTCAAGTTGTATAGCTGTATGAAATTTATGTCTTGATTTTGTTTAAGTTTCGCCGGTTTAAAACGCATCCCAATTTGTTAAGTTTTTCACCCTAAACAAAATTGGTTCAAAGTATAATGACAGTAATAAGAGTACTAGGTGTGCAGTTAAATACTTTAAAAAAGTGAAACCATTGAACTATATGTTTCGCCTTTGACACTCCTAATCTTGAGTAGTATATTTAAGAACATCAAAACCATTAATACGTAAAACTATTCAAGTTATACACCATTTGATTGTTGAATAATAATATTTATTATTTATCAGTATTACAAGTATTGTTTAGTACATATGAAAGAATTAAGCAAAACAACTATAGAAGATTTAAGTTTAAGAAATCTAATGTTTATTGCTGTTTTTCATGTAACAATAACGTAATGTAACCGTAGCCTCAGTAATTATTGTTACATTCGTAATTAATCGGTTCCTTACCCATCTTTGCATTCCGGCAATTAGTCTCAAATGTAACAATAATATTTTTATTATTGTTATATTTCAATGTAACCGTAGCCAGTGTCTAGAAAGTTTCAATCAAAATTTGGACACAATTAAATTTTTCTTTCAGCTTTCTCGTGTGTTGAGGACGGAGGCGCATAGTTTCTGTATTCTTTAATTCTTGTCCATTGTTTTAACTTCTTTATTTTTTAACAACTTTTCTCGTCTTTTTTATTTTTTGCCCTTTACTCTTCCGTTTTTGTCCATTACTCTTCCGTTTTTGTCCATTATTCTACCCTGTTTGCCCTTTATTCTTTCCTGTTTGCCCATTATTCTGCCGTTTGTCCATTATTCTGCCCTGTTCGCCCTTTATTCTGCCCTGTTTGCCCTTTTTTCTGCTCTGTTTGCCCATTCTTCCGTTCTGTTTGCCCATTATTCGGCTGTTTGCCCATTATTCTGCCCTTTCTTCGGCTCTGTTTGCCATTTATTCTGCCCTGTTTGCCCATTATTCTGCCCTGTTTGTCCATTATTCTGCCCTGTTTGCCCATTATTCTGCCCTGTTTGTCCATTATTCTGTCCTGTGTGCCCTTTATTCTGCCCTATTTGCCCATTACTTTGCCCTGTTTGCCCATTATACTGCCCTTTTGCACTTAATTCTGGAGGAATAGCCAATTTTTCTCTATAATTCTGTAAATCCCATCCATACCCTTACATTACTTTCGGAAACAATGAGTAATATTTTTTTTGAAAATTGAAAGTCTAGTATCAGTTCACAAATCTTGCCACTAAAACACAATGGATAATCATCTGTGTATTCCAAATAACGTAAATCCAATTTATTTCACAAAAAAATCCCAATACACCTCTTCTTTTACCTAAGAATTTTCAAATAAAGGTTGTTTTTTCCAAGAAGTACAGTATGCTGCAGGTCCCAACAGTTTTAGCCTTGTTAATCTTGGAATTCAGACCAACACTTTATCAGTCCTTCATTTTCTCCCAATATTCATTAATTGTTTTAGCTCAACAGGATTCCAGGCATCTACATCCCTCAGTGTCCATTGCCTTATACCACATGGCCAACAATGTTTATGTACCTGTGAAGTCAGATGCCTGTAATTTAAGCATTTCTGTCAATTGTTTTTTCTTCTCATAAATTTAATTGTTACAATTAGACCATGAGATTCTAGTTGAAATTGTTTCACATGAGCCTTTTTAGCATTTTTTTCATTGTTGAAGGCCAATAAGATTATTATTTGAACTCTGATTGATAGTTGTTTCATTGGTAATGTCACCACAACTTACTCTTTTTTTGTATCAGTAAGAATTGATCTGTTTACTGTATTTACATTTATTTATCTTTGTAAACAACATTTACTGAAACTTGATCTCCTTTTTATGAAAAACATTTATTTAAATATATTCTACTTCCAAGACTAGCATATCCAACAAGCGAAACTGCGAGCTACTGCTTACTGATGATATCCCCGCAACAAGTGGATAATTTTAATAGTGTAAAAATATGCAAGTGTTTGGTAAACAGGAAGTTGTCGAGTGATGACTCTGAAAACGCATCACACAGTATATCAGGACTGACTGACAGATTGATGGATGGACTGACGGACGGATGGATGGAGGGACAGACAGAGGTAAAGCAGTATACCCCCTTTTTTTGAAGCGGGGGTATAAAGAGAGAACAACAAGAATGTGTCTGTAAATACTCTGATTTGGCATTAAAATTGGAAAGATCATATCATAGGGACATGTGTACTAAGCTTCAAGTTGATTGCACTTCAACTTCACCAAAAACTTTAACCTGAAGCTGTACAGACAGACAGACAAAATGACGCTGCACATACCAAAAAACATAGTAAAACAGAAATGTCCAAAAGACAAACAACTGTATACAAAATATAACATAATAAACTCAGAACAACATAAACTCCCACAAAAAGCAGGGATGATTTCTCATCCTTCAGAAAGGTAAACTGTTACTAGTTACAATACAAACGAGAAAGACCTAACTTTTAATCAAAATGAAAACAGTTTGTAGTTGAAGTTATTCTGTTTAATCAAGATTATACAAATACATTTTTTGTAAAACAATTTTAAATTCATAATGGGAATATTCATATATAAAACAAATTGAATTTTCACAGAAAATAAAATTCTTTTGAATATTAAAATTATTTGGTACATATAATACACGGGACATTTTATAATCATAACATTACAATACAAATACATAAACAAACACAACAAAACAACAAAACAACAAATTACTTGTGCTTAGAAAATTGAGAACTCATGAAATCTGAGACAATTGCTGAGGCTCTCGCAGGGTCAAAAACAACCTGCGACCTCTGGGCTTTTTAGAGGCGACTTATGACCTGAGGGCCTTCTAAAAACGACCAGCGACCTGTAAAATTTGGAAAAACAACTACCTCTGACTGACTTCCGTCCTCTGTGTTGGGAAAAACCACCTGCGACCTGTACATTTCCCTTAAAAACGACCTCTCGACGAATTTAAAAGCGACCTGAGGGGGATACCCTGTGGGAACCTTATTGCTATCCCAACATAGAGAATCTACTGTAAATAAAATTAGTTCTCCACACTTGCTCCTAAATTTCTTTACAATAAAAAAACAACCGAAGGAAAATGAGGAGCAAAACGGGGAACTAATTCTAATTAGATCGCCACAAATACTGAATCCACAGTATTCTCAAAGAAGTCTGAGTTGCTAAGTAATCCAAAGAAAATTTTAGTCAATATATCAAGGATACTAAAATCTTATTGACTAAAATTATCTCAACCATAACAAGTCTAAATTATTTGTGTCTTTATAAAGCTTAATTTACACACTTTGCCTCTATTCATGAAATATATACCGAAATATCACAATAATCTACCAGGTATATCAGTGGCAGATCCAGAACTTTTCCTAAGGGTGGCCCACTGACTGACCTAAGGGGGGCCCGCTCCAGTCATGCTTCAATGATTCCCTATATAATCAACCAAATTTTTCCCACGAAAGGGGGCCTGGGCCCCACCCTCCCCTGGATCCGCCTATGTATATGTGTTTGAAGAAAAAAAACAACCAAACATCCTTATTTTTATAAGACAAATTAATTGACAACTCTGTGTATTACAATATATACAAAGATTTTTTTTCTTCATAATATTCATATATATCTAAAATTCATTCAATAATATTATGCTTGAAAAATTCTAATAGGTAGCTTGGATTTCAAAACTTAATCACGATATAAGTAAAGTTTTTAGATAGCACTTAATCACTTTGGCAATGTGGTCAAACTCACAGGTAATAATATATATTTACACAAAAAATAAATACATTATTAATAATTGGCCTCCAACTCATTCAAAATACATTGTTTTCTATAATAACATTGTTAAAGGGGGAGTAACTCAAATGTTTGAACAAACTGGTACCATAAATAAAGATGTGTATTTTTCATTATTTTTACACAAATAAACAAAAGAAAAATAAAAAAAACAACAAAGATAAACAACAAAAAATACACATAAAAAACAACATTAATCAGTTCGGACCTAAAAAGATATTTAACGTTTGTTTAAGGATGTACTTAGGTGAGGATTTGGAATTTGTGTCAAATGTTCAGACTTCTTAGATTTTTACCATACAATACAATGTAAAATATTTTGCCCCATAACACCCATATATCTTTTCATATAAGACTTAATAGCTCATAAAGGTTCATTTGCCAAAATTTTAAATTTAAAATTTTTTTCTTTTGATTTGAGACCCAAATAATACCAATGCAAATATAAGGTAAAAGTCTGAGTCAGCCTTTTCCTGCCATATTTAAAAAATCATATATCTAGAGAAAGCCATGACCTTATCAATATCTTTAGCTTATTTTGTTCCTTAACTAATGTTTTTTCTGACTTATACTATCAATTCTAAATTCTTGATTTTTTGAATATCACAAATCCTCAAGTACATCCTTAAATGTATTGTGTAATATATTTTGAATGAACAATATTCCACAGTAAATATTTCATAATCATAGTTTTTGATTCTACCTTTTTAAAGCTGCTTTTCATAACCAAGTGAATAAAACTGAATAATGTTACATATATATAAATGTAGGATGCTTATCAACAAAAGGATGAAATCCTGAGGTTTCTACAAATAAAATCAACAAAATATATTCATTAATAGTGTATATTGACAAATCAGTAGATGACAAATAGAAATATAACAAAAAACATTTATGAATTGCAGGTGGTATTTTATGAAATCAAATTATAGGTACTTTGGTAATTTAGTACTTTTGTAGAGGGTATGCATGATGCCCTTACCGATACGTCTGCTTCAAATTCATAAAGCATTTTATCGTGATTCATTAAAATATCATTGTCGTGATTAGTCTTCTCAAATAATTATCTGTTACCGTTATTTTTTGGATTTTGGAAAAAAATTAACCTTATTTTTTTAATCCTCTTAAAGAAAATGTATATTTAAACTTCAGGCATGAAAAATTGCTGTTAACATCATTTGGCAAGACTTTTTTACTGTTTTTCTTCAAGTTCATGATAGAAATTTCTATTACAACCCTCTTTCTATGCTCTATTCATTGTAATATTGTAATAATGATGCAATCTTTGAAGTCTTATACACTAAATTGCTGCTTTATACCAGAGACATGTTACTCCAGAGAAATGAATGTTGGGTAAATTCTGCAAATACTGGATAATATATTTCATATGATACTTTAGGGTCAATATAATGAGGCAAAAAACAAAACTTGATAAAAGGAATGTCTTTTATAGATTAAAGTTTCCGTTGACACAATTTGAGAAAGAATTACTTCCTTTTAGTTATAGTTTGAGACCTGTCTACTAATGTTCATAAACTGCTTACATAAACATGACATACTGAACTAGACCATAGTCAAATAGATACTGTATTGAGTTTTTAACGACCATGACTGGCTATAAAGCTCTTGCACTGTCAGATCTAGTCAAATAAGAAAATCAACAATTAATCTCTCCAAAATGATGGGCAAGGGAAATAACTCATCTCAAATTATGTCAAAACCTATCTATTAAAAAAAGCAAAACATGAAAATGTCTTTAAAACATTCACAAAACAAAATTCTGGAATAAATAATAACAATCAATTTGATCTCAAACAAAACTGACTACAGCATAAGTAATCATTAAGTATTTTTAAAATTAATGTTCTTGACACAGACTCTAGATTTAGTGTTTTTAAATTCCTACAAATATACAATTTGTTCTCAATTCACAAAAATTAGTACAAACAGAAAATGATATTAAAATTGACAACAACACTTCAAATGGTCTGCAATTTTATTATCTAAGGTCTACATGTTTCACCTGCGAGGCAGGCGTCTTCAGGACAATTTATATACAATTTATTCTGCCTGAGGTACTCAAAGTGGTGAAATAAAGTGACGTTATAATTGACAATGGTAGGTATTAGTAACGTAATGGTGGTTATTATTGTACAAATAAAAATAGAATAATTAAAAATAGATTTGAAAACGAAAGTGTTCAAGTTATAAATAGATTGATATTAAAATGTTCTGTATATGGTTAGCATACGGTGGTGTTACTGGTGCATAGGTCAATTATGCTATCATCTTCAGTTAGGTCTATCATGGATGTCTGGATTTTCTTTAAAGATGTGTCTAAATAATTATAATTGTTCGTTGTGTACTGGTCCCAGCTTTCATAATGATGGTACGTCTGTTGGTGGTAGGATTTCTTTTCTGTTAAATAGCCGTAACTATTGGTACGATATTTGTTCCAGTCTATTGGAGTGGTTTGAATTTGAGAATTAATTGTGCTATTTGAATCCGATAGGTATAAATCACTTTCCAAAATTTCTGATGTTTTTTCTTTCTTTTCTGGGTAGGTCACTGATGATTTTCCGGAGATAATCCTAAATGTAGGTTTCTTTGTACTGTCCCATTTTCTTGCCTCGAAAGATGGCACCCATTTTTGAACTCGGGTGGCCATCTGTTTTGGTGTTCCTGTAGTTTATGTGTAATTTTCTTGGTCTGTTCCATTATGTTTTTCTCGGATATGTTTTTTGATATTATATTTCCTGGTGAATTTCGCTTCGCAGATGTTGCAGTTAAAATTCTGTACGGTTCCTTCATGAAAAGTTCCATTGTGTATATTTCCTGGTGAATTTCGCTTCGCATTACCAAGACACCAACAGACGTCAACATACACTTAAGAACGGAGGAAGCTGCCATACGACAACTTTCAACAGCAGAACCCTGGGGACTGAATAGAAGACGCTAAAATGGCGAAAACCAAAGTTACACCAAGGAAAAACAGAGAAGGAACAATAGGAATCAATTGTACCAAATGCAACAAGAATTTTGCCAACGTAGGAACACTGAAAAGACACAACGGAACTTTTCATGAAGGAACCGTACAGAATTTTAACTGCAACATCTGCGAAGCGAAATTCACCAGGAAATATAATATCAAAAAACATATCCGAGAAAAACATAATGGAACAGACCAAGAAAATTACACAGAAACTACAGGAACACCAAAACAGATGGCCACCCGAGTTCAAAAATGGGTGCCACCTTTCGAGGCAAGAAAATGGGACAGTACAAAGAAACCTACATTTAGGATTATCTCCGGAAAATCATCAGTGACCTACCCAGAAAAGAAAGAAAAAACATCAGAAATTTTGGAAAGTGATTTATACCTATCGGATTCAAATAGCACAATTAATTCTCAAATTCAAACCACTCCAATAGACTGGAACAAATATCGTACCAATAGTTACAGCTATTTAACAGAAAAGAAATCCTACCACCAACAGACGTACCATCATTATGAAAGCTGGGACCAGTACACAACGAACAATTATAATTATTTAGACACATCTTTAAAGAAAATCCAGACATCCATGATAGACCTAACTGAAGATGATAGCATAATTGACCTATGCACCAGTAACACCACCGTATGCTAACCATATACAGAACATTTTAATATCAATCTATTTATAACTTGAACACTTTCGTTTTCAAATCTATTTTTAATTATTCTATTTTTATTTGTACAATAATAACCACCATTACGTTACTAATACCTACCATTGTCAATTATAACGTCACTTTATTTCACCACTTTGAGTACCTCAGGCAGAGTAAATTGTATATAAATTGTCCTGAAGACGCCTGCCTCGCAGGTGAAACATGTAGACCTTAGATAATAAAATTGCAGACCATTTGAAGTGTTGTTGTCAATTTTAATATTATTTAAGTATTGCATTCGTTTGCATGATTTGACAACCCGGCATACCAAGGTATCCACTTCAGGGACTCTACCAAAATGATTTATAAGGCGTTGGTTCACCACACGGAGATTAAACAGAAAATGAGTTATAATCCATAGTAATTTGATCAAATTTGATCAAATTTTTTGCATTTTCATTCCTACTATTGTGGATTCATTTATTTTCGTGGGTATCAATTTCTGTGGATTGAGGCAAACTTACATTTTTGTGGATATTTGAATTTTATGGTCTGCCGATTTCTGTGTACAAAGCCTATAGAAAATATGTTATTAGTTAAACATCTAAATTCGTTGTTCTCCTGTACCCGCGAAATCCACGAAAATTGGTATCCAACGAATAATAATGAATCCACAGTATCAAATTAAAGCAAACTGGTTCCCTGTATTATACAAAAGCTTCTGGTCCCTTGTCTTTACTATGGTCTAATATAATCATTTGTATATCATCCACACTGCTTGGAGACGACCTCTGACCTGACCTATTCTGTGCTGAGTCTATAACAAAGTCGTGTATACTATCTTCAATAGAATTTTCCTTTGTCAACTTATGATGATGATGGTCCACTTCATTGACAAGTTCAACTTCATCATTGTTCAATCCTGATCCGGCTGAAAATTGTGGGGAACGATTTCCTGCACCAAGACCAGGAGTGAAACCAGGAGTGAAACCGCCAGAATCGGTGGACTTTGAAATGTCTTCATTCCTTACCACAGTCAGCGCTGACTTCAATTTAGTCCTCGACAAATTTGGTGAGCTCTGTCGTCCTAAATCCTGAGATAACATCTGTCTTATCTCATCTAAACTTTCATGATGACTTTCTCTGTATAAACTGCTGTCTGATTCCACCTGTGGAAAGGCTGTTGCCCCTAGTAACGGTTCAGTGTCTCTTCCAGTTATAGAAATTCTTGCTGAATCAAGTGAAACATCATTGTCCTGTTCCGATGACAAAGAGAATTGAACAGGAAGAGTTTTCTTCTTCTTTACTTCAGATCCAATTTCTAAAACGCTTGAGAGACTTCCAGATGGAGTTGCGTCCGCATCAATTTCTTCTAAATCGCTATCCGACTCTTCATCCTCATCTTCTTCATCCATTTGAGAAAAGCTATGAATGGCATCGTGAAGTAGACTAGATTCGTAACTCATCTGCTGTATAACACTATCGTTACGAGGCATTTTACTTCTCCTATTAAGGGCCACCAGCTCTTCGTGTTCCGTAATCGTCTCAAAATCATCAGCAATGTCATTTTTGGGGAGCTTATATTTCAAGGATCCTGAACCTTCAGAGTTCGTTGACCTGAACACTTTTTGTGACTTTTCCGATTTATTATTTGTTCCGTTAGAAACATTCGAACCAACCGTTGAACCTGATCCAAAACTATTCTGTGAATTTCTATTCACTTCTGATTCTTCTCTCACGGGGTTCATTTTTCTAGCTGTGAGATTATTCTCTCTCTCAATAAGCGATTTAACCGCCGCTTTAAATAACTGCCAATCACCAAACTTCATATTTAAGACTTGTCCAAGTTCACTAAGGTCACAGTTGACAAGGACACGCCCACTGATGTTGTTATCCATCACACAGTCTTGGTATTTCAGTAGGAATGTATTGTTGATGCCATCGAGTTTGGATAACAGACTACAAATATCCTGCACAGACATCAAACTCAATCTTTCATTGTTGTAACCCTGAAAAAAATAAAAAAATAAATGAAACTGCAAGCTACTGCTCACTAATGATACCTGGCCAGGAAGTTGTTGAGTGATGAATCTGAAAATGTATCACATTGTGACAAGAGTATAGCTGATTTATATAAATCCTAAACCCAAATTTTAGAAATCCTTTTAATAGATAGTAATATTAATGTAGTTCCTGAGAAAGATGTGAAGACAAATATTCATGGGACAGTTAGACAGATAAAGATAAAACAGTATACCCCACTTTTTTAAAGAGGGGGTATTAAAACCCCATTAATTGTATTATCTCATGCTAACATTTTTATGAAAGGCCACAACAACTGTATGTCTTTCTCCAACATGTCAGATTTTTTCTTTCTTTTTTCAAAATTTCGATCAAATATTGTTTTGCCTGGCATGTTTTATGAGAACATTCTAATGTATGTGCCTGTCCATAGCTGTGATTGAGTGGTTGTTGTTTGTTGCTGTGTTACATATTTGTTTTTAGTTATTTATTTGTACAACAAGAATGGGTCCATAGTACACGGATGCCCCACTCCCACTATCATTTTCTATGTTCAGTGGACAGTGAAATTGGGGTCAAAACTTTAATTTGGAATTAAAATTAGAAAGATCATATCATAGGGAACATGTGTTCTAAGTTTCAAGTTGATGTAACTTTAACTTCATCAAAAACTACCTTGACCAAAAACTTTAACCTGAACTTTGCACTATCATTTTCTATGTTCAGTGGACCATGAAATTGGGGTCAAAACTATAATTTGGCATTGAAATTAGAGAGATCATATCATGGGGAACATGTGTATTAAGTTTCAAGTTGATTGGACTTCAGCTTCATCAAAAACTACCTTGACCAAAAACTTTAACCTGAAGCGAACAGACGAACGCACAGACGGACGGACGGACACACGGACGAACGGAGGCACAGACCAGAAAACATAATGCCCCTCTACTATCGTAGGTGGGGCATAAAAATTAGGCTGTGACTTTTCCTGTTTGAATTGTTTTACATTTATCATTTTGGAGCTTTTTATAGCTGACTATGTGGTATTGGCTTTGCTCATTGTTGACACGTAGGGTGACCTATAATTGTTAATATCTGTGTCATTTGGTTTTTTTTTTCAAGAGTTGTCTCATTGGCAATCAAACCATTTCTTTTTTAAATTTCTATTGAGAGTTGAGATTTTGTTGACTGTCAGTGTGTATGATTTCTGTTGACAGGTTGATTCAGAAGAAGCACCACTTTCTTTGGATTCATTACTATTTTATCCAGGATTTTGAGGGTTATAGGGCGACCACAAGTTTAAAAGTTCAATAAAGTATACATTTTCTATAAGCCTGTATGTTGTCTTTGATAAATACTCAAAATTGATATCTAAAAATTAAATGCAATTTTCAATCCTTCCATGAAAATTTGTAAACACGAATAAATAGAAGACCACATGACCACTGAGGTCTCTTTAAAATTTGTTGCCTACAATGAGTATCTATTACCTTTATAAAAGTATCAGGAGTAGCTTGTTTTGCTGTCATTTCTGGTAATAGTTTGGCATTAGATGATAACTGTGGCATATAGGATGGAATGCCATAAAAATGTGGTGGATAATACGGCATATTTCCATACTGTGGCATTGCAGGTGGCATCTGCCTATCCGTCTGCAACAGATTTGAGGCACTTTGATTTCTGATGTTACTCAATCGTCTGGGTGTGGCATATTGATCTGGAATCATTCCTGTGGCCATGGATGATGGTACTCCTAAAACGGAGGTAGACATGCCAGACGCAGGAGGAAACATGGGGAACTCAGATCTGAAGACATCAGTACTCTTCTGTAATTCTAAAAATAGAATAAATTTTATAAATTGCAATTTTTCTTTGACAGCTAATGTCACTGTAGACTTGTTTTTTTTTCCATTCATTTTAGCTGTTTCAAGACAATATTTTTTGTTTGCAGTTTTCTAACTTAGTAAATCTTTTTATGCATTTATAATAACACTATTTGCATGCAACATTTAATGCAATTATTTTACTGTCATTAGAATACCACAAGCCAGTTTTGCACTATTTGCAAAACATTTGTCTTAGGTTAATATTTCACTTGTGACAAATCAAAATGAACCACATATTTTATTTAGCCCATTTACGCTAAGCATCATACATGTTTAAACAACAAAAGCTGCTAAACACTGATAAATAAAAAAATTCACACTTCTACACAACTACCGAGGGTAATGAAGCTTGTTAATTAAAATAAAATTTACGAAAAGATAATGTTATTATTTAAGGTGATCTATTAAAAGAAAATGTTATTAAACACAGGTATTAAAATTAGGTGAAAAGCAGCAAATAAAGATGATGTCACAATTGGTGGATATTAAATTCAAAGTATTATTTATGTAAAAAACAAAAAAAGACAATGTTATTATTTTAGGTGATCAGTTCTAAAGGAAAACTTTATTCAACACAGGTATTAAACTTAATGTGAAAAGCAGCAAATAGAGATGAATTCACATCTAGCATAACTAGTGGATATTTAATTCACAGCATATGTATAAACCATGTAACAATGAATATCAAATTAAACACAGGTATTAAACTTAGAATCATATTCAAAACAGTGTGGCTGTGGCCATTGATTGACAACCTAAATTATCCCATTGACTGGGACAGATTAGGTGAAGTTTGTCTGTAACGACTACTGCTCACTACTTACTTATTATAGAATTTAAACTGTGGGTTCACCACAGGTTCTTAACGCCTTTAATAATAAAATAATTCGAAAAATTAATCAGGAATAACCTTTATGTTTTGATTTATATTATTGATATAAATCAAAACATCGTATTATTCCTGATTAGTTTTTTCGAATTACTTTTTTTAGGTGTTGACAACCTTTGGTGACCCCATAGTTTCAGTATCTTTAACAAGTACATAGTGAGCAGTGGTCGTTACAGACAAACGTTCACCTAATCTGTCCCAGTCAATGGGATAATTTAGGTCGTCAATCAATGGCCACAGCCACACTGTTTTGAATATGATTCTATGTGAAAAGCAGCAAATGAAGCAGATTTCACTACTAGTGTATATTAAATTCACGCTAATGTAAAATATACAATAAACATTAAAATTTGATATGACAACACTGTTTACCTGGTAAGGCGTCTGTAGACCACAAATGTAAAGACAAGAACAAGTATATGGAATTATCTTATAAATGTATTGAATAAAAAGCTAAAAAAAAAAATCAGATTTGGATAAAAGGTTAAAAATTTTAAGATTAGAAATAAAACAGGTTATAATTTTCATATGTATTATTTTCTGATCTATTAAATTATAAAAATTACTTTTCTTCTTTATTAATGAATCTGTTAATTTAGTTATGTATGGTTGTACTGCTCTATTTACACCATGATTGGAAATAATAAAATATGTCTATCAGTTATTACTGTCTTTTGTTGTATGTTTTATTTTTTTTATCTCTCATTATCCCTTAGCATTTTTCACAAATCTTTTCAAACTGATCACTGGATTCAATGTGCACTCACTACTGTGAGAATACCCTGGCATTAATGAGCCATAAAATATACCCATTAAATTAGGTCTGTTAATTATGGTTACATTTAATGCGGTAAATTTCCATTAAATTGATAGTCTTGCCATTAAAAAAATGAATAATAACCCTTAAATAAAGTACTGCCAACTCAAAATTCAATTTCAGATATTTAATAAATTTTTTTATTAAAAACACTTAATTGAATTTTCAAAAGCATAATATGATCAAAGAAAAGAAATGGCCTTTGCTTTTCTATGAAGGAAACTTTAATTTCTAAATAACAAAATGTCAGCATATCATATTCTTTGAACTGATATTTTTACAGGACCTAGGACGGTTGTTAAATCTTTAATCTCAGTATTTATTGAAGCACATTGAGCTAAATCAAAGCACGTGTAGCATTATGTAACACCAAAGCGAAACAATCTTGAAATGACCTTGACCTGTTAACATTGACCAATGAGAAAACTACAATAACAACAACTTTATTTGACAAGCATGAAGGTCATTTACGAGATAACGGAATAATATTAACAAGAATACAAATGAGCATACATTTAAGATTACTCAATTAAGACAATTTAAATAATCTCAATCATTTCAGACAAAAAACGAATGAAATGATTAATAATAATGTACCTATATATCATCAGAATCCTCCCAATTTAAAAGGTATGTAAATTTCGTCTTCTACAATGTATGTAATTTGAAATTGCCGCCCACTTATATCAGCTGATTAATAGACTACTGACGTATGTTATACGTTTCGATGACAAACAATATTCCTACGACTTTTGCCATTTGGGAAATGTAAACAACTCATCTTTATAGATTTTCGGCGATCAAATATTTCATATAATTTTCTTTGACATCTTAGCCAACAGCACAGGGGATAATAAACTATAGAAGGATTTCTATAAAACAACTTCCTATGTGCAACTTCAAAACTTATGGGTGATTCGAAGATCATTTAAGGTTTTTATGGTAATATTTTTTATATTCCAGAATAAAAAGTATGAAAAAAGTGTCCAATTAGTTATAAATAACATAATAGCCAGCCAGATAATAAAAGTGGCACATATTTCAGCATTTATTGGGTAGAACAGAAATCTAGGGTGCTTGCATAAAGCAGCTTAACTGCTTAATTATCCGTATTTTGATTTATAGCTCATAGATTTTTTTCTATAATTTTGATATTATTTGTCCAAAAGAACTACACGGTAAAAATCTTTTTTGGATAGAGTAGTTGTGATTTTTTGTTTGTTGTTGTTGTCTAAATGAAATGCATTAAGAAATAACTGGGTTTTTGGAATAAGTTGAAATACACAAAAATCCACCATGCCTGTAATGTACCACAATAATAATTACCTCTGATAAGTTTCCTGAGGTATGGATCCAGATTGATCGTACACGGCAGGAATTTCTTTAGATCAGCGATTGTCAACATTTGACTTTTGGATGACGAGGATTTACTAGATAAGAAAGCTTCTAATTTTCGTGGATTTCTATCTATCTCAAGCAGAGGCTCAACTTCTTTTGAAATTGGTAATTTATCTGCAATTCTGGTAAAAATATAAAATAACACGATACATTTATCAGTCAGAAAATTCTTTTGTTTCATTCTATTTTCTAACCATTTTGTTCTTTTCTGATATTCTTTTTGTTTAGCTTTTGCAAATAAGTCATAGTTCAAACAATGTATTACTTACTGTAAATTCAGAAATTATTGTGATGTTTTTATTTTACGAAAAATGCTACTGAGTTATAATTGCAATTATTAAAACTCATATTTTGATTTTTTTTTTAAATGAGTTACACAGGACTTTTCTCAATATTGCATTTTAGTCTAAAATGACAAAATCGCAATAATAAATGAACACAATAATTTTGATTTTACAGTATTTAACTACTTATTAATTCAGTCAGCCAAGTATAATTGTGATTTTTATTGATACCAAACATTTTGGGTTTTGACACATTCTACATGTAAGCCTACATACAAATTTATATTGTGTAAAACTTTCCATTGTATGGTTCATCTTTACCCACACAATCCATGACAATCAATATATTAGTCCCTGAATAATAATGAACCACAATTAATTCTTTAAAGCATAGAAAAAAATTAATTGATATGTTTCCAGATAGACAGATTATTCCTTTTATTTCTGATTTGAATTTAAACATGCCATTTATATGTGCATGATTTATATGAGTTATGTAATAAAATGCTTCGCTGAGCATAGCCTGATATGACCACAGAGGTTGAACCCTGAACAGTACGGCCAAATTTGGACAAATATTCAAGCTTGATACTGTCTGAATTCGGATTATCAAATTTTAGACATAATAGAGGTTTCTGACACAAAACAAATATCAAGATCTTGCAAATCTATTGCGCAATACTGTGCAATTAAAAAATTTTCTTGAAACTTTTAAAAATTTTGAAAAAATTTGTTGAACCCCTTAAAAAAATTGAACCCCCCAAAACTTTTTGAATATCCCCTTGGAACAATTATCCCCACACTCGATCCCTGCCTTTCCTTTTGTAATATGGAACCTTGTGGTATAATGTCAGATAGATCTATACTCTTACATACAAGTTATTGTCCAGAAACATCAAAAATGCTTGTTTTTGGACCTTAATTCCTAAACTGTTGGCACCATAACCCCCAAAATGAATCCAAACCTTCTACTTGTGGTATTAAACATTGTGGAACAATTTCAGAGCGATTGAAATACTTATACACATGTTATTATCATGAAAGTAGAATAATGCTTGTTTTGGGCCCCTTTTGGGCCCTTAATTCCCAAACCGTTGAGACCATCATCCCCAAAATCAATTCCAACCTTTCTTTTGTGGTATTGAACCTTCTTAATAGTTTCAAAGAGATCCATTCACTTAAACTGAAGTTATTGTCCGGAAACCAATGTGTCTTTCGACGACGCAGATGATGACAACAACATCATACCATTATATACGATCCCAATTTTTTTTTTGTGGTCGTATAAAAATGGTATACAATTGAAATTAAGAAACTGATTTGTATTTTTCCCCAATTTTCCCTCATAAGTTTTATTTGCTGATGAATTTAGTAATGCTTTCATCCTGTAAACTGATCATAATACACAGATATATATATTTACATCTTGAAATTAAATTTATTCATGCTTGATGACGTAGTGTAAGCTATAACAATTTTATTTTCAAACAAGAATGTGTCCCAAGTACATGGATGCCCCACTCGCACTATCATTTTCTATGTTCAGTGGACCCTGAAATTGGGGTCAAAACTTTAATTTGGAATTAAAATTAGAAAGATCATATCATAGGGAACATGTGTACTTAGTTTCAAGTTGATTAGACTTCAACTTCTTCAAAAACTACCTTGACCAAAAACTTTAACCTGAAGCGAACGGACGCACAGACGGACGAACGGAAGCACAGACGGACGGTTAAACGGAGGCACAGACCAGAAAACATAATGCCCCTCTACTATCGTTTGTGGGGCATAAAAAACATTCTGTACACATATTTGTCTTATCATTTACATATATACATGATGTAGAACTGGATTTGCTGTAAGAAAGGTATAAAGTACAGATCTTTTGGGTCCAACCCCTGCACCCTCTCTTTACAACAACAAACTTACTTCTGATAAATAGAAAACAATGTAGAATTATTATCCATCATTTCTTTCTCTTCATAATACAATATAATCCATGATGTTCTGTACGGCCATTGTTCTATAATGTTGATCCATGATGCCAGACGATACCAACTAAAATCTATGTTGTATGCTCTCAACAAACGACCTGAAAAAAAAATAATATTATTTCTTTTGTTTACATTTTATACATTGAAATTATGCTCAAATTTGTTCCAAGTATTGCTCAAGATTATGTCTATCTGTACTTGTTTCTGAAATTCCAGCCACTGACAAGTACCGATTATCAGGTTGTCTGCATTTTGATATCGTAAAATATCAGCTGCGAGACATAATATGAAGCTTTTGTCGAGTAAGCGCAGCGAACAAGATCAAAAAGCCTTCATATTATGTCGAGCAGCTGATATTTTACAATATTAATATGCCGATAACCTGATAATCGATTTATCGGGCTGTATTTGTGTCTTTTGGAAGTATTGTCTTAGTTTCACCAGCAACCGGAAGTTGACTTGATAAGTTCGGTTCAAACTTATCAACGTGGGTTCAAACATTATGACGTCGCTGATATGTCCAGGTCAAAGTTATTAAGGCCAGGTCAACGTATTTGACGTCACAAAGCCGTGATATGGAGTTTTATTAAGAGCTGAGCCGATTGATATAGACAGTTGGACGACCGATAATACATGGTCTTTGGTATTCCACTTCAATGTTATTGATGGTTGCCTCCCGTTGATGACTGATGTCTTTTGTTTTTGTGTTGTTTGATAGGTTTCTGTCTTACATATTAATCACTTAGATCTGCTTTTATTAATACCTAAACAATATTTTGTAATTTATATTTGTTTTTTTCACATTTGTTAAAATGAAATTGGGGCAGAATTCTGGCTTTAATATTTGTGATGAACTACAACAAGTTATTTTGTGAAAACTTGTCAAATATTAATTTTGTTAATTCTAAAAGAAACTGATATTGACTTACCTGTAACTGCAACAATATTTAACAATCGTCTCATACTACGTGGATTAACATCACTAAAGTAGTCATTCTTGCTGAAGAAGTTTCCTGTGATATCAAAGTTTGATGTTCCAGCTATTGACAGACTGTCAGACCGACCTTGTTTCCTCCGACTCTTCTTTCTCATCTCATAAACTGTTGTAGATGATACAGTTGACTCCTGATGCTGTACTGACTAAAATTTTAAAATGAAAACTAAATTCTACTTCAACATGCAATTTTGTTCTAATGAGTAGATGAAATGTAACTGCATGGGGTTGGTAATCATGGAAATAAATTTGAGGGGCCAGCTGAAGCCCATTGTATTTTGTGATTGTTTTTTTTTTTGCTGTGTTGTAGACCGACTAATGGTGGCCTTGTGCTGTTTACTGCTCTGTCTCTTTGACACATTCCCTCTCTCCTTTATCAGTTTTATAAATGAGTATAAGGGCAGTTCCATTTGAATTTATTTTCTCGTTTCAATTGTTTTATAAGTCATTATAAGGCTTTTAGTAGCCTAATGTCATGGTGACCCATAGTTATTAACTGCTTTCCCATCTGGTTCTTCTTATAGGGTTGTCTCTTGGAGATCATACCACATCTTCTTATTGTAATGGTACCAAGTGAAGGCACTTTTGAAATGGGATTACTATCTATAGAGGCAATTTAGAATGTCACTTTCATTTTCACTGTACTTGACATGCGCCTATAGATGAGATTAATCCAAATCATAAGACCTCACAAGATTTTATACATGGTTAATTTAATTGTTCCTCAATGTAGCAATACCAACCTTTGGCCTAGTTTCTGACACATCATACTGTGAGAAGCCTTTGGTCATGGTCTGTTTAGGTATAGCCATTCCCTGGCTTTGTAAATAGAAGGGCAGATGTACAACATTTCGTAAATAATCAAACCCATTTACATTCGTATCTACAAATGACGTCTTAATATTGCTCTCAATTCCTTTTATAATGATTTGTGGATCTACAGCTAAAATGGTGATAAATGGTGAGTCTTCGTCTGAAAATAAAGTCTTAATCGTATCTAAAACTTGTAACACTTTATCTTGTTCACAGCTATCTAAACCGTCAACAACGACAACAAGTCGAGTCTGATTTTCGGTAAATCCATCCATGCTTGTCACCATTTTCGCCATGATGTCAACTTCAAGTTTCAATTTGTGCATCAATCCATCTAATTTTATCCTATCTAGTTGTGACCCAGCATTCATCACACGTCTCTTCTGTGACCAAACGACCGCAATGACGGCCTGTCCCCATGTGAATATATTGAGGAAAAAAGCACCACCTATTATCACGGAAAATACAATCAAGGTCACAAACACGGGTATATTACTACTGATTTTTACTCCAAAGTCTGTAGTTGTCACATTATGTATTGGATCGAAATACACATCATCATCTTTGGCGAAAGTAACTAACATGGCCACCCCCGCTTCTAAACATATCAAAACTATATACAAATACACAAAATATGGTACACAGCAAAATGTCTTGAATCTTCCAGTGTAGGTATCTGAAATATAATAAAATAAGATGAGTTAATTGTCTTCCAGCTACATAACTTGAAAAGACCTTTAAAATTATGAATGCAAGGAAATACAGTGTAACTTGTATTATCTGACACACTGGGGTACCAGAAAAAAATGTCAAATTAAGCAGGGTGTCAGAATACTCAGGTTTTATTTGCAAGGATAGGCATATTTTGGAACTATGGAAAATATGTCAGTTAAAGAAGGATGTTGGAATACTTCGGTGTAGGATTAGGCAGGTTGCACTGTATATTGTACTCTCACTAAGTACATGTATATGTCATTCGACAGACACCCAAAAACTCAAAAAAATTCTGGCATTCAAGTCAGGAAAATGACAGTTGTTATCTATGAGTTTGATGTGTTTGAGCTTTTAAATTTGGCCATTTGATTAGGGACCTTTTGTTTTGAATTTTCCTCAGAGTTCAGTATTTTTGTGATTTAACTTTTCATTATGCTGTGGTAACCAAAAAAAATAATAATTTTTTGCATTGTAATTAGCATATGAAGGTAATACTTACTGATAGTGTCAGCTTCCTTTTTAAACACCCTGAACAAGCGTGCCACAAGGGTACCATATTCTTGTTCTAAACTATCCCCCAAAGTCCCAATCATTGATGCTAAGGCTTTTTCACCACCAACACTTGTTAATCTTGTACTCTCACTGAATAGAAACCTAAAACACACAAATTAAAAAAAAATAAGATTCATAACTAAAAGTTATACTATGGATTTAACTGTTAACAAAAATTTGAATTTTTGAAAAACTAAGGCTTTTCTACTTCAGGAATAGATTACTTTAACTGTATTTGCATTTTTGATTCGAACGTCACTGATGAGTCAGTCATATGTAGACGAAACTTGCGTCTGGCCTAAATATAAAATTTTAATCATGGTATCTATGATGAGTTTATTTATTATTATTAGTCATGTTTTGTTGAAGACTGTATATTGCCTTATTTGTCTTTTGCCATCAATAGATTTCTCATTGACAAAAGTCCAACATCTTATTCCTTTACACCCAGAGGATTAGGTTGTCTTTATCTGGTTTTATTTGGTTCTAAGTTTCCGGTACAACTCCGTTATCAAATGCAAATATTATGAGCTAGAAAATCATATCAACACATGAATTGTTGCGAAGAAATTCTGTGCATATATAGTCTAACACGGTGAACTTATTCAACACATATAGAAATTATTGCTAAAATTGTATGGGAATATGTACATGTGTTACAAAAATAAAATCTTGCATTTTAGTTTTGAAATAAGATATTTATTTCCATTTTTTAATCAGTCGCTCAAGAGTTTTATCTAATTTAATAATTTGAATTCTGAATCCAAGTAGGATCATTATGCACAAAGATTTTATAACAGCATGTACATATCATGTAAAAAGGGAAATGTGTACAGTGTTATGATTGCCAAGTCACAATTCATAAAAGTAAACCATTATAGGTCAACATACAGACTTCAAAACAGAGCATTGGCTCACACTGAACAGCAAGCTATAATAAATATTTTTCGGCATTTTACCCTACCTAAACAGTTTAAAAGGGATTAATTAAAGGCAGATTTCCTCGTATTTTACTTACTTGACTGTTGGTACATCCACTTTCTTGGCTGAGGATAGTTTTGGATTACAGAACAACACCTTTATGAGTAACGTCAATGATCTCAATTCTTGGCAGAGTTCAGATGAGACAGGTTTCACTGTATTTTACTTACTTGACTGTTGGTACATCACTTTCTTGGCTGAGGATAGCTTTGGATTACAGAACAACACCTTAATGAGTAAAGTCAATGATCTCAATTCTTGGTTGAGTTCAGATAAGACAGGTTTCACTGTTTTTTACTTACTTGACTGTTGGTACATCCACTTTCTTGGCTGAGGATAGCTTTGGATTACAGAACAACACCTTAATGAGTAAAGTCAATGATCTCAATTCTTGGTTGAGTTCAGATAAGACAGGTTTCACTGTTTTTTACTAACTTGACTGTTGGTACATCCACTTTCTTGGCCGAGGATAGCTTTGGATTACAGAACAACACCTTAATGAGTAAAGTCAATGATCTCAATTCTTGGTTGAGTTCAGATAAGACAGGTTTCACTGTTTTTTACTTACTTGACTGTTGGTACATCTACTTTCTTGGCTGAGGATAGCTTTGGATTACAGAAGAACACCTTAATGAGTAACGTCAATGATCTCAATTCCTGGCAGAGTTCAGATGAGACAGGTTTAATTGTATTTTACTTACTTGACTGTTGGTACATCTACTTTCTTGGCTGAGGATAGCTTTGGATTACAGAACAACACCTTAATGAGTAACGTCAATGATCTCAATTCTTGGCAGAGTTCAGATGAGACAGGTTTAATTGTATTTTACTTACTTGACTGTTGGTACATCAACTTTCTTGGCTGAGGATAGCTTTGGATTATAGAACAACACCTTAATGAGTAACATCAGTGATCTCAATTCTTGGCAGAGTTCAGATAAAACAGGTTTCATTGTATTTTACTTACTTGACTGTTGGTACATCCCCTTTCTTGGCTGAGGATAGTTTTGGATTACAGAACAACACCTTGATGAGTAACGTCAATGATCTCAATTCTTGGCAGAGTTCAGATAAGACAGGTTTCACTATATGTTACTTACTTAACTGTCGGTACATCTACTTTCTTGTATTTTACTTACTTAACTGTTGGTACATCCACTTTCTTGGCTGAGGATAGCTTTGGATTACAGAACAACACCTTGATGAGTAAAGTCAATGATCTCAATTCTTTTCCCAGCACCAGGCTGATATTGTTAGATATTCTAAAGTTGTTTTTCCTCACAAGTACAAAGATGGCAGCTGTAAAGATGATAACACAAAGAATGTAAGTTTTTAGACAAGATAGATAATTTTTTAATTGAAGTACATGTAGAACAGTTTGTAACAATCTATTGCTCTTCAACTTTGTACTTTATTTGGAGTTATTTTTTACTTTTTTGGATTCAAGTGTCACTGATGAGTCTTTTAATTTGTAAATGAAACGCACGTCTGGTGTAAATACAAAATGTAATCCTAGTATCTATGATGAGTTTATTTATATCTTTTCTTTCCAAGATAATTGGCTAACACACAAAAAATAGTAATAAATTGTTAGTAAAGGGCAATAACTCCTAATGGAGTCAGTGATTTTGACATTTTGGTAGCTCTATTTTTTTAATGTTATTTACAGTTTTTATCTATCTGTTATAGTTATGACAATAATTGGTTAACATTCATCAAAATAGTCATTTACGAACAATAACTCTTTATGGAAGCAACCAATTGTTTTGGCCATTTGGCATTTTTGTAGATTTTGTATTGGTGACCAGTTTTACCGTAACATTTTTCATTTATTTTTAATACAAGTTTTCACTGTTGCTATATCCTAACATTGAGCATTTACTGAGCACAGCTGTTTTGTGCTGTATTGCCATTAAGCACAACAGAGGTAGACAGGTGAAAATGGTAAAGTGTGTCAGACCATAGAAACAGAATGAAGCAGGTCACCTTTCAAAACATACTGCATATAAAGCTTAACTGTGCCAAGTAATGATTTAAAAACTTGTGTGACAAAAATGCAAGCTGCTTGACAAGTTTTTCCGCCTAAAAAGTAAAAAGATAGAGTTCTATATGGGCTAATGATGTAGTTCTTGTATAACCAGTGACTTCAATGAATAAACACAGTGTTTGATTAATATCTTTATTAAAAGATGCCCTTTTCATAATATCATATCACGTATTAAATACCCTTTTTCAGGATTGGCACCCTGCCCTTTTGAAATCCTAGCCGGAACACTGTAAGTGATGGCAATAGTTCATGTGGTTTTATGGCCAGGTGAGCAAAAAAAAAGTTGTGTTTCATTAATTTAATAAATATCCCAAATCTTATTCAAAAATTTATGTAACCAAATTTCATAAACATTTACCTACCTAAAAATCCATATTCCAGAGCAAATAGGCCAAGACCTACACCTAGTCCAATCTGCCATTGAACTGCTAACGCTAAAGTCAGACCTATAACATTGTTAATCAGTAACAAGAAGAAGAACAGAGGCCAGCAAAATGTAAAATGTTCATCCTCACTGGCTCTAGTGAAAGATTTCATCTCCTCTGAAAAAAAAAAAAAATCATTATTTTTATAGGCATATGGGAGATAACTCATTGTGTTTAGATAAAAAAAATATAATCCAAGTAAAATTACCTGTTTTAACCTAAAACTTTACTTTTGGTGTTTACTGACATACTGAAGTATAAACGCTAATTGATTAGTTTAATCAAATTGTAAATTCTATTTTATGTTATTTATTGTTATGCTGTGTTTTATATTTACACTGCTTTTTTAATTAATTCAAAGATTTTTCAAAGATAGAATTTCATTTTTCAGAAGATTTTTTTTTCTATTCAAATACAATACTGCATCTTTAATGGAAAACTTTTATTTATTCTTATTTGATGTAGAACAGAATTAACCCTTTCAACGCTACACAAAACAAGAATGTGTCCTCAGTACACGAATGCCCCACTCGCACTATCATTTTCCATGTTCAGTGGACCGTGAAATTAGGGTAAAAACTCTAATTTGGCATTAAAATTAGAAAGATCATATCATAGGGAACATGTGTACTAAGTTTGAAGTCCATTGGACTTCAACTTCATCAAAAACTACCTTGACCAAAAACTTTAACCTGGAGCGGGACAGACGGACGAACAGACAGACAGACGAACGGACGGACGAACGGACGAATGGACGCACAGACCAGAAAACATAATGCCCCTCTACTATCATAGGTGGGGCATAAAAATAGAAAAATGGGTGCTGCTGCTGCATTTTTTTATGTGTTCATTCATTAGAACAGTATATTCCTTTTCAGACTTCTGTATCTTTTTTATTATAAGAGATACAGAGAAAGCTATTGCATGAAAAATGATCAGGAGAGCATGAACTGTAATGTTAGGCAATTATTTCAGTAAATTTTTTATCAGGTTACCTGCATTTTCAGGTAATAAACAAGTAAAAGGTGTAATTTATTACATTTGTGTTGAATTTTGAATAAAAACTACTTTTAGTCTTCATTTATTTTGTTGTTTTATCTGCCATATAATAGATAAGACACCAGTTCCTCAATTCCGTAGCATATTGCACCATACACAGCGTATTATGTAATCGTGGCACAAATAAATGGCTCCGTCCTCAAAATTTTTAGTCAACCTCCGTTTTCTCCCTATTTTCTACGTCTCGTAATGATCGATCAAATCACATATCCTACACAAATTAAATGTAATAAACACATTGAGATAACAAGAAACCTTTTAACTAATCCTCGTTGTCAGTTTCGCCATAGAAACGCTGAAATATTTCCATATTTACAGCTCTGTTTCCGATTTCCGCAATTTGCATTTGTCAAAATATTTGTTTTTATTTTCCTTCTACTGAATGATTTTACTATAAAAATTGCCGGGATTTTAAGCGCAAATGAGACCTTGAATATCCTCGATTCATATGAGGAAAAATTAGAGAGGACCCGAATGAAAACCGAATGTTTAAAGAGTCCTGAGGTAAAATCCATTGTCATCGCGGCATATGCTGCGAATTGCAGTGGCGGCTGGCGTATTGCATCGCTGCATATGCCGTGTATAGCGTTAAAAGGATGAAAAGATTTTTCTTATTTTGGGTACTTTTTTGCACTTCCTAAATATTTTTTTTAAAAATTATTTTCATTAACTTTTATATAACTATTTTTTTCTATTTCAAAAAAAAACTTTTTTTTTTCAAAATCGATAATACTAGTAATACAAAATCAAGCAAACTTTTTGAACTCGCACATGGTAAAAAAAATTATGCCTAAAATAAATGTGTTTGCCTTTAAATTATTCTTTTTGTCCCTTCATTTTCTGTGCTAGTTTTTAGCCCTTTTCATATCTTTCTTTTTATGCTTGATTTTATTTAGCCATACAATTCCATGCTAATGCTAAAACTTAATGTCAACATTTCACATCGATACAGCAAGCTTTATTTGTGTTTTTTCATTTCTTTGAATATACTCACTCTGAAGTTTTCCTAACAAGAAAGATTTGCCACTCCCCCATTTGGCATACAGTCCTACAGTAATTGGTGTGTTGAGGGAGGGGTCACTCAGAATATCAGCCAATGCACTGCTGTATATATCGTAACCAAGGAGATTTTCACCATCAGCGGCATTCAAATTTCCTGTTAAACATAAAAATAAATGAATAAAAGAAATGATCATTTATAGCATGTAAATTGTGATCTTAAATTCTTTCTATTTTGTTTATATGAATTATAGCATTGAAAAAGTACTAAACAACTTCATGTTTGAGTACATATTTTCTTGAAAAATCCGCCTCTTAGCATACAAACTATGCACCATTTACATGTTTGTCCTGGTGATGCCCATAGATTTGTGACAGAATTCCTTTTTGATGGTTAGCATCTATTTAATACAGCATCTCTTCCACTTTATTAGGTATATACCCTATTTTTACAATTGTACTGATGATGTCCAATGATTTTTTACAGAATTTCTTTTTGATTGTAAGCATTTATATTTAAAATATTAGGTATATACTGTAAATTAATTTATTTTAATGGGTATCAATTTTCGTGGATAGAGGAACATTTGCATTTTCAACAGTATTTGATTGTGAGGTTTTAATAAGCTCTGCTTACAAAGCCTATAGATAATTTGCAATAGACCACTTTCGAGTTCATCCGTCACCGGAAAAAACTCGTCAATTATACGCGCCTTTATGACGTCATTTACCAGATAGAGGGGGTTGCCTGTATCACTGCACTATTTACGTTCATCAAGCGTCTTAGTGATCGTCATTGTGCAGGATAAACTAGAAATAATGGTTGTTCTGTAGGTACTTAATGACAATTCCCTAATGACAGCAATGCTGATTGTCAATTTTGAGAATTAAATTTGCCGAATAATTCGTACTATATAGAATTATAGTTTTCCAACCACTCGCTCAACATTGGAATGGAAGTGACGACGCCCCTAAACGCACAAATGACGTTCAATAAAACCAGAGTTTTTGACGGAAATGCATCGAACATCGAAAGTTGTCTATTTGTTGAACATTTGTATTAATGGGTTACCTGCACCAACCAAAACCCATGAAAATTCACAGTACCCTATTTTTATATCTATACTTACGATGTCCATAGATTTGTGACAGAATTCCCTTCTGATGGTAAGCATCTATTTGATACGGCGTCTCTCCAGCTTTATTAGGTCTGTATAACAGACGACTATTCCTGGGATTTCTAAGTAGTAATTCTGTAATCTTTTTACTCCTTCCTCTGATAGCTATATGTAATGCAGTATCTCCTTTCTACAAAATAATTTTTCATAGAAATTTTTTCAAATCTGCAACTTTAATGCAATGTTGTCTTTACTTGATGTTTGGTTTATTCTTATATTGTTCCGACAAATGAATGGCACTTAATTTTAACTCCCCATTATTTATGAAATTATCCTTTACACTAACACTTTTAAAACTTTGAAATCCATTGATGTTTCTTCAAGTAATGAATTCTGAACAGTGGCTGGTAAAGGGGTACCTGGGGGCTAGGTTGAATATGTATGTAGCCCTGTAATCGCCTCAAAAAACAAATTTCATATTTTGCACTGTATAAATGATTCATAATCATAGAAAATCAATTTTGTTAATATTTCTACTTTCTGGAATAAAGCCCAGACTAAACAACATGATGCCACTAAGTGAAGTAAAAAGTTTTTTTCCTGGTGACATAAGCCCTCCCCAATACTAAAGTTTACATTTGATGCTTCAATTTCATTTTAAGAATGAAATATAGAGTCAAAGTTTACCAATTTTACCAAAAATAACTACTCACTTTATCAACAACAGAAATTTTGGCCTTTTTATCGAGTAACATTCTGAGTACATCTTCATTCCTCGACCTAACAGCTCTCAGTAGCACTGTATCACCATCCTGTAAAATAAATCATAAAATTGAGATATGGAAATGGTGAATGTGTCAAAGAGACAACCCGACCAAAGAGCAGACAACAGCCGTAGGCAACCAATGGGTCTTCAATTTATTAATTCATATCGTTTACTTTTCTTTATTCACATGATACAACATAATCAGAATAGAAATTAATGGGTCTTTCCAACTGTGGATTAAGGTGGTACCTAACACTACAGGGAGATAACTCTGTAAAATCAGCAGAATGTTTTAATGACGTTGTGTTCATAAGGGAATATCAAGCTTCTCAATAATCCAAAAAAGTGTTTGTCAAACTGCTATATAACCAGTGTAATTTTTCTGGTTAAACGGTTGGTTCAAATTTTTTGAAATTTTTATATTTTTGTCAAAGGATCAAAGTAAATAATTTGTCAAAATATTAAGAAAATTAAACGAGCCAAATTAAATTTAATTAAAGTGTTCTGGTGGATTGATGAAAAATTATACACTTCCACATATTAGTATCACTTTCAATAGAAATTAATATTTTTTTAAACAGTTGATTCCATAATTTTTGTTGGTTGAATTTTTGTGGATTGAAGAAAACTTATTTTAGGTTGATCCTTCATTTTGTAGTTTTGTCACTCTAAAAGAAATTTATAGACATTATGTGGTTTTTCTTCTCCATAAGCAACACAATTAGGGGTCAATATTAAACATTTATTTCCCGTGCCTGAGAGCCCTCGTGAAATATGAATATTCTTGGGTTACCAAATCTTCATATCTCCCATGGCCAAGGGAAATGAATGTTTTATTCCACTGCCTAAGCTTTTGCATACTATTTGAACTTCAAATATCAGTTTGCATACTAGCATTTTTTCTTATTCGCTCGTTTTTATTACAAAACACAACATACATATTGATAAACAGTACGGATAAACATTAATTATTTAATTAGTCTTTTTGTTTTAACGTCTGAAATAAATTTGAACACGATAATGACATTTGCAAAAGCTTTTTAGAAAAATAAGAATTTCAAGACGTTATGTACATTAACCGCTCGTAAAGTCGCATGATTTAGCCCCGACATTTCAGAGGGGAATATGATACTAAGAAGTGAATATGAAGTTTTGTTCGACGTCACATGTGAACGTTTCAACCAATCAAATGTTGATTTCGCTATAAAAATCAACATGCAGTGGAATAGTACCAGATGTTTCTCTAAAAGGCCAACATGTTTCTTAAAATTAGTTGTCATTAAAAAAAAGCTGATTTTTCTGCTTAAAAATACTCAATAATGAGTGTCGATTATAAATATCCTTCAGTTTATACTGTCTCATTGACATTTACCACTTATCTCCCTTTTTTCCCCAATATTTTACATATTGACTTGTATGGAAATGGTTTTAGTTTTTCTGGGTCCTCTCAGCTTCTGCTAAAGAACATTGGTCTAAACTGAGTATTTGTATCCTCAAATTATCATTATCCAATTGACATGTTTATAAGGCCACCTTTAACAATTTTTTTTGGTTATATGTTGCATACCCATGACTTGTAGAATTTTTTCCTTTGGCCAAGATTATGCATGTAAATGACATGAGAAAGGTTAAAACATAAAAAACAAAAATGTGTCCCCAGTACAGGGATGCCCCATCCGCACTATCGTTTTCTATGTTTAATGGACCGTGAAAATGGGGGAAAATCTCTAATTTGGCATTAAAATTAGAAATATCATATCATGTGTACTAAGTTTCAAGTTGATTGGACTTCAACTTCATCAAAAACTACCTTGACCAAAAACTTTAACCTGAAGCTGGACAGATGGATGGAGGAACAAACGAACGAATGGACGGACGCACACACAGACCAGAAAACATAATGACCATAATGGGGAATAAAAATTGGGCATAAAAATTGAAGTGACTTTTGTCATAAAATATTTTGGTAATGCTACTTTAGGTGCGTCAGTAGGCAATATCAAACAATTTTTTTTTTGGCCGTATAACCAATTATTCATACCTTTGTACAAATCTCTAGGTCAGGATCACAATCTAACAGTAAATACACAATAGCTGTATGGCCTTTCTCTACTGCCCAGTATAATGCTGTTTTACCATCCTGTAAGGAGAAATTTTCTTTCAAGTCTTATAAACAAGAATGTGTCCATAGTACAAAGATGCCCCCCCCCCCCATAAAAAAAAACAACATTGTACACCATAGAGTTCTAAGTAAAACAGTGTACACCATAGATTTCTAAGTAAAACAGTGTACACCATAGATTTCTAAGTAAAACAATCAACAGTCAAGCATTAAGCTTGCTCTAAAACCAGTTTGACTTTCATTTTTTTCTTTGGAAAAAACCTGTACCAAGTCAGGAGAATGGCAGTTGTTTTTCATTTGTTCCCGTTATTGATGGTTTGATTTTTGGAAGTTTTTATGGACTTCCCTTATTTGAATTTTCCTTTGAGTTCAGTATTTTTCTTGTGCTTTTTTAATGTTTATGCAAAATCTCCTTTTACTTGTATTTTTTCAGGAATTTTGAATGATGACAATTATTAAACTACTACTTTTGTCACTGACAGACATAGTTTTCACATAGGGTCATCAATGTTTTTTAACATGTACTTGTTAGGCTTTCTATTTTGATCTGAGCGTCACTGACGAGTCTAATAAAGACGAAATGCACGTCTGGGATATTAAATTATAAGTCTGGTACCTTTGATAACTATTTTGCTAACCCAGTTGAAATTAAAAAAATATAGCTAATTAATGTCTGATTATCATATATAAACTTACAGCGCCCTCTACATCAACATCAGCATATTTATTAATGAGAGCTCTGACCAGTTCTAGATGTCCACCTTTCACTGCATGGATCAGTATGGTATCAGAAGCCTGTAGAATATAATTACAATTTAATCAATTATAATTACAATTCAATCATTTATGATTACAATTTAATCATTTAAAGTACAATTTAATCATAATTATTACAATTCAATCATTTATGATTACAATTTAATCATTTAAAGTACAATTTAATCATAATAATTACAATTCAATCATTTATGATTACAATTTAATCATTTAAAGTACAATTCAATCATTTAAAGTACAATTTAATCATAATAAGTACAATTTAATCATAATAATTACGATTCAATCATTTATGATTAAAATTTAATCATTTAAAGTACAATTTAATCATAATAATTATAAATCAATCATTTAAATATATTGTTTACCTTATCAGCAATGTTGACATATGCTCCTTTGGACAACAATTCATGTGCTATGTCAGCAAAGCCTTCTTTAGCAGCAATACAAAGGGGAGTGAAACCATCCTGAAATATAAAAAGATGCAATTAAGCAAAAAGGACAGGTCAAAGAAATTAAAGGAGCCGTTTTTGAGCATCAGTGTGTGAAACCTTTTTTTCTTGTAACTCGCCAAATTGGCGAGCAGATTTTCATTTCAACTCCCCAAATTGAAATCCCACTTGCCAGCTTGGCGAGTGTCTAAATTTTTTAACTTGCCATCTTATTTAGACATTATTGTATGGATTAAACATTTTTAGAAATAGCTCCAAAGTTGCTACTGATACCATAATTAATGCATTTTTCAATATTTACGCTATGAGAAAAACAAATATTGTTCTGATATGTATGTTAAGATTATTTGGCTGACCTTTTCCTTCCTTCCATGTTATTTATATATACTTTAAAAGCTGGATTAATATGCAATGTACAACCTATTAAGATTATGTTTGTTAAATTTTCATTCAAAAACTGAATTAATAATTAGCATCTTATTTTTCCACTGATGCTGTTCATTTGAATATTCATTATAATTGAAATAAGTTTTATTTACAGTTTATAAGAAATTTACTCTTGCTTCAATCCTCAAAACATATAAATTTTACATTGCCAAAAGGAAAGTGAAAGTAAATATGTCTATCTATAAAACAGATTTTGATTGGTTTAAGTTTTCATATAACTGTCATCTTGCCAATCAGAACACATGTAGCATAATATGTATCATCTGGGTCCCTGTTTTAACAGAAGTCAAGGATAACAGTATAGATTTTGGGGGAAAATTGTTTTGGCACTGATGAGTCTTTTGTAGAGAAAAATGTGTTTGATATACAAACTTTTAACCCTGGTATCTATGAATGTTTTTTAATTGTTTGCAATGAATTTCTGTAATTTTTCATTAAAATAAAAAAAAAAGATAATTTCAACTGCGTTGTCAAGACATGGCCTATGACATTGCATGAAAACAAAATGAGAATGTGTTGAAAAAAGATATAGTTTTTTGTCATTAAAAAGTCTGGCTCAATGTAATAAAAAGTATAACTGTAGATCTCCAAAAATCAAAAAAATAATTCAATTGATTTCTTTTTATGTTTGTGTTCTGAAATTTTGTGATTTATCTACATGGTTGCAAGTTAGGACTGATAATAAATTATTCAAATGCTTTGTCGAGAGCAGTTGATTTACAGAAATTTTATCTTACCTTGTCGAGAGCAGTGTATTTACAGAAATTTTATTGTACCTTGTCGAGAGCAGTGTAATTACAGAAATTTTATCGTATCTTGTAGAGAGTGCTCAGTGTATTTACAGAAGTCTTTTCATACCTTGTCAAGAGCAGTGTATTTACAGAAGTCTTTTCATACCTTGTCGAGAGCATTAACATTAGGATCATGTTCTAACAGACTCTGTACTATTTCTGTAAATCCACCTTTCGTAGCTACAAGTAATGCTGTCCAAGAATTCTACAACAACATTTAAATTATACAAACATATACATAAATAATCTTTTAAAAGTTAAGAGTATAACACATAAAACTAGTGTGAGATTAACTATAAATCACTGATATACATTCCCATACAATAAATTCTTGAGAATTGCAAATAATAGGTATTCTTAGAATGGGAAGCAGTAGCCCATAAACAATGAACCTCATATTTTTTTTTATATAATTGAATTCCCTTTTCAAAAAAATATTTCTCCATTTCTCTATTAAACTATTTTTTGATACACAATATTTCTAAATATGCAAATGCAGATAAGCACCAAGTTTTCAGCAAGTTTTAGTGTATCAAAATAATTTGTTTTTAAAAAAGATATGGGAAAACTTGGACAGTTGTCTTATTGGTTATCACACCAAACCTCCTCTATTGTCATTATTTCTATGTTATTATTGTGAGATTTTACAGTGATATATATTGTTGTCTTTTTTAAAACAAGTGAAACTGCGAGCTACTGCTCACTGATGATACCCCCGCCGCAAGTGGATAATATTAATAGTGTAAAAATATGCAAGTGTTCAGTAAACAGGAAGTTGTCGAGTGATGAATCTGAAAACGCATCACACAGTATAGCTGACTTATAAAAATCCTGAAACCAAATTTCAGAAATCCTTGTATTGTAGTTCCTGAGAAAAATGTGACGAAAATTTTCAACTTGGCTATCATGTGTAAAATCATACAGGTGTTCGGTAAACAGGAAGTTGTCGAGTGATGAATCTGAAAACGCATCACACGGTATAGCTGACTTATCTAAATCCTGAAACCAAATTTCAGAAATCCTTGTATTGTAGTTCCTGAGAAAAATGTGACGAAAATTTTCAACTTGGCTATCATGTGTAAAATCAGACAAGTGTTCGGTAAACAGGAAGTTGTCAAGTGATGAATCTGAAAACGCATCACACCGTATAGCTGACATATATAAATGTTGATACCAAATTACAGAAAGGGTGGATGTGTAGTTCCTGAGAAAAATGTGACGAAAGTTTTATGGGACGGACTGACTGACGGACGGACTGATGGACGGACGGACTGACAGACAGAGGTAAAACAGTATACCCCCCCTTTTTTAAAGCGGGGGTATAACTACCTCTACTGTTTTTTTTTTGAAAAATGCTTAATTTTTATTGAAATCCGGAAGTTTGTTCAATTTTTTTTAACACCACTCTGATTTTTTGCTGACCTTTTCTGTCTTTTTTGTACAGTTTATTCATGAATATTTTGATTGTCAGACATTTTTACATGAAAGGTAATTTTTTGAGGAGGGGAAAGAAACGGAAACAATGATGGTACTTTATATACTGAAAACCATGTGTGTTACAAACACCGTGATTCTAATTAGAAACTGGGATCTCAAAAGTTCTTTCATTATATCAAAATAATAACATGAATACCAAATTTACACACATTACTACTGATGCCATCACTGTTCTGGAAAAATGGAGGAATTTTTAGTAATTTTTTTTAAATTGGTAATTTTTTTTAGGGGTAAAAGACGTATTTCTGATGTAATTTGAGGCAAAGAACATCAATGGCTTATTAATTTGATGATCATTCTATCAAACTCATTTGTACTGACATAAACCATGCATAAACTAACCATTCCAACAACATCTACACTGGCCCCAGCCTCTAACAGACTTTCTACCATCTCTAAGTTCCCTCTCCTACAGGCCCAGATCAGTGGTGTCGTACCATACTGAAATAATACAAATATATGTTATACAAAATAAACAAACTTTCTACCATCCCCAAGTTCCCTCTCCTACAGGCCCAGATCAGTGGTGTCGTACCATACTGAAATAACACAAATAATACACTCATAATAAAATAACATCAATATCTAAACTGGCCCCTGACTCAGACGTTCTCCAATCTTTAAAACAACTTATCATCTTGTCTCTTGTGAAGAGTTGTCTCATTGGCAATCATACCACATCTCTTTTTAAGGTCTTTCCCCTACGTGAGGAAAGACCTTATTGTTTTTCTAAAGTTTTTTCTTTTTTTTCTTCAAACATTTTTTTGGCATGGCCTCCCCACGTTTCTTTCAAAGTTATCAAGACCAAATATGGACCATCGATAGACCTCATCATGAGGTGTTACCAGATGACCCTGTTAAGGATTTCATCATCCCCTTTATAAGTTATCTCCCTTTTATTGTTTTTTTTTTCAATATGGCCCCCTCTCGTTGTTTTTAAAGATATCATTACCTTATTTGGACGATAGGTAGATTTCATCATGATGTATTACAGTATGAGGCTGTGTAGGATTTCATCATCCATTTTGAGAGTTATATCCCCTTGAAACATTTCTTTATTTGCATTTTTCTTAAAAAGTTTTTGAGATAGAATCGATTTCAAAATGGCAGCATGTACAAGAACAGATGGCAATGTTAATAAACATAAACAATTATTTTGCTATCAACCCTTGTAAGGAGTTATTTTTCTTGACAAATTATACACAATTTTTGAAAATTTGTATTTTGAGAACCAGAAGTTGTAGAGACTTGGGACCCTCACCAACAATCTTAAATTCATGTGACCTTTAATTTGCATCCAAGGTCAAAGGTCACAGAGTGCAAAAAAAAAAAAAAATAACGCTGCAATTTCAAGCTTGCATATTAAGAAAACGTTAAGAGTTTGCTGCATACATACTGCGTATGTTATTGTAATGTTCCTTTTGACGGGCTCTACATTTTATACATCAAGCTAAAAAAATGTCCGACCGTCTGTTCAAAAGTTATGACGGGATGATTTTTAAAAGTATAGAATTGTGTGTATATCTTTTTAATGGTAACAGATATCAACCTACTATAAACTGCAAAAATGGTCAGTAGTTTAAGACCTTCAATTTGAGGTCAATGTCAGGTCATGAAGAAATTTAACCTTGACCTTTAAAGTCTACTATGACCCTGACCATGTAACATTTGAAAGGTCAAGTGGTCCTGAGTTGAATGGTAGTAGTCTCATGTCTCTACTACATTCGGTTCTCAAGTTTGGTATTGCATCATATATTTGATGATTCAATGTGACCTTGTTGAACTTTGGAATTGTCCCAATTTTGTTTTTACAATGTTGTCCATGTATCATTTAACAGATTGGAGATATTTATTGTCATTTTAGAGGTAATGCAGTTTGAAATTTTGCAAGCAGAGGCATGTATTTTTGAATCGACAACAGCTTACAACCTGAAATTTTCAGAAATTGAAGAGTTTAACATGGTTATACATTTGACAAATTACCAAAAACTTTCAATTAAAACAAGAAAAAAAATCAATTTGAAATTGTCATCTTTTACATTGACTTTGCAAGTTTCATAAGTTCTATTTATATAATTAAAATTACATCATTTTTTGAACTTGGCTGGTCACCATGTATATCAAATTGAACGTCTAAATGAGCTTTACTCAAAAATGAAAATTTCAAGCTCCTTTTTCATCCCAGTGGGAAGGGTGGGGTCATTTAGTGCCAAAAATCAAATTTCTCAGATGGTTAGGTTGTTGCATATCAAATGAAAGTCCATAAAGCGTTCATTTCAAATATCAAAATGACATTCCAAAAAAATGGGTTAGGTGGGGTCATTGAGTGCAAAACATAAATTTTCTTTGAAGATAAGGTTGTTGTATATCAAATGAAAGGTCATTACGTGTACATTTCCAATATCAAATTCCTGTCCTCCAAAAAAAAAGATTCAGAAGGTATGCTTGTCGTATACCACATGACAGGTGGTAACAAGTACATTACGAAAACATCACTTTTACCGGAAAGACCTTTCAATTGTTTTACAAACAATTGAGATACTAATTTATTTTCACATTTACAGTAACTCTCTTGGGAACAGTTCAATAATTCAATTTCATGATTTTAGGACGTAACCTGCTCACCAGTTTTTTTCCCTGATCTTCCATAAAATTCAAATTTACTATTAGTGAATATATCTTCATCATATATTGATCATGAAATAAGTGACATTTTTCTATTCTCAGAACTTGGCTTATTTCTGAATGGATAACTGCACCTGAAGAAAATACAATCTTGACCTTGACTTCTCACCTTATCAGAAGCATTAACCTTTGCCCCTTTCTGTATCAGGTACTTGCCAACTTCATTATGCCCTCTGCCAGCAGCCCAAGCCAAACATGACATGCCAAACTGAAAAGTAAACAAATATTTGTTTTTATTCAAGCATAGTAATTATAATTTAAAAATACTGCTCCTTTGCTTT
The DNA here is from genome assembly GCF_965363235.1 of Mytilus galloprovincialis. Lineage (NCBI taxonomy): Eukaryota > Metazoa > Mollusca > Bivalvia > Mytilida > Mytilidae > Mytilus > Mytilus galloprovincialis. The sequence continues at coordinate 77,837,842 of NC_134845.1, read as the reverse complement.
TTTTTTTACATGGCATGGGTGTGTAGTGATTTTATTTAATGAATTAATCGATCAAAACACTGTCTCTTCTCTTTATTATGAAATATATCTCTAAATAAACAAAACATTGAAAAAGAAAACATGTTTTTTCCCTTTGATATTGATGGCATATCATGCATTTGTTTGGTAGTCTTCTGTCAATTTTGTTTAGCATGTCAGTGGTTCTCTTCCAACACCCTTAATATTTTAACCCGCCACTTTCTGTATGTATGGGCCTTTCCCAAGTCAGAGCCTGTTATTCAGTGGTTGTTGTTTGTTGCTGTGTTCCTTATTTGTTTTTCCTCATTTTTTTTCTGCTCATTAATTAGGCTGATAGTTTTCTCATTTGAATTGTTTTACATTTGTCATTTAGGGGCCTTTAATAGCTGATTATGCAATATGGACTTTGCTCATTGCTGAAGGCTGTATGGGGACCTATAGTTGTTAATTTCTGTGTCATTTGGTTCTTTGTGGAGAGTTGTCTCATTGACAATCATACCACAGCTTCTTTTTTATATTAATTCCTCAACACATAAAACTGGCTGCCACTAAATAGTCAATAGTGTTGAAAGTGGCACTCAACCTCAAATATATATCAACCAATAAATTTGGTTGAAATTTTGTCTTGACATGCTTAACATAATTGATGAATTGAAATATAATTTCTGGTTTTATTGTGTTCTTTGATTGCGTATAATATCTCTTTTTATTCAACAATTAGTTTTTAGTTCATCACCATCTTGACGAATTAACCCTTAGACTGCTGCATTCATTTCTATTGTACTTTTGTGTATTGCTGAATAAAATTTTGATCACTGATGAAATAAACATGTTCACTTACAATTGCTGTATCTTTGTAAATATTGAATATTCATCAATAAAAGTTATATAAAAAAGTATTGTTAGATTATGTATTTTTTATTTATTTTATTTTTGTTTGAGTCTCTGGTCATTTTTTACCTGTACAGGTGCAAATAGAGGTAAACAAAGGTAAACTTATTTTTTTCATGTTTTATTAACGAATCCATCAATGTAAAAGTATCCATGACTTCAAAATTGAACCAATATATAAAAATCTCTTTTATGAATTAGTTCCATTGTGATTATCAAAAAAAAAAAGTTTCTTTTAGAACCAACAGCCTTTTTGATGCAAATATTTTCCGGTATTTTCCTCCGACCTTCACTGCGCCGACTTTTACTTCCATGTACAAAATATATTTATACGACAAGTTCATTGTTATAGCTTTCATCAATAAATAATCTTGACAAACTTAAAGTTCGGATCTATCGATGTCAGTCAATATTGATTCACATTTGAAAGGCGAAATGATAAACATCGCAACTCCTGTTTCATGTCATCCATTTTGGACAAGGTCTGGGAATCCCGGTGGTTCTCGCTTTAAAAGTCTTCTGTTCGCAGTTTTGATAGAATATTTCTATTTCCATCTATTATATCTTCTGTTCTCATCCAAATCCTTTTTATCGGCCGCGGCTGTTAAATTGTTATCATTGAAATACTTCTGAACGTGTTGGCCATTTCTCCAAATAATATCCGCCATTTTGTCACTTTTTTCATCAAAAATTTTCACTTTCGGTTTTATCGCTTATACCTGATTTAAAGTCAAGAGACACTCGAAAGAACGCAGATTTTTAACCAATCAGAATCCATACAAGTCGAAACTGCCGCAATCTCATGAATATTGAAATATCTGAGTTCTAAAATAAAATCACTATCAATATTTTCTAAAAAAAAAATGAAAAATCTGTGTTCAATGTTACAAAAAAGCTTCTATATATTGTTAACATCTGAATGATTCAGATTTCTGCTCACCTCTGCCTTGACATTGAAGTTAGCTCCCCTTTCAATCAGTTCCTGCACAACAAGGTTCTTTCCTTTATAACAGGCCCACATCAGTGAAGTCCAGCCACTCTAAAAACATAATTGTGAAAAAGATTAAAATAATATCCACATTTTAAAAACTGCATAAATATCATAAATATGATCAAACAAAATATTCATAGTTCAGAGGGAAACTATGTGCAAACTAGACTGCATATGTGTTGACGTACTAATCCTACCCCAACAATTCAAAGTATTGCAAACAAGAAGTAGGTATCAATTGAATCAAATATAATTTCCGAGTGTGCAATATTCTCGCTATGTTGAAGACCCATTGATGGCCTTCGGCTGTTTTCTGCTTCTCCCAATCTCCATTCTCAATTTTATAAGGGTAAACCTGTATGACATTTAACTTCTTAGGTTTCCTGTGCGGCCTCCTTGATCCAATCAATAACTATCATTCAAACTGGCATTGTTTACCTTTTGAAAAGCAGAGATATCCGATTTAAGAAAATTTTAATGATTTATACCATATCTCTATGTTCAATGTCTGCTTCTCTCTCTAATAATTCTATCACCACTTCAAGGTGACCTTACCATATCTCTATGTTCAATGTCTGCTCCTCTCTCTAATAATTCTATCACCACTTCAAGGTGACCTTCTTTTGCAGCACACAGCAGGGCACACCATTTCTCCTGGAATTAGAAAACAAATTGGGGTAAAAATTAATAATAATTGTAATTCAACAGTCTGCACCGTTAACCACTAGTCCGATGACCCAGACTAGTAAATATTGATTCGGAGTTTCAGACTAGTGAAATTTTCAAAATTTTATATAGTCATAAAGGGACAAGTTCTGGTATTTAGATTCTGGACTAGTAGATGTAAAAGTCGCAGACTGATTCATTATTACATATCTATGCATTCATCAATTTCTAAATTTTATCATAAGGCCAAAATAAAAAATATATGACTGTGTGGTTCCAATAAGATCCTTGAAAAACTAAATGGTACATTTTTGTAGGTAGGCATTTTATCCTTTTTTTAATCGTTAAAATCCTGAAAAAAATTGTGCATTCATAGATTCCTGTATTATACACATCCTTGCTGAAAGGTTGCCATTTTCTATATGTTATGTTGTAAAATAAACAAACATGTTAAGTTGTTACTCCATATTGTTGCATTCTCTTAAGAATTACTTGCATTAAAAGCCATAGATGCTTCCAATGAAAATTCAGATGATAAAAGTATGCGAATTTAATTATTGGAATTCACATTCCCCAAAATGGGATTGTTCAAAATTTATTTTGCAGAATTAAACAAGATTATTCTTGGGTAGGGGGTTTAAACTATGTTAACAACTTAACTTACTTTTGGGCTCATATGAGCTAATCATATAAAAATACCTACACTATCTACAGCGTTAGGATCTACATCGGCATCTAGTAATTCACGGACTATATTTATCTCCCCTAGTTCACAGGCTAACATTAAAAAGGTCTGTCCATTCTGAAAGTAAAACATAATTGTGTAGCTGCAACATATAACACAAATGTTGTTTTTTTCTTTATTTCTTTATAGGCTTCTACTTCTATATTACGATAATAATATTATTACCCTATACAATTGTCCCTGTTCCTGTTCGAGTTCAGCAATTTTCCAAGTGAAAAAGGGCCATAACTCCAGAACTGAAAATGACTCACTGCTCAAATTCATATTTTGTCTGTGTGTAACAGATGCATTGTTTACTTGTTTCGTAAAATTTGAATGAAAAAACTTAAGTTACATGTAAGAGTGAAACAAAAGATTTGCAAATTTCCCCCCCAAGTTAAAAAGGGCCATACATTGTCACTCTATAACAGTAAGTTTTGGTTATAAACATTGTGTATGATCATGTCAGAGTTTTATACAATTTCTATGAGGAAAATCTAAGTTAGAGTACGGAAACAAGACAATTTGCAATTTTCCAAGTTATAAAGGAACACAACTGTAGAACAGTAGTTGACTAACTGCCTAAATTCAAATTCAGTGCAAGATTTGGTTCTTAGCTATGTGTATGGCGAAGTAAATATAAATATAATGTGTCATCCAACCCTTTGTCTGGAATACCACTTAGAAAATTAAAAAATATTTTCTTTTTATATGGCAAATGCATTTTGCAAGGTCTACACCTTATTAACCTGAGATAGAGTGATAAACAGTAGGCTATAAACATGTCACCTAAAGAAAACAGTTTCATAAACAAATACTATTAATGTATCTTGAATTGTAAATAATTCTTATCAAAAGCAAGCCCAGCATGAAATTATTATTTTCCATACCTACAAGAATTATGAGGTTATAAAATGAACACTTTATCAATGATAAAGCATATCAATACCGGAATTGTGACTTTCATCGATCAAAAATATTTGTTTATGAGAATTAAGTGATCAAAAGTTGTACAATTTACGATTTTAAAGATTAAAAGAGTATAATCCTGCCTTGCAGTTGTAGTTAAAAGTTTGTTTGCCCTATGACTGCTATTATTCTCAGATTTGGCAATATTCAATATATTCTCTAGATCATATCAGTAGTCAAACCTACATGGGGATTTCCATGTCTTGATTTGGACAACGGTTGTTTTATTTCGTTGGACACTTAAATCCGTGGATACAGTCATCCATGAAAACCATGAAAATTGGTTCCCCACGAATAAAAGTACTTTCACAGTAGATTGAAAGCTTAATTGAAAGCTGTCTATGCTCATTGTTGAAGGCGGTAAGGTGACCTATAGTTATTAGTTTCTGTGTCATTTGGTCTTTTGTGGAGAGTTGTCTCATTGACAATCATACCACATCTTCTTTTTTATAATTGTACTTCTTTACATTGCTCTTACTTGAACTTGTACCATAATGTCCTACCACAGAGAAGTTTATATAATTACCTGTCCAAAAAATATAAAATCTGAAGTCAAAATTTCGGTAATGTGAAAATAGTCTATTGAGATTAAGTCCAGAATATTTTGTTGCTTACATGTTATCACGGTTATTATAAGCATGCATATTGAGTACAAGTACAACAATTTCCTACCTCGTCTCTCTCCTCAAGGTTAATGTTGCCATTTTCCAAGAGTGTAACCGAGGCAGATAGATCTCCTCTCCGTATACTGTCCCATAACATCTGTGTTTTTAATGTTCCCATGATGTGCCGATCCTTCAAGTTAAATATCTGTTCTATGTGTACAGGCATAGGTCTACATCATTCTGTAATGAGAGATTCTATCAACATGATGAATCAGTTTTAAGTCAAAGTGTTAACAAATCTGTAGGTATGCATCATTGGGTTTTACATGTTTTAAAATGTGTGATAATAGATACAAGAATGTGTCCATAGTACACAGATGCCCTGCATGCAATATCATTTTATATATTCATGATCAGTGTACCATGTAATTGAGGTCAAAATTCTAATTTAGCATTACAATTAGAAAGATCATATTATAGAAAACATAGGTACTTAGTTAATACTAGCTGATTGGACTTTAACTTCATCCAAAAACTACCTTGACAAAAAACTTTAATCTGAAGCGGGAAAAACAGATGAATGAACAAACGGACGCACAGACTGAAAAAAATAATGCCCCTATGTGGGGCCTAAAAATAAAGTTCAAATGTATAAAAATTTAAATTTGACAGACTGCTCAATCAACATGATCAAGATTATATAATACTAAATTCAGTATTGTACCATAAGGCCATAAAAAAGAATAGGTTTGTTTGCCCAAACCCTACCTACCCAGAAAAAAGCTGTCTACTCAAATTCTTTTCTTGTCCTGATTTGAAAAAGTTTTTTTTTAATCAGATAGACATGAAGACTAATTTACATCCGATACTTCAATTTCTTAAAAAAAAATGAAAAAAAAAAATGCCTACCTACCTACACACTGTCTCAACCTTGGGTAGGGTTTGGACAAACCAAAATATTTTTAATTGTGGCCTAAGGAACATAGTAATTACATACATTGTTGACTGACAGACATCAATGGCAACCACACAAGCATTAAGACATGCTATTAAATAAATCTACTGTAGTGAAACAAAAAGCTAAATATTTATGACTAAATTTGCAGAAAAAAGTTTACATAAATTTACAACCACCATGATTCAAATCTTCATTCAATCATTGTCAATTGCATCATGCATGTTATGTACATTGTCAATTTCTTTTTATAAATTTATGAAAATTATCCTCAACATGTTCACATTTAGTTTTTTTTTGACAATGTTTGAGATTTGAAATTAAAATTTGAAAAGAAACAACATGAATAATGTAACTTTCTTACACATGTTTTCCAATTTTTACATTTATATGAGAGGGGGTAGGAGGGGTCATGATCCCGAAATCCCGGGCTTAAAAACACGAAATCCTGAGGTCCCGAAATTCAAAAAAAAGAATTCCCGGATCCCGAAAGGGTCAATCCCAAAATCCCGAGCTTAAAAACACCCGATCCCGGAGTCCCGATAAAGGTCCTATCCCCCCTCATATATATCAAAATTAAAATTTAGAAAATCCTTAATTGTATAAATATATAAAATGAAACTGAACCTTTTCACTGAAAAACTTCCTCTGGTCTACCTTTCAGTATTACATGGTAAGAAATTCCAACAAGTTTGTATGTCTCACTAAAATGACCTGCTTATTATATAGCCACAACATTTAAGACGATATTTGGTCAAATAGTATTATAAGGTATCAATCTATCATGGATGGTCAACATTAAACTTTTTTCTATTATTATACTATGTTTACATCATCATGTATCAATAAGATTGTTATCTACTCAAATCCATCCGCAAACAAAATTTTGAATATTTTACATTCATTGACCGCTAGTCTCTTTAAATTATTTGAAGACAGTATCTTTCAACTCATGACCTTTACAAAAACTGTCTTGACTATTAAATGGACATGACTTTTAAACATGTTTAATAGTAAAACAAATGGCTTAAAACTATAAAATTATCTGCTTTTATTACCACATCTGAATTTTTTTCAAAAAGAAATCCCCTGATGAATTATAGTTAACACATTGTCATGATCATGTTTATTACATGTAGCTATAGAGTGCCCACACATGGAATGCTCAATAAAACCTGATACACAGAATACACTTTTCTTGTGAGTCCCTTTATTAGGCTAATTGAACATGATAAATAATTAAACTTTTTTTTTAGAAATTGTTGTTTAAAGTCATAACAAATCTCAAATTAACTAGGTGTGTCAAAGTGACACGAATGGCCTCGTCCCAAAAAGTTGAAAAATCTGCAATTTCAATTTAAACGCATGTGGACACAAACAAGATGGTAGCCTCACATATCAAAAATCAGCTCAAAATCTGGAGGGGAATAGAGAAAAAATCTGTATAACTGATTTTCAATAATTTATCAAAGTCCAAAGCCCGTAATTTCAGCGAAAAATAAGTGGAGCGGAACGAAACTTAAGCTTGACCTATAACTCATTATGGTTAACTTACATACCAAAAAATCAGCCCAATATCTTAAGGCATTTAGAAAAAAAGTCCATTTAACTGTGATTTTCAACAATTTCTCAAAGTCCAAAGCCCGTAATTTCGGCAAAATTTAGTGGAGCAGAACGAAACTTAAACTTGATCTGTAACTCATCATGGTTAACCTACATACAAAAAATCAGCCCGATATCTGAAATCGTTTAGAAAAAATTTATGTATAACTGTGATTTTCAACAACTTCTCAAAGTCCAAAGCCCGTAATTTTGGCAAAAATTAGTGGAGCGGAACAAAACTTAAACTTGATCTGAAACTCATCATAGTTAACTCACATATCAAAAATCAGCCCAATATCTGAAGGCTTTTAGAAAAAAGATCCGTATAACTGTGATTTTCAACAATTTCTCAAAGTCCAAAGCCCGTAATTTCAACAAAAATTAGTGGAGCGGAACGAAACTTAAACTTGATCTGTAACTACTCATGGTTAACTCACATACCAAAAATCAGCCTAATATCTGAAGGCGTTTAGAAAAAACTCTGCATAATGGTTTGTTGCGGAATGACAGAAAGATGGCACCGACAACTTTGTTGGGGGCCATAAAAAATATAACGCATATGTTTTTTTAAAACTCAATGATTGGATAGTTTTCATTATAAAACTTATGTAAATATACTTTTTTCTGAAGAAAATTCTTTAATTTGTTCATATTTAGAAGAAGTTTACTTTATTTTAATTGCTTCCTTCTTATGCAAAGTGACCTCAGTGTGACCCATCTCATAAAATTCCAGTGATCACAATACGCATGGATGTCCTTAAAATAAACTATAATCTGATTGTACATGTTAAACACGTGCTCATTATCCATGCTTTTTTGTTGATTGCTGACAAACAGGTGACAATCGTTAAACTTCGGCTTCAAAACCCTAACTTTAATTATCTGCTATATTTTCACAACAACACTGACCGATTGAAAAAACAATTGACGATTATACAAAATTTATGCGAAAAAAATGATAAAATCGTGCACAAAAGACTAAGTTTATCAGTCAGGGGCCTTACTTAAATGAGTGATTTTCTAAATCACTGATTTAAGTAACATTATTTCCATAAAGGACTCAGGGTTGGCAAAAACCCGGGTTTTATGAGTATTGCCCAGCCCAGTGGGAAATACTGGGAAAACCTGGGTTTTACTTAGTTTTAGTGGGTAATACTGGGCAATAGTGGGTAATATAAAATACTGGTCTGAATTTTATAGAGGATTCAGTGATCAAACACAAATTTTATACATTTGAGATATATATATATATATATAACCTTTTTTGTTTGTCTGGATTGGTAAAACTGTAAATCATAAAGCAAAAACCTTTTTTTTAAATAAATATAACTCCTATTAAGAATAAACAATTACATGTAAGAAAAAGTACATTTAAATAATGTATATGTACTGTCACTAATTAGTAAGTAATTATTCAGATTAGAATGCAGATTTGTTTATGTAACAATAATCAGCCCTTTCAATTCTATAAGTATTAATGGCATGACATTATAGTATATATACCAATACACATAATTAACAGCGCCTGGTGATGTTTTATAGCCTGACCGGTTTCGGTCCGAAAAGGACCTTCATCAGAGGCAGAATGATGGATTAATGTTTGCACCCTATTTATATAGATATGGTAACCGGCGGTTGAGTTAACCGGCGGTTGAGTTATCCAGCAGTTCAGATTTAACTGGCGGTTTGTTTAACCGGCGGTTGAGTTAACCAGTTAATACCAGTATTAATGGCATGACCCCTTAAGGTGTTTATTTAGCAATATGACAAATGTATAAATGTAAAACATTTGAAATTAACAATTCACTTAAACATTGCAATATTTTTTTTCTTCAAAGTATGGATTATTGAAACAATGCTTGGTAATTAACAAGGTTTCCTTAAATGTGCAAATCTTGTATCTGTCTACATAGAAGGGAATGAAATTGAATTTTTCATTCTTTTAGAAATGACTGTCAATGGTTATCTGTATACATGTAAAAGGTATATATTTAGCTGTTATACTATAAAACTACACCAAGACTTTACTATTTTATGTTAAAATAAGCTTAAAAAATCATATTGCCCAGTAATGCCCAGTATTCCCCATTTCTGGGAGTATTGCCCAGCCCGGGAAAACCCGGGTTTTCCCACCTGGGAATTCCCAGGCGGGTAATACTTTGCCAACCCTGATAAAGGTTGGAAGTAAGAGTTGTCTTTCTTTAATAATCACCTATTTAAGTAGTACAGATTAATCACTAGAACAAGTGATTTAATTTTACTTGAGCTTTAAATATAGAATACTAACATGATCATACCTCAATTTCCTTCCCAATAATCACTTCTTTAATTAAAAGTATCATTATTTTAATAACCCCCACTAATTTCAACACCCCAAACAGTAAAAAATTTTCAGGAACAGTAGAATTTTATTACATAATCTGAAAGATGAAACCTTGAACTTTACAGGAAAAATACTCCAACTGCTGGGAAAAATCTGTTAAGAAAGTATCAGTTCATTATGTAAAGCCATTATTATAGCATTTTTTCAACTAAAATAGATAAATGATAGCATTAAAGGCATAAACCTTGCTACATAAAAGAAGCAAAAAGTTCATTTTTTTCAATTTTATTAATAAAAAGATATTATTTAAACCTATGTGTTTAAACATGTTAAAATTTTGGTAAAACTACAAAATCACAATATGTGACAAAATTTCAAATTTGATAATCAAATAAGTGATTGAAAATTTAAAAATCACTTATTTCAATAAGTCCCCTGACTGTTTATGATGTTTGTATCCTTTGGTTCAAGAATTTGAATAACATTATTTTTCACCGGTCACTCGTTTCATATGACTTTAATAATTCATTGTGATCATTAGATAATAACAAAATAGTTGTAACCATGAAATTTATCACAATAGACCCCTAACACATGCATGCGACAAAAAAATACTGTCCAAAATGCATCAACCTCGATCATGTCTACCAAGAGAATATCATTTTAACAAAGTTATGTGACTTTATAATCATAGCTGTTTCAGTGGCGGATCCCGGGGGGTGGGGGGTGTGTTCGGATCGTATTAGACCCCCCTTTTTTTTGGCCGATCAATGCATTTGAATGGGAGTATATAGTTGGAACCCCCCCTTTTTAAAATGGCTAGATCCGCCACTGTGTTTATACATAAAATAGAGGATAAACTAAACAATCTGGCTTTACTTTAATATCAGTTTTGCCCTTACATGCCTTACATAGAAATTTACCTCTACACAGTTTCTGTCATAAATAAAAAGTTTAACATTGAAAATTAACTGATAAAAACTTGTCAATAAAAAATAATAAGTTTCTCCTCATCTACATTTATATCTACATGTAAGTCTGTTATACTCACATAATGGTAGGATTCCAACATTTTTTCATCTAAAAACCTTTATTTAAAGTTTTAAATGCATGAGAATGATGAGTGACCTAACACAGAAATGAAATACCATCTAAATCTAAAGTTCAAATTGCATGTCGGATGTAGTAAAGAGTAAATTTATGCATGCCTAGTTTTACAATGTAAATTTTACATGGTTTTGACGAATGTGAACACTGATTCGACCTAATAAACTAGTCATTTTATCGCTTTTTTGAAATATTATTAAATATATCATTTGTACTTCATTAGTTTTAGTATATATATCATGAATATTAATTTATGCAAATTGGTAATGATTTACAACAAGTATCTTAATCATGAAGTATAATACATTTTTGTACATGAAATAGCTTATGCTTGTTGCATAAATTTGATAAGTAGTAGGTGTAAAAAAAATTCACCTCAAAAGTAAAAAAATAACGATCTGCAAATTTTCTGTTCTACATGTTCTAGATACATGAGGAGGACATCAACGTTCTGAAATGCTTTTAAAACATTTTCCTCACCTAATACATTGTAATACTAGATTAAATGTAAGTGAACTGAGAAATAATGCTTTATGTCAGGACATAATATCATATCAATATCTGTCAAACTTGAACAAACAATATATTTAGGGACATCATTTTCAGAATTCTGATTTTAATGTCTGTCAATTCTGCTCAGATAATTTTTTATGTGATCTGTTTTTCAAACCACTTTACCAGTTCATAAATATGAAACAATTAATATATAGAACAAACAATGAAATTAAAAGAAGAAATCTGTGTGACATTACAGGCACTTAACGTCCTAAGTGTTTAAGGAAAAATACAAAAATCAACTGACCTATTTATCAGATGTGTCCTACAACATGTACAATGTCATAGAAAAGTTATCTTCCAAAAATTAATAACAATTCCTATGACCCTCTTAAATTCAGTGTCACTAACAAAGATAAACTGACAACTTACCTGTTCAAATAAATTTTAATCACAGAAACTTAATATCCTAGTATAACAACTGCACTACATGCTAAAGTTTCTCGTACATTGTATGTACAATTAAATGTCACATGTGGTCCCTTATATTGCAGAAACTACTGCAAGTCATATTGTCATATATATACATGATAAAGGAAGATGTGGTGTGAGTGCCAATGAGACAACTCTCCATCCAAAAAAAAATTTATAAAAATAAACCATTATAGGTCAATGTACGACCTTCAACACGAAGCCTTGGCTCACACTGAACAACAAGCTATAAAGGGCCCCAAAATTACTAGTGTAAAACCATTCAAACAAGAAAACCAACGGTTTTATGACTGTATGTAAAATTTACAAGCATTTGTTTGAGGAAGTTAAGAGAATCCAAACCAATTTTGGGACAAAGACAGTTGAACAAGGTTAGCTATGTTCAAAATGATGTTATCAAGGTTGCATAATAAAACTTTTAAACTTTTTAAGGTGTGTAACCATAAAATATGTTACTTTTTGTATCTAATTTGAATTCCTTTAACTTTGTCAGTAACAATAATTGTGGATTAGAAATATGTTATTTTCATTGAAATATATTATTTTGCAGTTTAATTGGTTTATATCTCATATTATTTTGCAGTTTTTAATTTAGACCAAAGTCTGCATACAAAACTTTAGAAAATTTGTATTTTCAAAGACTATTTCAAGATATGGTTGGCCTAAACCACCAAAATCCACGAAAAATATGTTTATCTACAAATAGCAATGAATCCACAGTATACAGCATGGGCGGATTTAGGCGGGGGTGTGCGCTCCCCCTAAAATTTGCAAAGCATGGGTTGTCTTCAAACTTTTTTAAGTATCAGAAGAGACCATTCCATCTTTTTGAACAATTCAAAGTATATAAAACAGTCAGTTTAATCATGTTAATAGAATCAACGTGATAACTAATTAACTGACCTACGATTTATTCAAGTTCTATAAATATTATATACTTCAAAGAAATGTGTCAAAAGCGGAGCTGTCTATGTGAGATTCTTTCTTACATGTAATGTCCTTAATGAAAGATATATAGAAATACTGTTTCAAGCGAAATGTTAGTTTATAATTTGTTTCTCTGTGTCTTTATATATTTTTTACATGCAACCTGAAAGTTTGCCGAATTATGTAATGTATTAAATGAATGGGATCCCCAGAAAATAAACATAACTACGTAAATGCATCTCATTCTGATTTTAATGGTTTGTGGTGAACACAGTAAATATGAAGTCTGGTACGACCTCCGAAAATAAAAAAAAAAAGTAAAAACAGATACTATGAAAGAACAATTAAAAATCACGGAGAAAAGTATAAATTTTTGTTTTGCAAAATCTAATACTAGTATTGGTCAAGGTGAGCTGTCTATCTCAACTCTTTACATTTCCATCGTCTTAAGCAAGCTGATGTTATGGAGTGTTAGAGTAATTTTTTAGTGAACCGGTTTCATTTCACATTATTGAAACCATGTATTGTAATGAGTCATGCTTGTCTATATAACACCACTCTTTGTAATAAGTCATGCTTGGCTTTAATTGGCTTAGACAACTACCAGCACCATGTCTTTCAATGATAAGTTGAGATATGTATTACCTGGTTTTGCTATACAGATAATTTTACAACAAGTGCTGGTGTCTTGGTTTTAGATTGGCTTGCATTGGAACGCAAAATCAAAATAAAATGTTCGCATGATCTTCTGTTTTTTGGGCTGCAGCTTTATAACTGTAGCTTTATAAACTCATATGTGCAATATGAATATCTCAGTGTGTTAGTAAGGGGTGTTTGAAAATTGTTGTAGATTTTTCTAATTTTTAGGAGATTTTTGCCATCATAACTCTAAGGTTCTTCGCGGAACAGGAACATATTGTTTTACCTCTGTCCGTCCATCCATAAGTCAGTCTTTAGTGATTGTAGATTGTTGGCAGGGTAGATTTAGGCTTCTGCTTGAAACTTTTTAACATTTCTCGCTAATTTTACCTCACAATAGTTCGAAATACCTACATTGCACCCCTTTAGAAGAATATTTCAATAATTTTACCTCAAACCTCGCTCCCCTCGGCGAATATAAAACTATGCGCCCCCCCCCCCCCTAATCGTAAATCCTGGATCCGCCACTGTACAGTTTGTATTTACGAAGACATTGACCTTTTGCATGTAACTGCATGTAACTGCTAACAGATGTCATGGTATTTATTGTTGTGCTGAACATTGACCTCTATCATTCTTCTCTTCATGAGAGTGCTTATATTAAATTCAAGTGTTATTCGGTTATTACAAGTGTTATTCGGATATTAACAGTGTTATTCGGTCATTCGACAATGTTCGAGGTACCGCTCATCAGCTCATGACATGCATTAATGATTCTCATTGCCACTGTAAATGTGTTTGGGTAACTGTATGCCAGAAAAACGGGCACTTGTTTCTATCCACGGGAATGTCAACTACATGGTCACAGTTAAGTCGACCTTCCCAAGGACATATTGCATTTATGAGGGACAAAAATAAAGACCATGGTGGAGAGACAAGTGATGATCATGATCAGCTGATGGCTGTGTCTGTGGACAGTAGTCACTTTTGACTTTAGACCCTGAAAAATGCTGATTTTCATGAAATAAAATGTGGAACATTTAAGTTTAACTTTACCCTTCTAAGTCAGCTGTTTTTCTTACAACCTTCGCTATGAATCAGGTTGTTCTAATGAAATTTACATCACATGAACTAACCATCCAAGCTTCTGAATCAACTGACTTCGCGGCTGCGCTTTGAAGCGTGTCGAACGTCACTTCCGTCAACAAAAGCAGGTGCTTTCGTTTTGTACTCAAAATTCATAAATTTACAGAAAATGGAAGATTCCAACGAGGATGAACTTGATAGGTAGACAATTTACATAAATGAAATTGCTAAACCGCTTCGTGCTTTAGAGTTCTGCCATACATTTGTTAAAAGGGTAGAAAAATAATGAAAGAGTGCACTAAAATAGGCACAACGCTGGATTATAAACGAAATAAATCCGAGTTCAAAATATTATTCAATAATTATGTATTGTGTGGTCAAATTAAAATAATCAATCATTGTTAATATATTGCTATAAATGACAATTTCCAAAATAGAGATTACTACATCAAAATGAAAATGAGATATAGGTAGTACTTCATTTGCCACAGCGGCTTAACCCGGGTTATCCCAGTCGACGCTTCCAGTATAGGCACAGTCGCTTCATTGGCTGTAAAATCAGCCGCCGTCGGAAATAGGCATACGACGCCCTCGCCGGTCTTCACTCACTGGCAAGCAATCAGCCGATCATAAAAGTATGGCGGGAGGCGCAATTTTAGATAAATTGTTGGAATTTGAAAGGTGCAGATTGATTTTTTTTTTCAATCAGACTATATTATATGATACTGCATTGGTCCACTATGACGGTGATAAATTGCCATGCTATATTTTTATTTTCATATTTTTATAAAATTATCTCGGAGAAACCTTTTGATGGTGAAAAAGACCTCAGAAAAAAGATTGCATTTTAAAAACATATACATGTATTTTTTATTAACATATTAATTTTTTTATATTCCCTAGCTTATAAGAAAGCAAAAAAGTATAAATTTGAACTTCTGTCGCCATCTTTAAATCAGCCGGTTCCACTCGTTTTATTTTCAGCCATATTTAACCCGGTCACGTGATAGGGCAAACCGGGCATAGCCCAACCTAGAACAAATGAAGCAGCCCCTAAATGTTCCAAATCACAGGCTCCTCTGGCTTTTGCAAGTTTTGACCCATTCTTTCACACTTTTGACACAGCTCTTCATTGTGCAGCTCTCTGTGATTATGTTGATTAGGTACAGCATCATTTCTTCTCAATCTGTCCATGCTATACATCATTGAGGGATACCTACATACAAAATATTAATAAAAATCTTCAATTTTATTAAATTGCAGTCCTCTATCTATAAGACTGAAGCATTTGACTGCACTTTTAAATAGCAGTCTTAACCAGTCATTATATTTTTAAAATCACCATAAAGTATGTTAATGATTGTTTTTTATTTAGAACATCTGTATAACTTGTATTTCTTTTAATATGCAACCAAATTTTTTTGTGTTCCTTTTTTAATTGTTCATGAACATTAATAATGTGTGAACTGTTGATATTTATAGTCTTTTTTTCTTCACTGTGAACATGGTGAATACCACTGTCACTCTAATATAATTATAATCAATTTAACTATTGTCAGTTTATTGTCTTAATTTTGTATGCCATAACCATTTAATGTAAATGTGTTTGTGCTAATAAATATTGTCTATTGTCTACTGTCTATCAAACTATCCTTTTGGTGGAAGAGTGGATTAACTTTTTGGTTAAAGAGAGATAACTCTACATGTATATAATTTTTTTTTCTAAATTAGGTTCCCAGGGCTGGTAGTCCAAATAATTATGATGTCTGGCAAGGCTATTTTAAATATAAGTGTAACAAAATAAAGTATTTCACATGACATAAATACATTATGGTTTAAAATTTTAAAATATGTTAAAAAGAAATTAAGAGTTGCTTCTCAATTCTAAGATGTCAAATCACAGCCATGACAGCCATATCAGAGCCTTACACATATAAGAAAAATAAAGCATAACAATTATATTTAATATTAACAAAAAAGATGGGAATAAGTTCCTGATACAATGTACTAAAAATTTCAGCAGCAAAAAAATATTGATGGTGATGTAGTAACAGTTACTTAAAATAACAAAATATATTTCTTTTCTCTTTTCGTGACCTGAATATAGGCAAATTTTGAATTCTATTGATCATTTTCAGAAGAGATCTTGGGAAATAGCACTAACAATTATTTATCTTTTTATTAAAAATTCACATGGACGTTACATGTAACTAATTATGGTAATGAAATACGAAATAAATTTTCAAGAAGGGAGGATTGCCTCCCCTTAATCACCATGATCACTATAAAAGTGTATAAATTAAAGTATTAGATTAATCAGTTTATCTTGTATTTGTATAGGTTTTACCTTATAATATGTATAATGTCCAATACTTTTGTTCAAATGAAAATTTTGACATTTAAAAAATAAAATACATGCACTTTGAAAATGTTGAAGATAGATCTAAGACTATAGATAATCATATAAGATTGGCGGAACCAGGGGGTTGGGGTTCCAGGGGTTGGAACCCCCCTTTTTTTTTTTTGGCTAATCAATGCATTTGAATGGGGACATATAGTTGGAATCCCCCTTTGTCCTGGGTTGGGACCCCCCCCCCCCTCTTTTTAAAATGACTGGATCCGCCCCTGCCTATACTTACAAACTGGTAGGCTTTACAGTCATTTTGCTAAAGAAACCAATGGGATTAAAAAAGTAATTCATCATATTTAAACTACAACATGTACATGATGTACATGATGTACATTTGTACAAGATTATACATGTATGTATTTTGGAATGAAAATTGTTTTAGTACTCAAATTATGAAAAGAGTTTCAAACATTTTACTAGTGAAAGGCATGATCAGCGGTCACTTGTTTAACACTACTGCAGAATAAAGAAAAAAGATTACTCAAGTCAACACTTTACCTATTACTGTATGACTGTAAATTCAGAATTTATTGCGATGTTTTTATTATTGCGAAAAATGCAACAGGGTTATAATTGCAATAATTTAAACTCGCATTTTGAAATATTTCATACGAATAAAAAAGGATTTTCCTTAATATTGCAAAGATTTAAATCGCATTTGAGTCTAAAATGACAAAATCGCAATATAAGTGCACACAATAATTTCTGAATTTACAGTACACGAATTAGGTGGTTGCTTAAACATTAGTTAAGAATATATTCGTTAATTTTTAGTTTACAAAAAGGATTTCTAACTCTTATTATGCAGAACCAGTCAGCACCACACAATCTTCTTTCCATTGCAGATTAGCCAGGGAAGAACTTACAAAGGAGGCTAAAAGAGGAGCCGAGAGAGCCAGGGAGATAGGAGCATATGGATGGTAAGTTAACTTTCAAATGAAGTTCCAGTGGCAATGTAGGGCAATGTCAATGAGTCTGAATGAAAGAGCAATCTGAACAACATTGATAACTAAAGAAAAAGACTCAAAACACAAAAATCTATATTATCTATATATCCAGAGTTTCAGACCACAACAAAATTTCAACCGATTTCTCTTCCACCTATATCTTGACCAGGAGATAAAAAAAAATTATAAACCAAAAGATAAACTTTGATTGTTAGTCTTTGAGTTTGTAACTTGGCTAGCAGCAGACTAAAATATGATTGTAAGAAACATATGCAAATTAGTCATGTTAGTCTTGATTTCGTGATCACAGAATCCACATGTTCGTATTTAAAGATATATGTCATATGGTAATTATTGTAAAACAAAACTTCCAAATCAAGGGAGATAATTTATAACATTTGTCTGTTTTACATGCCATTTAAAATTGTAGAACTTTTTCTTCTTTTTTCTGCAATTATTTCTTGTTTCTTCTTCCCTGAACTGAAATTTTAACTTTATGCTATTGGAGGTTCGAGGGTACAAAATTCAGCAAAACTTTATTTTTCATTACAACTTTTATTTATTACACGTCTTTTAGTTGTTAATTTATGATATGGTACAAAAATCAACCAAACAAATCAATTCATTCTGGGCCCAGATGACTTTTAAAATGTTTATATCATTGAAAAAGCTCCAAATTATCTCCCTTTGGTGAAAAATTACATATTTTTGCATTGAAATTGAAATAACTTTTTTAACTTGATGGTGACCTATTTTTATTATTTTTTCTAAAAAAGCTGTTCTTAAACTAAACAATTGTAAAATTTAAGTGATTTCTGTAATCATGGTACATTGTAATTTAGTTCTTTTTTTATTTCGATATTACCTTTTTTTCTCCTATTACATGTATTAGTTCAACAGAAAGGTAGTACCTCAAGAAAATTGCATGCTTCTATTGAAGCAAGATTGTGAGCTTAAATGAACAGTGAAGCCATATTTTTATTTTATTTTCTATTACTGATATATTAAGTATTATAGAAAAAAAATAATCCTATATTTAAAAAAAAAGAAGATTTATAACCTCAAGCCCCCATAAGTCACAATCTAGATAAAGACAGTTTGAAAATTTATTTACCTAGGGTAGCGATAGCATAAGAAGATATGGCACGAGAAGTCTGAAATTGTTCTGACCTCACCTTCAAGACCTTTTTAACCGGATTTTTGTGACAAAAATGTCGGTTATTGATTTGGGGATGTACAGCGGGCTGGCGGCCGGGCGGGCGGCAATCAAATGTTGTCCGTGCATTAACTCATGAACCATTCAACCAAAGCTTTTAAAATTTTAATGTGTTGTTACTGACAACTAAATGAAGGTCAAGTTCAATAATGGCGATTTTGTCTTTTACCTTTCAGGAGTTATGGTTCTTGAAAGATTGAAAAATGGAGTTTCCAGTCATATCCGTGCATTTACGCATGAACTGTTCTTCCAAAGCTTCCCAAATTTTAATATGTTGTTACTGATGACAAAATGAAGGTCAAGTTCAATTATGACGATTTTGACTTTTACCGTTCAGGAACTATGGTTCTTGAAAGATTGAAAAATGGTGTTTCCAGTCGTGTCCGTGCATTTTCTCATGAACCATTCAACCAAAGCTTTTGAAATTTTTATATGTTGTTACTGATGACAAAATAGAGGTCAAGTTCAATAATGACTTTTACCGTTCAGGAGTTATGGTTCTTGAAAGATCGTAAAATGGCGTTTCCATTCACGTTGTTACATTTACTCATAAACCATTCAATCTAAGTTTTTCAAATTTTAATATGTTGATACTGATGACAAAATGGACGTCAAATTTGATATTGACGATTCTCTTTCATCATTCGTCAGTAGTGGTTCTTGTGATATTGCCAGGACACAAATAAATGTTAATAAATCCGGTTTGCTGTCGTTGTATTATCCTTAAAAGAAAAACTTTACCATACTATTACAAGTAGCAATAATCTTCTTTTCTCTTTAAAGGGTAAAGAGACAAGGAGCTTCAACTGACAAGAAATTTCTAGGAAATGTTTTAGTCAGTACTCTCAGATCCAATAAGAGAAAGCCTTCACGAGATCATGATCACAGATCCCATAGAAGGAAATATGTAGATAAAAAAACCAGTTATGACCGTTCCCGTCACAGTTATCATCAACAACATCATCCACCAAAGTTAATAAACGGTGGATATTTTCGTTACAACGACCAAAGAAAATATTCTCATACTGAAAATGGGAAAAATGAAGAAAAAGGAACTTCAGAGAAACATGAAAGGAAGAGTGACAAAGATGGTTCTCTGGAAGATAAACAAACTATGTCTTTATCTGATAGACTAAAGGACAGAGAGAAAGAAGGAATGAAAGAAGAGAAAAGTAGTGAACATGATAAAACATACCCTAAAGAATTGCATAAAGATCATAAAAAAGATTTTAAGAATGAAAAAAGTAGGGATGGTAAGAAAGATCGTGAGAAAAAGACAGCAAAAGAAAGAAAGAAGAAAGAAAAAAGTGTGGAAGAAGAGGCACAGTATATTCATTCAGATGAAGAAAAAGTAACAATAACATGTGACAACTCTGATAGTGATCTCATCTCAGAAAAAGCATATCACAAGGACACAAGTCAAGGTCATCGTAAAAGGAATATTTCAAGTAAAAGTGAAGAAGAGAGCTTGCTTGAAGATATTAAGAAACGTAAAGACAGTGATGACGACAAAAATCCTCAGGAAAAAATTATTGAAATTTTTGCAGACTATTTAATTGAAAAAAAGCAGAAAAAGAAGAAACTTAAGCATAAAAGTCACAAAGCTAAACATAAACACAAAAAACACAACCATGATAAACATGATAAACATGATAAAGATTCTTGACTGATTGTTTTCATATAAAAAGATCTTTGTTAATACCACATTGAAAAATGTGTTTGTTTTCTGTCAAGCCATGAATATAAAAAAAATGATATGTACATGATGTAAGGATGCTATGATTTTAGAAGTGGTGCCGTTATTAATTATCAACAGACTTTATATTTTAGAAGGTAGAAGATGAGGATGATTACCCTTATTTGGTTCCAATCTGTAGATATGAGAAGATGTGGTATGAGTGCCAATGAGAGGACTCTCATCCAAGTCACAATTTGTTAAAGTAAACCATTATAGGCCAAGGTATGGTCTTCAACACAAATTTCAAGCTGTAAAGGGCCCAAAAAAGAACTAGTGTGAAACCATTCAAACAGGAAAACCAACATTGTAATATATATTTGAAAAATTAGAAAAGAGAAACATTAATGAACATGATGAACCACATCTACAAATGACAACTTCTGAACTCAGGTTCCTGGCATACTTTACATTATTTTCATGGATCTTTGCAAAGTTTATGTCATTTTGGTTTTAAAGATAGCATTTACTTTATTCATGATCAGTCGTGCAGGTGAGACATAGATATGCCAAGGAGTTACAAGGTTAAGTGAGATATGTTAGGATTCACAAAAAATCTGTACAAATTGTAATTTGTACAGCATTACATTTTGTACACAACATATATATGTATATATACATACAAGACACGGTAGACTTTTGATTACCCAAATAGATAAACAATACTTGACCTCATAGTCAGTACAAGATAGATGATGATAGATTCAAAGTCATAAGTTTTTCATTTGACTGCATACATACTAGATCTGTTAAGTATGCCTTGAAGATTATTGACAAAGGATTAATAAATTGTGAGGGTAGTTTTTAACACCAAAAAAGTATTCAACATTTTAAAGAACGTTTTACTATTAACAATAACCACAATAAACCTATTTCTCGTATCAAACATAAACTAAAAGAACTAGCCAAGAAATTTGTTTTTGTCCCGGCCGATAAAGCTGCTAATAATGTTATTATTGTTTGAAGTAAATTTTACATTGAGGTTCTGAAAAAAGAAATCACCAATTCACCAACATTCCAACTGACTCCATTTTCAGAAAACGACATCTGTAACATACATAAACTTTTAGCTACCGCTTTACAAGCAGAGCCAAATACAATGAAAGTCCCAACTATGTATTGGCGTCCGAAGCTACACAAAACACCTACAAATATAGATTTATTTCGTCTTCAAGCCATTGTTCCACTACTAAATTGTCTATTTTTCTTACCAGCACACTTGGTACAATTAAAAACCTGATAATAAATTGTTCAAATAAGGCCTTCGAAAATAGTGGAATTAATTACTTTTGGAGTGTCAAGAACTCATTGGAAGTACTTGATAAATTGCATGCTTATATTGGTGATTTTGATTCTGTTCAAAGTTTTGATTTTTCTACCCTGTATACCACATTGCCTCACATTCTCATTAAGAAAAAAATCACACACCTAATTAAATGGGCATTTAAAAAGTCAGAATGTGAATATATATGTTCAAACTCTTTTAGGTCATTTTTTAGTAGCAATAAACAAAAAAACTATGTCAATAGGACATGCTTTGATACTATATATGCCCTTGAATTTTTACTAGATAACATTTTTGTTCGCTTTGGGGATTCCGTATATCGTCAGATTATCGGAATTCCAATGGGGACTAACTGTGCACCACTTATTATAGACTTGTTTTTGTATTGCAATGAGTTACAATTCATGACAAAAATAAGCAAAGACCCATCGAAACAACATCTGATAAACACATTTAATAATACTTTTAGATATTTGGATGATATTTTTGCTCTCAATAATGACGACTTCAGTATGTATATTAAAGAAATTTATCCTGTTGAACTTAATTTAAATAAAGCTAATACTAACAATGACCACTGCCCTTTCCTCGATCTTGATATCTATATCACTAACGGAAAGCTGAATACTAAAATTTATGATAAAAGAGATGATTTTTAATTTCCTATCGTTAATTATCCATTTTTAGATGGTGACGTTCCCTTGTCACCATCTTACGGTGTTTATATATCTCAACTTGTACGATTCGCTCGTGTATGTAACAATGTTTTAGATTTAACGAGAGAAATTTATGTGTATTACTGAAAAATTATTACACCAGGGTTGTCGATATCACAAACTAGTCAAAACATTTACTAAATTTTATCATCGGTATAAGGACATCATTCGTAAATATAGCTCAACATGCAGACTTCTTATACGTTCAGGTATTTCACATCCAATTTTTTATGGAAATATTCTTTATAAAGCACAAAGGTGTCAGTATTCACCTCAAAAACTAACAAAACCTTTGAATAGACTTATTAAGAAGGGATATAGAACTTTGCGATACTGTTGTCAGGTCATTAAAGATTGCATATTTTGGCGTTAATATTAATTCACTTATAGGGTCTTTGCATCGGAACTAAACACATTTATTCAAAAACCAGTTGTTGGCATGACACGGGTTATGTTCATCTCATATATGTTATGATGGTATGATACTAAACCCCTAACGGGAAGGATTGTGCCTGATGTTCATATGATGAAATCATAATCTTCAGTCAGTTTAATTGAAGTCTGGAGCTGGCATGTCAGTTAACTGCTAGTAGTCTGTTGTTATTAGCTCACCTGGCCTAAAAGGCCATGTGAGCTTTTCTCATCACTTGGCGTCCGTCGTCGTCGTCGTCGTCGTCGTCGTCGTCGTCGTTAACAATTTTTCAAACATCTTCTCCTCTGAAACTACTGAATAGATTTGAATGAAACTTAGCATGATTGTTCCTTAGTATATCCTGCACAAAATGTGCGCTTCGATTTTTGATCCGTCAAAAAACATGGCCGCCGTTACTTAAAATAGAACATAGGGGTCTAATGCAGTTTTTGGCTTATATCTCAAAAACGAAAGCATTTAGAGCAAATCTGACATGGGGGTAAAAATGTTCATTAGGTCAAGATCTATCAGCCCTGAAATTTTCAGATGAATCAAACAAACCATTGTTGGGTTGCTGCCACTTATTTGGTAATTTTAAGGAAATTTTGCAGTTTTTGGTCATTATCTTGAATATTATTATAGATAAAGATAAACTGTAAACAGCAAAAATGATCAGCAAAGTAAGATCTACAAATAAGTTAATATGACCAAAATTGTCAATTGACCCCTTAAGGGGTTATTGTCCTTTAATGACAATTTTTCACCTTTTGTTCATCATATTTGCTAACTTTAAAAAATCTTCTCCTCTGAAACTACTGAATGGATTTGGTTAAAACTTAGCATGATTGTTCCTTAGATTATCCTGCACAAAGTGTGTGCTTTGATTTTTGATCCGTCAAAAAACATGGCCGCCGTTACTTAAAATAGAACATAGGGGTCAAATGCAGTTTTTGGCTTATATCTCAAAAACGAAAGCATTTACAGCAAATCTGACATGGGTAATAATGTTTATTAGGTCAATACCTATCAGCCCTGAAATTTTCAGATGAATCAAACAACCAATTGTTGGGTTGCTGCCACTTAATTGGTAATTTTAAGGAAATTTTGCAGTTTTTGGTTATTATCTTGAATATTATTATAGATACAGATAAACTGTTAATAGCAAAAATGTTAAGCAAAGTAAGATCTACAAATAAGTCAATTTGACCAAAATTGTCAATTGACCTCTTAAGGAGTTATTGCCCTTTAAAGACTTTTTTCACAATTTGTTCATCATGTTGACTTACTTTAAAAAATCTTCTCCTTTGAAACTGCTGTATCAATTTCAGCCAAACTTAGGCTAAATGAGTTTTAGAGTTTCAGAGTATCTAGTATAAATTTTATATTTCATTTCCTTGTATGTCAAGAAACATAGCTCCTATGGCTAAAATAGAACATAGGAGAAAATGATTTTTTTTTTGCTTTTGAAGAAAATAGGACGATTCAAAGAACATTTAGATAAATTGAAAAGCCAAAATAATCATTGATGAGAGATTAAACCAAAAAATTCAGGTGAGCGATTCAGGCTCTTGAGAGCCTCTTGTTTATGTATTATTGTCATTTTGTTTATTTTCTTTGGTTACATCTTCTGACATTAGACTCGGACTTCTCTTAAACTGAATTTTAATGTGCGTATTGTTATGCGTTTACTTTTCTACATTGGCTAGAGGTATAGGGGGAGGGTTGAGATCTCACAAACATGTTTAACCCCGCCGCATTTTTGCGCCTGTCCCAAGTCCGGAGCCTCTGGCCTTTGTTAGTCTTGTATTATTTTAATTTTAGTTTCTTGTGTACAATTTGGAAATTAGTATGGCGTTCATTATCACTGAACTAGTATATATTTGGTTAGGGGCCAGCTGAAGGACGCCTCCGGGTGCGGGAATTTCTCGCTACATTGAGGACCTGTTGGTGACCTTCTGCTGTTGTTTTTTTTCTATGGTCGGGTTGTTGTCTCTTTGGCACATTCCCCATTTCTATTTTCAATTTTACAATAGTTAAAAATTCAGGTTGGTTTTATTTAACTTGTTTATCTGTGTAACATGCGCTCATCCATGATTAACCCCTAATTTAGGGACAAGATTATCAGTGAACATAGTGAAGGTATTTGTATGTTTTAATATGGAAAATGTATGCATTAATTAATTTACATTAAAGAATCAAACAATCGGCATTCCCATAGGAACCAACTGTGGCCCTCTTACAGACTGGTTCTTGTATTCTTTGAGGCTGACTTCATACAAAAACTTGATGGTAAGAAAGAAAAGAAGTTAGCAATAATACCCTTTAACTTTACTTTCCGCTAAATATTATGATGTCCTCTCACTAAATAATTCAAAATTTGGTGACTATGTTGAACTCATCTTCCCATCGATCTAGAGATGAAGGATACGACAGATGCAGTTTCGACCAACGTGACTACCAAATTAGACTATTTACCGGGTTTTTAATAACATGAGAAACACGACGGATTTTACATGTGGAGCAGGATCTACTTACCCTTCCGGAGGACCCGAGATCACCCCCATTTTAAGTTTGGATTCGTGTTGCTTAATCTAGATTTCTATGTTGTGTCTTGTGTACTATCGTTTTTCTGTTTGTCTTTTTTTTAGCCATGGCGTTGTCAGTTTATTTTTTAACTACGAGTTTGAATGTCCCTCTGGTATCTTTCGACCCTCTTTTAACATTGAATTAAAAGAGTTTTTCTCAAAATTTAAGATTCTCCATCTTTGTACGAAAGAATATAAACACTAATTTAATTGATATACAGATTATAGATTATAATAACATAATTTGATCAATATGTAGTAATTTAAAAGAAGATATTACAAAAATTATGTGACCCACAGTTTTGACTCTAGTTAGCTCATTTATTTACTGATAAAAGATGCTTAACATCTCTAAAAGTCGACAGTAATATAACAATTCAATTCTATTCAAATATTTATTGTCACATATAAACTCTGAACAATAAGTTTGTGACAAAAAAAAATAAACATACACATATCGCAGATCAAATTTATTCTTTCATAGTGAGTAAATTTACGTTTTTTGATTGAGTTAAGCTTTCCAATTGATATTTTATCGTGTGGTTTTCTATGTTGTGATGCTATGCTATTGTTTCAGAAAAAGGAAGAAGGTTTGGTACCATTAAAACGTTTAATCCCGCCGCAAATGTTTGCACCTGTCCTAAGTCAGGAATCTGATGTACAGTAGTTGTTTGTTTATGTAATTTATACGTGTTTCTCGTTTCTCGTTTTTTATATAGATTAAACCGTTGGTTTTCCCGTTTGAATGGTTTTACACTAGTAATTGTGGGGCCTTTATAGCTAGGCCGTTCATTGACCTATGATGGTTTACTTTTATAAATTGTTATTTGGATGGAGAGTTGTCTCATTGGCACTCACACCACATCTTCCTATATCTACAAAATACATTTAACAAACAAAACCATAAAAAAGAAGCAAAACAATCTATATATGATATATAAATATATTTTATAAATAAATCAAGAGTCCGCTGTCCTCAGTTCTAATGCCTGTTTAAAATAGGACCCTAAGCTTTCTACTTCTTTTGAGGTTGATAGGCAAAGGAGATATTTAATTTTATCATTTTCTTGACAGGACATAAAATCTGGCATATGTTTAATTACATTTCCTATAAAGTTATCTCTTAGTTTAGCATTTATTTTACAGTATAAAATAAAATGGGCTTCATCCTCCATTGTATAACAGGAATCGCATAGTCTTTTTTCTCTAGGTATTTTTAAATGTTTTCCTTTTT
This sequence comes from Mytilus galloprovincialis, assembly GCF_965363235.1. Lineage (NCBI taxonomy): Eukaryota > Metazoa > Mollusca > Bivalvia > Mytilida > Mytilidae > Mytilus > Mytilus galloprovincialis. The sequence continues at coordinate 77,810,812 of NC_134845.1, read as the reverse complement.
CTATCATTAAATTATGATCTATTTTTTCAAATTTTTGCTCAAATATATTCGTGTAGAAATTTAAGAATTGATGTTTTAAGGGTTTTTTTTTAACAACTTTGAGTATTTTTTTCTTTTGTTTCCCTCAAGAATGGATGCATCCATGTTTACCTCTTTCAAAATATTTTTAACATATGTAAACCAGGTATAGCAACCTGAATTATCTAAATTTTAAAGTATACTTTGAGTTTTTATATGCATCTCTAGTGGGTATCTCCCTAGCTCTGTTCTCACAGCTATGTTTGATGAAGATTTTCTTGTTCCGAGGATATATTTACAGAAAGACAAATGTAAATTTTCTAAACTTGATTTATCAGTAAAATTAAGGGTTCTATATTTGTTTTGGAGATATTTAATTTGCACGTGTTTCTGCTCTAAATTTGAAACATAAGTATCCATATAAGTAATTTCTGAATTATAATCATAATAAGTGGCTATTGGTTTAACTATAGAATAAAAAAGACTGTAAGCTACTTTAACTGGCAGATTATTTATGGAACCAGTATGTTTAAGTTTTAATGGCAAACATCAGTTTCCTTGCTTTATTTACAAGCTCTTCAGAGCTATGCAATAAGTTTCCATTTGATTTCACAAGAATTCCAAGAAATGAATACTCAGAGACTTTTGACAAATTTTCGTTTTTATATTTTGTAAAAGATGTTTCCACTTTTTTATTATTTTGCTGCAGAATCATTGTTTTAGTTTTATTAATATTAAAAGCCAATTGCCACTTTTCACAATACTTTTCTAGGTTGTTCAGACTATTTTTTTTTACTTCTAATCCATATAAAGTAAGTACGATACACAGACAAAAATATAGTCGTAGAAAAAAAAAACAATTCTACTTGTATAGAATCAAATTAAATAAGAGTTTAAGCTGACACCAATCACTGAACACAGACACCGGATTACGATCAGTTAATCGAAACCGAATAATTACACTGCAGTTAACAATAACCATTTAGTATATAAATGCCATTTTTGTTCTAAACAGAAACAATTTAACAGAAAACTATTGGTTATTGAAAAAAGTATTGACTGTTATACAGACTAGATGTAACAAATAAATATAACAAATTATTCAAAAATTGAAAGAGTTGCTTTATGTGATAATTTTCTATTGTTCATGTCAAAATCAGATACAAGTTATAATTTGGCTAAACTGTGACCTTTAACAATTAATTTTCGATACGAATACAGTCTAGTCTGTCTTTTGTATTGGAATATACTTTATTTTCATTTTAGATATTGGACATACATGTTAAACGTTCTAAATTGCATGGCTAATGTCTATACATGTGATGATATATTAGAGACGAAGATTTTACCATAACCTAATTGTATGATGACCAACTATGGGGTTTTATTCACCGACGTTCTTTACTAGGCATGCGTAACATGAAATGGTCTCGGATGAGATGGCTGACAGTCCAAGATCATTTGATTTAATTCCTGGATCTTATTGAATTCGTTTTTCTATATTGTGTGTTATGGATTGTTTTTGTCGTTGTGTACTAGTACCTTTTTCAAAACCTTTGTTAAGTTTGATAGATGCTGTTTGTGCTTCTTTGTTAAATATTTGTTTGTTTTTGTTCTAATTTAGATTGTGACACAGTGATGTCTGTTATACACATATTATGACAATTTTACCCATTGTGTCTGTTTTGTCACGCATCGTTGTAAATATAGTGGAATTTGATGCGACTGTCATACAAATGAAAGGTTAAGCGCTATAAAAAAAAAGCTCTATCTACCATTCAATACATTTGAAAATTCCTGTACCAAGTCAGGAATATGACAGTTGTTGTCCAACCATTTGATTTTGCCATTTTATTAGGGACTTTCCGTTTTGAATTTTCCTCGGAGTTCAGTATTTTTGTGATTTTACTTTTTTCATTCATGACTCTTTTTTGTATTGGTGCCTTTATATCATACATACTTACCTTTGTAACTTCCATTAAGGATTAGAAAGATTTTTTATTATTGTCACGATTTTGTTGAAATTATAATTATAACTTTCAATTGCTGACACTGAAAATATAGCAGTTATCCTTATTTCTTCGTCTACATTTGGGAAAGAAAAATGCTGGTTTCATACTATCATTGCATAAACACACAAACGTAATCTTTTGAATAACAGATGGCATGGCAATGTCATTGGGAAAATATAGGAATTGTTTCTTTCGCGATATTTGTTTAATTTATATAAGTGAAATTTAAATAATCTATACTCTCATGACATTTCTCATTCAGAAATGTTAAACAAATCAGTTATAAAGCATTCAAACTAGGCTTAAACTCTTTCCTTAGAACAATATATCGTTGAACAAAGATTGATTATAATTCCCGTGGTGTTTGTCTTCAACGTCGAATCCATGGAAATTTACGGCGATTTAATTTCTTGACAAATTTAATGTTTGAAAATGCATCCGAGTTCATCCTTGTGCAAAGTCCACAGTAATATAAATTGAATCAATATTATGTAGTGATATGCCACTTCAGTTATCTAGTCATCTGTTTTACAATTCAGCCTATAACGTTGACGTTCTGTCCGTTACAAAATTGGCAAGCTCTTTTGACTATCTATCTTGATCCAAACTAAATTGATGTATTAGACATTTTCAATAAATGATCAGAATTATATAAGCATAGTGATTAGGGCTGTGAAGCTCTCATATACGAAAAAATCCTTGAAAGAAATGTTGTTATAGAGATTTTACAATAATATATATTGATGCGCAGTTGACATCTACATTTGAAGCATTACACTAAGGAATTGTCGTTTTAAAGTCAAAAGTAACCGTAGATACATTTATGTCTAAGTTTTAATAAAAATGTGGCTTCTATATGGATATTTCATGAGGTAAGTTGTTGTATTTCTTTAGTTATTTACTTTAATTCCCTTTATATATTTGCAAGTTCTTTGAAACATGGCTCTACATTTATTCACCTTATAATTAGTATGCACAAATCAACAATCATTTATACACAAATTTACGAAAATCTAGTTTTTTCTTCTAATGAATGCCAAATTCCTAATAAAATCATACTTCTTATTAAATTGAATTCGATATATATTTATAATGATATTTTACAGAAATTTCGAAGTATGGTATACCTTACAAAAAAAGACAGCTATCCCTTCCTTATTTTAATACTTTTATACTTAGAATTATATATAGACTTCATCTCTTTTTCCCTTGTCTGTTATAGGCTGGACAATTCATCATCATATGTATCATTAATGTTCCATGGTGTATTATGTGGGTTTAAATATACAGATTAGAAGCAATAATTTCAATAAAACAATAGAATCAAAGCAATACCAACAGAAACATACATACTAATTCCATTCATATTCACTTTTTATAAATATCCACATACATCATATAAAAAGATGGATGGTTCTAATGCTGTAGTCCTTCCTTTATTAATGGGATATATACATTTTAGTATATTAATATCACTCCCTATTTAAAATGAGATATAAATAAAATAATGATACTTGTATCATGCCATAAATAACCATTACAAAACCAAATTCGATACCGTTAAAGTATACATCAAATTATTATAATATTTGAATTAGGTAAGACTGTCATACAAGTGACAGGTTATGTTAGCTATAAAACCGAATCCAATTTCCCATTTAAACACAAGGAAATGTGACAGTTGTTTTCCATTTGTCATATTCCTGACTTGGAACAGCCTTTTCATTTTTTTGAAAAATGGTTGGTTAAACATGATTTTATAGCTAGCCAAACCCCTCACTCGCAAGACAGTCGTGTACAAATTCCTGTAAAGTGACAATGTGTGAACAAACAAACAGACATAAAAGGTACATGTTAAAATAGGGGTATAATAATCAACATTGTGTTATAATCTTAATCACATAAAACAAAATGGCATATTGTGTTGAAGGCTGTACTTCGATTTTTAATGGTTAACGTTTACAAATTCTGACTTGGATGGCACTCATACCATATCGTCTTGTATCTATATATAGATTAAGCATATGATAAAAAATGAAAGACAAATAATACAAAAAATACAAAAAATAACCACAATAAATGTACATCCCTATTAAGCGAGAAATCAAGAAAAAGGAATGATTGAATTTTCGAGATATGATATGAGAAGATAGCTCTTAACAAAATATTTTAGAGAAAAAAAAAGTATTGAGTTCACGGGACTCGTTTTCTCGCTACAAAGAAAACCCTAACAATTACAGAAAAAGCATAATACATTCCCTTATAAGACTTTCTTTTTCTAAATTATTTACCTTTCTATGGCAAAATTGAGAAAAAATCTGAGTTAAATATTATTCTGCATCTGTAAAAAATGAGGCGTAGATGTTAAACATATTTTTTTCATTTATTACTCGTTCTCAAATACTGGAAATTGTAAATTAATATAGAAGAAATAACAATTTCTAAATTTGATTTCGAATTGCAATTCCATTTAGATTACACAAAATATAAACATTGACATTGTTCCGAACTTGGGACACCCACATTGACAAGAAATGTAAATGATGCTTTTGAAATGTGCATAAACCTACTTTGCAGCTGTCACGCATGTTAGATCTACTGTCACTTTAGTGCATTTTGCCGTTTAAGTTATTGTTGCAGTGAATGTGTCTATCAAATCCGATAGCTATTGTTAGAATTTATTGCGTAAAAATCGTTTTCGGAATGCATTTATTGTACAGGATGACTCATAATCCCTTTATATTATAATAATCAAAAACTTGCAATGTTTAGGATATGTTGCAATCTATTATTTGTACCGAATAATTGAAATAACTACAAAGCTAGAATATGAATGAACAAAATCACCTATTTTGTTATGCCGTTTACATCTTGAAACTAATATCCCTTATGCATCTATCAAGTTCAACTTGATGCTTAGTCTTGCTATTGCTGTAAAGGTTGCGCCCTGTATTATTACATTCGGGGTCACTGATATGTCTCATGGACATTCGTAGTTACCATTCCGTTTGCCTACAAGTAGCGTTTTCACGAGAAAGCCTAGACATATGATCCGGAAGTATTTTCGACTATTAGGTTGCAGTTTTATAAATATTGACAATGTAATTTTCCGTAGGAACTCCTTTCGCGGCTAAAACTGTACCACTTTTACTATGAAGTTAAGAAAAACAGTCATCCTAGAATGGAAAGTTCATATGCACTATTTTTTTTTAATATAGGGCTGTTCAACGTTTATATGCCACTAACTTAGAGTTTAAACTAACACTAAATTTCTTAACTACCCCTACCTTAACTGTAGGATTACCACAGATTTCAATATAAACAATATGCATATGTATATTTACTGGTAACATTCCTAAGTTATGTCTCTATAAGATGAAACATAAACAGATGGGAACCAGTTTGTAAACAAAATTAACTATTTTATGAATATTCTATATCTCCCCCAAAAGAGGCGTGGTTTGAGAAACAGCTGTATTTACAAAGTGCAATCTATAGACTTTTCTGTTTAAGCTACCATTTCTATGATTTCAAGTAATGTGCTTTTCAACATCGAAAACGCACTATTATCAAATATAAACAAGACAATATACCGTTGTTTTTAAAATGGCTTCCAGTGTTAAAAAAGTCAAGTCGTGATTCATTTACGGTCACCATACCTTTGACATCTCATCATTGACAAGCACCAATTTAAAATGCATTTGTCACACCAATGGTATCTTACTCACACGTTGCGGACATTTTCATATCTTAGTTTGCCTACTCATATTCTCCTTAACAAAAGAATGTTGAAGAAGAAAAATAACGAACTCCAAGGAAATTTTAAACATCAAACGGTAAAATTAATAGCTCAAACACATCAAACGAATGAAAACCACCGGTTTTTTTTCCTGACAGCATCGAAACAGATTTGCAGTCACATCTTTTGCATAAAGCTAACCGAAGATTTTAACATTACACTAGTTACCAATGAATATAGTTCTCTATTTTAAATCCTAGTAAACATAATTGAATCAGTATCAATGGCTTGCCATTTCCAAATATTTGATTTTAACCGGTGGCAATTATGTTACAATTTATTTAGGTGTCTATAAACGCATCATACTTACCAGGATTATGTCTATGTTTCTTTGAAATAGCCCCATGTATATTTTTTAAGAAACCATAGCGAAATTGTTCAATTTATTTGATTTAAGTAATCTAAAGTTTGATTTATCTGTAATAAGGCTTTATCTATTTACAAACAGACACAAAAGGTAAAAATATCAAAAAATAGGGGATAGCAGTCACCACTAAGATAGAATCATAATCACTATGAAAACAAACAAATTATAAATACGAAGATATCTAGTTTTAAAAATGTAAAAAATATAGATAAACAGTTAAAAAAAAGAAGGATATCAGTGTATCTGCCAAATCAATGGTTGTGTTTCTATGAAAGTAACAATATGTAAATTCAAAATCTTGAATTTTTGTATCCCTAACAATTCCTCTGACATCGTAGCTGTGCACTTCACGTTAGCATGACAGTATATACTGATGCAAGTTTTCACAACCGATTTTACATACTTTGTTTTCAATTATAGTATTCATAAATTAAAAGTAAGACAACAAAAATACAGGAAAATTAATAACTGAAAATTCCTAATAAAATGGCAAAATAGAAAGCTGAAACATATAAAACTGATGGATAATTACTGGTATATTACTGGGCCATGGTACATGTATTTTCGTCTTAGCTAGCTAAACATCTTATTTGTATAAATTCCGTTCTATTCACAACAATCGATGTATGAACAAAACAAACAGACACAAAAGGTAAAAATATCAAAAAAAGGGGATAGCAGTCAACACTAAGATATAATCTTAATCACTATGAAAACACACAAATTGTAAATAACACGCTAAATATCATTTAAATAAATGTTATCTTATAAGAACTATAAAAGAAAATCATTTAACATCAATCATGTCAATATTTGATAGACATGTTCGTGTAAAAAATGAATCTTAACCTAGTTTTAAAGAAAAGACGCATCCAACGGGTGGCACCAGACAACTTCTTCTGTCAAGTTCATTTTCTTGAAATGAGACTAATCTGATGATTTAATTGAATTTCTTCCCCTGGGCCATATTTACCACTTTAACCGACATTGGAATCGAAATTCTTTAACAAAGCATTGTACTTCAATGAAAGATACATCTCAGAGTGACAGTACGTAGAATATGTACATAATAAACTAGACAATCAAAACGGTATTATACATCCTGTAATATTGTACTAAAATCGCGTAAATCACTTTGTGATCCGTGTAAATGATAGTTACCAAAGGTACCAGGCTGATAATTTGATACGCCAGACGCGCGTTTCGTCTTCACAAGACTGATCAGTGATGTTCAATAAAAATAGGTATAAAGCCAAACAAGTACAAAGTTGAAGAGCATTAAGGACCAAAAATTCCAAAAACCTGAAAAAGTTGTGACAAACACGGCACATAACTCAGCATAGATACCAGGATTAAAATTTTGTACCTGCACCAGACGCGCGTTTCGTCTACAAGTTACTCATTAGTGACGTTCGAATAAAACATTGCGTTAAACACTTAATTTATGGAATGTGTTTTGATTGATTAGACTCTGAAGCATGATTTTTTTTATTAGTTGTTTTTGGCTTTTTAAAAGCTTTCAGTATCAGCAGATATTGTTTTATTTGAACTGTGTAGTTCATTTGTGTTAATTATCGGTTGCTTGTTTTTGTGTTATATCTCGTCTCACTATTTTGTTGTATATGTACCACTGTTTAGAATTGTTTGTATTTCAATATATTTTTACTTCTGTTCTAGTTCTATGAACAACAACGTTATTTTATTCATAGTTACCTGACGTGTGTACCTTGTTGTATTTAATGCCATTTTGTCTCAGGTTATATTTGACATTGTTTTACATATTGTTTTTATATTGTGTCAAAGCTCATATCTATTTGTTTAGTGTCTTGTATTGATATATTTGTCTTTTATAAAGTTTAGCCAATTTAATTGATTTGAGTTTAGCAATTTCAATCGAGGTTGTAATGTTAAACTACTGCATGTTTCACATTAGGGTGTGGATTTACGCCTGTAAAAACATTTAAATTTGCTGCATTTGTTTGCACATGTTTTACACCAGGAACCTGGGTTTTTTTGTATAGATGAGACAGTTGGTTTTCCTCTTTGAATGGTTTTACACTAGTAATTTTGGGGACTTTTTAACGCCGTTCGGTGTAAATGCCGTACTTAGACCTGTAGTGGTTTACTTTTTGCAAATTGTGACTTTGATGGAGAGTTGTGCCATTGACCAAAAAAAAAACCCAACCACATCTTCTCATTTTTACATAAACAAACGATACATTTTAAGTAACCGATTCCTTTCATTCTTTAAGGAGATCAATATTAAAATAGTTTAAACCTTAATCACTTTTATTGCGGAAAGAAAATAGATCAATTAGTTTTGGCTTCCGTTTATGACGTCATCGATAAACAAATCAATAAATGATGTCCTTCTTGTATGTTCGTTACTGTATATTGTCTTGAATGATGAATAATTTTTTTAATGCCATACCGACTCATACATGCATTTTACATTAAGAAATATTTTGTAAAGTACTAAAATCACTCCTTTCTATCAACTAGAAATGTTTTGGTTTGTCATGTAATACACGAGATTACATAATTATCTAAATTAAAAAAATATCTGTCAAAATAGGTACCACTTATCATACAAAAATCTCTTACTTTGTTTTTTATAATAATTTTTATCTAAACTCAAGAAAAGACGTTCATTTTACTTTGTTCTGTGTCATTTTGTGCTTTTATTCTTTTGTCTATTGATGTTATAATTTTAAGTTCAAACGCTCCCAGAAAAATCTTGTATTACAATATAAAAAAGGAGATGTAGTATGATTGTCACACTATCCACTACGGTTATAATAGTAGAATCTAAGTTATAAATTCATTTATTTTGGATGAATTTAGACTCTTCTGCAATCGTGATCAATGTTTATTCATTATACCTATTAAGTGACACTCAAAGTGATTGCTGTGAATAAATAAATTTACAATCTTACCACTCATGCCAAAAAAAGTAATTAAATGTTGCTGATGTCCTGTGATATTAACAATGATATTTCTCTACGTTTATATCCCGATGATAGTTATTCTGTTGTCTGTTAACAATGTTTCACCGAGCACAATATGTCTATTTCGTTAGATTTATTTTCTGCTTTTCTTTTATTGATGATGATTTGGTTATAATAGTTATCAAAGGTACCAGGATTATAATTTAGTACGCCAGACGCGCGTTTCGTCTACATAAGACTCATCAGTGACGCTCAAATCAAAAATATTTATAAACCCAAACTAGTACAAAGTTGAAGAGCATTGAGGATCCAAAATTCCAAAAAGTTGTGCCAAATACGGCTAAGGTAATCCATGCCTGGGATAAGAAAATCCTTAGTTTTTCAAAAAGTTCAAAGTTTTTATACAGGAAATTTATAAAAATGACCACATTATTGATATTCATGTCAACACCGAAGTGTTGACTACTGGGCTAGTGATATCCTCGGGGACGAAACGTCCACAAGCAGTGGCAACGACCCAGTGGTGTAAATAGTTAGCAAAGGTATAACATAGATAAACTTATTTTGGTAAATAATTACTATGATTATTGCCCGTGTTTTCTATATAGCCTTACTAAGGGGAACAAAGCAAGATGATAATTGAAACAAATAGAGAATTATTCTCCACGATATTTGTAAAATATAAAAAGAGACGAAAAACAAATTATACACATTTGCAATAAAAACGTGTTTAGTTGTTATGTTTAATTTCGTCAATCATAGAGGGGCGACAAATAGAACTCTAAACTTAAAAATCGAAATTAACTACGCCATGGTTAAAATAAAAAATGACAAGCAGACAAACAATAGTACACAAAACAACATAGAAAACTAAAGACTGAGCAACACAAACCCCTACAAAACGTGGGGAATAATCTTTTGTATGGAGGGGAAAACACGCATTTAAGATTTTAGGTTTATATAACTTGTAATGCCATTAAAAGACTCGTCAGTAACGATCGAAAAAAATCAGTTGTTAAGCGAAATTTATTCTAATATGAAGTTAAAGTGCATTGAAAACCATATAGCTTATAACATCCATGCATAGGTGTACAATGATAATAATGTAAATTACTAAGTCATGTTCTTAACATTTGTTCCATTATTTTGTTTATTTCAATTAGAGTTTTTTTGCCGTATTTTTGCCTCCGTGGTATCGTCGTTAAATACGTTGATGTATCTACATTAATTTCAAACTATTAGCAAAAATTGTTTGAAAACTGAATTTTATAGGACAATAATGTCTTGCATTTTCATGGTTTCTGTCAATGTTTTTGTGTCATTTGTTGTTAACCACTTCTTTTCAACCACTTTTGCATCAGAAACTGTCCAAAACTGAACAGTATTTATATATTTATTGTGTTGTAAATCATCAATCCCTATCCATCTAATTGCAGTTAGCGCCATTTATCACTGCTACAGATACTGCGCCCAATACTTTACATCAAACTGTCTTCTTTATTACACAACTTTACGCATTCAAATGTATTTTACATAAATGTTCTTCCTTTTTGTGTAATTTTATACCTGTAGGCACTTTACATCGAATCCATTAGTTTCCTACATTTTGACTCTTCTTCAACTGGAAAATGGCTTCGAAATCTATCAAGTTTATCAATTGTGTAATTGTCATGTTAATCATAATGTCGACGAAATGATTTAATCAAAACTTTTATGCTTACAATTTCTTCCAAAATATTAAAAAATTCTGCACATTGTAAAAACTTCACATTTTGTTTATACGTTTGTTATCATTCATTCATGGAATTGTGTGATTGTATCATTACCAGTACATTAAAGTTAATTTTAACCGACGTTTGCTCTCGTCAAATTAATTATATAAACTCCTGGTCTTTGATGCTATTATAGACTTTTTAACGGATTTTGATGAACCATCCGTCGTGCGCATTAGTAGAATCAATGGAATAATCCCATGACGACGTTACAATGCTAACCGACTAAATAAGGGAGGAAGTGAATTTGTTTAATTGAATTGTCATTTGTTTCACCATATATTGTATTGATGTACGTATTTATTTATTTGTTTTTAAAATAAAATCTTGGTTACAATAATCTACTGACTTATATTGCCTCACGCGAAATGAAATAGTAAACGCATTGTTAAGCACATTTCAATCTGTAATGAATAGTATTCTTTTTCAGTACATTTGTAATATGATATTAGTTCAAATTATAGTAATAATTACAAGTTGTTACCCTGTCATTCAAATAGTGATCTTAACCACCGTAGAGGATTCTTTATAACTTCTTGGAGAATTGTGTTGTGTTGTTATTTCCTATAAAACTATAAGCATGGTCATCTACTGCGACAAAGAGTCATCACTCGGTTCGTTTACAATTCCCATGCCATTTTACTAACTATATCAAATATGTTCAATCTTTCTACTCGATTGCGTTTTAGTGTTCCAATTATGCGTAATTTCTGAAGAGCTTTCTGCTTCAAAACTTGTTTTAACGTACAAAGGGGACGTTGATTTGTTTAACGTTGACATAAACAAATGGCTTGCTGACATTGTTTTAGTTTGTTCCTAAGTTCTGAGATAATCTCTTTCAAGATTTATTTGTTGGGATTTATTGAAGCAAATTGCAGCGGAATAAACTATTTGGTACTGGGAAAACCACTTAATTTGTTATGTATATGTCGAATACCATAAGCTTCCATTAGAATATAAAATGAAGTTTATAAAAAAGATATCTAGAAGTCCATTATGAACAATCATTTGTCTTGATTATATAATTTCGTATCCTTAAAATGATATTACAGCGTAGGTGTTTACATTCGAGAGCTTCTGATGGACTTTCTTCTCATTTTAATGTAAGTTTGATTTTCTCTTAATACACTTTCTAATTGTAGTCTTTATAAAAAGTAAAATCACAAAAATACTGAACTCCGAAGAAAATGCAAAACGAAAAATCCCTAATCAAATGGTAAAATTAAATGATAAAACACATCAAACGAATGGACAACAACTGTCAGTCATATTTCTGACACTTTATAGATAATCTATTCACCGAATCTTGTTTTAATTGGTACATAAATTGTTTTAAATGTATTTTTTATGATAGTTTTTCAGCTCTCTCTCTTTACTTTGCCTCGGAATTTCGAATTTCTTCAACAGTTTTGTCCCGAAAGAGACCGATTATGTGTATATATTTAAAACAATTCAGAGCTTTCAATAGCTTATGAGCTGGATATAGTTCCTTGTTAACGTTGTGGTATTTTACTGATATATTGACAATTGAACGACTTGTGTATGATTATAATTTACAATTAATCGTATTGGTTCATTTCCGAAACATTTGGTCGACCCCTATTCTAAGTATAACCTTATTAATCTGATAATAATAAATATTCAGCACGAAATAAATATCAAATGAAATGCATGTATGAGATCGCTATAATGGTATACCTTTTCTCCAAGTAATAAGCCTCAGTTATACATTAAGGAGTTAGTAGTTGCACAATAGTAGATAAACTCATCATAGATACCAGCAATGAAATTATAAAGAACAAACCATTTTAGTAATGATTAGTTCTAGTTGAATTAACTTTAAACAAAACACATTTTAATATCATTTAATATTTTATAAAACATAATCCGTCTTTATTCAAGAACAACAGTTCATAGAGATTGATGATTATTAAACAAACCCTCCTTAATTCAACCATGCTTTTAATTTCTTTTTTTACTCAAGCAGTGTGCGTTTCATCTAGGTAACACACATCTGTGGCTCTTGAAAGACATTTGAATATAAAACCAAAGACGAAGTTGTAAGGCATTGGGAACAACATATGCAGAAAACTGTGCTTATACGGCATATATAATTTTTTCCTTAGGATAGAAGAATTGCACAAATTTGTATTTTTTTTCCATTGGAAACAAATAGTTCATATAAAATAACTTGGGGGGGGGGAGATACTGAACTGATACTTAATAGAAAGTGATGTAACTGTGTGCAGTTCTCTATTATGTAATCGGTACTGGGAACCAACTTTGGAAACCAGAAAGTACCAGAAGGTCATGAGCAGTCAGCTAACATAAAACCATACTGTCTTATAGTTCGGGTATCTTCGGAAAACTTCGAATATCGTCGGAAACTACGCAAATAGTATTTGAAAGCGGTTGCTATGCCATTAAGAATTGAAGGCTTCTTTTTGTAAATTTATTATGAAGTAAATGCGTTGCCCGAAGTACATTTTGTATGTAGCGCGGATCACATGTTGTTGACTGTCATTAAAGTGAGAGGGTTAGCGCTATAGAACCAGGTTTAATCCACCATTTTCTACATTTGAAAATGCCTGTACCAAGTCAGGAATATGACAGTTCTTGTCCATTCGTTTTTGATGCGTTTTGTTATTTGATTTTGCCATGTGATTATGGACTTTCCCAATTGATCTTCCTCTAAGTTCAGTATTTTTGTGATTTTACTTTTTGGATAAGCACCAAAAGTCAATTCTGGTACGTTTTATTCAAAATATACCCCATGGAAGAACAGTATGGTATTAATACCATACTAGTTGCATACAATGTTATAATTTAACAAATTAATTATAAACCATAGATATCTAATATTGACTTATCGGTTAGTTATAGTATCAGTGACAAAATTGTAATGACTGTGTAAAAATACATCACTGACATATGCATACAACATCACTGACATAATTTTTTATGCATACAACATCACTGACATATGCATACACCATCACTGACAAATGCATACAACATCACTGACATATGGATACAACACTGACTAAACCCATACAAATAACAAAGACGACAGCACTGAAATTGTTGTAGTTGAAGATAGTACATACAATAAATATAATACACGTTTTCCCTTACGTATAAACTAAGTAAAATATAAATGAATAGGTAAACAAAATGGAAACAACACTGTTAAAGTTGGTGTTTTCATTTTCGTATATTCAGTCCTCTAATTACATTTAATGAAGAAAACAATACTACCATGTACTATTTATATTTACTTTTAGTTATCTCCTGGTGGTTTGTATGGGAACAGACAGCTATAAAAGTAATGTTTCCATAGTTTTAGACGAAATATTGTCGACGTATGATAAAGATCTTAGACCTAGTTTTGGAGGTAATTAAATTATAGAGCGTATCATACTTATAAATAAAGGCAGTAGTAGTAAAGTCATACATTGATTAAGAGAGAACAAATCAGGGTTACCAGCCAAAACCGACGGACATAATTTATTTAATCTATAAGAGGAAAAAACAGAACACAAAAAAAAACACCGAAGTACAACAAAAACAAACGCAAATGCAACATACATACTTGGAAACGAACTATTTGAAAACAATAACAATATTTGTGACTTAGTACAGGACATTTAAAGAACAAATAGTGGGTTGACTCTGGTTGTATGACTATCCAACCTCCCGCTTATAAGGCAATATTAAAAAAATATCGCTAAAACGACAACACTACGTGACTGAAATACAGCACAAGCAAACACAAAACACTCAGCACAGAGAAAAACACAAATTAATAATTTCATTTTAGATACAAGTACCAGGATTAAAACTGTGTATGCCAGAAGAGTAATTCGACTACAAAAAAAAATTGATCATCAATGGCGCTCGTATCATGTAAATTGAATAGAGACAATTAATGAGGAAGTGGGAGAGCATTGATAATCAGAACCAAAAATTCCGAATGGTTTTGCCAAAAACAGCTACGGTAATCTATTTCTTTGCTAGAAAATACTATAATATAAGTATTTTAAAACAATTCAATGTCTCGTAATCAGTTGATTCATTATCAACCATTCAAATAGTAAAAGTGGAGATCTACTAACATGAATAATATCTATATAAAATAGGCGTATACAACTTGTATTATGAAGCCAATCACATTTTCTCTGGTCTCATGATTATTGGTACACGTGAAATCATCGTTTGTAAAATTTCCCACAACTTCACAACTTGTTAAGCGATTCGTGACCTTGCTGTAACAAAATACGCATTTGTGGTATTTCCTTACTGATTTCTCTATATTATGACAACTTAATTGTAGTTTAATAATGCTTTAAATATATGGCAGACAAAGTCGCATTCAGATGTTATCACAGGCACTCGTCTCAGAATTTATTTCCCCTATATACCTTTATGTGTTATATTAAGGTATATAGGAAATTTTTTTCTGAGACAAGTGCCTGTGGATGTTATGCCTTGTCAAGACTATCATTAACGATTATGATATGACTCCCTTTATCTTTTTCTCTGCAATATTGTTGATTCATTCTGATTTCCTTCTCGGCGTTGTTATCCACCTACAGTTTCTCTCTATAAAGACGTGCTAAATGTACATATTGTTTAAAGAATATATATCAAATAATTGATGCTACGGAATATAAGTCTGACAATTTAAAACCATTTGTATAATGAATTCTAATTAAAACTTGTTTTTATGTTGGACAATTCATGTCACAAAATTACACACGGTTGACAAAATACAATACACGGGAACCGCTATTGTACTGTTGTTCTTCGTCTGAAAGGGACGACGAAAAAAAAGTTAAAACCAATTACACTAAAGAAAGAACGAATGATTGTGAGTCTTCGTATGGTTATCACGAGATTATTGCATCTGACACTCTTAAACATTAAAATGTGTTTATGTTTTAATAGGAAATCCAGTTGAGGTGTTGACAGACATATATTTGAGATCTATGGGTCCAATTTCGGAAAAAGATATGGTACATATATTGTCTTTTTTACTATTGTATTTGTTCTCCGCTAAAAAATATACCAATGAACAAAATCAGTAGCGTTTTATGATTAAGTAATATTAGTTTATTAACACTTAGGGAAGTGAATATGAATTTTATGGACATCATGCAAAACTTAAAAGTATACCTTGTTCTTCCCAACAACAATACAACTCATGCGATTTTTCACTCTTTTATTATTTTTCATATTTTTTTAAGAAGACGATGTCGAAAATTTCAATCATATGGAAAAATCTAATTTAGCTCGAGTTGTCTATTGAGACATTTTACGGCATTGCGTCTTTCGGATGTAACAATATAGTTTTAACTATGCTTAATCTCATTAAAATTAAATACAGTTTTGATTTATTTTCTTGTCTGTTAAGTTAAAAATACGATAAATTTTTAGCTTATTCAAACTGTTTATGTCAAAAACCTCTGCGTTGCAGTGTTAAGATCTGTTAAGGTTTTCTTCACCTAATGTCTTTAAAACTCCCCTCTGAAGCCAATAGTTTGAATGAATATATTACGAAAGCGATTTTTTTTCCAATTTAACGAAGACAATTTCATTGCGAACTTTACATATTTTTTTATATTTTATATTTTGTTTTCCGTCTTGTAAAGAGTAACGTAACATTCAACTCAATGGAACGACAGTTAATCATGTACACAAATAATTAACTCTAACTCAAACATGTTATGGAAGAATTGTATATAAACTTTAACCATTCGTATACGCATTCCTTCAGAATGTTTCATCTCCCTTTTTTAAATGGTATTTTTAAACGCATGGCAACACACTCCAGGTAAACCAAAAACAATACAATATACAAATATCTTTGTCAAGTTGATAATAGCGTATTATTTCCTACTTATTTTTCAAAGGTGTATTCGATTGATATATACTTCAGACAACGTTGGATGGACGAACGCTTAGCAACTAATTCATCGACAGAAAAAGAAAATATTTCTGTCAGCATAAAAATTCTTGAAAAAATATGGTTTCCAGACACGGTTTTTTACAACGGACGTAAATCATATTTACATATGGTTCCTACGCCAAACAGATTCGTGCGCATTGGTCGGAATGGATCTATTTACTTCTCACAACGGTAAGCTTACGATTTATCGAAATAAGATGTGTTTGAATTTTTGATTTTGCCTATTTCTTAGATACTTTCCGCATAGATCGGTATTTTTGTTATTTTATTTTTTAGATATCTACTTAGCGCGCCGTGCCCTCAAATAATCCATCGTGTGCAGTAAACTTGTCATTTCCATCACTGATGAGGACAGACATTTGCAATTACTTAAAAATCAAAAATGACTTCTACCAGACGAAATACATTTGTTAAATCGTAGGTTGTCAATCTTGTATGCAGTATACTAAGTAAGAAAAGAGATATCGTTATATGTCTTTCTCTCCTCTAACAAATTCTGACATTAATGTAACTATGACATATCATACGAAAGTTTGTTAATATTTCTACAAAACTTGGTCAATTATTCCAAAACACGAAATCTCAATTACGGAAGCTATTCTCAAGAAAATAATGTTTGCTCTTGATCGGGTTGTTGTCTCTTTGACATATTCTCAATTTCCATTCTCAATTTTATGAAGTACCGAAGCGTTGTTGACTTATTTTTTCTTGTTTGACTCTGACAGCAGTACATATCGAGTATTCAACAGTCAGTTTTGACTTCCACTGCAATCAATGGCCCCATCATCATTTTCTGTTGCCTAGCAACGACTTAATCTGCAGTGTTCTTGAACTGACTCTTCTTCCCTTCTCAGACTCATCCTATTGACATCAACCTAACCACCCTTTCCATCCTTATTTTTGTTCTTCTTTTATCTGTTAATAAATAAAAAGATGTGATATGAGGAAAATGAGACAACTTTCCATCGAAGTCACAATTTATAAAAGAAAAACCATTAAAGGTCAAAGTACGATCTTTAACACTGATCATTGGCTCTCACCGAACAACAAGATGTAAATGGTCGCAAAATTACTAGCGTAAAACCATTAAAACGGGATACTAGTATATATGACAAGGTTTGTCTTGCTGATATTGGTCTATATTGAATTGTTTATCTAACACGAACTGGGAATCTATAAGACTTCAGTCAGACGTGAAAATAAAACGATCATTTATCAATCTAATTCAATTTTTACAGTTTTCGTAAATTAGTTTAAGGTTAACCTCAGAGAAGTTTGATGTATAGAAGAACAGTTAGTTTTGTCTATAAATGAGGTTTAACATGGAAACATTTTCATTTACGTTAAGGATATTTAGTACTCGAGTTTTATTCTCTAAATTGAATTTGAGATTAGATGTTCGCTTATACTGTGTAAATACTATTCAAATCATTCGCACTTTCTGTTGTTCTTATAATTAGAGAAAAACGATTAATTGGCACGCAAAAGTAAAACGAAACAGATAACAAATATTAACCTATTTAACCTTTAAAGCAGACTTAAGTAAAACTTACAAAAACCGAAAATCATAACAGTGAAAGTTTCAATACGTTAAATAAAGGCAACAGTAGTATACCTCTGTTCAAACTCATAAATCCATGGACAAAAAACAAAACCGGGGTAACAAACTAAAACTGAGGGAAACGCATTAAATATAAGAGGAGAAAAACGACACAACACTACAATGTAACACACACAGAAACAGACCAAGCAACAGACAAAATCCCACGAGAATAACAAATATAACATCAAAACCAAATACATGAATTTGGGACAGACAAGTACCGTGACACGTCTTATCACAATGTGAATTTACACTCAAAAATAAGAGAAAACAAACGACGCAACGTTAAAATGAACACATACAGAAACGAACTATAATATAACAATGGCCATATTCCTGACTTGGTACAGGACATTTTAAAGAAAAAAATGGCGGGTTGAACCTGGTTTTGTGGCATGCCAAACCTCCCCTTTTATAGCCATGTGAAATATAACATTAAGATGACAACTCATCACCACAAGACTACAATATAAATAAATTGGAGAATACAATTGACAAAGAAACATACGAACAACAGCCAACAAAAGGCAACAAGTTAAAAATTTTAATAAGATATTTCTGGATAGTTTTTCAGTTTATCGTAAATTATATCATAGTTTTTTCGTTGAAGTTCCCCGGCAACCTCACACGACATTGTGTCGTGAGGTTAAGCCGAGGATTACTATCGTATAATTACGATACATAGACAAACTATCTATAAATTATGAAATATCTTTAACATAATTGTTACAGTTAAAATGACAAATCATTTGAAGAGGTTATTTTTTAATTTTGCAGGTTAACAGTCCGTGCAATATGCAAAATGGAACTGCACCATTATCCACTAGACTTTCAGACATGTCCTTTATACTTTGGAAGTTGTAAGTGTCTAATAATTTATAAACAAAAATTAGACAAGTTAATGTTTTACAGTGTTTTGGGGTTTACAGAAAAACAAACAAAGAATAGAGAAAAATGGAACCCCCCTCCCCTCCAAAAAAAGAGAAAAAGTTGTTATCCCCTTTTAAATTATGTATTCCGCCATTTTTGTACATAAGACTTATTGAGTATCATAAATAATTTACTTTAAAAATTTCAAAGTTCGTGTCTTATTAGCCAGTTGTGGTCCAGACGTTCCGTCCCGATTTGATAGTCGCGAGTTCCTTATCAACCATTTAAGTTAATTACAGGGATTCCCGTTACTCTTTGATAGTCGTTAGTGTCTGATCAACCATTGTAGTTACCTAGATTCCCGTTATATTTTGAAAGTCGTAATTGTCTTATCAACCATAACTTAACAGTTACCTAGATTCCCGTTATATTTTGAAAGTCGTAATTGTCTTATCAACCATAACTTAACAGTTACCTAGATTCCCGTTAAATTTTGAATGTCGTAAGTGTCTTATCAACCATAACTTTACAGTTACCTAGATTCTCGTAAAATTTTGAATGTCGTAAGTGTCTTATCAACCATAAATTTACAGTTACCTAGATTCCCGTAAAATTTTGAATGTCGTTAGTGTCTTATCAATCATTTAACTTAATTATAAAGATTCCCGTTATGCCATGAATGTCGTTTTACAAGTGTTTTATTCACCATTTGCGTTACAGTCATTTTCTCCACGCTTTGAAAGAAGTTATAACATTAACAACTACTTTTTTTTGTACACCATCATTATAACAACCAATGTCTCTTTTGTGATGCCCGAAGACTGAATTTGTAAGTTAAAAGCTTATCAACCAAAACAGGAAGTAAATGAATTAATAAACGTTTGAGTTCCCGTCACGCTTTGATACATGTAGTCGTTATAATTGTCTTAGATATAGGAAGATGTGGTATGAGTGCCAATGATAAAACTCTCCATCTAAGTAACAAAAGTAAACCATTATTAGGTCAAGGTTATCTGCTAGCAATTTGTTGTAGCTTTTTTATTATTATTAATAGATGTATACCACTTTTGTTTTTCATATTGGAAAATATTTGTGATTCGTGATGTTTCTTTTAACTTTCAGTTGCTTATTCTGAGGACGATGTGAAATACACTTGGAATTCTGGGAAAGATGCGTCTGTAGCTCGAGCGCCTGACATGACAATGTCTCAGTTTGACCTCATCAACTTCTCTGCAGAAACTTCATTTACATACAGAAAAGATGGTGAGCATAGCAATCACACAATTTTCTTTTCCGGTTGGTTGCGTGTTTTTAACTCTTTTTCAGGAACCGGTCATATCCGGAAATATGAAATGACTCAATACACATTTAAGTTTCTCTCAATTTTGGTTTGGTTTTCATTGTAGCTACGTGCCACTGCTGGTGGAATTTTAATTCCCCGAGGGTATCACCAGCCCAGTAGTCAGTACTTATGTGCTGACATGAATTATCATTGATATGGTTATATTCATAAATTACCTGTTTACAAATCTTTTGAATTTTGAAATACTAAGGTTTTTCTATCTCAGGAATATATTACCTTAGCTGTATCTGGCAAAACTTATATTTTTATATGCTAAGCTTGTATAAGCATCTATGAATTTCAAGTCCACAATAAACAAAACTTGACGATAACCAACATAATAATGCTCTATCCATTTTATAGAATTTGATAATTGTAAAAGTCAACACGATCATTGCTAATGTTCAATTCATTAGGAGGATCATATCTCTATCAATGAGAAAATGAGGTCTGAATTAAACAGACGTTATTTGAAATTCTATTTATCTATTAATTGCAGAAACTATATCATTTATTCATTATGCCTAGAAGATGTCAAATTGATATATTATCTCTAATACAGAAACAAAGTGCCTTGTTATTAATTTCACAAAATGTCAGACACTTTTATCATCGTCTTATAATTCAATGCATAAAAATCATTTTTGAATAATTGTGAACTATTGGCGTATTGATATATTCAATAACAAGCGCCTGTCAACTGTTATCCATTCGGAACTCTCTGCATAACCGATAGTTAAGTGATTAGTCAGTTCGATGATGAATGGACGAGCATGCTTGTGATATATCTACTAGTTTTGACCACAAAATTACTATCATCAATAAATAGTGTCAAGGAAATTTGATACAAAGTCAAAGCATTTATTTAACATCAATCCGTTTAATTTGAATTGCTTTCAATATGTTACAGCGTTGTATATATCAGTAATAAAATTGGTAGCTGTCAATCAAAGGCAATGTTCTGTAAAAAATAAACACAAACTATCGTTTCGGTATTAAATGAACAGGGTCGGACATTGTGTTTTCACTTCATCGTGTTTTCATGATTAATACATCATGCATATTGCTTAACAATTATATATATTCGCATTCTGTACATTTGAATACTCTGCAATGTATAACTTGAAACTCATTTTCGAAGAGAATGCGAATTGGCGACTTGCGATGCATTAACTTTTCAAAAGTTTTATACTTATTCCAAAGAGAAACACTCTATGGCATAACAAAAACGATTTAACCAATACAACAAATTAACAAAATACAATAATAACAAAATTTAATCAGCAATTTAACGAAGTATGCTTTCAATCAACCATGCACGTTTTCATCTTGGGGTTTGATTAGACTATCTGATTGAATGCAATTTAATACCCGGTTTTACTTATATCTTGATTGTGTGCACATTTTAAGTGTAACACGTATGGGGCGCTTTCGCAATCATGCAAAATAAATCCATACGTATGTCCGCGTTTGTATCGAATGCAGTGATATCTAACTTTGTATCAAGATTTATTATTATAATGAATCTAATTTCAGTTAGACAATCCATGCTGACAGTTTATTTCAATCTAAGACGACATACGGGTTACTTTGTGATAAATATATTTGTACCCTGTATGTTACTAGTTATTTTATCATGGGTATCATTTTGGATTAATAGAGAAGCGACATCAGACAGAATAGCCTTAGGTAAGTGAAGTAAATGAAAGATAAGAGACATCATAAGGATATTACAATTCATAAGTCGAAAGCAAACTGACAATGCCATAGTAATAACAAAACAAACAAAAAATGAAGAAAAGACATAGAACAGAACACAGAACAATACATAGAAAACTTGGCTTAGCAACACACAAAACAGTCCTGTGTACTTGTAATATCAAATAAAGGGTAGAGAATATTGATATTGCTTTTCGACATCACAACCGTATCAATAGAATTATACTTTTTAGGAATTTTGGTTCTCAATGCTCTTCAACTTCGTACTTTATTTGGCCTTTTTAACTTTTTTGGATTCGTGCGTCACTGATAAGTCTTTTGTAGACGAAACGCGCGTCTGGCGTATACACTAAATTTAGTCCTGGTATCTATGATGAGTTTATATACATGTCACTAATATAATCCAACGCGTTCATCTCAAGAAACGCGTTATTAGATCTGATTTTATACACTAAAAATGCATCCCAATATCATATACATTTAGTTTTATGTATTTTTTTTTTGATAAATAAACTCATCATAGATACCAGGACCAAAATTTTATATTTACACCAGACGAGCGTTTCGTCTACAATAGAGTGACGCTCAAATCAAAATTAAAACTTTAATTATACATATAATATCTTTTATCGATTTGTACGTTCCTTCCCCCTCTGAATAACTTAAAAAACAGGAGAGAAAAATTCACAACACAGAATTTTTAAGTGATGTTAGCTCTACATTCAACACTAAAAACTATTGAACAAGCATTTGAATCCATTTTAGTACAAAAACCAGAGGTGAAACCAACGTCATATGGAAGTAACGCAGTTCCAGTTTCATAAATGTGTTCCTAATTATAGAGAAATGTACGAGGATAGCGGAACCGGATTCTTGCCTCGACAAGTTGAACAAGAAAACTATGTTTATTGCGACGTTAAATAAGACTGAACGGACAGTATATCAAACAAATATAAACCCTTGTAATCTAAACTATGAAGACAATGACAAAAGTGCGAACATATGTATGATGATTACTATCATATATGATGATATTATCAAGGAATTATAGAACCTGCAAATTATTGTTTTCTTAAATTTGAAGGAACGACGACAGTTCTGACCATGGCTTTCTTAGCGCTGGACAGTCGTAGTGACCTACCTCGTGTAAAATATGCTACAGCATTAGATTTGTATATTGCCTTATGTTTTGTATTTATTCTGAGTGCAATAGTGCAGTTTGCAATAGTTCATCGTTTCACAAAACATGGCCATGGAGATGTGGAGCCATCACCAACTGATAACGATGATGAAGATGAGGAAACTGAAGACGAAACTGTAGTAAGAATAATATATAGTGGAACTGAAAAAGTGTAATCTGGAATCCCTATTGATACATAATGCCATGTCCAATAACAAAGATGTGTTCCCGTAATCGTTTGCGTTTCAATTTAATACTAATCAACAACATTAATAGAATAATCAACAAAACACACAAACAAAACAGAACAGATTGTAGATATAAAAAAACACTGCACGACTCATACTGAAAATTATATCAAGTATGATGTCTCCTCGACAGAATCTGCTTACTTCCTCATCGCCTGGATCAAAAGATGATTTACTGAAAACTAAGAGGGGCGAAAGATATGATAGGGACATTCAAACTTATATGTACAAAATAAACAGACAAGGAAATGGCTTTAAAAAAAGATCAATAGACAAACAATAGTACACAAAACACAACATAGAAAACTAAAGACTGAGCAACACGAACCTCACCAAAAACTGGGATGATCTCAACAGCCCGGCAGGTCAAGCAGATCCTGCTCCACGTGTGGCACCTATCGTGTGGCACACTTTATTTTGAACCAGGTAAATACAACTTATCAACTAATATAGAAAAATATTATTGGACAAGAAAATGAAAAATATTTCACTTACCATGTATTATTCCATACGAAGTGGCAGTAAAAGTTAATGTATTTACTTACCTTTCATTTATTTGGTACTTGCCTTTTATCAATTTTAGTACACAGGGAATGGGAAACCTCACAACCAATCTTTCCATCCAGACACAAATATTCCTAGTAATCGAGTGTTCCTTTGTCGAGGAGAAAGTCGTCTCCGTGTATGGTTATCCAGCTTACGTATAAAGAACCGAAGACAATTCAAAAGACGAAAGCATAGAAACAGTGTCAGCCAAATTGACAGAGTGTCTCGGGTACTCTTTCCTCTAGTCTTTATTTTACTCAACTTTCTTTACTGGAGTTTTTATCTAAAGTAGGTTTTTGTTTACTTAACAATAAAAAGAAAAAAAATTAATTTCGTTTTGGTTTACACATGTAAGGCGAGCTAGGCTAAGGACATTACTTTTATTTGCAATAACAGTGCTTGAACTAGAAACTTTCAGAACGTTTAATCATCATCATCATCATCATCATCATCATTTAACAGTTCGAAAAAAAAACTGACAACGCCATGGCTAAAAATGAAAAAGACAAACAGACAAACAATAGTACACATGACCCAATATAGAAAACTAAAGAATAAGCAACACGAACCCCACCAAAAACTAGGGATGATCTAAGAGATTAACACGGAATTGGATGGTTCTAATCCAAACAAAATGTTTTAGTAAGACGCTGTTCCGGATATACTACTGGATTAACCGAAATAGACGCAACTGAAAATACAATTAAATGATTTGATATTTTTAAAGTCATCCGTATAAGTCGAAGACAAACTGATAAAGTTATTGCAATGCAAAATAAAACCTTTAAAAGACAAACGTTAGTCAACTAAAAACGACATAGAAAACTAGAAACCCCAACCAAAATCCAGTGGATAGTTATTTCAAGTGTATCGAATAGGAAGGCCGATGCCACTCCTTGTGTGTCATCTAACAGAATGCTCATGTGTTATAACGTTTCCGGTAGAAAGACTCATTTGGGGATGTCGTTGGGAAAAAAGTTTTAAAGTTTCTATCTGTTCTTTATATTTTTCACAATAATTGACAAAAATGGGTCCTACTAAAATGCGCCCGGGAGCGCCCGGGTGAAGAAAATGCGCCCGGGTGAAGAAAAGCGCCCGGAGAAGACAATATAGCGCCCGGGAAACAGAAAAAGCGCCCGGTGAAAATATATAGATATTTTATTGGCATGAGACAAATTTGTTAAGTTATGAACATTGATTTATTATTTTTATTTTAGACAATTCATTTGCAAATTCAGATAATAGACATTTGTAATAAAGCACAAAAACAAGTATGAATATTTCAATTTTAACAATAATATATGAATACTTTTCAAAAGATCGATAATAATGGATCACAGTTTATGTGGAAGATTTATAAAATGTAAGACATCAAAAGACATGTTTTTCAAAAACGATATCAAAATGAGAAATGTATAAGACAACCAAAATTTCACTGATAAATATAAATTTAATCAAAATTAGAAGAGGTACACATAATAAATCAGCACATGAAAAAAAGCAGTACTATACATGTACCGTAGTTGAAACAAGATACCAAAAATTGGGCAAAATTTTATAAAGAGCAAAAACTCCAAAAACGAGTTGATCAGCTGTGACAGACCAGAAGCATTTATAGAAAAATGCATTTGTGTATCCACTCAGAAGTCGTGAACTTAAGATGTACCACTAAAAAACATTTTATACAAAATTGAAAGACATTAAAATGATTTGAGTAGCGATGAGAACAAATAATGTTAAAAGGACACAATACATCAAGAGCATGTTGGTGAGACGAAATAAGGCCTAAAAAACTAAAACATTTATCAAATGATTAACAATCTATCATTAGCCACCCTTTTCAACAATTCCACCAGCTCAATACCTGATGAATAAATAGCATCGGACTAATATTTGTCATTCGAAACCGATAAACTACTGCTATAAAGTATACTTATTAGTTTTGCTCCTCATTGAAGGTCGTACGGTGACCTGTAAATGTTGCTGTTAATTTCTGTGCCATTCGGTCTCTTGTTGATAGTTGTTTTACTAGCAATGATACTTTTTTCATAGCAACTTGCATTTTTGCAAGGTGCTCGAATACCTGAAATACTCCTGCATAATGAGTCACTCAGATCATTATACTTTTATTCGTGAATATCACATTCGCAAAACACAACTATATACAGTCATTGATGATTGGATTTAAACATTGATAAAGGACACCAAACATATAAACCTGTATAAGATTTTTTTTAAACCTTCGACATGATCCCACATAAACTACTGCGGATTAATTATTTTACGTTGGATACTAATTTTAGTGAATTCCGTGGGTACAGGTGAACCACGAATTTAAATGTTCAACGAATCACGAATATTTCCATGGTCTTGTATGCAGACTTTGGCAGAACCACGAAATCAAATGTGCACGAAAGTGTAAGTTTTATTTAATCCACGTAAATTGGTATCCACGAAAATAAACGAATCCACAGTACTTAAATCGGAATTAAAGAGTTAGTGGATATCAAGAGAAACATTATGTTGGATTGACTTATTGAGGTCTATGCTTAATACAAGCACAGATTCATGATAAATTTAACAAAATCAACTGGAAGGTTCATCGTTGATTCTGGAGTACCTCAATGCACTGTGCAAGGTCCTGTTTTATTTAATCTCCATATCAATGATTTTGTGGGTCAGTAGATACGTATACACAAAA
Source organism: Mytilus galloprovincialis (assembly GCF_965363235.1). Lineage (NCBI taxonomy): Eukaryota > Metazoa > Mollusca > Bivalvia > Mytilida > Mytilidae > Mytilus > Mytilus galloprovincialis. The sequence continues at coordinate 77,783,719 of NC_134845.1, read as the reverse complement.
AACCCATCTGATACATAGTGTAAAATGGAAATAAGAATTTATAATTGCAATATTCCTTTAGCATGATGGAATCTTTGTCTATATTAATGTTTTCAATACAGTAATGATTAAACATTATACGAAATGAGTGACAAAATTTTCAATTGTATAATCATAAAATAACGTTGAAACTTCACAGCTACTTGAATTGGAATGAATTTGCAGAGAATTAAGCGGCATGATATTCAAAACACACGGTGGATAGGTTGATTTTTAGAAATCCCAGGAGATGACTACGACTAGCTTGAAAAGTACACTGAGCAAATCGTATATCCATGTACTGGTTTCCACAATTTTTTTTTTTTTTTAGACTTGAACAGCATATGGTAATGCTTTTCTGACGCTAATACTAACAATTTACTTCAGTGTCGAGCATGATCCTCTGATAAACGATTGATTTTGTGAAGTTTCAATGTCTACTTTCCCATATCTGTTGTTGTTTCTCTTGGTTCTCACTTCGGGTTTCTCTTGTGCTTTCTTTTCATTATACAAGAAAAAGATAGCAGGAAACTCACCACTGCAGAACAACTCAAGATACATGTACGCCACATCTTTAATCTTTTTAAGCAATTAAAAAACGAAACAAAGAATGATAATGAAAAAACATTTCCCCTACAAATGATTTACGCCTATCTAGAATCGAGGCGAATGGCAATCGTTTTAGGCCGTACGTAGATAAATTTCATGTTGTTGTGTTACTATCATATTGATATTTACCCATCATATCTTTCTATTTTTTTTTGGGGGGGGGGGGGGGAGAGGCGGAACTCGGCTGAAAATCAAACGGACTAGTAGATAGATACATGTAGAAAAATATTTTTTATTCTCCACAAACTAACGCCGTACGTCCAATGCAAGGTTAGCATATGAACTAATACAAAAATTGCTAGACTGCTTTACGCAAAATTAAGTTCAATATGCATGCCCTTATTGATTCATCATCTCGGGCCATTCATTTCAATATTTTCTGCTTTCAAAGTTTTTTAAGATATTCATTTATATGTAAACATGAGATATACTATAGACAGTATGGCTAGGAAAAAATATAACAGCGAAATAAAGAAAAGAAATATGTGTATTTCCATTTCCGTTTTCGGTTTCTGTTCCGGTTTCGGTGTATATTCAGTTTTCCGTTTCCGTCTTCTGCGTTTGTGTGAAGGGAAAATATCGGTGGTCTTATAATTAAAATGTTGATACACTTTTACTTTCTCGGTCGCGGTTAGTAAACTTTTGCAAGAAACTTCATCTGTAAAATACTGTGGTTTCATGACTGGAAAACGAATGAGATATAACAAATCACCGAGACATCCTCTTATATTCTCGTCCGTTGTCGCTAAACTTTTGTCATTGCATTTTTGTAGACCCCAGTGTAGCATTTTTTGGTAAATGTATTCCTCTTCACAGCGGAACTGATCAGAACCAAGTAATAATTTAAGACATTCCGCTGACAAATTTATGAAATCTTTTGAATCAAGAACTTCACTTCCGTGGATAAAAATGAAATTTAATACTTTCGTTTCTAAGTCTTCCATGTTGAAGTCGTGTGCTGCTTGTAGAACAAGACATGCATGATCCACATTCACATGTGAAGCTAAAAATGCATTGCACCCATCTGTTAACAGTTGTAGCATATACTTTTCTGATCCATATAAAATGTTCTTTACGTTAAAAGAATCCACAGTAATCTTATCTGTACATATAAACCTGCGGGAAGAGAAAATATTATAGAGGGAAGTGTTAATTCATTTACCATGTTCACATAACTATATTAAACTGCGTTGTTGTCCGTATATCACCAGTTCTTTTATCTTGACATTTTATTAGTGATATCTGTATGTTGCATAGGGTATCTACATGCACGTCTGTATTTATTATATAGCTCTAAGGAAAATGTTGGAAGTTTGATTTTGAAGTATTCTATGTAAAATATCACAAACAGTTAGTTTGACTCTTTCCACTGATTAGGACTGAAATTGAATGATTATTGTTTATCATCCTTGGTTTTTGGGTTTCGTGTTGATCAGTCTTCAGTTTTCTGTTGTGTTTTGTAAACTGTTGTTTAGATTTTGTGTTTGTTCGTTGTATGTCATTGCACAGTCAGTTTATGTGCGACTTATGAGTTTGATTTTCTCTTTGGTATCTTTTGCTTCAATCTTTTTTTTTAATCAGACCGATTGAAAAAATTATTTTTCCTATTCATATTTTTAGTTCCTGTGCCATATGTTCGTATATCTTTGCTATTCAATATTATATAAAATATAAAATAGAGCCAAACTCTTTGTTTTCAGTTTTCCTAACTGAATGAAAGCTGGACGAAAGATACCAGAGGGACAGTAAAACTCATAAATCGAAAATAAATTGACAATGCCATGGCTAAAAATTAAAAAGACAAACAGACAAACAATAGTTCACATGACACAACATAGAAAACTAAAGAATAAACACGAAACCCATCAAAAACTAGGGGTGATGTCAGGTGCAACTGAAGGGTAAGCAGATCCTTTTCCACATGTGGCACCCGTCGTGTTGCTCATGTTATAACAAATCCGGTAAATAGTCTAATTCGGTAGGTCACATTCATGAAAGAGAAGGGGATTGTAGTAACGACGTAAGGAACATATCTGATATCATTTGTGAAACAGTTATTCCATAACGGTCAACCAACTCGTGATGGCGTCCGTAAACTTTACGAAGTGATGATTTCAAATCCACCATTTGGAACTCTTGTTTTAATAGCTTCCTTGTGAGCAGCAGCCCTCTATTAAGAAAATCATGATAGGAAATGCAAGCACGGGAATATTGTATCAATTGGGAATTTTTTTTCATATTTTTTAGCATACATGGCAAGTTACATAGAATATAAGAAAAGAAAGCTCGTTTTAGTTTTTACGGTTTAAGTCTAACAGTTCTATCAAAGGATCACAAACCAGTATTGTTTCTACATCTAAAGATAGTTTCTTTAACTCAATCTAAGCACATTCTTGTAAATGTCGGATATATGAAAAAAATTGCTTTAAATCTACATATGTATTTTGCCTCTAGAAGGACAAAATCGAAATTACATCGAAGCGTTCTTTTCTCAATTTCAACAATAGCAAGAAACATAAGCATGTTCCATGCATGTAAAGGTAAACACTACTGTCAATAAATGACTCAGATTGAATTTTGTTAATCTTTCATCTTTTTTCTATATGATTTCAAATATAATTAGACCTGGATGCAAACTAAATTAGACTTACCAAATAGGACCAAATGAGAAACGATAGCCAACTTGATAAAAAAGGAAGTAAATTGTAAAATACATACATATATGTTGATAAATGTTATGTCACCATGTTCACATGTAAATCTATTTATTAGCATATTTTGCTTTCTTTATGTTCTTTTGTAATTGGTATTTAAAGTTACAAATACAACTCCACGACTTTTGAAGTCAATATTTATATGATATGATGTAAAATGTCATTTTAATTCTAAACATGCATTGAAAAGTATTATCAAAAGGTTGAAGGCATGCATGCATTGAAACTTTTTCTTAATAAAAGCTGTGTCACTCACCTGTATTACTGTGCATCTGTGCATCTAAGCTAGTTGACTTTCATAATTCACTGGGGTAAAGCTGATGACCGTAAATCGATTCACGGTCATCCAAAGAAGGCGGATGAAAAAATAGGTCAGTATCTGCATTGTCTGTTAAGGTGTTTCTATATCATTTTTTATTCAAAGTATACCTTTGTATGATGTAAATTTATAAAAAATTCACACGGAAAATCACAAATTACCACCGAGAAATGTGCATGAAACAGGAAATTCGATTTGAAAAAATCGCTAAGATGACCGTTAATCATCGTCAAAATATTTTCAAGATGACCGTAACATATAACAAGGATGACCGAGATTAGGAAAAGGATAACCGTAATTTAAAAAGGATGACCGTAATTTTATAGGATGACCGTCAATTCATAGCCTTTTGTTGGGTTTATCTCAATAGGTGCTCGGTTAGCGGATATAAATATGTTTAATCAATTTCTTTTGAACTTTTTTCCGAATTTTGAGTTCATGACAAATTTACAGCGTCGATACGACGACGAGTTGACGGAAATCAAACATCATTCAAACATATGAATATTTTATTTTCGATCTATGAGTTTGACTGTCCCTCTGTTCGTGTTGCCTTGTCTTTAGTTTTCTATGTTGTGTCTTGTGTACTATTATTTGTCTCTTTGTCCTTTTCACTTTTAGCCATGGCGTTGTCAGTTTATTTTTGATTAATGAGTTTGACTGTCCCTCTGGTATCTTTTGCTCCTCCTTCACTGACTTCATTCGAATGATATAGTTTGTTCTTCTATATTTATTTTTAGCTTATAACCTTTTTCTAACATCAGTTTAAGTTTTGTTCCTACAACTCCGAATCGTAAGGAGAATGACCAGTGTTTTCCTCCAAAACTTTCTAAAACTAAATGTTTGTGGACCAACATGATTGTCTATATTGTGTATCAAAATGCTCTCTATATTCGATGATGTCAATTCGCGGGTGGTATAATGATAACACATGTACTTATCTGAAATAAAGGACATTTGCAATGGTAGTTGAAAAGTAATAATATCAAATCAAATCAAATCAAATAATTTTATTGGTGCAAATTACTATACAGAAATGATACCAGCCGATATTTACAAAATACAGATGCAAAAATAAACAAACAAACAAACAAACAAACTAACAAAAATAAAAAAAAAACATATCTGATAAAAGATATATATTTTATATTTACATTGCGTGGAGGTGTTGTTCATACAATATTATTAATTCAAGCTATTACAATCAGCTTTTTACTATAAAAGCTCTAAACAACATTATGTTTGCTTTAAATGAATGTTCAAATTATGTTCAAATCATACATATCGCTTATTCCAGCTACACATGCAGTACTAATGTCCGTATCATTACTTTTCAAAATGAAACTTAACTTATCTTGTTCACACATATTAACAAAAGATGGAACTATATCACTTAAGTTACAAAAGAGTACATTTCTATTAAGTTCTAACGCATCCTTGCAAATTGGACAATTTCTCTGTTCTAAAGGTGTTCTAGTATATCTACCAACTTCTATTAGTAATTTGCTATTACTAATTCTGATCTTTACCATTTTAGAAATAACAATTTTGTTTATAAGGTCCAGTAGAAGATATTTTTCTAATTCAAAATTATTTTTAACTTTGCGATATGTTCTTAGTTTATTACCATGACTATTAACATTATTAGAGTCACAAAAAAAGCTTGTTTCCAGTATTTTATGAATTCCTCTTCTAATTTCTTTTGAAATGAAAAAAGTAATTTTTTCTTTGACATAGTATTTTGAATTTCCCAGACATGCATTAATATCAATGGCTATACATGCATTTGTTAAAGGTGTATTTATTAAATGTCAATAAAAGGAACCCCAGATTAAAACAATCTGTTGGCTTGTAATTGTAGGCTGTGCACCCGTAAGGTGCCGTTTAATCGCGCTTGTCTACACCACTTGTTCATGTGCATGTCTTGTTGTATGTTCATTTAAAAAAATATATTCTCTAAAGTAAAAAAGATACATATGGTGTACTATTTATTTCCTCTACCTATAGGATAATACTCTTTTGAAATAAGTTTTATACTAATTACTTAATACAAAAAGGAAGTAATACAAATACGGATATTTCGTAGAATTGACGGTCATCCTTTAAAAGTGACGGTCAATTTTTTAAATTACGGTCATCCTTTAGAAATTACGGTCATCTTTTAACCAATTACGGTCACCCTTGTAATAAATCGCTGATACTTTTACGGTCATCTCGATTTTATCAAATCGTATTGCCGGTTTCATGCACATTTCTCGGTACTAATTTGTGATTTCCGTGTAAATTCTTTTTACATTTACATCATACCAATGTATGCTTTGTAAAGAAACTGACATAGAAACACTTAAACAGACAATACAGACACTTAACTAATTTTTCATCTGATATCTTGGGATGACCGTGAATCGATTTACGGTCATCAGCTTTACCCCAGTGATTGTCGATTGTGATTTGCTTCTCCTCTTGGCTGTTTACATTATATCTCTGTCAACTATATCTTTTTGAAAACATAAACCGCAAAAACATTTACAAGGAGTAAACATTCCCGTAAGGAGTCAACTGACAATTTCATATATTTGATGTTCTTTTATGTCTTGTCTTGGTAGTCCATTTATTCATCTAAAGTTTTTGTAGTTCTCATGATAATTGGCAGAAAAAAATCCGAACAAAACTATCAGATCAAGGCCGTTACTGGATAGACATTTTGCAGTGTACTAAACATTGCAAAAGGTATTCATTCAATTAACGGATGGTAAAGTCTTAAAATGGTATTTTAGTATTTGTTATGAATCATATTGTTTTAAATGTATTCATGGTATTTACCATTTTTTTTTACATCTAGAGTTGTCTCTGATGTGCTTATGACTTTGGTTTGCTGTGCTGATTAATTACTGTATATGACAAATCCAAAAATGGAGCGAGCAATATATCTGTAGACGTCTTTATTTATCGAAATAGATAAAATTGAAAAAAAACTTAATAAATTTATGGTCATACAAATGAGTCGATCACAAACTAACAAAGTTAGCGTCAAGGTAAAAAAAAAATAGACAATATTTATTTGGGACATTGCATAAATCGCGTTGTTTTGTAGTGTTTACGACGTTACAGTATCATATGAAATCTATTCCGATATATGACCACTGATATAAGATTATTAAAAGTTGGAAAGCTATTGAGTCATTTTGAGGACATTTGCATACACTTTGTTATGGTAGTGGTGGACTTGTAATGGTACTTGCATGGCTATGTTCTTTTGTGATAAACAGGATTGGGTCTATGAGACAGCAACCAAACGACACCAGAATATGAAGAGGCAAATGAACCATACTGTCTTCAATATAAGACAGTTGTTTGTACAATTTGTCAATTTCAAGCTCTAGAAAGTACAGATTATAAAATATTAAATTCAACAGATACTTTTAAAGGTCTACAATAAACATCTAATTATCCAAATGATAAAAAATATTACCAAATACATGCAATGCGGAGCTTCCTGGAACATAAATATGTAGCGGTGATAAAGTACTGTAAATTCAGAAATTATTGCGAGGTTTTTAGTATTGCTATAATTGCGACAGAAATGCAAACGCAATAATTTTAACTTGCATTTTGAAATATTTTATTTGAATTCAACAGGATTTTTCTCAAAATCGTAAAAATTAAAATCGTATTTTAGTCTAAAATGATAAAATCGCAATATTAAATGTATGAAAATACATGCAATGCCGAGCTTCATGGAACACACATATGTGGCGGTGATAAAGTAGTTTATTTAAATCCGAATTCTTGTCACGTTGTATTTGGAATATTTGGAAGACTTAAATGTAACTAATGGTACATAATTAAAGGAACATACACTAAAACTGTGTACAAAATCATATCATATATATTTTATTGCTAATCAAAGCGCGCACAAGGAGCAGAACAACCAACATTAATTACATACAAATGATTACAAGTTATTCAATATGATAAAGACACAATGTTATAAAAATAATAAATCAAAGCGCTTTAAGCACTGTAGGCAGTTAACCAAAAACCAAGGCAAACATAATTATGAAAACTGTGGCAATGTTGCTTCAATTTTTTTTAAAGATTTAAAAGAACAAACATTAAACATTCATATATAATTGTACATTTTTGTTCATTTAATGAATTAATCATTAAGGCAAATAATTTATATTTTATCAAGGTTTTCAATAGCAATGTATACATCAAGTATATTTTTTTTCATGGTCATGAGTCTCGAGTCAGCCGTGGTACAAACTCGCAATGATTGCAGTTCTTCTAGTTGATCTTAATTGTTCGTATTCGTTGACTGTTAGTATTTCAAGTTGACTTTAGTACGAGCTTGTAAAAGTATGAATGGACTTACTTCCCTGGAAAGAAAACTGAGTTTGTGTTCTACAGTATAAAAGTTATGAGACACAAATCAGACAAATGTTTACTACTACAGGGATCAATAGTGAGGTCTGACTGACCTGTCCATAGTAAATGTAAATGACTCCCACCTTCAACCCAAGTCCATGATGTCTAAGTTTGGAATAAAATGACAGGTGTTAGGTCTAGCAAAGTGATATGCATATGTGACGCCTATGAGATTGACCTTGTATGTAATTCAATCTTTTTGAAATGACAAACGGGAATGAATATGGTTTAGGAGTTGGTATCTCAATCTTTTACAAGTTCTCAAAACACACACAAGAGGGTGTGAGTGACCCTAGGGACTACCCCTATTTTTCATTTGATTTTTTATATTGTCCCATACATGAATATATATGGTTTAGGGGTGGGGGACCCCAGTGACTTGCCCTATATTTCATTTGATTTGTTATATTGTCCAATACATGAATATATATGGTTGAGGGGTGGGAATCTCATCTGTTTCCAAGTTATCAAACAGGATTGGGTAGGGTGACCCTTAGGACTCTCCCTATATTTTATTTGATTTGTTCTTTTGTCCCATACATGAACATATATGGTTTAATTTAAGGTTAGGATCTCGACTGCTTCCAAATTTTCAAACAACAGGAGGGGTGTGGTGACCGCAGGGACTTCCCCTATATTTTATTTGATTTGTTATTTAGTCCAATACATGAGTATATATGGTTACGTGGTGAGGATCTCGACTGTTTCCAAGTTCTCAAACATGAGGGTGCAGTGACCCTAGGGACTCCCCCTATAATTCATTTGATTTGTTATATTGTCCAATACATGAATATATATGGTTTATGGAGGGGATCTCAACCGTTTTCAAATTCTCAAACAGGAAGGGGTAAAGTGGCCCCACGAACTCCACCTATATTTCATATGATTTGTAATATTGTCCCATACATGAATAAATATGATTGAGGGGTGAGGATCTCGACTGTTTCCAAGTTCTGAAGCAGGAGGTTGTGGATGACCCTAGGGACTTCACCTATATTTCATTTGATTAGTTATATAGTCCCATACATGAATGTTTATGGTTGAGAGGTGGGGATCTCATCCGTTTCAAAGTTATCAAACAGGAGGGGGTAGAGTGCCCCATAGGACTTCACATACATATAATTTGCTTACATTCAGGTATCATATAATCTAATTGCACTATATGTGTAAAATAAGAAACTTCCAGCTATTTTAACTGACCCATCAAAATTGAGAAAAAAAATACCCATTTAGTAATATGTTTACACTTTAAAAGCATCTAACTTGTTTTACCAAAATTTATTACTGATAAAGAAAATTTATACTGTCACCAGGACCATATATACAGTTCCCAGCTGTCACAAAGACTCACATTGTTTTGGATTTTGACATTGAAATTTGTCAAAAAGTAAGTTTGAGTTTCCTATGGATACCTATGGATCTTCAGAACGCTGGCACTGTTGCACCATTATATTCTGCTCTACTTCATCATCATTGTATTTAATTTTATCTTACCTCCTATACATTTCTAGGAATATGATTGGTTAAAAGCGTCCGCGTGCAAACCGTGTATATTTGATATTAGGTTAGTAGGGAGGCGGGGCTTATCTCATACACGGTTAGTAGTGGGGTTACGTCCCTTTATATTCCATATTAGGTAAGAAGGGGGCGGGGCTTATTTCATACACGGTTAGTAATGGTGTTATGTCCCTTTATAAAAACCAAACGGTACTGAAAAAAAAACTTAAAAGTTCCAACAGACGAAGAAATTGATGATTAAGATTGAAATAAATTCATAAAACACATTTAAACCTTACAATTCGTTATTGTTGGCATCTGTTTTTGTAGGATCAATGGAAGTATTTTCTTAATGCTAACAGTATTGAATGCTCATTTTGAGAATCACTAGTCTTAATTTCACACGTTAAGATAGTCGGTAAGATAAATTCGTTACATAGTGTGCTAGTGACGTAATACGGTATATATGGGGTCAGTAAATTCCATATGGGGATTCGAGCTTTGGTCTCACCCCATATGGAATTTACTGACCCCATATATACCGTATTAGGTCACTAGCACACTATGTAACTAATAGTACGTTTCTCACATTTTCAGTACAAAATATTTTCTGTTTTTTTTTATTCTTTTACATATATCTTTTGGTTTTCAATTCTAGTGTTTATATTTATTTAGCATGCAAAGATGTAATTTGTTATCTGTCTGATGTTTTTTAAAGTTCTTCTTCTCTAGGTAAATTCCTCCGCAACGGAGCACCCGTGTCACACGGTAAAAAAAGCCCTTATTTTTATTTAAGATTGTTTAAAAACATGGAGCAGACTAGATTAGAATATATACAATCCTTACAGGAATATTCTTGTCCTAAAACCATGTAGTAATGTAAAATCTATCATAAAAATATTTACACCTACCATTTTATGTACATTAAGCATACACTAATGTATGTCAAGATATCTTAAAACGCACAGATTAAAAAGGAGTGGAACAGAATACTAGTAAAAGGTAAAAGGACACGGTTTATTTAAAGACAAGTATTAAAGATCGCCAAAACCCGGAATTACCCATATCCGCTCCCGGAATCGGATCCGATATTAGAATTTTCTTCTCATGTCAGTCATTTTGTTTTCAATGTTGTTTTTGTCAGATACGGTTTTACTCGAATTTACACAGTATTTGTCGGCGATTTTCTGTATAAAGCTAGCGGTTGAACAAAATGAACATCGCTGTCATGAATAATAATGTTAAAAACAAGTTTTGAGATCGTTTATTAGGAGACTTTGGTAAAAAGGTTTGCTAAGTTATTTCCTCTCAAGTCGTGCATGTCGAGCGTAGCTAGTATCCAAGTCGAAAGTCCGACTGCAAAAGTGGAAGTTCGCAGACCTCGGACAACCGCTAATTGAACCCCTGCCTCCAAATTGAAAAGATACCAAAAATTTCGTCTTATAATTTAAAATTGCCGCCAACAGCATGAACAGTGGAACTTATTTTAAGACTACTGACGTAGTTGACTACGTATTGATGACAAACAATATTCCTACGACTTTTGCCATTTGGGAAATCTAAACTACTTGTCTTTAAAAAAAAATTGGCGATTAAACATTTCATACATTTGTTCTTTGACAGCTTAGCCAAAATCTCAGGGGATAATAAACTACAAAAAGATTCCTAATGTGCCCTACTTCCTATGTGCAACTTCAAAACTTTTGGATAAATTGACGATCATTTAAGGTTTTTCTGATCATATTTTTTGTAATCAAGAATTAAAAGTACGAATAAACTGTCCAATAAGTTATGAATAACATAACATCCAGCTAGATGATAACAATGGCACATATTTCAGCATTTATTGGGTAGAACACAAATCTAGGGTGCTCGCATAAGGCAGCTTAACTGCCTAAAAATTATTAAGACAAGTAGAAGAATACAACAAGTACAGTTTTTAATAATCTAACTAGGTTAAGAAAAGGGGGTCACAGGGCATTACTATTATATCTATATATCATTTTAGGTGTAATACCACCAAATCATGGTACGTCACATCCGGTTGAATACGAAAGTAGGTCTAAAAATATATTCCCTTGAATTCGACAGTTGTAGAAAATTAACCCTGCATTTCGATGCACTTAAATTTTTCTGAGTCATAAACATGTATTTTGGGTGTCTAAAAGCATCATTCTTTTTTTATTTGATGGTCTTATAAAATATTTTGGATAGTTAAATTTACATAGTTACCAAAGACCGTAACCTGTAAATAACAGTGCAAAAATTAGATTGTTTACTTCCGGTGATGGTTACTTTCTTATATGCAATGAAATGTAGTGTGAAATTTTCACTGTAGCACTGGAAAGGATCAAACTTTATTCTTGCAAAGTATTTCTTTGGTTGAAATACAGGTAAATACTGTACAATTGTTTTTAAAATGCCAATTTAACAAAGACTAATAGGGGAAGATCAATGGGGGTATTACACCTATTTAGGGAAACTACAAATGCACTCGTGACCTTATTGTACTTTCATTTTTAAAAATTATTACTAAACTAGTTAATACGTTGTAGACATGGACTATTCACAATGGATTGAGACACAGAAAGCACGTTTGAGGGAAAATTGCCTTGAAATGGGGGTTTACGGGTAAGTGTAGCTAAGTCAAATGAGGAGACAGAAAAGCTGTATTCAGTTTATAGTGTTAGGTTCCTTTGGGACAGAAAAAAAAAGAACATTGTATGGTCACATATTTGCATACATGTTGCACACTGAGAAATTTGACCTATCAGAGGACGTTGATGTGTCTCATCTGTGTCATCAAAAGAGATGCATCAACCCTGAGCACTTGTCTTTCGAGCCGCCTCATATCAACCAAGATATTGTCGTGGTACACACCCAACAATCGAAAACACAAACCCTACCAAGACTGTTTGATTTAAAATGGTAAACAAATAAGGGTTTTAAAGAGAAGTCTTATTTCTTCTTCATATAATTTATGAAATACACTTTTGAATCCACATATATTACATTGCTATGCTAATCCCTATTTTTCTTGAGCCTCTGTGTAAATCCCTTACAGTTTTGTTCATACAACATGTGATTTTTCATTTCAGTGTTAGCCCTGTACTGAAGAGCATTCTGTTGAAAAACCATTTATGTGAATTGGTCTGCAGATGACACTTTAGCATTGAGGTATGTATCATTTAATGTCATGTTTTTTGGGGTTTTTTTTGACCGCAAAAGTTTACAATTTGCCATTGTGTTGTCTCCATTTTGCACCGACAAAACATCATCTAAACACTTATTTACCTTGGATTTATACAGATCAGAATCCACTCTAACATACTTGAATTTTATAATTCGTACCAATTTTTTTTTACCAGCATTCCAAGGGACATAACCCTTGTTAAAACCATTTTGAGGGATTTTTTATTACTCTTTCTCCCCATTTTCTAATGTAAAATACAAGAAAGTGGACTTTTTGTGTAAATCTATTAGAAATATACTGTTATAAGTAAATAAAATGACTTTGATACCAGTAGCAATAAATGATTGACTGAAAAGGAACCATCATTTGTCACATTGGGGGAACAGACCAAAAACTCAAGTTACACACAAGGGCTTATAGAAACTTCCGTGGAGACTGTTAACATTTATACAGACAGTTCTTTCAGCTAATACACTTTAATTATTGATTTAACATTACATTTCTTTCATTTTTTGGGGAAAATAATCACATTTGTTTTATTTTTTTGACAAAAGATATCAAGTTTTGATGAAAAAAGAAGGAAGAAGGAAAACTGGACCAAAACAGACCTTCAAATGAACTCTAAAAGGTGCAATAAAATTGTTTATCATCTTAAAGTTGTCTTTTGTATCATATTTAATTGTTTGAATGCATAGATAGTGGGTGTAATTATTATCAGATATTAGTCAACACTGCATTTTATAATGATACACTGAAATTAGGATTTTTCGAATAAAAATTAGACTGAAATCGTCGTAGGATATGGCCTTACATTATAGTGATTTTCTCTAAAACTATAGCTCTGACTGAGACATAACTTGGCAGTTATGCTTGAAACAACTTGCAATTGAAGGGGAAAAAATACATTAAGTTTATTTGACATTTAGATGTTCTTTAGGTGTCATACCACCAAATCATGGTACGTCATATCCGGTTGTATACGAAAGTAGGTCTAAAAAATATTTCCTTGAATTTGACAGTTGTAGAAAATTAACAATGCATTTCGATGCACTTGAATACATGAACATGTATTTTGGGTGTCTAAAAGCATCATTCTTTTTTTATTTGATGGTCTTATAATATATTTTGGATAGTTAAATTTACATAGTTACCAAAGCCGGTAACCTGTAAATAACAGTGTACAGATTGGGTTGTTTACTTCCGGTGATGATTACTTTCTTATATGCAATGAAATGTAGCACTGTGCAATTTTCACCGTAGCACTGGAAAAGATTAAACTTTATTCATGCAAAGGTAAATACTGAGAAACAAAAATGCCAATTTAACAAAGACTAATAGGGTAAAATCAATGGTGGTATAACACCTTTAGGAAACTTTCCTATAAGAGGATAAATTTTCCAATAATTCTCCGAGTTTCTGGAGTAAGAAAATATCTTCAGAAGACATTCGCCAAATATATTTCATTTTTATTTAATATCTTTTAAACCACTAAAATATTTAAACCTTGTTTTATTTCATTTAAAAAGTTGAAACAAATATTTGAAAGTTTGTGGCACTGAGGAAGAAAATGAATTTCATCCTCCACCTCAGTACCACACAATTTACAGATATGTTCAGACACTGTCAGATTTTTGTACATTCCCCTCTTAATCACTAAATCATGAGCACTGATACGGAATATATATAGAATATTATCATATGAATATACAATCTATCTTTTCTTATTGTCTAAAAGCATATCTTCTGTGATTGAACGTTAAATTTACCACGGGAATGAGTGGTAGACATAAGATTTGGAACAGCTAACGTGTACCTAAATCATCATTTCATATGCAACGTCAAAGACCAAAAAGTACAAAAAAGTATAGCCAAAACTAGGCAAGGAGTCAGAGCTTTGCATTAGGGAGATACATTCCTTAATTTCAAATAATGTCCAACATTTTTGTAACAGCAAATTTTTTAACACAAAATCCGTATTTTCATGCCTAAAATCTGCAACTGGAAAAGCAGATAATACTAAGTATAAAAGATGAAGAAGTTAATACATATCTCTCGTCATGAGCAAATATTGAAAAGCTGGAATAAAAAGTAATATAATAAAAGAATTGATGACTTTTACATAGTTGATACAATAACGTATCAACCCCTAGAGATATGACATTTCTCAATGACATAAGTTATAGAAATGTACGTTTGTGTTCATGTATTATTAGTTACATACTGTAAGCCACCCGAGAGCATCCTGTCCTATACTCGGTAGTTTACTTTAATAACACTTAAATACAGTATGTGGCTCATGTAGCAACTCTACATTTGTATTAAATTTCCTAAATTACTTGTCAGGTATGGTCTTCGGAATGTTTAATATGCATGTATTGAGCTATCCCTTGTATTCGAGTGTTACTGAGCTAATTTTGTTCCTAACGGCTTTCCATAGTTTTTATGTTTGAACGAGCGTCCTCCAACATCTATTGTTTTCATCAGTGTAGATTCATGTGCTTTTTGTATGTGTCCAAGTTCAATAAAAATAAAGTTATCTTTCCAATGTTAACAGTTTTTATTTGTTCACTGTTAAAAGTACGTAACATTATAACATCGTAAAACTATATAAATAAACAGTTGCGTTCAAGTGTACAGAATCATAAATCCTTAAATACATATTTGTGGTGTCCGACGTGGTGGGAGATAGCTTACTGTACAAAAGACGGCTAATTAAATATCAGTAAACTTCATTATGTTATCCTTATTCTCACCTAAAGGTTATTGTTGCTTTATTTGTTCTTTTTAAGGTTTGAACTTGCCGCCAGCAAAACTTTGGGCTATCTGCCATTGCTGAGTGCTCCCGCGTTTATATACTAAATTGTAATTGTCACGTGACATACTAATCCACTTTCCGGGAAGCCGGAACTATACAATTTTCAGATAATGAAAAACATAATATACATATCATCTTAAGTTGTCCGAACATTGTCCTTATACATAAAATATCAAAACAAAGCTATAGCATCTAAAATATCGATAAAGAAGCTTGAAATAAACAATCGGACACCACTGCGCGCGCATTGATTTAGCAGACGATCTGCGTTATTACATAATACGTAAATAGCATACAACATAGTTCATTTCAACCATCTAAATATTTACAATATATTTGTGTCCGGCAGGGTATACTTATTAAATATCTTATCTGTGGTATTAAAAATACAATATTAGATCAAATGTCCAGGGGACACATTGGTATTTAAAGATATAAAAACACATGTTTCTGTCCCCACAAAATGGCACACGACAAAGTCTCCGTAAATAAACAATTGCAGTTGAAGTATTTTCCTATGTATATCAGGCATATTAGATCGTTTGAATATTTGGTTACAAGAAATGATTCTTAATACGGGAATTACATGATATATAACACGAAGAAGGTAAGCCATGAGTAATTAAATACATTCCCTGCCGTAACACTTGTACAACAAAAAAATGTAAACAAATGAAAAATTCATTTCACTTCCAGTGTTTTACACATTAAAAATTTGATTAACTTGATAATTATTATCCTAGTACCAACATATGTACACACCTAACTTGTAAAACTTGTTTTAGTTAATGATATGCCTCCCCCTGTTATTTATTAGCAAACAAAATGTAACTTTGGCCTGTGAAATCCATAAAAAAATAGTAAATTAATGCCATATCTTTGATTACAAACAAAAATGTTTTACTTGCTCGTGCGAGCCAAGTTACTATGCGTAAGAATACAACCGTTATGTTTAAAAGAATAATATTTCTTTTTCTGAATTTATAATATCATAACAAGTCTTTCCAATGCCTTACACTTTCCCCAACTTCAATATATATTAATTCTCCTGAATTAAAAAAAACTATCAGTATAAATATTTTATTTAAAAGAATTGTTCATAAATTGTCTTTCTCTTCATTGGTCTTCACCAAGTCTAAGTTGTACACCCATGGCATCAATTGTGTTCAAGATAATGTCTGTTGATGTGTCTCTCTTTGATGATGATGCTTCAATCATATCAAGCAATTGTAAGGTGGTGGGATCGTCTGTTTTACTCTTAATACAGAAAGTATCTAGACTTAACTGTCATTGTATTGCCCTCTGTTGATTGTGGGGTTTTCGTGCCTGGAAGTGCCAAAAAGTGATATTTTAATAGAAGCTCCTCCTTTGAAAATTGAAGCTGTTTCCCGGTGTTTAACTCCAGTGCAATGCTAGCATACTCCCAGTTGAAATATCTTTGTTCAGGGGATATGTTTTTCCAGTTCTTCGGGGGACATTTCACTTCAGCTGGTATGGTAATCAAAGTTACGATTTATTCTTTTTCCCATTCCCTCCTCCCAGCTGGGAAAAGTGGCATCCCACCTCTCCTTAAAAGTTTGTCTGCTCTTTCACTGGCAGTGTAAAATTGTTCACTTTGCAGGTTCTCTCCTTCCTGCAGTCTCATTAGTTCTGCTTCCTCTGACCTGGTTTCTTCTGCTAATCTCTTGATTTCTGCCTCCTCCTGTCTCCTTAGTTCTTCCTCTTTCATTCTAATTTCCTCATCCTGTTTGTGTTTTTCCCTTCTCTTTTGTTCTTCCTCCTCCACCTGTTTCTGTTTTTCCTGCTTCTTACGTTCTGCCTCCTTCCGTCTTTTTTCCTCCTCCTGTTTCTGTGTTTCCTGCTTCTTACGTTCGTCCTCCTTCCGTCTTATCTCCTCCTGTTCCTGTTTTTCCTTTCTCTTTTGTTCTGCCTCCTTTCGTCTGCTTTCCTCCTCCTGTTTGTTTGTTTCCTGTTTCTTACGTTCTCCCTCCTTCCGTCTGATCTCCTCCTGTTCCTGTTTTTCCTTTCTCTTTTGTTCTGCCTCCTTTTGTCTGACTTCATTGTCCTGTTTTTTGTTTTTCCTGCTTCTTTTGTTCCTCCTCCTTCCGTCTGTTTTCCTCCTGTTCCTGTTCTTCCCTTCTCTTTTGTTCTTCCTCCGTTAATGTCATTTCCTAATCCTGTTTCTTGTCATCCTTTCCTTTCTTTATTTTCTTTACCTTCTGTTCCTGGTGGTTAGATTTTTTCTTTCTTTTCTCTACATTTCTCTCTTCTTCCTTCTTGGTCTTTTTACCCTTCTTCTGGCTTGTTGCTTTCTCTGAAATCTCTGGTTCTTCATTGTCGCTATCGTCTTCCAAAATAATATCAGATGTTGATGGCGTTTTCAATGGTGATAGAGGATTTGTGACGGCTATTGTCTGTTTTCCTGGGAATAGTTCATCTGACGTTTTTATATCTGTTATATATTCCTCTGATATTGATAGTTTCCTAGCAACTACTGGAGTCACTATAGACTTTAGTTTACCGTCTATAGAGGTAGAGAAGGTATGTGATCCTGCATATTTTATGTTTACTAGTGCTGTCATTCTTCTTATCAGAGCGTCAAGCATTTTGTGGTCTCTAAGAACCAGGTCATTCAAATGGATCATATAAAATCTTATAGACACTCCAAGGTCCAATTTGAAAATGGCTGTAGAGTCCCCAAGGCCCAAAGTTAGTTGTTGGAGGGCCAGCCCTTCATAGATGATGGGGCGTGTTGGTGAGTAAGATCCATTGGGTTTCTCCGACTCAACCTCTTCTTCTTGCGTACCTCTTACCATTTCCTTCGGACACTTCCACCCTAGAGTCCAATCCTCTTTCTTTCTGTTGGTGTTGTCAACCCTGTTCAAGAATTCCAGAACCTCAATCCTGGCTTTCATTGCTTCTTGCGAATTTTCGTTGGATGGTAGGATTACCTTAGCATAGGTCTCTGGGAAGTTTGCCATCCAAAATCCATTGTTTTCACTTAGGAAACTATAAGGCATCAGTTCTATTTTACTACGGTGGTTGGCCATGACATGCTCTTTAAGGTCGACCATCCTCCTGTATGACTTTTCTTCAGGACACCAAACACAAACGACCGAAAGCCGTTGGTGTGGTGCAGCTGCCAGATGATTCTTCAATTGTCTCCGTGTCCGGAACGTCATGGGACACAACCAACACTTCACCTCAATTTGGGATGATGGTCTCATTCTGAAATTGAATCATCAATTATAAATCCCTCCACCATACAACATATATTAATACAATACATAATATCATGTAGTGTGACTATATTTGTTTGTGTGTTTAAAATCCTCCCCCCATATGGCATATGCTGGTAGTAATGGATCAGGCAAAAATATGATATCCACCCCCTTGGTCTCCCTATTCCAAAAATTTCAAGCCTCCTCAAGACAGAAAGTTGTCGTTAATTGCTTTCCGCCGCGCAGCTTGCGCATACAAAAAAAAACGCTTGGCAGTAGTTTAATCTGCCATTCCCCTGGCAGGAAGGATCATCCTTCCCTTACAGCCAATAATATGTCCTGAGAAACAATGGCCATTTGTCTCCCTTACATATTCTTCCAGAGTGGATCCAACTCTAGGAATTCCATCATGACTTTCTCCAGTCTGAGATAAGTCATACAGTTACTCTTAAACATAGTAACTCATCAAAAAAATTAAAAACGTAACAACTTTATAACTAATTTCGGCTATTCAAACAACGATGAAAGGCATCTCAAGCCTTCCTACTGGAGAACCAAGTGGGCGTATTCCGTCCTTGATAGTGCAGTAGTCTATCAATGTGGTAGACCTTCCCTGGCTGTTTCTTTGACCTTCTCACAAGGTAAGTGATGTCGTCAATTTTCCTTGTGACAACATATGGTCCTTTCCATTTTGATGTCAGCTTATGACAAATTCCTTTTTTCTTCGATGCATCATAAAGCCATACAGCTTGACCTACTTGTAATTCGCGCTTTACTGCTTTCAAGTCATAGTGACGTTTTTGATACTCAGAATTCTGCTTAAGATGTTTCCTAGCAAGTACATGTGACTTTGACATAGCGTCCTGTAATTCATTTACATATTTATCTGTTTCAGGGGAAGTGGATTCATTTGGTCCATCAGGACGTGGAATAACAGCTTCTGCCAAACATCATCATGTTAGGGGTCTGTCCTGTACTGGCGTGAACTGATGATCTGTATGCCATCAAAACCTGTGGCAAAATCTCATCCCAGTTTCTCTGATCATTTTGACAAAAAAATGTTAGCATGCCTAGGAGTGTTCTGTTAAATCTTTCTACGCTTCCGTTGGACTGGGGGTGTTGACTTGTACTTCTAGTTTTGTCAATTTTAAGTAGATCACACAGATCTTGAAACAGCTTTGCTTCGAAAGACCTTTCTTGATCAGAGTGGAGCTGTAATGGTGAACAAAACCTACAAATAAATTCATTCACGATGGTACGGGGAATGGTCAGGGATTCCTGGTCCGGAATAGCATATGCTTCAGTCCATTTAGAAAAGCAGTCGCAAAGAACAAGAACATAACAGCTTTGTCGTTTTGTTAATGGAAGTGGACCAAGAATATCAATCGCAACACGTTATATAGGCTCGCCAACCAAGTATTGACCTAACGGAGCCTTGTTCCGCTTTTGTGATTTCCTAGCAGCACACTGGTCACATTCTTTGCAGTACCTTGTTTTTGAGTTTCTCATAGCTGGCCAGTAAAAGAGTTGCTGGATCCTACTTAGCATTTTATCTGGTCCTAAATGACCTGCGGATGGAACGTCATGAAAATATTTGAAGACTGTCTTTTGGTGTGATTTTGGTACCAGGAGCTGCAATTTGAAGTTGTCTACATCGTCTTTATCAGAACAATAAAATTTTCTATAAAGCATGCCATTGTTTATTGTTAGCCTATCCCATTGTCGCCATATTGTTTTCTGGAATGATGTTCCTTTTGATACTTGGTCCCAGTCAGGTTTATTTTTCTTTTCTTGAAGGTATGTCACAATGAGTGACATGTCTGTGTCTTCCAATTGGCATTGTTTGATACTATCTGGGTCCCATCCATCTATGCAGTAGCCACTTGGTGTAGCATTAGACTGATTTCCTGTCTGACTTCTTGTATATACTCGTACTATTTCTATTCTTGGTGTTGGTTCTTCATTTTCGTGTAACTCCTGGTTAACAAAATCAGTTTCTTCAAGTTGGATTTCGTTTGTTTCATCGTCGCTTGTGTGGTTTCCAGATTCTTGTCTCTCGCATGATTTACAAGGTCTTCTGGACAGAGCATCGACATTTGAGTGTTTCCTTCCAGCTCTGTGTGTTACTGTCAAATTGTAAGTTCCCAGTTCTTCGAACCATCTAGCTGTTTGACCAGTTGGATTCTTCAGATTTTTCATCCATGATACAGCTGCGTTATCTGTGCGCAGCAAAACTTCCTGGCCATATAGATAATGATGAAATATCTTAAGTGCTATAATTACAGCAAGTAGCTCTTTTCGGGTTACACAGTATGCCTGTTCATGTATGTTCATAGATTTGCTCATGTATGCTATAACTCGTTCAAGACCATCTTGAATTTGTGACAACACTGCTCCGACAGCCTTATCACTTGCATCTGTGTCAAGTATGAATGGCAAACTTGGCAGAGGGTAGGCAAGTACAGGTGTACTTGCTAAAGCGTTTTTCAACTGTTCAAATGCCTTTTGACACTCATCATTCCAAGCAAAACGGCTATTCTTTTCGCAAATTTTGTGCATTGGTCTTGCAATTGCTGCAAATCCCTTAACAAATCGCCTGTAGTAAGAGCAAAGTCCTAAAAAGCTGCGCACCTGTTTTGCAGATTTAGGGACTGGCCAGTCATCTATTGCTTTTGTTTTCTCTAGATCAGTGGAAATTCCCTCCTCGGACACGATATGCCCAAGGAACCTAACTTGTTTTTGAAAGAAAATGCATTTGGCAGGTTTCAATTTTAGATGTGCATTTTGTAGACGTATAAAGATTCTTTCTAGCATCCCAAGACTCTCTTCAAAAGTAGAACTTATTGATATGATGTCGTCCATGTAGAGTAAAAATTCTTTCCACTGTAGAACAAGTTTGCAAGTCAAAAGGGCATGACAGTAAATTGGTATAACCCTAAACTTGTCAGAAATGCGGTCTTTTCCTTGTCTTCTGGAGCCATGCCGATTTGCCAAAATCCTGAATTTAGGTCCATTGATCCGAAGAATTTTCCCCCAGCGAGCGAGTCAAGGCACTCGTCTACTCTCGGAATCGGGTAGGAATCTTTTTTCGTGACGTCATTCAAAATTCTGTAATCAACACAGCACCTAGGGCTGCCATTTTTCTTCATTACAAGGACTATATTTGATGCCCAAGGACTAGAAGATGGTTTGATGATTCCTTTGTCCAACATCCGATTGACTTCTGATTTTTCCATCTCTTGCTTTCCAAGTGGCATACGTCTAGATCTCTGCCTAAAAGGTACTGCATTTCCGGTATTTATTCGATGTGTTACAAGGTCTGTCCTCCCTATGTCATCATCTGTCCTTGAAAAGGCATTTTGGTACTGTGAAAGGAGTCTGGAGAGTTGTTGTCTTTGGTCCTCATTTATATAAGTTGAACTCCTTTTTAATAAGTCAGTAAGATGTTCTGGTATTTTTTCACTAGCTGTAAAGCAATCTTTCTGTAGTGTTCTAATCTGCTCTGGTTTCAAATCATGCTCAGTATATGATTCACATGTTCCTATTGTTTCCTTTTTATACAGTTTAACTTCGTCGTCACCATAGTTGACAACATTAACAAAGTGTGCTTGATCTTGTATATTTATAATCCCAGGTATTGTTAATGTAGACTTGGCTGTTCCTGTCGTGCCCTCTATTAATCCGTATTCTGTTAAATGATTGACCCCAGGTATTTCTACAGGCATCATAGTACTTGTCATTGGAGGAATTGTCATGTTGTCCTTAATTTCTACTCTGCAAATCATATTTGCCTTCCCTCCAATCCAACATTGTATTTCCTGGTTGTGGATCGTGTGTAAGACCATGCGCTGATAATTTACTTTACTTACTTCCTTTAGTAAGAAATCCTGTTCAAGTATTCCATCCTGATTGATATTGCATATCATAAAATTTTGACTGAAAATTTCTTGACCAAGCATTAGTTCTAATATGATTGATCCAATGGCAAAAACCTTATTGCCATTAACGTCAAATATTTCGGACTTGTTTGGTACTAAAGAACACCAAACATGTGAAGGCAATTTTTCGTAAACATCAATAGATAATATTGACGCTGTTGAGCCACTGTCAATTAAAAAGTTGACAGGAAACCCAAAAATTAATCCATTTGTATAAAACCCGTTATCCCAATTATCATCTGTTTCCCCTACATGTCCTGTCCGATCTTGTTTTTATCCCTTCATATCAGGCCCTTTATCTTCTGTCACTAGCTCACGACCTATTGAGCCAGCGTTCTGTCGTTTCCCTGGTTGTGATTAAAAGAGGTATTTTGTCTTTGGTTGCCCTGGAAATTCCCTCCAGCTCTTTGGTTGTTTTTGTGTGGACAGTTCATCATAAAATGGTCTGGGGAGTTACAGTCGTAGCATCTGCCAGTATTTGCCCTCTTTGTTTCCCGACTCCCATGTCCTTGTTCCAGCTTTGCTATCCTATCTTGTAATGCCTGCAAATTGCTATGGTAATCCTTTTCACTCATGTGTCATTCGGTGTCCTTTGATTCCACAGCTCTGATCATTGTTGACTTCTTTTTGTCTTGATCCCCCAATATTGATTCATACCTCTCTATTACATCAACAGCGTCTGCTATTGTGTGGCATTCCTTGTCAATACAACGACATTTCATTTCCACAGTTATTACCTTGAATAACTGGTTTAATGCAAGAGACTCCTGTGTTGCTAAGTCAAGGTCATAATACGCCTTTTGCGCTAGTTGCCTTATATCATCCCCCACCTCAGCTATGCTTTCCCCTGTCATGCGCCTGCGCATCTCTAGCTTTGAGAGCCAACGATTTTTGTGTTTTGAACTCCCAAACCTCTGATCTAACTTTTGTGTTAGCATTTGGTATGTGCGCCTGTCGCCAGGAGACAAGCTCATGTAGTATGTCCTTGCTTGGCCCCTCAAGCTAGTTTCCAAAAACAACAGTTTTGTACGGTTTCCCCATTGTCCCAATTCAGCGCAGTCCTCAAAATGCGACAAGTATTCCTCCCAACAATCCTTACCAGAGAAGGGCTCAGGTTTAAGTGTTACCTTTGGTGGGCCATTTGGTTGCATGTTATGATTACCCCTATCATTCCTATCGTTAAAATCATGTCCCTGATATTCATCCCGTCCTTTATGTCTCTGATCTACCTCATCACCGTGACCTTGTAAAATTGATTCCCTATCAAAGTCGTCATTGTCATCAGTGTGTATTTGATCCCCTTGTCCTAAGTCATCTAAATCTAAATCCCTTTCCCTACGGAAATTTATTTCAGGGTCTGGGGAGTTCCTACCAGCATCAGCCATATTTTAAATAAAGACTTTTAGTTTTATTTGTTGTTTCATAGTTTATAGTTATAATAAAAATGTTGTACAGTAAATCCACCACATCGGGCTTTAACCACGTTTTTTTAAGTTGACAGGTTGTTCCAAGGTTCGTATCCTGGATGCTAATTAGAATTTTAGCATCCCACTTCTGACACCAAATTGTAAGCCACCCGAGAGCATCCTGTCCTATACTCGGTAGTTTACTTTAATAACACTTAAATACAGTATGTGGCTCATGTAGCAACTCTACATTTGTATTAAATTTCCTAAATTACTTGTCAGGTATGGTCTTCGGAATGTTTAATATGTATGTATTGAGCTATCCCTTGTATTCGAGTGTTACTGAGCTAATTTTGTTCCTAACGGCTTTCCATAGTTTTTATGTTTGAACGAGCGTCCTCCAACATCTATTGTTTTCATCAGTGTAAATTCATGTGCTTTTTGTATGTGTCCAAGTTCAATAAAAATAAAGTTATCTTTCCAATGTTAACAGTTTTTATTTGTTCACTGTTAAAAGTACGTAACATTATAACATCGTAAAACTATATAAATAAACAGTTGCGTTCAAGTGTACTGAATCATAAATCCTTAAATACATATTTGTGGTGTCCGACTTGATTTTAAACATATTTTATTCATTAAGATATGAAAAGGATTGAGCAACAGGCACAGCCTATAAAAGCTCTCTCCATATTACATGTTCAAGGTATAATTCAATTATAACAACTGTATTAAAATAATGCAATATACATGTAGTGGGACATGCATGCTATTTATGAGCACACACGAGCAAATATATGTTTACAGTGTTACTTACTAAATGCAAAGTATATTTAAATATATAGACAATTACTCATCATGTATTCAAGAACCTTGAAACATGCAAATATCCTTTATAAGTCATTAGAAATATATATATATATGGCTTGAAAGAGACACTAAGCTTGCTTAGTGGATTAATTGAATTAATGTTTAAGTGGAGAAAAAAAAAAAAAAAAAACTAAATGAAACAAAAAATAAGTTAGTTTCAAACAAAACGTTGAGTGTCACTGATATATTTATGAACAGATTTAAAAATAGCAATATTCATATCATATGAAAATAATCTGTTTCCAAAAAGTAATAATTCAATATTTATATCAACATTATCAGCAATGGAGTTAATGGAATCAAGAAGGATCTGTCTTACATCATTGTACTTAGGGCAAATGAAAAAGAAATGTTTGTTATCCTCAACAGGGTGATTACAGTTTGCACAAAAAGTGTTCTCGGATAAGAATTGATTAAACAGATGAGATTTTAGGTTGCTAGCATTATTTCTGAGTTGACAATGACTTATATTAAGTTTCCTTATCCCATAGTTGAAGGGTTTAAATATATCATCAGTCCTATAAAACTTTTCCAGTCCACTTCTAAATATACCCAAACTTGGGGATTTTTGTAAACTCAAAGGAAGACTGTTCCAAAGTCTTATAGTGGAAGGAATGAAACTATTGAAATAAGAGCTAGTTCTAGCAAGAGGCGGATGAAAAGTGTTATTTTCATTCCTCAAAGTATAAGGGGTTTGTCTGGGAAGATATGACTGGACTAACTCATATAAGTATGCAGGTGTCATCCCATTTCATATTTTATAGAATAGTACAAGCTTATGTTTATTACGTCTATTCTCCAGAGTTTCTAAACCTAATTCAATATACAGTTTTTGTCTGGAGGAATTACGTCGTAAACCTGTAATTATTCTAGCGGCTTCTATCTGAATATTTTCAAGAAGCTCAGACTCGTGCTGGGAGCAGTTGCATACAACATCCCCATACTCTAATATAGGTCTAATAAAAGCATAATAAATACGTATAAGTGAACTCCTATCTAATAAATGCTTAACTTGACGAAGCACAGATAGACGAGAGCATGCTTTTTTATAAATAATATCAATATGTGAGTTCCATGAAGCTGATGACTGAAATGTTATCCCAAGATGACAGTGAATATTTATTTTCTCTACCTCTTCCCCATTTATCCCAAAAAATACAGGTGGGTGTTCCCTTTCCCTTCTTGTAAATACAATATTTTTAGTTTTCTTAGAGTTAAATTGAACAGCCCATGATTTTGCCCAATTTGAGATAACATCCAAGTCATCAGTCAAAGAAGCAGCTGCTACAGCAGGATCATCATCTACTATAACAAATAAAGAGGTGTCATCTGCAAAAAGTCTAATATCATTAGAAATGTCATTTACTATATCATTTATATAAATAAGAAACACAAAGGGTCCTAAAACTGATCCCTGGGTGACACCTGCATGTATACTTCTTAGAGTTGACGAAAAACCTTCTGAAACGACCTTTTGTTGACGATCTGAAAGATAGCTTTCTATCCAAGATAAGAGCTGATCATTTATGCCAGATTGTTTAAGTTTAAATAAAAGTCCTTTATGCCAAACTTTATCGAAAGCTCTAGATACATCACAAAATACAAACCTTACATCCCTCCCACTATCCATATTACTAATAATTTTATGATATATTTCAATTAACTGATTAACAGTAGAGTCACCTGGCTGGAATCCAGATTGAAACTTTGACAAAAGGTTGTTACTTCTCATATAATTATATAAATGTTTAAATAGAACTTTTTCCATAATCTTACAAACAATACTAGTAACAGATATTGGACGATAGTTTAGAGCTGAATGTGGACTACCTTTTCCTTTAAAAATAGGATTAACATGTGCAATTTTCCATAACAGTGGAACCTGTTTAACTGATAGAGACATATTAAATAACTTAGTTAATGGTTTAGAAATAAAGCTAGCAACCTCTTTTAAAATTCTAGGACTGATACCGTCAGGTCCAGCTGGTTTGTTAACATTCAAGATTTTTAACTGATCTAAAATTTCTTTCTCAGTGATGACAAATTTATTTAAATGACATGGAGGAGGCTCGTTATTATCCGGAATTTCTGGTTCTGTATCAATATTAGCTATATTAGCAAAATGATTGTTCAGGATCTCTGATTTGTCCAATGGATGAATAAAAATTTGGCCATCATGTTCCAAAAAAGGGGGGGACTCTCTATTTTTAGTAAAATTTGATACAGACTTGGCAATGCGCCACCATTTACCAGGAGGAATATTTTTGTCAATAAGTTGAGATGTCAGTTTGCACTTATAATCTTCTTTTGCCTTTCTAACTAAGCTGATAATTTCATTACGAATATCTCTAAATTTTTTCCAGTGATCTGGATTATTTGAAGTTTTCGCTTTGTGGTGAATTCTATTACGATGTCTTATCTTGTTTCTTATTAAGTTGTTCATAAAAGGTTTATCATTTGGTCTTACTGTAATAGTTTTAGTAGGTATATATCTATTTACAGTACTTTCGAATGTTCTGACAAAGTTCATATAAACATCATTTATATTATTTGAATTAAAAACAACATCATCCCAGTCAGTATCATTCAACTGGTTTTTAAGACCTTCGTAATCTGCACGCTTAAAATCACGAATTTGTCTTTTAAACGAGTGTTGTTTAAAAGTTTTAAATGAAATTTCGACTGAAACAGGAGAATGAGAACTGCATATCGGTGTAAGAACAGTGACTGATTTAATTAAGTTCTTGCGATTAGTCACACATAAATCAATACAAGTTCCAGTTTGGGTTGTAAAGTTGGTAGGCTCCCAAACAACATTTTCTAAGTTTAAACGGTTAAGTAACTTTTTAAAAGAGTTACTTGTGTTTGACATCATATCACAATTGAAATCACCACAAAGGAAAATTGGCAAATTACAATCAAGTGCTTTATCTACTGACTCATTAAATAAGTCCCATATATTAGAATTAGAGTTAGGAGCTCGGTATAAGACACCAACTGTGGTGTCCGACGTGGTGGGAGATAGCTTACTGTACAAAAGACGGCTAATTAAATATCATTAAACCTCATTATGTTATCCTTATTCTTACCTAAAGGTTATTGTTGCTTTATTTGTTTTTTTTAAGGTTTGAACTTGCCGCCAGCAAAACTTTAGGCTATCTGCCATTGCTGAGTGCTCCCGCGTTTATATACTAAATTGTAATTGTCACGTGACATACTAATCCAATGGAAACTTGTCCTTTCCGGGAAGCCGGAACTATAAAAATTTCAGATAATGAAAAACATAATATACATATCATCTAAAGTTGTCCGAACATTGTCCTTATACATAAAATATCAAAACAAAGCTATAGCATCTAAAATATCGATAAAGAAGCTTGAAATAAACAATCGGACACCACTGCGCGCGCATTGATTTAGCAGACGATCTGCGTTATTACATAATACGTAAATAGTATACAACATAGTTCATTTCAACCATCTAAATATTTACAATATATTTGTGTCCGGCAGGGTATACTTATTAAATATCTTATCTGTGGTATTAAAAATACAATATTAGATCAAATGTCCAGGGGACGAATTGGTATTTAAAGATATAAAAACACATGTTTCTGTCCCCACAAAATGGCAGACGACAAAGTCTCCGTAAATAAACAATTGCAGTTGAAGTATTTTCCTATGTATATCAGTCATATTAGATCGTTTGAATATTTGGTTACAAGAAATGATTCTTAATACGGGAATTACATGATATATAACACGCAGAAGGTAAGCCATGAGTAATTAAATACATTCCCTGCCGTAACACTTGTACAACAAAAAGTGTAAACAAATGAAAAATTCATTTCACTTCCAGTGTTTTACACATTAAAAATTTGATTAACTTGATAATTATTATTCTAGTACCAACATATGTTTTAGCTAATGAAATGCCTCCCCTGTAATTTATTGGCAAACAAAATGTAACTTTGGCCTGTGAAATCCATAAAAAAATAGTAAATTAATGCCATATCTTTGATTACAAAAAAAAAATGTTTTACTTGCTCGCGCAAGCCAAGTTACTATGCGTAAGAATACAACCGTTATGTTTAAAAGAATAATATTTCTGTTTCTGAATTTATAATATCATAACAAGTCTTTCCAATGCCTTACAATACTGTGCTTATGACCTAATACGGTATATAAGGGTCAGTAAATTCCATATGGGGTGAGAGCGAGGGTCGAATCACCATATGGAATTTACTGACCCCATTTATACCGTATTACGTCACTAGCACACTTTGTAACGTATTTATCTTACTGATTTAACGTGTGAAATTTAGACTAGTGACCTTTCAAATTAAGCAAGTCTTCAATACTGGTAGCATTAAGAAACTACATCCATTGATCCTACAAAAACAGATGCCAAAAATAACACATGGTTAGGTTTAAATGTGTTTAATGAATTTATTTCAATCTCAATCATCAATTTCTTCGTCTGCTGAAAAATTAAAGATTTTTTCTCAGTACCGTTTTGTTTTTATAAAGTGACGTAGCACCACTAATAATCGTCTATGAAATCATCCCCGCCTCCCTTCTAACCTAATATGGAATATAAAGGGACGTAACACCACTACTAACCGTCTATGAAATAACCCCCGCCTCCCTTCTAACCTAATATAGTATATAAAGGGACGTAACACCGCTACTAACCGTTGGTGAAATGATCCCTGCCTCCCTACTAACCTAATTTGAAATATACACAGACGCTTTTAACTTATCATATTCCTAAGAATGTATAGGAGGTAAGATAATTTTTTTATCCCATTTCTCGTTTATGAAGACAATTATTATTGAAAGATAAGTCCTTGAATTTGTCCTGTCACTTCACTTGTATAATTCGGCGATGGCAAAGATGACGACAAAAAGTTGACAGACATACCCTCTTTAGTCATTATTTTCTGAATATATGATCTTCCACGGAATGTTGGTGGTCCAGTAATATTAAGTTGTATAGTATATTGTTTATTCGGCAGTATGTTGACCGGAGGAGTCAACTTGATTTCATAAATCTCTTGACCTGCACTGGACATAAATGTTGTTTGTGTTGAACCTACGATGGAAAAATTACATAAGATATTTATCTTTACATTATGAGTTCCAGAATATTTGTTGGATCCGAACAACAGGACAACACAGAGTTTTGCATTTGAAGATGTTTTGAAATCAATGCAATCGTCTTTGCCAAGGCATTCCCAGCCGGTGGACTTGTCTAATTGACATCTTTCAATTTTTATTTTAGAAAAGCGTGTATTTGAAGGAAATATATCTGTTGGTTCATCATTATGATGTTGAAAAACTTTTATAATCTCGGTTGCAGTTAGTATACTTTTGCAAGAAACCTCCCTCGTAAAATACTGAGGTGTCATGACTGGAAAACGTATGAGATATAACAAACCGCCAAGACATTCTCTGACATTCTCATCCGTTGTTGGTAAACTTTTTTCTTTACATTTTTGTTGACCCCACTGTAACATTCGCTGGTAAATATGTTCTTCTTTGCAACGAAATTTATCAGAATTTAGTAGTGATTTTAAGCATTCCGCTGACAATTGTAGGAAGTCTATGGAATCAAGAAATCCACTTCCATTTTCGAAAATAAAATTGAAAACTTTTGTTTTTAAGTCTTCCATGTTGAAGTCATGTGCTGTTTGCAAAACAACACATGCATGTTCTACATCTACATTCGAAGTTAAGAATGCACTACACTTGTCTTTAAGCAGTTGAAGCATATACTTTTCTGATCCATATAAAAGGTTCCTGACATTATTAGAATCGACAGTAATCTTGTCTGTATATATGAACCTGAGAAAACAAATATTGAAGATGAAATAGTTGTTTCCTATACACAATTTTATATCTGGGGTATTTAAGCGTAAGGTATTTGGATATAGAAAGATATGGCATGAGTGCCAATGAGACAACTCTCCATTTAAGTCACAATTTATAAAAGTAAACCGTTATAGGTCAAGGTACGGTCTTCAACACGGAGCATAAGCTCACACCGAACAGCAAGCTATAAAGGGCCCCAAAAATTACTAGTGTAAAACAATTCAAACGGGAAAACCAACGGTCTAATTTATATAAAAAAGAGAAACGAGAAACACTTATGAACCACACAAACAAACGACAACGACTGAACATCAGATTCCTGACTTAGCGTCTGGCGTACTAAATTATAATCCTGGTACCTTTGATAACTATTAGGACAGATGCAAACAATTGCAGCGGGATTAAACGTTTTAATGGTACCAACACTTCTCCCTGTTTTGAAACAGTAGTATAACATCACATCATAGAAAAACACACTATAAAATATCAATTGGAGTGTCTTAACTCAATCATAAAACGTATTGTTCTTTTTACAATAAACCTTTAAATCTTGACATGTCTTATGTGGAAACTAGCTGTGACACTCTATATTTTAGATAAGTTACTATCTCTTAGTCCACATGGAATATCTATGTACATGTATACGTCTTTTATGTATTATATCATTATAGACAATAATAGTGTACTGACTTGATAAGCATTTTCCCCGTTTCTAAGCCTCATCCTTATATGGTTTTTATGTCAAGTCAATACAGTATATTTTCGTCATATTGCAATCTTGAAAAAAGCATTTTCTATTGTTGTTTATTGTGTTATTGTTATTTATTTGATTCACATTTTGGGGGAAATTTCCTTTAAAAGGCCTCCTAGTTTGCGGTTAAATAAACAAAACAATGAAATGTTACCTGATGAAACCAATCGATGGTGAACGAATTCGTTTGAATATGGACTAATCATGAACAATAAGCATAAAAAATAATGATTTATAGGTTTTAAACAAAATAAAATTTAGAATGGAAATGGGGAATGTGCCAAAGAGACAACAACCCGACCATAGAAAAAAACAACAGCAGAAGGTCACCAACAGGTCTTCAATGTAGCGAGAAATTCCCGCACCCGGAGGCGTCCATCAGCTGGCCCCTAAACAAATATATACTAGTTCAGTGATAATGAACGCCATACTAATTAATTTCCGAATTTACACAAGAAACTAAAATTAAAATAATACAAGACTAACAAAGGGAAAGAATATTAACAAGTGAAAAATGTTTTCCTATCATTATAAAAGAAATAAGTTTGAGTCGTTATACGCTTCCTTGTATACATTGGAAACAAAAAGACATTATGGTTGAAGAGGTCTTCGTGAATAATTATATAAAGTTCCAGCAATCTCTATTTAAATATGCATGAGGAAAAGTGATATCGGGTGAGTGACTGTATATGACATAGAAATTTGAAATTTGACTGCTGAAATAGAACGAGTGCAGTATAGATAACTTTTATGGATATTTTCCATAGAAATATTTGGGATTATGCTAGGAGGGTTTCCCAAACAAATATATATTCTTTCCGATGGTTAGGAGTATAATCATATGCCTTGGTTAATATTGTATTGGCTTTTTCCAGAAGTTGGAATAATTTACTTTCTTTATCTATTTTTTCAGGTCCTGAATATCTGTTTTCAGGGACTGTTTGTGTAGACGAAACGCGCGTCTTGCATATTAAATTATAATCCTGGTAAATTTGATTACTATTCCAAAACATTATACATAAAAAGAGCAAAATGTTTTCTATCAGCACCTTTAGCTGTATTTTAGTAATAAACGAGCTTACAGTCTCTGGTACCGTATAATAGTAGGACTATAAGGTTTCACTATAAACGCAATACATCTAATATTTCAGTCGACTCTAGACTCTGACTGAAAAGGTTACACACTACTTTTGATGGGAAAGGAATTGTTAAAAATACAAAGTGCTATAATTATAACTTACTGCAAGATCATATTAAAATATTCCGGTTCTATATCAACTATTTCAATAATTCCTTTCTCTGCCAGTGGTCCTTCAAACATGCTGTAGAATACAGGACTGGAACTAGCCAGCATATATTTATGAGCCTGGATTGGTGTCTTGTCTGTTCCCACGTGGAAGGTGACGTCACACATCAGTTGGTTGTTCAGCATATACTTCATTCGATCGGAGAGTGATTTCCCTATTTGCCAATCAGACTTTGCTCCCATGATTTTCTAAAATACAATTATACAAAAAATAAGAAAGTCTCACTGAAAAAGTAATATACAAATGAACACACAACCATTGTTTTACTTCTTGGCCAGCAGAACTGCGCAGGTCTTTAATATTCTCAAGAAAAAATATTCTGTTATTTTTAGCCTTTAATTATACATGTTATAAGAATGCACCTTTTTCTTATATTAGAGAAATAACCAAACACCGGTATTCAGTGTAGGTTAACACTTTTGTAATAATTCACATGTTATTTACATAAGCCATTGATCAAATGACCAAAATACATTGTGCGTGATATGACTCTTAATTAGATTGCCTACTATAACATGTATAACCAATACATGCATGTCACTGTCACTGAAGACAGCATTTCTGTTTCAAAATGTTTCCTTTAAAACTGTCCAAAGTGTACCTATTTGAATTTTGGTGTTAACTGAATGTAGTTAAAGGCAGTCTGACAGATACATGTATCACAACATGACAGAATAAATAGACAAAAACTGTTTAGTGTCTTTAAATATCAGCTGTATTTGTACGAGGCTAGGAAACAAGGTGTATGCGAGCTTTTAGCGAGCAACTACACCTGTTTCGAGCCGAGTAAAAATACAGCTGATATTTATAGACACTAAACAGTTATTGTCTTATCCTGCAATTAATTCTGTATATTGTTTGTGTTTTAAAAGACACAAAAACTAACATATTTAGCATTTATTTTCGATTTGTAATTCATTGAGGCCGCGTAGTAATATCAAAATCACACATTACGCTGAAGATGGGTTCGCAAAAAAAGAATCTCGAATGGTCATCATAGTCCGGCCGATCGGTGAAAAAATTGCTCAAATAATGAGGAAAGCACCAGTTTTTGCATGATGGTACATTTTTGTGTACTGAGCAATATTAGCTATGGACCCACCCTCAAAATTCAATATGGCGGCTTATTTCAAGATGGCTGCCGTACGTTCTAAAATATTTTCCAGTATTACACAAACCACAGTGGATTTGATGCTGGAAGCATAAAAATCAACATATTTGAATGACTTGGTGTACTTAGCAAGATTTTGTTTTGATCTATCTTTGAAATACAAAATGGCGGCTAAATTCAAAATGGCCTCCTTAAAAAGGAGCAAATATTCATTATTGAGAATTGACCTGAATATAAGCATTTTATTGATATATAGTGTCATTTAGTATCTGTCCTTTTTGATTTTGCCTTGCTTGTCATTTCATACATAAAGTAGAAGCCTTCATAAAAAGCTGCAGTAGTAGCTTTCATTAAAAGCTGCACTATTTGTTGTCTTGGGTCACACATAAAAGCTGTGATTTTTAGATATCAAACTGTGAATTGAGAATCATTTAAACACATATCAGTGAAATGGCAGGAATTGGGGACAACAAGGACAATAACATTGAAATGGCAGAAAATTAATCACTTGGGGATATGGAGAAACCCACAGCTGAACTCGGACGCTTTAACAGAGGACAGCTCAGAAATGACTATTAAACAATTGTACCAAGAATTTTTAGCAGGTAGTAAATTTAATGCCCAAAGAACAGCTGAGATTACCGCAATATAAAACAGAGCGAATCATCGCGAATTGATAAAATATGTGTTGGTCGCATTACGTTTCAAGCTGAACAGAAAGAGGCAATGCATATTAATAACGAACAGATGAGAGCAATATCTCAGCAACTTCAGCAGTCTGAAGACAGGATAGACCACAATAATTGCTTTGCGGAATTGATGGTCAGACCAATAAGATATTCAATGCTGTTGTGAGACGAATGGACAAGCTGACAACACCTGAGGAAGTAGACACAGTTCAATTTAAAAGTGCATTTGAACAGCAGGGTACCTTCCAACAACTGGCATCTGTTGTAAATGAATTAGTGGACAATCGAAATAAAGAAGTTAAAATTCCTGCAATGGACACATCATCTAAGCCAAAAATTGACCTTAGCCAGTACAACGCAAGTTTACCAAAAGTACACAACAAAATCCATGCCTTGGGTCTTTCCCCAATTATAGTTCGCATGAACCAGCAACTGCGCAAACTCTGTTGAAGGTGTCTTCACCTTAAGTCAAAAGTCCTATGTCAGGGTTTTTGGCCCTGCATGAAACAGTTCAAATTATTCAACAACAATCTCCAATTACGAACATACTAAAAACCTCTAGTACTTATCAAGGATACCAGCAACAGGCTTATGTGTCGTCTTACGCACACTTACCATCTACTATGAGTCAATAATATTTGGTTCAGAGCAGCACACCATTACAGAAACAATTGAATGCAAGAGGATTCTATCAAGTTTCTGCAATGCTGAATGTAGTTCCTACTTACGGTATCATCCCCGTCGAGTCAATGGCAAATCCCACATTTACCACTCCAATTATGACAACCTCGTCAGCTCCTGGAACTCTAACAGGCTTCCCATAACATCAAGCTGACTCCACTGGCCGGTCCAGGAAAGGGCAGAGGAAACCAAAAGAGTGTGGCAACACCTCTTCTTCAGACTCCTCATTGGAGAGAGAATATACCCGATGGCAAGAAAATCTTGGTGTAAGGGACCGGAGACGAAGCCCACGGCTCCCAAAAATTCAAAAAAACTCAATTGGAGAGGATCCATGGCTTGGGAGGCGTTCATTTAACAATTTGAACGATTTGCCGGTAGATGACAATGGGAAAACAGAAAAATGTGTGTAGGCCCCATATTGCAGGCCGATGTTTGCTTTGAGTACGCTCGCACAGATGATGATTCCAAGGCCTTAAAAAAGCATTCATTTGGAGCAGCGCTTCAGCAAGAAAGACGATCAAACCAGATTGGAACCGAAGCATTCCGTCGAGAATGTAAAGACAAAGATTCTTCAAGGCATATAATAAAGAGGAACCCAGAAAATTTCAACAAGGCGTTGAATCAACTAAAAACCTCAATAGCAAACCAGATGGCGATATATGAATCAAAAAGTGCCAATTATAACCATCGACAAGTCTACTTTGCTGATGGCGCAGTATCACCGACCGATAAAGAAAATATGAGCAGACCTTTGGATAATGAGGGGCATAACCTCTCACAAATTGTCACAAAACTAGCTGATATTATGCTTTCAACTAATCAGCATAGCCGTGGATTGGCCGATCAGTATATCCTGGGATCTTCTGATCAAATAATCATGGAAGATCACCAGTTCAATGGAAGATCACCCGATCAATATACACATGGAGGATCTCCTGAGCAATACATTCGCGGTAGATCGCCTGATAGATTACACCAAAGCTTAATGCCTATCGATCAGCAACACCACCACTAAGGTAGAGATCATATAGTCCCTAAAGACAACGGTTAGTATCTCCACGGGCAAACTCCAGAAATCCCGGTTATTTCAGACAACGATCACCTTCACAAGGATACGGAGCAAGTCAAAGTGCTACTCCAACAATGGAGTCTTTAAACCGCAATGGGTCGGGCCAGTAGGCCAACGCACGATTCCAAAGTCCATTGGCCATGAAACATCACCTCATCACAAAATCGAACAGAGGCCCACGGCCTCGTCCGATATTGTCATCAGACGAACCATTTGAAAGAGCTTAGCAGAACGAGGTACTATACATGACCAGAATGTGAGCATGATTGTGGACACTGCTGCAATGATAACATTAGTAAATGAGAAATTAATTCCGGCAGAAAATGGAGATTTTGAGAACGTAACGCTACGTGGTTTGTGTTAACAGCTTGTTATTGGGAAGACTATAAAGAACGACTCTCGACATTAATAGAGTAAACAGACGATGTTATACTTAGGCTAGATATTTTGGACATACTGAGCGCAGTGATAAACATGAGTACTCCCACAATTACCATCAACAATAAAGTGATAAATGCGGCATTTGTTAACGGTGGAAACGAGATTTCAACTCAGCAAGTTTGCATAAAACGAACCATCACAGTTCCACCAAACTCAGAAATGACTGTTACCATTAAAACTAATAAAAGTGCTGATCAGGAGTGCATTTTAGGACCATGCTCGCTGAATAGTTGCGAATTGGTTTCGCACGTCGTTGGAAAAGGAAATAGTAGCCCCTTAACCATTTTAAATGATGGGAATCGCCTATTCCGCCTGAAGAAAGGTACACCTATTGATTACATAGAACAATTTGACGATGTAGTGCGTACGGCAGATGAAAACGCGATAAGTGACGTAAGACGTTACATTGAAGAGACACGAGACAGGGTGCCCTCGGCACTGCCTCAAAGTTCAGATGAGTTATCTACTATTCCACCACATTTAACCGACCTATATTAACGTTCAATCGACTCGTTTCAACCTATTTCATTCCAACCATTAAAACTGAAAGCGTTTAAAGAATAACATGTATCATATTGATTAACATTTTGAATTTCACTATTTATTTTTGTATGTGCAGCCATATTTGCAAATGTATGTGTAATAGAAATAACCAAATTATTTTTTTTTATATTTTAAAATTAATTGATAACAAATTCAAGAACATGAAGTCCATTTTTGAAGAATCATAACTTTAATTTCCGAAATTATATAGAATACCTTTAGGACAATCTTGATTTTTATACCGTTTTTCCGCCATCTTGAAAATGGCAGCCATATT
Organism: Mytilus galloprovincialis; assembly: GCF_965363235.1. Lineage (NCBI taxonomy): Eukaryota > Metazoa > Mollusca > Bivalvia > Mytilida > Mytilidae > Mytilus > Mytilus galloprovincialis. Next base: position 77,745,945 of record NC_134845.1, on the reverse strand, counting down.
GGATTTTTCAGAGTGGGTCCATAGCTGAAATCAAAGGGTATATAACCAAGAACTACTATGCAAAGTTTCGTGCTTTCCTCATCAAGTGAACAATTCTGCTCTATATCTGCACCAATCGGCCGGACTATCAATAATACATCGCTCAATGTGAATAATTATCTATTTTAACATAAAAACTAATTTCAACAGTAAAAATAAATAACAAAACATTGTCAAATTTGAAACAGAAGTGTACGAGTTGTCCTACGCTTCAGACTTGACATTCACTAAACATGCATGCTGAAATTGACATGGTTGATTTTGCAACACAATCATACACATTCAAGTTTTGAAATAGACAATTGTCATCGTCATTGGAATGCGACTGGAATACACATTCTGAGGTCACACAGGTTCAAACAATACTCAGTCCGGCAGTGGGCGGAGCTTTAAAGCGATATCTGTATTGTATACAGATTCAGCATAGCGATATCTGTAGGGCTGTATCTGTATAGTAGGACACCCAATTGCAGGATAAAACAGAATGTCTACCTCTCATGATCAAAAGCATTTCAGACTCTATAGCTTTCTATACCATAATTTGATACGTGTTTCCACCAACATGTAACCAATGTTCGCAGTTATCAAATAAAACTAAGCCTGTTGTATAGAAAGCGTGTCATCATGGGCTCTACAAACTGCTCTAGACAGCAAATTTTGCAAAAGAGTAAAATTTAAAAACCAATTGTTCAGAGAACAATTGAAGGTCTTTCCACCAATAACAATTTATTTTGATAGGAAAACATCAAACTTCAGTTTAAAATGTCAGTTCCTATTGATTTATGATGTATAAATATGAATTTATAGCAAAGGTCAAAATCTGGAACGTCCAATCAACCAATGACCTTGACCTCAATTTCAAGGTCATAAACCAAGGACCTCAAATCAAACGACCATCGGTTTTCAATATGTATGGTTAATGTCGCTTTACGCATAATTCTAAATATAAGATGGGCCAAAACTCCAATAATTGTTTACTCATCCTCTCAACCAAAATTAGCAATTAGTCAAAAATCAAAATTTAGATTATGACGTTGACCTTTGACCTTGACCTAATTTTCATTTTTTTTTACCAAGGACCTTAAATCAAAAGACCCTAGGTCTCTATCACTTATGGTTTACAAGATAGAAATGCATATCACTTATATCAAATGCATAAGGGGAAATAACTCTCAAATGGAGTGTTCATATCGATTCGGTCAAAATAGGACAAATCATTCGAAGGATATAATGAGCAATTTTATAACATAAATTTGTCGTAAGCTTTTACGGTTGCGAAGGAGTAGTGGACACAAGGAAAACAGTGTTTGGGGAGATAACTCCTACAAAGAAAAGTATTTGGTTACGCAGGGTAAATTTCAAAAGCGCATAAACTGTTCGATACCATATACCAAATATCTAAACGACATATTGCGAAACAAATATTTATCGCAAGAACAAAATTAGGCGGAAGAAAAAAAAAATAATCAGAAGAAAAACAATAGGTCTTTCCACAGAAAAGTGGAAAGACCTAATAAACGAATAAAAAGATTCCCTGAAGTGATACGTCCTTCTTTTGCATATAAAAATTGTACTTTTAGCATAATATTGTAAAAATTGCATATAGAACTAATTGCATAACAGTGTGGTCGACAGTAAAACGTTTGTAGGTTGTAACTTGTTTGTCAACGGCTATGATTTTATGCTCACCCAGTCTGTCAGAGGCCTTCCAGTGGGGATTGAAATATTCACTTGTTACACATTCCGATACATAAAATGAAACTTTCTTTTTACAAAGCTTGAAAGGAATTTGTTTTAAATATTTATTATAATCATCACATACAACCGTGTCATTTATAAGAATAATAATGTTCAGAGATGATATTATTTAATAATAATGAAAAAAAATAGGTTTATCCATTGTAAAAAAAACTATTAAGTTGATGGGGTTAATTCACAAAATATCTCATTGATTAAGAGCACAACTACGGTGTGATCATTTAAGAATGGCCTACTATTTATTCAATGCGTATACATGTGGGTTTTGTTTGTGAAGAGTTCTGGATAATTAAAAAATCATTTGATTTCTTTGTTTAATACCATAAAACGATTCATTCTTTCAGATATTTGTCACTTTGCCTTATCTTCAAGTCCAACACAATTTCTCACGTTTCTTACAAAACTTATATTCTTGTGATGTATTCTTTTGTTGAAAAAAAAATGTATAGATATAGATAGATATAGGAAGATGTGGTATGAGTGCCAATGAGACAACTCTTCTCCCAAGTAATAATTCATAAAAGTAAACCATTATAGGTCAAGGTACGATCTTCAACACGGAGCCTTGGCTCACACCGAACAGCAAGTTATAGAGGGCCCCAAAACTACTAGTATAAAACCATTCAAACGGGAAAACCAACGAGAAACGAAAAACACATATGAACTACATAAACAGACGACATCATGCATTGTAACTTTTAAAGCCAATTAAGTAAAAAAAATAATCTGAAAGAACGTGCGATATCATATTAGGAAAATTGATGGTCAAACCATAACAAAAAATCAAGTAAAGAATTTTAAGTATTCAACCTTTATAGTTTGCTGTTCGGTGTGAGCCAAGACTCCGTGTTGAAGGCCATTTTCATTTATTTTCAAATTACAAAGGTTATTCCTGATTAGTATTTTTAATTATTTTATTTAGGCGTTTAGAACCTTTGGTGACCTCACAGTTTAAATTTCTATGATAAGTACGTCGTGAGCAGTGGGCATTACAGACGAACGTTCACCTAATTTCCCCCAGTCAATGAATGGCCATAGCTACACTGTTATGAATTTCATTCTATTTCATATTAAAATTGGATACTTTGCATATTGAACGAACAAAATGCAATATTTTAAAAGACTTTAGTCGGAACTTGAAGTAAGTAAAATCAAACCGTACAAAAGGTTGCACTCTAGGATAAAATTGTCCCAAGATGTATAAAAAACCGCCTTAAACATGACTGTTAAAATTGCTTCCAAACGGAATGAGACCTGGATGCATACTAATAGACTTAAAAACTAAAACAGTCTTACCAAATAGGACAAAATTAAAGCTGATACGAAACAATAACAACGTCACCAAGGAAGTAAAATACTACATGTGATATAAATACCATGTCACGTGTAAATACAAATCTAAATTTATAAATCGGTTATCATGTTAAACTTTATATCAGACTAACTTTTATCGTGAAAAGTATGTTACTGTACTTTTATTTTACACTAACCACGGGTAGTAAGGTCGTCATATCGAGGAGCTAGCGTTTAGTATAGTGATTTTGTCATAGTTTGGATAAGTTTGACATGGTTAATTCATGTTACTTTCCTAAACTTTTGCCTCATGTAGTTCTATTCTCACGAGCAGACGAAAAGCAAATAAGATGTTTGAATCTGTATTGGAGGTCAAACGATCTACATTGGAATTGTTGTTTCACGAAATTAATGCAGAATAAGCAAGATATCGGAATTGCTATGGTTTGGTTTTATTAAAAGAGATTGACATGGTTCGGTTAAGAGTCTAGAACTGAGGTCTTGAAATTCGTCATGGTTTTGGTCAAGTTTGTCATGGTTTAGATCGAAATAAATATACATGTTTCACTTTAATACTAAAAATTTGTTTGATAGCCTGTTATTGAACGAAGTTACACTATATATTAACTGCCTAAGAAGAAAAAAAGTCTGTTTAACCAAATTTAGTGGGTATAATTGTCAAAACGTAAATTAAACATGTCATGTTACTTTTCGTAAGTTTTCTACAATATAATTTTAAAAGTCACTGCTCTTTTAAACTACATTTTTTAGCTTCCGATATAATTTTACAAATCAATACAAAGCGTTGCTTCTGTTTCACATAGAATCTTTTCTCCGTATGTCCATGCTTGACTCTGCCAAGGATATCATGAGCGGCATCACTAGTCAAATAGCTAAAACTTCTACATTGTTCTACTAAAAAGTGGCAAAAAAGTGGCAGCTAAGTACTGTAGTCAAAAAGTAATTCTTGTTTCTACATTTTTCCCTAGAAAACTATACATTTGTTTGTTTTTCTTTAATCTAAATTTTGAACCAGTTTAGGATGAATAAAAGGAGATCTGGGGTTATAGGTCCGTGATACAGTAACCCAGCTACAAAACTAACCAGAAGATATTAAGAGGTAATCATAAGTCTTCAACCATTTATGAAACCGAATCGTTACGCGTAACATGGACAACAGTTTGAAAACTTATTGATTTTAAAACTATATGTGAAATTACAATAAAAAACACTTTCAAAGTTCGAATTTAAAATATAAAAGATCACAATTTCGATTTGGATATACTCCGACATATTAAAAACGTTCAAGTTTATCAATTATTATTACGAATATTCAATAAAAATCTTTGTAATCAGTGTATGTAATGTGCGAATCCTGAAATGCTACTTTAACTGTATCCGTGATGAATTTCTTATGTAGAAAGATAAATAAACAGACGACAAATTCACGATTTTTGAATAAAATAAGAAATAATATACAATATGTACTGTTTTTATAAATTCATGATAAATGTATTTGATGCGGACCCTACAGCCATCCAGGTGTAAAATTGATACACAGATAGATACATATTAAGAATAGTTAACGAACAGAGCGTACAAGAGTTTTAAAAGTAGCAGTCAAGTTTCATTATGTAGATAAATGTACCTTCTAACATGATTAATAATGTAGTATAACTTAAAACAGGGTTTGTTGTTCAGCTTGTTGATATTGAATCAAATTCCACTTTGTTGTTTTTGTGATGCTATTCATGTTTACTGTTGAATAATGATGTACAAATTTCATTTTCACTGTAGAGCGATTCATTACTGCTGTAAAAATGCATTTTCACAAAAGGATTTTAATTAATTTTCATCATATAAAGTCGTAAATTAGCCGAATCTCTAACATAATTTATGAAGTCAAAAGGATTGATTATATAATGGATACTTTGTGAGTGAAAGTCTGAGGTAATATATCAATAAATGCCGTAAAAAATTGCTCATTGTTGAAGACCGTACGGTTACCTATAGTTGATGACATATAGTTGCTAACATCTACGTCATTTGATCTTAAGTGGATAGTTGTCTCATTAGCAATCATATTGCATCTACTTATAACATTTTACTACATTGTAAGTGCGTTAGTATGGCCTTTTGTGTTTCAAATGAAACAATTGTTGTTAATTTTGATAGTAACTCTTCACTATACACGACAAGAATTACAAACTGAACCATGTCCAACATGAACTAAACCATGACACTAATGAACTAAACCATGACACAGACATTTCAGTAATTTTGAATTCAGTGCAAAAGTAGGAATTTTTCAGAAAAATTGACGGGAGTATTATATCAGGAAGAAATATGTGATGTAACAGACAGAAAGATAATAACTTTTTTATGCACCTTAAACCAATTACATTAGCAACATTTAAATTTTGACATACGCAAGCTTTGTTCTATGTTAAATCATTAACAGTTATGATACAACTTGTCGAACACGTGTATCATTTTACACAGTAAGTTATGATTAAGTTGAAAATTTACGTCAGGATTTTCTCAGGAACTATAATACAAAGATTTCTGAAATCCCTCCATGATTGACGTACTCCAACTTTTGTTATAATTAGTTTCGTTATTTAAAACAACAGTTTTCGGCAAACATTGGTACAATTATGGCTAAATATATTATATGGATTTTTTCTTAATATTAAATTTTACTTAATATTAGAATTTGTTTTGCTGCTTATTTCTTTTCTAGTTTCGGTTTCTCCATTTTTATAACAATGTTTGCCAAACATGAAAATAAATATATACTAAAAAAAAAAAGTATTATTTAGGCCACATCAATTTAATTTTGTATTCTACGGATTTTTTTACTCTAGAAATTGGGGCAAGCGAGCAATTCGAATTTCTTTTACAAAAATATATTTGCAATTTTGTAGGCGAAGCTTGAAAAGTGAAGACGAGGGATTATGTTATTTTTTTGTAAACATAAGATAATAGATTTTGACAATACAAAGTGTTGCACCTTTTTGTTTTTTTCATACAGTAATGCGTATTTTCTAAATTTCATTGTACAGTATTAGTTTGGTTTTTTTTAATTATTTATTCCGCGTTTTGAAAATATCGCATATTTTCATCAGATTTTGAAGTAGAATAACAATTAATTAAATTCACGATCCGATAGCAATGCTTGACCACCGTTAGCTACAGTATGTTTTCGTGATGTACCGAATGCCAGCCGCGTAGAAGGCTTTGCTCGATCAAGACTTAAGACATAACTTAAAATTACAATATCCAAACTTTATAAATTCAAAAGTTTCATGAATTCAACTACATTATTTGGTATTTTATCTATGTTATCATAAATGATAGATATGATTTTATATATATATATATATACTAGAACACACCCGTGACTAAATTAAAGTATATAACTATCATTCGCAAGCCTTATTTTGATATTAGTATTGTCATCTGATAAAGTCATGCCGATTATAAGATACGCAGTTTTGTCTGTTTTCAAATCTTTCTGTTTGAATCCGTCGAACTGGAACTTATCAATTATTGGTAGTATTAATTAGTTGGAAAACAAAAGGTCCTGGAATGGAATATTTTTTTAATCAACAGCATTGTCCTATGTTAGTTATAAAGTTGAATTCTTTGATTCGCTGTTTTACGTCATGCCCACTAACAAATTGAAAACTGTACCTATACGCCTTATTTGAGTCCAGATTTTTAGTATTCGTATTGTTATCTTAGAAAGTTTTACTGATTAAAATGCTACAATAGGTAACAATTTGACAATCTAGTAGTGTCAACCCTGTGAATATGACCCGTGTATAAAGCATATTAATCCTGAATACACCGTTTGGTGGTGCGCCTGTCAGATGCGGAACGTACAAATAAGGTAATAGGTAACAGGTGAATATACTATTGGTATCGGTATCGGACTCAACCCGGAACTTCTTAATTATTGGCAATTTTAATTACGTGGAAAACAAAAGGGCCTGGAGTGGTGTAATTTTTAATCTACACCTTTGTATTATATTAGATATATATAAAGTTGAATTCTTTGATTCGTCGTTTTTACGTGATGACGGCTGACAAATTGGACCTCGTAATTTTAGTATTATAGCGGATTTGTTGGCAACTCCGCCTGTTCGAGGAATAACAAATCACTTTCGTTGATTTTTAACACAATGAAAATCGGGATGAACACAAGTCATTCGTTACATATAGTTATTTCCGGAACGTAATATTGCGCGCACTTTTTCAACCTGGTGATTTCACATAACATATTTGTTATTCTCGTGGTGTTTTGTCTGATGCTTGGTCCGTTTCTGTGTGTGTTACGTTTCGGTGTTATGTCGTTGTTCTCCTCTTATATTTAATGCGTTTCCCTCGGTTTTAGTTTGTTACCCCGATTTTGTTTTTTGTCCATGGATTTATGAGTTTTGAACAGCGGTATACTACTGTTGCCTTTAATTATACCTATATTACTAACAATAATCACAATAGTGAGAATAGTGTTCATTTGAGGACATTGGCAACACAAAGTAAGTTCAAATGTACAGTTTAGTCGTGCATGAATATTAAAATGCAACATACGTAGGATTACCACAAAGAAAACACCAATTTCCATTTTAAACATGATACGATTTAAGGCGAATATACCGTACATCTTAACAAATGGACAAAATTTGATGTATTTAGTTTAATTTTTATTATAACCTTTTTTGCAAATATGGTCGATTCACACTACAAATTGCATTATGAGTACAGACAAACCTGTGCATCTTGAAAAGTTTAAGAGTATGACTGGAACTAGATAAATAAAATTTAAATGCATTTAAAGTTTCAAAATATTAAAAACTTTGCTAGATTTTGCTTTTCATTTTTTTTCTTCAACAAACTGAATATTTTGCCATGACTTAAGTTTAATTAAGGCTCAAAGTACATTCTTATACTGTACCTATTAATTCTGCCACTGACATAATTGGTTAGGTGTCTAAGGCCAGAAAAGTACTCACAAAACATGTTTACACCCCCTTAGCAAGTCTGTTATTGGATTAAAATAGTCATTTGATTGATGTTACTGCTCAAATTACAAATTTAAGTTGGTACAACTTTTTTTAAATTTCAACAAACACTTACAAAAATATTCAAATTTAATTTTGCATTCATATCTTGTACACTGTAAATTCGTGTGTACCTTTGTATCTCAACTTTTGACAAATCTGATAGCATTTTATTTAACTATAGTATTAAGAAAACCATATTAGGATGTACAACTTAGCCGTTTGTATGAGTATTCATTATTGATAGCTGTTATTATAACAGTTCTTATGAATATTCATTATTGATAGCTGTTATTATAGCAGTTCTTATTAATATTCAGAGATGACAGCAGTTTTTGGGGATCTCATTTAAATTTTTCATCAAAAATAACTACTAAGACTAAATATTTGCCAAGAAACTGCTATGGAATGCTTTTATAATATTACGAAAATTAACCATTACCTGGTATTTGTCACAGTGAATGCTAATGAACTACTAAAAAACAGCAGTCAAGTAAGAACTGTGAATGCTAATAAACTGCTGAAGAACTGCTGTCCTCTTTGATTTGAGTATAAACCTTTGTATGTTTCATTGCTTAAACAAAAGGAAATTTCATAAAACTCCAGTCTTTTAAATTACTTCTATATTCTTATAAGTCGACTGTCATGTACATGAAGATAGTGGATTAATACATGCAGTTCTTAAAACAAGTTTCGAATGAACGATATCCGCTACATGTACACATACAAATATGGACTTATTCAGTTACACCTTCTCCCTAGAAGGCACTTTCTTGAATTGTACTATTAATAAAAGAAATTACACAAAAAATATAATCTTTGCGAAGGACGTTTCCTTAAATGATATATGTAAAAAAAAATGCACGTATCTCGTTCTTTTTTCAGTACTTGTGTTTTGATATTAAATTACACTTAAATGTTCTTGTAATAAACAGGCCTACAGAAGGGATCAATTTAACATTATCTTAAAATTAGGAAGAGACATTATATAAATAAGACATAGCTGAGAGGGTGATAGAGCAGATTGTTACCCCGAGAAAACATTGTCAACAGCGGCGAAGCATATCTGGCATTGTCAACATGCAGAAATTTTAGTTTTCGTTCTTTAAATTACTTTAGTTTGCCTCAATTTAATGTTGTAAAACTTATGATTGCCATAAAACAAAGTCTAAGATCAAGTTTGAATTTTTGTGGCGTCCCTTTTTTATCGTTTTATCATGCCCCTTTACAAATGAAAAACTGCAGAATTTTTTGTTTCCGTTCTCTAACTTTAGTTTGCCTCATCTTAATGTAATGATCTTAGACAAATGCTTATGACCTCTTAAGTTTGCCTCAACCAAATGTTATCAAACTTATACACTATGCCTATTACCACAGAATCTGATCAAGGAAAAATTTGGGTAGCGTCACTTCTACGGTTTTTGTTTATCACATTATATTCAAGCTGGACATCAGCGGGACACAAACCCCGTTTTAGCTCACCTACCTTGAAAGGCCATGTAAGCTTTTCTTAACACTTGGCGTCCGTCGTCGTCGTCGTCCGTTAATAGTTATCAAAGGCACCAGGCTTATAATTTAGTACGCCAGACGCGCGTTTCGTACACATAAGACTCATCAGTGACGCTCATATCAAAATATTTATAAAGCCAAACAACTACGAAGTTGAAGAGCATTGATGATCCAAAATTCCAAAATGTGAACTTTTATAAAAGTCTTTTCTGAAACTACTGAGCCATATTTAACCAAACATCGCCAAAAATCATCATTGGGGTATATAGTTTTAAAAATGTGTCCGACAACCCTGCCTGCAAATCAACATGACCGCCTTGGCTTAAAATAAAACATAAGGGGTAAATGCAGTTTTTGGCTTATATCTCTAAAACTAAGGCTAAATTGACGCAACGTCAGATATTGCTACCATTTAGTGTAACAGAAAAATAACGTTAAATTAGAAACGCGCACTATCAAGTTTTTCTGCTTTCCTTGTTGGGTAAATTCAAAGTATAGCACACAAGTAGAAATGCCGAGATATTCCATTCCAATATGATTTTATAATTAACATAGGATATTACATTATTCTTCTAGTGATAATGTGTTTTTCGGGGGAATAGTGCTGCATTATGTAAACAACCTGAATATGATTTTATTCAAGCAGTGGAACAAGATACAATTAAATGGCTTATAATTATGACACTGAAGTTTTCTTAACTTTTTGATCGTCTTATAGATGTGTATTTTTGTAATATGTGCATCAATTCGTTTGGTTAAAATAGGAAATTTACATGAAGTGGAGGAAGGGACCCGCGAATGCAGTTCACATGTCGTCCCATATTACGCTTGTGGCGGCGTCAAATAATGTTAACGGACAACCTTGCCAGACATTTTCATTAATCCTTATTTTTTATAGGTAATCCTGTAATCATAATACAATTTGGTGTATCAATTTCAACTTTTAAAGTACTTTTTATTGGTATAGGTAATCAAAGCCGAAAAATAATCTTCATGAAATCAAATCTCTGTTTTTTGGCAGTAAAAGTTTTGTGAAGGCAAGAAAGTCTAACTCGGACATTACCGCAAGACATTGCAAACCTATTGTATTGAATTGAATATGTAGCTCAATTCATTCATTAATTTGAACTTTTGAAGCTAACACTTAGTACAAAACGATCGTGCTTACAATTTAATAAATTATATGTCAAAATTTTATTTTTTTAACTGAAATGTTTCAAGTTTCCAAACTAAATTTCCCCTGGGACAGTCATTTATACATATTCTTTTCAAACTGTCTATGCTAATTTTATATTGAGACGGCCATGTAAACCGGTACTGAAATATATCACGTCATAGAACATTCATTCAATTTCGAAGAGTTGCGTGAACATTTAATGTTTCGAGTTTGTTACATGGGACAACGCCAAGTGAACGTTTTTTCTGATAATCTGTGACTTCCGAAGCCTATGAATATTATATTTTTATTCTTTCTCTATCATAATGTGAAAAATTAAGAAGCAATTTTTATTTTCATATATAATTTGAAATATTCATTTCAGCATTTCTAAGAAAATTTCCTTATCAAATATTTACTTAGCGCTACTTTTCGTGGTAGTAGCAATATCTAACGTTGCGTCTTTACGAGTAAATTTGACTTGGGGTTAATCATGTATCTGCCCTAATCAGACAACCCGTTGTTGGGTTGCTGTCCCGGATACCTAGTTCACAAGTACATTTCGATTCGAACCAAATGCGAATTGAATTCGCTAATCGCGTTTTCACAGTCTTCCTTTTTAATTCGAAATGATTGGAATTGCTAATTCGCATTAACCAATTCGCATTACAAAATTCATTTTTGTTGATACGAATTAAAAGTTAACGTCGTTCGGACGGTAACGCAAATTTGACACGGATTGCAATTAGTATTGGAATTTACGTTTGGACGTAAAACGTTTCGAACGAGAATTAAACTATAATTCGAACTAGTTAATGCTGATCGTATTCGAATAACGTGAGAGTTTTAAGGAAATTTTGTAGTTTTTTGCTATTGTCTTGTCTTGTCTTGTATGAATAATAGGGGTGCCCTTCCGTTTAGATTTTAATTTCCAAAATATTTTGTGCAGTATAAAATAAAACTTTTTCACCCGTTTGCTCAACATGTGTTTGAAATTTCTATGCATACATTTTTGTCACGTTGTGATGGAAGTCACATGACAGATTCGTCTGAAAACCGTATCCCGGAACTGGCCTTTGGTACCTGACAGTTTACAACGGCCATGTCTGTTTTGTTATCAGGGATACTCGATAGATAAAATTTGTTTGATATCATGCTTTTCCGATAGAAGACTTCAATTGGTTCCATGTGATTAGAATTTGGTAATAGTATTTCTAGGCCATAAATGAGAAGCTATTATTTTGAATCTTATTATTATATATAGATATATTTACTGAAAGCAGCAATAATGTTAAATAAAGTAAGATTCATATAAGAAGTAATTGCCCTTTAGAGTAATTTTTTATCATTTTTTTGTAAATATTCGTTATCTTTTACAAAAATAAAAATAAAAAACAAAAAAACAAAGGTGCAGCTTTTTAATTGCTGTTTTTCATCTCAAAGAAAGAGTGAAACCTTCAACACGGAGCAAAAAAAAAACTCTCCCCTCACTTCAAGTTTAAGACGACAGTTAGCACCAGCTGGAACGTTATTCTTTGCAAAGTATATTGGGTAGACTTTGTAAGATGAAACAGCACCAAACCCGTCCGGTCAAAAAAGAACATACTGCGATTTACCCCACCTACATGTACATGTAGCATGGGTGATTTAAAACCATCTCCGTACTTTGACCTAAAATGCTTTACTTTTATAAATCGTGAGTCTGATGGAGAGTTGTCTCATTGGCACTCGCAATACATCTTCTTATATCTATTGGATTTTGATTGGGATTGATAGTTATAATTATTTATTTATTTTCTTTCCGTTGTTTGTGATGGAAATGGTCTGGCAATCTTGGAAATCATTAAAAGAGAGAATGAAATTGATGTTTGAAAAACAGTTAATGTGTGATGTCATCTTTTTAGTTGGAGAAAATGCAGAAATTATCTGTGCTAATACGTACATGTTGGCCAGTGCTACCAGTGTGTTTTACACTATGTTTGAAGGCTCATGGGCAGAGGAAAGAAAGGTGACCATACCTTATATTGAGCCGGCTTCTTTTAAGTTGCTGTTGAAGTGAGTCTTATTCATTTACAAAAAAATAAGAATACTAGAATTACCAACGATCAAAAAACAACAAGGGCAATTAATTACTTAAATTTTTTGCAGAGTCCCCTAAAATTACTGAATTGTCTTGCATTAACGACTGCAGCCTGACTGGGTCTTATAAAAAATATACGTTTCAAAAGAAGATGTTTTAGATTTAGATATTTTTCTTTGTCGCAGTTAATGACAATATACTGGGTCAAGGGAACATATTTAAAACTTCTTCTATTGATATGAATATTGTTGATAGTATTAAGGGCATACGATACAGTTACAGAGGAGGTAATGACGTTGCTAACGTAAATTGTTATTTTCGCGACGTCAAACTATAACTTATCAGGAAAAGATTCAGTTTTCGCCTAATTTTTATCAGTCAAACTTATTTAACCTGAAAACGAGTTCATGGACCCCTCCGTTTTAAAATGCCATTTGGTTTGATTACGCGAGAAGATTCTGTGTGCAAATTTTCATGAAAACGTAAATAGTGCAATTTTTTTTTTAAATATACAGCAAAAACATGATGTTTTTTTCTACATTCATGAACATTTGATAAATATGAGTTATTTCTGAATAAAAAATGCATAAATTGTTAGGATACTTATAAAATACAGAAATTACAAATTATATAACAAAAAACAATTTATATCTTTTAAAACAAAAAAGTTATGGCTTTCTTTCGAAAGAGAAAATACAGCAACAAATCCAAATTTTGAGCAATAATACAAAAGTACGACCTCATTTTACTCAAAAAGTAGCACATGAAGCTATATTTTTTATAACGTATTTGATTTAATCAGGTAAAAGACAGTCTTTATGGAAATTTTTATCAAAATGTAAAAACGGGATGAAAACTGTATCGTATGCCCTTAAAAACAACGTAATAATCGGTCTCATGGCAGACGTTTCAATGAAAAGGTCATAAACCGCATTTTTTGAAAATAACACAGAACTTAATAAAAGGGTACATGATACACATATTAATAGAATATGACTTTAAGCACATTCAACGGTTTGTGATTGTACCGGCCGACAAAGCAGCCAACACTGTGATGGTGGTATGCTGTAAATACTACACAAACGTTCTTAAGAATAACATTTTGAATACACCTGTACTAAGTCCGTGCGCTACACAGAGAGTCATATAGTGAACAAACATAATAATCATAAACATATTGAAGCTTTTAAAGCTCTCTTCTGGACATTTGAAAGTCACTACTCTGTATTGGTTACCTTATCTACTAAAAAAATCAGTTACATGTTGTTTTATCTCGGCCTCTAGTAAATGTTGTGAGTGCCCAAAGCTCAGTGTTGAAGGCCGAACTTAAAACTATTTTGTTAACTTTTTATAATACATTAGATTTGGATTTAGAGTTGTCTAATTTACCCTCATACCACATTTTCTTACTTATACAATTAATCTTTAAGTGCTTTTAACTAGTTCGTGTATCAAAGAACTGTTTGATAAGATTGTATGGAAGTGAAGTGTAGAGAGAAGAAGAAAAGTCAAAACTGTCAACAGAATATAAAGGACGTAACTTATCTAAAACATCCAAAGAATATTATACATTCCAATAAAGGTTAATTTCACTATTTTCATATATTTCATTACAATGAGTAAACAAAAGTTTTTTTTCTATTTAACTCATTTAAAAGCCTTTTTAACTCAGTAAAAAATGTACTAGTAATTACTTGTACAATTGTAGTTGTACCAGTAATAACTTGTATGATGACTTCATACAAGTAATTACTTTAATAAAATGTTTGTACAAGCAATAGCCTGTATAAAATAATAACATGTACACGACAAAGATATTGGAAAACGTGGTATAAGTGCCAATGAGAAAACTCTCAATCGAAGTCACAATTCATTAAAGTAAACCATTATAGGTCCAGCCACGGTCTTCAACACGGAGCCTTGGCTAACACCGAGCAGCAAGCTATAAAGGGCCCCCAAAAATGGCTAGTGTAAAACCATTCAAACGGGGAAAGCAACGGTCTAATCTATATAAAACAAGAATGTGTCCTCAGTACACGAATGCCCCACTCGCACTATCATTTTCTATGTTCAGTGGACCGTGAAATTGGGGTAAAATCTCTAATTTGGCATTAAAATTAGAAAGATCATATCATAGGGAACATGTGTACCAAGTTTGAAGTCGATTGGACTTCAACTTCATCAAAAACTACCTCGACCAAAAACTTTAACCTGAAGCGGGACAGACGGACGAACGGACGAACGAACGGACGAACGGACGCACAGACCAGAAAACATAATGCCCCTCTACTATCGTAGGTGGGGCATAAAAAACCCGAGAAACGAGAAACACTTATGAACTACATCAACAAATAAATTTTATAACTGAACACGCATAATTAATGTGTAATATATCTTTAACTATCGGGTTGAATTGAAGGTCACATAAATACGGATTCAATGAGTGAATAATTCATCATCAATGTTTCTTAGCTTATTTTGACAAAATTGAACCATTATACTGGCTGCTTACAGTGAATCATTGTTTCACTATTATTAATATTACTTTTACGGTTGAATGGTTTTATGTGATATTCGTTTGACGTGACTCGGTACTTATACATCTCGTCAATGTGTTTGTATTGTCTTTCATTTTTTGGTGGTGTATTTTGTATATGCAACTTTTTGTATTTCTTTGGTTCTTATAACGTGAATCTGTACTTTAAATGATCCCGTCAGTATGATATTGTTCTATTTTATGTCATTATGATATATTTCTATTATGAATTACAATATACGTTGAAGCACAAACGTCCAAATCATTCAATCGGGTAGTTGAATTAACTATTTGTGGATTCTTATAAATTCTAATATATAACTTTTGGACTAGTTTAAATCTCGGTCTATTTCTGAAATTTATTTAACTCATACTTTTGGTTTTGATTTCTTACATACTTTTGATTTTTTAACCTTGTATGCTAACATTGCCTAGGTAAATTTTAAAATTGTTTGTATGCACATTGAACGACAAATCTATGTGACATATAAAATTTTGTGATGTCGGACATATGACAGTTCTTGTCCATTCGTTTTTGATGCGTTTTGTTATTATGGACTTTCCGAATTGATTTTCCTCTAAGTTCAGTGTTTTTGTGATTTTACTTTTTACTTTCATTAATGATAGAATTAAAAAAAAAAGATTTTTGTATATATCTCGTAGCTAGTGCCCTTTTAATGCATCCCCTTTTTTGCGAACTTATCATGGTTTGAATAAACTCATCATAGACACCAGGATTAAACTTTGTATTTACGCCAGACGCGCGTTTCGTCTACAAAAGACTCATCAGTGACGCTCAAATAAAAAAAGTTAAAAAGGCAACAACCAAAATTAAATTATGAGCACTAATATTTTAAAAATGAAGACAAAAATGGAGAACACAAACATTCTAATAACTTGAGCTCCAGTACACAGTTACATTAGTCAATCTATAGTTATATGTATTGTTAGTCTTGTTCTCCCTTACCAACCGACCCCCCTTTTTTCACAAAAAAATATGTAAACCAACAAATAAAAACAACATTGACCTCATTCACGGAATTGATTTCATTTTTAGAGCTGTATTGGATCAACATTTTATAAATTGAAACATGTAAATCAAGCACCAGTTTTTCACTTCCTTTTAATACTAGATTCTAGCTCTGATTTCCAAACTGTTTGAATCATCTTAATTTTCAATCTTACTTAGACTTTCAAAAACTATCCATGAGATATTTGAAAAAAAAAATTGGTTAAAGGGAAAAAGGATACATGTAGCTGAACTGCTTTAACATAACATAGACTTATTTAATTATTATACCTCACGTTGAGAGAGAGAGAGAGAGAGATAAATTTTGATAATCTGGAGGGTTTTTTGCTTGCTCATCCAGGTGCTGAAGGATAAATGTGTTTGCTTTTTAAAGACATATTTGAACACAGATTATGTGTTCACTGTTCTTAAAATAGCTTCTGGCATAAATATGAAGTCTTACATTTGTATGCATTAGATTATATTTCGAAAAATGGACACAACTGCTTATATTCAGTTTCTTTTGTGAAATTACAAAGAGAATATGTGAAACATATTATCAAATCTGATACATTGAGATGCAATGAAGTACATGTTTATAAGCAAATGGTTAGATGGGCAAAATTTAGATGTACCAAACAACAATTACCAACGACATATTACAACGTCAGGGAATGTCTTGGCGATTTGAAGCAACATCATTTTACTGAGAATGTTTCGAACAGCGGCTTACTGACATCAGCTGAGACAATCAATGTTTCCCATTCCTATACCAATAATCGGACCAGTATTTTTATTTTAGAAAAGAGACATTTTAGGGTTCGTTTTCGAAGATGTGTTTGTAATAATAATAAAGTTACTATCTGGAAACGTACTTCTAAATATGACTGTGTTGATTTTCAAACATCTTTTACTGCTGGTGGACTATTAGTCCCCGAGGGTATCACCACCCCAGTAGCCAGTACTTCGGTACTGGCATGAAAATACGGATTTTTTGTGTTATTAAAATTTACTGTTACAAAATGATAGAAATTATTATAAATTAAGGAATGTATCTCCCTCATGCAAAGCTCTGATTCCTTTCACGGATTTGGCTATACTTTTTGGACCTTTTGGATTATAGCTCTTCATCTTTTATATAAGCTTTTAATTTCAAATATTTTGGCCACGAGCATCACTGAAGAGACATGTATTGTCGAAATGCGCATCTGGTGCAAGAAAATTAGTACCGTTAATTCTATTAATGGTAAGTTATGCGCTGTCCTCTTATTTGGATCAACTACATATTCAGGATCTAACGATGTAATATTCAGTATTTTACTTGGAGATTCTCTAATCAGTACCACAAAAAGAGAGCTGAAGTCTGAGGCAAGCAAACAAATTTATATAAAAACAATTTAAACCAAACAGAAGATATATATAAAATGAAACGATATACAGTTAAAGTAAACATGAAAGGACCCAGCACATTAGTAGGAGAAAGAAAAAGTTACAAACAGCTAGTATAGTGGGAGATATTGTGGAGATAATTGTGCAAATCGTGATACAAGCATGAAATTTGGTATAGAGGTTGACTAAACGATAATGAAAAAAAATCAGCTGCTGGCCATCAAAAATTTCCCTTTTTTCAAGATGGCCGACGCTCATTTTAAAACTGGCGTCATATCCGATTCGCTATATTTCGTAAATCCTTTTAAAGCTTTGCTATAGGTATAACCCAAAGTCAATTTTGATAAAACGTGTATAACAGTTCCTACAGTACGATAAAACAATACATAAATGACGAAAAAAAAACTTCCGGTTCAAAAATGGCGGCAATTACGTTGAAAATGGCTACATTTCGTAAATCCTTTAAAAGCTGTGTTTTAGGTATAATCAAAAGTAAGGTTTGATAATTCGAAAATAACAGTTCCTAAAGTACGATGAAACAATACATTTAACACGAAAAGATTATTTCCGGTTTCAAAATGGTGGCCAAAAAGTTGAAAATAGCTACATTTCGTAAGTCCCTTGAAAGCTTTGTTGTAGGTATAATCCCATGTAAGTTTTTGATAAACGTAGATTACTGTTCCTATGACACAATACTTACACGACGAAAAAGTAACTTCCGGTTCCAAAATGGCGACAAGAACGTTTACGATTTCATTATTTTTCTTCATTTTCTTCTAATTTAAAAGAGATATCACTTATTTTGTTAAGTTCAAATACCTAGTTTGGTTAGAAAAGGCAATTTTCATTCCGTATAGTTATCTGACAGTTGCCAACACACAAACTCGTACAAGGTAGGCCAGAAGGGAATCGATTACAGTTATCATCAACGCCAGATTGTTTGCATACGCTTTCAAAAGTTTCTGATACGAGGGTGCAAATGCAGCCAAAGAAGGCCATTTTGGTTTCCAAATGACAGTGTTTGTTTTTCTTTCATCCAAACCTAGTGTTCATGACTTGATATGTGTACCTGTCGAATGCACACATCCGGTTGAGCCCACCTTGATATGATTCTCTTTCGATGTGCTCCGGAAGAGAACCACTTGTAGGGGGAATATCATCATAAGGGCGCTGCTTCCCGACAAATGATTGTTCCTTGTTAACAGCAAATGTTGATGTTGCCGTACATGATGCAAGCAAATGCTTCTATGATGTCCATGTATCAGTCTTCATACAAAACTAAAGCGAGCAACAACATCCTTTACATCTGGAAATAATTCCAATGTCTGCCAAGCTGACCTATTCACTTTCCCACCAAATGCTGGCTGACACAGTACTAGTGTCACATTCACAGAATGCTAGGAAGGAAATAATAGCAGCTGCACTAGGACCAAGCACATTTGATATGTCATATACATTAAGCCATCGAAAGTCTTTATTCCCTCAAAAACATATCCGCACTTTGTCCATACCTAATACTGCGAGAGCTGCAATCCTTATACTACTACATCTGTATCAACCATTTTCAGCAGCAAGCTTATATCTGAATAACATACGTGTATCTGCTTGTTCTTGGTTTTAAAGGGATAGCTGGGAAGTATCCGTATCGAAATTGCAAAGAATATTTCACCTTGAGTAACATAAACATTTTTATAAGTCTCTAAAGTAGCAATTCTGTCGGCAACAAACTTGAATCATTTCGTTTTGTTGTCATCTTCACAAAGAAATTCGAAAACGACTCCAAATCCTTGGCGTTCTATCAGAACCAACAACTTTCTGTCTTGCACCAGCACCTTGCCTTTTTCTCGGTCCAGCCTTTAAATTATTCATTTAGTAAACATCAAATACAATCTACTCTTCAATACTTAACGCTGCAAATTTTGATTTAGGCAGTATGACATGGATTGCATAATCAAGTATCTGACTCGTAAATCGCAATCACTTTTCATGTTCTTCAGCTTTGTTTTTTGACAAAGCCATTTCCAGTTTCATTTTACGGCTACATTAGTTCTTTTTTATCTGGTTATAAAGTAAATCTAGAAAAAAGTAAAATCAGAAGATGGATTTCCAAACTAGGTCATCACTTTAGAAAGCCTTTGACTCTTTTAAAAAAAATCCTTTTGTGTTTTCGTAGAGTCTTCATGATGTCGTCCATCTGTTTTAAAATAACTAAAACTACTATTTCGTTCAAACTCATCTACCACTCTACTGACATCCATCTATCCATCGTCTCAAGGGAATCTTCGATGGCACCAACATCGCCCTTCACAATTGCATTATTCTGTGTTTGTGCCTGATCAATTGGGATACAATATATAAGAAAAAAGGGCTGCTGGTCTTACGTACAGTGAAATTACCAAAGGCACCTTGTTGGTGATGCTCGTGAAGGGAAGCCATATTTCGGAGATTGATCCGTAACCGTCGAACATAATTTTCATGATCTGGACCAAAAAAAATACGGTATGTTTGATATCGACTGTTTTTTGAGGTACGATATCTGACTCATAAAATGGGCGTACCGCCGAAAGAACAAAAGTTCTAAATTCATAATTGAACAACAGATATTAAACTGTAGTCGAGATGACTCTCTTTCCTTGCACCAGTCTATCAAATAACCGAACGACACAGAGTCATGAGATTTATTTTCTGCGTTTAGACATTAATGGTTCAAGCAAAACACACGCAGTTATCTGATTCGCATGGTTAGACGTAGGTTCATTTGAATATATATGAAAATAATATGACGTTCTAGGTGTTGCAATGTCGGCTTCAGTGAGGCACAAGTCCATCCAATTTCAGGCAATATATCCCCATGAATTTTAAAACAAGCCATTTCAATGTACTTTCCACAAAACATAACGATAAACTTATCTACTCCGTACAAATCTGGCCATTCATACTGAGCTTACTTACCCAATACCAAAAGTGGTTGATCTGTAGTTATTATTGATGTTTGGCCGGGATTTTGAAAGTTTAACCACTTGTTCACCTATCCATCGTATGATTGATCAATTCAACTGAATGGGCGTGTTTTCAAACAGTGGCATCATAGAATTTACAGTTACTTGATTAGAAGAGCATAATTTGTTAGAGGAATGAAATGACGACCAAGATATGTTTACGAAATTCAAATCCTCCCCTGTTACATGAACTATAATTTACATCAGTGTGCCCTGTTAGTGGGTGCAAATCGCTCAGTATGTCTATAAATAGTTTGTGCATGCGCAAATGCAAGGAATGTCGTCACCAAACCATATAATATTTTCACTAAAAGAAGGTCAAGGAACAAGTTTTGTAGAAAAATAAGTATTTTTGAACTCGAAAAAACAGCTATTTTTGAAAAAGGCCGTGGCCATCTTGAAAAAATGTTTTTTTTTTATGGCCACCAGTTTTTTCTTAAAAAGTATATATTAATGATGCTTCGTGCTAATTTTCATGCTTGTATCATCATTTGCACAATTCCCCCGATTTTGCTTGCTAATATCTACCACTATATACTCAACTTGTGGATTCACAGCAGAAACAGTGACATTTTTACCACCATCTCTTAAATCACATTTTAAAAGAAGTGAAATATGTGGACAAATACCGGGACTAACTTTCTGTTTTTGAAACACAACAAGTACACTCTTGATATTTCAGCAAACAAAAGCATGGACACTGTACCTGGGATGGTTTTGTGATTTCCATTCATCTTTACTTTAAAAGTGAAATATTTGGAGAACTGCTAATGGAATTCAGCACTAGCCAAATGCATAGACCTGTAGTGTACTTCTTTTCTTTCATCAAAAGAGTTACACAATTTTTCACTTACAGGGAAAAAATAGGAATTAGTTTATTTAAATCAGTTCGTTTTGTTCTCTCCATTCGAAACACATTAAATTGACCAAAAGCTTCATAGATTGAAGGATTACTTGTCATCATATTTTCTTTTGAATATTTTTCTATATTAACATATATTATACTATAATATTATTTTGATTTGAATTTTGTTTTTGTAAGGACTTTATATGACTTTGTCTTTAGAACTAAACTACCTTGGCAAAACCTTTTGGAATTTTTGGTCATTATGGGGTACGTCAAGAATACAACAATGGTTGACTAACAATGCTTTAATAACCAAAGGGGAGTAACTCTGATACATGATGTTTAGTACATAACTATGGAACACAATACATGACATCTCCCTTTTTAAAGTTTTTAAAGTTCGTTCTGTAAAATGTCTATTTCTATTTTACTGAACTAAACAATTTGAATATTATTTATAATTAAAATTAATGTCTTTCTTTGACTAGAAGAATAAAACACTTTTTCGTTGGTTTTGAAGATGTGTTTTCGGTTTCGTCCATAAAGTTTATCATTTTCGGCTAGTAACACATAGGAACGTTCACTGTGTTCTATGTCAACTATTGCTGGTTCCCAAGTACTTTTCTTATCTTCTTTCTTAAAGCGGACAATTTCTCCAGACGCGATACTTGGTAACGGTTTTGACGTCTTGTCGTAATAATATTTAAAATATCTAGAAAAGTATTTCACGGGCACGCTGTTTTGTCTTAACAATGCCAAGATGTGCTTCGTGCAATTTGACTAACATCTCTCGTTGCAGTTAAATTATAGGTATAAAAATACGTTGGCTTTTGTAAAGAAGTCCATCAATCACAGTTATTTCATCCCTGAAATTACAATAAGACTGAATATCATCGGGTAACATTTCCTTACTGTTTGGCAATCCTGACACAACGACGGAACTTAACTTTCTCAGATTTACATCGGCTTCGGTCGCGTCTTGGATTTCCGCTAGCTTCCTAGAAGAAATATGTAGTTGTTTTTCAAGGTAACTAACATCAAATTCCTCATCAATAAGTTTGTCATTATACTATCTGGTAGATAGGCTCTGCTAAGCTGGTTGGAAATAAACATAAGTTTTCCTGAAACGTAAACAATCCGTAAATCATATCGCTGTAGTTTCATTGACATGCGTTGTAAACGTGATGTAGCTCGATAAAGCGGTTTGTCATAGATTGCAACTAACGGCTTATGGTCGGTTTCAATAACGGCTCGGCGATCGTAAATATAATTATCAAACTTTTCGCAACCGTACAAGATTGCTAACATTTCACGCTCGATTTGTGCATATCTACTTTGCGTCTCGGTGATCATGAGAGCTCTGGATCCGTATGCAACGGGCTGTTTATTTTGTAGAAGTACAACTCCAAGATCTTTAGAGCTTGCATCAACTGATATCATAATACTAGGTTCATTCACATTATAGAATCGTAAAACGGGAGCTGACGATACTAACTGCTTAAGTTCTTCTAAACTTTGCTGTTGCTCAGGATCCCCATGCCACTGTATGTTACCTTTTAGCAGTTTGCGGAGCGGATCGGAAACATCTGATAGATTAGTTATAAACTTGGCCAAATACTTCACTACACCAAGGAACCTTTTAACTCCTGCCACATCGGTCGGTGTTGGCATAACCTGTATGGCACGCACTTTTCCGGATTAACTTTTAAGCCATCTTTGCTTATTACATGTCCAACGTAATGGACTTCGGGAACGCGCAACTCTAATTTCGCTTTATTTAGCTATAAGTTCATCTGCTGGCACCTGTTTAGCATTTTACGAACACGGTAGTCGTGTTGTTCATCATTCTCTCCCCAGACAAGGATATCATCAACGATACATTCGACCCCCGGAAGGTCCACAAACATCTCTCGAACAGCTTTCGAGAAGATCACCGGCGCTGAACTTATACCAAACGGTAATCTACGGTATCGATAACGTCCGAATGGCGTATTGAAAGTTAATAGTTTTGAACTATCCTCGTCGAGTCGAATCTGCCAGAATCCATGTGTTGCATCAAATCGTGAAAAAACGCTTGCTTTAGGCAATCTTTCAACAATCTTATCAATTGTTTCTAAGTGATAATGTTTACGCTTGATCGAACGATTCAAATCTTTCGGATCTATACACACGCATAGTTTTCCTGGTTTCCTAACTACTACCACACTATGGACCCAATCGGTCGGCTCGTCTTGTTTTGCGATGATACTGAGGCTCTCCGAACGGTCTAATTCTGTTCGGATTTGTTCACGAAGTGCTGCTGGAATTTTACGCGGCGGGTGAACTACGGACGGAATAAGAGGATCTACTTCAATGTGATGTGTTTTAGGCAATGTACCTAGTCCTTTAAATGTCTCACCATAATCACTTATTACTTCTTCCTTTGTCAATGGTTTATCTACGGCGCACACTCGTAGAATCGTAGAAGAAAATCATTCAACTTATGTCATCAATTTTGGGCGGTAAGCTGCGATTGGAGCATATATTAACACGTGTTTAATCCCGATCAACACTTGCAGATCTAGAGACGAGCATGAATTAAAAAAAAAATCAAAGTATATGCCTGAATATATATAATATTAAGACAAAATCCATTTTTTCATAAACATTTCATTCACTAATGAAGTAGGAAATTCATTTTTTTGATACATTTATATTGTTATCGAATTTACATCAATGGCGGATTCAGGTCCAAATACAGGACAAAACAGGGGGGGGGGGGGGGTCCAACTTTATGTCCCCATTTAAATGCATTGATCGTCCAAAAAAGTGTTGTTTCAACCCTTTTTTGGACGATCACCACTGAATACTAAATTCATGTATTTGGCAACAAACGCGCGATTTTTACGATTTTGTTATGAGGGGATAGAATGGCACATCCTACATTTTTTCATCAAAAAGTAAAGATCACAGCCTGTTTATTTTTAAATGAATTAGACCTCCCCCTCTCCGCTTTCCGTTTCATTCATAAAAATCAAACGTTATCTTACTTACCACTAAAATATTTCTTTAATATATTACTTTTTTACGAAGTTGCATTTTAAAAAGTTTTAAATGCGTACAACATTTATCTTTTACTTGAAATGGTTCTTTTTTTCTTTTTTATCAAATTATTAGATTACTGATTTTTTTCTTGAAAAAAAATCTCGGTTGAAGGGAAATGAAAAAAAAATGTGTTTATACTATAACTTACATTTACTGCTTTATGGCTATCTAAGTTTCTCAAATGTTAAATCTTGCTAAAAGTATTATTACTTTCTTGAAACGTCGTACAAGTCAGATAAAAACAAAAGTAACAATAGAAACAGACCGGTTACAACCAGCCGAATAGTTTTTCTGCACTTGTAGTCAGGTCACCTTGACCTGACTACTCGTGCAGAAAAACTATCCGGCAACGGTTGTTACCGGCCTGTTTCTTTGTTACCTTTGTATTTTATCTAATACTTATAATACGTTATTCTGGTTGGCTATACTGCAATCTCGCGTTATTCCTTAATCAACTTCATTACACAATAAAATTTATCATTCATGATGACACGAGGTCCCACAATAAAGAGCACAGGTAAATTAAATAAAAACTTAATAAAAATCGTGTTTTCATGATCCTAGCTAAAAAATATAATTATAAGAATTGAATGCTTCTTTTTGTAAGTCGATTTGAAAAGCTCACTAGAGCTTGTGTTATGTAGTTTATTGAATATCGACTCTAAATCAAACTTTGAATTGAATTGAATTGAAATGTAACTTTATAGGGTTGTAAAAGCGTTGACCGTGCGCACATTTTTAGAATGAAGCGCTTCTGCGCGTCATAAAAATGTACTTCGGTCGACGCTTTTACACCCCAATGAAGTTACAAAAAGAAGCATTCAATTCTTAAATATTTTCCCGATCGAAATACTTTTGCATCTTTTGCTATTTGAAAAATAACGTGAAAATGAATAGCTACGATTATGTAAAACTCTGATCTTTTCTTAGCGAACTGTGCTAGTCGTAAATTTAAGTACTTAGAAAGAGCCGTGGTGTAGTGGTTAGCGCATCAGACTACTAACACAAAGGTTCCTGGTTCGATTCCCGTTTTACTGTGAAAATTTCAGAAACTGAATTTTCGGCTATCCCTCTACAACATTTGCGAGTATTGTCTTAAGAAACGATGATATCCGTCGACAGGGGACGATAAATGTCTGACCCGAATAAAGAGATAGCAATATCTTTTACACGTAACAGACACACTAAGTCTTTTAGATTTCGCAAAAGAGCATCTGTAGTCGCAAAGTAGAAAGTGGAAATGGATTAATATAAGTTGCAATAACTTGTTTCCCAATCCACCATAAATAAATATGTTTAAACTCGACATAAAAGAAAGTTTTCATCTATAGGTCATCGTACAACCTTCAACAATGAGCAAACATCATGCTGAATATTTGAATAATATTAACACTAATTTTGATTATGTGTAAATTATTAAAAAGGCGCTTCAACTTATCTTTAGCCAAATGTCCTATTATCCAAAAAGCTGGACGCTATATTTGAACACGTTGAGGTAATTTTTCTTAATATGAAAATAAGATGATGTGGTATGATTAACAGTGTGACAACAATCCACCAAGATTGAAATGAAATGGGTGTAAGCAATTATAGGCAATATATATATATAGCAATAGTTAGGCCTTCAACAGTGAGAAAAACTGATACTATGTAGTCGGCTTAACTAGGCGGAGGAGTGAAACATATTTATGAGTATTCAACCCTTCCCTCACCTGGGACGGTGGTGTAACAGTACAACAAAGAACAAATTATCAAAATCAGTTTAAAAAGGGTTAAAACATCAGATGGATACAAATAGAAATACATCTTACTAAAGCACAAAGTGAACGGGTACGTGTACATCACAAAAACAAAAAGACACTAAGTACAGATCTTGGAGCTTAATAAAAAAATTGGAAAATAAACATGCATCCAAGACTAAAATGGTCATTAATGTGTTTTTATTTTCTAAGTAACTAATAACCCAATGTATTTCGTATAAATACGCGGACATTATCGAGTGCAAAATTACATTCTTTAAATTATCGCTTGTTATATATATATATTAATTTCATTAATAGATATTCATGATAATAATTTTTAAGAATATAAATAATTGATATGAACATGTTTTGTCGTGAGAAATATATAATATCTATATCAATAACAAATCAAGAGTACCGAATATATTTTATTGTGAAACTATCCTTTACAACGGGGGCAAGCGCAAGCGGGGTACTGACACCTGCGTCATCAAGAATGCACATCACATAATTTACAAACAATATAATATAATTGTAGTAAAAATGGTATAAGATACTTGCAAAAGGCTTTAAAAGTCTTATAAATACATTAACGCTAAAATATTATAATACATTGGTTATTTCGTAAAAGTAGATTACAGTGACAATTTCATATGCAAAAATACTTGGAAATCTTTCATCCATGAGAGATTAAAAAATTCAAACTTCACACTAAAAACGTTCGCACAAAGTTTAAGATATCATACATTGGAAATTTTATCAATTTGAAAAGAACGTTCATTCATTACGTCTACAAGGTATTTTTTAACGATCTTATCTAAACTAATTACCTAAGTCTGGAGAATACAAGTAGCCCAGATCACCTATCATTAACTGTATTTTTGATAAGGGTGGCAACTCTGAAAAACAGATATCCATTTTTAAACTCTCGAAACATGCTTGTATGTTAGTACTTGTTCTTTTTCTGATAGCCGAGAAAGAAGGGCAATCTAACATACCGTGAAAGATATTCTCAATCGCATTTGAGGAACATAACTGACACTCATTATTTGTTGTCAGATTCATTCGTTGAAGCGTTGCATTTATAGGCAGACAATTCGTTCTGGCCAAAAATTTCAGCCTTGTTGCGCGGAAGTCGTCAACATTTGATAGATACGGCTGCTTACGATTAACAACCACAAAGGATTGGTAAAAGTTTAGGCTACTCTTTCCTAAAATATTACATAGTTGAGTATTAGTTACGGAAGCGCATTAGCGCCACACATTTTTATTTTTTTATTTTTCTTCCTATGTTTGCGTTATAACGCAAACCTTTGCGTTATAACGCAAACCTTTGCGTTTGACGCAAACCTTTGCGATATAACGCAAACCTTTGCGTTATAACGCAAACATTTGCGTTATAACGCAAACCTTTGCGATATAACGCAAACCTTTGCGTTACAACGCAAACCTTTGCGATATAACGCAAACCTTTGCGTTATAACGCAAATATCTTGATTTCAATTATTCATTAAGTTTTGTATATATGTCCGTCTGTCATTCATTTCGGATGTGAGTTACTAGTAGATAAAAAAAGAAACATACATACAAGGCCAAATCATTATAATAAATATGCATAGGAATAATGGAATACTTGAAGTGCAGTTATACATAAATTTAGACTGATTTGTGCATCAGAAAAGTATATAATTTAACAAGAAAATAGATATAATTTAGTATATAGTCAAATTTAAATTGAAAATAATGTCATACAATTGTGAAACCTCCAAGTCAAATAGACAAAATGATCTTTCTGCTTTAAAATGAATTATTAATAAAGAAACAATGTTTTTTAAATCTCAGAATATGATCAAGATTCTTTGATAGAAAGTCATTGAATTTTCATTTCAATATAAGATGCTTGGGTAGCAGTTTGAATAGAGAGAACATAATTTTATTAATAAAACATCTTCATTCTATACATTTATTGCCAAAGGGTAGCTTGTTTGAATCTAACCCTCTTTACACAGTTCTCAAACGAGAGCTTACTTTGAAAGTATATTTATATTCGGTTATAGCTATATTAGCAGGGTTGATTTCTTTCTTAGGTATAACCTCAATTTACTCAATTTTCTTTGTAATATATATACTAGTAGTAACATGGATATCGTTTTTGGGGACCTTTATAGTTTGTTGTTCAGTGTGAGCCAATGCTTCGTGTTAAAGACCGTAATTCGGACTATGATGGTTTACTTTTATGAATAGTGACTTAGATGGAGAGTTTTCTTATTGGCACTCATACCACATCTTCTGATATTATTCTGCTCATTATTAGTCATTGATATGATTTAATTATTCAAGCATTTTACTTTGCAATGACTACAAAGGTGATATGCCAGCTATGCTGGCACTTATGGTAGAAGCATCGTTTTGGGACAAAGAACGATAACTCTTGCTAGACGACCCATCTGAAAAGTTTCGTCACTCTCGTTAAATCTCGTACGATTAATTTTTTTAATGGCTGCCAAAATTCTCGTTTTAACGCGATCTTGAAAAAACGGGACAGATCGGAATAATTTCGATGTTAACTACGACATAAATTTTTATTTGTTTGCAAAAACAAGAATTCAGAAATTTTGGCTACTTGTGTAGCTTATTTAAATTTTATTGTACCACGGAAATTACCGAAGTTATGACAACAACATCTGACGCCATGTTTCATCTGCTTCAACATTCCATTATCAGTGAGGTCAAAACAAATGTCCTAAATAATCACAGGTACTTCATTCAAAAGTCACAAAATCATAGTTAACGAAAACAAATTTAGCGTAAAAGTTCCGCCCAGACATGGAAACACAGAAAAAAACTCTGCAAGCAATACATTTCGCATTCCTTTTTACAATACAATACAATACAATATTTTTATTGTCAATCAAAGACGCCCTAAAAGAGCAGTATAATTACAAGCAATTTGTTACAATGATTATTTATTAATTCTTAATGATATGCAAGTGACAACATATAGAATAAAGAAAATTGGCCATGCCGGGCATGCGGGGTAAACTCCGGTGCACTGGTTGACCATGACTCCTTATGTTCATCTGCCACATATCATTATTCCCCAAACCAAGGAACAGTGTTAATTATACAGTTGAATGTGATCACGGTTATTCATGTAGTCAATGGCGAATCTAGCATTTTTCATAAAAAAAGGGGGGGACTGACGGGGCGCTCCAGTCATGCTTCAGTTATTCCCTATATAATCATCATTTTTTTTTCTCAAGAAAAGGGTCTCCCTCTGGATCTGGATCCTATGGTAGCACACAGACTCATTCAAAACTTAACAAAAGTTAAAACATTCAAATAATTCACAATCTTCTAATTCTGTACTTCCTAAATGGCAAACTCTCAAGTCATCTTTTCAAATTTCCATTCATTGATTATGTCACACCTTATACAGTCCCAGGAAATGGAAACTGTTTTGTTTTCTCTCTAAGTTAAATCATAAAAGGAGACTTGAGTCTGAATAGTACATTTAGAACTGACTCAGTGTTCTCCCCAGGGCCTTTTAGCATCAGGGTAATGTGATGCTATATTTTTGAATTTGATGCTATCTAAAGTGATTTTCTTATAGATTACATGTATGTTATGGATGTGATGCTATAATTTTTAGAAGCAAGATGGTATTTCTAATTTCCCTGTTAACCATGATGCTAAATGCAATTTCTGGGGAGAACACTGTGACTACTGTATATATTGTATGCTTCAATATTGTCCAAAATTGGATTTTATGGGAAGATGGAGTTATTATGATAACCCATGTCAGAGAATAAACCATGATAGGTATATACAGGGCATGTTACTTGGAAGAATGTGGGCTACATCCTTTAAAATTAAAGCTGCAGCAGTCGCCTGCATATTTTATGCATCAGTTTATCCCTGTTCAAAACATTTTCACTCTACCAAGTACTTTATCACTATATCACTATCAGGTTCATATTTCAACCTAGTTAGCAATACACACTTATGATATAACATCAAAGTACCAAAATTGTACTCAGTAACCAAATTGCACCTATTCAACAAAAAATACCTGCAAAAATCATACAGGTTTTGTTTCACCATGGGAAATTATCGTATTATCACCTTTTACTCTGGCAGATTCCCCATTTCCATTCTCAATTTTAGATTAATTGATGAGTGATAGATTTCTCTTAGAAGAAATTTAAAGGTCTGAGTGACTATAAAATATACAGAGAACAATACCTGTTGTATTTGTTCAATGGGACAATAGAACTGCAAAAAGTTTAAATGGACAGGTAACTATCAGGTGAATCTATGGAAAGGTTCAATTGGGTTCCAATAAAATGAGCAAATTAAATGTGTTACCATGAACATCCTTTTCTTCCAAAAATAATAGTTACAGCATGAAATAAAACAAAATCTCTGTTTATATCCCAGTTTAAAGGATTTGAAATTAACCATACATTTGGGTACTGGCCTCATTACAGGATCATGGATTGTTTGGATGTAATTTCAAACTCATTTTTCAATGACTCTACATGGACTCAAAATTAAATTGGTGTAACTCTATTGTAAACAAGGAAAGTCTACAAAATAAGCACAGAATAAACTTTTGTCTGGTACATAAAAAAGTTGGGTAAAAAAATCAGACAATTTTGATAAAATTAGGGTATTCTCATGTTAGCAACTTCACAACAGACTTACAAATTCATTTTCATGACCAAAACCCCCAAAAAAGTACAAACCTGAAGGCAATAAAATGCTTTGCCATGCACAGCCTGTTACGACCGCAGATGTATATTGAGCATATAAATAACACACAATTTTTTTTGTCAGTTGAAATCAAACATATTTTAATTTTGGATCCTTTAAACTTCAATATGGACTACATGTAATTTGAAAACAGGTAGCAGGTAGACCCACATATTTCTATTCAGCAGAAGTTTCTAACTACAAATCTCTTTAATTTCAAATGATAGCAAGTCCTACAAAAATATTGATAATGTTTACATTTATTTTTTTTCTAGTTTCTCTCATGTGAAAGCAGTACCTTTTTGGTCACTATTTATGTGTTGCGTCTAAATAAGAATTGTAACACTTTATAGTGACTGAATAGGTTAAACAAATACTTCTCAAGAAATCAAAAAAAGAAGACAACTTGAAACAGCACAGCCATGCCAGTATATGTATGTATAAAACTCAGATCAGAATAGCATGGACAATATGTTAGTTATATGTCCTTGTGAATTTATTGTGAGGAAAGTTATCAATAATTCTGCAGATAATGCAATTTATTCAAGTGTTTTGTACATTGCTGTTAAAATTTTCACACAATCAGTGAAACATTCAAACAAGCTAAACTTAATTTTTATTACTGAAAGTTTCAAACATTGACAAATGTTTTATTTACCAAATAACTCATGTGTTTCTGTGAGAGAAAAAAAATCATGTGCAATTTTTGGAATTAAAGGGAAAGAAGATCCTTTTCTCGCTGTGGTGCATGTCAATTGTGAATATATACTTACGGTTACCAAACATATTTTCTTTATCATGATACTCACATCAACATTATCAAGAAGTACATGTACATCATAGGAAAAATGCACAGACTACAGATAAAATGTTTAAAACACCCTATTTTGAGTGCATCTCCTGCCAAATCTGTACTAGATGAGTATAATTGATGTAAATAAGGTAATTTTTGGAAGAAAAACCCAAAATTAAAAAATTAAAATACCCCCAATAATGTACTATAACACCAAAATCAATTCTTATCTTCCTTTTGAGTTTTGTGTATGAACCTTCTGGTAAAATTTCATGGTAAGCCATTTACTTAACTCAAGTTATTGTCTGAAACCAAATGTGTTTTTTTTAACATGCTTGTATTTCCCATTTCCATTCTCAATTTTTTTTTGCTGTCATATAAGAACTTGAAAAGTAAGCTACATTATGTACATGTAACAAAAAAAATATATGCAAGAAATGACATAAAACTGACTCTGAATTCGATAGTACATGATATTGATGTAGAACTCACAAACTGAAGATGATCAGAAATACAAATGTTTTTTTTATTCGAGTCAGATTTTTTTTACCGAAGCCCTTCAGCGCTATCATTTAAAATTATTTAGTCAAAATTTAACACTAGCATTAAGGTTTATCATAACAAATTGGCAAATACAGTCTTATTATAACCTAAAAAATACTGTGTACAGACTGACATGTGCGGTTTGGGAAGTTTTTATGTTTTTAGATATAAAAGTTTTTATTTAGCATATCTGAAAGATAAAATCATTTTTGGCAAAGATCTGGATTCAAAATATTTTTTTGTCCTATGCTTATTTATTCATCAATTTGGGAATCAGAATATTATTTTCAAGAAAAATAGCATTTTACATCTGAACTTATACAAATGTTATAATTTTATTTTAGACATAAACAAAACGTTATTGTAGCCTTGGACATTCGTTCTGACCAGACAGAACATGCATGAAATATTTGCCACTGAACGTTTAACAACCAACAACCAATCAATATCTAGGACATTATAAAGCTGGCATTTAAGGTAGCGCCTTCCTCATATTAAATTTTAATATATACAGCCTCCTCCATTAACAACTACTGTTTCCTTTGAATCTTAAATAAGAAATAAGATAAAACAAATGTTTGCGTTATAACGCAAAGGTTTGCGTTATATCGCAAAGGTTTGCGTTATATCGCAAAGATTTGCGTTATATCGCAAAGGTTTGCGTTATAACGCAAATGTTTGCGTTTTAACGCAAAAGGTTTGCGTTATAACGCAAAGGTTTGCGTTGTAACGCAAACATAGGAAGAAAAATAAAAAATAAAATGTGTGGCGCTAATACGCTTCCGTAATTAGTCGTTTCGTTACCATAAAATTTATTTAAGATGATAACGTGTATGTTTCCATTTGCATAATGGTCAAGACCCGCAGTCTGACGAATAGTTTCGATATTTTTTATATACTTCCATGCATTACATTTAACAGGTATAATTTCATCTAGGATATTAGACAACCGATTATTGGACAGGTTTTTTAATATAGCGTAGTATGCAATTCTTTGTCAATCTATAAATCTTTTTATTGACTCCCACCCATATTCAGCTAGGAGCGCACATTTAGGAATATTCATTTTTGTGTTTATGATTATTTTCCCCACTTTATATTGAAAACTTTCTATCAATTCTTTACATTTCTGGGATGACGGGAACTATACAGAACATCCATACGTTACGAAAATTTGTGTTAACGCATGCGGAAGAACATCTCAAATATGATTTTAACAAACCTGAAAACATGAATGCTTACTCAAATCCAGTCCATTAGATAATCTTATTATAACAGAAGAGTGTCCACCATGCATTTGCACTGCACTTTAATAAGAACAGCAGAATAGAATAATATACAAATGGATGAAAATTATATATAAGTTGTTTAATATACAAATATTAATTTAATATATTGCAACAAACCAGAGTATACTGATGACAAATGATTCTATATTATGAAATATTTTAAGATCTTTTAAAAGTATGTATAAGATAACATCGAAAAGTAATGACCCAAATTTAGACGACTAAATAAAAAAATAAATCTTTCGGTCTACAATTTCGTCACTAGTCTCTGTTGTCAGTAATTGATTAAACGTTAAATAATTTGAGCAAAGTGAGTCAACGTTTGGCAGCGAAAAGGGTTGTATAGAGTAATGGCTTAGCATGTTTTACGTCCAGTGACAAATACCTCATGCATTTTCAAGTCGATATACTTGGTTCATTTGTAATCAATAAGAAACGAAATTTGATTGGTTTACAATTTAAAATTTTATCGATCCATTTTATAAATTTTGATAGATTGTATCAGTAGAAGTATAATTATATGCTGCATTTATTCTTTTTGAAACTCTGCACATATATTAAATGTGTTAATACATGTGTTTGTCCTCTTGACTTATAATTCTATGCATGTTTTTTTTACTCTGTTTAAAAGTTTTAACAAAAATACTGAACTCCAAGGTAAATTCAAAGAGGAAGAAGTCGATAAAATATCAAAACCGGGCAAAATCAAGCACCTGACAATATCAATTTCATCATCTCTAAATTAATTATTAATATGCAAATATCATTGGCTCACACCGAACAACAAGCTATAAAGGGCCTCTAAAATCACTAGTGTCAAACAATGCAAACAAGAAAACCAACGGTCTAATCTATATAAAAACCACGAGAAACGTCTATGAACCAACAAACGAAAACCACTGAACAACATGCTCATACATTGATGAAATAACAATTTTATCAGATTTTTGTCTTTTCGCACTAACTTCTTATCCGATAAATATTAGTCAAGGTATTTATCTGTCCAATTATTTCACTTGTACAGTGTATCGTTTTTCTACAAATATTTAAATAGACAATCAAAAGAAATGTTATGAATCTCTTGGCTTGTAATCGAGTTTAATGTTGTATGTGTTATCCTGTGAACAGTAGAACCTTGTAAAACGAGTAGTATATAATAGATCCAAATAAAAGACCAATAGTAGGGTAAGAATTATCAGATGTTTGGAAATCAAACACATTCATGACTAATCTAATCACACATCCACTGGCAATTGGTTTTACCAATAGTCTTCGTCTTTAGAGTCCAATACTAATGGTTTTGTTCGGTGCGTTGAATTGAAAATATCTGTTTGTTTCTCGTTGAAATGCTCAAATACTCCAACCTTCTCCTTGTAGGTAAGTATTTTCTGAGATGATACTTCATTCGTGAAATATTTTGGTGTCATTAACGGAAATCGGATAAGGTATATCAAATCCCCGAGAGACTTCCTTACGTTTTCGTCTGTCATCGACATACTTTGCTCCTCGCATCGCAGTTTAGACCATTGTACCATCCTCTGGTAGATTGTTGTTTCATCGCAATACAGTTTATCGGATTCAACTATTAATTTAAGGCAGTCAGAAGATAAATGTAGGAAATCGTCGGACTCAAAGCATGCTCTTCCATTCTTGAAAATAAAATCAGGGCATCTGTTTCCAGATCTTTTATGTGGAAGTCATGTGCTGTTTGAAATACAACACATGCGTGATCTTCATCTACACTTGAAGTTAAGAATTCATTACATTTATCTTTCAGAGTTTGTAACATATACTTTTCTGAACCATACAGTAGTCCTTTAATGTTTTGAGCGTCTATTACTATCTTTTCAGTGTATATATATCTGTAGGAAAAATATAATGTTGTATCATTCTTTGCATGTTACATGAAATATAGGTCGGTCAGTTAAAGACGTATGAATCGTAAACGCATCTGCAGATTTACCAGTAAACAATTAATCTGTTGTACATGACCTATCTCTATTACAAGGCATATAGTATGATATGATCTGATATACCTTCATGCTTTTTTAAAATACCCTTGAACTTTATTGATGTATAATATACGAAGAAATGTGTATGAATGTTTGATATTGCTAAATTAATGACTCCCTATTTCTAACATTATATGATAAAATGCTTCGCCGAGTGCAGATTGATACAATCGCAGAGGTCGAACCCTGAACAGTTGGTGTAATTTTGGACACAACAGTCAAGCATTGATACTGTCTGATTTTGGATTGTTATTAAATTTTTGAGATAGTATAGGTTTCTGACACAAAATAAATGTGGTAAATGTTCTTATGGCGTTCATTATCACTGAACTAGTATATATTTGTTTAGGGGCCAGCTGAAGGACGCCTCCGGGTGCGGGAATTTCTCGCTACATTGAAGACCTGTTGGTGACCTTCTGCTGTTGTTTTTTTTCTATGGTCGGGTTGTTGTCTCTTTGACACATTCCCCATTTCCATTCTCAATTTTATTAAAGATTTGAAATATTTGTATTTAATTTTTGATTGAAGACTTCTTGCTTTTGCGCAATACTGTGAAGTTGGACATTTCTTGCTACTGCCTTTCCTTTGGGAAATTATATGTTGCATTACAATTTCAGAGAAGCCCATTCACTAAAAGATTATTTTTTTTTATCTGGAAACAACAAAAATGCATGTTTTGACCCCTATTAGTATTTTACCTTTAATTATGGTAGTACTACCATAATGCCCAAATCAATCCCAACCATCCTTTTGTGGTATTGAACAATCCGATTAAATTTCTTGTATATAAAACTCACTTAAACTAAAGTTAGTTTAGTTTTTAGTTTAAACATATTTATTTATAGTGGATTGGGAAACAAGTTTTGCAACTCTTATTTATCCCTTTCCACTTTGCTCTTTTTCGAAATCTACATGGATGTCTTTTACGTGCAAGAGATATGGCGCTCTCTTAACACGGATCAGCTATTTGTCGTCCCATTCCGACGGACTATCATCGTTTCCTCAAGACCATACTTGCAAATGGTGTCAAGGGAGAGCCGAAAATTCAGTCCCTGAAATTTTCATCCCGAAATGGGATTCGAACCAGGAACCTTTGTCTTAGTAGTCCTATGCACTAACCACTACACCACGGCTCTCTTATCTAAAGTTGTTGTCTGGACGCCGACACATACACTGACGACGATAACGATGCTGACGGCGATGACGACGACGACATCATACCAATGTACCACGCAAAAAAAAAAAAATGTTTGCGGTCGTATAAAATTTAGGATAAAAATGGTAACTATTACAATGTATCGGGATGTAAACAATGGTCAGATTAAACTAATTCACCAACCAGTTCAAAGAAAGCATGCAAATGTATACAGGTTTCTGGGTTTGAAAGCATATAGCGAATGCGTGCAGCACCATAAAAAATAATCATATTTTGTTTATTATGATAAATGAGTTACTTCACCATTTCATTTTGGGTTGTCGAACCATGCACACGAGGTGTCACTGTGATTAAATATTCAAATATTGTATTCCATTGACGCCTAATTTGATGGAATTCTTTTCTGTTTGATGCATTCATCTTGATTAAAACATCCAGTAGGTACAGAAATTTAAACTCGTGCGCATAGTTTAAACATATTTTATTTGCAAAAGTAGCAAAAGGGATTGGACACAAGTCTCTAATGTTGTTATAACTTGTGTCCAATCCCTTTTGCTACTTTTGTAAATAAAATATGCAACAGTATCGTAACTATATCCCTTCTTAATAAGTCTATTTAAAGGGTTTGTTAGTTTCTGATGGGAATACTGACATTTTTGTGCTTTGTAAAGAATATTTCCATAAAAAATTGGATGTGAAATACCTGAATGTATAAGAAGTCTGCATGTTGAGCTATATTTACGAATGATGTCCTTATACCGATGTTAGTTCAATAGGATAAATTTCTTTAGCATACATACTGAAGTCGTCATTATTTAGAGCCAACATATCATCCAAATATCTAAAAGTATTATTAAATTTGTTTATCAGATGTTGTTTCGATGGGTCTTTGCTGATTTTTGTCATAAATTGTAACTCATAGCAATACAAAAACAGGTCCGCAATAAGTGGTGCACAGTTAGTCCCCATTGAAATTCCGATAACCGGACGATATATGGAATCTCCAAAGCGAACAGAAATGTTATCTAGTAAAAATTCGAGGGCATATATAGATAGTATCAAAGCATGTCCAATTGACATAGTTTTTTTTTGTTTATTGCTACTAAAAACACAGATGCTCCGCAGGGAGCAGCTTTATACGACCGCAGAGTTCGAACCATGAACATTGGGGCAAGTATGGACACAACATTCAAGCTTGATACAGCTCTGAATTTGGATTGTGATTAAATAGTTGACACAACACAGGTTTCTGACACATAATGAATGTGGTCTAAGAACTTAAGCTTAAAAACTTTAAATTTTAAATTGGATTTTACCTATTATGGTCCAATATTCAAAATCTAAATACATGGTTAGATTCAGCATATCAAAGAACCCCAAGAATTCAATTTTTGATGAAATCAAATAAAGTTCAATTTTTGACTCTTTAGACCTCAATGTGGACCAATCTGATAACCGGGCCCAAACATCA
Organism: Mytilus galloprovincialis; assembly: GCF_965363235.1. NCBI lineage: Eukaryota > Metazoa > Mollusca > Bivalvia > Mytilida > Mytilidae > Mytilus > Mytilus galloprovincialis. The sequence goes on along the minus strand of NC_134845.1, from coordinate 77,707,419 downwards.
AAAATCTAAATACATGGTTAGATTAAGCATATATAAAAAAACCTCATATTTACAATTTTTGTTGAAATCAAACAAATTTTAATTTTGGACCGCAATTTGGACCAACTAGAAAACTGGGCCTATAATCAAAAATCTAAATAAAGGTTTAGATTCAGCATATCAAATTACCCCAAGGATTCAATTTTGTTGATATCAAACAAAGTTTAATTTTGGACCACGATTTGGACCAACTTGAAAACTGGGCCCATAATAAAAATTATAAGTACACGTTTAGATTCAGCATATCAAAGAACCCCAAGAATTCAACTTTTGTTAAAATCAAACTTAGTTTAATTTTGGACCCTTTGGACCTTAATGTAGACCAATTTAAAAATGGGACCAAAAATTAAGAATCTACATACACAGTTAGATTCGGCATATCAAAGAACCTTAATTATTCAATTTTTGATGAATTCAAACGAAGTATTATTTTGGACCCTTTGGGGCTTCTTATTCCTAAACTGTTGGGACCAAAACTCCCAAATAAATCTCAACCTTCCTTTTATGGTCATAAACCTTGTGTTTAAATTTCATAAATTTCTATTTACTTATACTTAAGTTATGGTGCGAAAACCAAGAAAAATGCTTATTTGGGCCCTTTTTTGCCCCGTATTCCTAAACTGTTGGAACCTCAACTCCCAAAATCAATCCTAACCTTCCTTTTGTGTTCATACAATTTGTGTATAAATTTCATTGATTTCTATTGACTTATACTAAAGTTATTGTGCGAAAACCAATAATAATGCTTATTTGGGCCCTTTTTTGGCCCCTTAATTCCTAAACTGTTGGGACCAAAACTCCCAAAATCAATCACAACCTTCCCTTAGTGGTCATAAACCTTGTGTCAAAATTTCATAGATTTCTATTTACTTAAACTAAAATTATAGTGCGAAAACCAAGAAAATGCTTATTTGGGCCCTTTTGGCCCCTAATTCCCTAACTGTTGGGACCAAAACTTCCAAAATTAATCCCAACCTTCTTTTTATGGTCATAAACCTTGTGTTCAAATTTCATAGATTTCTATTCACTTATACTAAAGTTATAGTGTGAAAACCAAAAGTCTTCGGACGCCGACGACGGACGACGACGACGGTAACGTGATACCAATAATTAGGTCCGAGACCACAATTGTCGTCCCTTGATTTTCGTTGTTACAATTGTCGTCCCTTGATTTTCGTTGTTACAATTGTCGTCCCTCGATTTTCGTTGTTCACAAATATAGTCCCTAGTGTTGACAGTGGGTTACTTGCCATTAATTTTTATACCCCTTCTAAATTTATTTCTCCATGTTTAATGCCTCAAATTGCAAGGAGGGGGGCAAAATTACACTGTAAAAAAATTTGGGTCCAGAATTTTAAAGAAAAGTAGTGATTTGGTCCAGGTGAAAAAGGTTGAAAAATAGCACTTCGGAAGCTGTCAAAAGATTTCAAGACGCCCTGAAGATAAAATTGTCCATATTTTGAGTTAGAGACGATGAAGTTTTCTATAATTTTGATATAATTTGTCCCAAAAGTAGTACAACACACTGTAAAAGTTTCTTTGAGAAAGCGCAGGTGGTTTTTTTTTATTTTAATTTATGTTCTAAAAGAAATGCACTACGAAATAATTGTGGTCTCGGACCATACAACCAAAAAAATTTCAATTTTTGCGGTCGTATAATGACCTAAAAGAGTTTGAACATATATATTCACATTCTGACTTTTTAAATGCCCATTTAATTAGGTGTGTGCATTTTTTCTTAATGAGAATGTGAGGCAATTGTAACGATATCGCCTCGTCTTAATTATAAGTTTTGGGTTGGGACTAGCTCAAGCAATAAAAACACGTCTTACGTTGACGACATTTAATAAAAGAGAGCGTAAAACAAAAAGGCGTTTCCGGACATCACTTGTACAGTTCCGTAAAACATATAAACTGAATTACACATACACATATAATATATATCTAAATATATAACATCCCCCGGCAGAAAGAAAATTCCCAATGAATTTTTGCATATGTGGAATTCATACCATAATCAAATAAAATACATGATCAATAATACCAATATATCTTTCTAACTTTCATAATATTCAAAATTCTCTCAACTTTCAATATATAAAAACAAACAAGTAACTGGTATGGATAATTTTGTGGAATAAGCATCTTGTAACAAATTGCAGAGTACTACATGTTTAGAAAATATCTTGTTCGTCATAAACGTGACAGTTAATATCATATGATATAAATTACTATGAAATCACCAGAGACCTTACTCTTATTTTGTAGATAAATGCTAAACGTGATAAAATATGCACACTTTCAAAGAGTCTCACACAAAAATACAATACAAGACCAGATCATAAAACTCTCATGCACTCTGAATTTCTCGTGAACCATACTATTCACAGCAATACTACTCAGGTTATTCGTGATTAACATATAAAAGTCACTGACAGGTATTCATACAATCTCATTTGGTTATCTATGCCTTACTATTCCAATTTCCATGTTTTGGGGGTATTAAACTTATTTCACTAACAATTCGCACTACAGAAAAAACAATGTTCATTTCTTAAAATAAAGTGTAGTTTTCTTTATAAAGTTTTGACAATACGATTAAGTCTTTAACTAATCCTTGCAACTTTCGAAATTACAAACAAAAGTTTTATACGATACGCAAAATCCTATATTCAAAATGAAAAAAAAAAACACAAAAAAAACCCTTCTTTTAACTACATGTTCTAAAGTCAATGAATTTGCCTTTCAAAAGTAATTTAGGCTAACTGCCTTTAAATTCTAATAAAAGCTTCATTACAAAAAAAAACATGTTTATCAAACAAAATTATTCATGTTATCAATAATCAATACAAAATATTGCAATAATCATATATGTAAGTGATGCCGGAATGATATAATAAAACATCAATGCATAATAATACAAAATATAATAGGGAACACACAATAAATGTTCACAATTCTCTTTTCTTTTGCCTGTTGGTCTTCATTTACCATGTTTACGGATATTCAGTATAACGGATATCTTACTATGAGATAAATCTCACAAGTAAGTTTGCGAAAGAATAAAATACAGACGGCAAACACAGATCCTTGACAAATTATTAATATCATGAGTCGATGTTCCAAATTTCGATAAATGTTACGTTGTACATAGCTAGTTCATTAAATTGTCATGAGATCAATCTCACAGACAAATAGCAACTTGTGAATATATACAGTTGTATTGCGCATGTAGCCATGAGAAAACTCTCACAGACAAATAGTCTACTTGTGAATATATATATATACAGTTGTATCGCGCATGTACTCATGAGATAAATCTAACGAGTATATAAATGGTGGACGCTAATTAAATAAAGATGATGCTATGACAATAAAAATGTTTAAATTTTTGGCGGAGGTCGAGATTTTAATTTGGCCTTTGCTTTCGGTCCAAGCTGATGTTCTTGAAGCCACATAGCGTGTTGGGCTGGTTCACCAACTATATGAGCAAGATACGCTCTTTTTCCATTCATAATTTTGTGCGCTAGAAATCTTTTCACTTTTAACTGACTTGCAGACGTTGATTCGCTAGATACGTCAACCTCACTAAAATGAATGAAATTATTATCTTTGAACCTAGCGGGTAATTTCTTAGTGCGCTTTGGGCGAGACATGGCTGTACTATTTTCAACAATCAAAATATTGTCTGATTTTCTTGTATTATCAGAATCGGGAGTATTTTCAGATACATTGTCATAACTGGTGTACTGGTTGTCCTTAACAGGCGTATTATCCTCATCCATAGATGTATAATCTTGCACTTCAACATCGTCTAGTTTCGTATGAACAGGGTCCATAAAATATTTTGACGGATTTGGTTTTCTCACATACGCAGATTTCAGTCTATTGATATGCACTGGCTTTGAAAGAATTTTGTTCGTGTGTGGGTCCTTCAGGGTGTACATATGAGGGCTATTTACTGCAGAAATCACATATGGACCGGCAAATTTATTCTTAAATTTTTGTCCTGACCCGGTTGGCTCTTTCAACAAATAAACATAGTCGTTTTCATTAAATGAAATATTTGATATTTTGTCCTTATTTACTCGGTCCATCATTTTAACTTTTGAATTGATAGCATTTTTCTCGACTTCAGTACGTATAATGTTTAATTTTTCACATTGCTGTTTCAGATACGAATGACAATCTTTAGGTACAGACGAAAAGTCGGTGTCCTTAATATGTAGAGACAACGGAAATTGGGGTCTTTTCCCAAACACTATTTCAAAAGGCGAAAATCCAACACTTTGGTTTGGCGTATTGTTCATCGAAAATATTATTCCCGGTAATACGTCCTCCCATGGTTTTCCTTTTACAATAAACGGTGTTAGTCTTTCCGATAAAGTTCTGTGAGGTCTCTCACATGCTCCCAAACAATGATGAGCGAAGCTAGGGGTATATTCCTGAATAATATCCAATAAACGACAAACTTCTCGGAAACATTTACCAATAAATTCCGATCCTTGATCACTAACGATAGTTCGACAAACTCCAAATTGCGTGACTAATCTAAAAAGAGAATTTCCGACTGTTAACGGATCAGTGTTAGGTATCGGCTCTGCAAACATGTATTTACTAAATAAGTCAATTGCAGTAAAAATGTAAGAATTGCCACTTCGAGAGACAGGAACGGGTCCATATTGAAGGTCCATTTCCCAAACTTCAAATGGTGCACATGGCGTAGGAAATGACGTAATGGACGCTTTTGTTTTTAGAGTGGTATTTTTTCTGCTTTGACATTCATGACATGAACGAATATAATCAGTTACTTTTTCACTCAAATTCGGAAAATAGTACTGTTCTTGGATTAAATCAAGAGTATTTTGTATACCACAATGTCCACCTAATGTCGAATCATGATGTAATGCAATTATTGTTTTCAATGAAATTTCCGGGACAACTAGCTGAAAATTATTCATTGTTTTTGCACGCACTGATTTCCTATTTCGTGTATGAAATAATATTCCATTGATCAAGTGAAAATTTGGTATTAATAAAAGAAGTCTGCGGGCTTCTTTCTGCAGCTTTGGTAGTTCGTTTCTTTCAAGATACTGAATTAAAGGTCTGCAGTTTGTGTCATTGCGCTGCAATTCATGTATCGACTCTATACTAAATCCTTTTTCCCTAAAAATGTCAATCGATTTCAAAATATTTACATTTGGATCACTATCAATACCAGTATCAGAGTCTCGTTTGTTGGTATAATTGTTCGTGATTTCATTTTCACTTATATAAGTAACCTGCGTTTCATTAACGTCAGTAGTTTGCTCAAATATTTTGTCCGAATCCTGTACATTATCACTTGCAGTGCTTTGATTAAATATTTTGTCTGGCTCTTCATTTTGAGAACTTTCAGTGCTTTGATTGAAAAATGTTGCATCACATTGAGAAGTAGCACTATCAGTACTTTGATCAAATATTTGATCCGATTTTGGTAAATTAGTCGACTGATTGATTTGTTGATAAACTTTTTCAAACTGGTTCAACTGATCAGAAATCGATATTTGAGTATGCTTTGAGTCACAATCGGTCAGTTTATTAAAAGGTTCTGATTTTTTCACTACGTTATATTTCTTTCGTGGGTAAAGTTGTATCGTTTTTCGCGGTTTACGTTTCTTTGCTACACGTGCAAACTGTTGATCAATGTCTTCAGTGTCGGCATCATATTCATTTTGTGCCTGTGACAATACATTTTTGCGTGGAACACTATTATCGACGGTGTACATCGGAACTGGCGCAGGCAGACAAATATTGTTCAATTGTAAATTTTTACTGTCGCTAGTATCCGAGTCATGTAATAAAGTGGTCAATTGAATACCTCCTGGAACAATTATTTGACCTGTATTTTCCGGTTCATATGGGAAGTACGGATCTTGCTCGTCTGGACTTTCAAAGGCGTTATTAGTCTCTTGCGTACATCGTGACAAAGCATCCGGAACTTGCATTTCCCTCGCAGGTTTGTATTGAATTTCAAAATTATATTGCTGCAAAATAGCAATCCATCGCTCATAAATGGCGCCTTTCAGTTGGTTGCTAAATAGCGGTTTCAACGCTTGGTGGTCGCATTCTATAACAAACGGCTGTGTACGTAGGTATGATGAACATTCTAAAACGGCGGTAACCATGCCAAGTAATTCTAGCTTTGTTGGGCCATATGATTTCTGCCATTTACTAAGTGCCTTAGAACCGAATCGTATAACACGAATTTCATCAGTTTCGCTCATTTTCTGATATAGCACGTAACCAATCCCCTTACAACAAGAGTCTACAGCAAGTCTAAATGGTAAATTGAAGTTTGGAAAGGCTAGAATAGGAGAATCTAGCAGGAGTGATTTAACATTCTGAAATGCACGTTGTTGTTCATCGGTCCAGATAAAACATTCATATTTCTTTAAAAGTCTCGTCAGAGGTTCCATTTCAGCACTGAAATTTTTGATGTATTTCCGAAACCAATTAAATAAACCAACAAGGCGGCGTAACTCTTTCACATTTTTTGGTATAGGATAATCAACGATGGCCTGAACACGGTCCGGTGGCGGCTCAATTCCTTTATTTGAAATTTTATGACCTAAATATATACAAGAGTTCTGAGCAAAGGTACACTTTTTGGGTCCCAGCTTTAAACCAGCATTCGAAAGTCTTTGAAAAACGTTCCGTAAATCTTCAATATGCTGATCGAATGTTTCGGATGCAATAAGGATATCATCAAGATAGCACAAACATGATTTAAAAGTTAATCCTTTAAGTACTTTATCCATCAACAGTTGAAAAGATGCTGGAGATGAACTCAGTCCCATCGGTAATCTTAAAAATTTAAAAGTACCAAAACAGGTATTAAAGGCTGTGTAACGTTGACTGTCTTTTGAAATCGGTAACTGAAAAAATCCAGATGATAAGTCTATTGAAGTTAGAAAATTCGGTGTTTTTGTAGAAAACGATTCAGTGAGATCTTGTAAATCAGGAATTGAATAAGAAAAGTGTTGAGTCATGGAATTTAAATACCTAAAGTCACAACAGAAACGAAATTTTGACAAACTAGTCTCTTTCGATGAAGCATTTGCTTTGCCTTTTTGGTACGTTCTTTTCGACACAAGTACAACCGGACTTGTAATAGGGACATCTTCTGTTTCGTCTACCGGTGCAATTACACCTTGTCTCAAAAGTTCATCTAAATGATGTCTTAGAATATCCTTCTTTTCAGGAGTTAAACGATATGAACGTTGGTGTTTCGGTTTAAAGTCGGGCTTCAAACATATTTGGTGTTGAACAACATTGGTAAAGCCTAAGTCAGGGTTTTCCTCGGTTACAAATAATTCTTTATTAGAATGTAAAAATTCCATCAATGTCGATTTCTGTACTTCAGTTAAGTATTCAGGAATATTAAAATAAGAGATAAATTTAGAGTCGATCTCAGTATCTTTATTCACCGGTTCAGTCGACAATTGAATATTTTGAACAAAATGAGTGTCATTATTTTCACTCAAAGGCATACATACATGATCCTTAGAAAATGGTTCAAGCTCCGCTAAAATCTGTCCTTTATTCAAATGTACAGTTTCATTAGTAAAATTCAAAATTTTAATCGGGACTTGTTTCTCTCGATTTACTGTCACTACAGCTTTTGATATTATGATTCCTCGGTCTTTAGATATTTTAGAAGTACATATACCTTGCATTCCATATTGCACTTTTCCATTTACGTGTCCCCAAATAAGGACTTCTGAATTCGGAGGTATAGAAGCGGGACTTTGAGTTAAAACCTTGAAATGTTTAGATCTTATGCGACAATCACTAAAGTCAAGAACGATATTCTTGGAATACAAATAATGCGTTCCTAAAATTAAAGGATGCGATGTTTGCGCTAAAATATATACATGAATCCAGTGCTTTCCTTGAGGCACAGTAATCTTAACCTTAGCAGTTCCATAAATTTGCACTGTTTGGTTATTCGCTAAAGTAATTTTGTCACTCGTAGCACTAAACTCGGACTTCATGGAATCGGGTATTGAATTAAAAAGTTGCGAAGACATGACATTTATTGAGCTACCTGTATCAATTAATGCTGAAATTTCCTGATTTGCAATTCGCACAGGCATATACAAAAATTTACAAACAAATGTTGAATCGTCGTCACTTGTACATTCAGTTGATTCTGAATAATTTACCGATTTATCAGAAATGTTAACATGGGCAGACGCGTGTACAGAAATTTTATCTAGATGCCGCCCCGGGGGTCCTGCCCTGTGAACCCCGGGTTCCTCCGGTTTCCCGAATAGTTTACACACTGTGGACTCTTATGGCCCGTTTGGCCACAAATATGACAAATAAATGAGGAATCTATATTACCCTGTTCATTCCAATTGCAGGCACGTGCAAAGTGTCCTGGCGCTTGACATTTACGGCACAGTCCACGGTCATATTGATATACTTGACGATCTCGATTTCGTGGAAGAGAAAACCGATCGTTTTCTTTTACATCACGAGAATTATCTAGTTGCTGTGAAAAGTTTGTGGCAAGTTTTGACACGGCTTGGGTTAGACTGTTTATTTGTCCTTGTAATTCACTAACTACATCGGTTTTGAAATTGTTTAAATCTTTCACCGCAGCGGGTGTGTTATTGGCAGATTTAGTAACAGCAGCTACAAGTGGTGCTTCGTCCTTTCGATAACCGTAAGCTTCGCCCATTTTGGCAGCTGCTAGGCAATTTGCGCTATCACTATGGTGACCTGCCCGAACAAAAAAGGCGAGTTGATCAGGCAAACCCTTTATAAATTTAATCAATATTTCGTGATCACTCTTGTGCAAAATTGTTGCTTTTTCAAGTAGTTGAGCATAAAAATCGTCAATTGATTGCCCTTTTGAAAGTTTTAATGTTTCAAATATTTCACCTTCAAGAAGTATAGTTGGACTTCGAAAATCAATATCAATATATTGCTTCTTGTAAACCTGTTCAAAAGTTTGCCATAATTGCTTATTGTCGGCTGGAAGAGTATTGAACCAAGTAAGAGCTGGGCCACAAAGGTGTAAATGAAAAGCGGCAATTTTTCTAGCATCCTCTTCCGGTAATATATGATGTAACACGGCATAAGACTCAAACTCACTCAAAAACTGAAATGCATTTTCATGTGAGTATCCCCCAAATTTACGGCAATTGGCTAACTTTTCCATTTTGTGAAAAGATTTATGTTTAAAATTTGATGTGGAAGGTTGAACTTCGTCGTCAAGTGTTGAAGAAACTACGGTATTTGGCGTACTAGAATTGGTAAAATCTGAGGTTTGAAATTTATCAAATTGTGTCCAGGCAGGGGTAATTGGTGTCTCTACATTTGGCAGACTAAACGAAGTATTTAACTGTAGTGGAGAAGCCGGTGGTTGCAATAAATAGCCAATATCGGGTTCTATGTCGTCTGTTATTTGGTTATATAATAGAAAATCGTCTGTAAATACAGACTCGTTGTCAGATTCCGACATTTACCCAATAAAAATACAATGTTTTATATATATCACACGGAAAAATCAGTAATGAGAAAAATCTCACATACTGTACGCTCAGCTGTAAGTAGACGAGCAGAAATGAGATAAATCTCACATTCTACGTAAACGAAAATAAATACAGGCAATGCATACTATAATAAATCTTTATTTTTGCAATCTCATATTATTCCAATTTATTCCGTCTATAGAAGACCATATATATATATTTGAATATACCCACGGTCGTCCATGATGTTTTCTGACACGGGGAAGAATCATCTACTATGTATAAATGACGATTCAATGTATTAAAATAAATGTCTCTATGTTTGTTTGGATATATAGTTTTAAAATAAATATTTGTTCGAATAATTCACTAGTCTAATGCTCTCATAATGTATCCATATTGACGAATCAACCACGTGTGTCGTCCTCGTGTATGGGGTCTACATGTATTATCAACGGGAGTCACATTTTCAAAAATAATTAAAATGTCTTTTAAAAACAGCAAATATTCTCATAAAATTGTTAAAAGTCTCCTATTAATCTTTTTAGGGTCACTCCACCATGTAACGATATCGCCTCGTCTTAATTATAAGTTTTGGGTTGGGACTAGCTCAAGCAATAAAAACACGTCTTACGTTGACGACATTTAATAAAAGAGAGCGTAAAACAAAAAGGCGTTTCCGGACATCACTTGTACAGTTCCGTAAAACATATAAACTGAATTACACATACACATATAATATATATCTAAATATATAACACAATGTGGTATACAGGTTAGAAAAATCAAAACTTTGAACAGATTCAAAATCACCGATATAAGCATGAAATTTATCAAGTACTTCCAACAAGTTCTTGACACTCCAAAAGTATTTACTTATTTCGACAATTTTGCACAAATTTGGCTGCTAAAAACGAATTATTATTTTATTAATGATTGAACCAAAACAAATCATATTCCATTTGTTTTTATATCTTGTAGCTAGTGTCCCTTTCGGAAGGCTGACGTGTACATATACATATTGTTAGCTTTGGAATATGTTGCACCACAAGCTAATGATAACTAATAAGATTGTTTCTTACAAACGAGATACAGCTTTACCATTTTATGCTTTATTCATGGATAAATATATCTAACATTTTTAACATGTTTTAAAAAATTACTGTATAAACTTACTGTAACATCATACTAAAATACTCTGGAGTAATATCTGCAATATCAACATCACCCTTTTCTGATAATGGTCCTTCAAACATGTTGTAGAATACCGGGCTAGCACTCGCCAGCATGTACTTATGAGCTTTGATTGGTGACTTGTCTGATCCAACATGGAATGTGACGTCACACATCAGCTGATTATCCAACATATAATTCATACGATCTGACAGTGATTTTCCAATCTGCCAATCAGTTTGAGTTTCCATGGTCATCTTCAATTGAATAATTCAAACAAATCAAACAGAATTACACATACACGATAAATACATGAATGGTTGTAGATGTATTTTTTCTATAAGTCTTCAAGCAATTATGATTTACAGTTGTAAGTTCTTTGTTAAGATTATGTTGGTAGACAGCGAGATGTGTTTCTTCAGAATACGGATTTTATCATGTTTACCATGTATACATACGAGCAATGTCAATAACTTGTTTATATGTTCTGTATTAGAACTAGAAGCTGTCAAGAGGCAGGCTGTGTCGCTCACCTGTAATTTATTTGTTACCCCCTATGGTCTTTATAACAATGTCGGCCATGATTGTTGGAAAGCGGGACTATCGGACACATTTTTAAAACTAGGTACTCTAATAATGATCAATGATATTGGCCAAGTGTGATTAAATTTGTCACTTTAATTTCAGTGAAGAATTAAGATTTTGGTAAATTAAAAATATAAAAGAAAATATACGAAAAATGATAAAAATTGACTATAAAGAGCAATAACTCCTAAAGGGATCGACTGACAATTTTGGTAGATCTTACTTTGCTGAACATTATTGCTGTTTACATGTTTACAGTTTATCTATATCTATAATAATATTCAAGATAATAACCAAAAACTGCAAAATTTCCTAAAAAAATACGTTCAGGGGCAGCAATCCAACAATGGGTTGTCGGAGTCGTCTAAAATTTAGGGGCGGTTAGATCTTAACAGGCTGTTTAACAGTTATGCCCAGTCAAACTTGCTCTTAATGCTTTCAAGTTTCAGAGTTAGCGATATATAAGACATTTTACCCCATGTTCTTTTTTTAAGCCATGTTGGTTGGCAAACGGGAACATGGAGTACTTTTTTTGGAAGTAAACACTTGAAGTTAAATGTAATTCATTTACTCACCTAAAAGAAAACAAGGTATGATAATTATTCAAACAGGAAGTAAGATATAGGATGTCACGTGTCTGAGTCAAATGTTTGACTATAAATAGTTGCAATATTTATAGGGAATATAAAGTCCAACATTTAAAACTGAGAAAAAAAGTAATAAGGCCAAAATACACTATCTAATAAATGAAGAAGAAAAAACATTAATTAATCGGCGACGACAGATTACATAAAGAACCTTCAAAAGCTGTTACATATTCAGAGTTTGTACAACATGTATATATATATAAGGCGTATAATATAAACCCCTTTTTCATAAACAATTGATAAATCCGTCAACAAAATCTTAAGATATGCAAGCTCCTTTTATAAAATCCGGCATCTACCCTTACATAGGTAACTAGATTTTCATAATATCAGAAAATTACAAGAACGTGAATATACAGTTAGAACTTGTTTAGAAGTTCTATATATATCAACTGAAATATCGAAAAGTTGTGTTTCCTTTAGTATAATATAATGAAACATATATATATATTTTGATTTGGAAAATGTTGGGAGTGACCTTGGATGAATGAGAATTAGAAATATTTTTTTTACAATTCTTGGAGTAAAAAATGGCCTAAATTATATTTCTTTATTCGACCTTGTGTGCAGTCTTGTTGGGCACATAATGCAATCTTATCAAACATGTGTGATTATTTGGTAATCGGAGGCTTTTTATTACTAGTGCAAGTCATTTACAACTTGCAGTACCAGTACATTTTGAAAATAATATCATTGAATATCGAAATCTTAATTTTGCATATATATTTTTTTTGATTTATAATTTATTATCTTAACCATCAACTTATCTTTAAAGGCGTTGACCGGGCACGGCATAAGTTATTCTTTGCATTTGATATTTGTGTTCTTCAGTGGCAGATCCAGAGAGAGAGGTTCCGGGGGTCGGAACCCCTGTTTTTGGACTTTCAACGCATTTAAATATGGGCATATGGTTGGACCCCATCTTTTGTCTGGGTTGCAACCTCCCTTTTTTTCATAATTATTTTAAACATATTTATTTATAGTGGATTGGGAACAAGTTTGCAACTTATATTAATCCCGTTCCACTTTGCGGGTGCGAGTGCTGCCTTGTAGCGGCATTAGCCTATTCTTTTTTGAAATCTACAAGTGTATCTTTAACGTGCAAGAGATATGGCTCTCTCTTAACACGGGTCAGCCATTTATCGTCCCTTTCCGACGGACTATCATCGTTTCCTCAAGACCATACTCGCAAATGTTGTCAAGGGAGAGCCGAAAATTCAGTCCCTGAAATTTTCATCCCAAACGGGAATCGAACCAGGAACCTTTGTGATAGTAGTCCGATGCACTAACCACTTCACCACGGCTTTTTTCATAATGGCTTGATCTGCCCATGCTCTACCCATTTCGTGACCAATCATGCACTGATCTGTGCACAATTCCTCGCATTGGATTTTGTAAACACGAATGTTATCCAATGTAAATGTTTTGGAACAAAACGAAGCCACGTGAGGCAAGGAGAGTTCAAAAAGTTTTATAGTTACAGAACTTTTTGAACTCTATACATCAACATATTCAGGTCCTTGCCTCACGTGACTTCTTTTTGTTCCAAAACCTTTCTAATGAGGCAAATAACATGTCGATGTATGTTGAAAACTTGTTTATTCTTAATATTCGCATAAAATCCCCTCAACACTTCTATCTTTAATATAATGATGTGGTAGTGTTTTTCCTATTTGTATATTCAATTATTCATATATGCCGTGGCCTCATCCAAAAACCTTCTTTTCATTTTGATGGGAAACAAATCTCTAATATTATATTCTCATCATTTTCGTTTCTTATATCCTATTGTTTTCACGCGTTTAAACAACCTTCGTGTAAAGGATTATTTGTTTTCGTATGTTTTGCACGATTATATTTCGGTCCAAGTTTTCGGTGTTCTATTTTTTTGATGGTTTGATATTCATCAGTGGCGGATCCAGAACTTTTCATATGGGGTAGGGGGCACTGACTGACCTAAGGGGGGGGATCAAGTCATGCTGCAGTGATTCCCTATATCATCCACCAAATTTTTCCCACAAAGGGGGGCCCGAGCCCCCCAGCGACCCCCTCCCCCCTGGTTCCGCCTTTGTAATCATGGTACTGTATACATCAACGATTCTAGTTAAATTATGCACAAATACCACAAATTATATGAAACAAACAGGATTCATCATTGCATGTGAATATAGCATTGCCGTAGATAATTATAATTCTAAACATGCAGCATGTAACAGTTGCCAACTAACGTAAATATTACAGAATCAATCAGCAAATCATAAGTCTACACACAGTGTCAATCTGAATTCGCTAAGTACGGAATCTGCCGAGTTGTGACGAATGAAAACAGTGTATCATTTGCATTTAAGAATTGAATGCTTCTTTTTGTAACTTCATTTGGTGTAAAAGCGTTGACCGAAGTACATTTTGTATGAAGCTCTTCATTCTAAAAATGTGAACGCGGTCAACGCTTTTACAACCCTAAGAAGTTACAAAAAAAGCATTCAATACTTACAATTACATTTTTTAGCTAGGATCATGAAAGCACGATTTTTATCAAGTTTTTATCTAATCTTCCTGTGCACTTTATTTTTGGACCTCGTGTCATCATGAGTGGTAAATTTTATTGTGTAATGCAGTTTCTTAAGGAATAACGCGAGATTGCAGTGAAGCCAATCAGAATAACGTATTTTAATGAAACATACATCTAATGTTATTATTCTGTCAAAAATAATGAACAACAACCGTGAAATGAATAAAAGGATTTGTTGCCGCATTCTTAAATGTAACAGCAACCTAGCAACATGAAAAAAAATCATAGAGGTGAGGACACGGTCTTCAATAGGTAACATGTGTTATCAAACTAAGACCTGATGTGTTCTATTCCTAAATGCCTTCTTAGGAGTGATGCATAAACACAAGAGAGATTATGATGGATCTTTAATCAACAGCTCCCTTAACTTACAAAACTAAAAATGTATCATTTAGTTTGTATCTGGAAAACAGAGAAAATACCAAAACGTAGATATGGTATGGTGGCCAATAAGAAAACTCTTTTACAAGAGACCAAAATGATACAGAAATTTACTAATAAATATCACTGTACGGCCTTCAACAATGAGAAAAGCCTATCAATCATAGTCGGCTATTAAAGGCCCAAAATGACAAATGTAAAACAGCTGGCTTACTGCTCATGTACAAAATAATATTTAAGGGAATACACAGCTGTGCCATGAGTGCATGATACGCCCGTAGCGTATTCAAAGACTTTTCAATGTCATATCAGAAATTAATGAAAATAGAAAGGGATATATACAGTTCACCAAAGTTTCATGAGAACTGCTGAATAAAACCCCACTAGGAAACGTAAAATCTAATATTCAGAAAAATTGAAAGGAAGCTTACATCAACAGATATAATCTATTCAACAAAAGTTTCATGAGTACTGCTGAAATCATTTTTTAGTTATTGTCCGAAAACTTGAAAATCCTCCCTTTTTAATAAATAAAACCCCATAACTCGGAAACGTAATTTCAAAAAATTATAATAATCGAAAGGGAGCTCATGCCAAAAGATAAAAATAGAACTCCAATATAACTTGCAAATTGGTTAAAGAATTTTTTTAGTTATTGTCTGAAAACTGGAAAATCCCCTTTGTCTATATGGAATCAACCCCACAACTTGGAAACTTAAAATCTTAAATTGATAAAAAATAAAACGAAAGGGAGCTCACGCCTATATATATAAACAATTCACCAAAGTTTTGTGCATATTTGTTAAAACGTTTAAGTTAATGTCCGACATGTTGACGACGGACGGACGGACAAACGGACAAAAGACGGTCTACCAGTAAACAAGCGTATAACAACAAATCAAAAATTGGTATCTGGAGCATCGTGGGGAGGGGGGGGGGGGTTAGGTTTTTTCAAGATGCATTTCAAGAACTGAAGTCAAAGCTGACATGCCACCCGATCCTTGGATTTCCATCGTACTCCAAGCCTTCATACGGATGCTTCGATGCTTGGACTAGGTGCTGTTTTGTACAAGAAACATAATGAAAGGAAGATAGTCATAGCTTATGCCAGTCGAGGTTTGAGTAAATCCGAGAAGAATTACCCTGTTCACAAATTAGAGTTCTTGGTGTTAAAGTGGGCAGTGACGGAAAAGTTCCACGACTACCTTTTTGGAAACACCTCCACTGTAGTAACTGACAACAATCCACTCACCTATGTCTTGACGTCAGCTAAACTTGATGCTACCGGACACAGATGGATAGCAGCTCTGTCATCTTACAATTTCAACATTGTATACAGACCAGGAAAGACTAATGCAGATGCCAATGGATTATCTAGACTTCCTGGATTATTTAGATGTACTGAAACCATTCAACCAGAGTCAGTGAAGGCCATCTGTAACCTGCAACATGCTGTACCTCATCACCAGAGTCTATCGATTATTTCAGATGCATCTGTGGATCCTTCATTACCATCTCAGAAGTTAGTTGATGTTAAAGCCGAACAATGCAGAGACAGATTCACCAAAGATTGGATATACTGGATAAGTGAGCATCGTAAACCAGATAAACAACAGCTGAGTTATTCACCACCCAACAACTGGTTTCTAAACAACTATGAGAAGCTGGAGATTATAGACGGAGTGCTGTACAGAGAGATAGAATCTGTTGGTGAAACTTCAAGACAACTAGTTCTCCCAGAAAACAGCATATCCACAGTTCTCACATCTTTACATGATAATATGGGCCACCAGGAAAGAGACAAGACTTTATCATTGGTATGGTATGCACAGAGACATCGAGAACTGGATTACCAATTGCGAAAGATGTATTCGTCGAAAACAGTTTCCGAATGATAGAGCTCCACTTATCAGCATAGAAACAACGCAACCTTTAGAACTGGATTGCATGGATTACTTAAAACTTGAAAGATCAAAAGGAGGATATGAAAACATTTTGTTAATCACAGACCACTTCACCAGATATGCTTTAGCAGTTCCTACAAAGGACCAGACCACACGAACCACAGCAGATGCGTTTTTCAACAACTTCATTGTACACTATGGATTGCCTAGTCGTAATTATTCTGATCAAGGAGCGAACTTTGAGAGCAAGATCATCAAAGAACTCTGCAACATTACAGGAATGGCAAAGTCTCGAACAACACCTTACCATCCTATGGGTAACGGACTTAATGAGAGATTCAACCGTATATTATTGAACATGCTTGGACCCTACAGACTACGCAGAAAAAAGCTGGACTCGTATATGCGTACAACTGCACCAATCAGACAACCACTGGACTTTTGCCGTACCTCGTAATGTTCGGTAGACTCCCGCGTTTGCCTGTGGACATAGCATTTGGGATTGAGGATACTGGTACTAAGGAACCATCTACAAAGTTTGCTGAAGCTATGAAGGAGCGTCTGAAAAAAGCTTATGAACTCGTTCAACTAAGACAGCACAAGGTCGTCAGAAAGAAGGATATGATAAACATGCTCTAGTCATGTTTAAGTCATTCCCTATATAATAAACTTATTTTTTTCCCAGAAAAGAGGTGCCTGGACCCCCTGGTTCCCCTCTAAATCCGCCTCTGGATGTTGAATATTTATACAGAAATTTAGTTCAAATCTTTTTTAAGAGTTATAGGCAGTTGGATTATAAATAAAATTGAGAATGGAAATGGGGAATGTGTCAAAGAGACAACAACCCGACCAAATAAAAAACAACAGCAGAGGGTCATCAACAGGTCTTCAATGTAGCGAGAAATTCCCGCACCCGGAGGCGTCCTTCAGTTGGCCCCTAAACAAATATATACTAGTCCAGTGATAATGAACGCCATACTAATTTCCATATTGTACACAAGAAACTAAAATTAAAATAATACAAGACTAACAAAGGCCAGAGGCTCCTGACTTGGGACAGGCGCAAAAATGCGGCGGGGTTAAACATGTTTGTGAGATCTCAACCCTCCCCCTATACCTCTAACCAATGTAGAAAAGTAAACGCATAACAATACGCACATTAAAATTCAGTTCAAGAGAAGTCCGAGTAGTATGGTAACATTAATGCGTTTCTTTTGTTGCTGAGTGCATATAACATCTGTTGAACTAATTCTCATTTTATTAATATCTATATATTGTTTTGTAATCTTTAAGTATTTTTAATGATATTAAGTTATAAAATTAATATATATAGTTACAAAATGTCCCAATTGTGCATTTGATTGGAAAAAGTAGCCAATGTGCTGAAAGTTTTATTGAAAATTATAAATGATTGGGTTAAGAATTATAAGGATTATAATAAACACATGTTTCTAGAGGCTACATGCATAGAAGTGAAAACTGGGTTGCTCCAGATTTACACATCAATTACCTCAGTCTAGAAAAATGTGTTTGATCCTATAGTAATTTTATATAAGTTACTGGATGTTGTTACTAAATTTAGTGTTATAATTAAATCAGACTACATCACTTATCTAATGTATTTTAGGTACAAAAAAGAAATTAAAACAAGGAAAAATGAAAAAAAAACGATGGATTCCCAAGTAATGATTCAAATGATCAATACTAACAACTATAATCTTAACGTAGCGTTCACTATTTAACCTACTCAAATTGTATGCATGCAATACGTAATCCTGTTATAATAAAAAAAAATAATAAAAAAAACATGCGTTCTCTACCAGAAGTCAAAGAGAACAATGTAGTAGGAAAACAAGACAAGCAACATATGTGGAGGCTTCAATAAATTGGCCGTTTCAGAATCTTTAGAATCATGGATAATTTCATTCTTCGTACCCCAAACTAATGTCACTCCATTGGTAACATTTCCATTGTTTATGACATTTTTTAACCAAACAAACCGTTTTGATTTACACTTTTGTTTTTAAATATTACCCAGAATGCATTCGATTCTGAAACGGCGAATTGAAAAAAGAGTTTTGATTATGACGAAAGGAAAAGTTTTGTTTGGAAAGGCATTATTGTCCGTTAAAATAAAAGTCTTCCAATTGAATTTGATTTGCTGCTTGTTTTCCCTCTAAAGTACTAGAGTAAACTAACACTATGTGTTCTTAAATAATGCTCCTCTAGAACAATAAACTACCTACTTAATTCGAACAAACGGCTTCGTCGGAATTAAAAATTTATACTATTTCACAGTACATTGTTTTTATATAACTATTATTATTTGTTAATATAAAATCTGAATAATAGCCATTTACGATGACAAATAATATAAGATTTTGAAAGAATGATGAATTATTTAAACATGTTAAATTATACGTATCGTTTTGAAGAACGTCCCAGTTGTGTAAAATGGTTTACATATCAAACAAGATGGCGGCTAAAATTCAACTAACAAATACCTCAAAGTTCAGAGATCAATATTTAAAAAACGATCATAGAAACCATTTGAAAAACAGCACTTTGCAATGACAAATGTATAAAATAAAAAAAAAACCCGATTTTTT
Organism: Mytilus galloprovincialis; assembly: GCF_965363235.1. Taxonomy (NCBI): domain Eukaryota; kingdom Metazoa; phylum Mollusca; class Bivalvia; order Mytilida; family Mytilidae; genus Mytilus; species Mytilus galloprovincialis. Next base: position 77,687,985 of record NC_134845.1, on the reverse strand, counting down.
GTTAAACTTGAACATATTTAGTGATGAAGAAAACACGAAAATGTGAAATGATTTGCTTTTAAGTCACGTGACATCAGCTACGGCCGAGATCAGTCTGATAATTTGCATAGACATCGTTATAAGTGACCAGTCCCGTTAGTATAGAAAGTCCCGGTTTTTTCCTCTAAAAAAAGAACTTTACAAGAGTAAACTAACAATATGTGTTCTTGAAAAATGCTCCTCAAGAACAATAAATAAAGGCAACAGTAGTATACCGCTGTTCAAACTCATAAATCCACGGACAAGAAACAAAATCGGGGTAACAAACTAAAACTGAGGGAAACGCACCAAACATAAGAGGAAAACACCGACACAACACTACAATGTAACACACACAGAAACGGACCAAGCATCAGACAAGATCCCACGAGAATAACAAATATAACATCAAAACCAAATACATGAATTTGGGATAGACAAGTACCGTGACACGTCTTATCGCAATTTGAATTTACACTAAAAAATTAGAGAAAACAAACGACACAACGTTAAAATGCAACACACACAGAAACGAACTATAATATAACAATGGCCATATTCCTGACTTCGTACATTTTTAAAGAAAAAAATGGTGGGTTGAACCTGGTTTTGTGGCATGCCAAACCTCGCACTTTAAACTACCTACTTAATTCGAGCAAACGGCTTTGTCGGAATTAAATGTTTATACTAGATTTTAATATGTTATGAAAGTGCTGCTAAAAAACGCGAATATCGGTCGTGGTAAAACAAGTTTAAAAAGAAATTTTTGGAATAATAAGGACAACTGCAAAACGTGATTCTAAAAATAATTTAGAAAACCATTAGTTTTTACACCGAAAAAACTTATGAAACTACCGTTATTTGTGTTGAGGAATAGAACTTTTAGCTGTATTTTTTATGTGTTTTTATCAAAATCCTTAGTATCATTTTGATTGATTAACGATGATTCAATTTATCAGAAAAAAGTTTGAATTTTAGTAATCGTTTACCAAAGCCTACGTATTTGTTTATTTTCATTAATGAAATGCTTGTCGTTTACCAAAATTTGCATGCATTTAGGCAATGAGCAAAATTCGGACATGTCTTTGAGATTCGTTTGCATAGTATTTTCAGAACTCAAGATGAACCAGTCATTTTCTGAAAAGTAGATTAACAAAGGCCAGAGGCTCCTGGTTTGGGACAGGCGCAAAAATGCGGCGGGGTTAAACATGTTTATGAGATCTCAACCCCTCCCTATACCTGTAGCTAATATAGAAAAGAAAACTCAAAACAATACGCACATTAAATTCAGTTCAAGAGAAGTTTGTTTATACATTTGTTTGATTTAATAGTGATTAAAATAATAACACAACGTAGACTGCTTTATTCCTATTTTGACATTTTTACTATTATGTCTGTGTGTTTTCTTTACACATCGCTGTAATTGTATACGACTGTCATAATAGTGAGAGTTTGAGCTAGCTATAGAACCAGGTTCAACCCCCCATTTTTTACATGATAAAATGCTTGAACCAAGACAGGAATATGACAATTGTTGTCCATTTGTTTGATGTGTTTGAGATTTTGATTTCGCCCCATGAATCGGGACATTCTGTTTTGAATTTTCCTCAGAATTCAGTTATTTTTTGTGATTTTTACTTCTTTGTTCATAATCTAACATGCTTCATGTTTGACATTTACGAATACTCATCAAAGAAATGAACTGTAATACATAACATGTATTTATCGACGAAATGAACTGTAATACATAATCATGTATTTTCGTTCTTCACATATGCTCTGTTAAAATACAAATGTATCATTAGGTCTTTTACCTAGTAAGTTAAATTATGCATAATTTTTTACTTTGTTGGATTGTTACATTTTTATCCAATGAGAACTACTGAAAAGGTAAGAATTAAGGAAGACGTATATTTTAAGGTAAGCTTTTTTTTGTAAATTAAATTTGTTATTCTGAAGATAAAAAAAGAAGTTAAAACTTCAATATCTAAATGGACAGTTTAGATTCATAACCGTTTATAATTTACTTTAGGCAATTGCGTTTTGGAATTCAATTACTATAAGATATTTGATTTAACCTTTCTTTCTAAATAGTATACATTATATTGGTAAGAAAAAAATGGTTCTAATTTTTCGCTATGATATTAATAGATTAATCATAAACTTTTTTTATTGATGACTGTTCATTATTTATAATACACTTGATATCTCTCAGCTTATAGAAATGGCTTATTCTTGTACAAAGTGATAAATAATCAAATAAACTTGGAATAATTTTTATATATACGACAGACGCGCGTTTCGTCTACAAAAGACACATCAGTAACGCTCGAATCCAAAAAAGTTAAAACGGCCAAATAAAGTACGAAGTTAAAGAGCATTGAGGACCAAAATTCCTAAACGTTTAGTCAAATACAGCTAAGGTAATATATGCCTGAGGTAGAAAAGCCTTAGCATTTCAAAAATTCAGAATTTTGTAAACAGTTAATTCATAAATATAACCATATCAATGATATTTTGTGCTGACATGAAATATCAAAACCCTTTCAGTTCCACGATAAATTATTTACTAATTTTTTAAACGATCACTATTCGTTGAAACACTTTTCAGTCTGAAATATTCGCAATGAAGTTACATGTATGGCTTAAGCTACATGTATACTACGGAGTTTAAAATGATCACTTTCAATTTGGGCTTAAATCTTCATAAAACATGCCCAAGTATTGTCTCACCTATACTTAGAATTCAATTTGAACAATGAAGAAATATTTTCAAAATTAATAATGATAGTCATATTTATGAAAATGAAAAAAATATATGGTCAATTATAATCTATTTTAATTCTTATTTATATTTTTACCTGAGTTTACCTGTAAAATGAATACGCGCAAATGTAATCAAAAGCTGCGCGCAAACGTAAAACACTTTAATCACCAAATGCACACAAACGTAGTGCGCCCGTTAACATATTTCTTTTCATGCCTGAATTTAATCAAAGGTATTTAAATTTAACTTCATCTTTTTTTTTTTGTAGATATTTGTTATTTTCAGTCAGTATTTGGTCAATATAAAATGTTTTTCGCAGAAGTAATAGTCCGTAAATCGGCAATTGCATCTCTTGTTTACTTTCTTGCAATGATTCTTCCTGAACGGAAAGTAGATCCCCCGGATTCTATGAGAAACCCTTCAAAGAAATGTATGATTATATTGTTGGTAAGTTTTTTTGACGTGACTATTTTTGCTTAAAATAAGAAATCATGTAGGGTAACTACAGTCGGCAATCCTTGGTTGACTCCGCTTATTACTTGACGGAACGGTTCGACGAGTGCAGATAGCTTATGTTTGATCAAAACAAAATAGTTATCAAAGGTACCAGGATTATATACAAGTACGCCAGACGCCCGTTTCGTCTATATAAGAATCATCAGTGACGCTCAGATCAAAATAGTTATAATGCCAATCAAGTACAAAGTTGAAGAGCAATAAAGGATCCAAAATTCAAAAAAAGTTGTGCCAAATACGGCTAAGGTAATCTATGCCTGGGATAAACAAAATTCTTAGTTTTTCGAAAAAATCAAAGTTTTGTAAACAGATAATTTATAAAAATGACCACATTATTGATATTCATGTCAACACCGAAGTGCTGACTACTTGGCTGGTCTTACCCTTGGGGACGAAACGTCCATCGAAAGTGTCATCTTTTTTTCTTCACAAATGATGGTCAATGTTGTGAATGATGAAAAGTTCAGTTAACGATAGTATACCTTTATTCATGATACATTGTCAGACCATTTTATGTGGCAATATGTAAGTTCTTTCAAAACCATGACTATTATTATCATATGGTCAGATTTGATTGATGCAGTCAAATATTTTGTTATACTTATCGGACCCGAAGTACAAACTCTACTATTATTTGTTACTGGTCAGCATTGTGAATATAACCAAAAAAATGCTGTAACTTTAAATCAACGAGGAACATTTGTTTGTAGTCAACATGGTCAATATATACCAATCTTGTTGTCATTTGTAATAGACTCATGATACTTTCTTTTTCCTAATTAACTACACATATAGTCAGTTTTTATTATACATGATATATGGTATCAAATATGTTTCTTTTTCAAAACCTACTGAGATTTAATAACATCTAATTTTTAGTGGCTGTTAGGTTTTTCAAAGAAATGAGAAATGGAGCACTCTGAATTAAAACCGATCATAAAGTTTTGTAAAATTACATCAATATTGATGTTTGTTATCATGGTTAATTAGAATACTCTACATACCTTGCAATATTAGATATACGTCACCTGTGATCAATCTCGTGTTTGACTTATTAAAGGGGCACTAGCTACGAGATATATAAAAAATCTAAAGTTTGATTTTTTTGTTCAATCAATAATGAAAGTGAAATAAAAATTCGCTTTTTTTTAGCCAAAAAGGTTCAATTTTGTCAAATTACGCTAAGAAACATTGATAATTAGTTATTCACTTGCAAGTGAATGAGTCGACCTCTTTAAATCCGTATGTGAACTTCAATTTAACCCCTCGCTAGAGATTGACAACGCATGCATTGTACGTGTACTAGTTATTCAAAGAAAAAAGAATGTCAACAATGAAAGTGAAACTACGGTAAATCATTTGATTACTTATTCGATGCACATAAAATCATTCTTATACGGTTAAAAGCATTGAGAAACATCTATCTTTAATCTATAAAAAAAAAATAAAACAGACCTATAAAAATCCAATTGCACGTGATGGTTGAATTTATTCATATCTTTATTTATGTTAACATCGCTTATATGGTCATCTGAGGTCAAATCGATAGTTAATTAGATGGCGTCTGGAGTAAAATACACACAAAACGAACCTTTATATTATCTACCCCGTGCTCTGTCCACTGTTTAGTTTAGACTTTTAATAGTTTGGATAAATGTTTTACATTGTTATCAATCAAATATGAGAATTTGAGTCAAATCGGTGACCATGAATTTGACAGATAGTGCCCCTTTCAAAGGCAGATCAATGAAATATTTGTTTTCTGATCAAAGTGTTACGCGTAATGTATTTGTTTAAACAGAATTGCTTAGACAGGTCTTACTATTTTCTTTATCAATTCAATTGATGTTGATAGGTTTTAGACACACGTTAACTCCGTGTTGAGCTGCTATCAAGTCGTAAAATAATAAAAGAAACAGTCTATTTCAATCAAAGACCAAGTGTGCCTCAAACTTTCATTGATATTGGTCCTTTGACCGATAAATAGACAATAACTGTTTAGTGTCTTTAAAAATCCGCTGTATTTGCATGAGACTTAGAAACAGATGCAATGCGAGCTTTAGCGAGATATTATTCCTGTTTCGTGACGAGTACAAATACAGCTGAAAAATTTAAAGACCATAAACAGTTATTGTTTTTATCCTGCAATCAATTCTGTATATTTATTTTGCTTTGAAAGACACAAAAACTCACATTTTTTGCATTTATTTTCAATTTAAAATTCCCTGAAACACTCCTGGTAATACTAAACTCACAGCTGGTGACGGGTTCATAAAAAAAAGAACCTCGGATAGTCAACCATAATACATAATACATCACCCGAGGTGAATAATTATCTATTCTAACATGACAACTTATTTCAACAGTAGAAAAAAATAACACAACATTGTCCAAATTGTAGGATAAAAGCAGTTCTAAAACACGACTATTTATCAAGTTAACTCACTGTACGGCTAGCGACTACACAAGGAAAACTATAGTTTTTTTTTTTGTATTTATATTTTGTAGTGGGAGCTGGTTCTGCAAGTAGTGTAGTTGCCACTCGGCTTTCGGAAGATTGTGATACTTCAGTTCTTCTGCTGGAAGCTGGAATATCAGATTTGGAACCTGATGACGTAACTCAAATACCATCTCTGTGGGCTTCCCTTATAGGTTCAGAGAAAGATTGGGGATATCGTTCTGTTCAACAAAAGTACTCCCATCTTGCTTATGAAAATGAGGTAATATCTTTTTTGATATAAATATTTGTTTGAATAAAGCTACATAATGGTGTCCATTTTTGCTGGTCGGCGATTGACAAGTTTAAAAAACTATTGATGCGAACGATAATCAATATGAAAACAAATAACATTTGAGTCTCGTTGAAACGGTAAAGGTTGCATTTCCGTAAATATTGACAATGGAACTTCCCACAGGAACTCCTTTTACGGCTTATACTGTACCACTTTTACTATGAAGTTTTGAACAAAATCATATCCTGAAATTGAAAGTTCATATACCTTACTATTTTTTCAAAGGTCAAAATAGAGGACTGTGCGGCATATCTTCAACGGGTATATGCCCCGAACTTTTTTTCAGAGTTTAAACAAACACTAATTTTCATAATTACTCCTACCTCGACTTTAGGTGTACCACAGATTTCAATATAATCAGTATATACATGTATATTTACTGGTATCTTTCCAAAGTTATGTCTCTATGAGATGCAATACATAGCATGACTTGGAACCAGTATGTAAGGAAAATTAATTTGCTATAAATAATCTAGATCACCCAAAAAAGGCGTAGTTTGAGAAACAACTGTATTTACAAAACACAACCTAATAAAACATTTATTCAAATAGAAAATTCTCTGAAATTAGTTTTTCTCACATGAATACTCATTTACCAGAATTATAGCCTTATAGAAATTACTGCATATACTCAAATTTTTACTTCACAGTACATTTTATACCCCCTCCCCTATTTCAATTTTTAAAAGAATTTGAAACTCTAATTATTACCAACTTACCCTTGAAACATATCAGAATACTGTACATATAATGTTTAGCAGTCGATCATTCTAACATTCAAGATAATATAAAGTATCAAATCCTACCTCTGTCTTTAGTCCATATCTTACAGTACGCCTATTCGTCAATTTAAGTTCATATTTTCTGCCTCTTGAAATCATAAAATCATAGCATTTACGAGTTAAATAATATGTATTATGACCCAGGGGTAGGTAATTTTCTATGTTTTATGCCTCTGGGGCCTCAAATTTCCTAAATTATTTTGCTGTTTCTAGCAGTATGAAATATTTTGTACATATTCAGGATAGAACACACTGCTGTTAGTATTATTGAGATATTTTTGTATTGCTAGCTTGTATTTTCTTATACCGCGCAGACCAAAAAAAAAGTAGATTTAGCCGTTACTGCTTACTTTTTGGTTATCGACAGGACACAAACACCCCGAAGCCAAACCCGATATGAATTTCATTGACCTTATTAATACCGTATTAGGACAATTGAACTCTGTGTAACCAGCTTATCCTGATTTTGTTATATCTATTCAAATTCAATATTAGGAGACTATCAACCAAATTTATTTTAGATATTTAATTTAAAACTGAGAAAAAAAAATTGTGATATTTAAAAGTGCATTTTTAACAGGAAAGATGCACATTTTATTTTTCTATTTCATATATTATTAACATAGAGAGCTTACATAGCACAAGGCAAAATGCTTGGATAAATGCACAAGCCTTTGTAAGAGGCAGTCGTAGCAACTATGATCAATGGGAACACGAAGGGGCAGTCGGTTGGGGATACGACGATGTTCTGCCCTTCTTCAGAAAACTCGAAAATGCTACAGATACATCTTACGGAGACTCAAGTAGGATATACTTTTATTCTTGAAGAATGGTATTGTAGTATTATATTTACCAAACCCAACTATACTCAAGGCTAGTAAATGAAGACATCCAACTAACGGAAATATCTGCTATTTTTTACGAACAAAAAGACATTGCATACTAAAACCGATGCTTTATTACTATCTGTGTTGTAATTCTATCTGCTTTTTCATTGTTTGTCTGTTTAAAACGTTAGGATATATATTAAACTAAATGAGAAACAACACGATGTCATACTATTACTTACATGGTGTATTATTGACCTAATACGATATATATCGGGTGAGTAAATTCTATACGGGTTGAGAGTGAATCTCCATATGGAATTTACTGACCCAAATATATCGTATTAGGTCACTAGCACACGTGTAACGAATTTATCTTATCGAGTATCTACACATGTGATATTTTGACTAGCGGCCTAGCAAAGTGATCATGTCTTAAAATTAAAAATACTACTTCCATTTGTCCATACAGAAAACAAATGCAAACAATGAATTTTTTTTAGCTTTTATGAATTTATTTCGATCGTTCATTACATGTATCAATTTCTTCGTCTGTTGAATCCTATCGGATTTCTTTTTTTCTTAAAGGGCCAAGTGAACTTTTCTCATCATTTGGCGTCCTTCGTCCGTTGTCCATCGTCCGTCGTTGTCGTCGTTGTCGTCCGTCGTCGTCCGTCGTCGTAAACTTCTACAAAAATCATTACCTCTGAAACTACTGGGCCAAAATTTAACAAACTTCGTCACAATCATCATTGGGATATTTCGCTGAAAAAAACGTGTCCAGTGATCCGGCCAACCAACCAAGATGGCCGCAGTGGCTCAAAATAGAACATAGGGGGGTAAAATGTAGATTTGGCTTATATATCTGAACCCAAAGCATTTAGAGCAAATCTGCCATGGAGTTAAATTGTTAATCATGTCAAGATAAACTAGCCTGTAATTTCAGATGAATCGGACAACCGGTTGTTGGGTTGCTGTCCATGAATTAGTAATTCTAAGAAAATTTCCGGTTTTGGTTATTATCTTGAATATTATTTAGATGAGATAAACTGCAAACAGCAATACTTTTCCGCAAAGTAAGATAAACAAATAATTCAGCATGACCAAAATGGTGATTTGACCCCTTAAGGAGTTATTTCCCTTTATAGTCATTTTTTATCAGTTTTTCTTAAATTTGTGTTATCTTTTACAAAAATCTTCTCCTTTGAAACTACTGCGCCGGAGTTATTGTCCTTTATAAAGTTTTAGCAATTTTCATTTATTTGGTAAATTTTTGTAAATGTTTTCCTCTCTAACTAAACGGCCAAGTTCATTATAGATAGAGAAAATTGCAAGTAGGAAGAATGTGCAGTAAAATAAGATCTACAAACACATCACCGCCACCAAAACACAATTTTGTAATGAATCCATCTGCTTCCTTTGTTTGATATGCACATAGACCAAGATGAGCGACACAGGCTCTTAAGAGCCTCTAGTTTGTTTTCTAGGGAAAGTAACACCATTATGCCTACAATAAAAACTTGGTGGCTTTAACTATGTTTTATGAACTTATTTCAACTTTTTATCATTAATTTCTTATCAGAGTTTTCCTCAACACTTTGTTGTTTTTATAAAGGGTTATGGGATCTTTTTTGTTTTGATAGTGGAGCTACTCCTTACTTACCCCATATGGTAACTAACCATGTATGATAACTAACCCTATAGTTTTTGAGACACCCTATATCAAATACACATAGTCAGTCCTTTAACCAATCAACTATAGGAGGTAAGAGAAGAGTTGTTATGCCGTTAAAATAAATTTACAAGCTGTTTTTTTAGATTTTGAAAATCATTTCACATCTCTTTATTGTTGTAATTAAAGTAAAATCCTTGACAACCTAAGGTTGATATATACCAAACATAGAGGCCTTAGCCAAGTTGGACATTACCTTTTTAAACTTATATTCATAATTCCATGTTTTTCAAATTCTTAATATTATTCATAATCTAGCTGTTTAGATTCAATGTAAAATGAAGATCTGGAGTATCAAGCTATTAACTATTGTCTTTGGTGAGGTTTAAATGTTGCAAATGGAATGGAGCAATCGTATATCATTATTGGCAAAATGAGTCTTTATAAATATATATATACCCTTTTTATATACTGCTTATATTTTTTAGTCGATCACAACATGCACAAAGTACATGATCAAATTATCAAAAATCATGAACAGAAGGATTGGTTTATAATCAATTGCAGACAACTTCGTTTCAGTCATATATGATAGTTCAAATGTTTTATAGCTTTACGAGGACTTCATGGACCTATAGTTATAAAAGAGTTTACTGGGAGTATTTTACAGTCATTTCACCGAACAGCGGCAAAGGAAATTGGATTTTCTACAGTAGATTGTAATAGTGATGATCCGATAGGTAGTTTACAAGTTAATAATTAAATTTTAAATGTAACTCGTCTTCTGATTAGATGATTGTTTTTTGTCTATCAGCTCATGGACGTAATTTCTTCATGTGACCGTGACGTCATCAACGTTTTTTTTTATAATTCACTCTGGCAATGTAATTCACTCTGGCAATGTAATTTTAAATTAAATTTTAAGGAATGACTGTAATATTTTGTCTGTCTATTATAAATGACATCATAAATACGGTGCACACAAGACAAACAGTAATCTGCTAAGATTTGATATATAGATTATTAGGGTGGTTTTTCACTATACTGACTACACATAAGTGTCTTGCACGATCGGTAGTTATTATCTAGAGGGATCAAAGAAAACTGAAAAATAGAGTTTACAGTTAGCTGCCTTTATTCAGATCTAGTTAATCTATTTTACGATTAAACAAGTCAAATAAAAACAAAATAAGTAAAAACATGAAATGAAGGATGCACTTATGTTAAAAAAATCAAATCTAGAATTTATTATTCATACTGTCAGTCATTAGAGCATTAGTAAAGGAACAGAGTGAGCTAAGATAAGTCCTGGTTGGATCGGACCGGGGTTCTTAACCAATTTATTTGTTTAATGAAACTATCAAACAAAACTCTCAGAGAAGTGTGATTATCAACTAGTTAAAAAAAACAGGTTTAACCCGCAATTTTTTAACAATGATTTAAAAGTGACTTAAAAACTCAACATGACACTTACCAAAGAGGAAATCCTTGATAATAGGTCTGTTCTATGCTCCTTTTGAATTTCAACCAAGGATTAAGAACTGGATCTTCCATAACTGTATTCGGTACCCCATAAGTGTCCTTACAAATAACAGTATACTGATAGGTCTTCCAATTACTCCACGAAACCTCTTTCTAAATAATCAATATCTATTCCATCAGCAATCAAAGCTTAAAAGCTATTGCGAAACTGTCTGTTTTAGAGGTGGCGTGAATTAGATGTTGATACTAAACAATTCCAAAGATCTATTAGAGTACATACAATCTAAGACTCTTTTATCTTACAATAGTATTACAACATTTGACTTTTTCTACACTTTACACGAGTACTCCCCATTCGAAATAAAAGACAAATTAAAAGAGTTGGTAATGTTTTGTTTCATAAAAAAAAATTGGCCAACTTAGATACAAGTATCTTATCTTAGGGAGGAATAAATCCTACCTTGATGAGAATTCCTCTTATTCAGACAAAACATTCTCGATTTCAACTTTTCTTACATATAGTATTTATGGTCTTTAACTCAGCCCAATAGAGCAGGAAACAGTTTGTTTGTTTTACATAAAATATTTTAGGTTTTTGTAAAAATCAGATGAATGTCAAAGATGGAAAACGTTGCAGTACATCAACCTGTTACCTTAGGCCAGTCTTAGATAGACGGAACTTGCAAGTCAGTTTGCGATCTCGTGTAACAAAGGTAATGATTTTCTGTTTCTATATGTTTACTTTAAAGAACGTCTATGACCATGCGCCATTCTTAGTACTCTACTATCAAATTCGGAACAATTAAGAGATGGCAAATAATGAAGAAGAGAGACAACTCGTTATTGCCTTTAGTAAATGTTGTGTAATAGTATTCTAGTACAAGCGGTTTTAATACTGGAGATATCTTTGCTACCATTTCCATAAAAGCAATAGGTTTTATAGAGAACACAACAGTTTCGATAAAACAGTGATACATGCACAACAATTTTGAACGGCAACGGCAGAGCATAAGCCGGCAATACATACGTATAGTTTATACTTTGACTTTGAATTTTACGCCATCATGAGTTGGTTAGCTGTTATGAAATAACCTTTTCACAAATGATATCGGATATGTTCCTTACGTCGTAACTACAATCCCCTTCCCTTTAATGAATGTGACCTACCGAATTAGACTATTTACCGGATTTGTTCTAAAATGAGCAAAACGGCGGGTGCCACATGTGGAGCAGAATCTGCTTACCCTTCCGGAGCATCTAATATCACTACTAGGTTTTGGTGGGGTTCGTGTTGCTTATTCTTTAGTTGTCTAATGTTGTGTAATGTGTACTATTGTTTGTCTGTTTGTCTTTTTCATTTTTAGCTTTATTTTTTTATTTATGAGTTTGACTATCCCTCTGGTATCTTTCGTCCCTCTTTTACTCTATATATAATTCAATAAGTAATTCATAACACTTGAATATGTCGCCAAGACTAAATGACATCACAGAATTCCAATGGACGGCAATAAAAAGTTCTTAAATTTGTTTATTCAAGGGCGAAAGTTATTTAATAAACCTTTCTAAAATTGTTCTTTCATAAATTTTGAAATTTTTAACTCCCTTAGACAAAGTTGACTTTAAATGAGTTTGGCTATTTATTTTAGGTATTTTTGTCACATAGCTCTTCAACGGTTTCGGTTTCGGATTTCAAATGTTTGGCCCTTTGAGCGTTTCGGAGGAAGGTAAATCCAGAAAAAAGCGCTTCGGACGCATAACATTTATTTTACGTGTTGTTTTAATTTTTTTACAATAAAAATGACTATGAATCTAATATTAAATTTGAAATTAAAATTTATCCTTCAACTTACGTGCATTCACATTTGAATTATGTTTCGATATACAAATATTTTACTAAATTATAATTGAATCCCATTGTATATCTTTCCTGCTTATAGATAAAACTAAACATTTATCTATTATCTATGACATACAGGTTTTAATAAGAAATAACAAAGCTGTTGGAGTTGAATTTGTAAAAGATGGAAAGAGGCTACGGATATTTGCAAAACATGAAGTTATTCTTTCAGCTGGATTTATACGCTCCGCTCAGATTTTGATGCTCTCGGGAATCGGCCCCCGCAAACATCTTCATCAAATGAAGGTAATATACAAAAAAAGGTGTTTTCACGTTTTGAAATTGGGAATAAGTATGATATCTCGCACGTTTTGATAGCTTTCATTTTGTTTTGTTTTTGCTTACACATACATTCTTACTTGAAACCGATTAACTCTGTTTTTCGTTATCGTTGGTCCAAAGCAGACATTGAAATGAATGCCACTCACCAATTTCATGCAAACTTTTGTTGGATTTAAACAAGTGTTAATCGAAGTAAGCAGCTGAACAGCTTATTCATATTCAGAAAACATTTCACTTCAATCTTCGATGCATATTTATTGATTTTTACTATGTTTTGTTTATTTGTGTCGTCTGCGTGATGTATACTTTATACTTTCATTGAATTGTAGTTGATTGGTTTCTTTTATGAAAATATGTCAATATGTACACTACTCCAAAATTCAAAACGTGATAAACAGTTTTTGAGTAAAATGTACTTACTCAAACACAAAGTGAAAAGCATTGAAATGTTTCGTGCAGACAATACAATAGCTCATTTGAACATAAACACCAAAAAACGTGTTTTATTGTATTGAATATACATATGCATACGTTGACAATAGTAGTTTATCAACGTGCAAATATCATAAATCGATGACGTACATCAATCAATGTAATAGACAAAATCTAACGACATGAACTCATGATAAAAAGAGAGCCACACATGTAGATATGGGAGCGCTTCTGCTAATCATTAGGTAATGTCAAAATATAACCGAAGAATCAGCTTTTACAAAAGGTTAAAGAAACTCATCATAGATACCATGATTCAAATTATACAGTTACGTTCCGTCTACAAAAGACTCATCAGTGCCCCTCGAATCAAAAATGTTCTGCTAAGAATATATCAAAGATGTGATAAAAAATTGAGAATGGAAATGGGGAATGTGTCAAAGAGACAACAACCCGACCATAGAACAAACAACAGCAGAAGGTTATAAATAGGTCTTCAATGAAGCGAGAAATTCCCGCACCCGGAGGCGTCCTTTAGCTGGCCCCTAAAGATATATCTTCTTCTACAGATACCATTAAAAGTTGATCTGCCTGTTGGACAGAATTTGTATGATCACTTGCTGTTTGCTGTTCAATATAACATAACTGCACCATTGAATATTAACAATAAAAAGGCTTCAGAACCAGAAAGAATTCTTGATTATATTTTCAACAGAAAAGGCAAGTAATGCAACTTAACTTTTCATGAAGTTTTTAGGTTCCAATTTTTCATCTTTACGTTTGTTTTATTTTTATTAAATGTGCCACGTAACAATTACTTTAAAGTGATAAGATTCGTGTATTGTGTAAAGTATTATTCAAAATACCGTCATGCATTTGTATAATATAAAGTAAACAAAATTGAATACAAAGTTTTTAAAAAAGGCTATTTGGTACACGCGTTTTTTCATTTTTTTATTTACTTAAGGAGGCTCGAGGGTATAAAAATTTCAGAAAAAAATTAAACATTTGTTTTTCATTACAAATTTTATTTATTACCTTTAGTAGTTGTTATTTTATCTTATGGTACAAAAATCATTCGAAACAATCAATTCGTGTTTCCCCAAGATGACTTTTAAAATGTATACATCTTTGAAAAAGTTCCAAGTGATCTCCCTTTGGTTGAAAAATGCCATTTTTTGGCTTTAAAATTGAAATATCTTTTTTAACTCATCGGTGACCTATATTTTTTAATATAATTTCCATATAAGCTGTACTTAAACTAAATTATTGTAAAATTTGAGCGAGTTCTGTAATAAATTTCCTTTTTTTATTTCGATATTAACTTTATTTCTCCTATTACTTCAACAGAAAAAAAAACACCTTTACAAAAATGTATGCTTCTTTCGAAGGCAGATTGTGAGCGAAAATGAACGGTGACCCCACTTTTTTATTTAATTTTTCTATTAACTATAAGATAAAGTTCATTTATAGAAAAATATAGAGAAATCCTATATAAATGATTTAGACCCGCGAACCCCCTTAAGACCAATCTGTAATGCTTGAGTAACAAAATACAAAATACAAAAAAAAAAAAAACACATTAAAACGGTCTAAATAGTAAAACAATGTTTTATCATATGACTACGCAGAGTAAACACATGAAAAGTAAATAATGAAAAACCTTCGAATTATAAACACGTCTATATCAATATCTTAATTTGTATTTTGTAGAAATTTTTTCAAGAAATGACGTTGAAGGAATAATTTTTCAAAATGTCAACCCTCTATATACAAGAGGTCCACAGATTGAACTTCTGTTCACTAACCGTGCATATGAAGAGGGTTTTGTTCGTAAGCCATATCCGGCATTTAAAAAAGAAGTATATACAATAACTTTAAAAGCTTATAACTAATAAAAGTCTGAAATGGCCTATATCTGTACTCGACTGTACTGATTTTTACTCGACCAGTCTGAATTGGTCTGAATTTTACTGAATATTACTCGACCCCAGTCTTAACCTTACTCGACTGTACTGATAAGTACTTGACCATTATTTATGCCATTGAAAAAAGTCTAAACCTGTACTCAACCAGTCTGAACCTGTTCTCGACCAGTCTTAACCTGTACTCGACCAGTCTTAACCTGTACTCGACCAGTCTTAACCTGTACTCGACCAATTTTTAAAGTCTGAACCATACTAGATCAAAGGTCTGAACCATACTCGACCAAAGTCTGAACAATACTCGACCAGTCTTAACCATACTCGATAAAATAACCTCTACTTTTTCAATTAAAATTGTTTACAAAGCTTTTTTGAATTTAATTTTATACAGATTCATTTAATAATTGCAATAAATGCTAGTGAACAATCTCCTGTACTGATATTATGACTTTTAAATAAAATAAAATGAAAATTTAAGAAACTGGGAACTTTTGACCTATCAATTTTGTAACTTAAGAAATAACCTTAGACTTTCTTTCAATTTTCTTTAGTGACAATGACCTTGCAATTTCTGTCATTTTAACTTCATAATGACCTAAGACTTTTTGTCAATTCACCTATTTAATATATCTATTATCATGGTAACTAGACAGTTATAAAAATGTCCCAAAGTCAACATGACAAAAAGTAAAAACTAAACTGGTTACAATTATTGTAAGACAATTTTGAATAGAATATTCTTGAAATGCATCATTTCATCTAAATGATTCGATTATTTTTGTAAATAAATAAGTTGTGCACAAACAGTGAATATATTTATATTACAGGGATTTTCTAAGATCAGGAATATTATAACTCCCTAAAATAATTAAATCAAAATCCCTGAATTGTTATAATAATTCTATAATATCACTGAAACTTTTGCTTTGGATTTTACTTTTAATCATTGAAATTGTTAAGCATAATATCATTTTGCCTTTTTATACGACCGAGCAATCGCAACCACGTCTTATTCTTTTTTTATTAGATGTAAAAGTAGTTTCAGAGTATGGATTTGAGAACGATAGAGAATTTCTTTTGATATGCTTAAGATAATGGGATGTACTCTTGAGGTCCCAACAGTTCATGAAGAGAGAGATCAAGTCAAGCGCTATTGGTAGTTTAATATTTCACTCGAGATTCACAATATAGTGCTGGCGAGACTAAATGTTAAACAGTAAAGATCTATAGAAGCTTAAAGTTTTTCGTTGATATATATATTAGGTGTAATTTCATACCTTTTGATTACGGCGATGTTGTTTAAAGAGTATGTAAAAGTAGAAACGAACTGTATAAACCTTTACCTTTGACTAATCATAGATTACTACAAAAGGTTATCAATTCAACGCCGTAGTATGCTCTTTGAATATTGTATATATCGGTACAAACATTGATTTCGTTATTATTAGATACTTTATTACCAATTGTGTATTGCCATAGTTATAAACGCTAATGCTATTACAACCTTTTGTTACTAATATTTTGGCATTACACAAGTTCATGCTCTTTTTTGTAATGCCTTTACACTATTCAATGACTATGTACTGATTGATATTTCATGCTTGAATGCATGATTGTTTTTTTTATATTAATCCATGTCAACTAGATTTCAGGAACTGCGAGTAATTATAGATCGATACTTTGTGCCTCTAATCTATTAAAGTTGTTTTGACTTTTGTGTCAATCTAATGATTTAAGCCTTTTGCAACTGTTATTATGTTAGTGCTTTTACACAAATGTCCCAGGTAAAAATGTGGAGTGAAGAGCACACAGACATGTTAACCCCTACATGTCTGCTTGTGTCTGTCCCACGTCACTTAGGATATAAATAAGAAGATGTGGTATGAGTGCCAATGAGACAACTCCCCATCCAAGTCACAATGTATAAAGAGTTAACAATTGTAGGTCAAAGTACGGCCTTCAACACGGAGCGTTAGCTCACACCGAACAGTATAGCTATAAAGCCTGTAATTCAGTTGTAATGGTGTTGTTGCTATAAAAAAGAAGATTTGGTGAAATTGCCAATGAGACAACTCTTAACAAGAGACCAAATGACACAGAAATTAACAACTATAGGTAACCGTACGGCCTTCAACAATGAGCAAAACCCATACCGCATAGTCAGCTATAAAAGGCCCCGAATTGACAAATGTAAAACAATTCAAACGAGAAAACTAACGGCCAAATTAATGTACAAATAAATGAACGAAAAACAAATATATAACACAGCAACAGCTGTCTATATGTGGTGTTCTTACATTTATTGTTTTGTACACCAATCAGGTCATTTTTTTTTTCTCTTTTTCTCTTTTAAACAGTGGCGTGGCTTGATATGCGCTTGAGGTTATGCTCATTGTTGAATTGTGAATTGTGACCTATGGTTGACACCTTCTACATCGTCAAGAGTTCACATAATGTTTTTTTTAGCGCTCTTGATGAAGCGCTGATAAAGTATATATAGTCTTTTGACGTGTGGGGATATCAAGCCTTCAGCTAGATCTGTAATGCTTTGTGCTGGAGGTATAAAGTCTTGCACTGTAAATACAAAAGCATCTATATTGATTACAGTTGCATATAAGACGTAGAATCTTGTAAAGATGCTTTAAGTCTTCCGATGCACGTGGAATGTTTTGCGCTGAAGGTATAAGGTATTATCCTGAATACCGTATATTATGTGAAAACACTTTTAAGATCGGGTATGTGAAAACACTTTTTAGATTGGGTCCGTTTGAAGCGCAAGACTTAACAGCCTTATAAATGAAGACTCACTAACATTGACATCTCCAGTAATAGGTTTAACACATCCGTCAGAAGACTTAAAACATGGTTAACTTTTTATGCAACCCTGTTGGTTTCATGCTCATAAGGACATATTATGCATGACTAGAAAAATAAAACTTATCAAAGATATCAGGCGAAATATTTGCACGCCAGACGCACAATTAGACTCATCAGTGACGCTCGCATAAAACAGCAGTATGTATTACTATAGTATTAATAAATGGGTATTTTCACAATGGCCCAGTTATATGCCCACGGTCTAATGATAGCCACGGATGCATGAACATGCACATGTTAAAAAGCTAAAAAATATAAAGTTGAAGAGCTTTGAGGACCAAATATTTGGACATAGATTATCCCAAATACAGCTAAGGTAAATATAAATGCCCGAGGTAGGAAGTCTCTAGTAATTTGAGTCCTACACTAGGATGTAAAGTATAGCGATGTTGTAGGTCCTATTAAGTCTAGAAAATGTTTAGTCTACCGCTTTAGATTTAAACTCAAGTTCTGAAGATGTATTTTCACGCAGAAAAGAGTCTTGTTTACTCCATGACAAAATCTAAGACAAACTCTAGACTTTATACATCTTCAATACTAAAACTGAAATTTTCAACGCTCGAAATCTTTAGAGCTTCAGTAAGACATCTTCAGCGCTTGAATTTACATTTCTTCAATCTACATTGCTTGCTCTGAATTTTATATAGTTTACTTATAAACTTTACCGTCATAGAGTTTGAATTTTTAAATACACCTCGAAATATTTATTTCTTAACCATTTTCAATAAAAACTTCAGTGCTGGAGCTTACAATTATAGTGTTGTTATATGTTTTAGCACTTCATTTCGAGTAAAAAGGGCTTCAGTTTATAACATCTTCAATTCTAGATCACCCAATATCTGCAACTTCTTTTCTGCACTCGCATTTGCAGTTATAAATCTCTTAATCAAAATACATTTATGACAAAGTCGTTCCTCTCTTGGGATTTTGAAACATCTTCCCTTTTCAATTAAGAGGGAGTGATCACTTAGTCTAAATGTAGTGATCAATCTCCTTATCTGAAAATTAGATATATTTAGATAAGATTCAAGTTTACAATCTTTTTTAAGTTTTTTATATAGATAAAATTTACTTTTATCATCAATGTTTTCAAATATAGTTTCAATTAAATCTTCATATCTATTTATCATTTTTAACTTTATATCATTTTTTATTTTATTTACATCTTTTATGTCCTTGCAAGTAGAAAATATATTAAGGTCAATATTAGTCTCTACAACAATATTTTTTGCATATGTATACCATGAATAAGTTCCATTCAGATCTAGAGACTGTGTTAGAGAAAAAGCTTCCTTTAACAATGGATTAATATTATCATTATATAGTCTAGCTAAATATAAAAGGGTTTGTGTTTTAATAAAACATGTTAAACCATAGACTTTACATCGTCATAGTATACTTGAAACACGGTAGGGTTTGTTATGTGCAATCAACAACACTGCAGTATGAGCAATAATCATGAGTATATAGCAAGGGTAATTTATATAGAGAACTTTAGAATCCAGGCATTGCCTGTTTGAATTTTGAGATGAAATCTTCATCCCATGGTGATAAGTTTATTTTACAGTGGTACTTATTTTCTTTAAAAACATTAGATGTGCTATTGTCTTTTAGACTGAACCACTGTGTTTGGCAAAAAAGACTATAGTAGTCTAATCAGATCTTCATAAAGTGGATTGACCCTTAATATTGCCCATTGAACAAATTATACAAAAGAGTATTTTAGACCCATTTAATAATCTGTTTGACCAAAGGGATAGAAGCTATCTCTTGTGGTGCTATACTCATTTTTGTTGGTGTTATATTATTTAATGAAATATACCACTAAAGTCCTCTGTACTGAAAGATTGGACCATAGGTGCTTGTGGACCAACGGGCCTTAATAATCACCTAAGACACTATAAGAGTGTTTAAGACCCCTTTTCCCATCTGTTGGACTAAGCGGAAAAAGCTACCTCTCATGGTACTGAGTCCGTTTTTGGTGGTGCTTACATTTTAAAATGAAATATACCACTAGACGCCTCCATACTGGAAGATTGGTCCACAGGTTCGTGTAAGTCAATGGGCCTTAGAATCACGTTAGATCCTAAAAGAGTGTTTTAGACCACTTTTACCCAACTGTTGGACCAAGGGGACAGAAGCTACCACTCGTGGTACTAAGTTCATTTTTGGTGGTACTCATAGTTTTAAATGAAATATGCCACTAGAGGCATCTGTACTGGAAGTTTGGAACACAGGTGCTTGTGGACCAGTAGACCTTAGAAATAACCTTTTACCCAAAAAGAGTGTTTAAGACCCCTTTATCCATCTGTTGGACCAAGGAGACAGAAGCTACCTCTCGTGGTGCTAAGTTCATTTTTGGTGATGCTTATATTTTTCTTTAATGAAATATACTATAAGAGACCCCTATATTTGAAAATTGGACCATTGGTGCCTGTGGACCAATGAGCCTTAGAGACCGACTTAGAACCCCAAAGAGTGTTTTAGACCTCTATACCCGTCTGTTGGACTTGAGGGAGGGAAGCTACCTCCCGTGGTGCTAAGTCCGTTTTTGGTGGTGCTTATATTTTTCTTTAATGAAATATACTATAAGAGACCCCTATATTTGAAAATTGGACCATTGGTACCTGTGGACCAATGAGCCTTAGAAACCGACTTAGAACCCCAAAGAGTGTTTTAGACCCCTATACCCGTCTGTTGGACCTAAGGGAGGGAAGCTACCTCCCGTGGTGCTAAGTCCGTTTTTGGTGGTGCTTATATTTTTCTTTAATGAAATATACTATAAGAGACCCCTGGATTTGAAAATTGGACCAATGGTGCCTGTAGACCAATGAGCCTTAGAAACCGACTTAGAACCCCAAAGAGTGTTTTAGACCCCTAAACCCGTTGTTGGACTTAAGGGAGGGAAGCTACCTCCCGTGGTGCTAAGTCCGTTTTTGGTGGTGCTTATATTTTTCTTTAATGAAATATACCATGAGAGTTCCCTATATTTGAAAATTGGACCATTGGTACCTGTGGACCAATGAGCCTTAGAAACCGACTTAGAACCCCAAGGAGTGTTTTACACCCCTAAACCCGTCTGTTGGACCAAAGGGAGAGAAGCTACCTCCCGTGGTGCTAAGTCCGTTTTTGGTGGTGCTTATATTTTTCTTTAATGAAATATACCATAAGAGTCCCCTATTGTTTAAAATTGGACCATTGGTACCTGTGGACCAATGAGCATAAGAAACCGACTTAGAACCCCAAAGAGTGTTTTAGACCCATATACCCGTCTGTTGGACCAAGGGGAGGGAAGCTACCTCCCGTGGTGCTAAGTCCGTTTTTGGTGGTGCTTATATTTTTCTTTAATGAAATATACTATAAGAGACCCCTATATTTGAAAATTGGACCATTGGTGCCTGTTGACCAATGAGCCTTAGAGACCGACTTAGAACCCCAAAGAGTGTTTTAGACCCCTATACCCGTCTGTTGGACTTAAGGGAGGGAAGCTACCTCCCGTGGTGCTTAGTCCGTTTTTGGTGGTGCTTATATTTTTCTATAATGAAATATACTATAAGAGACCCCTATATTTGAAAATTGGACCATTGGTACCTGTGAACCAATGAGCCTTAGAAACCGACTTAAAACCCCAAAGAGTGTTTAAGACCCCTATACCCGTCTGTTGGACCAAAGGGAGGGAAGCTACCTCCCGTGCTGCTAAGTCCGTTTTTGGTGGTGCTTATATTTTTCTTTTATGAAATATTCTATAAGAGACCCCTGGATTTGAAAATTGGACCATTGGTGTCTGTGGACCAATGAGCCTTAGAAATCGACTTAGAATCCCAAGGAGTGTTTTACACTCCTAAACCCGTCTGTTGGACCAAAGGGAGGGAAGCTACCTCCCGTGGTGCTAAGTCCGTTTTTGGTGGTGCTTATATTTTTCTTTAATGAAATATACCATAAGAGTCCCCTATTGTTTAAAATTGGACCATTGGTACCTGTGGACCAATGAGCATAAGAAACCGACTAAGAACCCCAAAGAGTGTTTTAGACCCCTATACCCGTCTGTTGGACCAAGGGGAGGGAAGCTACCTCCCGTGGTGCTAAGTCCGTTTTTGGTGGTGCTTATATTTTTCTTTAATGAAATATACTATAAGAGACCCCTGGATTTGAAAATTGGACCATTGGTGTCTGTGGACCAATGAGCCTAAGAAACCGACTTAGAACCCCAAAGAGTGTTTTAGACCCCTAAACCCGTCTGTTGGACTTAAGGGAGGGAAGCTACCTCCCATGATGCTAAGTCCGTTTTTGGTGGTGCTTATATTTTTCTTTAATGAAATATACTATAAGAGACCCCTGGATTTGAAAATTGGACCATTGGTGTCTGTGGACCAATGAGCCTAAGAAACCGACTTAGAACCCCAAAGAGTGTTTTAGACCCCTATACCCGTCTGTTGGACCAAGGGGAGGGAAGCTACCTCCCGTGGTGCTAAGTCCGTTTTTGGTGGTGCTTATATTTTTCTTTAATGAAATATACTATAAGAGACCCCTATATTTGAAAATTGGACCATTGGTACCTGTGGACCAATGAGCCTTAGAAACCGACTTAGAACCCCAAGGAGTGTTTTACACCCCTATACCCGTCTGTTGGACCAAAGGGAGGGAAGCTACCTCCCGTGGTGCTAAGTCCGTTTTTGGTGGTGCTTATATTTTTCTTTAATGAAATATACCATAAGAGACCCCTATATTTGAAAATTGGACCATTGGTACCTGTGGACCAATGAGCCTTAGAAACCGACTTAGAACCCCAAAGAGTGTTTAAGACCCCTATACCCGTCTGTTGGACTTAAGGGAGGGAAGCTACCTCCCGTGGTGCTAAGTCCGTTTTTGGTGGTGCTTATATTTTTCTTTAATGAAATATACCATAAGAGACCCCTATATTTGAAAATTGGACCATTGGTACCTGTGGACCAATGAGCCTTAGAAACCGACTTAGAACCCCAAAGAGTGTTTTAGACCCCTATACCCGTCTGTTGGACCAAGGGGAGGGAAGCTACCTCCCGTGGTGCTAAGTCCGTTTTTGGTGGTGCTTATATTTTTCTTTAATGAAATATACCATAAGAGTCCCCTATATTTGAAAATTGGACCATTGGTACCTGTGGACCAATGAGCCTTAGAAACCGACTTAGAACCCCAAGGAGTGTTTTACACCCCTATACCCGTCTGTTGGACCAAAGGGAGGGAAGCTACCTCCCGTGGTGCTAAGTCCGTTTTTGGTGGTGCTTATATTTTTCTTTAATGAAATATACTATAAGAGACCCCTGGATTTGAAAATTGGACCATTGGTGTCTGTGGACCAATGAGCCTAAGAAACCGACTTAGGACCCCAAAGAGTGTTTTAGACCCCTATACTTGTCTGTTGGACCAAGGGGAGGGAAGCTACCTCCCGTGGTGCTAAGTCCGTTTTTGGTGGTGCTTATATTTTTCTTTAATGAATTATACTATAAGAGACCCCTGGATTTGAAAATTGGACCATTGGTGTCTGTGGACCAATGAGCCTAAGAAACCGACTTAGAATCCCAAAGAGTGTTTTAGACCCCTAAACCCGTCTGTTGGACCAAAGGGAGGGAAGCTACCTCCCATGATGCTAAGTCCGTTTTTGGTGGTGTTTATATTTTTCTTTAATGAAATATACTATAAGAGACCCCTGGATTTGAAAATTGGACCATTGGTGTCTGTGGACCAATGAGCCTAAGAAACCGACTTAGAACCCCAAAGAGTGTTTTAGACCCCTATACCCGTCTGTTGAACCAAGGGGAGGGAAGCTACCTCCCGTGGTGCTAAGTCCATTTTTGGTGGTGCTTATATTTTTCTTTAATGAAATATACTATAAGAGACCCCTATATTTGAAAATTGGACCATTGGTACCAATGAGCCTTAGAAACCGACTTAGAACCCCAAGGAGTGTTTTACACCTCTATACCCGTCTGTTGGACCAAAGGGAGGGAAGCTAAGTCCGTTTTTGGTGGTGCTTATATTTTTCTTTAATAAAATATACCATAAGAGACCCCTATATTTGAAAATTGGACCATTGGTACCTGTGGACCAATGAGCCTTAGAAACCGACTTAGAACCCCAAAGAGTGTTTAAGACCCCTATACCCGTCTGTTGGACTTAAGGGAGGGAAGCTACCTCCCGTGGTGCTAAGTCCGTTTTTGGTGGTGCTTATATTTTTCTTTAATGAAATATACCATAAGAGACCCCTATATTTGAAAATTGGACCATTGGTACCTGTGGACCAATGAGCCTTAGAAACCGACTTAGAACCCCAAGGAGTGTTTTACACCCCTATACCCGTCTGTTGGACCAAAGGGAGGGAAGCTACCTCCCGTGGTGCTAAGTCCGTTTTTGGTGGTGCTTATATTTTTCTTTAATGAAATATACTATAAGAGACCCCTGGATTTGAAAATTGGACCATTGGTGTCTGTGGACCAATGAGCCTAAGAAACCGACTTAGGACCCCAAAGAGTGTTTTAGACCCCTATACTTGTCTGTTGGACCAAGGGGAGGGAAGCTACCTCCCGTGGTGCTAAGTCCGTTTTTGGTGGTGCTTATATTTTTCTTTAATGAATTATACTATAAGAGACCCCTGGATTTGAAAATTGGACAATTGGTGTCTGTGGACCAATGAGCCTAAGAAACCGACTTAGAACCCCAAAGAGTGTTTTAGACCCCTAAACCCGTCTGTTGGACCAAAGGGAGGGAAGCTACCTCCCATGATGCTAAGTCCGTTTTTGGTGGTGCTTATATTTTTCTTTAATGAAATATACTATAAGAGACCCCTGGATTTGAAAATTGGACCATTGGTGTCTGTGGACCAATGAGCCTAAGAAACCGACTTAGAACCCCAAAGAGTGTTTTAGACCCCTATACCCGTCTGTTGGACCAAGGGGAGGGAAGCTACCTCCCGTGGTGCTAAGTCCATTTTTGGTGGTGCTTATATTTTTCTTTAATGAAATATACTGTAACAAAATGGGGGTTCTTTGAAATGGAACTTGTTTTCCCTAAAATTGTGTGATGATGTTGTTAAAACCTTACCGTTTATTGACTGTTTTTATTTTATATTTCTTGTACAACTTTGTGTAAACATTGTTAACTTTTTATTATTCTTAACGTCCATGTTTTGAATTTATATTCGGAACTCCCCTCGATTGTTCATATCAAATGAAGTACATAAACGTTTACCAATCGTTCCGAACATTATTTTGGTAATTACCAATTCCGGTTTTGGTATTTTAGGTATTTTACCTAAATGGTAAATGGTAAATCATTTCGGTAAATGGTAAACCATTTCGGTAAATGGTTTACCAAAGTATAAATACTGAGGAGAGAAAGGAGAAGGCTGAGTACGACTTTACCCTGGGCAAGTGACACACGCTAATTCCAAGCGATTGAATAACCAGAAATAACCAGACTATTTCCGTATAATGTTGGCTTGTTAGTTCCATAACAAGTGGTATTTAGAGAATTACTTCTCGAGAGAAACGTTATCAGTTTTGACATTGAATTTCCGTTACCATTTGCCGATTACCAAACTATCTTGTTCGTAAACTTTCTAGGTATTTATGTATTATAGTTCCGCTATCCATTTTCTTTACGATATTCTAATAAAGTAAGGTATTTATTTGTTAAACTAGAATCCTGTTACTTAAGTTATTTATTATGTCTACGAATTGCTGATATTTATTGCACGTATAAAATACAAGTTGATTTTTATTCGACGAGTCTGTTATTCTTACAAAAACCTAAACGGAACCAAACTAAGATCTATCAGAATACCACAACGTACCACAAAACCTATACAGAACCAACTGTAGATCTACCCGAATACCACGATACCAGAGAACCACGTTACCAAAGAAGAGTCGCCAGTTATAACTTTAGTTCATATATTCCAGTCTTATAGCAACACACTAAGGGTTCCAATATTTATAGTTAACACCAAAGCTTGACCGCTCGGTTATCGTTACAGTGGTGGCAGCGGAGGCACGTACCTACATTTTTATATTCTTACAATAAGTTTAATAATAATTTAAGATAAGGCATAAATAAAAATAAGTAAAATGGATAGCGGGAAAAATAGATTTGAAACACCTACTAGGTTAACTGCCCAGGGTAGACCAGTACTCCCCCGATCTCGGTCCTGTGAAACTTTCCATGATCTGACGCCGACCGGAGAGATAAGCATAAGAGTGAACCAAGATCAATGGCCCTCACAAGAGAATACAGATAGATACGAAAAGGATGGTATACACCATACTGACAAAAGGCCATTGTCAGGAGGTCTATCACCATCAACGAAAGTGGCCATTGACCAAGCGAAAAATAAGGAAGTTTCAAATAGGGCAACGGTTGTGCATTTAGAACCAAATGCGACGTGGCCGGTAAAACAGAATCTTGGTGAAGAGTCAAGCACTCTTTATAACCATGCTGCCAGTTCTAGGTATGGGTTTTGGAGTCAGAAAGCAGAGGGTTCTACTATAGCAGAGGGTACTGCTATAGCAGAGGGTTATGCCGGGGCAGAGGTTACTGCAGAGGCAAAGGGTTCTGCTGAGGGAGACTCCGGGAATACAAGACGAGGCGCAACGTCTTGTGAATCCAGATGGGATTCGGGAGATTTACCTAGAACATTGGACCGGGGCGTACTCCATAATATGGGGGCAACGTACCAAGCATTACCTTTGACGTCCCGCGGACGATTCAGAGTTGGGGTTAACAGGACCGACCATGAACACCGTACTGATGAAATGACCAGTAATTTAAATTATTCTGGCATTAGTAATAAACCAATTTTTGACCATGATTATGATATAAACTTACCAAATAAAAACTATTACAAAAAGAAACCAGTGCTTTATGATGGAGAGACTAATTGGGAAGACTATTTAGTTCAGTTTGAATTAATTGCAGCAATTAATAAATGGTCTGACCTAGAGAAAGCTTTAGAATTAGCTACTAGCTTAAGAGGTACCGCCCAAAGTATTTTAACCAATTTAAAACCAGAGATGCGGACCAATTTTGTACAACTGACTGCAGCTTTAGCGTCACGTTTTCAACCAGAAAACCAAGCAGAAATGTACAGGGCGCAAATGAAAAGTAGAATACGCGGTCGCACGGAACAAATACCTGTATTAGGCCAAGACATAAAACGCCTTGTAAGATTAGCGTATCCATCAGCTCCAATGGAAGTTAGGGATTATTTAGCACGTGATTGTTTTATTGATTCTCTAAATGATGCTGACATGGAATGGGCTATTTTCCAGGCCAAAGCAAAAAATATTGATAACGCCATTCAAGTAGCTCTGGAGTATGAAGCCTTCCAAAACAATAGACGTAAATTACGACACTAAGCCAGTCCGTGCTGTAAATAAATATATAATAATTTTGATTTAGATAGGGATTTGTCTGAACAATTTGATGACATTTCAGGTCGTCTTTCAAAAATTTAATATAACAGAAATAACAATTTTTAATTCCAAGAAATAAAAGTGGTAGACCAAATGACTGGTCGGGGAAACTATTAGTAACTGAAACTGAGTACCAAGTTTTAGCTGAGACTAATTATGATTTATAGGAGAGTCCAATAATTTTGAAAAATTGAGTCAGATAAATATATTCTGATAGTTTATATGTAATTGTCAATGTTTTTGACATCGAATTAAATTGTTTGATTGATACCAGGTCCATTGTATGTGGGTAGTTTTTTTTATTATATGTTATTCATCCATGAATAATACCATGTCCAAGATTGTGAAGACAGTGTTAACCAATACACGTAGTGGGATACCCCTGCATGACTAATGGAAGCGTAGTTATGACGATGGGAACTGCTGTATTACCAACACAGTCTGATAAATACTCGGTATCGTGTCTCATTATTGCTGACATAGATATACTTGTATCAATGATTATTGAGTGTGATTTTTATAGATAAAAGTCCATGTATTTATTGGATAAGGGAAAGAGTTTTTGTAGATGAAATGTAATTTTATTTCAGATTTTTATTGATATTGTGTACATTTGATGATTGTTGTGTAATATGTAATTTGTTTTCAGGAAAATTATTTGTAAATAGCGCAATATGATCATTCGTCCCGCAGAGAATATTTGATGGTGCTCTATAAACATTTGTCAGAATACACAGAATCATCATAGTATTTCTGATGCGAGAACATGCATAACGAGAAGAAGAAGTGTTGCTGTTTAATGAACATTCGTCTAGAACGTCAAGTGAAGAAGATTTGTCAGTACTCTATATAAACATTTGTTAAAAATAAGCAGAACTCGTATTTTATGAACTTTCGTAATGAGAAGAAGATGTGTTGGTGTTTTATGAACATTTGTCAAGTGAAGAAGATATGTCTGTGTTCTATAAACATTTAATTGTTAAAATAAACAGAACTCGTGTTTTATGAACAATCGTCATGTGAAGAAGAAATGTTGGTGCTATATGAACATTTACAAAATTAAAAGATCATAAAGAACTGTGCGGAAGCTTCAACTTTGCGGGAAGATGAAAATGAACAATGTACACTCAGAAGATTGTATTTATATTTGATCAAATATTGTTTTATAATTTTGAATATGTATGCTATAGAATATTTTAATGAAAAATATTGGAGAACTTGTTTTAAAGTTTAGGGAATGGCTATTCATGTTTGAGGGCAAACATTATTTTTCAAAGGTGGGGAGAGTGTAACAAAATGGGGGTTCTTTGAAATGGAACTTGTTTTCCCTAAAATTGTGTGATGATGTTGTTAAAACCTTACCGTTTATTGACTGTTTTTATTTTATATTTCTTGTACAACTTTGTGTAAACATTGTTAACTTTTTATTATTCTTAACGTCCATGTTTTGAATTTATATTCGGAACTCCCCTCGATTGTTCATATCAAATGAAGTACATAAACGTTTACCAATCGTTCCGAACATTATTTTGGTAATTACCAATTCCGGTTTTGGTATTTTAGGTATTTTACCTAAATGGTAAATGGTAAATCATTTCGGTAAATGGTAAACCATTTCGGTAAATGGTTTACCAAAGTATAAATACTGAGGAGAGAAAGGAGAAGGCTGAGTACGACTTTACCCTGGGCAAGTGACACACGCTAATTCCAAGCGATTGAATAACCAGAAATAACCAGACTATTTCCGTATAATGTTGGCTTGTTAGTTCCATAACAAGTGGTATTTAGAGAATTACTTCTCGAGAGAAACGTTATCAGTTTTGACATTGAATTTCCGTTACCATTTGCCGATTACCAAACTATCTTGTTCGTAAACTTTCTAGGTATTTATGTATTATAGTTCCGCTATCCATTTTCTTTACGATATTCTAATAAAGTAAGGTATTTATTTGTTAAACTAGAATCCTGTTACTTAAGTTATTTATTATGTCTACGAATTGCTGATATTTATTGCACGTATAAAATACAAGTTGATTTTTATTCGACGAGTCTGTTATTCTTACAAAAACCTAAACGGAACCAAACTAAGATCTATCAGAATACCACAACGTACCACAAAACCTATACAGAACCAACTGTAGATCTACCCGAATACCACGATACCAGAGAACCACGTTACCAAAGAAGAGTCGCCAGTTATAACTTTAGTTCATATATTCCAGTCTTATAGCAACACACTAAGGGTTCCAATATTTATAGTTAACACCAAAGCTTGACCGCTCGGTTATCGTTACAATACTATAAGAGACCCCTATATTTGAAAATTGGACCATTGGTACCTGTGGACCAATGAGCCTTAGAAACCGACTTAGAACCCCAAGGAGTGTTTTACACCCCTATACCCGTCTGTTGGACCAAAGGGAGGGAAGCTACCTCCCGTGGTGCTTAGTCCGTTTTTGGTGGTGCTTAATTACTGAAGTCCATATAAACGTTTTTTTTTTATTATTATTTTTTATTTCAACTTTTCATTTAAATGAATATTTTGATGTATCTTAATCTGTTACTGTACATAAAATAACTCAAAGTTGTCTAAATTTATTAATTTTACTGATAAAGTCCGTGGTGCTTCTTTGTTACGTGATGCACGACCTCTGAGTGTTGTGCTAGAGTAATATGAGGCAGGTGTTACCTGTGAAAGAGGACGAAGTATTTGCAATTTGGGAGCTCGCTATTTAACAATAAATTTTGGAAAAGTTCAGTTTTAAGAGGGGGGGGGCAAGGGGTGTTCTGGGCCAATTTAAATCTTTGTTATCTGTTATTTTGAAAAAAATATTTGCTGTTGATATACCGGATGACGAACATGGCGGACCCATTTTTCACTTTTCTGACCGCTGAAGAAAAAAGTGTTATTTTAGTGTTTTAAACTTAACATTTTACATACACATAATTTTAATACACCACCTCTACTCCTAATGAGTGATAATATGAGGCAGGTGTTACCTGTGAAAGAGTACGGAGTAGTTCAGTTGGGCTTTTCATGTGGACATAGATTTTTCTTGCCTGCTTTATATGTTGGCTAGAATATTTTTTCCTTATATGTTGAATGTAGGACATTTATTTGGGAATATTTCTTTTTTTTGGGGGGAAAATTCGGGCAAGATTATTTTTTTCAATCCAAGCATGGCCAGATATTTTTTTTACCAAAATCAGGGCCGGGATTTTTTTCTAAAAAAGACCAGCTAGCCCCCCTCCCCACCCTTTTTCCGCCTATACTATAGTAACACTATACAGGGGCGGATCCAGGAATTTCGAAAGGGGGGGGGGCGTAGAGAAAATTATATGAATTATCTCGCGTAGCGAAGCGAGGCGATATTTTTTTGGACCTTTTGTGGGCTAAAATCATGTAAAATAAAAAAAAAAGTGCAAGTAAAGGGGGGGTCGTACGCCCTCTACGCCCCCCCCCCCCTGAATCCGCCACTGCTATATATGTCCTTGACCTAAGAAACACTGCATATTAAATGCATTTTGCCTCTATGTTCTATTTTTTAGCAATATCATATAGCTGAAGTATGGATGAATTTGTTAATTAGTTTCAGAGGAGAAGATCTTTGAAATAGTCTACACTGTACAGACGGATGGATTGACAGACAACAGACACCATGTGATAGCAGAAGCTCAGATTTCCATTTAAATTGACAAATAAGCTTTATTAAAATCTAAACTTTTTGTCTTGTCTTTTTGATAGTTATGCCAAGTATTGACATGTATGGTAAATAAACCCTTACCAAATGAATTTTGATAATTTAGTTCATTCTTATACTGTGGATTAACACACGTATTAGTAAAAAGTAGGGCTGATCCATTACAAATATGTCTCCTTTTTGAACACATTCTGTATCTGCCTATCCAAATCAGGAACCTTTAATTCATATATCTGTTATGGCTGGTTTACCATATCTGTTTTATGTGCTGAGTACATGTGTACAAATTTTAAAATACATGTATTTGTTTTCATGTTTACATTGTTACATGATGTTTTCCTGATGTCATGCATTTCATGACACTGAATGGATTTTGCTCATTGTTGGTAGCTGTACTGTCACATTGTGCTAATAAAGGTGTTTACATCTATACCGTTTAATCTCTGCTGGATAGTTGTCTTACATGCAAGTATACCACAACTATGGACATGCAAGTATAAGCTTAACCCTTGAGACCTCTGACATAAGATTGATAACATAATAGCAGCATATGTTTGAACTTATAACAAATAAAGAATTATACAAGGGCATGCTCTCTCTCCCAACAAATATCATGCAGCATCCAGTGGTTATAAAAATAAAAAAAATTTCATGATAAATCCTGTGAAAATAATAATACACTTTAAAGCAGCATATTTATCAATACCATGATCAATCATGTTGAAAGGCTCCTGAAAGAACACTGCAGTGATGTTTCTTTTATAGTGAAAATAGTTATGACAAAACATGATTTATAATCTGAATTTATTACAAGTTTATACATTCAACAATAACCAAATCTATGTTAAATTAGTCTTTCTTAGTCCCCTTTTCAAAGATTTCAGTACTGTATTAGTATATAATTATTCAATTTTAGAGTCATAAAATGTAGCCTGAAAAGCAAACAGTTCTGTTGTTTAAAATCACTTGAACAACTTGATTATCAGCTGGTGAGGTTGTTGGTATGCCAACAAGGAAACAAATCAAACTTGAGTAACAATTTTCTAATGTTGAATTCTGAAAATAAAAAAAAATGTTAATTTGTATTGAATGGAAAATGTTTTCATGACAGATATTTTTCATATTGTATGAGAGTTATGTCCCTTATAACATGAGTCAATATTTGAAATCTTCACTCAGTAATAATTTAAGATTCAACAACTGTTATCAATAATTGAGTTTTGTTTAACACTGAAATTCAGTCAAGGTGAAGCTCTCAAAAACAAGTTGTCAGAATGTTTTGTTTTGTTTTATAATTAATGGTAATGAAACCGCAATAACATACAAAATGTTCATATATTATGACTTCAGTGGTTGTATTTTTTATCTTGTACAAAACAATCAGGACATCAGTTTTCTTTTGAATTGTTCTGCACTTTTGATGTCTTTATATAGATGCTAATGTGCTTGGTTTGGCTCATTGTTGTAGGTTATATGGTTGTCAAATAACAGTCATACATGTATATTTTACCATATACATGTATATATTAAATTTATATTTTGTTCACTCTGTGCTTACCAATGATTAACTATCCATTTGAGTTATTCCTTCTAACTATAGCTATTAGAGCTTGGTAGCTATTTTACAGACACGCTTCATTTTTTGTTGTTGCAACCATTTGGACATGCATATTTCATTTTCCTTCTTAAGTATCATATATGATTTCCAGTATCAGATATCTTTCTCCACTCTGAAAGTGCATAAAATTTAATCAGTATTAATTTCATCTAAGCAAAAATAAAGTATTTATTGCATAATTTTATTGCAATGTAAAATTTGTTAAAAAAAACAATAAAACATGTGAAAAAGAGTTCATTCATCTGTTATCTTTTTCAGTTTTTTTTGGTATTTGTTTGAAGTTTTACATTGACTCATTAGGCCAATTAAAAATATGTGTGTGTTCCAGTTACCTTACATCCCCTACTATTTAGTCTTAAGGGAGCTACCATTTGATTTTTATGGGGGGGCTAGGATGAAAAATTTTGTCCTGCTTTTTTTTTTAGTTGTAATCTCTGTCCTGCCTTTTTATTTTTTTCTCTATTCGGTCCTGCCTTTTTTTTACTAGTTTATCCTGACTTTTTTTTTACACAAATTGTCATCCTGCCTTTTTTTTTTACCAAGTTGCTCATCCTGCCTTTTTTTTTTACTCAAAACTCCTGTCCTGCCTATTTTTTTCAAATTTCATCCTAGCCCCCCCATAAAAATCAAATGGTAGCTCCCTAATAATAGCCTACCCTAAAAATTGTTTTGTCATATTATATTAAGCAATTATGTTCAAAGTCAGATTGTTGCTCCTATAGACTCAAACTAAAAAAAATCCCTACTTACCTACCCTAACTTTTTTTAGATGTGACTGGAACCAAACATACTAGTTTATTTGGCCTTAGCAACATTCATATCTAATTATCACAGCAAATCTTCCAATCAACTATCTTAATTTCTCATTTGTTTATTGCAAGTGTATAAATTACTTTTTGTTGTTAATGTACATTTTTATTTTTAATGTGCAATTAATGCACTTTTTTGTTGTAAATGTACAATGCACTTTTTGTTGTAAATGTACAATCCACATATTTGTTGTTGTAATGTACAACATAAATGATGGGTCCCGGTAAAGTGAGAAACGGAACAGAAACGAAACAGAGCGAAACGAAACGAAACATGACGAAACGAAACGAAACACGGCGAAACGAAACGAAACAGAGTGAAACGAAACGAAACAAGTAAACTGAGAAACGAAACACAACGAAACGGAACACAATCTGTATTTTGAGGAACGGATTTTTTTTCATTTCGTCTTTTGTCTTTGAATGAGAGTTTACGAGGTCTTTATACGACTGCAAATTTTTTTTGGGGATACGGTATAATGGTATGATGTCGTCTGCGGCGTCGTCATCGTACAAAGTCACATTGGTTTCTAGTCCAAATAATTATGACGTTTTGCAAGGCTTTTTTATAATTTTTTTTTTATAAAAAAGCCTTTCAAGACGTCATGATTATTTGGACTAATTGGTTTCCGGACAGTAACCAGTGGCCGATCCAGAACTTTTCATAAAAGGGGGGGGGGGGGCGCTGACTGACCTAAGGGGGGCCCGCTCCAGTCATGCCTCAGTGATTAATTATATATAATCAACCAAATTTTTCGCACGAAAAGGGGGGGGGGGGGGTGGCACGCCTATGTTAAGTTTAGGTAAAAAGATCTTTATGAAATTTTTACAGAAGATCCAATACCACAAAGGAAAGTTGGAATTGATATTTAGGATGATGGTCCCAATCGTTTTGAAATAAGGGGCCCAAAAGGGGCCCAAAACTAGCATTGTTCTAGTTTCCAGACAATAACTTGTGTTTAAGTGTATGGATCTCTCTGAAATTGTACTACAAAGTTCCATACTTCAAAGGAAAGGTTGGGATCGAGTTTTGGGGTTATTGCTCCAAGGGGGGTTTCAATAAGCTGTGGGGGTGTTTACAATTTTTTTAAGGGGTTCATAATTTTTTTCAATTTTTTGAATATTTCAGAAAAAATCTTCAATTGCACAGTATTGCACAATAGATTATAAGATCTTTGACCACATTCATTTTGTGTCAGACGCACGTTTCGTCCTCATAAGACTCATCAGTGACCCTCAGATCTAAATAGTTATAAAGCAAATGAAAGTACACAAGATTGTTACAAAATACAGTTATTTCATCAATTTAGTTGTATATATTTAATTTCATCCAAATTCCTTTATCATGTTAATTGAACATTACTATCATCTAAAAAATAAAACGGAATAAGAGTAATGTATGAACTGTCGATAGGTGTTATATTCTTCTGATTGGACAAAAACACTGCAACAGTAAACGGTCAAGTTTTAATATTGCCTTCTCTGAAAGTGAAATACACAGACCAAACTATACTCACTCAATCTTTCTTTTTATGCCCCACCTACGAAGAGGGGCATTATGTTTTTTGGTCGTACGTCCATTCGTCCGTCCGTCCGTCTGTCCCGTGTCAGGTTAAAGTTTTTGGTCAGTCAGGTTACAATTTTTGGTCAAGGTAGTTTTTGATGAAGTTGAAGTCCAATCAACTTGAAACTTAGTACACGTGTTCCCTATGATAATATCTTTCTAATTTAATGCCAAATTAGAGTTTTGAGCATCATTAAACGGTCCACTGAACATAGAAAATGATAGTGCGGGTTGGGCATCCGTGTATAATGGACACATTCTTGTTTTCAATGTAAGGTGCAGGTCAATGAGATAGCAACTCATCGACACATAACCTCGAAAGGCATCTATAGTTTATAGTCAACAATAGACCAGGGTTCTCTTGTCGTTAATGGCTGTTTAAATCCATAATGAAATAGTATTCATCAATCAGTTATTACATTCAATTCAATTCAAACTTTTATTGCCATATAAATCAACTCATACGATTTTTGACAAAAACAAAACATTTTTACAACTGTATCTGTTTTCTGGTCATATTCTGGAAGTCCTTTGGTAATTTTAGGCTACGACAATTGCAAAGCCGGATCTTAGTCTTCTTCGTTACTAACACCGAATATTCCATTGATGATCATTTAACTTAGAAAAAATGACCCACCATTTGCATGGGTATCATCTTGCATGAATTAGCCTTTTTACCCTCTCTTGATGGTTCACACATCTTTTATCTTTTCGTGTAAAATCTCTTGTTGGTAAAAAGAATATAATTTTAACACATTATATCATTTCATATAAATTAGATAGATTGATTTCTATAGTGTTGACAAAATTGAATTTCAAAAAATATGATCAATATCAAATTTTTCCAGTTTTTAACGATTTTTAGCAAATTTTGCCTTTTTTCACCCAAAATCACTTTTTTCTTTTTTGTTTTTTAATTGATAATTGTTTGATCTAATCAACATTAAATTTATATTTGCCTTAGTTGAAATTTGGAACGATTTAGAACAACAAAAAAACTTATGGGAGTTTTTCCCAGTTTTTAACGATTTTTGACTAATTTTGCTATATTTTACCCAAAGTCAGCATTTACCCAAATTAGATATTGCTGTTTAATTTTAAAATGATTTAGATAAAGTGTTTGTCCTTTTTGGAAATAACCAATACACTTCTGTTACCATGTTTACATTTTTCTTGTCTGTTTTGAAGTCAATTCACATTATTTTCATCACAATTTTCACAAAAATCTGATGTTTTCACCTAAAATCTCATGTTTTTTAAAAAAATATCGTTTTTTTTATTATTTCATTTCATAAAGGCTTTATAAAGTGTTGTTAAATTTTTGATTTGAAATGATTATCTTCAAAAACAAATATTCTATTAGCTTTTCCCAGTTTTCCACTATTTTTGATAAATTTTGCTATTTTTCACCCCAAAAATCCATTTTCCCATCAGAATAACTTGGTAGACTTTTAGTATGTTACAAAGAAAGCCTTTCAGAATTGAAAAATGGCCAAAACAATTCTGTTGCAATTTTTTTGAGGTTAGCCTCATTTTTGGTCTATTTTGACTAAACTGTATGGAGTTGTGTTCACGTCAACTCGAAACTATACACATGTTCATTATGACATGTTTTTTTGAAATATAAATCGAGTCATACTGTCCTCTGGATCATACTTGTTTTTTTATTCGTTTCTACTTCTTTTTTTTAAGTTTAAGAGATTTTTTTTTATTATGGCAGTCCATGACATTTTCCTTCTTTTATCTTGTTGCAAACCAGATACAATCTCGTTTCAATTTCAATTCAAATTAACCTTTTAAGTATTTGCTACCGTTCCACTTGACCTCAACTTTATGGAGATCCCGCATGTACTTCGTAACTTGTCTTTTGAAAATGTTGTAGATACTAGTTATAGTAGATCATAGTAACACACGTCTGTCAAGATAAACTGCGATTACCAAAAACACAAACTTCGGTGAGTTACCTTAGCCGTATTTGGCCTAACTTTTTGGAACTTTGGATCCTCAATGCTCTTCAACTTTCTACTCTATTTGGCCTTACAATTATTTTAATTCGAGCGATACTGATGAGTCTTGTATAGACGAAACGCGTGTCTGGCGTAGTAAAAAGCTATAAGCCTGGTACATTTGATTATTATTTAAAAGAGAACGTAGAAAATGAAGAGTCGAACATGAAATATTGTATGAATAAAAGGAGAAAAGGTGTGCTCCAGTTACAACTTTTATTATGTCACAAGGTCACAATTAAAAATTTCCTCGGGTCACTAGGTCACTTGTAAGCAAACTATTTAAATTATAAACTGATTTGATTCTTGGTTTAAACATTTTAAAGGTCACATGTACTTTCAAAGGAGACTTCAGGTTGCAACATGGTCAGCCCCCTTAATCAACGTCCAAGGTCAGATTTGACCATGTTATAGCAACATATAACTCCACCCTGGTGAATGCATCCATCCTGAACATTCAGATCCTTCTATATAGATACCGACCTTAAGGTATATGTCAAAGTGTCCATACCATTGGGACCGCCTCGGTGGTGTAATGGTTAGCGTGCTCGCCTCGAGTGCGGTAGGTCGTGGGTTCGACCCTCGGCCGGGTCACACCAAAGACTTGAAAATTGGTATTTGCTGCTTCTCCGCCAAGCACGCGGCATTAAGGAGTTAGAGCAAAGACTGGTCGGCCCGGAGTCAGAATAATGTGTCCGGGTAAGGTGACATGTCTTCCTGCGAACTGTTACCTTGTGAGCTAGCACGTTAAAAATCCGGCTTAGCGTGTCGGTCTAGTACAAAGCGGGGTTAATATTCATTTATCATTATCATGTTCTCGTCCTGAATATGCATCTGACTTGCCACTGGACGTTAAACAACCATCCATCCATCCATCCATACCATTGAAGTATTTTGGCTACATGGTTATTTCACTTGCGATACATACATGTAAATGTTTCATTCATGAATACAAATACCTTAAATTAATTGGCACTAAATGCATTAACAACAAATGACCTATTACAGATTATTGCATATACAATGATATTAATCATACTGTTATTAACTATAACAATGTTCGAGACTATAAAGCACAGATAGAACTTGACTGGTACGGAATGCGTTGTTTTCGTAGTCAGCAAGCCGCAGTACGTGGCGGATCCAGAACTTTTCATAAAAGGGGGGGGGGGGGGGCTGACTAACAGAAGGCGGGCACACTCCAGTCATGCTTCCGTGATTATCTAATCACCGAATTTTTTCCCATGAAAAAGGGGGGACCCCCCCCTCGGAATCCGCCTATGGCAAGATATGCACACATTCAGATTAAATCCGATCTCTTGTAAAAAATCGGAGATCGGAGACAGATCCAGGCTCTAAGAAACAGGGCGTGATTGTTCGTTTTAACGATTTTTGAGCAAACAATTAGATGATTTAGATCAAAAGGGCTCTCTATACTAGCATTGATTTTTTATGGGTCGTTCCTCAAAATACAGATTTTGTTCCGTTTCGTTGTGTTTCGTTTCGTTTCGCCATGTTCCGTTCCGTTTCGTTTCGTTTCGCTCTGTTTCGTTTCGTTTCGCCGTGTTTCGTTTCGTTTCGCCATGTTTCGTTTCGTTTCGCTCTGTTTCGTTTCTGTTCCGTTTCTCACTTTACCGGGACCCCTTTATCTCCCCTGATTTACTGGAAGCAATGGATTCTGACGTGCCGTCCTGCTCTGGAGCCAAAAAACGTCGCAAATCAACAGATCAAATAGACGATCCTGTTTTTGTTGAATTCCACTCGAACGAACCATTGATGGCGTTACTTAACAACAGTGTCTCGGCTTTAAAGAAAAGAAACGAGTTCTCTTTATGTATGCTTAAAATTTCCCATTGTAATGGAATGGCTCCAAAAAACTTCTCAAAAGCTTTTTGCCAAACAGAACGATATAAGTGCACTGATGAAGCTTCTTCATCATCATCTACATTGAGCTCAAAGCATGTTATGTTGTTTTCCATGTCCAGTATCTTTTGTTACGGAGAAGAATTGTTGTGTAGTTTTCTGAAACCAAAAAGTGAGACTTGCCTTCCTCAAAGAAAAGGTGCAAAAATTGCATTATCAAAGCTTTTGTATTTTCTTTCAGAAGAAACTGGCGGTAAGATTTATAAAAATATTCTATGGGCATTACTGGTCCAAGACCAGTTACTATATGAAATTCTTTGTTTTTATCAAATATTTTTTTTCAGGAACATCTGTTGAAAATATTCTTTTAGCATAAACTGATAAAAGCGCTTCTCCCCAGGATTTTTGGATAGCACCATGGTAGCGCGTGACAAGTTCTATAAACGTGTTGACTTTTGTGACGCGTCGCATAGTTTTTTATGGTGTTTTATTCATAATATGGTTATACCCTTATGAAAGGTTAGTTTTTGCATTCTTTTAATTGTTTTCTTCTTAACCCTGTTCTAAGTTTGACATATTCTGATTAAATAATTGAAAAGCAATAAAGATTTAATATTATTTATTCAAGAATAATAAAACAAGATAAAATACATGTACATAACATATGACAAGCACTAAGGAAAGTTACTATTGTTTTCAAATTTGCAAGTGCTCACTGATTAAAATCTAATTATTCTTTACTTTCTATATAAAACATTTAGGCTTAAGAACTAAAGTTAAAACAATTTCATAAAGTCAATTTAAAGCAAATAAATAACCAGTAAATAAAATTATTTCATTTCACAAGAAGTTTTATTATTATTTAATTTCAATAAAAAAAATACTGGAAAGGCACTGGAAAGGTTTATATTAAAACTAAGAAAGGAAGGAAAGGATACCTTTTTCATCTTGGGTAATAATTTAAAAAAATACTTGAAAGATTTATATTAAAACTAAGAAGGAAGGGATGGATACCTTTCTTATCTTGGGTAATAATTAACCAGGGATTGGTCTTCTGTCAATCACTGTCTATACAAAGTTAATAACAATTCTAAATAACAAGGGATGTTGGTGTGGGGCTTATCGCGCCCTTTATTTTACAATTTTAGTTGGTTTTTCCGCTGGGCTCCAGTCATTATGAGTTTTGATTCCCCATTTTCGGTATCGTATCATATTTATGTCAAGTGAAGCTTTGACCACGTGCTTCATAAAGAATCAAAATATGTATGATCCTTAAAATATATTCTTAATCCAACAATAATTCATCTTAATCCAACAAGGTTATGTAATTGTATCACTTCCCCGTGGTGTGTACAACTGTCGGCACTGTTTGTGTACAAAGGTAAATTTGCCGGTGTCACTGGTCAATGCTTGGGTGGTGAGTGAAGCCATAAAATTATAATCTCCAGTCATAAATTAATCCAAAATCAATTAAAACACAAAGGAATTCTGTTACAAGCGATAATCAAGTGATTAAATCCAATCAACAAGTTTCATCGATCACCTGTTGTGCAGCTCAAATAACGCCCGGAATTTTAGACCGCGGATAAAATCCTACCGATTTAACGCTTTTTCGAATACAATGTCCGGAAAAATATAGCACCTCGGTCAAAAATTATAGCACCGCGGCAAGACCAATAGCACCGCGGCCCAGAAATATAGCACCGTGGGGCCGCGGTGCTTTAAGGCCTTGGGGAGAACACTGAAGCAGTTACCAAAAGTTATACTAAACACCATAATCTCGGGCTGCTTTCCATTATGAGGTTCCTACCGACTGTACCAGTCGAACCGGAAATGGAACACGAACCCTAGGTTTGGTTCAATTGGATTGTCTGTTGAGACGAACTAGAAGAA
Source organism: Mytilus galloprovincialis (assembly GCF_965363235.1). Taxonomy (NCBI): domain Eukaryota; kingdom Metazoa; phylum Mollusca; class Bivalvia; order Mytilida; family Mytilidae; genus Mytilus; species Mytilus galloprovincialis. The sequence goes on along the minus strand of NC_134845.1, from coordinate 77,646,816 downwards.
CCAAAATAGTCCGCAGTAAATGGTTCAAACCCGGTACAAACCGCATAATGGAAAACACCCTCGGACTTTAAATCATTTTGTAAACCAGTGGACCATAAAATTGGGGTCAAAACTCTAATTTGGCATTAAAATACGGGACCTCACGGTTAATGACGCCATATTGGATAGGGGGCAAATTTTCATACTGGGGGTGAAAACGGTATGAAAAATAGGGGAAAACATCATGGAAACTGAACAGTTGCTTGGAAACACACATAGCTTTTCCCGTAGTTTCATACCATTTCCCCCTCCAGCCAGAAAATCTGCCCCCTATCCAATATGGCGTCATTAACCGTGAAGTCTCGTATTAGAAAGATCGTATATCATGATCATAGGAAACATGTGTAATAAGTGTCAAGTTGATTGGACCAACTTCATTCAAAACTACCTTGACCAAAAACTTTAACCTGACACAAGACAGACTATCATAGGTGGGGCATAACAATGAAAGTTGTGTGAAAGTGTGCTGACTTTTGCATAAAATTTTATGGTTACGAGGACCGGTTACTGTCCCTCAATCATACATGTATGACCATAAATTCACAATTAATATGAATATTCCTGTCATATGCATCTACAGCTGGAAGAGATATACCCAAACATGCCTGAGTACAATGTATGTCAATGAATTTTATAGCTATTCTTCCTTAAATCTGATCTGATCATGAACTGGTCCTTAAGACCATCAAAATACACTGTATTAAATAGGAGCATAGCATATGATTTTTATTTTTATGCCCCACCTACGATAGTAGAGGGGCATTATGTTTTCTGGTCTGTGCGTCCGTCAGTTCGTCCGTCTGTCCCGTGTCAGGTTAAAGTTTTTGGTCAAGGTAGTTTTTGATGAAGTTGGAAGTCCAATCAACTTGAAACTTAGTACACATGTTCCCTATGATATGATCTTTCTAATTTTAATGCCAAATTAGAGTTTTGACCCCAATTTCACGGTCCACTGAACATAGAAAATGATAGTGCAAGTGGGGCATCCGTGTACTATGGACACATTCTTGTTTTAAGCTGTTCACAATTTCACGAAACAAATTTGTTTTCTAGAAAAAACTTTGATATTTCTTGTTTAAAAACAGTAAGTTTTGAAACATCGAGGACATCGGGGGGTGGATGGAGGAATTTTCAAAAGGGGTGGGGGGTGCAAAACATATGTCCCGATACAAATGCATTGATCAGCCAAAATAAAGGGGGGTGCGCACCCCTGGAACCCTGCAGATAATAGCAGTATACCAAAGTTAACAAAAAAAGTAACAAAAAGATGGAATCGCTCTAATATACATGTTCACCCTAGGTTCTGTTCGTAGTAGGTTTGTTTGCCCATGGGTTCTGTTCATCCTGGGTTTGTTCGTGTTATATTTATTTTTCTTATGCAATGATTTTGATTGGATGACATGATGTGTAAAATTCTTTATCTCCCTTTCTGTTTTAACTAAGGAAGCCAACATTTTGAATTCCGGAACATATTGACATGTAATTTCTCCAATAATACATTGTAAGCCAAAAAAAAACCTCATATGATATTGCACCTATAACATATCCAAATATGTATGATATCACGTGACTTTGGTGCATTTCAAGCCGTCATCTTGTTCTAATATGTCCCATAGAAAATTCATCTATTTAAATCCAAATTTCTCATTATTCTGACCTGTTTTCTGACTTTTGCAGCTATTTCCTTAATATTCAAGTGTAATTCAATTTAGAAATTTTGGTCCTGACAGTTTCAGCTCAGGGCTATTCCAGAAAAAAATGTATGGGGGTGTTGGAAGGCACTTTTTGTCAGCACCCACCACCCAGACAATTGTAATTGACAATCATAGTGCATTAGAGTGTGAAAAGGTGTCCTGATACCCATCACCCATGTATTATTCATATAAAGTGCCTTCCAACCCCCCCATACATTTTTTTCTGGAATAGCCCTCACCCAAAGGGCCATGTGAGCTTATGCATTCGTGTAGTCCATTGTCCGTCGTCGTCGTAAACTATTTCAAAGATCTTCTCCTCTGAAACTTAACTGGGAAAAATACCTCTAAACTTTAACTTAATGGTCCTTATGGTATCTAGTTTATAAATTATGTCCGTTGTTTTGTTCCATTGACAAACATGGCGGCCATAGCTAGAACATAGGGGTCAAATGCATATTTTTGCTTATATTTTATCTCAAAAACTATAGCATTTAGACGGGGTAAAAATGTTCAATAGGTCAAGATCTATGACCCCTGAAATTTTCAGACAAATTGGACAATCCATTGTTGGATTGCCATAGGGGGGGCCTGGGGGGCCCGTCCCCCCCCTTTCATGGGAAAAATTTGGTTGATTATATAGGGAATCACTGAAGCATGACTGGAGCAGGCCCCTCTTAGGTCAGTTAATGGCCCCCCTTATGAAAAGTTCTGGATCCACTGGTTGCTGCCACTAAAATGGTAATTTTAAGGAAATTTTGCAGTTTTAGGTTATTTTCTTGAATATTATAATAGATAGAAAGAAAATGTAAATAGCAAAAATGTTAAGCAAAGTAAGATCTACAAATATGTTATTTATAATAACCAAAATTGTCAATTGACCCCTTAAGGAGTTATTGCCCTTTTAAAACAATTTTACACAATTTTGTCATATTTGCTAACATTCAAAAATCTTCTGCTCTGAAACTACTGGGCCAAATACTTTGAAATATTAACTTAATGTTCCTTAGGGTATTTTGTGTATAAATTGTATCCAAAATTTTGATCCGTCGACAAACATGGCTGCCATGGCTATAAATAGAACATAGGGGCAAATGCAGATTTTGGCCCATATCTCAGAAACTATAAGCATTTAGAGCAAATCTGACATGAGTTTAAATGTTCATTAGGTCAAGATCTATCACCCCTGAAATTTTCAGAAATAATTGGACAATTCATTGCTGGGTTGCTGCCACTAAAATGGTAATTTTAAGGAAATTTTGCAGTTTTAGATTATTATCTTGAATATTATGATAGATAGAGAGAAAGTTTAAATGGCAAAAATGTTAAGCAAAGTCAGATAGATCTACAAAAAAGTTAAATGACCAAAATTGTCAATTGATCTCTTAAAGAGTTATTGCCCTTTATAAAAGACAATTTAACACAATTTGCTAACATTTAAAAATTTTCTGCTCTGAAATTTATTATTTGGCAAAATACTTTGAAACTTTTAATAACAGTCAGAGCTCAGACATAAATAAGTCTCAATCTGCTTTTGACATAAAGAAGTCAAAACATGTATTCATTAAGACTTATCTAAGTAAAAAATGACAGACTTGTTTAGGTCTATTTATGTTGATGAAAAGACTATCTTACTTGGTACACCACCTATGACAGCAAAAACTTCATGGTCTTGTCTGAGAGTTCACAAGGACTTGAGCTATCTATATTTAATTATATATCTAATTGAACATCATTACTAAACACGGATGTTTTACCTCATTAAGTGTGGTTCCAGGTGGTTGCATTGCAAGGTTAATTAACATTATCTCTGATTTTTTAGACTCATTCATATTTTTCTTTAGAAGACAAAGCATTGTCAGTCAATGATGTCATTATTTCATTTAGTTGCATGACCTTTTTATAAATATGCGTGGGTCTTGAAGTTAACCAATTTTGGAAACTTATCGACTTCAAGGAGTCCATATTTGCAATTTTTTATTCTGGTCAATTATTTCTTGATTAACAATATTTGACTTATTAAAGTCGTATTTTGTCTTGCATTAAAGGGAGACAAATCTTAAAACTTACAAATTTAGACCTCTATGTGTTAAAAGCAGATTCAGACTTATTTATGTCTGAGCTCTGACTGTTTTTAACTGAATGTTCCTTATGTTATTGAGTTTATGAACTATATCTAAAGTTTGTTCATCAAAAAACATGGCTGCCATGTCTAAAAAAAGAACATAGGGTCAAATGCAGTTTTTGGGAAAAGGCAGCGTTCATGCTGGCTGTCTCCTTATGTGGTTGCACGGATCATCTCCCCTCATTTACCGTATCTGTTCCGTACTTTACAATATATCTAGTGCAGGTCAAACAGATCATATATATCATATTTACGGTTACCTGACAACTTTCATTATAATGCATGCCCTACACGATTTTGAACCTTTATCCCGATTACTGAATCATGATCATAAAAATAGCCCCAAAGTACGATTTTAATCAAATAATCAAATAATTTTTAACCCGTTCATGGTAAAATTCTTCTAAACTGATTAACCAATCAAAATCGGGATTAACTGTAACACACAGCTGATCAATCAAAAGCAAAAAAGCTAATACAATCGTGAATCGAAAGATTGAATGGGATTTTGAAATGAATCTTTTGTCAGAACTCAGAATTGTTTAAATTGTACGTCATACTGTTGAACTATTTTCAACTTGCAAATTCGGTATTATCTTTAACATGTTTTCAGCAGCTGAAGCTAAAACAATCGTGAATCGAAGGAATGGACCATTGAATGTGAATTACAAGTGAATCGAAAGAATGAACCATTGAATGAGATTTTGAAATTAATTTTTTGTCAGCAAGCAGAATTGTATAAATCGTTATACAGTTGAACAGGCCCTGTGCCGTATTTGATTGACATACGTTGTTAAATTCACTTCATTGGGGAACTGATTAGATTTTGCAGAATGTAATACAGTCGGAAAGCAAGTCCTTAGAAACGTCCGTTGTTGCTACTTTCATAAGACAACAATGAATCGCATGGATAAGCCCGCCATTCTGATATTACGTTAATTTCACAGAAAAAAATATTTGGCGGTAAAATTGGATTTTTTTCATTTTTTTTGTTATACGACCGCCAAAATTTTAATTTTTTGGTCGTATATTGGTATCACATTGGCGTTGGCGTCGGCGTCGTCCGAATACTTTTGGTTTTCGCACTATAACTTTAGTTTAAGTAAATAGAAATCTATGAAATTTAAACACAAGGTTTATGACCATCGAAGGCAGGTTGGGATTGATTTTGTAAGTTTTGGTCCCAACAGTTTAGGAATTAGGGGCCAAAAAGGCCCCAAATAAGCATTTTCTTGGTTTTCGCATTATAACTTTAGTTTAAGTAAATAGAAATCTATGAAATTTTGACACAAGGTTTATGACCACAAAAGGCAGGTTGGGATTGATTTTGGGAGTTTTGGTTCTTCTAACTGTTTAGGAATTAGGGGCCAAAAAGGGCCCAAATAAGCATTATTCTTTGTTTTTGCGCAATACTTTTAGTATAAGTGAATAGAAATCAAGGAATTTAAACACAAGGATTTTGACCATAAAAGGAAGGTTGGGATTGATTTTGGGAGTTTTCGTCTCAACAGTTTGGGAATAAGGGGCCCAAAGAGTCCAAAACTAAACTTTGTTTGATTTCATCAAAAATTGAATAATTGGGGTTCTTTGATATGCCGAATCTAACTGTGTATGTAGATTCTTTATTTTTGGTCCCGTTTTCAAATTGGTCTACATTAAGCACCAAAGGGTCCAAAATTAAATTTAGTTTGATTTTAACAAAAATTGAATCCTTGGGGTTCTTTGATATGCTTAATCTAAAAATGTACATAGATTTTTGATTATTGACCCGGTTTTCAAGTTGGTCCAAATCATGGTCCAAAATTAAATTTTGTTTGATTTCATCAAAAATTGAATAATTGGGGTTCTTTGATATGCCAAATCTAACTGTGTATGTAGATTCTTTATTTTTGGTCCTGTTTTCAAATTGGTCTACATTAAAGTCCAAAGGGTCCAACATTAAACTAAGTTTGATTTTAACAAAAATTGAATTCTTGGAGTTGTTTGATATGCTGAATCTGAACATGTACTTAGAGTTTTTATTATTGGTCCAGTTTTCAAGTTGGTCCAAATTGCGGTCCAAAATTAAAAGTTGTATGATTTCAGCAAAAATTGAGTCCTAGTTGTTCTTTGATACGCTAAATCTTAACATGTACTTAGATTTTTAATTGTGGGTTGACTTTTCAAGTTGGTCCAAATTGTGGTCCAAAATTATACTAAATGTTTTGTATCAACTAAAATTGAATCCTTGGATATTGGAATACTTCAAAAGTGATTGGTGTTCTTTAATATAGTAAATCTAATCAATATTTAAATTTTAAATATATTGGAAATTTACCAGAGGTGTTAAAAGGATAAATTTGATATAATTTTGTGTATTGACTTTAATCCGGACACTTATTATCTTAGCAGCCTCCTCAGTCAAATAGATAGATAAGAAAGAAAATTTAATTGCCATTTTATATACATATAATAATTAATTGATTGTAATGATTACTGTTTGTTTGTTCTTTGTGTATGTGTTGATGACAATCCAGATTTGGATTTTTATATCAATAAAATCTTATCTTATCTTATCTAAATGAACTCTAAAGAACTGTCAAAGTAATTGTTTAGTGGTGTTTATCTATGGACATAAAGTCAAGTTATAAAGTTTTCTCTGCAGAACACTTAAAGATTCTGATTAACTTAATCTGTTTCATATTCAAAGATAAAGACTTGTTTAATGTATATTCTGGTCAGTTTTAAGGTTGTTGCTGGATGTGAAAAGTTGGTTACATGTTTGCAATATATAAATATTGTATATGAACTTGATGTTGTATTTTTTTGGAAAAAAATTTATGGGGTCAAATTTTTTAGGGGGGGGGGGGGGTTTCAATTTTAGGATTTCTCACAATTTTTTTGCTATTTCTTTGTCTAAACATATTTACTAAGTATTGCACAACAGCACAGTGTATTGCGCAACAGCAAATTGTATTGCACAACAGCATGAAATCTTCAATTGAAAATAAATTCAAATCATTTAACCTATTTCAAGTTCTTTAACTACATTTATTCTGTGACAGAAAACTATCATGTGTCAAATATTTAATTAAAATCCAAATTCAGCCTCTATCAAGCTTGAATATTGTGTCCTTATTTGCCCAAACTGATCAGGATTGGACCTCTGCGGTCGTATCAAGCTGCGCTCGGCGAAGAACATTTTTTTGTTTGCGTCAAAGAAAATATTTCAAATCTGATTAAATATCAGATGTCTCCCGCTATATAGACCCTTTAGAAACCCCTTAATAAACAGAATTCCATAGGAAAGACATTCTATGACATTGTAGTTTTTAGTCTCCCACATTGATGTCAACAAGTTGATGTTCTGAAGTCACAAGTGTGTATCAGTACACATGCAAGATTTTAAAATATAAGTGTATGTCATCACAGTTTTTTTTGAAATATTATGGCAATTGTTCAGCAGGGAGTTTATATTGTGGATTTATTCTCCTTGAAAATCCAGGGGATTTTATATCAAGACAGGTTTTTTTTAACCATGCAAACCAAGCAAGATTTTTTTTGTCTCGCCTGCGACTTTTGTCCCAAAAAGCGAGACTTAGGGATAGTGTTAAGGCGAAGGCGATGGCGGCATTAGCTCTTGACTAAAAGCTTAATATTTCAGAAGGTAGAAGACCTGGATACTTCATACTTTGTATATAGATGCCTCATGTTACGAACTGTCCGTCTGTCATATGACCATTGGCCTAATTGACCTCATTTTCATGGTTCAGTGACTACTTGAAAAAAAAGTTAAAAATTTTTGCAATGTTAATTTCTCACTTATTATAAGTAATAGGATAACTATATTTGGTGTGTGCGTACCTTGCAAGGTTCTCATGTCTGTCAGTCAGTTTTCACTTGACCTCGACCTCATTTCATGGATCAGTGAACAAGGTTAAGTTTACAGGGTTAAGTCCATATCTCAGAAACTATAAGCAATAGGTCTTGTATATTTGGTGTGTGGAATGATTGTAAGGTGTACATGTCCAACTGGCAGGTGTCATCTGACCTTGACCTCATTTTCATGGTTCAGTGGTCAAAGTTAAATTTTTGTGTTTTGGTCTATTTTGCAGATACTATTAGCATTTAGTCAATTATATTTGGTGTATGGAATGATTGTAAGGTGTACGTACATGTCCAACTGACAGGTGTCATCTGACCTTGACCTCATTTTCATGGTTCAGTGGTCAAAGTTAAATTTTTGTGTTTTGGTCTATTTCTCAGATACTATTAGCATCCAGTCAATTGTATTTGGTGTATGGAATGTTTGTAAGGTGTACATGTCTGTCTGGCAATAATCATCTGACCTTGACCTCATTTTTATGGTTCATTGGTCAAAGTTAAATTTTGCAATTTGGTCTATTTCTCAGATACTATAAGCATCAAGTTGATTATATTTGGTAAATAGAATGTTTTTAGGGTGTACAAGTCTGTCTTGCAATAATCATCTGACCTTGACCTCATTTTCATGGTTCATTGGTGAATGTAAAATCATCAATGATTTGGTCTTTTTTCAGATACTATAGGGATAGTAGAACTATATTTGGTGTATGGAATAATTGTAAGGTGTGTACATGTCTGTTTAGTAGATGTTAGTTGATCTTGACCTAATTTTCATGGTTCATTGGTCAAGGTTATTTTTTTTATGAGATTTATTCGGAGATACTTTTAGCAATAGGTAAACTAGATTTGTTGTATGGAATGAGTGTATGAACTACATTTATGTCTGAAAGGGTTTATCTCACCTTCATTTCAAGTACAGTTAATTTAATGTAATGCTTGTGGTATACAATGCTTTTTTATACTTTCAACATAAATTATATTATGAACACTAGAACAGGCGAGACATTTCAGTGTGTCCACTCTTGTTTAGTCAATCCAAAGCAAGATATTTTGTTTTCACATCATACTTGCTGCAGATCAAGCCAGAAAATATTTTTTAGCATCTGAATACATTCGGCAAAATTATAATTTTTCAACAAAATAGATTTCAATGAATTTGATTCTAAAGTTTTCTTTTCTAACATTTCACTCATATTACCTGTTAATCATCTTTTTTTAGCTCACCTTTCCTAAAAGGAAATGTGAGCTTTTCTCATCACTTGGGGTCCGTTGTCGTCTGTCGTCGTTAACAATTTTTTAAACATCTTCTTCTCTGAAACTACTAAATGGAATTGAATGAAACTTAGCATGATTGTTCCTTAGGGTATCCTGCACAAAGTGTGTGCTTCGATTTTTGATCCATCGAAAAACATGGCCGCCATTACTAAAAATAGAACATAGGGGTCAAACAACAGTTTTCCCAAATATCTCAAAAATCCTTAGGTTAAGGCAAATTCTGTCAGGTTGAAAGTGTTTACCATAATGAGAGCTACCTCAGTGCAGATTTTCCTGAAAATCTGTTAACTGATAATTGAGTTAGTGCCCTTTTTAGCTCACCTTTCCTAAAAGGAAATGTGAGCTTTTGCCATCACTTGGCGTCTGTCGTTGTCGTCGTCCGTCCGTCTGTCTGTCTGTCCAGTGTAAACTATTTCAAAGATCTTCTCCTCTGAAACTACTGAACCAATTCCAACCAAACTTAAGCTGAATGATCCTTAGGGTATCTTGATTTAAAGTTTATGTTTTATTTTCTGTTTCATCAAAAAACATGGCCACCATGGCTTAAAATAGAACATAGGGGTAAAATGCAGTTTTTGGCTTATATCTCAAAAACTAAAGCATTTAGAGCAAATCTGACATGGGATGAATTTGTTCATCAGGTCAAGATCTATCAGCCCTGAAATTTTCAAAGGAATCAAACAACCCATTGTTGGGTTGCTGCCACTTAATTGGTTATTTTAAGGAAATTTTGCAGTTTTTGGTCATTATCTTGAATATTATTATAGATAAAGAGAAACTGTAAACAGCAAAAATGTTTAGCAAAGTAAGATCTACAAATAAGTAAATATGACCAAAATTGTCAATTGACCCCTTAAGGAGTTATTGTCCTTTAATTACAAATTTACACAATTTGTTCATCATATTTGCTAACTTTAAAAAATCTTCTTCTCTGAAACTATTGAACCAATTTCAACCAAACTTAAGGTAAATGATCATTAGGGTGTCTTGAATAAAGTTTTTGTTTTATTTTCTGTTTCCTACAAAAAGATGGCCGTCATGGCTAAAAATATAACATGGGGGTAAAATGCAGTTTTTGGCTTATATCTCAAAACATTAAGCATTTAGAGCAAAACTGATATAGGTGAATTTGTTCTTAAGGTCAAGATCTATCAGCCCTGAAATTTTCAGAGGAATCAAACAACCCATTGTTGGGTTGCTGCCACTTAATTGGTAATTTTAAGGAAATTTTGCAGTTTTTGGTCGTTATCTTGAATATTGTTATAGATAAAGAGAAACTGTAAGCAGCAGAATTGTTAAGCAAAGTAAGATCTACAAATAAGTCAATAATACCAAAATTGTCAATTGACCTTTTAAGGAGTTATTGCCCTTTGAAGATATTTAACTCAATTTCTTTTACTTGTAAGCTTACTTAAAAAAAAAACTTCTCCTTTGAAACTGCGGCATAAATTTCAGCCAAACTCAGGCTGAATGAGTTTCAGAGTATAAATTTAGTATAAATTTTATATTTCCTTGTACATTGTTTGGCTAAAATAGAACATAGGGGTAAAATGCAATTATTTGCTTTTGAAGAAGATATGACCAGATTCAAGAATATTTATATAAATTGAAAAGCCAAAATAATCATTGATGAAAGATTTAAGGGGGTACCCTACACTATACCCCAAAAAAAAGCTGTTGTTTAATTTTAATTCTTTTTATATCATTGATAGATTACTCCTAGTTGAACATTATGTAAAAATTTTAAGAGATTTGAACCAACGGAAAAAAAGTTATGGTTACCCAAATATGGCATGGGCTACATGCAAATTTCAGCAAAATTTGGAAGTTCCAGAAATATGGGTATAGGGGTATATATGTTATTATTTTTTTTAATTTATCCTAAATTGACAATAACATAGTTAAAAGTGATAACTAGGACAATTTTTAATTGATTGGTACTGTTTTTTTTGTATTTTTTTTATTTTGAATTTAAATTTTAGTCTAGGATAAATAGGGGGGTCTGAGACTTATATAGGGACCAAAAATTACTATGATTTGTCAAATATTTAGGAAAAAAAATATCAATTAAAAAAAAATGTGTCGTTTATTTTTTGTAAAAAACTAATCATTTGTTGTGCTATATAAGTCTATTATTCTTGCAAAAATTTTAAACAATTGAACCTACAGATTTTTTTTTTATTCAATTTTTAAATATACCTCCACCCTCAATAAATAAGAGCAAGTTCCACTCAGATAGTACATATGGGCCATAATTTTTTTCATCTTTTGAACCAGGTCTTAGATATTGAGTTTAAGTGTCTTGTACCCTGATGACCTGAATGTGACCTTGAATTTGACCTCAAGGTCAACTTATTGTATTTTTTCGCAAGAAACACCACCAGGCCATAAATTTTGGTCTGTTGACATAGACCTTACATCTGTGGCATGTTGATGTATCATTATGAGAAGGTGTGCCCTGGTGATTTTTTACATGTACCATGTATATCAAACTTGGGTCCATTTAAGGCGGTAATGGGTGGACGCCCCCCCCCCCCTCTTTAAAAACAAAAACACATTACATGAGTGCATTTTACAATTATTTTATGTTTTTAGCAAAAAAAGTCCAAAAAAATTTCTGCATTACAATTTGATCCTCTTTCAAAAATCCTGCAAAGGTACCTGTTACACTTATATTTCAGTTTAAAGTGTTCAGATCAGGCAGTTATGTTTATGAAGTCATCAGTTTTATGTACAAATGCATTAATAAAAGTAAAGAACTGACTATCTTAATCTTCATTTGGCTTTGCTTCTAAGTACTTTTATAGTTTATCATAGAAGAGATCATTATAATGATAAAATCATAACCATAAACAGGTTAACTTTACCCAGGGGTAGGTGATTTATCCCTTTTTTTTGCCTCCTGGGGCCTCAAGTTTGCTGAATAATTCTTTTATTACAGAAAATATTGAATTCCAAGCCTGTGTTTAGGTGAGAGAACACTACAATGCAATTATACTAGTATATTTTTGGTTGTCCAACATTATATAATTATTTATTTGAAAGAAAAATCACAAGGCAATAAATGCTTTTGTTAAGGCTTACCTGAGGTTTTGGACTGGACAGAGTACAAATTTGTCTATGAAACACAATAGGTTCAACAGGTAGTGAAAAGTAAATATGAGCCATTTTGTACTTAATATATATATGTGAAGATCATAAATACAAATTTATGAAAATGCTAATGCCGGTTATTAGCCCATGTGAACTGTCCTAATTAGATACATGTTTCAAGAAAAAAAAATGAATTTATATATCTCTTACACTTGTAACTGGAGTAATTGACAGCAAAGGCAGTTGGATCCCCCCCCCCCTTTTTTTTGGACGATGAATGCATTTATATCGAGACAAATATTATTTAGACCCCCTTATAAAATGGGTGGATCTGCCCCTGCCAACAATAACATGATAAATATAAATTTCAAGGAAATCATTACATGCATACTAGAGTTATCATATAATTCATTAGTGTTCAACATGTTAAAAAAGCTTTATTCAAATGGTTAAACTCTAAAAGGACATGACCAAGCTGGAAAATATTTTTAATAGAAAGGGAACTTTTTCACCCTGATTAAAAAAATAGCAAAGTAACCAAACACATAATTTTTTATTTTTTTTAGGCCAAAGTATAAATTTATGAATTCAAAATCTTAATCAATCAACAAGATACGTGTACATGTATATATAGGCAAATCCATATCTATATACCATGTATACATGTACATATTGTATGACATATTTTGTGCATGGCAGCAAATAATATAAATTGTCTTTTTACATATTTACATGTATATACATCTAGAAATGAACATGCTAGTTCCTATGTTGTACTGTTACACCACTGTCCCAGGATAGGGGGAGGGTCTGGATACCACTAACATGTTTAACACTGCCACATGGTGTAAGTATGTGCCTGTACCACATCAGGAGCATTTCATTCAGTGGTTGTCATTTGTTGCTGTGTTACTTAGTAGTTTTACTTTAATTTATTTGTACAATAATTAGGCCATTAGTTTTCTCGCTTGAAATTGTTTTACATTTGTCTTTGTCAGGGCCTTTAATAGCTGACTATGCGATATGGGCTTTGCTCATTGTTGAAATCCATATGGTGACCTATAGTTGTTAATTTCTGTGTCATTTGGTCACCATCTCTTGTAAAGACTTGTCTCATTGGCAATCAACCACAATTTCTTTTTTATATTTTAAATGTATTAAAATAAAAAGCAATCACATTTTATAAGCCTAAAACAGTGGGCAGGATTTAATGTGCAAATATGTGGGATGTGAACAGGTATTAATGGAAGCAAATAAAATCAATAACGCATCAACCTGCAGTGCAGCAACTAAATGATAAAAAATCTTCATGACCCTGTCCAAAAAAAAAAATGCCCTGAACCTTAATGTAAACATGAACTGTCACATGCCATGGTTAAGACACTATTAAATTCATAAGTTGCAAGTATCTACACAATTAGTAAGAGGCATGTTTTTGTCCATAATGGGTCAGCCTGGCCTTTTTTATGTTGTTGTTGGTTTTTTTTGTGGGGGGGGGGGGGGGGGTGTCACTGACACTGAGCAACAGTTTTTGCTCAGAAGTTATTTAAGCTTGCCATGCTGCAAGGGTTTAAAAGACACATTCACCCTGTTGATCTAAAGTGCACAGTTGTTAAAAATAACTAGAGACCATGTAAAACACTGACCTTCATCTCTTTTGGACTTTTCACCCTGAGGCTGTTGTTTACAAACAAGTTTTTGTATGTCTTTATCCGAAAAATAATGTGTGAACTGCTTCACAAGCTACCAAAATGAAGATTGATATATATAGCTTTCGATCTGCATTATGGTATTCACGAAAAGCAGTCCACTGTTTACGTCTGAAGCAGTTTGCCCTTGGCAACATGTGATCCTCAAAAACAACAACTTCACAAGTTTTACCTTTCTAAAAAGGTAGTAAATGCTTCGTAGTATCATAAATTACGTGTTCTAGTGTGTTTTTATGTTTATATATTTTTACAGAGAATATTGATTATTTATTTCATTTCAGAGTCATTTAATGCGTGTAATCTATAATTGTTATCTTTTAGGGGGGGGGGGGGGGTACTTTTAAGATTATCTTTATCAATATGACAGAGCACCCGTACAAATTTAAATTTAAACAAAATACGAGTCTAAATTGATATCAGTTAAACACGAAATTACATAAAGGTTGCATATGAAATTCATTCAATATTTATCAGACCAGAGAAAACGTATTCAGTATATATAACACTTCTATTTATATCTCACTCATATTCATTTGGACTAATGACATCTGTATTCGCAAAGTTCGAATTTATCAGGTAAACGTAATACCTATAAGTTTATTTGGCGTTCCATAAAAAATTTTGATAGTTCACCTATGTTTGCGTTCCATATATATATGTTTATTCTATTTATATCTCATACAGATACAATTTTATAAACATTGAATCTTGAAATAAATCGTGTATATTGCTGATGAACAAAGCAAAGGGTCGTGTATTAACAATATTTATTTAAATATTGAATTTTAGCAATTCATATATATGCATCATAATCATTTAAATGCGTACACGATTTACCAACTGTTGATCGGGACTATAAATACACATATTATTTTTTCCGGCATTTGATGCTTCTCCTCGCACGAGAAAATCCACAATTCTTTTTCTTAATCTAGCCAATGGCTGTTGCTGTATCTCGGCCACATCAAAAGGCAACCAATCAGAATGCATGTGTGATACATTATAATTTCAAGATGGCGTGGATATCACTCGAAAATCAGTTGATCTGGGTCTCAAAATTCTTGCATATTGCAATATGATTTAAAAACGCTTCAGTGAAACAGATCATAAAACAGATTATGGGAAGAGTTATCTTTCTTAGGTGTTGGGTACCCCCTTAAGCAAATAATTTAAGGTGAGCGATTCAGGCTCTTGAGAGCCTCTTGTTTGACATTTTTGGCCATTTTTGATATTATTATTTCAAAAATCTTCTTCTCTGAAACAACTTTTCAAAATCAAATGAAACTTGGTAAGGTTGTACATTAGGGTATCCTGCAAAAAGTTTATGCTTGGATTTTTGATTTGTCGAAAAACATGTCCGCCATTAATAAAAATAGAACATAGGGGTCAAAATGCTGTTTTTGCTATTTTTTCCTGAATAATAGAAGAAAATGAAGATGAAAGCTACTTTGAAAGGTAAACATGGTATCCTGAGTTGAATGGTGATGGTGAAAATTTGTTTTGGGCAGCCATTTTCCCGCCAATTTTCACAATTGCTCGGATTTGAATGATATTTGGTTAATATAGTAAACATGGTATCCTGAGTTGGATGGTGATGATGAAGTGGCCATTTTTTAAATGGCTGCCATTTTCCGGCCAATGTTTACACTTGCTCAGATTTCAACAATATTTGTTTTTTAAAGTAAACATGATATCCTTAGTTGAATGCTGATGATGAGAATGTTGAATAACCATGATTAAACTTCTTAATATGTTTTAGCTCAATTTACAACAAACATTAATATATTAATTTAGTTTAAAGGTCATTGTTTACCAGGTGAGCGATTCAGGCTCTTGAGAGCCTCTTGTTTAATATTAGTGTAAAAACATGTAGTAAGTTGCATTTCACATCACATGGAATGTATTTCACATCACATGTAATGTCATATGCATAAAAAACAATTTGCATATACATATAAGATTTAATTAACAAATGATAAGTGTAAATTATTTTAAATTTTTACTTGTTTTAAAATTTGTGACCTAATATTAATCAGCTTTTGTATAATATACTTTATTTGCAATCATTCAAATATAATAGCTGCACTATTTCAGTAACCTGAACGATTAAATTTTATAAATCTATAAGGATTTTTTTTTTTATTTGTCAAAAGTTATCATCTTTTTCTGCAAATGATTTTTAAAAAATGCAATTTTTAATTTTGAGTTCATTTTTTCTCAAACTTCTTTTTTTTACACCTTTAATATCAAACTCTGAGCTGAGTGAGAAGTTAAAGTTTCACATATTTTTTTAAATTCAATGATTTTTAAAAGAGTTCATGATTAATTTATGAACTTTTTGATATCATAAACTGACTTTATTCAGAAAATGATTATGACAAAGTTAAGGAAATTACTTTAATCTTTTTATTTGTTGTTGAAAATTATCATATCAGTCAATGTTTACAGTAGAAAATTGAGAATGAGTCCCATCCATGTTGTTTTGTTGTTGAAAATCATAAAATTTGTTAAAAAAAGGGGGGAATGTAAAAAAAAAAAGAATTAAAAGCCAACAAATAATGTGATAAAGATATAACATTACCAATATGGATTTATTTATATTATATCACATCACGTAGCCGGTAGTGTGCTTAAAACATGACAATAATCAAAGTTTTATCAAAATTTTGACAAAGATTGTACTGTCAACAAAGGGAGATTACTCGTAATTTACCTATCGGGAACGCTTCGTCAGAAATTTGACACATCGAAGTGGCACATTTCCGTCTCCCGAAATTCGAAGTGGCACAAATTTGATATGATGTAGTCCAAGTCATGCCTCAATACATATTTTAAATTCAGCATAGGTTTTGGAGAAGTTAAGAAAGAAATTTTTGTTTTAATTTTCAAATCACAGCGGTTTTCGATGACCACCTCAAGTTTGAAGACGTAATATGAGAATTTAAAGTAGTTTATTACAAAAATGAGGTGATAGAAATATTATTAGCTCACCTTTCCTAAAAGGAAATGTGAGCTTTTGCCATCACTTGGCGTCGGTCGTCGTCTGTCGTCGTCGTAAACTATTTCAAAGATCTTCTCCTCAGAAACTAGTGAACCAATTACAACCAAACTTTAGCTGAATGATCCTTAGGGTATTTAAAATAAAGTTTGTGTTTTATTTTCCATTTTGTCAAAAAACATGGCCGCCATGGCTAAAAATAGAACATAGGGGTAAAATGCAGTTTTGGGCTTATATCTCAAAAACTAAAGCATTTAGAGCAAATCTGACATGGGGGTAAAAATGTTCATTAGGTCAAGATCTATCAGCCCTGAAATTTTCAGATGAATCAAACAACCCATTGTTGGGTTGCTGCCACTTAATTGGTAATTTTAAGGAAATTTTGCAGTTTTTGGTCATTATCTTAAATATTATTATAGATAAAGAAAAACTGTAAACAGCAAAAATGATCAGCAAAGTAAAATCTACAAATAAGTTAATATGACCAAAATTGTCAATTGACCCCTTAAGGAGTTATTGTCCTTTAATGTCAATTTTTCACAATTTGTTCATCATATTTGCTAACTTAAAAAATCTTCTCCTCTGAAACTACTCAACCAAATTCAACCAAACTTCAACTGAATGATCAGTAGGGTATATAAGTTTGTGTTTTATTTTTTATTTCGTCAAAAAGCATGGCCGTCATGGCTAAAAATAGAACACAGGGTAAAATGCAGTTTTTGGCTTATATCTCAAAAACTCCAGCATTTAGAGCAAATAAGACAAGAAGTAAGTATTAATTAGGTCAAGGTCTACCTGTCTTGAAATTTTTAGCGGAATTGGGTAACTGGTTTTTCAGTTATTGCCCCTGAATTGATGATTTTAAAGAAATTTTGCAGTTTTTGGTTATTATCTTAAATATTATTATAGATACAGATAAACTGTAAACAGCAAAAATGTTAAGCAAAGTAAGATCTACAAATAAGTCAATATGACCAAAATTGTCAATTGACCCCTTAAGGAGTAATTGCTCTTTAAAGACATTTTTCAGAATTTGTTCATCATGTTGACTTACTTTAACCCTTTAGCCCCCAATCCCGCCTGTAGTCGTGATGGCAACAGTCATTCAGTTATGGTCAATATGGCCCTCCATAATTTATCAGGAAATGACCCTGCTGAACTGTGTTGATGGCAGGGTGTTCAATCTTGTAATTCATAGTCAATTTACTGTTTTCAGATGTGTTGTTAAAAAAATATGACAACTTTAATGCCCTCCTAGGAGTCAAAAATCGGAAAACTGTAAAAAGTAGCCAAAATCAGGTGGGGGTGGGTGTCTTTTGATGACCACCCAGTGAATGGTATTGGCCACAGGTATTAACTATTACCCTTAATACATGCATGGGTAGTTGAGGAACACAAAGAGGTAGCAAATAGCCCCAACAAAGCTGGTCTGTAAAAATTAGGGCACTGTTTAGTCAGAAATGTGTAAAAATTGACATTTTGGCAGACCTGGCTTGTCAATAATGATTCCCCAGCAACACAATCAAGTCAAATTTACTTCCAATCAGCATGGATGGTTAGCAGTTACTACAAGGTAATAGTTGAATGACCAAAAAACACATTTGTGTCCATGTTCACCTCTCAAGGTCATTTCAAAATCGGAAAATAGGCTGAAAATGACCATTTTTCAGCTGGGGTGGCTTCAATAAAGCCAGAAAATATACCACCTCCCACCCCCCCCCCCCACCCCCTCCCCCTCCCATGCCGTCCGCCCCCAAAACTCAATACTTAGTTTTACAGATCAGCATCAGTTGCAGCATCAGGGTTCAACTTATTTGCATATAATTTGCATAAGTTTGCAAATTTTTGAAAATGCTTGATTTTCCAAAAATCTCTCGGGGTCGAATGAGTTATTATAAAAAATAAAATTTTCCGATTTATAACCTTAAAAGTGTGTTTTGGGCAGTTTTACACCCCAAAACACTCATAAACGGCCACAGCAGTGAAATTAAAAAAAAATTGATACAATAATTAACCCTTTAGCCCCCAATCCTGCCTGAAGTCGTGATGGCAACAGTCATTCAGTTATGGTCAATATGGCCCTCCATACTTTATCAGGAAATGACCCTGCTGAACTGTGTTGATGGCAGGGTGTTCAATCTTGTAATTAATAGTCCATTAACTGTTTTCAGATGTGTTGTTAAAAAAATATGACAACTTTAATGCCCTCCTAGGAGTCAAAAATCGGAAAACTGTAAAAAGTAGCCAAAATCAGGTGGGGTGGGTGTCTTTTGATGACCACCCAGTGAATGGTATTGGCCACAGGTATTAACTATTACCCTTAATACATGCATGGGTAGTTGAGGAACACAAAGAGGTAGCAAATAGCCCCAACAAAGCTGGTCTGTAAAAATTAGGGCACTGTTTAGTCAGAAATGTGTAAAAATTGACATTTTGGCAGACCTGGCTTGTCAATAATGATTCCCCAGCAACACAATCAAGTCAAATTTACTTCCAATCAGCATGGATGGTTAGCAGTTACTACAAGGTAATAGTTGAATGACCAAAAAACACATTTGTGTCCATGTTCACCTCTCAAGGTCATTTCAAAATCGGAAAATAGGCTGAGAATTACCATTTTTCAGCTGGGGTGGCTTCAATACAGCCAGAAAATATACCAACTCCCACCCCCTCCCTCCCATGCCGTCCGCCCCCAAAAATCAATACTTAGTTTTACAGATCAGCATCAGTTGCAGCATCAGGGTTCAACTTATTTGCATATAATTTGCATAAGTTTGCAAATTTTTGAAAATGCTTGATTTTTCAAAAATCTCTTGGGGTCGAATGAGTTAAAAAATCTTCTCCTTTGAAACTGCTGTATCAATTTCAGCCAAACTTAGGCTGAATGAGTTTCAGAGTATCAGTATAAATTTTATATTTTATTTCCTTGTATGTCAAGAAACATAGCTCCTATGGCTAAAATAGAACAAAGGAGAAAATGAAATTTTTTTTTTTGCTTTTGAAGAAAATAGGACGATTCGAAAAACATTTAAATAAATTGAAAAGCCAAAATAATCATTGATGAAAGATTTAAGCAAAAAAAATAAGGTGAGCGATTCAGGCTCTTGAGAGCCTCTTGTTATTTATCACATTTCATTGCATATATGTTCTAGTTACTAAATCCAGCTGGAATAGGCAAAAAATTGAAACATATTTTTTTTAGATCATTTTGTTGAATGCCAATGCACACAAAAATCATTAGAACACACATATAATTACATAGCTGTTTTCTCCAATTTAAACTCATTAATTAAATGTGTTTTTATTCCCAAAAGATAACAACAGCAACATAAATCTTCATAATCTTGCCTTGAAAATGATTTAAAAATGTACTTCTCTTGAAATAAATATTTTTTTAGCATTTTCTAAGACTTAAAATTCTCATGTTGCTTCTATAAGTTTTTATACTGCTAAAAAATTGAAATCCAGATAAAGTAAAAATGTATTTTTTTTTAAAAGTATGAATCAGGAATGTTTAACTGCAAAAATTTTGTCAATCGGTCAAATAGTAATAGAATATTTGATATTTACAATAGAGTCTTGTTTTAGCAACATTTGTTGCACTCCTGACACAAGTATTACACTACACTTAAGTAGGCAATAAACAACTATTGATTGTTCTATTTGCAAAATGCAATTATTTGAAAGTAGAAATAGCATTTTTCTTCGATTTCCATTTCATAGGTTATCATTTTTGTACAAAATGTATGGGCAGTTTAAAAATAAAATGGTACTGGCAGGGTAGCTGCACTTTCAGTGCCCTACAACAAAGCCTTTTGAATATTTTTTAATTGGTATGTTTCAAAATATGTGTAAAGGTATGAAGTTTAATTGTGCAAAATATTTTGTGAATATCTTTGAAAATAAAAAAGTTTTTGATAAAATAGATGCTAAAACTGTCAGGAGTGCAACACTGATTTGTGACACTTTTAAAAATCATAAATTTTTAAATAGCCAGCAAAATTTCAATTTTTAATATGCACTGTTAAATGTTATTTTGTCAATATCTTGCATATATTGGCCTTGTTTAGATGTATATGATTAAGTATTGCAATGATGGTTTCATGTAGATTTTTTAGTTGAAATTAAATGGTGCCTTGTCAGGAGTCAAGGATCTTGATTAAAAAATTAATACTGGATTATTTCTATTTTTCCTAACAGCAAATACTAACTCAAACAAACCTACATAAAAAATACCCCAAATGAATCCAGGAAGTAATGATTATTCAATGATTGCAATATGCATATAGGCCCTGTGAATTGTCAGGAGTGCAACATTTGATGTTTTTTTAAAGTTTCACAGTTCTACAGATTTTATAATAATATCTTGTGTCATTTTATTTTTAGCTCACCTTTCCTAAAAGGAAATGTGAGCTTTTGCCATTACTTGGCGTCCGTCGTCGTCGTCGTAAACTATTTCAAAGATCTTCTTCTCTGAAACTACTGAACCAATTACAACAAACTTTAGCTGAATGATCCTTAGGGTATCTAGAATAATGTTTGTGTTTTATTTTCCATTTTCTCAAAAAACATGGCCGCCATGGCTAAAAATAGAACATGGGGGTAAAATGCAGTTTTTGGCTTATATCTCAAAAACTAAATCATTTAGAGCAAATCTGACATGGGGTAAAAATGTTCATTAGGTCAAGATCTATCAGCCCTGAAATTTTAAGACAAAAAAATATCGGTTGTCTGTCGTTGTCTGTTTGTCATAAACTATTTCAAAGATCTTCTCCTGAAACTAATGGGCCAATTACTCCCAAACATGGCCCCCATAGCTATAAATAGGACATGGTGTTCAAATGCAGATTTTGGCCAATACATGTATCTCAAAAGCTAAAGCATTTAGAGCAAATCTGACATGATGTAAAAATGTTCAATAGGTCAAGATTTATCATCCCTGAAATTTTCAGACCAATTGGACAATCCATTATTGGATTGCTGCCACTGAAGAGGGAATTTTAAGGAAATTTTGCTGTTTTTGTTGTAGGTTATTATCTTGAATATTATAATCAGAAATGGGTCTGATTTATACTTTCAATGTACTTGATTAGATTACAATTACTTTGTCAATTTGACAATTAAATTAAATTAACGATTACACCATTTCTTAAAGTATTTGATTATTTACAATTATAGTATTTTGTAGAGGACGATGTGAGTTTAAATAGACCTAAACATTAATATTGAGCGAAGCCGCAGGCGGAGGTTCAATATTAAATGTTTAGGTCTATTGAAACTCATAGCGGCCAATATAAAAGACTGTACATGTTTTATTAGATAATAATAGTAAAAGCAAGTCAATATGACTTTTAGTCAAATTGATTGTGACGTCAAACATATTGCAATGGAAGGTAAAAGTGAAAGCAAGTCAATATAAGGGGTTTAATCAAACAATATCAAAATTTACAGAATATCATGTGACAACATTTCATCCAATGAATTTAATTAATTAAAATCATTATGTAATAAAATTAATGATTACATTGGCAAAGTAATCATGATTACATCTGATTACAATGAATTTCTAAATAACCTATTTTGAATGATGTTTATAAATAAAGGTTAGAAGCACATATTACAGACTTTATATTCATTACAGGGTGCACTCTCTGGAAGATACATGTAGATAAAGTCATCAGTCAATATAAGTTGTTAAAAGAAGTCAAAATATAAGCATTAAAATCATTGAATTTTACATGTCCTTATAAAATATACCAACATTCGTTATTTTTAATGACATTAATTTGTCACAATTTTTGTTTGTGCTAATCAGATAAATTTTCACAAGTCCAGTGTATCTTTTATCACATTGCCCTGAGGGACAGCTGTATGTACACACAATTGGTAATTAGTCCCCTACCAACTAAGTTGAAGGGGACTTTAGGTTTGCACTCTGTCTGTCTGTCGTACCGTCTGTCCGTCCATCAGTCCGTCTGTCCGGCAAATCTGGCTTTCAACACTTTTTTGTCGTGCTTGAAGATATTGCTTTGATATAAATTTGGTATATAGTATATTCATGACAAGTTACAGATCAAGTTCTAATTTTGTTCGGGTCGGATGATTTTTTGCAGAGTTATGGCCCTTGGACTTAGAAAAATCACATAAGTAATCTGTTTTCCGCACTTTGTTTTGTCATGCTTTAAGGAATTGACTTCATATTTGCCATATAGTTTAACCATAATAAGTTATCGATCAAGTTTGAATTTTGTTCAAGTCTGATGATTTTTTGCAGAGTAATGGTCCTGGACTTAGAAAATTCACTCAAATAATTAGTTTTCCACATTTTGTTTTTAAATGCTTTAAGATATTGACTTGAAATTTTGCATATGGTTAAACCCTAGTAAGTTACAGATCTTGTGTGAATTGTGTTCCGGTCTGATGATTTTTTTGCAGAGTTATGGTCCTTGGACTTAAAAAATTCATGCAGAAATACATTTTCCACTATTTTTTTGTCGTAATTAAAGATTTCGATTTGATATTTTGTTTATAGTTTTACCATCATTTTTAATATTTTTTCTAATCTGATGATATTTGGCAGTTATTGTGATCCTTAGACCTAGAAAAATCACACAATTAATCAATTTTCTGCATTTTTTTTTAGTCGTGCTTGACTTCCAATATATATATTTATTTGAAATTTGGCATACAATGTATATAGTTTTAACATGACAATTTATACATCAAGTTCAAATTTTATTTTTGGGAACAACGAATTTTAACTGGTAGGGGACTAATTGTATTGCCATGCAATTCTCTCAGAATGCTGGATACTATCCATGCTGGTCTGTGTCCACACTTGTTGAAATAAAAACAGACCTTAATTAGTTTCCTATTTGTTAATTCAGGGTTAAATCAAATATACAGATTTGCATCCTACGGTGTCTTCCCTCTATTCCCACTTTTTACAAATCAGTATTCCTTCTATTCCCACATGCAAATAACAATAGATGTTTTTATAACATTTAAGGTTAATTAAAATTAACCTGAGATTTACCTGTATTTTTGCAATATATT
Organism: Mytilus galloprovincialis; assembly: GCF_965363235.1. NCBI lineage: Eukaryota > Metazoa > Mollusca > Bivalvia > Mytilida > Mytilidae > Mytilus > Mytilus galloprovincialis. The sequence continues at coordinate 77,622,966 of NC_134845.1, read as the reverse complement.
ATATACATTTTTAGCTCTCCTTTCCTAAAAGGAAATGTGAGCTTTTGCCATCACTTGGCTTCCTCCGTCGTCGTCGTCGTCCGTCCGTCTGTCCGTCCAGTGTAAACTAGTTAAAAGATCTTCTCCTCTGAAACTACTGAACCAATTCCAACCAAACTGCAGCTGAATGATCCTTGGGGTATCTAGATTAAAGTTTGTGTTTTATTTACTGTTTCGTCAAAAAACATGGCCGCCATGGCTAAAAATAGAACATAGGGGTAAAATGCAGTTTTTGGGTTATATCTCAAAAACTAAAGCATTTAGAGCAAATCTGACAGGAGGTAAAGTTGTTCAATAGGTCAAGATCTATCAGCCCTGAAATTTTTAGACGAATCGAACAACCCATTGTGGGGTTGCTGCCAATTAATTGATAATTTTAAGCAAATTTTGCAGTTTTTGGTTATTTTGTTGAATATCATTATAGATAAAGATAAACTGTAATTAGCAAAAATAAAAATGTTCAGCAAAGTAAGATCTACAAATAAGTTATTTATAATAACCAAAATTGTAAATTTACCCCTTAAGGAGTTATTGGCCTTTAAAGACAATTTTACACAATTTGTTCATCATATTTGTTCACTTTCAAAAATTTTCTTCTCTGAAACTACTGAACGAATAGCAGGTAAAAAGACATGGCCGCCATGGCTAAAAATAGAACATAGGTTAAAATGCAGTTTTTTGCTTGTATTTCAAAAACTAAACATGTCTGTCAGTCAGTTTTTACATGACCTCAACCTCATTTCATGGATCAGTGAACAAGGTTAAGTTTACAGGGTTTAGTCCATATCTCAAAAACTATAAGCAATATAGGTCTTCTATGTTTGGTGTGTGGAATGATTGTAAGCTGTACATGTCCAGCTGGCAGGTGTCATCTGACCTTAACCTCATTTTGATGGTTCAGTGGTCAAAGTTAAATTTTTGTGCTTTGGTCTTTTAAGCAGATACTATTAGTATTCAGTCAATTATATTTAGTGTATGGAATGATTGTAAGGTGTACATTTCCAACTGACAGGTGTCATCTGACCTTAACCTCATTTTGATGGTTCAGTGGTCAAAGTTAATTTTTAGCTCACCTTTCCTAAAAGGAAATGTGAGATTTTGCCATCACTTGGCGTCCGTTTGCGTCCGTCGTCGTCGTAAACTATTTCAAAGATCTTCTTCTCTGAAACTACTGAACCAATTTCAACCAAACTTTAGCTGAATGATCCTTAGGGTATCTAGAATAAAGTTTGTGTTTTATTTTCCATTTCGTCAAAAAACATGGCCGCTATGGCTAAAAATAGAACATAGGGGTAAAATGCAGTTTTTAGAGCAAATCTGATTAGGTGAATTTGTTCATCAGTTCAAGATCTATATATTGTTGGGTTAATTGCTGCCACTTAATAGGTAATTTTAAGGAAATTTTACAGTTTTTGGTCATTATCTTGAATATTATTATAGATACAGAGAAACTGTAAAAAGCAAAAATGTTCAGCAAAGTAAGATCTACAAATAAGTCAATAATACCAAATTTGTCAATTGACCTCTTAAGGAGTTATTGTCCTTTAATGACAATTTTACACAATTTGTTCATCATATTTGCTAACTTTTAAAAATCTTCTCCTCTGAATCTACTGAACCAATTTCAACAAAACTTAAGGTGAATGATCATTAGGGTGTCTAGAATAAAGTTAATGTTTTATTTTCTGTTTCCTTAAAAAAGATGGCTGTCATGGCTAAAAGTAGAACATTGGGTAAAATGCAGTTTTTTGCTTATATCTCAAAAACTAAAGCATTTAGAGCAAATCTGACTTAGGTGAATTTGTTCATTAGTTCAAGATCTATCAGCCCTGAAATTTTCAGAGGAATCAAACAACCCATTGTTGGGTTGCTGCCACTTAATTGGTAATTTTAAGGAAATTTTGCAGTTTTTGGTCATTATCTTGAATATTATTATAGATAAAGAGAAACTGTTAACAGCAAAACTGTTCAGCAAAGTAAGATCTACAAATAAGTCAATAATACCAAAATTGTCATTGACCTTTTAAGGAGTTATTGCCCTTTGAATATATTTTACTCAATTTGTTTACTTGTTAGCTTACTTTAAAAAATCCTCTCCCTTGAAACTGCTGAATAAATTTCAGCCAAACTCAGGCTGAATGAGTTTCAGAGTATCTAGTATAAATTTTATATTTATTTCCTTGTACATCAAGAAACATAGCCTGTATGGCTAAAATAGAATATAGGGGTAAAATGCATTTTTTTGCTTTTGAAGAAGATATTACCAGATTCAAGAATATTTATTTATATTGAAAAGCCAAAATAATCATTGATGAAAGATTTAAGCAAATAATTTAAGGTGAGCGATTCAGGCTCTTGAGAGCCTCTTGTTTGTGTTTTGGTCTATTTCTCATATACTATTGGCATCCAGTCAATTATATTTGGTGTATGGAATGTTTGTAACTGTAAACTGTGCATGTCTGTCTGGCAATAATCATCTGACCTTGACCTCATTTTTAGCTCACCTTTCCTAAAAGGACATGTGAGCCTTTGCTATCACTTGGCGTCCGTCGTCGTCATCCGTCGTCGTCATCAACTATTTCAAAGATCATCTCCTCTGAAACTACTGAACCAATTACAACCAAATTTAAGCTGAATGATCCTTAGGGTATCTAGAATAAAGTTTGTGTTTTATTTTCCATTTCATCAAAAAAAATGGCCAGCATGGCTAAAAATAGAACATAGGGGTAAAATGCAGTTTTTGGCTTATATCTCAAAAACTAAAGCATTTAGAGCAAATCTGACATGGGTTAAAAATGTTCATTATGTCAAGATCTATCAGCAACGAGCATGTGTTGATTGTGCCAGGAATCCCTATCCCACAACATAGAATTTCACTTTTAAGAGACACTTTTACCATTTTTAATTAGTTTATTGAACATTGAGATATTTTCGATATTCCCGGACTACTCTGACATGATTGTTAAATATAGTTACATCTAAAGCCACAAAAAATACAATTGCTCTCAGTGATCAGTAATGATGTAGTCAGAGAAGGCATGACTTCGATCATCCGCTAGAAGGCACAACGCAATTTTCATAAATTCTGACTCAATCTGCCAAGGGTGAAGAGGAGGGGCACCGGATCGTAATCCTTGGCTAGCGAAGATGGATGACTGTCAGCAGGGGGACATTGTTTAACATAGGACTCTATGTGTAAAACATACAAATGTTCAAATAAGCTTATCAAAGCCAGGTGAGCGATCCAGGCTCTCATGAGCCTCTAGTTTCATTTGCATTTGAAGCATTTGCATTTGCATTTCAATTTCTTTTGATTTTAAAGCATCAACCCAGAAAATTTTAATTAGTTCCAAAGCATCCTGATCCATAATATCCTCCTCTACCAAATTTGTAACTTTTATGTTTCGAACTTCAAATTTCAACATTGAACATTTAACTTCTTATTCTAAATGTTTGCCTAACGCTAACAATTCAGACTTTTTCAGTGCCACCAGCAATTCCCTATTTGGATTCTCCATAAAGTTCTTTGCAGATAAACTTATAGTCATACTAGTTGTGATATGAAAAAAACTCATGGTTGTGATATGAAAAAACTCATGGTTGTGATATGAAACAATTAATTTAAACTTTGATTACTTTGTTTATTCTAAGTGAAATATTTGTGATCCCAGACAAGCCCCCAATTTCTGCTACATGTATGTGAAGTTTTTATAATAATATACTATATACAGAAAGACAATCTGATTAATTTCTAATATTTATTTTAAAACGAAACAATTTACAACAAATATTTATCAAGTTATGAATAATGTACATTGTAAGGACTGGCCTGAATATCAAAAGAATGTACTTGAATAATTAATATTCCTTTCTTCCAAGATGCTATATTCCAAGATGTACTTTTATTTTCAATTAAGCTTGTGTTTATAAGTCCAAGAAGTGATATCACTAAATATGTATATATCCAAAAATTTCCAAACATCCAATGATGAATCCTTAGTATCCCAATTAATCCATTACATGAAAGATACAGTAAACTCAGGCCGTCAGCCTTGTATAGGGTTTGAGCGTCATGCATGACCACAACTATTTGTTCATATAAAATTTACTACAAAGTATAAAAAATAAATGATTCACAGGTTTGTCTACAACAAACTTGTATTTATATAAAGTTATTAATAGAATGATGTAACAATAGACTGAGTTTTCTATAGAATATTATTATAAACATACTGAATTTAATATTAGATATAATTTACAAGACAAATACATAACATTATTTACATTTATTGCTCCTTTTTTTAGCTCACCTGACCTGAAGCTTTTCTAATCACTTGGCGTCCGTCGTCCGTCGTCCGTCGTCTATAAACTTTTACAAAAATCTTCTCCTCTGAAACTACTGGGCCAAATTCTACCAAACTTGGCCACAATCATCCTTGGGATATCTAGTTTAAAAAATGTGTGGCGTGACCCGTCAAACCAACCAAGATGGCCACCATGGCTAAAAATAGAACATAGGGGTAAAATGCAGTTTTTGGCTTATAACTCAAAAACCAAAGCATTTAGAGCAAATCTGACATGGGGTAAAATTGTTTATCAGGTGAAGATCTATCTGCCCTGAAATTTTCAGACGAATCGGATAACCTGTTGTTGGGTTGCTGCCCCTGAAATGGTTATTTTAAGGAAATTTTGCAGTTTTTTGTTATTATCTTGAATACTATTATAGATAGAGATAAACTGTAAACAGCAATAATGTTCAGCAGAGTAAGACCTACAAATAAGTCAACATGACCAAAATTGCCAGTCGACCCCTTAAGGAGTTATTGCCCTTTATAGTCAATTTTTAACAACTTTTCATCATTTTTTGTAACTTTTCTAAAAATCTTCTTCTCTAAAACTACTTTGCCAAATTTAATCAAACTTGGCGACAATTATCATTGTGGTTTATAGTTTAAAAAATGTGTCCGATGACACAGCCTACCAAACAAAATGGCCGACATGGCTAAAATTAGAACATAGTGGTAAAATGCAGTTTTTGCTTTATATCTTTGAAACCAAGACATTTAGGGCAAATCTTTCAAGATTTTAATGTCCATCAGAATAAGATATATCCCCTCACAAATTTTCAGTTGAATCGGACAACCTGTTGTTGGGTTGCTGCCCTTAAATTGGTTATTTTAAGAAAATTTTGCAGTTTTTGGTTATTATCTTGAATACTATTATAGATAGAGATAAACTGTAAACAGCAATAATGTTCAGCAAAGTAAGATCTACAAATAAGTCAGCATGATCAAAATTGTTAGAGGACCCCCTAAGGAGTTATTGCCCTTTAGAGTCAATATTTAACAACTTTTCCTCATTTTTGTAACTTGTATAAAAATCTTTTCTAAAACTACTTGGCCAAATTTAACCAAACTTGGCCACAATCATAATACTAGGGTATCTATTTTTAAAAAGAGTGTCTAATGACCCCGCCTACCAACAAAGATGGCCGACATCAGTAAACACATTAACAGGTGAGCGACACAGGCTCTTGAGAGCCTCTAGTTTGAAGAAGACTTAAATTGTGAATATTTTGAATAGCTATCACATTTGTTTTCTACCGAAAGCAAAACAATTATGAGTTCCTAGTTTACATCAATTCTTGGTTTAAGACCCTGAAAATATGTTTACCTGCGTCTGAAAGTGTACTCTTTGTGGGCATCTTGAAAAGCCATTTCCTGTTGTTATTTTAGTCATAAGGGAAAACCAATTAACTTCAGGGGGTTTAATGATTGCTCCCTTAGGTGATTACTTCTGAGATATCTTTTAAAATATTATAGAATATGACAAGATTGTACAATAACTAGCATTCAGCTGATTCATTTGCAATATTAATTTTAGAAAGAACTGTGTGATGCATACTAATGTACACTGAAATTCATTTCTTTTATTTTCAGCTGCTGAAAAGGCTTTTGCAGAGGAAGACCGGAAGTTGACAGAGGCAGAATGGGCAGTTGTTTTAGCTCATCACCTGTTTTCAAAACTGTCTGTTTCATCATATTATCTTATTGACAAGGGGTACAGCAAATATGCAAGATGTCCATGTGGTTGTGACGGAATTTTAACCGTGGACTATGGGGACACAAGCATAGGTATTGGAGATTATTCTAGTAACCGTATATTTTATTTAGAGTTAAGTGATACATTTACATGTACAATGTAATACCTCAATAATATTTTTTTTAAAAATGCGTTTGTATATTGCTATCATATTGTGGTCGGAAGACATATTGGTTTCTTGACAATAACTTTAGTTTAGTGAATGGATCCCTATGAAATTTAACCAAAAGGTTCAATACCACAGAAGGAAGGTTGTGATTGCTTTTGGAGGTGATGGTTCCAACTGTTTATAGCAATAAGGGGCCCAAATCAAACATTTTTCTAGTTTTTGGACAATAACTTGTGAAATAATTTTTTGAATGCTCTGAAATTTTACCACAAAGTTCAATATTTTTTTCGTATCCAGCTAACTCGGCAGAGCACATTTTTAAAGCAGTGCATTTATGTCATGGTGTAACTAACATTTTGTTAACCCGATGTTGATTACCTGATATAGAGTGCACACATGTTTCATTGTTTTTTTTTCATCTGTGACTTCTGTTGCAGAAAGTGAGCCTATATGGATAATGAGGCAGCAGCTTTAGCTCATTACCTAAGAAATTTCAGAAGGTAGACAACCTTGTTGCTTCATGTGTAGAACTATTAGTCAGAAAGTAGTATAATTATTTGAGACAAAATGGTTCCTGTGCATTGCTATTACTTTTGAAATATTTAGAATATTTTTGTATTTTCTGCTACCTGGAGGCTTGTCATGTGCTTATGAAGAAAAGAATTTCTTCTCTTCAACTTTCGAACCCCTTTGCATTTCATTTATGAAACTAATGATGATTCCCCCATATGCTCATTGATATCCTGGTCAAATTTACATCACAATTTTTTTGCTGCATTCATGCACATATATATATTCTTTTTAAACGTGTACTGAAGTTCTTGTTTTTTTTTCACAAAATATATAGATACATATGTATATGTAAACTGTAAAAAAATGGTTTTATTTCCAAGCCAAGGAATTATACCTTCACCAAATGACAACAAACATTCCTCAAGCAGTTGATGATGTTTCTGCAAGTTAACTTTTTATATGATTTGCTTACTATTTATATGCAATGTTTTGCATTACAACATAATGCTTTTAAAAATGCTACTAGTTAAACAAATAGGAGAATTTAAGGTGTCACAATACAAAGATTTTTTCCCTACAATCACTAACCTTTAAAATGCTGTAACTTTCTTTAGAATGCATAAACATTAATAAAAGAGGTATATATATATAGATAAAAGATTAATCTTTTAAATGAATGCAATATTTTTATTATGCAATTATTATGTAATTAGTGGCAAATTATCGGTCAGTTCACTTGAATGAATTTAGCTCTGTCATCTCTTTAACTATACTGAAAATTGTAACGTAATCTTAATCAACACATTATGGGCTTCAAAAGGGTGTCTCAAAATGTCCCTATGGTATGCCATTCTCTCATTAATCACTAATTAGTGTAAACATCCTAACCACATAAAAGAAGATAATGTTTGAATATGTGTAAAATTTGTTCTATACATTCTATCTGAAATCTGAGACACCTTTTGTAGATAATGGCCATAGGAACAACATATAACAAAATCAGCCCTCTAGGGATACCTATGCAGAAGCTAATTTCAATTGAAAGTGGAAATTTCATGAAAAATATTTAAGGCACAGTTAACATTATAATTGATTACATAATTGTAGCATACTACTAACATTGCATTAATTTGAGAGAGTAATCTGTTAGCTATCCATAACTACCACATTTATAAATTTTCAAGCAATATTAAGAAAGTTACAGCATTTTAAAACTTGGGAGTTGTTGGAGTTATGAAATCTTTGTATTGTGCTACCTTAAAGGAAGTTAGTATAGGTGGTGTTTGTTATAGATTGCTTTTCAAGTTTTGTTTTACAGGTTGTCCTGAAGTTTGGCATGGTTTTGTTGATCTCATGATTGGCATGATTGGCATAAATATAGCAACCATTGAACCAGATTCACCTGGTGGGTCAGGAAACCGTTCTTCAATAGAAGTAAAAATTGAAAATACAGATTTGAAATCTAATAAGGAGCAAATGATAGCACAGTCCATTGTATTTTCATTTCTGCAACAAAAACTGCATCCTGAGTTTGTAAACCATTTAATTCCAAGCATTGGTATATCAAAAGAGATGTTAGTTATATACTACTATGATTGTAAAAATGATGTACTTATTGAAAGTTCTCAGATGCCTTACATTCAAGATGAAAAACTGTGTATTCCGACCATAGTTGCTTTGTGGTTAGCATTGAATTTCAACTACTTTTGTTCTGGTATAACCAAGGGCATGAATAACTCCAGTTACAAAGCAGGCTTCTTTGAACAAGTTGATGAAAAATTAAATCTGTATATGAATGTTAATATGCCATGTGGTAAGCACTATTCAAAGGAGGATAATACCTGGACATGGTTAGGAAAGCCAATAGAAGATGAACCTGCAGAAAAAGTCAAAGATATCAATAAGTTAGAACCTTGGTGAAATTTCTCATTTAGACAAAAACTTAATGTACACCATTGATCTTCTTTTTCCTGCCTAATCAACATCTTCTTTACCAATCAAAGAACAATACTTTATTTTGGATCTTCTTCAAGTGTTGTTGTCTATGTCTGCAGTAGTAAATAAAAGTTTCAGGTCAAAAGATTGATGAACATATGTTTTCCTACTTAAGGCACTCTTGCAAAACGAGGATATCTTCAATCAAGATGATTTTTAATGCAACTGCTCACATTTTCCTGTGAAAAAAATGTGACATAAGTCGCCACTTTGTGTTTAAAGACCCTGACACTTCATTGTTAACAAATCGTAAATGGTAGATTCCATTTGAATGGGTAAAAACCAGAACCTGATTGGCAGGTCTAAAAACAGGAAAGTTATTTTTTTATACATTTTTAAAACTCTATAAAACTTAAACTAAAAACTGCATATATATATATATATATAGCAAAGAAGTGATTTTTATTAACTTTATTGGTATATTTATTTGAAATATGTGATGTTGTATCTAGGCAATATTTTTTAGGGAAAATATTGATTTAAGTTGAAATGATAGAGCATTATTTTGAGTTGGAATTTACTCTTGTCCACTTACTGTATAACTTGAAAACAGCAAGTGATAAACACACCTGGTCTTCAGTTATGATCACAGTACCATTAAACTATTTAAATGAGGGTGAGTCCCCTGGGTAACCCCCCACCACTTGTAATTTGAGAATGTTCTTAATATCTTGTAAATGGTTGTGATCCCCACCACTATTTAAACCATATATATTCTTGTTTGGGACAATAAAACTTTGGCAAATGAAATATAGCGCGAGTCCCTTGGGTCTTGACTTCTTAAGACTGGAGTTTGATGTGTCTTAAATTTTCATGAAATTAACCGAAATTTGAATTGTAAAGTTAAGTATTAAATTTACAAGCACTTCTTTGTTTCATTGTAAAGTTTATTTCATTGTCTTTTTGAAAATGTTAAGTTTTAAGAAATCAGTAACCGTTAACCCAAAAATAATTTTACTACTGGTGATTAACATTTTGAGATAAAAAGTATATATGTTCTCATATTATTCATCTAAATATTATTTTATTGTTAACAATCTGTGTCAGAGATTCAGGACACTCCATTCACTATATTCTTGTTTTTCAATAAACTGACCGACAGCACTCATAGTGCTTTCATTAATAGGTTTAGTAATTTACTAATGTTGTTTTGTAGCATGACAACATGATTTCTACTACCGCACTTTTTCCCTTTTTTTACTAATTTATTTTCTGAAAACACATTATAAGATCTATCATCATTTATTTTGACATTCATTTGCCTTCTTTTTACACAAAAGTGATATATTGTATACCACGTCTGTTTATTTTGCAAAAACCTAGATCAAAGACTGGCTTGGGGAAGAATACTTATTATGTTTTGAAAATAGCAGGACAAACGGTACATTTTCGCTGTGACTTTTTTTTTATCGTCTTAATTTTTAGAGAGAGGTGAAAAATACCAGAGTGACATTCAAACTCATAGATTTAACTGACCATGCCATGTGGGCTAAAAAAGAAAACGACAAACAGACATTAAAAAGTACACAAGACACCACATGGAAAACTAAAGACTAAGCAACAAGAACCCCACCAGAAACTGGGGGTGATATAAGGTGCTCTGGAAGGGTAATCAGATCCTTCTCCACATGATGCACCCTTCGTGTTGCTCATGTTATTACAAACCCGGTAAATAGTATAATTCGGTAGGTCACATTCGTGAAAAAGGAACGGGATTGTAGTTACGACATAAGGAACATATCTGATATCATCTGTGAATTGGATATTCCATAAAAGTCAACCAACCCATGATGGAATCCGTAAAATTTACAAAGGGATAATTTCAACTTCACCATTTGGAACTATTGGTTTATTAGCTTTCATGTGAGCAGCAACCCTATATCAAGGAATTCATGATAGGAAATACAATCCCGGGAATATCGTATTAACTGGGAGATATATACTCCGTATGCAGGTGCTGCTGGAATGTTGCTACATAGAAATGGAAAATTGGGAAGCTGAAATCATCTCTTTTGTCGTAAAGTTTTGTTTTCAACCGACAATCTTTGTCAATTTCTATATGTAGGCATATGAGGCAGACTTAACAGTATCTGTTGTATCCTGTATCTCTAGTTTTTGTATCGTCTTAATTTAAAGTTAATGTACCTTTACATGCTAAACAGCAATGCAATTCTGAAGATTCGCATGTCTTATGGAGTGTTAACATACTTTTCAAGTGATATGATTATATATTAGACGTACTTTAGATACACTTTAAAACTTTGTCATAATGTTTTACTTTATGAACAAAAATCGTTATTTTTCATTATAGTTAACAGTTATGTAAAATAAAATAGCAACCCCCATGCAATACCGAGCTTAACTAGTTTATCTACCACAATATTAGAAATATGTCGTATTTGATGACTTATGTGTTTCCCTGTTGCACAAAATATTTGGCAAAGTGTTCGCAATTATTAAAAATTAAGTTGTACGCTTTATTTAGGAATCCATCTCTAGCACGGTAACAAATGTAATGAGCCATTTTCTTTGCTTCAACATGCGATATTCCTGTATTTCCATGGTCTAAAATATCCATAAATGAATTTTTATGAAATATTTTCTCATTTTCTTTGATTGAAGCCTTCCCTGTCTGTGACCCATTCATATTTGGTGATTGCTCATAAGCTGTGTATTTGCCTTTTCCTTAGTCAACGTCACCGACGATAGCATGATGACCATATATATTGGACTTTCCACACCCTCTTTCGTAGACGACATGAAGTCCAGATTTCAATTGCTTTATATCTTCAACTGGAATTTTTGTGCCTTCGACCTGCATATTGAAATAGTAAGAGTAAAGTATGTTATCTTCTCTTCAATAACTTCTACTACTAATACTAATTATATTAATAATATGTACACTAAGTATTTTTACAGCGCTCGATCTTTGTTGTGGTGATAGGACAAAACTATCCATCAAATCAATCTCGGATCTTTCCTTTCTGTTAACTGAAGGATTAAAAAGGACTTTTTCGTTTACCTTCGCATACAGATATGTTCAAAATGTGTATACTTTCACAACAACCTTTATAGTCCAGCAGATAGGTGAATAATTGTGCACTTTGTGTTAAAAGCATAAAATTTGGTAGAAACCTAGTTTGGATCATTCTAAACAAAATTAGATATGGAGGCAAGCTTAATTTTATCCACTTCCGGTTTAATCATCAAAATGGCGGACATGAATTTGATAACTGATTAATGGTTATTTAATTTTCACAACTGGTAGCCATAGTTTGCTTTGTAGACAATATTATATTATATATATTCAAGTTTGAAATAATGTATCATTTCTTTGAAACCTTCAGGGATTTTACTCAGAATTTTGTCATTTCCGGTACAAAAAATATCACAAGAAAACGTAATTAGAGACAAAATACATATGCTTTATAAAATAATTGATGTGTAAAAAAAAGGTTGAATATCATTGACCTTTTCTGATATATTTGTTCCATCATACATCAGAATAACGAATCGTTCGATATATTGCGTAATAGTGGTTTCGACACTCATAGTACTCACATTGGTTGCGTTCAATATCGTAGCGGCTACATAGGGCTACATAGATGTTTGACTATTGAGCGTGTAGCTAGCCTAGCTGCTACATATATATTGATAGCAGCTAGCCTAGCTGCTACATATATATTGATAGCAGCTAGACTAGCTACTCGTTCAGTAGACAAACATCTAAGTAGCATTACGTAACTGCTTCAATACTGAACGCAACCCTGGTCCCTCATAACGGTTAATGCTCTTGTAAGTTGTGACATCATTCAATGCCATCCATATATCCCATGGTGTTTTTTCCTTAACCAGCGATCGATTTCACAGTATCATATCGAGTGAATGCATGGAAATTAGGCAATTCATAAGCTTTTTCTTGTCCTAAAAGTTGGCAAGCTCATGAATTGTAATGTATCCGAAGTGTTTTCCAGTCCCAAAGCAACCCATGAATATCAGCTGCATGTGTTACATGAAAGCAGGACACAACAAGTACTACTACATCAGTATCAACTGAAGCAATACTTCTCTTCCTGAAAATGTGTTCATCCATCAGTTTATTCGAAAGAAAATGAATGAGCTTTTGTTTTCATTTACACGCGAGAACCTCTATCAGTTTTGAGGTTAGCATGTTTGCCTTTGACAACGTCTCCTTGTACCGTCAATCTTAATATTGTCTACAATAGTTACATCTTGTCAATAGTTTTAAAGACTTCGTATTTAAGTAAATCAGACTGAATGCTGGTGGATAGATTTGATATTCTTGTGTAAAGGACTCGTCCAAGTTTCCTCTTAGATAAACTTTTCATACTGTTACTGCCCAACTATTTCTATTTAACGAACGTTGAATAGTATCAACAACTGCTGAGGAAGCTATATCTTTAATTGGTATACAGAACAAGCAGTTCGTTGCTGTTTTCAAGAAATTGATTTCCTAACTCTTCTACCATAGAAGCTACATGGATAAACAGCTTTGAGCACTTAGTTTCTGCTCATGGTCAGTTGTGTCCTTTTCATCAAGAATTCGATATATGACTCCCTATGGTATCTTTCGCTCCTCTTTTCAAACTCTTAGCAAGTCTTGCAATTTCTTGTCAACATTACACATCTTCGCAGGGCTAATGGATTTTTTGTTAATAGTGCCAGTGAACCATTATTCCTAGATGCGTATATGTAAGGGATTTCTTTAGATGGATGATGACGGATCTTTGGAGAGTTAATGTTAAGGATTCGTTTGTAGTTGTTGAATATTAACATATACGCAATCGTTGGTGTTTCCTGCTAATAAGTACCCGGTTGTTATTACTTGTCCACACAACAACATGCTAACAAGAGTAACGAGAGATCTTGGAACAGAATTCTCCTCACAGTGCACGGAAAAACTAACGTCAAACCCAAATGTAACAATAAACATGTCGCTGAGAATTATTGTTACTGCTTTATAAATCTGTATTTAGTTTGAGCCAGAGTAATCCTCGCCTGCTTTCTGAAACGAGGGTCCTATATCATCTTTGAAAGCAAGGCAATTCTCTTTCCCTTGGTTTTTATTCCTGAATATCAGGTTAATAAGCAAGCATTACCGGTAGATATACGAAGTTGTTGTATGAATGCCATTGAGACAACACTCCATCCAAGTCAAACATGTGAAAGCTTTCTCACACGCAAACAACCCATAATTGGAAAATGTAAGATGTCTATTCTTTTATCTTGTACTATGAACTATGACTTCAATGTCAACACCTAGATTCCATTTTCGCCTAGAAAAAGGCTGACATCAGGAATACTGGTGCTAAATCTCCTTCGGTTGCCAGAGAACACTTTACATAATTTATTAAGTTGAGCTGATTTCAAAATTTAGTGAGTGGAAGCCATCAATTAAAAAGAAAAAAAGGACCAAGGAAGGCGCGTAATCAAACATCACAAGTCATAGAGAACAAGCAATAATATGACCAAAAGAAAAATATCGAACGAAAAAATGCGCAAACCATTATCAAACAAAAATAAAGAATTAGTAGTGCAAACCTAAATAAAAAAAATTATAAACGCAGGAAAAAAGATAACTTTGTCTGATAGTGTCGATTCCATTTTACATGTTAACACCATCTTCATTTAGACAAATGGTCCGTTCCCTTACCCATTGACATTTACTCACATTCATTAAAAAACAATTCCAGCATTGTTTGTTTAATTCGGAGAGATGAGGGGTCTGAATTAAAGACTATATCTTTTTCTAATAATTTGTCCAAAGGTAGTTTATGTCATGCTTTTTTAGAAATATGATATAAAATTTTGGTCCCCAGGCTTTTTTTAACGCTACAGGTTGTGTATAACAATTGTCAGATTTTGTATAGATTATTCATGGAAAATCCAGTTTTGTGTGATAAAAGGAAACTACACCATAGAAAGTTAAGATAAAGTATGAGAATATAGCTCTAATTATATGCTTTCAGATAATAACAATATAAGAACAAGACCAAATGGGGTCACGGACTCATTTTCTTGCTACATAACAAAATAGGTAGATTCACGACACATTCTATTATAAATAGTACTTGATCTAATTTATCTTCCCTTATATCTGAATTATCTCCCCTTATTTGGCAAAGTTGAAAAACAATGAATGAAGCAAAAATGATCTGTTTTTTTTAGTGAAATACAGCCGTCAATATAATCGAACACATGAGTTTCTATATCAACATGAACAGACTTTCACATGAGTTACATACTACTCTTGAATTTTGCACATTTCATTAAAGATCAGACCGTTTGTGATCTGATATATCAAAATCAAAGATGAAGCAAGACACAAAAGATACCTTATATACTTATTTTCAACTTCTGGCTAATCACAAAGCTAGTATTTCCTTTGGAAAATGATGAGAGGTATTTGAGATAATTGAAAATATTTTCAACCAGCAGTAACAGTGTGCCAACCATAAATTAACATAGTTTGCACTTATTGTAGTTAATGTGCCAGGCAACCATACGTTTGTCGAATATGGGTGTAAAAAGCAAGTAAGTCAACCGCAAAACAATAAATTGTTTGGCAAAAATAATAAATCTTATCACACTAGTGTGCTTTTTTCAATCCAAGGTTTTTTTAACAAGTATATGCATAACATGCCATACCAATACATTTTGTAAATGATGTAAAATTCTTACACATCATCATTAAACATGTTAAAGCTCGTTTGAACCCACCATATTAACATATGCCGACTTTTTAATACATTTGATTTCATTAGAGGTGTCGGGTACGGCATATATACTTTATATGTTTCGGCGTTTTTAGTGATGTTCACTTTCACTGCATAAGTACACTTTTTTGTTTATGGGCCAGCTGACACCCGCCTACGGCTGTGGGATTTGCTTGCTATGTTGAAGACCCATTGGTGACCTTTGGTTGTTTTCATTTCTTTGGTCGAGTTGTCATCTTTTTGACACATTTCCCATTTCCGTTCTCAATTGTGTTTACTAAAGTGCTTGATCCCATTTAAATGTTGAACGAAGGCATCCATTCCTCCTTGGAAAAGTTCTGTAAAACGAATGAACTTTCTCATAGCTAGTAGACGATAGCACTGTAAACTCGCAATGTTTAGCTTCTAAACTGCGGTTAACTCGGAGTTGTAACCATATGTTACTGTAAACAGTGATTCACCTCGGGCTGAATGATTTTTGTCGAGCCTTCGACTTTAGTCGAAAAAGCGAGACTAAGCGATCCTTCATTCCGTCGTCGTCGTCGTCGGCGGCGTCCACAAATATTCACTCTGTGGTTAAAGTTTTTGAAATTTTAATAACTTTCTTAAACTATACTGAATTTCTACCAAACTTGGACAGAAGCTTGTTTATGATCATAAGAAAGTATCCAGAAGTAAATTTTGTAAAAATAAAATTCCATTTTTTCCGTATTTTACTTATAAATGGACTTAGTTTTTCTGCGAGGAAACATTACATTCACTCTGTGGTTAAAGTTTTTAAAATTTTAATAACTTTCATAAACTATCCTTGATTTGTACCAAACTTGGACAGAAGCTTGTTTATGATCATAAGATAGTATCAAGAAAAAAATTTTGTAAAAATAAATTTCCACTTTTCCGTATTTTACTTATAAATGGACTTAGTTTTTTTGCCAGAAACAAAACATTCACTCTGTGGTTTAAGTTTTTAAAATTTTTATAATGTTCTTAAACTATCCTGGATTTCGACCAAACTTAGACAAAAGCTTGTTTCTGATCATAAGATATTTTTTAGAAGTAAATTTTGTAAAAAAAAAATTCACTTTTTCCGTATTTTACATATAAATGGACTTAGTTTTTCTTCCAGTTAACATTACATACAGTCTGCAGTTAAAGTTTATAAAACATTTATGAGATTCATAAACTATCCTGGATTTTTTACCAAACTTGGAAGCTTCTTTCAATCAAAAGACAGTATCGAGAGGGAAATTTTTATTGATGTTTTTCCTCATTTTTGTTCAGTCTGCGATTAACAGCAAAAGTAGGCGAGACACTGGGTTCCGTGGAACCCTTACGAATTTTTATTCTTGGATGCAGAATTCCGTATTAGACATGTGTGCTTGTTCCATTTCGATACCTTAACTTATATGTTTATTGAATCTGTGCATCATTCAAGTATGGTTATGGTAAACATGAATTGTAGGAGTGATGCATAAACCCAAGTGAGATTAAGAGATATATCAACAGCTCCCATGAATGACAAAGCAAAACATATTTCATTTAAAAAATAATTATTTTGTAAAACAAAGAAAAGTTCTTTTTCAATTTTTACAGTGAAACATATTGATCTGAATGTTTGAATATAGCAAAAAAAGAGTTTGAATATAGCAAGATACGACTACTAAGGCTAAATTCATTATTTATTTCCAGGTAGCAGCGAATAAAGAGAAGAGAGTAAAATACAATGTGGTACCTAGAAAAGGGGGCAGAGGTTTCTTTATGCTTAATATTATTTATATTGGTCTTAAGTTTCGGTTACAATAACAAGAATAATTTAGTGTGAACCAGACAATAACGAACCTTTTTGGCAGATTAATTTTAAATGCATATTCTGATTACTCTGACATCTGATTGCATTTTTTTTTTCATTATTGGATAAAAAAATCACCTAAATAATTGAATTTACAGTATGGTTTAAGTGTGCAGATATGTATTACGTAAAATGCAGAGGCGGATTTAGGGGGAAAGGCAGGGGGTTACCCCCTCCTTTGTTGGAATGATTTGGTTGATTAGGTATGAAATCATTGAAGCATTACTGGAGCGGGCCGCCTCTTAGGCAGTCAGTGCACCACCCCCTCCCCCACACACACATACACACACTGAAATGCTTATAAAAGAAATACAAACTTGTTTACACAATTTATTTGATTTGAATAACTTAAGAATTCATTGGTAATAAGACTAGTATGGATAAAGTAACATATCAACGGAATAAAAAGGAAAGACACAACCTTTTCAAACACGTCTCAGAAAACTAAACATAAAACATTGCAAAAGGTAATTTTGAATAATAACAATATCAATATATTGAATAAGAAACATATTTTATGCCTTTAAGGACAGAGAGAGAGACAAATACATAACATGCTTACATGTATACAGGCTACGTAAAGTTACGAAATAATAAAATAGAGTGTTAAGAAACCAAATTACAATACTGTTAAACTACACTTGAAAAACTAGTCCCCGAGCTCCATTTGTATTTTGACCTGAAGTTTACAAAGAACGTAAAAATGTAACAACAAAATCACCTCGCTTCGTAACTTTCTGAACATATTCCTTTTCCCTAAAAGTAGCTGGCCCTTTCATATGTAAGTGTAAAGTGTATTGATCGTGTGCAACTATAAACACTGAATGTTCTAACCATACTTCTTAGATTTTTTTTACCGAAGATAGAGTTTATTTTTGTCTGTTTGGTTCTAAGAACAGAACAAGCATGTAAGATGTTAATTGTTATTTCACTGAAGCATGAAAACGTTTCAGATTCAAAGAGAAGAACGGAAGTCATTTCCCGTCATTCGACGTTTGGAAATCGACACAATGATCATCTAGACCATAATAACTCCAAACAGTACTTTTATCTACTTTACACCTTTGAACACGAACAATCTTGGATAATAGACACTTCGAAGAGAAAATATCAGTCTGTTTATCATTGAAATGTTGATTGACCATGTCTATTTCCTCAAGAGTGAGAATGCTCTTTGATGAAACTTTGTCCATGAAAAACTTTTGCTCCATTTAGGGGAATCGTATAAGGTATAATAAGTCACCTAGAGATTGTCTTACGTTGTGATCTGCTGTCAATATATTTTGTTTTCTCCACCTCTGTTTGGCCGATAAAATCCTCATTGCAAAGACATTTTCTTCTTCGCAAACTAATCAGATTGTACAAATAGTTTAAGGCATTCCGCAGATAAATGTAGAAAATTGAATGATTCCAAGCATCCTCGTCCTTTCTTAAGAATGAATTTCAGTGCTTTCTCTTCCGATTCCTTCATTTGGAAATCATGTACAGTTTGAAATACAACAAATGCATGTTCGATATCTATATTTGTAGATAAAAACAAATATACTACATTGGTCTTTCATAGTTATACATATACTTTTCTGATCCACATATAACTCCTCCAACATTTTCAAAGTCCAAAGCTATGTATTAGTATATACATATACCTGTAGAAAGAAATGCTAAATACTGTTTTCAGCTGTGAGAGGGTTTCCACTGGGTCAATTTTCTTTTTCGCCATCCCTTTCCCCAAAACATATTCGTGTTCAACACTTTCAATTTATTTTCGCCAACTTATTTTCACTTCTGAAAAGACACTAAATTGCATCGTCGTTATCTCTTGCAGTACGGAATCCAGGGGGTCGCCAAAAAAATCAAAATATCATGTTATCATAATATATAATAATTTGTGGCATAAAATCATTCAAGAAAATTATCGCCTTTCTAAACTCATCTCCATAACTTAAATTATCGGGAATTACTACCTCTTTCAAAAGTCCTGGATCCGCCCCTGTCACGTACTTCTGGCATCTTACGTAACATGTAATATTTATTCCCAATGAACATGAATTCAAAATTTCTATTTCGTAACCCAAATTTGAACACGAAATCATTTTTTGTTGTTGCAATAATGGATACTGTAAGAATTACATTCCTCAAGCTTTAAAACTTTCGTATTGCTCATTTGTGTAGATTCTGGAGGGCTAATGATTTTTTTTGTATCTTTAACATCAGCAGGCCAATATTCGTCTTCAACTATCTAACGATACTGCCAGTCTACTGGCATGGCTTTGGATAAAATCAAAGTTTTTTTCTTCATTTTGAAAGTGGGTTTTTTCCCTCTTCAAAATTGCATTTTTCTGCTTCATTGTTAAAAGTTAAATTAGAAAACATATATAATAAAACTATGTGAAAGCAGGTGCGTCGCTAAATTGATTGTGAAGTACAAACTTCAAAACTTTTTTTTTAAATGTACAAACAACATTATTAACTTTCAAAAGCATTTAGTAGAAAAACAAATGAAGTGTTTACAAAACAAACTTTATTCTTTGAAAAATAAGTAATTATTATTCAATTGAGACAAAGTAACGAAGCGACACATTGTATTCACTTAATCATTTTATTTTGATAAATTAACTAAATCATGTTATTTTGATAAAAATCAAGTAACCATATATATCTATTAAATGATTGATTTGTTTGGTTTTTTGTTTGATTAATTTTAGTAGTGAAAAATAATTATTGTTATACATGTTATACCTCTTTTTGAGCATTCTTCTCCAAAGTAAATAAAATAGCTACAAAAACAAATAACAAGATTGTTGGAAAGCAAAATTTTAATTGTAAGGATAAATTTATCTACTAAAAAAATTGAAATGAGCACTAGGAAAATTGAATATAGATAAAAAACATGATTAACATTTGATATAAATAAACAAAGAATTCATTACTTAGCACTAAAAAAATAGGAGTATGAGACACTTTAGATATAATAAACAAATTGAAACATAACTTTATTTGTATTCTTTTCAAACGGGATGTATAAAGACACATACACGTTCATTTTTTTTTTCTGTACAGAGGTTAACTCCTAACTATCCTACTGCCTGTCGAAACAGTCCGGAATTGGTTTGGAAATCTATTCCAGAGTGAAGAAGCTGCACATCTGAATGATTTCTTTCCGTAAGTAATACATGTAGTTCCAGCCTGTGGTATGTCCAGGATGTTACTATACATAAAATTATATTTTGAGTCCTTTAGATTGACTTAGTCACTCAAACACACTGGAGCCTTCCCATTGACAGTTTTGTAAGTTTCTTATCTGCTCTTCATACAGTTTATGAACATTAATATGTGGTAGCGTAGCGACAATTTATTTTGTGTCTACGCGGGGGTACAAAGATGCGGAGATGTGAATATATATTGACAAAGAGGACAATGTGACATTTAATCTGGTGAGACATTCAAAGTTAATGCAGTAATGCACGAATAAATTGTAAAACACGCAATCTGGAATATAACACAATATGTACAACGTTCAAATTTTTTTATTAAGGACAAGCCTCTCGTTTAAAATATGAAAATGTAACTGTCTCGAGTAGATAAATTTTGTATCACACTTGACGCAGTGGTAGAATCTTTATATAATCAATCGATTTGGAAAAGTATAAATCGGGTCAGAATTAGGGAAAATGATTGATCAACCCCAGAGATGTGATATTCACCAAGACAAACGACCAAAGTAAATATCACATCTCTGGGGGTTGATTAATCATTTTATCAAGTCAAGAATTATTTTATAATATGACTTTTTGATCCATCTCCAATTTTCGAGTATTTAACTGATCCTTATTTTATAATATATATATATATCATTTGATTTGATAGTTGGTAGCTTTTTGATTTTTATAAGTTAAAATATTCAATAAAATGTTCACTTAAATATGATTCTGAAATCGCTTTATAGGTAGTGCCCCTGATTGACAACAGGAAGTACATGATATTGTAACCACGTGGAACGGAGACCCAGTTATTTGTCCCTTTAAATTAGGATAAATTGATAATTGTATTTAGTGTACATCGTAATATATCATTCTATTTGTGATAGGATAATTAACTTATAACATTCTATTGGTGAACAGATGTTGTTGACTTCATACTGAAAGTGTGCCTATATATCCTATATTGGCAGAGATACAGATTAGCTTAAGCGCATTGAAAGTCATAGTAAATAAATGGGGTACTTAAGCGCTCAACTCTAATCCTGACCTGGGACAGTAGTGTAACAGCACAACATAAGAAAAAACTGTAAAAATTAGTTGCAATTGGCCTTACTCAATAGATCGATATGAATAGGCAATATAAATCCATCATAATCCGGGGATGATCTCTAGTGCTCTGGAAGGTAATCAGATGCTGCACAACGTGTGGCACCCGTTGTGTTATTCTTGAAAGTACAAACCCAGTGATTTGGTCTAATTCGGTAAGTCACATTCGAGGAAATGAGGACTGGATTGTGGTTACGACAATTATAACATATCCGTCGTCACCTGTGAAGACGATATTCCAAAAAGTTTTGTGCGGGGTATATCAGAGAATGCCATTTATAAAAATAAAAGATAGATATTCGGAGGACCACTTCAATACTTTATTGATATGGGTTGCCGCTGGGTTTCTGTTACCCCACCCTTTTCATATAATTTAGATTTCAAAAATGTATACCTTTTCATATATTGCGTAGGTAAAAATGTTACACTTTTCCATATTGTTTGGTTTGGTTTGGTGTGTAATGTAACAATGGAATACCAAAGTGAGAAAAGTGAGAAAATTGATTGATAAAACACAGCCGGGAACACCAAGAAAGATGACAGACGAAGTTATGGAAATTACCTTGTATATAGGAAGTGGACCCCCGAGAAAAAAGGTTTTTTTTTCAATTTAGTGCGATGTATATCAGATAATGCAATTTATAAAACTAAAAGATAGATATTCGTATATGTTCAAATGATCATACACGCTAGAAAAAATCGGAGCATTCTTAATTTAAGAATTGATACTTTGTCGCTTAGTCCGATACTCCGTTGAACGATTTCCCTGTTACTTTAGCGTGAATTGTTTAAAAGTGTCTCATTTGTTGACAATAAAGTACAAGTCATTTGAATTGTGTCTGGCCTGCGACATTAATGTCGCGGAAGTGAAACACAGCAAACCTATTTTCCGTCATCGGCGTCTTCATCATTTAGAGCGTTGGGTTTCTCGTTTGAAATGTTTTACATTAATTTTGTCATTTCGGGACCTTTTTATAGCTTACTATGCGGTATGGATTTTACTCATTGTTGAAGACCATACAGTGACATATATGTCAATTGGTTTGCGGTTGAGAGTTTTCTCATAGACATTTTCTTATTTTTTATTCAACATTTTTGCAGTACATATTGCCGAATTAAACTGTTTTGTCATAATAAATTTGTAAACCTCCATGAATTGTTATAAAACTTGTATAGGAGTTAATCTTCAAGATCAAGATAAAGCATCGACAGAAAAACAATTTTTTTTATTTATTTATTTTTTTTTTTACCGATAAATGGACTTTTTACAGACAAAATAACACTTTTACACTGACAGCAAAAATCTGAGGCAAGACACATGGTTCCGTGAAATCCTTCACCAATTTATAATAATGCTGCTTCTATTTGAGAACTAAGGACAACAAACCGGTCAGACCAAGGGGTTTTGGAATATTCCCTTTTTTATGTCCGAATTATTGTAATTTTTTAGTACTTTTTTTCTTATTTTTGTCTACCGTTCCCCTTTTTTCATACCAAATAACTCTGAAAAATAACTCGAACTTTAATTTGAACTCTACCTCAATGGATAGTTACACTCATCCGAAACGACGTATGGAAACCGGATTAAAAATTAAACTATTTTTCAACAAAATGGTCACGTGGTTTTACCTCATCAAGTAATATAATAACCACATCAAAGAATGATACGATCACATCAAATAATCACGGTAACGAACATATAATGTAGTGTAAAATGTCAAATTTAGAAATATTATTACGTAATGTTAAAGTCATATAAAGAATTAACAAATCGCCATTACCAAATAACAAAACCACATCATGTAATGAAACAACTACATTACGTTTAGCCACATACACATCAAGTGATGTTAAAGCCATACAACCACATTGCATTATGGTGAAACCTCATCGAGTAATGACAAAACCATATTAATTAATATCAAAACATCATTACGTAATGTCAAAAACATATTGTGTAAAGACAAAATATCATCAAGTAATAATTAAACCACATTACGTAATATCAGATACCACATAAAACAGCTTTGGCGTTCCATAGTTATCTGTTATCTGGAACGGGGGCCAAGTTATTTGCCCCCATTGAAACCCATTGAAAATCATAGTTAATAAATGGGGTGCTGTTCAATAAATAATTTTGGGGATTTCTGTTTCATGTTAGGCATTGGTTTCGAAGTTTATCAGTACAATCTCGGTGCCTCATGACCGGCATTCCATTGCAAAATTTTGTTTTGATTGACAACAGAGTCAGTCAGTCTACTTCCGGCGAAGAGTAAAGGCTAGAATTTAGGCAATTTACTCTATGTACTGATGCCAAATTACATTTAAAACAATCAAAATGTTTATAGAAATTCAAACTAGAAAGCCTAGTACCCTTTCAAATAAATCTACATTCAGTTACAGAACTTGTGTAATAATAACACTACACCATTTTAGATAAAAGTTATATTTTTTAAGAATTACATTCGTACTGGACTGGTTGCCGTAACTGGGATCCTTTTCCATCTGTTAAACAAATCAAACAAATGTCCGATTCGCACTTTGTTCGTAGTGAATTGTTTTTTAAACCGATGTACTCTCTTGAAATCAAATACACGTAGGTGCATGCTAGATTTAATCATTTGTGTGTTAAATAAGTTTTAGACAATTTCGTGATTGTGTTATACAAAATTTGAACAAAAAACCCTGTCCTACATTGAAAAGAGGAGGGATTAATAAAAGTAGTTTTACTATAATTATATAACATCATAATACGAATTACATTTGCTTCTTTCCAATGTACTTTCCAAACAGTTTCAGTAACTTCACTTTAGTTTAGATCCCATAGGTAAAATTGATTGAATGCAATAATTATACATTAAGCACAGAAACAAAGATATGTACACCTGCTTTGTTTTGAAAGATAAAAAGAAAGCATCATTTGCGAAGGGAAATCGAGAGACACAATTATGTTCCGGTAACATGAAAAAACCACAAGGGACATCAATATGCATATAAACGAAAAGAAGAGCGACACGACCTTGCAGAAAAAACATATAAAAGGAAATATTCAGGTGGTACAGTTTGGGCTAACAATAACCGTCTCTTGCAAATCAACCACCGAATCGAGATAATTTTTTGTGAACGAGGAAGGAAAGAGGGGTCCTGCGTCATACTTGTGTCATACTGGAAAATTGTAAATATTTTTTTTTTAAATGTATAGTTGGTGAATTGGTCTGATCGATTAATTGATCTCTGGACATTTCATGGCGATGAATTTAGATATTATTACTATACTAATTCATTTTTACATAAAAAGATAAAATATTTGGATCCTAATTCTCTTAAAATTCATTAAAATAATATAAGATGGAAAAATTCCGATGAACAATGAAAAATTAAAATGATTGCACGCTTGTTATCTCTTTATTTGTGCTCATTCATTATATTTCGTAGTGTTACATTTGAAATAAAATCGACTGCGGTGCACTCGATATGGTTGAACCTTTTTCATCAACGTGAACCTGTCATGTTTTTCTTTTCTTTCTCATTCACATAAAAGAAATAAAACCCGAGAAAAAAAGGAAGTAATAGGAGATGACTACATTTTAAAATATATATTATTAAACTTACCATTATTAGCTGCTATAACTACATGTATATCCTCTTCGTTGTCCGTAATGACACACCAAGTCCGAATAGTTTAAAAGAACCGAAAGATTTGTAAGTCGGAGCATACAATACTGAACAAGCAAGTTTTCAATTATTGAAGAAAAGTTCAGTTACTGCAACGGTATGTATGTGAAGTTAGTGTGCGGTTCGTTATTCGTTTTTCGATATTCAATATCCAACAAGCTGCTAGCAAACGTTTCGATATTCAACCTCTCTAGTTAAAACTAATCAAAATTTGAATATTCGATAACTTATTCAAAGAAAGATAAAATGCAATCGTAGTTATACTTTTAAAACATGATATTTCAAAATACAAACTAACACTCTAGTAGTATTTGAAAATATATTAAATATAGATATGGAAAAGTTAAAAAGGACATGTCCGTAATGTTTTGTCTTCGATACAAAGTATATACTGGGGACTCAGAGTTCAAGTTTGATATAAAAATATCAAAATATATCGCAAAAGACTACCGGAGAGAGACCTTCCTGATCTTTTAATGTCGATAACATTTGGCTAACAATTAGACTAGGTATGAATACAGATATTTCCCAGAAACATTTCTTCTTCGATATGTAAGTCACTGTAACCAAAATTATAATTGTCATATTAAATATGAACATATTTTATATCGAACTGCGGTATACTACTGTTGCCTTTATTAAGCAGTCCCCGGTAAAACATAGAGCCCTCCGTTCATAGAGAAGACAAAATATTTTCCACAAATGAGGATCAGGAAAAGTGGGTAAAAAGTGCTGAATAATGGGTAAAAAATATAAAGAATAGAGAAAAATTGGACAAAAATATAAAGAGTATGTGGTGCTTACATATAAATAAAAGAGAATAATTACCTTAAAAATTAAAGAGGACAGAAATAAAGTACACCCCCCCTCAAATCCAGATTCTCACAAATTCATCGTTATTATATCTGTATATCTGTATTTTCGTATTAACTTTTTCTGTGCTAAATTTTATGATGATTGTTACAATGTGTGAGACATGGGAAGTCTATCTAACGCATCCAGTCATTTTTCATTGACTTTTGTATATATAGGTTGCAATTCTGTAAATATAGACAATGCAATTTCCCATAGGAACTCCCTTTACGGCTACTGTGCCACTTTTACTATGAAGAAGTTTCGTAAACAATTATATCCTAGAATGGAAAGTTGATATGCAATACTATTTTATTCAAAGGTCGAAACATAGTGCTGTGCGGCATATTTTCAACATTTATAAGCCCCGAACTTCTAAGAATTTAAATTTCTAATAAAATTCTGTATCATCCTATCTTCACTCTGGGTCTTCCTCAGAATTCAATTTCGCCGCTATCCATGTGTATTTATTCAGGCATTTTTGCGCCTTTGGCCTTGTATGTTTTTTAATTTTATTTCAATTACAATGTATATGTTTTAGAGTTTAGTATGCCGTCTAGTTTTACTGAACTAGTACACATTTCTATTTAGGGTCCAGCTGAGGCCCGCCTCTGGGTGCGGGATTTTCTCGCTGCGTTGAAGACCAATTGGTGGCCTTCGGCTGTTGTCTGCTCTTTGGTTGGGTTGTTGTCTCTTTGACATATTCCCCATTTCCATTCTCAATCTTAACATTTCCGAGTTATGTCTTTATGAAATGAAACATAGAGATCATATTTTGGAACCAGTACGGAAACATAAAACGTATCTATGAATATTATATATCTCCCCAAAATGCGTAGTTTGTAAAACAGCTGTATTTACAAAAAGCAACCCATATATAGTAGTGACACTTTAAGTCCCTTGCAAAGGCGTTTGGGGAACAGAATTCATATTTTTCATTTTTTTTTTTAATTTTAATTATAATTAGATGGTTCTATCATGTCTATACTAAATATTGATATACATTGTGATCAGGAATTATCCTAAATACCAGAGACCCTTAAACAGAGTTCAACAATCAAAACTTCTAGTTGGGAATTAATGTGGTGAGGATCGACAGGACCGTCAGTTTTCGAGAACACTATCCAAGACATAAAGTTTCCATCAATTAATTTTTGTGTCTATACGCTAACTTACTCTATGTTATGAAAAGTGAAAGATTTGAAGTATCTTGTCATTGCGCTGCCCGGGGTTGAATTTTCGATGAATGTTTATTGCAAAGTGACACTTTTTGATAAAGGTATCAATACTTAGCAAGTTTTGTTTACAGTAAAAGACCAGGAAGGTCCCAACGTCCCTTGCAATATATTTTGAATATCAAACTGCAATTTCAGCCCTCTGAGCTCATCCAAGACAAAACACTTTCCAAAAAATTCCAAATTTTACAGAAGTTTAGTTTGACACATTGCAAATCTTTTAAAAAGTTATAGGCAATTGAATTATAAAGTCCGATAAAATTGATGCGTTTCTTTTGTTGCTGAGTGCATATGAAATGTGATAGAACACATTCTAGAATATGAAACACATTTCATTAATGTCTATATATTTTTTCGTGATCTTTTAATACTCCCAATGATATAAAGTTATGGATATAAGCTACTGAGAGGTGTTATAAGATTTTTTTATTGCGATTAAATCATACCACATCACTTATCTTATATATTTTGGAAAAAGGAAATGAAAACATGAAAAATGAATATAAAAAAACCCCAATGGAATCCCAAGTGATGGTTCAAATTGTCAATACCAACAATTAAAATCTTTACGTAGCGTTCACTTTTAAACTATAAATTAAAGGTGCATGCTAGGTTGTATGAGTAAAATACGTAATCCTGTCATACTGAAAATTAAGAAAAAGCATGCGTTCAAAACAGAAGTCAAAGAGAACAATATAGTAGGAAAACAAGACAAGTAACAGATTTTGGACACGTAATTAAATTGGTAAAAAAGGTTTTGATTATGTTGGAAACCAAAGTTTTGTTTTGCAAGACATTCTCTTTCGTTGAACCTAAAGTACTCTAATTGAATTCAATTCACTGCTTGTTTTCCTTGAGCAAAATTAATTTTACTTTTAAAAAAAACCATTGTTTGTCTATAAAAAAAAGTAAAATCACAAAAATACTGCTCGCCGTAGCGTCATGGCCCTTATTCTGCAAATACATCCGCGTATCTCGTTCGTGGTTTGACAAGTTCAAATAGATGTTTTGAGAATTGTAAGGGAAAATGCAAAATGTGATTCTGAAAAATAACATTGTAAACCATTAGTTTTTAGTCATTCAGTGCTAAGACTATAATTATTTGTGTTGTCGAATAGAACTCATTGCTGTACTGATAATTTTTTATGTATTCCTGCCAAAGTCCTATACACGTAAGTATCAATTTGATTAATTAAAGATGATGCATGCAATGAAGGAAATGTTTGCAACTTGGATAATCGTTTACAATTGCCTACGTATTCGTTTAGTTTCATGGACGAAATACTTTCAATTTACCAAGTACACATACATAGAGGCAATGAGCAAAATTCAGACATTGGTAGGTAAGTAACATGTTTTGGAGATAAGTTTTAATAGTGTTATAAACGCAGAGAAAACCCAATGAAGCTGTCATTTTTCTAAAATAGTGGATCTCTTTATAAGGACAATTAGGGATACGGAAGACAGAGGTACTAAATTCTTAATATAAATTCAGTACCAGATGATAAAACAAAAATGTTACTCTGTAGTATATCTAAAAAAATGTAATTTTTGTTAATTATCTCACATGCTATGAAATTTACGAATAGGAAATGAATTGTAATACATAATCATGTATTTTATTTCGTCACAGATGCTCTGTTACGATATCATTAGATGTTTCACCTTGTTAGTAAAATTATGCATACCATCATATATTGTCGTATTGTTGCATTTACATTTGATGACAACTACTGAAAAGGTAAAATTTTAGGGTGACGTATACATTTTAGGTATGTACTTTTTTGTAAAGGAAATTTTTTATTCTGAAAATTATTATTAAAAAATAAAGTTAGAAATGCGATATTTAAACTGGATATTTTAGATTCATAACCGTTTACAATCTAAATTTTACATTATATAATCGCGTTTTGGAGTTCAATATACAAACAACATTTTTAAAAAACGTGTATTTCTAAATAGTAAACAAGTCACTACATTGGTAAAAAACAAACATGTTTTTTTATGTTTCCCAATGACATCAAGATCAAATAAAACAAGTTGATATAGATATATCAATTTTACGTTTTCGGGCTTACATTCAATCAAAGGTAGTTACATTTAACTTGAACTTTTGAAGGTATTTAATTATTCAGCTTTAATTGGTCAATATAAGATGTTTTTCGCAGAAGTGATAGTCCGTAATTCGGCGATTGCATCTCTTGTATACTTTCTTGCAATGTTTCTTCCTGAACGGAGAGTAGATCCACCAGGAATTTATGAGAAACCCTTCAAAGAAATGTATGATTACATTGTTGGTAAGTTTTTGAACTTGGCTATTTTTTCTCAAGATTCGAAACCATATAAGTTAAGTCCAATCGTCAATTCTCGGTCGACTCCGCTACTTTCTTGGAGGAACTGAATCGGCGATGTTTTGACGAGTGCAGATAACTCATGTTTGTGATCATAATGATGGTATACGTTAAAGATTTCGTTCTTGTTTCTTTCATGAATATGATGGTCAGTGTTTTGCATGATGAAAATTGTAAATCTTCAATACGATATTGAAAAAAGATAATTTATTTTATACTGTGGATTCATTTATTTTCGTGGATATTTAATTTCGTGGTTTTGCCAAAGTATGCATTCAAGCCAATGTAGCAATTTGTTAAACATTTGAATTCGTGGTCAACCTGCACCCTCGAAATCCACGAAAATTGTTATCCAACAGTAAGGAATGGACAGACAGCTTACATAAAACAACATATTGCGTAACTAATATGTTAATGTGGAAATTTTAAAGTTCTTCCAAACCACTGTAACTATAAATAACTATAAACCAACTTTTATCCACGATTTCAAAATAGTTCGCAAGAAACAACCTAAAAGTTTGTGAGTCATACCAGAGCGAGGGTGAGGATCACATCTTTCTTTGAAAAGTCATTAAGAAAAATGTTATACTATGGAAGTACTTTTATTCGTGTTACCAATTCTCGTGGTTTATGTGGATGGCTTTATCTACGACTTTGAGTATCCAACAGAATGTAACAACTGTTGTCAAAATCAAGACATGTAAAGATCCCCTATAGATTTGACTACAGTTGGGTGCAGACCAAGCATTACATGTTAACGCGTGGAAAAAGTTATCTCTGCGTTTACTTCAAAATTTTAGTAGACATCAAAAGTCAACGGCCGTTTTCTTTCATGTTTACCTCTGCGTTAACCCGAAAAATGCGCGTCTTCTAATTTTGTTTATAGTTAAAGGGTGTTTACTTCCGCGTTTACTTCCGCGTTAACGTGAAAGTGGAGCGTCTTCTGTTTTTCTTTGTAAAAAGTAAACGCACGTTTACTACTGCATGGTGGGTTACCCAAATGACTGGACCAATGATATGACAATGATAGAACAATGACATGACCAACATGAACATTGCTATTAACTTTTTTTAATCATAGGATTTATGTGAAAACGTGACCTGATCAACGTTGACAATTACCGGACCAATATCATCAATGACAGGACCAAATGAAAGTGCTTATAACTTTTTTATTTCTAAAAGAATTCATCTCAATTTGAAATTTAATAAGCCGGATAATTGTGTACTTTTATACCTCTACCTTTATACCTTTATAAATTGTTAGACATAAAAGTGAAGAAATTTCAAGTTCAAAATTGCAAAATTTGTTGTCGCATAAAAAACAGTTGCCAATATTTTCCATTTTGTTAGAGTATTTTACAACGGCATTAAAATTCTGTTCTTTATGTCGTTTAGGATGAATAGTTTTACACAAATTTAGAGCTCTATAAGTCAACAGTTACTAATATGTATGTCAATAACTATATTTCTTTTATTTTTATTAATATTCTTGTACTTGGCTAATAATTGAGTACTTGTTATACATCAGGGTGGATTATTAGACATAAAAGTGAGGAAATTTAAGTTTCAAACTGCAAAATTTATTGTCGCATCAAACAAAAAATTAGCAATATTTTTGATTGTGTTAGAATATTTTACAACGGCATTAAAATTCTGGTCTTTTTGTCCATAAGAATGAATAGTTTTACGCAAATTGAGAGCTCTTTAAGTCTACGCTTACTAATATTTATGTCAATAACAATAAAAAGTGACAATATTTCTTTTTTTAATTAATATTCTAGTATTGCCTGATAATTGAGTTTTTTTTATACCTCAGGCTGGATTGTTAGACATGAAAATAAAGAAATTTGCGTTTAAAATTGCAAAATTTGTTGTCACATAAAAATAAGGTGCCAATGTTTTCAATTTTGTTAGAATATATTTTGAAACGGCATTAAAAATCTGATCTTTTTGTCCATAAGGATGAATAGTTTTACACAAATTGAGAGCTCTCTAATTCTACGGTTAATAATATTGATGTCGATAGCAATAAAAAGTGACAATATTTCTTTTTTTTTTTTATTAATATTCTTGTATTGGCTTGATAATTAAGTACTTTTCTAGCTCAGAATGGATTGTTAAAAATAAAAGTGAAGAAGTTAAAGTTTAGAATTGGAAAATTTGTTGTAACATCAACATACATGTAAGGTGTCAGTATTTTAACTTTTGTAAAAATATTATATTACAGCATTAAAATCCTGTTCTTTTGGTACACAATGACGAACATTTTTACACAAATTGAGAGCTCTTTAAGTCTACGGTTAATTATATGTATAACGACATCTAATAAAATTGACATTTTACGTCGTATATATAAATGTCGATTTTCAAATTCAATAAACCATGAACTACGGCAAGTATTTTGAAATAAGGGTATTGTCTGAAAATATTATAGATCATTTGATGTAGTCTGTTTCATTGCCTAGCTAAATCTACCGTAATAAATATTAACTGTTGTTAACATATAAATCTTTTTTTTTATGTTTTGCAGTATTTACTAATCCAAATAATTACTGAAATTTTTTTTTTAACGATACTTTATTTATTTATCATTTGCAATTTATCAATAAGCCAGAAATAGTATATCTATAAGTTCTATAGTTAACGGGAATCGTAAACGCGTGTTTTCTAAGTGCATGTACACAGGTAAAGATGTTAAATCTGTGATAAACGCCAGTTTACTACCAACTAAGCGTACACAGAGTAAACGTGCGTTTACTCGAGTAGACAATTGAAATTTCTATTTTCATCGCGCAATTTTAGAAAACGCGCGTTTACTGGTAAACGCGAAAATTAGAGTTGACAAATAAAATATTTGCAAGCGGCGTTAACGTGCGTTTACTTCATGTTATGCTTGGTCTGCACACAACTGTACATCGATACGGGCATATAATCTAGAGAAACATAGAATATCAACAAACGCACTAAGACTATATGCAGTGACGTAGCACCAGTGTAGCATGTACAAATTCAGACAGGATTATAATATTTATAGGATGATGAAGTGTTAATTTTATCTCCTCATAATTCTTTCACGAAAAAAAAACATATTGGGCTTGCCTTTTTTATTATTTAATAAGAATTAATTAAAACTACATTTGTAGCATTTTTCATGCAATATGTTTTTAAGTAACATGTTAATGGGCCAATTAACACCTTTGTTGATATATAATTTGTTGTTCAATCGATTTCGGGTTAATTATTAGTGTCAAAACTTCTAATAACACGGGTGCTGCATTTAAAATGTTTACTTTATTATTTCCGTCAATCGACACGTTCTATTTTTTTTTAATAAAAAGAGGACATACAGGCATTCAAATTGATGCGAAAACAAATTTGAAGTCATTGTGTTCCAAAATTTCTGTCATTCTATATTAAACATGCTCAACATTCCATCCTGAGTTAACAAATCTACAGATTTATGAAACAGCCGTTAAATATTTTTTCATAAAGTACCAAAACGGTCCATTTTGGTTGATGTGGTCGAATATATGTGTTATTATGGTAATACAAACCACCCCGAAATATGAAAACTGCTGACTTTTAAATACAATTCATTATTATATATAAAACGATGAAATGCTAGAACTCGAAATTTATGTGGACAATTTTTTTTAACAATATTGCTGTCGTTTGTATTGAATGAGAGATCCTGAATACACAAATTTACAGATTTATGATACCGCCGTAAAGTTTTCACAATAAAGTACAAGTATGGTCAGTTTAAATTGATGCAGTAAAAATATTAGGCCATACATATATAAAAAATATAATGACCAACCTGAGTTATGAAAGCTACTGATATTTTTTTTTACAGTTTAGCATTTTCAATAAAAAAGAGGAAATGGTGGCAATGTAAATTGACAATAGAAAATTGTTGTAGGTATTGTGTACCAATATTGCTGTCATATATATTATACAAGCCATCATGAGTGAGCACATTAACTGATTTAAGAAACTGCTACATAGTCATTAAATATTTTCATGATCAAGTGAAACTATAGTCCGTTTATGTTCATGAAGTAACATATGTGTGTTATACAAAATATCCTGACGGTAAAAACTGATGATTATTAATTACTGTACAGTGTTTTGAATAAAAAAAAAAGAAGTGCTGGCACTCTTATTTAGATGGAAAAAAATATGGTCTTAGCATACAAAAATTGCCGTCATTTGTAATATACATTCTATCCTATTTTCTGATTTATGATGTCTTCATATTAATTTGTTTAAATAACGGATATGGTCAGTTTTTGGTTGATATGGTCGCATATTTTTTGTTATCATTGTCATTCATACCGTTCTGAGAATTAGACAATATACGTTGAGTGTCTTGAAATATGAAAATGATTTGTATGAGGCTTAGAAACGGGGAAAATGCGAGGTTATATCGAGCATTTTCCCGTTTCGTGCCGAATACAAATGAATATCATATTTCAAGACACTATACGTATACTGTTTTTATACTGAAATCGATAAAAAAAAATTAAAAAAAATAAACATATGTAACAAATATTGTTTAAAAAATTGTTAGAAATTGTCAGAAATTGTTAAAAAAAAATTGTTAGAATTAGACAATATACGTTGAGTGTCTTGAAATATGAAATTGATTTGTATGAGGCTTAGAAACGGGGAAAATGCGAGGTTCTATCGAGCATTTTCCCGTTTCGTGCCGAATACAAATGAATTTCATATTTCAAGACACTTTACATGCTATACGTATACTGTTTTTATACTGAAATCGATAAAAAAAAAATTAAAAAAATAAACATATGTAACAAATATTGTTAAAAAAAAAGTGTTTTGGAACTTCCCTCTTGAGGGTACCATTTTGTGGTATTTCCCTATGAGCATAGTCCAGGCGGTAAGACATTGAAATTTTAAGAAATAAGAAGGGGAAAATGAACTTAATTAATAACATTTGATACACATGGTATATAAATTAACAATTTGAAGATATAACAAGTTTAAATGCATAAAAGTTTGACCATTGTTACTACACGTTGTCATGGTTGTGACGAGACGTTGTTGATGAAATACAGTAGTTCCGTTTAGTAGGCGGGGCTTATAGGTTAGTTGAGGTCATTGACGTATAAAGCTAACGTTTATACGTATAGCGTTATCTGTATAGTAAAATAGCTGATTGCAGTATAAATTACAACTACTGATTTCTACTGACGATTCAGTATTCTGGAATAAACAGAGGAAATGCTTCCACTCTAGATTGATGCAGAAACAAAATTTTAGTCATCGTGTACAAAAAGTGCTGTCATATGTACTGTTTAATCCATTCTTTAAAAAATCGAATTTATTTAGTTGATTAATGATACCACAGCATAACTTCCATTATACAATTCATGGTGAGTTTTGGTTGATACGGTCGAATATTTTTGTCATATGTACTGTGTAATCCGTCATATAAAAACCGAATCAATTGATTAAATTATTATTATAATTATAATATAATTTTCATTATACAAAACAAATATGGTCAGTTTTGGTTGATGCGGTCAAACATTTTTGTTCTACTTATCGAACCCGAGATATAAACTCTACTGATTATTTGCGATTGTTCAGCATTATGAATAAAAGAAATGATATGCTGGTACACAAAATCATCGAGGAACATTTTTTGTTGTCAATGTATACTAATATTGCTGTCATTTTTAATATACAATCCCTCATGCTATATAATTTTGATATTCTAGGGAAAACATAGTCAGTTTTGGTTGATGCAATTAAATATTTTTGTTTTACAAACCATCCCAAGATTTAATAACTTCTGTTTTTTTGTGGCGGTTCAGTTTTTCCCCCAAAAAAGGAGAAATGGGGCACTTTGAATTAAAACCGATCATAAATCTAAGTTAAATTACACCAATTTAGATTTCTTTTATCATGTTTACTTAAAATCATATACATACCTTGAAATATTAGATATACTTTAGCTGTAATCAATATCGTTTTTGACTTGTTAAAGACAGATCAGGGAGATATTTGTATTTCAATCAAAGTTATATGCGTACTGTATTTGTTTAAACTGCATTGTTCATTTTTGTTTGTATCAAGAAACAGAGACATGTATGAATATTTTTTTTTCAATTTTATCAAATGAATGTGAATTGAGCTGATAACCTAAACGTTAAATAGAATAGGTCTGGTTCAATCGTAGTTCTCAAAGTGAAAGTTACCTTACTGCAGTTAAATTCAGTAGCGGAGCTGTCAAAAGATAACTTTTCAGCCGTCATAAATGGGACAGTCTTAAGACCAAGTCTGCTTTAAAATTTTACCTTGATTTTGGTCCTAGGACCGGTTGAAGTAGTCCTGAAAATGACTGGTTATCAAGTTAACTTGCTGAACAGCACACATCAGTACGAATAAGTAAAATATAGATTTTGTAAATTATATTTTGTAGTAGGAGCTGGTTCTGCAGGAAGTGTTGTTGCCACTCGACTATCGGAGGATTATGCAACATCAGTTCTGTTGTTGGAAGCTGGAATATCGGATTTGGAACCTGATGACGTGACCCAAATACCATAGTTGTGGCCTTCCCTTATAGGTTCTGAGAAAGACTGGGGATATCTTTCAGTTCAACAAAAGTACTCCCATTTTGCTTACAAAAATGAGGTAATAATAACTTTCTGATATGAATATCTTTTAATTGAAGTTACATCATGGTGTACATTTTGGCAGGTCAGCATTTAACATGTTTAAAAAATATTGTTGCGAACTATAATCAATATAAAAATTATATTTGAGTCAGGTTAAAACGGTAAAGTAAGTGAATCGACACTAGTTCAATAGAATAAGACGCATATATTTCAAAACAATGCAATAGACTAAATTAAACAGTTAATGCTAAGTATTTCAAGTCAAACAAGTGGTTAGGAAGGAACAATCGTATACTACTTCGCTTTATCAATGATATTTCCATTCGCAACTGAAAAACAATTGTCGGCAAATTGCATACGATTAATTCACGTTGGTATGTTCAATTTGTCATAGTCACAATCCGGTCCTCTTTTCATCTATAGTTACATCATATAATGCGACTAAGTGTGGATTTATGATTGCAATTATTACATGTATTAACGCCACGAATGCATATAGTGAAATATACCCCTAACGGAGCACCTGTGTTTTTCTGTGTTTTTTTTTATGTTTGTCGTACTACATGTACACACTTTAAGTTTATTTGCAGTGTTTTATCAACTGTGTGTATCTTACCATTGAGATAAAACATGAAATAGTAGTAAATATTTTCACTGATCGACGATTTACTACTTTCTACTTTTTTTTCTTTTTTATTTCTTTTTCTTTTGTTTTATGTTGCTCGGTTTCCTTTTTTTTTTTAGTGTGTGTTTCTCATCTCGTCCGTATGCCATTGTACCGGGACGATTTGACACAATTAGTTTCTCCGAAAAAAAAATCCTTTTCTGCACGATTTAGATTCCCTTTCTGTAAAACGAATTGAGACCAACTGGTAATAAATTGTTTTTGGAGATATGTCGACATACAATAACAGAATAGCACATAGTACATGAGATGCAAATAATCCTAATAACAAGTTCTTGTTATCTATGTAAATGAAAGGCACATGTACTCATCCAACAGTAATATATTACAGACTGTCGAATTATTGCCATATGTAAAAATATTTAACGTTTTTAACAGGAAAGATGCACATCCTAGTTTTACTTATTTATTTTTTTTAAATATAGAGGGCTTACATACCACAAGGCAAAATGCTTGGAGGTTCATCGTCGATAAATGCACAAGTCTTTGTAAGAGGCAGTCGTAACAACTATGATCAATGGGAACACGAAGGGGCAGTCGGTTGGGGATACGACGATGTGCTGCCCTTCTTTAAAAAACTCGAAAACGCTACAGATACAACCTACAGAGACTCGAGTAAGTTATACCTCTATAGTTATAAGAATTGTATTGTAGCATTATATTTACCGAACAACAAACAAAATCAAAGCCACTTAGTAGAAGACATTCAAATAACGGAAAACTGTTCTGCCTAGTTTTACGAATAAAAGGTCATTGCACACTAAGAACCTAATCTTACTGAATTGTCTATAAATATCTGAATTGTAATTCGATCTGCTATTTCAATGTTTGTCTGTTTTAAACTTAAGGATATATATCAAACTCAAAGAGGAAAATCATGATGTCATATAAGTTTTAATGCCGTCAAAATAAATTTACAAGCTGTTTTGTGAGATTTTAAAAATTTTGGTCATTTGTCTCATTGGCAATCATTCCACATCTCCATATTTTTATCAATAACGTAAAATTCCTTGACAGCCCAGGGTTGATATACACAAAGCATAGAGGCCTTAGCCAAATTGGAGATAAATTTTTTAAACTTTTATTTCGGATTCAATTTTTTTTTTCAAATTCTTAATAGTTTTCATACTCAATCTGTTTGATTCAATGTTAAATGAACATCTGGAGTAAGCATCTATAAACTGTTATAATTTTCGCAAATTTAAATGTCGCAAATGAAATGCAGCAATCTGATATCATTATTGGCAAAATGAGTCTTTTTATAAATACCCCTTCTTCGTTGGAACATACTATTTGCATGGTTTAATCTATCAGAACATATTTGAAATTATCAAAAATCTTGAATTGTAGAAATTTTTTATAACCATTTGCAGACAATTCAGTTTCAATAATATATGTGAGTTCAAATGTTTTATAGCTTTACGAGGACTTCATGGACCTATAGTAATAAAAGAGATTACTGGGAGTATTTTACAGTCATTTCACCAAACAGCGGCAATGGAAATTGGGTTTCCTACAGTAGATTGCAATAGTGATGATCCGATAGGTAGATTATTAGTTAGTATTAATGGTGTGGGTGGTTTTTAACTACCTTGACTACCCATAAGGGTCTTGTACGGTCG
Organism: Mytilus galloprovincialis; assembly: GCF_965363235.1. Classification (NCBI taxonomy): domain Eukaryota; kingdom Metazoa; phylum Mollusca; class Bivalvia; order Mytilida; family Mytilidae; genus Mytilus; species Mytilus galloprovincialis. The sequence continues at coordinate 77,584,245 of NC_134845.1, read as the reverse complement.
GTAGTTATTATTAAGGGCGATAAAGAAAATCTGAGAATTAGAGTTTTCATTAAGTTGCCTATATTCAAATTAAGTTAATCTATTTAAAGATTAAACAAGTCAAAATAAAAACAAATAAGTAAATACATGAACTTATGGATGTACTTAGGTGAAATTTTAAAAGTCTAGAATTTAAAATTGATACTATAAGTCAGAAGAGCATTAGTTAAGGAACAACATGAGCTAAAATAGTCTTGGTTTGACCCAGCAGCGGTTTGAAGCAACGACCTTATTTTTACAAATTATATATAGACGATGTTAATGCTACTCGAACTTTGTAAAACGTCATCGATGTTTTTGCAAATGTTTTCGAAGGCATGGTTTTGTCAATATACGACTTTTCCTATTTCTTCATTGGTAGCTAACAAGATATTCGGCAATTATTAATTGTCAACATCACAAATAAAACAGTATGGTCGTGGGATATAGAAAACATGTGCTGAGGTTTTGAACCATTTAATAAATTTGCTTGTTTCCATTAATCTGTTTTTGTATATTCATGTTTCTTTAGGTCTTATGACTTTTGACCTGCTTCGGTATATGTGAATCCAATTTTTGTGTTTTTAAATTTAAATTTTCCTGATACGATACGAATTGGTCCTGAGTTGCGATTCGGACGCATGCGATTTTTATAGTTTAATTTTTTGTATCCCAAGGTATCTTAATTTGTACTTTATCGGGAAAGTGTGAATACGTCATTATGTGTTACTTACTGTACTGCTAACTACAAAACATTTTTTGTTGCGTCTCTGTAAGAATCATTTGTACTAGTTTATTTGTTCGGATTTTTTTTATGTTTTTTTACACAAATTTGTCTGCTGGATTCCAAATGTTTTCTCGTTAACCAATTGTAAAATTGAGAATGGAAATGGGGAATGTGTCAAAGAGACAACAACCCGACTAAATAAAAAAACAACAGCAGAGGGTCAACAACAGGTCTTCAATGTAGCGAGAAATTCCCGCACCCGGAGGCGTCCTTCAGCTGGCCCCTAAACAAATATATACTAGTCCAGTGATAATGAACGCCATACTAATTTCCAAATTGTACACAAGAAACTAAAATTAAAATAATACAAGACTAACAAAGGCCAGAGGCTCCTGACTTGGGACAGGCGCAAAAATGCGGCGGGGTTAAACATGTTTGTGAGATCTCAACCCTCCCCCTATATCTCTAACCAATGTAGAAAAGTAATTGCGTCTGTTTGGGTTGCTCACACAATTTGGTATGTTTAACGAAACTATAAAAAACTGTCAGACAAGTGTGATTATCAACTAGTTATAGACCAGGTTTAACCCGCCATTTTGTTTTTGAAGAATACATTGCGTACGATGACCTATTGCTGTTAATTTCTGTGTCATTTGGTCTCTTGTGGAGAGTTGTCTCATTGGCAATCATACCACATCTTCTTTTTTTTATATTAACAAGTCAGTTTTCCTATTCGTGTCAAAGGTTGATGAAGTCAAACCTTTGGTTGTGTCAGGATTATGGTTTTCCAAGTTTGTTAAATCATTTCTTTCAAGACCATTTGAGAACTAAATAATCAAAAATAATTTTATTGGAACTGCGATATTTGTCATTGATCAATATTGGTTGAATGAAATGCAGGGCATAGGTGGCATTAAACATAATTGGTGAATTTTCGATAATGTACTTCGATATGGTGTTTTTTTCACCTTTCATCTTTTTGATTCCAACGGCATTGCTGAGTCTTATGCTGACGTAACAAATTATTGACCTGGTATCTTTGATGAAGTTTGCATCGTATCACCAGTCCAATCGTCAGCAATGATCAGCAATGCATGTTGACATGCACAATCAGTGATTTGGTCATTGATCTTATAACATGTTCTTGGATTAATTTGCACTTCTCATAAGTGCAAATTGGAACCACACTTTTTTTTGTCGTAGAATCATCAAATTTGGCAATAATGTACCTCTGGGGATAAATAACACAATACAAAAATAAATTTGATATGGGATTAAATTAATATCCTATGGGATTTAAAATCCTGTAGGATTTTCAAAAAAAGTGTTAAATCCGATAGGATTTTTTTAATCCTATAGGATTATCATGAAAGACTTTTTGACAGAAACTAATGTCCCTTAGGATATTTTTTTCTGCTAAGGGATTTATTTTGTCCTGTGGGATGTTTTTTCTCCCATGGGATATTTTTTTCTCCTACCGGATTTTTTTCTCTCCCTTAGGATAAATTTTGTCCTGTAAGATATTTTGTTTTCCCTTAGGATTAACTTTGTCCTATAGGATTATTTTTTCTCCCATAGGATTAAATTTTGATACGTTTTGTAATCTAAGATGGATTCGTCAGTTTTGTTGGTATCTTACAAACGTTAACAATTGTTGCTACATAGATATTGATCACTACGTAACTACTACGATATTGAACTCAACCTTTGTATTTAGCCTAGCTGCTACATAGATATTGATACCAGGGATCAGTTCAATATCGTAGCAGCTACGTAGCGACTATGTAGCTGCTATCAAAATCTAAGTAATAACTAGTCTATAGCTACACGTTCAATAGTCAATATCTACGTAGCACTACGTAGCTGCTACGATATTGAACGCGTCCCAGGGTTGGGTTCAATATCGTAGCAGCTACGTAGCGGCTACGTAGCTGCTATCAATATTTATGTAACAACTAGTCTATAGCTACACATTCAATAGTCAAAATCTACGTAGCACTTCGTAGCTGCTACGATATTGAACTCGACCCATCTACGTAACCGCTACGATATTGAACACGACATTGGGTTGTGTTCAATATCTTATCGGCTATATAGGGCTATGTAGATTTATGACTTTTGAACGGGTGGCTAGCCTAGCTGCTACATCAATAGTCATAAATTTACGTCGCACTACGTAGCTGCTACGATATTGAACGCAACCCTGAAAAGGGTCGTTATAGTTTCAATAATTATCGAAACGGATACATGGAAATATTACTTTATAGGATTGTGCGAATCTTGCCTTCGTATATGGTTTTCATGATATTAATTATTAATGAGTCTGTTTAATAAATGTTGTTTGTTTTACGTCCTGTGGCAAATATTACATGTATGTTCATAACGAGAACACAATAGGTAGGCTTTTCATAGCAAATATAAAAGGTCGACTGAGAGAATGGACATGGAACTTGGAATGGTAATGCAAAATGAGGATATATTGAATAAAAAACAGAGCTGCCTCAATTAATTGTGCAAGAGTACCAAATGTGCAGAAGTCTTCCGTGCATGAAATCTATGCTTAAATCGACCATCGTTTTTCAAGTACAGTTTTTAATAATATCAACTGGTTAAAAGCATTTTGATGGCTTAAATAAACGGGAGAGTTCTTTTAGATTGGATTATTTATAGCACTTTAGTTTTTTTGGTATGATACTATATTTCAGATTTCTCTTGGTTATATTTTTGCACTTAGTGCGGGAAATCGTGGGTTCAAATCCCGGCCTGGTCAATCCAAATACGTCAACATTTAAAATTGCTGTTCCTCCGCTAAGCAAGTGGAATTAATAATTTAATTACACCTCTCCTCCATTACATGATATATCTGTAAAAAAAGACTGGTATGCTCGAGTGGCTAAATGATGTCCAAATGCGGAGTGTTACCTAGTGAACTAACACGTTAAAAATCTTTCTCGACACTATCAGTCTAGAACAGGGTTCATATTCAGTATAACATTTGGAACTTGAATTTGTCTCTGGACAGGTCTGGATATAAGGCATGTTCAACGTTCATTATATATCTACTAAATCGTTAATAAATAGAGAAGTATTTTCCTTGTACTGATTTTTATTTCATGTACTTGGTTTGATTTCCACGAATTGATACTATAAAAATGGTATGGTTAAACTTTTCACAAAATATGTATGTGCCTTTTGTGATATTTTTAATGGCAGGTAATATGAAATTAGCTCCTTACTTTATTTATAAAATTGAGAATGGAAATGGGGAATGTGTCAAAGAGACAACAACCCGACCAAATAAAAAAACAACAGCAGAAGGTCACCAACAGATCTTCAATGTAGCGAGAAATTCCCGCACCCGGAGGCGTCCTTCAGCTGGCCCCTAAACAAATATATACTAGTTCAGTGATAATGAACGCCATACTTATTTCCAAATTGTACACAAGAAACTAAAATTAAAATAATACAAGACTAACAAAGGCCAGAGGCTCCTGACTTAGGACAGGCGCAAAAATGCGGCGGGGTTAAACATGTTTGTGAGATCTCAACCCTCCCCCTATACCTCTAACCAATGTAGAAAAGTAAACGCATAACAATACGCACATTAAAATTCAGTTCAAGAGAGGTCCGAGTCTGATGTCAGAAGATGTAACCAAAGAAAATAAACAAAATGACAATAATACATAAATAACAACAGACTACTAGCAGTTAACTGACATGCCAGCTCCAGACTTCAATTAAACTGACTGAAAGATGATGATTTCATCATATGAACATCAGGCACAATCATTCCCGTTAGGGGTTTAGTATCATACCATCATAACATATATGAGAAGAACATAACCCGTGTCATGCCAACAACTGTTTTTAGAATAAATGTGTTTAGTTCCGACGCAAAGACCTTATCAGTGACTCAATATTAACGCCAAAATATGCAATCTTTAATGACTTGACAACAGTATCGTAATTATATCCCTTCCTAATACGTCTATTCAAAGGTTTTGTAAGTTTCTGAGGTGAATACTGACACCTTTGTGCTTTATAAAGAATATTTCCATAAAAAATTGGATGTGAAATACCTGAACGTATAAGAAGTCTGCATGTTGAGCTATATAAATTTTACGAATGATGTCTTTATACCGATGATAAAATTTAGTGAATGTTTTGACTAGTTTGTGATATCGAAAACCCTGGTGTAATAATTTTTCAGTAATACATAAATTTCTCTCGTTAAAATCTAAAACATTGTTACATACACGAGCGAATACATGGAACGTTTTTGTTTGGCTTGATAAGGTGTATAGGGATCTCTCTATAATAAAAAAAACACCAAAAGACTGTAAAAAAAACTTTCAATATCTTGATTGTCTGTGTTGTTGGGTTGTTGTCTCATCAATATTTACTCTTAATCCCTTTTTTCAAACCCAAAGGGTAGACTTGAGCACAGAAATATTGTCCACTCTTGACTTCATCAGCTCGACTTTCGACTTAACCTTGCTGAAAAAGTAAAGCCCCCCCCCCCCCTATTCCTACCAACGTGAAAATTAGTTAACAGACTAAGATGGCCACTACGATGCTTTATGCTGTTGTTTTTTAATCGCTGCCTATTGCAGCTATCATTCCCGGTTTTGGACAGAATAAAAAGTAGATGTGGTTCGATTGTGAATGAGACAACTTCAAACTATTGCTTTCCACCAAGGTCCACATGAAGCTGATGAACGCAAATTTATATAAAAAAAAGAAGATGTGGTATGATTGCCAAAGAGACGAATGACATAGAAATTAACAACTATACATGTAGTTCAACTGCTTACGGCTTCCCACAATGAGCAAAGCTTTTGTATCTAATTTTATTTTATATGATTAATGTATTGCCTTGTGTCGTTTCTTTTGTTTACTAGTATATTAAATGTCTCTGGTGGTATGAATCTTACTTCATGAAATTTAAAATTATACCCTTTTTCAATAATAGGCTACCGCAATAAAGATATAAGCTTAATAAAATAATTATTTCAGATTTTCACTCGTTCAGGAAATGTCATACGGGACAAGAATGAGTTTTAATGGCGAAAAATATTTTTTTAAACAAATGTGCATGTGTAAGATGTTTTGTGATGTTCTATTCTATCAGGAGTTTCAGAAAAGGGGGAATAAAAACAATTATGCCAAAAAACAGTTTAACTTGCGAAGCTTTCTTTGGTATTCAATGTTACAAAAATAGTTATTCTTTTGTAGATTTAGAACTTTGAACACAATTAAAAAAATGTCTATTGAAATTGGTAGATGGCAAAATAGTTAAAGAGAACATTTTATTTATTATATATACTTTATGTAAAATTAGGTGAAATTGAGGACGAGTTTCATTATAAAGTTGAAACAAAACGAAAAGTGTATTTAACATTTTTTGTAAATAGCTTCTCAAATATTGAATTGATCTTATCAAAACAAAAAGTATAAGATCAAAAATTAAATTTTCTATCAAGATTCTTTATTTCTTATAAAACCAAGTTTAATGGTACAAGGAACGATATTTTTACATATAATAACATACAGATTTTGCGCATGACAAGTTTGCACAAAACGAGCAACAAGAATGAGAGATTGGGGATCAACCTGGAGAACATACGTCTATATTGATATTTCCAATTAATTTACAGCCCAGTAGTCAGCACTTCGGTGTTGACATGAATATCAATTATATGGTCATTTTAATAAATTTTCTGTTTACAAAACTTTGAATTTTTCGAAAAACTAAGGATTTTCTTACCCCAGGAGTAGATTACCTTAGCCGTATTTGGCACAACTTTTTTGGAATTTTGGGTCCTCAATGCTCTTCAACTTTGTATTTGTTTGGCTTTTTAAGTATTTTGATCTGAGCGTCACTGATGAGTCTTATGTAGACGAAACGCGCGTATGGCGTATAAAATTATAATCCTGGTACTTTTGATAACTATTTACACAAATTTTTCAATACACAAATATTTTTTGAAATAAATAAAGTGCCGAATGCATATCTATACCACATCTTCCTATATCTCACACTCACACCACATCTTCCTATATCTATAACTTGCCTTGGGTATACTTTTTATGTCCCTATTCCTACAGGAAGTCCTGTGTTGTTATTTAGACGTACCGATCCACAATATCTGACACACATTTGCAAAACAGGTCATTTGTAATATAAGCTGGAAAAATTTCATAGTTTTAGAGTAAAGCGGAGCATCGCAATTGCGTTAAAAATTAATATTTAATTTCCTACCAAAAGATATTGGTTTTTGTTTTCAATTCTTTCTCAAATTTAGATATAGAGTTGACACTGCAATGTTTTGTATCAGGTTTATTCCACTCAGGAACTATAGAAGGAATAAACGATTCAGGGAAAGCCTGCAAAATGGAACCACAATTCAAAATTTTTGTGTTTACTTTGCCTTTGGTTTATTTTGTTTCTAAGGAAATTGCTATGTAAGCTTCTTTGTTTATTTAAAGAAGCCAATTTTGAGATACAAAGTGAGAAACAAAGCTTTTGCGATTTCATTTCCTTATTTACAACACTAGAGTTTACAGACTATCATTATACCTTGAGAGACATATGAGAGTATGTGGCGTCCGTGGGGTTCTTCAAATTCGATTACAGAAGTAATATAGAAAAACTCCAAGGGGTAAATACTATATTACGTTTTTAAAAGAGAATATAAATCATAACTGTCTTCTATGAACGATAACTTTAAAACTGATGTCGATGCTTTTTTTTTAACAATTCATCTTTATTCAACAATTGAAGATGAATACCATTTTATTGTATAATGCAATAAGCAGTGATGTAAGAAATATAATTCACAATGTGCATGGGAGAACTAAATAACTTAGTTAACTTAATCATATGACTCTAAAGCCCGTTCTGTCACTATTAAGAGACGCTAAAGAACTGGACAACTGTGGAAATATAAGATTTTAAGATTTGGAAATAAATGAAATTGGTGTCACAAATGGTATGTCTGCTTGTATTTGATTTTTTTTTATAAATATATATGATGCTCTTATACACAATTATTAATGGTTGTTTTACTTCGCTTAGTTATAGCATTTAACAAATAACTCTTCGTATTCTTATTTTCGGCATCAAATAAAATTTATAATGGAATATTTTTTAAAAGACAAGGAAAATGAAAAAATATATATACAACAAAAATAAGCAAAAGGAGATGTGGTATGGCTGTCAATGAAACACCTATCCACAAACGTTGAAATTGAAGTGGCTGTAAGAAATAAATAAGTCATATTTACAGTCTAAAAATGTGTTTAGCCGGGCTGAACATCAAATTACACATATCTATACTTGTAATGCATTTGTAAACAAGTTCGTACCCTAAATATGTTCCTCTCCTAAACATGTCGAGGAGAGTGTTTAACCCTATATGTATTTAACCTGACCACATGTTAAAGATAAACATGTTTGGTACTGCCTCTTATAAATAAGTGAAACATTCTCAGTAAATCACATCAGAACTTAGATCAGACTAAAACCTCACTTAAACTGAATATATTTGTTTTTGTAGAACAGGAGTTTAGTATCCCATAAAACATAAATCATTATATAGAGACCTAGGCAGCAAAGATAGTCATTAGAATCTTTTTGCATTTGCCTGTGTTCTATCCTTTTAAAAACCTTGCGGTGAGGCATGGTTTCTGACATCAGAAAAAAAAGTGAGGTATAGGCCACTGGACGTTAAGCAACCAAGTATTAAACCTCACATTTCCGTGAAGTGTTTACAATTATTTGTATTTTTAAAATAAAAAAAAAAGGATAAACATTTCCAAAAACTGAAAATATTTGAGAAGACGCTATTACCTTAGAAGTAAAAAATTTACCAGACAGAATATACACGGCAGAAACAAACAAACGAAAAAAAACCAAGAGAACAATTTGAAATACCATATACATGTTAAAATCGGTATATACAAGCGGATTATAAACGGGACAGGGTTGAGCGAACATGAATTTCTACTGATTACACTAAAGGTGGCAATCAACCGATTGAAGCACGTGTCGAGAAAATATTAGATAACTTTCTAATTAAAAATGACATAATTATAAAATTTGATTTTATGATTTTTTACAAAGTCTTTTTCTAGATGCCACATCCGTTGTGATAGTATCTTTCCATCAGGTCATTAGTGTACAATTTTGTTCTTAGTGCACTAAGGAGGTCCTTTGTAGTATTTCTACGAATCCCATGATTTACATGTATGCTGAGGGAAAAGTCGCACATGTTTTTATAAGTAGGACGAAAGTCACAAAAATGTAATCGAAGTGTACACGTTGGGAAAAAGTCTGTGAGAAAGGTTTAAATACTTTTATTTAACATCTTCATATTTTTTTTCTGCGAAATCATAACTTTGCTAGCCGTTAAGACGGAACGATATTCCATACCGCAGATACCATTTAATGATAGACTTTGTAAATTTTGTAGTTCGAACTGTGTGGAAAACGAAATACATGTTTTAATGGTCTGTCTTTTATATACAGACTTCCGATATGAACTTTTTTAAACATCACGTGAACATATTAACTTTGACAGAATGAACACAGAGAAAAGATGTATTGCTCATATGAACTGTAAATACAAACAAAAGTTTTTAGCTCGTACAATAAATAGTTTTTTTATTAGAAGAAAAAAGTTTTTATGAAATTATGATTTACAAACAATATATCTTCAGTATTATTTTTGTCTTTCTTTGTGCATATTTGTTTCTTACATAAAGGTTACTGTGATGTGTTTCAAATAAAATCCCAAGTTTATATACCTTTATTTTCTTTTGCAAAGATAATTTCAATTGACAATTTTATTATAATATCCATCATCAGAATATTAGCATTTTAATAAAGATTTTATTCGTTTATTTTGTTACTTATATCAGGGACATATAATACGGGTCTCTAAAAACACCGCAAAGGACCTCCTTTGTGCACAAAGGAGCACAAAGGAGCACTAAGGACCCTAAAAAAGTTTGATAAAAGCACAAAGGACCTGAAATTCCCTTTAAAGCATAAAAATATTCTGATTCCTGAAGAAAAATGTAAAAAAAATAAAATAATTTCAATAAAAATTGCGATTTTTATAATGTACGATTGGATGTTATCACCGATATCGGATTGGAACCGACTTTATATCCGGGAAAGTGATAGCTCATGTATGTAAAATTTTATATAGTTGTAATATGATATAAATGATAAAAACGTCAATTATTATTCTTAATATTTTGTTGTTGTAATATATTTTAAGATAACAGACTTTACCAAAACTACGAAAATTATGTAAGGATACCGATGTTTTGCTTTCATATTTCATCATCAGCTAGCTTTCTTATGTATGGTAATATGTCAGTATTGCTATGACGAAAACGTTTCTAAAGGCACAAAGGGAATACTATGGCAATAATTATAAAGGTAGGTAATTAGTTTAAATTTGTCAATCCGTATTTCATAAACTTCAAAATACACTATGTTTTTATAGTGTTTTTAATTGGCTGTTTATGTATTGGCACTGGTATAGATTCAAGGTTTGCTGTATTGGCCTCGAGACCCGTAGGTATATTATTATTGTGCATATGTCTATAGTTTTCTTTTGTTTTTTTAAATATATTCATATTTTAAAAATACATATTTTATTATTTTCTGAATGTAATTGTTTTTAAAGACAGTCTTTTAACGCTAATAATTTATAAAGAGTTTATAACGTTTTTTTCATCCCAAGTGCTATCAAGTCTTCATGAAACAATCCTTATTAATGCTCGAGTCGAAATCTTGACCAACAATGTTTGCTTTATTTTTGTTGGGTTTATTACCCAGTCTGTATTCATATCATATGTTTGTGTTTTCTCAATATTTTCTAATTCATGAATGTATTACTAAGTAAAATCTTATAGAAAAGGGTCGTAATATTATGCATATCCGTACCCATTACAGAACACATGACTGTGCAGTTCGTATATCTTCAACTTTAATACCAATTTAACTTAATACATATTTTTTTTCTTAAAAAATATTACAACAAAATATTAAAAATAATAAATGACGTTTTTATCATTAATATCATATTAAAACTATTTAAAAATTCACATACATGAGCTATCACATAGCCCGGATATAAAGTCGGTTCCAAACCGATACCGGTGATTATACCAAATCGTACATCATAAAAATCGCAATTTTTATTGAAAATATTTTAATTTTTTTACATTTTTCTTCAGGAATTATAATATTTTAATGCTTTAAAGGGAAATTAAGGTCCTTTGTGCTCTTATTAAACTTCTTTGAGGTCCTTAGTGCTCCTTTGTGCTCCTTTGTGCACAAAGGAGGTCCTTTGCGGTGTTTTTAGAGACGTCTCTGTTTATATCAAATGTGGATATTATGTTAATTTCATCAAAGATTTACTAAACAAATCCTGGATTTCATTGATAAAGATGTGTGTGTAATTATACAAATCCTTGTTGTAACTAATTCATAATTGTATATATTTTAATTAATTTTATTGTAAATTTAGTGTCTCGTAATTTTATGAAGGCTGGCTATCGATCTTTGTTTTAACTGTAAGACCAATGTGCGACACTATAATGAAATAATCATTATATTCATCTTTTATATTTAATCTCAATTACCAGATTAAAATTTCACACCTAATTGAACATTGCAGATGTACGCTGACCACTATGTGTATATACTAAGAAACTGCTAGGTGTGAAAATAAGATGTGTCAATTGTATGAGGACCTGTACGGGGGTCCTTAATTCTATAATTGTTAAGTCTTTTTCTGTGTTCTTTATATATATAAGCACTTCGTCATTCTCTATTCCTTATCTTTTTCACTATGTTTCTGTAGTCATTATTTATTTCCCTTTATTCGGCACTTTTAACCCATTATTCACTATTCATCGATCCCATCCTGACCCTCTTTTTTCATGAACCGTTAGCAAATACGTCTCGAAGGTGACAGCATACATCACAGTCCACGACATTATAAACTAGTAAGGCACACATACTGCTGGTGATCAACCTTTGATTTATAAACTAGAATAAATATACTAAAAATTTTTAAAGATAATATATATTTTTTACAATTTCGTTCGTCCGTTTTTTATCGACAAATGGTTCAGTTTTTTTTTCGCAGTTTTAAGTAACGTTATAATATATATATATTATAGAATAGCAGATACATATCTTTATTTCGTGTCAAACCATTTCTTGGAACTTGTGAAGCTTTTTATGATAAATGGAATATTTTTTTTCCCGATTGACTTATTGATATCCATAATTTGTTCACACGTGCGTGATTAGCGGTCCATGGTTGAATGATCATGAATTTCAATCGATTACACAGATTGCAATCAATATTGAACGTGGCATGTGTCGATAAAACTTTAAATTTTGTAATTCTTAAAGATGTTATTAATATAAAATATTGAATTATTTATTTTGAAATAGTTTACTTCTATAATTCATTCCCTAGTGCCAAATATATCATATCGTCTGGTCCCTTGTACTTGCATCACTTTTTATTAAAATTGTCATAAGAATCTTTCGACAACTTCGATCACACAGATGAAGCTTTAAAAAGTTGAAAAATATTTTCACGAGTCCAACAGTTGACGTGCTTTCTTTATCATGTTTAAGCATGCGAAAATGTATTCTTAAAAAATCTAAGAGACACAGAAAACGTAATACTACTAGTATACGAAATCATTCAATTTTGCATAAAGATGATAACTCTAACTTTAAAAAAAAAAAACGTTCAGAAATATGAAAAGGAAAAGATGGACTTCTTTCTTGACCAAAATACAAAACTAGTAAACGGTGAATGTATATGTACTACTGTAGACTTTGTTATGATGACCTTTAACTTAATAAATATTTATTTTTTATTATTTCAATCAACAGGTATACCTTAATTAAATTTTTTCCGGAATAGTAATTTCTTTTTCTGGAAAAGTAATACCAATTTGCGGAAACGTAAAAACGCCGCTACTTATTTCGGAAAAGTAATGCACGAAAATGCGGAAACGTGAAATTGGACTTTTGGAAAAAAAAAATAACTACTAAAGGATATGTTAGCGCCGACATATCATTAAGAAGGAATGTTTACATGCTATACTCTCGTACTAGTATTACAGGGTTCTTGTGGCGTTCACCTTAGACACACATCTTTTTAACGATGTTTAACAAGAAAGTCCCTATTTAGCGGACAAGCAATTTTTTTTTTCTGTTATTGAATATCGAGAAAGAAAATAAATCCCGAAATTAATTTGGAACTTTGATACTCAATAGTTTCCCATCAAAATATTCACAATTAGTGTTCGTCCAGTGGCATACATAACAATCTTATTTCTATATGCAATCAACAATGAGCAAAACCCTTACCTTGTAGTCATTTATAAAAGACCCGAAATGATAAATGTAAAAACAATTCAAACGATAAAACTAACGGCCTGATTTATGTACAAAATGTGAAAATTCCTTGATAACCTGAATTTTCTTAATTATTTGCCTACAATATATAAGTCACTGTTTAAGAAAAATAAAAAATAAAATTCTGGGACTATTATATTAACGTTAGTATAATAGTCCAAGAATTAAAGTGTTGATAAAATAAGAGCCTCACATTTGAAATTTTTATAACATTTCGAAGATAAAAAAAAAAGTAAAAAAATATACAAAACAGACTTTTTCGTTCATTTTGTAACATGAATGAGGCAGTTAGTTTTCTCGACTGAATTGTTTTACATTGTCATTTCGGGGCCTTGTAAAACAGACTATGCGGTATGGACTTTGCTCATTGTTGAAGGCCGTACAGTGACCTATAGTTGTTTATTTTTGTGACAATTTTGTCTCTTGTGAAATGTGGTCTCATTGGCAATCATACCACATCTTTTTTATATATTTCAATCATTTTACAAGTCATCAATTGTTATTTTGTGTTACTGTTGCAGACAATTCTTTTCAAATATTAAAAATTATTTTAATTAAATGGAATTTTGCATTTGCACCCGCTTGAAAAAAATAAAAACATATAAAGAAGCAACATCGAAATTCTCTGTACTTTAAGCGGCATTTTCACATGAGTAAAATATAAGGTCAACGTTTGAAACTTTTTCAGTCTTGTTCCGTCTTGTTCCATAACTTTCAGTCTTGTTCCGTCTTGTTCCGTATTTTCAGCCTTGTTCCGTAACTTTCTACCCAGTCGTATAAACGAATCGTCGACAAGTGCGTACATTTTTTGGAACAACGTCAAAATCGTTGTTTTATTAGGAACGTCGTGTAACGCTAAGTGGCACCAATACCGTGCGTAACGTCAATATAAATCTGTGATTTTACTATGTCCACAACTTCGATGAACCAAAGCAAGTTAAACATCGACCTGTATCTAAATCAAATTGGTTCTCTTCTTCTTCTTCTTCTTCTTCGTCTTCTTCTTTTGGTATACAATAGTCTATCGACATTCGATGATTATATACTGTTGGCATACGTGGACTAGTCTATTTACAAAACTTTTACCCCAATTTATTCAAAATATATGTTTTTTTCTTATGTTTAATGTTTACATGTATATATTTTAAATTGCGCTATAGTTCCGTAACTTTCTACCCAGTCGTATAGACGAATCATCGACAAGTGCGTACATTTGTTTAAATCAATATTTCTGGTATGTTCCAATCTGTCCTTCACTATTGACATCGAGTATATATTACATTTTCCCAAAGTCAACCTTGGAAAAAATATTTAAATAGATTGTAATTTCATCAAATCTTATTTTTTGGGTATTATTTATATTTTTATTTTACACCAGAAATGTTATTTATAAACAAGCGTATGAGTTTAGTTATGACAAGTAAGACAGAGTTGTATATTATACATCTGATAGTTCAAAATGGAAAGTTATAAGTTATCGGCCGTGTACACTGAATATTACCTGCAGAAGTGAAACGATGCATGCATTTTTGCGCCTGTCCCAAGTCAGGAGCCTCTGGCCTTTGTTAGTCTTGTATTATTTTAATTTTAGTTTCTTGTGTACAATTTGGAAATTAGTATGACGTTCATTATCACTGGACTAGTATATATTTGTTTAGGGGCCAGCTGAAGGACGCCTCCGGGTGCGGGAATTTCTCGCTACATTGAAAACCTGTTGGTGACCCTCTGCTGTTGTTTTTTATTTGGTCGGTTTGTTGTCTCTTTGACACATTCCCCATTTCCATTCTCAATTTTATGAACTTGCAAGTCCGACAGGAAATCGCTTGAATACCTGGAAGTGTCACCTCACACCCCTTACAATACCTTTGGAAGTAATACCTTAAGCCATGCTGGTGATCAGATGAGGGAAGATCAGAATTTATGTGAAAAAAGTTTATTACTTTAAAGAATTATGAACAAATTATATTTTCGAAAACAATTTTCACGGAACACTTATTCATGATTTCAACTTTGACTCTTTACTTAATTCCAATATTAACAGTTTAAAAACAACAGACCATGGTAATTTAAAAAAAATGCAAAAATTTTCCGTATAAAGTTAGTTAGTCGAATAAAACAACAGTACGATTGACAAGATATCGACACGCAATTACGACTACATCCTTATTCTTTCAAAAAGAGATTCCCAGGCAACCTCAGAATATCAAGTTTCAGGTTTTGTAAATATTAGTAGACCTGTTACTATTCTTGCGGCCTCTAATTGCAAATTTTCTAATTTCCAAGGATCCGTGTTGAAGGCTGTTCTTTGACCTATTCAATTTTTAAATAAAATATGTTTAAACTAAACGCAGCCTTGGCTATAAAAAGCCTCAAATGTTGAAGGCTATTCTTTGACCTATTCAATTTTTAATAGTCTTCAAATTTCAACAAAATTCCGCGTAAGGGACCACAAATTGGAAATGGAGATAGGTTTTTATAAAAAAAAAAATCAAAGAGAACACAGAGTGTGTAAAGTTTTAAAATTTTTGATGGATACAGCATTTTTCTCCATTGCCAAATCAACTGTAATATAAGCACTCATACCACTAATTATATTTATATCTATTTTCAGCATATAATATCTCAGTTTGTTATTGTCGACATTTCTATTACATTTTCTTGATAAAACTTTTTAATACATGTATAAACATTTTAACAAGCTCACCATATTCTAATTTAAGAGTTGGCGCCCATCAAAGCCATGCACACGAAAATATTTATAGGAAGAGAAATAAAACAAAAGCAAAATGATTTGTCCTTTTAATCTCTGAAATTATCAGCAATAATGATTTTTTTTTTAAAGTTTTAGTTACGAATGATATTCTGGGTGTGTCTAAACACTGCTAAGGAGTCCTTAGTGCACTAAGGACTGATAACATGCCACTAAGAACTAGATGGAGAGCTGTTACATGCAATTTCTTTTCATATTACGGTAGAAATTGATATTTAATTTCAAAATTTTATAGAAAAATAATAATAAATTAAGGAGATATTCAACATTATTTAGACACGTGCCTGTTTTTCTTTGATATGCCGAAAATCCATGAACCGTTTGACACGTGTCAAATTACATATTAATTGATTACACGAGAATCCTTTTGGTAAAGTTGGATACTAATAAATGAATTGTTGTTGAAATTTTATTAACAAAAAAATCTGAATGAAGAAGTATTTTCTCAAGTGTATATTTCTTGTAAATAATAAATTTGTCACCAGAGAAATATATCTAATGTCGGATTTTTATTTGATGTTCATATTAATAAGTGACTGAAATACAAATTTTTATAGATATTTAATTCACATTTATATATATTTTTTTTAAAGTACGTGTTGAAGTTTGGATAACCGGCAGATGCTTGTTGCGTTTTCATTAAATTCTTCTTGTTATTGGGCTGTGATAAGCCCGGTAGTACCGAAAAATTAATCTGATATTTCGTAGCGTTCTTTGTCTCTTGAACCAATTTTATTTTTCAGGTGGTCGGACACATTATCTATAATGTGTTTTGTACCCGTATCTCTATTCTGTTTATTTTTTCTTGCAAGCGTGCTTTAATGTGGTGACAGGCGACGACGGACATGCGTTTGAACAATAGACTGGTTTGGAGCTGGAACACTTTAGTTTGTTTCTTATGGTGCACTGTTCAAAATTTATTTTCATATAGGAAGACATTTTAAGAAATTTATAACTGGACAAAACGAAACCAATAAGATAATGCATTTTTACTACATGCAACACACTAAGTTCATATATGACCCGTTTGAGTAATATATTTCGGGCCTTTAACAGTGAGTAAAGCGCATAGCACATTCATAAATTATTTCGTACGATATGTTAAGCAGACAATTTGTTAAAAACAATACAAATCGGATTTCCTTCTGACATACTTGCCACAGGCATTTGTCTCAGAAAAAAAATTCCTATATACCTTTTCTGAGACAAGTGCCTGTGATACTTGTTCTTCTTTAAGAAAAGTAGATTTAAAGAAATTATAGTTGAAAATATTTCTGTCGGCTTTTTCTTTTTTTCGCGTGATATATTTAGGTTTAAATATTCTGATTATATTGCATTACAAAAAATAATTATTTACACATCATGTGGTAAAGGCATATTTTCAAGGCATTCATACGAAGCATTCTCTTAAATTTCTCTGTCAGAATTATATCTTTAGCTCTAAATTTACACATACTGAAAAAAAAATTCGTGAATACTGTATTAAAAACTGTGGAACATTTTTAAAACATTTGTCTCTTTTATATATTTGAAAATGAAACTTAATCTGACTTAAAATCGGGAAATGATTTTTTTTTAACTTCTTTTACTTTTAGAAGAATAATAAAATGTCGAAATATACAACCAAATAAGTACCGTATGAAGCCTTTGTAAACAAATATCAAGCTGGTTGAAAACTAGTGGTTTGGATAAACCCCAAGAACGACACATAATTTTCTCTCTCTCAATTCCATCGTATTGTTTTAGTGAAACCATTTGTATATATATTGTTTATTACCTAAAATAAAAAGATTATGATTGTTTAATGAATTGTTTTGTCATTTGGCACGTGTCAAACGGTTCATTGATTTTCGGCATATCAAAGAAAAACGGGCACGTGCCTAAATAATGTTGAATATCTTGTTTATTTATGATTACTTTTCTATAAAATTTGAAATTTATGCATGAAATATCAATCTCTAACATAATATGTAAAAATAATACACACAACAGCACTCCTTCTAGTCCTTAGTGGCATTGTATAGTCCGTAGTGCACTAAGGAGTCCTTAGCAGTGTTTAGACGTTCCGTGATATTCTAGCCTAACGTGTTGATGTGTCTGTTGTCAGAGATGCACATAGACCTAGGTGAACAATACTGTCTTTAGTTACATCTAGTGTTTAGTTCCATAAAATTTCAGTTATTATCCAATTTTGTTGAAGAATTTATTGGTGAAAGTTAATGTAAATGTTCAGTTGCAAATACTACATGCATATTGAGGACACAATAGAAGAAGTATGGTTACTGGCAAATCTATCCAGGCATCTCCACAATAAAAAATATCTTCACGGAAAGCAAGCTATACTAAATAAAAAAATAAAAAACACTTATGTACGATTTTCAAAGTTGTTTAAGTAATTGTAGTGTATTGGATATACCCGTTGGACGCATGTTTCTGTCTTGTCATTACTTTCAATGAAAAGCTGGTGGTATTCTTAGCCCCAACACCATGTGTTGTTTTAAAATTGCTTCTGATTTTATTCACAGTTTTTTTTCAGATGGTGTCACAGTCATGTCTCAGTACCCAACAAGTCGGTTGAGTACAGGAACCCTGATGAGTTCAAAATGATGAGTCCTCTATGCAGAAAGAAAATTCCGCACATAGAGGCGGGCCTCTTTTGGTCACTAAACAATAATGAATAATAGTTCAGAGAAATGGTGCTACACTAAACACTAAAATGCACTTTTGAACTTAAATTGAAAAAAAGCACATGAGATTACCAAAGGATAAAGGTTTCTGCTTTGAGACAGGCGATGGATGTATACTCATGACTTTTGATATCTCAACCGGCCCCTATTCCTTTAGCAAATGAGGAATAAACAACCACAATGCATTAAACAAGAGAAAACTCGATTTAAAAGAAGCCAGAGTCAAATGTAGAAATAGGTAACAGACGAAACTACGCAAATGGCAATAATAAACACAAAATAACAAACGGACCAGTAGCAGTAACTCAATGCAAGCTCCATTTTTGAAGTACACTTATCGGTAATTTGTGTCATTGGTAGAAAAATTAACAATTCTTAAACAATAATATCTGGGAATATTTGGTCTGCTCCAATAAAATAATATCCTTACCTACTACAAAAACATATAAAACTATTCTCTGTTCTTTGGTTGAGTTCACAAATAGATTTTTCTCTAAGATATTTCATTCTCCCATAGGATATTTGTTTCTCCTATAGGATATTTATTTCTCCTATAGGATATTTATTTCTCCTATAGGATATTTCTTTCTCCCATAGGATTTTTTTCTCTCTTATGAGTTGCTTTGATCTCCCATAGGATTTTTAATCTCCCTTAGGATTTATTTATTACCCTTAAGATTTATTTATTACCCTTAGGATTCTTTTTTATCCCTCAGGATATTTTTTCTGTTATGAAATCCCTTAGGATATTTATTAATCCTATCGGATATTTTTAATCCCATGGGATTATTTTATTAGACTAATATCCTGTAGGATAAAAAATATCCTATAGGAAATGCTTTTATTTTTCCTAAGGGATTTTTTTAATCCTAAGGGCGAAACTATATCCTATAGGATATTTTTATTCTCCTAAGGGATTATAAATCCCTTAGGATTTAAATATCCTGTAGGATATAAAAAAATATCCTATGGGATTATGACTTTATCCTATAGGATTTCTCAAAATCCTGTAGGATTTATCCCCAGAGGTACATTATTGCCAAATTTGATGATTCTACGACAAAAAAAAGTGTGGTTCCAATTTGCACTTATAAGAAGTGCAAATTAATCCAAGAACATGTTTAATATTAATTTTAACCATGACTGTATGACATTTTATATTTTAATATTTTATGATGGATTTAAATAAGTAGTAATTGTTGCATTAGAAATTTGAATTGAGATCATTATTGGAATAGGGGAAAGGGGGGGGGGGGTGAACAATTTTTTTTTGGGGGGGGTCAATTTTTCTTATTTCATATTTCAGAAATTAACATTTTTTTTTTGAGAGGATTAATATTCAACAGCCAAAGCTCAATTTTAAGCCAAAAAAAATATTTTAAGTTCATTATACCACATTCATTCTGTGTCAGAAACCTATGCTGTATCAACTATTTAATCACAGTCCAAATTCAGAGCTGTATCCAGCTTGAATGATTTGTCCATACTCCATACTAGCCCAAACCAATCAGGGTTTGAACTCTGCTGTCGTATAAAGCTGCACCATGCGGAGCATCTGGTTAATATTGTGCTTAAACCATGATTGTGACAACATATGAAAAGTGTGAGCTGACAGTCTGCTAAGTTTTTATCCATAAGTCTCATTCTGACTTTCTATCTGACAGGTTTTTATGTGTCAATATTTGTGTTTCAATATAAAAGGAAGATGTGGTATGATAATTGATTGTTAATGAGGCGACTCTCTGTAATAGACCAAATGACACAGAAGTTAACAGCTACAGGTCAAAAGCCGTTATCGCATAGTTAGCTGTAAAAGGCCCTTCAATTACTAATGAAAAACAATTCAAATGAGAAAACTGAAGGCATTTTAGTGTACAAAATGATGCCCAAAAAAAAATGTGACACAACAACAAAAGACAACCACTGTCTGAATTACAGGTTCATGTAATTGGGATAGGCACATATATAATGTGATGGGGTTAATGTTTGAAGGTGACAACTCTTCCCCTTAACCTGGGACAGTGGTGTAAATTGGTACAACATATGGGTTTTATCAATTTGTATTATTCATTAATATTTGTGAACTCTGAATCTAGCGAAAAGTAGATTATCACAGATAAATTTGCAGAATGAGTTGTATGAATAGTCATGATAGTCAGGATTCTTGTCTTTCAACCTTTATGAAGCAAGAAAAATGTGACGATGTTTGTATGTACATAAAAGTCTGTCATAAAATTAAAGATTTCAGTATATTCCCATTTTACAATATCTTTTGTAACTGCTGTATTTCACATGTTATTTTTCTTTTCTACTGTAGGATAGTAAGTGGTTCAAATATACATGTATGCCTCTTGAGACTAAAATTACATGCAATAGAAATCAGCCCCAAAAAAGCAAATGTTAATAACGACAGCTGTAGTATGCATTTTTAAATGTAAATACAATGTATGTGCTAGGGCCTAAATTGACCCTGAATTATTTAAAGTGTTTTTGACCTAAGACTTTTTAATACATAACGTACTATTAAATATATAATATACTATGCCATTTGTAATTTCCTTTCTATTTAAAGTACAAATGGGAGGATTCAGAGGCGGCCCTGGGAAAAATTTGGTTAATAATATAGGGAATCACTGGAGCATGACCTGAGCGGGTCCCCTCTTAGGCAGTCAGTGAGCTCCCAAAAATTCTGGATCCACCACTGGGATTATTTATTCAACAAAAACATTCACAAGTTTTAAATTACTGGAAAATGTCACATGTTCATACAAGCCCCCCCCCCCTTTTTTTTCATTCAAAAACCTCCTAAACATGCTAAAAGGCACATACTCATACATTTTTATAGTTTTGACTTTTGAATAATTTTTATACGTTCGACATGTCTGATACATGTACATCAAATTAGTCTTTAAAAACATTTTGTCTATAATATATCTCTCATAATTGCCATGAAGCTTGGTCCACAGGCTTTTAATTTAGTAAGCTCTGGTCACACAAAATTGGTTAAGATCGGTTAATTCCTACTATCCTATTACAAATGTATATAGGAACATAGTTAATTTATTATCCTTTGATTTTATCTTTATTTACAAAATATAGACTCTTGTGTGAACATTACACATCTTACAATTTTTTTTCATACACCTTTAAAAAATATGCTTTAACATGCTTAAAGAGGAAGTATTTTAAGAGTTGAAATTATACTATAACTTTTGATCATGAATGGACCAGCTGAAAAAGGTTAAAAAATGTCTGAAGCCATCAAGAGAATATAACACCCACTTAGCGCAGGTGTAATTTTTAAAAGTATGCATTTAATGTCTTTAACATGTTAAAGAAATGCACTTCGAATTACTCTGTAGAGACCTAACAAGCTTTTAAATTTAGAAAAAAATCATTTTATGACAAGACCCCTTTTCCTGTTTAGGTAGTCAAAGTTTTGTTTTTCTCTCATGAAGGTTCTGTAGGATCAATTATATTATAGGAAGATCAGGAAAAGTTTAAAGAATAGAGAATAATGCATATAATGTTCACAATACATTTGTAAATAAAGAAAATAGACATACATGTTACGATGATGCACATGTAACAATGAAGAAAAACCGGGTGTTAAATTATAAGAATTACAGAAAAATGGAAAAAAAATAGAGATAAATGGTATAAAGAATTAGATAAGAACGAAATGAAGGACCCTCCATCCAGACCACCGGTAAGAAAAGTAGTTTTGTGAAATGATTCATTTTTAAAAATAATTTATACAGACTTTTACAGTCTAAATCCCGCTAACATGTTTAACCCGTCACATTATTTATGTATGTGCCTGTCCTAAGTCAGGAGCCTGTAATTCAGTGGTTGTCATTTGTTTATGTGCTACATATTTGTTTTTTCGTTCATTTTTTTATACAAATAAGGCCTTTAGTTTTCTTGTTTTCTTGTTTGAATTGTTTTACATTGTCATATCGAGGCCTTTTATTGCTGACTATGCGGTTTGGGCTTTGCTCAATGTTGAAGGCCATACGGTGACCTATATTTGTTAATGTCTGTCATTTTGGTCTTTTGTGGATACATTGAAGTTGTCTCATTGGCAATCATACCACATCTATTTTATATAGATGGGATATGTTCTAAATTTTAAGTGTGCATGCTTATTTAAACCAAAAATGTAACAACTGGAATCCGGGCAAAATCAACTGCATTCGCGTTCGAATAATCCAAGTTTACAACAAGAAAATTCTGTTTGCATATAAATGTAATTATATAAACCACCTACTTTCATGAATCATGACCTTTTCTCCCAGAAACGCAAATGGTCTGAACCCTATGCAGATGACATTTCTCAGGTCCACAAATTTTCAAATCTATTAAATTACCAGGCTTCTCACAAAAGAAATCAAAGTTACTCAATTTTATTACGGCACAATATATACACAAGACAAACAGATATATTTCACAGCACAGGACAAACACTCGACTATACCACTAACAGTCGCATATATAACATGTAAAGTTAATGTTAAAGAGCAAATATAGCGTCTAGCCATTAGAAATGATAAATATATTCATCCAAACAGCTCGAATAAACACATGAGCTAGCCACAGTATACACAAGCATATCTTATAAATAAGTACATAAATACATTAAAATTCATAACTAACACAGTTGTATACGGCGGGTGGGAGGGTAAATAATTTCAATGAAAAATTTCAAATGTACCGCGAATCCCGAAACAAAGAAATATATAAGAGCGTCCTGTATCCAGGTAACAAATTGACCAATCAAAATAAGGAATACTCGAAACAATTTCTTCCGAGTAAATGTCAACAGTGATTCACGTGGTAATTATCCATTTTTATAAAATCAAAAATTACACAATTACCAGGCTTCTCACAAAAGAAATCAAAGTTACTCAATTTTATTACGGCACAATATATACACAAGACAAACAGATATATTTCACAGCACAGGACAAACACTCGACTAAACCACTGACAGTCGCATATAACATGTAAAGTTAATGTTAAAGAGCAAATATAGCGTCTAGCCATTAGAAATGATAAATATATTCATCCAAACAGCTCGAATAAACACATGAGCTAGCCGCCAAGCCAACGGCCGCCAAAAAATAAACAAACAACTGTGTTGAACAAAGAATTAAGCAGATTAATTTTAACTATCATATAAACAATACACAATTTAAGCTTGTTAATCTAGCATGCAAGAAATAATATCAAGCAAAAACTAAATAATTAAAGCAAGCAAGGAAGAAACAATATCAACCCTGAACATAAACTTTTCTCCATACAAGAAACAATATCTCATATGAAAAGAAACAGCACCCAACAGTGTGAACAATACTCACTGAAAAGAGTCCCTTACCTGCAATATAAAATAAAAATATTAGTACATATTAATATAAATAAACCCAACTACATCTTAACCAAACAATCTTAAATACATATTAAGGGGGAAAAAAAATAATAAAAACATCCAAATTTTAGTATGGAAGAAATAATATCAACCATAAACTAAAACAAAAACCAAAGGAAGTATGGTAGAAACATGAAATTCAACCATATCTAATCCTTTAACTCCACTTGAGAAATTCATCTCAAATGACAAGTTAACCTATCTAAATTAAATGAGCAACCCTTCTTTTAAAATATAAACCTAAAAAATAATTTCAATGAAAAATTTCAAATGTACCGCGAATCCCGAAACAAAGAAATATATAAGAGCGTCCTGTATCCAGGTAACAAATTGACCAATCAAAATAAGGAATACTTGAAACAATTTCTTCCGAGTAAATGTAAACAGTGATTCACGTGGTAATTATCCATTTTTATAAAATCAAAAATTACACCATGATAGACTATTACATGATGGACCAGGCGCGTAGCTGCCTTTACGCAAAAAATCATTTGCTTGCACATGTTTTTCACAAAAAAAAAAAAAAAAAAAAAAAAAAAAAAATCCTGAAATTGAATTTCGGATAGTCTTTAGTCTTTCCGGATTATCGTGTCTGGCGGTGTCTGTACTTGCAACTACAATCACGACACAAAGTTTAACCCCGGTAGAAATCAAAATAAAAATGAAGAAGCTAGATTTTTATTTTAGCAAGAAGGCAGCGGATAACGAAAGCCAAAACGTTTTATCTAATTCGCCCAGCAAAGATGTAAATGAGCCATGTACATCGTTTTCACAAGACGTTACTGCAAAGAAAATAACATTGTTTGACCCCCCTTATCCTGATATGTCTAGCCTAACAAATGATGAGTTGTCAAAACATGAAACAAAAGTCAACCTACTGCAGCAAAAATGGGAGCCAAACTCGTATGGAAACTACTCTTTCCCATCTAGGTAATTAGAATATGAAAAAAACAATATTACTTTTATATGTTATGATATAAATACCCCACCCCTTCCTGGCTTTCTGTAGTAACTTAGTCGGCTTCGGATATACATGTATATACAAAGAATTTACATTTTGCACATGAACACGAGGGTCTTCATTTTCACAGGACGATTTGAAAAAGAAAATATGATGCACCCGTGCAGAATTCGAATAATCATATATAATTGCATATGAAATGCAGAACGCCCCCGGGTCATATACAAGAGAGTGATACAATTGGGGAGGGGGTACATACACGATCGGAAGAACATTAAAAAATACCAATCACCAATGAACGGGAAACTTTTTTTTGCAAAATATAATAAATCTTGCAGGACTAAACGTTAAACAACAGAACATAACAAAAACTGACGTTGCACAAAAAAACCTATACCACCCAATATAAGTGTTTTATTTGGATCAATGGTGATTTAAACATTTTTGTCATTTTTATACCCACCACTTGTAAAGTAGGAGGTACTGTATATTGTGAAGGGGAAGTCCGTCCGTCTGTTCGTTTGTTCGTTCGTCCATATGTTTGTCTATTCGTTCGTTCTCTCATTACACTTTTGTATCCGCAACGCCTTCAGCTCCTAAACGCCGAATCAGATTTACTGAAAAATTTCTCAGAATATTAGCAATATAATGTCATTGTGCACCTCGTATTTTTTTTTTTGTATCATGGTCTACATGTACTAGCAGTTACAGAAAAAATTCTGAATTTCCAAATCCAAATTGTTAATGAAACATCAGAATACACTTTCGTATAAGTATCCAAATACAATTACCACGGCTTGTTGGGCTTCCCCCAACAACCCAGCGACCGTGTAATGGCTATGCCTGTATTTGCATACAATATAAAAAAAGAAGATTTGGTGTAATTGCCAATGAGACAACTCTAAACAAGAGACCAAATTAAATGACACAGAAATGAACAACTATAGGTCACCGTACGGCCTTCAACAATGAGCAAAGCCCATACCGCATAGTCAGCTATAAAAGGCCCCGAAATAACAAATGTAAAACAATTCAAACGAGAAAACTAACGGCCAAATTAATGTACTAATAAATGAACGAAAAACAAATATGTAACACAGCAACAAACGACAACCACTTAATCACAGGCTCCTGACTTGGGACAGGCACATATATAAATAATGTGGCGTGGTTAAACCAGTTAGCGGGATCCCAACCCTCCCCCTAACCTTGGACAATGGTGTAACAGTACAACATACAAGACCGTTAATCATATCCTTTGTATAGTATAGTATCTAAATAACTTTACCATTTCTTGTTATTTTTAAGACAAACGAATATTTTGGCCCAGAAATGTAACTTTAGATTTTCAAATTTCGTAAATTTTGTAGAGTTATGAAAAACGGAGTGAAGAGGAAAGTACAGAATGTATGGTTCAAAGAACACCAATGGCTGAGATATTCTGTATCTGAAGATTCTCTGTATTGTGCTCCTTGTGTTTTATTTGGAAGAAATGATTCTATCAAGGAAAAGACTTTTATCAGACCTGTCACCGATTGGACCAATATTTCAGGATATTTTAAACGCCATGAAAGGAGCGATTCTAGTCATTTTAGGTTTGTGGAAATGGCGGACAATTTCCTTAGGGTAATACGTAATGAAAAACCATCAATCAGCGATACCCTCACTTCCAGTAGAGATCTTCAGATAGGAAAAAATAGACATATAATGAAAAGAATAATTGAAACTCTTATCTTGTGTGGTAGGCAAAATATAGCTGTTAGAGGTCACACAGAGGAACGCAGTAATTTTATGGCCATATTAAATCATGCTGCCTCAGAAGGTGATGTTCTATCAAAGCATTTAACACAACCGACCAATGCAAAGGCAAAATACACATCTCCTGATATCCAAAATGAAATACTCAAAATCATTGGCAGAACAATAAGAGAAAATATCGTGCGCGATTGTAATAAAAGTGATTACTTCGCCATTCTTGCAGACGAAGCAACAGACACTTCAACAAAGGAACAAGTATCTCTTTGCTTACGTTTCCTGGAACATACAGACAATGGATTGGAAGTCCGCGAAGAATTCGTTGTATTTTTACACGCTCATAGTATACGAGGTCAAGCTCTTGCTACTCTCCTGTTAGATACTATCGATGAATACGAGATAGATGGAGACAAAATGCGTGCTCAAGGGTATGACGGAGCAGCTAATATGTCTGGAAAACACCAGGGTGTGCAAGCCCATGTGAAGGAACGTTTTCCCGAGGCATCTTATGTCCATTGTAAGAGTCATTGTTTAAACCTCGCAATCGTTCACAGTTGTAAAGATGCAAGCGTTCGAACCATCATGAGCACAGTCCAGGACATTGCGTTCTCTTTTGACTACTCTGCAAAAAAGATGGATGCTTTTTCCAATGAGCTAGATGCTGACATATTAACCAACGAGGAGCTTGATGGGAGAAGAAAAATAAGAACGTTGTGTGAAACACGTTGGACGAGTCGCGCTGATTCGTTGTACACATTTAGAGTAGCTTTCCCTGTTATTGTCAGTGCCCTTGAACATTTGCGACAAGATGGTGGCGACAAGGCCGGTCAGTTCTTAGCTGCAATATCCAGATTTGAATTTATTATTGGATTAGTAACAACGGAGCACATTTTACAAAGCATTGTGCATCTAACCACTTATCTTCAGAGTAAGAGTTGCGATTTGGTAGAAGCTGTACGTGAGTGTAAACTGATAATTGATCAATTATCAGACGAGCGAAACGATGACTCTGTTTGGGATGCGCTTTTTGATAAGGCGGTTACGATGGCTGACACAATTGAAGTCCTACCGTCCATGCCAAGAAGAATCGGAAGACATGTCAACCGGGCTAACCACCCAGCTGACACTCCAAGTCAGTATTGGAAGCGAGCCTTGTATTGCCCCTTTCTTGACTATTTTATTGCAGAACTTACAGGACGTTTATTGGATAACTCTGATCGTTTTCAAGGCCAGAACCTTATACCTGCACGTTTAGAATGGTTGACAGCAGAGTGTATAGACAAACTATACGAAACATATAGACACGACTTGACAGACAATCAAGGAACCTTTAACTCAGAGGTACAGAGATGGCAGAGACGCTGGTCGAGTCCAGATGTTATAGAGAAGCCCAAATCTCTGATGGCCTCTCTATCAGTGACTAATAAGGAGCTATATCCTTCAATATTTGCAATTTTCGCAATCCTAGTTACAATGCCAGTAACTACGTCAACTACCGAACGGTCATTTAGTTCATTACGCCGACTGAAAACTTATCTCCGTTCAACCATGGTACAGGACAGACTATCTTCGTTGGCCCTCATACATGTTCACAGAGAAATGGATATTGACACCGAGAGAGTTCTGAGATCATTTGCCTTGGCAAAAAATAGATATATGGACTTTGGATATTAACTAGTCTATACTTTAGTTTAAGTCTTACATGCAGTATTAACATTTAATTATACAGGCTCAATAAAATCACCTTGAAAACATCTTAGATTTATTTCTCTTACTTATAAGTCAAGACTTAAAAGTAGCCGTTCGATTTCGTATTCCCATTGTCATTTCGTCCAAAAGACTATTGATTCACCTAGGGTATCTGTGTTACAAATGACCTTCTACCGTTGTCGTAGAAACCTCTCATTTGATTTTAAAATGACCCTCGTGAGAAACACCACGGGTGTCTTGCAAGAAGCAGGACCTGCTTACCTTCGGAGCACCGGAGGTCGCCACATTTTTTCGGGGTCCGTGTTTTTCATCTGTAGTTAGTTTTCAATGTTGAAAGTTTTTTCTTGTCATTTTGTGTCTTATCTGTTCCCGGGTTTCCAAATTACGAAACCCACTAGGATGTTACTATCGTTTCTTGAATTATGGTATAGTAAGAAACAGATAGGGTATTTATCATTTTCATCATAAAATGGTCCAAAAAAATTTTCGATATATGCTTGCACTTTATTTCAACTCAGCTACGCCCCTGAAAAGCCTTTTTAACTCAGTACAAATTGTACTAGTAATTACTTGTACAATTGTAGTTGTACCAGTAATAACTTGTATGATGGCTTCATACAAGTAATTACTTTAATAAAATGTTTGTACAAGCAATAACCTGTATAAAATAATAACATGTACACGACATAGATATTGGAAGACGTGGTATAAGTGCCAATGAGAAAACTCTCCATCGAAGTCTCAATTTATAAAAGTAAACCATTATAGGTCCAGCTACGGTCTTCAACACGGAGCCTTGGCTAACACCGAGCAGCAAGCTATAAAGGGCCCCCTAAAATGACTAGTGTAAAACCATTTAAACGGGGAAAGCAACGGTCTAATCTATATGAAAAAAAAGAGAAACGAGAAACACTTATGAACTACATCGAAAAATACATTTTATAACTGAACACGCATAATTAATGTGTAATATATCTTCATCTATATGTTATAGCTGATCAGATTCCCAACAATGGAGCAAGATTATTTTACTGAGAATGTTTCGAACAGCGGCTTACTGACAACAGCTGAGACAATCAATGTTTTCCATTCCTTTACTAATAATCGGAACAGTATTTTTACTTCAGAAAAGAGAAACTATAGGGTGCGTTTTCATATAAAACAATTCAGATTTTTTTTTTTAATTTGTAATGTTTATCCACAATTATCGATTATTACATTTTTTTCTGTGCATAATATTTGTAAGCTGTTTGGTTACATTAAATCATTATCAAGCTACACCTCACAAATACCACATGCATTTTCCAGACGATATATGTGGTTCATTTATTAACAATAAGCAATTGTTTGGTTAACAATTTAATAGCTTATAACTTTATACATTTATCGGCCTACTACATATATTTTAATTGATTAAAACAACTAGACATGTTACGAAAAGGTATATTCTCGACGTTGAGGTTGACAAATTACACTTTAAAATTTGGGACGGTGTCAAAACATTGATTCTAGATTTAAACAGGTAACATTTGAATCCTGTGCGTCTTGGTTAATTCAAATCACATTTATCTAGAACATCATTATGTAACATCCTATATGACAATTGCTTTTTGTGATATCATAAGACATAAAAGGTGTACGCGTGCCGGATTGGGTGGGCTAGAAAAAGGGGGGCTGAGAGTTATACAAGTTCATTCGATTCTAGTTAGATTGATAATTAATACATATAATTCCTTAATTTTGAAAATTATTTTGTAATTTCCCTTTATTGTCCAAAAACACAATCATTGAAGGATGAAATGCATAAAACAGTTCATAATTAAAAACCAATTGTTCAGAGAACAATTGAAGGTCTTTCCACCAGTAAATATCTATTTTGATATTAAAATATTAAAAATCAGTCTAAAATGTCAATTCCTATGGCTTTATGATGTATAGATATGAATTTCAAGCAAAGGTCATAATCTAGAACGTCAAATTTACCTATGACCTTGACCTCAATTTCAAGGTCACAAACTGAGGATCTCAAATCAAAAGACCCTAGGTCTCTAATATGTATGGTAAATAAGTTATATGACTTTACGCATAATTTTAGATATGATAGGGGCTAAAACTCACGTTTATTGACTACGCACCCTTTCAACCAAAATTATTAAGTTACGACATGTTGCAACTAACAATTTAGTAAAAATTATTTGTCGATATCTTATAAGGTTAATGAAAATGAGTGAAAATAAGCCAAAACCAAAAATTTAGAATATGACCTTGACCTTTGACCTTGACCTCAATTTCAAGGTCACAAACTGAGGATCTCAAATCAAAAGACCCTAGGTCTCTAATATGTATGGTAAATAAGTTATATGACTTTACGCATAATTTTAGATATGATAGGGGCTAAAACTCACGTTTATTGACTACGCACCCTTTCAACCAAAATTATTAAGTTACGACATGTTGCAACTAACAATTTAGTAAAAATTATTTGTCGATATCTTATAAGGTTAATGAAAATGAGTGAAAATAAGCCAAAACCAAAAATTTAGAATATGACCTTGACCTTTGACCTTGACCTCAATTTCAAGGTCACAAACTGAGGATCTCAAATCAAAAGACCCTAGGTCTCTAATTTGTATGGTAAATAAGTTTTATCACTTTACGCATAATTTTAGATATGATAGGGGCTAAAACTCATATTTATTGTCTACGCACCCTTTCAACCAAAATAATTATGTTACGACATGTTGCAACTAACAATTTAGTAAAAATAATTTGTCGATATCTTATAAGGTTAATGAAAATGAGTGAAAATAAGCCAAAATCAAAAATTTAGAATATGACCTTGACCTTTGACCTTGACCTCAATTTCAAGGTCACAAACTGAGGATCTCAAATCAAAAGACCCTAGGTCTCTAATATGTATGGTAAATAAGTTATATCACTTAACGCATAATTTTAGATATGATAGGTCTAAAACTCCCATTTATTGTCTACGCACCCTTTCAACCAAAATTATTACGTTACGACATGTCGCAACTAACAATTTAGTAAAAATAATTTGTCGATATCTTATAAGGTTAATGAAAATGAGTGAAAATAAGACAAATTCAAAAATTAGAATATGACCTTGACCTTTGACCTTGACCTAATTTTCATTTTTTTGGACCAAGGACCTCAAATCAAAAGATCCTAGGTCTCTATCACTTATGGTGTTCCAGTTTAAAATACATTTCAAAATTTCAAATACAAAAAGGGAAATAACTCTCATATGGAGCGTTCATATTGCTTCGGTCGAAATTGGACAAATCATGCGAAGGATATAACGAGCAATTTTATAAAATAAATTTGTCGTAATCTTTTACGGTTGCGAAGGAGATGCGCTAACAAGGAAAACAGTGTTTGGGGAGATAACTCCTACAAAGAAAAGTATTCGGTTACGCAGGGTAAATTTCAAAAGCGCATAAACTGTTCGATATCATATACCAAATATCTAAGCGACATATTGCGAAACAAATGTTTATCGCAAGAACAAAATTTGGCGGAAGAAAAAAAAAAAAAAAAAAAAAATAATCAGAAGAAAAACAATAGGTCTTTCCACAGAAAAGTGGAAAGACCTAATAATTCCTGTGGAATGCTTCTGCTTCATTACTGGTACGTCTTGTGGTAGATAGAGTTTAAGCCCATACGGATGGTGGATTAAAGCACTGTGTCATCTACATATGTGGCTAAAACATAATCAGCAAAACCTTCTATTTTCTTCTCTTTTGGCATATCTTGTATTAAATATTCAGCAAAGCAACTAGTTTTATTCTCTCACTGTAAATTGACTGTTTAATGCATGTTAAGTCATTTCTCTTCAGATGCTCATCTTCTTGGTGAAATATCTCCGAACATGTGATACTTTTTAAACCAAAAATAAGAATAAATGTATATATTAATCATCAAAATTTATGATATATATGTGTTTAATTTAAAGGGCGCAAATGAGTTCCAAATATTGGTGCAATTGATGCGTTTGGAAAACAAAATTTGTCGCAAATGATACCCCCTAAAAAACAGTAATTGACGGAAAAGGACTGCTGCTGATAATGTGTGGTTGTATTTTTTTGCTTTCAAACATAACGCCTTTAGAAAATTGAATATGTTTTTAAAAAGTCATCTATATTTGTCATAACTCAACAGAAATCCTTCAATAGAAAACACGAATTCATGTTTTTCCCCCAGAGATACCGCTACGAAATTTTATAGAAAGATGTGAGATTAGAGGGCTATGAAATTATTAAACAATATTTGGTGTGCAAATTATATCGTTAGGTACCAACCTTCTTTTTTATTTGATCTGTACGCAGCAGCGATACTTGGATTGGTAGTCGATGGTTTACGTCCAGTGTCAAATGTATCATGCATGTACAGGATTCGATATATTGATTTAAAAAAGGGCTCTTCCGTTTGAAGGTTAGGGATTGGAGACTGCCACTGCTAGGGTATTCATAAAGATAGACAGTTATATAGCAATGTCACCAGCATATCAACCCTCAAGAACATACAGACCTGTAGACATGAAGCGTCCGTCCAAGTTCCGATCGAACGTGGCTGCGTATTCATACATCCTGCACAGTTAAACGGACGTCCATCTCAAGCATATGCTTCGATACCAGAATGTAAGACGTCCAGCAGTTTAAGTTCAGAAAAAAGTGTAAACAAAATCGATTGCTATTGAGGAAATATTAACACGAATTGGAAATTTAAGACACTTGGCAGTATCAAACACGGACACGAAGTCCGATTGAAAAATTAAATGCCTCTCAAAATGTATAATTATGTACAAATACGTGCACACATTGACACATTCTCAATAGAAACACACGAATACCGTTTCATTGAACAATTATGTCCTGTACATAATCAACTAATCAAACCTATTTACTTGTTTTTATAAATATACATGTACATTTCAGCATATTGTTTGAAAGCGGCACACACACATTTTTATCTATTTCATCGTACAGTCTCGAACTATGAGCAATACCAGTGACAACATAGTTTACTCTAAAAAGACACTGGTACAACATAATGTGAAAAGTGCTTTTCAATAGAGCAAACTAACGATCAAATGTAAAATTATGTTAAAAAACTATAAAAAAAGAAAAGTAATTAACGACCACTGCTAGTTTCGGACAGACATGATAAATCACTTTACAGTATGAGTTTTCCTCTATGTTGAAGGCCGTGGTGTTTACTATATAAATAAACATATAACTGTATGGATGTACTTTGTTTCAAGCTCTTTAGAAGTTTTCATGATGATTGCATGTAATGTGTAATAAATAAGATTAACCAATCAAATCACTTCCATTTTCATTCCGATGACGTTTTCATTTGGTCAACAGGCTATATAAATTGCCAAATCGTCCTACTATTTCACTTACGGACAATTTTGTTTTAAGAACATTAATTGACAGTTATTTTGCGTCTAACTTATATATCTTACAGAGATACATAAGCATTTAATATTTTAGATGTCAATTTACTTGTTTCAGATGACTTTATCTTGTGATAGTTACAATTGTGTAGCTAGACAAATGTCTCTGTTATTGTTAACCCACATACTGAGAAAAATACGTATATAGCTAAAAAAAAAAAGTCTTTAGTACAATGTCATATTCATTTGATTCCTTTTTAGGTTTCTTGTATTCATTCAATCAATTGGAATTTAGAAATATGTATGCCCCTTTTTTTATAAAAAAAAAAAAAATAACGACCTGTTATGCAGTGCCCCCCCCCCCCCCCCCACACACACACACAAAAAAAAAGGAAAGGAGACAACGTCACAAAGTAGACACAAATGCATGTTCCTAAGTATATGAATGATAGTTGGTTGCACAACGTTCAGTGGCAAATATTGCATGCATATTCAGGACGATTTCGTGTCCTTTTTAAAGTAAGAAAATCGATAGTATATACTATTGCTTTTATAAACAAATAAAAAAGAAAACCAACCATTGTAGTTTCCTATATCTATTAACTGTATACAGTAATTAATCTGCAATCTGGTCATTTGTCAATGTTTTATTTCAATGAGTTACTGTCGTCTTGTTGATGCATTCAACATTTTTCTTTTTATTCAAATTGTCTTTGGTGACACTGTGTTTTCATAATATTTGCTTAATATAAAAGGGCGACCATTTGATTTCCTCTGATGATACATGTATAGGAGGTCCATAATTAAATGTATATTACAATAAGAGAAATACACAAAAATAATTTTAAAGATAATATGTTCATAGCAGCTATGATAATAAATTACTTGATTAAATATGTACGAAAGCATTACACATGTTACAAAAATATCTACTTTTACAAGTTAATGTAAACAAATCATTATATAATATGTGTGTGTATACATAATTTGTTCTTCTAAATAATAATGAAGATCCCGCCAGCATTTTAAGATCAAGGATAGGCTTGACATTTTATAATTTTGTGGTTAGAAAAACCCATTCATGCAATTACAACATGATTAAGTTGATGTAATCAAGATAAACTGCTGACTTCTATATTCCCAGACTATCAGTACATGACTTTTTGTGTAACAATTAATCGGTTAAATTATTGAAAACACACAAATGATATATTTTGTGGTTGCATTTGATTTATACAACGAATTCTATCTTCTTTATCTCTCTCTCTCTCTCTCTATTTTTCTCTCTTGAATTTAAAGAAGATAAATTGCATTTTAAAAGAATTTATGGCCGACAAAAGTTTCGAAAAAGGATCCTTAATTAACGTTTAAGAAAATGGTTGAAACAGACGTTTTACAATTATTCGTTTATTCATTTACTCTTAAAAAGTAATGGGAATAGGGCTTTGTGTGAAGATGTAAATGTGTAGTAAGCATTTCATTTTGTGTGGGGGAAGGGGAGGAGGGTGATGGCCCGAGACCACAATTAATGATCCCAAATATAGTTCCCTTTCATTATAGCGTATTTTTTGTTTATTTTTCTTTTCTTTCCTTTTCTCATACATTTCTTGTTTTTTTTCTGGGTTGAAAACGAAAGAAGAGAGCTGAAATAAACTTTTGGATGTTTAATATTTACACTTTTCGGAACATCTGTTTAAATTTTCTTTTCAATCACGTTGCTACTACGTCCTCATAAAGTTAGGTTCACACTGCCGATCAGATCAACTCGATGATCCCGATAGTCCAAATTTCCACGACCAAGCGTGACCAAATTCTTGATTGGGCCTGTTTACGACTTCTACCCGACTGCTATCCGACTGCACACGACCTTAACCCGACCATTCGCGACTCATTAACGACCCTATCACGACTCAAACCCGACCACTAATTGAATACATATTCGATAAATCAGACCAATTCACGATCTCTACACGATCTTTATTCGACTAGCTAGACCAAATCAACTATACTCGATCTCGATCAGCTAGATCTCGGCCAGACCTGATCGACTTGATCGTATAGGGGTCGTAGGGATAGTCGTACTTTATTTGGCCCTTTTAACTTTCTGAATTCGAGCGTCACTGATGAGTCTTTTGTAGACGAAACGCGCGTCTTGCGTATGTACACAATTTAGTCCTGGTATCTATGATGAGTTTATTATCGGACATTGGTCGGGTATGTACAATTTCAGTATAAAAACATCTGATTTTTTCATATCAACGGCTGCAGCGGAGGAGGCATTACGTGTTACCCTTGTCCGTCCGTAAGTACGTATACGTACGTCCCATCAATTAGTTTCCGTTCTCTAATTTTATTTTACCTCAATCAAATTTTATGAATAGCAATACCATAAAACACAGATCAAGTGCGAATTTCGGTGGTGTCACTTTTACCGTTTTTGAGAAATGACTCTTTATAACGTTATATGTAAGCTCGTTTATTTGTTTAGATTCAGTAGTTCACAGAAGGACTGAGTAAAATTATGCATTTAAAATATCTACATGAAATAAAGCAGTTGGATTGTTTGGCAAGGTGGTTAGAGCTCAGATAGATAGACAGGTTAATA
This sequence comes from Mytilus galloprovincialis, assembly GCF_965363235.1. NCBI lineage: Eukaryota > Metazoa > Mollusca > Bivalvia > Mytilida > Mytilidae > Mytilus > Mytilus galloprovincialis. The sequence goes on along the minus strand of NC_134845.1, from coordinate 77,547,699 downwards.
GCTGTGACGGAGCTTGAAGAGAGCGTAGAAAACTAACAAAAACGGGTAGACAGCAAATTAAAGGTGCTGGAAAATCTAGATGATGCAGTGGTGACAAGGCAACCACTGTGTTGGCAGTATAAATTGTAACAAACTATGAGGAAAATTTCATGAAAGTAGAGGAGGACGCTGATTTGTTATGGGAGTTTTACTGCTTTTTTCTTTAAAATGAGCTTATAAAAAAAGAAGATGTGGTATGATTGCCAATGAGACAACTATCCACAAAAGACCAAAATGACACAAACATTATCAATTATAGGTCACCGTACGGCCTTCAACAATGAGCAAAGCCCATACCGCATAGTCAGCTATAAAAGGCCCCGATAAGACAATGTAAAACAATTCAAACGAGAAAACTAACGGCCTTATTTATGTAAAAAAAATGAACGAAAAAGAAATATGTAACACAAAGAATGAAATTCAAAACAGTGTAGCTGTGGCCATTGATTGACACATCAAATTCATCCATTGACTTGGACAATTTAGGTGAACGTTTGTCTGTAACGACCACTGCTCACTATGTACTTTTTAAAGACACTTAAACTATGGGGTCACCAAAGGTTCTCAACACCTTAATAAAGTAATTTGAAAAATTAATCAGAAATAAAACAATGTTTTGATTTATATCAATTATATAAATCAAAACATAAAGGTTATTCCTGATTAATTTTTCGAATTATTTTATAATTAAAGGCGTTAAGAAACCTTTGGTGACACCACAGTTTACATGTCTATCGTAGGTACGTCGTGAACAGTGGTCGTTACAGACAAACGTTCACGTAAATTGTCCCAGTCAATGGATGAATTTAATGTGTCAAGCAATGGCCACAGCCACACTGTTTTGAATTTCATTCTAAACAAACGACAACCACTGAACTATCACTGGATTAGAACTGATGTTACAGATGTAAGATAGCAATATACATAAATATTACCATCCCCTTTTCCTTGCTTTCTCACAAATTAAGCCTTCTGTCTGTGTCATATACTAGTATGTGCATATGTATGTAATAATAATTTTCTATAGATCTGATACCCAGTAGTTGAATTTTTCAAGATATTTTTTTCTGGTGTATCCATGGCAACAACCTGCCTTTTTTTGCTAATAATATTGCAGAAGGGGGTACAGATGTCACATATTTAGCAAAAAAAAAATAGAATTTCAATCCCCTGTAGGACTTAAAACTGTTAACATATATCTATCACGAATTAAGATAAAAAATCATGTCTTTCGTTTCATTTTTTAAGATAGAATAGTGTCAAAAAGTGCATGAAAAAAGTGTTTGTAAACATTCGACCGTACGGTGACATATAGTTGTTAATTTCTGTGTCATTTGGTGTCCTGTGGAGAGTTGTCACATTGGCAATTATACCACATCTTCCTATTTTTATACTACAAAAAATTTCTGGACATACGGAAAATACGGACAGTCATACAAAAATAACCCTGTCCCATTAAACAGCTTAAATATAATATTGATGTTATTAAACACTAACTTTGAAGGCTAGATTAGTCATCAGCTGTCTAATTATAAATTTTAATGCACAATTATTTTCATATTTGATAAATCCTCTGGGCCCAAAAAGTAGAATCTACTTTCCTTCCGAAACATCTGCATGAGATCATCCCAGGTTTTATTGGTTTTCGTGTTGCTAAGTTTTTATAAGTTTTCTATGTTGTGTTGTCTTCTCGTCGTCTTTCTTTTTTCGCCAAGGCTGTGTCGGTTTGACCTTTGAGTTTGATTGTTCCTTTGGTATCTGTGTTCTCTCTTTTTAAAATTTTACACCTCCTTCTAAAAGTACAGACGCGTACTGTATATGGAGAAATTTGTGTACAGTTAAAAAATAAATAATGACAATATATTTTTGCAGAAGCAAAGTTATGAGAGTAAATCAGAGCTGCACACATTTTTAGAGAATCTTGTAGCAGTCATGTTAACTCGTGTATTGCCGAGTAGAGATAGAAGAGTGGTCGAATGTGGTCGCATAAAGATCGGGTATTGCTCGATTTGGTCTGCGATGAAAAAATATAGAAGTCGCAGTGATCATGAAGCGATCGGGCACTGGTCGAGTAAATATCGTACAGGTTGTCGTTAATCGGGAAATTATCGGATATTATTCGAGAAAAGATCGAGTACTGATCGGTAAACTATTTGTATTCCGACAAAACTCGATCTGTACACGATCCTTTCCCGATCAATTCGACCGCTACTCGACGAATTCTCGATTTCTTCTCGAGTGACTAGCTTCTCGATCCTTACTCGAATGTTTTTTTCGTATCAAAAACTCTCGGGTAGAAAGTCAGATCGATGACGACCAAGGTAGACCACCACGAACATTCATGTCGATTGAAACAGACCAGTCTCCCGATCGCTTAATTTGTCTTGATTGAGATTGATCGAGTTGGTCTGATCGGCAGTGTGAACCTAGCTTAAAGCACGCTCTCACCACGACTATACTACAATCATACAACGTTCATACCGCGATCTTACTACGCTCCAAGCAATAACGTCAACATCGTGTTCTATATAAATATTCTCTGACACTTGATACGTCGAGTTTCTCGGAATCAACTCAGTCATGCAAACACAATCAACGTAAGGGTAATAGTAGTAGTAAAGGCATAGGGAGATCCAGTAGATACATTTGTCGGACCGACCAATCCAACCTGAATCACAACTTATTGCTGGTCCATCAAGATAGAATGATAGTAGGGATAACACAAATATGCCAAGCATGATTGAGCCATCGGAAATAAAGGACAAATGGTCCAAATTACGTACAGACAAACAAAAGCTGAAAAGCTTTTATAGATCTTATATGACAATAACAATGACCATAATGATCAAAGTATGAAGTCAGGTCGTAAAAACAGCGTGATGAGGACGGCATGAGCGTGCTAAATTCGTACTATGGTCTTGAACAGCGTGGAATAAGCGTGGTAAAGTCTTAGTGGAAGCGTGTTTGGGTTGCGATAAGAACATGATGGTCGAAGTAAAGGCGCTGTGACATCGTAGCGCAGTATTCCTGACTGGTATCGGCTACGCTGAGGCTACGATGATAAAGCGATCATTGCGATCTTACCACGACCTTACTGTGCTCTCACTACGCTTCTACAACGAACTAATTTTACCACGACCGTACCACGATTGTTCTGAACATGTTCAAAGTTGGCCACGCTCATCGCGATCGAAAGACTTCACCACGACCGTGCTTCAACCTTACTGCGATCTGCAAGATCGCATTACGATCGTCAAATTTTTCATTTTTTTCACAGATCGTAGTGCGATTGTGAACTAGTTGGACTGCCAGGGTTCGAAATTAGCGCTGATCCGGTGGTCAGGGACCAGTAGAATTTGCGTCGGACCAGTAGATTTTGTGTTTACAATTGATTAAGTTAGTTTATATATCGGGTGAACGTCTTTCACAACAATACAAATGTGGAAATATTTGGAAGGAATTTTCTCCTTTCGTTACAGAAAACCATCAACGTACTTATGTTTATCTTCAGGCGCATGCCTAATCAATGTTTCCAAAATAAATATATGTAAAATTTTTAATCAAAACATATATTATAACAAAATATTTCTTGTTGTTTCTGGTCAAATATTTACGTATTTTCAATTTTTACGTTTTTTTCTATCTTTTTAGTTTATGCAATTTTTTATGCCCCACCTACGATAGTAGAGGGGCATTAAGTTTTCTGGTCTGTGTGTCTGTTCGTCCGTTCGTCCGTTCGTCCGTCCGTTCGTCCGTCCCGCTTCAGGTTAAAGTTTTTGGTCAAGGTAGTTTTTGATGAAGTTGATGAAGTCCAATCAACTTCAAACTTAGTACACATGTTCCCTATGATATGATCTTTCTAATTTTAATGCCAAATTAGAGTTTTTATCCCAATGTCACGGTCCACTGAACGTAGAAAATGAAAGTGCGAGTGGAGCATTCGTGTACTGAGGACACATTCTTGTTTTTATAACTTTCAATATTAGATTTTTTATTTTTGTTTTTTGTTTGACCACCGGGCTATTTAAAAGGAAGATCTGAATAAAGTATATGAAATTGACAAAAGGAAACGTGAATACCAAAAATCCTGGGAAACATGTCGCGAATGGTTGAATTACATAGTCGATCGAAATGTAATGAATTGTACAACATCTGAAAAAAAAAATTGCAGTGACAGACCTAGATAAGAAATGTTTTTTTTTTGTTAGGGGATCTTCAAATTTTAAGTTAGATTCTACAATTTCTCATGAACAATTGGAACAACATAAACAAATCTACGTTAATAAAGGAAAGCACCTGAGGAATCAAAAGCAGTAACCAAGTCAGGCACCCTATGGTCGTCGTGAGCATTGTGATGATGTGGAAGACAATGTTGATATTTTTTCTGTCCTTGATCCTGATTTTGATTAATAAACTTATTGGGATTATCACAGCTTTTATCAAAATCAGGATCAAGACTCTCTCTTTTCTTGTGTAAAATATGTATGACAATAAAAGTAAACATTTATCATTTATATTCTGTGTGATACATGTGAGATCACATACCTTACTAAATTTATCATCCATTGACAGTTAGCGTTACACGTAACGAAGAGCAAGCGTTACCGGCTACAGGATCGGAAGACAAGCTTTCTTACTGTACACTAGCTTTGTTTTGGTAAAAAAATATTTCATTTTTGTTTTAACGTTGAAATGAAACGATTATACATGTGTTACAATACTATGTGGAGGGAACCTGAATAAGAAATTAACTGAAAAACACAGATGTTCCGTAATATACATCAGGATATCTTTTAACTGTATTTAACAATGCGCATTTGGTAGGCCAGATATTCCGACATCTTTACACTGTGAAATCCATTTAGTCCAACACCAAAACGGTCTAACCCGAAATATTCCGTCTCTCCATTAGTCCGATACCCTAATAATCCAAATTCGTCATTAATCCGACACTTAGACGTTCAATTGCATATGATTGAATGCTTTTCTGCTTTTTATTATTCGATGGGTTGCTCTCTCATTGACGCGTACACCACGTTTGATTCATGTCGATATTTTGTTATATTAGAGATTTGCTTAATTGTTGTGCCGATAGGAAGCCAATTGAAAACAGGAGGTCCTATTTTTAATCAGAACATATGTATAACTTTATAGCAGGATCATCTTTAAAATTCGCCATATAAAGAGTTAATACATGGCCTTCTAAAAAAGCGTTTACGGTACCAATTTCAATTTGGCGTCTTAATTATTGATAATTTATTATGAACTTAATGAAAATGAATGTTTCAAATATATTTAACGTTTAACCCCGCTATAAATGTTTGCACCTGTCCCAAGTCAGGAATCTGATGTACAGTAGTTGTCGTTTGTTTATGTAATGTATACGTGTTTCTCGTTTCTCGTTTTTTCGTTTTTTATATAGATTAGACCGTTGGTTTTCCCGTTTGAATGGTTTTACACTAGTAATTTTGGGGGCCTTTATAGCTTGTTGTTCTGTGTGAGCCAAGGCTCTAAGTTGAATGCCGTACATTGACATATAATGGTTTACTTTTTTTAATTGTTATTTGGATGGAGAGTTGTCTCATTGGCACTCACACCACATCTTCCTATATCTACTTTCATATATATCATATAATCTTTATTGTAAAATTTACAAACGAAATAACTTAATCGGACATCTAGAAATGTGTGAACATATACTGTGATAGTAAATCAAAGTTTTTTAACAGCAATCTATATTAACTTCAAAGAAATCTGGGTCACAATACCAATGCAGAGGTGTGGATTTCCCAAACACTCTTAACCAGGAAACAAATTTCCTTTCAGCAATCATAAGCATGAAACATAACCGAAATACTGTTAATTGATCTACAAATATGGTTGATCTCTTTCCTGAAGCTATATTTTAGTACCACCACCTACAAGCATTTCCGTACCAAAGTATTGACCAATAGAGAATAAGTACATGTACTGAGAGTTTTCAAAGCATTATAAAAGGGCTTACTTTCTTAATAATTTCGCATATTTCTAAGTCTTCACTGAAGTGTCATATTATTGTCCATATTGCTTAATTGTTTTAAATGAATTCACAGGAGAGTATTCTCAGTGTTTTTGAAGGCACCATTGACTTACAGATACATAGCAATAATGACGAAGGAGGCAGACCTGTGGCTGAAGATCAAGATATGCCACCTGATATTGACGATGAATATTTGACTGAAGTTTCAAGGTAATATGCACTAATTGCAAACAATTGTAGTTTATGAAAATATTAGTTTGATATTTCTTGTGGTAATGCCGTTCCCCTCTCAATACACACACACCCGCGAACTCATGCACGTAAGTGTGTGCAAAAAGTGGACAGTTAATATTCATTCGTAACTATTTTTAAAAGGGGATATATAATTCAACAGAAAATAAACTTTATTTTGATTTTTCGCAGGCGAGATGTTCCCTTGTGCCGCTCGACAGCCAACTGCAGGACATGCCTATTGTAAATATTGTTTACGTGTTCTCGTCAATATGCATGAAATATTTGCCACTGGACGTTTAGAAAACAACAATCAATCATGCAATTCATTTAACTTTCAAATGTAAATGTGTTTTCATTTATTTCAAATTCATAATAAAGCGTATGTTTTTTCCGTCCTCAATATGACACTGAGCCGGATACGCAAGAATAATGTATACAAAAAAAATGTCTAGCGCATTAAAATCATAGTTTTGAGATATTTATGCACCCTTTCAACCAGTGTTAATACAATTTCACTTCAGATATAAAACACATGGGCTCAAGGATTAGAGATAAATGAACTTGCTTGTATTACAGTTGTCAGGTGATGGTCATTTACGATCATGTAATGACTGTATCGCAGTGTGGACAATTACTGTCTATGGAAATACCATTGGGATGAACAAATGCACACAATTCTTAAATGTTTCAAACTGTAAAATATAGACAATTGGCACATTTTTAATATACGTATTTTGAAGGAGTTTAAGACACCCACAGCCTCCTTTTCCCCCTAATTAAAAAACAAGATGCATAAAACACACCAGCCCCTGAAAATAAGTTACGCTTAAAATTATTAACTGTCATAATCGAATACCTCTGATGTTTTCTTATTTTATTATTTCGTTCAATCGGAGAAGTTTTATCGCTTTTTTTCACACATTATTTTTTGCCCTGCAAATGATGAACTAAATTTTGTTTTCAGGCAAATTGCAATAAAATATGAACATAAAGATTGTCAAGGATAACATAGCTACTTTTTATTTGACAAAAAAAAAACATCTTTTCGCTTTCCCTTGGCAAAAAATCTAGAAAGACACAGTATTCTGGGCAATTAACAATTTGCAAACTATGAGAACACATTCTATACTGTGTTTGTTAAATTGATAAACTTGAAAACAGAAAGAACAGTATAGAAAAGTATTAGTCAAACAAATGTCGAGGAGTCCCTTAAAAAAAAATTGCATTATTTTCAAAATAAGTGTCACTATGCAATGGCTTGGGCTCCTAGCTATGGACATGGCCATAGTCAATTAGTTTATTATAATTCGTCTTAGATACTCGAAACACCTTTTGATCTAAGGACGTTAGGTGCTAAGATATGAATTGAAAATGATTTATTGAAATAACTATATTTGTAACAATATCCATAATTTGTCAATTTCATCCGTCGCCTGTCCATCTTGCTATTAGACTGACAAAATATTTTAGCAATTGGCGGGAAATATAATAGATACACGTAGTTTGATTATACGTAGAACAAGATAAAGATGTGCAGTAATACACATCTACACGTAATAATGCCGTAGACAAAACGTTATGAAACCTATTCATGCGTACCATGAAGCGTAATATACCGTACAAAAACCTAACGAAACGCTGCAGATATGTACTTAATCGTAACAACACTTAGTGATTATAATCAAATACGTTTTAGTGCGTATTTCTACGTTCCTTCTACGTGTTACTTCGCTTTTCTACGTTTCTAATACGTTTTTATTTTTAGTCACTTATGTATTGTGCAGACCAATAAAAACTGGACCGATCACGCATCAATTCACTAATTGCTACGTATATAGCCGTCTTCAGTACGGATCGATACGATTCTCTACGATTATTGCCGTTTCTTTACGTTTTGAAAACGTAGCAAAACGGGATGGCCGAAACGTGACAGTGTGACTAGGGCTTTAGATTGGATAACATGATCACTGTAGCGCAGCTATCTCTATAACTTCAATTGTCAAATAATGTTTTTTACTTGTGAATATATCGTATCATGTAAAGCAAAACTTAATAGAGCTTTCTTACAAATTGACGAAAGGTACGTATGCTTGACGAATCATACGTAAGACTCGTTTTAGGGATCCTTTATTTTGACATATTTAAATAATATTCGTGGAACTTCGGACAATCCTCGTGCATGCAACGACACTTATTGAATTGGATTTTTTTGAGATATATTTAGGATTTCGGGATGTACGATAGGTTAGAATATGATTATTTATACCACCATGTCGGAGGAGATAACACTACACAATTTTCTAAATATACTGTAGTCAGACGAAAAAAATGCCCCTAAACGACTAAAAACCGGCCCCTCCCCCACTCTTCAATATTACAATGTTGCACTGTCTAACCTAAGAAAATGTCTAAGCAAATACATTGTCTTCTTCCCTAACAGAAACACAAATACTTCCTTGATTCAAAATTTGCAACGCTCAAAATAATAAAATGAAAATGAAATAAAAAAAGATGATCTTCATACTATGCCATATGCTGGTGCTCGTTTCATAACTTTTGAATCATCGCCTCTCCCCTGGTAATATTATTGCCCCCTATCCTAAATGTGTATATATGATACACCGGAGCAATGGAACGGTTATTTTAGCGTATAACTGCGTTTTACCTATAGTCCTGAACATTCATGAAATATTAGCCACTGGACGATAAGTGACAATTTCGCATCTATCTTCCAAACATGTGTACTGTTAAATCGTCATTATAAAATCCACAATTTATATGTTGCAAAATTGTAGATTTATTTTCTTTATATACAAAGTCTTTTTTCTAGATTTATTCAACATTACTTTTTAAAAACATTGTAGCATCATTTTTAGCTAATCTCGATATTCCATTTTAACAATTTGCTGAAAGTGTACTGTAACAAATAAAAATAAATGTGAATCTTGTCGTTAAATTTAGACTCCAATAATGTCATTGAAATGTTAATCGTGAAACTCGTGCTTAAACAAATTCCCGCGGAAATGTGTGTACTCGTGGTTTACGTATTAAAGTAACGTATCGGACGTAAGTGTATTTGACACTATTGTTCTCTGTTTGATTATATTAAAATCGTGTATTATTTGCGATACTATTATTTTTTTAAATAAACTTGATTTAGAAAAGAATGCTGTTTTACTGGATACTCTTTTAACTGTTATTGTAGAAATGAAATACGTGCTCCCTTTACGTTCGTTCGTACCTTTCGTCTATTTGTAAGAAATAGTGGAGCGGCGGAGCAGACAATTTCAGAAATTTAAATTACCTAAATACCTCATGGACTTTTAATAGCTCGTTGGAAAGCTGAAATCGTGTACTTTTTGAAAATGTGTGTCGTCAATATGAAAGCTGGTACCATTATGCCGAAAATCAAGGTCAAAGGTCATCACTTAAAAAATCCTATTTTCATCTCGAGAAACAATACCATTGATATTTTTCAAAATTAATAATCTATTCAATAAATTAAATGAGTATTACTATGTATCAATGTGTTAGTTCATACAACTTTGTTTTTTTATTTGGACTTGACGTCAAAAGAACGTTATATTTAACTTCTTTGAAGGTAGTCCGTGGTATACAAATTTTAAAGCCTAATAAAAACCAGTAGCAAAATAACCTTGATATTTCACCTCGACAAATAGCATTTCTTAAATACTTCAGGAAAAAAGTGTTTAAAAGAGTATCCGAAATGCATAGTTTATAAATAAAACAATAAAAATGTGCAGCCGTGCTAAATTTCCTTTCAGTTTTGAAGGATAAGACATGTCACTGAGTTTTCCTTAAATGAACTTTCTCAATACAAGATACCTTTTGATATAATATAGATATTGGAGTGGTAAACTACACAATGAGAGCAAGCATTTTGTAGAAATTATTCAAACATTAAGACGTGAACGTTAATTTTGGTACTAGTATCTATGATGAGTTTAATTTCATAAAATTGAAACGTGGGACAAAAAACCCATAATAAACCAAAATAAAACTATCAAATATTGTAAAAAAAACTATTTTCATGATATTTCATCTGTGTCATCAGCTATGTCAGCGGATACTGACTGGACATTATTACAATTTCCTACATTTTGGCAAAAACATAAATCAGTGCAGGGAAGACCCTGCTCCTTGCAAACACATGCTTCCTGGCATGCTTTTTTCCCCTTACACGAACAAATAAGATCTTGTAGAAAGTCTGATGCCATTTGTCCTTCAAAGAAAACTGGCTCTAACTTGTCATTTTGTGCAGTTTTCCAACCAAAAGCACATGGGGAGCCATTATTTGGGTTGGCCAAATTTGCCGACACCCAAACTTTGCTTTGCCAGATTGCATGATACACTGCTTTATTGAGCAAATTCTCTTTCTCTATTCGATCAATCATTTCAGCGTCGCATGCTCTAATAGCAGCATCTTTAAGATTGGCTAACCGTTCAGCGGATGAAATGGTATGTAATGTTTTCACCCTTTTATGTGACATTTTGCGGCAAATAATACACTTTGATGTATCGAGAGGGTGATCATAATTTCCAGGCACCAAAGAATTAGAGAAATCGTAATTTATATCTGGTGTTTCCTTTTCAGCTGAAGAACATGCTACTGCTTTTAAATTATGTTTACTTGTGTAGCTTTTAAAACATGATCTATGGTACCTAAATACGGGTAATTTACTAGATATTTCATTGCAGAACTCATAAAAAAAAACTGAACAAATCATCACGTCTCTTTGCTGCAGCATTTATCAGGCTTTTTCTTCCAGATTCCGTTGATGTTATCAAATTTTCATCATCAACAGAATTGCAGATAATGCAATTGTCAACACCAACTTCCACTCTCCTTTTTTTGGCATTCGGAGGGACTAGTTTTAATGAGACTGATAAATTGTCCATTTGATGAAATAAGAAACAAATCAAACACACCTGAAAACCAAACAAACCCTACAATGATATTCACTTTTCCCGTTGAAATCAACAAAATCTAATACACAACAATACCAAACAATATAAATTAATCACAAAGCTTCGGAAATTACAAAATGAACAAGAAATATGCTTGAAAACGACTACAATCAACCTTCGAAAAATTGCTGAATGTTGGACTATAAATAGAAACCACAACAATGTCGGTAAATTTGTGACAAATATTCGGACTTCAAATCTCAATAAAAAGCCGATATTTAGCCAAATATTTATCTTATAAAGAATTTACTGCAAAAAGTAAATCGAGTCGATTGAAGTATTATACGACGGCTTTATTGTTGTGCCTTTAAAATACAACTATACTGCACGTGCAAATAATGCTAGGTGAAAAACGATGATTTTTCACTGTTATGTTCAACCATTTTCAGATGCATTGTGCTCTCCATATAGGACTTTTTAAAAATGCTCTTAAATTGTATGAAGTTCAAGAATAACTATATTTACCAATTTCGTTCACAAATTATTTTTTAGAACGTGTTTGATATGAAATATGAGTACCGAATCAGCAGTGGGGTATACGATGCAAGTTGGGTAACGTCAGTTAAGGCTATTTTTAACGTCATTTGTACCACATTTTATTTTGACGACAAACATTTTTCAGAAGTTGAATAATCGATAGACATTTTAAGCCATTAAAATCCCATGAGGTATTTAGGTAATTTAAACTCGTTAACTAAGCGACTTTTTTAACTTTCGCCGCTCCACTAAAAGCTCTAATACTACCTTTGGTTCAACGTATATATGCAATGTCGAATGTATCTCTGACATGGGTACTGCCACGGAATTTGTATTTTTCTAATTTTTAGACTATTTCAATTCAAAACAATATGTTAAGTAGTTGTAAATCAATGATGTGATGGATTAATATCCTACCAAACGACGCAATACCAAGATCATTGAGTTATAATATCTCTATTCTATTATGTGTTTCATGTACATAAAATTGACAATTTTTGATATTTCTGAGCAAATATGTTTTCGTGTCCTTTGGTAGATATGTTTTCCCCTAAATTTACGGCACAAGAATGCTCTAACAAAATCTCTTAACATTTTAACGAATCTTTACTTAACCTTTGATGATTTAAAGTTAGGCAAAGAAACATTTTTTTTAAGACTTATTGTTTGTCTATGCCCTGTACAACTTACCATACGGTATGGGTTTAGCTGAATGTTGAAGGCCGGACGATGGACAATGACATGTACATGTGAATGCTTACATATTCGTCCAATGCAGTTCTGTTGGATAGTCTCAGTTGTATACTTGTGTTGTAATTTGTTCAAAACCCTTAAAAACTCTTAAATATTTAGATGAATATTTGTTTCTCTTTGATTTCCCTTTGAATCATTTTAGAATATCGTTAAGGTGTGAAATTTTGCGTTTAACAACATGTTTATATGTTATGTTATTTGTCTTGTTTGGCTGCTGTCTAATTACTGTTTCCTCTGTATACATTTAAATTTATTCAAATACCATTGTTTTGCCTTATCCAAATGTAACTATGTTTTACTCTTAGCAATTGATAAAATTATGACCAAGTCTAAACATTTTTTGTGAAGGTGTGGTGATATTTTTTTTTTTGGCATGCCATTTTTTTTCTGAAATCATTTAAATTTTGTGAAATTCTAATGATAATTACTTGACACTTCCTTAACAATTTATCTCAGAGCAGTATATACAAATGATTAAATTATAGGGATTAGAGTATCACTTGATCTCAGTAGGTGACTTCTGAAAAATTCAACAACACACACAGATGTGTTTCTACAAGGGTTATTGAGTAGGATATATCTATATTTTACGTCACCACGGTTACACTTAAATCAAAAAGTTTATTTTTAGAAATACATTGAGATATCGTGTTGGCCAACAACGTAAATATATCATATACTCTTCTATCTGTGGATTTGCTTCGTTTACTTCATGGGAAACCTTTTCGTTTTTAGAAGCGATTCATTGTATAAATGTCTGAGAGTGATGATATATATATCTATGTATTCGCAAATTAAAACGTATAATGGAGATCACAAGTAAACTGAACAATATTATCTCGTAAACAGAATTCCATCAAGACGTGTTTATATTTCTTTAAAGATTAACAAACGGCTTTTGAAAGTATTTAAAATATTGTGAGTGTCATCTTCTGTATACTTTTTTGCCTATTGTTTGTTTTCATAGACTATGATTTCTAATTAAAGACCAGAATTGACCGTAGTAAAATATTATTGAGAGAAAATAAGTTGAAATTGGCAAAGAATGTTAACCAAAAAAAACCATTAAAAACGACCAGTATTTAGAAAAAAAGAGGAGGGGTCTGCCCCTAAGAGGCTATGGGTTTTTACATATAATATACAAAGTTTTCACGAATATATACAAACTATGTTCGTTTTCGGAACGTATAAAATGTATGTGATCAGAATTTTGAATCAGTGTAAAAACAGTGAGTAAGCCGATCCTTTTGTTCTTTCGAGTACAAGTACAAATAGTAAGGTATCTTCCAACAATGAAAATATTGTACTTTTGTCCATCTGATGAGTTAAGCCTTTTTCAAATGATATTCATAGTTAGTTCTTATGTTGTACTGTTATACCCCTGTCCCATTTTAGGGGGAGGTTTGGGATCCCCCTTACATGTTTAGCCCCGCCACATTATTTATGTATGTGCCTGTCCCAAGTCAGGAGCCTGCAATTCAGTGGTTGTCGTTTGTTTATGTGTTACATATTTGTTTTTCGATCATTTTTTTTTATATAAACAAGTGTGGACACATATGAGTGTGGATAGTATGTTTGGATGTTTGACAGTGTCTTATGACAAAAGGAGTTCTATGTTTTTCCTATATGGTGTTATTAGTTGTGTTGCATGATGACAAACAATCTGAGCATAAGGAGTGTTGTTTATTTATTGTTTAGTTTTTATGTTCAAGACGGGCATGGAAGATACATTAATTGCATTAGTTACCAAATGATTATGATAGAATATGTTCCACATCTTTGATTTTGGATACATTTTGTAGCTAGGAGAGCAACACATAATACAATGTAATACATTTTCTAGGTTCATTTTTCATGTGTTTTTTTTTCTAAATGGGAGATGATATCTAGATTTGAGAACATGATATAAGGAGCCTGTAATTCAGTGGTTGTCGTTTGTTTATGTGTTACATATTCGTTTTCATTTATTTTTTGTACATAAATAAGGCTGTTAGTCTTCCCGTTTAAATTGTTTTACATTGTCATTTCAAGGCCTTTTATAGATGATTATGCGGAATTGGCTTTGCTCATTGTTGATGGCCTTACGGTGACCTGTAGTTGTTAATTTCTGTGTCATTTTGGTCTCTTGTGGAGAATTATATCATTGGCAATCATACCACATCTTTTTTTTATATGTATTTGCTTACTATTTGTATGGTTCTATTTATATTACTTTGTGGATAATCGTCAGTATCATTAGTTAAAAAAATTGTTAAAAGGTCGAATTGTTCCTCAGATTAGAATACATTTATTGGTTTTTAGTAATGACAATGCCTGACAAGATGCTAGGGGCTAGATGAGCTAGGAAGTAAACTTCTGTGCTGATTTTTATCAATTCTTTGATACTATTTCCTCCAAAGCTGGTCGAAGCAAAAAAAAATTGACAAATATGAAAATGATTTCACCAAAAGAACTTTTTTGAACATGCTTCAAAGACTCAAAACTGCTCCAAAAGTAATCTAATAGATTTTCAAGCATGTCAAGTGGATATTATCAACATCTACTTAATTAGTCTTAATAAGTCTAAATATCTAAAAAGTTATAGTATTCAAAAGGTATTGCAAAATTATTCTCTTTTCATTTTTGTTTGTTATATAGATACAAATATAAGGGATGCATGTACCACAAATACAGTATTTGTTGTGGTATGAAAGTGTAGTAATTAACATTTACTGTTACAATATTAATTCGCAATATTAATTTACACTCAGGACCAAGTCATCAGTAGGCAGTACAGATGTATTAAAACAACCTAGCATCATATTGCTAGTAGCGGGAGTAGCATTGTCGGGTAAATTTGTTCTTTTTATAAAATTTGGTCAAAGGACATATAATGTTTGGTTCAAATCGATATATGCTTTTTATTTCCCTATTACTTACATTGAAGAAAGAGGTGATACTACTTTGACAAATCCTTGTACATGAGAGTTGTCTGTCAAATCTTTATTTCACAAAGAATGAATTGCATAACAATGAACTGAGCTCAAAGCAAAGTACTTTAATAATACACTGAGACAAAGAGCTAAATCCAGTGATATACTTTGTACTGCAGGTTCTTCATGAACATCCATTGACCAAAACCATGATATCTCAATAAAATGCCATACTACATGGTTGGATCAGAAGTCCTGAAAAAGACATGTTTTTTTTTTATTGAATTTTAAGTATGCACATGTACAGGTTAAAACTTTCTTGTGGTATAATCATTCAGTATCTAGCAACTATCAATTTGCTTCATGCACAAATTGATATAGGTTGAGCGCTCCTCTGTTGGAAATAAGAACACACCTCCTGGCTCCACCTATTTTAAGTCAACTGATGAAGAAACATTCAAAACTATAAAATGTTATCCAAGACTTTTCAGCGTCTATTTACCATTGCCACTGAAACAGTGATATATTTGTACACATATATACATGTAAGACTAGAATTTTAAAGTACTACAACTACATATATAAGACCAAAACTGATATTCGGTCTTTACTACATCTTCATTCCCCAAGTCATTTTCAAATTTTCCAAATTTAGCTATATTTAAGCTAACTACTCCTCACACACATGTATAGATTTCTACACACGAGTATCGTAAGATATTTGCCAGTGACCCGCAATGAATATTTTTAGCGAGTGAGCCCAGCTAATGAGCTAAAATGAATCAAATTGTGTACTCAGTCAGAGTTGTTGATATTTTAAGGTATCTTTACAAAGAAAACCTGCAAATCTCAGTGGCAATTCAGCACTTTTCATAAAGGGGTGGCTTCTGACTTTCAAAAGGGCTGCCCACTCCTGTCAAGCTTTGATGATTTCCTATATAATCAACTAAATTTTTCCCACCAATAGGAGGATCTAGGGGGCAGACCCCTCCCCCCCTTTTTGTTGGAAAAATTTTGTTGATTATATAGAGAATCACTGAAGCATGACTGGAGCGGGCCCCACCTTATGAAAAGTTCTGGATCCGCCACTGCCACCACCTGGGTCTGTCTATGCATCTGTTTATGGTTCTGCGTAATAGTACCAATACTGGTTTTTTTTCACCTTCCTTACTTGGCCCTAGACAGTTGCTTATCTGGTTAAGGTTCTATCACTAGCTTTTTTTAGACTAGAGATTTCATGCGTACAAATTAAACCGGACCTCCAACGCATGTACTACAGACGAAAAGAGACAAATAATTTTATACAATAACCTTGAGTTTACTTCGACTACTGATATTTGTTTACAAATAATAATGTCACGTGATCACTCACTGACGTCACAATTTGCATCGATCTTGCAGTAAACTAGACAGTTCGCTCAAACAGTACCCATTATCATGCAACGCAAATGTGATTGGTTATCAAACAATACAGAAATAATGCATGTACAGTTTTAGAAGAAATTAGTTCATTAAAGAGATTAGATTTTCACTTTTGACACGAATAGGTCGGGTTGACATTTCTGTCATCGGGGATAATATTGAGATAAATGGGATTAAACTGACCGTCAAAGATGTCTAGAGAAGCACATCTGGAGAACTTTAACATAAATAAGCCATACTTACCAAAATTACTCTATATTAATAAACCCTATGTCAGTGAAATTTCACAATGATTACGATAAACAATTTTGATACTGACGATGATGCTGGTCACGGTTAAATTCGCGCAAAAAATATTCTTACTCCTATTGCTTTACGTAATAAAGTTTGTATAGAATTGAATTTGACTGAAGTTCAGCATACAAAAAAACGTGGATATGCAGAAGCATGACAATATATTACTGATAAAGTGTGTATATATTTCTGTAAACGAAGTTGCCTGTATACTTCACTTGAGCGAAAAGATATCTTTATTTGTGAATCGGTTTATTAACCCTTTGAACCCAGGGTCTATGTTCAAGATGTTAACATATTAACGGAAATTTGTTGGGTTGCTTTTACATCATTGAGGCCATCTATTTTCATTGCGGGGTTTCACATATTTCAAATGGAATTATAGAAAAAATAGAATGTTGTTAGCAGAATCAAAACAGAAAATGATGAACACTTGATTATTTTTAGCAATACATAAATTGGATTGAGGGTCTGTGTTTTCACATTATTTGTAAAACTCTCCTTAATTATTCCTGTGAAGCGTGTGCTTTACATCGACGCCACAGTGCTTCAACCAATCAGGGAATGTTTATTTGGGGCATTCGACCTATTCTAACTCAGATTTTTGCACATTTTAATCCAAATTATAGAAAAATGGAATATTGTTAGTACATATAAAATAAAAAATGATGAATACTTTTAGTTAAAGATGAATTGGATGGGGGTTCTGTGTATTCACAATATTTGTACAACTCTCCTTACTGATGCCATATTTTGGAATTCCCGTGACCTAAATGGTTCGCGAAAATTAATATTTTTATATATAGTATAGTACGGAAGCCGATAAGGGCCATTCAAAAAAAATATTTTATGTCGTAATTACGACATAGCATGTCGTTATTACGACATCGCTATGTCGTAATTTCGACATAACATGTCGTTATAACGACATCGCTATGTCGTAATTTCGACATATCATGTCGTAATAACGACATCACTATGTCGTTAAAACGACATAACTATGTCGTAATAACGACATCGCTATATATAAAAGAATATGTATTATGATTGCAAAGAGACTAAATGACACAGAAATTAACAACTATAGGTCATCATAATGCCCCCAATAATTAGAAAAGCCCCACATAGTCAGCTATAAAAGAGGGAGGAAAGATACCAGAGGGAGAGCCCCCGAAATGCTGTGTGGCAGACAGTGTTATTAATTAATTATTAGCTCCCTTGGTAAAACTCCAAATTTCATATTTAATGTATTTCATTGTTAAATAATTTACATGAAGCTTAATAAGTACATTTTTGTTAATTGCATAGACTTTGCTATTTGAATTCATTGGTTAAAGATATTTATTTATATTGTAAAGTTTAATATTTGCATCGTCGCAAAATCTTTGGTTACCTTCTTTGAATAGATTCAGTGAGAAACTTATATATTTTATAGATCCCATGTAATTACACCGACCGTGTATGTGAGGTCTAACATTCATTCCTACCGAGAAAGTTATGCTATCCATCTCCCTACAAATAAGTGCAAACTTCAAAGCTTTTTGTAATATGGTTGAATTGAAGTATTGGTTGCTCTATTTCTACATTCAAACGTTGGGCACGATGTTCCTACAACGCCTAGGATTTAAAACAGAATCTTCGAAATTTCATCCGCAAAACAAAATAAAAATAAAAATGTTAGAAAACACGAAACAATATTGTAACTAATTCAGTATATGTTTTAAATTATGTTTTTACAGCTCTTGATCATATACTAAGTAATATTTAGTTTTAGGATTAAAATAAGAAAGCTATGTGAAAAAAACGGATGTCCAACGTTACATTTATGAAAAACTGTTTTAACTCTTATGTATAGTGATCCTATTTCTTATTCTCTGATCTTCTTCATTCTTGGCAGGAACAACGACATGTGTTGGTTCTCTGTGCCGTTAAAGCCGTTATTTTGCCAAATTTCATTTGACTCGGTGGCTGCATATTAAGCTGGAATAAGAAAAATGTCCAACGACGTTTTTCATTAACTCAACGACTGAAAGTGAATTTTATAAGTAGATATAGCAGAAAATGAATAAAAAGAGTAAGACAATAATAATATCTAACAAAAGTACAAATATCTGCCTCATGTGAGTTCAAATATTGCTGATTCAATAAAATCTTCTCTACACAGTCGTTTTTCAAACGGTAGCCTTTTTGTCCAAGTTGGTATTTCATTTTTCAAAGCAGTTAACGCGTATTTTCTATAATTGATAAAAACAAAAGTTAGATACACGAAGAGTAAGAAATGCCAAGATTCTTTTCTCATTACCTACATATTTGGGTCTTAAAGGAATAAAATGCTTCCACACATTACAAAACGGTAGCCAATTTGTCCAAACGTCTGAAAACGTCCAAAATCCTAAAGACGCTAATTTCCGACGTTACATGTGCTAAAGTTTCAATTAAATGTTCATGATAATTAAAACAAATCGTGTTATGAAATTTGGAAAAAGAGGTTGATGATTGCTGCCGAAAAAAGAGAATAGTGCATGTTGCTATAGACTCCGCCCGGGGACATAGGTTCGACACAGGTGAAATTTTCCAATTTTTATTAATCGTTTATAGCTTTTAACGATTTATTTAAAAGAATTGGGAAATGGGGAAAACATCCCATTACATGAACTTCGTCCAACTTTTGCAAAGACAAATTGGAGACACCAAGACAGTCCTCTAAATGTAAAATGCGAATTGAAATTTATGTTACGGAAGTAATCCGAAATAGATCATTTAAAGTCGTCACTTAAGTAAGGTGCAATCACCAATATTAAAAGACTTAATACCAGTTCACGGAATGTTTTACTTCGCAATTTGTCCTGCTATTCATGTTATAACGGTCGTGATGAAAATAATTTCTGTACTAGCGAAGCCGGAACTTTTCGTCAATATAAACTTTTGCATAAAATGGAGGTAATTGAAAGACGAATCCCAAACAGCAACGAAAACCGTTTCATCGAATTAATAAAAACGTTAACCCGGGATTATATTTGCCGTTTTCGCGGACGATCCAGGAGTAGATTACTGTATTTTAGAATGTATATCAGAAGTTAAACGCTATAGATGACTTGGGAAATAATTCTCAAGCCAAGGTTCAAGTAATTGAAGGGGTGTATTTCGACAACTTATGTGCCAGGGAAAATACAATTCTATTCAAATTTAACCAAGGGTAAAAATGTTCGATTTACTTGCAGTGTCAGATATATTTGTATTGGTTGAATTAAGATATAGAAATTTTACAATGACAGATGATATGCACCTTGAAAGTTAAACATCCTATGATAAAACAAAAATATGGAAAACCGTATACATGTACTTCCGTCCCATCTTTCCTTCCTACATTACTTTCGACAGTACTGCATTTTTAGTTGAAATAACTTAAAGGGTAAACATTATTAAATCGATTTCCACAACTCGAGGTAATTTTTGATAAAATGACATCACAAAACGAACAGAACCAGAATCAACCAACAATATAAAAAAACGAATAAAACTTGCAAAAATTAAACGAAGTCAAAAACCCTCTTCGACGCCGCATGTTTTAAAAGTGTAACGTCGTGTTGTAGGAATGTCGTGCCCAACATTTGAAAGTAGAATTAGAGCTATCAATACTTCAATTCACCCTTATTACAAGAAGCCATGTAGTTTGCGCTTATGTACAGGAAGATGGTGTGCTTGGCATGCAATGTCAGTCCTCATATATTTCCACGTCTTATTTGTTTACTTCTAACTTGTCTGGCTGTACAGCCCTTCCACGGCAAGTAACTTATTAAACTTACACGGGATTTTAAAAATATATAAGTTTCTCACTGAAGGTATCCAAAGAAGGTAACCAAAGATTTTGCGACGATGAAAATATTAAACTTTACAATATAAATAAAAAATCTTTAACCAATGAATTCAAATAGCAAAAGCTATGCAATTAACAAATATATACTTATTAAGCTTCATGTAAATTATTTAACAATGAAATACATTAAATATGAAATTTGGAGTTTTACCAAGGGAGCTAATAATTAATTAATAACACTGTCTGCCACACAGCATTTCGGGGACTCTCCCTTCGGTATCTTTCCTCCCTCTTTTATAGCTGACTAATCGGGGGCTTTTCTAATTATTGGGGGCATTATGATGACCTATAGTTGTTAATTTCTGTGTCATTTAGTCTCTTTGCAATCATAATACATATTCTTTTATATATAGCGATGTCGTTATTACGACATAGTTATGTCGTTTTAACGACATAGTGATGTCGTTATTACGACATGATATGTCGAAATTACGACATAGCGATGTCGTTATAACGACATGTTATGTCGAAATTACGACATAGCGATGTCGTAATAACGACATGTTATGTCGAAATTACGACATGCTATGTCGTAATTACGACATGCTATGTCGTAATTACGACATAAAATATTTTTTTTGAATGGCCCTTATCGGCTTCCGTAGTATAGTAATTAAACTTCAAAAAGTAAACCGGTTCGATTGAAGTATTATACGGCGGCTTCACTGTTGTGCCTTTAAATTACACCTATACTGCACGTACAAACTATGCTCGAGGAAAAACGATGATTTTTCAGTGTTATTTTCAACCCTTTTCAGATGCATAAAGCATTATATTTAGGACTATTTGGAAATGCCCTTAAATATTGTATGAAGATCAAGAATAACTGTATTTACCAATTTCATTCACAAATTATTTCTAGAACGGGTTTGTTGTGACGCCTCCGGGCGTGGGAGCTTCTCGCTGCATTGAAGACCCATTGGTGGCCTTCAGCTGTTGTCTCCTCTATGGTCGGGTTGTAATGGGTCTTTCCCGCATAAGCAATTTCACACAGCAAAATATAATGAACATGTTTACTTTTATATAAAGTTTCTTTAATAAGGAAGTTTATTAGTAAATTGAGTTGTTTTCGCATCACTTAAGTAATTACATGTAACGAACTAACATAGGTCCAAGTAATGTGCAGTGGCTGACCCAGGGGAGGGTTTTTAGTTGGAACCGCCCCTTTTTTGGGGTGATCAATGCATTTGAATGGGCACATGGTTGGACTCCCCCTTTTCACAAAATGGCTGGATCCGCCCCTGATGTGTTTCAGTTTAGATTAGAGTAACTGAGACAGATCCGATCATTTTTTAAAAGGGGGACCTCACACAGGATAAGCAGAGGCGGATTTAGTAATTTTTCAAAAAGGGGGACCTAATGTAAATTGAGTTTTTTCGCATATGTGAGTTCGTGGTCTAGTGGTTAAGACCGATGGCTACAGTGCTGAAGGTCCCGAGTTCGATTCTCACTCGGGGTGCTAAAAATATCAGTACATCAGAAGGATAATTTTCACCCTCTCACACACATCTCTGGTACCCAGACCGGAGTTTAAACTAGAATGGGTACTTTGGGGGCCTCGGTTGGTCAAAGTTGTCCCCTACTTTGACCTAGAGATCAATCTTCTGATATCTCTCTGGTTTGTCTGTTTCCACCGAGTGGCCCGGTGGTTCTCTCCGAGTACTTCCTCCACCATAATAACAGACTTCCCGGTGTCCTACACGCTCCCTTGGGCGGTGTTGGGTGGGGATTGTTCTGGTGGTGGGATAATATTGTAAAGGACACATCTCCATTAATCCTTAGGGAGTGTACATGGATCCGCTGTACCCTTGCAGTCAATCAAGGGGTGCGTCTTAATTGGCGGAATATCAGTACATACATACATACATACATCACTTGAGCACTAAATAACATAGGTCCGAGTAGTGTGCAGTGGCGGATCCAGCAGGAGGGTTCCCGGTTGGAATCGCCCCTTTTGTGGGGTGATCAATGCATTTGAATGGGGACATGGTTGGACCCCCTTTCAAAATGGCTAGATCTGCCACTGATGTGTTTCGGTTCTGACTTGACTAGCTGAGACAGATCCAGCCATTTTTAAAAGGGGATCCTAACCCAGGATAAAGGGTCAGCTCCAACTGATATCCCTATCCAAATGAATTGATCGTCAACAAAAAAGGGAGGTTCAACCTCCGGAATCCCCCTCCCCTAGATCCGCCACAGACCAGAGACTTAATGTGTACAAACCTGACGTAAAATTATGTACTATTGAATAATAAATAATATCACATTACCTCCAAAAATCAATAACTGTTACAGTACATTTCACATGTTTCAATAATCCAAAAACGATGTTTATGTAAGAAGTTCCCGCGCAAATGTCATGTGTTACCGAAGCGGGAAACACACAAAAGAATTGTAGGTGCATGTTGTCATTCGCATTCCAATTAATTTACACAGTTCAATAAAATATATATGTTAACATTATCTATATTGGTTTTGAATTTAGTTACTAGATCAGAAAAATGATTTGTTTCTCGCAGACAACACAAAATAATATACATATTAACTCGACACTTAATCTAAACATCCCTACAACAAAATGGGACGACCAAACAGATTTCCTAATTTTGATAAAGGTGAAATATGTAGAATAAGAATTGTGCACTCTGGAATAAGATCATAAATAAAGCCCTATATAAAGTGTAAACCAAAAAAAAAAATGTATGAAATCATTGTTTATTACATCTGCTTGCATAATAATATTGAAGTTGAAACTAACAAAGATCACGTGTATCCTGTCAACCCCTGAAAAACATAATATTGTCTTCTTGACTACTTCCGCAAACCGTGGTCTGGTAAAATGATATATTGTTATAGTGTATGTTAATAAGGCCGGTAGTTTTTTCGTTTGAATTGTTTACATAGACAATAATAGTGCATTGACTTGAAATGCATAATAATTGTAGCTATTCGTTTGAAATCCCACCTGTTGTTTGATTAACGCGCAGTGAACAATATAATGAATTAAATTCAGGTGTTATCCACTTTTTTCATTATTTTCCATCGGGGAAAGCGGAGATCTTACAAAAATGGGATTGTAATATCTACACAAAAAAGTCATTAATATCTCTTTAGAGTGACTAATACTCTATGCAATGGAGACAATTTCTGATTTTTATTTCTATTTGTTAATTTTTTGTCGAAAAGTTATATAATGTTAAGGATATCATTTCAAATTAGTACATCAAGTAAATATCTGTCATTGTCATTTCAGTTTGAATCCTGACAGTCGTTTTTCAAACATTAACACTCATAATAAGAAATTACTCTATATGTGTAGAATATGTGGTTCTCATGATCTACAACACGGTACCAAAGATAAAGGTGCTTTTCGAATGGAAATATTTGAATTATTCAAAATCAATGTTGATTTAGACGACACAAATATCCATCCGAAATCATTATGCAGGAATCATGAAATACTCCTACTTCGATATGTACAATCAAAGAATGATAGGAAAGATTTTTATACCAGCGTAGAACCAGTTGTATTTTCTCCACATGATGACTCTGACACGTGTCCAGTCTGCAATCCTATTTCTAGGCGAAAACGTAAATATAAAGGAACCCCGAAAGCTTCTCTTCGTAAATACACACACGCTGATACAACTGACACAGTCGTTTTGCCGGTAGCAGAAAAACAACACGAGCCTACAGAACAAGATGATATAAACTTAAATTCTGTCTCCGAAAGCCAAAAGAAGTTTGATGGTGGTATGTCTGCATTTGATATTCTAAAGTTATATTCCAAATTGAACGCAACAGAAAAAGATTCGTTCATGAAATTGTACATTAAAAAACTTTCAGAAGAAGAACAGGCAAAAATCACTTATCTAATTGCAAAAAAACAAAAAGACATTTTACAAACAGACAGCGAAGAAATATCAAGACAGTATGCATCTAGAGAAACTTTGCTTAACCTAGATCCCAATATTTGGTTGAATGAACGAAACAGAACTATAGTCTCTTTTGTTGCTGGAATAGCTGGGGAAGACTTTGTACAAGTTAAAAGTCTTGATACACAACTTGCTCTGATGTATTGTCGTGTAATCGAATACATGTACAGTTTAAGATACAAAAAACTTGTCACTCCGTTTGCTTTTCTTGTTTCTCTCGACATTTATACGCAAACTAGTAGCCGAGTAACGATTGATTCGCTTGGAAAGAGCTGTCCAAGTGGAACATATACTACTTTGAAAAAATGGCTCTCCTCCACTGAAGAAACTGCACCACGGTGTCCTTCTGGTACAGTGATAACTGCATTTGATAATGAACAAGTCATTGGGTATAAAAGAAATATAGGTACTGGCTCAAAGTCTGTGTCTTCGGTCATAACTACAATCGTCAATGCAAGCATGCATTCCGATAATCAAAGGGCAATTCAACATGATGAGTCTCTTAAACCCAAAAACTGGTTTTCAGTAAAACACTTTGACGAAAAGTTAAAGCATATCGAAATGTCTAATGCTATTAATGAGGAAGCTGTAAAAGTCCGTGAGGAAAAAGAGTTCTTTATCAATGAAGTGCAAAACATTAGAGACAGTAAACTTCCTGAGTACGAGCAATTAGAGAAAACTCATTATGAACAGCTATATTTCTTCCTGTCAAAAGCAATTAAAGACGTTGTAGCAGAACAAGAACTAAACCAAAATGATATTACAGATTTTATTGACAAAGAAATTGACAAAAAGACAAGAGAAAAAGAAATTCTGGTATGCACAATCTGCGGACAAGAAAATGCCCGACGAAAACTTATTTGTGATAACTGTAAGCAGAAGGAGGGCATAAAGCAAGCAAGAGCGAAAAAACAACTAATTGACGAAGTTAAAAGACATCCAGGATCGCAAGAGATTGTATTGGGAAAAGAAAACAGGGACACAAATGAACATATCCGGTTCGAACATGTCAAAACAAACCATAAAGAGAAAATTAACTAAGTAATGGGTAAACCAGTCTTTGTAAATCCTAACAGCAATGATTCGGTAGCACTTGTACTTCGTCAAATTGGAATAGATAGTGGAATTATGAAATATAATGGCCAAGATCGTCACTGGACTTTCGTTTGCTGTGATGGAAGGCCACACAGCTTATATCACAAAATTTTAGACGAATGCATCATATGCTGCTATTGTCAACGTTCATTTATGTCTCGCAAGTTATATAAAGAACACCACCGGCTAAATCATGCAAACTTAATTCCTTCATTTGCAAAAGAGTTTGACTGGTTGTATATGCGTATAGGCTTAGGACATTACGAGATGAATGTAATCAAATCTTTCTTCGAACTTAATTGGACGCCTTACTTAGAGAGCATGTGCGAATTACTCAACTTCACAACGGATAATGCGAAGACATTTGCTAAAACATGTAAAGATCATCACGTTGCGTGGCAACTATTACTAGTTTTTCACACAACGGCAATGAAAGAAATGGTTCTTCCATTCGTTAGAAAATGATTCTTTCTAAAGAAAACCCAACACCAGAAACGTATCTAACATTTTACAAAGATTTTTTATCCAATAATCCTAGATGGGGAAAACCTTCATCTCCAGGTATTTAGATTTTCACAGGCTATCATTAACCTCAGAATGGGTGTCAGGAGAAACAACAGCGACCTTGTACACAGTGCAAAATTCCACCTGAAAGAACTGTTTTATGGTAGATCTCATCCTCATTATCAAAACATCGAACTGTTTGACACACTCCAATATCATTTTATGCCAGATGATGTGCGAAATATATGGGACAGCAATATATCATTTACCGTCAGTGGTCATCCATCCAAAGGTCAAGACATGGATTTTCTTTTGGAAGAAAAAAAAAAACAGAGCCGTGAAGCAATTTATTCCCAGTGGAAGTATTCCCTCAGATGATACATGGTATTCCGTCTGTTGTAACTTAGATTACATAGAGAGTCTTCAGGCAAAATTTTCCTCATGGCTTGGTCCAAGAAAGAGTAATGAGCATTCTTCAAAACAGTTATGCATAGAAAACGCTGTAAACGGATTTCGACAGTCTCTACGAACATATCTCGATCTCGCAAAAGATGATTTTGTTTCAATAAGCGGCGAAAAATTACATTCAGATTTAAATATGTTTTTAGAAACGTCAACGTCTAAGCGCATGAATTGGATTAATACCACTGTTTTGGAACAAGAACCAAGCCCCCACATTAATCAGTGTGAACCAGTTTATATTACAGAAGAAGAACAAGCTGGTCACCTTATTAGAATTCCAAAGTCAGAGATTGTCAAAAAAATTAAGAAACAAAGTATTAATGAAATTTCAGATGAAGCTCTTCAAACTCATTATACAAGAGTGCTTAATAGTCTTGATGAGGACAAAATGAAAAAAGAATTTTTTTTGACCCTGTTACTTGAAATCCAGGATGTCGTCCTGAGCACTGACACAGTTGTCTCCGATGATGATTTATAGACCAATTGTAGTTGTATGGAAGACAGCTTTACACTATATGATATCATATTTATTTTTACATTTTTAATTTTGTATTTTAATACCTTTTTAAGTTTAAAGTATATTCGTAGATAGATAATTTATTGGAAATGAACAAATGTCCCATTACTCTAGGTAATTATCACTTTCTGTTATGAAATTCAAAATTCGGTGAATGAGGATTGAATTTAGAAATAACATTTTTAATTGGATTGACTAACATGTATTTGACATGTTTGATTTGTTACAATAATTTGTATATGATGCAAAAGAATGCAAGACAGTTATAGTTAAATGGAGATCCATAAATATCCAAATAACAGATGATAACAGACTGCAATGAGGCGGAAATGATACCACGACTTCAATATTTTATTATCAAATGGATCTAAAACATGCTAAAATGAAATTCAACATAACATTTCAAGTTAAAAGATGTATATATCGCACATGATTATACTCGAGTTTAATGAAACCCAACACTATCATTTAATTAAAGATTGTTTGTTTTTAAATGTTTAATTCTGCAAATTTTAAACTTTTGAAAAAAAAAAAACAATCATTGTTATTCTTGTGTTTACGTTTTTTTTATAGACTGGTAGAAATGAAGAAAGGTATGAGTCTATTAGTTTACAAAAACTGTGCATCTAAACCATTTATTGATTCATATGCCATTCCCAAGGATGAAATTTTGTCAATGGTAGTGCAAATTTGCTTAATGTATTTCAGTGAATACTTTTGTTCGTACACTTATATATTTAGGCATATATGTATATATATAAAAATATCATGTGTATTTCTATAAAATATGTACATACTACACTGCATATGGAATTTGTGTAACTCGACATTTGCTTATTTTCTATCTTAAATGTTTACCATATTTTTTTTCCTTAATAAGTAGAAGCACTTATCTGTGTTAATTTCTTTAAAATATAGTGAGGTATTTAACAATATAAGCCTGGTTGCACTAAGTACTACCATGTTGGTCAAAAGTATAGTTTCAACTACAATATAAACTTATATTCGTTTCTTTTTTTTATAATAACAAAATTAAATAAATAAAACACATCATCTTATTTTGCTGAACATTGTAAATAGGTATAGGAAGATGTGGTATGAGAGACAAGTGAGACAACACTCCACCCAAGTCAAAATTTATAAAAGTAAACCATTTTAGGTCAAGGTACGGTCTACAAGGAGCCTAGGCTAAACACATCTAAATTATTTGGTATTATTGTTGTCACCTTGCTTTATACTTTAAGAGGATCAAGATATTTTCCATTATCAACCACACAACATAAGCATTTTTTTCTGTTCTGACAAATATATATTATTGGACTTTCATTTTTGCAGTGTTGAAAAATCTCGGATCTGCGAGAAAAAAGGATATCTCACTGAAGAAGAAGAGAAACAGGCGAAGGTATCGAACGAAAGAAGAATTAAGAGTGAAGCTATGAAACAAATAACAAAACAGCTCACTCGACTACGTGAGCTGGAACTTGAGCCTGTTTCGTTTATGTTTCTTGTCAAGGACGAAATGACAAGGGTTAGACGACCTCGTCCAAGATATATTGGAAAAGGTGTGCTGTATCACAAATTTAAAAATGTACAGTCACTGATGACGAAAGAAGAATTGGCGAGAGCTAAGACATTAGAAAATTATTATCCTTCTAGGAATGACGTAAGACAGGATGTTCCAATGATAACGCCTTCAAAGCTACATTTTGGTCCCGGGCATAGTAAACAGCTTGCCGAAACACAAAAGAAGGCCCTTGAAGGAACAACCACATCACTGGAAACTTCAGAAACTTTTACTATTAGTAAGTTAACATTCCATTTTTGTTATAACTTAAACCATTTCTGTTGTATAAGATTCTTTATAAGAAAAAGGCTGCGGTCATATTTGTAGTGCTGTTTTTGTCCGGATTTTTATTAACTGAGTTTTCAAAATTTATAAAACAAATCAATACACTTCAAACAAAATTTCAAATTAAATATACTAGAATTCAATATTTCTTCTGTCTTCTAAAATTACTAATAAATGATGTATGAGTATGCCTGAATTTATTTATTTTTAAGCCAGTAAGTTCTATATGTTATTTTAGGTGTCGATTCGCCATTACAGAACATTCGTAATAGAACGAAGAAGCAAAACGCCCAGAAAGGTATATATAAAGTTTATATAAATAAATTACCAGGCGTACTCAAAGTGGATGCGTAGGAGGTCTAGGCTATACGCCATTGATATCAATGGTATGATGTATGTTCAGTGGCAAATTTTAAGTGCCAATTATGATTGAAACGTGCTCATGTGATATACATATGAATATTATTAAGAAGATGCGGTATCAGTGCCAATGTGAAAACTCTTCATCTAAGTCTCCATGTATAAAAAAGGGAACTATCAATTACAGGTGAAAGTAATTCATTCAGTGCGGAGCTCACAGCGAGCAAGGAGTTATATAGCGCCCAAAATGACCAATGCAGACTATAACGAAACAAATAACAACACACATACAGACATGCACTTTTCGGCAATTTACAAAATCAGTCTCCTTCTTGAAAAAAAATTGGTCGTACAGATGGAAAAAATACTTAATAAATATATAGAAATGTATTTGTTTTAATAATAAGGACACACAAGTTAATCACGAATATTGATTCCTTCATCAGACTGACTTTTAGTCAAAGATAAGACTTCCGGTTTGAAAGATGCACAAGTACAACCAATCGTTTGATAGATAACAAATATGAAAAATGAATAAGCCAATCAAAGCGTTCTCCATATCATGGTGTTTAAATCTCAAGAACCACAACTATTATACCTCCTTAGAGAAATTATTTTTCGCGTTCATCAACATGTAAACTTTGATTAGATTACTTTAACATATAAAGACTCTCTGTATTCTGTCTACTCTTTGAAATGTTTACTATTTAAGGGTTCATACCAGTTGCATATATATTAAAATAAGTAAAACATGGGGAAACAACAATGTGTCGTTAGTACACGGATGCCACATCGGCACTATATTTACTAAGTTTCGAGTTGATAGGACTTCAACTTCATCAAAAAATAACTCGACCAAAAACTTTAACCTTAAACGGGACAGACGGACGGACGAACTATAACGGAATAGGGCTTTTGATACCTTTTATGAAATTCTCCGTACACATGTTTTACAAAAAATCATCCTACAACAGTCCACGAGCTGTATATGCCCGCGATTTCGCGGGTGTGTTGTAGTATGTTTTAACTAATTTACCAAATGACACTCTTATCATTTCATTTGTTTTACCATCACAACCAGCAGACTTTTTTAACTTTAAGTCTTTTACAACCTTTAACACCTCCTTCACAGTAATATTATTATTCAAACAATCATTATTACAATCAATACTACTAATGTTTTCATCAAAATTATCACAATGTTGAAAATTCATTAAATCTTTAAAAGACTTCAACCATTCACCATGAGAAATATTGGAACTAGGGTCTTCCTTTGTTTTCTCCTTTAATAAATTTACAGATTTCCAAAATTCAGAAGGTTTTTTCTCGGATAGGTCAAGTATATTTTTTAATATTTTATTTTTATAGACCCTATGGTTTTTACGTACAAGCTTGTTGAAGTTTTTTCTCTCTGTAAAATTTTTTAATCTCAAACTGGAATCCGTAGGATTCCTACCTAAAGTTCTACAGAGAGCTTTTATATGCCTATATTTAGAATGGTTGTTTTTATTTTCCTTGTTTTTTGTTTATTATTCAATTTTGATTCAAATTTGTTATTTAGGGTTGCTGCTCCCTTTAATAATTTATTAAAATCTGATACCACCTCATTCACGTCTGTTGTGCTGTTATCAGCATTCTCATTTGCTATCAGCTTTTCGGTTTTTGTACAAATATTATTAACACTATCATAATTTAAATTCTCAATAAATTTTAGCTCTCTTATTGGAGACCATTTTATGACTGGTGGCAATTTCCGAAGATTATTACGTGTGTCCTGTTTAGGGCCAATATGTTACTACAAAAATGTGTACGGTTATTTGACAATGATCTGAATTTTGGAAAAAAGTCTTCAATTCTGAAGTTTAGTATATTTGATAGGAATGTTGTAACTATGGTAAGTTACTTTCGCTATAGAGTCTCCTAAAGTACGTCCATTTAAAATACGTAATTGGGAACTAGTACACATTTCTAGGATACTTTTTCCATAGCTATTTGTACGTTGTGGCATTTGAGTATAACGTTTAATTTGTACTTTATCTGCAATATAGTTAGGTGGAAAATCTTCCAAAGGCTCATTTAATTCATCACATACAAAATCTATTTCTTTTGATTCAATATGAGCATTCAGATCTCCCATTAGCATGACTTCACCTACTGAGTTAAAATTAGAAATATCAGTCTCAACATGGAAGTATTATAGTCAATATAATACTTCCATGGTCTCAAGTTTTTCAAATATCTCTTTATCCATACCAGTTCTTAATGTATATGATGAATAAGATGGTGATATGTACACAAATATAAAGATCACGCTTAAGACCAAAGTAGGTGTGGTCTAATTTAAACCATAACATGTCACTCAGAGATTTATCAACTAATTGCCTACTATGATTGTTCTCCTTACAAATACAGCTAAACCCCCTCTTTTTCTAATACTTTCAGTAGATCTACAATTAACAAAAGATTTGTATCCTTTAAGGTAAATTAGAAAAAGAATGAGTTTCTATAAAGTACTTTGAAAAGTCAATTGATTTTTTTGAATTTTGTCACGTTGTACAACTGGAAATGTTTACATGTAATCAATAGAATTTTTAAATGTTCAGTAACATATGTGTGAATAATTATGATAATTATTAACTTTCTTTGTTTGCAAAATTTGTTGAAAAAGTACAATGCGTAGTGTTAACATGAAACAACTTTCAAAAACCTTGATTGCAGACAACCTGAGTTTCATATCATACAAGTAATGTTATGAGACAATCAACTGCTCAAATGTTCTCAATTGCCCCTAAAAATATCTCACAATAAATTAAATGTACATGTTTTTCAAACCACAAACTTTCTATCATAGTCTATTACAATGTCAAGAAAAGCGCTTTGGACGCAAGAAATTATTAAACGTGTTGTTTTCATTTTTTTCTCCACATGTACACAGAGTAATACAACTTAATACTGTCTTTACACATTTGCAGTTCCTTGGTAACCGTGTTGACTTTGACTAATTAGTTAAACGCTTGCTGCAGAAAGGTATTATATAGTCATATGGTACATGCATCACAGATGACAGATTTGGCTATACTTTTTGGACCTTTTGGATTATAGCTCTTCATCTTTTATATAAGCGTTGGATTTCAAATATTTTGGCCACGAACATCACTGAAGAGACATGTATTGTCGAAATACGCATCTGGTTCAAGAAAATTGGTACCGTTAATTTTATGACAAGGACTGTCATCTGAGGACTTCATATATTGATTGTTTGGAAGCCATCTTGAATGAAGGCCCTTTAACAAACATGAATTTCCAATATATCATTATTCGCTATTTCTATTAATTCACTGTTTGCATTCATACTTTTTTGTTAATTTATATTGGATATTCACGAAGTGGTCAGATAAGGCGTGCACATGTATAGGAATATTCACATATATCAGTTTAGCTTGGAAAATCCATGTTGACTGAATATTTTAAATAATTAAGAATGTAGATCTTTTACAATTTCAAGGCTTTATTTATTGATTTGATTTATTTCCATCAGTCCTTCTTGTATTATTCTGAAATTTTCCTTAGCCTGGTTCTTGCCAAAAGGAAACCTGGATGAATACCGTCAGTTAGAAGTGAGAAATTGGTTTTAGTCTTTTTTTCAGGTTTTTTGTGTTTTCCCTTTTTCACTGTTGTATTGTAGTTTAGGTCTGTGCTAAAAGATGGAGAGTGGCGGTTAGATTGATCGTTTAGACTTCTTATTTCATGATTTGGTTGATATACTTGTCTGTTTAATTATGTGTCTTGAACTACAAAAGTCTCTGGGTGAGGGTGACCTTTTTGTTTGTTGTATTCCAGGATTGAATATATAGGTGTCTATTTAAAAAAGTTACTTTACAGCCGGGGTATTTTTTAATGATGTTTATTATTTTTTTAAAATATTCTATTATGTGGTCTATGGTTTCGTCGCCAGTTTGTGATGTAATTGATAAACATTTATCTTGTTTGGATGTGAGGTCACACGTACCAAGCCAAACGTACAGCCAAATGTTACCAAGAGTTTTAACTTTTTCTGCAATGATATTTTCCAAATATTGAACACGTTTCTGGACTTTTTTTTCCACCATATGATTTCCCTTTCGGACTGGTGAGTTTCCTTACCCTGCAGCCAGCGCCCCTTGCTATCTGTAAGGACTACCCGGGTACGGGTTTTTACGTCACCGTAAGGCAGCCTGTATTGTACCAGAAATGTTGTGAGACGGTTTAATGACGTGAATTTCCTTTGTTATATTTATCAGAAAACGCAAGAGTATTTACAGATTGGACAGTTCTACCTGTCAGCCAAATAGTGTTGTACTGGAATGGTTATGTTGTTGTTGTACCTCCGCCGGGAAAACATTTTACATTTGAATCGCAAAATACTTTGAAAGTCAATATGTCCGTTCGTCCCACTTCAGGTCAATGTTTCTGATTGAGGTAGTGTTTTGATGAAGTTGAAGTCCAATCAACTTGAAACTTAGTACACATGTTCCCTATGATCTTTCTAATCTTAATGCCAAATTAGACATTTTCTTCCCATTACCATGACAAATTTATGCACAATACCACATTATAAAATGACTTAGACACACACGATATACTGGGGTCGTTTCAAAACAAATAATAATTGCGTTGTCATTATACTTGTTTAGAAACTTTCACACCAAAACGCTTATAAACATTCACATTAATTAAAAACACATATGTTTTGTGAAAATGCAAACAGGTTCTAATATTTTAACAATTTATTGACTGCGACTTATTCTTTATTGTTTTTCTTTCCAATTTACTTTGATTGTTGAATATACAATGCCACAGATGGACTGTATCAAAGATGGAGATAACTCCCTGTATAAATGAGGGAAATCTTTCGAGACATTCTGAGAATTGTATTCTGACTTCTAGCCGAGAGATATCGAGTGGCACAAAGACACATCCTAAGCACGCCAATATATAAGCGGGAACCCTTCAGGGGGTTTGCGCAAAACTCCATCATTCAATTGACGACGAAAAACAACCAAAGAACCTTCGAGAGCTATGTCCAGCAGAATCGGTGGTCGTATGATATTATGGTAATAGGCGTATACCCCTTTTCGATTGCAAACTAAACATCAATTGTTTTTCATACACAATGATATTAAAATCGTTACAAAAATCAGAAGATAGTTTTTTTTGACCCTTTTCTAAAGTCCTAGCTGAATCTCCCCTTGCATAGGTAACTTGATTTTTATGATAGAATTAATTTTCCCTCTCTTCACTCAGCATTGAATTGTTCATGCCAGACGGGAGAATTCAATAATTTTACCATATTTGCTGTTATACCCTTAGTATGCATTTAGGATTGAATCTAACTGGAAATTGAAGTTTGGTTGGCTGCGTTGAAACATGTCATTGACAATCGTATTACATCTCTGTGTCTTTAAAAGATGCAGAAGACAAATTTGGTAAAATTCAAATAGATTTGATGGAGAAATCATGCTTATATATCCCATTTGTACATCTTGAATAACTATTACAAGAATTTCAATTTGTACAATTCTTTCAAGAAATTATTGACCTGATATGCAATACACACCGTTTTCTGAATATCTGTCAAGCACAGTGTACAACACATGATACATAAAAACGAAAGGTCAAATATTTGAACAGTTAAGCTACTTTGAAAATAACTACAAAGTGACTTGGGTTTTGGATTTGCTAAATAAGCAAGTTATAGTTTTTACTATGAAAGTACGTAAATAATTTTCGCTTTCTGTATCTTTCAACGAAGCATACATTGGTTGCCTTTGGTTGCTGTCTGCTCTATGGTAGGGTTGTTGTCCCTTTGAGAGATTCTCCATTTCCTTTCTCAATTTTATTACTGACATTTGGAACAATTTGTTTTAATAATAATAGAATAATCATGGAGATTAGCATTTTAAACATTGATTTTATTAAGACTTTGGAAAGCCAGGTGCTGCACATTGTCAAGTAAATGAGTTGGTACATAAAACTTAAAGGTGATAACTCTTAAAAAATCAGCTAAACGTTGTAATTACGTACTATTATTGAGGAAATATTGTTAATGATCAAAATTAGTGTTTGCCTATGGCCTAATCGCTATAAATATATCCAATGATTTTTTTTTTATTTCCATTGAAGTGTGTAGCTAAAGATTTTTTTTTTTAAATTTTAGTATTTTTGTCGAGGGGTCAAAGTTAATATAATGTCACAAATTTATAAAAGATCAAAGATCCAAATTAATTTTAGACAAAGTGTTTGGTACTACCATACGTAAGTGCAGACTGGTTCTTTCGATAAATACGACCTTTATTATCTGTTATATATGTTAATAATCTCAATTAGTGTTCGATTACCGATCTGATCGGTTAGTTAAGTCTGGATATGTTAATAATCTCAACAGTGTCATGTAACATACATACTCTGCTATAACTACTGTCGAGTAAAACATCTCTTTTAATTAAAACAAATAAAAAGACTCATGTTGATTTCGTTGGTCACTGAATTAAAGCTATTTTTTCAAACAGGTTTAATAGAACTGAAAGATTTGTAAGACGGAGCATAACATAATAAACAAGCAAGTTAAAAACTAATGTGTAATATGGAACCCCCTATGACCGATAGGATTTAAATGATTGAAGATATTGCTCATACGTCAAAAGACAGCAGTTGAACGATGAGAAAACCTCCGAGGTATATTTTGGGATAAAAATAGCAACAGACGGACATTATCGATGGATGATACTATTCAAAGTATGTTAAACTTACCGTCCCCGCTTTAATAGTATACTGAATATTATTGTGCTCTTACTTTAAGTTCAGGTCCTTATAAAAAATATTTACACATCCAGTACAGATAGAAGTGTTTCAGTGTCAGTTTTCATGTTTTTCGAGGCAAACATATTTGTGGAATGACATTAGATAGGTTTGAAAGAACCAAATAATTGTTCATAATAGACAGTTGTCAATTCATCTAAAATTTCACTGTTTCAAAAGAAAGTCGACTCGTGATGTCTGTAAACAATAGGTTTTTAATCTGAGCCTGTCAATTGTAGATTATGTTATATATTTTACAATAAATGTATTTGCAGACCAAAAACATTTATTTTGAGAGTCCCAGACACTATATTAGTTGACAGTTTTACAGATAATTCCACGTGTTTTCAACTTGTAGTAAACTCGTAGTAGCCCAGAATACATAGTAGTTCATTGAGTCGATTGGTCAGTTTATCAAGGCCGTATTGTCCTTGTGATTGGGAAATTACTATGCAAATATATTCTGACGCCAGGAAATCTAGAGTTCTCGGCCTGTTCAACCTTTCTTAATAAAATAAAAAATAAAAATAAAATCTTATAATATTTCAAAATACAACTTGAAGAATGACTGTAACACTTTTTTCTGTCTAGTATGAAGAAATAACATAAAAAAAAATGTGGGTTACATTGTACACTTAATTACCCGGTTGGCGGTTTATTTTGAAGTGCGCATCACATTTTTAATGTTGTTTCGAATACACAGAAAACATATTACAGTCATTCCTTATAAACCAATTTTATTTCGAGACGGGGTAAATCACAAAAAACGTTAATGACGTCACCGTCACGTGACATAATTATGTCTATGAGCTAAAAAAAAATAAAGACAAGAAAAAGAAGAAAAAGCATTTAAAAGTCTGGAAAAAGTATTTATAAGAAAATTAATAGTAAACCACACTTTTAACTTCAGCCTTAACGAATTTATTGATTTCATATTATTTTCATCAATTATGATTTATTTTAAACAAATATTGTATCAAAAGTAATGTTAAAAGAACTACTAAAATTATGAAAGATAAGTGTATAAATTGGCCTATTTGATTAAGTCAAGCCGAGTAACTTTGAACTGGTTTACAGTTTCCTACCTGGTCAAGATCAGCAGATACACACAAGGCTACTCACTATTCTTCAAGATCTAAGTAAACAATTCAACATTCTACTACACTCAGTTACTGTGTTCCTCGACTGCGAAATAGCATTAAAAAACGCAGCCACTTCAACCTCCCCAGGAATCAAAATTAAAGGATGATTGTTTCACTACAATAAGTATATCTTGCGAAATGCACAGAAGTATGGTTTGCAGACTGAAAGGGGCAACATTCACAAACGTGTACGATGAGCTGTAGTTCTGCCACTTTTACCACCCAATACAGTTACATTGTAAAGATGTTTGGTTTTTAACGAAATTGAGGACATCGATGGTGCAGAACCCTTACCATCATCCCTTATCTTTACAAACTATAAAACCATCTTCATGTATATGAACAACAAAAGCCTATTGAACCACGACGCAACATAAGGTCCTAGAACATAGAACCATTTAAAAGGATGGCATAGTAAACTATAGAAGTTAGTAAAGGCACCTCAACCAAACTTCTCAATAAAGCATGATCAAGTTGTTGAGACAAAAAGATGCCTTCCATGCTCTCACACTTATCCAGTTCATGGAAAATATGTCCCAAGAATGAGAAAATACAGGGAAATAGTTAATAGACTGCAAACACTAAAAACAAGGTAACATAATCAATATGACGAACTTTCTACTGTCGAGTATGGCGATGCTGCTTCTCATCTCCTGCACATTGATTAAGACTTTGTATTCTCTTGTATATTCAATAATGTGCTATGTATTATTACTGTGTGAGTGCTATGATTAATGTCATTTTAGTGAACTTTTTGTTCTCTGTTTAGTGTTACTCAAAATTTAGTGCATTGATTCAAAGAATGATTTTTAAAATTATTATTTAAATTTCAATTGCTATTATTTGCTTTTATAATTTAATGTTTACACCAAAATAAATGCAATTGCTTGTGAATGCCATCAAGCCTAGAAATTCTTTCGAATATTATTTACACAAAACGTGCTTTGAAAATATTTTATAAAATAATGTAATATAAACTATTTTTCTTTATTTTCCACAAAAAGTACCTGAGTTTACCTTGATTCATTAGTTTAGTGTGTTCACAGAATAGTTCTTCATAATCCCATTGATAACATAAAAATTATGTTAACTCACATAAAATGTTACCTATAAAATTCAAAATGTAGGAATAGCCAGAATAAACCAGAAAAAATATGGAAAAGTTAAAAAAAAAAAAAAAAAAAAAGCATTGACGTATATTTGTCCGATACAAGTATATACGGAGGACTAAAAGTTAAAGTTCGATACAAAACATGTATATCGCAAAACACTATTGGAGACCCTCCTGAATTTTTAGTGTGGATAATATTTGGTGAATAATTACTCTTAATCTAGACATTTCCCTGAAACATTTCACTTTCGATTTGTAAGAAAACGTTACCGAAGTTCTCACTGTCATATTCAAATATTCCCACGTAAAACTTTGAGCCCTACGTTCATATTGAAGACAAAATGTTTTCCACAAATAAAAGGTTAGAGAATAGATCATGTAGATGGCAATAACAAAAAATATAAAAAACATATAGAAAAAAAGGCCCAAAATAAAGAATATGTGGTTCTAACATATAAAGAAAAGAAAAAAAATAATCGCCTTAAAATTTAGTAAAATACAGAAATGATGGACCGTATTAATGTACATTCCAAATCCAGACCACTCACAAATGTGTCTTAGTTATGTATGTTTTTTCGTATTCATTTTTCCTGTGTTAAATAAGATGACTACAAATTCATTTTTCCTGTGCTAAAAATATGACTATTAGTATTGAAATACTTTGAAAATCTGTCAACTGCATCCAGTCCCTTTTCAGCTGACCTTTGTTGTGACATTTTATGTCATTCCAAAAGGCGCTTGGGGAATCGTTTTTATTCCTTTTTACCTCACCTGGCCCGAAGGGACAAGTAAGCTTTTCTCATCACTTGGCGTCCGTCGTCCGTCGTCGTCCGTCGTCGTCGTTAACTTTTTACATTTTGAACTTCTTCTAGAGAACCACAGAATGGAATGAAGCCAAACATAGCATGAATGTTCCTTATGAGGTGCTGACCAAGTGTTTTTACTTTGTAGCCGATCCAGCATCCAAGATGGCCGCCAGCGGGGGACTTAGTTTAACATAGGACCCTACGGAAAATGCATACAAATGACTTCTTTTAGAGAATCAATAAATGGAATGAAACCAAACATAGCATGAATGTTCCTTGTGAGGTGCTAACCAAGTGTTGTTACTTTGTAGCCGATCCATCATCCAAAATGGCTACCAGCGGGGGACTTGGTTTAACATACGACCCTATAAAAATGCATAAAAATGACCTTTTAAGAGAACCACTAAATGTAATGAAACCAAACATAGCATGCATGTTCCTTATGAGGTGCTGACCAAGTGTTGTTACTTTGCAGCCGATCCATCATCCAAAATGGCCGCCAGCGGGGGACTTAGTTTAACATAGGACCCTATGGGAAATGCATACAAATGACTTCTTTTAGAGAACCACTGAATGTAATGTAACCAAACATAGCATGTATGGTCCTTATGATGTGCTGACAAAGTGTTGTTACTTTGTTGCCGATCCATCATCCAAAATGGTCGCCAGTGGGGGACTTGGTTTAACATAGGACCCTATGGGAAATGCACACACAAGTCTTCTTCTAGAGAACCACTGAATTGAATGAAACCAAACCCCTGAATGTAATGTAACCAAATAAAATTAACGGTACCAATATTCTTGCGCATTTCGACAATACATGTCTCTTCAGTGATGCTCATGGCCAAAATATTTGAAATCCAAAGCTTATATAAAAGATGAAGAGCTATAATCCAAAAGGTCTAAAAAGTATAGCCAAATCCGTGAAAGGAATCAGAGCTTTGCATGAGGGAGATACATTTCTTAATTTCTGATAATGTCTATCATTTTGTAACAGCAAATTTTAATAACACAAAAAATCCGTATTTTCATAGCATGAATGTTCTTTATGAGGTGCTGACCAACTGTTGTTACTTTGTAGGGAATCCATCATCCAAGTTGGCCGCCAGCGGGGGACTTGATTTAACATAGGACCCTATGGGAAATGCACACACAAGTCTTTTTCTAGAGAACCACTGAATTGAATGAAACCAAACATAGCATGAATGTTCCTTTCCTTAGGAGGTGCTGGCCAAGTATTGTTACTTTGTAGCCAAATTTTATCTTTTTTTTTATATGATTTCAAAAACCGAAATAGAGTCAGGTGAGCGATACATGCTCTTGCGGGCCTCTAGTTTTTATTAATATGATTAGATGGCTCTATACTAAATATTAATATTCTTTGTGATAAGGGGCTACCTTAAAAACCAGAGACTCTAAAACAGAATTCAACAATCACAACTTGTAAACGGACATCAAAGCCAAAATTGCACACATGATCTGTGATGGTAAGTATCGACGATAACGTCAGTTTTTTAGAACACTATCCATAAAAAAACGAGTTAAATATCGGGGGTAACTTTTTATTGCGATGACCGGGGTTGATTTTTCGATGAATGTGTATTGCAAATTGACACTGCAACTGCTGTGTACATATCGAAGATACTTTCTTCGTAACTTTTTTGATATATGTATCAATACGTTGTCTAAGTATTCAAAACTTCAGATTTTATTGATATTAAAAGACCAAGAAGCTCCAAACGTCTCCTTGCAATATATCTTGAATAGTAAACTGGGAATTCAGCCTTCGGAGCTCATCCAAGACAAAAAACTTTTCTCAAATTCCACTCGATGTTATTTGTATATTATGTGTTTTGTTAGCTTATTTTATGCTAATGTTGTGAATACGTTTTTACAACATTGAAAAAAAATAAATCATAAAAACTCTGATTTATGTATTTAGCTTCGCCGCGAAAATAACACACGGTTTCATATTGGAATTGTCGTTTTAAAGGAGATGATAAGGTTTCTCTTAGAAATGACAGAAATCGTAAGTGTTTGGTGCATCAAAGTCATGCTTGTTTTTTCTGGTAAAAATTTTTTTTTCCACAAATTTGAATTAGCTAAATTTTCGTTTCTTGATTAAAATAGTAAACTGAACAGGACTTACCTGACTACCTAATAGGGAGGCCCGCTCTGGTCATGTTCAAGTTATTCCCTATATAATCAACTTAATTTTTCCCAGAAAAGAGGTGCCTGGACCCCCTGGCTCCCCTCTAAATCCGCCTCTGAATGTTGAATATTTATACAGAAATTTAATTCAAATCCTTTTTAAGAAATATAGGCAGTTGGATTATAAAGTATGGTAACATTAATGCGTTTCTTTTGTTGCTAAATGCACATAACATCTGTAGAACTAATTCTCATTGTATTAATATCTATATATTGTTTTGTAATATTTTAGTATTTTCAATAATATTAAGTTATAAAATTAATACATATAGTTACGAAATGTCCCAATTGTGCATTTGATTGGAAAAAGTAGCCAATGTACTGAAAGTTTCAATGAAAATTGTAAATGATTGGGTTAAGAATTATAAGAATTATAATAATCACATTTGTCTAGATGTTTCATGCATAAAAGTGAAAACTGGGTTGCTCAAGATTTACACATCAATAACCTCAGTCTAGAAAAATGTGTTTGATCCTATAGTAATTTTATATAAGTTACTGGAAGTTGTTACTAAATTTAGAGTTATTATTAAATCAGACTACATCACGTATCTAATGTTTTATAGGTACAAAAAAGAAATTAAAACAATGAAAAAAAAAAAAAAAAAAAAAACTATGGATTCCCAAGTAATGATTCAAATGGTCAATACCAACAACTTTACGTAGCGTTCACTGTTTAACCTACTCAAATATTTGTGCTAGATTGTTTGTATGCAATACGTTATCCAGTTAAAATGAAAATTTAGAAAAAAATCATGCGTTCGCGAGCATAAGTCAAAGAGAAGAATGTAGTAAGAAACAAGTCAAGCAATATATGTTGGAGACCTCACTAAATTGGCCATTTCAGAATCTTTAGAATCATGGATTATTTCATTGTTCGGACCCCAAAATAATGTCACTGCATTGGTTAAATTTCCATTATTTATGACATTTTTTAACCAATCACGTTTTTTGTTTACATTTTTAAAAGTATTACATAGAATGAAACGGCGAATTGAAAAAAGAGTTTGATTATGACGAAAGGAAAAGTTTTGTTTGGAATGACATTCTTGTTCGTTAAAATAAAAGTCCTTCAATTGATTTCGATTGGCTGCTTGTTTTCCCTCTAAAAAAGAATTTTACTAGAGTAAACTAACAATGTGTGTTCTTAAATAATGCTCCTTTAGAACAATAAACTACCTACTTAATTCGATCAAACTGCTTCGTTGAAATTAAAAGCTACTACTAGTTTTTAATATGTAATGAAAGTGCTGTTAAACACGAATATCGGTCGTGGTTTAACAAGTTTAAACAGAATTTTGGGAATTATAAGGACAACTGCAAAACGTAATTCTAAAAATGATTTTGAAAACCATTAATTTTACACCCAAACAACTAAGTCATTTTTATAGTGTTTTCAGAACCCTAGATGAACCAGCTATTTTCTGAAAAGTAGATCTCCCTAATTAGGACAATTGAGGATACAATATGCAGACATACTAAAATCAGGACCAGGCCATAAAATACAAATGTAACTTTCAAGTATATTTAAAAAGAAGTAATTTCTGTTCTATGGTAAGTTTTGTATTTTTTGTCGTTTTTGTTTTTTTTTTCAATGTGCTTTGTCTGCGTGGCTTTTTGTGTTTCTTTCTTGTGTGTGGTTTGACTCAAGATCTGTTCTGATACATCCCGTCATTGTGTTATTCAGCCGTGGTAAATGTTTGTTTATCAATTTGTTTGATTCTATAGTGATCAAAATAATAATAGAACATAGACTGCTTTATCCCTATTTTGACATTTTTATCTATTCTGTCTGGGTTTTTTTTTAAACATCGCTGTAGATATAATTTTTTTTTTACGACTGTCATAATAGTGAGAGTTTGAGCTAGCTATAGAATTAGGTTTAACCATGAGAAAATGCTTGAACCAAGACAGTAATATGACAATTGTTGTCCATTTATTTGATGTGTTTGAGATTTTGATTTCGCCCCATGATTCTGGACATTCTGTTTTGAATTTTCCTCAGAGTTCAGTTATTTTTTGTGATTTTACTTTTTGTTCATAATCTAACATGCTTCATGTTTAACATGTACGAATACTTATCGAGGAAATAAACTATAATGCATAACATGTATTTATCGACGAAATGAACTGTAATTAATAATCATGTATTTTTGTTCGTCACATATGCTCTGTTAAAATACACAAATGTATCATTAGGTGTTTTACCTGGTAAGTTAAATTATGCATAATTTTATACTTTGTTGGATTGTTACATTTTTATTTAATGAGAACTACTGAAAAGGTAAGAATTTAGGAAGACGTATATTTAAAGGTAAGCTTTTTTTTGTAAATTAAATTTCTTATTCTGAAGATAAAAAAAAAGAAAGTTAATACTTGAAGTCTTCAATATTCAAATGAACAGTTTAGATTCCTAATCGTTTACAGTTTACTTTAGACATTTGCGTTTTGTAATTCAATTACTATAAGATATTTGATTAAAACTTTCTTTCTAAATAATATACATTATATTTGTAAGAAAAAAAATGGTTCTAATTTTTCGCTATGATATTAATAGATTAATCATACACATTTTTTATTGATAATTATTCATTATTTAAAATAAACTTGATATCTCTCAGCTTATAGAGAATGGCTTATTCTTGTACAAAGTGATAAATAATCAAATAAACTTATCAAAGATACCAGGATTAAATTTTGTATATACGCCAGACGCGCGTATCTCTACGAAAGACTCATCAGTGACGCTCGAATCCAAAAAAGTTAAAAGGGCCAAATAAAGTACGAA
Source organism: Mytilus galloprovincialis (assembly GCF_965363235.1). Lineage (NCBI taxonomy): Eukaryota > Metazoa > Mollusca > Bivalvia > Mytilida > Mytilidae > Mytilus > Mytilus galloprovincialis. Next base: position 77,503,066 of record NC_134845.1, on the reverse strand, counting down.
GTTAAAGAGCATTGAGGACCAATATTCTTAAACGTTTTGTCAAATACAGCTATGGCAATATATGCCTGAGGTAGAAAAGCCTTAGCATTTCAAAAATTCGTATTTGGTAAACACTGAATTCATAAATATAACCATATCAATGATAATCAAAAATAATATCAAAACCCTTTCAGTTTCACGTTAAATTATTTACTAATTTTTAAATCTATCACTATTTGTTAAAACACATATTCGCAATTAAGTTACATGTATGCCTTAGGCTACATGTATACTACGGAGTTTATAATGATCACTTTCAACTTGGGCTTAAATCTTCATAAAAGTATTGTCTCACCTATAATTAGAATTCAAAATGAACAATGAAGAAATATTTTCAAAATTAATAATGATAGTCATGTTTGTGAAAATGAAAAAAAAATATATAGTCAATTATAATCTATTTTAATTCTTATATATATTTTTACCTGAGTTTACCTGTAAAATGATTACGCGCAAATGTAATCAAAAGCTGCGGGCAAACGTAAAACACTTTAATCACCAAATGCGCGCAAACGTAGTGCGCCCGTTAACATATGTCTTTTACATTCTTGAATTTAATCAAAGGTATTAAAATTTAACTTGATCTTTTTGTTTTTGTAGATATTTGTTATTTTCAGTCAGTATTTGGTCAATATAAAATGTTTTTCGCAGAAGTAATAGTCCGTAGATCGGCAATTGCATCTCTTGTTTACTTTCTTGCAATGATTCTTCCTAAACGGAAAGTAGATCCACCCGGAATCTATGAGAAACCCTTCAAAGAAATGTATGATTATATTGTTGGTAAGTTTTTTTGACGTGACAGTTTTGGCTTAAAATAAGAACTCATGTAGGGTTACTACAACCGGCAGTCCTTGGTTGATTCCGCTTATTATTTGACGGAACGGTTTGACGAGTGCAAATAGCTTATGTTTGATCAAAACGAAATAGTTAATAGGTACCAGGATTATAATTAAGTACTCCAGACGCGCGTTTCGTCTACATTAGACTCACTAGTGACGCTCAGATCAAAATAGTTATAATGCCAAGAAAGTACAAAGTTGAAGAGCAATAAGTATCCAAAATTCAAAAAAAAGTTGTGCCAAATACGGCTAAGGTAATCTACACAGCCAATTTTGCATAGGTACTATGTCTGTACCAAAAATCTGTTGTACTGGAAATCTACTTTTCATATTCAGTACTATTTTGTTACTCTAAAAGTATTGTAATATTAAGGTACCTGTATTTTACAGTACTTGATTTGTACTTGAAAATTTAAGTACTACATATTTTTGGTAACAACGTTACATTTTAAGCATTTTGATAGTTTGTCTACTTCCAATCGCTTTATATTATGATTTTTAAATTTGGATTTTTTTCTGTTCCAAAATTTTAAGTACAAATCAATTACTGTATAATACAGGTACGTAAATAGTACAATGATTTAAAAGTAAAGAAATAGTACTAAATATCAAAAGTAAATTTTCAGTACTACAGATTTTAAGTACAAAAATAGTACCTATGCAAAATTGGCTATGTATGCCTGGGATAAACAAAATCCTTAGTTTTTCGAAAAATTCAAAGTTTTGTAAACCGATAATTTATAAAAATGACCATATTATTGATATTCATGTCAACACCGAAGTGCTGACTACTGGGCTGGTGATACCCTCAGGGACGACACGTCCTCCGAAAGTGTCATCTTTTTTTCTTCATAAATGATGGTCAGTTAACGATAGTATACCTTTATTCATGATACATTGTCAGACCATTTTATGTGGCAATATGCAAGATTTTTCAAAACCATGACTATTAGTATCGATTGGTCAGATTCGATTGATGCAGTCAAATATTTTTGTTATACTTATCGGACCCGAAATACAAACTTTACTATTATTTGTTACTGTTCAGCAGTTTGAATAAAATAAAAAAATGCTGTAACTTTAAATCAACGAGGTAAATTTGTTTGTAGTAAACATGGTCAATATATACTAATCTTGTTGTCATTTGTAATAGACTCATGATATTTTCCTTTTCATAATTTAGTACACATGTAGTCAGTTTTTATTATACATGGTATATGGTATCAAATATGTTTCTTTTTCAAAACCTACTGAGATTTAATAACATCTAATTTTATGCGTGGTTAGGTCTTTCAAAGAAATGAGAAATGGGGCGCTCTGAATTAAAACCGATCATAAACTTTTGTAAAATTACATCAATATTGATGTTTGTTATCATGGTTAATTAGAATACTCTACATACCTTGCAATATTAAATATACGTCACCTGTAATCAATCTCGTGTTTGACTTGTTAAAGGGGCACTAGCTACGAGATATATAAAAAATCTAAAGTTTGATATTTTTGTTCAATCAATAATGAAAGTGAAATAGTGAAATAACAATCGCTTTTTTTAGCCAAAAAGGTTCAATTTTGTCAAATTACGCTAAGAAACATTGATAATTAGTTATTCACTTGCAAGTGAATGAGTCGACCTCTTTAAATCCGTATGTGAACTTCAATTTAACCCCTCGCTAGAGATTGACAACGCATGCATTGTGCGTGTACTGGTTATTCAAAGAAAAAGAATGTCAACAATGAAAGTGAAACTACGGTAAATCATTTGATTACTAATTCGATGCACATAAAATCATTCTTATACGGTTAAAAGCATTGAGAAACATCTATCTTTAATCTATGAAATAAAATAAAACAGATCTATAAAAATCCAATTGCACGTGATGGTTTAATTTATTCATATCTTTATTTATGTTAACATCGCTTATATGGTCATCTGAGGTCAAATCAATAGTTAATTATATGGCGTCTGGAATAAAATACACACGAAACGAACCTTTATATTATCTACCCCGTGCTCTGTAAACTGTTTAGTTTAGACTTTTGATAGTTTGGATAAATGTTTTACATTGTTATCAATCAACTATGAGAATTTGAGTCAAATCGGTGATCATGAATTTGACAGCTAGTGCCCCTTTAAAAGGCAGATCAATGAAATATTGATATTCCGATCAAAGCGTTACGCGTAATGTATTTGTTTTTGCTTAGACAGGTCTTATTGTTTTCTTTATCAATTCAATTGATGTTGATAGGTTTTTGACACACGTTAACTCCGTGTTGAGCTGCTATCAAGTCGTAAAACAATAAAAGAAACAGTCTATTGCAATCAAAGACCAAGTGTGCCTCAAACTTTCATTGATATTGGTCCTTTGACCGATAAATAGACAATAACTGTTTAGTGTCTTTAAATATCAGCTGTATTTGTATGAGGCTTAGAAACAGATTCAATGCGAGCTTTAGCGAGATATTATTCCTGTTCCGAGCTGAGTACAAATACAGTTGAAAAATTTAAAGCCATAAACAGTTATTGTCTTTATCCTGCAATCAATTCTGTATATTGTTTTTGCTTTGAAAGACACAAAAACTCGCATTTTTTGCATTTATTTTCAATTTAAAATTCCCTGAAACCCTCGTAGTAATACTAAAATCACAGCTGGTGACGGGTTCATAAAAAAAGAACCTCGAATAGTCAACCATAATACATAATACATCACCCTAGGTGAATAATTATCTATTCTAACATGACAACTTATTTCAACAGTAGAAAAAAAAATAACACAACATTGTCCAAATTGTAGGATAAAAGCAGTTCTAAAACACGACTATTTATCAAGTTAACTCACTGTACGGCTAGCGACTACACAAGGAAAACTATAGTTTTTTTGTAATTATATTTTGTAGTGGGAGCTGGTTCTGCAGGTAGTGTAGTTGCCACTCGGCTTTCAGAAGATTGTGATACTTCAGTTCTTCTGCTGGAAGCTGGAATATCAGATTTGGAACCTGATGACGTAACTCAAATACCATCTCTGTGGCCTTCCCTTATAGGTTCAGAGAAAGATTGGGGATATCGTTCTGTTCAACAAAAGTACTCCCATCTTGCTTATGAAAATGAGGTAATATCTTTTTTGATATAAATATTTGTTTGAATAAAGCTACATAATGGTGTCCATTTTTGCTGGTCAGCGATTGACAAGTTTAAAAAACTATTGATGCGAACGAAAATCAATATAAAAACAAATAACATTTGACTCTCGTTGAAACGGTAAAGATTGCATTTCCGTAAATATTGACAATGGAACTTCCTATAGGAACTCCTTTTACGGCTAATACTGTACCACTTTTACTATGAAGTTTTGAACAAAATCATATCCTGAAATTGAAAGTTCATATACCTTACTATTTTTTCAAAGGTCAAAATAGAGGACTGTGCGGCATATCTTCAACGGGTATATGCCCCGAACTTTTTTTCAGAGTTTAAACTAACACTAATTTTCATAATTACTCCTACCTCGACTTTAGGGTTACCACAAATTTTAATAGAATCAGTATACACATGTTTATTTACTGGTAACATTCTAAAGTTATGTCTCTATGAGATGCAACACATAGCATGACTTGGAACCAGTATGTAAGCAAAATTAATTTGCTATAAATAATCTAGATCTCCCCAAAAAAGGCGTAGTTTGAGAAACAGCTGTATTTACAAAACACAATCTGATAAAACATTTATTTAAACAGAAAACTCTCTGAAATTAGTTTTTCTCACATTAATACTCATTTACCAGAATTATAGCCTTATAGAAATTACTGCATGCACTCAAATTTTTACTTCACAGTACATTTTATACCCCCTCCCCTATTTCAATTTTTGAAAGAATTTGAAACTCTAATTATTGCCAACTTACCCTTGAAACATATCAGAATACTGTACATATAATGTTTAGCAGTCAATCATTCTAACATTCAAGATAATATAAAGTATCAAATCCTACATCTGTCTTTAGTCCATATCTTACAGTATGCCTATTCGTCATTTTAAGTTCATATTTTCTGCCTCAAATGGTCAGTTTAGAATTTTTGTCTCAACAGAACTATCTGTAACAATGTATCTGAAACAATTTATTTAATATATAAACTAGAAGTGTTCAAACATAGCCATAATTGCAAAAGTCATATGTATGCAGATACCAGTTTGAGACATAAATTCCGTAAAATGTTATAGAGATGACTGCTTACATCTGATTTTTTCATAACTTCCAAGCACAGTTATTGTTTTCCGTATAAAGACATTTGAAATCATAAAATCATAGCATTTACGAGTTATGATGTATTATGACCCAGGGTAGGTAATTTTCTATGTTTTATGCTTCTGGGGCCTCAAATTTCCTAAATTATTTTCTGTTTCTAGCAGTATGAAATATTTAGTACATATTCAGGATAGAACACACTACTTTTAGTATTATTGAGATATTTTTGTATTGCTAGCTTGTATTTTCTTATATCGCGCAGACAAAAAAGGCAGATTTAGCCGTTACTGCTTACTTTTTGGTTATCGACAGGACACAAACACCCCAAAGCCAAACCCGATATGAATTTCATTGACCTTATTAATACCGTATTAGGACAATTGAACTCTGTGTAACCAGTTTATCCTGATTTTGTTATATCTATTCAAATTCAATATTATGAGACTATCAACCAAATTTATTTTAGATATTTAATTTAAAACTGAGAAAAAAAATTGTGATATTTAAAAATACATTTTTAACAGGAAAGATGCACATTTTATTTTTCTATTTCATATATTATTAACATAGAGAGCTTACATACCACAAGGCAAAGTGCTTGGAGGTACATCGTCGATAAATTCACAAGCCTTTGTTAGAGGCAGTCGTAGCAACTATGATCAATGGAAACACGAAGGGGCAGTCGGCTGGGGATACGACGATGTTCTGCCCTTCTTCAGAAAACTCGAAAATGCTACAGACACATCATACAAAGACTCAAGTAGGATATACTTTTATTCTTGAATAATAGTATTGTAGTATTATATTTACCAAACCCAACTACACTCAAGGCTAGTAAATGAAGACATCCAACTAACGGAAATATGTACTAATTTTTACGAACAAAACGACATTCTATACTAAAACCGATGCTTTATAACTATCTGAGTTGTAATTCTATCTGCTTTTTCATTGTTTGTCTGTTTAAAACGTAAAAATATTTATTAAACTAAATGGGAAACAACATGATGTCATATTATTAGTTACATGGTGTATTATTGACCTAATACGATATATATCGGGTGAGTAAATTCTATACGGGTTGAGAGTGAATCCCCATATCGAATTTACTGACCCAGATATATCGTATTATGTCACTAGCACACGTGTACTTTAGATGAGACAAACTGACTGTAAACAGCAATAATGTTCAGCAAAGTAAGATATACAAATAAGTCAGCATGGCCAAAATGGTGATTTGACTCCTTCAGGAGTTATTTCCCTTTATAGTCATTTTTTACCAGTTTTTTCTTAAATTTTTGTTATCTTTTAAAAAAATATTCTCCTTTGAAACTACTCCGCCAAATTTAACCAAACTTAGCCACAGTAATTATTAGACTATCTAGTTTAAAATTTGTGTGGTGACCCAACCAAAAAGATGGCTGCCATGGGTAAAAATAAACCATAGGGGTCAAATGTAGAGTTTGGCTTTTAACTCTGAAACCAAAGCATTTAATCTGCCATGGTGTTAAATTGTTTATCAAGTAATTATCTATCTGCCCTGAAATTTTCAGATGAATTGTACAACTGGTTGTTGGGTTGCTGCCCCCAAACTGGTAAACTATAAGGAAATTTTGTCTTTTTTGGTTATTATCTTGAATATTATTATAGATAACGATTAACTGTTAACAGCAATAATATTCAGCAAATAAAAATCTACAAATAGTCAACATGACCAAAATAGTCAGGTGACCCCTTAAGGAGTTATAGTTCTTTATAAATTGTTAGCAATTTTCATAAATTTGATAATTTTTTGTAATTTTATACAAAATGTTTTCCTCTCTAACTAAAGGGCCAAGTTCATTATAGATAGAGAAATTGCAAGCAGGAAGAATATGCAGTAAAATAAGATCTACAAACACATCACCATCACCATCACCATCACCATCACCAAAACACAATTTTGTCATGAGTCCATCTGTGTTCTTTGTTTGATATGCACATAGACCCTCTAGAGCCTCTAGTTTGTTTTCTAGGGAAAGTAACACCATTATGCTTACAATAAAAAAAATTGATAGCTTTAACTATGTTTTATGAACTTATTTCAAGTTTTTATCATTAATTTCTTCGTCTGAATAATCCTTTCAGAGTTTTCCTCAACACTTTGTTGTTTTTATAAAGGGTTATGGGATTTTTTTGTTTTGATATTGGAGTTACTCCTTACTTACCCCATATGGTAACTAACCATGTATGATAACTAACCCTATAGTTTTTGAGACACCCTATATCAAATACACATAGTCAGTCCTTTAACCAATCAAATATGGGAGGTAAGAGAAGAGTTGTTTATATGTTATAAATAAATTCACAAGCTGTTTTGTTAGATTTTGATTATCATTCCGCGTCTCTTTATTGTTGTAATTAAAGTAAAATTCCTTGACAACCTAAGGTTGATATGTACAATGATGTACCAAGCATAGAGCTAGAGGCCTTAGCTAAGTTGGATTTAACCTTTTTAAACTTATATTCATAATTCCATGTTTTTCAAAATTTTTAGTATTATTTATAATCTAGCTGTTTAGGTTCAATGCAAACTGAAGATCTGGAGTATGAAGCTATTATCTATTATCTTTGGTGAGGTTTAAATGTTGCAAATGGAATGGAGCAATCTGATATCAATATTGGCAAAATGAGTCTTTATACATATATATATATATACCCTTTCTATATACTGCTTATATTTTTAAATCAAGCACAAAGTACATCAAATTATCAAAAATCATGAACAGAAGGATTGGTTTATAATCAATTGCAGACAACTTCGTTTCAGTCATATATGAGAGTTTAAATGTTTTTTAGCTTTACGAGGACTTCATGGACCTATAGTAATAAAAGAGTTTACTGGGAGTATTTTACAGTCATTTCACCAAACAGCGGCAAAGGAAATTGGATTTTCTACAGTAGATTGTAATAGTGATGATCCAATAGGTAGTTTACAAGTTAATAATTTAATTTTGAATGTAACGCGTCTGATGATTAGATGATTGTTTTTGTCTATCAGCTCATGGACATAATTTCTTCATGTGACCGTGACGTCATCAACGTTTTTTTTTTATAATTTACTCTGGCTTAAAATATAATTTTAAATTAAATTATAAGGAATGACTGTAATATTTTGTCTGTCTATTAGAAATGACATCATAAATGCGGTGCACACAAAACAAACAGTAATCTGCTAAGATCTGATATGTAGATTATAAGGATGGTTTTTCACTATACTGACTACACATAAGTGTCTTGCACGGTCGGTAGTTATTATCTAGAGCGATAAAAAAAACCTGAAAACTGGAGCTTACAGTTAGCTGCCTAACTAGTTAATCTATTTTACGATTAAACAAGTCAAAATAAAAACAAAATAAGTGAAAACATAAAATGAAGGATGCACTTATGTTAAAAAAATGAAATCTAGAATTAATTATTATTGATACTGTCAGTCATTAGAGCATTAGTAAAGGAACAGAGTGAGCTAAATTAAGTCCTGGTTGGATCGGACCGGGGTTCTTAACAAATTAATTTGTTTAATGAAACTATCAAACAAAACTCTCAGAGAAGTGTGATTATCAACTAGTTAAAAAAACAGGTTTAACCCACCATTTTTATGCCCCACCTACGATAGTAGAGGGGCATTATGTTTTCTGGTCTGTGCCTCTGTTCGTTCGTCCGTCCGTCTGTGCCTCCGTTCGTCCGTCCGCTTCAGGTTAAAGTTTTTGGTCAAGGTAGTTTTTGAAGAAGTTGAAGTCCAATCAACTTGAAACTTAGTACACTTGTTCCCCATGATATGATCTTTTTAATTTTAATGCCAAATTATAGTTTTGACCCCAATTTCATGGTCCACTGAACATAGAAAATGAAAGTGCGAAGTTCAGGTTAAAGTTTTTGGTCAAGGTAGTTTTTGATGAAGTTAAAGTTACATCAACTTGACACTTAGTACACATGTTCCCTATGATATGATCTTTCTAATTTTAATTCCAAATTAAAGTTTTGAAACCAATTTCACGGTCCACTGAACATAGAAAATGATAGTGCGAGTGGGGCATTCGTGTACTATGGACACATTCTTGTTCAACAATGATTTAAAAGTGACTTTAAAACTCAACATATACCCTCATGACACTTACCAAGGAGGAAATCCTCGATAATAGGTCTGTTCTATGCTCATTTTGAATTTCAACTAAATATTTAGAACTGGATCTTCCATAACTGTTTTCACTACCCCATAAGTGTCCTTACAAATAACGGTATACTGATAGGTCTTCCAATTAATCCACGAAACCTCTTTCTAAATAATCAATATCTATTCCATCAGCAATCAAAGCTTAAAATCTATTGCGAAACTGTCTGTTTTAGAGGTGGCGTGAATCAGATGTTGATACTAAACAATTCCAAAGATCTATTAGAGTACATACAATCTAAGACTCTTTTATCTTACAATAGTATTAGAACACTTTTTCTACACTTTACACAAGTACTCCCCATTCCAAATAAAAGACAAATTAAAAGATTTGGTAATGCTTCGATTCATAAAAAAGAATAGCCAACTTAGATACAAGTATCTTGTCTTTGGGGGGAAAAATCCTACCTTGAAAAAAATTCCTCTTATTCAAACAAAACATTCTCAATTTCAACTTTTCCTACATATAGTATTTATGGTCTTTAACTCAGCCCAATAGAGCAGGAAACTGTTTGTTTGTTTTACATAAAATATTTTAGGTTTTTGTAAAAATCAGATGAATGTCAAAGACGGCAAACGTTGCAGTACAGCGACCTGTTACCTTAGGCCAGCCTTAGATAGACGGAACTTGCAAGTCAGTTTGCGATCTCGTGTAACAAAGGTAATGAGTTTCTGTTTCTATATGTTTACTTTAAAGAACGTCTATGACCATGCGCAATTCTTAGTATTTTACTATAAAAGTCGGAACAATTAAGAGATGGCAAATAATGAAGAAGAGAGACAACTCGTTATTGCCTTTAGTAAAGGTTGTGTAATAGTATTATAGTACAAGCGGTTTTAATACTGGAGGTATCTTTGCTACCATTTCCATAAAAGCAATAGATTTTACAGAGAACACAACAGTCCCGATAAAACAGTGATACATGCACAACAATTTTGAACGGCAACGGCAGAGCATAAGCCGGTATTACATACGTATAGTTTATACTTTGACTTTGAATTTTACGCCATCATGAGTTGGTTGGCCGTTAAGTAATTCATAACACTTGAATATGTCGCCAAGACTAAATGACATCACGGAATTCCAATGGACGACAATACAAAGTTCTTAAATTTGTTTATTTAAGGGCGAAAGTTGTCTAACATGTCTAATGTGAAAATGACTACTTTACACAATTTTCAATTTCCGGGTCAATAACTCTGCTGGTGGACTATCAGTCCCCGAGGGTATCATCAGCTCAGTAGTTAGTACTTCGGTACTGACATTATTTGATAAACCTAAATTGTCCTTTTATAAATTTTGAAATTATCAAGAAACTAAGGCTGTCTGTTTGTCTTTTTCATTTTTAGCCATGGCGTTGTCAGTTTATTTTAGATTTCTGAGTTTGACTGTCCCTTTGGTATCTTTCGTCACTCTTTTAGGCAAAGTTGACTTTAAATGAGTTTGACTATTTATTTTAAGTATTTTTGTAACATAGCTCTTCAACGGTTTCGGTTTCGGATTTCAAATGTTTGGCCCTTTGAGCGTTTCGGAGGAAGGTAAATCCAGAAAAAGCGCATCGGACGCATAACATTTATTTTACGTGTTGTTTTCATTTATTTCCATAAAAATGACTATGAATCTAATATTAAATTTGAAATTAAAATTTATCCTTCAACTTACGTGCATTCACATTGGAATTATGTTTCGATAATCAAATATTTTACTAAATTATGTTTGAATCCCATTGTATATCTTTCCTGCTTATAGATAAAAACTAAATATTTATCTATTACCTATGACACACAGGTTTTAATAAGAAATAACAAAGCTGTTGGAGTTGAATTTGTAAAAGATGGAAAGAGGCTACGGATATTTGCAAAACATGAAGTTATTCTTTCAGCTGGATTTATACGCTCCGCTCAGATTTTGATGCTCTCGGGAATCGGTCCTCGCAAACATCTTCAACAAATGAAGGTAATATAAAAAAAACAAAGGTGTTTTCACGTTTTGCAATTGGGAATAAGTATGATATCTCGCACGTTTTGGTAGCTTTCTTTTTCTTTTGTTTTTGCTTACACATACATTTTAGTTGAAACCGATTAACTATGTTTTTCGTTATCGTTGGTCCAAAGCAGAAATTGAAATGAATGCCACTCACCAATCTCACAAGTCTAAATCGAAATTAACAGCTGAACAGCTTATTCATATTCAGATAACATTTCACTTCAATCTTTAATGCATATTTATTGCTTTTTACTATGTTTTGTTTATTTGTGTCGTTTGCGTGCTGTATCATTGATGTATACTTTATACTTTCATTGAATTGTAGTTGATTGGTTTCTTTTATGAAAATATGTTAATATGTACACTACTCCAAAATTCAAAACGTGATAAACAGTTTTTGAGTAAAATGTACTTATTCAAACACAAAGTGAAAAGCATTGAAATGTTTCGTCCAGACAATACAATAGCTCATTTGAACATAAACACCAACAAACGTGTTTTATTCTACTGAATATACATATGCATACGATGCCAATAGTAGTTTATCAAGGTACACATGTCATAAATTGATGACGTACATCAATCAATGTAATAAACAAAATCTAACGACATGAACTCATGAGAAAACAAGAGCCACACATGTAGATATGGGAGCACCTCTGCTAATCATGAGGTTATGAGCTTTAAATACAATATTGTTATCTCCATTCTTATGAAACTAACAGAAAACGACGTTAAAATATGTATTAAAAATCTATCATATGCCGTCTGCGCATGTGCATCAATTGTCCATTGATTCCATGTAAATAAGTGACGTTATCCAATCAAAATGAACGTTACAAACGTTGTTGCATTAGAATATGTCATAATATAAGCGAAAGAGCAACTTTTACAGAAGGTTAAATAAACTCATCATAGATAACATGATTCAATTATATATTTACATCAGACGCGCATTTCGTCTACAAAAGACTCATCAGTGCCCCTAGAAACAAAAATGTTCAGCTAAGAAACTATCAAAGATATGATATGTCTTCTTCTACAGATACCATTAAAAGTTGATCTGCCTGTTGGACAGAATTTGTATGATCACTTGATGTTTGCTGTTCAATATAACATAACTGCGCCATTGAATATTAACCAAAAAAAGGCTTCAGAACCAGAAAGAATTCTCGATTATATTTTCAACAGAAAAGGCAAGTAATGCAACTGAAAACAGTTAATGGTTTTTCATGTTTACGTTTGAATGATTTTTATCAAATGTGCCACGAAACAATAACCCTCAAGTGATAAGATTCATTTATTGTGTAAAGTATTATTTAAAATACCGTCATGCATTTGTATAATATAAAGTAATCAAAATTGAATACAAACTTTTTAAAACAGGCTATTTGGTTCACGCGTTATTTTTTTTTTTATTTTTTTTTTTTATTTACATAAGACTAATCAGTAATGCTTTCGTAACAAAATACCAAACACAAAAAAAAAAAAAAAACACATTATAACGGTCTAAATAGAAAAACATTGTTTTGTCATATGACTACGCAGAGTAAACACATGTAAAGTAAAAAAATATAAAACCTTCGAATTATAAACATGTCTATATCAATAGAGAATATCATATGGCGTATCAACCCGAGACACCAATATAATCCCAAGAGCTTTGCTCGAGGGATTATATTGGTTGAGGGTTGATACGGTGTGTGATATTGAAAAAGCCATATCATATACACTTTATTATATAAATATACCTGAAGTAGATTTTTTTTATGTGACATGACGTCATACAGATAAGAAGGTTTGACATGACGTCATACAGATTACGGTTTTGATAAAACCTTTGCAACAGTGACTGCAATCGATGACGTGACGTCATACAGATTAAAGGTGTGATAAAGCTTTTGCAACCGTGCTGATATCGATATCATCACGGGTGGCTGATACAGCACGCTTTCCATTGATTGTATTACACATACAATTTATCTGTATTTACCACTAAGTATATAATAAATATCTTTATATGTATTTTGTAGGACTTTTTTCAAGAAACGAAGTTGAAGGAATAATTTTTCAAAATGTCAACCCGCTATTTACAAGAGGTCCACAAATTGAAATTCTGTTTACTAACCGGGCCTACGAAGAGCGTTTTGTTCGTAATCCATATCCGGCATTTAAAAAAGAAGTATATACAATAGCTTTCAATTAAGAATAAATATCTTTTTGAACATTTTCGTCTGTTCTAGGACAGCAGTTTAGTTTAGCTGGAATACAAACCACAGATTAACGTACCATAAGACAGTACTTTTGAACGATTCTATTCAAATCTTATTTTTTTTAAATTTGAAGTGTATATAATATATGTTAAATAGGTCAATGAGTAAGTCTCAATAATGTTTAAGTTATGTTTAACTCCAGACAAACAATTGGCGTATGAGGCCCCTCATGGGGGGGGGGGTCCTAGTAATCACATAATCACCATTTTTTTGCCAATATAATCACATAATCATTAAATATTTGCTTATCTTTAGTAATCAAATAATCATAAACTAAAAATACAGTCCTAGGTAATCAAATAATCATGAAATATTTGGCTTAATAATCAAATAATCATTAAAAAAACGGCCAAGTAATCACATAATCAAAAACCCCATGAGGGCCCTCGCGTATCGTAATTAAATAATATTGAAGAGAACTTCATTTGTTCTCTAAACAAATATTTTTCATCATGATTGAATTGTGTTAAATATTATTTTTGCAAAAATATCTATTTAATTTTAAAATCTAAGGCAATGCGGTTCTAATAACACGACACACATAACATTAGGGTGTTTTACACACGGTTATTATTTCATACAAATGTTACATTTCAGATTGTAAAAGAACATTTAAAACGTGTTGCTGAAGACAGTTTCATAGCGAGAATGTTCTTATTACAACCTAGAAGTAAAGGTAATTTGCGGCTTTCGGACAATTCACCATTTAGTTCTCCTATTATTGATCCACGATATCTTTCTCACCCAGAGGACATTGAAGACTTTGTAAGAGGTATAAATAATGATATAACAACTATTCTGTAACACTTTGATAGAAAAAGTAAAATAATGATACTGAGCTCTAAAGGAAAAATCAAAACGGAAAGTCCCTCTTCAAATGAAAAATCAAAATGGAAAGTCTCGAATCAAATAGCAAATCGAACACATCAAACGAATGGATAACAACTGTCATATTCCTGACTTGGTACAGGTATCTTCTTATGTAGAAAATGGTGGATTAAATCTGGTTTTATAGCTACTCAACCTCTCACTTGTATAACAGTCGTATAAAATTTAATTATATTAACATCAATGTTTGAACAAACCATAACAAACAAAAATGTCAAAAGTAGGGGTGAGGCAATCAACAAATATTATAATCTTAATCACTATTAAAACAAACAAATCAACAAAGAATCACAAACAGGCAAACATACATGTACACTGCACATCAGCAAAAACAAAAATCAAGATTAAACAACACAATGACGGGATGTACAAGTACTGAGCCTCGTCAAATGGACTTTAACGCAAATAGTATTAACAGTAGAACTGACAGTATTGTTCGACATGTACTTGATTGAAAGTACCAGTATTGCAATAATGGACATTATCTATCGTTAAAATAGTTTTTTAACAATTAAGGTGGTACCCAACACTTTGACTAAACTTCTTTGGCTAGTTTAATTTTCTTTAAATTTTGACAAAGTATTTACTTTGACCCTTTGACAAAAATATAAAAAATTCAAAAAAGTTGAACCAACCGTTTTATCAGAAAAATTACACTGGTTATATAGAGCAGTTTGACAAACATTTATTTTGATCATTGAGAAGCTTAATATCTCCCTGTAGTGTTAGGTACCACCTTTAGTTAATTTATTGTTTAATTAATTATTCCCTTTGTGAAAGCAGTCTAGATGTTTTTCACTTGTCAATAGTCAAATGCATACGTTTATATATTTTTACAAAATTCTGTAATCACAATTATTGGAGAAAATATATTTAACAAAAACACACAATAAACTTACTGTCAATAGAACATTTCACATAAGGTATATCATACGCTGTTGTATTGGATCACGTTCAAATATAATTTCAGGCATTCGGTTAATGCGTTCATTAGAACAAACTAAAGCATGGAAATCTATCGGGGCTACTTTGGTTAGACAAGATGTACCTGGACATTGTAGTGAAGACATTTTTGATTCGGATAATTACTGGAGATGTATTGGACGTCATTTCCTAACGACGGCAACTCACTTTATAGGCACATGTAGAATGGGGTCAGTTAATGACCCGTCGGTTGTTGTTGATTCAAGATTAAGGTATAGTTAATTTCAAAACATATTTTGTATCGTACCTCAAAACATCTACGACTATCTTTTCAAAATTGTTATTCATAACAGATTATAATTTTTAACAACTTACTAAATGAAATGTAAAGGAACCGCTACTGTTTGGGCTCTTTGATTTTAAGATTAAAAATTATATCATTGAGATATTCCGAATGTATTCGTCGTCTGCCAGTTTTTTGTACATTGATGCTTTATATTTTCTGTAGGTTGCTTGCGCTTCAAACAAAACATAAAACACTAAATTAAAATAACCTCATGTTAAGATATTGGTATGCGTATGAAATTATAAGCCAGTGTCTAATAGGTACAAGGATTATAAATATACATTTAGATCTCTCTTCTTCATATTCTTCATTTATTGTTAATTCAGTTATTCACATATCGTTGATGTAACGAATTGAAGTTTAAAATATTCGTGTAATTCTCTGCTTCAGTTATGTTGTAAGTGAATATATTTTGTGAATAATTTACTTGTTGATGTATCACGCCTTCTGGTTGGCTGAACGTCATAACGTGTGACCGTTACGTCCTAAACGTTTTTTTAATTAATTATTCCTTAAAAATGGAATCTAGGATAACATTATCAGGATTGACTGTAATATATCTTTTTTTTACTCCTGGAAATAACCTTTAATAAAATATAAACACTTTCAATGCAGCAAAGTTTCGATTTTATTTCATCATAGACATAAACAAATATATCAGTGACCATTCTTTAGTTTAACAAATCAACATACTTTTGTCTAACAGGGTTATTGGTATCAAGAACCTCCGAGTGGCAGATGCATCCGTTATGAGATATCTTCCTTCAGGTCATACAAACGCACCAGCCATGATGATTGGGGAGAAAGCTGCAGACATGATCAGACGTGATAGAACGCACAGATATAACATCTAGACCCGTATTGACTCAAAAAAAACATTTTATGGATTGAGTCGTTGAAATTATTGTATATGTCTTGATAAAATGTGCTGTACTGAAACAGAATAAAGACATTTGAATTGAAGGTGTTCTTTCCGAATTTTAAATCTGTTAAGATGGTTTTCTCTTGACAGCCGGTAGATGTCTTAACAAAATTATACCACATATATAGATAAGGCGTTCATTTATAGTAAATTTGTATTATTGTCAGTTGTTTTACTCCGTCATTTGAAAATCAACACTCTGAGTGCTATAAAACATTGCTTAGATAAATCGTTTTTCTCGTTTTGGTAGTGTGAATATGTTACATTTCATTCTAAATTCAGTCTTAATTAAAATCTACCTGTGTTTGTATATACACATTTGTTCGCATCACTCAGTTGTAAGTCGATTCCAATACACCCTTAAAAAACGGACTAGATATAGATCTAAAGCTTATCCAGAATTGCAGCAAAATACATGTTTATTGTTGGAAATATTCCTATACTGCGAACCCCAGAATATATGTTGTTATCTCCCTTGTTTGAATATCATTATAATTTTTTTCCAGTCGTCAATCACCAATTTGTAAGACAGTTGTTGATGAATGCCATCTTACATGAAACAAATTGCCGTTTTATTGTTGAATATATAAATTTTGTGAAACACCAAATAGTTT
This sequence comes from Mytilus galloprovincialis, assembly GCF_965363235.1. NCBI lineage: Eukaryota > Metazoa > Mollusca > Bivalvia > Mytilida > Mytilidae > Mytilus > Mytilus galloprovincialis. The sequence continues at coordinate 77,485,780 of NC_134845.1, read as the reverse complement.
TAGGTATATTGACAAAATCGCATGAGCAATCCTAATTAGACATGATTACATCATAGATACACCACTTGACTTGATTAAAAACTTCCAGCAAACTTACAATTACATATGATAAAGACAGAAATATAAAAGTGTTTTAATTGGTAGTAAATTGTTGCTGTATAGTCAAACATAATGGCATTTACACAACCTCTCGTTAAAGTACAAATAAAATAAAATATATATACGAGAATACACAACATGCAACTAATACTATAAAAATGTCATATGCCGTGGCGCCCAACTGGTCATCCTTCATCAGGAACACTGAAAGCCAAACATTTGAAAGCCGTGTTATAAATACCGAGCCTCATCTAAAAGTGACATGATAATACATAGACATTAAAGGGAAAGCTGCAAAGGTAGATAAAATAACACCGCTAGCATATATAATATATCACTGAAACGTTTGTAAAGTTGTCAGCGAGTATTTATCTTCATCTCTATAAGGTCTTTGCTAGCGGTTATCTATATATTTGAACCTTTATCTGATCCTTAAGGTGGTACCTAACACTACAGGGAGATAACTCTGTAAAGTCAGCTAAACGTTTTAATTACGTTGTGGTGTAAAAGGAATATTAAGCTTCTCAATGATCAAAATTGGTGTTTGTCAAACTGCTATATCACCAGTGTAATTTTTCTGACAAAACGGTTGGTTCAAAATTTTTGAAATTTTTATATTTTTGTTAAAGGGTCAAAGTAAATACTTTGACAAAATTTTATGAAAATTAAACGAGCCAAATTAGTTTTAGTGAAAGTGTTGGGTACCACCTTAAATGCAGTTTTGTAAATGTAAATACTATGACAACTTCCTAGTGGTTGCTTCGGTAAAATAACGAAGGGATGATTTCAATTTCACCACCTAGAACACTTGGTTTAATAGCTACCTTGTAACCACCAACTCTCTATCACAAAAATCATGATGAGACATACAAGCCATGGTGTATCGTCGTAACTTGGTCATATATACTCCGTATAAAGGCGCTGCTTGTTATTTTTCTACATAAAAATGGAAAGGGTAGAATAAGGAAGCTGAAATGATCTCCCTTGTCATAACAATTTGTTTTCAACTGACCCTTATTGTCGAATTTTAGATGTGAGTGAAGATATGAGGCAGCATTAACTGTGTCTGTTGTATCCGTTATCTTAGATTCAATGTGATAGATGCGTATAACATGGATCAAATCGCAATTTTAATACTTCGACGGTTTACATTCAACAAGTCTACACATTTGTAAAGAAAATGCTTTTCTACACGTACACAACTATTTTCATTGAGACCGTGACGTTAGCCTAGTCATTTACCGTGGTTTCTTTTTTAGAATTTATGCTTCCTTTATTTGATGCAGAAATTGACAAACCAAACAATAGCGTTGGATTCCTCTGTGGGCCTAATTTCATTAAGTTTGAATTGGCTTATTTACTAATTTCTGTTCACTTATAGATCTGATTTTAAAACTTAGATTTTACTTTTTGTAATTTGTATATGCCTTCACAGGGAATCGAACCCCGCATTGAAATCTGTTATGTGTGAATGCCATTGACACATCGACAAAACCTGTCGGCTACAAATGGGTTTCAATCTAGTAGTTTATTTCATATATATAAATGAACATATGATTCATATGTAGTTACAGTGCTTTATAGGTAAAATCTTAGAATAAGTTTATTTAAAATAGGATATCTTATTTTTTCAAATATAGTTGCACAGGAAGGAAATGTAATTTTAAATAGATAAGTATTCAACATTGCCGTGACTTTTCAATGTCTTTAACAGTATTAAATGAAAATGTATCCAAGTTAAATCACAAAAATACTGAACTCCGAGGAAAATTAAAAAAGAGAGTCCATAATCAAATGATAAAATCAAAGGATAAAAGACATCAAACGAATACACAACAACTGGCATATTCCTGACTTGGTAAATGTAGAAAATGGTGGATTGAACCTGGTTTTAAAGCGCTAAACCTCTCACTTTTATGACAGTCGCATCAAATTCTGTTGTTTTACAACGATGCGTGAACAAAACCGACATAATCAGTAAACTAGTCAAACTAAGGTTACAGCAGTCATCACTGTGTTACAATCTCAAGAAAAACAAACATATACAAAAACACAAAAAATATCTATCAAATTAAAAAACACATTACTTGTTTCGCGTGTTGGGCGACAGAATAATGTGGATTCATTTATTTTCGTGGGTACCAATTTTCGTGGATTAAGAAAAGCTTGCATATTCGTGGATATTTATTTTCGTGGTTTTGCTGAACTCTGCACATAAACCAATCGAAAAATTATCATTCGTTGAATATCTAATTTCGTGGTTTGACTGTGACCACGAAAACCACGAAAATTGGTATCCAACGAATAATAATGAATCCACAGTATATATATTACGGTGGCCATATGTTACCTTTCCACGTCAGTTTTAATCTAGCGGCGTACTACAGTACATGATATATAAGGCATGAAGATGTTATTGTTACAGATCAGCTAAATTATCTATAGTAAAGGATCCTACAAATTAATGTAAGATACAGTCACAGAAAATAATCATATTCATAAGTACGTCTGAGTCAGTGACAACCCTACAACAGATGTATCCATCGGATCGCCATCAATGATGGTGATACATGGCTGTGTACATAATGTATATACAACTCGTCTAAACATCAACCCAACAATGTTAGATCATGTAAATTTGCTTTCGCGATTTCCAAAGGATGTGACAGTTGAGATGTAATAACTGCATTGAGGGCAGTCCTCAAACAAAAAAATCAAAATAATCAAAAATGTCCTTACCTATCCAGGATGGTATAAATTAGACAACGGTAGGGCAATTACAACGGAAACTACATAGTAAAGCCTTCCAAACGAATAGCAGTCTAATAGTGATTGAAAAAAAGGATCTCAAAAACCTTACCATCACGATCATAGACCACAACGAGTGTTGGTCGAAGGTCAACAGAGTCGCTCGGGAAAGATTTTGGATAAGAAAGTTACGGACAGTCTCCCCAGAGGGCATAAATGAAAAAACATAGAACAAGTCCCTCATTTTCCTGTGACCACCTGTTTCAAACAACGCCGGATTTAGTATTGGCTTTACAGTTCGAAATTATTTTTAAAATTACCGTTTAAATTACAGGTTTTCATTGATTCGGGATGATGTATTTGTACGTTGCCACGTTCAATTATTTAAGCTCAATATACTAAACTTATTTTTTCAATCACTATTAGACTGCTATTCGTTTGGAAGGCTTTACTATGTAGTTTCCGTTGTAATTGCCCTACCGTTGTCTAATTTATACCATCCTGGATAGGTAAGGACATTTTTGATTATTTTGATTTTTTTGTTTGAGGACTGCCCTCAATGCAGTTATTACATCTCAACTGTCACATCCTTTGGAAATCTAAAGTTGTGCCATTTCACATCGTAAATAACTATTTTTATTTTTGGCATATTTCTGTAGTCTTTGCGGTGTGTTTGGAAATTTTAAAATTGTACCAGCGTTCGCTTAAATTGTATAAATCAAGATTTTGATAGAGTCTCAATTTGAATTGACACGATTCATTTGACATCGTGCTATTATTGAAGAAGGATATCTGTTATCCGAAATATCTAATATTTGTATATTTTATAGTTATTTTATGGTGATGTTGTACCCTTTTTGACTTGTTATATATATATATTCTTGACTTGGTACAGGCATTTTCTAATGGTAGATTAAACTTGGTTGTATAGCTAGGTAAACCTCTCACTTGTATGACAGACGAAAAATGTCCATAATCATGACTATATAATACTGACAAAACAAACGGAAATAATAGGTTAACATGTCAAAAATAGGAGTACTGTAGTTTACAGGTTCTTTAGCTATCATTTGTGAATTATCCATCCTTCCTTAACGATGAAGATTGTTGTTCCAATACATATTAAGAATTATTTTAAAACAAAAATACTTGGCTCATCTGATCACCTGGTACGAAGCTGACTTAACAGTAACTGTTTCTTTGTCAACCTCTACTAATAAGAACAAGAACTCAAAATGAGTATGTCTTTTGGATATTGTTTTACATCTAACCCTAATGCTTTATTATATTTGAATTTACCATGTGTCAAAGATCAAATTTATTCGTTCATTGCATGTTCACTTGTTTCTGTTAATATGCCTTTTGATTGAGTTAAGTTTTAATTGATATTTGATAGTGTGTATTTCTATGATGTGATAATACACTATTGTTTCAGGTTGGGTGAAGGTTGGCGACTATTTAAATTAAAACCCACTGCATTTGTTTGCACTTGTCCTAAGTCAGGAACCTGAGGTTCAGAGGTTGTCGTATGTTGATGTGGTTCATGAGTGTTTCTCGTGTCTCATTTTTTTATGAAGTTTAGACCGTTGGTTTGCCTGTTAGAATGGTTTTACACAAGTCATGTATGGGCCCTTTATAGATTGCTGTTCGGTGTGAGCCAATGTTCCGTGTTGAAGGCCGTACTTTTACCTATAATGGTTTACTTTTACAAGTGACTTGGATAGACAGGTTTCTCATTGGCACTCATATCACATCTTCTTATATCTATATATCACAGTTATCTCTTGTTTCAAAACTTATTTCACAATCTGTCCTTAGTTTCTAACTGTACATAGACGAATAAAAGGTAATTGTTGTGGTAAATAATCAATCCTTCATAGCCCTATACTATATAAGCGTCATGTGTTATCTACTCAATGTTGTCTAATATAATTGTTGAGTAGCATGTTTTCCCTCGATATATTTTCCTAATTTGACATTAATCTTTTGTATAGTTCTGGTAGTATGTTTCTAATGTTGTTTCATGGTTTATAGGGATACGTCCTGCTATCTTTGATTAATAGAATATCAGAACATAATACTAGTAAGTCTAGATTAGATTTTTATTGAAAAATATGAATATTGAGACACGAATGCAACACAATTGTAAGTCTTTTCATTTAAAAAAAGAAATGTATGTTATTCTTATGTTTATTACAACTGTTTTTACAAATACAACAAGAATATTTTTGTTTTACTATGCTATTATTTTGATTTTGCATTTTCCGGAAGACTTTCAAGTTATTCTAATTCCTAAATATCATAGTTATTCTAATTCCTAAATATAATAGTTTATTCTAATTCCTAAATATCATAGTTTATTCTAATTCCTAAATATCATAGTTTACACCATCAGATGATCAAGATATTTCAATTTTTTTTAACCAACATTGACATAAAAATAGAACATTTGCAAAAATCAGTAAATTGCAAGTTACTATTCATATTCAATTTTACCACACGGTTTCATACCACAAAAGAAAGTTTCTGAATGGGAGTTATCTGGTTATGGCCGTAACTATTTAAGAAAAAGGGACCAACAACAAGCATTTTTCTTTTTCTTAGACAATAACTGATTAATAAATGTTTGGATCTGTACCTAATTGTACAACAAGTTTCCATATGACAAAGGAAAGGTTGGGAATTTCTTTGAATGTTATGGCCCAAAGTGTTTTGGAATCAGGTCTGGATTCCAGACCTTGGCCTCATTTTCATGGCCCATATGTCCATATATGAATATTTTTGTTTGGTTTCTCAGATAGCAATATGTCATCTGTATCTTTCAAATTGGAAGATTCTAAGATGTATTTTAAAAAAATATAATCCTGGTACCTTTGTACAAGCGTCTTCTCACAGGTGACTCATTTTAATGGTTCAAGTTCAGTATCTTTGGTGAGGTTTGTTTCTTAAAAATTAATAGGCAATAGTTAAGTAATATTTTTGTATGAATGATTGTAAGACTTTTGTAATGTTTTCAAACTGAAAGCCTTTTAATGAAGCAGTGTGAACAGTGATTATTTTGTAATTTTTGCTTTATTATAATTTTACAAAGTTAATACAAAATTGTGAATAGAAATGGGGAATGTGTCAAAGAGTCAACATTGAAACAAATTTGTAAATGGATTCAAATAAAAGTATTTTAAAGTTATAGCATTAAAATGAGTTTAGGATTTAAAAAAAAAGTTTTTAAATCAGTATATTAATGCAAGTGTAATATTCTGTAAATTTTGAAAGAATTTCCTTTAGCCTTGGTATGTTATTGCTTTTATATATGTTATCAATATTTGAATGAATTCACAGAGTTTTGTATAAATACTGGATGGAGAGTTGTCTCATTTGCACTCATACCATTTATATTGTCTGAATTTGTGATTGATTAACATTTTTGGGTTTATTTCCTTTTACATTTATTAATTTTAATGTAAATAACACGTATATGACATTACCAATTAAATCAATGTCATTTTTTTTCTTTTATTTTATGTATATGTTTAATATATATTTGTTACTTTACAAGTTCACTACATTTTACATTTTAACATGTTTGTACATCTCATCTGAAATCATGACAACTTTGTTTATCTTAATAAATATATTTGTATATTTTCTAGTTTATCATTTTAAAAATATCATTTGAAATAGTGAATAATGCACGACATTTAAATGTTATTTGACAGAATTACCAGACAATTAGCCAAAAAACAACATTTGACTGGGTAGCAAGACAATAGCCAAAACTGCTATTTGTCCAGATACTAACAAATAGCCATGACCTAAAAAATAACTTGTTTATGTTATGATTAATTATCAACTCAAATTTTATAATCCCTCTCCATCCTTTTTTTGGTGCAACTTGGCAATATCTCTTGGTCGTCAAAATAGTCCTACACTTATTAGTTTGACACACTGATTTTTTTCATCTGTCCTTAATTGAGTGAATCTGTGAATTTATGTACATCGTGAATTTTGGCTATTAAACTGGACTCTTGACCATTTTGGTTGGTGCTTGCTACTGTAAACATCTGGTTTACATTTTAAGGTGGCTCATGGGTACAAAAATTTTAGCAAAAAATTAAACCTTTATTTTTTCATTACAAATTTTATTTATTACACTATTAGTTTTTACTTTATGATATGGTACAAAAAACAACCCAAAAAAATGATTTGGTTTGGCCCCAGATGACTTTAAAAATTGAAAAAGCTCCAAATTATCTCCCTTTGGTGCAAAAATTACATTTTTTGGCCTTAAATTTGAAATATCTTTTTTAGCTCATTGGTGACCTATATTTTTTATTATTGTTTTCAAATAAGCTGTACATGAACTAAATAATTGTAAAATTTAAGCGATTTCTTATATTAGGTTATTTTTTTATTTCAATATTTCCTCTTTTTTTCCTATTAGTTCAACAAAAAAAAAGGATATTAACAAAAATGTATGCTTCTTCAAGAGGCAGATTTTAGCTTAAATGAACGGTGACCCCATTTTTTTATTTCATTTTTCTTTTAAGTATATGATAAAGTTAATTTATGAAAAAATAAAGCGAAATCCTATATTAGAAAAAAAAATCATTTATACCCAGGAGCCCCCTTAACATTTGCATGTTTGTACATCTAACCTGAAATCATGACTACTTTTGTTTATTTTAATAAATATATTTGTATATTCTCAGGAAGGTGTGTCATTTTTGCCTCATAAAATCTACCCATATTTATAAAAACACGCTCATTTTTTATACCTTTATTTATATAGATATATTCAAAGAATTACCTATACTTATAAACGATATTTTAAAGATAGAACCAATTGATCAAAGAACAATTAATGGTCTTTCCAATTTTAGATTGATGATTGATGAAAAAAAGAAAAAAATATTTAAAAAGGTAATAAAGAGGTTAAAAGATGATTAATCTTAACCTGATCCCAAAAATATATGGTTTCTATGCATTTTTACTTCAAATAAGGTAAAAATACAGCAACTTCCGGTTTGAAAATTTTTACTTCCGGTATCACTTGAAAGATAATTTTATCCTGATTACGAATATATATATGGTTTGTATGGACTTATATGTAAAATAAGGGAGGTATTGACCACTTCCGGTTACAAAATGGCATTTTTGGTCTCAGATAAGGCTTCACTACAAACCAGTAAAAGTCTGAAATGGCCTATATCTGTACTCGACTGTACTGATTTTTACTCGACCAGTCTGAATTGGTCTGAATTTTACTGAATATTACTCGACCCCAGTCTTAACCTTACTCGACTGTACTGATAAGTACTTGACCATTATTTATGCCATTGAAAAAAGTCTAAACCTGTACTCAACCAGTCTGAACCTGTTCTCGACCAGTCTTAACCTGTACTCGACCAGTCTTAACCTGTACTCGACCAGTCTTAACCTGTACTCGACCAATTTTTAAAGTCTGAACCATACTAGATCAAAGGTCTGAACCATACTCGACCAAAGTCTGAACAATACTCGACCAGTCTTAACCATACTCGACCAGTCTTAACCATACTCGATAAAATAACCTCTACTTTTTCAATTAAAATTGTTTACAAAGCTTTTTTGAATTTAATTTTATACAGATTCATTTAATAATTGCAATAAATGCTAGTGAACAATCTCCTGTACTGATATTATGACTTTTAAATAAAATAAAATGAAAATTTAAGAAACTGGGAACTTTTGACCTATCAATTTTGTAACTTAAGAAATAACCTTAGACTTTCTTTCAATTTTCTTTAGTGACAATGACCTTGCAATTTCTGTCATTTTAACTTCATAATGACCTAAGACTTTTTGTCAATTCACCTATTTAATATATCTATTATCATGGTAACTAGACAGTTATAAAAATGTCCCAAAGTCAACATGACAAAAAGTAAAAACTAAACTGGTTACAATTATTGTAAGACAATTTTGAATAGAATATTCTTGAAATGCATCATTTCATCTAAATGATTCGATTATTTTTGTAAATAAATAAGTTGTGCACAAACAGTGAATATATTTATATTACAGGGATTTTCTAAGATCAGGAATATTATAACTCCCTAAAATAATTAAATCAAAATCCCTGAATTGTTATAATAATTCTATAATATCACTGAAACTTTTGCTTTGGATTTTACTTTTAATCATTGAAATTGTTAAGCATAATATCATTTTGCCTTTTTATACGACCGAGCAATCGCAACCACGTCTTATTCTTTTTTTATTAGATGTAAAAGTAGTTTCAGAGTAGGGATTTGAGAACGATAGAGAATTTCTTTTGATATGCTTAAGATAATGGGATGTACTCTTGAGGTCCCAACAGTTCATGAAGAGAGAGATCAAGTCAAGCGCTATTGGTAGTTTAATATTTCACTCGAGATTCACAATATAGTGCTGGCGAGACTAAATGTTAAACAGTAAAGATCTATAGAAGCTTAAAGTTTTTCGTTGATATATATATTAGGTGTAATTTCATACCTTTTGATTACGGCGATGTTGTTTAAAGAGTATGTAAAAGTAGAAACGAACTGTATAAACCTTTACCTTTGACTAATCATAGATTACTACAAAAGGTTATCAATTCAACGCCGTAGTATGCTCTTTGAATATTGTATATATCGGTACAAACATTGATTTCGTTATTATTAGATACTTTATTACCAATTGTGTATTGCCATAGTTATAAACGCTAATGCTATTACAACCTTTTGTTACTAATATTTTGGCATTACACAAGTTCATGCTCTTTTTTGTAATGCCTTTACACTATTCAATGACTATGTACTGATTGATATTTCATGCTTGAATGCATGATTGTTTTTTTTATATTAATCCATGTCAACTAGATTTCAGGAACTGCGAGTAATTATAGATCGATACTTTGTGCCTCTAATCTATTAAAGTTGTTTTGACTTTTGTGTCAATCTAATGATTTAAGCCTTTTGCAACTGTTATTATGTTAGTGCTTTTACACAAATGTCCCAGGTAAAAATGTGGAGTGAAGAGCACACAGACATGTTAACCCCTACATGTCTGCTTGTGTCTGTCCCACGTCACTTAGGATATAAATAAGAAGATGTGGTATGAGTGCCAATGAGACAACTCCCCATCCAAGTCACAATGTATAAAAAGTTAACAATTGTAGGTCAAAGTACGGCCTTCAACACGGAGCGTTAGCTCACACCGAACAGTATAGCTATAAAGCCTGTAATTCAGTTGTAATGGTGTTGTTGCTATAAAAAAGAAGATTTGGTGAAATTGCCAATGAGACAACTCTTAACAAGAGACCAAATGACACAGAAATTAACAACTATAGGTAACCGTACGGCCTTCAACAATGAGCAAAACCCATACCGCATAGTCAGCTATAAAAGGCCCCGAATTGACAAATGTAAAACAATTCAAACGAGAAAACTAACGGCCAAATTAATGTACAAATAAATGAACGAAAAACAAATATATAACACAGCAACAGCTGTCTATATGTGGTGTTCTTACATTTATTGTTTTGTACACCAATCAGGTCATTTTTTTTCTCTTTTTCTCTTTTAAACAGTGGCGTGGCTTGATATGCGCTTGAGTTTATGCTCATTGTTGAATTGTGAATTGTGACCTATGGTTGACACCTTCTACATCGTCAAGAGTTCACATAATGTTTTTTTTAGCGCTCTTGATGAAGCGCTGATAAAGTATATATAGTCTTTTGACGTGTGGGGATATCAAGCCTTCAGCTAGATCTGTAATGCTTTGTGCTGGAGGTATAAAGTCTTGCACTGTAAATACAAAAGCATCTATATTGATTACAGTTGCATATAAGACGTAGAATCTTGTAAAGATGCTTTAAGTCTTCCGATGCACGTGGAATGTTTTGCGCTGAAGGTATAAGGTATTATCCTGAATACCGTATATTATGTGAAAACACTTTTAAGATCGGGTATGTGAAAACACTTTTTAGATTGGGTCCGTTTGAAGCGCAAGACTTAACAGCCTTATAAATGAAGACTCACTAACATTGACATCTCCAGTAATAGGTTTAACACATCCGTCAGAAGACTTAAAACATGGTTAACTTTTTATGCAACCCTGTTGGTTTCATGCTCATAAGGACATATTATGCATGACTAGAAAAATAAAACTTATCAAAGATATCAGGCGAAATATTTGCACGCCAGACGCACAATTAGACTCATCAGTGACGCTCGCATAAAACAGCAGTATGTATTACTATAGTATTAATAAATGGGTATTTTCACAATGGCCCAGTTATATGCCCACGGTCTAATGATAGCCACGGATGCATGAACATGCACATGTTAAAAAGCTAAAAAATATAAAGTTGAAGAGCTTTGAGGACCAAATATTTGGACATAGATTATCCCAAATACAGCTAAGGTAAATATAAATGCCCGAGGTAGGAAGTCTCTAGTAATTTGAGTCCTACACTAGGATGTAAAGTATAGCGATGTTGTAGGTCCTATTATAAAGTCTAGAAAATGTTTAGTCTACCGCTTTAGATTTAAACTCAAGTTCTGAAGATGTATTTTCACGCAGAAAAGAGTCTTGTTTACTCCATGACAAAATTTAAGACAAACTCTAGACTTTATACATCTTCAATACTAAAACTGAAATTTTCAACGCTCGAAATCTTTAGAGCTTCAGTAAGACATCTTCAGCGCTTGAATTTACATTTCTTCAATCTACATTGCTTGCTCTGAATTTTATATAGTTTACTTATAAACTTTACCGTCATAGAGTTTGAATTTTTAAATACACCTCGAAATATTTATTTCTTAACCATTTTCAATAAAAACTTCAGTGCTGGAGCTTACAATTATAGTGTTGTTATATGTTTTAGCACTTCATTTCGAGTAAAAAGGGCTTCCGTTTATAACATCTTCAATTCTAGATCACCCAATATCTGCAACTTCTTTTCTGCACTCGCATTTGCAGTTATAAATCTCTTAATCAAAATACATTTATGACAAAGTCGTTCCTCTCTTGGGATTTTGAAACATCTTCCCTTTTCAATTAAGAGGGAGTGATCACTTAGTCTAAATGTAGTGATCAATCTCCTTATCTGAAAATTAGATATATTTAGATAAGATTCAAGTTTACAATCTTTTTTAAGTTTTTTATATAGATAAAATTTACTTTTATCATCAATGTTTTCAAATATAGTTTCAATTAAATCTTCATATCTATTTATCATTTTTAACTTTATATCATTTTTTATTTTATTTACATCTTTTATGTCCTTGCAAGTAGAAAATATATTAAGGTCAATATTAGTCTCTACAACAATATTTTTTGCATATGTATACCATGAATAAGTTCCATTCAGATCTAGAGACTGTGTTAGAGAAAAAGCTTCCTTTAACAATGGATTAATATTATCATTATATAGTCTAGCTAAATATAAAAGGGTTTGTGTTTTAATAAAACATGTTAAACCATAGACTTTACATCGTCATAGTATACTTGAAACACGGTAGGGTTTGTTATGTGCAATCAACAACACTGCAGTATGAGCAATAATCATGAGTATATAGCAAGGGTAATTTATATAGAGAACTTTAGAATCCAGGCATTGCCTGTTATAATTTTGAGATGAAATCTTCATCCCATGGTGATAAGTTTATTTTACAGTGGTACTTATTTTCTTTAAAAACATTAGATGTGCTATTGTCTTTTAGACTGAACCACTGTGTTTGGCAAAAAAGACTATAGTAGTCTAATCAGATCTTCATAAAGAGGATTGACCCTTAATATTGCCCATTGAACAAATTATACAAAAGAGTATTTTAGACCCATTTAATAATCTGTTTGACCAAAGGGATAGAAGCTATCTCTTGTGGTGCTATACTCATTTTTGTTGGTGTTATATTATTTAATGAAATATACCACTAAAGTCCTCTGTACTGAAAGATTGGACCATAGGTGCTTGTGGACCAACGGGCCTTAATAATCACCTAAGACACTATAAGAGTGTTTAAGACCCCTTTTCCCATCTGTTGGACTAAGCGGAAAAAGCTACCTCTCATGGTACTGAGTCCGTTTTTGGTGGTGCTTACATTTTAAAATGAAATATACCACTAGACGCCTCCATACTGGAAGATTGGTCCACAGGTTCGTGTAAGTCAATGGGCCTTAGAATCACCTTAGATCCTAAAAGAGTGTTTTAGACCACTTTTACCCAACTGTTGGACCAAGGGGACAGAAGCTACCACTCGTGGTACTAAGTTCATTTTTGGTGGTACTCATAGTTTTAAATGAAATATGCCACTAGAGGCATCTGTACTGGAAGTTTGGAACACAGGTGCTTGTGGACCAGTAGACCTTAGAAATAACCTTTTACCCAAAAAGAGTGTTTAAGACCCCTTTATCCATCTGTTGGACCAAGGAGACAGAAGCTACCTCTCGTGGTGCTAAGTTCATTTTTGGTGATGCTTATATTTTTCTTTAATGAAATATACTATAAGAGACCCCTATATTTGAAAATTGGACCATTGGTGCCTGTGGACCAATGAGCCTTAGAGACCGACTTAGAACCCCAAAGAGTGTTTTAGACCTCTATACCCGTCTGTTGGACTTAAGGGAGGGAAGCTACCTCCCGTGGTGCTAAGTCCGTTTTTGGTGGTGCTTATATTTTTTTTTAATGAAATATACTATAAGAGACCCCTATATTTGAAAATTGGACCATTGGTACCTGTGGACCAATGAGCCTTAGAAACCGACTTAGAACCCCAAAGAGTGTTTTAGACCCCTATACCCGTCTGTTGGACCAAGGGGAGGGAAGCTACCTCCCGTGGTGCTAAGTCCGTTTTTGGTGGTGCTTATATTTTTCTTTAATGAAATATACTATAAGAGACCCCTGGATTTGAAAATTGGACCAATGGTGCCTGTGGACCAATGAGCCTTAGAAACCGACTTAGAACCCCAAAGAGTGTTTTAGACCCCTAAACCCGTTGTTGGACTTAAGGGAGGGAAGCTACCTCCCGTGGTGCTAAGTCCGTTTTTGGTGGTGCTTATATTTTTCTTTAATGAAATATACCATGAGAGTTCCCTATATTTGAAAATTGGACCATTGGTACCTGTGGACCAATGAGCCTTAGAAACCGACTTAGAACCCCAAGGAGTGTTTTACACCCCTAAACCCGTCTGTTGGACCAAAGGGAGGGAAGCTACCTCCCGTGGTGCTAAGTCCGTTTTTGGTGGTGCTTATATTTTTCTTTAATGAAATATACCATAAGAGTCCCCTATTGTTTAAAATTGGACCATTGGTACCTGTGGACCAATGAGCATAAGAAACCGACTTAGAACCCCAAAGAGTGTTTTAGACCCATATACCCGTCTGTTGGACCAAGGGGAGGGAAGCTACCTCCCGTGGTGCTAAGTCCGTTTTTGGTGGTGCTTATATTTTTCTTTAATGAAATATACTATAAGAGACCCCTATATTTGAAAATTGGACCATTGGTGCCTGTGGACCAATGAGCCTTAGAGACCGACTTAGAACCCCAAAGAGTGTTTTAGACCCCTATACCCGTCTGTTGGACTTAAGGGAGGGAAGCTACCTCCCGTGGTGCTTAGTCCGTTTTTGGTGGTGCTTATATTTTTCTTTAATGAAATATACTATAAGAGACCCCTATATTTGAAAATTGGACCATTGGTACCTGTGAACCAATGAGCCTTAGAAACCGACTTAAAACCCCAAAGAGTGTTTAAGACCCCTATACCCGTCTGTTGGACCAAAGGGAGGGAAGCTACCACCCGTGGTGCTAAGTCCGTTTTTGGTGGTGCTTATATTTTTCTTTAATGAAATATACTATAAGAGACCCCTGGATTTGAAAATTGGACCATTGGTGTCTGTGGACCAATGAGCCTTAGAAACCGACTTAGAACCCCAAGGAGTGTTTTACACCCCTAAACCCGTCTGTTGGATCAAAGGGAGGGAAGCTACCTCCCGTGGTGCTAAGTCCGTTTTTGGTGGTGCTTATATTTTTCTTTAATGAAATATACCATAAGAGTCCCCTATTGTTTAAAAATTGGACCATTGGTACCTGTGGACCAATGAGCATAAGAAACCGACTTAGAACCCCAAAGAGTGTTTTAGACCCCTATACCCGTCTGTTGGACCAAGGGGAGGGAAGCTACCTCCCGTGGTGCTAAGTCCGTTTTTGGTGGTGCTTATATTTTTCTTTAATGAAATATACTATAAGAGACCCCTATATTTGAAAATTGGACCATTGGTACCTGGGGACCAATGAGCCTTAGAAACCGACTTAGAACCCCAAAGAGTGTTTTAGACCCCTATACCCGTCTGTTGGACCTAAGGGAGGGAAGCTACCTCCCGTGGTGCTAAGTCCGTTTTTGGTGGTGCTTATATTTTTCTTTAATGAAATATACTATAAGAGACCCCTGGATTTGAAAATTGGACCAATGGTGCCTGTGGACCAATGAGCCTTAGAAACCGACTTAGAACCCCAAAGAGTGTTTTAGACCCCTAAACCCGTTGTTGGACTTAAGGGAGGGAAGCTACCTCCCGTGGTGCTAAGTCCGTTTTTGGTGGTGCTTATATTTTTCTTTAATGAAATATACCATGAGAGTTTCCTATATTTGAAAATTGGACCATTGGTACCTGTGGACCAATGAGCCTTAGAGACCGACTTAGAACCCCAAGGAGTGTTTTACACCCCTAAACCCGTCTGTTGGACCAAAGGGAGGGAAGCTACCTCCCGTGGTGCTAAGTCCGTTTTTGGTGGTGCTTATATTTTTCTTTAATGAAATATACCATAAGAGTCCCCTATTGTTTAAAATTGGACCATTGGTACCTGTGGACCAATGAGCATAAGAAACCGACTTAGAACCCCAAAGAGTGTTTTAGACCCATATACCCGTCTGTTGGACCAAGGGGAGGGAAGCTACCTCCCGTGGTGCTAAGTCCGTTTTTGGTGGTGCTTATATTTTTCTTTAATGAAATATACTATAAGAGACCCCTATATTTGAAAATTGGACCATTGGTGCCTGTGGACCAATGAGCCTTAGAGACCGACTTAGAACCCCAAAGAGTGTTTTAGACCCCTATACCCGTCTGTTGGACTTAAGGGAGGGAAGCTACCTCCCGTGGTGCTTAGTCCGTTTTTGGTGGTGCTTATATTTTTCTTTAATGAAATATACTATAAGAGACCCCTATATTTGAAAATTGGACCATTGGTACCTGTGAACCAATGAGCCTTAGAAACCGACTTAAAACCCCAAAGAGTGTTTAAGACCCCTATACCCGTCTGTTGGACCAAAGGGAGGGAAGCTACCTCCCGTGGTGCTAAGTCCGTTTTTGGTGGTGCTTATATTTTTCTTTAATGAAATATTCTATAAGAGACCCCTGGATTTGAAAATTGGACCATTGGTGTCTGTGGACCAATGAGCCTTAGAAACCGACTTAGAACCCCAAGGAGTGTTTTACACCCCTAAACCCGTCTGTTGGATCAAAGGGAGGGAAGCTACCTCCCGTGGTGCTAAGTCCGTTTTTGGTGGTGCTTATATTTTTCTTTAATGAAATATACCATAAGAGTCCCCTATTGTTTAAAAATTGGACCATTGGTACCTGTGGACCAATGAGCATAAGAAACCGACTTAGAACCCCAAAGAGTGTTTTAGACCCCTATACCCGTCTGTTGGACCAAGGGGAGGGAAGCTACCTCCCGTGGTGCTAAGTCCGTTTTTGGTGGTGCTTATATTTTTCTTTAATGAAATATACTATAAGAGACCCCTATATTTGAAAATTGGACCATTGGTACCTGGGGACCAATGAGCCTTAGAAACCGACTTAGAACCCCAAAGAGTGTTTTAGACCCCTATACCCGTCTGTTGGACCTAAGGGAGGGAAGCTACCTCCCGTGGTGCTAAGTCCGTTTTTGGTGGTGCTTATATTTTTCTTTAATGAAATATACTATAAGAGACCCCTGGATTTGAAAATTGGACCAATGGTGCCTGTGGACCAATGAGCCTTAGAAACCGACTTAGAACCCCAAAGAGTGTTTTAGACCCCTAAACCCGTTGTTGGACTTAAGGGAGGGAAGCTACCTCCCGTGGTGCTAAGTCCGTTTTTGGTGGTGCTTATATTTTTCTTTAATGAAATATACCATGAGAGTTTCCTATATTTGAAAATTGGACCATTGGTACCTGTGGACCAATGAGCCTTAGAGACCGACTTAGAACCCCAAGGAGTGTTTTACACCCCTAAACCCGTCTGTTGGACCAAAGGGAGGGAAGCTACCTCCCGTGGTGCTAAGTCCGTTTTTGGTGGTGCTTATATTTTTCTTTAATGAAATATACCATAAGAGTCCCCTATTGTTTAAAATTGGACCATTGGTACCTGTGGACCAATGAGCATAAGAAACCGACTTAGAACCCCAAAGAGTGTTTTAGACCCATATACCCGTCTGTTGGACCAAGGGGAGGGAAGCTACCTCCCGTGGTGCTAAGTCCGTTTTTGGTGGTGCTTATATTTTTCTTTAATGAAATATACTATAAGAGACCCCTATATTTGAAAATTGGACCATTGGTGCCTGTGGACCAATGAGCCTTAGAGACCGACTTAGAACCCCAAAGAGTGTTTTAGACCCCTATACCCGTCTGTTGGACTTAAGGGAGGGAAGCTACCTCCCGTGGTGCTTAGTCCGTTTTTGGT
This sequence comes from Mytilus galloprovincialis, assembly GCF_965363235.1. NCBI lineage: Eukaryota > Metazoa > Mollusca > Bivalvia > Mytilida > Mytilidae > Mytilus > Mytilus galloprovincialis. The sequence continues at coordinate 77,468,211 of NC_134845.1, read as the reverse complement.
GGTGCTTATATTTTTCTTTAATGAAATATACTATAAGAGACCCCTATATTTGAAAATTGGACCATTGGTACCTGTGAACCAATGAGCCTTAGAAACCGACTTAAAACCCCAAAGAGTGTTTAAGACCCCTATACCCGTCTGTTGGACCAAAGGGAGGGAAGCTACCTCCCGTGGTGCTAAGTCCGTTTTTGGTGGTGCTTATATTTTTCTTTAATGAAATATTCTATAAGAGACCCCTGGATTTGAAAATTGGACCATTGGTGTCTGTGGACCAATGAGCCTTAGAAACCGACTTAGAATCTCAAGGAGTGTTTTACACTCCTAAACCCGTCTGTTGGACCAAAGGGAGGGAAGCTACCTCCCGTGGTGCTAAGTCTGTTTTTGGTGGTGCTTATATTTTTCTTTAATGAAATATACCATAAGAGTCCCCTATTGTTTAAAATTGGACCATTGGTACCTGTGGACCAATGAGCATAAGAAACCGACTAAGAACCCCAAAGAGTGTTTTAGACCCCTATACCCGTCTGTTGGACCAAGGGGAGGGAAGCTACCTCCCGTGGTGCTAAGTCCGTTTTTGGTGGTGCTTATATTTTTCTTTAATGAAATATACTATAAGAGACCCCTGGATTTGAAAATTGGACCATTGGTGTCTGTGGACCAATGAGCCTAAGAAACCGACTTAGAACCCCAAAGAGTGTTTTAGACCCCTAAACCCGTCTGTTGGACTTAAGGGAGGTAAGCTACCTCCCATGATGCTAAGTCCGTTTTTGGTGGTGCTTATATTTTTCTTTAATGAAATATACTATAAGAGACCCCTGGATTTGAAAATTGGACCATTGGTGTCTGTGGACCAATGAGCCTAAGAAACCGACTTAGAACCCCAAAGAGTGTTTAAGACCCCTATACCCGTCTGTTGGACTTAAGGGAGGGAAGCTACCTCCCGTGGTGCTAAGTCCGTTTTTGGTGGTGCTTATATTTTTCTTTAATGAAATATACCATAAGAGACCCCTATATTTGAAAATTCGACCATTGGTACCTGTGGACCAATGAGCCTTAGAAACCGACTTAGAACCCCAAAGAGTGTTTTAGACCCCTATACCCGTCTGTTGGACCAAGGGGAGGGAAGCTACCTCCCGTGGTGCTAAGTCCGTTTTTGGTGGTGCTTATATTTTTCTTTAATGAAATATACCATAAGAGTCCCCTATATTTGAAAATTGGACCATTGGTACCTGTGGACCAATGAGCCTTAGAAACCGACTTAGAACCCCAAGGAGTGTTTTACACCCCTATACCCGTCTGTTGGACCAAAGGGAGGGAAGCTACCTCCCGTGGTGCTAAGTCCGTTTTTGGTGGTGCTTATATTTTCTTTAATGAAATATACTATAAGAGACCCCTGGATTTGAAAATTGGACCATTGGTGTCTGTGGACCAATGAGCCTAAGAAACCGACTTAGAACCCCAAAGAGTGTTTTAGACCCCTATACCCGTCTGTTGAACCAAGGGGAGGGAAGCTACCTCCCGTGGTGCTAAGTCCATTTTTGGTGGTGCTTATATTTTTCTTTAATGAAATATACTATAAGAGACCCCTATATTTGAAAATTGGACCATTGGTACCTGTGGACCAATGAGCCTTAGAAACCGACTTAGAACCCCAAAGAGTGTTTAAGACCCCTATACCCGTCTGTTGGACTTAAGGGAGGGAAGCTACCTCCCGTGGTGCTAAGTCCGTTTTTGGTGGTGCTTATATTTTTCTTTAATGAAATATACCATAAGAGACCCCTATATTTGAAAATTGGACCATTGGTACCTGTGGACCAATGAGCCTTAGAAACCGACTTAGAACCCCAAAGAGTGTTTTAGACCCCTATACCCGTCTGTTGGACCAAGGGGAGGGAAGCTACAGCCCGTGGTGCTAAGTCCGTTTTTGGTGGTGCTTATATTTTTCTTTAATGAAATATACCATAAGAGTCCCCTATATTTGAAAATTGGACCATTGGTACCTGTGGACCAATGAGCCTTAGAAACCGACTTAGAACCCCAAGGAGTGTTTTACACCTCTATACCCGTCTGTTGGACCAAAGGGAGGGAAGCTACCTCCCGTGGTGCTAAGTTCGTTTTTGGTGGTGCTTATATTTTTCTTTAATGAAATATACTATAAGAGACCCCTGGATTTGAAAATTGGACCATTGGTGTCTGACCAATGAGCCTAAGAAACCGACTTAGAACCCCAAAGAGTGTTTTAGACCCCTATACCCGTCTGTTGGACCAAGGGGAGGGAAGCTACCTCCCGTGGTGCTAAGTCCGTTTTTGGTGGTGCTTATATTTTTCTTTAATGAAATATACTATAAGAGACCCCTGGATTTGAAAATTGGACCATTGGTGTCTGTGGACCAATGAGCCTAAGAAACCGACTTAGGACCCCAAAGAGTGTTTTAGACCCCTATACCCGTCTGTTGGACCAAGGGGAGGGAAGCTACCTCCCGTGGTGCTAAGTCCGTTTTTGGTGGTGCTTATATTTTTCTTTAATGAAATATACCATAAGAGTCCCCTATATTTGAAAATTGGACCATTGGTACCTGTGGACCAATGAGCCTAAGAAACCGACTTAGAACCCCAAAGAGTGTTTTAGACCCCTATACCCGTCTGTTGGACCAAAGGGAGGGAAGCTACCTCCCGTGGTGCTTAGTCCGTTTTTGGTGGTGCTTAATTACTGAAGTCCATATAAACGTTTTTTTTTTATTATTATTTTTTATTTCAACTTTTCATTTAAATGAATATTTTGATGTATCTTAATCTGTTACTGTACATAAAATAACTCAAAGTTGTCTAAATTTATTAATTTTACTGATAAAGTCCGTGGTGCTTCTTTGTTACGTGATGCACGACCTCTGAGTGTTGTGCTAGAGTAATATGAGGCAGGTGTTACCTGTGAAAGAGGACGAAGTATTTGCAATTTGGGAGCTCGCTATTTAACAATAAATTTTGGAAAAGTTCAGTTTTAAGAGGGGGGGGGGGGGCAAGGGGTGTTCTGGGGCAATTTAAATCTTTGTTATCTGTTATTTTGAAAAAAATATTTGCTGTTGATATACCGGATGACGAACATGGCGGACCCACTTTTCACTTTTTTGACCGCTGAAGAAAAAAGTGTTATTTTAGTGTTTTAAACTTAACATTTTACATACACATAATTTTAATACACCACCTCTACTCCTAATGAGTGATAATATGAGGCAGGTGTTACCTGTGAAAGAGTACGGAGTAGTTCAGTTGGGCTTTTCATGTGGACATAGATTTTTCTTGCCTGCTTTATATGTTGGCTAGAATATTTTTTCCTTATATGTTGAATGTAGGACATTTATTTGGGAATATTTCTTTTTTTGGGGGGGAAAATTCGGGCAAGATTATTTTTTTCAATCCAAGCATGGCCAGATATTTTTTTTACCAAAATCAGGGCCGGGATTTTTTTCTAAAAAAGACCAGCCCCCCTCCCCACCCTTTTTCCACCTATACTATAGTAACACTATACAGGGGCGGATCCAGGAATTTCGAAAGGGGGGGGGGCGTAGAGAAAATTATATGAATTATCTCGCGTAGCGAAGCGAGGCGATATTTTTTTGGACCTTTTGTGGGCTAAAATCATGTAAAATAAAAAAAAAAGTGCAAGTAAAGGGGGGGGCGTACGCCCTCTACGCCCCCCCCCCCTGAATCCGCCACTGCTATATATGTCCTTGACCTAAGAAACACTGCATATTAAATGCATTTTGCCTCTATGTTCTATTTTTTAGCAATATCATATAGCTGAAGTATGGATGAATTTGTTAATTAGTTTCAGAGGAGAAGATCTTTGAAATAGTCTACACTGTACAGACGGATGGATTGACAGACAACAGACACCATGTGATAGCAGAAGCTCAGATTTCCATTTAAATTGACAAATAAGCTTTATTAAAATCTAAACTTTTTGTCTTGTCTTTTTGATAGTTATGCCAAGTATTGACATGTATGGTAAATAAACCCTTACCAAATGAATTTTGATAATTTAGTTCATTCTTATACTGTGGATTAACACACGTATTAGTAAAAAGTAGGGCTGATCCATTACAAATATGTCTCCTTTTTGAACACATTCTGTATCTGCCTATCCAAATCAGGAACCTTTAATTCATATATCTGTTATGGCTGGTTTACCATATCTGTTTTATGTGCTGAGTACATGTGTACAAATTTTAAAATACATGTATTTGTTTTCATGTTTACATTGTTACATGATGTTTTCCTGATGTCATGCATTTCATGACACTGAATGGATTTTGCTCATTGTTGGTAGCTGTACTGTCACATTGTGCTAATAAAGGTGTTTACATCTATACCGTTTAATCTCTGCTGGATAGTTGTCTTACATGCAAGTATACCACAACTATGGACATGCAAGTATAAGCTTAACCCTTGAGACCTCTGACATAAGATTGATAACATAATAGCAGCATATGTTTGAACTTATAACAAATAAAGAATTATACAAGGGCATGCTCTCTCTCCCAACAAATATCATGCAGCATCCAGTGGTTATAAAAATAAAAAAATTTTCATGATAAATCCTGTGAAAATAATAATACACTTTAAAGCAGCATATTTATCAATACCATGATCAATCATGTTGAAAGGTTCCTGAAAGAACACTGCAGTGATGTTTCTTTTATAGTGAAAATAGTTATGACAAAACATGATTTATAATCTGAATTTATTACAAGTTTATACATTCAACAATAACCAAATCTATGTTAAATTAGTCTTTCTTAGTCCCCTTTTATGAGATTTCAGTACTGTATTAGTATATAATTATTCAATTTTAGAGTCATAAAATGTAGCCTGAAAAGCAAACAGTTCTGTTGTTTAAAATCACTTGAACAACTTGATTATCAGCTGGTGAGGTTGTTGGTATGCCAACAAGGAAACAAATCAAACTTGAGTAACAATTTTCTAATGTTGAATTCTGAAAATAAAAAAAAATGTTAATTTGTATTGAATGGAAAATGTTTTCATGACAGATATTTTTCATATTGTATGAGAGTTATGTCCCTTATAACATGAGTCAATATTTGAAATCTTCACTCAGTAATAATTTAAGATTCAACAACTGTTATCAATAATTGAGTTTTGTTTAACACTGAAATTCAGTCAAGGTGAAGCTCTCAAAAACAAGTTGTCAGAATGTTTTGTTTTGTTTTATAATTAATGGTAATGAAACCGCAATAACATACAAAATGTTCATATATTATGACTTCAGTGGTTGTATTTTTTATCTTGTACAAAACAATCAGGACATCAGTTTTCTTTTGAATTGTTCTGCACTTTTGATGTCTTTATATAGATGCTAATGTGCTTGGTTTGGCTCATTGTTGTAGGTTATATGGTTGTCAAATAACAGTCATACATGTATATTTTACCATATACATGTATATATTAAATTTATATTTTGTTCACTCTGTGCTTACCAATGATTAACTATCCATTTGAGTTATTCCTTCTAACTATAGCTATTAGAGCTTGGTAGCTATTTTACAGACACGCTTCATTTTTTGTTGTTGCAACCATTTGGACATGCATATTTCATTTTCCTTCTTAAGTATCATATATGATTTCCAGTATCAGATATCTTTCTCCACTCTGAAAGTGCATAAAATTTAATCAGTATTAATTTCATCTAAGCAAAAATAAAGTATTTATTGCATAATTTTATTGCAATGTAAAATTTGTTAAAAAAAACAATAAAACATGTGAAAAAGAGTTCATTCATCTGTTATCTTTTTCAGTTTTTTTTGGTATTTGTTTGAAGTTTTACATTGACTCATTAGGCCAATTAAAAATATGTGTGTGTTCCAGTTACCTTACATCCCCTACTATTTAGTCTTAATAATAGCCTACCCTAAAAATTGTTTTGTCATATTATATTAAGCAATTATGTTCAAAGTCAGATTGTTGCTCCTATAGACTCAAACTAAAAAAAATCCCTACTTACCTACCCTAACTTTTTTTAGATGTGACTGGAACCAAACATACTAGTTTATTTGGCCTTAGCAACATTCATATCTAATTATCACAGCAAATCTTCCAATCAACTATCTTAATTTCTCATTTGTTTATTGTAAGTGTATAATTTACTTTTTGTTGTTAATGTACAATGTACATTTTTATTTTTAATGTGCAATTAATGCACTTTTTTGTTGTAAATGTACAATGCACTTTTTGTTGTAAATGTACAATCCACATATTTGTTGTTGTAATGTACAACATAAATGATGGGTCCCGGTAAAGTGAGAAACGGAACAGAAACGAAACAGAGCGAAACGAAACGAAACATGACGAAACGAAACGAAACACGGCGAAACGAAACGAAACAGAGTGAAACGAAACGAAACAAGTAAACTGAGAAACGAAACACAACGAAACGGAACACAATCTGTATTTTGAGGAACGGATTTTTTTTCATTTCGTCTTTTGTCTTTGAATGAGAGTTTACGAGGTCTTTATACGGCTGCAAAATTTTTTTGGGGATACGGTATAATGGTATGATGTCGTCTGCGGCGTCGTCATCGTACAAAGTCACATTGGTTTCTAGTCCAAATAATTATGACGTTTTGCAAGGCTTTTTTATAATTTTTTTTTTTATAAAAAAGCCTTTCAAGACGTCATGATTATTTGGACTAATTGGTTTCCGGACAGTAACCAGTGGCCGATCCAGAACTTTTCATAAAGGGGGGGGGGCGCTGACTGACCTAAGGGGGGCCCGCTCCAGTCATGCCTCAGTGATTAATTATATATAATCAACCAAATTTTTCGCACGAAAAGGGGGGGGGGTGGCACGCCTATGTTAAGTTTAGGTAAAAAGATCTTTATGAAATTTTTACAGAAGATCCAATACCACAAAGGAAAGTTGGAATTGATATTTAGGATGATGGTCCCAATCGTTTTGAAATAAGTGGCCCAAAAGGGGCCCAAAACTAGCATTGTTCTAGTTTCCAGACAATAACTTGTGTTTAAGTGTATGGATCTCTGTTTTCTGGTCATATTCTGGAAGTCCTTTGGTAATTTTAGGCTACGACAATTGCAAAGCCGGATCTTAGTCTTCTTCGGTACTAACACCGAATATTCCATTGATGATCATTTAACTTAGAAAAAATGACCCACCATTTGCATGGGTATCATCTTGCATGAATTAGCCTTTTTACCCTCTCTTGATGGTTCACACATCTTTTATCTTTTCGTGTAAAATCTCTTGTTGGTAAAAAGAATATAATTTTAACACATTATATCATTTCATATAAATTAGATAGATTGATTTCTAGTGTTGACAAAATTGAATTTCAAAAAATATGATCAATATCAAATTTTTCCAGTTTTTAACGATTTTTAGCAAATTTTGCCTTTTTTCACCCAAAATCACTTTTTTCTTTTTTGTTTTTAATTGATTATTGTTTGATCTAATCAACATTAAATTTATATTTGCCTTAGTTGAAATTTGGAACGATTTAGAACAACAAAAAAACTTATGGGAGTTTTTCCCAGTTTTTAACGATTTTTGACTAATTTTGCTATATTTTACCCAAAGTCAGCATTTACCCAAATTAGATATTGCTGTTTAATTTTAAAATGATTTAGATAAAGTGTTTGTCCTTTTTGGAAATAACCAATACACTTCTGTTACCATGTTTACATTTTTCTTGTCTGTTTTGAAGTCAATTCACATTATTTTCATCACAATTTTCACAAAAATCTGATGTTTTCACCTAAAATCTCATGTTTTTTTAAAAAAATATCTTTTTTTTTATTATTTCATTTCATAAAAGCTTTATAAAGTGTTGTTGAATTTTTGATTTGAAATGATTATCTTCAAAAACAAATATTCTATTAGCTTTTCCCAGTTTTCCACTATTTTTGATAAATTTTGCTATTTTTCACCCCAAAAATCCATTTTCCCATCAGAATAACTTTGTAGACTTTTAGTATGTTACAAAGAAAGCCTTTCAGAATTGAAAAATGGCCAAAACAATTCTGTTGCAATTTTTTTGAGGTTAGCCTCATTTTTGGTCTATTTTGACTAGACTGTATGGAGTTGTGTTCACGTCAACTCGAAACTATACACATGTTCATTATGACATGTTTTTTTGAAATATAAATCGAGTCATACTGTCCTCTGGATCATACTTGTTTTTTTATTCGTTTCTACTTCTTTTTTTTAAGTTTAAGAGATTTTTTTTTATTATGGCAGTCCATGACATTTTCCTTCTTTTATCTTGTTGCAAACCAGATACAATCTCGTTTCAATTTCAATTCAAATTAACCTTTTAAGTATTTGCTACCGTTCCACTTGACCTCAACTTTATGGAGATCCCGCATGTACTTCGTAACTTGTCTTTTGAAAATGTTGTAGATACTAGTTATAGTAGATCATAGTAACACACGTCTGTCAAGATAAACTGCGATTACCAAAAACACAAACTTCGGTGAGTTACCTTAGCCGTATTTGGCCTAACTTTTTGGAACTTTGGATCCTCAATGCTCTTCAACTTTCTACTCTATTTGGCCTTACAATTATTTTAATTCGAGCGATACTGATGAGTCTTGTATAGACGAAACGCGTGTCTGGCGTAGTAAAAAGCTATAAGCCTGGTACATTTGATTATTATTTAAAAGAGAACGTAGAAAATGAAGAGTCGAACATGAAATATTGTATGAATAAAAGGAGAAAAGGTGTGCTCCAGTTACAACTTTTATTATGTCACAAGGTCACAATTAAAAATTTCCTCGGGTCACTAGGTCACTTGTAAGCAAACTATTTAAATTATAAACTGATTTGATTCTTGGTTTAAACATTTTAAAGGTCACATGTACTTTCAAAGGAGACTTCAGGTTGCAACATGGTCAGCCCCCTTAATCAACGTCCAAGGTCAGATTTGACCATGTTATAGCAACATATAACTCCACCCTGGTGAATGCATCCATCCTGAACATTCAGATCCTTCTATATAGATACCGACCTTAAGGTATATGTCAAAGTGTCCATACCATTGGGACCGCCTCGGTGGTGTAATGGTTAGCGTGCTCGCCTCGAGTGCGGTAGGTCGTGGGTTCGACCCTCGGCCGGGTCACACCAAAGACTTGAAAATTGGTATTTGCTGCTTCTCCGCCAAGCACGCGGCATTAAGGAGTTAGAGCAAAGACTGGTCGGCCCGGAGTCAGAATAATGTGTCCGGGTAAGGTGACATGTCTTCCTGCGAACTGTTACCTTGTGAGCTAGCACGTTAAAAATCCGGCTTAGCGTGTCGGTCTAGTACAAAGCGGGGTTAATATTCATTTATCATTATCATGTTCTCGTCCTGAATATGCATCTGACTTGCCACTGGACGTTAAACAACCATCCATCCATCCATCCATACCATTGAAGTATTTTGGCTACATGGTTATTTCACTTGCGATACATACATGTAAATGTTTCATTCATGAATACAAATACCTTAAATTAATTGGCACTAAATGCATTAACAACAAATGACCTATTACAGATTATTGCATATACAATGATATTAATCATACTGTTATTAACTATAACAATGTTCGAGACTATAAAGCACAGATAGAACTTGACTGGTACGGAATGCGTTGTTTTCGTAGTCAGCAAGCCGCAGTACGTGGCGGATCCAGAACTTTTCATAAAAGGGGGGGGGCTGACTAACAGAAGGCGGGCACACTCCAGTCATGCTTCCGTGATTATCTAATCACCGAATTTTTTCCCATGAAAAAGGGGGGACCCCCCCTCGGAATCCGCCTATGGCAAGATATGCACACATTCAGATTAAATCCGATCTCTTGTAAAAAATCGGAGATCGGAGACAGATCCAGGCTCTAAGAAACAGGGCGTGATTGTTCGTTTTAACGATTTTTGAGCAAACAATTAGATGATTTAGATCAAAAGGGCTCTCTATACTAGCATTGATTTTTTATGGGTCGTTCCTCAAAATACAGATTTTGTTCCGTTTCGTTGTGTTTCGTTTCGTTTCGCCATGTTCCGTTCCGTTTCGTTTCGTTTCGCTCTGTTTCGTTTCGTTTCGCCGTGTTTCGTTTCGTTTCGCCATGTTTCGTTTCGTTTCGCTCTGTTTCGTTTCTGTTCCGTTTCTCACTTTACCGGCAGGTGGCAGTTAGGTCCGCTGCTGTATGCCCTGAGATAATCGGTGCCCTGAGGTAATCGTGGTAATGCGCCATTGATTAAATACGCACGAAAATATAGTTCTTATTTAGATAGATCTTAATACCAAATTTTAATGTGACCAAATACCAAAGATGTCAACAAACTTCCCAAATGATTTTATTATTGTATTCACCGATCATTTATTTCGTATGTACGTGTAGGGTGGGGATGGCTGGTAAAATTATAAACTTTTTTTTTTTTATAAAAGTTCAATTAATGATCTGAAGTATTCATTCATGACAGGGTTACCTGAGGTAACCCCAATTATAACAACAAATACAACCATTAAACTCAAGTCAACTGAGGTAACTTTATATATACATCACATAAACAATACAAATCTATGAAGTCCTACATTCTAAATTAAGAAATTGTATTATTAAAATATAAATGTATACACTAGCAAAGTATGTACTAAAAATTCTTTCACAACAGGGTAACCTGCGGTAACCCAAACAATAACAGCAAATACAACCTATTTAACTCAAGTTAATTCCGATCACCTTTACATATACATCACATAAACAATATAATTTCAATGAATTCCTACATAACAAAAGCAGAAAATGGTTTGTTACAGCATAAATGCATATACTAGCAAAGTATCTACTAAGTATTTTGTTATGACAGGGTTACCTCAGGTAACCCATAAAATAGCAACAAGTATTATCCATTGATATCAAGTTAACTAAAGTCGCTTTTCCGATATATCACATAAATAATACACATCTATGAGGCCTACATGTAAAATAAAGAAATTGTTTGATTAAAACATAAATGTTTTCACTAGCAAACCATCTAATAAGCATTCTATATAACATGGGTACCTGAGGTAACCCAAGACAGAATTACAAATATAACCCACTTAACTTAACTGAAGTAAACTGAGATCACCTTTACATGTACATCAAATAAACAATACAACTTTCATGAAGTCCTACATTTAAAATAAAGAAGTTTGTTTATTACAATAAATGTAAACACTACCAAAGTATCTACGAAGTATTAATTCATGACAGGGTTACATGAGGTAACCCCAATAATTACAATAAATACAACCCATTCAACTCAAGTTAACTCAGGTTACATTTATATATACCTCGCATACACAATACAAATCTATGAAGTCCTACATTTTAGATTAAGAAATTGTGTCATTACAGAATAAATGCATATACCAACAAATTATCTACGAAGTATTCTTTCATAACAGAGATACCTCATGTTATTTCAAAAATAACAACAAATATAATCCATTCAAATTAAGATAACTAAAGTCGCCTTTCCTGAATATCATATAAACAATACTTATCTATGAAGTCCAAAATGAAATAGTAAATGGTTTATTAGAAGTTAAATGTATACTCTGGAAAACTATCTACGACGTATTCTTACGTGACAGGGTTACCTCAGATAACCAAAACAATCACAACAAAGATAACCCATCTAACTCAAGTTCACTCAGGTTACCTTTAAATATATATACATCACATAACCAATACAAATCTATGAAGTCCTACATTTCAAATTCAAAAATTGTGGAATTACAATATGAATGTATACACTAGCAAAGTATCAACTAAGAATTCTTTCATAGCAGGGTTACCTGAGGTAACTTAAACAATAACAGCAAATACAACCTATTAAATCAAATTAATTCAGATCACCTTTACATATACATCACATAAAAAATATAACTTCAAAGAATTCCTACATTAAAAATCAAGAGGTTGGTTTATTACACCATTAATGCATATACTAGCAAAGTATCTACTAAATATTCTGTCATGCACGGTTACCTCAGGTAACTCATAAAATAGAAACAAGTATTATCCATTCATATCAAGTTAACTTAAGTCGCCTTTCCAATATATCACATAAACAATACCCATCTATGAAGTCCTACATTTCAAATAAAGAAATTGTTTGATTACAACATAAATGTGTACACTAGCAAACTATCTAAAAAGCATTCTTCATAACATGGGTACCTGAGGTAACCCCAGACATAATTACAAATATAACCCACATAACTGAAGTTAACTGAGGTCACCTTTACATGTGCATCACATAAAAAATACAACTTTCATGAAGTCCTACATTTAAAATAAAGAAGTTTGTTTATTACATTTAATGTAAACACTAGCAAAGTGTCTACGAAGGATTCATTCATTACAGGGTTACCTCAGGTAACCATAACAATAATAACAAAGATAACCCATCTAACTCAAGTTAACTGAGGTCACCTTTATATATATACATCACATAAACAATACAACTTTCATGAAGTCCGACATTTGAAATAAAGAAGTTTGTTTATTACAATTAATGTAAACAATAGCAAAGTATCTACAAAGAATTCATTCATTACAGGGTTACATCAAGTAACCCAATAATAACAAAAAATACAACCAATATAACTCAAGTAAACTCAGGTATCACCTTTAAATATATATGCATCACATAAACCATACAAATTTATGAAGTCCTACATTTTTAAATTTAGAAATTGTGTATTTAAAATATAAATGTATACACTTACAAAGTATATACTAATAATTCATAGCAGGGTTACCTGAGGTAACTAATACAAAACAACAAAAACAACCTATTTAACTCAAGTTAATTCAGCTAACCTTTACATATACATCACATAAACAATATAACTTTAATGAATTCCTACATTAAAAATGAAGAAGTTGATATATTATACCATAAATGGATATACTAGCAACGATTCTACTAAATATTCTGTCATGACAGGTTACCTCAGGTAACCCATGAAATAGAAACAAGTATTATCCATTCATATCAAGTTAACTTAAGTCGCCTTTCAGAAAAATCACATAAACAATACCCATCTATGAAGTCCTACATTTAAAATAAAGAAATTGTCCGATTACAACATAAATGTTTACACTAGCAAACTATCTCAAAAGCATTCTTCATAACATGGGTACCTGAGGTAACCCCAGACATAATTACAAATATAACCCACTTAACTGAAGTAAACTGAGGTCACCTTTACATGCGCATCACATAAACAATACAACTTTCATGACGTTCTACATTTAAAATAAAGAAGTTTGTTTATTACAATTAATGTAAACACTAGCAAAGTGTCTACGAAGGATTCATTCATTACAGGGTTACCTCAGGTAACCATAACAATAACAACAAAGTTAACCCATCTAACTCAAGTTCACTGAGGTCACCTTTTAATATATATACATCACATAAACAATACAAATCTATGAAGTCCTACATTTCAAATTCAAAAATTGGGGAATTACAATACAAAGGTATACACTAGCAAAGTATCTACTAAGAATTTTTTCATAGCAGGGTTACCTGAGGTAACCAATACAATAACAACAATACAACCTATTTACTCAAGTTAATTCAAATCATCTTTACATATACATCATATAAACAATATTACTTTAATGAATTCCTACATTTAAAAAGAAGAAGTTGGTTTATTACACCATAAATGGATATACTAGCAAAGTATCTACTAAAAATTCTGTCATGACAGGGTTAACTCAGGTAACCCTTGAAATAGAAACAAGTATTATCCATTCATATCAAGTTAACTTAAGTCGCCTTTCAGAAAAATCACATAAACAATACACATCTATGAAGTCCTACATTTAAAATAAAAAAAATTGTCCGATAACAACATAAATGTTTACACTAGCAAACTATCTCAAAAGCATTCTTCATATCATGGGTACCTGAGGTAACCCCAGACATAATTACAAATATAACCCACTTAACTGATGTTAACTGAGGTCACCTTTACATGTGCATCACATAAACAATACAACTTTCATGAAGTCCTACATTTAAAATAAAGAAGTTTGCATTGTTTATTACAATTAATGTAAACACTAGCAAAGTGTCTACGAAGGATTCATTCATTACAGGGTTACCTTAGGTAACCATAACAATAACAACAAAGATAACCCATCTAACTCAAGTTCACTGAGGTCACCTTTAAATATATATGCATCACATAAACAATACAAATCTATGAAGTCCTACATTTCAAATTCAAAAATTGTGGAATTACAATACAAATGTATACACTAGCAAAGTATCTACTAAGAATTCTTTCATAGCAGGGTTACCTGAGGTAACCAATACAATAACAACAAATACAACCTATTTAACTCAAGTGAATTCAGATCATCTTTACATATACATCACATAAACATTATAACTTCAATGAATTTCTACATTAAAAACGAAGAAGTTGGTTTATTACACCATAAATGCATATACTAGCAAAGTATCTACTAAGTATTCTGTCATGACAGGGTTACCTCAGGTAACCCATAAAATAGCAACAAGTATTATTCATTCATATCAAGTTAACTTAAGTCGCCTTTCCGGTATATCACATAAACAATAAACATCTATGAAGTCCTTCATTTAAAACAAAGAAATATAAATGTTTACAATAGCAAACTTTCTAAAAAGCATTCTTCATGTCATGGGTACCTGAGGTAACCCCAGACATAATTACAAATATAACCCACTTAACTGAAGTTAACTGAGTTCACCTTTACATGTACATCACATAAGCAATACAACTTTCATGAAGTACTACATTGGAAATAAAGAAGTTTGTTTATTACAATTAATGTAAACACTAGCAAAGTATCTACGAAGAATTCATTCATTACAGGGTTACCTGAGACAGATTTACCTGAGACAGGGTTACCTCAGGTAACCTAATAATAACAACAAATACAATCCTTTTAACTCAAGTTTACTCAGGTAACATATATCTATATATCGCATAATCAATACAAATCTATGAAGTCCTACATTTTAAATTAAGAAATTGTGTAATTACAACATCAATGCATATACCAGAAAAGTATGTACGAAGTATTCTTTCATAACAGGGTTACCTCAGGTAACCCCAAAAATAACAGTAAATATAATCAATTCATATAAAGTTAACTTAAGTTGCCTTTCCTAAATATCATATAAACAATACACATCTATGAAGTTCAAATTGATAAAAAAAGTAAATCGTTTATTACAACTTAAATGTATATTCTGGAAAACTATCTACAAAGTATTCTTACATGACAGGATAACCTCGGGTAACCATACCAATAACATCAAATAAAAAATACAAATCTATGAAGTCCTACATTTTTAAATTAAGAAATTGTGTGATTAAAATACAAATGTATACACTAGCATAGTATCTACTAATATTTTTTTCATAACAGGGTTAACCCAAGCAATAACAGCAATTACAACAAATTTAACTCAAGTTAATTCAGATCACCTTTACATTTACATCACATAAACAATATAACTTCAATGAATTCCTACATTGAAAATGAAGAAGTTGGTTTATTACACCATAAATACATAATCTAACAAAGTATCTACTAAGTATTCTGTCATGACAGGGTTACCTCAGGTAACCCATAAAATAGCTACAAGTATAATCCATTTAAATCGAGTTAAGACAGATCGCATTTTCTAAATATCGCGTACGCAATTTACATCTGTGAAGTCCTACATGTAAAATAAAGAAATTGTTTGATTACAACATAAATGTTTACACTAGCAAACTATCTAATAAGCATTCTTTCATAACAGGGGTACTTGAGGTAACCCCAAATATAATTGCAAATATAACTCACTTAACTGAAGTTATTTGAGATCACCTTTACATATATATCTCATAAACAATATAACTTCAATGAATTTCTACATTCAAAATGAATAAGTTAGTCTATTACAATTAGTGTAAAGACTAGCAAAGTATCTTCGAAGTATTCATTCATGACAGGGTTACCTCAGGTAACCCCAATTATAACATGACCATGTACAGTAGTTCAATGGTTCCCTGAAGTAATCTGATCATGCACAGTAGTGCAATGATTCTCTGAAGTAACCCGACCATGCATGGTAGTGCAATGATTCCCTAATTACTTACCATGCACAGTAGTACAATTGTTCACTGAAGTTATCTGACCATGCAGGGTAGTACAATGATTCCCTGAGGTTACCTACCATGCAGAGTAGTACAATGGTTTCCTAAAGAAACCTGACAATGCACAGTAGTGCATTGGTTCCCTGAGGTAACCTGACCATGCACAGTAGTACATTGATTCCTTGAGGTGAACTCACAATACACAACAGTACAATGGTTCCCTGAGGTACCATGACCATGCACAGTAGAACAACGTTTCCCTGAGGAGACTTGAACATGCACAATAGTACAATGGTTCCCTGGACAGTAGTACAATGGTTCCCTGAGGTTACCTGAGAATGCCCAGTTGTATTGTGGTAACCTGGTGTAACATGACCATGCACAGTAGTATAATGATTCTCTGAGGTTACCTACAATGCACAGTAGTACAATGGTTCACTTAAGTAACCTGAATATACACAGTACAATGGTTCCCTGCAGATTAGTATAATGGTTCCCTGGGGTTACTTGACCATGCCCAGTTGTACAGTGGTTCCCTGAGGAAACCTGACAATGCACAGTAGTACAATGGTTCCCTGAGGTAACCTGACCTTGCACAGTAGTACAATGGTTCCCTGAGATAAACTTACCATGCACAGTAGTACAATGGTTCCCTGAGGTAACCTGGCAATGCACAGTAGTACAATGCTTTCCTGAGGTTACCTGACCATGCATAGTTGAACAGTGGTTCCCTGAGTAACCTGACAATGCATAGTTGAACAGTGGTTCCCTGAGTAACCTGACAATGCATAGTATTACAATGGTTTCCTGAGGTTAAATAACCATGCACAGTAGAACAATGATTTCCTGAGGAAACCTGACAATGCAGAGTAGTACAATGATCCCCTGAGGTACCTTACCATCACAGTAGTACAATGATCCCCTGAGGTAACCTGACCATGCACAGTAGTAGAGTGGTTCCCTGAGGAGACATGACAATGCACAGAAGTACAATGGTTCCCTGAAGTAACCTGGCAATGCACAGTAGTACAATGTTTTCCTGAGGTTACCTGACCATGCATAGTTGTACAATGGTTCCCTGAGTAACCTAACAATGCACAGTATTACAATGGTTTCCTGGGGTAACTTAAACATGTACAGTAGTACAATTGTTCCCTGAGGTAACCTGACTATGCACAGTAGTACAATTTTTCCCTGAGGTAACCTGACTATGCACAGTAGTACTATGGTTCCCTGAGGTAAACTCACAATACACAACAGTACAATGGTTCCCTGAGGTACCATGACCATGTACAGTAGAACAATGATTCCCTAAGGTAACATAGCCATACACAGAAGTACAATGGTTCTCTGAGGTAACCTGACCATGAACAGTTGCACAGTGGTTTCCTGAGTAACCTGAACATGCACAGTAGTACAATGGTTTCCTGAGGTAACCTGACCATACACAGTAGTACAATGATTCCCTGAGGCAACTTACCATGCACAGTAGTACAATGGTTCCCTGAGGTAACATGACCAGGCACAGTTGTACAATGGTTCCCTGAGGTAACCTGACCATGCACAGTAGTACAATGGTTCCCTGAGGGAACCTGACCATACACAGTAGTACAGTGGTTCCTTGAGGTAACCTGACCATGCACAGTAGTGCAATGGTTCCCTCGGTAACAATGACCATGCACAGTAGTACAATGGTTCCCTAAAGTAACCTGACCATGTCAATAGTACAATGGTTCCCTGGGGAAACCTGACCATGCACAGTAGTACAAAGGTTCCCTGAGGTAACATGACAATGCACAGTAGTACAATTGTTCCCTGAGGGAACCTGACCATACACAGTAGTACAGTGGTTCCCTGAGGTAACCTGACCATGCACAGTAGTGCAATGGTTCCCTCGGGAACATGGCCATGCACAGTAGTACAATGGTTCCCTAAAGTAACCTGACCATGTCAATAGTACAATGGTTCCCTGGGGAAACCTGACCATGCACAGTAGTACAAAGGTTCCCTGAGGTAACATGACAATGCACAGTAGTACAATGGTTCCCTGAGGTAACCTGATTATGCACAGTAGTACAATTTTTCCCTGAGGTAACCTGACTATGCACAGTAGTACAGTGGTTCCCTGAGGTAACCTGACCATGCACAGTAGTGCAATGGTTCCCTCGGTAACATGACCATGCACAGTAGTACAATGGTTCCCTGAGGTAACCTGACTATGCACAGTAGTACAATTGTTCCCTGAGGTAACCTGACTATGCACAGTAGTACTATGGTTCCCTGAGGTAAACTCACAATACACAACAGTACAATGGTTCCCTGAGGTACCATGACCATGTACAGTAGAACAATGATTCCCTAAGGTAACATAGCCATACACAGAAGTACAATGGTTCCCTGAGGTAACCTGACCATGAACAGTTGCACAGTGGTTCCCTGAGTAACCTGAACATGCACAGTAGTACAATGGTTTCCTGAGGTAACCTGACCATACACAGTAGTACAATGATTCCCTGAGGCAACTTACCATGCATAGTAGTACAATGGTTCCCTGAGGTAACATGACCAGGCACAGTAGTGCAATGGTTCCCTCGGTAACATGACCATGCACAGTAGTACAATGGTTCCCTAAAGTAACCTGACCATGTCAATAGTACAATGGTTCCCTGGGGAAACCTGACCATGCACAGTAGTACAAAGGTTCCCTGAGGTAACATGACAATGCACAGTAGTACAATGGTTCCCTGAGGTAACCTGACTATGCACAGTAGTACTATGGTTCCCTGAGGTAAACTCACAATACACAACAGTACAATGGTTCCCTGAGGTACCATGACCATGTACAGTAGAACAATGATTCCCTAAGGTAACATAGCCATACACAGAAGTACAATGGTTCCCTGAGGTAACCTGACCATGCACAGTAGTACAATGGTTCTCTAAAGTAACCTGACCATGTCAATAGTACAATGGTTCCCTGGGGAAACCTGACCATGCACAGTAGTACAAAGATTCCCTGAGGTAACATGACAATGCACAGTAGTACAATGGTTCCCTGAGGGAACCTGACCATACACAGTAGTACAGTGGTTCCCTGAGGTAACCTGACCATGCACAGTAGTGCAATGGTTCCCTCGGTAACATGACCATGCACAGTAGTACAATGGTTCCCTAAAGTAACCTGACCATGTCAATAGTACAATGGTTCCCTGGGGAAACCTGACCATGCACAGTAGTACAAAGGTTCCCTGAGGTAACATGACAATGCACAGTAGTACAATGGTTCCCTGAGGTAACCTGACTATGCACAGTAGTACAATTTTTCCCTGAGGTAACCTGACTATGCACAGTAGTACTATGGTTCCCTGAGGTAAATTCACAATACACAACATTACAATGGTTCCCTGAGGTACCATGACCATGTACAGTAGAACAATGATTCCCTAAGGTAACATAGCCATACACAGAAGTACAATGGTTCCCTGAGGTAACCTGACCGTGAACAGTTGCACAGTGGTTCCCTGAGGAACCTGAACATGCACAGTAGTACAATGGTTTCCTGAGGTAACCTGACCATACACAGTAGTACAATGATTCCCTGAGGCAACTTAACATGCACAGTAGTACAATGGTTCCCTGAGGTAACATGACCAGGCACAGTTGTACAATGGTTCCCTGAGGTAACCTGACCATGCACAGTAGTACAATGGTTCCCTAAAGTAACCTGACCATGTCAATAGTACAATGGTTCCCTGGGGAAACCTGACCATGCACAGTAGTACAAAGATTCATTGAGGTAACATGACAATGCACAGTAGTACAATGGTTCCCTGAGGGAACCTGACCATACACAGTAGTACAGTGGTTCCCTGAGGTAACCTGACCATGCACAGTAGTGCAATGGTTCCCTCGGTAACATGACCATGCACAGTAGTACAATGGATCCCTGAGGTAACCAGACCATGCACAGTAGAACAATGGTTCCTTGAAGTAACCCGATCATCATGCACAGTAGTACCATGGTTCCCTGAGGTAACCTTACCATGCACAGTAGTACAGTGGTTCCCTGAGGTAACCTGGTCATGTATAGCAATTTACATATGACCTGAGGTAACCTTGTCATGTACAGTAATTTACAGATGACCTGAGGTAACCTGGTCATGTACAGTAATTTACAGATGACCTGAGGTAGCCTGTCCGTGAAAAAAAGAACATAGATGTTATCTGGACGGACTAAGCTGACGAAGGGAGTTATGAACTTTCAATTGTGGTCACCTGAGGTTTGTAGAAAATTAGCGTTTTGCAAAGTTTATCTGTGGTAACATGCAGCTGGTACAATGACCATGAAGTTGTGACCTTAGGTAACCTCACCATATTCTAACATACAGGGGTATTCTGAGGTTACATTTTTATATACAGTAGTTAAGAAATGACATTAGTTAACATGTGCACTTGACCATGTATAGAAATGCAGAAGTGCGCTGAGGAAAAGTAAAAAAATAGTGTTTTGTAAAGTTTATACAAAATGTGGTACCGTATAGCGGGTTAATTTCGCGGGGTGTAAATTTTCGTGGATAGAACAAAATCGCCAAAATAAATTCCGCCAATTTAAAAATGTACATGCAAAGGTAATGCTAAAAATGTTGAATCCGCCAAAATAATAACCGCCAAAATTTTTCGTATACCCTTTTCAATGAAAATCGCGAAATTTTACACCCGCGAAAATAACCCGCTATACGGTAATACGAGTATGTGCAGTAATACAGAGTAACCTCACCATGTACAGCAATACAGAGGTAATATTAGGTAACCTCACAATGTTCAATCATACAGAGGTGACCTGAGGTAGCCTCACCATGTGAGAAATCATAGATATGATCTGAGATACAGGAAATACACAGTAATTTAGAGATGACCTAAGGTTATCTGACCATGTACAAAAGTCCACTGGAGATGTGAGGTTTTTCCTTGAAAATATCCAACATCTTTCAAATAAGATTGATTAAGACAATTAACATTCTAAAAAAGCAGTTATATACTGTATAACATGTGCTTGTAACTACGTTACTTTCAAAGTAATGTCAAATGAAAAAACAAATAGATTACTGTTCGTACTGCAATGTTTCTCTTTTTTAATAATGGTGAATAAAATCATTTTAGTATGTACTGGCTGGTCATCATCGCGTATGATACGATTTTGATACTCATACACAGCTAATGAATATTATGCATGAATATAGATAAGATCAGCACGTGTAGCCATAGACTGAGAGTTGTAGATTTGTAGTGTAAATATATAAATGCCGTTTATAGAATACAAAATTAGATCAGAAACATAGTTATTAAAATAGAGAAAGGAAATGGTGAATATGTCAAAGCGACAACCACCCGACCATAGAGCAGACAACAGTCGAAGGCAACCAATGGGTCTCCAATGTAGCGAGAATTTCCGCAGCTGTAAGTGTCCTTCAGCTGGCCCCTAAAAATATGCATAATAGTTCAGTGATAATTGACGTCATACTTAACTCCGAATTATACACAAGAAACTAAAATTTAAAATCATACAAGCCTAACAAAGGCCAGAGGCTCCTGACTTGGGACATGCGCAAAATTGCGGCGGGGTTAAACATGTTTATGAGATCTCAACCCTCCCCTTATACATCTAGCCAGTGTAGAAAAGTAAAAGCATAACAATACACACATTATAATTCAGTTCAAGAGAAGTCCGAGTCTGATGTCAAAAGATGTAACAAAAGAAAATAAATAAAATGACAATAGTACATAAATAACAACAGACTACTAGCAGTTAACTTACATGCCAGCTCCAGACCTCAATTAAACTGATTGAAAGATTATGTGTTCATCATATGAATATCAGGCACAATCCCTCCCGTTAGGGGTTTAGTATCATACTATCATAAAATATATGAGAAGAACATAACCCGTGTCATGCCAACAACTGTTTTTTTAGAAATAGATGTGTTTAGTTCCGATTCAAAGACTCTATCAGTGAATCAATATTAAAGCCAAAATATGCAATCTTTAATGACCTGACAACAGTATCGTAACTATATCCCTTTTTAATAAGTCTATTTAAAGGTTTTGTTAGTTTCTGAGGAGAATACTGACATTTTTGTTCTTTATATAGAATATTCCCATAAAAAATTGGATGTGAAATACCCGAACGTATAAGATGTCTGCATGTTGAGTTAAATTTACGAATTATTTCCTTATACCGATGATAAAATTTAGTAAATGTTTTGACCAGTTTGTGATATCGAAAACCCTGGTGTAATAATTTTTTAGTAATACATAAATTTCTCTCGCTAAAATCTAATACGTTGTTACATACACGAGAGAATCGTACAAGTTGAGATATATAAACACCATAAGATGATGACAAGGGAATGTCACCATCTTCAAATGAATAATTAACAATAGGAAATGAAAAAACATCTCTCTTATCAACAATTTTTGTATTAATCTTCTCGTTTATGATATAGATATCAAGATCGAGGAAAGGGCAGTGGTCATTGTTATCATTAGCTTTAATTAAAGTAAGTTCTACAGGATAAATTTCTTTATTATACATACGGAAGTCGTTATTATTGAGAGCCAATATATCATCCAAATATCTAAAAGTATTGTTAAATTTTTGTATCAAATATTGTTTTGATGGGTCTTTGCTAATTCAAGTCATAAATTGTAACTCATAACAATACAAAAACTGGTCCTCAATAATTGGTTCACAGTTAGTCCCCATTGGAATTCCAATAACTTGACGATATACGGAATCTTTAAAGCGAACAAAAATGTTATCAAATAAAAATTCAAGCGCATAAATAGTATCAAAGCATGTCCAATTGACATAGTTCTTTTGTTTATTGCTACTAAAAAATGATCGCAAAGAGTTTGAACATATGAACTCGCATTCCGACTTTTTAAATGCCCAGTTAATTAGGGATGTGAATTTTTTCTGAATAAGAATATGAGGCAAAGTGGTATATAGAGTAGAAAAATCTAAACTTTGAACAGATTTAAAATCACCATTATATGCATGCAATTTTTTGACACTCCAAAAGTAATTAATTCCACTATTTTCAAGGGCCTTATTTGAACAATTTATTATCAGGTTTTTTATTGTACCAAGTGTACTAGTAAGTAAAACAGACAATTTAGTAGTTGAACAATGGACAGTGGCGGGTCCAGGGGTGTTCTGAGTATAGGCACCTTTTTTGTTTTTAGATCAATGCATTTGAATGGAAACATATAGTTGGAACCCCCTCCTTGTGTGCTGAATTGGGAACCCCCCTTTTTTTAAATGGATGGATCCGTCACTGCCCCTCATGCAGTCGGACAAGATGGACTGATTTTCAATAACCTATCTATTAAATGTTATCATTTTCTACTTATATATGTTACTTTAAAAGAAGTAACCAAAATCAATATATGCGTAGTCTGTCCATATGTTAGTGTCATATATTATTAACTACTAGTATTTTAAAGCCAATCGAGTAAAATACGGATCTATAAATGTATGCTTTGCTTAATATACTTTGTTATAATTGATAGAATACTTTTCACTTATCGATTGTTTGTACAACTTTAATGAGGAGAAAAAAAACGTATGTGCCTGCCCCAAGTCAGGAGCCTGTAATTTAGTGGTTGTCGTTTTTTTACTATTTGTTTTTGTTCATTTGTTTTATATAATTAAGGCCGTTAGTTTTCTCGTTTCAATTGGATTTCATAGTTATTTCTGAACCTTTTATAGATGACAATGCGATATGGACTTTGCTCATTGTTGAAGGCCGTACGGTGACCTACAGTTGTTAATTTCTGTGTCCTTTTGCGGACAGTTGTCTCATTGGGATTTATACCACAGCTTCTTTTTTATATGTATCATTATTGAACGCATACATATCGTCATCTAGGTTCTTCTATTTTAATTGTATATATATATATTTGTATCTACTACCCCTTTCGAATAAACAAAGAATGGTACACAAAGAAGCTTTAAATAAAATACATTTCAAACAAAGATAAGAAAAAACCAACGAAAGTGTTAATTATTTAACAATTTTGCATTAGTGTTAATGCTAATCTTACAGTGCAAGATGCATACACTTAAATTCAAATAATGCCGTGACAGTTTATAGCGATATTTTTTGTAACAGCTCAGTGGCGGGTCCAGGGGTGTTCTGGGGATAGGAACCCTTTTTTTTGGAGATCAATGCATTTGAATGGGAACATATAGTTGGAACCCCCTCCTTGTGTCCTGGATTGGGGACTCCCCCTTTAAAAAAAAAGGAATGAATCCGCCACTGCCCCTCATGTAGTCGAACAAGATGGACTGATTTTAATAACCTATCTATTAAATGTTATCATTTTCTACTTATGTTACTTTAAAAGAAGTAACCAAAATCAATATATGCGTAATCTGTCCATATGTAAGTGTCATATATTACCAAACACAATGATAGTCAAAGTTTCAACTGGACATTCACGAAACTTAGGCAGCAATCATTTCATTTTCAGGGGGGAGGGGGTGGCGGGGGGGGGGGGGCTATGGTTTTTTTTTTAAGTTTGCTTCTAATTGTTCTGCCACTATATGTAATGCTAAAATTGAAATGAAAGAAAAAAATGTTTTCGACTCGACCTGTCTCCAAAAAATATTGTCTTTCGCCGAAGGAAAAAAATCCATACCCCCCCCCTCCCCCCCCCCCGAAAATCAAATGTTTGCTGCCTTAGGCATGTGTGGATAACTTTTATTCTTTAATAGTTAGTTTAAATAATTGTATATACATTTATTTACATAAATCTCTATGAAACCAGTTTTTGACAACTATTATTATAAAAGTTTAAATCGCCATTCAAAAAGTGTTTTCTTTTTAATTATTTTAAGTCATTTACGTTTCACTAAATAAATATCTGTTCACGTTGCAATGATCACAAATAAACCAAATATTTGAATTTTTTTCGTGAATTATTTGTCGTAACTTATTGTAAAAAATTGTATGTGTTCCTGTTTTCTCCTATTTTTCGCACATATACTCCCAGTCGAAATAGAAAGTACAATGATGTATTTTTAGTTTTTTCTATTTTTAGATCATGTTATTACTACGCAAATGGGCACTATTGCCACGATTACCTGAGGGCACCGATTACCTCAGGGCATACAGCAGCGGACCTAACTGCCATCTGCACTTTACCGGGACCCCTTTATCTCCCCTGATTTACTGGAAGCAATGGATTCTGACGTGCCGTCCTGCTCTGGAGCCAAAAAACGTCGCAAATCAACAGATCAAATAGACGATCCTGTTTTTGTTGAATTCCACTCGAACGAACCATTGATGGCGTTACTTAACAACAGTGTCTCGGCTTTAAAGAAAAGAAACGAGTTCTCTTTATGTATGCTTAAAATTTCCCATTGTAATGGAATGGCTCCAAAAAACTTCTCAAAAGCTTTTTGCCAAACAGAACGATATAAGTGCACTGATGAAGCTTCTTCATCATCATCTACATTGAGCCCAAAGCATGTTATGTTGTTTTCCATGTCCAGTATCTTTTGTTACGGAGAAGAATTGTTGTGTAGTTTTCTGAAACCAAAAAGTGAGACTTGCCTTCCTCAAAGAAAAGGTGCAAAAATTGCATTATCAAAGCTTTTGTATTTTCTTTCAGAAGAAACTGGCGGTAAGATTTATAAAAATATTCTATGGGCATTACTGGTCCAAGACCAGTTACTATATGAAATTCTTTGTTTTTATCAAATATTTTTTTTCAGGAACATCTGTTGAAAATATTCTTTTAGCATAAACTGATAAAAGCGCAGTGTTCTCCCCAGGATTTTTGGATAGCACCATGGTAGCGTGTGACAAGTTCTATAAACGTGTTGACTTTTGTGACGCGTCGCATAGTTTTTTATGGTGTTTTATTCATAATATGGTTATACCCTTATGAAAGGTTAGTTTTTGCATTCTTTTAATTGTTTTCTTCTTAACCCTGTTCTAAGTTTGACATATTCTGATTAAATAATTGAAAAGCAATAAAGATTTAATATTATTTATTCAAGAATAATAAAACAAGATAAAATACATGTACATAACATATGACAAGCACTATAAAGGAAAGTTACTATTGTTTTCAAATTTGCAAGTGCTCACTGATTAAAGGCTAATTATTCTTTACTTTCTATATAAAACATTTAGGCTTAAGAACTAAAGTTAAAACAATTTCATAAAGTCAATTTAAAGCAAATAAATAACCAGTAAATAAAATTATTTCATTTCACAAGAAGTTTTATTATTATTTAATTTCAATAAAAAAAATACTGGAAAGGCACTGGAAAGGTTTATATTAAAACTAAGAAAGGAAGGAAAGGATACCTTTTTCATCTTGGGTAATAATTTAAAAAAATACTTGAAAGATTTATATTAAAACTAAGAAGGAAGGGATGGATACCTTTCTTATCTTGGGTAATAATTAACCAGGGATTGGTCTTCTGTCAATCACTGTCTATAGATACAAAGTTAATAACAATTCTAAATAACAAGGGATGTTGGTGTGGGGCTTATCGCGCCCTTTATTTTACAATTTTAGTTGGTTTTTCCGCTGGGCTCCAGTCATTATGAGTTTTGATTCCCCATTTTCGGTATCGTATCATATTTATGTCAAGTGAAGCTTTGACCACGTGCTTCATAAAGAATCAAAATATGTATGATCCTTAAAATATATTCTTAATCCAACAATAATTCATCTTAATCCAACAAGGTTATGTAATTGTATCACTTCCCCGTGGTGTGTACAACTGTCGGCACTGTTTGTGTACAAAGGTAAATTTGCCGGTGTCACTGGTCAATGCTTGGGAGGTGAGTGAAGCCATAAAATTATAATCTCCAGTCATAAATTAATCCAAAATCAATTAAAACACAAAGGAATTCTGTTACAAGCGATAATCAAGTGATTAAATCCAATCAACAAGTTTCATCGATCACCTGTTGTGCAGCTCAAATAACGCCCGGAATTTTAGACCGCGGATAAAATCCTACCGATTTAACGCTTTTTCGAATACAATGTCCGGAAAAATATAGCACCTCGGTCAAAAATTATAGCACCGCGGCAAGACCAATAGCACCGCGGCCCAGAAATATAGCACCGCGGGGCCGCGGTGCTTTAAGGCCTTGGGGAGAACACTGAAGCAGTTACCAAAAGTTATACTAAACACCATAATCTCGGGCTGCTTTCCATTATGAGGTTCCTACCGACTGTACCAGTCGAACCGGAAATGGAACACGAACCCTAGGTTTGGTTCAATTGGATTGTCTGTTGAGACGAACTAGAAGAACCAAAATAGTCCGCAGTAAATGGTTCAAACCCGGTACAAACCGCATAATGGAAAACACCCTCGGACTTTAAATCATTTTGTAAACCAGTGGACCATAAAATTGGGGTCAAAACTCTAATTTGGCATTAAAATACGGGACCTCACGGTTAATGACGCCATATTGGATAGGGGGCAAATTTTCATACTGGGGGTGAAAACGGTATGAAAAATAGGGGAAAACATCATGGAAACTGAACAGTTGCTTGGAAACACACATAGCTTTTCCCGTAGTTTCATACCATTTCCCCCTCCAGCCAGAAAATCTGCCCCCTATCCAATATGGCGTCATTAACCGTGAAGTCTCGTATTAGAAAGATCGTATATCATGATCATAGGAAACATGTGTAATAAGTGTCAAGTTGATTGGACCAACTTCATTCAAAACTACCTTGACCAAAAACTTTAACCTGACACAAGACAGACTATCATAGGTGGGGCATAACAATGAAAGTTGTGTGAAAGTGTGCTGACTTTTGCATAAAATTTTATGGTTACGAGGACCGGTTACTGTCCCTCAATCATACATGTATGACCATAAATTCACAATTAATATGAATATTCCTGTCATATGCATCTACAGCTGGAAGAGATATACCCAAACATGCCTGAGTACAATGTATGTCAATGAATTTTATAGCTATTCTTCCTTAAATCTGATCTGATCATGAACTGGTCCTTAAGACCATCAAAATACACTGTATTAAATAGGAGCATAGCATATGATTTTTATTTTTATGCCCCACCTACGATAGTAGAGGGGCATTATGTTTTCTGGTCTGTGCGGCCGTCAGTTCGTCCGTCTGTCCCGTGTCAGGTTAAAGATTTTGGTCAAGGTAGTTTTTGATGAAGTTGGAAGTCCAATCAACTTGAAACTTAGTACACATGTTCCCTATGATATGATCTTTCTAATTTTAATGCCAAATTAGAGTTTTGACCCCAATTTCACGGTCCACTGAACATAGAAAATGATAGTGCAAGTGGGGCATCCGTGTACTATGGACACATTCTTGTTTTAAGCTGTTCACAATTTCACGAAACAAATTTGTTTTCTAGAAAAAACTTTGATATTTCTTGTTTAAAAACAGTAAGTTTTGAAACATCAAGGACATCGGGGGGTGGATGGAGGAATTTTCAAAAGGGGTGGGGGGTGCAAAACATATGTCCCGATACAAATGCATTGATCAGCCAAAATAAAGGGGGGTGCGCACCCCTGGAACCCTGCAGATAATAGCAGTATACCAAAGTTAACAAAAAAAGTAACAAAAAGATGGAATCGCTCTAATATACATGTTCACCCTAGGTTCTGTTCGTAGTAGGTTTGTTTGCCCATGGGTTCTGTTCATCCTGGGTTTGTTCGTGTTATATTTATTTTTCTTATGCAATGATTTTGATTGGATGACATGATGTGTAAAATTCTTTATCTCCCTTTCTGTTTTAACTAAGGAAGCCAACATTTTGAATTCCGGAACATATTGACATGTAATTTCTCCAATAATACATTGTAAGCCAAAAAAAAACCTCATATGATATTGCACCTATAACATATCCAAATATGTATGATATCACGTGACTTTGGTGCATTTCAAGCCGTCATCTTGTTCTAATATGTCCCATAGAAAATTCATCTATTTAAATCCAAATTTCTCATTATTCTGACCTGTTTTCTGACTTTTGCAGCTATTTCCTTAATATTCAAGTGTAATTCAATTTAGAAATTTTGGTCCTGACAGTTTCAGCTCAGGGCTATTCCAGAAAAAAATGTATGGGGGTGTTGGAAGGCACTTTTTGTCAGCACCCACCACCCAGACAATTGTAATTGACAATCATAGTGCATTAGAGTGTGAAAAGGTGTCCTGATACCCATCACCCATGTATTATTCATATAAAGTGCCTTCCAACCCCCCCATACATTTTTTTCTGGAATAGCCCTCACCCAAAGGGCCATGTGAGCTTATGCATTCGTGTAGTCCATTGTCCGTCGTCGTCGTAAACTATTTCAAAGATCTTCTCCTCTGAAACTACTGGGAAAAATACCTCTAAACTTTAACTTAATGGTCCTTATGGTATCTAGTTTATAAATTATGTCCGTTGTTTTGTTCCATTGACAAACATGGCGGCCATAGCTAGAACATAGGGGTCAAATGCATATTTTTGCTTATATTTTATCTCAAAAACTATAGCATTTAGACGGGGTAAAAATGTTCAATAGGTCAAGATCTATGACCCCTGAAATTTTCAGACAAATTGGACAATCCATTGTTGGATTGCCATAGGGGGGGCCTGGGGGGCCCGTCCCCCCCCTTTCATGGGAAAAATTTGGTTGATTATATAGGGAATCACTGAAGCATGACTGGAGCAGGCCCCTCTTAGGTCAGTTAATGGCCCCCCTTATGAAAAGTTCTGGATCCTCTGGTTGCTGCCACTAAAATGGTAATTTTAAGGAAATTTTGCAGTTTTAGGTTATTTTCTTGAATATTATAATAGATAGAAAGAAAATGTAAATAGCAAAAATGTTAAGCAAAGTAAGATCTACAAATATGTTATTTATAATAACCAAAATTGTCAATTGACCCCTTAAGGAGTTATTGCCCTTTTAAAACAATTTTACACAATTTTGTCATATTTGCTAACATTCAAAAATCTTCTGCTCTGAAACTACTGGGCCAAATACTTTGAAATATAAACTTAATGTTCCTTAGGGTATTTTGTGTATAAATTGTATCCAAAATTTTGATCCGTCGACAAACATGGCTGCCATGGCTATAAATAGAACATAGGGGCAAATGCAGATTTTGGCCCATATCTCAGAAACTATAAGCATTTAGAGCAAATCTGACATGAGTTTAAATGTTCATTAGGTCAAGATCTATCACCCCTGAAATTTTCAGAAATAATTGGACAATTCATTGCTGGGTTGCTGCCACTAAAATGGTAATTTTAAGGAAATTTTGCAGTTTTAGATTATTATCTTGAATATTATGATAGATAGAGAGAAAGTGTAAATGGCAAGAATGTTCAGCAAAGTCAGATAGATCTACAAAAAAGTTAAATGACCAAAATTGTCAATTGATCTCTTAAAGAGTTATTGCCCTTTATAAAAGACAATTTAACACAATTTGCTAACATTTAAAAATTTTCTGCTCTGAAATTTATTATTTGGCAAAATACTTTGAAACTTTTAATAACAGTCAGAGCTCAGACATAAATAAGTCTCAATCTGCTTTTGACATAAAGAAGTCAAAACATGTATTCATTAAGACTTATCTAAGTAAAAAATGACAGACTTGTTTAGGTCTATTTATGTTGATGAAAAGACTATCTTACTTGGTACACCACCTATGACAGCAAAAACTTCATGGTCTTGTCTGAGAGTTCACAAGGACTTGAGCTATCTATATTTAATTATATATCTAATTGAACATCATTACTAAACACAGATGTTTTACCTCATTAAGTGTGGTTCCAGGTAGTTGCATTGCAAGGTTAATTAACATTATCTCTGATTTTTTAGACTCATTCATATTTTTCTTTAGAAGACAAAGCATTGTCAGTCAATGATGTCATTATTTCATTTAGTTGCATGACCTTTTTATAAATATGCGTGGGTCTTGAAGTTAACCAATTTTGGAAACTTATCGACTTCAAGGAGTCCATATTTGCAATTTTTTATTCTGGTCAATTATTTCTTGATTAACAATATTTGACTTATTAAAGTCGTATTTTGTCTTGCATTAAAGGGAGACAAATCTTAAAACTTACAAATTTAGACCTCTATGTGTTAAAAGCAGATTCAGACTTATTTATGTCTGAGCTCTGACTGTTTTTAACTGAATGTTCCTTATGTTATTGAGTTTATGAACTATATCTAAAGTTTTGTTCATCAAAAAACATGGCTGCCATGTCTAAAAAAAGAACATAGGGTCAAATGCAGTTTTTGGGAAAAGGCAGCGTTCATGCTGGCTGTCTCCTTATGTGGTTGCACGGATCATGTTCCCTCATTTACCGTATCTGTTCCGTACTTTACAATATATCTAGTGCAGGTCAAACAGATCATATATATCATATTTACGGTTACCTGACAACTTTCATTATAATGCATGCCCTACACGATTTTGAACCTTTATCCCGATTACTGAATCATGATCATAAAAATAGCCCCAAAGTACGATTTTAATCAAATAATCAAATAATTTTTAACCCGTTCATGGTAAAATTCTTCTAAACTGATTAACCAATCAAAATCGGGATTAACTGTAACACACAGCTGATCAATCAAAAGCAAAAAAGCTAATACAATCGTGAATCGAAAGATTGAATGGGATTTTGAAATGAATCTTTTGTCAGAACTCAGAATTGTATAAATTGTACGTCATACTGTTGAACTATTTTCAACTTGCAAATTCGGTATTATCTTTAACATGTTTTCAGCAGCTGAAGCTAAAACAATCGTGAATCGAAGGAATGGACCATTGAATGTGAATTACAAGTGAATCGAAAGAATGAACCATTGAATGAGATTTTGAAATTAATTTTTTGTCAGCAAGCAGAATTGTATAAATCGTTATACAGTTGAACAGGCCCTGTGCCGTATTTGATTGACATACGTTGTTAAATTCACTTCATTGGGGAACTGATTAGATTTTGCAGAATGTAATACAGTCGGAAAGCAAGTCCTTAGAAACGTCCGTTGTTGCTACTTTCATAAGACAACAATGAATCGCATGGATAAGCCCGCCATTCTGATATTACGTTAATTTCACAGAAAAAAATATTTGGCGGTAAAATTGGATTTTTTTCATTTTTTTTGTTATACGACCGCCAAAATTTTAATTTTTTGGTCGTATATTGGTATCACATTGGCGTTGGCGTCGTCATCGTCCGAATACTTTTGGTTTTCGCACTATAACTTTAGTTTAAGTAAATAGAAATCTATGAAATTTAAACACAAGGTTTATGACCATCGAAGGCAGGTTGGGATTGATTTTGTAAGTTTTGGTCCCAACAGTTTAGGAATTAGGGGCCAAAAAGGCCCCAAATAAGCATTTTCTTGGTTTTCGCATTATAACTTTAGTTTAAGTAAATAGAAATCTATGAAATTTTGACACAAGGTTTATGACCACAAAAGGCAGGTTGGGATTGATTTTGGGAGTTTTGGTTCTAACTGTTTAGGAATTAGGGGCCAAAAAGGGCCCAAATAAGCATTATTCTTTGTTTTTGCGCAATAATTTTAGTATAAGTGAATAGAAATCAAGGAATTTAAACACAAGGATTTTGACCATAAAAGGAAGGTTGGGATTGATTTTGGGAGTTTTCGTCTCAACAGTTTGGGAATAAGGGGCCCAAAGAGTCCAAAACTAAACTTTGTTTGATTTCATCAAAAATTGAATAATTGGGGTTCTTTGATATGCCGAATCTAACTGTGTATGTAGATTCTTTATTTTTGGTCCCGTTTTCAAATTGGTCTACATTAAGCACCAAAGGGTCCAAAATTAAACTTAGTTTGATTTTAACAAAAATTGAATCCTTGGGGTTCTTTGATATGCTGAATCTAAAAATGTACATAGATTTTTGATTATTGACCCGGTTTTCAAGTTGGTCCAAATCATGGTCCAAAATTAAATTTTGTTTGATTTCATCAAAAATTGAATAATTGGGGTTCTTTGATATGCCAAATCTAACTGTGTATGTAGATTCTTTATTTTTGGTCCTGTTTTCAAATTGGTCTACATTAAAGTCCAAAGGGTCCAACATTAAACTAAGTTTGATTTTAACAAAAATTGAATTCTTGGAGTTGTTTGATATGCTGAATCTGAACATGTACTTAGAGTTTTTATTATTGGTCCAGTTTTCAAGTTGGTCCAAATTGCGGTCCAAAATTAAAAGTTGTATGATTTCAGCAAAAATTGAGTCCTAGTTGTTCTTTGATACGCTAAATCTTAACATGTACTTAGATTTTTAATTGTGGGTTGACTTTTCAAGTTGGTCCAAATTGTGGTCCAAAATTATACTAAATGTTTTGTATCAACTAAAATTGAATCCTTGGATATTGGAATACTTCAAAAGGGATTGGTGTTCTTTAATATAGTAAATCTAATCAATATTTAAATTTTAAATATATTGGAAATTTACCAGAGGTGTTAAAAGGATAAATTTGATATAATTTTGTGTATTGACTTTAATCAGGACACTTATTATCTTAGCAGCCTCCTCAGTCAAATAGATAGATAAGAAAGAAAATTTAATTGCCATTTTATATACATATAATTGATTGTAATGATTACTGTTTGTTTGTTCTTTGTGTATGTGTTGATGACAATCCAGATTTGGATTTTTATATCAATAAAATCTTATCTTATCTTATCTAAATGAACTCTAAAGAACTGTCAAAGTAATTGTTTAGTGGTGTTTATCTATGGACATACAGTCAAGTTATAAAGTTTTCTCTGCAGAACACTTAAAGATTCTGATTAACTTAATCTGTTTCATATTCAAAGATAAAGACTTGTTTAATGTATATTCTGGTCAGTTTTAAGGTTGTTGCTGGATGTGAAAAGTTGGTTACATGTTTGCAATATATAAATATTGTATATGAACTTGATGTTGTATTTTTTTGGAAAAAAATTTATGGGGTCAAATTTTTTAGGGGGGGGGGGGGGTTTCAATTTTAGGATTTCTCACAATTTTTTTGCTATTTCTTTGTCTAAACATATTTACTAAGTATTGCACAACAGCACAGTGTATTGCGCAACAGCAAATTGTATTGCACAACAGCATGAAATCTTCAATTGAAAATAAATTCAAATCATTTAACCAATTTCAAGTTCTTTAACTACATTTATTCTGTGACAGAAAACTATCATGTGTCAAATATTTAATTAAAATCCAAATTCAGCCTCTATCAAGCTTGAATATTGTGTCCTTATTTGCCCAAACTGATCAGGATTGGACCTCTGCGGTCGTATCAAGCTGCGCTCGGCGAAGAACATTTTTTTGTTTGCGTCAAAGAAAATATTTCAAATCTGATTAAATATCAGATGTCTCCCGCTATATAGACCCTTTAGAAACCCCTTAATAAACAGAATTCCATAGGAAAGACATTCTATGACATTGTAGTTTTTAGTCTCCCACATTGATGTCAACAAGTTGATGTTCTGAAGTCACAAGTGTGTATCAGTACACATGCAAGATTTTAAAATATAAGTGTATGTCATCACAGTTTTTTTTGAAATATTATGGCAATTGTTCAGCAGGGAGTTTATATTGTGGATTTATTCTCCTTGAAAAAAATTGAAGCAAAGGTAAGACATTTTAAATATATCTTAGAACTTGTACTTTTATATGGCCCTTAAATTAAAAAGAATCTAAAAATGTACGAGCCAGTTAATTTTACAAAAGAATCTAAAAATGAAGATTGTTCAAATGTAAGCACGAATCATTTGATTTTCGGGGGGGGGGGGGGGGGGGGGGTGGCAGGGGATTTTATATCAAGACAGGTTTTTTTTAACCATGCAAACCAAGCAAGATTTTTTTTTGTCTCGCCTGCGACTTTTGTCCCAAAAAGCGAGACTTAGGGATAGTGTTAAGGCGAAGGCGATGGCGGCATTAGCTCTTGACTAAAAGCTTAATATTTCAGAAGGTAGAAGACCTGGATACTTCATACTTTGTATATAGATGCCTCATGTTACGAACTGTCCGTCTGTCATATGACCATTGGCCTAATTGACCTCATTTTCATGGTTCAGTGACTACTTGAAAAAAAAGTTAAAAATTTTTGCAATGTTAATTTCTCACTTATTATAAGTAATAGGATAACTATATTTGGTGTGTGCGTACCTTGCAAGGTTCTCATGTCTGTCAGTCAGTTTTCACTTGACCTCGACCTCATTTCATGGATCAGTGAACAAGGTTAAGTTTACAGGGTTAAGTCCATATCTCAGAAACTATAAGCAATAGGTCTTGTATATTTGGTGTGTGGAATGATTGTAAGGTGTACATGTCCAACTGGCAGGTGTCATCTGACCTTGACCTCATTTTCATGGTTCAGTGGTCAAAGTTAAATTTTTGTGTTTTG
This sequence comes from Mytilus galloprovincialis, assembly GCF_965363235.1. Taxonomy (NCBI): domain Eukaryota; kingdom Metazoa; phylum Mollusca; class Bivalvia; order Mytilida; family Mytilidae; genus Mytilus; species Mytilus galloprovincialis. The sequence continues at coordinate 77,432,546 of NC_134845.1, read as the reverse complement.
GTCTATTTTGCAGATACTATTAGCATTTAGTCAATTATATTTGGTGTATGGAATGATTGTAAGGTGTACATGTCCAACTGACAGGTGTCATCTGACCTTGACCTCATTTTCATGGTTCAGTGGTCAAAGTTAAATTTTTGTGTTTTGGTCTATTTCTCAGATACTATTAGCATCCAGTCAATTGTATTTGGTGTATGGAATGTTTGTAAGGTGTACATGTCTGTCTGGCAATAATCATCTGACCTTGACCTCATTTTTATGGTTCATTGGTCAAAGTTAAATTTTGCAATTTGGTCTATTTCTCAGATACTATAAGCATCAAGTTGATTATATTTGGTAAATAGAATGTTTTTAGGGTGTACAAGTCTATTTCGCAATAATCATCTGACCTTGACCTCATTTTCATGGTTCATTGGTGAATGTAAAATCATCAATGATTTGGTCTTTTTTCAGATACTATAGGGATAGTAGAACTATATTTGGTGTAGGGAATAATTGTAAGGTGTGTACATGTCTGTTTAGTAGATGTTAGTTGATCTTGACCTAATTTTCATGGTTCATTGGTCAAGGTTATTTTTTTTATGAGATTTATTCGGAGATACTTTTAGCAATAGGTAAACTAGATTTGTTGTATGGAATGAGTGTATGAACTACATTTATGTCTGAAAGGGTTTATCTCACCTTCATTTCAAGTACAGTTAATTTAATGTAATGCTTGTGGTATACAATGCTTTTTTATACTTTCAACATAAATTATATTATGAACACTAGAACAGGCGAGACATTTCAGTGTGTCCACTCTTGTTTAGTCAATCCAAAGCAAGATATTTTGTTTTCACATCATACTTGCTGCAGATCAAGCCAGAAAATATTTTTTAGCATCTGAATACATTCGGCAAAATTATAATTTTTCAACAAAATAGATTTCAATGAATTTGATTCTAAAGTTTTCTTTTCTAACATTTCACTCATATTACCTGTTAATCATCTTTTTTTAGCTCACCTTTCCTAAAAGGAAATGTGAGCTTTTCTCATCACTTGGGGTCCGTTGTCGTCTGTCGTCGTTAACAATTTTTTAAACATCTTCTTCTCTGAAACTACTAAATGGAATTGAATGAAACTTAGCATGATTGTTCCTTAGGGTATCCTGCACAAAGTGTGTGCTTCGATTTTTGATCCATCGAAAAACATGGCCGCCATTACTAAAAATAGAACATAGGGGTCAAACAACAGTTTTCCCAAATATCTCAAAAATCCTTAGGTTAAGGCAAATTCTGTCAGGTTGAAAGTGTTTACCATAATGAGAGCTACCTCAGTGCAGATTTTCCTGAAAATCTGTTAACTGATAATTGAGTTAGTGCCCTTTTTAGCTCACCTTTCCTAAAAGGAAATGTGAGCTTTTGCCATCACTTGGCGTCTGTCGTTGTCGTCGTCCGTCCGTCTGTCTGTCTGTCCAGTGTAAACTATTTCAAAGATCTTCTCCTCTGAAACTACTGAACCAATTCCAACCAAACTTAAGCTGAATGATCCTTAGGGTATCTTGATTTAAAGTTTATGTTTTATTTTCTGTTTCATCAAAAAACACGGCCACCATGGCTTAAAATAGAACATAGGGGTAAAATGCAGTTTTTGGCTTATATCTCAAAAACTAAAGCATTTAGAGCAAATCTGACATGGGATGAATTTGTTCATCAGGTCAAGATCTATCAGCCCTGAAATTTTCAAAGGAATCAAACAACCCATTGTTGGGTTGCTGCCACTTAATTGGTTATTTTAAGGAAATTTTGCAGTTTTTGGTCATTATCTTGAATATTATTATAGATAAAGAGAAACTGTAAACAGCAAAAATGTTTAGCAAAGTAAGATCTACAAATAAGTAAATATGACCAAAATTGTCAATTGACCCCTTAAGGAGTTATTGTCCTTTAATTACAAATTTACACAATTTGTTCATCATATTTGCTAACTTTAAAAAATCTTCTTCTCTGAAACTATTGAACCAATTTCAACCAAACTTAAGGTAAATGATCATTAGGGTGTCTTGAATAAAGTTTTTGTTTTATTTTCTGTTTCCTACAAAAAGATGGCCGTCATGGCTAAAAATATAACATGGGGGTAAAATGCAGTTTTTGGCTTATATCTCAAAACATTAAGCATTTAGAGCAAAACTGATATAGGTGAATTTGTTCTTAAGGTCAAGATCTATCAGCCCTGAAATTTTCAGAGGTATCAAACAACCCATTGTTGGGTTGCTGCCACTTAATTGGTAATTTTAAGGAAATTTTGCAGTTTTTGGTCGTTATCTTGAATATTATTATAGATAAAGAGAAACTGTAAGCAGCAGAATTGTTAAGCAAAGTAAGATCTACAAATAAGTCAATAATACCAAAATTGTCAATTGACCTTTTAAGGAGTTATTGCCCTTTGAAGATATTTAACTCAATTTCTTTTACTTGTAAGCTTACTTAAAAAAAAAACTTCTCCTTTGAAACTGCGGCATAAATTTCAGCCAAACTCAGGCTGAATGAGTTTCAGAGTATAAATTTAGTATAAATTTTATATTTCCTTGTACATTGTTTGGCTAAAATAGAACATAGGGGTAAAATGCAATTATTTGCTTTTGAAGAAGATATGACCAGATTCAAGAATATTTATATAAATTGAAAAGCCAAAATAATCATTGATGAAAGATTTAAGGGGGTACCCTACACTATACCCCAAAAAAAAGCTGTTGTTTAATTTTAATTCTTTTTATATCATTGATAGATTACTCCTAGTTGAACATTATGTAAAAATTTTAAGAGATTTGAACCAACGGAAAAAAAGTTATGGTTACCCAAATATGGCATGGGCTACATGCAAATTTCAGCAAAATTTGGAAGTTCCAGAAATATGGGTATAGGGGTATATATGTTATTATTTTTTTTAATTTATCCTAAATTGACAATAGCATAGTTAAAAGTGATAACTAGGACAATTTTTAATTGATTGGTACTGTTTTTTTTGTATTTTTTTTATTTTGAATTTAAATTTTAGTCTAGGATAAATAGGGGGGTCTGAGACTTAGGGACCAAAAATTACTATGATTGGTCAAATATTTAGGAAAAAAAATATCAATTAAAAAAAAATGTGTCGTTTATTTTTTGTAAAAAACTAATCATTTGTTGTGCTATATAAGTCTATTATTCTTGCAAAAATTTTAAACAATTGAACCTACAGATTTTTTTTTATTCAATTTTTAAATATACCTCCACCCTCAATAAATAAGAGCAAGTTCCACTCAGATAGTACATATGGGCCATAATTTTTTTCATCTTTTGAACCAGGTCTTAGATATTGAGTTTAAGTGTCTTGTACCCTGATGACCTGAATGTGACCTTGAATTTGACCTCAAGGTCAACTTATTGTATTTTTTCGCAAGAAACACCACCAGGCCATAAATTTTGGTCTGTTGACATAGACCTTACATCTGTGGCATGTTGATGTATCATTATGAGAAGGTGTGCCCTGGTGATTTTTTACATGTACCATGTATATCAAACTTGGGTCCATTTAAGGCGGTAATGGGTGGACGCCCCCCCCCCCCTCTTTAAAAACAAAAACACATTACATGAGTGCATTTTACAATTATTTTATGTTTTTAGCAAAAAAAGTCCAAAAAAATTTCTGCATTACAATTTGATCCTCTTTCAAAAATCCTGCAAAGGTACCTGTTACACTTATATTTCAGTTTAAAGTGTTCAGATCAGGCAGTTATGTTTATGAAGTCATCAGTTTTATGTACAAATGCATTAATAAAAGTAAAGAACTGACTATCTTAATCTTCATTTGGCTTTGCTTCTAAGTACTTTTATAGTTTATCATAGAAGAGATCATTATAATGATAAAATCATAACCATAAACAGGTTAACTTTACCCAGGGGTAGGTGATTTATCCCTTTTTTTTGCCCCCTGGGGCCTCAAGTTTGCTGAATAATTCTTTTATTACAGAAAATATTGAATTCCAAGCCTGTGTTTAGGTGAGAGAACACTACAATGCAATTATACTAGTATATTTTTGGTTGTCCAACATTATATAATTATTTATTTGAAAGAAAAATCACAAGGCAATAAATGCTTTTGTTAAGGCTTACCTGAGGTTTTGGACTGGACAGAGTACAAATTTGTCTATGAAACACAATAGGTTCAACAGGTAGTGAAAAGTAAATATGAGCCATTTTGTACTTAATATATATATGTGAAGATCATAAATACAAATTTATGAAAATGCTAATGCCGGTTATTAGCCCATGTGAACTGTCCTAATTAGATACATGTTTCAAGAAAAAAAAATGAATTTATATATCTCTTACACTTGTAACTGGAGTAATTGACAGCAAAGGCAGTTGGATCCCCCCCCCTTTTTTTTGGACGATGAATGCATTTATATCGAGACAAATATTATTTAGACCCCCTTATAAAATGGGTGGATCTGCCCCTGCCAACAATAACATGATAAATATAAATTTCAAGGAAATCATTACATGCATACTAGAGTTATCATATAATTCATTAGTGTTCAACATGTTAAAAAAGCTTTATTCAAATGGTTAAACTCTAAAAGGACATGACCAAGCTGGAAAATATTTTTAATAGAAAGGGAACTTTTTCACCCTGATTAAAAAAATAGCAAAGTAACCAAACACATAATTTTTTATTTTTTTTAGGCCAAAGTATAAATTTATGAATTCAAAATCTTAATCAATCAACAAGATACGTGTACATGTATATATAGGCAAATCCATATCTATATATATACCATGTATACATGTACATATTGTATGACATATTTTGTGCATGGCAGCAAATAATATAAATTGTCTTTTTACATATTTACATGTATATACATCTAGAAATGAACATGCCTAAGTTCCTATGTTGTACTGTTACACCACTGTCCCAGGATAGGGGGAGGGTCTGGATACCACTAACATGTTTAACACTGCCACATGGTGTATGTATCCCCATAGAAAATATCACTGGTATTCCAGTGGAAACCAGTGGTATACCATTGGAATCCAGTGGTATACCACTGGACAACACTGGAATGACTTATTCCAGTGGTATTCCAGTGGAGTTACCATTGAAATTCCAGTGGAAAGATGCATTCCACTGGAATTTTGAATAAATTATACCAGTGGAAAAAAAATCAGTGGAATACCAGTGGGAAAAAAAATCAGTGGAATACCACTGGACCCCTGCGAGATGAAATTCATGAACTGATGATGAACCACCATGAACTGTTTATGAATGTTCATGAACAATGCATGACTGTTCATAATGAGTTCATTAAGTTTGTTCATGAATTAAGTTCATGAATAGTTCATAAAATGCAGTTCATGAATATTTTCTGAACTTTAATGAACTGTGAATCAGTTCATAATGTTCATAAATTGTTCATAACACATGTTCATGAACATTTTATGAACTTTTAATGAATAAATGAATTCATTAAGTTCATAAATAAATTCATAAATTTGACTGTCATACAAGTTCTCATAAACATCTATACATTGTATTATGACATCACAATTAAAGTGCTTTTAGCATGACCTCCAGGTTATTCATTTACAGATCTTGAGATCATTTTGAGACAAAATTCAGTTGAATAGCAAAAGTGTAAATACATGTACATGTTTGTTTATCAAAAAGCATTAAAAATATAAATATATAAAAAAGAAGATGTGGTATGATTGCCAATGAGACAACTATCCACAAAAGACCAAAATGACACAAACATCAACATTTATAGGTCACCGTACGGCCTTCAACAATGAGCATTGAGCCCATACTGCATAGTCAGCTGTAAAAGGCCCCGATAAGACAATGTAAAACAATTCAAACGAGAAAACTAACGGCCTTATTTATGTGAAAAAATGAACGAAAAACAAATAACACATAAACAAACGACAACCACTGATATACTCACTTTTGCTGTGCTGCGACTCCCCAAAAGTTTAAAGAATTGAAACCAACTTTGGGACGTACATGTACATCTATACAGAGGGACAAGGGTAAAACGTATTGCCCCCTCCGCTATGGCAGAGGCAAAATTAAAAAAATCATACAGATTTGATTAGTTCCCTTTCACAGCATGCAGGTAGAGCCTCATATTACTTCAATACATGTGATACAAATGTGTTTACAAATGTAGTGTAAGCTTAAGTAATTATAAGCAAAAGTATGTCCATAAAAAATATTTCCTTTTCATTGAACAACAGAAATTAGCTCAGCACCTTTTTCTTTTTTTTTTCATACTACACCAGAAGAGTGTTACATTTTGAGCATTTGAGAGTCATACAAAATTTGGGACTAACTTTGAAGTTTTGTAACTTACTTTGAGCTGGAGATGTTTCTCATGTTTCGTTTTTACAATCATGACAATGGTAAACTTAATTTCTTTCTTCTAAAGATGTAATTTCTGATTGTCTCTCCAAGTTCAAACATGTGCCTTTCTTAACCATCATACGGCACATAGAGGAACTTGGAAACAAAGCCCAGATTAATGACAATTCATTCTTTCCCAAACATTGCAGACCGGTGTCAATAATTATCATATTTAATGAATTACGTTTACCTATTGTAAAACGCTTCAATGACTTTGACAAAAGATTGCAATGCAGACAAATGATTACAAGTGACTGGGAATAGAAAAACGTCATAATTACGTCAGCAAAATGGTGGTTTTGACGCTTACAATACAAATGAAGATGAAGTAATATAGCTGTCAAAATAAAGCAGATTTGTTATCAGATAAGTAAATTATATATATTTTTGATTATTTTTTTTTGCTGAATAACTATTTGTTGAAGCATTATAATAATTATTGATTAATTATAATAAATATAAAACACCAGAAAGTGAAAGTAACCTTTACATTTTACAGTGTTGGTTTAATGTTTTCCATTCAGGAATAACTGATAGATTTGTACAATATATTTTATTTCAAGGTAAACATAATTCATGCTTCAGCCATTCTTATGATTGTGTGTGGGCAAATTAAAAGGGGAAAGGGGGGGGGTACATTATTTGAAATGTCATGAAAAGGCAAGTAGTATTCATGTTATTAATCTTACTCTATTGATATTTTAATAAAAACAACAATTATTAAATTAAATTATTACATTGTATTATACCTGTTAGAAACTGTTTAATCTTGAGTGTTTATTTAAAACAAATATCAAGGACTTTTGATTCTTTGTGGAGTGATTTTTGATTTTGCAGGGGGAAACTTAGATGCATTTATTGATTAAAAGATCTGTTCAACTGGGAAGAATTTCAAGCAGAACAACTTCACCAAGATGTTATGTAGCATTTCTAGTTGGAAGTCCAGCAATTTCAATTACAGACAGGAAGAGAAGTTTACTTATGATAATAACACAAAAATGAATATTCAAGAAAATCCTTTTTAATAATTTCATGAACTTTAGATGAACAGTTCATGAACTACAAGTGGACAAACAATGTTCATGAATTAAATTACTGATGAACAGTTCATGAACACAGTAGTTCATGTGTTCATGAATGATTCATGGACTGGTATATTTCATGAACAAATTCATGAATCATTCATAAAAAATTCATGAACTATACATGAACAGGACATGAACTACAAATGGACAAGCGTGTTCATGAACTATAAAATCATGAACAATTCATGAATAATAAAAGTTCAAGAACTATTTTTGTTCATGAACTGTAATGAACCAAAGAGTTCATGAACACTTTCTGTTCATGAATAGTTCATTATTCACTGGTTCATGAACATGCATGTCCATTTGTAGTTCATGTCTAGTTCATTAACTGTTAATGAATCTTTTATGAACAATTCATGATTTGTGTTCATGAATCATTCATGAATCATCCATGAACATTCATGAATTATTCATAATCATTTCGCAGGGGGACTATCAAAAGGAAAAAAAAAATCTTATTTTAAATGTACATATAATTAAGTTATAATTGAACAAACAATATAATATATAACAAACAACATGCCCTTTTTAAATTTATATAATTTAAGTAAATCTATATGAATTATAAACATAAATACTGATACAATGCATAGATCCCAAATGACATATGTACATTTCTAATTACAAAATAAAAAAATACAAAATTAACGTGTAATAATTGAACAAACAATATATATAAGGCCTAAAACCAGAGGCTCCCTGGAGCCTGGAGCCGCACACCTGGTAACCTGTTGGATACCCAACAGCAGCAACCGTCCATGTTTTTTGACAAATTGGAACAAAATGAGCAATCTTTTCCCTTAGGGTCCAATGTTAAACTATTTTCCCTGCTGGTGGCCATAATGGATCAGGTGTGGACATGTCGGATACAATTTTTAAAGAAAACCACCTAAGGACCATTGTCACCAAGTTTGGTTCCAACTGGTACAGTAGATTCAGAAGAGGAGATCTTTGAATACATTTTCCCAAAATGGCATCCATCTTGGATCATGTGTGGACATGACGGATACAATTTTGAAATGGGACCGCTCAAAGACTTTTGTGACCAAGTTTGGTTCCAATTGGCCAAGCGGTTTCAGAGGTGTAGAAAACAATAGGGGCATCCTCAGGGGTTTTCTTCAGAGCAAGGGATGACGGAGATCCCTCTCAATTAATGCCCCTTCAAAAATGGTGTATTCTTTAATACAATTTAAGAACAAGGCGGGCTTGTGATTATATCCCCATCTGAACAAATTTTCTGAAGAAAAAGCTGATCCTATGTCTCATAACTTTTTAGTTTTTTATTTAAATTGGAATTTTCATGCAGTATAATTTTTATAGTGTGGATATTATAATTGCTTCATTATATTTGTACTTTCAGTAGAAATGAATTTTTTATAGTGAAGATTAAAGAATGATCATACCACAAAGATTTATGGTTGTTTTTGTTAAACTGTGAGTTAGCTAATGCATGATTTACTGAAACCCTAATTTCCAAAACAAGTACTGTGACCGCAAATTATTCAATACAACAATTTTTTATTGGAATTCCACTGGAGAGAAATTGTCTGGCATTCCACTGATCTACTGGAATTCCACTGATTGACCAGTGATAATTCCAGTGGAATCTACTGGAATTCCACTGATTTACCAGTGATAATTCCAGTGGAATCTACTGAAATTCCACTGATTTACCAGTGAAGATTCCAGTAGATCAGTGGAATGCCAGAGAAAATACCACTGGAATTCCACTGGAACTTGTTGCATTCCACTGGAGTTACCACTGGTAAATCAGTGGAATTCCAGTAGATCAGTGGAATGCCAGACATTTTTTACCGCTGGATTCCACTGGAATTCCACTGGAATCCAGTGGTTAATCCACTGATTTTGCCAGTGGCTTTCCAGTGGAATTCCACTGGAATTTGTCATCTTTTTCTATGGGGATGTGCCTGTACCACATCAGGAGCATTTCATTCAGTGGTTGTCATTTGTTGCTGTGTTACTTAGTAGTTTTACTTTAATTTATTTGTACAATAATTAGGCCATTAGTTTTCTCGCTTGAAATTGTTTTACATTTGTCTTTGTCAGGGCCTTTAATAGCTGACTATGCGATATGGGCTTTGCTCATTGTTGAAATCCATATGGTGACCTATAGTTGTTAATTTCTGTGTCATTTGGTCACCATCTCTTGTAAAGACTTGTCTCATTGGCAATCAACCACAATTTCTTTTTTATATTTTAAATGTATTAAAATAAAAAGCAATCACATTTTATAAGCCTAAAACAGTGGGCAGGATTTAATGTGCAAATATGTGGGATGTGAACAGGTATTAATGGAAGCAAATAAAATCAATAACTCATCAACCTGCAGTGCAGCAACTAAATGATAAAAAATCTTCATGACCCTGTCCAAAAAAAAATGCCCTGAACCTTAATGTAAACATGAACTGTCACATGCCATGGTTAAAACACTATTAAATTCATAAGTTGCAAGTATCTACACAATTAGTAAGAGGCATGTTTTTGTCCATAATGGGTCAGCCTGGCCTTTTTTATGTTGTTGTTGTTTTTTTTGTTGGGGGGGGGGGGGGTGTCACTGACACTGAGCAACAGTTTTTGCTCAGAAGTTATTTAAGCTTGCCATGCTGCAAGGGTTTAAAAGACACATTCACCCTGTTGATCTAAAGTGCACAGTTGTTAAAAATAACTAGAGACCATGTAAAAACACTGACCTTCATCTCTTTTGGACTTTTCACCCTGAGGCTGTTGTTTACAAACAAGTTTTTGTATGTCTTTATCCGAAAAATAATGTGTGAACTGTTTCACAAGCTACCAAAATGAAGATCGATATATATAGCTTTCGATCTGCATTATGGTATTCACGAAAAGCAGTCCACTGTTTACGTCTGAAGCAGTTTGCCCTTGGCAACATGTGATCCTCAAAAACAACAACTTCACAAGTTTTACCTTTCTAAAAAGGTAGTAAATGCTTCGTAGTATCATAAATTACGTGTTCTAGTGTGTTTTTATGTTTATATATTTTTACAGAGAATATTGATTATTTATTTCATTTCAGAGTCATTTAATGCGTGTAATCTATAATTGTTATCTTTTAGGGGGGGGGGGGGGGGGTACTTTTAAGATTATCTTTATCAATATGACAGAGCACCCGTACAAATTTAAATTTAAACAAAATACGAGTCTAAATTGATATCAGTTAAACACGAAATTACATAAAGGTTGCATATGAAATTCATTCAATATTTATCAGACCAGAGAAAACGTATTCAGTATATATAACACTTCTATTTATATCTCACTCATATTCATTTGGACTAATGACATCTGTATTCGCAAAGTTCGAATTTATCAGGTAAACGTAATACCTATAAGTTTATTTGGCGTTCCATAAAAAATTTTGATAGTTCACCTATGTTTGCGTTCCATATATATATGTTTATTCTATTTATATCTCATACAGATACAATTTTATAAACATTGAATCTTGAAATAAATCGTGTATATTGCTGATTAACAAAGCAAAGGGTCGTGTATTAACAATATTTATTTAAATATTGAATTTTAGCAATTCATATATATGCATCATAATCATTTAAATGCGTACACGATTTACCAACTGTTGATCGGGACTATAAATACACATATTATTTTTTCCGGCATTTGATGCTTCTCCTCGCACGAGAAAATCCACAATTCTTTTTCTTAATCTAGCCAATGGCTGTTGCTGTATCTCGGCCACATCAAAAGGCAACCAATCAGAATGCATGTGTGATACATTATAATTTCAAGATGGCGTGGATATCACTCGAAAATCAGTTGATCTGGGTCTCAAAATTCTTGCATATTGCAATATGATTTAAAAACGCTTCAGTGAAACAGATCATAAAACAGATTATGGGAAGAGTTATCTTTCTTAGGTGTTGGGTACCCCCTTAAGCAAATAATTTAAGGTGAGCGATTCAGGCTCTTGAGAGCCTCTTGTTTGACATTTTTGGCCATTTTTGATATTATTATTTCAAAAATCTTCTTCTCTGAAACAACTTTTCAAAATCAAATGAAACTTGGTAAGGTTGTACATTAGGGTATCCTGCAAAAAGTTTATGCTTGGATTTTTGATTTGTCGAAAAACATGTCCGCCATTAATAAAAATAGAACATAGGGGTCAAAATGCTGTTTTTGCTATTTTTTCCTGAATAATAGAAGAAAATGAAGATGAAAGCTACTATGAAAGCTAAACATGGTATCCTGAGTTGAATGGTGATGGTGAAAATTTGTTTTGGGCAGCCATTTTCCCGCCAATTTTCACAATTGCTCGGATTTGAATGATATTTGGTTAATATAGTAAACATGGTATCCTGAGTTGGATGGTGATGATGAAGTGGCCATTTTTTAAATGGCTGCCATTTTCCGGCCAATGTTTACACTTGCTCAGATTTCAACAATATTTGTTTTTTAAAGTAAACATGATATCCTTAGTTGAATGCTGATGATGAGAATGTTGAATAACCATGATTAAACTTCTTAATATGTTTTAGCTCAATTTACAACAAACATTAATATATTAATTTAGTTTAAAGGTCATTGTTTACCAGGTGAGCGATTCAGGCTCTTGAGAGCCTCTTGTTTAATATTAGTGTAAAAACATGTAGTAAGTTGCATTTCACATCACATGGAATGTATTTCACATCACATGTAATGTCATATGCATAAAAAACAATTTGCATATACATATAAGATTTAATTAACAAATGATAAGTGTAAATTATTTTAAATTTTTACTTGTTTTAAAATTTGTGACCTAATATTAATCAGCTTTTGTATAATATACTTTATTTGCAATCATTCAAATATAATAGCTGCACTATTTCAGTAACCTGAACGATTAAATTTTATAAATCTATAAGGATTTTTTTTTTATTTGTCAAAAGTTATCATCTTTTTCTGCAAATGATTTTTAAAAAATGCAATTTTTAATTTTGAGTTCATTTTTTCTCAAACTTCTTTTTTTTACACCTTTAATATCAAACTCTGAGCTGAGTGAGAAGTTAAAGTTTCACATATTTTTTTAAATTCAATGATTTTTAAAAGAGTTCATGATTAATTTATGAACTTTTTGATATCATAAACTGACTTTATTCAGAAAATGATTATGACAAAGTTAAGGAAATTACTTTAATCTTTTTATTTGTTGTTGAAAATTATCATATCAGTCAATGTTTACAGTAGAAAATTGAGAATGAGTCCCATCCATGTTGTTTTGTTGTTGAAAATCATAAAATTTGTTAAAAAAAGGGGGGAATGTAAAAAAAAAAAGAATTAAAAGCCAACAAATAATGTGATAAAGATATAACATTACCAATATGGATTTATTTATATTATATCACATCACGTAGCCGGTAGTGTGCTTAAAACATGACAATAATCAAAGTTTTATCAAAATTTTGACAAAGATTGTACTGTCAACAAAGGGAGATTACTCGTAATTTACCTATCGGGAACGCTTCGTCAGAAATTTGACACATCGAAGTGGCACATTTCCGTCTCCCGAAATTCGAAGTGGCACAAATTTGATATGATGTAGTCCAAGTCATGCCTCAATACATATTTTAAATTCAGCATAGGTTTTGGAGAAGTTAAGAAAGAAATTTTTGTTTTAATTTTCAAATCACAGCGGTTTTCGATGACCACCTCAAGTTTGAAGACGTAATATGAGAATTTAAAGTAGTTTATTACAAAAATGAGGTGATAGAAATATTATTAGCTCACCTTTCCTAAAAGGAAATGTGAGCTTTTGCCATCACTTGGCGTCGGTCGTCGTCTGTCGTCGTCGTAAACTATTTCAAAGATCTTCTCCTCAGAAACTAGTGAACCAATTACAACCAAACTTTAGCTGAATGATCCTTAGGGTATTTAAAATAAAGTTTGTGTTTTATTTTCCATTTTGTCAAAAAACATGGCCGCCATGGCTAAAAATAGAACATAGGGGTAAAATGCAGTTTTGGGCTTATATCTCAAAAACTAAAGCATTTAGAGCAAATCTGACATGGGGGTAAAAATGTTCATTAGGTCAAGATCTATCAGCCCTGAAATTTTCAGATGAATCAAACAACCCATTGTTGGGTTGCTGCCACTTAATTGGTAATTTTAAGGAAATTTTGCAGTTTTTGGTCATTATCTTAAATATTATTATAGATAAAGAAAAACTGTAAACAGCAAAAATGATCAGCAAAGTAAAATCTACAAATAAGTTAATATGACCAAAATTGTCAATTGACCCCTTAAGGAGTTATTGTCCTTTAATGTCAATTTTTCACAATTTGTTCATCATATTTGCTAACTTAAAAAATCTTCTCCTCTGAAACTACTCAACCAAATTCAACCAAACTTCAACTGAATGATCAGTAGGGTATATAAGTTTGTGTTTTATTTTTTATTTCGTCAAAAAGCATGGCCGTCATGGCTAAAAATAGAACACAGGGTAAAATGCAGTTTTTGGCTTATATCTCAAAAACTCCAGCATTTAGAGCAAATAAGACAAGAAGTAAGTATTAATTAGGTCAAGGTCTACCTGTCTTGAAATTTTTAGCGGAATTGGGTAACTGGTTTTTCAGTTATTGCCCCTGAATTGATGATTTTAAAGAAATTTTGCAGTTTTTGGTTATTATCTTAAATATTATTATAGATACAGATAAACTGTAAACAGCAAAAATGTTAAGCAAAGTAAGATCTACAAATAAGTCAATATGACCAAAATTGTCAATTGACCCCTTAAGGAGTAATTGCTCTTTAAAGACATTTTTCAGAATTTGTTCATCATGTTGACTTACTTTAACCCTTTAGCCCCCAATCCCGCCTGTAGTCGTGATGGCAACAGTCATTCAGTTATGGTCAATATGGCCCTCCATAATTTATCAGGAAATGACCCTGCTGAACTGTGTTGATGGCAGGGTGTTCAATCTTGTAATTCATAGTCCATTAACTGTTTTCAGATGTGTTGTTAAAAAAATATGACAACTTTAATGCCCTCCTAGGAGTCAAAAATCGGAAAACTGTAAAAAGTAGCCAAAATCAGGTGGGGGTGGGTGTCTTTTGATGACCACCCAGTGAATGGTATTGGCCACAGGTATTAACTATTACCCTTAATACATGCATGGGTAGTTGAGGAACACAAAGAGGTAGCAAATAGCCCCAACAAAGCTGTTCTGTAAAAATTAGGGCACTGTTTAGTCAGAAATGTGTAAAAATTGACATTTTGGCAGACCTGGCTTGTCAATAATGATTCCCCAGCAAGACAATCAAGTCAAATTTACTTTCAATCAGCATGGATGGTTAGCAGTTACTACAAGGTAATAGTTGAATGACCAAAAAACACATTTGTGTCCATGTTCACCTCTCAAGGTCATTTCAAAATCGGAAAATAGGCTGAAAATGACCATTTTTCAGCTGGGGTGGCTTCAATAAAGCCAGAAAATATACCACCTCCCACCCCGCCCCCCCCTCCCCCTCCCATGCCGTCCGCCCCCAAAACTCAATACTTAGTTTTACAGATCAGCATCAGTTGCAGCATCAGGGTTCAACTTATTTGCATATAATTTGCATAAGTTTGCAAATTTTTGAAAATGCTTGATTTTCCAAAAATCTCTCGGGGTCGAATGAGTTATTATAAAAAATAAAATTTTCCGATTTATAACCTTAAAAGTGTGTTTTGGGCAGTTTTACACCCCAAAACACTCATAAACGGCCACAGCAGTGAAATTAAAAAAAAATTGATACAATAATTAACCCTTTAGCCCCCAATCCTGCCTGAAGTCGTGATGGCAACAGTCATTCAGTTATGGTCAATATGGCCCTCCATAATTTATCAGGAAATGACCCTGCTGAACTGTGTTGATGGCAGGGTGTTCAATCTTGTAATTAATAGTCCATTAACTGTTTTCAGATGTGTTGTTAAAAAAATATGACAACTTTAATGCCCTCCTAGGAGTCAAAAATCGGAAAACTGTAAAAAGTAGCCAAAATCAGGT
This sequence comes from Mytilus galloprovincialis, assembly GCF_965363235.1. Taxonomy (NCBI): domain Eukaryota; kingdom Metazoa; phylum Mollusca; class Bivalvia; order Mytilida; family Mytilidae; genus Mytilus; species Mytilus galloprovincialis. Next base: position 77,417,008 of record NC_134845.1, on the reverse strand, counting down.
GGGGTGGGTGTCTTTTGATGACCACCCAGTGAATGGTATTGGCCACAGGTATTAACTATTACCCTTAATACATGCATGGGTAGTTGAGGAACACAAAGAGGTAGCAAATAGCCCCAACAAAGCTGTTCTGTAAAAATTAGGGCACTGTTTAGTCAGAAATGTGTAAAAATTGACATTTTGGCAGACCTGGCTTGTCAATAATGATTCCCCAGCAAGACAATCAAGTCAAATTTACTTCCAATCAGCATGGATGGTTAGCAGTTACTACAAGGTAATAGTTGAATGACCAAAAAACACATTTGTGTCCATGTTCACCTCTCAAGGTCATTTCAAAATCGGAAAATAGGCTGAGAATTACCATTTTTCAGCTGGGGTGGCTTCAATACAGCCAGAAAATATACCAACTCCCACCCCCTCCCTCCCATGCCGTTCGCCCCCAAAAATCAATACTTAGTTTTACATATCAGCATCAGTTGCAGCATCAGGGTTCAACTAATTTGCATATAATTTGCATAAGTTTGCAAATTTTTGAAAATGCTTGATTTTCCAAAAATCTCTTGGGGTCGAATGAGTTAAAAAATCTTCTCCTTTGAAACTGCTGTATCAATTTCAGCCAAACTTAGGCTGAATGAGTTTCAGAGTATCAGTATAAATTTTATATTTTATTTCCTTGTATGTCAAGAAACATAGCTCCTATGGCTAAAATAGAACAAAGGAGAAAATGAAATTTTTTTTTTTGCTTTTGAAGAAAATAGGACGATTCGAAAAACATTTAAATAAATTGAAAAGCCAAAATAATCATTGATGAAAGATTTAAGCAAAAAAAATAAGGTGAGCGATTCAGGCTCTTGAGAGCCTCTTGTTATTTATCACATTTCATTGCATATATGTTCTAGTTACTAAATCCAGCTGGAATTGAAAATTGAAACATATTTTTTTAGATCATTTTGTTGAATGCCAATGCACACAAAAATCATTAGAACACACATATAATTACATAGCTGTTTTCTCCAATTTAAACTCATTAATTAAATGTGTTTTTATTCCCAAAAGATAACAGCAACATAAATCTTCATAATCTTGCCTTGAAAATGATTTAAAAATGTACTTCTCTTGAAATAAATATTTTTTTAGCATTTTCTAAGACTTAAAATTCTCATGTTGCTTCTATAAGTTTTTATACTGCTAAAAAATTGAAATCCAGATAAAGTAAAAATGTATTTTTTTTTAAAAGTATGAATCAGGAATGTTTAACTGCAAAAATTTTGTCAATCGGTCAAATAGTAATAGAATATTTGATATTTACAATAGAGTCTTGTTTTAGCAACATTTGTTGCACTCCTGACACAAGTATTACACTACACTTAAGTAGGCAATAAACAACTATTGATTGTTCTATTTGCAAAATGCAATTATTTGAAAGTAGAAATAGCATTTTTCTTCGATTTCCATTTCATAGGTTATCATTTTTGTACAAAATGTATGGGCTGTTTAAAAATAAAATGGTACTGGCAGGGAAGCTGCACTTTCAGTGCCCTACAACAAAGCCTTTTGAATATTTTTTAATTGGTATGTTTCAAAATATGTGTAAAGGTATGAAGTTTAATTGTGCAAAATATTTTGTGAATATCTTTGAAAATAAAAAAGTTTTTGATAAAATAGATGCTAAAATTGTCAGGAGTGCAACACTGATTTGTGACACTTTTAAAAATCATAAATTTTTAAATAGCCAGCAAAATTTCAATTTTTAATATGCACTGTTAAATGTTATTTTGTCAATATCTTGCATATATTGGCCTTGTTTAGATGTATATGATTAAGTATTGCAATGATGGTTTCATGTAGATTTTTTAGTTGAAATTAAATGGTGCCTTGTCAGGAGTCAAGGATCTTGATTAAAAAATTAATACTGGATTATTTCTATTTTTCCTAACAGCAAATACTAACTCAAACAAACCTACATAAAAAATACCCCAAATGAATCCAGGAAGTAATGATTATTCAATGATTGCAATATGCATATAGGCCCTGTGAATTGTCAGGAGTGCAACATTTGATGTTTTTTTAAAGTTTCACAGTTCTACAGATTTTATAATAATATCTTGTGTCATTTTATTTTTAGCTCACCTTTCCTAAAAGGAAATGTGAGCTTTTGCCATTACTTGGCGTCCGTCGTCGTCGTCGTAAACTATTTCAAAGATCTTCTTCTCTGAAACTACTGAACCAATTACAACCAAACTTTAGCTGAATGATCCTTAGGGTATCTAGAATAAAGTTTGTGTTTTATTTTCCATTTTCTCAAAAAACATGGCCGCCATGGCTAAAAATAGAACATTGGGGTAAAATGCAGTTTTTGGCTTATATCTCAAAAACTAAATCATTTAGAGCAAATCTGACATGGGGTAAAAATGTTCATTAGGTCAAGATCTATCAGCCCTGAAATTTTAAGACAAAAAAATATCGGTTGTCTGTCGTTGTCTGTTTGTCATAAACTATTTCAAAGATCTTCTCCTGAAACTAATGGGCCAATTACTCCCAAACATGGCCCCCATAGCTATAAATAGGACATGGTGTTCAAATGCAGATTTTGGCCAATACATGTATCTCAAAAGCTAAAGCATTTAGAGCAAATCTGACATGATGTAAAAATGTTCAATAGGTCAAGATTTATCATCCCTGAAATTTTCAGACCAATTGGACAATCCATTATTGGATTGCTGCCACTGAAGAGGGAATTTTAAGGAAATTTTGCTGTTTTTGTTGTAGGTTATTATCTTGAATATTATAATCAGAAATGGGTCTGATTTATACTTTCAATATACTTGATTAGATTACAATTACTTTGTCAATTTGACAATTAAATTAGATTAACGATTACACCATTTCTTAAAGTATTTGATTATTTACAATTATAGTATTTTGTAGAGGACGATGTGAGTTTAAATAGACCTAAACATTAATATTGAGCGAAGCCGCAGGCGGAGGTTCAATATTAAATGTTTAGGTCTATTGAAACTCATAGCGGCCGATATAAAAGACTGTACATGTTTTATTAGATAATAATAGTAAAAGCAAGTCAATATGACTTTTAGTCAAATTGATTGTGACGTCAAACATATTGCAATGGAAGGTAAAAGTGAAAGCAAGTCAATATAAGGGGTTTAATCAAACAATATCAAAATTTACAGAATGTCATGTGACAACATTTCATCCAATGAATTTAATTAATTAAAATCATTATGTAATAAAATTAATGATTACATTGGCAAAGTAATCATGATTACATCTGATTACAATGAATTTCTAAATAACCTATTTTGAATGATGTTTATAAATAAAGGTTAGAAGCACATATTACAGACTTTATATTCATTACAGGGTGCACTCTCTGGAAGATACATGTAGATAAAGTCATCAGTCAATATAAGTTGTTAAAAGAAGTCAAAATATAAGCATTAAAATCATTGAATTTTACATGTCCTTATAAAATATTGAAAACAACACGTTATTAATTTCTTGCGTCCGAAGTGCTTTTCTGGATATACCTTCATCAGGAACGCTCAAAGCCAAACATTTGAAATCCGAAGATGTATAAGTACCGAAACCGTTGAAGAGCTGTATGTCAAAAATACCTAAAATATATAGCCAAATTCATCTAAAGCCAACTTTGCCTGAGGGAGTTGAAACCTTAGTTTCTAAATAATTTATAAAATATACCAACATTCGTTATTTTTAATGACATTAATTTGTCACAATTTTTGTTTGTGCTAATCAGATAAATTTTCACAAGTCCAGTGTATCTTTTATCACATTGCCCTGAGGGACAGCTGTATGTACACACAATTGGTAATTAGTCCCCTACCAACTAAGTTGAAGGGGACTTTAGGTTTGCACTCTGTCTGTCTGTCGTACCGTCTGTCCGTCCGTCAGTCCGTCTGTCCGGCAAATCTGGCTTTCAACACTTTTTTGTCATGCTTGAAGATATTGCTTTGATATAAATTTGGTATATAGTATATTCATGACAAGTTACAGATCAAGTTCTAATTTTGTTCGGGTCGGATGATTTTTTGCAGAGTTATGGCCCTTGGACTTAGAAAAATCACATAAGTAATCTGTTTTCCGCACTTTGTTTTGTCATGCTTTAAGGAATTGACTTCATATTTGCCATATAGTTTAACCATAACAAGTTATCGATCAAGTTTGAATTTTGTTCAAGTCTGATGATTTTTTGCAGAGTAATGGTCCTGGACTTAGAAAATTCACTCAAATAATTAGTTTTCCACATTTTGTTTTTAAATGCTTTAAGATATTGACTTGAAATTTTGCATATGGTTAAACCCTAGTAAGTTACAGATCTTGTGTGAATTGTGTTCCGGTCTGATGATTTTTTTGCAGAGTTATGGTCCTTGGACTTAAAAAATTCATGCAGAAATACATTTTCCACTATTTTTTTGTCGTAATTAAAGATTTCGATTTGATATATTGTTTATAGTTTTACCATCATTTTTAATATTTTTTCTAATCTGATGATATTTGGCAGTTATTGTGATCCTTAGACCTAGAAAAATCACACAATTAATCAATTTTCTGCATTTTTTTTTAGTCGTGCTTGACTTCCAATATATATATTTATTTGAAATTTGGCATACAATGTATATAGTTTTAACATGACAATTTATACATCAAGTTCAAATTTTATTTTTGGGAACAACGAATTTTAACTGGTAGGGGACTAATTGTATTGCCATGCAATTCTCTCAGAATGCTGGATACTATCCATGCTGGTCTGTGTCCACACTTGTTGAAATAAAAACAGACCTTAATTAGTTTCCTATTTGTTAATTCAGGGTTAAATCAAATATACAGATTTGCATCCTACAGTGTCTTCCCTCTATTCCCACTTTTTACAAATCAGTATTCCTTCTATTCCCACATGCAAATAACAATAGATGTTTTTATAACATTTAAGGTTAATTAAAATTAACCTGAGATTTACCTGTATTTTTGCAATATATTATATACATTTTTAGCTCTCCTTTCCTAAAAGGAAATGTGAGCTTTTGCCATCACTTGGCTTCCTCCGTCGTCGTCGTCGTCCGTCCGTCTGTCCGTCCAGTGTAAACTAGTTAAAAGATCTTCTCCTCTGAAACTACTGAACCAATTCCAACCAAACTGCAGCTGAATGATCCTTGGGGTATCTAGATTAAAGTTTGTGTTTTATTTACTGTTTCGTCAAAAAACATGGCCGCCATGGCTAAAAATAGAACATAGGGGTAAAATGCAGTTTTTGGGTTATATCTCAAAAACTAAAGCATTTAGAGCAAATCTGACAGGAGGTAAAGTTGTTCAATAGGTCAAGATCTATCAGCCCTGAAATTTTTAGACGAATCGAACAACCCATTGTGGGGTTGCTGCCAATTAATTGATAATTTTAAGCAAATTTTGCAGTTTTTGGTTATTTTGTTGAATATCATTATAGATAAAGATAAACTGTAATTAGCAAAAATAAAAATGTTCAGCAAAGTAAGATCTACAAATAAGTTATTTATAATAACCAAAATTGTAAATTTAACCCTTAAGGAGTTATTGGCCTTTAAAGACAATTTTACACAATTTGTTCATCATATTTGTTCACTTTCAAAAATTTTCTTCTCTGAAACTACTGAACGAATAGCAGGTAAAAAGACATGGCCGCCATGGCTAAAAATAGAACATAGGTTAAAATGCAGTTTTTTGCTTGTATTTCAAAAACTAAACATGTCTGTCAGTCAGTTTTTACATGACCTCAACCTCATTTCATGGATCAGTGAACAAGGTTAAGTTTACAGGGTTTAGTCCATATCTCAAAAACTATAAGCAATATAGGTCTTCTATGTTTGGTGTGTGGAATGATTGTAAGCTGTACATGTCCAGCTGGCAGGTGTCATCTGACCTTAACCTCATTTTCATGGTTCAGTGGTCAAAGTTAAATTTTTGTGCTTTGGTCTTTTAAGCAGATACTATTAGTATTCAGTCAATTATATTTAGTGTATGGAATGATTGTAAGGTGTACATTTCCAACTGACAGGTGTCATCTGACCTTAACCTCATTTTGATGGTTCAGTGGTCAAAGTTAATTTTTAGCTCACCTTTCCTAAAAGGAAATGTGAGATTTTGCCATCAATTGGCGTCCGTTTGCGTCCGTCGTCGTCGTAAACTATTTCAAAGATCTTCTTCTCTGAAACTACTGAACCAATTTCAACCAAACTTTAGCTGAATGATCCTTAGGGTATCTAGAATAAAGTTTGTGTTTATTTTCCATTTCGTCAAAAAACATGGCCGCTATGGCTAAAAATAGAACATAGGGGTAAAATGCAGTTTTTAGAGCAAATCTGATTAGGTGAATTTGTTCATCAGATCAAGATCTATATATTGTTGGGTTGCTGCCACTTAATAGGTAATTTTAAGGAAATTTTACAGTTTTTGGTCATTATCTTGAATATTATTATAGATACAGAGAAACTGTAAAAAGCAAAAATGTTCAGCAAAGTAAGATCTACAAATAAGTCAATAATACCAAATTTGTCAATTGACCTCTTAAGGAGTTATTGTCCTTTAATGACAATTTTACACAATTTGTTCATCATGTTTGCTAACTTTTAGAAATCTTCTCCTCTGAATCTACTGAACCAATTTCAACAAAACTTAAGGTGAATGATCATTAGGGTGTCTAGAATAAAGTTGGTGTTTTATTTTCTGTTTCCTTAAAAAAGATGGCTGTCATGGCTAAAAGTAGAACATTGGGTAAAATGCAGTTTTTTGCTTATATCTCAAAAACTAAAGCATTTAGAGCAAATCTGACTTAGGTGAATTTGTTCATTAGTTCAAGATCTATCAGCCCTGAAATTTTCAGAGGAATCAAACAACCCATTGTTGGGTTGCTGCCACTTAATTGGTAATTTTAAGGAAATTTTGCAGTTTTTGGTCATTATCTTGAATATTATTATAGATAAAGAGAAACTGTTAACAGCAAAACTGTTCAGCAAAGTAAGATATACAAATAAGTCAATAATACCAAAATTGTCATTGACCTTTTAAGGAGTTATTGCCCTTTGAATATATTTTACTCAATTTGTTTACTTGTTAGCTTACTTTAAAAAATCCTCTCCCTTGAAACTGCTGAATAAATTTCAGCCAAACTCAGGCTGAATGAGTTTCAGAGTATCTAGTATAAATTTTATATTTATTTCCTTGTACATCAAGAAACATAGCCTGTATGGCTAAAATAGAATATAGGGGTAAAATGCATTTTTTTGCTTTTGAAGAAGATATTACCAGATTCAAGAATATTTATTTATATTGAAAAGCCAAAATAATCATTGATGAAAGATTTAAGCAAATAATTTAAGGTGAGCGATTCAGGCTCTTGAGAGCCTCTTGTTTGTGTTTTGGTCTATTTCTCATATACTATTGGCATCCAGTCAATTATATTTGGTGTATGGAATGTTTGTAACTGTAAACTGTGCATGTCTGTCTGGCAATAATCATCTGACCTTGACCTCATTTTTAGCTCACCTTTCCTAAAAGGACATGTGAGCCTTTGCTATCACTTGGCGTCCGTCGTCGTCATCCGTCGTCGTCATCAACTATTTCAAAGATCATCTCCTCTGAAACTACTGAACCAATTACAACCAAATTTAAGCTGAATGCTCCTTAGGGTATCTAGAATAAAGTTTGTGTTTTATTTTCCATTTCATCAAAAAAAATGGCCAGCATGGCTAAAAATAGAACATAGGCATGATAGGGGTAAAATGCAGTTTTTGGCTTATATCTCAAAAACTAAAGCATTTAGAGCAAATCTGACATGGGTTAAAAATGTTCATTATGTCAAGATCTATCAGCAACGAGCATGTGTTGATTGTGCCAGGAATCCCTATCCCACAACATAGAATTTCACTTTTAAGAGACACTTTTACCATTTTTAATTAGTTTATTGAACATTGAGATATTTTCGATATTCCCGGACTACTCTGACATGATTGTTAAATATAGTTACATCTAAAGCCACAAAAAATACAATTGCTCTCAGTGATCAGTAATGATGTAGTCAGAGAAGGCATGACTTCGATCATCCGCTAGAAGGCACAACGCAATTTTCATAAATTCTGACTCAATCTGCCAAGGGTGAAGAGGAGGGGCACCGGATCGTAATCCTTGGCTAGCGAAGATGGATGACTGTCAGCAGGGGGACATTGTTTAACATAGGACTCTATGGGTAAAACATACAAATGTTCAAATAAGCTTATCAAAGCCAGGTGAGCGATCCAGGCTCTCATGAGCCTCTAGTTTCATTTGCATTTGAAGCATTTGCATTTGCATTTCAATTTCTTTTGATTTTAAAGCATCAACCCAGAAAATTTTAATTAGTTCCAAAGCATCCTGATCCATAATATCCTCCTCTACCAAATTTGTAACTTTTATGTTTCGAACTTCAAATTTCAACATTGAACATTTAACTTCTTATTCTAAATGTTTGCCTAACGCTAACAATTCAGACTTTTTCAGTGCCACCAGCAATTCCCTATTTGGATTCTCCATAAAGTTCTTTGCAGATAAACTTATAGTCATACTAGTTGTGATATGAAAAAAACTCATGGTTGTGATATGAAAAAACTCATGGTTGTGATATTAAACAATTAATTTAAACTTTGATCACTTTGTTTATTCTAAGTGAAATATTTGTGATCCCAGACAAGCCCCCAATTTCTGCTACATGTATGTGAAGTTTTTATAATAATATACTACAGAAAGACAATCTGATTAATTTCTAATATTTATTTTAAAACGAAACAATTTACAACAAATATTTATCAAGTTATGAATAATGTACATTGTAAGGACTGGCCTGAATATCAAAAGAATGTACTTGAATAATTAATATTCCTTTCTTCCAAGATGCTATATTCCAAGATGTACTTTTATTTTCAATTAAGCTTGTGTTTATAAGTCCAAGAAGTGATATCACTAAATATGTATATATCCAAAAATTTCCAAACATCCAATGATGAATCCTTAGTATCCCAATTAATCCATTACATGAAAGATACAGTAAACTCAGGCCGTCAGCCTTGTATAGGGTTTGAGCGTCATGCATGACCACAACTATTTGTTCATATAAAATTTACTACAAAGTATAAAAAATAAATGATTCACAGGTTTGTCTACAACAAACTTGTATTTATATAAAGTTATTAATAGAATGATGTAACAATAGACTGAGTTTTCTATAGAATATTATTATAAACATACTGAATTTAATATTAGATATAATTTACAAGACAAATACATAACATTATTTACATTTATTGCTCCTTTTTTTTGAAGAAGACTTAAATTGTGAATATTTTGAATAGCTATCACATTTGTTTTCTACCGAAAGCAAAACAATTATGAGTTCCTAGTTTACACCAATTCTTGGTTTAAGACCCTGAAAATATGTTTACCTGCGTCTGAAAGTGTACTCTTTGTGGGCATCTTGAAAAGCCATTTCCTGTTGTTATTTTAGTCATAAGGGAAAACCAATTAACTTCAGGGGGTTTAATGATTGCTCCCTTAGGTGATTACTTCTGAGATATCTTTTAAAATATTATAGAATATGACAAGATTGTACAATAACTAGCATTCAGCTGATTCATTTGCAATATTAATTTTAGAAAGAACTGTGTGATGCATACTAATGTACACTGAAATTCATTTCTTTTATTTTCAGCTGCTGAAAAGGCTATTGCAGAGGAAGACCGGAAGTTGACAGAGGCAGAATGGGCAGTTGTTTTAGCTCATCACCTGTTTTCAAAACTGTCTGTTTCATCATATTATCTTATTGACAAGGGGTACAGCAAATATGCAAGATGTCCATGTGGTTGTGACGGAATTTTAACCGGGGACTATGGGGACACAAGCATAGGTATTGGAGATTATTCTAGTAACCGTATATTTTATTTAGAGTTAAGTGATACATTTACATGTACAATGTAATACCTCAATAATATTTTTTTTAAAAATGCGTTTGTATATTGCTATCATATTGTGGTCGGAAGACATATTGGTTTCTTATGGATCCCTATGAAATTTAACCAAAAGGTTCAATACCACAGAAGGAAGGTTGTGATTGCTTTTGGAGGTGATGGTTCCAACTGTTTATAGCAATAAGGGGCCCAAATCAAACATTTTTCTAGTTTTTGGACAATAACTTGTGAAATAATTTTTTGAATGCTCTGAAATTTTACCACAAAGTTCAATATTTTTTTCGTATCCAGCTAACTCGGCAGAGCACATTTTTAAAGCAGTGCATTTATGTCATGGTGTAACTAACATTTTGTTAACCCGATGTTGATTACCTGATATAGAGTGCACACATGTTTCATTGTTTTTTTTTCATCTGTGACTTCTGTTGCAGAAAGTGAGCCTATATGGATAATGAGGCAGCAGCTTTAGCTCATTACCTAAGAAATTTCAGAAGGTAGACAACCTTGTTGCTTCATGTGTAGAACTATTAGTCAGAAAGTAGTATAATTATTTGAGACAAAATGGTTCCTGTGCATTGCTATTACTTTTGAAATATTTAGAATATTTTTGTATTTTCTGCTACCTGGAGGCTTGTCATGTGCTTATGAAGAAAAGAATTTCTTCTCTTCAACTTTCGAACCCCTTTGCATTTCATTTATGAAACTAATGATGATTCCCCCATATGCTCATTGATATCCTGGTCAAATTTACATCACAATTTTTTTGCTGCATTCATGCACATATATATATTCTTTTTAAACGTGTACTGAAGTTCTTGGTTTTTTTTCACAAAATATATAGATACATATGTATATGTAAACTGTAAAAAAATGGTTTTATTTCCAAGCCAAGGAATTATACCTTCACCAAATGACAACAAACATTCCTCAAGCAGTTGATGATGTTTCTGCAAGTTAACTTTTTATATGATTTGCTTACTATTTATATGCAATGTTTTGCATTACAACATAATGCTTTTAAAAATGCTACTAGTTAAACAAATAGGAGAATTTAAGGTGTCACAATACAAAGATTTTTTCCCTACAATCACTAACCTTTAAAATGCTGTAACTTTCTTTAGAATGCATAAACATTAATAAAAGAGGTATATATAGATAGATAAAAGATTAATCTTTTAAATGAATGCAATATTTTTATTATGCAATTATTATGTAATTAGTGGCAAATTATCGGTCAGTTCACTTGAATGAATTTAGCTCTGTCATCTCTTTAACTATACTGAAAATTGTAACGTAATCTTAATCAACACATTATGGGCTTCAAAAGGGTGTCTCAAAATGTCCCTATGGTATGCCATTCTCTCATTAATCACTAATTAGTGTAAACATCCTAACCACATAAAAGAAGATAATGTTTGAATATGTGTAAAATTTGTTCTATACATTCTATCTGAAATCTGAGACACCTTTTGTAGATAATGGCCATAGGAACAACATATAACAAAATCAGCCCTCTAGGGATACCTATGCAGAAGCTAATTTCAATTGAAAGTGGAAATTTCATGAAAAATATTTAAGGCACAGTTAACATTATAATTGATTACATAATTGTAGCATACTACTAACATTGCATTAATTTGAGAGAGTAATCTGTTAGCTATCCATAACTACCACATTTATAAATTTTCAAGCAATATTAAGAAAGTTACAGCATTTTAAAACTTGGGAGTTGTTGGAGTTATGAAATCTTTGTATTGTGCTACCTTAAAGGAAGTTAGTATAGGTGGTGTTTGTTATAGATTGCTTTTCAAGTTTTGTTTTACAGGTTGTCCTGAAGTTTGGCATGGTTTTGTTGATCTCATGATTGGCATGATTGGCATAAATATAGCAACCATTGAACCAGATTCACCTGGTGGGTCAGGAAACCGTTCTTTAATAGAAGTAAAAATTGAAAATACAGATTTGAAATCTAATAAGGAGCAAATGATAGCACAGTCCATTGTATTTTCATTTCTGCAACAAAAACTGCATCCTGAGTTTGTAAACCATTTAATTCCAAGCATTGGTATATCAAAAGAGATGTTAGTTATATACTACTATGATTGTAAAAATGATGTACTTATTGAAAGTTCTCAGATGCCTTACATTCAAGATGAAAAACTGTGTATTCCGACCATAGTTGCTTTGTGGTTAGCATTGAATTTCAACTACTTTTGTTCTGGTATAACCAAGGGCATGAATAACTCCAGTTACAAAGCAGGCTTCTTTGAACAAGTTGATGAAAAATTAAATCTGTATATGAATGTTAATATGCCATGTGGTAAGCACTATTCAAAGGAGGATAATACCTGGACATGGTTAGGAAAGCCAATAGAAGATGAACCTGCAGAAAAAGTCAAAGATATCAATAAGTTAGAACCTTGGTGAAATTTCTCATTTAGACAAAAACTTAATGTACACCATTGATCTTCTTTTTCCTGCCTAATCAACATCTTCTTTACCAATCAAAGAACAATACTTTATTTTGGATCTTCTTCAAGTGTTGTTGTCTATGTCTGCAGTAGTAAATAAAAGTTTCAGGTCAAAAGATTGATGAACATATGTTTTCCTACTTAAGGCACTCTTGCAAAACGAGGATATCTTCAATCAAGATGATTTTTAATGCAACTGCTCACATTTTCCTGTGAAAAAAATGTGACATAAGTCGCCACTTTGTGTTTAAAGACCCTGACACTTCATTGTTAACAAATCGTAAATGGTAGATTCCATTTGAATGGGTAAAAACCAGAACCTGATTGGCAGGTCTAAAAACAGGAAAGTTATTTTTTTATACATTTTTAAAACTCTATAAAACTTAAACTAAAAACTGCATATATATATATATATATAGCAAAGAAGTGATTTTTATTAACTTTATTGGTATATTTATTTGAAATATGTGATGTTGTATCTAGGCAATATTTTTTAGGGAAAATATTGATTTAAGTTGAAATGATAGAGCATTATTTTGAGTTGGAATTTACTCTTGTCCACTTACTGTATAACTTGAAAACAGCAAGTGATAAACACACCTGGTCTTCAGTTATGATCACAGTACCATTAAACTATTTAAATGAGGGTGAGTCCCCTGGGTAACCCCCCACCACTTGTAATTTGAGAATGTTCTTAATATCTTGTAAATGGTTGTGATCCCCACCCCTATTTAAACCATATATATTCTTGTTTGGGACAATAAAACTTTGGCAAATGAAATATAGCGCGAGTCCCTTGGGTCTTGACTTCTTAAGACTGGAGTTTGATGTGTCTTAAATTTTCATGAAATTAACCGAAATTTGAATTGTAAAGTTAAGTATTAAATTTACAAGCACTTCTTTGTTTCATTGTAAAGTTTATTTCATTGTCTTTTTGAAAATGTTAAGTTTTAAGAAATCAGTAACCGTTAACCCAAAAATAATTTTACTACTGGTGATTAACATTTTGAGATAAAAAGTATATATGTTCTCATATTATTCATCTAAATATTATTTTATTGTTAACAATCTGTGTCAGAGATTCAGGACACTCCATTCACTATATTCTTGTTTTTCAATAAACTGACCGACAGCACTCATAGTGCTTTCATTAATAGGTTTAGTAATTTACTAATGTTGTTTTGTAGCATGACAACATGATTTCTACTACCGCACTTTTTCCCTTTTTTTACTAATTTATTTTCTGAAAACACATTATAAGATCTATCATCATTTATTTTGACATTCATTTGCCTTCTTTTTACACAAAAGTGATATATTGTATACCACGTCTGTTTATTTTGCAAAAACCTAGATCAAAGACTGGCTTGGGGAAGAATACTTATTATGTTTTGAAAATAGCAGGACAAACGGTACATTTTCGCTGTGACTTTTTTTTTATCGTCTTAATTTTTAGAGAGAGGTGAAAAATACCAGAGTGACATTCAAACTCATAGATTTAACTGACCATGCCATGTGGGCTAAAAAAGAAAACGACAAACAGACATTAAAAAGTACACAAGACACCACATGGAAAACTAAAGACTAAGCAACAAGAACCCCACCAGAAACTGGGGGTGATATAAGGTGCTCTGGAAGGGTAATCAGATCCTTCTCCACATGATGCACCCTTCGTGTTGCTCATGTTATTACAAACCCGGTAAATAGTATAATTCGGTAGGTCACATTCGTGAAAAAGGAACGGGATTGTAGTTACGACATAAGGAACATATCTGATATCATCTGTGAATTAAATATTCCATAAAAGTCAACCAACCCATGATGGAATCCGTAAAATTTACAAAGGGATAATTTCAACTTCACCATTTGGAACTATTGGTTTATTAGCTTTCATGTGAGCAGCAACCCTATATCAAGGAATTCATGATAGGAAATACAATCCCGGGAATATCGTATTAACTGGGAGATATATACTCCGTATGCAGGTGCTGCTGGAATGTTGCTACATAGAAATGGAAAATTGGGAAGCTGAAATCATCTCTTTTGTCGTAAAGTTTTGTTTTCAACCGACAATCTTTGTCAATTTCTATATGTAGGCATATGAGGCAGACTTAACAGTATCTGTTGTATCCTGTATCTCTAGTTTTTGTATCGTCTTAATTTAAAGTTAATGTACCTTTACATGCTAAACAGCAATGCAATTCTGAAGATTCGCATGTCTTATGGAGTGTTAACATACTTTTCAAGTGATATGATTATATATTAGACGTACTTTAGATACACTTTAAAACTTTGTCATAATGTTTTACTTTATGAACAAAAATCGTTATTTTTCATTATAGTTAACAGTTATGTAAAATAAAATAGCAACCCCCATGCAATACCGAGCTTAACTAGTTTATCTACCACAATATTAGAAATATGTCGTATTTGATGACTTATGTGTTTCCCTGTTGCACAAAATAATTGGCAAAGTGTTCGCAATTATTAAAAATTAAGTTGTACGCTTTATTTAGGAATCCATCTCTAGCACGGTAACAAATGTAATGAGCCATTTTCTTTGCTTCAACATGCGATATTCCTGTATTTCCATGGTCTAAAATATCCATAAATGAATTTTTATGAAATATTTTCTCATTTTCTTTGATTGAAGCCTTCCCTGTCTGTGACCCATTCATATTTGGTGATTGCTCATAAGCTGTGTATTTGCCTTTTCCTTGGTCAACGTCACCGACGATAGCATGATGACCATATATATTGGACTTTCCACACCCTCTTTCGTAGACGACATGAAGTCCAGATTTCAATTGCTTTATATCTTCAACTGGAATTTTTGTGCCTTCGACCTGCATATTGAAATAGTAAGAGTAAAGTATGTTATCTTCTCTTCAATAACTTCTACTACTAATACTAATTATATTAATAATATGTACACTAAGTATTTTTACAGCGCTCGATCTTTGTTGTGGTGATAGGACAAAACTATCCATCAAATCAATCTCGGATCTTTCCTTTCTGTTAACTGAAGGATTAAAAAGGACTTTTTCGTTTACCTTCGCATACAGATATGTTCAAAATGTGTATACTTTCACAACAACCTTTATAGTCCAGCAGATAGGTGAATAATTGTGCACTTTGTGTTAAAAGCATAAAATTTGGTAGAAACCTAGTTTGGATCATTCTAAACAAAATTAGATATGGAGGCAAGCTTAATTTTATCCACTTCCGGTTTAATCATCAAAATGGCGGACATGAATTTGATAACTGATTAATGGTTATTTAATTCTCACAACTGGTAGCCATAGTTTGCTTTGTAGACAATATTATATTATATATATTCAAGTTTGAAATAATGTATCATTTCTTTGAAACCTTCAGGGATTTCTTTAGATGGATGATGACGGATCTTTGGAGAGTTAATGTTAAGGATTCGTTTGTAGTTGTTGAATATTAACATATACGCAATCGTTAGTGTTTCCTGCTAATAAGTACCCGGTTGTTATTACTTGTCCACACAACAACATGCTAACAAGAGTAACGAGAGATCTTGGAACAGAATTCTCCTCACAGTGCACGGAAAAACTAACGTCAAACCCAAATGTAACAATAAACATGTCGCTGAGAATTATTGTTACTGCTTTATAAATCTGTATTTAGTTTGAGCCAGAGTAATCCTCGCCTGCTTTCTGAAACGAGGGTCCTATATCATCTTTGAAAGCAAGGCAATTCTCTTTCCCTTGGTTTTTATTCCTGAATATCAGGTTAATAAGCAAGCATTACCGGTAGATATACGAAGTTGTTGTATGAATGCCATTGAGACAACATCCATCCAAGTCAAACATGTGAAAGCTTTCTCACACGCAAACAACCCATAATTGGAAAATGTAAGATGTCTATTCTTTTATCTTGTACTATGAACTATGACTTCAATGTCAACACCTAGATTCCATTTTCGCCTAGAAAAAGGCTGACATCAGGAATACTGGTGCTAAATCTCCTTCGGTTGCCAGAGAACACTTTACATAATTTATTAAGTTGAGCTGATTTCAAAATTTAGTGAGTGGAAGCCATCAATTAAAAAGAAAAAAAGGACCAAGGAAGGCGCGTAATCAAACATCACAAGTCATAGAGAACAAGCAATAATATGACCAAAAGAAAAATATCGAACGAAAAAATGCGCAAACCATTATCAAACAAAAATAAAGAATTAGTAGTGCAAACCTAAATAAAAAAAATTATAAACGCAGGAAAAAAGATAACTTTGTCTGATAGTGTCGATTCCATTTTACATGTTAACACCATCTTCATTTAGACAAATGGTCCGTTCCCTTACCCATTGACATTTACTCACATTCATTAAAAAACAATTCCAGCATTGTTTGTTTAATTCGGAGAGATGAGGGGTCTGAATTAAAGACTATATCTTTTTCTAATAATTTGTCCAAAGGTAGTTTATGTCATGCTTTTTTAGAAATATGATATAAAATTTTGGTCCCCAGGCTTTTTTTAACGCTACAGGTTGTGTATAACAATTGTCAGATTTTGTATAGATTATGCATGGAAAATCCAGTTTTGTGTGATAAAAGGAAACTACACCATAGAAAGTTAAGATAAAGTATGAGAATATAGCTCTAATTATATGCTTTCAGATAATAACAATATAAGAACAAGACCAAATGGGGTCACGGACTCATTTTCTTGCTACATAACAAAATAGGTAGATTCACGACACATTCTATTATAAATAGTACTTGATCTAATTTATCTTCCCTTATATCTGAATTATCTCCCCTTATTTGGCAAAGTTGAAAAACAATGAATGAAGCAAAAATGATCTGTTTTTTTTTAGTGAAATACAGCCGTCAATATAATCGAACACATGAGTTTCTATATCAACATGAACAGACTTTCACATGAGTTACATACTACTCTTGAATTTTGCACATTTCATTAAAGATCAGACCGTTTGTGATCTGATATATCAAAATCAAAGATGAAGCAAGACACAAAAGATACCTTATATACTTATTTTCAACTTCTGGCTAATCACAAAGCTAGTATTTCCTTTGGAAAATGATGAGAGGTATTTGAGATAATTGAAAATATTTTCAACCAGCAGTAACAGTGTGCCAACCATAAATTAACATAGTTTGCACTTATTGTAGTTAATGTGCCAGGCAACCATACGTTTGTCGAATATGGGTGTAAAAAGCAAGTAAGTCAACCGCAAAACAATAAATTGTTTGGCAAAAATAATAAATCTTATCACACTAGTGTGCTTTTTTCAATCCAAGGTTTTTTTAACAAGTATATGCATAACATGCCATACCAATACATTTTGTAAATGATGTAAAATTCTTACACATCATCATTAAACATGTTAAAGCTCGTTTGAACCCACCATATTAACATATGCCGACTTTTTAATACATTTGATTTCATTAGAGGTGTCGGGTACGGCATATATACTTTATATGTTTCGGCGTTTTTAGTGATGTTCACTTTCACTGCATAAGTACACTTTTTTGTTTATGGGCCAGCTGACACCCGCCTACGGCTGCGGGATTTGCTTGCTATGTTGAAGACCCATTGGTGACCTTTGGTTGTTTTCATTTCTTTGGTCGAGTTGTCATCTTTTTGACACATTTCCCATTTCCGTTCTCAATTGTGTTTACTAAAGTGCTTGATCCCATTTAAATGTTGAACGAAGGCATCCATTCCTCCTTGGAAAAGTTCTGTAAAACGAATGAACTTTCTCATAGCTAGTAGACGATAGCACTGTAAACTCGCAATGTTTAGCTTCTAAACTGCGGTTAACTCGGAGTTGTAACCATATGTTACTGTAAACAGTGATTCACCTCGGGCTGAATGATTTTTATTCTTGGATGCAGAATTCCGTATTAGACATGTGTGCTTGTTCCATTTCGATACCTTAACTTATATGTTTATTGAATCTGTGCATCATTCAAGTATGGTTATGGTAAACATGAATTGTAGGAGTGATGCATAAACCCAAGTGAGATTAAGAGATATATCAACAGCTCCCATGAATGACAAAGCAAAACATATTTCATTTAAAAAATAATTATTTTGTAAAACAAAGAAAAGTTCTTTTTCAATTTTTACAGTGAAACATATTGATCTGAATGTTTGAATATAGCAAAAAAAGAGTTTGAATATAGCAAAATACGACTACTAAGGCTAAATTCATTATTTATTTCCAGGTAGCAGCGAATAAAGAGAAGAGAGTAAAATACAATGTGGTACCTAGAAAAGGGGGCAGAGGTTTCTTTATGCTTAATATTATTTATATTGGTCTTAAGTTTCGGTTACAATAACAAGAATAATTTAGTGTGAACCAGACAATAACGAACCTTTTTGGCAGATTAATTTTAAATGCATATTCTGATTACTCTGACATCTGATTGCATTTTTTTTTTCATTATTGGATAAAAAAATCACCTAAATAATTGAATTTACAGTATGGTTTAAGTGTGCAGATATGTATTACGTAAAATGCAGAGGCGGATTTAGGGGGAAAGGCAGGGGGTTACCCCCTCCTTTGTTGGAATGATTTGGTTGATTAGGTATGAAATCATTGAAGCATTACTGGAGCGGGCCGCCTCTTAGGCAGTCAGTGCACCACCCCCTCCCCCACACACACATACACACACTGAAATGCCATTGCTTATAAAAGAAATACAAACTTGTTTACACAATTTATTTGATTTGAATAACTTAAGAATTCATTGGTAATAAGACTAGTATGGATAAAGTAACATATCAACGGAATAAAAAGGAAACACACAACCTTTTCAAACACGTCTCAGAAAACTAAACATAAAACATTGCAAAAGGTAATTTTGAATAATAACAATATCAATATATTGAAGAAGAAACATATTTTATGCCTTTAAGGACAGAGAGAGAGACAAATACATAACATGCTTACATGTATACAGGATACGTAAAGTTACGAAATAATAAAATAGAGTGTTAAGAAACCAAATTACAATACTGTTAAACTACACTTGAAAAACTAGTCCCCGAGCTCCATTTGTATTTTGACCTGAAGTTTACAAAGAACGTAAAAATGTAACAACAAAATCACCTCGCTTCGTAACTTTCTGAACATATTCCTTTTCCCTAAAAGTAGCTGGCCCTTTCATATGTAAGTGTAAAGTGTATTGATCGTGTGCAACTATAAACACTGAATGTTCTAACCATACTTCTTAGATTTTTTTTACCGAAGATAGAGTTTATTTTTGTCTGTTTGGTTCTAAGAACAGAACAAGCATGTAAGATGTTAATTGTTTTTTCACTGGAGCCTGAAAAAGTTTCAGATCCAAACAGAAGAACGGAAGTCAATTCCCCGTCATTCGACGTTTGGAAATCGACACAATGATCATCTAGACCTCAAAACAGTACTTTTATCTACTTTACACCTTTGAACACGAACAATCTTGGATAGTCGACACTTCGAAGAGAAAATTTCAGTCCGTTTATCATTGAAATGTTGATTGACCATGTCTATTTCCTCAAGGGTTAGAATGCTCTTTGATGAAACTTTGTCCATGACAAACTTTTGCTCCATTTAGGGGAATCGTATAAAATATAATAAGTCACCTAGAGATTGTCTTACGTTGTGATCTGTTGTCAATATATTTTGTTTTCCCCACCTCTGTTCGGCCCATAAGATCATCATTGCAAAGACATTTTCTTCTTCGCAAAGTAGTTTATCAGATTGTACAATTAGTTAAAGGCATTCCGCAGATAAATGTAGGAAATTGAATGATTCCAAGCAGCATCCTCGTCCTTTCTTAAGAATGAATTTCAGTGCTTTCTCTTCCGATTCCTTCATTTGGAAATCATGTACAGTTTGAAATACAACAAATAAACAAATGCATGTTCGATATCTATATTTGTAGATAAAAAAAATACTACATCGGTCTTTCATAGTTATACATATACTTTTCTGATCCACATATAACTTCTCCAACATTTTCAAAGTCCAAAGTTATTGTGTCAGTATATTTATATACCTGTAGAAAGAAACGCTTAATATTGTTTTCAGCTGTAAAAGGGTTTCCACTGGGTCAATTTTTTTTTTTGCCATCCCTTCCCCCAAAACATATTCTTGTTCACCACTTTCAATTTGTTTTCGCCAATTTATTTTCACTTCTTAAAAGACACTAAATTGCATCGTCGTTATCTCTTGCAGTACGGAATCCAGGGGGTCGCCAAAAAATCAAAATATCATGTTATCATAATATATAAGAATTTGTAGTATAAAATCATTTACGAAATTATCGCCTTTCTAAACTCATCTCCATATCTTAAAATATCGGGAATTACTACCTTTTTCAAAAGTCCTAGATCCGCCCCTGTCACAAACTTCTGGCATCTTACGTAACATGTTATATTTATTTATGAATTCCAAATCTCTATTTCGTAACCAAAATTTGGAAATGTTGAACACGTTCAATCATTTTTGGTTTTTTTTTGCAATTATGGATACTGTAAAAATTACATTCTTCAAGCTTTAAAACTTTCTTATTGACCCTTTTTATAGATTCTGGAGGGCTAATGATCTGATTTGTATCTTTAACATCAGCAGGTCAATATTCGTCTTCAACTATTTAACGATATTACCAGTCTACTGGCATGGCTCTGGATAAAATCAAAGTTTTTTTCTTAATTTTGAAAGTGTTTTTTATTTTCACTTCAAAATTGCATGTTTCTGCTTCATTGTTAAAAGTTAAAGTAGAAAACATATATAATAAAACTATGTTAAAGCAGGTGCGTCGCTAAAATAATTGTGAAGTACACACTTCAAAATATTTTTTTTAAAGCTTTACAAACAACATTATAAACTTTCAAAAGCATTTAGTAGAAAAACAAATGATTCAGAAG
Organism: Mytilus galloprovincialis; assembly: GCF_965363235.1. NCBI lineage: Eukaryota > Metazoa > Mollusca > Bivalvia > Mytilida > Mytilidae > Mytilus > Mytilus galloprovincialis. The sequence continues at coordinate 77,395,620 of NC_134845.1, read as the reverse complement.
TGTTTACAAAAAAAATTTATTCTTTGAAAAATAAGTAATTCCCTGATTATTCAATTGAGACAAAGTAACGAAGCGACACATTGTATTAACTCAATCATTTTATTTTGACAAATTACCTAAATCATGTTATTTTGATAAAAATCAAGTAACCATATACATCTACCAAGTGATTGAGTTGTTTGGTATTTTTTTTGGATTAATTTTAGCAGTCAAAAATAATTCTTGTTATACATGTTATACCTCTTTTTGAGCATTCTTCTCCAAAGTGAATAAGATGGCCAACAAAACAAAAAACAAAATTGTTGAAAAGCAAAATTTTACTTTTAAGGATAAATTTATCTACTACAAAAATTGAAATAAGCACTAAGAAAATTAAATATAGATTAAAAAAAAACATGATTAAAATTTGATATCAATAAACAAAGAAATTCATTACTTAGCACTAAAAAAATAAAAGTATGAGGCACTTTAAATATAATAAACAAATTGAAACATAACTTAATTTGTATTCTTTTCAAACGGGATGTATAAAGACACATCCACGTTCATTTTTTTCTATAAAAAGGTTAACTTCTTACTATCCTACTGCCTGTCGAAACAGTCCGGAAATGGTTTGGAAATCTATTCAAGAGTGAAGCAGCTGCACATCTAAATGATTTCTTTCCGTAAGTAATAGTTCAGCCTTTGGTATGTCCAGGATATTACTATACATAAAATTATATTTTGAGTCCTTTAGATTGACTTAGTAACTCAAATACACTGGAGCCTTCCCATTGACAGTTTTGTAAGTTTCTTATCTGTTCTTCAGACAGTTTTTGAACATTAATATGTGGTAGCGTAGCGACAATTTATTTTGTGTCTATGCGGGGGTACAGAGATGCGGAGATGTGTATATAAATTGACAAAGAGGACAATGTGACATTTAATATGGTGAGACATTCAAAGTTAATGCAGGAATGCACGAATAAATTGTAAAACACGCAATCTGGAATATTGCACAATATGTACAACGTTCAATTTTTTTTTATTAAGGACAAGCCTCTCGTTTTAAATATGAAAATGTAACTGTCTCGAGTAGATAAATTTTGCATCACACTTGACGCAGTGGTAGAATCTTTATATAATCAATCGATTGGGAAAAGTATAAATCGGGTCAGAATAAGGGAAAATGATTTATCAACCCCAGAACTGTGATATTCACCAAGACAAACGACCAAAGTAAATATCACATCTCTGGGGGTTGATTAATCATTTTATCAAGTCAAGAATTATTTTATAATATGACTTTTTGATCCATCTCCAATTTTCGAGTATTTGCTATTGATACATGTATTTAACTGATCCTTATTTTATAATATATATATATATCATTTGCTTTGATAGTTGGTAGCTTTTTGATTTTTATAAGTTAAAGTTTTCAATAAAATGTTCACTTAAATATGATTCTGAAATCACTTTATAGGTAGTACTCCTGATTGACAACAGGAAGTACATGATATTGTAACCACGTAGTACGGAGACCCAGTTATTTGCCCCTTCAAATTAGGATAAATAGATAATTGTATATAGTGTACATCGTAATATATCATTCTATTTGTGATAGGATAATTAACTTATAACATTCTATTGGTGAACAGATGTTGTTGACTTCATACTAAAAATGTGCCTATATATTCTATTTTGGCAGAGATACAGATTAGCTTAAGCTCATTGAAAGTCATAGTAAATAAATGGGGTACTTAAGCGCTCAACCCTAACCGTAACATGGGACAGTAGTGTAACAGCACAACATAAGAAAAAAACTGTAACAAATTGGCTTAACTCAATAGATCGATATGAATAGGCAATATTAATCCATCATAATCCGGGGATGATCTCTAGTGCTCCGGGAGGTAATCAGATCCTGCACAACGTGTTGCACCCGTGGCGTTATTCTTGGAAGTACAAACCCAGTGATTTGGTCTAATTTAGTAGGTCACATTCGAGGAAATGAGGACTGGATTGTGGTTACGACAATTATAACATATCCGTCGTCACCTGTGAAGACGATATTCCAAAAAGTTTTGTGCGGGGTATATCAGAGAATGCCATTTATAAAAAAAAGATAAATATTCGGAGGACCACTTCAATACTTGATTGATATGGGTTGCCGCTGGGTTTCTGTTACCCCATCCTTTTCATATAATTTAGATTTCAAAAATGTATACCTTTTCATATATTGCGTAGGTAAAAATGTTACACTTTTCCATATTGTTTGGTTTCGTTTGGTGTGTAATGTAACAATGGAATACCAAAGTGAGAAAAGGGAGAAAATTGATTGATAAAACACAGCCGGGAACACCAAGAAAGATGACAGACGAAGTTAGAGAAATTTTATTGACCTTATATATTTCTGATAGTTTTCCCGACCTATTCACATATTTTCAAGCCTGAAAAGGTGACCTATTCCAGCGGCATCAGCTTGTATATAGGAAGTGGACCCCCCGAGAAAAAAGGTTTGTTTTTCAATTTAGTGCGATGTATATCAGAGAATGCAATTTATAAAACTAAAAGATAGATATTCGTATATGTTCAAATGATCATACACGCTAGAAAAAAATTGGAGCATTCTTAATTTAAGAATTAATATTTTGTCGCTTAGTCTGATACTCCGTTGAACGATTTCTCTGTTACTTTAGCATGAATTGTTTAAAAGTGTCTCATTTGTTGACAATAAAGTACAAGTCATTTGATTTGTGTCTGGCCTGCAACATTAATGTCGCGGAAGTGAAACATAGCAAACCTATTTTCCGTCGTCGGCCTCTTTATCATTTAGATCGTTGGGTTTCTCGTTTGAAATGTTTTACATTAATTTTGTCATTTCGGGACCTTTTTATAGCTTACTATGCGGTATGGATTTTGCTCATTGTTGAAGACCATACAGTGACATATACGTCAATTGGTTTGCGGTTAAGAGTTGTCTCATAGGCAATCAATACCACATTTTTTAATTTTGATATAACTTTTTTGCAGTACATATTGCCGAATTAAACTGTTTTGTCATAATAAATTTGTAAACCTCCATGAATTGTTATAAAACTTGTATATGAGTTAATCTTCAAGATCAAGAAAAAGCATCTACAGAAAAACAATTTTTTTTAATTTTTTTTTTTACCGATAAATGGATTTTTACAGACAACATAACACTTTTACACTGACAGCAAAAATCTTAGGCAAGACACATGGTTCCGTGGAGTCCTTCACCAATTTATAAGAATGCTGCTTCGATTTGAGAACTAAGGACAACAAACCGGTCAGACCAAGTGGTTTTGGAATATCCCCCTTTTTATGTCCGAACTATTGTAATTTTTTAGTACTTGTTTTCTTATTTTTGTCTACCGTTCCCCTTTTTCATACCAAATAACTCTGAAAAATAACTCGAACTTCAATTTGAACTCTACCTCAATGGATAGTTAAACTCATCCGAAGCACATTAAACAAACGACGTATGGAAACCGGATTAAAAATTAAACTATTTTTCAATAAATGGTCACTTGGTTTTACCTCATCAAGTAATGTAATAACCACATCAAAGAATGATACGACCACATCAAATAATCACGGTAACGAACATATCATGTAGTGTAAAATGTCAAATTTAGAAATATTATTACGTAATGTTAAAGTCGTATAAAGAATTAACAAATCACCATTACCAAATAACAAAACCACATCATGTAATGAAACAACTACATAACGTTTAGCCACATACACATCAAATGATGTTGAAGCCATACAACCACATTGCATTATGGTGAAACCTCATCGAGTAATGACAAAACCATATTAATTAATATCAAAACATCATTACGTAATGTCAAAAACATATTGTGTAAAGACAAAATATCATCAAGTAATAATTAAACCACATTACGTAATATCAGATATCACATAAGACGGCTTTGGCGTTCCATAGTTATCTGTTATCTGGAACGGGGGCCAAGTTATTTGCCCCATTGAAACGCATTGAAAATCATAGTTAATAAATGGGGTGCTGTTCAATAAATAATTTTGGGATTTCTGTTTCATGTTAGGCATTGGTTTCGAAGTTTATCAGTACAATCTCGGTGCCTCATGGCCGCCATTCCATTGCAAAATTTTGTTTTGATTGACAACAGAGTCAGTCAGTCTACTTCCGGCGAAGAGTAAAGGCTAGAATTTAGGCAATTTACATTATGTACTGACACCAGATTACATTTAAAACAATCAAAATGTTTATAGAAATTCAAACTAGAAAGCCTACCCTTTCAAATAAATCTACATTCAGTTACAGAACTTGTGTAATAATAACACTACACCATTTTAGATAAAAGTTATATTTTTTAAGAATTACATTCGTACTGGACTGGTTGCCGTAACTGGGATCCTTTTCTATCTGTTAAACAAATCAAACATATGTCAGATTCGCACTTTGTTCGTAGTGAATTGTTTTTTAAACTGATGTACTCTCTTGAAATTAAATAAACGTAGGTGCATGCTAGATTTAATCATATGTGTGTTAAATAAGTTTTAGACAGTTTGTGATTGTGTTATACAATGTATACATTTGAACAAAAAACCCTTTCCTACATTGAAAAGAGGAGGGATTAATAAAAGTAGTTTTACTATAATTATATAACATCATAATACGAATTACATGTGTTTCTTTCCAATGTACTCTCCAAACAGTTTCAGACACTTCACTTTAGTTTAGATCCCATAGGTAAAATTGATTGAATGCAATAATTATACATTAAGCACAGAAACAAAGATATGTACACCTACAATGCTTTGTTTGAAAGATAAAAAGAAAGCATCATTTGCAAAGGGAAATCGAGAGACACAATTATGTTCCGGTAACATGAAAAAAACCACAAGGGACATCAACATGCAAATAAACGAAAAGAAGAGCGACACGACCTTGCAGAAAAAACATATAAAAGGAAATATTCAGGTGGTACTGTTTGGGTTAATAATAACCGTCTCTTGCAAATCAACCACCGAATCGAGATATTTTTTTGTGAACGAGGAAGGAAAGAGGGGGCCTGCGTCATACTAGTGTCATACGGGAAAATTGTAAATATTTATTTTTTAAATGTATAGTTGGTGAATTGGTCTGATCGAGTAATTGATCTCTGGACATTTCATGGCGATGAATTTAGATATTATAACTATATCAATTAATTTTTACATAAAAAAATATAATATTTGGATCCTAATTCTCTTAAAATTCATTAAAAGAATATAAGATGGAAAAATTCCGATGAACAAAAAAAAAAAATGATTGCACGCTTGTTATCTCTTCATTTGTGTTCATTCATTATATTTCGTAGTGTTACATTTGAAATAAAATCGACTGCGGTGCACTCGATATGGTTGAACCTTTTTCATCAACGTGAACCTGTCATGTTTTTCTTTTCTTTCTCATTCACCTAAAAGAAATAAAACCCGAGAAAAAAAGGAAGTAATAGGAGATGACTACATTTTAAAATATATATTATTAAACTTACCATTATTAGCTGCTATAACTACATGTATATCCTCTTCGTAGTCCGTAATGACACACCAAGTCCGAATAGTTTAAAAGAACCGAAAGATTTGTAAGTCGGAGCATACAATACTGAACAAGCAAGTTTTCAATTAATGAAGAAAAGTTAAGTTACTGCAACGGTATGTATGTGAAGTTAGTGTCCGGTTTGTTATTCGTTTTTCGATATTCAATATTCATCAAGCTGCTAGCAAACGTTTCGATAGTCAACTTCTCTAGTTAAAACTAATCAAAATTTGAATATTCGATAACTTATTTAAAGAAAGATAAAATTCAATCGTAGTTATACTTTTAAAACATGATATTTCAAAATACAAACTCTAGTTATATTAAAATTATAACTGTCATATTTAATATGAACATATTTTATATCGAACTGCGGTATACTACTGTTGCCTTTATTAAGCAGTCCCCGTTAAAACATAGAACCCTCCGTTCATAGAGAAGACAAAATATTTTCCACAAATGAGGATCAGGATAAGGTATACAGAATAGAGAAAAGTGGGTAAAAAGTGCTGAATAATGGGTAAAAAATATAAAGAATAGAGAAAAAAAGGACAAAAATATAAAGAATATGTGGTGCTAACATATAAAGAAAAGAGAATAATTACCTTAAAAATTAAAGAGTACAGAAATAAAGTACCCCCCCCCCATCTAGACCCTCACAAATTCATCTTTATTATATCTGTATTTTCGTATTAACTTTTTCTGTGTTAAATTTTATGATGATTGTTTCAATGTGTGAGACATGGGAGTCTATCTAACGCATCCAATCATTTTCATTGACTTTTGTATATATAGGTTGCAATTCTGTAAATATAGACAATGCAATTTCCCATAGGAACTCCCTTTACGGCTACTGTGCCACTTTTACTATGAAGAAGTTTCGTAAAAAATTATATCCTAGAATGGAAAGTTGATATGCAATACTATTCTATTCAAAGGTCAAAACATAGTGCTGTGCGGCATATTTTCAACATTTATAAGCCCCGAACTTCTAACAATTTAAACTTCTAATAAAATTCTGTATCATCCTACCTTCACTCTGGGTCTTCCTCAGAATTCAATTTCGCCGCTTTCCATGTGTATTTATACAGGCATTTTTGCGCCTTTGGCCTTGTATATTTTTAATTTTATTTCAATTATGTGTTTTGGAGTTTAGTATGACATTTAGTTTTACTGAACTAGTACACATTTCTATTTAGGGTCCAGCTGAGGCCCGCCTCTGGGTGCGGAATTTTCTCGCTGCGTTGAAGACCCATTGGAGGCCTTCGGCTGTTGTCTGCTCTTTGGTTGGGTTGTTATCTCTTTGACATATTCCCCATTTCCATTCTCAATCTTAACATTTCCGAGTTATGTCTTTATGAAATGAAACATAGAAATCATATCTGGGAACCAGTACGTAAACAAATAGGTATCAATACTTTGTCTTAGTGTAAGCAAGTTTTATTGACATTAAAAGACCAGGATGGTCCCAATGTCCCTTGCAATATATTTTGAATATCAAACTGCAATTTCAGCCCTCTGAGCTCATCCAAGACAAACAATTTTGCATACATTCCTCTTGATGTTAATTGTATCTATGTGTTTTGTTAGCTAACTCTATGCTAATGTTGTGAAGACTCAAAGATCTGGAAGGTCTGGCCAACGTCATATGCCCTTTTACTTAAATAAATTTAAACATCAAGTCAATTGGAAATTTATTTATTTTTGCATTCCATAGTTATATCTACTTATATTTTAACAGAACAACGACCGTCAATGATAACTCGTAGGGGCCAAAAAATGATTATTTTATGTTAAATATTGAATATAGAAGAAAAAAAACGAATAACAAACCATCCGTTAACTTCACATTCTTTGCAACTCTTTAAATTTTTAGCATGAGTATTTAAATTATATGTGTACCGTAACACATGCAGAATGTATTGAAAACCTTTTCATTTTTAAAAGATGTAAGTTAATTCTAAACATTAGAAATAATTCTGTTAAGATATCATTTGGTGTTTAACCTGGTTAGTTAAATTATGCATGCCATCATATATTGTCGTATTGTTGAAAATACATTTGATTTGTGGTTTGTTTCACGTATACTAAACCAAACTAAACACGAAACACTTCTTTCCATATAAAGTAGTTTCACAATTTTTGCAAAAATAAATTGTAAAAACTCTGGTATATATATTATGAAACGTCGCACGCTAATGGTGTTATTTTGGTGAAATCGTAGACAAAACACATTTCATTAATGTCTATATATCTTTTTGTGATCTTTAAATACTCCCAATGATATTAAGTTATTGTTATAAGCTACTGAGAGGTGTCAAAAGATTTTTGTATTGCGATTAAATCATACCACATCACTTATCTAATATATTTTTGAAAAAGGAAATGAAAACATGAAAACATGAAAAATGAATTAAAAACAAAAACCAATGGAATCCCATGTGATGGTTCGATACCAACAATTAAAATCTTTACGTAGCGTTCACTTTTAAACTATAAATTAAAGGTGCATGCTAGGTTGTATGCATACAATACGTAATCCTGTCATACTAAAGATTAAGAAAAGCATGCGTTCAAAACAGAAGTCAAAGAGAACAATATAGTAGGAAAACAAGACAAGTAACAGACTTTGGACATGTTATTAAATTGGTAAAAAAGGTTTTGATTATGTTGGAAACCAAAGTTTTGTTTTGCAAGATATTCTCTTTCGTTGAACCTAAAGTACTCCAATTGAATTCAATGCACTGCTTGTTTTCCTTGTGCAAAATGAATTTTACTTTAAAAAAAACATTGTTTGTCTATAAAGTATTGCTCGCCGTAGCATCATGGCCCTTATTCTGCAAATACATCCGGATAATCGTTTACAATTGCCTACGTATTCGTATAGTTTCATGGACGAAATACTTGCAATTTACCAAAATACACATACATCGAGGCAATGAGCAAAATTCAGACATTGTTATGTTTTGGAGATAAGTTTAAATAGTGTTATAAAGGCAGAGAAACCTCAATGAAGCTGTCATTTTCTAAAATAGTGGATCTCTTTATAAAGACAATCAAGGAAACGGAAGACAGAAATACTAAATTCTTAATATAAATTCAGTACCAGATGATAAAATACAAATGTTACTTTGTAGAATATCCAAAAAGAATTAATTTTTGTTAATTATCTAACATGCTATGAAATTTACTAATACTTATTGAGGAAATGAATTATAATACATAATCATGTATTTTCTTTCGTCACAGATGCTCTGTAACGATATCATTAGATGTTTCACCTGGTAAGTAAAATTCTGCATACCATCATATATTGTCGTATTGTTGCATTTACATTTGATGACAACTACTGAAAAGGTAAAATTTTAGGGTGACGTATATATTTTAGGTATGTTTTTTTTTGTAAAGGAAATTTTTTATTCAGAAAATTATTATTAAAAAATAAAATTAGAAATGCGATATTTAAACTGGATATTTTAGATTCATAACCGTTTACAATCTAAATTTTACATTATATAATCGCGTTTCGGAGTTCAATATACAAACATATTGTAATGATGGTATACGTTAAAGATTTCGTTCTTGTTTCTTTCATGAATGATGGTCAGTGTTTTGCATGATGAAAATTTTAAAGCTTCAATACGATAGGATTGCATATTGAAAAAAGATAAATTATTTTATACTGTGGATTCATTTATTTTCGTGGGTACCAGTTTTCATGGATTAAGGAAAACTGATACTTTCGTTGATATTTAAATTCGTGGTTTTGCCAAAGTCTGCATTCAAGCCAATGTAAAATTTGCAATTTGTTGTACATTTTAATTCGTGGTAAACCTGCACCCTCGAAATCCACGAAAATTGTTATCCAACGATCATAAATGAATCCACAGTAATGAATGGACAGACAGCTAACATAAAACAACGTAATGTGTATCTAATATGTTAATGTGGAAATTTTAAAGTTCTTCCAAGCCACTGTAACTATAAGTAATTATAAACCAAATTTTATCCACGATTTCAAAATAGTTCGAAAGAAACACCCTTTAAGTTTGTGAGTCATTCCAGAGCGAGGGTGAAGATCACATCTTTCTTTTGAAAAATCATTAAAAATGTTTTTTTTACTATGGAAGTACTTTTATTCGTGTTACCAATTCTCGTGGTTTATGTGGATGGCTTTATCTACGACTTGGAGTATCCAACTGAATGTAACAACTGTTGTCAAAATCAAGACCTATATATTTGACTACTGTTGCGTGCAGATCAAGCATTACATGTAAACGCGCGGACAAAGTTAACGCGGCGTTTACTCGCGTGCACTTCATATAAACGCCGCGTTATCTCTGCGTTTACTTCAAATTTTAGTAGACATCAAAAGTAAACGTGCGTTTACTTTCACGTTTACCTCCGCGTTAACGCAAAAAAGGCGCGTCTTCTAATTTTGTTTAAAGTTAACCAGCGTTTACTTCCGCGTTTACTTGTAAGTTGTGCGTCTTCTGTTTTTCTTTGTAAAAAGTAAACTCACGTTTACTACTGCATGGTGGGTTACCCAAATGACTGGACCAATGATATGACAATGATATAGAACAATGACAGGACCAACATGAAAATTGCTATTAACTTTTTTTAATCATAGGATTTATCTTAAATTCGAACTATAATTAAAATTTCATTATTTAATATTTGAATATAAAAAAAAAAACTTTCAAAAATTGTGAAAACGTCATCTGATCAACGTTTACAATAACCGGACCAATATCATCAATGACAGGACCAAATGAAAGTACTAAGAACTTTTTTTATTTCTCAAAGAATTCATCTCAATTTGAAATATAATAAGCTGGATAATTGTGTTCTTTTTATACCTCAGAATAATTTGTTAGGCATAAAAGTGAAGAAATTTCAAGTTTAAAATTGCAAAATTTGTTGTCGCATAAAAACAGTTGCCAATATTTTCCATTCTGTTACAATATTTTACAATGGCATTAAAAATCTGTTCTTTTTGTCGTTAAGGATGAATAGTTTTACACAAATTTAAGATCAAGATCAAATAAAACAAGTTGATATAGATATATCAATTTTACGTTTCGGGCTTACATTCAATCAAAGGTAATTACATTTAACTTAAACTTTTGAAGGTATTTACTTATTCAGCTTTTATTTGGTCAATATGAGATGTTTTTCGCAGAAGTGATAGTCCGTTATTCGGCGATTGCATCTCTTGTATACTTCCTTGCAATGTTTCTTCCTGAACGGAGAGTAGATCCACCAGGAATTTATGAGAAACCCTTCAAAGAAATGTATGATTACATTGTTGGTAAATTTTAAACTTGGCTATTTTTTCTCAAGATTCGAAACCATATAAGTTAAGTCCAATCGTCAATTCTCGGTCGACTCCGCTACTTTCTTGGAGGATCTGAATCGGCGATATTTTATTGTTTAATAAGAATTAATAATAAAATTCAGAATGGAAATAGGGAATGTGCCAATGAGACAACAACCCGACCATAGAAAAAAACAACAGCAGACGGTCACCAACAGGTCTTCAATGTAGCGGGAAATTCCCGCACCCGGAGGCGTCCTTCAGCTGGGCCCTAAACAAATATATACTAGTTCAGTGATAATGAACACCGTACTAATTTCCAAATTGTACACAAGAAACTAAAATTAAAATAATAAAAGACTCACAAAGGCCAGAGGCTCCTGACTTGGGACAGGCGCAAAAATGCGGCGGGGTTAAACATGTTTGTGAGATCTCAACCCTCCCCTATACCTCTAGCCAATGTAGAAAAGTAAACGCATAACAATACGCACATTAAAATTCAGTTCAAGAGAAGTCCGAGTCTGATGTCAGAAGATGTAACCAAAGAAAATAAACAAAATGACAATAATACATAAATAACAACAGACTACTAGAAGTTAACTGACATGCCAGCTCCAGACTTCAATTAAACTGACTGAAAGATTATGATTTCATCATATGAACATCAGGCACAATCCTTCCCGTTAGGGGTAAGTATCATACTATCATAACATATATGAGAAGAACATAACCCGTGTGTGCATCATTCAAGTATGGTTATGGTAAACATGAATTGTAGGAGTGATGCATAAACCCAAGTGAGATTAAGAGATATATCAACAGCTCCCATGAATGACAAAGCAAAACATATTTCATTTAAAAAATAATTATTTTGTAAAACAAAGAAAAGTTCTTTTTCAATTTTTACAGTGAAACATATTGATCTGAATGTTTGAATATAGCAAAAAAAGAGTTTGAATATAGCAAGATACGACTACTAAGGCTAAATTCATTATTTATTTCCAGGTAGCAGCGAATAAAGAGAAGAGAGTAAAATACAATGTGGTACCTAGAAAAGGGGGCAGAGGTTTCTTTATGCTTAATATTATTTATATTGGTCTTAAGTTTCGGTTACAATAACAAGAATAATTAAAAACCAATTCTTCAGAGAACAATTGAAGGTCTTTCCACCTCGATAATAAGAATGAAATTTAAAAAATGATGTTAGAAAATGTCACTCCTTGTTAATGTAATTTGGTTTTTCGAATTGATATAAAAAAATAAGATTAATAGGTATATGCAGAAGACTTAATTGTTTTAGTATGAACAGAAAATAATTTTTAGCATAGGTCAAAATCTAGAACGTCAAAATGACATTTGACTTTGACCTCAATTTCAAGGTCATATGTCAGTGATCTCAAATCAAAAGACCCCAGGTCAATCATTTGTATGGTTGTGGAGAAATACTGATTTCAAATACATAAGGGGAGAAAACTCCTATAAGGGTTAACCAAAACACTTCGACTGAATAGGTTGAAGTTGCGCCTTTTTGTAAACAGCAATTTGGCAAACAAATCATATCATTTACTGTAACAGTTTCTTTTGAATAACGATAACAAGCAAAATTCAAAAATTTATAACATGACCTTGACCTTCGACCTTGATCTCTATTTCAAGGTCATAGGTAAGTGAACACAAAACGGAAGACCGGAGGTCAATCACTTGTATGGTTGTGGAGAAATACTGATTTGAAATACATAAGGGGAGAAAACTCCTATAAGGGTTAACCAAAACACTTTGATTGAAATAGGTTGAAGTTGCGCCTTCTTGTAAACAGTTATTTAGCAAACACATCATATCATTTACTGTCACAGTTTCTGTGGTATAACGATAACAAGCAAAATTCAAAATTTAGAACATGACCTTGACCTTTGACCTTGACCTCAATTTCCTTCAAATGGACCAAGGACTTCATATCAAAAGACTGTAGGCCTCTACGACTTATAACGTATGAATTGATCCAACAAATCGCCTATTTTAAATTTTCAAAGGGAAATAACTCCCATAAGATGTCTTCCGATCACTAACGTCAAAATAAACCAAATCATTCTCAAGAGTAGACGAACAATTTGGTGAAAACAGTTTGCTAAAATCTTTTACGGTTTAAGAGATATAGCGATAACAAGAAAAAGGGGACGCGGGGAGATAACTCCTATAAGAATAAGTGTTCGGTCACACAGGGTGAGTTTTGAAACCTCCATTACTGTACAACATCATTGGCCAAAAAATCAATTTGATATGTTGTAAGACAAAAAAGCATCTCAGACGGCAGAAGAAAAAAAAAAAAAAAAAAAAAAATAATCAGAAGAAAAACAAAAGGTCTTTCCACGAAAAGTGGAAAGACCTAATTTAGTGTGAACCAGACAATAACGAACCTTTTTGGCAGATTAATTTTAAATGCATATTCTGATTACTCTGACATCTGATTGCATTTTTTTTTTCATTATTGGATAAAAAAATCACCTAAATAATTGAATTTACAGTATGGTTTAAGTGTGCAGATATGTATTACGTAAAATGCAGAGGCGGATTTAGGGGGAAAGGCAGGGGGTTACCCCCTCCTTTGTTGGAATGATTTGGTTGATTAGGTATGAAATCATTGAAGCATTACTGGAGCGGGCCGCCTCTTAGGCAGTCAGTGCACCACCCCCTCCCCCACACACACATACACACACTGAAATGCCATGGCTTATAAAAGAAATACAAACTTGTTTACACAATTTATTTGATTTGAATAACTTAAGAATTTAAGAATTTTCAAACTCTTAGCAAGTCTTGCAATTTCTTGTCAACATTACACATCTTCGCAGGGCTAATGGATTTTCTGTTAATAGTGCCAGTGAACCATTATTCCTAGATGCGTATATGTAAGGGATTTCTTTAGATGGATGATGACGGATCTTTGGAGAGTTAATGTTAAGGATTCGTTTGTAGTTGTTGAATATTAACATATACGCAATCGTTAGTGTTTCCTGCTATTAAGTACCCGGTTGTTATTACTTGTCCACACAACAACATGCTAACAAGAGTAACGAGAGATCTTGGAACAGAATTCTCCTCACAGTGCACGGAAAAACTAACGTCAAACCCAAATGTAACAATAAACATGTCGCTGAGAATTATTGTTACTGCTTTATAAATCTGTATTTAGTTTGAGCCAGAGTAATCCTCGCCTGCTTTCTGAAACGAGGGTCCTATATCATCTTTGAAAGCAAGGCAATTCTCTTTCCCTTGGTTTTTATTCCTGAATATCAGGTTAATAAGCAAGCATTACCGGTAGATATACGAAGTTGTTGTATGAATGCCATTGAGACAACACTCCATCCAAGTCAAACATGTGAAAGCTTTCTCACACGCAAACAACCCATAATTGGAAAATGTAAGATGTCTATTCTTTTATCTTGTACTATGAACTATGACTTCAATGTCAACACCTAGATTCCATTTTCGCCTAGAAAAAGGCTGACATCAGGAATACTGGTGCTAAATCTCCTTCGGTTGCCAGAGAACACTTTACATAATTTATTAAGTTGAGCTGATTTCAAAATTTAGTGAGTGGAAGCCATCAATTAAAAAGAAAAAAAGGACCAAGGAAGGCGCGTAATCAAACATCACAAGTCATAGAGAACAAGCAATAATATGACCAAAAGAAAAATATCGAACGAAAAAATGCGCAAACCATTATCAAACAAAAATAAAGAATTAGTAGTGCAAACCTAAATAAAAAAAATTATAAACGCAGGAAAAAAGATAACTTTGTCTGATAGTGTCGATTCCATTTTACATGTTAACACCATCTTCATTTAGACAAATGGTCCGTTCCCTTACCCATTGACATTTACTCACATTCATTAAAAAACAATTCCAGCATTGTTTGTTTAATTCGGAGAGATGAGGGGTCTGAATTAAAGACTATATATTTTTCTAATAATTTGTCCAAAGGTAGTTTATGTCATGCTTTTTTAGAAATATGATATAAAATTTTGGTCCCCAGGCTTTTTTTAACGCTACAGGTTGTGTATAACAATTGTCAGATTTTGTATAGATTATGCATGGAAAATCCAGTTTTGTGTGATAAAAGGAAACTACACCATAGAAAGTTAAGATAAAGTATGAGAATATAGCTCTAATTATATGCTTTCAGATAATAACAATATAAGAACAAGACCAAATGGGGTCACGGACTCATTTTCTTGCTACATAACAAAATAGGTAGATTCACGACACATTCTATTATAAATAGTACTTGATCTAATTTATCTTCCCTTATATCTAAATTATCTCCCCTTATTTGGCAAAGTTGAAAAACAATGAATGAAGCAAAAATGATCTGTTTTTTTTAGTGAAATACAGCCGTCAATATAATCGAACACATGAGTTTCTATATCAACATGAACAGACTTTCACATGAGTTACATACTACTCTTGAATTTTGCACATTTCATTAAAGATCAGACCGTTTGTGATCTGATATATCAAAATCAAAGATGAAGCAAGACACAAAAGATACCTTATATACTTATTTTCAACTTCTGGCTAATCACAAAGCTAGTATTTCCTTTGGAAAATGATGAGAGGTATTTGAGATAATTGAAAATATTTTCAACCAGCAGTAACAGTGTGCCAACCATAAATTAACATAGTTTGCACTTATTGTAGTTAATGTGCCAGGCAACCATACGTTTGTCGAATATGGGTGTAAAAAGCAAGTAAGTCAACCGCAAAACAATAAATTGTTTGGCAAAAATAATAAATCTTATCACACTAGTTTGCTTTTTTCAATCCAAGGTTTTTTTAACAAGTATATGCATAACATGCCATACCAATACATTTTGTAAATGATGTAAAATTCTTACACATCATCATTAAACATGTTAAAGCTCGTTTGAACCCACCATATTAACATATGCCGACTTTTTAATACATTTGATTTCATTAGAGGTGTCGGGTACGGCATATATACTTTATATGTTTCGGCGTTTTTAGTGATGTTCACTTTCACTGCATAAGTACACTTTTTTGTTTATGGGCCAGCTGACACCCGCCTACGGCTGCGGGATTTGCTTGCTATGTTGAAGACCCATTGGTGACCTTTGGTTGTTTTCATTTCTTTGGTCGAGTTGTCATCTTTTTGACACATTTCCCATTTCCGTTCTCAATTGTGTTTACTAAAGTGCTTGATCCCATTTAAATGTTGAACGAAGGCATCCATTCCTCCTTGGAAAAGTTCTGTAAAACGAATGAACTTTCTCATAGCTAGTAGACGATAGCACTGTAAACTCGCAATGTTTAGCTTCTAAACTGCGGTTAACTCGGAGTTGTAACCATATGTTACTGTAAACAGTGATTCACCTCGGGCTGAATGATTTTTATTCTTGGATGCAGAATTCCGTATTAGACATGTGTGCTTGTTCCATTTCGATACCTTAACTTATATGTTTATTGAATCTGTGCATCATTCAAGTATGGTTATGGTAAACATGAATTGTAGGAGTGATGCATAAACCCAAGTGAGATTAAGAGATATATCAACAGCTCCCATGAATGACAAAGCAAAACATATTTCATTTAAAAAATAATTATTTTGTAAAACAAAGAAAAGTTCTTTTTCAATTTTTACAGTGAAACATATTGATCTGAATGTTTGAATATAGCAAAAAAAGAGTTTGAATATAGCAAGATACGACTACTAAGGCTAAATTCATTATTTATTTCCAGGTAGCAGCGAATAAAGAGAAGAGAGTAAAATACAATGTGGTACCTAGAAAAGGGGGCAGAGGTTTCTTTATGCTTAATATTATTTATATTGGTCTTAAGTTTCGGTTACAATAACAAGAATAATTTAGTGTGAACCAGACAATAACGAACCTTTTTGGCAGATTAATTTTAAATGCATATTCTGATTACTCTGACATCTGATTGCATTTTTTTTTTTCATTATTGGATAAAAAAATCACCTAAATAATTGAATTTACAGTATGGTTTAAGTGTGCAGATATGTATTACGTAAAATGCAGAGGCGGATTTAGGGGGAAAGGCAGGGGGTTACCCCCTCCTTTGTTGGAATGATTTGGTTGATTAGGTATGAAATCATTGAAGCATTACTGGAGCGGGCCGCCTCTTAGGCAGTCAGTGCACCACCCCCTCCCCCACACACACATACACACACTGAAATGCCATGGCTTATAAAAGAAATACAAACTTGTTTACACAATTTATTTGATTTGAATAACTTAAGAATTCATTGGTAATAAGACTAGTATGGATAAAGTAACATATCAACGGAATAAAAAGGAAAGACACAACCTTTTCAAACACGTCTCAGAAAACTAAACATAAAACATTGCAAAAGGTAATTTTGAATAATAACAATATCAATATATTGAAGAAGAAACATATTTTATGCCTTTAAGGACAGAGAGAGAGACAAATACATAACATGCTTACATGTATACAGGCTACGTAAAGTTACGAAATAATAAAATAGAGTGTTAAGAAACCAAATTACAATACTGTTAAACTACACTTGAAAAACTAGTCCCCGAGCTCCATTTGTATTTTGACCTGAAGTTTACAAAGAACGTAAAAATGTAACAACAAAATCACCTCGCTTCGTAACTTTCTGAACATATTCCTTTTCCCTAAAAGTAGCTGGCCCTTTCATATGTAAGTGTAAAGTGTATTGATCGTGTGCAACTATAAACACTGAATGTTCTAACCATACTTCTTAGATTTTTTTTACCGAAAATAGAGTTTATTTTTGTCTGTTTGGTTCTAAGAACAGAACAAGCATGTAAGATGTTAATTGTTTTTTCACTGGAGCCTGAAAAAGTTTCAGATCCAAACAGAAGAACGGAAGTCAATTCCCCGTCATTCGACGTTTGGAAATCGACACAATGATCATCTAGACCTCAAAACAGTACTTTTATCTACTTTACACCTTTGAACACGAACAATCTTGGATAGTCGACACTTCGAAGAGAAAATTTCAGTCCGTTTATCATTGAAATGTTGATTGACCATGTCTATTTCCTCAAGGGTTAGAATGCTCTTTGATGAAACTTTGTCCATGACAAACTTTTGCTCCATTTAGGGGAATCGTATAAAATATAATAAGTCACCTAGAGATTGTCTTACGTTGTGATCTGTTGTCAATATATTTTGTTTTCCCCACCTCTGTTCGGCCCATAAGATCATCATTGCAAAGACATTTTCTTCTTCGCAAAGTAGTTTATCAGATTGCATTCCGCAGATAAATGTAGGAAATTGAATGATTCCAAGCAGCATCCTCGTCCTTTCTTAAGAATGAATTTCAGTGCTTTCTCTTCCGATTCCTTCATTTGGAAATCATGTACAGTTTGAAATACAACAAATAAACAAATGCATGTTCGATATCTATATTTGTAGATAAAAAAAATACTACATCGGTCTTTCATAGTTATACATATACTTTTCTGATCCACATATAACTTCTCCAACATTTTCAAAGTCCAAAGTTATTGTGTCAGTATATTTATATACCTGTAGAAAGAAACGCTTAATACTGTTTTCAGCTGTAAAAGGGTTTCCACTGGGTCAATTTTTTTTTTTTGCCATCCCTTCCCCCAAAACATATTCTTGTTCACCACTTTCAATTTGTTTTCGCCAATTTATTTTCACTTCTTAAAAGACACTAAATTGCATCGTCGTTATCTCTTGCAGTACGGAATCCAGGGGGTCGCCAAAAAATCAAAATATCATGTTATCATAATATATAAGAATTTGTAGTATAAAATCATTTACGAAATTATCGCCTTTCTAAACTCATCTCCATATCTTAAAATATCGGGAATTACTACCTTTTTCAAAAGTCCTAGATCCGCCCCTGTCACAAACTTCTGGCATCTTACGTAACATGTTATATTTATTTATGAATTCCAAATCTCTATTTCGTAACCAAAATTTGGAAATGTTGAACACGTTCAATCATTTTTGGTTTTTTTTTGCAATTATGGATACTGTAAAAATTACATTCTTCAAGCTTTAAAACTTTCTTATTGACCCTTTTTATAGATTCTGGAGGGCTAATGATCTGATTTGTATCTTTAACATCAGCAGGTCAATATTCGTCTTCAACTATTTAACGATATTACCAGTCTACTGGCATGGCTCTGGATAAAATCAAAGTTTTTTTCTTAATTTTGAAAGTGTTTTTTATTTTCACTTCAAAATTGCATGTTTCTGCTTCATTGTTAAAAGTTAAAGTAGAAAACATATATAATAAAACTATGTTAAAGCAGGTGCGTCGCTAAAATAATTGTGAAGTACACACTTCAAAATATTTTTTTTAAAGCTTTACAAACAACATTATAAACTTTCAAAAGCATTTAGTAGAAAAACAAATGATTCAGAAGTGTTTACAAAAAAAAATTATTCTTTGAAAAATAAGTAATTCCCTGATTATTCAATTGAGACAAAGTAACGAAGCGACACATTGTATTAACTCAATCATTTTATTTTGACAAATTACCTAAATCATGTTATTTTGATAAAAATCAAGTAACCATATACATCTACCAAGTGATTGAGTTGTTTGGTATTTTTTTTGGATTAATTTTAGCAGTCAAAAATAATTCTTGTTATACATGTTATACCTCTTTTTGAGCATTCTTCTCCAAAGTGAATAAGATGGCCAACAAAACAAAAAACAAAATTGTTGAAAAGCAAAATTTTACTTTTAAGGATAAATTTATCTACTACAAAAATTGAAATAAGCACTAAGAAAATTAAATATAGTTTAAAAAAAAACATGATTAAAATTTGATATCAATAAACAAAGAAATTCATTACTTAGCACTAAAAAAATAAAAGTATGAGGCACTTTAAATATAATAAACAAATTGAAACATAACTTAATTTGTATTCTTTTCAAACGGGATGTATAAAGACACATCCACGTTCATTTTTTTCTATAAAAAGGTTAACTTCTTACTATCCTACTGCCTGTCGAAACAGTCCGGAAATGGTTTGGAAATCTATTCAAGAGTGAAGCAGCTGCACATCTAAATGATTTCTTTCCGTAAGTAATAGTTCAGCCTTTGGTATGTCCAGGATATTACTATACATAAAATTATATTTTGAGTCCTTTAGATTGACTTAGTAACTCAAATACACTGGAGCCTTCCCATTGACAGTTTTGTAAGTTTCTTATCTGTTCTTCAGACAGTTTTTGAACATTAATATGTGGTAGCGTAGCGACAATTTATTTTGTGTCTATGCGGGGGTACAGAGATGCGGAGATGTGTATATAAATTGACAAAGAGGACAATGTGACATTTAATATGGTGAGACATTCAAAGTTAATGCAGGAATGCACGAATAAATTGTAAAACACGCAATCTGGAATATTGCACAATATGTACAACGTTCAATTTTTTTTTATTAAGGACAAGCCTCTCGTTTTAAATATGAAAATGTAACTGTCTCGAGTAGATAAATTTTGCATCACACTTGACGCAGTGGTAGAATCTTTATATAATCAATCGATTGGGAAAAGTATAAATCGGGTCAGAATAAGGGAAAATGATTTATCAACCCCAGAACTGTGATATTCACCAAGACAAACGACCAAAGTAAATATCACATCTCTGGGGGTTGATTAATCATTTTATCAAGTCAAGAATTATTTTATAATATGACTTTTTGATCCATCTCCAATTTTCGAGTATTTGCTATTGATACATGTATTTAACTGATCCTTATTTTATAATATATATATATATCATTTGCTTTGATAGTTGGTAGCTTTTTGATTTTTATAAGTTAAAGTTTTCAATAAAATGTTCACTTAAATATGATTCTGAAATCACTTTATAGGTAGTACTCCTGATTGACAACAGGAAGTACATGATATTGTAACCACGTAGTACGGAGACCCAGTTATTTGCCCCTTCAAATTAGGATAAATAGATAATTGTATATAGTGTACATCGTAATATATCATTCTATTTGTGATAGGATAATTAACTTATAACATTCTATTGGTGAACAGATGTTGTTGACTTCATACTAAAAATGTGCCTATATATTCTATTTTGGCAGAGATACAGATTAGCTTAAGCTCATTGAAAGTCATAGTAAATAAATGGGGTACTTAAGCGCTCAACCCTAACCGTAACATGGGACAGTAGTGTAACAGCACAACATAAGAAAAAAACTGTAACAAATTGGCTTAACTCAATAGATCGATATGAATAGGCAATATTAATGCATCATAATCCGGGGATGATCTCTAGTGCTCCGGGAGGTAATCAGATCCTGCACAACGTGTTGCACCCGTGGCGTTATTCTTGGAAGTACAAACCCAGTGATTTGGTCTAATTTAGTAGGTCACATTCGAGGAAATGAGGACTGGATTGTGGTTACGACAATTATAACATATCCGTCGTCACCTGTGAAGACGATATTCCAAAAAGTTTTGTGCGGGGTATATCAGAGAATGCCATTTATAAAAAAAAAAGATAAATATTCGGAGGACCACTTCAATACTTGATTGATATGGGTTGCCGCTGGGTTTCTGTTACCCCATCCTTTTCATATAATTTAGATTTCAAAAATGTATACCTTTTCATATATTGCGTAGGTAAAAATGTTACACTTTTCCATATTGTTTGGTTTCGTTTGGTGTGTAATGTAACAATGGAATACCAAAGTGAGAAAAGGGAGAAAATTGATTGATAAAACACAGCCGGGAACACCAAGAAAGATGACAGACGAAGTTAGAGAAATTTTATTGACCTTATATATTTCTGATAGTTTTCCCGACCTATTCACATATTTTCAAGCCTGAAAAGGTGACCTATTCCAGCGGCATCAGCTTGTATATAGGAAGTGGACCCCCCGAGAAAAAAGGTTTGTTTTTCAATTTAGTGCGATGTATATCAGAGAATGCAATTTATAAAACTAAAAGATAGATATTCGTATATGTTCAAATGATCATACACGCTAGAAAAAAATTGGAGCATTCTTAATTTAAGAATTAATATTTTGTCGCTTAGTCTGATACTCCGTTGAACGATTTCTCTGTTACTTTAGCATGAATTGTTTAAAAGTGTCTCATTTGTTGACAATAAAGTACAAGTCATTTGATTTGTGTCTGGCCTGCAACATTAATGTCGCGGAAGTGAAACATAGCAAACCTATTTTCCGTCGTCGGCCTCTTTATCATTTAGATCGTTGGGTTTCTCGTTTGAAATGTTTTACATTAATTTTGTCATTTCGGGACCTTTTTATAGCTTACTATGCGGTATGGATTTTGCTCATTGTTGAAGACCATACAGTGACATATACGTCAATTGGTTTGCGGTTAAGAGTTGTCTCATAGGCAATCAATACCACATTTTTTAATTTTGATATAACTTTTTTGCAGTACATATTGCCGAATTAAACTGTTTTGTCATAATAAATTTGTAAACCTCCATGAATTGTTATAAAACTTGTATATGAGTTAATCTTCAAGATCAAGAAAAAGCATCTACAGAAAAACAATTTTTTTTAATTTTTTTTTTTACCGATAAATGGATTTTTACAGACAACATAACACTTTTACACTGACAGCAAAAATCTTAGGCAAGACACATGGTTCCGTGGAGTCCTTCACCAATTTATAAGAATGCTGCTTCGATTTGAGAACTAAGGACAACAAACCGGTCAGACCAAGTGGTTTTGGAATATCCCCCTTTTTATGTCCGAACTATTGTAATTTTTTAGTACTTGTTTTCTTATTTTTGTCTACCGTTCCCCTTTTTCATACCAAATAACTCTGAAAAATAACTCGAACTTCAATTTGAACTCTACCTCAATGGATAGTTAAACTCATCCGAAGCACATTAAACAAACGACGTATGGAAACCGGATTAAAAATTAAACTATTTTTCAATAAATGGTCACTTGGTTTTACCTCATCAAGTAATGTAATAACCACATCAAAGAATGATACGACCACATCAAATAATCACGGTAACGAACATATCATGTAGTGTAAAATGTCAAATTTAGAAATATTATTACGTAATGTTAAAGTCGTATAAAGAATTAACAAATCACCATTACCAAATAACAAAACCACATCATGTAATGAAACAACTACATAACGTTTAGCCACATACACATCAAATGATGTTGAAGCCATACAACCACATTGCATTATGGTGAAACCTCATCGAGTAATGACAAAACCATATTAATTAATATCAAAACATCATTACGTAATGTCAAAAACATATTGTGTAAAGACAAAATATCATCAAGTAATAATTAAACCACATTACGTAATATCAGATATCACATAAGACGGCTTTGGCGTTCCATAGTTATCTGTTATCTGGAACGGGGGCCAAGTTATTTGCCCCATTGAAACGCATTGAAAATCATAGTTAATAAATGGGGTGCTGTTCAATAAATAATTTTGGGATTTCTGTTTCATGTTAGGCATTGGTTTCGAAGTTTATCAGTACAATCTCGGTGCCTCATGACCGCCATTCCATTGCAAAATTTTGTTTTGATTGACAACAGAGTCAGTCAGTCTACTTCCGGCGAAGAGTAAAGGCTAGAATTTAGGCAATTTACATTATGTACTGACACCAGATTACATTTAAAACAATCAAAATGTTTATAGAAATTCAAACTAGAAAGCCTACCCTTTCAAATAAATCTACATTCAGTTACAGAACTTGTGTAAAAATAACACTACACCATTTTAGATAAAAGTTATATTTTTAAGAATTACATTCGTACTGGACTGGTTGCCGTAACTGGGATCCTTTTACATCTGTTAAACAAATCAAACATATGTCCGATTCGCACTTTGTTCGTAGTGAATTGTTTTTTAAACCGATGTATTCTCTTGAAATTAAATAAACGTAGGTGCATGTTAGATTTAATCATTTGTGTGTTAAATAAGTTTTAGACAATTTCGTGATTGTGTTATACAAAATTTGAACAAAAAACCCTGTCCTACATTGAAAAGAGGAGGGATTAATAAAAGTAGTTTTACTATAATTATATAACATCATAATACGAATTACATTTGTTTCTTTCCAATGTACTTTCCAAACAGTTTCAGACACTTCACTTTAGTTTAGATCCCATAGGTAAAATTGATTGAATGCAATAATTATACATTAAGCACAGAAACAAAGATATGTACACCTACAATGCTTTGTTTTGAAAGATAAAAAGAAAGCATCATTTGCAAAGGGAAATCGGGAGACACAATTATGTTCCGGTAACATGAAAAAAAAACACAAGGGACATTAATATGCAACTAAACGAAAAGAAGAGCGACACGACCTTGCAGAAAAACGTATAAAAGGAAATATTCAGATGGTACCGTTTGGGCTAACAATAACCGTCTCTTGCAAATCAACCACCGAATCGAGATATTTTTTTGTGAACGAGGAAGGAAAGAGGGGGACTGCGTCATACTAGTGTCATACGGGAAAATTGTAAATATTTTTTTTTAAATGTATAGTTGGTGAATTGGTCTGATCGATTAATTGATCTCTGGACATTTCATGGCGATGAATTTAGATATTATACTATATAAATTCATTTTTACATAAAAAGATAAAATATTTGGATCCTAATTTTCCTAAAGTTCATTGAAATAATATAAGATGGAAAAATTCCGATGAACAAAAAAAAATTAAATTGATTGCACGCTTGTTATCTCTTTATTTGTGCTCATTCAATATATTTCATAGTGCACTCGATATGGTTGAACCTTTTTCATCAACGTGAACCTGTCATGTTTTTCTTTTCTTTCTCATTCACCTAAAAGAAATAAAACCCGAGAAAAAAAAGGAAGTAATAGATGACTACATTTTAAAATATATATTATTAAACTTACCATTATTAGCTGCTATAACTATATCCTCTTTGTTGTCCGTGATAATTATTTCATGAGGACGCCGTATGTCAGTGTAAGATCACCCCCTATGGCCGGAGGCCAGAGCATGATCTAACACTGACACACCAAGTCCGAATAGTTTAAAAGAACCGAAAGATTTGTAAGTCGGAGCATAAAATACTGAACAAGCAAGTTTTCAATTATTGAAGAAAAGTTAAGTTACTGCAACGGTATGTATGTGAAGTTAGTGTCCGGTTCGTTATTCGTTTTTCGATATTCAATATCCAACAAGCTGCTAGCAAACGTTTCGATATTCAACTTCTCTAGTTAAAACTATTTGAATATTCGATAACTTATTCAATGAAAGATAAAAAGCAATCGTAGTTATACTTTTAAAACATGATATTTCAAAATACAAACTAACACTCTAGTAGTATTTGAAAATATATTAAATATAGATATGGAAAAGTTAAAAAGGACATGTCCGTAATGTTTTGTCTTCGATACAAAGTATATACTGGGGACTCAGAGTTCAAGTTTGATATAAAAATATCAAAATATATTGCAAAAGACTACCGGAGAGAGACCCTCCTGATCTTTTAATGTCGATAACATTTGGCTAACAATTAGACTAGGTATGAATACAGATATTTCCCAGAAACATTTCTTCTTCGATATGTAAGTCACTGTAACCAAAATTATAACTGTCATATTCAATATGAACATATTTTATATCGAACTTCGGTATACTATACTGTTGCCTTTATTAAGCAGTCCCCGGTAAAACATAGAGCCCTCCGTTCATAGGGAAGACAAAATATTTTCCACAAATGAGGATCAGGATGGGTTTACAGAATAGATAAAAGTGGGTAAAAAGTGCTGAATAATGGGTAAAAAATATAAAGAATAGAGAAAATAGGACAAAAATATAAAGAATAGAGAAAAATAGAACAAAAATATAAAGAATAGAGAAAAATAGAACAAAAATATAAAGAATAGAGAAAAATAGAACAAAAATATAAAGAATAGAGAAAAATAGAACAAAAATATAAAGAATAGAGAATAATAGGACAAAAATATAAAGAATAGAGAAAAATAGAACAAAAAACAAAAATAGAAAGAATAGAGAAAAATAGAACAAAAATATAAAAAAATAGAGAAAAATAGAACAAAAAACAAAAATAGAAAGAATAGAGAAAAATAGGACAAAAATATAAAGAATAGAGAAAAATAGGACAAAAATATAAAGAATAGAGAAAAATAGGACAAAAATATAAAGAATAGAGAAAAATAGGACAAAAATATAAAGAATAGAGAAAAATAGAACAAAAATATAAAGAATAGAGAACAATGGGCAAAAAGTATAAAGAATAGAGAAAAATAGAACAAAAATATAAAGAATAGAGAAAAATAGAACAAAAATATAAAGAATAGAGAAAAATAGAACAAAAATATAAAGAATAGAGAAAAATAGAACAAAAATATAAAGAATAAAGAAAAATAGGACAAAAATATAAAGAATAGAGAAAAATAGAACAAAATATAAAGAATAGAGAAAAATAGAACAAAAATATAAAGAATAGAGAAAAATAGGACAAAAATATAAAGAATAGAGAAAAATAGAACAAAAATATAAAGATCAAAAATATAAAGAATAGAGAAAAATAGAACAAAAATATAAAGAATAGAGAAAAATAGAACAAAAATATAAAGAAAAAAAGAACAAAAATATAAAGAATAGAGAAAAATAGAACAAAAATATAAAGAATAGAGAAAAATAGGACAAAAATATAAAGAATAGAGAAAAATAGAACAAAAATATAAAGAATAGAGAAAAATAGAACAAAAATATAAAGATCAAAAATATAAAGAATAGAGAAAAATAGAACAAAAATATAAAGAATAGAGAAAAATAGAACAAAAATATAAAGAATAGAGAAAAATAGAACAAAAATATAAAGAATAGAGAAAAATAGAACAAAAATATAAAGATCAAAAATATAAAGAATAGAGAAAAATAGAACAAAAATATAAAGAATAGAGAAAAATAGAACAAAAATATAAAGAATAGAGAAAAATAGGACAAAAATATAAAGAATAGAGAAAAATAGAACAAAAATATAAAGAATAGAGAAAAATAGAACAAAAATATAAAGAATAGAGAAAAATAGGACAAAAATATAAAGAATAGAGAAAAATAGAACAAAAATATAAAGAATAGAGAAAAATAGAACAAAAATATAAAGAATAGAGAAAAATAGAACAAAAATATAAAGAAAAAAAGAACAAAAATATAAAGAATAGAGAAAAATAGAACAAAAATATAAAGAATAGAGAAAAATAGGACAAAAATATAAAGAATAGAGAAAAATAGAACAAAAATATAAAGAATAGAGAAAAATAGAACAAAAATATAAAGATCAAAAATATAAAGAATAGAGAAAAATAGAACAAAAATATAAAGAATAGAGAAAAATAGAACAAAAATATAAAGAATAGAGAAAAATAGAACAAAAATATAAAGAATAGAGAAAAATAGAACAAAAATATAAAGATCAAAAATATAAAGAATAGAGAAAAATAGAACAAAAATATAAAGAATAGAGAAAAATAGAACAAAAATATAAAGAATAGAGAAAAATAGGACAAAAATATAAAGAATAGAGAAAAATAGAACAAAAATATAAAGAATAGAGAAAAATAGAACAAAAATATAAAGAATAGAGAAAAATAGGACAAAAATATAAAGAATAGAGAAAAATAGAACAAAAATATAAAGAATAGAGAAAAATAGAACAAAAATATAAAGAATAGAGAAAAATAGAACAAAAATATAAAGAATAGAGAAAAATAGAACAAAAATATAAAGAATAGAGAAAAATAGAACAAAAATATAAAGAATAGAGAAAAATAGGACAAAAATATAAAGAATAGAGAAAAATAGAACAAAAATATAAAGAATAGAGAAAAATAGAACAAAAATATAAAGAATAGAGAAAAATAGAACAAAAATATAAAGAATAGAGAAAAATAGGACAAAAATATAAAGAATAGAGAAAAATAGAACAAAAATATAAAGAATAGAGAAAAATAGAACAAAAATATAAAGATCAAAAATATAAAGAATAGAGAAAAATAGAACAAAAATATAAAGAATAGAGAAAAATAGAACAAAAATATAAAGATCAAAAATATAAAGAATAGAGAAAAATAGAACAAAAATATAAAGAATAGAGAAAAATAGAACAAAAATATAAAGAATAGAGAAAAATAGGACAAAAATATAAAGAATAGAGAAAAATAGGACAAAAATATAAAGAATAGAGAAAAATAGAACAAAAATATAAAGAATAGAGAAAAATAGGACAAAAATATAAAGAATAGAGAAAAATAGAACAAAAATATAAAGAATAGAGAAAAATAGAACAAAAATATAAAGAATAGAGAAAAATAGGACAAAAATATAAAGAATAGAGAAAAATAGAACAAAAATATAAAGAATAGAGAAAAATAGAACAAAAAACAAAAATAGAAAGAATAGAGAAAAATAGGACAAAAATATAAAGAATAGAGAAAAATAGGACAAAAATATAAAGAATAGAGAAAAATAGAACAAAAATATAAAGAATAGAGAAAAATAGAACAAAAATATAAAGATAAAAAATATAAAGAATAGAGAAAAATAGAACAAAAATATAAAGATAAAAAATATAAAGAATAGAGAAAAATAGAACAAAAATATAAAGAATAGAGAAAAATAGAACAAAAATATAAAGAATAGAGAAAAATAGAACAAAAATATAAAGAATAGAGAAAAATAGAACAAAAATATAAAGAATAGAGAAAAATAGGACAAAAATATAAAGAATAGAGAAAAATAGAACAAAAATATAAAGAATAGAGAAAAATAGAACAAAAATATAAAGATCAAAAATATAAAGAATAGAGAAAAATAGAACAAAAATATAAAGAATAGAGAAAAATAGAACAAAAATATAAAGAATAGAGAAAAATAGAACAAAAATATAAAGATCAAAAATATAAAGAATAGAGAAAAATAGAACAAAAATATAAAGAATAGAGAAAAATAGAACAAAAATATAAAGAATAGAGAAAAATAGGACAAAAATATAAAGAATAGAGAAAAATAGGACAAAAATATAAAGAATAGAGAAAAATAGAACAAAATATAAAGAATAGAGAAAAATAGGACAAAAATATAAAGAATAGAGAAAAATAGAACAAAAATATAAAGATCAAAAATATAAAGAATAGAGAAAAATAGAACAAAAATATAAAGAATAGAGAAAAATAGAACAAAAATATAAAGAATAGAGAAAAATAGAACAAAAATATAAAGAATAGAGAAAAATAGAACAAAAATATAAGAGAGAGTATGTGGTGCTTATATTTAAATAAAAGAGAATAATTACCTTAAAAATTAAAGAGTACAGAAATAAAGTAACCCCCCCCGCCCCTATCCAGACCCTCACAAATTCATCTTTATTATCTCTGTATTTTCGTATTAACTTTTTCTGTGCTAAATTTTATCCTAGAATGGAAAGTTGATATGCAATACTATTTTATTCAAAGGTCGAAACATAGTGCTGTGCGGCATATTTTCAACATTTATAAGCCCCGAACTTCTAAGAATTTAAACTTCTAATAAAATTCTGTATCATCCTACCTTCACTCTGGGTCTTCCTCAGAATTCAATTTCGCCGCTATCCATGTGTATTTATTCAGGCATTTTTGCGCCTTTGGCCTTGTATGTTTTTTTTATTTTATTTCAATTACAATGTATATGTTTTAGAGTTTAGTATGCCGTCTAGATTTACTGAACTAGTACACATTTCTATTTAGGGTCCAGCTGAGGCCCGCCTCTGGGTGTGATTTTCTCGCTGCGTTGAAACCAATTGGTGGCCTTCGGCTGTTGTCTGCTCTTTGGTTGGGTTGTTGTCTCTTTGACATATTCCCCATTTCCATTCTCAATCTTAACATTTCCGAGTTATGTCTTTATGAAATGAAACATAGAGATCATTTTTGGAACCAGTACGGAAACATAAAAAGTATCTATGAATATTATATATCTCCCCAAAATGCGTAGTTTGTAAAACAGCTGTATTTACAAAAAGCAACCCATATATAGTAGTGACACTTTTAGTCCCTCGCAAAGGCGTTTGGGGAACAGAATTCATATTTTCCATTTTTTTTTTAATTTTAATTATAATTAGATGGTTCTATACTAAATATTGATATACATTGTGATCAGGAATTATCCTAAATACCAGAGACCCTTAAACAGAGTTCAACAATCAAAACTTCTAGTTGGGAATTAATGTGGTGAGGATCGACAGGACCGTCAGTTTTCGATTACACTATCCAAGACATAAAGTTTCCATCAATTAATTTTTGTGTCTATACGCTAACTAACTCTATGTTATTAAAAGTGAAAGATTTGAAGTTTCTTGTCATTGCGCTGCCCGGGGTTGAATTTTCGATGAATGTTTATTGCAAAGTGACATTTTTTGATATAGGTATCAATACTTAGCAAGTTTTATTTACAGTAAAGGACCAGAAAGGTCCCAACGTCCCTTGCAATATATTTTGAATATCAAACTGCAATTTCAGCCCTCTGAGCTCATCCAAGACAAAAAACTTTCCAAAAAATTCCAAATTTTACAGAAGTTTAGTTTGACACATTGCAAATCTTTAAAAAAGTTATAGGCAATTGAATTATAAAGTCCGATAAAATTAATGCGTTTCTTTTGTTGCTGAGTGCATATGAAATGTGATAGAACACATTCTAGAATATGAAACACATTTCATTAATGTCTTTATATTTTTTTGTGATCTTTTAATACTCCCAATGATTTAAAGTTATGGATATAAGCTACTGAGAGGTGTTACAAGATTTTTTTATTGCAATTAAATCATACCACATCACTTATCTAATATATTTTGGAAAAGGGATATGAAAACATGAAAAATGAATAAAAAAAACCAATGGAATCCCAAGTGATGGTTCAAATTGTCAATACCAACAATTAAAATCTTTACGTAGCGTTTACTTTTAAACTATAAATTAAAGGTGCATGCTAGGTTGTATGAGTAAAATACGTAATCCTGTCATACTGAAAATTAAGAAAAAGCATTCGTTCAAAACAGAAGTCAAAGAGAACAATATAGTAGGAAAACAAGACAAGTAACAGATTTTGGACACGTAATTAAATTGGTAAAAAAGGTTTTGATTATGTTGGAAACCAAAGTTTTGTTTTGCAAGACATTCTCTTTCGTTGAACCTAAAGTACTATAATTGAATTCAATTCACTGCTTGTTTTCTTTGAGCAAAATTAATTTTACTTAAAAAAAAAATCATTGTTTGTCTATAAAAAAAAAAGTAAAATCACAAAAATACTGCTCGCCGTAGCGTCATGGCCCTTATTCTGCAAATACATCCGCGTATCTCGTTCGTGGTTTGACAAGTTCAAATAGATGTTTTGAGAATTGTAAGGGAAAATGCAAAATGTGATTCTGAAAAATAACATTGTAAACCATTAGTTTTTAGTCATTCAGTCCTAAGACTATAATTATTTGTGTTGTCGAATAGAACTCATTGCTGTACTGATAATTTTTTATGTATTCCTGCCAAAGTCCTATACACGTAAGTATCAATTTGATTAATTAAAGATGATGCATGCAATGAAGGAAATGTTTGCAATTTGGATAATCGTTTACAATTGCCTACGTATTCGTTTAGTTATATGAACGAAATACTTGCAATTTACCAAAATACACATACATAGAGGCAATGAGCAAAATTCAGACATTGGTAGGTAAGTAACATGTTTTGGAGATAAGTTTAAATAGTGTTATAAACGCAGAGAAACCCCAATGAAGCTGTCATTTTCTAAAATAGTGGATCTCTTTATAAAGACAATTAGGGATACGGAAGACAGAGGTACTAAATTCTTAATATAAATTCAGTACCAGATGATAAAACAAAAATGTTACTCTGTAGTATATCTAAAAAAAAGTAATTTTTGTTAATTATCTCACATGCTATGAAATTTACGAATAGGAAATGAATTGTAATACATAATCATGTATTTAATTTCGTCACAGATGCTCTGTTACGATATCATTAGATGTTTCACCTTGTTAGTAAAATTATGCATACCATCATATATTGTCGTATTGTTGCATTTACATTTGATGACAACTACTGAAAAGGTAAAATTTTAGGGTGACGTATACATTTTAGGTATGTACTTTTTTGTAAAGGAAATTTTTTATTCTGAAAATTATTATTAAAAAATAAAGTTAGAAATGCGATATTTAAACTGGATATTTTAGATTCATAACCGTTTACAATCTAAATTTTACATTATATAATCGCGTTTCGGAGTTCAATATACAAACAAGATTTTTAAAAAACGTGTATTTCTAAATAGTAAACAAGTCACTACATTGGTAAAAAACAAACATGTTTTTTATGTTTCCCAATGACATCAAGATCAAATAAAACAAGTTGATATAGATATATCAATTTTACGTTTTCGGGCTTACATTCAATCAAAGGTAGTTACATTTAACTTGAACTTTTGAAGGTATTTACTTATTCAGCTTTAATTGGTCAATATAAGATGTTTTCCGCAGAAGGGATAGTCCGTAATTCGGCGATTGCATCTCTTGTATACTTTCTTGCAATGTTTCTTCCTGAACGGAGAGTAGATCCACCAGGAATTTACGAGAAACCCTTCAAAGAAATGTATGATTACATTGTTGGTAAGTTTTTGAACTTGGCTATTTTTTCTCAAGATTCGAAACCATATAAGTTAAGTCCAATCGTCAATTCTCGGTCGACTCCGCTACTTTCTTGGAGGAACTGAATCGGCGATGTTTTGACGAGTGCAGATAACTCATGTTTGTGATCATAATGATGGTATACGTTAAAGATTTCGTTCTTGTTTCTTTCATGAATGATGGTCAGTGTTTTGCATGATGAAAATTGTAAATCTTCAATACGATATTGAAAAAAGATAATTTATTTTATACTGTGGATTCATTTATTTTCGTGGATATTTAATTTCGTGGTTTTGCCAAAGTATGCATTCAAGCCAATGTAGCAATTTGTTAAACATTTGAATTCGTGGTCAACCTGCACCCTCGAAATCCACGAAAATTGTTATCCAACAGTAAGGAATGGACAGACAGCTTACATAAAACAACATATTGCGTAACTAATATGTTAATGTGGAAATTTTAAAGTTCTTCCAAACCACTGTAACTATAAATAACTATAAACCAACTTTTATCCACGATTTCAAAATAGTTCGCAAGAAACAACCTAAAAGTTTGTGAGTCATACCAGAGCGAGGGTGAGGATCACATCTTTCTTTGAAAAGTCATTAAAAAAAATGTTATACTATGGAAGTACTTTTATTCGTGTTACCAATTCTCGTGGTTTATGTGGATGGCTTTATCTACGACTTTGAGTATCCAACAGAATGTAACAACTGTTGTCAAAATCAAGACATGTAAAGATCCCCTATAGATTTGACTACAGTTGGGTGCAGACCAAGCATTACATGTTAACGCGTGGAAAAAGTTATCTCTGCGTTTACTTCAAAATTTTAGTAGACATCAAAAGTCAACGGCCGTTTACTTTCATGTTTACCTCTGCGTTAACCCGAAAAATGCGCGTCTTCTAATTTTGTTTATAGTTAAAGGGTGTTTACTTCCGCGTTTACTTCCGCGTTAACGTGAAAGTGGAGCGTCTTCTGTTTTTCTTTTTAAAAAGTAAACGCACGTTTACTACTGCATGGTGGGTTACCCAAATGACTGGACCAATGATATGACAATGATAGAACAATGACATGACCAACATGAACATTGCTATTAACTTTTTTTAATCATAGGATTTATGTGAAAACGTGACCTGATCAACGTTGACAATTACCGGACCAATATCATCAATGACAGGACCAAATGAAAGTGCTTATAACTTTTTTATTTCTAAAAGAATTCATCTCAATTTGAAATTTAATAAGCCGGATAATTGTGTACTTTTATACCTCTACCTTTATACCTCTACCTTTATACCTTTATAAATTGTTAGGAGCACCTGAGATCACCCCTTGTTTTTGGTGGGGTTCGTGTTGTTTATTCTTTAGTTTTCTATGTTGTGTCATGTGTACTATTGTTTTTCTGTTTGTCTTTTTCATTTTTTTAGCCATGGCGTTGTCAGTTTGTTTTAGATTTATGAGTTTGACTGTCCCTTTGGTATCTTTCGTCCCTCTTTTAGACATAAAAGTGAAGAAATTTCAAGTTCAAAATTGCAAAATTTGTTGTCGCATAAAAAACAGTTGCCAATATTTTCCATTTTGTTAGAGTATTTTACAACGGCATTAAAATTCTGTTCTTTATGTCGTTTAGGATGAATAGTTTTACACAAATTTAGAGCTCTATAAGTCAACAGTTACTAATATGTATGTCAATAACTATATTTCTTTTATTTTTATTAATATTCTTGTACTTGGCTAATAATTGAGTACTTGTTATACATCAGGATGGATTATTAGACATAAAAGTGAGGAAATTTAAGTTTCAAACTGCAAAATTTATTGTCGCATCAAACAAAAAATTAGCAATATTTTTGATTGTGTTAGAATATTTTACAACGGCATTAAAATTCTGGTCTTTTTGTCCATAAGAATGAATAGTTTTACGCAAATTGAGAGCTCTTTAAGTCTACGCTTACTAATATTTATGTCAATAACAATAAAAAGTGACAATATTTCTTTTTTTAATTAATATTCTAGTATTGCCTGATAATTGAGTTTTTTTTATACCTCAGGATGGATTGTTAGACATGAAAATAAAGAAATTTGCGTTTAAAATTGCAAAATTTGTTGTCACATAAAAATAAGGTGCCAATGTTTTCAATTTTGTTAGAATATATTTTGAAACGGCATTAAAAATCTGATCTTTTTGTCCATAAGGATGAATAGTTTTACACAAATTGAGAGCTCTCTAATTCTACGGTTAATTATATTGATGTCGATAGCAATAAAAAGTGACAATATTTCTTTTTTTTTTTATTAATATTCTTGTATTGGCTTGATAATTAAGTACTTTTCTAGCTCAGAATGGATTGTTAAAAATAAAAGTGAAGAAGTTAAAGTTTAGAATTGGAAAATTTGTTGTAACATCAACATACATGTAAGGTGTCAGTATTTTAAGTTTGGAAAAATATTATATTACAGCATTAAAATCCTGTTCTTTTGGTACACAATGACGAACATTTTTACACAAATTGAGAGCTCTTTAAGTCTACGGTTAATTATATGTATAACGACATCTAATAAAATTGACATTTTACGTCGTATATATAAATGTCGATTTTCAAATTCAATAAACCATGAACTACGGCAAGTATTTTGAAATAAGGGTATTGTCTGAAAATATTATAGATCATTTGATGTAGTCTGTTTCATTGCCTAGCTAAATCTACCGTAATAAATATTAACTGTTGTTAACATATAAATCTTTTTTTTTTTATGTTTTGCAGTATTTACTAATCCAAATAATTACTGAAATTTTTTTTTTAACGATACTTTATTTATTTATCATTAATTTTGCAATTTATCAATAAGCCAGAAATAGTATATCTATAAGTTCTATAGTTAACGGGAATCGTAAACGCGTGTTTTCTAAGTGCATGTACACAGGTAAAGATGTTAAATCTGTGATAAACGCCAGTTTACTACCAACTAAGCGTACACAGAGTAAACGTGCGTTTACTCGAGTAGACAATTGAAATTTCTATTTTCATCGCGCAATTTTAGAAAACGCGCGTTTACTGGTAAACGCGAAAATTAGAGTTGACAAATAAAATATTTGCAAGCGGCGTTAACGTGCGTTTACTTTATGTTATGCTTGGTCTGCACACAACTGTACATCGATACGGGCATATAATCTAGAGAAACATAGAATATCAACAAACGCACTAAGACTATATGCAGTGACGTAGCACCAGTGTAGCATGTACAAATTCAGACAGGATTATAATATTTATAGGATGATGAAGTGTTAATTTTATCTCCTCATAATTCTTTCACGAAAAAAAAACATATTGGGCTTGCCTTTTTTATTATTTAATAAGAATTAATTAAAACTACATTTGTAGCATTTTTCATGCAATATGTTTTTAAGTAACATGTTAATGGGCCAATTAACACCTTTGTTGATATATAATTTGTTGTTCAATCGATTTCGGGTTAATTATTAGTGTCAAAACTTCTAATAACACGGGTGCTGCATTTAAAATGTTTACTTTATTATTTCCGTCAATCGACACGTTCTATTTTTTTTGTTAATAAAAAGAGGACATACTGGCATTCAAATTGATGCGAAAACAAATTTGAAGTCATTGTGTTCCAAAATTTCTGTCATTCTATATTAAACATGCTCAACATTCCATCCTGAGTTAACAAATCTACAGATTTATGAAACAGCCGTTAAATATTTTTTTCATAAAGTACCAAAACGGTCCATTTTGGTTGATGTGGTCGAATATATGTGTTATTATGGCAATACAAACCACCCCGAAATATGAAAACTGCTGACTTTTAAATACAATTCATTATTATATATAAAACGATGAAATGCTAGAACTCGAAATTTATGTGGACAATTTGTTTTAACAATATTGCTGTCGTTTGTATTGAATGAGAGATCCTGAATACACAAATTTAC
The DNA here is from genome assembly GCF_965363235.1 of Mytilus galloprovincialis. NCBI lineage: Eukaryota > Metazoa > Mollusca > Bivalvia > Mytilida > Mytilidae > Mytilus > Mytilus galloprovincialis. Next base: position 77,359,041 of record NC_134845.1, on the reverse strand, counting down.
AGATTTATGATACCGCCGTAAAGTTTTCATAATAAAGTACAAGTATGGTCAGTTTAAATTGATGCAGTAAAAATATTAGGCCATACATATATAAAAAATATAATGACCAACCTGAGTTATGAAAGCTACTGATATTTTTTTTTACAGTTTAGCATTTTCAATAAAAAAGAGGAAATGGTGGCAATGTAAATTGACAATAGAAAATTGTTGTAGGTATTGTGTACCAATATTGCTGTCATATATATTATACAAGCCATCATGAGTGAGCACATTAACTGATTTAAGAAACTGCTACATAGTCATTAAATATTTTCATGATCAAGTGAAACTATAGTCCGTTTATGTTCATGAAGTAACATATGTGTGTTATACAAAATATCCTGACGGTAAAAACTGATGATTATTAATTACTGTACAGTGTTTTGAATAAAAAAAAAGAAGTGCTGGCACTCTTATTTAGATGGAAAAAAATATGGTCTTAGCATATAAAAATTGCCGTCATTTGTAATATACATTCTATCCTATTTTCTGATTTATGATGTCTTCATATTAATTTGTTTTATAAATAACGGATATGGTCAGTTTTTGGTTGATATGGTCGCATATGTTTTGTTATCATTGTCATTCATACCGTTCTGAGAATTAGACAATATACGTTGAGTGTCTTGAAATATGAAAATGATTTGTATGAGGCTTAGAAACGGGGAAAATGCGAGGTTATATCGAGCATTTTCCCGTTTCGTGCCGAATACAAATGAATATCATATTTCAAGACACTATACGTATACTGTTTTTATACTGAAATCGATAAAAAAAAATTAAAAAAATAAACATATGTAACAAATATTGTTTAAAAAATTGTTAGAAATTGTCAGAAATTGTTAAAAAAAAAATTGTTAGAATTAGACAATATACGTTGAGTGTCTTGAAATATGAAATTGATTTGTATGAGGCTTAGAAACGGGGAAAATGCGAGGTTCTATCGAGCATTTTCCCGTTTCGTGCCGAATACAAATGAATTTCATATTTCAAGACACTTTACATGCTATACGTATACTGTTTTTATACTGAAATCGATAAAAAAAATAAAAAAAATAAACATATATAACAAATATTGTTAAAAAAAAGTGTTTTGGAACTTCCCTCTTGAGGGTACCATTTTGTGGTATTTCCCTATGAGCGTAGTCCAGGCGGTAAGACATTGAAATTTTAAGAAATAAGAAAGGGAAAATGAACTTAATTAATAACATTTGATACACATGGTATATAAATTAACAATTTGAAGATATAACAAGTTTAAATGCATAAAAGTTTGACCATTGTTACTACACGTTGTCATGGTTGTGACGAGACGTTGTTGATGAAATACAGTAGTTCCGTTTAGTAGGCGGGGCTTATAGGTTAGTTGAGGTCATTGACGTATAAAGCTAACGTTTATACGTATAGCGTTATCTGTATAGTAAAATAGCTGATTGCAGTATAAATTACAACTACTGATTTCTACTGACGATTCAGTATTCTGGAATAAACAGAGGAAATGCTTCCACTCTAGATTGATGCAGAAACAAAATTTTAGTCATCGTGTACAAAAAGTGCTGTCATATGTACTGTTTAATCCATTCTTTAAAAAATCGAATTTATTTAGTTGATTAATGATACCACAGCATAACTTCCATTATACAATTCATGGTGAGTTTTGGTTGATACGGTCGAATATTTTTGTCATATGTACTGTGTAATCCGTCATATAAAAACCGAATCAATTGATTAAATTATTATTATAATTATAATATAATTTTCATTATACAAAACAAATATGGTCAGTTTTGGTTGATGCGGTCAAACATTTTTGTTCTACTTATCGAACCCGAGATATAAACTCTACTGATTATTTGCGAATGTTCAGCATTATGAATAAAAGAAATGATATGCTGGTACACAAAATCATCGAGGAACATTTTTTGTTGTCAATGTATACTAATATTGCTGTCATTTTTAATATACAATCCCTCATGCTATATAATTTTGATATTCTAGGGAAAACATAGTCAGTTTTGGTTGATGCAATTAAATATTTTTGTTTTACAAACCATCCCAAGATTTAATAACTTCTGTTTTTTTGTGGCGGTTCAGTTTTTCCCCCAAAAAAGGAGAAATGGGGCACTTTGAATTAAAACCGATCATAAATCTAAGTTAAATTACACCAATTTAGATTTCTTTTATCATGTTTACTTAAAATCATATACATACCTTGAAATATTAGATATACTTTAGCTGTAATCAATATCGTTTTTGACTTGTTAAAGACAGATCAGGGAGATATTTGTATTTCAATCAAAGTTATATGCGTACTGTATTTGTTTAAACTGCATTGTTCATTTTTGTTTGTATCAAGAAACAGAGACATGTATGAATATTTTTTTTTCAATTTTATCAAATGAATGTGAATTGAGCAGATAACCTAAACGTTAAATAGAATAGGTCTGGTTCAATCGTAGTTCTCAAAGTGAAAGTTACCTTACTGCAGTTAAATTCAGTAGCGGAGCTGTCAAAAGATAACTTTTCAGCCGTCATAAATGGGACAGTCTTAAGACCAAGTCTGCTTTAAAATTTTACCTTGATTTTGGTCCTAGGACCGGTTGAAGTAGTCCTGAAAATGACTGGTTATCAAGTTAACTTGCTGAACAGCACACATCAGTACGAATAAGTAAAATATAGATTTTGTAAATTATATTTTGTAGTAGGAGCTGGTTCTGCAGGAAGTGTTGTTGCCACTCGACTATCGGAGGATTATGCAACATCAGTTCTGTTGTTGGAAGCTGGAATATCGGATTTGGAACCTGATGACGTGACCCAAATACCATATTTGTGGCCTTCCCTTATAGGTTCTGAGAAAGACTGGGGATATCTTTCAGTTCAACAAAAGTACTCCCATTTTGCTTACAAAAATGAGGTAATAATAACTTTCTGATATGAATATCTTTTAATTGAAGTTACATCATGGTGTACATTTTGGCAGGTCAGCATTTAACATGTTTAAAAAAATATTGTTGCGAACTATAATCAATATAAACATTACATTTGAGTCAGGTTAAAACGGTAAAGTAAGTGAATCGACACTAGTTCAATAGAATAAGACGCATATATTTCAAAACAATGCAATAGACTAAATTAAACAGTTAATGCTAAGTATTTCAAGTCAAACAAGTGGTTAGGAAGGAACAATCGTATACTACTTCGCTTTATCAATGATATTTCCATTCGCAACTGAAAAACAATTGTCGGCAAATTGCATACGATTAATTCACGTTGGTATGTTCAATTTGTCATAGTCACAATCCGGTCCTCTTTTCATCTATAGTTACATCATATAATGCGACTAAGTGTGGATTTATGATTGCAATTATTACATGTATTAACGCCACGAATGCATATAGTGAAATATACCCCTAATGGAGCACCTGTGTTTTTCTGTGTTTTTTTTTTTTATGTTTGTCGTACTACATGTACACACTTTAAGTTTATTTGCAGTGTTTTATCAACTGTGTGTATCTTACCATTGAGATAAAACATGAAATAGTAGTAAATATTTTCACTGATCGACGATTTATTACTTTCTACTTTTTTTTCTTTTTTATTTCTTTTTCTTTTGTTTTATGTTGCTCGGTTTCCTTTTTTTTTAGTGTGTGTTTCTCATCTCGTCCGTATGCCATTGTACCGGGACGATTTGACACAATTAGTTTCTCCGAAAAAAAAATCCTTTTCTGCACGATTTAGATTCCCTTTCTGTAAAACGAATTGAGACCAACTGGTAATAAATTGTTTTTGGAGATATGTCGACATACAATAACAGAATAGCACATAGTACATGAGATGCAAATAATCCTAATAACAAGTTCTTGTTATCTATGTAAATGAAAGGCACATGTACTCATCCAACAGTAATATATTACAGACTGTCGAATTATTGCCATATGTAAAAATATTTAACGTTTTAAACAGGAAAGATGCACATCCTAGTTTTACTTATTTATTTTTTTTAAATATAGAGGGCTTACATACCACAAGGCAAAGTGCTTGGAGGTTCATCGTCGATAAATGCACAAGTCTTTGTAAGAGGCAGTCGTAACAACTATGATCAATGGGAACACGAAGGGGCAGTCGGTTGGGGATACGACGATGTGCTGCCCTTCTTTAAAAAAACTCGAAAACGCTACAGATACAACCTACAGAGACTCGAGTAAGTTATATCTCTATAGTTATAAGAATTGTATTGTAGCATTATATTTACCGAACAACGAACAAAATCAAAGCCACTTAGTAGAAGACATTCAAATAACGGAAAACTGTTCTGCCTAGTTTTACGAATAAAAGGTCATTGCACACTAAGAACCTAATCTTACTGAATTGTCTATAAATATCTGAATTGTAATTCGATCTGCTATTTCAATGTTTGTCTGTTTTAAACTTAAGGATATATATCAAACTCAAAGAGGAAAATCATGATGTCATATAAGTTTTAATGCCGTCAAAATAAATTTACAAGCTGTTTTGTGAGATTTTAAGAATTTTGGTCATTTGTCTCATTGGCAATCATTCCACATCTCCATATTTTTATCAATAACGTAAAATTCCTTGACAGCCCAGGGTTGATATACACAAAGCATAGAGGCCTTAGCCAAATTGGAGATAAATGTTTTAAACTTTTATTTCGGATTCAATTTTTTTTTCAAATTCTTAATAGTTTTCATACTCAATCTGTTTGATTCAATGTTAAATGAACATCTGGAGTAAGCATCTATAAACTGTTATAATTGGTGAGTTTTAAATGTCGCAAATGAAATGCAGCAATCTGATATCATTATTGGCAAAATGAGTCTTTTTATAAATACCCCTTCTTCGTTGGAACATACTATTTGCATGGTTTAATCTATCAGAACATATTTGAAATTATCAAAAATCTTGAATTGTAGAAATTTTTTATAACCATTTGCAGACAATTCAGTTTCAATAATATATGTGAGTTCAAATGTTTTATAGCTTTACGAGGACTTCATGGACCTATAGTAATAAAAGAGATTACTGGGAGTATTTTACAGTCATTTCACCAAACAGCGGCAATGGAAATTGGGTTTCCTACAGTAGATTGCAATAGTGATGATCCGATAAGTAGATTATTAGTTAGTATTAATGGTGTGGGTGGTTTTTAACTACCTTGACTACCCATAAGGGTCTTGTACGGTCGGTAGTTATTATTAAGGGCGATCAAAGAAAATCTGAGAATTAGAGTTTTCATTAAGTTGCCTATATTCAAATTAAGTTAATCTATTTTAAGATTAAACAAGTCAAAATAAAAACAAATAAGTAAATACATGAACTTATGGATGTACTTAGGTGAAATTTTAAAAGTCTAGAATTTAAAATTGATACTATAAGTCAGAAGAGCATTAGTTAAGGAACAACATGAGCTAAAATAGTCTTGGTTTGACCCAGCAGGGGTTTGAAGCAACGACCTTATTTTTACAAATTATATATAGACGATGTTAATGCTACTCGAACTTTGTAAAACGTCATCGATGTTTTTGCAAATGTTTTCGAAGGCATGGTTTTGTCAATATACGACTTTTCCTATTTCTTCATTGGTAGCTAACAAGATATTCGGCAATTATTAATTGTCAACATCACAAATAAAACAGTATGGTCGTGGGATATAGAAAACATGTGCTGAGGTTTTGAACCATTTAATAAATTTGCTTGTTTCCATTAATCTGTTTTTGTATATTCATGTTTCTTTAGGTCTTATGACTTTTGACCTGCTTCGGTATATGTGAATCCAATTTTTGTGTTTTTAAATTTAAATTTTCCTGATACGATACGAATTGGTCCTGAGTTGCGATTCGGACGCATGCGATTTTTATAGTTTAATTTTTTGTATCCCAAGGTATCTTAATTTGTACTTTATCGGGAAAGTGTGAATACGTCATTATGTGTTACTTACTGTACTGCTAACTACAAAACATTTTTTGTTGCGTCTCTGTAAGAATCATTTGTACTAGTTTATTTGTTCGGATTTTTTTTATGTTTTTTTACACAAATTTGTCTGCTGGATTCCAAATGTTTTCTCGTTAACCAATTGTAAAATTGAGAATGGAAATGGGGAATGTGTCAAAGAGACAACAACCCGACTAAATAAAAAAACAACAGCAGAGGGTCAACAACAGGTCTTCAATGTAGCGAGAAATTCCCGCACCCGGAGGCGTCCTTCAGCTGGCCCCTAAACAAATATATACTAGCCCAGTGATAATGAACGCCATACTAATTTCCAAATTGTACACAAGAAACTAAAATTAAAATAATACAAGACTAACAAAGGCCAGAGGCTCCTGACTTGGGACAGGCGCAAAAATGCGGCGGGGTTAAACATGTTTGTGAGATCTCAACCCTCCCCCTATACCTCTAACCAATGAAGAAAAGTAATTGCGTCTGTTTGGGTTGCTCACACAATTTGGTATGTTTAACGAAACTATAAAAAACTGTCAGACAAGTGTGATTATCAACTAGTTATAGACCAGGTTTAACCCGCCATTTTGTTTTTGAAGAATACATTGCGTACGATGACCTATTGCTGTTAATTTCTGTGTCATTTGGTCTCTTGTGGAGAGTTGTCTCATTGACAATCATACCACATCTTCTTTTTTTTATATTAACAAGTCAGTTTTCCTATTCGTGTCAAAGGTTGATGAAGTCAAACCTTTGGTTGTGTCAGGTTTATGGTTTTCCAAGTTTGTTAAATCATTTCTTTCAAGACCATTTGAGAACTAAATAATCAAAAATAATTTTATTGGAACTGCGATATTTGTCATTGATCAATATTGGTTGAATGAAATGCAGGGCATAGGTGGCATTAAACATAATTGGCGAATTTTCGATAATGTACTTCGATATGGTGTTTTATTTTCACCTTTCATCTTTTTGATTCCAACGGCATTGCTGAGTCTTATGCTGACGTAACAAATTATTGACCTGGTATCTTTGATGAAGTTTGCATCGTATCACCAGTCCAATCGTCAGCAATGATCAGCAATGCATGTTGACATGCACAATCAGTGATTTGGTCATTGATCTTATAACATGTTCTTGGATTAATTTGCACTTCTCATAAGTGCAAATTGGAACCACACTTTTTTTTGTCGTAGAATCATCAAATTTGGCAATAATGTACCTCTGGGGATAAATAACACAATACAAAAATAAATTTGATATGGGATTAAATTAATATCCTATGGGATTTAAAATCCTGTAGGATTTTCAAAAAAAGTGTTAAATCCGATAGGATTTTTTTAATCCTATAGGATTATCATGAAAGACTTTTTGACAGAAACTAATGTCCCTTAGGATATTTTTTTCTGCTAAGGGATTTATTTTGTCCTGTGGGATGTTTTTTCTCCCATGGGATATTTTTTTCTCCTACCGGATTTTTTTCTCTCCCTTAGGATAAATTTTAGCGGCTACGTAGCTGCTATCAATATTTATGTAACAACTAGTCTATAGCTACACATTCAATAGTCAAAATCTACGTAGCACTTCGTAGCTGCTACGATATTGAACTCGACCCATCTACGTAACCGCTACGATATTGAACACGACATTGGGTTGTGTTCAATATCTTATCGGCTATATAGGGCTATGTAGATTTATGACTTTTGAACGGGTGGCTAGCCTAGCTGCTACATAGATATTAATAGCAGCTAAGCTAGCTTCTCGTTCAATAGTCATAAATTTACGTCGCACTACGTAGCTGCTACGATATTGAACGCAACCCTGAAAAGGGTCGTTATAGTTTCAATAATTATCGAAACGGATACATGGAAATATTACTTTATAGGATTGTGCAAATCTTGCCTTCGTATATGGTTTTCATGATATTAATTATTAATGAGTCTGTTTAATAAATGTTGTTTGTTTTACGTCATGTGGCAAATATTACATGTATGTTCATAACGAGAACACAATAGGTAGGCTTTTCATAGCAAATATAAAAGGTCGACTGAGAGAATGGACATGGAACTTGGAATCACTACAAACTTCTCAGAGTCTGAATTGACCAGTTTTTGTGCTCGACCAGTAAAATCGAGCACACATTTTACTCGACTAGTCTCGACATTGTCTCGACTGTACTTAACTGTACTTGAGTGTACTCGACTAGGTCTCGACTTTACTTAATTAGTCTGATTCAGTACTTGATGATCTTTGTGTAGTCTGAAATGGTCTTGACCAAGGCTCGACCTGTCTCGACCTGTCTTGACTAGTCTCGACCTGTCTCGACTAGTCTCGACTCAGTCTCAACCAGTCTCGACCTGTCTCGACTAGTCATGACCTTCAAATTTAGTTTTGACTGGTGTAAATCAGCCCATCTAACTAAATTAGATATTGATCTTACAAAATTCAAGCTTATTAGGTAGTTTGATTTATTGCTGTGAAATGAAAGAATTTAATTTTACAATATGTAAAAAAAAAAATTATTATATAAAAATTCAGATAGGCATCTTTAATTTTTTTTATAACTTTTTCAAATCAACTTGGATTTTCATCAAACTATGCAGATATCTTACATATATATCAAGCTTACTGAATCCCATTTCATTTAGTTTTTTGTTGTATTGCTGTAAAATTTAAGAATTAAAGTAATTTTGGTAAAAAAAGGCCAGGATTTGCAATTCAGACAAAATAGAGATAGTACACTTTAATTTTTTTAATTACTTTTTCAAATCAACTTGGATTTTCATCAAACTATGCAGCTATCTTACATATATATCAAGCTTACTGAATCCCATTTCATTTAGTTTTTTGTTGTATTGCTGTAAAATTTAAGAATTAAAGTAATCTTGGTATAAAAAGCTAGAATTTGCAATTCGGACAAAATAGAGATAGTACACTTTATTTTTTTTAATAACTTTTTCAAATCAACTTGGATTTTCATCAAACTATGCAGATATCTTACATATATATCAAGCTTACTGAATCCCATTTCATTTAGTTTTTTGTTGTATTGCTGTAAAATTTAAGAATTAAAGTAATTTTGGTAAAAAAAAAGCCAGGATTTGCAATTCAGACAAAATAGAGATAGTACACTTTAATTTTTTTAATTACTTTTTCAAATCAACTTGGATTTTCATCAAACTATGCAGATATCTTACATATATATCAAGCTTACTGAATCCCATTTCATTTAGTTTTTTGTTGTATTGCTGTAAAATTTAAGAATTAAAGTAATCTTGGTATAAAAAGCTAGAATTTGCAATTCAGACAAAATAGAGATAGTACACTTTAATTTTTTTAATTACTTTTTCAAATCAACTTGGATTTTCATCAAACTATGCAGTTATCTTACATATATATCAAGCTTACTGAATCCCATTTCATTTAGTTTTTTGTTGTATTGCTGTAAAATTTAAGAATTAAATTAATCTAGGTCAAAAAAGCTAGAATTTGCAGTTCGAACAAAATAGAGATAGTACACTTTAAGCTTTTTAATAACTTTTTCAAATCAACTTGGATTTTATTGAAACTATATAGCTATCTTGGTGATCTTACTAAATCCCAGGTTGTTATGAAGTTTTAAAATATTTTTTTGTCAAATTTAATGACATGACACTATACATGATTTAATTACATCAGTACACGTGAGTTTTACAGGTAAAAAGAAAGCCCTACTTTTCTTAAACTCGTGTATTACTTATCTAGTGAATTAAAAGCCCTGGGATTTAGATTTAACAGGATGTTGCAACTTTAAATAAATGTTATTTAGAATTTAAAACTCTCTGGTAGATGTGATCTTTTTAATAAGTTTGCCCCAAGCAGAAGGTATTGCTTTATAAATCACCACAAATCAGAAGAACTACTTTAATAATTTCTAATGTTTCATCCCTTTTTGATATATTTATATAGTGTATATCAAAAGGAATAAAACATTAAAGGAATTATATTAATATTTGATATATACTTTTTCCCAAATTATGAGAAAAGATATATTTCTAATATCGTAGCTTTTTGACCTAGGTTAATTAAATTCTTAAATTTGACAGAAATACACCAAACAAAATAACAACCCATGATTCAGTAAGATCAATATATTGCAAAGATATTTGTAGAGTTTGATGAAAATCTAAGTTGATTTGAAAAAGTTATGAAAAAAATTAAAGTGTACCATCTCTATTTTGTCAAAACTGCAAATCCTAGCTTTTTTTTACCTAGATTAAATTAATTCTTAAATTTGACAGCAATGCAACAAACTTTATAACAACCTGGGATTCAGTAAGAAGAATACATCACCAAGATAGCTATATAGTTTCAATAAAATCCAAGTTGAATTTAAAAAGTTATAAAAAAAATTAAAGTGTACTATCTCTATTTTGTTCGAACTGCAAATTCTAGCTTTTTTGACCTAGATTAATTTAATTCTTAAATTTGAGAGCAATACAACAAAAAACAAAATGACCTGGGATTTAGTAAGCTTAGTATATATTTAAGATAGCTGCATAGTTTGATGAAAATCCAAGTTGATTTGAAAAAGTTATTAAAAAAATTAAAGTGTACTATCTCTACTTTGTCCGAATTGCAAATCCTAGCTTTTTATACCAAGATTACTTTAATTCTTAAATTTTACAACAATACAACAAAAAACTAAATGAAATGGGATTCAGTAAGCTTGATATATATGTTAGATAGCTGCATAGTTTGATGAAAATCCAAGTTGATTTGAAAAAGTAATTAAAAAAATTAAAGTGTACTATCTCTAATTTGTCCGAATTGCAAATCCTAGCTTTTTATACCAAGTTTACTTTAATTCTTAAATTTTACAGCAATACAACAAAAAACTAAATGAAATGGGATTCAGTAAGCTTGATATATATGTAAGATAGCTGCATAGTTTGATGAAAATCCAAGTTGATTTGAAAAAGTTATTAAAAAAATTAAAGTGTACTATCTCTATTTTGTCCGAATTGCAAATTCTAGCTTTTATACCAAGATTACTTTAATTCTTAAATTTTACAGCAATACAACAAAAAACTAACTGAAATGGGATTCAGTAAGCTTGATATATATGTAAGATAGCTGCATAGTTTGATGAAAATCCAAGTTGATTTGAAAAAGTTATTAAAAAAAATAAAGTGTACTATCTCTATTTTGTCCGAATTGCAAATTCTAGCTTTTTATACCAAGATTACTTTAATTCTTAAATTTTACAGCAATACAACAAAAAACTAAATGAAATGGGATTCAGTAAGCTTGATATATATGTAAGATAGCTGCATAGTTTGATGAAAATCCAAGTTGATTTGAAAAAGTTATTAAAAAAATTAAAGTGTAATATCTCTATTTTGTCCGAATAGCAAATCCTAGCCTTTTTTTACCAAAATTACTTTAATTCTAAAATTTTACAGCAATACAACAAAAAACTAAATGAAATGGGATTCAGTAAGCTTGATATATATCTAAGATATCTGCATAGTTTGATGAAAATCCAAGTTGATTTGAAAAAGTTATAAAAAAAATTAAAGATGCCTATCTGAATTTTTATATAATAATTTTTTTTTAACATATTGTAAAATTAAATTCTTTCATTTCACAGCAATAAATCAAACTACCTAATAAGCTTGAATTTTGTAAGATCAATATTTAATTTAGTTACATGGGCTGATTTACACCAGTCAAAACTAAATTTGAAGGTCAAGACTAGTCGAGACAGGTCGAGACTAGTCAAGACAGGTCGAGACAGGTCGAGCCTTGGTCAAGACCATTTCAGACTACACAAAGATCATCAAGTACTGAATCAGACTAATTAAGTAAAGTCGAGACCTAGTCGAGTACACTTAAGTACAGTTAAGTACAGTCGAGACAATGTCGAGACTAGTCGAGTAAAATGTGTGCTCGATTTTACTGGTCGAGCACAAAAACTGGTCAATTCAGACTCTGAGGAGTTTGTAGTGAATGGTAATGCAAAATGAGGATATATTGAATAAAAAACAGAGCTGCCTCAATTAATTGTGCAAGAGTACCAAATGTGCAGAAGTCTTCCGTGCACGAAATCTATGCTTAAATCGACCATCGTTTTTCAAGTACAGTTTTTAATAATATCAACTGGTTAAAAGCATTTTGATGGCTTAAATAAACGGGAGAGTTCTTTTAGATTGGATTATTTATAGCACTTTAGTTTTTTTTGGTATGATACTATATTTCAGATTTCTCTTGGTTATATTTTTGCACTTAGTGCGGGAAATCGTGGGTTCAAATCCCGGCCTGGTCAATCCAAATACGTCAACATTTAAAATTGCTGTTCCTCCGCTAAGCAAGTGGAATTAATAATTTAATTACACCTCTCCTCCATTACATGATATATCTGTAAAAAAAGACTGGTATGCTGGAGTGGCTAAATGATGTCCAAATGCGGAGTGTTACCTAGTGAACTAGCACGTTAAAAATCTTTCTCGACACTATCAGTCTAGAACAGGGTTCATATTCAGTATAACATTTGGAACTTGAATTTGTCTCTGGACAGGTCTGGATATAAGGCATATTCAACGTTCATTATATATCTACTAAATCGTTAATAAATAGAGAAGTATTTTCCTTGTACTGATTTTTATTTCATGTACTTGGTTTGATTTCCACGAATTGATACTATAAAAATGGTATGGTTAAACTTTTCACAAAATATGTATGTGCCTTTTGTGATATTTTTAATGGCAGGTAATATGAAATTAGCTCCTTACTTTATTTATAAAATTGAGAATGGAAATGGGGAATGTGTCAAAGAGACAACAACCCGACCAAATAAAAAAACAACAGCAGAAGGTCACCAACAGATCTTCAATGTAGCGAGAAATTCCCGCACCCGGAGGCGTCCTTCAGCTGGCCCCTAAACAAATATATACTAGTTCAGTGATAATGAACGCCATACTAATTTCCAAATTGTACACAAGAAACTAAAATTAAAATAATACAAGACTAACAAAGGCCAGAGGCTCCTGACTTAGGACAGGCGCAAAAATGCGGCGGGGTTAAACATGTTTGTGAGATCTCAACCCTCCCCCTATACCTCTAACCAATGTAGAAAAGTAAACGCATAACAATACGCACATTAAAATTCAGTTCAAGAGAGGTCCGAGTCTGATGTCAGAAGATGTAACCAAAGAAAATAAACAAAATGACAATAATACATAAATAACAACAGACTACTAGCAGTTAACTGACATGCCAGCTCCAGACTTCAATTAAACTGACTGAAAGATTATGATTTCATCATATGAACATCAGGCACAATCATTCCCGTTAGGGGTTTAGTATCATACCATCATAACATATATGAGAAGAACATAACCCGTGTCATGCCAACAACTGTTTTTAGAATAAATGTGTTTAGTTCCGACGCAAAGACCTTATCAGTGACTCAATATTAACGCCAAAATATGCAATCTTTAATGACTTGACAACAGTATCGTAATTATATCCCTTCCTAATAAGTCTATTCAAAGGTTTTGTAAGTTTCTGAGGTGAATACTGACACCTTTGTGCTTTATAAAGAATATTTCCATAAAAAATTGGATGTGAAATACCTGAACGTATAAGAAGTCTGCATGTTGAGCTATATAAATTTTACGAATGATGTCTTTATACCGATGATAAAATTTAGTGAATGTTTTGACTAGTTTGTGATATCGAAAACCCTGGTGTAATAATTTTTCAGTAATACATAAATTTCTCTCGTTAAAATCTAAAACATTGTTACATACACGAGCGAATACATGGAACGTTTTTGTTTGGCTTGATAAGGTGTATAGGGATCTCTCTATAATAAAAAAAAAACCCCAAAAGACTGTAAAAAAAACTTTCAATATCTTGATTGTCTGTGTTGTTGGGTTGTTGTCTCATCAATATTTACTCTTAATCCCTTTTTTCGAACCCAAAGGGTAGACTTGAGCACAGAAATATTGTCCACTCTTGACTTCATCAGCTCGACTTTCGACTTAACCTTGCTGAAAAAGTAAAGCCCCCCCCTCCTATTCCTACCAACGTGAAAATTAGTTAACAGACTAAGATGGCCACTACGATGCTTTATGCTGTTGTCTTTTAATCGCTGCCTATTGCAGCTATCATTCCCGGTTTTGGACAGAATAAAAAATAGATGTGGTTCGATTGTGAATGAGACTACTTCAAACTATTGCTTTCCACCAAGGTCCACATGAAGCTGATGAACGCAAATTTATATAAAAAAAGAAGATGTGGTATGATTGTCAAAGAGACGAATGACATAGAAATTAACAACTATACATGTAGTTCAACTGCTTACGGCTTCCCACAATGAGCAAAGCTTTTGTATCTAATTTCATTTTATATGATTAATGTATTGCCTTGTGTCGTTTCTTTTGTTTACTAGTATATTAAATGTCTCTGGTGGTATGAATCTTACTTCATGAAATTTAAAATTATACCCTTTTTCAATAATAGGCTACCGCAATAAAGATATAAGCTTAATAAAATAATTATTTCAGATTTTCACTCGTTCAGGAAATGTCATACGGGACAAGAATGAGTTTTAATGGCGAAAAATATTTTTTTAAACAAATGTGCATGTGTAAGCTGTTTTGTGATGTTCTATTCTATCAGGAGTTTCAGAAAAGGGGGAATAAAAACAATTATGCCAAAAAACAGTTTAACTTGCGAAGCTTTCTTTGGTATTCAATGTTACAAAAATAGTTATTCTTTTGTAGATTTAGAACTTTGAACACAATTAAAAAAATGTCTATTGAAATTGGTAGATGGCAAAATAGTTAAAGAGAACATTTTATTTATTATATATACTTTATGTAAAATTAGGTGAAATTGAGGACGAGTTTCATTATAAAGTTGAAACAAAACGAAAAGTGTATTTAACGTTTTTTGTAAATAGCTTCTCAAATATTGAATTGATTTTATCAAAACAAAAAGTATAAGATCAAAAATTAAATTTTCTATCAAGATTCTTTATTTCTTATAAAACCAAGTTTAATGGTACAAGGAACGATATTTTTACATATAATAACATACAGATTTTGCGCATGACAAGTTTGCACAAAACGAGCAACAAGAATGAGAGATTGGGGATCAACCTGGAGAACATACGTCTATATTGATATTTCTAATTAATTTACACAAATTTTTCAATACACGAATATTTTTTGAAATAAATAAAGTGCCGAATGCATATCTATACCACATCTTCCTATATCTCACACTCACACCACATCTTCCTATATCTATAACTTGCCTTGGGTATACTTTTTATGTCCCTATTCGTACAGGAAGTCCTGTGTTGTTATTTAGACGTACCGATCCACAATATCTGACACACATTTGCAAAACAGGTCATTTGTAATATAAGCTGGAAAAATTTCATAGTTTTAGAGTAAAGCGGAGCCTCGCAATTGCGTTAAAAATTAATATTTAATTTCCTACCAAAAGATATTGGTTTTTGTTTTCAATTCTTTCTCAAATTTAGATATAGAGTTGACACTGCAATGTTTTGTATCAGGTTTATTCCACTCAGGAACTATAGAAGGAATAAACGATTCAGGGAAAGCCTGCAAAATGGAACCACAATTCAAAACTTTTGTGTTTACTTTGCCTTTGGTTTATTTTGTTTCTAAGGAAATTGCTATGTAAGCTTCTTTGTTTATTTAAAGAAGCCAATTTTGAGATACAAAGTGAGAAACAAAGCTTTTGCGATTTCATTTCCTTATTTACAACACTAGAGTTTACAGACTATCATTATACCTTGAGAGACATATGAGAGTATGTGGCGTCCGTGGGGTTCTTCAAATTCGATTACAGAAGTAATATAGAAAAACTCCAAGGGGTAAATACTATATTACGTTTTTAAAAGAGAATATAAATCATAACTGTCTTCTATGAACGATAACTTTAAAACTGATGTCGATGCTTTTTTTTTAACAATTCATCTTTATTCAACAATTGAAGATGAATACCATTTTATTGTATAATGTAATAAGCAGTGATGTAAGAAATATAATTCACAATGTGCATGGGAGAACTAAATAATTTAGTTAACTTAATCATATGACTCTAAAGCCCGTTCTGTCATTATTAAGAGACGCTAAAGAACTGGACAACTGTGGAAATATAAGATTTTAAGATTTGGAAATAAATGAAATTGGTGTCACAAATGGTATGTCTGCTTGTATTTGATTTTTTTTTATAAATATATATGATGCTCTTATACACAATTATTAATGGTTGTTTTACTTCGCTTAGTTATAGCATTTAACAAATAACTCTTCGTATTCTTATTTTCGGCATCAAATAAAATTTATAATGGAATATTTTTTAAAAGACAAGGAAAATGAAAAAATATATATACAACAAAAATAAGCAAAAGGAGATGTGGTATGGCTGTCAATGAAACACCTATCCACAAACGTTGAAATTGAAGTGGCTGTAAGAAATAAATAAGTCATATTTACAGTCTAAAAATGTGTTTAGCCGGGGCCTGAACATCAAATTACACATATCTATACTTGTAATGCATTTGTAAACAAGTTCGTACCCTAAATATGTTCCTCTCCTAAACATGTCGAGGAAAGTGTTTAACCCTATATGTATTTAACCTGACCACATGTTAAAGATAAACATGTTTGGTACTGCCTCTTATAAATAAGTGAAACATTCTCAGTAAATCACATCAGAACTTAGATCAGACTAAAACCTCACTTAAACTGAATATATTTGTTTTTGTAGAACAGGAGTTTAGTATCCCATAAAACATAAATCATTATATAGAGACCTAGGCAGCAAAGATAGTCATTAGAATCTTTTTGCATTTGCCTGTGTTCTATCCTTTTAAAAACCTTGCGGTGAGGCATGGTTTCTGACATCAGAAAAAAAAGTGAAGTATAGGCCACTGGACGTTAAGCAACCAAGTATTAAACCTCACCTTTCCGTGAAGTGTTTACAATTATTTGTATTTTTAAAATAAAAAAAAGGATAAACATTACCAAAAACTGAAAATATTTGAGAAGCTATTACCTTAGAAGTAAAAAATTTACCAGACAGAATAAACACGGCAGAAACAAACAAACGAAAAAAAACCAAGAGAACAATTTGAAATACCATATACATGTTAAAATCGGTTAAAATCGGTATATACAAGCGGATTATAAACGGGACAGGGTTGAGCGAACATGAATTTCTACTGATTACACTAAAGGTGGCAATCAACCGATTGAAGCACGTGTCGAGAAAATATTAGATAACTTTCTAATTAAAAATGACATAATTATAAAATTTGATTTTATGATTTTTTACAAAGTCTTTTTCTAGATGCCACATCCGTTGTGATCGTATCTTTCCATCAGGTCATTAGTGTACAATTTTGTTCTTAGTGCACTAAGGAGGTCCTTTGTAGTATTTCTACGAATCCCATGATTTACATGTATGCTGAGGGAAAAGTCGCACATGTTTTTATAAGTAGGACGAAAGTCACAAAAATGTAATCGAAGTGTACACGTTGGGAAAAAGTCTGTGAGAAAGGTGTAAATACTTTTATTTAACATCTTCATATTTTTTTCTGCGAAATCATAACTTTGCTAGCCGTTAAGACGGAACGATATTCCATACCGCAGATACCATTTAATGATAGACTTTGTAAATTTTGTAGTTCGAACTGTGTGGAAAACGAAATACATGTTTTAATGGTCTGTCTTTTATATACAGACTTCCGATATGAACTTTTTTAAACATCACGTGAACATATTAACTTTGACAGAATGAACACAGAGAAAGGATGTATTGCTCATATGAACTGTAAATACAAACAAAAGTTTTTAGCTCGTACAATAAATAGTTTTTTTATTAGAAGAAAAAAGTTTTTATGAAATTATGATTTACAAACAATATATCTTCAGTATTATTTTTGTCTTTCTTTGTGCATATTTGTTTCTTACATAAAGGTTACTGTGATGTGTTTCAAATAAAATCCCAAGTTTATATACCTTTATTTTCTTTTGCAAAGATAATTTCAATTGACAATTTTATTATAATATCCATCATCAGAATATTAGCATTTTAATAAAGATTTTATTCGTTTATTTTGTTACTTATATCAGGGACATATAATACATATGTATTATATGTCTCTGTTTATATCAAATGTGGATATTATTTTAATTTCATCAAAGATTTACTAAACAAATCCTGGATTTCATTGATAAAGATGTGTGTGTAACTATACAAATCCTTGTTGTAACTAATTCATAATTGTATATATTTTAATTAATTTTATTGTAAATTTTGTGTCTCGTAATTTTATGAAGGCTGGCTATCGATCTTTGTTTTAACTGTAAGACCAATGTGCGACACTATAATGAAATAATCATTATATTCATCTTTTATATTTAATCTCAATTACCAGATTAAAATTTCACACCTAATTGAACATTGCAGATGTACGCTGACCACTATGTGTATATACTAAGAAACTGCTAGGTGTGAAAATAAGATGTGTCAATTGTATGAGGACCTGTACGGGGGTCCTTAATTCTATAATTGTTCAGTCTTTTTCTGTGTTCTTTATATATATAAGCACTTCGTCATTCTCTATTCCTTATCTTTTTCACTATGTTTCTGTAGTCATTATTTATTTCCCTTTATTCGGCACTTTTAACCCATTATTCACTATTCATCGATCCCATCCTGACCCTCTTTTTTAATGAACCGTTAGCAAATACGTCTCGAAGGTGGCAGCATACATCACAGTCCACGACATTATAAACTAGTAAGGCACACATACTGCTGGTGATCAACCTTTGATTTATAAACTAGAATAAATATACTAAAAAATTTTAAAGATAATATATATTTTTTACAATTTCGTTCGTCCGTTTTTTATCGACAAATGGTTCAGTTTTTTTTTCGCAGTTTTAAGTAACGTTATAATATATATATTTTATAGAATAGCTTAAAAGCAGATAAATATCTTTATTTCGTGTCAAACCATTTCTTGGAACTTGTGAAGCTTTTTATGATAAATGGAATATTTTTTTTCCCCGATTGACTTATTGATATCCATAATTTGTTCACACGTGCGTGATTAGCGGTCCATGGTTGAATGATCATGAATTTCAATCGATTACACAGATTGCAATCAATATTGAACGTGGCATGTGTCGATAAAACATTAAATTTTGTAATTCTTAAAGATGTTATTAATATAAAATATTGAATTATTTATTTTGAAATAGTTTACTTCTATAATTCATTCCCTAGTGCCAAATATATCATATCGTCTGGTCCCTTGTACTTGCATCACTTTTTATTAAAATTGTCATAAGAATCTTTCGACAACTTCGATCACACAGATGAAGCTTTAAAAAGTTGAAAAATATTTTCACGAGTCCAACAGTTGACGTGCTTTCTTTATCATGTTTAAGCATGCGAAAATGTATTCTTAAAAAATCTAAGAGACACAGAAAACGTAATACTACTAGTATACGAAATCATTCAATTTTGCATAAAGATGATAACTCTAACTTTAAAAAAAAAAAAAAAACGTTCAGAAATATGAAAAGGAAAAGATGGACTTCTTTCTTGACCAAAATACAAAACTAGTAAACGGTGAATGTATATGTACTACTGTAGACTTTGTTATGATGACCTTTAACTTAATAAATATTTATTTTTTATTATTTCAATCAACAGGTATACCTTAATTAAATTTTTTCCGGAATAGTAATTTCTTTTTCTGGAAAAGTAATACCAATTTGCGGAAACGTAAAAACGCCGCTACTTATTTCGGAAAAGTAATGCACGAAAATGCGGAAACGTGAAATTGGACTTTTGGAAAAAAAAAATAACTACTAAAGGACATGTTAATGCCGACATGAGTTGTAAGAAAAGATTTCCAAAACAACCATATCATTAAGAAGGAATGTTTACATGCTATACTCTCGTACTAGTATTACAGGGTTCTTGTGGCGTTCACCTTAGACACACATCTTTTTAACGATGTTTAACAAGAAAGTCCCTATTTAGCGGACAAGCAATTTTTTTTTTCTGTTATTGAATATCGAGAAAGAAAATAAATCCCGAAATTAATTTGGAACTTTGATACTCAATAGTTTCCCATCAAAATATTCACAATTAGTGTTCGTCCAGTGGCATACATAACAATCTTATTTCTATATGCAATCAACAATGAGCAAAACCCTTACCTTGTAGTCATTTATAAAAGACCCGAAATGATAAATGTAAAAACAATTCAAACGAGAAAACTAACGGCCTGATTTATGTACAAAATGTGAAAATTCCTTGATAACCTGAATTTTCTTAATTATTTGCCTATAATATATAAGTCACTGTTTAAGAAAAATAAAAAATAAAATTCTGGGACTATTATATTAACGTTACTAGTATAATAGTCCAAGAATTAAAGTGTTGATAAAATAAGAGCCTCACATTTGAAAGTTTTAAAACATTTCGAAGATAAAAAAAAAAAGTAAAAAAATATACAAAACAGACTTTTTCGTTCATTTTGTAACATGAATGAGGCAGTTAGTTTTCTCGACTGAATTGTTTTACATTGTCATTTCGGGGCCTTGTAAAACAGACTATGCGGTATGGACTTTGCTCATTGTTGAAGGCCGTACAGTGACCTATAGTTGTTTATTTTTGTGACAATTTTGTCTCTTGTGAAATGTGGTCTCATTGGCAATCATACCACATCTTTTTTATATATTTCAATCATTTTACAAGTCATCAAATTGTTATTTTGTGTTCCTGTTGCAGACAACTCTTTTCAAATATTAAAAATTATTTTAATTAAATGGAATTTTGCATTTGCACCCGCTTGAAAAAAATAAAAACATATAAAGAAGCAACATCGAAATTCTCTGTACTTTAAGCGGCATTTTCACATGAGTAAAATATAAGGTCAACGTTTGAAACTTTTTCAGTCTTGTTCCGTCTTGTTCCATAACTTTCAGTCTTGTTCCGTCTTGTTCCGTATTTTCAGCCTTGTTCCGTAACTTTCTACCCAGTCGTATAAACGAATCGTCGACAAGTGCGTACATTTTTTGGAACAACGTCAAAATCGTTGTTTTATTAGGAACGTCGTGTAACGCTAAGTGGCACCAATACCGTGCGTAACGACAATATAAATCTGTGATTTTACTATGTCCACAACTTCGATGAACCAAAGCAAGTTAAACATCGACCTGTATCTAAATCAAATTGGTTCTCTTCTTCTTCTTCTTCTTCTTCTTCGTCTTCTTCTTTTGGTATACAATAGTCTATCGACATTCGATGATTACATACTGTTGGCATACGTGGACTAGTCTATTTACAAAACTTTTACCCCAATTTATTCAAAATATATGTTTTTTTCTTATGTTTAATGTTTAATGTATACATGTATATATTTTAAATTGCGCTATAGTTCCGTAACTTTCTACCCAGTCGTATAGACGAATCATCGACAAGTGCGTACATTTGTTTAAATCAATATTTCTGGTATGTTCCAATCTGTCCTTCACTATTGACATCGAGTATATATTACATTTTCCCAAAGTCAACCTTGGAAAAAATATTTAAATAGATTGTAATTTCATCAAATCTTATTTTTTGGGTATTATTTATATTTTTATTTTACACCAGAAATGTTATTTATAAACAAGCGTATGAGTTTAGTTATGACAAGTAAGACAGAGTTGTATATTATACATCTGATAGTTCAAAATGGAAAGTTATAAGTTATCGGCCGTGTACACTGAATATTACCTGCAGAAGTGAAACGATGCATGCATTTTTGCGCCTGTCCCAAGTCAGGAGCCTCTGGCCTTTGTTAGTCTTGTATTATTTTAATTTTAGTTTCTTGTGTACAATTTGGAAATTAGTATGGCGTTCATTATCACTGGACTAGTATATATTTGTTTAGGGGCCAGCTGAAGGACGCCTCCGGGTGCGGGAATTTCTCGCTACATTGAAGACCTGTTGGTGACCCTCTGCTGTTGTTTTTTATTTGGTCGGGTTGTTGTCTCTTTGACACATTCCCCATTTCCATTCTCAATTTTATGAACTTGCAAGTCCGACAGGAAATCGCTTGAATACCTGGAAGTGTCACCTCACACCCCTTACAATACCTTTGGAAGTAATACTTTAAGCCATGCTGGTGATCAGATGAGGGAAGATCAGAATTTATTTGAAAAAAGTTTATTACTTTAAAGAATTATGAACAAATTATATTTTCGAAAACAATTTTCACGGAACACTTATTCATGATTTCAACTTTGACTCTTTACTTAATTCCAATATTAACAGTTTAAAAACAACAGACCATGGTAATTTAAAAAAAATGCAAAAATTTTCCGTATAAAGTTAGTTAGTCGAATAAAACAACAGTACGATTGACAAGATATCGACACGCAATTACGACTACATCCTTATTCTTTCAAAAAGAGATTCCCAGGCAACCTCAGAATATAAAGTTTCAGGTTTTGTAAATATTAGTAGACCTGTTACTATTCTTGCGGCCTCTAATTGCAAATTTTCTAATTTCCAAGGATCCGTGTTGAAGGCTGTTCTTTGACCTATTCAATTTTTAAATAAAATATGTTTAAACTAAACGCAGCCTTGGCTATAAAAAGCCTCAAATGTTGTTGTCTTCAAATTTCAACAAAATTCCGCGTAAGGGACCACAACTTGGAAATGGAGATAGGTTTTTATAAAAAAAAAAAATCAAAGAGAACACAGAGTGTGTAAAGTTTTAAAATTTTTGATGGATACAGCATTTTTCTCCATTGCCAAATCAACTGTAATATAAGCACTCATACCACTAATTATATTTATATCTATTTTCAGCATAGAATATCTCAGTTTGTTATTGTCGACATTTCTATTACATTTTCTTGATAAAACTTTTTAATACATGTATAAACATTTTAACAAGCTCACCATATTCTAATTTAAGAGTTGGCGCCCATCAAAGCCATGCACACGAAAATATTTATAGGAAGAGAAATAAAACAAAAGCAAAATGATTTGTCCTTTTAATCTCTGAAATTATCAGCAATAATGATTTTTTTTTTAAAGTTTTAGTTACGAATGATATTCTGGGTGTGTCTAAACACTGCTAAGGAGTCCTTAGTGCACTAAGGACTGATAACATGCCACTAAGAACTAGATGGAGAGCTGTTACATGCAATTTCTTTTCATATTACGGTAGAAATTGATATTTAATGCATAAATTTCAAAATTTTATAGAAAAATAATAATAAATTAAGGAGATATTCAACATTATTTAGACACGTGCCTGTTTTTCTTTGATATGCCGAAAATCCATGAACCGTTTGACACGTGTCAAATTACATATTAATTGATACAATATACTTGCAAAGTTTGAAAGGAGAAAAGACAGAAATAGAGTTTTGGAAGCAGCAAAAAAAGAACTCAAACAAAAACCCCAATATTATGTTCATGAACAATTTCCAGTAGAAATAATAGAAAGAAGGCGTGAACTAATACCAATTCTGAAAGATGCTCGTGAAAAGGGACATGAAGCAGTATTGGTAGAGGATAAATTGTTTATCAATAAAAGGCGTTTCGATCCACGTCAATGTGTGCCTCAGATAAACCAACAAAATCAACAAGGACCCCGACAACCAACATCTGATCATGGACCTCAACAGCCACCATCTGACCAACACACTCCGATGTCTGTACCTGGGAACAACAACAGGACCATGCCGATGAATCCTATAGAGTCTATACCACCACAGAACACCACAGGACACTAGGACAGGCGTACAAGAGGACAAAGGAAACGAAACAATATTGTATTGAATCAAAATAAACACTTATCTGGACTGAATGTTTATTATCTTAATGTATGTGGTTTACAGTCTAAACTAAAATTTACTGAATTTTCAAACATCTTTCAAAAATATGATGTATTAGTTTTTGTTGAAACTAAATTAGATGATTTAGATATAATTGATCTTCTTGATGGTTTTTCATATGTAACAAAGAATAGAAAGGGTGCAACTAAAAAATCAGGTGGAATTGTAATTATATACAAAAATATTTTGAAACAGTTCATCAGTTTTATTGAAAGTGAAAGTCAATATGTACAGTGGTTTAAATTCCAAAAATGTCTACTAAACTGTGAAAAAGATGTTTTATTTGGTGCTGTTTATATACCACCGGAAAATTCTAAATATGCAAATACTGATGCATTTGAAGAAATTGAAATTGAATTATTGACATTTGCTGATAAATTTGATTCATATGTCTCTCTTATTGGAGATTTTAATGCAAAAACGGGAACACGAGATGATTTTATTGTTCCTGATGAGTCATTGATTGGTATTTTTGAGTTAGAAAGTGATGATGAAATTTTGTCATACATGTTAGATTATGAACAATTAAAGCTTCAAAATATACCGTTATCTCGAATGTCAGAGTGTCATTGCAATATTAATAATTATGGTCATAAACTGTTGGATATGTGTAAAAAACTCAATGTTTATATAGCTAACTCCAGACTTGGTTCTGATATAGGTATTGGACGTACTACATGTAAAGATATCAGTGTTATTGATTATTTGCTTTTATCATCCAAATTGTTCTCTATAGTAGATGAATTTGAGATACTTGATTTTGTACCACTTTTTTCTGATGTTCACAATGCAATACACATTGTTTTTAAATCAGTATTACCACATGATGAAATTACACATGATACATCACAAAACTCAACTTCAATCAAGTGGAACGACAATAACAGAAACGAATTTGTAAATACATTTCATAATAGTCAAGATCAGCTGACCAATATAATGAATGACCTTGAAAACATACACACACGTGATACATGCACTCAACAAGACATAGACAACATCACCGGAGAAATAAATGAGCTTTTCCAAAATACTGCAAAGGCGACACTTTCAAAACCGCACTACAAATCACGAAAGAAACCGAACTCAAAACCCTGGTACACAAATAAATGTCTCACTTCGAGAAAAAAATTTCATAAAGCCAGAAAACGTTATAACATTCATAAAAATGAAGTAACACGCAAACAACTACTAGAGACAAGTAAATCATACAAGATGGTTACAAACCAAGCATACAAAAACTATCAATTTGACTTTGAACAAAAATTGAGAAATACGTCAAAAAAACAAGGGAAAGAGTTTTGGAAAATTTTGAATAAATTTGTTAAAAATAAAGATCAGAAATCTGAAATATCTGTAGAAACATTATATGATTATTTTAAATCCATGAATGAAAATAATGTACATGATGAAATTGATATAGATATTGATGTTAATAATTTACCACCAGATATAGAAGAATTGCTAAATTCTCCAATAACAGTAGAAGAAATAAAATGCGCTGTAAAAAAATTAAAGAATAATAAATCTGCTGGATATGATAATATATTAAATGAATATATTAAATGTACATTAGATGATATGATTAATGTGTATGTAATGTTATTTAACATTGTGTTAGATACAGGTATTATACCAGAATGTTGGACCAAAGGAATAATGGTTCCAATTTTCAAGAACAAGGGTTCCAAATCTGACCCGAGTTCTTACAGAGGTATTACTCTCAATTCATGTCTTAGTAAAACATTCACTGCTGTGCTCAACAATAGATTGAATAAATTGTCAGATGAAATAGGCTTAATTACAGGAGCACAGGCTGGGTTCAGAAAAGGGTTTTCTACTATGGATAATATTTTTATTTTACATTCACTTATTTCTCTATATTTTTCATTTGGTAAAAAAATATTTTGCTCGTTCATTGATTTCAAAAGTGCATTTGATACAGTTTGGAGAGCTGGACTTTGGCAAAAGATGCTACAATATAATATTCAAGGCAAAATATTGAGAGTTATACATAATATGTATCAGAATATCCAGACATGTATTAGAATGGGAAAGGATATTTCTGCATTTTTTAGTTGTAATATAGGAGTGAAACAAGGGGAGAATTTATCCCCCTTTCTGTTTTCTCTCTTTTTGAATGATCTGGAGAAATTTTTACTAGATAATGAGGTTAAAGACCTTGAAAATATATCTGATAAATGCAAAGAAACCTTATTATGTTATGTAAAAATATTTATAATATTATATGCAGATGACACAGTTATTTTATCTGAGTCAGAGGAGGATCTGCAACATGCATTGAAAGTTTTTGAGCAATATTGTAATGAGTGGAAACTCACAGTTAATACAAGTAAAACTAAAATTGTAATTTTCAGCAAAAAGAAATTCAAGGTTAAAGCAGATTTTGAAATCTATGGTAAAAATATTGATGTATTAGACTCATATACTTATCTGGGTATTGTATTTAATTATAACGGCTCTTTTTGTTCAGCTAGAAAGAAATTATTGGAACAGTCCAATAAAGCATTGTATGCACTATATAGAAAGATTAGAAATATTGCAATACCCATAGATATACAGCTAAAGCTTTTTGATTGTCTTATTTTACCTATAATGATTTACTCTAGTGAAGTATGGGGATTTGAAAATAAGCAGGGATTGGAACGGATGCACTTGCAGTTTTGTAAAAATATTCTGCACGTGAGGAAAAGTACGCCAAATTATGGTTTACGGGGAACTGGGTCGTTATCCCATTGATATTACTATTAAGCTACGTATGGTTATGTTTTGGAATGATATGCTCTCAAGTGAGAATAAATTATCTAATACATTATATAGACTTATGATACAACTTCACCAGAGTAAACCCACACATTTTAAATGGGTTACGTACATTAAATCCATTTTTGATGAATGTGGTCTTACTTTTATATGGAATGATCAAATACCTATGAATAGAGAAATATTGAAATCTCTTGTCAAACAAAAACTTGTTGATCAGTTTATACAACAATGGTTTTCTGTAATTAATAATTCTTCTAGAGGAGAATTCTATGGTAAATTCAAAAGTATATCTGAATTAGAACCCTATCTACTTCGATTGGGAAATACTGATAGATTGTATATGGCTAAATTTAGATGCTCAAATCTTAAATTCCCAATTGAAACGGGAAGATGGAAAAATATTTTAAAAGAAAATAGGATATGTCATCTATGTAATCAAAATATTGGCGACGAATATCACTATTTGTGTGTTTGTTCACATCCTAGTATATCACTTCTTAGACAAAATCTTGTACCTAATTATTACCTACAATATCCCTCAAGGCAAAAATTAATCGGTTTACTCTCATTTTGCAACATAAAGGTGTATAGGAAAGTATGTACTTTCCTTAGAAAGATTACTTATTTTTTGTAGATGCAATTTTTATACATTTATATATATTTATGTACTCACAATCATTGAACAATAAGAAAGAATTCTGTACATATGTAATCCTTTAAACTCAATAGGTAATATATAAAATGTATATGTCTCAATGTCATGAAAATCACATGCTATTATCGTACACTACTCTGCTGTCGATTTATATGTATACTTTATTATGTTTTGACCTCTTGTACACGTTCGTGTCTGAGGAAATAAAATATTTTGTCTTGATTACACGGGAATCCTTTTGGTAAAGTTGGATACTAATAAATGAATTGTTGTTGAAATTTTATTAACAAAAAAATCTGAATGAAGAAGTATTTTCTCAATTGTATATTTCTTGTAAATAATAAATTTGTCACCAGAGAAATATATCTAATGTCGGATTTTTATTTGATGTTCATATTAATAAGTGACTGAAATACAAATTTTTATAGATATTTAATTCACATTTATATATATTTTTTTTAAAGTACGTGTTGAAGTTTGGATAACCGGCAGATGCTTGTTGCGTTTTCATTAAATTCATCTTGTTATTGGGCTGTGATAAGCCCGGTAGTACCGAAAAATTAATCTGATATTTCGTAGCGTTCTTTGTCTCTTGAACCAATTTTATTTTTCAGGTGGTCGGACACATTATCTATAATGTGTTTTGTACCCGTATCTCTATTCTGTTTATTTTTTCTTGCAAGCGTGCTTTAATGTGGTGACAGGCGACGACGGACATGCGTTTGAACAATAGACTGGTTTGGAGCTGGAACACTTTAGTTTGTTTCTTATGGTGCACTGTTCAAAATTTATTTTCATATAGGAAGACATTTTAAGAAATTTATAACTGGACAAAACGAAACCAATAAGATAATGCATTTTTACTACATGCAACACACTAAGTTCATATATGACCCGTTTGAGTAATATATTTCGGGCCTTTAACAGTGAGTAAAGCGCATAGCACATAGTCATTATTTCATAAATTATTTCGTACGATATGTTAAGCAGACAATTTGTTAAAAACAATACAAATCGGATTTCCTTCTGACATACTTGCCACAGGCATTTGTCTCAGAAAAAAAATTCCTATATACCTTTTCTGAGACAAGTGCCTGTGATACTTGTTCTTCTTTAAGAAAAGTAGATTTAAAGAAATTATAGTTGAAAATATTTCTGTCGGCTTTTTCTTTTTTTCGCGTGATATATTTAGGTTTAAATATTCTGATTATATTGCATTACAAAAAATAATTATTTACACATCATGTGGTAAAGGCATATTTTCAAGGCATTCATACGAAGCATTCTCTTTCTCTGTCAGAATTATATCTTTAGGTTGCATTTCTGTAAATATTGACAATGCAATTTCCCATAGGAACTCCTTTTACGGCTAAAACTGTACCACTTTTACTATGAAGTTTTGAAAAAAATCTTATCCTAGAATTGAAAGTTCATTTGCACCACAATTTTTTTCAAAGGTCAAAATATAGGGCTGTGCGGCATATTTTCAACGTTTATATGCCCCGAACTTCTCAGAGTTGAAACTTACACTAATTTTCTTAACTACCCCTACCTCGAATGAAAGGTTACCACAGATTTCAATGTAAACAATATTGTTATGATATTGTAATTATTATGTTTATTTATGTTGGCCTAAATTGTGTTGTATGGCCTGATAGTTGTTTACCAAATAATCTTATAACTGTGCAGTTTAGGAATCACTGGAACAATCACAGAATGATTGGAACTTTCTAGAATGATCCTTATAAAAGATGCGTAATTTAAACTTCTACGTTATTCCAGAAACTTCCGTTGTAACTTTCCAGGATTTTCCACAATGTTCCATTATAGAGTGTTCTAGAATTTTCCATGACAACACTATATATACAGACACTAAAGTTAAACTCTCATTATTAAACTTGGACATAGACATTGATAGACATTAGTATTCACAGCATTTGGATTGACACTTTTATTCTACAAACAACATCATACTGGATTGTGACATTAGTAGTGAACGTAATATTCAAATTGGATTCCGAAAGATTTCCGGATACAGATAAAGATAACTGATTGGACTCATATTTTGACAGTTAAGTTAACAGTAATATTTGTGTAATACCTTTTGTAAACTTTTGTATATTAAATATTGTTAAATTTTATTATTGATTTGTGTCTTTTGTTGGCTACAATTTAAAGGCGATTTCTGGCCGTAACAGAAATTGGGGGCTCGTTATTAAGGGTAAAGATAATGTAATACCTGATGCTTTATCTAGAGCTTATTAAATCACTTTGTATATATTATGTATTTTTGTTCATATTGTTCATGATAAGTTTTTGTTACACTAAAACTTCTTTTAAGGGGGAGGTGTTATGATATTGTAATTATTATGTTTATTTATGTTGGTCTAAATTGTGTTGTATGGCCTGATAGTTGTTTACCAAATAATCTTATAACTGTGCAGTTTAGGAATCACTGGAACAATCACAGAATGATTGGAACTTTCTAGAATGATCCTTATAAAAGATGCGTAATTTAAACTTCTACGTTATTCCAGAAACTTCCGTTGTAACTTTCCAGGATTTTCCACAATGTTCCATTATAGAGTGTTCTAGAATTTTCCATGACAACACTATATATACAGACACTAAAGTTAAACTCTCATTATTAAACTTGGACATAGACATTGATAGACATTAGTATTCACAGCATTTGGATTGACACTTTTATTCTACAAACAACATCATACTGGATTGTGACATTAGTAGTGAACGTAATATTCAAATTGGATTCCGAAAGATTTCCGGATACAGATAAAGATAACTGATTGGACTCATATTTTGACAGTTAAGTTAACAGTAATATTTGTGTAATACCTTTTGTAAACTTTTGTATATTAAATATTGTTAAATTTTATTATTGATTTGTGTCTTTTGTTGGCTACAATTTAAAGGCGATTTCTGGCCGTAACAATATGCACGTGTTTATTTACTGGTAACATTCCCCAGTTCTGTCTCTGCGATATGGAACACAGAGAGCATAACTGGGAACCAGTATGTAAACAAAATTAATTTTCTATGAATATTCTATTTCTCCCCAAAAGAGGCGTGTTGTCAGAAACAGCTGTATTTACAAAGTGCAACCTTTAGCTCTAAATTTACACATACTGAAAAAAAAATCGTGAATACTGTACTAAAAACTGTGGAACATTTTTAAAACATTTGTCTCTTTTATATATTTGAAAATGAAACTTAATCTGACTTAAAATCGGGAAATGATTTTTTTTTAACTTCTTTTACTTTTAGAAGAATAATAAAATGTCGAAATATACAACCAAATAAGTACCGTATGAAGCCTTTGTAAACAAATATCAAGCTGGTTGAAAACTAGTGGTTTGGATAAACCCCAAGAACGACACATAATTTTCTCTCTCTCAATTCCATCGTATTGTTTTAGTGAAACCATTTGTATATATACACGCATCATCTTTGTCGAAATTAAAATAAAAACAAAACACTTATCAATATACATGTATATATTTATTTTGTCTTCATATCTCTTACATAACAAGCTGACCACACTCTAACTTATTAGTCATTTAGTAGGCGCACATCAAAGTCGTGCACCTGTGGCAAATAATTTTGTCGGGAAAGAAGTAAAACAAAAACAAAATTATTTGTTCTGTAATCATTTTTCATACGAACAACACATTTAATTATAAATATTAAGCATACATTTTTTTAGATACAATTGTTTATTAACTAAAATAAAAAGATTATGATTGTTTAATAAATTGTTTTGTCATTTGGCACGTGTCAAACGGTTCATTGATTTTCGGCATATCAAAGAAAAACGGGCACGTGCCTAAATAATGTTGAATATCTTGTTTATTTATGATTATTTTTCTATAAAATTTGAAATCTATGCATGAAATATCAATCTCTAACATAATATGTAAAAATAATACACACAACAGCACTCCTTCTAGTCCTTAGTGGCATTGTATAGTCCGTAGTGCACTAAGGAGTCCTTAGCAGTGTTTAGACGTTCCGTGATATTCTAGCCTAACGTGTTGATGTGTCTGTTGTCAGAGATGCACATAGACCTAGGTGAACAATACTGTCTTTAGTTACATCTAGTGTTTAGTTCCATAAAATTTCAGTTATTATCCAATTTTGTTGAAGAATTTATTGGTGAAAGTTAATGTAAATGTTCAGTTGCAAATACTACATGCATATTGAGGACGCAATAGAAGAAGTATGGTTACTGGCAAATCTATCCAGGCATCTCCACAATAAAAATATCTTCACGGAAAGAAGCTATACTAAATAAAAAAATAAAAAAACACTTATGTACGATTTTCAAAGTTGTTTAAGTAATTGTAGTGTATTGGATATACCCGTTGGACGCATGTTTCTGTCTTGTCATTACTTTCAATGAAAAGCTGGTGGTATTCTTAGCCCCAACACCATGTGTTGTTTTAAAATTGCTTCTGATTTTATTCACAGTTTTTTTTCAGATGGTGTCACAGTCATGTCTCAGTACCCAACAAGTCAGTTGAGTACAGGAACCCTGATGAGTTCAAAATGATGAGGCCTCTATGCAGAAAGAAAATTCCGCACATAGAGGCGGGCCTCTTTTGGTCACTAAACAATAATGAATAATAGTTCAGAGAAATGGTGCTACACTAAACACTAAAATGCACTTTTGAACTTAAATTGAAAAAAAGCACATGAGATTACCAAAGGATAAAGGTTTCTGCTTTGAGACAGGCGATGGATGTATACTCATGACTTTTGATATCTCAACCGGCCCCTATTCCTTTAGCAAATAAGGAATAAACAACCACAATGCATTAAACAAGAGAAAACTCGATTTAAAAGAAGCCAGAGTCAAATGTAGAAATAGGTAACAGACGAAACTACGCAAATGGCAATAATAAACACAAAATAACAAACGGACCAGTAGCAGTAACTCAATGCAAGCTCCATTTTTGAAGTACACTTATCGGTAATTTGTGTCATTGGTAGAAAAATTAACAATTCTTAAACAATAATATCTGGGAATATTTGGTCTGCTCCAATAAAATAATATCCTTACCTACTACAAAAACATATAAAACTATTCTCTGTTCTTTGGTTGAATTCACAAATAGATTTTTCTCTAAGATATTTCATTCTCCCATAGGATATTTGTTTCTCCTATAGGATATTTATTTCTCCTATAGGATATTTCTTTCTCCCATAGGATTTTTTTCTCTCTTATGAGTTGCTTTGATCTCCCATAGGATTTTTAATCTCCCTTAGGATTTTTAATCTCCCTTAGGATTTTTAATCTCCCTTAGGATTTATTTATTACCCTTAAGATTTATTTATTACCCTTAGGATTCTTTTTTATCCCTCAGGATATTTTTTCTGTTATGAAATCCCTTAGGATATTTATTAATCCTATCGGATATTTTTAATCCCATGGGATTATTTTATTAGACTAATATCCTGTAGGATAAAAAATATCCTATAGGAAATGCTTTTATTTTTCCTAAGGCCAACTAAAATTAATTAGTAGATTTTCATCCAAATTTTTGAAAAAAATGGGGCGGGTGGGAGGATTTTATTTTTTAAATTTTATTTCATATGAAACCTTCTTGTCATGTATTATTCATATATGCAAGTGTAATAATCAGCTTATATCATGTAAATACATTCATAAGGTATCGTGTATAAGACAATAACAATCAAAACCAAGGAGTAACCAAAGACTCACAAAAAACCAAAAGACATTTACATCAACAGTTACAAAAAATAAGTAGGAAACAACACGAACTCCACTATTAAAAAACAAGGAGTGAAATCAGGTGCTTCGGAAGGGTAAGCATTTCCTGCACCATTTACGGCACCCGTCATGTTATTTCTTTGTTCAGTTCGGTAATGATGAAAGGTTGTTATGACTGAGGAAGAATATCACTGAGATATTATTTCTGACACACTTTTGTCATAATTGCCAATCAGCTCATGATGGCGACCATAAAATTGCTTGAGTGATGACCTTAATTTGATTGATTCATAGCCCTGTCTTAGCAACTTTCGAGAAAGCAGTATTCCTCGTTCAACAAAATCAACGTACCTTGAGCTATAGCTCTAGAGTAACATATCAATTGAGACACATATACTCCATATGCTGGTGCCGCTTTTTTCAAATTCATAAATATATATCTCTGATCTGTTCTACATGTAATTGCCGCTTTAGAAACCTATTTTATAGTAAACAGCAGAAGTGTGGAGAAATTCTCTCTTCAGTTGGACTACCTACATCAAATGTATTTTGCTTTCTAATATGTTTTGTTGTCCAAAAAAATGAAGCAAATGCATTGGTATGCAACACAAGTACGATAAGTACAACATAAAATGAAAACTCAAACAGTGTTTCAATAATAGGATTGGTCCTTAATATGCAAGATGCAAATATAATTACAATGTAGAAAATAAAGTTGTTTAATGACTCTATCGTGGGTATTGGGACAGAGGATGTTTTCTCTATTTCTGCAAAAAACGAAACTAAGGCTAAATCTAAATCTAAGAGCTTGCTATCAATTAATAAATTAAAAATGCGTATGTTTGTCGATTTGTTTAACTCAATATACGGTCACCAATCTAAAAAGTTCATGCTTGTGCTAATTTCTTTATTCCAGTCAAATGTGTTCCACGATTCTAACGCTTTTGTGTTTCATTCACAGTCCAAATTTCTTGTCACAAAGTCATTGCATAAATAAAATAAATCCAAGTTGTTTTACTCACAAACATTTGTGTCATTTGTGACATACGGCGATTTGTGTTCTTGGGCACAGCGTATTACTCGTAACCCGAATATTTCATGCCCTTCTCGTAATCAATCTCTATTCTCGGTAAATGATGTTGTCATCAAAGATCAGCAGAATATATCGACTAAATCATTCAGTAAGAATACGCTATGAAATACGAAAACCGAAATCTGAAACAGGAAGTTTTAGATGAAACGAAATTATCGACGGTTACTGGTAACGGAAATGAACAAAATCCGGAAATCGTATTTTTTTCAAAAATAAAAAAAATCGGGGCGGGAAGATTTCAGAGGGGCGGGCGGGGATGAAAATCTACCATTTAATTTTAATTGGCCTAAGGGATTTTTTTAATCCTAAGGGCGAAACTATATCCTATAGGATATTTTTATTCTCCTAAGGGATGATAAATCCCTTAGGATTTAAATATCCTGTAGGATATAAAAAATATCCTATGGGATTATGACTTTATCCTATAGGATTTCTCAAAATCCTGTAGGATTTTTAAAAATCCTATGGGAGAAAAAAATATCCTACAGGATTTTGTCACTATTTTCACTCCAGTTGCCAAACCGGGCGAGCCACACCAATTTTTTTTTGTATTGTGTTATTTATCCCCAGAGGTACATTATTGCCAAATTTGATGATTCTACGACAAAAAAAGTGTGGTTCCAATTTGCACTTATGAGAAGTGCAAATTAATCCAAGAACATGTTTAATATTAATTTTAACCATGACTGTATGACATTTTATATTTTAATATTTTATGATGGATTTAAATAAGTAGTAATAATTTGTTGCATTAGAAATTTGAATTGAGATCATTATTGGAATAGGGGAAAGGGGGGGGGTGAACATTTTTTTTTTTTTTTTTTTGGGGGGGGGGTCAATTTTTCTTATTTCATATTTCAGAAATTAAATCTGAATTTCTTCAAACATTTTTTTTTTGAGAGGATTAATATTCAACAGCCAAAGCTCAATTTTAAGCCAAAAAAAAATATTTTAAGTTCATTATACCACATTCATTCTGTGTCAGAAACCTATGCTGTATCAACTATTTAATCACAGTCCAAATTCAGAGCTGTATCCAGCTTGAATGATGTGTCCATACCAGAGATGGGTCCGATTACTTTCAATGTAATTGATTAAATTACAATTACTTTGTCATTTGTGCGATTAGATTAAATTAATGATTACATCATTTCTGAAAGTGTCTGATTAAATTAATGATTACATTAGCAAAGTAATCATGATTACATCTGATTACAATGAATTTAAAAAAACAACACATTTTGAATGATATGAATGAATTAACATTTGATACAACTAAAGCACTTTTTAGAAAGGATTTTGTTTTATATATTAGAAAATGATAACTTCAAATATCATCTATTTAATAAAACACAAAAGTTCACAACATACATACATGAACATTGTGTCACTGGTTATAACCCATTACACTTTATCAGCATTGATCTCTGAATTATTTTGACTTCAATTGAATATGGCATTATAAAGAGTTTGCTGTTTGTCTTCTGACCTCTTTGAGACTTTATATGTATTTCAAGGTGCAGTTTATGGAAGTTAAAATATGGATGAAATAAAGTTACCAGTTAAAAACTATGTAAAATTTTAATAGAATTGTTTAATCAAATTGTAAACAAAATACAGGTCCTATAAATCATTGCATTTTACATGTCCAGTTTAAGAAAATACAAAAATTTGCTAATCTTGAACAAGATATTTTTCCAACTTTTAATTTAGTTTGTGCTAATTAGATAAATTTTCACATGTCTGATTAATCTTTTTTATCATATACATTGTCCTACAGCTATACTCAATTGGAAATTGCAATAAAAACAAACCTTAATTGGTTTCCTATTCAAAGTTGACAAAAATCACAATATTAACAAAAGATCATAATTCAGGATTAAAGAAAAGTATAATATTACTTGAATATAACAGTTATTATTAAATATATATATGTACATCTTTAAATTGTGAATATATGTACAATATCTTTAACTAAGGCCAGTACAATATATTTTACTTATTGTATTATATGTCTCTTCTTAGGCTATAAATGATGACTTTTCAATACTGTAACAGTATATTTTTTTCTGAAGTATACAAATCAATTAACATGTTTTATAAAGTAAACCAAACTATCTTAACATGTAAATATTTATTAAATAAGAATAACAAAATTGTTCATTTATTGACCATAAACACAGTTTAAGATTTTTTTCATTGTAATCAGAATGTAATAAAAAAGTAATCAGGATTACAGGGTATTTTGAAAAGTAATTGATTAAATTAAATTACATGTAATCAGATTTTTGGCTGATTAATGATTACAATGATTACTTGAAAAATTGTAATCAATTACAGCTGATTAACGATTACAATTACAATTACCCCAAGTCTGGTCCATACTAGCCCAAACCAATCAGGGTTTGAACTCTGCTGTCGTATAAAGCTGCACCATGCGGAGCATCTGGTTAATATTGTGCTTAAACCATGATTGTGACAACATATGAAAAGTGTGAGCTGACAGTCTGCTAAGTTTTTATCCATAAGTCTCATTCTGACTTTCTATCTGACAGGTTTTTATGTGTCAATATTTGTGTTTCAATATAAAAGGAAGATGTGGTATGATAATTGATTGTTAATGAGGCGACTCTCTGTAATAGACCAAATGACACAGAAGTTAACAGCTACAGGTCAAAAGCCGTTATCGCATAGTTAGCTGTAAAAGGCCCTTCAATTACTAATGAAAAACAATTCAAATGAGAAAACTGAAGGCATTTTAGTGTACAAAATGATGCCCAAAAAAATGTGACACAACAACAAAAGACAACCACTGTCTGAATTACAGGTTCATGTAATTGGGATAGGCACATATATAATGTGATGGGGTTAATGTTTGAAGGTGACAACTCTTCCCCTTAACCTGGGACAGTGGTGTAAATTGGTACAACATATGGGTTTTATCAATTTGTATTATTCATTAATATTTGTGAACTCTGAATCTAGCGAAAAGTAGATTATCACAGATAAATTTGCAGAATGAGTTGTATGAATAGTCATGATAGTCAGGATTCTTGTCTTTCAACCTTTATGAAGCAAGAAAAATGTGACGATGTTTGTATGTACATAAAAGTCTGTCATAAAATTAAAGATTTCAGTATATTCCCATTTTACAATATCTTTTGTAACTGCTGTATTTCACATGTTATTTTTCTTTTCTACTGTAGGATAGTAAGTGGTTCAAATATACATGTATGCCTCTTGAGACTAAAATTACATGCAATAGAAATCAGCCCCAAAAAAGCAAATGTTAATAACGACAGCTGTAGTATGCATTTTTAAATGTAAATACAATGTATGTGCTAGGGCCTAAATGGACCCTGAATTATTTCAAGTGTTTTTGACCTAAGACTTTTTAATACATAACGTACTATTAAATATATAACATACTATGCCATTTGTAATTTCCTTTCTATTTAAAGTACAAATGGGAGGATTCAGAGGCGGCCCTGGGAAAAATTTGGTTAATAATATAGGGAATCACTGGAGCATGACCTGAGCGGGTTCCCTCTTAGGCAGTCAGTGAGCCCCCAAAAATTCTGGATACAATACTGGGATTATTTATTCAACAAAAACATTCACAAGTTTTAAATTACTGGAAAATATCACATGTTCATACAAGCCCCCCCCCCCTTTTTTTTCATTCAAAAACCTCCTAAACATGCTAAAAGACACATACTCATACATTTTTATAGTTTTGACTTTTGAATAATTTTTATACGTTCGACATGTCTGATACATGTACATCAAATTAGTCTTTAAAACATTTTGTCTATAATATATCTCTCATAATTGCCATGAAGCTTGGTCCACAGGCTTTTAATTTAGTAAGCTCTGGTCACACAAAATTGGTTAAGATCGGTTAATTCCTACTATCCTATTACAAATGTATATAGGAACATAGTTAATTTATTATCCTTTGATTTTATCTTTATTTACAAAATATAGACTCTTGTGTGAACATTACACATCTTACAATTTTTTTTCATACACCTTTAAAAAATATGCCTTAACATGCTTAAAGAGGAAGTATTTTAAGAGTTGAAATTATACTATAACTTTTGATCATGAATGGACCAGCTGAAAAAGGTTAAAAAATGTCTGAAGCCATCAAGAGAATATAACACCCACTTAGCGCAGGTGTAATTTTTAAAAGTTTGCATTTAATGTCTTTAACATGTTAAAGAAATGCACTTCGAATTACTCTGTAGAGACCTAACAAGCTTTTAAATTTAGAAAAAAATCATTTTATGACAAGACCCCTTTTCCTGTTTAGGTAGTCAAAGTTTTGTTTTTCTCTCATGAAGGTTCTGTAGGATCAATTATATTATAGGAAGATCAGGAAAAGTTTAAAGAATAGAGAATAATGCATGTAATGTTCACAATACATTTGTAAATAAAGAAAATAGACATACATGTTACGATGATGCACATGTAACAATGAAGAAAAACCGGGTGTTAAATTATAAGAATTACAGAAAAATGGAAAAAAAATAGAGTTAAATGGAATAAAGAATTAGATAAGAATGAAATGAAGGACCCTCCATCCAGACCACCGGTAAGAAAAGTAGTTTTGTGAAATGATTCATTTTTAAAAATAATTTATACAGACTTTTACAGTCTAAATCCCGCTAACATGTTTAACCCGTCACATTATTTATGTATGTACCTGTCCTAAGTCAGGAGCCTGTAATTCAGTGGTTGTCATTTGTTTATGTGCTACATATTTGTTTTTTCGTTCATTTTTTTATACAAATAAGGCCTTTAGTTTTCTTGTTTTCTTGTTTGAATTGTTTTACATTGTCATATCGAGGCCTTTTATTGCTGACTATGCGGTTTGGGCTTTGCTCAATGTTGAAGGCCATACGGTGACCTATATTTGTTAATGTCTGTCATTTTGGTCTTTTGTGGATACATTGAAGTTGTCTCATTGGCAATCATACCACATCTATTTTATATAGATGGGATATGTTCTAAATTTTAAGTGTGCATGCTTATTTAAACCAAAAATGTAACAACTGGAATCCGGGCAAAATCAACTGCATTCGCGTTCGAATAATCCAAGTTTACAACAAGAAAATTCTGTTTGCATATAAATGTAATTATATAAACCACCTACTTTCATGAATCATGACCTTTTCTCCCAGAAACGCAAATGGTCTGAACCCTATGCAGATGACATTTCTCAGGTCCACAAATTTTCAAATCTATTAAATTACCAGGCTTCTCACAAAAGAAATCAAAGTTACTCAATTTTATTACGGCACAATATATACACAAGACAAACAGATATATTTCACAGCACAGGACAAACACTCGACTATACCACTGACAGTCGCATATAACATGTAAAGTTAATGTTAAAGAGCAAATATAGCGTCTAGCCATTAGAAATGATAAATATATTCATCCAAACAGCTCGAATAAACACATGAGCTAGCCGCCAAGCCAACGGCCGCCAAAAAATAAACAAACAACTGTGTTGAACAAAGAATTAAGCAGATTAATTTTAACTATCATATAAACAATACACAATTTAAGCTTGTTAATCTAGCATGCAAGAAATAATATCAAGCAAAAACTAAATAATTAAAGCAAGCAAGGAAGAAACAATATCAACCCTGAACATAAACTTTTCTCCATACAAGAAACAATATCTCATATGAAAAGAAACAGCACCCAACAGTGTGAACAATACTCACTGAAAAGAGTCCCTTACCTGCAATATAAAATAAAAATATTAGTACATATTAATATAAATAAACCCAACTACATCTTAACCAAACAATCTTAAATACATATTAAGGAAAAAAAAAATAATAAAAACAATCCAAATTTTAGTATGGAAGAAATAATATCAACCATAAACTAAAAAAAAAAACCAAAGGAAGTATGGTAGAAACATGAAATTCAACCATATCTAATCCTTTAACTCCACTTGAGAAATTCATCTCAAATGACAAGTTAACCTATCTAAATTAAATGAGCAACCCTTCTTTTAAAATATAAACCTAAAAAATAATTTCAATGAAAAATTTCAAATGTACCGCGAATCCCGAAACAAAGAAATATATAAGAGCGTCCTGTATCCAGGTAACAAATTGACCAATCAAAATAAGGAATACTCGAAACAATTTCTTCCGAGTAAATGTAAACAGTGATTCACGTGGTAATTATCCATTTTTATAAAATCAAAAATTACACCATGATAGACTATTACATGATGGACAGGCGCGTAGCTGCCTTTACGCAAAAAATCATTTGCTTGCACATGTTTTTCACAAAAAAAAAAAAAAAAAAAAAAAAAAATCCTGAAATTGAATTTCGGATAGTCTTTAGTCTTTCCGGATTATCGTGTCTGGCGGTGTCTGTACTTGCAACTACAATCACGACACAAAGTTTAACCCCGGTAGAAATTAAAATAAAAATGAAGAAGCTAGATTTTTATTTTAGCAAGAAGGCAGCGGATAACGAAAGCCAAAACGTTTTATCTAATTCGCCCAGCAAAGATGTAAATGAGCCATGTACATCGTTTTCACAAGACGTTACTGCAAAGAAAATAACATTGTTTGACCCCCCTTATCCTGATATGTCTAGCCTAACAAATGATGAGTTGTCAAAACATGAAACAAAAGTCAACCTACTGCAGCAAAAATGGGAGCCAAACTCGTATGGAAACTACTCTTTCCCATCTAGGTAATTAGAATATGAAAAAAACAATATTACTTTTATATGTTATGATATAAATACCCCACCCCTTCCTGGCTTTCTGTAGTAACTTAGTCGGCTTCGGATATACATGTATATACAAAGAATTTACATTTTGCACATGAACACGAGGGTCTTCATTTTCACAGGACGATTTGAAAAAGAAAATATGATGCACCCGTGCAGAATAATCATATATAATTGCATATGAAATGCAGAACGCCCCCGGGTCATATACAAGAGAGTGATACAATTGGGGAG
Source organism: Mytilus galloprovincialis (assembly GCF_965363235.1). Classification (NCBI taxonomy): domain Eukaryota; kingdom Metazoa; phylum Mollusca; class Bivalvia; order Mytilida; family Mytilidae; genus Mytilus; species Mytilus galloprovincialis. The sequence continues at coordinate 77,317,801 of NC_134845.1, read as the reverse complement.
GGGGTACATACACGATCGGAAGAACATTAAAAAATGCCAATCACCAATGAACGGGAAACTTTTTTTGCAAAATATAATAAATCTTGCAGGACTAAACGTTAAACAACAGAACATAACAAAAACTGACGTTGCACAAAAAAACCTATACCACCCAATATAAGTGTTTTATTTGGATCAATGGTGATTTAAACATTTTTGTCATTTTTATACCCACCACTTGTAAAGTAGGAGGTACTGTATATTGTGAAGGGGAAGTCCGTCCGTCTGTTCGTTTGTTCGTTCGTCCATATGTTTGTCTATTCGTTCGTTCTCTCATTACACTTTTGTATCCGCAACGTCTTCAGCTCCTAAACGCCGAATCAGATTTACTGAAAAATTTCTCAGAATATTAGCAATATAATGTCATTGTGCACCTCGTATTTTTTTTTTTTTTGTATCATGGTCTACATGTACTAGCAGTTACAGAAAAAATTCTGAATTTCCAAATCCAAATTGTTAATGAAACATCAGAATACACTTTCGTATAAGTATCCAAATACAATTACCACGGCCCGTTGGGCTTCCCCCAACAACCCAGCGACCGTGTAATGGCTATGCCTGTATTTGCATACAATATAAAAAAAGAAGATTTGGTGTAATTGCCAATGAGACAACTCTAAACAAGAGACCAAATTAAATGACACAGAAATGAACAACTATAGGTCACCGTACGGCCTTCAACAATGAGCAAAGCCCATACCGCATAGTCAGCTATAAAAGGCCCCGAAATAACAAATGTAAAACAATTCAAACGAGAAAACTAACGGCCAAATTAATGTACTAATAAATGAACGAAAAACAAATATGTAACACAGCAACAAACGACAACCACTTAATCACAGGCTCCTGACTTGGGACAGGCACATATATAAATAATGTGGCGTGGTTAAACCAGTTAGCGGGATCCCAACCCTCCCCCTAACCTTGGACAATGGTGTAACAGTACAACATACAAGACCGTTAATTATATCCTTTGTATAGTATAGTATCTAAATAACTTTACCATTTCTTGTTATTTTTAAGACAAACGAATATTTTGGCCCAGAAATGTAACTTTAGATTTTCAAATTTCGTAAATTTTGTAGAGTTATGAAAAACGGAGTGAAGAGGAAAGTACAGAATGTATGGTTCAAAGAACACCAATGGCTGAGATATTCTGTATCTGAAGATTCTCTGTATTGTGCTCCTTGTGTTTTATTTGGAAGAAATGATTCTATCAAGGAAAAGACTTTTATCAGACCTGTCACCGATTGGACCAATATTTCAGGATATTTTAAACGCCATGAAAGGAGCGATTCTATTCATTTTAGGTTTGTGGAAATGGCGGACAATTTCCTTAGGGTAATACGTAATGAAAAACCATCAATCAGCGATACCCTCACTTCCAGTAGAGATCTTCAGATAGGAAAAAATAGACATATAATGAAAAGAATAATTGAAACTCTTATCTTGTGTGGTAGGCAAAATATAGCTGTTAGAGGTCACACAGAGGAACGCAGTAATTTTATGGCCATATTAAATCATGCTGCCTCAGAAGATGATGTTCTATCAAAGCATTTAACACAACCGACCAATGCAAAGGCAAAATACACATCTCCTGATATCCAAAATGAAATACTCAAAATCATTGGCAGAACAATAAGAGAAAATATCGTGCGCGATTGTAATAAAAGTGATTACTTCGCCATTCTTGCAGACGAAGCAACAGACACTTCAACAAAGGAACAAGTATCTCTTTGCTTACGTTTCCTGGAACATACAGACAATGGATTGGAAGTCCGCGAAGAATTCGTTGGATTTTTACACGCTCATAGTATACGAGGTCAAGCCCTTGCTACTCTCCTGTTAGATACTATCGATGAATACGAGATAGATGGAGACAAAATGCGTGCTCAAGGGTATGACGGAGCAGCTAATATGTCTGGAAAACACCAGGGTGTGCAAGCCTATGTGAAGGAACGTTTTCCCGAGGCATCTTATGTCCATTGTAAGAGTCATTGTTTAAACCTCGCAATCGTTCACAGTTGTAAAGATGCAAGCGTTCGAACCATCATGAGCACAGTCCAGGACATTGCGTTCTCTTTTGACTACTCCGCAAAAAAGATGGATGCTTTTTCCAATGAGCTAGATGCTGACATATTAACCAACGAGGAGCTTGATGGGAGAAGAAAACTAAGAACGTTGTGTGAAACACGTTGGACGAGTCGCGCTGATTCGTTGTACACATTTAGGGTAGCTTTCCCTGTTATTGTCAGTGCCCTTGAACATTTGCGACAAGATGGTGACGACAAGGCCGGTCAGTTCTTAGCTGCAATATCCAGATTTGAATTTATTATTGGATTAGTAACAACGGAGCACATTTTACAAAGCATTGTGCATCTAACCACTTATCTTCAGAGTAAGAGTTGCGATTTGGTAGAAGCTGTACGTGAGTGTAAACTGATAATTGATCAATTATCAGACGAGCGAAACGATGACTCTGTTTGGGATGCGCTTTTTGATAAGGCGGTTACGATGGCTGACACAATTGAAGTCCTACCGTCCATACCAAGAAGAATCGGAAGACATGTCAACCGGGCTAACCACCCAGCTGACACTCCAAGTCAGTATTGGAAGCGAGCCTTGTATTGCCCCTTTCTTGACTATTTTATTGCAGAACTTACAGGACGTTTATTGGATAACTCTGATCGTTTTCAAGGCCAGAACCTTATACCTGCACGTTTAGAATGGTTGACAGCAGAGTGTATAGACAAACTATACGAAACATATAGACACGACTTGACAGACAATCAAGGAACCTTTAACTCAGAGGTACAGAGATGGCAGAGACGCTGGTCGAGTCCAGATGTTATAGAGAAGCCCAAATCTCTGAAGGCCTCTCTATCAGTGACTAATAAGGAGCTATATCCTTCAATATTTGCAATTTTCGCAATCCTAGTTACAATGCCAGTAACTACGTCAACTACCGAACGGTCATTTAGTTCATTACGCCGACTGAAAACTTATCTCCGTTCAACCATGGTACAGGACAGACTATCTTCGTTGGCCCTCATACATGTTCACAGAGAAATGGATATTGACACCGAGAGAGTTCTGAGATCATTTGCCTTGGCAAAAAATAGATATATGGACTTTGGATATTAACTAGTCTATACTTTAGTTTAAGTCTTACATGCAGTATTAACATTTAATTATACAGGCTCAATAAAATCACCTTGAAAACATCTTAGATTTATTTCCCTTACTTATAAGTCAAGACTTAAAAGTAGCCGTTCGATACAAATGACCTTCTACCGTTGTCGTAGAAACCTCTCATTTGATTTTAAAATGACCCTCGTGAGAAACACCACGGGTGTCTTGCAAGAAGCAGGACCTGCTTACCTTCGGAGCACCGGAGGTCGCCACATTTTTTCGGGGTCCGTGTTTTTCATCTGTAGTTAGTTTTCAATGTTGAAAGTTTTTGCTTGTCATTTTGTGTCTTATCTGTTCCCGGGTTTCCAAATTACGAAACCCACTAGGATGTTCCTATCGTTTCTTGAAATATGGTATAGTAAGAAACAGATAGGGTATTTATCATTTTCATCATAAAATGGTCCAAAAAAATTTTCGCCTCGCTTCGCTCGGCTCAAAAAATTTTGCGATATATGCTTGCACTTTATTTCAACTCAGCTACGCCCCTGATAAAGCCTTTTTAACTCAGTACAAATTGTACTAGTAATTACTTGTACAATTGTAGTTGTACCAGTAATAACTTGTATGATGGCTTCATACAAGTAATTACTTTAATAAAATGTTTGTACAAGCAATAACCTGTATAAAATAATAACATGTACACGACATAGATATTGGAAGACGTGGTATAAGTGCCAATGAGAAAACTCTCCATCGAAGTCTCAATTTATAAAAGTAAACCATTATAGGTCCAGCTACGGTCTTCAACACGGAGCCTTGGCTAACACCGAGCAGCAAGCTATAAAGGGCCCCCAAAAATGACTAGTGTAAAACCATTTAAACGGGGAAAGCAACGGTCTAATCTATATGAAAAAAAAGAGAAACGAGAAACACTTATGAACTACATCGAAAAATACATTTTATAACTGAACACGCATAATTAATGTGTAATATATCTTCATCTATATGTTATAGCTGATCAGATTCCCAACAATGGAGCAAGATTATTTTACTGAGAATGTTTCGAACAGCGGCTTACTGACAACAGCTGAGACAATCAATGTTTTCCATTCCTTTACTAATAATCGGAACAGTATTTTTACTTCAGAAAAAGAGAAACTATATAGGGTGCGTTTTCATATAAAACAATTCAGATTTTTTTTTTAATTTGTAATGTTTATCCACAATTATCGATTATTACATTTTTTTCTGTGCATAATATTTGTAAGCTGTTTGGTTACATTAAATCATTATCAAGCTACACCTCACAAATACCACATGCATTTTCCAGACGATATATGTGGTTCATTTATTAACAATAAGCAATTGTTTGGTTAACAATTTAATAGCTTATAACTTTATACATTTATCGGCCTACTACATATATTTTAATTGATTAAAACAACTAGACATGTTACGAAAAGGTATATTCTCGACGCTGAGGTTGACAAATTACACTTTAAAATTTGGGACGGTGTCAAAACATTGATTCTAAATTTAAACAGGTAACATTTGAATCCTGTGCGTCTTGGTTAATTCAAATCACATTTATCTAGAACATCATTATGTAACATCCTATATGACAATTGCTTTTTGTGATATCATAAGACATAAAAGGTGTACGCGTGCCGGATTGGGTGGGCTAGAAAAAGGGGGGGCTGAGAGTTATACAAGTTCATTCGATTCTAGTTAGATTGATAATTAATACATATAATTCCTTAATTTTGATAATTATTTTGTAATTTCCCTTTATTGTCCAAAAACACAATCATTGAAGGATGAAATGCATAAAACAGTTCATAATAATTCCTGTGGAATGCTTCTGCTTCATTACTGGTACGTCTTGTGGTAGATAGAGTTTAAGCCCATACGGATGGTGGATTAAAGCACTGTGTCATCTACATATGTGGCTAAAACATAATCAGCAAAACCTTCTATTTTCTTCTCTTTTGGCATATCTTGTATTAAATATTCAGCAAAGCAACTAGTTTTATTCTCTCACTGTAAATTGACTGTTTAATGCATGTTAAGTCATTTCTCTTCAGATGCTCATCTTCTTGGTGAAATATCTCCGAACATGTGATACTTTTTAAACCAAAAATAAGAATAAATGTATATATTAATCATCAAAATTTATGATATATATGTGTTTAATTTAAAGGGCGCAAATGAGTTCCAAATATTGGTGCAATTGATGCGTTTGGAAAACAAAATTTGTCGAAAATGAACCCCCTAAAAAACAGTAATTGACGGAAAAGGACTGCTGCCGATAATGTGTGGTTGTATTTTTTTGCTTTCAAACATAACGCCTTTAGAAAATTGAATGTGTTTTTAAAAGGTCATCTATATTGTCATAACTCAACAGAAATCCTTCGATAGAAAACACGAATTCATGTTTTTCCCCCAAAGATACCGCTACGAAATTATATAGAAAGATGTGAGATTAGAGGGCTATGAAATTATTAAACAATATTTGGTGTGCAAATTATATCGTTAGGTACCAACCTTCTTTTTTATTTGATCTGTACGCAGCAGCGATACTTGGATTGGTAGTCGATGGTTTACGTCCAGTGTCAAATGTATCATGCATGTACAGGATTCGATATATTGATTTAAAAAAGGGCTCTTCCGTTTGAAGGTTAGGAATTGGAGACTGCCACTGCTAGGGTATTCATAAAGATAGACAGTTATATAGCAATGTCACCAGCATATCAAGAACATACAGACCTGTAGACATGAAGCGTCCGTCCAAGTTCCGATCGAACGTGGCTGCGTATTTATACATCCCGTGTAGCTAGAAAAATGTCTCTGTTATTGTTAACACACATACTGAGAAAAATACGTATATAGCTAAAAAAAAAAAAAAGAAGTCTTTAGTACAATGTCATATTCATTTGATTCCTTTTTAGATTTCTTGTATTCATTCAATCAATTGGAATTTAGAAATATGTATGCCCCTTTTTTTATAAAAAAAAATAACGACCTGTTATGCAGCCCCCCCCCCCCCCCAAAAAAAAGGGAAAGGAGACAACGTCACAAAGTAGACACAAATGCATGTTCCTAAGTATATGAATGATAGTTGGTTGCACACGTCCAGTGGCAAATATTGCATGCATATTCAGGACGATTTCTTGTCCTTTTTAAAGTGAGAAAATCGATAGTATATACTATTGCTTTTATAAACAAGTAAAAAAGAAAACCAACCATTGTAGTTTCCTATATCTATTAACTGTATACAGTAATTAATCTGCAATCTGGTCATTTGTCAATGTTTTATTTCAATGAGCTACTGTCGTCTTGTTGATGCATTCGACATTTTTCTTTTCATTCAAATTTAAAGTCTGTCTTTGGTGACACTGTGTTTCCATAATATTTGCTTAATATAAAAGGGCGACCATTTGATTTTCTCTGATGATACATGTATAGGAGGATTAAGAAAAAAATATCAAATGGTTGTCCCCTCTCTGTAAGGGTCCATAATTAAATGTATATTACAATAAGAGAAATACACAAAAATAATTTTAAAGATAATATGTTCATAGCAGCTATGATAATAAATTACTTGATTAAATATGTACGAAAGCATTACACATGTTACAAAAATATCTACTTTTACAAGTTAATGTAAACAAATCATTATAGTTGTAGTGATTAACAAAACCGACTACATTGAAGAAGGGAATCGTCAGCTGTCAAATACAAAATTTTACAAACATTTAGAAAGTGATCCTACAAAAGAAATAAGTAAACAAATTAATGAGGTCCTTTCAGATATGAACAGCAAAAAAACATAGATGACGACACGTACGACTATCTACGCCCTGATGAAACCTGCACAGCCGGTCGATTTTACTTGCTCCCAAAACTTCATAAAGAAGGGATTCCGGGAAGACCGATAGTATCTGCAAATGGCCATCCAACCGAAAAAATATCTGAATTCGTGGATTACCATCTTAGACCACATGTTAGAACAATGCCATCTTACATTCAAGATACAACAGATTATTTGAAGAAAATGGATTCATTAAATCCCTTACCAAACAACACAATTTTGGTATCGATGGATGTGTCTTCTTTATACACAAATATTCCCAAAAATGAAGGAATAGTCGCTTGTGAACAAGTATGGAACAATCGTAAGGATAAACATCCCCCAACAGACTGTCTGGTTCAGTTGCTGAGACTAGTGCTGGAAAACAACAATTTTGTATTCAACGACCAGCACTACTTGCAGGTTGACGGTACCAGTATGGGAACCAAAATGGCACCTTCTTTTGCCAACATTTTCATGGGGAGTCTCGAAGAACGCATCCTTTCGAATGTACCATACAAACCCTTGTCTTGGCTCCGTTATATTGATGACATCGACATCAAATGGAACGAAACTGCAGAACGTCTGCAAGAATTTCTCGATTTCTGTAACAACTTTCATCAATCGATAAAGTTCACATCTGAAGTTTCAAATGAGAAAATTGCGTTTCTCGACACCACCATAACTTTAGAAAACGGAGTCATGACAACCGACTTTCACACCAAAAAAACTGATAAACACCAATTTCTCTCTCCAAAGAGTTGCCACCCGAAACACTGCTCCCGGAGCATTCCGTACAGCCAAGCCATCAGGTTAAAACGGATTTGTTCATCGGAATCAAAATTAAACCATCGTTTGGGGCAACTCAGACAGCAACTTAAAGCAACTTTAAGGTTATAAGAACAAAAATATTTCAGAAGCTTTCGGTAAAGCAAAAGAAAAAGACCGAACAAACCTACTTGAATACAAAGAAAAGACGGCCCCAACAAATAAAATCCCGTTTGTTGTTAGCTTTCATCCTGACCTGACAAATCTTTCATCAATTGTCCACAAACATTGGCGTCTTATTGAAAATGATCCTTCCTTAAAAGAGATTTTTCCATCACCTCCCGTTATGGCTTACCGCAGACCCAAAAGCCTCAAAGATATTCTAGTAACATCCAAAGTATCTAAACAGGAGATATCAACAATCGGAGGTTATACACCATGCGGAAGGGGCAATTGTAAGTGCTGCAGAGTCGCCACTATCGAAACCCAATTCGTCAGCACAGTCACAAAGAAAAAATACAACATATTCATAACATCAAATTGCAAAACGCAAAATTGCATTTATGTTCTAACGTGTGGAACTTGCAAAATACAATATGTTGGTGAAACAGAAACACCATTTAACATCCGACTAAATAACCATCGGTCATTTTATACAAAAGAAAGGAACTGCCCAATTACAAGACACCTTTTAAGAGCAGGACATGATTTTGAAAACGTCACATTTCAAATCATTGAGAAAAATCAAAATTGGGATACACAAGGAAGACAAAAAAGAGAGAGATTTTGGATGCACCAGTTACGAACTCTTGAACCTGATGGACTCAATGAGAGAGACGAAAAAAGATTTAAAAACAAATCAAAACCATAATTATCTTGAAATCATACAAATTAATTTATAGAAATTCATACAATTAATCGAACATCTATAAATGTGTTAAACTTTTATTCCAAGTTCATGTAGTTGTAGCTACAAACATATTTTATGCAACATCAATCAATATGTTACACTTTTCCTCAACTCTTGTATAGATTAAGCTACAAAAATATTTTTTTGTCATGCATCCGATTTCACCTTGAGAGATGCACACGCCTGATGAAGCTAATTTGTTTAGCGAAATATTGCGTATTTCTATTTAACATCTAATAGAACTTTTTAATGTATTAATTAGTGTGTTTAAGTTATATTCTTAGACATTTATATAATTTTAATTCAGTAACTGTATCAGTTTATTTTCACAAACTGATCCACGCTTAAATAGATTGAATGTTGATTGTTGCTATTTTTAGACATTATATATATATATATATATAAAATGAGTGAATAAATAGTCAACGATCAATCTTACAGGGCGATGGATCATGTAATATGATTCTGTACACTACAAAATATAATATATAACAAGTCAAAAAGGGTACAACATCACCATTTAATAACTATAAAATATACAAATATTAGATATTTCGGATAACAGATATCCTTCTTCGGTAATTGCACAATGACAAATGAATCATGTCAATTCAAATTGAGACTCTATCAAAATCTTGATTTATACAATTTAAGCGAACGCTGGAACAATTTTAAAAGTTCCAAACACACCGCAAAGACTACAGAAATATGCCAAAAATAAAAATAGTTATTTACGATGTGAAATGGCACAACTCTAGATTTCCAAAGGTTGTGACAGTTGAGATGTTATAACTGCATTGAGGGCAGTCCTCAAACAAAAAAATCAAAAATGTCTTAACCGATCCAGGATGGTATAAATTAGACAACGGTAGGGTAATTACAACAGAAACTACATATTTAAGCCTCCCAAACGAATATCAGTCTAATAATGATTGAAAAAATAAGTATTGTATAATGAGGTAAAATAATTGAACGTGGCAACGTACTTATACATCATCCCGAATCAATGAAAACCTGTAATTTAAACTGTTATTTTAAAAATAATTTCGAACTGTAAAGCCAGTACTAAATCCGGCGTTGTTTGAAACAGGTAGTAACATATATATATGTGTGTGTGTGTGTGTGTGTGTATACATAATTTGTTCTTCTAAATAATAATGAAGATCCCGCCAGCATTTTTACATCAAGGATAGGCTTGACATTTTATAATTTTGTGGTTAGAAAAACCCATTCATGCAATTACAACATGATTAAGTTGATGTAATCAAGATAAACTGCTGACTTCTATATTCCCAGACTATCAGTACATGACTTTTTGTGTAACAGTTAATCGGTTAAATTATTGAAAACACACAAATGATATATTTTGTAGTTGCATTTGATTTACACAACGAATTCTATCTTCTTTCTCTCTCTTTCTCTATTTTTCTCTCTTGAATTGAAAGAAGATAAATTGCATCTTATAAGAATTTATGGCCGACAAAAGTTTCGAAAAAGGATCCTTAATTAACGTTTAAGAAAATGGTTGAAACAGACGTTTTAAAATTATTCGTTTATTCATTTACTCTTAAAAAGTAATGGGAATAGGGCTTTGTGTGACGATGTAAATGTGTAGTAAGCATTTCATTTTGTGTGGGGGAAGGGGAGGAGGGTGATGGCCCGAGACCACAATTAATGATCCCAAATATAGTTCCCTTTCATTATAGCGTATTTTTTGTTTATTTTTCTTTTCTTTCCTTTTCTCATACATTTCTTGTTTTTTTTTCTGGGTTGAAAATTAAAGAAGAGAGCTGAAATAAACTTTTGGATGTTTAATATTTACACTTTTCGGAACATCTGTTTAAATTTTCTTTTCAATCACGTTGCTACTACGTCCTCATAAAGTTAGGTTCACACTGCCGATCAGATCAACTCGATGATCCCGATAGTCCAAATTTCCACGACCAAACGTGACCAAATTCTTGATTGGGCCTGTTTACGACTTCTACCCGACTGCTATCCGACTGCACACGACCTTAACCCGACCATTCGCGACTCATTAACGACTCTATCACGACTCAAACCCGACCACTAATTGAATACATATTCGATAAATCAGACCAATTCACGATCTCTACACGATCTTTATTCGACTAGCTAGACCAAATCAACTATACTCGATCTCGATCAGCTAGATCTCGGCCAGACCTGATCGACTTGATCGTATAGGGGTCGTAGGGATAGTCGTACTTTATTTGGCCCTTTTAACTTTTTGAATTCGAGCGTCACTGATGAGTCTTTTGTAGACGAAACGCGCGTCTTGCGTATGTACACAATTTAGTCCTGGTATCTATGATGAGTTTATTATCGGACATTGGTCGGGTATGTACAATTTCAGTATAAAAACATCTGATTTTTTCATATCAACGGCTGCAGCGGAGGAGGCATTACGTGTTACCCTTGTCCGTCCGTAAGTACGTATACGTACGTCCCATCAATTAGTTTCCGTTCTCTAATTTTATTTTACCTCAACCAAATTTTATGAATAGCAATACCATAAAACACAGATCAAGTGCGAATTTCGGTGGTGTCACTTTTACCGTTCTTGAGAAATGACTCTTTATAACGTTATATGTAAGCTCGTTTATTTGTTTAGATTCAGTAGTTCACAGAAGGTCTGAGTAAAATTATGCATTTAAAATATCTACATGAAATAAAGCAGTTGGATTGTTTGGCAAGGTGGTTAGAGCTCAGATAGATAGACAGGTTAATAGCTGTGACGGAGCTTGAAGAGAGCGTAGAAAACTAACAAAAACGGGTAGACAGCAAATTAAAGGTGCTGGAAAATCTAGATGATGCAGTGGTGACAAGGCAACCACTGTGTTGGCAGTATAAATTGTAACAAACTATGAGGAAAATTTCATGAAAGTAGAGGAGGACGCTGATTTGTTATGGGAGTTTTACTGCTTTTTTCTTTAAAATGAGCTTATAAAAAAAGAAGATGTGGTATGATTGCCAATGAGACAACTATCCACAAAAGACCAAAATGACACAAACATTATCAATTATAGGTCACCGTACGGCCTTCAACAATGAGCAAAGCCCATACCGCATAGTCAGCTATAAAAGGCCCCGATAAGACAATGTAAAACAATTCAAACGAGAAAACTAACGGCCTTATTTATGTAAAAAAAATGAACGAAAAAGAAATATGTAACACATAGAATGAAATTCAAAACAGTGTAGCTGTGGCCATTGATTGACACATCAAATTCATCCATTGACTGGGACAATTTAGGTGAACGTTTGTCTGTAACGACCACTGCTCACTATGTACTTTTTAAAGACACTTAAACTATGGGGTCACCAAAGGTTCTCAACACCTTAATAAAGTAATTTGAAAAATTAATCAGAAATAAAACAATGTTTTGATTTATATCAATTATATAAATCAAAACATAAAGGTTATTCCTGATTAATTTTTCGAATTATTTTATAATTAAAGGCGTTAAGAAACCTTTGGTGACACCACAGTTTAAATGTCTATCGTAGGTACGTCGTGAACAGTGGTCGTTACAGACAAACGTTCACGTAAATTGTCACAGTCAATGAATGAATTTAATGTGTCAAGCAATGGCCACAGCCACACTGTTTTGAATTTCATTCTAAACAAACGACAACCACTGAACTATCACTGGATTAGAACTGATGTTACAGATGTAAGATAGCAATATACATAAATATTACCATCCCCTTTTCCTTGCTTTCTCACAAATTAAGCCTTCTGTCTGTGTCATATACTAGTATGTGCATATGTATGTAATCATAATTTTCTATAGATCTGATACCCAGTAGTTGAATTTTTCAAGATATTTTTTTCTGGTGTATCCATGGCAACAACCTGCCCTTTTTTACTAATAATATTGCAGAAGGGGGTACAGATGTCACATATTTAGCAAAAAAAAAAATAGAATTTCAATCCCCTGTAGGACACCTTTTTTTAAAACTGTTAACATATATCTATCACGAATTAAGATAAAAAATCATGTCTTTCGTTTCATTTTTTAAGATAGAATAGTGTCAAAAAGTGCATGAAAAAAGTGTTTGTAAACATTCGACCGTACGGTGACATATAGTTGTTAATTTCTGTGTCATTTGGTGTCCTGTGGAGAGTTGTCACATTGGCAATTATACCACATCTTCTTATTTTTATACTACAAAAAATTTCTGGACATACGTAAAATACGGACAGTCATACAAAAATAACCCTGTCCCATTAAACAGCTTAAATATAATATTGGTGTTCTTAAACACTAACTTTGAAGGCTAGATTAGTCATCAGCTGTCTAATTATAAATTTTAATGCACAATTATTTTCATATTTGATAAATCCTCTGGGCCCAAAAAGTAGAATCTACTTTCCTTCCGAAACACCTGCATTAGATCATCCATTTTTTTATTGGTTTTCGTGTTGCTAAGTTTTTATAAGTTTTCTATGTTGTGTTGTCTTCTCGTCGTCTTTCTTTTTTTCGCCAAGGCTGTGTCGGTTTGACCTTTGAGTTTAATTGTTCCTTTGGTATCTGTGTTCTCTCTTTTTAAAATTTTACACCTCCTTCTAAAAGTACAGACGCGTACTGTATATGGAGAAATTTGTGTACAGTTAAAAAATAAATAATGACAATATATTTTTGCAGAAGCAAAGTTATGAGAGTAAATCAGAGCTGCACACATTTTTAGAGAATCTTGTAGCAGTCATGTTAACTCGTGTATTGCCGAGTAGAGATAGAAGAGTGGTCGAATGTGGTCGCATAAAGATCGGGTATTGCTCGATTTGGTCTGCGATGAAAAAATATAGAAGTCGCAGTGATCATGAAGCGATCGGGCACTGGTCGAGTAAATAACGTACAGGTTGTCGTTAATCGGGAAATTATCGGATATTATTCGAGAAAAGATCGAGTACTGATCGGTAAACTATTTGTATTCCGACAAAACTCGATCTGTACACGATCCTTTCCCGATCAATTCGACCGCTACTCGACGAATTATCGATTTCTTCTCGAGTGACTAGCTTCTCGATCCTTACTCGAATGTTTTTTTCGTATCAAAAACTCTCGGGTAGAAAGTCAGATCGATGACGACCAAGGTAGACCACCACGAACATTCATGTCGATTGAAACAGACCAGTCTCCCGATCGCTTAATTTGTCTTGATTGAGATTGATCGAGTTGGTCTGATCGGCAGTGTGAACCTAGCTTAAAGCACGCTCTCACCACGACTATACTACAATCATACAACGTTCATACCGCGATCTTACTACGCTCCAAGCAATAACGTCAACATCGTGTTCTATATAAATATTCTCTGACACTTGATACGTCGAGTTTCTCGGAATCAACTCAGTCATGCAAACACAATCAACGTAAGGGTAATAGTAGTAGTAAAGGCATAGGGAGATCCAGTAGATACATTTGTCGGACCGACCAATCCAACCTGAATCACAACTTATTGCTGGTCCACCAAGATAGAATGATAGTAGGGATAACACAAATATGCCAAGCATGATTGAGCCAGCGGAAATAAAGGACAAATGGTTCAAATTACATACAGACAAACAAAAGCTGAAAAGCTTTTATAGATCTTATATGACAATAACAATGACCATAATGATCAAAGTATGAAGTCAGGTCGTAAAAACAGCGTGATGAGGACGGCATGAGCGTGCTAAATTCGTATTATGGTCTTGAACAGCGTGGAATAAGCGTGGTAAAGTCTTAGTGGAAGCGTGTTTGGGTTGCGATAAGAACATGATGGTCGAAGTAAAGGCGCTGTGACATCGTAGCGCAGTATTCCTGACTGGTATCGGCTACGCTGAGGCTACGATGATAAAGCGATCATTGCGATCTTACCACGACCTTACTGTGCTCTCACTACGCTTCTACAACGACCTAATTTTACCACGACCGTACCACGATTGTTCTGAACATGTTCAAAGTTGACCACGCTCATCGCGATCGAAAGACTTCACCACGACCGTGCTACAACCTTACTGCGATCTGCAAGATCGCATTACGATCGTCAAATTTTTCATTTTTTTCACAGATCGTAGTGCCATTGTGAACTAGTTGGACTGCCAGGGGTCGAAATTAGCGCTGATCCGGTGGTCAGGGACCAGTAGAATTTGCGTCGGACCAGTAGATTTTGTCAGCTGGTGGTCCGGCGGACCAATAGAAATTTGTCGATAGAAACACTGTTTGCATCGTAATCTCGGTTTGTTTACAAACAAAAATTACCTATGAAATCAATTACACGCACGGCATTTGGGAAAAGGGGGGGGGGGGGTGTATTACAATTGATTAAGTTAGTTTATATATCGGGTGAACGTCTTTCACAACAACACAAATGTGGAAATATTTGGAAGGACTTTTCTCCTTTCGTTACAGAAAACCATCAACGTACTTATGTTTATCTTCAGGTGCATGCCTAATCAATGTTTCCAAAATAAATATATGTAAAATTTTTAATCAAAACATATAACAAAATATTTCTTGTTGTTTCTGGTCAAATATTTACGTATTTTCAATTTTTACATTTTCTATCTTTTTAGTTTATGCAATTTTTTATGCCCCACCTACGATAGTAGAGGGGCATTAAGTTTTCTGGTCTGTGCGTCCGTTCGTCCGTCCGTTCGTCCGTCCGTCTGTCCCGCTTCAGGTTAAAGTTTTTGGTCAAGGGAGTTTTTGATGAAGTTGAAGTCCAATCAACTTCAAACTTAATACACATGTTCCCTATGATATGATCTTTCTAATTTTAATGCCAAATTAGAGTTTTTATCCCAATGTCACGGTCCACTGAACATAGAAAATGAAAGTGCGAGTGGAGCATTCGTGTACTGAGGACACATTCTTGTTTTTATTAAACTTTCAATATTAGATTTTTTATTATTGTTTTTTGTTTGACGACCGGGCCATTTAAAAGGAAGATCTGAATAAAGTATATGAAATTGACAAAAGGAAACGTGAATACCAAAAATCCTGGGAAAAATGTCGCGAATGGTTGAATTACATAGTCGATCGAAATGTAATGAATTGTACAACATCTGAAACAAAATTACAGTGACAGACCTAGATAAGAAATGTTTTTTTTTTTGTTAGGGGATCTTCAAATTTTAAGTTAGATTCTACAATTTCTCATGAACAATTGGAACAACATAAACAAAACTACGTT
Organism: Mytilus galloprovincialis; assembly: GCF_965363235.1. Lineage (NCBI taxonomy): Eukaryota > Metazoa > Mollusca > Bivalvia > Mytilida > Mytilidae > Mytilus > Mytilus galloprovincialis. The sequence continues at coordinate 77,301,899 of NC_134845.1, read as the reverse complement.
AATAAAGGAAAGCACCTGAGGAATCAAAAGCAGTAACCCAGTCAGGCACCCTATGGTCGTCGTGAGCATTGTGATGATGTGGAAGACAATGTTGATATTTTTTCTGTCCTTGATCCTGATTTTGATTAATAAACTTATTGGGATTATCACAGCTTTTATCAAAATCAGGATCAAGACTTCTCTCTTTTCTTGTGTAAAATATGTATGACAATAAAAGTAAACATTTATCATTTATATTCTGTGTGATACATGTGAGATCACTACATATACCTTACTAAACTTATCATCCATTGACAGTTAGCGTTACACGTAACGAAGAGCAAGCGTTACCGGCTACGGGATCGGAAGACAAGCTTTCTTACTGTACACTAGCTTTGTTTTGGTAAAAGAATATTTCATTTTTGTTTTAACGTTGAAATGAAACGATTATACATGTGTTACAATACTATGTGGAGGGAACCTGAATAAGAAATTAACTGAAAAACACAGATGTTCCGTAATATACATCAGGATATCTTTTAACTGTATTTAACAATGCGCATTTGGTAGGCCAGATATTCCGACATCTTTACACTGTGAAATCCATTTAGTCCAACACCAAAACGGTCTAACCCGAAATATTCCGTCTCTCCATTAGTCCGATACCCTAATAATCCAAATTCGTCATTAATCCGACAATTAGACGTTCAATTGCATATGATTGAATGCTTTTCTGCTATTTATTATTCGATGGGTTGATCTCTCATTGACGCGTACACCACGTTTGATTCATGTCGATATCTTGTTATATTAGAGATTTGCTTAATTGTTGTGCCGATAGGAAGCCAATTGAAAACAGGAGGTTCTTTATTTAGTCAGAACATATGTATAACTTTATAGCAGGATCATCTTTAAAATTCGCCATATAAAGAGTTAATACATGGCCTTCTAAAAAAGCGTTTAATTTCAATTTGGCATCTTAATTATTGATAATTTGTTATGAACTTAATGAAAATGAATGTTTCAAATATATTTAACGTTTAACCCCGCTATAAATGTTTGCACCTGTCCTAAGTCAGGAATCTGATGTACAGTAGTTGTCGTTTGTTTATGTAATGTATACGTGTTTCTCGTTTCTCGTTTTTTCGTTTTTTATATAGATTAGACCGTTGGTTTTCCCGTTTGAATGGTTTTACACTAGTAATTTTGGGGGCCTTTATAGCTTGTTGTTCTGTGTGAGCCAAGGCTCTGTGTTGAATGCCGTACATTGACATATAATGGTTTACTTTTTTTAATTGTTATTTGGATGGAGAGTTGTCTCATTGGCACTCACACCAATCTTCCTATATCTACTTTCATATATATCATATAATCTTTATTGTAAAATTTACAAACGAAATAACTTAATCGGATATCTAGAAATGTGTGAACATATACTGTGATAGTAAATCAAAGTTTTTTAACAGCAATCTATATTAACTTCAAAGAAATCTGGGTCACAATACCAATGCAGAGGTGTGGATTTCCCAAACACTCCTAATCAGGAAACAAATTTCCTTTCAGCAATCATAAGCATGAAACATAACCGAAATACTGTTAATTGATCTACAAATATGGTTAATCTCTTTCCTGAAGCTATATTTTAGTACCACCACCTACAAGCATTTCCGTACCAAAGTATTGACCAATAGAGAATGAGTACATGTACTGAGAGTTTTCAAAGCATTATAAAAGGGCTTACTTTCTTAATAATTTCGCATATTTCTAAGTCTTCACTGAAGTGTCATATTATTGTCCATCTTGCTTAATTGTTTTAAATGAATTCACAGGAGAGTATTCCCAGTGTTTTTGAAGGCACCATTGACTTACAGATACATAGCAATAATGACGAAGGAGGCAGACCTGTGGCTGAAGATCAAGATATGCCACCTGATATTGACGATGACTATTTGACTGAAGTTTCAAGGTAATATGCACTAATTGCAAACAATTGTAGTTTATGAAAATATTAGTTTGATATTTCTTGTGGTAATGCCGTTCCCCTCTCAATACACACACACACCCGCGAACTCATGTACGTAAGTGTGTGCAAAAAGTGGACAGTTAATATTCATTCGTAACTATTTTTAAAAGGGTATATATAATTCAACAGAAAATAAACTTTATTTTGATTTTTCGCAGGCGAGATGTTCCCTTGTGCCGCTCGACAGCCAACTGCAGGACATGCCTATTGTAAATATTGTTTACGTGTTCTCGTCAATATGCATGAAATATTTGCCACTGGACGTTTAGAAAACAACAATCAATCATGCAATTCATTTAACTTTCAAATGTAAATGTGTTTACCAAACTCTTTAATTCGAGAAATACCACCTCATTTATTTCAAATTCATAATAAAGCGTATGTTTTTTCCGTCCTCAATATGAAACTGAGCCGGATACGCAAGAATAATGTATACAAAAAAAAAATGTCTAGCGCATTTATAAAATCATAGTTTTGAGATATTTATGCACCCTTTCAACCAGTGTTAATACAATTTCACTTCAGATATAAAACACATGGGCTCAAGGATTAGAGATAAATGAACTTGCTTGTATTACAGTTGTCAGGTGATGGAAATTTACGATCATGTAATGACTGTATCGCAGTGTGGACAATTACTGTCTATGGAAATACCATTGGGATGAACAAATGCACACAATTCTTAAATGTTTCAAACTGTAAAATATAGACAATTGGCACATTTTTAATATACGTATTTTGAAGGAGTTTAAGACACCCACAGCCTCCTTTCCCCCCTAATTAAAAGACAAGATGCATAAAACACACCAGCCCCTGAAAATAAGTTACTCTTAAAATTATTAACTGTCATAATCGAATACCTCTGATGTTTTCTTATTTTAAGTCTTCAATTCTGAAGTTTAGTATATTTGATAGGAATGTTGAACTATAAATACAATAATCATCTATTGAGGTTCCATTGTAACTATGGTAAGTTACTTTCGCTATAGAGTCTCCTAAAGTACGTCCATTTAAAATACGTAATTTGGAACTAGTACACATTTCTAGGATACTTTTTCCATAGCTATTTGTACGTTGTGGCATTTGAGTATAACGTTTAATTTGTACTTTATCTGCAATATAGTTAGGTGGAAGAAAATCTTCCAAAGGCTCATTTAATTCATCACATACAAAATCTATTTCTTTTGATTCAATATGAGCATTCAGATCTCCCATTAGCATGACTTCACCTACTGAGTTAAAATTAGAAATATCAGTCTCAACATGGAAGTATTATAGTCAATATAATACTTCTATGGTCTCAAGTTTTTCAAATATCTCTTTATCCATACCAGTTCTTAATGTATGTGATGAATAAGATGGTGATATGTACACAAATATAAAGATCACGCTTAAGACCAAAGTAGGTGTGGTCTAATTTAAACCATAACATGTCACTCAGAGATTTATCAACTAATTGCCTACTATGATTGTTCTCCTTACAAATACAGCTAAACCCCCTCTTTTTCTAATACTTTCAGTAGATCTACAATTAACAAAAGATTTGTATCCTTTTAAGGTATAATACATCATTAGAAAAAGAATGAGTTTCTATAAAGTACTTTGAAATGTCAATTGATTTTTTTGAATTTTGTCACGTTGTACAACTGGAAATGTTTACATGTAATCAATAGAATTTTTAAATGTTCAGTAACATATGTGTGAATAATTATGATAATTATTAACTTTCTTTGTTTGCAAAATTTGTTGAAAAAGTACAATGCGTAGTGTTTACATGAAACAACTTTCAAAAACCTTGATTGCAGACAACCTGAGTTTCATATCATACAAGTAATGTTATAAGACAATCAACTGCTCAAATGTTCTCAATTGACCCTAAAAATATCTCACAATAAATTAAATGTACATGTTTTGTCAAACCACAATCTATCTATCATAGTCTATTACAATGTCAAGAAAAGCGCTTTGGACGCAAGAAATTATTAAACGTGTTGTTTTCATTTTTTTTCTCCACATGTACACAGAGTAGTACAACTTAATACTGTCTTTACACATTTGCAGTTCCTTGGTAACCGTGCTGACTTTGACTAATTAGTTAAACGCTTGCTGCAGAAAGGTATTCTATAGTCATATGGTACATGCATCACAGATGACAGATTTGGCTATACTTTTTGGACCTTTTGGATTATAGCTCTTCATCTTTTATATAAGCGTTGGATTTCAAATATTTTGGCCACGAGCATCACTGAAGAGACATGTATTGTCGAAATGCGCATCTGGTTCAAGAAAATTGGTACCGTTAATTTTATGACAAGGACTGTCATCTGAGGACTTCATATATTGATTGTTTGGAAGCCATCTTGAATGATGGCCCTTTAACAAACATGAATTTCCAATATATCATTATTCGCTATATCTATTAATTCACTGTTTGCATTCATACTTTTTTGTTAATTTATATTGGATATTCACAAAGTGGTCAGATAAGGCGTGCACATGTATAGGAATATTCACATATATCAGTTTAGCTTGGAAAATCCATGTTGACTGAATATTTTAAATAATTAAGAATGTAGATCTTTTACAATTTCAAGGCTTTATTTATTGATTTGATTTATTTCCATCAGTCCTTCTTGTACTATTCTGAAATTTTCCTTAGCCTGGTTCTTGCCAAAAGGAAACCTGGATGAATACCGTCAGTTAGAAGTGAGAAATTGGTTTTAGTCTTTTTTTCAGGTTTTTTGTGTTTTCCCTTTTTCACTGTTGTATTGTAGTTTAGGTCTGTGCTAAAAGATGGAGAGTGGCGGTTAGATTGATCGTTTAGACTTCTTATTTTATGATTTAGTTGATATACTTGTCTGTTTAATTATGTGTCTTGAACTACAAAAGTCTCTGGGTGAGGGTGACCTTTCTGTTTGTTGTATTCCAGGATTGAATATATAGGTGTCTATTAAAAAAAAGTTACTTTACAGTCGGGGTATTTTTTAATGATGTTTATTATTTTTCTAAAATATTCTATTATGTGGTCTATGGTTTCGTCACCAGTTTGTGATGTAATTGATAAACATTTATCTTGTTTGGATGTGAGGTCACAAGTACCAAGCCAAACGTACAGCCAAATGTTACCAAGAGGTTTAACTTTTTCTGCAATGATATTTTCCAAATATTGAACACGTTTCTGGACTTTTTTTCCACCATATGATTTCCCTTTCGGACTGGTGAGTTTCCTTACCCTGCAGCCACCGCCCCTTGCTATCTGTAAGGACTACCCGGGTACGGGTTTTTACGTCACCGGAAGGCAGCCTGTATTGTACCAGAAATGTTGTGAGACGGTTTAATGACGTGAATTTCCTTTGTTATATTTATCAGAAAACGCAAGAGTATTTACAGATTGGAAAATATAAATATATATACTGTTCTACCTGTCAGCCAAATAGTGTTGTACTGGAATGGTTATGTTGTTGTTGTACCTCCGGGGGGAAAACATTTTACATATGAATCGCAAAATACTTTGAAAGTCAATATGTCCGTTCGTCCCACTTCAGGTTAATGTTTCTGATCGAGGTAGTTTTTTGATGAAGTTGAAGTCCAATCAACTTGAAACTTAGTACACATGTTCCCTATGATCTTTCTAATTTTAATGCAAAATTAGACATTTTCTTCCCATTACCATGACAGATTTATGCACAATACCACATTATAAAATGACTTAGACACACACGATGTACTGGGGTCGTTTCAAAACAAAACAAATAATTGCGTTGTCAGTATACTTGTTTAGAAACTTTCATACCAAAACGCTTATAAACATTGACATAATTAAAAACACATATGTTTTGTGAAAATGCAAACAGGTTCTAATATTTTAACGATTTATTGACTGCGACTTATTCTTTATTGTTTTTCTTTCCAATTTACTTTGATTGTTGAATATACAATGCCACGTTGTAGCCTAGCCATAGATGGACTGTATCAAAGATGGAGATAACTCCCTGTATAAATGATGGAAATCTTTCGAGACATTCCGAGAATTGTATTCTGACTTCTAGCCGAGAGATATCGAGTGGCACAAAGACACATCCTAAACACGCCAATATATAAGCGGGAACCCCTCAGGGGGTTTGCGCAAAACTCCATCATTCAATTGACGACGAAAAACAACAAAAGAACCTTCGAGAGCTATGTCCAGCAGAATCGGTGGTCGTATGATATTATGGTAATAGGCGTATACCCCTTTTCGATTGCAAACTAAACATCAATTGTTTTTCATACACAATGATATTAAAATCGTTACAAAAATTAGAAGATAGTTTTTTCGACCCTTTTCTAAAGTCCTAGCTGAATCTCCCCTTGCATAGGTAACTTGATTTTTATGATAGAATTAATTTTCTCTCACTTCACTCAGCATTGAATTGTTCATGCCAGACGAGAGAATTCAATAATTTTACCATATTTGCTGTTATACCCTTAGTGTGCATTTAGGATTGAATCTAACTGGAAATTGAAGTTTGATTGGCTGCGTTGAAATATGCCATTGACAATCGTATTACATTTCTGTGTCTTTAATAGATACAGAAGACAAATTTGCCGGTAAAAATTAAATAGATTTGATGGAGAAATCATGCTTATATATCCCATTTGTACAACTTGAATAACTGTTACAAGAATTTCAATTTAAACAATTCTTTCAAGAAATTATTGACCTAATATGTAATACACGAAGTTTTCTGAATATTTGTCAAGCACAGGGAAGAACACATGATTCATAAAAAACGATAGGTCAAATATTTGAACAGTTAGACTACTTTGACAATAACTACAAAGTGACTTGGTTTTTGGATTTGATAAAAAAGCAAGATATAGTTTTTACTATGAAAGTACGTAAATAATTTTCGCTTTCTGTATCTTTGAAGAAAGCATACATTGGTTGCTTTCGGTTGCTGTCTGGTCTATGGTCGGGTTGTTGTCCCTTTGACAGATTCCCCGTTTCCTTTCTCAATTTTATTATTGACATTTGGAACAATTTGTTTTAATAATAACAGAATAATCATGAAGATTAGCATTTTAAACATTGATTTTTTTAAGACTTTGGAAAATAAAAAACTTATAAGAAAGCCAGGTGCTGCACATTGTCAAGTAAATGAGTTGGTACATAAAACTTAAAGGTGATAACTCTGAAAAAATCAGCTGAACGTTGTAATTACGTACCATTATTGCGGAAACAGTCTTAATGATCAAAATAAGTGTTTGCTAAACCGCTATAAATATATCCAATGATTTTTTTTTATTTTCGTTGTAGTGTATAGCTAAAGTTTTTTTAAATTTTAGTCGAGGGGTCAAAGTTTATATAATGTCACAAATTTATAAAAAATCAAAGATCCAAATTAATTTTTGTCAAGGTGTTTGTTACTACCATAAGTAAATGCAGACATGGTTCTTTCGATAAATACTACCTTTATTATCTATTATATATGTTAATAATCTCAACAGTGTCATGTAAATACATACTCTGCTATAACTACTGTCGATTAATACATCTCTCTTAATTAAAAAAAATAAAAAGACTCGTGTTGATTTCGTTGGCCACTAAATTAAAGCTATTTTTTTTTTAAACCGGTTTAAAAGAACTGAAAAATTTGTAAGGCGGAGCATAAAATAATAAACAAGCAAGTTCAAAACTAATGTGTAATATGGAACCCATTATGATCCAGAGGATTTAAATGCTTGAAGATATTGCTCATACGTCAAAAGACAACGGCCGAACGATGAGAAAACCTCCGAGGTATATTTTGGGATAAAAATAGCAACAGACGGACATGATCGATGGATAAAACTGTTCAAAGTATGTTAAATTTACCGCACTCGCTTTAATAGCACTTTTGCTTAGCATACTGAATATTATTGTGCTCTTACTTTTAGTTCAGGTCCTGATGAAAAAAATTACACATTTAGTACAGATAGAAGTGTTTCAGTGTCAGTGTCATGTTTTTCGAGGCAAAAATATTTGTGGAATGACATTAGATAGGTTTGAAAGAACCAAATAATTGTTCCTAATAGGCAGTTGTCAATTCATCTAAAATTTCACTGTTTCACGCCGGTAAAGTATTGCACAAGTATTAATGCATAACAATTGAAAAACCTGTTAAACTACTTTTACAAGGTGAAAAAGAAAGTCGACTCGTGATGTCCGTAAACAATATGTTTTACCTTAGCTGTATATGGCAAAACTTTTCGGAATTGTGGTCTTCATTGCTCTTCAACCTCGTACTTTATTTGTCCTTTTTAACATTTTTGAATTCGAGCGTCACTGATGAGTTTTTTGTAGACGAAACGCTCGTCTGGCGTATATACAAAATTTAGTCCTGGTATCTATGATGAGTTTATTTAATCTGAGATTGTCAATTGAAGATTATATTATATATTTTACAATAAATGTATTTGCAGAACAAAAACATATATTTTGAGAGTCGCAGACACTATATTAGTGGACAGTTTTCCCACTAATTCCACGTGTTTTCAACTGGTAGTAAACTCGTAGTAGCCCACAATGCATTGCAGTTCATTGAGTCGGTTGGTCAGTTTTTCAAGGCCGTACTGGCCTTGTGTTTGAGAAATTACTATGCAAATATATTCTGACGTCAGGAAATCTAGAGTTCTCGGCCTGTTCAACCTCTCTTAATAAAATTAATCAAAATTTAAATATTCCGTGATACTTTTAAAGAATGATAAAATGCAGTCGTACTTAGTCTTATAACATTTCAAAATACAACTTGAAGAATGACTGTAACATTTTTCTGTCTATGAAGAAATAACCTGAAAAATGTTGGTTACACTTAATTACCCGCGTGGCGGTTTATTTTGAAGTGCGCACCAAATTTTTAATGTTGTTCGAATAGACAGAAAACATATTACAGTCATTCCTTGTAAACCAATTTTATTTCAAAACGGGGTAAATCATGAAAAAAACGTTAATGACTCACCGTCACGAGACATAATTATGTCTATGAGCTGATAGACAAAAAACTGTCAGCCAATCAAAAGACGTGTTACAACCAAAATTGAATTATTTGGAAATAGTAGAAATGGTGTCTTTTGGCTACTTCAATATTTTGCATTTTACTTTTCTGACTATTTCTACATGGAAGATTAGTGAAAGAACAATACATGTTGTTATTGCAAGATATAGTGTCTAATTGGGTCAAAGGTTTTACCTGTGTGAAAAATATGACTTTTTTTTATTTGTAAAGATGAATCAAGTATTCAAATTAGGTGTTTTTAATATTATAGAATTTCTAGAAAATAAAATTATTAGATATAAAAGAAAGTAAAAACATTTAATAGTCTTAAAAATACTGGAAAAAAGACAAGAAAAAGAAGAAAAGCATTTAAAAGTCCGGATAAAGTATTTAAAAGAAAATTAATAGTAAACCCCACTTTTAACTTCAGCATCAACGAATTTATTGATTTCATATTATTTTCATCAATTATGATTCTTTTTAAACGAATATTGTATCAAAAGTAATGTTAAAAGAACTTTAGGCTACTAAAATTATAAAAGATAAGTGTATAAATTGGCCTATTTGATTAAGTCAAGCCGAGTAACTTTGAACTGGTTTACAGTTTCCTACCTGGTCAAGATCAGCAGATATACACAAGGCTACTCACTATTCTTCAAGATCTAAGTAAACAATTCAATATTCTACTACAACCAGTTACTGTGTTCCTCGACTGCGAAATAGCCATAAAAAAAACGCAGGCACTTCAAACTCCCCAGGAATCAAAATTAAAGGATGATGATTTCACTACAATAAGTATATCTTGCGAAATGCACAGAATCAGGTTTGCAGACTGAATATAGTGAACGGGGCGGCATTCACAAACTTGAACGATGAGCTGTAGTTCTGCCACTTTTACCACCCAATACATCGATGATGCAGAACCCTTACCACCAACCCTTATCTTTACAAACTATAAAACCATCTTCATGTATATCAACAACCAAAGCCTATTGAACCACAACGCAACATAAGGTCCTACAACAAAAAAAAAACATTAAGAAGGATACCATAGTAAACTATAGAAGTTAGTAAAGGCCCCTCAACCAAAGCATGATCAAGTTGTTGAGACAAAAAGATGCCTCCCATGCTCTCACACTTATCCAGATCATAGCCTATGGAAAACATGTCCCAAGAAAGAGAAAATACAGGGAAATAGATAACAGACTGCAAACACTAAATACAAGGTAACATAATCAGTATGACGAACTTTCTACTGTCGAGTATAACGATGCTGCTTCTCATCTCCTGAACATTTATTAAGACTTTGTATTCTCTTGTATATTTAATAATGTGCTATGTATTACTGTGTGAGTGCTATGATTAATGTCATTTTAGTGAACTTTTGGTGCTTTGTTTAGTGTTACTCAAAACTTAGTGCATTGATTCAAAGAATGATTTTTAAAATTATTATTTAAATTTCAATTGCTATTATTTACTTTTATAATTTAATGTTTACACCAAAATAAATGCAATTGCTTGTGAATACCAGCAAGCCTAGAAATTCTTTCGAATATTATTTACACAAAACGAGCTTTGAAAATATTTTATAAAATAATGTAATATAAACTATTTTTATTTATTTTCCACAAAAAGTACCTGAGTTTACCTTGATTCATTAGTTTAGTGTGTTCACAAAATAGTTCTTCATAATCCCTTTGATAACATAAAAAGTATGTTAACTCACATAAAATGTTACCTATAAAATACAAAATGTAGGCATAGCCAGAATAAACCAGAAAAAATATGGAAAAGTTAAAAAAAAAAAAAAAGCATTTGTCCGATACAAGTATATACGGAGGACTAAAAGTTAAAATTCGATACAAAAAGTGTATGTCGCAAAACACTATTGGAAACCCTCCTGAATTTTAGTGTGGATAATATTTGGTGAATAATTACTCTTAAACTAGACATTTCCCTGAAACATTTCACTTTCGATTTGTAAGAAAACGTTACCCAAGTTCTCACTGTCATATTCAAATATTCCCACGTAAAACTTTGAGCCCTACGTTCATACTGAAGACAAAATGTTTTCCACAAATAAAAGGTTAGAGAATAGATCATGTAGATGGCAATAACAAAAAATATAGAAAACATATAGAAAAAAAGGCCCAAAATAAAGAATATGTGGTTCTAACATATAAAGAAAAGAAAAAATAATCGCCTTAAAATTTAGAAAAAAACAGAAATGATGGACCGTATTAATGTACATTCCAAATCCAGACCACTCACAAATGTGTCGTAGTTATGTATGTTTTTTCGTATTCATTTTTCCTGTGCTAAATAAGACCCTATGGGAAATGCGTACAATTGACTTCTTTTAGAGAATCACTAAATGGAATGAAACCAAACATAGCATGAATGTTCCTTATGAGGTGCTGACCAAGTGTTGTTACTTTGTAGTCGATCCATCATCAAGAAATTATTCACAAATGGGAGCCCAATGACTACCTAATAGGGAGGCCCGCTCTGTTCATGTTCAAGTTATTCCCTATATAATCAACTTAATTTTTCCCAGAAAAGAGGTGCCTGGACCCCCTGGCTCCCCTCTAAATCCGCCTCTGGATGTTGAATATTTAAACAGAAATTTAATTCAAATCCTTTTTAAGAAATATAGGCAGTTGGATTATAAAGTTTGGTAACATTAATGCGTTTCTTTTGTTGCTAAGTGCATGTTACATCTGTAGAACTAATTCTCATTGTATTAATATCTATATATTGTTTTGTAATCTTTTAGTATTTTCAATAATATTAAGTTATAAAATTAATATATATAGTTATGAAATGTCCCAATTGTGCATTTGATTGGAAAACGTAGCCAATGTACTGAAAGTTTTATTGAAAATTGTAAATGATTGGGTTAAGAATTATAAGGATTATAATAAACACATTTGTCTAGATGTTTCATGCATAGAAGTGAAAACTGGGTTGCTCCAGATTTACACATCAATAACCTCAGTCTAGAAAAATGTGTTTGATCCTATAGTAATTTTATATAAGTAACTGGAAGTTGTTACTAAGTTTAGTGTTATTATTAAATCAGACTACATCAAGTTTCTAATGTTGTATAGGTACAAAAAAAGAAATTAAAACAACGAAAAACCAAAAAAACAAAAACAAACTATGGATTCCCAAGTAATGATTCAAATGGCCAATACCAACAACTTTACGTAGCGTTCACTGTTTAACCTACTCAAATATTTATGCTAGATTGTTTGCATGCAGTACGTAATCCAGTTAAAATGAAAATTTAGAAAAAAAATCATGCGTTCGGAGACCTCACTAAATTGGCCACTTCAGAATCTTAAGAATCATGGATTATTTCATTGTTCGGACCACAAAATAATGTCACTGCATTGGTTTAATTTCCATTATTTATGACTTTTTGTACCAATCACAACGTTTTTTGTTTACACTTTTAAAACTATTACATAGAATGAAAAAAAAGAAGAGTTTTGATTATGACGAAAGGAAAAGTTTTGTTTGGAATGACATTCTAGTTCGTTAAAATAAAAGTCCTTCAACTGAATTCGATTGGCTGCTTGTTTTCCCTCTAAAAAAGAATTTTACTAGAGTAAACTAACAATGTGTGTTCTTAAATAATGCTCCTTTAGAACGATAAACTACCTACTTAATTTGATCAAACTGCTTCGTTGAAATTAAATGTTTATACTAGTTTTTAATATATAATGAAAGTGCTGCTAAAACACGAATATCGGTCGTGGTTAAACAAATTTAAACAGAAATTTTGGGAATTATAAGGACAACTGCAAAACGTAATTCTAAAAATGATTTTGAAAACTATTAATTTTTACACCCAAACAACTTAGTCATTTGTATAGTGTTTTCAGAACCCTAGATGAACCAGCTATTTTCTGAAAAGTAGATCTCCCTTATAAGAACAATTGAAGATACGATATGCAGACATACTAAAATCAGGACCAGGCCATAAAATACAAATGTAACTTTCAAGTGTATTTAAAAAGAAGTAATTTTTGTTCTATGGTAAGTTTTGTATTTTTTGTCGTTTTTGTTTTTTTTTTCAATGTGCTTTGTCTGCGTGGCTTTTTGTGTTTCTTTCTTGTGTGTGGTTTGGCTCTTGATCTGTTCTAATACATCCCGTCATTGTGTTATTCAGCCGTGGCAAATGTTTGTTTATAACATGATTATGTAATACAGTTCTTTTGTTTGATTCTATAGTGATTAAAATAATAAAACAACGTAGACTGCTTTATCCCTATTTTGACATTTTTACCTATTCTGTCTGTTTCTTTTTCCTTAAAACATCGCTGTAGATATAATATATTTTTTTACGACTGTCACAATAGTGAGAGTTTGAGCTAGCTATAGAACCAGGTTTAACCATTAGAAAATACTTGAACCAAGACAGTAATATGACAATCGTTGTCCATTTATTTGATGTGCTTGAGATTTTGATTTCGCCCCATGATTCTGGACATTCTGTTGTGAATTTTCCTCAGAGTTCACATATTTTTTTTTTATTTTACTTTTTGTTTGTAATCTAACATGCTTCATGTTTGACATGTAAGAATACTTATCGAGGAAATAAACTATAATGCATAACATGTATTTATCGACGAAATGAACTGTATTACATAATCATGTATTTTTGTTCGTCACATATGCTCTGTTAAAATACACAAATGTATCATTAGGTGTTTTACCTGGTAAGTTAAATTATTCATAATTTTATACTTTGTTGGATTGTTACATTTTTATTTTTTGAGAACTACTGAAAAGGTAAGAATTAAGGGAGACGTATATTTTAAGGTAAGCTTTCTTTTGTAAATTAAATTTGTTATTCTGAAGATAAGAAAATGAAGTTAGAACTTCAATATTTAAATGGACAGTTTAGATTCCTAATCGTTTACAGTTTACTTTAGACAATTGCGTTTTAGAATTCAATTACTATAAGATATTTGATTTAACCTTTCTTTCTAAATAGTATACATTATATTGGTAAGAAAAAAATGGTTCTAATTTTTCGCTATGACATTAATAGATTAATCATATTAAACATTTTTTATTGATAATTATTCATTATTTAACATAAACTTGATATCTCTCAGCTGATAGAAAATGGCTTATTCTTGTACAAAGTGATAAATAATCAAATAAACTTATCATAGATACCAAGATTAAATTTTGTATATACGCCAGACGCGCGTATCTCTACGAAAGACTCATCAGTGACGCTCGAATCCAAAAAAGTTAAAAGGGCCAAATAAAGTACGAAGTTAAAGAGCATTGAGGACCAATATTCTTAAACGTTTTGTCAAATACAGCTATGGCAATATATGCCTGAGGTAGAAAAGCCTTAGCATTTCAAAAATTCGTATTTGGTAAACACTGAATTCATAAATATAACCATATCAATGATAATCAAAAATAATATCAAAACCCTTTCAGTTTCATGTTAAATTATTTACTAATTTTTAAATCTATCACTATTTGTTAAAACACATATTCGCAATTAAGTTACATGTATGCCTTAGGCTACATGTATACTACGGAGTTTATAATGATCACTTTCAACTTGGGCTTAAATCTTCATAAAAGTATTGTCTCACCTATAATTAGAATTCAAAATGAACAATGAAGAAATATTTTCAAAATTAATAATGATAGTCATATTTGTGAAAATGAAAAAAATATATATAGTCAATTATAATCTATTTTAATTCTTATATATATTTTTACCTGAGTTTAACTGTAAAATGATTACGCGCAAATGTAATCAAAAGCTGCGGGCAAACGTAAAACACTTTAATCACCAAATGCGCGCAAACGTAGTGCGCCCGTTAACATATGTCTTTTACATGCTTGAATTTAATCAAAGGTATTAAAATTTAACTTGATCTTTTTGTTTTTGTAGATATTTGTTATTTTCAGTCAGTATTTGGTCAATATAAAATGTTTTTCGCAGAAGTAATAGTCCGTAGATCGGCAATTGCATCTCTTGTTTACTTTCTTGCAATGATTCTTCCTGAACGGAAAGTAGATCCACCCGGAATCTATGAGAAACCCTTCAAAGAAATGTATGATTATATTGTTGGTAAGTTTTTTTGACGTGACAATTTTGGCTTAAAATAAGAACTCATGTAGGGTTACTACAACCGGCAGTCCTTGGTTGACTCCGCTTATTATTTGACGGAACGGTTTGACGAGTGCAAATAGCTTATGTTTGATCAAAACGAAATAGTTAATAGGTGCCAGGATTATAATTAAGTACTCCAGACGCGCGTTTCGTCTACATGAGACTCACTAGTGACGCTCAGATCAAAATAGTTATAATGCCAAGAAAGTACAAAGTTGAAGAGCAATAAGTATCCAAAATTCAAAAAAAAGTTGTGCCAAATACGGCTAAGGTAATCTACACAGCCAATTTTGCATAGGTACTATGTCTGTACCAAAAATCTGTAGTACTGGAAATCTACTTTTCATATTCAGTACTATTTTGTTACTCTAAAAGTATTGTAATATTAAGGTACCTGTATTTTATAGTACTTGATTTGTACTTGAAAATTTAAGTACTACATATTTTTGGTAACAACGTTACATTTTAAGCATTTTGATAGTTTGTCTACTTCCAATCGCTTTATATTATGATTTTTAAATTTGGATTTTTTTCTGTTCCAAAATTTTCAGTACAAATCAAGTACTGTATAATACAGGTACGTAAATAGTACAATGATTTTAAAGTAAAGAAATAGTACTAAATATCAAAAGTAAATTTTCAGTACTACAGATTTTAAGTACAAAAATAGTACCTATGCAAAATTGGCTATGTATGCCTGGGATAAACAAAATCCTTAGTTTTTCGAAAAATTCAAAGTTTTGTAAACAGATAATTTATAAAAATGACCATATTATTGATATTCATGTCAACACCGAAGTGCTGACTACTGGGCTGGTGATACCCTCAGGGACGAAACGTCCTCCGAAAGTGTCATCTTTTTTTCTTCATAAATGATGGTCAGTTAACGATAGTATACCTTTATTCATGATACATTGTCAGACCATTTTATGTGGCAATATGCAAGATTTTTCAAAACAATGACTATTAGTATCGTATGGTCAGATTCGATTGATGCAGTCAAATATTTTTGTTATACTTATCGGACCCGAAATACAAACTTTACTATTATTTGTTACTGTTCAGCAGTTTGAATAAAATAAAAAAATGCTGTAACTTTAAATCAACGAGGTAAATTTGTTTGTAGTAAACATGGTCAATATATACTAATCTTGTTGTCATTTGTAATAGACTCATGATATTTTCCTTTTCATAATTTAGTACACATGTAGTCAGTTTTTATTATACATGGTATATGGTATCAAATATGTTTCTTTTTCAAAACCTACTGAGATTTAATAACATCTAATTTTTAGCGTGGTTAGGTCTTTCAAAGAAATGAGAAATGGGGCGCTCTGAATTAAAACCGATCATAAACTTTTGTAAAATTACATCAATATTGATGTTTGTTATCATGGTTAATTAGAATACTCTACATACCTTGCAATATTAGATATACGTCACCTGTAATCAATCTCGTGTTTGACTTGTTAAAGGGGCACTAGCTACGAGATATATAAAAAATCTAAAGTTTGATTTTTTTGTTCAATCAATAATGAAAGTGAAATAGTGAAATAACAATTCGCTTTTTTTAGCCAAAAAGGTTCAATTTTGTCAAATTACGCTAAGAAACATTGATAATTAGTTATTCACTTGCAAGTGAATGAGTCGACCTCTTTAAATCCGTATGTGAACTTCAATTTAACCCCTCGCTAGAGATTGACAACGCATGCATTGTGCGTGTACTGGTTATTCAAAGAAAAAGAATGTCAACAATGAAAGTGAAACTACGGTAAATCATTTGATTACTAATTCGATGCACATAAAATCATTCTTATACGGTTAAAAGCATTGAGAAACATCTATCTTTAATCTATGAAATAAAATAAAACAGATCTATAAAAATCCAATTGCACGTGATGGTTTAATTTATTCATATCTTTATTCATGTTAACATCGCTTATATGGTCATCTGAGGTCAAATCAATAGTTAATTAGATGGCGTCTGGAATAAAATACACACGAAACGAACCTTTACATTATCTACCCCGTGCTCTGTAAACTGTTTAGTTTAGACTTTTGATAGTTTGGATAAATGTTTTACATTGTTATCAATCAACTATGAGAATTTGAGTCAAATAGGTGATCATGAATTTGACAGCTAGTGCCCCTTTAAAAGGCAGATCAATGAAATATTGGTATTCCGATCAAAGCGTTACGCGTAATGTATTTGTTTTTGCTTCGACAGGTCTTATTGTTTTCTTTATCAATTCAATTGATGTTGATAGGTTTTTGACACACGTTAACTCCGTGTTGAGCTGCTATCAAGTCGTAAAACAATAAAAGAAACAGTCTATTGCAATCAAAGACCAAGTGTGCCTCAAACTTTCATTGATATTGGTCCTTTGACCGATAAATAGACAATAACTGTTTAGTGTCTTTAAATATCAGCTGTATTTGTATGAGGCTTAGAAACAGATGCAATGCGAGCTTTAGCGAGATATTATTCCTGTTCCGAGCTGAGTACAAATACAGTTGAAAAATTAAAAGCCATAAACAGTTATTGTCTTTATCCTGCAATCAATTCTGTATATTGTTTTTGCTTTGGAAGACACAAAAACTCGCATTTTTTGCATTTATTTTCAATTTAAAATTCCCTGAAACCCTCGTAGTAATACTAAAATCACAGCTGGTGACGGGTTCATAAAAAAAGAACCTCGAATAGTCAACCATAATACATAATACATCACCCTAGGTGAATAATTATCTATTCTAACATGACAACTTATTTCAACAAGAGAAAAAAAAATAACACAACATTGTCCAAATTGTAGGATAAAAGCAGTTCTAAAACACGACTATTTATCAAGTTAACTCACTGTACGGCTAGCGACTACACAAGGAAAACTATAGTTTTTTTGTAATTATATTTTGTAGTGGGAGCTGGTTCTGCAGGTAGTGTAGTTGCCACTCGGCTTTCGGAAGATTGTGATACTTCAGTTCTTCTGCTGGAAGCTGGAATATCAGATTTGGAACCTGATGACGTAACTCAAATACCATCTCTGTGGCCTTCCCTTATAGGTTCAGAGAAAGATTGGGGATATCGTTCTGTTCAACAAAAGTACTCCCATCTTGCTTATGAAAATGAGGTAATATCTTTTTTGATATAAATATTTGTTTGAATAAAGCTACATAATGGTGTCCATTTTTGCTGGTCAGCGATTGACAAGTTTAAAAAACTATTGATGCGAACGAAAATCAATATAAAAACAAATAACATTTGACTCTCGTTGAAACGGTAAAGATTGCATTTCCGTAAATATTGACAATGGAACTTCCTATAGGAACTCCTTTTACGGCTAATACTGTACCACTTTTACTATGAAGTTTTGAACAAAATCATATCCTGAAATTGAAAGTTCATATACCTTACTATTTTTTCAAAGGTCAAAATAAAGGACTGTGCGGCATATCTTCAACGGGTATATGTCCCGAACTTTTTTTTAGAGTTTAAACTAACACTAATTTTCATAATAACTCCTACCTCGACTTTAGGGTTACCACAAATTTCAATAGAATCAGTATACACATGTTTATTTACTGGTAACATTCTAAAGTTATGTTTCTATGAGATGGAACACATAGCATGACTTGGAACCAGTATGTAAGCAAAATTAATTTGCTATAAATAATCTAGATCTCCCCAAAAAAGGCGTAGTTTGAGAAACAGCTGTATTTACAAAACACAATCTAATAAAACATTTATTTAAACAGAAAACTCTCTGAAATTAGTTTTTCTCACATTAATACTCATTTACCAGAATTATAGCCTTATAGAAATTACTGCATGCACTCAAATTTTTACTTCACAGTACATTTTATACCCCCTCCCCTATTTCAATTTTTGAAAGAATTTGAAACTCTAATTATTGCCAACTTACCCTTGAAACATATCAGAATACTGTACATATAATGTTTAGCAGTCAATCATTCTAACATTCAAGATAATATAAAGTATCAAATCCTACCTCTGTCTTTAGTCCATATCTTACAGTATGCCTATTCGTCATTTTAAGTTCATATTTTCTGCCTCAAATGGTCAGTTTAGAATTTCTGTCTCAACAGAACTATCTGTAACAATGTATCTGAAACAATTTATTTAATATATAAACTAGAAGTGTTCAAACATAGCCATAATTGCAAAAGTCATATGTATGCAGATACCAGTTTGAGACATAAATTCCGTAAAATGTTATAGAGATGACTGCTTACATCTGATTTTTTCATAACTTCCAAGCACAGTTATTGTTTTCCGTATAAAGATATTTGAAATCATAAAATCATAGCATTTACGAGTTATGATGTATTATGACCCAGGGTAGGTAATTTTCTATGTTTTATGCTTCTGGGGCCTCAAATTTCCTAAATTATTTTCTGTTTCTAGCAGTATGAAATATTTAGTACATATTCAGGATAGAACACACTACTTTTAGTATTATTGAGATATTTTTGTATTGCTAGCTTGTATTTTATTATATCGCGCAGACAAAAAAGGCAGATTTAGCCGTTACTGCTTACTTTTTGGTTATCGACAGGACACAAACACCCCAAAGCCAAACCCGATATGAATTTCATTGACCTTATTAATACCGTATTAGGACAATTGAACTCTGTGTAACCAGTTTATCCTGATTTTGTTATATCTATTCAAATTCAATATTATGAGACTATCAACCAAATTTATTTTAGATAATAATATTTAATTTAAAACTGAGAAAAAAAATTGTGATATTTAAAAATACATTTTTAACAGGAAAGATGCACATTTTATTTTTCTATTTCATATATTATTAACATAGAGAGCTTACATACCACAAGGCAAAGTGCTTGGAGGTACATCGTCGATAAATTCACAAGCCTTTGTTAGAGGCAGTCGTAGCAACTATGATCAATGGAAACACGAAGGGGCAGTCGGTTGGGGATACGACGATGTTCTGCCCTTCTTCAGAAAACTCGAAAATGCTACAGATACATCATACAAAGACTCAAGTAGGATACACTTTTATTCTTGAATAATAGTATTGTAGTATTATATTTACCAAACCCAACTATACTCAAGGCTAGTAAATGAAGACATCCAACTAACGGAAATATGTACTAATTTTTACGAACAAAACGACATTCTATACTAAAACCGATGCTTTATAACTATCTGAGTTGTAATTCTATCTGCTTTTTCATTGTTTGTCTGTTTAAAACGTAAAAATATTTATTAAACTAAATGAGAAACAACATGATGTCATATTATTAGTTACATGGTGTATTATTGACCTAATACGATATATATCGGGTGAGTAAATTCTATACGGGTTGAGAGTGAATCCCCATATCGAATTTACTGACCCAGATATATCGTATTATGTCACTAGCACACGTGTACTTTAGATGAGACAAACTGACTGTAAACAGCAATAATGTTCAGCAAAGTAAGATATACAAATAAGTCAGCATGGCCAAAATGGTGATTTGACTCCTTCAGGAGTTATTTCCCTTTATAGTCATTTTTTACCAGTTTTTTCTTAAATTTTTGTTATCTTTTAAAAAAATATTCTCCTTTGAAACTACTCCGCCAAATTTAACCAAACTTAGCCACAGTAATTATTAGACTATCTAGTTTAAAATTTGTGTGGTGACCCAACCAAAAAGATGGCTGCCATGGGTAAAAATAAACCATAGGGGTCAAATGTAGAGTTTGGCTTTTAACTCTGAAACCAAAGCATTTAATCTGCCATGGTGTTAAATTGTTTATCAAGTAATTATCTATCTGCCCTGAAATTTTCAGATGAATTGTACAACTGCTTGTTGGGTTGCTGCCCCCAAACTGGTAAACTATAAGGAAATTTTGTCTTTTTTGGTTATTATCTTGAATATTATTATAGATAACGATTAACTGTTAACAGCAATAATATTCAGCAAATAAAAATCTACAAATAGTCAACATGACCAAAATAGTCAGGTGACCCCTTAAGGAGTTATAGTTCTTTATAAATTGTTAGCAATTTTCATAAATTTGATAATTTTTTGTAATTTTATACAAAATGTTTTCCTCTCTAACTAAAGGGCCAAGTTCATTATAGATAGAGAAATTGCAAGCAGGAAGAATATGCAGTAAAATAAGATCTACAAACACATCACCATCACCATCACCATCACCATCACCAAAACACAATTTTGTCATGAATCCATCTGTGTTCTTTGTTTGATATGCACATAGACCCTCTAGAGCCTTTAGTTTGTTTTCTAGGGAAAGTAACACCATTATGCTTACAATAAAAAAAATTGATAGCTTTAACTATGTTTTATGAACTTATTTCAAGTTTTTATCATTAATTTCTTCGTCTGAATAATCCTTTCAGAGTTTTCCTCAACACTTTGTTGTTTTTATAAAGGGTTATGGGATCTTTTTTGTTTTGATATTAGAGTTACTCCTTACTTACCCCATATGGTAACTAACCATGTATGATAACTAACCGTATAGTTTTTGAGACACCCTATATCAAATACACATAGTCAGTCCTTTAACCAATCAAATATGGGAGGTAAGAGAAGAGTTGTTTATATGTTATAAATAAATTCACAAGCTGTTTTGTTAGATTTTGATTATCATTCCGCGTCTCTTTATTGTTGTAATTAAAGTAAAATTCCTTGACAACCTAAGGTTGATATGTACAATGATGTACCAAGCATAGAGCTAGAGGCCTTAGCTAAGTTGGATTTAACCTTTTTAAACTTATATTCATAATTCCATGTTTTTCAAAATTTTTAGTATTATTTATAATCTAGCTGTTTAGGTTCAATGCAAACTGAAGATCTGGAGTATGAAGCTATTATCTATTATCTTTGGTGAGGTTTAAATGTTGCAAATGGAATGGAGCAATCTGATATCAATATTGGCAAAATGAGTCTTTATACATATATATATATATATACCCTTTCTATATACTGCTTATATTTTTAAATCAAGCACAAAGTACATCAAATTATCAAAAATCATGAACAGAAGGATTGGTTTATAATCAATTGCAGACAACTTCGTTTCAGTCATATATGAGAGTTTAAATGTTTTTTAGCTTTACGAGGACTTCATGGACCTATAGTAATAAAAGAGTTTACTGGGAGTATTTTACAGTCATTTCACCAAACAGCGGCAAAGGAAATTGGATTTTCTACAGTAGATTGTAATAGTGATGATCCAATAGGTAGTTTACAAGTTAATAATTTAATTTTGAATGTAACGCGTCTGATGATTAGATGATTGTTTTTGTCTATCAGCTCATGGACATAATTTCTTCATGTGACCGTGACGTCATCAACGTTTTTTCTTTTTATAATTTACTCTGGCTTAAAAAATAATTTTAAATTAAATTATAAGGAATGACTGTAATATTTTGTCTGTCTATTAGAAATGACATCATAAATGCGGTGCACACAAAACAAACAGTAATCTGCTAAGATCTGATATGTAGATTATAAGGATGGTTTTTCACTATACTGACTACACATAAGTGTCTTGCACGGTCGGTAGTTATTATCTAGAGCGATAAAAAAAAACTGAAAACTGGAGCTTACAGTTAGCTGCCTAACTAGTTAATCTATTTTACGATTAAACAAGTCAAAATAAAAACAAAATAAGTGAAAACATAAAATGAAGGATGCACTTATGTTAAAAAAATGAAATCTAGAATTAATTATTATTGATACTGTCAGTCATTAGAGCATTAGTAAAGGAACAGAGTGAGCTAAATTAAGTCCTGGTTGGATCGGACCGGGGTTCTTAACAAATTAATTTGTTTAATGAAACTATCAAACAAAACTCTCAGAGAAGTGTGATTATCAACTAGTTAAAAAAAACAGGTTTAACCCACCATTTTTATGCCCCACCTACGATAGTAGAGGGGCATTATGTTTTCTGGTCTGTGCCTCTGTTCGTTCCTCCGTCCGTCTGTGCCTCCGTTCGTCCGTCCGCTTCAGGTTAAAGTTTTGGGTCAAGGTAGTTTTTGAAGAAGTTGAAGTCCAATCAACTTGAAACTTAGTACACTTGTTCCCCATGATATGATCTTTCTAATTTTAATGCCAAATTATAGTTTTGACCCCAATTTCATGGTCCACTGAACATAGAAAATGAAAGTGCGAAGTTGAGGTTAAAGTTTTTGGTCAAGGTAGTTTTTGATGAAGTTAAAGTTACATCAACTTGACACTTAGTACACATGTTCCCTATGATATGATCTTTCTAATTTTAATTCCAAATTAAAGTTTTGAAACCAATTTCACGGTCCACTGAACATAGAAAATGATAGTGCGAGTGGGGCATTCGTGTACTATGGACACATTCTTGTTCAACAATGATTTAAAAGTGACTTTAAAACTCAACATATACCCTCATGACACTTACCAAGGAGGAAATCCTTGATAATAGGTCTGTTCTATGCTCATTTTGAATTTCAACTAAATATTTAGAACTGGATCTTCCATAACTGTTTTCACTACCCCATAAGTGTCCTTACAAATAACGGTATACTGATAGGTCTTCCAATTAATCCACGAAACCTCTTTCTAAATAATCAATATCTATTCCATCAGCAATCAAAGCTTAAAATCTATTGCGAAACTGTCTGTTTTAGAGGTGGCGTGAATCCGATGTTGATACTAAACAATTCCAAAGATCTATTAGAGTACATACAATCTAAGACTCTTTTATCTTACAATAGTATTAGAACACTTTTTCTACACTTTACACAAGTACTCCCCATTCCAAATAAAAGACAAATTAAAAGAGTTGGTAATGCTTCGATTCATAAAAAAGAATAGCCTACTTAGATACAAGTATCTTGTCTTTGGGGGGGGGGGGAAATCCTACCTTGAAAAAAATTCCTCTTATTCAAACAAAACATTCTCAATTTCAACTTTTCCTACATATAGTATTTATGGTCTTTAACGCAGCCCAATAGAGCAGGAAACTGTTTGTTTGTTTTACATAAAATATTTAAGGTTTTTGTAAAAATCAGATGAATGTCAAAGACGGCAAACGTTGCAGTACAGCGACCTGTTACCTTAGGCCAGCCTTAGATAGACGGAACTTGCAAGTCAGTTTGCGATCTCGTGTAACCAAGGTAATGAGTTTCTGTTTCTATATGTTTACTTTAAAGAACGTCTATGACCATGCGCAATTCTTAGTATTTTACTATAAAAGTCGGAACAATTAAGAGATGGCAAATAATGAAGAAGAGAGACAACTCGTTATTGCCTTTAGTAAAGGTTGTGTAATAGTATTATAGTACAAGCGGTTTTAATACTGGAGGTATCTTTGCTACCATTTCCATAAAAGCAATAGATTTTACAGAGAACACAACAGTCCCGATAAAACAGTGATACATGCACAACAATTTTGAACGGCAACGGCAGAGCATAAGCCGGTATTACATACGTATAGTTTATACTTTGACTTTGAATTTTACGCCATCATGAGTTGGTTGGCCGTTAAGTAATTCATAACACTTGAATATGTCGCCAAGACTAAATGACATCACGGAATTCCAATGGATGACAATACAAAGTTCTTAAATTTGTTTATTTAAGGGCGAAAGTTGTCTAACATGTCTAATGTGAAAATGACTACTTTACACAATTTTCAATTTCCGGGTCAATAACTCTGCTGGTGGACTATCAGTCCCCGAGGGTATCATCAGCTCAGTAGTTAGTACTTCGGTACTGACATTATTTGATAAACCTAAATTGTCCTTTTATAAATTTTGAAATTATCAAGAAACTAAGGCTGTCTGTTTGTCTTTTTCATTTTTAGCCATGGCGTTGTCAGTTTATTTTAGATTTCTGAGTTTGACTGTCCCTTTGGTATCTTTCGTCACTCTTTTAGGCAAAGTTGACTTTAAATGAGTTTGACTATTTATTTGAAGTATTTTTGTAACATAGCTCTTCAACGGTTTCGGTTTCGGATTTCAAATGTTTGGCCCTTTGAGCGTTTCGGAGGAAGGTAAATCCAGAAAAAGCGCTTCGGACGCATAACATTTATTTTACGTGTTGTTTTCATTTATTTCCATAAAAATGACTATGAATCTAATATTAAATTTGAAATTAAAATTTATCCTTCAACTTACGTGCATTCACATTGGAATTATGTTTCGATAATCAAATATTTTACTAAATTATGTTTGAATCCCATTGTATATCTTTCCTGCTTATAGATAATAACTAAATATTTATCTATTATCTATGACACACAGGTTTTAATAAGAAATAACAAAGCTGTTGGAGTTGAATTTGTAAAAGATGGAAAGAGGCTACGAATATTTGCAAAACATGAAGTTATTCTTTCAGCTGGATTTATACGCTCCGCTCAGATTTTGATGCTCTCGGGAATCGGTCCTCGCAAACATCTTCAACAAATGAAGGTAATATAAAAAAAACAAAGGTGTTTTCACGTTTTGCAATTGGGAATAAGTATGATATCTCGCACGTTTTGGTAGCTTTCTTTTTCTTTTGTTTTTGCTTACACATACATTTTAGTTGAAACCGATTAACTATGTTTTTCGTTATCGTTGGTCCAAAGCAGAAATTGAAATGAATGCCACTCACCAATTTCATGCAAACTTTTGTTGGATTTAAACAAGTCTAAATCGAAATTAACAGCTGAACAGCTTATTCATATTCAGATAACATTTCACTTCAATCTTCAATGCATATTTATTGCTTTTTACTATGTTTTGTTTATTTGTGTCGTTTGCGTGCTGTATCATTGATGTATACTTTATACTTTCATTGAATTGTAGTTGATTGGTTTCTTTTATGAAAATATGTTAATATGTACACTACTCCAAAATTCAAAACGTGATAAACAGTTTTTGAGTAAAATGTACTTATTCAAACACAAAGTGAAAAGCATTGAAATGTTTCGTCCAGACAATACAATAGCTCATTTGAACATAAACACCAACAAACGTGTTTTATTCTACTGAATATACATATGCATACGATGCCAATAGTAGTTTATCAAGGTACACATGTCATAAATTGATGACGTACATCAATCAATGTAATAAACAAAATCTAACGACATGAACTCATGAGAAAACAAGAGCCACACATGTAGATATGGGAGCACCTCTGCTAATCATGAGGTTATGAGCTTTAAATACAATATTGTTATCTCCATTCTTATGAAACTGACAGAAAACGACGTTAAAATATGTATTAAAAATCTATCATATGCCGTCTGCGCATGTGCATCAATTGTCCATTGATTCCATGTAAATAAGTGACGTTATCCAATAAAAATGAACGTTACAAACGTTGTTGCATTAGAATATGTCATAATATAAGCGAAAGAGCAACTTTTACAGAAGGTTAACTAAACTCATCATAGATAACATGATTCAATTATATATTTACATCAGACGCGCATTTCGTCTCAGTGCCCCTAGAAACAAAAATGTTCAGCTAAGAAACTATCAAAGATATGATATGTCTTCTTCTACAGATACCATTAAAAGTTGATCTGCCTGTTGGACAGAATTTGTATGATCACTTGATGTTTGCTGTTCAATATAACATAACTGCGCCATTGAATATTAACCAAAAAAAGGCTTCAGAACCAGAAAGAATTCTCGATTATATTTTCAACAGAAAAGGCAAGTAATGCAACTGAAAACAGTTAATGGTTTTTCATGTTTACGTTTGAATGCTTTTTATCAAATGTGCCACGAAACAAGAACCCTCAAGTGATAAGATTCATTTATTGTGTAAAGTATTATTTAAAATACCGTCATGCATTTGTATAATATAAAGTAATCAAAATTGAATACAAACTTTTTAAAACAGGCTATTTGGTTCACGCGTTTTTTTTTTTTTTTTTTTTTTTTTTTTTTTTTTTTTATTTACATAAGACTAATCAGTAATGCTTTCGTAACAAAATACCAAACACAAAAAAAAAAAAAAAAACACATTATAACGGTCTAAATAGAAAAACATTGTTTTGTCATATGACTACGCAGAGTAAACATATGTAAAGTAAAAAATATAAAACCTTCGAATTATAAACATGTCTATATCAATAGAGAATATCATATGGCGTATCAACCCGAGACACCAATATAATCCCAAGAGCTTTGCTCGAGGGATTATATTGGTTGAGGGTTGATACGGTGTGTGATATTGAAAAAGCCATATCATATACACTTTATTATATAAATATACCTGAAGTAGATTTTTTTTATGTGACATGACGTCATACAGATAAGAAGGTTTGACATGACGTCATACAGATTACGGTTTTGATAAAGCCTTTGCAACCGTGACTGCAATCGATGACGTGACGTCATACAGATTAAAGGTGTGATAAAGCTTTTGCAACCGTGCTGATATCGATATCATCACGGGTGGCTGATACAGAACGCTTTCCATTGATTGTATTACACATACAATTTATCTGTATTTACTACTAAGTATATAATAAATATCTTTATATGTATTTTGTAGGACTTTTTTCAAGAAACGAAGTTGAAGGAATAATTTTTCAAAATGTCAACCCGCTATTTACAAGAGGTCCACAAATTGAAATTCTGTTTACTAACCGGGCCTACGAAGAGCGTTTTGTTCGTAATCCATATCCGGCATTTAAAAAAGAAGTATATACAATAGCTTTCAATTAAGAATAAATATCTTTTTGAACATTTTCGTCTGTTCTAGGACAGCAGTTTAGTTTAGCTGGAATACAAATCACAGATTAACGTACCAGAAGACGGTACTTTTGATCGATTCTATTCAAATCTTATTTTTTACAAATTTGAAGTGTATATAATATATGTTAAATAGGTCAATGAGTAAGTCTCAATAATGTTTAAGTTATGTTTAACTCCAGACAAACAATTGGCATATCGTAATTAACTAACAGTGAAGTGAACTTAATTTGTTCTCTAAACAAAAATTTTTATCGTGATTGAATTTTGTTAAATATTATTTTTGCAAAAAAATATCTATTTAAATTTTAAAATCTAAGGCAATGCGGTTCTAATAACACGACACACATAACATTAGGGTGTTTTACACACGGTTAATATTACATACAAATGTTACATTCCAGATTGTAAAGGAACATTTAAAACGTGTTTCTGAAAACAGTTTCATAGCGAGAATGTTCTTATTACAACCTAGAAGTAAAGGTTATTTGCGGCTTTCGGACAATTCACCATTTAGTTATCCTATAATAGATCCACGATATCTTTCTCATCCAGAGGACATTGAAGACTTTGTAAGAGGTATAAATAATGATATAACAACTATTCTGTAACACCTTGATAGAAAAAGTAAAATAACGATACTGAGCTCTAAAAGAAAAATCAAAACGGAAAGTCCCTCATCAAATGAAAATCAAAACGGAAAGTCTCGAATCGAATAGCAAATCGAACACATCAAACGAATGGATAACAACTGTCATATTCCGGACTTTGTACAGGTATCTTCTTATGTAGAAAATGGGGAATTAAATCTCAACCTCTCACTTGTATAGCAGTCGTATAAATTTTAATTATATTGACATCGATGTTTGAACACATCAAACAAACAAAAAAAGTCAAAAGTAGGGGTACAGCAGTCAACACTTATTATAATCTTAATCACTATTAAAACAAACAAATCAACAAAGAATCACAAACAAGCAAACATACACAGCACATCAGCAAAAACAAAAATCAAGATTAAACAACACAATGACGGGATGTACAAGTACTGAGCCTCGTCAAATGGACTTTACCACAAATAGTATTAACAGTAAAACGGAAAGTATTGTTCGACATATACTTGATTGAAAGTACCAGTATTACAATAATTGACATTATCTATCGTTAAAATAGTGGTTTGTTTTTCAATTAAGGTGGTACTCAACACTTTAACTAAAATTACTTTGGCTCGTTTAATTTTCTTAAAATTTTGACAAAGTATTTACTTTGACCCTTTGACAAAAATATAAAAAAAAAATTCAAAAAAGTTGAACCAACCGTTTTATCAGAAAATTACACTGGTTATATAGCAGTTTGACAAACATTTATTTTGATCATTGAGAAGCTTAATATTCCCCTTAACAACAGAACATAATTAAAACGTTTAGCTGATTTTACAGAGTTTTATCCCTGTAGTGTTAGGTACCACCTTGATTTATTGCTTAATTAATTATCACCTTTGTGAAAGCAGTCCAGATTTATTTTTTTTTTCACTTGTCAATAGTCAATTGCATACGTTTATATATTTTTACAACATTCTGTAATCACCATTATTGGAAAAAATATATTTAACAAAAACACCCAATAAATTTTCTGTCAATAGGACATTTCACATAAGGTATATCATACGCTATTGTATTGGATCACGTTCAAATATAATTTCAGGCATTCGGTTAATGCGTTCATTAGAACAAACTCAAGCATGGAAATCTATCGGGGCTACTTTGGTTAGACAAGATGTACCTGGACATTGTAGTGAATACCTTTTTGATTCGGATAATTACTGGAGGTGTATTGGACGTCATTTTATAACAGCGGCATCTCATTTTATAGGCACATGTAGAATGGGGTCAGTTAATGACCCGTCGGTTGTTGTTGATTCAAGATTAAGGTATAGTTAATTTCACAACATATTTTGTATCGTACCTCAAGACATCTACAAATGTCTTTTCAAAATTGTTATTCATAACAGATTATAATTTTAACAACGTATTAAATGAAAGGTAAAGGAACCGCTACTGTTTGGACTCTTTGTTTTTAAGATTAAAAATTATATCATGGAGATATTCCGAATGTATCGGTCGTCTGCCAGTTTTTTGTACATTGATGCTTTGTATTTTCTGTAGGTTACTTGCGCTTCAAACAAAACATCAAACACTGAATGAAAATAACCTCATGTTAAGATATTGTTTTGCGTATGAAATTATAAGCCAATACAAAAAGGTAGTGTCTAAAAGGTTCAAGGATTATAATTATACATTTATAACTTTCTTCTTCATATTCTTCATTTATTGTTAATTCAGTTATTCACATATCGTTGATGTAACGACTTTGAAGTATACAATATTCGTTTAATTCTCTGCTACAGTTATGTATGCTATTCGAAATAACCTTAAAAAATGTAAACACTTTCAATGCACCACAGCTTCGATTTTATTTCATCATAGACATAAACAAATATTACAGTGACCATTCTTTAGTTTTACAAATCAACATACTTTTGTCTAACAGGGTTATTGGTATCAAGAACCTCCGAGTGGCAGATGCATCCGTTATGAGATATCTTCCTTCAGGTCATACAAACGCACCAGCCATGATGATTGGGGAGAAAGCTGCAGACATGATCAGACGTGATAGAACTCACAGATATAAAATCTAGACCCGTATTGACTCAATGAAAAATTTTATGGAATGAGTCGTTGAAATTATTTGATGTCTTGATAAAATGTGCTGTACTGAAACCGAATAAAGACATTTGAATTGAAGGTGTTCTTTCTGAATTTTATGGACTTAACAGCGGTTAGATGTCTTAACAAAATTGTACCACATATATAGATAAGGCGTTAATTTATAGTAAATTTGTATATTTGTCAGTTGTTTTACTCCGTCATTTGAAAATCAACACTCTGAGTGCTAGAAAACATTGCATAGATAAATCGTTTTTCTCGTTTTGGTATATATGTTACATTTCATTCTAACTTCAGTCTTAATTAAAATCTACCTGTGTTTGTATATACACATTTGTTCGCATCACACAGTTGTCAAGTCGATTCCAATGCACCCTTAAAAAACGGACTAGATATAGTTCTGAAGCTTATCCAGAATTGCAGCAAAATACATGTTTATTGTTGAATATAGTTATCAAAAGTACCAGGATTATAATTTTATACGCCAGACGCGCGTTTCGTCTACATAAGACTCATCAGTGACGCTCAGATCAAAATAGTTAAAAAGCCGAATAAATACAAAGTTGAAGAGCATTGAGGATCCAAAATTCCAAAAAGTTGTGCCAAATACGAAAATATTCTTATACTACGATCCCCAGAATATATGTTGTTATCTCCCTAGTTTGAATATCATCATAATTTTTTTCCAGTCGTCAATCACCAATTTGTAAGACAGTTGTTGATGAATGCAATCTTACATGAAACAAATTGCCGTTTTATTGTTGAATATATCAATTTCGTGAAACACCAAATAGTTTTAGGTATATTGACAAAATCGCATGAGCAATCTTAATCAGACATGATTACATCATAGATACACAACTTTACTTGATTAAAAACTTCCAGCAAACTTACAATTACATTGATAAAGACGGAAATATAAAAGTGTTTGTAATTGATAGTAAATAAACTTATCATAGATACCAGGACTAAATTTAGTATATACGCCAGACGCGCGTTTCGTCTACAAAAGACTCATCAGTGACGCTCGAATCCAAAAAAGTTAAAAAGGCCAAATAAAGTACGAAGTTGAAGAGCATTGAGGACCAAAATTCCTAAAAGTTTTGCCAAATACAGCTAAGGTAATCTATGCCTGAGGTAGAAAGGCCTTAGTATTTCAAAAAATTCAAAAATTTGTAAACAGTAAATTTATAAATATAACCATATCAATGACAATTCATGTCAGCACAAAAATGCTGACTACTGGGCTTGTGATACCCTCGGGGAAATAAATCTCTATCACGAAAATCATGATGAGACATACAAGCCATGGAGTATCGTCGCAACTGGGAGATATATACTCCGTATAAAGGAGCTGCTTGTTATTTTTCTACATAAAAATGGGAAGTTTATAATTGGGAAGCTGAAATGATCTCCTTTGTCATCAAATTTTGTTTTCAACTAACCCTTGTTGTCGAATTTTAGATGCAAGTCAAGATATGAGGCAGAATTAACTGTGTCTGTTGTATCCGTTATCTTAAGTTCAATGTCATAAATGCGTCTAACATAATCACTAAAGGAGTAGGTTCAGTAAGACCCCTTTTTGGCCCCAAAATATAGCAGTTTTACAAAATTGTGAAAATGTAATCTTTTAGCGTTTTACTGGAAAGTAGAATGCTTCTGCTTCATCAATATGGGCTATTTTTGACAATACAATGCACATATATTGGGTACTAGCATCATTAAGTCATGCTTAATTACTGAAATCGTCACAATTTTAGCATTTTAGTTAAATTTTAGACGGTTTTCGTCTTAAATTTCAATATTATGAATGAACACGACTGTGGCATTTGTGTTTATTCATAATATTGAAATGTAAGTTGTATTTGATGATAATACATAACATATATAAAGGTTGTGGATGAACATGTATGCAGCCACTTTCATTTTTGACAAAAACATCAGAAAAGTGACGTTTTTTGGCATATTTGATAGATTTTTCATATTTAAGCTTGAATCGGAGCGTTTTTAATGACTAAATCAGTTAAAATATTTCACACAAACTAATTGAATCAATTGAAATAGACACTTAAGTGTTTAAAAAGTGTCCAAAATATTTCGTTAAATGAACCTGAAATTTGAGGCCAAAAATCGGCCCTTACCGGACCTACTCCTTTTGCATTATTTAGTGACAGAACATCATCTATGTAGCGGAGAGTGAAGTGAAAGGATACTGATTATATTTTTTCCTTTCATTCTTCCTAAGAAGTTCCTGTATGAATTTAGCCTTTTATGAATAAAGGAACAAGTCGTCAAGAAAAGGGACAAAGTTGGTTCCCGTGGGAATGCCGATTGTTTTTTTAAAACACGTCCCCGAAACGCACATCAAAAATACTAAGTGTGTTGTCAATCAAGAAATCAAGCATCCTGATAATGTCAGTTTCAGAGAATTTTTTGTTCGAATCATATAGTAGGATCTATCGCTCCCTAAGACAAGATATTTGTATTTACGTTGATCATTCTTTTTTTTTTTTGAAACAAAGCAAGGACAACTCATTCAATTTATTTTTAGTTTGAAATGGGGAATACTTTTGCAAATCATAGACAAGTCAAATGTTTTAATACTATTGCAAGATGAAGTAGTCTAAGTTTGTATGTATTCGAAAAGATATTTTATGGTTGAATAGTCAACGTATCTACTATCTTATCTTTATTTCTACCATTCGCGGACCATTGATGTTTACAAATTAGCTTTATGATTTTGAAACTGATGCTAGGGGCCACCTTAAATTTGCAGCGAGGTGAGAGGTGTTTTTCTCCTTTTTGAAGGTCTTTGAGATGAAGAACAACAATTAAAGCGTTGCTCCTTACTTTTTGTCTCTTTTTTGCTATGTAGGCACTGATGTTGAGTCATGAATAGATACCCAATATCCAAGTATTTTCTATATGAGATTTGTTTTCGTTACAAGGCATAAAGAGTACAATATCGAGTAGTAAAATGCACAGATGGATCGAATCTTAATTTAAATGCTTCGACGGTTTACATTCAACAAGTCTACACATTTGTAAAGTAAATGCTGCGAAGGTCTGCTTGGCTTTTCTACACGTACACAACTATTTTCATCGAGACCATTACCGTGACGTCAGCCTATTCATTTACTGTGGTTTCTTTTTTTAGAATTAATGCTCCCTTAATTTGATGCCGAAATGGACTCACCAAATAATAGCGATGGATTCCTCTGTGTGCCTAATTTCATTAAGTTTGAATTTGCTTATTTACTAACTTCTGTTCACTAATAGATCTGATTTTAAAATTTAGATTTTACTTTTTGTAATTTGTATATGCCTTCACAGGGAATCGAACCCCGCATTGAAATCTGTTATGTGTGAATGCCATTGACACATCGACAAAACCTGTCGGCAACAAATGGGTTTCAATCTAGTAGTTTATTTCATATAATTATATAAATGAACATATGATACATATGTAGTTACAGTGCTTTATAGGTAAAATCTTAGAATAAGTTTATTTAAAAAGATATTTTATTTTTTCAAATATAGTTGCACAGGAAGGTAATCTAATTTTAAATAGATAAGTATTTTACATTTCCGTGACTTTTCAATGTCTTTAACAGTATTAAATGAACATATATCCAAGTAAAATCACAAAAATATTGAATCGAGTAAAATTCAAAAAAGAGAGTCCATAATCAAATGGCAAAATCAAAGGATAAAACACATCAAACGAATACAGAACAACTGTCATATTCTTGACTTGGTAAATGTAGAAAATGGTGGATTGAACCTGGTTTTAAAGCGCTAAACCTCTCACTTTGATGACAGTCGCATCAAATTCAGTTATTTTTACAACGATGCGTGAACAAAACAGACATAATCAGTAAAATAGTCAAATTAAGGTTACAGCAGTCATCACTGTGTTACAATCTCAAGAAAAACAAACATATACAAAAACACAAAAAATATCTATCAAATTAAAAAACACATTACTTGTTTCGCATGTTGGGCGTCAGAATAGAAATATATGTACAAGATAAATATTATGTATTTTTTTTTATTTGAAAAGTACTTAGTTAATTATCGCTTTCTGCATCTTTCAACGAGGCATACATATTGACATATTTAGAATAATGATGGATAATGGAGATCAACAGTTTTAACATTTAATAAGACCATAGAATCTTTTTTAAGAAAAGCCAGGTGCTACAAATATATACATTTTATGTAGTACATATTAAGGGATTGCTATCGAAACAATATTACTTTCATTATCAATACTTTCATAATCTTCAGTGTCACGTTTCATACTTACTCTGCTTAAAATACTGTCAAATAAAAGGTCTTTTTAATTTTAAAAGACTCATATAATCTTCGTTGACCAATGAATTAACAAAGCTACATTTTCTTCGAGCAAGTTTAAAAGAACCAAAAGATTTGTAAGACGGAGCATTACTTAAAGAACAAGTAAGTTTAAAGTTAGTCAAGATACCCAAAGTAACAACAACTGTATGTATGTGAAGTTAGTATCCAGTTCGTTTTTTATTATTAAATATTCAACTAGGTGCTAGAATAAATATTCAACTAGGTGTTAAAAAATATTCAACTAGGTGCTGGAACGTGTGTCGATATTCAACTTCCTTAGTTAAAATTAATAAAAAAAAAATGATTTTTTTAAAGAAAGATAAAATGTAATCGTAGTTATACTTTTACAACATTATATTTCAAAATACAAACTAACACTCTATACATATAAAAAGGTTAAAAGGGCATTTCCCTATTTGTTTTTGTCTCCACTACAAAGTATATACTTAAGACCAAAACACTACCAGAGACCCTTCTTATCTTTTAATGGCGATAACATTAGGCGAATATTTAGACTAGGTATGAATACAGATATTTCCCTGGAACATTTCATCTTCGATATTTTAGAAACTGTAACAGTTTTCCCCTCCGTTTATATAAACATATTGGCTATTCCTGCTTGACCCTATATTGTCCCGCATGAACTTTAGACGTCATATAACAATCACTTTTCCATTGTGCCGTCATATATTTTCTATTACGACGTCAATCAACATTTTACAGGAACTTTTGTGATGTGCAATGATGGCGGACAAAACGATGAGGTGTATTGATGACAAACTATTTTCCCCCGATGAGGGCCTGAATGAGTTTTACAGAATAGAGAATAGAGGGCCAAAAATGAAGAATAATGATAAAAAATATAAAGAATAAAGAATACTGGGGACTAAAATGTAAAGAAAAGAGGTAAAGTGAAAATAAAAAATACAGATATGAAGGATCCCCTTTTACTAAAATTAAAATTATATGATTACACACTAAATATTGATATACATTGCGATCAGGGCCATTCTGAAAACCAGAAACCCTAAAACAGAATTCAGCAACAAAAACTTGTAGTTGGACATAATAGTCACCCCTACGTTCATGATATTAACATGATAAAGGTCCGCCAGTTATCGTGAAAATTATCTAAGACAAAAAGTTTGCATTAATTCCTGTTTGCGTCTATATGTCAACTAATACAGACATAACTTGGAGTTAAGTTATGAAAAGTGAATGATTGAAAGGGTTAGTAGTTATTGCCGCTGGCTCTTCTAGCTGATTTTGTACCATTTGTTTATTGCAAAGTGCTGCGTTCATAATTTCATAATAACTTTTTTTTAAATGATATGTATCTATATCGTGTATTGATTTAAATACAAAATACCTCAATTCGCGCATTGATATATTGTTGAATATTACAGACGTTTAGTTTGACACATCTTCTTAAAGATTATAGGCAATTCAATTATAAAGTCTGATAACACTGATGCGTTTTACTTTTGTTGCTGAGTGCATATTAAATCTTATAAAACAAATTCTAGAAGATGAAACACATTTCATTAATGTCAATTATTATGTTTTTGTGAACTTTAAGTACTCTCACTGATATATTGTTAGATATTTATATAAATATATAATTCTTTCGATTTGCATATCTACAAACACTTGAATTGGATTCAGTGGCGAATCAAGGGGTTCGAACAAATTGAGATTGAAAAAAAAAACAAATCATAACAGTTACTGTTTGTTCTAGTCTAATGACATGAATGATTTATAAAAAGACAATAATTAATGTATTAAATCTTGAAAAATGTATAATTTTGCAATAAAATCGAATTCCTAGAAAAATCATAAATCAGCTTGGCGCATCATCTTCAGGGGAATACTTTGAGATCAAATGAATTAAAACTTAAGATTATTTCGTTTCTTGTACGCCTCAAATTCATTAATACCTGATTTGTTAAAGTAAAATTTGTGGGATAGGTGTTATTTCCTTTAAGAATATTTTGCATAACAAATAAGGTCAATATGGTGGCCTACTTCTTAGTTGCAAAATGTCAATTGTGCATTTAATGGGAACTAGTAGCCAATGTACTGAAAAATTAATTGAAAATTGCTCATGACTGGTTAAGCATTAAAAGGCTGAAACACATTTTAAGAGGTTATTGGTTTGTAAACTGGTTTATCCCAGTGTATATTGGTCATGGTTGAACAAGTTAAAAAAGATATTTTGAGAATTGCTTGGAAATTAAAGTGCAGAACGCTATTCTAGAAATAATATAGAACATCATTCGTTTTTGCACCAAAAAAATCAGTCCTGAGACTATAGTTGTTTGTATTGTCGAAAGAACACATTGCTTTACAGAGAATTGTTTTTTTTTTATGTTTTCCTATCAAAATCCTTAGTATCATGTTGATTAATCAACGATGGTTCAATTAATCAGAAAATGTTTGAAAATTTGATAATCGTTTACAATTACCTAGTACGTACTTTTTTAGTTTCATTGACGAAATTCTTGACGTTTACCAAAATTTACATACATTGAGGCAATGAGCAAAATTCAGACATTTGTAAAATATGTCTTCCAGATAGATTTAAATAGTGTTTTCAGAAACCCCGATGCACCTAACATTTTCTGAAAAGTTGAACTCTTTATATAAAGACAATTGGTGATACGAAATACAGACATACTGAATTCAATATAACTCTCTACATGCTCTAGTATATCTAGAAATAAGTAATTTTTGTTGTATGATAACTTTTTTATTCTTGTTGTTCGTTTTGACTAATATGATTAAATTTTCTGTGTGGCTTTTTGTGTTTCTTTCTTGTATGTGACTTGGCTCTAGATATGTACTTATACATCCCGTCATTGTGTTATTGAGCCATTGTAAAAGTTTGTTTATATATTTGTTTGTTTTTACAGTGATTAGCATAATTACACAACGTTTACTGCTTTTCCCCTATTTTGACAATTTCCCGTATTATGTCTAAGGTTTTTTTTTACATATCGCTGTATATATAATTAAATGTATACGACTGTCATACAAGTGAAATGTTTAGCGAGCTATAGAACCAGTTTAAACCCCCCTCCCACTTTCTTAAATAAGAACATGATTGAACCAAGACAGGAATATGACAGTTGTTGTCCATTCGTTTGATGTGTTTGACCATTTGATTTTGTTCTTTGAATCGGGACATTATGTTTTGAATATTCCTCGGAGTTCAGTATTTTTGTTTGTAATCTAACATGCTATGACATTTACAAATACTTATCGAAGAAATGAACCGTAACACATAATCATGTATTTTCATTCATCACAGATTACCATTAGGTGTAAAACCTGGTAAGTTAGATGATGCATATCTTTATATTTTGTTGTATTGTTACATTATCATTTGATAACAGCTTCTGAAAAGGTAAAATTTTAGGGTGACGTTCTTTTTTTTAATTCTTTTTCGTTTTAAATGCAGATTTGTCGTTTTGAAGATAAAACATTCAAAAAGATGAAGTTAGAAATGTTATGTCTAAACCAGATATATAAGATTCATAACCGATTACAGTATAAATTTCACGTTTGTTAAACACGTTTTGAAATTCAATAAACAAATAACCTCTGAAGAAAATTTGTATTTCTTAAAGTAAACATGTCATTACTTTTAGGGATTACATTGGTAAAAATTAGACATGGTTTTAATGTTTCTAAATGACATGCTCAGACAAATCTTAAATATTTTTAATTGATAAATTATAATTGCAAATGAAATTTGATACCTTTAAACTACATGTATATATACGTGTTATAGAAATTACTTTTTCTTGTACAAATTGTTAAAACATCAAATTCCTTTTCAGTTCCTTGTTGATATGATATATTCCTTTCCAGACTTACATAAAATCAAGATAGTTGAATTCAATTGGATTGTTTTGAATCTTTTTGTAGATATTTATCACCCAATAGTTGGTCAACAGAAAATGTTTTTCGCAGAAGTGATTGTGCGAAAATCAGCAATTGCATCACTTGTATACTTTCTTGCGATGGTTCTTCCAGAACGGAAATCAGATCCACCAGGGGTTTATGAGAAACCCTTCAAAGAAATGTATGATTACATCGTCGGTAAGTTTTTAACTTTGTAGTTTAGACAGATAACTTAGGTTTGTGATCGTACAAAGATATTTGTTGAAGATTGCGTTCTTTTTTTCCCATTAATTATGGTCAGTTTTGTGCATGATGAAAATTTAAAAGCTTCAATACGATAAGATTTCATATCAAAAAGAATGTACATTATTTCATGATGAATTAACAAAGAGTTTACATGTAAATACGCATAGTGTATTTATATTTATGTGGCAATGTTAAAATTCTTTCACAACCAATGTAACCATTAGT
Source organism: Mytilus galloprovincialis (assembly GCF_965363235.1). Lineage (NCBI taxonomy): Eukaryota > Metazoa > Mollusca > Bivalvia > Mytilida > Mytilidae > Mytilus > Mytilus galloprovincialis. Next base: position 77,262,534 of record NC_134845.1, on the reverse strand, counting down.
AATTAATAGGGATGTTAAAAGATCTAATACTCGGATACTCGGTCATAATACTCGAGAACCGAAAAGTTTAGATTTTAGGTGGGATGCAGTGGTTTTTTTTATTACCTTTCTTAAACATATTAATTTAACGAAAGACAAACGTACTTCAAACATAGCTTGATTGTTTGGGTTTGTTTTTTTTTGTGCGGCAATTAAACAATTAATTACCGACCGCCGTTTCTACAAATAACCTATATTATAGCAATCATTATTTGTGTACGTGTTCATGAACCAAATTCAAATAAAACTAAAAATATTTGCATATAATTCCGACTCAGTAGACAATATATGTATCATCTGTTTCTGATGAGTTTTTTTTTTTAAATACGACCATTAATTTGTAAACAACGATATTGGACTTCAAATTACAAGTGCTTTTTCGTGTTGCTCGGTCTTATTTTTTCTTTTGTTTTTCTGCACTATCAGTTGTCTGATTTTTTTTAGCCATGACGTTGTCAGTCTATTTTCGACTTTTGGGTTTGAAAATGTCGTTTTCATACTTTTGCATATCTATAAACTGTAAATTAAACATGTTTCAAAATAGTTAAGTGTCCAATGAAGAGCAATTCAATTAATTTAAGTGTCCATCTCATACCAATCACGTTTACATAGAAGTCTTGATTAATAAACAAAGGTAAGTACGGCTTGTGATGAGTTAATTATCAATCCATGAAAGTGTTGTTCTATGTACAAACACCGTTAGAAATGTCTCTTATCAGTTGCGTAGAGTTCACCACATGTCAATATGATTTTGTTCTGGTTTTCGCTACATTTTTTTGTAAGTGAACTTTATCTTATACTTAATAGAAAAATGAAATAAAAAAAAAACATAGGTCACCGTTCATTTGCGCTCACAATCTGCCTTCGAAAGAACCATTAATTTTTGATAATATTGTTTTTTTCTGTTGAACTAATAAGAGAAATAGCGGTAATATCGAAATAAAAAAAAGAACTTAATTACGGAAATCGCTTAAATTTTACAATTATATAGTTTATGTACTGCTTATTCGTAAACAACAATAACAAACTAGGTCACCGATGAGTTAAAAAAGATATTTCAATTTTAATGCAAAAAATAGCATTTTTGCACCAAGGTGAGATAATTTGGAGCTTTTTTAATGGTATCTACATTTTAAAAGTCACCTGGGGCCAACACGAATCGATTTTTTTTTAATGATCTTTGTACCATATGATAAAGTAAGAACTACTCACGGTAATTAATAAAATTTGTAATGAAAAATAAATATTTATTTTTTTTTCTGAAAATCTTATACACGCGAGCCTCTTTAACATGTAAAACAAACTGTACTCGAGTACTAGGCCTTCCAATCCAGTACCAGTCGAACAATTGACATAACAAAAAGTTAATAGCTGAATACGTCTGTTTCAATTTAATTTTCAAGGTGCAAGATAGCTTGGTTTCGAAGTTCACTCCAGTAGCAAACCTATCTTAAGTTAAATCTTCAGCCGTCATCATAAATGGGACAATCCAACGTCAAAATGTGCTTGAACACTACTTTGATTTGGGTCCTTAGACCATTTAAAGCAGTTTTAAAACACGACAACTTATCAAGTAAACTTACTATACAGCTATTGCCTACATACATCTGTACGAATAGGTAAACTTTGTAAGAAGAGCAAACTTTGTACGAATAGGTACACTCTAAACGTAAAGGTAAACTTTGTGTGAATTGGTAAACTCTGTACGAAAAGGTAAACTCTGTACGAATAGGTTAACGCTGTAAGAATAGGTTAACTTTGTGTGAATATGTAAACTATATATGTTGTTTATTATATTTTGTAGTAGGAGCTGGTTCTGCAGGAAGTGTTGTTGCCACTCGATTATCGGAAGATTATGACACTTCAGTTCTTTTGTTGGAAGCTGGAATGTCAGATTTGGAACCGGATGACGTAACCCAAATACCATCTCTGTGGGGTTCTCTTATAGGTTCAGAGAAAGATTGGGGATATCATTCTGTTCAACAAAAGTACTCCCATTTTGCTTATGAAAATGAGGTTATATCTTTTTTATATCAATAATTTTTTTGAATAAAGTTACATAATGGTGTCTTTTTTTTGCAGGTGAGCGATTGACATGTTTACAGAACTATTGTCGCGAACGAAAATCAATACAAAAATAAATAACATTTGAGTCAGGTTGAAACGGTTAAGTAAGAGAATCGACATTAGTTAAACGATTGTTTATTTAATAGAATAAGAAACATATATATTAAAACGGTGCAATAGACTGAATCAAACAGTTTATGCTAAGTATTTCAAGTCAAACATGTGGTTTTGCTGAAAAAATCGTATACCATTTCGCTTTGGTGACAAATTTCATACCAGTAGTTCATATTTGTATGTTCGATTTGTCAAAATCACAATCCATCTTTCCATCTATTGTAGCATCCGATAATGCGACTAAGTGTGGATTTTAAATTTCAATTATGAATGCCACGAATGCATATATTGTTATACACCCATAACAGAGAATCCTTGTTTAATTGCGGTGTTTAATGTTTGTTGTAAGACATGTAAACATGCTTAAATAAGATATAAGATGAATTGGTATGAGTGCCAATGAGACAACTTTCCATCCAAGTCAAATTTATAAAAGAAAACCATTAAAGGCCAATGTACTGTCTCACACCAACCAGCAAACTGTAAAGGCTCCCATAAATTACTAGCATAAAATCAACAAGTGATAATACACTGAACTTTTACACTTGACTTATGACACAATCATGACAATGTAAATACAAATTTAATGAAATAAGGTGTGATATGTTAAACAATTTCAATCAACCATAACTTGAAAACAATGCCCCCACACGCAATAATGTACAGAGGTTAATGAATAATTTTGTTGTTAGGTATACATGGTATATACAGTAATGAAGATAGGAAATATTTATTACAAATTAAATAACTTTGTTGTTCATAGTACAATAACTGACGTGAAGGGTAAGCAGATCCTGCTCCACATGTGGCACCCGTCGTGTTGCTTATGTGATAACAAGTCCGGTAAATAGTCTAACTCGGTAGGTCACATTCAAGAAAGGGAAGGCGATTGTAGTTACGAAGTAAGGAACTTATCCGATATCATTTGTGAAACGGTTATTCCATAACGGTCAACCAACTCGTGATGGAGTCCGTAAAATTTACGAAGGGATGATTTTAACTTCACCATTTGGAACTCTTGATTTAAAAGCTTCCTTGTGAGCAGCAACCCTCTAGCAAGCATATCATGATAGGAAATGCAAGCAAGGGAATATCGTATCAATCGGGAGATATATACCCCGTATGCAGGTGCTACTGGAATGTTGCTACTTAAAAATTGAAAGTTCACAATTGAAAAGCTGAAATCATCTGTTTTGTCGTGAAGTTTTATTTTCAATCGAACCTCATTGTCAATTTCTAGATGTAAGTCAAGATATGAGGCCGACTGAACTGTATCTGTAGTATCCTCTATCTCTAGTTCGATGGGATAAATGCTTTCCACATAGTCCCCAATTTTGAATTATTTAGTGAAAGAACATCATCTATATAGCGGAAAGTAGAGTTAAAGGATATTGCTAACTTCTTATCTTTCTTTAGATGCACATCTTAATTTTACTAAATTTTTTTATTAATATAGAGGGCTTACATAGCACAAGGCAAAGTGCTTGGAGGTTCATAGTCGATCAATGCACAAAATATTGTAAGAGGCAGTCGTAACAACTATGATCAATGGGAACACGAAGGGGCAGTCAGTTGGGGATACGACGATGTTCTGCCTTTCTTCAGAAAACTCGAAAATGCTTCAGATACATCTTACGGAGACTCAAGTATGATATACTTTTATTCTTAAAGAATAGTTTTGTAGTATTAAACTTACCGAATTTATACAGCTAGGTAAATTTCAATAAATGATCTGTTATTTTGCATTTGAAAGAATTAACATTTGTAATATTCCAAAGCTATTAAATTGACAGAAATATGTACTTACAAATTATACGAACAAAAGGACATTGCATACTAAGAACTAATTATGATTAAATGGTGTATTACTATCTGAATTGTGATTCGATCTGCTATTTCAATGCTTCTCCGTTTAACACGTAAGGATATATATATATATATATATATATATATATATATAAGTGCCTATAAATAGCAGCACATGACATACAAATCTATGGGAGTGTGGATTAATCAGTACAGAGATTAATTCAATTACACAAATAAAATTATAGATTGCCTAACAATGTAATTTTAACACACTATTTAGTATGTAAATATAAGAATGTTTAAAATATTTACAAAATGATGAAAATAAACGCAATATTTCGCTAGACCAACTAGCTTTATCAAGCGTGCATCTATCCAGGTGAAATAGGATGTAGATGATAAGAAACTTTTGCAGCTCAACGTCTGTGTTGCACTGAACTGCCTTCAAAATAAGAAAATTTTGCAGCTCAATGTATATGACCTCTTGCATTTAGCTGCTTTGAAAATAAGAAAATTTTGCAGCTCAATGTACATGACCTCTTGCATTTAGCTGCTTTGAAAATAAGAAAATTTTGCAACTCAATGTACATGTTGCACTTGGATTTAGCTACCTTAAAAATACATAATTGGTAGTTGAAGTTAGCAACGTCCATTGGCCAATATTACGGGATAAAAAGGACGATGCTTTGTTTTAAATTATTCTTTATCTTTTCTGTATCTTTTTTCGTCTTTTTCGTTAAGACCATCAGGTTCTAAAGTGTGGAGTTGGTGGATCCAAAAGTTTTCTCTTCTCCTTCTCGCCGTGGTGTCCCATTCGGTGTTGACTTCTATAATTTGGAAAGTGACATTATCAAAAGGATGTTTCGTTGAACGAAGATGTCTTGTGAGAGGACAGTTTTTGTTGGTTTTATACGATGAACGATGGTTATTGAGCCGAATATTAAATTTGTCCATTGTTTCTCCCACATACTGAATGCCACAAGTGTCACATGTTAATATATAAATTGAGTTCTCCGTTTTACAGTTGGAATTAGAGTAGATGGTATAATTTTGTTTAGTAACGGAGCTGATGAAAGAACTGCTTGTATTGGCAGCTTTACAACACAAACAATTCCTTCGACCACATTGTTTGTAGCAACCGGGCGATTGATTAGGCTGCTTGGTTAATACAGATGTCACTAATTTGTCACGGATGTTTTTAGGTCTTCTGAAGGCCATGACTGGTGGTGAAGAAAATACTTTTTTTAGATTTAAATCATTTTCTATAATTTTCCAATGCTTCTGAACAATGGATGACACATTTTTAAAATCAGGATGGTAAGTGAGTACAAGGGGTGTTCTGTTAGCTGCTTTATTCTTATCTTTGTACTCAAGAAGTTCTTGGCGACTAGTTTTGTTTGCTCTTTCGAAAGCGCTATCAATAATGTTGTTATTGTATCCTCGAATAACTAGATGTTTACGAAGTTGTCCAAGTCTAGCATTTTTCGTATTTTCAGTAGAGCATATTCTCTTGATTCGCAATGCTTGGCTGAATGGGATACCACGGGAGCAGTGTTTAGGATGGCAGCTTTTAGGAGAAAGGAATTGATGTTTGTCCGTTTGTTTGGTATGAAGGTCCGTTATAATGGTTCCGTTCTTGATGTAACTCGTAGTATCGAGGAAGTTTATTTTCTCCATAGATGATTCATATGTAAATTTTATTGAATGGTGGAAAGAGTTGCAGTGTTCTAGAAATTCATTAAGATGTTCTTGTGAATCTGTCCATTTGAAATCAATATCGTCAATGAATCGGAACCATGATAAGGGCTGATATGGAGCACTAGCCAAGAGGCGTTTTTCAAGTTGGCCCATAAATATATTGGCATATGACGGGGCCATTTTTGTGCCCATACTAGTACCGTCTATCTGGAGATAGTGTTTTTCATTGAAAGAGAAGTTGTTATTCTCCAGTACTAGTTTCAGAAGTGTAACAAGGCACTCAGTAGGAGGATTTTTTTCACTACGAGTGTTCCATGCCTCTTCACAGGCTGCTATTCCTTCGTCTTGTGGAATGTTGGTATATAAAGATGACACGTCCATGGATGCAAGTATAGTATTGATTGGTAAAGGATTGAGGCTTTCCATTTTCTTGAGATAATCAGTTGTATCTTGAATGAATGATGGTAGTTCTTTCACATGAGGTCTTAGATGATGGTCTACAAATTCTGATATCTTTTCAGTTGGATGACTATTCGCTGACACAATTGGTCGACCTGGATTGCCCGTTTTATGTATTTTAGGCAACATATAGAATCGTCCGGCCTTTGCTTCGTTCTCAAGAGGTCGGAGATAATCAAAGGTGTCATTGTCTATATGCTTTTTGTCGAACATCTCTTGAAGGATGGTGTTGATCTTTCGAATAGTATTAAGCGTTGGATCTGTGGTTAATTGTTTATAAAAAATGGAGTTAGAAAGTTGTCGATTCCCCTCTGCTATATAATCTGTTTTATCCATGACAACCACAGCGCCCCCTTTGTCGGCAGGTTTTATTACAATATCCTCTTGATCTTTTAACGCTTTCAAAGCTATACTTTCTGACTTGGATAAATTATAATTTCTTGTATTTGTTATACAGGACTTTATATCAGACCTCACGTAGTTAATGAATGACTCCAAGTTATCATTTTGCTCTTTGGTGGTTTCCATGAACTTTTTTTCCTAAATTTTGGGATGGGCGTGACTTCTTCATTGGTGTCAGTATCTGAATCTGTTAATCCGGCTTCTTCAAGGTTTTTCTTGCCCCTATTGTAGAAAAAATCTTTCAAGCGTAAACGTCTAGCGAATTGGTCTAGGTCTTCGTCTAGCTGAAAGTTATTTACAGTTGATGGGATAGGACAGAAGTTTAAACCTTTACTTAAAAGAGATTCCTCAGCACGTGTAAGTTCTTTAGATGACAAATTTACAACAATGCTTTCAGTTTTTTGTTTCCGTCTTTTAAATTTCCTTTTTCTAGGGTTCTTATGGTTTGTGCTGCTATTTATAGGCACTTATATTATTATCTCCAGTAGCACGCATTACACAAATGTTTGTGTAATCCATTCACATCTATCGCTATCTTTACAACATGGATAGCTCACAGCATTTCAAGAAATTAAGATCTTTAACTAAAAAGAAACTACAAACTGAACATCATTTATCTAACTTACAAAATTATATTCAAAGTAAAACTGTACCAAAAGGTTTAAACATCAAAGTGAGTCCCCAGGCACCGGGACATAAATCCAAAAGATTCATGAGCCGTTGGAATGAAATTCTGTTTAACTGTTCAATCCAGCTTCTTCAACTGTTACTTTCTTTTACAACCACAAATTACAAACAAATTGTAAATGAAATATCAGATATCATCAACAATAGTAACATTTCTCGTGACGATTTAGCAATAATTAAACGTCGCCTCGCAGATATTGAACAAATTGAACTATCAAAACATAAAGAAAAACAAAGGAATAAATTTCAAAGAGATAAAATTCATACTGTCCATTTAAATCAGCATATGAATGATATTAATATAACAAACCATAAGAACCCTAGAAAAAGGAAATTTAAAAGACGGAAACAAAAAACTGAAAGCATTGTTGTAAATTTGTCATCTAAAGAACTTACACGTGCTGAGGAATCTCTTTTAAGTAAAGGTTTAAACTTCTGTCCTATCCCATCAACTGTAAATAACTTTCAGCTAGACGAAGACCTAGACCAATTCGCTAGACGTTTACGCTTGAAAGATTTTTTCTACAATAGGGGCAAGAAAAACCTTGAAGAAGCCGGATTAACAGATTCAGATACTGACACCAATGAAGAAGTCACGCCCATCCCAAAATTTAGGAAAAAAAGTTCATGGAAACCACCAAAGAGCAAAAATGATAACTTGGAGTCATTCATTAACTACGTGAGGTCTGATATAAAGTCCTGTATAACAAATACAAGAAATTATAATTTATCCAAGTCAGAAAGTATAGCTTTGAAAGCGTTAAAAGATCAAGAGGATATTGTAATAAAACCTGCCGACAAAGGGGGCGCTGTGGTTGTCATGGATAAAACAGATTATATAGCAGAGGGGAATCGACAACTTTCTAACTCCATTTTTTATAAACAATTAACCACAGATCCAACGCTTAATACTATTCGAAAGATCAACACCATCCTTCAAGAGATGTTCGACAAAAAGCATATAGACAATGACACCTTTGATTATCTCCGACCTCTTGAGAACGAAGCAAAGGCCGGACGATTCTATATGTTGCCTAAAATACATAAAACGGGCAATCCAGGTCGACCAATTGTGTCAGCGAATAGTCATCCAACTGAAAAGATATCAGAATTTGTAGACCATCATCTAAGACCTCATGTGAAAGAACTACCATCATTCATTCAAGATACAACTGATTATCTCAAGAAAATGGAAAGCCTCAATCCTTTACCAATCAATACTATACTTGCATCCATGGACGTGTCATCTTTATATACCAACATTCCACAAGACGAAGGAATAGCAGCCTGTGAAGAGGCATGGAACACTCGTAGTGAAAAAAATCCTCCTACTGAGTGCCTTGTTACACTTCTGAAACTAGTACTGGAGAATAACAACTTCTCTTTCAATGAAAAACACTATCTCCAGATAGACGGTACTAGTATGGGCACAAAAATGGCCCCGTCATATGCCAATATATTTATGGGCCAACTTGAAAAACGCCTCTTGGCTAGTGCTCCATATCAGCCCTTATCATGGTTCCGATTCATTGACGATATTGATTTCAAATGGACAGATTCACAAGAACATCTTAATGAATTTCTAGAACACTGCAACTCTTTCCACCATTCAATAAAATTTACATATGAATCATCTATGGAGAAAATAAACTTCCTCGATACTACGAGTTACATCAAGAACGGAACCATTATAACGGACCTTCATACCAAACAAACGGACAAACATCAATTCCTTTCTCCTAAAAGCTGCCATCCTAAACACTGCTCCCGTGGTATCCCATTCAGCCAAGCATTGCGAATCAAGAGAATATGCTCTACTGAAAATACGAAAAATGCTAGACTTGGACAACTTCGTAAACATCTAGTTATTCGAGGATACAATAACAACATTATTGATAGCGCTTTCGAAAGAGCAAACAAAACTAGTCGCCAAGAACTTCTTGAGTACAAAGATAAGAATAAAGCAGCTAACAGAACACCCCTTGTACTCACTTACCATCCTGATTTTAAAAATGTGTCATCCATTGTTCAGAAGCATTGGAAAATTATAGAAAATGATTTAAATCTAAAAAAAGTATTTTCTTCACCACCAGTCATGGCCTTCAGAAGACCTAAAAACATCCGTGACAAATTAGTGACATCTGTATTAACCAAGCAGCCTAATCAATCGCCCGGTTGCTACAAACAATGTGGTCGAAGGAATTGTTTGTGTTGTAAAGCTGCCAATACAAGCAGTTCTTTCATCAGCTCCGTTACTAAACAAAATTATACCATCTACTCTAATTCCAACTGTAAAACGGAGAACTCAATTTATATATTAACATGTGACACTTGTGGCATTCAGTATGTGGGAGAAACAATGGACAAATTTAATATTCGGCTCAATAACCATCGTTCATCGTACAAAACCAACAAAAACTGTCCTCTCACAAGACATCTTCGTTCAACGAAACATCCTTTTGATAATGTCACTTTCCAAATTATAGAAGTCAACACCGAATGGGACACCACGGCGAGAAGGAGAAGAGAAAACTTTTGGATCCACCAACTCCACACTTTAGAACCTGATGGTCTTAACGAAAAAGACGAAAAAAGATACAGAAAAGATAAAGAATAATTTAAAACAAAGCATCGTCCTTTTTATCCCGTAATATTGGCCAATGGACGTTGCTAACTTCAACTACCAATTATGTATTTTTAAGGTAGCTAAATCCAAGTGCAACATGTACATTGAGTTGCAAAATTTTCTTATTTTCAAAGCAGCTAAATGCAAGAGGTCATGTACATTGAGCTGCAAAATTTTCTTATTTTCAAAGCAGCTAAATGCAAGAGGTCATATACATTGAGCTGCAAAATTTTCTTATTTTGAAGGCAGTTCAGTGCAACACAGACGTTGAGCTGCAAAAGTTTCTTATCATCTACATCCTATTTCACCTGGATAGATGCACGCTTGATAAAGCTAGTTGGTCTAGCGAAATATTGCGTTTATTTTCATCATTTTGTAAATATTTTAAACATTCTTATATTTACATACTAAATAGTGTGTTAAAATTACATTGTTAGGCAATCTATATATATATATATATATATATATATGTGTGTGTGTATATCCAACTGAAAGAGGAACATCATGATTTCATAAAAATTTAGTTTTCTATGTTGTGTCATGTGTTCTGTTGTTTGTCTGTTTTTCTTTTTTATTTTTAGCCAGGCGTTGTCAGTTTATTTTCGATTAATGAGTTGGACTGTCCCTCTTGTATCTTTCGTCCCTCTTTTGCATTGCCGTCAACATAAATTAATTTACAAGCTGTTTTGTTAGATTTTGAGAATTGTGGTCATTTGTATCTTTGTCAATCATTCCACATCTCCTTATTGTTGTAAATAAAGTAAAAAAAATGTCAACCTAAGGTTGGTATATACAAAGCAAACAGGCCTTAGCCAAATTGGACTTACACTTTTAAAACCTATATTTATAATTCAATAATTTTTATATGATTTGCATATCTGTAAATACTGAAACTGGATTTGTCACTTAGAATTTTTCTCTTAGTTTACAATTCGATAAACCATGTTTCCAAAACTACTTTCGTAATTTTTTCATGCGCGATACACAAGCTTCCAGGAATCCCGGGATTTTCAGCAAATTAAGATTAAAATACAAATGCATAACAATTGTGTCTATTCGATTGCATATATAACAACAAAAAAAAAGAAATAAATAAAATGCACTAAATCTTCGAAAATGTGTAAAATTAAGACAAAATTCCGCGAAATGTCATAAATGATTTGGGGGTTTACGTCATAACAAAACACGACGTCATTCGAATAACAATTTTCATTGGAAAGATTATCTGGTTACTTGAACGCTTCAAGTTCGGATAATATCTCAATAAAATATTTGTTTGAGGTAGGTGATAACTTATTTTAGATTCCGTTGCAGTTTTTGAACATTAATGGATTTTGGAAAGTCAATATGGCGGCCAACTCCTTAGTTACGACATTTTTCTCATTTGTGCATTTGATGGTTATTATATACTAGTCAACAAAAGAAACGATACACGACTTTGAAATAAAATTGATCAAAAAGTATTAAATATAAAACAAAATGAGATATACTATTTTAAAAAGCTTTCATTTGCAATGTATGCACATGTGATAATGAAAATCAAAACTTGTCGGAAAGTATCTAAATTTCGTGTAAACGAGCATAGCGTGCAAATTAGTTTTGCGGAAAGTTGAATAAAAAATCGACAGATAATTTTCTAAGTACTAAATAAAATTTCAAGTTTGTTTAAAATATTCAATATGCTAATCAAGTTATGTTCATGTTGTAATTAATGGGTTGAAATATTGTTTTTTTCAAATTGTTGGTAAAAAAGTGTTTTCTGAAATCCCAAAAAATGCAAAAAAATGTTTTTTTTTTATTTTCGTCTTAAATCAATGCTTTAGATATGAAAACAACACACAGTAAATTTGGAACCATTCGGATTAGTTTTAAGATTTTAACCGCTTTTTGAATATTACTTTACACATTCTATCTATGGTAAATCAGTTGATAATGTATACATTTTAACGATTTCTCGTGGGGCCGAACTTTGCTTAACAAATAAACAAAGAAACTGTATGATTTTTAAAAACAAATTGATGGCAAACATTGTCTTTACTTTTAAATGAGAGGTCGGCATCATTAATTGGAACTTCTGTTTTTAAAATTGTCCTTTTATGTAAATTTTGTAAAAAAAAAGAAAAAATCGCGAAAAAACGTCACGAAAGCAAAAAAATATTTTTTTAAACGGATTTATATTTCCATAATGATTAAGTAATACTACCTTCAATATTGGTCCAATGAACGGAAATCTTTATCTTTAATTTGAAAAAAGTCTTGTATCGTTTCTTTTGTTGACTAGTATAGTACGTTTACACAAACATATGTTAATTGAAAATTGCGACTTTTTGGCCTAAGAATTATAAGGATTAAACACATTTTTTTCTAGAGGTTATTGATGTGTAAACCGGGACTCTTACTCACAAACTTTAAACTGAAGTCCTTCGGACTCTACACAAATGTCCTTCGGACTTTTATACAGTTTGTGAGTTAATTGCCCCGGTGTACACATCAATTACCTCTGGGAAAAATTAATCCTATAATGTTTTTTTTTAATTTTTAATAATGTTCATACTCTAGCTGTTTTGATTAAATTTTAAATGAACATCTTGAGTAAGGGGCTAACACCTTTTATTCTTGGTGAGTTTTTTTAAGTAAATGGAATGTGAACTCATTATTGGCAAAATGGGTCTTTTTTAAAAAAATATCCTTTCTACATACTGCTTGTATGGTTTTATCAATCACTAAAAACTTGAAAATATCAAAACAATTGGTTCATAATCAATTGTAGACAAATCTGTTTCAGTCATATGTGTGAATTCATATGTTTTATAGCTTTACGAGGACTACATGGACCTATCAACATAAAAGAGACTACTGGGAGTATTTTACAGTCATTTCATCAAACAGCGGCAAAGGAAATAGGGTTTTCTACAGTAGATTGTAATAGTGATGATCCGATAGGTAGATTATTAGTTAGTATTAATGGTGTGGGTGGTTATTAACTATCATGACTACCCATTACGGTCTTGAACGGTCGGTAGGTGTTATTAAGAGCGCTCAAAGTAAACTGAGAATGAGAGTTTACAGTAAGTCGCCTATATTCAAATCTAGTGAATATATTTTAAGATAAACCAAGTCAAAATGACTAGAGGCTCTAAAGAGCATGTGTCGCTCACCTTGGTGTTTGTGCATAATTAAATTAAGGACACAGATGGATTCGTGACAAAATTTTGATTTGGTGATTGTGATTTGTTTGTAAATCTTACTTTATGCACATTCTTGCTGCTTAAAATTATCTCTATATATAATGAACTTGGCCCAGTATTAAGTAGTAGTAAGAATGCCTAAACAAATTTTGCCCATTGACCCAATTTTTTTTAAGTATCTTTCACATGTATCATTATAAGCCATCTGAAAAGTCTCATAAAAAAGGGTTGGTTTTTTTTAAAGTTTTTGAGAAATTAAACTACCCAATGATTAAGCCATGAAAAATCGAGAGAGAAAATTTCCCGCCAAATTTTCAATGGCAAATATCTCAAAAAGAAGCACATCAAGCAATATTTTATTCTTGCTCTTTTGGTTCCTTTATTAATCCCCTATAAATATATACTAATGTTATGAAAAACTTATTACTTTAAAACGGAATAGCGAACTTCCTTGAGACCATTTGGGAGCTAAATACACAAAAAGAATTTTATTAAAATTGCGACATTCGTCATTCATCAATATTGGTTGAATAAACTGCAGGGCATAGGTCATCTCAAATATAATTTGCGATTCATTATGCTAAGATTACGTGTGTTTAGCGTAACAAATTCATAACTTTGTATTTCTGATGAATTTTTGTATGGTATCCAAAAAGTAAAAACACAAAAATACTGAACTCCGAGGAAAATTCAAAAAGGAAAATCCAAAATCAAAAGGCAAAATCAAAAGTCCAAACACATCAGACGAATGGATAGCAACTGTCATATTCCTGACTTGGTACAGGCATTTTCTAATGTAGAAAATGGTGGATTGAACCTGGTTTTATAGCTAGCTAAACCTCTCACTTGTATGACAGTCGCATCAATCGTCAGCAATATATGTTAACATGCAAAATCGGTGATTTGGTCTTTGATTTAATACATTTTATGTTATCTTATAAGATTTTTGAATACTTGATTGTAAATATTTATTATTTTACAAAAGTATATCATAATCTTTCTGAAAGATCAAAAATGGCGTAAAGCCTTTAAAGACTACGAATTTTTAAACAGAAATGCCTTAAGACAGATTATTAATTATACAATAGCAAATTGCCTTAAAAGTGGAGACTAGCGTACACTTGTTATCTTGAAACACTAAACTTTTGTCTTTCATTCACCATTTTAGCGATTTTTTGGGGGCACGTTAATAGCAAGGCAACTTTAAACTAGTGGTATGTTTAATATCTGCCCTTTTAATCTGATTAACACATAATTTGACATTTAATGACTTTTCCAAAGGATGAAAATTCGAAAACATAGATCTTAATTTAAAATGTATGTTTTGTGTGGCTACCAACATTTCCTACAGTTTTGAGTTTATGGTCTTTTTATTAATCCAAAGAGCAGGAAACAACTTTTTGATTTTACATACATTAAATATTTTAGGTTTCTGTAAAAATCAGATGAATGTTAAAGACGTCAAACGTTGCAGCACATCGACCTGTTACATTAGGTCAGCCTTAGAAAGACACAACTTACAAGTCAGTTTGCGATCTCGCGTAACAAAGGTAATGACAACTCTTTGTTGTCCTTTGTAAATATTTTGCATCATTATAGTTATATCACAGAAGAGTGGAGTGATATCTTTCTACTTTTTCATAGGAAAACAGTAGGTCACACCAGTCATGCTACATTTTCATAGCAAAACATTATGATTTAAAAAGAACAAACCGGTCGCAATAAGACCAAATTTGCAATACATGCACAATCACATTTTACGGAGATGACAGGGCATATTAGGGTAATACATACGTATACTCTATAATTCCTTGTACTTTGAATATTACTCTGTATATAAATAATTTTATTAGTAAGTCATAGTACTTGAATACGTTGACGGCAACAACACGTTCTTAAATTTGATTATTTAAAGGCGAAACTTTGTTTAACTACTTTACAATAAAAAGATATGCATCGAATATTAAATTTGAAGGTTAAAGAGTATCCTTAAACTTAAGCAGGTATTCGTATTCAAATATATGTTTCCATATACAAATATTTTACTAAATCATGTTTGGATCCCATTGCGTAACTATCCTGCTTATAGATCATGTAGTTTAACTCTTTCAAAGGGTATCTACACGTCTCAATCTTCAGAATCGCTTATCTAAAAATACTACAATAGCTAACGTTTTTAACAATAAAAATCGTGGTTACCCTTCTATCGATAAGTGTCATGCCAAAAAATGACTTACGTGTCCCCGTCTTTCCACCAACAATACAGTAAGGTCCACATTTAATGGTCGCACATTTTCTCTAAATTTTGAAACTGATATTACTTGAAGAACAAACAGTATTATTTATTTACTCACATGAAACAAACCGGGATGCGGTATTCAGTACGTAGGTGAAACTGGGCGATATTTATCTAAACGCACGCAAGAACACCTGTATCGTTTTAAAAGACCCAATAAATTCAAAAGTATCATTTATCAACATCTTAAGAAGCACAGTCATCCTATTAAATATTTAACAGTTCAACCTTTAGAAGTAGTAAATAAGCAGCCTGGTGAATCTCATTCCAAGTTTGTACGATCACGAAAAATAAATGAATTAAATTGGATTAAAAAATTACAGACAGTCTACCCTCTCGGTCTTAATGATAATATCATGGGAATTGGCAATATATCAAGAACCGATTCTGTTAACATTTTGGATATAGTTTCTAAAACTGTTCGTAAAAATCGTTCTCATGGACGCAGAAAAAATCGCAATCAAAGAAAATTTCGGACCAACCATACAAATATTTCGGACCTAATTTCCATTTCAAAAAACAACGGCAGACATTATCTGTTAACCAAGCTTTGTTCTTTACCTATAAATAAATTAAATAAAATTTTAGAGGATTGCAACACAATTTCATATTACAGTCCTAAGTATGAAATTGTCCAAATTATAATGGCATATTGTTATTCTAAACTGTTTCCAAAAATTGATCGCCCTGAAGATCATAAAAAACATTTTATTAAAATAAAGTATGTCAATAAAGGTTTTGATTTTGTAAATATTGCCGGTATTTTTAACGACCATTCTGTTAAAGACCAAATTCCTGGATATTTTGATAATACTGAACTCCCTCTCATTTGTTATATTTACAAGAAATCTACCCGAAAATATGTGTTTAATTATAGCCAATTGTGTAAAGATGTAAATATCACTGAAAATACACCTATGTCGTGTAATTGCAGTAATTCAGAATACACCTATGGACCAATTTCCCATGTTATAACAGGAGACCTTAACATCGTTCGCGACCGAGAGTTAAAATCATTCCTCAGTAAAGGACCTAAATATCGTCCCCCGTCAACTATTAACTGGAATGAGTGTCGTAATATCATCAACGACTCACTCCGCGCCTACTGTTTGAAATGGGTAAAACGGGAAAAAGCTGACAAAAAATCTTTGGACTCTTTTTTTAATTCAGTAATGAAGATAGTTGATATTCGAATACAACATTTTAAAGAACATTTTACCCTCAACAAAAACTATAAAAACCCTATTTCGCGTATCAAAAATAAACTAACAGAACTAGCCAAGGAATTTGTTTTTGTCCCGGCTGATAAAGCTGCTAATAATATCATTATTGTTTGACGTAAATTTTATATAGAGGTTCTGCAAAAGGAAATCACGAATTCACCAACATTCCAACTGACTTCATTTTCAGAAAACGACATCTGTAACAAACATAAACTTTTAGCTACTTCTTTACAAGCAGAACCAAACACAATGAAAGTCCCAACTATGTACTGGCTTCCGAAGCTGCACAAAAAACCTTACAAATATAGATTTATTTCATCTTCCAGCCATTGTTCAACTACTAAATTGTCTGTTTTACTTACTAGTACACTTGGTACAATAAAAAACCTGATAATAAATTGTTCAAATAAGGCCTTTGAAAATAGTGGAATTAATTACTTTTGGAGTGTCAAAAACTCGTTGGAAGTACTTGATAAATTGCATGCATATATTGGTGATTTTGAATCTGTTCAAAGTTTTGATTTTTCTACCCTATATACCACTTTGCCTCATATTCTTATTAAGAAAAAATTCACATCCCTAATTAACTGGGCATTTAAAAAGTCGGAATGCGAGTACATATGTTCAAACTCTTTTAGATCATTTTTTAGTAGCAATAAACAAAAGAACTATGTCAATTGGACATGCTTTGATACTATTTATGCACTTGAATTTTTACTTGATAACATTTTTGTTCGCTTTGGAGATTCCGTATATCGTCAAGTTATTGGAATTCCAATGGGGACTAACTGTGCACCACTTATTGCGGACCTGTTTTTGTATTGTTATGAGTTACAATTTATGACTAAAATTAGCAAAGACCCATCAAAACAACATTTGATACAAAAATTTAACAATACTTTTAGATATTTGGATGATATATTGGCTCTAAATAATGACGACTTCAGTATGTATACTAAAGAAATTTATCCTGTAGAACTTACTTTAAATAAAGCTAATGATAACAATGACCACTGCCCTTTCCTCGATCTTGATATCTATATCATAAACGGGAAGCTTAATACAAAAATTTATGATAAAAGAGATGATTTTTCATTTCCTATTGTTAATTATCCATTTTTAGATGGTGACGTTCCCTTGTCACCATCTTATGGTGTTTATATATCTCAACTTGTACGATTCGCTCGTGTATGTAACAATGTATTAGATTTTAGCGAGAGAAATTTATGTATTACTGAAAAATTATTACACCAGGGTTTTCGATATCACAAACTGGTCAAAACATTTACTAAATTTTATCACCGGTATAAGGAAATAATTCGTAAATATAACTCAACATGCAGACATCTTATACGTTCAGGTATTTCACATCCAAAATTTTATGGAAATATTCTTTATAAAGCACAAAAATGTCAGTATTCTCCTCAGAAACTAACAAAACCTTTAAATAGACTTATTAAAAGGGGATATAGTTACGATACTGTTGTCAGGTCATTAAAGATTGCATATTTTGGCTTTAACATTGATTCACTGATAGGGTCTTTGCATCGGAACTAAACACATTTATTTCTAAAAAAACAGTTGTTGGCATGACACGGGTTATGTTCTTCTCATATATTTTATGATAGTATGATACTAAACCCCTAACGGGAGGGATTGTACCTGATATTCATATGATGAAGACATAATCTTTCAATCAGTTTAATTGAGGTCTGGAGCTGGCATGTCAGTTAACTGCTAGTAGTCTGTTGTTATTTATGTATTATTGTCATTTTATTTATTTTCTTTTGTTACATCTTTTGACATCAGACTCGGACTTCTCTTGAACTGAATTTTAATGTGCGTATTGTTATTCTTTTACTTTTCTACATTGGCTAGAGGTATAGGGGGAGGGTTGAGATCTCATAAACATGTTTAACCCCGCCGCAATTTTGCGCCTGTCCCAAGTCAGGAGCCTCTGGCCTTTGTTAGTCTTGTATGATTTTAAATTTTAGTTTCTTGTGTATAATTCGGAGTTTAGTATGACGTCCATTATCACTGTACTATTATGCATATTTTAGGGGCCAGCTGAAGGACACCTACGGGTGCGGGAATTCTCGCTACATTGAAGACCCATTGGTTGCCTTCGGCTGTTGTTTGCTCTATGGTCGGGTGGTTGTCGCTTTGACATATTCACCATTTCCTTTCTCAATTTTAACTAAACGTATATCTATTATCTATGACATACAGGTTTTAATAAGTTGAATTTGTAAAAGATGGAAAGAGACGACGGATATTCGCAAAACATGAAGTTATTCTTTCAGCTGGATTTATAAGCTCTGCTCAAATTTTAATGCTCTCGGGAATCGGCCCTCGCAAACATCTCCAACAAATGAAGGTAACCAAAAAAAATGTATTTTCACAAATAATTTTACTTTTTATGATGATTTTGCACGTTTGCTAGGTTTTTTGCTTTCACTCAAAGGAGTAGGTCCGGTAAGGGCCAATTTTTGGCCTCAAATTTCAAGTTCATCTAACGAAATAATTTGAAAACTTTTTAAACACTTAAGTGTCTATTTCAATTGATTCAATTAGTTTAAGTGAAAGATTTCAACTGATTAAGTCATTAAAAACGCTCCGATTCAGGCTTAAATATGAAAAATCTATCAAATATGCAAAAAATCGTCACTTTTCAGATGGTTTTTGTCAAAATTGAAAATCCGTGTTCATCCTCAACCTTTATTTATGTTATGTATTATCATCAAATACAACTTGCATTTCAATATTATGAATGAACACGAATGCGGCCACTTTCATTTATGACGGAAATCGTCTAAAATTTAACTAAAATGCAAAAATTGTGAATCTTTCAGTAATTTATCATGACTTAATGATGTTAGTACCGATATATGTGCATTGTATTGTAAAAAACAGCCCATATTTGTGTAGCAGAAGCATTCTTCTTTCCAATAAATAGCTAAAAGATTACATTTTCATAATTTTGTAAAACTGCTTTATTTTGGGGCCAAAAAGGGGTCTTACTGAACCTACTCCTTTTAAGTTTAAAACGATAAACTAAGTACAGTTATGTTTCTCAATATAGTTAAGAAAAGTTAGGTCCAAAGCAGAAATTGAAATCAGTTGTTGTTATTTTCCATTGAAACAGCAGAACAATTTATGTTTAGATAGTATCAACTTTATCCTTAATATGTTAAAGGCATACTTATTGCTTTTAACAACCCTTTGCTTATTTGTGTCGTCTGCAGGCTATATCATTGATGTATTCACTCCTCCCTCATTGATTTGTAGTAACTTGGTTCTTTATTACTATACGTTGAGAGTAAAACACGTGAATATACATACACTATCCCAAAATTTAAAAAGTGGCAAACAATGTTAGAGTAAAATGTGCTTATTCAAACAAAAAGTGAAATAGTGGACATGTTCTGTCAATCCAATACAAAAGCTAATTATAAAAATATTTATAAAAAAAAACCATTTTTCTACTTAATATACATATGCATATATTGACGATAGAAGTTCATCAAGGTGCAAATATCTTAATCGATGACCAAAACCAATCAATGCAATTAACAAAATCTAACGACATGAACTCATGAGAAGGAGAGAGCCATACATGTTGATAAGAGAGCGTGTTCTGCTAATCATGAGGTTTTGTAAATATATAAGCGGATAATTAGCTTTACAGTAGGTTAAATATTCTGCTCAGAATAAATCAAAGATGTGATATGTCTTCTTTTACAGATACCGTTAAAAGTTGATCTTCCTGTTGGACAGAATTTGTATGATCACTTACTGTTTGCTGTTCAATATAATATCACTGCACCATTAAATATTAACAATAAAAAGGCTTCAGAACCAGACAGAATTCTCGAGTATATTTTCAACAGAGAAGGCAAGTAACGCAACTTAACTTTCAATGATTTTTTTCGGTTCTATTTTTTTCCATGATGACATTTGAGCTTTTTTCTCAATTGTACCACCTAAAATTTACTCTCTAAGATGATAAGGTTTATATATGGTGTAAAGTATTAATTAAAATGACATCATGCATTTGTTATATTCAAGGTAAGTAAATTGGTATGGTATTCAAAGATTAGTAAAAAGACTACAATTTGTACATACGTTTTTAATTTACATAAGACCAATTGGCAATGCTCTAGCAACAAAATACAAAAAACAAATAAAATCCTTTCAGAAAACATATTTGCTCTTCACCTAAAACGGTCAAAATAAATGCATTGTTTTATCACATGACAACGCAGAGTAAACACATGAAAAAGGAAATAAAAAAAAACTTCGAACATAATAGTTATTAAAGGTACCAGGATTATAATTCAATACGCCAGACGCACGTTTCGCCTACATAAGACTCATTAGCGACGCTCTATTCGAAATAGTTATAAAGCCTTGTTATATATAACAAGTACAAAGTTGAGTATCATTGAGAACCCAAAAGTTGTACTAAATAGGGCAAATATTATCTTTTCCAAGGGATAAGAAAATCCTTAGTTTTCGAAAA
Source organism: Mytilus galloprovincialis (assembly GCF_965363235.1). Lineage (NCBI taxonomy): Eukaryota > Metazoa > Mollusca > Bivalvia > Mytilida > Mytilidae > Mytilus > Mytilus galloprovincialis. The sequence continues at coordinate 77,241,404 of NC_134845.1, read as the reverse complement.
ATATAAAGTTTGTCATCAGGACATTTATTATAATTACCATATAATTGATATTCATGTCATCAACGTTCTATATCAATTTCTTAATTTGTATTTGAAGGAATTTTTTCAAGAAACGAAGTTGAAGGAATAATTCTTCAAAATGTCAACCCGCTATATACAAGAGGTCCACAAATTGAACTTCAGATTACTAACAAGGCATATGAAGAGGGTTTGGTTCTTGATCCGTACCTGGCATTTAAAAAAGAAGTAATATATAAAATAAGTTTCAATTAATATTAAGTATCTTTGTTAGCATTTTCTTCTTAATCATTATATTTGTACAAATAGATTATTTTTAACTTTCTCTTGTCTGTATACTATAAGAATAATGAAAGCAGCATGGTTCATCCGTTAATATAGTGACATTTTAAGAATCTTATTTCATGAGATTTTTCATAAAAAAAATGCAATGGCATTTGGGGAGTTTACTTGATTGAAAATTTATATTGTATAAGGTATTTAGATAGTTCGATAACAATTTATTAAGTTATACTGCTATTAAATCTCGCTTAGTCCAATACTAAATCAAAATCACATCAGGAATAGCAGTTCCGGTTAGCTGGAATACAAACTATAGGTTTACGTACCAGTAGACTGTACTTTTGAACGATTCTACACAAATCTTATTCTTCTAATTTAAAGTGTATACGGTTTATGGTATATATATATATATATCATTGTGTTAGTCTCAATGTTAAATAAGCTATCTTTTAACTCCAGACAAAGTGTTGCTTCCCCCAATTTTCGCATCTAATTTATTGTGAAAAGACATTCATTTGTTCTCTATTTTGTTATTTGATTAGTGATTGAATATGGTGGAACAAAATTCGTCTAAACATCATTCCATCAAAAGTATTTATTGCGTTTGATTGATTAAAGAAAGTAGTTTCCAATAACACATGACAGTATATTTCTTTTGGCATACATTAATTATTTCATACCCATATTACATTTCAGATTGTAAAAGAACATTTAAAACGTGTTGATCAAAATAGTTTCATAGTTAAAATGTTTTTATTACAACCAAGAAGTAAAGGTCATTTACGGCTATCGAGCAAGTCACCGTTTAGTTCTCCTTTCATAGATCCACGATATCTTTCTCACCAAGAGGACATTGAAGACTTTGTTAGAGGTATGAATATTGATATAACAACTATACTGTAACAACTAGTAAGAAAAAAGTACAATAACAATACTGAGCTTTAAGAAAAAATCAAAACGGAAACTCCCTCATCAAATGGCAAATCGCACACATCAAACTAATGGATAACAACTGTCGTATTCCTGACTTTGTACTGGTATCGTCTTATGTAGAAAATGGAAGATTAATTCTTGTTTTATAGCTAATTCAACCTCTCACTTGTATGATAGACGTATAAGATTTCTTTATATTGACTACGATGTGTGAACAAAACAAACCAACAAAAAATGTCAAAAGTAGGGGTACAGCAGTCAACACTTATTATAATCTTAATCACTATAAAAACAAACAAATCAACAAAGAAACACACAAACAGGCAAACATACACAGCACATCAGCAAAAACGAAAATCCAGATTTTAAAAAATCATCATAGCACAACAACACAGTGACGGGGTGTACAAGTACTGAGCCTCGTCAAATGGACTTTACCGCAAATAGACTTAACAGTAGAACGGACAGTATTGTTCGACATGTACTTGTTGAAAGTACCAGTATTGCAATAATTAACATTATCTTTCTTAAAATTGTTTTTCCAATTAAGTTGTTATTTAATTAATTATTTCTATTTTGAAAGCAGTCCAGATTCCTTTTTAGTTTTTTACTTTTCAATAGTTAAAAATGTGTAAGCTAATATCTTATTACATTTTTACAAAATTCTGTAATAACGATTAAATTACCACAAATACTGTTTTATTTAAGAATATATTTTGTTACATTGTAGTTCGTTTCTGTGTATGTTACATTTTGGTGTTGTATCTCTGTTGTGTCGTAGTTCTCTTATATTTGATACGTTTCCTTAGTTTTAGTTTGTAACCCGGATTTGTTTTTTCTCTATCGATTTATGAATTTTGAACAGCGGTATACTACTGTTGCCTTCATTTAACAAAAGTACAAAATAAACTTACTATCAATGGAAAATTTATATAAAGTATATACCATGTATACCTCTTTACGGTATTGAAATACGTTTAAATATAATTTCAGGCATTCGGTTAATGCGTTCGTTGGAACAAACTAAAGCATGGAAATCTATTGGAGCTACTTTGGTGAGACAAGATGTATCTGGACATTGTAGTGAAGAAATTTTTGATTCGGATAATTACTGGAGGTGTATTGGACGTCATTTCCTAACGACGGCAACTCATTTTATAGGTACATGTAGAATGGGATCAGTTAATGACCCTTCGGTTGTAGTCGATTCAAGATTAAGGTAAAGTGATGCTTAATGTGAGATTTATTTTCACAACATAGTTTGCTATTATACATCCAAATATCTATATTACTATATTACTATTTATAACGCATTGTTATTGTTAGCAACGTATTAAGGTAACTGAGATGTCAATGCCACTGTTTGGACTTTTTAACTTTTAGATTTGAAATTATATCTTTGAGATATTCCGAAGGTTTGTGTCTATCATATTTGTGTACATTGATGCTTTGTACTTTTCTGTAGATTGCTTGATCTTAAAACAAAACTTCAAACACTGAATGAAAATAACCTCATGTTAAGATAGTGTTATGCGTATGAATATATGAGCTAATACTAAAAAGATTGTGTTTAAAGGGGGCATATACAAAGATGTTAAGGTATACTGTCTATTAAACTGTCTATTAAAGACATTGCACATATAAACATTTTATGACATTTTTTTTGTGTTAAGTGGTCCTTTTTTGTCAAAGATGACAATCTAATAAAACTCGATCTCACACTACATCATACACAGCATTCATGTGCTTTGATGGTTATATTATATTACCCCAGTTTTGTTGGGTTCGTGTTGCTTAGTCTTTAGTTTTCTTTGTTTTGTTTTTTTGTACTATTATCTGGCTGTTTGTCTGTTTATTTTTAGCCAAGGCGTTGTCTGTTGATTTTCGATCTATGAGTTTGACTGTCACTCTGGTATCTTTCGCCCCTCTTTTATATCATTCCATCTATATATCAGTATATGTGATACTGTTTTGAACGGATTAGAGATTCAATTCTTTTGAAATTTCAAGAGCATAACAACTGTTCATATATTACTTTCTGTTTCATATTCTGCATTCATTGGAAATTCAGTTATGTACATTTCGTTGATTTAAAATATACGAAATATACAATATTCGTGTATTTTACTGCATAAGTTATGTTATAAATGCATTTGTGAATATTTAAATTTTGATGTAAAGGTTTTTTGGTTGGCTGAACGTTTTCTGTCCAGCAAGTGACATTCATAACATGTGATCGTTACGTCATAAACGTTTTTTTTTTTTATTAATTATTCCTTAAAAATGGAGTGTCGGATAACATTATCAGGACTGACTGGAGTCCCGGATAACATTTTCAGGACTGACAGTAATATACTTTTGTTTGTCTATTCGAAATAACCTTTAAACAAATTTAAACATGTTCAATGCACCACAGTTTCGATTTTATTTTTCATAGACAGAATAAATATTAAACGCATTACTTAATTTTACAAATCAACATACTTTTGTCTTACAGGGTTATTGGTATCAAGAACCTGAGAGTGGCAGATGCCTCTGTTATGAGATATATTCCTTCATGTCATACAAACGCACCAGTCATGATGATTGTGGAGAAAGCTGCACATATCATCAGACTTGACAGAACTCACAGATATAACAACTAAACATGTATTGACTCAATAATCAATTTAATTGATTTAGTTATTTAAATAAGTTAATGTCTTGATAAAATATGTTGTACGGAAAAAAGAATAAAGCAATTTGAATTGAAGGTGTTATTTTTTAACTTTAAATTTTTCAAGGTGGTCTTCAATTGGTGACATGATAGGCTATACATTTGTTATATCCCATATATAAGGTGCTCATGTAAAGTAGATTTGTAATATTTTGATTTTGTCATTTGAAAGCAAGGGAATCACCAACGTACCTTTTTATGTTCTGCTGTTCCTGAAAACAGTTAACTTCTTTCTATAACTTAAATATAGTTTGGTGTTACAGAGTTTACAGCACCAGATGCGCATTTCGATCATTTAATAGCATCACATGATCCACCAGACCGACAAAAGAGAAATCTCAATTCAATATTTTGAGCCAAAAAGCACCTTAATTCTTCACATAAAGAATCGGAACCATGCACGATGGAAATATATCCATTAATATCAATGGTTTCTCAAATATTTTAAAATTGAAATTTATTTGAAAAATAAATGTATTTGAAATTCTAGTACCGACGGACTTAAATTTCAAATTGTGCGTCATCGTATGCTGAAATTTGTACATATTCGAAATTCAAACATCAACGGTACTAATTATATTCCCAAAAGAGTTCGATCATTTTAATTTTTTTACGACTTTGTTCTTGAAATAGCATACCTGTACAAAAGTATATGATGATTATATTGCCAACAATAAACTACTTTTTATTGTTTGATATCTATTTTCGTCCTGTCTTTTACTAATATTATGTTTTTACTGTAAGTTGGCTATTTCAAGACTTTGTATACTAGTTTTGCAAGAGGTACACTGATTAACATTTTGTATACAAATAACCAGGCAAATGTTTTATTTGATGTAATTGCAAATGGGATACCTGACTCGATTAATTAAACAATTAAGGGGCAAAAACCCTATAAAAAGCCCCAAAACTGTTTGGACCAAATCAACCAGGGCCTTATTTCAGTTTCAAAGAGCCATTTTTCACAACTCTAATATATATTGTTATAAAAGATGCTCTCACAAGATAAGTCAACATTTACATCATTTTCTTGAACACATAGATTTTGTAACCGAATCAATCAAAATCAAAATGATCTAGTAATGACATCTCAACTGACAGCATGATAAATGACTTTCGCGCCTTCGATTTAGGTTTTCTAAATGAAGAAACTCATAGCGTCAAAATTGCCTTGGCCACGATTTCTTGGTCAAATGACATGGCTCTTTATGCAAAACCTTCTAGTGTAGGTAAACATGTTCTAGTGTAGGTACATTTCTTCTAGTGTAGCAATCATCAGGTGTAGGTAAATTTCTGTAAATATTTCCTAGTGTAGGTACGTTTCGTCTAGTGTAGTGTAATATTTTCTAGTGTAGGTACATTTCTTCTAATGTTGGTAAATTTCGTCTAGAGTAGGTAAATATATGCTGGTGTAGGTACAATTCCTTAAGTGAAGGTAAATATCTTCTAGTGTAGGTAAAGTTCAGTACCACAATATCTACTCGACACGTAAGGATTAATATACTGTCTTGAATTTAAAAAAGTGTTTGTACAATATTTACAACACAACAAGCTCTAAATTCTTACTGTATGTATAAAAACAAAATAATACGAAAATGCAAATTATCCGAGAGACACTGCATATAATACTATGTACTGAGCAACCCTTACCTCCAATTTGAGGTGATCGGAAGAACAGACAAATCCTTCACCGTTAGTAGTAGCATTCACCATAATGGTCATGGTGAGAAGTAATTCAACCATTTTATTTTAAGGAATTTTATTTATTATATCGTAATTTTATTGTAAAAGTGTGCATAGATAAGGTCATAATTGTTAAAATGGACTGATTCAATGTTTAACGAGTTCAAAGATTGTTGTGTTTAAATAAAAAATATGTAGGTCAAACTTTACTTTTAGAAACTTTTTTCGTACCGTGTTTATTACGGACATTAATATCGCATTAACACTTATTATTATTTTCTGTTGTTTTCCGCTTATAGTTGATATGTTCCCTCAGTTTGAGTTTGAAACACGGATTTCTTTTCTCTCAATCTATTTGTGACTTTCGAACAGCGGTATACTACTGTTGCCTTTATTTATCAATGTGAGGTATGTTGGTTATTGTGATGAAGACAATTATAATACAGCACGATAAGGACCTCGTTTACATGCTTTAAATTGATAAAATAGTTAATTTGATGTCGCGACCAGCAGAGCTGAAAGGTGACTTTTTAGTTGTATAGATATAATAATTGGAAACTCATAGTTGTGGCATCAAAAATGATAGAAAAAAATCAGTTTAATTTATTACTTTTTGTTATTTCTTTTTTTATTCTATTGTTTAATAAACCTTAAAGTTGAAATTGATCACGTATTGATATTACAACTTCCACTTATTTATTTAAGGGAATTCAATACAGTTACATGGGAGGTAATGACGTTGCTAACCGTACGTAAAACGTTATGTTTGCCACGTCAAACTGATTTAACTTGAAAATGAGTTCCTCGACCCCTCTTTTTCAAAATGGCATACGGTTTGATTACGTATGAAGATTATTTGTACCAATTTTCATGTAAAACTCCATAATGCAATTTGTTTTATATTTGATACATATACAGCAAAAAATGACTTTGTTTTCTACATTCATGACCATTTGATTAATTTGAGTTATTTTTAAACGAAAAGTTTAGTAAATTTATAAGAAACTTAATTAAAACAGAAATCACAAATAAAAAAAACAGCTTTTTTTTTTTATCTTTTAAAACAAAAAAGTTATGCATTTCTGTCGGAAGAAAAAAACGTCCACAAATCCGAATTTTGAGCAAATATCTGAAACTTCGACCTCATTTTACTCAAAAAGTAGCACATGCAGGTATATTTTTATTACATATTTGATTTAATCAGGTAAAATATAGCCTAATTTCAAATTTTCTTCTTAATTTCATTTTGGGATCAAAACTGTATTGTATGCCCTTCAATTGGTATGTTAGTGTAAACAATAGTTTTATTATTAATTATACAATTATAACATATATACACATTGACACAAAAGGATTCAATAACAAGCAACAATTGTTTACATGTATATCAGTCTTGATACCTTAGATACAACATAAAAAAAAGAAAAAAATACATGCTCAGTTTTTTGCGGAACAGTTGATTGCCTCGCATTTTGATTTTTCTTAACAATTAAAAATAAACGATAATGGGTTGTGTCCTTTAGAAAATAAAACATTTGGAGATTGTAAAGGGTACACATATAAAATGTAAAAAAAAACTCACAACTCACACGAACAGATAAAACAAACGTAATGTGCATGCAACCCTACAAACGATATAAAAACTTTATTTGATTATAAGAGATATGACAGTTTTGCATTATTGATTTAAAAAGCTTATGTCCTTTATTTTAGAGATACATTGACAGAGCTGTATATCATTTGAGTTTAAGACGGTAATTGGTACTAGTATTCAAACTAATAAATGAAGGAAATAATACTTTGATATTCTTGATGACAATTGTACAGTTAAACCCTTCTTGACAACAACACTCGATTATTATCAACTGAATTAGAGGTTGTAACACACTGTGTTATGTATTGTAATCGTGGTTTGTATTGACTTTATTATTCTATATTTTAACAATGCATAATATATATAGAAAAATATCACATAGCTTTTCAATATCACAACAGCATTAACACGAGACATCAATATATCACTCACTGAAAATAGTAAAACCGTCAAGGTTTATCTGTATGCCTTTACAGTAACACATGATAAAGCCTGCTAAGCCAAGTAGTCCATCCTTGATAGCTAAACGTGCTAAACCTTCTAAATCTTCAAACATCATATTCCAATTCCACACTCGTTTTGCGTATACCATATACCCGTAGCACTGTAAACTAAGTGTACTGGTTACTACATCACTAGCTATACCTCCGGAAATACCCCCAATAAAGATTCCCGGAGGACCTATCAGGGAATCCCCCATTATACTAAAACATAATGCTCCTGTATTATGTGTTGAACGTTTAAGTGCTTCAGCTGCCAAATGATTCTGGCCTTGACAGTAATATAACAGCGATTTAGCATGACCCACAATCGGAAATCCGTCCATCCAACTCGTTTGGAATAAAGCAGGATTAAAACTGAAAAGTAAAATAAAAACGTTCTAATTTGTATTTGAAAAATATCAAGACACTCTAAAAATATTTCAAATCATTGCTATCTGAATGAGATTATAATACTACTGAATATATTCAACGTACACAACCACGATTGAATTATAGGTTTTATAACGAGTGAGAATAGGATATCGCTTGATATAAACTAGAGTTATTTAATTTCAATATAATAATAAACGAGGCTTCGTCGAGTTTTTTTTTTATTTCTATCTAAATCAAATAACGATAGTTAATATCAAGCAATATCCAACTTTTACAAGTTGTTTAACATGTTTAACCTATTTCACTTATGGTCAACCCTCTTAATGTGTTAAATGATGTACTGTTTGCTTTTATTTGCCTAAGACACGGATTGTTTGAATAAGTTACTCTAAAAAAAATCAAATTTTAGAAAATGACCAATAACATGAAATAAGGTTACAAGGAATCTGAGGTATATGTTGAAAACTGGGAAATCTATCTTTTTATGAATGAAGCCCCATTAAACGTTAAATTTTAAAGTTTATAAAAAAATGTGAAGGGGTATTACATCAATATAGTTAAACTTTTCACCAAAGTTTCAGGGGATGGTGAAACCAGATTTTCGGTATTGTAGGACGTGTTGCCGACAGACGAATAGTCAGACAAGTATACCAAAATGCAACCCGTCGTAAAAAAACAGAATTTATAAGAAAGATAAAACTAAAATTTTCAATCAATTTACTAATTTTATTTTTTTTTAAATTTGTCTGAATTTTGATTGAGAGTTGAAAGGTACTACTTTAAATAAACTGTTAAACTTCGGTAAAGTAATAATTGTAAAAAAAAGAATTGTTCAATTATTTTAGTGAATTAGTACCCTGGCCCCTATAGTTAATGTCCCTCCCCCTTGTTACTTTTTTGTTGATGAAGCATTAATTATCCCTTGTTCACTACTCTCTTCAACTGTTTCCCGCCCCTGTAATTTAAAGGGTAAACATGGGATGATTATTATTCTCCTCTTTATCTTTTTCTTCACAATTGTGTCCACCACTTCGTATTTTCAATCGTAATTGTTATATGTAGAATACACTATCTCCCTGAGGGTGTACATTTGGGGAAAACATAAAAACTTACCTTATTTTATCTGTATGCATCATAAAACATACCGAGAAATTTATAAAGCAAAATGCCAAATTATAAAGGAATAAAATAAGCACAACAGAATCGAAAAGAAATCTTTAGTTTCAAAGACATTGCCATCAGCAGTCAATACGTACAAGGTATGTCTGACCATAATTTACTAGTTAACATTATCGCAATTAACATTTATGTGGACTATTGAATATATATGCAAAAAATAAATAAAAAAGATAGAAAGGAATACATAAACAATACGCACCTTTTTCAGCAATTAGCAATTGGTATAGCATTTTGTGTTACTTTACACCACCTTCCATTGACCGGATTGATACATAATATAACTAGTCGAGTCGATTGTGATGGAATTTTTAGAAAAAAATGTAAATATCAGTCATTAAATAATGATACGTTTTTCAGAACTGGAGAGAAAACCTATACAATTCAATATTTTTGAAAACATGCGAGTATCATATAAAAAATTAAATGATACGCTTTACAGAACTGGAGACTTTTGCGACTGATATTTGAAACCTTTACATCAAAATCATCAGCGTAATTGAATTATTATTCAATAATATTCATGATATTAACAGTTTTAAAGTAACCGAAACAAAACGTTTACCTCTACCATAATTTCGAAATGTACCATCTTATCGATTTAAACGGGTTATACTGCACCAGTCTACAAAACATAGCTGGACACGTTTATGGAAATTGAGAATTAATTCATTTGGACCTATTTCTCATGTTTTTGTTTTATTTATTAATAAATAGTTCGCATTATTTATTTAAAGTTTAGTTGAAGCACTTTTTTTGGTATAGATTTAAGGATGAAAAAAGCCTAAATATAAATACCTTGATGGAGATTAAATTATTAAATGTAAATATCACAGATGGAGAAATCTTAATTAGTCAATTGTCAATATTTGATAGAAAAAGAGGAACTGGGAAGATGAAAAAATGCTAAGTAAATTAATATTCTCTTGCCGTCAACATGTCGAAGAAGTTGTAAAGATATAGTACTTATTGCGCATGAATAACAATGAGTGTCAACATTGAACGTTTTTGTACAGAAACTTTAATAAGTAGTTAAGTGGATAAACTGTCAATAAAAAAAAATGTTCAGCAAAATAAGGTTGATAAATATGTCAGTAAAGCTGAAATCATCTGTCGACTTCTTTAAGAATTTGATTTGTTCTCATTATTGGTAGAAAACATTTGCATTTAGAACGCTTTGCTGTTAAATGACAATATTGAACAGGTTTTTATGTTTCACCTAAAGACATTGAAAACGATGATGAATAGTTAAAACTTTAAACAGCAGAAAAATATAATTTAACCAAGATTCAAATAAGTCATTAAAGATATTGTGAAACTTATGTTTTATTATATTTTTGCCTATCACTAAATTAATTATGTCCGCAGTGAAAGAGGGTCTTCAGCGTAGTTGTAATAACCATATGTGGATTCTTATCAAAACTTTTGATTTTTCAACCCTGTATACCATAATTACCAATTTGAAATTGAACATTCGCCAAAATGAAATGTTACTTTGGGATACCATACGACATATTTAGTTGAAAAAAGGTAAGACTTGCTACAAAGAGGATCAATTGATCAGAATGCTGGAGTTTTTAATGGAAAACATATTAGTTGAATTTTGACGAAGATTTTTTCAACAAATTTGTCGGCATTCCTGTGGCAACGAAATGCGTGCATCTCCTTGCCGAACTCTCTTATTTGCATATGAATAGATCCCCTAAAAATGAAATCAACAACATACACGGCTTTTGTCGCCTCATTTTGTGACTTATACCTCGAATTCGACATACACAGTCAGTTTAGTACCAGAATCTATGAGAAATCAAACGATTTTAATTTTGAAAATATAAATTTCCCCCACATCAGTAGCAATATACCAACTGCACTTGCATATGGAAAGTGCATTTCTTATCTTATTAGGTGTTCAAGAGCATGAAAAGCTATGCAGACTATGTAAAACGTCACCAGTGTCGGAGCAGAAAGTTGATGAACCATGGTTATGTCAAAGAACGTCTCGTTCTTTTTCTCAAAACAGTTCGGTTGGTATCAAGATAGATATATATGTCGTATCAACGTCACAAATAATACACGGTGGCCTTGAAGTATTGATTCTGTGTACCGCTGTTGTTCATCATTAAAATAACGTGTTATGGTTTTCTTGTATTTGTCTTAATGAATGTTACATTTACTGTTTAGTCTGTTGTTGGTGTTATCTATTTCACGTGGTACTGTTCTTTTACATCCCGTTATTGTGTTATTGTTCTATGATTATTTTTTGTATTGTTATATTCAGAGATGGGTCAGATTACTTTCAATGTAATTGATTAAATTACAATTACTTTGTCATTTATACGATTAAATTGAATTAATGATCACATCATTTCTGAAAGTATCTGATTAAATTAATGATTACATTGGCAAAGTAATCATGATTACATCTGATTACAATGAATTTACAAAACAAAACCAAACATTTTGAATAATGTGAATGAATAAACGTTTAATAGAAAAATAAGATTTTTGGGAAAGGATTTTTGTATATGCTATAACTTCAAACTTCATCTATTGAATACTAGTAAACCACAAAAATTCACAACATATATTCATGAACATTGTGTGACTGGTTATGACTCATTAAACTTTATCTTCATTGATTTCTGAATTATTTTAACTTCCATTGAATAAGGTCGATAAAGAGATTGGTGTTGATCATCTGACATGAAATTAATATGTATTTTAAGGTTCAGTTTCTGGAAGTTAAAATAGAGATGAAATAAAGTTATAATTTACTAGTTAAAAACTAAGTAAAACTTTAATAGAACTGTTGAAACAAATTGTAAACAAAATATGAATACTTCAATCATATCATTTTACATATATTGTTCGAATACATACCAAAATTTGATTATTTTAAACAACATATTTGTCCAACGTTTAATTTAGTTTGTGCTAATTAAGTAATTTTTCACATGTCTGATTAATCTTTTATCATATATATTGCCCTACAGCTATAATCAATAGGTGATTGCAATAAAAATAAACCTTTATTTGTCTCCTACCTGCCAATTCAAAGTTGTCAGATATCACTATTTAAACAAAAGATTAAAATTCAAGGGTTAAAGAAAATTATTACTTGAATATAAAAGAGGGACGAAAGATACCAAAGGGACAGTCAAACTCATAAATCTAAAATAAACTAACAACGCCGTGGTTAAAAATGAAAAAGACAAACAGACAAACAATAGTACACATGACACAACAGTTATCATCAAATACATCTATGTTCATCTATAAATTTTAAATATATGTACAGATATATCTTTTACTAATGATGACTTTTAAATGCTGTAACAGTTTATTTTTTTTACTGGAGTGTACCAATCAAAACATGCTTAAAGTGAACAAAACTATTTTAACATGCTAAATATTTACCAAATATGAATAACAAAAAGGTTCATTTATTCACCATACATTAGATGTTGTTCAATGTAATCAGAATGTAATCAAAATGTAATCAGGATTACAGGGTATTTTGAAAAGTAACTGACTTTAAAGTAACTATTTTTCTTCACTAAAGACGTTAAAATTTTCAAATTAAAAATGCGAGGCTAGCCACGCAGTTTTTAGTATCTATGCCTAAATTGTCGTACGTAGGCATACCATTTCAAATTGCTCTAAGATCGGAGGTAGGATCTATGTATTTCTGAATTTAGGTCAAAAGTTTGAAGAAAATAATATATTTCTGTAAAGATCAGTAAAAATATATGTCTATTTTACGAAGTCACTGGGTTGAATCGGGTAATTTATAAAACGTTTAACTAGTATTAGGAAGTTTGAAAAAAAGTTATCAGATTTTGATTAATGAACTAGATCAAACGAAATATAATTGGTATATAAGATGTTTAATCACTTGATCTATACTTTTTCATCAGCAAAATATGCTTTACGTAGACGAAATATATTGACTATTTTTTTTGTCGATTACGTGTGTAAGTTTACCTGAAATCTCCATCAGAAATTACAATTGCCGTAGTAATCAAACTTTTAATGAATACACAAACAAATTTGTATTTGTTATTGTGTTTTAATCTTCATTCTCATATAAGTAAAATGATTAGCAGTGGTGATAAGAAACCATGAAACCCAAACACGTATTAGAAAAAATGAAACGTTCTTATCTTTATAAGAAACAATTTATGCAAACGGGATAAATGTACAATGTGTATCTACTTACCTCGGAATTTAGAATAGGTTCACTTTTATTTTGTGAAACTAATTGATTGTTAATCACGATAAATATAAACAATGAACCAGCATGTAATTTCTATTGATTGAAAAGACCATAGTGCATAAACCACCTGGTATATAAAATATATCTTGAATTGATGGTTATTGATATGGAACAGCTCATTGTTTTTTATGAAATAAAAAATAACAAATAAAGATACAATTCCATTCTTCTTTTTTTTTAGACATTTAAACAGTTCAATTGATGTAAATTATTTCATGTGTCACTATATGGGTCATCATGGTGACTTTGTTTACAAAAAATAAAAATTCAAATAATAACAGTTTAAAAATATAGAAATGTACAAAGAAAAAGAATAAATATACAGGTATATACAATAACATAAGTTAGTTGTTTAATTGAAAATAAATTCTGTAGTAAATTACAATTGTAAATAATAGTAGTTTTCTAATTTATTGTAATAATGAGCTGACAGTAAATTACAAAAAGACAGTAAATTATGTACGTGTCAGGAATATTATGAACAAGAACAAACTGAATTTGTTTTGCTTTAAGCTTTGTTTAAAATAGAATTTCTCTCTCTCTTTTAGGTTTTATATTATATGATGATGAATGGTGTGACCATTCCGGTGATAAGGAGTTGAATAATTCTTAGTATAGATCTTTATGGCAGATAATAAACAGTATGAGACGATACTATCGAAATTGTCATATAAACTTATGAACAAATTCATAAGATTTTTTTTGTATTTTTTTTTTTAGATTTTATATTAAAAAAGAATAAGTCTGCCTAGTATTCTGGTCTTTATCTCTGGTATAACGTAATGTCTAGGAAGCAGTTTTTTATCTTTTGTTTGCATTATTACGGGTTCCATCGTGTAATTGCTCAGTTGGTGTCACTGGTGACTTTTCGATGCCACGTCCAGATGTCGATTTTCCTGGCGTATTGACTTGTTTATGTATATGTTTTCTTGTTGAACGCGATTCCTGATTTGTGACTTGAATAAATTGCGTCATTTGCGTTTGACCCGTATTCCTGCTTTGTTTGACATGATCAGGATTAGCAAGTTTGTTAGTTGGGCCTGATTTACGTGCTTGGGAAACATTTCCAGTCATTTTGGCATTGCAAAGCGCGATGACCCAATTCCATGCATTTGCTACATTTTGCAATGCTGTCATTTTGACCTCTGTATAGCACGGTTCCTCTATATTTACCGATAGGTATGTTTTTTGGGATCGGTTCCTCTAATGGACCTTGACATATCACAAGTCGGTCTCCAGTTTGACAGTCAGTAATCCTGTTTTCATATCGAAGTCGTTCTCTGAAATGTTTAATTATGACACATTTGTACCTCTCCAGCATTCTTAGAATCTGTCCATCATCTGCTGAGAGAGATATATCTTTGACACAAATCTTGATATCTTTTGAGTTTTCATATGACTTAACTCTTGGATTTCTCGAGTAGACTAATACTGACATACCACGACGTTCTAAGCCATTAGACAGTAAAAGTTCCCTCTCCTTTTCATCGTCTAAATATATCCACCAAAGTCCACGGATTCTTTGTAGGCCTATGATGCTTCGTTTTGGCACTACTTTATCAACAGCCTCAAACATTTCGTTCGTAGTCAAGTATAGACTTTTAATGGGATTTGTGATACTACCAAATAGATCGGATTCCTGAGAGAATACAGGTTTAACTGATGAGATGAAATCAAATTCGTCAGACTTGGGTCTGTTTTTGAATGCATCAGCATAAGACGCCATATTGGGTGGTTCTTGAGTATTTGATTTTGTCATTGTTTATCTTTTACTTCGAAATATTTTGTTAAATTAACATCATGTTGTGTTGTTGTTGATGAATATATAGTCTTAGATGCGTTATATCATTTATATCTCAATAGATTGCTAAATGAACAATAAGGTTATACCTACATGTCGTGATACAACTGGTTATATCAATATACGCTGCATGAACGGGTGCATTTAATTGGTTATTAAAATTCATATTAAAGCTAATATAATTTTCAAATTTCCAAACTTTGTATTAGTTTAAACAATTTGTAAATATTAAATTTACACTACATTTACTTAAAATTCAGTTTAAGCAATAAATTTCTAAATATCAATTCAATTTAAAGTAGACTTTAAATTTGTTTTAATCTCATATTTTATTTTATTTTAAAACTGCCAAAAAAGTCTGTTAATTAAAAAAAAAAAGTTAGTTAAATAAGGTGTAGAATATAAGATATTTTTTTTTAATTTTATAACTTTGATTTCTTTTAATATTTGTTCAGTGATGTATCGTTTAATGGTATTATTAGCATTTCGATGTTGTTTAATGGCAATAATTTATGATGAATTAATAAGAAATAATAAGGAAAAAACAGTTCTATAATCTTTTTCGAGAATGATTTATCGGGTGTTTCTACTGGTGACGGTTATGGTTTTATATGTGACTGGAAAATAGATTTTTTGGTACAGACAATAGTTGCAGAAAATGCTTTTATGTCATAAGTGACCCTGCATTACACCTACTAATTCATTTTTAAGCTTCGGTAAAACGAATTTTACCTTTTATTGAGAACTTTTTATCGGAAAAAGAGGACCACGCATTGCGGCCATGTTTAAAATTCAACAAATTTTTAAAGAAATTTAAGACTGATTCCCTAGCAACTAATCTTGATGAACTTTCATTGTAAGAAAGTATAAATACACTTTATTTAACAATTAATCATCCGTTTTTTTATTACTTTTTATACATTCTGAGAATATTTTCAAACTGCGAATGACCGTGTGTAAATTATTATTACTAGTAGATATCTGTGCCACTGCTAGTGGGGTTTTTATTCCCCACGGGTATCCTCAGTATCAGATGGCATGCGATATTTGCTGATAGTACTATTGTCGTACGATCCTTGAACGTTTGGTCTCGAAAGTGTTAAAAAATTTAGATTCGTCAGTCTTATACTTTTACATAGGATTTTAGCAGGGCCACATTTTATTTTGGACTATATATGATGCATAGATAACTGCTTAAGCTCAAACTTTTATAGACCAACTGAATATTAACTAAAGCATACTAGCTGTATATAGTATAACTATATCAACAATTTACAACAGAGGCACAATTGATAAAATACTTGCAAATTTCAGGCAAACCTCTAAGTGGTAGACAACATTTAACGCCAATCATAATCTCTTATAGCCATTAAAATGGTACGAAACAAATATTGATCACAAGATCCAACTAGTCGGGGATATCAGTGTTTATATCAGCTATTTGTTACCTCACTACAACGGATAAGAACGGTTACATTTCTATTACATCTACAAACGACGATACAATTTAACTCATTTTGAATAGATTTCACGTGTGTAAAGAAAAGTGAAGAAAATTTTACGTTATAAAATTACAATACTCGAATACCACCGTATCCTTCATTAAATATAATCAGAAAATAGCCAAAAACAGAGTAATCACAAAGTTAGCAGTAACAACCATAGCGAATTAGTGACTTAATAATATATTGTACATAGATATACAGAGCACAACGAAAACAACAAATACTCAAACTTATTGACGGCATAAAGTATTTGAATTGTACTCTCGGGACTAAATCTCCCTGTTTATCAAACGACTTACAAAGTAGGCGACATATACAAAGAGAGAAAAGCAACCCACTAAAAAAATACCTGAACTACAACATATATACCAACGGAACACATATAAAAAGAGCTTGGCTTAGTAAAATTTCAGACTTAATACAGAAAGCTGTTGGTTTAACATCCTTATTGTAAAGAACACTATAAAACAGAAGGCATGGGATAACTGAAAAAAATAATGTACCAACTATACCAGACTAGGATAAGAAAGGCTATGTTTTAAGCATAATTTTTCGTATGTACATAGACCAAACCAACGTCTATACACTAACAGTTTACTACACAACTTGTCGATTACTTGTCAATGAAACAGATACCGATAGATTAATAGAATCCGACCTACCCAATATACATATAATACAATCAAAAATGTTGTCGTAAACGGTAACCGAGTAAGTCTTCAAACACTAAACAATCAACTGAAGAACAATTACAACAACTATTGATTATCAGGAACTCTACAACACTCTAATCGGGACTATAGCATTCATGTCCACCATGCATAACAATACTTGTACATGTATATTCAACCAAAACAATGAGACAATCTCAATTAAGTGTATAAAATGCAGACGAAACGTTCAGATGTGAGGTTTTTATTGTACAAATGTAAAAAAAAAAAAAAAGGATTTATTACAGATGTGGGAATTTTTAAATATGTTTGCTTTCACAACATGTTCTCATCGCAATTAACTAGGTGATTAAAAATTACATCCATGAGATGTACTCACCTACGTCATAGTTCACCTGTGTAACATACACTAGCTTTAGTTTTAATTTGTCGCTTAATTGATTAATTTCAATTAAGTGAACAAAAAACTTAATTTATTCCAAGGGTGGTGGTTGATTGTGGTAAGTATATTTAACCCTATAAATTCATATAAAATCTCTTCTTGAGAATTCAAAAATTACCATTTTATATGAAATTTGGTTAAATATACTTACCATGAAATTACATTTATATTATATAGAATATTTACTGATTAACAAGCAGTATTTCATTTGGTGGAGGATAAATTCTCTCACACATATACAATTTCAACATATAAAAAATTATGTCAATTCTTTTAAAAAGTAACTCCATTAAATTTTGTAAATACAGATATTAGTTAAAAACCGAAATTACTGGATTTATTATACAATGAAGCTATGCTGCATAACTATATGTATCAATGGCAAACTTTGCAGATTGTATAAATACAAGTATGCAAAATTAATAAAATTGAGAATGGAAATGGGGAATGTGTCAAAGAGACAACAACCCGACCAAATAAAAAACAACAGCAGAGGGTCACCAACAGGTCTTCAATGTAGCGAGAAATTCCCGCACCCGGAGGCGTCCTTCAGCTGGCCCCTAAACAAATATATACTAGTCCATGGCCAGTGATAATGAACGCCATACTAATTTCCAAATTGTACACAAGAAACTAAAATTAAAATAATACAAGACTAACAAAGGCCAGAGGCTCCTGACTTGGGACAGGCGCAAAAATGTGGCGGGGTTAAACATGTTTGTGAGATCTCAACCCTCCCCCTATACCTCTAACCAATGTAGAAAAGTAAACGCATAACAATACGCACATTAAAATTCAGTTCAAGAGAAGTCCGAGTCTGATGTCAGATGATGTAACCAAAGAAAATACACAAAATGACAATAATACATAAATAACAACAGACTACTAGCAGTTAACTGACATGCTAGCTCCAGACTTCAATTAAACTGACTGAAAGATTATGATTTCATCATATGAACATCAGGCACAATCCTTCCCGTTAGGGGGTTAGTATCATACCATCATAACATATATGAGAAGAACATAACCTGTGTCATGCCAACAACTGTTTTTAGAATAAATGTGTTTAGTTCCGATGCAAAGACCTTATCAGTGACTCAATATTAACGCCAAAATATGCAATCTTTAATGACTTGACAAGAGTATCGTAATTATATCCCTTCTTAATAAGTCTATTCAAAGGTTTTGTAAGTTTCTGAGGTGAATACTGACACCTTTGTAATTTATAAAGATATATAGATACTTGCACATAATATAAGCATTTTTGCACGTCATATAAAGGTGTTTGCACATCATATAATGACAAGTGCACATCATGTAAAAGTAAATGCACATCATATAATGACAATTGCACATCATATAAAATTAAATGCACATCATATAATGAAAATGGTCATAACAAGACGGTTTTAGCGTTCCATATAGAACTTAAAGATAGATGTCATTAGACCCAGGTCAGGTAATAAAGTAGTTGTTATAAAAATACAATAGCATTTTAGTTTTGATGATTTTATATATGTTTTTATATATATAAGGTGTAGGGTAAGGGAAGGCGTTTTTAAAACATATAAATTGGGTTCTTTTTTTTGTTCTTCGGACGTGAGCCTGAAGAAGTACATTTCTGTTATTTTTGCATTGGGAAGATCTCCATGGTCTCTTCGAATTCCACCTCTTCTTTTTTGATAGGTTATTTAGACGGAGGAGACACATAACAAATTTGCGTCGTTTAGTCTAAATGAAATTGATAAATTTATGAATGCAGATATATTAGAAAGTGAGCTGTTTTATAAACGTTTTGATGGTATGACAGACTTAGTATGACATCCCTGAAGGACAATAAGCTGGATAAATATAAGAACTACACGGACAATTACAGTGAAGGGACGATTATTTGATATTCTAGGGTAGGGATTTTGATTGATTGGTGTTTAACGCTACTTTTTACACTATTAGGCTATTTCGTGGTGGTCGATTTAGATTTATAGATGAAGGATGGGGTAGGGTAGAGAGGGCATTATTAATCATTTTATTCTGTCGCTAATCATGTCTATTTTCAGCTCTTACCAGGCAACCATATTCATATATGAAATCCTTCTGCCCCACCCCAACAAATAAATAAATATCACATGTTTTTCCTCTTATTTATCCTCTTAATTGTTTGTTGCTAATTTTAACGTCCAGTGACAAATATGTCATGCTTTTTCAGAAAAACACGACTTTAAGAGGTCAGGTAATATATAATATAAAAGCGAAGAAATTGAATATGATTGCTAATAAGGCAACTATCCACCGGAGTTCCAATATGAAGTGGATGTAAGCATTTATAGACAATCGTAAGGCCTTCAACAATGACAAAAACTTAAAACTATAAAGTCGTCTATAAAAGGCCCAACATGAAAAGTGTGAACAATTCAAACGAAAAAACTAACAGCCAAATTATACATAACAAATCAATTTACAAAATCTCAAATATGAGTCCAGACAGGAACCAATTAGAACCACTAACTACAGGTTGACCTGCAAAAAAAGAATATGGTAGGGTTGATATAAAAACGAAGATGTGGTATGATTACAAATGAGACAACTCTACACAAGAGACCAAATGACACAGAAATCAACAGCTATAAATAAACTCATCATAGATACAAGGACTAAATTTAGTATATACGCCAGACGCGCGTTTCGTCTAAAAAAAAGACTCATCAGTGACGCTCGAATCCAAAAAAGTTAAAAATGCCAAATAAAGTACGAAGTTGAAGAGCATTGTCACCCTACGTTCTTTAACAATAAGCAAAGATTACACCGCAGAGTCAGCTATAAAAGGTTCCAAAATCACAAATGTAAAACAATTCAAACGGCCAAACTAATGTACAATAAAATAAAAAATAAAAAAATATGTATAACAAAGCAACAAACGGCAATCACTGAATTACAGGCTCCTGACTTTGGACAAGCATAAACATGCAGAATGTGGCGGGGTTATACATGTTAGCGGGATCTCAATCCTTCCCTTAATCTGGGACAGCGGTGTAACAGTCCAATAACATGTTTGTGAGCACTCAACCACTCGAAGCTGGGACAGTGGTGTACATTTGTAACAGAACAATAAAAACAACAACCTGCACAAATCAGTTGCAATTATATTAAACCAAAAGTTCGGTACGAGACACACACAAACACTAACATTAAAACAATAGACACAACGCACCGACATAAGAGTATTTGCATTTGCTGGAAGTTTGCTCAAAGTTAATTACAACTAGTACTGAAATAAATCTTTTTCCCACACTGAGTTATCAATCAGTATACAACGCGCGGCAAAGGATTTGATAAAAAAAGAAACAGTCTGAGAAACGTCTGGTTTACGTTGTATGCAGATGTATGAGTGCCGATGAGACAACTCTCCATCCAAGTCATCACTTGTAAATGTAAACCATTACTAGTATCTGATTATAGGTCAAAGTAACGTCATCAACATGGAGACTTGGCTCAAACCGAACAGCAAGCTATAAAGGTCCTCCAAAAATGACTAGTGTAAAACCATTCAAACGGGAAAACCAACGGTATCTAATCTATTTAAAAATACGGTATACTTGCATATAAATCCATATACAATGAACATTTTTGAAAAGTGGACCGAACGTTTTGACAATCGAAATTTCAAATAGAAATAAACTATTTATGACCACAAGATTTTAACAGCCAGTGCAGGATTCGCACGAACGCCAGATTTAGTAAGCGGGGCGATATTCCGACGCGTTTTGTAATTTTTTTGTCATCCCATGATTAGAAAGAAAGGGGAGAAATCCAAACAATTACCGACCAATCACAAACGTTGTTGCTTATTTGACCTTATGACGTTAAAGAATTTCCCATAATGCAATTATTGCATATAAATAAAAAAAAAAAAAAAAAAAAAATGACATTTTATACCAATTGAATAAAAAATATTGCATTTGAATGAAAAATTAAAATTATACCATTTGAATAAAAAATATTTCATTCAAATGAAACAATATTGCATTTAAATGAAGAAATATACAAATTAAATAAGAAATATTGCATTTAAATGAAGAAATATAACAATTAAATAAGAAAAATTGCATTTAAGGGAAAAATATCAAATTTTTGCAACCACTACAAATGTACCATGCCATACCGCAATGCTCTTCATCTTTATTTGGCATTTATAATTTTTTTATTCAAGCGGCATTAATGAGTCTTTTGTAGACAAAAAGTGCGTCTGGCGCAAATATAACATTTCAATCCAGGTATCTATGATGAGTTTATTCTTGATGCAACACCCAGGGGCGGATCCAGAACCTTGATGACTGGGGGGGGGGGCACCATGAAAATATTTGTATAAATATTTATATATGTTAATTGAAACAAGAGGCATATAAGCATGTGTACAATAAAGTATGTTCAATAAAGTTAATCTACAAGAATGTCTGATAGCACGATTCTCCTAGGATTTCTCCTTGCATACTGCATCACCACCTCCTTTGGATTTACAGTCATGTTCCTATGGGCATACATCATGATTAGGGACGATAACCTACTTGTTGACATTGTTGATCGTAAGTATGTCTTCACAAGTCTCAGTCTACTGATACTTCTCTCACACTCACATGAGGTTACTGGAAATGTTCCACAAATTTTCAAAATTTGGTGCACATTAGGAAATATAATAGAGTTACAGTTTTGTAATGATGTGTTAATATCTGAAGGTGGATCAGACTTATTTGCCCATTTTAACTTCCACATATGCATTTCTTGCTCCAGTGTTGAAGGAGATGGTAAATCATCCACAAAATACTCAAAATCATGAGTTGAGGATTGAGAAATCATGGCGGGTATTACCTGAAGTCCCATGGATGCCTTGATTTGCAGGTCACCAAACCTTGAATTTATTTCTGTTAAAATGGGATCAAACAGAGGGATAGCAATTGTTTTCTTGTAATAATCCTCTGTTGATTCACATGGCACATTTGATCTTGTTGTCTGCCTGCCACATGTCCTTGGTTTATATGGGGTTACATCTAGATCATCCGCCATCTTCAATATTTCTGAAAACCACTTAGCATGAAATTCACCAATATTGTCTCTTACATCCTGTAAAGCTTCCTTGACAAGGCTCACTGACTCAAGGGCACTTACAACATCAACAGCTCTACCTAAAGAAAAAAAATATTTGGTTAATTCTTTAATTAGTTACCAATTAAATCAGATCTGTGAATACAGTATTTGAGTTATCTCCCTTTTTTTCTGTAGTTATTGAAAAAATCAATCAGCATGTTTAATTTTGTGTTTATGATTTTGAATTCTAATAACAATATGTTGTTGTTGGTAACATGTTCTTTTTGTAATGTAAATAAATTGATAAAAACAAATAGTTTCTGTTTTTGTTTTGCTTCTTCACAATATCAAATTAAATAAGAGTTGTTTCCCTTAGACAGTAACTGCAAGTACCTTGAAGTGATGTACTAAGTTGTTTCAGGTATCCAATACATCTCATTGTCACAAGCAGGGAGACTAGAAATTGAAAGGATGTTATGTTGTTTTCTAGACTTTGTGTGTCACTAATGGCAACTGGGCTTTTGTCCACTGATTTGATCTTTTCCATGGTTTCTATTATTGCTGGAAGGAAATCCCAAAAAATCTCAAAAGCATCATGTCTCTCCACCCATCTGGTTCTGCATAACTCCTTCAATTTCATTCTTTTGGTTTCATTTCTATAATGTTGGAGCTGGTCCTCTAGGAATGATTGCCTTTTAGGAGACCAATTAAAGAACTTGACTACCTGTCAAAGATAAAGACTAATAGGTTGATCAAAATAATCAAGCAATACATGTGTTGCACATTTAATTACTGGTTTATCACCAAAACAAAATTATAGTATTATCATATGAGGAATTAATAGAAATGCATAAATTGTATACCTTATCTGCAGTTACCATCATATTCCTGACACATGGAATGTTAGCAGCAGCAACTATACATCTGTTTAGCTGGTGAGCTGTATACCAAAAGTATAATGCCTTTGGGTATATCCTTTGAGTTCTGGGACCAACTCCTTTCAAATGTCCAGTCATATTACCTGGAGAAAAGTATATATATGTGAATGGGCACTGCCACATCATTTAAAAAATACAATGACAGGAGCAATGAATTTGAGAGCATGTCAAAATAGTAACAAAACTATGCTTACAGTATATTCATCATGAAACAAATTCGACTGTTAATACACTGAGGTATACTAAATGAAATTTACCTGCACCGTCATAATATTGGCTCCTCATCAAATTTAAATCTAGTCCAATTTCTGGAAGCAGCTTCAGTAGCTCATTGGATAGTCTTTCTCCACTTGTATCTTCGCTCACTTCTATGAAGTCAACAAACTCTTCTCTAATGACACCTTTAAAATAGAAAGGAGTAGGTCCGGTAGAATGCTTCTGCTACATGAATATGGGCTGTTTTTGACAATACAGTGCATATGTATCGGGTACTAGCATCATGAAGTCATGCTAAATTACTGAAATCTTCATAATTTGAGCATTTTAGTTAAATTTTAGACGGTTTCCGTCTTAAATGAAAGTGGCCGCATTCGTGTTCATTCTTAATATTGAAATATAAGTTGTATTTGATGAAAATACAAAACATATATAAAGGTTGAGGATGAACACGGATGCGGCCAGTTTTATTTTTGACAAAAATCATCTAAAAAGTGACATTTTTTGGCATATTTGATAGATTTTTCCAATTTTAGCTTAAATTGGAGCGATTTTAATGACTAACTCAGTTAAAATCTTTCACATAAAGTAATTGAATCAACTGAAATAGACACTTAAGTGTTTAAAAAGTGTCCGAAATCTTTTGGCAGATGAACCTGAAATTTGAGGCCAAAATGGGCCCTTACCGGACCTACTTCTTTAATTCAATAAATTTTAATTATTTATTTTTACTCTTTTATATCTTATACATGCACATATAGTTTACATGTTAAAACAGATAAATTAACAGCAGTTAGATAAACTGCTTAAATATACATGTAGTTGCATATAACACATGCATGAACAGCTGTATTGTACATTCATATATTGTATTTTTTTTATAAATGATTAACCAATGTATTAGTTGATATATATTAGTTATTACCTGCCAAATCAACAAAACGTAGACACACAGCTAACTGTTCAGTGTTGGATACATCTCTAGCTTCATCTGCCGATACAGAAAACATCCCTCCACTTTCTGATATGTCTTTGATTATTTTTGTCCTAATGATATTTCCTATAATGTCAATAATTTCATTTTGAACAGTCTTTGACCTGTAGGTCGCATTTTTGTGGGCTGTTTTGAAATGTTCTACAAGAAATTTATCACCGGCATCTATTCTAAAGTCCAAAAGTGCTTGAAAATTTCCAATATTTGCAGTATTTTCTTTACAATGTGCTTTGCATCATCTCTGTGGCCTCGAAGAGCAAAGTTCTGTCTTCCACAAATAAGGACGGTCTTCACAATTGATTCCAAAACCATCAAATGTTTCTCCTTGCGGCTCTCTAAACCATGATTCAGGGTCATGTGTACATTAGTCTGTTGATTGATCTGCTGAAGAAACATTTCACCTTTTGTTACACACTGCATATGTCTCTGATATCCTGTACCTCCTCGTTTTAAACTTTTGGTACTTTTCCCCCAAAAATGTTCATCAAATACTTCCAATGCCTTTTTCCAATTTTTGAAAGGGGCATTAACAAGTTTGCCTCTTTTTTCAGGTTCCTTCTCAAATAAAACACAATGAAGACAGTATGCTCCATCCTCCTCGATGCTATAAACTAAGCCTGGATACTTGGAGATCCATTCTTTCCGAAAGCATCTGTTTTTATCAGCTATTTTTGTAGATGGGAACTTGAAAGTATCAGGAATAGTCACACCTTTTGTGTAGATTGTGTATTTCTCATCATCATTTAAAGTTCTACCAAACCAAGAAGTTACATTATTTGGAGTTAGGCACTGGGACCTGGTATGGGACTCTGATTGTTCAACAGCTTTTTGACTGAAAGAAAATTTGAAAATATTTTGCTCAAATGAATAAATATGTTATTACAGATTATTTAAATTTATATAAAATAAATGAACTATCAATTTTTCGGCAATTATATATTTTTTTTTATTCCTTACGTGTTTCCTTCATTTTTGTCATCAGTATTGTATGGCCTAATCAAGTTATCTTCCACAGATATTCTTTATACTTTTGCACCTTTTTATTCTGTATAATTATTTTTTTTGCACATTTTTCATGTATTTTTTTCTTTCTGAATTTCTATTCTTTTTCCCCATTCAGACCCTCATGATACGGTGAATTTCGATTTAACAAATTGATTTGTACGTTCTTTCGTTTTTCAAAAGGATAAAAAATGAAAATATAATGATTACTAGAGAAAGTGAGAAAATTCAATAACCTTTCATTTACGGCTGATTCGGCATTTGTAAAGTCTTCATTTCTTGTGGTTAGAGTTTCATCACTTTTCTGTCGGTTTGAGGTACTCCCAAAAAAACTCTGGATGGATATTTGTCTCTTCATAATTCAGTTGTTGATCATTTTTCTCATTAATTTTCAATTGCAATATTTGTTTTAACATCGCCATATCTATATATCAACAAACAGCACGTGTTTATAGACAATAAACATCTATTTTTAATTATTTTATGAAAGAACTATTTTGATTTGTCATTTCTTTTTTAAACAGAGATTTCACCAATTGGCACCTAGTTTATATAAAAGCTTTTGGAAAAAGACATTACACATAACTGTCAATATTTACACGATGCTGATCGATAAATTGTAAAGGGGTAATAAATCACACGTGTTGAAACTAAAGCCAATTAACCGACTAGTCAGGAAGTTAAATCAAGCTGTGAGGTAATTCACATTTCCGCACATCTGGCATCTCTAGATAATAAGATTGTGTCGCAAGAAAATAATGTGATAAAAAAAATATTTTCGTGACCACAACTGGGGGGGGCAAATGCCCCCTGTGCCCCCCCCCCCCTCGGTAAATCCGCCACTGAACACCTCATACTATCAGAGTAAGTGGAGTACATTCCTTTGTCTTTATAAATAAATAAATTGATCATACCTATGAATGTACCTGTATGTAAATATATACTTGAAGGCGATATACTACGTCTTACATATTTAGTATACGAGTAAATCAAAGTAGGTAAATATTTTCATATAATAGATGTTTTGACAAGGTCAGCGTGAACTAGTAGTTTCGTCTTCTTCCGAAAATGCAAGTAGTTTGTGAGTCAGTTTATAAAGAAATAGATTCATATGATTGTTATTATTCGCACGATATGTATTGAGGAAAATGAAATTGTTCAGTTGGTCTGTACTTCACTGAATGAAAACGGAAGACGGAAAACACAAGCTAAGGTATGAACTGGGTCACGACCTGTTTGATCTTTCAAAACAAATCTGCTTTATTTGTTTCTCTTAGAGAAAATAGGGGGTAAGTTTTATAAACACATAGTAAAGAAACAACACTATATCACTACTTTATATTTGAACTAACACTGTGAACATAGATGAATAGGATACTTTATTAGGAAATCGTAAGTGTGAAGATAAACCAGTAGAGTCATAAAACAACTCGTTAACCGCAGTAGAGTTGTGTAACACAAAGGAGAAATATTATTGCATCATGAACTAAATTATATCTATGTATAGTTGTCTCTGTTTGAACCAAAAACTGACATATGCCATTATAAGACATAATGAAGATTATACATGATATCACTCATTTAATTACATTTAAATATAGCTACTGTTAGCCTCTACAGTTGTCAGTGTAAAACTCAAAAGCGAACAACCAGATGAAATTTGTAAACAATTTCATGATGCCTATCAGTTAATAATTTACATTGCATTGGGAACTATTGTTGTTTTGTTGGTTTTTTTATTTTCCTATTACCGTTTGTCATGTCTGTGTATTTTCCCTGCATATAAATACCTTATTGTAACACAGTCAACCATGTTCGTCATAGTATCATATAATTACTTGACAAAATGTCATAATAAAAATGAATTAAAAAACGTATTTACATAATATTTATGATATACGGATTTAAGGTGCATAAGTAGCCGCCTATCAAAACCAATAACAACCACATTTGTTTTTGTTTGAAATGTTATCGCACTGTCACAATAAAAGTCAATTGATATACAATGTTCTATTAAGCAAAAATCTTGATATGTAACTGATTATTTATATGAGCGAAATTTATCTTTTCAATCTGTAAGAATTTAATGTATCGTAGATCTATTTAATGAAGAGAACAGTTTATGATATTTATATTCTCGATGAAAAGGTAAAACAAATATTTACATGTAGAACAGGATTTTACCTCTGCTATCAAGTAGAAACTTGGTATTTAAATAATATTAAGTGATGTTTTGTCAATAAACCCAATATTCATTTACAAGAGTTTTGTACGCAAGTGAAACATTCTCGACGCGTACTGATGTACCGTGATGAAATTCATTTAACTCAATTTGTCTTTAAACTGACATTGACTACATATTTACATTCAAATTATTATTTCTGATTGTTTGAATTGTTAGACAAATATGTATCTTTGTTATATTATTATACGGTATGAGTTTGTTTTAACATCTGTATCAATATTGCTGATGAAACTATACACTTGCAAACATTATATTATAACGGGAAACCTTTATTTTACCGTTGATTTGATATCTTAATAATTGAGACCATGTCTCAATCTATTTATATTCGATAGCTGTGTTTGCTCAAAGACAACGAGCTCTCGTGAGGATTTGTAGGGGTCGATCTGCTCAGGCTTTATTTTTTTTGTTGTGTTTTTTCGTCTTTATAATCACACTTTCAGTTTGTCCCCGTCGTATGAGTGTGAATATTCCACCCTTCATTACATAATACCTATATGTAGATATTTGTTCATTTGGTATGAATAAAAGTTGAATCAAACACTTGGAAATTGTACTATTTAATGACTGAAATGCACCATAATAAACCAATATCAGTATTAAGTTTGTTTTGATAATGAGTTTTTATATATTCCAAAGGAAATTTTGAACTTTATATACATAGAAGTATTCGAGAGGCAGCATTGAAAAAAAATATTATGTTGACGGGTATGTGAATAAAGCATTCAATGTTTAACAAACTGTCTTTAAATTTTGTCTGACCAGTTAATAAATGTTGTGCTAGCTCACAAAGTGAAATTATAACGCCATATCCCGTCTATACCAATGTCGATTAAAACAAACCCATCATTTAATATGCACCAAAACTGTATATATTTGTGTCTAACCTTCAACAAAAACTCGTTATTGTACTTTTCTAGCTTAACCTGATGATACACGAATGTGTGTTCTACATACTTCATTTTTTTTTTGGTCAAGTGAATCAGTTGTAAATACCACACGGCTTGATGTCGTAAGAATCGTAAAACTTGATAAAAAGAGGAAAATTTATGTAATGTGATTTAAACCTGAAAGTAATACACTATAGAACATTAAAACACAACGATACAACGAAGAGTAGTTCCCTACATGGATATCCCTCATGGTCAAAAGTTGGCAAGTTCATGACTTTAATTAGTTTTAAGTTTGTCCCCGTCATATGAGTGTAAAATGAACTTTATGTCGTAAAATCTTTAATTCAATATAAACGTTGGGCGTTTGTTATAATCGAATGATTATCAAAGTAACATACAACCTGAGTAATACATGATTGATCTGCATAAGAGGGACAACTTACTTAATCTGAAATGATTTTCTCTACTGGCAAATGTAATGCAAATACAGAAGATCTAACATATTATGATAGTCAAATCCACTTGAAATACAAGTCCAGAGCAGATGTATTGAAACTGTAACCCTGATTGGTACCTCTTTTATGCAACGTTTAATAATCTCGGCCATGTGTATTTAGCATTTTGGAATTATTTTGAATTCAAAGTTTGATAAATTAATCTTTGCGTGTGCATGTCAGTGCGGATTAGAGAGGAACCGTTTGTACTTATCTGTTTACTATCAATCAAAACGTTTAGCATGGACGGAAATCTATAACTTATAAGTTAGTTTCCATTGAAAGACAAAATAAAGATTGACTTTCAATAGAATAACATCTATAATACTACAATATTGAGGTCCAATTTGTTAGCCGTCATGGGTAAAAACGACAAATCAAAGAATTCAACTTTATAGATAGCTTATATAGGACAATGGTGTTGATTAAAAATTAAACCACTCCAGACCGTTTTGTTTTTAACATAATTAATATTGCCAATATTAAACAAGTTCCGGGTCGAATCCAATAACGATACCAATAGTATATTCACCTGTTACCTATATCATATCTGTACGTTCCGCATCTGACGGGCAAACTACCAAACGGTGTATTAAGGATTTGCTATATTCACGGGTCATAATCACAGGGTTGACACTACTAAATTCTATCATTGTCACATCGTTTCCTATTGTAGTATTTTAATCAGTATGACTTTAAAAGATGACAATACGAATACTAAAAGTTTAGACTTAAAATAAGGCGTATAGGTACAGTTTCCAATTTGTTAGACGGCATGACGTAAAACAGAGAATTAAAGAATTCAACTTTATTTGTAACTAATATTGGACAATTGGATAAAAAAAAGTTCTCCATTCCAGGCCTTTCGTTTTTCAAATAATGAATATTACATGTACCAATACTTGATAAGTTCCAGGTCGACAATTTCAAACAGAAATATTCTGAAAGTAGAGAAAATATTGCATCTTATAATCAGCATGACTTTATCAGACGGCAATATCAATACTAAATATCCAGGCTAAAATAAGGCTTACACATTGTTATATATTTTAACTCAGTCACGGACCAGCGATTTAACGGGTATGTTCTAGTTGACATTATTTAAACAATTGAAAAAGATTGCTTAAAGACGAACACCATGTAAACGGAGAAGGTAAGTTTGGTAAAACTTGATACATTCGTGATATCAACCATTTCAACGTACTTCATATATATCTGATTTAGAAGACATAAATTTTCTAATTTAGTTATCTAACATTACACCCAAAAAAAACGAATGAGAGATTATCTTCTGGAAAAGAGATATTAATTTGGAAATGTTATTTATTTTCGATAAGAAAAACATACTAAGAACATAATTTGATTTTCGGAGAACCTGAATATGTCTGATAAATGAAGGCAACAGTAGTATACCGCTGCATAGCTGCATACTACTCATTATCGATTCAGAGTAAAGCAAATCCGAGTAACAAACTAAAACACATGAACTATAAGATAAAAAAACCGGAACAACAGAAGAAACAAAGTGCAACAAAAGCAAACACCACTGCAACAGTCATAAAAATGAAATATTTGATTAGAACTGCCATAATTCTGACTTGGTACAAAACATTTTAAAAAAAATGGTGAATTAATCTTGGTTTTATGGCTAGCCAAACTTCCCACTTATTTAGAAATGATAAAAAAAATATCGCTAAAATGACAGCACTACGTGACAGAAATACAGCAGCAAAACCAATTCAAGAACACCCAGCACTAGGAAACGCACAAATGGATAATATAATAGTCGTTACAATAGGTAAACCGCATATTAACAACGAACAACTTCAATTTACGACATCACAAACAGTGATGTATTTTTGTAACGAATATATGATCCAGAAATTTCTACAATTATTTCACAATACCAGTCCAAAAAATTATCATGATAATGACGATATTAAAAGGCTACTTTAAATAAATGCTTTGACGACGTCATAATTATATTTGGAATAACGCAATACTTTATCCATATAAAATAGAAATGAACTCCACTATCATATTGAAAAATCATTCCAACATAATACAAAATGAGATGTAGTTTGCTTGTTTGACAACCGTCCATACTTTGTTTGGCTTTAAATCTGCCTTTATGATACTTGATATCATTGAAAGGATTAAAAACTTGTGTTTTATTCATTTCGGAAACTTAGAAACATTGTGCGTACAAATAGTTATTTACCACCTTACCACAGTAATTGAAATTGAAAAAAAAACATCACAAAATTCTAAAACCCTTATATGTATTATTGGTAAATAGTTCGAATGCCCTTTCCGCTACTCTAATATGTTGAAGGAAATCCACTATAGAACATTGTGATTGGGTGTGTGAGTATCAAAATTATGTCATTATAAATTCCAATGTTCTACATAAAATCATTATATTTGTGTAAAGCCCTTGGAAGTATGAGAAATTATCTGGAAGTACTTAGCAGGGTCATTAAGCTAATGTTCACTGGTGTCCTATGATTGAGAGGTGTATTAGAATATGTCTTATCGCCTCAGAAATGATAACTACATTTTCACTGCAACACTCTGGCAAATGGCAAAAAGCATTGAAAATCTAAAACGAAGGTTTTGATATTTCATATTTAAAATTGTTTGAAGAAATATATATGTGCAAGAGTTGAACACATATACTCGCAATACTCTGTAATGTCCACACACGGTATGTTCAGATATTTTAAACGTCGCATACTTAATCAAGAAACTTTGCTTTTTTTTTAAGTATATGTAAATTAAGACACATTAGGTGTATATTTGCGTCCATTCCTGTTTCGATTAGAGAATTAAAAATAAAAAAAGAAACCTCTTTCGTTTGTTTGGAGCTTTTTTTTCTTCTTCGATTGAACATATAGACACAAATGTGCACAGACCCGTTATTAAATGAAAATGCAAATTTGTGATTTTTTTTAGTTTTACCCAAAAACAAAAACTCCAAGGTTAATTTTTAAAGATGGATGTTCATGCCTCATAAAAGATGTTAACGTTACACTTTATCAGTTAACAAAAAGAATGGAAAGCAATTGTCCAGTTCCGATCTTGGTACCGAAATTGTGTTTTAAACAACATTCCGACAGCCCCTGCATGTTGATTTTTCATTTTTTTTACCTGGTGAATGGTTGATATTTACTCGTTTGGAAGAATTAGATTATACATTCTAAAAATTTACGGACGCCAGTAAAACTTGATGGGGTACAGATAATCAAGACAATACAATATAGGTAAAATTGTTATAAACACAATGTCGAAATATCTGCCCCATTGTTACATCACAACATGAGACATATCTCCGAGTTTTTACTTACCATAAGCCATAATAAGGATGAAACATGTGAACTAAATGTGTACCCTTTCAGGGGAACTAAGATCGGTACGGTTTTGTTGGTGTTGGTGTTTTTTTTTAATGTCATACTACTAATGATTTTATCAAACAACTTCAAAGTTGCTGGAACATTTAAAAACAACTTGTTGTTATGTCCCATATAAAATATAAGGGAGCATTTTATGTTTTGAACTTTTACGTCTGTTCATTCATTTGTTGTTTTTTTGTCCATGCATCAAGTGTTTGTCACATGTAGTTTACTACGATACCCAACATTAATTAACCATGTTCATTAGCATAAGGTCTTTTCTGTTTTCTGTCCCTGAATTTGGGGATAAGATCGTCTCAAAAATATACAATTTTGTTAGGAAACTTGCTTTTTTGTTACTCTTGTTATAATACGAAGATTTTGATCATAGTCTGTCATCTGTGCAGCTATATTTCATAGTTGCATTGATAATATAATGAGTTTATGAGTTTAAATTACGGTACCAGTTTATTTGCATCAGTTGCTTGTCTACACAATTAAAAGCTGTTTGGTGATACTCGAAGACAAAATTCCAAAACCCAATATAAACGTTGCAGAACTGATCAATAAAACCAAATGTGTCAGATACAAAAGGGATGATAAAACTCACAAGTCGATGACATTCCCATGACAAAAAGACAAACAACAATATTCAAAACATATTAACATAGCAAATGAAAGACTAAACAACAGGTTACCAACCAATATTCGGAGATGCTATAGAATGATCTGTAAAAGTAAAGGGATTGTGTTGCACAACCGACACCTGTCATGTTGCTCCTATAAAATATGTCGATTTATATCAAATGAGTATTACATCACGCGATAGTGGATTGTTGGTTGACTCTAACCAAACTGTAGAGGAGAAAAAGAAAAAGTCAAAAATGTTTGTTGTTATTACTATGATTAAACACATATTTAAATAAATATGATATAAAGTTGTTTAGTAGTCTATTGTTTGTGTTACACACAGTCATATAATTTTGCGTATTGTTTTATTTTTATTTTGTGTTTTTGCATTTCATTTTAAGGCAAAATGGCAAAACCTGGTTTGGGGAAGAAGATAGATTATTATGCAAATAATAAAATAGAATTCTGTGTATATACATTGAGAAATAAAGTTGAGGAAGCTATTCAAAAAGATATCTATTATGCCAACATTTGTGATATGGATGTCGCGTCTTGGAAGTTCATCGATTACTTAGTTGAAAATAAGGTAAAGAAAGTACAATCATATTTTAATTTCACATTGTGGAACTAGGTATCAGGCCTATAGTTTTCTCGATTGAATTGTTTTGCAATTGTAATTTAGGGGCCTTTTATTGCTGACTCTGTGTGTATGTGTTTGGCGTTGTTAAAGGCCGTACGGTGGCATATAGTTGTTAATTTCTGTGTCATTTTGTCTCTTGTGGCGAGTTGTCTCATTGACAATCATACAACATCTTCATTTTTTATTGTTACTAATATACTTATTTGCGTATTATTACATATTGGAGATGTGTGTTTCAATATTGAAACAACTTTTTTGTTCATATATGATTTGAAAGAAGTTCTATAAATATATAGCACGTCTTTGTCGAATAAACCCATTTAATACCATAATGGCATACATGTATGTTCGAATGCATGCATGTTTAAATTATGTATATATAAAATTGGTAAAAGAAGCATGTCAAGGGTGAAATCTTACAAATGACAAACTTATCTGTGCTTTTCAGAATTACAATATGGCAATAAAGGTAGATGGGGTGTCTTCATTATAATCCATATAGTTTTTTGATAATTTGTAAAAAATGAAGATTATATCATTCTTTTTTAAATAGAAATTATAGGTCACATGGCTTATACATGGAAGACCCAATTTTATGCCATAAAACGAAAACTTTACTATATATATTTGAGATAAAATATAAGAGGATAGCTCCAATATCATGCTTTCAGATAAGAAAAAGAAAAATCGGGTCACGGGTTTCGTTATTTTTTGCTACATAAAAAAATAGGTAAATTCCTTACACTTTCTATTGTAAAAGTAACTTTATCAAATTATCTGTCCTTCAGTTGAGTTGCCTCCCCTTATGTAGCAAAAATGTGGAAAAGATGAATCAAACAAAAGTGTTCTGTTTTTTTTTGTAAAAATAAATATGATAAAACTTATAATTATTAATTTTTCTATAAGGGAATGAAAGTTGGTGCACATGACTTACCTACTACTCTCGAGATTTGCACATTTTATTAAAGATCTAGACCGGATGTTTTTTGGTATTTCAAAATCCAAAATGAATGAAGACACCCTAGCTACCCTAAACAATGTAGCTTAGTATCAGCTATGCACAAATGTTTCGTGTGCCTTAAATATTTGCACTGTGCAAATGTTTACAGAAGGAACTGATTGTGTGGCTTTTCTTTACTTGTTTTTTTTTTAATGTGTATAGCCAAACTTGAAGTATTAAGATGCACTAAAATTAATGTATAAAATATTTTAAAGTTCACAGACCGTAAAGCATAAGAACATGTTGCTCTCTTCGATACATAGATTTATATTAAATCATGCTTTAGTTGATGTGTTATGATAATTGATAGTACAGCTCAAATAGCGGGCAAACCGACCAAAGAAAGGCCATATCGATACTTTATTCTAGGAGATTATGATTTTTTTCAGAGCTTGACTGCAAGTATTCTTATTTCAATGCCATTTTTCTTTTTTGAGTTATTTTTGAACAATGTAACAATCTTAAGAGTTAAACCAATTTCCACTGATTAGTGTTTATGTTGTTCTGTTATAACACTGTCCCAGATTAGGGTCAGGTTTTAGCATGTTTAGTCTCGACACATACTGAAGTTGCCTGTCCTAAGATTTAAGTCTGTAGTTCAGATGTTGTCGTTGTTTCATGTCTGCCATATTTGTTTTTCGGTGCAGTTTGTTCTCATTCAAAGAAGGCCGTTGGTTTTCTCGACCTATCTCTATTACATTTATCATTTGAGCAATACGGATTTTTTGGGTAGTTTGTGTCTTAATCTTTAGTTCTTTATGTGTTAATTTTTGTAAACCGTTCTTTGTCATTATAGTCGTTTGTCGATGATTTTGACTCAAGAGTTTGGCTTTTCCTCCCAGTTTCTGTTTTTCTTAGTTACGATATATAAGTTACGATACATAAGTATCTGCCGCTGAATGATTTTACATCAAGGTTTTCCTAAAAAGCATTTTTTTTGTTCTGTATTCAGGTCATTGATGAGACTGTTCAGTTTGCAAAACCTGAACTGAAAAAGGTCAGGGTTTGGGCACCAGTAGCAGATGTAAGTACGTTTTTTGACAAAATGAAATGATACTCACTAGAAGTTGCCGGGAATGGTTAATCGGAATCGGTCACATATTTTGTGTTCAAATAATGTTACTCTATGCATTGCTTTTAATTAATTGCTTCTTTTATCAAATAACACTGATATGTTAGAAAGTATTTTCAGTATTGCGGAATACATCTTTTGTGTGCTTTCATGAGATAACTAGTTTGGATCAGTAAGAATCTAAAAAAACTTGAAATATATCAACACTCATTTGTTTTCAAATGATTTGGTAATTGTATAGGATATTCCAATAAATTTTTATCAATGTAAATTTATGACAATGCTTTTTATTTCATGAGAATTAATCCTACAATTCAATGTTCATTCGTAACATTTTTTTTATAATAATGAAATGTGTTTGACTCAATTAACGCCATCTACAATCTTAAGTCTGTTCCAAATTCTGCATTCGATTAATTAATGTCACCATTTCTGATTGAGTATGTGCAACAATTTAAATGTTTACTTTGCATTTAATCGAGACAATTTGTTATTTAAGATATACATCAATTTATTTCTGTAAGCAATAATTTTACTAAAACTATTGATGAATTGTGTATACATTATAAAAATCATGCAGGTTTTAGAAGGGATTATTTTCGACTGAACATATTTTTATTATACATATTTTATTTGAATTATTAAAATCGAGAAAAGGAAAAATTATGTGCTTTTATCGACTTTGACATTTGTGACGAGTACCACTTCATTATGAATTGTGGAACATTAACATTAGAAAGAAATAGTTTTTTTAGCGAAATACTGTAGGTCAAATCCTAATATCTATAATTTTGATCATCTGTTTAACTCAATAAATATTGTTATATTAGAAAAACTATGTAAATTTATTAAATTTATAAATGTGAAAGTCGGCCCTCTAAATTAATCTTATTGTATTGTACATAGATAGATCTATATCTAAATAACAATTGATAAAAGTAAACCATTATAGGTCTAGGTACGACCTTCAACACGAAGCCTTATCTCACACCGAACAACAAGCTATAAAGGGCCCCAAAATAACTAGAATAAAACCATTCCAAATGGAAAACCAACGGTCTAATCTATAGAAAAAAAGAGAAACGAGAAACAAACGACAACTACTGTACATCAGATTCCTGACTTAGGACAGGTGCAAACATTTGCAGCGAGATTAAACGTTTTAATGGTACCAAACCTTCTCCCTTTTTCTGAGACAATAGTATAACATCACAACATAGACAAACACGCGATAAAATATCAATTGGAAGGCTTAAGTCAATCAAAAAACGTAAATTAACACGCTATGAGCGAATAAATTTGATCTGCGATGCCTGTACATGCATGTAATAGTTGTATCATATAATTATATTTATGTATGTTCTATTTTACTATGTTATTGTAGTTTTATGAGAAATAAAGTATTATTTGTATTATTCGATGAATGTTGTCAGTAATTAAGGATGAACGAGAAAGTGATAACGTCTTATAATGCAATGTCCTACAAATCAATCAACAACAATATATAATTTATTTCAATTTTCTTCGTTTCTGGTGGCTTCATATACTTCATTCGTTTAATTTTTTCCTAAAAAAATAAAATGAACGATTTTAAGAACCCATAAACATGTTTCTTTTGCTTAAACACGAAAATTGATATCCACGAATTAAAGTACTCTCACAGTATTTTATTTTAACATATATGTGTTATGAAATTAACCTTTTTTAGAGTGATTGTTTGACCAAACGCAGGGACTATGATGATAATACAAATAGGTAAGTATTGTTGATTTGGTTGAAAGTAATTTCAACACTTAAGTTTTTCACACTCAGTTTGTTTATTTTTATTAACTTTAAACGCAACAAGAAACACTAAAATAAAATGTGACACATGCACATTGTATATATCATCACCCAGCATCGTATAATTAAGGTTAAGTTTCTTTCTTTCTTGTTTTCTTTTTTATCAAAGATATAGAAGCTCCTTTTACCTTTTACTAATTATTATCTGTTTAAATAAGTAGGATTTTATCCTTACAATGTGATTATTGACGTTTTAGTTTGTAATCAGATTGTACAAATATTATCGAATAAAGTGTCCGAAATAAATTTTCCATCTTAAGGCTATGCATCCTTTTAATCATAAGATAAACAATAATGCCGATGTAAATTTAAAAAAAGGGGGAAAGTCTATAAAACCAGAAAAATAACTTATACTTGACTATATCAACCATGAAAGAAAAAACGCCTGTCATATTCCTGACTTTTTACAGTTTGCTGAAGAAAAAAAAAGTGAGTTTGATAGTTAATTAATCCGTCTCACTTGTATGGCCTACAAAACGTATGTTGATAGTTCAGTCTTGTTAAAAAAAAATGAGTGGGCAACCAAGCAGACACTGCATAAGGATTGTTGTATCATTGGCAATCATACTACATCTCTTTATTTTAATATTAATTACAGGATATGATACTCGTCGTGTGTGGATGTTGTATCATGTTTCTCTATATTTGTTGTTTAATTCCTTATATTTCCCAGTTACGGTATTATTTTCTGATAAGAGAATTGTCAACTGTTAGAAGTGGATAATAAATTATTTACGTGACAATGGTTGTGATCTATCAGCCAAAAATGTGTAAACATGCATCATTTATTTAATACAAAGCTGACTTATAACAATCTAAACCAACTTACAAATAGTTCTGCACAAACAATCCAATAAGTCCAGCATATTGACATAATCACTTTCCCGATAAAGTACAAGTTAAGTATAATAAAATTATAAGAACATAAACAATTAGAACATCACTATAAAAACCTTAAATATTATTTCAATAATTTTTTCCAAAAGCTTATCAATTAAACGTTGATACCTTTCAAAAGTGACTTTATCGTTATGCATACTGATCTTGTTGTTAAATAATTCAAACCCAGCTAAATATAATTGTTATTCGCACTTGCACTTGCACGGTCCTACAATCACTTGATACCTATATTTTGGCGTTGCTCAAGTTTATGTTTCGCTGACTGTTAAAAACAATTAATATAATTGGATGCCGGATGTCATGGATGTGTGCTCAGTGATATTATAGTCTTAGATAAATGTGTTTTTGTCTTTGAACTGTTTTTTGTGTATTTTGAGACTCGGTCAGTTGTGTCAGTGTTCCTTATCGTTAGGAGAAGATAATCCCTTTTCGACTGGTTTTTATAGTTTGTTCTAAGTTTGTGCTGTGACTAATCTGCCTAAGTTAAGGAAAGGGTTAGGATACATCCGGGCGTTTGTTTTCTTGTAGACATTTGAATAGTTTTACATTTTTGATTTTGGGTCCTGTTATGTCTATCGTCGTGGTATGGATAATTATCGATACTAAAATCGAGCTACTGACAAAGCAACACAATACATTGTGATACATGATTATAAGTAATTACTTTGTTATATGGCTTTTAAAGTATTGTACTTGTATGCCTATTACTTCAATTGTCTCAGGATATTTAGTTGACAGTCAGAACATCATTTAAATTTACCATAAAGATAAAATTGTTGGTAACAGTTTCAAAAGATATCAAAATGATTGTATGATTCATTAATTATTTTCCAGTAATGTTACCATAACACCAAGGGGCAACAAGAAGAAATTAAATGTTAGAGCTACAAACAAGAAAATGTTCGACCGTTTATATGACTTCAGCTCAATAATCGTTGAAGCTGCGAAAAAAAATGTTTTGTTCACGAAAATCTTTCAGGTTGAAGGCCTTTCTTGGAAAATCATTGACTGTTTAATTGAAGATGAGGTAATGACTTTAACCTTACAGTAAAACATTCATAATTCTTAACATAGATGGAAATTAATCACATCGTTACTTTTAACTCTGTTCATAATCATATTTTTAAACAATACCAATTTATCTAGGAATAAAAACTTTTTCATACTGTAGCCTTTCTACTTAATTTTGTAAATATCGACATATACCAATGAATTTTTTTTTAAAGCCATCTACAAAGTTTTTAATTGTTTTTTTTTTTTTTTTTTTTTTTTTTTTGTTTATAAGCAACAATGAATACAAGGGGAACAATCAAAGTTTTCTGTTGCATTTTCTTATACTAGGAGAAATAACTCAATGTCCTCACTCACTAGTATTATTAAGTAAAGTCTGTTTCATCAATTATCTAGCAAAAGTAAAATCACAAAAATATTGAACTCAGAGGAAAATCTAATCGGAAAATCCATTATCACATGGCAAAATCGAATGAATGACAAAACACATAAAAAACGGATGAAATAGAACTGTCATATTTCTGACTTGGTACAGGCAAAGAACGAAACCATTTTCTTTGTAATTTTTTTATAGGACCGCAAAAATATTCTATATGGGAATTGATATTTTTGGAAATTTCAAATTAAAAAACAATTTGGGGTGGTTGATTTTTTTGGACGGGGGAGGTCATACTATTTTCTTCAAGATTTATTAAAATTTCATTTTTTTTGGGGGGGGGTTCTCATATCTAAGCAATTGAAAACCAATAAATTAAAGGAAGATTTGCATTCATCACACCTTTATTGGTTGAACTGTATACTTCACACCTCAGACAATTCAATTTAATTATACCAAACCAGTCATATATAATGTATAGGCCTAAGTCTTTCAAAGGAGGTTATAAATAATTTGCAACAATGCAAATGCTAAACTTTAGAATATCTTTAACCAATGAATTCAAAATACCAATATCTATTCAATTTTACAAATATATACTGAATAAGCATCATGTAAATCATTAAATAAATAAACATGACATTTATAGTTTTAGAAAAGGGAATTAACAATGACATCATAATCCTTTCTGCCACATACATTGCATTTTTTTAAGAGGGGGAGGTTAAGGCAATATTTTCGGCGAAGAGGACTGATTTTGTTCAATACAATCTAGATCTATTAAACGAAATAGATGAAAACAAAGCTTACGGTTCATTCAGGAAAACAAACTGGAAACTTAGTTATTGGCATCTACAATACTTGTTTCAAGTTGCATGTGAGAAAAGAAGCTGGACGAAGTTATTTTTATTCATGTTTTTTTCATTTCTGAGAAATAACTTATAATACTTAGTTTAAAAAATTAAAGCCGATTTTCCCTTCGGTTTAACTAGAATAAACAACTGACAGCAGACATATCGCGTGTCTGTACCGCAATTCCAAAATGTATATTTACATCAGTTCAATTTCTTAAAAGAATATATTTACATGCAAGATTCAATTCATACGTTTAATGACTTTCCGCCTCCATTGCTTTTTTTTATTCTTATAACTGATATTCAACAAATCAAAATCAGACAATATGGCTTAATCAGCAAATGATGTAATGTTAAGGCTCATTTTCTTTTTCTTTAGAAATCTTATTAGCAAAGTCTTAACAGATAATTAATTTTATTTAAATCCATTATTTTGGATGTGTCTGGCATCGATATTTCAAGGCATTTTCTTTTTTCTAATTCAATTGTATTACCAACATTACAAATATAATACCAACTGACCATCATAAATGTTTTTGAACCAAAAAAATAATCTATCTCGACAAAGCTTTGTCTTCTTCATCACCCGAAGAACATATCTTTACACAACAAAATGTTCCTGTACAAACTGAAACCTATCCCTCTTTACAGGTTTTAACTTTGAGTCACTTTATTTGATCACTTCCTTATTAGAAATATTTCGACTTAAAGTATACTATGCTGGACATTTGATTAATTTATTTGTTAACAGTTTTGAGGATTGTATCAAAATACAATCCTCAAAACTGTTAACAAATAAATTAATAAAATGTCCAACATAGTATACTTTTTAATTTAACGCTATTTTCAAATGTTTTGATCAAATGTTATTTTATCGTTTTTAGGTTGTTAATGAAAGTGTTCAACAATCAAAATGGACAAAATGGACAAAGAAAAATCAAGAAGGCCCTGCTTCATGCAATTCACCAAGAAAAGAGGGAGGAAATCTATCTCTACCGTAAACTTATATTTTTTAGGGGAACATATATATAGTGGAATCTATTTTCAGCGTAAAATTTCATTAAACTGTTAAATAAGTACAAAATGTATCCATTATGCTTTCTTAAACATTATCTTAAAAACAAAACAATTAATGATTTACCACTAACCTACTCATCATTGTTCATGATATTAATACAAATTCGTAAATAGTAGACAACACGTATGAACTCCCTCTTTCTCTCTCACAAACACATACAAGCACACAGGAAAATAAAATAAACAATAAACAGGAGTACGGTACACATGTATTATATTATGGTTAAGTGAAGACTAATTTAAACAGATAATTTTTGGTAATTTTTAAGCCCTGTTATAGAAGAGGGACGAAAGATACCAAAGGGACAGTCAAACTCATAAATCTAAAACAAACTGACAACGCCATGGCTAAAAATGAAAAAGACAAACAGAAAAACAATAGTACACATGACACAACATAGAAAACTAAAGAATAAACAACACGAACCCCACCAAAAACTAGGGGTGATCTCAGGTGCTCCGGAAGGGTAAGCAGATCCTGCTCCACATGTGGCACCCGTCGTGTTGCTTATGTGATTACAAATCCGGTAAATAGTCTAATTCGGTAGGTCACATTCATGAAAGGTAAGGGAATTGTAGTTACGACGTAAGGAACATATCCGATATCATTTGTGAAACGGTTATTCCATAACGGTCAACCAACTCGTGATGGCGTCCGTAAAATTTACGAAGGGATATATAGCTTGCTGTTCGGTGTGATCTAAGGTTGTGTTTTGAATGCCTCACTTTGATCTATCATGGTCTATTTGTACAGTTTGTCACTTGGATTTGGCTGAAGAGTTTTCTCATTGGCACCCATACCACATCTTCTTATAACTAGATGTTGTTCATATCAATAGCATAGGGACTTGCTTTAGGTGATCAATAGTTTCTCTCGAGGACTATCCTTTTAATTGAAAACGACATTTTTAATTTCCTTACGATGATTTTCGTAGGTGATATAAATCATTGTGTTGACAAAGATAATGATGAGAACTTTACTATCAATTATTGTGCGTGTATTCCCAAATACTCGTGGCTGTGTTAAAGCTGAAACGATAAGATAGATACGATTGACATGTCAGGCAATATCAATAGATAAATCATTAATTGTGTCTCTAGGTTATTGATACATGTAATGTATATAAAAATATATATCAGTAAACGAGTCTTTGTGAGAATAAGCCACTACATCATATGAAATAGCTCTTGAAATTGTTTACCTAGAACATCTGTGGGAACGGGACCTGTTTCTTTAATTAACGTGGATGACAGTGTTGAACACGGGTATGTTTATAATACGTCATTAGCCGTTTACTGTTGTCCCAGTAAGGGCTAGATATGTGTTATATATGTATTATAATGTATACTGCAGCTGTGCTATTTGAGCAGTCAAATTGCATTGACTGTATATTTATTTGTGATATACAGTCACTGACCGTATATCACCTTGTTTATGACGTTGACAATGCGTTTCCGTAGAGTTTTATTTATGACGTCAATAAAGCATACAGGTTCGCGGCAATTTTACGTTGTCCGCTCACAATAAAAGAATGACGTTTTTTACCCTAAATACTTCATTTTGAA
Source organism: Mytilus galloprovincialis (assembly GCF_965363235.1). Classification (NCBI taxonomy): domain Eukaryota; kingdom Metazoa; phylum Mollusca; class Bivalvia; order Mytilida; family Mytilidae; genus Mytilus; species Mytilus galloprovincialis. Next base: position 77,197,211 of record NC_134845.1, on the reverse strand, counting down.
CAGTTATAAGAGTTGCAGTATATAAAAAATAACCATACATTGTCTCAAAATATCAATTTGTTATTTGTACTCGGCTCGAAACAGGTAGAAATGCTTGGCACAGCCTCGCTTTAGTCTAATAAAAGAAATATGGTGATATCTTGGACACTTTAGTGCAGAATATGTCGTAATTCTGTCATTAACAAGTTGTAATGAACGACTATGACCAAAACGGTTTTTAAAGGAGTAGGTTCAGTAAGACCCCTTTTTGGCCCCAAAATATAGCAGTTTTACAAAATTGTTAAAATGTAAACTTTTAGTTATTTATTGGACAGTAGAATGGTTCTGCTACATAAATATGGGCTGTTTTTGACAATACAATGCACATATATCCGGTACTAGCACCATTAAGTCATGCTAAATTACTGAAATCTTCACAATTCTAGCATTTTAGTTAAATTTGAGACGGTTTTCGTGTAAAACGAAAGTGGCCGCATTCGTGTTCATCCTTAATATTGAAATGTAAGTTGTATTTGATGATAATACATAACATATATAAAGGTTGAGGATGAACACGGATGCGGCCACTTCCATTTTTTCCAAAAACCATCTGAAAAGTGACATTTTTCGGTATACTTGGTAGATATTCATATTTGAGCTTAAATCGGATCGTTTTTAATGACTAAATCAGTTAAAATCTTTCCCATAAACTAATTAATTCAAATAAAATAGACACTTACATGTAAGTGTTTAAAAAGTGGTCAAAACCTGAAATTTGAGGCCAAAATCGGTCCTTACCGGAACTTCTCCTTTACGTTTTGGAAAAATTTGTTTTAAGTTCAAGCCTTGATTACGCAATATTTTGTATCTAAATTGAAATTCTAATATAACACATTTCATAGTGCAAAATTTGTTTAAGGGTACACATTATTTCAAATCTATAAAGTAACAAAAACAGGTGCTTAGTTTAGCGCGAAACGTATTTAGTAACCAATCTGAAAGACACAACTTAATGAAAAGTACAAACCTATAAATTAAATGACAGAAAGACGGCAGCAAATTAATTAGTTTGTAAATAAGAATATACACGTCCTCATCGCATTTCATATATATAGATTTAGAAAGGTAACAAAATTAGTATTTACTTTTACCGTTTTTGTTGTATTTACTTTTTTTTTCTCGTTATACAAATATTGATGTCCACAGTTGAAAAATTTAAAAACAATACTTGATTGACTTCAATCATGCAAAACGGTAATCAAGAAAGAGCGTCGGACGCATGCAATTTATAACGTGGTTTTTTTTTGGTGTTTTTTTTTTTTTTTAATTTTTAACAGTACTGAGTCAATACCTCTGCAAGTAGTCGATCATCCCTGAGGTTATCATCAGCTCAGTCGTCATTTCTTCGGTATTGCCATGAGTCATAACAAACTATATAAAATTACCCGTTCTTAAATTTTCACAAAAACTAAGATTTCAAATCCCTCGGGCAAAGATGAATGTGGCATATTTTAGTCCTTTTTTGTTTATAGCTCATCATCGTTTTCGGTCCTGATGGATGTAAATCTACAAAAGCGCGTCGAACGCATGAAACTTGTAACGTGTTGCTTGCATTTTTTTAATTTAGATAGAAGGATAGTACAAAAAGCAAAGTACAAAAAGCAAAAGCAATAGCGATAAGAAAAAAATACATTTGAAATTACTTAAATAAAAAGACAAAAACGTTTTCCCTTGGTTAATTTCATTTTTGTAAGGAAAATGAATCTACAAAATCACGAAAGACCCCAAAAAACTCTGGGATTAATTTAGCACTAAATGACATTTTTAATTATTGACGTTTAATTCTTTAAATTGTGATATATATGATATGTGGACTAGAGAAAGACATGAGAGGTTTGTGCGCATTTACAAAAGGGCTTTACTAAGAAAACAAGGACTATACGGACAATTTAGTGCACCTAGATGTTCGTCTCAGATATAAAGTTTCTAATGTTTCTCTCGTTTTTTCTCGTAATTACCACCAAAATCAGACACATTATTGTATTATTTATTATCATAAGAATTTATCAACACCGAGTCCAACAAAAACAACTGAGTTTGAATTAAAATAAAAAAGAATGATGAATCCGAGCAATACTAGTTTTATGTTGATTATATTGTATTTTACGGTTAATCCCTTTCATCGTCAGATACAATTATTCGTCTAAAATAGAATTAATCATATCAAATATTGGGATTTCCTTCGCCTTATGACTTTAACTAGCCTGATATCAACAAACTACACAACATATAAATGGTTGGAGTATTTCAGATATTGAGTTATGAATTATAATAATAAAATAATAAGATTCACACACTGTATCTTCACTTTTCATATCATTATGTTTTCTTCTCTTTTTTTCTTTTACAGGAAAAAGATCAACCAAGTCTTGATTTAAACGAATTGCGTGACGAATCGAGTGTTTATAAGTATGTATGATTACTTATACGACCAACTTATTTGTAACACAACTGAAATGATATATTTCAATTGGACTTAGAGTAATCAATACAATCTGGACTAGACTCTTTCTTCTTAGTTTCTATACATGATTGTGACAATTGATTGCACTTTTACAAGATGTAACGATGGATTTTGACATTAATCTAGCACGGTGAAATTATTTTTGACTAGGGTGCCTGATTAATAATGTAATATAGGATAAAGATAATTAAAACCTATTTACACCGCGAAATCAAATATAACACTATGCCAGTATTTTACTGAACATGGCAGATTTTTGTTATTAATAACGTTCAAACCTGGTTGTTTTGCAACTAGTTATCTTCCATAAATACAACTTAACTTTTTTTTTCAGAACGAAATAAGATCTCAATTATTACCTATACTCTCTTATTTACGACATTTTTGGCATATTTTTTTCTCTGAGTACAGAACATCAATATATAATGAAAGGTTGTTTACTATTGTGGTACAATAATTGTACTCTGTAAACAAACAGTTATTCGTGTATAATGGTACAGGCTTGATAGTTATTATTTAAAATGCATTAAGCAATATAATCCTTTTTTTCTATCGTTAAATCATCGTATTTCAAAATAATAAACGATTCTTCGGAAAATGTAAGACATGGATCATAGAACCAAATGGTTGTGTTGAGCAGATTCTTTTTAAACAATAATTGAGAATTGTCTATACGGAACATCAAATATAGGTGTATAGAAGATATTAAATTGGGAGAAAAAAACATTTAAACAATTTCATTATAGAAGACACGCAACCTCGTTTGATTTGCAATATCTATGTAAAAGTCCCTAAAATGGTGAATAAATACAAAAATATTTTAAATCCTTCAAAATTTTGTGTTGCAAAATAACTTTAAGTTAATAAGTAAACATACATTAAAAAAATTTGAAAATCCAAAAACTCTATCATATGTGAAGTTTCAACCACCTAAATCGAAAAATGAAGGAGGAGCTATTATTCAAAGATTATACAATGTACCGACTGTTGTAAATTGGGATCAACAAAATTTCAAAATTCTCAAAAATTGGACACACATTTCTTAAATAACAGATGGTCACATTCTATTTGTACTAAATCTTTAAGTGACACATGACAGCTCTCAAAGTTGAAAATTCTAGGACATACATCATTACACATAACTGGTACCTGTCGTCAAATTGCTGAAAAAATCACTTAATTCCCAAGTCTGGAAAATAAGAAAATATCCTATATCAATTTTCGTTTTAACAGGTGTACATCGTAAATATATATATGACATCTTCATGATCTTCTTGTAATATTTTACGGGTTTGAGCTTTAAAACTAATGAGTTTATTACACAATCTATGTACCCACTGTTTGAATCATTCCGAGACTTCAGCGTGTTTTTTTTTTACAATTAACGCATTCTAAATGTACCACATGAATGGTGATGATGATGGATGGATGCTTAACGTCCAGCGGTAAATTATATACCAAGTCAGGAATATGACATTAGTCATCCTTTCGTATTTGGTGTTTGAGATTTTGATTTTGTCATTAGCTTAGGGACTACGTTTAGAGTTTTCCTAGGAGTTCGGTCTTTTTGTTACTTTACTTTTCCTTGGAAATTGAACACTTCGTTTGGATCTGTTATGTGCGACTGTCTCAACACAATGACAAAACCTCTCGGCTACCAATGGGTTGCAAAATAGATGACTATGTAATGAATAAATGAACATATGATCTACAGTGTTTGTACCGTGATATATAAAAAACATGCAATCCTATAGTATAAGTAAGTAGCCTAGAGGTTAAGATAAATGAGTTATAAATTCAAGTTTGAAGAAGAGACATGCGAATTCCGTTCGAATCCTTTTTTTGTTGTTGTTTGTCTTTATTCTTTTGGTTTTCCGCTTTTCTTATTTTGTATGTTTTTGTTGATATTTTTTGAAATATCAGTGGTTTTCCCGTTTACTGTTAGAATATCATTATTTATTTCATGCATTGAAAAGACAATGATTTGATTCAGTTTGTTTATTTAGTTTTATGAATATAGTACGATTAATCTGTTTAATGAAATATCTTTACAAATGTTTATTAGCAAATCGCAATGAGAGTAAATTGGGATGTGCCTAGGATAAGGATAAAAGTTTCACTATCATAAAATTGAAAATGGAAAATGGGAAATGGAGAACGTATCAAAGAGACAAAAACTCGACCATAGAGCAAGCAACAGCCGAAGGCCACCAATGGTTCTTCAATGCAGCGAAAAACTCCCGCACCCGGGGGCGTCCTTCAGCTAAAGAAATATGTTACTAATTCAGTGATAATGGACGTCATACTAAACTGCGGGTTTTACACAAGAAACTAAAATTTAAAAATCATATGAGACTAACAAAGGCCAGAGGCTCCTGACTTGGGACAGGCGCAAACATTTGGCGGGGTTAAACATAATTTTTTAGATCTCAACCTTCCCCCTATACCTCTAGCCAATGTAGAAACAAAAAACGCACAACAATACGCATATTAAAACTCAGTTTAAGAGAAAATTTAGTCCAATGTCAGAATAGGTAACGAAAGAAACTAAACAAAATGACAATAGTACATAAATTAACAATGGACTACTAGCGGTTACTGATACTAATTACATGTATATATACTGAGAAATAAGTTCAAATTTTTCTTAGTGTTGAATGATATACCCCTATTTTTGACATTTTACATTTTATGTCTGATTGTTCTGCTCACAAATTCATGACATTGTTGTCAATTGAAAGTAATGCCATGCACCTGTCATAAAAAAGAGAGATTTAGCTTGCGATGAAACAAGGTTAAATTTATCGTATTCTACATAGAAAAAGGCCTGTTTCAAATCAGGAATATGACAGTTTTTAACCATTCGATTGATGTGTTTATCATTTGATTTTGGCATTTGTTAATGGAATTTTCGTTTTGGGTTTTCATAGTTCAGAATTTTTCATATTTTACTGTTTGTGTACACAAACTCGCGTCTGGTGTACACATTTTCAATTTTGTATATATGACGAGTTCATTTCCTTGATCATATAATTAGCACCTGAAACAGTAAAAATACAATTTTTCGTTTAAATGATAAAATTATCTATATTATATTCTGATGTACCTGTAACCTGTTTATGAAATAGTATTTTGCAGGCCAAATCATACAAACATTTGGTGTTTATGTTTACTACCAGTTAAGAATGAAATTTTGTTCAATAAACTTACATGATTGTCTCATGCATAATCCACGTTAATCGAAAAACTAATAACGAAATTCTTTCACAGTGAACGGTTGAACACATGAAAACGTTGTTGTCTGTTCTATGGTCAGGTTGTTGTCTCTTTAACACATTCCCCATTTCCATTCTCAATTTTATTTAGTTTATATTGTAAAACATGTAAAACAAATCATAGATTTTGACTCTATGAACATGATGAATGAATTTAGCAAAATGATTTTTTTTTTGTGATGAAAAAAGAAAAGTGGTTCATCTGACACTTAGACAGAGAATTTACTAAACATGATTTGTTTTTTTTAGCGAAAGTATATTGGTATGTGGTAATATTGAAATAAAGCAACAGAATCTGGTACGGTACAGAGCCGAAACAAATGAATTTAGATATGACAAACAAATATTGGAAAAACCAAATAATGAGTAAGTTAAGAAATATTTTCTCAGAAACCATGTAAACGAAGCGAATGGCCATATCCCATGTTTATATGAAGCGTTAGAGCATATACAAATTAAAAGTGAAGCTACAATTTAAGGAATATCAAATCAATTGTTATGCAACTTTTTCGAGAAGTTAAATAAACAAAATATATATGAGTTAACAATATTATTTGCATCAGTGTCTCAAAATTGTTTTATTGGTCATGTAACATCACGTCTGAAAAGCATACTGCGACCAGTTATATGTTAAGATTAATTTTTCATTGATTATTTTATATAAATAATTTGTTTATACATTTTTATCTGTCAACTATATTGCATCACCATTTGTCTGTAGCTTCCACATTGTATCTTGAAATATGCACTAGATAAAGGATAATTAATAATCCATTTATAACTAGATTAATCTAGTATGTGATTTCTACCATCAAAATAAATCTGTAATGAAATATCTGTTTCATTGAAAGTGGTGAAATGGTTACCCAGTAGTCAGCACTTTTGTGTTGACTTGAGTTATCATTGTCCATTACAATAAATTAACTGTTAACGAAACTTTGAATTTTTGAAATACTTAGGCTTTTCTGCCTCAGGAATAGATTACCTTAGCTGTATTTAGCAAAACTTTTAGTAATGTTTGGTCCTCAATGCTCTTCAACTTCGTACTTTATTTGGCTTTTTAAACATGTTTTGACTCGAGCGTCACTGACGAGTCTTTTGTAGACAAAACGCGCGTCTGGCGTATATATAAAATTTTAATCCTGATATCTATGATGAGTTCATTTACTGTTCCCTTTTCTCAGAATGAAACTTCAAATTTCAACATCTGCATTTGGAAATTATTGCTAGATTTTAACTAAAGCTTGTGTTGCATAACCATTTACTTGATCACTGTCTTGTTCATGTTTAATTAAGTCATATATACATTCACCGATGAGTATAATAACATTATGTACATTTGATTCATTTTTTTAAGACGACATGATTTTGAAACACGGCACCAAAACATTGGTTTATTTTTTAAGTGGGCACAATTAAAAGAAACATTAATGGAAAAGTCTTCAAAAACACCAAGTCACACAATTAAAAGTTTTAAACATTACGTCAATATATGATTTGATGCTGTAATTGTCAGGAGTCTCTTGCTGGTTGCTTACCACTTGTCCTTTTCTTTTGCTTCACGTAGGTTCAGTGTGATATGTTTTCAACATGCTAAATTTCTGCACAGCCTTGAGAGTTGTTGTCGCGTTTACTTGTATTTGGTTTATCTTTGCAAACTTTGAATGGTGATTTGTTAGTTTACAATATAGTATTATGTACAACCTATCTCGGCAATCGTTCGTACATATTCTATATTTGTTCCTCGATATATCCGTGATTTGTGGAATCGGGAGCAATTTGCTACACAGAAACATTTGTGTAGCTACATAGAAGTCAATTAACTGATATAGAATGTTTTTGGGTATTATGTTCGTTATTGTGTTTTCTGTATCGATTCTGACACTTCGATGTGTTATGTTTTTATCTAGATCACTGAATAGATTTGATGTGGTATTTAATCGTATAATTTGATGTAATGTTAACCACTATAGTTTTACTTCAGTAGTTTAATGTATCCAAAATACATAGCTATTGATTTCACTATATCAGATATTCAAAATTGAACAAATGGGTTAGAGGAAGATCAATACTCAGGTACCATTAGTAAGAACTGCTTATGATAAAGTTCTCGTTTGATAAATTTTAAAAGTGATACGATTTTAAAACTAGTGATTTGGTGTTGTTTTACTAACTCGTATTGATAATACATTCGATACAGATAAGCCTTGCCTCCAATTATAACAAAAGCATCTAAATTATTTACAGGGTGTATACTTTAGAGACAGACTACACTGTATCCTCAAAAGACAAAAGTTTCGAGAATACAATGAAGTTCCAGAAAAAGATCATCTTCGAACTGAAGAAAAGGTTGTTTAAGGATTTACCTTAACAAATACAAAGTATTTAATATCAACGAAGATTTAATTTTCAAACCTATCATGATACGTCATGTTAAACTTACACTTGGACACTACATTTAACCAAAATACTATTATTTGGTGTTTATTGTGTCTTCTTTCTTATATATAAAAAAAATAAAATAAAACTGCTTCATTTAGAATCAGATGTGTTTATCAGCTACATGTATCAACGGTAAGATAATCTTTAGCCAAATTTTGTATTGCTTCTCAATCACTCGCTCTTTTTCAACAACGATTGTTTGGGTAGTTGTTCGTTTCGTAGACATCTATTTTAAGAATTGTACCGTTTATGGACCCAATTTTTTAAAAATATTTACATATAAAGCCAGAAAAATCGAATGAAAGAGAAGAAATATCATTATAATAGCACTGGACTGAGGAATTTTATTATAATTAACAATAAAATTGAGAATGAAAATGGGGAATGTGCCAAAGAGACAACAACCCGACCATAGAAAAAAACAACAGCAGAAGGTCACCAACAGGTCTTCAATGTAGAAAGAAATTCCCGCACCCGAAGGCGTCCGTCAACTGGCCCCTAAACAAATATATACTAGTTCAGTGATAATAAACGCCATACTAATTTCCAAATTGTACACAAGAAACTAAAATTAAAATAATACAAGACTAACAAAGGCCAGAGGCTCATGACTTGGGACAGGCGCAAAAATGCGGCGGGGTTAAACATGTTTGTGAGATCTCAGATAGTATAGATTCAAGAAGGATTTCTGTTACTTGTGATTTTGTGATCTGTCTTAATATGGAAAGTCTTACATTAGTAGTTGTTTTTACGAATAAACGTTCTAAAGTTATATGAAATACAGTGTTCCTGTAGTAAACAAAATAACAAACATTTGAATTGTGAAAAAAAACTGACTCATTAAGCTTCTATTATTTTAATTGAGATTAGGATTTAATGAATATAATGCAAACGGTAACAACTTTAAAATATTCATTATGAATTTCGTTTCTCAGGGAACAGCAACTGCAGAATGCACTTAAAGAATCAGAACAAGAAACAGAGTATCAAAAGGCGATATTACAGAGATGTCAGGAAAAACCAAAAACTGATGTATCTGAACTTTTGTTTCAAAAAGATCAGTTGCAAAAGCATAAACAGCATGCTGAACAACGAATACATATTCTCAAGAAGGAGGTACAAAGGTACAAAAAGTGGAATAATGAATATAAACAAAAAATAGAATACATTAACAGAAGAAGAAAAGAGTTGCAATTCAGGTAGATAGTCTTGCGAGAGAAAAAAATACCGGACGCAAGAAGTTTTATTGTTCTGAAATGTTGTTTCCGTCTTTTTTACCGGTCTATTTATATTTTATTTATTTTTTATTTTTATTTTTATTGATAAGGTGTGTGCTATAAACGGTATGTACTATCAACTACAACAACTTTTGTATCGGCGACTTTGTCAAATTTACTTTGTTAGACTTTAGTTAATATTGTTTAACAGTTTAGTTAGTTATGAAATATGTTTATACTATTTAAGCTGCTAGATGTTAAAAATAAGTAAAATCAGAAAAACACTGAACTCCGAGGAAAAGTCAATCGGAGAGTCCCTAATCACATCTTGTTATCATAATTGTTATCATATTCAAAATTTTGTAACTAAAACATCAGCCATTAAACTGGGAGGTTACACTAGCTATACGAGATTTAATCGACCATTTCCTTCAGAAAATGCCTTAACCAAGACAGGTATATTACAGTTTCATTTGTTCCGTTTATTTTTTTTTACTATGGATTTCGTAGTTATCCAATAAGGGGGTAACGGATTGTCTTACTATGAAATCATTTTAGAAGATAAAAAACAGAACAGAAAAACAGAACATAAACTGTCGTCTTTGGACATGTTGGAATCTATTTGTTTTTGAATATTGGAATAATACAACTCAAAGAATGACAGCTGGCGTATTACATACTAGTCAAATATAATTATTCTAACTATTAGAATAAATTAAAACAAACATTGATATATCTAGGGTGAAAAAAACGAACATATAGAATTTCACCAAAATCTGAAAAATGCCTACCCCTGGGTCGCAAAGCTGATAATTTAACCTGAAAATGCTATGATTTTATTTATTTCAAAGGTCTCTTGTATAAATAACAATAAATGTACTTTGAAATTATGTAAAAAAAAAACAACATATGTTAGCAGTCAGTTCTATAAAACTTTTAGTGAAGTCATACATTAGACTGAAAACTTCATACATACAACTTTTAAAAATATGGCTTTGTTTGAACACTTCTAGTTCATATGTTAGCTCAGATATATGGTAACAGATGATATTTTTGTGACAACATTTCTACACTGACCATTTGTGGTAGAAATTGTTAACTTTATTTGACCAAATAGGCATAAATTACGATGTTGACTGGCCACAAAGGCAGGATAGGATTCTTTGTATGATCTTCAATGTTGGACTTATAAACTACTTAATTTTTACATTTATAGTATTCATAAAGTTTAAGTTTTGTTATAAGAGTTTCGAGCAGGTTCTAGACATTTCATATCAAAGTCGTTAAACAATTGAAACAGGGGTGGGGTATGCAATGTGATGTAAAAGAAAAGTTAGAGTATATACAGTGATTCTAACATGACGTCTTTCAAACGCTTTGAGTACACACCCGTGGTAAAATATGAATATATTGCCAGTGCTGTTCCGATTGTACTCCCACGTCATATGCTTTTTTATGAATGAGATACCCGACGTCATAGAACAATGACGTTAGAATGTAAGCATTTTACGGGAAAATACACGCTTGTGAATCCGAAAATCATCACAAGGAAACATACACAAATGATGCTAAAATGTGGCAAAAGCCCTTTATTGTACATCATATAAGACATATAAATAAATTATCATTCAAATTCATCCAAAACTGTCTAAATACATTATTTTAAATAGTTTAAGCATGTCACTAATGCAGTTTGCTCCGTTCGTTTACGCTAGTTTATTAGTGCGTTTATTTATGGGAACGGCAAATATTTGCCTACACCTAGAGCGCTTCAATCCAAAAGAATTGCCGTATGTGTCCTATCAGAATCGAAATAATTCATGGGGGCTTGAATATATCTAGATTTTACCACGGGTTGTCCCTTTATGCCGATATTTTACCCCTCGCTATCGCTCAGGGGTAAAATATTTGTCATAAAGGGCCAACCCGTGGTAAAATCACGATATATTCAAGCCCCCATGAATTATTTCTTAATTTTTTAAGGCTATAAATCTGATAAATAAGTATTGTTGTGAGAAAAAGTGTTTTTCAAGAGTTTTCAATTTGAATAAATGTTTGTATAGGTTGGACTTTGTAAATACAACTGTTTTACAAGCCATATTTCTTTTGTATATACTATTCATAGATATATGAATATGTTAACGTACTGGTTCCCAGATATGATCTATGTGTTTCATCTCATAGAGACATAACTTGAGAATGTTACCAGTATAGAAAAACATGGTAGCGCCTTAAATTTAATTCCTAATAATTCAAAAAAGAGGAGAAAGGGTAGATTATAATTTAAGTATAAGTTGAAACCCCTAGAAGTTCATGGCATATCAATGCAGAAAATATGCCACACAATCCTTTGAAAATAACAGTAGTGCATATCAACTTGATTTTCCCGCGATACTTTATGGTAAAAGTGGTACAGTTTTTTAGCTGCAAAAAAGTTCATATGGGAAATTGTATAGTTTATATTTACCAAATTGCAACCTATAAATAAATAATTATTTCCTGATAAAAAAGTTAAAAAAAGAATGTGTGACCTAACATGCCCTCGCTAAAGCTTTGTAATTTTCCAAGCTTAGAAAGGACCAAAACTGTAGAACGGAATAGGACGCACAACCCAAATTCTAATTCTGTCTGGATTTTGAAATTCTTAGCATTATGAAGAGGTTTCTTAAAATTCAAATTCAAACAGTATCTTTTTGCTAATTTCTTATGTCAGCATTCTGAATAGTTTTCATGAAATTTGCATAAGGCAAACATAAGTTTCGAAACCAAAATAGGACAAACTGAAAAACGGACGGTCGAGAGTAACACTTGATTCCACCTTTGCCTATGAAGGGGGCATAAATAAAGTATTCATATATGGCTGAAGTTGTAATCTATTTCGATTTAATTAGATACAATTCGTTAAGTTTCTACGATAAACACGTGCAACAGTATTCGTCATCACCCAATGTATTAAGTAAACATAACCTTATCAGATAAAAAAATCCATTTCACAGATGTATGATGTTCATAATTATGCCTTTCCAATTCAATAATTATAATCTACAATATAGTTTACTGGACTAATCCTTACCTTTACTATTTAAGACAATGATGATCATAATGTGCAAAGTTATGACGACAACGCAATTGAATGAGATCAGAAAAATATACGTCTTAACATGTAGATAACATGTTCCATAAATCAGATTTATTAATTTACAAATTCAGCTAAGAACGCATAGGTCACAAGACTTATTTCACAACAGACGTGTGCGTATGCGAACGTTATCTCAACTAACTACACACTCTTTTTATTTATAAACATGAAATTTGTCGCCACTCTCATAACATGCATAATAAACATCTCCTATAATGAGATATCATGTTTTAAAAAAAAGCTTTCCTTAAATTGGTTATTTCAAACATTTTATTCAGACGTACGATCAATTGTTGTGAATTGATTAATAATAAACAAAACTATACGTACATTGACGTATATAACTCATGATCGGGTTCATGTATTATTGTTCTTATATATATTCAAGTTGAACGTTTCTGGAAATTATAACAAATTGTTGGGGTGTGATAAACTAATCACCAAACATTTAACACGTGTAGTTCATTTGTTGTTAAAAGTTGAATATATCTGTTTTTCGGATTCACTGAGATGCATGATGGGTTTAATATTATTTTATAAAACTTACTATTTATTGCATTTTATTATCTAAAAAAACAGTCTTTTGGTTGAATTCACTTATCAACAAAACTGTATTGTAGGAATGGATCATATCAAGAGCAAGAAAACTGCAACATATTGATTGAAGAAAATGAATCATTACGAGCCGAAATATATGACATTCAAGCCAGGTAAGTATAATTATTTGTATAAGGAAGATTTGTGTAACAGAGTGTAGGGTTACTTTATCCTAATCAATATATCAGTTTTAATAATTTGCCAAACTATACAGATGAGGTGCAGTGCCTATCTGTGCAAATGTAAATTTCATCAAATGCTTGACGGAAAAAAATCACTTAAGACATTTTGTGCAGAGAAGGAAGTTATCTGTGTGTTGTACATTAGGCATTTGTTTGCTTTGCTTTTATGGGCTATTAAAGAACTATTGACATGTCTGCTACAGACCAGACCTATTGACATGTCTTCTTTTGACACATTTCATATTGGAAGTGGCATTGCCTTTGATTATACAAACAGTTAGCGTATTATTCTATTGTATGATTTCATATAGAGTAAAAGTAAACGCTATGCATTAGGACTCTTCATATACACATTTTAACGTTCTTGTATCAATACATAGTGATAATAAATTCCACATTATTTTGTCGATTGACAAAATCATACATGCAGGTATGAAAAGCGAAATGAAAGAAAGTTTAATTTAAATTCGAAGACGAATCAAAACGGATAAAAAGGTTTTCCGAAGCATATGAAGAAATATATCTTTATGATACTTTATCGAATTGTTTTGTTCCCCATTTTGTAAAGTCCCCTCTTCAATAAATTATATGACACTATTATTAATACTGATAGAAGTATGACGGCGTTGTCTACCATGGAGGCAATGGCTAAATAAAATAAAAAGTTAATAAGTCAAACTGACATTGTCTGCATATCAAATGTAAGTATGCTAATCTGCAGCAACATAAAATGCATATGCAGGGTATTTATCCCGCTTTTCAGATAGCTTTAGTCTTTCTTATGAATATTCTATGCCATTTTGCTTGTTGGCACATTGAAACCAAAGGGTGTATGTAATTTACATTTTTTTTTATATAAAATCTGTCTAGAAAGACAACATTGTACTCAAGTATATGATAAATGATAACAAATCAAATACTCGTTCATTTTAAAATACAGCGATCACCAGTGTAGATCGTTATATTTCGTTGATACCTATCATGGTAAAAATAATATATCTGTAAATAGAAAAACATATACATTATAACATACCGTCTTTAAGTAATAATTCAGTTTTTCTCTTGTCATCTTACATGTTCAAGAGCAGATAAACATTATAATAGTTTAACGACAACGTTATGTACAATACTCTCCGAATGCACCGATAGAAATGAAATGTGTACAACAAGTCGAGGAGGCCCTACAAGACAAATAGTTCATATAATCATGAATTAAGCTTTCTTGTTTCATATAGTTTGCAAATTTACTGATACCATATGGTTAGTTATAATTGCATATTAGCAACATGATTGCATATTAGCAGTCTAATTATTTTTTTGTTTCAAGCAGTTGTATCTGTAACTTTCATATCTTGTAATGTATTTCAATGCAAATCTCATAAATATTGCTAAAACATGATAAAAAGTAAATGTATTTCAAGTCAACTATTGTTATCCCTAAACGAAGACTGTGTCTGATGGAAAGCATATTCATCTAGACTGGAAATCGTTTATGACATTTTTTTAATTGTTTTATTCCTAAATGACTTTTCATTAGGAGGTTTGGGTTCATAACAACTGAATGCTTTATTCAAGTATTTTTTCTCCCGATTTATATGAAATATTTGAAATGTGAAATTCACTTCAAGCACGTCTAAAACCAACCAGTTTAAAAATGACAAGTTTGACATGTTAGAGAGAAAATCAGTAAACCATGATGACCATCAAAGTATCAACCTACAACCTTTTCTAAAAACATTCTATGAAAAGCGAAGTGAAAGAAAGTTTAATTTTAATTCGAAGACGAATCAAAACGGATAAAAAGGTTTTCCGAAGCATATGGAGAAATATATCTTTATGATACTTTATCGAATTGCTTTGTTCCCAATTGTTTTATAACTGGTCTTTTTCCCTCCGTTAGACAGTTTTACGCTTGACAAAAGCAAGCTTGATAACGTCTCCCCTCATATTGTGACGTCACTGATAACGTCTCCTCAGATATTTTGGCCTCGGTTATAATGCCTTGTTTCGAAGCCGTGATACGAGAATAACGAAGCAACTGAGCAGGGTGATATAGGCGTAGGGAAGGACGATGATCACTTGATATCGAGTTAATTTATTTGTATTTATATAAAAGCTAAACAAATTATGATTTGATATGATGATTTCTTTTTAAAGAATGGCTGACGAAAAGAAAGAAAAAATGGGTGTAATTGGCGATTTAAAACTTGACATCAACAATCTGAAACTTCAAAGGTTCAGAGCAAGTGAAAACGTAAGAAAGATTCAAGCAGAATTAGACAAGAACGCATTACAATTTCAAAAGGAGCGAACTCAGTTGAAGACGGAAATAACGACATTGCAATTGCAGTATGCAACACAATCCACAGAACCCATAAGGTAATAGATGTATAGGTGATGTATGCTTCTTTTTTTTAGGCATCCGGGGTTTTTTATAACAAATTGTACAGTATGTTTTACCAGTATAGCAAAATCGGAAGGTTGCATTAACAGAATATCTAGCCGATTACACTTGAATAGAATGGAGTTTGATAAGAGTATAAATTAATATGTTCTCGTGTATGCGTTTCTTTGCTGATTTTTATTGTAAACAAAATACTTTCAATTAATCAATTAATCAATGCTAGATCAATTCTACTTCGAGAAAAGAAAATATCAAACACAATAAACAAATGTAAGTAAATAATTGATTGACAAAGTAATACGTATTCTATTTTTGAAAACCAACAAATGGATGTTCAAACTTTAAATACGTTTAAACGCGGGAAATATTAATCTAAGGTTCAAAATATTTTCCATAAAACAGTGTTTCCCTCCCTCCACCAAAATTAATGTTAAGTTAATTTTGCTGTTCCAATTGTGTCTCTTTTGGTCATAATACTGCTTAAGCTTCGTTTATCAAAACATCTTTGCCTTTCAAATTTTGCATGTGCTCGTTTCATGTGAAGAAAAATAAAGGACAGTGTGTTATTTGTTTTTACTTAAAGTGAATAAATATTGCTGCTAGTTAACTTAGTTGTCAGTGTCTTAATGAAACGTTTCTGATATTCCCTATCGATCAATTGATAACTTTTTATGGAAATAATGTTCCAATACGATCGGAATAATATATAAAATTATTTTTGGTATTCTTTGTAAATTTTGACATGACTTTCAGTCTTTGATATAACTAAAACTTTTCTAATAAAGATTAATTATGAAAAGCGCTCAGGGTTGAAGAAAGTTATGTTGCTTTGTTGTCTGGGTTTTTTTTCATTTTGAGTTTTTTTGAGTTTTTTTTAAGGTTTTTTTTTTTTTTTTTGTAAGGATTTTACAGTTTTTTTAAGGAAGATGCAAAGTGTTATATTAAATGAATGCATGTTAATAAATTATTGAAGTAACTGTATTAAGAGATAACTTTTTTATTCTTCGGTATGCTCTCCTATACAACCAAGAGGCTATATCTATGAACATACCAATGGACAAAATAATTTTAAGTTTCAAAACATTTCTACAAACTGATTAACTTGTTGCTAATGTAAAACAAGTGTAGTATAACCACTACTTCAATCATTCATTTCGGTAGTTAAATGACATTCTGATAGCATTGGTATTCCGAGGATAAACATTTTTTGTTTGTTATACACGCCATATTCACGATTCACGCTCTAGAACATTTACGTAATGATTATAAAGAGACAACATCTGCCTTGGTAAATCAGAAAACACTTTTGTTGAAAGAATTAGAAAGTTTGGACTTTTGGTTTATACAACAAGAACCGAAGTTAAGTTGGTGACGTTCTTAAAGTTCGTGATATAATAATTTATTATTAATCCGAAAGTGGTAATCCTAGTAAGTACGACACATATTTATATCAAAATATTTTTTTTTTATAAAAAGTCATCAAAAACATTATAAAAGATATCGCATCACAAAGAGTGATAACCAGAACAACATTAAATCGTGATGTACCGACAATCTTGATGAATTCAGCGTCACAAAATAAATTGTATATAAGTTTAAGCGAAAAATGAAAGGGCTACAATACATATAGAACACACTCAATACCATTACACGATTCAAAATACCACATGCTGTGAATTGAATAGTTAACTAAGCGTCTTTTTTTAAAAGCACGTTAATTTACGATTTAAACATGGCAATCCCAATGACATAAATGAGATGGGAGAATGTGTATATTATTTTGTAAGCAATGTTTAAATTCAAACAAGAAGATACGAATGAATATTGAATTTTTTCAATAATGGATAATGTAGATGGTAAGCTGAGATTATCTGTAAATTATCTGTAAATTGTGTCATTAAATAAAAAAATCAGTGACGAACCTGAATAACATATGTAACATAAAACAACATAGTAAATAGTCACATAAACAACTTAGCACTAAATTGACTTAAATAAGCTATTTGAAAACAATGTATTGATTTATGATATGCTTGTGCTTATCTGAGATTTTGAAGAATTCAACATAATTACTCGCTACTTATATACATTCCTGCACAATCTATAAATTATGTTCCAACAATTTAAAGTCATACAATGTCTATCTGCTCTTAATTACATGCACTGATATACTTAGAATTTTATAAAACATGTTTTAAAGGATATCTACATTACATTTTCCTGCATTTTTGCGACTTTACATTTTTTCACTTCAAAACATAACCTCCATAGGTAAAGCTTTATATTTGACGATGTTAATTTTCAACTATTCTAACATTGGTGTGGAATTTTAGATATTGTGAAGTTGAAAGTAAATCTGATACTGAAAAAGAAAATGATAGCTTGAGATGTAATCTCACAGACGTAGTAAACCGTTTAGAGAAAAGCAGACACAAATATAAGGATCTTAAAGAAAGGTGAACATTTACACTTATATAGAATGTTTAATTCGCAACAGCAACTAATTAAATAACAGATTAAGTAATGAAAAAAATTGAGGCGTAAAGTTTGTATTTTCATTTTAACAGTTTCAACTTCTTGAACGATTTAAGGGATAGGAGCATCGGTATTGCACTAACGGCTACATTTAACATGTACACAACGCAATTTGCAACAGAATGTGTTCATTTTAATTGTTTTCATAAGTGCAATGTTTTGAAACAAAAAATACTTGTTTGCTGTATTTAACAACTGAGACCAAAGACTCTGTGACTGGAATTTATTTAAATTGATTGGTTGTTGATCCGATTCTAAGTGATTAAGATGGAAAAGTTTTACTGTATATCATGTACTATATTCTAAAAGATTTTTAAAATATTGCATTGAACATAGAATAACTTATATAATACATTTTTTTCTTTGCAATGAATAATTGTTTAAGACCTAGTCGTTACTCTGCAAGTAAAACAGATATGTGTTTATTTGGTTTGATCGGTCAAGTACATGTTCGAAATTCTGATTTATGAAATTTGTTCAACAATGTATGTAAATATAGAAGTAAAGAGTAAAAAAGAAACAGAAAGGCAATAAAAGATCATAAGTTATATAAAACAGACAGCACCACGATGACTTATATAACTTAATAGAAAAACAACGAAAAGGCAAAAAACAATTATAACAAAATATAACAGAAATTTAAAAATTCCGCTACAGATACCCTATACAATTAAAGACAACAATCCCGTTGTGAATTTGATATGATAAAAGAGGACGAAAGATACCAAAGGGACATTCAAACTCATACATAAATAGGCCGTTAGTTTTCTCGTTTGATTTGTTTTACATTGTCATTTCGGGGCCTTTTATAGCGGACTATGCGGTATTGGCTTTGCTCATTGTTAAAGACCGTACGGTGACCTATAGTTGTTGAATTTGCGGATTTTTTATCTCTTATGGAGAGTTGTCTCATTGGCAATCATACCACATCTTTTTTTATATCATAAATCAAAAAAAGACAGACAACGCTATCGTTAAAAAAGAAAACGTACATTTTGAACAGCAGACACACAATACAATACAGAAAAACCTGTATAAAACGGCCGGCTACGAGACTTTGAAAAAGAGCCGGTTTGGACAGTGAGCCGGTTTATTCAGGTTTCCGTTTTGACCGGAAGTTAATGACTTGTGAAGTCCGATATTTTGCATGTAAACGTTCTCTCTGTCAGATTGTAAATTATATCTGATAAATTAAAATACTTTCACTTCGTTTTTCATTGTTTGCATTTGCATCATAATACTCGCGTTGTTTGGATTGTGAGACGAGAATGTCGATTTTCTTCCATGATCGTTAATTTGAAACGTTTGAATTCCATGGCCGATTAAAAAGCCAGAATATTATCAAACATAATTTCATCACTATCGAAACGTTGTCGTACAGTGTACAATATCAATTGATTGTTGCCATTCGGGTGTTTTTCATTATCAAGGTCATGTGTTTAGGGGTTCACAACAGGGAACCCAGGATTTCGAAATCACGATGTAAATTTCCTACTCCGCAATTTTTTTAATTTGTTCATCCAAGTTACAACGTAAGTTCAATCAGAGATATATTCGATGTGTCTTTTCGTTTATAATGTTTTAATAAATAATACAGCTCTCTCCTGTACGATTGTCAGTTCACAGTTTAACACCTGACTAATTGATTATCCTGAAAAGCCATATTGTATAAATAGATATGTTTTGATTGCATATCGATTTTTAAATTAATTGGACAAACCGGTTTTGACAGGTCATAATTAATGTAATTAAGAGTATTGGGACTGCATAATTAGACCGGAATTCGGAATACACAGGGTCCGGTTTACAAAGGGTATTTTAACAAACACTTTGAAGGGAAAAAAATGGGACTCTCATTTTCGGCCGGAATGGACAGAAAACTGGTGTATTCAGTGTCCAGTTTAATCAGGTTTGACTGAACAACACAAAACACAACATAGAAAATCAAACACTTAGCAACACGAACACCACAAAAAAGGGGGTGGTCTCAGGTCTTCCGGAAGTATATTATTGAATATCATGAATAAACATTTGCCTACGTTTGATATCAAAATTTGTATTTATAAGATATGAAAGTGAACAAATCAATGCCAAGAGGAAATTTGATAGTCTACTATTTCAAAAGAATCGTTTAGAACAAGATACAGTTGGTTGGAAAGATAGATTAGAGCAGATGCAGAAGGAATTGAATCGTTCAAAAAACGAACAAGTTCTTCAGCAGGATTCATGCAAGGAGAAAATTGACAAACTTCTGCACCAAAACAGAACATTTGATAGTGACAACAAATTATTGAGGCAGGAAATATATACCCTGAAAAAGGAAATTTAAAGAAAGGTAATAGCCGATAAAACATCATTAGACCATATGTGTACGTGTCCTCTACGATAACATGTTAACATATTTCACTTTCATTCCTTTTTGAACATTTTATTATGTCACTAATAACAACATGTCTGGCTACAGTAAAACAAGAAGAGAAAGAAGTATATTGTAAATTATATGAGAAGGAACATTTTCGAAAAATTGCCAAGGCTTCACATCTTTCTTATTAAGGAGAACGATTAAACAAAAATACCAAACTCATAAGTAAGGAGGCTTATTTCTGCCGTCGTAGTTATAGTTGTTATGATAGGATCAATAATTCGACTCGCCGATATTTATATCTAAACAAGTCTATATTAACAAGCTCGAGAAGTCTAGTATTTGAACATCTAGGTAATTCGCCGTTATGTCGAAATGAATGCTCACATCTGCCTTTGTGTTGTCGAGAGCTAGACAACCTAATAATCTCGAAAACTCAACTTCACGACTGCAGACAAAATAAGTATTTGTTGCATGTTTACGAATACATACGTTAATGGAGAAATGGCAGGTGTGAATTCAGTTAAATGTCATCATTTACGTGCTCAAATTGACATAATCAATCTAAAATAACATCAACATCAGCCAACGCTTAAGTTTACCGCCTTTTAACATCTCGGAATAAATCCTAATACGCAAAACGGTATTATAATTGTGAAAAGAATTTCGCGTAAAGTTACATATGCTTAACCAGATCAAAAATTTGTTCATTACATTTAAAAGAGTTCAAAGCTCTATTATAACTACTTTGAACAGCAAAAATAATCAGCAAGACAAAATGTTGCCCTCATATCCCCTCTCTTCCTATAGGTATGTTTGCACTTTTCTATAATGTTTCATTTTTGTTTTATTATGATTTTTGAAAGTTATAATGTTTCATTTTTGTTTTATTATGATTTTTGAACGTTATAATGTTTCATTTTTGTTTTATTATGATTTTTGAAAGTTATAATATTTCATTTTTGTTTTATTTTGATTTTTGAAATTTATAATGTTTCATTTTTGTTTTATTATGATTTTTGAAAGTTCTGAGTTAATTTTATATAGAGAAATTATTTTCATTCAAACAACTTGTTAGCTGAATATATTTTTATATTTTCATTTATTGACATACATTTAATCATTCGTATTAATTTATATTGTATATTAGACAGTTGTTGTCAATAGAAAAAGATGAAGCAATACAAAAATGCAAAGCTGAAATCAATCGTGTTAAAACGGAGTTGAAAGAAGCACAATTACAACTCCTTACAATTACTCTAGAAAGGGATGAATTGTCACAACAGTTGAACTCTGGAGCGTTTTTTAGAAAAGCTGAGCTTGATAAATTGAAAAAAGAAAAATCAGATCTAATGTCAGTTATTAAGGAGTGTAACAAGGATAAGGAAAAGGTGGATAGACTGGAAAAGGAAAGTACAACTCTTCAATCAAGGTGGGAAATAGTTATGAAATTATAAAAATTAATTCAAAATCTAGTCAAAATATATTGTAAAACAATTATTTTTTGCGGAAACCTTATGTTGAGATTAGCCCTTGAAGAAGTTCAAAAAGGAAAGATCAAATTTTCGTGACGACATATATTCATGATATTGTTATACTCATGAAAGTTGAGATAATAAATCGCAACCAAACATTAGTTTGCATATAGAATCAAGTTTGAAAGGAAATGGACATTAATAGTTGATAGGAGGAGTAACCCTATATATACAGCCATGTGATAAATCAAACAAAATTTAACAATATCAACAAAACAAAGTTTTTACTCTGTTTTACAAAGATATGTACATTTAAGATTGCTCCGACATACAACAAAGATATGCAATTGTGAATATGGTAAATGTAAATATCTGTTGTTGCTTCTGGACTCCTTAATCAGTTAACTAATTTAAAGACAAATGTTCAATATCCATACACATGGTTGTGAACCGGTTGCTATTGAAGGCTTTTCTGTTCTGTCTGCACCGCCAGTCTCTGAATTGAAGATCCTGGTAATGTAAGATTAAGAAATTGTAATATTTCTAAATTCTATTTTCAAACAAAGGGGCATATTGATGTGACTATGATGAATAGAACATATCAAGATAACAAGAAACGGGTAACACAATGTAATATATGTGTTGTGTACAATTAGTACAAGTTATAGTTTGTATTTTGACTTTGTACAAATTTAAACGTTTTCAAAATTTGAATAAAGTTCACTGA
Source organism: Mytilus galloprovincialis (assembly GCF_965363235.1). Classification (NCBI taxonomy): domain Eukaryota; kingdom Metazoa; phylum Mollusca; class Bivalvia; order Mytilida; family Mytilidae; genus Mytilus; species Mytilus galloprovincialis. The sequence continues at coordinate 77,174,353 of NC_134845.1, read as the reverse complement.
TAACTTGTACAATCGTGTATTGTAATTCCTCTAATTTTATCGATAATTTGTTGGCTGTCTTCTCACCAATCATATCAAAGTATTCCCTAGTATGCAAATCATATAAGAATTATATATAAATATTAAAATACTCAACGTTATCTTTTTTTTATTTTCACGTTACTTTTGCTGTTCTTCATCCCACATTTATAGATATAACATATCCATTGTGCCGCAATGACCATTAAAGGGGTTACGGAGGACCTAAATGACCAAATACGCGTGAAAATTATGAAAATGGTCAATTTTAAATAATGGAATGGATATTTTTAATAATGGAATGGACTGCTGCGACCCTTCAGTCCCTTTTTAATTACATACATACCTTATACCTCATTTGAAGGCTATTTTTATATAGAAAACAAAGTGTAACAAGTGTATATGTTCCGCAACGCCTATTAGAAGAGGGTCGCAACAGTCTACTCCAATATTCAAAATATCCATTCACCTAGTATTCAAAATTGGATATTTCTTAATTTTCACGCGTAATTTGACATTAAGGTCCTCCGTTACTTCTCTATTGGTCATTACGGCACAATGGACATGTTTTGTCTATTAATATAGGATAAAGAACAGCAAAGATAACGTGAAAATAAATAAAGATAATGTTAAGTATTTTAAATATTTATATATATGTTTTGGTAATCAGGTCGTCCGTACATTGAACCAAGGAATTTCTGTTCAATATAGTTTTGGAAATCCATTAGTTTATTCTTCGAAACTAAATTACTGAATGAATTAAGTAAAAATTTTAAAAGAGTACTTTGAATTTTTTTTCCCATTATAAATTTGAATATTTGTTAGATCAAAAGGACGAATTCTCAAATACAGTCTCGATTTATTGAGAAAACGATATGTTTTAATCGAGATCTCGGTATGTTTAACCAAGATAACGATATAATAATCCGAAATCTCGATATAATAAATCGTCATAACGATATAATAATCTGAGATCTCGATATAACAGTTTTGTTTGAACGAAATAACAATATCATAATCGGTATAACGATATAATAATCCGAGATCTCGATATAATAAATTGAGATAACGATATCATAATTCGAGATCTCTATATAACAATTTCGTTGTATCGAGATCTCGGTAGAACGGTTATGTTTTATCGTGATCTCGAATTGAAAACAAATATTTTCTAATTTCTTGTGTGTCCTAGAAACGGCTTCCGTATTAAGGCTGCTATCTTGAACGCCAGGCAGGCAGTGGAAAAATGTCTTAATATTTTTTGAAATACTGAAGAAAAAAAATTCCAACTTGTTGTATTCACTGAAATTGGTATCATATATCTCTACTTTTAAAAATAAAACAAACCAAGTATATAAGCCTTGATAAATATACATTATAAATATTTATATATATATTATCATTACCGCTGGGATGGCCAATAATGTAAAAATGCAAATTCATAATTCTATTTGACATCTAAAAGCATGTTTTTCCTTTTTTTAAGGTTAAACATCAGCAAGAACAAGCTATCTTCCTTACAGACAAAAATTGCTGAACTTGAGATAAGACTTCAAGATAAATCTAAACAATTAAAAGCACCAGAAACAAGGTGAGTATTATTTATAAAATTACATGCATTCTTAGTGTGTATCTTTTAATCAAATTTTACAATTAATAACGTCATTTTTATCTCATGTTTTTACTGTTACGTTATTAAATGTTATAATAAAAAATTTAAGAGAACAAACATTTATCAAACATTTGTATGTTAACTGGAGGAAATGAACCTATTAAATGTAATTATGTTGTGGGTTTTCTTGCAATAACCTGTCTGTTTTTTACACAAATAATGTTCCATGATTGAATTTAACTGTAGGCGCTCATATTTTTAATGTAAAGTGATATCTATATTTGGGTTTTGCACTTGAAATTTTCTCGTCGGCACTGTGTGTTTTTCAAATTTGTTACATCTTTGCAGTCTGTAAGTTATACATGCATTCCTCCTTATTAATATAATATAGTAATTTCTTGATGTGCACTATATTTGTCTACACGTTTGGATTGAATGTATTTTACAATGAGATGGACGAACAGACTTAAACTTTGAATATGAGCCCTTCTTAGAATGAAACCCCAATTCACAAACACATCCACATTTCACTCAGACATGTAAGTTAGGTGCTTGTGCTCATCTAGAAATGCGATTCTCTGTGTTTTAAAAAGATATGGCACTAAAACAAATAAAAACACAATTCGTTTGTGTTTAGTTTCATCTCTTAGACTAGGGCTTTTTTGTCGTAGACTTGTCATTATTTTCTCTTCTGTACAGCTTAGTTTTACATAAACAAATATTTAAAAAAAATATATATCTAATAGTAAGACATCTTTCAAATAGCATATATCGATTTTCCGGACTAACTGTTAGAATTTTCAAAACGACAAAAAATAAAGATATAAAGCCATAATTTAAAGTATTCTATACATCGTTCTATAAAATCATAATTGATTGTGCTTCGTTTAATATTTCAAAACGTGTTACTGTTTAATATTTGTTTTGACACAGGTTAACCTGCATAAATCTATGTTCCTGTTTACAAATTTGGAATGTTAATGATTTGTTTCAGTTCCCAAGTAGGTAGCTCTGCTGATATGTCAACTCTGAGCGATCCAAATAGACCTACAAGACTAGGACAACAATTTATAGACTTGTATAAAAATGAATGGAAAGACGCCATGTCTGAACTTAAAGAAAGTAGAGGCGAAAAACAAAACATTGATTTCTTATTAAATATTTTACGGGTATAACACTAAATTAATTGTACATGTTGTACGTTTTACTCCGATCTATTGCACAATAGTTGCATAGATATTACCTGATTACTGTGAGTGACGGAAGCTACTAAATAGACAATATAAATCGCAGTGAAACTGACAATGCCGTGGCAACAAACGAAAGATTAAAAAAAATTCACAAAATTACAAATTTAAAAATGTGCCAAACTACATGTAAATCCACCTTCACCCTAATAACCTGGGTGTGTAATCAGGGGTTTTTTATCTGGATAAAAAATTGATGACTTTTTAGTATAACTCTTTATAGATGTCATGCGTTCGACACGAGAAAACGGTAATTTGAAACTTAAGTTTAGTACAGATTGCTAAGCAGATCTGTTCAAATCATAGCTATTGAAAAGACAAATCAATAAAGTAGCTGAAGAGCATTGTGGCACGAAAAATGAAATTTGTAAAATCAACCCGCCTTCCCACGTTTTATATAACCATAATAAGTGTTTATAAAACGTCGTCGGGCGCTGGTGTCTACAGATTTTATATATTTAATTTTTTTTTCAATTGCTAATTAACTGCTTTATTTCATTTGGTTAGGCAACAATTGTGGTAAATTGCAACTTGTCAAATCATATAACAGTTAGTAAATTTTTACAATTCTCCTCCGACAAATTGCCAATAACTTATTAAATCTATAAAATGTGTTTGACTAAATGCTTACCTCTGTATGTTTTGGGGATATATTTGATACTCCTTTCATCTTACTATACAAATCATAATGTTCCAGAGCGGATCATTTTTTTCGTTTTCAAAGAAATTCGTATTTTTTTTCAATGTGCCAAACTTTGCTTTGAGTATTTGCTTTTTAAATTTATTTTACTTTTTTCGATTTCTGGAATAAAAAAGAAGTCTAAGGGATATTATCGAGTTTTTGTGCAAACTTTATTTCGACATAACGACAATAAAGCTGAATTTAAGTTGAAAGCAACATTAATGTGATATCATGCTAATCTCAAGGGGTCATGTCAATGACGCTGTCCTTGGACTAGGACATGTCTTATGATGGTCTTAGGACACGTCTTAGTCCTAAGTTAGGTAAACGAAAGTCTCCTTAAATCAGATATATCCTTAATTTGGTTCTTAAGTTAGGTTAAATAAATAGGCGTCTTATGATGGGTTTCGTTATTGTAAACTTGTAGACACATTTTATTTATTGAATACTTCCAGATATCGAAAAAGAGTAATTCTAGTATTCAGTTTGGTTTTTTTTTTTTGGAATAATGAGCATATTATAAGAACTTTGTCTAGGGTGGTATTGAACTTACATGGTGCACATAATATATGAATACGCTTAGATATACCGCGTTCATTTGGCGAAGGGCTTTAAAAATTATAACTGCTTTCTTTATACAAAATCATATGAAATTGGAATTAATCGTAGCTCTCACAAAAGTATGTCTGCCGATGTCATATCATTACGCTCATTTAAATTAATTCATATTGCCCTTGGAAGCTTGAAAATTCGATCATCATTTATTTAGCAACATTGTTTGCACCAAACCCAACTATTGCAATAATATTTGAAATGTGGAAGGGAAAAAATCGGTTTGCAGAAAACAATTCTGACGTCTATTTAAACTTCAATACATGTAATGAAATCGAGTGGACCTAATTCAAAGGACAAAACTCTAATTAACTAATATCTAGATAAAATTACAGCACGCATAGCACCGATAACAAAGTGTTGTCACTATTTTGTTTTGTTGTTGTATTTAATGCATATATATATATTTTTATAGTTTACAATAAAGTATCTATTAAAATAACGTTAAAAAGAAATCATAAAAGATGCAACCTCGCTCCCTTTACAAACTTACTGAAATACAATAACTTATATCTCATTTAATTCTCTGCGTATTTTTTTCAATCAAATAAATGTGTCAGGATGATCCTTGGACAACGATAGTTAGGACTGTCCTAAGATTGATTTGTTGTACACTTTAAGACATGTGTCAGACACATCCTAATACCATCCTTAATAAGGTCATAAGACTTATCTTATGATACTTTCATTGACACAATCCCAGATACACGAAACTTAAAACTCGTCAAAACTTAAGATGGAGCACCATGAACGTAGCCATACATTGTAAGGGTTTACGTTTAGATATTCAATTAACGTTCCACTAGTGCCATCAGTATTTTTACTCATGGTTATGTTGCACAAACACACTTGCTAAAAAATCAAATTCAATAGTAAATCAACTACGAAAACAGGTGGTGACGACAAAAGCAACGTATACATGTATGTGTAAAAGATTGGCAATACTTGTAAAAGAAATCAAGTTGGTGTACGCATATTTTTATCTAATTATACCTCAAATATTTTAAACATTTCTTTTAATTATTGAAAAACAAAGAACTGATATTTTTCATATTAAATTAGAAAATCAACTGAAAAATGTAGATACACATGTTTATGGACATTGCATAATACGATTGAACAAAACACAACGATTATAGTCACAGTGGAAATCATGCTTTATTTTGTGCTATTTATCATGTATTTAATTTTTGCTGGAGGGGATAGGACTGTTAATGAAATGCATGAGTAAATATTACTGTCAAAGGCACACATATTATTCCTTTATACAGCTCTGCGACATTCGTAAACATTTTATTATTTTTTTTTATTATTACAGGTATTTTATTTCTGAGTTCGTGAAATCAGAGACATCAGAACTAATTTAATTTAAGTGATATTAACAAGTTATTTAAAAAATAAAAAGATGAGGTATAATTGCCAATGAGACATCTCTTTATTCTACGTGTATTTTGTTTTTTTCTTATAATGTGTACTACACCTGTAACAAAAAGCAATTGTATACTTACAGGAAACTTACCTGTTTTCTGAACGTACGGTACAACGTTATTTGGAAAATTTAGGAAAATCTTTAATTGCTGTTAATGTCAACATCCAGGTTGGTTTGATTTAAAAATAAATTTGAAAAGGTCATTGACCGCTGTAAAAAAAGTTTTACAAATAGTTATGCTACTCAATTTGAATAGTTTAGTATACTTGCTTTTCTAACGTTCTATTTATTTGCATTATTGCGGAATCAAACATAACATCATAATGCATGAAACAGCTGTACAAATGTGAATACAAAAAGGAACAACTGCTTTGTGCAGAATAAAGCTATATAAGACACATGTTCTCTATTCGTCACAGAGGCTCCGGAAAGATGATCAAGTCCTGCTTTAAATGTTGTATTATTAATCCATGCGGTAATCCCCAAAGACCCGGTAAAGTTAAACAATGAAATGAACAATTGTGTTAGTTTTCACACTGGCATCGTATATATGTATATATATATATATTTATGCTATCTTCCTACAACTGTAACAAATCATCTGATAAGATGTAAGGGTCAGAAACCGACGAAAAGTTCTTTTTGGTATCGTAATGGCAATGTATAAATGAATGGAGAAACTAGAGAGTAAATTGCAAAATTTTTACTTATTCGTAAAAAATTCTTTCATATCAAAATACACAATATATATACATCTGTACAAAACGATAATAATGAATGAAAATACATAAAATCAATAATAACATATTACATAACATATTACATAATACAGTAGCTTGGCCTAGAAAAGGGGTCAACTAAGCCACCAGGAAAGATGCAATAAAATAAGTCTTTCCTACCCCACAAAGGCCAAGCACTTGGCAGAAAATAAAGCTTTGATCTTAATGCCTGATCATAATTAGTTCTAATTTAACCATACAACTATAACTACAATACCGGCCCAAGCAAGTACCGTAATGTTAACAGACAAAGTCATTGTAAGAATTAAATAGATATAAGAGCCACACACAAACATCTATATATCAATGATAAAGTTTGCATTATAGTTAAGTATGCATAAATATATCATGCATAAGCATTAAAAAACTTAACGGCCCAAGCAGTTAAGTTTTGTTAGAATACATAGCTTCATGCGTTGAAACCTTTTGACTTTATAATTGCTAATGCATTAAAATGATATGTTTTATTATATGATGACACACTAACTGGAGATTTATCAAAAATAAAATTCGTATAGATTGCCAATTACCAGCCCAAGCAAGTAATGTAAAGATGCTGAAAAATATGTATATATTCCTATAAAAATGATTGTACCGGCCCAAGCAGGTACCAAAATTGCCTATCAATTTAAATGAGATCTTATGTATTTTTGAAATGCGTTAGACTTCCAACGTCCCATAGATCGTATTTGTGAATCGGATAAACCTCTCTCGGCAGCATCAGTTGCTGCTCCTATGCGGAAACTGTGTCCTTTGTATCGCGAACTATCCAGACCACAAGATGCTAAGCATTTATGTAATATTCTGTCAAAGACTGGACGATGTAATGGAGTGGCATCAACAGAACAAAACAATGGTTCTGTGGGAACGGAATAAGGTCTCACTTTCAGGTACTCAACCATGGCAACGACGGCTGATTCCATTGCGGTACCATGTGAAAACGAAATGGTCTTTGGCATTCCTCTAACATTATGCTTAAATCTTCGGAAGCAAACCTGAACTTCTGCTGCTTTGCCCTGGATATAAGACAATGAAACATCGTGCAATAGCAGAACATTATCATTTGGGGCATTTTTTGACGTCACCAATTCTCCAACTCTAGAGAAAGTTGAAAAAGCAAATAAGAAAATTGCCTTGAACAAAACTTGATCATATGTACACTTGACAACTAATGTTATACTTTGTATCAACTTGTTTAAAATAGGAATTGTGATTGGAAGACGGCTATCAAATGTTTTTGATAATCTATATGTGCCTGTAACTAATTTCTCAACTAAAAACGACTGAGTGTTGTCAGGCATTGACATCATTTTGTGAACATAGGCTATGGCGGATAGATATGTTGAAATTGTACTAGGAGCATATGATTTTTTAAACATGTAGGCAATAAACAATGAAATGGTAGCTACAGAAAGTGGTGGCTGAAGGCTTTGGTTCATTATTTCTGTACAGAAAGAGTCAAAAGTTTTCCATGCGCGGCTGTAAGTAGCTCGAGTTGATGGAGCTAGAGCTGCATTTGCTAAGATTGTAACGTACTCCAAAAGTTCTGTGGCTGTAATTGATGTGGAACGGTTTGGGTTGAGCAGCTGGGGATATTCTCAAAAACTGTTCTACCTGTAAACGAGAAAGGCAATCTGCAAAAATATTCTTCTTCCCAGGTATATGCTTTGCTTTTAATAATATGTTAAATTGCAAACATCTGAAAACCATGTATCTAACCATTTGCATAGCTGGACCATCAGATGTTGATTGTTTATTGATTACAGAAACCAGTGCCTCATTGTCAGTGAATAACAGAATAGAGTGATTTCTCCACAAAGTCCCCCATAACTCAATTGCTAAGATTATAGGGTAAAACTCCAAGGTCATTATATTGATGTTTTTCCAGTTTTCTGGGAATGGACCATAAAACCATTTTGACCCGTATATGCCTGCATAACCTTTAGATTGTGCAGCGTCAGTGTGAAGTTCCAAAGTATTACTGGACATGAAACTTTCATTTAAAAACATTGATTTCCCATTAAAAGAATCTAAAAACTGTAGCCATATTCTTATGTCATCTTTTGTTTCCTGATTCAGATAAACATGATTTTGACCATCAGATACAGTCATAGTTAAATTAATCATCCTTCTCAAAAATGCCCGTCCTGGTTGAATAACGGAACAAGCAAAATTCAAGACTCCAATAAGTGATTGCAGTTCTTTTAAAGTACAACGTTTCATGTGTGAGAACTTTTCCAGAAGATGTCGACATTTTGTTATCTTATCCGGAGGCAAACGAGCTTCTTGTTTAATTACGTCCAATGTTATTCCCACAAAATCCATAACTTGAGAAGGGAGTTCAGTCTTTTCTGCTGATAAGGGTACCCCCAAGTCTTCACATAAATTGACGAACGCCTTGAGTTTGGAAATTGCATCCTCTTTCGATTTCTCAATGATCAGAAAATCATCCAAGATATGCACCATTGAAGTGATACCTAATTTCGTCAATGCTATCCATTCTAACGCAGTACTGAACTCTTCAAATATTTTACAACTGGTCCGACATCCCATTGGGAGACAACAATCATAGTAGAACTTATTATTCCATTTAAAACCTAATAATTCATAATCTGACGGATTTACTGGAAGGATTCTAAATGCCGATCTAACATCGGTTTTGGATAAGAAAACTTGATATTTGTGGCTACGTAATCGTTTGATTTCATTAATGGCTTCATGTATGCCTGCATAATGTACTGCAGCTGATTCGTCGGAAATACCAGCATTTACCGAATTAGACTTTTTGTCTGGATACGACAAGTGATGAATTAATCGCCAAGCTGATTTAGATTTTTTAGGTACAAGACCTAATGGTGAAACCCTCAAATTTAAAAAAGGTTTTTCTAAATAGGGGCCCATCACTCTTTGACAATTAACTTCTTTGTTAATTTTTTCTTGTACTATTAAAGGATTGCTTTTAGCTGATTTAAGGTTAGAGCAATTAAACTGTGATCTAGGTCCATTATGTTCCAATCGAAAACCATTTTTAAAACCGTTTAAAAGATAAAGTGTTTTTTCTGAGTCATAACCTTGCAAATGAAATTTCAATCTATCTGTCTTAATAGGAGTAGGTAGTTTACATTTGTTTAGGTTTGGTTGCAGTAGCTGTAGGTCGTTGTAAGTTAGCTGTGTTTTCAAAATTTCTGGACGGTCCATTCTCATTTGATCTGTTTGTTGTTTTATTCTTGTAGCAGTGGGACTTAGAATGACCTTTGAAACAGATACTGCAGATATGGGAGTATCCACAAGTTCCATCACAAATTCGCCCCTCATTAAACCTGTTGCATGTTCTACGAGGGGCGCTGTTTGGAAAGGGCTTTGCATTATTGCTTGTTTGAGTCCTTTTCATTGTGTTTGTATTATTTGCTTTGGAAATAAATCTATTAAGGGACCTTGTATGTAAAATTTGATCGACGTAACTCCAAGAAAGTGTGTCATCATTTTGCATTAATTGCCTAAAATTAACATCATAAAAATACCAGTCGCCACCATCCTTTTGAATTTGGCGAATCAAATCCATATAAATGGCTAAATCCTCTGATAAAGTAGGGTGATTGGGGTTAAACTTCCTAATTACAGAAGAGAAAATGCTAAATGCATCGGTCCAACTTTCAATATTAACATATCTCTTTTTCTTTCCTGATGTCAGGCCCACCCTGTTGTTCTGAACAGCTAAATGGAAATCCAGTTCGGCAGGATGGTGGTCAACTAGTATGTCTGACATATCAATAAACTCCTTATTTTTAATTTTTTCTTGGAGTTTAGAATTAATCTTAGTATATAGAGGTCTACCTATTGGTTTATATGTAGTTGTGGCATGGTGAACCTGATCAAAACCTGCAACCAAGCTTTGTGCAGGTATTTGAACTATGTTTTGAGTATTGCGGGTGCCAAAATTAGACACGTTTTCGCTTGAAAAGCTAGCAGTTTGTGTGTGGTGTGTGGGTTCACCTGTTGTTTCTTCCTGTTCGATGACATCCATCTCAACAGGGTGGGGTCTTTTCTGACTGGGTTGAGGCAATATGCCATTTTCCTTCAGATTTTCAAGAACTTTGGCAGTCACAGCTGCTGAGATTGCAGCTGTCATTGCATCCTCTTGTGTCTGGTCCTTTTTTTGCAGTTTGGCTTGCCTCTCACTAGGCTTCCTTTTAGGAGGCATCCTGTTAATATACATGATACTATCAAAATAAATAAGCTACACATTTATACAAGTTTATTGTAAATAAAGTATATGTCTATATAAAGATTTATTGAAACAATCAATCATCAATTTCCGTTGACCAAATTAATATGGTCTATTGCTAGATCAAATCCATGGCCTATAATTAAAATCATTTGACCATATCCATGATATACAACAACTTGACCAAATACATGGTCTATAAATACAGCTATTGACCAAAACCATGGCCATGACCAAATACATGGTCTAAAAATAATAGTTATAAGCCAAAACCATGGCCACGACCAAATACATGGTCTATAATAATATACATGATCTAAAATCAATTTTCTATTGACCAAATACATGGTCTGTGAAAAACAGGTATTGACCAAAACCATGGTCACGACCAAATACATGGTCTATAATAATATATATGATATAAACTCAATTTTCATTTGACCAAATACATGGTCTAAAAATAACAGTTATTAGCCAAAACCATGGCCACGACCAAATACATGGTCTATAATAATATACATAATCTAAACTCTATTTTCATTTGACCAAATACATGGTCTAAAAATAATAGTTATTAGCCAAAACCATGGCCACGACCAAATACATGGTCTATAATAATATACATGATCAAAATCAATTTTCTATTGACCAAATACATGGTCTATGAAAGACAGGTATTGACCAAACCCATGGTCACGACCAAATACATGGTCTATAATAATATAAATAATCTTTAATCAATTACTATTGACCAAATACATGGTCTATGAAAAACAGCTGTTGACCAAATTCAAGGTCATGACCAAATACATGGTCTATAAATAACATTTATTGATTCTATCGTCATGATTAGATTTGTTTACTAAATGTTGAGTCCATTCAAGCTTAAATAATTAAAATGTAATGATTACCTGATGTAACAAATTCAAAGGTGAGACAGCTTCTTCACAATATTTACGAACAATATACAAACTTGTACTGTAGTATAAAAACTCTCAAAAACTGAAAATATAGAAACTAGATAAATATTAAATTTAAAATCAGGAAAGAATACATATAATAATTATTCATTCTGTAAAATCAGATTTGAATAAACAGTTATTTCAACAAAAATATGCATCTGTTATGAATCAATATGTTGTTATAACATGCACGATTTAACCTGGATGTAAAATGTTTTGAAAGTACAATAAATACATTTTGTAAGACAACATTCACCACTTTCATATTTGTCAGTATTCTTTGTTCATGCAGAATTAGTAAAACTAACCTCAACGAGCATATTAAATGAAGAGAAACATCTACTCTACACTAAGACTCTATAGCATGCAAAATTGCCAGACGTAAACTTCTATAATATTTTTGCATTCCCAATGCCGACAAATGAACACCGTCGGAAGCAAAGATTTGCAATGGGCTATTCATCAGCCGTAAATGTTTCCAAAAATGTTTCTTGTCATCTACCAGGATGGGTAACATCTGATTCACTATCCTTCTTTTGTTCTCATACTGTTCTGGTTATGTACCAAGGTTGAGTCCTCGTAAAAAGTTCACATACAACGATCTTATTTACAAAGCTGTAGTGTAGTTGAAAATCAGACATCAAATCCACAATGTTACATGCTAATGTCTCTGCTTTCAAACTTGGATCACATAAATCGTTTCCTCCTATCTGTAAAATAATTACCGAGGGCTGAAATTGCTGAATGTGAGCATTTAAATCTTCATTGTTTTTTAGTCTGTCCACTGTACCTCCACTAATACCATAACAACTCACGCTGCATTGAGCTAAATTAAAGTCCGGTGATAACTTCGGCTCGTATGTTAATGCTTGTGTTAGACGAGAAATAAAGCTGTGTCCTAATATTAAAACTTTCGGACCTGGCGTAATCTGAATATCCATTTTCACTTTTGACAATGTCAATATTTAGAACGACGAAAAATAACTGTAACTTCTTAACGTATCTTCCTCCAAAGAAGGTGCACCGCAAAACAACTTCCAACAAAGTTTGTAAGTTACGACTTAATAATTACCGTAAATTATTAGATTGGAAGTAAACAATATACGTTGAATAAGAAAATGTTCATATAAATAGAAATATTGTTTATTCAATTAACGGAAAGAAACAAAATCTTCAAATGAGTTTGATATGCATACGATTGCAAATTAATGTTCGTACACAATCAATTTCCAAGATGGCGATGACGCTCTGCTTCTTTGATTAATATTGCATTTAACTGAACAACAATAATAAGTGCAAACGACTGCAATTACAAATATTACCTGGTAGTTCTTCAATAATAAGAATTATATAAATTGTCTAAATGTCCAAATAACTGATAAAAATTGATAAAATCCCAAATAAAATCTTGTTTACATAAATATCGATCGTGTTGCTTATCAAGGATGTGTAAACTGTGACGTGTAGTGTAAATACTGACACACATAATCTAGGCAGGGGCTCTCCAAAGGGAAAGGCAAATTAACTTAGAATAAAACTAAAGATTTCCGTCATCTGCATAAAATAAGTTATTAAAATAACTTGCCTATATTCTTATTCATATCGTCTCAGGTGAATGATTGTGTTCTCGTAAAACTAAACACCGATCATATAAGAACAGTATCAAAGTTTCTTGGTCTCAATATGGACAAAGTGAGTATATTACTATGTGTGTTTTGTAAGTTTACTTTTATAATTTGCATTAGATACATTTACATGTACATGTATAGAACATTATTTACATTTGTTAAATTTTACAATGCAATATTTTCCTACAAATGCATATACTATCATTTATGTTAAACTGTTAAGTCGAAACTAATAATAAGACTATAAATTAAGTTGACTTGTCACGTATTCATTGAAGGAAAGAGACTTGAAAGAAATTTGTATTTGCTTCTCTTAACGTTGCTCGTCATTATTTTCCTATAATGTCCCAGTCAAGTTTAAAATTGCATAAGTTTGTGTTTTATTTAATCATACTTATATGTTTGTGCAGATGTTTTTGTCCACATTGCTTGCAAGACAATATGTAAAATACGGTGTGGCAGTTCAAACATTTATCAAGGAAACTTCACTGCTGAGCTGGCTTATGGTTACTCGGAGCAATCCTTTAGTCATATCTACAAAAGTACCAGCAATGTTTAATCCTGCAACATGTGAGCCTTACAATAAAACTGGCTCCACGGTAGACTATGTGGTCTGTCCTGTACTGTATTTGCAGGAAGGGAGAACAATCATTGAAAAGGGAGTTGTCGCGTGTAAATAAGGATATTAGAAATTATTTTGGGTTAAAATATGATACTGTATATATTAGTTTGTAGATACAACATTCTGTTTAAACAAATGATTACTTGTTTCAAACATGAAGTTATCATGAATTGATTTTAAATTGGTGGACAGCCGTCAGTGAAAATATTAAGCATTTCTAAGATGAATAATTAAAAGAAAAATTTTAAGTTTGCAAAATGTCAACTCAAACAATGGCTGTATTGTTACCAAGGAAACTGAATTGAATGTGAAAAATTTTTAAAGAAATAGTCAAAAAAAGTAATTGTTCTGTCCAAAAAGAATATGTTCAATTTTAAGATTAAAATGTGAAATACATTGCAAATTAAATTTATCTGTTTCTTTTGATTATTTCTCGAATTTTATAAAACACTAACCCCACTATAAACTCGGCGTGATCTGAAGTGTCCCGCAAGGGAAAACAGATTCTGCTTCACATACACAAGTTGTATTACTCGTATGTAAAAACCTGGTGATCATTCTAACTGGGAAGGGTCCATTCGGGGGAAAAGAAGACGGGTTTGTGGTTACGACAATTAATCATCTGAACAATAATTTCAGACTGAAAAGATGAGAAATAATTATTAACAAAAGTTTTGAGCTCCAAGGTCAACAAAAAAGTCCATACAACTGACAAAATCAAACGTTAAACTTTATCGATCAACAGAACGAACGGAAATCAACTGTCATCTTCATGAGTTTCTTTAGGCATTTTTCGAACACAATGGTGGGTTAAATCCGGTTTATAGCTACATAAAACGCTACCCTGTATGCTAGTTATTAATAGTTCCGTTAAATTGACAAAAATCACGTGAGCATCCAAAACAAACAAATTGGATTAATGAGGCAATATTTTGGATCCAGCAACCAAAATTGTGAAAACATACATTACAGACATACAACACAACTGACTTAAACATTTAAACAAAAAATGCCTGTACAATGTATATTTAAATATACGTACAACTGTGTTTTGTGTTTTCAATCGAGATCGGTTCTACTGGAATTGCTTAAGACCATGGTGACGCTTTTGTTTAATTTCCAATGTATTGCAATTGCTATTAAGTGTAGGACGTCTAAATTGAAACAAAAATACGTCAGTAAGCTAAATGATATAGAGACAAAAGAATGACCAGAGACTCTAACACACTATTGTTTTGATAATTTTATTTGTTCGTCTTTTCTGAATTTTCTTATACTGTATTACTTTCAGTTCACTCAAAAAGCCACATTGAAATATGCTTCTTCTTTTTCCAATATATAATTTTTACTTTTCATAGTTCTATCCAGTACACCTATGTTTTTTACTGTAAAGAACACGCTAATCTTTCGTACTGGCCTGATCATTTCATAGACAAATAAGGAGATGTGGCAGTATTGTTAAATAGACAATTATTCACCACAGTTTAAACTACGATGATGTAAACATATGTATTTGTTTATAGTACCATCAAGAAACACACACGTTGCAACAGGTATTTCAAGTGAAGTGACTGTGATAATCCCCATTACTGAACGAGACAGTTGCTTGTTGATGATATTGTCGTAACAGTGAGAGATTTAGCGCTATAAAACCAGGTTCAATCCATCATTTTCTACATTTGAAAATGCCTGTACCAAGTCAGGAACAAGACAGTTGTTGTCCATTCGTTTGATTTGTTTCGTTATTTGAATTTGCGATGTGATTAGGGACTTTCCAAATGAATTTTCCTCGGAGTTCAGTATTTTTGTGATTTTAATTTTTATACATTCATGAGACCTACAAGCTGACGTAACTGGTTAATTTAAATAGTAAAGGGTACGTGTTCGCGTTAATTAACGTACCATAGACAATGTTTTAAGCTCATTGATTTTTTTCAAGATTTCACGCTAGGACGAAATTTCGAAGAGATATTGGCCAAAGCTAGTTTGTCTAGAGATTTTGTCAAGTGTGTTCTGGAAGATCAAGTCTATATATGAGTGAAAAGCAAATGGAAGACTTGAGCACGGATTACGGTCAAAGTGATCGAAATTTAACCATGTCGTTTTGATATATATTTTCAAGTCGTACCGTATGTTCAATGACGCTCTTTGTGATACATTTTTCCATAACTGTTAGGCACTTTCCTAATTATTTCCGTCTTTTCCCAGATGATAATGCACTAGATTATAGGACACGTATTGCATATCAATGATCACGAAGCTATAGCACATTAACTCTGTGAGCTGGCCAGAACAATCATCTGACTTAATTTTAGTGGAAAAATGAATGGTTAATTATTGTTCGTCGCTTCACCAATATCCTCATGCTCTGTGGTTCTCTTATCCCGGCTTTGAGAGCAGGAATTAACAGCGATGTCACAATATCTGGAGAAAAGTGATCTGTCAATACTTTGTCAGCGACGTCACAATGAGCGAGGAGATGGTATTAAGCTTGTAAAACAGTATAAGGGAGGCAAAAAATATCAGTAAACGAGCGAACCGGTTAACGTGTTTTCTACATATAGATATCGAAAAATATTAGCCGTTCGACATGTTTTAAGCATTTTTTTTAAATATACGTTCACTCACAAAAAATAGTATACTAGTAGTGTAGCTCACGGGTAATAGTTTACGATATCAGTGTGTATTGATTGGATAACAACGAATGTGTGTCATACTAAAATTCAACTTCATATCCCAATGAAGTTTATCATTCATGCCTGACACGTGCTGTCACAAAAAAAGTACACAGGTTATTCAAAGAAATAAATAATAAAAATAGGGGTGTTTTTATGATCATAGCTAAAAACTGTAATAATAAGTATCGAAAGTCACTTTTAGTAATTTCATAGGGTTGTAAAAGCGCTGACCGTGCGGTACGCACATTTTTACAATTTACTTCAGTCAACGCTTTTACACCCCAATTCATTTTTTTTAACTTCAAACGGTAAAGTCATATATATATATTAGGAAATATTAGGATTTGATAAAGTTTTCCAATATAAATATATTAGACGTCTGTATGCATTCATTACTGGGAGAAATCTTCGAGTTATTAGACTAAAGCGAAAAATATCTATTATTAAAGAAAAAATCTTGTTCATTTTGCCTATATAACTGGATGAGGGTGTCTTGCAGGTCTTTGTCTATCAAATCATCATCAAATAATTCAGCATATTAAGGTGAGCAGGCAATTCAAGTAAACCCCCCTTTTGTAAATGCATATGTTCCACAATGTTCTTTTGTTGATGTTATAATAATAATACAGTTGAAAAAAAAGTGTGTTTGTTTATTGTTTACGACAGTATTATTCTGGGAGATAATTCAATATATTTTTCAAGATAACAAACAGGTGTTTCCCCCTTCAATTCAAGTTACTTTTACCAGGCTACACCTCTGTGACTTCAATAAAGAAATAAAGAAATAACGAAGCAATCAATTCATTCTTTGCTTTAAATCACTATTAGAATCACAACATTATTATTTATTTTTTTAACTTTGAGTAAGATAATCTTCAGGCCTATGTTGATACATTTTTTTTTTATTGTGTTCTTTTTTTTTTTTATTAATTTTTAAAAACCGTTCATTATTTATGCCAATACTGTGAAACCAATCTGATGTGTTTTGTACATTATCGCCAGTGTCATTTTATTGTATGTGTGTTGTGTGTATGTGATTACAATATGTACTTTATTACTGTTTTACAATTAACTTATTTGCTCTCGGGTTTATGTTCTATCTGTTTTATATACATAACCTATGGGAATAGATAATAATATTAATATACTATCTATGAATGTAAGGGGTTTATTTTCTAATAAAAAGAAAAGATTGGATGTCTTTGATTGGGCAAAGGACAAACATGCTTCAATTATATGCTTTCAAGAAACACATAGCAGTAAAGATGTTGAAAAAATATGGGAAGAAGAATGGGGCAATACTTGCATTTTTTGTCACCATAACAATAGAAGCGCTGGAGTTAGTATCATGTTTAAAAAGGGTTTAGATTTTACTATTCATGACACTAAATTTGACCAGAATGGTCGTTATATTGTTATTGATATCACTTTATTTGAACAGAGATTGACTTTAGTATGTTTATATGGATATAATACAGATGAACCATTATTGTTTGCTGATATATTATATAAAATAGCATTGTATGCTAATACTAGTATTTTATTATGTGGTGATTGGAATGTTGTCCAGGACTGCAATCTAGATACATATAACATTTTACATAAAAGAAATCCCAAATCTCGTGAAAAGATTGAAGAAATTATTGAAAAATTAGAATTATTAGATCCTTGGCGAACATGTCACCCTACTGACAGAAAATTTACTTGGCGTCAACCTTCTCCTATTAAACAAAGTCGACTAGACTATTTCTTAGTCACTGAGGACATATATTCTCTTATGAAGAACACGAAGATTATACCCGGTTATAAGACAGATCATTCTGCCATTGTCTTTACTTTTTCTGCCAGTCTTGCTAAGCGGGGAAAGGGGTATTGGAAATTTAATTCACAACTTGTAAGAGATGTTGAGTATGTGAAAAAAATTAAGACATGTATAAAAGACACTATTTCTGAGTATTATCTTTCAGGTGACATTCAAAATTGTCTCGATGTTAAACTTACATGTAATGATCAATTATTTTTTGAAATCCTGAAGATGAAGATCAGGACTTTGTCCATTTCTTATAGTATTGGAAAAAATAGAGAGGATAGAGAACATACATCTAAGCTTGAAAAAGAGGTTGAACAATTAGAAAATATTATGAATATGTCACCAAATGTTAATGTTCAAGCTACTTTATATGGGAAGAAACTAGAACTAGAAAATAAAAGGGAACAAAAGATTGAAGGTTTACTCCTCAGATCAAGAGCAAACTGGCACGAAAATGGAGAAAAATGCTCCGAATACTTTTGCAAATTAGAGAAGAGTAATTTCATTAAAAAGACAATGGCTGAATTGATTGATGACCAAGGTAAACATATTTCTGAACAGTCAAGCATTCTTTTTGAACAACAGAAATTTTATAAAACTCTGTATTCAAGCAGAAGATCTGACAGGGAAGACAACTCTTTTTATAACCATAATGTTAAACTCACACAGGAACAAAGTGATCTGTGTGAGGGTAACTTGACATTTGATGAATGTGCTATGGCACTGAAACATATGACAAATGGTAAGAGTCCAGGTTCTGATGGATTTACAGTTGATTTTTATAAAAATTTTTGGAGAGATCTTTTGTATATCGATCTTTATATTTTGGGTATGAGCATAGAAATTTTTCTAGTTTTCAATATCAGAGTGTCATTACTTGCCTTCCAAAAGATGGAAAAGATAGGAGATATATGAGTAATTGGCGACCCATCAGTTTACTGAATACTGACATTAAAATAGCTTCAGCAGCTATAGCTAACAGACTCAAACCAGTATTACCATTTATTATAAGTGAAACTCAGAATGGGTTTATTAAAGATAGGTTCATTGGGGAAAACATTCGCTTATTATATGATCTTATGCACTATCTTGAAGAGCATAATATGACTGGTTTACTGTTACTTGTCGATTTTGAGAAAGCATTTGATTCTGTTGAGTGGGATTTTATAGTAAAAGCTCTAAAAAGCTTTAATTTCGGACCATCTATATGCAAATGGTTTGAGACTCTCTATTCAGAAGCTAAAAGCTGTGTAATAAATAATGGTAATTTGTCAAGTTTCTTCAATCTTGAGCGAGGCTGTAGACAAGGTGACCCCCTATCCCCATATTTATTTATTATAGGTGTTGAATTATTAGCGCTAAAACTAAAATCTACATCTGACATCCATGGTATTCCTATTCACAACAAAGAATTATTGTTGAGCCAGTATGCTGATGACACATTTCTTGTTTTAGATGGAAAAGAAAAATCTTTAGAGGAGACTTTAAAATGTTTTGATTCTTTTCACAGGGTTTCTGGGCTAAAAATGAATGCATCCAAGACCAAAGCTGTTTGGATTGGAACCAAAAAATATTCAGACCATATACTTTGTCCTAATTATAATCTTCAATGGACAAAGTCAAATTTCAAACTTTTAGGAATAGATTTTTCATTAGATTTACAAGCTATGTTAGATATAAATTTCACAAAGAAAATCAAGGAAATGTCATCAATACTTAAGGCTTGGGAACACAGAAAACTTACATTACTTGGTAAAATTACTGTTGTAAAGACTCTGGCATTACCAAAGATAGTTCATTTGCTAACAGCTTTACCAAATCTATCCCAGATTAAAATTAAAGAGTTTAATACTCTCTTTTATAACTTTATTTGGAATGGGAAATTAGAACGTATAAAACGCAATACACTAATTGGGGATTTTATGCAGGGAGGTTTGAACATGGTGCATTTGTCATCTTTTAGTACATATCTAAAAATAAGCTGGGTTAGAAGACTTCTTTTGAATTTAGAGGGGTCATGGCAGACTTTATTATTGTCTGAATTAACCAAATTTGGTGGTGACAGAGTCTTTTCTTTACAAAAAGAAAAACTACTAGAAGTTCATGGCTATGTTAAGAATCCTTTTTGGAAAGATGTTTTATTTTGCTTACATACTGCAAAGCCTGATACTAAGGCTTGTACACATGATATACTATCGCTAGATATTTTAAATTTTGTGCCACTTTCAGATTACACTATTTATATGCAATGGAAGGACTTTGGTGTACAGTATATAAAAGACCTTGTAAATTGTCAAAACAAAGAATTCTTTACATTTGAAAAGATTAGACATAAGATTCTTACAAATAATTTTCTGAAATATTACAGTCTAATCTCCAATATTACAAAATTTATTAAAGATCACATAAAAGAATATTGTGGTTCTCAACAGATTGAAAATGTCAAAATCTCTGATGCTTTTTGTACTCAGATTATTAATAATAAGAAACCAAAATTTGTGTATAAGAGTCTTATCGATCATATATTTCAACCTCCCCTTGAAAAATTTCAGAAATGGGAGCAGTTGTTAGACTCAGAAATTGAAAATTGGCAAACATACTTTATGCTACTAAGGAAGTCTTGCAAAGATACCTACTTAAAAAGCTTCCAATACAAAATACTGCACCAAATAATTCCAACAAACTCTTTTTTGTACAAGATAAAGAAGAAAGATTCTAGTTCATGTACTTTTTGTAAACTTGATGACGAAACTATTGTACATTTTTTCTATGATTGTCCAATAACATATCAATTTTGGTCATCATTATTACAGCAAATAAGATTGTATAGCAGGGATTTTGCCATCAGTAAAAATCAGATATTCCTTGGTTTCTATTCAGAAAGCTTATTCATGAATCTTTTATTTATAGTAGCAAAAAACTATATTTATAAATGTAAGTTTAAGGAACTTACTCCTAATATTTTTGGTTTTAAAAATAGAATAAAACAGTATCAGTCATATGAATATTATATTGCAAAAAAATATAATAATGTTGAGGTATATGAAAAATTTTGGACCCCATTACAATATATATTTCCACCATAGAGTATGATATTAATCTGTGAGCAAATTTTCTGATTAGATTTTGGTTATTCTTTGATGTAATTGTGAACAATAATTATGTACATAATTAAGTAATGTATGTGTGTATGTAAGTAAGAATTGTATGTGTGTATGAGAGACTGAGAGAAAGTGAAAGTGAATGCAAGTGGTTCTCATTTCTTTTTTCTATTTACCTCTTTACATTGTTATTTCCTGATATTTATTTATATATTCATAAAGGACTAGGGGCTATAAGGGCCATTTTGGTTTTTTTTGTGGTTTTTGTTGCTTTTCTTTTTCTTAATTACTTTCAGTGTGTTTTAAAGCTTATCTTAGCTATTTATTTTTAATTTTTTTTTATTTATATTTTTTTTTTTTTCTTGTGAGGGAGGAGTTAAAATTTAATAAAATCATTTAAACATTTATTGCTTTAGAAAAGGGAGGGAAGAGAGGAGAAAGAGAAAAAAGAAATGAAACTACTATGGATTTAAAATCTTTGTTTGATTCCTTAAAATCTAAAACTAAATAATATGTCATTTATGAAGAACTGTTTATTTTTTGTTTGTTTTATAAGACATTTATATTGAACCATCTTTATATTTGTTAGCATCTAACTTACATGTATTTATACTGGTACATTATATATATATATTTGGTGAATATTACTAACAACCACTAACTCCTTTATATATAAATATCATTACTAATGTTAACGAGGCCGGGATAAGGTACCGGTAATCGATGTTTTAAACTAACAAATGTAAAGATTTCAATAAAATATATATACCTTCAAAAAAAAACAAAAAAAACAAAAAAAAAAAAAACAAAAAAAAAAAAAACAAAAAACAAAAAAAAAAAAAGTATTATTCTGGTTCCGCAGTCGGAACGTTTTGCAATTTAAAAAATGTTTCGAACCAGTCAACGATAGCGGCGTTTTGTTTACATAGTTGTCAATCGGGGTCACGCAAGGTTAAGATGATGACAAAATAGTTTCGGTAACATGTGAGCGAGGCATAATGCATAATTTGAATACTATACAATGTACAAATAAAGCAAAATTTATTTGTACAACTGTCGAATAGAAGGCTAATTGCAGGGTAAATGTAATCCATCATTTACATCTCATTTATACAACTTCAATACCAGTTAAAAAAAATCAAAATCACATACATCATACGTTTCTTCATATTATGATAATGAAACATGGCTTTTTGATTCGTCAGTTTGAAAATAATATTATTAGTTACATAGTGTGCTAGTGACCTAATACGGTATTTATGGGGTCAGTAAATTCCATATGGGGTGAGAGCGAAGCTCGAATCCCCATCTGGAATTTACTGACCCCATATATACCGTATTACGTCACTAGCACACTATGTAACGAATTTATCTTACCGACTATCTTAACGTGTGAAATTAAGACTAGTGATTCTCAAAATGAGAAAGTCTACTAAGAAAATACTTCCATTGATCCTACAAAAACAGATGCCAACAATAACGACTTGTAAGGTTTAAATGTGTTTTATGAATTTTTTTCAATCTTAATCATCAATTTCTTCGTCTGTTGGAACTTTTAAGATTTTTTCTCAGTACCGTTTTTTTTTAAAGGGACATAACACCTTTACTAACCGTGTATGAAATAAGCCCCGCCCCCTTCTTACCTAATAAGGAATATAAAGGGACGTAACTCCACTACTAACCGTGTATGAGATAAGCCCCGCCTCCCTACTAACCTAATATCAAATGTACACGGTTTGCACGCGGACGCTTTTAACCAATCATATTCCTGGAAATGTATAGTAGGTAAGATAAAGATAGATCTTAAATATAAAGATGACTCCTTAGGGTTCTTAGATGAATATAGGTATAATTTATTCATGTTATTATTTGGAAAATTCTTTAAAATAACAACAGTGGCAAAAGATTGAAGCGTGACTATTTGTTGTACTGAGTCCTACGTTTTTGTTTATGATCCTTTAAGACTGTCAAATCTTTCATTACGAAGGAAATTCTCTCAGGTATTGACTGTATATTCACAATCTTAATGATTTGTCGTCCACATTTTTGTGTCAGAATTTCAGTTCCTGGAAATCATTCTGTTGATTTGTAATCTATTTTTCATCGGTCGTTTTTTTGTTTTGTTTGTTGCTTTAATACGAGAATAAACGGAAATATTATGAAAAATCTAAAACGTTTCATAATTGTTTTGGATAAATCACAGACCCTACAATAACGAAACGCACAAAACCAAACTTTATATTGTTTGTACGAAAAGAAAATATATTGCAGTAAGTTTCTGATCTTATCGAAATCAAGTGATCTATACAAGGAAAGACACAGGGTTTTAGAAAAGGGGCACCAAAACAGAATATCTATTGATTTTTTTCAATAGTTTCATGCAAAACAATTGTTTATTTTCCAATTAGAAACTGAAATGATACGCCCTATACATCCCTCGAATCAGCTATATATGATATTATTACGTAAGTATTTCTGTATTGGCCTTGTTATTGGTCCGAGGCTTGCTGTATTGGCCTGAAGCGAAGCCGAAGTCCAATACAGCTGACCGAAGACCAATACAGTATCTTTATTAATTAACTACAGTGTTACAATATTTTTTTTAATTTCATTTCACAAGAGAAATATTTTACCTTGAAGTGGAACTATCCAAATCTCAGTTTCTTTTTATTAGATGCAATATATAATGATCTGGTGCTGTTTCGTGGTGTCTTCAGCATTTTCTACACTTTCCAGTCACTATAACATGTATAAAGTGTTACAATTTTAATTTAGAGTCAACACATGAATAGTAATTGGAAAGGTAATGCCATTGCATGTGTCATGCAGAAACTAATTGAATATATTCTAAAAAAAATAATGTAGGAGTTGAAAATGATACAACTATCCATAAGCCAAATGACCAAAGAACGAAGATGTGCATAATAACAGAATGCAAATGCCTGGTTCTGGTTTAAAAATAAATGACAGTTTACAAAAAAAAAGCGAATGTAAACAAGTATTTGTACCATCGTGAAATTATGAGGTCGCCAAGAAATGAACTGTGTGATAATCTACTCGTTCCCCAAACCTGAAATAAGCCCATCGTCTGCTTTCAAAATGCTTTTTAAACTAATGTGACCGTCTTTATCCTGAAATATATGCCATACTGAACTTTACAGCATGTTTATGATGACTAAAGGAAAACTGTGTCTTCCAAACAACTGTTTACTTTCAGTTTGTGTTTATCGTGACTTTCGGTATAAAAACTAGAGACGTTCCGAAATCCTGTATTTGTGTCATCTCGACCAATATAGAATAACTCGGCCATTACAGAAAAAAATCTATATTGGCCGAGTTATGCTGTATTGGTCGAGTTTACACCTTATACTGCATAGGCAGATTTCATCATATTTAGTCCAATAACAGTGTAGTTAATTAATAAATCAAATTATCGTTATTTGTCGTCGGCGTCGATTGAAAAATTGTATTTTGATCATTCATTGAAATGGGTATTTTTCCTGCGTTTATTTTGTTCACGATTAGTTTCATATTTTTTATTCACTATACATATTGCAACTATTTATAACCATTTTAAACTCAAACACGTGACAAAATATTTTTTTACTTCCTGTTTGAATAATTGTCACAATTATCTTGTTTTCTTTAAGGTGAGTAAATGATTAACATTTAACTTAAAGTTTTTACTTCAAAACAGTGTGCTTATTAAAAATGAAACCCAACGTAATTAAAATAAGGATATTTATAATTAATTCATATCAATTCCATTGTTCTCGTTATTGACCTTACAAACTTACATGACTTCTGAGTGGAAATATGTATAACAATATCTTCACGTGAACTTCTATCGTCAAGTATACGCGTTAAACAACCAACAATCAATCAATCAAGTATTTGTCTTTGTGTGTATGTATTAAATGTATAAGTAACTGTTATTCAAATGACAAGCACGTTTCCTTATTTCTATGTTCTTCTGTTCGACAGTAAAATCGAACAAATAAAAAAGGGGAGGAGTTGACTGTTAATAAAAGAGGGACGAAAGATACCAGAGGGACAGTCAAACTCATAAATCGAAAACAAACTGACAACGCCATGGCTTAAAATGAAAAAGACAAACAGACAAACAATGGTACACATGACACAACATAGAAAACCAAAGAACAAACAATCGTCGTGTCATATGTTTTCGTATGTCATATGTTTTCGTATCAACCACATTTCGTCAGTTTAGACTGCACACGTGTTTTTCGGTTTCTATATTTGGAACAACAACAACGCTAGAACATGACAAATGTATAAATGTATGACATATTTACAGTAGTTTTTAAAGATGTTAGAACTAATTATACTAAACTTACCTGTTCAGCCATTTTCATTTAATGTCAAAATATGCATCAT
Source organism: Mytilus galloprovincialis (assembly GCF_965363235.1). NCBI lineage: Eukaryota > Metazoa > Mollusca > Bivalvia > Mytilida > Mytilidae > Mytilus > Mytilus galloprovincialis. Next base: position 77,148,550 of record NC_134845.1, on the reverse strand, counting down.
TAGAAAAGTTGAAGAGAAACATTCTGAGGAGTTACAGACACCGGGTCCTCAATACATGTGACTGTCATGTCGTGTTTTTATCATTTTCATTACAAACCAGTGAGTTAAAGTTATATGGTTCTTATATAAAATACTTGTTCAAAATTCATTTATTCAATATCCTATGGACAATTCTTTGTATACACCCTTGATACATAAAGATGAAAACAGTTTTATTTTTTACATTTAATCCCAAATATTGAAAACTGCATTTATAATATAATAATGTCCTTTGTAGAAACCCAGTGCAAATCTGAAATGTAATCATAATGTTTCAATTTCAGCACATAAAACACCAACCTTAAACTATTTACTTGTTATTTGTGGTACTAAAAAGTATTTAATAAAAACAAAATATGATTCAAGCGACTACCAGAACCACGACTTTAGAAAATACTCATTTCCGGATTTTATAGCCATTTCCTGTTCCTGTATTGATCCAATTTTTCATTCATACGAAAACATATGACAGCGTTTTGTTGACATAAGAAAATCGCTAAGTAATCAGAAACATTAGAAAACGTAGTGAGCTTGGACAAAAAAATCTAGACACACAAAATCATTCAACAGATTATGCTTTAAGAAGTTGAGTAAACACCTAAATAAAAACTCAAGAGTAATAACCAGTAGGCAGTGAAAATTGTTATCAGTACGAAAATACATCACACGAGGATGTAAATACTTTTTATCTGGTTGGATCTTAATAAAAGATCTTAATAAAGAATTTACAACTGTGAATTATAATTGCTAACAGAATTAGAGAACCAGGTACAGTCTTTCCATGACTGTCCAATAAATGCATAGTCGGGACAGCATCTGTAAAATACCAGTACCTGCAAATGAATACACTTTTTTTCAACTTGTAAAATGTGTCTGTTACTTTTGTTTTTATACATATGAATAAAGTCTTGGCTTTCATGACTTTGTGCTCCTGCTCTATGCATATACTAGCCGGTCTAAAAAAATAGCAACAACTGAACAGATCAATCTGAGTGTTAATTTTTCATATGTAAGATATATATCTAAATTTGAACAAAGATGCCGCAACTATATATCAAATTGTTTCATCGAGTAGGCATCACATTTACACAAATGAGTCTGAATAGTGCACAGAAAACCCGAGCTTGTATTAATTATCACTATGACCGGAGACCTCGGCTAAAATACGTAAACACATGCATGTATTAATCATGTATGTAAAATTCAGTTTGATTTGTTTGAATTATTCAAGATGACAATGGAAGCTCAAATTGATTGGCAGATAGGAAAATCACTGTCAGATCGAATGAAATACATGTTAGATAATCAGCTAATGTGTGACGTCCCATTACATGTTGGATCAGACAAGTCAACAATCAAAGCCCATAAGTACATGCTGGCGATTGCTAGTCCTGTATTCTACAGGATGTTTGAAGGACCCCTATCAGAAAAGGGTGATGTTGATATTGTAGACATTACACCAGCATATTTTAATATGATGTTACAGTAAGTTTCTACAGTAATTTTAACATTGCATGCATAATCATGTTCAATCATTAAAGGGAAAAGAATTCTAATATTAAAAGGGAAACAAAGGTAAATCATTTCGTCGACTGATTTGATCCAGAAAAAAATAATTCTTATTCAGGTAAAAACGTCAATTAACATTTTTAAATCTATAACATGAAATCAAACAGACCTATGAGATACCAATTTCATGAGATCGCAATGTTTTTATATTTATGTTAATTTTGATACTGGATTCTGCAGTATTAGGAGGTCATAATTCATGTTCACTACTGGCGTTTGAAATTTAATGATTTTTCTGTTTTTTGCAGTCTTTTTGATTAAAACAACTAGTAGGTACATACAACTGGTGGGCATGGTTCCACAGCCTAAAAAATATTGATGAAACAACTCATTTATCACAAGAAACATAATGTAAAACATTCTTATTGTAGACGCATTTGCTATATGTTTTCGAACCAAGAAACCTGTATAGACATTCGCATGTTTTTATTGAACTTGTAGATAAATTTAGTTGTATGCTATCTATGATCTTTTAAAGAGAATAACGATGACACGTCAATTTTCAAACACAAATTCCTATTTTTGATCTAGTCATTGTTAAAGACCGATGCATTTTAAACATAACCATTTAATCCTAATTTTCAAATCATTCTAGAAATAGAAATGAATAGGGAGCCATTATTTTAGCCATATCGAACATTCCTGACTGAGCAACTTTTCAAACATATTACTATATAATTATACATCAATTACAAATTTTAGTGTTGAGGGTATTTTAAAAAATCAAACTATATCAGACTATATTGTTTTGTATTACATGTAACGCAAAAAGAATGATATAACAACTTATCTTACCTCCTATACATTTCCAGGAATATGATTGGTTAAAAGCGTCCGCGTGCAAACCGTGTATATTTGATATTAGGTTAGTAGGGAGGCGGGGCTTATCTCATACACGGTTAGTAGTGGAGTTACGTCCCTTTATATTCCTTATTAGGTAAGAAGGGGGCGGGGCTTATTTCATACACGGTTAGTAAAGGTGTTATGTCCCTTTAAAAAAAACGGTACTGAGAAAAAATCTTAAAAGTTCCAACAGACGAAGAAATTGATGATTAAGATTGAAAAAAATTCATAAAACACATTTAAACCTTACAAGTCGTTATTGTTGGCATCTGTTTTTGTAGGATCAATGGAAGTATTTTCTTAGTAGACTTTCTCATTTTGAGAATCACTAGTCTTAATTTCACACGTTAAGATAGTCGGTAAGATAAATTCGTTACATAGTGTGCTAGTGACGTAATACGGTATATATGGGGTCAGTAAATTCCATATGGGGATTCGAGCTTCGCTCTCACCCCATATGGAATTTACTGACCCCATATATACCGTATTAGGTCACTAGCACACTATGTAACTAATAATATTTTTCTAACAGGTACATATACACCGAAAAAATAGAAATCGACGCTAGAAACATCAAAGGACTTCTGTATGGATCAGAAAAGTATATGTTACAAACTCTGAAAGATGAATGTAATAAATTCTAAACTTCAAGTGTAGATAAAGATCACGCATGTACCGTATTTCAAACAGCACATGACTTCCACATGACCGATCTGAAAGAAGAAGCACTGGATTTTATTTTCAAGAACGGAAGTGCTAGTTTAGTGTCAGACGATTTCTTATATTTATCCGGTGACTGCCTTAAATTGATTCTAGAATCCGACCAACTGTATTGCGATGAAACAACAATCTACCAAAGAATGGTACAATGGGCGAAACTGCAATGCGAGGAGCAATCTATGCCGACTTTTGATGAAAATGTTAGGAAGACTCTCGGTGATTTGATTTACCTCATCCGATTTCCGATAATGACACCAAAATATTTCACAAATGAAGTTTCATCTCAGGAAATACTTACCGACAAGGAGAAGGTAGGAGTATATGAACACTTCAACGGCAAACAAACTGACATTTTTATCTCAAAGCACAGGAAAAAACATATTCACAATGAAATATATGAAGAAGATGCTGAACAATATGAAGAAGATGCTGAACAATATGAAGAAGTATGTTAGAAATAGGGAGCCATTATTATTTAGCCATATCGAAGATTCCTGACTGAGCAATATTGAATTATAATGAAGAATTTGAAGAAGTAAGCGATTATTAGGTCCGGGGACACGGTTATCGTCCATTTTTTCTAAGAGTCCTAAGACTGTGAACAGTGTAATTCTTCCAAAAAATCATTCAGGTTCCAAATTTATTTCTTTATATTTCATACATGAAATAGTGAGTTAAAGTTAGAAAATTAGATGTTAAAAAATAGGAGGGATAAATTTAAAGGTAAAGTAGTGATTTTGTTCAGTTTGAAAAGGTAAAAAAATAGTATGGCTGAAGCTGTCTAACTAAGAGATGAATTCATTGTGTGTAGATTCTGTATGTTTGATATTTCCCTGAATGATTTGGGGGTATTAGTTTGTCAAACTGAATTGAAATTAAAGAATTTTCTTCTATATCAAATAAAAGTTCTGGGAAAATGTCTAGTTTTAGAATTATATGGCTGAAATAATCATTTTTAGCCCTTTTCATTTCTATGCATGATAAGCTAGCTGAATTTCTCTCTGGCAGGCAGGTTTTCGTGTATCGATATTTGAGGTTATGCTTTATTGTAAGTTTCTATCATCACATGTAAACCCTGAATAGAGAGAAAGATGAGAAAAGTAGATTATCACTGAATAAATGTGCATGCAAAATGTTGGGTTTTTTTTGGTATTTCTGGTCCTGGTCTAATGGCCTGTTTGAAGGATGTGAAATGTTTGGAATTGTAAGGAGCTATGTACATAAAAGTTGAAGTCCATTATAAAAAGTGCACTAAATCTGCATGAAAAGCACTTTACAGTGATTGTTGTACATGTTTCCCTTCATAGGAAACAGTTTTAAGTGGTTCAAATACATCATGTCACCTTTGCATGTACAAATAACCGAAAGGAAACAGATTTCTATTTCTTATAGCTTCTATGCATTCTCATACGTAATTATGTGTTACAGCCTAAATTGACCGTAAATTATTTTCCCCCTTTTCCTACTCAGGATTACATGACTTCTTTATCAGTCATAATTTTACATGGTTCTTCTGTTGTCAGTTTTTCACCATCTTCGCTCGCCAAGGGTTACGATCCACTCCCCTGCTCTACACCCTTGGCAGAATAAGCAAACATTTGCTATAACAATGTTTAACAATCTATCAATTAATTAAAGTCACGCCCAATCCGCATAATTCATTATATTGTAGTTATCCCATTTCATTGTTATTCATATGACCCTCTTAAACGTGTAATTTGTGCTTTATAAAGTACCGCTGGAACTCTTGTCGGTGTTGATGTGAAAAAAAACAGAAGCGTGTAGAGTTTACAAACTGGTGCAGAAACATTGGTACCGTTAATCATGTTAATGTTATTGAAATAGAAAACGAAAATATTTCTGCAAGAAACAAACACAGAGACTTCTATTAGTTGATTGATAAATTATATGTATTACTAATCGTTCTAAACATGTTCGTATGTTAATGGTTTTTTAGGGGGACAAAAAGGGGGGCCTTAAGGTTCATCATAACAAATGGACAAATATAGCCGTATTTTCAACTCAAAAACTACTCTGTGTACAGACTTACCTGTGCTGTTTGGGAAGTTTTAATGCCTAGCATCCACTAGATATATAAAAGTTAAATGCATTTTGTGTTTTAGAAAGATAAAATCTTTCTTAGTTTTAGATGGGCATTTTTTTTTTTTTTGGTTTCGTTCGTTATAATCAACCTTAAAGACATGTTGCACAATCAACATGTAGAATGTATATACCTGCATTTTCTACATTTACGCGTGATCATGTTATAGCCGCTTTTTGACATGAATATCAATAATGTGGTCCCTTTTATAAATTTCCTGTTAACAAAACTTTTCTTATCCCAGGCATAGATCTTAAAAAATCGAAACACACACTTGATATATGATTTTCTATTACAATAGAATGGACACCTTTATTAGTAATATAAACATTCTATGTATGTAATCTTTTCTATGATCGTTACAAATAAATCTTCTTAAGGATAAACGTTGATGATAAGACAAATGTATATATGCATGCATAATCGACATAGAAAATGAATGTTTATAGGAAGTAAAGGATTACAACTACCATGCATTAATTTTTATCACTAATTGTAACTAAACTATTATGTATAAATTAGTATAATAGTCTCAGGTCATCGACAAAATTCAATAATAAATATTTTTTAACCTATTACTTCCATGGTTAACCTTACTATAAAAAACGGGTATGTACTGTCGACATTGTGTAATGGTGATCGTACACTGACGTTGGTCAATATATTTTGACAATATATACGGACAGACGGATTCAGTTTATTTCAAAGTGGACGTAATTCGAACAGCTTTTCCATACCGTCGAGCGTAGCGAGTCGAACAATATTTTAACTATTATTTGCTTTAAAAAATCGTTAAATACATGAATCAATACAGTTTTGGCAACTAAAGGTGGGGTCGGGGGCGTGCAACCTATACGTCTTCTAGATTCGCCATTTATGTTATAAAGTGTATAACGAATTAAAATATTGTAAAACATAAGAAAACAAGGACACCAGCGAAATCGGATTATGTGAGTTTGATTATGTTTATTATAAACATTCTCATTGATATTTTTAAACAAGCGAGACTAAGTGATTCGAATTCATAGCGTTTTGAACTATTTGTATAAAGCTGCATATGTCAAAAGTTTGACTGCAACATATACTAGTACGGAACACAGATCTAACGCTTTTTTCCTATTTGCCATATGTCCATTGCCCTTGTCCTTGACCTCATTTCTATATTATTTTTCCTTTGGCCATGCACATGACGATTCATGTGACCGTGAACTTATTTCCTTCATTGATTGGTAAACGTTTTAAGGGTTTTGTGTTGTTGGTTTTAATAATTAGAATGTGTTCATGTCCGTCTGGCAGGATTCTTTAGACATCGACTTAAATGGTTCCATAAACAATCGGTTAAGTTTCTGTGACCATTTTTTTTTATCTTAGACCTTCGTAATAAATTGAATTGCGATCATTCAAAGCATTTGTGACCTGTCAGTGCGTACACTTAAATATAAATAATATGTCTCATTGTTTTTATTGAAAAAAAAACGCCGATCAAGTTATCTCGTTCCTGAATGTTCAGTTGTTACACATTTTTTATTTAATTCAAGAACGGTGTAATTTTGTTTGGAATTACGAATTTGAAGTTCTTTTTATCAATTTCTATCTATTACTTTCAAACATATAAAAGTCATATAGCAAAAATGACTTAGGAAGTCAAGATATACAAATAAATCGACTTGGCCGATATCCTTATAAAACTGATTGACCTTTAATTAAGAGGGTTTTTTTTTTTATTTCATTGCGTTTTTACACGCCCGTCATAATTATATACATCCTTCCGACCGTCTGTTCTTCTTTCCATCCGTCCGTTTCTCCATCTATCAGTCATTCTGTCCGTCCGTCCGTCCATCTATCCGTCTATCCTTCTGTCCAGCGTAAACATGTCGCACCGTAACTTGAGCTTATTCAGTTTTCATGAAACTTATCAAAGTTATTTCTTGTAATGGTCAAACGTTCTGTAAACCCTTTAGTGAAAATCAAATTAAATCTTTTTGAGTTACAGGACTTTGTAAGTAAAACAGGAGTGTGGGTTTTTTTTAACATGTCGCGCCATATCTCAAAAACGATTTATCATTATTGCATCAAACTTTACACACTTCTTAGTAATATAAATCTCAACTTCTGAATATTTTTTGGTGATGTTTTAAATTTTGTTTATTAAGCGTTATTTAGTTGGGGTTTTTTTTTTGTAAAAGAGGGGGGGACACATACTGCGATGTATCTCAAAACCTATATAAAAGAAATATCATAACGTTATGAAATAATAAGATATCAGTGTTTGCTATTGAGTATTTATATTCCATTTAAAGATCAATGAAATAACGGATACGCCTTTCATTAGGAAAATGCGTATTACTATAATTACCTATGTCCAAAAGTGCCCGTTTAAAATAAATTTAAACACGCCATGTTTACTTTACAATAAATATATATTTAAATTCTTTCGAAAGACAATGTTCAGATCCGTGTTAACGTTGCTTTTCAAAATTGTTGGTTTTAAAAAAATATAAAAAACCGGGTGATATATATAGACGAAACCGGGTGATTGCGTAGTAAACAACAATGACAAAACCGGTGTATTTTAATTTGACATGACCCATTTCTTTCGTTTCATACACAAAAATACAAGTATTGAGATGTCCATAATGACAAGTTTTGCAATCTCCGTGTCAGTATCTATCTTCCCGTACCTTTCTTTCCAGACAATGTGAACAATTAAACGAGAAATTAAACAATTTTGAGGCAAGGTTCACTCAATTCGTCATTTTGACGTGCATTTTTACATATTTCTCCGTTAATATAGAACGGTTGTAGAAAGTATTGCATATCAAAATAGAAAATAGTTGTATATGTATATATATTCTTCGATATCATAAAAAACAATAAGAAAATAAGGAGAAACCAATCTTTCTTCTGTCTATTGATGTTCCGTCATTGTGCCGGATGTTAGATACCATCGAGTCCGAACAAATTTTGCCGGTGTGGTTTAGAAACAGTGTATTTGATTCGATTTAGCCAGTAACAAATGCAAAAAATGAAAATTATAACCTAAATTCCCTCTTTCTCCACCAAAGGTGGAGATAAGGGGAGTTGAGTGTAACCCTTGTAGTACGGCGGCTTTGTGAAAAATTGTGCACATCCTGCTACAAGCATGAACATTGGCATAGACCTTCCTCAACCATTACTCATTTATTTCAGATAGAAAAAAATGTCTCACTTCCGGTAAAATCCAAAATGGCGACCATCATACATAAATCAGCCCAATAATGAAGGCTAGTATGTGAACAGGTGTTATTATCATGCTACTATCATAATATTTGGTACACACCTTTGTTATGTACTACTTTTGGATATATTATATAGATTAGATAGCTAGCTTATAATGTTAAAAACCAAACCTCCGGTAAAATCCAACATGGTGGACATTGTACTAAAATAAGCTTTTTTTTAGGGAGGGTAGTTGAAATGTGTTTTAACGTATTGCTACTATCCTTACTTTGCGCAGGAACCTTTCTTTGGTACTTTTAATAGATACAACATATAAGACATATGTCTTTAAAACCCCTTTTGTCCAGTGATTTCCAATATAGCGGACATAAAAATATTGATATTTTTTTACTTTGATATTCAACTTTTTTCAAAATGTAAAAAAAAACTTTTTTTTTTGTGCTGGTCATTTATCTTTTGGCTTTCAGTTATCCTCAAAACCATTGATTCTATTCAGCTGTAAATGTTTAAATACAAAGTTAACACTTCCGGTAAAACAAACCAATATGGCGTAAATTTCAAAGATGAGTCCTCAATCAATTTCTTCGATGTAGAGTTTTGGATAGATTGATTAAAACAAAATAAAATCACTAAAGTACTTAAACATCCTTCGAATTACTTATTTATGGCCGCACATTCATGTTAATTCAAAATCACAGTTGTCAAGAAGATTCCAATACACCCTTAAACAATGGACTTGATATAGTTCTGAAGCTTATCCAGAATTGCAGCAAAATACATGTTTATTGTTGAAAATATTCCTATACTACGAACCCTAAAATATATGTTGTTATCTCCCTTGTTTGAATATCATCATAATAAATTGTTTCCAGGCGTCAATCACCAATTTGTAAGACAGTTGTTGATGAATGACATCTTACATGAGACAAATTGCCGTTTTATTGTTGAATATATAAATTTCGTGAAACACCAAATAGTTTTAGGTATATTGACAAAATCGCATGAGCAATCCTAATCAGACACGATCACATCACAGATACACAACTTTACTTAATTAAAAACTTCCAGCAAACTAACAATTACATTTGACATGTTTGATAAAGACGGAAATATCTAAGTGTTTGTAATTGATAGTAAATTGTTGCTGTATAGTCAAATATTATGGCATTTACATAACCTCTCGATAATGTATATATATACAACAAGCCGTCCCGCTAGACTAGACCACACGACCACCTGGGCTCTCAATATAAGAGCTTTCGCTGGCCGTGTGTTACCTTTCCTCGTCAGTTTTAATCTAGCGGCGTACTACAGTACATGATATATAAGGCATGAAGATGTTATTGTTACAGATCAGCTAAATTATCTATAGTAAAGGATCCTACAAATTAATGTAATATACAGTCACAGAAAATAATTATATTTATAAGTACGTCTGAGTCAGTTACAACTCTACAACAGATGTATCCATCGGATCGCCATCAATGATGGTGATACATGGCTGTGTACATAATGTATATACAACTCGTCTAAACATCAACCCAACAATGTTAGATCTGTAAATTTGCTTTCGCAAATTTTTGGTTCTTCCCTCGCCGGGATTCGAACCCATGCTACGAGAATACACAATATGCAACTATTACTATAAAAATATCATACGCCGTGGCGCCAAACTGGTCTACCTTAATCAGGCAAACACTGAAAGCCAAACATTTGAAAGCCGTGTTATAAATACCGAGCCTCGTCTAAAAGTGACATGATAATACATAGACATTAAAGGGAAAACTGCAAAGGTAAATAAAACAACACCGTTAGCATATATAATCCATCACTGAAACGTTTGTAAAGTTGACACTGAGTATTTATCTTCATCTCTATAAGGTCTTTGCTAGCGGTTTTCTATACAATTAAACATTTATAAGATCCTTTATTTTTTAAATGTAAATACAATGACAACATGGTGATTGCTTCGATAAAATAACACAGGGATGATTTCAATTTCACCACCTAGAACTCTTGGTTTTATAGCTTACTTGTAAACACGAACTCTCTATCACGAAAATCTCGATGAGACATACAAGCCATGGAGTATCGTCGCAACTGGGAGATATATACTCCGTATTAAGGCGCTGCTTGTTATTTTTCTACATAAAAATGGGAAGTTTACAATTGGGAAGCTGAAATGACATAAAATTTAGTTTTCAACTAACCCTTATTGTCGAATTTTAGATGCGAGTCAATATATGAGGCAGAATTAACTGTGTCTGTTGTATCCGTTATCTTAAGTTCAATGTGATAGATGCGTCTAATATAATCACCAAAGGAGTAAGTTCAGTAAGACCCCCTTTTGGCCCCAAAATATAGCAGTTTTACAAAATTGTGAAAATGTAATCTTTTAGCTATTTACTGGAAAGTAGAATGCTTCTGCTTCATAGATATGGTCTGTTTTTGACAATACAACGCACATATATTGGGTACTAGCATCATTAAGTCATGCTTAATTACTGAAATCTTCACAATTTTAGTTAAATTTTAGACGTTTTTTGTAGGTTTTCGTCTTAAATTTCAATATTATGAATGAACACGAATGCAGCATTCGTGTTCATTCATAATATTGAAATGTAAGTTGTATTTGATGATAATACATAACATATATAAAGGTTGTGGATGAACACGGATGCGGCCACTTTCATTTTTGACAAAAAACATCTGAAAAGTGACGTTTTTGTGGCATATTTGATAGATTTTTCATATTTAAGTTTGAATCGGAGCGTTTTTAATGACTAAATCAGTTAAAATCTTTCACACAATATAATTGCATCTAATGAAATAGACACTTAAGTGTTTAAAAAGTGTTCAAAATCTTTCGTTAAATGAACATGAAATTTGAGGCCAAAAATCGGCTCTTACCGGACCTAGTCCTTTTGGATTATTTAGTGACAAAACATCATCTATGTAGCGGAAAGTGAAGTGAAAGGATACCGCTTATATATTTTCCTTTCGTTCTTCCTAAGAAGTTCCTGTATGAATTTAGACGTTTATGAATAAAGGAACAAGTCGTCAAGAAAAGGGACAAAGTTGGTTCCCGTAAGAATGTCGATTGTTTGTTTAAAAACACGTCCCGGAAACGCACAAAGCAAGGACAACTCATTCAATTTATCTTATAGTTTGAAATGGGGAAACTTTTGTAAATCATTGGCAAGTCAAATGTTTTAATTCTATTGCAAGATGAAGTAGTCTAAGATTACATGTATTCGAAAAGATCTTTTGGGTTGTATAGTCAACGTATCAACTATCTTTTTTTTATTTCAACCATTCGCCGACCAGTGATGTTTACAAATTAGCTTTATGATTTTGAAACTGATGCTAGGGGCCGCCTTAAATTTGCAGTGAGATGAGAGGTGTTTTTTCTCCCTTTTGAAGGTCTTTGAGATGAAGAACAACAATAAAAGCGCTGCTTCTTTGCTTTTTGTCTCTTTTTTTCGACGTAGACACTGATTTTGAGTCATGAATAGATACCCACTATCCAAGTATTTTCTATATGAGATTTGTTTTCGTTACAAGACATAATATAAAGAGTACAATATCGAGTAGTAAATTGCACAGATGGATCGAACCGTCATTTAAATGCTTCGACGGTTTACATTCAACAAGTCTACACATTTGTAAAGTAAATGCTGCGAAGGTCTGCTAGGCTTTTCTACACGTACACAACTATTTTCATTGAGACCATTACCGTGACGTCAGCCTAGTCATTAACTGTGGTTTCTTTTTTTAGAATTAATGCTCCCGTTATTTGATGCTGAAATGGACTCACCAAATAATAGCGTTGGATTCCTCTGTGTGCCCTATTTCATTAAATTTGAATTGGCTTATTTACTAATATCTGTTCACTTATAATGCTTATAGATCTGACTTTAAAACTTAGATTTTACTTTTTGTAATTTGTATATGCCTTCACGGGGAATCGAACCCCGCATTGAAATCAGTTATGTGTGAATGCCATTGACACATCAACAAAACCTGTCGGCTACAAATGGGTTTCAATCTAGTACTTTATTTCATATATATAAATGAACGTATGATACATATGTAGTTACAGTGCTTTATAGGTCAAATCTTAGAATAAGTTTATTTAAAATAGGATAATTATTTTTTTTCAAATAAAGTTGAACAGGAAGGAAATCTAGTTTTAAACAGATAAGTATTTTACATTTCCGTGACTTTTCAATGTCCTTGACAGTGTTAAATGAAAATGTATCCAAGTAGAATCACAAAAATACTGAACTACGAGGAAAATTCAAAATAGAATTTCCATAATCAAATGGCAAAATCAAAGGATAAAACACATCAAACGAATACACAACAACTGTCATATTTCTGACTTGGTACAGGCATTTTCAAGTGTAGAAAATGGTGGATTGAACCTGGTTTTAAAGCGCTAAACCTCTCACTTTTATGACAGTCGCATCAAATTCTGTTATTTTTACAACGATGCGTGAAAAAAACCCAGACCTAATCAGTAAAATAGTAAAAATGAGGTTACAGCAGTCATCACTGTGTTACAATCTAAAGACAAATAAACATATACAAAAAAAAAAAAAAAAAAAAAAAAATCAAACTAAAAAAACACATTCCTTGTTTCGTGTGTTAGGCGTCAGAAAATGCAAACGTCATAAAAAAGAACTTTTTTCGTTCAATGTCTATTCAAAACAAGTATAATTTCACATTGAGAATGGTGGTATGCAGGGTTATAAAATCAAAAGTTATGTTAGAATTAATTACAGGAACAGACTGAGATTAAAAATTATCCAGCAGTTCTTTAGATTTATGAGAATCCATATATGGTTAATATTACTACTTGAAAGAAATAATGTTGTGGTTTGTCGTTCAAAGTATTATCAAATATATAACAGTTCAAAAACATAATGGCATATAATAGCACAATAACATAAAGCCGGAAAGTACAAAGTCAAGTTATAAGGCCACGTAGATACAAGTATCTTGTCTTAGGGAGGGATAAATCATACTTTGTAAAGAATCACTCTGATTCAAACAAAAAATTCTCTGAAACCGATATTATCAAGATGCTTGATTTCTTGATTGACAATATATTTGTAACGTTCGGAGGACGAGTTTTTCAACAGACTGTCGGCATCCCAATGGGAACAAACTGTGCCCCTCTACTTGCCGACTTGTTTCTTTATTATTATGAGGCTGACTTCATACAGGAACTTCTTAGAAAGAAAGATAAGAAGTTAGCAATATCCTTTAACTCTACTTTCCGCTATATAGATGACGTTCTTTCACTAAACAATTCAAAATTTGGTGACTATGTGGAACGCATCTACTCCATCGAATTGGAGATAAAGGATACTACAGATACAGTTAAGTCGGCTTCATATCTTGACTTACATCTAGAAATTGACAATGAGGGTCGGTTGAAAACAAAACTTTATGATAAAAGAGATGATTTCAGCTTTCCAATTGTGAACTTTCCATTTCCAAGTAGCAACATTCCAGCAGCACCTGCATACGGGGTACATATCTCCCAATTGATACGATATTCCCGTGCTTGCATTTCCTATCATGATTTTCCTGGTAGAGGGTTACTGCTCACAAGGAAGCTATTAAACCAAAAGTTCCAAATGGTGAAGTTGAAATCATCCCTTCGTAAATTTTACGGACGCCATCACGAGTTGGTTGACCGTTATGGAATAACCGTTTCACAAATAATATCGGATATGTTCCTTACGTCTTAACTACAACCCCTTCCTTTTCATGAATGTGACCTACCGGATTTGTAATCACATAAGCAACACGACGGGTGTCACATGTGGAGCAGGATCTGCTTACCCTTCCGGAGCACCTGAGATCACCCCTAGTTTTATGTGGGGTTCGTGTTGTTTATTCTTTAGTTTCCTATGTTGTGTCATGTGTACTATTGTTTTTCTGTTTGTCTTTTTCATTTTTAGCCAAGGCGTTGTCAGTTTGTTTTAGATTTATGAGTTTGACTGTCCCTTTGGTATCTTTCGTCCCTCTTTTATAAGAAACAAGGAAACACGAAAAGTTGCCTATACAAAACACACCAGCAAACATGAGAGATAATACAAACACATTCACGGGATGTATAAGTACCGAGCCACGTTGAATAACCATTCTTATAAAGGATATCTTTTTATTGAAAGTTATTTTCTTTTCATTCATACAAATGTTGATATATCATTTGAATGGAGCACTTCACCCTATTCGCATTATATTGTTTTATTTGGTGATATAACACATGTATCTAAAGGGCTAGGTCCGGCAAGGGCCGATTTTGAGCTGAAACTTGAGCTACATCTGATGAAAGCTTTTAAACACTTTTAAACACTGAAATGTCTACTTCAATCGATTAAATAACTTGAAATAAACGATTTGACCTGATTAGGAATAAAACGCTAAAATTCAAGTTTGCATATGAAAAATCTATCAAATATGGCATAATAGTGTTCGCATCGTTGTTTAGTCTCAACTTTTATATGTGTTATGTATAATTATAAAATACAACTTACATTTACATATTAAGAATGAATATAAATGCGGTAACCTCAGATTAAGATGGAAACCGTCTAAAATTACCTCAAATGCTAAAATTGTGAACATTTAAGTAATTAAGTATGACTGAATGATGCTTGTTCCAGATAAATATGAATTGTTTTGTCAAAAGCAGGCTATATTTATGTAACAGAAGTATTTTACTTTCCAATTATTAGCTAAAAGTTTACAATTTTAGGGCCAAAAATGGGTCGTACTGGACTTTCTCCTTTTATTTTATTATCATGAACATTGTATACTTAACTCGTCATGTATACCAGCGTTTTGTCTGAAAACAAACTCACACGTGATGCACGAATCAAAAAGGTTAATCAGGCCAAATTAAGTCCGAGGTTGGAGACGATTGACCCCACATGTTGAACGTTTTTTCCGAATACAACTAAGGACCCAACATGATTTTGTTCAAAGAGAAGACAAGCATTATACCATAAATGAAAAGGAAAGATAAACAATTATGGAAGACAAAAAAACAACAACAGCATGATTATAGGTTCCTTGGTTTCAACATGTTCAATAGGCACACACAGAATATATCTTGGTGTATCATTTGTGAGTGCTCAATCCTTCCATAACGATAACGAGTGGTGTAACGATGCACGTTAAAAATTCATTGTAAAGACAGTGAAGGGATTTGAATCATCTGATCTCAGGATACAAAGCAGACTTAAGTGTTCCTGGTTTTTTAACAACCTCTACTAAAAACAACAAATCATGTACTAGTATAACAATAATATCAAAGTTATCTCTTTTGTTTCCAAATTGCGTTCCCAACCTGCCCTTAATTTCTAACTGTAATAGATCAATATGCGGGATTCTGTGGTAAACGGTCTTCTCTTTTTGTATGACTGCTGTATAAAAAAAGGCAACAGTAGTATACCGCTGTTCGAAACTCGTAAATCGATAGAGAAGAAAAAACAAATCCGGGTTCCATACTAAAACTGAGGAAAACGCATCAAATATAAGAGGAGAACAAAGTATAATCTATTTTGCCATTTAAAAGAGGATGTTCAGTTAGCCAGTTATAGTCCGGCCGATTGGTGCAGATATAGAGCAGAATTGCTCACTTGATGAGGAAAGCATGAAACTTTGCATAGTAGTTCTTGGTTATATATCCTTTGATTTCAGCTATGGACCCACTCTGCAAAATCCAATATGGCTGCCATTTTCAAGATGGCGGAAAAACGGTATAAAATTCAAGATTGTCCTAAAAGTATTCTATATAATTTCGGAAATTAAAGTAATGATTCTTTAATATGGACTTCATGTTCTTGAATTTGTTATCAATTAATTCAAAAGTATAAAACAAATAATTTGGGTATTTCTATAACACATAAGTTGCAAATATAGCTGCATATACAAAAACAAATAGTGAAATTCAAAATGTTAATCAATATCATAATGTTACATGTTATTGTAATTGTTCTTTAAACGCTTTCAGTTTTAATGGTTGGAATGAAATAGGTTGAAACGAGTCGATTGACGTTAATATAGGTCGGATAAATGTGATGGAATAGTAGGTAACTCATCTGAGGGCACCTTGTCTCGTGTCTCTTCAATGCCACGTCTTACGTCACTTATCGCGTTTGAATCTGCCGTACCCACTACATCGTCAAATTATTCTATGTAATCAATAGGTGTACCTTTCTTCAGGCGGATTAGACGATTGCCATCATTTAAAATGGTTAAGGGGCAACTATTTCCTTTTCCAACTACGTACGTAACCAATTTGCAACATTTCAGTGAGCAGGGTCCTAAAATGCACTCCTGGTCAGCACTTTTATTAGTCTTAATGGTAACAGTCATGTTTGAATTTGGTGGAACTGTGATGGTTCGTTTTATGCAAACTAGCTGAGTTAAAATCTCGTTTCCACTATTAACAAATGACGCATTTATCTCTTTATTGTTAATGGTAATTGTGGGACTACTCAGGTTTATCACTGCGATCAGTGTGTCCAAAATAACTAGCCTAAGTATAACATCGTCTGTTAATGGCTCTTTGCACACATCCCATTGTATGTTTACTCTATTAATGTCGAGAGTCGTTCCTTATAATCTTCTCAATAACAAGCTGTTAACCTCACCACATAGGTTACGTTCTCCAAATCTCAATTTTCTACCGGAATTAATTTCTCATTTACTAATGTTATCATTGCAGCAGTGTCCACAATCATGCTCACATTCTGGTCATGTGTAGTACCTCGTACTACTAAGCTCTTTCAAATGGTTCGTCTGATGACAATATTGGACGAGGCAGTGGGCCTCTGTTCGATTGTGTGATAAGATGATGTTTCATTGCCAATAGACTTTGGAATCTGTGTTGTCCTACTGGTCCGACCCTTTGCAACATTGTTGAGGTTACACTTTGATTTGCTCCGTATCCTGGTGAAGGTGACCGTTGTCTGAAATATTCGGAATTTCTGGAGTTTGTCCGTGGAGATGCTAACCGTTGTCTTTAGGGACTATATGATCTCTAGCTTAGTGGGGGTGTTACTGATCGATAGGCATTAAGCTTGGATGTACTTCTATCTGCCGATTTACCGCGATTGTATTGCTCAATAGATCTTCCACGTTTATATTGATCAGGTGATCTTCCATTGAACTGGTGATCTTCCATGATTTTTTTATCAGAAGAACCGAGATTATATTGATCGGCCAATCCAGTGTGAGGTTGTGCAACTCATAATCCAAAGGACTGCTCATATTTTCTTTAACGGTGGTCGATGGTCATAATTGGCACTTTTTTATCCATATATCGCCATCTGGTTTGCTTTTGAGGTTTTCGCGTGTTTAAACGCCTTGTTGAATGTTTCTAGGTTCCTCTCTATTACATGCCTTGAAGATTCTTTGTCTTTACATCCTCGACGGAATGTTTTGGTTGCAATCTGGTTTGATCGTCTTCCTTGCTGAAGCGCTGCTCCAAATGAATGCTTTTTAAGGTCTTGGAATCATCATCTGTGTTTACCATGCGAGCGTACTCAAAGCCAACATCGGCCTGGCAATCTGGGGCCTACACACATTTTTCCTGATTTCCCATTGTCATCTACCGGCAGTTCGTTCAAATTGGTAAATGAGCGCCTCCCAAGAGATGGATCCTCTTTAATTGAGTTTTTAAAATTTGTGGCAGCTGTGGGCTTCGGCTCCAGTCCCTTGCTCAAAGATTTTCTTGCCACATGGTATATTCTCTCTCCAGTGAAGAGTCTGAAGAAGAGGTGTTGTCACACTCTTTTTCTTTCCTCTGCCCTTTCCTGGATCGGTCAATAGAGCCAACTTGATGTTATGGGAAGCATATTAGAGCTCCAGAAGCGGACGAGGTTGTCATAATTGGAGTGATAAATGTGGGATTTGCCATTGACTCGACGGGGATGATACCGTAATTAGGCACTGCATTCAACATTGGAGAAACTTGATAGAATTCATTTGCAGCTAATTGTTTCTGTAATGGTGTGCTGATCTAAACCAAATAGTATTGACTCATAGTAGATGGTTAGTGTGCGTAATAAGACACATAAGCCTTTTGCTGGTATCCTTGATTAGTACTAGAGGTTTATAGTATGTTCTTAAATGGAGATTGTTGTTGAATAATTTGAACTGTCTCATGCAGGGCCAAGGGCCCTGACATAGGACTTTTGACTTAAGGCGAAGACACCTTCAACAGAGTTGGCACGGTTTATGGTTCATGCGAACTACAATTGTGGAAAGACCCACGGCATGGATTTTGATGTGTACTTTTGGTAAACTTGCGTTGTACTGGCTAAGGTCAAATTTTGGCTTAGATGATGTGTCCATTGCAGTAAATATTAACTTCTTTATTTCGATTGTCCACTGATTCATTCACAACAGATGCCAGTTGTTGGAAGGTACCCTGCTGTTCAAATGCACTTTGAAATAGAACTGTGTCTCTTTCCTCAGTTGTTGTCAGCTTGTCCATTCGTCTCACCACAACATTGAATATCTTATTGGTCTGACCATCAATTCCGCCAAGCAATTATTACTAGCCTTGTGGTCTATCCTGTCTTCAGACTGCTGAAGTTGCTGAGATATTGCTTTCACCTGTTTGTTATTGATATTCATTGCCACTTTCTGTTCAGCTTGAAACGTAATGAGACCAACACATATTTTATATATTCGCGCTTCGTTCTGTTTTATATTGCGGTAAATATCAACTGTTCTTTTAGCATTTGATTTTCTATCTGTTAAATATTCTTGGTACAATTGTTTAATAGTCATTTCTGAGCTGTCCTCTGTTAAAGCGCCTTCAGCTGTGGGTTTCTCAATATCACCAAGTGATTTAGTTTCTTCCATTTCAATGTTCTTGTCCTTGTTGTCCTCAATTCCTGCCATTTCACTGATATGTGTTTAACTGATTCTCAATTCAGTTTAATGTCTCAAATTGCAAAATATTGCGACCAAGAGATAAGATAGGCACTGAATAATATATTAAGGCAGATAAATCCCAAATTACAGCTTTTATGTGTGACCCAAGACAACAAATAGTGCAGCTTTTAATGAAAGCTACTACTGCAGCTTTTTATGAAAGCTACTACTTTGTGTATGAAATGACAAGCAAGGCAAAATCAGAAAGGACAGAACTGGGACAGATACCAAATGACACTATACATCAATAAAATGCTTATATTCAGGTCAATTCTCAATAATGAATATTTGCTTATTTTTCAAGGGGGCCATTTTGAAAATAGCCGCCATTTTGTATTTCAAAAATAGAACAAAACAAAATCTTGCTAAGTACACCAAGTCATTCAAATATGTTGATTTTTGTGCACCCAGCACCAAATCCACTGTGGTTTGTGGAATACTGGAAAATATTTTAGAACGTACGGCAGCCATCTTGAAATAGGCCGCCATATTGAATTTTGAGGATGGGTCCATAGCTAATATTGCTCAGTACACAAAAATGTACAATCATGCAAAAATTGGTGCTTTCCTCATTATTTGAGCAATTTTTTCACCGATCGGCCGGACTATTACTGAAGGAATGTTCATTTATTTAACAATTCAGTTTTGTAGCATGGAAAGATTTTTGTTACCGCGGCTGTTTTTCTTTTTGTATTCTGAAAACACATTATAAGAGCCATCTTCTAATATTGCATTTTAAAATTATATTGCCAACTATTCAAACAAAATTGATTTATTTCAATTATACACAGAATTTCAAACCACATGTTACATAAACATATTTTGGCAGGGTATGTTTTTGCTTTCAATCATAAATATAATTCTGAAATATTCACAAGTCTAATGCAGCGTAAAGGTAATGTAATAATAGTGATATAATTATACGATAAAAATGTTAAAAACACACTTCATAATCTATCTCCACCGTAAGTGTCCACCATGACAAAATCGATGTTTGACTACACCAAAAAAAATCCAGACTAATATGCCGGTGAATATCATAGCTAACGGCTTTTCCACAATTGCATAAATACGTAATATTTGATGACTTTTGTGTTCCCCTGTTGCACAGAAATTTGCAAAATGTTCGCAATTATTGATCACTAGATTGTACGTTTCACTGAGGGTTCCGTCTCTATCATGGTGACAAATGTAATGGGCCCTTTCCTTTGCTTGAACTTTCGATATAGTTGTGTCTCTATGGTCTAAAGAATACAATGAATGACTATCAAAAATTTTAAAATTTTCTTTAATTGAAGCTTTCCCTGCCTGAGACCAATTCTCATTTGGTGATCGCTCATAAACTGTGTAAGTGCCATTTCCTGGATAAACCTCACCGACTATAGCATGATGATCATATATATTGGACTTTCCACTCCCTCTTCCATAAACGACATGATCTCCAGGTTTTAATTGCCATATATATTGAACTGCTTTTTTTGAGCCTTCTACCTGTACATTAAAATAGTAAAGATAAATTGTTTTCCCTTTTCTTCGACAAATTTTACTACATCTAATAATTATAATAATTGTCACTATTACTGCTACTACTGTAATCACTTATTAACACAGTTATTGTCTAGCACTATTTTATTTCTACTATTATAACAGCATCAATTGCAATTTTAATTCCGCATACACTAACACCGGATTTTCAACAACTGACACCAGGTTCAATTATTTTACTACCATACCAACTACAACAAAAACAACAAATACAACAACTACTACTTCTTTCACTATACATTTTCCTTAACGTTTCTAAACTGACGCTTACACTTATGCCCAGAACGACATGAAATTCTGGTGAGATGGGTATGCAATGCCGACCACCTGAAGTTATTACTTTATTTTCTAATTTATATTTTAAACACTGTATATTTATACATTTATCTTCAATGATTTGTTTGATCTGTTTAGTAGCTGTGAATTGGACGATTGTAATTTATCTATAAAACAGTGGATCTTTGTATGAATGAAACAGGACCGTATAAAGCCGTTTATTGCTGAAACACAACGTATGGATATATAGATGATCTGATACTTTCTTGAAACGTCGGCGACAGGGATGGACAGAAATGACTATCAACATATACTTTTTTTAATGTTTTTTTTATTTTGGTTCATTCATATGTTTTGGTGTTTAGTATTGCGCCCATTTCCATAACTAGAGTACTTAAAATTGTTTAAGCGCCAGCTAAAGCCCGCCTTCGTTGTGGGATTTTCACGCTCTGTTGGAGACCTTGTGGAGGCAATTTTTCTTTCTAATTATCAAAAAAGAAGATGTAGTATGATTGCCAATGAGACAACTTTCTACAAGAGACCAACATGACACAGACATTAACAAAAAATAAACAACTATAGGTCACCATACGGTCTTCAACAATGAGCAAAGCCCATACCGCATAGTCAGCTATAAAAGGTCCCGAAATGACAATGTAAAACAAAAAATGAACGCTAAAACAAATATGTAACGCATAAACAAATTACAACCACTGAATTACAGGTTCCTGGGACAGGCACATACATACAGCATGTGGCGGGGCTAAACATGTAAGCGGGATCCCAACCCTCCTCAAACCTGGGACAGTGCTATAACAGTGCAACATAAGAACTAACTATTAAAATTACATGAAAAAGGCTCAACTCATTAGGGGGATTAAAATACAAATACAATAAATACAAGTTGACGTGTCCGGATACTGGTACATCCCAACAACAAAAGATACTAGGTACAGATCTGAGAGTACTCGCAGTTATCTAACATTTAGTTCAAAGCCACTGACAAATAATAAAAAAATAAAGCATCTAAAAAAAATCATCAATTCGTACACATCCAACATCAAATAGATCTAGTGTAAAGAAACGTAATTGAATTTCCAAACACCTTTATCCTCGATTGAAACAGATTCATTAACTCGAGCATAAAATATATCCAATCCATTATCGTACGCCTTACATGAGATAATAGTAGTATGTAGTCATTAAGAAAGTCGCTATTACTATTACTAAAACTATTAACGTCACATCTATTACTACTTTTATTGGAGATTTTTCTATTTCTAATATATACTACTGAGTATAATCACTATCCTTGTTTAGAATATAATGCAAATGTTAACGTTATGTTTCCTGTATTTACGTCTTATGTTTATTACGTTACTTTGAACCTTTGTATGGGCGCCTTCGATATAGATTTTGAGCATAAAAGTAACACAACGCAAAGTATAGAGTTTTATTCGTTTATTACAATACAATCCTTATTAGTTTGCACTTTGTAAATAAAGCTTTCTCTCAAACTATATTTCATCTCGTTGAGACATATATAAAGAATGTTACCAGTAAATGTGCATAAGCATATCAGTCATATTGAAATCTAGGTAGGGATAGTACATGATGTTAGTGTAAGTTTAAACTCTTAGAAATTCGGGATATATAAACGTTGAAAACATGCCACACAGCCCTATATTGTGATCTTTGAAAACAAAAGTAGTGCATATGAACCTTCCTTTCTAGAATATATTTGTTTTCAGAACTTCATAGGAAAAGTGGTAGTTTGAGCCGTAAAAAGAGTTCTATGGGATTGCATTGTAGATGTTTACAGAAATGCAACCAATATATTATTAAATAAAACTTACAATAGTAAGGGTTAACCTAAATATGTACTAAATATTCCATATTGATAAAACCAACAGACTAATTTTTGAAAATTGAGGCCCCAAATGCAAAATAAGATATCAAAGGTACCAGAATTATAATTTAATACGCAAGACGCGCGTTCCGTCTACATAAGACTTACCAGTGACGCTTAGATCAAAATTGCTAACAAACCAAACAAGTACAAAGTTAAAGAGCATTGAGGACCCAAAATTCCAAAAAAAAGTTGTGCCAAATACAGCTAAGGTAATCTATTCCTGGGATAAGAAAATCCTTAGTATTTCGAATAATTCATAGTTTTGAAAACAGGAAAGTTAGGAAAATTACTATAAAACAGAGATAATTGCCTACCCCCGCTGTTTCAAAAAACACATAA
The DNA here is from genome assembly GCF_965363235.1 of Mytilus galloprovincialis. Classification (NCBI taxonomy): domain Eukaryota; kingdom Metazoa; phylum Mollusca; class Bivalvia; order Mytilida; family Mytilidae; genus Mytilus; species Mytilus galloprovincialis. The sequence continues at coordinate 77,125,016 of NC_134845.1, read as the reverse complement.
TTTAACTTGTAAATGGTATTATTTAGTTATTTTGAAGGTCTTTTGTCCAGTAGTCAGGACTTTTTGTGCTGACATGAATTATCATTGATATTGTTATATTTATAAATCATCTGTTTATAAAATTTTGAATTTTTTTAAATACTAAGGCTTTTCTACCTCAGGCATAGATTACCTTAGCTGTATTTGGCAACACTTTTAGGAATTTTGTATCTCCATGCTCTTCAACTTCGTACTTTATTTGGCTTTTTTTTTTAAACTTTTTTTGGATTCGAGCGTCACTGATGAGTCTTTTGAAGACCAAACGCGCGTCTGGCGTATATATAAAATTTAGTCCTGGTATCTATGATGAGTTTATTTACAACCACTGGGTCGATGCCACTGCTGGTGGAGATTTATTTCCCCGAGGGTATCACAACCCTAGTAGTCAGCACTTTTTGTGCTGACATGAATTATCATTGATATTGTTATATTTATAAATTAACTGTTTACAAAATTTTGAATTTTTTGAAATACTAAGGCTTTTCTACCTCAGGCATAGATTACCTTAGCTGTATTCGGCAACACTTTAAGAAATTTTGAATCTCAATGTTCTTCAACTTCGTACTTTATTTGGTTTTTTTTTTTAAACTTTTTTTTAACTTTTTTTTTAACTTTTTTGGATACGAGCGTCACTGATGAGTCTTTTGTAGACGAAACGCGCGTCTGGCGTTTATATAAAATTTAGTCCTGGTATCTATGATGAGTTTATTTACAACCACTGGGTCGATGCCACTGCTGGTGGAGATTAATTTCCCCGAGGGTATCACAAGACCAGTAGTCAGCACTTTTTGTGCTGACATGAATTATCATTGATATTGTTCTATTTATAAATTAACTGTTTACTAAATTTCGAATTTTTTGAAAAACTAAGGTTTTTCTACCTCAGGCATAGATTACCTTAGCTGTATTCGGCAACACTTTAAGAAATTTTGGATCTCAATGCTCTTCAACTTCGTACTTTATTTGGCTCTTTTTTTTTTAACTTTTTTGGATTCGAGCGACACTGATGAGTCTTTTGTAGACGAAACGCGCGTCTGGCGTATATATAAAATTTAGTCCTGGTATCTATGATGAGTTTTTATAGAAAGCAATAACTGTACTTGGAAATTGTACAAAAAATCAATGGCAAGCAGTCATTTCTATAAAACTTTTATTGAATTCATACATAAAACTGGTGTCTTCATACGTGCAACTTTTGAAAATATGGCTTTGTTTGAACACTTCAATTTCATATATTAGCTAAATAACGTTAGATAATATAGTTGGAGTTGATACTGTTGTGAAAAGATTTCTAAACTGACCATTTGATGCGGTAATTGTGAGCTTTCATTAACAAATATGCATACAGTAAGCTGTGGACTGGAGACAAGGCATGATGGGATACTTGATATACTAGTAATCTTGAATGTTGGAACATTTATAGTATTCTGTAATGCTTTCAATTAGTAAACAGAATAGTTTCACACAGATCCTAGACATTTCATGTAAGAAAACATGCACATATAGTAGGCTGTCAATAATTTAAATTCTTAAAAAAACTAAAACAGGGGTGGGGGTATGAAATGTACGGTAAACATGGTAAAAGAAAACTTAAAGTTTATGCGTTTATTTCTTTAAGGATATAATTCTGATAAATAAGTACTGTTTTGTATTTAGTGTATTAAGAGAGTTTTCTGTTTAAATACACTTTAGTGTAGGTTGCACTTTTTAAATGCAGCAATTTTTCAAATCATGCCTCTTTTAGGGAGATATATAGTATTTATAGATTATTATTTTTGTTAACGTTTCTGGTTTCGAGTTAGATCTCTATGTTTCGTCTCGTTCAGATATACTTTGGGAATGTATAGATATAATTTACGAAATAAATGAAAATGACGACTTAAAATATCTTAGCGCATGTTACTAATTTTCGTATTGAACGTTAAATTCCCGTTAAATAAATTACAAAAGATTCCACTACAAAATAAAATCCAGACACACCTTCAATATTTAGAAACATCATCCAATCTTTATTTTCTAGGTTTGTTAATGAGCGCTACAAAAAATAGACGCTATATACCAAATGAATAGAGACAACGCCATGAAAAAAAATGTTCAATAACAAACTTCAATTATTTGTACCTTAACATTTACCTGTTATATGTTTCTAAGTACTTACATTTTTCCGATTCCACAATTGTAAACTACCTACGACACCAAACGAAAAAAGAAAATGTATTTAATCTTTCATTGAATGAATCAAAATATATAAGTTCGTTGTCAGTTTATTGTCATTTATGAGTTTGACTGTTCCTCTTGTATCTTTTGCCCCTCTTTTCGAAGTGTTGTAATGTCAATTCATAGTTATAAAACAGTACATTTATTGAACATGTAGCTCACAATTAATACACAAAAACAAATTTTCAAAGGTGTCTTAAAAAATATTATAAACAGTAAACAGTGATTAAAAAATATTTCATCTTTAGAAAATTGTACTAAACGAACAGAACATAAGAAAAAAAATACATTGATGTTCAGTTATATTGCAAATTTATTTGAGTTTCATAATATGTTGAATAGTTATATTATATCACTCTTAAGTATTTTGTTATTTTACTTTTCATTTTATACAGCCTTGTTAATTGAAAGCTCGGTCTTAACGTTAGCAAAACGTTGTTATTCGGTTGGACATAGGTTGGTTCACCACAACACAAACACAATTAAATAAAGTTTATTTATTTTTAATGGAATACTTCACATTGTATTAAATGTATAATAAAAGCATACCTTTTGTAAAATCTGGTTTTACACATGTACTCGAGACACATTTTACCTGTTTAAGGTGAAGGCCTACAAAAAATTTGATTTGCTGATACATTGATTTATAAACTTTTGGTTTCCATTACTCCTGCAGAAAATCATTCTACAAACAAATATCATAAGGACCGAAAATGAACTGTATGGTACGATAGAGAACATGATGTTACTGAACGTTTCAGTTATCTATTTTTCTCAACTATATGTGTATAGATTCTTACTTATGGTCAGCGATAGCCTAACAAGAACCTAACATATACATAGGATTTTATATTAATATATTGTTATCTATTAGAATTATATGTTTTTTTCAAATTTTATTTTGGCACCGCTTTTTAGAATTTCAGGTAACCACTGATCTTCAACTTTGTATTTGTTTGACTTTCTTAACTATTTTGATCTGAGCGTCACTGGTGAATCTTTTGTAGACGAAACGCACGTATCAAATCATAAACATGGTACCTTAGATAACCATTATCATGTCGAAATGGCCTACTGTAATGTTTAATTGTGTATTTCTTTGTCCTGAATGTTCTTGCATTCATTTGTACTGTAGTCCTGTCATGTAATAATCTCATTTTAATGCTATATTTAACATTGTTATAACAGCGCGAGGTTTCGCTAGCCGCTAAATCATGTTCAACCCAACATTTTTTTCTTAAAATTTCCTGTACCAAATCAGGAAAATGGCCATTATTGTATTATAGTTCGTTTCTTTACGTGTGACATTTAATTAGTTATCAAAGATACCAGGATTATAATTTAGTACGCCAGACGCGCGTTTCGTCTACATAAGACTCATCAGTGACGCTCATATCAAAATATTTATAAAGCCAAACAAGTACAAAGTGTTGTGTTTCTATTGTGTCATTTCTCATAATTGGCGTGTTTCCCAGTTTTAGATTGAAACATGTTTTCTCCATCGATTTATGATTTTCAAATACCGGTATATTACTGTTGCCTTTATTCATAATCTGAATCCAAAAAGAAACACACAAACAAATTGTTATATATGTGTATGTTTTTAATTAAGAAATGATTGAAGCAAGCTATACTTTTTTGTAGTTGTAACATGGGTAGGCATTATATTCGTGATTTTTTTTTTTGCCCGAGCGATAGTGCCTACCGATGTTAAAACTAAAATAAAGTTTAGACTGCATCAATTATGTCAATACTAATCAGGATAATTGAGGTAATTTCTATGTCCAATGTGTATCAGTGTAGATTGTTTGTGTAGGCTCATCCGTAAACCTCCCTTTTGTGTATGTAAACAAGCAAACAACTGGCAATTTGATTTTTTAGAGGGAGGAGTTTTTAACAGCCAGCGTGAATGGTTGTCGTATTTAGGTCAAATATGTCAATTTCGAATTACAACAAGTTACACTCATAACAAATGAAATAGAAACAACATGTGCATCATTTAAAAGGTTGAAAGTGTTTTAAATTAATCAAGTATATCAAATGCATGCCAATTCATTATTCTGCAATAGGCAATATTCGCATGTGCAAACACATTGTATTGGAGTTAGGGCATGGGTTTACATGTATTCACAAAGCAAATGAAGCACGTCATATTAGAATTGTTTATCATCTTTAATTATCTACATAATTACCTTCTCTTGCCTGGTCTTTTACAGACGGCTTGGTTTGGGGCTCGGATAACAATGCTATATAGGCTATATATGCTACTAATCCATTACATCCATCAGTGACTGCCAATAGAAACAATCCTCTCCAATTTACGTAAACTCTTCCCATATTCCAATACCAAAATTTTTCACAAAAATATCCGTAATCTTTCAAACCTAAATCTTTCATCAAATCATCAATATAAAAGCCTCCAATAATACCGCCCCAAAAGGAGCCTACTAGACATGCTAGTAGTCCTCCCATCATACATAAACATCCTCCTCCATAATCTTCAAACAATATGCTTCCTATAACTGCAAAATATGCAGCTCCAATTACTCCAATTCGTATTCCTCCAACTACTCCAAAACGCATTACTACTTTATTGCGAGCTGCATAAATAAATGCATATGCAGCAACTGCTATTAGCCCTCTCAGAATATATAACAGTGAACACAAGCGACCCATTTCAGGAGGATTATCTTTCGTTCTCGTTTGAGGAGCTACAGGATGCATGTTGTTATCTGCAATTAGTTATCAAAAGTACTAGGATTATAATTTTATACGCCAGACGCGCGTTTCGTCTACATAAGACTCATCAGTGACGCTCAGATCAAAATAGTTAAAAAGCCAAATAAATACAAAGTTGAAGAGCATTGAGGATCAAAAATTCCTAAAAGTTGTGCCAAATATGGCTACGGTAATCTACTCCTGGGATAAGAAAATCCTTAGTATTTCGAATAATTCATAGTTTTGTGCCATATAGAGCAGCTATCACCGTTTATTGTTGACGACGCTTAGGTAGTTTGTAGTTAAAAAAAGTTAGAAATTGCTAGATAATCAGCATGTTCGCCTTCTTACTATTAAGTAACACGAGACATCAGAACATGTTTAAGAGAGCACGCAGTATTTACTCAACTGCAGATTTGCTATTTTAGAATTGTAAAAAAGCTTTAAAAATGAACACTAAGAAAACTAATTTATGTTCAGTCCTTTCTTTCTTTCAAATAATGCATTTGATGTATTTCATGAATAATGGTGACAGTTAGTATAACAAAGAGCGACGAAAGGCATATAAAACTTATACATGTTATAAGTCGAAATCTAACTGACAATACCATGCAAAAAAACATCAAACAATCTAAAGACAAACAACAATCTACAAAAACACAACGGACAAAACTAAAGACTGAACATGAAATTTCTCAGCGATTCTGATTTTTATTCTTTCCTCATTATAAACACATACATTTTTGATTACTTTACATAAAGCTTAAAAAAGATTAACCGACAACTCTGCATGCGGCATTTTTGTCGAAACTGGGATAACATAAAAGATTATTTTATTGCACATAAGAACAGTGAACTATGTGTATTGATTCCAACTTATTGTCCGATGAGCGATAACCTACATTTGAAGTCATTGCACAAGAATTGGACAAATATAGACTGCGGTGTTTATATATGTATCTTGTTATCTTTTAAATTATATGTTGTTTAAAATTTTACAAACTGAATTCTGGAACTTCAATGGAAAACGCAAAACAAATTGTTATATATTTGAATGTATTATATTGTTCAATATATTTAAACTATAAAATCTCTACAAATTTACCTTCTCTTGGTTGGTTTCTTGCAGTTATTAATAATGCTATACGGGATATAAAGGCTACTAGTCCAGTACACCCATCAGTTACTGCCAATAAAAGCAATCCTTTCCAATCCATTCTTTCCATATGCTGATCGCAAAACTTGTCGACATAATATCCATAAAGATTAAAATACAGTTTATACATCAAAGTATCAACATATACACCTCCAAAAATACCGCCGCAAAAAGAGCCTACTAGACACGCAAGTAGTCCTCCAATAATACAAAAAAGTACTCCTCCAACAACTCCATTACATACTCCTCCAAGAACTCCTAAACATATTCCTCCAATTCCTCCCATACTTACTCCTCCCAATACTCCACAACATACTACTCCTGTATTGTGAGTTGCACATTTGTATGCTTCCACAGCCAATCGTCTTTGTCCTCCTATATAATATATCAGTGAGTTCAAGTGACCCACAAAGGGAATGTTATCCCTATTCCAAATTTGAGCAGCTACAGGATTCATGTTGTCATCTGAAATGCTATTGTTTTTTACTCATTTGTGAAGTAAATCGGTGTACATAAAGTGCTGTGCTGACCCTGAAATACCCTTTTCACCGTATAAGCCATACATTTTTAATATAGAATAATAAATTAAGAGACGAAAAATTGATGATTTTGGAAAAACATAATAAATACAATATCAAATAGATAGTTTCAAAAAATTTGAGTAATACCCTAGTCCCACTAGGCCACGATCGCACTACGATCTGTGAAAAAAATGCAAATTTTGATGATCGTAGTGCGATCGTGTAGATCGCAGTAAGGTCGTATCACGGTCGTGGTGAGGTCTTCAAGATCGTGAAGAGCGTGGCCAACTTTAAACATGTTCAAAACAATCGTGGTGCAGTCGTGGCGAAATCAGGTCGTAGTAGAAGCGTAGTGAGAGCGCACTAAGATCGTAGTAAGATCGCAAAGGTCGCTGTACAATCGTAGCGAGAGCGTAGCGAAAGCGTGATTCTATTCGGAGAGACTGCGCTACGATCGCACAGCGACGTTATCACGACCTCACTACGACCATCACGTTCTCACTGCGACCCAACTACGCTTTCACTACGACTATACCACGCTGTTTACGACCATAGTACGATTCTAGCACGCCCTTGCCGTCCTCATCACGCTCTTCTTACGACCTGACTACGTTCACGCTACGACCATCATTCTTATTGTCATTTTCACATAAAATATACAAAAAGCTCCCTAGATTTTGTTTGTTTGAATGTAATTATCCATTTGCTCTAACGGCTCAACCATGCTTCTCGTTTTTATATAGATTAGACCGTTGGTTTTCCCGTTTAAATGGTTTAACACTAGTAATATTTTGGGTCCTTTATAACGTGCTGATTGATGTGAGCCAAGGCTCCGTGTATAATGGTTTACTTTTATAAATTGTTACTCGGATGGAGAGTTGTCTCATTGGCACTCATACCACATCTTCCTTTTGGTGGCATGACTGTATTGTTTCCGAGAAATCTACGTCCTAATCAGAAATAGAAGGAATTGAACTGTATTGATATGGAACACGATGTTGACGTTAAATTGCTGAGAACGTAGTAAGATCGCGCTATGAACGTAGTAAGATCGCGCTATGAACGTAGTATAATCGTGGTAAGAACGTGTTATAATCGCAGTAAGATAGTGTTGCAATCGGATAACTCGTGGTATGGTCGTAGTGAGAACGCGAAGAGCGTAAAAAGATCTTGATAAGCGTAGTGAGGTCGCAGAATAAGCGCGGTGAGAACGTGGTATAATCGTAGCGGGATCTTTGTAGAAGCGTAGCGAGGACGTAGTAGCATCGTGAAAGAAACGAAAATTTTCATTTTCATGCCGCTCATACCGCGACCTCACCACGATCTAAATTTATTTTAGATCGCGGTGAGCGTGGTGCGATCGTGGTCTAGTGGGACTGGGGCTTAATGGCTTTGTTTTTAACGCTTCACTGTTTCTTAATGTTAAAATCCATTACTATATACAGTAATAACAAATCGGTATTATAACAGTTTGTGTGATGTGTGAATGTCTTCATAATTTTACATCCTCAGTATATGGTATGACAAACGAAGCTAAACGAAAATTCAATTGTTTTTCAAAACGTCTCAATTTATATAAAGTATTCTTTGAGACACTAATGTTATATATGTCGTATCCATCATGTATTAAGCAAGACGTTTCGATTTCAATTTAAATATTATAGTTTTCTATCAGTTCTTACCTAAAATTGTGTTATATAATCCTCATATTATTTCTGCCATTCCTACAAACTATTGGTGTAGTTTTAACATCTGATTAATAATAAAACTGATAAAACGTGCAAGTAGGCAGACAAAAGAAACAAAGGTTAACACGAAGGATATACGATCTTATCAATTCATGGCAGAAATGTAAATACTCTCTTTAAATAGTACAGTACTGTTTAATGCAATCACGCAATACATGATCCCCATACTGCCAACCTAATTGCATCACTACAAAAATATCAAGAAAGAATATGTCGTATGATTGACAATATGACACCTTTCCACAAGAGAACAAATGGCACAAAATTAAGACATAGAGATCACTTTACGTTCTTTAACAATTAGCAAAGCCCATACCTCATATTTAGCTATAAAGGCCACGATGACAATTGTAAAACAATGCAAGCGAGAAAACTGGCGGCCTAATACATATACCAATATTGAATGAAAAACAAATATCAAAATCAACAAACGACAACCTCTGAGTTATGGGCTCCTGACTTTGGACAGGCATATGCAAACAGAAAGTGGCAAGTTTCAACATGTTATTGGGATCACAACTTTCCCCATAATCCGGGACAGTCGTGTAACATTACAACATAAGAATCAGTTGAAAAGGCTTTACTCATCAGATGGACAAATCTGTATACATCGGTCAAAAACACAATATACGTGGCCGGGAACTTATACATCCCAACAACAAAACACTAAGTACTAATAAGAGAGTACTCCCGATTATTTTACTAGGGTTGTTTCTAAATTTCCGGGAACCAAAAACAACATTTCCGTAAAAATGATAATGTGCTTTCCCGTTTGAAATAAATTTAAGGTACAACCAAACTTCAAAACCAAATCTTTCAAAGCAAGTTATATCAAATCGATTAGTTTCACATTATAGAAATTTTCTACTAAATGTATTATGCAAAGAATCTAAACAACGTAAATGTAAAGCCACTTAAGGAAAACACCCCTTTTTCAGAATAATCTGTGCCAAGAGAATACAATGAGTTTGATATTCTTTAAAAGAACTGTTCTGTGGTTTATCATAGATAACTTTAGCTATATTAGGCAAAACTTTAAGGAATATTTATTTCTCTACGCTATTCAACTTCGTACTTTATTTTGCCTTTTTTGATTCGAGCGTCACTGATTAGTCTTTTGTAGACGAAACGCGCGTCTTGCGCATACATAGAATTTAATCCTGGTATTTTTATGATGAGTTAATTTTTATGTAAACAATCGGAAAAACAACTAGATTTTCCATTGCAAGCAATAGCGGATGTTGTAAACTTAAATATTATCCTTAGAAAATAAGTTTCCGAGGGACAATATATTACGTAAAAACTATCGCTACAGATGAAATATAAGTCAATAATGGATATATTTTACCTTTAAAAGTTGTCCCACTCTAAAAAACTTTATCCGCTACAATGGATAAAGTCAATGTAGATATAATATCCTAAGGATAAAAGTGAGTAGTAAAATAATTTCCCATTGGATAATATTACAAAGAAATTTATTATTTCTAAGGATAATATTACCAAGAAATTTATTATTTCTAGGGATAATATTACCAAGAAATTTATTATTTCTAGGGGTAATATTTCTACAAAATTATATCCATTTGGGATAATATTTCAGTAAAATTAAATTCGATGGGATACAATGTCATGTAAATACTATCCTACTGCATCTTGATACCCCCCTCCCCCCAAAAAAAAAATTGCCACTAAGTGGCAGCCGTTTTGAAAAAAAATGAATGCGCATATTTTACGGCAATTTTGATTTCAAAATGAATTTATTTTAGAGCATTTTGACCTTTTTTGCATTGTTTCTACCATTTCGTTATGATCTTAATCACTATAACAACAAATATGTCAAAAAAGAAAAACTAATTGGCAAGTACACAAGCAACATGAAAAGAAAAAAAATACTATAAGGTATTTCTTTGTTTCTTTGTTTTGGCAAAATTTTGTTTCTTTGGAATTTCTGGTAAAATGTTATTTATCCCGTGGTAAAAATAAGTGGGTGGTATTTACACTGGGGTAATTGTCTTATTACATTGCAGGGTTTTAGCTGCATAAGAAATAGAGAAAAACAGCACAGCAACACATTGCCGGAATGCATCACAAGCAAGCCATGTCACAAGTCGAAGAAAACATCAAACATCGATTACACATTAAAGGTAAATAATTTACACAGATAAATGAAATTAAAAAAACGTATATAAGATGATAAAAAAAACGTCAGTAACTAGAATCTATACTTCAAGACAATCATATTTTATCTGTCAAGTTCTACGTATCTTTCGATTATTTTTTTTATCTATTTATTGAGAAAATCTAAGACACTTTCTTTGACACAACTCTGGATCCTGCTCAGTCACTGGTGATGTTTTATAGAGTCTGAGTAGCAGCTTCTATCCCTTGAATACCAAAAACGTTCGGAAAAGTATTTCCCATATGCAAGTGAAGATGGTATATTGCTATTAAGGTGGGAGGAATTGAAATTACAATCGTCTTGTTTATAAGATGATATATAAATCAAAAGTTAGATAGTGTTCCATGTAATAAGAAGAGATCGGCAAAGATGCACAATTCGTACCCACTGGAAGGACAATAATTTACTGAAAAAAAAACATACCTCCAGATTCAACATATTTGTTGTCAATATGACACAATAGCATAATGATCACTTTCTATTATGTGTAGCATGTTTTAATTTTTTATTCACTATCAACAAAATACGCCGTATGGTATCCAAAAGTAATAGATTTATAGCGTATGCTCTCATTTTTGTATTGATTAACAACGTATAAAAAATTGTACTCTGAATCGTGTTTTGTGGTACCTTACGCAATTTGATTTTTTGATAAAAATTTTTTTAGTTTTTTATTGTTCTTTATACGTCATTTTTAACCTTCTTTCTATTCGAGCGTCACCAATGAGTCATTTGTAGACGAAACACATGTCTGAATCAATTACAAAATTGCAATCCCTGTATCTGTAATGAGTTTGTGTAGAATCAATGGGTCGATGTCACCGCTGGTGGATTTTTTATTCCCAGAGAGTATCACCAGCCCAGTGGTCAGCACTTCTGTGTAAGTGTAAGGAACTTTTTTTTCACAATTTGTTTTCAAACGACGTCAGTGACAACGTCTTTATAATGTCAATTGTTTTATAACGTCAGAGAAGTAAAATAACCATTCTTGAAATTAATTATTAATGAAATTGTCGGTTTTTATTCCACTGGGGAGAGACACATATTAGTAATACACAATTTACATCGAGGCGAAAAACAATATGAATGAAGCCTCTAACATGGATTTCTTTCTTATATGCTCGGTTTTTGGCACTCATACCACAGCTTCCTATATCTATCAGCAGATATCAGATCTGCACTAATATCTCACATAGACCACCATGCTATATCATTAAATTGGAAACGTATTTCACAATCAAAAGGTAAATGATCAATTTTAAATTAATAACAGCATTTTTGATAATATTGAATATAACAACAGAATAAATTGCCTAATTCAAAAATATAGAAACAAATCCAAAACTTACCAAGATTAGTGGACATCATTAGAACGTATTCATAATTGAGGTCAGAGAATACACGATTGAATCCTGTAAAAGAAAAACAAAACAAAACATAAGTGAAATCATGTATTGGAAAATAAAATGTAAAATCGAATGAATGAATTCAATGGATAGAAGAAGGAGAAAAATATGAAATTCTTGTAGGGGTTTGGAAAAAGCTAGACAAATAAGAAAAAATATAACCGTAATAAATCATCCAAAAATTTACAAATGAAGAAATCACTCTATAAAGATATTTATAAAACTACAAATCCAGGTATTTTAAAAATCTATAAAAAGATAATATTGATGAAAGAAATATAGGGATTAAATTACCAACACAAGAGAGTGATACTGTGGAAGAAAGATTAACTATGGCTGAATGTAAAGATTCATTTTTTAGGACAAAATTGAACAGAGCTCATGGAATTGATGAATTTTATAGAACTTTTTGGGAAGAACTAAAAGAATACATTGTATCCTCATTCAAATCTTCTTTAAAACAAGGGGGAGTTGATTACTTCTCAAAAATAAGCAGTTATATCTCTTTTCTATAAAAGAAATGATCCACTATGCTTAGATAACTATAGACCAATAACTTTATTAAATATTGATACAAAATTAAAAGCATATTCATTAGCTCAGCAATTTAAAATGTTTTACCAAAAATTATCCATGAAGTTCAAAATGGGTATGTTTAAAGTAGATTTATAGATTATTACATTAGACAAATCCAGAATGTCATAGATTATGCATAAAAATTTAATATAGAAAAAGCATTATTATTTTCATACTTTTCAAAAGTTTTCGACTCTGGAGAATAGGATATTCGTTACCCTCAGTTTGTTATCGTTAAAAAAAAAGCAGAAAATATTTAAATTCTTAATTATTTATGAATCTTAATTCCCCGAGGGTATCACCAGCCCAGTAGTCCGCACTACTGTACCGACATGAATTATCATTTCGTGGTCATATTTATAAATTAACTGTTAACAAAACTATTGATTTTTTAAATACTAAGGCTTTTCTACCTCAGGAGTATATTACCTTAGCTGTATTTGGCAAAACTTTTATGAATTTTGGTCCTCAATGCTCTTCAACTTCGTACCTAATTTGGCCTTTTTAACTTTTTGGGATTCGAGCGTCGAGAGTCTTTTGTAGACGAAACGCGCCTCTGGAGTAAATACAAAATGTATTCCTGGTATCTATGATGAGATAAGTTTATAAGTAAAACGACTGATAATCTATTGATATTTATATAAAAAAGACGCATACAAATTTGTAACAATTATAGTATATTCAATTATATTGCATTGCAAAAAAGTAAATGTTGGGTACATATAAATAGTTATCAAAGGTACCAGGATTATAATTTAATACGCAAGACGCGCGTTTCGTCTACATAAGATTCATCAGTGACGCTCAGATCAAAATAGTTATAAAGCCAAACAATTACAAAGGTTGAAGAACATTGAGGACCCAAACTTCCAAACAATTGTGCCAAATACGGCTAAGGTAATCTATTTCTGGGATAACAAAATCCTTAGTTTTTCGAAAAAATCAAAGTTTAGTAAACAGGAAATTTATAAAAATGACCATATAATTGATATTCATGTCAACACCGAAGTGCTGACTACTGTGTTGGTGAAACCCTCGGGGACGAAACGTCCACCAGCAGTAGCATCGCCCCAGTGATGTAAGTAGTTATCAAAGGTACCAGGATTATAATGTAATACGCAAGACGCGCATTTCATCTTCATAAGATTCATCAGTGACGCTCAGATCAAAATAGTTATAAAGCCAAACAATTACAAAGTTGAAGAGCCTAGAGAACCCCAAATTCCCAAAAAAATGTGCCAAATACGGCTACGGTAATCTATTTCTGAGATAACAAAATCCTTAGTTTTTCGAAAAATTCTTAGTTTTGTAAACAGGAATTTTATAAAAATGACCATATAGACCTGGAGTTAAGTTACGAAGGAATTTAATCAGATATATTTGACTGGATATGTTTAGGTAATCATGCTTTAAAGGGGCATACATTTTAAAACAAAACCAACAATTTTGAAATGCGTTCAAAACTGATTACTTCAACTCGATTTTGAATTACCTTCAAAGTAATATTTACAGAAATTTGTTAATTAGCCATCATTTATCTGAAGCTGTTAACAAACAAAATGCAAATGAATTTAAAAAGATTTGAAAAGATTTGTTTAATGAATATATATTTTCGGTTCATGTATACCCTTAAATTCTTCTAGGTTTTATTAACCTTTTATTTTTAATAAAACAACTTTCATTTGAAAATGAAGTAAAATCACAAAAATAATGAACTCCAAGGGAAATACAAAATAGAAAGTCCATAATCAAATGGCAAAATTAAAAGCTTAAACACATAAAACATATTCCTGACTTTGTACAGGCATTTTTTGATGTAGGAAATGTTGGATAACCTGGTTTTATAGCTATCTAAATCTCTCACTTGTATGGCATACGCATTTAATTCCATCATATTGATAACGATGTGTGAACAAAACAAACAGACATAATATGTAAAAAAGTCAAAGGGATACAACAGTCAGCTTTGTATTATATTATTAATCACTATAAAAAAATGTTTTCCAACAAAGAAGAAAAGATGCATATAGACAAAGCACATTAGCAAAGACGAAAATAACTAAAACACAGTACCACAATGTCGGGTTGTATAAGTACTGAGCACTGTCAAATGGATATTATCAACAATAGACTAAACATGTAGTCAAAGTTCGAATTAATAAAGACAAATAAAAGAATATAATATCATGTTATTAATTTTATATCGGTGTGTTTCTTTCCCCAAGTGATGGGGATGTAGTATTTTTTTTTCGCCTTTGGCATGAAATTTCAATATACATTTATGATATATTCCTTTCAACCGATGATTCAGAAATAGGTACTGGACCTTGTTTTGAACGAAACACATCCTTCTTTGCTTCCTCTCAAGTAGGTATTATTTGATAAGTTGGTAACAACAACTCAAATTTACGGGTAGCTCAATGGTGAAGGAATATTTTATTTTGGAGACTACATTTGCGTGGGCAGTTGAGGTGCCTCCTGCATGGTAACACTAGTTCCCGGCTGATCTTTCTGTTTACGTCTTGTCTGGACTACCAAATTTGACTGTTGGAGCAGCTTTAGCACGTTTACCGAAGTCCATTCCGTCCGCTGGTAAAAATGAAAGGTGACCCCCATTGGTATAACTAGTACGTTCCCTCCCCTCATGAATAATCAGATAATAAGTTCCTTGTTGTTGCTGGTATGGTCCTTGAAACCTCTGTGATATATCTCATTTGATTCAGATCCTGCACGGGATATATGGTTGATATCAATTCTTTAATTTGTTGTTTTTATATGACCTTTGAAATGTCTTTGATTATATAGGTCTATTATATTCTCGCCCGCTATTCGCATTTGTGGTTGGCTCGTCAATTTGAAATATATATAAAAAAATCATATTGAGTAATTATCCTAAAGTCATATAATGTATTTGTAATCATATACACTGCTAATTAAAGGGTTTCCTATATTATGAGAAAATTGTCATTATCTTTCATTTTACGTGTACATTTATTCTCATAGTGTTTGGTGTTTACTCTAAAATAGTTATCAAAGGTACCAGGACTATAATTTAGTACGCCAGACGCGCGCTCCGTCTACATAAGACTCATCAGTGACGCTCAAATCAAAAATATCAAAATATCAAAGACATTTCAAAGGTCATATAAAAACAACAAATTAAAGAATTGATATCAACCATATATCCCGTGCAGGATCTGAATCAAATGAGATATATCACAGAGGTTTCAAGGACCATACCAGCAACAACAAGGAACTTATTATCTGATTATTCATGAGGGGAGGGAACGTACTAGTTATACCAATGGGGGTCACCTTTCATTTTTACCAGCGGACTGAATGGACTTCGGTAAACGTGCTAAAGCTGCTCCAGCAGTCAATATACATTTATAAATCATCCAAACAAGTACAAAGTTGAAGAGCATTGAGGATTCAAAATTCCAAAAAGTTGTGCCAAATACGGCTAAGGTAATCTATGCCTGGGACAAGAAAATCCTTAGTTTTTCAAAAGGTTCAAAGTTTTGTATACAGGAAATTTATAAAAATGACCACATTATTGATATTCATGTCAACACCGAAGTGTTGACTACTGGGCTGGTGATGCCCTCGGGGACGAAACGTCCACCAGCAGTGGCATCGACCCAGTGGTGTAAATAGTTATCAAAGGTACCAGGACTATAATTTAGTACGCGCGCTCCGTCTACATAAGACTCATCGGTGACGCTCAAATCAAAAATATTTATAAACCCAAACAAGTACAAAGTTGAAGAGCATTAAAAGCCTGGTGTTTCATATCGTTAATTTAAGTTTTTAAGTCTCTGGTCCCAATTTCATCCTTGAACGCAATTCAGGTATGTCTAATCAAAGTTGGAATGCAATGATTAGTGTTGTAAACTTGTCTGTTGTTGGATCTTCAATCATATGTTATTTAATTTTCAGACGTGAAAGGCAGAATTACGCCACTGGTTAATTTACTCTGGCTGGTCAAGGCTGTTCAATAACACAAGTGCGTGAAGTGTCATGCTGCTCTTCCAGTCCAGCTGTTTAGATTTGGTTTCCACTCGCATAAGTTATGTATAACTTGCTCATGTGTGTCGCGCTTTTTATCGGATATTTGCAATTGTGAATTATTTTCCTGTTTTTGTCCTCTTCAAAACTGTGTGTCATATTCAGAGGTGTATGCGTTCTCTCTCGGTTGTTTTCTTGTTCAAATAATACTGTTATTTGTAAACCTATCATTCATAAAGTCATTTTATTGATATTTTCAGCTTTTGGGGGAATTCTTTTTTTTATCGCTACAACAAACATACAACAGTTTTTGCAACCACCAGTCTTCATTGTTGACCTCATAAATATATGCTGGAAATTTTACACTGTTAACTTTTCTGGTATTAGTTGACTTTTTCGCTCTCATTTAGCATCTCTGTTAATAGTATATTATTTTCATTTTCGACAGCGCCTCAGGCATGTCAGGATTCATAACTACCTGCCACGAAACAACCAATAGTTCTGAGAGTGTCGTCAGAACACTTACCTTTATTCAATCAATCGTTTTCAGCATTATCTTAGTTTGTCAGTATTTATATTACAATTGTATCCAAGATTGTCCATGTTATAGTTACTACTACTATACTCTTTTACTGATTATTTCTATCATCTTATAATTAACTTGTTCTACATTTGCAATATGTATAGTAGTCACTAATCAATTGTTGGTATGGACGTCAGTTTATGTCAATTCTGCTCCACGATGTGCGAAATGGTGTCAAGGGAGGGCCGAAAATTTAATAGAATATCTTGCCAGCTGTTTAGTTTAAACAGTATTTATTAATGAAAAATGTCAAGATAAATATTACAATGTTACATAAAGTTCAAATATGGGATTCGGAAACAAGTTTGGAAAAACTTTTATAAATCCGTCTCCCCGTCAGCTGTTTGGACTCGTTTTGGTGTTTTCCTTCAATACAGGGTAAAATATTTGCCCCATAACACATATTTACTTTTCATAAAAAGCTGTTAAACCAAAATTTAAGAAGATTCTGTATTTCTTTTTTTTTTTCATTTTGAATCGAAATAATACCTATGCAAATAATGCAAATTTAAAATTTTGGCAAAAAAGTCGAGTCAGCCTTTTCTCGCTTTTTTTTAAATCAAATATGTCAAAAAGGAGCTTCATAACCCGTCATTATGTTTATCTTATTTTGTTTCTTGACTAAAGCTCTGCTGACTTACATAAACATTATAATGTTGAATGCAATTTTTTCAACAAAGCATATCCTTAAGGTCAAGTTACAGTCAAAGGGCTATGTCATATTTCAGTAAAATTTTGCATTTTGAACTTCAACTAAATATCGAAAAAAATATGCACTTTTCTCATGAACCATTTAAAATATTACAGATTGAATTCTTACAAAATCAGTGACCATTTGTATAGATAGCAAATAAAATCGGCGAAAAACTCTCTAGAATTTGTCTTTAAAAAAAAATTTCCGTTATAATGATGCAAAATAAAGATAGAGTTACCAACTTCATTTTTACGTTATTCATCATTCAAAGTTGTGTTCTTTTGTAAAAAAAAAAAAAATCCAATAAAACGTCAAAATAATCGTAACGTCATAGCGTTGCAGGCCGTAAAACGTTGATTTTTGACGTTTTTCACTATCAACAAGGTAACAAATTAATTATAAGACACAAAACGAAGTCGGTTACCATATGATTATTTTATATCATGAAAACAGAAGTTCATGTAAAATTAGAGATTTGGTTATTTATTAAAAGACTTTTAAATAGTTTTTCGCCGATTGTATGTGCTTTCTATACAAATATTCACCCATATTAAAAGAAATCAATCAGCAATATTTCAGATAATAAAAGAGAAAAATGCATTATTTTCTACATTTTCGGTTGTAGTTCACCGAGCCAAGGTTATTTTTGCGACATAGCCCATTTACTGTTCCTTTCCCTTAAGAAGATTCTATAACTTTGTCGACATATATTATTTATAGTATCTTATGCCTTGATTTAAAAGTACTTTCTAATAACTGTTTTTTTTAATTGTCCTATTTAAAGTTTTGTTCGATTTTACAGTTTTGTGATGTCTCATTCTGATGTCCATCATAAAATTTAATTAAAGACATTTTGTATACTCAATAATGGTCGGTGCGCACAGTCAACAAATTTTCCTGAACCATATCTCCCGACTATATAATTAGGTGAAAACGTAAGAAATATGTCTCCCAAAGTGTTGCAAGGTCACAGTTGCTATGGCAACCAAGTTAATAAGTTTTCCCGTATGTTTCATGAATAGCAGCAAGGATTTGTATAGTATACTATACAAATCCTTGATAGCAGTAAAACAACTCTTTTGCAGACATTCTGAAGCAAAGCTAGGTTTCAATAAATGGCACTTGTTAATATTTTTCTAAAACATTTTACTTTACAAACATTTATTTAATGACACTGTCTTGCACAGGCCACTCCCAGGAATAAATGTATCTTGATCCTATGTTGTCTATTCTTTCATTCCATTCTTTTAGATATCAAAGAATGCTAGCCAATTTAATGATAAAGAACCCGTTTTTTTGGGGTTTTTTTTTATTAAAATGCTTATTGTATTTCGATACTACGGCGAGTAAAATATTTATGTAAAGAAACCTTTTGTACGGAGCCCCTATGGGACATGCAAAGAAAAATATATATTGTACGCACAAAATAATATATTGCGCGCACGAAATAATACATTGTGCGCACAATATATATACTGTGCGCACAAAAAATGGTGTGCGCCCAAAATTAGGAAAACTGTTTTCACTTGACCATGACCTTATTTTATGGATCATTTAACAAGGTTTAGTGATCGTGGTTTAGATGAAACCTCAGATACCAAATTCAATAGTTCTATATTTGGCTGTATGGAACGATGTTAATGTCCACTTGACAGGTGTCATCTGACATTGACCTCATTGAGGCAATAGACGACTATACTATTTGTATCGGACTCGTCCCGAAACTTGTTAATTATTGGCAATCGTAATTATATGGAAAACAAAAGGGGCTGGAATGGAGTATTTTTTAATCAACACTATTGTCCTATATCACCTATAAATAAAGGTGAATTCTTTGGTTTTTCGTGTTTACCCCATGACGGCTGACAAATTGGACCTAGTTATTTTAGTATTATTGATAATTTTTATACTACAACGATATATATCCTGTATTAAGTTAATGTCAGACAAATATAATTTTGTTTGTATGAGGCTGAGAATCTGGGGAAGGCCGAGGTTCTATCGATCCCATCTACAGTTTTGCGCCGAATACAAAGAAGTTTATATAGACAATAATAGTGCATTGACTTGACATATCAACGATATAAGGATGAGACTTAGAAACGGGGAAATGCGAGGCTGTGGGGAGCTTTTCCCCCGTTTCGGTCCGAACCTTATATCGTTAATATGTCAAGTCAATGCACTATTATTGTCTTTATACTGCAATCTAAGAAAACCATTTTCAATTGTTGTTTAGTGTGTTAATGTTATTTATTTGATTTAAATATTGGTGGAAATCCCCCTTTAAAAAGGCCTCATATCACACAGCCGGAGAAATATACAACACGATGAAATGTACATCATTACCTGTTGAAAACCGCAATCAATGGTGAACGATTCGTTTGTTTATAGACTAAAATATCAACAATAAACATGAAACATAATGATTTATAGGTTGCAAACAAAAAATATTAACACGTGAACTATGCTTTTTTTCCAAAAATTGTAAAAGAAACAAGTGTGAGTCGTGAAACAAATCGTTGTTTACATTGGAAGCAAGAACAGGTTGTAGAGGTCGTATGAATAAATAAATATAATTTCGAGAATTTCTATTTAAATATTCATGAGGAAAAGTGATATCAGGTCAGTAACTGTATATGACATAGAAATATACGGTCAACGCATTTTGACTGCTCAAATAGAACGAGTGCAGTATAAATTTTATTACATTGACCTAATATTGTTTTATACTGCAACTTGAGGTAACACATTGGTAGCATTTTAAATTGTAACACAAATTTCAAACTTAATTGCATCCCTTAATGAACCTCTTATTGTGGAAAATGTGAGCCATGATGAAATTGACATTGCACAAAATGTAGCTGTGGTACTATATTTCGGAAATAATCATAACTAATTGCAATATAAAACAATTTTAGAAATATGTTAAATGGCTGTTAGACGTGCTTCAAACACAAGTTAGAATTTCCGGTAACTTGAAGGATTATTTGTAAATAAACGTAATTATGTGCACTTATAAAAAAAAAAAAAAATATGTGGTAAGTAGATTACTACTACAGAAAAGTAATACAATTATATAGTACACGTATGTAAAACAAAAATAAGTACAGTTTAATTTAGGTCTGTAGCTGGCATGTCAGTAACTGCTAGTAGTTCTTTGTTAATTTATGTATACATACGTGTCATTTTGTTGACTTTGATTTGTTACCTATTTTAACATCGGACTCGGACTTCTTTTAAAGATGTACACCTCTGAGGATCCAACAATTTCTAGAATTAAACTTTTTTTCTTAACCTGATTTTTGGGTTTATAAGACTGTAACATAATAATTGGTGAAGAAAAAATCATATGGTGGTGCACTACTGTTTTTGCTACGGCCCTTTGAAAATGCCCAATTTTGATGCTTTTCCCATTTGTCATCGATTTTTACATATTTTTTGGCTATTATCGTTAAAAAAAATCACAGTTCCACAATTAAACTTTTTTTCATACTTTCTATAAAGATGGGGTGGACCAATCTGAATAAATTTTACTCTAAAAAACTATAGCTAGGTGTTAGTATAAGAAAGTTTTATTATAATTTATTCTCTCGCTTTTTTGTGTAAAATTTACCATGCTGTCAATTTTGTATTTTTGTAATTTTTCTGAAGTTTTATGAACAAAATGCATATTATTTCAACTTTTTTGTTATAAATGATTGAAAAAATACATATCTAAGAAATTTGAAAAGACCAAAATGATATGGAATGAACATGATTCTTGTAAAATCATTGTGTGTATCCCTCACACATTTTCTCAAAATTTTGGCTAAAAATACAGAATTGATTGGTCGTAAAATTTGAAAACTGGATTACTCAAAAAGTATTGTAAATACACAATTTTTTCACAGAGTTACGTTTGGTTATAATATTTTTAAAATTCATTGATATTTTCTACTTATATCACATGTTTTGGGAATAATTCAAGAACGACATTTCAACGAGACTGAAAAGTCAGAAGAATACATCCTAAAACTGAGTCAGGAATATAACAGTTGTTTTTATTCGTTCGGTTGGTTTAACTTCTGACTTTTCCATTTAGTAATGGACTTTCCTTGGAGTTGAGTAACCATCCCTACAATACCCCTATACTAAGAACGATTTCCGAACAGATAAATTGAGTGTCTGGATACGGAAATTTGTTTGGATTATTCAATATAACGGAATAATATTTAAAATATCGTTCACAATCAAAAACCGCTTCACTCCTTATGGATCTTATTGCGGGAAAAGTCACGGTAATTTTACCATATTTGTAGATTCATGTCGTCCTTAGCTGGCTATTAGGATCAAATGTTACTTAGATGGAAGAGAACTTTGTTTAAAATTTTAGTTCTGGAAACGCTTGTTGATTTCTACAGCTACTTACATTTGTAAGTGTTTTAACGAAAGGAAGTATTGCAATTTTGTTCCCTTTTCGAAGTAGTACATCGGCCAATATCAGAGTGTAGGATACCTGTGTGTTGATTTTCCTGATTATCTATAGATATAAGAAGATGTGGTATGAGTGCCAATTATACACCTTTAATATGTAGCTTCTGATGGTAACGAATTTTATATATTTCTTTGATAAAGAGGCATTTCTCGTATCAGTCTGCAAGGAGTTTTTTCACTAATATTTTTACAGCATGTCACACAGTCTTTATGTACTTTTATGTGGGTTGTAATTTATTTGTTTCGCATTAAGCGCCCCCTCCTAAACCCCTTTCAATCTTCATCGGTGATCAACCAAATGTACAAAACGAATGTGCAATAAAAATCTGTATCACAGATACATGTATTCAAATTCAACCAGCCATCTCCACTTGAAATTAAGTACAATATATATTCGTATAAAACCATAAAGAAAATTTGAATGAAAAGATCAAATTAGTTTGTAACGGGTTATTAGTTTTCAAAGAAAAATATCATTAAATCAGGGATTTATAGAAAAT
The DNA here is from genome assembly GCF_965363235.1 of Mytilus galloprovincialis. NCBI lineage: Eukaryota > Metazoa > Mollusca > Bivalvia > Mytilida > Mytilidae > Mytilus > Mytilus galloprovincialis. The sequence continues at coordinate 77,102,198 of NC_134845.1, read as the reverse complement.
ATCCATTTTTTTCTCTATTTTACTATATATCATGTCGGATGCTTTGTGTACAACGAGAATATATTACTCATCATTAGCGATAAAGACCATTTGAATATCAATAAAATGTTTTATTTGTAAAAGGATATTGGTGGGATTTACTGATTAGATGATAACTGATTAAAACTACAGAAAATGAGCCTTAAAAAGAAAAGAAAAAAGAAATGAAGACTAAAAAGAACACTAGTATAAAAAAAATGGCCCGGGTTGCATAAATATAAAGAATGCCGAGAGAATACTGGAAAAAAATAAAGAAAGAATAGATGTGAATATTTAACAACTTTATTGAAAAGCACTTTACATCCATATAGGCCAATGGCTTAAATAAAAGCATGATACATAATATACAGTTTACATATATAAAGCAATGAAAATTAACAATGCAAATACTTTGAACTATAATCCTTGTTTTTTTTTTAAATCAATATAAATATTTATATCCATGCCTAATTATATTTCATGTACTGTATGCCGCTAGATTAAAACTGACGAGAAAAGTTAACACGGCCACCGAAAGCTTTATTCTTGTCATGCCCAGGTGGTCGTGTGGTCTAGCGGGACGGCTACAGTGCAGGCGATTTGGTGTCACGATATCTCAGTAGCATGGGTTCGAATCCCGGCGAGGGAAGAACAAAAAAATTGCGAAATCAAATTTACAGATCTAACATTGTTGGGTTGATGTTTGGACGAGTTATATATATATATACAAGAGATTTAAGTGGTGTTAAGGACTCCCTTCCCTCAGTCTTAGTGACTTTACACAAAAAATTATAAAAGAATACAAAAAACAACCACCCATTTAGACCCTCTAGTAACATCTTTCAACAGCATATTATTCAAATTTTAATGAATGTTTCACAGTAGTTACTTACAAAGTAAGAAGAAGTGTTATAATACTTGTCAATAAGACAATAATCCATCAAAAATGAACAAATATATGAACTATTGCAATTACAGTACGGTCTTTAACAATGAGCAAAACCAAAAACCGTAAAGTAAGACATAAAGGCCACGGGAATGTTAATTAAGTTTATTTTGATATCTTCTCTGTTCCCTTTGAGTACGAGCAATACACAAATGGATGTTAGCTGCTGAAACTCAAAATAACAAGATTTTCATGAACGAATATCAAAAGAATAAGATGTAGTATGATTGTTAGTGAACCAATAAAGGATAAGAGTAGGAAGTCCTTTTAGCTCAGTTTTTTTTTTGTTATGAGAGAGAGTCAAAACATAGCAATGGGACATTCAATGTCATATATAAGTCGAACAAATTCTGACAACGCTATCATGGCAAAAACAAAACCAATAGACAAACAACAGCATACAAAACACGATATGAAAGACTGAGCAACATGAACCCCACCAAAAACCGAGTTGATCGGATGTGCTCCATAAATGGAGGCATATCCTGCTCCATATGCTGTATGATTTCCAAATGAGACAACTCTTCACGAGAGACCAAACGACACAGAAATTAACAAACATAGATCACTCTACAGCATAATTAAATATATGTACAAAATAATGAACGAAAACTATATATGTAACACAGCGACATACGTCAACCACTGAATTACAGGCTCCTTACTTGGGATAGACACATACAGATTGTGGCGGAGTTAAACATATTAGCGGATGACTAACCATCCCTCCAAATGGGACACTGGTGTAACAGTACAACATAAGATCAAACTATAAAAATCAGTTCATAAAGGCTTATCTCACCAGATGAATACAATGTTTATTGTGAATTCCTATGATTTGCTTCAGATTTTCCTTTGATCGAGGTTAAAAGAGGGCGTTGAACCGCCAATATTGTGTCCGGAAGGGGGTCGTTGATCCGCCAATAGTGTCTGTATCGACTGATCAGGATTTAAAGGGGCCAAAACACATCAAATTGCATCAAGATATAAAAAGCTTATGACTCTATATCAACTGATCAAGAATAAAAAGGGGAGTGTTAAGATCTTCAAAGCTCATGTGCCTGTCTCAACTGACCAAGAATAAAAGGAGGAGTGTTCAGATCTTAAAAGCTCATGTGACAAGATTAAATGGGGGGATTGTTAAGATCTTAAAAGCTCAGGTGACAAGATTGAAAGGGGGTTGTTAAGGTCTTAAAAGCTCATGTGACAAGATTGAAAGGGGGATTGTTAAGATCTTAAAAGCTCATGTGACAAGATTGAAAGGGGGATTGTTAAGAACTTAAAAGCTCATGTGACAAGATTAAAAGGGGGAGTGGTAAGATCTTAAAAGCTCATGTGACAAGATTAAAACGGGGAGTGGTAAGATCTTAAAACCTCATGTGACAAGATTAAGAGGGGGATTGTTAAGAACTTAAAAGCTCATGTGACAAGATTAAAAGGAGGAGTGTTAAAATTTTCAAAGCTCTATGAGGTGTGTTAAGATCTTAAAAGCTCATGTGAGAAGATCAAAACGGGTAGTGTTAAGATCTTAAAAGCGCATGTTAGAAGATTAAAGCGAGGAGTGTTAAGATCTTAAAAGCTCATGTGAGAAGATTAAAACAAGGATTGTTAAGATCTTAAAAGCTCATGTGACAAGATCAAGAGGGGGATTGTTAAGAACTTAAAAGCTCATGTGACAAGATTAAAAGGGGGAGTGTTAAGATTTTAAAAGCTCTATGAGAAGATTAAAACGGATGTGTTAAGATCTTAAAAGGCTCATGTGACAAGATTGAAACGGGGAGTGTTAAGATCTTAAAAGCTCATGTGCATATCATGAAAATCTGAATACTGAGTAACATAAACCCCACCAAAAACCGAGGTGATCGGAGATGCTCCATAAATGTAGGCTTATCTCGTCGTCAGTGCATCTTACTGTTTCAGTCATTTGAGAATGTTGGTGCTGGTGGCAAGTTTTTTATAGACTTTGTATAGTTGATTTTACAACTTTTTTTAACTGCAGGCCAACTAGCGCTCAACATATCGCAATCATGATAATCCTGGCTTCTGTTGAACACTGTATGAAAACCTCTAACTGTCTTTCAGTTGCTTGTGTCGTTGGGTTGCTGTTTCATGATGTACACCTCCCACATCTCTTTTAATTCATACATTTGATATTCGTTTTTTATTAAAATTTTACCGACGGTATTTTCTTTCATATAATACTTAGCAGTTATTTTTTCATCATTTTTCAGTATGCCAGCTGGTCCTAAATGTATATACATTTATGAGACATTTGCTACATTTTGTACCAATTGTCAATCAACGAGAAATCAATACATGCATTAATTTGAATGAAATGTACATTGTTGATTGTAAGATAACTGATTTCATCGTATCAGATGATATTTTAAAATCTAATATATTTATGTCAATCTGTGGTTTTAGAAGATCATGATCGATAGAAAAATCAACCAAGTATAAATTGCACGCATGAATGATTTATAGTATGTACTAAAGGGTTGCTTACTAACAAATATGTTGTGGTGTTAATAAACTCACGAAGACAGGTGTATTTATTATTATGTGTTAATTCGACATTTACAAGTCTTTGAAGAGGTATGATATTTAACATGTTTATAGAGCTTAGTTGAATTGAAATGTTGCCACTTGTTCACTATAGATGGTAAGTACGTTAAGATATGCTGTAATGCACAAAATATAAAACTACTCAAGCTGGAAATAAGTTTTGTAGCAGTTATTTTAGTTGCAAATTATTTTATGTTCTCTGCCGTTTTTTTTAAATTGAAAAGTTTGGTTATTTGATATAAGAAGATGTGGTATGAGATTGTATATTAGATATGTTTTAGTTGGTAAAAGAACTCCACTGAGCTTTGTTTGTGATTTTTATAGTGTGCACATATGCCGACTCTTTTTTAGGGACAAAAACAAATATTAGGAAATGTTAAATGTACATATTATATAAATGTGAAATGTTTTGTAAATATATGTCTCATGAGCCAACTCAATTACGGGGTATTGATTGTTTTAATGTATATTTGTGTTGTGTAACTTTATAATGTACACTCAGTATGTGACACAATAATAAAATAAATTTTATTTTATTTTTTTTTATTTTTTTTTAAATTTATTTACCGTACATGATGATTTACATGTGTTATTCTTTGTCTCAATAATTTTCTGTCAATTATTCCCTATTCTGGTTTTTTGCACCCCCTTATTATATTTTCTATTCTATTCCCCTATTTTTCTCTTTCTTTTTTTGTTTTACCATTTTCTATCGATTCGGTCCATATCTAGAAGACCATCATGCAAGCGATTTAACACAGGCACTCAACTACTAAACTCGAATCCATCCCTCTTTACTATGTTACTGCTGAAGACTAACTTTTTTAAATATTCTATATCTGAAATAAATTTTACGCTATGTTAATTAGATGTTTGCTAGGTTAAAAGTTCATACTTAATTTTGTTCTAGTTAAGATGTAGATAAATACCCGAACAGCATGAGATTGATGTGTGATAATTAATTAACAAGTATATCTATCACATGTATCAGCTACAAGCATGTAAGAAAAAAATATGATGTATGTATACAAAGTGATAAATCGTATGTATGTAGATATTTAAAATTGCTGAAATACTAATAATGTGTAAAGAAGACGGTGATTTTTTAAAAACTTTTCAGAGTGGCAATGGAATACGAATAGCAACAGACACTTATAAATATTGAAGTTCGGTTACTATGGAGATAGCTAAAGCGGTATGTATATCTTATGTAATATTGTGTAACTTAATCGTGTTAAATAAATGGTTGTGAGACTCTCCGTGAATGAGTAAAGCGTTCTCATACATGTTAGAATGTATACATATATGCTCTTAATACATGGTTTTTAATAGGTTTCAGGCCAATTTTAATCGTTTCACTCGTATAACGCTAAATTTTACATGTTGTGGAACGTGAATATTAAAGTATGTCTTCTTCATACCTCTTTGGTCCGATTGTTTGGGCTGTTGTCTCTTTGACATGTTCCCCATTTCTTTTCTCAATTTTAATAATTGTATATAATGTAACATATTTCCATAAAATTAATGAAAAAATGTAACGCTACATGTTGCTGCGAAAGCCATTTTGATGCATAACAGATAATCTTACGCTCTTATTTGTGTAAAATTTAATATGTACAACGTTAACAATTAAATGCTATTTGTTTATGTGGCTTACACAGCAATTGCAAGTTATTCAGTGTTTCTTCCCTGAAGCCCTCAAAAGGGCGTATCCAACAAAAATCGTTTAATTTGTATCCGATAGCACATCTTGAATATATACTAGAACACACCCGTGATATCGCGGGTCCGTGACTGAATTAAAGTATAAAACTATGCGCAAGCCTTATCTTAGTATTAGTACTGTCATCTGATAAAGTCATGCCGATTATAAGATACACAATTTTCTCTGCTTTCAAATCTTTCTGTTTGAACCCGTCGAACTGGAACTTATCAATTATTGGTAATATTTAAATATTTGGAAAACAAAAGGTCCTGGAATGGAGTATTTTTTAATCAACAGCATTGTCCTATATTAGTTATAAATAAAGTTGAATTCTTTGATTCGCTGTTTTACGTCATGCCCGCTAACAAATTGAAACTTATTTTTAGTCCAGATTTTTAGTATTCGTATTGTTATCTTAGAAATGCTTACGGATTAAAATACTACAATAGGTAACAATTTGACAATTTAGTAGTGTCAACCCAGTGATTATGACCCGTTTATATAGCATATTAATCCTGAATACACCGTTTGGTGGTGCGCCTGTCAGATGCGGAACGTACAGATAAGGTAATAGATAACAGGTGATTATACTATTGGTATCGGTATCGGACTTGACCCGGAACTTCCTAATTATTGGCGATATTAATTACGTGGAAAACAAAAGGGCCTGGAGTGGTGTAATTTTTAATCTACACCTTTGTACTATATTTGTTGTATATAAAGTTGAATTCTTTGATTCGTCGTTTTTACGTGATGACGGCTGACAAATTGGACCTCGTAATTTTAGTATTATAGATATATAAATATTCTTTAAACATAATTGTTTTTGGAACATTGTACACAAACATTGTAAAAATCTACAAGACGGACATTCATTACATAGGAAAAATTGCAACATATGTTTTTCATATGTTTTCAAAACATATGATGCAATTTGTCCTTTGTAATGAATGTCCGTTTTGTACAAAAATGTTGTAGATTTTTATCTTTACAGTATTAAAGTTTGTCAAAATCTGTCAATATTGCGGCTTTGTGTCATCCAATCATATTCATAAAACCTCTAAGAACATATATTGAGCTCTGATACAATGAACAATGTAAAGTTTTAAAGACTTTTTGAAAATGGTCCTTTTTATGTGAAAAAAAAACAGGTGAACCCGGCACTACCTCTTTACTTCTAATGAAGGAAGAGCGTTGTATGTTTAATGTATTGTGCTGTGCGACACGTGAATTTTACACAATACATTAAACATACAACGCTCTTCCTTCATACTTATAGTTAGTTTATCCCCAGTGTTAAACAAATATTTGAAATGTTTAACACTGGGGATAAACTAACTATAAGTAATATAGTCCGCGTCTTCAATACTTGCATTAATTTTGATGGTGTAAAGCGATTAATATTTCGACTCATTACTACCTTTAAAATAGTCTGGGTATTACACCTAATATGCATCAAATATTTCCACTAGACGCTAAATTAACTGCAAAAATCAATCAAATAAATAAACGTCCGGTGGCAAATATTTCATGCATAAACAGAACAATCAATATGTTGGTTCTGCAAGTAAGCTGGAAAACAATGTCATCTCATCTCAATGGAAGTTTATGATGGTCCCTAAATAAGTTAAGTAAATGCAAGAGTGTACTATTTTCAAGAATTTTTTGAAAATAAGCCTTTATTCCTTTTGGTAATCTAGAGGGGACAATATTAACCTCATGATAGAAAATTTATGTGGAACCTATAGCGAAAAAGATAATATTAATTTTCTGTTATAATGAAAAAAAATATGATTGATAAATTGGTGTTTACCAGCGCGACTTTCAGAACTTTTGTTCTTTGTTGTGGCAGAACACCGTTTTATAGGTGGTGGAGGCCAGAGTGTCCGGAGTATATATACCACAGACCTCCCGAAGGAAAAATGAAAACCCTCGTCAATTACGATTGAGTCGAGAGTACATCTCAAGTGCATGATTCGAACTCACAACCTCAGTCACGTGTAGACAGACATGTGATATACTTAGACCACTCGGCCAGCGAATCCTCCCAAAAATTTGGAAATTATAGAAAATATTTGAAATATATTGAAGGACATGGTCCCAATTTCATTTATTGTTTATAAATATTGATTACTTTGATGATAAATAAATACTATGATATTGCCTTAAAAAAATGCAAATAGAATTTTTTCTTACGCACATATGAATAGAAGAAAAATAATCTTGTTTGCATCAATGTTGTGTCTTGTCTAAGAAAATGTATTCCAAGTTGTAAATATATCTTATTTATGTGTTAATAATGTTCTTCTATGCTCAATTTATAAATAAAGGAAGATAAGGTATGAGTGCCAACGAGACCACTCTCCATACAAGTCACAATTTATGAAAGTAAACCATTATAGTTCAAGGTATGGTCTTCAACACTGAGCCTTTGCTCACACCGAACAGCAAGCTATAAAGAGTCTCAAAAAATTACTAGTGTAAAACCATAAAATACTTAATAATATCTATATAAAAAAACGAGAAACGAGTACACTTAGAAACCACATCAACAAACGACAACTACTGAACATTAGATTCCTGACTTAGGACAGGTGCAAACAATTGCAGCAGAATTAAACGATTTAATGGTACTAAACCTTCTCCCTTATCCGAAAGAATAGTTTAACATCACAACATAAAAAGACACACTATAACATATCAAAACTTAACTCAATCAAAAACATTTAATTGTGCATGAAATTTTTCTATCTGTATCATATAATATCCACACAAGTGGTTTTGATTATGAACATGTATTGAATAATATTTGTTAAACGTTATTGATTAAGCTATGAATGAAAGACAAGGGCGACATCTGTTGAACTATAATATAGGAATTAAATTAATATACAAAGTGTTAGACAATACTGATTTTAAGCGGGGGGAAATCATATTCATATGATAGCTAAAGAAATTAAATAAGGTGTTTAATTAACTTATATAAATATGCTTTAGGTTTATACATGTGTCTATTATGTGTAGTATTAGAATAGTTGGATAATTATTTGCCTGAAGTCCAGTGGCAAATATTTCATGTATATTCAGGCCGAGAACAATTTTCTGTGTATTATTGTTTTTTACATTTTCATCGATTTTAATATTGTTTTTATAGTCACTAGATTTATCTTAAGATTCAAATCAATAATATTACGTTTATTACACATGTTTTTCATATTTTTTAGAGCTTCAGGTCTGTTGTTGACACCTGTTGGGAGGCCATTGACAGTATCATATATCGGGGCTCCAAACAGGAAATCCGTGATGCCATCCGATACGGCAGTACAGCGGAGGTCGTTCATCTTGTAAATAAATGCAACTGCGAACAGGTGAATTGTTTGTTATCCCAACTATATTGTTCCCTTCCTACTAGAAAATTTTAAAACAAACCTTACTATATAGACGGTGCAAGAAAAGAATAAATTTAAATTCCCTACTGTATAGTAAAATTTGAGAATGAAAATGGGGAATATGTCAAAGAGACAACAACCCGACCAAATAGCAGATAACAGCCGAACCACCAATTGGTTCAACGCACCGAGAAACTCCCGCACCCGGAGGTGGTCCGTAGCTGGCCCTAAATAAAATTGTGTACTAGTTCCGTGAAAATAGACGTCACACTAAACTATAAAACATATAAATGAACTAAAACTAAAAAAAACATACAAGATTAACAAAGGCTAGAGGCTCCTGACTTAGGACAGGCTGGAAAAAATAGTGCAAGAAAGAATGAAATAAAAATACCTAGATAGTACAAGAAAAGAATACATTTTAAGGGGGAAAACCTACTAGATGATTCAAGAAAAAAAAACCCAAAAAAACCTACTGGATGGTGCAAGAAAAGAATATGTTTTGTCCCGTTTAAGAATTGCAATGAGACATAAAGATTAATCAAGGATTTTTATACAACCACTTACTACACAAACCCTTGGTGTAAGCAACCATGCTTTAAAACAATTATGTTCCATCCTTTCTATTATTGGCCTTCTTCAAACAAAAATGAACTTTAAAGGTTATTATAAACTGTTTGACGAAATCAACATATCTTAAAAAATAATTAGAAATAATAATTATATTTTACAACCTTCCAACTTTACATTGTCTTTCAAAGGTCATTCGAGATGCCATATGTTACTGTATAGAACTGGGAAATACAGACTTGCTTCAATGTATACTACAGAGAATAGATAGTTCAGGTATTTTGTTATTGAAATTATAAGTCTGATGTGATTATAGGTATTATTTTCATATCACAAAATGTATAGCCAAGTAAACTTAAAAACTCATTATTGTCACCCAAATCAAAACTTTTCGAAAGAAAAACCACAAATAAAGTTATAGAACCTAGAAATAGAAAAACAAACATGTACCCGAAACTGGCTAAGGTCGTCTATGTCTAGGGGTATAAGGGTTTCAAATAGTTCTGCGTTTATAAGCATTTATATTTACATGAAATGAGTATCAATGATATTACATAGCCACAAACTATGCTTATTACTATATACGTATAAGTATAAGTACGTCTGAGCCAATGACAACTCTACAACAGATATATCCATCGGATCACCAGCAGTGATGGTGATACATGACTGTGTACATTATGTATATACAAGTCGTCTAAACATCAACCCAACAATGTTAGATCGAAATTTTTGGTTCTTCCTTCGCCGGGATTCGAACCCATGCTACTGAGCTATCGTGACACCAAATCGCCTGCACTGTAGCTATATACTTGTTTTTAGATCATAACACGGAAAAGACATTTAATTGTTCATTTACGTTAACATTATTAATAGAACTTGCAAAACATTAAAACAATGATGGTGAAAAAAGGTGAAAAAATAAATAAAAAAAATGTCATCCACGGTGGGATTCGAACCCACGACGATTAGAAGTCCGGCGCGCTATCCCCTACCCTACGGCGCTATCCCCTGCGCTACGCGGATCGGATTATTTAAAGTGATACATGACCATGATGACTTGTAAATAAGCATCATGTAACAACTGATGATAAAATATTTTTTGCCTTCCCCTTCCAAGACCTTCAACCCCCCTTTACAATAATTTTTTGTTGGTGAATTCCCTTCAACCTAATTAACTTCCAATCATTCCCAGACTTCAATTCCAGAACCGTGTCCACCCAGTAAAAGATCAGGGGAGAGGTTCCAGGGGTTGGAATCTCCCTTTTTTGGACGATCAATGCATTTGAATGGGACATATGGTTGGAACCCAACCCCCTACTATCTCCTGTGTTCTGAACCCCTTTTAAAAATAGCTGGATCTACCCCTGCACCTCTTCGTGTTTGTATCATAGTTGTTACATGTACAATGCACTGTGATATGTCCCCTGGGAACAATAATTATCTCATCTTGTCTGTATATATGTATCATAAAACACACTGCGACTTTTATGAAGCAAAATGCAAGAGAAAAGCGTATCAAATAGGTACAACCTCATGGCTATAACATAATCTAACGGAAATCTTCAATTTTAATTAAATATATTGTTATAGTTATTTATTATCACTATTACTGCTAACAGTTATGTGGACTATTGAAAATGAATTAAAAAAAATATTCGTGATTTCCGCCGGTTGGGACTACTATATATCCATCTAAGTTCATGATACTTATTATTTTAACAGATACATTTTTAAAAATATGGAGAAAAAATAAAGAGAAGGAATCTATCTGTACGTGAATAGAAGTCAGAAAAATAATGAGCGAATGGAATTTTATTTCAATAGATAATATAGCCATTTAACCCTTTCGCTGCCAAACATATTGTTAAAACAACCCCTTCAGTGCCAATGCTTTTTTTTTATTGTCTTTTCTAATCCGTTCTTTGTAAAGGTAATTGAAAAACTTCTATCTTCTATATTTTATGTATGTAAAATTTCATTTTTATTATATTCTTACAATTTTGGAAAGCAAACGCTTAAAAACTTTAGGCAGTTTAGGAAAGTAAGCCTAGAATATATAAATATACTAAATGGCCTACTGCAATAGCGTCGGGAAAAAAGAGTGGATTTGAAACTCTATAGTTCTAAATATTATATAATTTTATATATATTTATAAACGCATCCTTACATAATGTTATTTTCATAAATTTCATAAAAAAGCTCCCCTTTCATATTTTTTTTATATTGGTAAAAAAACGCGCGAATGTTTCAAGACGGAGGAATTAAATTTATCACAAAAACGGCGACGTCATAGTACATTACGTAGTTCATAACATCATTTCAATCGGCCGATTCATCGGCCCTTCAGTTGGAAAGCAGGTCACGGTTTGACCCCAAGTTTATCAGCAACAATAGAGTCACGTGACCGTGAAAATTCAGTAAAAAAACGGATGAGACCAACCTCATTTTAACTCACTGAATACTATTGTCGTAATAAAAACTTATTGACCTAACTAATCTTGAGTATCCATAGTTTATTCTCGTCAAAGCTCACACATCAAATCAAAGTCCTTTATTCTTTATTTTATCTGCAAACTTGGAGTTTGGGTGAAAATTGTCAAGTCTCCTGAACGAAAAATCTAAATATTTACGAGGAAACTAAAAATGATGGGCTGACTTTAAATTTAATAAAGCATCTCATTAAGACAAACACTCGATATGAATATCTCGGCAATAGAATGTTGGATACGCAAACGTCAAATTGATTTCAAACCGAAGCGGTGGTTTTTATGCCGATTTGTGCAAGTGGTTATCTCCCCTTAATATCACCAGTCAAAAATAAAAACCCAGCAAAATGCATAAAAAATAAAAAAGGAGTTTACTTTACAAAAATTAGAAAGAAAATAAACTAAACTCGATTTATAACTATGTATTAAAAGACTGAAAGAAATTAGATCTGGCGGATGAAATATACTACATGCCAGATCTAATTTCTTTCAGTATCTATATAGCTAGGTTTTTAATTTTACATGTAGGTGTCATTATCCACATTTCTGAATTGTTATTTTTTTTACTGCAGTAATATTTTGTCTTTTAATATAAATTTAATATAAATTTTACATTTAATTAGTCCTTCTCTGAAAAATAGGGGGAAGTATCTCTTCTTTATATTATCATAACATAGTTATAAATCGAGTTTAGTTTATTTTCTTTCTAATTTTTGTAAAGTAAACTCCTTTTTTATTTTTTATGTATATATACTTCTGCATGATGCAGAATTTTTTTATTATATTTAATGCAATAAAACATAGTTTATACAATTTCAATAATCTTTGTGAAAATTGATATAATTATCAAATAAATAGTATTGATCATATATATTTTATATTCTATAAAGTGTGACCAAGAGTCTCAACAAATTTCTTCAAATTAAGAGAGTCTTTAAACTCAAGCCTATGTCTCTTAGTTGAACAATAAAATACAAAAAAGGGATTTATAAGTTTCATACCAAAAATATTGACAGAAGTTCTGTAAAAAAAATATATGCTTTAAATTATACAGTAAGTGAAAGTGACACAATTTTGAATTTCAGAATCATTATTATTGTAAAATTGAACTATTAGATTAGCTTGCACAGTAGCCCTTTGTCTTATTTCTCAGGGTATTTTATAGATTATGAAAGTAAACTTTTTGGAAAAAATGGGGCTTCTTCTCTTGAACAGTTGCTGTATCAGCTTCTTTAAATAATTACATATTTATAAACAAAGTATTGTATATATACTTTACCTGAATACTAGTAATAGGAAATGAAATGAAACTGGTGGGACAGATTTTGTGCATTTTACTTCAATAATGATTAAAGATGCTTAAATTTGACAAGAATTTGCCATTTGAATAAATTCAATTTTGTAACAACACATCTCTATGAATAAACTTCTTGTTTGGCTGACTTGGCTTGATAAGCTAGTTTTTGCTCTTATTACTATAAAATTGAGAATGGAAATATAGCTTACTAAGTAAAGAGATAATAATATAAGCAAGATTTTATTAACTGACCTTCATTTTCTTTTTTCATATGTTTTTTTCCCACAGAATTTTCTTTGCAATGCATTTTCTATTGCTATTTTTGTGATTTTGTCCATCCATAGAGTAGGCTATCAATAATTTGTCAGATCTGTCAGAATTTTCCAAGACGTTTAGCTTTAAACGCAATAAAGAAGATCTTTGTTTGTTGTTTCACTTTTCCAATGTGTAAATTTTTACTATGCACATGACCCTGACACATATTTTGTTATTATAAACGTTATGTGACGTATGTTGAAAAAAGAAAACAATGTCACCGTCAATTTATGTAGGGGATCAAAAGGGGTTTTAGTTACTTTAAAATACAAGTATCGTATGGAATTGTGAAAATCCACAACTTTTAATCAAAATTTCATTCATGTCTTTAATAAAATCAGTATTTTAGAGCACTTTGAAACAGGTACAATGAAAAGAAGCTAAACTTTACTGTTTTGAAGTAGAAACGTAGCTAAAACCAGATAAAAATTGACATGGCTGGTGGTCACTAAAATTGATGTATAAAAGTAAAAAATGATGGCTTCAAAACAGTGTATAAATTTGAAATAGGTTTCCCGGTTTCATTTAAGATTATAACCGTTCTTTTCTGTATTTGGATACGCAAACGTCAAATTAGGAAAAATCATTTTTTTTGGCGAACAAAAAGATGGCTATTTTTTTTTAGAACTGACAGGATAAAGGAATAGCAATAACAAGCTATTTTTTGTAATGTTTGTATGTCGTAAAGAAATTATATTGGTCACAAAACCTACAAATTTTAAAATTTAATTGTAATAAAAGCATGACAAGTTGCAAAAAATACTTTAAACGTCAATCTTTTAGCCGATTGATTTGGCGGACTTTTTGACGTTACGGACGACTGTAGCGCCACCTAATTAATTCCCCCTGCTATTGTTGCTGATAGAGCTTGACGACAACGGCCGTATCGAAGGACTTGCTTTCCAACTGCTTTGGCATTGAAAGGAGTATGACTTTGGGCCGATCATCGGCCCTGTGGCACAACACTCGTTAATGGAGAAGCCAATCTCTTTTATTATATGTCTAAAGTAATAATAACTACTCATCTTTAAAATCTATGTAGAAAGAATTATTTTATTGACAATAAATCAGGAGAAGAAAATATCAAGACAATGAGATATGGTATGTTAAGTTTCATTATAGTATAACTAATCGCCGTATTTGAATATCAAAAATAAGACAACGCGTGACCGAACGACGCATGGATTAAACGAGTGCGCAGCACGAGTTTAATCCATAGCGGCGTTCCAGGGGCGGATGCAGGAATTTTCTAAAGGGGGGGTGCTAACCCAGGGCACCCAGGGCAAAAGGGGGGGGGGGGTGCAAAACATATGTCCCGATACAAATGCATTGATCGGCAAAAATAAAGGGGGGTGCGCACCCCCGGAACCCCCCCCCCCCCCCCCTGGATCCGCCACTGCGTTCGGTCACAAGTTGTCTTATTTTTGATATTCAAATACGGCGATTAGTTATTCTTTTTATTACATTGGCAAATGGCTTTTTTTTTTTATGAATTTAATGTAGAAAATGTAAGGAACTATATCTTTTTCCTACGCATTGACAATTTGTTTTGATTCGACGTTATCGCCGTCTTGACAACGCCTATTGTTGTATGACGTCAAAGAGTGAAATTATCGGTTTTTATCTAACTGGGAAATCAATGGTAATTCATTGCAACCAATGTAATAATCTGATTTATCTTTTGTTCCAGACAAAGAAAGGTTGATCATAACAAAGCAATGCAGAGAAGATCGTAAGTTTGTCGTGTTATTATGTCTGTCCGCCATTATGCGGAAAGACCTATTGGTTTTGTTCTGATTTTAAGGTCTTTCTATTTTTCAGTTGAAAGACGTTTTGCTGTTGTTCTGGTTATTAGGGCTTTTCACTTCTCCATGGAAAGACCTATTGGTTTTTGTTATGTTTTTTGGTGTTTCTTTTCTTGGGCAATTGTTTTTCTTGGGCAATTGTTTTTCTTGCGCTGTGTTTTAATTTGTTTCAAAAGATATCTCTTTGGTTTTTGCATATGTAATGTCATACAGTCTTTACGCTTTTGAAACTGACCATGTTTAACCGAACACTTTTCTGTGTAAGAGTTATTACCACGAACACTGTTTTTCTAGTTATTTGATCTCCTTTGCAACCGTAGAAGAAAGCGACAAATTTATTTTTCCGAATTCTCATTATATCCTCAGGATGTTACGTTTGATTTCGACCGAAGATATCCGGGGACTCCGTATGAGACTCCATATGAGAGCTATTCCCCCATATGAATTTGATATAAGTGATATGAATTTCTTACTGGTAAACCGTAAGTAATAGAGACCTAGGGTCTTTTTATATGAGGTCCTTGGTCCAAAATAATATATATTAGGATCAAACGGTCAAGGTTAAATTCGAAAATTTAGTTTTTGTCTTATTTTCACTTCTTTAAAAAAAACAAAAAAAAAACGTATAAGATATTTAAAATATATTTTACTTAATTGTTAGTTGCGACGTGTCTTTACACATACATTTTGGTTGAAAAGGTACGCTGACAATAAACTGTAGTTTTCTTCCCTCTTATATTTAAAATTACGCATAATTTTATAATGATATAATACACTCACCATATATAATAACGGTTCATTCTCATTTATCCAACTTTTTAAAATTATAGGTAGTAAAGACCAGACTCAAGCTAGCGAACAATAAGCCAGCGAACAATAAGATGAAACAAGCTAGCGAACAATAAGCCAGCGAACAATAAGAAAACGCACCCACATGATCATGCCTAAAAACCGAAGATTTGCAATAACACGACACGTACTTATAAATATGATGACAAATAAATAAAAATGATGACAAATAATTTCCAATAGGAAGATGAAATGCAATTCCATTTAAACACAGAAAAGTTTAATAATTTATTTGTGTATTTAATAACTTTTTTTTAAGGCCGGGAATTAAAAAAAAAACTTTCTCCTTTCTCTTTGATAAGGGATTGGTTATTGTCTGTATAATAATAATAACAATTGATAACAACAGGTTACACTATATTGCTGTAGCGAAACAATAAGATCTTCAAGCTTATATAATTATACGATTAAAAAAAAACTGATAACCATTATATTCACTTTTCGCCAAAGAAATAGCTAGTTCACGTAATTATTCAAAAGTAAATAGTCACTCTTGTAATTTATTTATTACATTTCGATAAGAGCGATAAGTGTAAGAGTTACACACGAATACACCAATTACGTCAAATAGAATGAAAACGATTTGACATAAATATTTTGGTTAATCTAAACAACAATTTATTTAGAATCAAACCTAACTTGAATCCGTAAACATTTCCCTACGGCAAAGACCCGGATGGGGTAGGGTGACCTTACCATCCCCCTTCTTTAATTCATAAAAAAATAGCTACGGTAAAGCTTTTGTCCCCACTATAATACACAAATGATAAACACTTGCCTAAGCTTGCCTGGGCCCAAAAATCCAGGTGGGTAAAGTTACGGATTTTTTTTTCGGAGGTCCAAAGTTGGGGTCGGGTGACCCTATCATTCCCCTTCTTTAATTCATAGCCAAGTCCCTACGGCAAAGCTTTTAACCACACTAGGTACACTAGATAGGCAATTGCCTAAGCTTGCCTGGGCCTAAAGATCCAGGTGGGTAAAGTTACGGAATTTTTTTTTCGGAGGTCCAAAGTTGGGGTCGGGTAACCCTACCCTCCCCCTTCTTTAATTCATAGCCAAGTCACTACGGCAAAGCTTTTAACCACACTAGGTACACTCGATAGGCAATTGCCTAAGCTTGCCTGGGCTTAAAGATTCAGGTGGGTAAAGTTACGGATTTTTTTTGGAGTCCAAAGTTGGGGTCGGGTGACCCTAACCTCCCTCTTCTTTAATTCATAGCCAAGTCCTACGGCAAAGCTTTTAACCACACTAGGTATACTCGATAGGCAATTGCCTAAACTTGCCTGGGCCAAAAGATCCAGGTGGGTAAAATTACGGATTTTATCTTTTCGGAGGTCCAAAGTTGGGGTCGGGTGACCCTAACCTACCCCTTCTTTAATTCATAGCCAAGTCACTACGGCAAAGCTTTTAACCACACTAGGTAAACTCGATAGACAATTGCCTAAGCTTGCCTTAGCCGAAAGATCCAGGTAGGTAAAGTTACGGAATGTTTTTTTCGGAGGTCCAGAGTTGGGGTAGGGTGACCCTACCCTCCCCCTTCTTTCGTTCATAAAATTTTCCCTACGGCAAAGCTTTTTTGCCCACTAGGTACAAATAATAGGCATTTGCCTAAGCTTGCCTGGGCCCAAAGATCCAGGTGGGTAAAGTTACGGAACTTTTTTTTTCGGAGGTCCAAAGTTGGGGTAGGGTGACCCTACCCTCCCCCTTCTTTCGTTCATAAAACTTTCCCAACGGCAAAGCTTTTTTGCCAAGTAGGTACAAATGATAGTCACTTGCCTAAGCTTGCCTTGGGTCAAAGATCCAGGTGGGTAAAGTTACGGAACTTTTTTTTTTAGGTCCAAAGTTGGGGTAGGGTGACCCTACCCTCCCCCTTCTTTCGTTCATAAAATTTTCCCTACGTCAAAGCTTTTTTGTCCACTAGGAACAAATGATAGGCACTTGCATAAGCTTGCTTGGGCCAAAATACCCAGGTGGGTAAAGTTACGGAACTTTTTTTTTTAGGTCCAAAGTTGGGGTAGGGTGACCCTACCCCCCCTTCTTTCGTTCATAAAATTTTCCCTACGGCAAAGATTTTTTGCCCACTAGGTACAAATGATAGGCACCTGCCTAAGCTTGCCTGGGCCCAAATACCCAGGTGGGTAAAGTTACGGAACTTTTTTTTTTGAGGTCCAAAGTTGGGGTAGGGTGACCCTACCCTACCCCTTCTTTTGTTCATAAAATTTTCCCTACGGCAAAGCTTGTCTACTAGGTACAAATGATAGGCACTTGCCTAAGCTTGCCTTGGCCCAAATACCAAGGTGGGTAAAGTTACGGAACTTTTTTTTTTGAAGTCCAAACTTGGGGTAGGGTGACCGTACCCTCCCCCTTCTATCGTTCATAAAATTTTCCATACGGCAAAGCTTTTTTGCCCGCTAGGTACAAATGATAGGCACTTGCCTAAGCTTGCCTGGGCCCAAATACCCATGGTGGTTGAAGTTACGTAACTTTTTTTTTGAGGTCCAAAGTTGGGGTAGGGTGATCCTAACCTCCCCCTTCTTTCGTTCATAAAATTTTCCCTACGGCAAAGCTTGCATGGCCACTAGGTACAAATGATAGGCAATTGCCTAAGCTTGCCTGGACCCAAATACCCAGGTGGGTAAAGTTACGGAACTTTTTTTTTTTAGGTCCAAAGTTGGGGTAGGGTGACCCTACCCTCCCCCTTCTTTCGTTCATAAAATTTTCCCTACGGCAAAGTTTTTTGCCCAGTAGGTACAAATGATATGCACTTTCCTAAGCTTGCGTGGGCCCAAAGATCAAGGTGGGCAAAGTTACGGAACTTTTTTTTTTGAGGTCCAAAGTTGGGGTAGGGTGACCCTAGTACCCTCCCCCTTCTTTCGTTCATAAAATTTTCCCTACGTCAAAGCTTTTTTGTCCACTAGGAACAAATGATAGGCACTTGCCGAAGCTTGCTTGGGCCCAAATACCCAGGTGGGTAAAGTTACGGAACTTTTTTTTTTTAGGTCCAAAGTTGGGGTAGGGTGACCCTACCCCCTTCTTTCGTTCATAAAATTTTCCCTACGGCAAAGATTTTTTGCCCACTAGGTACAAATGATAGGCACTTGCCTAAGCTTGCCTGGGCCCAAAGATCCAGGTGGGTAAAGTTACGGAACTTTTTTTTTTGAGGTCCAAAGTCGGGGTAGAGTGACCCTACCCTCCCCTTCTTTCGTTCATAAAATTTTCCCTACGGGAAAGTTTTTTGCCTAGTAGGTTCAAATGATATGCACTTTCCTAAGCTTGCGTGGTCCCAAAGATCAAGGAGGGTACAGTTACGGAACTTTTATTTTGAGGTCCAAAGTTGGGGTAGGGTGACCCTACCCTCCCCCTTCCTTCGTTCATAAAATTTTCCCTACGGCAAAGCTTTTTTGCCCACTAGGTACAAATAATAGGCATTTGCCTAAGCTTGCCTGGGCCCAAAGATCCAGGTGGGTAAAGTTACGGAATTTTTTTTTCGGAGGTCCAAAGTTGGGGTAGGGTGACCCTACCCTCCCCCTTCTTTCGTTCATAAAACTTTCCCAACGGCAAAGCTTTTTTGCCAAGTAGGTACAAATGATAGTCACTTGCCTAAGCTTGCCTTGGGTCAAAGATCCAGGTGGGTAAAGTTACGGAACTTTTTTTTTTAGGTCCAAAGTTGGGGTAGGGTGACCCTACCCTCCCCCTTCTTTCGTTCATAAAATTTTCCCTACGGCAAAGCTTTTTTGCCCACTAGGTAAAAATGATAGGCACCTGCCTAAGCTTGCCTGGGCCCAAATACCCAGTTGGGTAAAGTTACGGAACTTTTTTTTTTTAGGTCCAAAGTTGGGGTAGGGTGACCCTACCCTTCCCCTTCTTTCGTTCATAAAATTTTCCCTACGTCAAAGCTTTTTTGCCCAGTAGATACAAATGATAGGCACTTCAGTAAGCTTGCCTGGGCCCAAATACCCAGGTGGGTAAAGTTACGGAACTTTTTTTTTGAGGTATTAAGTTGGGGTAGGGTGACCCTACCCTCCCTCTTCTTTCGTTCATAAAATTTTCCCTACGGTAAAGCTTTTTTGCCCACTAGGTACAAATGATAGGCACTTGCCTAAGCTTGCTTGGGCCCAAATACCCAGGTGGGTAAAGTTACGGAACTTTTTTTTTTAGGTCCAAAGTTGGGATAGGGTGACCCTACCCCCCTTCTTTCGTTCATAAAATTTCCCCTACGGCAAAGATTTTTTGCCCACTAGGTACAAATGATAGGCACTTGCCTAAGCTTACCTGGGCCCAAAGATCCAGGTGGGTAAAGTTACGGAACTTTTTTTTAGGTCCAAAGTTGGGGTAGGGTGACCCTACCCTCCCCCTTCTTTCGTTCATAAAATTTTCCCTACGTCAAAGCTTTTTTGCCCACTAGGAAAAAATGATAGGCACTTGCCTAAGCTTGCTTTAGCCCAAATACCCAGGGTGGGTACAGTTACGAAACTTTTTTTTTGCGGTCCAAAGTTGGGGTAGGGTGACCCTACCCTCCCCCTTTTTTCGTTCATAAAATTTTCCCTACGGCAAAGCTTATTTGCCCACTAGATACAAATGATAGGCATTTGCCTAAGCTTGCCTGGGCCCAACGAGTCCCTACGGCAAAGCTGTTTTAACCACAAGGTTCAAATGTGAGGCACTTACCAAAGGTTGCCTGAGCTCAAAGACCCAGGTAGGTTAAGTTTCGAAACTTTAATAATTGATGTCCAAAGAAGGTTGACCCTACCATCCCCATCCTTTCCTTCATAAAATTTTCCCTACGGCAAAGCTTCTTTGCCCACTAGGAACAAATGATAAGCACTTGTCAAAGGTTGCATGGGCCAAAAAAAAATGATGGATACAGTTATGGAACTTTCTTAATTAAGGTGCAAAGTTTGGATAGGATGACCCTACCATCCTCTTTCCTTCATAAAACTTTCCTAACGGAAATCTTTTTTGCCCTCCAGGTACAAATGTGCGACACCTGCCAAAGGTTTTCTGGCCCTTTTTCTGAAGAAGGAGGGTAAAGTTACCGAACTTTCTTAATTGAGGTCCTAGGTTGGAGTAGTGTGACCCTACCATCCCCCTTCTTTCCTTAATAAAATTTTCCCTACGGCAAAGCTTTTTTTAACTACTAGGAACAAATGATAGGCACTTGCCCAAGGTTGCCTGGGCTTAAGGCCAAGGTAGGTAAAGTTATGGAACTTTTTTAATTGAAGTCCAAAGTTTTGGTCGGGTGACCCTGCCATCCTCCTCCTTTCCTTCATAAAGTTTTCACTACGGCAAAGCTTCTTTGCCCACTAGGAACAAATGAAAGGCACTTGCCCAAGGTTGCATGGGCCCAAAAACCCAGTTGTGTAAAATTATGGAACTTTTTAAATTGAGGTCCAAAATTTGGGTAGGGTGACCCTACCATCCCCCTTTTTTCCTTCTTAAAATTTTCCTAACGGCAAAGCTTTTTTGCCCTCTAGGTACAAATGTGCGGCACTTGGCCAAGATTGTCTGGCCCCAAGGACCAAGGTAGGTAACGTTACCGAAATTTCTTAATTGAGGTCCAATGTTGGAGTAGAGTGACCCTACCATCCCCTTTCTTTCCTTCATAAAATTTTCCCTACGGCAAAGCTTTTTTAACCACTAGGTACAAATGTTAGGCACTTGCCCAAGGTTGCCTGGTTCATAAGACCCAGGTGGATTAAGTTTCGAAACTTTTATAGTTGAGGTCCAAAGTTAGGGAAGGTAGACCCTACCACCTGCCTCCTTTCCTTCATAAAATTTCCCTTACGGCAAAGCTTTTTTTGCCCACTAGATACAAAAGTGAGGCACTTGCCTAAGTTTGCCAGGACCCAAATGAACCAGGTTGGTAGAGTAACGGAACTTTTTTAATTGAGGTCCATAGTTGGGTCGGGTGACGCTACCATCCCCTTTCTTTAATTCATAAAAAAATCCCTACAGCAAAGATTATGTCCCGACTAGGTACAAATAATAGGCACTTGCCCAAAGTTGCCTGGGCCCAAATACCCAGGAAGGTTAAGTTACGGAACTTTTTAAATTGAGGTCCAGAGTTTGGGTAGGGTGACCCTACCATCCCCTTCTTTCCTTTATATAATTTTCCTAACGGCAAAGATTCTTTTTTCACTAGGTACAAATGTGAGGCATTTGCTAAAGGTTGTCTTGCTCCAAAGACACAGGTGGGTAAAGTTACCGAACTTTCTTAATTGAGGTCCAATGTTGGAGTAGGGTGACCCTACCATCCCCCTTCCTTCCTTCATAAAATATACCCTAAGGCAAAGCTTTTGTGCCCACTAGGAACAAATGATAGGCACTTGCTCAATGTTGCCTGGACCTGAAGACCCAGGTTGGTAAAGTTACGGAACTTTTTTAATTGAGGTCCATAGTTGGGGTGGGGTGACCCTACCATCCCCCTTCTGTAGTTCTTTAAATAATAACCTACAGCAAAGATTTTGTCCCCACTAGGAACAATTGATAGGCACTTGCCTAAGGTTGCCTGGATTCAAAGACCAAAGATGGTAAAGTTACGAAACCTTTTTTTTTTGGTCCAAAGTTGGGATCGGGTGACCCTACCACCTCCCTTCTTTATTTAAAAGCAAAGTCCCTTCGGCAAAGCTTTTGTCAACACTGGGTACACTCGATAGCCAATTTCCTAAGGTTGCCTTGACCCAAAGACACAGGTGGGTAAAGTTACGGATTTTGTTTTATTGTGTACAAAGTTGGGGTCGGGTGACCTTACGACCCCCTTCTTAAATTCATAACATAGTCCCTACGACAAAACTTTTGTCCAAACTAGGTAAATTCGATAGGCAATTGCCTAAGGTTAACTGGACTCAAAGACCCAGTTTGGCAAAGTTATGGAACTTTTTTAATTGAGGTCCA
Organism: Mytilus galloprovincialis; assembly: GCF_965363235.1. Lineage (NCBI taxonomy): Eukaryota > Metazoa > Mollusca > Bivalvia > Mytilida > Mytilidae > Mytilus > Mytilus galloprovincialis. The sequence goes on along the minus strand of NC_134845.1, from coordinate 77,079,355 downwards.
AATTTTGGGTTTGGTGACCCTACCACCTCCCTTCTATATTTAAAAAAAAGTCCCTACGGCAAAGCTTTAGTTCGTGAAAAAAAATCTGTATGCCGAAATGCTTTGAACATCCCCAGATACATATACAATTGAATAGCATAAAGTTTACCTGATTAAATGATGCATGTGAGTCAATCATGTCCAAGATGTAACCATAAATCAAGATCTTCGATATAGGCAATGTTGACATGATATCGTATCGATATCGATGTTTGCTTCAAACAAACATAAACGGATGTAAAAATCAACAATTTTCATAAGACAAACTCAGATATACCAGATGTCGACGATATCGATAAAGTCGAATCGATTTCGATTTGATATCGAAGCTTGCTCTATACATCCATCACATAACCATATTTCGATAGTGCATGAATGCTGGATATTTGAAGATCCAACAAAGTGGAATGTAATGTGTGCCAACACATTCTGGCGATCAACGCACAGATATATCTGGTCAGACCATTCAGAAAGCAAACCACAGTGATCATAACCTTCATGTGAACTGGGGTTGGGATAGCACACAAATCAGCTTACAGAGATATACATCTGATAAAACCAACAGTTAGACGAGAAATGTTAATGTCAAGGAAGGAAAATATTAAGTAGCTAACTAATGCAAACAAAGTGATATGGAAAGCTTTCGATGATGATCTCATGGAAAACAACTTAGAGACAAAATTAGCAGGAAAAGTTGAGAGCAGTGACGTCCATTATTTACTTCGTAGGAAAGGAGAGATTTGGGGTTGATTACATCTGGGAAAAGAGAAAGAACACGAAGTCAGAGTAACCGCAAACAGTAGAGGAACCAATATAACTGCATGTGTATTTACAATTGATGAGTCAGAACTGAAGTTCAACAAAGTGCAGGATGTTTTGGAGAAAACACGAGCAGTACCAGGGCCATACAGTATATGTTCCAAGCTAACCAGACGATTGTAGAAGTTTTTGAGAGTAGTTTGGAGAAGAAGAAAGATGATAGATGCTTGGTATAAAACAGAAAGATGTTTTATTCCGAAGGGAGAGAACTCCATGAAGGTTGAGTTGTTTGAACCATCTCTATACTGAACATCGAGGGTAAAAATCCTACCAGTTCTAGCAAAGTACAACACAATTCCTGCTAAGTAATGAATAATGCATAGACCTATCGGTTCAGAAATGAGGCATGACAGAGGTATCCGGGTGTATTGACCATACTAGTGTTTTGACTCAGAGCTTAAGAGAATCATAGGAGAAGAAAAGCGACTTTGGCTAGACCTTGCATATGCTTAAGGATTCATACCTCACAAACTGGTAGATTTGACATTGCAGAGGTACTGTGTGCCAACCACAACATGACAATGCTGCAGGAATACTTTGATCACATAGAGATGGTATTTACAGTAGGAGATTTCAACACAGCTTGGCCAAGACTATGAGAAGGAATATAAATGGGATGTACATTGTCCTAGTATTGTTTGCAGCAGCTGTTAATCCACATTATGAAGTCAGTTGAAAAACCAGTAAGAGGACCATTAATGTCAACAGGTAGAAGACAACAACCAATATGAGCATTTATAGATGACATGACTATTAATTATTATAAATTAAGAAATGCATCTCCGTCATGCAAAGCTCTGATTTCTTTCACGGATATGGCTATACTTTTTGGACCTTTTGGAATATATAGCTCTTCATCTTTAATATAAGCTTTGGAATTCAAATATTTTGGCCACGAGCATCACTGAAGAGACATGTATTGTCGAAATGCGCATCTGGTGCAGGAAAATTGGTACCGTTAATATTATTACTACCACTGGGTCGATGCCTCTGCTGGTGGACTGTAAGTCCCCGAGGGTATCACAAGCCCAGTAGCCAGTACTTATGCAGTGGCATGAAAATACGGATTTTTGTGTTATTAAAATTTGCTGTTACAAAATGTTAGAAATTATTATAAATTAAGGAATGTATCTCCCTCATGCATAGCTCTGATTTCTTTCACGGATTTGGCTATTCTTTTTGGACCTTTTGGATTATAGCTCTTCATCTTTTATATAAGCTTTGGATTTCAAATATTTTGGCCACAAACATCACTGAAAAGACATGTATTGTCGAAATGCGCATCCGGTGCAGGAAAATTTGTACCGTTAATGTTATTACAGCAAACACAGAACTAGAGGGAAGATGGACCTTAGAGATATTGGAAGGAATGATAAATTGGGCATCAATGAAATTCCAACCCAGTAAATTCAAGAAGTTTACTTCTGAAAAAAGGCAAAGTGAGAGATGAAACTTTCGAATTAGCAGGGGAATTTTACCAACAGTCAGAGATAAAATGCTTTTAGGACAGTAGACAGTAAAACACAAAAGAAATACTAATACAGCTGGTATAAATAGATTGACTGTCGAAGATAGACCAACGTGGTCTGTCAGGAAGATACAAAGCTTGGATGTATCAACATCGTGTCTTGCCAAGAACACTATGGCCGTTATTGATATATGAGTTTTCCGTGTCCAAAGCTGAGGTTAAGAAAAAAAAAAAGACTTTGGTTCGGCGTAGCAAGAAGTTTCAGCAGCGTTGACAATATAGTGACTAAACAGCAATAACCACTCACTTAATTCGTGGACTGAAGAGTTTAAAGTTACAAAAACACGACAGGTCATGATGGTAAGTAACAGCAAATATGGCAAAGTTAGAGGAGCCAAAGTGAAGATGAATACAAGAAGAAAGTGAAAAGCATAGAAAGCAGGAAGCAGGAAGTTCGACAAATAAAAGAATAGAACAGTAATATCAATGCGGTAGGTATGAAGCAGCAAGGTGGCTGGTCTATTTGGCAAGGAACTAGAAGTGGGGTGTTTGCCAGGAGCGATATTTGGAGTATGAAGGGATATCGTTTCAGCATCAATCTGAGATCAGTGTATGATGTACTGCCAAGTCTATCAAATCTCTATGCATAGGGATTGATAGAAGATCCAATGTGCACCGTATGCAAAGACAAACCAGCTTCTCTACAACATGTGTTGTTGTCATCTTGTCAAGTGGCACTGAAAAATTGTAGGAACACATGGAGACATGATAGTGCACTGAACACATTAGCAGCGAGGTTGTACTTCGTCAGGAGGAAGAGGAAAAAGGTAAAAATAAAACCATCACTTTTGAGAGCATGGCCAGCACACATGAAGGCCAAAGGATCCATGCAAGAGCAACAGACTGGAGGTTTACTATAGTCTTGCTGGAACTGACAGTCCCTTTAGAAGAAAGGATGTATGAGGTACACGAAAGGAAGATGGTAAAATATCAACAGCTTGTATCAGATTGCCAACAATAGGGATTGAGGACTTAGTGCTTTGCTATTGAAGTAGGGTGCAGGGGTTTTGCGGAACAAACAATATGACAAGCTCACAGAACCTAATTAGTGCTAGGAGCAGATAGGGAGAAGCTTATTTCAGAATTGTATAGACAAGCGGAAGTATCATCACAGTGAAGATAGGATGAGAGAGATGAGATCTGGAAAAGTGGCAATTAGATTTATTGAGTGATTTGAAGATATTTAGTGGAAATAATGGACTTATGATAGAAGAGACTTTATAACATGTACAGCTCTGGTGACAGCATCAATCAGTGACAGTGCAAAAGTTACATCAGCTGACACATCGGGTGCGATGTAGGCCATCCAGTTTCAGAGTCAGACTGACCCGGCGCACCTCTGGAGATTGCATGGTGTTGAATAGCACAGAAACAGCTGCGGATGGAGGCTGCACATGATAAAGGAAATGGACCAGCATTGTTACGATGTTTACAAAGTTAATCAATATATGATTCTTGAAGTGCATTTTGTTGATAGAGATTATTATACTAGCTGAAAACTTCCAGAAGATCGTGGTTTGCAAGATGTTTGCAATTCTACTCTAATTATCATGAATCCAGAATAGTAAAATTGTTGCCCAAATATGTCAGACAGACATACACCTGTGATAAGGATCAACATCCAAACAACTACTTGATTCCTTATACAACTCTGCAATTATAAACAGCGCGACAAACTCCCGCAGATGTATGCTTGTGTTCTGCTTGTTTTTTATTTTTATTTTACATAACTTTTTAGCATCACCTTTGTGTTTATTTTTACTTTTTGAAACATTTTATATGTTTAATGTCAAGATGTTTCCCGTTGTAGTAGATTTTGCTAATTAGGAATTTTTGAATTCTGATGTTGCGATATGAACAAGACATAATCTACACTTGCATAAAATGTTTCTGACGTGAGCATATTAAGGAAGTTCCCTTGTCATGTTTTGGAATTTTTGTCAGAATTTCGGTATCCTCTGGATTTATCCATTTGAATGCCTTAACATATTTTGCCCATTGACCCCCATTTTTCTTTTTATAAATCTTTAACATGCATCATCAGTAAAAGTAATATTAAAATCGTTGTTATTTTTAACAGTTTTTGAGAACATGTTGCTAATTTGAAAATATAAAACAGAAGAAAAGGTTTGATTGCCAAAATGACAACTCTCCATCAGAGACCAAATGACACAAGAATTAACAACTATAGGTCACCGTACGGCCTTCAACAATGAGCAAATCCCATTGCGCATAGTCAGCTTTAAAAGGCCCCGAAATGACAATGTAAAACAATTCAAAAGAGAAAACTAACGGCCTAATTTATGTACAAAAAAATGAAAGAAAAACAAATATTGAAACACATCAACAAACGACAACCACTGAATCACAATCACAGGCTTCTGCAATTGGACAGGTATATCCCTACATAATGTGACGGGGTTAAACATGTAAGCGGGATCCCAACCCTCCCTAACCTGACACAGTGATATAACAGTACAATATAAGAACGAACTATCAAAATCAGTTGAAAAAGGCTTAACTCATCAGATAGATCAAAATACATATACTAAAAATACAATTGAACGTGGCCTGGTACTTGTACATCCTATAAACAAAAACAAAAGACACTGAGTACCGATCTTATAATACTCTCAGTATTGACCGCTAGTTCAAAGCCACTAACAACTAATTAAAAAATCATGCATCTAAGACTGAATTATCAATCAGTACATACCCGACATCCAATTTATTTAGTAAAAGACGTCATAAACAGTCAGAGAAAAACATGACCTTGTGCAATGCCAAGATAAGGGTATCGATAGATTGTAGATTCATGAAATTAAAGTGTATATGTATATAACATAATAATAATATTTAGTTTGCTTTTACTTTACTGATAACAAAATCGATATTGATACCAATAAAAACAATATGTATACGATGATCTAATTACAGTGTTGATTTGGTAATCTTTTAGATCAAGTTTATTTGACGGATCGATAAGTTTACCAGGATCTCTTCTTAATTTCCGGACACGGTAAACAATATTTCCGTAAAAAAAGGATGTGTTTTCCCGTTAGAAATAAGTTTCTATAGGTACAGCAAAACTTCAAAACCAAATCTTTATATCTATGGAAGAATTACGTATAGGTAATTTGTGGTAAAGAACATAAATGGAAAGTTTTAAAACATGTTTTGTTGTTGTCCCCTACTACTTTATTTTTTGAAAAAAATAACAATTTTTGTCACATGAATCTACAGTTCCATACTAGAAAAGAAAAACAAATTGTTATTATCAGCTTCATTAACAACATGTTTGTTTCAGTAACAATAATGCTTATTAAAATATACGGGATTATTAGGCTTGCTTAGTGGAAAATAATAGTTAAAAGTAATATTGTGTATTAATAAATACACATTCACTATCATATCTTATCTGCACTACATGGTCAGCGTGAGCTTTTCACAAACATTGATCATGTCTGTCGTTTGTAATCCGAAGTCGTCCAGCGTCGACATTTGTTTACTTTTACAAAAGACGTAAGTAGTTTCCTCAAAAATGAATCGCTCATTAAGATCAAATTAGCATTTATTGTCGTCAGTTGACTGTTTATATTGTGTTGATACATTTCTGTGTTATGTTAAATCATCTAAAGTGTTAACAGTGTTCCTATTATTTTATAAACTTTTCAACTAGAAATTATGTGTTGTGTGAAATGGCTTTCCTTACTTTCGGCATCCTGTCAAATAGTTCCTAAAATAACATTTTCTGTAAATTAAACTTATAGACAATGTATAAACTATTTAGACGATAACCTTTCAAAACAAAAACGATAGAGAAAACTTACTTGTGTCGAAAAAGCTGATTTAATCCTCCTTTTCGTTAAATGACTGAGAACTATATTATGTATCAATGTAGGGTGAAACTTTTCACCTTACTCCAATTTTGGTGCTCCAAAAAAAAAGTTTCGTAACTTTACCCACCTGGGTATTTGGGTCCAGGCAACCTTAGGCAAGTGCCTATCGAGTGTACCTAGTGTGGACAAAAGCTTTGCCGTAGGGACTTTGCTATGAATTAAATAAGGGGGATGGTAGGGTCACCCGACCCCAACTTTGGACCTCCAAAAAAAAAGTTCCGTAACTTTACCCACCTGGGTATTTGGGTCCAGGCAACCTTAGGCAAGTGCCTATCGAGTGTACCTAGTGTGGACAAAAGCTTTGCCGTAGGGACTTTGCTATGAATTAAATAAGGGGGATGGTAGGGTCACCCGACCCCAACTTTGGACCTCCAAAAAAAAAGTTCCGTAACTTTACCCACCTGGGTATTTGGGTCCAGGCAACCTTAGGCAAGTGCCTATCGAGTGTACCTAGTGTGGACAAAAGCTTTGCCGTAGGGACTTTGCTATGAATTAAATAAGGGGGATGGTAGGGTCACCCGACCCCAACTTTGGACCTCCAAAAAAAAAGTTCCGTAACTTTACCCACCTGGGTATTTGGGTCCAGGCAACCTTAGGCAAGTGCCTATCGAGTGTACCTAGTGTGGACAAAAGCTTTGCCGTAGGGACTTTGCTATGAATTAAATAAGGGGGATGGTAGGGTCACCCGACCCCAACTTTGGACCTCCAAAAAAAAAGTTCCGTAACTTTACCCACCTGGGTATTTGGGTCCAGGCAACCTTAGGCAAGTGCCTATCGAGTGTACCTAGTGTGGACAAAAGCTTTGCCGTAGGGACTTTGCTATGAATTAAATAAGGGGGATGGTAGGGTCACCCGACCCCAACTTTGGACCTCCAAAAAAAAAGTTCCGTAACTTTACCCACCTGGGTATTTGGGTCCAGGCAACCTTAGGCAAGTGCCTATCGAGTGTACCTAGTGTGGACAAAAGCTTTGCCGTAGGGACTTTGCTATGAATTAAATAAGGGGGATGGTAGGGTCACCCGACCCCAACTTTGGACCTCCAAAAAAAAAGTTCCGTAACTTTACCCACCTGGGTATTTGGGTCCAGGCAACCTTAGGCAAGTGCCTATCGAGTGTACCTAGTGTGGACAAAAGCTTTGCCGTAGGGACTTTGCTATGAATTAAATAAGGGGGATGGTAGGGTCACCCGACCCCAACTTTGGACCTCCAAAAAAAAAGTTCCGTAACTTTACCCACCTGGGTATTTGGGTCCAGGCAACCTTAGGCAAGTGCCTATCGAGTGTACCTAGTGTGGACAAAAGCTTTGCCGTAGGGACTTTGCTATGAATTAAATAAGGGGGATGGTAGGGTCACCCGACCCCAACTTTGGACCTCCAAAAAAAAAGTTCCGTAACTTTACCCACCTGGGTATTTGGGTCCAGGCAACCTTAGGCAAGTGCCTATCGAGTGTACCTAGTGTGGACAAAAGCTTTGCCGTAGGGACTTTGCTATGAATTAAATAAGGGGGATGGTAGGGTCACCCGACCCCAACTTTGGACCTCCAAAAAAAAAGTTCCGTAACTTTACCCACCTGGGTATTTGGGTCCAGGCAACCTTAGGCAAGTGCCTATCGAGTGTACCTAGTGTGGACAAAAGCTTTGCCGTAGGGACTTTGCTATGAATTAAATAAGGGGGATGGTAGGGTCACCCGACCCCAACTTTGGACCTCCAAAAAAAAAGTTCCGTAACTTTACCCACCTGGGTATTTGGGTCCAGGCAACCTTAGGCAAGTGCCTATCGAGTGTACCTAGTGTGGACAAAAGCTTTGCCGTAGGGACTTTGCTATGAATTAAATAAGGGGGATGGTAGGGTCACCCGACCCCAACTTTGGACCTCCAAAAAAAAAGTTCCGTAACTTTACCCACCTGGGTATTTGGGTCCAGGCAACCTTAGGCAAGTGCCTATCGAGTGTACCTAGTGTGGACAAAAGCTTTGCCGTAGGGACTTTGCTATGAATTAAATAAGGGGGATGGTAGGGTCACCCGACCCCAACTTTGGACCTCCAAAAAAAAAGTTCCGTAACTTTACCCACCTGGGTATTTGGGTCCAGGCAACCTTAGGCAAGTGCCTATCGAGTGTACCTAGTGTGGACAAAAGCTTTGCCGTAGGGACTTTGCTATGAATTAAATAAGGGGGATGGTAGGGTCACCCGACCCCAACTTTGGACCTCCAAAAAAAAAGTTCCGTAACTTTACCCACCTGGGTATTTGGGTCCAGGCAACCTTAGGCAAGTGCCTATCGAGTGTACCTAGTGTGGACAAAAGCTTTGCCGTAGGGACTTTGCTATGAATTAAATAAGGGGGATGGTAGGGTCACCCGACCCCAACTTTGGACCTCCAAAAAAAAAGTTCCGTAACTTTACCCACCTGGGTATTTGGGTCCAGGCAACCTTAGGCAAGTGCCTATCGAGTGTACCTAGTGTGGACAAAAGCTTTGCCGTAGGGACTTTGCTATGAATTAAATAAGGGGGATGGTAGGGTCACCCGACCCCAACTTTGGACCTCCAAAAAAAAAGTTCCGTAACTTTACCCACCTGGGTATTTGGGTCCAGGCAACCTTAGGCAAGTGCCTATCGAGTGTACCTAGTGTGGACAAAAGCTTTGCCGTAGGGACTTTGCTATGAATTAAATAAGGGGGATGGTAGGGTCACCCGACCCCAACTTTGGACCTCCAAAAAAAAAGTTCCGTAACTTTACCCACCTGGGTATTTGGGTCCAGGCAACCTTAGGCAAGTGCCTATCGAGTGTACCTAGTGTGGACAAAAGCTTTGCCGTAGGGACTTTGCTATGAATTAAATAAGGGGGATGGTAGGGTCACCCGACCCCAACTTTGGACCTCCAAAAAAAAAGTTCCGTAACTTTACCCACCTGGGTATTTGGGTCCAGGCAACCTTAGGCAAGTGCCTATCGAGTGTACCTAGTGTGGACAAAAGCTTTGCCGTAGGGACTTTGCTATGAATTAAATAAGGGGGATGGTAGGGTCACCCGACCCCAACTTTGGACCTCCAAAAAAAAAGTTCCGTAACTTTACCCACCTGGGTATTTGGGTCCAGGCAACCTTAGGCAAGTGCCTATCGAGTGTACCTAGTGTGGACAAAAGCTTTGCCGTAGGGACTTTGCTATGAATTAAATAAGGGGGATGGTAGGGTCACCCGACCCCAACTTTGGACCTCCAAAAAAAAAGTTCCGTAACTTTACCCACCTGGGTATTTGGGTCCAGGCAACCTTAGGCAAGTGCCTATCGAGTGTACCTAGTGTGGACAAAAGCTTTGCCGTAGGGACTTTGCTATGAATTAAATAAGGGGGATGGTAGGGTCACCCGACCCCAACTTTGGACCTCCAAAAAAAAAGTTCCGTAACTTTACCCACCTGGGTATTTGGGTCCAGGCAACCTTAGGCAAGTGCCTATCGAGTGTACCTAGTGTGGACAAAAGCTTTGCCGTAGGGACTTTGCTATGAATTAAATAAGGGGGATGGTAGGGTCACCCGACCCCAACTTTGGACCTCCAAAAAAAAAGTTCCGTAACTTTACCCACCTGGGTATTTGGGTCCAGGCAACCTTAGGCAAGTGCCTATCGAGTGTACCTAGTGTGGACAAAAGCTTTGCCGTAGGGACTTTGCTATGAATTAAATAAGGGGGATGGTAGGGTCACCCGACCCCAACTTTGGACCTCCAAAAAAAAAGTTCCGTAACTTTACCCACCTGGGTATTTGGGTCCAGGCAACCTTAGGCAAGTGCCTATCGAGTGTACCTAGTGTGGACAAAAGCTTTGCCGTAGGGACTTTGCTATGAATTAAATAAGGGGGATGGTAGGGTCACCCGACCCCAACTTTGGACCTCCAAAAAAAAAGTTCCGTAACTTTACCCACCTGGGTATTTGGGTCCAGGCAACCTTAGGCAAGTGCCTATCGAGTGTACCTAGTGTGGACAAAAGCTTTGCCGTAGGGACTTTGCTATGAATTAAATAAGGGGGATGGTAGGGTCACCCGACCCCAACTTTGGACCTCCAAAAAAAAAGTTCCGTAACTTTACCCACCTGGGTATTTGGGTCCAGGCAACCTTAGGCAAGTGCCTATCGAGTGTACCTAGTGTGGACAAAAGCTTTGCCGTAGGGACTTTGCTATGAATTAAATAAGGGGGATGGTAGGGTCACCCGACCCCAACTTTGGACCTCCAAAAAAAAAGTTCCGTAACTTTACCCACCTGGGTATTTGGGTCCAGGCAACCTTAGGCAAGTGCCTATCGAGTGTACCTAGTGTGGACAAAAGCTTTGCCGTAGGGACTTTGCTATGAATTAAATAAGGGGGATGGTAGGGTCACCCGACCCCAACTTTGGACCTCCAAAAAAAAAGTTCCGTAACTTTACCCACCTGGGTATTTGGGTCCAGGCAACCTTAGGCAAGTGCCTATCGAGTGTACCTAGTGTGGACAAAAGCTTTGCCGTAGGGACTTTGCTATGAATTAAATAAGGGGGATGGTAGGGTCACCCGACCCCAACTTTGGACCTCCAAAAAAAAAGTTCCGTAACTTTACCCACCTGGGTATTTGGGTCCAGGCAACCTTAGGCAAGTGCCTATCGAGTGTACCTAGTGTGGACAAAAGCTTTGCCGTAGGGACTTTGCTATGAATTAAATAAGGGGGATGGTAGGGTCACCCGACCCCAACTTTGGACCTCCAAAAAAAAAGTTCCGTAACTTTACCCACCTGGGTATTTGGGTCCAGGCAACCTTAGGCAAGTGCCTATCGAGTGTACCTAGTGTGGACAAAAGCTTTGCCGTAGGGACTTTGCTATGAATTAAATAAGGGGGATGGTAGGGTCACCCGACCCCAACTTTGGACCTCCAAAAAAAAAGTTCCGTAACTTTACCCACCTGGGTATTTGGGTCCAGGCAACCTTAGGCAAGTGCCTATCGAGTGTACCTAGTGTGGACAAAAGCTTTGCCGTAGGGACTTTGCTATGAATTAAATAAGGGGGATGGTAGGGTCACCCGACCCCAACTTTGGACCTCCAAAAAAAAAGTTCCGTAACTTTACCCACCTGGGTATTTGGGTCCAGGCAACCTTAGGCAAGTGCCTATCGAGTGTACCTAGTGTGGACAAAAGCTTTGCCGTAGGGACTTTGCTATGAATTAAATAAGGGGGATGGTAGGGTCACCCGACCCCAACTTTGGACCTCCAAAAAAAAAGTTCCGTAACTTTACCCACCTGGGTATTTGGGTCCAGGCAACCTTAGGCAAGTGCCTATCGAGTGTACCTAGTGTGGACAAAAGCTTTGCCGTAGGGACTTTGCTATGAATTAAATAAGGGGGATGGTAGGGTCACCCGACCCCAACTTTGGACCTCCAAAAAAAAAGTTCCGTAACTTTACCCACCTGGGTATTTGGGTCCAGGCAACCTTAGGCAAGTGCCTATCGAGTGTACCTAGTGTGGACAAAAGCTTTGCCGTAGGGACTTTGCTATGAATTAAATAAGGGGGATGGTAGGGTCACCCGACCCCAACTTTGGACCTCCAAAAAAAAAGTTCCGTAACTTTACCCACCTGGGTATTTGGGTCCAGGCAACCTTAGGCAAGTGCCTATCGAGTGTACCTAGTGTGGACAAAAGCTTTGCCGTAGGGACTTTGCTATGAATTAAATAAGGGGGATGGTAGGGTCACCCGACCCCAACTTTGGACCTCCAAAAAAAAAGTTCCGTAACTTTACCCACCTGGGTATTTGGGTCCAGGCAACCTTAGGCAAGTGCCTATCGAGTGTACCTAGTGTGGACAAAAGCTTTGCCGTAGGGACTTTGCTATGAATTAAATAAGGGGGATGGTAGGGTCACCCGACCCCAACTTTGGACCTCCAAAAAAAAAGTTCCGTAACTTTACCCACCTGGGTATTTGGGTCCAGGCAACCTTAGGCAAGTGCCTATCGAGTGTACCTAGTGTGGACAAAAGCTTTGCCGTAGGGACTTTGCTATGAATTAAATAAGGGGGATGGTAGGGTCACCCGACCCCAACTTTGGACCTCCAAAAAAAAAGTTCCGTAACTTTACCCACCTGGGTATTTGGGTCCAGGCAACCTTAGGCAAGTGCCTATCGAGTGTACCTAGTGTGGACAAAAGCTTTGCCGTAGGGACTTTGCTATGAATTAAATAAGGGGGATGGTAGGGTCACCCGACCCCAACTTTGGACCTCCAAAAAAAAAGTTCCGTAACTTTACCCACCTGGGTATTTGGGTCCAGGCAACCTTAGGCAAGTGCCTATCGAGTGTACCTAGTGTGGACAAAAGCTTTGCCGTAGGGACTTTGCTATGAATTAAATAAGGGGGATGGTAGGGTCACCCGACCCCAACTTTGGACCTCCAAAAAAAAAGTTCCGTAACTTTACCCACCTGGGTATTTGGGTCCAGGCAACCTTAGGCAAGTGCCTATCGAGTGTACCTAGTGTGGACAAAAGCTTTGCCGTAGGGACTTTGCTATGAATTAAATAAGGGGGATGGTAGGGTCACCCGACCCCAACTTTGGACCTCCAAAAAAAAAGTTCCGTAACTTTACCCACCTGGGTATTTGGGTCCAGGCAACCTTAGGCAAGTGCCTATCGAGTGTACCTAGTGTGGACAAAAGCTTTGCCGTAGGGACTTTGCTATGAATTAAATAAGGGGGATGGTAGGGTCACCCGACCCCAACTTTGGACCTCCAAAAAAAAAGTTCCGTAACTTTACCCACCTGGGTATTTGGGTCCAGGCAACCTTAGGCAAGTGCCTATCGAGTGTACCTAGTGTGGACAAAAGCTTTGCCGTAGGGACTTTGCTATGAATTAAATAAGGGGGATGGTAGGGTCACCCGACCCCAACTTTGGACCTCCAAAAAAAAAGTTCCGTAACTTTACCCACCTGGGTATTTGGGTCCAGGCAACCTTAGGCAAGTGCCTATCGAGTGTACCTAGTGTGGACAAAAGCTTTGCCGTAGGGACTTTGCTATGAATTAAATAAGGGGGATGGTAGGGTCACCCGACCCCAACTTTGGACCTCCAAAAAAAAAGTTCCGTAACTTTACCCACCTGGGTATTTGGGTCCAGGCAACCTTAGGCAAGTGCCTATCGAGTGTACCTAGTGTGGACAAAAGCTTTGCCGTAGGGACTTTGCTATGAATTAAATAAGGGGGATGGTAGGGTCACCCGACCCCAACTTTGGACCTCCAAAAAAAAAGTTCCGTAACTTTACCCACCTGGGTATTTGGGTCCAGGCAACCTTAGGCAAGTGCCTATCGAGTGTACCTAGTGTGGACAAAAGCTTTGCCGTAGGGACTTTGCTATGAATTAAATAAGGGGGATGGTAGGGTCACCCGACCCCAACTTTGGACCTCCAAAAAAAAAGTTCCGTAACTTTACCCACCTGGGTATTTGGGTCCAGGCAACCTTAGGCAAGTGCCTATCGAGTGTACCTAGTGTGGACAAAAGCTTTGCCGTAGGGACTTTGCTATGAATTAAATAAGGGGGATGGTAGGGTCACCCGACCCCAACTTTGGACCTCCAAAAAAAAAGTTCCGTAACTTTACCCACCTGGGTATTTGGGTCCAGGCAACCTTAGGCAAGTGCCTATCGAGTGTACCTAGTGTGGACAAAAGCTTTGCCGTAGGGACTTTGCTATGAATTAAATAAGGGGGATGGTAGGGTCACCCGACCCCAACTTTGGACCTCCAAAAAAAAAGTTCCGTAACTTTACCCACCTGGGTATTTGGGTCCAGGCAACCTTAGGCAAGTGCCTATCGAGTGTACCTAGTGTGGACAAAAGCTTTGCCGTAGGGACTTTGCTATGAATTAAATAAGGGGGATGGTAGGGTCACCCGACCCCAACTTTGGACCTCCAAAAAAAAAGTTCCGTAACTTTACCCACCTGGGTATTTGGGTCCAGGCAACCTTAGGCAAGTGCCTATCGAGTGTACCTAGTGTGGACAAAAGCTTTGCCGTAGGGACTTTGCTATGAATTAAATAAGGGGGATGGTAGGGTCACCCGACCCCAACTTTGGACCTCCAAAAAAAAAGTTCCGTAACTTTACCCACCTGGGTATTTGGGTCCAGGCAACCTTAGGCAAGTGCCTATCGAGTGTACCTAGTGTGGACAAAAGCTTTGCCGTAGGGACTTTGCTATGAATTAAATAAGGGGGATGGTAGGGTCACCCGACCCCAACTTTGGACCTCCAAAAAAAAAGTTCCGTAACTTTACCCACCTGGGTATTTGGGTCCAGGCAACCTTAGGCAAGTGCCTATCGAGTGTACCTAGTGTGGACAAAAGCTTTGCCGTAGGGACTTTGCTATGAATTAAATAAGGGGGATGGTAGGGTCACCCGACCCCAACTTTGGACCTCCAAAAAAAAAGTTCCGTAACTTTACCCACCTGGGTATTTGGGTCCAGGCAACCTTAGGCAAGTGCCTATCGAGTGTACCTAGTGTGGACAAAAGCTTTGCCGTAGGGACTTTGCTATGAATTAAATAAGGGGGATGGTAGGGTCACCCGACCCCAACTTTGGACCTCCAAAAAAAAAGTTCCGTAACTTTACCCACCTGGGTATTTGGGTCCAGGCAACCTTAGGCAAGTGCCTATCGAGTGTACCTAGTGTGGACAAAAGCTTTGCCGTAGGGACTTTGCTATGAATTAAATAAGGGGGATGGTAGGGTCACCCGACCCCAACTTTGGACCTCCAAAAAAAAAGTTCCGTAACTTTACCCACCTGGGTATTTGGGTCCAGGCAACCTTAGGCAAGTGCCTATCGAGTGTACCTAGTGTGGACAAAAGCTTTGCCGTAGGGACTTTGCTATGAATTAAATAAGGGGGATGGTAGGGTCACCCGACCCCAACTTTGGACCTCCAAAAAAAAAGTTCCGTAACTTTACCCACCTGGGTATTTGGGTCCAGGCAACCTTAGGCAAGTGCCTATCGAGTGTACCTAGTGTGGACAAAAGCTTTGCCGTAGGGACTTTGCTATGAATTAAATAAGGGGGATGGTAGGGTCACCCGACCCCAACTTTGGACCTCCAAAAAAAAAGTTCCGTAACTTTACCCACCTGGGTATTTGGGTCCAGGCAACCTTAGGCAAGTGCCTATCGAGTGTACCTAGTGTGGACAAAAGCTTTGCCGTAGGGACTTTGCTATGAATTAAATAAGGGGGATGGTAGGGTCACCCGACCCCAACTTTGGACCTCCAAAAAAAAAGTTCCGTAACTTTACCCACCTGGGTATTTGGGTCCAGGCAACCTTAGGCAAGTGCCTATCGAGTGTACCTAGTGTGGACAAAAGCTTTGCCGTAGGGACTTTGCTATGAATTAAATAAGGGGGATGGTAGGGTCACCCGACCCCAACTTTGGACCTCCAAAAAAAAAGTTCCGTAACTTTACCCACCTGGGTATTTGGGTCCAGGCAACCTTAGGCAAGTGCCTATCGAGTGTACCTAGTGTGGACAAAAGCTTTGCCGTAGGGACTTTGCTATGAATTAAATAAGGGGGATGGTAGGGTCACCCGACCCCAACTTTGGACCTCCAAAAAAAAAGTTCCGTAACTTTACCCACCTGGGTATTTGGGTCCAGGCAACCTTAGGCAAGTGCCTATCGAGTGTACCTAGTGTGGACAAAAGCTTTGCCGTAGGGACTTTGCTATGAATTAAATAAGGGGGATGGTAGGGTCACCCGACCCCAACTTTGGACCTCCAAAAAAAAAGTTCCGTAACTTTACCCACCTGGGTATTTGGGTCCAGGCAACCTTAGGCAAGTGCCTATCGAGTGTACCTAGTGTGGACAAAAGCTTTGCCGTAGGGACTTTGCTATGAATTAAATAAGGGGGATGGTAGGGTCACCCGACCCCAACTTTGGACCTCCAAAAAAAAAGTTCCGTAACTTTACCCACCTGGGTATTTGGGTCCAGGCAACCTTAGGCAAGTGCCTATCGAGTGTACCTAGTGTGGACAAAAGCTTTGCCGTAGGGACTTTGCTATGAATTAAATAAGGGGGATGGTAGGGTCACCCGACCCCAACTTTGGACCTCCAAAAAAAAAGTTCCGTAACTTTACCCACCTGGGTATTTGGGTCCAGGCAACCTTAGGCAAGTGCCTATCGAGTGTACCTAGTGTGGACAAAAGCTTTGCCGTAGGGACTTTGCTATGAATTAAATAAGGGGGATGGTAGGGTCACCCGACCCCAACTTTGGACCTCCAAAAAAAAAGTTCCGTAACTTTACCCACCTGGGTATTTGGGTCCAGGCAACCTTAGGCAAGTGCCTATCGAGTGTACCTAGTGTGGACAAAAGCTTTGCCGTAGGGACTTTGCTATGAATTAAATAAGGGGGATGGTAGGGTCACCCGACCCCAACTTTGGACCTCCAAAAAAAAAGTTCCGTAACTTTACCCACCTGGGTATTTGGGTCCAGGCAACCTTAGGCAAGTGCCTATCGAGTGTACCTAGTGTGGACAAAAGCTTTGCCGTAGGGACTTTGCTATGAATTAAATAAGGGGGATGGTAGGGTCACCCGACCCCAACTTTGGACCTCCAAAAAAAAAGTTCCGTAACTTTACCCACCTGGGTATTTGGGTCCAGGCAATCTTAGGCAAGTGCCTATCGAGTGTACCTAGTGTGGACAAAAGCTTTGCCGTAGGGACTTTGCTATGAATTAAATAAGGGGGATGGTAGGGTCACCCGACCCCAACTTTGGACCTCCAAAAAAAAAGTTCCGTAACTTTACCCACCTGGGTATTTGGGTCCAGGCAACCTTAGGCAAGTGCCTATCGAGTGTACCTAGTGTGGACAAAAGCTTTGCCGTAGGGACTTTGCTATGAATTAAATAAGGGGGATGGTAGGGTCACCCGACCCCAACTTTGGACCTCCAAAAAAAAAGTTCCGTAACTTTACCCACCTGGGTATTTGGGTCCAGGCAATCTTAGGCAAGTGCCTATCGAGTGTACCTAGTGTGGACAAAAGCTTTGCCGTAGGGACTTTGCTATGAATTAAATAAGGGGGATGGTAGGGTCACCCGACCCCAACTTTGGACCTCCAAAAAAAAAGTTCCGTAACTTTACCCACCTGGGTATTTGGGTCCAGGCAACCTTAGGCAAGTGCCTATCGAGTGTACCTAGTGTGGACAAAAGCTTTGCCGTAGGGACTTTGCTATGAATTAAATAAGGGGGATGGTAGGGTCACCCGACCCCAACTTTGGACCTCCAAAAAAAAAGTTCCGTAACTTTACCCACCTGGGTATTTGGGTCCAGGCAATCTTAGGCAAGTGCCTATCGAGTGTACCTAGTGTGGACAAAAGCTTTGCCGTAGGGACTTTGCTATGAATTAAATAAGGGGGATGGTAGGGTCACCCGACCCCAACTTTGGACCTCCAAAAAAAAAGTTCCGTAACTTTACCCACCTGGGTATTTGGGTCCAGGCAACCTTAGGCAAGTGCCTATCGAGTGTACCTAGTGTGGACAAAAGCTTTGCCGTAGGGACTTTGCTATGAATTAAATAAGGGGGATGGTAGGGTCACCCGACCCCAACTTTGGACCTCCAAAAAAAAAGTTCCGTAACTTTACCCACCTGGGTATTTGGGTCCAGGCAATCTTAGGCAAGTGCCTATCGAGTGTACCTAGTGTGGACAAAAGCTTTGCCGTAGGGACTTTGCTATGAATTAAATAAGGGGGA
This sequence comes from Mytilus galloprovincialis, assembly GCF_965363235.1. Lineage (NCBI taxonomy): Eukaryota > Metazoa > Mollusca > Bivalvia > Mytilida > Mytilidae > Mytilus > Mytilus galloprovincialis. The sequence goes on along the minus strand of NC_134845.1, from coordinate 77,061,375 downwards.
TGGTAGGGTCACCCGACCCCAACTTTGGACCTCCAAAAAAAAAGTTCCGTAACTTTACCCACCTGGGTATTTGGGTCCAGGCAACCTTAGGCAAGTGCCTATCGAGTGTACCTAGTGTGGACAAAAGCTTTGCCGTAGGGACTTTGCTATGAATTAAATAAGGGGAATGGTAGGGTCACCCGACCCCAACTTTGGACCTCCAAAAAAAAAGTTCCGTAACTTTACCCACCTGGGTATTTGGGTCCAGGCAATCTTAGGCAAGTGCCTATCGAGTGTACCTAGTGTGGACAAAAGCTTTGCCGTAGGGACTTTGCTATGAATTAAATAAGGGGGATGGTAGAGTCACCCAACCCCAACTTTGGACCTCCAAAAAAAAAAGTTCCGTAACTTTACCCACCTGGGTATTTTGGTCCAGGCAACCTTAGGCAAGTGCCTATCGAGTGTACCTAGTGTGGACAAAAGCTTTGCCGTAGGGACTTTGCTATGAATTAAATAAGGGGGATGGTAGGGTCACCCGACCCCAACTTTGGACCTCCAAAAAAAAAAGTTCCGTAACTTTACCCACCTGGGTATTTGGGTCCAGGTAACCTTAGGCAAGTGCCTATCGAGTTTACCTAGTGTGGACATAAGCTTTGCCGTAGGGACTTTGCTATGAATTAAATAAGGGGGATGGTAGGGTCACCCGACCCCAACTTTGGACCTCCAAAAAAAAAAGTTCCGTAACTTTACCCACCTGGGTATTTGGGTCCAGGTAACCTTAGGCAAGTGCCTATCGAGTGTACCTAGTGTGGACAAAAGCTTTGCCGTAGGGACTTTGCTATGAATTAAATAAGGGGGATGGTAGGGTCACCCGACCCCAACTTTGGACCTCCAAAAACAAAAGCTTTGCCGTAGGGACTTTGCTATGAATTAAATAAGGGGGATGGTAGGGTCACCCGACCCCAACTTTGGACCGCCAAAAAAAAAAGTTCCGTAAATTTACCCACCTGGGTATTTGGGTCCATGCAACCTTAGGCAAGTGCCTATCGAGTGTACCTAGTGTGGACAAAAGCTTTGCCGTAGGGACTTTGCTATGAATTAAATAAGGGGGATGGTAGGGTCACCCGACCCCAACTTTGGACCTCCAAAAAAAAAGTTCCGTAACTTTACCCACCTGGGTATTTGGGTCCAGGCAACCTTAGGCAAGTGCCTATCGAGTGTACCTAGTGTGGACAAAAGCTTTGCCGTAGCTATTTTTTTATGAATTAAAGAACGGGGATGGTAGGGTCACCCTACCCCATCCGGGTCTTTGCCGTAGGGAAATGTTTACGGATTAAAGTTATTTTACATAGGTTTGATTCTAAATAAATTGTTGTTTAGATTAACCAAAATATTTATGTCAAATCGTTTTCGTTCTATTTGACGTAATTCGTGTATTCGTGTGTAACTCTTACACTTATCGCTCTTCTTATCGAAATGTAATAAATAAATTACAAGAGTGACTATTTACTTTTGAATAATTACGTGAACTAGCTATTTCTTTGGCGAAAAGTGAATATAATGGTTATCAGTTTTTCTTTTTACTCGTATAATTATATAAGCTTGGAGATCTTATTGTGTCGCTACAGTAATATAGTGTAACCTGTTGTTATCAATTGTTATTATTATTATACAGACAATAACCAATCCCTTATCAAAGAGAAAGGAGAAAGTTTTTTTTTTAATTCCCGGCCTTAAAAAAAAGTTATTAAATACACAAATAAATTATTAAACTTTTCTGTGTTTAAATGGAATTGCATTTCATCTTCCTATTGGAAATTATTTGTCATCATTTTTATTTATTTGTCATCATATTTATAAGAACATGTCGTGTTATTTCAAATCTTCGGTTTTTAGGCATGATCATGTGGGTGCGTTTTCTTATTGTTCGCTGGCTTATTGTTCGCTAGCTTGATTCATCTTATTGTTCGCTGGCTTATTGTTCGCTAGCTTGAGTCTGGTGTAGTAAAGGTAAAAAAAAAAGTTGGATAGATGAGATCAAAGGTATTCAAGAACAAAGTGTTTTTCAATTAGAATTTGGGTTGAATGACAGGTGAAAAATAAGACTGAAAATTATACCCGGATTAAATTTTCTGTAGTATCATTTAGCATATAGCATGTTAAAATGTGCAACTGACATTTAATTAATGAATTGTAAATCATTTGAAAGTATTTTTAAGTTTTTTAACCGTTAGTTAAAATATGAATTGGATAGAAAAATATTAGTTGCATTTTTATTCATGAAGATTTTGAGCTTTTTTTTGTCCAATAGACCCTCTTCGTTCATTTTTTTCTGTTCTTCTGACTAAATGATCCAAATAAGACAAAATATAAGTTGAATACGTTTTTAAAAGTACACAAAGACTTACCAGAACAAAACTCACACAACATATAATACATATATTTTTTTTTGGTTTGAACGTAGTTTTCAATTTAGACTCGTTTATATTTTTATATATATATATATATATATATATATATATATATATATATAGATATATATATATATATATATATATATATATATATATATATATATATATATATATATATATATATATATATATATATATATATATATATATATATATATATATATAAACAAAAGCAATGCAAGCACAATGATTAAAAACGTAGCACAGAAATATCCATAGCACACACTAAAGGGATGTTCAGTAGATCTTCATCCTAGTTTTAGTAGGTGGGGTACTGCATCAGTGTAGTGATATACGTTGATCTGTCCTTGCTGTAGTCTATCCTTAAGTTGGGTCAGTCTGTTGTCTGTGTATGTTTAGGAGTGTTTCCAGGATATTTGAAAGAGGAGGTTGAGAATGAAAAATTTTTGGACCTTATTTTTGCCAAAAAACATAAAATAAATTTGTATTTGCACTAATGTAACGGTTCCTGATTTGGAGCATGTATATTTTATAGTGAAAGTGTCAGGGTTCTACATATTTTACTTGTCTTCACTTGTCTTCTTATTTGAGATCTTTGGTTTATGACCTTCAATTTGAGTTCAAGTTCATAGGTAAATTTGACGTGGTGTACAAAAAACCCTAACCTATTTCAGTTTCGTGATATGAGTAGGCAACACGCTTCTTATTTATAAATCTCTTTATGTTATATGCAAAATGCATTGTCTTATCCTAATGGGTATTTATTAACGAATATAATTATTCTATATTTAAGTCAACCACGAGCTAAAGCAATCATATACACAAACTACAAGGCAATACATCATTTTTTTCTTTCAAGATTCTCCTTTACACATTGCCTGCAAATTAGGAAACCAAGAGGCTGTGTTATGCCTTCTTAATAAAGGCTTCCTTGTTAACATCGTTGATAGATCTAACCAGACGCCATTGTGGGTAGCAATATCAGAGGGACATCACTCAGTAACTGAAATGCTTCTAGCAAATACTGAAATTGATGTAAATGTTTACGTGAAGCAATCAGTAAAAGGAACCAGGTAAGCTTTTTATTGTAACATTTTCGTAACGCCAATTCTATAGACTATTTGCATATTGCCGACTTTACACTCTGGAAATTATATTTTTTCGACAGTTTATATACTATGTGGTAGGACCTAAAGGGTAGGATATCCTTGTGCTTTGTCAAGTAAAAGCAACGTAAAGAAGTAGATTCGGAAAACAGTTAAATTTTCACTCAAATTCCACCGATTGAAATTATGATTAATCTAACTTGTATAACCTGTCGAAAAAAGAAAAGTTTGTAATATGAAAATAGTCTATTGTGGCAATTTTGAAAGATTGTTAATTTTAAACACTGTGCATCAAAATTCAGATCTGGCGGGAGACGTTATATCATTATTGGCCATGTTGACCTTGATGTAAGTACATATGTATAACTCATAGATGTATAAGATTGGTTTATTCATCTATGATGCAAGTCAGTTGCTATTGATATGATTAACTCAGCGCACCTAGATAAACATCAACTATTGCTGATCTCAGAAGTTTCGAACGTTAGTTATATATGCGGTGTGTACATAAAATGATCAGATGGTCAGTTTTGAAGATTCTTATGGGGGATTTCTAGAATTATAATTGTATACAATGAAAATATTAGTATAATTTTCTAATTTCTGTAGTTTAAAAAAGTATTTGATTGGTCTTTTTTTCTTCAAATTCATAAATAAACATTCACCACAAGAAAATCTAGTACAAAAACCAGACACTATAGTAACATCAGCAACAATAAATGTTGTACAATTATTCTTGTTTAATATTTGTCTATTTATATTTTGATTCCATCAATAGCTCCATTTTTTTTTCTCCTGGCTGCTCCAATATACATGAAGAAATGTACTTATATATGAAATTCATTGTTATATTTTTTTCTATAAACCCCTAGTTTACCTCTTTTTCAGTACTGTTTATAGCTAGTCAGTGTTCACTATTTGATTATTCTATCGATTTACCATTAAGTCCTACATGCCAAAATGTTCTTATCTTGTATCAGTTAGACACGTGCATTTGTTAATAAGCTAATCATCATCAACACTCATCAACAGTGCAAGATATTGAAACATATTTTTCTTCTGTGTATTTGGAATAAAAAGAAGTAACAACAACTGATGAAAATGAAATTTTGATAACATTTACTAATTATTTTGAATAGACCTTCATATATCTGTTCCAGACCGTATGAGTATTTGGACCGTATACGTATACTCGTACGGTCGGACCGTATGAGTATACGCGTATGGTCCAGTATGAGCTGACCATACATGTTATTGGATAATATTGGTTACATCTATACAAACATTTATCACAATCTTTATTTTTAGTTTTACAAATTGTTATTATTACATAAGATGGATAAATGAACTACCTAACAATTAAAATTAGATATTTGTTTAATTGTATATCTGAATCCTATTTTGAAACTCTCGCCATAGGTGACACTCGCTACCAAAAGTATATTTTTCATATTTACATTTTTTCAGTTCATGCATGTTCCTTTCGATTAGCATTTTTTTGAAAAGTTGCTAAATATTCTAAAGCAATTGTCCTCCCACATTATTCGCATTCAATTTCAGTGAGAATAATTGTCATAATTCAATTAGTGTATTATGTATTACTGATCTACATGCTAAATACTAGAGATTTACAGATTTAATTAGCGTGATTTTTTTAAATAGTTAAAATGTAAAGTTTTTATTTCAATTACAATTGATTTTTTTTCTATTTATTTGAGAGTTAATTTATGTTGATCTGTTATATGTATTTGTATCTAGTACAATTGACCAACTCCTTGATATTAATCAGATCGTACGCGTACGGTCCGACCGTATGAGTATTTCGAAAAAGTACGCATACGGTCCAGACCGTACGCGTACGGTCCAAATACTCATACGGTCTGGAACATATCCAAAAGTGCTGAAAATAACGTTAAAGATCGACAATCAATCAGTTTAAATCGTAGTGTTTCTGTTCCTATTCTATGACATTTGCAAAAAAAAAAAATGCCACAACAAAGTTTTTCTGAAACATTTAATTGGTACCGATAAGCAGTTGCGCTTAATATCTGTCAATACGTACATTAAAAATAAATTTAGTACAACAGGTCACGTCAAAATGAGTATAATTCTATCACTTGAGAGTACCTGATGACTATTACTTCACTATTTCTACAGGGAAAACCAGAATATAACAGTTTTACTTCAGGCAGCCATACTTGACGACATGAAGTCGGTTATTGCCCTTTGCCATCACAATCCAGATACGAATGTTGAAGATGCTACTGGGTATGTTGAAAAGTGTAAATGATTCAAATGACATCATTATGTACATAGGCTTCAATGGTAGGCTTTTTTCGGTTCTACGTTTTCACTAAAAAAAGATCCGTTGAAAAAACTGTCAAATTCAGAATTTTAAATCCTTTTGGTGTGAATATAGCTGCAAAATACATGCTGAAGCTTTTTTGATAAAAATATGGCATTTTTTAAGGGAACTCTATGGTTCCGGAATTTTCGAAATAGTATGAATGAAGAACACCCCTTGCTTAATTTTGCAATGACAATTGTGCTCATCTCAGAGTTTTCCTCAAATATCTTGCTATTTACACTCATTTCTCATAATTTCAATTTCTTTTCTAATTAATAGTGCAGAAGATATAGATTTGCTTCTATATGTATACTTATTATCTTGGATGTAAACCTAATTGCATGGCGTCGGTGATCTTGAATTACTTCTTGTTAACCTTGTAATAAAACTGAACATGTAGCATCTCGGTTTTAAAACTTAGCATTTATAATTATCTTTTGTTTATTATTATGTTTTAATGTGTGTGTATATGAAGTTTTTGGTTGGCCTTCTAAAAAAATCGCGCGGTCTCATCATCTTCTGAGGTTTTGATATTATGATGGTACTTATTTTACATTCCGTTTTGGAGTTGGTTTAATTCTAAGTAGAACCAGCAATGCAGAAACACATGTTATGTGAATCATATGTCTTCCTCTTTTTATTTTAACGTCGACAATGTCGATGGCAGTATTTATATAATTGTGTTGTTCTTACAGTTGCTGTATCCTAGTGTGTTTGAGCTTGGTACATTTATATTATATTGATATGTGTCTATGTTTTAAGTCCGGAATTATTATTGTTATTTTTAAATCGTTTTCTCTGCGATTGCAATTTCACAAAATTCTTTTATTTTTGGATGTTATCGATATTTTCATTAATCCTCGTTTTGTGTTAAACATAATCGAATGGTTGAATTCACAAAAGGAAATGAATCCTACACGATTAGACTTTTTTTCTGAGGTTGGTATGTCGCTCTAAACCAATTTGGATACCACTATTTGAGTAATGAGCTCCAATAGCTCATTCTAAAACACGTGCACTGAAATGGTCAAACTTAATATGTACGTAAATACATATCTAAGTTATCAATTAATGTTTTTTTTAGGAAAACGGCTTTGCATTATACAAGCTGTAACGGAAGAACTGAAGGCGTACGCACCCTACTGCATTGTGGAGCTGATATAAATAAACTGACCAAAGATTTCGAATCTCCTTTGTACCTAGCATGCCAAAAAGGCCATGCTGAGGTTGCACGACTGTTACTTGAATCAGGTGAGAATATTTATAATGGAAGAAAGCATAACCTTTAAGTAGAATAGTATTTGATAATCGTCATTGGGACAGGTTTAAATCATATATGTAAATAATTATTACATGAAGCTAGAGTGAAGATGGCAGAATAAGACCTGATATTGGACAGCAGGCACACTATGTGCAATTTTTAAAATCTAAATTGTCACTTTGTGAAGAGTTTGGCAAACAAGCGTTTGAGTCTTTAATATTCTTTTTTATTTATTCAAACGTCACTGACGAGTCTCATAGAGACCAAACCCGCGTCTAACGTATACAATTGAAATGTTGGTGAGTTTATTTGGTTAATCGATAATTTTTCTCCCCTGTAACGGTATCATTTGCCCTTGAATGTGATAACCCAGCTGATGAACAAATCTCCCTGTTGTTTCAATTTTAGTTGAACAAGATATAACATTATTCTCTTTTATTATCTTTTTGGACCTATAACGGGCGAATTGGTACTTCATTTTATTGTATCTTTCAAATAGCTATTTTTTCACTAAGTTTTCTTTAAATTATTGTCAATGTGAAATGAAAACATTTTAAAATGAACATTTTTCAGAGGCATTCTATTGTTTCTGTGCTTAATCCACAGTAAGTTGAAGTCATATAAAAATCACTGTTTTTGTTATATTTGCAATATTTCACTAAGGGATTTTGTTATTTTTATTGTGAAAAGTTGAAGTCAAGTTTAGAAGATTAAGCTAATCTAATGTCATGTTTTAGTTTGATATGCAATTAGCGCCATTTTACTTCAATTGATCTATTATTCGTAAATGTTTTATTCCATAAATAAGTCTGTATGTTCTACTGTTAGTTATTATCTATGTGTTAATTTTTCTGTAATCCCTTAATTGAATTTTCTCACTCATTTAGAGAAATATTTGGCAAGTCTTTTCTAGTAACTTTTGGTTTGTTATATAAACTATGTTATCATTTTAATGTGGCAGATTGGATTTAGTATTACACTGAGCAGTTCCAACTCTGTACAATTGTATTCCATGCTGAACTTATCAAATTATACATAACGCTAACCAGTGTCGTCTTTTGTTAAATGAGCTAGTCCCAAAGTCAGAGTCGGTGCAGACTCATCTCATCGTACTGTTTATTGTGTGTGTGTGGTTCCAGGCCAACACATTTCCCAGTCACAGATACACCCAGTTTCTATTTGTGACACATGTATGCAATCAACCCCATTGAAGTATAAATGTGCATTATTCCAATAAATTATAGCATAAACCAAGGTGAAAAATTCACAACCTTGCAATCATTTTTTTTAACTTAATTGTTTTATATCATATTTGTTTTTTTCAGGAGCAATTATCAACAAAACAGAAAAACGAAATGAACACACATCACAGCTAACGTGTCAGAAATATCCACTGATAAGTGCGATTGAAAACTGTCACACGAACATCGTGTCATTGCTAATTTCACACGGTGCCGACATACACCTATCACTGTCAAATGGCAGAAGACCACTCCACATTGCCTGTAGTGTAGGGACATTGGAAACAGTGAAGGTCATATTAAAGTCACGTGGAGATGTTAATATCAAAGATTCACAGGGACAGACTCCATTATTCTATTGTTTAAGAAATGGGATATTTCAAATTGCTGTGCGATTTTATCGAATACATAATAAAGATAGTAAACGTTATCAAACACATAAAATTGATGAATATTTAGAACTGTTAAAAGAAGGAAACAAAATTATGGAATATCTTTTAAAGCGTGGTGCAATCGTCAACTGTACAGATATTCATGGATTATCTCCCTTAGATCATGGAATGAAAACACATCGGCATGTCACGACTTTCATTTTGTTAAAATATGGTGGGAAAACAGATAGGAAATATTATGAGGAAACATCATGGCTTATAAATGAAACATATAATAATGAATTCACCAATGTATTCCTATTGTACATCTTAATTAAACATGAACTTAAATTCAGAAATATAATACCGATGATTATGAAAAGATCCAACATCATAACTAGAAGCGCAAACGATTTTATATTTGAAGAGTTCAGTAAACCAGCTTCACTGAAAGATCAAACCCGAATTATTATACGAAATTCAATACACGGAATCACAGGAAAAGAGTTTGAATCGAATATCCATGGCCTTCCATTACCGAAGACACTAAAAGCTTTCCTTGTGTATAATGAAATTGAACCAATGTTAAATATTCAAAACGAAATTCTGTGAAAATAATACACTATAACCTCTTTATCTGTAAAAGATACGATTACTACTCTTCATGTTGGCTCTCACCAGAAAGCCAATTTATATAAACGTTACAAGATTTATATGAAATGTTTTAATGGTATATTGTGGTCTACAACTGCATTAACTCGACCTCTCTTACGGTGCTTCGATGGGAGTCTTTCTGAGAGAAAGCTTGGCAAAATCGAAAGTCCTTTTTCAAATGTCTATATCAAAATCTCATAATCATCAACGAACGGAAAACAACTGTTCCTCACTTGGTACATACATTTCTTTAGCCTTTTTTAACACATTTTGGTTGGAGCGTCACTGGTCAGTCTTTTGTAGACGGGTGAAACAGCGTGTCTATCGCTAATATTAAATTTCAATCCTGGTATCTTTGATGAGTTTATTTCATCATGTAGAAAATGATGGATGATTAAACATGGTCTTATAGCTAGCTAAACTTTTGGCTTCTATGACATTCGCGTAAAGTTCAATTGTATTGACAACAAAGAAAACAAGAGGGTGTCTACTAACATCAAACATATTTACTTTTGAGACTAAATAAGTTCAATATGATCATTCCCTATTTTGGATTCGAAAAAATGCGACAGTGTACAATAAACACGACAATGTTCATTATAGGGTAAAACCACCGTTCACACAAATCATCAATGATAAAGTCCTGCTCTCATTCTATAAATCAAAGGTTTAACATGTTGTTTATGCATTATTTGCCATTTATTGTAAACAGATTGATATTAATTATAGATTGAGCACATTTGATACATAAAAAGTTGTCGTGTCCGCGACTTCAGAATAACAATGATTTATTTCGAGCTTTACAACCGTTGGAGCTAAATTGGAAATGCCTTTCGGAATTTGGTTCGTCGACTTCATACTTTATTTGAACTTTTGACTTTTTAATTCGAACGTCTCTGGTTGTCTGTTGTGTCCAAAACGCGCAGTGGCATAAACACTTTTAATCCTTGTAAGTTGTATCTAGGATAAGTTTATTTTCAACCATTGGTTCGTTGCCACGACTTGTGGAGGATTTCTCCCACAAAGAGTATCACCACTACACTAGGCAGCACTTCTATGATTACATGAATTAGTATTGATATGATCATAATTATAAATTAACCCTTTACAAAACTTTCAAGTTTCAAAAGAATAAAGATTTTCTACCACAGGAATTATTTACCTTAGCTTTATTTTTTGAAACTTTTCGGGAATTTGAGTCCCCAATGCTTTTCAACTTAATATTTTATTTGGCATATCTTTCTTTTGATTCTAGCATCACTAGTGAGTCATATGTAGAAAGTAAAATCACAAAAATACTGAACTCCGAAGAAAATTCAAAACGGCAAGTCCCTAATCAAATGGCAAAATCGAATGATAAAACACATAAAACGAATGGACAACAAATGTCATATTCCTGACTTGGTACAGGCATTTTCAAATGTAGAAAATGGTGGATTGAACCTAGTTTTATAGTGCTAAACCTCTCACTTGTATGACAGTCGCATCAAATTCCATTATATTTACAACAATGCGTGAACAAACCAAACATAATACTAGTAGATAAATTGTCAAAATAGGGTTACAGCAGTCATCAGCGTGTCACAATCGCAATCAGAACAAAAACTAACAAATATTTAACAAAGAAGCACAAAAAAGCATATATTAAATTTAAAGACCAAACAGCCTATTTATTTCTACCAGTGATTTTTCCTTAAAATTTTGTGTGAAGGTATTTCATGATTTGAGGAACAAAAAATGATGAAAAAAATTGGGGGTCATCGACTTAGTTTTGTCGCTATAGCAACCTCAGTTTCGTGTTTTCCCGAATATTAACATATATTTGCTTCTTAATTAAACTCTCCAAAAAATTCTTTATATCAAACCTACCAGCATGATTCTTGTTTCACGTTAAACAGTAGATTTGTAGCTATCAAATACAGGTTCAAGAATTTAAGACTCATATTGTTTTGATCTTTAAAAATATGTTTTATTTCATTCCCGCCAAAAATGAAACGTAGAAATGAAAAACGTTTCCAATATTAAAAAATATCTACCAGTGATTTCTACATAATAATTTCAAGAAGGAAAGTGCCATGTGCACTCTACAAAATAAAGCCAAAAAAAGTGTATGTCACCGACTTTTCAAAAAAGTTATGAGTAATTTTCATGTTTTTTCTCGTTCGTTTTGAAGAAAAGAGTTGTCTTTCTTCAGAACATTGCATCTGACGTCACAGTACAAACTTTCCTTGCTGGCGCACTATTTGAAAACAATCGCAAATTGGACGTTTGAAACCCACATTTAAATTTCCAAGACTAACAACTATATTCACCTACTTTATTATCCGGTAATACAAGAGATTAAATGCACGTGTCAGTATCAGATCTTATGATGTTGTTGCCTCACAATAATAACCTTCAGAAACCCCATCCGTCGGAATGGAAAATTGTTTGAAATAACCTTTCTCGCCGCTTTTGTTAGGAAAATCTGTTTTTGTCCTCTGCCCCTCATAAGCAAAATTATTGAAAAAAAAGAAATGAAAGATGGCACTGGCTAACTACAGAGTATTTGACTATATCAGACTATATAAGTGTATTTTTTTTATCACGTCAATTTCAGAAGTTTGCCGTAACGAACTCATTTACTACTGTTGACAGACCGGATATACAAAAGCATGGACGGACTTCTTTATACCATTTTATTTCCCGACTAAGACGAGCGTATAGAAATTATTCCATCTAGTTTGTGAACTCATTATTTCTGAATATTTAAGATATAAGGAAATCAAAATTTATAGGTATAATATATGAATTAAAGTTTTTGATTCTAAAACGTTATACATCTATCATGAAATACAATCCCTGTTATTGCTACCTCACGTGTTTTGAATAAACCAGAGAGTAATATAAATTACAAAAAGTTTTAATTCAAAAATTAATTTAGAAATAATTTTCTGTTGAAAACTACAAAGTAAGATTTCTCAAATGGGATAAAATATTATAAATCTAAACTGCTAATTTTGGAAATAAAAAAAAGTCAAAATTGTTGCCGGCATTGAAAATCGAAATTTGTTTTCAATCTTTCCGGTCATAGTTTTAGCTAAATGAAACGGGGGATTTTATGTTGGAAGCAATTGTTTTTGTCATATTAAGTTAAATTTACAACTGTTTTATATGTTTTGCCTTACAGCTAATTTTCTAATGCATGTAGGGTGAAACTTTGGTTGGCTTCCTTGCTTTGTATGTATCAATGTTTATTCAAGCTTTGTAATTAATATTATCTTCATATATAGGTATGTAAACCTTATATGATATTTAAATTCAGTTGGACATTATCACAAAATATACAAACAAAGCTAGCAACTAACTAAAGTGTTGATCTACTTACATTAGGAAATTAGCTGTACGATCAGTGGGATCAGGCGAAATGTTTACCATTACTTCTTAAGACAATTTAAAATGAAACAAATGACAAACGACAATGACCCTTTGTCATAATTATAAGATTTTGTCAAATAAGCAGTATAAATAAATTTTAAATTCATTGCAAGATCTGACATTATTTAACGATAATCATCCAGACATCAGTTACATGCATACGTTGCCAGTATGTCAAAACTTCTAGGAATAATTTTTTATCGGCCTGACCTTCTGAATACTCAATTTTTAAAAACTTTGAAAAATTGACATTAAAATTAAAAGGATCAAATCACAGGGAACATGTGTACTAAGTTTTAAGTTGATATGACTTCAACTTCATCTAAAACTACCTTGACCAAAAACTTTAACCTGAAGCGGGACAGACGGACGAATGGACGGGCCAGAAGAAAACATAAATTGAACATAAAAACTATCACCTATCTAATAACCGGTACCCTGTACACAATTGAAAGAATAAAAAAAAAAAATGAAATGCAGATCGGCGGAAATATAAGACAAAATCTACGCATGTGAAAGAATAAAAAAAAAAAATGCAGATCGGTGCAAAAAAGTCGAGATCAAAATTTATATGTTATTGTTTTTATTAGAACGAATGTTAAATATAGTGTCTGTATCCATTTGTGTTAAATTTCCAAAAGCTATCAGCTCGACGTTTAATTCCTCTTTTCTTGGGAGACGTACTTTTTTAAAAGCGTGCACCATGTTGGAATCCGTGAAAAACGCGAAATAGGACGTTATACTTTGACGTTTTCTCATTGCTAGAAACAACGTCATAGAGCTTTTATGTCACTACCAAGTTGCGTTAGTTGATGCGCATAAACAATAGGCTGTTTGGTCTTTAACAACCAAGTTCATTGTTTACTTATTTTTGAATTTTAAATCAACCCAGAAAGGATTGAAATATTTGAAGTCCTGTAACTGAATAGCTAAGTTCACCTCAACAAGGTAGAACAAACTCGTGTCTGGCTTACACAATTTCAACCTGGTATCTATGTTGAGTTTATTTAATGTGCTATTCGTGGATTAAAAAAAACTATTATCATCGTTGGGTCATGTGAACGTTGGTTTCACTCTGTTTTTAACATTGTCATGATTATTCCAGTGACAAATATTCTCACTTTCCAAACAAACGATAATTGTATCTGATACGCGTAAAAGAATTAAAACGTGAAGAACAACATTTTGACCATGGATTAAATTTGACAGATGGAAGGTCAGATCACAAAACTGTTGATGAATTGATTGATTCCTTTGCATCCAATGGCACTTATTTTATGCATCCGCATGACGAAATCAAATTAGCAATCAATATAATAGGTAGCTAGGTAGCTTCTTTTAGATGTGACGACCGGGACGAGAGCAGGGAATTTTGATATAGGAAGACATTAAGCCTTGCATCATCATACGAGCCCTCAGAGAGGTTTTGCAATACATGATCATCGAACAGACTTTGCTGTGAATGTATTACCTTTTTTTCGAAGATCCAAACCCAAAGCACCCTGTGGTAATAGTTTTAACCGCTGGAAAGTGATCAGTCTCGATATAACAATCTTCCTATATCTGTCAACCTTTCATGTATTTATCGAATAATAGAAAACTACATTAACATAACAATATTTTTTATTTACAGTTAATGCATCAATATTATACAATGTCGCGAACAAAACTGTTTAACAAGAATATCACAATAATCGTATCTCTATCGTGTGTTCAATGTGAACACATTTATTTGGCAGACCAACACCAGATATCTTACGGTTCTCTATGCCGCATATAACCTATTGCAACAACAATGGATTAAGAAGATTTTATATGGCGTCATTCACATTTTAAAAGTTCATAATTTGTATAAGACTATTTTTTTATTGAGCACTTCCTTACAAAAAGGCTGAAAAGAGATTCTTTGGTTCGTTTTTCCTTGCCAAATAATTCATTTGGTCACATTTAGGTCGATAAAAAAATGCAATTTCAGACAAAAAGTTTTTAACTTCAATAAAAACGATTTGCTAAACGTGTAGCTATATGGTCCATTGCAATAAAACAACTGGTATGAAATTTCAATCTCATTTTGAAATGTTTTGTTTCTGGTGTAGATTTTTAAAAAAACATACATAAAGGTTCTTATCATTTAGAGCCGATTTATCTGGTCTTTTCTTACACAGTAATTAACAAATCATGGACATGCAAAGAACTAGTGACGTATCCCATATATACTGAACTCGTCACAATGACATGAGTTATAATCTATACTACATAATACCCTGATTAAATAAACAGTTTATGAAAAGAAGATAGAAAGTATACATAAAAAGAAGAATAATAGAATATGAAGCAAACACAAATATCATGTATACATACAGTATGATAAATAAGGGAAAGTGAAATGAACAATATTTATAAACGATGCAAACATTACAAAATGTCTTATTTTGAAGAAAAGAAAACAAACCAAATTACATGCACTTTTTTAAATGCATTGCCAAATTTCAGTGACCAATATGGCCGGAAACAGTATGCTCTAGATATACCAGCATAACTTGAATTGGCATTGCATTTATTAGAGTTGAGCATTTATTTAATTTGTAGAAAAAAGGAAACATAGAGATTTTATAGGAATTACAAAGAAATGTTTCACAGTGTACACATTTGTTTTCAAGAGTGCATGTTAATTCTATTTGTATTTCATCAGTTACTATTTAAAATTTGTTTAAAGACAGTAAAATCTTAAACTATTACCTAAATTTTTTTTTAGATCAACAAAAACATATGAACGATGTCTGGTGTAAAGTTTCATTCGTAACAAGTATAGCAGTGGCACTATTGGGATTAAAACACAACATTTGTTCAAAACTATAACATAATCAGTACTTAAAAGTATGCAATGTTGAATAACTGGTTTATTAGTTTGTATGTCCTTATTGCAATGATCGGAGTTCAATCTTCGTTTTACCCTTACTTTCCACTGCTTGAATATCAGGAGTGATAACTGGTACCCGTATGTTCCTACTGGATTTATTTACATGTGAATATTTTCGGGCTGAAAATAAAATAAATGTGTTTATTAATTTTCTACATTGTTATAAACAAATAAGCGAGTACGACATGTTCATTCATACAATATGATTTTACGATCAAAGAGAATACATTATCGAATTTAAGTTTTACTCTTAATTTAAAAAATCCTCTGTAGATAATAATAATAATAATAGGCGCTTGATACTTATCCAGATTGGTCATTCGTAAGGTATACATATAATATATATTAAATAAACCAACGTTGATCTTATTCTGTATTCACCTATTAGATTATACACTCTTTCCGAGGGTTCCAGAACATAACATAGCAAATTAGCAAACCGATGACCTCACTTCTTTTCTTACATCCTAGCATTTTAGGCAATCACGTGGTCAAATTAGTTGGCATCACTTAAGGATCTTTAGTTACATATTTCTTAAAGATGTCTGGTATGTTTATTGCATCAGTATATTCTTAGCTTCTAAGTTACACAGGTATTTTGAATTCATTTTCAAGTGATTGCTTTAAAGCTACGAACGAAAACAAATATATGCAAATCTGGATATGATGTCTGGTTCATATATGATACTAGAAGTTTCAGTTTCTTTCAACTATTAGTCAGTATTATTTAACAGAAATGCATGATATTTTCAAAATTCGACGTCGATACATATCCAGGAGTCAATAATGGGAGATTAATCAAGATGGACGAATAAAAGGTAACTTAATTGCTCAACTTGAGAAACACGACAAGTGACTTGAGCTTGAATTGGCACAAATTGGTAAGGATTATGATGCGTTTATGCTTTCCCATCAAATATATAATTGTAATAGAATTCATAGTGTTTAACACATTTAAACTTTGAATTTTTCTAAAAACTAAGGATTTTCTTATCCCAGGCATAGATTACCTTAGCCGTATTTGGCACAACTTTTTGGAATTTTGGATCCTCAATGCTCTTCAACTTCGTACTTGTTTGGCTTTATAAATATTTTGATATGAGCGTCACTGATGAGTCTTATGTAGACGAAACGCGTGTCTGGCGTACTAAATTATAATCCTGGTATTACTGTTTAATAGTTAATAGCAACATATTGCAAAAGGAAAAACAATGTATTGATGGAAAATTGCTGAAATTCTCTGAGCTATTTAAATAGATATACAAAGTTTCATAATGGAAATAATAACCATTTCTATTGCATTATGTTACATAAAGATTTAATATGAAAATCGTATCAATTAAATACCAACACCTCAAAGCACCACTCCCAACAGAGATGAGTATTATAAAAAAAATATGTATTGAAATGTGTAAATCAAGAACTGATATTGTACAAAACACATATAACATGCAAATATTAAGTAGTTATTTGGTACCGTTTTATGGATTTTTTTAATTCAAAGCAACAAAGCATAGTCGAAACGTCAAAATGTCTATGTGCACTCAAATTCAGATATAGTGTATGCAACAACCGAAAGTATGTACTTATTATCGATATTTATAAGACAATGTCCTGAAATCCCGTGAATGTGCAAAAGTCTTTTCGTTGGTGTTAGAACAAATTCATTGCCTTTACAAAAATTTACTTGAAGTAAAGGCATGATATTATCAGTTTATTGTTTATCATTAAGTTTGTTAAATTATATTCAAACTGTAAGTTCCACTGAAAAGATATGTTCTTTACCTGAAGAAAATTTGTGTTTTTATGCGACATTTTCAAGTCTTCTATTCATTTTACTAGTTATAAATTATTTAATTTCGAATGTAACACTTCATCTGATTGGCTGACGTTATTTTGTTATTTGTTGTAACACGGGTATTAGCATTTCCAGTCATTGTATCATTCATTTTCCGGATGTTATATCATTAATGCATATTCATACAAATTAATGCAACAAATAGTTTATTTATCGTGATTGGGAGAAATTGAAAAGCAAAACCACCGATGTCAGAATGAGTAATTTAAATTCTTAAAAGTGTTTTTTCTCTTTCATTGTTTCCTTATAAATCATAATGTCAAATCTGCTTATAGTCTGTCATAAATTTTCGTAGTCATAACCATCATTTCAATTACTATGTTATCAATATATGATAATAAGATCAACTAAAACTAAAGAGAGGTTGAGAGAAAAAGGATACTAGTATGGGTAGTAGCGATAGTAATTTCCAGTAAATCCCATTCATTTCCGGTCATTTATTTGCAAATTCTTCACCACCATTTAAAATAAATAAAATGACATTATATCATAAAAAAGATCAACTAAAACTACAAAGAAGGTCAAAGAAAATGTATATGGGAATGTAGCCATAGTTATCCCCAGTGAATTTCTTTACTCACTGTCAAGTATTATCGGAAATTAATTGTGTCTCTGTGTTAATTTCGGATTCCTCCATAATAGTTTCAAGATAAATTTGCAATTTTCTCTGAAAATTCGTAAATTGTTAGTTTTGTTAGTCATGTGCATGCAAACAAATATCATTAGTGTAAAAAAAACATAATTGTTTTCATAAAAATTCCAATGCAAATAAATTATTATATTACAGTCAAATAAAAGTAATGTATACCCCTAAACGTCTCATTCGCAATTTAAGATGTGTTGGTTTTTTTTTTAAGTTACAACCATTGGAAGAGATATCCATTCCCGAGGGTATCACCAGCCCAGTTGTCAGCATTTTTATATTGACACGAATTATCATTGATGTGGTCAATCAAATGTGAAATGGCGATCGTGCAAGTCCGCCATGGTATAAAAAAAACATCCTCATTATAATCATTATCAATAAACAGTTTACAAAACTTTGCATTTTTCGAAAAAAAAAATCGAAATTTTTTTTTCGAAAAAGGATTTTTTTACAACAGAATAGGATTAGATAACTGTAGCTTGAATAATCTTTCGAATTGTATCGTTCTCAATGCTTTTCAACTTCGTACTTATTTGACATTTTTACTTTTGTTTAATTCAATGAGCCTTTTGTAGACGAAACACAAAGCGTGGTATCTGATGAGTTAATAATGATAGTCACTGTATATGTCAGACAATTTTGTCAATAAAACGAACTATACACCACTGTCATAAAAGTTGGCGGTGTTTAGCTAGTCTTCCATGTATTTTTTTTTCAAAAAGGGTTCAATAAAGTAACAGTTGTTTCGTTGATTCGTTGATTGATAGCGTTTTATTTTGTCAGATTTTATGGACTTCACCTTTTTGTATTTGTCTTCGAATTCGGTATTTTGTTATACTGTATTATAACGCCAAAAGCCATTTACTAAAATGAGATACATTATATATTAATTAGTGAATAACAAATTGACCTTACTAAATCAAATACTTTCATTTAATCCATCTCATCAATAACCCACTAAGAAAAGAAAAGTAATTGACTAGTTCACATCACTGTGATATGAAATTGCCATTATCTTCATTAATGAAAACAATTTTTCTCCGCCAGATGCTCATTTCGACAATAGATATCTTTTAAGTGATGCTAGAGACAAAAAATCTGAAAATCCGAAACTCATTAAAAAGAGTTATACTGTTAATATTATTTGTTAGTAGAGCAAACGTTGTAAGTGCAGAACCAAAATTAATTTATAAGACAAACATAGCTCTATTTTATCATTGCAATCGTTTGCTTATTCTTACCTCCTCTGCTGGCGATGCAAGTCTAGCAGCAGTGACTGCATCTTCAACTGTCATATACGTATTGTCACCATATTTTTCCACAAACTTCGTCTTTTCAAGCACTGACCATGCCTGATCTGAAAGTGGAATATATGTGTGTAAGATTCAAATAAAACTGAATGAGTTGTTCTTAAAATAACAAAACATAATTATGATACAGTATTCTATAGCGGTTGATATTTCTGGTATAGCTGCCATTTTTGGAGAAAGAAAAATCCTCCGGCACCTTAACTTGATTATGTACCGTTTCTCTTTTCACTGGTTTTAAATTTGCAATTCACTAATCGAAGCTTACGAATAATTTCAGTTATATAACTTTATTTATCTGTTTTAGTGCAGTCTAACTGCGTGCATTGCCTCCTATAAATAACTTACATCTTCATATTTAAGAACTTCATTGGGGGTTAAATCGTTGATCGAAGTACATTTTTGTCAACGTTTTTACAACCCTATGAAGTTACAAAAAGAAGCATTCAATACTTATAATGACATTTTTTAGCTAGGATCATGAAAACACGATTTTTATTAAGTTTTTTACTTAATTTACCTGTGCACTTTATTGTGGGACCTCGTATCATCATGAATGATACATTTGATTGTGTAATGAAGTTGATTAAGGAATAACGCGAGATTGCAGTGTAGCCAATCAGAATAAAGTATTATAATGAAACATACATCTAATGTAATTATTTAAGGTTAAGTTATGGTGAGCAATGTTATGCCATAACCCTGATGCAAACCGTAGTGTTGTTATTTCTTTCCATGAGGTTCCATCATATTCTATTTTGACCTGATGTCAGGGTGTAAGCAACTAGGACAACAGTTAATTATTAAATCTAATCTTGTTCACATTTTTGACAGTCTAGATTCGTTCTTATTCAATTCTAAAAACAATCGATTCTTATTGTGTATCGAACACTCCACTGTTACTAGAAATAATATATATATACTAGAACACACCCGTGATATCGCGGGTCCGTGACTGAATTAAAGTATATAACTATACGCAAGCCTTATCTTAGTAATTAAGTACTGTCATCTGATAAAGTCATGCCGATTATAAGATACACAATTTTCTCTGCTTTCAAATCTTTCTGTTTGAACCCGTCGAACTGGAACTTATCAATTATTGGTAATATTAATTATTTGGAAAGCAAAAGGTCCTGGAATGGAGTATTTTTTAATCAACAGCATTGTCCTATATTAGTTATAAATAAAGTTGAATTCTTTGATTCGCTGTTTTACGTCATGCCGCTAACAAATTGAAACTTATTTTTAGTCCAGATTTTTAGTATTCGTATTGTTATCTTAGAAAGTCTTACGGATTAAAATACTACAATATGTAACAATTTGACAATTTAGTAGTGTCAACCCTGTAATCATGACCCGTGTATATAGCATATTAATTTCTGAATACGAATACACCGTTTGGTGGTGCACCTGTCAGATGCGGAACGTACAGATAAGGTAATAGGTAACAGGTGATTATACTATTGGTATCGGTATCGGACTCGACCCGGAACTTCCTAATTATTGGCAATATTAATTACGTGGAAAACAAAAGGGCCTGGAGTGGTGTAATTTTTAATCTACACCTTTGTACTATATTAGTTGTATATAAAGTTGAATTCTTTGATTCGTCGTTTTTACGTGATGACGGCTGACAAATTGGACCTCGTAATTTTAGTATTATAGATATATATCAATATTGTAACTTATTTACATTCGAAAAAAAACAAACATTGATTAAAATTTGAAACAACATTTCTAAATACTTAGTTTTGAGAGACGATATTGATCATTTATACATATTATTATTCTATCGGTATTATTTTTTATTTGCAAATTTATTTATACATACCACAAATGCACGCCAAAAGCACTGTCACATGAATTGACTTATAATCGTCACACAACTGTAAAAAATGAATTAAACATATATCAATGTTAATCAACTAAAAAGTAACCATTTCTTTACAAAATAATAAGTAGCTACTCCTTTAATTACTTTATTATTAAAAGCTTAATGGTTGTCTGGTCACGTAAGCATTTACTGTTGAATTTTTTAGATAATGGTCAATTATATCATTCATCCCTTTAAATTATAGTTATAATAACAAAAGGGAAATATGGCAAAGTAGTTAATGAGAAACCAATTCATCAAATGTAAACAAAAACTTAAGTTGCTCATTTGATTACTGTGTTCCCAATTAGTGTGGTAATACAACCTTGTATATGTATCCTGGATTAAAATTGGTTGGTTGGTATGTTTTATTGCCTTCCGTTTTCTAAAGCAAAATAGTGTTCATCTTTAACTATCGCAAAAGTAGATCCATCATGATATACCCTTGAAGCCTTTTCTGTCGTGGCGTTTGTAATTTTATTCTTCACCAGACACTTACTCTTTTGTGTGTTTTATTAAAATGGGTTGTTCAAACATATTTTGGGGTCCAACTTGACCTATTATATACAGTGAGCTAATTGTAAATGTAGAATACATATCATTAGTCGTATGTATAAACAGAAAAAAACATTGGCGTGAATTTAGAACATATAACAAAATGTTCCGAACGAGTAAACAAATTCTTATTAAAGACACTATTCGTAGTATTACCAGTATACCGACCGTGCAAGGACTGTATAGCCAGTCAAGGTCGTTAAAAACTTCCATTTGTTGTATTACCTGTTTAAGAATCTTTCCTCCCACCGTATCAATGAAACACATGGAGGAACAGTCAAGAATGATATGATGGACGTATCCACAGTCGGCCATACTGGTATCTATTGGTCTCCCCATTGGAGCAAGATCATTTGATGTTGGCAAAAATCCATTCTCTTCTAATGAGCTTCCTGGATTTGAGCTTCTAGTCGAGGAATCAGAACGAGCTGAACGGAATGATGATATAGACTCTAGCGATTTAAGGGAACTCTAGATTAAAACAAAACAACATCAGAATGACTTTCATATAAAACATCAAATGAGCAAGTAGGATTTTTTTAGTTATGGTTCATATATACGTTTGTCACATAATAAGAATAGAATGAAAATGATATCAAACAAATTAAATTATAAGTATTTATGCATGTTGTCTAGAATCTTGCAACTTCAGTCATACGTAGAAAAGATTGTATTCATTTATACATTTTCCATTTGCTAAAACAACGTTCTAGTAAAGTTCACTTTCATACCTGTCTTCTGAATTCCGATATGGATCCAAGCCTTTTAATTTGTTTCCTTACACGTTCTGGTTTTGTATCTGATAAGGTATAAACTTGTCGGAGGAAAAGGTCGCCGTTTGCAAAATATAGTGGTGCGTTGAACCCGACAATTCTTATTCCAGAGAATCCGCGAGTCTGTAAATTAAATTAAATCTAGTCATGTATATATTTGTGTCATAGTGATATGTCTGTAAGTTAAACAGGTGTTCGTATTATAACGATGACAATCATGGTGCTGGTATTTATTGTATTTGAGAATATCCAGAATGTTGAATTTTGTTATTTATAATTAAGTTTTATTTTTAAGTTTGCTGAGATACATATTATAAAAAGTCAATTTAATGTATGATAAGATCAATTCATGTACGGGATCAGTATCATACCGTGGAGCCAGAGTGGAACGAATTTTTAAATATTAGAAAGGAGTTCCATCAAAAGATTGGTAAAGCCAAGAGAAACATATGGGAAAGAAGTTTGTTAATGATATTTGATTTTGTCAGTTTTTGTGAACTTTCCCGATTGTGAACTTTCCCGATTGTGAATTTACTTTGGAGTTCGATATTTTTGTTATTTTCAACATTGAAATTCTTATCATGTATAAATAATATTTTTTGGTATATTCTCAATTTCTAGTTTCTACTTCCATAGTTTTCAGAAAAAAATAAAGATGTCAGAGGAAATAAAAAGATCAATGATATTGTATGTCAGATCTGAAAATGGGGTTTTACCTACGAAATCGACTGTGTTTCCTTTTTGTTCACAAAATTTTTCTTAAGTTCTTCAAATGTTCATTTTCACAACTAAAGCATACATTATAACAGTTATATGTACCTTAATATATTTAGATTCATCTGCGAATGCATTAACGGGATCGATTTTCTTTAATATTCTGGCCTTAGCACTAAAAAATAAATCCTGTATTTAATATATATGCAGCAATTAGGATAATGATTATAACTAAATATTAAAGCTATTCTTTTGTATTGCAAATTCAAACTCAATATTTAAGATTTAAAAAACAGCTTGTATAGTAGAAATGAGTCATGTTTTATAACAAATAATATTTGTATCATATTTGTAATATTATAAAGACAAAATAGCACTCATTAAATAGACCAACCAGTTAACATACGACAGACCAATATGAGAAATTTGAATTCCTTGAATATATAAATATACTTGATCATTTCAATGTGTTTTTAGTCGCTCGTTCTTCAAAACGGATTTTTATAGATATGAAAGTGAGATGCAGAATAATACGACATACTACTTAACCATACAATTACTTACAGATTTGAAAAATAACAAATAGTTATCAAAGGTACCAGGATTATCATTCAATACGCCAGACGCGCGTTTCGTCTTCATAAGACTCATCAGTGATGCTCAGATCAAAATAATTATAAAGCCAAACAAGTACAAAGTTGAAGAACATTGAGGTGAGGAACCGAAATTCCCAAAAAAAGTTGTGCCAATTACGGCTTAGGTAATTTATTTCGTTTTATGAAAAATTGAAAGTTTTGTCAACAGGAAATTTACTAAAATTAACATATAATTGATACTCATGTCAACACCGAAGTGCTGACTACTGGGGTGGTGATATCCTCGGGGACGAAACGTCCACCAGCAGCGGCATCTAATGTTAATTATGAAAATAAATGGGACTATTGGAAATATTTTAAGGAGTTTAAAATTATTTAAATACAAACTTACACCTGAGTCCTGACGACTACTGTCACAAAAGAAAATCCAATTCCTACCCACAAGCCAATGTCTACATAGAATACTACCACTGATACAAATGTTACTATCCATATAACCTAAAATGGTAAAGAATCATAGAAAAAATAAGTATTCAATACGTCATTTCAAAATATGAAGCAATCATTTTTTTTTAATCAAATTCTTTAGCCGGTATGATAGTTTAAAGGCGGGTGGAAATGGGGAATTTTACAAGTGACCTTACGGTATGTTTAATTTTGAATGTACATGTTTGAACGCCTGTAAATAAAATAAAGGTAACATTATTTATAAATGTGTAAATTAAGATGATATCTATGCCTGCGTTCTTGTTTTGTTTGTACCGTCTTCCATGTTACGTAAATTTGTCATGTAGTCGATATTTTTTAACATTGCTATATAAGCAGGATGTTTGGCTATCCATAAAACAAAGTTCAACCCATCATTTTTCCTAAAATGACCTAAAAGTCAGGAATATGTCAGTTAGTAATCAAATAGTCCGTTTTTATGTATGTTGGCGTTTGTTTTTCTTTCACTTCAATGGGTTTATTCCGTTGTTTTCCTCTTTTGTTGATCTGTTTTGATCTGTTTTAGTTTTTAAACCGGATTTGTTTTTATCTCAAGCCATATATGACTTTTGAACAGCAGTATACTATTGTTGCCTTTATTAAGATGGGTCTATCTATATTTACTGTCACTTTTACTATAGTACTGGATAACTTAATCATACTTACAAAATCGTAAGCTGATACATGAAAGAGCTTTCTTAGCTGGAACAACTGCATGAACATGCTTCTTAATGCTACCACAATGATTGATGATAATACACACTGAAAGTGTAAGTTAATTTTAATGCTAATGAAGAATTGACTTTCGAGTAACGCTTTAAAAACAATAATGTGTCCATAGTACACACACGGATGTCCCATCCGCACTATCATTAAGTATGTTCAGTGACTCGTGAATATGGGATAAAAACTCTAATTTGGCATTGAAATTAGAATGAACATATTATAGGGAACACGGATGAAATATACACAAATCAATGCTATGATGTTCGTGTATTTAAAACTGGTATTCTGGTTTCATCATAGACTCCGTGGATAAGAAAAGAAAGAAAGAACGAGTTTTGTGTGTCACATTTGTTCAAATTAGCATACACTATTCTAGGTAAATATGTGAACCCAACAGTAGTATCATTGTCATACAAATTAGGTTTGAGTAAGATCGTAATCAATATATTGTGACCTATAAAAGTTTATATTCACGGAATTGGGATCTTTGAGATAGTTGTCCCATTGCCAATTATACCACATGTTCTTTGTATGACTGATTTCAGATTGTAACAATTAATTCGTTTTGCAGCCAAAAATGACCTTATATTTGTCTTTTTATACTCTACTCACACATTAGCCTAAAACTTACAGTACTTTTATTGTGTCTGTTTAGTTAACGCATCAATGTAAATATAACGGAATTTGATGAGACTGTCATCAAAGTGAGAGGGTTAGCGCTATAAAACCAGGTTTAATCCACCATTTTCTAAATTTGGAAATGCCTGTACCAAGTCAGGAATATGACAGTTCTTGTCCATTCTTTCCTCTAAGTTCAGTATTTTTGTGATTTTACTTTTTTCGAAGGAGGGTCTAAATTATGGTTCTTCATTTCTGCATTCTTTAATTATAAAGGCCATTTTTTATTGTCGACCTTTTTTTATATTTAGCAGACTATTATTTTCTATTTCTAATTTTCTCTATTCTTTATTATTTTTGTGCCCATGGTTCTTATTCTGTACATCCCATCCAGAACTTCATGCAGGTAATTCAAATGATTGCATGGTTATCTTTTTTTTATGTTTTATTTAGATTCGTGACACTTTTAGTGCCTTAACAATGATACACATATGACATATGTTCTGCGTGTGTAGATTACCAGTTGTGTAAGAAGAATATGGAGAAATTGACCTATTTAAGAAATACTTACATTTGGTAGATCTTCAAAGAGAGGTCCAATGACCAAAATAACAACGAGCACAAGAGCGGCAGAAAATACACTCGTTAGCTAAAAAGGGAAAAAACAGTTCTTTTAATATATATATTTATATAATCTTATCAAATTGTTCGTCTAATAATTGTCCTACTGTTATAGATGTTTCTGGTTAACTTTAAGTTGAAGAATAATACATGAATAATTGTCTTCCAGTCCTAAAAAACAAGATATTATATCGATTGTTTCTTGGTTTGGTCCTGGTTATATTTCATTATTTAATTATACTTCGGAAAGTGTTGAAATCGGCATTTAAAAAAAAATTCTAATATTGTTTAAAGCACAAATTATTTGAACTTTTTTTATATAGCACACTAAAATGGTGTGGTAGAAAAATGTCGAGGAGTACCGATTGATAATT
Source organism: Mytilus galloprovincialis (assembly GCF_965363235.1). Classification (NCBI taxonomy): domain Eukaryota; kingdom Metazoa; phylum Mollusca; class Bivalvia; order Mytilida; family Mytilidae; genus Mytilus; species Mytilus galloprovincialis. The sequence continues at coordinate 77,034,494 of NC_134845.1, read as the reverse complement.
TCTTCGACATTGGCAGAAATCATTTGTTTTGCAGACGGTAAATAACGTTTACATGCATATGGTTTTCAGAAAGGATAGATAAATAAAGGCAACAGTAGTATACCGCTGTTCAAACTCATAAATCCATGGACAAAAAACAAAATCGGGGTAACAAACTAAAACTGAGGGAAACGCATAAATATAAGAGGAGAACAACGACACAACACTACAATGTAACACACACAGAAACGGACCAAGCATCAGACAAAATCCCACGAGAATAACAAATATAACATCAAAATCAAATACATGAATTAGGGATAGACAAGTACCGTGACACGTCTTATCGCAATGTCAATTTACACTCAAAAATAAGAGAAAACAAACGACGCAACGTTAAATTGTAACACACACAGAAACGAACTATAATATAACAATGGCCATATTCCTGACTTGGTACAGGATATTTTTAAAGGAAAAAATGGTGGGTTGAACCTGGTTTTGTGGCATGCCAAACCTCGCACTTTAATGGCAATGTTAAATATAACATTGAAATGACAACATAATATTACAGGACTACAATACAAATAAATAGGAGAACGTATTAGACAAAGAAACACATGACTAATGAATAACAAAAAGCATCAGGTTTAAAATTTAATACGCCAAAAACGCGCCTCGTCCACACAAGACTCACCAGTGACGCCCAGATATAAAAGATCGAAAGCGAAAAAAAGTACAAAGTTGTACAGCACTGAAGATCAAAAGTTGAAAAAGGTTGTGTCAAATACGGCTAAGTTTTTATGCTTGGGATAAGAACATCCTTATTATTTAGAACAATTAATGCTATTGCAAACAGTAAATTTTATCAAATGAATATAACAGATATACATAATGAAACTGAAGTATTAACTCATTACATAAAACAAACACGAATACATAATGAGAGACCAACACAGAATAGACACACCCGACTCAGTCCAGGCCTCAACGCAGTAAATTATGAAAATTACGTCACATACGATGGTGAAAAGGCATTAAAAATTACGTCACATTTGAATATATGAAATTTCTGAAACAGCAGAAAAATGACGTCACATATGAAAAACTATATCTCAAAAGTAAGATAGAATTAGAATTGATTAAAGATTAAAATAGAACTAAATACTGATATTGCATTTAAACACAATGCATATTGCAATAATAGCAATTAACAATAATATATATATGTGCAGTTTGTTATGAATCCAACTTCAAACGTAAATTATCGTACAGATTACGTTGACCAAAATTAAATTTAATAAATGACGACGGTGATTAATTTTTCTTTCCATAACACATAAATATAATAGAAAAGACGTCAACACATTTGACAAAATCCGATGAGAATTACAAATATAACATTAAACATTTAAACTAAATACATGAATTTGGGATAGACAAGTACCGTAACCCGTAGTACATATCATGATTAGAGTAACGTTTTCTTAGAACATATATCTTATAAATAACGATTTGTATGGCAATTTGTTTGTACTATAAAGACTCCGATCAAAATATACGTCAAACATGACAGAAATAATCTTATTTGTTGACGGTAAATCATAATGATATGGTGTTCCGAAAGGATAGTACAAATCATGGTTATGAAGACGTTTACATACTAATACCTTATTATAGATAACTTGTAAATCACGAATTGTAAGGCCGTTTTGTTTGTACGTCTAAAGACTTCGATTAAAGTATACAAATGGCAATTGATTCATGTGATTGTTTTCATAATAAAAGACGTAACTTTATTAGCAATGCAACACATGTTAACCATGTATTAGTATGATAATTGTGACTTAAACATTATAGCTATCAATAAATCATTTTATGTAAGAAAATATGTCTTTGGTAAGAACAAACATTTAATAAGTCGATTAGGATTAATAAATGCTTTTTGTACAATATTCTCGTCTGCCTTTTGCAATCGAAAAGAAAAATTAAGAGACCGGCATATCAAAGCACTTATACACTTCTCACAATACTAGAGTGAATGTTCAGCAAATGATGCTGTCGTGCATGTGTATATGTATCTATGTGTAAAATGACATGTTGGGGTATCAGTCAATATGAAACAGTAACTTGCAACATATTAAAATAATGTTGAGGTCAGTTTACATGTCTTACAATCATGTCAACCAACTAATCGCCTCTTCAACTATACATATAAACTCATCATAGATACCAGGAATAAGATTTAATATTTGCGCCAGACGCGCGTTTCGTCTATAAAAGACTCATCAGTGACGCCCGAATCAAAAATGTTATGAAAGGCCAAATAAAGTACGAAGTTGAAGAGCATTGAGGACCAAAAATTCCTAAAATTTTTGCCGAATACAGATAAGGTACTCAATTCCTGTGGTTGAAAAGCCTTAGTTTCTAAAAAAAATTCAAAGTTTTGTTAACAGTTAATTTATAATAATGAACATATCAATGATAACTCAAGTCAACACAGAAGTGCTGACTACTGGGCTGGTGATACCCTTGGGGAAATAAATCTCCACCAGTAGTGGCATCGACCCAGTGGTTGCAAATAAACTCATCATAGATACCAGGAATAAAATTTGATTTTGGTGAGGTTCGTGTTGTTTAGTATTAAGTTTTCTATGTTATGTTTTGTGTATTGTTGTTTGTGATATGTTTGGTCTTAATTGTTTTGCCATGACGTGGTGAATTCGCTTCGAATTATGAGTTTCAATATGCTTTTGATATCTTGCGCCCTTGAAAGTCTAGATTTAATTCATTATATTACATTTTTCTATCTTTCAGCTATCTACATACTAAGTTACTTACCTGAGTTTTACCACCTGCTGATTCTTGGACAGAGCTACGAGAAACAGAAGCTGCAGCAGGGTAACAGGAGAAAAAAGATCCAAATATATTAGATACTCCGTATGCAATGAATTCCTAGAATAGTGAAAAGAGTATGTGTTTATGTTTGTTATATATATATATATAAATAAAGGCAACAGTAGTATACTGCTGTTCGAACTTTTCCAAATTTTGCAATGAATTCATAGAATCGTAAAAAGATTTCTCGGCGATATTCTTTCGCGATTTTATTATTGAATTTCTTGGTAAATATATTTTTTATTTTCATTTTGTTACGTTGTGTCACATACTATAAATATGTAGTTTTATGGCAATAAAGATTTGAATTTGGTAAATATTCATCTAAAGAACATGCACGCCACAATTTATATTTGCGTGATATCTCTAATTGCAAGTTCTCAGATATAAACAGCTCAGGAAAATTAGTTTTCATAAAGAAATTTTGATATTATTCTAAAAAAAAAATACCGTTTTTTCAAAAACATCTTTGATCTTCGATGGAATTTGTATAAACAAGCAACTGTAATGTTCAGACATCTAATGACGAAATGTGCATTTAGTGCAGAAAAATGTTTTCAGTTAATGGTATTGCATTTGAATATTTATAAAACAAAATTATATACTCGAACTTTATATAATACCTAAACTGTCCGTTAACAGTTAAAAAAAAAGATAATTCAAAGCGGGAAAAATTTATATACCTGGTTTGAATCTATTCTGTAATGATGTTTCTTGGCCATGAGAGCAGCAAGAGAAACAGACTGAGCAAATGCAACAACAGCAACAATGATAGCTTCACTGAAATTATCTGTAGCATCTCTGAAGGAAGGAATTTTAGGCAGTGGTAACCTGGAAAAAATAAATTATCCTTGCAATTTTGTAACACATGTTTAAATAGAAACTACAACACATGCTGATAAAACAAAACGTTGAATAAATGATATAAAAAGGGTAAAATTAATTTCATGACTTTAGGCATTAAAAGATTTTTGTATATATTAGCTATTTATTCAATTTTATAGGTCATACATGTTAAATTATTAAAATGAGTTGGCCGTAGGTTGTGTCCTGATGGTCAATGTACCAATATAAATCGAGATTCCTAGTGGAAGTTTTTGGTCTCGTTAAGACGGTAGCAATAACACAATAAGTCAAGGTCTCAAACGGCAGACTTGTAATATGTGTGACTTTATTTTACTGAATAATAACTAGGTTTGGAAAAATGAGAAAATAATTCCCCTTAAAACTTAAACGTACGTTCTAACTTATAATACAAAAATGCACTTTAATTGAAAGGATTATAATATAATAAGCTGTTTACCCAGCAGGGACTTTTCCAACAGTTTTCATTCCATATGTATCGTGAAAATGTCCATAATGAGAGGCCAGTGTACCAATGACAACCTACAGTATATAGAGAACATATTTATCAAATGGGATATAAAAAACAAGGCCGCTTATGTAACAGCTGTGACCTTGTTTCAATAAAAATATTGTATAAAAAATATCAAAACAAATAAATGAATAATATAAACATTGTTTACTATCGTGCAACTCATTTTTTTATTAGTTGATAAATACTACAATCTTGTTGTTATGACTCTTTTTATATATCATAAGTTTGTATTACAATATAAAAAGTAAAGAAGATGAGGTATGCTTACAGAGATCACATAAAGAGGATGTATTGCTTTCATCCACTTCATTTGCACTTTGGTAAATAGTTGTCACGTTGGTGGTCATGCCACATCTATTTTCATATGCTTTACATCGTATGCCCCGAGTCAATCCATAGCTTGTGCACTGTTACATTAGCGCATATCCTGATGGTGTTAGGTACATACATAACTCCGCAATAACTTTGGTGGTTTATAAAATTATCAGTTTGTCACAAAATTGTCAAAGTCTCTTAATGCCGTAGAGGATGTTTGGTGTGTTTTATCATTTGATTTTGCCATGTGAATAGGGACTTTCCGTTTTGAATTTTTGTAATTTTCTTTTTACATTCCCTATTCCACAGACGTCTAACAACAATGTTCACGTGGCCTGTTATAGCAAATAAGCTTTCAATTTGGAGATCGCTAAACCTACCCCATCTTATTGATACTCACCACTACTAATTCAACAGGTATAGGTATCTTCAAGTGTTTCTTGAATCTCGTATTGACCTGAACCTTCACTATATACAAAATCACAATACAAATAGCCGACATTATTATTGTAGCTGGATTTGTATCCCCAATGTTCTCAATAATTGCTTTGTATGTCTGAAAAAATTAAAAATAATAATTAACTTACAAAATGTATCTTAAAAGTGCTTATGTACTGTAAAATAACATATATATTGAGGATGGACATTGACTGAAAAAGAAAATGACTTAAGGTGGTACCTAACACTACAGGGAGATAACTCTGTAAATTCAGCTAAACGTTTTAATTACGTTGTGTTGTAAAGGGAATATTTAGCATCCCAATGATCAAAATTAGTGTTTGTTAAACTGCTATGTAACCAGTGTAATTTTTTCAGATAAATTGGTTGGTTCAAATGTTTCTAAATTTTTATATTTTTGTCGAAAAGTCATAGTAAATACTTTGTCAAAATTGTATGAAATTTAAACGAGCCAAATTAATTTTAGTTAAGGTGTTGGGTACCACCTTAATGTATTAAAAGTGTGCATGTATTGTAAAATATCAAAATAATTTAATAGCGCTTATTACTATAACTTGCCGAGAAAGTGCTAATTAGCTGTAAATAACAAAATAATTAAAACTCATCTGGAAAGTGTTCATTTGCTGAAAAATATAGATATAGGAAGATGTGGTATGAGTGTCAATGAGACAAATCTCCATCCAAATAACAATTTATAAAAGTAAACCATTATAGGTCAATGTACGGCCTTCAATACAGAGCATTGGCTCACACCGAACAACAAGCTATAAAGAGCCCCAAAATTACTAGTGTAAAACCATTCAAACGGGAAAAACAACGGTCTAATCTATAAAAAAAAACGAGAAAAGAGAAACACGTATAAATTACATAAACAAACGACAACTACTGTACATCAGATTCCTGACTTAGGACAGGTGCAAACATTTGTAGCGGAATTGTTTTTTATATGCATCTATAACTTAATATTTTACAATAACTGTAGTTGAAACACAAAAAAACTAATTTCTTCATATACTAGTATATATACTTACATTAAATATCTGATATAAATTTGGAAACCGCTTTATCTTCAATCCAAATATATACTTGACTTGACTAGTGAAGACATGTACAGCAGCGCCGGTGGTGAATCCACTGACCAGAGGGTCGGACATGTACGTGGTAACAAATCCCAAGCGGAAAACACCAAATAATGTCTGAAATAAATTATCAGTATACAGTATCAATACTATTATGGTACACATGATCTCTAAAAAATAAGATCTAAAAACAAGAATATAATTTTGTTCGGAATAATGGTATATTTTTAGAAATATATACGTGTTTGCTAATAAGCCAATATGATAAAAACAATCTTGAAGTTAACTTATAGTTGTTAATTTCTATGTCATTTAGTCTCTTGTGAAGACTTGTCTCATTTGCATTCATACCAAGTCTCCTTTTTTAGAAGGATACGTTTTTTTAATACATGCTTGTGTTATCATTACATGTTTTAAGCTACATACCAAGAATTGATTCGCAAGCTATTCGTGCATTTGAAAGGCACATACCTACAACACCTTATTCCCACTTGGAAACAAAAATTTTTTTTTAAAAAATATGAAAAAAAAATAGAACTACCTGAAGCATTTTAACGATATATTACAAGTATAAAGTTTTCATCACTTACTTGTATCACACCGACAAGAAAGCATACAGACGCCGCTAACGCCATCTTTTCTACGTCCAGCGCAGAAATAAGATTCGGTGTGCCCGGTGATGGTGTCGAATAATTGCCACCGGTGACATTGTAGGGTTCGACTGTTAGTTTTACAACTCCTGGCTTTTCGTCCAGTTGAGAAACAATAGATCCAGTCATTAGACTTACTACAGCCACAGTACCTTGAAAACAATAGTAGATTAGACAAAACAAATTGCTATTTATTTAAGGAGGAGATTCTGTTTATTATAATGATAAATGATGTTTACGATAGATAAATAAGTATGAAATCCACCGAAAAACCAAGACATGTCTAGAGTATGCAACATTCTGTCTTTTACAATGGTGATGTGTTTATATAATTTGTCGAGCTCTAAATCGTTCTATGTCTATCAAAGATGTTCAAAAGTTAAAGATCTGCTATCTCAAAAGGACGAGAACATGAATATATTGCATGCAACAACTACTGTTGAGGGTCCTGACTTCAGTCAATCACAAGAAAACGTGTCGGAACTGGACAAACGAATGACTATTTCTTTGGATTGCAATTTTCAATTGGGATTCTAAAATGTACCCAAATTTAATTTTGAACGAGCACAGATAAATGTTTAGTTTTGTAAAATGAACATCATTGTTGTATCAAGGGTTTGGACAATTTGGGTATGTTTGCATTGGGCAATTCTTTGCAGCCTCCCATCACCATCATCATCATTGGCAACTTATTCTGAAGGCAACTTTACTAAGACTTTTAATTGGACAATTATTCGGGCAACAACTGCACTTAAACTTTTGATTGGATAATTAATCTAACAACGATCGCAGTCTGTTTAGTTATCACCCTCAATAAAACAAAAATACTATTGTCAATACTTACCCATTGAAATATGTTTTGATGTTCCGAATATATAATAGAGAAGAACGGGAAAGAATGCTACATAGAGTCCGACAATAGGTGGGAGATCTGCTAACATAGCGTAGGCCATACCTAAAACAAATTCAACATTAAAAGTACATCTTCTAACATAGCATAGGCCATACCTAAAACAAATACAACATAAAAAGTGCATCTTCTAACATAGCGTAGGCCATACCTGAAACAAACACAACATTAAAAGTACATCTTCTAACATAGCGTAGACCATACCTAAAACAAATACAACATTAAAAGTACATCTTTTAACCTAGCGTAGGCCATACCTAGAACAAATACAACATTAAAAGTACATCTTCTAACATAGCGTAGGCCATACCTAAAACAAATACAACATTAAAAGTACATCTTCTAACATAGCGTAGGCCATACCTAAAACAAATACAACATTAAAAGTACATCTTCTAACATAGCGTAGGCCATACCTAAAACAAATACAACATTAAAAGTACACATGCATTGCAGTTAATATATTCATAAATTTAAAATACGATATATTGATATTTGCCAGTTGTTTATGTGTTCCAAATAATGTCGTTTTGTATAAAAATGAAAACAATATATTTAGAATGTAAGTACATGCGAAAATTTACATATCGGTATAACAAACAAATAATTTCACTTTACTATAAACCACGGCGTTAAAAGCACTCCAAAGATTCATTTTAAGTGTATTTTCATGAAATCTTTAACTCCAATGTTTGTTTTTTTTTCTAATGGTAAGAAAATCAAGAGACATATACAAAAAAAATATCGTTTACAAAACAACTCCTTTAATTGCCTAGTAGCATCCACAGATTGCAAATCTATACTTGAAGCATGTAAACATGTCATATTGAGACAAGACGTGCAATTTCAAAAGCTTTTCTGTGAGGAAAAACAGAAGTAAATGTCGAGAGAAATCTTTAATTTTTGTGTTATTAAAAATCAAAACTAAAATGTAAGTGTCAGTCATGCCATTTTGTTTTGAGAAATGGTTTAGTGGGGTCTTTTTCGTCCTGTCTCATTAATTTTAATCCCACGTCTCCATACACAAATATATATGCAGTAGTACTCTAATGCTGAGCTCACACGTAATTCGAATTCGATTCGCATTAACTAATTCGAATTAGTTTAATTCGCATTCGAAACGTTTTACGTCCTAACGTCAATTCTAATTCGAATTACAATGTGCGTCAAATTCGCTTTACTGGCCAAATGACGTTAACTTTTAATTCGTATTCACAAAAGCGTATTTCTAATGCGAATTGGATAATTCGAATTAGCCAATCGAATCAACTCGAATTAAAAAAGAAGAGTGTGTGAACGCGATAAGCGAATTCGATTCGAATTGAATTCGAATTAAATGCCAGTGTGAACGAGGCATAAGACTTATTATAATTTGTTTATGACTACATAACATTGATGCACTATCAGAGCAGCCTTAATTGTGAATTTATTTTAATTGTCTTTTCTCTTGCAGTCTCTCTGTTTATTCTTTTGAAAGACATATCACGAGAGCTAAAGTGTTTTTTTTTTTCTTTTGTATTTAGACGTACCTTGTGGAAGTTGCATTACACCAACGGTAAATCCAGCAATGATATCATTCGGAAGATCAGTTCTAATTTTATATTTTTTCATAATGTTTATACTAGGCACAGTTTTAAAGAAGCCCTTCTTCAATTGTTCTGAAGAGCAATTACACATTGAGTTAAAATGGTCGCAGCACGAGTCTTTGATAGAGTCCTCGCTGTGGGGTTGACGGTATTCCTTTCGGAAGGTATTGGCCTGGTATAGTTTCGGAGGTTCGTTGCCATTGGATATAGATGTTTCCGCAATGGAACCAGTTTCGACATCCCCATTTTGAACTGTTTGCTGAACTGTTTTTATGTCACCATTTGAGTCGGACATGACTATATTTTGAGAAGTAGAAAATGTCAGCTAATTTTCTCTGTTCTGGTTGTCTAGAAAAAAAAATAAACAATAAGTATTAACATATTTGAAAAAAGTCCCAATATTAAATTGAGCTTATTCGCTGCTGAAATTCACAATTCATGCAACATTTCATATAGAAAAAATAGATGGAAAATACAAAGGGACATTCACAACTTATATATATGTGTGGTTCCAGTAATAAAATTAACGTACCCTTCCGTCCTTACTTTTTGGCTTAAAAATAGCCTACCCTAAAGATTTTATTGTCATTTTTCATTAAGCACTGTTAAAGTCAGAATGTTGCTCCAATAGACTCAATGTAAAAAAAAACATAAAATAAAAAAAATCCCTACCTACCTACCCTAACTTTTTTTCAGATGTAACTGGAAACACACATACTTTTTTATTTGGCCTAAATCAAAAAGAGAAACTTGCAAAGACATAACAAATAACATTAAATGACGAAAAGACAAACAACCTTTCACAAAACACTACATTATATACATCACGATGCTTTTGAAGGGTAAGAAGGTTCTACTCCATATGCAACTCCTGTAGTGTTTCTTCATAAGCTCATTGATTATTTCATCAAGTGATTTAGCATTGTGCAAGCGCAATTGCGGATTATGACTCTTTTCCAACAATAATAACTATTGGAATCTGAAATTTTGATTTGTTGTCAACACTCACCAGTGGCGCATCCAAGAAGAGGGTTCCGGGGGTTGGACCCCCCCTTTTTTTGGACGATCAATGCATTTGAATAGGGACATATAGTTGGAAGCCCCCTTTCTCCTGGGTTGGGAACCCCCCTTTTTAAAATGGCTGGATCCGCCCCTGCTCACTATGTACTCTAATATCATATGTCAATGTCATAATTATACAACAGCTATAACCGCACAAGCTATGATCTATGACAAATTTCAAATAATGAAAAATTTGATATAACTCTTAATTTCATAGTTGTAGCACGGTAGTTAAATATCGTGTACACATTTTTTAAATTAAGCACGGAATGTGAAAAAAAAATCTGACGGGTGTCCTTCGAAAATGGTACTCTTTAAATATAATTTTATCAAAGTACCGACCTTGACCTTATGGGTAAAAAAAATCAGATTATGATAAAAAAAAAAAAAAAAAAAAAAAAAAGAAAACATGCAAAATTGATAAATACTTACGTGCTACTACCAATTGAAATAATAATTTGGTTCCCACGCATGACTTGTGTTCTGGGATATTTGTAAGAGATTGTACTTAGAGTCCCGTATTATTATCATGACAATTACCATGTAAAATCAAATCTGTTATACTTGTTAATCAATATTACATGTTTCCTACAACAGTATTTGGATTAACCTTTTTTCATGGAATTCCGCTAGATTTAACGAACTAGAGTTTTTGAGTCATAGCCTCAGACGTTTGACTTTTAATGTTTCATGAACATAATTGTAGTTGTTTTAATTCATTTTATTTTTTTATTATTCTTATATGACCTTTCTGCACTGACTTTCCATGGAACTTAATTATTTGAAAAAAATCTGCATTATTGTCTTGTGTTGCATTCCTATAACTTTGAATGAGCTTACGTGTAAGGCTACCATATTTCTAGGCCAATCAAACTTCTGTTTGTATTTTCAAATTGTATTTAAGTTAAAATATATGCAACACTGTTTTTTTTTTTTTTTTTTTTTTTTTTTAAATTATGAATAATTTAGAGACGAACAAACAATAGCAGTTATAAACAAGTCATAGACATAAAAAATGGAATAAATTAATTTTCCGTGTAATACATGAAGTTCCATGAAAACGAATATATGGGATTTGAGATAAGAATTTGTTCCAAGAAATTGATTTCTCTATAACTGTATTTCTACGAAATAAAGTCATAAATCCCTATAGTTCTGAAAAAGTCATAAATCGGAACTTGTACATGTAGCTACCACTTTAATTCGCCATAATACAGTAGAGTTGTTCAAATATATAAAAATGTAGTTCTTAACTATTAGTAAATAACCATTTATTCAAATAAGGAATATATCGACCCTAAATTAAATACATGTACGTGTATATATATAAATGCACTTTACAAAATGATCACTAAACATTTACGTCTATCAAATGACACTGGCGAATCCCGCAGGAATGTTGTAGTTGAACCCCCCCCCCTTTCCCCCCTATCAAATTTTCGTTTCAACACTGAGTCTAATGGACCATCAGTTCCCGAGGGTATCATCAGCTTGGTAGTCAGTACTGTCGGTTCTCATGTCATTGATAACAAACCTTTCTAAATTTGCCTGGTTTTTTTTTTTTAATTTTGAAATTACTAGTATCAAGAAACTAATTAGGTTTCAACCCCTCGGGCAATGTTGGTTTTTATTTAAGGTCAATTTTTATCATATAGATCTTCTACAGTTTCGGTTTTATACATCCTTGGATTTTGTTCAAACATTCGGTTTTGAGCATTCCTGATCAAGGTTACCCCAGAAAAGCGCCTCAGACCCATGCAATATATATCGTGTTGTTTTCATGTTTTGACGTACTGCCAACTGTTCATAGCGTCAACTATAATATCAATTTCCTATGTTGTCTAGCGTATTGTCAGACATCGTACAGTTCTTTTTCTTCATAATAACTACATATAAAAACGAAACATTCGAGTATCTATAACAAATAAAAAAAAACCTTATGTGTTCTTTGGAACTTTCTATCGTCAAGAACATGAAATATTTGCCACTGAACTGCGATATTGATATCCATATATCGATCACTAATTCCACATTTTATTCCAAAAAAAATCAAATTTGAACTTTTTGGCAGTAATTATTCACTCATGCAGCGAATATCAAAATGATATGCTGTTCAATAAATATTCTTATCAGTGTATTGTGTTCTCAAACATAGATGAATTTCGTGAATTTCGCTGATGAGACTTCTCTCGCAAATTTTGGAAATGAAAAATCCGATGCATCAGTGTCCAAAAGTAACGTGTATTCAAAAGTTGAAGGAATTCGATAAAAGTCATAAGAAGCCAAAATGAGTGAAGACTAAATGCGTTGCGTTTCTATAGGTATAACTTAAAGCAATTCTCGTTTTAGCAGATAGTAAAATACTTGGGAATTAGTATAATAATTTGCTATGAGAATAAGGAGATATGGTATGATTGCCAATGAGACAACCCAGAACAGTTCAAATTAAGTGATAGTAAGCATTTAAAGGCAACCGTATGTGCCTTCAAAAATGCCAAAAACCAATACCGTGTAAACGGCTTTAAACGGCTCAGACTTGAAAAACATGGTACTTTGTATATTTTAGTTTATGTAATTTATTCGAGCTAAATCAATCTTTTTAGCCTGCTTTTAATAGTGCAATCCTTGTTCCGCATTATAGTGAGTGTTTTTGCTTATCGAGTTCATAGTTCCGAGACCATGTACATAGCTATGGACTTGTAAAACTTGGTTTGTTTATACTATATTATAAATACCGCTACTGACATTTGAACATCTGTCATTAAAAAGATTGATGAATTGATTTTTTAGGAGAAAAAAAATTCTAAAAAATCAAGCACCAAGACATTAATTTCTTTTATTTTATATTTTAAAAGTTTATACGTTTAGGCAATAACATGTAAATTAGCTGTATGTCTTATTCAAAGAAAAATCAACACAACGGTCCGTAAACTTTTAAACTTTCAAGGCAGACGACACTACCATGCCTGTTCCAAACTGAACAAATGAACATTTCACTGAAACAATTTCAAGGGGTTCAACCTCGTATTAAGTTCCCTACCTTAATTTTGAAGTAACTTCCATTTCACGCCATAGTTGATTTTTGAGTTACAGTGGAAGCGACTATATTTATTGACGTGTTAAGTCGTACATATAAGTATCTGCAACAGATGTGGATATTGATCAATATATGTTTTTATTCAAATGTCAGGATAAACTAAGTTGTGATGTATATATCGGGCAAAATCCAATAAGTAGTAATTAGATGGGCGGTATAATATTTTTCTTTTCTTTTGTCTATCTTTTTCAGTATTCTAAAATAAAATAAAATATTTAAATTTCATCGATTGATTTATTACTAAACGCACTAGCTGTTAAATAACTACATATTTATATATACAGGACGATTAAATAATCAATTTTAGTGATGTTTTCATTATGTATTGTTTAAGATCTCTCTTTCTCTCTTTCTCATTTTTTTGTTTTGTTTGTTATAAAATGTAATTAAGTTCAACATGCACTTTAACTTTACAATATATATCTTTATCTCTTATCATTGATGTCAATTTCGTTATTGTCTTAACTTTGTAATAGCCTATCCTAGACCTCTTTCAATCTAACCAGAATCGAGCTAGCAGCCGACTAGGTTGTAGCTACTATGAGTATGATAGCTGTAGAAACCATATTTTAAGTGCTATCTTAATTTTGATTTATCTGCTTTTCATTTGTGTTATTTTTTTTTATCCTTTCATTGATTTTTTTTTTGTGCTATCTTATAGTGCTTTATATTTCATAATGATGTCTAAATCAGCATGCAAAATTATTTTTAAAATCCATATTGAGAAAGCGGTATGTGAATATATCTCTTTTTGTGCGACAGTTCATTTTGGGGTCCTCTTCGCGGTCCGCATTTAGACTATGTTGATCTGTTTGAAAAATCAGACAACTTAACTACTCTTAAAAGACTGCTAAGAAACAAAAAAAAAGCTCGTTCAGTTTTTAAGATGGTACAAAAAGAATGTTCAATGAAAATATATTCCTATATTTTACTGCGGAAACCTGAAAAATCGTTTTAAGCTTGAATCGACACAAAAATCACTAATCCACCTATTATGGGGATCGATTTTACATATATAAAAAAAACATGTTTTCTTGGTCCTTGTTTCACCCTTGACGGTTGTAATCAAAAACATGATATATTTTATGTAAGAATAGCATGTAATCAGGCATGCGGTAAATTCAACATACGCCTCTTATAAAAGATGAAAAAGGAATGAAAACAATTCATTCACACTAGTTCTAGAAGCAGTTCGTGTTTAATTAAGCGGACGTAAGTCATGTGTATGTTCTTATAAGTTCTACTGTTAAACAATAACATCAACATCTGAAGTATTTGAGTTAGTCTAGGTATAAAGTTGATTGGTTGATGTTTGCTTAAGCCCCAGTCACACTGTCACGTTTCAAGAGCTACGTTTTACTACGTTTTGAATGCGTAGCGAACGGAACTATATATACAAACTGTATACCTAACGAAGCGTATCGAAACGTAGTGATCTATTGTTCAAAACGAGACCTGCCCGTATTCTTTGAAAATCCAACAAATATGTATCAAAGTCTAGTGGAACTTAACAAAACGTGCTTACTACGTATCGAAACGTATCAATGCGTGGTGGAAACGTGAGTCTACACGCACTTATACGTAGCAACACGTGATAAGAACGTAGCACAAACCTAGTAAAACCTAGCTTTCAAAATAACGGGACATTTTTATTCAAAACGTAGTTGAAACGTAACATTTCAAAACGGAATAAAACGTGACAGTGTGACTACGGATTTAAAATGCTTCATTTAGTTAGCACGTTTTGTATTTACTAGGTTTCTATTTCGTTTCAATTTTCGCTACGTTTGTTGTTGAATTTTCAAAACATACGGGGCCGGTATCGTTTTGAACAAAGGATTACTATGTTTTGATACGTTTCGTTACGTATATTCACGTTTCGCTACGCTTTCAAAACGTAGTAAAACGTAGCTCTTGAAACGTGACAGTGTAGCTGGGGCTTAAAACGTTCATTGGTCTCATACAGTCAGCTGATCATGCCTTTCATGCAATGCGATTTTGTAAAGCTGGAACTTATTGCATAGTCTGAGATACTTATGGTGACTGGTATAGATGAGCCAAGCCAATTATAAATTTGCCAATAAGACATCTTTTTACCAGAGACCAAATGGCACAGAAATTAACACATATAGATCACCATACGGTCATGTCAATTTTCCATTTTCACTGGAAGATAAGTAAAAAGCAATCGAGAGCAAGTGTATGTTCACAGCAGTAAACAGACGCAGATCAGATGGGGTACACCCAGTCGAAGTCCCCACTAAAAATAAGAAAAAGGTCATAAATATATAACGTAACAGTCAATTCTGTGTCAAATTATGTCCTCTTATTCCTTAACCTTAGGAGTGCACCTCCTGAATGCATCTTGCTAAGGCAGGATAGAGTTGTTTTGATTTAAACAATTCTCTTTTATGCAAATTATTCACAGGCGCTTGTCCTATATACCTGTTATATATATAAATGTATATGCTAGGTAAAACATTTTCAGAGAAAAGTGCCTGTGAGGTTATTACACTTTATCAAATTTTATCTTCACAAAGACGGTATTATTAAAAACTGTCATAATTCAACGAAAAAAAGTAACATGAAATAAACATTGACAAATGGTGCCAGTCAAGGCTTTTAGTATGATATGTAAATATGGTAAACAAGCACACGCCTGTTAGTGCACATGTGGGTTTTTTTCTTTGATAAAATGCTCTATCTTCAAAATTACATGTTACGGAATATGCGAATTTCGCTTATGAATACAAATGATATTTTATTTTTTACTAATTTCGTGGTTTTTCTTAACTTAATGGATCTTAATGAATTATGAAATATTGTCCTTCTGTGGTCCGGGACATGATATACAGGACTTACAAAAATTCAAGAGGATTGCAATTATAAAAAATATGATAATTTGGTTAGTAGTAACAAAATGTGATTGAGAAAGAAAGATTGCTTATGATTTAGATCAATATTTTTCTCGTTATTACATTCAAATGTCCTGTTATATGACGCTTTGGCTTATATTTATGTACTATGTAGAAAATTTTACTTTTCGACAATTTAATATGATGCGCATCATTACCGTCATTTCTACCTCAAAGGGAGCTCTGATTGAAGATGTTTTGTTTATATTTGCCACTTGACGTCGTTGCACATCATAGTTCTGAGGAATATCTTTCTCCGAACAGATTGCAGTCGTAACTTCACAAGAAATAACAAAATAAACTACGCGATAAATATATAATAACAAGTTATACTTACCACTCGATAATTGTTTTTATTTATAATTGAAAAGTGTGTCTGTCCGTGGTTTATAAAGAAAAATTAATCACAGTTGGCTTTTTTTTTTTGCTACTTTTACGTACGACGTGCTAATGGGAAAGCACCAGACGTAAACACTTGTTAAATGTCATGACCTAATATTTCTTATTTATATATAATTAAAGAGATAATTTAATTGAAAAAGAACAACAACATTTATAATTTTATGTTTATCTAAAGTACATATATGAAATGTACGGAAGCGTATTAGGGACATAGAAAAAAAAATTGCTGAGTGAACTTTTTCAAAGTCGTAATTTTGACATTTCAAATCTTAAAATTTCGACTTTAACTCGAAATTTAACTTTTCTTATCTTGAAATTTTGACTTTCTTAAATCTTGAAATTTCGACTTTTTGAAAAGTCGAAATTTTGACTTTTTTAGAAATCGAAATTTTGAATTTAAAAAAGTCGAAATTTCGACTTTAAACTCAAAATTTCGACTTTGAAAAAAGTCGAAATTTCGACTTCTGTTTAATTCAAAATTTCGACTTTTCCTCAGTATTTATACGTTTGCGATTATCACATTCACATTCATTTATATCAGCAAGCGGAGAGCCATATACATCATAAACTTGATAAGCATATTTTAATAAACTAAACCATTTTCAAGAGGTTATTTTAGATAGAAAATCTCGTTTTTTTTTGCCGAAGAATAAATAAAATATGTTTCACGTTCAAATTTTCAAGTCTGGACTTCAGATATGTGTATGAAGACAACCCCGTTATTCCGACACACCTATATTACGACATACTTTTATTCAACAGTCTAATATATAAAGACAAGTGGTTAATAGTTGTGTCAAAAGAATGCTAACTTGTAGAGAATGTTCCAGAAAAAAAACCTAACATTTCAAAATTCTAAAACTAGAAAACGGAGCAGCTCAAGATATAGTAAAAGTTTCGAGATTTGAAATGTCAAAATATCGTCTTTGAAACAAAAGTTCACTGCCAATTTTATTTTTACTATGTCCCTAATACGCTTCCGTAGAAATCTACCTACCAGTCAAATCGGAGGTAACGTTGCTAAGGAGAGTTGGGACCTCAGAGTCTCTGTTTTACGACAACTTGGATGGAGAGTTGTCTCATTGGCACTCATAACACATCTTCTTATATTTGAATATGTTAGTTTAAATTTATACATATTTATATAGAGTGGATTGGGAAACAAGTTATTGTTACTTATATTATAATCTTTTCCTATTTGCATGTGCAAGTGCTGCCTTGGGGCGGCATTGGCCTGTTCTTTTTTCGTTTCATTGTTCGTACCCCAAAGTGAAAATAACGTTACGTCATTGGTTGAATTTCCATTGTTTATAACGTTTTAAACCAATCAAAACGCTTTGGTGTACGCTTTTGAAAATATTACCTAGGATGCATTAGATTATGAAACGGCAAATTCCTCATTGGTTGGGGAAAACTGCAAACAAATTATTCTATAAAAAATTTAATTCGACTTTTTGCTATCGAGAAACCTATATATCTTGCAATAGTATACCCATAGGAAAAATGTTTGAATTTTGCAATATTTTAGGAGCTTTTTTATGAACAGAAATTTCGCTTGCTGTATACATCCCTTTTTAACTTTTAATTTCAAGCTACATGTTTCTGCAAGCTACACATTAATACATTTTGTGGCAGCGCACATTGGTACAGTAGTCATACCAACTGAACGTCTTTTCCCTTATAGTATCCAATTTTATATGTGTTGTGTATTATATAAACGGTATGGCGCGAACATGAGGTAAACAACTTTCTGTTGTTAAACAAATTACCAATGTCAGTGTTGACAGCAAAACATATGTTTACCACTATATGTGGTTTTGTTTACGTGTAGCAAGTCAGATAAACTGAATGTAAATTTTTTAATTGTTTTAAATGCTTTAAAATTAATTTTATTTATTTTGTTGTTGAAGAGTGGGGAACACATGTACTGGGAAGGAATACATAATCAGTCGAAAAGACACTTGAAATACTTCGAACAGCTTTCAATTTCGTGTCGTTTTATTGCCATTGTTTATCATAATATAAGACTATTTTTTTCGACTGTAACATTTATATGGTTATACTTATTTCAGGTTATGTTCGACCAAAGTGATGCATGTGGTCCCTTTGAAGGGTTTTCAACTAGTTTCAAGAACATGTTGGGCGTATATCTGGTCCACGGCCAGGTAACAAAACCCGCAAGGAAAGTTGGTTTTACATTTGATAAGAATATGTAATAGTTTCTTTGTCGCTGAGAGAAAAGAGGAACAACATGACCGATTCATAGTAAAATAATATGTCGGGATGGGATAACATTGATACATAGTGTCTTATGATATGTGAATTTTATGGCAAAAAATGACCGAGTGTCAGCCTCGTACGGAGACGAATTCATTCGTATACACACCAACATGTTTGGCAGCCAGGCTTTACGATTATCAGCTATATACAAATTCTATTTGTCTGTGTACATCATTTAAATCCGCAAAATGTTCTCTCTGAATACAAATTTTATCATTTTTCATTATAGATAAAACATGCATGGGGTGCATACAGTTTTTGGAAAGTTTGCTATAGCTTGCTATAGCTACTTTCCATAGGCGTCGGCCTCAACTTCCAGTGAGACAGACTATCACAATGTTCTGCTCCAAGATAATGTAGTACTAGTGTTCGAATTCTGGTTCTTGGATATTTTGAGATGCTACTCTTTTGAAAAGATCACAGCTTGAATAAAAAAGGAATAAATGTTTACCGACAATTCAGATGAATTTAACTTCATTTTGCAAATAAGTATCACAAAACTACTTTGCGGATCGGCCATTGGCTGAAAAAAATCAAAAGAAATCTACGCGAGGCAGCGTTTCATTCATGAATATTTCATGAATGAACATTTTCCCGCACTATTTTTTACTATGTACGATCATAGATGTAATACATCCATCTATGGTACGATATTTACAACTGTTTATTGTTGAATAAGTAAAAGCCCGAGAATATCGAAAGAGTCCGGTATGCGAGAACAAGTTGATATTTGACCAAGTTGTCGGATAATTGACAAGTGATAATGATTTGATTTATTTAACAATACACGGGTGATAGAATATAAAATAATCGATAATTGTATGGCTTATGTCTCACGCCAAGAACATGTAAATAAGAACATGTAAATACCGGCTTTAATAGAAAAGTGCATTGTTTTTGTCAAAACTGACATCGATCTGAAAGTTTTGATGCCAAACATCAGGAACATATATATTATTATGTTAGATATACTGTTCTCAGTAAACATCATTTGAAAACTTCTGTTATTTGAATACTAACTGTTTCACATTCCAATGTGGATATGAGGACCTTCACTTGTTCAGCATGCTCAAGTGCATCAAACTGACAACAGACATCAGAAAAAACGTTTTAATGACAATAAGTATCATAGCATCAGTATAATTTAAAAGCAACCGAGTCATCATCTACTTCTTAGAATACTATAGTTCAGTGTATCAAGACCGAGATCAAGCTAAGGACAAGTGCTGTAAAAAATGATTTAATAACATTTGTCACGGGCCATGTACATTGTACTAGCAAACTGATTTTCTTAGTGCTTAACAATGCAGCAGCGGATCCAGAACTTTTTATCATCACACTTTACTCCTGGGGAAGTAAAATTCTTTAAGATTGACCTACATGTATAATTAACAATGTGTCGTCCTACATGTCCTAAGACTGATGCAATGATTACTAGTATATCAAATAAATGGCTCAAAACAAAAAGTTCAAATAACATTGCCTCAATGGTGATTACACAGCAGAAACTAAAACGTGTTGTAGGGTTATAAGCACCTCAAATCAACATTGTATGAATCTAGTGTATATAAACTTTTTATTCCTGAGGTCATACTACTATTGTTATGCCCCCACCATAATGAGTTGTATCCTTGTTTTTTTCTATAAGTATGTACGTCCCTTACTTATACGTATGTCCATACATCCCAAACTTGATTTCTGTTTTCTTTCTTTAGTTTGCCTGAACCAAATTTTATGAAACTTATACGCAATGCTTATCAGCACAAAACACAAGTCAAGCTTGAATTTTGTTGGCATCACTTTTACCATTCTAGGTGTAAAGGGGTGAAATTTTCAGTATACCCTATCAAGTATATATACCCTTATATATAAGTTTGACTTGTAGCTTTCTTCGGTTATACATTTATCAGGTAAAATTAAAACGGTCTTAAGATTTAGACGTAACAAGAATGTGTCCATAGTACACGCATGCCCCATCTGCACTATCATGTTCTATGTTCAGTGGACCGTGAAAATGGAGTAAAAACTGTAATTTGGCATTTAATTTAGAAAGATTAAATCATAGGGAAAATCTGTAATACTAAAATAACGAGGTCCAATTTGTCAGCAGTAATTAATATTACCAATAGTTGATAAGATCCAGATTGACGGATTCAAACAGAAAGATTTTGAAAGCAGAGAAAACTGTGCATCTTATATACTGCATGACTTTATCAGATGACAATCCCAATACTAAAATAAGGCTTACGCATAGTTATATACTTTAATTCAGTCACAGACCCAATATATCACGGGTGTGTTCTAGTGTGTACTAAGTTTCAAATTGATTGGACTTCAACTTCATCAAAAACTACCTCGACGAAAAACTTTAACCTGAATGGGACAGACAGATGAATGGACGGACGGACGAACGGACGCACAGACCAGAAAACATAATGCCCATAAATGGGGCCTAAAAAGTGAATTTTGGAAATTGCTGGCAAGACAATAGTTTAGTATGAAAAATCAAAACTGTGATTAAATACATATTTGAAATAATACACGTCTATAACCTACATGACCTATTTGAAATAATACATATATATAGTTGCAAACTTTCCAGAGGTGCTATCCAGCACTTTGATTACTTTATTAGTCATAATATAGAGGCTAACATTCATACATGTATTAGATATCGATTAGATAAAGACATGCAGATTTGAATTATTATTCAATCTGTAAGTGTTTGTATGCCATTGACATTACAAATTCCGCTCTGTATTATGAAAGAATGAATTATTTCTCGGTATTGTGCATACATTTTTAAGATAAATTCGATATATACATTTACATTCAATTGGATATGCAAAATTAGACAAATCCGCTTAACCCTGTCCCTGCTGAACTGAAAAGATTTCACTTTAAGACTATCTTCCATAATCCATAATATCTATTATGACAGCACTTATGATGATTCAACATGCATTTTCTTTCTTGCAGAATTATGTACATTGTGCAGTTGTTTGAATTATTATGCATAATTTTAATCTTATTGCACCTCGCAACAGATTGTTGTTTGTTGCATAAGTACAATATATATAAAAGCTGTGCTTGTATATATCATTTGGTCAAAGTTTACATCACAATTCATATTTATTTGAGATAATCGCCTCATTTTTCTTGATGAAATATAGGAAAGATAATAATCATCACGAAGTGCTGACATGATATATTTTGAATTGCACTGCCTTAGGGAAATACTTTGGTTCGGAATTTGGTTTGGAATGTAGACTAGTATTTAATTTGTGGATGATAATCTTGGTCTTTTCAAATATCCAAAATTTTGTATATCTCTAGTTTTTTTCCAGTTTGATTTGATCTCTTGTTTTCGTGTTTTCAAATAAAAAACAAGCAATTTAAATGATCAGATTAAAGTTGATAATAAATTAAAAACAAAAGAAAAACATCATTGCACTTTCTGCAACTAGTTCTCACGATAAGAATCAAAGCGTTCTGAATATTAAAAACACCATAAATAATTCCCCGAAAAAAAAGTAATCCGGACCCTCAACAAATTGAAGATAAATCCTCCGGTTTCTTCTCAGCGGATGGGAAAGAAGAACACAAAGATTGCATCGTTTTTTTTCTCTCTCTTTCATTTACATGTTCTTCTTCCCATTGCATGCTATATATTTATATGAACATGTATGCTGACAAATTTGAAATGTATGTTACAAGGTAAACGTTTGACACCGACCCCAATGCGCATGACACCTAAGTAAATAAATGTCACATAAACGTTTATACATACGATACATTTAGTGTTTCGTAATTTGTAAATGTGTCCACCAAGACGTTTTAATTATGGCAGAACATGAAACTGGCACATAAATACCGTATATTAAAACATTTAACCCTCATCAAAATTGTGTTAAGGGTCTAAAACTGTTTCTGTAAAAAGTGTTGGGATGAAGGATAAACTATTATAAATGTTTAATGCAGATTGTTGAACTTTAAAGAAATAGTCATAAGAAAAGCGGATAATGAAACTGAAATGGTGGTCTCTCTGCATTCCAAATAAAACAGATACATTTTAGCATGTACATAAATGTCAAAAGCAACATATTTTCAACCTATTACAGTCAGTAATTAATTTTTAATGACTGTCAGACTGTGACTCCCTTAAAGATATGGGTAAATTAATTCGCAAGACATTTTAAACATTTCTTAAAGAAACACCCCTGTATCAGAGTTGTGGGCGCCATATTTAAGCGAGATCCGTTAAGAAAATACATCCATCATGCAAATGGTCTATTGTTTTAATCTATGTTTTTCAGGCAATGGAAAAACATAGATAAGATTTCGCCAAGTACTACAGCGAGCAGACTTATTGAATTTTTATATTATATAACTTCAAATTAGCCGAATAAAGGTTTGCTATAATTATCAATTTTCTTTTTATGTGATCCCTTCCAATATAATTGTAATAAACGCAACTTTATGACGAGTCATTTATTGCAACTAAGTAACAAATTATAAATCTGCATATTGTAATTAAATCCCTCCGTTCAACGAAGGTGTGTGGTAAATATTAGTTTTAATTTGTTGCAAATGAAAAACAAGATCTTCAGCAACTTTATAGTATTAAAGTACTGGATTTATTTCCAGATTGAAATATAGTTTAGCACCTTATATACTTAATGGTGATAAATGCTGACAAGACCACATTTAACATAAATGATTAGTATTAGAAGGGACATAAAGTTACTGATACATGAATATAGAACCTTTATAACGATGTTGATTGAACTGCGGTTATAACCTTGTAGAAATATTTCAAAAAGTACCTGAGCTTTGCAAGGTCAAATTAGATACGAAGGCTACCGGTTATTATGAAATGAAAAGAAGAACATATGGAAAAGTATTTGAAAACAGGTGAAATCTCCAACAGAACGTTAGTGTTTTAGGGTGTGTCTTTAATGGTTCATAGCTAAACGTGTTATTGGGGGTGGAGGAGTGGGATACGTACAGTGACGAATATTACATACAAGAGGGGACACATCAAACAATAAGTCAATAACGCAAATTCTATATTATGAGTCGACTTGTTTAAAATTCGATGAAATAATGGCATACAATAGGACATTGAACCCTTTTAAATAT
The DNA here is from genome assembly GCF_965363235.1 of Mytilus galloprovincialis. NCBI lineage: Eukaryota > Metazoa > Mollusca > Bivalvia > Mytilida > Mytilidae > Mytilus > Mytilus galloprovincialis. The sequence goes on along the minus strand of NC_134845.1, from coordinate 77,010,342 downwards.
TTCTCAAGTTTTCCTTTTCATTCCATATCATCGCTTTATTAACAAACGGGTGTACATTTATACATCCTTCATCATAAGACGGACTTTTCGTGCTCAATCGTTTTTCATTATAAAGATTGTTGAAAATAATGTAGACATTTTTATCTTAATAAATATATCATAACGACCCAACGCCCTTATAAAAAATATTGTTGCTAATGATATAGACATGTTATATATGTATAAAACAATACAAAGGCATATCTCGGATAACATATATCCTTTATCAGTACGATGGCATGTGAACCTTTTCAGTCGAGTATGTAGTTTTCCTTAAACAATCTTGAACATTATACAAATTCTAAATCGCAACCACGATGGAAATATTCTACAATCGCAGAGTTTATGCAAATTAAGGATTTACGATGGAGGCTTCGTATGTATGCATCCAAAATGTAACTAACACATCCATCTGCTAGAGTTAACTTACGCTATTTGAACAAATCTGTTCATTGATCTACTTTAGTGCCAACTTTCTTATCCAAAATCTCCACGAATGATTCTCTATCATCTCTTCGTAAAAGAGGGACGAAAGATACCAAAGGGACAGTCAAACTCATAAATCTAATGAAAACAAAATCTAGGTAAAACAAACTGACAACGCCATGGCTAAAAATGAAAAAGACAAACAAACAACAGCACACATGAGACAACATAGAAAACTAAAGAATAAACAACACGAATCCCACCAAAAAACTAGGGGTGATCTCAGGTACTCCTGAAGGGTAAATTTTACGGACGCCATCACGAGTTGGTTGACCGTTATGAAATAACAGTTTCACAAATGATATCGGATATGTTCCTTACGTCGTAACTACAATCCCCTTCCCTTTCATAAATGTGACCTACTGAATTAGACTATTTACCGCATTTGATATCTAATAAGCAACACAACGGGTGCCACATGTGGAGCAGGATCTGCTTCCCTTCTGGAGCACCTGAGATCACCCCTAGTTTTTGGTGGGGTTCGTGTTGTTTATTCTTTAGTTTTCTATGTTGTGTCGTGTGTACTATTGTTTGTCTGTTGTTAGCCATGGCGTTGTTAGTTTATTTTCGATTTATGAGTTTGACTGTTCCTCTGGTTTCTTTCGTCCCTCTCTCTACTCCCAAGTGCAAGCTGTGTTGCGGTCAATGGTGAAAAAATTCAGTCGCTCGACATCAGCCTAAGTGTGGTAATGGGATCTCAAATGTCAACTGAGATGCATGTCTGGTGTATATAAGTGACCGTACTTCTGTCTCTTTTTACAACCGTATAATATCAAGTATACTCATAATAAACAATAGTAAGTGAGAAGGATAATTTGTGCGTTACCTAAACCATTTGGAATTGGTACTACATATCATTTGGCTGTTTGTAGTGTTCGTGTTGCTGGATATATTGTTGTCGGTGTCAACGTTTTATGAATTATTGTTGGTCGGGCTTTTTTCTTTTCTTTTTCTTTTCCATGATTTTGTCTGTGCTTTTTCAATTCATAAATCTTTGTCCCCTTAGGTGTCCTTTTGTATTTTGATTCTTTAGTGTTAAACGACTTTGCTGAGTTGCGTAGGCGTGAGAGGTTACCGTAAAACCTACATTGTCTGAGTACATTAAAATGTTGACTCAGCAAACATTTAATAGCCAAAAGGTGAATCAACTACAGATTTGCATCAGAGTGAATGAATAGGTCTTAACATATCACCAATGATGAAAGGAAGTGTAATCCTACGCAAAAAAAATAGGTTAAGTTTTAACAAGAAATTTTATGTTAAATCTAATGTTTTATGAACATATGTTGCATGCATGCATGGTTAGTGCACAAATTGAGCACTTAACCCAGTGGTTAATGCTTTTTATAACTTGTCAGTCTCTATTTGTGTTTTTATATAAAGATTGAATGATAGTTCAGACGATCTGCGTTTTGTGGTAAAAACGTATGTTTTATATCATTACTTTCATTTAACGTACGATAATTGCACAAACCGCAAAGTATATTGTATGGACATGATGTTCACTGTAGCAAATCCAGGGATACTAGACGCCACATATGAATATGAGTTGCCACAAATGGAAATGAGATGCCGCAAATGGATTTGATACCAGGATAAATATTTATTTAATACTTTACTTACAGTCTTTTTTTTCATTTTGGAACTACTATTTTGGAAAACGTTAAATATTTCAAACTAAAACATATGTTTATTATTCCTTCCTACATTTCAAACTAAAACATATGTTTATTATTCCTTCCTACATTTCAAACTAAAACATATGTTTATTATTTCTTCCTATATTTCAAAATAAAACATATGTTCATTATTCTTTCCTATCTAACTCGGAACCATACAGTAGGAGTAAGTACTTCAATCTTTGCTCACTTTTACGCGAGGTAAAACTAAGGTGCATCACATTAATAGTTATCAAAGGTACCAGGACTATAATTGTATACGCCAGACGTCTAAATAAGACTCATCAGTGACGCTCAGATCAATGATTTTATTTACAACCACTGGGTCGATGCCACTGCTGGTGGAGATTTATTTCCCCGAGGGTATCACAAACCCAGTAGTCAGCACTTTTTGTGCTGACATGAATTGTCTTTGATATGGTTATATTTATAAATTTATTGGTTTTTTTTTAAATACTAAGGCTTTTCTACCTCAGGCATAGATTACCTTAGCTGTATTTGGCAAAACTTTTAGGAAATTTGGTCCTCATTGCTCTTCAACTTTGTACTTTATTTGGCTTTTTTTTTTTTAACTTTTTTGGATTCGAGCGTCACTGATGATTCTTTTGTAGACGAAACGCCTGTCTGGCGTATATACTGAATTTAGTCCTGATATCTATGATGAGTTAAATTATTCAGATCAAAATATTTGTAAAGCCATACAAGTACAAAGTTGAAGAGCATTGAGGACCCAAAATTCCAAAAAGTTTGCCAAATACGGCTAAGGGAATCTATTCCTGGGATAAGAAAATTTATTACCAACAGCTCAGTTTTTGAAATTTCATTCCCTAACGATCATTTTCTGCGTCCCCCCTTTTTTCGACAAAAGTCGCTGATGCGGATCACATCGTCGTCGCGTGTTGTTTCAAGCGTCGTTGGAGTCACTGGCAATTGTAAAAGTTTATAATTAGGTTCACTTACGGTAAGTCAATGATATTTGGTATGCAAGTGTATTATGAGCTTTACATATCATTTTAATGGACACAATGTTGTCCCCCTCAGTCAATGTCCATTATCCATACACATTGTTAACTTTTGCGAATGAAACTTAACACACAGAAGAGACATATCTCATTGTCAATATATATATCTTGTTTTAATCTGGGCTTTGAGTCATTTTGTGGTAACGCAATATATATATTTTCGTCATCAAGAACTTAAATGGTAAAACTTATCTTGACCATCGGGTAATTTACTGGTTTAATGCTGTTTTTTTTACAAACATTCTACGTCTAAATCAAGTATTAAACCACAAACTGCGCCTGTGCACAATGAAATGATCAAAGTCATGACATGACGTCTGTCGTGGTTAGTTACATCTGATCATCTTTTATAAACAACCGTATTATCTGACAAAAAAAGGACATTAACATAATGATTTAGATGTTTAACTTCTTGTATGATTATAGTAGACAACAATTTGATACAAAAAAGATTTCCTCCTCTATATATCCGCATTTGATTTTCGCTGTAGTGAAATATGGTGTATGTTGAAAGTATGACTTTGTAACGAAACAGAGACAGCTCCAAGTAGCTGCTAGTTGCTATAACTAGCGCTTTAATTCCATTTTGAATAAAATATATTCTTGAAAGTACCATGTGATTGTTTTTAATAATAGTTATGCGTTGTCGGAAAACGAATGTAGGAAGGCTCCACCAGCGTTTTAGTTGCAAATAGTTTATTGATAAGAAAAAAGATATAATGCTTTATCCGAGATTTGGTTCGCTTTGAACGAGATGTACGTTCTTAAACGTGATGTTGTCATCTTATTAGCTGTTTGAAATAATTTGTTTACCTAGTCAAAATTAACACCGGCAATGTCTACATAATCAAGAAGTGCCCACAACACAACATACATAAAACATCATCTTCAACATCACCGATCATCACCTTCATCAACAAAAAAACGTATAATGTTGTGACCACTTCATATAATGTTATGACCACTGCATATAATGTTTGGACCACTGCGTATAATGTTGTGAGCACTTCATATAATGTTGTGAGCACTGCATATAATGTTGTGAGCACTGCATATAATGTTGTGAGCACTGCATATAATGGTGTGAGCACTGCATATAATGATGTGAACACTGCATATAATGCTGATCATAAACATGAGGCAGTCATGACGTTCCATAAAAAATGAACAAACGGAAACGTTATCTTTTATAGTGATTTATAACCCTGCTTTTTTGCAGCTGCATCAATCACATTTTATTTTGTGATCTATTTATATAAAAATGTTATGTAATGCATCAAGCCTAGAGAACTCAGGTTAATTGTTCAGAGGTGCAAAATGGGATATTGTGCAATTGTATTGCACTTTACCTTGATAGTGAAGAGTTTGTTACACTTATATTGATTGAAGACAATTTGCACACATCGAGGCGTAGCCGAGAGTAACTTACACAAAATTCAAAGGTAAAATAAGGATGGTACACATTTCACCCTTACCATTCACGACCTCGGTGAAGACAGTTAAATGGAACAAGATTTATTACAACATGTAGGCGCTTTGTCATCATGCAAGTACACTGATATCCCATGTAGGTTACAATATAAACAGCTTAACACATTTATATTTTATCCGAAACCAATCTAAGTGCATCCGGCACGTGTTTCTGTTCATCCTTTCAAAATGTAGGTAAAAAACGAACGGATTGGTGAACCAAATGTATGGCACCTTTTGAGCATCAAATCAGAAGAGAGCTGGCTAACTTAGAAAAACGATCACATTTGCCAGATGGAGTTGTAACATTTTGGTTTGAATAAGAAACATTGGATAACTTGTTATATGCAATCTTAATTAGTTGTGTAAGAATTATTATGTCAACTAAGAAGTCAGCAAACGTAAAGCAAGCAATACCAGTATAGCAAATTTTGGAATGCAGTTGGGTATTGTGCGAAAAAAAAATCAACATTTATTGTTAATTATACGGTATTTCAATAATACGCCTAATAATCAAGTCGTGTTTTTGTAAAAATTTCTATTGTAATTTCTTTCGAGATGAAAATTACAAAAAAAGTATACATTTTTTCAAATATTTTATAGATTACGTTCTATTTGCCTAAAAACAAGAATATGTATACATAAAAGATTACTTTAACTTCAGTTTCCTTGTTAAATTAGGGCGTTTTAAGGTACTGTATACACAAACTGTGGGTCCTACACCTAAAATTCTAGAGAATAGAATAATGTTTAAGTTTTCTAGTTGGTGAGAAAACCAACCAAATTAATTCCACCTGGCTCCGGTCCGTATAAGTATATTAAATAGTACGACTCGGCTGTAAAAAAATAGAATTAAACTATTTCAATTTCTGTTTTTTAAGAAAACTTATAAAAGTCATGGGTAACTTACAGATTATTGCGTTCAGGTACAAACCAGTATATAAAGCCTAAACCAAGTTAATGATAGCAAAGCTTACTGTATGTGCAGCCTCTGCAAGGTATGCGGCTTTTAATAAATAAATAGATACATAAAAAAAATCCTAGCTAGACAATTGACACAAACTCGTGATGGGAGATTATCAAACTTTCCCTTTAAATTTTAAATCGGAAATCTTCTTACTAATATATTTGAATATGAATAGGGATCGTGATACATTTCCTCTGTATCTATTTATAGTGCTGATCTAAACCCTAAATCACTCTTTGTTAAGCAACCGCAAATTGTTCGATCATGTAAGACTAGCCTTTTGTTACCTATGAGCCACTGTAGGGTGATGTTTTAAGACAAATTGACATAAACTTCAAGTCGTGCATGCATGTTCAGAAACCTAATAAAGTATTCGAACATCATTTTATTCTAATTTACGATATTTTGCCTTGGTTACACTTTTAATTCATTATATAAAGTAAACTTAAAAACATGAAATCTAAAATAATTAACACGAGTTGAATGTATATACATTTTTTTCCAAAGCAAAATAAAATGTGCATTGAAATTTCATATTAATACCAGTTGATATCATTCATAATAATTATATTTGCCGGTACATAACTTCGTAAATGTATTTGTTTGATTTTTTCGTCTATTTTTATTTAAAAACGAGAATCAACGAAACATTTTAGTTGTGATTTACTTTCAGAATTGTAAAATTAAATAAATTAAAAATAAAGTTAAAAATCTGCAATAAAACAAATTTCTTTTTTAAGTTTTATTAGTTTTAAACGAACAAAAAATTTTAGAATGATATGAGGGTTTGATCTCTACTTGTTTTTCTTTTGAAGTTTGAAAAACGATGCATTTTATTTTATTTTTTATTTAAATTTTCATACAATTTGTCATCGTTTTGAGGTCATTAGTTTGACCACAATGAAGATATAGATTAATTAGAACTTTTTGCAGCTTACCTTTTTGACTCTCCCAATTACAGTAGAAAAAGTGCAGCGAGACTGAACCAACTTTTACCTGTATCAGGTAAGCCGACAGGTAATAATTCTTCTTCACCTGTCATTAAGACAGTTAACTTAACAATCGAAAAACCACATAATTATTTAAAAAGGTAAAAATCTGTTACTAAGTTGAAATTGACATAATATGAATACGTCATTTGATTGGTTTTTAAATAGATCGATGTCATGTTTATTGAAATTTATGTGCAAAAATTTGTTGTGATTGAAATTTATGGACAAAAATTATTGTAATTGAAATTTATGGACAATGATGATAAATGAATCGATAATGTATCCTAAGTATTTGTTTAAATGAAGAAATATTTGGTCAAGTATAACAATTAGTAATTATATATTAACACTTTTATGGGTCAAGCAAAAACACAAAAAATAAAACAATTATAAAGAAAGTATAAATTAAAACAAAATCCTGGTTGTTATAATGAAACTTTTGATGAGCACAAACCTCATTTTCTCAACTGTAATTGAATGTTTCAATTACGAATAATTACGTGCGTTACTGCATTTGTTTGATAAAACTTGTGTCATTGTTTCTGAAAGTAATTTGTTATTTTTTTTTTAACTTATAAAGCGAAACAGGTGGGGGAGTGCGCAGATTATGTTAACAATGAATCAGAATTGACCCGAGTCCCCCAAACCGTAATGCAGCTACATATAAGGTTACTGTTTGCAATTTTTATATGCCAACTTCAAACGTTGCCTATTTTGGAGACCTCCGCCCCACCGCTTTTTTTTCTTCAAAATACTAGATCCATATATGTTTGCTTGCTTATGAGTACAAGTAAACATTATTTTAAATATATTTAGATATTATATACACTTTTTTTTTTGCAAAATTACAGCCATAAAGGTTAAGCAATGCAAACAAACTATACAATTAAACACAATAAAATCAGTTCACTCTTTGTAAAACTAGTTTGTGTAATAGGCAAAAATATGATTTTATACTAAAGAATTGAATGCTTCTTTTTATACCGTCATTGGTGTGTAAGAGCGTTGACCGAAGTCACTGTAACATTGTTTTAGTAAGTGCACAAGATCAACATGCATTTTTGTCACAGCCAAAACACTAAAAGCTAGGCATATTAAACTGATAAAAAGTAAAATCACAAAAATACTGAAATCCGAGGAAAATTGAAAACGGATAGAAAGCTGTTTACAAAACTTTGATTTTTTTCGAAAAACTAAGGGTTTTCTTATCCCAGGCATAGAATTACATTAGCTGTATTTTGCACAACTTTTTGGAATTTTGGATCCTCAATGCTCTTCAACTTTGTACATGAAGCGTCACTGATGAGTTTTGTGTAGACAAAACGCGCGCGTCTGGCGTACTAAATTATAATCCTGGTAAACTACATGTTAATGTTACAACCAAGAAATTAAAAGTTGCATCAAGTTTTTAATTCCTTTCCTTTTTCTATGCATTGTTGTTACATCGTCACGTTAAGCACGTGCGTACAAAGCTTTTGCACTTACAAAAAAAATAAAATATGATATCAGTGGAGTGCATCGCAAGGGTGAACAATCAATCAAAACTGTAGATTTCAAAATAAAATATACATGTTATGCAATTATTCACTCATATATTGTTATATTTTTTTGCATGTGATATATATGTCATTATGTGTGTATGGTTTTTGTTAAATTGTTAAAACTTAATAAAATATTATATTTTTTGAAATTATGAACATGACAGTTTTTCCCTTGAGCTATTATGTATTAATAATAGGGTTCTTATCACTTCAAAGAATTCATATAAAGAAAAAGGCCGTAGCCGATTACGTGTAAAAACAATTAAAACGTAAATTAACACCGTGAAATTAAGGCTGCCGCATATTACCACATGGTCTGACTACAGTTTTTAGTAGCCATCAGTAAACTGTATAAATGCAGTTTTTTTTCAATTGTTAGCCATATTGTACAAGTATTTCGCTTTGCTACTCCTGCTGTAATCAATTCGTTTCTGACTCATCGGCAATCATACCATATCTTCTTATTTTTTTTTCGTTATCATTGTCCAAATCTTAAAATTTTAGAGTACTCAAACACGACTGATGCAGGTTTAGTCTTGGATTCTGGCTCACTGCTCGACAATATATCTAAAATTGTTTGATTTCTATGAAACCTGAATTCCTTTAAACTCAACATCTCCGTTGATTGGTTTGATTGCTTAACATTTCTATATATACGAATGGTGGATTTATCTTTTATTGCTAAACGTCTTGTTTCTTATATTCCACAGAGCCTCGGTGGTTAAGTGGTATAATAGCAGAGACATATAAACACTGATGGTGTTAGTTCTAACCCTGCAGGTGGCAGAGGTATTCGCCTCCAATCTTCATTGACTAGGGTCGTTGATGGTCCATAATTCTTTCTGGACGATCAAACTTCATACAAAAAAAATGACCAATAGTGCTTAAAGTGGTGTTAAACAGAAACATTAAAAAACTGGAAGATGGCAAAACATAGAAAGAGAAAACAGAAAATGTGTATTGTGTAATTCAGATGCCATTGGTGATGAATATATACCATTACATTTTTAATTGTTCAGCTTTTGATAACTGTAGAAAACCATGTTTTGCATTTTACTATAGAAATAGACCAAACACATTGAAGTTTTATGACTTAATGAATTCAAAAAAATGTACAGAACTGAACGAACTATGTAAACTTATTAAGGAGAAAAATAACTGAACGTTTTCGGGTGAACAATTGTGAATGCCTCTATCTACTTTTGTACATTATTCATTTATGTAATAGTATTGAAATATTTCTAATTATCTCTATACCTTTGTAATTTAGTTTGTGAGATTAAAGATATATATAACAATCAATCAAATATATTTATGCATATTCAGGAGATTTTTTATTTAAAAAAAAACCACAAACACAAAGAATAGAAAAGGAAAAAAAAGAGGGAATATTTGAAAATATCACATGGAAGAATCAGAAAAAAAACCGTTCTTTAAATTCTGCGATAAAAACTAAATCAATAAAAAAAAAAATCAAAACGGTTCCAAAGTTTATGCTATGTTTAAGCTTCAATCTATACTGATTAAAACCGAAACAAATAATGTCTGAATGAATATTATTTCAAAAAAACAAATGCTAACTTACATATACATACTTCATTAAGTTTTTTTTTAATAATTCACAGTTTATATGTTGTATTGTTTTTTCCTATAGTTGAATGTTCAGTGGCAAACACATTTCAAGCAGAGGATAAGGGGTATACACTTTTGGAAAAATCATCTGTTCATATGCAGTGGAGAAATCTAAAAGAAACGGATTGTTACTTTTATTACTGTTCACCATCAAACTCCGAAACAGTGGTGACGTTGCTTCGTTAAAGTCAACGTAGCGTAGTAAAGAGGACGTAGCCGCTGTTTCGGAGTTCGGTTCACCATCTCATATGCCTTCCACACTGGGCAACACATCACCGCTACTGAAAGACGGCCTAATCACAGGGTTTAGCTAGTTCTTTGGTTCTTTTTAGTTATGTTTTCTCAAATATTTGCTAATTTGACTTTGATTTCTAAATTCTTTAGGAGGCAAGGTTTACTGAAGGGACAGTATTTGTTAAAATGGCTCCAACAGATGCTATTTCACCAAATTGACGATTTTTACCATTCATTGTATGAAATACCAAACTAAACATGTACCTCTTCGTTTTTTTTTCTACTTTTAAATCATGTCAACATGACAGCATAAGTTTATATCGCAGGGTCAAGGTAGTATGATTTATAGTGACAATTTTTCACGTCTGCTTTTCTCATCATATATTTAGTTTATTGTGTAAGATAGTATTAACTTTTAAGGTGTTTATGTCATCAACCTTACAATAAAACATGTGTTATTGTCAAGCTAAACAAGTTTTGGACATAAAAGGTGTGTGTAGTGTGTTATCTGTGCCATATAAACATGATTTAGGTTAAAGTGTGTTTGTTAGGTCACGAGGTTAAACAGATGGAACTAAAGTTGAAAAAAAAGTTGTGTTAAGCAATGCCGAATGCCTTTTCGAAAAATATATAAAATTGTTCGTTTTGTGAGACTGTCCGCCTCCTCTTCTTCTTCTTCAATTTCATCCAAGAATTGATTACTTTATACCTGATCAGGCTGATGGTTCCTCCTAAAATGTTAAAAGCTATTTAAATACTACTTATTTCTGTCTGTAAACTTCTGTCGAATCCAACATGCCCTGATTCTCCAATCGACTCTCCAGATGCAATACTTATATCTTCCTCCTGCAAAGCTCACAAGAGTTTTTTCAAAAAAGATCTTACGACAAAACTTGATCGTAAAGTTATACTGAAATGTTTATGACTTAACTTAATTTTTTTCGTACGATTTTTTTTACATGAGTTTCTTATTACTTGTCCTGATTTGGCTTATACTTATGTCGTTTTCGGTTTTTATCGCCTTTTCAACGTTTATATTAGATTGTTTATTTTCAAATTATAAAGCCTTGATCATCACTGAAGAGATGTACTTCATTGTCGAAAAGTGCATCTGGTGCAGTTAAATTGGTACCATCAATGTATCCTATATAGTATCTTTATTGCAAAATATAAGAAGATGTGGTATTATTACCAACGAGATAGTTTTTCACTAGAGACCAAATGTAGAAAGTTGTCAAATATCGGTCACTGTACACTATTCATCAAACATAAGAACAAGCTATTACCATCTGTTAAAAGCGTTTAATTCATTAAATCGATAAAAACCACAAATAACCTTTAAATCAGAAAAAGTATTACGCTTAGTACAGATATGAGAGTACCCGGAAAACTATTTCAAAGGCAATATACCAACTCAGTTTTACTATTAAAACATGTAATATTTAAGAATTGAATGCTTCTTTTTGTAAATTTATTGGGGTGTAAAAGCGTTGACCGAAGTACATTTTGTATGAAGCGCGGAAGCGCTTCATTCTAAAAATGTACGCACGGTCAACGCTTTTACAACCCTATAAAGTTACAAAAAGAAGCATTCAATACTTATAATTACATTTTTTAGCTATGATCATGAAAACACGAATTTTATATATTTTATTATTTAATTCACCTGTGCACTTTATTGTTGGAGCACGTGTTATCATGAGTGAAAAGTTGTATTGAGCAATGCAACTGCTTACGGAATAACACTTGATGTGCAGTTAGCCAATCAGAATAAAATATTACAATGAAACATACATCATCTAATGTAATATATGTATATAAGACTTGTATCTGTAAGTTGCGTTACCATATATAATTATTTCTTTTTTAGCAAATTTTACAATTTTTACCTCAACCGGTTGTTTTGTTTATCAGCTCATAGACATAATTTAGCCATGTGAACGTGACGTCATCAACGTTTTTTTCATATTTTACTCCGATTTAAACAATTAAATTATTAGAAATATCTGTAATATTATTTTCTGTCTATTCGTAATAACATAAAAAATGTGGTGCACACTTAAAGATTAACGCGCTACTTATTCAGTGTGCACCACATTTTTATGTTATTTCTTCATAGACAGAAAAAATATTACAGCCATTCCTTAAATAAATTTACGTATTTTATACTATGATAATTAACGAAAAGCACGTTCTTTTTCTTCTAAAGATATATAACTAGACTTTTTTCTTGCATAAAGTTAATTTATCAACATTTAAAAGGGTAAAACCTCAGAAAGCTGTCTTAGGTTACACAAATATTGTTGCCCTGGGTTCTGCATTTCGACAGTAAAAAAACTGACCTTCGTTTATCGGTGTGGAATATATTTATAATATACGCAACCACGCCCGGTTGGAATGGAGATGTTAATGCGCTGCCTCGTGTAGGAGTCGTGCCACACTATAAACACTTGAAAGAATTCTTTGAGAAGTTTTTGGATGACCAGTTACAAGTCTCATTGCAATCTAACACATTCCTATTTTCCAGGCGCAGTCTTCAATCCCTGTTCTATTTTCCAGGCGCAGTCTTCAATCCCGTCCTATTTCCCAGGCGCAGTCTTCAATCCCTGTCCTATTTTCCAGGCGCAGTCTTCAAGCCCTGTCCTATTTTCCAGGCGCAGTCTTCAATCCGTGTCCTATTTTCCAGGCGCAGTCTTCAATCGCTGTCCTACATGTATTTGGTTGACCGTATTTCAGAATCAACCGAATTTTCTTTTTTTTTAAATTTTTCTTACTTTCCTTATCATGAACATAAATCACTATAATTTGATATTTATCATTTAACATTTAGCAAACAATAATCAATAAATCATATAGTTAACGAGTTATTATACCTTATTGTCAATAAGGAATATCGGTTTTTTTTATCAGATCAAAGAATAAAATTTGTTTAATTTTCTTATCGGGTAATATATAACAGAAAAAAAAATTATACTGCGACGTGACAAAGTCAATTTATAATGCGTCCTGTATATACATGTATCTGTATAAAAAGTGAAAGAAAAGTGTAGGTGTATAAAGAATAGATGATCAGGATTTTTACAAATTGATATCATAAAATTCAGCTGCGAGCCACAATGTGAACTTTTTTCCAGTGACCGTAAAGAACAAGCAAATGATTTTACATTGTGTCGAGTGAGTTTTACATAGCGAACGGTCAAATAACTTAAAAACAATTTACGACTGTGTCACATCTATTTCTCGTGTTTTTTCTTGCAATTTTCCTCTCAAAAGTAAGCTTGAGAACATGCACGATGCGATGACACTGATAAAAAAATTTCTTTCAGACTTTTTGACACCGCTGGTAAGTTCTGATCACGTCTCAAAGCCGTCATACGAAAACTATGGAGTGAGTGAGTCACTGGGATGGTGATATAACTGCCGGCTCATACATATATACATGTAGATATTGTGCGTTCTCCTTCTCAACGCAGCAACTCCTGATACTGTAAGAGAAAAATATTTATGATATTAAAGTTTGCACACACGAGTAGCATAATTATCAAACAACAATAAACTTCAGTCTTGGTTAGAAAATTAAATTAAGTGAAAGGGTTAGCGCTATAAAACCAGGTTTAATCCGCCATTTTCTACATTTGAAAATGCCTGTACCAAGTCAGGAATATGACAGTTCTTGTCCATTCGTTTTTGATGCGTTTTGTTATTTGATTTTGCCATGTGATTATGGACTTTCCGAATTGATTTTCCTCTAAGTTCAGTATTTTTGTGATTTTACTTTTTAAAATTAACATATAATGAACATTAAATCAAGAAACACTGATAATGATCTAAAACATAACACTTTAGATTTGACATCAATTATCAGCATCAATTAGATTGATACATTTATCAAAACTCAGAAACAGTGGGGACGTTGTTACGCAAAACTTTCAGTCTGTGTAACGTAGTAAAGATGAAAATATTGCTGTGTCTGACTTTGATACAGAATCATGTATATATATCTTTTCGTTTTTTTTTGGGGGGGGGGGGGGGGGAATCTGCGACACTTGAACTATTGAAGTCATAAAACAATCACTTTTCCTAAATGGCGTCGGACATTTTCTGTTTTGACGTCAAAATGTAACGGGAATTTTTGTGATGTCGAGTTCAAAATATAAGAACCAACAACTTACTGTTTTACAATTGTAATAGAGTAACTGAAAATGGTGTCAAGATCTTTAACTGTATTGTGTAGTACTTATCTTTAACCTCTTGATCAATATAAATAAATTCATTTTCTATCTTCATTTCTGAAATACGTAAAAAGCGTTTAATAATATCCAGTGACCACTGACCTTGACACCAAACTGTTGTAAGAGTTCTTAATCTTCATTGTGAACTTTTACCTCGTCAAAAAAATACATCAATTTTCTACCTTCATTTCTGAATTTATTTTAGATCCTCTTTTAATATTTAAACGGAAATTCTCGGAAAACGGATAATTTAAATACGGAACAATAATGCAGTTCATCAATTTATCTCCCTACACATATTATAACCCTCTTTTCGAGAGGCATTCCAAATCTCCGTTATAGATATCATCGTCATGTTGATCTTTTAATGATGTATTTCCCATTTGGTATACGTAACAGTGGTTAAAACTTAACAGTTTAAAAGCACAATATCATAAACATTTTCTTTTAGACAAAAAAAAAAGTTATATAGGTATCAAATTTACCTGCACGAAAAGTAACTCTTAGTTCAATTATTTATTTTAATAGAGAAGCCACATTGATAGTAAGATAATTAAAGCATCCCCTTTTCTATGGATAGAAAACTTCAATACAAACAATGTTGTTTTATACATTTATACTTTAATATGTTCCTATTGGAGGTAGACCACTGTTTGTCAAACTATATGGACGGTTTGATTTTCTATAACGAATAGAATAAGCTTATCCTTGCAAACAATGTAATTTTTACTTGAATTGAATCAGTTTTCCAAGACGTATATATTAATGCATATACGTGTTCTGTTCGTGCAAAAATATAGCAGACTATTCCGCTTTCCTTCTAAATATGATATCTATTTAAAATGTACAGCAGTATAGTAAGGGTAGATATTTCATTACCAAAAGATGGAATCAACTCGGTGCATAGAACGTTCAAAGCGATGTATACAATTGTAGGTCTCCGTATTACGCGGCCTTCAACAAAGATAAAACATGTATATGTATTGTAAGCTATAAAATGTTTTGAATAAATTTAACGAATGTTTATTTTGCATAGTTAACACCAATTATTTATCCATTTTTATGTTATCTGCTTGTTTTTGTGTGTTTTTTCTAGTTTAAACAAGCACAAGGACGTACATGATATATAACAATTGCAAGCACATGAAGAAAGTAGATCAGTATATAAACCATTATTTTTTTCTTCGCAAAACTAGCTTTACTGTAAACAAACTTATTATCGCGTGAGATTTATTTCCGCGGCTTTTGCTAGTAGAAACAGGAAACGCTGTTGTAAACAATACAGAACTGTTATATAATAGTAAAAATGATATTGACTGTCCATCCATGACACAAAGCTGTATACATGCACGACATGCAGAGCATTAAAAAAACAGACAAAGCAAAGGAAAAGCGCTTTTATTGCTGTTCTATGTCTCAAATTAAGTCACAGATAAGCATTGTGCAAATGTGTTTACTATTTACAGTACAAGCAATGCTAGTTTACTAACGGTCTCTTATAATATTGTCCATAGTACCTGACTGTGATTTTAGACATTGCTTTCATTACTGATTGTGTTGTTTTCACTGTCGGCTAGCAATGTTTGAAGACTTAAATAGCAGTGTTTAGTAATCGCTGTGTATATACCTTTGACACATACTTGAACTCACACCTTGAATTTATAAAATGTGTTTTATCAAATTGATATATTTGATTGTGACATATCACACGTATAAGTTATGTGTATGTGTATGACCCATGATCAACTTCGTAATGGTTTCATACAAATTTATTACAACCTTGACTAAAAAATAAATTACCTTAAAATAGCACTGTTACACATGCACTCAATTCAACGGGGGAGGTAAACAATACGTTTCTTTACCTCTTAATAGTGGTTAGTGCATCGGACTACTGACACAAAGGTTCCTGGTTCGATTCCCGTCTGGGATGAAAATTTCAGGAACTGAATTTTCGGCTCTCCCTTGACACCATTTGCGAGTATGGTCTCGAGGAAACGATGATAGTCCGTCGGAAGGGGACGATAAATGGCTGGCCCGTGTTAAGAGAGAGCCATATCTCTTGCACGTTAAAGACACCCTTGTAGATTTCGAAAAAGAGCAGGCTTATGCCGCTACAAGGCAGCACTCGCACCCGCAAAGTGGAAAGGGATTAATATAAGTTGCAAAACTTGTTTCCAAATCCACTATAAATAGATATGCTTAAACTAAACTAATAGTATTATTACACCTGCATAATGATAAATTAACAAAGTTACATTTATTTAAAATGCGAATGCTGCTTCTTGTAATTTAAATCGATTGCAAAAGCGTTGACCGACGTACATGCATTTTGTATGCCGTGATGATGTTCCGGACCATATGAGTATTTGGAACATACGCGTATGGTCATGACCATATGCGTATACTCATATGGTCCGAACATACGCGTATGGTCCGACCGTACGCGTATGGTCGGACCATATGAGTATATACTCGTATGGTTATTGACGGGCCGGACCATATGAGTATTTTGACAATATAGATATTTTTTCAAAACGTATCAATAATACTATTAACTTTATCTAAAAAAAATACAATGATGGTAAGATGACAATGTATTAATTTAAAGGCTACTTTAAAATTAAATATTGATGCCAAAGTTAATTTTCATCGCTTATTACATTTTTGCATGTAGGCTTATGGTGCCAGTTACTTCCACACGGTAACATTTGCACGTCATCCTTTTCAGTTACACCCTTTGTTTGCAAGTGGAAAGATAGTCTTCTCTGCAGCTGCGTGCAGTGATGCCGGGGTTTTGGGTTATTCCGATGTGTCTACGGTGTTTAGGAAGCTCTAGATTTCAAATATTGTAATATGACTACAGTACATCATATTCACAAAACAACTTAAAGAAAATATGTTCCATGACAGTGACTTCTTGTGTAACAGTTGATTGTGAAATTTTTGGAAGTTATCTTTTCAAGACGACATATTGCTATTCACTCTTAATAGCAAATCGGTAATGGACATCGGTATAAAATGTGTTTATTATAGTTTTGACTAGGTAGTAAAATTAACCATGTGAAACTTCTTATTTTTTATTTAATTAATCTCTTTATTATAATATGATAATAAAATGACCTATATGATAGCGTAATTTTAAGGAACGGTCATACTATATGAAGAGTTTAGAAATATTCAAAGTTAACTGTAAAAGAGTGTTAATTACCCCGACCATACGAGAATGGTCCGACCATATGAGTATATACCCATATGGTCATGACCATACGCGTATGGTCCAAATACTCATATGGTCCGGAACAATAATACTAAAATGAGCGCATCTTCAAAGCTTTTACAATCTTATTGAATTCTATTTTATACTACACACATTAAATAGCAGGTTAAATCAAGCTTTTCTTTTTTGATATGTATTGTTTAAATGTTGCCGAAGAAAGTACGTGTAGTCACAGGTTTATTTTATACGAAAATAAAATTTAGCTTGCGGAATGCTTTATAAGGGTCAAGCAATACAAAAAAACATTTATACATTTTAAACACAATGCAATACAAAATATAATAGAACATATTTTAAGAGTTCAAATTATGTTTCTTGCCAGTGACTTCTTGTGTAACAGTTGATTGGGAAATTTTTGGAAGTTATCTTTTCAAGACGACATATTGCTATTCACTCGTAATAGCAAATCGGTAATGGACATCGGTATAAAATGTGTTTACTATAGTTTTGACTAGGTAGTAAAATTAACTGTGTGAACTTCTTATTTTTTATTTAATTTAATCTCTTTATTATAATATGATAATAAAATGACCTATATGATCGCGTAATTTTAAGGAACGGTCATACCATATGAAGAGTTTAGAAATATTCAAAGTAAACTGTAACAGAGTGTTAATTACCCCGACCATACGCGTATGGTCGGACCATACGAGAATGGTCGGACCATATGAGTATATACCCATATGGTCATGATCATACGCGTATGTCCAAATACTCATATGGTCCGGAACAATAATACTAAAAATGAGCGCATCTTCAAAGCTTTTACAATCTTATTGAATTCTATTTTATACTACACACATTAAATAGCAGGTTAAATCAAGCTTTTCTTTTTTGATATGTATTGATTTAATGTCGCCGAGGAAAGTACATGTAGTCACAGGTTTATTTTATACGAAAATAAAATTTAACTTGCGGAATGCTTTAGCCAACACAATTACGGAATCATATGGAACTTCTTGGTAATGCAATTATTCGAACTACAGGAAGATTCGTGTCTTATTTTCAAATCCATACCAAGTCAGGAGCCTCTGGCCTGTGTTAGTCTTGTATTATTTTAATTTTAGTTTCTTGTGTACAATTTGGAAATTAGTATGGCGTTCATTATCACTGGACTAGTATATATTTGTTTAGGGGCCAGCTGAGGGACGCCTCCGGGTGCGGGAATTTCTCGCTACATTGAAGACCTGTTGGTGACCCTCTGCTGTTGTTTTTTATTTGGTCGGGTAGTTGTCTCTTTGACACATTCCCCATTTCCATTCTCAATTTTATTTATTGTCAATAATAGATCAAAATATGTATGGCATGCCGTAGTAAATGGTCGATTTTACTTTTGAAAATCTTTATATATGACCCATGCTCATCTCTGACAGTGTTGAAAAATCAACAGGCCACCAATATCGTTCGCCAGACGTGTGTTTATTCCACACACGACCCAACAATAGGGCAAAACAATTAGAAGGAAAAATCAAAGCGCCAAACCTCATTACAACATGCAAAAAAAAAAAACCAGTTGAATATAATTTCTGCGAACCAGTCGTTGTAATGGATATTAATATATATCTTTATTGCAAAATTACACCCAAAACGGTCAAGCAATACAAACAAACATTTATAAATTTTAAACACAATGCAATACAAAATATAATAGAACATATTTTAAGAGTTCAAATTATTAATTGATGTATAAAACACAATCATGAGCTTGTCTGATATGGGTCTGACCCCCTCAGTTCTAATGACTGCTTAATGAAGACTCCAATATGACAAACAAGTTCAGGGATGGGGGTTTGAAATGTGTTTTAGTTTGTTAAATGTATCAAGATGTTGAAATAATGGTACATATTCTTTTAGATTAGCAAAAAGATTAGAACGCAGTGATATGTTAATGTCATCATACAAAAAGAAATGAAATTCGTCATCTAGGACTCCACATTTTTTACATAATCTTTGTGCTCTTGGAATGTTTCTGTACCTTCCCAATTCCGTTGAATGCCTAGAGAATGATCACTCAGTCTAAATTTTGAGAGTAACTGTCTATGTATAAAGTTATTGCAATTATATATTCCTAAATATTCCTCAGACTGAGAATTAGTTTTTAATTTCCCATAAAGACAAAGTTTGGATGAGGAATCCAATTTTGAAAGTTTATTTAAAGTAGTGTTTTCATATTCCTCTGAAACACTTTTTAATATTACATTTTAACACGTTTTTTTTATTGTTTAAAGGGTACATTAATATTAGAGTAATTTTCTGAGTTTATTTTTATATCTTTAAAAATTGTATCTGCAAATGATTACCAAGAATAAATTCCTGCAGAATGTAAATTTATGTTTTTCTGTAAAGATTCTTTAATCAGGGGATTAATATCATTACAGTTTATTCTATAAAAATACATGAGTGTTTGAGTTTTTATATGAGTCCAAAGCAAATCTACCTAATTCTGATCTAGCACCTATGTTAGTGGCCGTCTTTTTCAATCCTAATACTGCTTTACAAAATTTAGAATGAACCTTCTCAAAAGGATATTTTTTTCTGCTAATGCAAGAGTGTCACAAAAAGTATTATATTTACAGCTGCTCTATTTGATGCCCTAAAAGTTGACTGAAAATTATCCATAATCCAAATTTCAGAGTTGTATGTCAAAATAGGTCTTATGAGAGTATCAAATAATTTACATGACAAATAAGGGGGATCAAAATTGAAATTTGACAAATATTTTCTCAATAAAAATAAAACTTTAATACCTTTTTTAGACAGCTCTTCAGTAGTTTTTGTAAAATTTCCCCTATAGTTAATAAAATTCCCTAGAAATTTAAAGTCCTTAACTTCAGTCAAAAATTTATCATCGAACAAGAGGGGTGGGGAACAAGCATCCTGTTTAGTGTCTTCATTTTTTAATTTTTTAAGGAGTTCCGAATAATTTTTGGGGTCCTTTTCTTGCAAATTTGTTAATGTTTCATATAAGTTCTCTTTAAATATAAGTTTCTTTCTCTTTACTAATTTGTTACGTTTTTTTAGCATGTGTAAAACAATTACATTTTAGCTCTAAATTCAATGGTTCTCGTCGGAGTTTAGCTCCTTTTGCTTTAATTAATAGTTTTTTTTAAGATCACGTACTTCATGGTCTACCCATGGTTTTCTGTTTCGTACTTTCTGTTTATATTTTTTATATCTTACAATTTTACAGGATTTATTTGCTAGGTTCTCAAAAATATTTTTTATATTAGAAGTTGCCTTATCAATTCCTGAAAAAGTTTGTTCAAACTGTGAGTCTTCAAAATCTCTAATTTGTTGTATAATAAAATTTTCCCCTAGTACTTCAATCATTGTATCTCTTGATGTATTCTCCCATCTATATTTCACTCCTAACTGAGTAAAGTTTTTATGACTGTTACGTTCTGTATGACATATATTACATTTCAGTAGTACAGATATAGGGACATGATCTGACACATGTGTTGGTTCGCCAATATAAAAATATTCGATAGAGGACATCAAATCCATGTCAGACAAGGTATAATCCACAGTGCTTGAACCGTTATGCTTATAACATGTTGCATTGCCAAACAGATCACCTACAAATCTGCCATTACTAATAGTTTGCAATAATAACTTTCATTTTCATTTTGGTATGTTGTGTAACAACTATAAACATGTAGTTTTATGACAATAAAGATTTGAATTTGAATTTATTAACCGATTAATCTACATGTACATTTAAGATGTTCTACATTGTTGTTTATTTTTGTGGTCAAATGTTAACTGTACATTTATGAATATAAAATATCCCCTTCATTACGTAATGTAAACATACAGTTAATCTAAATATAGAAAATATACAGAATATTCAAAATATTCGTAGAAACCAACAGGAACAAACTCCCTTCATGTATCTCAAATTTTGTAAAATTGTAACTGACACATCTTCTTTGGAAATTGACCAATCTTTCTAAGAATTTGAGGACTTCTTACTCTAATGACATAAAGAGAGAATATCTCCATCAATATCAAACCTTTTCAATTTCAACGTTTACAAATAACAATTTTACATTCTGGACGGCAATTCCCCCTTTATGAACCCCTATATTATAAAGAATATCAAAAATTAATGCAGAAGAAGAATTTCACTTTGCATTTGGTCAAGTGTGATCACTTTATAAAAAAAATATGAGTTTTGATTTTGGACAATTAAACGCAAGTTTAAAAACTGAAAATGTTGATGTGAGACCACACTGTTAGAGAACTATGTAGCCTATTGTGTGAGGAATGCTTTGAAAGAACATTTTGTATTTCTATTTAAAAAAAAAATCACCAAAAATTAGCTTGCAGTGTTTTAAATGTGTTGCGTTTCTATTGTCACTCAGCGTAAATGTACTTTGTACTTACCTTTAAAAAAAGGCTGCAGTATATCATCTTTGTTTTGGTTTTTTAAACATTTATAAAAAGCGATTTTTAACTGGGATTTCCATTTATTTGGGCTAATTTCAAAATGTACAAAATCGATATCAATCACTGTGTGTCTTTAAAAAGATGAAATATACACGAAAGACACAAATAATATTTTTAACGAGAGATACATACTAGCCTGCTGGTATCTGCGTTATGATTAGACACTTAAATTTATACGACAAACTAGTAAATTAATCCAGCAGCCTGATCTTATACTAGATCTAAATATCTCGCCCATTACTATGTATAACATGGCTTTAAAAAGTGACCTATTCCAACGGTTCATCCATACCACATGACGCTTCTCTATTGGAAAAAAGAACAAAAGATTATAGCAACAACACATTATGAAAAAGAAAAATAAGTTAAAATATCAAGGAGTATTCATTTATTAAATTAAATACACCAAAATTATTTAGAAAATGGAGGTTCCTTCTTGGAGCGCCTGTGATATCTATATACCATACAATTACGTTCTCTGGATACCCTGCTTTTGTTTCAGCAATCATATTCAAATTACTGATCAGGTCACGTTCATTTTGACGTTGATTTTGCAGAGGTCGAACCTAAAGTGGGTACTTTTACAAAAACTCTAGAGCCGGCTTTGATTGCAAATAAAATGAAAGAAAACAATTTGGGAGGAGGAAGCATTTAACAGTCCCAGCAATACAATTTCGTTTTAATAGATATAGGAAGGTGTGGTGTGAGTGCCAATGAGACAACTCTCCATACAAATAACAATTTAAAAAGTAAACCATTATAGGTTAAAGTCCGGCCTTCAACACGGAGCCTTGGCTCACACCGAACAACAAGCTATAAAGGGCCCCAAAATTACTAGTACACTCGTGTCATTATGTATCAAGTAGTGTGAACGAAGATCCAGTTCTCTATAGAAATTGCAGAAAAGTTAAAGGCTAATCAAATCATAAAGAATAGAGACAAATAGACAAAAATAATAGAGAAAAGAAAATAGATCCATGGTGCTAAACATAAAGAATGGTGAATAATGGGCCAAACAAAAAAAGACTGTATACGAAAATTGAAAAAATAATCAAAGGACCCCAGCCCAGAACCTCATTGCTATTGTTTTCACGCTTAAAAATCTGCAACATTGGAATCCCGGAAGTGTATTTATATATACAATGTATATATACTATGATATGGACTTTAAAGATTCATGTTTGATATAGGTCCCAAAAAAAATATCTGTGTGTTTCCTATTACATCATTTAAAATAAATAGGGTATGTAGGTAGGGATTTATGTTTATAACTTTTTTGTTTACATTGAGTCTATGGGAAGGACATTCTGACTTTGACCGTGCCTATTGAAAATGATAAAAAAAACACTTTTGGTTAGGCTATTTTTTAGCTTAAAAATAGGGAGGGTATGTTAATAGGAAATACACATCTTCTTTTTTATTTGACCTAAAAAAAAAAAAAAGCAAAATGCATTAAAATCCATTACATTTATTAAAAAAATGATCTTTTTATTTAAATGCATTGAACACAGATGAATAAGGAAGTGGGATAATATGAATGAACCATCACCCACTTAACGCCATTAGTGTTTCGAAAATGCAGGAAACAAAAATATTTCACCTTGACTTTTTCCGGACAATTTAGATTTCTCTATAAATTCATTAAAATTTAGTTATTGAACGTTATGACAAATCATTTGAACTCGTACGTCCTTGTGTGTTTTAATATGGATTTCTACACTTTAAAAAGAAAGTAAAATTTTGTGAAATTGCCGGTTTTTGATAAAGAAATGCACTTGAGGAGTTCTTAAGGCCATGCATAATATTGTGTTTTTGTGCTCATCTTATTCAATTTAAATCATAAGAATTTAATTCAATACGTTATACCTATTGACATTACCAACTTTAAAAGGTAAAAATTTACTTCCTGAGTATATTTATGGAATATAACACTTTGAGACGCCCCAAGTGTATTCACCAGGGTGAAAATACAGCTTCGGAAATGTCAAGTACGGATAGTAAGCTAGTGGTAGCAGCAATCGACTTTGGAACTACATTTTCAGGATACGCTTTTTCTTTGAGACATGAACACGAAAAGGATCCTTTGTGTATTAAAGTAAATCCGAAATGGGAATCTGGAGGTCGATGGTTGATATCTCATAAAGCTCCTACCACGGTGTTGTTGAATCCGAAGAAGGAATTTCATTCGTTTGGATACGATGCTGAAAATAAATATTCAGAACTTAGTTTGGATGGGGAGCATCACGAGTGGTACTATTTCCGACGTTTTAAAATGGAACTTTATAAACAAAAGGTACTATTTAAAGTAACTCTTTAAAATATATGAGTGTTTACACTGTGCATGTGGTGTATCGGGGGTTAGAACCACTTTTTTTTGTTTGACAACTTATGCTTTAATATGGGAACATGTGGTTGGAACCCCCACTTTTCATATGATTTGTGTTCGAACCCCTTCTTTAAACTTGTCTGGATCCGCTCCTATATACTATCCTAATATGCTACAGAAATGGGTTTATGCTGGGTTGAATTTGTCGTATAGGTATCAAATATATAATTGAATTTATGTTGAATGGGTCACATGGTCTCAATCACGATTATGAAGTTTAAACTACATTAAAAAAAAGATTGTATTGTCAAGGGTATAAGCTAGGTTACTACATATGTATAGAAAATAAATCAATACCTTTTTGTGCTATGTCTATATGTATAGTTCAGTGGGGATTTTCATTCGACAAAGTTTATTTAATCTGATGTGCAATACTCTAAAGATGGAAAAGTATATTTGATACACAGGGGTTTTCCTTGAGTATTAGGAATGACAATATTATGTCATTGTATCATTGTTATCTTATTTGTTAAAATATATAATCCCATGCACACTTGCATGTAGTGTACTATATCAATATTGTAATCTTTATGACGTACATGTAGGTATTAAAATAAGGTAGACATATATACAAAGTCATTGTTTACTCCATAGTCTGTTAAAAATAAATAAAAGAATATCTATCGCGAATTGTGAGTAATTTAAGAAGGATAACACGCTTTGAAGATTAGCGATATACTGAGGAGTAAATTAAAATCTGGGAAAATAATCGAATAAGTGGGGACACACGCTTTGAATATTTGCGATATAGGGGGTAAAAAGTATGATCTGAGAAAATAATCGACAAACTGGGATGTGGAGTAAATGAACAAACAATCAGGATTTGATTAATGAACACCTCAGTTTCACCCTCTCATATAAAAAGATGAGATATATACCAAAAAGACAGGCTTAAGATACCAAAGGGACATTCAAACTCTAACTCCGGGCAGTGATCGTTTCCGTTCCGGAACTATTTTCCTTTACTCCATCATTAGTGTAGAGTAGTATGCGGACCCGTATGCGGATCGGAACTGGAACTGCCGGGGAGTTTGATTCAAACTTATACGTCAAAAAAACACTGACAACGTCATGGTCATCTTCGCTAGTCAAAGGTTATGATCCACTACCTCCTCTCCACTGTGGACACTCCTTTGTGGAGAGGATGTAACCTTTGGCTAGCGAAGATGAGTCATGGCTAGAAATGTAAAAGACCAACACAAAACAGTACACAAAACACAGCATATAAAACTAAAGACTGAGCAACACGAACCCATACAAAATCTGCATGGTGTGATGTAGGATGCTCCGGAAGAGGAACCAGACTCCTCATGTGGCACCCTCGTGGCAAGGGATGATTTCTGATAAGAAGGAAAAGCGATGGTTGAAAATAAAAAATAAACGACGTCCGCAAAACATTACAATGAAAACAGACTCGACAGCATCAACCCAACTTTGGATGGGAGGTGGATAGCGGTGCTCCTGAAGTGTGCGTAGCTCCTGTTCCAATAGTTGCACCACTTTTGAAGTCAGACGTATCTAATTTCACAAGCAAACTTAGATATGATCAGAATATAAAAATGTTTCATTTATATTATTTGTTATAATTGTAGTCCTTATCAAGAGAATCAGAAATTGAATCCGTTGATGGGAAGCTAATGCCAGCATTATCTATCATATCATACGCAATAAATTACCTAAGGGAGTCTCTAGTCCATGTTCTATGTAATAGAATCAATAGTTTCCTAGAGGACGACATATTTTGGATTATAACATTACCAGCAATATGGAGTGATGCTGCTAAACAATTCATGAAAGAAGCTGCTGTCAAGGTAAGGGAGATAACTCAGTTTATTGTCATAAAAATCATTCGGCAAACCTCTCTTCCCTTCATTTGTAAAATCTGATTTGGTATGCCGAATGTCAAAAAGATTGTATTTGTTTGATAATGATACAACCTGGCATTGCCTTTTGAATTGCAGAAATAGTGGCGATAATTGATTTAGATTTTCTTTTATCGCAGTATGGGAGTTTGATCAACAAGTATATTGACCCATAATGTTCTGTTTCTTATAACTACACTGCACTATATTTGCAGACACTACATGTGTTGCCCAATGGATATATCATTGGTGTAATGAAAATTGCGTCTTAAGAGATTGATTTTCTATTAATGCCAAGAATACAGAGTCATTTACTATTCC
This sequence comes from Mytilus galloprovincialis, assembly GCF_965363235.1. Taxonomy (NCBI): domain Eukaryota; kingdom Metazoa; phylum Mollusca; class Bivalvia; order Mytilida; family Mytilidae; genus Mytilus; species Mytilus galloprovincialis. The sequence continues at coordinate 76,983,747 of NC_134845.1, read as the reverse complement.
AGCAAAGACCACCTTCTTTCCTACAAAACCCAAAACAAACCAAACAAAAATGAATTAACAAAAACACCAGCACAATGCCCTATGTATATCGGGAAACAGATATTTAAACTGCATATATTGCATGACAACAGTACAATCTATGAAGTGACAATTTACGTCGGCCTTCCTCATAAACTTAATTTGTAGAAGTAGGTTTGATTTTCAGATAAGAATATGTCATTGTTGGTGAAAATACCATAAATAAAACATGCTCTGGTATATCATATCAACTGATATATGTAAGAATAATTACATTACATGTATGTTTCGTTATAATACGTTATTTTGATCGTCTAATAGAATTTACAGAATAAGTCATTTGAAATGTTCTTACTTAAGAAAGAGGTGAAATCGCTTCATGTCATAGATCCTACTTTACGGTCGTCATACAGGGGTTTGATGTTGGGTTTGGCTCTGCTGGTGCAGAATTTATTGCAACAAGAATAACACATCTTAACAGTGGTGTTGTTTAAAAAGCCATTAAATCTTAATAAGATCCATGTAGACTCAATAATCTTGTATAAAACTTATTCTGAAAGGTTGTCGGTTTTCATCGTTTGAGTTATATATGACATTTGAGTCAGTGCTATTATTTTTTCTGAACTTACTTTGACGTTGGTGTCGAATAAAAACTTTACTAAACGTGTATTCCAGTGCACTAATTAACATTTACGGTCCTACTTCCTGTTGTTGTATATTTGTATGTTGAATCCATATTTTCCGGAACTGTATTGCCTTATCCATGATTGTTGTGATTATTACATATATCAGCCTCTTTTTGTGTTTGAAAACAAAGTAAAAGGATGTTATTTGAAAGCTCTTCGTTTTATTCATGTTATACTTGTCTTTAGTCCCCCAAACCTAAGTCAGGTATATTACACAGTGTCAATATTTATATTTCGGCATTTCAAAATGTCTTGTTTATCTCAAACTGTAGGGTGTCTTTTATATAAATCCATTGGATGTGTACTGATTGATATTTTAGTCATATGCAAGCATGATGTATCTAATAATTATTATCATTGCTTTTTATCAGTCCTCAAAAAAATACTACGCGTACTCTTAAATCCATATTATTTTTCTTTAGTTAGTTTGCTAGTTGCTGTCGTGCTTTTGTCATACCAAAACCATTTAAAGGCAGAAAATTTCAAGTAAAAAAGACTAATAACAGGGAAAACTTATAATGAGTCCTTAAAACAAGAAATTTCAAGAAGAGATCTTTAAGTTAGCATAGGAAAAGGGTCTAACTAAATAAAGCAAAATATGTAAATACGAAACAGATGATCTTGTCCTTTGTATATAATATTATTCATATTATTCATATCATTCATTTCAACTTTCAAGTTCAGAATGGATATCTACAATATATCTTAACACATAGTAAATAAGATGGAAAAGCTGGTTTTTTTCACAACTTAAAACATACCAAATATTTGCGCTTACTTTATATTCTGAAAAAACTCCACATTTTTAGATTATATACTTCTTTTAAACGCCATTTATCATATTTAGCTGTTACATAAATTTTGACGTTTAGTTGCACTTAGTCGCATATTTTTTTTTATATAAGATCTCACAATTATGTAAACAGTTTTCTGTATGACTTTACTTAATAAGAATTAGGTTATCAAAATGGAGAATGAATATTTGACAGTAGTCAAAATGAATAATTGAATAATTGTAAAAAACTAAAGAGTTAAAGAAAAGAATGCCCCCCTAATTATACACACACATTATTTCCCTTAGATCCACATAACACGACTTTGTGCAATACCGAGAAAAAACCTGAACATAATGTCATTACAGAGAGGCAAACGGAACAAGAAGTATACACTATCTTAACTATGTAAATTCCAATCTTGTACATTCTAACATCGCTTACAGTACACTGTAGTTTTCGTGCAGAAAATTGTAAAGACATAAAGAGGTTACAAAATAGAGAATAATGAACAAAAAGTGAAGAATATTGTGCAAACTATAAAGCAAATGAACTGTTTATACACTTCTGTTGCACCAGAATTAATTGTAATCCGGTTTCCTTAACTGACTGTCATGAATTGACAGTGGCGGATCCATAACTTTTCATAACGGGGCCCGCAGACTGACATAAGGGGGAGTCTCTAGCCATGATTAAGTGATTCCCTATACCTGGTAATCAACCAAATTATTTCCACAAAAGCCCAACCGCCCCCAATCCTGGATCCGCCTATGATTGACAATATAGTAGATACTTAGCTTGTAGTATTTATTTCTAAACGCCTTTGTCAATATTTTTTAAGCAATAGTATCTTATGACAATGTATATAGCTACATTTTTCAGTTAGGAAGAGAAAAAACTTAATGCTATACCTTCGAGTGTATATAAACTAAGAATAACAGAGTTACATTTGTAGCTAAAGTATATTAATAGATATATATGGGGTATTCGTCCATAACATGTGACAAAATCAGTTCATGCACACACAAAAAAAACACAAAGAAGCAAAGTCTATACTTTTATCAATTATTTGAAAATAAACAACAACAAAAAGAGCTAGTTTTGTAGCTTAATAAGTACACAACTTTTGTTAAGCATGTCATTGTAGCTAAATTATCACTTTATTTTAGGTATATAGTTAGATAAATTGATAGATACTGTACATTTCTAACAATTACGGAAGATAAATGGATGCATTATTAAGACAAAGCAAATAATTATAGTAACACGGAAACTTACAATACAAAATTAAACTATTTTTGTCAGTCAGTGGAAAAACCAGAACAGCTGTTCCTCTAAAAGACATGTATCAAAGTTTTCTACGTAATAAGGATTTGTTGTATTCATTATAAAGGAAAGATGGTTTCGTCGTCCGTTATCGGGGTCGCTTGGTCCTTGGTACAATTGTTGATGATGTCTGAAATGATGTAATGTGTTGTTAATTTGGCTTGTATATGCAATAACGCTCGTTCTAACTTTTCTAACAGAATGATGTCTGTCATTTCGCTAGAGACTTAGAGCTTACAAAGTCAACATATAAATTCGTCATGCCAAAGTAAAAAGGGAGGAAAGTAGTGGGAAATGAGGGAAAAAATACATATGTAATTTTCTTCATTAGTTTTATCGTATGTTTTCTTTTTGTAATGTATTAGAATCGGATTAACAGTACTGCAGTTGAAGAGCTGCCACCGTCAATTTTGATTTGACGGTCGCAAATCTCCGTTTTACTGTCTCTGCTACGCGTCGCCAGTAAATCTGCATTTGCGACCGTCAAATCTACAATTGACGGTGGCAACTCTTCAACTACAGTACTGTTATTCCTTAACTCCCCTATAACAGACGGTATGCGACTTCTTTAAGAAGGGGTCAAACGGCACATGATGCTCATTTCCCAAAGCTTGAATTTCAGTATTTTTTCCCTCATTTCCCATATATATATAGTCTACATACATGGTGTATATTATAAACAAATTACAAGACTATAAGTAATGGGTAGAGATATTTACCAAAATAGGTGATATTTTTTCCATCAGTCATAATTGTTAAATATAGAAACAATAGAACCATTCAGAAAACCGCAGGTGGTGTTTTTACCTGTACGAGCGTTAATACATTATTATAGTTGTAATTTATGTTGTTTTCATATCTAATTAATTAAAAGATTATCAGTTTATTTGGCCTCTTTAACCCTATTTTCACTTCTTGGTGAACTGCCCGAATTGCAAGGTCAAGGAAAAGGTGTAAAGATAGTTTGTCAATCAACTCATATTTGCTATTTTCTCCTCTTTTTCAAAACAAAAGTTTTCAAATTGTTTATATATTGTCATTTAAAAAGCTATGAGGTCCTTCATTTTTGTATTCTGTAATTGTAAATGTCATTTTCCACTATTCTTTATATTTGCTAATCTTTACTATTTTTAAATGATAAAAACAGATTTGAATTAGTTGAAAGCTTCTATGATATTGTAATCTAATTATGAGAGTCGAGAAAAGGGTTTAGTTTTAGCATGGTTTTATATAACATGAACTGGTGAATTCAGGGGAGGCAAAACAAAAATGCATAAAATCGGCAATAAAGTTTTGGTATTTCAACCATTCTTTTTATTTACATTTACGCCCCCTTTTCCTCGAACCCTAGATCCGCCCCTGACCTGGTGTCGAACTAGTAGGTGGCTGAATATCCATATATAGTCTTATTCTATTCAAAGGTTGCGATGTTTGTATCATGTGTATAGCCCTAAACAGTAATTGCAAAAATAAATCTTATTAATGTAAAATTCAACATTAACCTTTCGGAAGACAAATGAAATGCCGGAGACATTTTGAACCATGCCCCATGAAATAATAAATGGACTTGACTATGACATGGGAAAAACGCCGTACACATCCTTTCCCCAAAACAATTATTTAAAAGCTTTTTGAATTCTTTTCGGAATTGGTTTAATGAATATAAATGCCGTGTGAAAATAATAAAATTATATATCTTTGTCAGAATCAAGAATGAGGAAATTAAAAGAATCATTCATTATATAATTTGTATAAATTAAGGAAAGGTCTATAACTTTTAAAAAATTTACATTTACAGAGGAATGCATATCAATGAAACCTGTTTAAACTGAACCTCTTCGGGACTTAAGGAAGCTGGCTTGTCATGTTTCGGATTTTTTGTCAGAATTTCTGAATCCTCTGGTTTTATCCATTTAAATGCCTTGAAAAAATTTGCCCGGTGACCCCCATTTTTCTTTTTGAAAATCTTTTACATGTATAATGATAAGCCATCTGTAAAAGTCTTATAAAATTTTAATTACTTTTTAACAGTTTTTGAGAACTTCAACTTGTCAATGATAAAGCTATGAATAGTCAAGAGAGAATTTTTTCCCGCCAAAATTTCAATGGCTCATATCTCAAAAACAAGCACGGTGACCTATATATTTTTTTAGCTCTTTGGATTCCTTTATCAATTCCCTATCAATATAAACTAGTGCTTTGAAAAGTTAATTACTTTGAAATTGAGAAGCGAACTCCCTTAAGATTTTGTTTGTTTTGGTCGATGTTCAGTTTTATCAGGTTCTCAACGCATATAATCTGATATGATGGTGCTTATAAACATGTTTGGTTTATACAGATTTTCGGTTTATACAGGATTCTGTTTAGTCAGGTGTCACTGTATAATGTATAAAAAAGGAGATGTGGTATCACCATGAGACAACTATCCACCAAAGGCAAATGACGAGGACCCGAGCAACCATAAGGCACTGTATAGCATTCAACAATTAGGCAAAACCCTAAACCATATATAAATAGATATAACAAGAAACAGCATGAATAAAATTAGGATAAAAAACCAACTGATGTATGACAATAAACGAAATGCACGTAAAGAATGTACAAGCAGACGATCAGACAAAACTCTATTTTCCCGCCTGGCTTACTCCATTGAGTCAGAAAAAAATGCTAAAAAAACTGCATGAAAGCAAAGCAATCATTTATATAATTTTCATTTTTATCATAATAAAATAACTTATTAATAATCAGAGAAACCCAATGATTGATTGTTGTGTAGAACGTATCGTCCAGCAGCAAATATTTTATACATTTGCATGAACATTATATATGTAAAATAATAAATGGGAAAATATTCTACTTTTCACAGACTAGGAATGATCAATGAGAGTTTTAATGCTCACATCTACAAACTTTTTACGCTGCAACTTGTCCTTTTTAAATGCTGCATGTTTGCGGGGAACCAGCGAAAATCCTACCGTTTGCCGAGTTTGCCTCTTGGATACTTCTCGATTTCGAGGCTAGTACACTCCCACTAGACCACTGGCGTAAAGAGGTCGGGTGAATGTATATGAAGTGTTTTACAGCTAATTTCCTAATGCATGTAGAACAAAACTTTGGTTAGCTTGGTTGCTTTGTTTGTATATTGTACAATCATTAGGATAACACCCAATTAAATTCAAATAATGATAGATACAGGTTAAACTATGCCTATATAAATTGTTTAAAGATGTCAATCTTATTTACAAAGCTTGTATAAACAATTATACAAACAAAGCAAGGAAGCCAACCAAAGTTTTACTTTGCAAGCATTAGGAAATCAGCTGTAAAATATTTACACTTTTGAAGTTGGGGTTTGATTTAATTTAAATCTTTATTGCCGTTTAAACAAATACAAAATTATAATCTACACAAAAAATCTAAACCAAGATGACGTCTATATGTATGTAAGTTACTAACATGTAAACAAACAAAGGTTGTTTTATTTAAAGTATACAAACGAACTCATCTGGACTCCTTCTTTTATGTTGAGCAAACCGTAATAATAGCTATATACATGTACGTTATGGTAACAGTTTATTTAATGGTCCTCGCCGGGTTCCGCTACTCATTTCTATAATGACTTATCTGTATATAATTAATGAAAATAAAAGAGAAATCTTTCTTAAATATTACAATAAAAAATATGTCAATTTCAATACATTTAACTTTTCTGATAAACTCATGATTGTACTAAATCCATCAACACCACATTATATAAAAACAGTTGTTTTATTAAAGAGTCATTAGAACTGAGGAAAGGAGACCAATAACTGTTAACATGTATTCTATTATTGTCGAGTTTGTATTATGTTTGTTTTGACTATGTATTTGCCATGACCAAAATTGGGTTATGTTTGTTTCGCAAATAGAGATTATTATATAATTAATATATTTTCAATTTATTCAATATAAACACTGATATATCCCCCCCCCCCCCCCCCATCAAATTGGGGATCAGAAATATAGATCTGACTTGACTTCTTTAACACAACCTTATAATTCCCCGATCTTTAAAAAAGACTTAAAGATATTCAGTTTAAAGTTCAAACCATGACTCATTTTCTTCATTCTGTTTTTTTTTTTTTTTTTTTTTTTGTTTTGCCTTTCGTTTCTTTCAGTCGTTGTAAATTAGATTAATTTGTTTATCAAAACAATACGCCTATACATCTGTTTTTTTTTTTAATTTGTATTTTCCGATAAGTACTGATCCAATCTCTGAGAAATGATGTGAAATCCCTAAATGACATTGTTTAGACTATTCTAATTGATTCTTTTCTGTTTAAACTGAACTTACGCTTTATTGTTTAGTTTCCGCATTTCTAGAATAACATTTCCACGTAATCAATTTATTATATATCTTATTTCCGAAAATCAAAAAAATCATTTCCGTTTTATATTTATAAACCGCGCAATACTATAACCTAAACCTACTTATTTCACATTCGTGAAAACTCGTCCGATTCCGTTCCTCCATGAGAAAAGCGAATTTATCCGAGTTAAACCGATTGCTAATTAGTTTCATTTCACTTTGTCATAATTTATGCTGCCATTTAATATCTTAATGATATAAATACAAGAAGATGTGGAATGATTGGCAATGAGACAACTCTCCACAAGAGACCAAATGACACAGAAATTCAATTTAACAACTGTAGGTCACCGTACGGCCTTCAACAATGTGCAAAATCAGAGACATATAATACGTATTAGATATAAATAACACAATCTCCGTGTTCGCAATTGACCAAACAAATGGAACATGCAGTGTTTTTTGTTCTTCGTGTTTGTGTCTATCAAAGATAAGCGAAGGATACCAAAGCCGGGATATTCAAACTAATATGTCGAAGAAAACATTGGCAATACCATGGCAAAAAAATACCACATGATAAAAAACATTGGCAATACCATGGCAAAAAAAGACCACATGACAAAAAACATTGGCAATACCATGGCAAAAAAAGACCACATGACAAAAAACATTGACAATACCATGGCAAAAAAAGACCACATGACAAAAAAAATTGGCAATAACATGGCAAAAAAAGACCACATGACAAAAAACATTGGCAATACCATGGCAAAAAAAGACCACATGACAAACAACATTGGCAATACCATGGCAAAAAAGACCACATGACAAAAAACATTGGCAATACCATGGCAAAAAAAAGACCACATGACAAACAACATTGGCAACACCATGGCAAAAAAAAGACCACATGACAAAAAAACATTGGCAAAACCATGGCAAAAAAAGACCACAGGACAAAAACATTGGCAATACCATGGCAAAAAAAGACCACAGGACAAAAACATTGGCAATACCATGGCAAAAAAAGACCACATGACAAAAAACATTGGCAATACCATGGCAAAAAAAGACCACATGACAAAAAACATTGGCAATACCATGGCAAAAAAAAGACCACATGACAAAAAACATTGGCAATACCATGGCAAAAAAAGACCACATGACAAAAAACATTGGCAATACCATGGCAAAAAAAAGACCACATGACAAAAAACATTGGCAATACCATGGCAATAAAAGACCACATGACAAAAAACATTGGCAATACCATGGCAAAAAAAAGACCACATGACAAAAAAAACATTGGCAATACCATGGCAAAAAAAATACCACATGACAAAAAACATTGGCAATACCATGGCAAAAAAAATACCACATGACAAAAAACATTGGCAATACCATGGCAATAAAAGACCACATGACAAAAAACATTGGCAATACCATGGCAATAAAAGACCACATGACAAAAAACATTGGCAATACCATGGCAAAAAGGACCACATGACAAAAACATTGGCAATACCATGGCAAAAATAGACCACATGACAAAAAACATTGGCAATACCATGGCAAAAAAAGACCACATGACAAACAACATTTACAAGACATAACATACAGTGTAGACGGGGATTGGGATCTTAAAAAACATATTTGTGCCTGTATCGAGTTAGAAGCCTCTAACCTTTATTAGTCTTGTATGATTTTTAATGTTATTTTCGTGTGTATATTTCGGAGTTATTTTAGTTTCTTGTGTATAGTTCGGAGTTATTCTAGATAGCTTCTTGTGTATATTTCGGAGTTTATTACAAAAATGTATGACGTCCATCATCCCTTAACAGCTGGTTTATACAATTTTGTTTAGGGTCCAGCTGAAGCACGCCTCCGGGAGTTTCTCGCTGCATTGAAGACCCATTGGTGGCTCTCGTCTGTTGTCAGTTCTTTGGTCGGCTTGTTGTCACTTTAGCACAAGTCTCTGCGCTTATCTCAAACGGGAAATCGTTGTGCACATGTATGGCCTAACACCTTTTTTTTCTTTTCTTAAATGGGGAGGGGGTAAATATCTGTGCTTGCTATGTAGGTGGTATTTTTTTTTTACCGAATACTCTCATGGTTTTTTTTCTATTCATGGATTTTTTTTTCTGAAACTTTGGCTGATGTTTTTGTGCCACTCTTAAATGCAGTAATCCTTTCTCTGAGAATATTAAACAAAAATATTTATGTTGCTATAATATAACAATATCTGTATATATATATATATGACAATGCATAAAAGTAAATATAAGGTAAACAATAAGTTACATTTTGTAAACACATAATTAATTATTTGACCACAAACTGAAATGTGTTTACATGTTTTCCTGACCCTCAACATTTTGCAGCTGCTATTGTGGGTCAAAAATGTATCAAAATGTATATAACGTAGTGATATCTTGACAATTTCCGTATTTTGATGACGTCATACTAAGTGCCAATAATTTATCAACGCTAAAAATATACATAGGGGGTTTCCGAAAATTATCTGCGTCAATGAAAAATGACATTTGCATATTTGAAATGGATTGACCACTTTTCTGAAACAAAACAAAAGGTCTAGGTTTACTTCTTGTCGAGTAATTTAACCACAAAATCCTGGCTGTTGATACCTCAAAGTGTCTTGTCATGAGATGTTTACAAACTCAATGAAAACCAAGACGGAGTCTTTAATATATTTGTGTACAGTAACTTCATAGAAATTTACTATAAAATTTCTAACAATTATTTGATTAATAATTTTATAGGCTCGATTATCCAATACTGTCTAATTCTCTATTAAGAAAATGTAATCTGCAGTAAATTTTATTGCAAAATCGCAGTAACCCAACAACACATACAAAAAAGAGACTATATTGCGTTAATGCTTCTGAAATTGCTCCGAAATAAGATACTAGTAATACTGTTATTTATCAATTATTCATTGTATGTTTACATTATTAAAGTTAAGATATATCACTGAAAGTCTATCTTACGATAAAAATTTGGCTGTTGTCTGCTCTTTGGTCGGATTGCTGTCTCTTTGGCATATTCACCATTCCCATTCTCAATTTTAAGTTCACTTCTAATAATGTGATCTTCGCCCCGAGTTCCTTTTTAAATCTCATGTTATACTGAGCCAACGATTCATTGTTTTGAAATCAAATAGTAAGCTATTTATTTAAGAATTGAATGCTTCTTTTTGAAAATTTATTGGGGTGTATAAGCGTTGACCGAAGTACATTTTGTATGAAGCACGGAAGCGCTTCATTCTAAAAATGTGCGCTCGGTCAACGCTTTTACAACCCTATAAATTTACAAAAAGAAGCATTCAATACTTATAATTACATTTTTTAGCTATGATCATGACAACACGAATTTTATATATTTTTTTATTTAATTCACCTGTGCACTTTATTGTTGGACCACGTGTTATTATGAATTATGAATGAAAGCAATGCAACTGCTTACGGAATAACACGTGATGTGCAGTTAGCCAATCAGAATAAAGTATTATAATGAAACATACATCTAATGTAATTATGTAAAAATAGATACAAATAAAATAAAGAAGGGACAATTTAATTTCTGCTATGTTACCATCTATAGAAACAAATTGCTAAGATTATAATACTAGTAACGTAATGAATTTTCAATGGTGAATTTATACTGCTTGTATTGATTGTATATTTTTTATTAATTTGTAGGCGGGTATTCCCTTAAAGAGTCTGCAGCTATGTTTAGAGCCGGAAGCAGCTTCTGTCTACTGTCAACATATCCCATTTGAGAGGTTGCAAGGAGGTCGAGGTATCAGTGCATTCCAAGCAGGGACGTCCTATATGGTGCTAGACCTTGGAGGTAATGGTGTTTTTTTTCTATTATCAAATATAAATCAATCAAACCATCCATCTTCAACCAACCAGTAATATGTTGCATTGCATTTGTGTCTCCCTAAAAATATTCGAAATTATATAGAATCATTTTTATGACGACGTGGACAAGACCATTTCTTGGCGCGATCAGGTAATCAATTGACTGGGTCATATTAGGGCAACGTATGTCTGTAACGCCCACATGTTATATCGTACGTGTTATAGACATTTAACTTTTGACTGTCGGGCTGCAAGCCAAAGGTTCTTAACGCTTAAATCCACTTATACGAATAACTAGCAGAGGACTAAACCTTGTGTTTTGATTTAAATTTTGAATAATTAACCTTTCTTTTTTTCGTGCTGTGTGTACTTTAGTCCTTTATTATCCTTAAATCCGCACTGGAGGGCCTCTGACAGACTAGGTCAGCACAACATCACTGTTATGGATAAAGGTGAGTGATGTAGTATTGTAACCAACATAAGTATATTGCGGGTGTCCACGCTGTTATGAAAATGATTCTATTACTGCTTTTATGCAATCGATGTAGTTTTATACGGAATGTTGTTATATTGTCGAAAAGAAAGAGAAAACACAAGTTACATTTTTGAAATAACTAGATAATATTGAAATAAACATCAGCTTGATTTAATATTTGAATTAATAACATTGCGAATAATCATGATAATGAAGCAACGTCAAAATTTTCTGAAAGGATATTTCGACGGTTTAACAACTTGCAAGCCAAAGGTTAAATAAATCGCTCATGCAGTATTTTAATATCTCCTTATTGTTGCTATATATATTTTTGTGTAAGTACCAAAAGCTAAACTTCGCATATCCGGAGTTATACGAATCAGGAAATATTGGTTATGCAGTTAGGTTGAAAGTTATTTTAATTACAGGAAATCGGAAAGACAGTCAATATAAATATGAAATTGACTGAATGTATATATGAGACATCCAACGAACTACTAAGGCAAAGCAATATAACTTAGGAGCAATTTAGTTTCTGTTTTGAATTTTTCATTTCACATATCTTATATTACAAAAAGGATCCGCCACAAGTTGTCAATACTTGAATATCCCTTTCCTAAAATTGTGATCTTTAATCTATAAATGAAAAAATACATGCAACATCAACATTAAATAATTATAAATTGGTACAAAAAGTACACAATTACACAAATATATGTGTAACTAAACAACAGTCCTATGTATACATGAAAATATTTATCTACATGCAGATTAACTTAATTCGTAATGAAGATATGTTTCTAGAGGTTATCATGTTAGCCTCTTCTAATAAAAGGCAATACTTGGTGTGTTTTGATTAATGTCAAATTTTCGCTTCCATTTAATCAAGTACCTAGATCTACTGACGGGACAACATAATTTTATCTAACGGTTGATTTCTGATTTGTTAATGAAAAAAGTAAAATATCGAAATTACCAAACTCCGAGGAAAATTCCGAAAGGAAAGTCCGTAATCAAAGGGTAAATCAAAAGCTCAAACACATCAAACAAATGGATAACAACTGTCATATTCCTGACTTCGTACAGGCATTCAGGTAAAATACGAAATGTGTCTTCAGTCGGACTGTCGCACGGATATTTGGTAATTGTTTGCAGTAACGATTCGTAATATTGTCACTTGCAATAATCTTTTTCAAAAAACTTTGCGTTACCCTTTTTGTATTTATAAATATCTGCATGACTTGAAACAGGCACTTTAGAATGAACGTTGTTTCAGGTTGAACAAGAGTTTTGATTGATCAATATGACGAATCCAATCACTCAATTTGTTTTTCTATTTCAGGAGGTACTGCGGACATAACTGTTCATCAGGTGTTAGATGGGGGTCATATCAAAGAACTCCAGAAAGCCAGCGGTGGCGCATGGGGAGGTGTCAATGTAGATGGTGCGTTTGTGCAATTTCTAGAAAAATTATTCAGCCATGAAGTCGTTCAAACATTTCGTGAAACGCATTTATTTGATTTCTTGGAATTAGAGCGAGAGTTTGAAATGGTGAAACGAAAAGTAAAAGTTGACGATACTTCAAAAATTACAATTAGGATTCCACCATCTTTTTTAGAGATATTTCGAACAGTCACTGATTGTGCTGATATCAAAGAAGCGTTAGAAACTACGTCGTATCGAAGAAGAGTAAGCATAACTGGAGATAAGTTGCGAATGGAGGCTGGAATTTTAAGAGAAATGTTCGGTTCTATTGTGGATGATATCATTCGACAAGTAGGTTGCTTGCTTACTAACAAACGTAGGTATGACATCAACCATATCATCATGGTTGGTGGACTTTCAGAATCCGAATACATGCAGAAAAGTATTCAGAATGCTTTTCCAGATGTTAATGTGATGATACCCGAGGATCCCGAACTTGCCGTTATGAAAGGTGCAGTGCTATTTGGATTTAACCCTTCGATAATATCTGCGCGAGTTGCTAGATTCACATACGGAACAAACAGTTTCATTCCGTTTATAAAAGGACAACATCCTGAAAGTAAAAAAGTTGTAATGGACGGTAGAGACCTGTGTGAAGACTTTTTCGTGAAATATGTAGCAGTCGGTGACATTTTACCGATAAATACTGTAATCGGGCCAAAGCGCTATATGCCCATTCGGAAAAAGCAGAGATGTGCTAATGTCCAAGTGTTCGCTAGTTCCGATCCGGATCCTTATTTTGTTACGGACACAAATTCGCAATTTATAGGACTATTGACATTTCAATTCCACGACAGCAAAGGTGAGTTAAATAGGCCGGTTTTACTGAAAATGATATTTGGAGGAACTGAGTTAGCAGTAGAAGCGATGGAAGAGAAAACCGGAAACACTGTAGTGGCTTCCTTTGAATTTTTAGATCCGAACGATCAAGAAAAAAATGCAAAAACGTAGTAAAGTTTTTATTGTTAATAAATTTATATAATTGTTACTTTATATATCTAACAATGTATACCGTACGTAAGCTAATTTTGCGGCACTGTTGGTACATTTTATAGATATTGATTTAAAATGTTATTTTATGCCCATTAGTTTGTGTTATATGCTTACCATATGACTGAAATGGGACCTGAAGTATTGTGTTAAAAACAGAAAAGAAAATATTAAGACACTTAGGGAGCTACCATTTGATTTTTAGGGGGGGCGGGGCTAGGATGAAATTTGAAAAAAATAGGCAGGACAGGAGTTTTGAGTAAAAAAAAAAGGCAGGATGAGACACTTTGCAAAAAAAAAAGGCAGGATGACAATTTAGGAAAAAAAAGTCAGGATAAACTAATAAAAAAAAAGGCAGGACCGAATGGAGTTAAAAATAAAAAGCTCCCCCCCCCCCCCCCCCATAAAAATCAAATGGTAGCTCCCTTAGAGGTCAAACAAAGGGAAGAAATGTTAAAAGACGAGAAATCATGAAAAGATTTAAAACAGACAACATAATAGTCAGCAGAAAAAGATGGACATACAAACAACAAGACAACACATTTTCTACCAAAATAACACTGGGTCAACTCTTTTACTGGAGGGATCAGCTGTTCCTTTTTCATGCGTTATTAACATATCTGAATGAATGTATTTACTACTATTTATATATCTGTTACTTTTTGACTGATTTTAAAGTCCTGGTCGTTACGTTGGGAACGCTTCGAGTGCAGACAGGATGTCGTGGGTTCAAATCACGATCCAATCAAATCAAACACTAAGCATATGGTGCTTACCGCTAAGCACGTGGGATTTAGGGGTAAAACAAAGGTTAGTAGGAGCCGCTCGGAGTCGGAATGATTTGTCAATAGTGTTTTCCTGTGTTAAGTTTCTGTTGGTCCAGTGCAAAGTAGATTTTATATTCTATTCTCGATTTGATTTTTTCCACTATACGTTACACAACAATTAATGCACCCAAAATCACCTAAATCAGATGATATGAAATAATCAAAAATATATATTTATCATTTTAAAATTAGTTATGGGCGTACAACTATTTTTTAATATTTTGCTATATCAGTTATAAAATGTTTAAAAAATGAAAAACAAAATCAATGATAGAATTATTATTATATCGAAATGGAAATCTACCTTTTATAACAGCTTATTTTCAAAAAGAAACAACATTGAGAAAAAGTGACTTGGTTCACCATTTTCTACATTTGAACATGCCTGTACCAAGTGTCATGTGTTTTATCGTCAAATTTCCTTTTGATTTGGAACTTTCCGTTTTGAATGTTCCTCCGAGTTCAGTATTTTTGTGATTTTACATTTTGAATGGAAAATCCGAACAACGTTTGATCGACCAGCTTGATACGTAGTGGGTAAGTTGGGAAAGCAAAAATCAATACTTTGAAATCATTTGTTATCTACGAAACCTTCTACTGGTATTAATTGCTGCTGCTCTGTTTCTGTGGTAATCCTTCGCTAATAACAGTGGCAGCAATTATGGTACTATTGTTGCAGTCAATATTTCGTTGAGGTTTCAACTTTTAATATGAAGTCTGGTAACCATTTTTGCCTCAAATATAGAATAGCCCTTGTAATGTCACATTAAAGATCATTAAAATTCTGCATTGAAAAATATTTTCACTTCCTATTAACACTTGATAAATTCTTTGTAAGACTCTGACAAAATAATATAGACATGCAATTTAAATAAGTGAGTAAAATTCGTGAAAACAATTGCTATCTTATAGCCTTCAAAAACAGTTTGGCGGTACAACTTCTTCATTTTTCAAGACTGAGCTCAATTTCTGACCTGTGATCTTTTTACTATATGGTTGAATTCATCTACAAAATTATAAATATACAAATCCTTGGTATTGTGCAGCATGTATAAGTATCATAAATTTGATTGAGGCAAACCTTAGATAGAGAAACGGAAAATTCTGAGCATTTTTTCATTTGTAAAGGGGCATAACTCTACAGCGGCTAAATTGACACCAACAAAATTCAAACTAGTCCAAATTCATCTGTATTTTGTTGTTATGGACATTAGTAATTTTGGGGCCCTTTATAGTTTGTTGTTCGGTGTGAACCAAGGCTCCGCGTTGGAGGCCGTACATTGACCTATAATGGTTTACTTTTTTTAAAATTGTTATTTGGATGGAGAGTTGTCTCATTGCCACTCACACCACATCTTCCTATATTGTGTTCAAGTTTCATATCATTTTGTTTATGCAAACTAAAGTAAGAGGACGGAAACAAAATATTCAGCAATTTTTCCATTTGTTAAGGCAGCAACCATTTGATTTTCGGGGGGGGGGGGGGGGGGGGAATCAAAAACAAATTATTTTTCTCTCCAAAAAATGGAAACAAACTTTTTTTTCCAAAAAAAAACATCTGTCTTTTGTGGTAATTATCATTGTGTATAAGTGTCATAACATAAGGTTTAGAGTAAGAGAACGTAAACCAACTTTGGAATGTACAGAAGGAAAGACACATGTACAGAAGGACACAGGTTAAACTGGATGCCCCCAGGCTCTGCTACGTCCGGAGTCATAAACAGTAAAACAAAGATACCGGACTCCAAGGTAAATTCAAACTTATCATACAACGAAATGAGGTATAAAATTATCAAAACTTCTATAAAAATCTGGTCTTGTAGCTAGCTTCACCTCTCACTTGTATGACTGTTGTTTATATTTCTATTATATTGACAAAATTGGGTGAGCAACTAAAACAGACATACTAGGTTAATGTAATGATACCTAAGATCCAGCAGCCAAAACTTTATTAACAAGAATGTGTACAAAGTACACGGATGCCCCACTTGCACTATCATTTTCCATGTTCAATGGACCGTGAAATCGGGTAAAATTCTAATTTGGCATTAAAATTAGAAGGATCATACTATAGGAAACATGTGTATTAAGTTTCAAGTTGATTGGACTTCAGCTTCATCAAAAACTACCTTGACCAAAAACTTTAACCTGGAACTCCCACTTTCATTAGGGCTCCGCCTTTAGGCGGGTCGCCCTATAGTGATCAGTCTGTCCGTCCATCCGTCCGTCCGTCCGTCCGTCCGTAACACTTTAACTTTGTGTCCGCTCCATATCTAGAGAACCATAATGATTTCATACTTTATACTTTACATGTTTATTAACCACCACCAGAGGGCGTGTCATGATGTATGTACAACTTCCTAGGTCAAAGGTCAAGGTAAAAAAACTTTGGTTTCAGTTGACAACCCTGTGTCCTGTGGTGAAGATCGTGTCCGCTCTATATCTTGAGAACCGTTATGATTTCAAAGTTTATACTTGACATCCATTTTAACCACCACCAGAGGGCGTGTCATGATGTATGTACAACTTCCTAGGTAAAAGGTCAAGGTAAAAAAACTTTGGTTTCAGTTGACAACTCCATGTCCAATGATAAAGATAAAAAAATTTTACCACACATTATTATCAGCGGGGCCCACAGAGATGGCTCCCATCTCAATGATATCTAGTTTTCTATGTTCAGTGGACTGTGAAATTGGGGTCAAAAGTCTAATTTGGCTTTAAAATCAGAAAGATCATATTATAAGCAACAAGTGTAATAAGTTTCAAGGTAATTGGACTTCAGCTTCATCAAAAACTACCTTGACCAAAAACTTTAATCTGAAGCAGGACGAATGAACGAACAAACGGACGGACGAACGGAGCCACAGACCAGAAACATAATGCCCCTCTACTATCGACGGTGGGGCATAAAAAGAATAACAAAAATACAAAACTCTAGAATATTCAAAAGGCAAAGTCCATCAAAACTAAATCAAATGTTATCAACCCTTCAGTAGAAAAACTGGTAATCCTCATCCATTAAGGGGTAGACCTTGGTACAGGGAGATAACTCTTTTAATCAGTTATGTGTTTGTAAAAGTCAAGTTTCCTCAATGAATTTTAAGCATTGACTTGAAACAGATTGAAAATAATCTATGTATCCAAGAAGCTTAGAACATATTTATGAAAATGGCTGACACAAACATACTGATGATTTTAAGAGTTATTTTCCTTAATCTAGGTCTACCTCCTTAAGATTAGGGGAAAAAACACTTTGCCACAAACTTGAATAAACTCCCAACTTCAGTGCTGACAGACTTATTCAGGTTAAGGTGAAGATTGGCGCATTAAAATAATTTTTAAGAACAAGTCTTTGATGGAGAGTTGTCTCACTGGCACTCACACCACATCTTCCTATATCTATTAAGTCAGGAGCATGTTGTTAAGTGGTTGTCATTTTATAGGTGTTTAATGGTTTTTTTATATAGATTAGACCTGTTTCTTCTCCTGTTTGAATTGTTTTATGCTAGTAATTTTGAGGCCCTTCATAGCTTGCTGTTTAATCAAAGCCATATTTTGACCTATAATTGTTAACTTTTTATACATTGTGACTAGAATGGAGACTTGTCTCATTGGCACTACTACCACATCTTCTTATATATATAAAAGCATAATGTGACAATAATTCAGAGTTTTTTTTCTAGTTCAACATTTTGTTTATAGATTAGACTGTTGGTTTTCCTGTTTGAATTGTTTTACACTAGTCATTTTGGAGACCTTTATAGCTTGATCTAAGGTGTGAACCAAGTTTCTGTAGTGAAGACTGAACTTTGACCTATAATTGTGAATTGTGACTTGGACACTGTCTCATAGGCACTCATACCACATCTTCTTATTTATAGTGATAACTATAGTTTAACTATCTGGACAACAGATCCACAGATGTCTCCCATTTATAAATCAAGATAAATTATTAAGCATGTATTTTTTTTTATTATTATCATAACACATATCAAATAACAATAAATGCTAGTCATAATACTTCCTATTACACGGTAAAGCATACTATTTATAATTTGTCTCCTTTTCATATCTACCCACGTCACAAAAATACACATATAAAAAAACCATCTTGCATGGTTTAAAATATAAACAACAGTTCAAAATTATTCTGCATTTAAGAAGTGAATGTTTCTTTTTGTAACTTCATTAGGGTGTAAAAGCATTGACTGAAGTACATTTTGTATGAAGCGCTTCATACAAAATGTAAACATAATTTATTTTCTATGATCTATGATAGCATCTAAATGGCAACAATCAATGATTTATACAAATGCTTAATTTAAGCAGATTTCAATAACTGTTTAAAATATTTCTACTCATAGATTTTACATGAAATATAACAATATGAATCCACTACATTCTTCAAGTCTTTCTGGCTTGTTGCGAGCAATATGAAATAACAGTTGCATAGTATTAAAGAAAGCAGTAATAAAAAATTAATATTTCAGTAGAATGAACAAGTTTTTCAATATATCACATTAAAGAGGCACTTTCATGATTTTTAAAAATCAAATATTGGGTCATCTTTTTTTTTTTACAATCAACAGGATTTAGAGCATGTCATGCAGATTTTTATTTAAAACCCCAAAGCTGTACAAATTAATAAGATATTCAAAATTGTGTATTATAAACATCTGTTATAGAAATATTTGAAAATATATGTAATTCAAGTACAAGAAAATTAACTCTGAAAGAAATAAAGAAAACTAAAAGTTCAACAATGGAAAAGTTACAAAAAGTGTAAAATGCTAATGGAAGACATTTGTACATAATGAAATAAAAATTTGTAAGGGTTCCGCGGAACCCAGTGTCTCGCCTATTTTTGCTGTAAATCACAGGCTCAACAACAATGAGGAAAAAAATCAATAAAAATATTCCTCTTGTTACTATTTTATGTTTGTAAGAAAATCTAAGTCCATTTGAAAGTAAATTACAGAAAAAAACAGAGTAATCTTTTTACAAACTTTACTTCTGGATACAATCTTATGATCATAAATAAGGTTATTTCCAAGTTTGGTACAAACCCAGGATAGTTTAAGAAAGTTATTTAAATTTTAAAAACTTTAACCACAGAGTGAATGTAATGGTTCCCTGCAGAAAAAACTAAGTCCATTTATAAGTAAAATACGGAAAAAATGGAATTTTATTTTTACAAAATTTACTTCTGGATATTATCTTATGATCATAAACAAGCTTCTGTCCAAGTTTGGTACAAACCCAGGATAGTTTGAGAAAGTTATTAAAATTCTAAAAACTTTAACCACAGAGTGAATGTTTTGTTTCCCCGCAGAAAAAACTAAGTCCATTTATAGTAAAATACGGAAAAAATGGAATTTTATTTTTACAAAATTTACTTCTGGATACTATCTTATGATCATAAACAAGCTTCTGTCAAAGTTTGGTAGAAATCCAGTATAGTTTAAGAAAGTTATTAAAATTTCAAAAACTTTAACCACAGAGTGAATATTTGTTGACGCCGCCGACGACGCCGACGACGACGGAATGTAGGATCGCTTAGTCTCGCTTTTTCGACTAAAGTCGAAGGCTCGACAAAAATACACTGAACAAGAAAAAAGTTAACAGAAAATAAGTTACAGTTGACAGAATTTATGGCAGTGAAATTAATAACCCATAATGTGTTTATAAAAGGGAGATAATAATAAATGGATATGTGGTTGATATAAGTTATCTCCCCTTTAACATTGAAAATTTTCTTTGTTAAGTGGACATTGAATATTATGAATACGAGCACATATAAAATTAACATTGTTTTGAATTACGCAACTTATCAAGATGTTGCAACAATGCACTATGAAGATGCATTTAATTTAATTTTGGTTGCTATAAATCATTAACGATTTGAATCTTCCCAGGTACCAATAGTTTGTATTGTTATATAATATACAAAGAGTTCTTTTAGAAATAACAAAAAATAGCATATATCTATAGTAATATTATCTGATTAAAAAAGGACAAACATAGAAATATACTTTTAATCATATCTTACTACATCTGAAGGCCATAAAAAATATTTTTTTCTCTTGCGGTACATTTTTTTTTTAAATTTTAAAAATCAATGAGAATATCTTTCTTTTTTGCCTTGAAAATGTACAAAAACTCAAATTGCTTTCAAATATATAAATTGCATTTTTTAGCACATAACAAAGAAGTGGTCATTGATTTTATTTTTTTCACACTATATGGCAGGGTTGTGATTTTGTTTATTATGTTGTGGTTTTTATTTCTTTTTTCAAAATATTTGGCCAAAAAAATAATATTGGAAAATAAAAAAAAAAAAAAACCTTGTTGGACTTGCCTTTGTGCTTACATATATTTAAACCAATACCATTATAATAACATCACTTATACAATACATAAACATACATAAATATAAATCCTATAATATATTCATATATTTTACATAAAAATTAAGCACCAGTATATTATTCCCTGGATTTTCGGTAGACTTATGTATGGCACTTTATTTCAGTCTAGGAAACCCTCAAATATATATTCAACAACTTTATCAAAGCACTGGGAAGTGCTGTTGAGAGAGGTAACAGCACAGCCTGATGTTTGCAGTATTTAAAATAAATTATATGCTAAAATGTCAAATATTTCACTTTAGAAAAAGGTAAATGTTTCACTAAAGGAAAATTGAGTTGTTGAATAGACATTTTTTCATATCTTAAACAGTTCTAGACCGCTGTCTTGACCAATCGAGAGAAAGTAAAACATTAACACATCAATGATATTTCAACACAAGTATTATGACCCGTTTCTTTGGCAGTTTACATCATTTTGCTTAATAGCGTAAGAATAGATTTTCTACTTTTGTTAAATTCTTCAGTGCATAATAAAACATGATTATAAAACTGAAATAGCAGCTCAGGTAACTTAACAAACTGAATATATGTTTAGGTTAGTTTGTTGAAAACATCTATATTACATGTATGTAGCAAAACTTCCAATTTTTATCAGCATTCAAAAAAGCAAATAATGTTATATCATTAACAAAAATTAACAATACTTTATCAATAAAGCATCAAATCGATAAAAACAATGAGATGTTATCCTATAAAAGGCATTTAACAAAACACATGAGAAATTTTATATACTTTTTCATTTGTTATACCATTATATGGTCTGTGATGTTTAACATAGAAATTATTCCTTCTACATAGATTATGGAAAGTATAGCCATATGTTAATATTAATCAAATATAAAAAATATTCAATCCAATTTTTAAATAAACAATGTAAAAAAAATATTAATGTCCTATCATAAAATTTTATATAATTTTTTTATAGACACTCTGTTGTGTCATTTCATGCATTTTTAATCATTTATTTATAGACAATTAGTCTATTTTCAAATATACCAACTAATTAAAGCTGAGATCGTCAAACTACAAATATTCATACTTTATTCCATTTTTCAAGTTTTTTTTAGTGTTTTACAGAAATAAAATTCATTTCTCAATGTCTGAGGACAATTATTAACACAATACAATGTTAAACATCTTGACATAAAATTTAAGCTTTGTTATTATCAAATGTTATTTTCATGTATTTTCATGTATTTTCCATGCAAAGAATGCACGATATTAAAACATTTCACTTTCAAGCAATACCATATTCATTGTCACTTTTATAAAGTATATTTAACGATCAAAACAAAGCAGAGGCGTAAGAGGGTGGCCAAGGGCGCCCAAGCCCACCTTTTATGGAAAAATTTTGGTTGGTTATATAGGGAATCACTGAAGCGTGACGGAAGCAGGCCCCTCTAAGGCAGTCAGTGGACCCCTACTTGTGAAAAATTCTAGATCTGCCACTGCAAATTGTCTGTCTGAATGGTTCTAAATTTACTGAATAGTAAATATCTTAAAGACAAAAATGACTCAAATTATACATTGTGCAGTTTTATATCTATCGTATGGTTTGTTTAAATCAAAATGAATATTTAGTTAAAAATTTGTCTATTTGTGATAGTTCATATAGGTTTCAGAAATTGTGGTTTTATACTTTGAATACATGTTTAGTCCATTCTTTTATTGGGAATAAAACTTCATTGAATTATTGAAGCTTGATATTAATTTCCACTCCTTTTTTTCTTCAGAAATATCAATACTCTCACAATAGCTACTATTTTCAGCCATTTTGTTTATAGATTATTATTTCTGCTTGAGTTTTTCATGAATGAAAATAATCATGTCAAAATTTTTACTTTCACAATAGCTTCTACTTTCAGCTATTTTGTTTAGATTATTATTTCTGCTTGAGTTTTTCCAGAATTGGAATAATCATGTCAAACTTTGGTCTCTTGCCTGGTTCTTCGTTCATACAGATTTTCACCAGACGTGACATGTGTGATGAGATACCTGGAGGTATTGTCAGACGTAAGCCTTCCATCGCAATCTGAAATAAAAAAATATCAATCTTAAATACCAGGTACCAGATAGATTTTAAATTCTCAGATTTTTTATCCTGATTTATGTGCATGTTGTTAAATCAAGAAGTTTATGCTACCTTTTTGAAAAAAAAAAACATATTTTACATTTTCTCAATTGATAAATCGTACTCTTTAATAATATATTTCCAATGCTTGACGTAAAAACAACAAATCAAAGAATTCAATTTTATATATAACTAATATAGAACAATGGTGTTGATTAAAAAATTCCACCATTAAAGCCCTTTTGTTTTCTACATAATCATTACTACCAGTAATAAACTAGTTTCAGGTCAAACAGATACTGTACCAATAGTACAGGAAGGAAATTCCACCATTAAAGCCCTTTTGTTTTCTACATAATTTGATACTACCAGTAATTAACAAGTTCCAGATCAAACAGAGACAAAAACGCAGACAGTTTAACCATTATAAATATTTGAATACTGGGCTACTGACCGGTTCATTATAAACTGGGAATCATACTGTCCTGTGTCAGAAACCTCTTTCTTATATATACCTTACAATATAGCACATCTATAAATCTTAAGTAACCAACTGACACAAATTTAGTAAAATTTCAAAATTGCTTGATGACTGCTTATTGTAGAATTTAAAAGATATTTGTTTCAAGCATGTTAATTCTTAATTTTATTCTTAATATTATTTAAGATAAATAAATATAAAAACATTCAGGTTATTTAAAAATCATCAACTTAAGGGGAATTAACTCTACACAACATAGGTATTTTTGTTTCCTTGCATCAAGATTAAAAAGGCAGTCCGACTCCATGATGGATTGTACCAGATAGAAGGTTAAAGTGACTCTATATTGAGTACTGAATTCAGTCTAGTACTAGTAGCTTTACTCCAAAATTAGAATTGCCAGGCAGGGTGTAGGTTATAGACTACTATAAGCAAGAAATAAGGGAACAACAAAATTTTGCAATGTTCAGCCATGTCATGTGGAAGTATGTAATAGTTTTATTTTAATAAAATACGTATCAATATCTTATGAATACTGTATTATATGTGTCTTTAAATCCCCCACTTTTTTTTTTTAAATATTTTCTTAAAAGTTTATTTAATATATTGTATTTATGAACCTTCATTCCACATTCCATAGGTGTCAGATCTGCATGTGGAACCTCTCTAGTCTCTAGTTCCCATAGCAACACTGCAAAACACCACATATCAGCTGCTCTTTGATTTATTTCTGCGGGTTTACGTGTAAGAGCTACAACAGAATCAATGAACATTATGACTATTTCAAACTTTGCATTAAATACTTTTATATGAATAGATTGCGATCAACAAATCCTACAATTGGTTTTAAGTAATACCTTGTTTTACTAAATAAACACACAAAGTTACAATAACCCCAGTACTACAAATGAGTTATTCTGAGAAAACTTCAAAACTAGACCTTTATAGCTTGCTGTTCGGTGTAATCCAAGACTCTTTGTTGAAGACAATACTTTGCCCTAAAATGGTTTACTTTTACAAATTATAACTTGGATGAAGAGTTGTCTAATTGGCACTCATACCACATCTTCTTATATCTATAAAACACTGTCAGAGGAATTTTTTTGGCATGTTTTTTTTTCTCACTTTGTATGAAATCTAGGAGAGTTCTTTGGATATTCCTTACAACGTGTAACCCGGCGGGGACGTTTAGATATTTTTATCTCGGGTTAGTACCAGTTTCCTGGGATTTGAAAAGCAATTAAAAAGTTCTAAAGTCAAAAAAAAGTTTACACTACCACTAACAAATATGAAACAAATACTACATAAAACGAATTTCAACACCTATCAACCTAACCCGAACCTATTGAATTAAAACTGTTTGAAACTATAGTCTGTAACCTAAATGTATGGAACTGGTTTGAAACCTAAATGTTTGGAACTGGTCTGAAACCGAAATGTTTGGAACTGGTCTGAAACCGAAATGTTTGGAACTGGTCTGAAACCGAAATGTTTGGAACTGGTCTGAAACCTAAATGTTTGGACCTGGTCTGAAACCTAAATGTTTGGAACTGGTCTGAAACCGAAATGTTTGGAACTGGCCTGAAACCTAAATGTTATAACACTTTATTTAATAAACATGTCTATAACTGTCTGAACAATAGGGCAGCACTAAGGCATGGTTTGTCAGCAAACACTCACTGCAATAGTGAGAGATGTGAGACACAAAACCTTAGCACCAGCCATGTTTGGACAATCTGTACCGAACCAACAGTCTCAGCCTTTCTATATTCTGTCCGCAGATTCCAAGCACTACACTACACTTAAACTTAACCGACTGCCTGCTATAAACTACTTCCTTTCCAACTTCCGATGTTCACTGTCTGCTGTCTTCGGTACAAATGACGATTTGAACTGAATAGCTACCCACTATTTTTACTTAGAACGCGGACCTCGAAGAGAGCACCCTAGCAACAACTGTACAGTTTTCAACGATTATAAGATTAAATGGGAAACTCATAGAGATATTGGAAAATATATAACTGTAGAAATAATATAACCTTGTTAAACTGCAAATTCGTAACACAACTTTCCTCTCCAATCAATAAAATTTTGGTAGGAAATACAGCAATTGAAAACATATACCGGTATAGAATATACAAAAGCTCTGTGATGTTGCTTCATAAAAAGGGAAAGTTCACAATGGGAAAAATCTGTATGTATATATATATAACAAATTTTGAACAGAATTTCATCCTTTTAATGTATTTTTTACCTTCTGGAGCCATCCAAGCTGGAGAGAATAATTTGCCTTTCTCATGGAAGGAGAATTTATAGTCAGCCATATTGATTCTGGCAGACAAGTCTTCATCAATCTGAAAACAAACAATAAAAGATATAGCAAATTGCGTATGCTTATGAATTATCTTTAACCCCAAGATTAAATCTGGTAATCATTGCTAAATTCTTTTGGTTTGTACACAAAATAAGAATTGGTTTAAGCAAAATATGGTTGTGTTTTATACTTGAAATAATTCCCTGATAACCTTTTTTAATTATATGATCCTGTTTTTGTATATCATATGTATTGTTTACATTTTTGTCTTAGTTAAGTCTGTTTTATGAATTTGGTGGTAAAAATACAGAATTCATCAACTTATCTTGAAATCGTAAATAGTGCCTTCAAAAATATATCGAACTTTATAAAATATCAAGTATCAAACTTTTTTGCGACTTCAAAAAATGCCTCTTCATATGAAATACAATACAAATTCATATTTGTGGGACTTTATTAAACTACAATGCACATTTTATTTGAAGAAATGGTGTTGTTTGCCCAAATTCTTCAGCTAAAATTAGCTTTTTTTATGCTTGAATTCTAAAATAAGCCTTATCTTGCATAAATTAGCCCTAGACTTATTTTCTTTTTTTTGAAAACACAATCAGTGGTAAGTGAGATACACATTTATTTCAGTCTATATTGGTGCAGATATCTAACAGTATACATTGGACCCTATAACCATAAAACCAGATATAAAACACAAATTTATAAAGTATTGTGGATTCATTAATGATTACAGATAACTTAGACCAAAAAAAATTGTGTTTGGTATTTCCGGACATATATTATTTTTTTCCAGGAAAGACAAAACCACAAATTCATATTCAACTGAAACAGCAAATTTTTAAAGCTTCAAATTACTGAAAACAAAAACACGTAACATGGAACTAGTTCAAAAGAAATATGTTGAAAACTGTTACAAATTGAAATGATAAAATCAAGTAGATCCACAGTACTCGAAAAGAGTAAAATGAGGGTTAAGGCAACATTAAATAATGTATTTTCATATATATAATTATTCATATTGGTACATAACTACTTTACATTTAGTAACAGCAAAAACAAATACTGTATTCTTATTTCTTGTTAACAATAACATTAAATTCTAATAAAAAAATTTTTTAAAAATTATCTCATTTTTCATGAACCTTAAATGAGACTAAATTTAACAAAATTCTGACTCTTTTTAAAACAAAATATTAATGACATTGGTCTTGATACAAAACAGAATAACCATGCATGTTGCTTTGGATTTGGACCCAATTATTTCAAACATTAAGGGCTTTTGTAGGAAGGGAAAGATGAATAGCATTCTTTTTTTTCATAACAATTTTGGCAAAAAACAAAACAACCCTGACACAGTTGAGAATGTATTCTGCAAACGGAGAGATTTTCAGAGACAAATATTCTACAAGAAAGTGCAATACACTTCAAACAGCATAATTCAGAAACTTTTGAACAACAAAGAAAAATCATAATACATACTAATAAAACAATGCATGCACTGTAAACTTAAAATGATTTAATAAACAAATCAAAAGTCAAACTTCTATTCTAACATCAGATAATAAACAAAATATATCAATAATCTATATCTCATATCAAACACAACAACTTAATATGTATTTCTTTAATAATGTCATATGCACAGTAAGTAAATTTTAACCCTAAATGAATGGTTTTGAATCAGGAATTATCTGTTAAGAAAGTGATTTTTCTATAATCATCTGAATTACTCCCCTTTGTTCAATATCCCGTTTATTTAAATTTTTTTTAAATCTTTTTTTAATTATCATTCACTGATGAAAACTTAGTTGTAAGTATTAAAATATTAACCTTAAAATGCTTGGTTTAATTCATGGCATTATCTATATATCAAATTATTTTTCTAGAATCATCTGAATTACTCCCTTTTGTTCAGTTATTTTTATTTTTTTTCAAATTTTATTCACTAGTAAAAATTTATTTTTTCTCGTGTTAATTAAAGAAGGACAGAAATTTGACTAATGAAATTTGTAAAAAAAAAATAATAATACCAACAGTATCTTTTTTTCTGCACCAGATATGCATTTCGATAATATTATCTCTTCGGTGATGTTGGGAAGTCAATGTTTGAAAACTGAAAGCTTATTAAAATAATTACATGTGTACTTCTAATTATCAAACTTGCAAAACTAATTATTTAAAAACAAATTCCTATTCAAATGACCATGGTTATTCACTAAACAATTTCAACAATAAATGTGTAGATATAAAACTATTCTGTATTTGGAAAAAAAATCTAATACTGCTTTTTCTACACTGAATCCTACAAAATCTACCTAAATATCAAAAAGAAAATGTTGTTAGTAGTTAGGTTTAATCACTCTCTAACAATGGGAGGCATTCCTTTACCCCATTAACGACTCCGTCAGTATTCCTGTAGTACTTAGGGTCGTCAATATTTATCTTAGCCAGATCCTCATCAATCTAAAATGAATGCATTTTACATGTATTCCAATCTTAGTTTCATATTGTGGTATGCTCAAATTTCAATGGTTGAATCCTTTTTGAGCAAGTAAATCCATAAATACTCTTCATTGCCATTTCCATGGAAACAAAATGGCTACTGCCATTTATCAGTCTGATTGGACTTCAGAAGTACAAAATATAAATACCTTGACCAACAAACGTAATGTGGATTCATTTATGTTCGTGTAGCAACTTCCTCTGATTGAGGAAAACTTGCATTTTCATAATATTAAATTTTGAGGTTTTGGAATAGTTGCATATTTGTTATTCGTCTGAACTTTTAAATTGGTGGTTCCCCTGTCCCCACGAGATCCATGAAAATTGGTATTCAACGAATAATAATGAATCCACAGTACTTGAATTAACAATATTCATCTTTGATCAAGAATTAAAATTTTGATTTTAACTCCATTGCTCATTTCAGCAATATATTTAGAATGTGTACCTAGTCAAATTATGCAAGGATCCTGAAATTTCAATGTCAGAATTTCCAATTCAAATCAATTTTAAAATATAAATGAACCTTTATATAAAAAACATAGATAATATAAATTGTTGCACAACTCATATGAAAGAAGCCAATAAAGAAAAAAAAACATGAATTAAATTATTTTGTAAATTTAAGCACCATAGTATCTTAATCAATTTGCCAAATACAAATTACACAACTTAATAAAAGAACATACCTGCAACATAACAAATATAAACATTTTAAAAAATGTAAAAAACTTGCAAATAATATAGTTTACCATAATATGTTTGCTGGTAATGACAAGATCAGGAATCATTGGTTCTAGTGTGTGTAAGAACTCCATCCCTCTAGCAATGTCTATAGCAAATCTCAAGGCTTGATTCTGATCTACTACTATACCTAGTAAAACAAAAATTATAAATAGATGAGGACGATTTTTTCTATTTTTTACAGCTCAACTATTGTCTATCTGATTAAAAAACACAGATCTGTGTCCACACTTTGCTAACAAGGATCTGACAACACTATGTTTTCCTTTCTGTTTTAACATCAGCTAGTGAAATTTCAGCCTACAAACTTTTGGATGATTGTAGCAAAAAATGTTTGTGCAGGATTATTTTTTTTCAACTAATTGATAAAAATGAATATAACATTAAAGACAAGTTTGAAATTTTACATGGTAATTTTGAGTAAAGATAATGTTGCTATAAAATAACTTCTACTATAATTTTCTAACCTGTTTCCCCGTGTAATACGTTGAACAATGATCCATAAGGCATGAACTGACTAATGACTACTAGATCTGGTGGTTGGTTACAGCAAGCTAATACAGGTAGAACATTTGGGTGGTTGAAGATTCTGTAAAAATACAATATCATTTAATGCCAACTAATACCAGTGGCGGATCCAGGGGGGGGGGTGTTCCGGGGGTTGGAACCCCCCTTTTTTTTGGCCGATCAATGCATTTGAATGGGAGCATATAGTTGGAACCCCCCCTTTACTCTCCTTTTTAAAATGGCTGGATCCGCCACTGAATACAGACGAAAATTTCATGCTAAATTAAAATATTTTGATAACAAATATTGCTACCTTAAATTCACTTAATTGGTACAGTTAATATTGAATAAAAAATAAAAACCGTTGCACAACTCATATAAATGAGGACATTAAGAAAAAGAAAACATTAAATAAATCATTTCGTAAATTTTAAGCACCATAGTATCTTGATCAATTTGCCAAATACAAATTACACAACTTATAAAAGAACATACCTGCAACATAACAAATATAAACATTTTAAAAAATGTAAAATAAATTGCAAATTAAAATAGTTTACCATAATATGTTTGCTGGTAATGACAAGATCAGGAATCATTGGTTCTAGTGTGTGTAAAAACTCCATCCCTCTAGCAATGATTACTATTTACCTCTAAATCTTATTTGCTAATAAATTTATCATGGATCATTTATAAAAATTTCCATTCTAGGTTTGGGGTGCTATAAACAGTTTCGTATACAACACTAGGGGTTATTCTCCAACTAAAAATAGACATGGAGGGAAGTCTTTTTATCAACATAATTGGTGAAAAAGTATCATGTTTTTTGTATTTGGTTGTAAAGATATGTTAATTAATTTCAATTTAAGCAGGTTGAATGATTAAAATAATTTTAAAAAATTAGATTAAATATACATGTTTTGAGGGGAGACAACACTGTAAACAGTCTGTTTTTTTTTGGCAGTGAAAAATGAAAACTTATTTGCAGCCACTGTAGCTCTTTTTGGAGCAGGCGAAAGTACCCTGAAGCATGAATTTTTTGAAAGACCAGGTAAAAATCTATGAAATTCATACAATTTTGATTATGAAAAATGTGCAGGTATCATGTCTTCAGGGGGGTGCACATGACCTGGTTTCAGGTTTTTTAAGCTTAAATTAGGCAATGTTTTTCCCAGTTTCTCTGGATAAAACTTTTTTATACAATTAAAAGTACACTTTTTTTTATTCCATTATAAACTAGAGAACATTCTGATTCCAATGATATCTAGTTTTATAGAAGTATCTTTATTAATCAGTCCACCACTAAGGGTCACTTATACATGATCCCTCAAAATATGACGTCATAGAAAAAAACTGTTGATTGCACCCTTGAGGTGGATACTCTCAAATAATATGTCTACCTAAGTCTAGGAATTTCCTCTTGGAAATCTCTGGACATTCTAAGAGTACATTCTCTAATACTGAGTATTTTAGCTACGATGTCATTCCCTTCCCACTGGCCTCTGTACATCTAAAAAATAAAAATCTTTTTGTTAATATGTTTTATTTTCAATGTACATTATTAGATTAAGTCGTTAGTTTTCTTGTTTGAATATTTTTACATTTTTGATTTCAGGGCCTTTTTTAAGCTGACTATGAGATATGGGCTTTCCTCATTGTTGAAGGAGGTACTTTAACCTATAGCTGTTAATTTCTGTGTTATTTGGTCTCTTGTAGAGAGTTGTCACAGTGGCAATCATACCACACCTTCTTTTTTATGTTTACTTACAGACTCAAGCTATGTGGATGCAGTAGGGCCTTTTTATAGTGTATGCGCTTATATTTATACAGTTAGATTTGATTGCTTGTGATAGAGCGGTCTATATTATTCCTTAAATAAATGTCTTATTTCTTGTACATTTACTATACTTTATTCCTGTCCAATTCTATGCCATTTCAGGCCTTTCATAGCTGACAATGTGGTATGAATTGTTTTAATTGTTGAAGGCCATACAGTGACAATGGTTTCTGTGTCATTTGGTCTCTTGTGAAGAGTTGTCCCATTGGCAATCATACCACAACTTCTTTTTTATATATAATTCTTAAACACCTTAATAATTGCTTACCTCCCCTGAATGAGTGACTGCTACCTGATTACTGAGATTTAACTGTTTGATGTCTATACCAGTATGTCTTGAAAGTAGAGCATCTCCTGTAAACAAAAACATAATTGTTTTGGACATGAAATTAGCACTCTTCCACAATAAAACTGATGACAATAACAACTTTTTAAAATTTAACATTTCTTTTTTTAGCATTTAACTATTTAACATGACTAAAAACCACAAATTTCTTATTTGTCCCATTTTTTCAAACTACATTGATATTAATTTATACCAGTAAATAATTCTTTCATTTTGCCTCTATTTTTTTTATGAGAAACACAATGCAATAAATAAGGATGTATAATAAAGACCCTGAAATCACAAAAAAAATAAAATCCTTACAGAATTATGTTGATTTATTGATTAATAAAATATATTTACATTCATGAATTGGAAACATAAGTGCAGAAATGTATTTTGTGATGCCAGGCTGACATCATAAACATTATTTTAAAAGGTATGAATAATTCTTATATCTTTTGCCTTCAGTACATAATGGTTTTTTATCATGTCTTGTCCATTCAAATCTTGAGTTGTTTAAAAATTTCAGCCAGTGTTTTTTTTTTTGGTAAAATCAAAAGTTGATCAATTTCTTTATCATAAACCATCAGGGTTACAAAATGACTGCATATTGTCGTTTTAAACTGACAAATTAGTTAACATTCTAGAATTAGATGAAGTGATCAAATACTGGTCAGATTTGTGATTAAGTAAAAGGTGGATTAAGACAGAAATCCTCAGTGTAGGTTTGTTCACAGAATTTCCCACCAGGCTATTTCATTTATAAGAGAGTAGTTCTAATAGTGTGTGGAAAATGCACTAATCTTTGAAGATTTAGAAAGTTAGTTCTTTGTTAAATGAAGTATTTAATCCAGTTACTAAAGGCTCATGAGGGATTCTGAACCTACAGTCGTTATTTGATCTTTTTCCATTTTTTCAGCTTAGACCTTCTGCATTGTTGGCCACTAGTTCAATTCCCCAGACTAGTAAAACTTTATTGGGACTAGTGAGTATTTTCAAAACTTTGTTTAGACACATTAGAAAAATAAAGGAATACTGGTCTTAGGACTAGTAGTTGGAAATGATTTTGGTGCACCGAAATGTGAGTGCACAAATCACCCTTATGTCTATTATGGTCAGCAAGAGGTGAAATGAACATACTGCTATTATTTCAGACAACAATTAAACCAGAATTTTTGAAATAGTGATTTAATGAAAAGAAATGTTATTTGTTTATTCTCATATAAGCCCCTCTATAAAAGTCTACCTTTCTTTTTGCTAAAAAAGTTTATATGTTAATGTCATTATCCGATTGTTTTGGGAAGCAATTGATTTTTAACATGGGCAATTTTTTGTCTCCAATGTGAGCTGTATCTGATAGAAATTGACCGTATGCCAGTATACATCAGCTGGTATACATATACATGTACATGTATGAGACTTGGATTAATTAAGGTACATAAGTTCAATCATGGTTTGTTTTGTAGGTTTCTTATATCAACTCAATTTTCAAACAGTTACATACTTTGGATATAGATATTTTCAACCCAAAATAAGTTAACGGATATATTGATATTCAATTGCATAAGGTCGATTTCTATCCCTCGCAGCTCATGTGTAAATGATATGCCATAGATTTAATCTATACTATAGTCAGGCAACATATTTACAACTAATATTGCCTGCTGGAGAAAAGCTTGATGATAAAGTGTACAATTTATGTAAATTAATCAATTTCAAAAACGTGCATTCTTAGAATCTATAATTCTCATTATCTCGAAAAATGCAACACTGAAGGGGCTTTTATGAGAGTAACACTGCTGGGGAGAAACATGTATTCATACCACAATACGACAGGAAAAATTTGGCAGCTGTGTAACAAAAATAATGTTTTATTCGTCAGTAAAAAAAAATAAGTTAGTACAAGTACATACAGAATAACAAAACAAAAGACAATGTAGAAGGAAAATCATTGATCATTTTTCCATGATTTAGTATGAATAGAATCAAAGTATGATGAAAGTCTGAAGTTTACATTTTAATAAACTTACCACCTTTAAATCAATAAAAATTATGAATGTTTAAAAAATTTATAAATTTTTAACCAGTTTATTTTTTTTTTCACACTCTCAGCTTTGTTAAAGCAGTTTCAAAGTTACATAAAGTTCATGATGAATTGGACACAAGTTAAAAATCACTCTTTGTGGTGATTTTTCACAGTCTATGCTAGTGACTGCAGTGATTTGTTATGACATATCTTTTCTGTCCATTCTATATGGTAATGAATGACTAGGGTTTTTTTCATTTGTCTATTTATAAGTTAACTGTCCATTACTGACATGATCTTTTAGATGTTTTTTGAGTTGTGTCAAGTACCTTTCTCATTACTACACATTCAGAAATTATTGCATGCATTTGTAATTGCGATTTTGTCATTTTAGACTTTTAAATGCGATTTTAATTTTTTTGATAAAAATACAGTTTAATTCATACAAAATATTTCAAAATGCGAGTTTAAATTATTGCGTTTACAACTCTGTCACATTTTTCGCAATAATAAAAACCTCACAATAGTTTCTGAATTGTATAGTAATTTATGTCTTATATATCTTTTTACTTAAGCATAACAAACTTTCTTGCAACTGGTTTATTTAGATTAAATATCTATAAATTGCTTTATTAAACTTGATAGGTGTTGAAATCAATTCCACTTAAGTTGGCCTGTTTGTTCTAGGTAGTTTTTCTTTATTAGTAAACTTGAAATAAGACACATCAATTTAACTTTAATCAATTTTCTTTTGTACATTGTCAATGTTTCATAATAAACAAATAATGCATCACTTAACTGGTCATTCATCATTGATATATTTAAAATGTACATGTATTTAATAACTTTTCTTATCAGTCTTTCCTTTGCCTGTATCACTTTTATAAGCGCTTCATAAAATAAAATATCACAGGATTGTGAAATAACCCTTGACCCAGTCTTAAAAACTTTTACCATGACTTATCAAAGATGTCACAAAGTCTGAGCTGACATTGAATTTTCTATTTGACCCTTACATATGAAGTCTTCTTCTGGTTTGCTGGTAAAAAAAAGAAAATCTATTGTTTCTATTATGAAAAACATAAAACTACAATCCAATAAGTTGAATTTCTGATTTCCATTATATTAATATTGTCAAATATCAGCTGACCTACAACATCTGAAGCATTTTTTAACTTGTGCAATGCGATCATTAAAAAAAACCAAATTGTGACTAGCATCTGATATTTTACAGCATCAATATGCAGAAAATATGATAATTCCTAAATATAGACTTACTGCTTCTAGTTTTATAGCCAAGCCAGCTTCTATCTTTAAATGGTATTTTCTGTAGATCTTGACCTAGCTGTAATGCTCGTTCTGATTTAGTAAAATAAAAAAATAGTCATTGATTACTTGAATTTCATATAACAGATTTCTTTCAAACTATCTTGATACAAAAGCAAGATTTCGTAAATTCCAATTATAACACATAACTAGATGATGGCAGATCTTACATTGTCTTTGTTTATTTTTTTTGTCTCCAGTTTTGCAGATTTGGGAAGATAATGAGCTTGACATAATTTCCCATGTGTATTTTAATATTTACATGTCTATTGTACTCATTATTATTCGTGGGATACCAATTTTCGTGAATTTCGTGGGTAAAGATGTACCAAGAAATTAACAGTAAAACGAATGAAATTGTTTCTAAAGGCTTGTAAGAAAACTTCGTTGAAACCACCGATTAAATGTCCACGAACATTCCAGTATACCTTCATCCACGAAAATTGGTAAAAACTAAGGTTTCAACTTTCAACTCCCTCAGGCAAAGTTGAACTAAGTTGGATTTGGCTATTTTTTTTATGTCCTTATAATTCGTTGGATTTCAAATATTTGGTGTTGAGCTTCCTGGTTAAGGTTAATCCAGAAAAGAACTTTGGATGCATGCATGTTTATCCTTTTTTCAAAGAAAAACAATCTTCTGAACTTGACTTAGCATTTTATACATTTGTTACTTATACATGTTATAAGGTTACAATATTACTACAATTTTCATTTAAAATGGATAATTGGATTTTCAAATCTTTCTAACATTCTAGTTCTCTTTTCTATTGAAAACTTTAACATGTTAATATTCTAATACACAAAAATAAAATCACAAAATCATCTATCACAGTTAAAATTCAACTAATCATCAATTTGCCATTTCAGAATCTAATACATTTTGGGTAATATTTTTAAAAGTGAACACCAAAGCGTTGTGATTGGTTTTGGAAATCCATCCAATGGCGTAATGTTATTTTTATTTTGGTGTACAAAAAATTAGATTACATAGTCTTTTCACATCTGAAAAGGTGAATTATTTTCTGTGGTCCTACATCAATGTGTTGCTTTCTGGTTAAGGATGTACTTAGGTGAAGTTTTAGAATTAGTGTCATATGTTCGGACTCCTTGGTGTTTTTCCATACAATACATTGTAAAATATTTTGCCTCATACCACCCATTTATTTTTTCATATAAGACTTAATAGCTCATGAAAGGTCATTTACCAAAATTTTAGAAGATTCTTGATTTTCTTCTTTTGTTTGAGACCCAAATAATACTAATGCAAATATAAGGTAAAAGTTTGAGTCAGTCTTTTCCCGCCATATTTTAAATCTCAAATATCTCAAAAAGGAGGTCCATGACCTATCAATATTTTTAGCTTATCTTTATCCTTAATTGATGCTCTACCAGCTTATAGTATCAATTTTACATACCTGCCAACATTTCAAAATGTCCATGGGGTTTTACATGCAAGATGATTGCCATGGTCCTACAAAACCTATAAGGGGCCTTCAAATTTATTTTTATGTTGTTTATGTGCTTCTTCATACTTTCACAATGCTAAACCAAAAGTAAAATTGATTGTTTTGTTTTAAATTGTGGACAAAATCGCTATTTCAAAATTTCCAATTGAGCCCCTCCATGGGGGAAATCCCCCGGCAAATAGTGACAGTTGGCAGGTATGATTTTAATTTCTTAATTTCCTAATTTTTACCAAACCTCACCTTAGTACATCCTTAAGTGTACTTATTTATAAGCTTACAATAACTAGTATGTTTTCTTATAACTTACCTTTGAGCATGCTTCCCAGTTTTGGTTTGGCCTTTTCCAGAGGACTTTCATTGAATTTATTACAGATACCAACTATAGCACCATTATTTACCAGATCCTGAAATATGCAAATTATATTCTACGTTATACATGCACTAATGAACCAAAAAGTTTGTAGGAACAAGCCCATTGATAATTTGACCATGTAGCCTTTGTACAGACAGTAACCCCAATAAACAGTCTTGTTATTCAGTGGTTGTCGTTTGTTTAGGTGTTACATATTTGTTTTTTGTTCATTTTTTATATAAATAAGCCCATTAGTTTTCTCGTTTGAATTGTTTTACATTGTCATTTCGGGTCCTTTTATAGCTGACTATGCAGTGTGGGCTTTGCTCATTGTTGAAGGCCGTATAGTCACTATAGTGACCAATAGTGGTTAATTTCAGTGTCATTTTGGTCTCTTGTGGAGAGTTGTCTCATTGACAATCATACCACATCTTCCCTTTTTTTATACATATATATGCTAAATATGTCTTCTTTCAGACTACCATAATAACATTTTGTATAAATTCACAATGTCACAATGTCATGACAGTAAGATCATATAAATAATATTTACCTCTGCAATCTGATCTTTTCCCCAGAATGCAGCATAATGAAGTGGTGTATTACCATGCTCATTGACAGCATTTATGTTGGCCTTGTTGTGTAATAACTGAAATATAAAATAGATGTTAATCAGCTGTCCTATGAGGAATGAACGAATTTTATTTCTCACTATCTATGAACGGATTACATAGTTACAGAGAATATATATATGTATGAATATTAAAGCACATGTGAACAATACAAACATAAACATTAAATTACAAACTAACCAGGAGCGACCCACACATTTATAATTCTTATAAATCTACATAGTTTACAAGAAGAATATAATTATTCATGTTATAAGGGCTCATCAATTGTTGGTATTTATAAATATTTGGACGAAGAGTACAATAGTGAGGGTTGTCAAATAAGCAACATAAGCCTAAATAGAAGATTTGAGTATAAGATTATCTTTATAATTGATTGTTTTTTGTTCTGAATCCTGATTTTATGAGTCAACTCCTTAAAGTCTCCCTCCCAAATGATTTTAACAGTTTGTTCTTATGTTGTGCTGCTTTGTTTCACTTTAGTCCAAGATTTAAATGGAGGATTAATGGCTCACAAACTTGTTTAACTCAACACATTATATATGTGTAATTTCTAAATGTTTAACCTAATATACTCTATTTTACCATCATAACAATATCCCTATGCCCATGGCTTGCTGCCAGATGTAAAGCTGTGTCATCCCCCATGTTAGTGGCATTAATTCTAGCACCCCTGGCTATCAGCATGTCCACTATGTTGGTCCTTCCTTCCCGTGCTGCCCAATGCAGCAAACTAAATCTATGGTCATCACTGAAAAAGAAAAAATACAAATATGCGTTATACGTTCAACATCTAATTCTATGGTTTTTTTTGTTTATTCAATAAACATGCCAAACAGACACAGACTTAAAGGCCTTCACATGTTACGATGTACATGTAGCAACCCAATGTATTTTAGTATTAAACATTGTCATGACTGTATGACTATATCAATTTGCTTCTTGAGAAAATCTAAAAAAACAAGCTCCAGAAATGTATGCAATGCAACGAGCTCTTGATGAAATTGGTGC
The DNA here is from genome assembly GCF_965363235.1 of Mytilus galloprovincialis. Classification (NCBI taxonomy): domain Eukaryota; kingdom Metazoa; phylum Mollusca; class Bivalvia; order Mytilida; family Mytilidae; genus Mytilus; species Mytilus galloprovincialis. The sequence goes on along the minus strand of NC_134845.1, from coordinate 76,944,898 downwards.
ATTATAACCAATTCAACTACAATGTATTGAAAATTAATATGTCAGAGCCACTTTTCATAATTTCCCTAATTTGCATAGATTTATATAAAAATAATTACATTGGTGAATTGTGCAGCATGTGCTGATATAGCATATTTGAGCATTAGTAAAACCTTTAAAATATATTTTCTATTGAATTTCATATACATGTACTGATTTAACTGTTGAGAGTGGAGAAATATTGCAATACACAAGTTATAGTGGTGAAATCTGTTTCTCTCATGATTTTTATCCTTCCTTTTAAAAAGATTTGTAGAAAGTTGTGTACTTTTTATGTGACGTCATCAGACATTGTTGTCTTTTTTCATGACCTCACAATTAAATTTCGACATATCATTTGCTTAGAACAGACAATCAAGATAAATTTTGAAAATTGCACAGTAAAATTTCGAACTGAAGAATAGGGTCTATCATGTCCATTGGTCTCATTAAAATGTCCATTGGTCTCATTAAAATGTCCAATATTAATACAAAGCTTATCAGCAGCTGCTTTCTATCATTGTACACTGTGTGACCAAGTCAAACCGGTATGTTATACATATTAGTATGTATGGTCGGATTATGCTTCTGTGTGTAAGAGAGAGTTGTTCCCCTTTTTTCAGTATTTTGTATTTATGTTTGTGACGTCATCTTTGTCTCATTAAAATGTAGAAATGGAAGCTGATGTGTTTTTATGTGTCTGTATGTAATCGGCTCCATCCATGCTACCAGAGCTACATGTATTCCCCTAGTCCATAATAGGTATTTGAACATGATTCACAAATAGAGCTGAATTATAATTATCTTAATTCATTCAAATATTGCAGAAACCAATTTAATGGTAAATTTCACTAATGAAGATAAACTGATGAATATCGATAAAATATTAATTAATGCATAGTTTAGTACAATGTATTAGTCATTCTAATGCTACAACGCTTGTAACGTTCATTTTGATTGGATAACGTCACTTATTTACATGGCATCAATTGACAATTGATGCTATGGGACGTACGTGCAAGCGCAGACAGCATATAACATATTTTAATTAATGTTTAAACTTTGTTTTCTGTCAGTTTCATTAGAATGGAGATAACAATATTGTATTTGATGGTCGCAAATACCCGTTTACTGTCTCTGCTAACGCGTTGTCAGTAAACTTAATTTGTGACCCTCAAATCCCCAATTGATGCCATCAGAGCTCAAAATACAATACAGTTATCTCTTAATTGTTAATGTTAGTAAATGTACAAGCAAGGCCATACCAAAAATAAGATTATTTTTTTTAATTTGACGCCTGGTAATGGCGGAAACATTTTTTAGGTGTCTGATGTTTAAATTTACAATATAAGCAGCATAACTATGATTCAAAATATACTTTATTGGAAATGATGCACATATATATATCACTTTAAAATTAAAGTTTTGTAAATGTACATGTATGTGCAATGCTGTGACAGACTATAAAAAAAGTCTTCATTCAAGAAAATAAAGGAATTGAAAAATTTGGTACTGCATCAAACAAGACATTAATGTGGTGTAGTCCTATTACAGATATTATTTATCACATTTTAAGTTATGGAATTACATTTTTTGTAAGAATACATGTACAATATACATGATTTATAAAGTATTAAACCAATTCAAAAATAAAAAATTATCAAACTCCTGTTTTTTTATTTAATTGTATTGCCAAGCTTTTTTTCATGAATTATTATAGTTAATTGATTGACTGGCTAAACAAATAAAAATGCTATAACATGATAACATTTAACCTTAAAAAAATAATAAGCCTCTTTATTTCACACTTTAAATTATATCATCAAAATTCCATACAACAAGTGGTTGTAAACAGATGCATATTTCCTCACACTAACATTCTTGTGTAATGAGAGGATATACTGATAACTTCTGTCATAAGTGAGATAGTAGAAATACTACTGCTCATTCATAACAGTCAATTTACAAAATAACTCCCCAAAGGGAGCATAAAAATGATATTTAAAATTATAAAAATCAGTTTAAAATATTTCTTAAAAAAATATTGTATTATTGAAATCTAAATGTTTACAGAGACTAAGGTATAAACCACTTAAAGTTTTTAAAATAATCCATGATTAAAGTTTATAGTTGTTGTTTTAAAGCATCCCCTACACGAACCCCTGTGTTAACCATATCCTTGTAAGGAATTTGCATAACCCAATCAACATCAGTGGGAATCTGAATCACAAATGGGGGAACCTAAAGGGGCATTTTCATACCATTTCAAAAATATACATATTTTAAAACTGAAATTGGTTGCAAATATTTAGATTTTCCTGTTTTCATAGACAAAATGTAAATTGAACTGATATTAATAGTAGAAAGCTGTAAATGATCCTGAAACCTGCAATATTTCCTTACCCCTGATTCAGATCGTTTTCTGTGTTATCAAGCCAAACTCGCACGTGAAATGCATTTCCTTCTCGCACCTGAGTAAAAATATCTTCCATACTAAAATATTGTTTGACTGTTTATCTTGATTGAAGGACAAATGTTTTAAAATGCAGTAAAGTCAATGTAAACAAACTACAGTGGCCAAGCCCCTAACTCCAACCGGGCTTGGTTTAGATACGATAGCCGATAGTTCTACCAAATAATACAAATCAAGTTATTCATCGATCACACATAATGCCTTTAAATACGTGTCCATGCTAATTTTCAGCCAATTCTTGTTGAACTTTTTAAGAAAAAACGCTCATTTATGTGGATCTTCCCATCCCAAAACTGGCCTCCAGATTATAGAAAGTGTATCTGAAAACCAAGTAAATATTGCACAACGAACCTCAAAACGAATCAGTCGATTTTACACATAAAATGGTAAATTTTGTTAGATTAATCTATTAAATAAAATAATAAAGATGAGTACAACTGGTTAGGTGAGTAAATCAATTTATTCTCTGATAGTATTCCATGTAACCAATGTAATCCATGAGTGTTTCTCCTTTTCGGTTATCATCTTTTCTATGTAGTGTAAAAAGAAAAACTATCGTCCGTCAGCAGTGCGATACCTTTTCCGAAAAAAAGTCAGATTGTGCAATTGAAATAACCGATTTTACCAATGCTTTTTATAGTAACAAATTACAATACAAATCCTTGATTTAACAGATTATATTCTTTTGATATTGGTTCATTATATTTTATGTGTCTAATTTTTATTTTTATTGCATTTGCTATCAGTGGCGGATCCAGAACTTTTCCTAAGGGGGGCCCGCTGACTGACCTAAAAGGGGGGGGGGGGATCCGCTCCAGTCATGCTTCAATGATTTCCTATATAATCAACCAAATTTTTCCGATAAAGGGGGGCCCGGGTCCCCTAGCCCCCCCCCCCCCCCTTGATCAGCCTATGGCTATACATATACTAACATACTTTCAGAGAGCAATGTCTCTTAATACTGAATAGACCTACTGGCTAATTTATATTTTGGAAATTAGATTTTTGAACTTTTAAGGGGAATTTCACGGTCGATGGATAAGATAGTCCAGTCCCTTCTGAAGTCCTTGATTTATCAATAGGGGCAGATGACAAGGTTATGTCCTTGAACAATTATGATATATTTTTTTAAGTATTCTCCTTACTTCTATTAAAAAACTTTTTATATTTTTGTAATAAGGCACTGATATGGGCTGGAAATTAATCCTCAAAATGTTAATGGTTTTCTATACCTAAATAAGAAGAATATAAAGCAGATCTTTAGATATTTTTGATGTTCTGTTCATTTTAGTAAAATTCGGTTGACATTTTCGATTTTTCGACTCTGTACACTATACACACATCTGCCTTATCTAACCGAATGTTAGCCTGGTATCCCGGCCCGATATCTAGCTGTCTTTACTGACAAGATTATCCAGGACCCCAGGCTAACCGAATGTCTCTTATTCAAATAAATACATGGTCCTTTCATAAATCTGGTTTTCGATTTATGTGGTGCAACTCGATCATACAAACCTTATATTTTAATGAAAAAAGAAAACTATCCTACAGATACATATATTCAGTCGCTTTGGTGGGATGAATAAAGGTGTAAAATTTTTCCTTGAAAATATCAATGTACCTTTCGGCAATAAATTAAAAGTCGACCATTGTCGACAGGTTGTAGATATTTCTATGGGCATCAATTGTGTTCCTTAACTAGATGATCTGTACCTGTATTGTCATCACAGCTATCATTTCGTCAAACTCACGATAAAGAGATCCAACTAAATTATGTGTATGATATAATTTTGCTTTTAATAATAAATTTTCAAATCATACAAAATTACGACAAGGCTATAACAAATACATATAATAATACCGACATGAATGGTCAGATATCAAACAATACCACTGACATGAATGGTCAGATCTTTCTGACAAGATTGGCCAGAAAACAAAATGTTCCCTTAAGGATATATACAATCACCCACTACTGTAAGCACAATTAGACAAAAAAGGCACAGAATAAGATTGCTCCTTCTGTTTAACAGTAACAAGATGAGACTTAACATCCTCTTGTTTAACAATGAGACAATACTTGAACAAAAAAATTTGTCAATTTTAAATTACCAAAATAATTCAAATGTAACTTACAGATGGGTGAATAAAGTTCACAAACTGGCATCCCAAACTTTAAAAAAGGTTTATAAGTAGCTACAAACTGAACACCACGTTTAAAGCATAAACTTCTTAATCTAGAATTAATAGTAGTGACAAAATAACTTGTATTCTGAAAATCAAGTAAGCGTGGAATAATTGCTGACATAACTATGACAGTATGTGGCTTAACTAATTTCTCAATTGTAGAGATAAGCACATTATAGCCTATATCAAAATCAGCAATCTCATAGGTACCAACATTGTTGGTTCCTACATGCATCAGAATTATATCATAATTTACCTGAATTGTTCCACAATTAAGCAAATTGATCATATCCCAAATATTTGCTCCAGGAAAGGCTTGCAAGTGACACCTTCTTATAGTTTTAACATGCTTGGCTATGGAATCGCACACCAGAGTAGACCTAAAATCTATAAAGAGCAAAATTTATTTTAAAACAAAGTCTTTAATTTGTTCCGCTACATTAATTTTATCAGACAAAGAACTGACAATATATTTAGTATAGCAATTGCTTTTCCAATCACCCATCAATTGGATAGAACTAGGAGAAACCCCTGCTTTCGATGCCAACGTTGCTCCACCTCTTCGGAAACTATGGGAAGAAAATAAATTTGGATTTAACCCAATTTTACAAAGTAATTCTCTCAGTTTATTCTGAAACTGGTTATAAGTAATTGGTATGCATTTCCCCTTTTTTTTATAAGAAAAAGCAGCATCATCTGACGTGCAAGGATTTAAAGAACACATCCTTTTATATGCATTTACTGGGCAAAATTTAGATAGAGGATATGCAAGCAAAGGTATCCTTAAAATACGATTACCCAACTGAATTGTTTTTGTCCATTTGAATGCAACTATAATAAGAGACGGAAAGACTGTAACATCACCTCTGCACAGCTGTTTATTTTTGTCAAATTTCTTGGTTGATACTGGAACTAAATTAGACTTCCTGCTTAAAAGTAATAAAGCAAAAAGAAATAAACACCAATATGTCGCATCTAGCGGCGTATTCAAATTCAAATGTTCACGAATTTTTCCTAAAATTTCTAAAGTAATAGGAAATGCCTGTTTAGGTAAATGTTTTAATTTCCTATCTAACCCTTTCATAGTCAACTTCAATTCGTAAGACGAAAAAACATCCACATGTAATCCTAACAACAGGAAAAGAACTTTAACTCCGTTTAAATAATTGCGAATAGATTGAGCTGATCTGAAACTTCTACTGAGAAACTCGGAATAAGTGCATAATAATTCAGAATCAATATCAAACGGTTCTAAATGAAAGTAATTACAAAACAATAAATAAGCTCTCCACTGCGTTTTAAAATTAACCAAAGTACCTTTCGCGAAAGCCGAAATCCTAGTCACAAACATATCTCGTCTTAGCACTTGCAAATCTACAAAAACACGAATAAACAATTACCAAATATGTTCAAACTGAAACAATTCTTTAGAAATCAAATCTCTAAATAGGGACATGCCCTTTGTCCTCTCGTAAAAGTCTAACTGAAATTTATAATCTAAATCCCATCTAGACAAAAGATCTGGTAAACGGTTATCGCAACCTGAAATATGTTTAGCTTTTAACTCAAAATTATTTAGTTTTCGGCTATCGACGGCAGAATGAAAAACTTAAAATTCTTTAAATCACAAGTATATAAAGGAACCAATCAGAATGCATTGTTATGTTATAAAATTCATAACAAGTTGTATCATTAGCTGTATGTAAAGAACCGAAATAATTCGAACAGTATAAAGTCTATTTCTTTTATCTCTAGTCGCCAATTATATATTTTTAATTAATTAAAAATAGCACAATTTTTCGTTTCATATTGTAAATTTTCCCTCTTTTTTTTTATACGAATTGATGTTCCTAAAAAAATACCTCTTCTTGCAGTGTGTATATTTCACAACTGGTTCGCTATACCAGGCTGTGTCTGTAGTCACGTTTTAGATTTCAAGGAACGTCATTTTTGCATACCTGGTAACTGATTGATGATCATTGATAACACTTCAGGGATTTTGTTACCTGACAAATAAAATGAAACCACCAAACTCTAATTTTAACGGTGATGTTGTAGAGCCCGTAAATTTAGAAACGATCCATGTAAACTAATTGATGCTTTGAATAATCACAGTTTCAAAAGTTATCAATTTAATAACACTTTAGAAAAAGATCTTTGAATATTGCTTTTTTTATCAGTACTAAAATCGATTTTGTTTTTGAATTTCAAAATATAACTAAATATATAATACCACGTATATACGACTACGTATGAGAACTCAGGATCCGAAATCCTGTTGATACTTTTGCATTGAATAATGAAGCCTTCCTCAATCTGTTTGTTGCTGTTTGTGGCGTCTTTACATTTAATTTGTTGGATGTAAACTGATTGATGCTTTATTCTGGGAGATCATAATTCATTTACATTAGTTTTGTTGTGATTGGCTTTAACTACTAATACTGGTGCTCTTGCGTCACTCTTTATAACTCATTTAAGATGCTCATAGGCGGATCCAAGGGGGGGGGGGGCTGGGCCCCCCTTTATTTGGAAAAGAAGGTTGATTACATAGGGAATCACTGAAGTATGACTGGAGCGGGCCCCCGCTAACACAACTAAGATATGGTTCAACATTGAAGCTGGAAGATATAACAACGTGCCTCGTACTGAAAGACTGTCAATGTTGCAATATGAAAACCATTGAAAATGAATATCATTTTGTAATGATTAGCTATACCCATTTGCGTCTAAGATGTTTTGCCTTGTTATTTTTGTTGTTGTCTTAATATGCCAAAATGTTTATCACTTATTCAAACTTATTCAAGAACGTTTGTATTAAAACTTTGTTGTTTGTTAAATGAAAACTGGAAACTACGGTCACAATTGATAAAGTAGATTATGAGGTAGATTATAAGGTACTATTTGTTTAATAGGTTTTTTTCTTAATTATTATTTTGCTCTCTGTTTTAATTTATATCATTATTTTGCTCTCTGTTTTCATTTATACTATTTCGCTTAGTACTATATTTCATATTACATAATTATGTTGTTGATGCTAAAGGACTTTCTTATATGCAAAACTTATTACAATTACAATTTCAATAATTTATAATTGTAATATTTAATTTTTAATTGTAATCTTTTTTTTTATGTAATAATTATTATGTATTCACTATGTTTTATATTGGTACGTGACACTATAATAAATTATTCTGATTCTGATTTAACAGAATTTATTTTTTCCCCACGCGTTCAGGTTCGTTTTTTTTTTCATTCAAGGAGAATTGTAAGAGTATGCGTAATGACAAAGATAGGTGCACAGTTAGTTCCCATATTAATTCTGATAATTTGAATATAATATTTAGACAAAGTTATATGTCACAAAAACATTTTCAACTTTAAGAAATGCAAGGCCCTAATAAAGTCTGTGTATGTTTAGGAACAATGACTGTACCATAGAAATAACGTTTATCATTTTAACAGACGAGGCGAGTCCGACTGTTAGAGTGGGGCGCTCATATCCGCCGTGGACACAATTTGCCGTTTTCAGTATGATTTTGAGGTGTAAAAACTTCAAAGGATGGCTTAAATGGAAGAAATATGCCGTTTAATTATATTTTTATATAATTATTTTTGAAAGTGAGACTAAATTTCGGCACTTACGGCAAAGGATCGAAAAATGAACAACGATTTTCAGCCAATTTCCTGAATGAAAAAAAAAAACATTTCAAATTTCTTAGTAATTCTTTGACAGTGATTGCCCTAAATTTCAGTTTTTACACCTTTCAAATGTCTGCTATTCGTCTATAATGAAATTTTGTTGATAAATATTGTTTAAATCTGCAGTTATTTGGTTTTAAATAGAAATGTAAAAACGGCGAATATGTGTCCCCCGTTGACAAAAAATTAGGAAATTTCAAACACCCTTTAATCCAACTTTTCAGATGATTTTACTAAAAACAAACACGTTTTCAAGCTAAGAATATTTTGCATTTGAAGTTGACTTCATATAGAAATATCAGTATACTTCAAAAACATAAAGACCTGAAACATGTAAAGATATGGCGAAAATGATGATCACACCACGTATACTCTACCAAAGTATCCGTTTATCAAACTGCATCAGCCCTTCAAGTCAAATAGTCTTACCAAGCTATTTTATTTTTTTTCCAGATTAAATGGAAAAGGTGTAAACTTCTGATTCAGAGAGTTCTCACATATATCTATATATATATAAAAAAAAAGGTTGAACAATGCCCTCTTGCTGGCCTTAAGAATTTACAAACTTCCTTTAGTGAGCCTCAAATCCTATTTTTGTCCGAATCAGTCTTACGTTTTCATAAATATACTTGGAAAAATAATATATATTATCAAGACAACATTCAAACAAAATTCTTAAACGTCCTTTTTATTATTTTTTAATAAAAGATGAAAGATATGAATAAAAGAGTTATATATAAATGCAAATTTAGCAACGAAATTCAAGCAAACAATAAAAGCGTCTCTGATACGCTGATGATTGCGAAACATGTGGAAATAGGAGGCCGCCATATTAACCAGTCTTGAAGAAGCCGGTGTGTCTCCACTGTGTATTTCTCAAATTTTACTGACATTGTATGAGTTTACAATCGTAACAATTTTTTAAATCATTCTAAGATTATGTCATTGATTGTTGTCTAACTTTAATTGGGCAATATTCGATGTACTTGTCGAAAATTTTGTCTTGTGAAGTTGTAACAATTTGCCATATGTCGGGTCTTCACAAAATGAAATATAATGAATGTAATTAGAAAATTAATCCATGTTGAGGTAGATTTTCAGATAGTATCCAAATGTTACAATTATGTTCAACTTCCAGTGATTATCATCGACTTTCTAAAGAATAAATTGAAAAAAGAAAAACTTCGCGGGACCTCATTCATTCAAAATTTGAATTCGGTTCCTTACCTGGAAGAAGAAGAAGAAAATTTACAGATTGACTGCATTTTGAATGCAAAAAAATGAACTGCATTTTTGCCCCCCCCCCCCCCCCCAAAAAAATGGTTATGGACTTTGCAAATGAAGGAAAATGCAAGGGGTTTACTTAGTCCAAATAATTATGACGTCTTGAAAGGCTATTATAATTTTTTTCTTTGATGCCTTACTTCGAAGCCTTTCAAGACGTCATAATTATTTGGACTAGGGGTTTACTCATAAAAAAAACAAATCTGTAAAAGTTGTTGCCTTTTGTGTAAGGATTTTCTCTTGGCAATATTTTGCTGAAACCGTAAGATGATATTTTGACTATTTTACTGATTATATCTGTTTTGTTCACGCATCGTTATTAAAATAACGGATTTTGATGCAACTGTCATACAAGTGTGAGGTTTAGCGCTATAAAACCAGGTTCAACCCACCACTTTCTACATTGGAAAATGTCTGTACCAAGTCAGGAATTTGACTGTTGTTGTCCATTCGTTTGATGTGTTTTATCATTTGATTTTGCCATTTGATAAGGGAATTTCCGTTTTGAATTTTCCTCTGAGTTCAGTATTTTTGTGATTTTTCTTTTTTCCTTGGAAGTTGGAATAAAAATGTAACAGGGTCGGTTCTTGGGTAAAGATATAACAAACTCTGTTTAGGGTTCGGATGATTTATTATACCAGTAGTATAAAAATAAACTCTGAAATAACAATATTACAATTATAAATAACGGATCTATTATAAAACTCAAGTACCCTAAGTTATACATTATCCCATATATTTATGGTAAAATACAATGCACTTTAATACTGTGTACTATACTGCGAATACATATAATAGACATTCAGTGAGATGATGTTACGTGTACTTTTAAATCTCATTGTTATACACTACACAAGAATGTAACCCTTGATCGTAAATAATATACTATATAGTGTTTACTGTTTTACTATGTGTACGGTACAAAACTAAAGTTAAAACTGCGAACATAACATTAAACTGATCGGAACATAATATATTGTTTGTTCTTTACATACAATTACATTACAACAATAATTAAAATGTAGATACTATTCTCATAAAGACTAATTAAGCCAATATATTAAATATGCTTAAAACCGCATATTTAAAGGGAAATAATCCATAACGTCTTGTTTACAACATTACATAGTTAAAAATAGATTGACTCTTACCACTTGTGGAGTGAGTTCTTACTGGCAAGGACAAGGCACAGTTCACAATGTATACTCTGTATATAATTACATCAATGGAGTCCTAAAACCAAAATGCAATCATAAACATTCGGACTCATAAAATATTAAAATATACGATATGACAAAATAACTCCAGTTCATTTATAGTTATACTTCTATCATTACAATGTATAATATAAGTGTACTAATAAATATCCACTTAAACACTTTTCCTTATTTTGTCTAATATGCCGCCATTTATGAAATATAAATTATCTGTATCAATAATCAAATAGCTAAGCAAATATATTGTTCTATCGTGACAAATTAACGGTAGATAATAAAATACATGTAGCACGAAGCTAAATAAAAGATTCTCGGGTACATCTATCATACTTATGTAATAAACAAACTTTACAAGGAGAACGCAATCATATAATACAAACTTTGCTAAATTTGTCATTTACATGTGCAAATATTAATAATATAATAAAGAAGTTAACTTACATCAATATGTAATATGTTGTGTCCACAATGAATGAAAACATAACAGGTAATAATTCGGGACACACAATATCGTGCGACTGCAATTTTCAAATTCCCGTTCAAATCTACCTGGTCAATACAAAATATAAATTGACCGCGAAATCGCAATGACCAATCAGATACGTAATTTAAAGTAAGAACCTTTTGAATATTCATGAACTAAATATAAAAAGTAAAGTGTAGATTTGATTTAAATAATAATATTCCTTTATCAAAATTCAAGTTAAACGTTTATAATAAATACAATTAATTACAGAACTTTAAAGATATTTTTACTATTATTTTATAGGCTAAAAATGACACTACTACAAAAAGAAAGTAAAATTTTGCGCAGTCCAATTACAACCCATTGTGGGTGTTATATGTGAATTTCCGTTTTTAATTTTCCTCTGAGTTCAGTATTTTAATATGTGATTTTACTTTTTCCCTTGGAAGTTGGAATAAAAAAATAAAAACAATTTGCCCAGTCAAATTACATCCCAGTGTGGGTGTTAAATAATATTAGTCTCTAACTTGAGAAATATTAACAAAAATTAAACATCGGGAAGACCATTTAACTCTCAAGGAGTGAAGGGTTATTTTTTGGAAAGAATTATTTCTGATTGACTGTCTGTGCCAATTAATAAAATTGAAAGGTAAATTAATTTTAGCCTACCACAAAAAATTCTATAATTTGATGCTTGTGTGTTGCCAAAAAAAAAACCCATTTTCCTTTTTAACCTTAAATGGTTCCTTAAAGCATTCCTCTATCAGTGACTATTTGGTAATATTAGACCATTTAGCAATATTTTACTGTTTACTTTTACAACTTCTTTAATTTATTTTCAGAAACAATGTCGAAAACACAAGATAAGTTAACTCGTATTGCTATTGTCAGCAATGACAAATGCAAACCAAAAAGATGCAGACAGGAGTGTAAGAAGTCCTGTCCTGTAGTAAGAATGGGTGAGTAGATCTACAAATGAGCTGTCGGATAAAATCAACCTTATTCAAATGAATATCATGATCAGTACATCTATTTATTTGATTTAGGTGGGAAACAAATCTTTGCAAAATCTTTAACAGTTTGAAAATTATGGTGATATACATGATAAAAGAATCCAATACAAAACATACCACCAATCAGATTTTATTTCGTAGTTGATCAAAGTATACATGCACTTACATAAGGTCGATTTCTGTCTGACACAGCTCATTTAATTTGTAATTAAATTTTGACCTGTTGTAAAATTAATGTGCCAGTAGAAATATATAAAATCTTGTACTTCCACCTATTGCTATGGTTACTAAGGTAAAAAGTGAGCAAGTCCTCTGGCTCAAAATCAGACAAAATATTGACATGATTGTGTTCTGCAGATTATTTCAAGCATCATTTCAGGAATGGAATTTTAAATTATTTTTGTAGCAACCATGTAACAAAATCTGTTTATGATACTGACATGAATATATACATGTACATGATATATGCTGCTTATAAAATTAAGTAAAAACCTTCAAATAAAAAAAACAACAAATATCTTATTGACTTTCAACATTATTCAGATTTGTAACTCTAAACCTATCGCAAGTCGCACTGAATGCATACATCATGTTTTAATCTGTTTTACAGGAAAGTTGTGTATCGAAGTGTGCCCTACAGACAAGATTGCTTTTATATCTGAAGAACTGTGTATTGGTTGTGGTATATGTGCCAAGGTAAGATTTTATGTATGAAAAAACAGAATATCATATTAAGCTGTAGAACACATCTTGTGGTATATATAAAATAATTCTTTTTATGCTCCATTTGTTTTTCCGTCTGTCCTGCTTGAAGCTGCTTCAGGTTAAGTTTTTGGTCAAGGTAGTTTTTGATGAAGTTGAAGTCCGATCAACTTGAACATGTAGAAATTTAGTACACATGTTCCTTATGATATGGTCTTTCTAATTATAATGCCAACTCCGAGTTTTGACCCTAATGTCTGATATGATCCACTGAAAATAGAAAATGATAGTGAGTGGCCTGGGGCATCAGTGTACTATTGACACATTCTTGTTTTTTGTGATGTAGAACATACATACAAGTAAACATTCTATTGTCTTATTGTCGCCAAAGGAAGACTTAGGTTTGCTGTTTCTGGTGGAAATAGAGGGGTTTACAATGGTTTATGTTTGGGACAAATTAACACAAATTTTTATACATGTAAGACGTTTATCCAAGTCTTTGTTATCAAATGAGGTTAAAATTGTTGAAATTCTTAATGCTTCAATAATTTAAGTAAAGCAAACATTTATTACAGTTTTCCATGATTTTGTTTCTCGGGTGAAAAAAAATACAACCATTTTAAGACCAATTGAATGTAATAATTTTCAAGAATTAAGATTTAAAAAAAAATGTTCATTATACATGTACATTAATCGTCCTTACCATTAATTTAGCTAGCGAAAAATGTCTCCTCAATACTGTAATATGATGCACGACTCTCAGACAGGGACTCAAAGCTGGACACAAACTGTAAATTATTTTTTTCCATTTCAGAAATGTCCTTTTGAAGCCATTACAATCATCAACTTGCCCAGTAATCTTGAGAGAGATACTACACACAGATATAGTGCAAACTCCTTCAAATTACACAGGTTGGTCTTTTAAGAGATTTACTCATAATTTTCAGTGCTGAAAGTATTGAGAAAACTCAAGTGTTCAAACTCTGCAAAAAAATTGACACTCAATGTACCCTGAATGAAATCAAAAACCATAAGTGAAAACAAATTACAAAAAAGTTTGTCATTATCATATTAAATGATTATTTAGCTCGTGTAAATGTATGTTTATTAATAATTGCTTCACTGAATTGATATTTCCTTGCAGATTACCCACCCCTCGACCAGGAGAAGTTTTAGGTCTGGTAGGAACCAATGGCATTGGAAAATCCACAGCTCTGAAAATTTTGGCTGGAAAACAGAAACCTAATTTGGGAAGATTTGATGTAAGGCTACGAAAGGGGTGAATCTAAATAATTTTTCACCATGATTATCTTCATATTGTTTGTATTTTATGTGTAATGAGATGAAAATGTATATAAATTTAAAAGCATTTGTAAATAGTATAAGTAGGTGTGGGTGTGAAACATAATAGAAACAGCAACCCAACAAGAAATAAACAAGAATGTGGCATTTAAAGGTTACCATATGCTTTTCAACAACAGACAAGCACTTGAACACAAACGCACAAGTATAAAAAAAAAATAGGTGAGAAAACATGCACTCTTTAATGATCACTTGAAAATTAGCTGAATATTTTGTAGGATCCACCAGATTGGACAGAGATATTGACCTATTTCAGAGGGTCTGAATTACAAAATTTCTTCACAAAGATCTTGGAAGATGATCTGAAAGCCATCATCAAACCTCAATATGTGGACCAAATTCCTAAAGCTGTCAAGGTGAGCCTATATTTCTAATTGAAAAGAAGTATGGAATAAAAATTATGAAACACATGTACCATTTAATATAAGATGTTTTTTTTAATGAGAATGAACAAAAGGAGTATACACCAATAAGAAATCATCCCAAAGACTCAAATTCTAAAGACATCTTCAGTTTAAACTTTATAACCTTTTAAAATTTCTATCTTGTAATGTGTGAAATACAAACAAAAATTATAATTTCAGGGGAAAAAAAATTATAGTAACAAATATAAAAAAACAAGATGTGGTATGATTGCCAATGAGACAACTATACACAAAAGACCAAAATGACACAGACAACTATAGGTCACCGTACGGCCTTCAAAAAGGAGCAAAGCCCATACCACATAGTCAGCTATAAAAGGCCCAGAGAAGACAATGTAAAACAATTAAAACGAGAAAACTAACAGCCCTATTTATATAAAAAAATGAACGAAAAACAAATATGTAACACATAAACAAACAACAACCACTGAATTACAGGCTCCTGACTTGGAACAGGCACATACATAAATAATGTGGTGGGTTAAACATGTTAGCAGGATCCCAACCCTCCCCCTAACCTGGGACAGTGGTATGTATAACAATTTGGTGTTAGATAAAATCACATGTGAAAAATTTGAGAATTGCATAATAAATATGGATTTCAGTAGATATTTGGTGTGATTCTGAAGGCCAAAATATGTTATTTGTTATTTACAGGGATCAGTTCAAGCATTACTGGACAAGAAAGATGATTTGAAAAACCAAATTGAAGTCTGTAAACAAATGGGTAGGAATTAATTAAATAATCTTTATGGTTCTAGCTGAATTTTGTAAGCTTTTGTACAAACTCCATAATTTTTTTTTAACCTGGAAATTCCCACTAAAAATATGTGTTTAAAAACAATCGGTTGTAATTGATGAGTGAAATATAGCTGACTATGCTGTATGACCTGTGTCATTTGGTCTCTTGTGGAGAGTTGTGTCATTGACAATCATACTGCAAAGATATTTTGATATTTATCAAAACTGAAAGGATTGTTTTCCTAAAGAAATTTTTTTTCAAAGGGATAAAAATACCTGGTTTTGTCTTTTTTTTTTTGCCCCATTCAAAGCACAAACAAGCAAACCGATATTGAACCAGTGATGAAGAAAAAATAAAATTGCTGTTCACATTCAGACATTTCTGGTGACAAATTTTGTCTGAGGTTCAATTGAATACTATTAGTGGATATAAAACGCCTAAGTGGTCTTTGGTAGTGTGAGTAAGGGAGGTTATGGGTTCAACCCCTGGCCAGGTTAAACCAAATACTTTAAAATTTGTAATTGATGCTTCTCTACGAAGCACAGGGCATTAATGAGTAAGAGCAAAGAATGGTTGACTAATAGTGAGAATAATTGACATCTTCCTGTGTACTGTTACCAAGTGAACTAGCACATTAAAAATCCAGCTCAGCGAGGTGGTCCAGTACAAAGAAGAATTAATATTCATATTTCATTAACATGTTCTCATCCTGAATATGCATTTCAATTTGTCCCTGGATGTTAAGCTGTCATTAAGCAGCCATTCATAGTCCATCGTTCTCAGTAACTTCCATTGACCAAACACTTGAAAGTGAACTAATAGCTCACTGATCATCTAGTTGTTGAAATTGTACATGTATTTTATGTTGTTTAGTAAATAGTGAGATCAGCAGGAGTTTCAGTGAATTGGCTATTGTCCAAAAAAAACATGAGCAAAACTGTGCTGTTCAACCCATGATGAAGAAAAAATAAAATTGCTGTTCACATTCAGACATTTCTGGTGAAAAATTTCTTCTGAGGTTAATCGAATACTTAAAATATCTGTTATGAATTGATATTATAGATTTAGATTGGGAAGTTGCAAACAAAACAATTACTTTTAATATGAATGTCTTAAATAATGTGTCAGAGTAAAGTGACATATCTTACTGTGGACTGTTATCCTCTGAACTAGCATGATAAAAATCCAGCTTAGCGTGTCAGTCGAGAACAGAGCAGGGTTAATATATTTCATTAACATGTTCTTGTCCTGAATATGCATTTTCATTTGCAGCTGTACATTACAAGGGCTATTCCAAAAATAAATGTATGGGGGGAAGAAAGGCACTTTTTATTTGACTCCACCATGCATACATTTTAAAAATTTAATTTAAAAATGTTCAAGCAACCTTTCTTAAATAACCACACCCATCAAATTTTGATAAAAGTGCCTTCCTTCCTCCTCATACAATTAATTCTGGAAAAGCCCTAAGCAGCCATCCATCGTTCACCACTCAATAACTTAATACTTAAAGTGGGGCTATCATTATTGAGCATTCGTTGAGTGTTTGATTTTGCCATTTGCTTAGGGACTTACCGTTTAATATTTTCCTCAGATTTCCGTATTTTTTGCTATTTTACTTTTCATAGTTCATCTTGTTATTGAAATTGTACTAGTATTTCCTGTTGTCTAGTTACTACAGAGAACTAAAGCAGTTTCAGTGTATTGGCCCATGTCGAAGAAAATGTTTTACAAAAGTGTACTGTTGAACCAGTGATGAAGAAAAAATAAAATTGCTGTTCACATTCAGACATTTCTGGTGAAAAATTTCTTCTGAGGTTAAATCGAATACTTAAAAATTTAAAAATAATTGCTTTGACTTCAAATAATGATGATATTAATGTTAGATTTAGATTCGGATGTTACACACAAAAGAATAACTTCATGAATGTCTTGTTTTCATAAAACTTTAGATTTGATGCATGTACGAGATAGAAATGTAGAAGATTTATCTGGAGGAGAATTACAGAGATTTGCCTGTGCAATGGTGTGTATACAGAAAGCTGACATGTAAGTTAAATAGTTCTTGTCAAGTTACTGAATTTGTTTCAAAGTGATACCACTCTTTAAGTGAACACCTTTAACCATAAATTTGTGAAAAAGAATAAAAGGATTTATTACATTTCATCATTTAAAGGTCATAAACAGTCTTCAACAATAGACTAATGTTCAGCTTTAAAAAGACAGAATTCTAGTGATATGCTTTTATGTTTTAAAATAGAAACAGACGGAAGTTGGTTTTAAATGGTTATACAAGAAATAAACAATTTTATGCCTGCGCCTACAATATATCAAATGAATTTTTTTTCAGATTTATGTTTGATGAACCCTCTAGTTATTTAGATGTGAAACAGAGACTGAAAGCTGCCTTGGCAATCCGAGAGCTGATTCATGCTGACAAATATATAATTGTAGTAGAACATGACTTGTCAGTACTAGACTATCTCTCAGACTTTATATGTGTTTTATATGGAATTCCTGGTGCATATGGTGTAGTTACTATGCCCTTCAGTGTACGAGAAGGTAGGTTTGCTGATACTAGGTTTATCACAACGAGAATTTGGAATGATTACCGCACTTGCAGTAAGATTTTTTGTATTAATATTAAAAAGATGATGTGGTATCATTGCCAATGAGACAACTCTCCACAAGAGACCAAAATGACCCAGAAATTAACAACTATAGGTCACTGTACGGCCTTCAACAATGAGCAAAGCCCATACTATGTCTATTTGAATACCATATTATTAGTTTATTACAGCAAGAAAATATGTGTGCATTTAAACAGCTAGGTCCAATTGTAATAACCAGTAGTCATGGTTTAAATGCTAAAAATTGGCTTTTTGACTAAATTGACTGTTTCTTTTGAGTATTTAATCATGGTAATATTACAGTAATGCCACAAAAATGTCCTTAATGTCTAATTTTTTTTGTGACAAACTGTTAAAAGATCCATATAAGGGATCAACACAGGGTTATATATTTGGTGAAGTAGCACTGGTAGACCTATTTGGCAAATGACCGCGATTTTTGGCAAATCTACGCGGAACGGAGAATAAATAGAGGTTCATCGTAAATTTTCTGTTTTACAGAATATTTTGCGGTTCTCCGGAGATTTTCCGTGTCTCAGGGAATTATCCGCGTGTCTCAGGGAATTATCCGTTTGTCCGATTAAACTGGTGTGTATTGAGTCAGTGATAGAACCAGTGATGCGTGAGCGACGGTTATTAATAGATCGTTGTATAATCCGTTATCTGTGAGCAACGGATATTAATAGATCGTTGTGATTATATACACTGTTTACAGTCAGATAAAAATAACCGTCTTATTACCCTTTTTAGTCGAGAAATAAAAAGCGGTGGTTTTGATATTAAAGTTACTTGCAATTTAAATATCGAATTTAGTTCAATAAAGAATAATCTATTTAAATGTGACCAATGAACAGGAAAATGCACGTGGTAACTTTGCAATACTACAAATATGTTCACCTTACAAAATTCTTCTTTATTGTCATGTTAAGATAAATCAGTTCCTGTAAAAACAGTAAAAACAGACTCTTAATTACTGCAGATGCCGTAATCCGACATTATGTCATACTGATTTAACACTTGTCTAATGTGAGCAATACCTGCTGTGATATTTTTGCAATACAACATGGACAAGCGGAAGGTCGTAAATCAGTCTGTTGATCCGAATTTAACTTTACCTGTTCAGATATTTATTTATGGAGGATATC
The DNA here is from genome assembly GCF_965363235.1 of Mytilus galloprovincialis. Taxonomy (NCBI): domain Eukaryota; kingdom Metazoa; phylum Mollusca; class Bivalvia; order Mytilida; family Mytilidae; genus Mytilus; species Mytilus galloprovincialis. The sequence continues at coordinate 76,925,535 of NC_134845.1, read as the reverse complement.
ATAGATACATTTAATAAATTGTATTGTATTCAATGGAGATAATTTAAATACACAATATAATTTATTAAGACATATTTGCAGGTATACATTGAACATGTTTTCTCCAACCAAGAAGGTTTGATATTGAATGCTTTTTTTTTTTTTTTTTTTTATCAAACTTCGATCTGATCAGTCTCGTAGATTATAAACGAGTAATTCGTTTATAGTCACACATTGTTACTCTTCTAACGTCTTTTTCTTTGTGCTATTAAAAAAAAACTCACAATTTTCCACATCAGATCGACATTTATATATATATGAATACTGGAAATCTTTTTTCCGTCCGACACCACGCTCCCCACAAGAGCCCCAAGATATAATCATACCTGTCAATCACTAGCCGCAAGTTGAACATTTTGGCCAGCCTTCCTCGTGCTTACAATTATGACATCGTTGCGAATTTCTTTTTTTAAATTGACATGTGAAAAGAATAAAGTGATGGGAAGTTTATTTTACGACCTATCAAGACTTCTTGTGATTCTAACAAGATTTTTCTTAGGCCGCATTTCTTTCTAACAAGAATTTTGTAAACGTTGTGTCGCGTGTGTTCTGTTTTCTACACGAGTAGAAACAAATACATCGTTTGATAAATCTTTAATGACCCGGTTTGAATTTTCAATAATGCATGCACATGTTGTTGGTAATCAGACTTTTTTACAAACGTAGAAACAAATACTTCGTTTAATCAGGTTGAAGTTAGAAAAAAATGCAGCGTTTGTACTAACAAACGACAAACTGCAGACGCATTTTTAGCGTTTGCATAGTTTGTCAAAGTTTATGTAAACTTTGCAAACGTATGTGTTTGGAAGAAATGATCAAAACATGTGCGAGCATAGCCGTTTGCATCGTTTGCATCTTTAATGAGTCTGAATCCGTAACCGTCAAAATAGCATGCTTTACAAAAAGATCAGCCAATTCAAACGTTTCTTTACACAAAGATGATTTTAAGTACGTCATACATTACATGTAAACATTTATTTAAGTAAATTTTTTTCGTATCTATCTTTTTCGTATCTATCAATTTGGTTACAGGGTTTATGCAAGTAAGTTGTACCGTGTGGTGCGTTTTCAGATTCATTTCTCAACAACTTCCTGTGAACCGAAATATATCGGCGGGGGTATCAACGGCGGCAAGCTTACAGTTTAACTTGCTTAGATTTTATTTAAGTCAGTTTATTGAAATAAAATTGAAAATGGAAATGGGGAATGTGTCAAAGAGATAGTAACCCGACCATAGAAAAACAGCAGCAGAAGGTCACCAACAGGTCTTCAATGTAGCGAGAAACTCCCGCACCCGGAGGCGTCCTTCAGCTGGCCCCTAAACAAATATATACTAGTTCAGTGATAATGAACGCCATACTAATTTCCAAATTGTACACACGAGACTAAAATTAAAATAATACAAGACTAACAAAGGCCAGATGCTCCTGACTTGGGACAGGCGGGAAAATGTGGCGGGGTTAAACATGTTTATGAGATCTCAACCCTCCCCCTATACCTCTAGTAGCCAATGTAGAAAAGTAAACGCATAACAATACGCACATTTAAAATTCAGTTCTAAAGAAGTCCGAGTCTGATGTCAGAAGATTTAACCAGATAAAATAAACAAAATGACATTGTTTTTGCAGAAGATTAATCCAGACATTAACGTACTTTGGCTTCCCATTTGTTCCACTGTGTAGGATAACTTATTTACGCATTACATCATTAATAATTACCAATATTAAAATGCTGAAATGCTAGTTGTATACTTATTATTTTACTAATTTGCGTTTTGGTTCCGTTTAAATTTGCTGTTATAGCATGTATAGATTCCTTGATTTTCATAACTTATCTAGTTTCAGTTGTTAAATACTAGTCTGTGGCATATGGTCTCTTAACGAGAGTTTTCTCATTGGCAATCACACCACATCTTTTTTTTAAACGGACTCATTTAGCATTTGTTATATTCTCAACGGTTGAGAAAAACTCCATGGATGACAAGTCAACTGGGGTTTTGAGTTGAACATTTTGATTGTGTATGTTTATAAGGGTTTGAATAGGATTTATATAGAAGAAGAGAGAATATATATGGACAAAAAGTGCACAACAAAGGGCCAAAAAAGTAAATTAAATAGACACCAAGAAAACAAAGAATATAGAATAATGGGGGAAAATATGAAGACTACAGAAAAATTACTTACAACTATAAGACAATATTCAAGACCCTCGTATGTGTTCAAATACAATCTGTATACACTATAGTATATATCTTGCTATAAAGTTCCGTTCTCAAGGTTTTTTGCTCGAGCCTGACTGTCTGATTCTATTTAATTTTTAAATTGATGTCCAGTGGCAAACATTTCTAGAGTTGTGTCATTCAGGAAATAAATACAAGAAAAAATGAATCTGTTCATGCGCGGGTTGGTTAAAAATAGAGCTCCCTACATATATCTTGTTTAAAAAAATATTTATTTTACTCAGCTATCTTCAAGGCACTATCTTCTTCTGTTACATGAAATTGTGATACTGTAAAATTGACTGATTAGATTTTATTTTAGATTGCCAAAGTTTGAAGTAGTAGAAACCATTTCCGTGACCTGTGTTTGTTGCACTCTGTGGGTAAAATCCAGTAGTTTGTTTTAGCCTACTGAGATTTTAATAACTTATTTTCGAATGATGGAACCATATCAAAATAATAAATTGAACACGGGTTTGACAGTCAGTAAACTGTCACACAAGAAATAGATTGAATGTTGCATGTACACTAGTCCAATTTGTAATGTTGTCTTTACGTCCTTCCACATTCTTTTTTTTTCTTCAAAATCCGGGATCCGCTTTCGAATATATTATGGGAGTCTGTCAATGGAGATAGAGATACATTTAACGACCTTGACTGGCTGCACAACCCTTGCACGGTAGATAAATACATCATACACAGATACACTGGCTGGTTAAAGGGACAATAAACCAGAAGTGTAAATTGCCCCAGGTATTTTAAGTATATTGTGTGTAATGTGTCAACAGCCACGTGTTCGTGAATTCATAGTCGCTTGAATTTTAGTGATATATGTATGAAAAAAAATTTAAAAAATACTGTTATATGTATAATATATATGAAAAAAAAATTTAAAAAATACTGTTATATGTATAATATATATGAAAAAAAAATTTAAAAAATACTGTTATATGTATAATATATAACATGTATAATATATAGAGAATAATACATGGCAAAATCCGTATCATATGTCGTATCATCCCGAGACATCAATATCAGCCCAAGGGCCTTTAGGCCCGAGGGATGATATTGGTCGAGGGTGATACGGCATATGATACGGATTTTGCCATGTATTATTCTCTATTTATCATATGTTTAGTAGTAAATACAGTAGTTTTGCATATGTGATAAATAGCCTGTTGTTTAATCCATATCGCGCAACTTTGATGCGCACCCTTTATCGCATACCCTTTATCACACCCATATGATAAATATATATTATACATATAACAGTATTTTTTTTTCATACATATATCACTCAAATTCAAGCGACTGTGGTGAATTCAAAGATAATCAAAATGATCTAATTCACGTGGTAATCTACCATGCAGCTACGCATCATCGCACATCGCAAACAACTAGCTTTGCATTGTAAGATATTTAATTATACCCCCGCTTTGAAAAAAAGGGGGGTATACTGTTTTACCTCTGTCTGTCCTTCCGTCAGTCTGTCAGTCAGTCCGTCCGTCCCATGAATATTTTTCGTCACATTTTTTGTCAGGAACTACACTACCAGGATTTCTGAAATTTGGTTTCAGGCTTGATATAAGTCAGCTATACTTGGAACTTGATGCGTTTTCAGATTCATCACTCAACAACTTCCTGTTTACCGAACACTTGTTTGATTTTACACATGATAGCCAAGTTGAAAAATTTTCGTCACATTTTTCTCAGGAACTACAATACAAGGATTTCTGAAATTTGGTTTAAGGGTTAATATAAGTCAGCTATACCGTGGTAACCAAGGTCTGTCTACTTAACTGTTTATATGGGAATTGGTGAAAAAGTCATAGTTCAAAGTCATTAAATGAGCGTAAATAAGTGTTCCGTGAAAATTGTTTTCGAAAATCTAATTTGTTCATAATTCTTTTATGTAATAAACTTATTTAAATAAATTTGTACCTTCCCTTGTCTGATCACCAGCATGGCTAAAGGTATTACTCCCAAATGTATTGTGAGGTGACACGTTCAGGTATTCAAGCGATTTCCTGTCGGACTTGCAAGTTCATGCATCGCTTCACTTCTAAGGGTATTGATCAGTGTATACGACCGATAACTTTTGAACTATCAGGTGTATAGTATAAATCTCTGTCTTGCGTGTCCGATATACATGATATACTAGTCATTACTAAACGCATAAGCTTGTTTATAAATTACATTTCTGTTGTAAAGAATATTATTTATAAAAATCTATATAATTCAAAAAAAAAAAATTTGATAAAATAAAAATCTGTTTTCACATTTTTTCCAAGGGTAAATTTGGGGAAATGTAAGTACTCGTTCTCAAAAGTGAAGGACAGTTTGAAACGTACAAGAAATATTGATTTAACAAAAATATACGCACATATCGACCATTCTTTAATACGCCTTGATAGAAAGTTACGGAACTATAGATAGTTGCAATTCAAAATTATATACATTTTTACATTGAACATAAGAAAGAAACATACATTTTGTTTATTTGGGTTAAAAGTTCGGTAAATAAACTAGTCCTCGTATGACAACAGTATGTTATCATGGGATGTCGATGTACGAAGAAGAAGAAGAGAACTTATTTGAATTAAATACAGGTCGATATTTAACTTGCTTTGGGTTCATCGAAGTTATGGACATAGTAAAATCACAGATTTCTATTTCAACAAGATTGTTCTCGAACAAAGGAAGGAGTTGTCGTCTCAATTGTTGGCTATAATGTATAATGATGTGAACATGGTTCTGAAAGTACATTATGCAAAATTTCCTGTTCCGGCATGCATGTTATACATGCCACTGGACAAACACTAATTATCCCCAAGGGTTGTGAATATTTTGCTGGAAAACTATTGAGTATCAAAGTTTCAAATTAATTTCGGGATTTACTTTCCTTCTTGGTATTCAATATTCAATAACAGAAAAAAGAATAAACTGCTTGTCCGCTAAATAGGGGTATTCTTGTTATAGTTATATTAAAAAATAGGGATATATGACATTAAATTGGTTCTGTCTTTTTTTTTAAACATCGTTAAAAAGATGTGTGTCTAAGGTGAACGACACAAGAACCCTGTAATACTAGTACGAGAGCATGTAAACATTCCTTCTCAATAATATGTTTGTATTGGAAATCTTTTCATACAGATTGACAACTCATGGTCCGATATGCATGTAATATTTGCCACACGACGCCCATAGTTCTTTCTACCATCATCATCTTATTCTTTGATATTGCTGTAAACATCGATGGTTCACACCCAAACAAAATGGAAGTAATGTACCTTCTGATAGCTTCTACGTGTTATACACTTGTGAAACTTAATATATAGACGAAATTTCGGTATTAAAATGAATCTACATCTCACAAACAGGATTTTTAAATCACGATTTTGAGCAATCGTTGTAGGTTCATGAATATTCATATGGTGCTTTTCTTTAGCGCCAATTGGAAAAAACGTATCTTTAAATAAAGTTTACATTATTACACATATTCCTCAGAAATCAGTTATCATAAAACCATACGAGTTATGATAAACCTTGATAAAACAAAGTTCTGTTATCATAAAACATTAAATAATGCACTATGTAAACTGGAGTAAAATTATGAGAGTTCTAAGCACTGTACATGTACTATAGTAAAGTTGTAAGTCTGTTCTGTCACAAAACTTTTAAGCGATGGTCCATGCAGTTATATTCATGTCTGGAAATGTCCTTGGCTGTTTATCCAAAAGATATAGTCTGTTTTTTTCTGTTTCCCATCGTTTTTTGAGAAATGCATTTAAGAGTGAATCGTTAACTGGGTAAAGACCAGTGGCAAATATCTCTTTGTTCGTTCTGTCGATTTGGGAAGATATTTTCTAATTCATTTGAAAATATTTATATGTGTTTGCAATGTTCAATGCTTGGACTTTGAAAAGACGCTAATAAAGCTAACTAAATATTATTTTGATAAAAGAGGTAATACAACAAATTTAATTTTACAAACAAATAATTCTGTAAACATCGCGTGTGAGGGTTTACACGGAGTTAAAAGAAAAGACAACAGGGGAAATCTGATGAAAAAAAAAATCCCGAAAATTCGTAGTAACAGGAAATTAAACAATAATTGAAACCCCCTTCTCAAACAAATGTACCTCATGACCTGTATTATGCTGAGGTACAATTTTTTTGGTGAAAAAAATATAGAATGCTGGAAGTGTTTCGATGTGCTATTGGAAAATCCTTTGAAAAAAATGGGTAGGGTTCACCAGGCCACGGCTTAGGTAGCACTTCACAGAAAATATAGTTACAATTGAGCCACAGAATGTTGAATAACCTTCCAACCCTGGCCTTCTAATACGTTAGGCCATGCAAAACTACAGACCTATCTACGGAGTGCTACCATACTCACATGCTCCCGATACTAGTATGTTGAAGAAGTAATGAAATTAATAGAACCAGAGCCGGATTTAGTGGGGAATGGCGTTGATGAGAGTTTTTAATAGTCTTGATTTGATTGATTGATATCATGGAGGTTTTTAACGACACTGACTCAATGACTGGCTATACAACACATAGAAGCTTTTGACGACATAGACTGCCTAAACAGCCCTTTGAGTTTCTCAGTCGGCTATAAAGGGGGAATGACACGGTGTCCGCCCCCTTTTGTTGAAAAATAAATATTGATTATATAGGGAATCACTTGAGAATGACTGGAGCTGGTCCTCTCATGACATTATCAGTTAGTCTCCCCTCTCCTTATATATATAAAAAAAAATATGGATCTGCCACTGAGAACAAGTTTAATAAATTAAAAAAAAGAATGTGTCACTAGTATACACGGATGCCCAATCCGCACTATCATTTTCTATGTTTAACAGACCAAGGACTATCTTTAATTAGTATAGAAAGTCCCTGAGTGGACTGAGGAAATGAGGTAATTCTTATTTGGCATTAAATTTAGAAAGATCATATCATTGTGAACATGTGTACTAAGTTTAAAATTGATTGGATATCAACTTCATGAAACACTACCTCGACCAAAAACTTCAACCTGAAGCGGGACAGACGGACGAACGAACAAACGAACAGACAAGACCAGAAACAATGCTGAGAATGGAACATCCAAAATATATATTTTTAATCTTTATTGCAAAATTACACCCATAAGGGTCAAGCAATATAAACAAACATTGTAATATAAGGTAATCTTATACACTCCCACTCCTGAAACACAAACAAAATTAAAAGTCATCTGATTGCAATCTTACAACTGTTAATACTGATGAAGTCGCTTTATCATTGATTTATAAGATACAAGTTGTGACCTTCGAAATTGTTTTATATTATTTTATTTATATATTTTCCTATAGACTTTTAAGGTACCTCCGTTGTCCTTAAAAAAATCCCTTCCATAATATCCAAAACTTCATCGTTGATTTGAAAAAAAAATGATTTTAGATTTTCGATTATCAATTGAAATGAACCTACTAGAGCCTCAACTTTCAAGCGCACAATAATGTCAATCATTACACATCACTTTAACCCTTTAATTGACATTCCACAATCGGTCAGTAACATCACCTGTGTTTATAGTTACAGGGTATTTCCCGCCGTTGGACAATCCCGTGCAGTCGACACAATTGATTTTTAACATTCTCTATTATGAGCGAGGTCAAGTTTTAGATCAAGTTAATTACATATATTTTTAACGTTAATTATATATATTAATTATTAAAAAAAAACGTATCATCATTTCTTTTCTTTTCTTTTTTTTTTGCTAGTATAGTAAATAAATCTCAATCCCGGGATTTAGATACACTTAACATTAGACCTGGAAGTGCCTTCTTATAAATGGAGAAACTGTCTTTCACATTAAAATTTAAAAGAATATTATCGCTCAGGCATATTTTAAATTTTGTAATAAGATGATTGGTTGTTGGTTGTTTAACTTCCAGTGGCAAATATTCCATAAATGTCAGGACGAACTTAGTTTTAAGATCGAACTCTCAAAAAATAATTGAAAAACAGTAATGATGACAGAAGAACTTTGATACGTGTGAAATAACCATCCAATCTTTTAAATATAACTTATTTATATTTCAAAAAGTAACAGATTAGTTTACAAGACGTGCATTGACGTACTTTCATATCTTTAAAATGGAACTTCTTTGTCTAAAAGACAACCAACGAGTTGTCGAAATCCAGTTGCATGCATACTATATACATACATATGCATATTATGCATCGACGATCGTTGTATTACGTAACATACTGCTATACCAATTGACCCCTGATATCATCTAAGGTTAGAACTTCCTCCAGGCCGTTCATTTTATTTTTGTTCCAATAAACGGTTCTTGAATCAATTATAATTTCTGAAGTATTTACGATGAAAGCATTATTCTCAAATCGTCTTACACAATGATAAAATTGTATTTATACCACAATTGAAAAGTAATTTAATAAAACAAATGACAGATGAACTGATTAATTATAAAGATGAATGTATGTCCATATGCTCATATATATATATACACATTCGGACTAAAATTCGCAACTAGTTATTATCTCATCGTAGCATATTGTTAATTTTGCTAATATATGCCTTCAACCCCAAGAGGTATCAATGTGCATTTCATTCTGAAAGATTAATGGATCAGCAGGTGATCAAGACCGTTTTAAAAATTCCTATTTGCCAATGAAGTTTAAATGATCTGCGGCCTCAGAAATACACATGTATTTTTCCATCATAAAAGTAAACCTTTAACCCCGAGAAATATATAATCTGTTTCTCTCTAAATTTACAGAAACATTATCATATGTGATAAATTTTTGAAAATTCCTTATATCTCAATCGATTAATGATACTAGTAGTTCTGTAAACTTCTACATATATCACAATCTGTACCTCAATACAACCGTCCCTCACACTTAACGGATTATACAACGATCAATTAATGATTGAACGTCGCTCACGCATAACGGATTATACAACCGACCTTTTAATAACCGTCGCTCACGCATCACTGGTTCTATCAATGACTCAATACACACCCGTTTTATCGGACAAACGGATAATTCCCTGAGACATGGAAAATCTCCGGAGAACCGCAAAATATTCTGTAAAACGGAAAATTTACGATGAACCTCTATTTATTATCCGTTCCGCGCAGATTGGCCAAAAAACACCGATTTTTTTACAAAAATCACGGTGATTTTCCAAATAGGTCTGCCAGTGTAGGTCTTCCATCAACTTGAAGCATGTGTTGTGAATTTTTTAAAAAGAAGTGAAAAAATAGGGTTTTACAGTTCACTGAACATGCTGAAGATGTTCTTCTTTTACATGGTCTTTCCCACGGTTTCAAATGCACTTTTTTGTTCGGTTGTACCAGATTTGCCACAGGTGTAATACAAATTAAATAAAATTCATAGAACAGTTTGTCAAACCAATGATGAGGAAGATAATTTGCTGTTCACATTCAGACTTTTCTGGTGACTTTGTCTTTCTGAGGTTGAGGTCAATGTATTTAGAATATTTACCTCTTGTTTGTCAATATATGGAATAGCTTTACAAACTTTGTCACACATTTTTCAAGTACTATCTAGCATGACTGCTTTATATTTTGTCATTAGCACTACAGTGCTGAGTTACAACATGTGGCATGTTGAAGCCCTTCACCTACTTTCTGTTTTCCATTTCTTTCGATTATGAGTTGAGTATACTTAGCATGTCAATGAGTGCATTTTTGTTATCTTTACTGCGGTTAGGTTGAGTTCTCAATTACATGACTGCTTAAGTGCCAGTTTTAACGGTTATTTGAGTCCAACATTAACAAATTCTTTATTTAATGTTGCTTGTCCATGCCTTTTCTTGTGTATGTTGGTAGGGAATTTCAGCAGTTTATTTAACGTATTCTTGAGTATTGTTTTATAATGGTCTTCTCCCAGTCTTTTTAATGCACTTTTTATACCAAATATATACAGAATGCATTTAGAGTAAATAATACCTTGAAGGAAAGTGTTTTGTCAAACCAATGATGAGGAAGATAATTTGCTGTTCACATTCAGACTTTTCTGGTGACTTTGTCTTTCTGAGGTTGAAGTCAATGTATATGATATAAATTTGTATGTTTAAAAAAAAAAGATTTGGTATGATTGCCAATGACAATGAAGGTGACAACTCTTCACAAGAGTTCAAATAACATTGGTTTATTTCAAGGAAAAAATACATTTTTGGGCTAATTTGCTATTGCATTTTTAATCTCAATTGCCCTTTTCTCTAAACGCACCACCTGAATGATAATTGTGTGTCATGCTCACATCTTAGTGAAAATTAACAATAGAACTAATGATGAGTAAGATAAATTGCTGTTCACATTCAGACTTTTCTGGTGACCAATTATCCTTTCTGAGGTCTGGTTCAATTCTGAATGATACACAATGATACAGCCGATTGCGTTGCATGTTTAGCTAAAGGTAATGTCTTTGGCTAGCTTGCATGTTAGCTGAATTGTGAAGTCATTATTAGGTAAGGTATACTACCCTTTCTTTCCAAGTAGTCTAATTCGATAATATGTCGGACTAGTCTATTTTTAAAGGAGGGCAGTTTACCTAACCAAATAATGACTTTACAGTACAGCTAGCAAGCAAGCTAGCCAAAGATATTACCTTTACTTGCACACTCAATGCAATTGACTGTAAATCTTAAAAGTCATTGATAGTATGGCTTGAATGGGCAGGTAGGTAAGTATGTAGGAAATGTTTGTAGTTCTTGTTTATTTTGGCCTTATCCAGGGTGTTTATAACCATTTCACCTTTGACTGCCCAGACAAAATTATTTTTTCTTTGAAAGCCCTATGTTTGAGTCAAATGAAAATTGATACTTGCTAGTGAAAGTTGAGAATTTTTTTAATTATGTATGGAAATATAGACATTCTGATTTAGGCTTGTAGCTAGAAAAGTTTTTGGCACAAGGCTGATATGTAAGAATGCTCAGTTGATTTTGACACAGTTTTCAGCAAAAAGGAATACCATGTTTATACTTTCATCCAGCCAAAATACAAAGAAAGATAAGGCAATGTTTTTGAGCAGAAATTTAACAGAATAATGCTACTTCTGGTCGGCCATGATTCACTGTCAGCTGTCTGAATGATAAAAAAAAAATGGATTAATGATCTTTTTGTATAGAAAACAACACAGAATGAAATAAAAACATATAAAACAATGAGAAAAGTGTTTGGTTGAACCAATGACGAGTAAGATAATTTGCTGTTCACATTCAGACCTTTTCTGGTGACTAATGGTCTTAACTGAGGTTGTTATAATTCTGAAGGCAACATGACTGCTAAGCTTCAGGCCAAATAAAAGTGTATTTGTGGTTTTAGTTACCAAATCCACCCTATTTTAAACCCCTGACCCTAGAACTTTTTTTTTATAAAACAATGATGAATAAGATAATTTGCTGTTCACATTCAGACTTTTCTGGTGACAAATGGTCTTAACTGAGGTTGGTTATAATTCTGAAGGTAACATGACTACTCAGCTTTATAGTCATACATGTTAATTAAGATTCTGTTCTATAAAGAAATTCAGCTGTCTGAATTGGTTAAAAAAGGTTAGACGAATTTGTACCAAATATGACACAGATAGTATTATAAGTGTACAAAACAATAAAAAATAGTGTTAAGATAAAACAATGATGATGAATAAGATAATTTGCTGTTCACATTCAGACTTTTCTGGTGACAAATGGTCTTAACTGAGGTTGGATTTAAATCTGAAGCCTGTCAAGTAAAATTTTATTCTTTAAAGAAATTTGAGCTTGTTAAGGATATCTAATTTTTGGCAACTGGTAACCGTTTGTATTCGAAAGTTACTTTTGCTGCTAGTTTGCTAATAATGTTACTCGTATTGAAGTTTATAAATAGACAAGATGCCATGCACTACAGGATTATGAACATGTATTTAAATTTCTTAATCATGTTTATTGAAACAAATTTGAACTAGCTATCAACACAGTTCTTGAAAATTTGACTTTTCTGCCTGAAAACCATGAGTTGCTTAATACTTACATGTATATGGATGATTACTGTAAATGATTATATTACGGAAACTGAACTCTCTTGTTGATTCAATTTTCCCGAAAATGATACAGTATTCAAAAATTGTAAATATGATAAAGGGATATCTGTCCCTACAAGCAAACCATTTAACACAAATAGTTCTACTACACTGAGGTTGTGAGCTCAAACTCCTATGTGGGTGCATTCTTCTTGTTCCTTAATTGATTAGGATTGTCCGTTTTCTATCGAAGGTCGATTGTTTTCTCCAGCTTCCTCCAAGTTAAGAATATGGCCGCCACAAAATAGCCCAAAAGTGACGTTAAAACACCAACAATTAATCGATCTTGACACGATTTTTATATGACCGCAAAAATTGAATATTTTTTGGTCGTATCAGGGTTCTCGCTAAGGATTTCTGAAGGCAAGTCCAGGGACTCGTCATTTTTGGCCATGGTGAGTCCAACAGCAAGAAGAAGATAATTTATTGCAATATAATGTAATATTTTAGTCTCCATGGCCTACCACAGCAATGAAATCACATTAAATTCAGATTTCTTTTAAACTAAAGCTATAAAATGATGATATTTGTGTTTAACCGTGTTCAGTTTATACAAAATATTTCAATCTTGATGCATCTGTGGACTCACCAGTTTTGGAAATGATGAGTCCAGACAGATTTTGATGAGTCCAGGACACATGGACTCGCCTTAGTGAGAACCCTGTCGTATATTGGTATCACGTTGGCGGCGTCGTTGTCTAAAGACTTTCGGTTTTCGCACTATAACTTTAGTATAAGTAAATAGAAATCTATGAAATTTAAAGACAAGGTTTTTGACCATAAAAGGAAGGTTGGGATTGATTTGGGAGTTTTTGGTCCCAACAGTTGAGGAATAAGGGCCCAAAGGGTCCAAAATTAAACTTTGTTTGATTTCAACAAAAATTGAATTCTTGGGGTTTTTTGATATGCTAAATCTAAACATGTACTTAGATTTTTGTTATTATGGGCCCAGTTTTCAAGTTGGTCCAAATCATGGTCCAAAATTAAACTTTGTTTGATTTCAACAAAAATTGAATCCTTGGGGTTCTTTGATATGTTGAATCTAAACATACCGTATACTTAGATTTTTGATTATAGGCCCAGTTTTCAATTTGGTCCAAATTGGGGTCCAAAACTAAACTTTTTTTGATTTCAACAAAAAATGTATATATATATATGGGGTTCTTTGATATATGCTTAATCTAACCATGTATTTAGATTTTTGATGTTTGGGCCCCGGTTATCAAATTGGTCCACATTGAGGTCTAAAGGGTCCAAAATTAAACTTTATTTGATTTCATCAAAAATTGAATTCTTGGGGTTCTTTGATATGATGAATCTAACCATGTTTTTAGATTTTGGATATTGGACCATAATAGGTAATGTCCAATTTAAAATTTAAAGTTTTTTAGTTTAAGTTCTTAGACCACACATAGATGCCAACCATAACGATTTTTCCGTAGTTTTTCCGATTTTGCGATAAAAACTACGCTATTACGATCAAAGTCAAATAGTTACGGATTCCCAATCATCGCCGTTCAATTTTGTAAAACGCGGATTTTTATCATTACTTTTCTGTTCTGGTCCGGTACTTAGAAAACGCCAATGTAATGCCTCCGGTTTCTCGGGAGTATTAGCCTATTGTTGGGAACTAACTGACTTCCGAAGAGGCATACCTGCATTTTAAAGTAGCTTTTCCCCTTTCTCTACCTCTCCTTGACAAAACGAAAATGTACGAGTGGAGAACATCTACAAAATTAATGAATGGAATACATACTAAAGACAACATGTTGAATGACAAATTTTAGTGCACATCATTTAGCAACCACTTGTCAGTAATTTTTATTGGTAAATGCAAGTTTATGAATGACTACTGAAAACTTTTCAAAAATACGGAAAATTTGATAGTTTGTTACGAATTGTGTCAAAATGGGGTTGGCATCTATGGACCACATTCAGTATGTGTCAGAAACCTGTGTTGTGTCAACTATTTAATCACAATCCAAATTCAGAGCTGTATCAAGCTTGAATGTTGTCTCCATACTTGCCCCAATGTTCAGGGTTCGAACTCTGCGGTCGTATAAAGCTGTGCCCTGTGGAGCATCTGGTTGAAAATGTGGTGAATATTTTGCTAAACATATTTAAGATTACTGTAAATGATTACTGTAAATGATTACATTTCGGAAACTGAACTATCTTGTTGATTCTATTTTCCCGAAAATGATACAGTATTGATGTTTTATATAGGGATTTTTGTCGCTACAATCAAATGTGTTGAAAATGGACCGTTTAATCAAACCATGAGTATTTACCTACATATATTGATGATTACTGTTAATGATTATATTACGGAAACTGAACTATCTTGTTGATTCAATTTTCCCGAAAATGATAACAGTAATCATAAAGTATACATATTATATAGTGATATCTGTTCCTACAAGCAAAACAATAAAGTGTTTTCCCTGAAATTAATTGTTTTAGGGGAGAGGCTTGGAAGGCACTTTAATTAAAATTTGATGGGTGGTGGTTATATAATAAACATTAAAAGGAAATATCCAATTAAAAATTGATGCATAGTGGAATCAAATAAAAAGTGCCTTACTGCCCCCCATACATTATTTATTTTTGGAACAGCCCTAATATAATTCTTAAAAATATTGAAGATTACTGTAAATGATTATATTACGGAAACTGAACTTTCTTGTTGATTCATTTTTCCCGAAAATGATACAGTTTTGATGAAATACACATATAAATATGATTATATACAGATATCTGTTGCTACAAGCAAACCTTTTATAATTATATTTGTTGAACATGTAACTTTGTTTAATACAAACCATGAATACTTATCTAATACCTACATATATTGTTGATTTATACTGTAAATGATTATATTAAGGAAACTGAAATATCTTGTTGATTCAATTTTCCCGAAAATGATACAGATTTAATGAAGTACACAAATGATTTAGTCATTTCTGATGCTGAAACCAATTTTAACAATGGTTATCATTTCTTTGACAGGTATCAATATATTTTTGGATGGATTTGTGCCAACAGAGAATTTGAGATTCCGAGAAACTTCATTGACATTTAAAGTGGCAGAAACAGCTATGGAAGAAGAAATAAAAAGAATGTGCAGATACGAATACCCTAATCAGAAAAAATTCTTAGGTAGGTTGAACAAAAATGTTACTTTTATGAAATGACATAAAATTATCTGTAAGGATTGGGGGAAACAATACTTGGTTTTTATTTCTAGGGAAAAAAGAGAATTATAGAAGTCTTCTGGAATGGTTTATAATTTAGTTTAGTAGATGGTATTCTTATGCCCCCTCCATGACTGATGGGGCCATTAAGATGTCTTCAGTAGTCCCATTGGATTGGACTATGGTCCAAGAAAATGATGCACATTAGCATAAGTATACTGTTGAACCAGTGATGAAGAAAAAATAAAATTGCTGTTCACATTCAGACATTTCTGGTGAAAAATTTCTTCTGAGGTTCAATAGAAAACTTAATGATCATACAACAAAAATTTGAAGAATAAGTTGTGTTAGATTTAGGTTGTGAAGTTGTACAAAAATATTACAGTGAATTATATATGGCTTTTAAAATTAGAGAGAGCTTGTGTAAACTTGTTAACTGTACACAAACACATTACCGTTGTAAATAAACTCATCATAGATACCAGGACTAAATTTTGTATATACGCCAGACGCACGTTTCGTCTACAAAAAGACTCATCAGTAACGCTCGAATCCAAAAAAGTAAAAAAGGCCAAATAAAGTACAAAGTTGAAGAGCATTGAGGACCAAAATTCCTAAAAGTTTTGCCAAATCCAGCTAAGGGTATCTATGCCTGTGGTAAAAAAGCCTTAGTATTTCAAAAATTCAAAATTTTGTAAACAGTTTATTTATAAATATAACCATATCAATGATAATTCATGTCGGCACAAAAAGTGCTGACTACTGGGGTGGTGATACCCTCGGGGAAATAAATCTCCACCAGCAGTGGCATCGACCCAGTGGTCGTTTTTGCACAAATGTTTTACTTGTTACTTAATAAATCATGTTAATTTTGTCTTTTTTTTTCAGGAAATTTCACACTCTCTGTAAAAACAGGCCAGTTCACAGATTCAGAAATTATTGTAATGTTGGGAGAGAATGGAACAGGGAAGACGACATTCATCAGAATGCTGGCAGGAAAATTAGCCCCAGATGAAGGAGGTAAGAAGATAATATATCATATACTTTTAAAACAAAAATAGCTCACAGATCATCTTGTTACAGTTAATTTCCTAATGCATGTAAAGCAAGACTTTGGTTAGCTTGCTTGCTTTGTTTGTATATTGTATGATTTATTTTGGATAATATCCAATTAAATTCAAATATGATATATACAGGTTGAACTATGCCTACATAAACTGTTTAAAGATGTCAATCTTATTTACAAAGCTTGTATAAACAATTATACAAACAAAGCAAGCAAACCAACCAAAGTTTTACTTTGCAAGCACTAGGAATTCAGCTGTATAAATAAATAGCTGACAGTTCATCTTGTTATTTAAATTGTACAAGTATTTTATTTGACTAGCTATTATAGATATCTGCATGGGTTCCAATGTGTTTGGACTTTTGGCTAAGAAAATGATGCACATATGTGTACTGTTGAACCAGTGATGAAGAAAACATAAAATTGCTGTTCACATTCAGACATTTCTGGTGAAAAATTTATTCTGAGGTTCAATTGTATACTTTAAGTTGACAAAAAATGCTTTAAATGTTCAGGATTCAAATATAGATGATTTAAAGCAGAGTATTTAATCATGGGAATGACTATTGGGGTAAACTTTGGTAAGGCATGGTACTTATCATATCCTTACACTTCTCAACACAAAGGGACCTTTGTATTTGCTTCTCCTAGATACCTATTTCAGACTTGCATTAAACTTTTTTCAGTATATAGCATATTATATCATTATGTACTGCCCTTTCATATTTGGTGTTTCCTGAAAGCAAAATGTAGACTAACATTGATTTATGTGGAGAGGGGGTATTGTTATGTTAGTTTTATGTTCACACAGTAACTTAAAGTTTGTTTGTGTACCTGAAGGAAAAGTTTGTTTATTTTACTAAATGAAATGTGAAAACATTGATCAATGTTCATGATGTTATGTATAGACTTATAATATATTTCTTATGATATGTTCAAATGAAATATTGTTTTTCAGGCTCCTGTCCTGTATTGAATGTGAGTTATAAACCCCAGAAGATCAGTCCTAAGTCTCAAGGAACAGTGCGACAGTTATTGCACGATAGGATCCGTGATGCCTACATCCACCCTCAGTTTGTTACTGATGTGATGAAACCCATGATGATGGAAGCTATCATTGACCAAGAGGTTTGTACACTGTTTTAGCAAATACTTTTGTCTTCATCGTGCTGGTGGTATTTATTCCTCTATTTGTTGTGACAATTTTATAGATTAAATTTTTTAGTTTTTTTTGTACGAAATTGAAAGAGTGGATTGTTTGACATCTGATGCCTTATAGAATGTATGTCAGTCAGCTAGGAAAATGAGGGCAAATAAAAAAAAAAATATGATCAGAATTGTCTGATGAGGATTGCTGAGAATGATCTTATTCAAATGTGAAAATAAATAAATCTTAATTTACACGGAAAGTATATACATACAGTAAGCTTAGAGTGATGTTGATTATTACTGTAAATGATTATATTACGGAAACTGAACTATTTTGTTGATTCAATTTTCCCGAAAATGATAACAGTAATCATGAGATGTACACATTTTATAGAGTTATGTCAGCGACCGTTTTCAGAAGCTTAAATATGAGTAGATGTCAAAATAAGCAGTACAAGTATCCCTTACGAGAACATATTTTCTAATCATGCAGGGGCGGATCCAGCCATTTTAAAAGGGGGGTTCCCAACTCAGGACAAAGGGGGGTTCCAACTATATGTCCCCATTCAAATGCATTGATCATCCAAAAAAAAGGAGGGTTCCAACCCCCGGAACCCTCCCCCTGGATCCGCCACTGTCATGCAAATCCATATTTTATTTGAATAATAACATTTTAGCTAGGAATGCATGGACCTTAATATCTGCATGGAAAAAAATATGCAAATCATTTTTAGGTTTCTAAATTTTGAAGAAAGATTAATTTTACATTTGCTTTTAGCATTGCAGGTATTTTCTCCTGATGTCAGCATTTTCCATGTGAATCAGTTCTACATTATCCATAAATTATCTTTAATATCCAGTGTTAATCTCTTCTCTTGCTGCATACTAGACACACCTATATTTTATGCAGATATATGTGTATAATGTTTGTTTACAATTGAAAAAGTACATTTTATTCTCAAATCAAAACACAATAAATAAAGTAAATCTGCAGAAAACAAAGGTATATTTGGTATTTTATTTCAGTTACACCTATTTTGTAATTACAGGTTCAGAATTTATCTGGAGGAGAGTTGCAGAGAGTGGCCTTAGTACTCTGTCTAGGTAAACCAGCTGATGTATACCTGATTGACGAACCTTCAGCTTATCTGGACTCTGAACAGCGTTTACACGCTGCCAAGGTCATTAAGAGGTGAGCAAACTGTTCTGGTCTCCTTGATAGTGTGTTGCTTAGCTCAACATTGAGTGGCACATATTACATATTTACGATCAGAATGAATTAAACATTCAATTAATTTAAGATGTTTCTGCTTTAAATGGGATAAAGTGAATGAAAACTGCCACTTTCAAAAAGGGGTCCAGTTCAAAAGTTTTAAGACCTTTAGCCTTGGTACATGTCACCCACAGATATTAAAAAGTTGTTACTGTGTACTATACTTTGAAATTAATTATATATACATTCAGTAAGAACTGATTTATTACTCTGATAAGGAAAAGTTAACATTGATCTTTTAAAAAGTTCGTTTGTTTGACAGACACTAGACAAATTTGATAATAGACAAAAATGCTTTTAAACAAGGAAGATTACTGTAAAGGATTATATTACGGATGCTGAACTTAAATGTTGAGTAATTTTCCCGAACATGATACAGTAGTGATGCAAAGAAAAATATTAAGTTTTATTAAGATAAGAAGATATGGAATAGTGTCAATGAGACAATTCTCCACCAGAGACCTGACGACATAGTAGTTGACAACTAAAGGTCACTACAGCCTTCAACCACAAGCAAAATCAATACTGCATAGTAAGCTATAAAAGGCTTCAAAAGACAAATATAAAAATAGGCCATATGAGAGAACTAATGAAAATAAAATTGAGAATGGAAATGGGGAATGTGTCAAAGAGACAACCCCGAACATAGAGCAGACAACTAATTTATGTACCAAACAAGTAAAGCAAACATGGATCTTATGTTGGTCTGTATGAAAGATTACTGTAAATGATTATATTACGGAATCTGAACTTTTTTGTTGATTCATTTTTCCCGAAAATGATACAGTAACCAACTATAGGTCACTGTACGGCCTTCAACAATGAGTAAAACCCATACTGCATAGTAAGCTATTATTTAAAAAGGCTTTGAAAAGACAACTGCAAAACAATTCAAATGAGAAAATTTAAGGCCTAATTTTTTGTTCAAAATAAATACAACATATATGGATCTTATGTTGGCCCTGGATGAAAGATTACTGTAAATGATTATATTACGGAATCTGAACTTTTTTGTTGATTCATTTTTCCCGAAAATGATACAGTTATCATTCAGTGTAAAAAAAATATTGTGATTTATGTTGCAACTAGCAACTAGGAAGATTTACTAATGTTTACTGATAGCTTGATTTGTGAAGACAACAAAATTAATAACTCAAGTATCTTTCATTAAGTAAAAATAATAATCATGAAAACTAGTGTTAAAGTTGATCATGTTGATTAGTCAAAACTATTTTTTATGCCCCACCTACGATAGTAGAGGGGCATTATGTTTTCTGGTCTGTGCGTCCGTCTGTCCGTTCGTTCGTCCGTCTGCCCCGCTTCAGGTTAAAGTTTTTGGTCAAGGTACTTTTTGATGAAGTTGAAGTCCAATCAACTTGAAACTTAGTATACATGTGCCCTATGATATGATCTTTCTAATTTTAATGCCAAATTAGAGAATTTATTCCAATTTCACGGTCCACTAAACATAGAATATGATAGTGCGAGTGGGGCATCCGTGTACTGTGGACACATTCTTGTTTATTTTTTTTTCAAATTTTTCAGCTGGAAGTGAAGTGGAAGGGGAATACAAAAAGTTATAAATAGGGTTGTTTCAATTATAAAGTTTAGTGCGAAATCACAATAGAAACTGAAATATAAGTCTTTAATTACTAAAAATATAATATTGATCTACTTTAGAATTATTTGTTTGATGGACATAGAAAAGTTTGATAATGGACAGAAATGCTATTAACAAGGAAGATTACTGTAAATGATTATATTACGGATGCTGAACTTAAATGTTGAGTAATTTTCCCGAAAATGATACAGTAATCTGACATGAAGAAAAGGGTACAAGAACTAGGGCTTTATTAATTTCATTAACATATTTTGTGTGTTAGCTAGACCAAAACAGTGTAATGGAATATACTTCTTTTCTCATTAAAACATTTAAAAAGAATAATAAAAGTCATGCGTGAAAAATTCCATTAATTAAGACAGCTTGCTACAGCCTTAGGTTATCACCTGAAATCATGAAAAAAAGAAGATTTGTTTCACCAATAGCAAAAGAAATTTAGTCAGACTAGTAATTATTTAGTCAAACCGTTGTTTCAATCATACTCCAATGAATTTAACATGCATATTGAATCACTTTTATTTTTCAACAGATTTATTCTTCATGCCAAGAAAACAGCCTTCGTGGTAGAGCACGATTTCATCATGGCTACCTACCTAGCTGACAGAGTTGTTGTGTTTGAAGGAAACCCAGGCATTGATACAATTGCAAACTCGTAAGTGGCTTGGATTTTTTTCTCATGATATCTTGACACAAAATGTACCCAGCAGGGTTAAGGGTTAACAACAATCTTTTTTGCATGGCCTGATAAGTGGAACAATATTTCCATCTATTGTGCCGTTAACATTACATAACAAAAAAAAGAAAAAAAGGATAATTTGTAAACTAGTTTTTTAGCCTTCATCAATTAGAGAAAAATACATATTGTAAATGGCCCCCAAAATGTAGAACAGTTAAGGGCGTAATTTATTATATGTTGAAAACTTGTAAATCTATTTTGATTATACAAACCAAAGGAAAAATCATGATGAAATTCATCATCTACAAATAGAATGAGACCAGTTGTTACAACAGGGTAGGCATCTCCTGATATGCAAGATCACCTGCCATGATAAAACAATACGAGTTCTTGAAAAGTAAATGAAATAGGTAAGAGTCCTGGATTCCAAAGGTACAATTGTAATACAATAGGAAGAATAATTTTTAAATTGTTTTTGTGTTTATTTTATTGACAGACCATCATCCTTACTCAATGGAATGAATAAGTTTTTGAGGTCTTTGGAGATAACATTCAGAAGAGATCCCAACAACTTCAGACCAAGAATCAACAAACGCCACTCAGTCAAGGTAAAATATACACTGAACTTAAAAATACTGATCGAAGAGTTTTATTTAAATAGAGGCCTTCGCTTGTGGTTTTATCATTTATTTCAAGGTTTCCATTAGTTATCATTTATTTCAAGGTTTCCATTAGTTATCATTTATTTCAAGGTTTCCATTAGTTGAGTTCTTATTATACCTTATTGGTCCCACAAAATTTTTTTCCTCCATGCATAACATCTTTGGCAAGCATCAAATTAGATTTCACAAAATAATTTCCACTCATGAAGTATCTCATGATTGCAGATGATTATATTACGGAGACTGAATAAACTATTTCTGCTGAAATATTTTCCCGAAAATGATGTAATTATTGAAATACTATTTAGTGGAAAATTGTGTTGATTTCGTCTTTACAGAAGACTTCCCTTGTGGTCTACCAGTTTGAAAGATTCTGCATTTCATTCTAGTACAGAAAGGTATTTTCTTGACACATCAATGTGTTATTGTCCTGAATATGCAGGAAGTATTTGTACTGGTTGTTAAGCAGTAATCAGTCAATCATTTTAGCCTCCATCAATTGCACATGAAATTAGCGTAATAATGTTGGTTTGCATTTATAAAGGAGCCAATGTTTGTTAAAACATGTATTCCATTAAAATGGATGTGTGAGGGTAAGAGTGGACTTTCAAAATCACAATATTGTCAACACATTCTTTTGAATAAATCAAATGAAAAAAAACTATCCTAAATATGCTATATTACCAGCATGCACCATGCCAACAAATTAAACAATCCTTTTCCTTCTTGTGTTATCAATGGAATAGCTTTTCATCAAATAGAACAGTCAATGTTGCATAAAACTTGGTCTTGGATGTTTTCAGTCTCAACTGATGCCATCACTACATAACTTTGATAATTGCTGTCTTGTTTGGTCATAGCTATGTGGTGACAGTGTGGCAAATTGAACATGGGTATTTTGCCTCTAGTTCTTTTCTTCTTGCCGTTATGATCCTAAATGAAAATAATGTAACTCCTTTATATCGTGAAAGGAATTTGTACATTTTATATGATTCAATTAATTGACAAAATATCTAAACCTTTTTGATCTTCCATTTCAGGATTCAGAACAGAAGAAGACTGGGAACTTTTTCTTCCTCGAGGACTGAAATTGTTTTAACAACAATACAAATAATTCTTCCTGCATGGGCTGTCCGCGGCAAACTGGTGGTGTTACGACAAGACCAATTGGAGCATGAAGCAAACTTTGACCTCTATGCATGTTATTGAGCTATATATAGAAGACCTTTTGCCGCTCAAGGGAAAAATAGCTGTCAATTATCAATTTGTTAATGATCATGTGATAGATTTGAAATGATGAGGATTCTGAAATTATTTTTGTTGGGATATGTATTGTGTAATTGATGATATGAATTTTGAATCAAGGGCATTTGCTTTTAATAGCAGAAATAGTCGTCTCATATATCATAGGTTGTAAATGCAGTAAGGCTTTTTTTTTTTTGACAACTGTTTTTACTACGTTTGAATATCTATCTGACCCTTGTAAAATGTTAATGCCAAAATATATTTTGACTATGTGTCAACGATTAATGAAAGTGTAGAGAAATTGACCAGCAACGTGAAATTCAAGTATTATCCACAGTTTATTATTTATATAAAATATTTGTAAGTGCTAACT
The DNA here is from genome assembly GCF_965363235.1 of Mytilus galloprovincialis. Lineage (NCBI taxonomy): Eukaryota > Metazoa > Mollusca > Bivalvia > Mytilida > Mytilidae > Mytilus > Mytilus galloprovincialis. The sequence goes on along the minus strand of NC_134845.1, from coordinate 76,901,906 downwards.
TCAGGCATTAAAATTGATAATTGTTGAAATGGGGTCAGCCATATTCTATCAGAGTTAATCACATGTGTACACTTTTTTGGTCCAGTTGTTGTCTTTTTTACACATTCCCCATTTCCTTTCTCAATTCTACATTTGTCAAGATTGTAGTCAATTGGGAAACTTATGTCATATATATATAGTAGCAAAGTTAATTAGTTGAAGACCAGCATTATTACTACGATTCTTCTTGATTAGGAACTTTGGATATAAGGCTCTTTCAAACAATTTTTAAAAGTCCCAAAAAGAAAGATATGGAACTGCATTAAAAACACCTTACAGTATGGAAAATCATCTCACAAGCAAGTGGACTCATCTAAATGCCAAATTCATAAGATTCCTATAAATTTGAAATGCATTTGTGATATATGGAAGAATGGTCATATTTTCAACAGAAACCATTATTCAAATTCATTAAAACTTTCTAACATTACTTGCACAGGTATATAATACAGACAGAATGTTGATATAGTTAGTTCTCTGTACACTTGTGAGTAATATTGATAATTATGGATGACCTTCAAGACAAATTTTGTATCATTGTAAGTGGTGTTGACAGCTATTTTGACTACTGTGATAGAAGGCTGGACAGGATTGTAACCTGTTGCAGGATAAATTGATTTATTTTTATACATTGTTAATTATTTATTTGCATTTTTAAAACTTAACGGTAAGATGTTGGTTCCTAAAATGTTAAGATTTCATGGAAACTTGGTGAAAAGATTGTCTTTTTTTTTAAGTTGATTAATTCCATAAATTACAGTCAAAGACAAATTTTCCTTTGAAATATCTGTTTTTTAAGACATTTGGCAAAAGATGAAAGGCTTTGAAATAGTTTTCATGAAAGTTAAGGCAAATAATTTATTTATTATATCACATACAAATATTTTAAAGTTCAATATCAAAAGAAAAATAAAAACTTTACAAGCTAAAAACTATTGAGTGTATTCCGTTATTAGTCAAAACCAAGTGCTAATCTGAAAAATGATCTTTGACATTCTTATTTAAATTGTAAAAGACTATGACATGATTTTATATGTTCTTTGCATGTCTTTGTTCATAAGGTGCTATTTAAAAGTTTGTACTAAATACTATCAGTTAATGTATTCTTTCTTATTTAGATTATTAAACTGGTATTAAGTTTTTATGGTCAAGTTTAAAAAATAACTTAATTTATTCTTTTCTGAGCAATTAATATTTCATCTGGTAGGTTTCAACAATTTTGTGAAAAACTACTGAATTTTTTTGTCATAATTGTTCAGGGCTATTCCAGAAAAAAATGTATGGGGGGGTTGGAAGGCACTTTTTGTCAGCACCCGCCACCCAGGCAATTGTAATTGAGACTTATAGTGCATTATAGTGTGAAAAGTTGCTCTGATACCCATCACCCATGTATTATTAATACAATGTGCCTTCCAACCCCCCAATACATTTTTTTCTGGAATAGCCCTCACACACAAAAATTGTTCAATGTAAATATAAAAAAGAAGATGTGCTATGATTGCCAATGAAACAACTCTCCACAACCATTTGTTTAAGTGGTTGAGATTTACACACATTTCTATTTGAATGAAATCTGTAGATTATATGTATCATGCAAATTTATTGTTGGAAACAATCTTATTTCTTCCACACAAAGGATAAAAAAAAAAAAAATTCAAAGAGTTAATATATGTGTTCACCATGATTTAAATAGTAATTGTAAATATTTACAAGAAAACAAGAAATAGTACGGTTTCTGTACCAAGGGCTTTAATTTTAGAAAAATACAGGAAATATTGGGTTTTCTTTGCTCACATTTGACATTATTTGATATACAATTTAAAAGAATGAGAGAAAATCAAATCATTGAATGATTAACTAGAGATCCATTGTTTTAAACTTGATCTCTTTGTTCTGTTAAATTTGAATTTGAATCATTTGAAGTTGGTTCAGTAACAATAAATGACAGTTGCATTTAGTTTGTGATTTTTTTCTGCCTAGTATGATGGTTGGTACTATTCTATCAGTTGACCTCCACTTTTACCCTTGTTGCCTATGGAAAGAGCTGTTCTAGTAACTGTTCAAATCCATTCATCAGTCGGAAAGACCATGAGGAGAAAACATTTGTGTTTTACTTGTCTTTGCTTTTTATGGCCCTGCAACGAATTTGTCGGTGCCATATAGTTTTACCCTTTTTCGAAATTCCATCATTCCGCAACAAACCATTATACAGAGTTTTCTTCTAAACGCCTTCAGATTTTGGGCTGATTTTTGGTATGTGAGTTAACCATGATGAGTTACAGATCAAGTTTTAATTTCGTTCCGCTCCACTAATTTTTGCTGAAATTACTGGCTTTGAACTTTGATAAATTGTTGAAAATCACAGTTATACAAACTTTTTAGCTCACATGGCCCGAAGGGCCAAGTGAGCTTATGCCATCACTTGGCGTCCATCGTCTGTCGTCGTAAACTATTTCAAGAATCTTCTCCTGAAACTACTAGGCCAAATACTTCCAAACATTAACTGAATGTTCCTTAGGGTATCTAATTTATAAATTGTATCCGAAGTTTTAGTTTATCTGAGATAATCTAGGATTATCTTTAAAAGTGGTTCAGGCGTGCCATATCTATCTGTCAAGAAATTTTTAGATGAATCAAACAACCTGTTGTTGGGTTGCTGCCCCTGAATTGGTAATTTTACTGACATTTTGCAGTTTTGGGTTATTATCTTGAATATTAATATAGAGAGAAATAAACAAAACAGCAATAATGTTCAGCAAAGTAAGATCTACAAATAGGTCAACATGACCAAAATGGTCAATTGACCCTAAAAGGAATTATTGCCCTTTAAAGTAAATTTTTAACAATTTTTCATAAATTTTTGGTAATCTATTACAAAAGTTTTCTGAAACTAAAGCAAAAGTATAACAGTTGCATAATTTCATGTATCAACTGTTTATAAAAATATCAGGTGAACGACACAGGCTCCTTGGAGCCTCTTGTTTGTCATTCTTAAAGATTGATTTGATAATTGGTATATAGTTTAATCATGAAAGATTACAGTTGAAGTTTGAGGTTACAAGAGCGCAATTATTTGTTAACATTCAACCGGCAACTTTTTTACCCCAAAGATGGTACTCAGAAAAAAAAACTTTGAAGCTCCTGATTGGATGATGCAAGTTGGAATTATTTTTTATTTGAAAGCTTTTCCATTTAGGTTTGAATATTGGTGAAAATTAAATTCATAATTCACAATGTGTAGAAGATAGAATTTTTTTATTAACTGAGGATCCATTCAAAATTAGCCTTTCCAATTTAGTGCGGAATTAGGAAGCTTCCATAACAACTGCATTTTAGGGCACTTTTTGCCGCATGACCCTATACTTTTTTTTGCTGTAATAAAAGGCTGACATCTATAGTCTTAGGAACTGCTACCTATTTTTTTCTAGTTTGTTTATTCTTCAAGAAATAATTTTTTGAATACCACTGGGGTCCTATGGAAAATGCATTACAAATAATTGCGCTCTTGTAACCTTAAACTTTGTTCAGGTTTGATGATTTTGTGCAGAGTTATGACCCTTGAACTTAAAAAATTCACTCATGACAAATCATTTTTCAACACTTTGTTTCGTCATGCTAGAAGATATTGATTTGATAATTGGTATAAAGTGACAGATCAAGATCGAATTTTGTTCTAGTCTGATGATTTTGTGCAGAGTTATAGGCCTTCAAAGTAGGATTGTAAGCATGTGCTATCAAATAATTTTATAAAACTCTTTTTTTTTTCAATAAGAATTTTACTAATTCTTTAGCTTTTTATGGGCTTTCCTAATTCGTCCTGCCCTTCCAGATAATTTGCTTACATTTACTTACATTTTCTTTTGAGGTTTTTAAAAATCTATTTCTATTTGAAATAAACATTACCCGGCCACGTCCACTTGTATTTTTGTCCATCTGATGAGTTGAGCCTTTTCAACTGATTTTTATAGTTCGTTCCTATGTTGTACTGTTACACCACTGTCCCGGGTTAGGGGAGGGTTTGGATCCCGCTAACATGTTTAACCCCGCTACATTATATATGTATGTGCCTGTCCCAAGCCAGGAGCCTGTAAGTCAGTGGTTGTCGTTTATTTTTTAATATAAATAAGGCCGTTAGTTTTCTCGTTTGAATTGTTTTACATTGTCATTTTGGGGCCTTTTATAGCTGACTATGCGGTATGCAGGATTGGGAAAATGTTCGCCAACCCGCCAACCTTGTCACCAACGTCGCCAACATTCTGAACAATACCCTGTTCGCCAACGTCGCCAAAATTCTGAACAGTACCCCTGTTTGCCAACGTCGCCAACATTCTAACCAGTACCCCTGTTCGCCAACGTCGCCAACTTTCTGAACAGTACCCCTGTTCGCCAACGTCGCCAACATTCTAACCAGTACCCCTGTTCGCCAACGTCGCCAACTTCGCCAACATTCTAAACAGTACCCCTGTTCGCCAACTTCGCCAACATTCTAAACAGTACCCCTGTTCGCCAACGTCGCCAATGTCACCAACATTCTAACCAGTACCCCTGTTCGCCAACGCCGCCAATGTCGCCAACATTCTAAACATAATGAAGGTTCGCCAACTTAAAATATATTTGATGTTATTTAAATATAACATCTTCTTAGTTTCGCTTGTGTTTGTAACAATGCATTTAATTTAAATTAAAGAAATCTCTGCATTACTTAAAAATTATTACACCAGGGTTTTCATTATCACTGACTAGTCATTACATTAAATAAATTTCATCATTGATACAAAGACATAATTCATAAATAAATCAACATGCAGACATCTTAAATGTCATGTTTAGGACAATTAGGTATTTGATAACCAACCTTTTATGGTAATATACTATACAAAACACAAAAATGTTGTTATTTCTCAAAGCTAACAAAACCTAGTTATTCAGAAGGGATATCGATATATAGATATAATCCCATAATCCTGTTCGCCAAACTCCACAACTTCCAAATGATTTTAACAAGTACCCCTGTTCTACAGTTTAAGAGTCTTTCAAACAAGTACCACCTGTTTGCCTTAAAATTGCCAACATTCAAATCATTAAAAAAAAACATATAAAAATAAGAATAAATAAAAAACTCATAATGACAAATTCAATCAATACTTAAAAATATAAGGGATATATACTTAACCATCTTTTGTGAAATAAAAAAATCATGCAAATCTAATACCATCTCTAAAATGTAATAGTTTAATCAAGTTGAACAATTGCAACCTATCCAGAAACTAAATAGTGCTACATTTTTTATAATTAAATAGCTATAGCCCATAAATAGTTTCCAAAAAGGAATACAAAAATCTTCGAAAAAGACTTACCAGCCTGCTAACAGCCATTTAAACATCATTATAAAATGTAACAAGTGCTTTTAAAATAAAAAGCAGTAACTCAACAGTGAAAATCAGGTCAATGACATGTACATATAACAAACATTTATAACTTTGTAACATTATATTCTGCATAAAAATAAAATGTAAAAAGCATTCAATTCTTTAACTTTAAAATAACTATAGGCTCTAAAGAGTCTGTGTTGTTGACCTTAGTCTAAGTGCATATTCTACAGAGGACACATACTCTCCAACATTGCTCTTGTCAGATTATCTCAATTCATTACAGTAAATAACTAAATAATATAATAGACAAAATTTGCATTTTACACTGTGTACCTTTTTTTTACCATGTCTGCCATCTTCATTGGCAGGCGGACGGGTTCAGCGTACATATTTTACAAAAATTATGATTGTGGCCATGTCTGGTAAAATTTTACCTACAAGTTTCAGATTACATTTTTGTTAAAGTAAACCATGTAAATAGACAATTTTAAATGAACATTGTATAAATTAAATTTAAATTCAACAAAAGATTTCTACACTGTGCTGTTGCGCAATACTAAGTATGCTGTTGGGCAATACTTAGTAAATCTTTTGTCAGTTTGACACATTCCCCATTTCCTTTCTCAATTTTATTCAATAACTTCTCAATGTTTTATCAGAAATTTATAAAAAAAAAAAACTAAAGAGAGGTTATCTTAATAGATAAAAATCAGTCATAAAATCTTAATAAAAACTGCTTTAAGCACTTTAAGGATATTGTCCAAAACTTGAAAATCAACCCTTTTTATGAAAAAAAACTTACAACTCGGAAGCGTAAAATCTTCAATTTATAAAAACCAAAAGAAAGCTTACAACAATATAGATATAAACAATTTACCAAAGTTTGCTGTCCGAAAACTGGAAAATCCCCCCTTTTGTATACAATAAAACCCCATAAATCAAACAAGAGGCTCTCAAGAGCCTGAATCGCTCACATGGTAAACAATGCCTTCGGCCATGTTTTTTGACGAAATAGAAAATAAAATACAAACTTTATTTTATACACCCTACTGATCATTCAAATGAAGTTTGGTTGAATTTGGTTGAGTAGTTTTAGAGCTAACAAAAGTTCGATTTTGTGCCCTTTTAACCTCAATGAGGACCAACTTCATAACGGGACCCAAACATCAAAATGTAAATACGTGGTGAGATTCAGCTTATCAAAGAACCCCAAAAAGCCAATTTTTGTTAAAATCACACTAAGTTTAATATTTGACCCTTTGAACCTTAATGTAAACCAATTTAGAAACCGAACCCAAAATTAAAAAAATTAATTACACAGTTAGATTCAGCATATCAAGATACACCAAGAATTCAATTTTTGAGGAAATCAAACTAAGTTTAATATTGGACCCTATGGACCATAATGTAGACCAATTTGAAAACGGTACCAAAAATTAAAAATCTAAATACAGAGTTAGATTGGGCATTTCAAAGAACCCCAATAATTCAATTTTTATTAAAATCAAACAAAGTTTAATTTTGTACCCTTTGGACCTCAATGCGGACCTTAAAAATGGGGCCCAAAATCCAAAAATATAATTCATGGTAAAATTCAGCATATTAAAGAACCCAAAGAATTCAAAAATAAAACGACGTTGAAATTGGTAAAAAAATTAAGCAATTTATACAAAGAATTAGAAAAGTATTGGTTTAGTCCCCTAATTCCTAAACAGTTAGAGCCATACCCCCAAAATCAATCCCAAACTTCCTTTTTTGGTATGGAACCTTGTGGTTCAATTTCAGAAAGATCCATAAACTTAACAACGACATCAAAAGATCAATGTAAGATAAAAAAAAAAACTTGATTCAAATAGTTTGGGGGTAGGGGGGTTGAACGGCTGCAAGATTTGATTATCCGACATTGATTTTTACATATATCCATATGGGTCAATCAATTTTCCCCAAATTAAGTTAAGAGGGGGGTCAGTGAAAAAACTATGAGAATTAAGTTTTTTTTATCCTTTATTGAACTTTTGATGTCGTCCCTTACACACAAGTTATTGTCTGGAAACTATAAAATGCTTATTTGGACCCCTTTTTAGGACCCTAATTCCTAAACTGTTGGGACCATAACCCCCAAAATCAATCCCAACTATCCTTCTCAAGTTTCCATCCTTGAGTTTAAATTTCATACAGATCCATTCACTTAAACTAAAGTTATGTCCGGAAATTAACTATTCCTACTTATCACTTTTCTTTATTAAAGTTTTTATCTATGTACATGTTGTACATTTATGACAAATATTAGGCCACACCAATTTAATTTCTTGTTCTACGGATTTTTGGACTCCAAAATGTGGGGCGAGCGAGCGATTTGAAAATTTTAATAAAAAAATATTTAATTTGCAAATTTTTGAGGCGAAGCTTGAAAAGTAAAGGCGAGCGATTATAATTTTTTTTTGTAAACATAAAATAGTAGGTTTTGACAATACTAAAGCTTGATTTATCACTTGTACTTTGACATTTCTTTAATTTCTGAAGTATTTTTCCCTGTTCACCAAGAAATAATTAAATCTGGTCTATGTATGTGTGACTGACAATGACACAAATCTCCATCCAAGTCATAATCAGTTTGAGGACAACCCCTTTATGTTATAAATATCCCTTTTACATGTTTTAATATGAGGGATCAATATAAGTTATAATATATTTGTTTGTACAAAAGGGGTCATATTTTCTCAGAGAACTATATATCTATCTGGTATTAAATGGTCAAAACATGTCCAAGAATTTAGTAATATTCCTGGACTTTAATAACCATGTTAACACATTTACTTCAACAGTTTAATATTATTCAAAATAAGTGGACCCCTCTTTTAGAAAAATTTGTTTAAAATATGATTCAAATATGATGTAACTCTCCTTTCTTTGAGTACAAATTTCTAAGTTTTCAAAGGTTTTGTATAGAAGAACTATACAAATCCTTGGTATTTCTATTTTCTTTTCTACATCAGTAAAATGACCCCTTGTCTGAGGGAGGATTGTTCTCAACCTGATAATAACAAACACAGGTCAAAATACGGCCTTTTACACAGGGCTTTGATACAGACCAAACAGCAGGCTATAAAGGACCCCAAAACTATTAGCATACACAATTCGAACAGAAAAACCAACGATCTAATTTATATATCAATCATGTATATCTAAACGGGAAAATACAAATGAACAACATCAACAAACGATAACTGCTGAACGAAACGATAACTGCTGAACGACAGGCCCCTCAATCAATCAGGACAGGTGCATAAACATGCAGCGGCTATGGATAGTTTTGTTTTGCCAGCATACAATATAATTGCAGTTGAAGGCAAATCTTTCAGAAGTTCTTTGTACTTTATTCAAACACAACGAACATTTTTTTGATAGGGAATATAAGTAAGGGGGAAAGTAACCAATTTTTTGTTTTTTAAATTTATATCGGAGCACTCCCGCTTTGGATAAATAGGTTTCATGCTGAAACAAATATTCTCACAGGTATTTACAAAGTGTGGTGGGGTGCTTTTATGTTTAAAATCGTTATATACAGGTTAAGACTCTGAAGGCCTTTTCACAAAAAATCTTAAGATAAATCTTAAGATTTAATCTTACGAGTATCGTAAGAGAAATCTTAAGTCATTTTCACAAAGGCGGTCGTAAGATTATTTTTTATCTTAAGAGTATTCTTAAGTTTTTATCTTAAGTAAAAACTTACGACTAATCGTAAGATAAACAATTGCATAGCAACCTTGTTTCACTTTCGTTTCACATGCGCAATGACGACTTCCGATTATCACTTATAGTCACCCCTTTGCCAATATTCTCAAATTACAATACAATGTTGTCAAAACCTACGAAAAAGAAAACAATATATATAATATATATTACACGCTGCATCAATATGTAGTACACCACCGGCAAATTCCGATGTACGATTAAATATGTAATGAGTGGGTAAAGCGGAAAACAATATTATAAATGAGGGGGAGGACAGGGGTAAGGGAGACAGGGAGAAAGGGGGTAGGAGAAAGGAGAAAGGGGGTGGGAGAAAGGAGAGGAAGGCTGGGAGAAAGGAGAAAAAGTTAGAGAAAGGAGAAAAAATAAAATATCTCTCCTTTTAAAAAAATTTCTAATATTTCAAGAAAAAATATCTCAAAAGGAGATGTTTTATTCTAATGGGAGAAAGGAGAACAGGGGTAGTTGAAAGGAGAAGAGGTGTGGGATAAGGGAGAAGGGTACCCCCCTGTCCTCCCCCTCATAAATGTGTTAGCTTGTTACTGCGGCAAGTAAAAGGTGGTATAACGAAAAAGGTTCATGAACAAACAAGACGTGCAAATGCAAAGAAGCTATGGTACCGTGTGGAAGTAAATGTCATTTTAAGCATACATGCAAGATTACAATTAGCGATGAAAACTAAGATCAGCTGACTGTGGCATCTATATGTAATGTTTATGTAGCCTGTGAATTGTAAAATTAATACATGTTTTATATGTACCCATCATTTTTAAGATACAAGTTTATTGTATTATTTAAATGTTTTTATTGCATATTTGAAAAAAAAATACATATATGGTCGAAATACTCATATGGTCCGGGCCGTTAATAACCAAACGAGTATAATACTCATATGGTCTGACCATACGCGGACGGTCTGACCATACGGGTGTGGTCGGACCATATGAGTATATGCATATGGTCATGATCATACGCGTACGGTCCAAATACTCATATGGTCCGAAATATATACAATGAAGAAGTGACAGTGGATAATTATGAGAGAAATTATATAAAAATAAAAGAGAAGCGTAATACATTATTACAGAAATCAAGTATATGATAAAGAAGGTAATTTGTTGATCAATAGAACATTATTTAACCTTTTTATGAGGTTATCTCTCACATAGTAATAGGATGAACATTTTAAAAGAATGTGTAGTTCATCTTCAATGTCTCCATTGTTGCAGCAAAGACATACCCTTCTCTGCTTTGGTATTTTTATATATCGCCCTCTTTCAATAGATAAAGTATGAGCACTTAACCTTAATCTACATAATGTTGATCTATCACATTTGGATTTGCATTGATCAACATACGAGGGTCTTCTACTAGGTTTATATAGTATATTAAAAAAGTTTAATTTGTTTAGTTTGATTTATGTCAGTCTCTTGCTTCTGGAAGGTATATCGTTGATTCTCTCTTGAATGGTTTTAAATACATTTTAATATCAATAGGATTTAGAGTTATTTTCTGCAGTTGCTTTATACATTTTTAGGGCAAGTGAATTATGAATTTCAGTCTGCAAAAGTGATGCAGATGCAAAAGAAACAAGTGGTGTGTTTAGTTCATGTCTGCAGCTAGACTCGACAGAAAATTTCATAAAAAGCAAGGCACTGGTTTTGTAACGCTCGTCAAGCAGTTTGAAGTTGTTGGGTGTTACTATTTTAGTCTTCCTATCAAAGAAAAAAGTACTACATGTAGTATCAATTTTAATGTTTATGCTTTTCTTTTAGATATTTAAAAAATACACATTTTAAGAGACTACTTATTCTAAAAGTAAAGAATATCAATTTAGATAAATTTTAAAAGAAGACATTTTGGTATAGATGTTTCTAATTTTTTTTAATTCTTAATGTCTATACTTCTATTAAAATCTTAATTAAGACCGGCAAAATAGCAAAACTCTATGTAAATCACTATTTTGCCGGAGCCGGCAAAATAGCGCCAAGGAGGTTGTTTTGCCGGAGCCGGCAAAATAGCCCCTAAGAGGCCTAGGTTCCGGACAAATAGCCACTGCCTATTCAGAACATAACTGTCGCAGAAATTACGCCCTGCAACTTGCGAGATTTTTCAAAGATTTTGTCAACTTAGGATATATTTGCTTGGACGGATTGAACATCTGTATGACTGTATGTGATTAACAATTTGTATACGGGATATTGAAAGTAGTGTACTCAGCACTGGAAATTGCGAAATCTAACGTGAATGGAAACATTGATTTAAACGGATAAATCATATATATACCTGCGCCGTGAATGATCATGTATCACGATGGGACACTGGACAAAATCCATATACTTTAAAAAAAAATGTGTTGATTTAGCGTTAATTTTGATAAAACAACTATACATACTAAAAAAAAAATTGAGAATGGAAATAGGGAATGTGTGAAAGAGACAACAACTCGACCATAGAACAGACAACAGCAGAAGGTCACCAATAGGCCTTCAATGCATGCAGTATAATGAAAGCCATCATTGCTTAAAAACAAGCACCTGAGATCACCCGTGGTTTTTTTTTTTGGGGGGGAGAGGGGTGTTGCTTATGATTAGTTTTTAAGTTTTTTTTTATGTTGGGGTAAGTGGAGACCTGTGATTTTTTTTATTACTCGTTACAGTATTATTGTTTTGTTTTCGACCTTTGAGCTTAATTGACCCGTTTGCATCTTTTGCCTTTTTTTTTTTAATATGTTCCTATGATGAAACAGTATATAGACTATATCGTTCTAAAATAATATTTATTGAAAAAAAGAAACTTTAGTCAGTGGAAGCTTTGTTAAATTTTAGATGATTTATTATAGGTTTTCTATCTGTTTTTTTTTTTTAATGTTGTCGATTATTGAGGGCCCTCATGGGGTTTTTGATTATGTGATTACTTGGCCGTTTTTTTAATGATTATTTGATTATTAAGCCAAATATTTCATGATTATTTGATTACCTAAGACTGTATTTTTAGTTTATGATTATTTGATTACTAAAGATAAGCAAATATTTAATGATTATGTGATTATATTGGCAAAAAAATGGTGATTATGTGATTACTAGGACCCCCCCATGAGGGGCCTCATTATTATTGTAATTTTCACTCGTCACCAACATGTCTGACCCTATTTTTGGCAAATTATTCTGCAGCTCTACTGAAGCAAGGACATGGGACGTACATATATAATGTACCTTGTATAATTAGTTGTATATGGAAATTAATGTAAGATATGCAGAAAACCAAGTGTTTTCATGAAACCCATTATGTCTTTTAATTTTAAACAAACATTTAAGAAGCAATGTATTACCTTTAAAACATGACTGAAACAGTAACATTGTATTAAATTTGTAATAATAAATTATATGTCCGGCTTTGAAAGCATCTACTACATTTCTAAGTCGGAAAAGCATGCACTGTTGTTCTAATTAATAAAATCCGAACATGAAATCATTTGTATGCAGATGTGCAGTTGAAGTGGATTGAATATTAAAGTTAGGTTGAAAACAGGTCATCGTACAATTCCCCCTCTATCCGAGTACCCTCATATCTCATTCCAAATGTGACCATTTCTGAAACTGTGTGCACAATAATCAAACTGACAAATTTTAGGCTTTGGAAAATAGGTTTATTGATCTTAAACGTTCTTAATATATGTACAACCTTGGGTCATGCTTGTGTGTAAGTGTTCGGGATTGGCGTAACATAATTTGCAATGTTTCACTTTATAGCGGACGTGATAGAGAGCACCAAATTTGCACATTTAAAAGTTTGATTTGTGTTGTTATACTTCTTGAATATAATGAGGGATTGCCTTTGATTTGTTGGAAGTTCTTTTAAAGACATCTCTGAGCGTGTCTGTTAAATCCAAATAGACTGCTTTGGGAAACGATACCGTGCAATTGAATTGGCCATTATTTAACAAATCAAGGTCGTCGGTCAGGTCAGGTCAGGTCTCGAAAAACGTGATTTCTTCTTAAAGCTCTTCTGTTTATCATTTTAAAAAGAAATATAGCAGCCATTTTAATTTCCTATATTTCTCTTAAGATTTCTCTTAAGTGTAAAATATATACTTAAGAGTGGGTAATAGCACTCTTAAAGTTACGATAGTTTTTACTCTCAAGATTTACTTTTGTGAAAAACCTAAAAATCTTAAGATTACTCTTAAGAGTAAAATATATCTTAAGATTTTTTGTGAAAAGGACTACTGATCTTTTCATGCATTGCGATCTTGCAAAGCTGGAACTTATTGTAAAGTCTGGGATACATTCAGAATCTAATGCATCATGGGTAATATTCTTTGGTGTACGCCGCGACGCCATCTTGTTTCTAAGGACGCCGTAACGTTTAACGTAAGGGTACCCAAATTGCACCGAGTACCCAAATTGCACCTATTTAGAAAAAATAGCAACGGAAATCTTACAAGATTTCCTAGAGACTAAACAATTTGTATTTTTATGATTTGATACTATGCACGTCTTTCAACATAGGTAAACATATTTAGATATACATAAAACGTTCACAGTATTTATCAACAGATGGCCTGTTTACTGAAAAAGCAAAATGTACCAAAACGTCACCATGCGACGTCATCAAAACGTCATCTTTTTAAAATTAGCAAATACAATATATTATAAGTATCTATTTCGTAAAATATGAAGAGTAAGCATGGACTAATATCCAATTGTTTAAAATATTTGAAGAAATTAAACAAAAGCTCGGTTATTAGACTTTTGATGATGTGAATTTAAGCATGGATGCAATTTGGGTACTCCTCATTACAGAATCATGGATAGTTTGGAGGTTGATTCAAACCCATTTTTTTATGACTCAATATGGATTCAAAATTAAATTGGTGTACCTATACAATAAGGAAGGATAGGACTACAAAATAAACACAGTATGGACATCTTTTTCTTGATCATAAAAAAACGTAGGTGAAAAAACTGTCAAAATAGGTGCAATTTGGGTACCGTCACGTTACCGTAGCTGGTGCAAAAAAACGTCAATACTAATGGGTTGGACATGTGCCGTGTGCACAAATACATCTAGAAACACACAAAACTTGAGCTTTTTTAGAATTCCAAAAAACAATTTACGGAAAAAGTGGTTAAATGCCTTAAACTTAGAGGAGGAAGATGTAAATACGGGAACAAGAATTTGTTCTGAACATTTTTTCGCTGGTGAAAAGGTTCTGAGTAACGGTATCCCCGACCTCTCAATTGGAAAGCAAATAGGTAAAAAATGTGAACGGAAAACTCAAAAGATAGAAAAGAAATCTAAAGTTAAGCTAAATGGCCTAGTAGCAGAAGAATTTTCAACACACTTTAACAATGAATCTCCATCCCAATTACCTTCAATGCCTTCTGGTGACGCATGTCAACCACAATCCAAGGCCACGGACAATGAAACAGAACATAATAAACTGAAAGAGAAAATCCGAGATCTAGAAAAAGCGCTAGAACAAGAAAAGAACATAAATACTAACTTATTAAATGAAAAAAATATGCTCAGTAATAAACTCTTTAGATATAACAATTTCAAGAACAGTGATACAAAGATAAAAGAATTAACCGGATTACCTGATAATCACACATTTGACATTCTGTTTACGTTATTTGACAAACCTAAACAATACTGGTCTTATGACAAGAAGATTTTAGATGGAAATTTTGGTAGACACAGAGCTTTATCACCACAAGACGAGTTTTTCATGTATTTATTGAGGCTACGACAAGACATAAGTGAAACCGTTCTTGCCTCTATGTTCAATGTTTCAATATCTACTGTTTCGTGTATTTTGTCAACATGGGCCTGTCACATGAAATTAACATTTTCAAAAATTAATATGAACCCTACAATGGACGAATTACAGACATTATGTCCCCCTGATATACTAAAAAAATTCCCAAACTGCGTAATGATTTTGGACTGTACAGAGTTTGAGGTCGATGAGCCCAGTGAGCTCGATAAACAGTCAGTATTTTGGTCCGAGTATTGGAGTCGTCATACAGCAAAGGTATTAGTTGGTTGTACTTTATGGGGATCATTATCTTTCATCTCCGACTTGTTCCCCGGCAGTACAACAGATGTTGAGATGTGCACAAAGTCAGGTTTATTGGATAACATTAAAAAAGGCGAGGTATACATGGCCGACAAAGGTTTCACTCTTCAGAGGCAGTTTCAAGAAAAGGGTGCGCAACTTCTTGTGCCTCCTTTTGCAAATAAAAATAAGAAACAATTCAACCCACAGCAGGTCGAAAAAACAAAACACATAGCAGCTACCCGCATATTTGTAGAACAGGCGATAGGAAGAATAAAATCGTATAGATTCTTAACTAGGAGAATTCCTATTTCATCTTTTCAATTGGCTTCAATACACATACAAAACATCGCTTACCTTACAAATTTCCAACGTTCATTCGTCACTGCTGCAGATCCAATACTTGTCTCTCGCCGTAAAGTGCTCATTGAAAAATTTTGCAAACAGCTTTTACAACTAGATGAAAACGAAGAAAACACAGAGGAAAACATAGAGGAATTCTACATCGCTGAGCCCATCATTGCAAAACAAAACGTCAGCGACGGTGACCCTGACATTCCTGAGATTGACGTCAGAGAATATGACGAAGAGCTGGTGCTTGGGTTAGTCGATTTGTTAATTGAAGGGGAGATTGAAACCGATGAAGTGTACAGCATTTGTTAGTCTGCAGATCTAAAATCCAAAACATTAAAAAGATATAACTCTAAACTTAAATCTTTGTCTATAATTAGCTAATACTAAGAATGCAGTCTCCAAAACGTTGGTCATAAGAAATAATTACTTGCAGTACAGTTAAAGTGAAAAATAAATAGCAAATAATTAATATATCATGCTTAAATAAACAACAACAAACAAACAAACAAACATACATACATACAAACACTTACGAAAATATATTAAAAAATAACAGAAAAGAAAAAAAAGCAAACTGATACGGAGCAAAAAAATACATATATTATAGAAATTAGCAACAGCAAAAGGAAATAATGAAACAAATAAATTTACATTCGATTAAAGAATGTCTTCAGTCATTTGCCGGATGATTTAATTCAGAACTTGAGTGAAATTTAATTATGAATTGTACTATGCATGATAACGAGTCAGCATTAGCATCATTTGAAATATAAAAGAAGAAGATGTGGTATGATTGCCAATGAAACAACTATCCACAAAAGACCAAAATGACACAGACATTAACAACTGTAGGTCACCGTACGGCCTTCAACAATGAGCAAAAAAAAAAGAAAAGATCTGAACCCTTATTACATTTATATAGGCATTGGTTGTCCAGTCAGAATGAATATCTGTTTCTTGGTTGGCACGAGAACATATTTTTATTCACATGCAACTAAAATACACAAAAAAGTACATAATTTGCAACAGAATCGTGGTGTTAAAAAACAAATTTATTCCTTCTTGGCATATTTAAGCTGCAATATTGTTTGTACGCGGCAAACTCTGTCTGACAGTTGTAATTTATCAATTGCATTCTGTACACGACTTGTTATTTTGTCTTCAGTTAATGAAGGGTCTGAATTGAATGTTTTGTAATCCCGCTTTTGTCTGCGTTTTGTTGGCTGTTTCTCCCATACAGATAGGTTTTTATGAAATGTGTAGTCAGCTATACATGTTTTAGGTAACAGCGATTTCTTTTTGGGTGGTTTCCAGGTGTTTTGTTTTGAAGTGCAAGGAGTATTGTAATCGATATTAATCTTCTTCTCACAACGTAATGAGTTGTCTTTCTGTTTGTACCTCTGAGACCATTCTATAAGCTGATGCAGGACAGCGGATACATGACCGCATGTACCAGACAATCTGAAAGCAAACCAAAAAACATCATCAGATCAGGGCATCTTATTGAAATATTAGGCAGATTTCGGTAAGTCGGTAAGTGCATTGACATTTTTCAAGTTTAACTCCAAAAGTCGGCTTGCCAAAGACCCCCCCCCCCCCCCCCTATTTTCAAAATAATTGGTGCTTTGTTAAAAAAAAAGTAAAAGTCACCAGACTGGGTAATACAACTATATTCCCCTATATATCTGATTCATAGAATGTGTCCATTTGTCTGATATATATAAGCAGTTTTGTGCATTTGTAGAAAGAAAAAAATATATACGTCACCGGGACGTGTCCCTGTTATCAGACAGGTTATATATCGGACATAAAGAAAAGGATGCGGATCCAGTCTTTTGAAAAAGACGACCCAAACTAGGGAACGTCAATATAGTTTGTTTCCTACCTTAAATATGACTTTGGTCCTGTATGCGTTGAAACATGCTGTCAAGGAAAAGTTTTTTTTTACCACGAGTGAGAATACATGTAGTTTGATAGCAATTTAAATATTTCCTCATAAAATTGCGTGACAAGTGAATAAAAAAACAACAACATTAATTCATATACGTTTGCCACTTAAAGTCTTTCGGTGAGTTTTCAAGTTGTCTTACTTCATGATCATAAATTCGTTGTAATTTTTTTCACGATATTTTTGTTGGTAAATTAATTTATTCGACATTTCAGCTTTTCATAATTTTGTTAACGTTGATTAACACCTTCTAATATGTAGACTCGTCCAAAGAGCTTCTGATTGGCTTACCCACTTTTGTGGAAGTTGATTGGGCGGTAAATTCTAAATGTATTTGTGTACTCCATGACAATATGTGTATAGAATGCAGTACACTATGACAGTGGAATGTGTTGTTTTGTTGCATTCTTCAGTGTCTTCAGTCTTAATTGTGTTTTCTCTCAAATTTAATGAGACAAAGAGTGCCTTAAATGCAACCATATCAAGTGTTTCGTATACGCATTGACTTTGAAAAAATTAATACAGATGAGCGACATAATAGGCTGAGTTAAATAAGTGACACGAGACAAAATAGGATTTTTTATTACATGACAAAACATGTGTGAATCTAGGATGAAGAAGAAAAGGAAGTCTGTTTCAAGGTAGGATAAATATATCCACATATTATATTTGCTGATCTGTAATTTTTGTATTTAGCATTATTTAGTATTACACTTACCCGGCTTTGCACAAGCAAACAGCAAATGTAATCTTGACTTTGTTTTGATTTTGCGGGTCATATTTCTTTATCTGAATGCGGACCTCGTGTGTTTCTTTTCTCATGGAGGCATAAACAAAAGCTTTAATATAAAGTCCGTGGCTGACTAAGCTTGTTGTAGGTGCAACATTTTGAAGAGAAATGACAATGTCTTTTACAAAGCCTGCATGGAATATTTTGGCACCACGACTCAAAGTTCTGAAACTCAGGTCTGTTCCTCTATTTTTCGCCATTACTTCAAAATATTTGTACAGTTCAGAGGATGTAAAAAGACTAATAAATACATTTATTTCGTCCGTTACATTTTCTAATTGTTTCCAGTCGTTAACAGGAAAGACAGGAGGCTTTAAAGTAGGAAATTTCTCTATTATTTTGTCGGTTAGTTTAGATGTCGTTAACTGCTGAATTTTTTTGTCAGTATAGTATGGGTAATCTGGGTCATACAAGGGGGTTGACTTCGTTTGGACTGGCAGTATATTTTGCACTGTTGAAACCAATTGGGACTTATTTAGTCCCGCAACTGAAATACCACGACAGCGTAGCCAAAACTGCAACTCGGGAACCTTCAACAAATGTGGCAATTTTCCTTGCAGTGATGCTCCCGGTATATCATCTTCCGTGAGCACCCACGGGAAATGATCTGGGTTATCTAGTACAGGGAGTGGCCCATCAAACTTTAGTTCTTGTTCAACATCTCCCACTAACTCATTATCATCCATAATGATTATAATTAACTCGATCAATTTAAACCTTCGTGGCGTTATGTAGAGGTATTTATGCACATCTCCTACACATTATTGACGTTTTTATTACACCAGCTACGGTAAATGGTACGGCGTCCTTAGAAACAAGATGGCGTCGTAGCGTACACCAAAGAATATTACCCATGATGCATTAGATTCTGAAACGGCGAAATTTGCCATAATGTTGATATCTTTTTATAATATTTACACAAAAAAACGGTGCGGGAAATGGACATGATTACATTTCCGGATGCTGGAAGCGGGAATATAAAAAAAATAAAACAAGAATGTGTCCAAAGTACACGGATGCCCCACTCCCACTATCATTTTCCATGTTCAATGGACCGTGAAATTGGATAAAAAATATAATTAGGCATTAAAATTAGAAAGATAATTATCATAGGGAACATTTGTACTAAGTTTCAAGTTGATTGGACTTCAACTTCATCAAAAACTACCTTGACCAAAAACTTTAACCTGAAACATGCATTTTCATTTTCTATGTTCAGTGGACCGTGAAATTGGGGTCAAAAGTTTAATTTGGCTTTAAATTTAGAAAGATCATATTATAAGGAACATGTGTACTAAGTTTCAAGTTGATTGGACTTCAACTTCATCAAAAACTACCTTGACCAAAAACTTTAACCTGAAGCGGGACAGACGGACGAACGAACGAACAGACGAACGAACGAACAGACGGACGGACGAACGAACGAACGGACGCACAGACCAGAAAACATAATGCCCCTCTACTATCGTAGGTGGGGCATAAAAATTCTGTTTTGAAAAAAATAGGTGCGGGCGGGTCCGTCGAACAAGGAATCAAATTGGTGTGGCCTTAAGGTACATTGTAATACATTAAAAGGTAACAAGAATTAAGTTGTAAAATTTAATTAACATCAAATTGGGTTTCACGTTTTCAGGCGTTTATAACCATCAACATTCTATGCCTATTTTCATATTTATAAAGTACCATAATTCTTAAACAGAAAAATAAATATATTACAAATATTTAAATTGATCACTATTTTGTAATGCAGTTACCATGGTTAAAGCATATCAATAATCATAATAAAGGCATTGGCTTAACAATGCATTAGTAAATTGCATAAAAACAACATAAAGTGCAAATTTCCAATCTATAAAGAACTATAAGTCAATAATAAAAATTGTCAAAATATCAATGTATATATATTTAACTTTACCATGTTTACTATTGTATTATTACTAGAATTAATACCACCATTGTTTTCCTATATTTATGATATCAGTCTTTGTTAATTTTTTTTTTTTTAAAGTGTGCATAATTTATTTGTGTCAACATATTCAAATAAAAAATACTTGATATGAATAAAGTTTTATCCTGACCAGTAAATCAGCAAAATTTCACATAAGATTTCATTGTATTTAAAAAAAATGACCATCACTGCACAAAGCTGAAAGAATGGAAGTAAACAAATTTTCAACACTTTTTTCCTGTTTACAAGCTTTTAAAATTAATTTAACCATGTATCTTCAAATTTCAAAAACATTTTATAATTTTATAAAAAGACTAAATAAAAATAAAACAGTGCTATGAAACTCCCAAGATATATGTTAAAAAAAATTATTCAATGAAAAGCAGGTTTATCTTGACATCATATGCATATATGAATGAATGAATGAGATATTTAAAAAATACACATTTTAAGAGACTACTTATTCTAAAAGTAAAGAATATCAATTTAGATAAATTTTAAAAGAAGACATTTTGGTATAGATGTTTCTAATTTTTTTTAATTCTTAATGTCTATACTTCTATTAAAATCTTAATTAAGACCGGCAAAATAGCAAAACTCTATGTAAATCACTATTTTGCCGGAGCCGGCAAAATAGCGCCAAGGAGGTTGTTTTGCCGGAGCCGGCAAAATAGCCCCTAAGAGGCCTAGGTTCCGGACAAATAGCCACTGCCTATTCAGAACATAACTGTCGCAGAAATTACGCCCTGCAACTTGCGAGATTTTTCAAAGATTTTGTCAACTTAGGATATATTTGCTTGGACGGATTGAACATCTGTATGACTGTATGTGATTAACAATTTGTATACGGGATATTGAAAGTAGTGTACTCAGCACTGGAAATTGCGAAATCTAACGTGAATGGAAACATTGATTTAAACGGATAAATCATATATATACCTGCGCCGTGAATGATCATGTATCACGATGGGACACTGGACAAAATCCATATACTTTAAAAAAAAATGTGTTGATTTAGCGTTAATTTTGATAAAACAACTATACATACTAAAAAAAAAATTGAGAATGGAAATAGGGAATGTGTGAAAGAGACAACAACTCGACCATAGAACAGACAACAGCAGAAGGTCACCAATAGGCCTTCAATGCATGCAGTATAATGAAAGCCATCATTGCTTAAAAACAAGCACCTGAGATCACCCGTGGTTTTTTTTTTGGGGGGGAGAGGGGTGTTGCTTATGATTAGTTTTTAAGTTTTTTTTTATGTTGGGGTAAGTGGAGACCTGTGATTTTTTTTATTACTCGTTACAGTATTATTGTTTTGTTTTCGACCTTTGAGCTTAATTGACCCGTTTGCATCTTTTGCCTTTTTTTTTTTAATATGTTCCTATGATGAAACAGTATATAGACTATATCGTTCTAAAATAATATTTATTGAAAAAAAGAAACTTTAGTCAGTGGAAGCTTTGTTAAATTTTAGATGATTTATTATAGGTTTTCTATCTGTTTTTTTTTTTTAATGTTGTCGATTATTGAGGGCCCTCATGGGGTTTTTGATTATGTGATTACTTGGCCGTTTTTTTAATGATTATTTGATTATTAAGCCAAATATTTCATGATTATTTGATTACCTAAGACTGTATTTTTAGTTTATGATTATTTGATTACTAAAGATAAGCAAATATTTAATGATTATGTGATTATATTGGCAAAAAAATGGTGATTATGTGATTACTAGGACCCCCCCATGAGGGGCCTCATTATTATTGTAATTTTCACTCGTCACCAACATGTCTGACCCTATTTTTGGCAAATTATTCTGCAGCTCTACTGAAGCAAGGACATGGGACGTACATATATAATGTACCTTGTATAATTAGTTGTATATGGAAATTAATGTAAGATATGCAGAAAACCAAGTGTTTTCATGAAACCCATTATGTCTTTTAATTTTAAACAAACATTTAAGAAGCAATGTATTACCTTTAAAACATGACTGAAACAGTAACATTGTATTAAATTTGTAATAATAAATTATATGTCCGGCTTTGAAAGCATCTACTACATTTCTAAGTCGGAAAAGCATGCACTGTTGTTCTAATTAATAAAATCCGAACATGAAATCATTTGTATGCAGATGTGCAGTTGAA
Organism: Mytilus galloprovincialis; assembly: GCF_965363235.1. Lineage (NCBI taxonomy): Eukaryota > Metazoa > Mollusca > Bivalvia > Mytilida > Mytilidae > Mytilus > Mytilus galloprovincialis. Next base: position 76,879,488 of record NC_134845.1, on the reverse strand, counting down.
GTGGATTGAATATTAAAGTTAGGTTGAAAACAGGTCATCGTACAATTCCCCCTCTATCCGAGTACCCTCATATCTCATTCCAAATGTGACCATTTCTGAAACTGTGTGCACAATAATCAAACTGACAAATTTTAGGCTTTGGAAAATAGGTTTATTGATCTTAAACGTTCTTAATATATGTACAACCTTGGGTCATGCTTGTGTGTAAGTGTTCGGGATTGGCGTAACATAATTTGCAATGTTTCACTTTATAGCGGACGTGATAGAGAGCACCAAATTTGCACATTTAAAAGTTTGATTTGTGTTGTTATACTTCTTGAATATAATGAGGGATTGCCTTTGATTTGTTGGAAGTTCTTTTAAAGACATCTCTGAGCGTGTCTGTTAAATCCAAATAGACTGCTTTGGGAAACGATACCGTGCAATTGAATTGGCCATTATTTAACAAATCAAGGTCGTCGGTCAGGTCAGGTCAGGTCTCGAAAAACGTGATTTCTTCTTAAAGCTCTTCTGTTTATCATTTTAAAAAGAAATATAGCAGCCATTTTAATTTCCTATATTTCTCTTAAGATTTCTCTTAAGTGTAAAATATATACTTAAGAGTGGGTAATAGCACTCTTAAAGTTACGATAGTTTTTACTCTCAAGATTTACTTTTGTGAAAAACCTAAAAATCTTAAGATTACTCTTAAGAGTAAAATATATCTTAAGATTTTTTGTGAAAAGGACTACTGATCTTTTCATGCATTGCGATCTTGCAAAGCTGGAACTTATTGTAAAGTCTGGGATACATTCAGAATCTAATGCATCATGGGTAATATTCTTTGGTGTACGCCGCGACGCCATCTTGTTTCTAAGGACGCCGTAACGTTTAACGTAAGGGTACCCAAATTGCACCGAGTACCCAAATTGCACCTATTTAGAAAAAATAGCAACGGAAATCTTACAAGATTTCCTAGAGACTAAACAATTTGTATTTTTATGATTTGATACTATGCACGTCTTTCAACATAGGTAAACATATTTAGATATACATAAAACGTTCACAGTATTTATCAACAGATGGCCTGTTTACTGAAAAAGCAAAATGTACCAAAACGTCACCATGCGACGTCATCAAAACGTCATCTTTTTAAAATTAGCAAATACAATATATTATAAGTATCTATTTCGTAAAATATGAAGAGTAAGCATGGACTAATATCCAATTGTTTAAAATATTTGAAGAAATTAAACAAAAGCTCGGTTATTAGACTTTTGATGATGTGAATTTAAGCATGGATGCAATTTGGGTACTCCTCATTACAGAATCATGGATAGTTTGGAGGTTGATTCAAACCCATTTTTTTATGACTCAATATGGATTCAAAATTAAATTGGTGTACCTATACAATAAGGAAGGATAGGACTACAAAATAAACACAGTATGGACATCTTTTTCTTGATCATAAAAAAACGTAGGTGAAAAAACTGTCAAAATAGGTGCAATTTGGGTACCGTCACGTTACCGTAGCTGGTGCAAAAAAACGTCAATACTAATGGGTTGGACATGTGCCGTGTGCACAAATACATCTAGAAACACACAAAACTTGAGCTTTTTTAGAATTCCAAAAAACAATTTACGGAAAAAGTGGTTAAATGCCTTAAACTTAGAGGAGGAAGATGTAAATACGGGAACAAGAATTTGTTCTGAACATTTTTTCGCTGGTGAAAAGGTTCTGAGTAACGGTATCCCCGACCTCTCAATTGGAAAGCAAATAGGTAAAAAATGTGAACGGAAAACTCAAAAGATAGAAAAGAAATCTAAAGTTAAGCTAAATGGCCTAGTAGCAGAAGAATTTTCAACACACTTTAACAATGAATCTCCATCCCAATTACCTTCAATGCCTTCTGGTGACGCATGTCAACCACAATCCAAGGCCACGGACAATGAAACAGAACATAATAAACTGAAAGAGAAAATCCGAGATCTAGAAAAAGCGCTAGAACAAGAAAAGAACATAAATACTAACTTATTAAATGAAAAAAATATGCTCAGTAATAAACTCTTTAGATATAACAATTTCAAGAACAGTGATACAAAGATAAAAGAATTAACCGGATTACCTGATAATCACACATTTGACATTCTGTTTACGTTATTTGACAAACCTAAACAATACTGGTCTTATGACAAGAAGATTTTAGATGGAAATTTTGGTAGACACAGAGCTTTATCACCACAAGACGAGTTTTTCATGTATTTATTGAGGCTACGACAAGACATAAGTGAAACCGTTCTTGCCTCTATGTTCAATGTTTCAATATCTACTGTTTCGTGTATTTTGTCAACATGGGCCTGTCACATGAAATTAACATTTTCAAAAATTAATATGAACCCTACAATGGACGAATTACAGACATTATGTCCCCCTGATATACTAAAAAAATTCCCAAACTGCGTAATGATTTTGGACTGTACAGAGTTTGAGGTCGATGAGCCCAGTGAGCTCGATAAACAGTCAGTATTTTGGTCCGAGTATTGGAGTCGTCATACAGCAAAGGTATTAGTTGGTTGTACTTTATGGGGATCATTATCTTTCATCTCCGACTTGTTCCCCGGCAGTACAACAGATGTTGAGATGTGCACAAAGTCAGGTTTATTGGATAACATTAAAAAAGGCGAGGTATACATGGCCGACAAAGGTTTCACTCTTCAGAGGCAGTTTCAAGAAAAGGGTGCGCAACTTCTTGTGCCTCCTTTTGCAAATAAAAATAAGAAACAATTCAACCCACAGCAGGTCGAAAAAACAAAACACATAGCAGCTACCCGCATATTTGTAGAACAGGCGATAGGAAGAATAAAATCGTATAGATTCTTAACTAGGAGAATTCCTATTTCATCTTTTCAATTGGCTTCAATACACATACAAAACATCGCTTACCTTACAAATTTCCAACGTTCATTCGTCACTGCTGCAGATCCAATACTTGTCTCTCGCCGTAAAGTGCTCATTGAAAAATTTTGCAAACAGCTTTTACAACTAGATGAAAACGAAGAAAACACAGAGGAAAACATAGAGGAATTCTACATCGCTGAGCCCATCATTGCAAAACAAAACGTCAGCGACGGTGACCCTGACATTCCTGAGATTGACGTCAGAGAATATGACGAAGAGCTGGTGCTTGGGTTAGTCGATTTGTTAATTGAAGGGGAGATTGAAACCGATGAAGTGTACAGCATTTGTTAGTCTGCAGATCTAAAATCCAAAACATTAAAAAGATATAACTCTAAACTTAAATCTTTGTCTATAATTAGCTAATACTAAGAATGCAGTCTCCAAAACGTTGGTCATAAGAAATAATTACTTGCAGTACAGTTAAAGTGAAAAATAAATAGCAAATAATTAATATATCATGCTTAAATAAACAACAACAAACAAACAAACAAACATACATACATACAAACACTTACGAAAATATATTAAAAAATAACAGAAAAGAAAAAAAAGCAAACTGATACGGAGCAAAAAAATACATATATTATAGAAATTAGCAACAGCAAAAGGAAATAATGAAACAAATAAATTTACATTCGATTAAAGAATGTCTTCAGTCATTTGCCGGATGATTTAATTCAGAACTTGAGTGAAATTTAATTATGAATTGTACTATGCATGATAACGAGTCAGCATTAGCATCATTTGAAATATAAAAGAAGAAGATGTGGTATGATTGCCAATGAAACAACTATCCACAAAAGACCAAAATGACACAGACATTAACAACTGTAGGTCACCGTACGGCCTTCAACAATGAGCAAAAAAAAAAGAAAAGATCTGAACCCTTATTACATTTATATAGGCATTGGTTGTCCAGTCAGAATGAATATCTGTTTCTTGGTTGGCACGAGAACATATTTTTATTCACATGCAACTAAAATACACAAAAAAGTACATAATTTGCAACAGAATCGTGGTGTTAAAAAACAAATTTATTCCTTCTTGGCATATTTAAGCTGCAATATTGTTTGTACGCGGCAAACTCTGTCTGACAGTTGTAATTTATCAATTGCATTCTGTACACGACTTGTTATTTTGTCTTCAGTTAATGAAGGGTCTGAATTGAATGTTTTGTAATCCCGCTTTTGTCTGCGTTTTGTTGGCTGTTTCTCCCATACAGATAGGTTTTTATGAAATGTGTAGTCAGCTATACATGTTTTAGGTAACAGCGATTTCTTTTTGGGTGGTTTCCAGGTGTTTTGTTTTGAAGTGCAAGGAGTATTGTAATCGATATTAATCTTCTTCTCACAACGTAATGAGTTGTCTTTCTGTTTGTACCTCTGAGACCATTCTATAAGCTGATGCAGGACAGCGGATACATGACCGCATGTACCAGACAATCTGAAAGCAAACCAAAAAACATCATCAGATCAGGGCATCTTATTGAAATATTAGGCAGATTTCGGTAAGTCGGTAAGTGCATTGACATTTTTCAAGTTTAACTCCAAAAGTCGGCTTGCCAAAGACCCCCCCCCCCCCCCTATTTTCAAAATAATTGGTGCTTTGTTAAAAAAAAAGTAAAAGTCACCAGACTGGGTAATACAACTATATTCCCCTATATATCTGATTCATAGAATGTGTCCATTTGTCTGATATATATAAGCAGTTTTGTGCATTTGTAGAAAGAAAAAAATATATACGTCACCGGGACGTGTCCCTGTTATCAGACAGGTTATATATCGGACATAAAGAAAAGGATGCGGATCCAGTCTTTTGAAAAAGACGACCCAAACTAGGGAACGTCAATATAGTTTGTTTCCTACCTTAAATATGACTTTGGTCCTGTATGCGTTGAAACATGCTGTCAAGGAAAAGTTTTTTTTTACCACGAGTGAGAATACATGTAGTTTGATAGCAATTTAAATATTTCCTCATAAAATTGCGTGACAAGTGAATAAAAAAACAACAACATTAATTCATATACGTTTGCCACTTAAAGTCTTTCGGTGAGTTTTCAAGTTGTCTTACTTCATGATCATAAATTCGTTGTAATTTTTTTCACGATATTTTTGTTGGTAAATTAATTTATTCGACATTTCAGCTTTTCATAATTTTGTTAACGTTGATTAACACCTTCTAATATGTAGACTCGTCCAAAGAGCTTCTGATTGGCTTACCCACTTTTGTGGAAGTTGATTGGGCGGTAAATTCTAAATGTATTTGTGTACTCCATGACAATATGTGTATAGAATGCAGTACACTATGACAGTGGAATGTGTTGTTTTGTTGCATTCTTCAGTGTCTTCAGTCTTAATTGTGTTTTCTCTCAAATTTAATGAGACAAAGAGTGCCTTAAATGCAACCATATCAAGTGTTTCGTATACGCATTGACTTTGAAAAAATTAATACAGATGAGCGACATAATAGGCTGAGTTAAATAAGTGACACGAGACAAAATAGGATTTTTTATTACATGACAAAACATGTGTGAATCTAGGATGAAGAAGAAAAGGAAGTCTGTTTCAAGGTAGGATAAATATATCCACATATTATATTTGCTGATCTGTAATTTTTGTATTTAGCATTATTTAGTATTACACTTACCCGGCTTTGCACAAGCAAACAGCAAATGTAATCTTGACTTTGTTTTGATTTTGCGGGTCATATTTCTTTATCTGAATGCGGACCTCGTGTGTTTCTTTTCTCATGGAGGCATAAACAAAAGCTTTAATATAAAGTCCGTGGCTGACTAAGCTTGTTGTAGGTGCAACATTTTGAAGAGAAATGACAATGTCTTTTACAAAGCCTGCATGGAATATTTTGGCACCACGACTCAAAGTTCTGAAACTCAGGTCTGTTCCTCTATTTTTCGCCATTACTTCAAAATATTTGTACAGTTCAGAGGATGTAAAAAGACTAATAAATACATTTATTTCGTCCGTTACATTTTCTAATTGTTTCCAGTCGTTAACAGGAAAGACAGGAGGCTTTAAAGTAGGAAATTTCTCTATTATTTTGTCGGTTAGTTTAGATGTCGTTAACTGCTGAATTTTTTTGTCAGTATAGTATGGGTAATCTGGGTCATACAAGGGGGTTGACTTCGTTTGGACTGGCAGTATATTTTGCACTGTTGAAACCAATTGGGACTTATTTAGTCCCGCAACTGAAATACCACGACAGCGTAGCCAAAACTGCAACTCGGGAACCTTCAACAAATGTGGCAATTTTCCTTGCAGTGATGCTCCCGGTATATCATCTTCCGTGAGCACCCACGGGAAATGATCTGGGTTATCTAGTACAGGGAGTGGCCCATCAAACTTTAGTTCTTGTTCAACATCTCCCACTAACTCATTATCATCCATAATGATTATAATTAACTCGATCAATTTAAACCTTCGTGGCGTTATGTAGAGGTATTTATGCACATCTCCTACACATTATTGACGTTTTTATTACACCAGCTACGGTAAATGGTACGGCGTCCTTAGAAACAAGATGGCGTCGTAGCGTACACCAAAGAATATTACCCATGATGCATTAGATTCTGAAACGGCGAAATTTGCCATAATGTTGATATCTTTTTATAATATTTACACAAAAAAACGGTGCGGGAAATGGACATGATTACATTTCCGGATGCTGGAAGCGGGAATATAAAAAAAATAAAACAAGAATGTGTCCAAAGTACACGGATGCCCCACTCCCACTATCATTTTCCATGTTCAATGGACCGTGAAATTGGATAAAAAATATAATTAGGCATTAAAATTAGAAAGATAATTATCATAGGGAACATTTGTACTAAGTTTCAAGTTGATTGGACTTCAACTTCATCAAAAACTACCTTGACCAAAAACTTTAACCTGAAACATGCATTTTCATTTTCTATGTTCAGTGGACCGTGAAATTGGGGTCAAAAGTTTAATTTGGCTTTAAATTTAGAAAGATCATATTATAAGGAACATGTGTACTAAGTTTCAAGTTGATTGGACTTCAACTTCATCAAAAACTACCTTGACCAAAAACTTTAACCTGAAGCGGGACAGACGGACGAACGAACGAACAGACGAACGAACGAACAGACGGACGGACGAACGAACGAACGGACGCACAGACCAGAAAACATAATGCCCCTCTACTATCGTAGGTGGGGCATAAAAATTCTGTTTTGAAAAAAATAGGTGCGGGCGGGTCCGTCGAACAAGGAATCAAATTGGTGTGGCCTTAAGGTACATTGTAATACATTAAAAGGTAACAAGAATTAAGTTGTAAAATTTAATTAACATCAAATTGGGTTTCACGTTTTCAGGCGTTTATAACCATCAACATTCTATGCCTATTTTCATATTTATAAAGTACCATAATTCTTAAACAGAAAAATAAATATATTACAAATATTTAAATTGATCACTATTTTGTAATGCAGTTACCATGGTTAAAGCATATCAATAATCATAATAAAGGCATTGGCTTAACAATGCATTAGTAAATTGCATAAAAACAACATAAAGTGCAAATTTCCAATCTATAAAGAACTATAAGTCAATAATAAAAATTGTCAAAATATCAATGTATATATATTTAACTTTACCATGTTTACTATTGTATTATTACTAGAATTAATACCACCATTGTTTTCCTATATTTATGATATCAGTCTTTGTTAATTTTTTTTTTTTTAAAGTGTGCATAATTTATTTGTGTCAACATATTCAAATAAAAAATACTTGATATGAATAAAGTTTTATCCTGACCAGTAAATCAGCAAAATTTCACATAAGATTTCATTGTATTTAAAAAAAATGACCATCACTGCACAAAGCTGAAAGAATGGAAGTAAACAAATTTTCAACACTTTTTTCCTGTTTACAAGCTTTTAAAATTAATTTAACCATGTATCTTCAAATTTCAAAAACATTTTATAATTTTATAAAAAGACTAAATAAAAATAAAACAGTGCTATGAAACTCCCAAGATATATGTTAAAAAAAATTATTCAATGAAAAGCAGGTTTATCTTGACATCATATGCATATATGAATGAATGAATGAATAAATAATTTATTAAAGTGCAACCTGAATTGCCATTATATAATACATATGATATGAACATTGTTATTTTCAGCCAGCCTTATAGGCTTACGAAGCACTGTCATTTTAAAACATTATTATACATGTATAGCTACATTTGAATTGATATAAAATATTAAGTTTTACAGTTTTTACGTCGTGTAGTTTTGTTAAAGTAAAAATGTTTATATAACATCTTGTCTTATCCTTAAACAGTCTATGATAAAGTTTGCCAACGTTTTCGGGTTGCTGATTAACAGTTCTTTTAGTGTTTCTTCTGGGGAGTCAAAGTCAACTGAGATGAGTTCTCGTCTGAGTTCGTTCCTTCTAACAGAGTAACGGTTACACAAAAACAAAAAGTGGATTTCATCTTCAGTCACATTGGAGTTGCACACTTTACAGCTTCTCCGGTCGGCTGGAATATTTCGATATCGACCACGTTCGACTTCTAAAGGTAGTGTACCGCATCGAATTCTAGCTATACTCGATCGCTGTTTTCTGGACAAGAACTTTTTAACATACGGTTCAGTACAAAATTCGGTCTTAAGTAACTTGTATGTTCTTAGTTTTGGCATGTTCTGAACATTAATAATCCATTCACTTTTAAAAGTATCTACCAGTTTAGTTTTAACGGATTCAATTACGTATTTTGTTGAGATCGTATCGTGGTTGTTTGTACAGTTAATTAAGGCTGATAGACCACTATTGTTCAATATTGTTTTAACACTGTTGAACCAGGTGTTCTTGTAGCGTGTGGAAAGGTCGATATCCCAAAGGAATACTTTACGACTGATCCTGAAATCAGACAATTTCATAAGTCTACACCATAAACGAACTATATTACATTGATTGTTTACAAATATAGAAGTCCATCCCATATCACCTGTTATTGCTGGAATCGGCGAGGTTTTTCCAACACCCAAGAAAGTTCGGATTGCTCTATACTGGAGTCTTTCAAGTATACATCAAAACGCTTTGATCCCCACACCCCTGACGCATAGTCCATTACAGGGATAACCGTATTTTCGAATATCTTTGTATATGTAGCAAAGTCCATATTACCCATATGAATGTATTTTGAGGTAAGTGATCCAAGCGCTCTACTAGCTGCTGTTGAGAGCTCTTTCACAGAAACAGCGTAGTCCATATCTTCGGATATCATTAAGCCTAGATAGCGGTATTTATTTGCAAAATCAATCCGGGTATTTCCAAGCATAAATTCTGAATCACATCTAGTGGCGGAAGCTTTCCGAATATGCATGATCTTCGTTTTATCAATATTGACATGTAAACAATTTAACTTTGTCCATTTATGTAGAGTTTCCAGCTGAGTTTGTAAACCATGAACACTTTCAGATATAAACACAATATCATCTGCATACAGTAAGCAACTGACCATATCATTTCCAATTGGAACTCCATAAGATAGACTGTTAATCTCTGGCACTAAGCTGTCTATGAATAAAGCGAAAAGTGTCGGAGCGAGGTTGTCACCTTGACGAACACCAGAATCTATTGAGAACCATTCCGTGAGTATACCAGGCGATAATCGGACAGCAACTTTTAGTTTTGAATAAAGACATCTGATCGTTTTGAACATATTCCCAGATATTCCTGAACTTAAAAGTTTATTCCACAAGATAGTGTGGTTGACCGAGTCAAACGCTTTACTAAAGTCGACAAAACATAAGAATGTATCCAAATTCATCAGTTTTCTATTTCGCAGAATTGTGCACAAAGAATAAATATGATCAAGACATGACCTTAGACGCCTAAATCCATTTTGTTCTTCGCTCAGTAAATTGTTGTTCTCGAGATATCTTACAAGTCTTTCGTTCATTATTTGACTAAAAACCTTAGCCACAGTTGACATTAGACTTATGCCTCTATATCCCAACGGGTCACGATAATCCTTTCCGTTCTTTAATATCGGACAAATAATGCTTTGACACCACATATCAGGTACTACACCATGTAAGAAGCAAACGTTATATAACTCATGAAGAATGGAAGTCAAATTGTTACTTTTTAAAATTTCATTGGGGATGTTGTCGATTCCAACTGCTTTGTCATTCTTTAAACTTTGCAATGCACGTTTTGTTTCTTCCAGTGAGATCGGATGAGTTGTAAATCCGTATCAATTGTTTCGGTAGAAGGATTGAGAGCTTCATATTCATGTTCTAACTGTTCGTTTAGTTGCTGTATTTGCTCAATAAATCCAGAGTCGGCTTGCTGGATCTCGCTGGAAAAGAGTTTTGAATATTCCGACTTCCATCTAGACAAAATATCATTTGGGTTACTAGAGACACTTCCATCATCCATTATCACGCTATCGATATTTGTATTAGCTTTTCCCGGACCAAGTTTATTTACTTCCCGCCAGAACTCTTTTGGATTAGTACGGTTAAGTGTTTTAATATTATTAAGTCTCTGAGCTTTATATTTCCGTTCTTCCTGGCGTAAACGTTTGTCAAATTGTCGCCTTTTTTCTTTAAATGTGTTTTTCAAATTGTTTTTCAGTCGCCTGTCTCCTTTAAAATGTAAATAGTTTTTCTCTGCTTTGTTCGTAATTATTAATAAGTCTCGTAATTCGTTGTTCCAGTATGGCTTTGCGTTTCGTCGTTTGCGTTTGTTAGAGCTTGGTGTGAAGTCTATGTAGTCCATGTTGTCGTCCATTTCATTGTGAAGAGCGTCAATGAGGGTTTCATAAATAGTGTTTATTCTTCCGCCAATGTTACGAACATCAAGTATTGAGTCAACCACATGTTCAAGACACCTTGTGCATCGCTCACTCGCGAATAAACCTTGTGATATTGCGGAAACATTATACATGTATTTACGTGTAGATTGATATTTCATACCTTTAGAGCTAGTTTCACATCTATTAAGCCTTTCGTTGCGGATTCTTTCATATTCCGAGATATTTAGTGTACAAGTTAATATTGAGTGATCCGGTATTCGTGAGTTCGTTGCTAGTTGGATGTCATAATCAATTAACAAGGAAGAAATCAGTTTTACTTCAAAGTTACAAACATTCGGAAGTACTGTGTATGGAACAATCATATAGTCAACTACTGATTTCCCGATTGGTGAAACATACGTAAAATCGTCCTTTGAGGGATCCCCACGCCCATTTAACATGCAACATTTTGAGTCCTTCAAAAAGTCTAATAAGAAATCACCAAATGCATTCCGTGTGTCGTCTATAGGTTGGCGTGAAGGTAGATGATCTAGGGAGTCATTAAAATCCTGAAGACCTCCAACTCGCCCATTAAAGTCACCGCATATAAAAAATCGGATTCTCAGAACTATACAGGTACATTTGAGAAAGAAGATAGTCATAAAACTCCTGTGCAATGTTACCTCTACATGATCGTTCGGGTTGTAAATAGCACACGCATAAATATATACATAGATCTGGGTCATGCTTCCCTTTTAAATAAATCCATAAGATGTCATCTCTACTATCATCTAGAATATCAACTTCAAAATTGTCATAAACTGAGTTTTTTACTAAAAATCCGATTCCCCCACTTCCACGCCATGCCTTGTTTGAAATTAGTTTTCTATTATTTCCAATCCATTTAAAACCTTCTAGAATTAAACTTTGATCATTTCTCAAATGACTTTCGCAAATTCCAACTATATCATAGTTCATTGCCGTTAAAATATTTTCCCTTAAATTTCGACTATCATCATTTTGTCGTGTCATATACCAACCATTACAATTCCAACTAGCTATGTTTAATTTAGCATCGTTACTATTTGACTGGCTTAAATGTTAATTTGTTTTCTGAGTTACACGTCCGCCCTTGAATTGGAGCGCTGGAATAGATTTAATTATTTGTCTCATGTTTGCTTCATGCATTCTTTCTTGTCGCGAGCGGTCTGTTTCTATATAGATGTTTTTGTACCCATCAATGTCTTTTAATTTTCGTTTGTTCTTCAGGACGTCTATGCGTTGCTTTTCGTCTGCGAATGTGACAATGACTGGTTTCGGACGTGATGTATTGCCCGCGTTAACTGTCCCGTTATTAGGATTACCGATCCGTTGAGCGTTGACTACACTAAATTCTAATCCTAAAGCATTTAACAGTTCGGTAATATATGTCTTTAGGCCATCGGTATCTACACCATCGGATTTAATGTTTTTAAATACAAGTTTTGACTGAACACTTTTCTCGATGACGGTCGATTGTGTATTGACAGTAGCTTGTTGATTTAATTCAAAATTAGACATCTTAATTTCTAATTCCTTTATTTTGTTATCAACCTGGGCGAATTCTAATGACATTTCATCTTTTAATGTTTTCATATTCATCTTTATTTCGTCTGTAAATTTTATTTCCATGTTTGTAATTCTCTGTTCGAGAGACATTCTCAGGGAATCTTGATTTTGTTTAATTGTCATCATTAACTCATAAAGGTCATTATTGGATATCGTGTGATCAGGCTGAGGCTGGGAAGAGGTTTTCTCTGGATTGGAAGACATAGTTAGGTTTATTGGCAAAGAATATGATTTAGGTTTCATTCGTTTTGCATTTGGCCGATTAGAGTCACTCTCAGTTTCTGATGAATTGTACCTCTGTCTCTGTCTTGAGCTCTGATTAGGCGGATTTTTGTATCTGGGCATAAGTGTTGAATGCAAATATACCTTTTATACTTCTACTGTTTGTATCTTTAAGAATGTTATTCATATAATAAACAGATGTTTTCACTACATTTTCTGACAACAACAAAAAAACACGTCCATCTTGTATAGCCTCAATATTATATCTATATCCATATATAACTGTCAAATTCAAGAAAACATATTTTTCTATCCTTTTTTTAACTTTATATCAAACATGATGTCATAGACATGATAGATATAAGAAGATGTTGTACATGTATAAGTTACAATGACACAACTTTCCATACAAGTCACAATTCATAAAAATAAACCATTATAGGTAAAAGTACAGTCTTTAACACGGAGCCTTGGCTCACACTAAACAGCAAGCTATAAAGGGGCCCTAAAATTACTAGTGAAAAAAACCAATCAAACAGGAAAACTAATGGTCTAATCTACATAAAAAACGAAAAACACTTATGAACCACATCAACAAACGACAATTACTGAACATCAGATTAAAAGAAAAATCAAAATCATGGGGGTAATGATAAAAATTAAAATATAGTGTAGACCAATAAATACACATGTAATCAAATATTTGTTTTATAATTTCATCTCTATTAAAACACCATAATATGATACAATAGATGTGTTTAAAATTATAAACACCATTTATGTTTCTATATATGCCTTCATTATAAGTTCTCTAAGTTTCAATCCCTCAAAACTATAACTTTTACCCTATAAATGATGCTAAAAAATATATATTGTAGTAAAATTCGATTTTATAAGCAATTTCGTCCTTTATTAGTCCCCCAAGGATGCTTAATACCATGACTATTCTTTTCGCTTTGTTTTAAAAAAAAATATAATTTAAATTTACTTTCTAATTCAATTTTTCTTTTGCCTTTATGAATTTTTAAATAATTTTAGAACAAAAACATTAATTTATTTTATATTAACCATTGTTAACCAGGTTACTGTCGTCAAGGGGGTGGGGGTTTTAAATTTACAAACTATGCATTTGAATGGGAACATTTAGTTGGACCCTCCCCCTTTTATCCTAGGTTGGCAACCCCAGTCTTCATGCTTAACCACAAGTCCTACGGCATTGGTTGTAAAATTGATCTCGGGCTTGTAAAATTCTCTCTTCAAGCCAACATGGATTTTTTTTCTGGACAAACTTTTTTTTTTGGCGACAAGTACAAAACAATTTTTTCTTTCAATGTTAGCATTACATATAGTGGCAGCTGAGGGTGAAACAAACAATTTTTTTTCTAAAGGGTCAAAAACAAATTATTTTTTTTCTCCAAAAAAATGAAATAAACTTTTTTTTCCAAAAAAATCCATAGCCCCCTCCCTCCCCCAGAAAATCAAATGGTTGCTGCCTTAAGCGTGAAGTCTGGAACCCCCTTTTAAAAATGTCTTATTCTGTCCCTGAGTGGTCTGATAGTAATAGTAATAAAAAGGAATATTCTTATAAGTTAAAACATGCTGGTCATGGACATTCGCAAAGCGACAACAAGAATTTTAGCGACAAGAAGCGTCAATAAGCGACACCAAGCGACAACAAGAATTATTTTAGCGACAAGGAGCGACAAGAAACTATTTAGCGACAAGAAAACATATTTGTTTTAATTAAAATTAATTATTGCAATAAATATTAAAAGAATATGCAAAAGAAAATAATTTTAGCGACAATTACAATTGATAGAAAAAAATGAAACATTATTTACATAATATTTTATCATCTATTATGTATAACAGCCAGTATTACGTGTAATTATTGTATTATGAGATTACTTTTCCTTGTGTTTTAGAACATATTATTTATGTTATAATTTGTTTTTTAAAACTCTTTTCGTGCAATATATATTAAGCTCTTTGGTTGAAGACAGGGTTTCTAGACAAATATTAAATGAACAAAGAATTTACATTTACATCTAAGCACAATAGACTAGAACTTGTCTCACCATCATATGATGAAGCTTGTAAGGCTGCCGCAAAACATAAAAAGAATGAATTCTTACAAAAAAAGAATTAGTTGGTTCGATAAAATGCCTGGCCATTCATTGGAAACAATGAATAAAGCAGAGTACATAGGAACTTATCCTATTGAAGTAGTTAACAAGCATGGTAACGCTAAACTGACAAATCAAGAATATATCAGAACATCACCTGATACTAAATCGCAATGCTCGAAAAACAGTCGAGAATTCCATTGCAATGGAAAAACAATAATTGTGAATCAATCAATCACATCTTGAAACTAAATCAAGATTGGAAGCCTGCGAAACTTCCAGAGTTAATTAATAAAATTCACAAAGAAATAAAGTTGCAAGAAAGTCTTGTCAATGGCGCACTTTATGGACATGGAGACTTTGAGCTAAGCTCCTCAGTAAGCCATTTTCAATGCACAATTTTAAGCTCTATGGCAGATTAAGTCGGAGAAAGAAAAGGCTTTTGCATTGCAAAAATTCTTGACTCATGGGAGAAAGTTAAACGCAATCCCAGAGTCCACCACTTCAACAGATGGTGGGCTGACAATCCCCAAAACAAGTGCATGTGCATTAACCTGGCCAACGGAAACGTATTAAAAATGCTAAAACTACAACTTCAAAAAGGGCAAAAATAAAGTGAACATTAGTGGTAAAAATCTACGGCTTATCAAAATGGGACCACCATGTACAAAATGTATAAATATTATGTTAGATAGGAATGTACATATTACTATATAATGACTAAAAATAATTAAAAAAAAAATAAAATAAAAAAAATATATGGACCCCAAGGTAGAACCACGTCCTCGTCGTGGGGTCTGGAAACACGCTTAAATAATAAAGATGGCAAAGCGTGGCTGAGAGTTCTACAAATAAAGCATCGAATTGACATAACAAGAGTACACTTAGAGCATAGTATTAAGCAAATGAATTAAAATATTATATTCCATTATGCCCGCTCCATATATATCTCCATTCGTTTATTCATACTTTGACTTTGATGAAAACAGATACATACATTATCTTATACATATTCTTCATATTTAAAAATAAAAAAAGAAGATCAATCTCTTTCTTCTTCACAAATGTTTAATTTCTTCATCTAGTCTTACTATAAAAATCCTTGATAATATAAACTTTACAAATTATCTCTTTCATCCTCACAAATGTGGGTTACAAGTATACGACTAAAATTATTCAAATTGCAATAACTTTTTTTTATTAATGAATGGAATTTCTTCAAGTTGGAATTTTATTAATTTTAAATATCCATATGTTATTGCAATTTAAATGTTTTAAATTAAAAACAAATGTTTGATGCTAAAACATGTAAAAGCTGATCCTGAACCATGTGAACGGAGAAATGAAAAGACCTGAAGGGACCTGAAATTCTATGCATAGTCGGACTAATTCTAACTTCAATAACTTTTTTAATATTCAATGGGTATCTTTAAACTTTAGATTTTGTGAAACTAAAAGTTCAGTAAATAATAAAATTAAAAAAAATAATATGAAAAATATCGTTTGGGTGTGAAAACTCGGGCCTGAACGGAAAATTAAATAACATAAATTTGCTTGAAAGACTGCGGTCAGATTTATTCAAGTTCTTTAACTGTTTTCAATCAATCTCCTTGAAATATGAATTTTGTTATAGGAAAGGTATAATATATCATTGAAATGATGACTGAATTTTATCGAAAATATAATGGTTGAGTTTCAAAATTCGGACCTTGTCGGGGAAATAAAAGACATGAATGGATCATAGGGGTAGATGTATTTAAACTCGCACAACATTGTTTTTTCTATTTGTTTTTATTTTAAACAAAAGCCTATTGAATAGAACGAATAACTTTATATTTATACAGCCAGAAACATATTTGAATACAAAATACCTTGTTAACATACACTATAACAATATATCATTTTACCAGACCACGGTTTGCGGAAGTAGTCAAGAAGACAATATTATGTTTTTCAGGGGTTGACAGGATACACGTGATCGTTGTTAGTTTCAACTTCAATATTATTATGCAAGCAGATGTAATAAGCAATGATTTCATACATTATTTTCTTTTGGTTTACACTTTATATAGGGCTTTATTTATGATCTTATTCCAGAGTGCACAATTCTTATTCTACATATTTCACCTTTATCAAAATTAGGAAATCTGTTTGGTCGTCCCATTTTGTTGTAGGGATGTTTAGATTAAGTGTCGAGTTAATATGTATATTATTTTGTGTTAACACATGGCATGGGTAAAATCCCTTTGTTCTTACTGTGATATAATCTGGATAATGCACAGCAAAGGTGTGCATTAACTACTTCAGATATACTGCACAGTTCAAATCTATTTTTACCTTTAGGGGCGGTTCATGGATTTTGAGGGGGCGTTATTCAATAAAATTAAAATAATATCATCGAGTGTAGCGCGACTAAAAACAATATTGACAATTTTATGCTAAAAAACGATATCTTGTCTAATCCTAGGGTGAACAACCTAGTCGCCACTATCCCCGAATCAGCCGTCTGACTTGAAATAACAACAAAGTTGAACTTTGTACAAATATCGTAGTTTCAAAATAGGAAAAAAGAAAGGTTTCTTATTCCTTTTTTTTTTTTATCTAAGCTGGGACATATTTCATTATATTTTGTGTACCACATAAATCTTAAATCAGTGTTTTAAGTCCGAAAGATAGTTTAAACATTTTTTTTTATAATTTCTGCCAAAAAAGAAATTATCTAAGAATATCCGAATAAAAGAAATCTGATTTGGATTAGTTTTAGACTCATTGGAATTTTTAACGACTTTTTGATTAACTATTCCTATAAAGCGACTATTTTTGGATCGAATTTAATGAGGATCAAAAACAGGGGGGGGGGGGGGTAGCTGGAGAACCATCAGACTTCATTTAGATGGACGTATCTTAAAAATTAATTCAGTAGATAAAAAGAAATTTGGGGGGCTGGGGTAGTAATAGATTTGAAATAGAAAGGTATTTTCTGTTTATTTAACATTTTTTTAGGTAATATAACATCTTTCTCATTTAGAGTATAATTGGAGAAAGAAATTCAAAAGCAATTAATCTAAACTCAATAACCCTTTCAGTTATGATTTTTTTTTTTTTTATCATACACCGATTTGAAAGTACACTATTTGTCAAAGTCTTAATCGCCTCTAATTAAATAAGAATTGGGAATAAATTTAACAGAAACGATAAAAAAAAAAATCTACCATCAAATCGCAATTTTTGAATATGCCAAAATATAAAAAAGTTATCAATTTAAAACTTACCAAAGTCGTATTTCTGACTTTCTTTACCCTACAAGAATATTTCCTAGGATCCGTGGATTGCGGAATATCGTCCACATTTCTAAATTTCTAAAACGTTTACGTAAATTTATTGCGTCATGTGTTAAAACAGTTATTGACCAATCAAATCGGTATATGTATTTAATTGACTCCTACGTCGTTCGGGTTAAGCTGGGTCACTCGAGCTGTGCAGATTAAATAACATATACCGACTTGCTTGGTCAATAACTATAACTTGTCTGCGAGAAACAAATCATTTTTCTGATCTAGTAAGTAAATTCAAAACCAATATAGATAATGTTAACATGTATATTTTATTGTTGATGATGAAAAAAAGAAGATTGCCCGTTGAAATTATTCAAACTATTTCAAATTGCTGAAACTGCATTAATATATATATTAAAGCAGGTCTTAAACTTAAAAAATGAAAATAATAGTGATTGCATCCACATAAACGAGTATCTATAATACTAAAATTACGAGGTCCAATTTGTCAGCCGTCATCACGTAAAAACGACGAATCACAAAATTCAACTTTATATATAAAATATAGTACAAAGGTGTAAATTAAAAATTACACCACTCCAGGCCCTTTTGTTTTCCACGTAATTAATATTGCCAATAATTAAGAAGTTCCGGGTCGAATCCGCTACCGATACCAATAGTATATTCACCTGTTACCTATTACCTTATCTGTACGTTCCGCATCTGACAGGCGCACCACCAAACGTTGTATTCAGGACTAATATGCTATATACACGGGTCATAACCACAGGGTTGACACTACTAAATTGTCAAATTGGTACCTATTGTAGTATTTTAATCAGTAAGACTTTCTAAGATAACAATACGAATACTAAAAATCTGGACTAAAAATAATTAGGCGTATAGGTACAGTTTTCAATTTGTTAGTGGGCATGACGTAAAACAGCAAAGCAAAGAATTCAACTTTATTTATAACTTATATAGGACAATGCTGTTGATTAAAAAATACTCCATTCCAGGACCTTTTGTTTTCCAAATAATTAATATTACCAATAACTGATAAGTTCCAGTTCAACGGGTTCAAACAGAAAGACTTGAAAGCAGAGAAAAACTGTGTATCTTATAATCGACATGACTGGCTTTATCAGATGACAATACTAATACTAAAATAAGGCTTGCGCATAGTTATATACTTTAATTCAGTCACGGACCCGTGATATCACGGGTGTGTTCTAGTGTAATTGAAAGGCGCGTGTTCGTCGATTTGAATGTTTTGTGCTTCCTTGTAGCCTTAGCCTGCTCTTTTCGGAATCTAAAAGTGTGTCTTTTACGTGCAAGAGATATTGCTCTCTCTTAACACGGGTCGGTCAGTTATCGCCCCCTTCCGATGGACTATCATTGTTTCACAAGACCATCAAACTCGCAAATGGTGTCAAGGGCTTATTCTTGTATCCGCTTTTGATAATTTCCGTATAAAAGTTTTATTAGTTGAATCGATCGTTTCATCGCCTGTATTAAATTTTAAAAGAATCAACCGTTGAAAGCAAATTCAAAATTAACAACTATAAAAATAATTTAATCAAATTTGCCAATTTCATAAACAAAACATATGACTAAACAAAAGTAGTCGCTGACTGTTTCGTTAATACTTTCGACATGTGATCGAAAATGGGTTCAAAAAAATCCCCGAACAATAGATTTGAATGTTATATAGTATTTTTTGTGCTATTATAATTTCAAATTTCCCCCCTCCAAAAGTGTATAATATGACTTATCATACTTTTAACAAAAATGTGAAAAACGGCGTTTTGTGACATTTTGACTAGACACAAACAAACAGATCGCGTTTATTTTTTTTTTTAAATATTTTCTCCTCAAACTTCGACACAATTTTTTTTCATACACTTAAAAACAACGTTTTCACGTTTGAATACAATTTCATATCGTAGAAAAGACTGCAACTGCCTATTGGTTTTCATAAGACGGCAAAACGTCAGAAAACGGCGAGTGTGACATTTCAACGGATTTAATAAAATGAATAATTTAGGGCATAATTTCAACAATACTTACTAATTGAAGACATAGAAAGTTATATATTTATTGTATAATTTTGACACTGGAAGGGTGAATATGTAAACTGTGGTTTGGGTTTACAGCATTCGTTTCGAATTTTGAAGAGCTCTAAAAATATGCGAGATTTGGGTTTTGTGACAGAAATACAAATTTCACAAAAATCATTAATTCTGCCAAGATCTTTTGAAATGTTGTAACAAAACTTTTTATTTTTTTTCCTTATTATATACGGAATAAAATGATAATATATAATTTTCGGAATAATCTATTTGAATTACCTTTAAAAATCACTCTTAACTTCACCCCTATCCATCAGTATTTTTTCCCAATTTTCGGCTTGACCACAAAACAAAGTGAACTTTTCGTAATGGTCAGACGCGTCCAGTTAACGATGACGTCATTAATAAAACATACACCATTAACACCAAAGACTACTCTTGCTAGGAGTACAACTTTTTTTTTAATAAGTTTAAAAAATGACAAGAATAACTTCAAAGCTGATCATATGTCGCGGTGTTACTTGTCTACACGTTCAAAATCAGTGTTATTACGGATCATTCGAGTAACAAAATGAATAAAAGTATTGATTTTAAGACATACTCCATTTCTACTTTTAATTACGCACATTTTGATTTATACATTTATATAGTTATCAATTCCAAATCTTCTAACAAATGCAATAAAGGCGACCTGGAAAGCAAAACCCGTATTATCTATTTTATTCATGAAATGCACATTTATACCCCTGGGGGTTGAAGGCATATACAAGCAATACAATACAATATACACAATGGAAAAATGAACATATTAAACATCATATATAAATGATAAAACAGTAATATTTATGCAGGTGTTGTGTCCACTCCCCTCAGTGCAAATGACTTTTTAATGAACGGAACAGTAAGCTGCATAATATCAAATGAAGATAGAATTAATTGTAATCTATCTGTTTCAGACAATGTAAAGTATTCTGGACATATATTATTTATATCTTTTGCAAGCTGATTACGTAAAGATTTATTAATTTTACATTTTAAGAAAAAGTGGGTTTCATCTTCAACCGCATTTATATTACACTGTTTACATATTCTATTTTCTCTTTGAATTATTTTATATCTACCCCTCTCTATTTCCAAGAAATGGTCACTTACTCGCATTTTACATAATAATTTTCTATTTTCAAAACTATTTTTAAAAATGTATTTGTCTATTTCATATTTTGTTTTTATTTTACTGTACAAGAATATTTTACTGGTTTCATTAGTTAATTTTAATTTTTCACAGCTATCTTTTAGTTCTTTTTTAATATTTTTTGAGAATGAACTCTTCTCTTGTTTATATAGTTTATATCATGTATTTTATTTATGTCTAATTTATTTACATTGGCTATATTTTCTACATATGAGAACCATGAAAATATACCGTTAGTGCTAAGCCATTTAGATAAACAGAAAGCATCATATAATAAAGGGTTATTTTCATCACTAGAAATTCTTGCTAAGTACTTCAATGATTGTACTTTAATAAAGACATCTATGGGGTACTGAGCTAGTTCTGCTCTTGCAGCTATATTGACAGATTGTTTACTAAGCCCCAGTACATATTTGCAAAATTTTAAATGTGTCTTCTCCACTTGGCTACTATCAATCATTGCTAGAATATCAAATTTACTCATGTCTTTAATTTGTGCTCGTCTTTCAGCTCTTATTATTTTTTCATAAAAATCCATATACCAAATTTCAGAGTTTTACATGAGAATAGGTTTAACTAGTGATTCAAACAATTTTTTTGTATAGTTTTATAGACACATTTTCTGAAAGGAGAAAGATACTTAAAAATAGAAAACAAAACTTTAGTACCTTTCTTAATTATCACCAACACCGTACGCGACGTCATGAACGTGTGCCTATTGGGTGGTAATTGGATCATTAGTCTAAATAAACATTTCGCTTTTAAATTAATCTTTTAATTGGATTATCACTATATCTTGTTACACAAACTATCATAATATTATTAGAGTATCTTAATTCCGGCAATAAAAATTACAAAGACGATGGGGTGTGATCCCAATTAATGAGGCAATCTCCAAAAGAGACCAAATGACATCGAACATGAAAAGTTAACAACCATATTTTTCGTCTATGTTTATTATTTTTGTTTAAAAAAAAAATAATAGCGGAATTTTAGGCTCATTCAGATTTTAAATTTTCCGTTCAGTTCCGAGTTTTGTCACCCCAACGAAATTTTTCATACATTTTTTTTTTATATTATCATTATATTGATTTTTTTTTTCACAAAATAAAAAGTTGAAAGATATCCACTAAATATTTAGTTATTGAAGTTAGAATTAATCCGACCATAGATTTTCAGGTCCCTTTAGTCAGGTCTTTTCATTTCTCCGTTCACATGGTTCAGGTCCAACTTTTAGCATCAAAAATTTGTTTTAAATTTAAAACATTTCAATTTCAATGACATATGGATATTTACAATTAATAAAATTCCAATTTGAAGAAATTCCATTCAATAATAAACAAGTTATTGCAATTTGAATAATTTTAGTCGTATATTTTCAGGTCTTTTCAGGTCTTTTCAGGTCCACTTTCAGGTCTTTAGTGTAATCGTTGTTCCGTTCCGTTTCCTTTACCTGTTTACAGGTACCCCGAAAGTACGCAGTTTACTTCTAGATAATTTTGTTAATGAATCTAATATAGGTACATGCACACACCAAAATGTCAAAGCCTGTAAGTTTGATCTAAAATGGTTCTTTAAATGACCTATCAGACACATACCTGCCAACTTAGGGGTTTTACCTGCACAATAACTAGGTACGGAAAGTGATTTTTTTTAAATCAACTGATCTTAGACAACTTAACCTCATTTTAAAGGCATTGTGAAGACATTTTCAAAACAGTTTCAGTTTTATCAATACACATAAAAGCAACGAAGAAATAGCAAATTTTCAAAATGGTAATTTTTTACTATTCTGGAAAAACTGTTTCCTCTCTTTAAAAAATAATAAAATATTTTTTTTTAATCATTTGGGTTATAGTTTCGTTTATATTGCTTCTTTTACATCTTGTTAGTCAATTTCAATTCTCAATATTAAGTTTTTTGGTCAAAATAGAAGCTGATAAAGCATGAAATCTCATGAAATTCTATTGTCCAAAGTCACATAACATGACGATACCTTTATATATTCCTTTTTTCAGAGCATCAGTTGGTATATTGAAAATGTAAAGTAAAACTTTATAAACATTTGAATCTAAAGAAACAAAAAATAAATATAAATATTACTCTTTATATACAAATGTATATGTTTGTGTGTGTGTATAAAAAAGAAGATGTGGTATGATTGCCAAGGAGACAACTCTCCACAAGAGACCAGATGACACAAAAATTAACAACTATAGGTCACCTTACGGCCTTCAACAATGAGCAAAGCCCATACCGCATAGTCAGCTACAAAAGGCCCAGAAATTACAAATGTAAAACAACTCAAACGAGAAAACTAACGGCCTAATTTATGTACAAAATTGAACGAAAAACAAATAATTAACACATCAATAAACGACAACCACTGAATTACAGGCTCCTGACTTTGAACAGGCACATACATACAGAATGTGGCGGGTTAAACATGTTAGTGGGTGCCCAATCCCCTGACCTGTGACAGTACAACATAAGAATGAACTATAAAAATCAGTTGTACCATGAGAGACGAGAAAAGTTTTGAAATATGTCATCTGTCTTTGTATAGTCATGCATATGATAGTTTTAGAATGTTCCCTTTTCATTAACATTCTATTTAATGAAATATTCTTATTCTTATATAGCATGTATAGTGAATGCTATAAATAAAAATAAACAACAACCTTCTAACAATTATTCTACCGGACTAAAATACCTATTGCACTGAAAAACAATGAAACTAATATAACATTATTTTTATTTGAGAAATTTCAAACAAAATAATTATGTCAGATCACTGTAAATACTTGTATGCATAAAAGTAAAGTAAATTCATATCTGTATATCAGTTACAATATTTATACAGTGAAATCTGTAAACCAATTTCATTCAGGACTGAAATTCAAAATGCATTGAATGTGAATAGCATTCAAAGTGAACTGCCGCTATAGTCCTATAACATATGACTTCGCATTCTTATTCAATTTTTAACGTTTTTATACTGATATTTTCATTTTTTATTTTTTCTGAATAGGCTCGGGTGGCACATTGATAGTAAAAAAAAATTATCAGAACAGTAAATAGAAATAGTAAATAATGCCCCCGAGGTCATATGTTATAGGACTACTGCCGCTACTGCATGGATTCCTATTCTTTTAGTTGAACATGTTGAAAATACATATATTGATTGTTGTTAAACCACATTATTCAGTATCCTTACTATCTCGTGTGCAATGGCAAGTGGTTGAACTATCTTTAAATCGCAATAAACTGGCTGTATAATGCAAAAAAAAAACTATCACCGCTGATTTCCAATCAAAACTAAACCAAAAATTGTCCATGCAAGGGAAATAACTCTGTATACACAAAAAGGAGGGTAATTTATAAAAATTAATTTTGATATGAACACAGCTATCTAGATTTATTTATTGGACCTTATTATTTAATTAATATATTAAACTTAATAAAAAAGTACATTTTATGGCTGTATAATGTTCCCTTGTATTTTTTTGAAACGAATGTAACTTTCAAACCCTTGTTTGTACCTCAAATATTTCATCATATTCCCGAAAATTATAATATACAGAATTATGAATATTCATATAATATCTATCAAAAGCAATCAGAACCTTCTGAGGTTTAACAAGTTAACAGAAGGCCGTAATCGGAGGTCACCCAAAGATTTTATTTTTACACACATCTGGGAACAATTATTTAGGGTAATTTGGAGTTATCTCCCATTGGTTTGCCATACCTACAATAACAGTCCTACAAAACCTTGAAGGGGGCCTTCAAATGCATTTTAATGTTGTTTTTTTCTTGTTCATACTGTTACAAGGCTTACATGGCTTAAGCTATAGTTAATCAGTTGTTTTGTTTAAAATTGAGGACACAATTGCTCTTTCAGAATTTCCTTGGGAGCCTCCATGGGGGTAGTCCAAATACAAGGCGTCAAAGAAAAAAATTATAATAGCCTTTCAAGACGTCATAATTATTTGGACTACCATGGGGGAAATCCCCCGCAAATAGTGACAGTTGGCAGGTATGCAGACATAAGTCTCACGAAGGATTGAAGTGTCCTTAAAATTAGCATCTAGCTTGATCTGCTCTCAAGATGCTTTTTAGCTGCGGAACCGTAGCTCATACTCTTAGGTTAGATGGTCCTATGTCAACCTTAGTCCAAACTCAGTCAGAGCTCAGACATAAACAAGTCGATTTCTGTTTTTGACTTAAAGAATTCAAAACATGTATTTATTATAAAAATGTGTTTTCAATTTAAGACTTATCTAAGTCACAAAATGACAGACTTGTTTAGGTCTATTTATGTTGATGAAAAAGCTTAATTTTAATTGGTGGCCAGAGTACACCACCTATGACAGCAAAGACCTGTCTGAGAGTTCACAAGGACTTGAGCTATTTATATTTAATTATCTAATTGAACATTCTTACTAAACACAGATGTTTTACCTCATTAAGTGTGGTTCCAGGTGGTTACATTGTAAGGTTAATTAACATTATCTCCGATTTTTTAGACTCTCATTCATATTTTTCTTTAGAAGACAAAGCATTGTCTTTCAATGTAGTCATTATTTGATTTAGATGCATGACCTTTTTTATAAATTTGCGTTGGTCTTGAAGTTAACCAATTTTGGTAACTTATTGACTTGTAGGAGTCGACATTTGCAACTTTTTGATTCTGGTCAATTATTTCTTGCTTAACAATATTTGACTTTGTCTTGCATTAAAGGGAGACAAATCCTAAAACTTACAAATTTAGACCTCTATGAGTCAAAAGCAGATTCAGACTTATTTATGTCTGAGCTCTGACTGAAACTGGGAACAGTATAACATATGTTCCTGGTCCAAATTATGACGTCTTGAAAGGCTATTGCATTTTTTTGCTTTGACGCCTCAAAGCCAAAAAAAAAAATATAATAGCCAGGCTTTTTTACGAATTTGCCGGTATTTCAAAGGAATATTACTCATGAAAATCAATCTCAAGGCTAAGAAATACAGGTGAAATCGGGTCATTTTTCGGAATTTCCGGGTTATTTCAATGACCCGGCGGGTGATCCGGGTGATCCCTCAGAATTGTGAAAATCTCGGGTCACACCCGCAGAATTCGGGTCAGTTGACAGGTATGTAGCCTTTAAAGATGTCATAATTATTTGGACTAATCATTGCTAATGTCAACCTATGATATTTTTTACATTTTACGACGCTGATACTAAAGGTAAAAAAATATCATGCTGTTCCGCAGCTAGATGCTTAATGTGATTTTTTAGGGTTTCCTATGGATAGTCAACCTGGCAAAAAGTAACAAACTCCTGTGCTGATATTAGCGACTGCTTCATAATCGGGTGATTTGAAAATAAATGAGGCACAGCATATTTGACCAATTATATTTTTCATAGTCAGTCTGAATGATTTGAGGCACACCATATCGTCACAGTGTTGTGATATTCTGCACTTGTAAACCAAAAATCTAAGAGATATCTTTCAAAATAATGAATTGGTGCATGTCCGTCGAAAAGGATGCCAAAATTTTTTTTTCAAAGTCTTGCATTTTAAAATAAAAAGATCTATATCTAAAGGCAGCTGTTGTTTCAAAAATTCAATGTATATACCTTTAATTTCCAATAATGAATAAACATTTTAGGCATAGGATGTCACTTTTTTCTCAACTCAAAAAAGTGTAGTACCATGTCATACATGTTAGGCCATAATAAATAATAGGTTTGTTTGCCCAAACGCTACCTACCCAGAAAAAAGCTGCCTACTCAAATTCTTTTATTGTCCTGATTTGAAGAAGTTTTTTTTTTAATCAAATAGGCATGAAGACTAATAAACATCTGATACTACAATTTCTTTTTTTGAAAAAAAAAAAAAGAAAATGCCTACCTACCTACCCACTGTCTCAACCTTTGGGTAGGGTTTGGGCAAACCAAAATATTTTTAAGTGTGGCCTTAGCAGTGCAACACACAAAATTACAAAGTTGTATAGAATGGTGTATTTTTAATTCAAGGATTGCAATGTAAGTATAAACATGATAAAGGACATTTATACCTTTAAAACATCTTATCTCATCTGTGTAACCAAACAAATATTTCACTCATCATGCTCATTGGACTCTCATCTAATTTGTGAGAGTCAATTTAATGAGCATACCCTATATGGTCAGGAGTGCAACATTTTGACCTTTATCAGTCCCCATTCAATAATAATCACTTCAATATAAACTTTTGCTTTATTTTTCTGGCACTGACTTGATTCCTGTAAAAAAGATGATTGAAAAAGATTTTATTTTTTCCAATAGGACTTTTTATTCTGTGTCAGGAGTGCAACACTTTTAAAACACTTTTAAAATACTATTATTTACATGTAGCTTTGAAATTTATCATGAATAAGTACTTGTATATATTTAAATTATTGTCTAAACATTCATTCTTACCATTAGTAGAGGTGTTTAAGCAAAAAAAAAAAAAAAAAGTATTTTGTTATTGATTTATTCATATGATAGTTTTCCAATTGAAAATAAGAAGAAATCATATTGATAATCATGATAATATATGATTTCTGCTATTTTTCATTGTATTTGTTGTTTCTTATTTCTTTAAGGGAAAACATTAATTAGTGAATGAATCCTTTAAAAGAATTATGAATAAAAATCACACTCTTTTATACTTTTAGTCCATTTTATGATTGTTCCACATTAACAGTGTCAGGCATTTGTCAGGAGTGCAACAGAAATAGGTGAAATTATGGTATATTTCTATGTATGTATATAAAAGCAAATTTGATAGCTATTTATGCCCCAAATCATATATGTTTGCTTTGGGTATATTTAGTATTTAAAAAAAAAAGAATTTAAGGACCAGAACCAATTGGTGATCTACTTCAACTCCTTTTTGAAAACAAGAATGAAGATAATTTGAAATAATTTTAGATATTTTGGCAATTTTTTTACATTTTTGATTAGAAAAAATACAAAAGTGTAGCCAATACATGAAGAAAAATTCCTTTACTATAATTTTTATGCGACCGCAAAAATTGAAATTTTTTTTGTCGTATATTGGTATCACGTTGGCGTCGTCGTCGTTCGTTTTTGTATTTGTCGTCTTCTGAAGACATTTGGTTTTCGCACTCTAACTTTAGTAAAAGTAAATAGATTAAATCCATGAAATTTAAACACAAGGTTTATGACCATAAAAGGAAGGTTGCATTGATTTTGGGTGTTTTGGTCCCAACAGTTTACATGGTTTAGGAATTAGGGGCCAAAAATGGCCCAAATAAGCATTTTTCTTGTTTTTTTGCACAATAACTTAAGTAAAAGTACACAGAAATCTATGAAATTTTAACATAAGGTCTATGACCACTAAAGGAAGGATTGATCTTGGGAGTTTTAGTCGCAACAGTTTAGGAATTAGGGGCCAAAAACAGGTCCCAAATAAGCATTTTTCTTGTTTTTTGCACAACAACTTTAGTATAAGTTAATAGAAATCTATGAAATTTTAACACAAGGTTTATGACCACAAAAGGAAGGTTGGGATTGATATTGGGAGTTGATCAGGTCCCAACGAATTAGGGGACAAAAGGGTCCAAAATTAAACTTTGTTTGATTTCATAAAATAATGAATTATTGGGGTTCTTTGATATGCCAAATCTAACCAGGGGCGTAGTTAGGTATTCAGTCAACTATAGGCACCAATCGGCAGGGGGGTCTTGGGGCCGCTGAAGGCCCCTAGCAGGTTCAGGGCAGAGTCCTGCTAGGGGGTTCAGGGGGGCGAAGCTCCCAGACAGAAAACGGTTTTCAATGTTTTAGCTGCAAAATTTTATGTACAAAAATATTAAATTTTCTGGTTATTTAATCATGAAAATTATAATATACATGATGAAAAGTTCAAAGAATTATGAATAATTTACCGTAACATCTGACTGGTGAATTAAATAAAGCAGTACAATCGGAAATATAAAAAAAAATATATTTCACCATATGCATTGCCCAGCATAGATCAGCGTAGCCCTTTAATTAAGCAGTACACCCTGTTTGGTATTTTCATATCTATTCCGTTCTGACTGTTATATATACGTTTAACTTAATTTATAGTACATATTAACGATCCTTCATTAAAAAAATTAGGCATGTCGTAAACACTGATATTTTACTATATAATCAAACTGTCCTTTTGGCTAGACATCAACCATCAATCTTTTGATTCTTAAACCTTCACCCAAGCCACACAAACACATACACACATAGTTGATGCCTAATCCAAAGCTGTTCTGTTCATACAGTCTATCGTAACAAAATTCAAGAAATTCATATGTCTTTATATCCTCTACTGTAAAATCCCTACCTGCTTAGAAATTTGAATAATTGTGGTGACGTGGTCATTACACGCAAATCTGAGGGTACTCAAAATTACTGGAAGCTAGTTGATTGATTGATTTTTAAACATCCAGTGTCAAATATTTATGCAAATTCAGGACAAAAAAACAAATTTACAATAAATGCAACAGGAAGCTAGGTCCTGTAATAGGTACCGTACAGAACGAAGGTCTGGAAATTTGAAAATGACCTGCATTGGATAATGATGGATTACTTGGATAGGAGCAGAAATTTTGCCTTTCTGTAGACTAACTACGAACTCCTCAAAGAGTGGCATTCTCTCTACAACTAGGCATTGGATTTAATGTCCCCATTCTGACCAGACATGACTGCGTATTTTTACATCCTGCAAAGCGGCGAGCAAAACGGACAACCAACATTGGCAAAGATTTGATTGTAGGTCGGGTGAAGACAAAGTGGATTTCCAGCTAGTTGAAAACTAACAACAACTAATTAAAAAACTCATGTGTCTAAGTTTTGGTTCATTCAAGTTTTTGTTGATAGAAGTGAAATGATCAGTACCAAAGTTCTAGTTTATAGTTTCTATATAAGGTAAAATCATATAAAAACATTCAATTTTATCCAATATTCCATTCACTAAGGATGAGAGACTAGTGTACACCTGATATTCGATAATTAAAGAATTTTGACAACTTCACTGGCGTTCATCTACAGATAACGTTGTTTATTATTATTTTTAATAAAAAAAAATATTTGTGAAAAAATTATGTGTAGGCACGTACGTTCCTAAAGTGCCTAACGGCAGCTACACCCCTGCTAACCGTGGATTCTTAATTTTTGGTCCTGTTTTCAAATTGATCTACATTAAAATGATTAAGGTCCAAAGGGTCCAAAATTAAACTTAGCTTGATTTTAACAAAAATTGAATTCTTGGGCTGGTTCTTTGATATGCTGAATCTAATCATGTACTTAAATTTTTGATTATGGGCCAAGTTTTCAAGTTGGACCAAATTGGGGTCCAAAATTATTATATTAAGTATTGTGCAATGGCAAGAAATTTTCAATTGCGCAGTATTGCGCAATAGCAAGAAATTTTCAATTGCGCAGTATTGCGCAATAGCAAGAAATCTTCAATTGCACAGTATTGTGCAATAGCAAGAAATTTTCAATTGAACAATTTGTGCAATAGCAAGAAATCTTAAATCGCACAGTATTGTGCAATAGCAAGAAATCTTCAATTGCACAGTATTGCACAATAGCAAGAAATATCTGATTGCACAATATTGCACAATAGCAAGAAATTTTCAATTGCACAGTATTATCCCATTTTCAAATTGGTCTACATTAAGGTCCAAAGGGTCAAAAATTAAACTTTGTTTGATTTCAACAAAAATTGAATATATATGGGGTTCTTCAATATGCTGAATCTAACCATGTATTTGAATTTTTAACATTTGGGCCTGGTTATCAAATTGATCCACATTGAGGTCTAAAGGGTCTAAAATTGAACATTATTTGATTTCATCAAAAATTAAATTCTTGGGGTTCTATGATGCTGAATCTAACCATGTATTTAGATTTTGGAAATTGGACCATAATCATTATATTAAAATAGGTAAATGTCCAATTTAAAATTTTTAAGTTTTTAAGTTTAAGTTCTTAGACCACATTCATTCTGTGTCAGAAACCTGTGTTGTGTCAACTATTTAATCACAATCCAAATTCAGAGCTGTATCAAGCTTAAAAATGTTGTGTCCATACTTGCCCCAACTGTTCAGGGTTCGACCTCTGCGGTGGTATAAAGCTGCGCCCTGCAGAGCATCTGGTTTTATATAAATGTTAGATTCATTATTCTTTAGTTCATATATTTTTCAATTAATGGTTGTACCTAAACAGTGTCAGGAGTGCAACAGAAACAGGTGAAATTGTTGTATATTTCTATGTATGCATTAAAGCAGAATTGATAGAAAAATATGACTAAAATTACATATGATTGTTTGCTGTATGTCTGTTATTAAGTATAAGACATTTTTAGCTCACCTGGTCCAAAGGGCCAAGTGAGCTTTTCCCATCACTTTGCCTCCGTCATCCGTCGTCATCTGTCGTCGGCCGTCCGTCGTTGTTAACTTTTACAAAAATCTTCTCTGAAACTACTAGGCCAAATTAAACCAAACTTGGCCACAATCATCATTGGGGCATCTAGTTTAAAAAATTTGTCCGGTGACCCGGCCAACCAACCAAGATGGCCACCATGGCTAAAAATAGAATAAGGGGTAAAATGCAGTTTTTATGATCCACCTACGATAGTAGAGGGGCATTATGTTTTCTGGTCTGTGCGTCCGTTCGTCCGTCTGTCCGTCCGTCTGTCCGTAGCTTCAGGTTAAAGTTTTTGGTCAAGGTAGTTTTTGATGAAGTTGAAGTCCAATCAAATTGAAACTTAGTACACATGTTCCTTATGATATGATCTTTCTAATTTTAAAGCCAAAGTAAACTTTTGACCCCAATTTCACGGTCCACTGAACATAGAAAATGAAAGTGCATGTTTCAGGTTAAAGTTTTTGGTCAAGGTAGTTTTTGATGAAGTTGAAGTCCAATCCACTTGAAACTTAGTACACATGTTCCCTATGATATTATCTTTCTAATTTTAATGCCTAATTATATTTTTTATCCAATTTCACGGTCCATTGAACATGGAAAATGATAGTGGGAGTGGGGCATCCGTGTACTTTGGACACATTCTTGTTGGCTTATAACTCAAAAACTAAAGCATTAAGAGCAAATATGTCATGGGGGTTAAATTGTTTATCAGGTCAAGATGTATCTGCCCTGAAAATTTCAGATGAATCAGACAACTGGTTGTTGGGTTGCTGCCCCTGAATTGGTAATTTTAAGGAAATTTTGCTGTTTTTGGTTATTATCTTGAATGTTATTATAGATAGAGATAAACTGTTTACAGCAATAATGTTCAGCAAAGATAGATCTACAAATAAGTCAGCATGACCGAATTGGTCAGTTGACCCCTTTAGGAGTTATTGCCCTTTATAGTCAATTTTTTACCAATTTTTCGTAAATCTTAGTAATCTTATAAAAATCTTCTCCTCTGAAACTACTGTGCCAAATTTAACCAAACTTGGCAACAATCATCTTTGGGGTATCTTGTAAAAAAATTTGTCTGGTGACCCGGCCATCCAATCAAGATAGCCGCCACAGCTAAAAATAAAACATAGGGGTAAAATGCAGTTTTTGACTTATAACTCAAAAACCAAAGCATTTAGAGCAAATCTGACGGGATTTAATTGTTTATCAGGTCAAGATCTATCTGCCCTAAAATTTTCAGATGGATCGGACAACTGGTTGTTGGGTTGCTGCCCCTGAATTGGTAATTTTAAGGAAATTTTGCAGGCTTTGGTTATTATCTTGAATACTATTATAGATAGAGATAAACTGTAAACAGCAATAATGTTCAGCAAAGTAAGATTTACAAATAAGTCAACATTACCAAAATTGTCAAAGAACTCCTTAAGGAGTTATTGTCTTTTATAGTCAATATTGAACAACTTTTCATCATTTTTGTAACTTGTACAAAAATCTTCTTTTCTAAAACTATGGGCCAAATTTAAACAAACCTGGCCACAATCATTACTAGGGTATCTATTTTAAAAAGAGTCTAATGACCCTGCCTGCCAACCAAGATGGCCGACATCAGTAAATACAGTAACAGGTGAGCGACACAGGCTCTTGAGAGCCTCTAGTTATATGACAGCAAAAAATTTTGCGGTCGTATAATGGTATCATGTCATCGTCGTCCTCCTCGTTGTTGTTGTCTTCAGCGTCGTCCGAAGACATTTGGTTTTCTGACAATAACTTTAGTAAATGTAAATAGAAATCTATGAAATTTATTCACTAGGTTTATAACCAGAAAAGGAAGGTTGGGATTGATTTTGGGGGTTATGGTCCCAACAGTTTAGGAATTAGGGGCAAAAAAGGGGCCCAAATAAGCATTTTTATAGTTTCCAGACAACAACTTGTGGAATGGTGTTTGGATCTCTGAAATTATACCACAAGTTTCCATACCACAAAAAAGGATGGTTAGGATTGGCTTTGGGGGTTATGGCTCAAACCGTGTAGGAATTGGGGGCAAAAAAGGTGGAAAAACAAAGGTGTCCTGGTTAATGGACAATTAAAAAAAAGTAGAATATTATGTTTGGATTACCTCCCTTACACTGCTTTTAAATTATGTATAAAGAAATGTATTGTCTTGAGGTGATGAACTGTCAATTTATTTTTAGAAGTTACTATTATTTTAATGCTGATCTATGATTAAGGACTATTTTAGCCATCATTATGTGTCATTTTCTATTTTAAGACTTTTATGATGTATTTAAATGGGTAATTATGGTTGCAAACTCCATTGGAAATTTGAATTGAGATTATGGCCATATTTTCAGTGAAAGATATTTTTTTTTTGGAAATAGGGAAAGGGGGGGGGGGGGGTGAAAAAAAATTGGGCGGAGAGGGGACAATTTTTCTCATTTCAGATTTCAGAAATTAAAAAGAATATTTCCTCAAATTTTTTTTTGTTTTTGCTGTGGGAAAGGAGGGGGGGGGGGTGTCAATTCGCAACAGCATATAGCGGCCACAACATCGCCAATCATTTAACAATAATCATGATCATAATGAGCAAAATAGGGTCAAGTTCAAAAGAACAGGGTAAACCATGAAAATATACTTATTGTACTATCTTTTTATTTTTTCCTATAATAGAATCAGCAAGGTATTTGACTAACTCAGATAATAGCCAGCTAATTGATCTTATTTGTTCAAGTGTTATCTGTATATCTTTGGAAAATTAAAAGCTGATTAAAGGTAGTTAGTTACAAGTGGTAACTTTTTATGCCCCACCTACGATAGTAGAGGGGCATTATGTTTTCTGGTCTGTGCGTCCGTTCGTCCGTCTGTTCGTTCGTTCGTTCGTTCGTCTGTTCGTTCGTCCGTCTGTCCCGCTTCAGGTTAAAGTTTTTGGTCAAGGTAGTTTTTGATGAAGTTGAAGTCCAATCAACTTGAAACTTAGTACACATGTTCCTTATGATATGATCTTTCTAATTTAAATGCCAAATTAGAGTTTTGACCCCAATTTTACGGTTCACTGATAGAAAATGATAGTGCAAATTTCAGGTTAAAGTTTTTGGCTTCAGGTTAAAGTTTTTGGTCAAGGTAGTTTTTGATGAAGTTGAAGTCCAATCAACTTGAAACTTAGTATACATGTGCCCTATGATATGATCTTTCTAATTTAAATGCCAAATTAGAGTTTTGACCCCAATTTTACGGTTCACTGAACATAGAAAATGATAGTGCAAATTTCAGGTTAAAGTTTTTGGCTTCAGGTTAAAGTTTTTGGTCAAGGTAGTTTTTGATGAAGTTGAAGTCCAATCAACTTGAAACTTAGTATACATGTGCCCTATGATATGATCTTTCTAATTTAAATGCCAAATTAGAGTTTTGACCCCAATTTTACGGTTCACTGAACATAGAAAATGATAGTGCAAATTTCAGGTTAAAGTTTTTGGTCAAGGTAGTTTTTGATGAAGTTGAAGTCCAATCAACTTGAAACTTAGTATACATGTGCCCTATGATATGATCTTTCTAATTTAAATGCCAAATTAGAGTTTTGACCCCAATTTTACGGTTCACTGAACATAGAAAATGATAGTGCAAATTTCAGGTTAAAGTTTTTGGCTTCAGGTTAAAGTTTTTGGTCAAGGTAGTTTTTGATGAAGTTGAAGTCCAATCAACTTGAAACTTAGTATACATGTGCCCTATGATATGATCTTTCTAATTTAAATGCCAAATTAGAGTTTTGACCCCAATTTTACGGTTCACTGAACATAGAAAATGATAGTGCAAATTTCAGGTTAAAGTTTTTGGTCAAGGTAGTTTTTGATAAAGTAGAAGTCCAATCAACTTGAAACTTAGTATACATGTTCCCTTTGATAAGATCATTCTAATTTTAATGCCAAATTAGAGAATTTATTCCAATTTCACAGTCCTTTAAACATAGAAAATGATAGTGTGAGTGGGGCATCCGTGTACTGTGGACACATTCTTGTTTTTTCTTTTTCTGGCAAGCAGCCAATTTGTCTCTGAGACTAATTCATTTTTTGTTTTTTGTTGTTTATTTTATTATGCCCCGTCTACGATAGTAGTAGGGGCATTATGTTTTCTGGTCTGTGCGTCCGTTCGTCCGTCTGTTCGTTCGTCTGTTCGTTCGTCTGTTCGTTCGTCCGTTCGTCCGTCTGTCCCATGTCAGGTTAAAGTTTTTGGTCGAGGTAGTTTATGATGAAGTTGAAGTCCAATCAACTTGAAACTTAGTATACATGTGCCCTATGATATGATCTTTCTAATTTAAATGCGAAATTAGAGTTTTGACCCCAATTTTACGGTTCACTGAACATAGAAAATGATAGTGCAAATTTCAGGTTAAAGTTTTTGGCTTCAGGTTAAAGTTTTTGGTCAAGGTAGTTTTTGATGAAGTTGAAGTCCAATCAACTTGAAACTTAGTATACATGTGCCCTATGATATGATCTTTCTAATTTAAATGCCAAATTAGAGTTTTGACCCCAATTTTACGGTTCACTGAACATAGAAAATGATAGTGCAAATTTCAGGTTAAAGTTTTTGGCTTCAGGTTAAAGTTTTTGGTCAAGGTAGTTTTTGATGAAGTTGAAGTCCAATCAACTTGAAACTTAGTATACATGTGCCCTATGATATGATCTTTCTAATTTAAATGCCAAATTAGAGTTTTGACCCCAATTTTACGGTTCACTGAACATAGAAAATTATAGTGCAAATTTCAGGTTAAAGTTTTTGGCTTCAGGTTAAAGTTTTTGGTCAAGGTAGTTTTTGATGAAGTTGAAGTCCAATCAACTTGAAACTTAGTATACATGTGCCCTATGATATGATCTTTCTAATTTAAATGCCAAATTAGAGTTTTGACCCCAATTTTACGGTTCACTGAACATAGAAAATGATAGTGCAAATTTCAGGTTAAAGTTTTTGGTCAAGGTAGTTTTTGATAAAGTAGAAGTCCAATCAACTTGAAACTTAGTATACATGTTCCCTTTGATAAGATCATTCTAATTTTAATGCCAAATTAGAGAATTTATTCCAATTTCACAGTCCTTTAAACATAGAAAATGATAGTGCGAGTGGGGCATCCGTGTACTGTGGACACATTCTTGTTTTTAAAAGTTTTTTGTTCATTATTATATTAGTAGCCTATTTTGTTACCAATTAAGAAACATTACTTGAAACAAGTGAATTTGGTGTCTAATTTAGATTTTTAAATATGGGTATACATGGTCATTCTATTGTTAAGAACAATTTGAAAATATGTTACTGGAACATTGGTGGTATAAATACACATAATATGAATAAGTTAGAAGATCACCTTTTTGTACAAGAAATAAAAGAGTATGATGTGGTTATTTTAGCAGAAACACATATTGGATATGATGTTAACTTACATGTTGAAGGTTTTAATTATTTTCCCGTTTGTAGAAATATTTCAACCAATGGAAGATACTATGGTGGGTTAGGCATTTTTCGAAGGACATCTTTAAAAGATCATATCAAAATAATTCCTGGGTTGTCCAATGATTTTCAGTGGATAAAATTTGAAAAACAGTTTTTCTGTCTTCAAAATGACATATACTTATGTGCAGCATATGTACCCCCTGCTAATTCATCTTATAATAAGAAGCTAGATTTTGATATAATTGATCAAATAGAAAAGGACATTGTTAATTCATCTTATAATAAGAAGCTAGATTTTGATATAATTGATCAAATAGAAAAGGACATTGTTTCTTACAAAAGTAAAGGGGATATTTTGTTTTGTGGTAATTTAAACACTCGCTCCTCCACTGAAGAAGATTACATTGCACAAGATAGCTCCAGATATCTTCCATTGTTTGAATCTTATAAACCTGATAATCAAATTCGATTTAGAAAGAATTGTGATGAAACACTTGATAGTAGAGGGAAAGAGATTATTGATTTATGTATAAGCAATCAAATGCGAGTTGTAAATGGTAGATACATGGGTGATTTACTTGGTCATTTTACTTGTTTTAATACACATGGCCAAAGCACTGTTGATTACCTTATAGCAAATGAAAGATTATTTAATCAGATACTTTATTTCAGAGTGTCGGAGTTTGTCTCAACATTCTCAGACTGTCATTGTAAAATATCATGGGAAATTTTGGCTAAATATCAAATAACAGAAACTCAGTCAAATAATCTTCATGCTGCCCCTGTTAATTTTAGATTGACTGAGGACTCCCCACTTAAATTTCAGCAAGCACTTTTGTCACCGGATAACCAGCAGAAAATTTCATCTTTCCTTATTAATGATAGTGATTGCTCTTTTGAAGACATTAACAAAAAGGCACAAGATTTATGTGATATCTTTCTTTCTGCAGCCAAAATTTCCCTGGTAACCCCAAAAAAGAATAAAAAGGGTTCAAGACCCCAGAAAAAATGGTTTGATAGTGATCTTTTTAAAATGCGCAAAAATGTTATATCCTTAGGTAAAATTTATTCAAGATATCCTAAGGATCCTGTTATTATAAAGGCAGATCCTATAAATATTTTAGAATCTATAATAAATGTAGAAAAGTTAAATATGAGCAATTTATCAATTCCATGCTACAAAAACTTGATACTCTTAGAGTTGAAAACCCTAAGCAGTATTGGAAATTAATAAATGACATTCAGGATAGCAAAAAAGAAAACTGCTCTTCACAAATTGATTCTGATACATGGGCCAATCACTTTCGAAATCTTCACTCTGCAATTGATAACACATTTTTTACATGACTTAACCAGTTGGAAATGATCCTGAATGACAAAGAAAATTGTTTAGTTCTTAATGATTTAGATAATGATATTAGTAAAAAAGAAATTTCTGATGCTATTGCGAGTTTAAAATCAGGCAAGGCCTGTTAGTGCGGTGACAGAAGTGTAAAAAGTCGTCTAGATCGCGAGTTTAATCCCCCAAAATAACACACGGCTAAAAATGGTATTAACTTAAAGACAAATTTGTCTTCTTTAGTTTTTGCCCTGTCGTCAGAATTTCGTACGGTCACTTTTTTTTCTAAAAAGTCGTTTTAATGACTGGTAGTATATTGGAGAGTTTCAACCCCCCTTTTTCAAAATGAAAGAAATGTGTATGTTTGCTTACATTTAATTAAAATAGTTTTTCCTGAAGCTATTTTTATATGTCAAAATATTCCATTCAGTATTTTATTTTCTTCTAATCTATAAAATTTGCGAAGTTTAGACTATTTGAAATTGAGGTAATTTTAATTGCAAATTCAGACTTAAACTTTAGTTTCCTCTTCATAGTAGTAATAAAAATTATCCCATAATATTTAAGCATATAATATTTAATAAAACGAATTAGTGATAAAAATTTCGGAACCAAAATATGAAAAAAACCTTAAGAAATCAATGGAAAAAGAATGGAGTAAATATCTTCAATTTCAACACGGAACTCAATCACTTGCCTTCCGTCACATTTTGTGTATTAGTCAATAATTTGCTCTCAAATGATATATGAAATTACTACCTTTTTCGCTATTATATACATGTATTTTCAATTACAGTGCACTGATATATGCCGCATACTTTGTTTGTATATGTTTATATTCTATGTTTTTTTCGTTGTAAAACATCAAATATACTTTGTCAGAAAAGTCTTATTGTAAAATCAAAATAATTGATGGATAGTTTCAGTAAATACTCCGTGATATGTCAAGTCCTTTGCAACTTGCTCCATTAAGTTCAAAGAAAAGACAAAAGTCGTTGCATTTTATGCAGTGCATAATATGCCAAATAAAAAAACCTCGATTGAAATTTTGAGTCAATTTACCAGTTTAGGGAAGTCGATTTCTGTATCTGCATTGCATAAAAGATTGGATGAGGTGAACATCAAGCTGTTTCATGCAATAGCTGTTAATTTGAAAAACTCCGTGCAGGCAGTTATTCATCGTTCATGCTACAAAACTTGCACATGTAAACATATGTGTTCCCCCTTTTAGAGCGAGGAAGCTTCTTGTCTAATATTTAATGACGACATACAATTATCTGACTGTTGTCCCTCAGTTTCCGGTATTTGTACACGTTCTAGAATGCAGTCGTTCAACTGGAGCGCTTGTATATTTTGTTGCAACAAAACATTTTAGAAAGTAGAAAATTACTCAAGTTTGAATCAGATGAGCGTATTAAAAATGTTTTATCCGTGTCAGATAAAGTTAAAGTTGAAAAAGTTTCCTGTCTATCTTTTAAACTTCAATCACTCTGTCATTTTGGTTGCATTACAAATTATTTGCTTAAAACGTAAAAAAAAATCCAAACCCGTGGAAGCAGATATCTCAAAACACGATACTGCTTTTAGTAATTTTATTTTGGCTATTGACAACGATTTCTCATTGGTCATTCCTCATGACACCGTTACTCGATAAATATAGATCATTTCTTCCGGCTGATTCTAATTTAAAATATTCTACATGTAATATGCAGTCTAAACTAATTTATTTCTATAGAAATTCAGTTGTCAAACAACTTCAACAAGTTCAAGGCAAATGTAACATAATATTTAATAGCAACATAACTATTTAAGATGCCATATAAGCTTCTAGTCAATTGAAAACTGACCTTAAAATCTCAATGTCAACTGTAATAGACACAAATAACGGACAGATATTTCATTCCGCTGCAAGTTTACTTAGAAAAGACATCGAAACTCTAAAGAAGACTACCCAACTTCGGATGAATTGTCTCTTCGTTCTTAATTCAGCCAATGCCTTCGTATTTATTGCAATTCATTCTATGGTTACTCAATGAAAATGCATACAGCCAAGACTATTCTCAGGAAATGGCACCAGAGAAATTATGGAAATGCTAAGCAATTGTTGAGGCAATCGTTTTTGTTTTACTCCTTTTCATTTAGGATTGGCTTTACAAATGTACCATGAGTTTGGTTCAAAACATTTTGTTGAAACATTGAATGCCAATGGATTTTATGCTTCTTAAGTAAAGTGCGACGCTATCTAATGTGTTGCCAACCATGAAATTGAGCGAATTCAAGATAGTGCGTACGTCTCGTATAATGTTTTCCCAGCATCTTTGCAGACAAGCATATGGATGTCATCACACCTTCCTAAACCCCCTTTTAGATCTCTTTTAAAATCTTGGATGAATTGATAGGGATGGTTTGAAGCTGGTATTTTTTTAGGAACAAATGTGTTCGGACTTCCTATAATACCTTGTCTGTACTTGTAAAGAAAAACTCAAAATAAAGTGTTTGCTTTGAGCAGAACCTTTCATGTGCAGACCTGTGGCCATGAGTGAAATGTGTAGAAATATTAAAACATGTCTTGTGACAGTTGATGAAAATGAAGATGATGGAGATAACGGTTGGTTTGGTATAAAGCTTGTTGCACTGGTACACACGGTTCCAGTCCGAGGTTAGGGGAGTGTTGACGTGCCCTTAAAAAAGTTAAACCCCGCCAATATCTGTATGTGTCTGTTTCAAGTCACGAGATGGTAATGCAGTGTTTCTATATACAATATTTGTTTCTTTCTTATTTATTTTGTACATTAATCAGGTCGTTAGAGTTTTTGTTTGTTTTACATTATTCATTTCGGGAATTGAAGACTATGCAGTATGAATTTTACTCATTGTTGAAGCCCGTACGGGACCTATAATTGTTTTATGTCTCATTTGGTCTCATTTGGAGAGTTGTCTCATTTGCAATCATATCACATCTTCTTTTTTTTATATGGAATACTTTTGAAGTTTGGGGTACGTTGCAAGGGATAAAAGGGGGGATATAGTTACAAAACCTATAATGTAATAAATATTAACCAGAGTTAAATACACAACAAAAGATAATACTATGGTAGCAGTAATAATAGTGAAAAAAACCCAAAAGCAACGAGTAGTCTATAAAAAAAACTGAAGTATCCGCAAATTCAATTTGAGGTCATATTTGACTGTAGTGTTCTATGGCTTTGTTTTGATGACTCACCCACTATGATAGTTTAAAAAATAATTTTAAAGCATTCTCCTGCATGACACTTGAGTTTTACCTGAAATTGATATTTTTCATAAGGTTAAGGTGCTTTAAACATTTTATAGGTTGAAAACTTGATTTTTGAAGTTTTGTTTATAAAACGTCGTTTTAGGATTTTTTTTGATAAAAAAAATCTCAATGATTAAGGTTTATGTATAAAAACAAACATTACTAAAGCCAAAACAGTATCATTTATATATAGGTAGAGTTTAGAAATAGAAAAAAATGTCAAAATTGAAACCC
Organism: Mytilus galloprovincialis; assembly: GCF_965363235.1. NCBI lineage: Eukaryota > Metazoa > Mollusca > Bivalvia > Mytilida > Mytilidae > Mytilus > Mytilus galloprovincialis. The sequence goes on along the minus strand of NC_134845.1, from coordinate 76,837,533 downwards.
TCCCAAACTTTCACAGATTTTTACATATGACCTTTGACCTCAATTTTTAAAAAATGTGACCACATCAAGTCCTGACGACAGGCATATTATTATAGTACACGATTTCCTCTTTCCAATGATATATTATGTAGGTAGGTGTTCGGTGGGGAGATTAAATTCCAAAAAATCTGCCTTCAGTCACCGCACTATGTGGACCTGATTTGATTTCAAATGAAATGTTAAAATATAGCCAGTCATATTTGATAGGTTGCTTATATAAATTATTTAATTTGTGCCTCAAGAATAGTGTGTACCCAAAGATTTGGGCTGATGGTTTTATTTCGCCAATTTTTAAATCAGATGATCCTTGTGATCCATCTAACTATAGAGGTATAACAATTACTTAAGTACCATTGGTAAACTTTTTAACAATATTTTGAATACATGACTTGACAAATTTTTGTACCAAAACAACTTCATTCATAATTCTCAGATTGGCTTTACAAAAAATGCCAGAACTTCAGATCATATATTTATTTTGAAAACACTGATAGACAAATACTGTCACAGTAAAGAGGGTAGACTATATACTTGTTTTGTAGACTTTCACAAAGCATTCGACAGTGTAATTCATATAGGTCTGAAACTGAAGCTTATTAATTTGAAGACAAGGAGACAACTTGAGTCCTTCATTATTTAAAATTTTTATAAATGACTTCCCATCTTATCTTGACTCCTGTCTGGATGCAGTTTCCCTACACTCAGAGAAATTAAATTGTTTGATGCATGTATGCGGATGATATTGTGATTATGTCAACATCAGCCACAGGGCTTCAAAGTAGACTTGGTCAGCTAGTAAAATATTGTGCTGACTGGTGCCTGAAAGTTAATATTAGAAAGACTAAAGTCATAATTTTTAATAAGGCTGGAAGGAAAATTCAGGCGAATTTTCGACTGCAGAATAACTTGATTGACTGTGTCGCTCATTACAAATATTTAGGTGTACACTTTACTGCATCTGGAAGTTTTCATCTAGCTAAAACTGAACTTTATAATAAGGCTCTTAAGGCCTACTATAAACTTAGAAAGGATTTTATCAATTTGTCTCCTGGAATAAAATCTTGTGTTCATATTTTTGATCATACCCTTAAACCCATTCTGTTATATAATTCAGAGGTATGGGGAGGTTATAATGTCTCTTGTAATAAATTACAGTCTTCCTTATTTAATCTTGAAAATATTTTTAAAAATCTTAAGTGTGAGAATCTCCATCTTAAATTTTCTAAATTTATACTTGGTGTACACAAAAGGAGTGTCAATTTTGCTGTATTATCAGAACTGGGGTGTTTCCCCTTACATTATGATATTGTAAAGTCAATTGTAAAATACTGGTATAGATTTGAAAATCTTACAACAGTCAACTGAATTCAGTCTATTGAAAGATGCTTATAAATGCACAAGAGCTTCACAAATCTAACATAACTTCTTGGTTCTCATTTGTTAAAAAAGTATTAGAATTTTTAAGTTTTTGAAATTAAACAAGAAGTAAAACATTTCGGACAATATAAATTTTTGAACATATCTAGCAAATTAATTCACACTAAATATATTAGCAATTGGTATGCTAGCCAAAATAAAGCTTCTGATGGAAAACTGTTTAATTATGTGAAATTTAAGCAGAATTTTGGTTATGAAAATTATCTTTCTTTAATTAAGAACTTTGATTTTAGAAGATCTATATGCAAATTACGTATTTCTGCTCATAAGCTTCAAATTGAAGTTGGTCGTTTTTCAAATATTCCACGAAATGAAAGAATTTGCAAAAAATGCTCCTCTGGCTGTGTTGAAGATGAAATCCATTTTTTAACTAACTGTGAAAATTTTAAATCAGATAGAGATGATCTCTTTGACTTTGTTTGCCAAAGAATTCCAAATTTTTCTATACTTGATAATCAGCATAAATTTATTTATTTATTAAACTGTGAAGAGAATCAGGTCCTTAATGCTGTTGGTAAATTTATTAAAGTGAATATGAGTTAGTAATTGTATTGTAACTGTATCATGTGTATGTACAAAATTGTTGGTATCTATGTATCTATGCAAATCAATATTCTTTTTCCTTATTCATGTATGCTCTGTATGCCCCTTGTGGGCCCTTAATTGGAAATAAAATATGTTCTGTTCTGTTCTGTTCTATAGTGTATTGCACAAAAGCAAAAAATTGACTATAAATTCAAATCAAATCATATAACCAATCCTCAGTTCTTTGACTACAGTTATTCTGTGTCAGAAACCTATTATGTGTCAAATATTTAATTACAATCCAAATTCAGACCTGTATCAAGCGCGAATATTGTGTCCATTTTGGCCCCAATTGTTCAAGGTTGGACCTCTGCTGTCGTATCCAGCTGTGCCCAGCAAAGCTATTAAAGCATTAATTGTTGGTATCGTGTTGTCGTTGTCGTCATCGTCCAAAGACATTTGGTTTTCGCACAACAACTTTAGAATAAGTAAATCTATGAAATTTAAACACAAGGTTTTTAACCACAAAAGGAAGGTGAAGATTGATTTTGTGGGTTATGGTCCTAACAATTTCGGAATTAGAAGCCATAAAAGGCCCAAATAAGCATTTTTTAAAACTTGGCCACAATCATCATTGGGGTATCTATTTTTAAAAATGTGTCCGATGACCTAACCATGATGGCAAACATGGCTAAAAATAGTGCATAGGGGTAAAATGCAGTTTTGGGCTAATATATCTGAAACCAAAGCATTTAGAGCAAATCTGACAGTAGTAAAATTGTTCATTAAGTCAAGATCAAACTGCCCTGAAATTTTTAGACAAATCAGACGGGTTGCTGTCCCTGAATTGGTAATGTTAAGAAAATTTGACAGTTTTTGGTTATTATCTTCAATATTGTCTTAGATCATGTTAGATAGAGATAAAGTGTAAACAGCAATTATGTTTAGCAAAGTAAGATCTTCAAATAAGTCAACTTAACCAAAACAGCCAATTGACCCCTTAAGGAGTTATTGCTCTTTATAGTAAATTTTTAAACAATTTTTGCAAATTATGAAATTTTTATACGACCGCAAAAATTGAAATTTTTTTGTTCGTATATTTGTATCATGTTGGTGTCGTCGGCGTCCGTAGATTTTTGGTTTTCGCACTATAACATTAGTATAAGTGAATAGAAATCTATGAAATTTAAACACAAGGTTTATAACCATAAAAGAAAGGTTGGGATTGATTTTGGAAGTTTTGGTCCGAACAGTTTGGAAATTAAGGGCGAAAAAGGGCCCAAATAAGCATTTTCTTGGTTTTCGCACTACAACTTTAGTTTAAGTAAATAGAAATCTATGAAATTTTGACACAAGGTTAATGACCACTAATGGAAGGTTGTGATTGATTTTGGGAGTTTTGGTCCCAACAGTTTAGGATTAGGGGCCAAAAAAGGGGCCCAAATAAGCATTATTCTTGGTTTTCACACAATAACTTTAGTACAAGTAAATAGCAATCAATGAAATTTAAACACAGGGTTAATGAACATAAAAGGAAGGTTGGGATTGATTTTGGGAGTTGAGGTCCGAACAGTTTAGGAATAAGGAGCCAAAAAGGGGCCCAAATAAGCATTTTTCTTGGTTTTTCGCACCATAACTTAAGTATAAGTAAATAGAAATCTATGAAATTTAAACACAAGGTTTATGACCATAAAGGAAGGTTGGGATTGATTTTGGGAGTTTTGGTCCCAACAGTTTAGGAATAAGGGGCCCAAAGGGTCTAAAATTTAATTTGTTTGAATTCATCAAAAATTGAATAATTGGGGTTCTTTGATATGCCGAATCTAACTGTGTATGTAGATTCTTAATTTTTGGTCCCATTTTCAAATTGGTCTACATTAAGGTTCAAAGGGTCCAAAATTAAACTAAGTTTGATTTCAACAAAAATTGAATCCTTGGGGTTCTTTGATATGCTGAATCTAAACCTGTATTTAGATTTTTGATTATAGGCCCAGTTTTCAAGTTGGTCCAAATTGCGGTCCAAAATTAAACTTTGCTTGTGATTTTAACAAAAATTGTATATATGGGGTTCTTTGTTATATCATGGAAGTATTATATTGACAGGAACTACAACGATTAATTAGCATGCATTTATTTATAACCCGGGTAGCCCTGTAGAAAAGATATGGAAACTGTCTTATTAGTACGCTGTCGTTAATTTCTTTTGTGACTATCTGCGATGCCGCGGTCATAAATTGATCAGAGATATTCTTATCAATCACATGGTTTTTATCGAGACAGCTTAACAATATTACCTGTCGTAAAACACCTTTACTTATTTCAATCGTGTCGGTAGACCTTTATTCGTTAACAACTTATTCAAACTAATCGACTGATGCTTAAAAAATGAAAATCTGCCCAGAATTAATTATTCTACAACGATTTGAAATAGTGAGTACGTGACATTATTTTATTAGTTTGTGGGTGAAGTTTAAATCGCGATTAAGGTGTGTTCCGGTTACCGCCGGTTAACAATAAATATATTTGATAAATATTAAAACTGTGAAGTTTAGAGTAATATATATGGTTAAGTTACTGGATAATCCTGGAAAGTAGAAATTTCCAGTTTACAGTACGAAAACTAATCGAGCAAGTACCAATAAAAAAAAATACAGCAGAGAAAAACAGAGATATAACTACGTTATATAGCCATTTATATAATACATTTCTGTCCCCTAAAATATGTTATCACTATCCGACCAAATGAAACCGTCCAAGTGATACTGGTAAATATTATTGAACATGCAGTCGCACAAAAATTTGTATAATGTCACTATACAAATCCTAAAGTCGCAGTACTAAAAAAAATTTCAACAACACATCGGGGTTCAGCTGAACATTTGTATATGTAACAAAAAATTTGTTCCGGCGTGACATTTGTTCCGTCGGAACAAATTTCATAGAAAATATGTTCCATCTGAACTTATATCACAGAAAATTTGTTCCAGCACTATAAAAATTGTTCCAGAACTAATTTGTTAACTTCATGTAAAATAAGTTCCGGAACAAAAATCACAGCTCCATGAGTTTTGTTCCAATATTAAAATTTGAAAAAAAAATGAAATGTGTTCCTGTGATATTAGTTTTTCACGAATTTTTTTTTCGGGAATCAATGAAAATGTTCTGCTCGGACCTATTTCACAGAAAATAAGTACCTTTGACCTATTGCACAGCGAAATATTTTCTTGTTACACTAAAAAATTATATAAATGTAAGCTGGATGCTGTACTATGCTTGCATGGGGTACATTTGCAATTAAGGCATTACTGTAGGATGAAGATAAGAAATAAAAGCGATGATAATGTACCATGATTTGTATCTACAATGTATGTTTATCATTTATGTAGTATTCAACCTCCTTGTGTCCTGTTGATCTGTCATGTGTGTTCTAATCATACATGTACCTAGCTATGGTCATTGCACAGTTTTAAAAGAGTGTGTCTTTTGTTTCTTTATGCCTTTAAAATAATTGATCAGTTATATTGTCCTTTTCAAATTAGTACAAATGTTCAACTTTAACTATAATACTTTTTTTCGAAATTACTTTTATTGTTATTTCTTATTCTACTTTTTCCTGGTTCATAAGTGTCATTTTTAGTCTTACTAATTGAGAATGTTATTAGACTTTTGATTTACTCAACAGGATCCAAATTGAATGTTTACCCTTATTATTTATATAATACTTGTTTTTTTTTATAATGACTTTAAACTCACTGATGACAAGTGCTCAGTATATACGATTACTTGTTTAACCAGTGGAACATATTTCATAGATGAGGAACTTATTTCACCAGGTGAGGAACAAGTTTCACAAATCCAGAACTCTATTTCACCAGGTAAGGAACAAATCTCACAAACATGGAACTTATTTCACTAGGAAAGGAACAAATTTCACCAACCCAGAACTTATTCAACAAGGTAGAGTGTGGAACTTATTTCATAGAGATGGAACAAATTATATGGAAATTGTCTGTGAAAAAAGTTCTCCCAGAACAAATTTCATGTGAAATTAGTTCCACTGGAACTTTTTTCACAGGAACAAATGTTGGCTCACATATATACCAACCAATAATCTTACCCTGGATTTAGAGCGAAACTTAATAATTCCTACATTTATCTTAAATCTCTTTGATCTTTTGATTTTATCAGAACGATCATTTACAATCGTCTTTAATAGGCAGAAAATGTGTGCCACTCAGTGGAGTAAACAGTAGTTATTATATTATATAATCACAACTTGCTATATATATTACATATAGTCCAATTTCTACCGAAAAATAAATCAATAAAAATAGGGCATTTATTTAATAAATTTGTTACAAATTTCCATCGTCAACGTGTTTTTCTATAGAATTAATGATGACTCGCATTAATCCATCAATCATTCAATCGGCACACGTATGCAGATGTAGAGTAACGGAATCTGCCGAGATTTGCCGATTGCTGTTTCCTAAGAATTTATAACAACTTTTGATTTCTTCGTTTATTTCCGTAATCCCGAAAGCAACTGAGAATGACAATATTGTAGGGCACCACTTGCTGGTATGTAAATAACGTGCCATGTTTCAAGCTAATTAACATGTCATTAAATTGCGCGCGGCATCGCAGATGAAACGTTTGAAGTCGGGTCGTAGTAGTTCCTGTTAATATAATACTTCCATGGTTATATGCTTAATCTTACCATGTATTTAGATTTTTGATGTTTGGGCCCGGTTATCAGATTGGTCCACATTGAGGTCTAGAGGGTCCAAAATTGAACTTTATTTGATTTTATCAAAAATTGAACTCTTTGGGTTCTTTGATATGCTGAATATAAACATGTATTTAGATTTTTGATATTGGACCATAATAGGTAATGTCCAATTTAAAATTTAAAGTTTTTAAGTTTAAGTTCTTAGACCACATTCATTATGTGTCAGAAACCTGTGTTGTGTCAACTATTTAATCACAATCCAAATTCAGAGCTGTATCAAGCTTGAATGTTGTGTCCATACTTGCCCCAATGTTCAGGGTTCGAACTCTGCTGTCGTATAAAGCTGCACCCTGCGAAGCATCTTGTTATAAACTTTTACAAAATGTTTTCCTTTGAAATTTTGAGCCAAGTTTATTATTAATAGAGAAAATTGTAAACAGCTAGCAAGAATGTTTAGTAAAGTAATATTGACAAACACATCATCATCACCAAAACACAATTTTATCATGAATTCTATTCTCGTCTATAATTTATGTCACTGGTTTAATATGCTGCTTGCACATAGACCAAGGTGAGCAACACCAGCTCTTTAGAGCCTCTAGTTTCTAGTTTCCAGACAATAACTTGTGGAAAGTTGAATGGATCTCTCTGAAATTATACAAGTTTCCATACCAAAAAAAGGGGAAAAAACAAGGTTTTCCTGGTTAATGGACAATTTAAAAGCAGTTTAAGGGAGGTAATCCAAAAACAAAATTGTAGAATGTTGTAGAAAGTTGGATTATCTCCCCTACACTTCTTTTAAATTATCTATTGAAGACTTTTATAATGTATTTAAATGGGTAAATATGGTTAAGGGTGGGGGCAATTTTTTCTCATTTCAGATTTCAGAAATTAAACAAAATTGCAAAAAAAAAGGTTGGGGAGGGGGGGGTAAATTTTTTTTTTTTTGGAAGGGGGGGGGTTTAAATTAGCACAGACACAGTGTATTGCACAAAAGCAAAAAATTGAATATAAATTCAAATCATAAAACCAATTCTAAGTTCTTTGACTATATATAGTTATTCTGTGTCAGAAACCTATTATGTGTCAAATATTTAATTACAATCCAAATTCAGACCTGTATCAAGCGCTAATATTGTGTCCATTTTTGCCCAAACTGTTCAGGGTTGGACCTCTGCGGTCATATCCAGCTGCGCCAGGCGAAGCAATTTATTGTATTCAGTTAGTTGTGCAAATGATTTGTTACATACTAAAATGAGAATCATGATTACAGGTTTATGACCAAGAAAAAGCAAAGAGAGCAATGGATGCCATATTGGAAGATCTGAAACAGAAGTTAGAGGAGATGCAGGCCATGTTGGCTCTATTTGACTTACGTGGTAAAGAGGAGACTGTTGAAGAACAAAAGAAATCTCTTCTGAGACAGGTAATTAGTCCCCTACCGTCAAGTCAAAGGGGACTTTAGGTTTGCACTCGGTCTGTCTGTCTGATTGTTAGTCCCCCAAACCAGTTTTCCACCCAAAGGGCCAAGTGAGCTTTTCTCATCTCTTGTCGTCCTTCGTTGTCAACCGTCGTCGTTAACTTTTACAAACATCTTCTCCTCTGAAGCTACTGGGCCAAATTTAACCAAACTTGGCCACAATCATCATTGGGGTATCTATTTTAAAAAATGTGTCCAGTGTCCTGCCAATCAACCAAGGTGGCCGCCATGGCTAAAAATAGAACATAGGGGTAAAATGTAGATTTTGGCTTATATTTCTGAAACCAAAGCATTTAAAGCAAATCTGACATAGGGTAAAATTGTTTATCAGGTCAAGATCTATCTGCCCTGAAATTTTCAGAAGAATCGGACAACCCGTTGTTGGGTTGCTGCCCCTGAATTGGTAATTTTAAGGAAATTTTGCTGTTTTTGGTTATTATCTTGAATAATATTATAGATAAAGATAAACTGTAAAGAGCAATACTGTTCAGAAAAGTAAGATCTACAAATAAGTCAACTTGACCAAAATGGTCAGTTGACTCCTTAAGGAGTTAATGCCCTTTATAGTCAATTTTTAACAATTTTTCACGTAAATTTTTGTAATCTTTTGCAGCTTTTGGTTATCTTGAATTGCAGTTACTGAAAGCTAGTTTAAAGCCAATTACAACTGGTACATAAATCATGTTTATTGCTAAAGTACCATGTTCAAAGGAAATGTTGAATACTAGAGAACCATTCCCAAACAACATCATCATTGATGGAGTACCGTTTCTTATAAACATCATTATCATGATTATTACTGAAGTACTATATCTACACAATTAACACTGTAACAGTAATAGACTTTAAAAAATGTGTCACTGTGACCTATCACAGCTGGTTTTTAGAGGGTGCAATCATAGCTCTGCAGGTCAAGTAATGATCAGATAGTATACCTACAGGCCTGTGAATGAAGCACAGGTTATTAGTAAATGCAAAATCTGAAAAAATATTACGATGCATGATTATTTATACTTTGGTTTTTGATAAGTTGTAAAGTGATTCTTGGAAACTTACTTTTTAAAGGAAGAGACCATCAGGAAGGAAGAAAATAAAGTACATGTATGTGAGGAAGCGGTTGAACACCCGTTTCTAGATGTCCATGATAAAATAAAACTTTCAGAAGACGAAGAATTGGTAAGATATGATTAACATTTTCTAATTAAGTTCATTAAGTTGTGTCAAAATATGTAAAAAAAATTTAAAAAATGTGTTTATGGTTTCACTACCTACTCTTGATGTTTTTTTCTTAATATAAAATTATTTGTGGCACATTTGGTACTGAACATGTTCATAACAATAGTACATGTCCCAAAGGGCATTTTCTCACCCAACAAATCGGAAATAGAGTTTAAAATTATATTATAGTAAGAATAACTCAATATTCAGATGCTAACAATGAGCACTGGGACTAAACAGAGGCTATAGTTTTGAAAACTACTAGTTTTTTGAGCAATTGCTTCTAGATTAGTTCTGTTCTGGTAAATTTATTTTAGAAATATGATTGACTGTACCCATAGGATTATTGCCATAAAGCATTTGTTTTGAGATATATATGTAGGACTCAAATCTATGGCAGGTTCCAAATCTATGGCAGATTCCTAATCTATGGCAAATATATGACGTTACAAACGCAAAACAAATCAAATCTATGGCAGATTTAGGAAGTACGTAATTTTCCGGGGAAAAGAGTTAACTATATCGTCACAATAAAATTACCCCCTATAAGTCGTCGCCGACTTCAGAAAAGTAGTTGGCTCTCCACACTTTTTTGAGGTCATGTGTTAAAAATAACCAGGAACTTATTTTCCGCTTTTCTAGAACAATTTGCCTATGATTTTAAGCAAGATTTGATCTTTTATCCATAGGATGGACAATAATTTGATGTACTGTCCGAATCCCACAATCAAGAAAGTCACAGCTGTTTTTAGTAGAGGATATTTTGGAAATGGAGTTACTGTGGATTCATTTATTTTCGTGGGAACCAATTTTCGTGGATTGCGAAAAACTCACATATTCGCGGATATTTAAATTCGTTGTTTTGGAAAAGTTTGCATGCATTCCTTAGAAAAAATTGTATTTCGTTGAACATTTAAATTCGTGGTTTCCCTGTTCCCACGAAATACACGAAAATTGGTATCCAACGAATATTAATGAATCCACAGTATAGTAAATAGTTAAGCGTCTACGGCTGGCAAAGAATATAAAGTGAGAAAAAGAATTTACAGGTTACCACCTTGACTTAAATCGTCATCAGTTAAAAAAGATTGATTAACGCTGAAATAAAAATTGTGTGAAAAGTCAAACTGGTTAAAAAAAAACAACTGCTTTCTTCTTTGTTAAGGGACTTCCATTTTTTCTAAAAAAAATATTAATGGATTAAATAGGTACCATGTACAGATAAGGAAATGCTTTTTTCCGGAGAAGATAATTTAAATCCTAATAACTGTATTATAATATCACTTTTACACTTTTTTATGATTGACATCACGATTCGGTTGATCATTATGGAATTTATATTTCACAAATGTTTATAGACATGCTTCCGTTGTCGGACACTTCAACTTGCGTAAGAAAAGTCAGTGATCGGAAAAGTTCTGGATCCGCCACTGATTATCTGCCATAGATTTGGAAACAACAAAAATCCGCCATAGATTAGAACATTACAAAACTTGATCAGTATTTAAAAAAAATCTGCCATAGATTTGGAATGGCATGAAGTCATATTTGCCATAGATTAGGTATCTGCCATAGATTTGGAACCCACCATAGATTTGAGTCCTACATATATATTAGCAGTTTTAGAGTATCATTGATGTTTACAGGTTAATTTATATTTTAAATACTTGTAGTTACTTAAGACTATTCAGTCATTTAAGCAAAGTGTTAATATACTTCTTAAAATATTTTACAGGTTGAAGCATCAGGTTTTACTGGAGAATTATTGTGGACTGTTGAAAACATTAGTGACTTATTTGGCAGAAATCATTTTAAATTTTTACGTGGGATTAACTGTCGTTATATATCTATTAAATTAAAGTAAGTATTACAGTTTGAATTACCCCCTCGTAATATGTAGACAAGACTGCCAACATGTATTAAGAATATAAACCAACTTTAAACAAATATTGTATAACTTTTTTGATCAGAATTTTATGAAAAATGGGCAAAATTTTCACAAGTTGTAAAATTGATGAAAAAAATTCACTTTAATCCGGTATATAGAGATGTTGAACTACACAAACGTTTTAGTTCATCTGACCATGTGAGATTATTGTCATTCACACATGGCCTGAAATTAAAAAAAAAAATCCTCAGAAACTACTGGGCTAAGTGCTACCAAATTTTACCTGAATGTTTCTGAAGGAATTTAGTTTAAAGATTGTATCTGGGTTCAATCCATCAACAAGCATGGCTCCAGTAGCTAAAAATAAAACATAGGGGTTAAAGGTAATTTTTAACTGATTTCCAAAGGAAAATATTGGTTATTAATTTGAATATGTACGCAGGGGTCAATCTTCACAATTTAGCTTTAATTGTTTTTGAGTTTTAGACCTTTAAGAAGCGAAAAGGAATACATAGTTGTCTGCACCATAACCTGGAAATATTTTGAGGAAATCTTGTAAAATTTAGATATGTTGCTTCCTGTGACCTAGCTATTAAAAGAAGGCCTCGAATTTCATGATTTGAGCTTTTATTGTTGATGAGTTATAGACCTTTAATTATGGTAAAGTGCTACTTAAAGCAGTGTTCATGCATTAACTTGAAAAGGCTTTGATGAAATCTTGTGATACATTAAAGCCCCCTCAGTTATGGTCTATTGACTTTGAAACTTTTGCTTAGTTTACATGTATTAGTTTGTAATTAGGTGAGTTTATGGGGAACCACTAGTGGTAAGTTGATGATAATTGGTATACAGTTGTATATGCATTGGCATATCTCATTTCCATGGAGATTATTTGGCCCCACCCTCTCAGTCATGGTCTACTGACTTTGAAATTTTTGCTTAGTTTTTGTCTTGCTTAACGTAGTCAAAAAGCGAGACATAGGTATGCTGTTTCCAGCGTCGTGCGAAGATGGCGTCAATAATGTATTAGTTTGTGATTAGGTCTAGTTTATGGTGAATGACTAGTGGTAAGTTAAAGATATTTGGTATGCAGTTGTATAAGTATTGGCCCATCTCATTACCATGGAGATTATTTGGCCCCAACCCCTCAGTTAAGGTCTATTTTTGCTTAGTTTACATGTATAAGTTTGTGATTAGGCCAGTTTGTGGGGAACCACAGGTGGTAAGTTAATGATAATTGGTATACAGTTGTATACGCATTGGCATATCTCATTTTCATGGAAATTATTTGGCCCCACCCCCTCAGTCATGGTCTACTGACTTTGAAATTTTTGCTTAGTTTTTGTCTCACTTGACGGAGTCAAAAAGTGAGACATAGGTATGCGGTTTATGGTGTTGGTGACAGCCTCGTCAACAATGTATTAGTTTGTGATTAGGTCTAGTTTATGGTGAACCACTAGTGGTAAGTCAAAAATATTTGGTATGCAGTTGTATTGGCATTAGCACATCTCATTACCATGGAGATTATTTGGCCCTGCCCCCTCAGTTATGGTCTATTGACTCTGAAACTTTTGCTTAGTTTTCATGTATTAGTTTGTGATTATGTCAGTTTACTGGGAAGCACAGGTGGTAAGTGAATGATAAATGGTATACAGTTGTATACGCATTGGCATATCTCATTTTCATGGAAATTAATTGGCCCCACCCCCTCAGTCATGGTCTACTGACTTTGAAATTTTTGCTTAGTTTTTGTCTCACTTGACGGAGTCAAAAAGTGAGACATAGGTATGCGGTTTATGGTGTTGGTGACAGCCTCGTCAACAATGTATTAGTTTGTGATTAGGTCTAGTTTATGGTGAACCACTAGTGGTAAGACAAAAATATTTGGTATGCAGTTGTATTGGCATTAGCACATCTCATTACCATGGAGATTATTTGGCCCTGCCCCCTCAGTTATGGTCTATTGACTCTGAAACTTTTGCTTAGTTTTCATGTATTAGTTTGTGATTATGTCAGTTTACTGGGAAGTACAGGTGGTAAGTGAATGATAAATGGTATACAGTTGTATACGCATTGGCATATCTCATTTTCATGGAAATTATTTGGCCCCACCCCCTCAGTCATGGTCTAGTGACTTTGAAATTTTTGCTTAGTTTTTGTCTCGCTTGACGTAGTCAAAAAGCGAGACATAGGTATGGTGTTTCCGGCGTCGGCGACAACAGCGTCAACAATTTATTAGTTTGTGATTAGGTCTAGTTTATGGTGAATGACTAGTGGCAAGTCAAAGATATTTGGTATGCTGTTGTATAAGTATTGGCCCATCTCATTACCATGGAGATTATTTGGCCCCAACCCCTCAGTTATGGGGTCATACGGGGTATATATCTCCCAATTGATACAATATTCCCGTGCTTGCATTTCCTATCATGATTTTCTTGATAGAGGGTTGCTGCTCACAAGGAAGCTATTAAAGCAAGAGTTCCAAATGGTGAAGTTGAAATCATCCCTTCGTAAATTTTACGGACGCCATCACGAGTTGGTTGACCGTTATGGAATTAACGTATCACAAATGATATCGGATATGTTCCTAACGTCGTAACTACAATTATTAGACCCCACCACCTCAGTTATGCTTTATTGACTCTGAAATTTTGCTTACCCCCGTACTTTACATGTATTAGTTTGTGTTTAGGTTTGTTTAAAGAGAACTACTTATGATAAGTCAATGGTATTTGGTATGCAGTTTTATTAATGAGCATCTCATTTCCATGGAGATTGTTTAGCCATGTACCTTCAGTCATGGTTCATTGACTTTGAATATTTGCAAAACTTACATGTTAAAGTGCTTCTTTTTTAATTTCAATATATGCATTATCAAAATTAGCAAAAAGCAAGACATATCTCATATAACAGTTTATCATGTATTAGTTTGTGATTAGGTCAGTTTATGGGGAACTACTAGTGGTAAGTTAATGATAATTAGTATGCAGTTGTATAAACATTGGCATATCTCATTTCCATTGAGATTATTTAGCCTTGCCCCCTCAGACAAGGTCTATTGACTTTGAAACTTTTGCTTAGTTTTCATGTATGAGTTTGTGATTAGGTCGGTTTCTTGGGAACCACTAGTGGTAGGTCAACAATATTTGGTATGCATTTGTATTAGCATTGGCATATTTCATTTCCATGGAAATTAATTGACCCCACCCCCTCAGTTATGGTTTATTGACTCTGAAATTTTGCTTAGTTTACATGTATTAGTTTGTGTTTTCTGTTTAGGTTTGTTTAAAGGGAACTACTTATGATAAGTCAATGGTATTTGGTATGCAGTTGTATTAGCATTGGCACATCTCATTTCCATGGAGATTGTTTAGTCATGTACCTTCAGTCATATAGTTCATTGACTTTGAATATTTGCAAAACCTACATGTTAAATTGTTGCTATTTTAGTTTCAACATTTGCGTTATAGAAATTACAAAAAAGCAAGACATATCTTTGTGATAACAGTTTATTTTTTACTTGATTCCTTTTGGAGGTCCAGATTTGCTATTATCATTTTCATGCAGGAAAATCTGGATTGCTGTCATCATCATTGCATGGACTTTGCAAGGGAAGAGTATCCTTTAATGAGCTTTGCTGACAGTACCTCTACTGAAAAATTTATATAATGCTTGTTACTTTTATTTTCTGTGGTATGCAATTTTTTAACATGTTATTCAAACCTGTAAGTTTTGTTTTCAGAGGTATGGAGACCTCAATAAGTGAACTAACAGGTCTTGACAGTTGGTTGGATCAGCAACTGAGCAAGTGTAATCACCATAACTATATTGTGCAGGTAGATATTTCAAGCACTGTAATTACTCACTGGGGTAAAGCTGATGACCGTAACTGCATTCACGGTCATCCCAAGATGTCGGATGAAAATTAGGTCAGTATTTGTGTTGTCTGTTTAAGTGTTTCTATATCATTTTCTTTACAAAGCATACATTGGTATGATGTAAATTCATAAAAGATTCACACAGAAATCACAAATTACTACCCAGAAATGTGTATTAAACAGGAAATTGGATTTGAAAAAATAGCTAAGATGACCATAAATCATAATCGAGGTGACCGTAACAGGATCAGCAATTCATAACAAGGGTGACAGTGATTGGTTAAAAGATGACCGTAATATGTAAAGGATGACCGTAACTTTTAAAGGATGACCGTCTATTCTAAGAAATATCTATAATTGTATTCATAGCTTTTTGTTGAGTTTGTCTCAATAGGGGCTCGATTAGCGGATATAAATATATTTAATCAATTTCTTTAACTATTTGCCGTATTTTGAGTTTATGACAATGATAGTAAATTGCATATTTCTCGTAAATAATTAAATATTTATTGATAACGACATTAATATTTGAATACAAATTGACAGCGAAATAGTTGAAGAAACAAAAACCTGGTTCATTAAACATATGAATATCCAGTAATCGAGCCCATGTGTATGGTTCTGGACAGAGAAAGCACATTAAAATTTTTAAAACATCTGCCAAAAAATTACACATTCCCTTGACAACACCGGATCCGATGGACCTGCAAAATTTATTTTGCATTCAGTTTGTTTTACTGACCAGTATGTTTTCAGCTGATAGTCCTTTTGCTTTATAACCCCCTATAAAGTTAACTCCCTTACCATTGAACAGTTACTTTATAGTAATCCACAATGCCAGCGTGTCTGGAACATATCTTATGGAGTATATTGTTGACTAGGATTAAAACCTTCCGACATCCAGTAACAAATGAAAAGCAATATGTTCAGTAAGTATTCCATTAGATATGGATTTCAATACGGAAATAAAGTCTTCGTATCGCCTTATCTCTTTATACAACCGCAAAAATTGAAAAATTTTGGTCAAATATTGGTATCATGTTGGTGTCGTTGTCTGCGTCGTCGTCGTCCGAATACTTTTAGTTTTCACACTCTAACTTTAATAAAAGTGAATAGAAATCTATGAAATTTTAACACAAAGTTTATGACCACAAAAGGAAGTTTGGGATGGATTTTGGGAGTTTTGGTCCCACCATTTTAGGAATTAGGGGCCAAAAAGGGCCCAAATAAGCATTTTCTTGGTTTTCGCACTATAACTTTAGTTTAAGTCAATAGAAATCTATGAAATTTTGGAACAAGGTTTATGACCACAAAAGGAAGGTTGGGATTGATTTTGGGAGTTTTAGTTCAAACGGTTTAGGAATTAGGGGCCAAAAAAGGGCCCAAATAAGCATTATTCTTGGTTTTCGCACAATAACTTTAGTATAAGTAAATAGAAATCAATGAAATGTAAACACAAGGTTTATGACCACAAAAGGGAGGTTGGGATTGATTTTGGGAGTTGACTCAGTTGAGGTCTGAACAGTTAGGCCATAGTTATTATATTTTTAGTTTTACGAAATTTTTTGACAAAACCAATGGGTAGGAGGACTAAAAAAAAAAAAAAAAAAAAAACTGCTGCTGCTGATTTTTTTTTTAATACCAACCGTCAATATCAAAATTTTTTTTTTTTTATTTCACCAGGAGATTTTTTTCTAGTGTAACAACTATTTTTTTTTTCTTGACAAGGTTTGAATTGAAAATCAATGTGCAACAACTTACTAAATCACCAAGAGCATAAATTTAGATTCTTTCATGCAGTTATGAACTAAAAATTATTTTTTTTTGCATGAAAAACACTGGGTCGGAGGAGAAAAAAAAATAAAAATCAACATTTTTGATT
This sequence comes from Mytilus galloprovincialis, assembly GCF_965363235.1. Classification (NCBI taxonomy): domain Eukaryota; kingdom Metazoa; phylum Mollusca; class Bivalvia; order Mytilida; family Mytilidae; genus Mytilus; species Mytilus galloprovincialis. Next base: position 76,820,454 of record NC_134845.1, on the reverse strand, counting down.
TGATTTTTTTTTTTTTTTTTTTTTTTTTTTTTTTTTTTTTTTTTTTTTTTCCTATTTGGCAAAAATTAGGGTAGGAGGGTTCGTAAAACTAAAAATAAAAAAACTACGGCCTTAAGGAATTAAGGGCCAAAAAGGGGTCCAAATAAGCATTATTCTTGGTTTTCGCACCATAACTTTAGTATAAGTAAATAGAAATCTATGATATTTAAACACAAGGTTTATGATCACTAAAGGAAGATTGGGTTTGATTTTGGGAGTTTTGGTCCCAACAGTTTAGGAATAAGGGGGCCAAAATTGAACTTTGTTTGATTTCATCAAAAATTGAATAATTGGGGTTCTTTGATATGCCGAATCTAACTGTGTATGTAGATTCTTAATTTTTGGTCCCGTTTTCAAATTGCTCTACATTAAGGTCCAAAGGGTCCAAAATGAAACTTTAGTTTGATTTTAACAAAAATTGAATCTTTGGGGTTCTTTGATATGCTGAATCTAAAAATGTACTTAGATTTTTGATTATTGGCCCAGATTTCAAGTTGGTCCAAATCGGGGTCCAAAATTAAACTTTTTTAGATTTCATCAAAAATTGAATAATTGGGGTTCTTTGATATGCCAAATCTAACTGTGTATGTAGATTCTTAATTTTTAGTCCCGTTTTCAAATTGGTCTACATTAAAGTCCAAAGGGTCCAAAATTAAACTAAGTTTGATTTTAACAAAAATTGAATTCTTGGGCTTTTTTGAAATGCTGAATCTAAACATGTACTTAGATTTTTGATTTTGGGCCCAGTTTTCAAGTTGGTTCAAATCAGGATCCAAAATTATTATATAAGTATTGTGCAATAGCAAGAAATTTTCAATTGCACAGTATTCAGCAATAGCAAGAAATCTTCAATTGCACAGTATTGTGCAATAGGAAGAAATTTTCAATTGCACAGTATTGTGCAATAGCAAGAAATCTTCAATTGCACAGTATTGTGCAATAGCAAATATTTTCAATTGCACAGTAGTGCACAATAGCAAGAAATATCTAATTGCACAATATTGTGCAAAAGCAAGAAATTTTCAATTGATTGGAGTTATCTTTCTTTGTCCAGAATAGTAGTTGAATCAACTTAAATCATTGTTTTATACAATAAACAAAGTATATTCACTTTTACTACCAACTGATAAATTAAAACAATCTTTACCATTCAGTGATAACAAGCACCTTTTGTTACATTTTAATATTTTATGATGTATTTAAATGAGTAATTATTGTTGCAAACTCCATTAGAAATTTGAATTGAGATCAGTTTTGGAAAAAGGGAAAGGGGGATGTGAAAAAAGGGGGGGGGGTTAAATTTTTCTCATTTCAGATTTCATAAATAAAAAGAAAATTTCTTCAAACATTTTTTTGAGAGGATTAATATTCAACAGCATAGTGAATTGCTCAAAGGCAAACAAAATATTTTAAGTTCATTAGACCACATTCATTCTGTGTCCAAAACCTATGCTGTGTCAACTATTTAAACACAATCCAAATTTAGAGCTGAATCCAGCTTGAGTGTTGTGTCCATACTTGCCCCAACCGTTCAGGGTTCAACCTCTACGGTTGTATAAAGCTGTGCCCTGCGGAGCATCTGGTTTAATTTTGCGTCAATATTTGGCAATAGTTCATAAATAAAAAGAAAAGATGTGGTATGATAGCCAATGAGACATCTCTCCACAAGAGACCAAAATGTCACGGAATTTAACAACTGTAGGTTACCGTGAAACCTTCAACAATGAGCAAAGTCCATACCGCAGAGTCAGCTATAAAAGGCCCCTAAATAACAATGTAAAACAATTCAAAACAAGAAAACTTACGCCCTAATAAAGTTCATTTTTTAATTCTGTTTGACACCCTTCTACATGATTGCCACTGACTTTTTGATATAGTTTGTTCTTCTCAATTTATATTTGGCCTTTAACCTTTTCCTTGCATTATTTTAAGTTTAGTTACTTCAACTCTGAAATGTACAGATCGATATGCAGAATGACCAGTGTTTTCATTGAAAACTTTATTTCGAAAACTAAATGTTTGTATCAAAATGCTGTCTACATTTTCAGGAAATTTCAGGTGGTATAGTGATAAGACATACATGTACCTATCTGAAATAAAGAACATGATTTTGAAATGGTAGTTGAAAAGATATAATGTCAATAGGTGTACATGCATTGGCATTTTTAAAAAGGTGTATGTACTATATGATATAGGAATCCCAGAAATAAAAATAAATCTTTTGACTTGTACTTGGAGGCTACATGTGGTGAACTATGTATTTTTTCTTCTACCAATAGGATAATGCAGTGTTATAAATACGTTTAATACCAACACGATTTACTATTTGATACAAAAAGGGGTAATACAAATACGGATATTTCTTAGAATTGATGGTCATCCTTTAAATGTTACAGTCATCCTTCACAAATTACGGTCATCTGTTTACCAATCATGGTCATCCTTGTTATATGTTACGGTCATCTTGAAAATATTTGTGATTTCCGCGTGAATCTTTTATGAACTTACATCGTACCAATGTATGCTTTGTAAAGAAAATACTATAATAACACTTAAACAAACAAAACAAATACTGACCTAATTTTTCGTCCGACATCTTGGGATGACCCTGAATGCAGTAACGGTCATCAGCTTTACCCCAGTGAATTACTTATTATAAACTAATAAATTAAAGGATTGATTAAAACTATTTGATGGTTGACAAAAAAATGCATCCACCATCTGTTTTAAAACAACTACAACATGCCATAGGCCCTAGTTGATAGTTAACAGTGAAAATAGTGTTTTTATACAACCGCAAAAATTGAAAATTTTTTGGTCGTATATTGGTATCACGTTGGCGTCGTCGTCTGCGTTGTCGTTGTCGTTGTCCAAATACTTTTAGTTTTCGCACTCTAACTTTAATAAAAGTTAATAGAAATCTATGAAATTTTAACACAAAGTTTATGACCACAAAAGGAAGGTTGGGATGGATTTTGGGAGTTTTGGTCCCACCATTTTAGGAATTAGGGGCCAAAAAGGGCCCAAATAAGCATTTTCTTGGTTTTCGCACTATAACTTTCGTTTAAGTAAATAGAAATCTATGAAATTTTGACACAAGGTTTATAACCACAAAAGGAAGGTTGGGATTGATTTTGGGAGATTTAGTTCAAACAGTTTAGGAATTAGGGGCCAAAAAAGGGCCCAAATAAGCATTATTCTTGGTTTTCGCACAATAACTTTAGTATAAGTAAATAGAAAACAAAGAAATTTAAACACAAGGTTTATGACCACAAAAGGAAGGTTGGAATTGATTTTGGGAGTTGAGGTCTGAACAGTTTAGGAATTAAGGGCCAAAAAGGGGTCCAAATAAGCATTATTCTTGGTTTTCGCACCATAACTTTAGTATAAGTAAATAGAAATCTATGATATTTAAACACAAGGTTTATGATCACTAAAGGAAGATTGGGTTTGATTTTGGGAGTTTTGGTCCCAACAGTTTAGGAATAAGGGGCCCAAAGGGTCCACAATTGAACTTTGTTTGATTTCATCAAAAATTGAATAATTGGGGTTCTTTGATATGCCGAATCTAACTGTGTATGTAGATTCTTAATTTTTGGTCCCGTTTTCAAATTGCTCTACATTAAGGTCCAAAGGGTCCAAAATTAAACTTAGTTTGATTTTAACAAAAATTGAAACCTTGGGGTTCTTTGATATGCTGAATCTAAAAATGTATTTTTTTTTGGTTATTTTTGGTTATTGGCCCAGTTTTCAAGTTGGTCCAAATCGGGGTCCAAAATTAAACTTTGTTAGATTTCATCAAAAATTGAATAATTGGGGTTCTTTGATATGCCAAATCTAACTGTGTATGTAAGTTCTTAATTTTTAGTCCCGTTTTCAAATTAGTCTACATTAAAGTCCAAAGGGTCCAAAATTAAACTTAGTTTGATTTTAACAAAAATTGAAATCTTGGACTTTTTTTATATGCTGAATCTAAACATGTATTTAGATTTTTGATTTTGGGCCCAGTTTTCAAGTTGGTTCAAATCAGGATCCAAAATTATTATATTAAGTATTGTGCAATAGCAAGAAATTTTCAATTGCACAGTATTCAGCAATAGCAAGAAATCTTCAATTGCACAGTATTGTGCAATAGGAAGAAATTTTCAATTGCACAGTATTACGCAATAGCAAGAAATCTTCAATTGCACAGTATTGTGCAATAGCAAATATTTTCAATTGCACAGTATTGCGCAATAGTAAGAAATATGTAATTGCACAATATTGTGCAATAGCAAGAAATTTTCAATTGATTGGAGTTATCTTTCTTTGTCCAGAATAGTAGTTGAATCAACTTAAATCATTGTTTTATACAATATACAATGTATATATTCACTTTTACTACCAACTGATAAATTAAAACAATCTTTACCATTCAGTGATAACAAGCACCTTTTGTTACATTTTAATATTTTATGATGTATTTAAATGAATAGTTATTGTTGCAAACTCCATTAGAAATTTGAATTGAGATCAGTTTTGGAAAAAGGGAAAGGGGGATGTGAAAAAAAAGGGGGTGGGGGGGGTTGGGGGGGTTAAATTTTTCTCATTTCAGATTTCATAAATAAAGAAAATTTCTTCAAACATTTTTTTGAGAGGATTAATATTCAACAGCATAGTGAATTGCTTAAAGGCAAAAAAAATATTTTAAGTTCATTAGACCACATTCATTCTGTGTCCGAAACCTATGCTGTGTCAACTATTTAATCACAATCCAAATTTAGAGCTGAATCCAGCTTGAATGTTGTGTCCATACTTGCCCCAACTGTTCAGGGTTCAACCTCTACGGTCGTATAAAGCTGCGCCCTGCGGAGCATCTGGTTACCTAATACATTTGTATCTTCAAAACTAAACACACTCTGAATTGACTCATTGTATTGTATCAGTTTTATTCAAATAAGCCATAGCAGAGGGGGCATTAAGTTTTCCCCTTCTTTGTGTAACTCTTAATTTGACCTGAAACTAGTTTTAAGGACAATATGATTATTAAAGTTCAAAGTCTAAGAACCAAATACAATATTTCATATTGAGGGGAATTCTGCTAAGGGTTTAGCAAAATTCCAGGTTTTATGAGTATTGGCCAGCCCAGTTGGAAGTACTGGGAAGACCTGGGTTTTACCGGGTAATATGAAATACTAGATTGAATTTTAAAGAGAATTCAGTGATCAAACACAAATGCAATTTATTAAAGATATTTATAAACATATTTTGATAAGTTTACTTGATTGAGAGTCTTATAATACAAGTGGAAACATTTGAGAAAGTATTATTCTTGCAACTGTAAGACAAGTGTACACGAAGACACATTAGACAAATATTCATGGAAAAAGCCTTTCTCAATAATTCTCCTATTTATCTATATGATATTAATTCACCATTTTGTCTAGGTTGTTCAAACCATTATCAAAAAAGCCAAAGAATTCATTTTTTCTCATAACTTATATTAACAATTAACAATTATAAGAAAGAAAATTTACTTAAAAATAATTCATATGTCCATCACTAATTGATAAGTAATTATTCAGATTAGAACACAAGTGTGTTTATATAACAATAATCAGCCTTTTCATTTCTATAAGTGTTAATGACATAACTCTGTAGGGTCTTTATTTACCAATATGATTGCATATCTATAATTCGCCGCATTAGGTTTGTGCACATTGCCATTACATTTGCGCGCAAAAATCATTACGTTTGCGTGCAGCTTTTGATTACATTTGTGCATTTATTTGTTAGGAAAACTCAGGTAAAACAGGTAATAATACTGATTTATCTATGAATTCCTGCCGATAGACTTAGTCAAAGTCCCTTGTTCACTAATGAGGATGTTGAAGTGGGATTTCGAGCAGGATAAGTCCGTTTTATTATGTACAAGAATAGTGTCAAGGAAGACAAAACTACAAGGATGTGCAAAATTAAACTGCTCATTAAATTGGGCATGAAATGATTCTGGGCCAATTGTAATACACCTGGATTCTGCTTATTGTAGTGATGCCAAAAGACTTTGAGAAAATATGGACTCTATGCTTGTGCCTTGACACAACTTTACAAACTAGCTGTAATTAAGTCTCCCAAACAAAGTTTGGAGACTTATTGTTTTTGCTCAGTTCTTATTATTTTTATTATGGCACCCTGAACAGAGTTGGGGTGACATATTGTTATTCTACGTTTCTTTTTATGTCACCCCTTTGAAAAAGGGGGGATATATTGTTATTCTACGAATTTTTTCTTCCACACTTTTTGTCCAGCCGAGTTCTCGGAGATGCCTTGACATACATTTATAAAACTGCACCATTATGACAATCCCCATGTGCAGATGTACACCTTGGGTTTGAAATTTTCAAGATGGCCGCCGTTACCATGGAAACGACAAAAATGTAAAAAACCGAAAAATGGTCCAAATTAAATGAAACTTTCAGAACTAATAACTCATATCGATAGAAAGCGTGACATCCATCTTGAGAACTTTCAAAATGGCTACCGTTGTCATGGAAACAGTCCAAACGTGAAAAAAACGAAAATAAATCCTTAATTAATTCATAGAAAATAAACCGCTACAGATACGGCCAAAAAAATCGTAACTAGAAAACAGTAGTATAAACTGTAGAATTCATTGCCGTTAAATTTTTTAAGATAGCTGCTGTTACCATGGAGATAACGCTAAAAGTGAACATTGGACCCAAATGGTAAAAAACGTCAAAGTAACATTTTCGTACAAATTTTAAGCTCATTCCCATTTAAATGCTATTGTATTGTCATCTGTCTTTGAAATTTTCAAAATGGCCGCCGTTGCCATGGAAACAGCCTAAAAAAAAAAAAAAAAAAAAAAAAAAAAACCTCGAAAATTTGAGACAAAAGTCTGTGATTTAGACTATGTGCAAAACATCTTCTAGAATATGCTAGAAGAAAACTAATACATAATTTAAAGTGCTTCTATTCTATACGAAAATCGTGCTTTAAAGACAAATCCTTCTATTCAGATCTACCAATAATATCTTCTTTATATTTTATTTTTACTTTAGGCTAGGTAAATGCTTTAAAATAAGTAAATAAAAAAATGGGGTCACCGACCTCGTTTTCGATTTTAAACGCCATCTTTTTCACGGAATTTGGAAATTGGGACTTCCAGTCAATAGCAGTGTAATATTTTTTTTAAAGTCCGTATCCTATAAAAACTTGTCTGTTTTGTTAACCTAGTTGTTAATACAAACTATTTTAATAGTATCACCATTTTCTGAGTAGTAAATAATAATGATAAGTTGCTATAATAGTTTTCCCGCCTTTTTTTTTATCGTTAAATACCTATAAAAAAATTGAGTTTAAAAAAAATTGACCAATAATTTCTCCATGAGTCTTCAATAGAATATGCGTTGTTTATATCTAAACAAAATAAGGAAATAAAAAGATGGGGTCACCGTAATGGGAAAAGAGATATTTCTAAAAAGGGGTTAACAATTTGAATTGGCGGGAACACATTGCGCCAATTCTAAAAACAACGTCGAAAGACGTTTGGCCGGTTTAGGCTATATTCGTACACACGAATGCTTCTATGAACATTTCATTTCAGGTTATAGATAGAGCTTATGTGTTGAACAGAAATTCTTTTTAAAATAGTGAAGACATTTTTATATAATATCATTGTTCAATCAAAGTATATCTGAAAGGCAAGACAGAATTTTGCTTCCGGTATCATGAATTTTAATTTCGTTTAAGAATGTTGTTCCTTTTTATTTTGATGATAATTACTTAAAATCATTAGAAATCTAAGACTCCGTTTCCACTAACAATAAAGATCGATCATTTCTGAGATCGCCGATCTTTAGTATTGCAAAAATGAGAAAGATCGATCTTCAATCGGACGTAAACATTCCATCTCCAGATGTAGTTTTAAAAGACCGATTTTTTTATGAACCGATTTTTCTTCAAGTGAAAACGCTATAATTAGATACATCGCGATCGACTTTTTAATCAATCAATCGATATAAAATTCCAAGTGTTTTATGTAGATATGAAAAAAAATCTGCGCATGGTCAGATTAAAAATGTTCTTAAAACAAGCTGATTTCAGTGTTTATTCTCAAATGATTTGACAGAACGTGCCATGGAGATAATAAAAACCGAATAAATATATTCGACGTTTTTTGCGTCATTCTTCTGAAAATATATTAATAAACAAGAATGTGTCCATAGTACACGAATGCCCCACTCGCACTATCATTTTCTATGTTCAGTGGACCGTGAAATTGGGGTCAAAACTTTAATTTGGAATTAAAATTAGAAAGATCATATCATAGGGAACATGTGTACTAAGTTTCAAGTTGATGTAACTTTAACTTCATCAAAAACTACTTTGACCAAAAACTTTAACCTGAACTTCGCACTATCATTTTCTATGTTCAGTGGACCATGAAATTGGGGTCAAAACTATAATTTGGCATTAAAATTAGAAAGATCATATCATGGGGAACAAGTGTACTAAGTTTCAAGTTGATTGGACTTCAACTTCTTCAAAAACTACCTTGACCAAAAACTTTAACCTGAAGCGGACGGACGAACGGAGGCACAGACCAGAAAACATAATGCCCCTCTACTATCGTAGGTGGGGCATTAAAAAGAAGATGTGGTACATGTATGATTGCAAATAACAAAATTCTCCACAAATGACTAATTGACACAGGAAATTGTTAACTATGGGTCACCGTACGGCCTATAACAATGAGCAAATCCCATACCGCATACACAACTATAAAAGGTCCCGAAAGAACAAATGTAACACAATTCAAACTGGAAAATAACAAAAAAAAAAAAAAAAAATATTAATGAAAAACAAATATGTAACTCTTTTACAAACAACAACCACTTAATTACAGACTTAAGTTGAGACAGGACCCGTGTCAGCGCTCGACTGATACCGTTACTAATTCGTTCCTTATTTGCTTATACGTTGAAATACATTGCACCTATCACGAAACAAATCTTTTCAATTGTTTTCTTGTCTCTGGTGTTAGCTATGGGTTCTTTAAAGTGAAACATACCTATTAGCGCGTATGTACCAGTTTTAGCGCTAGACCGATGACCTGCTACAATATGTTTGTTATAGGTCGCACCTTTTTAAACAAATCTTTTTTTTTTCTTGCCTCTGATGCTATATATTGGTTCTAAGAGGTAAAATAACCCTATCATGACTAAGGCGTAAATACTCGTTTCAGTGCTCGACTGATGCCCTGTTACTTATTCATTATTCGTTCCATATTCGCTTACTATACGTGTGTTATTCGGTGCACCTTTTAAAAAATATCTTTTCAATTGTATTCATTAGTTATTATTATTTTTTTTTTCTTTTTTTTTCTGTAAATTACTCATCTTCAAACAAAATGACCGTTATAAGTAATTTTTTCTGACAATTCCTTGTTTTAATTACTTATGACATGTTAATCAAAAATAAAATGAATAAATGCAGAAGCATATAATTATCTAATGAACCAAATATTTGCTTATTCAATTTTCTACGATTTTTTGTTAACGAAATGGTTAGACCGATTATTTTAGACATGCAATCTATACTAAATGTTAACGCACAAGTTCTTAAAAGATCGAAAACGCGAGATGCTCTTCAGATTTTATTTCAATTCCTTGCAAGTGTTAACGGGGTCTAATGAACATCATTCTGTCCTTACGCATCTATGAATATCGAAATATTCCGTAATGTTGCTAGAAACTCAGTCTAAGTATACTCATACAGCTGTCATACCGTGAGTATGAACAAAACCTAGTTCGACCTCTTTTCTCAAATCTCCTTTTAATTGCTTTTTTTCCATATGCATTCCTCTGTAATTCTTCATTCCGACAACTTTTTAACACAGACACGATTATGTTTTTTTATACAAAAATTGCACACTTTATACATAAATATTAAATTTGGTAAATCGGAACAAACTCGGAATAGTCATATAAAAAAACCTACAATGTTAGAAGCTTATATGTTAACTTCTCTAGATATACTTTGTTTTACATGTATGCGTCGTTATGTTACTGTTTTGTTGGTGTTTATCAGTGCCGTACACATTCAAGATACGTCAGTGCAATTTGCCATATCCATATACAGGTACGTAATGTACCTATTGCTAAAGATACATTGAATTTTGAGGACATGACCAGAATGACTGATGCTTTTCGTACTTTCTTAATGATTTGTAAAATATCGATATAATTAAGAACCTACGAAAGACTATACATGTAGAAAATTAAGGAAAAAAGTATTATATTATAATTTGATTGGCTCATCTTGTTGTCGAGTATCCAGATTCTGTTTCGTTTCTTTACAGTAATTTTTGTGTATTCTTTGTTGTTAGATTGCTGTATAGTTGACTCTCTTTTCATTCTCATATTTTATCTAATTCTGGAACATGTCTATTATATAAAAACAATTTTCATTTTTTTCTCTGCAAATTAACCTATAAAAACTATTGTAATTCTCTCCATCGGCTCAAAGAGGAATAACTCTAATAAACGTTTCCAGTTTGTGGAAACCGCGACGTCATAAACCGCTGACGGCATACTACTGTTGCGCTTGTATATGCGCATAAACAATAGAGGGATTTGTCTTTAAAGAGAAAATCACCACTTAGAGAGAGAGAGAAACCACAGAAAGTACACATAATTGACATTTCTGCACTTGCATTAAAGTACACATCCGTAAATCACACACCTGCTTAAATATACACATTAGCTGAAATCAATCGATGAACATGTAATTAAATTGTACACGATAAGATACATGTATTGTGTGTCACACGAGCTCTTGAAGAATAAAATTAACAGTTAGTACGTCGCTCCGTCAATATATACACATGTTGTCTGTCCGAGGTCCCCTCTAAAAAGAATATTAAAGTTCTAAGTCCACGATAATATACTTCAATATCACGTGACACCACCTTTCTTCCTCGCGCATATCTAATTTAAGACTTTAAAGAGTTCCCCAACTATATATAGACATCAATCTTGTTATAAGAGAAGAGAAAAGGGGGGGGTGTCAAAGGCATGTATACTAGACGTGCCCTGTGAATTTGGTACATTCAAACTGGTTGCTGCTACTGTGACAATGTCCAGAACGGGGTGACATCCTCCGCTATTGCTTGCAATGGCAAATCTAGTGTTAGAATAACTCATTCGTTATTCATTTTTCTGATAAAAAAGAGGAAATAGAGTATTTTTTCAATTGTACGTGTACAATTGTTCACAGATATTTGTCACTGAACAGCACAAAACGTATAGACAAGGATTAAAGCAATGCAAAATGTGTCACTTTATCCTATACAAAGTATTGATCAATCAATCAAATCATGATTTAAGTGATCAAATCATGATAAGTGATCAATCAATCAAGTCTTGATATCAAACAAGTAATGAATCAAGTGCACATATCGAAAAAAAACCCGTTCCATTGCCATTTTACAAACTGCCTATCAGTCGATTAATCAATCAATCAAACGATTAATCAATCAATGATTGATCAATCATGATCACAAACCATCAATCAACCAATCCACATGTGTTTTATGTTGAGTTTATGAATGAAAATACCTTTAATTCTCTGTTGAACAATCGACTTGTGCATATTATTATGTCACCCCTTTGAAAAAGGGGGGATATATTGTTATTCTACGAATTTTTTCTTCCACACTTTTTGTCCAGCCGAGTTCTCGGAGATGCCTTGACATACATTTATAAAACTGCACCATTATGACAATCCCCATATGCAGATGTGCACCTTGGGTTTGGAATTTTCAAGATGGCCGCCGTTACCATGGAAACGACAAAAATGTAAAAAACCGAAAAATGGTCCAAATTAAATGAAACTTTCAGAACTAATAACTCATCGATAGAAAGCGTGACATCCATCTTGAGAACTTTCAAAATGGCTACCGTTGTCATGGAAACAGTCCAAACGTGAAAAAAACGAAAATAAATCCTTAATTAATTCATAGAAAATAAACCGCTACAGATACGGCCAAAAAAAAACTGTAACTAGAAAACAGTAGTATACACTGTAGAATTCATTGCCGTTGGAATTTTTAAGATAGCTGCTGTTACCATGGAGATAACGCTAAAAGTGAACATTGGACCCATATGGTAAAAAACGTCAAAGTAACATTTTCGTACAAATCTTAAGATAATTCCCGTTTAAATGCTATTGTATTGTCATCTGTCTTTGAAATTTTCAAAATGGCCACCGTTGCCATGGAAACAGCTTAAAAAAAAAACAAAAAAAAACCTCGAAAATTTGAGACAAAATTCTGTGATTAAGACTATGTGCAAAACATCTTCTAGAATATGCTAGAAGAAAACTAATACATAATTTAAAGTGCTTCTATTCTATACGAAAATCGTGCTTTAAAGAGAAAATCGCCACTTAGAGAGAGAGAGAAACCAGAGAGAGTACACATAATTGACATTTCTGCACTTGCATTAAAGTACACATCCGTAAATCACACACCTGCTTAAATATACACATTAGCTGAAATCAATCGATGAACATGTAATTAAGTTGTACACGATAAGATACATGTATTGTGTGTCACACGAGCTCTTGAAGAATAAAATTAACAGTTAGTACGTCGCTCCGTCAATATATACACATGTTGTCTGTCCGAGGTCCCCTCTAAAAAGAATATTAAAGTTCTAAGTCCACGATAATATACTTCAATAAGTAAGTAAGTAAGTAATGACTTTATTTACAGAGGGTGACTCAATTAGCTTTCGCTAATCTACCTTGTGGCCCTCACAAAGAACAAACAGTACAAATATTACAAAGCTTACAGTTTCTAACATATTATGTAAATGCAATATTCATACTAACTATAAACTGTCTAGAACAAGAAAAAAATAAATTCATTGATATATATATATATACATAACATTCAAATCATTAGAATATTTGAGTAAGTTGTTATAAATCATTTATAGACAAGAAATCAACACATTTTTGTTTAAAAGTGTCCAGGTTTTCACAACATTTTATTTCATTTGATAGTTTATTCCAAAGTATAAATGAGCTATATGCAAAAGATTTCTTCATTGAATTTGTGTTCGGTCGTACAACAGCTAAATTATTATTTGCAGATGACCTTAGATTTCTACTATGTAGGTTAACAATTGGACAACAGAGTTCCTTTAAGTAATCAGGTGCTTTATCGTTTAGAATTTTATGAACAAGAATAAGTTTATGATATGAAATTCGAGATTTGAAATTCAACCACTTTAGCTCTTTAAATAAATTTATACTAGCTGTTAGTATTGGTGCATCAAGTATAATCCTTGCAGCTCTTTTCTGCATTTTAAGAATTTTTTTATATCCATCCTCATAGCAATTTCCCCATATTGAGCAACAAAAATCAAATATGGGCAGAATATAAGCATTATAAAACAGCTTTCTACTACTTATATCCAAAAATTTCTTAATTCTAGATAGCAGTGTGATACGAGAACTTAAGTTTTTACATACTTAGTCAATTTGAAATTTCCAGTCAAACTTTTTGTCAATATATACACCCAAAAGTTTCTGTATTTCAACGGGTGTGATTGGGCTATCTTGTATACATATATTCATATCATTTCCTAGCAAAGTCTGTTTCTTATTTGTTCCAATCAACATAGAAGTAGTTTTTAAGGGATTTATAACCATCCTATTGTTCATACACCAATTATTTATGGTGTTGGCATCGTAATTTAGTTTCCTTTCTATCTCTTCCTTATTTGTTCCATATGTATGAAGTGTTGTATCATCAGCATACATATCAATGGCTGTATGAGTGGTTTCTAAAGTCATGTCATTTATGAATAAGACAAACAAAAGGGGACCTAAAATGGACCCCTGGGGAACCCCATATTTGATACATTTAGATTCTGAGGCTGTATTACCAGAGCACACTTTTTGTTTTCTATTAGACAGGTACGACTCGAACCATTTTATTGAATGATAAGATACTTTGTATAAATGTAATTTATGGCAGAGAATGGTGTGATTAACGAGATCAAATGCCTTTTTAGCTCACCTGGCCCAAAGGGCCAAGTGAGCTTTTCCCATCACTTGGCGTCCGTCGTCTGTCGTCCGTCGTCGTCCGGCGTCATTAACTTTTACAAAAATCTTCTCCTCTGAAACTACTGGGCCAAATTACACCAAACTTGGCCAAAATCATTGTGGTATCTAGTTTAAAAAATGTGTCCGGTGACCCGGCCAACCATCCAAGATGGCCGCCATGGCTAAAAATAGAACATAGGGGTAAAATGCAGTTTTTGGCTTATAACTCAAAAACCAAAGCATTTAGAGCAAATCTGACATGGGGTAAACTTGTGTAACAGGTCAGGATCTATCTGCCCTGAAATTTTCAGATAAATCGGATAACCTGTTGTTGGGTTGCTGCCCCTGAATTAGTAATTTTAAGGAAATTTTGCTGTTTTTGGTTATTATCTTGAATATTGTTATAGATAGAGATAAACTGTAAACAGCAATAATGTTCAGCAAAGTAATATTTACAAATAAGTCAACATGACCGAAATGGTCAGTTGACCCCTTTAGGAGTTATTGCCCTTTATAGTCAATTTTTAACCATTTTTCGTAAATCTTAGTAATCTTTTACAAAAATCTTCTCCTCTGAAACTACTTGGCCACAACCATCTTTGGGGTATGTAGTTTGAAAAATGTGTCCAGTGACCCAGCCATCCAATCAAGATGGCCACCATGGCTAAAAATAGAACCTTGGGTAAAATGCAGTTTTTGGCTTATAACTCAAAAACCAATGCATTTAGAGTAAATCTGACATTAGGTAAATTTGTTTATCAGGTCAAGATCTACCTGCCCTGAAATTTTCAGATGAATTGGACAACCGGGTTTTGGGTTGCTGCCCCAGAATAAGTAATTTTAATGAAATTTTGCTGTTTTTGGTTATTATCTTGAATATTATTATAGATAGAGATAAACTGTAAACAGCAATAATGTTCAGCAAAAAAAGATTTACAAATAAGTCAACATGACCGAAATGGTCAGTTGACCCCTTTAGGAGTTATTGCCCTTAATAGTCAATTTTTAACAATTTTTCGTAAATCTTAGTAATCTTTTACATCTTCTCCTCTGAAACTATTTGGCCAAATTACACCAAACTTGGCCAAAATCATCATTGGGGTATCTTGTTTAAAAAATGTGTCCGGTGACCCGGCCAACCATCCAAGATGGCCGCCATGGCTAAAAATAGAACATAGGGGTAAAATGCAGTTTTGGGCTTATAACTCAAAAACCAAAGCATTTAGAGCAAATCTGACAAGGGGTAAAATTGTGTAACAGTGTTCTAGGATTTTTTTGGCACCTTGACTTACCACGGGTAAGATCAATAAAAAAATTACTTACCCACATCTAAAAGTTAAATCCGCCAACCAATGCGGACGGCGCAAAGTGCAAAGCGCCGTCCGCTGCTTATGGCCAGGGGTCTGGGGGCCGCTCAAAAAACTTTTATGACATGCTTTAATTATATGTTGTGAAGTTTGTCTGAACAAAGCTGGATTCGGATACGATTGAATTTTGTACAAAATTTAAAAAAAACGAGTGCTTGAATAAAAGCGCCGATAGACATCGACAAAATCTTCGATCTTTTATCAAAGTTTTTTCTCGTGATTTAATAAAAATAAAAAGCAGATATGGGAAAATTGAAGAGGACCGGGAAATTTCAAGAGTTTTTCGGCTTCCCCGATCTTGAAAACTGACTTACCACCGGGTGACAAAGGCTAAAAAATGACTTACCCGTTGTCCTAATCCACTTACCCCGGGTAACGGGTAATGAGAATCCTAGAACACTGTGTAACAGGTCAAGATCTATCTGCCCTGAAATTTTCAGATAAATCGGATAACCTGTTGTTGGGTTGCTGCCCCTGAATTAGTAATTTTAAGGAAATTTTGCTGTTTTTGGTTATTATCTTGAATATTGTTATAGATAGAGATAACTTGTAAACAGCAATAATGTTCAGCTAAGTAAGATCTACAAATAAGTCAACATGACCAAAATCGTCAGTTGACCCCTTAAGGAGTTGTTCAATTTTTAACAATTTTCACTAATTTGGTAAATTTTTGTAAATTTTACAAAATATTTTTCACTGTATCTAAAGGTCCAAGTTTATTATAGATAGAGAAAATTGTAAGTACCAAGAATGTTCAGTAAAGTAAGATCTACAAACACATCACTATCAGCAAAACACAATTTTGTCATGAATCCATCTGTGTCCTTTGTTTAATATGCACATAGACCAAGGTGAGCGACACAGGCTCTTTAGAGCCTCTATCTTAAATCTAGAAAGACTGTTCCTGCAACATTACCATTATCAATACATTTGAGCCATGTGTCAATTAATTTGGTAAGGGCTGTCTGACATGAGTGGTTAGATCGAAATCCAGATTGTGCCTCATGTAATACTTTATATTTTGACCAGGGATGGGCACGATTACTGACAAATGTAATCGATTAATAATCGATTACATGAAGGATTTTTGTGCAATCGATTAATTTCGATTACTGTCAATTACATACTTCAACATTTCAACAAAAAATAACAGGAGTAAAACACAATTATATTGCTCAACATTTGTATAGTGGAAATTAAGATCTTTACCTAATGCATCATTCAAAGCATTGTTTCTAAATTATAAGTTAATAGCTGTTTTTTTTAGATCAAATCTCTTGATGAAGATTAGAAATATTTTTAAAAATCTTGAAATTTTGATTTTCAACATAAATGAAAGATGTCATCGCATTGCAATACTCACTTATTCATAACTAATTGTTTTTCAAAAATTTAGCTTTCTTACTGACTTAGGTTAGCTTTTTTGTTTTTACCCTTTAAAATAAAATATTTTAGCATAGTTAATTATAATGTTTAAGGAAATATAAAAAAAGTAGAATAATTAATTAGTTCAGCTAATTTTTAAGATCAAAATTTATTTTTATAATGACATGCATGATTTAAACCTTTTGTTTGGATAACCACCCTAATTACAGATTATTTAACTGCCACTGGAGTACAATTTATAACCTGGGGCTAAATATTGTAAATTTCCTTCTTAATTAGACATAAGATAATTGAAACTAGAGGCTCTAAAGAGCCTGTGTCGCTCACCTTGGTATATGTGAATATTAAACAAAGGAAGCAGATGGATTCATGACAAAATTGTGTTTAGGTGATGGTGATGTGTTTGTACATCTTACTTTACTGAACATTCTTGCTCCTTACAATTATCTCTATCTATAATGATCTTGGCCCAGTAGTTTCAGTGGAAAATGTTAGTAAAAATTTACAAATTTTATGAAAATTGTTAAAAATTGACTATAAAGGACAATAACTCCTTAGGGGGTCAACTGACCATTTTTGTCATGTTTGACTTATCTTTAGGTCTTACTTTGCTGTACATTATTGCTGTTTACAGTTTATCTCTATCTATAATAATATTCAAGATAATAACAAAAAACGTCAAAATTTTCTTAAAATTACCAATTATGGGGCAGCAACCCAACAACCGGTTGTCGGATCCATCTGAAAATTTCAGGGCAGATAGATCTTGACATGATAAACAATTTCACTCCGTCAGATTTGCTCTAAATGCTTTGATTTTTGAGTTATAAGCCAAAAACTGCATTTTACCCCTATGTCCTATATTTAGCCGTGGCAGCCATCTTGGTTGGATGGCCGGGTCACCGGACACATTTTTTAAACTACATACCCCAAAGATGATTGTGGCCAAGTTTGGATTAATTTAGCCCAGTAGTTTCAGAGGAGAAGATTTTTGTAAAAGATCACTAAGATTTACGAAAAATGGTTAAAAATTGACTATAAAGGGCAATAACTCCTTAAGGGGTCAACTGACCATTTCGGTCATGTTGACTTATTTGTAAATCTTACTTTGCTGAACATTATTGCTGTTTACAGTTTATCTCTATCTATAATAATATTCAAGATAATAACCAAAAACAGCAAAATTTCCATAAAATTACCAATTCAGGGGCAGCAACCCATCAACGGGTTGTCCGATTCATCTGAAAATTTCTGGGCAGATAGATCTTGACCTGATAAACAATTTTACCCCCATGTCAGATTTGCTCTAAATGCTTTGGTTTTTGAGTTATAAGCCAAAAACTGCATTTTACCCCTATGTTCTATTTTTATGCCATGGCGGCCATCTTGGTTGGTTGGCGGGGTCACCGGACACATTTTTTAAACTAGATACCCCAATGATGATTGTGGCCAAGTTTGATTAAATTTGGCTTAGTAGTTTCAGAGGAGAAGATTTTTGTAAAAGTTAACGACGACGGACGCAGGACGACGACGGACGCAGGACGCCGGACGCCGGACGCAAAGTGATGGGAAAAGCTCACTTGGCCCTTCGGGCCAGGTGAGCTAATAAAAACAAAGTATGATTGTTATTGACTAGAAGACTTTGATCATCTCATTAGTAAAGGCAAGAATGTTGTTAAGATTTGTTAACTTCTTCAATCAAATTATATACAAAATATATTTATAGTGTCAAAGGGATACATCTTTTTCTAAAAAGAATTGCTATGCATTGCCATTGGTTCATTGTTAAAAGGATTTTGTGTTTTTTTTTAATTTAATTTATATACATGTATATCATAACATTTAATAAATCAACTGTTTATCTATTCTAAGCTTTAATTTCAACTCTGATTAAAAATTATGTTTTCAGGAAATTTAATACAAATAGATGAAATCATAATCTTTCAGTCAGTTTAATTGAAGTCTGGAGCTGGCATGTCAGTTAACTGCTAGTAGTCTGTTGTTATTTATGTATTATTGTCATTTTGTTTATTTTCTTTGGTTACATCTTCTGACATCAGACTCGGACTTCTCTTGAACTGAATTTTAATGTGCGTATTGTTATGCGTTTACTTTTCTACATTGGTTAGAGGTATAGGGGGAGGGTTGAGATCTCATAAACATGTTTAACCCCGCCACATTTTTGCGCCTGTTCCAAGTCAGGATCCTCTGGCCTTTGTTAGTCTTGTATTATTTTTAATTTAAGTTTCTTGTGTACAATTTGGAGTTTAGTATGGTGTTCATTATCACTGAACTAGTATGTATATATTTGTTTAGGGGCCAGCTGAAGGACGCCTCCGGGTGCGGGAATTTCTCGCTGCATAGAAGACCTGTTGGTGACCTTCCGCTGTTGTCTGTTCTATGGTCGGGTTGTTGTCTCTTTGACACATTTCCCATTTCCATTCCCAATTTAATTGTATTCTGCTCACTTGGATTAGTGGAGAAGAGAATAATATTGAATTTTCAATCTTCTAGAAATGACACTCAATGGCTATCTGTATAAAATGCATATATTTAGCTATATTTCTATGAAACTACAACAAGTCTTTACTATTTTTTGTTGAAATAAGCTTACAAAATCATATTGCCCAGTATTGCCCATTTCTGTGAGTATTGCCCAGCCTGGAAAAACCTGGGTCTTTCTGCCTGGGTTTTCCCAGGCAGATAATAATTTGCCAACCCTGATTCTGCTTCTGTTCCACACAAATATTATACATCTAAAACAGGTATTCTTTCCTTTGAAAAAAATTTTAAGCACTAACTATTGATCTACTGATTTGTTTCTTAATGTTTTGTTACTTATTTTGGACATTTATTGTATTTTCTAGAAATTTAAGAATATACCGACAGAAGAAATAGCAGGTGATGGAGAGATAAATGATCATGCTAGACAAATACTAGGGCGCCTTAATTCCAATGCAGCAAAAGAGGGACATACTTACTGGTCATATGAAGGTATACTTCTAGTTTATCTATAAATGAAGAAAGATCTGAAGAAAGACATAAACTTGATTTGTTACATTAAAAGTGGTCTGCATTTTTGTCGAGCCTGCGACTTTAGTTGCAGAAAGCTCGACATAGGGATAGTGATTGGGCAGTGGCGTTAGCTAACTTCTTTAAAGCTTTATATTTTAGAAGGTGGAAAACCTGGATGCTTCATACTTTGTTTATAGATGTTACGAAGTGTCCATCAGTCAAATGTCCAATGGCCTTGACCTCATTTAATTTGGTCAGTGACTACTTGGAAAAAAAGTTAAGATTTTTTATACGACCGCAAAATTTAAAAAATTTTTGGTCGTATATTGGTATCACATTGGCGTCGTCGTTGTTGTCGTCCGAATACTTTTAGTTTTCGCACTTTAAGTTTAGTAAAAGTGAATAGAAATCTATGAAATTTTGACACAAGGTTTATGAACACAAAAGGAAGGTTGGGATTGATTTTGGGAGTTTTAGTTCAAACAGTTTAGGAATTAGGGGCCAAAAAAGGGACCAAATAAGCATTATTCTTGGTTTTCGCACAATAACTTTAGTATAAGTAAATAGAAATCAATGATATTTAAACACAAGGTTTATAACGACAAAAGGAAGGTTGGGATTGATTTCGGGAGTTGAGGGCTGAACAGTTTAGGAATTAAGGGCCAAAAAGGGGCCCAAGTAAGCATTATTCTTGGTTTTCGCACCATAACTTTAGTATTTATATATATATATAAGTAAATAGCTATAGAAATCTATGAAATTTAAACACAAGGTTTATGATCACTAAAGGAAGGTTGGGTTTGATTTTGGGAGTTTTGGTCCCAACAGTTTAGGAATAAGGGGCACCAAAGGGTCCAAAATTGAACTTTGTTTGATTTCATCAAAAATTGAATAATTGGGTTTCTTTGATATGCCGAATCTAACTGTGTATGTAGATTCTTAATTTTTGGTCCCGTTTTCAAATTGGTCTACATTAAGGTCCAAAGGGTCCAAAATTAAACTTAGTTTGATTTTAACAAAAATTGAATCCTTTGGGTTCTTTGATATGCTGAATCTAAAAATGTACTTAGATTTTTGATTATTGGCCCAGTTTTCAAGTTGGTCCAAATCAGAAACCAAAATATTATATTTAAAAAAAAAGTTTTGTGCAATAGCAAGAAATTTTTAATTGCACAGTACTCAGCAATAGCAAGAAATCTTCAATTGCACAGTATTGTGCAATAGCAAGAAATTTTCAATTGCACAGTATTGCACAATAGCAAGAAATCTTCAATTGCACAGTATTGCGCAATAGCAAGAAATATCTAATTGCACAATATTGTGCAATAGCAAGAAATTTCCATTGGAGTTATCTTTCTTTGTCCAGAATAGTAGTTGAATCAACTTAAATCATTGTTTTATACAATATACAATGTATATTCACTTTTACAACCAACTGATAAATTAAAACAATCTTTACCATTCAGTGATAACAAGCACTTTTTTTACATTTTTGTCGAGCCTGCAACTTTTGTTGCAGAAAGCTCGACATAGGGATAGTGATCCGGCGGCGGCGGCGTTAGCTCACTTCTTAAAAGCTTTATATTTTAGAAGGTGGAAGACCTGGATGCTTCATACTTTTTATATAGATGCTTCATGTTACGAAGTTTCCGTCAGTCACATGTCCAATGTCCTTGACCTCATTTTCATGGTTCAGTGACCACTTGAAAAAAAAGTTCAAATTTTTTGCAATGTTGAATTCTCTCTTATTATAAGTAATAGGATAACTATATTTGATATGTGCGTTCCTTGCAAGGTCCTGGTGTCTGTCAGACAGTTTTCACTTGACCTCGACCTCATTTCATGGATCAGTGAACAAGGTTAAGTTTTGGTGGTCAAGTCCATATCTCAGATACTATAAGCAATAGGGCTAGTATATTTGGTGTATCAAAGGACTGTAAGGTGTACATGTCCAACTGGCAGGTGTCATCTGACCTTGACCTCATTTTCATGGTTCAGTGGTTATAGTTAAATTTTTGTGTTTTGGTCTGTTTTTTTCATACCATATGCAATAGGTCTACAATATTTGTTGTATGGAATGATTGTTAAGTGTACATGTCTAGCGGGCAGATGTCATGTGACCTTGACCTCATTTTCATGGTTCAGTGGTCAATGTTAAGTTTTTGAGTTTTGGTCTTTTTATCTAATGCTATATGCCATAGGTCAACTATATTTGGTGTATGGAAATATTTTATGATCTTTATGTCAGTCGAGCAGGTTTTATTTAACCCTGACCTCATTTTCACGGTTCATTGCACAGTGTTAAGTTTTTGTGTTTTGGTCTATTTTTCTTGAACTATAAGTAATGTGTCAACTATATATGTTGTATAGAAGCATTGTTAGCTGTACCTGTCTGCCTGGCATGGTTCATCTGACCTGGACCTCTTTTTCAAGGTTCATTGGTCTTTGTTTAGTTATCTTGGTTAATGTTAAGTTTATGTGACAGGTGTAATAAAGCTTAGCTTTATACTTAGGACTATCAACATAATATCAATGATTAGTATTGAAGGCGAGACATTTCAGCACTCTTGTAATATTTTATGATGTATTTAAATGAGTAGTTATTGTTGCAAGCTTCATTAGAAATTTGAATTGAGATTGGTTTTGGAAAAAAGGAAAGGGGGATGTGAAAAAAAAAATTGGGGGGTGGGTCAACTTTTCTCATTTCAGATTTCATAAATAAAAAGAAAATTTCTTCAAACATTTTTTTGAGAGGATTAATATTGAACAGCATAGTGAATTGCTCAAAGGCAAAACAAAAATTTTAAGTTCATTAGACCACATTCATTCTGTGTCAAAAACCTATGCTGTGTCAACTATTTAATCACAATCCAAATTTAGAGCTGAATCCAGCTTGAATGTTGTGTCCATACTTGCCCCAACCATTCAGGGTTCAACCTCTGCGGTCGTATAAAGCTGCACCCTGCGGAGCATCTGGTTGTGTTTTGGTCTGTTTTTCTTAAACTATATTAGCAATAGGTCAACTTTTTTTGTTGTATGGAAGAATTGATAGCTGTACATGTCTTCCTGGCATTGTTCATCTGTCTTTAACCTCATTTTCAATGTATTTAAATGTGTAAATATGGTTGCAACTCGATTGGAAATTTGAATTGAGTGTATGACCATATCTTGAGGGAAAGAATTATTTTTTTTGGAAAAAGGGGTGGGGGGTTTGTTCCTTATAAGTTAACCCTTTCCTCCATAATGACGCTTTTTGACGCCACCCCCTTTACTCCATAATGACGCCTTTTGACGCCTGTGTAGTGCCTCAGTTAAAACAACTTGCCTAAGACAATTGAGAATCAGACTTAATAAAAGTTGTATCTAATATAAACATGTTATTCATGAGAATATCTGACTGGAATTTCATTGATGAAATATTCGTTTTAACAATGCATTTTAATACTTTAAACCTGATGATTTTTAGCTCACCTGGCCCGAAGGGCCAAGTGAGCTTTTCCCATCACTTGGCGTCCGTCGTCCGTCGTCGTCGTTGTCGTCCGATGTCGTTAACTTTTACAAAAATCTTCTTCTCTGAAACTAGCTACTGTGCCAAATTAAACCAAACTTGGCCACAATCATCATTGGGGTATCTAGTTTAAAAAATGTGTGGCGTGACCCCGCCAACCAACCAAGATGGCCGCCATGGCTAAAAAAAGAACATAGGGGTAAAATGCAGTTTTTGGCTTATAACTCAAAAACCAAAGCATTTAGAGCAAATCTGACAGGGGTAAAATTGTTTATCAGGTCAAGATCTATCTGCCCTCAAATTTTCAGATGAATCCGACAACCCGTCGTTGGGTTGCTGCCCCTGAATTGGTAATTTTAGGGAATTTTTGCTGTTTTTGGTTATTATCTTGAATATTATTATAGATAGAGATAAACTGTAAACAGTAATAATGTTCAGCAAAGTAAGATTTACAAATAAATGGTCAGTTGACCCCTTTAGGAGTTATTGCCCTTTATAGTCAATTTTTAACCATTTTTCGTAAATCTTAGTAATCTTTTACAAAAGTCTTCTATTCTGAAACTACTGGGCCAAATTAAACCAAACTTGGCCACAATCATCATTGGGATAGATAGTTTAAAAAATGTGTGGCGTGACCCGGCCAACCAACCAAGATGGCCGCCACAGTTAAAAATAGAACATAGGGGTAAAATTCAGTTTTTGGCTTATAACTCAAAAACCAAAGCATTTAGAGCAAATCTGACACTGGGTAAAATTGTTTATCAGGTCAAGATATATCTGCCCTGAAATTTTCAGATGAATCGGACAACCTGTTGTTGGGTTGCTGCCCCTGAATTGGTAATTTTAAGGAAATTTTGCTGTTTTTGGTTATTATCTTGAATATTATTATAGATAGAGATAAACTGTAAACAGCAATAATGTTCAGCAAAGTAAGATTTACAAATAAGTCAACATGACTGAAATGGTCAGTTGACCCCTTTAGGAGTTATTGCCCTTTATAGTCAATTTTTAACCATTTTTAGCTCACCTGTCCCGAAGGGACAAGTGAGCTTATGCCATCACTTGGCGTCCGTCGTCGTCCGTCGTCTGTCGTCGTCTGTCGTCGTCTGTCGTCGTAAACTATTTCAAGAATCTTCTCCTCTGAAACTACTGGGCCAAATACTTTCAAACTTTAACTGAATGTTCCTTAGGGTATCTAATTGATAAATTGTATCCGAAGTTTTGATCTATCAACAAACATGGTCGCCATTGCTAAAAATAGAACATAGGGGTCAAATGCAGTTTTTGGCTTATAACTCAAAAACCA
This sequence comes from Mytilus galloprovincialis, assembly GCF_965363235.1. Lineage (NCBI taxonomy): Eukaryota > Metazoa > Mollusca > Bivalvia > Mytilida > Mytilidae > Mytilus > Mytilus galloprovincialis. The sequence goes on along the minus strand of NC_134845.1, from coordinate 76,795,715 downwards.
AAGCATTTAGAGCAAATCTGACAGGGGTAATATTGTTTATCAGGTCAAGATCTATCTGCCCTGAAATTTTCAGATGAATCAGACAACCCGTTGTTGGGTTGCTGCCCCTGAATTGGTAATTTTAAGGAAATTTTGCTGTTTTTGGTTATTATCTTGAATATTATTATAGATAGAGATAAACTGTAAACAGGAATAATGTTCAGCAAAGTAAGATTTACAAATAAGTCAAGATGACGGAAATGGTCAGTTGACCCCTTTAGGAGTTATTGCCCTTTATAGTCAATTTTTAACCATTTTTCGTAAATCTTAGTAATCTTTTACAAAAATCTTCTCCTCTGAAACTACTGGGCCAAATACTTCCAAACTTTAACTGAATGTTCCTTAGGGTATCTAGTTTGTAAATTGTATCCGAAGTTATGATCTATCAACAAACATGGTCGCCATTGCTAAAAATAGAACATAGGTGTCAAATGCAGTTTTTGGCTTATAACTCAAAAACCAAAGCATTTAGAGCAAATCTAACGTGGGTAATATTGTTTATCAGGTCAAGATCTATCTGCCCTGAAATTTTCAGATGAATCAGACAACCTGTTGTTGGGTTGCTGCCCCTGAATTGATAATTTTAAGGAAATTTTGCTGTTTTTGTTTATTATCTTGAATATAATTATAGATAGAAATAAACTGTAAACAGCAATAATGTTCAGCAAAGTAAGATCTTCAATTAAGTCAATTTGACCAAAATTGTCAATTGACCCCTTAAGGAGTTATTGCCCTTTAAAGACTTTTTTCACAATTTGTTCATCATGTTGACTTACTTTAAAAAATCTTCTCCTTTGAAACTGCTGTATCAATTTCAGCCAAACTTAGGCTAAATGAGTTTCAGAGTATCTAGTATAAATTTTATATTTTATTTCCTTGTATGTCAAGAAACATAGCTCCTATGGCTAAAATAGAACATAGGAGAAAATGATTATTTTTTTTGGCTTTTGAAGAAAATAGGACGATCCAAAAAACATTTAAATAAATTGAAAAGCCAAAATAATCATTGATGAGAGATTTAACCAAAAGAATTAAGGTGAGCGATTCAGGCTCTTGAGAGCCTCTTGTTCGTAAATCTTAGTAATCTTTTACAAAATTTTCTCTGAAACTACTGTGCCAAATTAAACCAAACTTGGCCACAATCATCATTGGGATATCTAGTTTAAAAAATGTGTGGCGTGACCCGGCCAACCAACCAAGATGGCCCCCACGGCTAAAAATAGAACATAGGGGTAAAATTCAGTTTTTGGCATATAACTCAAAAACCAAAGCATTTAAAGTAAATCTGACATGAAGTAAAATTGTTTATCAGGTCAAGATCTATCTGCCCTGAAATTTTCAGATGAATCGGACAACCCGTTGTTGGGTTGCTGCCCCTGAATTGGTAATTTTAAGGAAATTTTGCTGTTTTTGGTTATTATCTTGAATATTTTTATAGATAGAGATAAACTGTAAAAAGCAATAAATGTCGGCAAAGTAAGATCTACAAATAAGTCAACACGACCGAAATGGTCAGTTGACCCCTTTAGGAGTTATTGCCCTTTATAGTCAATTTTTAACCATTTTTCGTAAATCTTAGTTATCTTTACAAAAATCTTCTCCTCTGAAACTACTGGGCCAAGTTCATTATAGATAGAGATAATTGTAAGCAGCAAGAATGTTCAGTAAAGTAAGATGTACAAACACATCACCATCACCAAAACACAATTTTGTCATGAATCCATCTGCTTCCTTTGTTTAATATTCACATAGACCAAGGTGAGCGACACAGGCTCTTTAGAGCCTCTAATTATAGATAGAGATAAACTGTAAACAGCAATAATGTTCAGCAAAGTAAGATTTACAAATAAGTCAACATGACCGAAATGGTCAATTGACCCCCTAAGGAGTTATTGTCCTTTATAGTCAATTTTCAACAATTTTTATAAAATTTGTAAATTTTTACTAACATTTTCCACAGAAACTACTGGGCCAAGTTCATTATAGATAGAGATAATTGTAAGCAGCAAGGATGTTCAGTAAAGTAAGATGTACAAACACATCACCATCACCAAAATACAATTTTGTCATGAATCCATCTGCTTCCTTTGTTTAATAGTCACATAGACCAAGGTGAGCGACACAGTTTTTTATTGAAAAAATCCTATGCGAATCAAGTATGTTAAAAAATAATTTCCATGGAGTAAAGGGTTAAGTGTATTTTTAGCTCACCTGGCCCAAAGGGCCAAGTGAGCTTTTCTCATCACTTGGCGTCCGGCGTCCGGCGTCCGGCGTCCAGCGTTAACTTTTACAAAAATCTTCTCCTCTGAAACTACTGGGCCAAATTAAACCAAACTTGGCCACAATCATCATTGGGGTATCTAGTTTAAATAATGTGTACGATGACCCGGCCTACCATCCAAGATGGCCGCCATGGCTAAAAATAGAACATAGGGGTAAAATGCAGTTTTTGGCTTATAACTCAAAAACCAAAGCATTTAGAGCAAATCTGACACGGGGGTTAAATTGTTTAACAGGTCAAGATCTATCTGCCCTGAAATTTTCAGATAAATCGGATAACCAGTTGTTGGGTTGCTGCCCCAGAATTAGTAATTTTACGGAAATTTTGCTGTTTTTGGTTATTATCTTGAATATTATTATAGATAGTGATGAACTGTAAACAGCAATAATGTTCAGCAAAGTAAGATTTACAAATAAGTCAACATGACCGAAATGGTCAGTTGACCCCTTTAGGAGTTATTGCCCTTTATAGTCAATTTTTAACCATTTTTCGTAAATCTTAGTAATCTTTTACAAAAATCTTCTCCTCTGAAACTACTGGGCCAAATTAATCCAAACTTGGCCACAATCATCTTTGGGATATCTAGTTTAAAAAATGTGTGGCGTGACACGGCCAAACAACCAAGATAGCAGCCATGGCTAGAAATAGAACATAGGGGTAAAATGCAGTTTTTGGCTTATAACTCAAAAACCAAAGCATATAGAGCAAATCTGACAGCGGTCAAAGTGTTTATCAGGTCAAGATCTATCTGTCCTGAAATTTTCAGATGAATCGGACAACCTGTTGTTGGGTTGCTGCCCCTGAATTGGTAATTTTAAGGAAATTTTGCTGTTTTTGGTTATTATCTTGAATATTATTATAGATAGAGATAAACTGTAAACAGCAATAATGTTTAGCAAAGTAAGATTTACAAATAAGGCAGCATGACCCAAAGTGGTCAGTTGACCCCTGAGGGAGTTATTGCCCTTTATAGTCAATTTTTAACCATTTTTTCGTAATCTTTTACAAAAATCTTCTTCTCTGAAACTACTGGGCCAAATTAAACTAAACTTGGCCACAATCATCATTGGGGTAACTTGTTTAAAAAATGTGTGGTGTGACCTGGCCAATCAACCAAAATGGCTGCCACGGCTAATAATAGAACATAGGGGTAAAATGCAGTTTTTGACTTATAACTCAAAAACCGAAGCATTAAGAGAAAATCTGACAGTGTTTAATTAATTATCAGGTCAAGATCTATCTGCCCTGGTGTTTTCACATGGATCTGACAACCCGTTGTTGGGTGACTGTCCTGAATTGGTAATTTTAAGGAAATTTTGCCGTTTTTTGTTATTATCTTGAATATTATTATAGATAGAGATAAACTGTATACAGCAATAACGTTCAGCAAAATAAGATCTACAAATAAGTTAACATGACCAAAATAGTCAATTGACCCCTTAAGGAGTTATTGCCCTTTATAGTTAATTTTTAACATTTTTCATAAATTTTTGTAAATTTTTAGAAAATATTTTCCACTGTATTTACTGGGCCAAGTTCATTATAGATAGAGATAATTGTAGCAACAAGAATGTTCAGTAAAGTAAGATCTACAAACACATCACTATCACCAAAACACAATTATGTCATGAATTTATCTGTGTCCATTGTTTAATATGCACAATCTTCTTGACCAAGGTGAGTTTTCTTATTTCTAATTTCAGATTTTAAAAATTAGAAGCAAAAAATTGAATACGAATTCAAATCATAGAACCAATTCCAAGTTTATTGACTACAGTTATTCTGTGTCAAATATTTAATTACCATCAAAATTCAGACCTGTATCAAGCATGAATATTGTGTCCATTTTTGCTCCAACTGATCAGGGTTGGACAACTACATTCGTATACAGATACACCAGGCGAAGCAATTTATTACCACTTTTTCAACCACAAAATTAATTAGGGTTTCCCATTTTTTTTGGCGTTTCCTTCAGCACTGTTTTAATAACTATATGTAGGAGCAAGGTTAAAAGAGTAATATGCAAAAAAGAGGACATGACAGGATGTATCCACAATGAAATTTGGAGGAAATTACAAGTACCTGTTTTGAAGTTGTTGCCCTTGAAATATTTTTTTTTGTGTAAAGATAGCATGAAATTCAATCAAAACCCTATGGTACTGACTTGATATCTACATTTTCCAAGACTTATCACTACCTTTGAGATAAACAAAATATAGTGCATTGTTGTAAACATCCTATTCATGAACATTTCCACAAATTTACCAAAGAAATGTATGATCATTTATTATTCAAGTTTCAAAATAATGTTAGTATGCTTGTCAAGAAAATTACATAACTTATGCAAGGTATAGGAATCTTATATCTGTTCAAAAAATATTAATGATGTCATTGGTAAATTAATCTTGATAATTAGAGTTACCAGCCTTTGTCTGTACAGTCAAACCTGATTAAACAGGACCCTGAATAAACCGGCTTCCTGTCCATTCCGGCCGAAAATGAAAGTCCCATTTTTTCTCTTCAAAGTCTTTGTTAAAATACCCCAAGTAAACCGGACCCTGTGTATTCCGAATTCCAGTCTAATTATGAAGTCCCAATACTCTTAGTTACATTAGTTATTACCTGTCAAAACCGGTTTGTCTAACTAATTTCAATGATCGATATGCAATCAAAACATATTTGTTTATGCAATATGGCTTTTCAGGATAATCAATTAGTCAGGTGTTAAACTGTTCAAAGTCCTGTAGCCGGCCGGTTTATACAGGTTTTACTGTAATTGTAGTTTAATCATCTACATCTAATGCTTTATACAATGCAATATATTGTTTTATTTCCCGCTGATAAATTAAAGCAATCTTTTCCTTTCAGTGCTTACAAGCACTTTTAATTTTTTTCAGTTTAGAAGTAGTTGACTAAAAGCTAGGTTAAAAGTAAAAATTTCCAAAGGATTAATCAGAAGTACAAAAAGATTCCATTACCTTGAAAATTTGTGAAAAAACTCAGTTTTGGAGTTCTTAGCCCTAAAATACAAACTTTTGCATCTTTTGTGTATTGTTGTGAACATTATAGGAGCTAGTTTAAAATGGCAAATTGCAAAAAATGTAAAAAAATCAGTATGACTCTGGTGGACTGTTTTGTCATTGGCAACCAAACCACATTTTTCTTCTTTTCCAGTACATTTTTGTATACATTTTGCAGTGTGTAACATTAATGAAAATGTTTGCATTATATTATAAACATGATAAATATTACAAATGTAAAGAATACTATGAAAATTAATATTAGTAGGTGTTCAGATGATAACATTCAAACGTCAAGTTTTTGTGCAAATGACTGAAACAAAAATTTCTTTGAGAAATATTACATGTAAATTAAAATCTTATTTTCTACATGCTTTTATTTTGTAGATAATGAAGGTGGAATGTTATATGACATGAATGGTTTATGTTCAGATGAAAATGTATATGTAGTAGTAGTGGGATCATTGCTTTACAGGATTGCAAAACATTTGTGGCAGCAGAAACTTGAGAATAAAAGAGACATTACCATAACCTTTTTGAAAAGATGTTTAATTCTACTAAATGAAGATAAACATGCACAGGTAACTAAATATTGCTTTTGGTTCAACTTATCAAAGTCACAAAGGCCACATGAAGCCTTGTTAGCTCACCTGGCCCGAAGGGCCAAGTGAGCTTTTCTCATCACTTTGTCAGAGTCTGTTGGTCATCCAGGCCTCGACAATAACGCTTGTCCGATTGTCCGGTACCAGAGGGAAAAAAGGTCGGACAAGTAAAAGCTGTATCAAGCTTGTCCGTCGGGACAAGTACAGTTATTCTGCAGAAAATAAAGCTAATCCAACTTTGATGAACAAAGTAATTTATTATAAACAAAAAACAAGAAAACAAATATTAATTTGACATGTTTCTGTATTCTGTTTTCAAATGCAAAACCTTTTCCTATAACATGTTTACTTGCAATCGATAATTTTAAACTAGTTCTTTGTCAGGTACTTTTTAACAGGTAAAAGGTATACTATTCTCGGAAACCAGTCTTACTGATCGGAATCAATGATGCGCTTTGTAGATAAGGTAACTTTACAGGACAGTTCGTCACCTCGAAAGATTCAGCTCCAAGTTTAATAGACAGTTTGGCACCGTAGGAGACATATAAGTAGACATGATTGATAGACAGTTTGGCAAGGCAGGAGACATTTCGGGACCAAGACAAATCAGTACCTCATTTTGCTACCTTATTCTGTTCCTTATAATAAATACCATACCGTAATTTTTTCACAAAAATATTTTATTTTATTTACCATAAAATTCACAAAATCATATTTGATCATAAGTAGAAAAAAACAATACTTGCAATATGGTGACCTATAGTTGTTAATTTCTGTGTCATTTGGTCTCTTGCAGAGAGTTGTCTCATTGGCAATCAGACCCTATGATGGCTTATCTTCTTCTTTTCATTGATTGCATTTGAATAAACTTTTTTCAACTTAAAAAACAAAACAGAATATAAAATCCAATGAGTGTACAGGCCTATCAGATGGTGCCTCAGAGTTTAGAGTCTGGTGAGACTAGCATTGATGAAAACTAGAACCCAATTCCTGTGACATGACTAGTTTCGCAGTTGTACTTGACTCATATATTTGAAAAGTTTTTCAAAAGAAATACATCTAATTCTGTTAAAAATGTATTTTCTAAATTCGTTTTGCTCCTTTAATAAACTAAAAATGTAAAAAGGTTATTTTTAATAAAAAAAAAATTTGGACAAGTAACAATTTCATTCGGACAAGTAAATTTTGGTATGTACTTGTCCTACAGAACAAGTTGAAAAAAAAGTTATTGTAGAGGCGTGTCATCGTCTTCTGTTAACTTTTACAAAAATCTTCTCCTCTGAAACTTCTGGGTCAAATTTAACCAAACTTGGCCACAATCATCATTGGGGTATCTAGTTTAAAAAATGTGTCCAGTGACCCAGCCAACCAACCAAGATGGCCGCCATGGCTAAAAATAGAACATAGGGGTAAAATGTAGATTTTGGCTTATATCTCTGAAACCAAAGTATTTAGAGCAAATCTGACATGGGGTAAGATTGTTTATCAGGTCAATATCTATCTGCCCTGAAACTTTCAGATGAATAGGAGAACCTGTTGTTGGGTTGCTGCCACTAAATTGGTAATTTTAAGAAAAATTTTCAGTTTTTGGTTATTATTTTGAATATTATTATAGATAGAGATAAACTGTAAACATCATAATGTTCAGCAAAGTAAGATCTACAAATAAGTCAACATGACCTAAATGGTCAATTGACTCCTTAAGGAGTTATTGCCCTTTATAGTTATTTTTTAACATTTTTTTGTAAATTTTTGTAATCTTCTACAAAAATCTTCTCCTCTGAAACTACTAGGCCAAATTTGATCAAACTCAGCCACAATCATTATTAGGCTATTTAGTTCATAAAATGTGTGCGGGATTCCAGCCAACCAACCAAGATGGCCGCCATGGCTAAAAATAGAACATGGGGGTAAAATGTAGATTTTGGCTTATATCTCTGAAACCAAAGTATTTAGAGCAAATCTGACATGGGGTAAAATTGTTTATCAGGTCAATATCTATCTGCTCTAAAACTTTCAGATGAATAGGAGAACCTGTTGTTGGGTTGCTGCCACTAAATTGGTAATTTTAAGAAAATTTTTCAGTTTTTGGTTATTATTTTGAATATTATTATAGATAGAGATAAACTGTAAACATCATAATGTTCAGCAAAGTAAGATCTACAAATAAGTCAACATGATCTAAATGGTCAATTGACTCCTTAAGGAGTTATTGCCCTTTATAGTTATTTTTTAACATTTTTTTGTAAATTTTTGTAATCTTCTACAAAAATCTTCTCCTCTGAAACTACTGGGCCAAATTTGATCAAACTCAGCCACAATCATTATTAGGCTATTTAGTTCATAAAATGTGTGCGGGATTCCAGCCAACCAACCAAGATAGCCGCCATGGCTAAAAATAGAACATAGGAAAATGTAGATTTTGGCTTATAACTTTAAAACCAAAGCATTGAAAGTAAATCTGACAAGCATTTGAATTGTTTATCAAGTTAATATCTATCTGCCCTGAAATTTTCAGATGAATTGGAGAACCTGTTGTTAGGTTGCTGCCCCTGAATTTGGTAATTTTAAGGAAATTTTGCTGTTTTTGGTTATTATCTTGAATATTATTATAGATAGAGATAAACTGTAAACAGCAATAATGTTCAGCAAAGTAAGATCTACAAATAAGTCAAATGACCAAAATGGTCAGTTGACCCCTTAAGGAGTAAATGCCCTTTATGGTAATTTGTTTAACAATTTTCATTAATTTGGTTAATTTTTGTAAATTTTTACAAAATATTTTCCTCTGACACGAAAAGGCCAAGTTTATTATAGATAGAGAAAATTGTAAGGAGCAATAATTTCAGTACATAAAGATCTACAAACACATCACCATCACCAAAACACAATTTTGTCATGAATCCATCTGTGTAATTTGTTTAATATGCACATAGACCAAGGTGAGCGACACAGGCTCTTAAGAGCCTCTAGTTTTTTCTGTCAGCAGCAGGGGCAATAATGTAATAGAATCATTTTCATAACAGCGTGGACAACAGCAATACATATGTTGGTAAAAATACTGAATCATTTACCTTTAACTTTTTTGTCATCGCTTTTCAATAACAGTGATTTACCCTCAGTCAGTCTATCAGAGGCCTACCAATTGGTACTTAAATAGAATTAAATAGGGAAAAAAAATAAAAAATTAAGTATTCAACATTTAAAATCAACAAACAAGGTTTAGTCCTCCGCTAGTTATTCGTATTATTTGATTTTGGCGTTTAAGTAGAACCTTTAAAACCTCACAATTTAACATGTATGATATGACAAGTGAGCATTACAGATGTACGTTCACCTAATCTGACCCAGTCAATTGATAGCCTGAGCATGGCAAGAATTGGTCTTGTCCACACTGTTATGAAAATGATTCTAGTTTGTATGATAGGTCATCAAAAGGGATGGGGTCAATTACTTTAAAATGTAATCGATTAAATTACAATTACTTTGCTTATAAAATGTAATCAATTACATTACAATTACACCTTATTTCAAATTGATTACATTAGATTACTTTTCTTTAATGTAATCATGATTACTTGTGATTACTTATGATTACTTATGATAACATTGTATATTGCAATATTAGACAATATTAAAAAATTTCTAATAACTTTTTATCCTCAGGAATAAGCTAATGTTGGTGAATTTTTTTAAAGCCATAATTTATTAATCTTATTTAACAGAATTTAGACAAGTACTGTGTAACATGTGTAATTTGATAACATAGCTATAGGCGAGTGTCCTTTCTCTATGTAAAAGATATAACTTTGTTTTTTTCTACAAATTTTAACCAACTGCCCAATTCACAAAAGAAACTAAACAAATAATGAAAAATCAATTAAGTATAGTTTTATTGTCTGTGAGGACATAATTGACACATCCATTAATGCTTTTATACAACCGCAAAAATTTTAATTTTTTTGTCGTATATTGCTATCACGTTGTCGTCGTCGTCGTCGTCGTCCGAATACTTTTAGTTTTCGCACTCTAACTTTAGTAAAAGTGAATAGAAATCAATGAAATTTTAACACAAGGTTTATGACCACAAAAGGAAGGTTGAGATTGATTTTGGGTGTTTTGGTTCCAACAGTTTAGGAATTAAGGGCCAAAAAAGGGCCCAAATAAGCATTATTCTTGGTTTACCACAATAACTTTAGTATAAGTAAATAGAAATCAATGAAATTTTAACACAAGGTTTATGACCACAAAAGGAAGGTTGGGATTGATTTTTGGTGTTGAGGTCACAACAGTTTATGAATTAGGGGCCAAAAAGGGGCCCAAATAAGCATTATTTTTGGTTTTGCACCATAACTTTAGTATAAGTAAATAGAAATTCGTCGTCCGAATACTTTTAGTTTTCGCACTCTAACTTTTATAGTAAAAGTGAATAGAAATCAATGAAATTTAAACACAAGGTTTATGACTATAAAAGGAAGGTTGGGTTTGATTATGGGAGTTTTGGTCCCAACAGTTTAGGAAAAAGGGGCCCAAAGGGTCCAAAATTGAACTTTGTGTGATTTCATCAAAAATTGAATAATTGGGGTTCTTTGATATGCTGAATCTAACTATGTATGTAGATTCTTAATTTTTGGTCCTGTTTTCAAATTGGTCTACATTAAGGTCCAAAGGGTCCAAAATTAAACTTAGTTTGATTTTAACAAAAATTGAATCCTTGGGGTTCTTTGATATGCTGAATTTAAGAATGTACTTAGATTTTTAATTATTGGCCTAGTTTTCAAGTTGGTCCAAATCAGGATTCCGTATCAAGTATTGTGCAATAGCAAGAAATTTTCAATTGCACAGTATTGCACAATAGCAAGAAATATCTAATTGCACAATATTGTGCAATAGCAATTAATTTTCAATTGAAGTTATCTTTCTTTGTATAGAATAGTAGTTGATAATATATGTTGGAAATTTGCCAGACATGACTATGATGTCATTTTCTATTTTTATTTGCCAATAACTTTATGTAAATAACTTCATTGGAAATTTGCCAATATGAAATGTTGCTGATGAAGCTTTTTTTCCTTATCTTATCTAAAATGTTTTTAGATAATGTATGTTGGACATTTGCCAGACATGACTATGATGTCATTTTCTATTTTTATTTGCCAATAACTTTCTGTAAATAACTTCATTGGAAATTTGCCAATATAAAATGTTGCTGATGAAGTTTTTTTATTGTTTGATACCAACTTTTACTACCAACCAATCTTTACCATTCATTGCACACTCCATTAGAAATTTGAATTGATATCAGTTTTGGAAAAAGGGAAACGGGGATGTGAAAAAAAATGGGGGGGTTAAATTTTTCTCATTTCAGATTTCATAAATAAAAAGAAAATTTCTTCAAACATTTTTTTGAGAGGATTAATATTCAACAGCATAGTGAATTGCTCAAAGGCAAAAAAAAATTTTTAAGATCATTAGACCATATTCATTCTGTGTCAGAAACCTATGCTGTGTCAACTATTTAATTTTAGATTTAAATAAGTTTGAAGAAGAAATCTTTAATTGATTTGTAAAATCTTGACATTTGTTTTGTGTAAAAAAACCCATGTAATGTCAAAAATTTGATCACAATCCAAATTCAGAGCTGTATCACGCTTGAATGTTTTGTCCATACTTGCCCCAACTGTTCAGGGTTCGACCTCTGCGGTCATATAAAGCTGCGCCCTGCGAAGCACCTGGTTAAAGATGTTAATCACTACTTCCATTTGTATGACAAACAAAAGGAGAGCTTGGGTATTAAAATTTTGTTGTCTTAATTGCAATATCAATAAAGTTATAAGTGGATAATTGTCATAATTTGTTTGAAAATTTTGAATACATATATATATCATAGCATTTATGGAAAACAAAATTTATGTCAAAAAATGAAATATGATTTTAAATTCCATTTTGAATTAAAAGGGCTCATGCAGTTATGTATGTTGACCCTAAAAGTCAAATTGGAACTAAATGGTTTCTGCTTTTGAATTTCATTGTAGTTTTATAAAATATTTGGCATACTTATATGGAATTTGAGTTAATATCAGAAGTGTTCAATCAATGAACAAAAATGCTTTAAAGTCATACGTGTTATAAGAGATCAATCTCACAAACACTAGAAAACAAATTCCTTTAGTAAACTGTTAACAAAATATAACACTGGGTTATACAAAACTTGTTATATAGATGATACTATTAATCACATTAAACAAAGTCCCATCATAGTAAATACTAGTTTCATGATTTTTTCATTCATGCTTTACATTTTCATATTGTCTATCAAATACTATTTTTCTATATACCAGTATAAAAGATTTGTAATCCGCAAGTAATCATATTAATGTAATCTTAAAGTAATCTAAAAGTAATCATGATTACACCTGGTTTTGGTTATGTAATCGATTACATTACGATTACTTGTAATTAGAAATTGCATGATTACTGATTACATAGGATTACACTGCAAAATGTAATTGATTACAGCTGATTACAATTACTGATTATGATTACCCCATGCCTGGTCAGTGTAAGGGGAACCACTAGGTAGGTTATGATATTTGGTCTGCATTTGTCTTACCAATAGTCCATCTCATTTTTAGGGAGATTATCTAGCTCAACCCTTGCAATCATAGTCTTTTAACTTTGGAACATGTGCTAAGTTCACATGTTAAAGGTTGTGTAATAGCAAGTTTATTTTCCCTTCGCATTCCAAACTTGCTATTACCCGCACAATCAGTCATAAGGTGTTTTATTATACTGAACAACACAGTCATTAAGCATTCATTTGTGTTTTTATACCCCCGCTTTAAAAAAGGGGGGTATACTGTTTCACCTCTGTCTGTCCTTCCGTCAGTCCGTCAGTTAGTCCGTCCGTCCCATGAATATTTTTCGTCGCATTTTTCTCAGGAACTACAATACAAGGATTTCTGAAATTTGGTTTCAGGGTTTATCTAAGTCAGCTATACCGTATGATTCGTTTTCAGATTGATCACTTGACAACTTCCTGTATTGAACACTTGTATGATTTTACACATGATAGCCAAGTTGAAAATTTTCGTCACATTTTTCTCAGGAACTACAATACAAGGATTTCTGAAATTTGGTTTCAGGATTTATATAAGTCAGCTATACCGTGTGATGCGTTTTCAGATTCATCACTCGACAACTTCCTGTTTACCGAACACTTGCATATTTTTACACTATTAATATTATCCACTTGCGGCGGGGGTATCATCAGTGAGCAGTAGTTCGCAGTTTCACTTGTTATATACCAAATTAACTAATTTTCTAAAAGTGTACATATATCATCTGAAAGAAAAGAAAAACATGTCACATAACTTGACATGCACAAGATAAACTATACTTTTTTTTTTATAGTTCTTCTTCTTTAAGTTTCTAGCAATCCTTCAATTATTGAAGATTATTTGCCAAGCGTCGATTATAAAATTTATAATTTACATTGTAGCAATTGCAAGGAATAATCAAAAATAACAAAATAAAAAAAAAAAAAAATAAAAATAATGTATGTACATTCGAAAAATAAAATTTTGATAAAACTATATACTGTACATTTGATAACAGAATAGTTAGGGGTAGAATATGTGGATGAGAGCAGATTCTGTGATCATACTCTTAAATTTCTCTACTGTACTGCATGATACTATTTGTTGTGGCAGATAGTTCCAATTTATAATTGTTCGTGGATAAAATGAATATTTATAACTGTCTTTAGATGTTTGTATATGCCTAAATGAGTGCAGATTGCTATGCCTGGTTCTATTGTCTAGTGGGATCAAAAGGTTATGTGTAGGGACTGCAACAATTTCATGAATAATTTTGTAAAAGAAAACAAGTCTGTAACGTAAACGCCTAGCTGAGTGGGTACCAATTTAGGTCTGTCATCATTTCAGTAACTGAGCTGGTGTTATGGAAGCGGTTGCATGAGAAGCGTACTGCTCTTCTCTGAACTTTTTTCGATTTGTGTAATTTGCTGTTTTTGATGTGGATCCCAGATTGTTGAGCAGTACTCTAGTTTTGGTCGGACAAGAGCTTTATATGCATGTGCTTTAACTTTGGGTGAGACTATTTTTAGGTTTCTACGAATAAATCCAAGGGACTGATTTGCTTTTGATGTCATGTTATCTATATGTTTGTCCCATTTTGATTGAAGAGTTAGGCCTAAATATTTTGTAGAGTCAACTTTTTCGAGAGAGTGATTGTGTAATTTATAAGTGAAGTCTAAAGGTTTGCGTTTTTGAGTTACACTGAGAATGTTGCACTAATATCAGGATGAAAATGCATGAGCCAGTCCTGCTCCCACCTGCCAGCCGCTTCCAAGTCAGACTGTATTTGTATGCATCATCTGTTTTTTTAATTTTCCTATAAATAATACTATCATCTGCCCAGGTACCCCAGATGTTACAGGAATTTTATTTGATGTTGCACCTTCAAGGACTACAGTTTCTGTTCTGTTTGTTAAGAAATCTTGAATCCAATGATATGCATTACAATTTATACCGTAGAAACCAATTTTATACATGAGGTGGTGGTGTGAAACTTTATCAAATGCTTTTGCAAAATCCATTATTATGATGTCTATTTGAATGTTTTTATTATTTGAATTTGCAAGATCTTGAATAAATGACATTGGCTGAGTTTCACAGGAGCAGGAGTATTGAAACCATGTTGTAAATCATACACTATTTTATTTTTTTTCCAGATGTTTCATTATACTACTAGCTACAACATGTTCTAATAGTTTGCAGCAGATGCAAGTCAATGATATTGGGCAATAGTTTATAGGATTGTGTTTGTTGCCTTTTTTGAATGCTGGACATACACTTGCGTGATGCCAGTCATCTGGGATCTTTCCAGAGTTCAGTGATGATTGAAATATGACTGTTAAGATGGGAGTGATGGATGATTTACACTCTTTTAAAATTTACCATGGATGAGATCAGGCCCAGCTGCTTTGTTGATATTAATATTATTTAGAAGTTTTTCTATGCCCTGTTGTTGTATTTTAATATCAGGCATTTGTGGATGTTTACTGATGCCCTTATCTGTGTTGGGTCATCTGTTACTGGTGTGAATGCTTTTTGAACTGTTCATTTAAAATGTTAGCTTTTGCTTTTGAGTCAGATGTAAGTGAGCCCTCTTTTCGGAGTGGTGGTATATAAGATCTTTCAGACTTTTGTGTTTTTATACGACCGCAAAAATTTTAATTTTTCGTCGTATATTGCTATCATGTTGGCGTCTTCGTCGTCCGAATACTTTTAGTTTTCGCACTCTAACTTCAGTAAAAGTGAATAGAAATCTATGAAATTTTAACACAAGGTTTATGACCACAAAAGGAAGGTTGGGATTGATTTTGGGAGTTTTGGTCCCAACATTTTAGGAATAAGGGGCCAAAAAAGGGCCCAAATAAGCATTTTCTTGGTTTTCGTACAATAACTTTAGTATAAGTAAATAGAAATCAATGAAATTTAAACAAAAGGTATATGAACACAAAAGGAAGGTTGGGATTGATTTTGGGAGTTTTGGTCCCAACAGTTTAGGAATTAGGGGCCAAAAAGGGGCCCAAATAAGCATTATTCTTGGTTTTCGAACCATAACTTTAGTATTAGTAAATAGAAATCTATGAAATTTAAACACAAGGTTTATGACCATAAAAGGAAGGTTGGGTTTGATTTTGGGAGGTTTGGTCCCAACAGTTTAGGAATAAGGGGCCGAAAGGGTCCAAAATTGAACTTTGTTTGATTTCATCAAGAATTGAATAATTGGGGTTCTTTGATATGCCAAATCTAACTGTGTATGTAGATTCTTAATTTTTGGTCCCGTTTTCAAATTGGTCTACATTAAGGTCCAAAGGGTCCAAAATTAAACTTAGTTTGATTTTAACAAAAATTGAATCCTTGGGGTTCTTTGATATGCTGAATCTAAAAATGTACTTAGATTTATGATTATTGGCCCAGTTTTCAAGTTGGTCCAAATCGGGGTCCAAAATTAAACTTTGTTTGATTTCATCAAAAATTGAATAATTGGGGTTCTTTGTGATATGCCAAATCTAACTGTGTATGTAGATTCTTAATTTTTGGTCCCGTTTTCAAATTGGTCTACATTAAAGTCCAAAGGGTCCAAAATTAAACTAAGTTTGATTTTAACAAAAATTGAATTCTTGGGCTTTTTTGATATGCTGAATCTAAACATATACTTAGATTTTTGATTATGGGCCCGGTTTTCAAGTTGGTTCAAATCAGGATCCAAAATTATTATATTAAGTATTGTGCAATAGCAAGAAATTTCAATTGCACAGTATTTAGCAATAGCAAGAAGTCTTCAATTGCACAGTATTGTGCAATAGCAAGAAATTTTCAATTGCACAGTATTGGGCAATAGCAAGAAATCTTCAATTAGCAAGTATTTTCAATTGCACAGTATTGCGCAATAGCAAAAAATATCTAATTGCACAATATTGTGCAATAGCAAGATATTTTCGAAAATTGGAGTTATCTTTCTTTGTCCAGAATAGTAGTTGAATCAACTTAAATCATTGTTTTATACAATATACAATGTATATTACTACCAACTGATAAATTAAAACAATCTTTACCAAGTTCAGTGATAACAAGCACCTTTTTTACATTTTAATATTTTATGATGTATTTAAATGAATAGTTAATGTTGCAAACTTCATTAGAAATTTGAATTGTGATCAGTTTTGGAATAAGAGAAAGGGGGATGTGAAAAAAAAATTTAGGGGGGGGGGAGGGGTTAAATTTTTCTCATTTCAGATTTCATAAATAAAAAAAAAAAAATTCTTCAAACATTTATTTGAGAGGATTAATATTCAACAGCATAGTGTATTGCTCAAAGGCAAAAAAAAAAAAAATTTAAGTTCATTAGACCACGTTCATTCTGTGTCAGAAACCTATGCTGTGTCAACTATTAAATCACAATCCAAATTTAGAGCTGAATCCAGCTTGAATGTTGTGTCCATACTTGCCCCAACTGTTCAGGGTTCAACCTCTGCAGTCGTATAAAGCTGCGCCCTGCGGAGCATCTGGTTGTATAACTGAACAGATTTTTAGCTCACCTGGCCCAGAGGGCCAAGTGAGCTTTTCCCAACATTTGGCGTCCGTCGTCATTAACTTTTACAAAAATCTTCTCCTCTGAAACTACTGGGCCAAATTAAACCAAACTTGGCCACAATCATCATTGGGGTATCTAGTTTAAAAAATGTGTCCGGTGACCAGGCGAACCAACCAAGATGGCCGCCATGGCTAAAAATAGAACATAGGCGCCATGGCTAAAAATAGAACATAGGGTTAAATGCAGTTTTTGGCTTATAACTCAAAAACCAAAGCATTTAGAGCAAATCTGACATGTGAAAAATTGTTTATAAGGTCAACATCTATCTGCTCTGAAATTTTCAGATGAATCGGACAACCCGTTGTTGGGTTGCTGCCCCTGAATTGGTAATTTTAAGGAAATTTTACTGTTTTGATTTATTATCTTGAATATTATTATAGATAGAGATAAACTGTAAACAGCAATAATGTTCAGCAAAGTCATTAAAGATTTACAAATAAGTCAACGTGACCAAAATTGTCAAGTTACCCCTTAAGGAGTTATTGCCTTTATAGTCATTTTTTAACAATTTTCATAAAGGATTTGAATAATTTTCATAAATTTTTGTAAATCTTTGTAAATTTGTAGAATATATTGTCCACTGTAATTACTGGGCCAAGTTCATTATAGATAGAGATAACTGTAGCAAGAAGAATGTCCTGTAAAGTAAGATCTACAAACACATCATGATCACCAAAACACAATTTTGTCATGAATTTATCTGTGTCCATTGTTTAATATGCACATAGACCAAGGTGAGCGACACAGGCTCTTGAGAGCCTCTAGTTTCTTATACTTTTTCATTTGTTTTCCAATACTGTCTGTTATCCATGGTAAATTTTTGTTGTTTCTCATCATTTTCTGTGGTATGTTCTCAGTGATAGTGTTTTGTAATGAGTTTTTATACGACCGCAAAAATTTTAATTTTTCGTCGTATATTGCTATCACGTTGGCTTCGTCGTCTTGCGTCGTCGTCTTGCGTTGTCGTCTTGTGTCGTCGTCGTCCGAAAACTTTTAGTTTTCGCACTCTAACTTTAGTAAAAGTAAATAGAAATCTATGAAATTTTAATACAAGGTTTATGACCACAAAAGGAAGGTTGGGATTGATTTTGGGAGTTTTGGTCCCAACATTTTAGGAATTAGGGTCCAAAAAGGGCCCAAATAAGCATTTTCTTGGTTTTTGCACTATAACTTTAGTTTAAGTAAATTGAAATCTATGAAATTTTGACACAAGGTTTATGACCACAAAAGGAAGGTTGGGATTGATTTTGGGAGTTTTGTTTCCAACAGTTTAGGAATTAGGGGCCAAAAAAAGGGCCCAAATAAGCATTATTCTTGGTTTTTGTACAATAACTTTAGTATTTATAAGTAAATAGAAATCAATGAAATTTAAACACAAGGTTTAGGCCAACCTTAAAAATATGTTTGTTTGCAGTTTTCCGACTGTACCTTCAGACTGAAGGGTCGGTAGGTAGGAAAAATATTTTATTTTATCAGCCAAAATACAGTTTAAACAAGCAGTTACACTAAACCAAGTTTCTTGTGAAGAAAAAAAAACATTTTAAAACAACAAACACTGGACATGCTGAAAACCAACATCAAATGAACAGGCATTTTCAGATAAAAAACTTTTTAACCAAAACTGAAACTTTAACATAGTGTCATTATCCAATTTATGACATAAAATATGGTATAATTATTAAATACTGGAACACTTATAAACAAGGAATGTCATTATGACTAGAACTGTTTTAAAGAAATATATTCAGACATGTATGCTTCTTGACTAGAATGTTTTCATGAGTAAGAGTATTTTCATCAGAAAAATGTAGATATTAAAGATTTATAAGACAATGTATTAAAGAGTGTATTTTTAATAAAAAAAAATAACCATTGAATCTTCCTCAATTGAAAAAAAGGCAACTTGAAAAAAAAGTATCAAGACATTCGACTGTTTTCATATTTCTAACAATATTTAATTATATGTGATAAGGTTATATTTTTGCCAGGCTTTAGTGAAAACCAAAGAAATCTAAAGTTTGGGGTGAAATCCATAGCACCCCATTAAAAGTAAATGGTCTGTACTGAAATGTTTTTAATGCATAAAAAAAATTGGCAGCATAGCTCCTAAGGACATGTTTTAGGTTGAATTCACACAGGCCACACAGTTTGGGTATATTATAAGAACGAGAATAATTGCAATGAGTGGGACAGCCCCCCTTATCCTAAAGGAGCATACTCATTGCAATCGAAGATAGAAAGTTAATATAGAGAGAGTATATTTATTTTTCAAGCTAACCATTCATTTTCTCTACATCTTTGTGTAGTTTAGGGTTGCTTCTTATTGATTTGGCATGATCTATATGGCATTAACATTTCAAATGAGCCCTTCCTCCGTACAGGCGTGTTTACAGATATCCATGAAGATTTAAGTCACGGAGGAGTGGTTTCATCTTTGTCGTCTTCACAACGATTTGTAGAAAATATGCCATACTTCAAGCTACTGTCGAATTATTTAACCACTGAAATTGGTTCCATAAAGTCAGGCTCCACAGATTCTGTACCTGATTTGTTTGAGACAGAATGGTTATCGTGTCAGTTATGAATATCCGCTGCATCATCGTCAATGATATCATCACACATCATTACATGTGCCAGAATCTGCATAAACAGTTTACTAATAAACTTTTTTGTTTGTTATTTGTCTTAAAATTGACACGAGACGACAGCGTAAAGTACTCCTCCGTGACTTCATGGATACCTGTAAACAATTCCCATGTGCTTTATCATTAAATGGTCACATGAAAGCTTGACGGGAAGCTAAGAAAAACCGAACTTGAAATGCGTAATTGACCCAGACTTTAAATCAGTTCCGGAAAGGACCCAAAGTTCCGGATCGGGTCAATAGAAGTATTAAAAAAAATTTCTTCAAATTTAAAGCAATAAAATTTTCACAGTCGGGAGGATTTTCAAGGGTCGGTCGGTAAACTGCAAACAAACAATATTTTAATTTAAGCCTTATGAATACAAAAGGAAGGTTGGGATTGATTTTGGGAGTTTTGGTCCCAACAGTTTTGGAATTAGGTGCCAAAAAGGGGACCAAATAAGCATTATTCTTGGTTTTCGCACCATAAATTTAGTATAAGTAAACAGAAATCAATGAAATTTATACACAAGGTTTATGACCATAAAAGGAAAGTTGGGTTTGATTTTGGGAGGTTTGGTCCCAACAGTTTAGGAATAAGGGGCCGAAAGGGTCCAAAATTGAACTTTGTTTGATTTTATCAAAAATTGAATAATTGGGGTTGTTTGATATGCCGTATCTAACTGTGTATGTAGATTCTTAATTTTTATACGACCGCAAAATTTGAAAAATTTTTCGTCGTATATTGCTATCATGTTGGCGTCGTCGTCGTCGTCGTCGTCGTCCGAATACTTTTAGTTTTCGCACTCTAACTTTAGTAAAAGTGAATGGAAATCTATGAAATTTTAACACAAGGTTTATGACCACAAAAGGAAGGTTGGTATTGATTTTGGGAGTTTTGGTCCCAACATTTTAGGAATTAGGGGCCAAAAAGGGCCCAAATAAGCATTTTCTTGGTTTTCGCACTATAACTTTAGTTTAAGTTAATAGAAATCTATGAAATTTTGACACAAGGTTTATGACCACAAAAGGAAGGTTGGGATTGATTTTGGGAGTTTTGGTTTAAACAGTTTAGGAATTAGGGGCCAAAAAAGGGCCCAAATAAGCATTATTCTTGGTTTTCGCACAATAACTTTAGTTTAAGTAAATAGAAATCAATGAAATTTAAACACAATGTTAATGACTACAAAAGGAAGGTTGGTATTGATTTTGGTAGTTTAGGTCCCAACAGTTTAGGAATTAGGGGCCAAAAAGGGACCCAAATAAGCATTTTTCTTGGTTTTCGCACCATAACGTTAGTATAAGTAAATAGAAATCTATGAAATTTAAACACAAGGTTTATGACCATAAAAGGAAGGTTGGTATTGATTTTGGGAGTTTTGGTCCCAACAGAATAAGGGGCCCAAAGGGTCCAAAATTAAACTTTGTTTGATTTCATCAAAATTGAATAATTGGGGTTCTTTGATATGCCGAATCTAACTGTGTATGTAGATTCTTAACTTTTGGTCCCGTTTTCAAATTGGTCTACATTAAGGTCCAAAGGGTCCAAAATTAAACTTAGTTTGATTTTGACATAAAATGAATCAGTTAGGTTCTTTGATATGCTGAATCTAAAAATGTACTTAGATTCTTGATTATTGGCCCAGTTTTCAAGTTGGTCCAAATCGGGGTCCAAAATTAAACTTTGTTTGATTTCATCAAAATTGAATAATCTAACTGTGTATGTAGATTCTTCATTTTTGGTCCTGTTTTCAAATTGGTCTACACTAAAGTCCAAAGGGTCCAAGATTAAACTTAGTCTGATTTTAACAAAAATTGAAATCTTGGGGTTCTTTGATATATGCTGAATCCAAAAATGTACTTAGATTTTTTATTATGGGCCCAGTTTTCAAGTTGGTCCAAATCAGGATCTAAAATTATTATATTAAGTATTGTGCAATAGCAAGTCTTTTCAATTGCACAGTATTGCGCAATGGCAAGAAATATCTAATTGCACAATATTGTGAAATAGCAAATTTTTTTTAAATTAGAGTTATCTTTCTTTGTCCAGAATAGTAAGCAAGAAATATCTAATTGCAAAATATTGTGCAATAGCAAGATTTTTTTTTAATTGGAGTTATCTTTCTTTGTCCAGAATCAACTTAAATCTTTGTTATATACAATATACAATGTATATTCACTTTTTACTACCAACTGATAAATTAAAATAATCTTTACCATTCAGTGATAACAAGCAGTTTTTTTACATCTTAATATTTTATGATGTATTTAAATGAGTAGTTATTGTTGCAAACTCCATTAGAAATTTTAATTGAGATTAGTTTTGGAATAAGGGAAAGGGGGATGTGATTAAAAAAATTGGGTTCAATTTTTCTCATTTGAAATTTCATAAATAAAAAAGAAAATTTCTTCAAACATTTTTTTGAGAGGATTAATATTCAACAGCATAGTGAATTGCTCTAAGAGAAAACAAAAATTTTAAGTTCATTAGAACACATTCATTCTGTGTCAGAAACCTATGCTGTGTCAACTATTTAATCACAATCCAAATTTAGAGCTGAATCCAGCTTGAATGTTGTGTCCATACTTGCCCCAACTGTTCAGGGTTCAACCTCTGCGGTCGTATAAAGCTACGCCCTGCGGAGCATCTGGTTGGTCCTGTTTTCAAATTGGTCTACATTAAGGTCCGAAGGGTCCAAAATTAAACTTAGTTTGATTTTAACAAAAATTGAATCCTTGGGGTTCTTTGATATGCTGAATCTAAAAATGAACTTAGATTTTTGATTATTGGCCTAGTTTTCAAGTTGGTCCAAATCGGGGTCCAAAATTAAACTTTAAATGTTTGATTTCATCAAAAATTGAAAAATTGGGGTTCTTTGATATGCCAAACCTAACTGTGTATGTAGATTCTTAATTTTTGGTCCCGTTTTCAAATTGGTCTACATTAAAGTCCAAAGGGTCCAAAATTAAACTAAGTTTGATTTTAACAAAAATTGAATTCTTGAGCTTTTTTGATATGCTGAATCTAAACATATACTTAGATTTTTTTATTATGGGCCCAGTTTTCAAGTAGGTTCAAATCAGGATCCAAAATTATTATATTTGGTATTGTGCAATAGCAAGAAATTTTCAATTGCACAGTATTCAGCAATAGCAAGAAATCTAATATTTTCAATTGCACAGTATTGTGCAATAGCAAGAAATTTTCAATTGGAGTTATCTTCCTTTGTCCAGAATAGTAGTTGAATCAACTTAAATCATTGTTTTATACAATATACAATGTATATTCACTTTAACTACCAAGTGATAAATTAAAACAATATTTACCATACAGTGATAACAAGCACTTTATTTTACATTTTAATATTTTATGATGTATTTAAATGAGTAGTTATTGTTGCAAACTCCATTAGAAATTTGAATTGAGATCAGTTTTGGAAAAAGGGAAAGGGGGATGTGAAAAAAAAATGGGGGGGGTAAATTTTTCTCATTTCAGATTTCATAAATAAAAAGAAAATTTCTTCAAACATTTTTTTGAGAGGATTAATATTCAACAGCATAGTGAATTGCTCAAAGGCAAAAAAAATATTTTAAGTTCATTAGACCACATTCATTCTGTGTCAGAAACCTATGCTGTGTCAACTATTTAATCACAATCCAAATTTAGAGCTGAATCCAGCTTGAATGTTGTGTCCATACTTGCCCCAACCGTTCAAGGTTCAACCTCTGCGGTCGTATAAAGCTGCGCCCTGCAGAGTATCTGGTTATATTTGTATACTTTACGTGGCTTGGTTTGGCATCTTTTTAATGAAAGTAAACATTCTATATTTACAATATCATGGTCTGCCTCCCCTAATGGTGGCATGGTTTCAGTTTTTTCAATGATGGCTGGATAATTTGTTAACACAAGATCTAAAATTTTATCATTTCGAGTTGGTATGTTTACAACTTGTGCTAATGAATGGTCATTTATCCTATCTAAGAGTTGTTGATGTTGTTTTTGGTTTGCTTTTCCAGGGATGACGCTTGTTGTTTCCCAATTGATGTTTCCTAAATTAAAGTCCCCACCAATAATTATGGCTGGCTTTCAGTTTGCGTTTATTTCGCTTATGGATTCATTTAGTAAATCTAAAGATGTATCATCATCTGGCTGGGGTCGATAATAAGCACCTATATAACATTTACGTGCATTCGATATCAATAGTTCTACCCATATCATTTCACATCCTGTGTCTAGTTCTTTGAGTTCTGTGTATAAAAAATTATTTGATATGGCTGAGTTCTTCTTGTATTTGTAAATATTTCATTAATTGCAATCAAAACTAGAAACAATATACATATTATCTATTTTGAGTTGAGAAAAGTATAAATATTTACTTGCCATAATGTTGAACCCTACAAAACATGTACATGTATAAGTGTAAGTCTAGTTATCAATCAGATATCGTTTTGTTAATACATGATGTAAAAATTCAAATTCGTGGATTAGACTCAGTATCAAAATATTGGATGTTGTAAATGTAATGTCCGATTTGGAAGTCAATTTGGGGAATGGATGTCGATTATAGGCTGGACGTCAATCTGAGTCTAACATATATACTGTGAAATCTATATAATATTATTTGTTGGATACCAACTCTCTGTGATTCATGGATAAAGGGTGAACCAAGAATTAAAATGTTCAACAAAGACTTACAAGTTTGTATTGCATGGACTTTGGAAAAACCATGAATTCAATGTCCATAAAAGTACTTATTTTCTAAAAAAAAATTGATACCCATGTAAATAAATAAATTCACAGGTATTTGGTATGTAGTTGTATAAACATTGGCATTTCTTAGTTCCACAGAAAATATTTTGCCCAGTGCAAATGTAGTCTGATGATGATGATGTTTCATTCAGACTCGTAATGTTTTGCGTAGTCTAAATTTTAAAGTTTTCCCATTCCATTAATTTCAGCATTTGCATTACCGTATACTATCAAACTTACATAGAGCAAGACATTCTCAAATTGTGTTAAATTAACCTTTGATATACACAAAGAATTCTCTGTTCTATAATGCCTGTTATACTTACAATGAATAATTAATTTAAATTTATCAAAATCTGATACTGTGAATTCATTTATTTTCATGGATTAAGAAAAAAACCTGCTTTTTCATGGACATTTGATTTGCCAAAAGAGGGACAGTAAAACTCGTAGATGCATATTAAACTGACAACACCATGCCGAAAAATAAAAAGCCAGTAGACAAATAATAGTGAGTGCATACAACTCTATAGAAAATTGCAATTTGCAATTCGTTGAACATTTGAATTGTGGTTCACATATACCCATAAAAATTGAAAATCAGTGACTATCAAAATTTTTAAAAGAGTCATGCCACTTGTAAATTTTATTTACCTGGAAAATTGCCTTATGAGCCCTCAAATGTTTACAATTCTTTCCAGATTTTTATGAAATTTATATTTTAGGTTATGCATATATAGGTCATCAATGTTTTTGACAAGTTCAAAAATCAGTGCCAATAAATTATTTTTAAGAGTTATCTCGGATATATTGATTATAGGGAAAACTGAATTGTCAGCGTTCTCATGTGTACATTTTGCCAGAATTTTATGAAACTTATGTCATAGGTTTATATCAGCATTGATTTTGACACTTTCAAAAATAAGTGCTGATCAAATATTTTTAACAAGTTATGCCCTTTGAAATCACAATTATGATGGAAATCATATTGCATTTGCTCTGAAGTCTCATTTCCCTCAGATATTAATAAAAAGTTTAAAAGAACAAACACATGACCAACAAAAAATGTTTTACCAAGTTGTCAATCTGTACATACGTCCGTCCACCTGCCCATACGTCCCAAAATTGGTTTCTGTTGTCTAATTTTATTGGCCTCAAACTTATGCTTATTAACACAAAACACAGATCAAATTATAATTTTGGTGGTGTCACCATTACAGTTCTTTAGTTATGCCCCTTTATGAATGGAAAATTAAAAAAATTTGTTTCCGTTCTCTAACTTTAGTTTGCCTGAACCAAAAGTTATGAAACTTATATACAAAGCTTATTACCACACAGACCAAGTTTAAATTCAAGTGATGTCCCTTTTTCCTTTTACGAGTTATGCCTCTTTACAAAAGGAAAAAAGCTGATTTTTTTTTTCCGTTCTCTAACTTAAATTTGCCTCAACCAAATGTTATGAATCTTATACACAATATTTATTACTACAAAACACAGATCAAGTTTGAATTTTGGGTAATCCACTTTTAACATTCTGGAATTATGTCCCTTGATAAGGTTATATGCAAGTGGGTCATCATCTGTGTCCATCGGATACATTCCCCATTTATTTTAGAAGAAATGATGTCTGAGGTATAAAATTATAATCCTGGTATCTATGATGAGTTAATGTTTTAAAAAATAATTTGAAGTTGATCAAACCATCCCTTTGTGAACAATGAACTATCAATCATACTTTATTTGAAACTTGAAGCTTGATTTTTTTTTTTCAAATCTTAAAACCTCTTAATAAATGTGTTGAAAAATTCCATATATGTAAGGACTTTTGAATATAAAATATCCACAGTCTTGAAAAACAGACATAAAAAATAAATAAATTTGGAGATGCCTAGATACTTTGTTTGCTGTCTGTGTTCATCATCAAGAATTTTACCCATTTTAAACAGTCAAGTGTTGACAATCAATGCAAACAGTTGGCAAATAGGATACAGTCATTACAGACTACTATTTATTGTAATTTGAATTATTATTATTGTTGATTGTGCACAAAGCCTCTATGGCAAGAATACTGTTTAACCAATAACTAATAACTGTATTTGTGCACAAGATTATCTAATACTTTATTATATATTTCAGGTAAAAGCTGCAGTATGTTATATGCTGTCTGACTTGATTGCTCCCAAATGTGCTTCCTATGATGACAGTTATGAATATGGGGACATTGATGACATTGAACATAGTCAAGTAAATATAGCCTTTTTTGTATCTGAAGTTTTGATCTATTAACAAACATGGTTGCCATGGCTAAAAAAAGAACATAGGGGTCAAATGGAGTTTTTTTTTTTATCTCCAAAACTATAGGAGTTAGAGCAAAAAAAGTGACATAGAGTTAAGTGATGAATAAGTCGAGATCTATTTGCTATGAAATTTTCAGACCAATTGGACCACCCATTGTTGGGTTACTGTCCGAAATAGTTTATTTTTATGAAATTTTACTGTTTTTGGTTATTATCTTTAATATTATGATAGATAGAAAGTGTAAATATAAAAAATGTTCAGCTAATTAAGATCTACAAATAAGTCAAATGCCTGAAGCTGAAATTACAGCCAGGTGAGTGGTATCAGACTGTCATGAGCCTCTTGTTTCTTTTGTCCCAGAAGACATCATCTTCCCAGTAGGCTAGCATAATTTGCATGAATTTACGAAGATCAGACAATATATAAAGGTCTGAAATAGATGTCACCATGTACACAGTCTCGTCTTAAATGGCAGGTGTCCCCTCTTCACCAAACATGACAAATATCTCATGCTCAACCTACTAGCAATTAACTAGAAAATCTTATTTTAATCGTAGCTAAGATGATCTGAATTAAAATCAATGAATTAGAGTGGATTGCTGGTGAAACAAAAGGAAGACTTAAGGGCATACGATACAGTAGAGATCCCTCGTTGATTTTTTCTTAAAATTTTGATAGAAGGTCAATTTCAATGTGTACTTTTCAATTATGCAAAGAAAAAAGTACCTTCATGACTTACTTTTTGAGATAATTTGGTTCGAAATTTGCATATTTTGAAGAAAATCCCTGAAATTTCATAAATTTTGACTTTTAAAGAAAGTAACAATACTTTTGAACAAAAAGTCATAACTTAACCGGGTTTTTTGTAAAATATTCCCTTGATCTACGGCATCAACATGCTGAAACAAATTTAAGGTTAAATCAAATCATCATGTTCCGGATTTAGATTGCTATATCCGAAATAAATAAATTGACCATATTTTTGCGTCTTTTCGGAAGTGCAGAAAAAATTTGATCGTTGATTTTTTCCTGAAATTTTGGCAGAGTGTTCTTGAAACAGTACTTTATTGATTGCAAAAGAAAAAAATTGGGGTCCATGTGCTTGTTTTTTCAATAAAAGCCATACATCTTAATTTTTTACGACTTCTGTCAGTATGGCGCTAAACTACGTTAAATTAAGTTTTAATCGCAACAATGTCGTGTAATCATTCCCGCTGTACAAGAGTTTGCTGTGAAGTATATGCAGGTGTTTTTTTAAAGCGTTGATACTTTTCATAAAAATTTATAAGATGGTTAATCATAAAATTTGGATAGGAACCTTTTCATAATAAAAAAAAAAAGACTGTAAAAAAGGATTCTAGCAGATTGCTTTGTCAGATGTACGGCAAAAAAAGAAAATCTGATAGAAGTATAAAGGTGCATCTCCGTCCGACATTAGTTCTAAATTGCATCATGCACTGTAAGAGGATAGACAACATTATTGACAACAATGACAAAACCCATAACGTATCGTCAACTTTAAAAGGTTCCGATGTACTTTGATTTTCTTTTTTTTACATTCAATGAAATAATCATCTTTCAAATTTAATTTATAAGCAGTACTTCTTGTTTTATAATAAGAGCTGTTTTGCAATTTAAATCATGCCATTATTGCCTCAATCGACCGAAAAGTTGTAATATAATATTTCATAGGAAGTACAGCAGCCGGTATAAGAGAATGATATTGAACGATGTCTTTATCAATAGATAAGTTACATAACCTTTTTTACGGCGTATACGTATGAATATTGGCGTAATCGTTTGTCTAGAAGTAGAGCTATATTGAAAACACTTTGTTCGTCTGTCCGATCCTCTAACTATACGACGAGTTTTAACGTGTGCACACTTTCTGATCTGTCTGTCTGCAATTAGTGTCATTTGCCGATACTTCAATTTTTATCTCTCAATACATTGAAGTACAATAGGGACATGCTTATACAAATAAGTAGACGTGGTATGATTACCAATGAGGCAAATCTCAATCAGAGACCAAATGGCTAAAGGACTATAGGACATTTGACGGCCTTCAACAATGAGTAAAACCCATACCGCATAGTCAGCTATGAAAGGCCCCTACATGACAAATGCAAAACAACTCAAACGGGAAACTTACGGCCTGATTTAAGTTCAAAACAATGAACAAAATACAAATATGATGAACAATACCAAAAGACACCATTAATTACAAGCCCTTTTAACAGTATGTGAACTGGCGTTTTCTTGTTTTGGTCTATTACATCCAGTTTTATATACAAAAAGAATACAACTGATTAAACAAACTAACGTGTGACAAATCTGCATCTATTGGTAATATATTGCTTAAATTCAAACCAAAAACGACACCAATATATTTTTTTGAAATCTTTTTAACAGACTTTTATTGACAGTTTTTCTACATACACATACAATATACATTGTAATATGTTTTTAAAATATCAATTAAAATCGGCATTTTTTTTATGTACCAATTTCAAGTCCAGAACAGGATGAGACACTCAGACTCTTTATTTATTATTTTACAAGATTGATCGTTTATATAAATATACAGTGTTAATTTCCATTGTTTAACGCAAGCGTACATTTTAGATAAATAAATTGAATGAAAACTACGGTTCCTTATTTGTGCATTGTGATTAAAAATTTGTATGTATCATTACTTTCATTTGTTTACAACTCTGTCTTGGATTATTCTGGTCGTACTATTGCAAAAATTAAATTTCATGACTGTATCATGTGTTTCAATCAGTTTACCATAGAACTATCACATGGTTACTTAGGTTTGAAATTAGTGGTAATTGGACTGTAATTCAGTGATTGTCGTTTGTTTATGTGTTACATATATTTGTTTTTTATACATAAATTAGGCCGTTAGTTCTCTCGTTTGAATTGTTTTACATTGTCGTTTCGTAGCCTTTTATAGCTGACTATTGTGTATGGACTTTGCTCATTGTTGAAGGCCGTATGGTGACCAAAAGTTGTTAATTTCTGAGTCATTTGGTCTCTTGTGGAGAGTTCTCATTGGCACTCATGCCACATTTTCTTTTTTATATTGTGTATAAGTTTTGTAGTATTTCCCAATATTGGTTGAGACAAACTAAAGTTAGGAGAACGGGACTCATTTTTTGGGATGTTCAGGAAGGACGGACTAGGGTAACACCTTATGCCTCTCCACTATGGCACCAACACAAAAGTTCTGACTATTGTGCTGGTAATACTCATCCCACTAGCACTGTCATTAACACACACAAACACAATTTTATTATAAAAATATATTACTCTTAATTTTGATTTCTTTTTTTTTGGGGGGGGGGGGGGGGGCGAATGATTATATGTATCCCCTTCACAAGGAGTTTCAAATTTGGCAAATTTATTGTACAGATACATTTTTGTAATACTTTATAGCGTATTTTTTAACTAATAATAAAGCTTACAAACTTAAATTGATCATCTCTTTCTTTTTATATGTCTTTTAACATTTTGTTTTGAACAAAACGATTTGTTACATATACTTCACATGTATTTCTGTCAAATCTGGCATTATTACAAAGCCAATTAAATAAAATTCAGTCGAACTTGAAAACAAATATGCAATCATTCAAATATATATGCAAGTCATTAACTTGGCAAGTGGCTAGATGCACATATCGTCAGCCAATTGAACGACATGTCGTTTTAAAACTTCTAGAAATATTAACGGAAATAAGGGATGAGTAAAGAAAAATAAATGAAAACAGAACGACTGAATTAAATAAAAGGATGTTCGATATACTGTATATTTCGATTTATTTTTAAAATCTATACGATGCTTTAATTATTTTTATCTAGTTTCCTAATGAAAATAATTTAAAGAGACGATAAATACCTTACAGCTTCCTTTACCGCCGATGCTGAAATGTTTAATGTTATAAAACAATTTTAGCGTCTTTGACCTACTTCCTCTTTTTATTCGGATACTTGCGGCTATCTTCTCCAAGTTCAACGGGAACATTGGAATGATCTAGAATAGAACCCAAATGGAACCAAGAATTTGGTTGCTATAACCAAACAACCCGGATGTTGAACCAGTTACCATGGTTTCGAACCAAAGAAACAAGGTTCAGAACTAAAAACCCAGATAGAACCAAGGTTTAGAACCAGAGTGCCCAGATAGAACCTAATTGCATTCAGAATTCTCTTAACTTATATACCTTCAATGTATTTTCCAAATCATTTATTTATTTAGTTTATTTATATATAATTTACGAATAGGGTGTTATACGACCTTGTCCACCAATGAGGGTCTAGCACATGCAGTCGGTTTTGTTATGTCATTGATAGTCTGTTAAATTTGGCCTTACAATGACAATTCTCCGTAAAATTTGGAGGCTGCCAAATGCTAAACAAGAAAAGAAAAAAAGACACAAACTTAACTATTTTTATTCTGATGTTTTTCAATTCAAGATAGCATTATTTACTTCAAATTAATTATCAATAAATGAAAGTAACTGTTCTCGTCATGAAAAATATTGCACAGCGACGTCGCGAAATGTTAACGTTCTTATTAGAAACATCGCGAAATTACAACGTTCTGGTTACCAACGTCGCGAAAACAACACGAACAGTTTTGAAAACGTTATTATCTGCCCCTGCTACTGTATCGTATTCCCTTAATAAACATATGTGGGTCCATAGATCAGACATCAACAACAATGCAGGCAACATTGTTTACCATAATTTTAAATAGTCTGATCATTCAATCCTTTCTATGCAAGATAAAAAGGAGAAATGATCCTTTCTTAAACTTTCCTTTAATAGAAAAACAAAAAAAAAGGATATGGGGTATCCCGTCCCTAGGATTTTCATGGCATTTCATGGAATTTCCATGGCAAAATTGTTGCCATGAAAACGATGAGGTATTGAATCGAGCTTTTTCATGGTTTTCATGAATTCCATGGCATCGAAAAAAAGAGTGACAGGGATTGTATACTCAGTATTTCCATCGTTGCCATGAAATCATAAAAGGATGAAAAGCATGGCATCGTTGGCAAATTGCCATGATTTCCATGGAATGTAAGGCATCAATGGCAGGTTGACTTGGCCTCTATGAAAAGTATGGCATCTATGGCAGGTTGCCATGAAAATGATGGCAACAATTACGGATTGCCATGGAAAGTATGGCATCCATGGCATTTCCCTGGTATTCACTCACAAATGGACATGCAGACCTGTTATATTACCTTGTATAGTTCTGTATAGTTTAACAACATATTCTTTTCAAAATAGGACACCGGGAAAGTAAATATCTGCAGGAGTTCTCATCAGATTGAATTAACCTGATTACTTTTAAAATAAAGCTTCACCTTTTAAATTTCATTGCCATATATTGCTAGCAAAATAGATTAAAATAATAAAATCTATTAAAATTAGACGATGTTTTAATGTAAAGTTAAACATTTTGGAAATGTTCAAAGTTCATTATTGTTATCTGTCGTCTATCTGGTCTTGTGGTCGATCCTTACTTGGCTTCGGCAGATGGTTGATGACCTGGTGGACAACTTTCCGTTTCTTTCGTATGATGCCTAGAAAAAAAAGTTACCATATATATATTAATTTTTATTCTGAAAACATCATATATTATACTAGTGAAATAGAATTAACTAAAAATGTGTTTGATATTTTGCACTACTGGTGTTTGGTACTCTTATTAAGAGATAATGTGTGATAATTATTTTAAAAAATTGGAAATCTTTGTAAGACACACATGTAGATGCTCCGTAGAGCACACAGTGACCTTCCAACAGCTATCATGTCACGCATTGAAGTGCAAATTATATATAAAAGTTTATATAGCTTTCTATACCCATATCTCTTTCTGCATTGATAACATTTCCCCATATTCCTCTATTTATAGTTACATTGTATTATTAACATAATGTATTAATCGTGGTGAGAGTGACTATTACTGACCACAAAAGAAACAGTTGTTTGTAGAATTATCATATAGTTTGTATTGTTGGTTTTATTTTCCCAGATTTAGTTCATGTCCATTAACGTTTTGATTTTGAGTAGATGAAGGCATATTTACCCTTATAGGAGAAGTAAGTGACATTGACCTTTAATAACTTTTCATTGTGATGATACGTACATATATATTGCAGTCATTTTTCTTGTTTGACACTGGTTTCTGTCCAATTTTCTTTCTTTGGTGTATCCATAAAGTTTCTGCTACTTGTGGAAATGGTACATTGACTATCGGTTGAAAGCTGTGATTCTTGATGTTCTGTTCTACAATAGGCCTGTAAAATTTCATTGAAAATTTTATGTAAATACTAAGATACTTAAATATATCATACATGTACCTTACAGAAAAAATCTTTTCAATATCATTTGAGTTTGACTGAACATTTACGCTGTTGTTCACCAAGCCTCACAGTTAAACTAAACAAAGACACATATTATTGGTATACATGTCAGGAAATGTACCTGATCAGTAATGACTATTGACTGTAAACGCCAGTGTAACCCCCCTTTTTTTCTTAACTGAATTTTTAAGCTCGTTTACCCTAGGTGAAAATGAACATGCCTCTAACATAAAATGCACTTAAAAATAGTATAACGGAAGAAATTATATATGATAATATATATTGTTCACTGTTGCCCTTCCATGTGTTCAAACTTCATCGGGATACAATGTTGACGTTATATTTTTCTCTGATTGTGCAATTTTGATACCTATTTGGAGTTTCTAGATACAATTCATACGTATGAAAAACAGTGATAGTATTATAGAAATATCGACATACCATAATGATACTTGATAAACGGCAAGTATTCTGTATTCTGTAGGTGTCGCTGTTGACACTGGATTGTCTCCCTTGTAATTATTCAAGTCTCGCGTGTATATATATTTCACTCTGGTAAACAACTCACTTGTACTTTAAAATATATACTATTAGGTGGCAACTGTGCTTAACATATTTTTACAAAAATTAAAAAATATATATACATTTATTAATTAACATGAAAATTTAAAGGAAAAAAAAAAAAAAAAAAAAAAAAAAATAATCTAACATTACATTAATCAAACCAGCGCGACTCGCAAATAAAGTCGCCCAACAATCGCAGTAGTGTTTCATTAGAGACGGAGACATTGTCGTTTTTTTTCTATTGACAATAAAAGTTCCAAATCAATATGCAACGATCCTGTGTTGAAGTATATCTCATGTATAAGTTTCTGTCTTGCCTCTTCATAATTTTCACAAAATATTAAATAATGTTCCACAGTTTCTAATTGACCACATTCACACTTGGGGTCTATATTTTGATTAATTTTGTTTTGGTAATTTTTTAGGTAGTATCCGGATCTTAAGTTTCTAATAATTTTTGCTGTTTTGTGATCTGGATAATCAAATGTTGCTGACAGTCTGATGAAAGTTATAATAAAATCTTCCTGTATCACTATTATCCCATCTATGTTGCCACTTTTTATTTACTAAAATTCTTGCTGCTGTTTTAATATCTTGTTTAGTTACTGTAATATGAGCTTCTTTCTGAATTTGATTTGCCTCTTTAGCTGCCTCTTTAGCTAGTTTATCAGCTATTTCATTTCCTTTAACATCTGCATGTCCTGGGGTCCAATCAAAATTAATTCTTATTCCATGGTGTTTTTGGATAGATTTAATAAGGGAAATAATTTCATGTGAAGTGGATCTGTTATTTTCAATTTTCCAGTTTAATGTTAAAATTCCAATTGCTGTTTGACTGTCCGAAAATATTTTTACTTCTTCTATTAATGTTTTATTTTCAATTCTGCTTACATAATCTAATACTAATTTTTAAAATTGTTGGTTGTTTAAGTTCTATTTCTTTATTGTTGAAGATTACAATTGCACCTGCTCCACAAGGTCCTGGGTTGGATTGGCAAGAACCGTCTGTAAAAGCAACAACTGTTGATGGAGATACTGTGTTAAGTTTGTTTAATATTAAATTTTTTCCTGTGATTTCTTGTTCTTTAGTTCTGTTTTTTGAGGAACCAAGAGTACGCCAATATTCTGGTGGAGATTTTGATGCTTGTAGACCTTGAAATTGATATTCTGGCTCTATGTCATCAACACTGATATCTGTTTCTTCTTTCATGTTTTTTTGCTTGCTGTAACATTAAGCCTAAAGGTGATATGAACTTGTCCACTGTTTCTTTGTTTTTCCATTCATCTATTTTGTTTCTGATAGGGATTTTGGTTGAATATGAATTAAGTCTTGCAATATCTCTAATAGCCATTTCTTCTCTTCTAAGATCTAATGGCAAAACTCCTGCCATAACTTGTAATACTTCTAAACTGGCTGTTGCAGAAACTCGTAGACAAATAGGTAAACCCTTTCTTTGGATGGCATTTAATTTTTTTAAGTGTTCTTCTTTCCCTGTTTGCCAAATACAGCTTGCGTAAATAAAAATTGAACCTATAATACTATTGTAGACTTGAATAAGAAATTTTGTTTTTATGTTACCTATTCCTTTTATTTCTCTTAATAATCCGAGTGATTTTCCAGCTATATAAGACTCAACTGTTCGTTCTTTGTTGTTCTATCGTTTCAAAAACCGGAAAGGCGCGAGTTTCAGTAATGCGCATGCGCAATATAACTTCCTGTTCAAATCCTGCGAAAATATGAATAATATAAATTGCGATCTTTGTTCAACTATCTAATATTTGTACATGTTATTTTTATGCAGAAATCATTCAAATATATATACTAAGTGAAAAAAAATAATGCATTTTATTTCTTTTTTCCAAAGAAATTCAGTATCAAACGATTTACCCCCCTCTTTTTCCCATACACACTTTTTAAGACACTTATCAGTATCTTAAGTTTTTATAAAGTGAAATTTATTTGAAACCACAAAAGGAAGATTGGGATTGATTTTAATGGTTGTGGTCCAACAGTTAAGGAATAAGGGGCCAAAAACAATACTTTTCTAATACTTTGTATAGATTGCTTATTTCTTTACCCTTTCAATTTAGGGGTTTTATTCTTGAATTCTTGGCCCGGGTTCTTCTTTAATATGCTAAATGTTACCATGGATTCAGTTTTTGGAATTTGGGTCCCATTTTTAAATTGGTGCACATTGAGGTCGAAAGGGTCCAAAATTAAACTGTTTTATTTCATCAAAAATTGAATTTATTTATTGGAGTTCTTTGATATGCCAAATCTAACTGTGTATTTTAATTTTTACTCTTTGGTCTTGTTTTCAAATTTGTCTCCATTAAGGTCCAAATTTAAGGGTCCAAAATAAGACTAAGTATGATTTCATAAACAATTGAATTCTTAGGGTTCTTTGATATGCCAAATGCAACTGTGTATTTAGATTTTTAACTTTGGGTCCCGTTTTCCAGTTGGTCCACATAAAGGCCCCAGGGTCCAAAATTAAACTCAGTTTGAATACAACAAAAATTGAATTGTTGGTGTTCTTTGATATGCTGAATATTAACATGTACTTAGATTTAGATTTTTTATTATGGGCCAACTTCAATTTTTAAGTTGGTTCATTGTGACCACATTAAGCTCCAAAATTAAAACGTTTTGTTTGCATTCAACAAAAATTAAATATAAGGAGTTCTTTGATATGCTGAATCTAACCATGTATTTCGATTTTTGATTTTTTGGACCCATTATCAAATTGGTTTACATTAAGGAGTTCTAAAGGGTCCAAAATCAAACTTTGTTTAATTTCATCAAAAATTGATTCCTTGAGGTTCTTTGATATGCACAATCTAACAGTATTCAGATTTTTTATTTTGGGTCCCGTTTTCAAATTGGTCCTCATTAATAAGATTAATTTTAACAAAAAATAAATTCTTTGGGTTCTTTGATTTGCTAAATTTAAACATGTATTTAGATTTTTGTATATGGGCCCAGTTTTCATGTTGGTGCAAATCGGGTCCAAAATAAAGCTTTTGTTTGATTTCAACAAAATTGGAATTATTGGGGTTCTTTGATATGCTCAATCTAAACATGTATTTAGATTTTTGATAATGTTTTCAGTAACTTTTTATGTTTCAAATCATCAAAATATTCTAAGTCCAATTTGCCTTCGTTTTCATCTTAGAAAATTTCTAAGTGCTGCGCATGCTTTTCCATCGTTAGCCTTCCTTAAAAATTTCAAAGTCCAAGTTTGCCATTGTTTCCATCCCCTCAAAAAGTTAAAGTCCAAACTTTGCCATCGATTGCTATAGATTTTCATCCTTTCCATGAAATTTCTTTCATGGCAAATATGAAAACGATGGCAATTTTTGCCATGGAAAGTTTTTGCCATGAATTTCATGGAATTTCATCAAATTTCACATCGTTTCCATCCTTTTTCCATGAAAAATCGATGGCATAGATGGAATGCCATGAAAATCCTAGGGACAGGATCTATTCATGACAAAAAATCAGTACATGCACATAAAAAAAAAACAAAAAAATTAAGAAACAGCATTTTTATTGCTGTTCTTCATCACAAAATCACAGTGAGGCCTTCAACAAGGAACAAAAGAAATACTCTCATCTCACTTCAAGTTTAAGACAGCCCCTAGCACCGGCTTGAACAGAATTCTTTGGAAAAAAAAATTTGGATAGACTTTGTGAGATGTTATATCACCTAATAAGTTGGATTATTTAATAAAAGTGTTATGAATTGGCTGTTTCTGTATTGGCACTGGTATAGATTCAAGTTTTGCTGTTTTGACCCTCTGGAGGCCTTGAATCTATACCAGTGCCAATACAGAAACAGCCAATTCATAAGACTTTTATTAAATAATCCAACTTTTTCAATACAGACATGTTCTGAATGCTGTATTACATAGAGATTAATACATGGCCTTTTCCATATCAGCCTGGGTATCATCCCGAGACGGAGTCGAGGTGCTGATATGGGTCGAGGGATGATACCCAGGCTGATATGGAAAAGGCCATGTATTAATCGCTTTATCATATACTTCCGACAATAGTTTTATGTATTTAAACTCATCATAGATACCAGGACTAAATAAGGTAAAAAACAAATGCAATAACTAAAACAGTCAAAAACTTTATAAAGAAGTTAAATTATGAATCAAATATACTATAATTGTCCAACAACAACATCACTACATCCATATATATGTATGGTAACATTTCCTATAGAGGCATTTTGAAACATTGAAAATTTGGAAGAGTTTTATGATCAATATTACTCCATGTTTGTTGTACTATAAAATGATTCTTAATTGTCAAGGGATGATTTGTTAGCAAGTACTAAACTGGGGACAAAAGTTCCCGTAAATTTTGACGTCGTCATAAAAAATATCTGACGTTACAATGGAAAAGAAAACAATCGACACCAGAAACACCGGAAGTAACTTGCACGAAAAGCACTGTAATGGGTTTTTGCACGAGACGCCCCTGATATGGGTTATCAGTCCGGGCTGATATTGGTTATCAGACGGGGTGGGAAATTATGGCTTGTGTACTTCCGCTCATTTATACACATATGCAAAAGCTATCATATCAATGCTAAGTATATGATAAATACATGTACATCAAATGTGAATATAGGGCCAATATTTCCAATACGGACTGGCAATGAATCCTGAATTACATGCACAATATATGTTTACATGTAAATCAGGATTCATTGCCAGTCCGTATTGGAAATATTGGACCAGGCGGAAAAGCAATATAGATCACAAGATAAATATGACCAGGACATCCTCATCAGTATGACACATTGGTAGTATTAGGGCTGTTTTTATCGTATTATTTAATAATAGAAAGTAAGAAATATTTAAAACAAAATAGTTCCTAGGTGTTAATCTTAAACTATGTAGCATATATTTTAGTTTAAGGTAACAGATGAAAGGTGAAGGACTGGTGATACTTGTAGAACACTCAATTTACTGATAATATTGAATAATACAAAATTAATGAATGAATTCTAAAATTGAGGGAATATATAGCCTGCTTCTCAGATATGAAGTTCCATAACCAGTGTAGGAGCCAAAAAATCTTTGCAAAAAAAAAATAGACTTTGTAAGATGTAACATCACCAAATCAGGCTCTGTCAAAAAGAACATACTGGAAAGGTTACAAACAACTTGGGCAATAATTCTGTCATCATGAATTACTTGAAAATATCTCAAATTTGATCCAAAATGCCAATATATCACTTCAATTGTAATAAAAGGTGTACTAAAAAGGTCATAACAGATTTGATAAGATATGTTAATTGAAGCATTATGAATGTTAAAATGATACATACAGAAGTATAAACAATCTTTATGTTATTTTTTAATGTCATCTAAAAGTGGAGATCTCATTGTCAATTATACATCTTTAGCTGCAGTCACGTAGGAACAAATATGTGTTTTGGTCTTGTGGTATTGAAACATTGTTTCAAATTAAGTTAGGTATACAAGTTTTTATAAGACCTAAAAAATTGAAATTTTTTTGGTCGTATATTGGTATCACGTTGGCGTCGTCGTCGTCCGTCGTAGACATCGTCGTCCAAAGACATTTAGTTTTCGCACTCTAACTTTAGTAAAAGTAATTAGAAATCTATGAAATTTAAACACAAGGTTTATGACCATAAAAGGAAGGTTAGGATTGATTTTGGGTGTTTTGGTCCCAACAGTTAAGGAATTAGGTGCCAAAAAGGGCCCAAATAAGCATTTTTCTTGGTTTTCGCACAATAACTTTAGAATACGTAAACAGAAATCTATGAAATTTTAACATAAGGTCTATGACCACACTAGGAAGGTTGGGATTGATTTTGGGAGTTTAAGTCCCAACAGTTTAGGAATAACGGGCCAAAAACAGGTCCCAAAATAAGCATTTTTCTTGGTTTTTGCACAATAACTTTAGTATAAGTTAATAGAAATCTATGACATTTTAACACAAGGTTTATGACCACAAAAAGAAGGTTTGGATTGATTTTGGGAGTTTTGGTCCCAACCAATTAGTGGCTAAAAGGGTCCAAAATTAAACTTTGTTTGATTTCATCAAAAATTGAACTATTGGGGTTCTTTGATGTACTGAATCTAACCGTGTATTTAGATTCTTAATTTTTGGTCCCGTTTTCAAATTGGTCTACATTAAGGTCCAAAGGGTCCAAAATTAAACTTAGTTTGATTTTAACAAAAATTGAATTCTTGGGGTTCTTTGATATGATGAATCTAAACATGTACTTAGATTTTTGATTATGGGCCCAGTTTTCAAGTTGGTCCAAATCGGGGTCCAAAATTAAACTTTGTTTGATTTCAACAAAAATTCAATATATGGGGTTCTTCAATATGCTGAATCTAACCATGTATTTAGATTTTTATACTCCCGTCAAAATTTTGACGGGACGTATTATGGTATACAAATGTCCGGTGTCCGTCCGTCTGTCTGTCTGTCTGTCTGTCTGTCTGTCTGTCCGTCTGTCCGTCCGTATGTTTGTCCGTCTGTCTGTCCGGCGTAAACATGTCGCACCGTAACTTGAAAAAGACTTATCCAAATTTCATGAAACTTAATATAGTTGTTTCTTATGATGGTCAAATGATCTGTATACTTTTTGGTGAAAATAAGATTAAAACGTTTTGAGTTACAGCACTTTGTAACTAAAACAGGGGTGTGTTTTTTTCACATGTCGCACCATATCTCAAAAACCATTCTTGATTATGGCTTAAAACTTTAAACACTTCTTAGTTATATTAATCTGAATATCTGTATACTTTTTGGTGATGATTCAAAATTTCATTTTTGAGTTATTGAGTATTTTGTAAAAAAAGGGGAGGGTTTTTTTACATGTCGTGCCATATCTCAAAAACGATTTATGATTATTGCTTAAAACTTTACACATGTCTTTGTTATATTAATCTTAAGATCTGTATACTTTTTGGTGATGATTCAAAATTTCATTTTTGAGTTATTGAGTATTTTGTAAAAAAGGGGGAGGGTTGTTTTACATGTTGTTCCGTATCTCAAAAACAATTTATGATTATTGCTTAAAACTTTACACACTTCTTTGTTATATTAATCTTAAGATCTGTAAACTTTTTGTTGATGATTCAAAATTTTATTTTGGAGAAACAGGGGAGGTCTTTTTTACATGTCGTGCCGTATCTCAAAAATAATTTATGATTATTGCTTAAAACTTTACACACTTCTTTGTTATATTAATCTAAAGATCTGTATACTTTTTGGTTTTGATTCAAAATTTTATTTTAGTGATATTTAGTTTTTTGTAAAAAAAAAACAGGGTGGGGGGTTTCACATGTTCCGCTGTGTCTGGAAAACAATATATGGTTATTGCTTACAGCAGATTCCATTGAGTGTGTAGCAAAAGGTAATATCTTTGGTTAGCTTGCTTGTTAGCTGAACCGTGAAGTCATTATTAAGTTAAGGTAAACTACCCTACTTTAAGAATAGGCTAGTCCGACAGAAAACCTATTAATCTGTATGTTGGACTATGCTACTTCGAAAGGCGGGTAGTATACCTGACCTAATGATGACTTCACGGTTCAGCTAACAAGCAAGCTAAGCAAAGATATTAACTTTCGCTACACACTCAATGTAAAACTTTCTCAGAAACTATTTATGATTATTGTATAAAACTTCCACACAAGACTATGGGCGTATCATGCACTCATGGCGCAGCTGTTTATTAATATTTAGGACCGGTTATCAAAATTGTCCACATTGAGGTCTAATGGGTCCAAAATTGAACTTTATTTGATTTCATCAAAAATTGAATTCTTGGGGTTCTTTGATATGATGAATCTAACCATGTATTTGGATTTTGGATATTGGAATACAATAAAGGGAGTTATGGCTCAAACCGTTAAGGAATAAGGTGCAAAAAAGGAGGGAAAAGGGTTTCCAGTTTAATGGACAATTACTTAAGTACAAAACATAATTTAAAAGCAGTGTAAGGTTGGTAATTGAAACTCATTTTAATAGCTCACCTAAACTGCTCTTAAATTATGTATATTGGAAATTTGCCAAAAACTTTGTTATTAATAAATTCCATTGGAAATTTGCCAAAAACTTTAGTTTAATGAACTTCATTGGAAATTTGCTAATATAAAATGTTGCATTGCAGTTATCTTTCTTTGTCCAGAATAGTAGTCAAATCAACTTAAATCATGACTGTATGACATTTTATATTTTATGATGTATTTAAATGAGTAGTTATTGTTGAAAACTCCATTACAAATTTGAAATGAGACCATTTTTGGAATAAGGGAAAGGGGGAGGTGAAAAAAAATTGGTAGGGTTCAATTTTTCTTATTTCAGATTTCAGAAATGAAAAAGAAAATTTCTTCAAATATCAAAGGATTAATATTCAACAGCATAGTGAATTGCTCAATATAAAAAAAAAACATTTTAAGTTCATTAAACCACATTAATTCTGTGTCAGAAACCTATGCTGTGTCAACTATTTAATCACAATCCAAATTCTGAGCTGTATCCAGTTTGAATGTTGTGTCCATACTAGCCCCAACCGTTCAGGGTTCGACCTCTGCGGTCGTATAAAGCTGCACCCTGCAGAGCATCTGGTTCAATTTTAGTGTCATTCATAACTAAATGAATGAAATGGTATAAAGCTTCTGTATCTCAAAAACATTACTCAAACAATTGAAAGAATGCAGGTTATGGCTTGAAAATTTTTATTTTTTTCTGAAGCAGCATAGGGTTGACCATTCTTGGACACTTAGATGAAGAACACTTGAAACATGCTGATATTTATATTTTCCTTTCTGTTACATTTCATATTTACACTTAATTATCTTCTGGACTTGCATTTCAATGTTAATCTGTTCTATCTTTTCAGGAAGAAACAACAGAAAATCAAAAAGAAGGAGTTAACATTGTATTTCATTACATTGCCTTGGTATGTTTTTCTTTGTTTTAAATTAAAATAAATCCTATTTACCATGTTAAAAATGGACTGTTTATGTTTAAAATGTCTAATTGATTATTTATATCATTTTATACGACCACAAAAAATTATTGGGATCATATGATGGTATGATGTTGTCTGCTTCATTGTCTGCGTCTTTGTCTGCGTCGTCATCTGCATCGTCGTCCGAAGACACATTTGGTTTCCTGACAATAACTTTAGTTTAAGTGAATGGATCTCTGAATTTTTTTAAGAAGGTTTAACATCACAAAAGGAAGGTTGGGATTGATTTTGGGGATGATCGTCTCAACCATTTAGAAATTAGGGGCCCAAAACAAGCATTTTTCTAGTATCAGGATAATAACTTGTGTTTTAGTATTTTGATTGCTCTGAAATTGTACCACAATGTTTAATACCACAGGTAGAATGTTTGGATTCATTTTTGGGGTTATGGTGCCAACAGATAAGGAATTAAGGGCCAAAAAAGGGGCCAAAAACCAGCATTTTTGTAATTTCCAGACAATAACTTGAGAGTGTATGGATCTCCAACATTGTACCACAAGCTTCCATATCACAAATGGAAGTCTGGGATTGAGTTTGGGGGTAATTGTCCCAAACATGCAAGAATAAGGAGCTCAAAGGGGGCAAAA
This sequence comes from Mytilus galloprovincialis, assembly GCF_965363235.1. Taxonomy (NCBI): domain Eukaryota; kingdom Metazoa; phylum Mollusca; class Bivalvia; order Mytilida; family Mytilidae; genus Mytilus; species Mytilus galloprovincialis. Next base: position 76,752,349 of record NC_134845.1, on the reverse strand, counting down.
AACAAGCATTTTTCTAATTTCATGATTGCTCTGAAATTTTACCACAATGTTTAATACCCCAGGTAGAAGCATAGAAGGTTGGGATTCATTTTGGAGGTTATGGTGCCAACAGTTTAGGAATTAAGGGCCAAAAACAAGCATTTTTCTAGTTTCCAGACAATAACTTGTGATTAAGTGAATGGATCTCTTTGAAATTGTACTACAAGGTTCCATACTACAAATGCTTGGATTGAGTTTTGGGGTAATTGCTCCAAGGAGGGATTCAGTTTTTTTTGGGCAGGGGGGATTTTTTTTAAGGGGTTCATATTTTTATTCAAAATTTTTCAAATTTCTTTGAAAAGTTTAAAGAAGAAAGAAGAAACCTTCAATTGTACAGTATTGTGCAATAGATTTGTAAGATCTTTGAACACATTTATTTTGTGTCAGAAACCTATATTATGACAAAAATTTGATCCAAATTCAGACAGTATCAAGCTTGAATATTGGGTCCAAATTTGCCCCAACTGTTCAGAGTTCGACCTCTTCAGTCATATCAGGCTGTGCTCAGCGAAGCAATTTATTATATTCATGTGACGGTAAAATTTTTGCAGTCATGTAATGTTGTCACTTTGTTAAGGATGTTGTTATTGACTTCTTTGTCTGAAGACATTTGGTTTCCACACAACAACTTGAGAACAAGTGTATGTATCTCTATGAAATTGTACCACAAGGTTCCGTACAAAAAGAATGTTGAGATTGATTTTGGGGGTTATTGTCCTAATTGCTTAGAAATAAGGCGCCAAAAGGGGGGAAACACTAAGATTTTTCTGGTTTCTGAATTATAACTTGAGGTTATGTACTGGCAGAGTGGAAAGGGACTTAATATCTGTCTGTATGTTACAGGCACTTGTCTCAGAATATTTTTTCCCTAAATACCTTAATATAACACAAGGTACTTAACTCGCATTTTTATACGACCGCAAAAATTTATATTTTTCGTCGTATATTGCTATCACGTTGGCGTCGTCGTCCTGCGTCGTCTTGCGTCTTGCGTCGTCGTCCTAATACTTTTAGTTTTCGCACTCTAACTTTAGTAAAAGTGAATAGAAATCTATGAAATTTTAACACAAGGTTTATAACCACAAAAGGAAGGTTGGGATTGATTTTGGGAGTTTTGGTCCCAACATTTTAGGAATTAGGGGCCAAAAAGGGCCCAAATAAGCATTTTCTTGGTTTTCGCACTATAACTTTAGTTTAAGTAAATAGAAATCTATGAAATTTTGACACAAGGTTTATGACCACAAAAGGAAGGTTGGGATTGATTTTGGGAGTTTTAGTTCAAACAGTTTAGGAATTAGGGGCCAAAAAAGGGTCCAAATAAGCATTATTCTTGGTTTTCGCACAATAACTTTAGTATAAGTAAATAGAAATCAATGAAATTTAAACACAAGGTTTAATATGACCACAAAAGGAAGGTTGGGATTGATTTTGGGAGTTGAGGTCTGAACAGTTTAGGAATTAGGGGCCAAAAAGGGGCCCAAATAAGCATTATTCTTGGTTTTCACACCATAACTTTAGTATAAGTAAATAGAAATCTTTGAAATTTAAACACAAGGTTTATGACCATAAATGGAAGGTTGGGTTTGATTTTGGGAGTTTTGGTCCCAACAGGTTTTTAGAAATAAGGGGCCCAAAGGGTCCAAAATTGAACTTTGTTTGATTTCATCAAAAATTGAATAATTGGGTTCTTTGATATGCCGGATCTAACTGTGTATGTAGATTCTTAATTTTTGGTCCCATTTTCCAATTGGTCTACATTAAGGTCCAAAGGGTCCAAAATTAAACTTAGTTTGATTTTAACAAAAATTGAATCCTTGGGGTTCTTTGATATGCTGAATCTAAAAATGTACTTAGATTTTTGATTATTGGCCCAGTTTTCAAGTTGGTCCAAATCAGGGTCCAAAATTAAACTTTGTTTGATTTCATCAAAAATTGAATAATTGGGGTTCTTTGATATGCCAAATCTAACTGTGTATGTAGATTCTTAATTTTTAGTCCCGTTTTCAAATTGGTCTACATTAAATACCAAAAGGTCCAAAATTAAACTAAGTTTGATTTTAATAAAAATTGAATTCTTTGGCTTTTTTGATATGCTGAATTTAATCATGTACTTAGATTTTTGATTATGGGCCCAGTTTTCAAGTTGGTTCAAATCAGGATCCAAAATTATTATATTAAGTATTGTGCAATAGTAAGAAATTTTCAATTGCACAGTATTCAGCAATAGCAAGAAATCTTCAATTGCACAGTATTGTGCAATAGCAAAAAATGTTCATTTGCACAGTATTGTGCAATAGCAAGAAATCTTCAATTGCACAGTATTGTGCAATAGCAAATATTTTCAATTGCACAGTATTGCGCAATAGCAAGAAATATCTAATTGCACAATATTGTGCAATAGCAAGAAATTTTCAATTGATTGGAGTTATCTTTCTTTGTTCAGAATAGTAGTTGAATCAACTTAAATCATTGTTTTATACAATGCACAATGTATATTCACTTTTACTACCAACTGATAAATTAAAACACTCTTTACCATTCAGTGAAAAGAAGCACTTTTTGTTACATTTTAATTTTTATGATTTTTTTCAAATGAGTAGTTATTGTTGCAAACTCCATTAGAAATTTGAATTGAGATCAGTTTTGAAAAAAGGGAAAGAGGGATGTGAAAAAAAAATGGTGGGGGTTTAATTTTTCTCATTTCAGATTTCATAAATAAAAAGAAAATTTCTTCAAACATTTTTTTGAGAGGATTAATATTCAACAGCATAGTGATTGCTCAAAGACAAAAAAAATATTTTAAGTTCATTAGACCACATTCATTCTGTGTCCAAAACCTATGCTGTGTCAACTATTTAATCACAATCCAAATTTAGAGCTGAATCCAGCTTGAATGTTGTGTCCATACTTGCCCCAACCGTTCAGGGTTCAACCTATGCGGTCGTATATAGCTGCGCCCTGTGGAGCATCTGGTTGAAAAATGTCAAATGGTCTCAAAATTCCGTTTTATGCTGATTTCTCGGTTTTCAACCCCACTAAAACTTGTTATTGACAACCAAGAAATCAGGAAAGAGTATTGCGGAACCCATTTTTCTGATTTGCAGAATAAAAATAAATTGACATTTCATACTTTTTTATTCCTTCCAACCGTAACTAATACATTATCCCTAAAAAATAAATAAAAATAATCTTTTTTTATGAAATGAAATGCATTAAACAACACGTTGTAATGTGAAAAAGTTAATTTCAAAAATAATCTGTATGTTTACGTATCTAAAAACAGACAAATCGATCATAACTGAGTTTGAAATATTTTTTGTGCATATAATTTTGTGGAGCGAAACCTGTGTTTAAAACCCATTACAATAAGTTTGTTATTCTTTTTTGTCATAATTCCGTAAGATGTATCTCAAAGATGAAATGGACCTGTCCAAATGTGGAAGTCGGCAAGTTAAAGTAATGGATATTAACAAACAATTTGGAATTTTCTTGTTTCATAGATAATAAAAAAAATTTCGTCCATTTGGATATCAAAAACGGGAATGCATGACAACTGATGAATCCAATATCCTCGTCTTTCCAGTGGACGAGTCTATTATATTTTGTGAACAGGAATGGTAACGCTTATAATTTTTCGTACGTGTTTGCAATTTTTATTTATTATTTTTATGCCCCACCTACGATAGTAGAGGGGCATTATGTTTTCTGGTCTGTGCCTCCGTTTGTCCGTCCGTCTGTGCCTCCGTTCGTCCGTCCGGTGAAAGTTTTTGGTCGAGGTAGTTTTTGATGAAGCTGAAGTCCAATCAACTTGAAACTTATTACACATGTTCCCCATGATATGATCTTTCTAATTTTAATGCCAAATTATAGTTTTGACCCCCATTTCATGGTCCACTGAACATAGAAAATGATAGTGCAAAGTTCAGGTTAAAGTTTTTGGTCAAGGTAGTTTTTGATGAAGTTAAAGTTACATCAACTTGAAACTTAGTATACATGTTCCCTATGATATGATCTTTCTAATTTTAATTCCAAATTAAAGTTTTGACCCCAATTTCACAGTCCACTGAACATAGAAAATGATAGTGGGAGTGGGGCATCCGTGTACTATGGACACATTCTTGTTCGTGCTTGAAGATCATTATATTATTCACCAAGTTTCCTGAAATTGATAGAAAGCTATGCGGATCTGTTTTTTCTAGTTCGTGAAATGACGATTGAATTTTGTCTTTGTCTGTGACTTGTATGACGATAGCATGCATTTTATGTTTATAACAATTGAGCAATAATATTTCATGGAACTAGAATTTATGAAATGATGACAAAATAGCACACCAAACAAATTGCTTGAAAGATATTTTTTTTTTTTTTTTTTCGACCAACCGACTGCCATGACTGTTCATGTGAAAAATCCATAAACCAACAAATTAAAAAATCCTGGCCTGACAATTTTTAATTGAAAACGGGCTATTCTAGTCGACTAAGATATATAAAGAATTCACCTGCAATGAGCAGATTTTGTTAAAGATTACAACAATTGGGTTGAAGGCTAGTGATCATTGTAGACAATTTATTGTTGTCAGTAGACCTTACATATTGGTATACAATTTTCTGCTTTGCTTCAGGTCTAGACAAATATATGCTACTTTATGCCGCATACATGCAAATACAAATATACTGGATACTTCAGAGTTTGAGGAGGTCAAATGATTTTATAACTAATGTTCTAAATGTAAATGAATAATGCTAATAACAGTGTAACATGATAGTTTTTTTATATTTACCAGGGCTTGAAAATAAGTGATGAAATGAAGAAGAAAAATGAAGAAGAAAAAGCAAGCTGTTACAGCAATGTAGTAATTCCTCTTCCATGGTATGATACTTCACTGAAAGATATGGAGCATTTTCTGGTGTCAACACTGGATACAGAATTTTCAAGATTTTTTTTTCAGGTTTCAGCAGTTTTACTGCTACATAAAGCGGCCATTGTTTTTCTTTCCAATGCAAAATCATTATTTGAGGATAATCTGTCTTGCAGCTTTGATTACCTAAAGATGGCATTACAATGTCATGGTAAGTAATTCTTATATTCAAATAAAAATGGTTCTTTTGAACTCTCAGAAATTAAAGATTGGTGTATCCTTTTGTGGAGCATCCTTTGGCAATTCTTATTTTTGGGATACGATTGCTTTCAAGCAATCTGTAGACTTTTACTGTTGACTCAGGGCTGCATTCCCTCACGTTAACCGTTTTATTTTAAACATTCAGCAGCATCTCAGATTCTTATGATTGTCTTGCTTTAAAAGGTAAAAACAAGTAAAAGGATTGAACATAAACAACTTTCCTGTAATGTTCTTCTCATAATCTTCATGTTTGATATTTCCTTTGACTTATATGCGTGTTTTTAACAACACGGAAAATCAGAATTAAGCAGTATTTATATTTAGTGTTTTTATAAATTTAGAAACACGTCAGAGGGAATTCCCCAGTTTTGATAAATGCGAGAGTTCTCTGACCGATAATTCCATTTCTGTCATATAAGAACTGAAGTGGAGTTTTTCCATATTTTACCGTTATGAAACTGATATTTGATACTGTACTGTCATAAAGAAATGGAGAACCATTTATCATATCATTTTTGAAATAAACGTTCTTGTTACAAATTGCAAGTCGCGGGTTTGTTTATGAATTAATGCGCATGCAAAATTTTTCTTGATTTCAAGGGGTATCAGATTGAGTGGTTGCTCTGGATTCCAAGCTTCATTGATTTATTTGAAACTCATGGGATTCTTTCTATGTCTGTAGGCTGCTATTGAGGGTTATTGATGTTGCATAATTTTAATTCATATGCATCATTTAAATTAAATAAATGAAGGTTTACCTATAACACCCCTTAAGCTGAAATGGAGTCTTCCATATTATCGTTTCGAGTTGTCTCCCTTCCGGAAGTATTTCCCGTCAAAATCGAAATGTAATACGACTCGTCAAGAAAAATTAACTAGTTAGATGTCGATAAACGTCGTATTAATATATTAAGAACGATCTCAATTTAAACAGAGGAGTGTGTACGGAAAGGAGTCATGCCCACTGACCCAAAGGAAATCAATATTTAAAGAGTTAGAAATGGGGTTTCTCCTAGAATTAACGGTGATAAGATACGAAGTGAAATACTTTCTCTCACTCTCAGTGACTGCTGTGGAAAGTAGTACAAGAATAAAACACAATAAGTACATTGCTCATACACTTGTATCCGAGATTGGCTATTTTAAAAGTTGAGTGACTATTCAGATTATTACATTTTGCATGTGCAGTCGAATTAGTTTTGAAAATAATACTATCCAGCTGTACCAGGGCTGCCAAAAATGTGTGAGACTCACGCATGTTCATGCTTTTTTGCGGCAGTATCCTTGGATCTATTTTTTTCCTCTTTGATCTTTTCAAATTTGGCCAAATCTCACGCATTTGACATAAATAATATATCACTAGAAACACCCCTGCAAAATTGCGGGAATTTAGAGCGTGGTTGAAAGTATGTAAACTGTTGTACTAGGATGAATTTTTGTAAAGTGTATATGCTATTTACTTTCAATTCCAAGTTTACTATCCAGTCTCTATATAATATATCAGTACCCACCATGGATAGTAAACTTGGAATTAGAGTCTTTAAAATATATCAGTGACCGTCGAGGATAGTAAACTTGGAATTTATAGGAAATAGCAAATACACTTTATTTATAATATATGTATGATCATAGTATACAGAAAAACGCGAAAATAATTGTCCTGTCCTCAAATACTTATCAAAATAATGTTTAATTTTAAAACAGTCCTAAACGAAAGTCTTGTCTATCATACATGTCATACCTGTCAACCTATGAAAATGAAAATGCAGGTCATGACCTGCATTGAAAATTTAAAATCTCAGGTCACAACGCGTACAAACTTTTTTTGAGCTGGATTTAAGTATTTACTATAATTTAAATCAAAGTTTCCAAAACATGTTCACATGGCTAAGTGTAAAGACTTAAAATAATTTAAAACTTTACATATCATTATTTCATTACACTCGAAAGCACATAGTTAGGTTTATGTTATGCTTCCATTACAGCTTCACTTGTTCATTCCTAGGTGCTTTTGAGTGTAATGAGTGTATTTTAAAGGAAAATCAATTATGAAATCAGTCTGAAGGCTTAGGAATCCGGGTGAAAACTGGTCATTTTCAGAATTCCCGGTTTATGGCGGGTGACCCAGGTGACCCCTCAAAGTTGTGAAAATCTCGGGTCACACCAGCAGGATAAGGGTCAATTGACAGGTATGGCCTAAGAATTAAAAGTTTGTCCGATGACAGAAACAATATCCCGACGCCTTTATTTTCGTTTTCTTCCCAAAATAACCCAAACTGAATTATCATAAGCAAGGATGACAAATGCGACTATGCATGGTACTTATAGGACACAGAGGCATGATGATTAATTTATTGTGGAAGGAAGAGAAGCAACACACAAAATGAGGTCTTCTCATTTAATAGTATAGATGTACATTTTTTCCCCTGTGCAACACAGTGAAACTTTGTGAGTCCATCTTTGTGTTTGTATGTCTATCTGTACACATTATTGCTTTTATTTATAATGGCGATTTTAAATTTTGCATTATTGTGAAAAATCCTGCTTAATTGCATATAAAAAATTTCAAAATGTGAGTTAACAATTATTGCGATTTATACAAACTTCAAAGGTGTTTGTATCCTGCTATCTCATATTGTATTTTCTTGTGGTCTCATATTGTATTTTCTTGTAGAGTTCTATTGTATTTTCTGTAGACTCTTATTATATATTTCTTGTGGTCTCATATGGAAATATTATTTTTTGTAGTCTCATATAGTGGGAATATTATTTCTGTAGTTTCAGTAGGAGGTTGTGTAATTTTTTGTTTGTGTAACTGTTGAGGGATCCTGATATAGCAAATCTCAATTAAAGTCAGCATGGCAATTTGATAGCTAGCCCACATAAATGAGCAAAAAAGACCAAATAACTGCTCCAAAACAAACAGCAACCAAGGCCCATATAAGGGGTTTCTGTGTGTAAACCAAAACATAGTCTCAGCAAATCATACTGGCTTAAAGCAGAAAGACAGTTAGAATAAATAATAATATTTATTAAAAAATCATTTAATTTTGGCCCTTGAGCAACACTCAGCATACAAACGGAATTTTGAGTTCCTGCCTGAGCAAGTCAGCTTGCAACCTTCAGTGTAAGGAAGAACCTGCCTGCCCGACAATGCGCCAGCCGGGGAATGTGAAGCGAGGGTTCTCCACTTAGGTGATGAGACTAGGCGTCTCATCGGCAGCCAGGTAGTGCAAGGGTCTGCCTGGGGGATAGCCCATGTACTTGTGAAGTAGCAGGGGTCTATCAAACTGGCACTGGAATAAATTTGATAAAATTTGTCCCCGAAATGCTTGGGGATGAATGAAATTTTAGAAATGACCAGTGATAAAATTCCATTAAGGAAAACTGAAATAAAGAAAAATATATATCACTAGTTTAAGCTGAGTTGTTTCTCTAGTCATGAAACAATATTGAAGGTGTTAGGAAGGGGAAGGTGGGAGGTAAATTGAATAATAGCACTGTAAAACTCCATCAACTAGTCAGGCTGCTATGAACCAAGAAACTGATTATACAAAGACCATGCAATTGGCTTTACATACAGATTGGGTACTGACCTACTGACCCTCAAATAATATACTATTTAAGTGTAATCAGTATTAAAGAGATCTGGTATCATATTCTGCTTTCCTCTCCAACAGTGATTGTTTGTGACATGTATCTGATTAAGAAAAGATTAGTGTGCCTCCTAGTGAGATTCCAGTTGTAACTTCAAAGTGTCAAATGTTAGAATTAACCTCAAGATATAACAAGTGGTCTGTGTATGTTAATTAATTGCATCCATGATGTCAGCATCTTTATCATAAAATTAATTACTTGTAAACTGAAATGACTTTTCTGTTTGTATAAACAATACTTAAATTACATATAAGTAAATATTATAACCCTGGTGCATTTTTCGCAATAATGAAAACATTGCAATAATTTCTGAATTTACAGTATATAATTCTTGCAAGATTTTTAGCTCCTAAGTCCTAAAGGGTCATGTGAGCTTTTTCCATAGTTTGGCATGTGTCTTCATTATATGTCTGGCTTTGCAAACATTATAACAAAATGTTCTTGTTAAAAACTACTAGGCCAAATGTTAAATAACTTTACCTGAATGTTCCTTAGTGTATCTTGTTTCAAAAATATATCCATGGATTTAATCAATCAACAAATATTGCTGCTATTTCTAAAAACAGAAAATAAGGGTGACATGCAATAAATTAAAATGTTTTTGATTTATATAAAAAAAATTCGTAAGGGTTCCACGGAACCCAGTGTCTCGCCTACTTTTGCTGTTAATCGCAGACTCAACAAAAATGAGGAAAAACATCAATAAAAATTTGCCTCTCGATACTGTCTTTTGATTGAAAGAAGCTTCCAAGTTTGGTAAAAAAATCCAGGATAATTTATAAATCTAATAAATGTTTTATAAACTTTAGCTGCAGACTGTATGTAATGTTAACTGGAAGAAAATCTAAGTCCATTTATAAGTAAAATACGGAAAAAGTGAATTTTTTTATCACAAAATTTACTTCTGAATAATATCTAATGATCAGAAACAAGCTTTTGTCTAGGTTTGGTAGAAATCCAGGATAGTTTAAGAACATTATAAAAATTTTAAAAACTTAAACCGCAGAGTGAATGTTTTGTTTCTGGCAAAAAAACTAAGTCCATTTATAAGTAAAATACGGAAAAGTGGAAATTTATTTTTACAAAATTTCTTCTTGATACTATCTTATGATCATAAACAAGCTTCTGTCCAAGTTTGATACATTTTAATCAAGGATAGTTTATGAAAGTTATTAAAATTTTAAAAACTTTAACCACAGAGTGAATGTAATGTTTCCTCGCAGAAAACCTGAATTGGTAATTTAAGGAAATTTTGCTGTTTTTGGTTATTATCTTGAATATTATTATAGACAGAGATAAACTGTAAACAGCAATAATGTTCAGCAAAGTAAAATTTACAAATAAGTCAACATGACCGAAATGATCAATTGACCCCCTAAGGAGTTATTGTCCTTTATAGTCAATTTTTAAAGGTTTAAGACCACAAAAGGAAGGTTGGGATTGATTTTGGGAGTTTCAGTCCCAACATTTTAGGAATTAGGGGCCAAAAAGGGCCCAAATAAGCATTTTCTTGGTTTTCACACTATAACTTTAGTTTAAGTTAATAGAAATCTATGAAATTTTGACACAAGGTTTATGACCACAAAAGGAAGGTTGGGATTGATTTTGGGAGTTTTAGTTCAAACAGTTTAGGAATAAGGGGCTAAAAAAGGGCCCAAATAAGCATTATTCTTGGTTTTCGCTCAATAACTTTAGTATAAGAAAATAGAAATCAATGAAATTTAAACACAAGGTTTATGACCACAAAAGGAAGGTTGGGATTGATTTTGGGAGTTGAGGTCCAAACAGTTTAGGAATTAAGGGCCAAAAAGGGGCCCAAATAAGCATTTTTCTTGGTTTTCGCACCATAAACTTTAGTATAAGTAAATAGAAATCTATGAAATTTAAACACAAGGTTTATGTCCATAAAAGGAAGGTTGGGATTGATTTTGGGAGTTTTGGTCCCAACAGTTTAGGAATAAGGGGCCCAAAGGGTCCAAAATTAAACTTTGTTTGATTTCATAAAAAATTGAATAATTGGGGTTCTTTGATATGCCGAATCTAACTGTGTATGTAGATTCTTAATTTTTGGTCACGTTATCAAATTGGTCTACACTAAGGTCCAAAGGGTCCAAAATTAAACTTTGTTTGATTTTAACAAAAATTGAATCCTTGGGGTTCTTTGATATGCTGAATCTGAAAATGTACTTAGATTTTTGATTATTGGCCCAGTTTTCAAGTTGGTCCAAATCGGGGTCCAAAATTAAACTTTGTTTGATTTCATCAAAAATTGAATAATTGGGGTTCTTTGATATGCAAAATTTAACTGTGTATGTAGATTCTTAATTTTTGGTCCCGTTTTCTAATTGGTCTACATTAAAGTCCAAAGGGTCCAAAATTAAACTGAGTTTGATTTTAACAAAAATTGAATTCTTATACCCGCGAGCCTCCTTAACCAAAGAGTGTTTGTATCTTCACTATCTTTTTTATATATGATCTTTTGATATATTTCATCTATATCCTCTTTTATTTTTTGCCAGTTTGCATTTTTATACGACCGCAAAAATTGAAAATTTTTTGGTCGTATATTGGTATCACGTTGGCGTTGTCGTCGTCGTCGTCGTCCTCTTAGTCCAAATACTTTTAGTTTTCGCACTCTAACTTTAGTAAAAGTGAATAGAAATCTATGAAATTTTAACACAAGGTTTATGACCACAAAAGGAAGTTTCAGATTTATTTTTGGAGTTTTGGTCCCAACAATTTAAGAATTAGGGGCCAAAAAGGGCCCAAATAAGCATTTTCTTAGTTTTCGCACTATAACTTTAGTTCAAGTAAATAGAAATTTATGAAATTTTGACACAAGGTTTATGACCATAAAAGGAAGGTTGGGTTTGCTTTTGGGAGTTGAGGTCCCAACAGTTTAGGAATAAGGGGCCCAAAGGGTCCAAAATTGAACTTTGTTTGATTTCATCAAAAATTGAATAATACGGCTTCTTTGATATGCCAAATCTAACTGTGTATTTAGATTCTTAATTTTTGGTCCCGTTTTCAAATTGGTCTACATTAAAGTCCAAAGGGTCCAAAATTAAACTAATTTTGATTTTAACAAAAATTGAATTCTTGGGCTTCTTTGATATGCTGAATCTTAACATGTACTTAGATTTTTGATTATGGGCCCAGTTTTCAAGTTGGTCCAAATCAGGATCCAAAATTATTATACTAAGTATTGTGCAATAGCAAGAAATTTTCAATTGCACAGTATTCAGCAATAGCAAGAAATCTTCAATTGCACAGTATAGTGCAATAGCAAGAAATTTTCAATTGCACAGTATTGCCCAATAGCAAGAAATCTTCAATTGCACAGTATTGTGCAATAGCAAATATTTTTAATTGCACAGTATTGTGCAATAGCAAGATATTTTCAATTGGAGTTATCTTTCTTTGTCCAGAATAGTAGTTGAAACAACTTAAATCATTGTTTTATGCAATATACAATGTATATTCACTTTTACTACCCTGATAAATTAAAACAATCTTTACCATTCAGTGATTACAAGCACTTTTTTTACATTTTAATATTTTATGCTGTATTTAAATGAGTAGTTATTGTTGCAAACTCCATTAGAAATTTGAATTGAGATCAGTTTTGGAAAAAGGGAAAGGGGGATGTGAAAAAAAAATGAGGGGGGGGGTTTCAATTTTTCTCATTTCAGATTTCATAAATAATACGAAAATTTCTTCAAACATTTTTTTGAGAGGATTAATATTCAACAGCATGAAAATAGTTAAAAACCACAGGAAAAAATTTTATTGTACAAAAAAAATAAATATTAGAGAGACAAAAACAACATACATGGTCTGAGATTGATGTATCAGTATATAATGATCTTTTATGATAATAATGAAATCATATGTTGTTTTTGTCTCTCTAATATTTATTATTTTGTACAATAAAATTTTTCCCTGTGGTTTTTAACTTAAGAGAATTTTTATACGACCCCAAAAATATTTTGGGTTCGTATAATAGTATGATGTCGTCGTCTGCGTTGTCGTCGTCCGAAGACACTTTGGTTTCTGGATAATAACTTTAGTTTAAGAGAATAGATCTTAATGAAATTTTTTCAGAAGGTTCAATACCACAAAAGGAAGGTTGGGATTTATTTTGGGGATGATGGTCCAAACTGTTTAGGAATTAGGGGCCCAAAAGGGGCCAAAACAAGCATTTTTTCTAGTTTCAGGATAATAACTTGTTTACCAGTATTTCAATTGCTCTGAAAGTATACTGCAATGTTTAAAATCACAAGTAGAAGGTTTGGATTCATGTAAGGGGTTATGGGGCCAAAGTTTAGGAATTAAGGGCCAAAAAGGGGCCAAAACAAGCATTTTTCTAGTTTCCAGACAATACCTTGTGTGTAATTGCATGGATTTCTCTGAAATTGTACCACAATGTACCATATAACAAAGGGGAGGCTGGGATTAAGTTTTGGGTTAATTGACCAAAATATGTAGGAATTAAGGGCCAAGAAAAGGGCCAAAAAGAAGCATGTTTCTAGTTTCCAAACAATCATTACAATAACTTATGTTTAAGTGTATGGATCTCTCTGAAATCGTACTACAAGGTTCAATATTACAAATGAAAGCATGGGATTGAGTTTAAGGGTTATTGCTCCAAGGGGGGTTTCAATAAATGGGGGGGGGGGATCTCAGTTTACCATTTTTTTTTATTTTTTTAACATTTTTCAAATTTTGAAAAATTTCAAAAAGAAATATTCAATTGCACAGTATTGTGCAATAGATGTGTTAGATCTTGAACCACATTAATTTTGTGGCAAAAACCTATATTATTTCAAAATTTTGATCACAATCAAAATTCAGACGGTATCAAGCTTGAATATTCTGACCAAATTTGCCCCAACTGTTCAGGGTTCGACCACTGGGGTCGTATAAAGCTGCGCCCTGCGGAGCACCTGGTTAACCTTATCATAAGTTTACAAATTGCTCATACTGTAAGAGATTTAGAAAATTTTTATTTTTTTAGAGAATTTATAAAAGATTTTAGATGCTGATTGGTAGATTTGATTGCTTAATCCTCACTTTATTCACTATCAAGCTCATAAATGTCTGATTACAGTTAATTGATTATAAAACAATTTAGAAAATTGTTCATAATCTATAACAATATATCGCTAATTATAGAGTATTGTTGATCATCTCAATGAGATTGATTTTCTCCCTTGAGCCAGTACGTCAAAAGGGAGAAAAGCAGTCGAGTTGAGATGACCAATGATAATCTGCTTATCGCTATTTTACCTATGAGGACGTTGTTAATTTCATTGACAACGCCACATGCACCATTAGTTTCTAGTGATAATTTTTCATATCACTCGACTCCGCTGAGAAACGAAATTATCAGTCAGTAATTTCAAATTTGTTTTGTAGAATAGCGATAATAGTGGGAAAAGAATAAATCAGCAAAGTGGTTAATGAATGGAAATTTAATTATGAGTGTTTCGTCCGAGTTCGAGACAAAGAGAGTTAAAAACTTTAATTTTTTATTTTAGCTGTGAGCAAAATACCAAAGAAAGCATATGCAGATAAAAGGTTACTGGTACATATTTTTAGTCTAGCTGGTGATATACATTGTAAGAAATTATACATAGAAGAAGAAGAAACTTTTGTTCCAGTATACAGTCAAGATGAAATCACTATAATGGATATTGTTAACAGGGAATTAGAAACATTTGGTAAACATTTTTTATTAAGGGCAAAGAATTTTTGTCGAGCCTGCAACTTTTGTTGCAGAAAGCTCGACATAGGGATAGTTTTCCGGCGGCGGCGGCGGCGGTGTTAGCTAACTTCTTAAAAGCTTTATATTTTAGAAGGTGGAAGACCTGGATGCTTCATACTTTGTATAGAGATGCCTCATGTTACGAAGTTTCTGTCAGTCACATGTCCAATGTCCTTGACCTCATTTTCATGGTTCAGTGACCACTTGAAAAAAAAGTTCAAATTGTTTGTAATGTTGAATTCTCTCTTATTATAAGTAATAGGATAACTATATTTCATATGTGCATACCTTGCAAGGTCCTCATGTCTGTCAGACAGTTTTCACTTGACCTCGACCTCATTTCATGGATCAGTGAACAAGGTTAAGTTTTGGTGTTCAAGTCCATATCTCAGATACTATAAGCAATAGGGCTAGTATATTCGGTGTATGGAAGGACTGTAAGGTGTACATGTCCAACTGGCAGGTGTCATCTGACCTTGACCTCATTTTCATGGTTCAGTGGTTATAGTTAAATTTTTGTGTTTTGGTCTGTTTTTCTCATACTATATGCAATAGGTCTACTATATTTGTTGTATGGAATGATTGTAAGGTGTACATGTCTAGCGGGCAGATGTCATGTGACCTTGACCTCATTTTCATGGTTCAGTGGTCAATGTTAAGTTTTTGAGTTTTGGTCTTTTTATCTAATACTCTATGCTATAGGTCAACTATATTTGGTGTATGGAAATATTTTATGATCTTTATGTCAGTCGCGCAGGTTTTATTTGACCGTGACCTCATTTTCACGGTTCATTGCACAGTGTTAAGTTTTTGTGTTTTGGTCTATTTTTCTTAAACTCTAAGTAATAGGTCAACTATATATGTTGTATAGAAGCATTGTTAGCTGTACATGTCTGCCTGGCATGGTTCATCTGACCTTGACCTCATTTTCAAGGTCCATTAGTCTTTTATTAGTTATCTTGGTTAATGTTAAGTTTATGTGACAGTTATTATAAAGCTTAACTTTATACTTAGGACTATCAACATAATATCAATGATTAGTATAGAAGGCGAGACATTTCAGCGTGTGCACTCTTGTAACTTTTGTTTTTGTTTCCTGTCCCCTCTCTTTGCAGCAGCTGATTGAAAATATTAACTAGAAGTGATTAAATTATGAAGTACATGTACTTTGACAAGATATATTAAATGATTCTTAGTTCATTACTATGTATGATTCAGTCACCTAACTTTTAGCTATGCTATATACCATCCAAAAGCTGCATTTTCAATTTTGTTGTGTCATAAAAAAGTCATATTTTGCAATTTCCATTAAATCTGGGTCAAGATTGAACTTTTAACATTTTGCAAGAATTAGAAAATTGATCTTTTCATGTTCTGTTCTTGTGTGATATTTTTAAATAAAATACAATAAAATCAAAACAATAAGTAGTAAAATATAATTATGCAATATTTACAGAAAGTTGCTATTCTAAAAAAAATACCAGTTACTTGTGTATAATGCACCTAAAGTGAAATCTTGCATTCACAAACACTTATTATTCCTTTTTCATTACCAGTATATTAACCATTGAGAAAGAATGCAATTAATGTTTTATGTATCAGAAAGACAGAATAAAGAGGTTCAAAAAGTAAAATCACAAAAACACTGAACTATGAGGAAAATTCAAAAAGGAAAGTCCCTAATCAAATGGCAAAATCAAAAGCTCAAACACATCAAACGAATTGATAACAACTGTCATATTCCTGACTTGGTACAGGCATTTTTTTATGTAGAAAATGGGGGAATTAAACCTGGTTTTCAAATGAATACTGTTTGCACCTTGCACTTTTTAAAGCACAAAACCAGATTGATGATTCAGCCATGCAGGATCTATATGATCACTCTGGATTTTGAGATCAAATTTGAGATCATGCAGAATTCTAAGTTGAAGACACATCATGAAACTAATTATGTGTTTTGATGACTTGCAGAAACTTTTTAAATCAAATTCATTTATTCATTTTCCATTATATTGCTATTTAACAGTGTATGGTATTTCATGTATCTTTGAATACATAGAGAATAATGCATGGCAAAATCCGTATCATATGTCGTATCATCCCGAGACATCAATATCAGCCCAAGGGCCTTTAGGCCCGAGGGATGATATTGGTCGAGGGTGATACGGCATGTGATACGGATTTTGCCATGTATTATACGCTTTATCATATATTTCAACAGAAGAGTATTATATTATATGAACTGTTTTCTGATCCCGATAGATTAGCACTGGGTTACCTTCAGTTCTGCTTTTGTCTTGGTTCAAAGCCTTAAAATAACTGCTTATACAAAGCACCTGGGTTACCTTACCATTTGCCTGCTGCTGTTTTAAAAATATTTTGTTTATTATTGTATTTATTTGAGTGTTTTGTATTTTTTATAGTTGCATTTAGTGTGCCAAAAAATATGCAAACTTGATGTTCGTGACGTCACATACAATATGAAAACTTGACGTTCGTGACGTTACATACCAAACAATGACGTCATTAAAAAAAATGACCTATTTTGAGGAATTTTTTTCTTAAGCAAAAAAAAAACAAAAAACTTTATGTAAAAAAAAAAAAAAAAAAAAGGTATGCGATACGGGTTTTACCATGCGATACGGGGTATGCGATACGGGTTTAGCTATGCGATACGGGGTATGCGATACAGGGTAGGTGATACAGACTGGAAAAACAACCTTTATTAGATATACAAAATAGCTGTATTTTGTACTAAATATATGATAAATGAAATTATTTATTCTGAATGCAGAATGAACACTACCGGGTAATTCAAATTAACAAAAATAGTTCCTAAATTTTGTTGCTGAAAAAGTGTGTTTTCAATTGCTCTCTCTGGAAAATAATCATTAAACTTCATTATAAAAATACACTTCAACTTGCTTGTTCATTTCCAATCATGCCAAAATTATCTAATTGGAAAAAAAATAGATATATAAAATCTGTGCCCCTTCTAAAAAAACTAAAGAGGGCTAAAACCAAAACAAGTTCTTTGAGGAATAAGTTGATTTAGATATTATACAACAAGTTAAAAAACATGATACATTGCACTAAAATGTTAACTAAGTATATTTTATCTTAAGTTTAGCTTCAATGTAACCATTATACATTGTTATAAGGTCAGTTTAAGAACCACTACTACAACTATTTGGTATGCAATTGAATAAGCTTTGGCACATCACATTTCCATAGAGATTATTTGGATACACCCCTATGTTATGGTCTATTGACTTATAAACCTTTGCTTAATTTAAAGATTGTGATTAGGTCAGTTTAAGGGGAACCGCTTGTAGTATGTCTATGGTATTTGGTATGCAGTTGAATAAGCATTCGCACATCATATTTCATGGAGATTATTTAGCTATGTTCTCCATTAAACCAGGTTCAACCTACCTTTTTTATCGAGACTGTGACTTTTGTTGCAAAAGTGAGACATAGTAATCCTACACTGCAGCAACTCTTTGGTTAAAGTTTTGGAAATTTTTTAAAATAACTTTTTTAAACTATCCTGGATTTCTACCAAACTTGTGATTATAAGATAGTATCCATAAGTGAATTTGAAAAAAAAATAAAAAAAATCCTGCTTATCTGTATTTTACTTATTAATGGCCTTTTATATCTGCCAGTTGACAATACATTCACCCTGTTGTTAAAGTTTTTACAATTTTAATAACTTTCTTAAACTATCCTGGATTTCTAACCAAACTTCGACAGAAGCTTGTTTATGATCAGAAGATGGTATCACGAAGAAAATTTTGTATAAAAATTTTTTTTTTCTTTCTTTCATATTTTTACTTATAAGTGGACATAGTATCTAAAGTTAGTATCGAGAAGGAAATTTTGTAAAATATATTTCCTGTTTTTCCATATATTACTTGAATATGGAATTTTTTTTTTCTTCCAGTTAACATTACATACAGTCTGCAGTTAAAAATCTTTACACATTTATTAGATTCATAAAATAGACGAAACACTGGGTTCTGTGGAACCCTTTCAAATTTAATATCTTAAAATGTCCTGTACCAAGTCAGGAATATGGTAGTTGTTTCTATGCATATATGTATGTTGGTGTTTGTTTTTGTTGCACTTTAGTGTTCCTGTTGTTCATTTGTTTTCTTCTTATAGTTTCCCTTTGTTTTAGTTTGTAAACCAGATTTGTTTTCTCTCAATCGATTTATGACTTTTGCACACGGGTATAGTACTGTTGCTTTTATTTAATACATTTTTATGACATCTCTTATTACCAGATTAATTCAAAAATGAAATTTTTTTTTTTTACATTCTTTGATAATTACGAATGTGTAATGCTTAAAAGTAGAATGATAGATAAGTATGATTTGAAGTCCATCATGCTGTCCTCTGAGACATTTTTATACGACCGCCAAAAATTTTGGGGTTCTAAATTTTTTACATTCTTTGATAATTACGAATGTGTAATGCTTAAAAGTAGAATGATAGATAAGTATGATTTGAAGTCCATCATGCTGTCCTCTGAGACATTTTTATACGACCGCCAAAAATTTTGGGGTCGTATATTGGTATCAAAGTCTTGTTGTCGTCATAAGACATTTGGTTTCCGGACAAAAACTTCAGTAAATGTGAATTGAATTCTATGATATTTAAACAAAAGGTCTATAACCACAAAAGGAAGGTTGGGATTGATTTTGGGGGTTATGATCACAACAGTTTTGGAATTAGGGGCCAAAAAAGGGCCCTAATAAGCATTTTTCTACTTACCAGACAATAACTTGTTGACTGGTGTATATTGATCTCTTTGAAATGATATCACAAGTTTCCATACCACATAGAGATGGTTAGTAGTGGCTATCGCGAGGGGGGGGGGGGGGTTTGGCTCAAACTGTTTAGGAATTATTAAAAAAAATTGCAAATTATATGTTTGGATTATCTCCCTTACACTGCTTTTAAATTATGTATAAAGAAATGTTGTATTGTCTTGAGGTGATTAGATATAGGAAGATGTGGTGTGAGTGCAAATGAGACAACTCTCCATCCAAATAACTATTTATAAAAGTAAACCATTAGCTGTCAATTTATTTTTAGAAGTTACTATTTAAAAAATGCTGATTAAGGAATATCTATTTTAAGCCTAGATGATGTATGTCATTTTCTATTTTAAGACTTATGATTTGTTTGAATGGGTAATTATGGTTGCAAACTCCATTGGAAATTTGAATTGAGATTATGACCATATCTGAGGGAATTTTTTTTTGGAAAAAGGAGGAGGGTTGGGTGTCAATTTGCAACATCATATATAACTATATAACCAATTCTTAGTTCTTTGACAACAGTTATTCTGTGACTGTGTCAGAAACTTATTATGTATCAAATATTTAATTACAATCCAAATTCAGACCTGTATCAAGCGCGAACATTGTGTCCATTTTTGCCCCAACTGTTGATGGTTGGACCTCTGCAGTCATATCCAGCTGCGGTCGTATCCAGCTGCGCTCCGCGATGCAATTTATTTTCATTATTAACACAGATTCAGAACTGCAAGCTAACACATCAGAAACCAATATATATGTAATATACTTAAGCATTTGGAACCATTGCAGAATCATTCGTTTTTGGCAGAACTAATGGACTTGATCCAACTTTCAAATTAAAAGACATGTCAAATTGTGTAGAAATTATTGTAGACCCTTAATTGCATCTCAAATAAATGTCTTTATGGGTAAGATATCTATTCGAATCAGAACTGAATTGTCCTTAAAACTGTTTTACTCTTTTAGAATATGAATGGGTATGTACTCAACCTGATGACATGAATGGGAGACTACTCTTGTGTTGTAAATGTTATGCAGTTGCCATTGAAAGAGCTGAATCCATGACAACAGATTCAAAATGTGAATCTATACTTTCATTAAAAAAAAAGTATGGTGAAACGCTTGATAAGCTTGGTAAATGGTACATGAAGGAAGCACAATCTTGTCTACAAAAAGGTAATTTTTATACGACCCCAAAAAAATTTTGGGTTCGTATAATGGTATGATGTCGTCTTCTGCGTTGGTTTCATATTTATTACTTTTTTACATACTAACTGGAACCTGCTTGTTTTACGCTACACTCGAACAAAGTGTTGTAGTCGGACGGGAACCAGTTTACATAATTTATTTTATTTACCAAAAAAAATATTGACCTGTCCATAGAAAGGCTTGTATAGCAGTCAGGGGCATTACTTAAACAAGTAACTTTTAAAATTACCTATATAAGTAATGTTGAAAACGAGGCTATTTTTTTTTATATAAGTAACTTTTCTAAATATTATTTTCATAGGTGACCAATTATACAAATTTTACTAGTTTTAACAAATTTTTACAGACATCTGGTTAATTTTTCCCATGAAATATAAAATCTAATCCTTCTGAAACACTAATTGCTTTTCTGACACACTTATCTTTGATATCAACACACTTATCTTAGATATCAACGCTTCTTGGTCAAAGATTGGTCTCTTGGGAATATTAAAATATTGTTTTCCTTCAAAATCTTGAAGGTAGACAGATATAAATAGATAGAAACTTATGAATTAATTAAGACTTGAAGTTATTCATAATTTGTAACCCAAAACAATTACATATGTTCCTAAAATAAGTGTTATTACTAATTCTTTCAAAGATGTACAAAATAACTTATTCAAGTAACATTTTTTTTCATTATTTTTATATAACCCTTTATGTCTATTCTCCTCTCAAATCTTACAAATTCTTAAATTTATGATATAAAATGATGTAAAAATTCATGAAAACTACATTTAGTCTCTGCTTTTATTGAAATTTAAAATAACTCTATTGAGTAATTTTATATTTTTTTAAAACAAAAATTACCTATATAAGTAACTAAAAAAAGTAACTTGTTTAAGTAACACCCCTAACTGTATAGTCTGCCGTTTTATTCTCCAAAATTGGATCTTCCAAAGGGGGTGAATAGAGTACCGGTACAATAAGCAAGAAATAAGAGAACTAGTCCAATTTCGCGGCGAGGTGGTTAGTTTACATTGTTCACATGTAGAGGGCACTCTCATCATTTTTCAAACTAATAATTTTAACTCATCCATATTTTAATAAGTTATTTCTATTCAATTTCTAATTAATACTGATAAATATAAAAACTAAACCTTTCATTACAAATTTCTCGTTTCTTTTCAATTTATTTGTTGAAAGAAACTGGTATCTGCTTGATTGAAACAATACAAACATAGTAAAAAAGACAACTGTAAACCAGCTTAGAATTTGTAAACTACAAAACGTAATCGGTTATTGTTCATTCTGTTTTGATGTTTCATACTGACTATAATGGTTTGTATTAGCTTAAGACCTTTCAAATAATAATGTGATAGGTATATTAAAGACTGTTTTACAAAATGATGGAACTGTTTTACTTTCAAAGTCGTATTATAGTGATATCTGTCATGTACGGATTTCGACTCTCGCCAGTTAATTTCTTCTTTAACAGTCATGCTTTTTAAACTTCCTGTTTAACATACACAAGTTGCTAAATTGTTTTTTAAATGAATTAAACTTATTTTAACAATCATGAAGCTTTCTAGAATCATTTACAAGCAGTTTCAGCTTCTGTTTGATGATGGAAAACAGGTTTTCCTTAGAAAATACTGCAAACGATCGCATAGGATTTGAAATTACCAGAGTTTTATTAGACCTTTTCTAACAGTAACAAAAAGTTTTTTTACCTAAAATTTTTTGGGGACAACGGGGTTCGGACTATATACCAGTGCGAACTATACAAGCCTTTATTTGTACAAAAAAGAACAGCCAGTAGTCAATGGATACTGTAAATCATTCAGGTAGGGTTGACCTATTCGTTTGTGCTAATAAAAAAACAGCCAGTTGTCATCTTCACTTCACACACACACATACGAATATCAATTATATGCTTACGAGATATGCTGCAATGTTAAACAAAGACTTCCTTGAAATTTAATATTTATCTTTCAATTATCTATTTACTTATTTATTTAATTTTGTTTCTTTTTGTTGTTGTTTTTGTTGTTGTTTTTTTATTTTTTTTATTTTTTTTTTTTATTTTTTTTTTTCTTCTTTTCATAATTTTGAATTCAAAATTATCTACATACTTTAAATATATATCTTATATATCTTTATATTTTACTACTTTAACTACTCACAATATATATTTTTCATAACCTGTGCATTTGTTATATTAGATAATTATGTTTGATAATCTTAATGGTAAACTTCATTTTTTGATATTACTGATATGGTATATAATTTTTTCAAGTATGGAAACTTGTATGTAAATACTAACAAAAACTTATTTACTAATTTTAACGAGGCCGGGATAAGGTACAGGTACTTGATGTTTTTAAACTAACAAATGTACAGATTTCAATAAAATATAAATCCCAATATTAGAGACAGTGGCATCATTTTTCCTCAGAGCTTTCAGCTCTTTGATTATCCCAATTGCAACTTCCACTGAACATAGAAAATCCAGTTTTTTTTAGCCCCAGCCATAGCTGAGGGAGTATAAAGGTTTACTCTTGTCTTTATGTAAGACATCTCACACATACGTCTCAAAATTTCTTGATATTCACTAAGTTTGCCTCAACCAAATTTTATTAAACAAATACGCAATGCTTTTGATCACAAAACACAGATCTTTGAAGATTTAGTATTGGTGGCAACACGTTTACAATCTAGAGTTAGAGTGGGGTGCTTATTTTCCCCATAATTTTCCATGTTTTCTGCAATTCATGTTCAGGTCTTTATGTTTTTGAAATATACTGATATTTCTATATGAAGATAACACCAAAATCAAAATATTCTTAGCTTAAAAAAGTGTCTCTTTGATCAAAAAATATCTGAAAAGTTAGATCAAAGGCTATTTTAAATTTCCTGATGTATTGTCAAAGGCGGACAAATATTCACTGTTTTAAGCTCACCTGGCCCAAAGGGCCAAGTGAGCTTTTCCCATCACTTTGCGTCCGGCGTCGTTAACTTTTATAAAAATCTTCTCCTCTGAAACTACTGGGCCAAATTAAACCAAACTTGGCCACAATCATCATTGGGGTATCTAGTTTAAAAAATGTGTCCGATGACCCGGCCAACCAAGCAAGATGGCCGCCATGGCTAAAAATAGAACATAGGGGTAAAATGCAGTTTTTGGCTTATTACTCAAAAACCAAAGCATTTAGAGCAAATCTGACATCGGTAAAATTGTTTATCAGGTCAAGATCTATCTGCCCTGAAATTTTCAGATGAATCGGACAACCCATTGTTGGGTTGCTGCCCCTGAATTGGTAATTTTAAGGAAATTTTGCTGTTTTTATGCCCCACCTACGATAGTAGAGGGGCATTATGTTTTCTGGTCTGTGCGTCCGTTCGTCTGTCCGTTCGCCCGTTCGTCCGTCCGTCCGTCCGTCCGTCTGTTCGTCCGTCTGTCCCGCTTCAGGTTAAAGTTTTTGGTCAAGGTAGTTTTTGATGAAGTTGAAGTCCAATCAACTTGAAACTTAGTATACATGTTCCTTATGATATGATCTTTCTAATTTTATAGCCAAATTAAACTTTTGACCCCAATTTCACGGTCCACTGAACATAGAAAATGAAAGTGCATGTTTCAGGTTAAAGTTTTTGGTCAAGGTAGTTTTTGTCGAGCCTGCAACTTTTGTTGCAGAAAGCTCGACATAGGGATAGTGATCCGGCGGCGGCGGCGGCGGTGTTAGCTAACTTCTTAAAAGCTTTATATTTTAGAAGGTGGAAGACCTGGATGCTTCATACTTTGTATATAGATGCCTCATGTTACGAAGTTTCCGTCAGTCACATGTCCAATGTCCTTGATCTCATTTTCATGGTTCAGTGACCACTTGAAAAAAAAGTTCAGATTTTTTGTAATGTTGAATTCTCTCTTATTATAAGTAATAGGATAACTATATTTGATATGTGCATACCTTGAAAGGTCCTCGTGTCTGTCAGACAGTTTTCACTTGACCTCAACCTCATTTCATGGATCAGTGAACAAGGTTAAGTTTTGGTGGTCAGTTCCATATCTCAGATACTACAAGCAATAGGGCTAGTATATTCGGTGTATGGAAGGACTGTTAGGTGTACATGTCCAACTGGCAGGTGTCATCTGACCTTGACCTCATTTTCATGGTTCAGTGGTTATAGTTAAATTTTTGTGTTTTGGTCTGTTTTTCTCATACTATATGCAATAGGTCTACCATATTTGTTGTATGGAATGATTGTAAGGTGTACCTATCTAGCGGGCAGATGTCATGTGACCTTGACCTCATTTTCATGGTTCAGTGGTCAAAGTTAAGTTTTTGAGTTTTGGTCTTTTTATCTAATACTATATGCCATAGGTCATCTATATTTGATGTATGGAAATATTTTATGATCTTTATGTCAGTCGCGCAGGTTTTATTTGACCGTGACCTTATTTTCACAGTTCATTGCACAGTGTTAAGTTTTTGTGTTTTGGTCTATTTTTCTTAAACTATAAGTAATAGGTCAACTATAGATGTTGTATAGAAGCATTGTTAGCTGTACATGTCTGCCTGGCATGGTTCATCTGACCGTGACCTCATTTTCAAGGTTCATTGGTCTTTGTTTAGTTATCTTGGTTAATGTTAAGTTTATGTGACAGTTGTATTAAAGCTTAGCTTTATACTTAGGACTATCAACATAATATCAATGATTAGTATAGAAGGCGAGACATTTCAGCGTGTGCACTCTTGTTGATGAAGTTGAAGTCCAATCAACTTGAAACTTAGTACACATGTTCCCTATGATATTATCTTTCTAATTTTAATGCCTAATTATATTTTTTATCCAATTTCACGGTCCATTGAACATAGAAAATGATAGTGCGAGTGGGGCATCCGTGTACTTTGGACACATTCTTGTTGGTTATTATCTTAAATAATATTATAGAAAGAGATAAACTGTAAACAGCAATAATGTTCAGCAAAGTAAGATTTACAAATATGTCAACATGACCTAAATGATCAATTGACCCCTTTAGGAGTTATTGCCCTTTATAGTAAATTTTTTACCATTTTTCGTAAATCTTAGTAACCGTTTACAAAAATCTTCTCCTCTGAAACTACTGGGCCAAATTAAACCAAACTTGGCCATAATCATCTTTGGGGAATATAGTGTAAAATGTGTGGCGTGACCAGGCCAACCAACCAAGATGGCCACCACAGCTAAAAATAGAACATAGGGGTAAAATTCAGTTTTTGGCTTATAACTCAAAAACCAAAGCATTTAAAGTAAATCTGACATGAAGTAAAATTGTTTATTAGGTCAAGATATATCTGCCCTGAAATTTTCAGATGAATCAGACAACCTGTTGTTGGGTTGCTGCCCCTAAATTGGTAATTTTAAGGAAATTTTACTGTTTTTGGTTATTATCTTGAATATTGTTATAGATAGAGATAAACTGTTAACAGCAATAATGTTCAGCAAAGTTCGATTTACAAATAAGTCAACATGACCGAAATGGTCAGTTGACCCCTTTAGGAGTTATTGCCCTTGATAGTTAATTTTAACCATTTTTCGTAAATCTTTGTTATCTTTTACAAAAATCTTCTCCTCTAAAACTACTGGGCCAAGTTCATTATAAATAGAGATAATTGTAAGCAGCAAGAATGTTCAGTAAAGTAAGATGTACAAACACATCACCATCACCAAAACACAATTTTGTCATGAATCCATCTGCGTCCTTTGTTTAATATTCACTTAGACCAAGGTATGCGACACAGGCTCTTTAGAGCCTCTAGTTACACATCTATTTAAAACCAAATACCTGCAGCTATAAACAATATTTATCAAATCAATTTCATTATAGATGAATAGCAGATATTTCAAAGGTGTAAAAAATCTGAAATTTTAGGCAATGAGTCAAAGAATTACTAAGAAATACTTCTTTGAAATCGTGTTTTTCATTCAGGAAATTGGCAGAAAATCATCTGTTTTTCGGTCCTTTGCGGTAAGTGCCGAAGTTTAAAAAATAATAATTTTTGTTATGAAATATAATTTACCAGCATATTTCTTCCATTTTAGCCATTATTTTTTTTCATCAAATTTTTTGAAACATATACACAATTCTTGTTACCACAAAAGTTACTCAGATCAAGTACAAATTTGAGTAGCCTCTCTTCTATCATTCTTCAGTTATGTCCAAGGATCTGGAATTTTTTTCACCTAATTTCAGTCATTTATTGATAACTTTAAAGTTGGTGCGCTTTTTAAGCTCACCTGACCTGAAAGGTCAAGTGAGCTTTTCTCATCAATTGGCGTCCGTTGTCCGTAAACTTGTCCATTTAACTAAGATGGCCGCAATGCCTAAAAATAGAACATAGGGGTAAAATGTAGATTTTGGGTTATATCTCTGAAATCAAATCTGTGATGGGGTAAAATTATTTATTAGGTCAAGATCTATCTGCCCTGAAAATTTCAGACAAATCTGACAACCTGCTGCCCCCGAATTAGTAATTTTAAGGAAATTTTGCAGTTTTTAGCTCACCTGGCCCGAAGGTCCAAGTGAGCTTTTCCCATCACTTTGCGTCCGTTGTCTTCCGTCGTTTGTCGTCTATCGTCGTCCCGCATCCGTCGTCGTCCTGCGTCCGTCGTCGTTAACTTTTACAAAAATCTTCTCCTCTAAAACTGCTTGGCCAAATTTAATCAAACTTGGCCACAATCATCATTGGGGTATCTAGTTTGAAAAATGTGTCCGGTGACCCGGCCAACCAACCAAGATGGCCGCCATGGCTAAAAATAGAACATAGGGGTAAAATGCAGTTTTTGACTTATAACTCAAAAACCAAAGCATTTAGAGCAAATCTGACATGGAAAAATTGTTTATCAGGTCAAGATCTATCTGCCCAGAAATTTTCAGATGAATCGGACAACCCGTTGATGGGTTGCTGCCCCTGAATTGGTAATTTTATGGAAATTTTGCTGTTTTTGGTTATTATTTGGAATATTATTATAGATAGAGATAAACTGTAAACAGCAATAATGTTCAGCAAAGTAAGATTTACAAATAAGTCAACTTGACCGAAATGGTCAGGTGACCCCTTAAGGAGTTATTGCCCTTTATAGTCAATTTTTAACCATTTTTCGTAAATCTTAGTAATCTTTTAGAAAAATCTTCTTCTCTGAAACTACTGGGCCAAATTTAACCAAACTTTGCCATAATCATCATTGGGGTATGTAGTTTAAAAAATGTGTCCGGTGACCTGGCCAACCAACCAAGATGGCTGCCATGGCTAAAAATAGAACATAGGGGTACAATGCAGTTTTTGGCTTATAACTCAAAAACCAAAGCATTTAGAGCAAATCTGACATAGAGTTAAATTGTTTTCAGGTCAAGTTCCATCTGCCTTCAAATTTGCAGATGAACGGACATTCCGTTGTTGGATTACTGCCCCTGAAATGGTAATTTTAAGGAAATTTTGCTGTTTTTGGTTATTATCTTGAATATCATTATAGATAGAGATAAACTGTAAACAGCAATAATGTTCAGCAAAGTAAGATCTACAAATAAGTCAACATGACCAAAATGGTCAGTTGACCACTTTAGGAGTTATTGCCTTTTATAGTCAATTTTTAACCATTTTTCGTAAATCTTAGTAATCTTTTAGAAAAATCTTCTCCTCTGAAACTACTGGGCCAAATTTAACCAAACTTAGCCATAATTGGGGTATCTAGTTAAAAAAATGTGTCCGGTAACTCGGCCAACAAACCAAGATGGCCACCATGGCTAAAAATAGAACATGGGGGTAAAATGCAGTTTTTGGCTTATAACTCAAAAACCAAAGCATTAAGAGCAAATCTGACAGGAAGTCAAATTGTTGATCAGGTCACGATCTATCTGCCCTGGAATTTTCAGATGAATCGGATAATCGGTTGTTAGGTTGCTGCCCCTGAATTGGTAATTTTGAGGAAATTTTGCTGTTTTTTTTGTTATCTTGAATATTATTATAGATAGAGATAAACTGTAAACAGCAATAATGTATAGCAAAGTAAGAACTAAAAATAAGTCACTATGACTAGAATAGTCAATTGACCCCCTAAGGAGTAATTGCCCTTCACAGTCAATTTTTAGCTCACCTGGCCCAAAGGGCCAAGTGAGCTTTTCTCATCACTTGGCGTCCGGCGTCCGGCGTCGTCCGTCGTCGTCCGTCGTCGTCGTCCTGCGCTAACTTTTACAAAAATCTTCTCCTCTGAAACTACTGGGCCAAATTTAACCAAACTTGGCCACAATCATTATTGGGGTAACTAGTTTAAAAAATGTGTCCGGTGACCCGGCCAACCAACCAAGATGGCCGCCATGGCTAAAAATAGAACATAGGGGTAAAATGCAGTTTTTGGCTTATAACTCAAAAACCAAAGCATTTAGAGCAAATCTGACAAGGGTAATATTGTTCAACAGGTCAAGATCTATCTGCCCTGAAATTTTCAGTTGAATCGGACATTTCGTTGTTGGGTTGCTGCCCCTGAAATGGTAATTTTAAGGAAATTTTGCTGTTTTTGGTTATTATCTTGAATATTATTATAGATAGAGATAAACTGTAAACAGCAATAATGTTCAGCAAAGTAAGATCTACAAATAAGTCAACATGATCAAAATGGTCAGTTGACCACTTTAGGAGTTATTGCCCTTTATAGTCAATTTTTAACCATTTTTCGTAAATCTTAGTTATCTTTTAGAAAAATCTTCTCCTCTGAAACTACTGGGTCAAATTTAACCAAACTTGGCCATAATCATCATTGGGGTATCTAGTTTAAAAAATGTGTCCGGTGCCCCGCCCAACTAACCAAGATGGCCGCCATGGCTAAAAATAGAACATAGGGGTAAAATGCAGTTTTTGGCTTATAACTCAAAAACCAAAGCATTTAGAGCAAATCTGACACCAGTAAAATTGTTCATCAGGTCAAGATCTATCTGCCCTGAAATTTTCAGATGAATCAGACATTCCGTTGTTGGGTTGCTGCCCCTGAAATGGTAATTTTAAGGAAATTTTGCTGTTTTTGGTTATTATCTTGAATATTATTATAGATAGAGATAAACTGTAAACAGCAATAATGTTCAGCAAAGTAAGATCTACAAATAAGTCAACATGACCAAAATGGTCAGATGACCACTTTAGGAGTAATTGCCCTTTATAGTCAATTTTTAACCATTTTTCGTAAATCTTAGTAATCTTTTAGAAAAATCTTCTCCTCTGAAACTATTGAGCCAAATTTAACCAAACTTGGCCATAATCATCATTGGGGTATCTAGTTTAAAAAATGTGTCCGGTGACCCGGCCAACGAAACCAAGATGGCCGCCATGGCTAAAAATAGAACATAGGGGTAAAATGCAGTTTTTGGCTTATAACTCAAAAACCAAAGCATTTAGAGCAAATCTGACATGGGGGGTAAAATTATTCATTAGGTCAAGATCTATCTGCCCTGAAATTTTCAGATGAATCAGACATTCCGTTGTTGGGTTGCTGCCCCTGAAATGGTAATTTTAAGGAAATTTTGCTGTTTTTGGTTATTATCTTGAATATTATTATAGATAGAGATAAACTGTAAACAGCAATAATGTTCAGCAAAGTAAGATCTACAAATAAGTCAACATTACCAAAATGGTCAGATGACCACTTTAGGAGTTATTGCCCTTTATAGTCAATTTTTAACCATTTTTCGTAAATCTTAGTAATCTTTTAGAAAAATCTTCTCCTCTGAAACTACTGGGCCAAATTTAACCAAACTTGGCCATAATCATCATTGGGGTATATAGTTTAAAAAATGTGTCCGGTGACCCGGCCAACGAACCAAGATGGCCGCCATGGCTAAAAATAGAACATAGGGGTAAAATGCAGTTTTTGGCTTATAACTCAAAAACCAAAGCAATTAGAGCAATCTGCCATGTGGTAAAATTGTTTATTAGGTCAAGATCTATCTGCCCTGAAATTTTCAGATGAATCGGACCACCTGTTATGGGGTTGCTGCCCCTGAATTGGTAATTTTAAGGAAATTTTGCAGTTTTTGGTTGTTATCTTGAATATTATTATAGATAGAGATAAACTGTAAACAGCAATAATGTACAGCAAAGTAAGAACTAAAAATAAGTCAGTATGACCAAAATAGTCAATTGACCCCCTAAGGAGTTATTGCCCTTCATAGTCAATTTTTAACAATTTTCTTAAAATTTGAAGATTTTCAATAACATTTTCCACAGAAAGTACTGTTATCAATGGAGATAATTGTAAGCAGCAAGAATGTTCAGTAAAGTAAGATCTACAAACACATCACCATCACCAAAACACAATTTTGTCATGAATCCATCTGTGTCCATTGTTTAATATTCACATAGACCAAGGTCAGCGACACAGGCTCTTTAGAGCCTCTAGTTCGTAAATCTTAGTAATCTTTTACAAAAATCTTCTCCTCTGAAACTACTGGGCCAAATTAATCCAAACTTGGCCACAATCATCTTTGGGGTATCTTGTTTAAAAAATGTGTCCGATGACCCGGCCATCCAACCAAGATGGCTGCCATGGCTAAAAATAGAACATAGGGGTAAAATGCAGTTTTTGGCTTATAACTCAAAAACCAAAGCATTTAGAGCAAATCTGACAGAAGTAAAATTGTTCATCAGGTGAACATCTATCTGCCCTGAAATTTTCAGATGAATCGGACAACCCGTTGTTGGGTTGCTGCCCCTAAATTGGAAATTTTAAGGAAATTTTACTGTTTTTGGTTATTATCTTGAATATTGTTATAGATAGAGATAAACTGTTACAGCAATAATGTTCAGCAAAGTTAGATTTACAAATAAGTCAACTAGACCGAAATGGTCAGTTGACCCCTTTAGGAGTTATTGCCCTTTATAGTAAATTTTTAACCATTTTTCGTAAATCTTAGTAATCTTTTACAAAAATCTTCTCCTCTGAAACTACTGGGCAAAATTAATCCAAACTTGGCCACAATCATCTTTTGGGTATCTAGTTTAAAAAATGTCCGGTGACCCAGCCATCCAACCAAGATGACCCCCATGGCTAAAAATAGAACATAGGGGTAAAATGCAGTTTTTGGCTTATAACTCAAATACCAAAGCTAAATTGAGAGCAAATCTGACATTGGGTAAAATTGTTTATCAGGTCAAAATCTATCTGCTCTGAAATTTTCAGATGAATCGGACAACCTGTTGTTGGGTTGCTGCCTCTAAATTGGTAATTTTAAGGAAATTTTACTGTTTTTATACGACCGCAAAATTTTTAATTTTTCGTCGTATATTGCTATCACGTTGGCATCGTCGTCTGCGTCGTCGTCGTCGTCGATGTCAGAATACTTTTAGTTTTCGCATTCTAACTTTAGTAAAAGTGAATAGAAATCTATGAAATTTTGACACAAGGTTTATGACCACAAAAGGAAGGTTGGGATTGATTTTGGGAGTTGAAGTCCCAACAGTTTAGGAATTAGGGGCCAAAAAGGTGCCCAAATAAGCATTATTCTTGGTTTTCGCACCATAACTTAAGTATCAGTAAATAGAAATCTATGAAATTTAAACACAAGGTTTATGACCATAAAAGGAAGGTTGGTTTTGATTTTGGGAGTTTTGGTCCCAACAGTTTAGGAATAAGGGGCCCAAAGGGTCCAAAATTGAACTTTGTTTGATCTCATCAAAAATTGAATAATTGGGGTTCTTTGATATGCCGAATCTAACTGTGTATGTCCTGTTTTCAAATTGGTCTACATTAAGGTCCAAAGGGTCCAAAATTAAAC
The DNA here is from genome assembly GCF_965363235.1 of Mytilus galloprovincialis. Lineage (NCBI taxonomy): Eukaryota > Metazoa > Mollusca > Bivalvia > Mytilida > Mytilidae > Mytilus > Mytilus galloprovincialis. Next base: position 76,719,940 of record NC_134845.1, on the reverse strand, counting down.
TTAGTTTGATTTTAACAAAAATTGAATCCTTGGGGTTCTTTAATTTGTTGAATCTAAAAATGTACTTAGATGTTTGATTATTTGCCCAGTTTTCAAGTTGGTCCAAATCGGGGTCCAAACTTAAACTTTGTTTGATGTCATCAAAAATTGAATAATTGGCGTTCTTTGATATGCCAAATCTAACTGTGTATGTAGATTCTTAATTTTTGGTCCCGTTTTCAAATTGGTCTACATTAAAGTCCAAAGGGTCCAAAATTAAACTAAGTTTGATTTTAACAAAAATTGAATTCATGGGCTTTTTTGATATGCTGAATCTAAACATGTACTTAGATTTTTGATTATGGGCCCAGTTTTCAAGTTGGTTCAAATCAGGATCCAAAATTATTATATTAAGTATTGTGCAATAGCAAGAAATTTTCAATTGCACAGTATTCAGCAATAGCAAGAAATCTTCAATTGCACAGTATTGTGCAGTAGCAAAAAATCTTCAATTGCACAATATTGTGCAAAAGCAAATGTTTTCAATTGCACAGTATTGTGCAATAGCAAGAAATATCTAATTGCACAATATTGTGCAATAGCAAGAAATATCTAATTGCACAATATTGTGCAATAGCAAGATATTTTCAATTGGAGTTATCTTTCTTTGTCCAGAATAGTAGTTGAATCAACTTAAATCATTGTTTTATACAATATACAATGTATATTCACTTTTACTACCAACTGATAAATTAAAACAATCTTTACCATTCAGTGATAATAACTTTATTTTACATTTTAATATTTTATGATGTATTTAAATGAGCAGTTATTGTTGCAAACTCCATTAGAAATTTGAATTGATATCAGTTTTGGAAAAAGGGAAAGGGGGATGTGAAAAAAAATGAGGGGGGAGGGGGGTTAAATTTTTCTCATTTCAGATTTCATAAATAAAAAGAAAATTTTTTCAAACATTTTTTTGAGAGGATTAATATTCAACAGCATAGTGAATTGCTCAAAGGAAAAAAAAATATTTTAAGTTCATTAGACCACATTCATTCTGTGTCAGAAACCTATGCTGTGTCAACTATTTAATCACAATCCAAATTTAGAGCTGAATCCAGCTTGAATGTTGTGTCCATACTTGCCCCAACCGTTCAGGGTTCAACCTCTGCGGTTGTATAAAGCTGCGCCCTATGGAGCATCTGGTTGATTATTGGCCCAGTTTTCAAGTTGGTCCAAATCGGGTCCAAATTAAACTTTTTTTGATTTCATCAAAAATTGAATAATTGGGGTTCTTTGATATGCCAAATCTTGGGCCCAGTTTTCAAGTTGGTTCAAATCAGGATCCAAAATTATTATATTAAGTATTGTGCAATAGCAAGAAATTTTCAATTGCACAGTATTCAGCAATAGCAAGAAATCTTCAATTGCACCGTATTGTGCAATAACAAGAAATTTTCAATTGCACAGTATTGCACAATAGCAAGAAATCTTCAATTGCACAGTATTGTGCAATAGCAAATATTTTCAATTGCACAGTATTGTGCAATAGCAAGAAATATCTAATTGCACAATATTGTGCAATAGCAAGAAATTTTCAATTGATTAGAGTTATTTTTCTTTGTCCAGAATAGTAGTTGAATCAACTTAAATCATTGTTTTATACAATATACAATGTATATTCACTTTTACTACCAACTGATAACAAGCACTTTTTGTTACATTTTAATATTTTATGATGTATTTAAATGAGTAGTTCAAACTCCATTAGAAATTTGAATTGAGATCAGTTTTGGAAAAAGGGAAAGGGGGATGTGAAAAAAAAATGAGGGGGGGGGGAATTTTTCTCATTTCAGATTTCATAAATAAAAAGAAAATTTCTTCAAACATTTTTTTGAGAAGATTAATATTCAACAGCATAGTGAATTGCTCAAAGGCAAAAACAATATTTTAAGTTCATTAGACCACATTCATTCTGTGTCAGAAACCTATGCTGTGTCAACTATTTAATCACAATCCAAATTTAGAGCTGAATCCTGCTTGAATGCTGTGTCCATACTTGCCCCAACCGTTCAGGGTTCAACCTCTGCGGTCGTATAAAGCTGCGCCCTGCGGAGCATCTGGTTGGTTATTATCTTGAATATTATTATAGATAGAGATAAACTTTAAACAGCAATAATGTACAGCAAAGTAAGATTTACAAATAAGTCAACATGACTGAAATGGTCAATTGACCCCCTAAGGAGTTATTGTCCTTTATAGTCAATTTTTAACAATTTTTATAAAATTTGTAAATTTTTACTAACATTTTCCACTGAAACTACTGGACCAAGTTTATTATAGATAGAGATAACTGTAAGCAGCAAGAATGTTCAGTAAAGTAAGACGTACAAACACATCACCATTACCAAAACACAATTTTGTCATGAATCCATCTGCTTCCTTTGTTCAATATTCTCATAGACCGAGGTGAGCGACACAGGCTCTTTAGAGCCTCTAGTTTGTAAATCTTAGTTATCTTTTACAAAAATCATTTCCTCTGAAACTACTGGGCCGAATTAAACCAAACTTGGCCACAATCATCATTGAGGTATCTAGTTTAAAAAATGGCCACCATACCAAGATGGCTGCATTGTCTAAAAATAGATTACAGGGGTAAAATGTATAATTAGGCTGATATCTTTGAAACCAAAGCATTTAGAGCAAATCTGACATGGGGTAAAATTGTTGATCAGGTCAAGATCTATCTGCCCTGAAATTTTCAGACGAATCGGACAACCTGTTGTTGGGTTGCTCTCCCTGAATTGGTAATTTTAAGGAAATTTTGCCTTTTTTGGTTATTATCTTGAATACTATTATAGATAGAGATAAACTGTAAACAGCAATAATGTTCAGCAAAATAAGTCAATCATTACCAAAATTGTCAGAGAACCCCTGAAGGAGTTATTGCCCTTTATAGTCAATTTTAACAACTTTTTCGTCATTTTTTATAACTTGTACAAAAATCTTCTTCTCTGAACCTACTGCGCCAAATTTAAACTTACTTGGCGACAATCATAATTGTGGTATATAGTTTTAAAAAATGTGTCCGATGACCCAACCTACCAAATAAAATGGCCAACATGGCTAAAATTAGAACATAGTGATAAAATGCAGTTTTTGCTTTATATCTTTAAAACTAAGACATTTAGGGCAAATCTTTCAAGATTTAAATGTCCATGAGAATAAGATCTATCCCCTGATATTTTTCAGATGAATCCTACAACCCATTGTTGGGTTGCTGCCCTAAAATTGGAAATTTTAAGGTAATTTTGCAGTTTTTATACGACCGCAAAATTTGAAAAATTTTTCGTCGTATATTGCTATCACGTTGGCGTCGTCGTCGTCGTCGTCCGAATACTTTTAGTTTTCGCACTCTAACTTTAGTAAAAGTGAATGGAAATCTATGAAATTTTAACACAAGGTTTATGACCACAAAAGGAAGGTTGGTATTGACTTTGGGAGTTTTGGTCCCAACATTTTAGGAATTAGGGGCCAAAAAGGGCCCAAATAAGCATTTTCTTGGTTTTCGCACTATAACTTTAGTTTAAGTTAATAGAAATCTATGAAATTTTGACACAAGGTTTATGACCACAAAAGAACAGTTGGGATTGATTTTGGGAGTTTTGGTTTCAACAGTTTAGGAATTAGGGGCCAAAAAAGGGGCCCAAATAAGCATTATTCTTGGTTTTCGCACAATAACTTTAGTTTAAGTAAATAGAAATCTATGAAATTTAAACACAAGGTTTATGACCATAAAAGGAAGGTTGGTATTGATTTTGGGAGTTTTGGTCCCAACAGAATAAGGGGCCCAAAGGGTCCAAAATTAAACTTTGTTTGATTTCATCAAAATTGAATAATTGGGGTTCTTTGATATGCCGAATCTAACTGTCATGACTGTGTATGTAGATTCTTAACTTTTGGTCCCGTTTTCAAATTGGTCTACATTAAGGTCCAAAGGGTCCAAAATTAAACTTAGTTTGATTTTGACAAAAAATGAATCAGTTAGGTTCTTTGATATGCTGAATCTTAAAATGTACTTAGATTCTTGATTATTGGCCCAGTTTTTAAGTTGGTTCAAATCGGGGTCCAAAATTAAACTTTGTTTGATTTCATCAAAAATTGAATAAATGGGGTTCTTTGATATACAATGTACCAAATCTAACTGTGTATGTAGATTCTTCATTTTTGGTCCTGTTTTCAAATTGGTCTACACTAAAGTCCAAAGGGTCCAAAATTAAACTTAGTCTGAATTTAACAAAAATTGAAATCTTGGGGTTCTTTGATATACTGAATCCAAAAATGTACTTAGATTTTTTATTATGGGCCCAGTTTTCAAGTTGGTCCAAATCAGGATCTAAAATTATTATATTAAGTATTGTGCAATATCAAGTCTTTTCAATTGGACAGTATTGCGCAATGGCAAGAAATATCTAATTGCACAATATTGTGAAATAGCAAATTTTTTTTTAATTAGAGTTATCTTTCTTTGTCCAGAATAGTAAGCAAGAAATATCTAATTGCAAAATATTGTGCAATAGCAAGATTTTTTTTTAATTGGAGTTATCTTTCTTTGTCCAGAATCAACTTAAATCTTTGTTATATACAATATACAATGTATATTCACTTTTTACTACCAACTGATAAATTAAAATAATCTTTACCATTCAGTGATAACAAGCAGTTTTTTTTACATCTTAATATTTTATGATGTATTTAAATGAGTAGTTATTGTTGCAAACTCCATTATAAATTTTAATTGAGATTAGTTTTGGAATAAGGGAAAGGGGGATGTGATTGAAAAAAATTGGGTTCAATTTTTCTCATTTGAAATTTCATAAATAAAAAAGAAAATTTCTTCAAACATTTTTTTGAGAGGATTAATATTCAACAGCATAGTGAATTGCTCTAAGAGAAAACAAAAATTTTAAGTTCATTAGAACACATTCATTCTGTGTCAGAAACCTATGCTGTGTCAACTATTTAATCACAATCCAAATTTAGAGCTGAATCCAGCTTGAATGTTGTGTCCATACTTGCCCCAACCGTTCAGGGTTCAACCTCTGCGGTCGTATAAAGCTACGCCCTGCGGAGCATCTGGTTGGTTATTATCTAGAATACTATTTTAGATAGAGATAAACTGTAAACAGCAATAATGTTCAGCAAAGTAAGATCTACAAATAAGTCAACATGACCAAAATTGTCAGTTTACCCCTTAAGGAGTTATTGCCCTTTATAGGTGTAATACCACCATTGATTTCCCCCTATTAGTCTTTGTTAAATTTGCACTTTTCAAAAAATTCTGTAGAATTTATCTTTGTTTCAAATAAAGAAATACTTGGCATGAGCAAAGGTTTATCCAGTGTCCAGTACTATAGAAAAAAATTCACATAATATTTCATTGCATATAAGAAAATAACCATCACCGGAAGTTATCCAATCAAATTGCTCCCCTTATTTTATCTGTGTACAAGGTTTAGTCACCATGTAACCTCAAGATTACAAAATATTCTATAGAAATCCCAAATAAAAAAATAATGGTGCTTTGAAATACCCAAGACATATGTTTATGACACAGAAATCTTTTACTGCTATAAAATGTAGGATTAATTACCTACAACTGTCAAATTCAAGGGAATATTTTTTTTTCGACCTATTTTCGTATACAACCGGATGTGACGTACCATGATTAGGTGGTATTACACCTATAGTCATTTTTTTACAATTTTCATATTTTTTGTAAATTTTTGTGAATTTTTATGCCCCACCTACGATAGTAGAGGGGCATTATGTTTTCTGGTCTGTGCGTCCGTTCGTCTGTTCGTTCGTTCGTTCGTCCGTCCGTTCGTTCGTTCGTCCGTCTGTCCCGCTTCAGGTTAAAGTTTTTGGTCGAGGTAGTTTTTGATGAAGTTGAAGTCCAATCGACTTCAAACTTGGTACACATGTTCCCTATGATATGATCTTTCTAATTTTAATGCCAAATTAGAGATTTTACCCCGATTTCACGGTCCACTGAACATAGAAAATGATAGTGCGAGTGGGGCATTCGTGTACTGAGGACACATTCTTGTTACAAAATATTTTCCACTGTAATTACTGGGCCAAGTTCATTATAGATAGAGATAATTGTAGCAACAAGAATGTTCAGTAAAGTAAGATCTACAAACACATCACCATCACAAAAACACAATTTTGTCATGTCCATTGTTTAATATGCACATAGACCAAAGTGAGCAACACATGCTCTTCTTGAGAGCCTCTAGTTTAGAAATGAAAAATGGAGTTCATCAACTTGATTGCATCTACCTTAATAACAGGTGCTTTATACAGAAATATATTGAAATCCTATTTGGGATTATGCAACACTTTTAAAAATCTTAGTTTTGTAACATTGTACGTTATTGATGTACAATTATCCTTTTTATACGACTGCAAAAATTGAAAATTTTTTGGTCGTATATTGGTATCACGTTGGCGTCGTCGTTGTCGTCGTCGTCCGAATACTTTTAGTTTTCGCACTCTAACTTTAGTAAAAGTGAATAGAAATCTATGAAATTTAAACACAAGGTTTATGACCACAAAAGAAAGTAGGGATTAATTTTGGGAGTTTTGGTCCTAATTTTTTAGGAATAAAGGGCCAAAAAGGGCCCGAATAAGCATTTTCTTGGTTTTCGCACTATAACTTTAGTTTAAGTAAATAGAAATCTATGAAATTTTGACACAAGGTTTATGACCACAAAAAGAAGGTTGGGATTGATTTTGGGAGTTTGGCTTAATAAACATTTTGATATGAGCGTCACTGATGAGTCTTATGTAGACGAAACGCGCGTCTGGCGTACTAAATTATAATCCTGGTACCTTTGATAACTATTTTCACCACTGGGTCGATGCCACTGCTGGTGGACGTTTTTGTCCCCGAGGGTATCACCAGCCCAGTAGTCAACACTTTGGTGTTGACATGAATATCAATAATGTGGTCATTTTTACAAATTTCCTGTTAGCAAAACTTTGAATTTTTCGAAAACTAAGGATTTTCTTATACCAGGCATAGATTACCTTAGCCGTATTTGGCACAACTTTTTGGAATTTTGGATCCTTAATGCTCTTCAACTTTTTACTTGTTTGGCTTAATAAACATTTTGATATGAGCGTCACTGATGAGTCTTATGTAGACGAAACGCGCGTCTGGCGTACTAAATTATAATCCTGGTACCTTTGATAACTATTAGTTCAAACAGTTTAGGAATTAAGGGCCAAAAAAGGTCCAAAATAAGCATTATTCTTGGTTTTCGCACAATAACTTTAGTATAAGTAAATAGAAATCCATGAAATTTAATCGCAAGGTTTATGACCACAAAAGGAAGGTTAGGATTGATTTTGGGAGTTGAGGTCAATCAATTGATTGGAGTTATCTTTCTTTGTCCAGAATAGTAGTTGAATCAACTTAAATCATTGTTTTATACAATATACAATGTATATTCACTTTTACTACCAACTGATAAATTAAAACAATCTTCACCATTCAGTGATAACAAGCACCTTTTGTTACATTTTAATATTTTATGATGTATTTAAATGAGTAGTTATTGTTGCAAACTCCATTAGAAATTTGAATTGAGATCAGTTTTGGAAAAAGGGAAAGGGGGATGTGAAAAAAAAATGGGGGGGGGGGGGTTAAATTTTTCTCATTTCAGATTTCATAAATAAAAAGAAAATTTCTTCAAACAGTTTTTTGAGAGGATTAATATTCAACAGCATAGTGAATTGCTCAAAGTCAAAAAAAATATTTTAATTTCATTAGACCACATTCATTCTGTGTCCGAAACCTATGCTGTGTCAACTATTTAATCACAATCCAAATTAAGAGCTGAATCCAGCTTGAATGTTATGTCCATACTTGCCCCAACCGTTCAGGGTTCAACCTTTGCGGTCGTATAAAGCTGCGCCCTGCGGAGCATCTGTTTACTCTATGATATCAAAAGTTTACAACTTTTTGTTGTCTTGTTATTGGCGATAAATATAGGATATATATTTTTCTTTTACAGCAGGTGAAAGATTTCCTAAAGAAGAATTTCAAGAATTTGAATCCTTTTATAAGGAGAGCCTGTCCTGTTTTGAAAGTGGGATGTCTAAATTCAAGTCAGTAGATGATAAGGCAGGCAATGCCAAAGTAATGTTAAATATTGGAAGACTTCATTGTTTGAAGGCTAAGGAACTCTGTTCTAGGACAGCACGGAATGAGTTTAGTAAAGATGAAAGATTTTTCTTTGAACAGGTTAACTTAATTATAATTCTTTATATTATTAATTTTGACATTTTTCTTTATAACATTCGTCAAGCATATTCAAGAAATGACTATAAAATCTTGGTACATTGTACTTTGAAACAAAGATCGAGTTCAACAAAATAAAGACATCATACTTATTTTTGTTACTGTATCAAACGATCCTTTATAATAGATATTTAGCTAATCAGCTATCAATTCCATCATCATGCCTAATATATCATATACTGTGTTACAACTCTAGATTCTACTGACCGAAAGGATCGTATAATACAGTGATGGAAATAAGTACGACTAAACAAGTGACAACTCCAGGACAGATCCATCCATTTGGATCATCAGTGAAGGCGATACACAGCTAACAACACATTTTATTTCATATAAACTACTCTTTATATCAGCACAACAATGTTAGATCTGCAGATTTTTAAACTCTTGCTATTGGGATATCGAGAAATGTGTCCATCACTCCAGACCACTCGGCCACATAGACTGAACTAAAATAATTCAGCTTTCGGTGGCCTAGTGTTTCCTTTATATATATATATATATATATGATATAACTATCACACATATATATATGATATAACTATCACACATATATATATGATATAACTATCACACATATATATATGATATAACTATCACACAAGTTTCGATAAGTTTCAGCCATTACATCCTTCTTCATTGGAATGCATGACAACATTTAAACAACAATTACTTGGCTTGGATACATTCTTACATATATAATGACATACCTGTCAACCTATGAAAATGAAAATGCAGGTCATCATTGAAGAAAAAAATTTAAGTATTTAGGAGAAATTTTTATGCCCCACCTACGATAGTAGAGGGGCATTATGTTTTCGGGTCTGTGCCTCCGTCTGTTTTGTATATTTTTTATTGGTTTATTTGTTTATTTGCACTGCTCTATTCAAGAAGTACACCACTTATTCTTGGTCCCATTGCTTTCAATGTTAGTTACCTCAATTTCAAGCTGAATAGCTCTTTTTTTAGCTCACCTGGCCCAAAGGGCCAAGTGAGCTTTTCTCATCACTTTGCGTCCGTCGTCCGTCGTCGTCCGGCGTTAGCTTTTGCAAAAATCTTCTCCTCTGAAACTACTGGGCCAAATCAAACCAAACTTGGCCACAATCATCATTTGGGTATCTAGTTTAAAAATGTGTGGCGTGACCTGGTCAACCAACCAAGATGGCCGCCACGGCTAAAAATAGAACATAGGGGTAAAATGCAGTTTTTGGCTTATAAATCAAAAACCAAAGCATTTTGAGGAAATCTGACATGGGTTGAAAATGTTTATCAGGTCAAGATCTATCTGCCCTGAAATTTTCAGATGAATCAGTCAATCGGTTGTTGGGTTGCTGCCCCTGAATTGGTAATTTTGAGGAAATTTTACTGTTTTTGGTTATTATCTTGAATATTATTATAGATAGAGATAAACTGTAAACAGCAATAATGTTTAGCAGAGTAAGATCTACAAATAAGTCAACATGACCAAAATGGTCAGTTGACCCGTTTAGGAGTTATTGCCCTTTATAGTCAATTTTTAACCATTTTTCGTAAATTAAAGTAATCTTTTACAAAAATCTTCTCCTCTGAAACTACTGGGCCAAATTAATCCAAACTTGGCCACAATCATCTTTGGGGTATTTAGTTTAAAAAATGTGTGGCGTGACTTGGTCAACCAACCAAGATGGCCGCCACGGCTAAAAATAGAACATAGGGGTAAAATGCAGTTTTTGGCTTATAACTCAAAAACCAAAGCATTTTGAGGAAATCTGACATGGGGGATAAAATGTTTATCAGGTCAAGATCTATCTGCCGTGAAATTTTCAGATGAATCGGTCAATTGGTTGTTGGGTTGCTGCCCCTGAATTGGTAATTTTGAGGAAATTTTGCTGTTTTTGGTTATTATCTTGAATATTATTATAGATAGAGATAAACTGTAAACAGCAATAATGTTTAGCAAAGTAAGATCTACAAATAAGTCAACATGACCAAAATGGTCAGTTGACCCGTTTAGGAGTTATTGCCCTTTATAGTCAATTTTTAACCATTTTTCGTAAATTAAAGTAATCTTTTACAAAAATCTTCTCCTCTGAAACTACTGGGCCAAATTAATCCAAACTTGGCCACAATCATCTTTGGGGTATCTAGTTTAAAAAATGTGTGGCGTGACCTGGTCAACCAACTAAGATGGACGCCACAGCTAAAAATAGAACATAGGGGTAAAATGCAGTTTTTGGCTTATAACTCAAAAACCAAAGCATTTTGAGGAAATCTGACATGGGATAATAATGTTTATCAGGTCAAGATCTATCTGCCCTAAAATTTTCAGATGAATCAGTCAACCCGTTGTTGGGTTGCTGCCCCTGAATTGGTAATTTTGAGGAAATTTTGCTGTTTATGGTTATTATCTTGAATATTATTATAGATAGAGATAAACTGTAAACATCAATTATGTTAAGCAAAGTTAGATTTACAAATAAATCAACATGACCGAAATGGTCAGTTGACCCCTTTAGGAGTTATTGCCCTTTATAGTCAATTTTTAACCATTTTTCATAAATCTAAGTAATCTTTTACAAAATCTCCACTGAAACTACTAGGCCACAATCATCTTTGGGGTATCTAGTTTGAAAAATGTGTCTGATGACCTGGCCATTCAACCAAGATGGCCGCCACGGCTAAAAATAGAACATAGGGGTAAAATGCAGTTTTTGGCTTATAACTATGAAACCAAAGCATTTAGAGCAAATCTGACATGAAGTTAAAATGTTAATCAAGTCAATATTTATCTGCCCTGAATTTTTCAGATAAATTGGACAACTGGTTGTTGGGTTGCTGCCCTCCAATTGGTAATTTTTAAAGAAATTTTGCCGTTTTTGGTTATCTTGAATACTATTATAGATAGCGATAAACTGTAAACAGCAATAATGTTCAGCAAAGTAAGATCTACAAATAAGTCAACATGACCTAAATGGTCAATTGACCCCTTAAGGAGTTATTGCCCTTTATAGTCAATTTTTAACAATTTTCATTAATTTGGTAAATTTATGTAAATTTTTACCAAATACAGTCAAACCTGATTAAACCGGACCCTGAATAAACCGGTTTCCTGTCCATTCCGGCCGAAAATGAAAGTCCCATGTTTTCCTCTTCAAAGTCTTTGTTAAAATACCCTTAGTATACCGGACCCTGTGTATTCCGAATTCCGATCTAATTATGAAGTCCCAATACTCTTAATTACATTAATTATTACCTGTCAAAACCGGTTTGTGTAATTAATTTCAATAATCGATATGCAATCAAAACATATTTGTTTATACAATATGGCTTTTCAGGATAATCAATTAGTCAGGTGTTAAACTGTGAACTTACAATCGTACAGGAGTGAGCTGTATTATTTATTAAAACATTATAAACGTGTCAGTTAAACGAAAAAAAAACACCGAATATATCTTGGATTGAACTTACGTTGTAACTTGGATAAACAAATTTAAATCGCAGAATAAGAAATTTTCATCGTGATTTCGAAATCCTCGATTCCCTGTTGTGAACCCCTAAACACATGACCTTGATAATGAAAAACACCCAGATGACAACAATCAATGGGTATTGTACACTGTACGACAACGTTGCGATAGTGATGAAACTACGTTTGATTATATTCTGGCTTTTTAATCGGCCATTTAACAAATTAATAATCATGGAAGTAAATCGAAACTCTCGTCTCACAATCCAAACAACGCGAGCATTAGGATGCAAAGGCAAACAATGAAAAACGAAGTGAAAGTATTTTAATTTATCAGATATAATTCACAATCAGAGAGAACTTTTACAGGCAAAATATCGGACGTCACAAGTACTTAACTTCCGGTCAAAACGGAAACCTGAATAAACCGGCTCACTGTCCAAACCGGCCCTCTTTCATAGTCCCGTAGCCGGCCGGTTTATACAGGTTTTACTGTATAGTTCTCTGTTACTAATGGGCAAAGTTCATTAAAGATATAATTGTAAGAAGCAAAATCGTTCAGTAAAGTAAGAACTTCAAACACATCACCATCACCAAAATACAATTTTGTCATGAATCCATTTGTGTCCTTTGTTTGATATGCACATAGACCAAGGTGAGCGACACAGGCTCTTTAGAGCCTCTAGTTTTAAGTTCAAATAAAGTGATAATCATTGTATGTCAAAGCAACACTTTATGGTGTCTTGTACTGTAAAAATTAGCATACCTTTAATGGTATATAAGAAAGATTACTGGTTCCCAGAACTTCGGATGAACCAAAACAGGTACTTCAGATCTGACAAACAGGCAAAATGTACCCTCTTTTCAAAATTACAAGTCAAAGAGTGTTTTACAATGATCATTCAGCCTTCATTTATTACCAATAATGCCTAGATATTCTACATATTTTTAAAGTTACACTCGTAAGTAGAACTATTTTGTGTTCAATATGTACTACTTTCTAGAATGTGCTTTCTGGACGGACAAAATGATTTGATATAAAGAATGATATAAAAAAGAAGATGTGGTATGATTGCCAATGAGACAACTCTCCACAAGAGACCAAAATGACACAAATATTAACAACTATAGTATGTTTGTGTTGCTAAAAACATCTCTTTTCTCCTTTTTTGATTCTTCATAAAATAACGATATATTTTAATTTTCATTGCACATAGTCCTAATATCTATTTGCCACTCACTAAAATCTATAAAGCATTATTTGCATTTAGATATTCTTTCAGGCACAACCCACTAACATAACTGAATTAACTTAATAATGTTAAATATAATAAATTTTAAAACATGACTTTTGCCAAGATTGAAGCTTCCTTTTTTTATGTATTTTAGGCAATTATCTGTTTCAAGAAAGCCTTTAAGATTTTAAAACAAGGAAAGAGTTTTGAGGAGATTTTGGAATTAATAAACTTCAACATTGCAGAAACTTATTTTGAGATGTACAAACAACTTCAAGATCATCCTCCATTATCTGCTTGTGCACAGGAAGAGGTATAATTTAGTGAACAGTTTTTAAATTGAAATAACATGTTAAGTTGAGCAATTTATAACTTACCTGGCCTCAAAGGCCATGCCAGCTTTAGCTGTCACTTGGCATTCTTCATCAGCTTATGTCCTTAAACTTTTTTAAAGATCATCTCTGAAACTTCAAAACCAATTTCCACCAAATTTGGGGTGAATGTTCCTAAGGGTACGTAGCATATGGTTAGTGGCATCCATTTTCTGGTCAGGTAACAAACAAAAATTAGCTGCCATGGAATAAAATAGAACATTAAAGTAAAATGCAGGAATGTTCTAAAATCTTGACAACCCTAGTAAAAAAAGAAAATCTGACAGTAAAAATGGCATAATCTACATATTTCCTATTATCATTTAAGTATCCAATAGAACACACCAGCGAAATTGTGGGCATATATAGCTTGTAAACTGTTGTAGGATGAATTTTTGTAAAAGATATTATGACTGTTAGAACTTCATATAAGGTATCAAAGACCCTATCCCTTTTTTCCAAAGTCCGTTATTTGTTTCCTTTCTGTTAAATTCAATTATTTTCGTGTTTCTTGCCTTATACCACAATTATTCTTCCCCTTTGCTACAATGCATTATTTAATAAAAGTCAAATTAAATTAAAGAATTGCACCACTTCAAACATGAAATCAATGAAACTGTTTATAGACCATTATTATTTTTATAAAATATGCTTCTAGGACATTCCAACAGTGTTTTTCCTTTTGAGAGCTGTATTAACATGCCAATGATAGGATTTGAATCTCGTATAAATGACTATGGCTCATTTGAGGGGTGGTCGGAGGGGCCCTGATCCCGAAATCCAGGGCTTAAAAACATGAAATCCTGAGGTGCGTATTTTAACGAAATTCCTATCCCGATATCCCGAAATTCAATAAACATATTCCTGCATCCCGTAAGGCTCAATCCCGAAATCCTGAGCTTAAAAGCACTCGATCCCGACGTCCTGAATAAGTCCTGCCTCTCTCTAATTTCTAAACATTGAAAAAAATTGCCGATATGGCATCCATATACTATGGACACATTCTTGTTTCCCCATGCTTTACTTATTTCAATTATATGCACCTGGTATGACCCCTTTGATAGTAAATATTTCAGAAAACAGTAGACAGAATACAGAGAGTCTCTATATATTATAGAAGTTGTATAATCGTAGTTTACATGTGGATAAACCCGAAAAATAATTGTATTTAAAGAGGTATAATAGTTGTGATTCTTGCGATCTAAAAACCATGATATGGAGAAAGCTCTGATTGGCTAATTTATTTTTCATGTTTGTAATCTATCAAACGATTGGTTGGTTTTGTGCATGTTTAAAACCGGAAGTCTTATCTATGACTAAAAGTCAGTCTGATGATGGAAAAATATCCGGACACCTATTTTGTCGTTTTTCATCCAAAATAACTCAATCTGAATAATCATAAAAATGGATGACAAATGCGACTATGCATGTTACCCAAAGAACACAGAGTCATGATGATTGATTTATTGTGGAAGGAAGAGAAGTGACACACAAAATGAGGTCTTCTCGTTTAATAGTATAGATAAGGAGTTATTTGCCCAATAAAATGATAAATTATGATTTGTTACTAATTTGATGTTTTTATACACCTGTTTATGGGACGTACTATGGTATACTGTTGTTCGTCGGTCGTCAACATGTCAGACAATAACTCAAAAAGGCTTGAACAAAATTACTTTGGTGAATTGTTTATATCTATTGATGTAAGCTCCCTTTCATTTTTCATAAATTTCAGATTTTAAGTTTTTCCAGTTTTCTGACAATAATTCAAAAATGCTTTCAGCAGTTTTCATGAAACTTTATGTTTAAATCTATTGTTCTAAGCTCCCTTTTGATTTTAATAGATTTTAGATTTTACGATTTGATTTTATTTATAAAAAAGGGGTGATCTTCCAGTTTTCTGAAAATGCTTTGAGCAGTTATCATAAAAAAAATAGGTGACTGGTTTACATCTATTAAGATAACCTCCCTTTAGTTTTTTATGAATTTTTTATATGACATTTTGAACTTTATCATCATCTTTTAAAAAGTGACAGGCATCTCATGCACTCATAGCGCAGCTGTTTATTCTCTTTCATTTCAGAAAATAAAATAGATAGGTGGAAACTGTGAACAGCAAACATATTCACTAATATTTGATCTACAAATTCAAATACAACTGAAATTTCTAGATGACTCCTAATAAGGAGTTGCAGCCTTAAGCAACAGTTTTTGACAAATTTTCCTGTCATTGTAATCTTTTTATGCCCCCTCAACTATATTTTACCCTGGCAATTACAAGTTTGGGAGCATATTGCTTAACACCTGTCTGTCTGTTCTTCTGTCTGTCCTAAGCCGTCTGTCCCATTATGGGTATAGATATTCTGCATAACTTCTCCCACAGTTTGAATCCTAGGAAGTTTTCACTTTGCTGTCTGTTTGTACATATATTGAAGGTGTGTATATGGTCAGGTTTTTGATTTTTATTAATATTTGCTCTTTTGGGAGATAGTTGAACTTTGTCATTTTTGGAGTATATATTTGCATAAGAGGTGCATAGCATTTCTGGATAACTCCTACAATTTGAATGCTAGGAAGTTTTCACTTTTCAGGCTGAATGTACATATATTGAAGGTGTGCACTTTGTCTAGTTTAAAGATTGTCTCATCTGAAACAACTGAATCTATTTCAATCAAAGTTTTTTAAAATGATCTTTAGGGTATTCAAATAAAATTGGTAAATTTCAGTTTTGCACTCTAACCAACATGGATGACCAGAATCATAGTACGACTTGGGAATAAAATGCAAATTTTGTCTATTATCTTGAAGCCCTTAAATAATGGACATGATGGATAGAGAAAATCTGATATAACTTATAAGGAGAAATGTAACATTTGGTTTCTAGACAATAACTTTAGTTAAAGTGTATGGATCTCTATGAAATTTTACAAGAAGGTTCATTTCCACAAAAAGGAAGGTTGAGATTGATATTGAGGGTTATGGTTCTAACAGTTTAGGAATAAGGGACCAAAAAGGGGTCAAAAACAAACATTTTTATTATAAAACCCAAATTCAAACAGTATCAAGCTTGAATATTGTGTCCAAACTTGCCCCAACTGTTCAGGATTTTGACCTCTCAGGTTGCGCTTATTATTTATTGGTTATTAGTCCTCTACCGACAAAGTCAAAGGGGACTCTAGGTTTGCACTCCGTCTGTCTCTCTGTCCATCTGTCAGTCCCGCAAATCAGTTTTCCACACTTTTTATACGATCGCAAAAATTTTAATTTTTCGTCGTATATTGCTTTCACGTTGGCGTTGTCGTCTTGCATCTTCGTCTTGCGTCGTCGTCCGAATACTTTTAGTTTTCGCACTCTAACTTTAGTAAAAGTGAATAGAAATCTATGAAATTTTAATACAAGGTTTATGACCATAAAAGGAAGGTTAGGATTGATTTTGGGAGTTTAGGTCCCAACAGTTTAGGAATAAGGGGCCAAAAAGGGGCCTAAATAAGCATTATTCTTGGTTTTCGCACAATAACTTTAGTATCAGTAAATAGAAATCTATGAAATTTTAAACACAAGGTTTGTGACCATCAAAGAAAGGTTGGGTTTGATTTTGGGAGTTTTGGTCCAAACAGTTTAGAAATAAGGGGCCTAAAGGGTCCAAAATTGAGCTTTGTTTGATTTCATCAAAAATTGAATAATTAGGGTTCTTTGATTTGCCGAATCTAACTGTGTATGTACAAAAATGTAGATTCTTAATTTTTGGTCCCGTTATCAAATTGATCTACATTAAGGTCAAAAGGGTCCAAAATTAAACTTAGTTTGATTTTAACAAAAATTGAATCCTTGGGGTTCTTTGATATGCTGAATCTATAAATGTACATAGATTTTTAATTATTGGTCCAGTTTTCAAGTTGGTCCAAATCGGGGTCCAAAATTAAACTTTGTTTGATTTCATCAAAAATTGAATAATTGGTGTTCTTTGATATGCCAAATCTTACTGTGTATGTAGGTTCTTAATTTTTGGTCCCGTTTTCAAATTGGTCTACAGTAAAGTCCAAAGAGTCCAAAATTAAACTAAGTTTGATTTTAACAAAAATTGAATTCTTGGGCTTTTTTGATATGCTCAATCTAAACATGTACTTAGATTTTTGATGATGTTTTCAAGTTGGTTCAAATCAGGATCCAAAATTATTATATTTAGTATTGTGCAATAGCAAGAAATTTTCAATTGCACAGTATTCAGCAATAGCAAGAAATCTTTAATTGCACAGTATTGTGCAATAACACAAGAAATTTTCAATTGCACAGTATTGCGCAATAGCAAGAAATCTTCAATTGCACATACAGTATTGTGCAATAGCAAATATTTTCAATTGCACAGTATTGCGCAATAGCAAGAAATTTTTTTTTTGTCCAGAATATATAGTAGTTGAATCAACTTAAATCGTTGTTTTATACAAAATACAATGTATATTCACTTTTACTACCAACTGATAAATTAAAACAATCTTAATTACCATTCAGTGATAACAAGCACCTTTTGTTACATTTTAATATTTTATGATGTATTTAAATGAGTAGTTATTGTTGCAAACTCCATTAGAAATTTTGATTGAGATCAGTTTTGGAAAAAGGGAAAGGATTTTCATAAATAAAAAGAAAATTTCTTCAAACATTTTTTTGAGAGGATTAATATTCACCCAAGAGAAAATTAATCTGGAATTCCACTGGAATCCCGGCTGGAATTTTGATGGGATTCCAAGTGGGATCCCACCTAATTCCACCGGGATAAAATTTCGGGAATCCCGCCAAAAGTCCGGGAATTCTGATGTAAATCCCGGTTGAAATATACTGGGATCCCACTGGGATATTGTGGGAATTCAATTGGGATCCCACTGGGATAAAATTTCAGGATTCCCGCTAAATAAGTGGTATCCCGATGTAAATGTAATGTGATAAAATTTCGGGATTCCCGTAGAAGAAGCGGGATCCCGATGTAAATCCCAGTGGAAATATACTGGGATTCCCGGAAAAAAAAGCAGGATCCCAAAAATAAATACCAGCAGGATATACATGCACCAATTCAAATTGCACTGCCACTGGGATTCCTGGGTTATTTATGCAAAAGGATACATATGTCATGTTTTCCTTTCTGTTAATTAATTTGCTGTCTCTGTACTTCCAACTAGAATTGCTGAGTAAATTATGGTAACTGGAATATCTGCATGCAATCAGTTTCGTTGGCAGCTCCATTTAAAAAGATCAGTATATCCCCTAAAAGTATCAAAAAAATCCACAAAGAATCATTTGTTCAATACGTTTTGAAGCAACAAATTCAATAGAAATATTATTGCATGTTAATGTTTATAGAATACAGTAGATTGGAAGCTAGTCCAAATAATTATGAAGTCTTGGAAGGTTATTTTATTTTTTTTGCAAATTAATTACCTTCCCCCTTTTTTATCCCCTGACGATAAATAACTAGCGACTTATTATTTTCACCAAATAAACATACACACAACTGAATTAAAGTTTGACATACCTACTATTTATGCCTGTTATGTGACAAGTTTAAAATAAGTTTATTCATGGCATGCATGTATATATATATATTTTCAGTTTATGCTTTCAGACTTTCTGAAGTTGATTTGCTCAGATAAAAACCATACAAATCATAGTTCCTCAATAAATTATTTTTATAATCATTATATGCACATATACACATGTTAAATTAAATTATTAATGCACTTATCTGAAAATATCTTCATCTTCGTCCTGTCCATAATTCAGCGTAAACAAATTTTGATGACGTTTTTACCAGTACACAAACGTCGACGTGACAATCTCGCCCCAAATTATATCGGCCAAGTTGATCTGTCTCCGTAACGGTATTATAAATAAATTAAGGGTATCGCATAAAAGTATTAATTACTGGCCAGTTTTTACTAAATATAAGAAAAGAATACTTTAGTAATCGGCACATGGTGCATGCGGATAAGATAGTGGCCGCATTATTTAGGACAGTTTTTTCTTGGGTCGAACTGTTCAGTACAAAGCACGTGGTCATCATTTTTTTTTACATTTTACATAAGTTGAGAGACCAACGTTTTACGACGTCAGTCATTATCTTATCATTGATGCCGGACGACAACTAATAGAAACGCACTTATGAGAAGTTGGGGAACATTAGAAACGCACAAGCTTGTCTGGCAAAACACCCGTTGACATTTCCTCGGACGCCCTGTCATTTTTATCGCGAAAATCTCGGCATTTTTCTGACTTATAAATATCTGTCAAACTGAGTATTAAGTGACACTTAAATGTGATTGGCTTCACCTGACAGCTTTGATGTCATACACATTGTTAATTAACACCAATAACCTATACTTGATGTTATTAGACACATTTGTATACACAAACAAAACACTTGCATATTTTCAACAACATAAATTAATTATGGTTCATACAATTTCCCGTTTTAACTAGACTGGGATCCCAGCATCAGACAGTTTTCCCGATTGGGATCCCAGCTTTAAACAGTTCCGATTGGGATCCCAGTGTCCGATATTTATCCCGTTTCATCTTGACTGGAATCCCGGCTTCAGACAGTTATCCCGAATGGGATCCCAGTTTCAGATATTTATCCCGAATGGGATCCCGCCTCCAGATGCTTATCCTGGCTTATCCCGACAATTTCACCGGGATTGCATTGGGATCCCGATCGATCCCGTTTTCGTTTTCTCTTGGGCAACAGCATAGTTAATTGCTCAAAGGGAAAAAAAATATTTTAAGTTCATTAGACCACATTCATTCTGTGTCAGAAACCTATGCTGTGTCAACTATTTAATCACAATCCAAATTTAGAGCTGAATCCAGCTTGAATGTTGTGTCCATACTTGCCCCAACCGTTCAGGGTTCAACCTCTGCAGTCGTATAAAGCTGCGCCCTGCGGAGCATCTGGTTGGGGGTTATTTTTGCTTTTTATATCATGAAAACTATGATAGATAGGGAGATAAATTTGAATTACAAATATGTTTAGCAGGACAAGATATATAAATATATGTCAACATCACCAGCATCACAAATTTTATTGGCAAACATAATAGGCAGTAAGAAAACAAAAATAATGGTCTGACTAACTGTCGCAGATGTAAAGCGCATTGTTTCAAAGAAATGAAATTGTATTAAAAGGTTTAATGATTTTTATTTCATTCATCTAAGAGGACATATGTGTTTTTGCAATCACGTTGCCTCTGTTGTAGTGCATCATTAACTTTTTCAAAAATTTTCTCCCCTGTGATACCGAGTCAATTTCTTTCAAACTAGATGTGAATGCTCTTTTGGGTATGTAGTTTAGTATGAGACTTTGCCATCCCTTGGCATACCTAATGTCTGTCATCTTTAATGTTTTTTAACTTTTCCATAATTTTTATCCTCTGCAGAAACTACTGGGCTTTGAACTTGGTTGAAATCATTCTTGGGATATCTTGTTTAAGCAATTGTGTTTGCTGAACATAGCGGCCAATGATAAAATGAGGTAAAACCCAAGTTTTGTCTCTCATTTTTAAATAAACACACTTTAAGTGTAATGAAAAAATTTGACCTGGGAAAAATAGTTTTATCATGGCAAGTTAAAGTTTTTAAGTTCTAATTTTGTTCCATTCTGATGATTTTGTGCAGAGTTATGGTCCTAGGACTTAGACTTAGAAAAATGCACTCAAATAATCAGTTTTCCGCACTTTTGACCTGGGAAAAATAGTTTTATCATGGCAAGTTAAAGTTTTTAAGTTCTAATTTTGTTCCATTCTGATGATTTTGTGCAGAGTTATGGTCCTAGGACTTAGACTTAGAAAAATGCACTCAAATAATCAGTTTTCCGCACTTTTTATATGCCCGTCGTCTTTTAGACGGGACGTATTATGGTATACCGTTGTCCGTCCGTCCGTCCGTCGTCCACACTTCGGACAATAACTCAAAAACACTTTCACCAATTTCCATGAAACTTAAGTGAATTGTTTATATTTATTGACGTAAGCTCTCTTTCGTTTTTTTTTTAATTTCAGATTTTAAGTTTTAGATTTATGGGGCTTTATTCATAAAAAAGAGGGGATTTTCAACACTTCGGACAATAACTCAAAACGGCTTTCACCAATGTCCATGAAACTTTGGTGAATTGTTTATATCTATTGATGTAAGCTCCCTTTCAATTTTTATAAATTTCAGATTTTAAGTTTTGGATTTATGGGGCTTTATTCATAAAAAAAAGGGGGATTTTCAACACTTCGGACAATAACTCAAAAAGGCTTTCACCAATGTCCATGAAACTTTGGTGAATTGTTTATATCTATTGATGTAAGCTCCCTTTCAATTTTTATAAATTTCAGATTTTAAGTTTTGGATTTATGGGGCTTTATTCATAAAAAAAAGGGGGATTTTCAACACTTCGGACAATAACTCAAAAAGGCTTTCACCAATGTCCATGAAACTTTGGTGAATTGTTTATATCTATTGATGTAAGCTCCCTTTCAATTTTTATAAATTTCAGATTTTAAGTTTTGGATTTATGGGGCTTTATTCATAAAAAAAGGGGGATTTTCAACACTTCGGACAATAACTCAAAAAGGCTTTCACCAATGTCCATGAAACTTTGGTGAATTGTTTATATCTATTGATGTAAGCTCCCTTTCAATTTTTATAATTTTCAGATCTTAAGTTTTGGATTTATGGGGCTTTATTCATAAAAAAAAGGGGGACTTTCAACACTTCGGAAAATAACTCAAAAAGGCTTTCACCAATGTCCATGAAACTTTAGTGAATTGTTTATATCTATTGATGTAAGCTCCCTTTCTTTTTTTTATAGTTTCAGATTTTACATTTCTGTGTTATGAAAGGGGGGATTTTCCAATTTTGGGACAATATTAAACTAACACTTTCACAAAATTTTATGCAACTTTGATAAATTGTTTATATCTATTGACATAAGCTCCCTTTCCATTTTTATAAATTTTAGATTTTATGTTTTCTTAAGTAATGAATTTTTATACTTAAAAAAGGGGGATTTTATGAAACTTTGGTGAATATATTAATGTAACATCCCTTTTGATTTGTATATATATTTCTAGTTGATCATATAAATTCATTTAAAGCATAAAAGACAAGTTAAAAGAGCAACGGGCGTATCATGCACTAAAGCGCAGCCCTTTATTTTTTTATTCTTGAAGATTTTGATTTGATAATTGGTTTTGTTACGACAAGTTACAGATCAAGTTCGAATTTTGTTGTGGTCTGATAATTTTTGTGCATAGTTATGGTCCTTAGGATTAGAAAATTTTAAATTACTCAAATAACCAGTTTTCTTGCATGAAAATATTGACTTGATATTTGTTATATACCGTAGTTTACGGCATGACAAATTATAGATCAAGTTAGAATTTCGTTCCAATTAAAAAAAGTTTTAAGTGGTAGGGTATATTGTATTGCCATGCAGTACTCTCAGAATGCTTGTTGATGTAATATTGAACAGATATATCATGTTAAGTAGGGGTGTTTGCGAAAAATACCAGTCGAGAGAATGTTAAATTTCACGAGCCGTAAGGCGAGGGAAATTCATTCTCAAGACTGGTATTTTTCGCAAATACCCCTCAATAACATGATATATCTGTTTAATAACACCGAATGATAATGTACTAAAACGCATTGATGATCGTTACGTTACAAGCGTCCAGTCGGATAGAGTATTTTTTGGCAAATACCACGGCAGAGAGAAGCGTCCAGTCGGATAGAGTATTTTTTGGCAAATACCACGGCAGAGAGGGTAAAAAAGGCATATCCTTTTAGCAAATACCCCGGTGGCGTTAAAAATGAACGATATTCATTTGATAACGGTAAATTGGTGAAAAATACACTGGCTATTAACCAATCAAAACCCCGGATTCTTACATAAGGTGTAATTATACTGTTTAACCATTTTATTAGCTCACCTGGCCCAAAGGGCCAAGTGAGCTTTTCCCAGCACTTGGCGTCCGGCGTCCGTCGTCCGTCGTCTGTCGTCCGTCGTCTGTCGTCCGGCGTCGTTAACTTTTACAAAAATCTTCTCCTCTGAAACTACTGGGCCAAATTTAACCAAACTTGGCCACAATCATCATTGGGGTATCTAGTTTAAAAAATGTGTCTGGTGACCCGGTCAACCAACCAAGATGGCCGCCATGGCTAAAAATAGAACATAGGGGTAAAATGCAGTTTTTGGCTTATAACTCAAAAACCAAAGCCTTTAGAGCAAATCTGACATGGGGTAAAATTGTTCATCAGGTCAAGATCTATCTGCCCTGAAATTTTCAGATGAATCGGACAACCCGTTGTTGGGTTGCTGCCCCTGAATTGGTAATTTTAAGGAAATTTTACTGTTTTTGGTTATTATCTTGAATATTATTATAGATAGAGATAAACTGTAAACAGCAATAATGTTCAGCAAAGTAAGATTTACAAATAAGTCAACCTGACCCAAATGGTCAGTTGACCCCTTTAGGAGTTATTGCCCTTTATAGTCAATTTTTAACCATTTTTCGTAAATCTTAGTTATCTTTTAGAAAAATCTTCTCCTCTGAAACTACTGGGCCAAATTAAACCAAACTTGGCCACAATCATCATTGGGGTATCTAGTTTAAAAAATGTGTCCGGTGACCCGGCCAACTTACCAAGATGGCCACCACGGCTAAAAATAGAACATAGGGGTAAAATGCAGTTTTTGGCTTATAACTCAAAAACCAAAGCATTTAGAGCAAATCTGACATGTGGTAAAAGTGTTTATCAGGTCAAGATCTACCTGTCCTGAAATTTTCAGATGAATCGGACAACCTGTTGTTGGGTTGCTGCCCCTGAATTGGTAATTTTAGGGAATTTTTGCTGTTTTTGGCTATTATCTTGAATATTATTATAGATAGAGATAAACTGTAAACAGCAATAATGTTCAGCAAAGTAAGATTTACAAATAAGTCAACATGACCAAAATGGTCAGTTGACCCCTTTAGGAGTTATTGACCTTTATAGTCAATTTTTAACCATTTTTCGTAAATCTTAGTAATCTTTTACAAAAATCTTCTCCTCTGAAACAACTGGGCCAAATTAATCCAAACTTGGCCACAATCATCTTTGGGATATCTAGTTTAAAAAATGTGTGGCGTGACCCGGCCAACCAACCAAGATGGCCGCCATGGCTAAAAATAGAACATAGGGGTAAAATGCAGTTTTTGGCTTATAACTCAAAAACCAAAGCATTTAGAGCAAATCTGACATGCGGTACAAGTGTTTATCAGGTCAAGATCTACCTGTCCTGAAATTTTCAGATGAATCGGACAACCTGTTGTTGGGTTGCTGCCCCTGAATTGGTAATTTTAAGGAAATTTTGCTGTTTTTGGTTATTATCTTGAATATTATTATAGATAGAGATAAACGGTAACAGCAATAATGTTCAGCAAAGTAAGATTTACAAATAAGTCAGCATGACCAAAATGGTCAGTTGACCCCTGAAGAAGTTATTGCCCTTTATAGTCAATTTTTAACCATTTTTTCGTAAATCTTAGTAATCTTTTACAAAAATCTTCTTCTCTGAAACTACTGGGCCAAATTAAACTAAGCTTTGCCACAATCAATATTGGGGTAATTTGTTTAAAAAATGTGTGGCGTGACCTGGCCAATCAACCAAAATGGCTGCCATGGCTAATAATAGAACATAGGGGTAAAATGCAGTTTTTGGCTTATAACTCAAAAACGAAGCATTAAGAGAAAATCTGACAGGGTTTAATTGTTTATCAGGTCAAGATCTATCTGCCCTGATGTTTTCACATGGATCGGACAACCCGTTGTTAGGTTACTGTCCTGAATTGGTAATTTTAAGGAAATTTTGCCGTTTTTTGTTATCATCTTGAATATTATTAGCTCACCTGGCCCAAAGGGCCAAGTGAGCTTTTCCCATCACTTGGCGTCCGTCGTCCGTCGTCTGTCGTCCGTCGTCCGGCGTCGTTAACTTTTACAAAAATCTTCTCCTCTGAAACTACTGGGCCAAATTACACCAAACTTGGCCAAAATCATCATTGGGGTATCTAGTTTAAAAAATGTGTCCGGTGACCCGGCCAACCATCCAAGATGGCCGCCATGGCTAAAAATAGAACATAGGGGTAAAATGCAGTTTTTGGCTTATAACTCAAAAACCAAAGCATTTAGAGCAAATCTGACTTAGGGTAAACTTGTGTAACAGGTCAAGATCTATCTGCCCTGAAATTTTCAGATAAATTGGATAACCTGTTGTTGGGTTGCTGCCCCTGAATTAGTAATTTTAAGGAAATTTTGCTGTTTTTGGTTATTATCTTGAATATTATTATAGATAGAGATAAACTGTAAACAGCAATAATGTTCAGCAAAGTAATATTTACAAATAAGTCAACATGACCGAAATGGTCAGTTGACCCCTTTAGGAGTTATTGCCCTTTATAGTCAATTTTTAACCATTTTTCGTAAATCTTAATAATCTTTTACAAAAATCTTCTCCTCTGAAACTACTTGGCCAAATCAATCCAAACTTGGCCACAACCATCTTTGGGGTATGTAGTTTGAAAAATGTGTCCAGTGACCCAGCCATCCAATCAAGATGGCCGCCATGGCTAAAAATAGAACCTTGGGTAAAATGCAGTTTTTGGCTTATAACTCAAAAACCAAAGCATTTAGAGTAAATCTGACATGAGGTAAATTTGTTTATCAGGTCAAGATCTACCTGCCCTGAAATTTTCAGATGAATTGGACAACCCGGTTTTGGGTTGCTGCCCCAGAATAAGTAATTTTAATGAAATTTTGCTGTTTTTGGTTATTATCTTGAATATTATTATAGATAGAGATAAACTGTAAACAGCAATAATCTGCAGCAAAAAAAGATTAACAAATAAGTCAACATGACCGAAATGGTCAGTTGACCCCTTTAGGAGTTATTGCCCTTAATAGTCAATTTTTAACGATTTTTCGTAAATCTTAGTAATCTTTTACATCTTCTCCTCTGAAACTACTTGGCCAAATTACACCAAACTTGGCCAAAATCATCATTGGGGTATCTTGTTTAAAAAATGTGTCCGGTGACCCGGCCAACCATCCAAGATGGCCGCCATGGCTAAAAATAGAACATAGGGGCAGTTTTGGGCTTATAACTCAAAAACCAAAGCATTTAGAGCAAATCTGACAGGGGTAAAATTGTGTAACAGGTCAAGATCTATCTGCCCTGAAATTTTCAGATAAATCGGATAACCTGTTGTTGGGTTGCTGCCCCTGAATTAGTAATTTTAAGGAAATTTTGCTGTTTTTGGTCATTATCTTGAATATTGTTATAGATAGAGATAAACTGTAAACAGCAATAATGTTCAGCTAAGTAAGATCTAGAAATAAGTCAACATGACCAAAATCGTCAGTTGACCCCTTAAGGAGTTGTTGCCCATTTTATTCAATTTTTAAAAGAGAAAATTCTAAGTACCAAGAATGTTCAGTAAAGTAAGATCTACAAACACATCACTATCAGCAAAACACAATTTTGTCATGAATCCATCTGTGTCCTTTGTTTAATATGCACATAGACCAAGGTGAGCGACACAGGCTCTTTAGAGCCTCTAGTTTTGTTTTGACTATTGTCTTGAATACTATTTACATGAATAAAGATTGATAGAAGATTATAACCAAACAAAACAGATTTTTGTGATAAATTCTATTCTACAGAGCCTCTAGTTTAGTCATGATAATGGTTATTTTATGTTAAAGCTATCCATTAAGTTCAATTAAAAATGAAAAAGAAAACTACTGAAATTCTAGATGTCAATAGTTTTAAAAGTTTTGGATCTTTAATACAACCACAACCGCTAAAAATGGTCATTATATTGGTATCAAGTGGTTGTCATCTGCGTCGTCCGAAGACGTTTGGTTTCCAGACAATAACTTTAGTTCAAGTGTATGGATCTCTATGAAATTAATCCAAAATGTTCAATACCATAAAAGGATTGTTGGGATTGTTTTTGGGGGAGATGGTCCAAGGTATTACGGGCCAAACAAGCATTGTTCTAGTTTCAGGACAATAACTTTTGTCTAAGTATTTTGATTGTTCTATAATTGTACAACAAGGTTCAATACCACAAGTAAAAGGTTGGAATGCAGTTTGGGGGTTATGATGACAATAGTTAAGGAATTGAGGACCAAAAAGGGGCCAAAGACAAGCATTTTTGTAGTTTCCAAAGAATAACTTGTTTGTAAGTTTATTGATCTCTCTGACATTGTACCACAATGTTCCCTATCACAAAGGGAAGGCTGGGATTGAGTTTGGGGGAAATGGCCCAAAAAATGCAGGATTTCGGGACAAAAAAGGGGCCAAAAACAAGCACTTTTTCTAGTTTCCAGACAATAACTTTGTGTTTTAGTGTATTAATCTCTCTAAAATTGTACAAGGTTCCATATTACAAAGAAAAGGCTGGGATTGAGTTTGGTGGTATTTGCTACCAGGGGGGTTTCAAAAAGTTTGGGGGGAGGGGGATTTTTTTTCCAAATTTTTTTAAGGAGTTCATATTTTTTTTTTTCAAAGTTTTTCAAATTTCTAATTTTTGAAAAGTTTCATGAAGAAATCTTCAATTACAAAGTAATGCACAATAGATTTGTAAGAGCTTTGACCACATTTAATTTGTGTAAGAAACCTATAGCTGACTATGCGGTATGGGCTTTGCTAATTGTCGAAGGCCGTACAGTGACCTATAGTTGTTAATGTTTGTGTCATTTTGGTCTTTTGTGGATAGTTGTCTCATTGGCAATCATACCACATCTTCTTTTTTAGCTCACCTGGCCCGAAGGGCCAAGTGAGCTTTTCTCATCACTTGGCGTCCGGCGGCGTCCGTCGTCGTCCGGCGTCATTAACTTTTACAAAAATCTTCTCCTCTGAAACTGCTGGGCCAAATTAAACCAAACTTGGCCATAATCATTATTAGGGTATCTAGTTTACAAATTGTGTCCGGTGACCTGCCCAACCTTCCAAGATGGCCGCCATGGCTAAAAATAGAACATAGGGGTAAAATGCAGTTTTTGGCTTATAACTCAAAAACCAAAGCATTTAGAGCAAATCTGACATGTGTAAAATTGTTCATCAGGTCAAGATCTATCTGCCCTGAAATTTTCAGATGAATCGGACAACTCGTTGTTGGGTTGCTGCCCCTGAATTGGTAATTTTAAGGAAATTTTGCTGTTTTTGGTTATTATCTTGAATATTATTATAGATAGAGATAAACTGTAAACAGCAATAATGTTCAGCAAATTAAGATTTACAAATAAGTCAACATGACTGAAATGGTCAGTTGACCCGTTTAAGAGTTATTGCCCTTTATAGTCAATTTTTAACCATTTTTCGTAAATCTTAGTAATCTTTTACAAAAATCTTCTCCTCTGAAACAACTGAGCCAAATTAAACTAAACTTGGCCACAACTATCATTTGGGTATCTAGTTTAAAAAATGTGTGGCGTGACCCACCCACCCAACCAAGATGGCTGCAACAGCTTAAAATAGAACATAGGGGTAAAATGCAGTTTTTGGCTTATAACTCAAAAACCAAAGCATTTAGAGCAAATCTGACATGTGTAAAATTGTTCATCAGGTCAAGATCTATCTGCCCTGAAATTTTCAGATGAATCGGACAACCCGTTGTTGGGTTGCTGCCCCTGAATTGGTAATTTTAAGGAAATTTTGCTGTTTTTGGTTATTATCTTGAATATTATTATAGATAGAGATAAACTAAACAGCAATAATGTTCAGCAAATTAAGATTTACAAATAAGTCAACATGACCGAAATGGTCAGTTGACCCGTTTAAGAGTTATTGCCCTTTATAGTCAATTTTTAACCA
Organism: Mytilus galloprovincialis; assembly: GCF_965363235.1. Classification (NCBI taxonomy): domain Eukaryota; kingdom Metazoa; phylum Mollusca; class Bivalvia; order Mytilida; family Mytilidae; genus Mytilus; species Mytilus galloprovincialis. The sequence goes on along the minus strand of NC_134845.1, from coordinate 76,690,644 downwards.
TTTTTCGTAAATCTTAGTAATCTTTTACAAAAATCTTCTCCTCTGAAACAACTGGGCCAAATTAAACCAAACTTGGCCACAACTATCATTTGGGTATCTAGTTTAAAAAATGTGTGGCGTGACCCACCCACCCAACCAAGATGGCCGCAACAGCTTAAAATAGAACATAGGGGTAAAATGCAGTTTTTGGCTTATAACTCAAAAACCAAAGCATTTAGAGCAAATCTGACATGTGTAAAATTGTTCATCAGGTCAAGATCTATCTGCCCTGAAATTTTCAGATGAATCGGACAACCCGTTGTTGGGTTGCTGCCCCTGAATTGGTAATTTTAAGGAAATTTTGCTGTTTTTGGTTATTATCTTGAATATTATTATAGATAGAGATAAACTGTAAACAGCAATAATGTTCAGCAAAGTAAGATTTACAAATAAGTCAACATGACCGAAATGGTCAGTTGACCCGTTTAAGAGTTATTGCCCTTTATAGTCAATTTTTAACCATTTTTCGTAAATCTTAGTAATCTTTTACAAAAATCTTCTCCTCTGAAACAACTGGGCCAAATTAAACTAAACTTGGCCACAACTATTATTTGGGTATCTAGTTTAAAAAATGTGTGGCGTGACCCACCCACCCAACCAAGATGGCTGCAACAGCTTAAAATAGAACATAGGGGTAAAATGCAGTTTTTGGCTTATAACTCAAAAACCAAAGCATTTAGAGCAAATCTGACATGTGTAAAATTGTTCATCAGGTCAAGATCTATCTGCCCTGAAATTTTCAGATGAATCGGACAACCCGTTGTTGGGTTGCTGCCCCTGAATTGGTAATTTTAAGGAAATTTTGCTGTTTTTGGTTATTATCTTGAATATTATTATAGATAGAGATAAACTGTAAACAGCAATAATGTTCAGCAAATTAAGATTTACAAATAAGTCAACATGACCGAAATGGTCAGTTGACCCGTTTAAGAGTTATTGCCCTTTATAGTCAATTTTTAACCATTTTTCGTAAATCTTAGTAATCTTTTACAAAAATCTTCTCCTCTGAAACAACTGGGCCAAATTAAACCAAACTTGGCCACAACTATCATTTGGGTATCTAGTTTAAAAAATGTGTGGCGTGACCCACCCACCCAACCAAGATGGCCGCAACAGCTTAAAATAGAACATAGGGGTAAAATGCAGTTTTTGGCTTATAACTCAAAAACCAAAGCATTTAGAGCAAATCTGACATGTGTAAAATTGTTCATCAGGTCAAGATCTATCTGCCCTGAAATTTTCAGATGAATCAGACAACCCGTTGTTGGGTTGCTGCCCCTGAATTGGTAATTTTAAGGAAATTTTGCTGTTTTTGGTTATTATCTTGAATATTATTATAGATAGAGATAATCTGTAAACAGCAATAATGTTCAGCAAATTAAGATTTACAAATAAGTCAACATGACTGAAATGGTCAGTTGACCCGTTTAAGAGTTATTGCCCTTTATAGTCAATTTTTAACCATTTTTCGTAAATCTTAGTAATCTTTTACAAAAATCTTCTCCTCTGAAACAACTGGGCCAAATTAAACCAAACTTGGCCACAACTATCATTTGTGTATCTAGTTTAAAAAATGTGTGGCGTGACCCACCCACCCAACCAAGATGGTCGCAACAGCTTAAAATAGAACATAGGGGTAAAATGCAGTTTTTGGCTTATAACTCAAAAACCAAAGCATTTAGAGCAAATCTGACATGTGTAAAATTGTTCATCAGGTCAAGATGTATCTGCCCTGAAATTTTCAGATGAATCGGACAACCCGTTGTTGGGTTGCTGCCCCTGAATTGGTAATTTTAAGGAAATTTTGCTGTTTTTGGTTATTATCTTGAATATTATTATAGATAGAGATAAACTGTAAACAGCAATAATGTTCAGCAAAGTAAGATTTACAAATAAGTCAACATGACCGAAATGGTCAGTTGACCCGTTTAAGAGTTATTGCCCTTTATAGTCAATCTTTAACCATTTTTCGTAAATCTTAGTAATCTTTTACAAAAATCTTCTCCTCTGAAACTGCTGGGCCAAATTAAACCAAACTTGGCCATAATCATTATTAGGGTATCTAGTTTAAAAATTGTGTCCAGTGACCTGCCCAACCTTCCAAGATGGCTGCCATGGCTAAAAATATAACATAGGGGTAAAATGGAGTTTTTGGCTTATAACTCAAAAACAAAGCATTTAGAGCAAATCTGACATGGGTAAAATTGTTCATCAGGTCAAGATCTATCTACCCTGAAATTTTCAGATGAATCGGACAACCCGTTGTTGGGTTGCTGCCCCTGAATTGGTAATTTTAAGGAAATTTTGCTGTTTTTGGTTATTATCTTGAATATTATTATAGATAGAGATAATCTGTAAACAGCAATAATGTTCAGCAAATTAAGATTTACAAATAAGTCAACATGACTGAAATGGTCAGTTGACCCGTTTAAGAGTTATTGCCCTTTATAGTCAATTTTTAACCATTTTTCGTAAATCTTAGTAATCTTTTACAAAAATCTTCTCCTCTGAAACAACTGGGCCAAATTAAACCAAACTTGGCCACAACTATCATTTGGGTATCTAGTTTAAAAAATGTGTGGCGTGACCCACCCACCCAACCAAGATGGTCGCAACAGCTTAAAATAGAACATAGGGGTAAAATGCAGTTTTTGGCTTATAACTCAAAAACCAAAGCATTTAGAGCAAATCTGACATGTGTAAAATTGTTCATCAGGTCAAGATCTATCTGCCCTGAAATTTTCAGATGAATCGGACAACCCGTTGTTGGGTTGCTGCCCCTGAATTGGTAATTTTAAGGAAATTTTGCTGTTTTTGGTTATTATCTTGAATATTATTATAGATAGAGATAAACTGTAAACAGCAATAATGTTCAGCAAAGTAAGATTTACAAATAAGTCAACATGACCGAAATGGTCAGTTGACCTGTTTAAGAGTTATTGCCCTTTATAGTCAATTTTTAACCATTTTTCGTAAATCTTAGTAATCTTTTACAAAAATCTTCTCCTCTGAAACAACTGGGCCAAATTAAACCAAACTTGGCCACAACTATCATTTGGGTATCTAGTTTAAAAAATGTGTGGCGTGACCCACCCACCCAACCAAGATGGTCGCAACAGCTTAAAATAGAACATAGGGGTAAAATGCAGTTTTTGGCTTATAACTCAAAAACCAAAGCATTTAGAGCAAATCTGACATGTGTAAAATTGTTCATCAGGTCAAGATCTATCTGCCCTGAAATTTTCAGATGAATCGGACAACCCGTTGTTGGGTTGCTGCCCCTGAATTGGTAATTTTAAGGAAATTTTGCTGTTTTTGGTTATTATCTTGAATATTATTATAGATAGAGATAAACTGTAAACAGCAATAATGTTCAGCAAAGTAAGATTTACAAATAAGTCAACATGACCGAAATGGTCAGTTGACCCGTTTAAGAGTTATTGCCCTTTATAGTCAATTTTTAACCATTTTTCGTAAATCTTAGTAATCTTTTACAAAAATCTTCTCCTCTGAAGCTGCTGGGCCAAATTAAACCAAACTTGGCCATAATCATTATTAGGGTATCTAGTTTAAAAATTGTGTCCAGTGACCTGCCCAACCTTCCAAGATGGCCGCCATGGCTAAAAATATAACATAGGGGTAAAATGCAGTTTTTGGCTTATAACTCAAAAACAAAGCATTTAGAGCAAATCTGACATGGGTAAAATTGTTCATCAGGTCAAGATCTATCTGCCCTGAAATTTTCAGATGAATCGGACAACCCGTTGTTGGGTTGCTGCCCCTGAATTGGTAATTTTAAGGAAATTTTGCTGTTTTTGGTTATTATCTTGAATATTATTATAGATAGAGATAAACTGTAAACAGCAATAATGTTCAGCAAAGTAAGATTTACAAATAAGTCAACATGACCGAAATGGTCAGTTGACCCGTTTAAGAGTTATTGCCCTTTATAGTCAATTTTTAACCATTTTTCGTAAATCTTAGTAATCTTTTACAAAAATTTTCTCCTCTGAAACAACTGGGCCAAATTAAACCAAACTTGGCCACAACTATCATTTGGGTATCTAGTTTAAAAAATGTGTGGCGTGACCCACCCACCCAACCAAGATGGCCGCAACAGCTTAAAATAGAACATAGGGGTAAAATGCAGTTTTTGGCTTATAACTCAAAAACCAAAGCATTTAGAGCAAATCTGACATGGGTAAAATTGTTCATCAGGTCAAGATCTATCTGCCCTGAAATTTTCAGATGAATCGGACAACCCGTTGTTGGGTTGCTGCCCCTGAATTGGTAATTTTAAGGAAATTTTGCTGTTTTTGGTTATTATCTTGAATATTATTATAGATAGAGATAAACTGTAAACAGCAATAATGTTCAGCAAATTAAGATTTACAAATAAGTCAACTAGACCGAAATGGTCAGTTGACCCGTTTAAGAGTTATTGCCCTTTATAGTCAATTTTTAACCATTTTTCGTAAATCTTAGTAATCTTTTACAAAAATCTTCGTCTCTGAAACAACTGGGCCAAATTAAACCAAACTTGGCCACAACTATCATTTGGGTATCTAGTTTAAAAAATGTGTGGCGTGACCCACCCACCCAACCAAGATGGCCGCAACAGCTTAAAATAGAACATAGGGGTAAAATGCAGTTTTTGGCTTATAACTCAAAAACCAAAGCATTTAGAGCAAATCTGACATGTGTAAAATTGTTCATCAGGTCAAGATCTATCTGCCCTGAAATTTTCAGATGAATCGGACAACCCGTTGTTGGGTTGCTGCCCCTGAATTGGTAATTTTAAGGAAATTTTGCTGTTTTTGGTTATTATCTTGAATATTATTATAGATAGAGATAAACTGTAAACAGCAATAATGTTCAGCAAAGTAAGATTTACAAATAAGTCAACATGACCGAAATGGTCAGTTGACCCATTTAAGAGTTATTGCCCTTTATAGTCAATTTTTAACCATTTTTCGTAAATCTTAGTAATCTTTTACAAAAATCTTCTCCTCTGAAACAACTGAGCCAAATTAAACTAAACTTGGCCACAACTATCATTTGGGTATCTAGTTTAAAAAATGTGTGGCGTGACCCACCCACCCAACCAAGATGGCTGCAACAGCTTAAAATAGAACATAGGGGTAAAATGCAGTTTTTGGCTTATAACTCAAAAACCAAAGCATTTAGAGCAAATCTGACATGTGTAAAATTGTTCATCAGGTCAAGATCTATCTGCCCTGAAATTTTCAGATGAATCGGACAACCCGTTGTTGGGTTGCTGCCCCTGAATTGGTAATTTTAAGGAAATTTTGCTGTTTTTGGTTATTATCTTGAATATTATTATAGATAGAGATAAACTAAACAGCAATAATGTTCAGCAAATTAAGATTTACAAATAAGTCAACATGACCGAAATGGTCAGTTGACCCGTTTAAGAGTTATTGCCCTTTATAGTCAATTTTTAACCATTTTTCGTAAATCTTAGTAATCTTTTACAAAAATCTTCTCCTCTGAAACAACTGGGCCAAATTAAACCAAACTTGGCCACAACTATCATTTGGGTATCTAGTTTAAAAAATGTGTGGCGTGACCCACCCACCCAACCAAGATGGCCGCAACAGCTTAAAATAGAACATAGGGGTAAAATGCAGTTTTTGGCTTATAACTCAAAAACCAAAGCATTTAGAGCAAATCTGACATGTGTAAAATTGTTCATCAGGTCAAGATCTATCTGCCCTGAAATTTTCAGATGAATCGGACAACCCGTTGTTGGGTTGCTGCCCCTGAATTGGTAATTTTAAGGAAATTTTGCTGTTTTTGGTTATTATCTTGAATATTATTATAGATAGAGATAAACTGTAAACAGCAATAATGTTCAGCAAAGTAAGATTTACAAATAAGTCAACATGACCGAAATGGTCAGTTGACCCGTTTAAGAGTTATTGCCCTTTATAGTCAATTTTTAACCATTTTTCGTAAATCTTAGTAATCTTTTACAAAAATCTTCTCCTCTGAAACAACTGGGCCAAATTAAACTAAACTTGGCCACAACTATTATTTGGGTATCTAGTTTAAAAAATGTGTGGCGTGACCCACCCACCCAACCAAGATGGCTGCAACAGCTTAAAATAGAACATAGGGGTAAAATGCAGTTTTTGGCTTATAACTCAAAAACCAAAGCATTTAGAGCAAATCTGACATGTGTAAAATTGTTCATCAGGTCAAGATCTATCTGCCCTGAAATTTTCAGATGAATCGGACAACCCGTTGTTGGGTTGCTGCCCCTGAATTGGTAATTTTAAGGAAATTTTGCTGTTTTTGGTTATTATCTTGAATATTATTATAGATAGAGATAAACTGTAAACAGCAATAATGTTCAGCAAATTAAGATTTACAAATAAGTCAACATGACCGAAATGGTCAGTTGACCCGTTTAAGAGTTATTGCCCTTTATAGTCAATTTTTAACCATTTTTCGTAAATCTTAGTAATCTTTTACAAAAATCTTCTCCTCTGAAACAACTGGGCCAAATTAAACCAAACTTGGCCACAACTATCATTTGGGTATCTAGTTTAAAAAATGTGTGGCGTGACCCACCCACCCAACCAAGATGGCCGCAACAGCTTAAAATAGAACATAGGGGTAAAATGCAGTTTTTGGCTTATAACTCAAAAACCAAAGCATTTAGAGCAAATCTGACATGTGTAAAATTGTTCATCAGGTCAAGATCTATCTGCCCTGAAATTTTCAGATGAATCAGACAACCCGTTGTTGGGTTGCTGCCCCTGAATTGGTAATTTTAAGGAAATTTTGCTGTTTTTGGTTATTATCTTGAATATTATTATAGATAGAGATAAACTGTAAACAGCAATAATGTTCAGCAAATTAAGATTTACAAATAAGTCAACATGACCGAAATGGTCAGTTGACCCATTTAAGAGTTATTGCCCTTTATAGTCAATTTTTAACCATTTTTCGTAAATCTTAGTAATCTTTTACAAAAATCTTCTCCTCTGAAACAACTGGGCCAAATTAAACCAAACTTGGCCACAACTATCATTTGGGTATCTAGTTTAAAAAATGTGTGGCGTGACCCACCCACCCAACCAAGATGGCCGCAACAGCTTAAAATAGAACATAGGGGTAAAATGCAGTTTTTGGCTTATAACTCAAAAACCAAAGCATTTAGAGCAAATCTGACATGGGTAAAATTGTTCATCAGGTCAAGATCTATCTACCCTGAAATTTTCAGTTGAATCGGACAACCCATTGCTGGGTTGCTGCCCCTGAATTGGTAATTATAAGGAAATTTTGCTGTTTTTGGTTATTATCTTGAATATTATTATAGATAGAGATAAACTGTAAACAGCAATAATGTTCAGCAAAGTAAGATTGACGAATAAGTCAACATGACTGAAATGGTCAGTTGACCCATTTAGGAGTAATTGCCCTTTATAGTCAATTTTTAACCATTTTTCGTAAATCTTAGTAATGTTTTACAAAAATCTTCTCCTCTGAAACTACTGGGCCAAGTTAATTATAGATAGAGATAATTGTAAGCAGCTAGAATATTCAGTAAATTAAGATGTACAAACACATCACCATCACCAAAACACAATTTTGTCATGAATCAATCTGCGTCCTTTGTTTAATATTCACATAGACCAAGGTGAGCGACACAGGCTCTTTAGAGCCTCTAATTATACTATATCATGTTAAAAATTTGGTCACAATCCAAATTCAAACAGTATCAAGCTTGAATAATGTGTCCACATTTGCCCCAACTGTTCAGGGTTTGACCTCTGCGGTCGTATCAGGCTGCGCTCATCAAAGCATTTTTACTGTAATTACATTTTACATTTAATATTGTTTTAATCTGAACTATGATACTTTTAATTATTAGGTTGAAAAAGAAGTTGAAAAGGGAATGGAAGAAGTATTACAATACTGCAGTAAAAAGATAACATCTGCGAATCAACCATTGTATAGGAAAAGAGCTGGAACTGTCAATCAAAGACTAGCTTCATTATATCATAATAGACTACAAAAGGTAACTTAATGTACTGATTTATCTTACCTCCTAAAGATACATTTCTAGGAATATGATTGGTTAAACGTAACTGTGTGGAGACCTTGTATATTCCATATTAAGGTTCATGTGGACCCTATGGCTAAAATGGCCGTTTTTTCACCTCAAAATTTACTCTGAGTACAGGCAAACCTGTGCATCTGGAAAAGTTTTAAGGCATAGCATGCTCTAGATAAATAGAATTCAAATGCAATGTATGATTTAGAAAATTCATAACTTAACTGGATTTTGCCGTACACTTTTTTTCGTCCCTGCAGAAGATGATAAAATTAACAAACAGTTGAGTTTACCTTGATATGGTCCACTCAGGTACACAGTTTAAATAACCAATTATTGTCAGGTATCTATTGTCCATCTCATGTCCATGTCAAGCAATACAGCTCACTTCAATTATTACCTGTGAGGAAGATCTCAAACCTGTTTCCCAACTTAGTTTATTTTGGCACCTTCTGGAGGAATGAAAAAAAGTGCACGGCAAAATCCTGGTAAGTTTTTATTTTTCTAAAACATAAAACATATTTGAAATTTATTTATCTAGGGCATGCTATGCCTGAAATTTTTTACAGATGCGCAGGTTTGTCTGTATTCAGAGTAAATTTTGAGGTGAAAATACGGCCATTTTAGCCATAGGGTCCACATGAACCTTAAGTTAGTAGACGGGGATTATTTAAAAAAAAAAATGTTCATCAGGTTAAAATCTATATGTTCTGAAATTTTCAGATGAATCAAATAACCTGTTGTTGGGTTGCTGCCCCTGAATTGGTAAAATTGTCTCGCAGTAAAATGTATCTTCCCACTATATTTATATATCTTGGTTTCTGATTGGTCAAATTTATGGGAAGGTCTAAATGTTTCTCAGAGTTATCTGATCTTATTTCATTTCATACGTGAAGTCCAGTGAGTGTCTGGACGACATTGACGTAATGGGAAAATTTGTGTCTAAAAAAGAAATGGTAACTTATAAGACATACCACAAATAACACTTGTTAGGGTTTTTTTTCCCGGTATCTTATACAATTTTACTAACTAGGTGATAAGTTCTATTTAGACAAAAATTAACAGTTTTTTTTAAATAATTTTTATAATTAATTATTTACTGCAAGTTTTGTGTTTCAAATTATGCGTCGGTAGACAAAATAATTAAGATTGACATACTTCGGTAGGATTGCTACAGATGATTCCAACAACAAAAGTAGGCATGTTATTCACCTTTATGTAGAAAAATCAATTAAGATTTACGACACAACAAGTTTTAGTGGGGTTGACAACCGAGAAATCGGCATGTAAAGGTTGTCTTGTTGATGTTGTAATAAGATCCTTGAATATTGTTTACATTATGACACTAACAATGATTTTGTCATCAACAAATTAAAATATTACTAAATTTGTATTCTTTTAATGATTTTTTGGGATGTATAAATATACATCCACATTTATTTTCTATTCAAAGGGTGCTTTAAATATATATGACATATTCATACTTATTTTAAGGTTAAATCTTAACTATCCTACTGCCTGTCGATACTTTTATTTTGGCATTGCACAAGTCATGTTGTCATTGACTGTCCATGGCGTTAAAACACTAAATCCTGGGGATGTGTTTTAATTGATTTTAGTCTCTGATGCATGATGTTTTTTATTATTAATTTTTTTGGGGGCTTTTAACTAGCTTTCAGTAAACTGTGAGTACTCTCAAATCATACTTTCATGTTTATAATATGACCTGTTGACACCATTTGTTTTGTAATGTTTTTTGTTAATTAGTGTTTACTTATTTTGTGTTAAATCTTGTCTCACTATGTTTAATTATAATATGTACCACTTTTTGATTTATTTAGTATGACGATAAATTTTCACTTCTGAACTCATACTGTGAACAACAAATTTATTTTGTAAAAATTATTTCCTAGCAACAAAATTTTTATGTTTGAATTTACCTGTGTACATTATTTTATTTAACACCATTTTGTTCCAGGTTATAGTTGTCTAGCTGACATTGTTTTACATTTTTTAGCTCACCTGGCCCAAAGCCATGTGAGCTTTTCTCATCACTTGACGTCCGGCGTCGTCCGGCGTCCGTCGTCCGTAAACTTTTACAAAAATCTTCTCCTCTGAAACTTCTGGGCCAAATTTAACCAAACTTAGCCACAATCATCATTGGGGTATCTAGTTTAAAAATTGTGTCCAGTGACTCGGATTACCAACCAAGATGGCCGCCACAACTAAAAATAGAACATAGGGGTAAAATGCAGTTTTTATACGCCCGTCGTCTTTTAGACGGGACGTATTATGGTATACCGTTGTCCGTCCGTCCGTCCGTCGTCCACACTTCGGACAATAACTCAAAAACACTTTCCCCAATTTCCATGAAACTTAAGTGAATTGTTTATATCTATTGACGTAAGCTCCCTTTCGTTTTTTTTTTAATTTCAGATTTTAAGTTTTGGATTTATGGGGCTTTATTCATAAAAAAGGGGGTATTTTCAACACTTTGGACAATAACTCAAAAAGGCTTTCACCAATGTCCATGAAACTTTGGTGAATTGTTTATATCAATGTATGTAAGCTCCCTTTCAATTTTTATAAATTTCAGATTTTAAGTTTTGGATTTATGGGGCTTTATTCATAAAAAAAGGGGGATTTTCAACACTTCGGACAATAACTCAAAAAGGCTTTCACCAATGTCCATGAAACTTTGGTGAATTGTTTATATCTATTGATGTAAGCTCCCTTTCAATTTTTATAAATTTCAGATTTTAAGTTTTGGATTTATGGGGCTTTATTCATAAAAAAAAGGGGGATTTTCAACACTTCGGACAATAACTCAAAAAGGCTTTCACCAATGTCCATGAAACTTTGGTGAATTGTTTATATCTATTGATGTAAGCTCCCTTTCAATTTTTATAAATTTCAGATTTTACATTTCCGTGTTATGAATTTTTATGCTTAAAAAAGGGGGGATTTTCCAATTTTGGGACAATAACTAACACTTTCACAAAATTTTATGCAACTTTGATAAATTGTTTATATCTATTAACATAAGCTCCCTTTCCATTTTTATAAATTTTAGATTTTACGTTTTCTTAAGTAATGAATTTTTATACATAAAAAAGGGGGATTTTATGAAACTTTGGTGAATATATTAATGTAACATCCCTTTTGATTTGTATATATATTTCTAGTTGATCATATAAATTCATTTAAAGCATAAAAGACAAGTTAAAAGAGCAACGGGCGTATCATGCGCTAAAGCGCAGCCCTTTATTGGCTTTAAACTCAAAAACCAAAGCATTTAGAGCAAATCTGACAAGGGGTTAAAGTGTTTATCAGGTCAAGATCTATCTTCCCTGAAATTTTTCAGATGAATCAGACAACATGTTGTTAGGTTTCTGCCCCTGAATTGGTAATTTTAAGGAAATTTTGCTGTTTTTGGTTATTATCTTGAATATTATTACAGATAGAGATAAACTGTAAACAGCAAAAATGTTCAGCAAAGTAAGATCTACAAATAAGTCAACATGACCAAAATGGTCAATTAACCTCCTAAGGAGTTATTGCCCTTTGTAGTCAATTTTTAACAATTTTTCGTAAATCCTAGTAATCTTTTAGGAAAATCTTCTCCTTTGAAACTACTGGGACAAATTAAACCAAACTTGGCCACAATCATCATTGGGGTATTTATTTTAAAAGTTGTGTCTGGTGACCTGGCTCACCAACCAAGATGGCTGCCATGGCTAAAAATAGAACATAGGGGTAAAATGCAGTTTTTAGCTTATAACTCACAAACCAAAGCATTTAGAGCAAATCTGACATGGGGTAAAATTGTTTATCAGGTTACGATCTATCTGCCCTGAAATTTTCAGATGAATCGGACAACCCGTTGTTGGGTTGCCGCCCCTGAATTGGTAATTTTAAGGAAATTTTGCTGTTTTTGGTTATTATCTTGAATATTATTATAGATGTAGATAAACTGTAAACAGCAATAATGTAATGCTTGGGGTATACAATGTTTTTTTATACTTTCATCATAAATTATATTATGAACAGAGACAAACGAGACATTCCAGTGTGTTCACTCTTGTTTTTGCTTTTGAAGAAGATATGACAGAATCGAAGAACCATTTATATTAATTGAAAACCCAAAATAATCATTCATGGAAGATTTAAGCAAAAAATTTAAGGTGAGCGATTCAGGCTATTGAGAGCCTCTTGTTGGTTATTATCTTGAATATTATTATAGATAGAGATAAACCGTTACAGCAAAAATGTTCAGCAAAGTAAGATCTACAAATAATTAAGTCAACATGATCAACATGGTCAAATGACCCCCTAAGGAGTTATTGCACTTTATAGTCAATTTTTAACCATTTTTCGTTAATCTTAGTAATCTTTTAGAAAAATCTTCTCCTCTGAAACTACTGGGACAAATTAAACCAAACTTGGCCACAATCATTATTGGAGTATTTAGTTTAAAAATTGTGTCTGGTGACCCGGCATACGAACTAAGATGGCCGCCACGGCTAAAATAGAACATAAGGGTAAAATGCAGTTTTTGGCTTATAACTCAAAAAGCATTTAGAGCGAATCTGACAGGTGTAAATTGTTTATCAGGTGAAGATCTATCTGCCCTAAAATTTTCAGATGAATCAGACAACCCGTTGTTAGGTTACTGCCCCTGAATTGGTAATTTTAAGGAAACTTTCAATTTTTAACAATTTTCATAAAATTTGTAAATTTTCACTGACATTTTCCTCTGAATCTATTGGGCCAAGTTCATTATAGATAGAGATAATTGTAAGCAGCCAGAATGTTTAGAAGAGTAAGATCTACAAACACATCCCCATCACCAAAACACAATTTTGTCATGAATCCATCTGTGTCCTTTGTTTTATATTCACATAGACCAAGGTGAGCGACACAGGCTCTTTGGAGCCTCTAGTTTTTTTATTAATGTTGTATTTATATTGTGTCGTAGATCAAATTTATTTGTTCAGTGTATGTTTACTTGTTTTTGTTTATATGTCTTTTTGATTGATTTAATCCATTTCAATTGATATTTTATAGTGTGTCTTTTTATGTTGTAATGTTACACTAAGGTTATGGTGAAGGTTGGCACCTGTTAAAACATTAAAGCATTTTTATGCACCTTTTCTAAGTCAGAAGAAAACAATCTAATGATGAAACAAATTTCTTCAAGTTTTTTATATTTCTATTTTTCCTTTTTTTTTTATTGGTGCGAGTTGGATTAAGTGATGCTACGGAACTTCAGTTGTGGTTAGGTTTTTTTTTTTAAATTAATTTAACTACGCTTATTAAAGCAATTACTATATGTAGTTATAAAGTTCATTACATACAACTAAATCGTCGCCTCAGAGACTAATCCGTTAAAAAAATTTGGTCCCCCAATTTAATAATATATTTGGTATGTACCTACCTTGCAAGTTTTCACTTGACCTGGACCTCATTTCATGGATCAGTGAACAAGGTTAGGTTTAACAAAGGCCAGAGGTTCCTGAAATGGGACAGGCGCAAAATTGCGGCGGGGTTAAATATGTGGTCAAGTCCATATCTCAGATACTATAAGCAATAGGTCTACTATATTTGGTGTATGGAATCAATGATTGTAAGGTGTATATATCTGTTTGGCAATAATCATTTTAACATGTTTCATTGGTCAATCTTAAGTTTTCCTGGTTTAGTTTGTTTCTTAGATACTTTATGCAATAGGTCAATTATATTTAAAACATGTAATGATTGTAAAGTGTACATGCCTGTCTGGCAGGGTTCATCTGACCTTGACCTTATTTTCAGGATTCATTGATTAATGATGAATTTTCCTGGTAAAGTTTGTTTCTTATATATACTGAGTGCATTGGGTCAACTATATTTACAGCATATTTGGTGTATAGTGATTGTAAGGTGTACACATCTTTTCTGTTTGGTTTATCTGACCTTGCCCATATTTTTTGGATGGGTTCCACATGTGGAGCAGGATCTGCTTACCATTCTGGAGCACCTGAGATCACCCCCAGTTTTTGGTGCTCAGTTTTTAGATTTCTATGTTGTTTCTTACGTACTTTTAATTGTCTGTTGTGTCTTTTTCATTTTTAGCCATGGCGTTGTCAGTTTATTTTTGATTTATGAGTTTGACTGTTCTTCTGGTATCTTTCGCCCCTCTTTTAAGTTTATGTAATAGTTGTAGTAAAGCTTTATATTTAGGACTATCAACATAAAATCAATGGCCAGCAAAGAAGGCGAGACATTTCAGCGTGTGCACTTGTTTTATTTATTATATTTAATAATAATCTACTTTTTGATATTATTATATGGGGGTAAATCAGAACGACCAAAACAGCCCAAGAGAAAATTAATCTGGAATTCCACTGGAATCCCGGCTGGAATTTTGATGGGATTCCAAGTGGGATCCCACCTAATTCCACCGGGATAAAATTTCGGGAATCCCGCCAAAAGTCCGGGAATTCTGATGTAAATCCCGGTTGAAATATACTGGGATCCCACTGGGATATTGTGGGAATTCAATTGGGATCCCACTGGGATAAAATTTCAGGATTCCCGCTAAATAAGTGGTATCCCGATGTAAATGTAATGTGATAAAATTTCGGGATTCCCGTAGAAGAAGCGGGATCCCGATGTAAATCCCAGTGGAAATATACTGGGATTCCCGGAAAAAAAAGCAGGATCCCAAAAATAAATACCAGCAGGATATACATGCACCAATTCAAATTGCACTGCCACTGGGATTCCTGGGTTATTTATGCAAAAGGATACATATGTCATGTTTTCCTTTCTGTTAATTAATTTGCTGTCTCTGTACTTCCAACTAGAATTGCTGAGTAAATTATGGTAACTGGAATATCTGCATGCAATCAGTTTCGTTGGCAGCTCCATTTAAAAAGATCAGTATATCCCCTAAAAGTATCAAAAAAATCCACAAAGAATCATTTGTTCAATACGTTTTGAAGCAACAAATTCAATAGAAATATTATTGCATGTTAATGTTTATAGAATACAGTAGATTGGAAGCTAGTCCAAATAATTATGAAGTCTTGGAAGGTTATTTTATTTTTTTTGCAAATTAATTACCTTCCCCCTTTTTTATCCCCTGACGATAAATAACTAGCGACTTATTATTTTCACCAAATAAACATACACACAACTGAATTAAAGTTTGACATACCTACTATTTATGCCTGTTATGTGACAAGTTTAAAATAAGTTTATTCATGGCATGCATGTATATATATATATTTTCAGTTTATGCTTTCAGACTTTCTGAAGTTGATTTGCTCAGATAAAAACCATACAAATCATAGTTCCTCAATAAATTATTTTTATAATCATTATATGCACATATACACATGTTAAATTAAATTATTAATGCACTTATCTGAAAATATCTTCATCTTCGTCCTGTCCATAATTCAGCGTAAACAAATTTTGATGACGTTTTTACCAGTACACAAACGTCGACGTGACAATCTCGCCCCAAATTATATCGGCCAAGTTGATCTGTCTCCGTAACGGTATTATAAATAAATTAAGGGTATCGCATAAAAGTATTAATTACTGGCCAGTTTTTACTAAATATAAGAAAAGAATACTTTAGTAATCGGCACATGGTGCATGCGGATAAGATAGTGGCCGCATTATTTAGGACAGTTTTTTCTTGGGTCGAACTGTTCAGTACAAAGCACGTGGTCATCATTTTTTTTTACATTTTACATAAGTTGAGAGACCAACGTTTTACGACGTCAGTCATTATCTTATCATTGATGCCGGACGACAACTAATAGAAACGCACTTATGAGAAGTTGGGGAACATTAGAAACGCACAAGCTTGTCTGGCAAAACACCCGTTGACATTTCCTCGGACGCCCTGTCATTTTTATCGCGAAAATCTCGGCATTTTTCTGACTTATAAATATCTGTCAAACTGAGTATTAAGTGACACTTAAATGTGATTGGCTTCACCTGACAGCTTTGATGTCATACACATTGTTAATTAACACCAATAACCTATACTTGATGTTATTAGACACATTTGTATACACAAACAAAACACTTGCATATTTTCAACAACATAAATTAATTATGGTTCATACAATTTCCCGTTTTAACTAGACTGGGATCCCAGCATCAGACAGTTTTCCCGATTGGGATCCCAGCTTTAAACAGTTCCGATTGGGATCCCAGTGTCCGATATTTATCCCGTTTCATCTTGACTGGAATCCCGGCTTCAGACAGTTATCCCGAATGGGATCCCAGTTTCAGATATTTATCCCGAATGGGATCCCGCCTCCAGATGCTTATCCTGGCTTATCCCGACAATTTCACCGGGATTGCATTGGGATCCCGATCGATCCCGTTTTCGTTTTCTCTTGGGAGTATTGTGTATATAGGGCTAATTTCACGGTCCATTGCTAAGTGTTTAGTGTTTGTGTTTTGGTCTGTTTTTATACGACCGCAAAAATTTTAATTTTTTGGTCGTATATTGCTATCACGTTGGCGTCGTTGTCTGCGTCGTCGTCGTCGTCGTCCGAATACTTTGAGTTTTCGCACTCTAACTTTAGTTAAAGTGAATAGAAATCAATGAAATTTTAACACAAGGTTTATGACCACAAAAGGAAGGTTGGGATTGATTTTGAGAGTTTTGGTCCCAACATTTTAGGAATTAGGGGCCAAAAAGGGCCCAAATAAGCATTTTCTTGGTTTTCGCACTATAACTTTAGTTTAAGTGAATAGAAATCTATGAAATTTAAACACAAGGTTTATGACCACAAAAGAAAGGTTGGGATTGATTTTGGGAGTTTTGGTTCCAACAGTTTAGGAATTAAGGGCCAAAAAAGGGCCCAAATAAGCATTATTCTTGGTTTTCGCACAATAACTTTAGTATAAGTTAATAGAAATCAATGAAATTTTAACACAAGGTTTATGACCACTAAAGGAAGGTTGGGATTGATTTTTGGGAGTTGGTCCTAACAGTTTAGGAATAAGGGGCTTAAAGGGTCCAAAATTGAACTTTGTGTGATTTCATAAAAAATTTAATAATTGGGGTTCTTTGATATGCCGAATCTAACTATGTATGTAGATTCTTAATTTTTGGTCCCGTTTTCAAATTGGTCTACATTAAGGTCCAAAGGGTCCAAAATTAAACTTAGTTTGATTTTAACAAAAATTGAATCCTTGGGGTTCTTTGATATGCTGAATTTAAAAATGTACTTAGATTTTTAATTATTGGCCTAGTTTTTAAGTTGATTCAAATGGGGGTCCAAAATTAAACTTCGTTTGATTTCATCAAAAATTGAATAAATGGGTTCTTTGATATTACAAATCTAACTGTGTATGTAGATTCTTAATTTTTGGTCCAGTTTTCAAATTGGTCTACATTAAGGTCCAAAGGGTCCAAAATTAAACTAAGTTTGATTTTAACAAAAATTAAATTCTTGGGCTTATTTGATATGCTTTATCTAAATATGTACTTTGATTTTTAACCGGATTTTTGTGACAAAAATGTCGGTTATTGATTTGGGGATGTACGGCGGGCGGGCGGGCGGGCGGGCGGGCGGCAATCAAATGTTGTCCGTGCATTAACTCATGAACCGTTCAACCAAAGCTTTTAAAATTTTAATATGTTATTACTGACAACTATACGAAGGTCAAGTTCAATAATGGCGATTTTGACTTTTACCGTTCAGGAGTTATGGTTCTTGAAAGGCGGCAATCAAATGTTGTCCGTGCATTAACTCATGAACCGGTCAACCAAAGCTTTTAAAATTTTAATATGTTATTACTGACAACTATATGGAGGTCAAGTTAAATAATGGCGATTTTGACTTTTACCGTTCAGGAGTTATGGTTCTTGAAAGATTGAAAAATGGAGTTTTCAGTCGTGTCCGTGCATTTACTCATGAACTGTTCTACTAAAGCTTCCCAAATTTTAATATGTTGTTACTGATGACAGAATGGAGGTCAAGTTCAATAATGACCATTTTGACTTTTACCGTTCAGGAGTTATGGTTCTTGAAAGATTGAAAAATGGAGTTTCCAGTTGTGTCCGTGCATTTATGCATGAACTGTTCTACCAAAGCTTCCGAAATTTTAATATGCTGTTACTGATGACAAAATGGAGGTCAAGTTCAATAATGACGATTTTGACTTTTACCGTTCATGAGTTATGGTTCTTGAAAGATTGAAAAATGGTGTTTCCCGTCGTGTCCGTGCATTTTCTTATGAACCATTCAACCAAAGCTTTTGAAATTTTAATATGTTGTTACTGATGACAAAATAGAGGTCAAGTTCCATAATGACGATTTTGACTTTTACTGTTCAGGAGTTATGGTTCTTGAAAGATTGTAAAATGGCGTTTCCTTTCACGTTGTTGCATTTACTCATGAACCATTCAATCTAAGCTTTTCAAATATTATTATTTCAAAATGTTGATACTGATGACAAAATGGAGGTCAAATTTGATATTGATGATTTTCACTTTCACCATTCATCAGTAATGGTTCTTGTGATATTGCCAGGACACAAATAAATGTTAATAAATCCGGTTTGCTGTCGTTGTGACAGCCTCTTGTTGATTATGGGCCCAGTTTTCAAGTTGGTCCAAATCAGGATTCCATATCAAGTATTGTGCAATAGCAAGAAATTTTCAATTGCACAGTATTGCACAATAGCAAGAAATATCTAATTGCACAATATTGTGCAATAGCAATTAATTTTCAATTGGAGTTATCTTTCTTTGTATAGAAAAGTAGTTGATAATATATGTTGGAAATTTGCCAGACATGACTATGATGTCATTTTCTATTTTTATTTGCCAATAACTTTATGTAAATAACTTCATTGGAAATTTGCCAATATAAAATGTTGCTGATGAAGCTTTTTTAGCTCACCTGGCCCGAAGGGCCAAGTGAGCTATTCCCATCACTTTGCGTCCGGCGTCCGGCGTCGTCGTCCGTCGTCGTTAACTTTTACAAAAATCTTCTCCTCTGAAACTACTGGGCCAAATCAAACCAAACTTGGCCACAATCATCATTGGGGTATCTAGTTTAAAAAATGTGTGGCGTGACCCGGTCAACCAACCAAGATGGCCGCCACGGCTAAAAATAGAACATAGGTGTAAAATGCAGTTTTTGGCTTATAACTCAAAAACCAAAGCATTTAGAGCAAATCTGACATGGGGTAAAAATGTTTATCAGGTCAAGATCTATCTGCCCTGAAATTTTCAGATGAATCGGTCAATCGGTTGTTGGGTTACTGCCCCTGAATTGGTAATTTTGAGGAAATTTTGCTGTTTTTGGTTATTATCTTGAATATTATTATAGATAGAGATAAACTGTAAACAACAATAATGTTCAGCAAAGTAAGATCTACAAATAAGTCAACATGACCAAAATGGTCAGTTGACCCGTTTAGCAGTTATTGCCCTTTATAGTCAATTTTTAACCATTTTTCGTAAATTAAAGTAATCTTTTACAAAAATCTTCTCCTCTGAAACTACTGGGCCAAATTAATCCAAACTTGGCCAAAATCATCTTTGGGGTATCTAGTTTAAAAAATGTGTGGCGTGACCTGGTCAACCAACCAAGATGGCCGCCACAGCTAAAAATAGAACATAGGGGTAAAATGCAGTTTTTGGCTTATAACTCAAAAACCAAAGCATTTTGAGGAGATCTGACATGGGATAAAAATGTTTATTAGGTCAAGATCTATCTGCCCTGAAATTTTCAGATGAATCGGTCAATCGGTTGTTGGGTTGCTGCCCCTGAATTGGTAATTTTGAGGAAATTTTGCTGTTTTTGGTTATTATCTTGAATATTATTATAGATAGAGATAAACTGTAAAAAGCAATAATGTTCAGCACAGTTAGATCTACAAATAAGTCAACATGACCAAAATGGTCAGTTGACCCGTGTAGGAGTTATTGCCCTTTATAGTCAATTTTTAACCATTTTTTGTAAATTAAAGTAATCTTTTACAAAAATCTTCTCCTCTGAAACTACTGGGCCAAATTAATCCAAACTTGGCCACAATCATCTTTGGGGTATCTAGTTTAAAAAATGTGTGGCGTGACCTGGTCAACCAACTAAGATAGCCGCCACAGCTAAAAATAGAACATAGGGGTAAAATGCAGTTTTTGGCTTATAACTATGAAACCAAAGCATTTAGAGCAAATCTGACAAGAAGTTAAATTGTTAATCAAGTCAATATCTATCTGCCCTGAAATTTTCAGTTGAATCAGTCAACCCGTTGTTGGGTTGCTGCCCTTGAATTGGTAATTTTGAGGAAATTTTGCTGTTTTTGGTTATTATCTTGAATATTATTATAGATAGAGATAAACTGTAAACAGCAATAATGTTCATCAAAGTAAGATCTACAAAAAGGTTAACATGACGAAAATGGTCAGTTGACCCGTTTAGGAGTTATTGCCCTTTATAGTCAATTTTTAACCATTTTTCGTAAATTAAAGTAATCTTTTACAAAAATCTTCTCCTCTGAAACTACTGGGCCAAATTAATCCAAACTTGGCCAAAATCATCTTTGGGGTATCTTGTTTAAAAAATGTGTGGCGTGACCTGGTCAACCAACCAAGATGGCCGCCACAGCTAAAAATAGAACATAGGGGTAAAATGCAGTTTTTGGCTTATAACTCAAAAACCAAAGCATTTTGAGGAGATCTGACATGGGATAAAAATGTTTATTAGGTCAAGATCTATCTGCCCTGAAATTTTCAGATGAATCGGTCAATCGGTTGTTGGGTTGCTGCCCCTGAATTGGTAATTTTGAGGAAATTTTGCTGTTTTTGGTTATTATCTTGAATATTATTATAGATAGAGATAAACTGTAAAAAGCAATAATGTTCAGCACAGTTAGATCTACAAATAAGTCAACATGACCAAAATGGTCAGTTGACCCGTGTAGGAGTTATTGCCCTTTATAGTCAATTTTTAACCATTTTTTGTAAATTAAAGTAATCTTTTACAAAAATCTTCTCCTCTGAAACTACTGGGCCAAATTAATCCAAACTTGGCCACAATCATCTTTGGGGTATCTAGTTTAAAAAATGTGTGGCGTGACCTGGTCAACCAACTAAGATAGCCGCCACAGCTAAAAATAGAACATAGGGGTAAAATGCAGTTTTTGGCTTATAACTATGAAACCAAAGCATTTAGAGCAAATCTGACAAGAAGTTAAATTGTTAATCAAGTCAATATCTATCTGCCCTGAAATTTTCAGTTGAATCAGTCAACCCGTTGTTGGGTTGCTGCCCTTGAATTGGTAATTTTGAGGAAATTTTGCTGTTTTTGGTTATTATCTTGAATATTATTATAGATAGAGATAAACTGTAAACAGCAATAATGTTCATCAAAGTAAGATCTACAAAAAGGTTAACATGACGAAAATGGTCAGTTGACCCGTTTAGGAGTTATTGCCCTTTATAGTCAATTTTTAACCATTTTTCGTAAATTAAAGTAATCTTTTACAAAAATCTTCTCCTCTGAAACTACTGGGCCAAACTAATCCAAACTTGGCCACAATCATCTTTGGGGTATCTAGTTTAAAAAATGTGTGGCATGACTTGGTCAACCAACTAAGATGGCCGCCACAGCTAAAAATAAAACATAGGGGTAAAATGCAGTTTTTGGCTTATAACTATGAAACCAAAGCATTTAGAGCAAATCTGACAAGAAGGTAATTTGTTAATCAAGTCAATATCTATCTGCCCTGAATTTTTCAGATGAATTTGACAACCGATTGTTGGGTTGCTGCCCTCCAAATGGTAATTTTTAAAGAAATTTTGCCGTTTTTGGTTATCTTGAATACTATTATAGATAGCGATAAACTGTAAACAGCAATAATGTTCAGCAAAGTAAGATCTACAAATAAGTCAACATGACCTTAATGGTCAATTGACCCCTTAAGGAGTTATTGCCCTTTATAGTCAATTTTTAACAATTTTCATTAATTTGGTAAATTTATGTAAATTTTTACCAGATATAGTTCTCTGTTACTAATGGGCAAAGTTCATTATAGATAATATTGTAAGAAGCAAAATCGTTCAGAAAGTAAGAACTTCAAACACATCACCATCACCAAAATACAATTTTGTCATGAATCCATTTGTGTCCTTTGTTTAATATGCACATAGACCAAGGTGAGCGACACAGGCTCTTTAGAGCCTCTAGTTTCCTTATCTTATCTAAAATGTTTTTAGATAATGTATGTTGGGCATTTGCCAGACATGACTATGATGTCATTTTCTATTTTTATTTGCCAATAACTTTATGTAAATAACTTCATTGGAAATTTGCCAATATAAAATGTTGCTGATGAAGTTTTTTTTTTTTATTGTTTTATACAATAAACAATGTATATTCACTTTTACTACCAACCAATCTTTACAATTCAGTGATAACAAGCACTTTATTTTACATTTTAATATTTTATGATGTATTTAAAAGAGTAGTTATTGTTGCAAACTCCATTAGAAATTTGAATTGATATCAGTTTTGGAAAAAGGGAAACGGGGATGTGAAAAAAAGGGGGGGGGGTTAAATTTTTCTCATTTCAGATTTCATAAATAAAAAGAAAATTTCTTCAAACATTTTTTTGAGAGGATTAATATTCAACAGCATAGTGAATTGCTCAAAGGCAAAAAAAAACTTTTAAGTTCATTAGACCACATTCATTCTGTGTCAGAAACCTATGCTGTGTCAACTATTTAATTTTAGATTTAAAAAGTTTGAAGAAGAAATCTTTAAAAGATTTGTAAAATCTTGACATTTGTTTTGTGTAAAAAAAACCCATGTAATGTCAAAAATTTGATCACAATCCAAATTCAGAGCTGTATCACGCTTGAATGTTTTGTCCATACTTGCCCCAACTGTTCAGGGTTCGACCTCTGCGGTCGTATAAAGCTGCGCCCTGCGGAGCACCTGGTTCTTAAATTTGTAAGCAATAAGTCAACTATATTTGTTGTATTGAAGAATTGTTAGCTGTACATGTCTGCCTGGCATGGTTCATCTGACCATGACCTCTTTTTCATGGTTCATTGATCAATGTTTCGTTTTCTTGGTTAATGTTGGGTATATGTGACAGTTGTAATAAAGCTTTATATTTAGGTCTATCAACATAATATCAATGATTAGTAAAGAAGGCGAGACATTTCAGCTTGTGCACTCTTGTTATAAAACAGAAACATATATTTAAGTTGTTTTTATAAAGCTAGACTGCTTACTATTAATAAATACCTTTCAGGGTTCTCACACAGTTACTTCAGTGGTATCAAATTATTTCTATGGAGAAAAATGCTTTTATTCTATGGTAATCATAAGATGCAATATTTTAAACTCTGAAGTTTTATTTTAGGGTCATGGTCAAAATCGGAAGAAACTGATACAGTTGGCAACGGGTCATTACGAGAAAGCTGTCAACTATTTTCTGCCTGATGCTACTCTCGAGATTGTCGATTTACAGTTACAAAGAGTTCATTTACAGGAATATATTGCATCTAGTGAGTATTCTTATTATTGATATTCACCTGTGCTGTAAGAGGATTCCTGACCATTATCATGTATGGTATATAATTAGATCAGTGAGGGAATTCAATGTTTGCCTTATCATAATTCATTTCAACCCACTTTATGACGATACTTTTGAATTAATCAGAATTAAATTATTTTTTCTGTAATTTTTATACGACCCCAAAAATTTTAATTTTTCGTCGTATATTGCTATCACGTTGGCGTCGTCGTCCTGCGTCGTCTTGCGTCGTCGTCGTCGTCCGAATACTTTTAGTTTTCGCACTCTAACTTTTGTAAAAGTGAATAGAAATCTATGAAATTTTAACACAAGGTTTATTACCACAAAAGGAAGGTTGGGATTGATTTTGGGAGTTTTGTTCCCAATATTTTAGGAATTAGGGGCCAAAAAGGGGCCAAAAATGGTTTTGATACGACCGCAAAAATTTTAATTTTTCGTCGTATATTGCTATCACGTTGGCGTCGTCGTCCTGAGTCGTCTTGCGTCGTCGTCCGAATACTTTTAGTTTTCGCAATCTAAAACAAAATTTTAGGAATTAAGGGCCAAAAAGGGCCCAAATAAGCATTTTCTTGGTTTTCACACTATACTCTTACTTTAGTAAAAGTAAATAGAAATCTATGAAATTTTGACACAAGGTTTATGAGCACAAAAGGAAGGTTGGGATTGATTTTGGGAGTTTTAGTTTAAACAGTTTAGGAATTAGGGGCCAAAAAAGGGCCCAAATAAGCATTATTCTTGGTTTTCGCACAATAACTTTAGTATAAGTAAAAAGAAATCAATGAAATTTAAACACAAAATTAAGGTTTATGACCACTAAAGGAAGGTTGGGTTTGATTTTGGCAGGTTTGGTGCGAACAGTTTAGGAATAAGGGGCCCAAATTGAATAATTAGGGTTCTTTGATATGCCGAATCTAACTGTGTATGTAGATTCTTAAATTTTGGTCCCGTTTTCAAATTGGTCTACATTAAGGTCCAAAGGGTCCAAATTAAACTTAGTTTGATTTTAACAAAAATAGAATCCTTGGGGTTCTTTGATATGCTGAATCAAAAAATGTACTTAGATTTTTGATTATTGGCCCAGTTTTCAAGTTGGTCCAAATCGTCCAAAATTAAACTTTGTTTGATTTCATCAAAAATTTAATAATTGGGGTTCTTTGATATGCCAAATCTAACTGTGTATGTAGATTCTTTATTTTTGATCCCCTTTTCAAACTGGTCTACATTAAAGTCCAAAGGGTCCAAAATTAAACTAAGTTTGATTTTAACAAAAAATGAATTCTTGGGCTTTTTTGATATGCTGAATCTAAACATATACTTAGATTTTTGATTATGGGCCCAGTTTTCAAGTTGGTTCAAATCAGGATCCAAAATTATTCTATTAAGTATTCAGCAATAGCAGGAAATCTTCAATTGCACAGTATTGTGCAATATCAAGCCATTTTGCGCAATAGCAAGAAATCTTCAATTGCACAGTATTGTGCAATAGCAAATATGTTCAATTGCACAGTATTGCGCAATAGCAAGAAATATCTAATTGCACAATATTGTGCAATAGCAAGAAATTTTCAATTGGAGTTATCTTTCTTGGTCCAGAATAGTAGTTGAATCAACTTAAATCATTGTTTTATACAATATACAATGTATATTCACTTTTGCTACCAACTGATAAATTAATCTTTACCATTCAGTGATAACAAGCACTTTATTTTACATTTTAATATTTTATGATGTATTTAAATGAGTAGTTATTGTTGCAAACTCCATTAGGAATTTGAATGAAGATCAGTTTTGGAAAAAGGGAAAAGAGGATGTGAAAAAAAAAATGGGGGGGGGGGTTAAATTTTTCTCATTTCAGATTTCATAAATAAAAAGAAAATTTCTTCAAACATTTTTTTGAGAGGATTAATATTCAACAGCATAGTGAATTGCTCAAAGGCAAAAAAAAAATTTTAAGTTCATTAGACCACATTCATTCTGTGTCAGAAACCTATGCTGTGTCAACTATTTAATCACAATCCAAATTTTGAGCTGAATCCAGCTTAAATGTTGTGTCCATACTTGCCCCAACTGTTCAGGGTTCAACCTCTGCGGTCGTATATAGCTGCACCCTGCGGAGCATCTGGTTGTGTTTTGGTATGTTTTTTAGCTCACATGGCCATCTCTTGGCGTCCGTCGTCGTCCGTCGTCTGTCGTCGTAAACTATTTCAAGAATCATCTCCTCTGAAACTACTAGGCCAAATACTTCCAAACTTTAACTGAATGTTCCTTAGGGTATCTAGTTTATAAATTGTATCCGTAGTTTTGATCTATCAACAAACATGGTCGCCATTGCTAAAAATAGAACATAGGGGTCAAATGCAGTTTTTGGCTTATATCTCAAAAACCGAAGCATTTAGAGCAAATCTGACGTGGGGGTAAAATTAATTATCAGGTCAAGATCTATCTGCCCTGAAATTTTCAGATGAATCAGACAACCCGTTGTTAGGTTACTGCCCCTGGATTGGAAATTTTAAGGAAATTTTGCTGTTTTTGGTTATTATCATGAATATTATTATAGGTAGAGATAAACTGTAAACAGCAAAAATGTTCAGCAAAATAAGACCTAAAAATTAGTCAGCATGACTGAAATGGTCAGTTGACCCCTTTAGGAGTTATTGCCCTTTGTAGTCAATTTTAAACCATTTTTCATAAATCTTAGTTATCTTTTACAAAAATCTTCTCCTCTGAAACTACTGGGCCAAATTGAACTAAACTTGGCCACAACCATTATTGGGGTATCTAGTTTGAAAATTGTGTCCGGTGACTTGGCCAACCAACCAAAATGACCGCCATGGCTAAAAATAGAACATAGGGGTCAAATGCAGTTTTCGGCTTATAACTCAAAAACCAAAGCATTTAGAGCAAATCTAACATGGTTTAAATTGTTTATCAGGTCAAGATTTATCTGCCCTGAAATTTTCAGATGAATTGAACATCCCATTGTTGGGTTGCTGCCCCTGAATTGGTAATTTTAAGGAAATTTTGCTGTTTTGGTTATTATCTTGAATATTATAATAGATAGAGATAAACTGTAAACAGCAATAATGTTCAGCAAAGTTAGATTTACAAATAAGTCAACATGACTGAAATGGTCAGTTGACCCCTTTAGGAGTTATTGCCCTTTATAGTCAATTTTTACAAAGATTTTGGTAAATCTTTGTAATCTTTTACAAAAATCTTCTCCTCTGAAACTGCTGGGCCAAATTAATCCAAACTTGGCCACAATCATCTTTTGAATGAATGAATGAATGAATGAATATTTTATTTGCGAAAGCATAAATAATATGCTATGGCAATACATAAACAAGTATATACAATGTGACAAAACAACAGATAGCAGAGAACAATACATAATATAGTAAAGGTACAATTAATTCACAATACATTTTTGGGTATCTAGTTTAAAAAATGTGTCCGGTGACCCGGCCATCCAAACAAGATGGCTGCCACAGCTAAAAGTAGAACATAGGGGTAAAATGTCAAAAACCAAAGCATTAAGATCAAATCTGACTGTGGTTGAATTGTTTATCAGGTCAAAATCTATCTGCCCTGAAATATTCAGATGGATCGGACGACACGTTGCTAGGTTGCTGCCCCTGAAATGGTTAATTTAAGAAAATTTTGCAGCTTTTAGCTCACCTTTCCTAAAAGGAAATGTGAGCTTTTCTCATCACTTGGCGTCCGTCGTCGTTGTCTGTCGTCGTTAACAATTTTTCAAACATCTTCTCCTCTGATACAACTGAATGGATTTGGATGAAACTTAGCATGATTGTTCCTTAGATTATCCTGCACAAAGTTTGTGCTTTGATTTTTGATCCGTCAAAAAACATGGCCGCCGTTACTTAAAAAAGAACATAGGGGTCGAATGCAGTTTTTGGCTTATATCTCAAAAACTAAAGCATTTAAAGCAAATCTGACATGGGGGTAAAAATGTTCATTAGGTCAAGATCTATCAGCCCTGAAATTTTCAGATGAATCAAACAACCCATTGTTGGGTTGCTGCCACTTAATTGGTAATTTTAAGGAAATTTTGCAGTTTTTGGTCATTATCTTGAATATTATTATAGACAAAGATAAACTGTAAACAGCAAAATCGATCAGCAAAGTAAGATCTACAAATAAGTTTATATGACCAAAATTGTCAATTGACCCCTTAAGGGGTTATTGTCCTTTAATGACAATTTTTCACAATTTGTTCATCATATTTGCTAACTTTAAAAAATCTTCTCCTCTAAAACTACTCAACCAAATTCAACCAAATTTCATTTGAATGATCAGTAGGGTGTATAAAATAAAGTTTGTGTTTTTTTTTCTATTTCGTCAAAAAACATGGCCGAAGGCATTGTTTACCAGGTGAGCGATTCAGGCTCTTGAGAGCCTCTTGTCTTAAACTATAAGCAATAGGAAAATTATATTTGTTGTATGAAAGAATTGTTAACAGTACATGCCTGCCTGGTATGGTTCATCTGACCTTGACCTTATTTTCATGGTTCATTGGTCAATGTTTAATTTTCTTGGTTAATGTTAAGTTTATGTGACAGTTGTAATAAAGCTTTATATTTAGGACTATCAACATAATATCAGTGCTTAGTGAAAAAGGAGAGACATTTCAGTGTGTGTACTCTTGTTTGTGTTTTGGTCTGTTTTTCTCATACTGTATACAATAGGTCTACTATATTTGGTGTAGGGAATGATTGTAAGGTGTACATGTCTAACTGGTAGGTGTCATCTGACCTTGACCTCATTTTCATGGTTTCAGTGGTCAAAGTTAAGGTTATGAGTTTTGGTCTTTTTTTCTAATACTTTATGCAATAGGTCAACTATATTTGGTGTATGGAAATATTTTATGATCTATATGGCAGTCGCGCTGGTTTTATTTTACCTTAACCTCATTTTCGAAGTTCATTGCTCAGTGTTAATCTTTTGTGTTTTGGTCTGTTTTTATACGGGACGTATTATGGTATACAAATGTCCAGTGTTCGTCCGTCTGTCTCTCTGGCGTAAACATGTCGCACCGTAACTTGAGAACGACTTATCTAATTTTCATGAAACTTAATATAGTTGTTTTTTATGATGGTCAAATGATCTGTATACTTTTTGGTGAAAATAAGATTTAAACATTTTGAGTTACGGCACTTTGTACCTAAAACAGGGGTGTGTTTTTATACGACCGCAAAAATTTTATTATTTTGTCGTATATTGCTATCACGTTGGCCTCGTCGTCGTCGTCATCGTCGTCCGAATACTTTTAGTTTTCACACTCTTACTTTAGTAAAAGTAAATAGAAATCTATGAAATTTTGACACAAGGTTTAGGACCACAAAAGGAAGGTTGAGATTGATTTTGGGAGTTTTGGTTCCCACAGTTTAGGAATTAGGGGCCAAAAAAGGGCCCAAATAAGCATTGTTCTTGGTTTTCGCACAATAACTTTAGAATAAGTAAATAGAAATCAGTGAAATTTAAACACAAGGTTTATGACCACAAAAGGAAGGTTGGGATTGATTTTGGGAGTTTAGGTCCCAACAGTTTAGGAATTATGGGCCAAAAAGGGGCCCAAATAAGCATTATTCTTGGTTTTCGCACCATAACTAAAGTATAAGTAAATAGAAATCTATGAAATTTTAACACAAGGGTTATGACCATAAAAGGAAGGTTAGGTTTGATTTTAGGAGTTTTGGTTCCAACAGTTTAGGAATAAGGGGCCCAAAGGGTCCAAAATTGAACTTTGTTTGATTTCATCAAAAATTGAATAATTGGGTTCTTTGATATGCTAAATCTAACTGTGTATGTAGATTCTTAAGTTTTGGTCCTGTTTTCAAATTGGTCTACATTAAGGTCCAAAGGGTCCAAAATTAAACTTAGTTTGATTTTAACAAAAATTGAATCCTTGGGGTTCTTTAATATGTTGAATCAAAAAATGTACTTAGATTTTTGATTATTGGCCCAGTTTTCAAGTTGGTTCAAATCAGGATCCAAAATTATTATATTAAGTATTGTGTAATAGCAAGAAATTTTCAATTGCACAGTATTCAGCAATAGCAAGAAATCTTCAATTGCACAGTATTGTGCAATAGCAAGAAATTTTCAATTGCTCAGTATTGCGCAATAGCAAGAAATCTTCAATTGCACAGTATTGTGCAATAGCAAATATTTTCAATTGCACAGTATTGCGCAATAGCCCGAAATATCTAATTGCACAATATTGTGCAATAGCAAGAAATTTTCAATTGATTGGAGTTATCTTTCTTTGTCCAAAATAGTAGTTGAGTCAACTTAAATCATTGTTTTATACAATCACTTTTACTACCAACTGATAAATTAAAACAATCTTTACCATTCAGTGATAACAAGCACCTTTTGTAACATTTTAATATTTTATGATGTATTTAAATGAGTAGTTATTATTGCAAACTCCATTAGAAATTTGAATTGAGATCAGTTTTGGAAAAAGGGAAAGGGGATGTGAAAAAATAGGGGGGGGGGGCTGTAGAGTTAAATTTTTTTCATTTCAGATTTCATAAATAAAAAGAAAATTTCTTCAAATTTTTTTTGAGAGGTTTAATATTCAACAGCATAGTGAATTGCTCAAAGGCAAAAAAAATATTTTAAGTTCATTAGACCACATTCATTCTGTGTCAGAAACCTATGCTGTGTCAACTATTTAATCACAATCCAAATTTAGAGCTGTATCCAGCTTGAATGTTGTGTCCATACTTGCCCCAACCGTTCAGGGTTCAACCTCTGCGGTCGTATAAAGCTGCGCCCTGCAGAGCATCTGGTTTTTCACATGTCGCATCATATCTCAAAAACGATTCTTGATTATTGCTTAACACTTTACACACTTTTTAGTTATATTAATCTTAATATCTGTATACTTTTTGGTGATGATTCAAAATTTCATTTTTGAGTTGTTGAGTATTTTGTAAAAAAGGGGAAGGGTTTTTTTACATATCGTGCCGTATCTCAAAAACGATTTGTGATTATTGCTTAAAACTTTACACACTTTTTTGTTATATATATATATTTATAACAGCGGGAATACCTTTTCAGAACAAAACATTGGTTTCTTTCCCCCTGACTTATATTCCCTATCAAAAAATGTTCGTTGTTTAAATAAAGTACAAAGAACTTCTGGAGGATTTGCCTTCAACTGCAATTATAATGTATGCTGAGGGTCATAACCGCTGCAGGTTTGTGCCTGTCCTGATTGATTCAGGGACCTGTTGTTCAGCAGTTATCGTTTGTTGTTGGGTATTTTCCCGTTTGGAAATATAAATTAGATCGTTGGTTTTTCTGTTCGAATTGTGTACAATACTAAGTTGTGGTCTCTTATAGCTTGCTGTTTGGTCTGGATCAAAGCTCTGTGTAAAAGTCCGTTCTTTGACCTATGTTTGTTATTATCAGGTTATCCCTCAGACAAGGGCCTTGAAGGGGTCAGTTTACCATGTTTACTGTTGTAGAAAAGAAAATAGAAATGCTAAGGATTTGTATAGTGCTACTTTTTTACTCAAAACATTCAAAAAGAGGAGAAATACATTATATTTTTAAACAACTTTTCTAAAAGAGGGGTCCACTTATTTTGAATAATATTAAACTGTTAAAGTACATGTAAATGTGTTGACATGGTTAAAGTCCAGTAAAATTCTTGGACATGTTTTGACCATTTAATACCATATAGATATTATAGTTCTTTGGGAAAATATTGGCCCTTTTGTTCTAAAAGTGTTTTTACAAAAAAATATATATTATAACTTATGTTGACCCCTCATAAAAGGGATATTCATAACATTAAGGGGTTGTTCTGAACCTGATTATGACTTGGATGGAGAATTGTCTCATTGTCAGTCACACATACATACTAGACCAAATTTAATTATTCAATTATCTGATTATTTCTGGTTGAACAGGGAAAATACTTCTTAAATTAAAGAAATGTCAAGGTACAAGTGATAAATCAAGTTTTAATATAGTGAAAACCTTAGGGACTATTTTATGTTTACAAAAAAAAATTATAATCGCTCCCCTTAACTTTCTAAGCTTCGCCTCAAAAATTTGCAAATTAAATATTTTTTTATTAAAATTTTCAAATCGCTCGCTTGCCCCAATTTTTGGAATCCGTGGAACAAGAAATTAAATTGATGTGGCCTTATTGAGTATTTTGTAAAAAAGGGGAGGGTTTTTTTTACATGTCGCGCCGTATCTCAAAAACAATTTATGATTATTGCTTAAATCTGTACACACTTCTTTGTTACATGAATCTAAAGAATAGCTTTTGGTTTGATTCAAAATTTTATTTTAGTGATATTTGTAAAAAAAAAACAGGGGGGGGGTTTCACATGTCCCGCCGTTTCTCAAAAACAATAAATGGTTATTGCTTAAAACTTTCTCAGAAACTATTTATGATTATTGCATAAAACTTCCACACAAGACGTCGGTCCAGTGATATTGTTGTCTTTTTTCAAAACTACCTCTACCGGTTTTTATTGGGAAAAATGCATATTTTTTATTGAAATTGGGAAGTTTGTATATTTTATTCTGAACACATCTCCGATTTTTTCCTGACCTTTGCTGTCTTTTTGCACTGTTTTTTCATGTATATTTTGGTTGTCAGACATTTTCAACCTGAAAGATACTTTCGGAGTCGGGAGAGGGGAAAGAAACATAAGCAATGATGGTACTTACAATGCATTGAAAACTACATGTGTTACAAACACCATGATGATTCTGATCAGAAAACCGGATCTCAAAAGTGCTTTCTAATATCAAAATGATAACATGAATACGATATTTACAAACATTACTACCAATGCCATCACTGTTTGGGGAAAATGTAAAACTTTATGGGAGGAATTTTAAGCCATTTTTTTCAGTAATTGGGAATTTTCTCTAGGGGAAAAGGCCAAATTTCGGCTGTTATTTGAGCCAAACAATATCACTGCGGGCGTATTATACGCTCATGGCACAGCTGTTTATTCTTAAACTATAAGCAATAGGTCAACTATATTTGTTGTATGGAAGAATTGTTAGCTGTACAGGTCTGCCTGGCATGGTTCATCTGACCTCATTTTCATGGTTCATTGGTCAATGTGAGTTTTCTTGGTTAATAATAATAGTTTATGTGACAGTTGTAATAATGTTTTATGTTTAGGACTATCAACATATTATCAATGATTAGTAAAGAAGGCGAGACATTTCAGCGTGTGCACTCTTGTTTTAGTTAAATTCAAGTAAAAATTAGAAAATAAGAAGATGTGGTAGATTGCCAATGAGACAACTCTCTATCCAAGTCACAATGACATAGAAGTTTACAATTGAAGGTATATATACATGATATAAGAGCTAACTCACTCAGGTTCGCAAAAGTTTGGTAGATCAAAAACAGGTGCTTCTAATCTGAAAAAAGTGGCAAATATGCATCCTAATTTCGATTTTTT
This sequence comes from Mytilus galloprovincialis, assembly GCF_965363235.1. NCBI lineage: Eukaryota > Metazoa > Mollusca > Bivalvia > Mytilida > Mytilidae > Mytilus > Mytilus galloprovincialis. Next base: position 76,657,473 of record NC_134845.1, on the reverse strand, counting down.
TCCTCATCACTTGGTGTCCGTCATCTGTCATCCTGCGTCCTGCATTCGTAAACTTTTACAAAAATCTTCTCTGAAACTACTAAGATAAATTTAACCAAACTTGGCCACAATCATCATTGGGGTATCTAGTTTAAAAAATGTGTCAGGTGACCCGGCCAACCAACCAAGATGGCTGCCATGGCTAAAAATAGAACATAGGGCGGTAAAATGTAGATTTTGGCTTATAATTCTGAAACCAAAGTATTTAGAGAAAATCTGACAAGTGGTTAAATTGTTTATCAAGTCAATATCTATTTGCCCTGAAATTTTCAGAAGAATTGGACAACTGGTTGTTGGGTTATCCTCCCAATTGGTAATTTTTAAAGAAATTTTGTCGTTTTTGGTTATTATCTTGAATACCATTATAGATAGAGATAAACTGTATACAGCAATAATGTTCAGCAAAGTAAGATCTACAAATAAGTCAACCAAAATGGTCAGTTGAGCCCTTAAGAAGTAATTGCCCTTTATAGTCAATTTTTAAAAAATTTCATTAATTTGGTAAATTTTTGTAAATTTTTACAAATTATTTTCCTCTGTAACTAAAGGGTCAAGTTTATTTTAGATAGAGAAAATTGTAAGTAGCAAGAATGTTCAGTACAGTAAGATCTACAAACACATCACCATCACCAAAACACAATTTTGTCATGAATCCATCTGTGTCCCTTATTTGGTATGCACATAGACCAACCAAGGTGAGCGACACACGCTCTTAAGAGCCTCTAGTTTTTTTATATTCAAAAGAAACTTTCAATAAGGGTTCTACAGTGATCCAAAGTCCTTAAGCTTTCATTTGATACAAAATTACCTAATATTTTACTTGCTGACAAAGTTACAACTATGTATATAAGAAATTATTATACCTCAGTTATCATTGACTATTTTATTTATTGTGTCTGTTTATTTAACGCATCAATGTAAATATATATCGGAAATTGATGAGACTGTCATTAAAGTGAAAGGGTTAGCGCTATAGAACCAGGTTTAATCAACCATTTTCTACATTTGTAAATGCCTGTACCAAGTCAGGAATATGACAGTTCTTGTCCATTCGTTTTTGATGATTTTTGTTATATGATTTTGCCATGTGATTATGGACTTTCCGAATTGATTTTCCTCTAAGTTCAGTATTTTTGTGATTTACTTTTTTCTATATAAAAAGGGGGCCTCAGCACAATAGTTGCTCCTATAGAAATAAACTTACTATTTCACGCATACCAAATCAATAAGTATACACTATTTCATACTACTTTTTTTGTATGTTCTTTCTGACCAGCCAAAAAATAGTGTCTATACCATAAAAGGAGTCTCTAGTTTACCATAATTTTCAATCATAAATTTTTATACCTTTTTCTAATGCAAAACCAGCTGTTTTTACAAATTTCAACCCGATTTGCCTAAAACCCCTTAAATCAAGTCTACCAAATCTTCTGTTTCATTTAAATATCTTGTGTTTTTTCTGTAAATATAGGACATGCATTAGGCATTAAAAAAAATTTATTCTAAAATGTTGTAGTAGTACTGTTGCAAGGTTTTTACTGTTGTTAATGTCATAAACCTACGTTTTGTGTAACAGAGGAGGATTTTGTTAAGCAAGTGTCAAATTTCAAATCCAAATTGAATTTTAATTCAAAAGCTTTCAATATATAAAATTATACATGTATGGAACATACAATTTCATTGCTATACTGAGTCTACAGTGTGAATGCATTCTTTATATTTTGCATCTTTACACTTTAAAAAATCAATTATAATTAAGTAAAACTTTTCTGTCGATTTACCTCCACCAGATGACATCCACACCCAAAATTGTAAGTCAAATCTTAAGCATCTTGATTTTCTATAGTTTGTTGTTTATAGTAAAATATTAAAGAAGACATTGAAAGCTTGCCAATGAGGCAACTTTACACAAGAGACTAAATGACTAGTAGAAGTCAGCAACTTTAGGTCGTTGTACTGCCTTCAACCATACTGCATAAGCAAGCAAGCTTTTAAAGGCCCAGAAATGACAAATGTAAAACAATTAAAACAATTCAAGTTTTACAACTGTAAGGGGTCTTTAATCACCCATTTTTAAAGTCGCATCGGAATTTGTCTGTTGTTCAATGGCTCGTCTGTTCCTTAGATTGTGTATTTGTTATTATGTCTCTTTAAATATAATGAGATGTTTAAGAATGTTTCAAACAGATATTATCTTATGTCAATCCGAAATTTGTAATTATTAATTGGAAATCATCATCCTTTCATATGGGTAAGATCCATCCATTTGTTAGTCTAAGGAATCTTTATTCTCTCTTATATTAGCCTTGCCTTCAATTTTTACAATCACTATTGCAAGCTTAAGGTACTACAGGCTTCAAACAGTTGTAAGTGTTTCGCAATATTTACCACACATATTGCATGCTCATAAAGTTTCTTTTGTGAATACAAATAACAACTTCCAATATCGTAAACTGTAAACTTACCTTGTGACATTTCAACAGTTTTGTGAATACAGTGCCTAACTGAATCTCAGGACCCTCAAGACTCATTACCTGTAACCAGTGTTTGTTTATTTAGATTGACTCCTGACAGAAAAACATAACATTACTAATGAATTCCTTTACTGAAAAAGGGTGTGATGAATATACATGAATATAGATTGCAAGTTTTCCAGTCACTTAATTGGCATCTATTGTCATTGTTGTCTGTTAACTTTTACAAACAGGCTCTCTCTTCTAAAACTAGTGGGCCAAATTTATCCAAACTTAGCCACAATCAATGGAATTATTGCTCTTACATGACAAATTTTATCAATTTTAACTGTCTTAAAAACTATGATAATATGGTAAGAATGAACTCAAAGTTCAAAAGTATTTCAATCTTAGGGATATGTTGATGTTTTTAAAGCAAAAACAATTGAAAAGGTATATATCATTTACAATGTATTATTTATATTTGAATATTATTCTTTTCTTAATTGTAGCTCAAACCAACAAGAAAATTAAACAAAGAACATTGAAATTGGCTTTATCCTATTTATGGTCTTGTCATGATATTTTAAACCAGATGCAAAAACAGTCAAATAAGCCAGACTTTAATAAGAAAGAGGAATTACAATCATATTCCTATATTTTACTAACTGGACTACAGGATGTATTGCTGGAGATATTAAAATGTCAGAAAAGGTAACTTCATGTTAATTATTACTCAGTAGAAATTTGTATTTGAAAAACAAAAGAAGCAATTACAAATGTTAATGATAAATCAGGTAAGAGGTTAATAATAGAGAACAAAGGTATATCCTTATAACATAGCAAAGTGCTCTTGAATAATGAAATTGTAGGATTTGAATTACCTTAATTATGAGGACTGAATGTAAGTCATGTTCTTAGTACATGATAATCCTAATGTTTAGGCCTATGTGCAGATTAAACCAAAGAATTTCTATTAATGAGTTACAGCTGCCCCAAAGCACTGTTGAATTTCAAAACAAAAACAAAATCAAAATAACTGGACAGATTCATTGATAGGAATTACTTTTGATATATGAAAGATATTTTATATAGAGTAGCATTTCTATCAATACATATTAGTTCAACAGTTTTTCCATGCTGTCCCCTCCCTAAAATCACAAGTCATTAAAATTTCCTAAATTATAGCTGATGTGCTGATTTAATTAAACCATGTATATTTATTTTGGATATTGGACCATAAAAAGGTAAATGTCCAATCTCAGGACTGAGACTATGATAGATAGGTAGAACCTGTAAGCACTAAAAAGGATCATCAATATAAGATGTACAAAGATGTTGCTAAATAAGATCTACAAAAAAAAGAAAACTTCAAAGCAAACTGACGTCCTTTCCTAGATTTAGTGTTCAATTTTACACAGGATTAAAATTTATGACAAAAGACACGATTTCTTGTTTCCTGTGGTTAATTTTCTTTTTTTGGACAGTTATTTTCCTTTGGCACCATTTTACATTGTTTATCAAATGTATATATATGTCAACTACTTGTTTGCTATGCCTGTGTCTATTGTGACCTTTTGGATTTCAATGAACGTAATCTATGTATTACTGGTAAATTATTAAGTCAGGGATTTCCTTACCACAAATTACATTTTTTGTACTTAAAAAGGGGGGGGGGGTAGGAGGGGTCCTGATCCTGAAATCCTGGGCTTAAAAACACGAAATCTGGAGGTCTCAAAATTTAAATAAATAAAAATCCTGACATCCCGAAATTCAAAAAAAGAATTCCAAGATCCCGAAAGGGTCAATCCCAAAATCCTGAACTTAAGATCACCTGATCCCGGAGTCCCAATAAAGGTCCTATCCCCCTCCTTAAACCCTTTACTATAATCTTCCATGTATTAAGATTTGGTTTTGAAGTTATTTTAAACAGAATAGCACATCCTTATTTTTACAGAGATGAAAATCATGAAAATTTAGAAACGATCTGGGTAAACTTATCAATCCTTTAAATAAACTTATTCTTAAAGGTTAACAATTCAACACTGTAGTTAGATGTTTGAATATTGTTTATATTGGTATTAATATTGATTTTGTTATCAGTATATTAAAATCAAACTAAAAATTGTTTTATGTGCATATGCACATTCATGTCTATGTTCCGGACCATATGAGTATTTGGACCATACGCGTATGGTCATGACCATATGCGTATACTCATATGGTCGGACCATATGAGTATTATACTCATTTGGATATTAACGGGCCGGACCATATACGTATTTGGACCATATAGGTATATTTTTATTTAAATAACATTATAAAAGTTTCAATAATACAAAAACTTTATCTAAAAAAAAAAATGATGGTAACGTGACAAAGTATTATTTTTATAATACAAATACTACGTAAAAAATAAATATTGATGACATAGTTAGTTTTCATCGTTAATTACATTCTTACATGTAGGCTTGGGTGACATTTACTTCCAAACGGTATCATAGTTTTTTTGCATTTGCAAGTCTTGGTTGTGCACGATCCTTTTCATTTACACCTTTTGTTTGCGAGTGAAAAGATAGCCTTTTTGTAGGTCTGCGTACAGTGACACCGAGGTCTTGGTCCTTTCCGTTATGTCTATGGTGTTTTTTAAAAGAAGCTCTAGATCTCAAATATCGTAACATGACTGCAATACATCATATTCACAAACCACTTAAATAAACTATGTTACTTTCCAGTTACTCCTTAATTGTGTAATGTTGTTCAGTTCATTAAGAAATTTTTGGAAGTTATTTTTTTTTAAGTCGAAATATTGCCATTCACTCGTAATATTGACATCGGTAATGACCATACGTATAAAATGTGTTTATTATAGTTTTGACAAGTAAGTAAAATTACCTAGGTGAAACTTCTAATTTTTATGTAGCTTATCTTTTTATTATAATATAATAATAAAATTACCTATATGATAGCGTCTTTTTGATGAACGGTCATACCATATGAAGAGTTTAAAAGTATTAAAAGTAAACTGTAACAGAGTGTTAATTACCCCGACCATAGGCGTACGGTCGGACCATACGCGTATGGTCGGACCATATGAGTATATACCCATATGGTCATGACCATACGCGTATGGTCCAAATACTCATATGGTCCGGAACAGCTATACAATAAGCCGATACCTGTATCTTGGCATTGCACAAGGTCATGTTTTTCTCCGACTGTTTATGACATCTTTCCTCTAAATCCATTGGATGTTGAATTTGCACTTACTGATATTTGAGTCTTAGATGCATGAATTTTTTATTAGTTGTTATTGGCTATGAACTAGCTGTCAGTAACTGTGAGTACCCTCAGATCTGTACTTAGTGCATATTTGTTGTGGGGATGTATAAGTACCTTACCACGTCCACTCGGACTGTTTGTTAGATGTATTTCTGCTTTGTATTGATCCAATGAGTAAGGTCCTTTTCAACTGATTTTTATAGGACGTCAAAACATTTGCCGTCACATAATGCTATTGTGTTGTCTTTGTCCTTGATGTCATCCTTGTCATCGTCCGAAGACACATTTGGTTGTGGGACAATAACTTATGTTTTAGTGAATGGATCTCTATGATTTTCACCAGATGGTTCAATTCCAGAAAAGGAAGGTTGGGATTGATTTTAGGGGTTGTGGTACCAACAGTTTAGGAATAAGGGGCCAACAACATTTTTTTTGTAGTTTTCGGACAGTTACTTGTGTGTAAGTGCATCAATCTCTCTGAAATTGTACTACAAGGTTCCATATTACAAAGGGAATGCTTGGAATGAGTTAACGGTAGTTTCCCTAAACGTTTAGGTATTAACAGGGGCAAAAATAAGCATTTTTGTCGAGCCTTCGACTTTAGTTGAAAAAAACAAGACATAGCGATCCTACATTCCGTCATCAGCTTCGTAGTCGTCATTTATACTAGGCACATAAGCTATTTTGACTCTTAGTGGCCTCTTGTTTTAATGCTTCATTGATCTCAAAGTGTGTTCAACTCCTGTGTCAGAGATTTTATTATTGGTACTCTTATGTCAACTTGATTAAACCAAAATTAAAAATTGGTGTTGTTTTATTCAATAATCTATATTGTAATTTCTTTAGGTATTTTAGTAGAGCCTCCTTGTTTTCTTTACAGCTCAAAAACAGATGAAGAAAAAATAAAAAGGTTATATAGATCTAGTTTAAAGAAGGATGGAACAGCAACTACTGATTTGGAAAACCAACCTATGATTTTACATATTTTGCAAGTTTTGAAAGATGTTGGAGAATATTTTGCAACAAACAAAAAATGAAGTTTAGTTCGGACAAATGTGAACGTTTTTAAGGATAGTTTTCTTTTATACTTTTTTAGGGAATTCCAATAATGTAATAATTTTTAAATCTTTTGTCTTTCAGTTAATTTTATTATTTTTTAAGTGAGCTTTTCTCATCACTTGGCATTCGTCGTCTGTCTCTACGTCGTTGTCATTAACTTTCTACATTTTGAACTTCTTCTAGAAAACCACTGAATTGAATGAAACCAAACATAGCATGAATGTTCCTTATGAGTTGTGACCAAATGTTGTTACTTTGTCCCCGATCCAACATCCAAGATGGCCGACAGCGGGAGACTGAGTTTAACATAGGACCCTATGGGAAATACATACAAATGTCTTCTTTTAAAGAACCATTGAATGGAACGAAATCAAACATAGCATGAATGTTCCTTATGAGGTGATGACCAAGTGTTGTAACTTTGTCCCCGATCCAACATCTAAGATGGCCGCCAGCAGAGGACTTAGTTTAACATAGGACCCTATAGGATATGCATACACAAGTCTTCTTCTAAAGAACCACTGAATTGAGTGAAACTAACAATAGCATGAATGTTCCTTTCCTTTTGAGGTGCTGGCCAAGTCTTGTTACTTTGTAGCCAAATTTCATTTTTTTTATATATGATTTCAAAAACCCAAGTAGAGTCAGGTGAGCCATACAGGCTCTTGAGAGCCTCTAGTTAACAGGAGTTTCTAATTTGTGTATTGTTATGACACTTACACTTCATCATCAAAATAAATCTATTTTGTATATCAAAGGAATTTGTAGACATTTTTAATATATTATAATTTCAAAATTTACCAGTGCATTATTGGAAATCTTCAACAAAGGATAATAGTTTAGTATTTGACTAAATATTTAAACATGGTGTAGTTTGTTATCACTTGCAACAGGTGGAGGTATGTTTAGTGCCTTTTCTGTAATGAAAACATGAAGCATAACAAAACCATAAATTTGTTAAATAAGAATTGCTTAGTATTTGACTTTCTATCCTAACACTATTAAGATTAACATGTAATTCAAAACTCTATACCTCTAGGGTAAACTCAAAAATTGTAAACGAAAAAAGTTTTTATTTATATCAAACAATTTAAATTGTACCGAGAATAATTAATCACACCATGCAATTTTGAACCAAGTTTTTATTCTTTCAACTTAACTGCCAAAAAGAACTACTATATTTTTATAAGAACCACCTGATTGTCATGATTTTTATGAATTAGAATTTTCCAATCTTGATGGTGCTAAAGACTGTTCATCATAATTATGAGCACATTTCCATGAGATCAAGACAAGATATTTATCTTTACTAAATCTATTCAATAAAATTCATTTATTGTTGTAAGCAATTGAGATATTTTTTATGAAGGGATGATTTCAACTTCACTTCACCGCTTTAAAATTCCTATTTCTGATAATTTGAAACATTGAGTCATAATAGACAGTGGCATGGATGAGGGTCTGGTTGAAGAGTTCTTCATTTCTTTATTTTTTAATTTTTTAGGCCATTTTTCTCTTGTTCTCTAAATTTTTTGCCCATAATTCTCTATCTGCAAACCCCTATCTGCACCTTCATGACTAACATGAAAACTTTTCTTTTCTTGTTAAAATAAACACTTTTGTGTCTGCATTTAAAAATATTTGCATTTTCAAAGTTAAGAAGATATTGTTATATACTTTTTTGAAAACTGTAAATCATTTATATCATAAATGTGTGTACTAAATAAGGAATATCAAGTAAAACGGAGAGTTAATAATAATATATACAGGGAGACAATGAATCAGTCACAAAACGTTCACATCGAAGTCTTTATTTTTAGTGCAACTTTAATGACAGGTATTATATTTCATGTTCAATGTAAATTATGTTGTGTTTGACATTTTTTCCATACAAGCACCCCCTTTCACCACCCTCTTTAACATAATCTGAAATTGTATTAATTATTATTTGAACAAATTTATATATATATATATATTAAAAAAAATCCATTCCATACCATAATTTTTATTTTTAACAGAGGAGTTTTGAAATACTTTTCATTTATGCAAAAGTTGATTTTTACAAACATATTTTTGAATACTGTGTGTTTTACAAATTGTGCTGTGCAATTCAGACTTTGCATTTTAAAGTCTTGATATTTGAACTATGCATTTGATGTATCATATCAGGGTAACTATTGTTTATTTATACACTTCATTAAAACCAAATAATACTTATCATTCATAAATTTTCTTAAAGACTATAATTTTATTATTGACAATCTCTTACATACATGTACAAGTATTTCTAAAAATACTCTCCTTATTTGATAAATTGAACATTAGATAATTTGGTATATTTGAATATATCTTTTTAAATTTCCTGCAACAAAGGCAGCCGCCATATTACCAAATCTTGCTTCCATTCCAGTCAGCTGATTGTGTCCTAACTTAACAAGAATGTTTAATTTGTAAAAAATTGTTAGTTAATATGCCATTAACTTAGGAAGGGATTTTTTACACAAATAAAAATTTGTCCAACTCAGATGGTCACAAAATTTAATGTCGGGAAAAATCTTTTTTGTAAAAGGATGTTATTCATACAAAAAAAAATCTTGATGAAATCCATGACATATAAAAGTACACTTTTGTGCTCTTCAGTGTAAAAGAGTTTAAATAATATATCTCCAACTCACAAAATTAATAAATTCAAAATTTAAACTTTATTGCAACTTTCATATTGTCAAATGCTGTGTGATGCATACAGTGTGTGTGTGTTGTGGTGTCTTGTGCTTGTCTTACAGCCTCACTGCTGGCTAACAGCTTGCTGTTAAATGGAAGCCAAGTGCATGTCTTTCCTGCCAGTTATAACCTCTTATGTAGTAAGACCTATGTGGCCCAGATATGGGATCCTCCTAGAGGTGATAGATGCTAACTTGACACCTTGAGCCTCAGGCTAAACTACAAGGTCTCGGAGGAGATCAGGCCCCCAGATGCATGGCATACTAGGCCCACCAATGTGTGGACATGCCCTGATGCCTGCAAACCTAGCCCCCAACTATGGGTTGAATAGTTCCATTGCCTTGTGGATGACTTGGGAGAGTCAAAGGCTATGGGAGAAAACCCAGACAGAAAATCTGAGTAGATGGAACTCGTCAATAGTGAGAACTGTTTACGGGAAGGAAACACAGAGAGAAAAACCGACCCATCAGAGTGGAGGTTTGGCATGGTGCTAATAACTCCACCCTGTAACTAAGAAGCTTGTTCTAGAAAATGATAACCAGAAAAATTTAACTCAACATCTAGACAAGAATGGTGATCTCCAGACTTCAAATATGACTGCTACTAGAATGAGCACGATCGATCAGATCATCTTTATTGCATCCAAAACAATCTTGTTACATTGAAGCATGGAATGTGCGGACAATGTATGAGATAGAGAATACAGCACAAATAGGAAGAGAAATAGTAAAATATACGATCAACATTCTTTGCATTAGTGAAAGCAGATGGACAGGAATGGGACAGTTACAACAATATCTAATAACGTATATTCAGGAACAGAAGATAACCGACATAGAAAAGGTGTAGCTATTATTATGAAACCAACATCAAAGAAAAGTCTTATTGAATGTAAACCATTTAACGAAAGAATAATAACAGCCAGATTCAATGGAAAGTACGCAAAAAGTACTATTATACAATGTTATGCACCTACAAATGATACAGAAGATTGAAAAGATACCTTCTACCAACAGCTGCTAATAGCCATTGATGAAACACCAACGAATGACCTTTTGATGGTTATAGGAGATCTGAATGCTAAAGTTGGAAATTCAAATGAAGGAAGAGTATGGGAAATTTATGGGTGTGGAGAAATGAATGACAACGGGTAGAGACTAGCAAACCTTTGTGGAATGAATAAGCTTGTGATTGGTGGAACCATCTTTTGTCACAAAGCTAATCACAAGAAAACCTAGGTGTCATCGAGTGGAAGAGACTAAATCCAAATTGACCATATCAATATAAATGGCTGTTGGAGACGCGCTTTAGAAAATGTGGTTGTTCGAAAGGGAGATGATGTAGGTAGTGACCATCATCTACTTTTAGCTAAGATCAAGATACATCTTAGGAAAACACCATTGAAAGCAGAGCCAACAGCAATGATAAAAGGCCCTATACAATAAATAAAAAGTTCAACCTAATATTGAGAAACAAGTTTCAAGCACTAGGAGATATTGGTGAAGAACTAGAGCAAGATGTGGAATCCATCTGGAAAGATATTTAAGACAGCTACACTCATGCATGCAGAACAGTGTATGGTAGCAGAAAGAAGAATGAGAAGAAATGGGTGAAATAAAAAAAAATGCACACTTATAGATAAAAGAAGGAACATGAAGGAGAGAAAATAGAGTGCAAGATCAGAAAGACTTTGCAGATGATATAGCTCTATTTTCAAGCAATGCTGACATCTACAAAATAAAAAACTAAGATCTTGCCAAATAATTATATGCACACCAAATTGGATTGAACATCAGCAAGAAGAAAACAAAAAAAATGCAACTTATGCCTACCTTCACTGCAATCAAACTAGAGGGTGAACCACTAGAAGAAGTAGACTACTTTGCTTATTTGGGCAGTATTCTCAGCAAAAACAACGCAACAGAAAAAGACATCTCAAACAGACTCCAAAAGGCCGTAACATCTTTTCAGCAAGTAAATAAAATATGGCGGACTGCAACATAAGTGAGAAACAAAATGTGTATCTACTAGATTAAAGCCCTTTTTCCTTATTGTATGGTGCAGACTGCTGGAGAATAACACAGAAAGACAGCTGGAAACTCTCTTGATTCCACAACAAATGTATGAGGAAAATATGTAAGAAATATTGGCCAGCAAAGATATCTAATAAAGAATTGGACAAAAAGATCTAATGATCACCATAAAACAACAAAGATTCAGATAGCTGGGACACACCTTAAGAAAAAACCAGGATAACATAACAAAAAAAGCTCTGAAATGGACACCATCTGAAGGTAAAAGAAACGGAGGAAGACCAAAAGAAACATAGAGAAGGACAATGGATAATGAATTTAAAAGCATAGGAAAGACCTGGGGTGAAATGGAGAAGATTGAAAAGGGCGGACAACAGTGGAGAGACCTGGTATCAGTCTTATATTCCAGCCGGCATGAAGAGGATTAGTTAGTTACCACTTTCATATCCAATATACTTACAAAAAAGAAAATCTAACACTATTTATTTAAACCTTTATTTGCAATTTGTACACATTTTAGTTTGTGTATCTTTATTCAATTATAAAATTAAAGACATATTTTTGTCTTCAAATTGTAGTACATTCCAAAATTTCCAAATGGTGTTTTTATTTACAATACTTTTATATGGTCTGTGTTGTCTTCAGTTACCTTCCTATTTATCAACAGTACTTAGAAGAACTTGTACAAACCTTATTTTAATAAACACAGTGGATAAGTAAGTGTTTGGATGAGATCATTTTCTGTTTAACTTCAAACCACTGGTAATGTGATTTTTTGTAATTTTGTAGTCCCAATAAAGGTTGTTTAAACAAAAAAATGCATTTCATGATAACTAGACTCTGTGGTTTTTACAAATTCCGCATACAAACATGCAAGAAACATGAATACTTTGTTTACATCTTTTAAATATTTGTTACCCTTTACTAACCAAATCAATAGGTTTGTCCCCCAAGAACAATTTCTGATCCTTAGTATATGATTAGTACATAAATAGTTATGCCTCAGAAGCCGAAATAATACTTGAAGAAATCTTTTATATTCTTTATTAATTTGACGATACTCATTAATAGTAAAGGTGGTACCTAACAATACAGGGAGATAACTCTGTAAGATCAGCTCAACGTTTTAATCATGTCGTATTATTATTATTATTTTTTTTTATTATTATTTATAACTTCCAATTTACAACATAATATACACAAATATAATAGCAATATATAATATATAAATCTATAGATATTATCTAATCAATACATCTTTCTATTAGGAAGCAAATTTTTTTTTTTAAATATACAAATATAAGATAACTAGTAAAGCAGTTTGAACACCGGAGCAAGAGATAGAAAGAGAAAGAGAGTGAGAGAGAATAGTTTGGTGAGTTTTCAGTATAATTCATCTAGAAATTGAATTCTATTTTAGTATAGTAAATACAGCATTTTCATTTATAACATGTATATACATTTTTGTACTTAACTAAGTAATATATCAAAAGCATTCCATTCTCTGAGAAACTGATGTTCACATTTGTTTTTCATGGCAATATTTTTGTCCATTGCATACACATATTTTATCTTTTCTTTTACTGAGTTTATTGTCAGTTTTTTTTAAAACATCTGGAATTATAAATATATTGCTTTATGGTAAGAAAAAGAGTATTTTCTGCATTGCCTTTTGATATTTTTGCAGTGTTACCAAACAAAAAAACTTCTTTTGTAAAAAGTACACTAATTCCATTGGTTTCAATCTGTTCTAATAATAATTGTCGTATTATTAAGGAAATTTTAAGCTTCTCAATTATCAAAATTAGTGTTGAATAAACTGCTATATATCCAATGAAATTTTTCCAAGAAAGTGTGTGGTTCAAGTTTTTTGAATTTTTTTATATTTTGTCAAAATTTTTTGAATATAAGAGCCATATAAATTTTAATTAAGGTGTTTGGTACCACCTTAATAGTGATCATGACATTTGAAATTAGTTTTGTGTGGCGAATTTTCATAATCAGTTTTTATCTTGTGAAGCATAATTCAGTACTTTTTAAAATGGATCTCATGTCTGTTGTATAGTTTTGATATCTTTTTTTTTAACAATTTTCTTTTAATTTATTTTTTTACTATTACATAGTTATACAAAAAATATACAACATTCCACAAAATGTGTTAGGGGTTATCCATAATTGTCAACCATTTTCAAAGTGTACTAAATAAAGGCAACAAAGGGGAAGAGGTTTAAAAAAATCAACATTTTTACCGTACGCTTTTTTTTTTAATTTCCTAAATTTATTTCGTTTCCGTAGGGAAGGTCGATGTATAAAATCGAGAATTGGCTTGGGTGTGTTTCTCTTCTTATATCTTCTTTATTATTTTCACTTGATGATATTTATTTCGATATCATAGTTCTCCTCAATCCGGATTGAACGATTAAAAGATCAAATCATATGAAAACTAAATCTTTCAAAAATGTGAACTAGTAAAATTATTTAAACAAAAAGTTTGCAAGTATTTCTTAGTACCCTCGATTGTCAATTTCACTTGCTTTATTATAGATCGTTATCGTTTCACTCTGTTTAATAAACAAAATCGATGGAAACACTAAATTCTTTGAATGTTTTGAACATCGGTATACTACTGTTGCCTTTTGATTTTGACAAGATGCCATTTTGTGAAAAGATTTTAAACTGGTCCTTCGATTAATTTCCTTGTAATGCATTCCAAAATAGTAAACCGGAAGTAAAATTATTTTTCTTAGTATAAGCCTCCTTCAATTAGGAGCACCTCCATATGAAGCATAACCTTAACTTAAAAAAATATCCAATATATGTACACGTTACAGTATATATACTTTCAGTGGCGGATCTAGAAATTTTCATATCTGGGGGCCCACTGACTGCCTAAGAGGGGGCTCACTTTAGTCACGCTTCAGTGATTCCCTATATAAGCAACCAATTTTTTTTCCAAAAAAGGGGGGCCGGCCCCCTGCCCCCCCCCCCTCCCCTAAATACGCCTCTGACATAAACAGTAATAGTGCCGTGAATGTCAAATTTACAGAGACCTTTTAAATAGAAATACAGGCGGGAAATTTAAAAACTTTAAATGTTTTGAAACATTACACTTTTATTGATTGCTGTCTTGAGCTCTGGTTCCATCAATAACTGTCAGTCCATACTTTACCAATGCACTATAACCATGCATTTCCCTTTCTTTGATTCTTAGCATAATTTATGTGCCCTTTTGTTAATCTTTTGCATGCTCTAGGTGCCCTTTTTCATTGGAGTTACCATTCCCACTGTTTGATAGGGGAAACACTAATCTTTGTACTTTTTATTCTGACAAATCACAGATAGATGTCATCAAATAAAACAGTCAGAAATGTTTTAGTTCATTTTCAATGCAAATTTCTATATTAAACTAAAATATAATAAACAGGATCTTCTTTTTATTAAGAATGATTGATTGCTCTCTTGAAATCTGAAAATGGTTGATGTACACTTTTTGAGGGAGGGTGGGGGTCTGAAAAAGTGTGTTTTGTACACTTTAGAAAATGGTTGACAATTATGGATGTCCCCTTATGCAACATATCTATTGAATATATTTTGTAAATATGTGTATTTTAGAGTCTACTTTTTTTACACAGTAATATACTGACTTTTTTTTTTATCATATATAATATGTATCTTCATATATAATATATATCTTCATGCTCACCACTTACAAATTAAATTGGTCACTTAAACAGTTTCAAAATTGAAGTTGTAAATAAATGACCGCTTTATGAATCATTTACTTTCAATGATGATTTTTACCTTTTTTGTTATGAAAATGTGCAATCTACAAATTAATCAACTTAGAAAAATCATCAATTGGCCCATTATAGGAGTAATGTCGTTGGACGACTAAATGTACTAATTTTAATTTTTTATTTGCCGAAAACTATAAAAAGTAGGAATTATAAAGGCAAAAGGTTTCAGCAAATATAAAGATATACAAATAAGTCACTTTGGCATACAAATTCAACATATTACAATTATACATGTATTAAGTATTTCAATTGAAATATGTTTATTTTATCTGTGTTTTCTATTTTTATGCCAAACCTACGATAGTAAACAAACATACTTTTCTGCATTGGCTAGAGATATAGGGGGAGGGTTGAGATCTCACAAACATGTTTAACCCCGCCGCATTTTTGCGCCTGTCCCAAGTCAGGAGCCTCTGGCCTTTGTTAGTCTTGTATTATTTTAACTTTTAGTTTCTTGTGTAAAATTTGGAGTTCAGTATGGCGTTCATTATCATTGAACTAGTATATATTTGTTTAGGGGCCAGCTGAAGGACGCCTCCGGATGCGAGAATTTCTCGTTGCATTGAAGACCTGTTGGTGACCTTCTGCTGTTGTCTGCTCTATGGTCGGGTTGTTTTTTTTGAAACATTCCCCATTTCTATTCTCAATTTTATAGAGACTAACAATAAATAACAAAGAGCCAAATGAGATCAACAAATAATTTAATATGGTTGAAATTGTCAATTACCTCCTCGGAGGAGATTGCACTTGACAGATGCCTTTTTTTTTATTTTTGCACCAACTATTATAGAAAGAAACTCTTAAAAGGTTAACACGTTGAGCCCAATGAGATCAACAATTCAGTAATAATGGTGAATCTTGGTAATCTACTGCTTTTAGAAGTTATTTTCCCTTACTAATGATTTTTCTCCATATTTTGCATTTATGTCAAAAGCTGTAGGAGTTAAAGAGTAAACTTTATAAAGCAAATAAGATTATAAAAGAAAAACCAATAAGATTTACAAGTAAGTCAACATGGCCGAATTGTTACACTAGTAATAGTATTTATTGCCATTAAAATATCTTTTTTCTATCTCAAAAACTAAATAGATAGACTTATTGAACTGTAAACAGTCAAAAAGATCATTAATAAAATACTTACACAAATGCCATTAAACAAGATCTACAAATAAGTAAACATAACAGATTCCAATAATGGAAACACATAATATCAAAATAAACATAGCAAAGTAAACAATTTGCAAATTAATGATTCTCTACTAGCTACGCATTGGTTTGTGTTGTAAGAAAACAAAGGTTTGAATGAAAATTGTGAGCAAATTGTACTCTCTGTGATTTATAATTTAATATAAAGAATCTAAAATCTAACATATGTGTTTTTATTGTCTCGCCAGTGACGAAATTTGCAGTGAGTGAAACAGGGTTTACTATCCAGCCTCTCCATTGTAAACTATTTGTATAAAGCTTTATATTTCAGAAGGTAGAAGAACTGGATGTTCAATATTTATATCTATGAAGTTTTGTGTCTGTCACATGTCCATAATCCGTGATCTTATTTTCATGGTTTAGTGACTGCTTGAAAAACATCTTTTCCCGTCTGAATATATAAACTTATCACAGATAGCAGGATTACTATTTTTTTTTACATCAGACACATGTTTCTCCTACAATAGACACATCAGTGATGCTCAAATAAAAAAAGTTAAAAAGGCCAAATAAAGTAAGTTAAAGAGTATTTCAGACCCAAAACTATGAGTTTTTGTCCAATACAACTAAGGTAATATATTCCTGAGGTAAAATATCATTAGTATTTCTCACTTATTATAAGAAATAGGATTACTATATTTGGTATATAGATTATTTTTGCCATGTCGGCATGTCTGTCACCTAACCTCAACATCATTTCATAGATAAGTGATCAAAGTTACATGATGAGGTCTTTCTCAGGAACTATAAGCAGTAGGTCAACTATGGGGTATATATACATTACCATGTATGCCTGTGTCTGGCTGTTTATCTGTCGGTCTGTCCATCTACCCATCCTTTATTTCCCTGCAAACAAAGTTATGGGCCAAATAGGAATCGCCATGTCTCTCTGTCTGTCCCTATATGACTACATGGTGCATACATTTTGTACCGTAAAACTTGCTTTAACCCAATTTTGTATGTTCTTGCATCATAATTTGATTGAGTTGAATATTCAATTACTAGTCAATTACAAAAGTCAGGTCATGGTGTCCTTGTTATGTCTTTTGACCACTCTGATAGAAGAACTTTTATATGTAAAATAGTAAAAATGCTATGTATGAGTTCCTAATGGGATTATGTAGGATTATTTTGTAACAACACCATCGCATGAATCCAGGTATTTCTTGTGGAAAATAAAGAAAAAGAATAGTTTATCTTACAATATCTTATTTAATAATTTCATAGCATATACTTTGAAAATAATATCCAAAAGCACAATATGAACTTATAGGTATAATGTTAGTTATAAGCAGTTGCGACTATTTAGGTGCAAACAAAACATTAACATATCTAAGGAAAAATATCAATTGAAATATAACTGTTAAATTTTGATAATTATTCTTTGAATCAAAGCACCAAATTTTGAGTTACACTTAACGAGGCACCAAAGGTAAACTCAATTGACATTAGTCTTAGCACTCACACAGTAATACACTGTACATTATTAAACATACAAGAGAATACAAAGTCTTAATCAATGTGCAGGAGATGAGAAGCAGGATTTCCATAGTAAGCTCATCATTTAAGCAACCTTGTTTTCAGTGTTTGCAGTCAGTGGTGTATTTCCCTGTATTTTCTCTTTCTTGGAACATGTTTACCGCCGGCTCGGTACTGGATAAGTGTGAGAACATGGAAGGCTTCTTGTCTCAACAACTTGATCATGCTGAAGATGTTTGGGTGAGGTGCCTTTACTAATTTCTTTAGTTTACTATGCCAACCTCCTAAATGGTTTGTTGTTCTAGGACCTTATATTGCGTAGTGGTTCCATAGGCTTTGTTTGTTTTCTACCCTGTAGATACATAGTCTGTAAATTTAAAGGTTGGTGTCTTAGTTACTGCATCTTCGATGTCATCTAGTGCGTTAACCCAAACATCTTTTACTGTATTGGGTGGTATAACTGACAGAACTGCAACTCTTCGAACAAGTTGGTGAATGTCGCTCTTTTCACTGTATTCATTCTGCAAACCATGCTTCTGTGCATTTCGCCAGATACACTGATTCATGGGAAAATTGAAGTTTGATCTTTTCTGATGGCTTTTTGTATTCGAGGAACATCGCGGCTGGTTGTAGTTGTATGTTGAATTGGTTACATAGATCTTAAAGAATAGTATAGGAGCCTTGTGTATATCTGCTAATCTTTACCGGGTAGGAAACTGTAAACCAGTGGAAACAGTACCATCAACTTTTTGTTTTAAATAATTTTATTTTCCAGACTACTAAAAGCTTAACTTCCTTTTCTTTATAGTTATCAAAGGTACCAGGATTATAATTTAGTACGCCAGACGCGCGTTTCGTCTACACCAGACTCATCAGTGACGCTCATATCAAAATGTTTATGAAGCCAAACAAGAACAAAGTTGAAGAGCATTGAGGATCTAAAGTTCTAAAAAGTAGTGCCGAATACGGCTAAGGTAATCTATGCCTGGGATAAGAAAATCCTTAGTTTTTCGTAAAATTCAAAGTTTTGTAGACGGGATATTTTTAAAAATGACCACATAATTGATATTCATGTCAACACCGAAATGTTGACTGCTGGGCTGGTGATACCCGCGGGGACGAAACGTGCACCAGCAGTAGCATCGACCCAGTGGTGTAAATAGGTATCAAAGGTACCAGGATTATAATTTAGTATGCCAGACGCGCGTTTCGTCTACATTAGACTCATCAGTGACGCTCATATCAAAATATTTATAAAGCCAAACAAGAACAAAGTTGAAGAGCATTGAGGATCCAAAATTCCAAAAATTGGTGTCAAATACGGCTAAGGTAACCTATGCCTGGGATAAGAAAATCCTAAGTTTTTCGTAAAATTCAAAGTTTTGTAAACAGGAAATTTATAAAAATGACCACATTATTGATATTCATGTCAACACCGAAATGTTGACTACTGGGCTGGTGATACCCTCGGGAACGAAACGTCCACCAGCAGTTGCATCGACCAAGTGGTGTAAATAGTTATCAAAGGTACCAGGATTATAATTTAGTACGCCAGACGCGCGTTTCGTCTACATCAGACTTATCAGTGACGCTCATATCAAAATATTTATAAAGCCAAACAAGAACAAAGTTGAAGAGCATTGAGGATCCAAAATTCCAAAAAGTGGTGCCAAATACGGCTAAGGTAATCTATGCCTGGTATAAGAAAATCCTTAGTTTTTCGTAAAATTCAACGTTTTGTATACAGGAAATTTATAAAGATGACTTAGTTATTGATATTTATGTCAACACCGAAATGTTGACTACTGGGCTGGTGATACCCTCGGGGACGAAACATCCACCAGCAGTGGCATCGACCCAATGGGGTAAATAGTTATCAAAGGTACCAGGATTATAATTTAGTACGCCAGACGCGCGTTTCGTCTACATCAGACTCATCAGTGACGCTCATTTCAAAATATTTATAAAGCTAAACAAGAACAAAGTTGAAGATCATTGAGGATATTTTATTTTCTTCTAGAAATTCGATAATATATTAAAAACACTTAATTTTAATACTTGATGCATGTTTTCAAAGAAACACACCCTTTTTAACTTACCTGGCCCGAAGGGCCAAGTGAACTTTTCTCATCACTTGGCGTCCGTCGTTGTCGTCGTTGTTAACATTTTACATTTTGAACTTCTAGAGAACCACTCAATGGAATGCAACTAAACACGGCATGAATTTTCCTTACGAGGTGCCGACCAAGTGTTCTTACTTTGTAGCCGATCTATCATCTAAAATGGCCGCCAGCGATCGAGGGACTTAGTTTTACATAGGACCTTATGGGAAATACATACAAATGACTTTTTAAGAGAACAACTGGATGGAATCAAACCAAACATAGCATGAATTTTCCTAATGAGGTGGTGACCAAGTATTGTTACTTTGTAGCCGATCAATCATCCAAGATTGCTGACCGCGAGGGAATTTGTTCAACATAGGACCTATGGGAAATATAAACAAATGTTTTCTTTTAGAGAACCACTGAATGGAATTAAACCAAACATTGCATGAATGCTCCTTATGAGGTGCTGACCAAGTGTTGTTACTTTGTTGCCGATCCATCATCCAAGATGGCCACCAGCGAGGGACTTAGTTTAACATAGGACCCTATGGGAAATACATACAAATTACTTCTTTAAGAAAACCACAGAATGGAATGCAATATTAAACCATTTATTTTTCTTTTTTATATGATTTCAAAAACCTGGGTAGAGTCGGGTGAGCGATACAGGCTCTTGAGAGCCTCTAGTTTTACATATAAATAATAATATATAGTTTATGAGAGTGATATCCCTTGTCCTAGTCTAGGTTTTTTAATTACAATATATATGCAAGCATATGATAGTTATCAAAGGTACCAGGTATATAATTTAATACACCAGACGCGCGTTTCGTCTACATAAGACTCATCAGTGACGCTCAGATCAAAATAGGTATAAAGCCAAACAAGTACAAAGTTAAAGAGCATTGAAAGAGAGACATCAATTTTCCCGTCAAAATACACCTTAATACTAAAAGGATTGCAAAATTTCTGCCAAGCAACAAAAATATCGGTAAACCCAAAAAAGTATTCATCTTTTGAACATTTAGCTGCCAAATGACTTGAAAAGGAATATAATCTTTAAACATTTTCACGATAGCCTGTGCACAACTTTAACATGTAATTACAAAACAAAACGAACGCCGATAAGCATAGTAAGCATCATGATATCGTGACGTTTTATCAGATGATATTGTATAAAGCTCTTTCTTTTGTATTAACTGTCGTCTAAATGTAAGTTGGTTAAAAAATTACTATATACTAAATATACATGTTTACACCGAAGTGGTGACTGACTACAGAATAAAAAACGAATACGTAAAACAACATAAACCAGCACATTAAAAAAGGCATAGCCAACAACGTATTATATGTTAGCCGAAGAGATCAACGCACAACATCGACGTCACATTTAAATTTCTATTTATTTTTCTCAAAAAAATATGATAGATTTCAAGATTAGGTTTGTAATACTGATATAACCTGTATCAATAACAATGAAAATTAAGAATACTTATAAATTTAAAATTGTGGTATTTGTCGTTACACTACTCATACTTACTCCATCAGGTAATCAACACTTCAAAAAATAAAATTAACATAGAGACCTAATGGGAAACTTTTTTAATAATTGACCATAAATTATGAAATTAAGAGTCAGAGGTCGTATATATCATATATTAATATACATCGAGAGAAAAGTATTAATTCATACAAATGAATTTTTGAAAAAAAAATTCTGCAAATATATAGAAGTCAAAGGACAATAGTAATTAGACTATTAATTGTATTATCTAGCTAAGTCGGTATTTCTTCAAAATCAAACAGTAAACCAAATAAATTGTATAAATTCAGTTTACCCAAAACTAAAATCTTATAAATGAACTGGGTGATTATTAGAATAGAAAAAAATAAGATTGACAACTACAACCAATAAGACTTTTGACAAAATCCGATACAAGACATTTTTTGTAAGCAGCAGCCCTTTTTATGGAAATCAAGAGAAGGAAGGCAAGGTATTGTATTTCATTTCCACTTGGAGGTATATTTTGAAACGAACGAATGTTGTAACATAAAAACGGGAACATTACAATTGGAAACTGAGAAACTGAAATCATTTTTTTGTTACTAGGTTTGGTTATTGAGTAACCCTACTTGTCAATTTCTAGATGTTATCTGAAAGAGGGACGAATGATACCAGCGGGACAGTCAAACTCATAAATAGAAAATAAACGGACAACTCCATGGCTAAAAACAAAAAAGAAAAACAGACAAACAATAACACACATGACAAGATACGAGGCAGAATTGACTGTATCTTTATTACTCTTAATTTCAGGATCTATGGAAAAACTGCGTTTATATTAGTAAACTTGCAATAATTGAAGTTACGTTGAAAATAAAAAAAATAAGGAATTTCAATTGTGTGTTAAAGACGAACCAAGTTTGTTGTCAGTATCGATGTTTAGTATATTGATTATGTCATTTTCAGAAGCCGTGTTTGAATTAGATAGTTTTGTTCTAAGTTATGAATACTCCCTCCTAAATTATGGTCATTCATGGGCGCTGTCGATGTAGTGTCAAGACTGCAGAAAGCCCTTACGGGAATTTAATTCGCCAGCTGAACACTCCATCCAGGAAGATACTTTTATATTAGTAATTTAATTTACATTGTTTTGTTCATTTTGTTAAAACGCAAGCAGACAGTTAAATTGATGAATGTATCAAATACAGTACAAGCAAGAGTGGAAGTGAGTACAACAGTCATTCAATTTACTCAAAATAAATTGTAGTCAGCATTCTTTGATGACATCAATTATCAATGTTATGGTCATAATTATGAACTAACTGTTTACAAAACTTTGATTTTTTTTTACTTAAGAGATAGAAAACCTAACTGTATTTGGCAAAAGTTATAGGAGTTTTTGATCTCAATGCTCTTCATCTTCGTACTTTATTGACCTTTTCAACTTTTTTTTATTCGAGTCACTGTTGAGTCTTCTGTAGACATAACACGCGTCTGGTGCAAATACAAAATTTCAATCCTGGTATCTCTGAGGAGTATCACTATACAAAATAAGGTTAACGGTTTTATTTATATCTCACGACGTTTAGTTTTATCTACAAGTATACTGCAAGACACATTTATGATATAAGACAAACTATCAAAAAGATAAGGCGGAAGAGTATTGCGCAGTAAATAATCGCGAACGGAAATACCCGTGTGGATTTAAAAATTGTTCACCTTGTTTGCACATCATATAAAATGGTATGTAAAATGTATTGAAAAGTTGAAATTTGAAAATATTTCGAGAACATAAAATGATATACGAATTTGCCACCTATTTCTGGACTTGTAAGCACTTAAATTGTTCAATTATACTGTGTGAGAAAAAGAACAATACATACAAATGGATAGAGAATTGAAAATTATTAGTCGAAGTGGGAAGGACATAATAATGGTAAGATAAATAACAACAAAAGACTAGGCAACACATAACCCACTTAAATGCGGAGAAGACGTTCAGGACTATGTAAATGTATTCATAAGGACGTACATCGGATATAAAAAGTGAGATTAAGTTTTATTTTTATCAATTAATACATGACCATCATATTCTATTTTTCTTTTCAAATCTAAGTAACAATTTTCATCTTTAGCTTTTACATGTTTTAAGAAACATATTTTCGCTGACTATGTCTTGTCTGATGATCGATACCATTCGTTACAATTTCGTTTAACGTTACAACCGATAAAATAAAAAAGAAGTAAAAGGTGTTCACAGGACCATTCTTTCAACAGCCGTTTCTATAAAATGAGCTTAGGAAGATCTTCAATATTCGTATTATTCCATTCCTAGGTGTATTCTTCATCTATGTTTATTGTACCAAAACTCAGGCATAAATTAAAAGTGATGTAAAATTGAATTTTGTATTTCATTTATTTTATTTTGATTATTAGAATAGAGAACTCAATTACATTTTATGGCCTTCAATTTATGTGTGTTTTCATTCAGAATATTCACTTTTATCCAGATGACATGTTATTCATTGTATCTGAGGATGAAATGCCATGGCAGTGAATATCCTTAAATTCAATTAAGAATTGAATGCTTCTTTTTGTAAATTTATTGGGGTGTAAAAGCGTTGACCGAAGTACATTTTGTATGAAGCGCGGAAGCGCTTCATTCTAAAAATGTACGCACGGTCAACGCTTTTACAACCCTATAAAGTTACAAAAAGAAGCATTCAATACTTATAATTACATTTTTTAGCTATGATCACGAAAACACGAATTTTATATATTTTATTATTTAATTCACCTGTGCACTTTATTATTGGAGCACGTGTTATCATGATTGAGCAATGCAACTGCTTACGGAATAACACGTGTTGTGCAGTTAGCCAATCAGAATAAAATTTTATAATGAAACATACATCTAATGTAATATCCGATATAATGAACACTGTTAATAAACACCTATTTCGATAAACACTATTGCAGCATGGGAGAAATAGTCATTTTTAGAACATACTCACCCATTTTCGTCCAATGAAAAGTTAGATTCCCCTCTTATTTTAATAGTACATGACTTTCCATATATGAAGTACATGGCTTTCCGTGTTAAAAGTACATTGCTTTCCATGTCTGAAGATTTAAAGCCCTCGGCTAATCGTTGGGCTTTAAATCTTCAAAAAAAAATGACCAAGCATCGTCTAACCTATTAATACAGGATACGCAGTCTATGTTTATCAACTACTATTGGTTTACCTTTGAATAAAAGTAAAAGTCTACTTTATCTTAAGTATTTGATTAAGGTAAATAATCGTTTTAAAATGGCAATAACATGTCAGATTATGAATAATAACAAATGGAAGTTTTTGTCCGAAATGTAAAATCTCCCCTTTTTAATGAAAAAAAAACATAACTTTGGACTGCAAAATCTTCAATTTATAAAATTTGAGAGGGAGCTCACGTCAATAAATATAAAGAATTTACCAAAGTTTCTTGCAAATTTTCGTTAATGTTTTTGAGGTGTTGACGACGAACGGTCGGATAACTGTATACTATTATACATACAGTAAACAGGTGTATCAAAAAGTAAGAGAGGAATACATATCATATTTACGGCTGGTTTTTTTTTTACAAAAATTCAATTATTTCTATTTTATTAATTTAAAAAAGAGCCATGTGGAATAGGATCCCAGTTAGGGCAACCAGTCCGGTACCCACGAATGTAGTTCTTAAAAAAAATATATAACTTTTGTTATAAATTGTGTAGTGTTATTATTTCACTAGTTCTGTAACTGAATGTAGATTTATTTGAAAGGGTAGGCTTTCTAGTTTGAATTTCTGTAAAATGTAAAAATTTTGATTGATTTAAATGTAATCTGGCGTCAGTACATAGAGTAAATTGCCTAAATTCTAGCCTTTATTCTTTCCCGGAAGTAGACAGACTGACCCTGTTGTCAATAAAAACAAAATTTTGCAACGGAATGCCGGTCATGAGGCACTGAGATTGTACTTAGACACTTCAAAATGAATGCCTAACATGAACCAGAAGTCCCAAGGTGGCTATCAAAATTATTTATTGAACAGGACACTATGTATCTACTATGATTTTCAATGCGTTCCAATGGGGCAAATAATTGGGTCCCCGTTCCATGTAAGGGTAGATAACTCAGATATAAGGTGAAATAACTCGGTAAAGTATCTTTTATACTAGGATCTGTTGTGAAAATTTGCCTATTTTATTATGTAGCATAAAAGCGAGTCCCGTGACCCCATATTTTCTGATCTTAAACGACATAAGGAACATATCCGATATCTTCTGTGAAACGGTTACTCCATAACGATAAACAAACTCGTGATTGTAGAGCAACCCTCTATCATGGAAATCATGATAGGAAATACAAGCTCCGGAATATCGTATCAATTGGGAGATATATACTCCGTATGAAGGCACTGCTTGAATATTGCTACATAGAAGTGGAAAGTTCACAATTGGGAAGCTGAAATCATCTCGTATGTCGTAAAGTTTTGTTTTTAACCGACCCTTATTGTCAATTTCTAGATGTAAGTCAAGATATGAGGCAGACTTAACTGTATCTGCAGTATTTTTTTTAATTTCTTTTTCGATGGGAAAGATTCGTTCAACATATTCTCATATTTTATCTTTAAATTCTATGGTGTAGTTTTCTTTTAAATACCCAAATTTGTGTTTTCCATGCATAGTTTTTACCAAATCTGAAATTTTGGTCAACCCGTATCGTGAAATAAAGCTTGGTGACCCATACTTTTTATACATTTTTGAAAAAAAGCATAATATGAACTACATTTTGACAAATTATCAAAAAACTGTATGTATTTAAATTAAGACTCCCATCTACCTTAATATGTACAGATGGTTGTAATCTTGTCGTACATATAAATCAGCGTGAAACGAGGCCGATTTTTTATATATGCCTTTTTGCAATGATACAGTTTAAACTCTGGTGAAAAAAACCAAAATACAATATGACACACATTATTTATCATGTGTATTACAAAACACAAAAAGTACATGCCAATAATTGTCAATGTTTTATCTTCTCATATTTCAAAATGTTTACCCAATTGTATATCTTTCGAAATCTATAATGCATCTACCGTTCAAACAAATAAAGAATGTTTGCTTACTTTGAATTTATGACTATTTTACGATACTTCATATTACAACAATATATTTTATCATACGTTTAACAAGTTTCATATTTTGACAATTCAGATATACTACAAAAGAAAGTTTGATTTTTATTTAATATTGAATACAATCACTGGCAATTTACGCATACAATTTTACTTTAAATACAAAGCTTATGTCTCAATTGTTTAATAAAATTTGCAGCATTTTTTATCTTAATTATAAAGAACATATTTACAAAATGCAAAATTTACACAATATACATGTACCTTTCGTAATGTGTTATTCTATGGAAAATCTTTATGTATCCCTTTTGGCAATAAACTAGTTATACATATGTTACCAATAGCTTAACGGAAATCTCATACATCGAACGATCAAAACAAATGTTTAAACAGCCAGTTTAGAAATATATTGTTTTTTAAAGAACCCTGTGATCGATTAGTAATGAATACTCCAACGGAATAAGACCATAGATGACAAAAACTAACCATCACAATATAATACTTTGACGCAAATCAATACTATATTTGATGTATTGTATTTTTTAAGACAATGCAGTGTCAGCCATGTAGTGAACAGAACCAGCTGCAGACTATTGGTGCATCGAATGTGAAGAAGCACTTTGTAAAAGCTGTAAATCACAACACCTATCATTTAAGCTGAGCAAAAATCACAAGGTGTCCATATTATCGTCCATCGAGGAATCTGTTGTGTCTCACATTGCGAAGGAAAAGACTGAATGTGTAGTAACAGATGAATGGGATATGTGCGAGGAGCATCCAGATAAATGTTTAGAGTATGTTTGTTTAAATCACGAAAAGGCGTGCTGCGTTTTATGTAAAAGACAGTACCATAGAGATTGTCGTGAAGTTGAAAAAGTTATTAACGTTGTAGATGACACAAAACTAATAACTACCACCATGGACCTCTAATCTGATATTGGAGAACGCAAAACCCGTTTAACAAAAATCGTTGATAAAGAAAAATTAAATCTGTTTGAATTGGAAACCACAAAAGATAAATGTATCGAGGAGTTAACGAATACAAGAATTGCCATTAATGAATATCTAGATTCATTACAAAATGAGGTCGAGAATGAAATTAACAAATAACACGAATATGATTTTAGACAAACAAACCAAAGAGTAACAGATCTCACAGCGGAAATTAAATATATTGATGACCATCAAACACTGATAGAAGATACGGAAGAGCAATCTGGACTGTCTGTAGTACAAAAATATTTAAGGATTATTCGTTTAAAACACATGGCAAATGGTTGTAACAAACGACAAGAGACTCTACCCAAATGCAATTTATACGGTATGAATTATTACAGTATGTCTTATGAGATAGCCACGGATAGTATAACCATCAGCATTAATCGTACTGTACAGGAGAAAAATAACGATATAGAAAATTTTCAAGAAAAGGAAGATGAGATAGAATCTTGCTCCTCTATAATTGAACTCGAACCAAACGAATCAGACGCAGATAGTTTGACACTGTCTTTCCCCGTTCCAGATGCAACATCAACTTTGCGTGTAATAAATGGATGTCTACGAGAAAACCATGCAAAATCAAAAAAAAATTATGAAAGGGGTTGTGGAATTTTCAGCTGATTTTGGGTTCCTAGTAAAGTATTAAGTACATCTAATAGTTCTATGGTTAAAAAATGACAATTTATCTCAAATTATGTGAATACAGGGCAATTCTAGTTTAGAACCAAATTTGCTGGAAAATGTTGTTGAAAATGGACATTTTTGGTTTTTTTTTATTGAATAGTTCAAAGTATCATATGACAAAAAAAATTGTTTGGCCTTAAAATTCAGACTTTCTACTAAAATAAACTGTAATTTGGATCTTATTTCAACCTTTATTTTTGATTTTATTTTTATTGACATAATTGTGTTTTTTTAAAATTTGAATTCAGCCTGTACTGAAAATGTCCATAAAACCTCAAAAGTCACTCAAATTGAAAAAATATTTTGTTAAACGTTATGGTTCACTACAAACTAGTATTTCTTAACGGGATTTTGGTTGCAAATTGATATAAGCTTATTTGAATAAAAGATGAAAAACTGAAAAATGTAGCTAAAATTATCTCCCTTTGTAAAACTCTTCACAATAAAAGGTAGATTTAGTGTCAATAACAGAAGGAGGGAAATCAACAAATGTGCAGAAGGATATGAAATAATGGTATTTTTGATGAATATGGTGTAGCCAAAAACTTATTTTTATTGAAAGAGTGTAACAAAGACATAGCAAACCATGTGGCAAAGACATTCCCACTGCCACTGGGATAAGTCTGATCCTGATCAGATAGTCTAGACATGACTCATGAGGCTAGACTATCACTATCATGTCTAGCCCTAGGTTTCAGACTCACATTTTAAAATGCATATGCTGCAAACATGGACAGGAGTTGGATTGCAGTAGACAAGAAGACAAAATGAGTTGCTGCCATCCTTTCATGACCCTTCCAAATCTAATAACGGAAATTCCAAAGCAAAACTTTCAGTTTCAGTTGGTTCTGGTAAGTTTGTTAATTTTTTTTTGTGGTTAGAAAAAGCAATTTGACACCATAAAAAGACCTACTGTAGAAACATCACATCAACACATAAATATAGGAAGAAGAGCATAGGCTATTTCTCTTTGGGGAAAAAAAGGGGGGGGGTATTTACATAATTTTCTTGAAGCAAACACTGATTTAATTTTCATTGACATACATTTATAATGATTTAAAATTCTTCTGAAACTAAAAGATTTATGTGTTTGCCTTCTAAATTTTAATAGAAAAACTTTTCTCTCTCTCAGTCTCTCTAGAAATCTATAATAATCATGATAAATATATATTCTATTACAAAGCCCTCCGGTATTAGGTCTGTTCGCCCTGAGTTTGTTTGCCAAATTGTCAATAATCCATTGACTCTGGTTTTTTTCTCCTAATTTAAAAATAATGGTTGCTTCAAATCCCTTTTTAGCTCACCTGGCCTAAAAGGCCAAGTGAGCTTTTCTCATCACTTGGCGTCCGTCGTCCGTCGTCCGTCGTCCGTCGTCCGTCGTCGTCGTTAACTTTTACAAAAATCTTCTCCTCTGAAACTACTGGGCCAAATTAAACCAAACTTGGCCACAATCATCATTGGGGTATCTAGTTTAAAAAATGTGTCCGGTGACCCGGCCATCCAACCAAGATGGCCGCCATGGCTAAAAATAGAACATAGGGGTAAAATGCAGTTTTTGGCTTATAACTCAAAAACCAAAGCATTTAGAGCAAATCTGACAAAGGGTGGAATTGTTAAACAGGTGAAGATCTATCTGCCCTGAAATTTTCAGATGAATCGGATAACCCGTTGTTGGGTTGCTGCCCCTGAATTAGTAATTTTAAGGAAATTTTGCTGTTTTTGGTTATTATCTTGAATATTATTATAGATAGAGATAAATAGTAAACAGCAATAATGTTCAGCAAAGTAAGATTTACAAATAAGTCAACATGACTGAAATGGTCAGTTGACCCCTTTAGGAGTTATTGCCCTTTATAGTCAATTTTTAACCATTTTTCGTAAATCTTAGTAATATTTTACAAAAATCTTCTCCTCTGAAACTACTGGGCCAAATTAATCCAAACTTGGCCACAATCATCTTTTGGGTTAGTAGTTTGAAAAATGTGTCCGGTGACCCGGCCGTCAAACCAAGATGGCCGCCATGGCTAAAAATAGAACATGGGGTAAAATGCAGTTTTTGGCTTATAACTCAAAACCCAAAGCATTTAGAGCAAATCTGACAGGGATTAAATTGTTTATCAGTTCAAGATCTATCTGCCCTGAAATTTTCAGATGAATCGGACAACCCGTTGTTGGGTTGCTGGCCCTGAATTAGTAATTTTAAGGAAATTTTGCTTGTTTTGGTTATTATCTTGAATATTATTATAGATAGAGATAAACTATAAACAGCAATAATGTTCAGCAAAGTAAGATTTACAAATAAGTCATCATGACTGAAATGGTCAGTTGACCCCTTTAGGAGTTATTGCCCTTTATAGTCAATTTTTAACCATTTTTCGTAAATCTTAGTAATCTTTTACAAAAATCTTCTCCTCTGAAACTACTTGGCCAAATTAATCCAAACTTGGCCACAATGATCTTTTGGGTTAGTAGTTTGAAAAATGTGTCCGGTGACCCGGCCATCCAACCAAGATGGCCGCCATGGCTAAAAATAGAACATGGGGTAAAATGCAGTTTTTGGCTTATAACTCAAAACCCAAAGCATTTAGAGCAAATCTGACATGGGGTAAAATTGTTTATCAGGTCAACATTTATCTGCTCTGAAATTTTTAGATGAATCGGACAACCCGTTGTTGGGTTGCTGACCCTTAATTGTTTGTTTTAAGAAAATTTTGCTGTTTTTGGTCATTATCTTGAATATTATTATTGATAGAGATAAACTGTAAACAACAATAATGTTCAGCAAAGTAAGATTTACAAATAAGTCAACATGACCGAAATGGTCAATTGACCCTCTTAGGAGTTATTGTTCTTTATAGTCAATTATTAACAATGTTCATAAAATTTGTAAATTTTTACTAACATTTTCCACTGAAACTAATGGGCCAAGTTCATTATAGATAGAGATAATTTTAAGCAGCAAGAATGTTCAGTAAAGTAAGATGTACAAACACATCACCATCACCAAAACACAATTTTGTCATGAATCCATCTGATTCCTTTAATATTCACATAGACCAAGGTGAGCGACACAGGCTCTTTAGAGCCTCTAGTTTTTTTTAAATACAACCCATTGAAATAGAAAACATTCAGTAGATAGATGTAGGAAGATGTGGTATGAGTGCCAATGAGACAACTATCCATCCAAATAACAATTTGTAAAAGTAAACCATTATAGGTCAATGGACGGCCTTCAACACAGAGCCTTGGCTCACACGGAACGTTACAAGCTATAAACATGATAAAGGACCCCTAAATTACAAGTGTATAACCCTTCGAACAGGAAAATCAATGGTCTAATCTATATAAAAAAAGGAGAAACAAGAAACACGTATAAATTACATAAACATACGAAAACTACTGTACATTATAAATGCCAACTAAAAAGTATGTGTGTTAACCGCACTACCCTTACCTACCTTTATTTTTATCCCTACCCTTAAGATTTTTGTGACAGGTTTTGATTAAGTACTGTTAAAGTCACAATATAGCTCCCAAAGAGTTGTGAATTTCCTGTCTTTATTCATTCCTTTACCAGTACTACATGTACATTGTACAATGCAGCTAGATTGATACAATATATGGTTCTCAAACTCAAAAAAAATGTTTTACAGACTATGAGCTGGTTTTTTCTCTCTCTAAAAATTGGTTACTGTGAGACTTTTTCTTTACATTTCCTTAGTGCAGGTCATGTATCACAGTTATAAACATGGAAAGAGAACTTGTACATGTCTTTACTTCTATCGTTAAGAAAATAGAATCTGAATAGAATATGCTTACAAATGTATTCCAAATTAAAGGGCCCAGAAGGGGCAACATGAGATTATAACATTACAGATTACTCAGATAAAACAAATTCAAAATAACAATACTGAAGAAATAAATTACTTGATGATGTGATTGATATCATAGCATTTATGACATTTACACAAATAAATTATCATATCTACAAAACTTTTTTTTTCAATGAACCAATGCATTAAAAATTGTTAAGCCAACTTAATGTACAATGTACATGTAGATGTAACTCACTGTACTGATCATGCAAATGTACAAATATACAATATTTTATTTCTTATCAACAGGTTAATGTTGAAGATGGAAAAGCACAAAAATAATGTTAAAATGAAAGCAGATATGATAGGAGATCATATAGGTAAATATATGATATAATTGTTAAAAAAAAATGAATCAAACAAGTCATAACAAGAGACTACTAAATAGACAGCAAATAAGACCTGTGTTGTGGCATTCACTACACGAAATCCCGGATTTGAAGAGGTATGCAAATGTTATGTAAATGTATTCAGAGACCGACATTTACATATATTTACAAACCACTGCATTTAGTTTATCTTGTCTTTACATGTTGTAAATATTAATATTTCTTGTGCTATACCCTCCTATGGGCGGTTATGAGAGACCGCGGTTTATAAAATATATTAGCACCTAATCAAACCATTTTGCAGTTAAGAATTTATATATATTTATGACCGTCGCAAAACTTTTGCAAACTTATGTATTTGTATACCTCTGCAAATGGAAATCTTTGTCATGTATTTTTCTATGATGTAAATTTATCCGCAAATGTGTTTCTTTGTCTAGGTAGCAAAGCATCATCATTCAAATGATTTTATATGGGTTATAAAGTGTAAGGTGCATCTACATTTTCCTGGTATGTAAACCAATTTAAAACGAGAACTTTATAGAGGGGTGTAAAGCATCATTTCCTTTAATCTACAGAGACCTGTCAAATGTATTGTAAAGGAATAATTTTGTTAGTCTTTATTGTCGGCTGAAATGTATGTCAAATCAGAACATATCAAAAGCCTTTGAACATATTCCAAAATGTATGGTAAATACATAGATTTGCAGACAATTTGTTTAACTGAGAAATGTGGTCAAATGATAATATCAATGACATGTGTAAATATATTGGGCATATGTAACTTTAAATACATATGCAAAGAAATGATGAATAAAGATATTTCAGACAGCTAGAAATGTATGTGTAAATATATTGGGCATATGTAACTTTGAATACATATGCAAAGAAATGATAAAGAAAGATATTTCAGACAGTTAGAAATGTATGTGTAAATATATTGGGCATATGTAACTTTGAATACATATGCAAAGAAATGATAAAGAAAGATATTTCAGACAGCTAGAAATGTATGGTAAATAAATATATTTGCTTTTAATTTGCTACTATATTTGAAAGGTGCAGATTATATTTACAAATATTTCCATAGCTTTAGTGGTCAAGCTATGATATGACAAATATAGCTGCTTTGGGATTGGTTTTGGCATATTGGTAATATCATTTATTATACATGTATTTTAATAATTTCGTTTTAATAAAAATAAAAAAAAAGTCGGTTCTACATAATCGGTTCTTGATCTCTTCTCGAGCTCTGTTTGGTGTGCTGCGTAAATTACTTTATCCATCAAAATCTTGTTTCTCGGTAAGTTATGATGGTTCATTCGCATAAAACGATCGTTTCCTTCGAGTATCGCTTTGAAACTTCTGGAATTGCACGAGTCATAATTCACTCTGTTTATGAAACATATAAATTTTTTTTCAAGAGACATATACTACAATATGTATTATATATGTTACCGCAGAGACATATATACTATATACTATATATATATATATAAGTACGTCTGAAATTGCGAAACCAAATTTACAGATCTAACATTGTTGGGTTGATGTTATTAAGCCTGAACAATATTAGATATGCGGCCTCATTTTAAATTTAAATCGGTACCATTCGGAAGGTTATCGATCGATTTATCAAGTTTTTATAAAAAGTCCAAGTTTCTGAAATAGAAATATTCCTTCATCGGTAGAATAGTTGTCACATAATATTTGACACAAAACACATCTTGAGAGAATGTTTTTTAAGAATCGGCTAGTTTGCACACATACTTAAACGTTAAATCTATTGACGAATATTTCAGTTTTGTAATATTTGTTTTCCTTATCCGTTAAGTCCAGTCACGAGATGTTCAACTCCGTGTGCTTCATGACGCTCTCTCTGCAAAAACTTTCTTGTGTGTGAGAATTAAGAAATAATTCATGGAAGCCATAGATTTGTTGGAAATTTACACATGGCCTGGGCCGTGATATTCGAATTTTATCCTGAGCGTTAGCGAGGGATAAAATTAACGAATATCACGGCCCAGGCCATGTGTAAATTTACAACAAATCTATGGCTTCCATGAATTATTTCGATTCTAATAGGACAAATACGATCATTAAAAAACTGAAGCGATGATGGGTATACACCGTGTGTGTGGCTGTTCTATTTTACCCACTGTTCGATAAATGTAAAACAAATTTAATAAACCTGCATGAATGATTTCTTAACTAACCGCTAGAAAAAAAATGTGACTCCTTTTGTTACTTCTCAGTAAACCCAACATTTGCAATTTTAAATTTACATTTTTTATCGTAAGCTACCGTCAAATTCACTGTTGACATGTTGTAACCAAGGAGCCGCCATGTTGACTTGCTGAAATCAGTAAATGTGCGAATAATGCAATAGAACAGAAAACAAGCAACACCTACCTCAATAATTTATTTTAATGCAATTGTATCCGAGTTTAGAAGGTAAACGCAATAGAAAAACCTACAGATTTGACGTTTTCATACGTATGACGTCATGTTTTGAAATGACGTTAATGCGCCAAAGTCATTACTGGAGTTTCGCGGAATTTTAATTTATTTTGTTTTTGTCCATTTTTCCGTTCTCTAATGTGTAAATTCTTTTTGTTATGCGTCAGAATCAGAATAAATGTTCTGTAGGGTTTTATTCAATTGTAACTGTTAATACAACGAAATCCACAACCGTTTACACATAGGTAACGATACATGTGGATTTACGTGGGAGGCATATTTAAACAGCCATTTGTGTACATCTTGGAGTCTGCGCTAAGTATAGATATATCGAGAATTTTATCACGGTGTTGTTTACAAAGCGAAAGAAGCACGTCATATTAGAATGAAAGTTAAACACTACAAACAAAGAACCAGTGAGTCACGTGTCATAATTGACACACAATTTACCAATGAAATCAAACAAAATCGATAGATAATATCATTCCATCGACGAGATGTAGCCCTTCCTCCGATCAACGGGGTTTATCAGCAGTTAAATGTGACAATTATCACCTTTCACAGAAAGATTTGTCCGAAAAGATCAATAGAAGACCACCGCTAGTATCAATATCCATCAATATAAGGCACAAACAATTATCATTTCTTTATGATTAATAACATCATACATTGTCTTAAAACAATGCTCCCTTTGTCATTTGATTGTGTTGTTTTTAAATACGCAAAACTAAAATAAGTTATCGAACTATCAGTCATTCTATATCTCATTTATCGCCTATTCCATCCTAAAATTTTACAGTTTCCATGTGTACTTTAACAGGAATCGTATTTTTTCTGTCATGATCAAATAAGTTTTAATTTTTTTTCTTTTTTATTTATTCTGCAACAAGTGTGGACACAGATGAGTGTGGATAGTGTGTTTGGATGTTTGACAGTGTCTTATGACAATAAAGTTCTATGTTTTTCCTATATGGTGTTAATAACTGTGTTGCACGGTGACAACCGATCTGAGCATTAGGAGTGTTATTTATTTGATATTTTTTTATGTTCAATACAGACATGGGGAGACAGTAATTACATTAGTTACCAAATGATTATGATAGAACATGTTCTACATCTTTGGTTTTGGATACATTTTGTAGCTGGGAATTGTTAATTTCTGTGTCGATTTGGTCTCTTGTGGAGAATTGTCTCATTGGCAATCATACCTCATCTTTTTTTATATGTATTTGCTTACTATTGGTATGGTTCTATTTACATTACTTTGTGGTGGATCGTCAGTATCATTAGTAAAAAAAAAATTTAAAATGTCGAATTTCTTCCTCAGATTAGAATACATTTATTGGTTTTAAGTAATGACAATGGCTTAAGTCTGACATGATTATTGGGGCTAAATAAGATCGGAAGTAAACCTCTGTGCTGATTTATATCAATTCTTTATATCTCCTCCAAAGCTGGTCGAAGCAAAGACAAATTTTGACCAAAATAAAAATGATTTCACCAAAAGAACCTTTGTGAGCATGCTTCAAAGGCTCATAACTGCTCCAAAAGTAATCTGATCGAATTTGAAGCATGTCAAGCAGATATCATCAACATCTACTTAATAAGTCTTAAAATATGTCTAAATACCTAAAAAGCTATTTAGTACTCAAAAGGTATTGCAAAATTATTCCTTTTCATTTTTTGTTTTGTTATATGGATACAAATATAAGTGATACATGTACCAAAACAGTATTTGTCGTGGTATGCAAGTGTAGTAATTAGCATTTACTGTAACAATGTTAATTCACACAAATTAAGAAAAAACAAATGAATGGAACAGATACTCCGCAGGGTGCTGCTTTATACGACTGCAGAGGTGGAAACCTGAACGGTTGGGGCTAGTATGGACACAACATTCAAGCTAGATACAGCTTTGAATTTGGATTGTGGTTAAATAGTTGACACAACATAGGTTTCTGACACAGATTGAATGTGGTCTATAAAGAACATCAACTTAAAAATTTTAAATTGGACATTTACCTATTTTCGTCCAATATCCAAAATCTAAATACATGGTTAAATTCAGAATATCATAGAACCCGAAGAATTCAATTTTTGATCGGACCAACTTGAAAACTGGGCCCATAATCAAAAATCTAAGTACATGTTAAGACTCACCATATCAAAGAACCCCAAAAATTCAATTTTTGTTAAAATCAAGCTGATTTTAAATTTGGACCCTTTGGACCTTAATGTAGATCAATTTAAAAACAGGACCAAAAATTAAGAATCTTAACACGGTTAGATTTGGCATATCAAAGAAGCACAATAATTCATTTTTTTGATGCCCCTTATTCCTTGGGACCAAAACTCCCAAAAATAATCCAAACCTTCCTTTTGTGGTCATAAACCTTTATAGATTTCTATTAACTTATGCTAAAGGTATTGTTAAAAAAACCAAGAAAAATGCTTATTTGGGACCTGTTTTTGGTTCCTAAATCCTACCCTGTTGGGACTAAAACTACCAAAATCTATTCCAACCCTCCTTGTGTGGCCATAGACCTTATGTTAAAATATCATAGATTTCTGTTTACTAATACTTGAGTTATAGAGCAAAAACCAAGAACAATGCTAAATTTGGGCCCTTTTTCCTAAACTGTTGAGACCAAAATACCCAAAATCAATCCCAGCCTTCCTTTCATGGTCATAAACCTTGTGTCTAAATTTCATATATTTCTATTGACTTTTACTTAAGTTAGAGTGCTAAAACCAAATGTCTTTGGATGAAGACGATGACGCCAACGTGATACAAATGTACAACCAAAAAGTTTTCAATTTTTGTGGTGGTATAAAAATGATCTCAAATCAAATTTCTAATGGAGTTTGCAACAATAATTATTCAACTACTCATTTTAATAAAACATTAAGTATTAAAATATAAATGTCATACAGTCATGGTGATGATGCCCCCGCTAGCATATAACGTTAAAAAGGTACATAAAGTGAAGCTGCCAAAAATTGAACTTAAACTGAGTTTAGAGGTAATATAAGCATTATATACACATTTCACTAAATTTAGTTGAGACAAACTTGAGAAATTTTTCCATTTGTGAAAGGGCATAACCCTAGAATGATAATCAAAGTGCTTGTAATCACTGAATGGCTATTAAAGACTGCTTAAATTTATCAGTTGGTAGTAAAGTGAATTTTGCATTGTATAGTGTATATACATGTATAGCATTATTTTAAGTTGATTCAACTACTATTATGGACAGAGAAATCTAAACTCCAATTTTTAAAGAAGATTTCATAAAGCATTGGTTTTAGGTAATTCAACAACCATTCTGGACAAAGAAATAACTCAAATTTATTGTCTGGAATCTACAAAAATGTTTGTTTTTGGCCCTTAATTCCTAGACTGTTTGACCCATAACCCACAAAATAGACCTCAACCTTCTACTTATGGTATTCAATATTATGGTACAATTTCAGAACAATTGAAATACTTATACACAACTTTTTGTACGGACACTAGATTAATGCTTGTTTTGGTCACCTTTGGAACCCTTATTCCTAAACCTTAGGGACTATATATATAACCCCCCAAAACAATCCCAGGCTTCCTTTTATGATTATAAATATTACTGTGGATGCATTATTATTCTTTGGATACCAATTTTCGTGGCTTTTGTGGCTAGAGTCTTACCACGAAATTAAATGTTCATCGATTAACAAATTTTCTATAGGCTTGTATGCAGACTTCGGCAAAACCACGAAATTAAATATCCACGAAAATGCAAACTTTCTTTAATCCACGAAAATTGGTACCCACGAAAATAAATGAATCCACAGTATGTTATAATTTTAAGGCTTCCTTTTTACTTATACTGAAGTTATTATCTGGAAACCATCAGTCTTGGGAAGACGACGACAGGATACATACATGTATTTCAGCTGCAAAAATTTCTGTGGTTGTTTAAAAATTTCAAACATGTACGATGAAATATTGTTTTAGAAATTGATAAGCCTAGATATGCCTTATAATTTTTCCCTGTATAGTTGAAGGACCATTTACACTCAGAACCGAGTCATCAGTAGGCAGCTAGTACAGATGTATTAAAATAACCTAGCATCATATTGCTAGTAGTGGTAGTAGCATTCTTGGGTAAAAAAAAATTTTTTTTTTATAATATATTTGGTTCAAATCAATATAGAATGCTTTTATCTCCCTAATACTTACATTGTAAATAGAGGTGATACTACTTTGACAAATCCTTGTACATGAGAGTTTTCTGTCAAATCTTTATTTCACAAAGAATGATTTGCATAACAATGAACTGAGCTCAAAGCAAAGTATTCAATAATACACTTAGACAAAGAGCTAAATTCAGTGATATACTTTGTACTACAGGTCCTTCATTAACATCCATCGACCAAAACCACATCTCAAAAACATTCCATACTACATGGTTGGATTCAGAAGACCTGAAAAAGACATAATTTTTTTTATCATATTTTAAGTATATACAATGTTACTATACACACAGGTTTAAACTTTCTTGTGGTACAATCATTCCGTATCTAGCATCTATCAATTTGCTTCATGCACATATTGATATGTGTTGAGTTTACCTCTGTTGGAAATAAGAACACACAAACCTCCACCTAATTTTAGTCAACGGACAAAACATTAAAAACTATAAAATACTATCTAAGACTTGTCAGTGTCTATTTACCATTGCCACTGAATCAGTGATATATGTACACATAATTATGTACATGCAAGACTAAAATTATAAAGTACACTAGAACAGACACGTGGTATCGCAGGTCCAAGACTGAGTTAACGTATATAACTATGTGCAAGCCTTATTTTAGTATTAGTATTTTTATCTGATAAAGTTATGCCGATTAAACGATACACAGTTTTCTCTGCTTTCAAATCTTTCTGATTGAAACCGTCGAACTGGAACTTATCAATTATTGGTCATATTAATTATTTGAAAAACAAAAGTTCCTGGAATGGAGTATTTTTTTAATCAACAGCATTGTCATATACATAACGTGACGGTACCCAAATTGCACCTATTTTGACAGTTTTTTCATCTACGTTTTTTTATGATGAAAACAAAAATGTCCATTCTGTGTTTATTTTGTAGCCCTATCCTTCTTTATTATAAAGGTACACCAATTTGATTTTTATTCCATATGGAATCATAGAAAAATTGGTCTAAACTGACCTCCAAACCATCAATGATTTTGTAATGAGGAGTACCCAAATTGCTTCCATGCTTAAATTCACATAGTCAAAAGTCTAATAAGAGCTTTTGTTTAATTTCTTTAAATATTTTGAACAATTGGATATTAGTCCATGCTTACTCTTTATTATTTTTTAAATGGATACTTGTAACATATTGTATTTGCTCATTTTAAAAAGATGACGTTTTGATGACGTCGCATGGCGACGTTTCAGTACATTTTGCTT
This sequence comes from Mytilus galloprovincialis, assembly GCF_965363235.1. NCBI lineage: Eukaryota > Metazoa > Mollusca > Bivalvia > Mytilida > Mytilidae > Mytilus > Mytilus galloprovincialis. The sequence continues at coordinate 76,616,815 of NC_134845.1, read as the reverse complement.
TTTCAGTAAATACTTCATCTGTTGATAGATACTGTGAACGTTTTGTGCATATCTAAATAGTTTTACCTATGTTGAAAGATGTGCTTAGTATCAAATCATAAAAAAACAAATTGTTTAGTCTCTAGAAAATCTTGTAAGATTTTCGCTGCTAGTTTTGCTAAATAGGTGCAATTTGGGTACTCAGTGCAATTTGGGTACCGTTACGTTACATGTATCAGTTGTAAATAAAATTGAATTCTTTGATTCGCTGTTTTACGTCATGCCGGCTAACAAATTGAAAACTGTACCTATACGCCTTATTTTTAGTCCAGATTTTAGTATTTGTATTGTTACAATGTATCTTAGAAAGTCTAAACTGATTAAAATTTGACAATTTAGTAGTTTCAACCCTGTGGATACGACCCGTGTATATAGCATATTAATCCTGAATACACCGTTTGGTGGTGCACCTGTCAGATGCGGAACGTACAAATAAGGTAATCGGTAACAGGTGAATATACTATTAATTTTTGATATCGGTATCGGACTCGATCCGGAACTTCTTAATTATTGGCAATATTAATTACGTGGAAAACAAAAGGGCCTGGAGTGGTGTAATTTTTAATCTACACCTTTGTACTATATTAGTTATATATATAAAGTCGAATTCTTTGATTCGTCGTTTTTACGCAATGACGGCTGACAAATTGGACCTCGTAATTTTAGTATTATAGATATATAAGACTAAAACTGACATTCAGTCTTTACGATATCTTCATTCCCAAAGTCATTTTCAAATCTGACTTCATGGTAAAATAAGATTCCATATCTACAACCAATGAAAAGGAAATATCCCTCTAATAGACTAGCATTTAAATAACAGTTTTCGAAAATGGAAGCTAGGTCACCGTGGAACCTAGAACAAAAAAAAGGGAAACAATACATCTTAAATATTTCAAATGCATGTACATGAAATAATATTAATCTCTAAAATTCACCATATTGTTCCCTTTTTTATCTTCTGTTCGATACTGTATATCCAGTGGCGAATCCAGAAATTTTCTAAAGTGGGAGCCCACTGACTGACCTAAGAGTCACGATTCAGTGATTCCCTATATAAGCAAGCCCGTCCCCCCCTCCCTAAATCCACCTCTGATATCAACCTCTAGATGTCTTTCAATTACATTCAGTTTAGTGTGGGTTGATGTTTGATTGTTGTACATGTTACAATTACATTCAGTTTAGTGTGGGTTGATGTTTGATTGTTGTACATGTTACAATTACATTCAGTTTAGTGTGGGTTGATGTTTGATTGTTGTACATGTTACAATTACATTCAGTTTAGTGTGGGTTGATGTTTGATTGTTGTACATGTTACAATGAGCAAAGCCCATACCGCAGTCAGCTATAAAAGGCCCTGATAAGACAATGTAAAACAATTCAAACGAGAAAACTAACATAGTCTGTTTAAGGTTACATCATCAAAATATGTAGGGTAGGTAGGTAGGTCGGTATTTTCTATTTATTATTTTGTCCATTTTATTTTTCGTGCCATGATTTTGAATTGTGTGGTCCGAGTTGTCCATGGGGCGAGAGTTCCCCTATTTATAATGATTGGATTATTTCTTACGACGGCAATAAAATGGCTTATGGTGGGTGCTCAAAATAGGATCGGTCAGGTACCCATAATCAAACATATTTTTTTGGCCTTACCGAGAGCACCATTGAAATATATACAAATCACGGATCGGATACGCATCAACTATGTAAGGCCTAATTTCAACACCCCTAAACAGTGAATATTTTTATCGCAAACAGTAGAATTTTATTACATAATGTGAAATCAATCGTAACTACTCGGCCATTCTCGCTATGCAGTACAATAACGTTATTTCTTCGTGCAACCAGAAAGGCCGAGTAGTTCCGATTGAATGTGAAATGTGTGGGATTGTGCAGCACGTGTCATCATGACATGTGTCCCTTCGCGGCCTTCAGTTTTGATTATAGACTAGAGAAGAGACTAAATGCGTACAAACCTGATGTCAAATGAAGATATACGGAATTTAAATAACGTTGATCCTTTAAATGTATGAAAAACAAAAACATATGACAATTGTTCACATAAAATAGATAGTAAAATTTCCAAATGAACGTCCATTAAAATTATTAAAGTCTCTGATGAATATTTCCCGCGCAAATGTCATGGAATAGACCAAAACGAATTTAAGGTGTGAGTTGTCATTAAAAAATTCGGGTCAATGAACACAGTTAGATTAAATATATAAATATGTTAACTATATTTATATTGGTTTTTCAGAAAAGTGACTTTACCAGATTTTTTTTGTGGCAAACAACGGTAAATAGCCTATATCATCTTGACATGACATATGAAAACCCCTTAAGCATAATGGTGTGTGTATGGAATAGTCCATGGAATTGTCCAAACCGATACAGGTGAAATACGTAGAATAATATTGCTGTGTCTATTCACGGTGGGTATGGTTGTCCTGCGAGAGAACGTACTGTGCTGTTGATTTGGTCCTGACGGGTGCTGGTGGGTCCTGATTCTGTGCTGGTGGGTTTGTTTACATTGTATCAAAACAGCAATAAAACGACTGTTTTGCTGCTTAATTTTTCTCTGATGTGTCATAAGTACCATGCAAAGTATATTACAACAATATTATATTGCAAAAGTCGTGCAAGTTCGTTAAACGGAATTGTCCTGACGCTGTGCTGGTGATAAGAAAAACGGTCCTGGTTCTGTGCTCCTATGTCCTGGTTCTGTGCTTTTATGTTTTAGTTAAAAGTGGCATATATTCAAGATCATTGATGCTGTACTGTTATTGACTTATTAGCTGTTGTCTGCTTTCTTGAAATTGACATTGTTGTGAATATGTTAACTGTTGTTATGAGAGAAAAAATACCCCTATTTTTTAATTTATTTTTTAAACTATAAACTGTAATCTTATCTATTGGCCTATTAATGGAACCCTTCTTGTCCCCTTTTAAGATAAGAAAATATGTTTACGATTTTCGTGATTACGATCATTTTGCAAGATCACCAAAATACGTTGTAATTTATACAATACTTATATATAGTAGATGATGTGATATATTTGTTGTAAATGGACAAATTTCCATAAGAAACCAAAGGAAGTATGTGTTAACAACCATACGTCATCGTACGACCTTCAACAATAACCAATAAAATAAAAATGTAAAAGGTTTTGCATAAAAATGGAGAGCAAAAATATAGAACAATTAAAGGACTTTCTGAGCGTTTGAATCATGTCTTTAGCAGCTTAAAACACATTTGTTTGTGAACAATTGAGTGCTGACTATAAGAATGACAATAGTATTGCGGGTTTGTTTGTTTGGTGTTGTTTTTTTTTTTGGGGGGGGGGGGGAGGGATGGGTATAAGTTAGAGCGAGGTTACAGTGAAACCTTGGAATAGTTTCCCGTAAGATTTAAAAGTTGTATTGTAAAAGAAAAATGTATCTTATAGCTATTTAGAATCATGTATTTTTTTTCGAAAGTTCGATAGAACACTAAAAAAAAATCACTATTTTATGAAAGGGCAGACTAGAATATGTCAGAGAATAAAGACGAGATAACCTAGAGAACACTAATAAAATTAAGATTTCTTAGCTTTTTTTATTTCAAAATAAATATTTTTGATAAAGAATTCTTTCTTTTCTTTTCTATATATAAATATTTTTCATGAATAAAAATAAAATGTACCTTGATTATAATTGAAAATGAGTAAATGGAAAAAATACCCAACTAAAATACACTTATATTTTAATATTGGTAATATCACTAAGCTTTTAAGTTTTGTGTGTCAAACACACCATATCTGTAGTAATTACTCCTTACTAAGATATTTCACTTCATTCATTTTTTTCTGCTTTTTTTTATATTGTGAATTCATAGAATTATTATATAAAAATGTAGCCTTAATTTATATTAAAAAAAAAATGAATCTAAAGTCAGATATATCAAACATTTTTGTTTCCATCTATCCGTTTTCAGGACTTTAACAATCAACAATAACACGCCTGGAAAGTAAAATGCGTACGCGGCTGTCTGTAATCGACCATTTTTAGACACCCCAGGCTCCTAAAAAAGCAAGCCGAGGTGGTGGTTCAAAGATGCAAATTAAGTACTTATATCAATATTTTATCTTTTCGTGTACGGTTTATGACCCCTCCTGTGGCCTGTCAATTCCGAAATGTGCAAACTGCAATAGTATCAAAACAGCACAGACAATGAATAATAGAGATATAATTTTGTACATATATCAAGGGGAAACTTCTTGCAAAGCATTATTATTTATTATAGTTCATTATTGTATTTAGTAGAAAAAGAGAATTTAGTGAAAACAAAATCACTATTTTTGTAGAAAATTCACAGACCTTTGTACAGAGATTTTTGTTATGTTTAGCATGGGATCAACACAATGGTTCATTACCGAGTAAAAAAATCAAAATGTCTATCTACCTTGCACATTTCAGAAAATTCAGATCAGATAACGAAACTGGTTCCAGCAACATTTATAAGCAATTTAAGATTTTGACCCTCACAGTTTCCATTCACCACAAATATTCTCGTTACAACGAATCATTTTAAATACAAAAATACGTGTTGCATGCAGCCTTTTGTTTATCTATTAATATATGTATACGGATAAAGTTATGAAAGGCAGCAGGGTCATCAGGGTGAGGAGTCCATGTCATCTGAAATAAATGCTAAGCATAGATCTAGAAAGCGACATATAATCATGACATTAAAAAAGTCTCTTCTTTTCGACTTTTTTCGAACAAATTGACACATAAAATGAATTATATAGTATTGTGGAATTTTTAACTTATTTTAGATACTATATATTGTTATCTGATATTGGACGAAAGATGTTGCCCTTTTATGTTATTATGTTATACAAGTTCAGATCATTTGAAAACACATATTAAACAGCCAAATGGATGCACAAGAGCTAAAATAGGAGTCATAGATCCTGTTGGCAACAATTATCTGGCTAATTTTATTGATTTTGTAACATTTGTTTCAAATATGACCAACTTCTTATCCAAAATCACCAGCACCGTATCAGGACCCACCAGCACAATGACAGGACCCACCAGCACAGTATCAGGACATGAATAAATTGAGAAAATGCAAAATTTTAATAAATTGCAATGTTTTTTCACAAAATTGTTTTGTCGTGTAGATTGCGGTATAGAAAGCGGACTCTATGAGCATTTTTGTTTTATTTTTTCAGTTCGATATTTTCTGAAAATGAGCATTTTTGTGTTACGCTTTCTGACACAGTTTACAGGGTCATTTTTGTAATGGTTTATATATGAACCCATAAGAAACGAAATTGAAAAATCTCAACTGTTTTCTACCATTTTTTATGAGTGAAAACGTCAAAAATCATCATTTTCGTCTTTGTTTACATTTTTTCATTGATCACCAGCACCCGTCAGGACCGAATCACCAGCACAGTACGTTCTCTCGCAGGACAACCATACCCACCGTGCTATTGTGGACACAGCAATAAAATCAGATTTAAGATCCTTATGAGCCCGTAGTAAAGTAAAAAAAACTGTAAAAAGCCTTATTAAATAAAATTTGCTCGATTAACCTTGAAGTGAAGACTAATAAAAATTTGCGTGTATAGTGAACCCCCTAAATAAAATAATACTGTGTTCTAGACCACTTCCCCTTTCGGTGATCTACAGAAATGATTTTTTACTATATAGTATGTTAATAATTACATTTAACATACTTTGCACACTTTTTAATTGAAATAACATTGAAACAAGAATCGATGTGACAAAGTAATTTTGTTATAACATAATTCAAGAAGATTTGTAAACGACAAATACATATTACAATTACTCTTCAATCTTTTGAATCTCTCTCTGGCAAATTTCAAACAAAAGAAAAGTATATGAAACATCTTTTAGGCTTGGATCAGCATCTCAAAAACATACAGGTCTACACAACATAAACTATACACACAACACAAAAAACAAATGACAGTCACAATACAAGTACATGTAACTTACTCAAACAGAAGGTACAAAAACCTATCTTACAAAAAAAAACATGGAAAATATATCTTTAAAAGATATAAGGCAATTGTACCCTGTGCAACAAGACGAAGTCTAGACTTATAGTTTTAGCGGAAATGTATATGATTCGTGTTTGAACAAAGCAATATCTTGCACTTCTTTCTTGGACATATTTAACAAAAAAAAGTGACAAGCCTCTGTGTCTATGAATATATCAAGGCACATTTCTGATTTTACAATCTTTAACTTGCATCATGCATGCTTTGGTACATGTACCTGGCAGATAAAAGTATTCGTCCCATTGGCTATCATACAACATCTTTTTTTACATACAACTCCTCCGTTCACGATGTTGTAATACCTATGCAGGTTGAACTTCAATTTAGAGGTTTATCTATTGAAGTTTTAGTTCTTTGGGTACCAAACGTGACCTTTAGAATTTAATTACTATAATGTTTAATTAGTTAATTATGCAAGTTGCAAATCTGGCAGAATCTATCGATGCAAATGCCTATATATATTCAAATAACTATTCAAAGTGTTCATAAATTAAAAGTCATTGTAAGGAATGCTACCAAACTATAGTGTGTTCAAATGTAAAAAAAAATGTTAAAGTGAACTGATTTTGGCAAGAGACGCACACTCATTTCACGATTGTATCTATACTTATAATCAATGCACATAAGTTATGGACTAGTATTGCACCCGTGTTAACTAGCATCGGGGGTCGCATGTCATTGTCCAGATACATTTGTACTAGCAATAGTGTTTTTTTGTATTTTTTTGTGTGTGTGTTTTTTGTTTCTTGTTTTTTCTTTGAGGGGGGTTGGGGGGGGGGGGCTGTAAAACTTGTTAAGTTTGGTGAACCTATGGTCTAGTTTGTTAGGACAACAGTTGTGCGCTCGAAAAAAAAATGCAGTTGCTATTTTCATCATCAACTAAGATAAATATTGGGATGCCCCTGACCACTATTACAATATTTCAGTAAAAAAAGAATGTTGACACACATCATATGCTATGAGAATTCAAAGACGATTCAAGTAGATCAAATAAAAATTAACCGAGCGTTCCGAGAAGGATAAAGAGTACTCTAAGGAGTTTAAGGACTGTCAATCCTTCTAAGATTGCTACTATAGATACACTCTTAGCATATAAGAATAATCTTAGCACTAAGATTGTGCCAAAACTAATTTATGACAGACTGAATGCTTCAATTTTATCAACCAAGTTTCATTAACCATTTACACAAAAAAAAAAAAGTTTGAATGTTAACAACACAAAGACAAAAGTACAGCAATGAAAAATGCTACCCAAGACGTCAGAGTAGAGAGGAGACATGCAACAACGCCAGCAGATGAATATCATCAACGAAAAAGTAAAAAATAACCTAAGCCTAGAACTTAATTGTTGTTAAATGAAAGTCATAAAATGAACTATCCAAATATAAATCTTGTTTATTGTAAATAATGATAATCAAACTTAATATGAACGTAACTTTTATTGTAAACCGTGTCTTTTTTGTCATGTAATTAAAATTAATGAGAGAAAATAATATATTCCAAATCTATTTGTTCCTATGAATTACGGCGCTTCTTTCTTTTAAGAGTCATTTTAGGATAAAAGAGGGTCTAGAAAAGGGGGGAGATGGGTGTTCTTTAATTCTTAATATTATTTACGCCATGCATGTTTTCTTTATTCTATACAAATTTTGCACGTTATTCTCTATTCTTTATATTCTAGAAGCCCACTATTCTTTATTCTTAAATTGTTAGCCTATCTTTTTCTTTTCTATTTATTTTTTTCATTTTCAATGCAGTTTCGTGTTCCCCTGCAAGTGGTCAATTTTTCTTTGTATTCCACAGCTGTGTACTAATATCAAGATAACACGATACTGAATGGCATATCTCCCGATTTCTAATTTTTTTTACACACACTTTTACTTTGAATCGAGTTACATGTACATCGGAATGAAACAGATATTTTGTCTAGGAAGTACACCACTAAGTAATGGCCCCATTGCTTTCTATGTTAAATTCCTCAATTTCGAGTGGTCACAGCTCTTTTATCTTAAGTTCAAATAAAGTGCAATCATTGCAAAAAACTTGAAACTTTTTATTTCCCAAGACCCCATCAGGGGTATGTGAATATAAACAATAATAACAAACAATAACATATATACAAAATAATGAGATCATAGAATGACATGGTTACATATTCAATGGTATACATAAAGTACATGATTTAAGGAATTTGCAGTGGAAGGCAAATCTAATTTATAACAGACAGAACAATTTTACAAAATTTGGCAAGTTTGACAATTAAATTGTAGTCATCAGAACAAAAAAGTTCACAATATTTTATAGCATTTGGCTTTTTATACACATTACAGGGCAAAAGCCTTTTTCTTTCATTTGAAAAAAAAGTACATTTAAATAGATAATGAAATTCATCACCAATTTCACATAAATTGCATAAATCACAAATGCGATCATCCCGTTCAACACCCCAAAAACGACCTTGTTCTATTGGCAATTTATGGTTCATACATCTAAAATTACAATATGCCTTTCGAAGATCATATGGTAGATCAACAATATATCTTTCAAAATTATGAATGGTTTTGAAAATTCTATAATTTAAACATTTAGCTGAATCATAAACAGTAGTAACCCATGTTTGTTTGAACTGATCACAGAGACATTGTTTGACTAGATTTGATATGACTACATTTTTTGGTACACTCTGTGACAGCCAGTACTCTGAGAGACCACAATTATTAAGGGTTTTTTCAATACAAACAATCCATTTAGAATGGAAAAAATTCTTGATATGCATGTTATATAATAACTTGTACAAAGTAGCAGCAATTTTATCTTGCTTATTACAAATAATTCTTTTCCAGAATGCAACCATTCTACTTTTGATAAAAATATCAATAGGAAATCTTCCTAGTTCACCATACATGATACAATTTGGTGTACATTTCTTCAGACTTAGTATATATTTATAAAATTGCAGACAAAATGATTCTAGTATACTGTTATTAGTAGAACCCCAAATCTCACAACCATACATTAATATAGGTAAAACCATTACATCAAACATCTCAAGCTGTATATCAATAGGTAAATTTAGTTTTCTACTTTTTTTCATTATACTAAACATAGCCTTTCTAGCTTGACAAACTAATCTTTCTTTATTTTTACAAAATGAACCATTTGAAGCAAAAATTATTCCAAGATATGTAAAATCATCAACAATATCTATATTTTGACCATCATAAGTGAAAGCAAGGTTATTATTCAGTTCAAAAGTACGTTTTCTAAAAATTACTATCTTAGTCTTAGCAACATTTACTTCTAATTTCCAACATTTGCAATACAAATACATGGCATTCAAGGCAGCTTGCAATTCAGATTCAGACTCTGCTAGAATTACAGTGTCATCAGCATAAAGTAATAGATACAATCTAAAGTATACAGCAATTTCATCATTATCAAGAAAAATATGAGCAGCATTGTAAACATTTGACAAACCTTCATAAGAATGTGATAAAAATTCAACTAGATCATTTAAAAACAATGAAAACAGTACAGGAGACAAATTTTCTCCTTGGCGTACGCCAACATTGCTAAAAAAGAAACTTGAGGTGTTACAACCTAATCGTACACAAGATTTGGCATTTTTATACATACTGTGAATAACTTTAAACATTTTACCATCAATACATTGTTGTAGTAACTTGTGCCATAATGCACATCTATCCACCGAGTCAAAGGCTTTCCGGTAGTCAACAAAAGCACAAAATAAAGGTTTGTTACATCGCAAGTAAAGATCAATCAGACAGTTCATATTAAAAATGTGATCAGTAGTACCATAATGCTTTCTAAAGCCTGCTTGCTCTTCGCAGAGAACATTAAAATTATCTAAATAACAATTAAGCCTATTATTCAGCACACATGTGAATAATTTACCAAAACAGCTAAGAACCGTAATGCCCCTGTAGTTATCAGGATTTGCAGGGTCTCCTTTACATTTATATATTGGTACAATAATACCTTCAGACCATGAGTCTGGTATACAACCAGATTCAAAAACAATATTAAACAAAGCAATAAAAACTGGTAACATTTTATCAGCAGAATGCTTCAAAAATTCATTTATAATCAAATCATTTCCACAGGCTTTATTATTTTTCAACCCTTTAATAGCCTGTCTCACCTCATTTTCTGAAATAGCTCTATTCACTTCAGTATTTAAACTAGTAATATTATCAACATCAATATTTTCAAATGTATCATCATTTTCATCTTGAGCAGAGTTCAATTTCTTAAAATGTTTATAAAAACAATCAAGAGACACTTTATTGACAATATTCTGTTTAGTCTGAGAGCTACATGCTCTGTTCAGTAAGTTCCAGTATGATTTACAATCATTTTGTCTAAGATTTTTTAACTTCTTAATGAAATTCTTATTATACAATCTATATTGATTACATAAAACCTTTTTGTACTCTTTACTACACACTGTTAAATTTGTCTTGCTTTCAGCAGTTTTAACTCTCCAGTTATAATTTTTTGCTCTATGATACAATTTGCGTTTTTCAGCACATTCTCTATTGAACCATGGTTTCTTAACCTTTCTTTTTTTTAAAGAATTATCAACCTTTCTAATGACCTTTTTTTCCAATAACAAATCACATTTTGAGGCAGCTTGTAAAATTAAAGAATTACATTCATCAACTATTGAATTAACAACAATATTATCTATCAGATCAGTATCTATTTCTTCAAGTTTAACAACAATTGAGTGAATAACAGCTTCATCAATACAATCATTAAATTCATGATATTTGTCATTTTCCCACTTACATTTAGTAACAACAGAGGAATCATCAATATCAACATTTATATTTTCAACAACAGGCATACATGTATCTTTACTTGACATTTCAATATAAATTGCATTATGCACATCACTTAGCATTGGATCATAAGGAAGAATTTCAAAATCTAAAATATTTGTAAACAATTCAGGAGACATAATACAATAGTCAACAACAGTCGATTCTTTACAAGTAAGTGCCCCAATATTTTTACACAATTGAACAATCTGCCATTTGCAATCAATAAATTTAAGTCTTTGCATAACAATAATAATCTATTTCCATAATTATCTACAGATTTATCCAGACTAGAACGTTTTTTACAAATACCTAATGCATCTAAGTCTACAAAGTCAAAATTCTGCTTAATCTCCTTGTCAAGTTGAGCTGATTCACTAACATAGTGATTCATTTCAACAAAGTCATCTTTCTTTCGGTATGCGCGTTAAAGTCGCCAAGAAGGCAGACTTTACAGTTTTTGTCGACTGCATACTTTAAAAGTTCAGTTTCTATAACATCGAAAATGTCAATAGAGCTATAGTCACTTCTCTCAGGTGGTATATAACATGCACCAAATAAAACAGGTTCATATAAAATATTATTAACAATAAACCACAATGCATTTTCACTAGAACATTCAAGAACTTCAATATTTGAATATAAAAACTCTTTAACAAAGACCACTATGCCACCAGATTTATGCTTTGCACCTTTTCTATTTAAAGGTGGTAATTTAACAAAATTTGAGAACTCAACCTCGTCTAGGTTGTCAAGCTTTGACTCACAAAATGTGTATTTGAAGATTTTTTTTTTTTCGTCAAATAATCGATCACAGATATCATTTGTTTCAAAAGGTTAAACAATATCCTGAAATTCATTACATGACGTCACAAAGTATATCGGTTTTTAGATATTCTAAACTGAAATAACCGTGCAATATGCATTTTGCCGGTCAATATGCTTTTTGCTATCCGCCGTTTTCTCTCTACCTTGGAAAATATAGTTTAACATGCGAATCAAATTTGATAAAGTATACGAATTAATAATATTACGGAATAACGTAATTTGGTAAACATTGATATTGAGGTACAATTTGAATTGATTGATAGATGGTTGCTCAAAGTACGGTGGCAAATATTTCATGCATTTACAGGACGAAACAGTGCAATTTGAATTGTTGTGTCTGACAAACACATTTTGTGCAGCAGTCAAGAAAGGTTAAACATTCTGTTAGTTGTGATAATTAAAAAGAAAATCAACATCCTGATACAATACAAAATACAGGATACTCTGTATGATGTAAACGTTTGGATTGTGTGCGTAGTTAGTGGGATCCAGCCATTTAAAAAAAGGGAGGGGTCCCAGCCCAGAGTAAAAGGGGGGTCCAACTTTATGCTCCCATTCAAATGCATTGATCGGCAAAAAAAAGGTGGGTTCCAACCCCCGGAACCCCCCCCCCCCTCTCCTTGGATCCGCCACTGATCAGTGCCGACACACTTCTGATGACATTGAGTAAAAACAAAAAGAAACTCAAAGACAAACACCAGTTTTAAAACAAGTATACGACATATACATGAGGATGACAGTATACCGGATGTATTCTACATTTATTTATGACTTGCTATTTTTTTACCAGATTTCCAGTCCCGTTATTGATTTATTGTTGTACTGCTGACGAGCGGGCGATCGTTTCCGTTCGATAATCTACGAACCTTTCATCCAAAGGTTTTCAAATTTTAATATGTTGTTACTTATGACAAAATGGAGGTAGATTTCGATATTGGCGAATAACATTTACATCATTCAGCAACAACATTATATAAGTTTGAAATAATTAAATGTCAATCTTGATAAGAAAATGTTTTTAAAATTTGGAGCCTTCGTTTGGAACAAATACATGTACTGGATGGGAATATTTCTTGAGATCATTATATCTTTAAATAGGATAAAGTCAAGATTGGAAAACAAAAAGGACAAAGATTTTCTATATCTATTCTGAATTGAATAAATATTTTCATATATAACTGTATAATCAGATTAATATAATAGAAGGAAGTTTATGGAAATTGATGTATTTTTTTCCATTAATGTTGGAGATTATATTCAATTTAAAGGTTAAATTATTTGCTTTGCATCGAATTTATTAAATCTGCTATATAAGAGAAGCGGAGAAACGAGAATGCTTGTTTTTATATACAAAAGATAATTGTTTTAAAAAACTTTTTTCTGTATATAATTTCAACATATTTCTATATAATAAGCTTGTAAACGTGTACATTCTACTTTTAAATATGAAATGGTGTTTATCCTCAACAGAATTCAGATACAAATTATGCTACTGTTCTAATTTCTTCTTTAATTTTTTAGCACGTAAACTTTTAAATTATTTGCCTTTTTCAAAGTATTAACACATTTTCATGAATACAAACTGCATGTTTAATTATAAAAATAATCCCGATGTCTTTATCTGCAATATTCTTGGCTTGCGTATAATTGGCATGATTTGTACATATGTTTATATTATTAATCTCTTCAGAACCACTGGGGTAAAGCTGATGACCGTAACTGCATTCACGGTCATCCCAAGATGTCGGATGAAAAATTAGGTCAGTTTCTGTATTGTCTGTTAAAGTGTTTCTATATCATTTTCTTTACAAATCATACATTGAAACGATGTAAATTTATAAAAGAATTACTCGGAAATCACTAATTACTTCTGAGAAATGTGCATGAAACGGGAAATTCGATTTGAAAAAATCGCCAAGATGACCGTAAATCACAATCGAGATGACCGTGACAGAAACAGCGATTCATAACAAGGCTGACCGTAACTGCTTTTAAGATGACTGTAATTTGTAAATGATGACCGTAACTTTTAAAGGATGACCCTCAATTCTAAGAAATATCCGTATTTATATAACTATCTTTTTGTATCAAATGATTAATCGTGTTGGTATACACATATTAATATGAGAGTTTTATCCTATAGGTAGAAGAAAATAAGACGTGCTTCAAATGCAAAGATTACCATATGTATCTTTTTTACAGTAGAGGGTTTAATTTTTAAAATGAATTTGCCAAAAGTCATGCAAATGAACAGGAAGGGAAAACATGCTACAAAAGCGCGATAAAATGACACCTTATAAGCATAATGAAAAAAATGCGGTGCACAGTCTTCACCTGCTCGACAAAAGATTTTTTTTTTCTGGGATTCCTTTTAATGACATATAATAAATACACATTTTCAAAATTGCCAAAAAATTGCATGTACACCCATTGATAGTGTATCGTCTTTCATTTTGTCGTGCAAATAAAATAACAGAAATATTTTGAAAATATCATTCGAATAAACTAGTGCACTAATTCTCACATAAGCGTGATATTTCAAGGATTAAGGTCGGAATTTTTTTTTTGGTTAGATTTACTTTGGCTTGTGTTCCAATAGTAACATACATATCTATAGAACGTTTTCCCAAATTTTCTGCAGCATCACATAAAAATTAATATTTTTTTCCATTCCAACAGGAAGGTGGGTAAGAAGGGCTTTGTAATTTACGAGTCGATGACCGCCTGTGAAGTTAACAATTGAAAATGAACCAAAACACATTGTGTGACAAATACAGCCAATTTAATGAATAGAAAAACTCCTTTGTAACATATAAAACTCAAACAATGAACAAAATTCTGAATGAAATAATTTTAACAGATTGAAATAGATGGCAGACAAATTTGCCCAACTAAAGTTTTGCAAAAGATTTCTTTCAAATTAAGTCTCGATTTATTAAGGCTTTACCTAAGAAATACAACAGCTTTTTAGACATCTACTAAGGGTCATAATGTGATAATTTTATTGTTGAAATCCAATCTGAGTGTACTGAACTGTTTGCTACCCTTATAAAATAATGTCTCGTAAATTACATATATTTGGCTTGTAGATTACAATTATTAAATTAACCAAGCAGAGGTCTTACTATACATTTACGATAGTCAAATGCACTAATTTAATGTACTTGTTAAATTGTATTGTTAAAAAACATCGCTATTGATATTTTTGTCAGATTTTCCACAATGGCTCGTAAATTACATTTTTTTTATCATAGTCAAATATTTCACTATTTATGTCCAGACAAAGACGTCATAGCAAAAGTCGTGATTTTTATGTATACAAAAGGCTTCATGAGTGTAAATATTCTCTGAAACGTCTCTCGGATTCAGCAACATCTTCAATTTGAAAGACAAAAACTCTCCTAGATCTCCCTGTCGGAGTAGGGTCATTAACTCTGCAAAGTATCTTTGTGAAATCTATCCAAACAGTATCCTCTGTGCTAGGCCATTTATAATGTCCTTCCAGTTTTCCTCGACCCATGAAAGATATGTTCATTTCTTTTTCAGGTGCATCTATTTCCACCACTTTACCCATGTAAACAATGTTATCATATATCGCGGCTACATATGACCCTATCTTAATTTGATCATCTAAAGATATTTCTATTTCTGTTGGTACTTCATTGTTTTGTATTTCAACTTCATCAATCTCCGTTTGATGGACATCTGGTGTCAACTGATCACGATTTTTGAGAACAGACTGAACAGTCCAATTACAGTTGGTTGTTTCGTTAAATCCATCATCTCCAAAACATTCCTGACATACGCATGTTGTCTCCTTCGTGAGGATCCGTCCATCAGCAATAGCAGCAACAGCATGAAGTTTCATTGTACCTTTCACTGGTTTGATTTCTTTTAGTCTATTCTCAATCTCTGTTCTACTGTTTTCAAATTCCTCTGTAGATATGTATCTATAACTTATTTGACTGGCTGATTCACTTAATGCCCATGCCATAAAATCGTGTCCATCTTGAATGGTAGCTTTCCCTTGTTTGACGGCATTATCAGCGTTCCGCTTTGTTGTGCCACCTATGCCGTCACATGGTCCTTTTCCGTGACCGCATTCAAAATAATGCCATGATGCCTTGATACTGAATTTGGTTTCGAAGGAACTTATCAGGTCAAAAATAGATTTTTTCCTGTATTGCGAGGTAGGTGAATCTGTCCAAAAATGTATGTTGGTAAGCTCAGGGTTTTCGTCCTTCAGGTGATTGATAAGATCTTTAATTATTGCATACACCATGCTGGCATTATGTTGAAGAATACTGGAAACATAAACCGTACTGAAATGGACTATGGAACCATCGGTTGAACGAATATATGTAATAGTTGGATGTAAAGTTACCATCGAAGCATTCCAGTATGCTGACTGTATTTCTTCTAAGGTCTGACAAGAATAATTTTCTGCAAAGTCCATTTGGACAAGTGCGTGGTTGTTTGGAAGTTGTTTTTTCATGTCTCTTACTGCAGTATACTGCGCTTTGACCCTATCAACATGGCACGTGAAGCATTCAAATTGCTTCACCATTTCAACTTTGAAGTCGTCTTTTCCTAATTCTATATCTACTATTTTCATCCTCTCCTTACCATCAACAATTTTTACCTTTTTCCACTGCTTGTAATTGACTTTTTCTAGTGTTATCTTTTCTAAATCTTCTTGTATGCCATTATCTCTATGCATAGTTACGTACTGGTCTGGACTAGTACAGGTTGTGACACCCATTTGCTTCATACATCGAAGTTTTAATGCAAAGTCTTGATGCTTTTGGCAAAGACACGTATTTCTAGATGCATAGTTAACAAGACAAATATACTTTGGTCTATAACGTGCCAAAGTTGCCAGTGAAATTCGGTAGGTATGTTCAGCACAAAACTTAATTAGAATATTATGTAAATAATCATTTAGTATACGTTTCTGCTTCTTGACTTTCCCATACTTAACAGCATCAGCCTTGCCTGGCATGCATCTTGAATTATCATCCCTTCAAAGAAATTGTTCTACATCACTGGCAATTTTTTGTCTCGGAAACATATTCCTGGGTTGTCTTTCATGGTTCAGCTTCTTTGAACGTTGTGCCTGTGTTCTCCATGTGATGTTCGTACTTTTCTTCAGTTCAGTAAGCATCTTGTATTTTTTCATGAATTTTCCTGAGACAACGATTCCAACCAGCTTTCTCTTTGTAGGATTTTCTTCTGATGTTTCTCTTATATCCTTTGATACACATTCTGCATATAACAGTTTCTTTCTTATATTTTCTGTATTCCTTGTGCCTGGTGTCAGACCGGCTCTTTGGATAAGTGCATCAGTTTTGCTTCGAGGTGTGTTCTTTTTTTCACTGTTCCTTTTCTTCTCTCGTTCCAATCTTTTTCTCAAAGTATTCTGACTTTTCTTAAGGTTTTTATTATGTGTCTTTAAGTTACGAATCTCATTGGTTGCTCGTTTTAATGCATGCGAAGCTCTTTTCTTTCCTCCTTTACTTTTTGCAGATATTAATGGCATTTTTACAATCAATGGCTGGTTTGTGGATGTTGACGAAACGCCGTTTTCATCTGCAATTAAAACAACCGGATTGGGTTCATCTAGATCGGCTTCATTTAAAAGTGCAACATTATTGTTTTTATTGAGCAATGTTATTTGTCGTTTTCTGTACGCTGAAACGTTATCCCTAATCCGTTCACGTCTTGCTTTCTTCTCTTTACTGTTAAGTTGACTTGTTGGTTTATAATATTCTCTGGTTCGATTACTTTCTTGTATCAACCACTTCTCTCCTAGAGACGCTTTTTTCCTTTCTCTATATTCTTTCATCCTTTGTGACTTAGACTTCGCCATTTTGACCTGAAAAATAATATTTGTTTTTATCAAAACAAATGTATTTTTAAATTTGAACTGATGTTAAAATAATATTTGTTTTTTTTTCAAAACAAATGTATTATTAAATTTTAAATGACGTTTGGGATGAAATAACAAAAATTCATTCAAAGATGAGAATTGTGCACATCAAATTACAATGTAATTTACGAGACTACAAACAGGAACAATTGTCATTGTATTTTGTCATTAGTAATCACAAACAAACTTATCTTAGTCTCAAATTTTGAATAATAGCATATAACAATCAGATATTCTATGGAATAACAGGCTAAAAGATAATAGATGACGATTTAAAAGTAGAATCGGTACAGCTTGTAAAAAACATTTTTAATGTTCTTTATATGTATTATTCTTAACCTTTTAATAGTGTTTTGATAATTTTGTTATGTTTCCGATTAATATAAGAAGATAATTGTTTATACATGTTCTAAACTAATCTTCATTCGTAGTCATATAACCTGTCAAACCTCATTTTTTTACTTCTGAAGTTGTTGTAATTTACGGGACAAAACACTGAAATTTACGGGACATTAATTGTGTCATTTCTGCACTCGTGATCGCAAATTTTTCACGCATGATCATCAATTATTGACATTGCAAAGCCAAAACAAACAATCGATTTTGAAAATATGTAATTAAAAAACTTGTTACTTGTACTAAAATATGAATAGTAAAAATATTTTGACTTACCTGATTGTAAACAATTTGGATGCGTTATTTTTTTGTCATCAATTTAAACCATGCCGCCAATGGAACTTCGGAATGATAGAAGTGGTCGAAAGGAAAGATATTTACATGCGTTACACTCCCTTTTCATCGATACACCCCTTTTCTATGATCACATGACTCGTAGATTACGACTCGTAGATTACATTGCGGCTTTCAATTGACATTTTTGAGAGTTGCTTTAGTTTCGGGACATGATTCTGATATTTTTCTTTCGTTGTTAGAGTTAATAATTAAAGATTCACACGGTAACTTGTTGTATAGATGATGAATTTGTCTAGGACGATGTCCCGTATGATTACAATCTTAACTTAACATAGGCAAAACTTTTGAATGCCTTGTTTCTAGTTTTATTTTCACTTTGAAATATGGGATAAAATTAATTATTCTCTATGATATAAATATACAAGGGTAAAATGAACACGAAAATGTTAGTGATTGTCTGTTATATTATGTGCTAGCATAGCAATAAGCCTATGGACTCGTAAATTACATTGAAGGATACGACAATTTTTTGGAGATCAGAATTTTGAAACTGGACAAATCAGCTCGGAAAGAAATGTTTGACCGAAAACTATATGTTTTAGTGATAATAAATTACTAGTAGCTATTTGGTATAAACAAATAATTAATTGCCATTTGTAAGTACAATTATATATAATTTAAATTATGACATAGACATTCTGCATCGGTCCTACATTCCATGCACTTGGAATGAAATTTCTGGATAATTTAATCCTTTGCTGTTAGTTTTTTTCTTTTCTCTTGGTTATGATGGCATGAAAAAACACCCTAAAGCTTGTAGAAACAAAACAAATGGCAAATTTTAGACACTTCAAACCCAATGACGAGGAATTTCACGGTTATATGAGAATTAGTGAGTGAAGGTGAGCTCCAGCAAAGTAGATCCTTGAAATAGTATTGTACGAAAAGCGTATCACAAGGCGGAACGTTGTCAATTTGTATATATACAGAAATGTTATTCAGATTCTACTTCTTCAAAATTATCTCCCCATTACGCCAGTTCATGCTCACAATCGTAGAAATGGAAGCCATTGTAGGGATGACGCTCTGCCAATTTTGCTCTTGAAAACTGATAAATTTATCCACATAGCACCATTACGATCGATCGTTATATGTCAGTTATATTTTAAAAGACAAATGTATCTACTAGCTAATGAGCATTAGTTAATGATCTTGACTGCATTGATTCAACTTAAAAATATTGTCTGTTCGGATGTCAGATGGAATTTTTGAAAATTCTTAAGCATTTAAAAAAATTCTAATTAAATATTTCGTGGAAGGGCAGACTAAACATTTTCAGTGGTTGAAGATTATAAACCCTAGTTATCACACACAAGAAAATCATATTTTTTCGAAGATATCCATTTTCATCATCCAAATTAAAAGACTGTTGTCAAGTACTTAGAAAAAATAGCTATTCGAACACACCTACTCTGTTTTTATGATTCATTAGATAGGTATCTCACTTGACCCATATATTTCATCTTTTCGTACTGTCGTTTACGTTATAAAGTCAACCTGTAGCTTTGATATATAATAATGATAGAATCTGAAGCGAGATGCTATATAAAATACTCTTGCTTTGTACGTTTTAAAGACAAAATATACACCCCAAACATGTCCTAACATAAAAAGGTGCACTCGATTTTTCTCTTTGCGATACAATCGTTACCTGTTTTTGGGGAATTTTTTCTTGTTTCACATAATGGAAGGGTAGACACGAAAATTTCTGAACTAAAAGATTGATATGTTCTCCGTCCGTGATAAAAAAAAAATTCGGAGGTTATGCATTTTCTACATCCAACTTATAGATACTATAATATATAAAAAAAGAAGATGTGGTATTATTGCCAATGAGACAACTATCCAGAAAAGACCAAAATGACACAAACATTAACAACTATAGGTAACCGTAAGGCCTTCAACAATGATCAAAGCCCATACCGCATAGTCAGCTATAAAAGGCTCCGATAAAAACCATGTCGTCGACTTGATATCTTATTGTTTTGCATTACTATGTAATAGATACATTGAAAACTTATGCAAATGGTGTTTTTAAAATAAGAAAATTGTCGTTTTATTTGTTTCAATCTATTAACTTTTTAAAATTTTGTTACTATATCAAACATTACAGTTAACATTTATCGCTTTCTCGATAAACACAGAGCTTCGATTCTTTTGTTCTATTTCAAAAGTGTTTCCGCCTGCATATATCAAGACAAATTAAGATTTTAATCTGTTTCCTCTGGAACCATACACATGGGCTCGATTACCAAATATTCGTATGTATTATTAATGTTTTTAATGCTCCATTTATTGGCATTATGTTGTTCTGGTCTGTGCGTACGTTCGTCCCTTCGTCTGTTTGTTTGTCCGTTTTTCCAGCTTCAAGTTAAATAAAATTGAAACTTAGTACACATTTTCCCTATGGTATGATCTTTTTAATTCTAATGCCAAATTACAGTTTTATCCAATTTTCATAGTCCACTAAACATAGAAAATGATAATGTAGATGAGGCATCTGTGTACTAGGGACACATTCATGTTTCTTCAAATTTTCGTCGTATCGCTGTCAATTTGTGTTAAAATTTTAACGTCGATATCAATAAATATTTCATTGTTTACGAGAAATATGCATTTACTATCATTGTTATCAATCCTAAATATGACCAATTATATTATAGTTTAAAAAAAAATTATGACACATATTTATATCCGCTTACCGAGCCCCTATTGAGATCGACAAACTCAACAAAAAAGCTTTAAATACAATACGGATATTTCTTAGAATTGATGGTCATCCTATAAAAGTTACGGTCGTCCTATATAAATTACAGTCAGTCTTTACAAATTACGGTCATCCTTTACAAGTTACGGTCATCTTTTTACCAATCACGGTCATCCTTGTTTTATGTTACGGTCATCTTGAAAATATTTTGATTATGATTTACGGTCATCTTAACAATTTTTTCAAATCGAATTTCCCGTTTCATGCACATTTCTCGGAAGTAATTAGTGATTTTCGAGTGATTCTTTTATAAATTTACATCGTTTCAATGTATAATTTGTAAAGAAAATGATATAGAAACACTTTAACAGACAATACAGAAACTGACCTAATTTTTCATCCGACATCTTGGGATGACCGTGAATGCAGTTACGGTCATCAGCTTTACCCCAGTGAGAACGTCTGGATTTTATTATACCCAATTAGCGTTATTTGATCAATTTTGGTAATTAACACATACGGTTTTCCTGTTAAGGAACCCTGTAGTGCTAAAAGATGAACCATTTCACAGTCGGGAAAATCCATTCATTTACATACAAGTGACACATTTACCACCTATTGACGGATACTTGATTAATGCTCTTTCTTTCTTTATTGTATTATTATGCATGTTCAATTGTTATCATAATCATTCTGATAAAATACATGTACATGTATGTGCATACTCGTGTATTTTCAAATTATACGATCATGCAAAACATTGAAAACACACGCCTTGGCTTAAGTTATATTGAAGAAAAATAAATTCAATTATTCTCTTGATTAAAATGAGAAAAGATCACAAATAAGCAGAAACTAAACTAACTTTTTCCACACCAATATTGGTACTTTACCTTGGGTTGAGAAAACGTACCGCTTTTATCGATTTGATCATTATTTATTCTGGTTTAGAGTTTATTCTAATAATTATACTGTCATTGAATTACGTCGTCTTTTTTTCATATTTGAAGTACAAAAAGTAATAAAGTAATGCTGCTTACAATTTAGTACAGTGTTATTATATTAGTGCATTTCTCCCTACACCTGAGATTCGTGTAGCATTTGCAGCTGGACGTTTACACAAATAAATCCACCAACCCATTCATTATGTGTCTTTAAGCTATAAAAAAAGTATCAATTTACTATTACAATTCGTCGTATAAGTTAAAGTTTCCGTTCTGATACAAACAAGCATATCGAATTGTAAACCCTGCTGTAAGGAAAGATAAATACATTTTACAGCATTTGTGTTTTTTTATACCAGCAAGATTTAAACAAATCCTCACTCAAGTTTTAAATAGTTTCCTTGGTTCTGGATAAAAGCTTTGAAGATTTTTTTAACCATTCAAATAGAAAAAAATATCATCGGTCCGACATTTAAAAAGCAACCTGCCATTTTTAATATCATAACTTCAAAAAGTTCTGGTTTGGATTCGGGAAGAACAATATCTACTTAATCAATTCAAATATTTTCACGGTCTCTGAAACCATCAATACGTAAAATGTCTTATAATATATAAGACACTTTCTAATTTTTTGGGAGTTGATAAAATACATTTCTTTACATACATGAACGATATCAACAAACGTTTGCAAATATTACACAAACATTTGACAGCATTTACATTGGTTGTAAATGTTATATAAACCGTGGTCTCTCAAAACTTTGCATACGTCTGTAAAGATGTGTTGCAAATATCAATATTTATCAAAATAACTACAATACTGGAAAGTATTAGTAAATAAAATACATTTCTTTACATACGTGAACGATATCGACAAACGTTTGCAAATATTACACAAACATTTGACAGCATTTACATTGGTTGTAAATGTTTTATAAACCGCGGTCTCTCAAAACTTTGCACACGTGTGTAAAGATATATTGCAAATATCAATATTTATCAAAATAACTACAATACTGGAAAGTATTAGTAAATAAAATACATTTCTTTACATACATGAACGATATCGACAAACGTTTGCAAATATAACACAAACATTTGTCAGCATTTACATTGGTCGTAAATGTTTTATAAACCGCGGTCTCTCAAAACTGCCCACACCTCTGTAAATCAGTTATGCAAATTTTAAACTTTGCATATATCTCCTATCTTGGAAAGTGCATGCAAATCTATGGCATTTCTTTACATATCTTTGGAGAATGACTAAAGCTATGGAAATAAAATAATTATCTTTAGCATATCTTTGACGACCTCCTAAATAATGTCAAAGGAATAATTCATTTACATATACATTAGCAGGTCCGCAAATATATCTTGCAGAAAAGTAGTTACATTTGTCAAACATTTACATGACTGTCCAAATAGTTGTAAATCTGCCTTTTCGTGTAGTGATTATTTGTGAAATATAATCATATAATATAGAAATTGGAAATTGACCAGTTACATTTTTTATTGTAAAAACATGATAAATAATCAATAAATTAGATTAACCCTTCAATTTTAAAAGTTCAATCTGGTAAACAAAAAGTAAAAATAACACACAGAACACTCAAATTATTATTTTATGATCAATTAAGGGCCATATCAGTACAATTTACACAACAAAATTTTCATTACTCATCATTGGAATTGTTCTCTTTATAAGAATTAAACCTAGAAAAAAATATGTGTTCTTATCAGCTTGACACTGAGATCCTCATTTATAGTACACATGCATTTATGGTAAACCTGAAGACTACATTTGTATTTTTCATTTTTGAAAAAAACACTTTTACCATTATTACAGCTATTTTCCTAATGCGTGTAGAGTAAAACTTTGGTAGGTTTGCTTGCTCTGTTTGTATAAATATTGATTCAAGCTTTGTAATTAAGGTTGATATCTTCAAACAATAAATATAGGCATATTTGAACCTTTATGGAGTACTTTTAAATTTGATAAGACGTTATGTCAATTGCAATTGTACAATATACAAACCATGCAAGCTAACCGAAGTCTTAGATTTACATGCCTTAGAAAATTAGCTGTAAAATTAATTATATATTTGTTTCCAATGCTTATTGTTTTACCAATTTCAAATGTTTTGGCTTGTTTTTAAATTGGTCTATATCAGCAAAAGGGTCCAAATTTAAACTTGATTTCATAAAACAATTGAATAATTGATGTTCTTTGATATTATGCAAAATCAAACGGTGTATTGTACTTTTTTGGGTTAAATACTTCTTATATTGTATATGTTTAGATTGTTAATATTCGTTTTCAAATTGCAAAAAAGATCACGGGGGCAAAAAAAACTTTGTTCGTTTATTAAAATATTATTGAAGGTTTTTTTTCTATGCTAAATGTTATCATGCATTTAGCATGTTTAGAATTATGATTTGGGCTCAGTTTTCAAGTTGATTCAAATTGGGGTCCAAACTTAAACTTTGTTTAAATTCATTAAAAAATTGCATATATGGGGTTCTTTGATATGATAAATCTAATCATGTCTTTTAGACTTTAGATTTTGGATATTGGCACAAATCCAATTTCAAAATCATCAGTTCTTTTACCACATCTATTCTGTGTCAGAAACCTACATGTATGATGTGTCTAATAATTCATCCCAATCCAAATTGTGAATAAAGTTTGAATGTAGTGTCTATATAGTGTCCCCCCCCACACCTGATGAAGGTGCAATCTCTGCATTTGTAATAGAATGTAACCTTGAGCTGTTTTATTCTCATTGTTGAAGGTTGTACAGAGGCATTACATTCATTTAATTTGAACTTTTGTGGATATTTGTCTCATTTGCAATCAATACTCATCTCCCTATTTTTGTATTGTCATAACGTCATAAATACAAGATGAAATCTACAAAATTAACTTCATAAAAATTAAGTTTGCTGCAGCTTGGAATAAGAAAAAAATCAAATTTAGGTCCATTTTTAGCTAGTATACTTTATTTCTTATTCTATGTACTGGAATGTCAGAGTTGTGATAATGGAAAAACATTTTACACTAAGACCAAGGTAATAATTAATTTCTTTTTAGGAAATTTCAATCATTAATGCATAACAATTGTTTTCTTATAATTTTTTACAGACATTTGGTGATCCAAAAATAACTGGAGTTCATGAAAGAAGACTGATTGCTGAGACACATTTTTGTTGATAAACATGTTTATGATGAAGAAAAACTTAGATAATATTACTGATACTTGAATAAGGCTCTGATCTGTCTTTGAATTTTCCTGTTGATGTTAAAAAATTGCAAGCTCAAATAAAAATAAATTGAAATGGAACTCATATTCTTTGAAAAAAAGGAAAAAAAATGGCAATGTGAATCTCGCTGAAAACCACCAAGTCAACACACAGTTGCAAAACAAATGAGAAGAGAGAGATATTTGCTAGGAAATAGAATGTTCTCACTGTCTCACCATCAACAAAGCTTTCTTATCAGCGAATAAGAAGTCTAAAATTACTTCTGTATTAAAAGGTCATCAGTATTGAAGACAATAAAGAAGATTACGAATGTACTTGGCCATTTGATAAACATAATAATATTTTCATTTGTCAGACATTGTTTCTTAGATTGACTAACTAGTTTTATTGATTGAATTATTAGTAAATTACCTTTCATAGTTCATGTAGTTACATGTATATAAATTCTTATAAGATAGTATGGAAACAATTTAATACTTCCCTAAATTCCATACCTTATGCAACAATTGTCTTGTGCTGCTAAGTCAATTCGAATTAACTTTTATGTATGTTTATAATAATCTTATTCGTGCATGTAAGCACCATTTAGTGTTATTGTATCATCTTCATTGATTGTTAAATATAATACTAATGCTATAAAAAATAATAACATTTATGATCATTTATACAGATTGAGATATTTAAAAATTTATCAATGCTAAAAGAGAATTTATAAATTTAGACATCATTAGGAGAATTTTAGAAAGTACTACAACAAAAGCAAACCAATAGTATATGCTCAAATGCACTATTAACTCTCTCTCCAGATAACCAAATAGAGATATGTTTATATTTGATTAAATTGATGAAGTGTATGTTAGTTTAAATTAATATGTACATGCAATTTTAAGGTTTTAAAAATCAGCATTTTTATTGGATTATCTCCCTTTGTACAATAGAAATTCAGGTTTTATCCACATTATCAAAATGACTTATATAGTAACCAGCATGCAAGTAAAAGGTTGCAACCTGTCTTAATTTTGTTTACCTGTCAGACACAACT
Source organism: Mytilus galloprovincialis (assembly GCF_965363235.1). NCBI lineage: Eukaryota > Metazoa > Mollusca > Bivalvia > Mytilida > Mytilidae > Mytilus > Mytilus galloprovincialis. Next base: position 76,590,391 of record NC_134845.1, on the reverse strand, counting down.
TCTGAATATCAATACTTTAGATTTTTCAATATGATGAACTTGACATTGAATTTCATATCATTTTTCAGTAACCAGAATACAACTTTAGTAATAAGCAAGCTGCATTAACCAAAAATGAGATTACTAGGAAGAAATGAATGGATTTTACTCTTTAAAGTAATAGGGACAAGTGAACTAAAGGAATTTGGAATAAAAAAAAAATACCGAAAAAAAATTGTCTTTGGCAGCTCCCCCCCTTTTTTAAGCCTAATGCTTACTATTGTTTGAGACACAAAAATCCAATTTTCTATTTGATTTACCTATATTGCATGTTACAATCTGTATAATTCAAGTATTTATTTTTGAATGCTTGGTTTCATTAAAATATGAGACATTCCTCAATTTATTGCGAAAATACAAAAAAGGGGGGAGGCTATCTAAATGATCAATAAAATCTATAAAATTAATTTGCAACCGAAATCCCTTCAAAATATTTTGATTCAAAGAAAATGCAAAGCATTTCTGAAATTTAGGGTAAATTAAAGCGACTTTTGGGCTGTAGTGTCTGTTTTAGTGTGATTTGATGAAAAGGCCATATTTTTTATCATTTTATGTGTTTTGCCACACCCTTATTTTCTATATATATCATTATGTTTAATAAAATTATGTGATTTATACTTCATACACATCCTATCTGTGCTATTAAAGTATTTAAACACTCAGAAGTATTATAGTATTTATTTCTATTTGAGAAATTTATGAAATCTATGCATTTCAGTAAATGCATCTATAAATAAACTCGAAAATACCCTAAATCCCTATCGTTGCCATGGTTACCAGCAGTGTAAGGGCTTCAAACTTGCATGACATTCATATGAGGTCAACCTGAACATGTCAGCAAAGTTTCATCAAAATCAAACAACTTTGCATGGAGCACCATCTGCATGGTTTTCTCATAGATGTCCATATAAATGCACCTAAGTTGCTTATGACTTGTCCTACAACTTTGCCCGGAGAGTTTTCACCAGTGACATCTTCATCGTCAATCTCTGGAACACAACAAAGTACTCAGGTTCCCTGTGCAGCATTTTCTGCAAAAGGATCCTCATCCGATTATTATCTCAAAAATTCGTTTTTCATCGAGAAAAGAAACAGAAAGACTTGCATAACTGATGCAAAATGGATGCCGAACAAGTATTTAATAGCAATAGCGGAAAAGAGTAATCCTAGATTTATAATGTATAGCAAAGATGGTGAGAAAAAAGGTCAAGTTCGGCTAAGTGGTGAGCCCGATAGCATTGCAGTTATTACATGTGTGAACAACAACCTTATAGGTATTACACTGATTTTTGAGCAAAAGGTGTGCATTTTAGATACTAATAAAATGCAGGTGGTAAAGGCAATTTTAGTTCATGACGACTGCAAAGGACTTGTTTGCTTTGACAACCTTGTAATAGCTAATTGCGCAAATGATGGTTTAATATATATTGCTAAATCTGGTAAAATAGTCAAAGTGAATGAATATATTAAGGGGGACTTATATTGTCATGTTGATACTCAGGGAAATCTTTACTCTGCTAAAATGAACACTAACAATATGCATGTGAACAATCTGATCAACAATAAACGGTATACTTACTATTTGAAAAATTTAATTGATCCCACCGGACTTACAACTGACAGAGACAATAATTTATTTGTTGCATGTATGGAAATGGATATGATTTTTGTGAAACACTCACTTCACTCACCTGCCAACACAGCATTAGACAGACCAGATGGAATTGACGGGCCTAGTAGTATAGATTACAATCAAGAAAATGATGAACTCCTAGTAGTTTTAGTTCAATATTTATTTTCAAGAAAAAGTAAAAATTATTATGATACAAAATAGTGCTATCAATGCTGAATGCTTTATTCATGAGAAAATGTGTATACTAGTTAAAATGTGAACGATAAACAATACTGTCGGTAATGTCTTTCTGGAGTCATTTCACTTATTATTTGCCATTTACAAGTAGATTTTGAATAAATTTTCAGTGGCATTGAAATCAATGCGAATAATTGTGAATAATTAACCCATTATAAATTATTATATATATGTAAAACATCAAGACAAAATTCTCAACTTTATTGTTTCGAATATAAAAGTTTCAATTCATATTAGTGTCATACTTTACTTTAAAATATATTTAATGAATAATGTATTCTCTTCTTGATTATCATACAAAGACGTTTTACATGAAAGCTTGATAGGGGGTATATGGTTAAATTATAGACATTACGAGAGTGTTAGGTCGATAGAAAACACTAAATCCATGGGATGTTGGCTATGTACTAATTGATATTTTGGTCTTAAATACATGTTTATTTTTATTAGTTGCTTTTCGCTTTGTACTAGTTGTCAGTAACTGCAAGTACTCCCAGATCTGTTATATGAATCCTTTTTGCTGTTAACGATGTAAAACATACCCTGCCACGTCCGGTCAGTGTTTTTCGATCTGATTAGTTTAGCCCTTTTCAACTGATATTCATAGTGTTCTTATGTTGAAATGGGGAGAATTGTGCGCTCTCAAACATGTTCATCCCTGCCTTATTTTTTATTTGCCTGTCCTGATTTAGGAGCCTTTAGTTCAGTGGTTGTCGTTGGTTCCTGTCTGCCATATTTGTTATCCGTAAATTGATTTGTTAGGCCATTAGTTTTCCAAATTGAATTGATTCATATTTTTTCATGTCGGGGCCTTTTATAGCCGACTAAATGGTTTGGGGTTTTCTCCTTGCCGAAAGCCGTACAGTTGCATATTACAATATAAAACCCGCTTAGTGTTAACTTTATCTGATAGTTGTCTTATTGGCAATCATAAACACCTACTTATTTTTAAATTCAAGTCTCAATTTATATTTTTTGGTGTTCTTCTTATTTTCAGGGATGATACGATTCTTTTACCGAAAACTTGTAGACGTCAATATTGTAGTGTATGATATTGTATGTTTCTTTCTATAAGGATGATGTGAAATTCAAAAAAATCTTTAATTTAGAAACGATACTATAAATGAGAAGTTCATCAGTTAAAGATTATAATACTCCTTTTCGACATATTGGTATTTTTTTTTAAATTACCAGAAGGGTCAACTTGGACTTTTACTTTATGTCTTGCATTGAAGCTATTTGGGTCTCAAATCTTGAGAAAAAAATCTGGAATCTGCTTAAATTTTGATATTGACTTTTATGACCTATTGAACTCTAGATCTTCTATGGAAAGAAAAGATGGGTGATATGGGTATTATTGCTAGACATTTTATTATGGAATGCATTCAATAGATATATTTGACATATGACGTCAGTTGAAACGATCGATATGCTAGAACCTATTTGAATAATTGCGATTTGGCAATCAAAGCTAATGTCAAAGCACAAAAGTAACTTAATTTGTGCCATGATGAGGTATGACTAAATATATGTACAATATAAGGTCAATGTTTGGAAAATATGAACTTTTTGTATGAGGCTGAGAAACTCCAATTCTTATTCCAAAGGAAATATTTTACAAACTTTTGCACTGTCGAACTGAATTTTGTGACATTTTGCCAAGTTTGAGAGACTGGTTAAACTAGATGTTTTAAAATACAGAGACCTTTTATTTAACACAGCATCATTTGGTCTCAGGTTGATACTTATGACAAACATGCTACACCTTCTTATTCATAAAGAGACCAATATTAGAACATACCTTTGATGGATTTTGTTGCCATTTTCTATCCAAAAAAAAAACTTGTACTAGTGCTCGTCTTCGGGTAATTCTACTATAGCTAAGAAAGCATCACGACTGAAACAGATAAACAACACGAATTTGATCCTTAAGGTGAAGTCTACCTATTTCAACAGACACTTCCAAAGTAGTACATAGTTTCTTTTTTGGCTGACAGAAAGCCATTACAAAGGCTTAATTTTCGATCCTACCCGACTCTAAATTTAACTTGTGTCTCGAATGCCTACTTTCAATTACATTTTTAACGCGATGTTTACAGACAAATGAATATTTGTGTCCATGTAAATCAGATTTTATAGCATATCTAAATATCAAGATGAAGAATATCAATCAGAGAGCTGTTTACACTACAATCATGGATTTGATGAAATGTTGAACTCGTGTACATCCCCGTTTCAAAAAGTCCTTTCTTCATCAATCCAATAATCACTAAAATAAAATTAAGTTTGTTTTGGAACCACCAAATTACAGACTCCTGACTTGGGATCGGAACATATAGAACGTGACGGGTATAAAACCCGTTTCTTCAGATTGGCATACAGTCTAGGAAAGACATGATCATTGAATTTCTTAAGGTAATGTACCGATTTATAAATACAGTTTTTATCTTATCGAATAGTGATCAGGCTATCCTTACGGAGAATATAAGATCATCCTATGGTTGTGTGGGTTCATGTTGATCAGTTTATAGTTTTGTATACTGTTGTTTGTCCTTTGTTTTAGTCCTTTTTTGCAAGGGGTGTTGTCAGAATGTTTTCTACTTATGAGTTCGAGTGTCTCATCGGTATCTTTCGCCTATCTTTACAGCACAGAAAGGTAAACAGACTTCACGTTGTTTACTTTCTAACTGGGGATCGTTCATTTACTCCATCAATTCTGTAAATTATCTTCGAATTTACAAAACCACTATGTATTATGATGATAAGAAAGTATACAATTTATATTTTAAATCTATAAACAGTTATAAAATTCTGACAGATGCAATACATAAAATGATTGATCAACATATGGATGTTGTGTTGTTCAAAACTTTGCCATTGAAGGGGAGTTGAAGGTGCTTGAAAATCATATTTAAACCCGCCACATTCTGTGTGTGTATGTTGATGTTTATAATCGTTAGCTAACAAAGTATGCCGTTGATTTTCCTGTTTGAATTGTTTTACATTTTGTCATGTAGAGGCCTTTGATGGATTGTTATAGGGTATGGGTTTTTCATATTACTGAAGGCCGTCCTGTGACGGTTACTGTTGGATAGTTGTCTCATTGGAACCATACCACATTACTTATTTGATATTCTATAAATTTGAACAACATCATTGTGAATCCTGCTCTTGAAAAAATAACAGGTTTACATATATTTTTTGTTACTTGTAACTTTACAAATGAAAATCTTCGTTATTCTCCATCAGCGAACTCAATGTTATTAATACTGGTTACATAACATTGTATTTAAGGGTTATCTCCACTGTCCGCGTTTAAGATACCAATTTGAATCTAAAAGAACAACGTAAATAAAAGCAACGGCAGTTTACCGATGTCATAAATCGATTGAAAGAAGAAAAAATCCGGGATACAAACGAAATCCGAGGAAAACACATCAACTATTGGAAAACAAGGCAACAACTGGAACACTGAAGTGCAACAAAAACAAACGCCAACATAAATAGAAACGAACAAACGTAAAAGTGACCAGAATAAAAAATTATGTATGTACATTTACGGTCGGTTCGTATAAATTTTATTTGTACTCGAAACGAAACAGAAGAAAAAAACTATACAAGCTTGCTGTATTTCCTGTTTCTAAAACCTCTTACAAATAAATGACGTATTTACCGACAATGCACGCTGTGTAAATCTATATTTATATTAACTCAAATTGTACTTTAAATGACCCCATTGGTAACGGTTAAGTGATACTGATCGTTACTCCAGATTTAAAATGTAATATGCAAGGTGATATCTTTTTGATTTTTGTTTAAAATATGTCCATCATCAATACCATGATTGAAAAGGTGTACCGATATTATCATTATACTGATCGCAAATAATCCTCTTTGTATTTGACTGCACTTTAATTGTATTTACTACTTAGAATATGTTAGATCTAATTTTTAAACCATGAATATCAAATTTATATAAAGATAATTTTGTTTTAACTGTCATTGACTGTAGATATTGATTGACTAACATAACCTTTATCCGCGTTGTTTATCAAACACCTGACAGATTGTTTGCCCTGTTACTGTCTTAGATACATTTATCACTGTGGGAATAGTCATTCAAGTGATACAAAACCACCGAATAAATCTGTGAGTTCCAACGGTTTTTTTTATAATAATAAAACAAAAGTTTAATCTTGTATTTCTTCAATTGGGATATAAATAGATTAATTCAAGTTATTGTTTTCAGTTATAGTTACTGTATCTGAATTTCTGGTTTTCTTTTTATTATCTTCTGTGTTACAGACATACATTCGGAAACAATTAAGATATGATCTACCTACATGTGGAGTAGAAGCTGCTTACCCTTCCAAAGCACCTGAGATCACCACTAGTTTTTGGTGGAGTTCGTGATGCTAATTCTTAAGTTTTCTATGTTGTGTCATGTGTACTATTGTTTGTCTGTTAGTTTTTTCATTTTTAGCCATGTCGTTGTCAGTTTATTTTCGATTTATGGGTTTGACTGTCCCTCTTTTATTGTTTAGGTCCAATGAAAAAGAAACTGAGCTGCGCGTATTCGAGTAAAGTGCTTCCGGTGCAACTTTGTAATGAAATAATCCAATAAATACAAGAAATACTTTAAAGTCATAAGAAACCTCAAATTATAAAAAAATATGCATATGTTTTTATAACAAAATGGATAGCTTTCATTATACAACTTATGTACATAGACTTTTTTCTGAGGAAAAATCTTTTGTTTGTTCACATTTAGAAGAGGTTTACTTAATTTTAATTGCTTGCTTCCAGGAAGCAATTCGCCGACATATTTCCGTATGCATAGTGACCTTAGTGTGACCCTCCTCGTAAAAATCCGATGATCGCAATACGCATGGATCTGTCATTAAAATAATCAATTATCTGATTGTACATGTTAAACACGTGCTCAATACCCATGGTTTTTGTTGAATATTTACTATAAGGTGACAATCTTTCAAAACACGGCATTTAATCAGTAGCCATATTTGTTAAATCATAACAGACAGAGAGAAAAAAAATTGACGAATATACGATATATTTGCGTAAAAAAGAGAATAAAATCGTGCATAGAGGACTAAGTTTATGAGATTCACATGCATTGGTTCAAGGATTGAATAAACATTATTTTTCACCAGTCACTAGTTTCTTATGACTTTAACTAAAATACAAAAAAATATTTACTTAAAACAATTGAGGAAATGTTGCAATACATGTTTCTAGTGTTTAAATCACACCCAATGGAATATGTCAAATTGCAATTCTAATGCAATTATTTTGTATCAATTGTTCTGATTGGATGACAGCACGCGTAAAATTCTCTATCTCCTTGTCTGTAACTAAGGAAGCCGACATTTTGAATTTCGGAATGTATTGACATGTTTTTTCTACAATAATAAACACAAAACTCACTTGTTGCGCCAAAAAATATTATGTTTATCAAATTTTATTACATTCTGAAGCGGCACAGAAGCCAGAAAACGCCCGGTGTTTACTGTTTGACGCCGGAAGCATACATATGACGTCACGTAATGTAGGGACAAAAGAAGATAACATCTTTTCGCGGAATTTTCTTTAATGAAGATTTTACACTGAAAGTATGATTGAAATTTAATTATGAACTTGTTTTGCATTAGAATAGAGATAACTGTATTGTATTTGAAGCTTTTCGGACGTCCATCGGTAGTTTTACTGTCGCAAATACCCGAAGCTTCAAATACAATACAGTTATCTCTTAAATATATTGTAACATTGTCGAACATAAATATTATTAATGATGTGCTCAGCACATAAAAGCATCAATTGTAAGCTAGGATCTTGGTTACACATTCAAATTCGAAGGTTTGCTTTCGTTTCTAATTCTGATATAAACCTAGAATTTAAAACGTTCTTTTCCTCACAATGCTTTTCTAGTTGTGAAATTTCTTGCCATTTTGTGAATATTCATATTTATAGCAAACTGCGATATCAATCCAAGATACCTCAAAATTCATGACCATATACGTATTAAATGTTACTATTAAACATCTGCATTGAGTCAAAGGTCCATAAAAAGTATAAACATCAAAGTAAGAAATCACCAAAACATTTTTTAGGACTTAACATCGAATTTGTTGCCAGCTAGTATGCTATTTGATTGGTTCTTCAGGTAACACTATAATTTTGCTCACGACGAAAAATAATTTGATTAAAAATTTCTTTTTTTTATTATGATAAAAAAAATGTGGAAGGAAACGAGAATGAGGCCACCGTAATTAATACATTTCCATGATAAACAACGACTCACATATTCCATGATGCTTTATTTAACGTTAATTGCGGACGATTCTGACTTTCAAAACGATTTGTCGACCTTACCCAAAGCATGTTCGTATCATAGTTTCATTGTAAGAAGGAAAAACTCTATAATAGAAACCATGATTTGAAACGGCAACACTATCATATCGTATCAATTCAGGGCGCACAAAATTCAATTTCGAAAATACTTGAAGACTCATATAAAAATTGCATTAGGGCATTCGTTGAAACTACGTCGTAGACCGCCACGGGCATTTCATTGTCAATATAGCTAGGACAGAGTTTTGAAGGATAAATTTATCTGAATATTCAACTTTTCGATTTTTACTTTCTCATATTATATAACATTTTTAAAGGATTCAGAATTAGAACTCTCTGACAGTAGATGCATATTACTATGATACAAATACAGTTCAAAGCAAAAATGGTGATAGTTCCAAAGAGGTAATGTCAACATCACTTGATTGATTGAAGTTGATACACTCAAAATAAGGCCGGCATTGATACACATTAGAAAGATAATCTGAACAGGTTTTTGTTTTACCAAAAATGAAATATTATCAATTATGTTTGAATACTGGTACATATAATATAAGTATATATAAATATCAGTTATTTATATTTTATTTCTTATTTCAGTCAATGTAGTGCCTAAAATGAATCGAATTTCCATATTTGAATAAAATGTACCTGATCAACTGTTGTTTCGCTTTTATCTGATAATTCAGGACTATTCTAATTGTCTCTCAATTAGTCTTCATATTGTCAAATTTGTTGTTTATAGGAGGCAACTCTTATCATTGATCACTTTATAGACAAAGGCAATTCTTTGTTTTTGATCAAAATGTAAGAGTATTCCAATGTTTTTAACAGTGTTTTCTTTAAATACTTAAGCTATGTTTGATCAAGATATCGTGTGTGTAAAACAATCAAGGATTTGATAACGTACCTGGTAAATGAATGGCAGTTTGTGAGATTTTCTTCACAAGCAAAGTTTATTCTATTATATGAACTTATGGAAAATAATTTTATAACAATAATTGTACCTTTTGATAAGACTGTCATTTGTACATATACATATTCATTCAATTGGCTGAGCCGTTTTGTATGAATTTCGTTATGAACTGCTGCCGCTTTATATCAACTGTATCTGGTTTATATCAACTATTTTTCAGTTGAAATCAACAAATTCAATTTGGTAACTTCTGTTACGTTATCGCTTGGCATTTCAACGTCAAGCCAAATTTCAAAATACATCTAAATAGATTTAGTGGAAAAACATAAAGAAAGTAAGTAAAAAAATGAGAAACAGGAAAATCCATATAATGAAAAATGCAAAACAAATATTCCAAACATGCATTTTTTTAAGTTTAAAGAATAATTCTTGTCTGTTTTGTCTTTTGCTGAAGAGTGTCATAGAAAGATACTAACATGTCATTTTTTATAACAAAATGTAGTCGTCAATTCGTATAATACGTGATAATACGTGGTAAATACATGGCAAATGGAAAAAAAATATGCTTATATGAAAAGTTAACGTGATGCTATATATTAATATACTTTCATTGACTTTAATCATTACTTTTGCATTTTATAGTTAATGTGACAACCGTCCAGCCCAAGGACATTAAATTAATTTTTAACAAAGAATTCTAACATATAATTTAACACTTTTGCCGCTAAGTAATAGATATAAGGCTATGCAATATATGATACAACTATTTAGTTTAAACAATATTGTATTCAAATAAATTGAACGATATATTGAAACAGAACCGAATCGATAAGGTATGTGCACTGCGTCAAATTTACAGTTCTTTAAATATAAAAGTCGCTGTGCTGTATTGTCTTGCAGGAAAGTAAGTTATCAAAAAGGAGTTTTAACACCAATTAACAATTGGCGATACCTAAAATTAACAAAACGCATCTGTTATTAGTTTTGGGGATTGACACGATTTTTGTTTTCTTTTATAAACAGCCCTCATCTAGTACGATAGAAAATATCCGCTATAAAATCAATTTTGGGGACCTTATACTATATATTCATGCTGGTTTTTCTTTTTATAGATGGAGATAAAACAAGACAAATGGCAACGCAACTTTGATGAGAACACCTGCAGCGAAGTATTCCACGTGTATGACAATCAAAGGCATGATCCAATGTATACAGAAAAATTAAAACTTATTGATGAATGCCAAAAACTTGTTGGAAATGATATATTCTTAAGATCGTCACTAAACATTGCCATTATTGGACATCCTGGTTATCATTAAAATTGCTGGTGAGCACATCCCTTCTAAGAAAAGAAGGAAAAATAATAAACCAGAAGTACCCTGGTGGAATGAAAACTGTACATTGTTGGTAAAAGAACGCAATAAAGCTCGTAACAAGGCCAGACATACGGGGGGTGGACATGATTATTTATTATACAAAGAAAAAGAAAAGGAATGTAGAAATACTATTAAATTAACACAGCAACAATATTGGGAAACCTTCTGCAGTGGCTTGAATAATAATAATAATATAGGGCAAGTATGGAATACAATTAAGAGAATGACGGGCAAAACTATTAATTCTCTAATTTTGCCTACTTTGATTTATAAAAATAAAATATATGAATCTACTAAAGAAAAGGCTAATATATTAGCTGAAGCATTTGCCAATGTAAGTAGTTCAAGTAACTATTCAGAAGAATTTATATGACATAAAGAACATATTGAGTCTAAAGAAGCTGAAAACTTAAAACAATATTTTTCTGAAAACTCTCAGAGTTATAATGAACCATTTACCCTTAATGAATTACAGGATGCTATTGCTGATACATCAGATACATCTCCTGGTAAAGATAAAGTTACCTATAGTATGTTTAAAAGTTTTAGTAATAAATCACTTGGTGTACTTCTTTTATTATATAACAGAATTTGGTTCTCACAAGATCTTCCCCTGGCTTGGAAACATTCAATAATAATTCCAAGCTTTAAAAAGGGGAAAGATTCAAGTGACCCACATGCATATAGACCAATTGCTTTAACATCTAATTTTGTAAAAATTATGGAAAAGATGATAAATAACAGACTGAGGTGGTACCTTGAGAAAAACCATATTTACTCACCTTATCAGAGTGGATTTCGTCAAAATAGAAGTACGATGGAACAAATAATTAGACTTGATAACGATATACAAAAATCATTTTTAAAGAAAGAATATTTAATTGGAGTATTTATTGACTTTCAGAAGGCATTTGATATGATATGGAAGTATGGACTTCTAAACAAAATGGTTAAAATTGGGATAAAGGGTAACATGCTCGGTTGGGTTAATAGTTTTCTCACTAACAGAACAATACAGGTCAAAATAAATAACACTCTTTCTGATATTCTCACGATCCAAAATGGTACCTCTCAAGGAAGTTGCATCAGCCCGACATTATTCAATATTATGGTAAACGATCTCCCTTCATGTATTAATAATTGTTCTATTTCCCAATTTGCAGACGATAGTGCAATATGGCTGTGTGGTAAAAATATTGGTTATATTCAAAGGAGAATACAGAAAGATCTTGACAATATAAAATCATGGTGTGATAAATGGGGATTTCTCATATCCCCCTCTAAAACTGTAGCTATTGTCTTTAGTAGAAAGAAAAAGTCTGAGAAGTTATTATTAACGTTAGGTAACAGTCTATTACAAGTAGTCAATGAGGTGAAATTTTTAGGAATTATTATTGATAGTAAATTGACTTGGTTAAATCATATTCAATATATAGAGGCAAAATGCAGTAAAGTCCTAAATTGCATGAAACTTCTAACAGGTACTAAGTGGGGAGCAAACAGCCATTCTCTTAGAAACATATATATTGCTCTTTAGGATCCAAAATAGACTACGGATGTGAAGTATATAATTCTGCCTCACATTCTGTAAAGAAAATACTCGACCGGGTGCAAAGTCAAGCACTTCGAATTTGTACAGGTGCATATAAAAATGTAGCCACAAGTGGACTGCAAGTAGAAATTCGTGACCCACCCTACGAAAAACGTAGGCAGTGCCTTATTACAAAATCGTTTTTAAATATATCTACTCATGAAGACAACCATACAACTAAGGAAAGTTTAGCAAAAAAGGCAACATTTCTCTGCTACTCCAGGGAAATAAAACAGAATAAAAAACCATATTTTATTGTTTCAAAAGATAAGATTAATCAACATGATGTTGATATTAATCAAATATATAAATACAAACAATTCCCGACACCCCCTTGGCATTTGACTAAACCCCGTGTATGTACACAACTCTCAAGTCTCATCTCGAAAAAGGATAATCCACACTTAATTCGAAGTGAAAGTAACTTCATGATTGATACGCAGTACCGCCAGTTTTTAAAAATATATACGGACGGATCTAAAGATCCAAATTCTAATAAAACCTCATGTGCATTCGCAATACCTGAAATGGGAATAAAAAAAGGTTTCAAACTGCCTAAGAATATGTCAATTTTCACTTGTGAGCTTATGGCAATATTTCTGTCTCTTATGTGGTTAGAAGAATTTAAACCAAATAATGTCGTTGTGTTTGTCGACTCTCTATCAGCTCTCCAAGCCTTAAAGAGTAATTTATTTAAGGTAAAAAATTATTTATTATACGACATTATATTTTTATACAACCAGTTAGTCAAACTAGGTAGCAACATAATATTTGAGTGGATCCCAAGCCACGTCGGAATTTTAGGAAACGAAATTGCAGACCAGACTGCCAAAGTGGCTCTTAATAAAGATACAATAGATTGTCATATTCCCCTATATAAAGAAGACATCAAATGTTTAACAAAAAACATTTTAAAACAAATTTGGCAAAAACAGTGGTCAGACAACCCAAAGGGTAGATTACTACACTCCTTCCAAAATAATGTATCATTTAAGATTACTATACCACAAATGAATAGAGAAAATGAACGAATAATATTCAGATTAAGATCTGGCTCTATTAATGTCAATAAGTATCTACACAAAATAGGGAAAAGTCCGAGTGAAATTTGTGAAAACTGCAAAGTCACAGACGATGTAGTACACTTCCTATTAGTCTGCTCAAAATATGATGTGCAACGTAAACAGATGTTTGATATGCTTAAAAATAACGGAGTCGTAGATCTCTCGTTGAAACACCTTCTATCCGGATACACACACACTTTCAGTCCCGTGCATAACTATCTACGGGAAATCAATATACTTATAAGGAAATAGGAAGACTCTCAACTACATGTATAAGTGCCATTTAGCTTTAGAGATCATAAAACAAATAATTATGTATTTGGAACAAGTCTATATGAATTATTTTTCAGATGGTAGCTAAGTTAAAATATTTCATCAATTCAGTATACAACCAGCAAGATTAAAGATAAATGAAAAACTCACCCGAATTTGAAATAATTTCCTTTTTAAATTTATTTAGAACTAGCATAAGCAAGTCACAAGTGCAATGCACACTTCACCTTTGTGTCAGTCCTTTGAGCGTAGTCAAACAGACTTTTTCTACCTGTGTCATACATCAGTAAATCATTCACCTTTCAAACACCAGTACTAATTGACCATGAAATGCACGCATTTAAATTTAACAAGTATCGACATTCAATTTAATCATTCTGATCTATTGAAGATTATTGTACTAGATAAGTTAACAGTACATGTTAAGGGAAAATACAACATCACATTAAGATTCTCTACAATGGACAATTACAGTCATATTTTTTTTAAAAGATATGAAAACAACAAACACATCGCACTATGCTCAGATAATTAACAATAGAAACATTTGTTACAGGCCTTTTTTTATATGAAAGTGCCACCAACATTTATCTTAATTATGTAACGTTATATGTTAAAAGTCTTTAAAGCTTAAACAAAAATACAATATGTCCTCTCAGATTTTCATAAACTGACAACTATAGTCATACTCTTATTGATAGAAATTAAGAAAAATAAACAAACACAATCACTACGCTCATACATTATTAGAATAGAAACAAGTCTTAGAGTTGAATCCTTTTCTATGATAATAAAATGATAAATTCTAAAATTTGTACTAGAGGATGTCAGTTAGACAAACATACACAGATTATTGTATAATTATATATATGCACATCCCAGCACTTATGTTTCGCTGGCATTCTCTGTACTAAAAATAAAATCAAACAATGTCATTGTTTAAATAATATACTGGTATTAAATTTTTTCATATTTTTCTATTTTTGCTCCATTTATATATTATACACTGTATATATATATATAAATCTAAATAGGCGATTAAGGGCATAGGTAGGGATGATTTCTCGTTCAATGACAGAAGTGTTTTTTTTCTTGTCAGGGAATGAGGAATCACAAAATACCAGTATGTCTTTGGCAATTTATTTGGAAAAAATTGATGCAACTTACCATTATGGAAAAGGAAAAACTACAATCAATCCTTTCTTAAGGATTCTTTATTTGCTACACCAATCGAGGGAGACGTCCTTACATTGGTAGCATATAACTAGCACATGTCTTGTTACCGGTTTCTAAATATACTTTTTTTTTTATACACATGTATATAAGTATATCACAGACGACACAAAGGTGGACAACCATATAAATTTTCTGAACAATTTTATGACACCTATCAATTAATAATGTACATTTCATTAGGGACTATCATTTGCTCTTTATTTTTTTTTCATTTTCATAGTACATAGTACATGTACCTTCTGATATGTGTTTTTTTTTTGTCTCTCAACATATATATATATTCTAGTAATTCAGCAACCATGTTCGTCAAAGTTTCATAAGATTACTCGCCAAAACGTAATACTAAAAATAAATTAAAGACTGAAAGTATAATTATATACATAATATCTTAAATTATGTTATATGAATCTAAGGCGCAATTACTACATAAGTAAGCCGCCTTCCAAAACCAATAACAACAACAACATCCTGGTTGTGGAAAGTCGTCATTTCTTAACACGGTGTTTACAAGTTTTAATACAGATAGTTGGCGGGAACTTGCCCCAGTCGGACTGTTTAATCTCGACGGTCAGCAAATGCACGTCACAGAACGTTTTAGAAGGTTTGTGACTTTTACATGTCGTTTATTATGACATTAAACGCACTTATCATGAACAGTTATAATTCATGCTACAAAACATTTGATTTCAAACAAAATGCACAAGTCGCACTAAGTTTATTATCGCGATTTCTAGTGAATCAGTAGTAAGAATACTAATAAACATTAAACAATACTTCAATAAGGTACATGTAAAGTTAAATATTTCGATTGCAATTGTCCGATAAATCATGTAACTGGGGTTTAAACTACAGCAGTCTTTCGCGAGTTTTGATTGATATAAGATGCATTGTGTTGATTTATTTTATAGTGCGTAGTGTGTATCATCTGATGATAACTTTCTAAGAAACTAATTTATTGCAAACACATATTTTATTTAATACAAACGTTTGAGTAGTTTGTTATTATTCTTTAAAATAAATCCAATAGATTCTACATGTGCAACGTAATTTAGATATCTGAACCATGTGAACTACTCGTTTTATATACTCATATTTATATATATTCATATGATCAAACACAAGAAACTTGGGAGTGATTCTGCTATATTTAGATATTTACTATAATTTGGTTGCAACACACACAGACAACATAACGAACTAAGAAATGCATTCACATGTTTCCTGTTTTTAATAGCTATACAAAAAAAGACTATTACCGATTTCCCAATGATGCAGTTTCAATTATGCCGACGTTTTTGGACATGACTGGTTTTTCTGATGAACAATCTGATCATATTCTCAGTTTGTTAGAATTGGTGTTATCTGGAAGGATAAGAGAAAAACAGAAAATTTCGGATATCGTACAGTTTTCTGACGATAATGCAAATAAGTTTAATAAAGAAGTCAAGCATCGACCTGTTGATCGAATCATTGTTGTTTCTACTCTTGAACCTGATTCTAATTTACCATTAGATCTTATGAATGCCATAGTGAAAGCTGCAAGAAAAAACAGAGGTATGCTTATAACGTAATCAGGATCGAAGCAGTTTCGTTTAATTCACTTCATTTTTTTACTTTTTATTTTTCAAACTCTCCAGAAAAGAACCTCATATATCACTTACTGTCATATTTAAAAAAAAATCCAGCCGTGAAAAGTTTTCTGGCCCTTGTTGATTTTCAAAATAGGAACATGATAGTGCAATAAATCATAATCTTAGACAGATGATGACTTAGCCTTCAAAGTGAGTTTATATCAGTATGTCGATATTTTCTATATCCTTAATGAGCCATGTTCTGTCAGACAGTCTGTACATTCATATCCAGATCGGCCCAAGGCCCAGCAATATTTGTGAAGTTGACCTACAGTTGGTACTTCCTGTGACATTTGGTCTCTCGTGGACTGTTGTCTCAAAACATATCACATCCCTCTTTTTATAAACATTTTAATTAGCAAGAAAGCAATATTACGAAAAATTAGTTGAAAGACGTATCATTTGTACATACGATCTCTGGATAGATATATTGATTGAAAAAAAGAAACGCTAGGGTTGAAATTCTACTATATTACGATGGGACAATTACATGGTATCTCTCATCCCTTTTTGAATAACAATAAATTTGGATTAAAGCCATGTATACACCAATGGTGAATTCAATTGAACTATCGGAACTACTATAAAACAATCTATGAGTTTGAATATCCATTTTGTATCTTTCTCTTTAATAGACATTCCCATTTATGGAGTTTTGACAGGACGGGATAAATATGACCCAATTCGTAACAAGAAAGTGACAGAGAAAGTAATCAAATTTCGTCAGGTTCTAGGGCTTCCAAAACATCGTGTTGCATGCATAACAAACTATTGTGAAGATTCTGATCCGGACATGAAGTACCTAAATACAACTATTCCACGTTTTGATGTACCAGTTCTCCGGTTGATGAAACAGGTAATTAAATATATAAAGCAAAGATATCAATATCACATGACAACATTAATGTCACATGAAGCGAGTTTCTTGAAATCATAATGTAAATGAAATTCTTGAAACCATGCATCTATTTATTCTAAAATAAGTCTTTTTTGTGCGATTTTTTTACATTTATTACAAATCCTTACAAAATTTTATAATCGATACACAAAATGTTATGTAGTGACAATTTTATAAGATGTCTGGCGTATTAAGTTATAATTCTGGTACATTTGATAACTATTATTAAATTTCACGTGTAATAGTCTATTTTTATAGTACCGACATTTGACCCCGGAGTTTATAAATTTTCTACACACTAATTTTCTGTGGTGAGACATCATGCATGTTCTGGTACTCAGTCAAGTAAAAGCAACTGGCATAAGTAAAATCAAGCGTTCAAACAGTACAATATTTTTGGAAAAATTCCTATTTTATGTTTTCCATACAAGACAATCTTTTTGGAAAACGGTAAACCTTCCTCATTAATTACATAGAAGTTCACCTGTTGAAAAATTGTATCATCTGGAGTCAAAGGTCGTTAAATTGAAAATGGAACATTGATGTTTACCGATCGTTCCTTAAGAAAGCACAAGATCATGAGGCACATGCAACATAATTGAGTTAAATAATACAGCGATGATTGTTATTTATTCTACTCGTCTGCATGATTGTGTTTATCAAACATCACAATCAAAGTTTATAACTAATTTGGTGGTTACGTTTCTTTCTTTGTCCAGCTGTCGTATATTTGGTACACGAAATTCAACCATTAACAATAACGGCAGCAAGAGAGTTATAAAAAAGCTCAATGCTATTTAATGTTGCATATTTAGCAGATTACTAGATAGAGTATTAAATAATATAATTTGGAACATTTCAAATAAAGGTTTAACATAATTAAAAACCTAATCTTGAGTTAAATCCATTTTTTAAAAATTTACCTGTGACGTCACGTTTGTTGTGTTTATCAAGTAGTGTGACGGGCAGTTCTTGGTTTTGTTGTGCTGTTCTAGGTTGTTTTACGTGTTCGTTTTTATTCTGTGGTTAGCATGTCAAAATATATTGTTATATTGTTTATTGTGTATTTCTCTGTCCTGTGTTTTCTTGCATTTTCGTGATGTATTCCTGTCTCGTAATGTTGTCCTTTTAGTGTTAAATGTAACATTCGCTAAAAGTGCGAGGTTTGGCTAGCAACAACCCATGGATCAACCCACCATTTTTGTCTTAAAATGTCCTGTACCAAGTCAGGAAAATGGTAGTTGTTATCTTATAGTTCGTTTCTGTGTGTGTTGCATTGTCGTTCGTTTTTGTAGTACTTCAGTGTTTCTGTTGTTTGTTGTTTACCTCTTATAGTTCAAGTGTTTCGCTCGGTTTTAGTTTGTATTCTGGATTTGTTTACTCTCAATCGAGTTATGACTTTCAAACAGTGGTATACTACTGTTGCCTTTATTTATGTACTTTGCGTTTTAATTATTTTTTTCCCTTTTAGATTCACTTTATCGTCGTTAGAGGTATATAGAGAAAGTTAACATTTACAACATTGCAGTAAATATATATATCTATAGCATTAGCGTGCTAAACACATGAATAAAATGAAATGCTCTTTTCAAATTTAATTAGATTTTACTGTATGAATATTTTTTATGTTGTAGGTATTGACTCCTGTTACTGTTGACAACGACGTCGGTGTGCCTAAACCTCTTAAGATTCTTCTGTTTTCAATATTTGTTACGTTTTTGTCAATTATGTATTTTTGCCGGTGACTCAAGTCGGAATTTTCAAATTCTAATCGTCAGAAATACTAAACGGATATATCATATATTATTCGATTTGCAAGTATGTGTCATCAAAAGAAAAAAGTTCGGTTTTTACAGAAATCAAGATCAAATGGATCTAATCGTT
This sequence comes from Mytilus galloprovincialis, assembly GCF_965363235.1. Lineage (NCBI taxonomy): Eukaryota > Metazoa > Mollusca > Bivalvia > Mytilida > Mytilidae > Mytilus > Mytilus galloprovincialis. The sequence goes on along the minus strand of NC_134845.1, from coordinate 76,571,244 downwards.
TTCAAATACAACAATATTGAATATAAAATTCCAATCTAAATACCTTTTTTTTGCAGTAGAATGATTGCAAACTTGAATCTATTTTCGTCCTTATAATTTTTTTATATCAAAAACCCATCATCAAATTAGTTTTCCGAGTAAACATATGCTACTTTAAAAAGAAAGGGAGAGAAGGTTTCAGTTGTAAACAGATGTATTAGTTTTTTTGAATTTTGGATCCTCAATGCTCTTCAACTTTGTGCTTGTTTGGCTTTATAATATTTTGATATGAGCGTCACTGGTGAGTCTTATGTAGACGAAACGCGGGTCTGGCGTAATAAATTATAAACCTGGTACCTTTGATAACTTTATTCAATTAACAAGGACAACGGCCGCCAAAAATTTGTCTCATTGGCAATCATGCCGGTACCACATCTTCTTTTTGATATTAAAGCACTCATCCTGATAATATTACGACTACAAATGTAAAGCTACGGACATTTGACTAGTTGTGCAATGAAAGATAGTGTTAGCCAAAGTTTGTGTAGCGTACTTTTTCCCCGTCATTTCAAAACCACGTTGAACATATCAATTGGGTCATTATTATACAATTATGGCCCGTTGAAAAGGTGAATATCCAAAATTATCAACACGAGAAGGTTATTTCATTGAGGACCGTTTATAAGAGATATCTTTGGCTGCTGGCACTCTGTTCATGTCTATTGCCTTATTTCCTCGTCTCTCGATGGACTTCCAGTTTAACGTGAACGCTGTCATTTTGTTTATTTTCATGAGAGATAACTCGAGTGGAAATCTAGATACTCAAAAGGTAATTCCCCGGTAAATAATAGGGTTATTCAACGCTGGTGGTAATTGTAAGGGTTATTCGTCCTTCCTTGCAATTAAATTAAAATTAACTGAATTATTCCATGTCACGTGATAATGTATTACCCAATAGAATTGTTTGTAACATATGTAAGGTATAATAAATACAGTTAAAGGAATGGTGAATATTCCAAATTGTCAATTCGAGAAGATTATTTCACTGAAGGCGCAGCCCGAAGTGAAATAACTTTTAAGGGTTGACAATTTTGGATATTAATCGCTTGTAAGGGCCACAATTATTTTATTATACCGAACTACCAGTGGAAGGGTATTTTGAATCATCAGTGTGAAAGCACTTACCCTTACTTGAGTCAGTAACAAACACAAGTTGACGTTAAAAAAATACATGTCATTTGTGTCTTAGAATTCTCGTCTGTACATCAAAGGTAGATTTTTTTTGTAAAATATTGATGGTCCTGAATAGGACTATTATTAGAGATATCATCTGCACAAGATTCACATCAAAAGCCTTATTTCCTCTTCTCTCGATCAATGGGCTTCCTGTAACTTGAACGTTGCCACTTTGTTTAATAACGTCTGTTTTATGGGTACTAACCAACAAACTAAAAAGGTTATTTGCCGTTGAATGTTAGGGTTATTCACCGATGGTGTGTAAATTTTTAGGGTTATTCGTCTTTCTTTGCAATTAGATGACAATTTACTGAATTATTCCAGGTCACGTGATAACGTGTTACCCAATAGAATTGTTTGTAATATATGTAAGGTATAATAACAACAATTGTAACATTATGGCGCTTCTAGGACGAATGAACCGTGCCCAAAAAAAGAATTGTTTGTTCTGTTGCTTACAAATCTTAAATATCTCTCAACAAAAGCTAAGAAAAAAGCCATCTTTGTTCCATAGTATACAATTGCCATGATAACATGATCGTAGTCTGTGGAATGTCTCCGATTGTTGTTATTGACCTGCACTACGCTATGGTCTGTACTAATTGATTTGAAATCTGAACTAGAGTTAGCATTGATATCGCAACTGCTGATGGTAAAAAAACTTGTTTCTGTAAATATTGTTATAATAGAACTCGTGTTGTCCATATGTAGTAGCACTTTCTAGGGCTTATAAAACACAATACTTTTCTTTAGAGGTGGTTCCTTTTATTTCTGGACTAACTCAGGATAATAACAAATATAAATAAAAATACCCTGCAAAATAAATACCATAGTAAGATTCTGACCGTTCATCAAATAAATAATCTGGTACATAGGTTTCTATCCATGTATTATGAGAAACAAATGTTTTACTTTTAGAAATATAAATAAATCTGTTCTGCATGTATTTACAACAATATGCTTATATTGTTGAGCGTAACTGACAAAGTTTAGTACATATGCACTTAACGACTCGTATTAAAAAAACAAGTCTAATATACGAAAATAACTAAAACGGTTAACACAAACTTTAACATAAGCAAATTAACAAAACTAAAAGCAATAGCTGCATGCTGTATGAATGCCGTAAGCATAAAGTAGTAACAAACAAAAATACGAACATTACAGAAATAGCACTTAGCTTACCTCGCATGAGGTGAAAAGGCCTCCTAATTTACCTATTTGGAATTATTCACATTTTCCCAGGATTACTTAAAATGTACCTGAATAACAAATACACAAATTGTAATCCATGTTTTACTGTAATAAACCACCTGTTTACGATTTGTACTCTCAGTTAAAATAATCAATAAATACTACGTATCGTTTATTATGTTTATATCTTTACCTTTAAAGTATTTAACACATTCATTTCGGAACACTCGAATTCTCATACAATGTGTTTTAGATTAATTATTTACCAAACTAGTTAAAAGTACTTTATTTTTGAAAATATGAAAATAACGTCTCTTAAACAATTTAATCAAACAGATAACTGTACTATTTTATATCGTTTTAAAGCATTCATCTTGCATTCAACATTTACACATCGGCCTTTTCATTCTAAACAGTAATTCTAGGTAAAATAATAAAAATCTGGACTATTAACGTATAATGAGTAATAGAGAAATATAACTGGCCTGAATACAGATTATAGAAAACTAAGAAAGAATATAAGTTCAGACTTGGAATTATCTCAAGCACATATCAATTTGTCCACCAGTATATAGAAAAGTGATGACCAGCATAAAAGAGCAAAAGAAATATAGCGCCAAAATATAATGACGAATAGAAATAAAGAAAGTGTGCGGTCCAATGGAGCATAAAAAGAAAACTCATGAAGTAAACTACAGTCAAACCAAAGTTACCCAAACCAGTATAAAATGTCATATGTCAATAAGTCCAACTGTCAAATACGTAAATAAAATGACCAAAGCATATATATAGACTAATCAACTAATTACAATCTGTAATTAATATACTATACCTTTAATTAATCAATGTTAATCATATAATATACAAAATACAACACAATAAACTAAATATAAAAATATACACAATTACTGCAAAACCTATAAAATACAGTCTACCACATATTCCCCCCAGCTGTCAAATGACGTCTCGTCATTTCTTGGCTGACGGTGTCTTGACAATGTCGGGTATGGTCTTCGCTGCTTCTGAATGTAAATCCCGGAATAGATGTGGTCCAACCAACGATGTTATAAACTGGACCTTCTTGTACCACTCACTGTCACTAACTGGTGTACCAACTGGCTTGGATAAGTCGATATTCCAGACTGATTGCTGTCTCTCTCTAGTAGACCGCCTAACTGGTTCAGGTGAAGATGCTGAAGAAGCTTCATAAGGACTATCTTCACTACTGACTGTCGAAACGATTCTAATAAAAGACTCATATATGTAGCTTCCTGGGAATGGGCGTCCCCGTCAGAACCAGAATCCTCCGTTATATCGGTCATAGTAGAGTCATCGTGCTGTACCTCAGTGATGGTAGTGTCACTGCTAGCATCATGCTCCACTATCACAAGCTCAAGTGACTCCTCATCAGACGATTCATCTGAATGTACACCTTGGCTCTCCGGTCTAATAGATGTGACAGGTGTTGTTTGTTTCTTCCTCAATCTTAGTTTTGGTACGGGTTTTTCTCTCTGTACTGGTGGTTCAGTGTCTGTCAGATATCCAATGGATAGTAAGAGATTCCTATGTAGGATTCTTTTTCTTCCCTCACCATTTCCTTTCTGTACAGTAAACACTGGTATATCCGCATTAGGCTGGACAAGTTCGGTGTAAGGGTCATACTCCCACTTGTCTGCTAGCTTGTGTTTACCTTCTCCAAATGCCACTATCTTTACTAGAACAAGGTCGCCTTCCTGTATTGTAGCTCCAAGGACTTTGGTGTCATAACCTTCTTTCTGTCTAAGTTGAGACTTCTTGGAGGCTTCTGAAGCACATGTGTAGGCGTGGTCTAGTCTCTGCTTCAGTTCCTTGATGTAGTTGGATCATGTGGCATCTTTCCTTAAGCCAAATGCAATGTCCACCGGTAGTCTTGGATTCCGGCCGAACATCAAATAGTACGGTGAGTAGCCAGTGGAATCATGCCTGATGCAGTTGTACGCATTAACGAGTGGTCCAACGTAGGCTTTCCAGTTCCTCTTTTGCTGTGGCTCTAATGTTCCTAGCATTCCAGTAGTGTGAAGTTAAACCTCTCGCACATACCATTACCCTGCGGATGGTCGCTAGTAGTGCGAGTCTTCTTCATTCCTGTCAAGTTACAGAGTTCCTTCATGACTTTAGACTCGAAATTCGTTCCCTGATCTGAGTGTATCCTTTTAGGTATCTCGTAATGAACAATGTAGTGGTTCAGGAATGCCTCGGCTGTTGTTCTTGCCGTCTGGTTTCTGGTGGGAATAGCTTGGGTGAATCTGGTGAAATGGTCAGTGATCACAAGGATGTGTTGCAGTCCTCCTTTAGATGGTTCCGGTGTCAGGTAATCCGTACATACCAGTTGCAAAGGTGAAGTAGTCTCGATGCTAACTATGGTGCTCTATGGTTGGGTAATACCTTTCTCCTGGTGCATCGTCCACAGTGCGCAATGTACTCTTCCACATCCTTGGCCATACCAGGCCAGTAAAACCGGTCTCTCAGTAGTGAAAAAGTCCTGCCCTTTCCTGGATGACTAATGTCTGTGTGTAAATCCTTTACTACGGTGCTGATATGTGGTGCCGGCAAAACCAGTTGTTGTTTCATACCATCATCGGTCTCCATTTGACGATAAAGTATTCCCTCGATGATCTTGAGGTGGTGGTACTGTCGCTTCAGTATGATATCCCCTTTTGCTGGTTATTGTTCTTTCTTCACCATATCTATCCAGTTTTTCACCATAACATCTTGCGTCTGTACTTGTTTCCATCAAAGATATCCGATGTTGCTGTTCCAGTTGATATGTCCTCCCCTACAATAACATCAGATGGCATTGCCAGACATTCAACATATGGTGCTAAGCTTGCATATAGTCTTCACAGACTCCATGGTGATGGGTAATCGACTCAACGCATCAGCGTCCCCGTCGTTCTTTCCTGGACGGTACTGTATGGTGAAATCAAATGCTGCTAAACCAGTTAACCATCGATGTCCCGTGGCATCTAACTTGGCTGTAGTTAGTACATACGTCATCAGGTTGTTGTTAGTAAGGACGGAAAATCTGGTTCCATACAAGTAGTCCCTGACCTTGTCCACTACGGCCCACTTCAGGGCAAGACACTCTAGCTTGTGTGGCGGGTAGCTCTGCGCCGACTTGTTGAGTCCCCTGCTGGAATAGCTGATAACCCTGTTTTGTCCATGCTGTTCCTGGTAAAGGACTGCTCCTAAACCGGTTCCGGAAGCATCAGTATGTAGATCATCCAGAAGGGTGCTGTCTGCGTATCCTAGAATAGGAGCTGAAGTAAGGTGTTGTTTCAAGATGGTAAATGCTCTATCTTCATCATCTCCCCAATGCCAATCTTTCCGTAGTTTCGGTTTACCTTTGCCTTTCTTTTTCCCAGTAGGTGTGGGCATGAGATCTGTTAGAGGTCTGCTGATCTGGCTGAAGTTCCGTATTAAGCGGCGATAATACCCAACAAATCCCAGAAATCGTCTTACATCCTCTGGTGTAGTAGAAGTTGGCCGTGTGGTGACTTTATCGGTCTTTGCTGGATCGATCTCTAATCCAGATTCAGATACAATGTGGCCGACAAACTTACCTTCCTCTTGAAGAATGAACACTTCTTCGATGCCAACTTCAGATGTGCTTGACGTATCCGCTCCAATACTAGCTATAGGTTGTGTAGATGTTCCTCATATGTCTTGCCAAATACAATGATGTCATCTATGAATACGCAGCAGATCCTAACGTGATACTCTGCTAAGCAGTTCTCCATCAATCGTTGATAGGTGGCTGGACTGTTGGTAAGTCTGGACTGAAAGGCATCCTGTTATTCTCGTAGAAGCCTAATGGTCCAACGGTGAATGCTGTGCGTTCCTTGTGTGGCTCGTATATACCTACCTGATTATATCCAGACTTCATGTCCATGGTATTAAAAAACGTCCTTCAACCAAGACAATCAAGAAGCTCCTCTATTCTTGGTAAGCTGTAACTATCTTTTTTACTGATGTTATTAAATTGACGGTAATCAGCACACAGTCTCAAGCTGTTGTCCTTCTTCCTCACCAAGACTACGTTGGATGCAAACGGACTACTTGAAGGTCTGATGATCCCAGGATCAAGTAACTGTTGAAGGTGAGCTCTAACTTCGTCATAGGCTGAAGGTGGTATACTCAAATATCTCTGTTTAAAGGGTTTGTCGTCTATCAGATCTATGCGGTGCTGGACAATATCTGTATGGCCAATATCATCATCTTTCTTGGAAAATAAGTCCAAATATGAAGTAACGAGTTGATATCCTTGGTCATACTGATCATCTGTTTGGTTGCTCTTGGTGAACTCTATCTGATCAATGATGTAAACTACCTCTTTCTCTGATGGCTGATCATGTTGATACTCAAGTGATACGGGTTGGAGTTCACAGATGATGGCTCTTGGTGGAATGTTGATGGTTCTTGTTGTTACATTGGGTATATTGATGGTGATTGGTCCGTTCTGTTTATGTTGGTAGTTGACAAGTCCTGGCTCAATATCAAAATCCTTAAAGTCCTTTGCCAATACAGAAGAATGCGTCATAGCTGTTGTACGGTAGTATGGTATCTCCTTATCCATATATCCAGTCAATGAGACGTATCAGTTAGGTGGTACAGTAATATTCTTGACTTTTGCTCTCTTTATGATTCCTAATCTGTTGTTGTTCTTGAGAAGTTCTCGTTCACGTAGTAAAATACAACGGAATGTAAGGTACCATGGTGTAGTGAGGCAACTGTTTTGCAAAAATCTTTGTCCAAGTTCTTGTTAAAAAGTATCCATGATGGCTGCAAGTGTGTTGGTTCCAAGCAAGAGTGGTACTCCCTGGTTGTATCTGCTGTCTGGTACTACCAATAGTATGCAAGAGTGTGTTTGCTTGTGTCCAGGTACTTCCAATTCAACTTCCGTATATCCCAGATATGGTAGCTGCTGACCATCAGCGCATTCAATGTCCAGTAATGTATCTAAGTTCTTCAAAGGTGTTGCTATGTGTTCCTGAAAGAAGCTGTCGCTTATGGTGGAAACGGTTGAGCCAGTGTCCAAAAGTGTTGAAGTTTCCTTTCCGTTAATAAAATCTGTGTTTCGGTTGGTGTTCCAAAAAGTCCTGCTGGTGTTTTAACTCTGTCGCTTCTGGGAACTTGTTGTCTTGCTGTGTCCAAATTGTCCACATCTCCAGCACTCAAAATTATCTCTGGTGTTCCCTTGTGATTGTTGTCTTCCTCAATTTCTGATGGTGCTTCTTTAACATCAGTTGCTGCCTTACTGGTATGTGGCTTAGATGAAGTTGATGACTCCCTTAATAAATGATCACCCTCTATCTGACGTATGGCTACCCTAAGTGCATGCATCAAATGTTTTGATGGTATCATACTTGTGGCCGGACATGTCTTTTAAAGATGTCCTAAGTCCAGTCCAAAGCATAGATCGTAGCATCTCATCAATGTCCTTGGTTTGTAATAATCCTCTTTCCTTGGATTTTCCGAGTATACTCTCTAGTCGACAACTCCAGGTAGTAACGCTCTCATCTGTTCCTTGACGTGCGCTGTAACATTCCGCCAATAATTCTTTCTTCTTTTCCACATTGCCATAAACACTGTCTAGTTTCTGTAGTATCTCTTGAACTGAAGCGTCTAAATCCAGTCTCATGGCAACCATTTCAACTTCTCCACGTAAAGATCTTCTTACAGTGTTGAGCACAGTTTGTGTATTGGCGGTCTATTACACGATATTGCCTATGAACATAACAAACGTTTTGATTGGTCGATCCATTGACCGGAAAATTATCAATAGAAGGCTGACGAAACGAACTTTAGATTTATTCTCACCGCCTGCAAGAGCAGTCGGAATTTAGCCGTCTTGATGTCTTTATAATTTAGTGTGAAAGTTTTAAATGTTTTAAGAAAACTAAACCTTCTTACTCATGTCAATTGTTTGTTTTGACAAAGAAGACGACGACCTTCGACCTACGGGAAAGTCCTCCACTTAGTCAACTGTCTATCAATACGATATGAGAGATGTTTTCTGGAAATCTACTTTCATTTTAGCAGAGAGAAACCGTTATAGACGATTTAAGAAATAATTCATGGAAGCCATAGATTGTTGGACATTTACCCATGGCCTGGGCCGTGATATTCGAATTTTATCTTGAGCGTAAGCGAGGGATAAAATTAACGAATATCACGGCCCAGGCCATGTGTAAATGTCCAACAATCTATGGCTTCCATGAATTATTTCGATTCTAATAGGACAAATACGGTAATTAAAATACTGAAGCGAGGGTTGGTTTGGTGTGTGTGTGGCTGATCTTTTTTACTACCTGTTAGATAAAGCTCAAATATCCTAATAAATCCGTATCTTGCATGGGTAATTTCGTGAATAACTGCTAGAAAAAAAACCTGTTTAATTCTTCTAATTCTCAAACCAAACATTTGCCATTTTTGATTTACCTGATTTTCTCGTAAGCTTCCGTCAAATCCAAAGTTGACATTTCGTAACTAAGGAGCCGCCATGTTGACTTGCTGAAATGATTAAATATGCAAATAATGCAATAGAATAGAAAATAAAACAAAACCTCCCTCAAAAATCAGTTTTGATACAATATCATACGAATTTCGTTGGTTCACGTAACAGAAAACTTTCAACTTTAGCAGTTTCATTTGTATGACGTCATGTTTTGAAATTACTTAAATGCGCCAAAAAAATTAATAGACTTTCGCGGAATTTTATTTTATTTTTATTTTGTTGATTTCTCCGAGCTCTTGTGCATTACTTCATTTTATTATGCATCCGAATAAGAATAACAGTTATTTTGTCTTTTTTTAATTGCACTTTTAAAACAATAAAATCGGCAAAGGGTCTGCAAATAGGTTCCAATACATGTAGATTTACGTGGAAAGTAAATTGTAACAGCAATTATTATGTATATCTCTGAGTCTGCGCTAAGTATAGATATATCGAGAATTGTATCACAGTGTTGTTTACAAAGCGAAAGAAGAACGTCATATTAGAATACGGCATATTGTATATAAATATAAATGTATGTTTTATGATGAATTGTAAATATTTGATTATATAGATATTATATAAAATACATATGAAATTTTACCTGACTTAGTTATTATTTCAACCATAATTAAACTCAAAAGATCCATGCAAATTATGTTCGATTGAGCCTCCTTATTCAATTTAACTTACCACTCGGTTTAAGGGGCGAACTCGTTACAATATGTCATTTTGATTGATAAATAAAGTTGCAATCCCCTTAAATGTTAACAGTCACTGTGGTTCACATCGTTGTCAATATCAGGGAACTTGATGCGTCTGTCATGTAAGTGAGAGGTTTAATCCACCATTTTCTACATAACAAAACGCCTGTACCAAGTCAGGAATATGACAGTTGTTACCCATTCGTTTGATCTGTTTTAGCTTTTTTGGATTTTTCAATTTGATAAGGGACTTTCCTTTTTTGAATATTCTCGGAGTTGTGATTTTACTTCTCACTTGTATGACAAGCATGTTTTTACTATAAACTTTATTTCCTTAAAGTGTGTAATCCCTCATCTTGATTCTGGTTTAATATTACAATATACGCAAGCATGTGAAAAATCTTAACCTACATGTATTTAAACTTCGATACCCGATACTTTGGAAGTCTTGGCTTTAAAAGCTGGCTGCTATTTTATCTGTACGGTGCAGTCCGGGAGTCAGTCCGGTGTATCCGCGCACCGAAGACTTATGACTTCACTTTATTCAACTGATAAAACCAATAATTGGATAATATTGTGTGAACACATTCATAACATACTTTTATTTAAAAAAATCTTCTGTTTGTACGGTTTCATCAACTAGATTTTGTGTAATTAGTGTCCAAAATTAGGGAAACCACTGTTCTGAGAGTTCTTCCAATGTCTGGTTATTTCGCGCATGCCTTCCAAAAATAGCTTATTTTGAATAAAGGAAAGATTTTGTACTAGGAAATAAAGCTGAGTTTGAACCAAGCACACTGCCAAGGATGCAGAGCAAAAATTATTTCAATCTGATATAAATTTGACTTAAATAAAACAAATTTTATCTGATGATGTAATTTTTTTTAATTGAAATTGGCCAAATATGGTACATGTTTTTGTAAATCTCGGGATTGCAGTTATAAATTAACTCTTGAACTTATCAATTTTATTCTCTTTTATCCCTTCGGGAGGCTTAAACAATAATAAGATCGATTTTATTTGTGTTACTGTGTTGATATGACGAAATCAGCTAATGCGCGATATCACGGGACTCCACTGTATGTCTCTAAGAAACATTTGTTTACCTATGCCCTTTTATTAATGTTTATTTCTGCCGTTGTTACATGTACATGGTTTAAAAATAACTACCAAAACAAGTCCATAATACGTTATTTGGCAAGAATTATATATCTATCCGCTTTTGTGTATGATATCAACCGTCGATTTTAGCTTATTATATTCAAACAAAAGCAAAACAGACGGCGTGAATTGGGGAGCAACATAACAGACTGAGTAAGTTCAACTAAATGTTACAGCGGTGTTCATTTAAGTCCATATTAATTTGTTTGTTAACTTACTGTTTCCAGAAGACTATCTAATTTACTGCCTTGTTATTTTGGGTCTTGATGTTGCTCGGTATTGTTTTACTGATATTCATTTTTTAATTTACAACACTATTAGACAAAAAAATTCAGAGTCACTTAAATACCAAATGCTAAAAATTTTACAATTTGTGAAATTTTCTAAAAACATGTAACTTTCATCTTGATATTGGCAATATATATGACTATCATAGAAATAACAGTTGCTATTTTCAAGTACTAAGTCTTACTAACAAACTAGTAATTTAGTTTACGTTTTTTGATTGAGTTAAGCCATCTAGTTGATATTTTATCGTGTGTTTTTCTATGTTGTGATGTTATGCTATTGTTTCAGAAAAAGGGAGAAGGTTTGGTACCATTAAAACGTTTAATCCCTCTGCAAATGTTTGCACCTGTCCTAAGTCAGGAATCTGATGTACAGTAGTTGTCGTTTGTTGATGTAATTTTTATACGTGTTTCTCGTTTCTCGTTTTTTTATATAGATTAGACCGTTGGTTTTCCTGTTTAAATGCCTTTATACTAGTAATTGTGGGGCCATTTATAGCTTGTTGTTCGGTGTGAGCCAAGGCTCCGTGTTGAAGGCCGTACATTGACCTACAATGTATAATGGTTTACTTTTATAAATTGTTATTTGGATGGAGAGTCGTCTCATTGGCACTCACATCACATCTTCCTATATCTATTACATGTAGTTGGTTGTCCTGATACATTTTACATCTTTATCTTCGGTATAAGAATGATGTTAATTTTATACATTGATTCTGAAAATTACCAGTTCATAAAATTATGCAAAAAAAAAACCAGCCCAAAAAACATGTGATTAACATTACGATTGCATTACCTTCATGGGTAAATTCGACTTTACACAAGTACACACCCGTGATATCGCGGGTCCGTGACTGAATTAAAGTATATAACTATGCCTAAGCCTTATTTTAGTAATTGGTATTGTCATCTGATAAAGTCATGTCGATTATAAGATACACAGTTTTCTCTGCTTTCAAATCTTTCTGTTTGAACCCGTCGACCTGGAACTTATCAATTATTGGAAATATTAATTATTTGGAAAACAAAAGGTCCAGGCTATCCAGGAATGGGGTATTTTTTAATCAACAGCATTGTCCTATATTAGTTATCTTAGAAAGTCTGGCTGATTGCTGAATAAAGCTACAATAGGGAACAATTTGACAATGATTAAATTTAGTAGTGTCAGCCCTTTGATTATGACCCGTGTATATAGCAAAATCCTAAATAAACCGTTTGGTGGTGCGCCTGTCAAATGCGGAACGTACAGATAAGGTAATAGCTAACAGGTGAATATGCTATTGGTATCGGATTAGACCCGGAACTTGTTAATTATTGGCAATATTAATTATGTGGAAAACAAAAGGGTCTGGAGTGGTGTAATTCTAAATCTACACCATTGTCCTATATTAGTTATATATAGAGTTGAATTCTTTGATTTGTCGTTTTTACCCGATGACGGCTGACAAATTGGACCTCGTAATTTTAGTATTATAGATAGTGCGATTAAGCTTATTTGGTTTTCATTAGTTCATGTGTTTTATTTATTGGGCTATTCTAGCTTTTGTTTTGAGCAAACTTAAGGCTATTCCACTAATATTATATATATTTTATACGTGTGCATGTAAAACAAATTTCGTTGTAGAAGGGTCTAAAAACAGCAAAACATTTATAAATATAAACACAATATAAATTTAATACTAAACAGAAAAAAATTTACTTGTGGGCACGATGTTATGCCACAAACATAAGGTGTCAATATTTTGCCACAAGTAAATTTTTTTTCTGTTTAGTATTAAATTTATATTAAGATCCATTTTGTTACATCTTGTGATCAATTTTATTTGGCAATCGCCAATGGCAGTCAGCAGGGTAAAAGAACATCAGTTGTTCGACCTGTTAGTCAAATGCGTTTTGTTTAAATATACTTTTTAATCATGCTTTACTACTTACAAGTATGCCTTTTGGCAGTGTTTTTTTTCAATTAAGATCAAATGTTTGGATTCATTTCAATGATATTTTACATAAAGGAAAGCATTGTACAAAAAAAATATAATGATGGTATGGCTGCAAAGACAGATAATTGGACTGATACCCTGACCTTGTAAGTGCAACTCTTACAAAACATGACACTTCATACATATAAATTACATACTATTCAGAATAAAATACCTTTAAAGGGAGAAAGTTGAACTTAAACTTTCTGATTAACGCATCTAAATGACTACATGGATTTTAAATGATGTGCATAAAGAAGAAAGCACTCAATAATCTCCTAAGGGAAAAATGACTTGTGCCTCCAGCTTTATGTCTATAACAAACGTCATTGCCTGATAGCAGAAAAAGCTGGTTCAGGTATTGCTTTTTGAAAGAAAGCAACTTGTTTTGTGTTTTGTAGTTATTGTTCATCTTTCTATAATGTTTGATATTTATACTCTTTGCCGTACAGTTATCTGCTGCTGTTTACACATATTCAAATATTTTTTTGGTTGGACAATTGTTAAAACAGATTTCTCATAACACATTTTAAAAACTTTTTTGGATTAAGCCTCGGTCACACCTTCCCGGATAGCACGAACGGACGCCTAACGGATGAAAATGAAGGTTGTCCGATGACAAAATTGATATCCGTTGTGAGTCCGTTGATGTAATGACCAAATAAAACGGACGCATAACAAATGCATACCGGATATGCAACGTACGAGAAACGGAAACGTACCGGACAGAACGGATGTCGAACGTACACCCAACGGACGAGTATCGCATAAAACGGACACCTAACGGAAGCGTACAGGACAAAACGGGCGAACAAGATATACAGAAAAATTAAAGGCGACAATAATAGAACATGTTAATCGCATTAATATTCAAAATGTTTCTGTGTAACTAGTTTTGGTTTGTTCTTCAAAATGCCGCAAAAGGGCAATGTCTGGCTTGAATAAGAGCTGCTTGATTTTGAAGACGTGCACTTACTCAAATATCGATTATAAAAAACAAGAATTCACGAACCTCAAGAAATCTGACATACCAATAATTGGCATTCCTGACGAGAAATTTTCAATTGGCATTTATCCGTTTCAGATCCGTTCATCATCATTCTGTTTTATCCGTTATACGTCCGGTAGAAGTCCGTTTTATATCCGTTCAACATCCGTTTTATCCGTTAAACGTCCGGTAGAAGTCCGTTGGTGATTTTTTTCTGCCAAATCTTCAACGGATGTAAAACGGACAAGTAACGGATATAAAACGGAAACGAAACGGACGTGTACCGTACAAAACAGACGCCTACCGGACGTCCAACGGACATTCAACGAACATTTCATCCGTTGGACGTCCGTTCAAAGTTTTGAACATGCTCAAAAGTTTCCACCGGACAGAACGGACGTCGACGGATAAAACGTACACTAAACGGACATGAAATGGATATGGACGGACGTCTAACGGATAAGAACGGACGTCTCACGGACATGAACGGATTGAAAAAAGGTTATCCGTTAGGCGTCTGTTCGAGCTATCCGTTAAGGTGTGACCGAAGCTTGAGAGCGTCGACATTGACGAGTCTCTTGTAGACGAAACGCGCGTCTGGCGTAAATATAAAATTTTAATCGTGGTATCTATGATGAGTTTATTCCTATTAATTTTCCATATTTTGATCATCAGTTTGGTTTATACTACAGCATTGCTTGTTTTTCTGAAGTTATTTGTATTCTCTCAATCTTTTACTGTATTAAATCCTGTTTTCTGTTATTTCTAATTATAACATTTTTACTCGGTGTGAATTCTCGTGACTGTTTGTGCATACTTAGCGGGACACGATTGCCCTGTCGACGCACTCAGTCTCACTTCGTTTGGAGTGCATTCGATTCCTTTATTGTTTGTTTGCCTGATTTTTCTCTTCCTAAATTATATACGAAATTTGAACATACAGTGGTTGTCAACTTGATATCTCATACATCATGTACATGTGTAATAAAGAGCAATTTTTCTGTATATTAGTAATTTCTGAGTTACTGAAACTTCTTTTTGTCTTTTGTTCATTTTACAATTGTCGAAAAATCACAATCGTATTAAAGTTGGATTACAGAGGCTAGTCACTGTCAACTTTGCCTCATTGAACCACATTTTTATTTAAAAATTAACAAATAATACGTTTTTTTCTCTTTTATAGTCTAAACTGTAACTGATTGAATGCTTCAAAATAGGGGAACATTCAATGATGTTTGTATAGAAAGCACATACAAACAACGAAAAACGTTCTTAAATTTGTCTTAAAATCATCAAATCTGCAGTTTCAAATCCATAGATTGTTCTTTAAAACTATATGTTGTTTACATAAAGTTCCGTTTTCAAGATGTAAAAGAAGAAAATGTTCACCGACTTCGATTTAACGTTACACATCATTCAAAGTAGAGATTCTGAAGATAAAATAATACCACAAAACTTCTTTTTTTTTTGATAAACTATGTACATTATAACAGATCAGAAGATACACCAAAAAACGAAGTCGACCATATTATTATGTTACATCATTAGAACCAGAAAATCAGGTTCCCAGAACATAGCCCATTTACTGTTCTCAACCTTTAATGAAATAGTTTTTGAAATACCCAACACACAATAAAGAGATAATGCTCAGCAAGACTCTCATTTTAGAAGTTTAATAATCCCAGTATCAAAGTATCTTATTTTCCTTCACAAAATTTGTAAGTAATGGTATGCATAATATATATAAACAGTTTTAGGATGCCATAGGTAACCATAGTAATATTCATACCGTTATTGCACCATAACACCTGGTCATTTTAAAATCCATTCGACGCCGCAAGTTTCCATGGATCCCCATTTAAAACACAGCCTTTTATGTCCTTGTATTTTTGTATTAATTTTGTACTTATTGAGTACCTCATTAATCAACATCGCTTTATTTTCAGGTAAAAGACAATAGTTGTATATGTTTTGAAAGTTACCATGGTGATAGTTTCAGGTATCAGCAGGTATTTATTAGAATCGTATGATTTAGCTTCCGAGATCGTGACTTTGGTTGACTTAAAGTGCTTCATGTAATACGATGATTAAAGGTTGGAAGAAAAGATCGGTACAAAATGTAGGACGTAATTACAAGGTTATATTAACAGGTGATAGATCTCAAAACCCAGACATAACTGCGAGCAAATATAAGAAATTATAATGATTAGGAAGCAACCATTTGATTTTCTGGGAGGGGGGGGGGGGGGCTATGGATTTTTTTTTCGGACTTACTTTTTTTGGCAGAAAAACAATCTATTATTTTCGCGACAAATCAAAAACAATTTTTTTCTTTCAATTTTAGCATTACATATAGTTGCAGCTGAGGGTGAAACAAACAAACTTTTTTTTCTCAGGGTCACAAACAAATTATTTTTTTCTTCAAAAACTGTCAGCCATAACTTCATCAAAACAGTTCATTAATATATAGTGAGTTAAAACATTGAAATTAAGTTTGAATCTAAACTCTTCATATGTAATTTTTCATCAAAAATAAAAAAATAAGTACCTAATAATCATTTCATGGTATTCATGATGAATTTCACCAATTTTTCATTAAAAGTGCACGTTTTTTCTACTGTTTTCGTAAATTGTTTTGCGCAAATTTTTGTATTAGGTTTTGGAACTTCAAATATTTTTGACTCTGCCATTCCTCACCAACGAGACATACATTTGTGAAGTGCCCATTTGGTTCATTTGATGTTTTCAGTTTCATTTTGAGTTTTAACCTTTCTTTTAAATAAACATAGAAAAGCATCTGAAGATAAAATCACGTTTTGTGAATTCCAGAATGCTGTTGATGACGTTTTGATTTGTTAAGACATATTGCAAGGGCACAAGACTGCGTATGGTTACTATTGAGGAGAAGAGTTATGTTTCTAAATCGTCTATCAGAACCTGTTTCACCAAGATTTCGTTCCCAGGCACACTCTTCAAAAATCTATAATGGTGGGAGTTCAGTTTTAGCAGCAGTGTTTTTACAAATGCGTATATATGCTTTTTCATGTTTTAGCGGTAAAATGAAGCATTTTGTGTACGATTTTCAGAAAGCTTATGCTGTAATAGCCGACTATACGGCGTGAGTTTTACTCATTGCCGAAAGCCACACGTTGGCCTATAATTGTTTAATACTGCTGCTGCATTAGAACTCTGGTTTAGTTTTAGCAGCAGTGTGTTTACAAATGCGTATCCTTTTTCATGTTTTATCGTAAAAATGAAGCGTTTTGTGTACGATATTTAGAAAGCGTATGCTGTAATAGCCGACTATACGGCGTGGGTTTTTCTCATTCTCGAAAGCCACACGTTTGCCTATAATTGTTTAATACGGCTTTATTTAAACTCTTGTGGATGATTGTCTTATACCACATGTTCTCATTTTTACATTAAACGTTGTGATTGGTTAAAAACGACCAAATTAATGGAAAATCACCAATGACGTGACGTTATTTGACTTTAACCTGGCATGTTTTCTATTTTGTTGTAATCACCATAGAATTAGGTACCTTGCTGTTAAATCAATGTTCTATTACTATAGTATTTAGATATTAACTTCTTAACTATGGTTGAAAGCGCGTCACTTGACAAATAAGATACCAATAAATCTATTTTAATATTCGTGGAAAAGTCATTTAAGCTAGGCTTGTTTAAGTCATGTGATTCTGAAAGTAAATCTTAAATTCTATAAGTACATGGACGCTTGTTTTCTGCATTGTTCTGACATAGCAGAAATATTTGAACTTTCGACATTACCAATTATACACTACTTACGTACCTGATATATCAAACTTACTTATAATACATTTGTACATTGTAGTTGGCTTTCGAAATATTAGTTGATATTGTTTTGCGATATGGGAGATAATCCAATTTGAATCTCGGTAAAACGTCCTTATAAATGCATAACGAGAATATTTAGGCTTAAAATATAAGATACTAAAAAAAAATAAGGTCTTTAATTTGGATAGCGCTGTCATCTCTTGCAGGAGTAGTATTACGTTAAACGAGTTTGCATTTAATAAATATCTGTCTGTGCAGATAAAAAATCGTTTGGTGCCCTCGGTTTATACCCCCCTTTTTTAAATTTATCCTAGATCTGCATTTGAATATGTTCACCTTTTTGTTCTTTGTTCTATGAACATCTGTCTTTATATTGACAATGAAACCAAATCTTTTAAAACTGTAAATGATGGTCCCACAAAAATGTCGAAAGTGCGTACATTTCATTTTTTTTCTAGCTTCTCTCATGCGATAGCGGTACCTTTTTGGTCACTGTTTAGGTGTTGCGTCTAAATATATATTGTAACACTTTATAGTGACTGAACAGGGGAACCCCCCTTTTTTTGGCCGATCAATGCATTTGAATGGGAGCATATAGTTGAAACCCCCCTTTACTCTGGGTTGCGATCCCCCTTTGTAAATGGCTGGATCCGCGCCTGGTATAAATAAAACCTCAGATTTAAGTTTATCGGGTTTTTCATACATTTTCTGTTCACATTTTCACAACAATTGTTCAAAAAGGCTAAACAAACTTTGTAAAAGTTTCAAACAATGACAAGTGTTTCATTCGCCAATAAACTCGTGCGCTTCTGCGATTTTGTGAATGAAAGGGGAAAGTAGATCCTTACGCGTTGCATTCGCGCATGTCATTTCCGTACTGACCCAATAATTTCTATATCACGGCCAGTCCACTGATACTGACATTATCAGCGAGTACACATCAAAGGAAAAATGTAAAAATTACCGATAAATGATATATATAGCTATACTTTTGTAGTCTGCCAGTTTGACGGACCTGAATTTCCGGATAATGTAAAACAAAGGTTCCGGAAATTCGGGTCTGTCAAATTTTACCGAGTTTGGTGTAAAAATTATTTTATAATCTCCTAAAAAGAAATCAGATAAACGTTTTAAAAAATGCAGGCGACATGTTCCCGCCTCGGATGGAATTGTTACTTATATTATTATTTCTGTAAGGATTAACTGGAAATATTTTGCACAAACAAACACATAAAAGGTAAGAATTTTTATATATGCAATTTTTGTTTTAGCTTTCAATGAAAATTTGCTGGCTCAATTGGGTCTCAAAGTTGAGAGCAAAATATGCTCTCAAAGTCCAACCAAAAATGGCGGCTTCAGCATTATGACGTCGAAGTAAGGCGTCAAAGAAAAAAATTATAATAGCTTTTCAAGACGTCATAATTATTTGGACTAAGTCTGCCAGATGACATCTCAACCGTTTTTCTGTTGGTATTTTTGTTATTCTACTTTTTTACAAATTAAATGATGTGCCAAGCAACTATATTTCCTTCTGAAAATGAAAATCTTAAACACATTATAGAAAAATGTATTTTGAATTCTTGTTGATATTCGATTTGATTAACATATAATTTTTAAATAAAAATGCGTCGTAAATCAATCCAAATATATCAACAAAATTCCTAAGACACAACTCCCCTCTTCTTGTAACAGTATATATATCTTCAAAGTTAATGAAATGAGAACTAGTCCTTAAGCAATCCAAACATCTCTATATTATCTCTCGGACACAATCTTCTATTTTTGTAACAATATGTATATTCAGAATATCAAAGTAAGATCTCATTATCTCATCATTTAATACATATAGAGAATAGTAATATTGGCCGACTATTTTAAATATTTAATTTAAATTTAAGAATATTAAAATAAATATTGAAACATAAAGATGGTGATATCCCTCTATGCATTGCTTTGTACCGTCACGGCTGGTAATCTACACACGCAGAACAATTAGTTCTGCAATGAAAACCATGAGAGGATTTTCCGGTTATGCTTCAGTGAAGTAATTGTCACTGCTTCGACAGATATGTAGATATAGGAAGATGTGGTGTGAGTGCCAATGAGACAACTCTCCATCCAAATAACAATTTAAAATAAAGTTAAACCATTATAGGTCAATGTACGGCCTTCGACACGGAGCCTTCAAAGTTGGCTCACACCGAATAACAAGCTATAAAGGGCCCCAAAATTATTAGTGTAAAACCATTCAAACGGGAAAACCAACGGTCTAATTTATATAAAAAAAAAAAAAAAAAAACGAGAAACGAGAAACACGTATAAGTTTCATAAACAAACGACAACTACTGTACATCAGATTTCTGACTTAGGACAGATGCAAACATTTGCAGCGTGATTATACGTTTTAATGGATCCAAACCTTCTCATTTTTTTCTGAAACAATAGCATAACATCACACCATAGAAAAACACACGATAAATATCAATTGGCAGGCTTAACTCAATCAAAAATGTACATTTTTAAATAGAAATTCCCTTATTAAACTGATCAAAATATTGAAAATCAAAGAATGCAATGCTGTTATAAATACTTAAACAAAGATACACATGAATCACTTACTGTTGTGCATGAAGTAAAACTCCTACAAAATCAATCGTCCATTGAGTAATTCCCGAAAAAAGTTATGTTTGAATATTTATATGGTTCTTGTAGCAGACCTACAACATAACCGGAAAATTCTCCCACGGTTTTAATTGCAGCACCGGTTGTTTTGTGTGTGTACATTACCAGCCGTGACTGTAATGAACTTTCACTTGTTCTTTTAATTTGTGTCGTTATTATGGGTTCAATTTCGTCTGCTACATAACCCCGTTTCTGGAGTTTTTCTCTGAACAATTGAATTTGTGATTCTATGTCCTCTACATTATTAGATGACCGAATAAATCTTATATTTTCTTCTGTAATAAAACCTTTGAATACATACGATGGGTGGGATCGTGATCTATGCAGGTATAGGGAGTTATCTGTTGGTTTGCGATATAGTTTGATATCTAAGATTTCATTTGTTTTAAATCTATTTCCTTAAATTTGTACACTGTTACATCTAAAAATTGAACGTTTGTCCTTGAGGTTTCAAATGTGAACTTGCTGAGTGGATGCGTTTGCTATTTCTAAAAAGTCAAGCAATTCATTTTCATTTTATATACTGACAAGTGTATCATTTTTAAAGCATGTGTAAATTCTCCTAGTATTGTAGAAATGATTTAAAAATTCTCAAGTCTGTTAAGCTTGGCGACATAGGGGCTCCAACGGGAAGACCAAATTTTTGTTTATATATTACGCTTTTAAACCCCAATTGCCCCGCTCTGAATTATTTCTTCGTGACTCAGATTTGTGTACATACTACTTATGTTAAATGTAGCTAGTAGTGCCCCACAATTGTCGTTTATTTTTATCATGTTGCTGTAAGGCTAGGGTACCTGATGAGGATAAATTCTAGGTAATATTTAACCTAAACCGAAAAACCAGGTGAAATAACATCATCAAATCAGTTATTTCTTACCAATATTTATGCGTATCAATGCGTGCATGGTTGAACTATTGAAGTAATAAAAAAAAATAGATACTTGCCTTCATTTTTTTGTTCAAAACAAAACTAAAATATTGACCAACTATTTGAAATGTTTAAGTAAATGAAAATAAACTATATATGTATTAAATGATGAGATAATGAGATCTTACCTTGATTCTCTGAAAATAGATACTGTTACAAAAATAGAAAATTGTGTCCTAGAGATATTTTTGAGATGTTTGAATTGCTTAAGAACTCGTTCTTTTTTTTAACATCTCTGAAGACATATGCTGTTACAAGAAAAGGAGAATTGTGTCTTAAAAATTGTATTGAGATATTGAGAATGGGTAAGGACTGATTTTAATTCAAACACTGGATTTGTAACAAGCTTTGACAGAAGCTTGTGTATGATCAAATGCTAGTATCTAGATGGTAACATGTAAAAAAATATTTTCTGTTTTTCCGTATATAACTTATAAATGGACTCATTTTTTTTCAAATAACATGTAGAATCACATACAGCCTGCAGTTTGAGTTTTTTTTTTAAACATTTAGTAGATTCACAAACAATCCAGGATTTTTACCAAAATTGGAAGAAGGTTTTTATACTCAAAAGATAGTATCGAGAAGAATTTTTTTTATAATTTCCCCTTCCCCCATTTTTGTTGAGCCTGCAGCTCAAAGCAAAAGTAGGCGACACTATGTTCCGCGGAACCCTTACATAAGTTTTTGCCATGGCGTTGTCCGTTGATTTTTGATCTATGCGTTTGAATATCCCTCTGGTATCTTTCGCCTATCTGTTTCTGTTCTTTGATATATCCTATCTACAGTCTGACCTGGCTTATAGAAAATTGAACTTTGAATTGAGGTTCAAAACGCAAAGAAATCTCAAAAGCCAATTTAGCTCTGCATTTATTGTACGCTTCTTTCTATCTTTGGTATACTGGGGCTGGATTAAGGTGGTTCCTAACACTACAGGGAGATAACTCTGTAAAATCAGCAGAACGTTTTAATGACGTTGTGTTCATGAGGGAATATTAAGCTTCTCAATGATCAAAATAAGTGTTTGTCAAACTGCTATATAACCAGTGTATTTTTTTCTGATTAAACGGTTGGTTCAAATTTTTTGAAATTTTTATATTTTTGTCAAAGGGTCAAAATAAATAATTTGTCAAAATTTTAAGAAAATTAAACGAGCCAAATTAATTTTTTGTTAAAGTGTTAGGTACCACCTTAAGCCAGTTCTTCAATTGAATTCACCTGCTCATTGAGAGTTTCTACCATCACTTGGAATCTGTCGTCCTTTAACGAATCATGAATCTTCACTGAAATAATTTGGCCGACTAAATAAATGGCAACAGTTGTATACTGGTGTTAAAAAACGATTGAGAGAAAACGGATTGGAGTAACAAACTAAAATCGAGGCAAACACATCAAATATAGGAGGAAAACAAAGGAACAAGAGGAACACAGATCTGCCTCAAAAACAAACGCATACATACATAGAAAAAAAAAAAAAAAAATTAAAAAAAAAAAAAAAAAAAAAAAAAAAAAAAACAGTTGTTGGCATGACACGGGTTATGTTCTTCTCATATATTTAATGATAGTATGATACTAAACCCCTAACGGGAGGGATTGTACCTGATATTCATATGATGAAGACATAATCTTTCAATCAGTTTAATTGAGGTCTGGAGCTGGCATGTCAGTTAACTGCTAGTAGTCTGTTGTTATTTATGTATTATTGTCATTTTATTTATTTTCTTTTGTTACATCTTTTGACATCGGACTCGGACTTCTCTTGAACTGAATTTTAATGTACGTATTGTTATTCTTTTACTTTTCTACATTGGCTAGAGGTATAGGGGGAGGGTTGAGATCTCATAAACATGTTTAACCCCGCCGCAATTTTGCGCCTGTCCCAAGTCAGGAGCCTCTGGCCTTTGTTAGTCTTGTATGATTTTAAATTTTAATTTCTTGTGTATAATTCGGAGTTTAGTATGACGTCCATTATCACTGTACTATTATGCATATTTTAGGGGCCAGTTGAAGAACACCTACGGGTGCGGGAATTCTCGCTACATTGAAGACCCATTGGTTGCCTTCGGCTGTTGTTTGCTCTATGGTCGGGTGGTTGTCGCTTTGACATATTCACCATTTCCTTTCTCAATTTTATAGAAACTAAACACATCTTCTTTTTTATTGAACTGTTTGATAACAACTGCCGTACTCCTGACTTGGTAGAATATTTTAAGAATTTGTTTTTGTTGAGTTGAACCTTGTTTAATGGCTAGGAAAACTAGTCACTTTATGACAATGTTAAAAATACTACTGAACTGACAACACTAATCGACAGAAATACAGCGCAAACACACGTTAGAAAATATATCACAGAGAAACGCACAAACACATAACAATATTTGACATAACAATCAAACTGCAGAACAAAAACGAACATATTCCATCAACGACAAACACCACAGGATATATACAAAAAACTGTGACGAGCATGCAATCTTACTTTTCTCGTCCAAAGAATTTTCATGAAAATGATGTCATAGAAAGGCAATTTTGTATTTATTTGGACTTCAAGCGAAAAGAAAACAGATTATTCAACCGAAACCATAATTTGATCATAAAAATTGAATACCGGTTCATAAAGTTGGATGTACAAAATACAGAGACTCATCGTATAGTAGTGCAAATTTATCAGATGTACTGCAATTCTTTATGAAAGTATAAACATGCATGATATCTGAGCTTTCATTCACCTAGCTCAGCCTACTGATAATATTTGTGCTATTTATGTACATTGTCTTCGACCTCATTTCACGACTCCATGAACAAGGTTAAGTTTACGTGGTCAAGTCAATATCTCAGATACTACAAGCAATAGGTATACTATATTAAGTTATATGGTATATTGAATGATTGTAAGGTGTACATGTCCAACTGGCCTCATTTTTATGGTTCAGTGGTTTTAGTAAAAATTCTGTGTTTTGGTCTTTTTGTTCTAATACTATATGCAACAGGTAAACTGATAAATTATAAACTACTATGCAGTCCTTGGGTCTAAAACTTTTTAACAAACAAAATTCCTGTCATATTTAGAGTACCACAAGACACAGTACTTGATCTAATTTTATTCTTAATATTCATTAATGATGCCACTGCTGGTGGACGTTTCGTCCCCGAGGGTATCAACAGCCCAGTAGTCAGCACTTCGGTGTTGACATGAACATCAATTATGTGGTCATTTATATAAATTTCCTGTTTACAAAACTTTGAATTTATTGAAAAACTAAGGATGTTCTTATCCCAGGAATAGATTACCTTAGCCGTATTTGGCACAACGTTTTGGAATTTTGGACCCTCAATGCTCTTCAACTTCGTACTTATTTGGCTTCATAAATATTTTTATATGAACGTCACTGATGAGTCTTATGTAGACGAAACGCGCGTCTGGCGTACTAAATTATAATCCTGGTACCTTTGACAACTATTAGCAGATTATATTGAGCATAGTATGTTTGAATGGTTTGCAGATGACAGCATTATTTATAGCGAAATTAAGTAACCAGATGACTCTTATAAATTACTGTCTGATTTAGGAGTGGAACTGGCTCATTCTTTTCACCATGATAAATGCAACATTCTCAGTGTAACACTAAAACGAAAACCTTTAGAATACCTGTATATATTTAGAAATATATGTATGTTTCATGATTTAATAGGACCGCCTTGAAAAATATGTTGTATGAAACATGTAACATGATATATAATGCCGTTCGGTGAGTTATATTTATATTTGATTTATAATAAATTTATCTAAACTTGCTAGTTTTCTTGTATGTATATGCCGTCAATTTCAAGAAATACTGTTACAAGTCCTGAAAAGGACGGCATCAACATATAATAAAACTAGTTGCCAAAAAAGTGGAAAACAAGTTTCCGTACTGTAAATATGAAATACTAGCAAGTTGCCGTACTCGAGGCTGGATTCATTTTTATTGATATTCTTTAAAAAAAAAACCCGTTTGTTTTAGAAAAAAAAATCAGAAAATACATTGGCATACTATCATAATCAAAAGATTTGTCAGGAAAAAGAATGAAAATCAGATCAACGGTGGGATAGAGAGCGGTTGACCTTGACATTTTTTGGTACTAAGTGCACCGTTTTGGAGTATAACACAACATTTGTTTGCTACTTGTTGGTATAACAAATTAAAGCTTTATATATCAGTAAATCGTCCCAGAATCGATATCCTCATCAAATCGTTAGAAATGGTATAAATTAAAGGAATTCTGGACTTGTTTATTTATTTTTTCTTTCTTTAGTACATTTAGTACCTATTTTCTGGTGAAGATGAAACACAGTGTACCTTGTAAATTATAAATCAAATATATAGTCGACGCCCGGCTAATAATCTTCAATTAATGAAGAATTGCTAGAAACTTGAAGAAGAATAACTATATTTAAAGCAAGAAATGATTGTAAGGTGTATATGTCTGTCTTGCAAGATTCATCAGACCGTCACCTATATATCTAAAGCATATTTGGTGTATGAAATTACTGTAAGGTATACATGTATTTTAAATTTATCCAACCTAGACCTCATTTTCTTTAATCGTTTATGTGAAAGTTATATTTAAGTCTTATATTAAACACTACATGTATCAACACTCAATCAATCCCATTATGGCCCGTAAAGAACCTGAGACATTTCCATCTTACCCTTCTCATTCCGCTTTTGTAAACTTTACGTTACCCGGAAAATGTTAAACAAGTAACAACTAACATGATCTAACATAGAAATGTAGATAACGTTAAGTTTGTTTTGAAATTATGGGCATTTACGGGCTGTCGTATATATATTGATAGTTTTATTATGTTTATCAGGTCGTAAGCAAACAAGTAAATGACAACGAGTTCACAGTTGTACTTGGAGGGGAGACTCGGTCAAAATACACAATAATTTCATATTTTTTTGAGTTCCTGTTCTCTGTGAAGGTTTATACGAAATATGAAGAATCACATCTAGTAATTCCAGCCACTGCCGCAACAATTACCTTTGCATAATGTATATGTTTATATTTTTTGTACTTATCGATACGTGTTAAACTTCAATCAGGTAAATACTAAAATTGGGTCATTGTGTTTTTGTTTCTCGCTCTTGTTTGTTTTGTATTGAGACGGAAATAAGAACACATAGACACTTTCTGTGTAATAACCCTACTGAAAAGATGTCATTGAAATTATTAACTAGGGCAATTCGCTGTCCCCCCCCCCCAAAAAAAAAAATCCAGGTTGCACTTGCATGTAGCTAAGTTTTATCTTATCAAAAGTCCAAATTTAAAAAACACTGTATTTATAATAACTAAATTTCATAAAGGATTTAAAAAAAATCATTTCACCCCTGTACATTGTTTCATTAACATTTATCATAACAAATGGACAAATTTACACCTAAAAAAATACTGTCAAGCTAGATAGACAGGCGCTTGTATTAGGATTTATTTGTTCTAAAACAAGCCTGTGACTAGATATATAAAAGTTAAATGCTTTTTGTGTTTCAGATGTGGTTTTGATGGACATTTTTTCAATCGGCTTACCCTTCCGGAGCACATGAGATCACCCCCAAGTTTTTGGTGGGGTTCGTGCTGCTTAATCTTTAGCTTTCTATGTTGTGTCTTCTGTACTATTATATGTCTGTTTGTCTTTTTCTTTTTGGCCATGGCGTTGTCAGTTTATTTTCTATCTATGAGTTTGACTTTCCCTCTGGTATCTTTCGTCCCTCTCTCTTTTATTGTAAACAGAAAGGGTATACATTCAATCATGGAGGTAACACAAAATAAAACGAATTCGTTTAGTTTATTTATATGTACTTTTTATTGCTATAGATGCTTGATGTAAAAGTAGACACTTTCATTGGCAACATTTCTGGATAATTTATCAAAAGCCATACACAACTAACCAAATACATCTAGTAATTAATCAAATATTAAAGTTACTATTAATATATATTATTTTCATTGAAGATATCTACTAAAATAATGTCAGATGTCCTTATCTAGCCTGTTTGGTCTCTTCTAAGTGATAAATTTTCTTCTATTAACACTCTTAGACAACTATAACCAATTCAATTCAATTCAAAGTTTATTTCTATATAATTCAGCATGTTTAACCCCGCCACATTCTGCATGTATGTTCCTATCCCAAGTGAGGAGCCTGTAGGTTAGTGGTATTCGTATGTTGCTGTGTTACATATTTGTTTTTCGTTCATCCTTTTGTACATAAATAAGGCCGTTATTGATCTCGTTTTAATTGTTTTGCATTTGCCATTTTGGGGCCTTTTATAGCTGATTATGCGGTATCGGCTATGTTTATTGTTGGAGGCTATTTTTTAACCTATAGTTGTTAATCTCTGTATCATTTGGTCTCTTGTGAAGAGAGGTCTCATTGGCAATCATATCACATCATTTTTTCTTAAACAATTTGTGATTAAAAAAAACCAATCCTATAGTATTATATAAATAAAGGCAACAGTAGTATACCGCTGTTCAAAACTCGTAAATCGATGGATAAATGACAAAAAGAAAGCATGATTGATTATAATGAACAAGCTAATACATACTTAGAATTTTATAGTCGAACAGTTAACAATTGAATAATGATTCCCAACCCTAGAATGAATTACTGGTTAATGAATATCACACGTAAAATTATTAAAGAAACGACCCAAAGTTGATATTTTCAGCATATGTTTTACCTCTTTGCCAAGGCAATTCAAAATAAACGCCATTATAAACTGAACATAACAAAGGAAGACGTCTGGAAATTGTTGTAACTAAAATTCTGAACACTGTTAGCTTAGTACTAGACTTCCACAAGATTAATTCTGATTAATATCGTTTTTACTCTGTTTTAGATAATGGAGTGTGAACCATGTCGTAAACAGGGTCAAACTGCATCTGCAGAATTTTGGAATACGAGGAAGCACTTTGTGATAACTGTAAATCCTTACACAGATCATTCAAAGTTAGCAGAAATCATAACGTTTCCACATTACGCTCCTAATCAGGAAAACAATCGTCTGACAAGCAGAACGAACTGGCAGATAATGAAAAAGACAAATGGCTCATATGTGATGAACATCGCGATAAATATTTAGAATACTTTTGTATAAAACATGACAAGCCGTGTTGCATTCTTTGTAAACGACAATACCACTGGGATTACTGCGAAGTTGAGAAGATTGACGACGTTATAGATGAAAGCAAACTGGCAACTACCACATATAACCTCTCGAGGATCGAAAAAACGGAAAAACATCTTGACCAAAGCCGAGAACAATGAAATATCACATATGGAAGATTTCGAAACCATTAAACTTAATTGCATTCAAGAATTAAAGAACACTAGAATTACAATCGATAAACATCTAGATATTTTGCAAAATGAGGTCGAGCAATGCATAAACAACAAGTATGAAAACGATAATATGGAATTAAGTAAAAGGATAAAGGGTCTTTTAGGCAACATAGAATATATAACCGACCTTCAAAAAGTTATTGATGACACTGCAAACTAATCTAAACTGTCTCTGGGACAAAAATGTTTGACGTTAATGCGCATGACACATATGGAGGATGGTAACATGGAAAGTCAAGAGTCCTTAACAGAATGCAATTTGCAAGCTATCAGTAACTTTAAACTGTCTTACGAGAAAAAAGAGGATAGTATAACCATACGAATTAATCGTAATTTGCAGACGATAGATAACAAGCTTGAAAAATCTCTTGAAAATGAAGATGAGATTGAATCGTGCTCTTCCGTAGTTGAACTTGAACCAAATGAATTAAAAGCAGATAGTTTTGCATTGTCTGAACCAGTTCAAGATTTAACTTCTCTTCAGAAAAATGTAACTTCTATGTCTGACTCATGTCTTGCAACCTCGCCTTCAGAATTTCCATCAGTGTCATTACCTTTGACATTGTTATCGTATCTGGAACAAAAACTAACCAGATTCCCGTTCCTTATGAAGCAGCTAGCGGAGAAGGTTCACCATTCTGATGAATTCGTTTTTTATTGAAAAAAGAAACAAAAAAAATTCTTATTACTGATGCAAAATTCATGCCAAACAATCTCCACATAGCTCTTACAGAAAAATTCAATCCTAGGTGTATGATGTATACCAAGGATGGTCAGAAATAAGGCCAAGTTGAGCTAAGCGGTGAACCTGATAGCATTGCAGTAATGAAAAGCAACCGCTTCGCTATATCTGTTATTTACGAAGAAAAAGTGTGTGTGATAGATACAGACACATGGCGTGTCATAAGCATTATTTATTTGCATGATCAATGCAAAGGACTCGTTTATTTTGAAAATTACCTTACAGCTAACCGCATAGACGAAGGTCTTGTGTTCATTAACGAAGCTGGACAAATAGTAAAAAAAATGTAATAGTACAGGAGAGTTATACTTTCATCTTGACGATAAAGGAAATCTTTACCCCGCTAAAATGAACACTAAAAAGGTCCATGTTTACAACATTACCAGTAATAAACGTTCTATATACCACCTGAAAGGTCTAAATAATCCGACAGGAATGGCAACCGACAGAGAAATTAATTTATTTGTTGCATGTAATGACAATGACACAATTTTTGTGAAGCAGTCACTTCACTCACCAGCCAAGGTTGCATTATACAGTACAGATAGGATGGAAGGACCAATGAGTATAGACTACGATCTGGATAATGATGAACTACTCGTGGTGAATGACAATGCACGTTCAGTATTTATATCCCAGAAAAAGTAACTACGAGAATGTTCTAACTGTAAATGCGTATGACGGTCTTTGCTGTGTATAATCATTTACATGTCAAGTAAACTCGAATTTTGTCACCTTTTCTTTTGCCACTTTTTTTTTTTATCTCGGATTTGACTAAGCATATCATGAGATAATAAACGCCTTCATATCATATAGCTTTCCTTAAAACAAAGGTTATTGAATATTATTCAAAACATTAAATTAAGTAACAGTTATTTATCGATATTTGAATCTTATAAATCAATTAAGAAGATCAGACATATTAATTATAAATAATAAACATATATGCGACCACAGATAAGACTGTTAAAAACAACCATACAAATGACATTGTTTATCAGCATTTTAACCATTCTGGTAATATAACATTTTTATGAGAGTTTGCATCATTGA
Organism: Mytilus galloprovincialis; assembly: GCF_965363235.1. Lineage (NCBI taxonomy): Eukaryota > Metazoa > Mollusca > Bivalvia > Mytilida > Mytilidae > Mytilus > Mytilus galloprovincialis. Next base: position 76,540,570 of record NC_134845.1, on the reverse strand, counting down.
AAAACAAACAGCAAGATAAACAATCATCATTTTGCAACCGTAGAATAAGGGATTACTAGTGGGTTCAATAATTGTGAACATTAACTCCCCACTTTTTCCTTTTTTGGTTGGAATCCGTGTTGCTCATGCAGTCTTTAGTTTGTCTATGTTGTGTTTTGTGGACTGCTTATCTTTTTCTTTTTATCAGTTGCGTTGTGAGTTTATTTTCGAAATATTCATTTCGATAATACTATGGTATGTTTCGCATCTCTTTGTGAACTTCGATAGCAACGACACCATGTGGTTGTAATTACAAAATTTGTGGTATTAGTATTCTATCTAGTCCTGCGTGTAGTCTAGTGAATGTGATAGATACCCCCACCACCGAGTAGACGTAGTCATTGGTATCGTCATTATACTTCATCTACTCTCCATCGTGTCCCCATAAGAAACTTATGTCTTTTATGCTTAAGCAGTTGTGTATTCATCATATTCGCCTGAAACGTTATTCACTTCCCCATTTCAATTTCTGTCTATCTTTATAACTATCAAAGGTCTGAATAATCCGATAGGAATGGAAACAACGGAGAAAAGAATTTATTCATGTTATGAAAATGGCTAACCTTGTTTTATACAGCTCAGATAACATAAACTAGAGGTATTTGAATATCTCAATAGTATCTACTTGATTAACATCAGAACAATTGGTGATTGACTTTAAAATACAATAACAATCAAATCAAAAGTCATTTATACAGGTCTACTTACATTCGTTTTTACAATACATGTATGCTTAATTTTTCGATACATGTTTTCGTAGTCAGAATATCAGATTTTGTGTGTCAGTTTGTGACAAGAAGGAGACGCATTGTACAAACATTTGTGTATTTAAATATTCATATGTAACTTGCCTAGATACAAACATATCCTTGAATGATTTAACAATTCTGATAAGAGTTGAAAAGTTTACGAATGAACTGAGGGTCTGATAACACATTAATCGTCCTTAAAATATAGTCACCAGTGTGAACAGTGTATAACTTTCCAAATTTATTTCATTATATTACGGGGATGAAAATACATGAGCTGTCAAACTGAATTTTAGAACCATATCAGGCTCCTGATTTTGGACAGGCGCCTACAAAATACGCTGGAATTAAAAATGTTTTTACGCGTTAAACCCTTCCCATTAAGAATGTTTTCTGTTCAAGTTATATTATATTTAACTTGTGTAATCAATTAGTATTTTACATATATGCTTGTTGTTCTGATGCATCTGTCAGTGTGGCTTCAGATGATAAAATTAGTTTATCTTAATCGTATATTTATATAATGCAATGGGGATTAGGGTTTCCACTCAGGAAACGACACATTAAAAACAAACCAAGTTTTTATATTCGATTCAAAGTAATTATAGTTATAATATAACCGAAATGCCAAATTCTTGTCGGACACAAACTACGTGCTACTATGCATATGACATATGATAAATCATTAACTTTCTGATTCACTCACTTAAGTAAAAAAACCAACGGATATTTGTACTGCTTTTTCTTCACACAAATGTCACAGTAAGCCCTTTAAGGTGACTCGTTGGTACAAAAATTTCAGCAAAAAATTAAACCTATACATTTTCATTACAAATTTTATTCATTACACTATTAGCTATTTCTTTATGATATGGTACAAAACGCAACCAATAAAATCGATTCAGGTTGGCCCCAGATGACTTTTAAAATGTTTATATCATTGAAAAAGCTCCAAATTATCTCCCTTTGGTGCAAAAATGACATTTTTTGGCATTAAACTTGAAATATCTTTTTTTAACTTATCGGTGACCTATATTTTTCATTATTGTTTTCAAATAAGCTGTACATAAAGTAAATAATTGTAGATTTTAAGCGATTTCTGTAATAAGGTTATTTTTTATTTCAATATTACCTCTATTTTCCTATTACTTCAACAGAAAAAAAGGGCATTAACAAAAATGTATGCTTCTTCCGGAGGCAGAAAATAAACTCATCATAGATACCAGGACTAAATTTAGTTTAAACGCCAGACGCGCGTTTCTTCTACAAAAGACTCATCAGTGACGCTCGAATCCAAAAAGTTAAAAAGGCCAAATAAAGTACGAAGTTAGAGAGCATTGAGAACCAAAATTCCTAAAAATTTTGCCAAATACAGCTAAGGTAATCTATGCCTGAGGTAGAAAAGCCTTAGTATTTCAAAAAAATCAAAAATTTGGACAATTCATGTCTGCACAAAAAGTGCTGACTACTGGGCTTGTGATACCCTCGGGGAAATAAATCTCCACCAGCAGTGGCATCGACCCAGATTGTGAGCTTGAATGAACGGTCACCCCATGTTTTTATTTCATTTTTCTTTTAAGTATATGATAAAGTTTATTTATAAAAAGATATAGCGAAATCATATATTAGAAACAAAATTTCATTTATACCCAGGAGCCCCCTTGACACAATGACTTAGTTTGGTTGAAACTGTACGATTACATTTTAGAGAGTTATTGCTCCCAAAAGACCCTTTTCAACAATTTGAATTTAATAGATATATAAGGTGAGATGACGAAAGATGAAAGCTTTTGAAATTAATAACTTTTTTAAGTTTCTGCTACGGTGCGAGAAGAGTATGAATGACTCTTGTGAGAGTCTAAATATTATTTCAAGATACAAAAAAAGAAAGAAACAAGAGCTCGTTAAGATCCTCATTATCAATGAAAAGACTGACCTTTGAACTCTTTTTAATCAATAACTTTAATACTTGTTGATCAACTGTAGTCGATCTTATCTGAAAAGAATGCATTATAACCAATATTTTAAATGGTTTATATTTTATATTTTTTATGTTGTTCATGTTGTAAGAGTTAGATGCTTTGTTCCTGTGAAAGAAAAAAAAAATCAAATCCTGACAAAGAAAATGGAATACAGCTTTAGATATTTGGTATCGAAGTGATTTAATATTGCAGATTTGCCAAACCACAGGTACGTGACAATTTTATACTACTACGTTTCGTTTGTAGTGAACAAAGTTATATCCACATTAGTACCTCATTATCAAAAATTCCAAGCTGAGGAATTGTCTTGCATAAGGCTATGATTGAATCGACCATTGATAGTTTGATGTTTGATGTTTGTTATAAATCGTATCGAACAGAGTGATTAAAACACGAAGAATGAACAACTTTTCAACAAAAGTTGTATTCGTTCTTACGATCAACAAGTTTTCTAATTTGTAGACTTTTATATATATGCAAGTAATCTATAGGGTCAGATGGAAATGCAGTCAAGGAATTCAATAAGGAGATAGTCGCTATTTGCATCCGGTGTCGTCTTTTAAAATGGAAGAATCACAGTTATCTGATAATTGTAGAAAAAACCCGGATTCAGGCAAATTCGTTGCAGTTTAAGACTCGCCTCGAACAAAACCGTTACAGAATGTGTGACACAAGGAATACAACCCGGATGCTGCACACAACAGAGAAAACTATTTGTATAAAGATTTTTGTTTCAGAGGGTCAAATATCGTTAATGTGATAGTATTCGTGGATGATTTTGTCATTGGTAAACTGTCTGTGTCATTAGTCGGTGTCACAAGTTATTGATTATACCTAATGATAAGTTATATAAATAAAATACCAAATAAAACGCCCACCAAAACAACTTTAGAACCATCTTATTTTTATTCTTGTTTAGTTAAGCATGAGAACGTCGTGAAATCGATTTTTGTTTCTTTAAATCCCTGCCATAAAGTTAATAAAACTGTACTGAAACTTTAAGAAGATGTCAATAGTCAAAACGAGCATCTAAGATGTGGTTTATACGTCACTCAGTTAACAATCTACAAAATGAACAAAACCAGGACGCCAAGTCATCTAGAGGTATAGGTCTTGAAATTTGTAATGTTTTTTCTTTCAAACATGAAGTTTTATGGCACTATTTTTACTTTTGGTAACATGTTCATCAATACTTAAAAAAAGCTGTTACAAATTCAGAATAAACAAACGCAAAAAATAAGATTTAGGAAATATGCAAAGACAAAGTCTTGAATTGAATGTAGCGGAAGTGACCCTTCCAAATTTGATATTCAAAATGTTTCTTTTTTCCATAGATGGAGAAGGATCAAGAGAAATGGAAACATACTTTAAAAGAGGAAGATAACAGCGAAGTATATCATATATATGATTATCAACAGGATGATCCAATGTATTCAGAGAAATTAAGACTTCTCTCTGATTGCCAGGACCTTGTTGGAAATGATAGACAAGGAAGATCACCATTGAACATTGCTATTATTGGGCAAACTGGTTGCGGAAAGTCGTCGTTTCTTAACACGGTTTTTGCCAGTTTAAATACAGATTGTTGGCGGGAAATAGCTACATCAGGTTTTTTTAAAATAGAAGGTCCTCAACTACATTGCACAGAGCGGTTTAGAAGGTCAGTGAAATTAAAAGATGTTCATGAAGAAACAATGGGCAATGCACTGGCATTTCATTATTAATAGATTTTAAAAATGACATCCAGTTTGCATTCATCTAATGTTAAAGTGCTATTGAAACGATGTATGAATAACATGAGCTCCATATACTATTCTTCATATTACTTTCATTCAATGCAAAAGGTAAATTTGCTATTCTAAAACGTTGCTTTTCATCAAATGTCCAGTATTACTTGCTTGATAGTGCTGGTGGTCAACAATCCGAACGCAGGTAACTAGTCGTCAATGATCAATACTTCTATGTGGGCAATATTGAATATGAAACATGTTGATTGTCAATTTTTAGTTAGATTTTACTTAAAACTTAGTTTGCAATACTCACAGTCAAATTTGTAAATTGACACGACGCGGTCTTCGTTTTTTGTTTTTCTTATCATTGTATGCTACTTTATGTGTTGTCTTCTAGCGTTTGTACACAATAGTATACCATATGATATATCCAATACCAGTCCTTATGATAGGAGATAGGTGGCTTGAAAATATTTTCAGAGATATAATATTTTTAATGAAAAAAAAGGTTTAATTTTATTTCCAATTCACTTTTTGAGCCGTTTTGGCACACTTTTTTGGAATTTTGGGTCGTCAATGCCATTTAATTTTGTACTTGTTTGGCTTATACCTATTTTGATCTGAGCGTCACTGATGAGTCTTATGTAGACGAAACACGCGTCTGGCGTATTAAATTATAATCCTGGTACCTTTGATAATTATTTGATATAGAAAATATATGTAAATTTCTGTTAAAATTCAGTATCCCGAATGAGGGTTGCTCGAACAATCTGCATATGGTAAATTCGAAAATGAGTACATGTATCTTTCTGTAAATAGAAATAGAAATGATCATAGAAATAACAAACTAAACAGAAAATTTTAACAGAAAGTCCCATTACAAAAAGAAAAATAGTTCAAAGATATCAAACGAATGGTAAACAACTGTCATATTCCTGACTTGGTATAGGCATTTTCTTTTGCGATTATGTTTATTGGTTGTCGAAATTATTTTTGACTGGATTTTTAGTTTGGAACTGTGGCTGTCTTTTATACCTTTCTACACGATATGAAACTTAAATATTGTTGAAATATGTATTGATACATGTGTTACTTGCATCTACGTCATTGGACATCTAGGTCATAGTAAGCAATCCTAACATATTTTTATGACATTATGTTGGACTCTCAAATGCATATTCCTCAAAAATTCACAGTGCTATGTATAACAGCAACATAAATATCGTTTTAAATTAATGCTAAACATTTAGTATTTAAAAAAAGTAAACTTATACATGAAAGACTACTTGTGATAAAAACTCAACGATTTTGCCAATTATTCAATAAAATGAGCCACTCCGATTAAAAGACGAACATGTAAGCTTCTTTATATGTCGCATTTAACAATATTCCAACATACACTTAGGTGTTTTAATATTCGTCCTTGTGTTTCAATAATTCGATGACCAATACGGAATATCTGTTTCACAGATATGTTCCAAAAGTCGTTACCATAATTCTGCTATCCATTTCCCCTAATGTGACATACCGAATAATATTTATCACCGGGTTTGTAATTTCCTGAGCAGATAGACAGGTGTAACATATGGAGTAGGATCTAATTATCCTTCCTGGACAAATGAGATCAATCTTAGTTGTTTTGTTTAAGTTCGTTATTCTATATAAGTGTCTATAAGTTTTTATGTTGTGTTTTTTATACTTTTGTTTTCCTTTTGTTCTTTCCTTTTTTGTTCTGGTGTTGTCAGTCTATATTCAATTTTCCGTTTGAAAGTCACTTGGGTATCATTGATCTCTCTTTTACACGTTTTGCACGAATAACTGATGTTATTAAGTTTTGATTTTTGAATTTAAACGTGTATAATAAAGACATCCAACATACACTCAATCACTGAAGAAGGTGAGATATTTAAGCGTTATACTTTTATTCTAAACCGAAAGTTGATCTCCATGGCACTTTTTTTTTCAATTGGTCGAGGTTTAAAAGGGAAAGATCAATTGCTAAAAACAGTACAACACAACTAATTGTTATCTGCATATCCGAGGATCTTAAAAGTATTTGATTTGTCTTAGCCTAATCGTTTAAAGAACTTTGTGTTGTTGGCAGTTGTTAGTGGTGAATATTACAAATACACCCTTTTTTTATTGTTGAACACAAAGTTTCTCAAAAGTTATTGTGTTGTTTGAAAACTGTTTGGTAAATCCATAAGTTAACATCGCCAAATGTTCATCCATGCGAGTGTATGAATAAGACATTATACTAGGACATCACTAGCCTTCTTCTGTAACATTTAAAAGCCTGATATTTTCATTAGTAATTTTATTAAAATCCCCAAATTTACCCTTTATCTAAAGAGTCAAAATATAAAGCTGCGAAAAAGAAATACACATATCTAAAATTGTATTTTAATAGCTTTTCAAAGAAAGACTATTACCGAGCTACGAATGACGAAGGTATCCTGATGCCGACGTTTTTGGACATGACTGGTTTTCCTGATGAAAATACTAAAACTGTTTTGGACCTGTTGGAGATAATATTTTCTGGTCGAATCACTGAAAATCAGAAACTGGCTGATATCGAGGAAGGATTCAAGTCCATTTCCTCAGAAGCTGTGACATATTATAATAAAGAAGTCAGTCATTTACCGGTGGATCGAATCATTGTTGTGTCTACACTAGATCCTAACTCGCCACTTCCTAGATACCTTTTATCTGCCATTTCCGAAGCGGCTAAAAAAGTCAGATGTAAGTTAAGATAGTTTACCGCTGTTCAATAGTTATAATTCGATTAAACAAAAACAAATTAGGGTACCAAATTAAAAACCGAGTGAACCACATCAACACATTGTAAGCTTATTTAAGCATGATGTCAATGACTGCATAGGCAGGAGGCAGTAACTATGAACGTGCACATGCATTTGATCTACACAAATTCGTGTCGATAGACAGTTTGATATCATTACGTGTTCGCATTGCGCATCTCTTTATTTTCTAAAAAGAAAACCCAAAAACAACATCTGTTGTCTTATACTCATCAAGAAATTTTGGTAATTATTACCCCACATTTTATCGTTAAAATATCGATCCCTAATGCATGATATGATTCCTCAACGGAAATGTAACACTACGACTCACAAGTTTTTACACAAATGTAAGATTGTGAATGTTTTTAATTTGCGAGAAATTTAGTCAAAATATTGCATATACATTCGTTTATGCAATGATAGTGAAACATGTGGTCATATTAAAAATACTCATTATTGAATTATCATGTTAAAGGACAGACATGGGAACCTTTAATAATAAGTGCAAAAAGAAATAAATAAGGCTCCCTATAAAATGAAGGATTTACATTGAATTAACGTGATTAGCAAAGGCAATATTATTTTGATAGCATGTGCATGATTGAAAACGTCATTGTTTTGCTATGCATCAAGTTGCTAAGCTATAAATTTCAGACAATATACACGCTCTCTTAAAGCTAGTACTCAACAAGAGAGATTCCGACTGAATATCTACTGATGTAGCAAAGATTCTACTGGCATGAATGAATGATTTAATATGGAACATGTTACGCAGAAGAGACAACATATGCACAGAGATTCAGATTCCAAATAAGTATGACTATTCATAACCAGATCGACGTAGTGTATATGAATGCGTCCTTCAAGAACTGAGAGCGTATCACTAGCCTGTTCCTTGTTAGGTCACACTTTGTGTCATTTCACTTTTAAAGCTGAAATCCAAATTAATGTATAGGAAAAAACAGTAATACATATCTTACATGTTCTAAAATTCGTAAATTTTACGGATGCCATCACGACTTGGTTGACCGTTATGGAATAACCGTTTTACAAATGATATCGGACATGTTCCTTACGTCGTAACTACAATCCCCTTCCCTTTTATGAATGTGACCTACCGAATTGGACTTTTTACCGGATTTGTTATAACATGAGCAACACGACGGATGCCAGGATCTGCTTACCATTCCGGAGCACCTGAGATCACCCCTAGTTTTTGTTGGGGTTTGTATTGCTTATTCTTTAGTTTTCTATGTTGTGTGTACAATTGTTTGTCTGTTTGTCTTTTTCATTTTTAGCCATTACGTTGTCAGTTTATCTTCGATTTATGAGTTTGACTGTCCCTTTAGTATTTTTAGTCCCTCTACTAATACAGGAGAATCCTATTAATTCAGGAATACATGCGTTTACCTCCTAGTTTGAGTAATGAAAGTTGTGTCCCTGTTAGTTTATTGTTGGTTGACCGTTATGGAATAACCGTATCACAAATGATATCGGATATGTTCCTTACGTCGTAACTACAATCCCCTTCCCTTTCCTGAATGTGACCTACCGAATTAGACTATTTACCGGATTTGTTATCACATAAGCAACACGACGGGTGCCGCATGTGGAGCAGGATCTGCTTACCCTTCCGGAGCACCTGAGATCACCCCTAGATTTTGGTGGGGTTCGTGTTGTTTATTCTTTAGTTTTCTATGTTGTGTCATGTGTACTATTGTTTTTCTGTTTGTCTTTTTCGTTTTTAGCCATAGCGTTGTCAGTTTGTTTTGGATTTATGAGTTTGATTGTCCCTTTGGTATCTTTCGTCCCTCTTTTAGTTTGTTAGTTTTCCATGTTATCGTTTAAGACTGTAGTTTTTTGCACATACATGCTTCGACCTTGTTTGTATTCCTATAGCATCTTCCTACTTTTTATAGACATCCCAACTTTTGGAGTTTTGACAGGAAGAGATAAATATAACCCATTTTCCAACGAGGCAGTGGCAGATAAATTAACCAAATTTAGAGAGGTTCTTGGAATTACGAAGAATCGTTTTGCATGTATAACAAACTATTGTGAGGATTCTGATCCGGACACAAAATACCTAACTACAACTATTCCACAATTCGATGTACCAGTTCTCCAATTTTTAAAACAGGTAAAAAGTGAATTAGCAAAAATTCTGATCCCGAAGGAAAAAAAAGAAAGGGAAAGTCCTTAATCAATAGGCAAAATCAAAACATCAAACACATCAAACAACTATCATATTCCTGACTTTGTACAGGAATTTCCTCATGCAGAAAGTGGTGGTAGACGTAACTTGATTGTGTATCAAGCTACATCTGAATGTCGAAAAGAACTCTGTTATGTTGACAAAATTATCTGGGCAAATCAAAGTGAACTAAAAGGTTAAATTTTCACGAAATGTGTTATCTTTTATTAAGTTGCATTTATCTAAATTGTACAAATCACTTCCAGTGAATTTCTTTTGAGTAGGAGTATTGTTTACTTACAATTATAATTAAAAGATTAAAGTGTGATACAATATTAAATTTAGATGGACAAATAGATTAGGAATCATCAAACAAAAATTTATGAACACCCTGACCTTAGATAGACAATTAAAAGTTTTAGTAAAACAGAGAATATTAATGGATGCATTATTATTTATCGTTAATCAATTTTGTTGATTCAAATGCTTTCTTTTATTTTGATTCAGGTTCTTATTACATCGCCTGAAGAATTTTCAAGAAAAACGATAGGAACAAGACCCTGGTACTGTCAGGTAAATGATTCCCTACCTTTCTTGCAATATTCAATGTAAATAAATGAATAATTTGAAACTGTTGGTCACCTCAGAAAATGGTCTACATTTATAGTATCTATCAACGTCCAACCGTCAAGTTCGATTTGTTATCGCAATAGTGTTCTTTAAATGTCAATCGTGTATTGGTCTGAGTGAATTAATCAGTGAAAACTAAAGATTCACACAAACATATATTATAAAATACGGCGCATTTAATCTCAAGTTTTCTACATGGTTTACTTAAAGAACTCTATATTTTAACGGATGCAATACGTGACACTTATAACAATAAAAAACAGAGTCTTAAGATACCAATTAGTCAATACAAACACATCAATCGATTAAAACAAACAATAATATGACCTGAAGAAAAACGACGAAAGACAAACAAGAGGTACTCAAATACACATTTTACATCAAGTTAAATTGTTGTTGAAAAAGGTCGTTCAATAACACTTTAATGTAGATCTTAATGTATGAATGAATATAAACACATCTTCGATTATCTATCAATTTGCCGCCATTGATTGTTCCAAAGCTTAAACTTTAAATTAAAATATTCGACTATATATTCGACTTCACCTTTTTATCATGACCTGTAACCTTGTTGAGAACCTTTAAAAAGGGGACATTAACCGTAGCATGCATAATTTTATATTTGATTCAGATAAAGTTATATTGATACAACACTACATATATCTATGACATACTTATGTGAGAACAACATGTGAGTAAAATGAGATCAGAAGCAAAAACGGAGTATCTCCGAACTTAACGTAAAGACAAAAAAAGCAATTAGAGTAGATGTGGTATAAGTGCCAATGAGACAGCTCCCCATCAAAGTAAACCATTATAGGTCAAGGTATGGCCTTCAACACGGAGCATTGGCTCACACCAAACAGCAATCTATAAAGGGTCCAAAATTACCATGTAAAACCATTCAAACGGGAAAACCAACGGTCTAATCTATATAAAAACAAGAAACACGTACGATCTACATAAACAGACGACAACTACTGTACATCAGATTCATGACTTATGACAGTTGTAAACATTTGCAGCGGGATTAAATGCTTTAATGGTACAAAACCTTCCCCCTTTTCTGAAATAATAGTATAAAATCATAACATAGAAAGACATCTATAATATATCAATTTGAAGAATTAACTCAATCAAACAACGCAAATAAACACAAATGAACGACTATATTTGATCGATGATACCTGGATACAAATACATAGTTAATATAAATTATTGCCTGTCCCAAGTCAGGAGCCTGTAATTCATTGGTTGTCGTTTGTTTATGTATTACATATTTATTTTTCGTTAATTTATTTTACATAAATAAGGCCGTTAGTTTTCTCTTTTGAATTGTTTTATATTGTTTTATCGGGGCCTTTTATAGCTGACAATGCGGTATGGGCTTTGCTCATTGTTGAATGCCCTATAGTGACCTATAGTTGTTAATGTCTGTGTCATTTTGGTCTTTTGTGGATAGTTGTCTCATTGGCAATCATACCTTATCTTCTTTTTTTATATTTAACAAAGTTAAAGTATGATACCACTATGAAATGTTAAACAATTTTTAGAAAATATCACGTTTGAAAAAACCTGCGTGATGTTATACACATTATAATGAAAATAATTGTTTTGTAATAGTATACCTATTCTTCTGTGTGTATAAAATCTTCCGTTTAGGAAAACCAAGAAATTTCTTTAATATCAACCAAACTAATCTAACACTTGGTGCATATGGGTTGAGTATGAACAAAATAACAATATAGGTTGCATTTCTGTAAATAATGACAATGCATTTTCCCATAGGAACTTCCTTTACGGCTAAAACTGTCTCACTTAACAATTGCTATTGTTAACTTCAATACTTTTTTGGTAGGGGTGTGCCATTTTTGCCTTAAAAACGTACCCATTTTAATATAACATTCACTGAAATTCAGTTCCTATAGTTATATAAATATTTAAGAAAGAATGACATATACTTATAAACAATATTTAAAATATGACCCATGCTTATATAAGCACTAACTCATCATCACTCATAATTCATAAATATACCAGCTACCCTTAAGTTTTTATATATGAATTGACATCGTTTGGTGCACATATATTTTATCGTTATATATACGCATGGATTCTCAATAGCATATTTATATATGATATGTAGATCATACCCCAAATCAATATACAGTAATCAAACGTAAATGCATTTTAATATAGGATGTCATTAAAAAGGATGGTCATTTTTATATAAAATCTCGCAAAATTATGACCCATATTTTTGGCACAGCCCCGTATATCAAATAATAGGAACTTACCCCCCCCCCCCCCCCCCGTGGGTATACTGGTCAGTCAACATTGAGTATGTTTGGTATATCTAGTTTGGTATAGTAAATACGTGAGAATTTGTAGTAATTCTAAATAACGTATATTTGTTATAAGTATATCGACGTGTGCATTAGTGGAGGTCATACGGTGATTCATAGATCCATTCACCTATGATATTTGGTTGAAGATGGATGGTTGTCTCGTTGCAACCATACCACATCTGATTTTGTATACGAACGAATAAAACACCTAACATACCATGTGATCTTTTCGTATAACTATTGTAGGTGAAAGATGAATCTGAACAAAAAGAACTAAGGGATAAGTTACTTGAAAAATGTAAGGAACTAGTTGGTATAAGTGGCAAAGATAAAAATCCGTTAACAATTGCGGTAATTGGAACGCCTGGAGGAGGGAAGTCGGCATTCCTTAATACTATTTTCGCCGCTTTGAGCAATGAACGGTGGATAGAACATGCAAAATGCGCAGACACTAGAAGAGGAGGCAGACAGATTACTCAACGACTAAAACGGTAAGAACAACATAAATCACAATAACAACATTTGAATACTAGTAATAAAACTGAATTCTTTGTTGCAATACTTCTCTCGGCAATACAAGTTGCAAAAAAGTATTATAATTTTCTGTTTATTGCAATATCAAGGTCTTCAAATGTACAACATTTTTAAGGATTCAAACAGATGAGAAACAAACCAAAAAAACATCGTACCATATTTTAGGCTATAAGAGTCCCAGATATGATGAAATGTCGATTAATTTAGATGAGAAACCGAACTCCTCATTTACACTAAATGTGTGAACAAAAATATTGTGAAAGTCAACGACAATCAATGTATAATAGGACCCCAACTAGGAATCTGCACTCACACAGAAACAACAATAGTTGGATGCAGATGCACATGCGCACAAATTTTATTTGAAAACTCTAATTTGTGCGTTTACTAGTAAACGCAGTTTAACTACATGTACATTACAGGAGTCAAAATGAAAATTGTAATGTCAACTGGCCTTTTTAGTCTTGTATTTTGTTTTTTAGTTCATTTATATGTTTATGAGTTTAGAATGACGTTAATTTTTACTGAACTAATAAACAATTTTGTAAAGAAAGTAGGCTGAAGTCCGACTCCGGGTAGGTGATTTTCTCGCTAGGTTTTTGACTCTTTGGTAGGGTTGTTTTCCCTGTGAAATATTCCCCATTTCATTCTATATTTTATTCTGCGTCCGTTTAATCAGTAATTAACGGGCGTTTACTACAAAATATAGGTTGCAATTCTGTAAATATTGACAATACAATTTCCAATAGGAACTCTTTTGACGGCTGAAACTTTATCACAGTTACTAAGAAGTTTTGTAAACAAATATATATCCTAGAATGGAAAGCTCATATGAATTATAATTTAATAAAGGGCTGTGCAGAATATCTTTAACATTCACTACAAACTGCTCAGAATAGGCCTTATTTTGTGCTCGACCAGTAAAGTCGGGCAAAGACTTTAATTGACAAGACTCGACATAATCTCGACATTACTCATCTGAACTTAACTGTACTCGACTTTGATCTCGACTTTTGCTCTTCAAGTTTGTACTTTATTTGGCCTTTTTGACTTTTTTGGATTCGAGGGTCACTGATGAGTCTTTTTTAGAAGAAACGCGCGTCTGGCGTCGATACAAAATTTAATTTAAACAAAAATCTGTGATGAGTTTACTTTCATATCATATCTGGGAACCAGTAGATAAACGAAACAAATTAAAGTGTTAGTTACTATCATATATCTCCCCAAAAGAGGTGTGGATTGTGAAACAGCTGTATTTATAAAGTGCGACCCATACCAACATGTATTTAAATAGAAAGGTATCAAATATTTTTACGCACAACAGTTGTTATTTATCAGTCTCGTAGGATAACATAAATCACTGAATGTACCCAAACTTTTCTCTTACAGTACATTTTATACCCCACCCCTGTTTCAATTTTCAAAGAATTGGAATGAAGACTTTAATTAATATAGCCTGTTTTCTTACATGGAATCTCTAGTAAAAAACCATTAATGCACATGGCTACTTTTTTAAATTCAAATGAAGTGGCAGTTATTTCATGTCAAAACTGTACCTTATCCTGACCTACTAAAATCAACATACCTTTAATTGCATTTTAGAGCGTATTGGTTCCCGGAAGTTTGATATTACAAAAACAGGAACTTCTGATCTGAACAACAGGTCAAATGTGCCCTTCTATCATGCTTTCATCTACTACCAAAACTTCTCAAATATTCCCCCTTTTGAAAAAGAAACAGCTATGCGTATGAACTATTTTGTGTAAAATATGTACTTTTTTCTTGTATGTTCTTTCCGACCAGGCCTGAATTAGTGGTTTTGTACCTAAAGCAGCATCAAACTTGTTATATTGACTTCTGCTTGACTTAATTTGCTTCAATGATCTATTTCTAGCATAGAAAAACACATAAAGCTTTTGTCAAAACACCTTTTCACTGAATTAAAGCTCACACTGGACTGGTAGTAACATATGTGTCAAACAAAGAAAACTACAAATGGAGACTTATAGTGACAGATATGACACTTTTTCAATTTTTACCAGTTTTGATTTTTAATATCTACTCAAATAACAGTGTTCTGACCTATATGTCTTACTTTTTATCAGAGATTCTTACTTAAATATAAATACAGTGGTCCAAACACAAAATATTATTGATAATTGTGTCCCCCCTTTTTTCTACATGTTGAAAAAGGAGAGTGATTTGGTAAAAACCATACTTTTATGTACAAACATGGACCAAGAAGAGAAATTTATATATTTCCAAGCTAGACAACTTGCTAAACATGCTAAAATGGTTATTATATGCATTTCCAGTGAGATTTTGGAATTCCTGTATAAGTATACACTCACAAGATAATTTGATCTAAAGCAATATTTATACTTTAAATTAGTCATAATGAACAAGTTCCATTGGTTGGAGTGTTAGATAATGCAAAAATAAAAATTTGAGGTAAAATCTTAATTGTGTGCATGCTAGATGTCCCAAAAGGGCCAAAATACCTTACTGTAGCAATTTGAAGGCTGTAATTTGACACTAAGGTATTTGTTACATAAAATAAATAATGTAATATGATTTCTGACAACTAATGTGTCCAATTTTCATTGTACAGGGTATGATTTCTAAAAACAAAATCACATGCCTGTCAGTTATAGGTATACAACCACTAATTCATAGCCCCATTACTTTCAATGTTTAATTCTGCAATTTCAAGCATTAATGGCTACTTTGTCTTAAGTTCAAATAAAGTGGCAGTTATTTCATGTCATAACTGTACCTTATCCTGACTTTTATTGATGAAAAAAATCAATATACCTTTAATTGCATATTAGAGCGTACTGGTTCATGGAAGTTTGATATTACAAGAACAGGAACTTCTGATCTGAACAACAGGTCAAATGCGCCCTTCTATCAAAATTTCATATACTTCTTCATTATTCAAATTAATCTTTCAACAAGGGTTCTACAGTGATCATGAGTCCCGAAGCTTTCATTTGATACCACAACTAACCAAATATACCTGCTATTGACAACGAAACAGCTATGCGTATGAACTATTTTGTGTAAAATATGTCCTACCTTCTTGTATGTTCTTTCCGACCGGACCTGAATTAGTGGTTCTATACCTAGAACCTGAATAACAAATATATAATCATATCTACATTTAATACTATATAAAGTATCAAATCTTGTCTCTTTCCCCAGTCCACAACCTACTATATGTCTATTTTAACGTATTTATTCGTAAAAGTTCACAAATTTCTGCCTCAAATGATCAGTTTAGAAATTTTGTTACAAACATATTATCTCTTACTATATACCTAGCATTAGGTGGCGAATATATGAATAAAGTGTTTAAACAAAACCATATTTACAAAAATTCTATGTATTTAACGATGTATAAATCAGCCTGATACATGAATTCACTTGAATTCAATTTTTAAGAAGACAAAGGATTTTCTTATCCAAGGAATAGATAACTAAGCCGTATTTGGTACAACTTTTTGGAATTTTGGGTCATTAATGCTCTTCAACTTTGTACTTGTGTGGCGTAATAACTATTTGGATCTGAGTGTCACTGATTAGTCTTATGAAGACGAAACGCGTGTCTGGCGTATTTAATTATAAGTCTGGTACCTTTGATAACTATTTACACCACTGGGTCGATGTCACTGTTGCTGGACGTTTCTTCCCCGAGGATATCACCAGCCCAGTAGTCAGCACTTCGGTGTTGACATTAATATCAATTATATGGTCATTTTTATAAATATTGATGTTGAACCATACGACGGTATAATTGTATAGCAATAACTATTCAGTCATGTTTATTAAAAAAAAAAGGTTTAGTACCGACAAAGACAATTTTCAAATATCTAAATACTTAAACAAACAGAGGAGATGAAAATTATGAAAATTAGATAGCCGAACTGACCAACGAGCATCAAAGTTATTAATAAGATTAATATAAAATATTTTGTAATATTTTTTCCTCCTCGAATTTTTGAATTTATCATCTACAGGAAATAAGGAAAACAAACAGTACAACTGCCTGTTTAAATTATAGGAGGGGCAAACCCTACCCTTCTTAAGTGGGAAACAAAGTAAAGAAAAAATACAATGTCACACATAAAAGAGGGACGAAAGATACCAGAGGGACAGTCAAGCTCATAAATCGAAATTAAACTGACAACGCCATGGCTAAAAAGGAAAAAGACAAACAGACAAACAATAATACACATGACACAACATAGAAAACTAAAAGCAGCACGAACCCCATCTAAATCATCATCTGTCGTTGGGTACTGCTGAAAATCCAACCTTATTTTAAATAGGTTGAAGGAATTAAGTTTTTACACTTTTTAAAGTTGTTTTTACACTTTTTAATCTTACCTGAATGGAAAGGAGTTATTTTTTGTTTACACCGTATACTCATTTCTACATGTCTTTCAATGTGTTTGTATTGGCTTTCGTTTTTTGGTGGTTTGTTTTGTATATGCGACTTTTTGTATTTCTTTTGTTCTTATAACGTGACTCTGTACTTTATAATATCCCGTCAGTATGATATTGTTCTATTATATGTCATTATGATATATTTCTATTATGAATTACTATATACGTTGAACCACAAACGTCAAAATCATTCAATCGCGTGGTGGAATTAACTATTTGTGGATTTTTTTGAATTCTATATATAACTTTTGGACTAGTTTAAATCTCGGTCTATTTCTGAAATTTATTCTTACATACTTTTGATTTTTTAACCCTGTATGCTAACATTGCCTATGTAAAATTTTAAATCGTTTGTATGCACATTGAACGACAAATTTATGTGACGTATTGAATTTTCTGACGTCAGACACTCAAATCAATGAATGTGTTCGTAGATAGTTGATGTTTTTGTGTTCTGTTAAATTGTTCCTTTTAAAATTGTTATACGATGATGACTGATGTACCCATATTTAGAGTGTAAATATAACGGAATTTGATGAGACTGTCATTAAAGTGAGAGGGTTAGCGCTATAGAACCAGGTTTAATCCACCATTTTCTACCTTTGAAAATGCCTGTACCAAATCAGGAATATGACAATTCTTGTCCATTCGCTTTTGATACGTTTTGTTATTTGATTTTGCCATGTGATTATGGACTTTCCGAATTGATTTTCCTCTAAGTTCAGTATTTTTGTGATTTTACTTTTTATGACTTGTGTGCAGTATGGTTTGGAGATTGTCAACGTAAATCTCACTCACACGTTTAAGTATCACGTCACGGTACCCAAATTGCGCTTTTTTTTTTAGCAAAAATAGCAGCGGGAATCTTACAAGATTTCCTAGAGACTAAACAATTTGTATTTTTATGATTTGATACCATTGACGTCTTTCTACATAGGTAAACATATTTAGATATACACAAAACGTTCACAGTATTTATCAACAGATGGAGTTTTTACTGAAAATGCAAAATGTACGGAAACGTCGCCATGCGACGTCATCAAAACGTCATCTTTATACAATTAGCAAATACAATATGTTACAAGTATCCATTTCTTACAAAATAAAGAGTTAGCATGGACTAATATCCAATTGTTCAAAATATTTGAAGAAATTAAACAAAAGCTCTGTTTTCCGACTTTTATCGATGCGAATTTAAGCATGGATGCAATTTTGGTACTCCTCATTACAGAATCATTGCCGGTTTAGAGGTCAGTTCGAACCATTTTTTCTATGATTTCATATGGATTCAAAATTAAATTGGTAAAACCATATCGTCAATAACGATACATCTACAAAAAAAACACATGATAAAAACTTTTGTCTTAAGCATAAATAAACTTAGTTTTAAAAACTGACAAAATAGGTGCAATGTTGGGTACCCTCATGTTACACACTAAACATTTGCTTTCAGTTTTTTGATGAATCACTACTACAGTACAGAAGATGATTGTCTAATGCCAACATTTCTGGACATGGCAGGTTTTGAAAATGATGACTCACTCTTGACAAAAGAAATGCTTAACATTGTTCTTAGTGGCAAATTTGAAAACGGGGAGAAACTTTCAGACATGGTTTTATTTGGTAAAGAAAAGGGCGTAAATGCTTTAAAAGAAAAGTATTCAAAAAAAAAGTCTGAGAATGTAAACAGACTTATAGTTGTTTGTTCGGCTGATCCTGATTTGACTTTACCAAATGCTTTGTTCAAAAGTATAATTGATGCCACGAGCAGAGATCGAGGTAAGTTTCAATATTTTTTGCTGCAACTTTTGGCAGACAAATAGATAATTAAACAAAAGGGGAGATTAAAGCAAAATACAATAAAATATATTAACCGCAATCAAACGTAGATAAATAAGACCAACAATGTCAAATGTAATATGGCATTAACGGTACCAATGTAAATTTTGCTCCTGATTAGCATCTGCAGTGATGACCCTCAGTGATTATTGAGGCCCAATAATCATTTGAAAATGCATTGCCTAATAAAAACGCCGACGAACTGATAAAACTAAAAAGTCACAAAATAAAGTGTAACTTAATATTAACGTTGACCAGGTGATAAAACAGAAATTGTACATAATCAAAAAGCAATCCGGACAAGCAACTAGACATTGAGCACAATTCACTGATAAAAACGGTTTCTAAAATGCTGTAACTGAAAATTTCGATAAAACATTATTAAACAGATTCAACTATATGTTCGGTTGGTGTATTGTAACTACAATACGCGACTAACACAAGTTCAGGACAGGTTCCTCCTATTTTCGGATTATCATAATCATACTTGAAATTATGATTATTTTTCCATTGTTTTCACTTATTAGTCATATTTATGTTTATGTATGCAAATACACAAATGTAGTTGATACACAATATTCTTATTAAATAACACTTCGGAATAGAAAGCAGGGTCCTCGAAGGTAAAGTAAATATGACACTTGGACTTTCCCAACCGACAATCAGACTACTGCATTTGCCTTGAACAGATGGACATGTGTAGTCGTAATAAGTTTGTTGTTATACTATTTCTCACAAGAAGCTTTTAACGGCGTCTTATCATATGAATCAGCTTCAGGAAGATTCCTTCTATAAATTTGTTATATTCAATGGAAATAATACAAAACTCACCATTAGAAACCTTTTGCTCTCAAGCTCATTACACGTGGTATCCTTCAATCATCTGAACATCTCAATTTTCACGAGGAATATTTTGATCAATGGTAAGGTTAATGATTAAATAATAAACAATATCGGACAATAGATAGTACACCTTCCGTAATTACGTAACATAATGATGACTTCCAAAAAAATTGTCAAAATCAATGTAATGTATAACTAATCATATTTAATAGATATAAATTTTAAGGTATAGTCTCCCCGGTTAAACAGTAACTAATTTACAGGAATACGGACTGAATGCTGTGAGTCAAGTTAGTCGTACAACAGCATAGAAATGTTCAATAAAAGATTCATTTTATTAAAAGAACCACCAAAAAACCTTCACGAATAGCATAGTATGAGCTTTAAAAATAAGAGATAAGACATCGATGCACAAGGGACTCTCTAACTGAAACAAATTGATATGATTAAGACATGCACATGATCATTATCAAGTAGTAGATGATATTAAATCAAATTTTGTACTTAAAAAAACAGAATACAATTTTCTTTCATAATTTGTAGGTAGGATATTCTAATATGACGTGCTTCTTTTGCTTTGTGAATAAACCCATGCACTAAATCCAATAAAATTTGTTTGTTCATTGCGTAAATTGACTACTACAGCAAAATGAATTTTATGAAATTTGCATGCATTTGATATGATTCATTAACTCAAAACACTTCCAAACTCTTAAAAGATGCCCGTGATGTTACTTATTTATTTATTATGGCTGTAATTTGTTGCAATTGGAAATTGACATATTTGACCTAGATAAGAGAACCGTTCATGCTGGCGGTTAAAAACTCGTCCCTCTGAAAAATCACATTGCCAGTCGTCAGCTTGTTTATAAAGGTTCGTGGAAGAGCCTACACAAACGCTCTAAATTTATACACATCGGACATAGAAATTACCTTAATTGAACTAATCAGAATCGAAATGATTGATACCAGCTATACTTTATTGTAGTTTACACATAAGTAAGCATTAAATTCGGGTTATTTTAGCCCTCACTGTCGCCCGGGCAAAATCAATTACGAATTTAATGCCTACCCATGTTAAAACTCGATAAAGTATAGCTTCCATCAATTATTTTTTAATCCAATTACATATTTGATAAAATCCTCCTTCAAAAATTTGCAAACAACAACAAACAACACCTGGTTCAGATCACTTAAAGGCGCAAAATGTGATGGATTGAAACCATCATTTTTTGCATAAACCAATCTTATTAATTTTAACCAAATGTCTTCCTTGCAACTGGTATTATAAACTTATTAAACGTAGCGTCACTGATAAATCACAAGTAGACGAAACGCACTCGGGTCCTGTTTCATTTAGAATTCTTGCATAGAAGAATGAAATCGTCATTAATTTTGTTTAAAATTGTCAAGCTGGTGGACAAAAAAATAATTTGACTGAATTAGTAAATATAATCTCTATATGATTTTACAGTTGTAGTTATTATTGATAACACAATCGAATGAAAATACCATCGGATGTGATCTTTTAACGAGAAAACAAAAATTAACAAGTACGTACTGATAAAAAACAAATCCTGCGAAAAAAGACCTTCTCAGATTAGATTTTAATCCACAAATTACATTTTGTAGTTTAAAGCCTATCGACAGACACGAAACTACATACTTTCTAATTTCACAGATATTACCGTATATGGAGTGTTTACCCAGATGGATAAATATAGTTCCGATGATCCAAAAGTTGTCGAAAAAGAAAGACAATTTTTGACAAAGTTCAACATTTCAAAAACACGATTTGCTAGGATAAAGAATTATTGTCCAGATGTTGACCCTTCCATGAACTACAGGTACACAACAATACCATCTTTGGATATTCCTGTTTTGCGATTATTAGAAGTGGTAAGATTTTAATTTTGATTATTGTTAAACCTGGCATATTTAATTCATCTAATACAATTATAAGAGGTATAATGGATATTTAGCACTAGATAAGTAGAGTATAGATCATTACTGATAAAAGATAAGTACGTACTTTAACCTATAATGGTTTACTTTTTAAATTGTTATTTGTATTTGAGAGTTGTCTCATTGGCACTCACACCACATCTTCCTATATCAAGTTACAATTCATTAAAAAATATTTTGATTTGATAATAACCTAAAACAAGTCAGTGGCAGATATACCTTATTTTATAGAAGAAAAAAAAATGACAGGATTAAAAACAATATTCAAAATTAATGCATGTTTGTATTAATGTAATGGATTTTAATAATCGATCTTTTCTATGCTGCAATTTATCCGGGCTCTAATAGCGCTAACTTGAAGAAGAAGAAGAAAAAAGGACAGAGATGGCGACAAATAAAAATAACCTCTGTCCTCTATGCCAAAAACAAAAAAATTGAAGAAAAAAATACGGGACCAGGATTGCGACACTGCAAATAAAACCTGTCCTATGTCAAAGACAAAAACACAGGTGTGTCAGTATTACGTTATATACCTATATGGAGTTATTTTCTTTCAGAACGACAGGTCATTCTTTTTCAGAATCAACCCGGACGATACCATGTTTCAATGATATATGCTCCAAGGCATAAAATAATGACCTGTGTGAGGTCATTATTTTCCTTGATAAACATGCAATCTATGATTTACATCAAAACTTTATTCGTCTAATAGTTTTTTTGTTGCCGATTTGGAAATTTATTTTTTAAAGTTCAATCGGTGATAGGTGTAAAAGAAACCGTCATTGTAGTCCCGCATTTTAATTTTAGAAACAAATAACGTAAAGTTTTGTTAATTTATCGCTACAATAAAGAAACATTATCATATATGTCATATGAATTTAAATGTAGACTTTCATAAAATAAATCCAGTGTTGATTTTTGGTTGCTTGCTTAACGTCCAGTGGCAAATATTTCATTCATTTTCAGAACGATACACACTGAATAGGAAATCATACTGTGAGCTCCATATATTAATATTCGTCTTCGTGTCAGTTCTTAACTTTTTAAAAATTATGTATACCTTTTACTCTATCAAATGATCAACTAATAAGATAATCTTATATTCTATTGAATAACATTAACGTAACTCACGAAAGGGTCGGGTGCGGAGGGTATATAATGATATCCTGATTATCTTTTAATAAAATGTATTGCTATTCAAAAGACAATCTTTCTGAATTTTTCATTCGATTCAAGTAAAATTGTTAAAAAGATAACCACTTTTCCGCGATAGAAATAACATAACAAATAGAAAAAAAACATACCCTCCCCCTTTTCCATAAGCTATTAAAAGTGGTACAATAAATTACTTACAATGTGTTTTGTATTTGTCATACACCGTTATCGGATGGTAACAATACATTTGTTTCTTACTTCATGCCGTTACAGTAATATTTTTATTGTGTATGGATAATAAATTTTAAAATGTTTATATCTAAATCATTTAGTGAGTTTTATTTCACATTCTAAATGAGCCGCAGGGTGTATTTTATTAAAACCTGAACGCGTTAGAAAGGAATATCCCACTTTAGTGTTGTCGGTAAAATAGGATACTAAATTTTACAAATCTTTATAAAATTATCTATAACATAAACTTATCATCAGTTTTTCGATTTCGAGTTCAACGAAAACTATAAAAACAGAATTAAACTTACATTTTATAAACTCAGCTACTATTTGTAAAAAACACTCAATCACACACTTTTACTTTGAGCTATATCCGTTAGATCATTGATTATTTATTTCAGGTGTTGAAACCTGAGCCTACGGACTTTGTCGAAGACACTTCTTCAAAACTTCACCCTCCTTTGAAGCTAAATCCAGTTGAAATTGCTATGTTTGTTGGTGTTATCGTTGTTTTGATTGGAATGTTTATTTTTTGGCTTTGAAAAATTAGATAACGTAGCACAAAAAAATAAACATAGTAACCTAGGATCCAAAGATATCATTATGAAAGAGATGCGAAAGATTCTAAAGGGAAATTCAAACTCATAAGTTGAAAACAAACTAACAATGCTATGGGACAAAACGAAAAAAACGAAAAAACACAAAAAAGTGTACACAAATCACATCAACGAAACGTTAAGTCGGAGCAACATGAAGATTACAAAAAAATGAGGCTGATGTTATGTGCTTTCGGAGGGTACGCATATGCTGATCCACATGTGCACATGTAAGTACAAACCCGATGATGATGTAACGTGTTTGACTTATAAAATATTCGTTTTCACATAATCTGAGATTCTCCAATATCAATCTTTTAATTTATAAAAATGTAACGCAAAACCTTACTAAAACTTGGAGGCTTTACTTAAAACTACGAGACCAAACATTAAACTTTGAAACTTAATACACAATTAACCTTGTATCAAAAAGTAGTCTACAAACTTAATTTATTGTTAATCCTTTTCTGACTCCGAGGTCCAAACTGATTTTCTAAACAATTATATCCTTTCAAAAACTATAACAGAAAACAGGCGTCAAAACCATAGGTTCCTGGGACACTTATTTCTGAGACTTCTAGTTCCTGAGACAACCAGTTCTGAAACACCTTGTCCCCGATACATCTAGTTCCTGAGACAACTAGTTCTGGGACACCTAGTCTCCGAGACACCTAGTTCCTGATGCGACTAGTTCCTGAGACAACTAGTTTCGGAAGCTCCGAAGTAACCAGACTATTGCAAACTACCTATTCGAAGGACTGCGACTATTCCCGTAGGGAATTATCGTTTTTTAAAAAAAAACCGGTAGCAACAATCGTAGAGACCTCTTAACTGCTTTGTTCAAACAAAAAGCTTTCAACTCAAACTTTATGTGTTTACAAACTTCCAAATTCTAACTATTTTGTTTGCTGGTATTCACTTTTCGATGCTTTACCATCAACCGCTGAAATTACAAATGAATCATGTATTGTAATAAATGTTTATTTGAAACTATACTATTGTTAAATTTATGATTAAATAGGTTTTATTGGCATGCTTCTGATTTTGTTCATGAACACATTAACAATAATTGCTATTATGATAGGTTATTTCATTTTTAGAAACGACGGTCTGTTCTTCCTTGTTCTATTGACACACAAAAAAAGGTCTAGCGATACACATACCAACGATAAAATTATACTTTGTAGTCATACAGTTTGAGTTCTGCAACGATACGTATGTCTTTAGTTATTATGTAAAGCGATATCATCATATTATAAATAGGTTTATGAAAGGTAATAACCAATGTACCACATCCCAACAAAATCATTTTTTTTTTCACTAGATATAAAAGATTTATCCGAGTACTCGAGTACTCACGAGTATCGTCACCTACTTGAGTATGAAATTTCAGATCTTTTGAATTCTCTACATACGATCGAACCCGTACAATGTATGAGTGTCTTTATATATTCCTACATGTATAGCGCAAACCTCGAAGAGAACATCCTGGCAACAACCTAGGATAAAAGGATGATTCTCTATGAAGTTTTCGTTAATGTTTTGTTCAAACGGGCAATTTTTTTTTATAAAGGATAAATCTTAAGTTTCTCAAAAATCAGTATAATTAGATTGCTGTAAACGAAAATAGGAAACATAGGTGTGACATTTCCCTGAACATGAGACCTCGGATTTAAAGTCCCCATCCGACGGACTTATACATATACATTTTTTTCTGTGATGAGGTACAATATTAACTGTTCCATTGGTAGAACGGGTTTTCTGATGATTTAAGACACCAGTACCACACCAGTAGAGGACAGTTTTACAATTGTCGCAACATATACCCTGTAGCAGCCTATCTGGCCTTTAAAATGGAAACGGTTCCGTTTACCCAAATAATACCTTTAGAAATATTGATCTCATGATTTTAGGTAATTCTGCAGTTTTGAAGCTAGTGTCAGTGATGTCCGCATCTCTATTTGTAGCTCTTAAATAACATTTGTCTTCCTGTAGCTTTATGTCAGTCTTATATACTTCCGGCAACATGTACAATAATGATAAATATCTATTAAATTCCAAGAACATTCCAAATGATAAATATCATATTATGAATGTCCGTCATGAACGGAAACTCGCCGCCCAAGATAACCAAATAGTTAGGAAACCTGCGTCACAGAGCAATGCAAGAGCCGTTTCTGGGTATTGATGCCTAAATTCGTTATGATTATGATAATATAAAAAAGAGATTTCTTTATACAAAAAAAAGGAAGTTTCAACTGTACGATGTCTACGGCTAGAATGACCACCTACACAATTTTTTTCACGAACACGCAAAAAACAAATTAGCATAACAAAACGTTAGGTCATCTGACCTAGCAAATCATACATCATTGGTCCATACAAAATATGATAGAAACTTTAAGACAGTATTTTTCCGCTATACTGTGAAACGCTGAAAAATGCTCTTCAACTTTTTTGGATTCAAGCGTCACTGGTGAGATTTTTGTAGACGAAACGCGCGTCTGGCGTAAATGCAAAATTTAATCCTGGTATCTATGATGAGTTTATATATGTCTATATAACTACATAATAATTTTGGCCAACTAAATTAGACTCGACTCAATATGCATTTTGCCGTGCAGACAGACTAGAAAAACAAATAACGGGCGTGACAAATGCAATATGAATACAATGCAAGATACTAATCAAATCATTATTCATAATAAAAAATACAATTCAAATCCTAGGCATTCACAAGCAAAGTTCTTTCGTAACTTGAAGCCGATGATCAAGTGAATCAGCCACGTGTCTATCTTAAACAGTGTCGCTTTTCCACCGACCGTGTTGTTTCCATCTGAATTGGCGGCTGAAGTAGCCCCACCTGCTCTCAAAGAATACAAATCAATGTTTAAATCTGGACAATTACTTTTTAACCTAGAAACTATACATTCTCTAGCTCTGGTATAGCTTAACATTTTATTTTTGTATATTAATGAAACAATTTGTTTTGATCTGAAAATTGGTCTACATAAAAAATTATCTGATTCAGAATTAGTCACTTTTTCAATAATAAATATGGACAGATAACTGACTCTTCTTTACAAATGATAATTTCATTACCTAATCTATATTTATCAGTTTTACTCTTAAATATTTTGATTGAAAACTGATCATCTTTGAAAACTATATCCTTACAACGAATAACGCTTACTTCGTCATAACGAAGAAAACCAGCAAAACATAAAATTATCGTAGTTAAATATCGTTTAACAAGTAAATCATTACAATCTTTATACATAGAACATAAATTGATCAAAACATCTACGGTAATGTGATTTTTTTTTCACTTTCGGTCTGTATGGTTGTCGTTTTGCAGCTACCATTAAGTTCACAACGAAATAATTTGTTGTCAGATCTTGAATTCCTTGAATATTATGCGCCGACTTGATCCCGTAAACGGCAGACTACAATTTTAGACGAGCCTTAAGCTTTATCCAGTAAATGAGTTAAGTATAACGCAACGTGAATTGGAGAAGCGCGATTAGATGTCCCTCCTTCTTTATATATAAACTGTTCCCAAAGTTTAAAAGAATAAATAAAATATTTACTGTTGGTGTTGCTGCTATGTGAATGTATCAAAAATTCTTCTATTTTTCCATCAAGTTGCGTGAAATTTTCTGAAATAGCTCCACACTGTGAAATCTCTTTCTGAATGGTACATTTTAACCCGATCCCTAAAAAAACAAAGAAAACAATAAATATCTAAAATCGATTTTTTTAAAAGTGCCAACATAGTGAAATTTGTATCTGTCTTTCCGAATAATCCGTTCCTCCCTCTTCCTCTTATAACTACGCTTGACGACAACAATTTGCTGTCTCCTACACAACTCGCAAATTTTTGCGATCCTTCAATACCAACGTTTGAAATTGGCCATAAAGGAGCTGACATCCAGGAAGGAACAATTAATGTACCGATGGATATTTCTTGTTTCATTTTCTGAATACATTTGGAAACAAATGACGTTGGTGGTACAATCCAATTAACTTCGCTTTTCCAATCTTGATCGAAAGCAATAATACCTGAAGTATTATAGAGCACCAGTGCTTAAGAGTTGAAGACCTGACATTTTGTATCATAATCTGACGCAAATCTATCTACCGTATGAGGACCCCACAAATTATTTAGAACTGAATACACCTCTGTGTCTGTTTCCCAGTCATCACAGACTACACTTTTACTGATCTGAGAAGATCTGATTCAGGATCGGATCCACCAATTTAAAAAAGGGGGGTTCCAACCCTGGACAAAGGGGGGGGGGTTCCAACTATATGTCCCCATTCAAATGCATTGATCGTCAAAAAAGGGGGGGTTCCAACAAGGGGGGTTCCAACTAATTGTCCCCATTCAAATGCATTGATCGTAAAAAAATGGGGGTTCCAACCTCCGGAACCCTCCCCCTGGATCCGCCACTGTGATTACCCACTCAAAACTCCTTTCCTGCCTTTTTTCAAAATTCATCCTAGCCATATTAAGATTTGAAGTGTCCAAAAAGACTTTGTTTGATTTCAACTAAAATTAAATTTTTGGTGTTATTTTATATGCTTAATCCAACTATGCTGTTAGATTTTGGATATAAGACCATTCTAGGTAAAAATGAATGTCCCATTTCAAAATTTTAACATG
Source organism: Mytilus galloprovincialis (assembly GCF_965363235.1). NCBI lineage: Eukaryota > Metazoa > Mollusca > Bivalvia > Mytilida > Mytilidae > Mytilus > Mytilus galloprovincialis. The sequence goes on along the minus strand of NC_134845.1, from coordinate 76,511,819 downwards.
TTTAAGACCTTTGACCAACCTATATTATATCAAAAATTTAATCACAATCCAAATTCAGACAGTATTAAGCTAAAATATTGTGTCCAAACTGGCTCAAACTGTTCATTTATGTTCGATCTCTGCGGTCGTATCAGGCTGCGCTCAGCAAGGCATGTTATTTAAAGGTATTTTTGTAGTTAAGCTTTTTATAATAAGACAATCAACATAAAGTCAATGGCCAATAAAGCAGGCGAGACATTTTAGCGTGTACACTTTTGTTAATTATTTGTTTTTGCTTTAAAACTGGCTGTCGGTGACTACGAATACTCCCAGATCTGTACTTAATGTCTTTTGTTGTTGTGAGGGATGTAAAATGTCTGCTTTTTGTAGTGTGATCTTATGTTGTACCGGTACATCACTGTTCCAGTTTCGGGGTGTGTTTGGCGCCTTCAATCATGTTTAACTCCGCAACAGTCTTTATCTTTGTCCAAAGTCAGGAGCCTGTAGTTCAGTGGTTGTCGTTGGTTTATATCTGTTGTTTTGTTTTCGTAGATTTTTTTGTTAGAAACCTATAGTTTTTTTTCAATTGAATTGTTTTATATTTTTCATGCCAGGGTATTATAGCCGACTATAAGGTATGCATTTTTTCTCATTGTTGCAAACATTCATATTTTGGATTTAAAGAGTTTTTTTTCATAGAATTTATCTGGTTCAACTGAGGGAGTAGATTTTACGGTTTCTTTTCACAAGAGTTCACAAGATCCCAATATTGTTTGTTTCGGGTTATTATTATGTAAGCTTTCTAATTTCTTGATAATGTCATTTTTATATGATTTCATTTTATTTATCTTTGTTTTATTATAAGGTCTACTAGAACACACCCGCAAAATCGCGGGCATTTAGAGCGTGGTTGAAAGTATGTAAACTGTTGTAGGATGAATGTTTGCAAAAGATTTGTATCAAAAGTCATATGTACTTCGGAACGCACGAGACAGATTGTCATGCTGACAAGTTCCCATGAGGAATCAGTCCGTAGTTTTCCCTCAAGGAACATCGCATATTTATCCAAAAATAGTAAATCTTCTTTCACTTTCACTTTCACTTTCAACTTTGGAGCAACACTAGTTCAAATAATTATGACGTCTGGCAAGGCTATTTTTTTTTCTGGGAGTCCTTCCTTCGACATGTTCGACCCAGACAACAATTAAGATAGCCTTGCCAGACGTGATGATTATTTGGACTAGAGCAACACTATAAACAGCATATATATAAATGGTACTGTATGACTGGAAAATACTGTACTGAGAATAATGAAATTAAAAAAAAAAAAAAATTCAAACATGTGTATAATCTTCTTGTCTTCAAACGTCAATATTATTTTACAGTATAGCACATATTTGGTTTATATCAAAATGCTGTTGATATAAGGGTAAAGGGAGGTTCTTGCACGAACGTTGAACCTGATATAATTTCCGTCTAACGTGAACATTTTGACGTGAACTCTGTGTCTGACTCAATGTCTTTCAGCCACTATACATCTCACTATTCTCTTTATTTCTTATTAAGTACCAACGCCCTTTCTACTATAACAAAATATATCGACTAAAAAATCCTTGTAGATCCAAGACAAGTAGCAACTTTATTTGAAAAGTACACAGGATGCAAAATAATAACTTGCAAATGGTGAACACGAGTTAATCGATTCAACAGCCGCAGAAGGGTATATGATTTTTAAAAATTTTATTTTTGTTGATTCAAATATTCTATTTTCTAATATTCAAACTATATAAATATCATTGATTTTTTACCGAATCTAATACAACCCTTCACTTTACTATCCCTACTAATGAACACTAATGATATCCTATCCTAGGGGATATGTCTTCCTGGGGATGTCTTATATAATGATGCCAAGGGGAATAGCTTTGTATGATAGTGCCCTTAGGGGGGTATCTATATAATGATTCCAAGGAAAATGTTTTTATTAAATGATGTCCAAGGGGATGTCTCTATTATAATGCCCAGGGGATAACTTTATATGATGATGCCCAGTGAAATGCTTAATATGCTACTCTAAAAATAAATGTCTTTTAAAATGATGCCCTATGGAATGTCTTCTTATAATGATGCCCATGTGGTGTCTTTTTCTAATAATGACAAGGGGCAAGTCTTTATAGTATTGCCCAGGGGAATTTTCTTTATATATTATGATGCCCAGTTGAATGTTTTCATGATTGTAATGATACCCTAAAAAATGTCTTTAACAATGATGACCTAGGGGATGTCTTTTTATAATAATAACCCACAGAAATGTCTTTTTATAATAATTCTCAGGGAATGTCGTTTTTATAATGGTGGCTAGGGGAATGTCTTACATAATAATACCCAGGCAAAATTTCTTTATATAATAACGCCCTATGAGATGTCGTTTTTATAAATGATGTCCTAGGGGAATGTCTTATATAATGATGCCTATGGAGAATGTCTATATAATAATTCCCAGGGGAATGGCTTTATATAATAATGCCCTTGTGAGATGTATTAATGTAATGATGCCCAGGGAAATGTCCCGATATAATGACACCCTAGGAGAATGTCTTCTTATAATGATGCCCAAGGTGGTGTTTTCATGTAAGGATGCTCGATTTTATGTCTTTTTAAAATGATACCCAGGGGATGTCTTCTTATAATGTTGTCTCTATTATATACTGTTCTTACAAATTTATTTGGTATTTGGTACATTGCTGAAAATTTTTGATGTTTTAAGTAATAGGTTAATGCTACAATTTTCAGTTTGGATTACAGACAGATGGTCACCTTTAAAACAGTCCATAACTTTTTCAAATCAACTTGGATTTTCATTAAACATTACTGCTACCTTTATTATTTACTGTTCTTACAAATAAAAAAGTTATTTGATATTTGGTTCATTGCTGTGAAATATTTAATTTTCTAAGAATGGCTTTATATGATAATACCCTAGGGGAATGTCTTAAATAATGATGCCCTGGGTGAATGTCTTTATATTATAATGTCCTAGAGGTATGTCTATATAATACTTCACTGGGGAAATGGCTTTATATAATTATGCCCTATTGGTATGTGCATATGATAATTCCCAGTGGATGTATTTTTAAAACGAAAAGTCCCTAATCAAATGGCAAAATCAAAAGCTCAAACACATCAAACGAATGGTTAACAACTGTCATATACCTGACTTGGTACAGGCATTTTCTTATGTAGAAAATTGTTGATTGAACCTTGTTTATAGCTAGCTTAACTTTTCACTTGTATGCAAGTCGCATCAATTTTCATTATATTGACAACAATACGTGAACAAGAAAAACCTCAGACATACTAGTAACTTCATTATTTAACTCAAATGTTCAAATCGAATTTCCCAAAACTTCCAAGATTTTTTTCTAAGAGATGCCACAAGGTCCTTTAGTCAGTATAATTGCTCCAGAAACCCCAGACTCCGTTCATTTGTGTTTTTGTAAGCATTTCATTTATGAATGGTAATTTACTAACTTTTCATTTACATCATTAAAAAATATATTCTTTAGTTTGTTGTTTGGTGGTGTCAAACATGTAACAGCTTACTGGATCTGTCTGCATCATTATCACAGCCAAATGTAAACAATATATATGCTTCTACATTGGCTAGAGGTATAGGGGGAGGGTTGAGATCTCACAAACATGTTTAACCCCGCCGCATTTTTGCGCCTGTCCCAAGTCAGGAGCCTCTAGCCTTTGTTAGGCTTGTATTATTTTAATTTTAGTTTCTTGTGTACAATTTGGAAATTAATATGGCGTTCATTATCACTGAACTAGTATATATTTGTTTAGGGGCCAGCTGAAGGACGCCTCCGGGTGAGGGAATTTTTCGCTACATTGAAGACCTGTTGGTGACCTTCTGCTGTTGTTTTTTTCTATGGTCGGGTTGTTGTCTCTTCGGCACATTCCCCATTTCCATTCTCAATTTTATTGATTACTGTTTGTTTTACTACTATGTTAAAACGCACTAATGACTTTCAATACATGTGTAAGAGTTGTCTCCAATATACCAGATCAACACGCTTAAGCGCTGCATTCATTGTACGCTTCTTTCTATCTTTGATGTATGGGGGCTGGATTAAGCCAGTTCTTCAATTTAATTCACCTGTCCAGTGTGAGTTTCTACAACCACTTGGTATCTGTCATCATTTAACGAATCATGAATCTCCACTGAATTAATTTGGCCGACTAAATAAATGGCAAAAGCAGTATACCGGTGTTCAAAAGTCAATAATCGATTGAGAGAAAACGGATCGGAGTAACAAACTAAAATCGAGACAAGCACATTAAATATAAGAGGAAAACAAAGGAACAACAGGAACACTGAAGTGCATCAAGAACAAACGCATACATACATAGAAACTAAACTGTTTGATAACAACTGCAATATTCTTGACTTGGCATACGACATTTTAAGAAAAAAAATATGTTGAGTTGAATCTGGTTTAATGGCTAGCCAAACTACTTACTTTAAGACAACACCACATGATATAAAAAACAGTGACGCACATGCAATCTTTTTTTCTCGTCCAAAGAGTTTTCATGAAAATGATGCCATAAAAAGGCAATTTCGAAATTACACACAAGTATTTGGATTACAAGTGAATAGACAACAGATTACCTAACTGAAACCATAATATGAACTAAAATTAATACATGAAGTTGGATGTACAAAATACAGAGACAGTTCGTTTAGCAATGAAAATTTATCAGATGGAATGTTCTGCAATTCTTTATGAAAGTATGAAAGTGTAGGATATCCGAGCCTTCATTCAACTAGCTGCAGCCTACTGATAATATTTGTGCTAATCATGTACATTGTATTCGACCTCATTTCACGACTCCGTGCACAAGGTTACGTTTACGTGGTCAATTCAATATCTAAGATACTACAAATAAGTATACTATATAAGTATATTGTGCATTGAATGATTGTAAGGTGTACATGTCCAACTGACTTGACCTCATTTTTATAGTTCAGCGTTTAAGTTAAATTTTTGTGTTTTGGTCTTTTTTTCTAATACTAATGCAACAGGTTAACGAATAAATTATAAACTACAATTCAGTCCTTGGGTCTTAAACTTTTTAACAAACAGAATTCTTTGAAGGTGAAACATCAAATAAAATTCCTGTCATATTTAGAGTACCACAAGACACAGTGCTTGATCTAATTTTATTCTATTATTTATTAATGATTTGGCAGAATATATTGAGCATAGTATGTTCGAATGGTTTGCAGATGACAGTTTGATTTGGGAGTGGAACTGACTCATCCATTTTCACCATGATGAATGCAACATTCTCAGTGTAACACAAAAACGGAAACCTTTATAATTCACTTACAAATTACACTTTAGAAAAGTTGACTATAAATACAAATTATTTGGTATAACTATTCAATCAAACTTTAAATATGATAACCATATTGATTCTATGACATTATAGACACCCGTACCGTCTTCAACAATAAAAAAAACCCATAAGACGTTTAGTCGGCTATTAAGGGCAATTGCCTACAACATAATTAACATCGAATATGTGACGTTAATTCTGATAATCAAGAGATGTAATGTAATCTATAAAATCAAATAGATAGTTAGTAACATTTAAAAGGGGTTTCTTTATAAACACAGGGATTTTTTTCATATTGAACGGGTAAACTATTGACATAACATTAAAATTGAGATTGGAAATGAGACATGTGTCAAAGAAACAAAAACCCAGCCAAAGAGCAGCTAAAACACTTGTATACATGTAGAAAAATATGTATTTTTCATTATGCTAATGATTAAATAGGACTACTTAGCAAAATATGTTGTATGAAACATGTACCATGATATATAATGCCGTTCGCCAAATTATATTTATATTTGATTTATAATAAAATTATCTTAACTTGCTAGTTTTATTATATGTATATGCCGTTCTTTTCAAGAAATAATATTACAAATCTTGAAACAGGTCGGGACCACTACCTTATATGGAAATGCATAAATTAGCATACCTATGTTCTCGCACATGTAATTGTTTATTTACATGTGACGCAATTTATTTCTACCTAGGTTTTTGACCAATCCACTAAATGAGTCACAATGCATGATGGACTACTACGCGTTTCCAATCAACCAAGGACACGTGTTATTTACTGAAATACAACACATTTTTCGTGCAATGCCGGATTCTCAATTTCGCTTAGTTTTTCATTTTGTGTATCCTCATTTATAGTTCGTGATATAAAGTATTACTTCCATGCTCAGATTAACGAAGAGTTGATTCTATGCGAAGAAAAAGGGTTTGAATTACCCGATATATAGCCATTAACATGTTTGATGATGGCACAGAGATTTCATGTATTTGTCCACAAGAAGCAACAAAACAACAGCGAAAAAACACAATTACCCATGAGACAAACTTACTGGTGTAAAGTAAGCCGTCGATAACAGCCGGTGCTGATATTTCTTGTCCTTTTATATATTTAATTGGGCCGTTTTTTTGTTGTTGTTTTTTTGTTTGGATTGTTTTACACAAGTAATTTTTGGGTCATTAATAGCTTACTTTTCAGCATTGGACCTATGTTTTGCAGTACAACACAACATCTTGTATTTGTTTGCTACTTGTTGGTATAACAAATTAAAGCTTTATATATCAGTAAATAGTCCCAGAATTGATATTCTCATCAAAACGCTAGAAATGGTCTAAATAATATGAATTCTGGACTTGTTTATTTATTTTTCCTTTCTCTCTGCTTCGTTAGTACCCACTTTTCGATGAAGATGATACACAGTATACCTTGTAAATTATAAATCAAACATAAAGTCGACGCCCGGCTAATAATCTTCAATAAATGAATGATTGAAGAATCTTAAAAAAAAATAACTATGTTTAAAGCAAGTGATGATTGTTAGGTGTACATGTTTGTCTTGCAGGATTCATCAGACCATGACCTTATATCTAAAGCATATTTGGTGTATGAAATTACTGTAAGTTTTACATGTATGTCCAATTTATCAAACCTAGACCTCATTTTTTTTATCGTTTATGTGATCGTTATAGTTAAGTCTTATATTAAGGACTATCAACATTCAATCAATCCCATTATGGCCCGCAAAGAAGCTGAGACGTTTCCACCTTACTCTTCTCATTCCACTTTTGTAAACTTTACGTAACCGGAAAATGTTAAACAAGTAACTACTAACATGATCTAACATAGGGAAAAAAATAACGTTAAGTTTGTTTTGAAATTATGGACATTTATATTGATAATTTTATCATGTTTATCAGGTCGTAAGCAAACAAGTAAAAGTTAAATGCTTTTTGTATTTCAAAAAGAGATAATATTTTGTGGTTTTGATGGGCATTTTTTCCCATCGGTGTACCCTTCCGGAGCACCTGAGATCACCCCCAAGTTTTTGGTGAGATTCGTGTTGCTCGGTCTTTAGTTTTCTATGTTGTGTCTTCTGTACTATTATATGTCTGTTTGTCTTTTTATTTTTAGCCATGGCGTTGTCAGTTTATTTTCTATCTATGAGTTTGAGTTTCCCTCTGGTATCTTTCGTCCCTCTCTCTTTTATTGTAAACAGAAAGGTTATACTTTCAATCATGGAGATAACACAAAATAAAACGAATTCGTTGAGTATATTTGTATGTACTTCTTATTGCTATAGATGCTTGATGTAAAGGTAGACACTTTCATTGACAACATTTCTTGATAATTGATCAAAAGCCATACACAACTAACCAAATACATCTAGTAATTAATCAAATATTAAGGTTACTATTACCTTAGCTGTATTTGGCAAAACTTTTAGGAATTTTGGTCCTCAATGCTCTTCAACTTCGTACTTTATTTCGCCTTTTTATCTTTTTTGGATTCGAGCGTCACTGATGCGTCTTTTGTAGACGAAACGCGCGTCTGGCATATATACTAAATTTAGTCCTGGTATATATGATGAGTTTATTTAATATATATTTTTTTCATTGAAGATATCTACTAAAATAATGTCAGATGTCCTTATCTTGCCGGTATGGTCTCTTCTAAGTGATAAATTTATTTCTCCTATTAACACTCTTAGACAACTATAATCAATTCAATTCAATTCCAAGTTTATTTCCATATTATTCAGCATGTTTAACCCCGCCACATTCTGTATGTATGTGCATATCCCAAGTCAGGAGCCTGTAGGTCAGTGGTAGTCGTATGTTGCTGTGTTACATATTTGTTTTTCGTTTATCTTTTTGTACATTAATAAGGCCTTTATTGATCTCGTTTTAATTGTTTGCATTTGTCATTTCGGGGCCTTTTATAGCTGACTATGCAGTATCGGCTATGTTTATTGTTGGAGGCTGTATTTTAACCTATTGTTGGTAATCTCTGTATGATTTGGTCTCTTGTGAAGAGATGTCTCATAGGCAATCATATCACATCTTTTTTTATTAAACAATGTGTGATTGAAAAAAACAAACCCATAGCATTATATAAATAAAGGCAACAGTAGAATACCGCTGTTCAAAACTCGTAAATCGATGGATAAATGACAAGAAGAAAGCATGAATGATTATAATGAACAAGAACAGCATGTATGATTATAATGAAGAAGCTAATAAATACTTAGAATTATATAGTCGAACAGTTAACAATTGAATAATGATTCCCCACCCTAGAACGATTTACTGGTTAATGTATATCACACGTAAAAAGTATTAATAGAAACGACCTACTGTTGATATTTTCAGAATAGTTTTGACCACTTTGCCAAGTCAATACAAAATAAACGTCATTATAAACTGAACATAACAAAGGACGATGTCGGGAAATTGTGGTAACTAAAATTCTGAACACTGTAAGACTAGTACTAGACTTCCACAAGATTAGTTCTGATTCTTATCGTTTTTACTCTGTTTTAGATAATGGAGTGTCAACCATGTTGTGAACAGGGTCAAACTGCATCTGCAGAACTTTGGTGCACCGAATGAGAGGAAGCACTTTGTGATTACTGTAAATCCTTACACAGATCATTCAAAGTTAGCAGAAATCACAAGGTGTCCACATTACGCCCCTTATCAGGAAACCAATCGTCTGACAAGCAGAAAGAACTTGCAGATAATGAAAAAAACAAATGGCTCATATGTGATGAACATCGCGATAAATATTTAGAATACTTTTGTATAAAACATGACAATCCGTGTTGCATTCTTTGTAAACGACAATACCATAGAGATTGCTGCAGCGTTGAAAAGATTGATGACGTTGTAGATGAAGGTAAACTGACAGCAACTACAGTAAACCTCAAGCCCGTAGCCAGGAATTTTCAAGGAGGGGGGGGGGAGGGTCATTTGGACTTACGAACTCGACTTTAACAGTCACAATTGGAACAGAACGTTGACTTCAACAGTGCTTATTTGTTTTCAAAGGGGGTTCGTCCGAACCCCACTGGCTACGGGTATGAACCTCATATCAGGGATCGAACAACGCAAAAACGTCTTAACTAAAGTCGCAAACAATAAAAAATCACATATGGGAGATTTAGAAACCATCAAAGTTAATTGTATTGAAAAATTAAAGGACACTAGAAATACCACTAATAAGCATCTTGTTTTTTTGCAAAATGAGATCGAGCAAGACATAAACAACACCTATGAAAATGACAACATGGGAGTAAGCAAAAGGGTAAAGGATCTTTCAGGCAAAATCGAATATATAACCGACCTATACAAAGTTATTGATGACACTGCAAACCAATCTAAGCTGTCTCTAAGACAAAAAATATTTGACGGTAATGCGCATGACACATATGGAGGGTGGTAACATGGAAAGTCAAGAGTCCTTAACAGAATGCAATTTGCAAGGTAGCAGTGATGCCAACCTGTCTTACGAGAAAACAGAAGATAGCATAACCATACGAGTCAATCGCAATTTGCCAAAGACAGATAGCAAGCTTGAAAAATCTCTTAAACATGAAGATGATAAATTATTGAAGTTCTCTTCTGTAGTTGAACTTGAACTAAACGAATCACTAAACAGACAGTTTTGAAATGCCTGAACCAGTTCCAGATTTAACTACTCTTCAGACAAATGCACCTTCCATGCCTGTCTCATGTTCTACAACCTTGCCTGTAGAATTGTCATTAGTGTCATTACCTGTGTCATTGTCGTCAGTTTCCGTAACACAAACTACCAAGGGTCTTTGTGCAGCAACCAGAGAAGAAGTTTCAGTATTTGAATTCTTTCTGAGAAATTCTTTTTTTATTGAAAAAAGAAACAAAAATATTTTTATTACTGATGCACAATTCATGCCAAACGATTATTACATTTCTTCTTCTCTTAATACCCATATATCAGAACCTCATATTATTCTCATCATAATAATAACAAGAAATAGTAAAGTGGAATACCACATGACAGAGCCGATGGCTGGTTTAATTACCATTTAATAATATATTTCATATACAAAATACTAAACATTTTATAATGTCCACATATAAATATGTAAAAAAGTTCAATGAACACACACACGTATGTAAAGCAAACCAATCTCTTCATGCATGGTACAAAATCTTAGATAACAGTAGTATTAAAAAATTCACGTGACCGATCGAGTGGACCCTGTCGTGCCGAATGATTTAACAACCAAATTGGATAAAACACATAACCTTAAAACGCCACCCATGGGCAGACAATTCAAAAGAAAATAATTTCATTTTAATTCTTAAAATCAAACGAATGAAATTATATTTCTTCTTCCGTTAATACCCATTTATCAGAACCTCATATTATCTCATCATAATAATAACAAGAAATAGTAAAGTGCAATACCACACGATAGAGCCGATGGCCGAAACACAAAGAACGGGAAAATTTAGAAGAAAGTTTTATATCATGCAATAAAAGAATTCAAAATTTAAACAATAAATCTATAACCCTAAATTTTTGGACACTTGCAAATCATCTAGGGAGTCCTTAACGTAGCCATATTTGGCCTTTTCAGAACGCCATCTACCGTGTCTCTTAAAAAAGCGGTCTGGTAAACCCAAATTAGCACACACATTAGCACCCCAGACATCAAACTGTGCAAACGATATCGCTTAATGTTATGAACAAAGGCTTGAAAGCTTGAAAAATATCAGCCCACGGCAAATACAATTCCATGTTTTTTACTGGACACTTATTTGAATTTGTACGGGCAATTAATACTGAATTGCCATCTCTATATACATTTGATTTACTATGTTGAATGAGAATTGACATATAACACTCTAGAATAATTATATCACTTCTTCTAATATTAAGCAACTCAGAAACTCTTTAAAAAACCAGCAAATGCAGTGAAACACGCACAAATTATACTTTGATTATACAAGTTACCAAAATAAAACATGGCATCATATATTTTATGCAGAAATTCTACCGAAATAGGTTCCTTTATATTCGTAGGAGTAACCAAGCTACGTTTCGCACCTTTTAACACATTAATTACTTAAGATGAATCAGTTGGTGACCATGATGATTCAATAAGTGAATGTATCTACTTTAAAGAATAAAAAGCCTGAACGACTGGACTAACAGTATTGTTCGATTGTGTCAAAGAAGCTAAATATATAGCAACGTAAAACGCTTTAGCTGGTAAAATGTCATCGTTTTCAATTCCGTTCAAAGTAGCCCATTTTTTCCATCGTAAACAAACTTTGATAATATCCCTTTATCGTAGAAACTACTCGTGATTCCGAAAGTAATTCTGGAAGTAAATTCACTTTACAAACTAATGAGACAGGTAGATTCTGTAATTCTCCAGCAAATGCCTGCAAAAATATATTTGTAATTGAAAGGAAACATTAACAATGATTAATAATGAAAACTATCAAACATTATAAATATCAGCCAAGTACTATGCATATCCAAAACAAATTAATATCAAATCACACTAAGATTCCAATTCTAGTAATAAAATTGAGAATGGAAATGGGGAATGTGCCAAAGAAACAACAACCCGACCATAGGGCAGACATAAAGCTAGTAATCTATAACAAGAGATCAAGAGAGAATTTATAAGACATGTTCACATCAAAGAGATCTATATAGTATATGCTCACATCAAAGTGATCTATAATACATGCTCACATCAAAGTGATCTATAATACATGTTCACATCAAAGAGATCTATATAGTATATGCTCACATCAAAGTGATCTATAATACATGCTCACATCAAAGTGATCTATAATACATACTCACATCAAAGTGATATATAATACATGCTCACATCAAAGTGAACTAACTGAATGTCAAATCCGTCCTTAATGCTAACATGCGAAAAATCAAATCAACCTCGCCAATTATGGCCTTCTTACTCTTACAAGTTATATAACCATTTTTGTAAGTAGAAAGATCTATAAAATTTGTCACATCAGAAATGAAACCATCATCATTATATAAAGGACAAAGCATTGCCCAATAACTGGCAGAGGGCCAGTAAGATAAAGTTTGTATTTTTAATTTGCTGCATATATATTACATGTATTAAAGCGCATGAAATCTAAAACACAGGTGTAACGAACAACCTGTCTCGTTAATCAACCGTGAAAGAGTAAACACCTGATAAATTCACATTCCAAAATTTGGATCAAAGGCAAAAAAAATCAACCTCATGAGGTCCCCATAGGGATTCAACTATCTGAAATACAAATTCAGAAATAGCACAATCATCTGAATCATCAATCTGACTTAGGTAATCTGGTCTCTCAATTTCAGTACACGAAATCCATACCATGTCAATATAAACATTGTGCTTAAAACATGTGCTTTTATACATGTGCGTAATACTAACTTTTGCAATACCGATTTTGTGCTCACTGCACTAAAATGCTAACAACATATTGATGTTACATCATACTTAAAAGGTTTAATATTGGCTTTGTGCATGTAAATAAACCTCCAAAAAATAGTTATATATTTTATTTCGTTTGAAATTGGTGTTTTCCCGTTTGCTATTAGTGGTAATTATTTATAGATGGGAACTAGTATAACTAGTTCTGCAACAGCATGTACTATTTATAGAGTTTGATGTCGGGTGTATAATGCACGAGGAAAGTTTTGGCGGTTTCTACGGGTGGGATTTAATGGTACTATATAAAGTTTGGCATTTAAATGTAATATTATCGAAGGTGCTCGCAGTTGCGCCAAATTGAAGTTGGTCACATTGGTATATTGAGTAAAGATGCGAAATAGAAACAATGTTGTATGGAAGTATAATGAATGGATTTTACTAGAAAACGATCAGAGTTTTAGTACAATATTGGAGAGTATTTAGATTGTGGTTTATTTAGACGACTGATAGGGAGCGGCAGAAAGTTCTGAAATTTGTGAAATTATGGACTTGCAGGTTAAAAGTGAGTTAGTAAAAAAATATGGTTTTATTTTAAATTATAGTAAGACTAGAGCATATGGACACCAGTTCAAATTATAGAATGACTAGGTGTTAATTGTAATTTAAAATAAGGGACATTAGCGAGTTTATAAAACATTATATCTGGTTTTTTTTAATGAAATATTACTATTAATTGTGGAAATTTAAGTAAAGTGGGTTGAAAAATAATTTCAATGTTAACAACATTTTGCAGTATTTGTCAATTATGATGAGGCTTTTATGTATGAATATCTTGTAGAGCTTATTGGGATTCTTTTGTATTTTGAAAGACAAAACTTAGGTTTTGGTATTTTGAATATGACAAATCTATTTTAAGGCATCTTTTATATTTTCATAGAATGCCTGAGAGGATTTGTTTTTTTTCGATGCCACCGAATATGCAGATGTACTAGGTAATAAATGTAACACATTTTAAGAGAGATAAATCGGAGTGAACCAAGAGTTAAACTAGGAGAGAATTAAAAGCGATAAGCAATTATATTTTACAATCCGTACATAACCTATTGAGTGGATAATTAGTTTAGATTTTCACCGATAATTAGAATGTATAAACTAAAGAAAATAAGAAAAGTTTGTATGAAGTAGAAGCTTCAGACACAGCTTTAGAGTTTTTAACGATATGCTTAAATTGTATTAGATATGATCAAACTGAATGGATTCCTAGAGGTAAATATATAAAAGATGACAAATTCAGTAAAATTTTGATTTCGAAGATCCGGGTGTTTCAGATATTATTTTCAAATAATTTGATCTGTTACGGTGTTCATTCATTTGTGATTTATTTACCGACAGAAGAAATATGGTGTTGTAGTTTTGTTTTAAAGTTTTTTTTTTACACCTGGTACATTCAGTGTTGATGCATTTGCATATGATTGGTCAGCATTAAATAACTGCATTAGTTTGGATAGTTCCTACATGTATAATTATTTGATTGATAGGGTTATTTAATTAATTTTATACTGCATATGTGAAAAGCAACAGCTACATTAGTGGTACTTAAGTGATAATCAGCTGTGAATTGTTTACAGTACGAATATTAATGCTATATAAAATATTTCCGTGATTAGAGAAATCAAATTCAGTGTTATGCAAGGATCGGACGAATACAGCATTTTTGATATGCAACCATTTAACAGTAATTTGTTAGATTTAATTTGGTCTGCCTACTAATAGTAATTTACAAGGTATATATTTAAATAAGATACACTTATAAGGGTATGGCACACAGTGTGTACAGTTTATTCGTGAACAATATAGCTGTTCTGTGACATAATATACAGTATTATGATGGACTTTGTATGGAATTTCATGAGCTATGTTGTACCATAGATGTACAGTGTAGCAGTGTGATTAGATGTTGATGTATGTAGATATGAGATATGTACATGATGTATATATGTATAGACTTTCATGGGTTGTGTTGCACAGTGTAACATAAAGTATCGCAGTGTGGTTAGAAGTTTATTTTTTCACGTGTCGTTAGTTTACGGAGAAATAATTGTATGTACAGTACTAGTGTATAGTTTGTATAAGGTTAAGATACGTGATTATTTTATAGCGGAAATTTTCCTCTGATACTATCACTTTATAGGCCGGTGCAGACAGGGCAACATTCAAGTTTCATTAATATTATGAATGTACAATGATACTTGTATATTTGTTTTTAAAACAATACACGTCCGAGTATGTCTGGCGAGACGTCTTGTCGCATTGGATCGGATTCAGGTTTCCAGTTGACCCCTTTATTAGGTTTATTTGGTTGTTCCTAGCCGGCGGGGTAGTTCCTGAGTTATTCATTTATTCAGTTATTGTGTTTACATTCATGCCAACCATACATAAGTTATTGTTTGTATATGATTCACATTAATTTAGTCAAGTTGTACCTAACAGTTCATGTATATATCCTGGTTTCGTTTTGGGAAAAATTGTGGTCTTTGTTTTTTCATATGTTATATAGATATGAGATATGTATATGTATAGACTTTAACGAGCTATGTTGTACAGTGTACCATAAAGAATCAGTGTGATTAGAAATTGATGTATGTAGATATGAGATACATGTATGTATATGTTTTGACTTTCATGAGCTATGTTGCACAGTGTAACATAAAGACTCACACAATGTGATTAGGAGTTGATGTATGTAGATATGATATATGTATATGTTTTGACTTTCGTGAGCTATGTTGCACAGTGTAACATAAAGAATCACACAATGTGATTAGAAATTGATGTATGTAGATATGAGATATGTATATGTTTTGACTTTCATGAGCTATGTTGCACAGTGTAACATAAAGAATCACACAATGTGATTAGAAGTTGATGTATGTAGATATGATATATGTATATGTTTTGACTTTCATGAGCTATGTTGCACAGTGTAACATAAAGAATCACACAATGTGATTAGAAGTTGATGTATGTAGATATGAGATATGTATATGTATAGACTTTCGTGAGCTATGTTGCACAGGGTAACATAAAGAATCACACAGTGTGATTAGAAGTTGATGTATGTAGATATGAGATATGTATATGTTTTGACTTTCATGAGCTATGTTGCACAGTGTAACATAAAGAATCACACAGTGTGATTAGAAGTTGTATATAGATATGAAGTATGTATATATGAAATATAAATTTTTTTTTGGAAAATTACGTTTTTGGTGTTCCGATTGTCGATTTGGATATGAGATAAGTCATGTTAAGTGCTTAAAGATTTATCTGAAATAAACTTGTTTAGAATCTGCTTCATTTTTGTTTTGTGTTCTCTTTGAAGTCGCGAAGTGTTTACTAGCTAAGAGAAGATAATACACCTTTATCGTACTATAAAGCTCGTGATGTCTGTTTGAAGATTGTTATATGAAGAAAAATTTTAGATCATCAGTTGGTAATATCTTTTTATATCGGCATCCTATTCTGAACTGTTTCATTTCCTTTGTTTCGATGTTACTGCGAGCAACTAATCCTATATCTGTGTTTGTTTTGTTGATAGCCTATTGAATTTAGATATTAAATACTTTAAACTCGGACGAGAATGGCGAGGGAGAATTTAAATATATTTTATTTCGTTTGAAATTGGTGTTTCCCGTTTGCTATTAGGGGTAATTATTTATAGATGGGAACTAGTATAACTAGTTCTGCAACAGTATGTACTATTTATAGAGTTTGATGTCGGGTGTATAATGCACGAAGAAGAAAGTTTTGGCGGTTTCTACGGGTGGGATTTAATGGTACTATATAAAGTTTGGCATTTAAATGTAATATTATCAAAGCTGCTCGCAGTTGCGTCGAATTGAAGTTGGTCACATTAGTATATTGACAGTTGCTGCTATGTTTATTACATACGTACAGGCGTTGGAGGTATTAACCCAGGAAAAAGAAAAGATTCGAATGAGAAACAATGTTATATGTCATGGATTTATATGTCAGTGGTTTGAATCGAAGAAATATGTACAAGAAAGTAAAATAAAATATTGTATCGCAAGAGAAAATGATATGTTACTGCGAGCAATTAATCCTATATCTGTGTTTGATTTGTTTATAGCCTATTGAATTTAGATATTAAATACTTTAAATTCGGACGAGCAGGGCGAGGTAGAATTTAATGATCAATACTTTCTATTGATAAATGTATTTAACTGTTCCATGAGTGAACACTGTTTATCTCAAAAGACAAATATGTCGTCATTAAATAAACAATATTGCCAATAACTGGAGACGTAGATATAAACTGTTCTACCAAAGAAGCTACCTTCCTTACAAATACTTATCGTTTTTGAAGTTAATTTAACCTGGGTAAAAAACGCTATAAATAATTATACCTATTATAACATGTACAATCTGTACAATCATTTGACTACATACATGTAATAGTCGATCAAACAAAATCTGCATTATAAAGCTTATAAATTATTTGACCAACAAATCGATATTGATCTCTTACAATATCTATAATAAATTTAGGCGCACCAATATCTATCCAAAATTGAATTCGTCTGTTAAGTCTACCCTTAACAATAATATCAGATTGTACTAGTTCATATTCAAAATAACCATTGGTGAAATTATATTATCAATACAATTATCTGTAGGTAAAATTTAAGATAATTTAAATACTAATCTTGCAAAAATTCACTGGGGCCTGGTTTGGGTTGCTGGTTTACTGCCGTTGACATACGGACAGCTGGACCGATAGTGTGTGTAGGACCCACAAGAGTAGCAATGTCCCCTCTGTATCTTTCCAGCGTTGAAACCTTGCTGAAGGGGAATTCCGTTGAACCAAGGTTGCTGAGGCTCACGAAAGGGCGAACATTGGAGCCTGTCTAATAGAGATTGATTGCTGACCTTAGATTTTGAACCAGTTTCTCTATCCTGCTTAGCGTTCACTGTCTTCTTACGGACAGCTCTATTATCAGCTCGAATTATTTTAGCTTCATCCTCGGAATCACTTGCAATATGATTGGCGTCATATTGCCTAGCAGTATCCCAACCTTCTTCAGAGGTGTCAGCTGTCTTAATAAGTTTGTTGCGATGCTTCATCTTGTCTACGGTAGAGGATAACACATCTCGTGCATAATCTACTTTCCCATTATCTATGGCTCACAAGTCTGAATAAGATCCTCGAGATTTTCAGTGTTAAAGTTAAACTGAATCTTGTTACCTTCATATTTCCATTTATATGTAGTGTCTGGTTTAAGCTTCTTCACCTGGGACTTCATCAATTGGTTAGCGACTACAATCTCAATAATGATGAACTGCTCGTTATGAATGATAATGCACGATCAGTATTTATATTCAAGAAAAAGTAACAAATTTAATGTTTATAGCGTTAAAAAAGTTGAATCATCTTAACTGTAAATAATATTTTCCATGTGAAATTAAGTCGAATTTTATCACCTATTCTTTTGCTCTGAATCACACGCCATTTAAATCCAACTTTAGTTAAAATAGCTCAAGAAGGGCACATTATGGTTATAAGCACCCTTTGCGGACTGGTATATGCTGGTGAAACGGCGTAATAATCATATATGCAGCCACAATTAAGACTTAAAAAAACATACAATGACATTGTTAACCACATTTTAATCATTCTGGTAATTTAACATTTCTGAGAGTTCGCATCATCGAAAAACAAACAACAGTATAAACAATCATCATTTTGCAGTCCTTCTCTGTAGAAAAAGGATTGCTAGTGGATTCGATAATTGTAAAAATGAGACCCCCTTTTCCGCTTTGGGTTGGGATCCGTGTTGCTCATGTAGTCTTATGTCTTTTCTATGTTGTGTTTGGTATACTGTTGTTTGTTTGTCTTTTTCGTTTTTATCCGTTGCACTGTCCGTTTATTTTCGACATATGAATTTCGATGTCCATTTGATATGTTTCGCATCTCCTTGTGAACTTCGAAAGCAGCGATACCATGTAGTTGCAAGGACAAAATTTGTGGTATTAGTATTCTATCTAGTCCTGCGTGTAGTTTAGTGAATGTGATAGATATCTCCACCCGAGTAGACGTAGTCATTGGTATCGTCATTATACGTCACCTACTCTCTTATCAGAAACTTATGTCTTTTATGCAGAAGCTGTTGTGTATTCTTCATATTCGTACGAAACGTTATCCACTTCCCCATTTCTTTTTCTGTGCAACATCTGATGTACATCTTTCTAATTATCAAAGGTCTAAATAATCCGATAGGAATGGAAACAACGGTGAAAAGAATTTATCCAAGTTATGAAAATGGCAAAATTTTTGTAAAACAGTCACATCACTTACCAGCCAAGCCTGTTTCATACAGCTCATATCAAGCTCCTGACAGGCGCATACAAATTACGGTGGAATTAAAAAATGTTTTTACTCGCTCTGCCCTTCCCTTTAAGAATGTTTTCTGTTCATGTTATAATTATTATATTTAACTTGTGTCATTTATTAGTATTTTAAATATATGCTTGTTGTTCTGATACATCTGTCAGTGTGGCTTGAGATCATAACATAAGTTTATTTTATTCCAGTCACTGATGAGTCTTATGTAGACGAAACGCGCGTCTGGCGTATACAATTATAATCCTGGTACTTTTGATAACTATTTACACCACTGGGTCGATGCCACTGCTGGTGGACGTTTCGTCCCCGAGGGTATCACCAGCCCAGTAGTCAGCACTTCGGTGTTGACATGAATATTATATGCTAAATCATTAACTTTCTGACTCATTCACTTGAGTTAAAAACAAACGGAAATTTGTACTGCTGCTCTTCAAACAAATGTCACCTTAAGCCCGTAAACACGATGTCTTAGTTTGGTTGAAACTGTACGATTACGTTTAAGATAGTTAGTGCTCTCAAAAGACCTTTTTCAACGATTTGAATTTTACAGATAAGGTGAGATGACGAATAGACGAAAACTTCTGAAGTTAGCATTTTCTTAAGATTCTGCTACGAAACAAGAAGAGCATGTATGACTCTTGTGAGCGTCTAAATGTTATTTCAATATACAAAAAAAGAAAAAAAGAGCTCGTTAAGATCCTCATTATTAGTGACACGACAGACCTTTAAACTCTTTTTTATCAATAACTTTAATACTTGTTGATCAACCGTAGTCGATCTTATCTGAAAAGAATGCATTATATCATTCTAAAATTTTAAATTGTTTATATTTTATATTCTTTATATTGTGCATGTTGTAAGAATTTTATAATTTGTTCATATAAAAGAAAAAAATCAAATCCTCACAAAAAACAAAAAAACGGAATACAGCTTTACATATTTGTTGTCGAAGTGATTTAATATTGCAGATTTGTCAAACTACAGGTAGGTGACAATTTTATACTACTACTATTCGCTTGCAGGGAACAAAATTATATCCATATTTAGTACCTCATTATCAAAAATTCCAAACTTAGGAATTTCCTTGAATGAGACTGTGATTACATTGACCTTTGATAGTTCATATACACTATGTTTGTTGTATATCGTATCGAGCAGAGTTGGTAAAACGCCAAGAATGGACAACTTATTAATAACATTTGAAATCGTTCTTACGATCAACGAGTTTTCTAATTTCTAGACTTATATATATGCAAGTAATCAATAGTGTTAGATGGAAATGCAGTCAAGGAATTCCATAACGAGATATTTTCTATGTGAAGGCGGTGTCGTCTTTTAAAATGAAAGAATCACAGAACTAAAGATTTGTTATCACATAATTGTAGAAACAAACGGATGCAGGCAAATTCATTGCACTTTAAGACTAGCCTCGAACAAAACCGTTACAGAATGTGTGACACAGGGAATACAATCAGGCTGCAGCACACGGAAGCGAGAACTATTTGTACAAAGTATTTTGTTTCAGATGGTCTAATATCGTTAATGTAATAGTATTCGTAGATGATTTTGTCATGGGTTACTGTGTCGGTGATCTGTCTGTGTCATTAGTCGGCGTCGTAAAATATTGATAATACCTACTTTTAGTTAATGATAAGGTGGTGTTCTATATAAATACAATACCAACTAGAACGCCCACTAAAAGCAATTAGAACCATCTTATTCTTGTTTATCGTACCATGATAACAAATCGTTTCTCGAACATCGTGAAATCGTTATTTGTTTTTTTTTAATCCCTACCACAAAATTAATAAAACCTTTAAGACGATGTCTACCTGTTGATACTTTTTATAATGTTTGTTTGTTATTTTGTATTAATATGGATCTTGTCTATAAACCAGCTTTGATTATTTGGAATATCTGCTTATTTTCACTTCTTCGTACGAAATTTGTATGAACAACAACATTATTGTCCTTAAATCTGCACAGGGAAGTTTTAGCTAGCTCTAATTGTATAGTTTTATTGTAGATATTCACCCCAATTTGTATCTAGTGTTAAGTTATACATTTATATGACATAACTTTCTTGGTATTCCTAATTATTGGAAGAATTTTATACACATAAGAAGTATACCTAACACGACAAAGTTATTTTTCATTTACCTGTAGATATTATAAAAACCGTTTTTTTCATAAGTAATTATTTTCGAAGGGTTACATATTTCGCGTTGGTGTTTTGCCATGGTTTGTTTGGACTTGTTTGTTTGCGTTTTGGCCTATTATGTCTGTCCCTAATATTTTATTAACTGTGTATTTGCATCCAGGTATCGCAGATCAAATTTATTCGTTCATAGTGTGTTAATTTACGCTTTTTGATTGAGTCAAGCCTTCCAATTGATATTTTATCGTGTGGTTTTCTATGTTGTGATTTTATATTTGTTTCAGAAAAGAGGAGAAGGTTTGGTACCATTATAAAACGTTTAATCCCCCTGCAAATGTTTGCACCTAATTTAAGTCAGGAATCTGATGTACAGTAGTTGTCGTTTGTTTATGTAATTTATACGTGTATCTCGTTTCTCGTTTTTTATATAGATTATACCGTTGGTTTTCCCGTTTGAATGGTTTTACACTAGTAATTTTGGGGCTATTTATAGCTTTTTATTCGGTGTGAGCCAAGGCTCCGTGTTGAAGGCCGTACATTGACCTGTAATGGTTTACTTTTATAAATTGTTATTTGGATGGAGAAATGTCTCATTGGCACTCACACCATATCTTCATATATCTATGTAAGATGTGGTTTATACGTCAGTAAGTTAACAATCTACAGAATGAACAAAACCAGGACGCCAAGTCATCTAGAGGTATACTTAAGGTCTTGAAATTTGTTATGTTTTTTTTTCTATTCATAGTTTGGATACGTATTCTTGAAGTTCAATTGCAATATTTTTATTTTTGGTAACATGTTCATTAAAAATTCAATAAGCTGTTACAACTTCAGAATAAACACACGCAATAAAGATGATTTATGAAATATGCAAAGACAAAGTCTTCAATTAAATGTATCGGAACTGGAACTTCCAAATTTTAGATTTAAAATGTTTCTTTTTCCATAGAAGGAGAAGACCAATATAAATGGAAAATACTTTAAATGAGAATGATAAAAGCGAAGTATATCATAAATATGATAATCATCAGGAGGATCCAATGTATTCAGTGAAATTAAGACTTCTTTCTGAATGCCAGAGCCTTGTTGGAAATGATAGACAAGGAAGATCACCTCTGAACATTGCTGTTATTGGACAAATTGGTTGCGGAAAGTCGTCGTTTCTTAACACGATTTTTACCAGTTTTAATACAGATTGTTGGCGGGATATAGCTACATCAGGATTTTTTAAGATAGAAGGTCCTCAACTACATTGCACTGAGCGGTTTAGAAGGTAAGTGAAATTAAAAGATGTGTATGAAGAAACAATGGGCAATGCACAGGCATTTCATTATTTATGTATCCTAAAAATGACATCCAGTTTGCATTCATTTGATATTAAAGTGCTATTCAAATGATGTATGAATAACTTGAACTCCGTGTACACTTCTTCATAATACTTTCATTCAATGCAAAAGGTAAACTTGCTATTCCAAAACGTTGCTTTTCATCAAATGTTCAGTATAACTTGCTTGATACTGCTGTTGGTGAACCATCCGAACGCACGTAACCAGTCGTTAATGATCAATACTTCTACTTCGGCAATATTGAATATAAAACATGTTGATTGTAAATTTTAAGATGGAAGGGTTTTAAACCTTAGTTTGCAATACTCATAGTCAAATATGTAAATTGACACGACGCGGTCTTTTTTATTGTTTTTCTTATCATTGTATGCTACTTTATATGTTGTCTCGTAGCGTTTTGATACGATAGTATACCATATGATATACTCAATACCACTTATGATAGGAGATATAGGTGGCTTGGAAATATTTTCATGGATATAATATATTCGATGAAAAAAAAGGTTTAATTTTATTTCCAATTCACTTTTTGAACCGTTTTTGCACAACTTTTTTGAACTTTGAGTCTTCAATGCTCTTCAACTTCGTACTTGTTTGGCTCTATAACTATTTTGATCTGAGCGTCACTGATAAGTTTTATGTAGACGACTGGCGTATTATAAATCATAATCCTGGTACCTTTGATTACTATTTACACCACTGGCTCGATTTCACTGCTGGTTGACGTTTCGTCCCTAAACGGTATCACGAGTAGTCAGCACTTCGGTCGGTGTTGACATGACTATCAATTAAATGGTTATCTTTATAAATTTCCTGTTGCAAAACTTTGGATTTTTCGAAAACCTAAGGATTTTCTGATCGAAGAAAAAGATCACCTTAGCCGTTTTGGCCCAACTTTTGGGTCGTCAATGCCATTTAAATTTGTACTTGTGTGGCTTTATAACTATTTTTATCTGAGCGTCAATGATGAGTCTTACAATTATTTAGTAAAATGAGCCACTCAGATTAAAAGACAAATATATAAGCTTCTTTCTATGTCACATATAACAATATTCCAACACTCATTTAGGTATTATTATTCTTCCTTGTGAATATCTGTTTCACAGATGACGACGGATATGTTTCAATAGTCGTAACCATAATTCTCCTATCCATTTCCCCTAATGTGACATACCGAATAATATTTATCACCGGGTTTGTAATTTCCTAAGCAGATGGAGTATGATCTGATTATCCTTCCTGGACAGATGAGATCAATCTTAGTTGTTTGGTTTGGGTTAGTGATTCTATATAAGTCTCTATAAGTTTTTATGTTGTGTTTTTTATACTTTTGTTTGCCTTTTGTTCTTTTCTTTTTTTGTTCCGGTGTTGTCAGTTTATATAAAATTGAGAAAGGAAATGGTGAATATGTCAAAGCGACAACCACCCGACCATAGAGCAAACAACAGCCGAAGGCAACCAATGGGTCTTCAATGTAGCGAGAATTCCCGCACCCGTAGGTGTCCTTCAGCTGGCCCCTAAAATATGCATAATAGTACAGTGATAATGGACGTCATACTAAACTCCGAATTATACACAAGAAACTAAAATTTAAAATCATACAAGACTAACAAAGGCCAGAGGCTCCTGACTTGGGACAGGCGCAAAATTGCGGCGGGGTTAAACATGTTTATGAGATCTCAACCCTCCCCCTATACCTCTAGCCAATGTAGAAAAGTAAAAGAATAACAATACGCACATTAAAATTCAGTTCAAGAGAAGTCCGAGTCTGATGTCAAAAGATGTAACAAAAAAAAAATAAATAAAATGACAATAATACATAAATAACAACAGACTACTAGCAGTTAACTGACATGCCAGCTCCAGACCTCAATTAAACTGATTGAAAGATTATGTCTTCATCATATGAATATCAGGTACAATCCCTCCCGTTAGGGGTTTAGTATCATACTATCATAAAATATATGAGAAGAACATAACCCGTGTCATGCCAACAACTGTTTTTTTAGAAATAAATGTGTTTAGTTCCGATGCAAAGACCCTATCAGTGAATCAATGTTAAAGCCAAAATATGCAATCTTTAATGACCTGACAACAGTATCGTAACTATATCCCCTTTTAATAAGTCTATTTAAAGGTTTTGTTAGTTTCTGAGGAGAATACTGACATTTTTGTGCTTTATAAAGAATATTTCCATAAAATTTTGGATGTGAAATACCTGAACGTATAAGATGTCTGCATGTTGAGTTATATTTACGAATTATTTCCTTATACCGGTGATAAAATTTAGTAAATGTTTTGACCAGTTTGTGATATCGAAAACCCTGGTGTAATAATTTTTCAGTAATACATAAATTTCTCTCGCTAAAATCTAATACATTGTTACATACACGAGCGAATCGTACAAGTTGAGATATATAAACACCATAAGATGGTGACAAGGGAACGTCACCATCTAAAAATGGATAATTAACAATAGGAAATGAAAAATCATCTCTTTTATCATAAATTTTTGTATTAAGCTTCCCGTTTATGATATAGATATCAAGATCGAGGAAAGGGCAGTGGTCATTGTTATCATTAGCTTTATTTAAAGTAAGTTCTACAGGATAAATTTCTTTAGTATACATACTGAAGTCGTCATTATTTAGAGCCAATATATCATCCAAATATCTAAAAGTATTGTTAAATTTTTGTATCAAATGTTGTTTTGATGGGTCTTTGCTAATTTTAGTCATAAATTGTAACTCATAACAATACAAAAACAGGTCCGCAATAAGTGGTGCACAGTTAGTCCCCATTGGAATTCCAATAACTTGACGATATATGGAATCTCCAAAGCGAACAAAAATGTTATCAAGTAAAAATTCAAGTGCATAAATAGTATCAAAGCATGTCCAATTGACATAGTTCTTTTGTTTATTGCTACTAAAAAATGATCTAAAAGAGTTTGAACATATGTACTCGCATTCCGACTTTTTAAATGCCCAGTTAATTAGGGATGTGAATTTTTTCTTAATAAGAATATGAGGCAAAGTGGTATATAGGGTAGAAAAATCAAAACTTTGAACAGATTCAAAATCACCAATATATGCATGCAATTTATCAAGTACTTCCAACGAGTTTTTGACACTCCAAAAGTAATTAATTCCACTATTTTCAAAGGCCTTATTTGAACAATTTATTATCAGGTTTTTTATTGTACCAAGTGTACTAGTAAGTAAAACAGACAATTTAGTAGTTGAACAATGGCTGGAAGATGAAATAAATCTATATTTGTAAGGTTTTTTGTGCAGCTTCGGAAGCCAGTACATAGTTGGGACTTTCATTGTGTTTGGTTCTGCTTGTAAAGAAGTAGCTAAAAGTTTATGTTTGTTACAGATGTCGTTTTCTGAAAATGAAGTCAGTTGGAATGTTGGTGAATTCGTGATTTCCTTTTGCAGAACCTCTATATAAAATTTACGTCAAACAATAATGATATTATTAGCAGCTTTATCAGCCGGGACAAAAACAAATTCCTTGGCTAGTTCTGTTAGTTTATTTTTGATACGCGAAATAGGGTTTTTATAGTTTTTGTTGAGGGTAAAATGTTCTTTAAAATGTTGTATTCGAATATCAACTATCTTCATTACTGAATTAAAAAAAGAGTCCAAAGATTTTTTGTCAGCTTTTTCCCGTTTTACCCATTTCAAACAGTAGGCGCGGAGTGAGTCGTTGATGATATTACGACACTCATTCCAGTTAATAGTTGACGGGGGACGATATTTAGGTCCTTTACTGAGGAATGATTTTAACTCTCGGTCGCGAACGATGTTAAGGTCTCCTGTTATAACATGGGAAATTGGTCCATAGGTGTATTCTGAATTACTGCAATTACACGACATAGGTGTATTGTCAGTGATATTTACATCTTTACACAATTGGCTATAATTAAACACATATTTTCGGGTAGATTTCTTGTAAATATAACAAATGAGAGGGAGTTCAGTATTATCAAAATATCCAGGAATTTGGTCTTTAACAGAATGGTCGTTAAAAATACCGGCAATATTTACAAAATCAAAACCTTTATTGACATACTTTATTTTAATAAAATGTTTTTTATGATCTTCAGGGCGATCAATTTTTGGAAACAGTTTAGAATAACAATATGCCATTATAATTTGGACAATTTCATACTTAGGACTGTAATATGAAATTGTGTTGCAATCCTCTAAAATTTTATTTAATTTATTTATAGGTAAAGAACAAAGCTTGGTTAACAGATAATGTCTGCCGTTGTTTTTTGAAATGGAAATTAGGTCCGAAATATTTGTATGGTTGGTCCGAAATTTTCTTTGATTGCGATTTTTTCTGCGTCCATGAGAACGATTTTTACGAACAGTTTTAGAAACTATATCCAAAATGTTAACAGAATCGGTTCTTGATATATTGCCAATTCCCATGATATTATCATTAAGACCGAGAGGGTAGACTGTCTGTAATTTTTTAATCCAATTTAATTCATTTATTTTTCGTGATCGTACAAACTTGGAATGAGATTCACCAGGCTGCTTATTTACTACTTCTAAAGGTTGAACTGTTAAATATTTAATAGGATGACTGTGCTTCTTAAGATGTTGATAATTTGGTCTTTAACAGAATGGTCGTTAAAAATACCGGCAATATTTACAAAATCAAAACCTTTATTGACATACTTTATTTTAATAAAATGTTTTTTATGATCTTCAGGGCGATCATGCACTTTTGAGTTTGAATGTCACTTTGGTATCTTTCTTCTCTCTTTTGCACGAATAACTGATGTTATTAAGTTTGATTTTTGATTTTGAACGTGTATAATAAAAACATCCAACATACAATCAATCATGCTCACTGAAGAAGGTGAGATATTTAAGCGCTATACTCTTATTCTTAACCGATCGTTGTTCTCCATGGCACTTCTTTTTTTTCTTCAATTGGTCGAGGTTTAAAAGAAAAAGATCAAGTGCTAAAAATAGTACAATACAATTAATCGTTATCTGCATATCCGAGGACCTTAAAAGTATTTGATTTATCTTAGCCATATCGTTAAAAGAACTTTGTGTTATTGGCAGTATTTGGTAGTGACTATTACAATCACATCCTTTTTTTTTTAATTGTTGAACACCAAGTTTCCCACGAGTTATTGTGTTGTTTGAAACTGTTTGGTAAATCTATAAGCTAACACAGCCACATGTTCATTCATGCGAGTGCATAGATAAGACATTATATTAGGACATCTCTAGCCGTCTTCTGTATTTTGTATTGCGTTCAACAGAGTGGCTACAAGTGTTTTTGATCCCTACGTGCGTGACTACGTATTTGTACATCCTACATAACCAATCTAACATCCCATATTTGACAAGGCTAACTGCTGGAACTTGAGCAGTCCAGGGATGATTATATTTCGACACACAAGTCATTCATGTCATTGGGACATAAAGTCCTTTAAAGATAGAATATGTTCATTAGTAATGTTATCAAAATCCCCAAATTTACCCTTTATTTAAAGAGTGATTTCTCTCTTCGAACACACTAACACTAATAAGAAGAGTAAAGTTTCTCCACTTTTCGTTATTACGGATTACATTCGAATGAGTGAAGATTTTAATTAACTCTTCAACAAAAATATTCTGGAACGTTGACTTTAGATTAAGTAAATAACAGTACACTAACATCAACTATTAGCTATATATAGGCTGCAACGAGAGGGAACTAGCAAGAAATACACATAAAATTGTATTTTAATAGCTTTTCAAAGAAAGACTATTACCGAGCTACGAATGACGAAGGTGTCCTGATGCCGACGTATTTGGACATGACTGGTTTTCCTGATGAAAATACTAAAACTGTTTTGGACCTGTTGGAGATAATATTTTCTGGTCGAATCACTGAAAATCAGAAACTGGCTGATATCGAGAAAGGAATCAAGTCTATTTCATCAGAAGCTGTGACATATTATAATAAAGAGGTCAGTCATTTACCGGTGGATCGAATCATTGTTGTGTCTACACTAGATCCTGACTCACCACTTCCTAGATACCTTTTATCTGCCATTTCTGAAGCTGCCAAAAAAGTCAGAGGTAAGTTTAGATAGTTTACCGCTGTTCAATAGTTATAATTCGATTAAACAAAAACAAATCAGGGTACCAAATTAAAACCGAGTGAACCACATCAACAAATTGTAAGCTATTTATGAATGGTGCCAATGACTGCATCGGCAGTAGTAACCATGCACATGCAGATGCATCTGCTCTGCACAAATTCGATAGACAGTTTGATATCATTACTTTTATAGTGGAGCGGCGAATTTTGAAATAAGTCGCTTACTTACCGAGTTTGAATTAGTAAATATCTCATGGAATTTTAATGGTTTAAATTGTATTTCAATTATTCAGCTTTAGAACAATCTTTGTCGTGAATATCAAGTGTGGTACAAATGACGTTGAAAACAGTCGTAAATGACGTTATCCAAATTACAACGAATACCCCACTGCTGATTCGGTAGACAGATTTCATAACTAACGCCTTCTAAAAAATATTTGAGGACGAAATTGGTAAATAAAGTTATCCTTGAACCTCATACACTATAGGTCATTTTTTAAGTAGTCCTTTATATAAAGTACAATTCATCTTAAAATGGTGAAAAATTGCACCGAAAGATAAATTCGTCAGAAGATAAATATTTGGATAAATATCTGCTTTTTATTAAGATTTTGAATCCTGATATTTGTCACACATTAAGCGACACTGTTGTGGTTTCTAGGTATACGCGATTAAAATAAGGTCATTTGGAGACATTATCAAGCTGATTTCTTGTTCGTTGTCGATTTTTTTATGTTGTTTATCCGTTTATGTTGAATATAACCAAGAAAGTGAATGTCCTTGTAGGGTTCGTTTGGTTTTCATGTGTTATTGATTTGTTTTGTATTCAAGAAAATGAACAAATTTACTGTCTCGTAAAAATTGGCTCAACCTGATTCCGAGAAAGGGCGAGTTGTAGTTGGTGTTTACAAATGCATTATCTGCGATTCTGGTGTTGATGAAATATTAATTATATCAACAGAATCTGGACGAAAAAAGTTTGATAAATGCTGCAGCAAAAGAGGCGTGATGATTTGTTTTTTTTTTAAATGAATTCTGTAATGGTAAAGGAACTGTACCAACCGATTTAGGTTTATAGGTCGTGAAATAAAAGCTGTGCAAGTGAGCATAATTTGAAATCAGTAGCACATTCTTTGGCTTAAAAGAAAAATATATAGATCCTTGTTTATCAAATCCTTTGCTTTCTGAATATAATGTTCATCCTCTCACTTCATCAAAGTGTGTCCTTTGCAATAAACTATCTCATAAAAAGGTGATAACATTACATACCATTGCATCTGTTGAAAGATAAGCAAAAATAAAAGATGCTGCTGTTAGAAGAGGGACGGAAAATACCATAGGGACTGTCAAACTCATAAATAGAAAATAAACTGACAACATCATTGTTAAAATAAAAAAGACAAACATGCGACGCTGAATTGATTTATCAACTTAAGCAAGAGCATTTGCTCAATAATGCATGCGCAGTTTATAATGCTTCATAAAGACCAAAAACCACTGATAAAAGCTAAACTTGAGAAGCACTACAGGGTTTTCATTGTAATCTCTGCTCAACATGGACAACGTTTAATCTAGCATCGTATTTGCTAGCGATATTCTAATGCAGATGCTGTTTAGGCCTAAAATAATGTCAATGCAGAATTAGAATTGTCATTGGTAGCTTTAAAGTTACTAGACGATTAATACCAGTTTACGTCATTATTTTGCCTATGGATCTAGTTGTCATCGATATTCTGCAGTGCGTTCATACCTTGAGTGGGTGTGATTTCACTTTAACCTTTTTTTGGCATAGGTAAAATGTCAGTATTCAACCTTCTAAGGACAAAACCCAGCCGCTTGATTTATCTGTAGCCTTTACACAGGATGATATTGACAGTTGCTGCTAGGGTCTTTAATACTTCTTCGATTCGAAATAAAAATTTAAGAAATTGCACAACAATCCAAAATTTGCTTAGACATCAGTTGACAATAGATATAGATAAATAAAGGCAACAGTAGTATACCGCTGTTCGAAACTCATAAATCGATAGAAAAAACAAATCCGGGTTAGAAACTAAAACTGAGGGAAACGCATTAAATATAAGAGAAGAACAACGACACAACAGTAAAATGTAACACACACAGAAACGAACTAAGCATTAGACAAAATCCGTTAAGTCTAATTAGGCTTCCGCCATGTGAATCACTATTTCAATAAACATATTATGTGCTATGTGACAAAGCAAAATTTTCGGTCGGCAAATTTAGCCAACCCCAAAAATGGCCCACCGTGTGCCGTTTGTTAAAAAATTGTGCAAAATGACAAGCTGGAGCAAGTTTTTCTGTAAGGGACAAATGAAATCAGACATCCAAAAATATTTTATCTGTTCGTATAAGGAGGATAATAATTCCAGGAAGCATGAGTTTGCAAGGAGTAGGGTCTCCGTTGCACTCAGATGTGCTTTTGTCAAAACGTAGTAAGTTGCAACAATACGACGGCCGTATCAGCCGATATAGCTGATGACTCAGATGAATTACCATCAAAATTATTTTTAGACATATTTAGTAACTATAATTTAATTTTGTATGGAAACTGTCATGTCTCACTTTTTGTATTTGTTATACTTGTTTATAAGTTCTTATACTGTTATACTTCTTTATAAGTACTTATACTGTTTGAAAGCACTTTTATTCGTGGGGAACCAATTTTCGTGGTTTTCGTGGATGACTTTATCCACGAATTTAAGTGTCCAACGAAATAAGACAACTGTTATCCAAATCAAGACATGGAAGATCACAAGTGTAGGTTTTGCTACTGATACAATGGAGATCACTTTTAACCTCTCATTAAATCTGTCAGGAGAACTGTTCTAGAACAGTACGTAGAACTGTCAGCCTGACACCTTTTAGTCAGTTCTAGGTTAGAACTGTTCTAGCTAGAACTGATTTGGTCAGTTCTACCTAGAACTGATTTGGACAGTTCTACCTAGAACTGATCCTGACAGTTCTACCCTAGAACAGTTTTA
Organism: Mytilus galloprovincialis; assembly: GCF_965363235.1. Taxonomy (NCBI): domain Eukaryota; kingdom Metazoa; phylum Mollusca; class Bivalvia; order Mytilida; family Mytilidae; genus Mytilus; species Mytilus galloprovincialis. Next base: position 76,479,903 of record NC_134845.1, on the reverse strand, counting down.
GACAGTTTTAACTAAAACTGCCCAAATATTTGGTCAGTTCTACTTCTAGAACAGTTCTACGGTTAGAATTGATTTCTAATTCTACGGCTAGAATTGATTTTTATAAATTCTACGGCTAGAATTGATTTTTATAAATTCTACGGCCAGAATTGATTTATAAATTGATTTATAAATTCTACGGCTAAAATTGATTTATAAATTTTACGGCTAAAATTGATTTATAGATTTTACGGCTAAAATTGATTTATAAATTCTACGGCTAGAGTTGATTTATAAGTTTTAAGAACTCTTAATATAAAGGCTTGGGTAATTATTTGGACAACAAGAGAACATGTTTAACCTGTTAACTCCGCCATATTCTGTAGTGGCGGATCCAGAACTTTTCCTAAGGGGGGGGGGGGGGTGGCGCTAACTGACCTAAGGGGGTTCCACTCCAGTCATGCATCAGTGATTCCCTATATAATCAACCAAATTTTTCCCACGAAAGGGGGGGCGGCCCCCTCAGCCACCCCCTGGATCCGCCTATGTTCTGCATGTATGTGCCTGTTCGAAGTCAGGAGCATGTGATTCAGTGATTTTCTTTTGTTGATGTGTTACATAAATTATTTGTTTTTCTTTCATTTTTGTACATAAATTAGGCTGTTAGTATTAGGGTGGCATTATTATTTGAATTGTTTTACATTTGTTATTCCAGGAGTCACATAACAAATTTATCGGACCTCATTAACCAATATAATATCAGTTTACAAGTAGTTTTCCTAACTCGGACGACCTGTTTAACAAAAATCTTTTGACCGTATCAATTTAAACTGTCATTATTTGCTTTTACTTTCTGCAAATCTATATAGCTGCACAGAACTTCAGTTTTAATTTTAAGTCTAGAGGGACTGTAATATACAAGTTACAGCAATTTTGGAAAAAAAAATTGTTCGCATCAATTTATAGTGCCAGCATGCAGGGGCAGATTCAGCCATTTTGAAAAGGCTGGGGGAGGGGGTCCAACTATATGCTCCCATTCAAATGCATTGATGTTAAAAGAAAAAAGTGGGGTTCCAACCCCTGGACCTCCTTCCCTTGATCCTCCAATGAGCATGTCCTAGTTTTATTGAAAATATTGAATCATAAACAAATATCAGTACTTTGTATACTTCAGACGGAGTCGTGTGATAAAATCTTGTGACTGCATCAACCAAAACTTACCATATTTGCTTTTTATTATGTAAATCTATATAGATGCACAGCAATTCAGTTATAATTTTAGGTCGAGAGGGTCTGTAGTATATAAATAACTGCAATATTGGATATCAATGACCCCAAATTTTTTTTCGCATCAATTGAGGGTGCCAGCATTTCCTATTTTTATTCAAAATATCGCATCAGAAACAAATATCAGTAGTTTTCATACCTAAGACTGACTCATGTAACAAAATTATTTGTCTGCATCAAACAAAACTGACCATATTTGACTGCATCAACCAAAACTGACCATATTTGACCACATCAACCAAAAATGACCATATTTGCTCTTTTTTATGTAACTCTTATAGTCGCATAGTAAATCTGTAACATTTTTATGTAAGGATGGAGTGTATAATCATGATAATACAAATGATCTATATTGTAGGGTTATTGCATGAATATTGGGAAATATTGTTCCGAGTAGAATTTTATATTGCACGAGCTTATATTTTTATAGCAGGATGGATTGTTTAATATAAATGAAAGCAATATTGGAAAACAAAATTATGCTCGCATCAGTTTATAGTGCCAGCATGTCCTCTTTTTAAACAAAATTTTGAATCGTAAACTAATTTCAGTAGTTTTGATATTTCAGACTGACTCATGTATATAACAAAATTATTTGTCCACATCAACCAAGACCATGAAAACTGACCATATTTGACAGCATCAACCAAAACTGACCATATGTGACAGCATCAACCAATATTGAATTGTAAACACATTTCAGTAGTTTCGATATACATGTACATGTATCAGACTGATTCGTTTTAACAAAATTTTTTGACCACATCAACCAAAACTGAACTTATTTACACTTATCATGTAAATATATATGGCCTCAGTCATTGTAAACCAATAATATTTCTATGTCAGGACGGATCGTATGATAAAAATGACACCAACTTTGGAACACAATACACCTTATTGCTAATCCTGGCTGACTCGGCCTCTTGAACTTTTGAAGCATACAACACTTTTCCATTGTGGCGTCAGATATTTTGTTTTATGACGTCAAATTTTTACGGGAACCTGTGTGATATCCAGTAATGGCAGACAAATAACGATAAGGTGTATTTATACCATTATATCTAAAGATTTAGCGAGCCTTTATTTCCTCTCTGTATCCATAATAATGAACCGTCACTAAAGTGACTTTTTAAGTCTGTTGGTTTGTGCTGAGACTACTATAGATAGTAGTCTCAGGTTATCTATAGTAGTCTCAGGTTATCTATAGTAGTCTCAGGTTTGTAATGGTTTTTTTTTAAACAAAACTATTTTACGGCATCATCCAACACTCACATGACTGATTCATATACTTTATTTTAAAATAAAAAGTACACGTATGGGAAGTTCTCTTCTTGAAAAAATTTACTGTCAATATAATTTGAAGAAGGCAAAGAAAAATGCATGATTTTGTTTGTAGCCGAACGTCCAGGGGCAAATGTTTCATTCGTGTTCAGATGAGTATACTTTCCTGAGTTCCAAACTCCCAGATATCATTTATAATCGTTATGGATAAGTCTGGCCAAATTGACGAGATGGTGCAAATGTATATAGTTTTTTTACGTTATAATACAACACTTTTTCATTAATATCCCATAATTCATCCACTGTACAATTTCCGTTTAAACATTTGTCAAAACAGAATCTTAAATGAATGTAAATCCAAGGCAAACAAGGTAAATTACGATTAAAATTCCATGAATTAAATGCAGAGTTATATTTATGAAGAGACTGTTAAAAACGGGGAACGAAGAAACGTAAACAATGATGTTTCCTATGCAATCTTATAAAAATATTTCTCCGATGAGTTGGATAACCTTCTATTCACTTCGATATTTGTACATGTAACGTTTGATCAGTAAAAAATATAGAAAATCTGCTATTACTTAATAGCAAAGTAATTGGAAGTGATTTATTTCTTCTAAATTCTAAAGTGCCCTTAATGCAGTGACGTCATTTAAAACTGTTCTACAGTCCTGACTGATTTAGTCAGTTCTGCTGACAGTTCTACGGTTAGAACTGATTTAGACAGTTCTACCCTAGAACTGATCCTGACAGTTCTACCTAGAACTGATTTAGTCAGTTCTACCTAGAACTGATTTAGTCAGTTCTACCTAGAACTGATTCTGACAGTTCTACTTAGAACAGTTCTAGGGTAGAACTGTTCTAGGTAGAACTGTTCTAGGACAGGTTAGAACAGTTCTATGACAGATATTCTGACAGTTCTAATGAGAGGTTAGAAGTGATCTCCACTGTATATATAGATTCTACCACTGCATCGAGTGTAATACGATATTTATCCACTCGAGATAGTTAAAATTTAACTGTCGAGAGTGGATAAATATCGTATTACACGAGATTTTGTGGTGGAATCTGTTTCTCTAATGGTTTTCAAACAATACGAAGGCAAACTTATTCCTTCTTTGCGACTGATCTGCAAAAAGATGTGTTCTTTCTATATGACGTCATCAGGCATGGTCGCCTTTTTTCATGCCGTCACAATAGGAAATTCAGAGGAAAACAAGAAAAGTCGACGTCACAATCGGATTTTAACCAATGAAGGAAGAACTGAGATCAAACGAACCACACGTTTTTTAAACTTTTTTATACAATGGGTGCAGAAAGGGATAAATCGACGAAGAATTAGAGAAATAGAATATATTGAATATCGCCAAATCTGAGAATAGTAGTCACAGGGCAAATGGCACGCACTATGAACTACAACTGCAGGCAGGATTATACCTATTCAATTTTAAAAAACCTAAATTGTACAACTTTTGATCTTTTAATTTTCATAAAAAAATATTTTTGATAGATGAAACACAGATTTCCGGTATTGATATGCTATGATAAAGTGTTAATGTTAAATTCTCATAATTCCCGTACGTCAGGGAAATAATAAATCCTTCATTTGTGATCTAAGAACTGTTCCTTGTTAGGACACAATTTGTGTCATTTCACTTTTAAAGCTGAAATCTAAATTTATATATCAGAAATAAAGCCAAACAAACAGTAATAGTCATACTACTAGCACAGGAGAAGAACCTGCTAATAATTAAGGAATACATGAGTTTGCCTCCTCGTTTGAGACTCAAGATTCAAAATTCTTTTTTTCTCAGACACCATAACGTTTCAATGGTACAAAGAAGTGATGTAAGGTTTTTTACTTTTCCGTAATATCGTCTGTAGACTGTTGTTTTTTCTCTCACATACATGGTGTCACTAGTCTTTTTTTGACTTTATTTATATTCTTTTAGTATCTTCCTACATTTTATAGACATCCCTATGTATGGAGTGTTGACAGGGAGAGATAAATATAACCTATCCAAGGAGGCAGTGGCAGATAAATTAACCAAATTTAGACAGGTTCTTGGACTTCCGAAGCATCGTTTTGCATGTATAACAAACTATTGTGAGGATTCTGATCCAGACACAAAATACCTAACTACAACTATTCCACAATTCGATGTACCAGTTCTCCAATTTTTAACACAGGTAAAAAGTGAATTAGCAAATATTCCGATCTCCAAGGAAAATAAAGAAATGGAAAGTCCTTAATCAATAGGCAAAATCAAAACCTATAACACACCAAAACAACTATCATATTCCTGACTTTGTACAGGAATTTCCTCATGCAGAAAGTGGTAGATTGAACTCGATTTTGCATCAAACTACATCTGAATGTCGCAAAGAATTCTGTTAAGTTGACAAATTTATCTGGGCAAATCAAAGTGAACTAAAAGGTAAAAGTATCAGAAATGCAGTCACTGAGCCTTTAGTACACAGAGGTGATTTTGAATTGTTACATGATATCATTCGGAAAAAAATGGGGGTCAGAAACATACGAAATGTTTTATCTTTTATTAATTTGTATTAATCTAAATTGTACAAATCACTGCCTGTGAATGTCTTTTGAGTAGGAGTATTGTTTACTTACAATTATAGTTAAAAGATTAAAGTGTGATACAATATTAAATTTTAGATGGACAAATAAATTTAGAAACATCAAACAAAAAAATATGAATACCCTGACCTTAGACAGGCAATTAAAAGTTTTAATTAAACAGACAATATTGATGGATGCATTATTATTTATCATTAATCAATTGTATTGACTTGCTTGCTTTATTTTATTTTGATTCAGGTTCTTACTCCATCGCATGAAGACTTTTCAAGAAAAACGGTAGGAACAAGACCCGTGTACTGTCAGGGAAATGATCCGCTACGTATCAATGTAAATAAATGAACAATTTGACGTTTTTGGTGCACTCAGAAAATGGTCTATATTTATGGTATCTGTCAACGTCCAACTTTCAAGTTCCATTTCTTATCGCAATAGTGTTCTTTTAATGTCAATCGTGTATCAATCTGAGTGATTTAATCAAGTACCGATGGATGAAATGTATTTCAGAACGTGTTGGTTTTCAACTTTTGATGTGAAAACTAAAGATTCACACAATCATATATTATTAAATACGGCGCATTTAATCTCAAGTTTTCTACATGGTTTACTTAAAGAACTCTATATTTTAACGGATGCAATACGTAACACTAACAAAAAACAGAGTCTTAAGATACCAATACAAACACATCAATAGATTAAAACAAACAAGGATATGACCTGAAGAATGACGACGAAAGGCAAACAAGAGGTACTCAAATACACATTTTACAACAAATTAAATGTTGTTGAAGGAGGTCGTTCAATAACACTTAATTGTAGATCTTAATGTATGTATGAGTATAAACACATCTACCATTATCTATCAATTTATTGCCATTGATTGTTCCTAAACTTAAACTTTAAATTAATATATTCGACTTCACCTTTTTATCATGACCCGAAACCTTGTTGAGAACCTTTAAAAAGGGGACATTAACCGTAGCATGCATAATTTTATATTTGATTCAGATAAAGTTATATTGACACAACACTACATATATCTATGACATACTTATGTGAGAACAACATGTGAGTAAAATGAGATCAGAAGCAAAAACGGAGTATCTCCGAACTTAACGTATAAATAAAAAAGCAATTGGAGTATACATAGATATAGGAAAATGTGGTATAAGTGACAATGAAACAGCTCCATCAAAGTAAACCATTATAGGTCAAGATACAGCTTTCAACACGGAGCATTGGCTCACACCAAACATCAATCTATAAAGGGTCCACAATTACTTATGTAACACCATTCAAACGGGGAAAACCAACGGTCCAATCTATATAAAAACGAGAAACACGTACGAACTACATAAACAGACGACACATATTGTGCATCATATTCATGACCTATGACAGGTGCAAACATTTGCAGCGGGATTAAACGTTTTAATGGTACAAAACCTCCCTTTTCTGAAACAATAGTATAACATTACAACATAGAAAGAGACACTACAATATATCAATTGGAAGGATTAAGTCAACCGAACAACACAAATAATCACAAAATGAACGAATAAATTTGATCGATGAAAACTGAATGCAAATACATAGTTAATAAAAATTATAAGGGACAAATAATTAAGGTCAAAAGTAAATAAATAAATTTGGTGTATTTACTGTCTTCTGATTGTTAAAATTATTAGTTTTATTTTCAATGTTGTCAATTTTGATGGCGACACACCCACTCTGACGTTGTGGATTCATACGCCAACATGTGTGAACGTTGTTATTGTTAATATAAATAATATAAAGTGTTCCTTGAGTCTTATTTTTGATAGACATTTATTTATAATGAATGGCAATAATTTATTTTGATTTTATTGAACCATAAAACTAATTTTTGACTCTTCACATTTTACATAATCCGCTTCGCGGATTATTCAATGTGAAGAGTCAAAAATTAGTTTTATGGTTCAATAAATTCAAAATAGATAATAGCCATTTATTAAATAAACAGGTTTAAACAAAGTTAAAGTATGATACCACTGTGAAATGTTAAACAATTTCTAGAAATCATCACGTTTGAAAAAACCTGCGTGATATTATACACATTTTAATGAAAATAATTTTGTTGTTAAGTATACTTCTGCTGTGAGTATACAATCTTACGTTTAGGAATACCAATACATTTCTTTAATATCAATAAAACAAATCTTACATATAAAAAAAAGAAGATGTGGTATGATTGCCAATGAGACAACTATCCACAAAAGACCAAAATGACACAGACATTAACAACTATAGGTCACCGTACGGCCTTCAACAATGAGCAAAGCCCATACCGCATAGTCAGCTATAATAGGCCCCGATAAGACAATGTAAAACAATTCAAACGAGGAACACTTGGTACATATGGGTTGAATATCAACAATAAAACTATACAGGTTGTATTTCTGTAAATATTGACAATGCATTTTCCCATAGGAACTCTCTTTACGTCTAAAACTGTCTCACTTTAACTATGAAGTTTTAAAAAAATGGAAAGTTCATATACACTACTATTTTTTTCATAGTTCAAAATATAGGTATGTGTTCTAAGAGATTAAACTAACACTAAACTTCTTAATTACCCCTACCTCGAATTATTTCAATATAAACAATATTCACATGTATATTTACTGGTAACATTCCCAAGTTATGTCTCTATGGGATGCAACCTACAGATCAGAACTGGGAACCAGTGTGTAAACATGATTAATTATTTATGAATATTCTATTTCTCCCCAAAAGAGGCGTGGTATGAGAAACAGCTGTATTTACAAAGTGCAACCTATACAATTAGTACTAGAAAAAACTTCATGTAGAGATGCAAGAACAGTATTTAAGGAAAAATGAAAAAAAAATTGATGTTCATAGTACAAAGAAGTGAGAATTTGTAGTAATTCTAAATAACATATACTTATTATAAGTATATCGACGTTGTACATTGGTGGAGGTCATACGGTGATTCATAGTTGCATTCAGCTATGATATTTGGTTGAAGATGGATGGTTGTCTCGTTGCAACCATACCACATCTTATTTTGTATACGAAAGAATAAAGCACTTAACATACCATGTGATCTTTTCGTATAACTATTGTAGGATAAAGATGAATCTGAACAAGAAGAACTAATGGATAAGTTACTTGAAAGATGTAAGAAATTAGTCGGTATAAGTGGCAAGGATAAAAATCCGTTAACAATTGCGGTGATTGGAACGCCTGGAGGAGGGAAGTCGTCATTCCTTAATACTATTTTCGCCGCTTTGAGCAATAAACGGTGGATAGAACATGCAAAATGCGCAGACACTAGTAGAGGAGGCAGACGGATTACTAAACGACTAAAACGGTAAGAACAAAATAAATCACAATACCAACATTTGAAGAATAAAACTGAATTCTTTGTTGCAATACTACTCTCGGCAATACAAATTGCAAACACGTATTATAATTTTCTGTTTAATGTAATATCAAGGTCTTTAAATGTATAACATTTTTAAGGGATTAAAACAGATAAGAAAAAAAAAAAAACCATCGTACCATGTTTGAGGCTATAAGAGTTATAGATATGTTGAAATGTTGGATGCAGATGCAAACTCTAATTTGTGCGTTTACTAGGAAACTCAGTTTACCTACATGTACATTACAGCAGTCAAAATAAAAATTTGTACTTTCGTCTTGAATTTTTTTTTTTTCCATTTATATGTTTATGAGTTAAGAATGACGTTCATTTTTACTGAACTAATAAAATCTTTTGTGCCGAAGGCAGGCTGAAGTCCGACTCTGGGTTGTTATTTTTTCCGCTAGGTTTTTAACTCTTTGGTAGGGTTTGTTTTCGCTGTGAAATATTCCCCATTTTCATTCTATTTTTTAAAACCAAATTTTATTCTGCTTCCGTTTAATCAGTTATTCCGTCGTATGGTTCAACATCAATATTTATAAAAATGACCATATAATTGATATTCAAGTTAACACCGAAGTGCTGACTACTGGGCTGGTGATACCCTCTGGGAAGAAACGTCCACCAACAGTGGCATCGATCCAGCCTTTTAGTACCGAAAAAGACAATTTTCAAATATTTAAAAACTCAGACAAACAGAGGAGATGAAAATTATGAAAATTAGATAGCCGAACTGACCAACGAGCATTAAGTTATAAATAAGATTAAAATATTTTGTAATATTTTTCCTCCTCGAATTATAAAATTCATCATCTACAGCAAATAAGGAAAATGAACAGCACAACTGCCTGTTTTAATTAAAGGAGAGACAAACTTTACCCTTCTCAAGTGGGAAACAAAGTACAGAAGAATTACAATGTCACATCTAAAAGAGGGACGAAAGATACCAGAGGGACAGTCAAACTGATAAATCGAAAATAAACTGACAACGCCACGGCTAAAAATGAAAAAAAAGTACACAGGACACATCATATAAAACTAAAGAATAAGCAACACGAACCCCATCTAAATCATCATCCGTCGTTAGATACTGCTAAAAATCCAACCTAATTTAGCTTGAAGGAAGCAAGTATTAGGCGTTTTGAAGTTGTTTTTACACTTTTTAATCTTGCTTGAATGGAAAGGAGTTATTTTTTTTATATAAACTGTTTAGAACATATTTTCATTTCTACATGTCTTTTATGACTTGTGTGCAGTGTGGTTTGCAGATTGGCAAGGCAAATCTCATTTAGAAGTTTAAGTATCACTTGTATTTACATATACTGTACACACTAAACATTTGCTTTCAGTTTTTTGAAGAATCACTACTACAATACAGAAGATGATTGGCTAATGCCAACATTTTTGGACATGGCAGGTTTTGAAAATGATGACTCCCTCGTGACAAAAGAAATGCTTAACATTGTTCTTAGTGGCAAAATTGAAGACGGGGAGAAACTTTCAGACATGGCTGTATTTGGTGAAGAAAAGGGCAAAAATGCTTTGAAAGAAAAATATTCAAAAAAAAAGTCGGAGAATGTAAACAGGCTTATAGTTGTTTGTTCGGCTGATCCTGATTTGATTTTACCAGAGGCTTTGTTCGAAAGTATAATTGATGCCACCAGCAGAGATCGAGGTTAGTTTTAATATTTTTGCTGCAACTTTTGGCAGACAAATAGATAATTAAACAAAAGGGGAGATTAAAGCAAAATACAATAAAATATATTAACCGTAATCAAACGAAGATAAATAAGGTCAAAAATTGTTTTAATATCAAATGTAATATGGCATTTACGGTATGACTGTAATTGCTCCTGATTAGCATCGGCAGTGATTATTGAGGCCAAATAATCATTTGAAAATGCATTTTTTTATGCCCGCGTCACACTGTCCCGATTTTTATATACGATGGACACCCGAATGCGAAAATTGTAAGTTCGTACGAAGTTGGTCCCGATCTCGTTAAAATACCAAAAAGTGACCTAAGCAAGTACGATGGATAACGAAGTCTATACGATGGTGCCGAAATTATATACGATAGCAAAAGATGGACATACGAAGGTTAAGCGAAGACGGGTATTTAAGCTTCATATCTCAGCCGAAGCTTACACGATGGATCACGAAGGCTACACGATGGATTACGAAGGCTACACGATGGATTACGAAGGCTACACGATGGATTACGATGATGGCGCGATGGCCTTACGATGTCTAAAAGATACGAACAGAATTTCGACAACATATCGTTTCTGTACAAGTCTGCCATGCATGGCGGGAAATCGAGTTTTTTGTCTAATTCTTATAAAACTTAGTTTATTATCCCCTCGCCTACTACATGTAAGTTGCGTGTACATAAAATTGTTATGGACACTCTAGAACCAAAATGCTCAAAACTTGGTATGGTGTTACTCGTTAAGAATATCTTAAGCGCTATTGCCTTTAAAGTTGAAAGGTCAAGGTCACAGTGACAGTTGTAATACAAGGCAATATCACCCTTGTGGACACTCTAAAACCAATATGCTTCAAATGATTTTCACCACATCTGGTATATTGTTCCTCCTTGTAATGATCTGACATTCTTTACGTTCAGACCTTGTAAAAGTAAATCCTGAGCCTGTAATAGCTGCTCGTCTTGTTCCATTTGAAGTAATAGAAACAACGCTGCCGCCTTTCTTGTTCTCATAGAATCATATGATATGAGCTCCATGTTTTGTGAACGTCTTTCTTAACTGTCGTATTAGACTGACCAGTGCATATCGCGCATAGCACTTTAAATGTATTTTATCGCGGAAATTCACTTACATTTAGCTAGATTTATTGCAGTCGTAGTTCCATCTTGTCGCCTTCGTACTTTTATTCGATGGCAACACGACGGGATTACGAGGTCTTCACGAAGTCGTGTTGCCATCGTAAGACCTTCGGGTATCTTCGTGATTCATTCGTGTAGACATCGTAATGTCAAAACTGCCCGATGGAAACGATAGAGACACGAATGCAATACGATGTGCAAAGATGCATTCCCGGTGACATTACGATGGTGAGGATGGTGATACAAACTCAATACGAACCCTCAACATCGGACGCACCCTCGGGGATTTTTTAACATGTTAAAAAAATTTAGAACTCTTCCCGAAGTTGTCTCCGAAGGCTAGAAAAAGTGGCCGATGGTTCTACGATGGTTAAAGATGGCACTACGAATAGTCCGATCTGGATACGATCAGTCCCGATTTTGAAAATTTCCATTATCGTGTTGCCTTTGGTGTAAAAATCGGGACAGTATGACGCGGGCATTAATAAAAACGCTGTAACTAAAATTTAAAATTTTGATTAAACAGATTCAACTATCTGTTCGGTTGGTGTATTGTAACACTGGTCGTTTTGCTCTCAAGATCATTACACGTGGTGTATCCTTCAATCATCTGAACATCTCAATTTTCACGGGGAATATTTTGATCAATGTTAAGGTCAATGATTAAGTAATAAACATTATCGGACAAAAGATAGTACAACTTCCGTAATTACGTAACATAATGATGACTTCCATAAAACTGTCAAAATCAATGTATTGTATAATCATGTAATAGGCGAGTGACTTTAACCATAAAATTAAATTTTTAATGCATCCACCTTAAGCCCCAGTCCCACTAGACCAAGATCGCACCACGCTCACCGCGACCTAAATTAAATTCAGATCGTGGTGAGGTCTCGGTATGAGCGGCATGAAAATGTAAATTTTCGTTGCTTTCACGCTGCTACTACGTCCTCATTACGCTTCTACAACGATCCCGCTATGATTATTACACGTTCTCATTGCGCTTATTCTGCGACCTTACTACGCTTATCAAGATCTTTCTACGCTCATCACGTTCTCACTACGACCATACCACGAGTTATCTGATTGCAACACCATCTTACCACGCTTCTACTGCGATTATAGCACGTTCTTACCACGATTATACTACGTTCAAACCGCGATCTTAATACGCTCTCAGCAATAACATCAACATCGTGTTCCATATCAATACAGTATCATTCCTTCAGTTCTATTTCTGATTAATACGTAGATTTCTCGAAAAAAATACAGTCATGCCACAAAAATCTACTAGAACACGTGGGCGTGGTGTTAGGGTTGATGTAGAGGCAAATGGAGCTCTGATAGTAACGAATCTTGATTAAGTAGAGACCGACCAATCCGACATAAATTACAACCTATTGCTGGTCCATAAAGCTGAAATGACGATATTTTAGTGAACGATAGCAGATATGAAACAGATGTGTCAATAGATATAGGAAGATGTGGTATGAATGCCAATGAGACAACTCTCAATCCAAGTAACAATTTTTAAAAGTAACAATTATAGGCCTAGATACGGCCTTCAACACGGAGCCTTGGCTTACACCGAACAGCAAGATATAAAAGGCCCCAAAAATTACTAGTGTAAATTTAAAACCATTCCAACGGGAAAACCAACGGTCTAATCTATATAAAAACAAGAAGCATGGTTGAGCCATTAGAGAAAATGGACAAGAAGTCCCAATTCCATACAGACAAACAAAACCTGGAGAGAATTAATATATTTTATGGAAAAATGACAATGAGAATAATGGTCGTAGTATGAACGTAGTCATGTCGTAAGAAGAGCGTGATGAGGACGGCAAGGGCGTACTAGAATCGTACTATAGTCGTGAACAGCGTGGTATAGTCGTAGTGGGAGCGTAGTTAGGTCGCGGTGAGAACGTGATGGTCGTAGTGATGTCGTAATAACGTCGCCGTGAGATCGTAGCGCAGTTTCTCCGAATAGAATCACATTTTCGCTACGCTCTCACTACGATGGTACAGCGACCTTTGCGATCTCAATACGATCTTAGTGCGCTCTCACTACGCTTCTACTACGACCTGATTTCGCCACGACCGCACCACGACTGTTTTGAACATGTTCAAAGTTTGTCACGCTCATCACGATCATGAAGACCTCGTCACGACCGTGATACGACCTTACTGCGATCTACACGATCGTACTACGATCATTAAGATTTGCATTGTTTTCACAGATCGTAGTGCGATCGTGGCCTAGTGGGACTGGGGTATAACACACGGCTAAATTATATATCATTTGAAAGCTTCACATCTCTACTATCTGGTTTGCCTGGTTGTAAAAAAATCGTATGGTGCAATTCAAGATCAAGATCAAAAGTCAAGGACGAATAAGTGCATATTTTCTTAGATTTCAGCTTGATTGCATAATATGACTTTAATATACTAAATTCACATATGCAAACAATTTAAATTTTTAACAGTCATTAATCGAATGCATTTTTAAATATTTATAGAGTGTTTTTGATAGACAGCACAGGTTTCTTGAAATTCGAGTAAAAGTTAACAAAATGTGTGAAAACCTACATTGTTCTTACTGATGCAGTTGCTAATCACTTAAAACTAAGTAAAACCCTGTAATAACTATCAAACAAGTTTTTGACATCATAAACTTCCTCGAATTATGCTTACTTCTAATCAAACAGCAAATCATAAAAAATACCGCCATCTGCAAAAAAAAACACAGCTTTTTATCATTTCTTTCTATTTAAACATTGTTTTGAAGTCAATATAAGAATTATTAACAAATTTTTAAGAATCAGAAAAAAATTGAGACAAAAAAAAAAATATAAGATAAATAAATGAAAATTCAAAATTCAAAGGATTAAAAAACCAATCAACACATTATAAAACTTGACTTTTTAAATGACGTTGTTTATTGGTAAAATGCATTTATTCATCAAATAAGAATAATTTTGAAGGGAAAAAATCCATTGACACGCAACGAGTCTAGTTACAAAAAGGTGCAGGAGTTTCTCGCTACATTGAAGACCCATTGGTGGCCTTCGACTGTTTTCTGCTCTATGGCATGGTCTGGTTTTTTTCGCTTTGACACATTCCCCATTTCCTTTCTCAATTTTATTCCTGAATAGCTTGAATGACTAGTTCATTTTTCATACGATAATGACTTAATGTAAAAAGTAAAATCACAAAAATACGAGGAAAATTCAATCGAAAAGTCCCTTATCACATTGCAAAATCAAATGACAAAACACATAAAAAACAAATGGACAACAACTGTCATATTCCTGACTTGGTACAGACATTTTCAAATGTAGAAAATGGTGGATTGAACCTAGTTTTATAACGCTTCTGGTGACGACTGAAAAGAAGCTATCATTATCCTGAAACTTCACTTACCACTATATAGATGATGTCATCTCACTGATGAATAGTGACAAATGTGTAATAATGTTGGACTCGTATTTTCCATTGAAATTTTAAAAAAAGCCTCAACAGATATAATTTACTCTATCGTGTATCTTGAAATCGACAATGAGGATTGGTTGAGAACAAGTGCCAACTGCCATATGCCTGACTTGGTATAGGACATTTGAAGAAAATTGATGGTTTGAACATGAATTCAAATGCAAGTTAAAATCCTCCCTTTGAAAATTTTATAGAGGTCATTAAGAGTTGGTGGACAATTATGTAATATCTGTTTCGCCAGATGACGACCAATAAGTTGCAATCGACGTGACCAAGATACTGTTATCTCTCCCTTGAATGTCACCTACCGAATAAGGCTTGGCACCGAGGTAGGAATTACATGAGACTCAAGACGGCTGTCACATGTGGAATATGATCTGCTTACCCTTTGGAAGCCCCTGAGTTCACCTCAAATATTTTTGGGGGGTTTGTGTTACTCAATCTGTAGTTTTATATGTTGTGTGTTGTATACTGTTGCTTGTCATGTTCGTTTTTTGCCCGGCTTTGTCAGTTCGTTTTCAATTATGAGTTTGATGTCCCTTTGATATACTTCGTCACTCTTCAACTTCAAGTAGTAAAAGTTTTAAAAAATTGAAGATCAATGTAGTTAAATGTTTCTTGATAACGGTTTGGTTCTAAATATATCATTGTGAGCAAATGCAGTTATTTTGGCGGATATTTGTCTCCTTGCGTTATTCCCCTTTATTACTACAAGTTAATGGCTTTAACGAAAATAGTACCAAAGGGACAATCAACATCTCAAACCATGAATTAAATAAACTGAATTAAAACCATGAACCAAATAAAATAAAAGTCCAAGAGACGAACAACAGTCCACAAAACACAGCACAGCATGAAAACGATCACTGTATAAAACAACGAATGATCTTATGAGGTCAGGAAGGGTATTCAAATTTTTCATTTTTTTTATTTCACATCTTCTTATAGTGTTTTACATACACAATGACCTGCATTTGGTTTTTTAAAGCTTATGTTGAAAATACTCAAAGCATCTTTTATTCAAATAATTAAAGAGATTAAACTTCTAAACACATTTTATATGTCTAACACGATTTTAAACTAAATAAGAAGCAGCAGCATTATATTTAATTCGTTTACATCCCGCTTTAGACAACCAAGTGTTTTTAAACAAGGTTACTTATTTCAATGTTGCCTACGATTTAGTCGCAAAGTCATGTTTGAATTTAAACATGATCACAAAAAGTAAATAAGTTTGACTGCGTAAAAAGCATATTTTACCTCAATTAGCTCGTATATATTCTTTTCGAACTTTAAATACTTTTATTTTTTATTATGGAAAATCATTCTCCTCCCTGATATTGACAATTAGCGATGTTCTATCTCAAAATAGAATAACAAAATTATTGCTATTTGCAGATGGCAGATTTTGGGGCAACTGCAAACACTTCAATAGAAGGCTTTTCTATGAACAATAATTTATAATTGTACCTTACAAAACAAATATTCTTTGACCTAAAACATGTACATTTATCTATTATTTTAGCATAAAAATATCAATCCCCCAAGATATGATTTGCTTTTGGAACAATTTTTCTTTTTTTTTTAGGTTTTGTGATGAATTTCAATTTTTTTTCGGAAATATTGCCCATGTAACTTATTATTTTTTGTTTGATTTTTAAATAATGTATCGTGTTATATAAATTTTTTATCCCTTGGAAAATTTTATGGTACAAGAATTAGAAAATTGCTTTTTATTTAGTAATCGCAAAAAAAGGAATGTTTTTTGGTGACATTCGATCTTGATTTAACAGAAAACGCACCATACGATTTTTTTACGACGGGCAAAACAGAAAGTACTTTTTATTAGCTTTCGAATGATATATAATACAGCCGTGTGTTAGGTGGGTGCATTAAATTCGTTAACTAAGCGTCTTTTTGAAATCAGTCACTCGCCTATAAATAACAATATTTAATAGATATAAATTTGACTGTATAATCTCCCGGGTTAAACAGTAACTAATTTACAGGGATACTGACTTAATGCTGTGAGTTGAGTAAGTTGTAAAACAGTAGAGAAATGTGCAATAAAAGATTCATTTTATAAAAAAAAAAACTTCACGAATAGCATAAAATGTGCCTTAAAATAAGTAGATGTGGCATCATTGTACAAGGGATTTCTTAACTGAAACAAATTGATATGATTAAGACATGCAAATTAAGTAGTAAATAACATTATATTTAACTTTGTTCTTAAAACAGAATACAATTTTCTTTAACATATTGTAGGTAGGACATCTTTATATGACGTGCTTCTTTCGCTTTGTGAATAAACCAAGAACTAACTCCCATAACATTTGGTTGCACATGCGTACATTGACTACTGCAGAATAATGAATTTTATCAAATTGGCATGCATTTAATATGATTCATCAACTTAGAACACTTCCAAACTCTCAAAAGATGCACATGGTGTAACTTATTTATTTATTACGACTATAATGTGTTGCAATTGGAAATTGACATATTTGACCTAGAATACGACTACCATCCTGCTGGCTGTTAAAAACTCCTCTCTCTGAAAATCCAGTGCCAGTCGTAAGCTTATTTAGAAACAAAAAAGGGCGGTTCGTGGAAGAGCATACACAAATGCTCAAAATTTATACACATCGGACATAGAAATTACCTTAATTGTACTAATCAGAATCGAAATAATTGCTCTGTCAAAAATAATCACGAATGTAAATCCTACCCATGTTTAAACTACAATAAGGTTTTACACCACTGGGTCTATGCCACTGATGGTGGAGGTTTCGTCCCCGAGGGTTTCACCAGCCAGTAGTCAGCACTTCGGTGTTGACATGAATATTAATTATATGGTAATTTTTATAAATTTCCAAAAACAAAACTATGAATTTTTCAAAAATAGTAAGGATGTTCTTATCCCAGGAATAGATTACCTTAGCTGTATTTGGCACAACTTTTTGGAATTTGGGGTTCTCAATGCTCTTCAAATTTGTACTTGTTTGGCTTTATAAGTATTTGGATCTGAGCGTCACTGGTGAGTCTTATATAGGCGAAACGGGCGTCTAGCGTACTAAATTATAATCCTGGTGCCTTTGATAACTTATTGCATCACTTATTTCTTAATCAAATTACATGTTTGGTAATAGGAGAGATTTATAAAGGAACAACAGGGATTGGTACCTCATCATTAAATTATAAATCATCCTTCAAAAATATGCTAACCACAAACAACACCTGGTTCAGATCGCTCAACTTAATTAAGGCGCAAAAAGTGGTAGGATTGAAAAAAATCAATCTTTACATAAGCCAATCTTGTTAATTTGAACCAAATGTCTTTAAAAAAAAACATTAAAAATCTTTTTCAATCATCCTAATTACAACTGGTATTATATTAAACGTAGCGTAACTGATGAGTCACAAGTAGACGAAACGCACTCTGGTCCTGTTTCATTTAAACTTCCTAGTAGAACGAAATCGTCATTAATTTTGTTTAGAATCGACAAGCTGGTGGAGAATATTTTTGTTTACTGAATTAGTAAATATAATCTCTATATGATTTCACTGTTGTAGTTATTATTGATAACACAATAGTATGGAAATACCATCGGACGTGATTTTTTAACTTACATTTTTTAAAGCCTATTCACTGACACGAAACAACATATTTTCGTATTTCACAGATATTACCGTTTATGGAGTGTTTACTCACATGGATAAATACACTTCCGATGATCCAAAAGTTGTCGAAAAAGAAAGACAATTTTTGACAAAGTTAGGAATTTCAGAAACACGATTTGCTAGAATAAAGAATTATTGTCCAGATGTTGTCCCTTGCATGAACTACAGAGACAAAACAGTACCATCTTTGGATATTCCTGTACTGCAATTTTTAGAAGTGGTAAGATTTTAATTTTGATTATTGTTAAACCTGGCATATTTAATTCATCTAATACAATTATATCAGGTATAATGAATATTTAGCATTAGATAAGTAGAGTATAGATCATAACTGATAAAAGATAAGTTACAATTCATTAAAAAATATTTTGATTTAATAATTACCTTAAACAAGTCAGTGGCAGATATACATGTAGAAGGAAAAAAATGACAGGATTAAAAGCAATATTCAAAATTAATGCATGTTTATATTTAAGTAATGGATTTTATATAAACCGATAATTTCTATGCTGACAATATAACCGGGCTCTAATAGCACAAATCTTGAGAAGAAGAAGGACAGAGGTGGCGACAATAAAAATAACCACTGTTCTATGCCAAAAACAAAAAAATGAAAAAAAAATGGGACCAGGATTGCGACAATGCAAATAAACCATGTCATATGACAAACAAAAAAAACACAGGTGTATCAGTATTTCGATAAACTTACTGTTTGGTATCATCAGTTTTTCGATTTCGAGTTAAACGAAAACTATGAAAACAGAATTTAACTTACATTTTATAAACTCAGCTGCTATTCGTAAAAAACACTCAATCACACACTTGCAGTCACTACATTTACGTTCAGCTGTATCCGTTAAATACTTTTTAGTTGTATCATTGATTATTTATTCCAGGTGTTGATACCTGAGCCTACGGACTTTGTCAAAGACACTTCTTCAAAATCTCACCCTCTTTTGAAGCTGAATCCTGTTGATATTGCTATATTTGTTGGTGTTATCGTTGTTTTGATTAGAATGTTTATATTTTGGCTTTGGAAATATTAGATAACAGAGCAAAAAAGATTAAACATAGTAACATAGGATCCAAAGATATCATTATGGAACAAAAACGAAAAACGTTTTTAAAACATATATAACCACTTGTTTGTGTTACTTGCTTTTTGTAATATTGGGTGCTAAGAACAGATTTTTTTTTATTGTTTTTGTATACAAAATGTAAACACGGCTTTATAAACTAAAAATAATTATAAGATGATCTATTGTTAAGGCATACGCAATGCCCTTTAGATGCTTTGCCATTTTTTTTTGCTGTCTTGTTGCTTTATGACGAAATTGACAAAAGGACTAAAAAGAAGAACACATTTTGTTTCCGACAAACGTATTTACATTCGAGCACAGCTTTATCAAAAGTTATCTTTACTATTATGTTAGTAATATTGAAAATAAGTCTATTATCATATCATTGTCTAACTCTTTTCTACATCCAGTTTTCCAAATTTTAACAACAACGCTTAACCCATCGATACACATGAATTTATGTTAGTGATTTTCTCACAAACGACACTTTTATACACAAACAGATTTCATACTTAATTTTAGCATTAAAGCGTAAAACAGGAAATGCATATATATCCTATTACAAGAAAAATAAATATTGAGGAACATTCTCCAAGAGCTTACTATATTGCATACAATACGCGTACGTTACAATTCAGCTAACTAGTTTTTGGTTAAAATTATTGTAAAGTATTATTGGGTGCTGCAAGGGGACGTTACATAAAGGGAAGTTATCTAAATCACTATTTTTATGTTGACGATTGAAATATTTGTATAAATAAGATAAACATATCATTTATTTTTAACGATACACTTTTGAGAGCCTCTTATTTTAAGCCAAGATGAAGAGTTTTGATTGGTCAGCTATATTTGGATATTCCATAACCATTTATTTTTATAGAGAAAGAGAATTGATACTATTTCTAATCAATAAGTTATTTTTGATCTGTCCACTAAAGCAAATGAAGGTCAATTGTTAAATCGTAGACCGTAATGAAGTGGACATATTTTCACTGTGGATCATTTTTTAATACCAACGGTACTTCAACATCACACACACTGTGATTTTTTTTCTTTAAAACACAGAGTATTGATTATAATTACTAGTGTATAGCTACAGACGTGATGTTTCGTGTTATCTTGAATCTTGATAAAAAATCCCGTCACCAAGTAGAAAAAATAAGGATATTGGGCTACCTCTACTCTCTTAAATGCCAATATTTGTTGATTCCATTGACAGAGTTATCTTTTTATGCTTTCATTAAGATATGATACGTAGATTTAGTGTTGTGGTATTTTGTAGATACATCAGAGGTGTCAGACTTTATATTATAGCAAGCAAAAACATTATCGTTCTGTTGTTTAAAAATATCAATTACGCTCTAATATGATAAGATTAATCTGAAAATTCTATCTTAACCTTTTTAATATCAATCTACAGATAGGTGCGGTCCTAACCTTGACAAAAGTTAACTTAGAGTTAACTTGTTGACTGCTTTTTAAGTTAACTTGAGAATTTTTAAGCAGACCAGCAAGTTAACTTCGTCTACGGTGGACCAGACCTACGGTCCGCTTTTTTATGACTGCTGCAGACCTATCGACGGGTCTGTTCCAGACCTGTGGGCAAGTCTGCTTTTGACCAGTCCTGAGGACAGGTCTGCCCCAGACCAGACCCGTGGACAGCGTCTGCTCCTGACCAGACCTGTGGACTGGTCTGCTTTTGACCAGACCTGTGGACAGGTCTGCTTCTGACCAGACCTGTGGACAAGTCTGCTATTGACCAGATCTGGGGACATGTCTGCTTATGAAATGTTATCGTTTTTGCGACTTTTCATATCAGACTTGAGCTTTATTAAAATATGTATAAACAACATTCGCATTGTTCAGAAGGTCTCTGATAGCAAATTTCTTTACTCGCTATACTCTACTAGACATTATTAATTAACAACACAATTCTTTCTTTTTTTATTTTTATATATTCTTATAAACATTAGTCAATTACATAGAGCTATCATATTTTTTTAATTAGAAGGCGGATAGAAATAAGGGATATCCAACGCATCGGAACAACATTCGTATATCATGGGATATCAACATCTTTGTCGACGTTACTTCGTTCCCCGTTTTTTTGTACAGTGTCCGGATATGTACGATGTGGTAAAACTACCAACAATCTCGCCAAATTCGTCAGATTTGTCGAGAGATTTGTGCACATGAATGAAATAGTTGTCACTTGACGTTTAACTACAAACAAAATCAATCAACCGACATAATAGATTAACAGTATACTATTACCAGAAGAGAACCTCAAATGCATTTTTTATTAAAAATCAATCTTCAATCTTCAATCTTTGTCGTGATGACAGAGTAATCTCTCTTGTAAATTATTCTCTCTTGTAAAATAATTATCACTAATGTAGTTTCTCCTTTGTACTTATATATTGTAGGTGGCGCTTTAAAAATATTATCTATAGAATTTATGTATGAAGGGAAATAAATTTACAAAATAGTTCATTAGGTTATTGAAATGGCATGAAAAATTAAAAATATTAAAAATTTAAAGAAATTTCTATCAAATTATCCACTAAAACGGTTTGTTTCCTCTATGTACTCCGCTAATAGTTGATTGATATTTTTTGCATTTGGCAAATTGATTGTTAATAAATTGTCTAGATCTGTTGGAATTTGTCCTGTTATGAAGTATATTTGATGAAATAAGTTGTCTCTGGCATCTGAATACAGGTCACATTCAAAAAGGTAGTGTTGTACATTTTCTTTTTGTTTGCAGTGATCACAGGTTTCCGAGTTGATGTGCTGGTTTATTATAAATTGGTATGCATTTAATTTAGAATAACCTGTTCGTAAACTGTTGATTATGTTGTACATTTTTTTTGACGGGAAGTCTTTTTTAACTTTAGTTTTAACTTCAGGATGAAATCTGAAATAATGACGTCCAGTATCACTATTTTCCCATCTGCGTTGCCATTTTTTTGTAACGGAATTTCTAGCTGCTTTTTTTACATCTTGTTTTGTAAACACTATGTCATCAACTGCTAGTGTTTATGCTTCTTTAGCAGCTTCTTTTGCCAGGGAGTCTGCCTCGTCATTTCCTTTTATGTTGGCATGTCCTGGTGTCCAGTTTAAGTTTATTAAAAATCCATGTTCGTTTAAATTTTTTATTTTCCCTTTGATTTCGTTAATGGTTTGATGATAGCTGTCACTTTTCCAATTGAGAGTTAAGATACCTAAAGCGGCCTGACTGTCCGAAAATATAGTTAAAGTATTAATTTGCTCTTTTGAAAAAGATTCTATGTAATCCAGTACCATTTTTATTGCTATTAGTTCAGCTAGCAAGATTGATCCTTTGTTAGAGACAGGTGTTTTTAATTTTTCTTCTTCATCATTAATGTAAATGATAGCTCCTGCACCACAGGGGCCTGGATTTCCTAAACATGACCCATCTGTAAACGCGACTGCTGTGTTTGGTGTTTGAGATTGGAGTTGTTCCGAGATAATTTGTTTTCCTTCCTCTATTTGGGCTGGTGTTCTGGATTTTGAGCTGCCTATGTTACGCCAGTAGTCAGGGGCTCTAATGACTGATACTAGACCTTGGTATTCATACTGCGGTTCTATCTTGTTTATATCAACCAATTCTGTATCTTTCATATCTTCAGTTTGTTGATACATTTTTCCTAATGGTGATATGAATTTTTCTAGATTTTTCTCCTCTTTCCAAATTTCAAATTTTCTTTTAATTGGGACATTATTACTATATGAATTAATTTTTCCTAACTCTCTGATGGCCATTTCTTCTCTTCTTAAATCTATTGGTAATGTTCCACTAAGTACTTCTAATGCTTCAAGGGATGATTGAGATGGTAGATCTAAACATAATGCTAACCCTTTTCTTTGTATTTCATTTAATTTGTCCAGATGACTTGAAGAGCTGGATTGCCAAATACTACTAGCATAATTAAAAATTGAACATACTAAGCTGTCATATATTTGAATACGTGTCTTTGTTGGTATTAATGCTATTCCCTTGATTTCTCTTATAATTCCTAAAGATCTTTTGGCTTTCTTAACTGTAGATTCTATGTGACTATTGAAATTTAGTTGTTCATCCAATTTTAATCCAAGTATAACTGGATTAGGGTTGTATTTTAGAATTGTGTTTCCAAGCTTTAGTTTGATATTTTGGACTTTATTTTTTTCTTTACTGAAAATACTGTACTCTGTTTTTTGAATGCTAAGTTTCATTCTCCAATCATTGCTCCATTTTTGTACTTGATTGAGATCTTTTTGCAATTTTTCTTGTATAACTTTTGGATCTGAATGTGAGTGCCAAATAGTTGCATCATCTGCAAACTTACAGCAGTCTGCAGACACGGATTTAAAAATATCTTTTATAAAAATATTAAACAGGATTGGGGAGATAACAGATCCTTGTGGCAGACCAATACTGGTTTGAAACCAGGGACTTTTGTAATTGTTCACCATGCATCTAGCTTCTCGGTGACTGAGGAAGGCATTAATCCACATCCACATTTTCCCTTTGATGCCGTCATTGTACAACTTTACCATTAAACCCTCTCTCCAAACGCTATCATAAGCTTTTTCAAAATCGATAAAAATTACAATAGTGGTTTTGTCTTTGTTAAATCCATTAAAAATAGCTTGTGTTAAAGATAATAAGTCATTTGTTGTACCTCTAAAATGTCGAAAACCTTCTTGTTCTTGGTCCATGATGTTGTTCATTTCTACAAATCCTTCCAACCTGTATGTTATAATTCTTTCCATTAATTTTGCCACTACACTAGTTAAGCTGATAGGTCTGTACGATGATGGTAAATTGTAATTTGGTTTATATAATTTTTTTATAAATTTGACATTTGCTCTTCTCCAATTTAATGGTATAATTCCTTCTTCCCATGACTGGTTAATGATGTCCAAAAGTTTGGATTTTATTTCGCTTCCACCATTGATGAAAAGTTCAGTAAAAAAGAAGTCTGGACCTGGTGCTGATTCTTTTTTTAATTTAAAAATGGATCCTTCTAACTCTTCCATTGTAATATAATCATTGTACTTGATGTTATCTGTATTTTCTTCTTGATTAGAAGTACTAATGCTGATGTATTGCTGTGTGATGTCATCATAGAATTGTTGATTAAAATTATTTGCTTTTAAATGGTAACCTTCAAAGAAGGTATTTTTCAGGATGTTAGATTTTTCTGGTTCAGTGAAAAGAATATTTCCATTATTTCCTTGCAATGGATGTACTAAATTTTCAGATTTCTTTTTAGTTAATTTTTTGAAATTTGACCATTTTTCCCTTAAAGATTTTGCATCTCCAATTTTTTCACACAAGTCTTCTGACCATTTATTTTGGGCATCTTTTTTTGTCATTTCAAAATCATTTTCTGCTTTTGCAACATTTTCAAAATTTTCTGGTGTACTTCTTAATTTAAATTTCTTTTGAGCTTTGTTTAGTTTTCCTTTCATTTCTCTGATATCATCATTCCACCATGGGGGGTGTTGTAATATCGTCTTTTTCTTTGGTTTGACTAAGGGAATGCATTTTGTCATACAGTTTGTTAAAGTTTCTTCAAATCGGTTGTAGTTATTTTCTATATTTTCATTTTGTGGAAAGGATAATTTTGAAAATGAGTCTTTTGCTGTTTCTTTCCATGCATTCCAATCACATTTTTTGATATTCCAATATTCCTCTTCTATTGTACAAGTCAGCATGAGGTATTATTGGTAAAAATCACAAATTAATTCAGACATGTCAGTGTTGGTACATGTACTTGGATGATGCGGCCTAATAGTTTCGTTTTACACACCCTAGTGACTGTTCAGTATGATGAATACAGACTGAGATGAAACGCTGACATTCTCAATGTATGCAGAAAAAAAATTGCATTAATTGTTTTCCTTATTGCTTACATTTGCCGTCCTACTAACATGTTCACAGGAGTGCCAGGAGAAGACATAATTAGGCGCCATCCCAACAGCGGACATCCAAAATTAATGCGAACAAAAATTTGTTGTTATTATATTGCAATATTACTGTCCATTGTATTATCATGATTATACATTGAATCCTGGCATAGAAAATATGGCTTATTTACTATGCGGGTATACATGGTATATAGATTTACAAATTAAAGTGCACATATGGTCAGTTTTGGTCAATGCGGTCTAATCATTTTGTTGTACAAGTCAGCATGAGGTATCAAAACTACTGAAATTTTGTTACGTATCAATATTTTGAATAAAAGAAGTACATGCTGGCACCCTAAATTTATGCGAACAAAAATTTGTTGTTCATGTTGTTATTGTATTGCAATATAGCTGTCCATTGTATTATGCATTGAATCCTGACATAAAAAATATGGCTGATTTACTATGCTGGCATATAGATTTACAAATTAGAGTGCACATATGGTCAGTTTTGGTCTTGGTCAATGCGGTCAAATTATTTCATTGTACAAGTCAGCATGAGGTATCAAAACTATTGAAATTTTGTTACGTATCAATATTTTGAACATAAGGAGGACATGCTGGCACCCTAAATTTATGCGAAACAAAAATTTGTTGTTATCAGCTGGTTATTGTATTGCAATATTGCAATCCATTGTATTATACATTGAATCCTGACATAAAAAATATGGCTGAATTACTATGCGGGTATATATATGGTATATAGATTTACAAATTTAAGTGCTAATACATGTATGGTCAGTTTTGGTGGAAGCGCTAAAAATATTTTGTTGTTCAAGTCAGCATGAGGTATCAAAATACTGTAATTTTGATACGTATCAATATTTTGAATAAAAGGAGGACATTCTAGCACCCTAAATGTATGCGAACACAAATTTGTTGTTATTGTATTGCAATATTGAGCTGTCCATTGTGTTGTACATTGAATCCTTACACAAAAAATATGGCTGATTTACTATACAGGTATATAACTTTACAAATTAAAGTGTACATATGGTCAGTTTTAGTTGATGCGGTCAAATGATTTTGTTGTACAAGTCAGCATGGTCAGCATGAGGTATCAAAACTACTCAAATTTTGTTACCTATCAATATTTTGAATTAAAGGAGGACATGCTGGCACCCTAAATTTATGCGAACACAAATTTGTTGTTATTGTATTGCAATATTGCTGTCCATTGTATTATACATTGAATACTGACATAAAAAATATGGCTGATTTACTATGCGGGTATACATGGTATATAGATTAACAAATTAAAGTGCACATATGGTCAGTTTTAGTTGATGTGGTCAAATGATTTTGTTGTACAAGTCAGCATGGTCAACATGAGGTATCAAAACTACTGTAATTTTGTTATGTATTAATATTTTGAATAAAAGGATGACATGCTGTCACCCTTAATTTATGCGAACAAAAATTTGTTGTTATTGTATTACAATATTGCTGTCCATTGTATTCAGGTATTATACATTGAATCCTGACATAAAAAATATGGCTGAATAACTATGCTGGTATATAGATTTAGAAATTAAAGTGCACAAATTGTCAGTTTTGGTCTTGGTCAATGCGGTCAAATTATTTCATTGTACAAGTCAGCATGAGGTATCAAAACTATTGAAATTTTGTTACGTATCAATATTTTGAACATAAGGAGGACATGCTGGCACCCTAAATTTATGCGAAACAAAAATTTGTTGTTATCAGCTGGTTATTGTATTGCAATATTGCAATCCATTGTATTATACATTGAATCCTGACATAAAAAATATGGCTGAATTACTATGCGGGTATATATATGGTATATAGATTTACAAATTTAAGTGCTAATACATGTATGGTCAGTTTTGGTGGAAGCGCTAAAAATATTTTGTTGTTCAAGTCAGCATGAGGTATCAAAATACTGTAATTTTGATACGTATCAATATTTTGAATAAAAGGAGGACATTCTAGCACCCTAAATGTATGCGAACACAAATTTGTTGTTATTGTATTGCAATATTGAGCTGTCCATTGTGTTGTACATTGAATCCTTACACAAAAAATATGGCTGATTTACTATACAGGTATATAACTTTACAAATTAAAGTGTACATATGGTCAGTTTTAGTTGATGCGGTCAAATGATTTTGTTGTACAAGTCAGCATGGTCAGCATGAGGTATCAAAACTACTCAAATTTTGTTACCTATCAATATTTTGAATTAAAGGAGGACATGCTGGCACCCTAAATTTATGCGAACACAAATTTGTTGTTATTGTATTGCAATATTGCTGTCCATTGTATTATACATTGAATACTGACATAAAAAATATGGCTGATTTACTATGCGGGTATACATGGTATATAGATTAACAAATTAAAGTGCACATATGGTCAGTTTTAGTTGATGTGGTCAAATGATTTTGTTGTACAAGTCAGCATGGTCAACATGAGGTATCAAAACTACTGTAATTTTGTTATGTATTAATATTTTGAATAAAAGGATGACATGCTGTCACCCTTAATTTATGCGAACAAAAATTTGTTGTTATTGTATTACAATATTGCTGTCCATTGTATTCAGGTATTATACATTGAATCCTGACATAAAAAATATGGCTGAATAACTATGCTGGTATATAGATTTAGAAATTAAAGTGCACAAATTGTCAGTTTTAGTTGATGCAGTCAATTATTTTGTTGTACAAGTCAGCATGAGGTATCAAAACTACTGAAATTTTGTTACATATCAAAATTTTGAATAAAAGGAGGACATGAAGGCACTCTAAATTTATGCAAACAAAAATTTGAAAAAATTTGCTGCTTAAGTATGCTGGTATATAGATTTATGAATAAAAGTGCTCACATGGTCAGTTTTGGTCAACACGGTCAAATAATTTTGTTGCACAAGTCAGTAAGAGGTATCAAAACTACTGAAATTTTGTTACGTATCAATATTTTGAATAAAAGGAGGACATATGCTGTCACCCTAAATTTATGCAAACAAAAAATTGTTGTTATTGTATAGCAATATTGTTGTCCATTTTAATATACAATGTACATTGAATCCTGACATAACAAATATGGCTGATTTACTATGCTGGTATATAGATTTAAAAATTAAAGTGCACATATGGTCAGTTTTAGTTGATGCAGTCAAATAATTTTGTTGTACAAGTCAATATGAGGTATCAAAACTACTGAAATTTTGTTACGTATCAAAATTTTGAATAAAAGGAGGACATGCTGGTACCCTAAATTTATGCGAACAAAAATTTGAAAAAATATGGCTGATTTACTATGCGGGTATATAGATTTATAAAAAAAAGTGCACACATGGTCAGTTTTGGTCATTTTGGTCAACACGGTCAAATAATATTGTTGCACAAGTCAGCAAGAGGTATCAAAACTACTGAAATTTTGTTACGTATCAATATTTTGAATAAAAGGAGGACATATGCTGGCACCCTAAATTTATGCAAACAAAAAATTGTTGTTATTGTATAGCAATATTGCTGTCCATTGTAATATACATTGAATCCTGACATAACAAATATGGCTGATTTACTATGCTGGTATATAGATTTACAAATTAAAGTGCACATATGGTCAGTTTTAGTTGATGCAGTCAAATAATTTTGTTGTACAAGTCAGTATGAGGTATCAAAACTACTGAAATTTTGTTACGTATCAAAATTTTGAATAAAAGGAGGACATGCTGGTACCCTAAATTTATGCGAACAAAAATTTGAAAAAATATGGCTGATTTACTATGCGGGTATATAGATTTATAACAAAAAGTGCACACATGGTCAGTTTTGGTCAATACGGTCAAATAATTTTGTTACACAAGTCAGCAAGAGGTATCAAAACTACTGAAATTTTGTTACGTATCAATATTTTGAATAAAAGGAGGACATATGCCGGCACCCTAAATTTTTTCAAACAAAAAATTGTTGTTATTGTACAGCAATATTGCTGTCCATTGTAATATACATTGAATCCTGACATAACAAATATGGCTGATTTACTATGCTGGTATATAGATTTACAAATTAAAGTGTACATATGGTCAGTTTTAGTTGATGCAGTCAAATAATTTTGTTGTACAAGTCAGTATGAGGTATTAAAACTACTGAAATTTTGTTACGTATCAAAATTTTGAATAAAAGGAGGACATGCTGGTACCCTAAATTTATGCGAACAAAAATTTGAAAAATATGGCTGATTTACTATGCAGGTATATAGATTTATAAATAAAAGTGCACACATGGTCAGTTTTGGTCAACGCGGTCAAATAATTTTGTGGTACAAGTCAGCATGAGGTATCAAAACGTAACTAAATTTTTTTATGCATCAATATTTTGAATAAAAGGAGGACATGCTGGCACCCTAAATTTATGCGAAGAAAAATTTGTAGTCATGTGTTAAAATGATGCTTTCCTCTAAAATACGTCCTTTCATAGATATACATATAAATAAAGTGCAAATATGGTTGAATTTGATAGGTATTGGAATTTATATTCAGTGCCCGTTATCATTGTAACCAAGATCGTTTTTTAATTTATAGATTGGCAGATCACAGATAAATTTGTGTTTCAAGCAACGTTTTATGCGAACTTTATTTTCAAATATTTGTATTAAATCCTGTTTATATAACGGAAGTATTAGTTTTACTTTTTTTTCGATGTTTATACTACGAAACAAAGATATTAAAAAATATTTTTAAAAAATCGATGTAGAGCGGTCCTGGTTACAAGTTAACTTAGTGTTGAGCAGACCAGTCAAAAGTTAACTTGGGAACAGGTCTGGTTTCGATCTGATTTGTCAAAGCAAAAGTTAACTTTGTGGCAGGACTGGTCTCGAAGTTAACTTATGTTAAGTTTATGGCAGGACTGGTTTCGAAGTTAACTTATGTTAACTTTACGGCAGGACTGGTTCGAAGTTAACTTATATCAATAGCGGACCTGTTTCGAAGTTAACTTTTTGGCAGACATAAAAACAGTCCTAGGACAAAGTCCGCTTTTCAAGTTAACTAGATTTTGGTCCTAGGACTGGTCAGAGCAGTCCTAAATTTGGTCACAGGTTAACTTTGACCAGTCCAAATGACTGGTTATCAAGTTAACTTGCTGTACAGGTTAGGACTGCACCCATCTGTAAATTGGATTTTTTTTTTATCTTTAAACGAAAATTGTAAGATTTGAGTTTATATTAAAATGTTTATTTTGATACGATAAGTAGTATTTTTGGAGTTTTTGGAGTTTGAACGGATTTAAAAAATAAGCCATCTATAGGTTCAAGGATTTTTTTCAGTTCACACTAAGTACTTTAAATGAATATTCAATTGTATTACATTTAGATTTGTCGTTTAATGCGTTTTTATTTTTTTTCCAAATTTTGAATGAATTTGTAAGAATATGACAAAACATTCAAATTATGTATTGATTCTATGTATTTTTATCTGGAT
The DNA here is from genome assembly GCF_965363235.1 of Mytilus galloprovincialis. Lineage (NCBI taxonomy): Eukaryota > Metazoa > Mollusca > Bivalvia > Mytilida > Mytilidae > Mytilus > Mytilus galloprovincialis. The sequence goes on along the minus strand of NC_134845.1, from coordinate 76,448,793 downwards.
TGCCTTTGAATGTTTAGTACTAAATTATGTTATCCTTTATTTGTCGTTGTCTATATATGCACTATATGGGGATTTAATCTAGTATCATGTTATATTCAAGCATATCGGTTTACCAGTTTTTGGTAAACTTTGACATATTCTCACTGAACATGCTGAAGTTAGGTGGTTTCCTGTACTGAGTTATAATCTCCCCATTATCAAAGTAAAATAAAAAATGCATTTTGCTTCATCTGGAACGCCCAAACCGAAAATTATGTCTAAACTTAAGTACGTGAATACTGTTTATAACCAGAAAAAAAATGTTTGAAATAATGTCAATACTTGTACAGTAACTACTAAGCTGATGCGACTGTGTGAGATCAGCAGTCTAACACAAGCTGTTTGACCAAGTACCGTCAAACTTTTCCCAGTACAATGAGGGTTGTATATTTCATACTATAAGTAAACAGAAAAATGCTGCATATCGGATGTAAAATTGTTTGCTATCTTCAACTCAACATTATCGAACTATGACCAAAAATTTATTTATTTCCTTCCTGAAAAGCAAAGAAAACTTTGGCAAAAGTTTACTACCCGATGTTTTTCGGACGGTTTGACGAGTAGACGGATAGAGTCAGTCGAGCGATAACTAGACATACTTCCGCTTTCATAGTCGCACATCAAACAATCATGCATCATATAAGTTTGTGGATTCGAAAGACACTTTCTAGATTTTCCTTTATATAAAACTCTAAACAATTAAGCCGGTCACAGATAAGAATATCTAAATACTTGCAATCATAAAGAACAATGTGTCCAAAACAACAGAACGTACAATAACAGCAAGATAATACATGCTTAAATCATTTAGAAATAGTTGCTAGACAATTTTATTTACCAACATAAAATTTAATTTAAAACAGGCAATTCCTAATATGTTGTTCGAATCTTGCTGTATTGTCGATGATTATAATCATTTATGATTTCTGTTTATCTATTTGATGAATATTTCTTTTCGGTTTCTACTTAAATTTAATTAATGGTTTCGAAAATGACAACACAAGTTCATACTTTTTCATTAATTTTCAATGTAAAACAATGTACCAAAAAGAGTATCTAAATGTTTTAGTCACATTGACAGTTTGTCAAAATCCTTAAATTCTTTGGAGCTGATATTTTTACAGGTCACAGTTTGTACACCATTGTTTTAGTTTTTGAGATTAAGATTAAAGATAGAAACCCAAATAATCGATTAAATGTGCAAGCAGACATTTGATAATATTTGGCGTTTTGATCCTAGGTAAACATTTGAAAGATATTAGACATTCTATGTTTTCATAATTATGTTATAAGAGAGGCGACTAATATTATAGGGGCAATCAAACTTATAAGTCAATAATAAACCGACAACGCCTTTGCAGAAAATATAAAAAAAATCATCAGATTAACAACAGTACACAAAACACAATATATTATCATTTAAATGTATACACAAAAAAATAATGCAACACGAACGCTACTAACAACTGGGGACGATATTAGGCGCTCCGGAAGAATAGGCAGATTTTGCACCCAATGTGGCATCTGTCATTTTGCTTAACTATAGGTGATCAGTCTAATTTAATAAGTCACATTCGCGGAAACGAGTACATAATAGTGGTTACAACAATTGCACCTATAATGGGCATGTTGTTGACTTTCTGGACCAAAAGCATTAACTTTCCTGGTTGTTCAAAGAGAAGTCTTGTTTAAAAGTTTTAAGACAATCGACGACGCCGACGACGACAGACACAAACCAAAATCAATAGTTGAAATAACAAAAGGGATCAGGTAAGTTAAAAAGTTAAATCAAAGTAATCAAACACATGGTATCACCTTTAAAGATTTTTTTAATATTGAGATTAAAATCCTATGGATAAAGTTGAATAATCCGGAAAAGTCTGCATCAAGTAATAGGATTTTCACTCGTCTTCTTCGTCACTGCTGTCGTTGTACATCTTGGTGTAATCAGAAGACTGAAATGAGAAACATAGAAAAATAAATGTGCTTACTGCAAGTACAAACTGACATGCGACACTAAGTTGTTGTTACACTTTTCCAGGAATATAAGCTGTTGGAGTATAATACCACTCACGTTTTTTTTCCAATAAGCCTTTGTTAAATTTGTACTTTCCAAAACAACATGTGCAGAATTTATCCTTGTTGCAAATAAAGAAATACTCTGCATAAGTAACATTTTTGTCCTGTCCAGTGCTTTAGACAAACTTTCACATTTCATTTCACTGAATATCGGAAAAGAAACCATCACTGGATTTTGACCAATCAAATGGTCACTTCCTTGTCCTGTGTTCAAGCTTTAGTAAATATGTAACCTCAGGTTTTCAAAATATTCTATAGAAACACCAAACCAAATAACGGTGCTTTGAAATACCAACGATATATGCCCTTTTCGTATTCAACCGGATGTGACGTAATATGCTTTGGTGGATTTACACCTTTACATTATGACGAATCCCTATCAAACTCCACAGACATGATACACGAAATATCAGTGAACGACAAGAACCATGCCTTGCTATATAATTTAATCGCTTACTGTTGTAGGCTGTTAAAAGACAAATAGCTTTTATATAGATAAAAAAGGAATCACTTTCATGACTTTGTAAGAAAAATATAATTAATATACAAACTCAAACAGTCTAATAACCCCCAGTCATCAACTGAGACAGACGTTATATTTGAATTTATATTCAATATAACAGTACACGCATAAAACCTTGCAGATATTTTCATCAATCTCAAGTTTCCTTCTATTACTTTCTATCAGTTCATAGACATACTTTTGTCACGTGACCTAGGCGTCATCAACGTTTATTTCATGAATAACTAATTAAAATTGATATTTAGAATTACATTATAAGAAATGACAGTGATATTCGATCTGTCTATTCGTAATAGCATAAAGGTGCTGCAAACTTTTACATAAACCGTTACGCAGGTTGTTTATGGGCACCACCTTTTTATGATATTTAAAAAATATTACAGTCATTCCTTAAAGAATTGACATCTAATCACACTTCGGATTATTCATATCAGGTTCAGTTAAAACGTTTAGTATTGACGCTGGTTTTTAATTGATCTTCCTGATATATTACCTAATTATTAAAGTCATATTAATTTGGATAGTAATGGTTTATTGTTTTTTTTTAAACCATTTTCGGTTTTGCTCTTCTGTAAAATGCTAAATGTTTATTAAATTTCACACAATACATACATCAATTTGAGCATGTTGAGTCTTCATTTGATTTTGATAAAATAAAAGCAACAGAAAATGTCCTACCAGTTCTTCTTCTTCACTGTCGTAGGATTTTTCGACCTCTTCTGAATAAGATCTAAAGTACCATTTTAGTACACGCAGCTGAAAAGAATTATAAAAAATATAAGATCTATGTATTAATAAAAATGTCCTTACACTGTCGTTTGACTCTTCTGTGGATTCTCCTGGATAAGTTCTAAAATAAAAATTTGATTAAAGCATGCAAAATAGTCTTCAACTGTTTTATTTATTTATTTATTTATTCATTTATTCATTTATTCATTTATTCATTTATTCATTTATTCATTTATTCATTTATTCATTTACTCATTTATTCATTCATTTATTTATTATTTATTTATTTATTTACTTTTTTTTTTATCTATTTATTTATTTATTTATTTTTTTACTTACTTATTTATTTATTTTTTTTTAATCCTTTGTTTTTAGTTAAGCTTATTTCTTGCGCTCTTTATTCCGTTTTACTTTTATTGTTATCATTTTACACCAATGTTAATTGGGAACTCTTAAGTTTAAACATATTTATTTAAAGTGGATTTGGGAAACAACTTATAGTAACTTATATTAATCCTTTCACTTTGCGGGTGCGAGTGCTGCTTATGGAAATGAAATTATTTCGCTGTTTTATAGTTTTCAAATTTAGTAGAATGATTCCATATGACATAGTTGCTATTGAAAACATTATGATTAATACAAAATAAAACATGATTCAAAACATCAATATAAGTTGATTAATGTTACATAATATGCACATAAACGAACAAAATGTTGAACCATGTTGAAAAAAACGAGTTACACATACTGACACACTATCACCAATACAATGGATACACAACTCTATATTCAGAACTAGTTACATGATAATGATAATATAATATAAAGAAAACAGGTATCAAACGCTTTGAAATATTCAAGACAATCATTGTTTAGTTAACAATAATCCAATTCTCTTTTCGCAACACCATATGACCTGTATGCTTACTTATATTAAACTTTTGTGTTTAACAAATTACATATACATGTCTCGATTACACAATGTTTATACAATGATTGTTATCAAACATAGTGTAAAATGCAAATGCATAAAAATCCCTATTAGAAAAGATGTAAAATTATATACACATTAATATATAAAATATATAATTTATATATATAATTTACAAATGTGCAAGATAAAAAACATTGAAGAAAAAACCATCCGGCATAGCATGTTAAAAATGAACACAACACATTTATAACAAAGTAAATAATCATAAACATGTTTATTTGTTGCTATTGTTGTAATAAAATATTGCATATAGATATTCTTCATTTTAGTACTGGTCGGTAGATAAATTTCCACTCGCTACGTAACCTGTGAAATAGAGGAACCAAGAAACCTGTTTCGCTCACTCTCCTTTTATCTTAGTTAAACTGAATGTTTTGTTTTAGAACAAATAAGTGTGTTTTTCAGCAATAGGTAATGATTATTATTGGTAAAAAAAAATTCATCTGATGAGGTAAAAAAATTATTATAAAGACATGTAATACATACTGAACTTGAAGAAAATTTTGTTTGGAATTTTAAATTTCTTGTCATGATGATTTTATCAGATGTGTCATGATTTAAAGCGACAACAAATCCAGAACTGGTCGACATGATTGCAAAATCTCACAAAACCTCGAATGTTGCTAGTTTTAAGCGCTAATTAAATATATTGCATATAAAATCAAATTAATATAAGCCCTGTTGTAACCAACTATTCAATGAAGTTTTTGTTCCACATTATGACCAAATTTTCAGAATTTTTGAGTACCGTTAATGTTATTTGGGGTTATCAAATCATTAACATTATAATTTTTCAAAATGTTATAAATTTTAGCAAATCATAAACAGTGACGTTTCGTGGACTAAAAAAGGAAGGTGGCATTTGTTTTTTTCCCTGGCGGATGTTCTGAGAGTTTGAAAACGTTTCTGAGAATAATAGATGTAAGCAGATTTGTTATGCGTGACAATGTGACAACTTTCAATCCAAGTCACAGTTTGTAACATTAAACCAGTTAAAAGAAAACTCTAGTAAGTTTGTTTATAAATTTGAAGAATCAATTAGTCCCTCTGGATTGCATGTACATAAAGATCAAATGGAATATAATCGTCCCTCAAGAGATGAAAATGTTCTTTTTAACTAGAATAACAATTAATTTAAATACTTTCTCTTATGAATACATTATTTTCTAGTCTGCTATACTGTCATCAGACACACTATTAATGCTCATCTTTGTAGAGCAAATTAAGATTTGTTAACGATAGACACCATGTGATGGCAACAATTTAGGCCAGGTTAGCTGGATAACGTTTTATTGGTTTATAAAATACATGTATCAATTGCCTAATAACTAGTTTTTGAAGGTTGTGCAAAAGACTTAACTAATGTGCTTCAAACCTTTTTTTTTAACCTAAGAGGGCAATTGACTGTAGAGTTGTAGACACAGGAGTTGTTTTTTAATTGTTGATAACAGTTTAATTAATTACTTGAGAACTATTATTTGCAACCAATTGAAAATTAGGCATTATCTGTCACATTTAAATTCACTGATTATAAATTTCATTATGATTTAGAACATACAAAATATACAATGTATGATTAAATGCATGTTTTTGAAGCATTTTGTTTCTGTTTTAATAATGTTGTCATACATTTTTATATTCGCGCCTCAATTAAAGTGTTAAAAAGCCAAATTATAAAACGCATTAAAACAAGATAACAAATCTAGTCTTGTTTCAACAGTCACTGATAATAAATAATCAGATGCAAAGATTAAACAACAGTAGAGTAGTATAGTTATGCACACGAGGAATGCCTTGGAGGTCAAGTTGTCAACTTAGACATGAACACTCATTAAGGCTACCAAAACATCACAAATAAGAAAATAAACGTATTCAAACAAAATCTTAATTTCAAAAGAAATAGTATTTTTTTTCTATAACTGAAAGATCAGCCATCAATAATATTTAAGTATTACTTAGGTAACAGCCATGTAACGTTGTTTGAACTTATTTGATTTTTTATGCCCCACCTACGATAGTAGAGGGGCATTATGTTTTCTGGTCTATGGCTCCGTTCGTCCGTCCGTCCGTCCGTCCAGGTTAAAGTTTTTGGTCAAGGTAGTTTTTGATGAAGCTGAAGTCCAATCAACTTGAAACTTAGTACACTTGTTGCTTATGAGATGATCTTTCTAATTTTTATGCCAAATTAGACTTTTGAGCCCAATTTCACGGTCCATGGAACATGGAAAAGGATAGTGCGAGTGGGGCATCCGTGTACTTTGGACACATTCTTGTTTTCTTCTATTATACTATAGTGAGTTTGAATCAAATTTATCATTGCGGTTCCTCTTATAACTCGTTTTATAACGTCTCAGATTCTAACTATCCGCAAATGAAGATAAACTATTTTCATGTTTACCAATATGTTATGCTCATTTCAGTAGTGATCGGTTTCTAGAGGAGTTTAAACATAAGATCGTACTACTATTCAAGTTGTTATGTCATGTTGGAAACAGTGGATTCAATTGACAGTTTGGATAAAATTAAGGAGATGTGGTGTAATCGCCAATGGCCTTAAACTATCCACCCAAGTTCAAATTAAGTGAATTTTTAGCAATTATGGGGAACCGGTGGACCTTTAAAATAGGTTAAAGGCCCAAACATAAAAAGTTTGTAACAATTCAATATCGAAAATAACGGCCTAAATTTGTTAAAGTGTGTAAAACAATATAACTTTAGTTCGATATACCAAACAAAAAAAAACCAAACAATTTTGATCATGAAGATAAATAAATTTGACTAAGTGACATGTAACTGTTATTTCGTAAGAATCGAAAGTCTATAACGTTTTTGTGGATTAAGTATCCCCTGAAAATGTTTTGAAAAAAGTGATCATTCGTTGAACATTTAAATGCATTTTGGACATAATACTAGATACATAAGAAACCAACAAAAAATACTTTTCAACAGATAATCATGAATCAAAAGTAATACAACTTGAATCTTCATGTAGGCGTTGCTATTGAATATATGTTATATTAGATAAATGTTTAAAACTGACAACAGCTTGAATAACGAATCATGAATAAAAGTATAGATTTAATTAACTAAAAAAAAACAAAAAACAAACGACAATAGCCTTATTACTAACATTGTTTCCATTACAAAGATTATTTGGTTTATTGGTTGGTTGATATACTATCTGCATAGCATAAAAAATCAATGTTCATATAGATTCGTTTACCGAGATCGTAAGCCTGTAGTTTAATTGATTGATTGATTGGTTGATCGATTGAAATTTTAATTTTTGTCATAGATGCATGTTCGCGTTCGTTAATTAATTGATTAACTTGGTACGTTTGCTGATTGCATGAATGATATATTGCTTGCTAGATTGACAGTTCCATAGCATATTTCATATTGATTAATGGATTTCTTGATTGTGACTGTGATGTCCAGTGACAAATATTAAACGCACATTCTTTTCAACAGAAGGATACATATTCCCTACTCCAAATAAAGGGCATTCTGGGAACTTCTCATTTTCCCTTAAAAAAATAAGGATAATCGATACTGTTAGCATTATGCAAATTATCAACAAATCAAATCATCGAGCATACAACCAATAAAACTTAACACCGATTCACCTAATAACCAGTCAGTGTATCGATATGCAGTAATAGTCACTTACTTTTATGCAAACATTTTATCAACAAAGCAATCAACCAACAATCATGTGAAACTTCGAAATAAGGAATGGCTTTGTTTTGTATTCTTTGTTAAAAGGCCTATTTACTAAAACGATTATATAATATTTAATGTTTGTAATATTTATGTTATGAGACCTGTTAAAAAATTATGAAATCCCCAGTTTTGAGATGATCCCTTATTTAAATGTCTCGAATCTAGACTTTTGTCTCTCAAGTGTCAGACGTAAACATTCGTCTAACATGTCTATCAACTATGACTCTACTTTTGTAGTTGTATGGAGACGTTAAAAAATAGCCCATACAAAGTTTTAAACAAGACTAAATGTGTTTTGTATTTTTTTCTGTAAATAGAAATGGTTTAAATTTTAGAGTATTTTAGATTTTTCACAGATTCTTTTTCATTGCAAAAAATGTTTGTATTAGTTTCTATGCAAATTAAGCAGCCAATATTAGGCTGTATGATAACAATATTACAAAATATTACATACAATACACTGCAGTACCTTTCATCTGCTGTGTCAAATGTGTATAGCACATTTCTTTTTTTGTTATCTGTTTTATTGTATATTATATACATATTGAACATTAAGTAATTTTGTTTTCTAAACTGATTTTTGTTGTATGATCTATTTATTGCAAATCAAATGTTTCAATAGAGATCTGGGGTTAAAATAAATGGTTTAACGCAACTCAAAGTTGTAATTTTTGTGCCCCAGTTGTAATTCGCTTAAAGTAAAATTTGTTGTACTTATATTTACTTGCAGATGTTTAATTTTCACAGTCGCTGTTAAAATTATACAAAACTAAAGTGAAAGGGTCACTTTGAATAAAAATACACACGCTTAAGACGATGTACTAAAAAATCATGAAGGTTTGGTAATGATTATGTTGCATTATGGCAGGAATTGATTTAACCTTTATATATATAAACAAAGAAGATGTTGTTTAATTGACAACAAGACAACTTTTAACATGAGACCAAATGACACAGAAATTAACAACTATAGGTCAACGTACGACCTTCAACAATAAACAAAGCCCATACCTATTACCAGCTATAAAAGGCCCGAAATGTAAAACAATCCAAACGAAAACACAAACGTCCTATTTTATGTACAAAAAAAACAAATCTTATTTTACACAGCGACAAACCATAACCACAAGTTTTCTTTCCACCTTGATTTTCAAATATTTTAAATATATGTTGTATATACAGAATAAAGCGCGATGATAATTAAGGAATGACTGTAATTTTTTTCTGTCTATGAAGAAATAACATAAAAAATTTGGTGCACACTGAATAACGCGCGTAGCGGGTTATTTAACAGTGTGCACCACATTTTTTATGTTATTTCGAATAGACAGAAAAAATATTACAGTCATTTCTTATAATTTAATTCTAAATTCTATTTTAAACCGTAGAAAACCATGAAAAAATGTTGATGACGTCACGATCACATGACTATATGATGTCTATGGGCTCATAACAAAATAACGTCAGCCAATCAGAAGACGCGTTACATCTAAATTAAATTATATAGTTATAATCTACAGTTTGATTTTATATAATTCAACAAGTATGAATCTTATATTAACTAAATCAGCAATACTCATTATGAAGTTTAAAATTTTTGAACAACAGTTCTTTGCCAAACATATTTATTTTAATGGATCAATGAATTTATCAATTACTAATACTTAAAATAACTTCCCTGTATATAAGATTTTCTTTCTTTTAATGCAAAGATGTGTTTGTTCCTTCCATTCGCATTATATATCGTCGCTTCTGTATGTATTTGAACAGTTGCTTTGATGATCTGTGCCTGATTTGGTATCCAATATAAATTGTGAACAATGGCTGTCTTGAATATTCCTACAATACCAATGAATAACACAATACATTATTTTCATAAGTTCTGTCCAAGTTTGGATTCGTCAATGGGACTACCAATTGAATTATTTATCATATCAGATACACACAGAGTCAATTCTCATTACTAATTAAACAGGTGTTTTCATGGTTAGACATAAACTCTTTATGTATGTTACAAATCAAAATATCAGAATTGTGTTTCTTCTCATATAAATTTACCGACAATGTTATTTCACTTACCATTTCAAATCTCCTGTCCAAATCAAACTTTTATTTAAACAAGGGATCCTGCTATTTTAAAGATGATTGTCTTCTGCGTTCAATTCCCATAACCATATTTTTAATATAATTGATTGAATCAGGTGATCTATCTAAGTTAAAAAAAAAAAAAGAAGACAATTCAGACATTATAGTTTGCAAATAACTTTAAGTGAAACACATCAGCACTGTTTTCTATTTAATATTGAGAAACATGCCTTATATGTTCAGTAAAAGATCTATCAATTCATCTTCTTTAATATTTTATTGTATGTTTCATCTTCAACTCAGCATGATCAAAACTTTTTCTTGACGTTAAAGTGAAATTGACAAATGATTGATACCCCGTAACATAATTAGTGTCATGAAAGAGAACAAATTCATCCGTGTCATCATACGAATTATGGTACACTGAACGGTAAATTAACTCAAATATCAGACTAAAGGTCTTGTTTACTCACAGCCACTTTAAATATTTGTTTCTAAATTAAAAACTTACAGCCTTGGGAATATCAGTCTCTCAGTTACTTCAAATCACTGAGAAAACACAGTTTCAGTGCATTATCTACATTCGAAAATGCCTGTACCAAGTCAGGAATATGACAGTTCTTGTCCATTCGTTTTTGGTGAGTTTTGTTATTTGATTTTGCCATGTGATTATGGACTTTCCGAATTAATTTTCCTCTAAGTTCAGTATGTTTGTGATCTTACTTTTCACTTAAATTTTAACGAAATGGTAATTTTCAGAAAATCTATGCATTCAATAAAAACAATAATATGCTTCGCTGCTTACTTTGATTCAAATATAACGAAGATTCAAAGATTTTAAAGAAAAATGTAGTTTATATTACATAATAATTGTAAAAGATTTTTGAACTAAAAATATTACCTTAATATTAAGCAGGAAGACATACAGCGTTCACAGCCTAGATAGAAAAAAATCTGATGATTGTGTTATATTTAAAATGTCACGTGACATTTGGAAATTTCTACGTGAAAATCTTAAAATAGGGTAGTTGCATCATATATAACATGTATAAATCTGATGATTGTATAATATTTAAAAGGTCATGTGACATTTGGAAATTTCTACGTGAAAATCTTTAAATAGGGTAGTTGCATCATATATAAATCTGATGATTGTGTAATATTTAAAAGGTCACATGACATTTGGAAATTTCTACGTAAAAATGTTTAAATAGGGTAGTTGCATCATATATCAATCTGATGATTGTGTTATATTTAAAAGGTCACGTGACATTTGGAAATTTCTACGTGAAAATCTTTAAATAGGGTAATTGCATCATATATAAATCTGATGATTGTTTAATATTTAAAAGGTCACGTGACATTTGGAAATTTCTACGTGAAAATCTTTAAATAGGGTAGTTGAATCATATATAAATCTGATGATTGTGTTTTATTTAAAAGGTCACGTGACGTTTGGAAATTTCTACGTGAAAATCTTTAAATAGGGTAGTTGCATCATATATAAATCTGATGATTGTTTAATATTTAAAAGGTCACGTGACATTTGGAAATTTCTACGTGAAAATCTTTAAATAGGGTAGTTGAATCATATATAAATCTGATGATTGTGTTTTATTTAAAAGGTCACGTGACGTTTGGAAATTTCTACGTGAAAATCTTTAAATAGGGTAGTTCCATCATATATAAATCTGATAATTGTGTTATATTTAAAAGGTCAAGTGACATTTGGAAATTTCTATGTGAAAATCTTTAAATAGGGTAATTGCATCATATACAAATCTGATGATTGTGTTATATTTGAAAGGTCACGTGACATTTCGAAATTTCTACATGAAAATCTTTAAATAGGGTAGTTGCATCATATATAAATCTGATGATTGTGTTATATTTAAAAGGTCACGTGACATTTGGAAATTTCTCTACGTGAAAATCTTTAAATAGGGAGTTGCATCATGTATAAATAAAGGCAACAGTAGTATACCGCTGTTCAAAACTCATAAATCCATGGACAAAAAACAAAATCGGGGTAACAAACCAAAACCGAGCGAAACGCATTAAATATAAGAGGAGAACAACGACACAACACCGAAACGCAACACACACAGAAACAGACCAATCATCAGACAAAACACCACGAGAATAACAAATGTAACATGAAAACCAAATACATGAATTTGGGATAGACAAGTACCGTGCCACGTCTTATCTCAATATCTCAAAAATAAGAGAAAACACAAACGACTCAACGTTAAAATGCAACACAAAGAGAAACGAACAATATTATAACAATGACCATCTTCCTGACTTGGTACAGGACACTTTTAAAGGGGAATAAAAGTGGTGGGTTGAACCTGGTTTTAAGGCATGCCAAACCTCGCACTTTAATGGCAAAGTTAAATACAACACCGAAACGACAACACAACACCACAGGACCACAACACAAACAAACAGAAGAACATATTAGACACAGAAAAACATGATTAATAGATAACAAAAAGCATCAGGTCCAAAATTCAATACGCCAAAAACGCGCCTTGCCCACACAAGACTCACCAGTGACGCCCAGATATAAAAGATCGAACGTGAAAAAAGTACAAAGTTGTACAGCACTGAAGATCAAAAGTTGAAAAGGTTTCGCAAAATACGGCATTGTTTTTATGCCCGGGATAAGAACATTCTTATTATATAGAACAATTCATGCTATTGCAAACAGTAAATTTTATCAAATGAATATGAAAGAGATATACACAAAGAAACTAAAGTATTAACTAATTACAGAAAACTAAACCTGAATACATAACGCCTAGATATAAAAGATCGAACGTGAAAAAGGTACAAAGTTGTACAGCACTGAAGATTAAAAGTTGAAAAGGTTTTGACAAATACGGCATTGTTTTTATGCACGGGATAAGAACATCCTTATTATATAGAATACTTAATGCTATTGCAAACAGTAAATGTTAAACAAATGAATATGAAAGAGATATATATAATAATGAAACTGAAATATTAACTAATTACAGAAAACTAAACCCAAGTTTATCACAAAATAGACACACATCCGAATCAGTCCAAGCGTCAACGTAATTAAAAAAATTGTGACGTCACATACGATGGCGAAAAGGCAGAAACGTTATGCCACATTTGAATTTATGAAATTTAGAAACAGCATGACGTCACATATGAAAAACTATCATTCAAAAATGAGATAGAATTAGGATTGATTTAGAACTAAATACTGATAATTCATTTAAACAAAATGCATATTGCAATACTTATTAATAGCAATTAACTGTAATATATATATGTCCAGTTTGTATAAATCTGATGATTGTGTAATATTAAAAAGGTCACGTGTCATTTGGAAATTTCTACGTGAAAATCTTTAAATAGAGTAGTTGCATCATATATAAATCTGATGATTGTGTTATATTTAGAAGGTCAGGTGACATTTTGAAATTTCTAAGTGACAATCGTTAGATAGGGTAGTTACATCATATGTAAATCTGATGATTGTGTTATATTTAAAAGGTCAAGTGTCATTTGAAATGTCTACTTGAAAATCTTTAAATAGGGTAGTTGCATCATATATAAATCTGATGATTGTGTTATATTTAAAAGGTCACGTGACATTTGGAAATTTCTACGTGAAAATCTTTAAAAAGGGTAGTTGCATCATGTATAAATCTGATGATTGTGTTATATTTAAAAGGTCACGTGACATTTGGAAATTTCTACGTGAAAATCTTTAAATAGGGTAGTTGCATCATATATAAATCTGATGATTGTGTAATATTTAAAAGGTCACGTGACATTTGGAAATGTCTAAGTGACAATCTTTAGATAGGGTAGTTGCATCATATGTAAATCTGATGATTGTGTTGTATTTAAAAGGTCAAGTGACATTTGGAAATTTCTACTTGAAAATCTTTAAATAGGGTAGTTGCATCATATATAAATCTGATGATTGTGTTATATTTAAAAGGTCACATGACATTTGGAAATTTCTACGTGAAAATATTTAAATAGGGTAGTTGCATCATATATAAATCTGATGATTGTGTTATATTTAAAAGGTCACGTGACATTTGGAAATTTCTACGTGAAAATCTTTAAATAGGGTAGTTACATCATATATAAATCTGATAATTGTGTAATATTTAAAAGGTCACGTGACATTTGGAAGTTTTTAAGTGAAAATCTTTAAATAGGGTAGTTGCATCATATATAAATCTGATGATTGTGTTATATTTAAAAGGTCACGTAACATTTGGAAATTTTTACGTGAAAATCTTTAAATAGGGTAGTTGCATCAGATATAAATCTGATGATTGTGTTATGTTTAAAAGGTCACGTGACATTTGGAAATTTCTACGTGAAAATCTTTAAATAGGGTAGTTGCATAATATATATTCTGTAATACTCATTGGTTAAATATAAACAAAATATGACTTATTACATGTATATAGCAGGAAGATAAACACGTGAACAACCTTAATTATAAAAAAACGGTCAAATGATTGTATATAATTTAAAAGCTTAAGTAATTCTTGGTTATTTCTACGTGAAATTAAACCAGGTTCAACCCACCATTTTCTACATTTGAAAATGCCTGTTCCAAGGCAGGGATATGACAGTTGTTGTCCATTGATGTGTTTTGTCATTTGATTTTGCCATGTGATTAGGAAATTTCCGATTGAATTTTCCTCGGAGTTCAATATTTTTGTAATATTACTTTTTTGTATTCAATATGAGACCATATGAAATAGTATTATCATTGATGAGACAACTATTTAACAGAGATCCCGAAAAGTAGATGTTATGGACTATGGCATTCAACTATAATTAAAAAAAGAAAAACACATTACAAGCTTTCAAAGACCCTTCAGTAACAAACTAACCGGGTAATAGAGCACAAAACAACAAAATAAAAAAATTATGCAAAATAGCTACACACGGCAACTACTGAATTAATCAATACATTCTCTTCCTATTGTATTATTTCATTTTTTATTATCAGAGTTCGCTAATAAATAGATAATAGATATTAAAAAGACAATGCGACTCTCCATAGTTTGAAATAAACAAACACTTCGCTGGGTGTGTGTGGTAGTAATAAACACACATTCAAATCTCGCGGCAGCACAAGTAGATATTTTCTAGTTCGCAGATCCTTTTCGAGAATATTTTCTGAAATTTAATGGTTACTTTAAAACAAATAAAGGAAATCAATTACACATTTTTTAACTTCATGCACTCATGAATATGTATATCCTGTATATTTCGATAGATATAAACTCATGGAAAAGTAAAATCATTAAAAATACTGAACTTTTAACCGAGGAAATTTTGAAACAGTAAGTCCCTAATCAAATAGCAAAACCAAAAGCTTAACACATTACACGAATTGAAAACAAATATCTTCCTGATGAAACAAAGGACAAAGCGGGGTCTTACCCCCCCCCCCCCAAAAAAAAAAGAGAAGATGTGGTATGATTGCCAATAATACAACCATCCCTTTGGAAAACAATTTACATAGAAGTAAACAACTATACATGTTGCTTTTTCTACATTGGCTAGAGGTATAGGAGAAGGGTTGAGATTTGAAAAAACACATGTCCTCTCTTCTTTTTACCATCTTACCAGCTCTACTGGAATTTGTACATTGCAGCATCTTAATTTTGAAATATATTTACGTTCGAATGGTGTTAATTTTAAAAGATAGTTTTCTAAGCCAAAGATTGTTTTAAAAAGTCCATAAAATTCTCTTCTGGATAAGTTGTCAATTTGACTATGCCATTGTTGAATGAATGAATCTTTTAGTTTTTCTGTCAGTACGATTTTTAGTTGATTTATATCTAATGGTGATTGCTGAGTCCAAACATAGCTTAGTCCGGCATTGTCTAGGATCGATTTAATATAATCAATCCATTTGAAAGTGTGATAATCTTTTAATCTCTTTGATAAAGTATACTGCTAAGTTTATTTTCATTGGTGAGAAGCTTGTTCCAAAAACACACAATTCTACATTTTATTACGATATCTATTGGTGTACGACCAAGTTCTCCATATGTCATAAAATTTGTTGTCGACGTTCTAATTTTCAACACATTCCGGCAAAACTGTAGATGGATTTTGTCCAACATGTAATTGTTTTCGAATCCCCATGTATATACAGTTGTTTGAATATTGTAAATATTATAGAACTGATGATAGTTAAAAAATAACACGAATATAAAATGCTAATGAAGGCTCGGCTAAAATGTACAGAGATGATGCGAATGAAAAAATTGTTATGAATGAAATAATGTATTATGTGGAGGTTTTACACTGTAACGCTCACACGAATGATCTCAGCAACATACACAATTTGGATGCAGGTTATCAGTTTGAGTTTAAAATCCACCTTCATTCATATATTGATTTATGCGAATATACCTATTCGTGTATTTCATAAGAATATCATAACTCAATTTTATATAAAATTGAGAATGGAAATGGGGAATGTGTCAAAGAGACAACAACCCGCCCAAATAAAAAACAACAGCAGAGGGTCACCAACAGGTCTTCAATGTAGCGAGAAATTCCCGCACCCGGAGGCGTCCTTCAGCTGGCCCCTAAACAAATATATACTAGTCCAGTGATAATGAACGCCATACTAATTTCCAAATTGTGCACAAGAAACTAAAATTAAAATAATACAAGACTAACAAAGGCCAGAGGCTCCTGACTTGGGACAGGCGCAAAAATGCGGCGAGGTTAAACATGTTTGTGAGATCTCAACCCTCCCCCTATACCTCTAACCAATGTAGTAAAGTAAACGCATAACAATACGCACATTAAAATTCAGTTCAAGAGAAATCCGAGTCTGATGTCAGAAGATGTAACCAAAGAAAATAAACAAAATGACAATAATACATAAATAACAACAGACTACTAGCAGTTAACTGACATGCCATATATGTTTCCCAGCTATCATGACATCTTATTTAGCCACATGGAATCATTTATGACAAGTTATTACATAAAAAGATCAGAACATATTTTTTACATACATATTAACAGAAGAAGAACATTTCTGACTCATTGACATATAAGTGTCGACCCGTTGGTATACTACATCTGTAAGATAGTACCCGATTGATAAGTTGATATTCCAAAAAAAAAAAAAAAAATAGAAAAAAGGAGAAGAGCCATGCAAACGGCATATTTTTACCTTTGGGAACTGTTTGTTTATCTAGTAATACATACATTAAATAAAAGGAGAACTGTCCACTCTAGGTTTTCTAATTTTTTTTTCGTTTTGTTTTCAGTTTTGTCCAGCTGTTTGCTTCTTTTGTGTAGTTTATTCATATAGAAGTGTTATTGTGAAAGGCTATACCCCCCTATTTCATTATATAGAATCATATAGACATCGTATCGTGTCTGAATGGATATATTTATTTCTTTATGAAATCACAAATGCAGCTGCGGTTAAATGTGTAATTCGTTTACCTCTCTGGTTGTTATATATTCTATATATACACATGGAAAAAAGTATTGCAACACCAAATTCAAATTCAAATTAAAAAAACACTTTTATTTTTTTTGTTAAATAATTTGTTGAAATAGAACTAATTAAACATTATTTAAATATCACCTGAGTTTATTCAATAAATATCGACTCTATCAGTTCTTATCTGCACATGCAGCTACTGTACTCGTAAACACTAAAACAGCTGTTTTTATCCTCATTGTTTTCAACACTTAAAATAACCAAGTTTATAAATTTATGTGAATGAGACCTTGTAATTGGTCATCCACAACTCATAACTGCAGCAAGATGGCAGATAATCAGCATGAGGGAAGCAGGTATGTCGCTGTCACAATTGCACGTATTGTTGGTCATCCCCATTCCACTATAAGTCGTTTTGAGAATAAAAATCAGTCAAGAAACGATGTTAAAGACCTTCCGAGGTCAAGAAGACCCCCTATAACATCTGTTAGTGAAAATCAAGCATAATGAAGGTTGGTCAGAAGGAAACCCATTGCAAACAATACAATCATAAAAAGAGAGTGATGACCATACAGGAGCCTTTAATCAAGAACTGTTCGAGATTGGATCATCGCTACTGGTTATCGTGCGATAATACCATTTCGGGGACCTTTGCCTACGAACAGACACACATATTCGCGTATCCAATATAGTGCAGAGCTCGCCAAAGTTCGAAATTAGCGTCGTGGAGGAAGATCCATTGTTCCGATGGAATTCGGTTTATCTTCCTTGGCCCAATCGTAGTCCGAATTTGAACCATATCGAGCAAATATGGTACACTATTGGCCGTAAAGTGCACGAAAGGGCATCCCAGTTCAAACACGTCATGAAATAAACAATACCCTTCGTCAAGAATGGTTGCTGCTACCTTAGCAACAAATTAGTCGACATATGGCAGAAATCAGAAGACGTTAAGATACGGTTATCCGTTTGAATCGAGGCTGCACACAAAGTACTAATTCTTTGGCGTATAACGATCAACCATGATGTGAACAATCATCTAAAGATTAATTTTGAAATGTCTGACATTGTAAAGTTCGACTAAAGCAAAAGTTGTAAAATGCATTTTTTTGTTCCAAAAACACTTCATTTTGTTATAAAAATTTTGGTTAGATAAAACTTTTTTTTTTCATTAATTTTTTGTTCGTTTTAATGCCAATGTCATCATTAACTACGTTTCAATATTATTTTACAAATATTTTATCATATTCCATCCAAAATCAGAGACTGATTTTTCGAATTTTAAAAAATCAAGGTGTTGCAATCCTTTTTTCCATGTGTATATATAAAATATCCTCTCAAAAAAGTGATTTCACATGTATTTTCTTTATTTGAAAGTGTTTATCTTTCATAAAACATGTCACTTATCTGTTAATATCTCAAAATTATGAAGCTGTTTAATTTGCAAGTGAATGTGAATTGTATTTAAACAAAATGAATGTAGAGGGGTCTCCGTTTTCTTTAAATTTAAACGCCAGACGGAAGGACATTAACCCTTGTCAAAACGAGTAGTGGCAACTGTCAAGGAAAAATTTAAAGAAACCAAGAAGATGAGGCAGCGCAAACTCTCCAAAATACAGAATGGATTCTTTCAGCCCGAATAGTTAGTGAAGACACATCAATAAAAGTGACATCTCTATATAATGTACGAAATATAAGGTAAAAGCAATTTAAAGTACACTAATTTTCTTAGTTGTTTCATTCGTTATAATGCTTTTGTTTAATTATGTGCTACCGATTGTTTTACCGATTAAATGGTTTTACTCTTGTCATTTCAGGGCAATTAAAAACTTGCTGTACGGTGTGAGCCAAAGCTCCGTGTTGAAGATCGTACACTGACCTATAATGGTTTAGTATTACAAATAGCTATTAAAGGTTCCGGGTCCATTATTTGCAACGCCAGACGTGCGTTTCGTCTACATACAGCTCTAAGCTTGTGTGTTTTATGTACAGCAAAGATGACCAGAAAAACGGTCAAATGTAGCTAAATGGTCAACCAAATAGCATTTCAAAAATAAATATCAATAATATATAGGTGTATGACGTGATAGATATGAGGCATTGGTAGTTTATAAACACCGTTTACGTGTATAAGGCCGTGTTCACACCAAACGCCATGTACAGTAAACATGTTTACAATTAGTTTAATGTAATGTACACTGGTTTCACATTAAATATGTTCATATCTATACACATTGTTTAGTTACCTGTACATAAGATTTGTTCACACTTGTAAACTATATGTCATTTAAAACATAGAACCGAATGCAAATTTTGCGGACAATATTTCTAGTTAGGGAACGACCATTTGATTTCAAAAATGGGGGATGGGTTTTTCCTTGCAAAATATTCTGATCCCCAATTTGATAAAATACAAAAACAAAATACATATATTCTGGTCATAAAGATGATTAGAAACATATTCGGAATCATGAACTTCCCCATACATTATACATGTTATAGTGTTAAATATTGAGGAAACAATTTCATTGCTAGCATCGAATATTGAATAAAAACGTTCACGCGAACAAAAATCTGACTCAACCCCCCTTTTTTGGAGTTAAGTGATTGCTCCTTTATGAAACCCATTTTGATGATTTGCAGTAATTGAAAGAGATACTAAAGAAGTCTCGATTACGCATTACAAATAAAGATACGTTAAAGTGCTATTTATATCAAAGAAATATATCAAGTGTATACAAAGAACTTTATTAATAGTTGTTATAAATATCATTTTTATTCAAAACTCGTTTTCTTCTTTAAATATACATGTTAGAATTAAGGTTTTAAATGCCTAGTTTTGTGTACACTTTACCTATACAAGGCCTACATTGACTATCGACTGCATGTAGACAAAACATAACTACATGTAAACATTGAGTTTTATCAATGGGTACGTAATTTTTTTAGGTTACGTACGCGTGAGTTACACTAACACAACACCGAGTTTAGATCGATGTGAACACGGCTTAATACGTACAAAAGACACAATATTTGATTTTGAAACAATATAACACGGTTATAGTATAACAATGATTTAAGAAAAATTGCCTAACAGGATCATAATATTGAATGAGACATTCATGTTGTCAATCGAGGAAATCTTAACTCTGCTTAATGGAACGATAAAAGGATGTTTACAATTTGAATAACAACAATTGACTAACAATGAGCGGTTTAAATGACAGATCAACTTTTAAGAGGATACGATAGAACTAACCACCGAAAGTGTTACTAATGTTTGTGTTCCATGGATAAACAATGCCATAGTTGTTGTGATATAGTCCATCATTCACAAGGGAGAATAGAATCATATCTATATGGAAACACACTACTTATACAAGTCAACATGCATGACATACTGTCGTCGACCATAAACTACTGTCTATACAGCATGTTAAAGACCAGATAATCTCTATCTGTCGTCTATACGGTTAATAGCTTTGTTAACTAGAACAGAAAAAACAGACAAGACTGCAACTGGGTGTTAAGGTGTAAAAACAGAAGATTTTGTTATAATTTGACGATTGTCGCCATTAACGCACCAAATATTAAAATGACAAAAACCATGAAAACATCCATTTTTAACTTGTTAATGGCGAATGTGTAGGATATAAATGGTAATCAAACATCGAAAATGAATTTGTATATGTATATGATGTAGTTATGCGCTTGTTTTGAAACAATAGACCACTTTCGAGTTTGTCCTTCACCGGTAAAAACTCGTCAATTATTCGCGCCTTTATGGCGTCATTTCCCAGATAGAGGGTCTCACCTGTATCCCTGCACTTTAAACATTCATTAAGCGTCTCGACGATCGTCCTTGTGCAGGATAAGCTAGACATAATATTTGTTCTGTAGGTACTTAATCACAATTCCCTTATGACAGTAGTGCTTAAAAAAACAGAGAATCCAATTTGCCGAATAATTTGTGCAATATATCTGTATAGTTTTTTTTTCAATTAATCGCTCAACATTGGAACGGAAGTGACGACGCCCCGGTCCTAACCGTACGAATGATGTTCACTTAAACCAAAGTTTTTGACGTTTTTTGTGGGAAATGCATCGAATTCGAAAGTTGTCTACTGAGCTTATTTTGTATAGATTCATGTTCCTCTAAATAAAGATATTATTTACATAGTATAAATGAACTGATGAAAAGATTGCATAACATATAATCAAATCCGAATCAAAAGACATTTATCAATTAAAGTTTTAAAGTAGATACCTGATGCTTCTCAGAATATGAAATAGTACAAACCCATAAAGCCTGACTTACATGAAATTTAAATGCTTATGATCAATTGTATGACAAAGAGCCCTTGAATGGTAAAGAATGAAGGGAGATAATCATGATGTATGGTCCAATGGGAATGTTCTATGGCATAATGAGGAAAATTGTATCTCACAATCGAGATAGGTGCTTGGTGCTTTTGGGACAGATGCAATTTAGAAAAGTGAATTGGCGACAGGAAACTAGAAAATAATAAAAACAACAACTAAGTTTTGGATATATATTACGTTTCAACTTGGTAATGTGGTAAGGGAAAGAGTACTCTTTGAGCTATTACCAGTTTAAAAAAAGAAATAATTTAATGAGAATTCGATGTGGAAATACATAACGCACAATCACTACACGCAATTGAAAAAAAGAGAGGCAAAGCAGAAAAGCAATGCTCTAGTGATACCCTCATCATTGAGTAAATGATCACACCTCACTCGTAGTTCAAGACGACTCCTAGCAACGGTTTGATCGGAACTTTTCGCTATTTTTTTTTTTTGTGTTTGTAAGAATAAACTCATCAAATATACCAGGATTACAATTTCATATTTTCACCTATTACATTTGATAACAAATTGATTTGTTTTCCTAAGCATATAAAATAAGGAAGATATATGATAGCCAAGAGCAAACTCTCCATCAGTGACAAAATGGCATTGGAGTAAGCAAATAAAGGTCACCTTACGGCCTGCATAAATAAACTAAATCAAAACTGCATAAAAAGGTCACCCAAATTACTAATGTATAACCATTCAAACGAGAAAACAAACGGTCAGATCTATGTTCAAAACAATAAACAAAGACCAAAATTATATACAACAAATGACAAAAACAGTACAACAGTCTCCGGACTTTAGACAGACACAAACAGATCCGGACTTTAGACAGACACAAACAGAATGCAGCTTGTTCAACTTTTTTGCGGTCACCATAGTCTACTTCAAACCGTAACAAACAATATAACTTGATCTTTATTTGGTGTTTCTCATTTCTCTTTTTTTTTTTTATCAAGATGAAACCGTTGGTTTTCCTGTTTGAATTATTTTACACTACTCATTTTAAAGAAGTTGATAGCTTATGGTTGGTGCGCCAATGCTCCCTGTTGAGAGGCCGTACTTTGACCTACAAATGTCAAAATTTTGTACATTATAACCTGAATGGAGAGTTGTCTTATGGCACTCATACCACATTTTCTTATTTATATTGTAAAGGGGTTTTTCATTAGATCGACTAAAATCACAGACAAAAAAACAATAACACATAACACACATATCTAAGAGTACAAGCTGAAAAACAAGCATTTAGTAATGATTTCAAATATTTGTGGTTTCAAATTCCTTGACTTAATAATTAATCACCAACACAAATATTACGTTTTTTTTGTTCTCAGCAACGTCACTACAGACAAGGACATAGCAACGGAGTGAAAATATATAGACACCGTAAGGTAGCAATACACAGTTAGGAGTTTAGTTTCGCATTTTGGCCCCTTTGGATTTTTCAAATAGGAAAGTTATTGTGTAATAAAATTCATTTTTAGACAGATGAGTGCTAATTTAGCCTCCAAGATGGTTTATAAGAGCATCAAGATTATTTTTTACATGTTTTATTGGCTGCTTTCTGTTTGACAATCCGTATTGTCATAGCTAGACCGGTCATCGGTCCAGAAATTAATGTACTGTTTACAAACACTCTTTTTCTACACGAAGTTTTTGACGCAACTTTACAAAAAAATGAGATGAAAGACATATGATTTTAATTGGATTTGCTGAATGATACATGTACACAGATTAAGAAAAGGTATTACTGCAAGCGATTGAAATTCTACTTTTAGCCAAATTTTGGGGAAATATGTGACACCTTTCCCCTTCTTTTTGCAATATTTTATAACAAATAAATGCAGATTGTTGCCATGGATACACCAAAAAGAAATGATATTTTACCATTTTATATACTGGATATAAAATCTATGGAAGATTCTGATTACATACATATGCCCATATATGACACAAACAGTAAGCTTGATATTGCAAAAAAGCAATGAAAAGGGGATGGTAAAATTCAAAAGGGCAAATTTTAGTATTTTCTCCTAACTGTTTATTGCTACCTAAGATACGGACAAATCATTGTTTAAACAAGTATCGTCCCAACTGAAATATCTTAATATAGGAAAAAAACAGTTGTTCCCGTCTGTAATTGATTCATTTAATGTACGTTCCTTTGTGTAAAATTCGGCAATATAATTAGAGAATTCTTGATTATTTAACGAAAGGAACGTTATGATGATTTTATCAATATAATTGAATGTAAATCGATGGTCGAAAGATTGAACTAAGTACGAAAGTCATAAATGGAAAACGAAAGTAGAATGAAATAAATCAGTTTGTTTTCAAATCATGGCCGTTCATGGGCTGTCGTATATCAGTTTTGTTTATAGTTTGCAACTATGACTACGAAAAGTCGAAAATGGAGAGCTAACGTAAAGTTTCCAAACGGACAGGCATTTTATCATTAAACATTCAATAAAACGTGAGTGTATGTTTATTCTTTGTATATTTGTTCGATTTAAACCATATAGTTCAAGCGTGACTTGAACAATCACCGTGAATTAACGTGGAAAAGTGGTAAACATCTGTTCACATTTTACAAAAAATAAATATTAAGCTAACTAAAACTATTTTTAATGATTTATTTCTGATCATGAAGATATTGTTAATAGTAAATGACTAAATAAAAACATAGTAACCTATCAAATATGTTTATAGGCGGAAGAAATATAAATGCATAAAGTTGAACATGTAACTGTGTTAACTGTAAGGCACGGTATCCGAGTCAAAATACCTGTGTTGATTTAAAGCATATTTGTGCACTACTAGTAATTTGCTTTTGACTTGTATTTCACATCTAATCTTTGTTTTTTTTCTCTGTGTTATATTTATTTTACTAAAAATCCAAAAAGTATTAAAAGATAAAGAGCTTGTACACCAAAAGGAACAAATTGATAAAGCAGTCAGAATATTAGAGCACGCAAATTGTAATAGCACAACACACGTTATTTTCATGCAATTGCCGAACGTTTTGCGACTATGCTGATGATACCACCAGCGACTAACAACCAACTACCAAAGGTAGCAACCAAGTGGTAGTAATAACATTAACGGTTCTTATTTTTATGCACTGGTTGAACATTTTGAAATGTCCTCTTCATATCTTTAAAAAATAGCGGGTACACGGTTAAAATTTTGATATATAAAGGTTTCAATTCTATAAGTAATCCTAACAAATTTTCATGGGATCGCTCAAGGAAAAAAAATTTTTTTTTATCTCTGTCGAGATAAATATTCCAAATGGTTTGTAAGTTTCATTTTTTAATGCGATATTAATCAACATTTTACTTCCTGAAAATATATATGTAGGACTCTAAAGTGCGATGGTCACGCTAAAGTGCGATGGTCTACGCTAAAGTACGATGTTGTCTCACGCTAAAGTGCTATGGTTGTTTGTTTGCTAAACTACGATGGTATATCACGCTAAAGTGCGATGGACCAATATGATAAGGTCGACGGTTTAAAACATTAAAATACATGGATTTAAAAAAAAACTGGTCTATTTGCAAAAGCTAGACTGCTAAGGTATAACATATGTAATAGGCTTTATGATTTATCGGTAAGCTTAAGTGATAGTTTCTAAAATTTATTTTGAAGACCGACCACATTGTCGGAATACATTATGTAACATTTATTTGTACAAGGTGTTTTATTCTTAAATGCGAGAAAAAGTCAATATTCGTCAAGCTTTCTCTTTTCCGTACAAAAGACATGTTATATTTTCCTCCACTGTACAAACTATGTTTTAGCCGACAATTTATAATTTAAGCTGAAAAACATGAACCTTTATTTTACTGACGTTACTTTTTAATAAAATCGAAAATATTTTTAAGGGGACTGTAAACTGAATTGTAAACAATAATTTCAGTGCATCCGTTCGCTGCCAATAGAAGCAGGATCTACGATACCTTTATGCGTATACTATTTCAACCTATTTAGCATCTATAAAGTAAAATGGTTGACTGCAGGACACACGTCCTTCTTCCAGCATCCGAAATTAAACAACACAGTTGCTTCAGCCGACAAAGCACGGTTAGGTCTGAAATTAAAACGTGGACATTTGGTTTAAAAGTTGTGAATCAAATGTTCTTAATTTATGTTCCGGCATATACATTTTTGGTTTGTATAAACGACTGTTAACGTCATAATCCAAGTACAATTCTCTCGTCTATACTTTCGCGGACCATCGCACTTAAGCGTAGACCATCGCACTTTAGCGTGACCATCGTACTTTAGCGTCCCCATCGCACTTTAGAGTCCTACATATATAAAAAAAGTTATCAGGTGACAGCAAGATATGTTATGTCATTAGTCTAAAGTAATCTCGGTCTGAATGTATAAACCGTTTATATAGTAGTCTATCTTATTTACGACTTGTTTAGGGTTCATTTTAAAATTAGTTTCCTTTTCGAAATACATAAGCAGGTTAGACATATGGTATTCTCGTATTATTTTTTTATATAAATTTTAATTACGTGAAACGTATAACACCATTTTATCAAGACACGGCGAACCTACAGGAGCTACGACTACTTCTGTACCTTTTATCGCGATATAGCCATTTTGTGCCAATGCATAGGTAGACAATCACAATCAACCGATCGGTAATTCTGTACCTTAATGAACTCGCCTTTTAATGATATAAATTATTTGAAAAGATGACTCATGTATTGTCCTTGACGTAAATTAAAAGATTCAACTGTCAACTTTTAAACACATACCTGATATTGTTACTGCTATTTTTAACAATAGATTGCAAAATAGTTTATTGTATTCATTCTTTTGAAAGTTAGTTTTACTTAGTTTATAACATTCACTAAGGGTAAATTCGTGTTTTACAAACATTTGTTAGCTATCGACATTAAAGATATGCTAATTTGCTTTTATCATCTTATGCTTGTGTTATGGTACAGAAAGTAAGTCCTTTATATATATCTTTTTGAAGATACACAATAGGAATTTTGAAAATTGAAGAAAAAACCTTTTTTAAATATCGGCAAAGTTGTTAACTACATCTATATATACAGTATACAAAATTAGGATTTTGTAACCATTATGATTGTAAGATACTTATTTGATTATTTGTAAGAATACAATTCATTTATGATAATTGTTGGTTTCGTTCTTTTCTTTGACGCGTAAAAAAATTGAGTCAAAAAACACTATACAGATAAATGATGTGTGTGGTGTCACGAGAAAAACGAAGCAAATATATCTGCTTGTGATACAGATACATCATAATAATTAACGAAATCAAGATGGTATTCATTAATTACAATCATGCTTCATAAATTATTTGTTTTCAAAGCGATTTTCTATATTTACATTCGGGTGGAAGGCTCATACCTGCAGATTAAAAAGTAACCCAGAGGATGTTGAAATGTATAGATACATAATGATATATTTTAGACATAAAGGGACTGAAAAAAGGGAAGCCAATTTTAATTCACAAAATACATATTTAAAGAAGCAACGTCTTCTTCGCATGTTTAAAGCTATTCTCAGTTATAAATAATGTAATTGCTGGAAATTTCATAAAAACAATATAAATCTTTTCAAGTAGGTACCTAAGTACCTGATTGAGCTAAAAAAAATGAGAAATCTGAAGGCTTTATGTAGAAATTTGAATGTTAAAAGCAAATTCCATTGCATGAATGTATGCATTTATTTGTGTGAGGAATAGATAAAAGATGTTCAAAAGTCCATAGATTTATTTCCCACGTCTTATTCTTAAACCTTATTTATTGCAGACATGAAGTTTGAAACGAACGACATCTATGGTGAATAGTGAAGAAATAATTCGTTCTGAAACGGAAGACTGACATGAATAAGTGTTAAAATGAATAATCCTGATTAATATTAATCTAATTTTGTTTCAGATAATGCAGTTTCAACCATGTCGTGAACAGGGTCAATATGCATCTGCAGAATTGTGGTGCGACGAATGTGAAGAAGCGCTATGTAATAGCTGTAAATCACTACACATGTCATTCAAAGTGAGCAGAAATCACAACGTGTCAAAATTGCCGCCTATCGCAGTAAAAGAACTATCTTCGTTAGGTACAGAGAATGAATTTGTTGATGTCGGAAAACACAAATTGGTTATGTGTGATGAACATCACGATAAATCGTTAGAATATTTCTGTATTAAACACGAAAAACCATGCTGCATTCTTTGTAAAAGACAATACCATGTAGAGTGTTGCGATGTTGAGAAAGTGGATGACGTAGTGGACGATACCAAACAAGCAACGACCACAGTAGACCTCTTATTGGGAATCGAGGAACGCAAAAGCCGTTTAACTAAAGTTGTAGATAAAGAGAGGTGAAATTTTAGAGGTTTAGAAATTATAAAGGATAGTTGTATTGAAGAACTAAAGAATACAAGATCTGCCATTGATAAACATCTAGATTTATTGCAAAATGAAATCGAGCAAGAAATAAACAAAGAATATGGAAATGAAACAAGGAAAATAAACAAAAGAATAACAAGTCTTACTGCCAGAAAAAAATATGTAACGGACCAACACAAAATTGTAGTAGATACAAAACAATCTGATATGTCATTAGGACAAAAATATTTAAGAATTATACGCCTAAAACACATGGAAGATGGTTTTCCCGAAAGTGATGAAACCTATCAAGATTGCAGTCTACAAGGTATCGCTAATCACAAACTGTCGTACAAGAAGACTAGTGATAGTATTACTGTAGAGCTCATCAAACGCACTTTGAAAGGGAAAGACAACGATATGTTAAAGTATCAGGAAAATAAAAGTGAAGATGGATTAGAATCGGGCTCCTCTATAATTGACCTAGAACTTAACCAATCAAAAGATTCTAATTTTGAATTTGATCCATCAGCTTTAGAATTACAAGTTACTTCTTCCGTTGCATGTACAACATCTCCCTTACCTGTGACTACAACTACTACTTTGCGAGCAGAATTGCCACCTACATCAACCGTTACGAGTTCGTCGCCATTTCCTGTTACACAGACAACGCATATCTCGTGCATGGATACTGCCGAAGACCGTTCGTCATTCGATTTCGGTCTATTTAACACTTTTTATGTTGAGAAAAAAATAAAAATATTTCAATAAATGATGCAAAATGGATGCCGAACAAGAACGACATAGCTTTTGTAGAAAAGTCAAATCCAAGGTGTATAATCTACAACAAAAAAGGTCAGAAAAAGGGCCAAGTCATGCTTAAGGGTGCACCTCAATGCATAGCAATAATAAACAACATTTGCGTAGGTGTTACGAGTAAGCAAAGGGTATCTGTGATAGACACAGATAAATGGCAGATCATAAATACCATTCCTGTTCATGACTATTGCAAAGGACTAGTCTTTTATGAAAGCAATCTTATAGCCAACTGTTCAAATAAAGGTTTAACGTATATAAACAATTCTGGAAAAATAGTGAAACAGAATATTGACATTAAAGGGGCATTATACTGTCATATCGATTGTCGAGGAAATATGTATTCTGCTAAGATGAACGATGAAAGCATACATGTTTACAATCTAACAACCAGTAAACGATTAATATACAATTTTATCGGTGTAGATAATCCCACAGGACTGACAACCGACAAAGACAATAATTTGTTTGTTGCATGTAATAACAATGACACAATATTTGTTAAACCGTCGCGTCACCCACGTTCCGTAGTAGTATTAGGGAGATCAGATGGCATTGATCGCCCATTGAGTTTAGACTACAATCATCAAAGCGACGAACTTCTAGTAGTAAATAACACTGCACATTCAATATTCATATTTAAGAAATGTAAAAGAGCTTGTGATACTTGATAACGATATTCCTTCTCTACGTTCATCGTGTGTAAATAAGTAATCTTGAATATCCTGAGTGTACCCTGTTCACCGACATATTGGAAATTTTAAAATCCAATTTTTACGTTTATTTGTCATATTATAATTGACGTAGTTGCTTCCCATCACGATGCGGAGCTATAAGTTTCAGTCGAAATACAAGCCATCTTGAATAAATTACTTATCACGTATATATTCTGATTGGTTGCATCATAATGAGGCTGAGATACAGCAAGAGCTATTGGCTTAAATGAGATAAAGAATTACAGAATTTTCTCGTCTAGGATAAGACATCAAATGACGGAGAATAAACTATGTGTATTTCAGTTCCGATCAACTGTCATTAATTCACGTTCGTTTTATTATGCATACATTTCACAGATAAATTCAATATTGAAATATCAATTATTAATACGTGTTTCATTGCTTTGTTACTCTGCAATTTGCACGGTTTGCTTTACTAAACAATGTTCCTAAACAATGTTTACAAAAATGCATTATCTGTATTTTTATAACTTCTGTCAATATAGGCACACCTAAAGAGTCCTGTCTAAATTTATAATTGATTTAATTTTCAACAAGAAAGAAATTAAAATCTTTTAAAAGCATGGGTGTAAAACGCACACTCTTAAAGTACATCCATTCTATTTCAATCAATTTCTAAAATTACCACATTTCCAATACTACTTTTAGAACCACATGCAGACATATAACCTTGAATTAGTGTAGAGCGAAGCAGTCGATAGCTTTTTAGAAAGCTAAAACTTGTTTGCATTATATTAAGAAATGGCGAGCAATGAACTGTTTCATGCTTCACTTATCAGAATCTGTTTGTGGAAAATCTTACGATAGCCGTTTACATTCGAATTTGTTACCCCTTTTCAAATTGTAATAGGAACAAGTTCTGCTTTAGTTCAAGTTCGAATGAACAAAGTGATGAAAAAGAGTTCGAGAGCGTCGGATATCTCTTTATATTGTTTGTTTCATTTTATAAAGAATTTATTTCTTTTTGACGTTCCATGGAAGTTAAGATTTTATTTAAATGTTTCAGATAGTAATGAAAGACAAACCAAAATTTGTTTTAAAAAGGAAGGAAACATTCGATTTTAAAATTCAAAAAATTCATTTGTATGATAACGACGTTAAATGAACAACAAATTTAAGATCAGTAACATTAAACTGTTCAGTATGTACTAGTACATGATTTGCAAAAAGTTCATCAATATATTTTATATTGGGGTAACAATGACCGAAATCAAATAGAAGTCAAATCTACAAAATGGTCTGTCATAACACAATGTCTAACTCTTAAAACGAGAAAAACAGCGACCGATCAATGTTAAAAAAAACTATAAATGATAGACAGCACTTAACAATAACCTCTGAATTACAGGGTTCTCACTTTGAACATTACTTTACAGCATGTAGTGGCAAACATATTCTTGCGAGTTTGCACCCCCCTCCCCCCCAAAAAAAAAACAACAACAACAAAAAATAACATGGGACACTTTTGTATCTGGACAATATAAGGACACATTCTCCACGAATTTTGTTGTTCCATATATTGTTCTATAACTATATGTTTGTAGTTTTAAGTAGGAAAGACAAGCACGACCGGAGTAGTCGTCGTTGTTGATATCATTTAAGGATGATAAGAACTTAAATTGCTACGTATACGAAAAAAATATCGTTCATATAAAAAGAAGATGAGGTATGGGTACCAATGAGAAAACTCTCCAAATTAGACAAAATGACACAGACATTTAAATATATAGGTCACCGTACCGCCTTCAACAATGAGCAGACCAATATGGCAAAGTCAGCTACCAAAGGCTCCGTTAAACTATCAAAACGAGTGATCTAACATTCTAATTTATGTAAAAAAAATACTGAACGAAAAACAAATATGTTTAACAGCAACAAAAATCAACTATTAAATCACAGGGTCCTGACTTGGAACAAGATCATACAGAATGTGACAGGGTTAAACTTGTTAAATGGCACCATCCTCCTAACCAAGGACGGTTGCGCAACAGTAACAAACTAGAAAACAAATATAGTACATAGCAACAAACAAATAGTAATAACATATTGTTTTTTCAGTCTCGAAATATAATTCATGCACCGCAATTTTCCGCAAATTCTTTGTAACATTTCCTTATTTGCGATAAGGTATGGATGAGTAGATATAACAAAAGATTATTGTACAATTAACACTTTCACTAAAATCAATTTGGCTCGTTTAATTTTCATAAGATTTTGTCAAAGTATGTACATTGACCCTTTAACAAAAATATAAAAATTTCAAAAATTTTGAACCAACCGTTTTATCAGAAAAAATACACTGGTTATATAGCAATTTACCAAACACCAATTTTGATCATTGAGAAGCTTAATATTCCTTTTACAACACAAAGTAATTAAAACGTTTAGATGACTTTACAGAGTTATCTCCCTATTGTATTAGGTACCACCTTAAAGTATTTAGATATGAATATAATCTGGTTACAATCCTAAGTACAAAGGAAATTTGTGAACTTTAGAACATTGTCTTGTTGCTTATATATAAGTTAACTTATCACAAAATATCAATGTCTACTGTTTATAGTGTGAATGGTTTATAAACATGACAAGTTTCAAGTATTCAAATGTGTTAAGACTTGCGTGAGTATGGGGACTCCATCTGCAAAAGTTTATCACTGTGTTGAAGAATCAATGGTGCCTTTGGCTGTTTTCTACAGTTTGGTGGGATTGTTGTCTCTTTGACACATATCCATTCGCTATTTTATTACTGTTTAAACTGCTAAATGTTTAAAACTATTGTTTGTTTCTGAGCTTTAGTTAATCCTGATATATTTTTATTTCCCACATGTGCCTCTTAATACAAACAATTTATGTCCTCACGCATTTTTTTTAATGAAATTTGGATTTTCGTTCGAGCGTCAATAACAAAAATAGAAAAAAATAATTGACCTTTGCATGTTTTTGCAAAACTGTAAATGTATAATTTATTTTAAAATGTTTAAAAAAAATGTCATTTAAATAAAATATACATTTGTATTCTAAATATTTATTTAACTTGAAATTTGAAACTTTCAAGCAAAAAATCGAAGTTTGTCTGTAGCATTGATTAACATAATAAACATCTGTTTCAAAAACATAAAAACATGACAAAAATCATTAATTTAAAGTAGATACCGAGTCATACAGTAAAGCATGTTGTGATACGTTTGTAAATTTGAGTCAGCGTTATAATATTGATTGGATACACAGCAAGGTAGATACTTATTATAAATATATGAAATCTACAGTATTATTTTAAATTTTGTTCTGCATATTTGTTGATTTATAAATCCAATTATTATAATATGTTACACATTTTATTTTTGTTGTGAAATATTGAGAAGAAATTCTTTTTTTAGAAATGAGTTTCATTTTGGAAGGGACAATTTCCGTGATATTCAGGATCACACTTGGATCCAGGTTGATAGAAAAATAGGCATGGAAAAGCATGATTATTGCAAGTTACTATTTAAAAGAAATCACTACATTTCAACGATAATCAATCGTGGTGACATATCAAACGTTAACATTTAAAATAAAAAAAAACACACCATAAAACCAAACAATATGGAATTGATTACCCCCATTAAATATTATTTCAGTGATATATCATATCATGCTATCCAATTGAGATTTACTGCTCACAATAAATCTATTTAAGTTAGAGTTCCAAGTGTAAGATTGAAGTAATCCTTTCGAAGGTTTTCGGCATCATCATCAAGCGTTTAATCGATACGGGATATCTGTGTCAGAGATGACCACTGAGGTATTCCATTTGCATAAAAATTCCGCCTTTTTTCTCTCACGCTCAGTGTAAAATGTAAACAATATGATTCCTACCAATGTTGAAATAAGCATATATAGTTGAAGTTAAATTAAAAAAATCCATGCCAATATTGTGTAGCGTCATAGGCGCCTCACATTTACGTCCTTGATTTGGTAGTTTTACCCTAAAAGAAGACTTTTTTGTTGAATACACTGAATACGATTATTTTTATTTGTAATTACTTGGAGTATCAAGCATTTCTCTTAAGATTTGTCATAATCACTTCAATAAAATGTAAAACGACATCTTTAGCAATTTGATGAAATGTCTTCGAAAATTATAAACCAAGTCGTAGAATAATAGTATTTATTGTAGACAAATGAATGATCAATTTTGTTCTCATCTGCCTACAAATACATTAAACACGACACAACATGTTACTCTAGGATGAAACTTTCACTAACGGACTTAATACTCTTCATTATAAGGTCCCTACTTGTCCATTATATCTATCATGTCCCCAAAGTTTCAATTTCAAATTAAGAATATGTGATTAATTG
The DNA here is from genome assembly GCF_965363235.1 of Mytilus galloprovincialis. Lineage (NCBI taxonomy): Eukaryota > Metazoa > Mollusca > Bivalvia > Mytilida > Mytilidae > Mytilus > Mytilus galloprovincialis. The sequence goes on along the minus strand of NC_134845.1, from coordinate 76,414,466 downwards.
AAGCATTCAAGCTAAATGAATTATCCATATAAAAGTGTACTGACTCCATTGAGGTTACAATAAGTCCTTACGTAAAACTTATATATCCGCCGAACCAAAGAGAAGGACAAACATTGCTTCCTTTTTAGTGAATATTTTTTTCAGGTACTGCTTAAAACATAATTGTTATTTCTTTATAGCTTTATATTCATCACAGTAGTATTTAGGAAAAAGTTTTCTATTATAGCAAAATAAAGTGAAACAGGAGAAAACTCAGAAAAACTCAACAAGACACTAATCTCTGTCTACTAATATTCATGGTAGAGTCCTACTTCACAGCAAACTTCTCCATAAATGGGTTTTTGAGACTCAATTCACTCAGAATAACTTATTTTAGCAATTTTTCATTACAATTCAAATGCATTCGTGGTCAAGGGTGCATTTCAATAATATGTATATTACCACCATAGTTTCTATAAGTCTTTGTTGAATTTGGACCTTTAAAAAACTGCACTTAATTTATCTTTAGTTTTAGATAGGGATAATTGACAAGAGTGAAGTTTTATCCTGTCAAATAAAGAGACTACATTGCATATAAGATAAAAACTATCACTTGAATTTAACCAGTCGAGTAAATTTGTCACCCCTATTTTTTTGTGTAAAGCTTTTGTGACCATGAAATTAAACATACGTTTCAAAATATCTTATAAAAATATCAAACACCCAATATATATGTGTTAATGACTCAATTTGTTTACTACAATGCAATTAATTTCCTCCAACTGTCAAGACAAATATTTATCCGACTATTTTTCCTTGTCCAAAACGGCATTTGTGACTTCCTTCTTCGTTTAGTAAGGAAGTAAACAGTCTTTATACTCCTTTTTCATCAATACGTTTTTCAATTCCGTCAGACTTCATTAAAGGCAAGTAATACTAAACAACATCTGCGAATATTTTACAGATATTTTTTAAGGACAGTTAGCTAATATTTGCCACTGATTAATGTCCGCTTAATGTATTTTTTCTTGTTATAGATAATGGAATGTCAGCCATGTCGTAAACAGAACCGGCATTCATCTGCAAAATGTTGGTGTACCGAATGTGATGAAGCATTATGCCATAGCTGTAAATCTCAACACAAATCATTCAAAGTGAGCGGAAATCACAACGTGATCGAAGTAAAGCAAGATTCCGCTCTGCCTTTGGACATTCAGAAGGAGTCTGTTGGTTTTGGACATGATGAATGGAATATTTGTCATGAACATAGGGATAGATCGATAGAATATTTTTGCATTAAACATGAGAAGCCATGTTGCATTCTTTGTAAAAGACAATATCATAGACATTGTTGCGACGTTGAAAAGGTTGATGACGTCGTAGATGACAACAAATTGGAAACCGTCACAACGGACCTCTTATTGACTGTTGGAAAACGCAAAACTCGCTTAACAACAGTTGCTGATAATGAGAGGTCGAATTTGAGAGATTTGGGAATTATTAAGACTAATTTTATCAAAGAATTGAAGAATGCTAGAACCGCCATTAATGAACACATAGATTTATTGCAAAATGACGTCGAGCAAGAAATGAATAAAAAATATCAAAATCACATTTCGGAAGTAAACAAAAGATTAACCGATCTTAATACCAGAATAAAATGTACGACTAACCAGTACAAAGTTATAAAAGATACTTCAGTAGAATCTGCGTTGTCTTTAGGACAGAAATATTTAAAGATTATGCATCTGAAACATATTGAAGATGATTATAGCGAAAGCCACATAACCGACCCAAAGCACAATTTACAAAGTATCGCCGATTGCAAGCTGTCTTACGTAAAAACAAAGGATGGTATAGATATACGTCACATTAATAGGAATTTGCATGGACCAAAAAATGGGACGGACACATCTCGCGGAGATTCAAGTAAAGACACGGTCGAATCAGGTTCTTCTACTGTTGAATTAGAATCACAAGCTTTCAATTGGAAATTGTCTAATCGAGTTTCAAAATTACTATTAACTACTCCTGTAAAAAGTTCACCATATTTTCCTTTGACTACTTCTTTACCTGCAGAATCATTACATACTTCGCAAGTTGGATTTTTAAAGTCATCCTGTATTACCCAAACTACAAATCTTCCCTTTGCAGCCGATTCAAGAAACGATTCACAATTTAGCTTTTGCGTTAAGAAGTCATTTCGTATCGAAAAAAAGAACAAAGATATTTTCATAAGGGATGCAAAATTGATGCCAAACAAGTATCATATAGCTATAGCGGAAACGTCTAATCCTAGGTGTATTATGTACACTAAAGATGGTTTTAAAAAAGGTCAAGTTCAATTACTTGGTAAGCCCGATAGTATAGCAGTTATAGAGGACCACCGTATAGGTGTAACTCTTATTGGTGAGAAGAAAGTATGTGTAATAGATACAGATGCTTGGCAGTGTATTAACATCATTGATTTAAATGATAGCTGCAAAGGAATTGTTTATTTTGAAAACAATCTATTAGTCAACTGTATAAATGAAGGGCTGATGTATATAAATGATTCTGGGAAAATAGTCAAAGAGAATAGTAATATCAAAGGAGAATTTTATTTTCATGTCGACAACCAGGGAAATCTTTTCGGTGCTAAGGAGAATATTAAACGCATTCATGTGTGTAATCTAACCAACAACAAACGATATAAATACCTTGTGAAAGGCTTAAGCAATCCGAAAGGGCTGACAACTGACCGTGATAATAACTTATTTGTTTCGTGTTATGAAAATGACACAATTTTTGTAAAACAGTCCCTCCTATCACTAGCCACAGTAGCTATAGAGAAATCAAATGGCGTTGACCGCCCTATGAGTATTGACTACGATCAACTAAACGATGAACTTCTTGTAGTGAATAATGCGGGGCATTCAATTTTCATATTTATAAAAAATTAACGAAGTAAAAAAAATCTTGGACCATTTCTTTGAGTGTAAACAGTAAACAGTTCATTCTATGACAAATATATCACAGTCCTTTCTTGTTCACTGTATTCTGTATGTTGCGAAATGCATTGGTGTTTGCCTTTTGTTTGCTTTTATTTATTTACATGTCATGCATTGTTAGTATATTTTTGACATATATCCTTCAACATGCCTTTATTATTGTTCAGTTTGTGTTTAAAGGCATATTTCAGATTAAAATACTTAGAATGAAAATAAGATATAATAAGTTTGAGTCTTGAGCGTGTTTTCAATTTATCTTCACAGAAAATCTAAAGATAAATCAAAACCCTTATGAATTAATCTCAAATAGAAAGATCTATTAACCTAACAGATACCTTCAGATGTTATCGAAAATCTATCCATATAAAACTAATTGTTAGCATGATACAGGTTATGTTCTTCTCTTACATTTTGTGATGGTATGATACTTAACCCTTTACGAGAAGGATTGTACTTGATTTTCATATACAGAGGACATAATCTTTCAATGAGTTTAATTGAGATCTGGAGCTGGCATGTCAGTAACTGCTAGTTGTCCTTTGTTAATTTATGTATCATTGTCATTTTGAGTAGTTTTTGTTTACTTGTTCTGACATCCGATTCTTCTGTTAAATTGGGTACTTTGCGTATTGCTAAGTTTCTTTATTCTACATTGGCTAGAGGTACAGGAGAAAGTTGAGATCTTACAAAATATGTTTAACTCCGCTGCATTTGTGCGCCTGTTCCTATTCCTGAGCCTCTGTCCTTGGTTATGTTTTTAATTTTAGTTCATTTATATGTCTTTGACTTTAGTGTGAGGTCCATTTTCAACAACAAGTACGAAACTTTATCGTCCTTCCCTCTGCCTATATCACCCTGCTCTGTTGCTCCGTAATTCTCGTATCAAGACTTTAAAACGAGACCAGGTATTATCAGCGACGTCACAATGTGAGAACAGAAGTTATCAGCGACGTCACAATGCGAGAAGAGACGTTATCAAGCTTGCTTTTGTCAAGCGTAAAACTGTCTTAGGGAGAAAGAAACGACCAGTAATAGAACGATAAAAAGATAATCGGGTCTTCTTTGTATAGATATCGTAAAATATCAGCCGCTCGACACAATGTGAACGGACGGACGGACGAACACATGAACAGACCAAAAAGACATAATGCCCATTGGTTGGGCCTAAAAATTTCTAGTATTGGTGAATAACTGTACCAATGCAGCTCATTCAAGAGATTGAAAAATTATAAGGGAATCACATGTTGTGATGATGCAAAGACACATTCGTTTTTATAGACGATTATTTACAGTAATATTTATTAATAAGAATTATCTAGTAGAACAGGCAAAGAAACAATATTTTCAAAATGCTATTTCAAATAGTAAAGATAGTAAAACTATTTGGAAGTATGTCAAAAGTCTAAATCCTAAAAAAATACATAATAATATCACGCATTTAGAATATAAAAATAGTGTAATTCAAAATGATGTTGATATAGAAAATACATATAATGTGCATTTCACAAATATTGCTGAAGGTATAGTTGATAACAAATTATGAAATAATGATAATGGTGCCAGTTTTGATGCACTCAATAAATTTGTAAATTCAAAGTTACAAACGGGTAGTAAAAAATTCATTATACCAGAAATGAGTATTTTAGATGTAAACATGTATTTAAAAAAACTTGACAAGTCTAAAGCAACGGGTTTAGATGCATGATGTCGGACCAAATATTTTGAGTATGTGCAGTGCTGTCATTGCACCAGCCTTGACATATATATTTAATCTAAGCATCAAAAGTGGTAAATTTCCAAGTATTTTTAATACTGCAAGAGTTTGCCCAATTTTTAAAAGTGGCGATGCCTGTAATCCTGATAATTATAGACCAATAGCAGTTTTGCCTTGTCTCTCAAAAATCATAGAACGACATTATAGCTAATAGTTTGTATATATTTTTAAATAGTAATGACCTTCTTAATACTACACAGTCAGGTTTCAGACCTAAACATTCGTGTACTACTGCACTTACTAAATTAGTAGATGAATGGTTAGCAAATCATGTTTAACAGAAGGTTTGTTAGATTGTTGTGTGCTTACCATACCTTGATTTAATCAAGTACTAGTATATAACGGAACTAGCTATGTTGTTATCATAAACAGATTGTTTTTCATTGGTTGAACACAGCAAAACACTCAGAAGCACATAAAGAAGCTTTTATTTCTAGTCGGAAGTCGTATTGCTACTGCCTCGACAGCTAGAGATAGCTATATAACATGCATCTGCTATTCCTTTTCTAAAAGATGAACCATTTATCAAAATATATATTCACCAAATTATGTGTTTATGTATAACATTTCTTGATACAAAATTTTCTTTTTGTCAAAAATTAAATGTAAGTTTCAGAAACAAATTGCATGTATCTATTCGTTATACCTGTATTTATTGAGAAGGAATACATTTTCATTTCAAAACATTGGTATTTTTCTATATGCTTACTCGTAATACAATGAAGTTCACAAAATGAAGGAAATCGTTACTGCCAAATATCAAGTAAAGGCGGATACCTGAACATTTGTCCTGATATCCTACAGTGGACATAAAGAGGCAAACAAATATCTTTTTTTTTTCTTGCATTAATATAACTTTTGAAGTCTGGTCATTTAGAATTCATCTTCATCTTCGATTTTTATTTTTGTTTTTTATGGTGCGTTGCATCTATTTTACGTATGTCATGTTATCATGATATGAATGTCGAAAGTGTATGGTTAAGTTATGTTTCATACTAGTTTTTTTATTTAACATAACTCCTTTGGCATTACGGATTATATAATTTTTGTGGGTACATTTTTTAGTAATTGAAGTAAAAATATGGTCATGATAACTTGTCTTTAAACTTGTTGTTCACATATACCGACCAAATCAACAAATTTGTACCCCAAGAACAATTAATAATCCTCAGAGTTTTCATATGTTGAAGATTAGTATATAATAAGTAGTTGTTTTCTTTTCGACTGCTGTCTCAGCAACTTAAGGCACCACATTCTCACTTTTAATTGCACCAAAACAACAGTCATAGAAGATAACTAGTTTAATTTCAGTTACGAAAAATCTATTTACCTCAGTATTAAAACTTTGCAAAGAGTGATCACAGAGAGATTGCAAATGTACTTTAAAACTGTTTTATGCAACTATGTAGATGGTATCTAACATTTGTGTCATATGCATCTCCAACAGTATTCCCTCAACATTTTCCTATGATTTAAAGATTTAATCCTGCATTTATATTTGAATACATTTGATTTGAATTATTGTATGTAAGGTTTTCATAAGTGTAACTGCATTACTTTATATGGTCATTGAACGCTTAAGAGTGAACTGAGTTTCTTCATGTTAACTACCATTTAGACATTTTTAAACTCTTTTTCAGTGTTTTATTTTAGAAATCACATTTTTCCACATTTAGACATGATCATATCTAAGCGTTTATAATTAGTGAAACAAAATTTCTGCTTGAGTCACTTGTTTCAGCTGAAGTTAGCAAATTTCATCTGTGTTTTGCACATTAAATAAATGAAATTATTTGTCGAAAACCCTACACTATTAGTTTTTAACTCTAGCTGCATTTTCTTAATATCTAGTATCAGTAATATAAGGTTGAAACTGTATTTAGGTCAATTCGCAAAATCTGTTTATTTTGATTTAATTTAAGGATATACTTAGGTGAAGTTAGGTGAAAATTAATAAATTAAGAATTTAAAATTGATACTATAAGCTGGTAGAACATTCATTAAGGATGAAAATAAGCTAATAATATTGATAGGTCATGAACCTCGTTTTCAATATAATTGAGATTTAAAATATGGTGGGAAAAGGCTGACTCGAACTTTTACCTTATATTTGCTAAGGTATTATTTGGTCTCAAAACAAAAGAAAGAAAATCAAGAATTTTCTAAAATTTTGGTAAATGACCTTTCATGAGCTATTAAGGGCATACGATACAGTTTTGATCCCGTATTTAAAGTTTGATGAAAATTTCCATATAGGCTATTTTTTGCCTGATTAAATCAAATATGTAATAAAAAATATACCTTCATGTGCTACTTTTTTAGTTTAATGAGGTCGAAATTTGGCATATTTGCTCAAAATTCGGAATTGTGGACGTATTTGTCCTTTCGAAAGAAAGACATAACTTTTTTGTTTTAAAAGATAAACACAAATTGGTTTTTTGTTAAATAATTTGTAACTTCTGTATTTCATAACATGCATAAGTATCCTAAACATTTATGCTTTTTTTATTCAGAAATAATTCATATTTATCAAATGGTCATAAATTGAGGAAAAAAAGTCACTGTTTGCTGTATATTTATCAAAATTAAAAAAATTGCACAATTAACAGTTTTATAAAATTTGGTCCAAATAATCTCCCTGTAAAATGAAACAAAATGTCGTTTTGAAAAATAGGGGTCCATGCGCTCGTTTTCAAATTAAATCAGTTTGATAAAAAACAGCTGACAAAATGCATCTTTTCCCGATATGTTACAGTTTGACGTCGCGAAAATAACATTTTACGTTAGCAACGTCATTACTTCCCCTGTAACTGTATCGTATGCCCTTAAGTCTTATATAAAAAATATAAATGAGTGGTATGGGGCAAAATATTTTATATTGTATTGTTTTGAAAAACACCAAGGAGTCCGAACATTTTACACAAATTCCAAAACCTCACCTCAGTTCATCCTTAAGAGAACTCACCTTATTCCTAACTATGTGTTACACTAACAGCAGTATCTCATAATAGCACCATACTACAGATGACCTGAAACGATTTTTTTGGTTATACTTTGTAAGCAGATTTAACTTTTATACGGTCTATGTCTCTGTTCATAAAAATAAACAGTATTTTGTCTTATCAAAGACGTATGATCCATCCAATCAAAATCCAAAAATATCATAATGTTCCAAACGATTGACTGAGTTTTACTACAAACATGTATAGACATTATCTAAAAAAAAATCTTTTTTTTTAAATCATAAAATTCAAATTATTCGGAAATAGTGTATTCCCCTTATCTAATTCACCGACAGGTGTTCAGTTGCCATGATAGCCTTCATTAGAAATTCGGCAATCGAACAGCGCTATTGGGATGGGACAAAAATCGGATGATGGATCAAAGAGTTAACCCGTCAGAGAAAAAGATAGTCATAACAGATTCAATGAAATATAATAGTTCACCAAATTATTGAAAAAAAATTATGAAAAATTAATTTATCATTTGAAATAAATAACATAACTTTAGAATAAATAACATAACTTTATTATCTCCCTTATTATCTGCTTGCTACATGTTTCCTGTTGATTGATAACCTAGGTCATGATTGATAACCAATCAACTGTATAAATAAATCAAAGTAGATAAGCAGCAAATTAAAGTCTTCAACCAACAATCACCGAATGGAATATGTTTGTTAATAATCGTAACAAATGTGATAATTGTAATTTTTTGAGTATATATATAAAAGCAGAAAAGGCATGATGTCGAATGATCCAACTATTCACAAAAGTTCAATTGAAGTCTATGTAAGCAATAATAGGTATCTACACGACCTTCAATAGCGCAGATGCATCATGCATTTGGTTCAACAATTTTCTTACATTAACTCTTCACAAACTCGCTGCATATGACTACCATGAATTCAATGATAGTCATTAACTTCAATTTGCAATCAAAACATATTCCTTTTTTCTTGTATTTCATTCAACGTAATCATTGTTGTTTTTTAAAACTGTATTCGTTCTTGTTGAGTATAATTCCTGAATTGTTCTAGTTATCAGTTGTGCAAATTCTTATTGTTGGAGATTGCACTCCGATATCTTGTATTGGTTAATATCTTTTGTATGCATGTTTTTACAAATAGGATTTTTATATGAGATATTTATTTGAGATTTTTATATTAGATTTCTATATGAGATTTTTATATGAGAATTATATTTGAGATTTATATATGTGAGTTTTATATGAGATTTTTATCCAAGTTGCTGAATCAACTTCTAGTGAACTGTGTGACATTATGTATTATAGACGTAAGGTTTTTCAATTTTTTTACAGCATATTATTTTCTCTTACATTTCTGATGACGGATTGCATATGAAGAAGCAACATTTATATATTTTGAACTTATATCTCTTATTGTTATGGTTGTCTCTTTTGATGAATTCATAAGAATCATAGTCCATGTATTCTCTGATGTTTTCTTTTGACTTTTTGACTATGAAAACACTATGATACATAATGCTGAGCTGCATTATTTTCAATTTACGTTTTTTTTCATTCTGTTGATGTTTTGTTCTAGTTGAACAGATAATAATTTATAAACAGACACTATTTTCATACTTTTTTTTTCTAGCAAAATAAATAATTAGTAACGAAAGTGTTGATTCTCTACTAAGTACTCATTAATTTGTTTAATACATTTGTTAGAAAACATAAGCTGAAATGATGGTTGTGATCTAGTTTATAATTTAGTATATAAAATCAAAATTCGAACATACATGTTTTGTCTGTAGTGCATATTTTGGAAGGAGGATACAAATGTGTATTGCATGTGAATTCCAATGCCATTCATAAGCCCTTTTGTGTCATGCCTTAGTTCTATTTTAAGTCAACCAACATTAACATGGATGTCAATAATGATAAGATATTGAGTCAGTCAATGTCACAAAAGGTTAATATCATATCATTTGATTTTCTTGTAACAAGGTTAAAATTCAAGATTTATCGAACATTGGGAAATGTATAGGTATCCATATATTGTATATGTAATCCTTGATCTCACGATTATCCGTGACTGGTCCGATAGCGATGGTTGTGTGTCTATTCTCTAGTAAATATACACAATCTAGAAATAAAAATAAACATGATAATTATGACTGAAATTATTAAAAGATTCCGTCAAAAAGTTGTTCTACAGACAATTCAAGACATCTTTAAATCGATACCCAATTATCTTGAACATTTAATGAACTGGACATAATACAAATATAATCAGGTGCGCAGATAAGAAAATATATCAGATTCTAGGTATTTCAGGTTATCAAAGGAAACCCGTATTACACTTTAAAATTATTGCGCGTGTTTTTAGTGTTAATTTTGGGAATTTTCCTGTGGAACTTATTATCTGTTAAATAATGTGTCATGTTTTACAGTGATTTATGTACTGTAAACATATTATTAGGCTGGAAGGACGACGAAAAGGTGTTATTACTAGAAATTCCTCTTGTAACAAGGAATGGATTTTGGACTAAGCGACTCAGATCTAATCGTTGAAAGGCTGCTTCTGTTTTTACTACTATGGTTGTTGTGCTCTTTTATTAAAAGTTGTCTCTGCTTAGATACCTGGAAAAAAAGAGTAAGATCCCTACTACCAATATGTGTTTGAGCTAATCTGACCCAAACAACATAACTGTCAGATGACTGGTAAAATGGCGGAATTTCACTATTTGTTTTCAAAAAGTATAAATCTATTCTCATAACTATGATATGATGAAGAATAGTTATCAAAGGTACCAGGCTTAAAATTTGTAAAATCATCAGTTCGTTAATTTTACGGACGCCATCACGAGTTGGTTGACCGTTATGGAATGTCTTTTATAAAGATAAAATCGAATATGTTCCTTATGTCGTAACTTCAATCCCGTTCCCTTTCCACGAATATGATGACCTACCGAATTAAGACTTTTTACCTTTATTTGTGACATGTTGACCTATTTTGTTTGTTTGTTTTGTTCACGCATGATTATCAATTATTGTTTTGATCATAATTTAATTAGAAAACGTTATCAGAGGCTAAAACGAATGCATCCATCGTTGTCGAATTTTCTTATTTAACTGATGTTTGCGCTGTTTAAGAGGTTCGTGCGGTTTATAAACTGGGCGGGATTTCATTTGTTAGACACAGTAAGGGGATATTTAGCAGATTCTCATAAAAGAAATCTAAAAGTAAAAAGTATTAATTAAACTCATCATAGATACGAGGATTCAAATTTAATATTTACGCCAGACACGCGTTTCGTCTACAAAAGACTCATCAGTGATGCTCGAATCAAAAATGTTATAAAAGGCCAAATAAAGTACGAAGTTGAAGAGCATTGAGGATCAAACAATTCCTAAAAGTTTTGCCAAATACAGCTAAGGTAATATATTCCTCTGGTAGAAAAGCCTTAGTTTTTTTTTCAAGAATTCAAAGTTTTGTTTACAGTTTATTTATAATTATAAACACATAAATAATAACTCAATTCAACACAGAAGTGCTAAAGTGCTAAAAGGTTGCATAAATTTCTTGATCAGTAAAAGCTGCGATAGATTAAAACAGATATTTCATATATTTTGTATAGTTGTGCGATGTTTCGTAAATTATATCATAGTCTTTGGCGGAACCCCTCGGCAACCCCAATCGACTTGAACTCCTGCGGTTATTACCAGGGATTGGCCCAAAACTATGTCATAATTAACGAAACACTGCAAAATTATACAAAAGATATGACATATCTATAACTTGTGAAGTTGCAAGCTGAACTCTCTAGGTTAAATTGAAAGGTACACGGTGCCCTACAGTCGGAACACAAAAACGTGAGCAAATATCTGAGGGGAACCGGTGTACACCGAATGGTATATATATTATGATTAACTATTAACACCTTTAGTGCATCAGGGCTGGAACATGTACTAAATATTTTGTTACATCTTGTGATTTGGTTTTTTGGGCAATCTTCAATGGCAGTCAACAGTAGGGTTTAAGAACATCTTTTTTGGATTCGAGCGTCACTGATGAGTCTTTTACAGACGAAACACGCGTCTGGCGTATATACAACATTTAGTCCTGGTATCTATGATGAGTTTATTGCAACATTCACTGCTATCAAATTCACACCTGTAAGCTTGCAAATCTATACTTAGACCCCTAAGAAATTTTGAAAAAGTGTACATGAACGCTTTATTTTTATGTGGTATTGAAAATCTAATATAAATTTTAAAATAAATGTAAAAGTAAGAGAGGTTACATTTCATCATTTACAGCGATACAATTTGTATATAATATATGTAATATGAATTAGTGTTCTGTTGACGCAAACTCGAATTATTACAATGTTTAAAAGTAACGCAAGATAAAACACTTTGTTGAATATACATGTATAATCACTGGAGTAGTCACACATGAGACAAGGATAAACCCAATATTACAAATTCTCTTTAACACAATATAACTACTGTTTACCAAGACAAAGCTACAAAGAAAAAAAGCAAAGAGAACAATGTCAAGTTTTCAATTTTGATAAAGGGAGTTAACCCAAAGTAACACCAAGATGAAAAGTCTACACACATATATACATACTTTATAATATCTACATTGTACAAAGAAAGGTCTTGTCTGTTCATAGTTACATATGCTTGTTATGTACTTATTGTCATAAATAGTGTCATATTCTATTATTTTTTTTTACTTGTATGCATTAAAATGTACCTGTTTACATTTTCAAATCTTAGCCATAGTGTCTACATACTATTTTTCTATCCCAGAAAACGGGATAAATTATTATTATATATAGATCAACTGTCAGAATTTTGTCAAATCTAGGTCATACATTCTTTTTTTATCTTTTATAAATTTACAAATTCTAGTTTTCATAATATGATGGGGATACATACCAAGAGAGACAACTCTTGTCTACCTACATTTCCATGTACAACCCATACACTATCATACAAAAGTTATTAAGGATGCTCGATGGTATCCAAATTTCAGAAACAAATTTAACTCTTTTATTTCCATTAAAAATGTATTTTTTGCTTTATTAGTTCTTACTTTTTATCATATGGTACAAAATCATTCAAATAAATCAATTCGTTTTGGCCCAAGATGACTTTTAAAATGTATGTATCACTGAAAAAGCTCAAAATTATCTTCCTTTGGTGCACACATGCCATTTTTGGCATTAACATTGAAATATCTTTTTTGATTGATCGGTGACCTATTTTTTTATTATTATTATTTTCAAATTAGCTGTTATTAAACTTAACTATAGTAAAATTTTAGCGATTTCTGTAATTTAGTTCTTTTTTCATTTCGAAATTACCTAATTTTCTCCTATTAGTTCAACAGAAAAGGCAGATTGTGAGCGTAAATGAACGGTGACCCCATTTTTTTATTTTATATTTCTATGAAGTATAATATAAAATTCATTTATGGAAAAATATAGTGAAATCCTATATCAAAAAAAAATGTTAGGTTTAGACCCGCGAACCCTCTCAAGTTACTTTGAAATTCATTCTTTTTTTCTCATTTAATTATTAAACACAACTAATATATTACAACTACATCATATCTAACAAAAATAAGTCCACATATATAAAATTGATTAATGGATTGGAAAGTTATTCATATAATTTTTCGTACATAAAGACAGTGCATCGTAAGCCGCTAATGGCAGGTTGGTATAATTGTACATGTTATTTGAATGCTTATGTTTAAAACTGCAATATATTGTATTTCATGTATATGTACGAAGTTGTACTTTAGAATAAATATATCTATCTCACTATCTATCTAAATATAAACAATACGATACACATTTTACATATTGGTACGTCACAATCAATGCAGTAAAATGTGAAATTTTCGTCATGTTCTTTGCATAACAGTTTTTCTTCCGGGTTAATATTTCCCAACTAAGCACCGGTATTAAAGATTTTACCTATATCTGCCGTCGCAATATTGGGTTATCACTTTAATACCAGTGACTAAGGAAGGTATGATTTCTACTTATTTTTTTTTTTACCTTAAATGTAAAGTTTTACAATTATCACACAGCCACTGGTCACATTGTTTATAACTGTCCTTTTTAGGTCCACTCCACTCATGCAGATATAACAAGACTTCGATGCGGATTTTGTCATTGCTATATATATATATTATTTATTCTGGTATCACCTAAGTTAGACAAAGGTATACAGAAAAAAACCCATTAGTTTACATTACATTGCATATATTAGGACAAGCAAAATCACTAAAACATTTGCATTATAAGAACGTGTATCATATATAGACGATGTGACGCATATCACCATGGCCTCCATGAGAGCTTGAACTTCGACCTCAAGATTAAAATACTGGATTTTACGGAAACTGGATTTGCAATCTTGCGTTCCCAATGAGTGGGCTTCCCCTGCATCAGTAAGTTCTGTCGACGTGAAACAAATATAAAAAAAAACACAATCAAGGCAAAGCTGATACATATATAAAACAGATACAAATTAATAGAATTTATATATAAAAAATAAAAAAAATATTAAGTTAATCAATGTGACTTTGCTTTGTTAAATGAATATATAGACTTAGTATTCAATTTTTGATATACTTATATTTATTTTCTTTTGTTTTGTGCCGATTTTTTTGTGATGCATTTTGTCGGGTTATGTAATGTATTTCGGTTGTTTCCTGTAATTAGTTAATACTTCTGATTTATTATATATCTTTGGTGTAGTCATTTTATAAGATTTACTGTTTGCAAAAGTATAAATTATTCTAAATGATAGGGATGTTCTGGTACCTAACAGAAACTCCTGGCCGTTTTTGTCACATCTTTTTTGAACTTTTGGTCCTCAATGCTGTTCAACTTTGTACTTGTTTCGGCTTTCAAACTTTTGTAAATAGGCGTCACTAGTAAGTCTTGTGTGGACAAAATGCACTTCTGGCGTATTAAAATTTAAAACTTGTTGCCTTTTGTTAGCTATTATTCGTGTGTTTCTTTGTTAATTGTGTTCTCCTATTTATTCATATTGTAGTCGTGTAATGTTGTGTTGTCATTTTAATGGTATAATTCACATGACCATTAAAGAGGGAGGTTTGGCATGCCACAAAACCAGGTTCAACCCACCATTTTTTCCTTTAAAAATGTCCTGTACCAAGTCAGGAATATGGCCCTTGTAATATTATAGTTCGTTTCTGTGTGTGTTACATTTGTACGTTGTGTTTTCGTTGTGTCGTTCATGTATTTGGTTTTGATGTTATATTTGTTATTCTCATATGATTTTGTCTAATGCTTAGTCCTTTTTTGTGTGTGTTACATTTTAATGTTGTGTCGTTGATCTCCTCTTATATTTAATGCTTTTCCCTCAGTTTTACTTTGTTACCCCGATTTAGTTTTTTGTCCGTGGATTTATGAGTTTTGAACAGCAGTATACTACTGTTACCTTTATTTGTATATCATATACAGGTATATCAATATTAACTTCATGCACTACAATTTTTTTTTCGTTTAGTATCGGACATATTGTCTTTGCGGGAACAAACTCAAAAACCAACGTTATCCAAAAGTACCAGATTCAGATTGTAACATGGCATGTGCTGGTGAAACAAATCGTATGTGTGGAGGTGCCTCTAGAAACTCAATATATTTAGGTAACTAAATCAAATAAGTGTTTTGCCCATCAAAAATAAAATTTTATAAATGTGAATATTTTTATTAAGAAATATTTAGAAATATCACATATATATCATTCTTCGGATCAATATAGCACCTGATTTCACTCCCGGTTTTTAGTGGAGTTCGTGTTGTTTCTTATTTATCATTTATAACTATTGATGTAAATGTCCCTTGGTTTTGTGAGTCTTTATTTACTCCTTGGTTTTGATTGTTATTGTCTTTCAAAGAGAAACTTATCCACCGGAAACAAGGCATGTACAAAGAAGAAACTTTCGTATTGAAAGCGGTTGTTTAAATAATTTACATAAATATGCATAATGTAAATTTCCTAATTCTTGTTCATTCATAAAAACATTTAACACGTTTAACATGTATCAATTCGAAACTTTTATCGGAACATTGCTGTTTTAAACGTTCTAATTGTTTCAAAAACACTAACTACAACGCTGAAACTACTAGGAATTCGCTCCCAATACTTATTTTTCTTCAATTCTTTATTGGTTGATTGTGCTTCTTTGTGACATATTTGTTTGTTTTTATAATGATTAAGATAAATATATAATAACACAATGTTGATTTCTGTACCCCTATTTTGACATTTTAACCTGGTGTGTCAGTTTCTTTTGTTCACACATCTTTGTCAATACAAGTAAGAGGTTTAGCTAGCCATAAAACCAGTTTCATTTCCTAAATAAGAAAATGCCTGTACCAAGTCAGGAATGTGACATTCGTTATTCATTTGTTTGAAGTGTTGGAGCTTTTGATTTTGCCATAGATTGTTGAATTTCCGTTTTGAATTTTCCTTGGGATTCAGTATTTTTGTGAGTTTACCTTTTCGTGGTAATGGACATTTATTTTTTGTTTTTATTTTTGAAATTGAACGCATATTGTATTATTAATTTTTAGTAAAACCGTAATAGAAAACAGAAATACAGAAAAGACACAGAAGAAGAGTATGACAATAAAATAAAAGCACTTGTTTGTTTGTTTGTTGAATGTTGATGACAGCCAAGGACTGGGGACGATCAATAACGTATTCAGATTGCTTGTTATTTTGTCTTTTAATTGATGTGTTTTGTCGTATTACCCATATCTCCTGTTATTATTATCATTATATCTAAATCAAGAAGAAATATCTTGTTTTTTCACAAGGGACTGCTGTAGTAGAAATACATAATTTGAATTCAGTATACTCTATCGGGTATTTTCAATTGATTCTCAACATATGAGTCAGAGTAGTGAAAGTGAAATACTTCATTGACTGCTATATATAACAGCAATGAATAGTGTACAGGGTTGAAAAGTTCTAATAAACTATTGAGTCTGCTTCAGTAATAAGCTGTGGGTACGCCTTATTTAGTCAAAACGTTTTTGATAAAGTTATAACAGATAACGGGATTAATTTTTTTATGTTTGCGTCGAACGTTCGTTTCTTCTACAAAAGACTCATCGAATGACGCTCGAATATTTTATTTTATTAAAAATGGCAAATTAAGTATGAAATTGAACAGCATTCCATAAACAAATATTCATCCCCGAGGTCAATTGACTATAATTTGTGGTGGAAATGTGAAATTCCTATATGATGTAAGCTTTTGTTGTATCATGTTCCCTCATCCTGTTTCGAATATATCAATAGATTGTACATGACGAACTAGGGATGGACGTGTAAAACAATTATTCAAAAATATTATATTAGAGCTACCTGGTATATATATAAGTTTAGTATATTTAATATTTACTGACATTTAATGGATGATCTTCCGCCCAAAATACTAAAACCTCAAACATAAGGTCATTACCTAAAAAAAATGTCGACCTATCTTCAAGGCTGCTAATGGTATAGTTTGCTTGCATTTAAGCCGTTATACATCGATTCATTATTCGGTGAGCAGGGAAACTGACCTGGCTTAATTAAAGGAAATAGTAGTATACATGCTCGAAAGTCATAAATCGATTGAGAGAAAACAAATCCGGGTTACAAACTAAAACTGAGGTAATACTATATGAGGAAAACAACGTAACAACAGAAACACTCTAGTGCAACAGACAAAACAAAACGACAATGCCACACACATTTAAAGCAACTAAAAAAAACTGTCATTTTGCAGATATGGAACAGGACATTTTAAAGAAAAAATGGTGGGTTGAACCTGGTTTTGCGGCTGATCAAACCTCGCGCTTTTATAGCAATGTTATATATAACGCTCAAATGACAACATTACAGGACAGGACTACAGTACATATAGAAGCAAGAACATTCAGGACAGATACATAAACAAAACATTACAATAGGATATTTCGATATGCTAATAGTTATCAAAGTTACAAGGCTTATAATTTAAAACACTATACATGTACGTGCATTTCGTCCACATAAAACCAAGCAGTGACCCTCATATAAAAATAGTAAGGAAAGTCGTACAAGTACAACGTTGAAGGGCATTCATGACCCAAAATTCTAAAAAGTGGTGCCAAATACGGCTAAGGTTATCTATGCCTGGGATAAGAAAATCCTTAGTATTTAGAATAATTCTTTTGCAAACAGTAAATTTATATAAAAAAAAATACCATATAGCTTAACGATGCACTGTAAACTATAGTTGACTTGTTTTCTTAAATGATAGGTTGGTTCGATTTATGGAGAGTAAACGCTTGCTATGTAAATCTTTAATCTGCACTTACTTTTCTTAGCTTTGTTCATGTTAACCAGAAATGAATTTGTTCTAATCATTTCGTGATCATAGGATCATGGTTTCAAAACATCGGATTTTTCTAAGATGGCCGTTATGAAATATCCAAATCAAAAGATATAATATATTTAGAGTTAAAATTTTTGGTACGATTTGAAAAGGTAGAAGTGCATGGTGTTTTAAAAAAACATAAGCTTTGAGTCAACCTCAAAAATTCAAAATAGCCGCTAAGTTTAGGATATTTTTAAACTAAATCCGAACAATTAAAGATCAGCGAAGAAAGTATAGAAAATGATAACTACTGCTTTTCTAGCATATTACGAATGTGAACCGGATTCTACCGGACGGATAAAAAGGATGATGAACGGATGTGAAACGGATAAATGCCAAATGAAAATTTCGAGTTAGGAATGCCAATTATTTTTCATGAGGTTCATGAATTCTTATCATTGATTATCGATCGTAAGAGTAAGGGAACGTCTTCACAATCAAGCAGCTCTTTTTTTCAGGCCAGACACTGCACTTTGGTGGCATTTCGAAGAACAAACCAAAACCAGTTACATAGTCATGCATTCGTTACGTGTCCGGTTTTTTTGGTCAGAACATCAACGGAATCCGAACGGATAACAATTTTGTCAACGGAGAAATTTTGTTTTCATCCGTTAAGTTGTGATCACACCTTACCGGATAGCAGAAACGGATGCCTAACGGATTGAAAATAAAGTTGTATCCGTTATACATTCGGTAAAAGTCCGTTTCACATTCATTCAACATTCGTTTTATCCCTTAAACGTCTGGTAGAAGTCCGTTTGATAATTTGTCTACCAGACCTCCAACGGATGTATAACGGACAAGAAATAATTCTATTATCTAGACAACAATGTATGAGCAAAAGAAACAGACATAATAGGTAAAAATGCAAAACACTTTATTGATTCTTATCGAATATCAGTGAATTAATACTAAAACAGATAAGTCAGGTGAAATATTTTACTAAACCAAACAATATTCTTTTAATGAAGTACTCAGTTGGTACCGTGCACTCTCTCTATTGACAAATAGTCTGAAATACACAACATGACAAATAAAAGAAATAACGTTTCAAAAAAGAAATATAAATAAAAATATTTAAAAGAAATATGAAATTGCCCAATCAAACTCACATTGTTAGAAATATTCAATATGGCAATCAATTATTTATATCAAAAAAATGTTCTAATCTTATTTAACATGCTACTGTACAATAAGTTTTTCGAGAAAACAAAAATTGTTAACTATACCCATTAGCTGCATTAGTGACACATTCAGTTAAACGAAAACGACAAGATTACATTATCGAGTAATAATCCAATACATGAGAAGGCTTTATACAAGGATAGCGGACGATGCTTTTTATCTATGCAATCGATCATGTACAAAAATCGTACTTCTTTATTTAATACTGTTTTTTTTCTAATAAGGAAAATTGATGTGTTTGAGCTTTTTATAATGGCATTTGTTAAGGGACTTTCCTTTTTGAATTTTTCTAAGAGTTCGGTATTTTTGTTGTTTTACTCTGGTATTATCAATATCAAATATCCATTCTTCTTACCAGCACACTTGGTACAATTAAAAACCTGATAATAAATTGTTCAAATAAGGCCTTCGAAAATAGTGGTATTAATTACTTTTGGAGTGTCAAGAACTCGTTGGAAGTACTTGATAAATTGCATGCTTATATTTTCTACCCTATAAACCACATCGCCTCACATTCTCATTAAGAAAAAATTCACACACCTAATTAAATGGGCATTTAAAAAGTCAGAATGTGAATATATAGGTTCAAACTCTTTTAGGTCATTTTTTAGTAGCAATAAACAAAAACAACCTATGTCAATTGGACATGCTTTGATACTATATATGCCCTTGAATTTTTACCAGATAACATTTTTGTTCGCTTTGGGGATTCCGTATATCGTCAGATTATCGGATTTCCAATAGGGACTAACTGTGCACCACTTATTGCGGACCTGTGTTTGTATTGCTATGAGTTACAATTTATGACAAAAATAAGCAAAGAACCATCGAAACAACATCTGATAAACACATTTAATAATACTTTTAGATATTTGGATGATATTTTGGCTCTCAATAATGACGACTTCAGTATGTATATTATTGTTGGCATGACACGGGTTATGTTCTTCTCATATATGTTATGATGGTATGATACTAAACCCCTAACGGGAAGGTTTGTGCCTGATGTTCATATGATGAAATCATAATCTTTCAGTCAGTTTAATTGAAGTCTGGAGCTGGCATGTCAGTTAACTGCTAGTAGTCTGTCATTTTGTTTATTTTCTTTGGTTACATCTTCTGACATCAGACTCGGACTTCTCTTGAACTGAATTTTAATGTGCGTATTGTTATGCGTTTACTTTTCTACATTGGCTAGAGGTATAGGGGGAGGGTTGAGATCTCACAAATATGTTTAACCCCACCTCATTTTTGCACCTGTCCCAAGTCAGGAGCCTCGGGCCTTTGTTAGTTTAGGGGCCAGCTGAAGGACGCCTCCGGGTGCGGGAATTTCTCACTACATTGAAGACCTGTTGGTGACCTTCTGCTGTTGTTTTTTTCTATGGTCGGGTTTTTGTATAACGGACAAGAAATAATTCTATTATCTAGACAACAATGTATGAGCAAAAGAAACAGACATAATAGGTAAAAATGCAAAACACTTTATTGATTCTTATCGAATATCAGTGAATTAATACTAAAACAGATAAGTCAGGTGAAATATTTTACTAAACCAAACAATATTCTTTTAATGAAGTACTCAGTTGGTACCGTGCACTCTCTCTATTGACAAATAGTCTGAAATACACAACATGACAAATAAAAGAAATAACGTTTCAAAAAAGAAATATAAATAAAAATATTTAAAAGAAATATGAAATTGCCCAATCAAACTCACATTGTTAGAAATATTCAATATGGCAATCAATTATTTATATCAAAAAAATGTTCTAATCTTATTTAACATGCTACTGTACAATAAGTTTTTCGAGAAAACAAAAATTGTTAACTATACCCATTAGCTGCATTAGTGACACATTCAGTTAAACGAAAACGACAAGATTACATTATCGAGTAATAATCCAATACATGAGAAGGCTTTATACAAGGATAGCGGACGATGCTTTTTATCTATGCAATCGATCATGTACAAAAATCGTACTTCTTTATTTAATACTGTTTTTTTTCTAATAAGGAAAATTGATGTGTTTGAGCTTTTTATAATGGCATTTGTTAAGGGACTTTCCTTTTTGAATTTTTCTAAGAGTTCGGTATTTTTGTTGTTTTACTCTGGTATTATCAATATCAAATATCCATTCTTCTTACCAGCACACTTGGTACAATTAAAAACCTGATAATAAATTGTTCAAATAAGGCCTTCGAAAATAGTGGTATTAATTACTTTTGGAGTGTCAAGAACTCGTTGGAAGTACTTGATAAATTGCATGCTTATATTTTCTACCCTATAAACCACATCGCCTCACATTCTCATTAAGAAAAAATTCACACACCTAATTAAATGGGCATTTAAAAAGTCAGAATGTGAATATATAGGTTCAAACTCTTTTAGGTCATTTTTTAGTAGCAATAAACAAAAACAACCTATGTCAATTGGACATGCTTTGATACTATATATGCCCTTGAATTTTTACCAGATAACATTTTTGTTCGCTTTGGGGATTCCGTATATCGTCAGATTATCGGATTTCCAATAGGGACTA
This sequence comes from Mytilus galloprovincialis, assembly GCF_965363235.1. Taxonomy (NCBI): domain Eukaryota; kingdom Metazoa; phylum Mollusca; class Bivalvia; order Mytilida; family Mytilidae; genus Mytilus; species Mytilus galloprovincialis. Next base: position 76,392,560 of record NC_134845.1, on the reverse strand, counting down.
ACTGTGCACCACTTATTGCGGACCTGTGTTTGTATTGCTATGAGTTACAATTTATGACAAAAATAAGCAAAGAACCATCGAAACAACATCTGATAAACACATTTAATAATACTTTTAGATATTTGGATGATATTTTGGCTCTCAATAATGACGACTTCAGTATGTATATTAAAGAAATTTACCCTGTTGAACTTACTTTAAATAAAGCTAATACTAACAATGACCACAGCCCTTTTCTCGATCTTGATATCTATATCACTTACGGAAAGCTGAATACTAAAATTTATGATAAAAGAGATGATTTTTCATTTCCTATCGTTAATTATCTATTTTTAGATGGTGACGTTCCCTTGTCACCATCTTACGGTGTTTATATATCTCAACTTGTACGATTCGCTCGTGTACGTAACAATGTTTTAGATTTTAACGAGAGAAATTTATGTATTACTGAAAAATTATGACACCAGGGTTTTCGATATCACAAACTAGTCAAAACATTTACTAAATTTTATCATCGGTATAAGGACATCATTCGTAAATATAGCTCAACATGCAGACATCTTATACGTTCAGGTATTTCACATCCAATTGTTTATGGAAATATTCTTATTCACCTAAAAAACTAACAAAACCTTTGAATAGACTTATTAAGAAGGGATATAGTTACGATACTGTTGTCAGGTCATTAAAGATTGCATATTTTGGCGTTAATATTGATTCACTTATAGGGTCTTTGTATCGGAACTAAACACATTTATTAAACAACCAGTTGTTGGCATGACACGGGTTATGTTCTTCTCATATATGTTATGATGGTATGATACTAAACCCCTAACGGGAAGGTTTGTGCCTGATGTTCATATGATGAAATCATAATCTTTCAGTCAGTTTAATTGAAGTCTGGAGCTGGCATGTCAGTTAACTGCTAGTAGTCTGTCATTTTGTTTATTTTCTTTGGTTACATCTTCTGACATCAGACTCGGACTTCTCTTGAACTGAATTTTAATGTGCGTATTGTTATGCGTTTACTTTTCTACATTGGCTAGAGGTATAGGGGGAGGGTTGAGATCTCACAAATATGTTTAACCCCACCTCATTTTTGCACCTGTCCCAAGTCAGGAGCCTCGGGCCTTTGTTAGTTTAGGGGCCAGCTGAAGGACGCCTCCGGGTGCGGGAATTTCTCACTACATTGAAGACCTGTTGGTGACCTTCTGCTGTTGTTTTTTTCTATGGTCGGGTTTTTGTCTCTTTGGCACATTCCCCATTTCCATTCTCAATTTTATTACTCTTGTAAATTCGCACACGTATAGGGCGGCAAGAGAACAAAAGTTTTCTTCCCATTGCCATAATATTGTAGGATCAAAGAAAAGCAATCGTAAATGAAAGCAGCTATCATCCATAAGATTTTGAGCTGTAATAATACAATAACATTGGCTAATTAGTAAAAAAAATAAAACACAACTGAAAGCCGTAAATTGCTGTTTGAAAGACGTTGTGTCACAACACTCAAATAAACAGTACATTCATACAATCGAAATGAATGGGAGTGAATTTAACAATGTGTACTAGCAACTAAAAATGTCAATGTATCAGTTCATAAGGAGTTACACGGGGCTCCAGTATGAACCTTCTATTTTCTTTTCCAATTTTCTGATGTCTTTTTGTTTTTAACTATTCTTAGATATTTTCTTATTTTTATTTATACAATAGATTAATATCTGTAGTTTATATATGCTCCGATATTTGTTTTCTTTTTTATAATTTCTTTATGACATAAAAGACAGAAAATTATTCATGTTAATATAACGTTATTCTGCTCGCCTCCAGCACATTTGAGTTCTATATTTTATAAAATCATACAAATAAGGATATATATGTCGTGTACAAGTTGCAATTTTGTACAGGTTATAATATGTACAATAATATTGTATTGTACATGTTATAACTTGTATAATGCAAAAACACAAGTTATAACATGTACAAAAGTACCTCGTACATGTTATAACCTGTACAAAATATTGCTTAAAAATGGTTTTAACTTGTACAAAATCGAAAAAAAAGGATATATTTCTATTATTGCAACATATAATATTAACCTCAATGATATTTTTATAACTGTTTTATTATTCCTTCATGTAACTTTGTTAGTGTGTTTTGTCCTTTTTTGATACAGTTAATGTCCAGGGGTCGGTATTACGAAGTATTCTTTTAAAGACCTGTCATAAGATATATCTTATGATCCTCTTATGACTATATCTATGGACATATCTTTATTTGATGAATTATAATTGTGAGTGTCCACTTAAAAGGCATAGTAAAATACTTTCATTCTAGTTGACACTAAAAGACATAAGAGGATAGCCAGGATAGACGTGTCTACAAGTACAATTGGGAATGGAAATGGGGTATGTGTTTAAAAGACAACAACCCACCCATGGAGCACACAACATCCAAAGGCCACAAATAAATGCTCTCAAAGTAGAGGATATATATTTAAAACATCAAAATGACATTCGCCTCATGCAATGATCTTATAGTTTATAAAAAAAATGAGTTATAAATTTACATCAGTCATGCTGAAGGCCAAAAATGTTGAAGAGTAGATCCAAAGATATTGATAATGAAGCGTGGTCCAATGAAAACTATTTCAGCTCTCTCTTGCTTAAATACAGAGTAGGCATATAAGACATTGTTTTAGTCTTTGCATGCTATAAAACAAGAGGGAGGAGTATTACCCAACATTATTAGGCATCGTTCTTTAAATTTTTGGAAGAATTTAGTTACTAGTATCTAATGTAATTGTCATTGAGGGAATTCAAGGTTTTAGTAAATAGTGTCACACTTATTTAAGCCATGATGGACTGCATAAAACATACAATTAACCATAAACGTCAAAATCATTCAATCGCGTAGTGGAATTTACTATTTGTGGATTCTTATAAATTCTGTACTATTTTCAATCTCGGTCTATTTTTGAAATTTATTCTTACATACTTTTGATTTTTTAACCCTATATGCTAACATTGCCTATGTAAATTTTAAAATTGAGTGTATGCACATCGAACGACAAATTTATGTGACGTATAAAATTTTCTGACGTCAGACACTCAATTCAATGAATGTGTTTGTAGATAGATGTTTTGTTTTCTGTTAAATTTTTCCTTTTAAAATTGTTATACGATGATGACTGATGGTGGAATTAACTATTTGTGGATTCTTATAAATTCTATATACAACTTTTGGACTATTTTCAATCTCGGTCTATTTCTGATATTTATTCTTACATACTTTTGATTTATTAACCCTACATGCTAACATTGCCTAGTATGTAAATTTTAAAATTGTTTGTATACATTGAACGACAAATTTATGTGACGTACAAATAGTTATCAAAGGTACCAGTATTATAATTTAGTACGCCAGACGCGCGTTTCGTCTACACAAGATTCATCAGTGACGCTCATAACAAAAAAAGACACACAAATCAAAGAATGTGTTTGTAGATAGATGTTTTTGTGTTCTGTTAAATTGTCCCTTTTAAAATTGTTATACGATGATGACTGATGTACCCATATTTTGACTATTTATTTATTATGTCTGTTTAGTTTATGCATCAATGTAAATATAACGGAATTTGACGAGACTGTCATCAAAGTGAGAGGGTTAGCGCTATAAAACCAGGTTTAATCCACCATTTTCTACATTTGAAAATGCCTGTACCAAGTCAGGAATATGACAGTTCTTGTGCATTCGTTTTTGATGCGTTTTGTTATTTGATTTTGCGATGTGACTATGGACTTTCCGAATTGATTTTCCTCTAAGTTCAGTATTTTTGTGATCTTACTTTTTACATGAAAACACATTTTGCCAACATAAGTCATGAAACATATATTTCTGAAACTTTGTGAGCATTGTCCTCTACAAAAAAGACACGTTCTGGCCTATTTATTGTTGTTCTTTATGCATTGGTGAATTTAAATGTATATTTTACTTCATTAAGATTTATCTTAAATTTTGTACAAGTTAAAACCATTTTTAAGCAATATTTTGTACAGGTTATAACATGTATGAGGTACTTTTGTACATGTTATAACTTGTATTGTTGCATTATACAAGTTATAACATGTACAATATTTTTGTACATGTTATAACTTGTATTGTTGCATTATACAAGTTATAACATGTACAATATTTTTGTACATGTTATAACCTGTACAAAATCGCAACTTGTACACGACATATATACTGTTAATAGTAAATTTGTGTAAATTTACTCATTTTAATGTTAATTTATAAAAAAAGTTGCATAATGAACTGAAGATGAAAGTTACCCGAGATGCCAAATGGTTGACCACCGATTTGAAATTCACTGTTGTCTATATCAAATACAAAAATACCCGTATTGGCTTCTCTGCCTCCAGTCCGATGGCATTGGTATAAATTACTTGATAGTGTAACATATATTGAGGTTAATTAAAAAAATTCTGGCGATGGTAAAAACAATGAATGTGAGTATAAGGATTTTAAAACGTTGACTAGTGTATCACAGGATTTGTGGAAAGAATCATAAAAATATATGTATTGATAACATACACACTCAAATATGGAGAAAAATAAATACGTATAGATTGTCTGCTTATTGACCAATACATACAATTTCCTTCGTGCTAAAATTAAGCTCGTTCCTCAAATTTGGGTTTTCTTATATTAAAGGTAGATGAATTTGGCCGACAAATACAATCGTATATATTAAAGGAATGACTGTAATATGTTTTTCTGTCTATAAGGAAATAACCTAAAAAATGTGATGCACATGTTATCTCGACAAATTTATGTCTATGAGCTGATAAAAAACCCCAGTTTTAGCCAATCAGAAGACGTGTTACATCATAAACTTAATTATTCAGATGTAAATTATTCATAGCCATTGATTATTTCAATCAAACCTGCGGCAAATGCAATTAAAGGATAACGGAAGGACATTTTAGATATTGATATACAAATAGGAAATAGAACGACTGGTAAATATAACGCTGAGTTGCATCATTGAATGTCAAATATAATTCTGTTACAATTAACTAGGGTCGTTTTATGTTATTTGTTTATATAACCGAAGTGACGTTCGTGAACTTTTTACAAGAAATCGTAACAGCCTAATTATGAACATGGATATTTTTTTGAATTATAGTCCGGCCGATTGGTGCAGATATAGAGCAGAATTGCTCACTTGATGAGGAAAGCATGAAACTTTGCATAGTAGTTCTTGGTAATATACCCTTTGATTTCAGCTATGGACCCACTCTGAAAAATCCAATATGGCTGCCATTTTCAAGATGGCGGAAAAACGGTATAAAATTCAAGATTGTCCTAAAAGTATTCTATATAATTTCGGAAATTAAAGTAATGATTCTTTAAAAATGGACTTCATGTTCTTTAATTTGTTATCAATTAATTCTAAAGTATAAAACAAATAATTTGGGTATTTCTATAACACATACGTTGCAAATATAGCTGCATATACAAAAACAAATAGTGAAATTCAAAATGTTAATCAATATCATAATGTTACATGTTATTGTAATTGTTCTTTAAACGCTTTCAGTTTAAATGGATGGAATGAAATAGGTTGAAACGAGTCGATTGACGTTAATATAGGTCGGTTAAATGTGGTGGAATAGTAGGTAACTCATCTGAACATTGAGGCAGTGCCGAGGGCACCTTGTCTCGTGTCTCTTCAATGCCACGTCTTACGTCACTTATCGCGTTTGCATCTGCCGTACCCACTACATCATCAAAATATTCTATGTAATCAATAGGTGTACCTTTCTTCAGGCGGATTAGACGATTGCCATCATTTAAAATGATTAAGGGGCAGCTATTTACATTTCCAGCTACGTGCGTAACCAATTTGCAACATTTCAGCGAGCATGGTCCTAAAATGCAATCCTGGTCAGCACTTTTATTAGTTTTAATGGTAACAGTCATGTTTGAATTTGGCTGAACTGTGATAGTTCGTTTTATGGAAACAAGCTGAGTTAAAATCTCGTTTCCACTATTAACAAATGACGCATTTATCTCTTTATTTTTAATGGTAATTGTGGGAATACTCAGGTTTATCACTGCGATCAGTGTGTTCAAAATAACTAGCCTAAGTATAACATAGTCTATTAATGGCTCTTTGCACACATTCCATTGTATGAGTCTATTAATGTCGAGAGTCGTTCCCTATAATCTTCTCAATAACAAGATGTCAACCCAAACCACGTAGCGTTACGTTCTCCAAATCTCCATTTTCTACCGGAATTAATTTCTCATTTACTAATGTTATCATTTCAGCAGTGTCCACAATCATGCTCACATTCTGGTAATGTGTAGTACCTCGTACTACTAAGCTCTTTCAAATTACTCGTCTGATGACAATATTGGACGAGACAGTGGGCCTCTGTTCGATTTCGTGATAAGATGATGTTTCATGGCCAATAGACTTTGGAATCTGAGTTGTCCTACTGGCCTGACCTTTTGCTCCATTGTTGAGGTTACACTTTGATTTGCTCCGTATCCTGGTGAAGTTGACCGTTGTCTGAAATATTCGGGATTTCTGGAGTTTGTCCGTGGAGATGCTAACCGTTGTCTTTAGGGACTATATGATCTCTAGCTTAAGGGGGGTTGTTTCTGATCGATAGCCATTAAGCTTGATTGTACTTTTATCTGCCGATTTACCGCGATTGTATTGCTCAAAAGATCTTCCAAGTTTATATTGATCAGGTGATCTTCCATTGAACTGGTGATCTTCCATGATTTTTTTATCTGCAGAACCGAGATTATATGGATCGGCCAATCCAAAGTTATGCTGATTAGTTGAAAGCATAACATCATCTAGTTTTGTGACAATTTGTATGAGGTTATGCAACTCATAATCCAAAGGACTGCTCATATTTTCTTTATCGGTGGTCGATGGTCATAATTGGCACTTTTTTCATCCATATATCGCCATCTGGTTTGCTTTTGAGGTTTTCAATTGTTTAAACGCCTTGTTGAATGTTTCTGGGTTCCTCTCTATTACATGCCTTGAAGAATCTTTGTCTTTACATCCTCGATGGAATGTTTTGGTTCCAATCTAGTTTGATCGTCTTCCTTGCTGAAGCGCTGCTCCAAATGAATGCTTTTTAAGGCCTTGGAATCATCATCTGTTTACCATGCGAGCGTATTCAAAGCCAACATCGACCTGGCAATCTGGGGCCTACACACATTTTTCCTGATTTCCCATTGCCATCTACCGGCAGTTCGTTCAAATTTGTAAATGAGCACCTCCCAAGAGATGGATCCTCTTCAATTGAGTTTTTGAATTTTTGGCAGCTGTGGGCTTCGGCTCCGGTCCCTTGCACAAAGATTTTCTTGTCACATGGAATATTCTCTCTCCAATGAAGAGTCTGAAGAAGAGGTGTTGTCACACTCTTTTTCTTTCCTCTGCCCTTTCCTGGATCGGTCAATGGAGCCAACTTGATGTTATGGGAAGCATATTAGAGCTCCAGAAGCGGACGAGGTTGTCATAATTGGAGTGATAAATGTGGGATTTGCCATTGACTCGACGGGGATGATACCGTAAGTAGGCACTGCATTCAACATTGGAGAAACTTGATAGAACCCATTTGCAGCTAAAAGAGGGACGAAAGATACCAAAGGGACAGTCAAACTCATAAATCTAAAACAAACTGACAACGCCATGGCTAAAAATAAAAAAGACGAACAGAAAAACAATAGTACACACGACACAACATAGAAAACTAAAGAATAAACCAAAAACTAGGGGTGATCTCAGGTGCTCCGGAAGGGTAAGCAGATCCTGCTCCACATGTGGCACCCGTCGTGTTGCTTAAGTGATTACAAATCCGGTAAATAGTCTAATTCGGTAGGTCATATATATAATTGTTTCTGTAATGGTGTGCTGATCTAAACCAAATATTTTTGACTCATAGTATATGGTTAGTGTGCGTAAGAAGACACATAAGCCTTTTGCTGGTATCCTTGAATAGTACTAGAGGTTTATAATATGTTCTTAAATGGAGATTGTTGTTGAATAATTTGAACTGTCTTATGCAGGGCCAAGGGCCCTGACATAGAACTTTTGACTTAAGGTAAAGACATCTTCAACAGAGTTGGCGCGGTTTATGGTTCATGCGAACTACAATTGTGGAAAGACCCACGGCATGGATTTTGATGTGTACTTTTCGTAAACTTGCGTTGTACTGGCTAAGGTCAAATTTTGGCTTAGATGATGTGTCCATTGCAAAAATATTAACTTCTTTATTTCGATTGTCCACTGATTCATTTACAACAGATGCCAGTTGTTGGAAGGTACCCTGTTGTTCAAATGCACTTTGAAATAGAACTGTGTCTCCTTCCTCAGTTGTTGTCAGCTTGTCCATTCGTCTCACCACAACATTGAATATCTTATTGGTCTGACCATCAATTCCGCCAAGCAATTATTACTAGCCTTGTGGTCTATCCTGTCTCCAGACAGCTGAAGTTGCTAAGATATTGCTTCCACCTGTTTGTTATTGATATTTATTACCTCTTTTGTTCAGCTTGAAACGTAATGAGACCAACACATATTTTATCTATTCGCGCTTCGCTCTGTTTTATATTGCGGTAAATATCAGCTGTTCTTTTAGCATTTGATTTTCTATCTGTTAAATATTCTTGGTACAATTGTTTAATAGTCATTTCTGAGCTGTCCTCTGTTAAAGCGTCTTCAGCTGTGGGTTTCTCAATATCCCCAAGTGATTTAGTTTCTGCCATTTCAGTGTTCTTGTCCTTGTTGTCCTCAATTCCTGCCATTTCACTGATATGTGTTTAACTGATTCTCAATTCACAGTTTAATGTCTCAAATTGCAGATAAGATAGGCACTGAATAATATCTTAAGGCAGATAAATCCCAAATCATAGCTTTATGTGTGACCCAAGACAACAAATAGTGCAGCTTTTAATAAAAGCTACTACTGCAGCTTTTTATGAAAGCTCCTATTTTGTGTATGAAATGACAAGCCAGGCAAAATCAGAAAGGACAGAACTAGGACAGATACCAAATGACATTTTACATCAATAAAATGCTCATATTCAGGGCAATTATCAATAATGAATATTTGCTTATTTTTCACGGCGGCCATTTTGTATTTCAAAAATAGATCAAAACAGATCTTGCTAGTACACCAAGTCATTCAAATATGTTGATTTTTGTGCACCCAGCATCAAATCCACTGTGGTTTGTGCAATACTGGAAACTATTTTAGAACGTACGGCAGCCATCTTGAAATAAGCCGCCATATTGAATTTTGAGGATGAGTCCATAGCTAATATTGCTCAGTACACAAAAATGTACCATCATGCAAAAATTGATGCTTTCCTCATTATTTGAGCAATTTTTTCACCGATCGGCCGGACTATTATAGATTGATTTATCTCGACCAGATAGCAATTATGGTGGTTCAGCCCTTTAACAGAGCATATTTGTTTATGCATGTTTCTTAGGACGAACACCTTGGAAACGATAGCTAAACGGGGTCTTCTCAAAAATAGTTATGACTACATTTGACCGCGGGCGTGTCTGAGAGCACCCTTTCTCGATGCCAACAAGCGATGCAAAACGTTCATCAAAACAGGAAATACGCATGGCAAGAAATACAGAGTGTTCTGTTAATTGTTTCACAAAAAAGTTTAAAAGAACAGAAATATATATGATTTAAGCAGAAGACTAACATTAAAAAAAGAAAAAATATAAATATTGACATGTAAAACGTCGACAGTTTTTGGTGCGTTCGCTCTCAAAACACAAAAACCCTATTAACATAATGTTTATCATTAAACAAAGGATAGCGATGTAAACCGCATGTCACCGTACGGTAAACAAATAAAACCCATATATTATGCTATAAAGGCATTGGAGGTCATCTGCACGCTATCCGTTTTAGCGTATTGTGTTATTGTCATAAAACTCTGTTTATTTTATGCATTACAATTTTTACTTGAAATGTCTTCATTTTCAAGTATTGGTATTAGTCCCGCCGATCGGTGAAAAAATTGCTCAAATAATGAGGAAAGCACCAAATTTTGCATGAAGGTACATTTTTGTGTACTGAGCAATATTAGCTATGGACCCACCCTCAACATTCAATGTGGCGGCTTATTTCAAGAAGGCTGCCATAAATTCTAAAATATGTTCCAGTACTGAACAAACAACAGTGGATTTGATGCTAGAAGCACAAAAATCAACATTTTTGAATGACTTGGTGTACTTAGCAAGATTTTGTTTTGATCTATCTTTGAAATTCAAAATGATGGCTATTTTCATGGCTGCCTTGAAATATAAGCAAATAATCATTATTGAGAGTTGACCTAAATTTTAACATTTTATTGATATAAAATGTTATTATGTCTCTGTCCCAGTTCTGTCCTTTTTGTTTTTGCCTGGCTTGTCATTTCATACACAAAGTAGTAGCTTTCATTAAAAGCTGCACTATGTGTTGTGTTGTGTCGCAATATTTAGCAATTTAAGATATTATACTGTGATTTGAGAATCATTTAAACGCATATCAGTGAAATGGCAGGAATTGAGGACAACAAGAACAAGAACATTGAAATGGTAGAAACCGAATCACTTTTGGATATGGAGAAGCTGTAGACGCTTTAACAGAGGACAACTCAGAAATGACTATAAAACAATTGTACCAAGAATGTTTAGCAGATAGGAAATCTAATGCTCAAAGAACAGCTGAGATTTAACAAAATATAAAACAGAGCGCAGCGCGACTTCATTAAATATGTGTTGGTCTCATTACGATGCAAGCTGAACAGAAAGATGCAATGAATATTAATAACGAACAGATAAGAGCAATATCTCAGCAACTTTAGCAGTCTGAAGACATAATATACAATAAGGCAAGTGGTAATTCCTATGGGCAGATAAATGGGGTTCGTGTTGTTTATTCTTTAGTTTTCTATGTTGTGTCATGTGTACTATTGTTTTTCTGTTTGTCTTTTTCATTTTTAGCCATGGCGTTGTCAGTTTGTTTTAGATTTATGAGTTTGACTGTCCCTTTGGAATCTTTCGTCCCTCTTTTCTTGGATGAATTGAAGGTCAGACCAATAAGATATTAAAAATGTTGTTGTGAGACGGATGGACAAGCTGACAACAACTGAGGAAGGAGACACAGTTCAATTTAAAAGTGCATTTGAACAGCAGGGTACCTTCCAACAACTGGGATCTGTTGTAAGTTAATTAGTGGACAATCGAAATAAAGAAGTTAAAATTCCTCCAATGGACACATCATCTAAGCCAACATTCGACCGTAGCCAGTACAACGCAAGTTTACCAAAAGTACACAACAAAATCCCTGCCTTGTGTCTATCCCCAATTATAGTTCGCATGAACCATCAACCGCGCTAACTATGTTAAAGGTATCTTCACATAAAGTCGAAAGTCCTATGTCAGAGCCCTTGGCCCTGCATGAGACAGTTCAAATTATCCAACAACAATCTCCATGCAATTTAAGAACATACAAAAACCTCTAGTACTAATCAAAGATACCATCAAAAGGCTTATGTGTCTTTTTACGCACACTTACCACTTATTATGAGTCAATGATATTTCGTTCAGAGCAGCACACCATTACAGAAACAATTTGCTGCAAGTGGATCCTGTCAAGTTTCTCCAAAGCTGACTACAGTGCCTACTTACGGTATGATCCTAGTCGAGTCAATGGAAAATCCTCTTCCCACATTTATCACACCAATAATGATAACCTCGTCAGCCCCTGAAGCTCTAATAGGCTTCCCATAACAGCAAGCAGACTCCCCTGACCGATCCAGGAAAGGAAAGAGGAAACATAAAGAGTGTGGCAACAGCTCTTCTTCAGTATCATCGTTGGAGAGAGAATATACCCGATGGCAAGAAAATCTTGGTGTAATGGACAGGAGGCGAAGACCACAGCTCCCAAAAATGCAAATACTTAATTGAAAAAGATCCTTGAATTGGGAGACGTTCATTTACCAATTTGAACGAACTGCCAGTAGATGACAATGGGAAAACAGGAAAATGTGTGTAGGCTCCCAAATTGCAAGATTGGCTTTGAGTACGCTCGCGAGGTAAACACAGATGATGATTCAAAGGCTTTAAGAAAAACATTAGAACAATACCTCAGCAAGAAATATGATCAAACCTGATTGGAACCGCAGCATTCCTCCCATGATGTAAAGACAAAGATTCTACAAGGCGTTTAAACAATTGAAAACCTCAATACATGTAGCAAACCAGATGACGATTCATCGATCAAACAGTGCCAATTATGCCCATAATTCTACTTTGCTGATGGCGCAATATCACCGACCGATTAAAGAAATATGAGCAGTCCTTTAAAAAATGAGCTGCATAACCTCACACAAATTGTCACAAAACTAGCTGATGTTATGCTTTCAACTAATCAGCATGGATTGGCCGATCAATATAAACTTGGTCCTTCTTGTAGATAATCATGGAGTATTACCAGTTCAATGGAAGATCTCCTGATCAATACAATCGCAATAGATCACCAGATAGAAATACACTAAAGTTTAATGCCTATCGACCAGCATTACCCCTACTAAGCCAGAGATCATAATTATATTTCCTAAGGACAGCGGTTGGCATCTCAACGGACAAACTCAAGAAATCCCGTTTGTTTCAGACAACGGTCACCTTCACAAGGATACAGAGCAAATCAAAGCGCAACCCCAACAATGGAGTCTTTCAACAGCAAAGGGTCGGGCCAGTAGACCAACGCTCGACCTCCAAGTCTATTGGCCACGAAACAGCCCCTCATCACAAAATCGAACATATGCTCACAGCCTCTTCCAATAATGTCATCATACGAATAATTTGAAAGAGCTTGACAGCTTGTTATTGGAAAGATCATAAAGAACGACTCTCGACATTGATAGAGAAAACATACAATGAGATGTGTGCAATGAACACACGATGTTATACTTAGGCTAGACACTTTGGACACACTGAGCGCAGTGATAAATCTGAGTACTCCAACACTTACCATCAACAATAAAGTGATAAATGCGGTAGCAGTGGAAACGAGATTTTGACTCAGCAATTTTGCATAAAACGAATCATCACAGTTCCGCAAAACTAAACTCAGAAATGACTGTTACCATTAAAACTAATAAAAGTGCTGACCAGGAGTGCATTTGAGGACCGTGATCGCTCACTAATTGCGAATTGGTTTCGCACGTAATTGGAAAAGTACTTGCCCCTTGACCATTTTAAATGATGCCATAGAATAATATGACGATAAAGTGAGTACGGCAGATGAAAACGCGATAAATGACAAAGACGTGGCATTGAAGAGACACGAGACAAGGTGCCCTCGGCACTGCCTCAACGTTCAGATAAGTAACTTAATATTCCACCACTTTAAACCGACCTATATCAATGTTCATTCAACTCGCGTCAACCTTTTTCATTCCAACCATTGAAACTTAAAGCGTTTAAAGAACAATTACAATAACATGTAACATATTGATTAACATTTTGAATTTAACTATTTGTTTTTATATATGCAGTCATATATGCAAATGTATGTGTTATAGAAATAACCCAATTTTTTTTTCATATTTTAAAATTAACTGATAACAAATTCAAGAACATGAAGACCATTTTGAAAGAATCATTACTTAAATTCGAAATTATATTATATACAACTATTTACACTACTAGGTCGATGCTACTGCTGGTGGACGTTTCGTCCCCGAGGGTATCACCAGCCCAGTGTTGACATGCATATTAATTATGTGGTCATTTATATAAATTTCCTGTTTACAAAACTTTGAATTTTTCGAAAAACTAAGGATTTTCTTGTCCCAGGAATAGATTACCTTAGCCGTATTTGGCACAACTTTTTGGAATTTTGAATCCTCAATGCTCTTCATGTACTGATGAGTCTTGTGTAGACGAAACGCGCGTCTGGCGTACTAAATTATAATCCTGGTACTTTTGATTATTAACTATTAACAATACAAAATTTTAAAATAGTTAAATTATTTTTTTATTAAAAAAAAGTTGAACATGCCAATTTTTTGACAAAGACTAAATACTTGACAGTTACATGTAACATTTGTTTTAAAGATTTATACACTTTATTAAATAATGGGAACGAAAATATCTAACAAATTTTCTCGTATTATAATTCTATGATTTCCGGAACTCTAGTCCTATCACATGAGAGCTCGGGTCAATGTTTTCTATTTATGATATTTTCTTTGCATTCTTTTCATGCGAATGTGATTTAGAACCAAATTTGTTTTTTTTTTATTTAAAAAAAAAAATTTGATTTCCATAAATATTTTGGTATGTTCTTTCTGAATGTCATGACTGACTCAAGTATTGAAAATTTTTAAACAATTGTATACATAGCGAAAACAAACTACTTTTAAATGTATTGATATTGCAATTAAGACGATTAAATTTTAATACCCAAGTTCATCTATTTATATTGTTTGTCAAAACATTAACACCCATTCTCTGTAACCGTCAACTAAAGTTGGGCACGGGTGGTCGACGATTTTGTTGAAACTTTCTGACAACAAACATTGATATAAAATATGAAAAAAGTCTGTACATACCACACTGAATTATGTATGGTTACCATGGCAACAGGCTTTAAAATGTTGAAAATAGCTGATTTTTGCTTTTCGCGGCTTACAGTGACTTATATACAGCATAATATGTTTGTTGCAGTTTATATCATATCAGTTTCTTTTAAATACTTGTTCAGTGACATTTTTTCACTTTTTCTGATATTAAACTCAAATTGACATTTTTAATCTAGGTTTAACTTAGTAGTATGAATTTTAGCATATTCTTATGCAATTGTGAACCAACTTTTCCCCTAATTTATGAAAAAACGCATCCATTCCTGAATAAACTGAATAATAGCTTTTATTCCAAAAGATTGATATTTCTCATTTCTACAAAAACATTTTGGGGCTCATTAGATTTTTTTTTATAAAAACTGGATAAAAATACCAAAAATTGCCTGAAATCTACAAGAGTTATTTCCCTTTTTAGAACTCACCAAAGTTTAAAAATAGAAAAGTCATTTGTTTATCTGCAAAAAAAAATGGAGACAGACGTCTGCAACATGTTTTGCTTCTTTAAATCAACATATTTTACACTTTACATCTAATTCTAAAATAAATCTGTATACATGCTTCATAATGGCTGGTCAGTTTTATAACAATGATAAGCCTTTACTATGTCAATGTATGTTCGGAGGACATGAAAGTCATAACAAACTTGAGAGAACATGTGAAAGTTTTGATGATGACCATGATGAACAAGATGCTGTTTGTACAGAATGTGACTTGCTCCCGTCACTTCATGAAATTTACAAATAGGTTCAAGCCATTGTTCGGTGTACTTGGAAACAATGAAAAAAGAAAAAGAAGGAAACTAAGTGAAGTTCCGTTTTGATCAACACCTGTGACCTGAACCGTCTAATGCTAAACATCGTATGTCTATCTTTTGCTATCGTATATAATTTCGGCACCGTCGTATAGACTTCGTTATTCATCGGCATATTGTTATAAATGATGCACAATTTATGCCAAATATGACTTAGCTATATCGGAGAAGTCTAATCCTAGATGTATGAGTTACAACAAAGATGGTTTTAAATGGGGGCAAATACTTACTGCTGATTGAAATACCAAATAGCATTCCTATTATATGGGGACAAAGTCCCCAATAACAGTAGAAAAATCAAAAAAAAAAAAAAAAAAAAAAAAATCGGGTAAATTTTCCCGAAATTTTCATTGTACTAATGAACTCAAAATCGTTCAATTTTTTTATGTCAAGTTTTGAATTCCCGCATCTGCGCAGACATCTACAATGTACTTCCTTTTTCCGGTCTTGTTTGTATGAAACTTCAGTCTAGTATAAAATAGGAAGGAACGCAATACCAATTTCATTTTTAATAATTCCTTGATGTGAAAAAACGTTACCTGATGACGTTTCTTTGTTTACATTGCATATGACGTCATAACTGTAATAACGTCACAACTAAAATCCCTAACAAGAACCAAAATCGGAAACGTTATGGTATTTCCGTTTCTTTTTCTTAACAAATATATAAATGTAAGTTACAAAAAAATAATTCATACAGACTTTGTCCCCATTTACAGGTAATGCCTGCCTCATATTAAATATCAATCACTTTGGTGTATCTGTAATTTATAATAAACACGTATGCGTGATAGATACAGATAAATGACAGTTTGTACACCAAATTAATATTTGTGACTATTTTCGAGGACTCGTTCATTTCAAAAACAATCTAATAGTAAACTGTAGACAAAATGCTTAATATATATTGATGATTCTGGTAAAAAAGTGAAACAGACTAATACTATGAAAAGCGATATCATACTTCTATTTGAATAATAAGGAATATTTACTATGTTAAATCAGGAACTAAACACATTCATGTTTACACTCTTACAAATTATAAACGGTCTTAATACTATCTCAAAGGTCTAAGTTATCCAACGGGATTAACAACCGACAAAGATGATAATCTATTGGTTACATGCCATGGCAATAACACAATGTTGTACAGCAGTCAATAAACTCCATAGCAAGAGTAATTTTGGATAGCACAGATGGCATTGACCGCCCCGTGAGTATAGACTACGATCACCAAAACGATGAACTTCTGGTAGTTAATAACGATGCACATTCAATATTCGTATTCTATAAAAAGTAGAAACATGCTAGATGTGATGGATAAGTTAATTGTTTGTTTAGTAAACTGCATGACTACCCGTGTGCTACTGCCTTATAGAGCATGAATATACTTCTGTTCTCATTGCAGGTAGTGATAACAATAGTGATGAAATATCATACGTTAATTCATTACATAAAATTGAACGACTGCAATGATTAGTTTATTTTCATATTCATGAATCAGTTTAATTCCTCTGTTATAAAATATCCCTCAGCAGCACACACCCGACCATATAAGCCCTGATTTTGTGCATTCTACTTTTGACAAGGAAAAAAAATCATATTCAAATGAAAAAAAAAATCCTCAATTTTGAAATAAATTATACTCAAATAATAATATTTCAGCTTTTCAAACTGATTTCACACAAGAAAAAAGAGACGGAAAATATCAAGGGGACGTTAAAAAATCATAAGCCGACGAAAAACGGACAACTCCAAGGCAAATCACGAAAGACTAAAAAAAAACGTGATGAAAAAACACGAACCCCTAAAAAGTTAAACTTGTTTTACAAAATGTCTACCTATTATTAAACATCATATATATGTGAACAATGAGAAACAAATGCTAGTGTTTCCTGGCTATTTTCAAAAAAAAATATTTCCCCCATCTATTTACTTTTAAATTCAGTATTAATAGCATCGTTCTGGTTATTTGAAGTGTGTGGTCCGTTCTTTTTAGAATACCATGTACCATATACGTAGGTAAGCTGTTTGGAAAAAGCCTCCCTTCAACACCATGTTCACCAATTGTCATAAAGATTGTTTCAGATGTATTCTAATATGAAAGTTGTTCGTAGTTAAATTATTTTTTTGTGGATTTGATTTATTGTTTTTACTGTTTTTGATGATTTATTTTGTATGTTCTCGTTTCTCTCTTATCGAATACAGTGATGTTTAATGGGTAATGGAAAATAACTCTCTGTAAGATGGTGTGTCTGAAGCACTTTTATGGGTTTACCTTCATCAGTAACGTTGGAAATAACACTATACAGCCGAGGATGCCAAGACGTATGCTTTTAAAAGTAAACGAAATACGAATCTTAAAACTCATTTATCACCAAACCTGGTACCTTTGATAACTATTACCACTAAAAGGCATACAAAAAGTAAATTCACAAACATACTGAAGTCTGAGGAAAACTCAAAACGGAAAGTCCCAAATTAAATGGCAAAATCCAAAGCTCAAACAAATTAAACGAATGCATAACAAATGTCATATTCCCGATTCGGCACAGGCACTCTATCATATATACAAAATACAACCACTAAGACTATTCAACACGTCTGTCAACACGTCTGTACTATAAGTAATACATGAACAAAGACACATACAAATCAAATTAACAGGCGACAAAATGTAGTTGCTACATTTTAAAGACTTGAAGAGGCAAAAGTATTGTGGTGGCTTGTGAATTAATACATAAGAATCGGTGTATCGGTCTAGAAAAAAAGAAGAAAATGAAGAAGAAGAAATCATAGGCGCATTACGGCATGTTTATTCCTTATTTATACTTCATGACATATGATCTCTACGCGCACTTTTAAAAGAATAAAAGCACAGGAACAACCTTTTATTACTGTTTTCCTAATATCCCTCTAGACCTCTAACCTGAAACAGAGGACCCCGTATCTTTGCAAGCTTAAGGCGCCCATTAAAACCGGTGCGAGCTACAATGTCTGCTTGATGTTGTTTAGGTTTTGACATGTAAAATTTAAAACAAAATGAACAATATATGGAAGCAAAATACTTTCTCTGACTATGAGGTAGGTTTTTCTGATTGGCCTCTAGTCAAATGTCCAGGTTACTAAGGGTATCGAGATTAATCCCGAAAAATAAAATTCATGTAGTATGATAGGATATCTATATCTACTCCCTGGTTAAAAGAAAACACAAATAGAATCAAAACATTTCGTCGAAATCATGTTTTTGTCATTTGAAATAATAATCAATGGCCTTATGATAAGTTTTAGAAATACATTTAGCTGTAAACAAATAAAGTCGAAAAATAATGTTGGGCATTCATAACTCATAAAGTGGCAAATCAATGGCAAAAAACTGAAGACGATAATAAACAAGTCGACAAAACAATATGAGGAAAAAATTAAGAGTAAGGAACACGAACATCACCAAAAAACTTTGTGTGGGGATCCTAAAAGCTTTTGAAGGGTGCAGAGCCCTACTGAATAAGTAAACCACGACATGTTCGTAGTCGTGAGTACACATGCTGTGTTGAGTCTCATAAGTTATTGCACATTGAAGGAGAAGAGGACACGGTTGTTGTAACGACAATTGGAACATATCCGTAGTAATCTGTCTGACAGAAGCCAAATCGTGATGATGTCCGTTGATGACTGATTTTTTTCTATTTGACACCATAAAATCCTTGTTAGAACCCTCTATCAAGATAATTATTGTAAAAACGCAACTCTGGAAAATCATATCGACTGTGTGATATATACTCCGTACGAAGGTGGTGCTAGAATGACGATACGAAGAAAAAGAAAGTTAATCATACAGTAACTGTAATAATCCCTAGCATTATGTCGAAAACTTGTGTTCTCAATCGACCCCCTTTTCATTTTCTAGATGTAAAACAGACGTAAATTACCCCCCCCCCCCCACAAAAAAAAAAAAACCACACACATATAATGCGTATAATTTTGTTCTCACAAGATAATCATTTTCTACACCTGGAATCCTCTCTAAATTTGTGCAGCGATTATAATGCATCTATTCATTAATATTATCTTTGATAAGTTAATTTTAAAATCAAAATGATTTCAGTTTAAAAAGTATGATCCCCACACACACGTATAATTTCGCTCTCACGTGAAAATCTACAACAAATTCCTCATAAATTTCTTCAGTGATTGCAATGCATCTATTCTTTAACATTATCTTTGATAAGTTCATTTTAAATGATAATAATTTCAGTTTAAGAAAAATAAACCCTTCATGGCCCTCCTCTTTATAAAAGTATTGATTGAAGTTTAAACGACATAGTATTCCTTGTTGCTACGGTGTAATTGATATTTTTGTAAAGGTTTATAAAGGTAAGTTTTTAAATAGTGCATTGTATACAATATTTGAAATGATATTCATATTTTTAAACTGGAACACACAAAAGAAAAACGAAGCTAATGAGGACAATTCGTTGTTGAAATCAATTTTATAAAATAAGGTATGGTATAACATTTTGCTACTTTCGTTTTTGATTAGGAATGTGAAATGTACATAGAAAAAAAACCTTGTTTATCCGTCTGAATTAAATTAAATAATTAAACAATTTGATAGAACTGTTCGAGCGTATGACATTTGCGCCGATTTAAAAAAAATCTCATTCTTTCGTTTGTCCGATTTCTTTTTTTCATTTGCGCCGATTTTATATTTGCTCCTCATTGGACTTACAGGCAAGTTAATCCTTGTACATGTACTATACCTTGAAGGTATATTGATAAAATCTGGTTATAAACGTTGTTCACTTAGGTTTAAGTTAATTTTGATTCATATTGTTCTGGAACTTCGTTGTAACACGATGGACATATTGCACACTGAAATGAGCCAAGGAGTCAAATTTTTAATCATCGACGGCCATACATATCGGAAGGTCAGTGTCCTGAAACATAACAGCATATCTTTAATTATCTTATCGATGTACCATCAAATCGTGTAAAGCCAGAGTCACCACGGATTTTGATGGTCTGACTATTGTCAAAACACAGAACGAACATAACCATATGCTTGTTGCAAATGACCGAAAGACAGAGGCTAAAGAACTACGGGTACGATCAAGGAAAAAGTCTAGAGATGTTTTTATGGATGTTATCAAGAAATCCAGGCAGCTACGTGTGTTAAAATGCAAACTCTAGAAATGCCATCATTAGTACGTAAGCCAGACAAAGAAAAGATGGACTTCGTTATTGACAATTACGACAAATATAGAAGAGACGAAATCACAAGAAAAGAATATATTAGATGTGTTGCCTATAAATACTCGACAAGAACAGATTTATGATTTTAATGTATTCCGTTTTTATGGATTTGAATGCTGTAAATAGATTTTTAATTCGTCATTTTAATATAAACAGAGTGCTTTTATCTTAGATTTTTACTTCTTGATTTTAAAGTATGTGAATATAGTGCTTTTAAATTGACTTATCCTGCTCGGAATCCTACTTTCATCACCACGTGGTGAGCAGGGGACAACAGTTATATACATGTTATGATTGACAATTCAGAACATTTGTACAACTGGCTAACGAAAGAGGTCTATAATGATAAATGAAAAATAACATGACATTGATGGAGAGTTGTCTCATTGGCACTCATACAACATCTCCTTGTATCTATTCACCTGTAATTTACCTGTAAAAAATAAATCGGCGCAAATGAAAGAAAAAATCGGCGTAAATGAAATGCAGATCGGCGCAAATGCAAAACGCCGAACTGTACTTTAAAGTATTCAACTCAAATATATGGCTACTCTAACACCTAAATTATCATGAATGACATGATGAGGGACAATATGATATACGAAATTCAAAACATCCATTAAAACATACCAAAAAGCCCACATCAAATTTCATTTTATTACCATAATACATAATATATGAGCACGAGAGTTGATTAATATAAAAAAGAAGATGTGGTATTATTACCAATGAGACAACTCTCCACAAGAGACCAAAATGACATAGAAATTAACAACTATAGGTCCCCGTACGGCCTTCAACAATGAGCAAAGCCCATACCTCATAGTCAGCTATAAATATACCATTTAATGGAATTCAGCTGACCAAGAATCAATTAAACCATCGGCAATCAAAACACGGTCGCCAAATCCTACTTATTAAACTCATCGTAGATACCAGTATTTAAAATTTTGTAAGCCAGACTCGCGTTTCTTCTACAAAGGCCTCCTAAATGATCTCGAATAAAAAAAAGACTAAGGCCAAATACAGCATGGAGCTAAAGAGCATTGACGATTGTTTGAGATTTCAAGCGGTTCTATTATTCTTTATTGATTTGAGAATTCAGATTTTATCCACACCCGCTAACTAATTATAGATAATTGAATTCTCTTTAATCTTACCACATAGGGAATGGGGAAATACTTGTCCGCGAAACGTCGTGAATAGGAAACGTTTAGTTTTGAAGTCGACACTGTGTTGTGAATCAGGTGAGTGTGTGAGTTCGTATGTTTTATTTGATTGCATTGTATTTATGTTTTGGGAAGGTTAACTTTCTGGTAATAAGACCCGTCACGGCCTGGCTGGGGAATTGGGTATGCAAATGCTCACATTAATCTGTACCGATACAGGCTCCAAATGTCCTCCTTTATACGCCATAACTATGGTGGTGCTCCTATTTAAAGGAGGCTCATACGGAGACAAGAAGAAGAATTCCGTAGGATATTCTTGTCAATAATTAAAACCATGCCCAACAACAGAAACAAAACAAGACAGCAAGATATCTAGATGACAGCAAATGTTCATCAACAGTTGTGACGTGTATATACAAAATGCCAAGCTATAAATCGTCGTGAGCCTAGAAATATGATAAAACAAATTGATACTATGAATAATATGCTAATCTCATCACTTTCTGGAGGACAATAAATTCTGAACATTAACAAAAATCATCTTATACATTACATAAAAAGGTTTTAAATGAATTGTAGCAAATAGCAATAACAGTCAGATTGTTAAAAGATCATTTTATTGAATAAAACATTTCTGTGTTCGTATTGAAGAGTGTCGTGAGGTAAAAACTTTACCAAATTGAAGGGACAATCAAAAGCTATTATTTGATCTATAATATAGAACGAGATTTTACAATCCTAAACATAATGAGTTTCATAACTTTCGTATGATGTACCGCATAAATTATAACACGTTTCTTAAATTTAACAGCACAAGAAGAAAAGCACTTACAAACAGCTGAAATGAATCGATATTTGACATTTTTTTCACAGTTAAAGTAGGCAATACATTAAAGGTATTTAGATAAGGCGTTAATTTGAGACGTGATGGGGACTGTTTTACTATTTGAATCTCTGTGGAGCGTACTGCCTTCAATGTAGGATAATTTACAATTCCATTCCCAGGAACCTCAGTTCAGTAATTGCGTCATAACAATACCACATTGTAATCTGCTTTGTCGGCCGGAACAACAGAATTGTGATTGCTTGAAGTGTGTTTTTAATCCTTTAATTGGTTGTATCATTAACCCTTCTGTAAAATATACTAGAGATGTGCTTAAATCTATTAAAACAATTTTTTAGACATATCTGGACTGTTTTTTACAGTGTTGAGTTTAACAAAATATCATAGAACTGTACGAAATTTAATCTTAACGGTCAAATACAATATTGATATTCTGAATATTAATTTGCCATCAGTTCAGCTCTATTGTAAGATGAATTAAGAGGCTTTAACTTTAAATTTTTATGATATTGTCATGTTTTCATTTTCTAACGTATAGAAATGGACGATGATAAATGGGAAAATGCTAATGTGCAAGACAAGCACACCGAAGTGTTTCATATATATGATAACCAACAAGATGATCCTGAGTATTCAAAGAAATTAGATATTATATATGAGTGCCAGCAACATGTAGGAAATGACAGCTCAGGAAGATTACCTCTGAATATTGCCGTGATTGGACCTCCAGGTTGTGGAAAGTCGTCGTTTCTCAACACAGTTTTTGCTAGTTTCAATACTGACAGTTGGCGGCAAATTGCACCTATCGGATTTTATAAAATACGAGGTTGTCAATTACACTACACGGAACGTTTCAAAAGGTTAGTGAAGTCAATTTCTTAGTAGACTAAATTCCAATAAAACATAGTGGCCAATGCCGATCTAACTATATTGTTATATATACGCAAGTGTTTACCTTCCAAAATCACCAATGTTAATTCGCGGTATATTTCGGGGGTACATATTACTCAATTACTAATTTTCGATTTAGTGTTTTAAATTGTTGTTTATCTTTTCGTCGTTTATTTTTTTGTCAATTGTACAGACCGTTTCCTTGTTTTTATAACAAGGATACAAATATATAAAAAAAATATTCTCAAGCGTTAGTTTAATTCCGATGCAGCAATTAGTATTTATGTACATGTATGAATAATTAATTGAATCTAGCGTTAGTCTTACTAGACGTTTTAGTAAAAGGGTATTTACACTACTGCAAAATCAGAAACCGATCTACCTGAAATTTAGTCGAAAATGCAAATATCGATATTATATCATAGTACATCATGTATAAATTTATCAGAAGGTCTTTTTCCCGCTATTTGTCAATATTATAATCATTGTCTTGCCTACCGTTCATAATACCAATCCAGTGGCGGATCCAGCAATTTTCATAAGTGGGGGCCCACTGACTGACCTAAGAGGGGGCCCGCTCCAGTCACGCTTCAATGATTCCCTATATAAGCAACCAAATTTTTTCCTAAAAAGGGGGGGGGCGGGCCCCCCCCCCCGCCCCCCCTAAATCCGCCTCTGCAATCGATCATAAAGAGCTTTGTGTAATTTTTAGAGCAACACGTATGTTCTTCTATGTTTTTCTTTTTGTTTTGCTACGAAGATGAAAAGTAGAAGTCTCAGAACAGATGAATTGAAAAAGTAATGAACATGTACAATTAAGAAACTGAACCTTCATTGTAGTTGGTTGTCTCAAGCTATATCTAAATAATGCGTCCTTGTATAAATGCGGTTTAGAGCTGACATTTGAAAGAAAAAAGAAACTCTTCAAGAAAGTAGAAAGTTTGTAGAATACATGCATCCGTTCACATATTTTGAAATTGAAATAAATACTAGTATTGAAAGGAAATAAATTTCATTTCTTAGGAAAGTCATTTGCGTTCGTTCATACTGAAAATTAAACGAGATAATAGGTATGGTCATTTCATTATATTTTAATTTAGGTATTTTAAATCATGAATACAACACATCAATTCTAAAACGACAAATATAAATAACAACTTTTAGACATACTGGAAATTATTTATAAAACGTTCAAGAACGATAAAATGAATTAAGATGTATTACAATATTTCCTATTCAACTTGAGCAGCTACACTAAAAAGGACTATTACAGAGGAGGCCCCAAAGATGACGGTGTTCTGTTACCAACGTTTTTGGACATGACTGGTTTTTCTGATGAAAATTCTAAAACTGTTCTGGATCTGTTAGAGATGGTATTTTCTGGTAGAATTAAAGAGCAGCAGAAACTGTCGGATTTCGTACAGGGAGCCAAACACATGTCTTCAAGTGTAAATCATTATAACAAAGAGGTCAATCATCTACCGGTCGATCGAATCATTGTTGTTTGCACACTTGATCCTGTTTCAGCTTTACCATCTGATTTATTGTCTTGCATAGTGGAAGCTTCAAGAAAAAACAGAGGTATGTTTCCGAATAATTAATGTTTGAGGCACGAACTATTTTTTTCGTGACATTTATAGCACAAGAATATCTAAAAATCAGCATATGTTAAGTTATATTGTTCACTGACATTTCTGATGCAGGGGAGGATCCAGCCATTTTAAAGGGGGGGGGGGTCCAACCCAGAGTAAAGGGGGGGGGGTCCAACTATATGCTCCCATTCAAATGCATTTATCGTCCAAAAAAGGGGGGTTCCAAATACTGATAACTTTAATAAAAGAAACAGTCAGATCAATCAAAACAAATATAGTTTTATATGACCACGATTTATGTTAGACCTACTTGTTTACAAATTTTGTAGCAGTTGTTTTTTCACTCTTGATGTCTTCAATTCACACGAAGTCACACATCTGTTTGGCCAAGTATATGACATTATTAATGGGTCCTAAAACGAAATGTATACCTATCTGTCATCCAGATTTAGAAAAAAAGTTGTTAATGTTTCCTTGTATTAACATTAACGGCACCAATGTTTCTACAACAGATGCGTTTTTCGACAATCAATGTCTCTTAAGTGATGTTCGAGTCTAAAATATTTGAAAATCCAAAGCTTATTTAAAAATTAAGAGCTATAAGCAAAAAAAGATACATGCCTTAATTTTAGATTATTTCAACGCAAAATCCGTATTTAAATGCCATTTACGAAGTTATATATAATCAATGAATAACGATTTTTGCAATGTATAAAAAATATATATTGTATGACAGTTTTTGCAAGTTTTCTCTTAGCTAATGATTAACTATTCCTTATTGTGCCTTATTTTTATAGATATTCCCGTTTATGGAGTTTTGACAGGAAGAGATAAACATAAACCAATATATAACGATAAAGCATGTAAAGTGTCAAAGAAAGTAACCACATTTTGTCAGATTCTTGGACTTCCAAAACATCGGTTTGCATATATTACAAACTATTGTGATGAGTCTGATCCGTCCCTTAAATATATGAATACAACTATTCCACAATTCGACGTACCAGTTCTCCGGTTCCTGAAACAGGTGATTATTAAAAAAAAATTAGAATTTCCAGTTAATACGCGCCCTGATAATTCCTATTGCGGGGTTTATCTCTAAATGTTGAAAACAAGATGTATTCCCTGTATTAACCAATGCAGGTAATAAAATTATCTAAATGTTCAAAAGCAAAAACCAAGTTAGAAGTGAAATAAATAACAAAGAATGAACTAAAATGAACACAACAAAAAAGACATTACATCACAGAAACAATTAGAACGAATGAATTAAAACATTGCACAATACCTTAAGTTTGTATCAATATTTTTATGCTCAAACGTAAACATAGCAGTAATCATCGAATCGTATACTGTAAAAAGAAAGGTTAGACGGTATTCAAAAATGTTCAAGCAGAACAAAATATTCTTGCCATGAATCAAGTTACACTCGTCCCCGGTTTCTTTTATTTAAAAAAGCCGTCCAACAGCCTGACAAATGTCTGCCGCTGAAACGGAACTCTATCTCTGTGAATATTCTACATGCATTATAATCAAAATGGACAAACCATTGAGATAAAGCATACATAGGCCGAAAAATTCAGTTTTGATTGCCTTACAGGGAAAATGATAGATTCATTATACATGTAAACATCTTTACCATTACCCTATTGCATCTTTGTGATTAGTGTATATTGATCCGACACACACAAAAAAATATTTTTCAGGTTCTTATTCCCACGTGTGAAGACCGATTAAGGAAAACGGTAAGGAAATAAAATAGGAAACTTCATTGATGTTCCAGTTGCTAAATATTGTTTGATTAATAGGAAGCTTAAGATCACATGAAAAGAACAACCTTACTTTGTGACGAACCACACTGATCCCCAAAAGAAACCCACCGAAGATAATCAAAACGCATTTTGACCGACAACATATTTGTTGTTTTAGGTGGAATGAAATTCAGTAGAATTAGTTTGGCATCACTACTTGACGACCCGTTTTTAAAACCAATATGAAAAAGACTTAGTGGTTTTGAACCAGCTTTCAGTAACTGCGAGTACTCTCAGATCTGTACTAAGTGTCTTTTTGTTGTTGAGATGGGAAGTACCCGGTCACGTCCACTATGTGTAGTATTGTATTTGTATCCATCTGATGAGTTAAGCCTTTTTCAACTGATACTAGTTGACCGATGCGATATTGCATTGTCCCTTGCACTCCTTAGATACCAATACAGTCGTCTGATTTTAATTTTACTGATTGTGTCCTTATGCCGAATGTAACATTTTGACTGAGAGAAACGCTTGCCTACTCGACGCATCTGGTCTCGCTTCTTTTGGAGTTGCTAGATGTTTGTTTTTACCAGAATGTTTCTGTCTTTCGTCGGTTGTCAATAAGTCAACATCGATAAAATATGGAGTTTTTTTTTTAGAGATATGAATAAAATTGAGAAAGGAAATGGGGAATGTGTCAAAGCGACAACAACCCAACCATAGAGCAGACAACAGCCGAAAGCCACCAATGGGTCTTCAATGTAGCAAGAATTCCCACACCCGTAGGTGTCCTTCAGCTGGCCCCTAAAAATATGTATACTAGTACAGTGATCATGGACGTCATACTAAACTCCGAATTATACACAAGAAACTAAAATTAAAAATCATACAAGACTAACAAAGGCTAGAGGCTCCTGACTTGGGACAGGCGCAAAATTGCGTCGGGGTTAAACATGTTTATGAGATCTCAACCCTTCCCCTATACCTCTAGCCAATGTAGAAAAGTAAACGCATAACAATGAAACATTCAAAAAGTCCTTTATTGTCGTAGTTCATTAGAACTATAATCTCTAAATGTTCTTTTATCTAAGATAAGCATTGTAATCCGTGTATGGTATTAAAAAGCTATTGATTGTCCTTCACTATATCTAAGCAGGTTATAGACACCAAGAAAATTAAAAAAGTAAAGGAAAGATTACTTGCAAACTGTAAGAGTCTAGTTGGTAAAAGCGGCCAGGGTAAAAAACCGCTAACAATTGCCGTGATTGGATTACCTGGAGGAGGAAAGTCGTCTTTTCTCAATACTGTTTTTGCTGCATTGGGCAATAAACGATGGATCGAACACGCAAAATGTGCTGATACTGGTGAAACAGGGAAACATATTACTCAAAGTCTTAAACGGTTAGAATACGATATGATTACCCATTTACTGTTGACTGCTATTTTTGACATTTTTACCGTTTATTTCAGTTTGTTTTGTTTATATATGCATATCTGCAATATCAATATTTTTTTTGTCCACATTACCATCCTTGTTTTCTCAAGTGTATCATAAAATTGAGAATGGAAATGGGGAATGTGCCAAAGAGACAACAACCCGACCATAGAAAAAAACAACAGCAGAAGGTCACCAACAGGTCTTAAATGTAGCGAGAAATTCCCGCACCCGGAGGCGTCCTTCAGCTGGCCTCTAAACAAATATATACTAGTTCAGTGATAATGAACGCCATACTTATTTCCAAATTGTACACAAGAAACTAAAATTAAAATAATACAAGACTAACAAAGGCCTGAGGCTCCTGACTTGCAACCTTAAATCAAATTTAAAAGCAAGCCTATCATATTTCTAAGTATTTCAAAATCTTATTAATAAAGGAAACATTGTTATTATTAAACAATTATAATAATTGATTGCAACACTTTTCTGCAAAATTGAAATTAAAAAAACACTATTTACAATGTAATACGGAATATAATCGGCGAGCTGGAAAAACACGCATTCTTTAAACTGCCTTAAATGTGTCAACATAAAATCTTTAGTTTTAATGTGTTAATGTGTTCAAAGCGTTTCAAATAATATAGATACTCGGTGATATTTTAATTCTGCACGACTGGTGCGTGCATGATTCTTGAGCAAATGCAAAATGCAAGTATTTTTATGCCAATAAGACGATACATTGTCGCACCACGGCACCATACCATGTTTGCATGGAGGTTTAAAATGAGAAATGCACCTTATGCAATTTGGTAAAAAACAATGGTTCAACCATCTAAAATACAAGGCTGCATAAAAGGTTAATGTTTAAAATATATAACCATATATTGATATTTGTTGCTTTTTCAAAAGTGTTTGGCAAAATCTGCGTTCTTAGATATAAGAAGATGTTGTATGAGTGCCAATAAGACAACTCTCCATCCAAGTCAACATTTATAAAAGTAAACCATTATAGGTCAGAGTAAGGTCTTCAACACGGAGACTTGGCTCCCACCGAACAGCAAGCTATAAAGAGCCCCAAAAATTACTAGTGTAAAACCATTCAAAGGGGAAATCTAACGGTCTCATCTATATACAAAAACGATAAATGAGAAATACTTATGAACCACATCAACAAACGACAACTACTGAACATCAGATTCCTGACTTAGTACAGGTACAAACAATTGCAGCGGGTTTAAACGTTTTTATGGTACCAAACCTTCACCCTTATGTGAAACAATAGTGTAACATCACAATATAGAAAGACACACTAGGATATATGTTCATATATGAATACATTTTAAAACTTGTGGTTTGCTACAATCTTCATCGAATTGTGCATAATAAATTATACAATTGGTATCATCAGTACTTTCTAAATATGTATGCGATAAAAAGTTTCTCATTGTTTTGATACATCTTTCTCTAAATAATTTTATTACCAATCGCTGCTGTTAATCGTTATTAAGGTTGTATGAAATATGCACTTTTTTCTGTTTTTTAATACTGTGCTATTATTGCAAATGCCTAAAGGTGTATTTTTTTCGTAGACCCAAAAAATATTTGGTATCTGCTGTTTGCCAATTGCATTCAATAAGTGTTTTATGACTCACTTCAGTTATCTTTGATCATTATAAAAGCCATTGTGTAAAATTTCACAATGAATAACACAGTTTAAATTGTTTTTGATAAACCTCCAAATTAACAAACCCTTTTTGGAATACTAAGGCTTTTCTACCTCAGGAATATATTACCTTAAGCCCCAGTCCCACTAGACCACGATCGCACCACACTCACCACAATCTAAAATAAATTTAGATCGTGGTGTGGTCGCGGAATGAGCGGCATGAAAATGTTAATTTTCGTTGCTTTCACGATGTACTACGTCCTAATTACGCCTCTACAACGATCCCGCTACGATTAAACCACGTTCTCACCGCGCTTATTCTGCGACCTCACTACGCTTATAAAGATCCTTCTACGCTCTTCACGTTCTCACTACGACCATACCACGAGTTATCCCATTGCAACACGATTTTACTGCGATTACAGCACGTTCTTACCACGATTATACTACGTTCATACCGCGATCTTACTACATTGTACGTTCTCAGCAATACCGTCAATATCGTGTTTCATATCAATATAGTTCCGTTCCTTCTATTTCTGATTAAAACGGAGATTTCTCGGAAACAATACAGTCATGCCACCAAAATCTACTAGAACACTTGGGCGTGGTGGTAGGGGTTGATGTAGAGGCAGAGGGAGCAAAGTATGAACGCCATACTAAACTCCAAATAGTACACAAGAAACTAAAATTAAAAATAGTACAAGACTAACAAAGGCCAGAGGCTCCTGACTTGGGACAGACGCAAAAATAGTGGGGTTAAACATGTTTGTGAGATCTCAACCCTCCCCCTATACCTCTAGCCAATGAAGAAAAGTAAACGCATAACAATACGCACATTACAATTCAGTTCAAGAGAAGTCCGAGTCTATAATGTCAGAAAATGTGACTAAAGAAAAAAAACCAAAATGATAATAATACATAAATAACAACAGACTACTAGCAGTTAACTGACATGCCAGCTCCAGACTTCAATTACACTGATATTATACATATAAGTAGTATAATACTTGTCATCAAGAGATGTCAGAACGACCAATCAAACCTAAATTACAACCTATTGCTGGTCCATAAAGCTCAAATGACGATATTTTAGTGAACGATAGCAGAGATGACACAGATGTGTCAATATATATAGGAAGATGTGGTATGAGTGCCAATGAGACAACTCTCCATCAACGTAAAAATCTATAAAAGTAAACCATTATAGGCCAAGGTACGGCCTTCAATACGGAGCCTTGGCTCACACCGAACAGCACGCTATAAAGGGCCCACAAAAATACTAATGCTAAACCATTTAAACGGGAAAAACCAACGGTCTAATCTATATAAAAACGAGAAGCATGGTTGAGCCGTTAGGACAAATGGATAAATACATTCAGACAAAAAAAATCTAAGGAGTTTTTTGATATATTTTATGTGAAAATGATATTAAAAATGATGGTCGTAGTGTGAACGTAGTAAGGTCGTGAGAAGAGCGTGATGAGAACGGCAAGGGCGTGCTAGAATCGTACTATGGCCGTGAACAGCGTGGTAAAGTCGTAGTGGAAGCGTAATTGGGTCGTGGTGTAAACGTGATGGTCGTAGTAAGGTCGTGATAACGTCGCTGAGAGATCGTAGCGCAATCTCTCCGAATAGAATCACGCTCTCGCTACGATTGTACAGCGACCTTTGCGATCTTACTACGATCTTAGTGCACTCTCACTACGCTTCTACTACGACCTAATTTCGCCACGACCGCACCACGATTGTTTTGAATATGTTCAAAGTTGGCCACGCTCTTCACGATCTTGAAAACCTCACCACGACCGTGGTACGACCTAACTGAGACCTACACGATCGTACCACGATCATCAAAATTTGCATTTTTTTCACAGATCGTAGTGCGATCGTGGCCTAGTGGGACTGGGGTAATAGCTGTATTTGGCAAAACTCATAGGAATTTTGGTGCTCAATGCTCTTCACCTTTCGTACTTTATTTGGCCTTTTTCACTGATGAGTCTTTTGTAGACGAAACGCGCGTCTGGCGTAAATACAATATTTAGTCCTAGTATCTATGATGAGTTTATTCACTACATGGAACCCTTGGTTTAAAAACTTTCTTGCACACGGGTCCTCAATGCTCTTTACCTTCATACTTGTTATGCTTACTCCCTATTTTGAAACTGATGAGTCTTATACGTCTGGTGCCTTAGATAACTATTGTAAACAGCAACCCTGTATCAGGGAAAAAATGATTTGAAATGCAACCTCTGGAGTTTTTACCAAGTGGTAGATACATGTATATACTCTATATGCAGGTGCTGCTGAAATGTTGATACATAGAAATGGAAAGCTCACAGTTACATGTCATGTATGGTTTTATTATTGAGAATGTCATTTTTGTGTACTGTTTTTAACATACACCATTAAGAATACTGTGATTTCAAAATAAAATTCAATTGCATAGTAACTGATAGAAATGTTCATATAGGTTCTTAAAAGAGGACTACTACGGAACCCAGGATGCTTATTTGATGCCAACATTTTTAGACATGAAGGGTTTCGAAGATGAAGACTCACTTTTGAAAACGGAATTGCTTAACATAGTTCTCAGTGGTAAAATGGAGAACGGCGAGAAATTTTCTGACATTGATTCGTATTATAGAAGATATGACATACAAGCATTGAGAAAAAAATATTTAGGAACCAGAAAGAAAATGGAGAGAGTAAACAGATTAATAGTTGTGTGTTCAGCTAACCCTGATGCAAGTTTACCAAAAGACCTGTTCGAAATCATTATTGACGTCGCGAGCAGAAATCGAGGTAAATTGTAATTGTTTATGCACCCGCATTAGAGGAGGGGGCATTAAGTGTTACCCTTGTACGTCTGTACGTACGTCCGTACGTACGTACGTCCCAAAGTTGGTTTCCGTTCTGTAACTTTAGTTTGCCTCAACCAAATGTTATGAAACTTATACACAATGATTATTACCACAAAATACAGATCTAGTACAAATTTGGGTAGCGTCATATTTACCGTCCCTTTATATAATATGCAAGGGGGGGGGGGGGCATCATCTGTGTCCCATTTTTAGAAACAGAAGATACAAAGCAGAAGCAGAAGATACAATTAAGACAATAAAAAGGAACCAACAACACGATTTGTAAAGGAAAGTTATCATTTTGCAATGTTTCGTGTAATAAGTTGGTTTTCAATACCAATACAAGGGTTTTATCAAATTCAACTCAGTATTTAGTCTGATTACTTAGACTTGTTTAAGCTTCCTGATTGTAGTCAGTGTAGGGTATCGGCGTTCATATACTAGTTTTAAAGTCGACTTTCCGAAAATTTCAAAGACAATTACCTTGTTTTGCGTAAATAAAGAAACGACTTTGTATGTATGTTTATAAAAGAGAGTCGAAAGATACCAAATGGACATTAATAATTCGAAAATAAACCGACTGTGCCATTGCTTAAAAGGAAAAAAAAACAATAGACAAACAAAAGTACACAAAACACAACATAGAAAACTAAAGACTGAGCAACACGAACCCCACCAAATATAGGTGTTATCTCTACAGGTGCTCCAGAAAGGTAATCAGATCCTGCTCCATATGTGGCACCCACCTTGTTACTCATGTTGGTACAAACCCAGCTATAAGTTTTATTCGGGGAAAAGGGGACTGGATTGTTATTTCGCCAATTGGAACATACCCGCTATAAAAAAAGCACTGAAGCTCAGAAACCACATGTTTTTCTAACGTTTCAAGAAAAAAAATATCTCGTTTAAGACGTGACATAATTATTGTTTACAACTCTTGAAAATCACAACTCACATTCACAATTTTGCTATCAGACCAAAGGAATAGGATTTTTTTCTCTTATTAAACCTTCTACAGTTTCTCCTTGCATTTTATTTTATGCGTACTTGAAAATTGTATGGTCCTAATAATAACTGTAGTCAAAAGCAGCTAAATTTAGTAAGGAACTGTTACCCGTAGGACTACATATTAACATTGTTATACGTTATGTTGCCCCCCTCCCCACTTTAAAATGCTTATATCAGCAAAACGTGAGTTCAATATTTTGACAGTCGTCTATCACTATCTAATTACATGAGGTATCTTTTTGCTAGTGTATATTATCTGTTGGCATTGGCTTGTACTAGGATTGATGTTCAGATCATATCTTCTAAAATATTGCTGTTAAAATTTGAAACCCGAAGACATTCAGTAGAGTACAGCCTATCAACCAATAACTTAGCAGTGAAACCTAATACATTTGTCATTCAATACATATTTGTTCATTTCAATTTTTGGCAACCTTCTAAGATTTCAAGAATAAAGAGTCGTTCCAAAATTTCCCTTGTACATTTTCATGTATTTCATGTATGAGTGTCAATTTTTTATCTTTTCGGCGTTTGATTTTTGAATCTTTATATAAATAATGTAAGTCATTGATTTAAAGTACAGTTTTCTTAAATGCTCCTGCACCATTCTCATAACCAAATCTAAACAATAATAAAAACCAATTATTCAGAGAACAATTGAAAGTCTTTCCACCCGAAAAGATCTTTTTTGATATTATAAATATAAAAAATCCGTTTAAAATATCATTCCTAACATCAAATGATAGCTTATTATACGCTGATTTAAAAACAAATATGGTTTCTAGACATTTACTTTTAAATAAGCTAGATAATTTGTTACTTCCGGTTTGAAAATTTTCACTTCCGGTATTATTTGATAGTTTACTTGACACTGATTCGTCGGTTATTTTGTCGGTTTCTTATACGATGTTTTAAAAGAAGTGAAAATAAGCCAGAATCTAAATTTAGAATATGACCTTGACCTCTGATCTTGACCTAATTTTTTTTTTTTACCAAGGACATCACATCAAAAGACCCTAGGTCTCTATCACTTAAGGTTTACCAGTTAGAAATGCATATCACTTACATCAAATGCATAAGGGTGAATAACTCTCATATGGAGTCTCCGAATAGCTTCGGTCAAAATAAAACGTAATATCCTGAGGATATAATAAGCATTTTGGAAAAATAAATTTGTTGCTTCCATTTACGGTTGCGAAGGAGATCTCATAACAAGAAAAACAGTGTTCCGGGAAATAACTCCTACACAGAAAAGTGTTCGGTTAAACAGGGTCAGTTTCAAAAGCGTATAGACTGTATAATATTATATACAAAAAAAAAAAATAAGCGACATCTTTTGAAACAAAATACAGTGCAAGAAAAAAATTAGACAGAAGAAAAAAAAAATAATCAGAACAAATCCAATTGGTCTATCCACGGAAAAGTGGTAAGACCTAATAATTGATTGCAAAATTGATCACTGGCTCAATTCCTGCTCTTTTAAAACGCACAAATGACTCACAATACCTTTATTATAAGAGTTGTCTCTCATACTCCAGGTCTAACCCTTAAACATGCAGATCGTTACTTTCAACACAGGTCAAATACAGAAAGACCATTGGCAATCTCTTGAACAGAAACCGAAAGTTACAACTTGATAATTCATGTGTTGTATGAATCCTCCTTACGCTTGCGAAAAATCAATTCATTTATATCCTGACAGCCTAACCTAACATTACAAAGTGTAAATTATTGAAAATAATGCCGTACAATGATTTTCTTATTTGCCTCTCTGAATGTGCATCTTTTAGAAAAGGTATCTATCCATTTTAATGAAACTTTATGCATCATCTTTTTTTCATTCTATAGAAATTACCATCTATGGAGTATTTACACAGACAGATAAATACACTTCCGATGATCCAAGAGTTGTGGAAAAAGAGAGAACATTCTTGATTAATTTAGGAATTCCAGAAACACGATTTGCTAGAATAAGGAATTACTGTCCGGATGTTGTCCCTTCGCTGAAGTACACAAAAACAACAATACCCTTATTGGATATTCCAGTTCTAAGATTTATGCAAGGGGTAATAATTTGATTTTAAAATAGCAGAACATACATGTTTAGAAAAAGAGGGGCGAAAGATACCAGAGGGACAGTCCAACTCACAGATCGAAAATAAACTGACAATGCAATGACTAAAAAAGAAAAAGACAAACAGACAATTATAAGTATACAAGACACAACATAGAAAACTAAAGACTAAGCAACACGAACCCCAACAAAATTGGGGTTGATCTCAGGTGAACTGGAAGGGTAAGCAGATCCTGATCCACATGTGGGACCCGTCGTGTTGCAAACTTCATATACGATGTTCTAAGAGAAGATACAAAGCCGTCACTAGCTTAAATTACAATCGACCTTGTTGTTGCAATTTCCCGGAAATGTTTGCTATATACAAAAGAAAGTCAAAAATTATCAAAGGCACATTCAAACTCAAAAGTCGAAAATAAACTGGTAATGCCAAGGTTCAAATAACCAATAGACAAACAGACAAACCAAGTGATTAGTATAATTCGGTAGGTCAATTTGGGGAAAAGGGTACGGAATTTTATTTACGACAGTTCGAACATATCAGTTGTCATCTGTCTGACAGATCTTTTATAATGGTCAACCAAATCTGATGTGGCGTCCGTACCATTTTTCAAGTGATGATTTCAACTCCAACACTTGAAATTCTTGGTTTAATAGCTTCCTCTTGAGCAGCAACCTTCGATCAAGAAAAGCATGATAGGGAATACAAGCCCAGGAATATCGTATCAATTTGGAAATATTAACGCCGTATGCAGGCTTATTTAGTTGAAAATAATATAGATAAAGGTAATTTTACAGTTGGTTTAGATAACAAATAATGTTGGTACGATGTGGTACGAATCAGTGAATTATAGTAAATAATCTGACTGCGGGATTCATAAATACCGAGTCACGTAAACTGCTGCTGTATAACAACAAATAAGACAACTTTACAAGAGAGTCTAAATCAATCGGATTTAAGTATCACATAGGTCACCGTACGGTCTTTAACAATACGAAAATTATACCGTTAAGTCCGACATAGCAACATTTGAATCAATTGAAACAAATGAACCAACAGACTGATCAATGACAAAACAATAATCGAAAAACAAATGTGAGATACAGAAACCAAAGACAGCCACTCAATAGAAGTCTACTGACAGGCACGTATTGATATGGAGGGGTTACATATGTTGATGAGCTAGCTATAGGCCCTCTTACATGTACCTGCTACAGGGGTGTAACACCACAATTTAAAAACAAACTGTAGAAAATTGTGGGATGTTGCTTGACACATAAGATCGGCACGAAACACCAAACAACTCAACTAACATTTACCTTTGTATTTATATTTTACTTAATTTGTACTTTATCGAAAAAGTTTAAAGTGTTAATAATATATACAGTATATGCTATTAACTTATAAAACTTTTTTTTCTTGGAATCTCTGTCAAATTAAATTTCTACAACAACACTTTCTTTATTAGATTTATTTGAATGTTTGTTTTAATTTTTCAGTCAGTTGTGCTGCATGTCTGTGGTGTGTGTTTATATAGTTTTGGCTGCTGGATACAAATCATTTCAAACTCACCCATTTTGTCGATTTAATTTACTATTATAATTTTGTCACTACAACGGAACTATTCATACAAGGTTCAGCGAGCTAGAAAACCCGGATTAACCCAATATTTTCTTCGGGAAATGCCTGTATCAAGTAAAGAACATGACAATTGTTTCCACTCTTTCAGTTGGTCGATTACGTTTGATATTTCCAGTTTTTGCGGACTTTCCCTTTTTGAATTTACATTAGAGTTCGCTATTATACTCTTTCTCTCCATATTTTATTTTAACACAGCTATGAGAAGCTTTGAGTAATCTTAGATCGGTGCTTTGTGTGTTCTGTCTTTTTTGCTAGTTGTTTGTGTATCGTACCGATCTGGTGAGTCAAGTCATTTACAATAGTGTTTTATAGTTTGTTCATACGTTATGTTGTATTACCACAGTTCCAGGTTACGGCAAAGGTTGAGCACTGACAAACATATGTCCAGGCCGGATTCATTGATAGCCTACCATACGATGTTTGCTAACCTTTGCTAGCTATTTACTAACGAGCTCGTTTTGAGGGCTTATATAAAGTTGCTTTAATTCACATATGTTGCCATCTAGTTGATAGACGTCTCATTAACCACCACACGTACCATTTACTCTTTATACTTAATAATTTTACTGGTGTATGAAATGTGGTTGTCTGATATTTTGAGTATTTTTATAGTATTTGTCAAATTTCACTAGGTTTTCTCAACTTTCCGATTCTACCCGTGTGTGAATCAATAAAAAGTTGACCACACATTGTGTTAAATGTTAAAGAAGCTATATCGTTATAACCACACACATACAAACTTTGAATTATACTAAAGGTATATCTTTTTAATGATATTTAAATACTAGAATATCAAAATATATTTATGTTTCAGGTATTGACACCTGAGCCTATGGACTCTGTCATATATGACCCTGATGAATCGGAACCTTTTTGGAAGCAGGACTGGTTTAAAACATGTTTATTTATACTGTTTGGATTATTAATCATGTTTGTTTTCATGGCAAGTTTGGAATTCAAGATGAAGTAAAATAAGGATCACATACTTCACGCGTTATTGCCTCTTTTTCATATTTTGTTTTCGAAATTTTCACCGTCACGTAAACTAATTACTACTATTGTGGTAATCAACGTTACACAGTACTAAAACTACATGTAATTATTATAATCTAACAATCAAACTAACCATTGTCAGCCAACAACCAAACTGACTGACCATTGCAACCTAGCAAAACAATTAAATATAATCATTATAAGATAACAAAAATCTCATTATCTCACGTTGTAACAGAAATGACCATAGTAAAAGAGCACCAGAAATATAAAATCTACCAACCAAACTCAAAATGTAGTCTCAGCAATCAAACTGATCGTTGTAACCTAGCACTGCTACTACTGTTATTTTTGTAAATCTAAAACTAACCAAGGAGCCAACTGGCCATTTCAAACTTGTGCCACAACTACAAGTAATCATTACAATCATACAACCAAACTATTAATTGTAAGCCAGCAGCCAAACTGACCATTGTGAACTAGCTCAACAATTAAATGTCATTATTGTAATCTAACAATAAACTCATAATCTAACAAAGCACAAAAAGTAACCTTTGTAAAGTAGCATTTACAAGTGTACATATCATTGTCATATCCTGACACCCAAAATCAAATTTTTACCTAGCTACCAAATTGATCATTGTCGCCTACCTTTTCACAATATCTTATCATTATAGTCTAGCAACCAATCTGACAAATGAAAGCTAACAATCAAACTTTACATGGTAATCTAGAACCATAACTTATCATTGTCATCTAACGACGAAACTGATTATGCATAATGGTAACCAAGCAACCAAAATGACCATTGTAACCCAGCATTACTACTACATAATAGATTTTAAAAAGACACTATAACCATTGTTACCTATCAACCAATCTCATTATAATAACCTAGCAACTCATCATTGTAACGTAACAACACACATCATCATTAAAACCTAGAACCAAACTAAATGAGTTAATCATTGTAAACTACCGCAACTGTTATTCATCGTTACCTAGCAAAGAAACTATGGAACCAATTTTATCATTTATATACTAATCGCAGACTTGTAGCAAAAGTTACCATTGTAAACAATCAGCAGTATTAACAATAAGTTCACATATGATTTTTTTTAGAAATGGAAGATTATTCCACTTTACTCCAAAATGATGAACACAGAGTGATATAGGGGTATATTGGGGAATATGTCAATGACATAGCGACATTTACCCCAAAACAAAAATAAAAACAAAAGACACCAAGAGCACAAGAGAATTAAAAGTCAATTGTTCATGCACAATTGAAAGGTCTTTCCTTTTTCCTTTTTTTGATAGTCTTCTTAGTTAAAAAAAAACATTGTTGCTAAGGAATTTTATGTTCATTACAAGTGGTTGTTAAGGACAAAAATCATTCATAAGGATAAAAATATTACTTCCAGTATTAAGAATGTGATATGCACTATTTATAGTCTTTAAAGTTAAAAAAAAATATTAAGTGATTGTTAAGGACTTATATATCGTTGCTAGGGACAAAAATGTCATTTCCAGGGACCTTGACCTCTGACCTTGACTTTACTTTGTAGATCTTATTATGCTGAACATTTTTTAAATTCAAAGTTTCTTTCTATCTCTAACCTCATTTGAGTTATAAGCAAAAAATCATCATTTCGGACCCAAAAAACAGTTTTTTTGCCCTAGGTCCATAATAGTTGGTCTAATAATTTTGGAACCAACATAACACATGTAGATCTTGACAAGACACACATTTACTCCGTTACATTTTATCAGCCATCTTTTACAGGTATTGATTAAATCTGATAACAAGCTAAGGTAAAAATCTAGGTCATGACATTGACCTTTGACCTTAGGTCAATTTTCATGGTCACGTGAATTGATATTCATTGGTGAAGATCCTAGGTGGTTACATCTTACGGTTTCTGAGTTTGGTGGCCAACCGACATTGGTTAATTTTCAAATGGACATAACCCTACCAATGAGTCGTTGAATCTTTTCAACCAAATGTAACGAAGAACAGGGGTCTGTTCCTGAACAAATTCCACCCTTCGTTTTTTTCTACCTATTATGGGTACGGAGTTAGAATGATAACAAGGTTTTCGGTGTTAGGGGAGATAACCGCTATAAAGGAAATATTACGGGGTCGTGCCCTAACCGCAAGATAGATTTTGGTCAACCGATATTAGATACCTAGTAATATCATTTTAACATGTTGCGTACTTTTTTTGGGAAATGTCGTTAAAGTTTGGCGGAAAGAATAATCAGAAGAAATACAGTAAGGTCTTTTCTTAATGAAAGGAAAGACCTTAACAAGGCATGTGGTTTTCTTCAACAGATTACCTTTACCCTTTAATAACTTAATAAGTTGCAACAAAAAACAGCCCTGTTAGATCTGACGGAAAAAGCTCAAAAAGCATCCAATATTGTCATTCACATCCATGCTAGTGATACCATGCAACTCTTCATACCAATTGTATAAATAAGCAGAACATGGACACAAAACGTTACTATGATGTCAACACTGTTATAGATAACTAATGTTTTATAAAATATGACAATAATTAATCCTTAAAAATTACTTCTTTGCTGGTTGAAGCAAATTACAAAAAAATGTTTTGGTAGGCCATCAAACAGTAGAGGATAGCTAATTAATCTGATAAAACACAAAATCATAATTAGCTATATGTATAAACATGTATATTGATAGAAAGAAAACACAACATTGAAAACAACAAAAAAAATATGTTCTCATATTCAAATTTAAGCAATTATCTTTATATAAATAATAGAGAAGGTGTTTTCATCAAGACTTTGAAGCTTTGAAGATTCATATTTTTAGGCATTGTGACCTATAAATAATGGACCTGTGATCCATCATACATGAAAAATGAATGTGTTTAGCCACATTTATCTGTTTTAGGTGCAGGAATCACAGTTACCATCCCTTCAACGCTTGTTGTCCTTTTTTTATACTATCATTAAAGAATTCATTCTTTGCAATTGGTCTGTTGAACAAATCTTATTGCTTTTATGATGTTGCTTTGCAATTAAATTTGCTAATTCCATAATTGTATTGTTTTTATTCAAGAAAATATCAATTAAATCTAGAAATAGAAACTAAATGCACGTCATAGGTATTACTTTATTCGACTTAAATAGATGCCAAACAGAACAAGTATAACGAAGATCACAATTTTTGAATTCATACAATAGCATTAATGCTAAACGATTGTCTGTAGAACAAATGCACAAAACTATGTAATGCACACATTAAAAGGACATGAGAGAATGGTAACATATCATTTCGTTAAAACAATCTACAAATCTTATTTTAAAAGTGCAAATTAGTTCACGTAATATTATTTCCTTTGGTACCAGGAGCGTAT
Organism: Mytilus galloprovincialis; assembly: GCF_965363235.1. Lineage (NCBI taxonomy): Eukaryota > Metazoa > Mollusca > Bivalvia > Mytilida > Mytilidae > Mytilus > Mytilus galloprovincialis. The sequence goes on along the minus strand of NC_134845.1, from coordinate 76,350,484 downwards.
TCAAAAGTATTGAGAAGCTATACTGCATGATTTTATGGAATCACAACATCTAGATTATTGATGTAAAGATTATTTTAAATGTCAACTATATGGACTTATTTATGAACAACACAGTTCTTTTTAGTAATTATTTGCTGTATAAGTGTGATCTTTATAAAACATGAATCAGTTTATGATATGAAATTCTAGTTTTCAAATTTAACTATTTTTTGCTTTTTAAAAATAGTTTTACCTTCTCACTTGTATGAAAGATGCAAAGAGTTCCATGACATTGACACCAATGTGTGCGCAAAACAAACAGACTTATTAGGTAAAAATGTCAAAAATTGGGGTAGCGCAGTCAACATTGTGCTATGATATTGATCACTATAAAAACAAACAGAAATAAACTTATTTTAAAAGGTTACCAATTCAACACTGTAATAAGATCATTGAATATTGTTTTTATTGGTATAAATATTGATTTTGTTATCAGTAAATTAAAATCAAACTAAATATAACTTGTATGTTATATACATATACATATTCATGGATCTACAATCTGTCGAAACCTGTATCTTGGCATTGCACACGGTCATGTATTTCTCTGACTGTTTATGACGTCTTTACACGAAATCCATTGGATGTTGGATGTGTACGGATTGATAATTTTGTCTTAGATGCATGATTTTTTTTATTAGTTGTTAGAGGCTTTGAACTAGCTGTCAGTTAACTGCGGGTACTCTCAGACCTGTACCTAGTGTCTTTCTGTTTTTGGGATGTACAAGTACCCGTCCACGTCCACTTGTATTTTTGGTCATCTGATGAGTTAAGCCTTTTTCAATTGATTTTTATAGTTAGTTCTTATGTTGTTCTGTTATACCACTGTCCCAGGTTAGGGGGAGGGTTGGGATCCCGCTAACATGTTTAACCCCGCCACATTCTGTATGCATGTGCCTGTCCCAAGTCAGGAGCCTGTAATTCAGTGGTAGTCGTTTGTTTATGTGTTACATATTTGTTTTTCGTTCAATTTTTGTACATAAATTAGACCGTTAGTTTTCTCGTTTGAATTGTTTAACATTGTATTTCGGGGCCTGTTATAGCTGACTATGCGGTATGGGCTTTGCTCATTGTTGAAGGCCTTACGGTGACCTATAGTTGTTAATTTCTGTGTTATTTTGGTCTCTTGTGGAGAGTTGTCTCATTGGCAATCATACCACATCTTCTTTTTTTTTTATAGGTATGTCAAAACCTAAAACAAAATGCTATATATATATACACTAAGGACAAAGTACATAAAAAAAATGAAAGACAAGAACACAACATATTACCAAAGCATAATAAAGCAATAGCGGGGTCTATAAATACCGAGCCAAGCCAAAAGAATATTACCAAAAATGAACTTAACAGTAAAGGTTAAAAATATAAAAAGACAAATAAAAAGAACGCTATATCACGAAACAACGTCAGTAACCACGTCAGTGCCTAGAATCTATACTTAAAGTAAAAAAAAATATGCATGTTTTTTTTTGGTTTTTTTTGGTCTTTTTTTTTTATTGAGTTAAGCCTTCCAATTGATATTATATAGTGTGCTTTTCTATGTTGTGATGTTATACTACTGTTTCAGACAAGGGAGAAGGTTTGGTACCATTAAAACGTTTAATCCCGCTGCCATTGTTTGCACCTGTCCTAATTCAGGAATCTGATGTTCAGTGGTTGTCGTCTGTTTATGTGGTTCATAAGAGTTTCTCGTTTCTCGTTTTTATATAGATTAGACCGTTGGTTTTCCCGTTTGAATGGTTTTACACTAGTAATTTTTTGGGGCCCTTTATAGCTTGCTGTTAGGCGTGTGGCTCCGTGTTGAAGGCCGTACCTTGACCTATAATGGTTTACTTTTATAAATTGTTACTTGGATGGAGAGTTGTCTCATTGGCACTCATACCACATCTTCCTATATCTATGTTATAAACACTAATAGAAAATGAAGAGATGTGCTATGATTGAGAGAACTATCACACAAATCTCAAATGACTATAGATCACCATAAGGTCTTCAGCAATGAGAAAATAATACCGTAATAGCGTCTATTTGAGGTCCCAAAATGACGCAGTAAGTTCCATATTTTTGGTTTGTAGGTTCTCGTAGGTTTTATGTGTTGTGATATTTGAGCAAATAAGGCTTTCCAACAATATTTTCTCAAAACTTGGGAAGTACAAAAATGAAAAAATATGTTACAGAATACCTTTCTACATCAACAAGGCATTATGTTTTACCTTCCTGTTTCGTGTTTGCTATAATAACACGAATAAAGAGATAAATAACATACAAAAGTAAAATTATAGCTGTTTTATCTGTTTACCTTTTTCGGTCTGAGTTATTCCGCTTTTTCTGACAACCATCACTGGAACTATTACTGATAAAAATGGCAAACACACACACTTTTTCTAGGCCCGTCAAAATTTTGACGGGATGTATTATGGTATACAAATTTCCGGCGGTCGTCTGTCCATCGTACCGTCTGTCCGTCTGTCTGTCCGTCTGTCTGTCCGTCTGTCTGTCCGGCGTTCACATGTCGCACCGTAACTGGAGAACAACTTATCCAAATTTCACGAAACTTAACATAGTTGTTTCTTATGATGGTCAAACGATCTGTATACTTTTGGTGAAAATTAGATTAAAACTTTTTGAGTTTCAGGACTTTGTAACTAAAACAGGGGTGTGTTTTTTCACATGTTGCACAGTATCTCTAAAACTGTTTATGATTATTGCTTAAAACTTTACACAGATCTGAATACTTTTTGGTGATGATTCAAAATTTTATTTTTTAGTTATTGAGTTTTTTTGTAAAAAAAAAGGGGGCGTTTTCACATGTCGCGCCGTATCTCAAAAACGATTTATGATTATTGCTCAAAACTTTACTCACTTCTTAGTTATATTAATCTTAAGATCTGTATACTTTTTTGGTGATGATTCAGAATTTTATTTTAGAGTTATTGAGTTTTTTTGTAAAAAAAGGGGGTTATCACATGTCGCGCCGTATCTCAAAAACGATTTATGCTTATTGCTTAAAACTTACTCACTTCTTAGTTATATAAGTCTAAAGATCTGTATACTTTTTGGTGATGATTCAAAATTTTATTTTAGAGTTATTGAGTTTTTTGTTAAAAAAAGGGTTTTTTTCACATGTCGCGCGTTCTATCTCAGAAACTGTTTATGATTATTGCATAAAACTTCACACACAAGACGACGGGCGTATCATGCGCTCGTGGCGCAGCTGTTTATTAAATCTTTTCGCCTTCATCCGCCTCAATGTATGTTTAAAAAGGATTAAGCATTTAAAAATGAAAAGATCACATACACAAATTCTCAAATTTACACTGAACACACGCACATCAGTGCAAGCATTGCCATGATTTTCTATTGGATTTCTTATTGATTTTTTTAAGTTATTTCATAGATACTTATATTAAGCATGTAAATCGCTGTAATGGTTTTTTTTTTAATTATCTTATTGAGTAGTTATTAACAATTATGTTCAAATGGTGATTAAATAATTGATTGTATGAAAACCTCAATGTATTTCTTTCGTAAAAAATAGAAAATAGTTTATGCGTGAGAAAATCTTATTTCAAAAATTAAAACAACAACCATTAAGTCGATTAGTAGAAGTAAGAAATATTTTACTGGAAAAAATTATACATATAACATAAAGTTACGAGCATTTTTATATAGCTCGATATTTTATTTAGGTTATATGTGTCTCTCTGAGTCAGTCGGTATTCTGTCCATTAGAATAAACTCCTCCCATCTTTCCACCTGTTCTTTTAGATTATTTTTTCATTTCTTATGCTGCGAAATTAATTTGATCAGAATCTATAAAACATCATACAAAAGGAAAAATAGAGGAGGAAGTTCATACACTTTTTATGCGACTGCCATACAAGTGAGTGAGAGGGTTAGCTAGCTATAAAACCAGGTTTAATCTACAAATTCCTACATAAAAAAAATGTCTGTACCAAATCAGGAATATGACAGTTGTTATCCATTCGTTTTTTGATTGTTTGAGCTTTTGAATTTCCCATTTGCTTACGGACATTCTGTTTAGTATTTTCCTTAGAGTTCGATATTCTTGTTATTTTACTTTTTTAAATAACAACAAAATTTAATACATTTAATTTCCATGAGTTTGCTATAACTCTAAACTAATCCTTTTATTCCGAATTGTTATTGTTTCGCAGTGTGTTATTATTCAAAGAGATATTGGAAAATGTTACTGGAGCCTCGATAACATGGATAACAAAACAAATCAAAAAAAAAAATTCAAACAGGTAATTGAATGAGCAGTCAGTAACTGCGCGTGCTATAGTAAGCCAAGAGCTCTGTGATTGGCTGCTGCTTGTTGCTGCATGTTATGTTTGTTTTTTATTTATTGTGAAGCATTAATCAGGCTGTTGTTTTTTTTTCTCTCCCGTTTTGTTAATTGAGGGTCATTTATAACTTTACTATACTGTATGGGTTTTGCTCGTTATTGAAGGAGATATGGTATGATTGTTAATGAGACAAATGTCACACAGGTTTTAATATAGTACTGGTGCTCACATCATTGTCTTTTTAATTTCTTTAGAAATTATAACACATCTCATTATTTTAAGTCAGCCTACGACAACCACTGAAGTACATGGTCCTAACTAGGGATAGACAAAAACACAAAATACGGCGGGGTTCGATGTGATTGTTACAGTTCAACTGCCATCCAGAGACCTTGATGTAATCTTTTTGTGACCTTGATTTTTCTCTTCCTTATCAATTTACGAGATTTGGACATTGGTAAACTACAGTGATTGTAATCTTGATGTCGCATACAAATAAAAAGCAATTTTTCTGTATAGTAGTAATTTCTGAGTTACTGAAACCAGTTTTGGAACATTTTTTTTTTCAATTGTCGAAAAATTACAATCATGGGCTATGTCACAGATTTCGGTAATAATTTTCATACAATATTGCCTCATTGACTATACCTAAAAATCGAACAATTAATGCATTTAAATAATAATAGATAAAGTTATTGTCTGAAATTTTAGTGATTGAATTCTTTTAAAATTGGTGAACATTCATTCTGTAGAGAGCACTTAAAATCGACGAAAAACGTTCTTAAATTTGTCTTAAATCAATAAATCTGCAGTTTCAAATCCATACTTGTCGATTGTTCTGAAAAAACTATATTGGTGTTGTTTGTACATATATTTCCGTTTTAAAGATTTCAAATAATAAAATGATCACCGACTTTGATTTTACGTTACACATCATTCAAAGTAAAGTTATAGGTGAAATAATACCACTAAACGTCCATTTTTGACGTTTTTCAGTATCAACTAGGTATATTGTAACAGATTAGTTGATACACCAAAAACGAAGTCGACCATACTTTTATTTTACATCATTAAACCTGAAATTTAGATGCTAAGAACATAGCCCATTTACTGTTCTTAACCTTAAATGGAATATATTTTGAAAAATATCCAACACACAATAAAGAGCAAGACTCTGATTTTAGAAGCTTAATAATCCAAGTACAAATATATTTTATTCTCTTTCACAATACTTGAAAGACTTAGTAATGCTATGCATAATATATATTAACAGTTTTAGAAAGCCATAAGTAACCATGGTAATACTCGTGTTGTTATTGCACAATAACACCTGATCATTTCAAAATCTATTCGACGCCGCAAGTTTCCATGGATCCCCATTTACAACACAGTATTTCATGTCCTTGTTTTTTTTGTATTTGTACTTATTGAGTGCCTCATTAATCAACATCGCTTTATTTTCAGGTAAAATGAAATAATTGTATATGTTTTGAATGTTACCATGGTGATAGTTTCAGGTATCAGCTGGTATTTATTAGAATCGTATGATTTAGCTTCGGAGATCGTGACTTTGGTTGACTTAAAGTGCTTCATGTAATACAATGATTAAAGGTTGGAAGAAAAGATCGGTACAAAATGTAGGACGTAATAGCAAGGTTATATCAATAGGTGATAGATCTCAAAACCCAGACATAACTGCGAGCAAATATAAGTAATTATAATGATTCCTGTTTCTAGTATAAGTAAACATGTCAGCCATAACCTCATCAAAACACTTCATTAATATAGTACATAAAAACATTGAAATTTAGTTCGAATCTAAACTCTTCATATGTAATTTTTTCATCAAAAATCAAAAATAAATAAGTACCTAATAATCATTTCATGACATTTTCGATGAATTTCACAAATTTTTCATTAAAAAGTGCATGTTTTTTTTTACCTTTTCCGTAAATTATTTTTGCGCAATTTTTGTATTAAGTTTTGGAACTTCAAATATTTTTGACTCAGCCATTCCTCACCAACGAGACATAAATTGGGGTCATTAGATGTTTTCATTTTCATTTTGGGTATTAACCTTTCTTTCAAAATAAAATTAGAAAAACATCTGACGGTAAAATTACGTTTTTTAAATTCCAGAATACTGTTGTTGACGTTTTGATTTGCTAAAATGTCGAAATGCCCATTTGGTGGATTTAATATTTTCAATTTGATTTTGAGTTTTAACCTTCGTTTTGGTGAACCTAGAAAAGTATCTCGTTTTCTAAATCGCCTATCAGAATCTGATTCAAAATTATTTTGTGGTCAGGCAAACTCTTTAGAAATCTATAATGGTGGGGGTTCAGTTTTAGTAGCAGTATGTAGTATACAAAGACGTATGTTATTTTATGTTTTAGTGTTAAAATGAAGCATTTAATTATGTATGGTTTTCAGAAAGCTTATGCTGAAGGCGTGCGACCTAAAATTGCTTAATACTGCTTCATTTGAACTCTGGTGAATAGTTGTTCAATTAACATTCTTATTATATCTTCTTACTTTTATATCAAACGTAATTGGTTTAAAAACGACCAAATTAATGGATCATAATCACCAATGACGTGACGTTATTTGACTTTAAGGTGGTACCTAACACTTTCACTAAAATTAATTCGGTTCGTTTAATTTTCTTAAAGTTTTGACAAAGTATTTACTTTCACACTTTAACAAAAATATAAAAATTTTAAATTTTTTGAACCAACCGTTTTGTCAGAAAAAATACACTGGTTATATAGCAATTTGACAAACTCTAATTTTGATCTTTCAGAAGCTTATTATTCCCTTTACAACACAACGTAATTAAAACGTTAAGCTGACTTTACAGAGTTATCTCCCTGTAGTGTTAGGTACCACCTTAACCTGGCATGTTTTGTATTTTGTTGTAATCACCATAGAATTAGTTACCTTGCTGTTAAATCAATGTTCTATTACTATAGTATTTAGATATTAACTTCTTAACTATGGTTAAAAGCACGCTTGACAAATAAGATTCCAATAAATCTATTAAGTGTGTAATAGGTCTAAGAACTCTGATACTATTTGTTGTTAGGTGATGCGTAATAATGAGAGTCGTAAAGGATATTTAAGAAACAATTTATTAAAAGTCTTGATTATTTGTTTCAAAGAAAGTTTTCCTCAACACGCCACCGAAGTTAAAATGTGACGGACATACAAAATCGACTTCTATATGAAATGTTGATAATAATTTGATGAGACCGTAAGCAGTCATGGTATTTTGCCCTAAAACTAAAGGGCAAAAGAAGAGAAGCACGAATGCTGAGAGAGCAATTTATTAGGTTTGTGCATTCTGTCTTTGCACACTCTTTAAAATGTCTATAATGTGCTCTGTGAAATAACCAGTTGTTCTACGATCTATGAACACATAATTGTTGAACAATAGAAGTGAAAAAATACTTTGTTGTCATTATAAATTAAGGAACACAGTTTAAAAAATCGTGTTTTTCTATTATATTGAATACATAGGGGTGTTTTTGCATTCAAGTAAAAAAAAAGCTGGTTGTACAGGAGAAAACAATCCGTGCCCCGTCCTTTCCCACAAAAGATGAATTGCTGTTGCCTTAGAATATCTATATGCTCAGTACATATTAAGAATATATACTGTATTTCAGTATCGAGTCTTGACGTCAAACAAACATACAGTCCAATAAATACAAGGAATTGTGTTCCCTGCGGAGGATACAGTACTGTAAATTCAGTCCAAATACTGATTAAAAAGTCTTATTCATATGTAAACTGAACAGAAGCTATAAAAGTACAGAATATCGTTCCGAACAACAATATCGTTATGACAAAATTTATACTTCAAACATTTTTTTTCAATAATATAAAAATAATCAATATAAGGTCAAGTGTTAAACTTCGTTCAAAAACTCATGATTAATTTATCAATTGTGTGAGCTAAATTCTAGGTGCTTGATGTGGTGTTTGTTGTTCAGAGAAGTTACGTGTTTTAACCTTTAGAGTGTTTCGAGGGGGAACTAAAATTGAATTTTCCAATCGGAAAATTGTCTATGTCAATGCATACAGGTTTTAAGGTGTATGTTTGGACTATGCATATTGGATCATAGATTTATGTGGAAATTTAACCAATTTTCACAGAGTACAACTATCTATAAAATCATTGTGGGGGTTGTACTTGTAGGGCTAAAACATACTTTTAGACGCCTCCGGGTGTGGGAGTTTCTCGCTGCATTGAAGATCTATTGGTGACCTTCTGCTGTTGTCTGTTCTATGGTCGGGTTGTTGTCTCTTTGACAACCATTACCCATTTCCATTTTCAATTTTATTTATATAAGAGTTTTCCATTTGTCATGTTAGGGCCTTTTATAACTTTCTATATGTGGTTTATCTTATCGTTCAATACCCTACGATGACCTATACACATGTAGCTGTTTACACTCTCTTCGTTTGGTCAATTATGGATATTTGTTTTAATGGCAATCAAACCTCATCATCACAATGTTATGATATATGTATGCTGATGATCGAAAGCTCTCTAAGTCGTTTTGGCTAATTTGATATTTTAAGTTAACTAGAAAAGCCACTTGGCAATGGACTATCAAGGCTTTACAACAAAATTAAGTGACGGTAGTTTTAGTTGGAATCATATTTCTCATAAATGTTTTTTCTGTAAGATTTTATACTTAAACCGATACGGCGTACACAACATATAGCACTGTCATTTTAATAACAAAATCCCATTTCTTAGTAAATTTGATGAAAAATTTTTCTCAATTCAGAGATAAGATTGGCTTAAGGAGTTTGTATTATATTTTATTGATTAACCGTCTGAACTGTGATCAATGTATGCATTAGAAAGATGAAAAATGTTTACAATAACATATCGCTCCCTGCTCCAAGTATGAGAAATATATTGGAAACATAGTCCACTGTGACGGACATATAAGCAAAATGAAAGCTAGATTAGTTATTTTGTTAGGTTGCTTTTTATTTTTGTGTTAAGAGAAGTACTGTGATTAATTCTTCTTCCTCTGGACAAATGGGTTTCTTCTGTAAAGGGAAAAGTTACGACCTGATAAAGAAAACTCAAGTATTAATAATGAGGGCCCTCATGGGGTTTTTGATTATGTGATTACTTGGCCGTTTTTTTAATGATTATTTGATTATTAAGCCAAATATTTCATGATTATTTGATTACCTAGGACTGTATTTTTAGTTTATGATTATTTGATTACTAAAGATAAGCAAATATTTAATGATTATGTGATTATATTGGCAAACAAATGGTGATTATGTGATTACTAGGACCCCCCCCCCCATGAGGGGCCTCAATAATTACTAAACTTGATATTGATAAATTGTAAAATCCTGTTTAGAAATCTATAGGGATCTTTTTGAAGATCTTTGAACTTATAATTGAACGTCTGATTTCACTATTGTTCCGTATAGACTTATCAATAAAATCTCCAAATGATTTAAAGATTGGCTTATGAATTGATCCGCGAAAAACGTTTACTGTCTGATTTCTTGGTATTTATGAACTGTCATGGTTTTGGTTACATGCAACTTACTACTATCAGTTTAAGATACAGGTATTAAAAAAACAGGTACTAAATCTTATACATGTTGTGGGGGTTTATAAGTTTGTTTGAAGCCCACATTTAAATCATATCTTTATATTATGTAATTCCGCAGGTTCATTCTTTTGAATGATTTTATCTGAATATATACATTATTTTAATCTATCACGTTAAACATTTGACTCGGTGTGTAAGTCTAGTACAAAGTAAGGTTTTTATTCATATAAAAGTTTCATCCTATTGTTCTAAATATACATGTGATTTGCCACTGGACGTTAAACAGCCATCCATCCATCAATCGTAATGTGTTGGATGTACAAAATGTAATTGTGTCTTAAAAACTTATTTTTCATCGTCTCCTTTTATTAGTATTTTTTGCCTGACCGTTTCGTAGTGTTGTTTGGTTGCTGTCTCATTGACATATATCAACATTCTCTTTCTTTTATTAACTTTCAGTCTTCAACCTTATATGCAACAACGGTAAAAAATCAATGTTATTTACTGTACAGAAATGTATGAGTTTATCTGAATATAATATACATTACTTTATATTTTGAGTAGAGTTTTATGCCACAGAATATACCAATGAGTTTAATCTACGAGCTGGACTACCCATGAGTGTCTTGCATAGTTGTTGATCAAGTGAAGAATATGACATTTGTTTCCTTCGTTTCGTTGGTTGATAAAGTCTACAGCTTTACTTTGCCAGGTTTTGTTGAATTGGCCATTGAGTTCGGTATGTTAGCTATACTTTTTAAATATAATTATCAGACTTGTGGTTCTCACTTTTAAAAGAGGGACGAAAGATACCAGAGGAACAGTCAAACTCATAAATCGAAAATAAACTGACAACGCCTGGCTAAAAATGAAAAAGACAAACAGACAAACAATAGAACACATGACATGCATGACACAACATAGAAAACTAAAGAATAAACAACACGAACCCCACCAAAAAACAGGGGTGATCTCAGGTGCTCCGGAAGGGTAAGAAGATCCTGTTCCACATGTGGCACCCATCATGTTGCTTATAGTCTAATCGGTAGGTTTAAATTTATTATAATAAATGTTTCCTATGTTGTTATCAGAGGACCATCAATTATAGCTTACTATACAGTACGGGATTTGCTCACTGTTGAAGGCTTTAAGGAGATCAGTAATTATTCACATATGTGTCGATTGGAATAAACTGAATAGTAAAACATATTTTTTAAAGTTCCAAACGAATAAATGCGAAGCAAACAGTATCTTACATAACTCGTTTTATGGAACTCAAAGAGAAAGAGATTCAAATGTGGCTAAAATCCCGAAAAGAAAGAAAAACGCTGCTGACGAAATTCAATGCATTTGTCAGCCCTTATAGTCGGGAACATACTTTCTTGTTTCATTTTCTTTACTAAGTGTTGTATATGTCAATGGTAATTGAGAATGGATGGTAGATGTTTTTTTTCCTTCTTTTTTATGTTTGTATGTCATACTGTCCTCATACTTAGAACGAACTATACCTTCACGATAGACCCCTTGTCCATTGTGAATGTCGAACATGTTTACCTCCGACTATATTTTGGCTTTTGTGTCTTATGGTTACGGCCTCGATTGTTTTGTGGTAGCGTTCTGTCATTGAGTGCAGAGGGTCGTGAATTCGATCATTGGGCGGGTAGAACCAAAGACTTGAAGTTCTTGGCATTTAGGAGTAAAAGTAAAGCCTAGTTGGTTCAGGGTCAGAGTTGTGTATCTGAGTAGGGTGACATGCTTTCCTGTGGATTGTTACTTTGTGAACTATCACGTTAAACACTCGACTTGGTGTGCAAGTCTAGTACAAAGTAAGGTTTATATTCATATAAAAGTTGCATCTTATTGTTATAAATATACATGTAATTTTCTACTGGACGTTAAACAGCCATCAATCAATCAATTGTAATGTGTTGGCTATAATTGTGTCTTAAAAACCTATTTTTTTAATCGTTTCCTCTTATTTCTTTTCATTTCCCGATAATTTCAAAGTGTTGTTTTGTTGTTGTCTCATTTGCATATACCAGCACCTTCTTTTTACATGTATTCATTTTCAGTCATTTTCCTTAAAAGCATAAACGGTGAAAAATAACTCGTAAATTGAAAATGGAATATTCCAACGTTATTTACTCTACAGAAATGTATGGACATGTCCTAATCTTGTTTCCGTATTGACTTAATCCAATATTTACATATTTCGTCCAAAATAAATTGAATAAATCAATCTTATGACAATCTATACAAAAAGTTAGTTCCAACGAAGCATACATTTGATTGACTGCTTTGTTTTCCAGTCTAGATATCACATGACAGTGAAATATAAATGACACGTCAATTACCGGATTGATCCGCATGATCCGCAAGTGGTAACTTTCATAAATCATTTTGTTCAGTATCCACAAAGCAGTTAGAATCACAAACGTATTTGGAGGTTTTTATTAATCAAGTTCGATATTCCAATTTGCTTATAGAAGAATATTTTTATACATCCATATAAGAATAAGAGAGAAGTTAAGACTGTATTCTTGAAAGAGAGAAATTTCCTGAATGTCCAAAGGTAATTGATTAGCAGGAAAACATAACTTTTATACGGCATTTTTTTAGGAGGCCAATCACATCAGCTACACAATCATTGTTAAACAAATTGTTTATTGACAAATACGAAATAACTATAGATTAAAGATAGTTTTGCTCCAAATCTAAAATATAATGAAATAACCATGCATGTTTGGTTGCTGTCAGTCCTATTACTTGTTTGTTTTATGTTATAACAGATTTTTCAGATTTACATCAGATTTTTCATTTGAATTGTTTAAAATTTTGTATTCCTGGTGTCCATTATTATAGCTTTCTATACAACACGTTTTTCTAATTGTTAAGGCTACTGTTAACATCCTTGTCCATATGACTTTTGTTGATAGCTGTTTCATATCACTTTTCATATCAATTCTGCTTATTTTTATAATAAATTGATTATGATACCATCAACGAATTTGTATTTGTTTTTAAAAACACACGAAAGCCCATTTTACCGCCTGCTAGAAAAATAATATGAGAATTTATCTAATAACCTGCATGGCCTATTTTAGTTTTTTTGTTGTATTTTCAGATTCCATTTGCATGTCATTTTCCACACAAAACTTTGCCATTAAACTTTATATTTTATTGTTTAGTCTCTAAATCTTCTTTATTTCGTTTGTAATAAAAACGATAAATTTGACATATATTCCAGTTCTATCTTACAGATTTTTATATAAAAAAAAATAACCTTGAACAAATACAATAATTAAACACAAGGGTATTTTCAACTATACACATTTGAAGAATTACCACTGTGACAGCAAAAACTGTTATTAAACTGTTATCTTTTCTATACAAGGAAGCAATCAATATAAAAAAAATTAGTTTCAGTAGAATTTGTTTTTGTACTAAATATTTGTAAATAATATTGCTTACAAAGTCTCTTTCTTGATTTATTAGTATGTCCATTACTTGTATAGAATCAATTTATGATAAAGTTGGTACTGGTTTCCATGTTGTTTTAAGAAACCAATTTATTACTTTTTACATCAGAGGCCCTTGAGGGCCTCGGGTGTATTGCCATCGCCTAATTTTCTATTTATAGATACGCATATATAATTAGTTTTGGTTTGATAACCGACATATACAAATTATAGATCCGCGGACATTATAGTGCAGAATAAAATTCCTTATCGCTTCTTTTAAATTCATGTTTTCAATGAATACTCAGATTTTTTTGTTTTTTTTTAAATGCAAATTAATAATATGAAAATGTTTTGTCGTTAGAAATATTCGTATATTAATCAAACGATCTTCAATATCAATGACATACCGAAAAATTGTTGTTGCGGATGAATACCACGAATGCATATTCATCAAGTGGACAAGAGCGAGCTTGAAGAAAACGAGAGAAAATCAATTCACGCAATTATACACAGAAAGGTAATTATATTTCAATTATTTGATTTGGAGTAACCTCTTTAAACCGTTTGTAGCATATATGTCTATAATATTAACGTAGCAAAATCAGGAATATTTAATCTGACACAATATTAAAAGAATTTATCAGGCCGCGTCCCCCGCAGCCATTTTGAAAATACCAGCAGATTGGTAGGAGTAACAAGAACCTGCAAGGCCCATAAAGACAAGGTTACTTTTTGTGCATTCTTTATTGTAACGATTTTTTTTTTTTTAAAGATCTCAACAATTTTTGGAGTTAAATTTCTTTTCTTCGTAAATAACAAGTAGATTGATCACTTGGACACACACGTGGAACTATTTTCTGTTTTTTTTTTAAGGTACTGTTTCGGATTTTCGCTCCTTCTCCGACTTAGTTTGTTGCATTTATGTATATTTGATTATTATGTCCCTTGACTGGAAAAAACGCGGATTTTGTTAATGAATTTGTAAGTAATTCTAATATATAATTATTGGTTGAAATTATTGTATTTTATGTAATATTCAGAGAATCTTCGACTTCTTATTCTTCCAATAGAGTTGGACTCTTTTTAAGTGTGTATAATGACTCTTGTTCGTAAAATCAAGAGTCTTATTTTACACTGAAATGTCAGAATTTGGGTAAATCACAAGAAGTGGCGTTGTCCGTACCATTTACAAGCCTATAGATATATTGGGAGAATCCTTACAGTTTTGGAGATATAAATATAGAGTAACTGTCCTGGTTTTTTTTAAGTCTTCCTTGTAGTATTGTATAATTTTGACCATACTGTACATGACATGTATTGCCAAAATTATATGATAATTCTATGACATGTGCTAATCATACTCTACAGCATTATTTAAATTGTGTAACCATATCCATGTAAAATTTTAGTAATTTGAATTAGACATTTGTTCACGCACACATGAGTACTTGAATTGAGCAAATACAATCAGTTAACTTTCACTACGAGCACCCATGAGATCTTAAATTGAGCAAATATGATCACTTACATGTATGAGTAAAATTTGAGCTAGATCTACTCAATTGAGTTAGATATATTAATATTGAGACTAATCTAAATGGTTAATTTGAGCACACATGAGGCTATTTATACTAATGAGAGCGATATTGGGATTTTGCATTAGCAAACTTAGCAAATCTTTATTGAGACAAACCTATGAGCGCTATGCGGTGCATATGACTGCAAAAGATATTTTAAAGGTTTTCCAGAACCCCAGATTAAAAGTTGAACTGCAACATTGCAAAGGCTTAGTGTATTACTTTATTTTATCAAAATGTTAAATGTTTAAAATGTTTAATGTTTTTTGTTTATTTATTATTCTGTGGAAATTTAAATCTCAAGAATCTTTCTGTGAGTTTGCATGAATAATTCCATGTTTTAATTTGTACCATAAGCCCAAGTCACGCATAAGTTAACAGGGATTTAAAATGTCCACGATTAAAACCACATGTACATGTATATTGTAGATAATTTAAACAAAATGTTCAGCAACATTTAAAGGAACCTATCTATTTTTAATTCCCAAACATAATTGTTATTACTTAAGCAACCTTGTTAACAGTTTAGATTTCTATCAAATCGGATGAGAATCTAGGAGTTTTAAGGGGGAGGGGTCTAGCTCCCTCCTACCCGAAAAAATCTGCCTCAGCAATTTTAAACCCTCTTACGCTGTATATTCATTTAGCTGTACAGTGGAGCCTATGGGACTACAATCTACATTGTAAGTAGACATCTGAATCACCGAATATCAACCTATATTTTCATGTATAATTTGATAATTAAATTTTAACACATTTATACATTTTTTTTTAATTTGTTCTTGACAATTTTTTGTTCATTTAAAAATATAGGGACAACAGAGTTGGTGTATGTGGGTTCGATTCCCACCCTAGGCATTCATTTATATTGGCTGGTACAAAGCGGGCAGTTCAGCTTAGTGGCCCCACACTGACTCTGTTGTTCATATGTCACTTAAAAAAATCAGGCGGCCTCCTTCAGGTCTTGCCATCTTTATTTTTCTATTTGTAAATCATACACAACAAAACCATTGAATAATTGTGAAAATTATACCACAGATAACTATGGTAAAACTTTAATTGTTTTTGGCATAATTAACCTTGGCTGCCATCCAAGATCCAAAAAGTTTTTATATTGATGAATTATATATATCAGATTTGGATTCTTTTGGTCACAAAACATTTTGGATGGTAGGTGGCGGCCAAATCTTTATTCCTAAAGGCTTAATTTCGGGTCTGAAAATTGCCCAAAATCATATTTTGACAAAATTTGAAACATAAATGTACTTTTATGAAAAGAACTGATTCATTGAGCATTAAGACTTTTGAAATAGACCCAATTACGAAACCAAATTGTGAACTTTTTGGAGCTTTATGTTAAAGTTTATATTTTAGACCATTTTGGGCAATAAGTTAAACTGTCCTTTGAATCAGTGGTTTCACAATAACCATACTAAATACTAAGTATCTGTTAGAAGATAGCTCTTTCACAGTACATTGTTAAACTTAAAGATAAATATATACCAACAATGACCAATATTAATGATGGAATGAGATTATACAATGTATATATACTGTTTTATATTGTTACATGTACAGTACATACATAAATGAAAATCAACACCATACTGTTGTCATTATTCATAAAAAAAGAAACGAAAAGAGAGGTATGATTGGTATTCAGACACCAGCTCTATACAAAATGATGAAAAAGAAATAAAGCTTACCATACAACACTTTTACAATCAGAAAAAACTATACATACATCAGTAAGAAATAGCCATGAAATGACAAATGTTAAACAATATATACAAGAAAACTAATGGCCACATCAATGTACAAACGGAAAATCAAGATATACACCAAAAAATGACAAGTCCTGTTTTACATGCTTCTTACTAAGAACCGACACATTCATATGGTAGTTGTGTTCTATATGTATGGTGCAAAATTTTCTCATTGCTTAAACCAGTGGTATCCAAAGTATTAAATCCAGAACAAAGTAAAAAAAGACTAACAGTTGAAAAACTATCCAGATGTTGTGAAATGCAATTAACAAAAATACCATCATTAGCGAAAGGCTATCTACATATAATACATTGTAATATTTACAATGAACCATTTAATAATTAGAAAACAGAACCTACAATGTACATGTATACATGAAGCTGCTGATTTTTTTTTTTTTTTTTTTTTTTGATTTTTTTTAAATATAATGGATAAATGATTGACTGTGTTGCAATAAAACCAAGATAACTCAGTGAAGCTATTTATGAACATTTAAAAAGTTTTTGTTGACTGCAACAAAAATCTAGAATAAGGGATCATAGTAATATTGCTGTGTTAACATCCACTTAATTAGCGATTGATCCAAAAGCTAAATGTTTCAGAAAGTAGAAGACCTGGATACTACATGAACAAACATTGTTAATAAATGTCATTTGTAGAGCAGGATCTGCTTACCCATCCAGAGCACCTGAGATCACCCCCAAGTTTTTGTGGGGTTCGTGTTGCTCAGTCTTTAGTTTTCTACATGTATGTTGTTTCTAGTGTACTTTTATTTGTCTGCATGTCTTTTTTAGTTTTAGTCATGGAATTGTCAGTTTATTTTCGATTTATGAGTTTGCTGTTCATCTGGTATCTTGTATTATAATTAGCTCCAATATTACAATTTATCTGTTTTAATGTGATTGTCTTGAACCTCTTTTTCATAGTTCAGTGAGTGACTATACAGCTACTCGAAGAATTGTTTGCTATGTTGATTCTCTATTATAAGTTATATGCTAACTATTTTTGTATGTGTGCAACTATATGGTCATAATGCCAGTCTAACAGTTCTCATTTGACCACATAATCATTGATAATTCACAAAGTTAAGTTTCCTAGTTCAAGTCAGTATCTCATCGAAAAACCGCTTTCCTGGTATCGATTTATTGATGACGTTGACATGAAATGGGACAAGGGAGACCAAAAATTACAAACTTTTATAACAAATGCTAACAATCAACACCCTACCATCAAATTCACCCATGAAACATCTAATTCCACCATAAACTTCCTTGATACATCTAGCACCCTCTCTGTAGGTATAATAAACACAGATATATACTCTAAACCTACAGATACTCATCAATACTTGTCGCCTGAAAGTTGCCATCCCCCACACTGCACGAAGAGCATTCCATACAGCCAAGCTCTAAGAATAAGGCGAATCTGCTCCTCTGAAGACACTGCAAAACAACGTCTGGGGCAGCTTAAAGGACATTTGAAAAGAAGGGGATATAAACACAAAAACATCAAAAATAGTTTTCGAAAAGCGGAATCCATCCCCAGAAGCAGTCTGCTAACTTACAAAGATAAACAGAAAAGTAAAAGAATCCCATGTGTGCTCACCTACCATCCATGCCTGAGAAATAGTTTCAAGACCATTCGTGATCATTGGACAGCAATCGAGAAACATTCGAAGTTATCCAAAATCTTTCCTGAGCCTCCCATGATTGCCTTCAAACAACCTAACAGCCTGAGAAATATACTTGTCCGTGCTGACCTTTCCAAACCTAACCATACTGTAGGTAATTGTCAGCCTTGTGGGGATAAGCGCTGCAAATGTTGCAACCAATTGCAGCATTCATCAACATTTCACAGTAAGACCACAGAAAAGACATACAAGATCTTCTGCAATGTCAACTGCAAAAGCTCAAACGTGATTTACGTTCTTGAGTGTCCTAGATGTGGTCTCCAATATGTTGGTGAATCTATGCAGCCATTTCACAAACGCCTCAATGGCCACAGGAGTGACCTCACAAAAAAACCGTATATTCCTGTCAGCCAACATTTCAGGTTACCAGATCACAATCTGAAAGATTTTGATCACATGAAGATCCTTGTGATCGAACAGGATTGTACATGGCAACATAGGCAAAGAGAAAATCGGGAGAGGTTTTGGATAAAAACACTGGGTGTCCTCCATCCAGATGGAATCAATAGAAAGAAATAATTAAATTTACAGTCTAGTGTTTATATTATTATATTCAGGATTTTGGATTAAAATCAATCGACCAAAACTTACCTGTATTATTAGTGATCTATGTTTACACCTTATACATTATATCTCATTATTGTTAAAACTTTTGTCACCGAAGAAGGCCATTTGTTGAGCCGAAATATTTGCAATTATTGTATAATTTATATCATCTGTTCAGTTTTTCCATCTTTGTGCAATGATATTCAACACTTTTTAGTGTTTTGTTTTCCATCTATTTATCGGTATTGTTACACAATCTTTCAGACTCATATATATATATATATATATATATATAGCAAATTATATTATTTGTACTATATTGTAAGGTGAACATATCTGTCCGGCAGGTAAAATATAAACACCTGTCATTTATCAATAATTCAACATAACTTGAGGTCCTCTGATGTTCAGTCCTTCAGTACTTTGATTATGATTTTTTACATTTGCCTTGATGGCAACAATGAATTAAAAATACTAGCCTTGTGGGAGTCAAGACCTTGGTGGTCATTTATATTCGCCTTGGCGGCTTCTTGATAAAACAAGATGGTAATGTTTGACCTTGGTGGCAAAATGTTTTGGGATTTAGACCTTGGGTAGTTATTATCAACCAAGGTGGTCAGATATTTGTTATGCCGTGCGCCGGTTAAACGCAGGGAAAAGTGCTATCTCTATATAAAATATATGTGGAAGTGGGGGCTCTGGCCATTTTGGAAAACTGTAGTTGAAAGGAGAATAATAAATTGTTCATAGGGTAAATAGTTTCTTTTGTTACTTTTGAGTGTTGTGGACTTTTCATTTATTATTACATCGTACATACTGATAGAAATGCTCTTTAAAGACTTTGTTAGAAAAGAATAGAATTATTGAGAAAGTGGAATAATTTAGTGTGACATGTCACTTGATATTCCATGTTTTTTTTTATCGGAGTGATGTGTATTGAATTATATGTCTTCGTCGAGGTCCGCGTTCAGCGTACATAGAACTGAATAGAATGTTTTTGTTTTCAGATGGTGTTACCTACAGATTTGACAGGCTGGCGAATGAAGGAGAAGTAATATGACATTGCAAGATGATTCATGTCAATGAGTTCGAACAACCTTTTTGAAAGGAAAGGATTTTTTCTAATCAGAATATGGTGAGAACAAATTGCAATTGAAGTAATGTTTTGTTTTCTGAAAATAGGAAAATAATGAATGGGGAAAATATTGATACCACACTAAATTATGTATGTCTGTGTTGAGAAAGAAGATGCCAATATGGCACGGAAAAAAAAAAAAAAAAAAAAAAAAAAAAAATTGTGATTGAAGCAGCTTGATGGTTGCAATATTTTTGATTTGTTTTGTATTATCTAATGAATATAATGTCGAATGATTTATATACTAGTACAAATGTATACTTCAATTTTCAGTATCGGTGTAATGTTTTAATTTAAATTTCTTTGTCTACAGTTCGAGGGACACTGATTCCCTAGTGGTTTTCCACGTGGATTGTAGGCAAAGGGATTTTTCCTTTTCAAAGTGTGACTGATGCTGTCTTTAGTACAAATAAATTTATTTTTGATAACTTTATTTGCAAAACAGACAAAAACCAATTTAGGTTATGGCAAATACAAAACAAACATGATCAAACATAATGAAAACTCGACAATATTATAATATATATATGATAAAAACAGTTATTGTTCTCCTTTCCTCAGTTCTAATGACTCTTTAATAAAAGAAACAACTGCTTTTACATCATTTGGTGTTGCTGGATTTAGTATAATCACGAGTTTATCAGTAAAATTAAGTGTATTAAAATTCACATATTTTTGTATATAATATTTTAGAAAAATTTCTTTTTTATTTTCATTTATTTTACAGTTAAAGAAAAAATGAAATTCATCGTCTAAGATATTACATATTTTACATTTTCTTTCATTTCGTGGTATTTTGGTATATCGTCCAGTTTCTATTAAGAGACAATGATCGCTTATTCTAAATTTGGTTAACATTTTTCTTGTTTCTTTACTTGGGTGTGATAGGTAGTATTTCATTTGGTTATTTATATTAGATTTAAGAAATTTATATAGATATATTTTATTATTTTCGTTTAAGTTATTTATTTTATCATCAATAAGAGTTTGATAGTAGTTGATATAACTCTTTTTTAATTGGGGGTTTAACATTTTAGTCTGTTTTAAAGTTTTAGTTTCCTCAATAAGTTTGATGTCAATATTTATATCTTGTGACACATTTTTTGCAAAAGTATGCCAAGAGTATGTTCCCTAAGTATCTAAACTTTTAGTTAATTTAAAGGCTTCATTAAGAAGTGGGTTTAGATTTTCATTATTTAATCTAGATAGGTACATCATAGTTTGGGTTTTTATGAAAGTTTCTAATGGTAGAAGTCCTAGTTCATTTCTAACAGCTAGATTTGTTGAGCTTCTTTTTGTCCCCAGTACTTGTTTAATAAACAATTTGTTATTGGTTAATATATTTTCAGCAGACATGTGAAGAATCGAGTGGAAAAATTGTCAATGTTCCTGATTATGAAGTAAAGAGTGTGTTTGATTCAACAACAGTAAAGAAAGAGACAAGCCAGCATAGTTTACACTTGGAGGTTAAGTCCCTTTGCTTACAAGCTTTTCACATGCTGAAGATGTTATTAAAACAATGACAATAGTCATTTTGATATGAGTTCATTGCCTTAACTCAACTTTTAAAAGTCCGTATGTGGTCAAATTCATGAAAATTTATTGAATTATGAACTATTTATAAAGAACTGTGTACATGTATCTTTAAATGTTTAGAAGTGTTTTAAAGTAATTTAAAAGGAATAATATTTAATAAAAGTGTTGAATTTGTTTTGAGTATTGGGAATACTATTCCTTAAGGGAAAGCCTTGCTAGCGGTGTATTTTGAGATTGGCCTGCAAATATGCTGTATCGACTATAGAGTTTTCTATGCCCATAACTTAACATGAACTGGATGCAAGATTATATCAATCACTGAGGATATGTGTATAACCTCATTGGTTGATATCTTTGGCGGAAGTACATGTGATACATCCTCATTCTTTCAATATCCAAGTGGTGGTTGGTTTAAGGCTATGTTTGGTCAGGCAATACATATTGCCTGTTTGGGTTGATGAGGTTCTTGATAAGTCCCCCCCCCCCCCCCCTCTCCCACCCATAAGTACCATAATGTGGATATGTTTTTATATTTATATTTTAATATTGGTATTACATGTATGCATTTTGGGTTGATGAGCACGAGACAACATTAGAAAAACATAAGCATTACCATGGGATCATGTTGACAAAACAAACCTTCGCTTTATCGATTTTCAAGGGAAAGGTCAATTAGGACAAGTGTATTGGTATGTTTGTGTTTGGTTTTTTTATTACAATGGTAAAAATAAGATTATATATCTCGGATGACAATAATGTTGATTATAATGCTTCATTTTATGAGCTCAAGAGTAGTTTTATAACTGAAAAACAACTGTGCACTATATCCAGTGAGCTCTTCTGCATTGTATTGTGCATAGTAGTCCACATTTTGGTTTCTGAAACATTAAGATATTATCTTGTATTCGGTTCTTTCCTCTAGAGTTTTCTATGCCCATAACTTAACATGAACTGGATGCAAGATTATATCAATCACTGAGGATATGTGTAATTTATTAGGAATGTTTATTATGTAAATTATTGCAAAATAGTTGAAGACATTTCTATGGAGAATAACAATCCCAATGAATCCACTATGATAGCAAAGATATGTGCACGCAGTTTAGATAGGCTAGATATACATCAGATGTATATTTTTTTTAACTTGGTGAATAAAATTTAATGAAATCAAAATTGCTTAATTGCTTTTTATATTTGTTTCAACCTTTTAAAGTATGATTATTTAACATGATATTTTAGATTTATTGCATATAGACGTTGTCTGTTCTATTGTCGGGTTGTTGTCTGTTCGACACATTCCCCATTTCCATTCTCAATTTTATATTTCATTGATGTAATGTGATGTAAGTAATATAAGTGTATCATGCACGGAAATACGAGAGAAAATAATGTATGGCAGGCAATTTTCAAAGAGATAGAAGAATTATAAAAACATGTTAAAATAAGCACCTTTAAGGACTGGTAATTCTTATGTCTCTTAACTGGCAAATGTAGAATTTTAAGCTTCAACCAAATTAAAATAAACCACGTTTAACCCAAACAGAAGAATTCAGTGTCCACCACTGCTTTGACAGAAAAAGCTACAGAAAAAGAAATTTTGGAAACTACATGAAGATAAAGATAGGACCTGAATTGAAAAAAAGAGTGTATTTAAGAATTTACATGTTTACATTCTAAACACATTCACCCTAAACATGTCATTAGACTAAACACTTGAAGGACAAACACGTTTAGACTGTAAGCACTTTCCTAAACATGTTAAGATATTAAACATGTTTAGCCCCTAAACATGTAACCAATTCGTTAACATGCAATACAATAGTAACTACTTAGACCACTCGGCCACCCAGGCCCTTTTATGCACCATTTTGATCCACATCAAAAACAGCAAATTTCACAAATTAAAAAAGTTTTAGAGTAGTGCGCTTCTGTTTTTTTGGTCCTCAATGCTCTTCAAAAGAGGGACGAAAGATACCAGAGGGACAGTCAAACTCATGAATTGAAAATAAACTGACAACGCCATGCCTAAAATAAAGAGACAAACAGACAAATAATAGTACAGGAGACACAACATATAGAAAACTAAAGACTAAGCAGCAAGAACCCCACTGAAACAGGGGTGATCTCAGGTGCTCCGGAAGGGTACCGTTCGTCTTGCTTATGATATTACAATTCCGGTAAATAGTCTAACTCAATAGATCATTTCCGTGAAAAGGGAAGGGTACTGGTCCTCAATACTCTTCAAAATCGTACTTTATTTTGTCTTAACTTTTTTTGAATTCGAGCGTCACTGATGAATCTTTTGTAGACGAAACGCGCGTCTGGCGTAAATAAAAAAAATAATCCTGGTATCAACTTCAACTTCATACTTTGTTTTGCCTTTTTAACTTTTTTTTTATATGAGCGGCGCTGATGAGTCTTTTATAGACAAAAACCGTCTAGCGCAGATACAAAATTTCGATCCTGGTATCTACGATGAGTTTATTTCAATAACAGAGAGGCTGGACAGGGGATAAGTTTCTCCATGCTCCCGCCCCTCTTCTCTCTTCCCCTGCCCCCTTTCTCCCTTCTCCCTCCCTTTTCTCTCTTATCTTTTCCGACATACATTTCATTAAAACCAATAAAACATTCAGGAAGAGTTTTGCCTAGAAGATTAGTAATGCCATATGATAAAGTAACGAGTATCTCCCCCTTTAACATTTATAACTTTCACGTGTAAATATTTCATCAATATCCATCCAGTTGTTCAGGAGGAGATGCGCTTTAAAGAGATACATTGATAGACAGATAGGGTGTAATATCATATGCCTGAAACGTGATCAGACGCATACAAATTCACATCTAGGAGGGACATTCTACAGCAACCTCTCATATTTTCGATTTTTGACAAATTTTTATCGGGAATCAGAGTGTGGGAAAATACGGGGAACTTTTGTGACACTATTAGTGCAAGTTTCCCTATATGTTCCAAGTGTAAAATTGAAAATGGAAATGGGTAATGTGTCAAAGAGACAACAACCCGACCATAGAACAGACAACAACAGAAGGTCATCAACAGGTCTTCAATGCAGCGAGAAACTCCCGTACCCAGAGGCGTCCTTCATTGCCTGATTTAACCTTACACTAGAACACACCCGCGAAATCGCGGGGAAATAGAGCGTATTTAAACTGTAAAAAATATACTGACTGGAGAATTTCAGGAGAGGTATCAAAAGTACTTAGGGACTGGGCACTTTTTTTTTTGCCCTCTCCCTATTTTCCAAATACCAATTTTTATACCTACTGTTTTTCTGTACTCTATGAACATGCATATATACTTTAATTACTATACAGAGAATTTCACCAGGAGAGGTATCAAAAGTCAAAGGTACTTATATATATGTATGTATCAGTGAACGCCATGAATAGTAAAGAGCCCCCCCCCCCCTTTCCAAGATAATCACTGGAATTTATAGTAAATTATAACAATTCAATTCAATTCAATTCAAAGTTTTATTGCCATATAAACTATACAGTTTGTGACATATAACAACAACAAAAACAAATAAAGACAATAACTAAGTAACTCAATATATATACACAAATTCAGGTAAATATTAAAGGGTCCCCTATCCTCAGTTCATTGACTTTTTTATAAAGGATCCTAGTTTATTCACTTGTGTTGGTGTTGATGGGTTAAGTATATATATAACTTTGTCATGAACAATATCCCATCGAAGTCATAGAGCGGAGGCGAGAACTAGTTCCCATACTGAAGGATGCCCGAACCAAAGGACACACGGCAGTTCTAAAGGAAGATCGACTTTATATTGATAACAAACGCTACTATCCTAGGACAACCAGACAACACCCTCCACCTTCTGCTGCAATGGACCAAAATGGTGAATAAGACAGATGTACAAGAGGACAGAGAAGTGACATTGACAATAAAGATATTCATAAAAACAATGTATGTGTGAAAAATGATCTCACTATATTTTACTTGAATGTGTGTTGTTTAAAATCTAAGTTGAAATTTAAAGAATTTACAGATAATATACTAAACTATGATATTTCAATATTTGTTGAAAGCAAACTTGATAATCTAGATGTCCTAGATGTCCCAAAAGGTTATACATATGTAACAAAAAATAGAAAAAAAATGTGTAAAAAATCAGGTGGTATAGCAGTTATTTTCAAAAAAAGCTTAGAAACAAGTTTAACATTTCTATCAAGTGAAAGTCAATTTGTACAGTGGATGAAAGTAACAAAAAGCATTTTTGGTCTGCAAAATGATGTAATTGTAGGCTGTATTTATATACCACCTGAAGGTTCGAAATATTCAAATTTAGAAGCTTTTGATGAAATCGAGAATGAATTAATGTCTCTTAAGAAGGTATCAGATGTACATACGGCTCTTATTGGCGATTTTAATGCAAAGACCGGCATTTTGAATGATTTTGTATTAGCTGATGAAACTCTTTTAGATCTATTTCACTTAGACACTGACAACGAAATTATTTCATATATGTTAGATTATGAAAATCTTAAGTCTTATAATATTCCATTACAAAGAGTGACACAGTGTAGTTGTCAACCTAATACTTATGGGTATAAATTGCTAAATTGCTGTAAAAAATTAAATATGTATATTGCTAATTCCCGTATTGGTGTAGATAAAGGTGTTGGTAAAACTACATGTAAAAATACAAGTGTAGTAGATTATTTATTGTTATCGTCAAAGCTTTTTACAATAGTCAAAGAATTTGAAATACAACAGTTTGATCCACTGTTATCTGATGTGCACAGCGCAATACACATTACATTAAAGTCACAAAGTACGTCACATAAAAACAACTCTGTTACGTCAGACCAAACACCAAAAACCAGGTGGCATGATAACAAACGAAACCAGTTTGTCAATACAGTTCATAACAAAAAAGAACAGTTATCGGCAATACTAAACGACCTTCACACTTTACACTCGAGTGATCATTGTACTCAACACGAAATTGACAAAGTTGTTGATAGTATTGGCGAAATACTCGTATCATCTGCAAACGAAACATTTATTAAAAAAACACGCACTACAACACAAAGAACTAACCAGAAACCATGGTATACAAAACAGTGTTACGATGCTAGAAAAAAATTTCACAAAGCAAGAAAACAATACAATTTACACAAAAATGAAACAAATCATAAAAAATTACTTGACTTTAGCAAACAATATAAGCAGATTACAAATAAAGCTTACAATGATTATCAATTTAATCTTGAAAGCAAGATTAGAAATACGGCACAAACAAATGGCAAGGAATTCTGGAAAATCTTGAATAACTTTAATAAAAAAAGTAAAGATGATCCAAACATTATATCTATGGAATCTTTGTACAATTATTTTAAGGACTTAAATATGAATGATATGGATGAATGTAATAATGATATAGATGTTAACCTTAATGATATGTCACCAGAATTAAATGAATTATTGAATGATCCTATGACTGTTGATGAAATAAAAAATGTTGTAAAGAAGTTAAAAAATGGCAAATCTGCTGGACAAGATGGTATACTAAATGAATATATTAAAAATACATTAGATGATATGATGCCTATATATATTTCGTTATTTAATATCATTTTAGACACGGGTCTTGTACCTGAGAGCTGGGGTATGGGAATAATGATTCCTATTTTCAAAAATAAAGGATCTAAATTAGATCCTAGTGCATACAGGGGTATAACCCTTTACTCCTGTCTTAGTAAAACATTTACAGCCGTATTGAATTGTAGATTAAACACATTGTCAGAGGAAATTGAATTAATTTCTGAGGCCCAAGCAGGGTTTAGAAAAGGCTTCTCAACTGTAGACAATATATTCATTTTACATGCCCTTATATCACTATATTTTTCTGCAGGAAAAAAACTGTTTTGTTCGTTTGTAGATTTTAAAAGTGCTTTTGACACAGTCTGGCGAATGGGACTGTGGCAAAAAATGCAAAAATCAAATATTCAGGGTAAAATTTTTAAAGTTATATATAATATGTATCAAAATATTAAAACATGTATAAGGAAAGGAGACGAAGTCTCAGCGTTTTTCAGTTGTGATGTAGGAGTAAAACAGGGAGAGAATTTGTCTCCTTTCCTCTTCTCATTATTTTTAAATGACCTTGAAAGTTTCTTGTTAGACAACAATGTCGATTGTTTACAAAAGGTCTATGCAAAATGTGAAGAAGAATTGTCTTGTCTACTTAAACTCCTAATTATCTTATATGCAGACGATACTGTGCTATTGTCTGAAACAGAAGAAGGTCTTCAACAGGCCTTGTTAGCGTTTGAGCAATATTGTAATTTATGGAAACTTCGTATTAATACAAACAAGACAAAAATTGTAATATTCAGCAAGAGAAAATTTAAACCAAAAATTGTATTTAATATTTATGGTGAAAATATTGATGTACAAGATTCATATTCATATCTTGGTGTTATGTTCAATTATAATGGTAGTTTTTGTACTGCTAAAAAGAAATTATTGGATCAGGCAAATAAAGCATTGTATGCTTTACTGCAGAAAATAAGAAATTTGTCAATTCCATTAGATTTACAATTAAAATTGTTTGATTCACTCATTACTCCAATTCTTGTCTACTCAAGTGAAGTATGGGGATTTGAAAATAAACAGGGTATAGAAAAAATACACTTGCAGTTTTGTAAGAGAATTCTCAATTTAAGAAACAATACTCCTAGCTATATGGTATATGGAGAACTTGGACGTTCTCCAATGGAAGTTATCATTAAATTGAGAATGGCGTTATTTTGGAACAACCTTTTATCCAGTAGTAACAAAATATCTAGTATTTTGTATAGACTTATGTTTAAACTTCACGAGAGTAAGCAAGGACATTTTAAATGGATTTCTTATGTTAAATCTATTTTTGATGAAACAGGGCTTAGTTTTATATGGAATGATCAAATGTATGTGGATAAGAATATTCTCAAGTCTATTCTAAAACAGAATTTGACTGATCAATTTATTCAAAATTGGTTCTCGCAAATTAATAGCTCATCTAGGGGGGAATTTTATGGACTTTTTAAACATGAATTTAAACTGGAACCATATCTACTTAGATTGGCTGTATCTGATAGATTATATATGTGTAAGTTAAGATGCTCAAATTTAAAATTTCCTATAGAGACGGGAAGATGGGCAAAGATCCCTAAACATAATAGAATTTGTCATTTATGTAACTTTAATATTGGTAACGAATATCATTATATGTTTACTTGTACATATCCACAAATCGTGGACCTGCGCAAAAAATTTATCCCACATTATTACAATACAAATCCATCAGAGATCAAAATGATTGGAATGCTGTCAAATTGCAATGTAAAATTATATCGTAATATTTGTAGATTCTTAAAAAACATTATCAAATATCTATAATTATTCACTTTTTTATACATATGTAAAAACTCACATATTCATGACATTGTGTTAAATCCAAATGATATAGACTGACTGTATATACACATGAAAGTGTCACGAGAATCACGTGCATGATTGTTTATTGTGTGTTAGCTCCTGTTGTCGTATATATATACATGTTTATCATAATTGTATTGTAATTACTGTATAGATATTTAGTATATTTATGTATGTATGTATATTGACCTCTTGTACACTGTTGTGTCTGAGGATAATAAAACTTTGAATCTTGAATCTTGTCATTGTCAGTGAGATTAGCAAATGAATTACTTTTTCTGTTAATGCAATTAAAATATGTTAATCTAATATTTGAATTATGAGAACAATTTATTAAGAAATGTTTCTCATCATCTAGTACTTTGCATTTTTTGCAAAGTCTCTCTTCGCGAGGAATTTTAAAATGCCTTCCTTTTTCAATTAGTAATGAATGGTCACTGATTCTAAGTTTTGTAATTAATTTTCTAAATTCAAAGTTTGGGTTAGAGAGGTAAGGTTTGATCAATAGATTTGGCTCAAGTCCTTTATAAAAATTTAATTTACTTTTATCGTCAATAGATTTCAACTTATCCATCAACAGGTTGTTGTAATATGAGTTTATTTGGGGTTTAATATAGCTTTTAATATTTTTTAATTGTTTTAAATTATTACAGGTTTTTAGTCTATCTATATCAATGTTAGATTCAGAAAGAATATCTTTTGCAAAAGTGAACCATGAATAGGAGCCACTAGAATCCAAAGTTTTAGTTAATTGTAAAGATTCATGTAATAAGGGATTCAAATTTGAGGTGAAAAGCCTTGCTAAATACATAATAGTTTGGGTTTTTATATGACATTCAATAGGCAGTCTTCCCAATTCGTTCCTTGTACCAAAATTTGAGGCACTCTTGTTAGTGCCAAGGGTAAACTTGCAATAACCAAGATGCAAGTTTTCTATTGGAGTCTTGTCAATAAAATTAAATGGGTCCACAATTTTTCAGAAACCAAAGCTCTTTTTTTAGCTTTGAAATATGTTATATATGAGTCCAAATATGTTATCTCAGAATTATAAGTTAATATAGGTCTCACTAAGGTGTCAAATAAGTTATTTGACACTCTGATAGGAAGGCTGCCAAGAGAATTAGTATATGTTTTAATAGAAAACAAAACCTTTTTTGCCTTTTTTGTTAATTCAGCTGTACTATGACTGAGATTACCATTTGATTTAATCAGCAGACCCAAGTAAGGATATTCCATAACATTCTCTATTTTTTTGTTTTTATATACAAGTATAGATGTTTCAGGCTTTTGCTTTGTTGTTGAAAAGACCATACTTTTTGTTTTTATTTATGTTTAGAGAAAGCTGCCAGTTTTCACAAAACATGGAAACTTTATTTAGACTATTTTGGAGACCCTCCTTAGATTCTGATAGTAAAAGCAGATCATCAGCAAACAGGAGGGAGCCTAGTTTACTATTTATGAGTTCCAATGGACTTGAGTTGTCATCTTCCAAACCTTTAGTGATATCATTTATAAAAATATTGAACAAAGTAGGACTTAATGAGTCCCCTTGTTTCACACCTCTAGTAATGTCAAAATAGTCAGAAATGTGATCTTTATATTTTAAAGAGGATTTTGTATTTAAATATTGTTGTTTTATTACCCTGTAAAAAGACTTTCCTACTCCCATTTTGCATAATTTATATAGAAGGGCTGTCCTCCATACAGAGTCAAATGCCTTTCTTAAGTCAATGAAGCATGCATATATTTTTTTGTTATTTTTGTGTATATATTTATTAATTAAAGATTTTAATATGAAAATACTGTCAGCAGTTCTGTGGTTTTCTCTGAAGCCAAACTGACAGTTATTGAGCTGTTTATCCACAACTGTGATTAGTCTATTATTGAGTATAGTATTGAATATTTTAGAAAGATTACTGATTAGAGGTATTATTGGGATCAGATTTGTCTCCCTTCTTATGAAGTGCTATTATATATGAGTCCTTCCATGGTTTTGGGTATATACCCGTTTTTAGAATTAAATTAAATATTTTAACAATTGACTTAATTATTACTTGATTTGAGGTTTTAATTATTTCATTTATTATTCTATCTGGTCCAGCAGACTTTTGAAGTTTTAGTCCTCTAATTACCTTATTTACTTCTGAACAAGATATTGGAGCATAGATGAAGGTTTACCTTGATCTTGAAAATGCTTTATTAAAACTTCTTCATCTTTTAATACCTCTGGTATTTCATCTTTTTCTGTTTTATTCTTAAGAGATTTTAAAATTTTCCAATATTCCTTTGGATTTTGATTGATATAATCACTTAAACAATTATAAAGTTTTTGTTTATATTCATACTTTTTCTGTTTAACCATTTTCTTTAAGTTTTTTTTTAACTCAAAAAACTTTTGCTTTAAACTATTATCATTTGGATTATTCCTTATTTTGTTTCCTATTTTATTTATTTGACGCTTGGTTTCATATATAACATTGTCTGACCAAACTTGTTTAAATTTCCTTTTCTTTTTCCTCCTCTTAGTTTTTGGAGTTGCTTTACAAGAAAGGCTTGAAATATTATCTAAAATTTTTGTCAATTTTTCTGTAGCCTCATCAACACCAACCTGATTTTCCTCGTAATTAACCATTTCAAACTCTATTATCTCATTCTTTACATTTTCAGTCAATAAAGCATCAATAAGTTTAAGTTTAGAATTTTCTGACCATTTATATGATTTAATCCAGTGCCACCCTTTTTCCTCAAGGCCAATTTCTTTATCTATATTTATAGAGCACTTCATATATAAAGTAATTTGAACATGATCTGATAGGTAAGTAAAATCGTTTGTTTTAAAATATTTGACTGAGGACAGGAGACTCTCGCTAACAACAGCATAATCAACAGTACTAAATCCACTGCTTGACATATATGTATAATATCCCAATGAGTCACCTAAAAATCGACCATTGAGTAAGCGCAGCCTTGAAGACAAACACAAGTCTAATAACTTTGTACCAACTGTATTGACAGAAGTATCTTGATTGTTTCTATTTATTTCTGAATCAGTAATATAATTTTCAGGGAGTAAATCAAAACCATCAAAATTATTGATGTGATCAGAATCATTTACAATAATGTCAGCTCTTTGGCCAGTTCGAGCATTTAGATCTCCAATTAATACAATCTGTCTATAACAAATACAGTTATTCATAGTAAATTTCGTTGGGAAAAAAATGTTGATTATATGGGGATTCACTGAAGCATGGGAGGAATGCCCCCTACCTTATGAAAAGTTCTGGATCCGCCTATGTAAACTAATTGATAGTAAATAGAAAATATTATTCATTTTGGTTTCCTCCCAATATAACCCAAACTGAAACACGTTAAGCAAGGATGATACATGCTAGAACTCAAAATGATAGCAGAAAGCAAATTTATATACTTTATTCATAGTCTTTGTATGTTCAATGAACAGAAAGGGAACACAAACCGGAAGTCTAGTCTGACTTAAAGTTTTGTCCAATGACGGGAAAATATCCGTACGCATTCTTTTTCGTATTTATCCCAAAATAACCCAAACTGAATGATCATAAGAATGGATGACAAATGCGACTATACATGTTACCTATAGGACACAGAGGCATAATGATTAATTTATTGTGGAAGGAGGAAAAGCGACACACACAATGAGGTCTTCTCGTTTAATAGTATAGATGCTAACATTGACTATGTAAATTTTAAAATTGTTTGCATGCACATTGAACGACATTATGTGACGTATAAAAAAAAATTCTGACGTCAGACACACAAATCAATGAATGAGTTTGTAGATAGATGTTTTTTTGTTCTGTTAAATTGTCCCTTTTAAAATTGTTATACGATGATGACTGATGTACCCATATTTTGACTATTTTATTTATTGTGTCTGTTTAGTTTACACATCAATGACATCAATGTAAATATATCGGAAATTGATGAGACTGTCATCAAAGTGAGAGGGTTAGCGCTATAAAACCAGGTTTAATCCACCATTTTCTACATATGAAAATGCCTGTACCAAGTCAGGAATATGACAGTTCTTGTCCATTCGTTTTTGATGCGTTTTGTTATATGATTTTGCCATGTGTTTATGGACTTTCCGAATTTATTTTCCTCTAAGTTCAGTATTTTTGTGATCTTCCTTTTTTTCCAGCTGGCCCCTAATATATACTACATGTAGTTCAGTGATAATGGACGTCATACTAAACTCCAAATTATACACAAGAAACCTGTAGTTCAGTGATAATGGACGTCATACTAAACTCCAAATTATACACAAGAAACTAAAATTAAAAAGCATACAAGACTAACCACTTTTTGGAATATTTTTTGACTGTACAGAAAATATGTGGAAGCTTGTAAAAAATAGATTGTCAATACTGTAATCTTTTATTATATAAAAATGTTTTTCTGTTACAAATCATGATGTATTGTTCTATGTGTACATGTTATGCTGCCCATCAAGGGCCCTTGATTGGAATAATAAAATATTCTTATTCTTATTCTTATAAGCGCAGTTTACACAGGACAGCAACATCGGAATGAGGAAAAAGTTAACAAAGGCCTGTCATTTTGGGATGTCAACAGTTTTAATTTATGTGCACCCATTGGGTGGAAATAAAATTAGATCATTCAGACCCTGTTACATATTTTTCTTTCAATTCCGTATTTCAAAAATTATTTCTTGAAATTTACAACCACACGATTTATTAAATAAAACCCAGTCAATAAATGAATAATCGGAATTTTTACATTTTAATAGCATTTTGGTACATGTCAATTTACACTTAGGTGTACAGGGATGGGTGTGTTTTGTTGTTGAGTTGGACATGATGTAGAATTGAGATTTCCCAACTATATTTCATTATGAGCTGCTTATTCAAATATAAATGTTGTCACCTAATGCATTGTAAAATAGAACACAATCATAAACACTTATTATATATTTTGGTAACTCAACAAAATGCTGCGAGCATACTGTTTTACCCGTGTCAATTTGTCCGCTCGTCCTTAACTTAATCGGTATAAAGGATGTAATTTAGGGTTTATACAAATTATCTCGAAGTGTTATTTTTTTTTTATGTCAACTTTAATATAAATATAAATATCAGTGGAGTACACATCGGAAATTTGACAAAAATAAAAGTATGGTAAATCTAGTAAGAATAACGCTATTATTAAAGTAATATAAAAAAATTAAAAAGTAAATCTTTTGATTTACAGAATCAGCATAATGATTATGTTGCTGATACAATTAAACAATTAAGATGCAGTATATGGAAGAAGCGAATCGATAAAAACTTTTCTTATATCACATATAGCGATCGATATTGTCTAATATCAATTTTAAATATGCAGACATTCCATGCGGAAAATGTTGTTTTCGGCAACGAAAAATTAAGAAAATACTAACTTTAAAACTTATTGTTCAAATATAAACAACAATCGAGTACAAGGGGGGGGGGGGGGGGGGGGATCTACGTCATCACGCAGGGTGTCGGCGATTGAAATTGGACCACCATTTTGTCGCTTCAAGGTAAGAATTTTACTTATTATGCCAGTTATATGAGGGTTATGATTATACAAAATAGTCCACCAAAGACTATATAAAGTAGGAAAATAAATGAGCCATCGCTCAATATTATTGGTTATCTCAATTTAGCAAACACTTCGATACCAGTTTTAGGAATTATGTCAACATGCAGGATATCGGCAAAATTTTTCATAACAACATCTTGATTATCAAGAACCGCCTACTTTATCAATAAATGAACATGTCCGAATTCTTTAAAAACTTTTTGGGATTCGAGCGTCACTGATGAGTCTTTTGTAGACGAAACGCGCGTCTGGCGTATATATCAAATTTAGTCCTGGTATCTATGATAAGTTTATTTTATACTATATATATATGACATTTCATTTGGCCCTACATCTACCGGGTGTTTAGTAATGCAACAGTAGTATACCGCAGTTCGAAATTCATAAATCGAGAAATAAAAACCAATCCGGGTTACAAACTAAAACTTAGGGAAACGCATCAAATATAAGAGGAAAATTACGACACAACAGAAATACAACATTAAAATGTAACAAACACAGAAACGAACTATTATATAACAATGGCAATTTTCCTGACTTGGTACAGGACATTTTAAGAAAAAAAATTGGTTGATTGAACCTGGTTTTTTGACATGCCAAAACCTTCCACTTTAATGGCAATGATAAATTTAACATTAAAATGACAATATTACGTGACAGGGTTACATTACAAAAAAATGGGAGAAAATATAGGACAGAGA
Source organism: Mytilus galloprovincialis (assembly GCF_965363235.1). NCBI lineage: Eukaryota > Metazoa > Mollusca > Bivalvia > Mytilida > Mytilidae > Mytilus > Mytilus galloprovincialis. The sequence goes on along the minus strand of NC_134845.1, from coordinate 76,315,038 downwards.
AATACACTAATAATAGCTAACAAAAAGTATCATGTTTAAAATTCTATACCCCACACGTGCGTTTCGTTACATTTTTACTTGCAGATGATACCGTAGTTAATTTGGCTTTTTACTCTAACTTTCATGTCTCTACAGTACAAAAAGATCTCATGGAAAACTAGACTGGTAAAGGCATTCCATCCAGACAATTATGCAATGTCATCCCAGACACCAGATTAAAAAAACAATCTTATTTAACTACACGTTGTTCAACCACACATTAGAATACGGAACTGAACTGCAGGAGCAAGTGATATCAATTCTTGCAGATTGTCATTTTTTGGGGATCCTTTATTTCATGTTCCATTTCATGTAACATGTCGTTTTGAAGTTGATCTGCAAACAATCGTATGTATGGCCCTGTTGGTCGATCGCTATCGTGACATTTGCTCAAGTCTACTGACGGTTTTGTTGAAATTTCTTCAGTAATTGACATTGGGGAAACTTAATATTTTTGCCAGGCGTTTTTATTTTGATGACAAATGAGGATTTGCATGGTTTTGATTTTTTTACGGATGGCGATTTAGTGGGCGATCTGGTCGGCTGTTCAACAGGGGGTCTCATTGGGGGGTTCTGATCCCGGATCCCGATTACTGTTTTGTCAGATTCCCGTATCCCGCTTACACTATATATGTAAGCAATTATCATTTTTTTGTAATTTCCCGTGTCCCGCTTGACTTCATTTCCCGTTTTCACGGCACAATAATTTGACTTTCACGTGTCACGCTTACAAAAAATCGGCAATCCCGCATCACGCTTAGACCCCAATGAGACCCACTTCAACATCAGATTGTATTCGCGATCGTTTCCGCCTGTACAAGTTTAAGTTTGATTTGCGTCTTGTCATGACCATTAGTTTTAAATTCGATCTAGTCACATGTTGAATAGCATATGTGTTAAAAATAGTATATATTAGTGTGTCCCCGACATCCGTCGATATTCGATGTGGTGCCGACATCCTTTTTCCATTTTTTAAAAATAAGACGTTTTTCGACCATAATGACGGATATTTGTGAGTAACAAGTATTTTCCCGAGTACAATAAAGAATTCGGACATGTTCATTTGTTGATAAAGTAGGCAGTTCTTGATAATCAAGATGTTGTTATGAAAAATTTTGCCGATATCCTGCATGTTGACCTAATTCCTAAAACTGATATCGAAGTGTTTGCAAAATTGAGATAACCAATAATATTGACCGATGGCTCATTTATTTTCCTACTTTATATAGTCTTTGGTGGACTATTTTGTATAATCATAACCCTCATATAACTGGCATAATAAGTAAAATTCTTACCTTGGAGCGACAAGATGGTGGTCCAATTTCAATCGCCGACACCCTGCGTGATGACGTAGATTCCCCCCCCCCTTTTGGAGTCTAAATATACATTCAGAAGTTAGTTAGAAGCAAACGTTTATGTCCGTGTTAAATTTAAAGTGCTGTGTTTTTCTTATATATGTTCCAGACCATATGAGTATTTGGACCGTACGCGTACGGTCTGGACCGTATACGTATACTCGTACGGTCCGACCATACGCGTAAGGTCGGACTGTATGAGGATACGCATATGGTCCAGTAAGAGCTGACCATACATGTTATTGGATCATATGGGTTAAATTTAAACAAACATTTATCACAATCTTTATTTTTAGTTTTATAAATTGTTATCATTGCATATCGGTGGATAAAATGAACAAATGGACAATTGAAATTAAATATTTGTTTAATTGTATATCTGAATCCTATTTTGGTATACTCGCCCAAGACGACACTTGCTACCACAAGTAATGTAATATATTTTACATTTACATGTTTGCAGTTCATTCATGTTCCTTTGCATTTGCATTTTTTTTGTTAAGTTTCTAATATTCTCCAACATTATGTGTACGTCCGATATCGTCAATTTAATGATTCAATTAATGTATTACTGATCGACATGCTAAAAACAAGATAGTAACAGATTTAATAAGCGTGATTTTTTTTAAATAGTTAAAAAATAAGATTTTATTTCAATTACAATTGAACTTTTCCATATTAATTTGAGAGTTATGTTATGTTGATCTGTTACCTGCATTTGTAACTTATAAACTTAAGCAACTTCTTAATCATATTAATCAGAACGTACGCGTACGGTCCGACCGTATGAGTATTTTGAAAAAGTATGCATACGGTCCAGACCGTACGCGTACGGTCCAAATACTCATACGGTCTGGAACATATACATAAATATACAAATGCTATTATTTCTAATATCAATGCGATACTTTTAAAATATCATAGCGGTGTTTTTGTTATATCAATATTAGTACTTATTAGTATTAATATTTGACTGCTGTACCTATATTTTGACAATTTTACCGATTTTGTCTGTTTTGGTCACGCATCGTTGTAAATATGACAGAATTTGATGAGACTGTCATACATGTGAGAGGTTTAGCACTATAAAACCAGGTTCAATCCAGCATTTAAAAAAAAATGAAAATGCCAATACCGTTTGGGTTTAATAACCAATGTCGTAATCAAATAGCTAAGTATCAAAATATTGTTCACATATATAACATTTAGCAAATTTTATAATGAACGCACCAAAATAATATATATCTGATATGCTCGCAACGCACGCATGGAAGACTTTCTTTATTGAAAACAATGAAACTAACTTGTGACAAAGATGAATCATATTGTCCTCGTTCAGATTGATTCGACAAAATCTGACCTGTACTTTTGAATCTCCTTTTTTATACAAATTAGACCGTTGGTTTTCCTGTTTGAATGGTTTAACACTAGTATTTTTTTTATTCTTATATAGCGTGGTGTTCGCTGTGAGCCAAGGCTCCGTGTTTAAGGCCCTACTTTGATCTATAATGGTTTACTTGAAACAAAATTTTACTGTGATGAAAAGTTGTCTCATTCGAACCCATGCGCCATCTTCTTATATCTATAAATCTTTAAATTTTCCCCTTATAAATAACTGCTTTCCCGTCCTCCAAAAACGTCATTTGGGTGCTGAATCTTTTGTAAAGTGCAATATGAACTAGCACACTTCTAAAGCTTTGACATGAACGACATTTATGATGGTACAAGAACGATTACGGCAATAAAATTACCAAATAAACAGCACTGAACGATCTAAATTTATAAATATAGTATAGATACGGATTGTTATTTTGCACTAAGAAATGTTCGCGTATTTAAACAATCGGTTACTAGTCAAAAGCAAAAGTCAAATCTCTGTGGCAATACTACATCGGAATGCCCTCACGGTCATCGTGATGTAAAAGAGCGTCCATGCGGCCAGCTGATTATGTTCATAGAGATATCGATTTACCAATGAGAAAAGTCTTTGATATCCAAAAAGAACTGTTTTCCTTGTCAATATTTTTTTTCTATGTTAATAATAAACACAATTTTTGTTTGACAAGATTTTTTTGATTTTCTTTGTATCTGAAGTCGTTCAATTTATAGTCTGAGGCTTCTCAGTTGGTATCTTCAAAGTTCGGAACATTAGAATTTGTACACTTTGAATTGTTTGGAATATTTATTTTACCATTTGAATATTCATTGTTATTTGGAGCTGTATTGGATTGGATTGTTCAGATGATTTTTTTTTCTTTTAAGTAATGATATGTTTTGTCTATTTCGATATTACCCATGTGGATAGGATATAGCAGTGTGACCTCATGGGTGGATCCACAAGAGGGGGGGGGGATCTACGTCATCACGCAGGGTGTCGGCGATTGAAATTGGACCACCATTTTGTCGCTTCAAGGTTAGAATTTTACTTATTATGCCAGTTATATGAGGGTTATGATTATATAAAATAGTCCACCAAAGACTATATAAAGTAGGAAAATAAATGAGCCATCGCTCAATATTGCAGGATATCGGCAAAATGTTTCATAACAACATCTTGATTATCAAGAACCGCCTACTTTATCAACAAATGAACATGTCCGAATTCTTTATTGTACTCGGGGAAAATACTTGTTACTCACAAATATCCGTCATTATGGTTGAAAAACGTCTTAATTTTTAAAAAATGGAAAAAGGATGTCGGCAACACATCGAATATCGAAGGATGTCGGGGACAAACTAATATATACTATTTTTAACACATATGTTATTCAACATGTGACTAGATCTAATTTAAAACTAATGGTCATGACAAGCCGGAAATCAAATTTAAACTTGTGCAGGCGGAAACAATCGCGAATACAATCTGATGTTGAACAGCCGACCAGATCGCCCACTAAATCGCCACCCGTAAAAAAATGAAAACCATGCAAATCCTCATTTGTCATCAAAATAAAAACGCCTGGCAAAAATATTAAGTTTCCCCAATGTCAATTACTAAAGAAATTTCAACAAAACCGCCAGTAGACTTGAGCAAATGTATCGATAGAGGACCAACAGGGCCATGCATACGATTGTTTGTAGATCAACTTCAAAACGACATGTTACATGAAATGGAACATGAAATAAAGGATCCCCCAAAAAATGACAAACTGCAAGAATTGATAGCAATTGCTCCTGCAGTTCTTCCGTATTCTAATGTGTGGTTGAACAACGTGTAGTTATATAAGATTGCTGTTTAATCTGGTGTCTGGGATGACATTGCATAATTGTCTGGGTGGAATGCCTTTACCAGCATAGTTTTTCATGAGATCTTTTTGTACTGTAGAGACATGAAAGTTCATTAAAAAGCCAAATTAACTACGGTATCATCTGCAAGTAAAAATGTAACGAAACGCACGTTTTCTCCCATTTTTTTGTAAAATAATCCTGTCAGGTAATATTGTCATTTTAATGTTAAATTTATCATTGCCATTAAAGTGGAAGGTTTGGCATGTCACAAAACCAGGTTGAATCCACCATTTTTTTTCTTAAAATGTCCTGTATTAAGTCAGGAAAATTGCCATTGTTATATAATAGGTCGTTTCTGTGTTTGTTACATTTTCATGTTATATTTCTGTTGTGTCGTAGTTTTCCTCTTATATTTGATGCGTTTCCCTAAGTTTTAGTTTGTAACCCGGATTTGTTTTTATTTCTCGATTTATGAATTTCGAACTGCGGTATACTACTGTTGCCTTTACTAAACTCCCGGTAGATGTAGGACCAGATGAAATGTCATATATATTATAAAATAAACTCATCATAGATACCAGGATTAAATTTTATATATACGCCAGACGCGCGTTTCGTCTACAAAAGACTCATCAGTGACGTTCGAATCCAAAAAAGTTTTAAAAAAGCCAAATAAAGTACGAAGCTGAAGAGCATTGAGATCCAAAATTCCTAAAAGTGTTGCCAAATACAGCTAAGGTAATCTATGCCTGAAGTAGATAAGCCTAAGTATTTCAAAAAATTCAAAATTTTGTAAACAGTTAATTTATAAATAAAAAGACTTGGTCCAATAGTTGACCCCTGTGGGACCCTTGGCTTAACTGAATCGAAATCTGACTTTCACCTTCTAAAACTTTTTTTTCTCGAATATTTACAAAAATTGAATCCTGAAACTGAGTGCAAGAAATGGAAGCAAGCCAGGACTAATCCTGGTTTTTTTTTATCGTATCTTTATTATGGTTGATATAATCAAAAAACACTTACATTGTTAATTTATTGCATATTCAATGTGCGCAATGAATATACAACTGCAGAATTGTTTTGTTTCATTCTTTCGCAAGAAAAATATAAACAACAAACAAACAATTGAAATTTGAAATTTGGCTGATTATTTGTCATGGCATTTATTCAACAATATTCAACAATATAAACCAACAAACAACCAACATCAACAAACTGGCCAACAAGTTAAAACTTGATGACAATTGGTCACTGAAGGGAAACCAACAGTAAATGCATAATAATTTCTAGCTGCTGGGCAGATCCATAACAGCTTAATGAACGATATTTGAATAAATCACTGCCAGTTGAAACATGTTGATGATGACATCCAACGCACTTTCCATATTGAACGAAATGCCATGACGATAGACACTTGTTTATTATTATTCCTGCAAATTCCTTGAAAATTTAGGTTTCATTGGATCTTCCGATGAATATTGAAACGTCTGACACTTTTGATGATACATGACAATCTAATAGGAACATTCAACACATTTGGACCTGTTCACCATGTAATCTGAAAAATAAACTAAAAACAGCAGCAATTTTGTTTATTAAAGGGAGGGAGGGTGGGTTGTGCAATCTTGTTGATAAATACTCGTGGAATGAAATTTTAGCGGGAGCACGTGTTTTTATATGACCAAAGACCACGAGGCGCTTCAAAGCATAGTCTTTCGTATGTTTAAATATATGGTTGTAATTATTTAAATGGCAAAACGTAAATAATGGACTGACGTACATTTAAAACACAATAAACAACTTAATGTAATTTTAATGCAATAAATCAATTTAATTATTAGATCATTAAATTTTATTATTGCATATTCAATGTGCGCAATGAATATACAACTGCAGAATTGTTTTGTTTCATTCTTTCGCAAGAAAAATATAAACAACAAACAAACAATTGAAATTTGAAATTTGGCTGATTATTTGTCATGGCATTTATTCAACAATATTCAACAATATAAACCAACAAACAACCAACATCAACAAACTGGCCAACAAGTTAAAACTTGATGACAATTGGTCACTGAAGGGAAACCAACAGTAAATGCATAATAATTTCTAGCTGCTGGGCAGATCCATAACAGCTTAATGAACGATATTTGAATAAATCACTGCCAAATTGGCATTTTAGTGAACTCTCAATCAAATGCTAATCCGCCATGACAATTAAAGCAGCATAAATTTAATGAAATTAATCAACTAGTTGTTATTCTTTTCAATATACAACAAAATAAACAAACAACAAAATAAACAAACAAAATCATTCATGCATCGGATAAACAGAATTATTTGGTACATAATAAAATTGTTCTAAAGCAGTTTGAAATGAATTCAAAAAGATATCATTGCCAATAAACGACAAATGGACACCATCATCACTAAATAAAGATGGGTGTTTGTCTTCAAAATCAGAATGAGTTATAGTGTAACCCCCAGTTTCATTTAAGTGAGATTTAACCCCCCTATTTATGCGTTTCCTGGTTGCATCCATTGCTTTAACATCTTTGGAATATCTCCATTTCAACCGTGGTAAAATGCTTGAAAACATAATTTTACCACCATTCACCATACGTACAACTATATCTAACATAAATTTAATGTCAAACAAAAGTTTTCCACAGTTAACAAGTCCAATATCATTGCCACCACAGTGAAGCAAAACAGCATCTGGTAAACCGCAACAATGTATCAAATTCTCTACTATTGGTACAACGTTATATATTGACATACCGGACATTCCTGCCCACATCAACTTGTAGCCTAACTTATGCAACCCCAAATCATTTCCCAAAGGTCTTATTTGACTATGTGATGAGGCTTTGGCAACCAAGGAGGATCCAATAATCCAAACCACAAAATTTCCTGAAAACAATTAAAATTATTAATTTACCAAACGACTTAGCCTTATATATGATTTAAAAGAATTAGAATTCCATCTCCCCAGGGTTTGTATTTCTTCATCAGTTTTGCCTTCCAAGGCTGCAGTTGTTGCAGCCCCTATCCGGAATGAATGCGTATTAAAATCCTCAGGATTCAAACTAATACAATTTAAAGCAGACCTTAAAACAGCTAAAAACTGAAAACGAGTCATTTTATTATGATTAAGATGACAAAAAAGTTGACCTTGAGAATCTGGACGTAACTGTAAGTAATCTTTTAACATTTTGACAACACACAGTTCGTTATCATTAACATTTGAAGACAATATTAAAGTTGTTGAACAACCAATTTGATCTGTCTTTGAAGACATTATTGTAACAAAAACTTCAGAATCAATATCATTAAATTTAATATCAGATATTTTTAAAACATGATTATCAGCATTTTTGTTAACATATGTGATTTCTCCAATTCTCATAAATCCAAAAAAGGCTAAAGCAAATGCTGCCCTAAATAGTTTTGTCTCATAATTTGACTTACAAATATGATGAAGAATTAATATAATCCGTTTCAATACATCAACAGTAATAGGTTTTCTTGAATCAACTCTTTTACCCAAACGCTGCATACCTTTTAACATTTTTCCCAAAATGAATGATTTGCTATAATCATTCCAATTATTAATTTTCAACTTATGATTAATTCCTGATAGGTATGTTTTTGCAGTGGTGTAGGAATAACCATTTTTTGAAAGATATGCAACGTAGTTAATTATGTGATCAACAGGCGGTGGCCAACTTTCCTCTATTTGGAAACTGGTCCGAAATTTATTAAATGAACAGATAGCATTTGCATATACATTCGTTGTATTTGAAGAAACAGAGTGCTGTAAAAGTTTATTCACTTCGTCTTTAACAGGTTCCAGAACTCCACTGGAATTGGATGTGGATGATCGTTGGCTAGTGGTGCTAGACGTCGAAATTTCTGAAAATTTGCACGAGATAATGCATCAGCAATTGCATTGTCCTTTGACAAAATGTGAACAGCTTTAAACTGAAAATTACCAATAAGTGAACAGTAAACAATTAATCTCAAAATGGACATAATTCGTTCAGATTTGCTTGACTTTTTGTTTAAAATATTCACTACTGCCAGATTATCAATGTGAAAAAGTATGTTTTTCTTGTAAAATTGATCAAACCACAAAAATATTGCAAGTGCTATTGGAATGATTTCAAGGTATGTAATATCTTTAAATATTTCTGAACTATTCCATTCGTTAGGCCACTCGAGAAAAGTCCATTTACCATTAAGATAAGCTGCACACCCTTTACCTAATCCACCAGCACTATCTGTGTATAGTTCAAGATCAAAATTTGATATCCAACCTATATCATTTATATACGAATTCCCATTAAACTGTTCCAAAAATAGATTTATTTCATGCCTGATGTCACCCTAATAAAGTGAAACGGTTTTGAAACTTTGCCCATGGTTGAATACAAACGACAACTAAACGCTCTTCCAGCAGGTAGAGCCTTTGTGCAGAAAGCTAATGAACCACATATTGACTGCAATTCTTTTAACGTTACTTTTTTCATGGCTAACAACTTAATAATTCTGTTTAAAAGTTCTTCAACCTTTTTATGTGGAATTTTAACAACCATATTAACCGTATCAATTGTAAGACCCAGATATTCAATCAGTGTAGTTGGACCTTCAGTTTTTTCATTTGCAAGTGGGACTCCTAAACTTTTGCAAATTTGATCATACTGAAACATCAGTTGTTCACATTCATCAGAATCTGATTTGCCACCAAATAAAAAATCATCCAAATAGTGGTCTATATTTTTTGAACCAGACTTACTTTTTAGCACCCAATGCAAAAAGGTTGAAAACTTTTCAAAAATAGCACATGAAATTGAACAGCCCATTGCCATTGCCTTGTCTATGTAGTATTCATCTTCAATTTTAAAACCAAGTAAGTCAAAATCTCCTGGATAAACCGGAAGTAATCTAAATGCTGACTTAATGTCCATTTTTGCTAATTTAGCACCTATTCCAAGTTTCTTAACCATATTTACAGCATTATCAAATGAAGAATATTTAACCGAGGTAAACTTTTCATCAATGAAATCGTTAACACTGCTCAAAGGCGGATATGATAAATGTGTAATTAGACGAAGTCCCCCAGTTTTTTAAGGAACTAATCCAATAGGAGAACATCTAAGATTAGATATTGGTCGTTTACAAAAAGGACCTGCTATTCTTCCTAATGACATTTCAGATTCAATCTTAAGTCTAGCTCCAATAGGATTTGACAAAACAGATTTTAAATTTTTTGATTCAAATGGAATTCTTGGTCCATGATAATTCAAAATAAATCCAAATTTAAATCCATTAAACAAAATTTGTTTGTCCTGTTGATTAGGATAATCTCTTAAAAATAACTGTAATTGTTTAATATTAATAGGTGAATATCCCATCTTCCAAATATCATATCTATCCTTTGACAAATCTGAAAAAAAGGTTAATTTCAATTCATTTGATTAAATCTAGGTACTGAATACCTTGTGTTAAATGGTGGCCTATATCTATTTTGTTGAACAAAAGAAGGCCTGTTTTGTCGAAACTGGTTAGACATTTGAGGTCTATTTTGGTTAAACATTGGTGGCCTCAATTATTCAAAACCTTGGTTACCTTGTAACCTGTCAAATCTAACACATGATAAGGCTGGATGTTGTAATGAACATTTCATACAGTTATGTCTATAAAAACACGGATATTTCTGACAAAATCCTTTAAAGTTAAAATCATAACAAGGTTTTTGTAAGTTAGCCTGATAGACTACAGGATTAGGTGTGCCTTGCGATCCCTTTGCAATGAATTTCAACCAAAGAAAACCATCAATCTCAGACCAAGACTTGGAGTGATTTAGTGATAGACGTAATCTAAATTGTCTATCATACTGGTAAACTCTGTCAAAAGGAGCATCGGATATAGCATCTCTTATGATTGACATGTACGTAAACAAGTCTTGTGCTAAGCTAGCATGCTTTTGAAGAAGTATTTTAGAAAAATTTGCAAAAGCTTCAGTCCATAACTCAATGTTATTTATAGTATTGACCTTTGAAGGTTTATTGGAAATGACAAGCATTCCATTTTCAACAGTAACACTTTGTTTCTGATCCACATTGCTATAATATTGACTATTTTGTTGTAGTAGATTACCAAAATCAACAAATTCAAAATTCCAAATTTTTTCTTTGATTTGTTGAGATACAATTATATCAACCTCATTAGCACATGGCATTAACAAGGGACCAGTATTAATTAAAGTATTACCCGGTCCAGCCTGAACTGCCGTAGTTTTCAGCTGTTTCTGTGGTGGAGGCTGATTAATATTCTCAACAGGTTGATCTGGTTGCTGATGCTCTGGCGCAGCACGCCTTCTATTGCCATGTCTACCTCTGTTGACCACTTGTACAACTTCAGGGACGGGTTCCTCTTCAGGTGCAGGTTCTTCCTGAGGAGCAGGTTGTTGAACGTCGTTAACTCTGGGCCGTAATCTCTGACGATATTCATTCCTTCTCCTAGGCATTTTATAAATGAAATCAATATCAGTATAATGTTTATAAATATATAACGTTGTTCTAATTTATAAAACAGATTACATTGTTGCTTCGGCTGCCTATAGATAAAATCGTTAATTTAACAACTGTTCCGTACTTGAAATATATATACAATTATAAATGTGTATATAAATACGCATCTTAAGACAGCTAAAAGTGTATAATAACCCGTAGTAATTACGGCAGCAGTTGTAAATGCAATATATTTGTAATAATTGGGCGTTCCATAACTTGATAACAGGTATGCTATAAGTGTTAATTGATAATACCAAATTTAAAGACGACTATATACATGTACTTGTATGTACAATAACATCGAGCAAACTGAACAGCAGTTGATTTTATAATTAAATAAATGCCGTTACATTTGTAATAATCGGGCGTTCCGTAACTTGAATAACCGGTATAATGTAAGTGTCAATTTAAATCAATACAGGTAGTTAAAGTACGCGAATTAAATTAACTAAGCGTATAATCGTAAGCAAGCCTACAAATGCATTTCATAGCTAATTAAATGAGAATATTCAATGCTACAATGGTATAATAGCAACAAAAACTTACCGATAAAAATACCATGTTTAAGAACTGTGAATCTAATGCAAAACCCAGAAGTCAATGAAATGAAACGGTAATAAATAAGCATACATATAAATGTAATATAGAATTGACATAAAACAATTCATGTATTTAATAGTGAACGTAAAGAGAAACAAAATAACGACCCCATATGCAAACACGTGTTAAATTTATAGTTACCTGTTTTACTTATCGTTACAGGTTAAAAGTTTGCTCTTTAAATGTAAACTAAATTATCAAATCGAATTTAAATGCATAAAAGGAAACGTATTTAAAGTATAATGAATAAACTAAATCAACTTATCTTATTAACGCTCTGGTTCTAATATCCTCGTGCAATCTTGTTGATAAATACTCGTGGAATGAAATTTTAGCGGGAGCACGTGTTTTTATATGACCAAAGTCCACGAGGCGCTTCAAAGCATAGTCTTTCGTATGTTTAAATATATGGTTGTAATTATTTAAATGGCAAAACGTAAATAATGGACTGACGTACATTTAAAACACAATAAACAACTTAATGTAATTTTAATGCAATAAATCAATTTAATTATTAGATCATTAAATTTTAATATTAGTGTGTCCCCGACATCATTCGATATTCGATGTGTTGCCGACATCCTTTTTCCATTTTTTAAAAATAAGACGTTTTTCAACCATAATGACGGATATTTGTGAGTAACAAGTATTTTCCCCGAGTACAATAAAGAATTCGGACATGTTCATTTGTTTATAAAGTAGGCGGTTCTTGATAATCAATATGTTGTTATGAAAAAGTTTGCCGATATCCTGCATGTTGACCCAATTCCTAAAACTGGTATCGAAGTGTTTGAAAAATTGAGATAACAAATAATATTGAGCGATGGCTCATTTATTTTCCTACTTTATATAGTCTTTGGTGGACTATTTTGTATAATCATAACCTTCATATAACTGGCATAATAAGTAAAATTCTTACCTTGAAGCGACAAAATGGTGGTCCTATTTCAATCGCCGACACCCTGCGTGATGACGTAGATCCCCCCCCCTTGATCCAGTCGTTTTCAAAAGGGGGTTCCAAACGCAGGATAAAGGGGGGGTCCAAACAATATGTCCTCATTCAAATGCAATGATCGGCCAAAAAAGGGGGTTTCCAACCCCCGGACCCCCTCCCCTTGATCCACCACTGGACCTATATTAGAATCTAATAGGTCGGTAGACTATTTACAACCGCATTTAAATTCCGCCATTGCGTCATCACTTCAAAAAGAGTTAGTCGGTTAAATCATGTGATTGAAAACAATAGACTGAACAGGTTGTAACACTTTCAACTATCAAGTGATATTGATCCTCAAACATTAAGCCGGTCTGTCGTCATGAACTAAGTTTGTGAATTATGTTTGCGGTTTTCTTGACATGCATTGTGACGTGTCATCGTATTCATTTTATATTAGAAAACTATAGCAGTTATATTAGAAAAGTATCGCATTCATAAATTTTTGATATTTTAAAAGCATCGCTATGATATAAGAAAAACATCACATTGACATAATAAAATTTTTCTCGTTTAAATACGCCTTGCTTGTTATTCACATACAATAATTCATGGAAATTATACACCAGACGTATGTCGTGTTAAATGTCACCCTGTTTTAAGACAAGAGTCATTACTTTATACCGAGAAGTCTGCCTTTCTTCGTACAAATGCTAACATTCGTCTGAAATTTCCCACAATGCAACTCGTTGATATAAGACAATACCGCTCGTTGATATAAGAAAAAAATTTATCGATTCGCTTCTTCCATAGACTGAGATGGCTGAGTCCTAAAGTTGTCAAACCACAACTATAACATATACAATGCCTCTTTACACTGACAACATTTCTGAAGATTTTCAAAATAACTGATTAAATAAAATGACATTCTAAAAAACAATGGTCAACTATTCATACGCTTCGAGATTTAAAGTGACTTGTTACTTGTGAAATTTAGATTTTTGTGAGGTACTTTTAAGCCCAAGAAAATTGTGAGAATGCAGGATTTTGCACCATTTACTCCAGACCCCTCGCCAAATGACTTCTTCCCCGATGTTAAGTACACATCATTTTGGTCTAGCTACGCCCCTGTTTGAAAATATATAAAGGCACTCAGAGCACATAGTCTGACTTCCTCCTACGGTGTACAATTTTAAGGTGAAACTTTTATAATGCACCAAGTGTTTTACTTATAGAGGATGCATGTATGTTCTCTGATTTTTTTTTTTGTATCATTTTTCACGAATGACAGAATGTTGAACTTACATTTTATACAGTTTGCAAGGTTTGTCCGAACTATGCACACTACTCAAACGTTTACATCATACATATACAATATACTATATCAAAAACATGTATTATTTTGTCTTTAACTTTGACAACTGACGGGATGTTTTTATGAGTAACCTTTTTTGATGGCTGCATTAGAAATGTGTCTTTTAGACACAACAATTTCAAATTGTATTGAACATGCCTGAAATATTTGCCACCGGACATTTTGCAACCTCAAATCAATCAATTCAAATTGTACTTGAAAATTACTGTTCATTCAATTAAATTTTTGAAGCTGAATGTGCAACCTGTTGGTTGGAAATAGAATTAATAGGAAATTTACGAACCAGACAAGGGGAAATTAAAACGAAAAAACACCATTCAGATCCCGTTACATATTTTTTCAATACCTCTCAGAAAAAAACCCGTTTCTCTGTATTAAGAAATGTCATCTTTTTTTTCTGCTAAATTCTATGCATATCTGTCAACTTTAAAGCAGTTTTTCTATAAAAAAAAACAAACAAGGATGGGGGTGATACATGCACGGGCTCACAATAAAATCCTGAAAATTGTAAGTTTTTAGTCTTTCTCCATTAGAGATAGTAATATTTTTTAGTTACTATGTCATTTTGGGGAATTTTCTGCGACTGTCGTACAAGTGAGAGGTTTGGATAGCCATAAAACCAGGTATAATCCACCATGCTCTACATAAGAAAATGCCTGTACCAATTCGGAATATAACAGTTATTATCCGTTTGTTTGATTTTGCAGTTAGATTTAGGACTTTCCGTTTTCAGATTTCCTCGGAGTCGTTTTTGTTGTTGTTATTTTACTTTTTATACGCACTTTCTTGAATCTTTTGATCAACTCATTTATCAGATAATTGTTTTCCTGCTAAATTTAAATAATTTTAATATACATATTTATCTCCTTTTTTACCCCCTTTTCTCCTTTCTCCTGTCCCTTCTCTCATTTCTCCCGCCCCTTCTCTCCTTTCTCCCACCCCTTCTCTCCCTTCTCCCGCCCCTCTTTCCCATGCTCCCAATACCCTGTCCAGGCCCTCGTAAAACCAGCTCTTTTAATGGAGTGATGACAGACTTTAATTAGTACTCACTTGAAGTCAGGGGGTTCAGATACAGACTTGTTTTTTTTTCTACAAATAAACTCATCATATATACCAGGATTTAAATTATGCACAACATTATTGCAGTGTTGTTGGATTTAACATTTTGATCTCAATAGACAATAGAACCAGATATACCAATCCATTATCATTTGTGCAAATAGAAACATTTAAAGACAGTTATAAATATTCAAGTTATCCTAGTGCAGTTATAGATCGGAATCATTAGCCACAACAAATAGTTGCATGCCGTACACATGGTACAGTTCAGGGTTACAATGGCATGATCTCACAATCTGCGCTCATCCCTATTTTCTAACCTAAACTATTTTTGTTATCAAATGTATAAAGTTGTATCTAAATGTTATTTTTCAAATTGATGTACATATTGTGACGAAAAGGTTTAAGTGTGGGGACTTAAACTAAAGTGTGTATTCTTGTGTTTGTGCTTTGTTGTTTGGTGTCTACGTTTCACACGTCCACGGACGACAAATGCCAAGTATACTCCTTATCAGGATTACCCTAAAAATCTCTGGTAGCGTGATTAAGGGAATCCTGATCACATAAATAAATAAATGGATCCTGGTATAGTCTGAACGAAGTCTTGCAAGTTAACATAAACACAAAGTCGATTAAAAGTTCAATACTGTATTATTCAAAAATCCAAACTACATGTAACAGTAATACAAGTTTACAACATCTTAACTGCAGGCTCAACAATACGGTGACATAATCCTAAATCTCCTACGTACACACCTCTCGTACACAAAATCGTCTCCCTCGTATATCGTATCTCGTCTATCGTCTCACTATCTATTTCTCTCTTTTATACTACTCTACTAGTAACCTGATTACAATATGGTTAAATGACTCTGAACAAAGAAATATTCTACAGGAGCTATATTACAGGAGCTATATTACAGGAGCCCGGAGCCCGGAGCCCAGAGCCCGGAGCCCGGAGCTAAGATCAACCGAAACAGGTCAACCGAAACTGAGGTCAACCGAGGCACCTGTATAAACAAAGCAACGGGGCACCAGCTGATTAACATGATTGATTTGACGTTAAACAAGTACAATCTGATAAGCGATAAAAATAGATTGTAAGGAATTACTTTATAACGGTTAATGAGAATAAGTAAATCTAAATATACCATGATAATAAAATCGAATGATGCATGTAATAAACGAAAAACGTTACACAATTATATTATTTGACTTTTATTTATGTTTCTCTTTTTCCTGGTTACCTTGTAAATTATAAATCACATTTTGTGGTCGATCCTTAGGTAATTGCTCTTCAATACATATATATAGGATTGCTAGAAAAAATTAAGAAGAAGAAGAAATATATTTAAAGGAAGTAATGATTGTAAGGTGTACATGTGTAGCATCTTGCAGGCCTTAAGTTCATATCAACTTCACCTCTTTTAACATGTTTAATGGTTCATTGATGAATGTTAAGTTTTCTGGTTTATAGATATAGGAAGATGTGGTGTGAGTGCCAATGAGACAACTCTCCATCCAAATAACAATTTATAAAAGTAAACAATTATAGGTCAATGTACGGCCTTCAACACGGAGCCTTGGCTCACACCGAACAACAAGCTATAAAGGGCCCCAAAATTACTAGTGTAAAACCATCCAAACGGGAAAACCAACGGTCTAATCTATATAAAATAAAAAAACGAGAAACGAGAAACACGTATAAATTACATAAACAAACGACAACTACTGTACATCAGATTCCTGACTTAGGACAGGTGCAAACATTTGCAGCGGGATTAAATGTTTTTAGTTTGTTTCTTAAATATCTATACTATTAAACGAGAAGATATAAAAAAAAAGAAGATGTGGTATGATTGCCAATGAGACAACTATCCACAAAAGACCAAAATGACAAAGACATGAACAACTATAGGTCACCCTACGACCTTCAACAATGAGCAAAGCCCATACCGCATAGTCAGCTATAAAAGTCCCCGATAAGACAATGTAAAACAATTCAAACGAGAAAACTAACGGCCTTATTTATGTAAAAAAAATGAACGAAAAACAAATATGTAACACATAAACAAACGACAAACACTGAATTACAGGCTCCTGACTTGGGACAGGCACATACATAAATAATGTGGCGGGGTTAAAACATGTTAGCGGGATCCAACCCTCTCCCTAACCTAGGACAGTGGTATAACAGTACAACACAAGAACGAACTATAAAAATCAGTTGAAAAAGGCTTAACTCATCAGATGGACAAAAAATACAAGTTGACGTGGCCGGGTACTTATACATCCCGACACAAAAAGACACAATGCACACATCTGAGAGTACTCGCAGTTATCTGACAGCTAGTTCAAGACCACTAACAACTAATAAAAAAATCATGCATCTAAGACTAAACTATCAATCCGTACACATCCAACATCCAATGGATTTAGTGTAAAGACGTCATCATTTTGTGTGTCGCTTCTCTTCTTTCCACAATAAATTAATCATCATGCCTCTATGTCCTATAGGTACATGACATAGTCGCATTTGTCATCCATTTATATGATTATTCAGATTGAGTTATTTTGGGAGAAAAACGATAAAAAAGCGTCCGGATATTATTCCGACATTGGACGAAATTTTAAGTCAGATTAGACTTCCGTTTTGCGTTTTCTTTATACTTTGAACATACATTTACTACGAATAAAGAGTATTTTCTATCTGATATCACTTTCAAGTTAACTATTCATGGTGGTCACAGAGTTTATTAACTGAGAGAGTCTGCATAATATATCAATGACCGCTGGCCCGTGGGTCGATTAGTAAAGTGAGAATTGAAAGTTAAAAACAAATACACTTTATTTATAGTAATGAATGTACATACTATACAGATAAGCGCTAAAATTATCCATGTGTTACTAAAATTAATAGAAACCAAAGGGGAATTTTGGGGAGAAAAAGGAGGAGCCGGGCTAGAAAAACAACTGTACTGTCCCAATGTACCTATGACTTATGATACCTTTTCTGAAATTCATTAAATCTTTTACAAAAAGTTATTGATTTCAATAAAAGAAGATGTGGTATGTTTGCCAAAGAGACAGCTCTCCACAAGATACAAAAATGACACA
The DNA here is from genome assembly GCF_965363235.1 of Mytilus galloprovincialis. NCBI lineage: Eukaryota > Metazoa > Mollusca > Bivalvia > Mytilida > Mytilidae > Mytilus > Mytilus galloprovincialis. The sequence goes on along the minus strand of NC_134845.1, from coordinate 76,296,753 downwards.
GAAGTTAACAACTACAGGCCAGGTCACCATAGGCCCTCAACAATGAGCAAAGCCCATACCCCATAGTCAGCTGTAAAAGGCCCAGAAATGACATAATATACATTTAAGCGCTAACATTATCTATGTGTCTAAAAATACGAGTGAACCAACACCTGAAGTGGTGATCGTGCGGTAGGATAAAAACGAGTGGATACCGCTAGGTATTCACAGTCATCTTGAAAATAAAGAATGTGTCAACAATAAAGACAACACCACTCAAGTGTTGTTGTCTTTATTGTCGACACATTATCTATGTGTTATTAAAATTAATAGAAAAAAAGGGAGAATTTTGGGGAAAAAAGGATGAGCCGGTCTAGAAAACAAGTGTCCTGTCCCAAGGTACCTCTGACTTTTGATACCTTTTCTGAAATTCTCCAGTCATTAAATCTTTTACAAAATTTCATTGATTACAAAAAAAAAAGAAGATGTGGATTGCCAAAGAGACAGTTCTCCACAAGAGACAAAAAATGACACAGAAATTAACAACTATAGGTCACCGTACGGTCTTCAACAATGAGCAAAGCCCATACCGCATAGTCAGCTATAAAAGGCCCCGAAATTACAGTGTAAAACAATTCTAACGAGAAAACTAACGGCCTTATCTATGTTCAAAATATGAACGAAAAACAAATATGTAATACGTTAACAAACGACAACCACTATTTACAGGCTCCTGACTTGCATGTTCATAATATATTAAATATATGTTCACACTGTAATTAATAGAAACCCCCCCCCCCCCCAAAAAAAATGGGAATTTTTGAAATAAAGAAGAAGGGATAAAAACGATATTTTCCTGTCCCCAAGTACCTTTTCCTGAAATTCTCAAGTCATTAAATCTTCCTACCACACTTTACATACTTTCAACCACGCTCTGAATGCCCGCGATTTCGCGGCTGTGTTAACAATTCTAGTTATATATATATGTGCTAAAGGTGAACTATATTTACAGATTATTTGGTGCATGGAATGACTGTGGGTGCATTTCTTTCTAACACAAACGATGCAAACGACTAAGCGCGCACATGTTTTGATCATTTGTTTCTAACATGCGTTTGCAAAGTTTACATAAAGATGCGTCCACAGTTTGTCGTTCGTCGTTTGTTAGTACAAACGCTACACTTGTTTCTAACTTGAACTTGATTAAATGATATATTTTTTCTAGGTTTGTTAAAAATCTGTTTACTAACAACATGTGCATGCATATTTGAAAGTTCAAACAGGGTCAGTAAAGACTTATTAAACGTTGTATTTGTTTCTACTTTCGTAGCGTTTAGAAAACAAAACAAACGCCACACAACGTTAATAAACTTTTGGTTAGAAAGAAATGCAGCCTAAAAGTATTATATGTTTTTACAGTAAATGTGAAACACTTCCACGCCGACTTTCTAAATCTGTCTTTGATAGGAAAATGGTAAACACGAATCAACTAACAGATAACGATACGTTTGTTTTGAGATTATGGACATCTACGGGCTGTCGTATATATATTTATCGCTATTTATCAAGTCGTAATCAGACACTTTGATCTGTTGATAAAGACGAGGAGTTCACAGTAGTAATTGTAGAGGACGATGCAGTCAAAATACATGCTTGTTTTCATAGATTTATGAGTAACTGTAAGAAGGTGTATGCATACGAAAGAGGAAGAATTTAATCAGGTAATCCAAGCTACTGGCACAACCATAACCTTTGCTTTGCGTACATGCATTGTGTATTCGTTACTATCAAATGGGTCACAGAGGCGGATTTAGGGGGTGGGGGGGCAGGGGGCCCGGGCCCCCCTTTTTGGGAAAAAAATTGGTTGCTTATATAGGGAATCACTGAAGCGTGACTGGAGCGGGCCCGGGCCCCCCTTTTTGGGAAAAAAATTGGTTGCTTATATAGGGAATCACTGAAGCGTGACTGGAGCGGGCCCCCTCTTAGGTCAGTCAGTAGGCCCCCACTTATGAAAATTTCTGGATCCGCCACTGGGTCACTGTGTATATCTTTCTGTCCCTTGTTTGTTTAATATTCAGACGGTAATAAGAACCCTACAGAAAAACGTAAGGAATAGATCTATATGTCTCATGTCTATCAATGAGTGGAATTATTAAATATTAAATTTGGTACGTAAAAATAAAATATAGTTTAGAACTTCAAGATTGACCAGACACAAGTTGTTTCCTTTTTCGATATTCAAATTTTGAAAAATATTACAAGTCCGAACTGAATTTTTTTCCCCTCAAAAATTTTATTCACAAATTTTTTTTCCTCAAATTTTTTTTCCTCAATTTTTTTTTTTTAATTTTTTTTTTCACAAAAAAATTTTCCTCATTTTTTATTCGTTTCCTTATTCGTTTTCCTTTTCCTTATTTGGTTTCTTTTTCCTTATTCAGTTTCTATTCCCTTATTCAATTTTCATTTCCTTATTCGGTTTCTTTTTCCTTATTCGATTTTCATTTCCTTATTCAGTTTCTTTTTCCTTATTCGGTTTCTATTTCCTTATTCGATTTTCATTTCCTTATTCGGTTTCTTTTTTCTTATTCAATTTTCATTTCCTTATTCGGTTTCTTTTTCCTTATTCAGTTTCTTTTTCCTCATTTGGTTTCTATTTCCTTATTCGATTTTCATTTCCTTATTCGATTTCCTTTTTCCTTTTTCGATATTCAAATTTTGAAAAATATTACAAGTCCAAACTGAATTTTTTTTCCCCTCAAAATTTTTTTTCACAAATTTTGATTGCTCCACTTATTATATATTGATCGCTCGAGAATAACTCGAGCACTATACTTATAATGTCTAGAGCTCAACCTATAACTTCAGTCATACGTGACGTTATATCTTGAGCCCTTGACTAATCATCTCAAGTGCTTGACATAATATCTCGGCCGCTTGACATATAATTGTCCTCTTAGTTCCATTTAAGAACATTTAAGAATGCTAAGCAAAATTATAAAGCCATTATCTCGAACGCACAACTGATTATCTCACACGCTCAACTTATTTTTGCCAGCAGTTGACTTAATATTATCTAAACTGTTCCGACTTTTGAATATTTGTCAGAGTTTGGTACTTTTGTTATCTACTTTTTTGTAATGAGGACTCGCTTTATCACATAAAACGCTCGACATATCATCTGAAGCGCTAGACATTTTATCTCGAGCACCAAATGCAATATCTTGGGCGCTCAACATAATATCTGTAGCGTTCGACTTATTTATAAAAAAAAAACCAAGTTACTAACTAAATATCGGAAGTGTTCGACTTGTTTTCTCGGACACTAGCTTAAAAATGTCGATCACTTGACCTTTCGTGTCACGAGCAGTCGACGTTATATATTGAGCGCTAGACATATCAAATCGTTTTTTCAACGCTGAATTCATTATTGTCTATTGCCTTGTTTATTCTACTTAGGAACATGTTTTTTTTTTATAAGAGAAAAGGTAGATTGATTGATATATCAAGTAGAACACTCGAGATCAAATTTCAGTTCTCGACTCTCATCCTCATTTAATTTTTAAATTTCAAAATCAAATACAGAATTATACAAAATTAACCTTTCTACTATCGGTGTGAGTATCCAAAGAAAGTAATAAAAGCACTATAAGCGCTGTAGGCAGTTAACCAAAAATCAAGGCAAACGTAATTATGGAAACTATGACAGTGTTTTATACATAACATACTATTTGTAACGGGACGCCGTTACGAAGTCTCCCAAATAAAGCTCCAACAATTCGTCATTCACATTGTAGCCGGACATTGGGAAACGTCCAGTACACATTGGTTAAGAGTAGTAAAGTGATGTGCATATGCGACGCATAGGAGAGTGATCTTGTATGACATTTAAATCTTTTTGAAATGACGAACAGGAATAAATACGGTTGAGGAGTGGGGATCTTGACCGTTTACAAGTTCTCAAACAGGAGGGGGTGAGGTGACCTCCGGGGACTCGCCATATACTTTATTAGATTTGTTATATTGTCCCGTACATGAATATATATGGTTTGGGGTTGGGATCTTGACCATGTCCAAGTTCTCAAACAGTAGTGGGTGGGTGACCCAAAGTCCAAACTGATTTTGTTTTCCTCAAAAATTATTTTCCTCAATTTTTTTTTTCTCAAATTGTTTTTTCCTCAAATTTTTTTTTCCTCATTTTTTTTTTGTTTCCTTATTCGTTTTCTATTTCCTTATTCGATTTTCATTTCCTTATTCGGTTTCTTTTTTCATATTTGGTTTCTTTTTCCTCATTCAGTTTCTATTCCCTTATTCAATTTTCATTTCCTTATTCAATTTTCATTTCCTTATTCGGTTTCTTTTTCCTTTTTCGATTTTCATTTCCTTTTTTGGTTTCTATTTCCTTATTCGATTTTCATTTCCTTATTTGGTTTCCTTTTTCCTTTTTCGATATTCAAATTTTTAAAAATATTACAAGTCCAAACCAAATTTTTTTTTCCCCTCAAAATTTTTTTAACAAAATATTTTTTTCCTCAAAATACTTTTTCCTCATTTTCTTTTTCGTTTCCTTATTCGTTTTAATTCCTTATTCGATTTTCATTTCCTTATTCGTTTCTTCTTCCTTATTCGGTTTCTATTTCCTTATTTGATTTTCATTTCCTTATTCTGTTTCTTTTTCCTTATTAGATTTTCATTTCCTTATTCGGTTTCTTGTTCCTTATTTGGTTTCTTTTTCCTTATTCGGTTTCTATTTTCATTTCCTTATTCGGTTTCTTTTCCCTTATTCGGTTTCTATTTCCTTATTTGATTTTCATTTCCTTATTCTGTTTCTTTTTCCTTATTAGATTTTCATTTCCTTATTCGGTTTCTTTTTCCTTATTCGGTTTCTATTTTCTTATTCGATTTTCATTTCCTTATTCGGTTTCTTTTCCCTTATTCGGTTTCTATTTCCTTGTTCGATTTTCATTTCCGTATTCGGTTTCTTTTTCCTTATTCGATTTTCATTTCCTTATTCAGTTTCTTTTTCATTATTCGGTTTCTATTTCCTTATTTGATTTTCATTTCCTTATTCTGTTTCTTTTTCTTTATTCAATTTTCTTTTCCTTATTCGGTTTCTTTTGCCTTATTCAGTTTCTTTTTCCTCATTTGGTTTCTATTTCCTTATTCGATTTTCATTTTCTTATTCGGTTTCTTTTCCTTATTCGGTTTCTATTTCCTTATTCGATTTTCATTTTCTTATTCGGTTTCTTTTCCTTATTCGGTTTCTATTTCCTTATTTGATTTTCATTTCCTTATTTGATTTTCATTTCCTTATTCTGTTTCTTTTTCCTTATTAGATTTTCATTTCCTTATTCGGTTTCTTTTTCCTTATTCGGTTTCTTTTTCCTTATTCGGACATTTAAATCTTTTTGAAATGACGAACAGGAATAAATACGGTTTAGGAGTGGGGATCTTGACCGTTTACAAGTTCTCAAACAGGAGGGGGTGAGCCGACCACCGGTGACTCGCCATATACTTTATTAGATTTGTTATATTGTCCCATACATGAATATATATGGTTTGGGGTTGGGATCTCGACCATGTCCAAGTTCTCAAACAGGAGTGGGTGGTGACCCAAGCGACTCACCCTATATTTCATTTGATTTGTTTTATTTTTCCATACATAAATATATATGGTTAAGGGTTGGGATCGCGACCAATGCCAAGTACTAAAACAGGAGTGGTGGGGTGATCACAGGGAATCCCCATATATCTCATTTGATTTGTTTTATTGTCCCATATATGTGGTTTAGGTGTGGGGGACTCGGCCGTTTACAAATTCTCAAACAGGAGGGGAATAATGACCCAGGGCTCCCTCAATATTTCATTTGATTTGTTGTTTTGTCCCATACGTAAAATACATGATTTAGAAGTGGGATCTCGACCATTTCAAACAGGAGGCGGTGGGTGAGCCAAGGGACTCCCCTTATATTTTGTTTGATTTGTTTACTGTCCTTTACACGAACATATAATGTTTTATAGGTGGGGATCTCAACCATTTTTATGTTCCCAAACGGGAGGGGTGGGGTGTCCCCTGGGATTCCCCTATATTTCATTTGATTTCTTTTACTGTTCCATACATGAATATATATATGGCTACGAAGTGTGATCTCGGCTGAATCCAAGTTCTCAAACAGGAGTGGGTAGGGTGACCCCAGGGATTCTCCCTATATTTTCTTTTGATTTGTTTTATTGTCCCATACATGAATATATATGGTTTAGGGGTGGTGATCTCGACCGTTTACAATTCTTAAACAGGAGGGTGTGGGGTGACACCTAGGACTCCTCGTTTATTCTTAGGTCACCCATCAACTCCTGTTCTCGAACAGGAGTTGCATGGTAGGTGACCTCAGGGACTCCCCCAATATTTCATTTGATGTGTTTAATTGTCCCATACATAAATGAATATGGTTTAGGGGTGGTTGTCTCGACAATTTCCAAATTCTAAAACAGGAGGGGTGAGGTGATCCTAGAGACTCCCAATATATTTCATTTGATTTGTTTAATTGTCCCATACATGACTATATATATGTCGTGTACAAGTTGCGATTTTGTACAGGTTATATATGTACAAAAATATTGTACATGTTATAATTTGTACAATGCTAAAATACAAGTTATAACATGTACAAAAGTACCTCATACATGTTAATAACGGGGTCGACCCGATATTCCGACACCCCGTTAGTCCGACACCCCATTAGTCCGACACCCTATTAGTCCGACACCCCACTAGTCCGACACCCCGTTAGTCCGACACTTTTAACATAGATTATGACATTATATAACTATTCAAATGCTTGAAATACTGAACGGACGAAAACACAATTGCAAACTGCATTCGTACATTAAAAGAGATATAATTCAAACACTCAAAAATATGCTCACATATCTGTTCCTAGTGTCTATTTGTTGTTAGGATGTACAAGTACCTGGCCACGTCCACTTGTATTATTGTCCTTCTGATAAGTTAAGCCATTTTCAACTGATTTGTATTAGTTTGTTTTTATGTGGTACTGTTATAAATGTTTACCACTGTTGCAGGTTAGGAGAGGGTTGGGACTCTGCTAACATGCTTAATCCCGCCACATTATGTATGTATGTGCCTGTCAGGACCCTGTAATTCAGTGGTTCTCGTTTGTTTATGTTTTACATATTGTTTTTCGTTCATTTTTTTTTTATAGATAAGGCCGTTAGTTTTCTCGTTTGAATTGTTTTACATTCATCATTGTCATTTCGGGCCTTTTATAGCTGACTATGCGGTATGGACTTTGCTCATTGTTGAAGGCCGTACGGTGACCTATAGTTGTAAATTTCTGTATCATTTTGGTCTCTTTTTGGAGAGTTGTTTCAATGGCAATCATACCACATCTTCTTCTTTTATATATATATATATATATATATCGGCACGATTAAAACAACGTCATCACACAATTTTAGGGGAAACAAGTTTCATTTCAGGGAATCGACAATCGCAGTTGACTTATAAATTCCTAAAAGGTGTTTCATATATCCACTTGTTGAAGCCTACCTGAAAATTAGCAAAATCATAAAAACTTTAATTGAAAAACGCCGATTTTGTTACAGTACTATCTTCTGATTTCTTAACTTTTACTTCAAATTATTCTAGTTATGTTACCAACTATTCCTTCTATTTAATGATAATCAAGCTGTTTATTAGACTCCGTGAAATATGACTATCATATGCTAATAAATAGGTACATTTTTAGCTCACCTGACTTATAAGGTCAAGTAAGCTTTTCTCATCACTTGGTCCGTCGTCCGTCGTCGTCGTCGTCGTCTGTTAACTTTTTAAAAAATATTCTTCTCTGAAACTAATGGCCCAATTTTAACCAAACTTGTCTACAATCATCACTAGGGTATTTAGTTTAAACCAGATGGTCCGCAGGGCGCAGCTATATTCGACCGCAGAGGTCAAACCCTGAATAGTTGGGACAAGTATGGACACTACATTCAAGCTTGTGATAGCTCTGAATTTGGATTGTGATTAAATAATTGACACAGCATAGGATTTATGACACAGAATGAATGTTGTCTAACAAACTTAACAATTTTATTTTTTGCTTTTGAGCAATCCACTATGCTGTTGAATATTAATCGCTTCTAAACAAATATTTGAAGAAATTTTCTTTTTAATTTCTGAAATCTGAAATGAGAAAAATTGTACCCCCCTACCCCTTTCCCTTATTTCAAAAATAATCTCAACTCAAATTTCTAATGGAGTTTGCAAGAATAACTACTCATTTAAATTCATCATGTGTCTGTGTCGCTCACCTGGGTCTATGTGCAAGTTAAACAAAGGACACAGATTGATTCATGACACATGTGTGTTTTGATAATGGTGATGTGTTTGTAGATCTTACTTTACTGAACATTCTTGCTGCTTACAATTATCTCTATCTTTAATGAACTTGGCACAGAAGTTAGGCAGCAACCATTTGATTTTCTGGGGGGGGGGGGGGGGGGCTATGGTTTTTTTGGAAAAAAAAGTTTGTTTCCAGTTTTTGGAGAAAAAAATAATTTGTTTTTGATTCTGAGAAAAAAAAAATTGTTTGTTTCACCCTCAGCTGCCACTATATGTAATGCTAAAATTGAAAGAAAAAAATTGTTTTCGACTTGTCGCGAAAAAAATAGATTGTTTTTCGCCGCAGGCGAAAAAAAAAATTTGTCGAGAAAAAAAAAACATAGCCCCCCCCCCAGAAAATCAAATGGTTGCTGCCTTAGTGAAAAATATTTGTAAATTTATGAAAATTGTTAAAAATTGACTATAAACATGATAAAGGGCAATATCTCTAAATAAAAGTTTGAATCAAAACCAAAAATTATACAGATGTTTAGATTGATTTAACTTAGAAGTGTGTAGATTTAAAGTTTAAAGCAATAATCGTTTTTGAGATACGGCGCGACAATTGAGAACCATTCCCCCCTTTTTTTTTTTTTACAAAATACTCAATCATTCAAAAATGAAATGTCGAATCATCGTCAAAAAGTATACAGATCTTAACATTAACATAACTGAAAAGTGTGTAAAGTTTAAAGCAATAATCATAAATCGTTTTTAAGATACGGCGAAACATATTAGAACCCCCTCACCCTTTTTTTTACAAAATATTTAACAACTCAAAAACATAATTTTGAATCATCACCAAAATGTATACAGATCTTAATGAAGATTGATATAACTTAGAATTGTGTAAAGTTTTAGGCCATTATCATAAATCGTTTTTGAGATACGGCGCGACATGTGAGCACCCCCTTTCTTTTACAAAATAATATGACATCACCAAAAAGCACATAGATCTTTAGATTAATAAAAATAAGAAGTGTGTTAAGTTTTAAGCAATAATCATATATGGCTTTTGAGATACGGCGCGACATGTGAAAAAAATGACACCCCTGTTATAGTTACAAAGTCCCGTAACTCAAAAAGTTTTAATCTTATTTTCATCAAAAAGTATACAGATCGTTTGACTATCATAAGAAACAACTATGTTAAGTTTCATGAAATTCACTGAGATGAGTCGTTCTCAAGTTACGGTGCGATATATTTACGCCGGACACATAATTTGACAAACGGACAGACGGACATTTGTATACCATAATACGTTCAGTCAATTTTTTGACGGACGTATTAAAACAAATACAGAACTGCCATAACATTACTTCCAATATTTGAACCTGCATTTATTTTGTTGATATTTTGATACCAGCTAGATGCTTTTTGTAATAATATACCTGTACGTGGGTTTTTTTCTTGGTTCCGTGAAACTACTATCATTGTACATTCTAATACCGGTAACAAGTAAGAATATACCGATCTTCTGATGAGACTTTCTTTGTAGTGTTGTTTATATATAGTCCTTCCAGATCAACTAGTTACATTTCAGGTTGTGAGTGCGAGTTTTTGTTTTGAACAACTTTTATTTTTCTTAATAGTCAAATTGAGCATGGAAATGGAGAATGTGTCAAAGAGACAACAATCCGACAGACAACAGCCAGAGGCCACTTCTGGTTCTTCAATGCAGCGAGAAACTCCCGCACCCGGAGGCGTGTTTCAGCTGACCTCTAAACAAACATGTATAGGGATTAATTTACTTGAACATTTGTATTTTCCTTTTTCTTGTATACTTACAAGTTGATTTTTTTGTTTCCTTTGATATAGATACTCTAGGGGAACCCCTTGATCTAAGTCGCAAAATTCCTGAATTTGTGTTCACTTTTATTTCAAATACAATATATCTAATATAATAGGACAAACAATAAACAAACAAATAAGAAAGAACTCAAAAGTTTTCGGATTCGGTCAAACTACCCAACGACTGTATATCTTTAATCAACAATATTGAATCAATTTGTTTACCAATAAATGAGTTGAAGTTGAAGATTGTTGTTTGCATTTCCCGCAATGGAGGGGTGAGGGGTAAGAAATTCCGTTCGGATAGCGGGTTATGTGACTAGTTAATTGATGTGGAAAGTGTGTGTTCACAGTTTCGGTATGCAAGTTATCTTATGTTGTTCCTCATAAAGATAAACATTTACATAATAGTACTATCGATGTGTCCCTGATTGCTTTCTAAAAATAGCTATATATAGTCTAACACTAGGTTCACAAATTAGTACGTTTCTGTATATCAGCTTACTACTATAATAATTGATCGGGATTAATTGTATTGTCGGACTATTGGTGTGTCGGACCAATGGGGCGTCGGACTAATGGGGTGTCGGACAAATTAGGTGTCGGACTAATGGGGTGTCGGACCGATGGGGTGTCGGACTAACGGGGTGTCGGAACATCGGGGCTGCCCCGTTATAACATGTACAAAATACTGCTTAAAAATGGTTTTAACTTGTACAATATTTAAAAATAAAAAATATATTTCTATTATTACAATACATGCCATTAACCTCACCACTATTTTCATCATTTATTTCATTGTCCATTCAATTTAATGTGTTTTGTCCTTTTTGATACAGTTAATGACCAGATTAATAATTTTTATAATTACTTAATACCTTAAAGGGTGATGAAGCAAGTATCAGCGTAGATCTACTGCTATACTTCCTCGTAAGAGGGCGCTTTCTGGTGGTGATCTTCCTCATGTCAATAGTAGTGAGGATTTATGTGACATTTCAAATATTGACATCAAGCGTGCACGAAAGAGGGCACTTTCTGGCCAACAGGTACAAGCTGATGCCCTGACAAAAAACACAAAAGCTAGACTAACTGTTCTCTCCCATGCAGGGGGACAACGTCATCATTCCAATTCCGTCCATTGATAGGGGCCCTACCGACGAGAGAAACATAAAAGGCGTGGTGATGAATGTCAATGAACATGGAGGATATAAAATTGGAACTAAAGTTGGACAAATAAAGGGATACTTAAGTAGAAACCAGGTTCAATTCTTTGCAAATGCAACCTTAAAAGTGTGTGAAGTCCCAATGAGTAATATGAGTGTGAGAGAGATAGTGCGTAAGATATCGTTGAGTGGAGGGCAAGGCTTTGTGCATTGTCGGTGTAAGAAAGGCAGTTGTAAGTCTGGTAGGTGTAAATGTAGAAGAATGAAAGTTTTGTGTAACTCAAGGTGTCACATGTCTCTTTCTTGTAGCAACAAGTAAGAAATATATATGAAATGTAGTATTTTATGCATGCTGTAAATAATGCCCCTTCTTTTGCATTTGATTATTGTTCTCAATTAATATGTAATAAATTTCAAATGTATATTCAGCTTTATTTAAATTTATTCTAAAATTTTGCACAGGTTAGAACCATTTTTTAGCAATATTTTGTACATGTTATAACATGTATGATGTACTTTTGTACATGTTATAACTTGTATTTTAGCATTGTACAAATTATAACATGTACAATATTTTTGTACAGGTTGTAGCCTGTACAAAATCGCAACTTGTACACTACAGTCTACACGGCTGGTAATCTACACACGCAGAACATTTGGTTCTGCAATGAAAACCGTGAGAGGATTTTCCGGTTGTGCTTGAGTGGAGTAATTGTCACCGCTTCAAAAGGTATGTACATTTCTAAATCGCAATTTTCTTATTCGACTGATCAAAATATTGAAAATCGGAGAATGCTATGCTGTGGTGATTACTTTAACGAAGAGATACATGTATCATTTACTATTGTACGTGGAGTTGAACTCCTACAAAATCAGTTGCCGCACGAGAATTTGCCTAAAAAAGTGACATTTAGATTTTGAAATGGTTCTATTAACAGACCTACAAGTTCAAATTTACTTTGTATTCGGTCAATGGGTATGCATGTCGTTTTTGGCGGCGTGGACGCTGTCCGGTGTTGATAGACATCTTAATAAATCTAAAAACCTCATATTATCAAGTTGTCATGCGTGAGGGAATCGGTTCTGATTGAGGACATCGTGAATGCGTGAGGGGACTTGAAATCATATCTCTATATTCAAGCTATCAGTCGTTGAAAGTTGCCTCAATATGGTTAGATTGTTTATGAAAAAACAAATTTGTGTGCATAAATAAAAATTATGAGATAGAATTTTGAAATAACAATAAATGACCATGTTTTCTTTTGATGAATAAAAGTCTAACCAATAAATTTCAAATATGTGTCCAAATTCGTGGATTTGGGCAAATAATCGATATAGTTTACTACCACAATTTGATATTAATTAATATTGTAATTTTCATTGTTATTGATAAATGTTATATCAGTATTGCAAATCTAATCCTGAATTCAGTCTATCCTATTTTTGGGATATTGTTTAAGAAATTCACATATTACGCCACTTTGGGCGTTTATGGTTTTGGCTAACTCGGCTGTGAATTTTTATGTGCTGGTTTAGGTAATTTTATGTATCCGTTTTTATTGTGTAGTTAGTCACCACATCGATTTTATCATGTATATCTATTATATAGTCATTATATAAAACATCACTGGTTGCAAAATTATGAATTATTCGAAATAACAAGGATGTTCTTATTCCAGACAGAAACCCTAGCCGTATTAGACACAACTTTTTGGAACTTTTGGTCCTCAACGTACTTGTCTTGGCTTTCAAACTTTTTTCATCTGAGCGTCACTGGTAAGCCGTGTGTTGACGAAAGACGCGTCTGACATATAAGTGTTTTTTAAACCTGGTACCTTTTGATAGCTATAATTGGAGTGTTTCTCTGTCCTATATGTTTTATCATTTATTTGTATTGTAGTCCTGTCATTTAATGTTGTCTTTAACTGATATATTTACCATTGCCGTAGAAGCGGGAGGTTTGGCATGCCACAAAACCGGGTTCATCCCACCATTTTTTCTTAAAATGTCCTGTGCCAAGTCCGGAAAATGGCCATTGTTAAATTGTAATTCGTTTCTGTGTGTGTTAAAGTTTAAATTTATGTTGTTGTTGTGTCGTAGTTTTCCTCTTATATTTGATGTGTTTCCCTCAGTTTTAGTTTGTAGTCCGAATTTGTTTTTTCTCAATCAATTTACGAATTTCGACAACGGTTTACTACTGTTGCCTTTATTGGAGACATATTTGCAATTTATTGGTACTGTTGATTCATATACAGAAAACTTTGTGATGTATTGTTTAAATCAAAATATTTAACTGAATATCAAAATTTGTGTTTTAGCGATCCATTTTTAAAAAAAATACGCAATACAAGGGGAGTTAACTCTTTTCGTAAAAAATATATACTGGGCTGATATGAAATTTTTCAACTTTTATTTGTAGCTAGAAACAAATCGTTGACAAAATATTTCCTTTTATTGTTCCTAAAACCTATCTTCCCACAATGTATTTCAAAATTCTATCTCATTAATTTTGTAAATGCACACAAATGTGTTTTTTCATAAACAATCTGACCACATTTAGGCAACTTTCAAATACTCATAATTTGGATATAATATTATGATTTCACGTCCCCTCACGCATTCACGATGTCCTCAATCAGAACCGATCCCCTCACGCATGTCATAATGCAAATATGAGGTTTTTAGATTTATTAAGATGTCGATCAACACTGGACAGCGTCCACGCCTTCCAAAACGACATCCATACCCATTGACCGAATAAAAAGTAAATTTGAACTTGTGGGTCTGTAATTAGAGCCATTTTAAAATCGAAATGTCACTTTTTTAGGCAAATTCTCGTGCGGCAACTGATTTTTTAGGAGTTCAACTCCACGTACAACAGTAAATGATACATGTATCTCTTCGTTAAAGTATTCACCACAGCATAGCATTCTCCGATTTTCAATATTTTGATCAGTCGAATAAGAAAATTGCGATTTAGAAATGTATATCCCTTTCGAAGCTGTGACAATTGCTCCACTCAAGCACAACCGGAAAATCCTCTCACGGTTTTCATTGCAGAACCAAATGTTCTGCGTGTGTAGATTACCAGCCGTGGTCTAGTGTTTATATTATTATATTCAGGATTTTGGATTAAAATCAATCGACCAAAACTTACCTGTATTATTACTGATCTATGTTTACACCTTATACATTATATATATATTATTATTGTTAAAACGTTTGTCACCGAAGAAGGCCATTTGTTGAGCCGAAATATTTGCAATTATTGTATAATTTATATCATCTGTTCAGTTTTTTCATCTTTGTGCAATGATATTCAACACTTTTTAGTGTTTTGATTTCCATCTATTTATCGGTATTGTTACACAATCTTTCAGACTCATATAATTTTTCCTGTTTGTGTAGTATTGTCAATTTTGATGATCCAATACCTATTAAGTTTACTGGTTGGTAGATTCTTTATAGACTCTCTCTCTCTCTATATATATATATATACTAGTATATATGGTTTAGGGATTTGGACAAGAGGGGCGATGACAATTGGGATTCTCCCTATAATTTATTTGATTTGTCTTATTGTCTATATATGAATATATATGGTTTGGGGGTGGGGATCGCGATCAATTCCAAGTTCTTAAACGGGAGGGTGTTGGGTAACCCCAGGGACTCTCCCGATAATTTATTTGGTTTGTCTTATTGGTTATATATGAATATATATGGTTTAGGGGTGGGGATCTCGACAATTTCCCAGTTTTAAAACAGGAGGGGTGATTTGACCCCAGGGAATCCCCCTATATTTAATTTGATTTGTTTAATTGTCCCATACATGACTATATATGGTTAAGGGGTGGGGAATTCGACCGTTTACACGTTTTAAACAGAAGAGGATTGGGTAAAACCAGGGACTCCTCCTATATTTCATTTGATTTGTCTTATTGTCTATACATGAATATATATGGTTTTAGGGTTGGGAATCTCAACAAATTCCAAGATCTCAAATTGGAAGGGATGGGATGACACCAGAGGCTCTACCTATATTTCATTTGATTTCTTTTATTGTCCCCCACATGAAAACATAAGGATATCGACCAATTCCAAGTTCTCAAACTGGAGGGGATGGCATGACCCCAGGTATTCTCCCTATAATTTATTTGATTTGTCTTATTGTCTATATACGAATATATATATATATGCATGGGTTCGAATCCCGGCGAGGGAAGAACCAAAAATTTGCGAAAGCAAATTTACAGATCTAACATTGTTGGGTTGATGTTTAGACGAGTTGTATATATATATATATATATATATATATATATATATATATATATGGTTTAGGGATTGGGATCTCGACCAATTCTAAGTTCTCAAACGGAAGGGTGTTGGGTAACCCGAGGGACTCCCAATATATTTCATTTGATTTGTTTTATTGTCCCGTACATGGATATATATGGGTTAGGGTTGGGGATTTCGACCTATTTCAAGTTCTCAGACAGGAGGGGGTTGAGTGACCCAAGGGACTCCCCCTATATTTCATTTGATTTGTTTTATTGTCCCATAAATGAACATATATGGTTTAGAGGTGGGAATCATGACAATTTCCAAATTCTAAAACCGGAGGGGTGAGGTGACCCTAAGGTACACTTGCTATATTTTATTTGATTTGTTTTATTGTCCCATACATGAATATTTATGATTTAGGGGTTGGGATTTCGACCAATTCAAAATTCAGAAACAGGAGGGATTGGGTGACCCCACGTACTCCCAATATATTTCATTTGATTTTTTATATTGTCGCATACATGAATATATATGGTTAAGGGGTGGGGACCTTTACCGTTTACAAATTCTCAAACAGAAGGAGGTTGGGTGACACCGGGGATTCCCCCCAATTTATTTTCATTTGATTTGTTTTATTGTCCCATATACACGTATGTATAAGGTTTAAAGCTGGGGATCGCGACCATTCACAAGATAGATTAAAGCACATTTTTCAAATTGAAGGGGGTTGGTGTGACCCCCTGAACTCATCCTTTAATTTATTTTATTTGTTATATTGTCCTGTTCTCATTACTGAAGACCGTGTGTGTCTATCACTTACTGTTTTCGAGAAATAGTTATTTGAAAATTTAAAACAGTTAATCAAGTCCTTCTTTATGTCATTAAATAGACTCCAATAGTATACACTAACAAAATATTGCTGACTCCGCTGGGATTTTAGTATAACATTTTATGAAATCCTTAGTAAATCTAAAATACGTTCCGAGTTTTCTTCTGAAAGCCAGGTCACACCTTAAAGCCTTGGTCACACCTTAACGGATAGCGGTGAGAATTTTTTCCCGTAAAGATATTTTATTCTTCAATTGACAGAGAATAAAATTTTGCCAAAAAAAATATTTGTTGTCGATTTCGTTTTTACAAAAAATACTGCTGAAAATTGGACATTTTTGCAATTTTGAAGAAACAAACGTTTTTTATTTAAAAAAAATAAATATGATGTTTTAATCAACATATACTTATATAATGGGGCTCAAATTGAAGCAACATAGTTCAAGATGGTTAGAAAAATCTAACTTTACCATTTAAAGAATTAATTCTTACTCAAATAAAGCCAAAAACGTCATGGTTATCCCCACAATCGGCAAGAAATGTACATTTGAAATGCACATTTTAGATTTTTTTAAATATTTCTAACGGTGTCGATTTGACCAAAGTAAGATATGTTATTCTTTGAAAAAAATGGAACGTCATAACGTTTTGAAAAATATTTGTCACCATACTCGTTTTTGAGAAAAATCCAGTAATATGATATTGTTTACTCTATCCCTTCCGTAAGCCTCACAAATTGCGCCAAAAATTAAGACGTTTCGGGACGTAACGTTATATTTCCCCGCTAATTTGTCAAAGGCAGTGCGACGTTGTTGCAGACTGTGACTTTGTTGGATAGTTGTCTCGATAGCACTCATATCGCATCTTCTTATTTATAATGGACCAGTATCTGTACGAGATAATAATTCAGTTACTTAGCTTTACTATTGTGTTCGTCAAAATTGTGAAACATGCAAACAATTAATCCGAATAATTCAGTCGTTATATTCTGCTGATCTAAGATTACAAGTAGGAGAGATCGATTACGGGGAGGGACTGAATTATTCGGGTTAGCAAACCATGGAATTACAAACTATTAAAATAGTCCCCGTCTCTGTTATACGGTATTTCATCCCCCTTTTAAAACAAACGAATTTTATATATAAATTTGCAGCCTCGTTTAGTCGAAATAAAAATGTCGTAATATCAGACGCATAGAGTAAGGAGAGTTTCGCGCTATCTATACGTTAAAATACCATCTAAATAAATGGTTGAAGCGATATACGAACTTCGAATAAAATCTATAAACAACAACAAAGGTCACATGAATCTTCAAATAAGTCGCATCTGTTGCGCCTTTTGCAGTTGTAGATGAAAAAAGTACTTTGATTAACAAAACAGTTCAGTAAGACATTAACTTGGAGAATAAACGAAACGGCCGAAAAATGTTGAATGTTATTATAAATTGTGGCCATTTTTTTCGTGTGTTTTTGCTTTTATGACATATTTACAATATATAAGTATATGAAATTGACACGGTAATTTTTCCACATAAACGAGCCTGACTGCCGTGGTATAACGCTTCAATATATGAGTTATTGCATATATACACAATGAAAATTGTTTTCTGTTCTACTGCCCTCTACAAAGTTTGGCTGCATACAATGTAACCACTGATGTAGACATTGATTATTCAAACAAATGAATTCAAAGAGAAAGATGCGGAAAGAAATTCTAAAATTTTCGTTTAGAAATAAGATATAAAATAAAAATAAAATACCAAAACTGGAGTACTGTTTGAGACACTTATCAGTTGAGAACTAATGATTATGCATCACTATATGAAACTGATGAATTGATTGCTCCCGTGCTTCAGTGGCAAATATCTCACGCATATTTACGACGAGGCGAGAATGGATCTGAAGTAAATGATTGATAAATGTACATTATCAAGATATAAAGAGTGTACTAGCGGTAAAATGTATGCCGTACTAGATAAAGTTGAATAATGATCAAAATATTGACTTAAGCTATTAGCCCCCAACCCCCTAATTTCGAATTATGGTATTTCGATGGCTGTTTTTTTTTCCAATCCTGTTATGGACCCGCTGACTTAAGAGGGCGTGTCTAATTAGTCAAGACCTACACTGGTTTTTTGTTTGTTAGATTATATTTATTCCCTCATACATAAGTAAACACCAACATCGTCAGATATTTTCCACTTGTATGTCAGTGTATATATTACAATGTTTTCCTAGTTCAATGTTTTTTTATTACTGTGTCATCTTTTGTTTTACATTGTTTTCCGGTTAAAGGTCGTATTATTTAAAGAGCTACTGTAAATATATAAGCACTTCAACGCAAAGCTAGATGCATGATAAATGTTAGTTTTACGCCGTATTTTATTTTTCTCAAGAAACCATTTTTTTTCATCTTTCTAATGCAAAAATAAATCATTACGCATTTCCTTTCTACTGTATTGAAGATAATTTTCATAAAACGGAAACTTAAGTGAGTATGGTTTAGTAATGATTAAGATAATTGTAGTTCTTTTATAATAGACAAAAAGGACAAAGATATCTTTTAAGTTTTGAGTTCTAGTTCTGTTAATAATCTGTATGAGTTTTTTGCCGATTTCCGCCGTGCCCTTTCCTTTGAGGAAAGAAACCGCCATTTCCAGACGGCCATTATGACGTCGTTGAAACACCGTGAAATTACGGGGAACAAAAGACGACGGTTACGTGTGTTATTACCTCCCCTGAAACTGTTGGATATGCCCTTAAGCGTACGTTATATCCCGTGGAAATTTTTGAGCATGTTCATAACTTTGAACGGACGTCCAACGGTAGGCGTCTGTTTTGTACGGTACTCGTCCGTTTCGTTTCAATTTTGTATCCGTTACTTGTCCGTTACACATCCGTTGGAGGTCAAAAAGACAAATTTACCAACGGATTTCAATCGGACGTTTCACAGATAAAACGGATGATGAACGAATGTGAAACGGAGTTCTACCGGACGTAAAACAGACACAACGGATGATTAACGGATCTGAAACGGGTAAATGCCAAATGAAAAACTTTCGCATCAGGAATGCCAGTTATTGATATGTCAGATTTCTTGAGGTTCATGAATTCTTATTATGCATAATCGATCTTAGAGTAAGGGCACGTCTTACTATCAAGCAACTCTTATTAATAGAGCTTTCTTATAAATTGACGAAAGGTACGAACGAACGTAAAGGGAGCACGTATTTCATTTCTACAATAACAGTTAACAGAGTCTTTGTTTTATCCATTAAAACAGCATTCTTTTCTAAATCAAGTTTGTTTAAAAATAAATAATATCGCAAATAATACACGATTTTAATATAATCAAGATAAACCACAGAAAAATAGTGTCAAATACACTTACGTCCGATACGTTACTTACGTAAACCACGAGTACACACAATTTCGCGGGAATTTTTTTTTTTTTCACGATTAACATTTCAATGACATTATTGAAGTACGTTGGGCTAAATTTAACGACAAGATTCACATTTCTTTTTATTTGTTATAGTACACTTTCAGCAAATTGTCAAAGTGGAATATCGAGATTTGCTAAAACAAAATGATGTTACAATGTTTTAAAAAGTAATGTTGAATAAATCTAGAAAAAAAGACTTTGTATATCAAGAAAATAAATCAACAATTTTGCACCATAAATATTGTGGATTTTATAATGACGATTAAACAGTACACATGTTTGGAAGATAGACGGGAAGTTGTCACTTATCGTCCAGTGGCTAATATTTCATGAATGTTCAGGACTATAGGTAAAAAGCAGTTATACGCTAAAATAACCATTCCATTGCTCCGGTGTATCATATATACACATTTAGAAAGGGGGCAATAAATATTACCAGGGAGAGGCGATGATTCAAAAGTTATGAAACGAGCACCAGCATATGGCATAGTATGAAGATCGTCCTTTTTTCTTCATTTTCAATTGGATTATTTTGAGCGTTGCAAATTTTGAATCAATGAAGTATTTGTGTTTCTGTTACGGATAAAGACAATGTATTTGATTTGACATTTTCTTATGTTACACAATGCAACATTGTAATATTGAAGAGTGAGGGAGGGGCCGGTTTTTAGTCTTCAAGGGGCATTTTTTTCGTTTGACTACTCTATATTTAGAATATTTTGTAGTGTTATCTCCTCCGACCTGGTGGTATCAATAATCATATTCTAATCTACCCTATCGTACGTCCCGAAATCCTAAATATATCTCAAGAAAAATCCAATTTAATAAGTTTCGTCGCTTGCACGATAATTGTCCACGACTACAATGTATTATTTAAATATGTCAAAACAAAGGATCCCTAAAACAAGTCTTACGTATGATTCGCCAAGCATACGTAACTTTCCGTCAATTTGTAAGAAAGCTCTTATAGAAGTTTCCCGATTTGCTACGTATCAGGTACAGTTGGTACAACATGTTCTTGGATTAATTTGCACTTCTCATAAGTGCAAATTGGAACCACACTTTTTTTTGTCGTAGAATCATCATCATCAAATTTGGCAATAATGTACCTCTGGGGATAAATAACACAATACAAAAAAAAAGTTGGTGTGGCTCGCCCGGTTCGGCAACTGGAGTGAAAATAGTGACAAAATCCTGTAGGATATTTTTTTCTCCCATAGGATTTTTAAAAATCCTACAGGATTTTGAGAAATCCTATAGGATAAAGTCATAATCCCATAGGATATTTTGTATATCCTACAGGATATTTAAATCCTAAGGGATTTATAATCCCTTAGGAGAATAAAAATATACTATAGGATATAGTTTCGCCCTTAGGATTTAAAAAATCCCGTAGGAAAAATAAAAGGATTTCCTATAGGATATTGTTTATCCTACAGGATATTAGTCTAATAAAATAATCCCATGGGATTAAAAATATCCGATAGGATTAATAAATATCCTAAGGGATTTCATAACAGAAAAAATATCCTGTGGGATAAAAAAGAATCCTAAGGGTAATAAATAAATCCTAAGGGTAATAAATAAATCCTAAGGGAGATTAAAAATCCTAAGGGAGATTTAAAATCCTATGGGAGATCAAAGCAACTCATAAGAGAGAAAAAAATCCTATGGGAGAAAGAAATATCCTATAGGAGAAATAAATATCCTATAGGAGAAACAAATATCCTATGGGAGAATGAAATATCTTAGAGAAAAATCTATTTGTGAACTCAACCAAAGAACAGAGAATAGTTTTATACGTTTTGTAGTAGGTAAGGATATTATTTTATTGGAGCAGACCAAATATTCCCAGATATTATTGTTTAAGAATTGTTAATTTTTCTACCAATGACACAAATTACCGATAAGTGTACTTCAAACATGGAGCTTGCATTGAGTTACTGCTACTGGTCCGTTTGTTATTTTATGTTTATTATTGCCATTTGCGTAGTTTCTTCTGTTACCTATTTCTACATTTGACTCTGGCTTCTTTTAAATCGAGTTTTCTCTTGTTTAATGCATTGTGGTTGTTTATTCCTCATTTGCTAAAGGAATAGGGGCCGGTTGAGATATCAAAAGTCATGAGTATACATCCATCGCCTGTCTCAAAGCAGAAACCTTTATCCTTTGGTAATCTCATGTGCTTTTTTTTCAATTTAAGTTCAAAAGTGCATTTTAGTGTTTAGTGTAGCAACCATTTCTCTGAACTATTATTCATTATTGTTTAGTGACCAAAAGAGGCCCGCCTCTATGTGCGGAATTTTCTTTCTGCATAGAGGACTCATCATTTTGAACTCATCAGGGTTCCTGTACTCAACCGACTTGTTGGGTACTGAGACATGACTGTGACACCATCTGAACAAAAACTGTGAATAAAATCAGAAGCAATTTTAAAACAACACATGGTGTTGGGGCTAAGAATACCACCAGCTTTTCATTGAAAGTAATGACAAGACAGAAACATGCGTCCAACGGGTATATCCAATACACTACAATTACTTAAACAACTTTGAAAATCGTACATAAGTGTTTTTGATTTTTTTATTTAGTATAGCTTGCTTTCCGTGAAGATATTTTTATTGTGGAGATGCCTGGATAGATTTGCCAGTAACCATACTTCTTCTGTTGTGTCCTCAATATGCATGTAGTATTTGCAACTGAACATTTACATTAACTTTCACCAATAAATTCTTCAACAAAATTTGATAATAACTGAAATTTTATGGAACTAAACACTAGATGTAACTAAAGACAGTATTGTTCACCTAGGTCTATGTGCATCTCTGACAACAGACACATCAACACGTTAGGCTAGAATATCACGGTACGTCTAAACACTGCTAAGGACTCCTTAGTGCACTAAGGACTATACAATGCCACTAAGGACTAGAAGGAGTGCTGTTGTGTGTATTATTTTTACATATTATGTTAGAGATTGATATTTCATGCATAAATTTCAAATTTTATAGAAAAATAATCATAAATAAACAAGATATTCAACATTATTTAGGCACGTGCCCGTTTTTCTTTGATATGCCGAAAATCAATGAACCGTTTGACAGGTGCCAAATGACAAAACAATTCATTAAACAATCATAATCTTTTTATTTTAGGTAATAAACAATTGTATCTAAAAAAATGTATGCTTAATATTTATAATTAAATGTGTTGTTCTTATGAAAAATTATTACAGAACAAATAATTTTGTTTTTGTTTTACATCTTTCCCGACAAAGTTATTTGCCACAGGTGCACGATTTTGATGTGCGCCTACTAAATGACTAATAAGTTAGAGTGTGGTCAGCTTGTTATGTAAGAGATATGAAGACAAAATAAATATATATATCGATAAGTGTTTTGTTTTTATTTTAATTTCGACAAAGATGCGTGTATATATACAAATGGTTTCACTAAAACAATACGATGGAATTGAGAGAGAGAAAATTATGTGTCGTTCTTGGGGTTTATCCAAACCACTAGTTTTCAACCAGCTTGATATTTGTTTACAAAGGCTCCATACGGCACTTATTTGTTTGTATATTTCGACATTTTATTATTCTTCTAAAAGTAAAAGAAGTTAAATAAATCATTTCCCGATTTTAAGTCAGATTAAGTTTCATTTTCAAATATATAAAAGAGACAAATGTTTTAAAAATGTTCCACAGTTTTTAGTACAGTATTCACGAATTTTTTTTTTCCAGTATGTGTTAATTGAGAGCTAAAGATATAATTCTGACAGAGAAAGAGAATGCTTCGTATGAATGCCTTGAAAATATGCCTTTACCACATGATGTGTAAATAATTATTTTTTGTAATGCAATATAATCAGAATATTTAAACCTAAATATATCACGCGAAAAAAAGAAAAAGCCGACAGAAATATTTTCAACTATAATTTCTTTAAATCTACTTTTCTTAAAGAAGAACAAGTATCACAGGCACTTGTCTCAGAAAAGGTATATAGGAAATTTTTTTCTGAGACAAATGCCTGTGGCAAGTATGTCAGAAGGAAATCCGATTTGTATTGTTTTTAACAAATTGTCTGCTTAACATATCGTACGAAATAATTTATGAAATAATGACTATGTGCTATGCGCTTTACTCACTGTTGAAGGCCCGAAATATATTACTCGAACGGGTCATATATGAACTTAGTGTGTTGCATGTAGTAAAAATGCATTATCTTATTGGTTTCGTTTTGTCCAGTTATACATTTCTTAAAATGTCTTCATATATGAAAATAAATTTTGAACAGTGCACCATAAGAAACAAACTAAAGTGTTCCAGCTCCAAACCAGTCTATTGTTCAAACGCATGTACGTCGTCGCCTGTCACCACATTAAAGCACGCTTGCAAGAAAAAATAAACAGAATAGAGATACGGGTACAAAAAACATTATAGATAATGTGTCCGACCACCTGAAATATAAAATTGGTTCAAGAGACAAAGAACGCTACGAAATATTAGATTAATTTTTCGGTACTACCGGGCTTATCACAGCCCAATAACAAGATGAATTTAATGAAAACACAACAAGCATCTGCCGGTTATCCAAACTTCAACACGTACTTTAAAAAATATATATATAAATGTGAATTAAATATCTATAAAAATTTGTATTTCAGTCACTTATTAATATGAACATCAAATAAAAATCCGACATTAGATATATTTCTCTGGTGACAAATTTATTATTTACAAGAAATATACACTTGAGAAAATACTTCTTCATTCAGATTTTTTTGTTAATAAAATTTCAACAACAATTCATTTATTAGTATCCAACTTTACCAAAAGGATTCCCGTGTAATCAATTAATATGTAATTTGACACGTGTCAAACGGTTCATGGATTTTCGGCATATCAAAGAAAAACAGGCACGTGTCTAAATAATGTTGAATATCTCCTTAATTTATTATTATTTTTCTATAAAATTTGAAATTTATGCATTAAATATCAATTTCTACCGTAATATGAAAAGAAATTGCATGTAACAGCTCTCCATCTAGTTCTTAGTGGCATGTTATCAGTCCTTAGTGCAATAAGGACTCCTTAGCAGTGTTTAGACACACCCAGAATATCATTCGTAACTAAAACTTTAAAAAAAAACATCATTATTGCTGATAATTTCAGAGATTAAAAGGACAAATCATTTTGCTTTTGTTTTATTTCTCTTCCTATAAATATTTTCGTGTGCATGGCTTTGATGGGCGCCAACTCTTAAATTAGAATATGGTGAGCTTGTTAAAATGTTTATACATGTATTAAAATGTTTTATCAAGAAAATGGAATAGAAATGTCGACAATAACAAACTGAGATAATCTATGCTGAAAATAGATATAAATATAATAAGTGGTATGAGTGCTAATATTACAGTTGATTTGGCAATGGAGAAAAATGTTCGTATCCATCAAAAATTTTAAAACTTTACACACTCCGTGTTCTCTTTGATTTTTTTTTTTTATAAAAACCTATCTCCATTTCCAAGTTGTGGTCCCTTATGCGGAATTTTGTTGAAATTTGAAGACTATTAAAAATTTAATAGGTCAAAGAATAGCCTTCAACATTTGAGGCTTTTTATAGCCAAGGCTGCGTTTAGTTTAAACATATTTTATTTAAAAATTGAATAGGTCAAAGAACAGCCTTCAACACGGATCCTTGGAAATTAGAAAATTTGCAATTAGAGGCCGCAAGAATAGTAACAGGTCTACTAATATTTACAAAACCTGAAACTTTAAATTCTGAGGTTGCCTGGGAATCTCTTTTTGAAAGAATAAGGATGTAGTCGTAACTAACTTTATACGGAAAATTTTTCCATTTTTTTTAAATTACCATGGTCTGTTGTTTTTAAACCACAATATTGGAATTAAGTAAAGAGTCAAAGTTGAAATCATGAATAAGTGTTCCGTGAAAATTGTTTTCGAAAATATAATTTGTTCATAATTCTTTAAAGTAATAAACTTTTTTCAAATAAATTCTGATCTTCCCTCATCTGATCACCAGCATGGCTTAAGGTATTACTTCCAAAGGTATTGTAAGGGGTGTGAGGTGACACTTCCAGGTATTCAAGCGATTTCCTGTCGGACTTGCAAGTTCATGCATCGTTTCACTTCTGCAGGTAATATTCAGTGTACACGGCCGATAACTTATAACTTTCCATTTTGAACTATCAGATGTATAATATACAACTCTGTCTTACTTGTCATAACTAAACTCATACGCTTGTTTATAAATAACATTTCTGGTGTAAAATAAAAATATAAATAATACCCAAAAAATAAGATTTGATGAAATTACAATCTATTTAAATATTTTTTCCAAGGTTGACTTTGGGAAAATGTAATATATACTCGATGTCAATAGTGAAGGACAGATTGGAACATACCAGAAATATTGATTTAAAAAAATGTACGCACTTGTCGATGATTCGTCTATACGACTGGGTAGAAAGTTACGGAACTATAGCGCAATTTAAAATATATACATGTATACATTAAACATAAGAAAAAAACATATATTTTGAATAAATTGGGGTAAAAGTTTTGTAAATAGACTAGTCCACGTATGCCAACAGTATGTAATCATCGAATGTCGATAGACTATTGTATACCAAAAGAAGAAGACGAAGAAGAAGAAGAGAACCAATTTGATTTAGATACAGGTCGATGTTTAACTTGCTTTGGTTCATCGAAGTTGTGGACATAGTAAAATCACAGATTTATATTGACGTTACGCACGGTATTGGTGCCACTTAGCGTTACACGACGTTCCTAATAAAACAACGATTTTGACGTTGTTCCAAAAAATGTACGCACTTGTCGACGATTCGTTTATACGACTGGGTAGAAAGTTACGGAACAAGACTGAAAAATACGGAACAAGACGGAACAAGACTGAAAGTTATGGAACAAGACGGAACAAGACTGAAAAAGTTTCAAACGTTGACCTTATATTACTCATGTGAAAATGCCGCTTAAAGTACAGAGAATTTCGATGTTGCTTCTTTATATGTTTTTATTTTTTTCAAGCGGGTGCAAATGCAAAATTCCAATTAATTAAAATAATTTTTAATATTTGAAAAGAATTGTCTGCAACAGTAACACAAAATAACAATTTGATGTCTTGTAAAATGATTTAAATATATAAAAAAGATGTGGTATGATTGCCAATGAGACCACATTTCACAAGAGACCAAATTGTCACAAAAATAAACAACTATCGGTCACTGTACGGCCTTCAACAATGAGCAAAGTCCATACCGCATAGTCTGTTTTACAAGGCCCCGAAATGACAATGTAAAACAATTCAGTCGAGAAAACTAACTGCCTCATTCATGTTACAAAATGAACGAAAAAGTCTGGTTACTTTAGTCTCTATAACAGAAAATACAAAACTGACAAAGCAAATGACAAGAGCTTAAATATTTGCTTGATTTCATCGTTTGTTCTTATCGTGGTTTTTTTTTAGAAATTATTCAGTTCTTATAAGTTTCAACAAATAAATTTATTGAATTATATATGTACAATACAATACACAAATAGATTTTTTTTTTGAAAACAAGCAGTTTTGATTATCCCCCTTGTAATAAACTAAATATATTTTGACATTTATGACATTTTAATTACAATTGATAATATTTATAATAATCATATATATACTATTTTTTCCCGCAACAGTGTACTGTCTCAAGTATTTCGTAAATGTCGTATTACTTTAGTAATATTTATAATGGGATACACTCTAATCTTTTTGTCAACAATAGCTGGTGCTGTTTTGGAGGTATCATTTAATGCATGGGAATATTGTATCCATCATGATGAAAATAAAGAAATCGAATTGCTTATCAGCGATAATTTTTTTTTAAACCTTAATCTTTTATTTTACTACGATTTCACTGCTTCTAGAAAACCTTGCTCGTGATTTTATACGATAAAACTTATTTTGTGCACAAGAGAATGCATCAAACAGTCCTTACTGGAACTGAGTTGCCTCGACCTTTATATTCTAAATATAGATTTCCGTTTCTGTATGGCTAGGTTTTTGTTTTCTGTATATTTACAAAAAGATTAGAATAAAGAATATTTTCTAATATTTAAATATAAATTGGAATAATTAGAAATTATTTATTATTAATATCTTACTTGTACCTTACTGGTGTCGTTATAACTGCATAGACGGATCCAAAAGGGGGTGTGGCTTGGGGTCCGCCCCGCCCCCTTTTCGTGGGAAAAGTTTGGTTGATTATGTAGGGAATCACTGAAGCATGGCTGGAGCGCCTCACCTTTTATGTCAGTCAGCGGGCCCCCTTATGAAAAGTTCTTGATCCGCCACTGAACTAGTGCTAATGGCAAAAATGTGTTCAAAATTGTGTTGACTTCTCATTAAAATCAATTTTTATTATTAAAGCTATCTTTTCGGTCATTGGAGCAACATTTTTTCTTAAAACGCAACACACATTGTAAAAATATCGATCTATCTTTTTCCTTATATTTTGTCACTGAACTGTTTAATAAAATAGTTGATTTTTTGAGTCGAAATCATCACGATATTATTTCATCTTGTTCCTTTATTATTATTATGTCACTAGATATTGTTAATACATGAATATTGGTAAATATTGTCGCGAGTGAATTTGTGTATTGCACGTGCCTGCGAGGAGTATAATATAATCTACGAGGGGTAATATCCATTAATCCTTTTGTCGTGCAGCAATGCTAGAAAAACTTCTTACAACACAGCGTATTTTGTTCACTGATAACGGCAATAATTTGACGCTATATTTACACTTAGTATAATTCAATATGAATATGTCTTTCTAACTCTTCGTAATGCTCTACGGAAAATACTATGTTTCTATATAATGTCTTTTGCACCATTTACAACTGATTTATGGACTCACAATAAAGGATCATTTTGGTAAATGTTTCTATGTAATTTGTTCAGGTTTATATGTACTAGTATCATGAATACGATATTACTTAAAGTAGTTCAACTCCAGTCTTTCTTAATAGTTTTCTCTCTCGGCTTACTGCGAAAAAGATATATGAACAGTTGTGTTTTAAAAAAGGACATGTTTCTAAAATTTATATAGCATAGTGATAGGAGTTTTTTTTTTAAGAAAAACTTTTAGCCCGAGGGTAAAGATTATTGTCCAAAAAGGAAGGATGCCAAGTAAATATGATATCAGTCATAGCTCTATGCATAATTGTTCATGGTGAAGTTTTAAACGACCTTGAATTGTCTTTCTTATAACTTTACTCCGGACGACCTTGACTAGGTTAACAGACCTTGCACGGACAGGCTGAAATGAGATTTGGTTTTAAATTTATTTTTTCATTATTCTTTTGTTATTGAGGTCAATTTATTTTGTTGAAATACATTTTATTTGTTCATGTTTTCAAAAAAACTTACCAAAATAAATACAGAACTTTAACATTTCATAATGATTCATAAAGTTATTACGAACAAAATTTATATAGGTTTTTAATTTGTATTGTAATTTAGCTTCTTTTTGTCTATGTAGTTTCACGGGGACATAACTCTTGACTTTTAACCTTTCGCACCAACGGTTACTTGCAACGGTTGCTTGAAAGCATAATCGAGTGCACACAATATTGTTTCCTATGAATACAAGAAGTAACCAAATGAAATAAGTCCCAAATTACAGGTAAAAATTCTCAAAACTGTTTTACATATGATTCCTAAAACATTCGTTGATATTAAGTGTATACATCAATTATTTCCATAAGTTAAATGACGGCTTCCACTTCGTACTACGGTTGGTACGGTAGCAAATCGGGAAACCTCTATTCCAACCAGACACTGCCCTTTGGCGGCATTTTGAAGAACAAACCAAAACCAGTTACTCAGAAACATTTTCAATATTTATGCCATGCATTATTATTGTCACCTTTAATTTTTTCCGTATATCTTGTTCATCCGTTTTATCTGGTACACTTCCATTAGGTGTATCCTTTTTTTGCTGTACTCGTCCGTTGGATGTACGTTTGACATCCGTTCTGTCTAGTACGTTTCCGTTTCTCGTACGGTACATATCCGGTGTGTGTCCGGTATGCATTCGTTACGCCTCCGTTTGTTTTGGTCACTTCATAAACGGATTCCCAACGGATAACAATTTTGTCAACGGACAACTTTTATTTTCATTCATTAGTCCTCCGTTCGTGCTATCTGGTAAGGTGTGACCGAGGCTTTACACGGTTTGACTGGATCCGGTCCGACTTGTCTCGGAGACGAGTTTTCTACATTACTCAAAACATCTCATCAACGTCCATTTCTGGATCTGTTTCATGACCTGGTTACTTTCATAAAGCAACAACCTTATTTGTCAAGACAAGTTGAAATTGCCGCCAATAAATGTATATATTTATTTCCTCTATCATAGATATTTGTTGTACACTAACAATATTCCTGCGCATTTTGCCATTTGGAAAATATAAACGAATTGTAATTACAGATTTTCGTCGATGAAAAATTTACACAATTGTTCTCTGACATTTAATAGCCAAAAGCACAGGTGATAATAAACTACATAAACATTTCTATTGAGCACTACTTCTTATGTGTAACTTCAAAACTTTTGGGTGGTTCGACGAACATTTAAGGTTTTTCTGGTCATACTTTTTGTATTACAGAATTAAAAGTATATAAATATTTATAAATAAAATAATTGCCACCTACATGTAGATGATAACAACGGCACCTATTTTAGCATTAATTGGATAGAACACAAATCTAGGGTGCTTACATGAGGCAGCTTAAGCCCCAGTCCCACTAGACCTCGATCGCACCACGCTCACCGCGATCTAAAATAAATTTAGATCGTGGTTAGGTCGCGGTATGAGCGGCATGAAAATGTTAATTTTCGTTGCTTTCACGATGCTACAACGTCCTAATAACGCTTCTACAACGATCCTGCTACGATTAAACGACGTTCTCACCGCGCCCTCACTACGCTTATTAGGATCTTTCTACGCTCTTCACTCACGTTCTCACTACGACCATACCACGAGTTATCCGATTGCCACACGATCTTACTGCGATTATATCAAGTTCTTACATGCAGGATTTTACTACGTTCATACCGCGATCTTACTACGTTTTCAGCAATACCGTCAATATCGTGTTTCATATCAATATAGTTCCACTCCTTCTATTTCTGATTAAAACGGAGATTTCTCGGAAACAATACAGTCATGCCACCAAAATCTACTAGAACACGTGGGCGTGGTGGTAGGGGTTGATGTAGAGGCAGAGGGAGCAAAGTATGAACGCCATACTAAACTCCAAATAGTACACAAGAAACTAAAATTAAAAATAGTACAAGACTAACAAAGGCCAGAGGCTCCTGACTTGGGACAGGCGCAAAAATAGTGAAGTTAAACATGTTTGTGAGATCTCAACCCTCCCCCTATACCTCTAGCCAATGAAGAAAAGTAAACGCATAACATACGCACATTACAATTCAGTTCAAAAGAGAAGTCCGAGTCTGATGTCAGAAGATGTGACTAAAGAAAATAAAGAAAATGACTATAATACATAAATAACAACAGACTTCTAGCAGTTAAATGACATGCCAGCTCCAGACTTCAATTTAACTGATACTATACACATAAGTAGTATAATACGACCAATCCAACCTAAATTACAACCTATTGCTGGTCCATAAAGCTCAAATGACGATATTTAAGTGAACGATAGCAGAGATGATACAGATGTGTCAATATATATAGGAAGATGTGGTATGAGTGTCAATGAGACAACTCTCCATCAACGTAAAAATCTATAAAAGTAAACCATTATAGGCCAAGGTACGGCCTTCAATACGGAGCCTTGGCTCACGCCGAACAGCACGCTATAAAGGGCTCAAAAAATACTAATGTTAAACCATTTAAACGGGAAAACCAACGGTCTAATCTATATAAAAACGAGAAGCATGGTTGAGCCGTTAGAGCAAATGGATAAATACATTCAGACAAACAAAATATAGGGAGTTTTTTTTTATATATTTTATGTGAAAATGACAATAAAAATGATGGTCGTAGTGTGAACGTAGTAAGGTCGTGAGGAGAGCGTGATGAGGACGGCCAGGGCGTGCTAGAATCGTACTATGGTCATGAACAGTGTGGTAAAGTCGTAGTGGAAGCGTAGTTGGGTCGCGGTGAGAACGTGATGGTCGTAGTAAGGTCGTAATAACGTCGCTGTGAGATCGTAGCGCAATCTCTCCGAATAGAATCACGCTTTCGCTACGCTCTCGCTACGATTGTACAGCGACCTTTGCGATCTTACTACGATCTTAGTGCGCTCTCACTACGCTTCTACTACGACATAATTTCGCCACGACCGCACCACGATTGTTTTGAACATGTTCAAAGTTGACCACGCTCTTCACGATCTTGAAGACCTCACCACGATCGTGGTACGACCTTACTGCGACCTACACGATCGTACCACGATCATCAAAATTTGCATTTTTTCACAGATCGTAGTGCGATCGTGGGCTAGTGGGACTGGGGTATTAACTGCCTAAAAATAAAAAATGTATTTGTAACTAGCTGGTGCGGACGAAATACTAACTGATGCGCACGATTTACTAACTGGAGCGCACGAGTTACTAACTAATGCGCATGAATTAATAACTTGTGCTCACGAGTAAAGCAACTGGTGTGAACGATACTGATGCGCACGAGTAAAGCTAGATTCACACTGCCGATCAGATCAACTCGATGATCCCGATTGTCCTAATTTCCACGACCAAACTCAAACAAATTCTTGATCTGGCCTGTTTACGACTTCTACCCGACCGTCATCCGACTGTACACGACATTAAATCGACCATTCACGACTCCTTAATAACTTCAGTACGACTCCATCCCGACAACAAAATGAATACATATTCGATAATTCTGATCAATTCACGATCTTTACACGACTACAGTGGGGGCCCACTGACTGACCTAAGAGGGGGCCCGCTCCAGTCACGCTTCAGTGATTCCCTATATAAGCAACCAATTTTTTTCCCAAAAAGGGTGGGGCCCGGGCCCCCTGCCCCCCCCTTAATCCTTCTCTGGACTAGCTAGACAGAATCAACTATTCACGATCTCAGCCTGATCTTGACCAGACCAGATCGACCTGATCGTATATGGGTCGTAGGAATAATCGGGAATTGGTCAGGTATGCACATTTTTAGTGTAAGAACGTCCGAATTTTTTATTCCCTGCGGGTTCGGAGTGGGCATTTAGTGTTACCCTTGTCCGTCCGTACGCACGTACGTCCCAACAAGACCCTTTATAATGTTATGTATGCTAGCTGGGGTTTTATTGGTGTCCCATGGACATAGTCTCCGTTTATTTGGTTATATTCAGTAGAAGGTCCGAGTAAAATCATACATTTAAAATATCCACATAGAAATAAAGCAGTTGGATTTGTGGGCAAGGTGGTAAGAGCTCAGAGAGACAGGTTAATAGCTTTGACGGAGTTTGTAGAGTGCATAGAAGACGAAGAAGATGGTGTAGACATCAACAGGCACCGAGAAATCTAGGTGAGGCAGTGGCTGACACGACGACCACTGTGTGGGCAGTTTGAGAGACTTGCACTATCTCAATAAAGAGGAATCCAATGCTTTTAAAAACTTCCTCGTAGTGGACACTGATATGTAATGGTAGTTTTATTGCTCTTTTTTTTAAATGACACCACAAAATGAGATTTGTCACTCAGTCTGGATTAGTACTTATGTTAGATAGCAATACACATAAACTTGACCATCCCCATTTTCTTGCTTTCTTATCGTGAAATAAAAGCGTACTGTTTGTCAAATATATATGCATAAGTATGTAATCTACAATTTTCATCGATTTGATATCCAGTAGTTGAATGGTTAAAGATATTTATTTTCTTTTTGCTGTATGGCAACAACCTGTATGTATTTGCCAAAAAAATATAGCAAAAAGAGGGTAAAGATATCACATATTTACCCTAAATTTGACCCAAATAAGGAAATGAATAAGGAATTGAAAATTGAATAAGGAAATGAATATCAAATAAGGAAATAGAAACCAAATAAGGAAAAAGAAACTGAATAAGGAAATGAAAATTGAATAAGGAAAAAAAAAACGAATAAGGGAATAGAAACCGAATAAGGAAATAGAAACCGAATAAGGAAATAGAAACCGAATAAGGAAATGAAAATCGAATAAGGAAATAGAAACCGAATAAAAAAAAAGAAACCGAACAAGGAAATGAAAATCGAATAAGGAAAAAAAAACCGAATAAGAATAAGGAAATGAAAATCGAATAGGAAATAGAAACCGAATAAGGAAAAAGAAACCGAACAAGGAAATGAAAATCGAATAAGGAAATAGAAAACGAATAAGGAAACGAAAAAAAAAATGAGGAAAAAAAAAATTTGAGGAATTAATTTTTGAGGAAAAAAAATTTTGAGGATAAAAAAAAAATTTGTGAAAAAAATTTTGAGGGAAAAAAAAAAGTCAGTTTGGACTTGTAATATTTTTCAAAATTTGAATATCGAAAAAGGAAACCAAATAAGGAAATAAAAATCAAATAAGGAAAGAGAAACCGAAAAAGGAAATGAAAACCGAAAAAGGAAAAAGAAACCGAATAAGGAAATGAAAATCGAATAAGGAAATAGAATCTGAATAAGGAAAAGGAAACCGAATAAGGAAATGAAAATTGAATAAAGAAATAAAATCCGAATAAGGAAAAAGAAACTGAATAAGGAAATGAAAATCGAATAAGGAAATAGAAAATGAATAAGGAAACGAAAAAAAATGAGGAAAAAAAAAATTTGAGGAAAATTTTATTGAGGAAAAAAAATGTTGAGAAAAAAAATTTTGAGGGAAAACAAAGTAGTGAAACAAAAATTTGAGGGAAAAAAAAATCAATTTTGACTTGTAATATTTTTCAAAATTTGAATATCGAAAAAGGAAAAAGGAAATCGAATAAGGAAATGAAAATCGAATAAGGAAATAGAAACCGAATAAGGAAATGAAAATCGAAAAAGGAAAAAGAAACCGAATAAGGAAATGAAAATTGAATAAGGAAATGAAAATCAAATAAGGAAATAGAAATCGCATAAGTAAAAAGAAACCGAATAAGGAAATGAAAATCGAATAAGGAAAAAGAAACCGAATAAGGAAATAGAAACCAAAAAAGGAAATAAAAATCGAAAAAGGAAAAAGAAACCGAATAAGGAAATGAAAATCGAATAAGGAAATAGAAACCGAAAAAGGAAATGAAAATCGAAAAAGGAAAAAAAAAACGAATAAGGAAATGAAAATTGAATAAGGAAATGAAAATCGAATAAGGAAATAGAAACCGAATAAAGAAAAAGAAACAAAATAAGGAAATGAAAATCGAATAAGGAAAAAGAAACTGAATAAGGAAATGAAAATCGAATAAGAAATAGAAACCGAATAAGGAAAAAGAAACTGAATAAGGAAATGAAAATCAAATAAGGAAAAAGAAACTGAATACGGAAAAAAAACGAATAAGGAAAAAGAAACCGAATAAGGAAATGAAAATCGAAAAAGGAAATAGAAACCGAATAAGGAAAAAGAAACTGAATAAGAAAATGAAAATCGAAAAAGGAAATAGAAACCGAATAAGGAAAAGGAAACCGAATAAGGAAATGAAAATCGAATAAGAAAAAAGAAACCGAATAAGGAAATGAAAATCGAATAAGGACAAAGAAACTGAATAAGGAAATGAAAATCGAATAAGGAAATAGAAACCGAATAAGGAAAAAGAAACCAAATAAGGAAAAAGAAACCGAATAAGGAAATGAAAATCGAAAAATGTTTTGAGGAAAAAAAAACAATTTGTGTCTGGTTCAAGATTGAAGGTTCTCTTATCTGCAGGTCAACGAACACAGGTTAACTCTCAATAACTTTAAACAGTAATGTTTTAGTTTGCAAATGCCTTTACATCAAATATGTCAATAAAAACGACCAAGGATGGCTTCATGCTGGTTTACTTTGAACAAATGTGTACAAAAATCTTACCCTCAATAACTTTCACTAAACGGTCATTAAAATAAAAACACGATCATTTATGACCTGTTTATAGAACAATAATTCAATAGCATGACAAAATAAAATGTCTTCCAACACTTATAATGGAACTTTATGCGTCATTCAGACAAGTTAGAGGTTTAAATAGCTATAAAACAGGTTTAAAAGAGGCACTAGCTGTCAACTTTATGTTCATCGACTTAAAATCCCCATATTTGATTTATAACGATGTAAACCATTTATCCAAATTATAAAAAATATAAAATAAGCAATATACTGGACATGGGCTCGATAATATGTAGCTTAGTTTCGTGCGTTTTTAGTCTTGGACGTCATCTGATTTACTGTTGAGTTGACCTCCGAATACCTCCGATTGACATGAAAGGGATATAAACACAATATATAGATATAAATAGATTTTAGACTAGTGCATTTGGATTTTTCTAGGTCTTGCATAAAGCTCGACATAGGGATAGTGACCCGGCGGCGGCGGCGGCGTCGGCGTTAACCAACCTCTTAACAGCTTTGTATTTTAGAAGATGGAAGACCTGGAGGCTTCATACTGTGTATATATATGATTTCTTTTGCGAAATTTCCGTCTGTTACATGTCAATTTTCCTTGACCTCGTTTTCATGGTTCAGTGACTACTTGAATAAATATTTAGTTTTTTTAATATCAATTTACCTCTTATTATGAGTAACATGCAAACTATATTTGGTATGTGCGTACCTTGCAAGGTCATCATGCCTGTGAAACAATTTTCACTTGACGTCGACTTCATTTCATAGATTAGTGAACAAGCTAAAGTTTTGGTGGTCATGTCCATATCTTAAAAACTATAAGGAATATGTCTACTATAATTGGTATAGGAATGATTGTAAGGTGTATATGTTCAACTGACAGGTGTCATCTGACCTTGAACTCATTTTCATGGTTCAGTGGTCAAAGTTAAGTTTTTAAGTTTTGGTCTTTTGTTCAAATACTATATGCAATATGTAAACTATATTTGGTCTATGGAAATATTTATTGATGTACATGTCAGTCTCGCAGGTTTATTTGATCTTGGCCTCATTTTCACAGTTCATTGATCAGTGTTAAGGTTTTGCGTTTTGGTCTGTTTTTCTGAAACTCTAAGCAATACGCCAACTATATTTGTTGTATTGAAGGATTATAAGCTGTACATGACTGTCTGGCATGGTTTATCAGACCAGATCAACTTTATTTAGTGTATCGAATGATTGTAAGGTGTACATTTATTTCTTGTTTGGTTTATATGACCTTGACCTCATTTTCTTTGGATCATGTTAGGTTTAAGTGATACAGTTGTAACTTGTAGTTAAGCTTTATATTTAGGACTATCAACATAATATCAATAGTTAGTAAAGAAGGCTGTATAATAATGATTTATTTGTGTATAGAATAAGTCAATCAAAGTATACGCACAATGCATACTGTATCCATCTCTAGCTAAGGTGTTGATTTGAAGTTCACGTGAATACGGATTTAATGAGGTCGAATTATTAACTTGCAAGTGAATAATTCATCATCACTGTTTCTTAGCTAATTTTGACAAAATTGAACCATACTGGCTGTTCAAGGCGATATCTTTTTCACTTTCATTAATGATTGAAAAACATAATAATCATATTTGATATTTTTCATGTATCTGGTAACTTTAATCAATCATTTTCTTCATAAGAAAATATGTAAAAAGTGCATGTACCAAGTGAAGAATATGGCAAATGTTATCCATTCGTTTGGTGTGATGGAGCTTTTGATCTTGTCATTTTATTACAGACTATCTGTTTATAATTTTACTCGGATTCGGTATTTTTAAATTTGTTATTTCACCTTTTAACTCTATCGATGAAGGATCTGTAACACATCAATTAAGAATACATTTATTTAAAGATTTATGCTGAGTTCATACGTAATTCGAATTCAATTCGCATTAACTAATTCAAATTAGTTTAATACGCATTCGAAAAGTGTTACGTCCTAACG
The DNA here is from genome assembly GCF_965363235.1 of Mytilus galloprovincialis. Classification (NCBI taxonomy): domain Eukaryota; kingdom Metazoa; phylum Mollusca; class Bivalvia; order Mytilida; family Mytilidae; genus Mytilus; species Mytilus galloprovincialis. Next base: position 76,258,773 of record NC_134845.1, on the reverse strand, counting down.
TCAATTCTTATTCGAACTGGAATGCGCGTCAAATTCGCTTTACTGTCCTAACGATGTTAACTTTTAATTCGTATTAACAAAAACGTAATTCTTATGCGAATTGGTAATTTCGAATCAATTCGCATTAAAAAAAAACAATATTGTGTGAACGCCATTATCGAATTCGATTTGCATTCGATTCGAATTCAATTCATGAATTTTATGGTCAATACTATGAATCTGAACTATGTAAGTCTATAGAACCAACATTATACATGATTTTCTTTATTACAATAATTTCCCCTCTATTTCAGATAATGGAGTGTCAACCATGCCAAGAACAGGATCAAACTGCATCTGCAGAATTTTGGTGCACCGAATGTGAGGAAGCGCTTTGTAGCAACTGTAAATCCCTCCACAGATCATTCAAACTTAGCAAAAATCACAACTTGTCTGCATTGCAACCCCTTTCAAGAAACCAATCGTCTGACAAGCCGGCAGAACGGACAGATAATGAAAAAGACAAATGGCTCATCTGTGATGAACATCGCGATAAATATTTAGAATACTTTTGTATTAAACATGACAAGCCGTGTTGCATTCTTTGTAAACGACAATACCATAGGGATTGTTGCGAAGTTGAGAAGATTGATGACGTTATAGATGAAAGCAAACTGGCAGTTACCACAGATAACCTCTTATCGAGGATCGAAAAACGCAAAAATATCTTGACCAAAGCCGAGAACAATGAAATATCACATATGGAAGATCTCGAAACCATTAAAGTTAATTGTATTCAAGAATTAAAGGACACTAGAATTATAATTGATAAACATCTAGATTTTTTACAAAATGAGGTCGAGCAAGATATAAACAAAATGTATGAAAACGATAATAAGGAATTAAGTAAAAGGATAAAGGGTCATACAGCCAAAATAAAATATATAACCGACCTACAAAAAATAATTGATGACACCTTAAACCAATCTACGTTGTCTCGGGGACAAAAATATTTGACGTTAATGCGCATGACACATTTGGAGGATGGTAACATGGAAAGGCAAGAGACCCTACCAGAATGCAATTTGCAAGTTATCAGTGACGTCAAACTGTCCTACGAGCAAACGGAAGATAGTATAACCATCCGAATTAATCGCAATTTGCAGAGAACAGATGACAAGCTTGATAAATCTCTAGAAAATGGAGATGACATTGAATCGTGCTCTTCTGTAGTTGAACTTGAACCAAACGAACCAGAAGCCAACAGTTTTGCATTATCTGAACCAGTTCCAGAATCACCATTAACTTCTCTTCAGAAAAACGCAATGTCTATGCCTGAATCACGCCCTGCGACCGTGTCCTCAGAATTGTCATTAGTGTCATTACCTGTGAAATTGTCGTCGTTTTCTGTACCAGAGACTACCACGGCTCCTTGTGCAGCAAGTAGCGGAAAAGGCTCACCATTCGAATTCATTTTGCGAAATTCGTTTTTTATTGAAAAAAGAAACAAATATATTATCATTAGCGATGCCAAATTCATGCCAAACAATTTCAACATAGTTATAACAGAAAAATCTAACCCTAGGTGTATGGTGTATACCAAGGATGGTCAGAAAAAAGGCCAAGTTCAGCTAAGTGGTGAACCAGAGAGTATTGCAGTTATAAAATGCAATCGCGTTGGTGTAACTGTTATTTATGAAGAAAAGGTGTGTGTGATAGATACAGATACATGGCAGTTCACAAACATCATCGATGTTCATGACGAATGCAAAGGACTCGTTTATTTTAAGGACCACCTTATAGTTAACTGCGAATATGAAGGTCTTGTGTATATTAATGATACCGGACAAATAGTCAGACAAAATAGTAATATAGCAGGGGAATTATACTTTCATCTTGACAAACATGGGAATCTTTACTCCGCTAAAATGGAAACTAAACACATTCATGTATACAACCTGACTAGTAATAAACGTTCTATATACCATCTCAAAGGCCTTGATAATCCGACAGGAATGACAACCGACAGAGAAAATAATGTATTTGTTGCATGTAATGACAATGACACCATTTTTGTGAAGCAGTCACTTCACTCACCAGCCAAGGTTGTTTTGGACAGTTCAGATGATATTGAAAGACCAATGAGTATAGACTACGATCTGGACAATGATGAACTACTCGTGGTGAATGACGATGCACATTCGATATTTATATTCAAGAAAAAGTAGGAACGTGCTACATGTGATAGCTGTGTTGAGTTAGTGTATCTGGTAACTTTAATCAATCATTTTCTTCATAAGAAAATATGTAAAAAGTGCATGTACCAAGTGAAGAATATGGCAAATGTTATCCATTCGTTTGGTGTGATGGAGCTTTTGATCTTGTCATTTTATTACAGACTATCTGTTTATAATTTTACTCGGATTCGGTATTTTTAAATTTGTTATTTCACCTTTTAACTCTATCGATGAAGGATCTGTAACACATCAATTAAGAATACATTTATTTAAAGATTTATGCTGAGTTCATACGTAATTCGAATTCAATTCGCATTAACTAATTCAAATTAGTTTAATACGCATTCGAAAAGTGTTACGTCCTAACGTCAATTCTTATTCGAACTGGAATGCGCGTCAAATTCGCTTTACTGTCCTAACGATGTTAACTTTTAATTCGTATTAACAAAAACGTAATTCTTATGCGAATTGGTAATTTCGAATCAATTCGCATTACAAAAAAACAATATTGTGTGAACGCCATTATCGAATTCGATTTGCATTCGATTCGAATTCAATTCATGAATTTTATGGTCAATACTATGAATCTGAACTATGTAAGTCTATAGAACCAACATTATACATGATTTTCTTTATTACAATAATTTCCCCTCTATTTCAGATAATGGAGTGTCAACCATGCCAAGAACAGGATCAAACTGCATCTGCAGAATTTTGGTGCACCGAATGTGAGGAAGCGCTTTGTAGCAACTGTAAATCCCTCCACAGATCATTCAAACTTAGCAAAAATCACAACTTGTCTGCATTGCAACCCCTTTCAAGAAACCAATCGTCTGACAAGCCGGCAGAACGGACAGATAATGAAAAAGACAAATGGCTCATCTGTGATGAACATCGCGATAAATATTTAGAATACTTTTGTATTAAACATGACAAGCCGTGTTGCATTCTTTGTAAACGACAATACCATAGGGATTGTTGCGAAGTTGAGAAGATTGATGACGTTATAGATGAAAGCAAACTGGCAGTTACCACAGATAACCTCTTATCGAGGATCGAAAAACGCAAAAATATCTTGACCAAAGCCGAGAACAATGAAATATCACATATGGAAGATCTCGAAACCATTAAAGTTAATTGTATTCAAGAATTAAAGGACACTAGAATTATAATTGATAAACATCTAGATTTTTTACAAAATGAGGTCGAGCAAGATATAAACAAAATGTATGAAAACGATAATAAGGAATTAAGTAAAAGGATAAAGGGTCATACAGCCAAAATAAAATATATAACCGACCTACAAAAAATAATTGATGACACCTTAAACCAATCTACGTTGTCTCGGGGACAAAAATATTTGACGTTAATGCGCATGACACATTTGGAGGATGGTAACATGGAAAGGCAAGAGACCCTACCAGAATGCAATTTGCAAGTTATCAGTGACGTCAAACTGTCCTACGAGCAAACGGAAGATAGTATAACCATCCGAATTAATCGCAATTTGCAGAGAACAGATGACAAGCTTGATAAATCTCTAGAAAATGGAGATGACATTGAATCGTGCTCTTCTGTAGTTGAACTTGAACCAAACGAACCAGAAGCCAACAGTTTTGCATTATCTGAACCAGTTCCAGAATCACCATTAACTTCTCTTCAGAAAAACGCAATGTCTATGCCTGAATCACGCCCTGCGACCGTGTCCTCAGAATTGTCATTAGTGTCATTACCTGTGAAATTGTCGTCGTTTTCTGTACCAGAGACTACCACGGCTCCTTGTGCAGCAAGTAGCGGAAAAGGCTCACCATTCGAATTCATTTTGCGAAATTCGTTTTTTATTGAAAAAAGAAACAAATATATTATCATTAGCGATGCCAAATTCATGCCAAACAATTTCAACATAGTTATAACAGAAAAATCTAACCCTAGGTGTATGGTGTATACCAAGGATGGTCAGAAAAAAGGCCAAGTTCAGCTAAGTGGTGAACCAGAGAGTATTGCAGTTATAAAATGCAATCGCGTTGGTGTAACTGTTATTTATGAAGAAAAGGTGTGTGTGATAGATACAGATACATGGCAGTTCACAAACATCATCGATGTTCATGACGAATGCAAAGGACTCGTTTATTTTAAGGACCACCTTATAGTTAACTGCGAATATGAAGGTCTTGTGTATATTAATGATACCGGACAAATAGTCAGACAAAATAGTAATATAGCAGGGGAATTATACTTTCATCTTGACAAACATGGGAATCTTTACTCCGCTAAAATGGAAACTAAACACATTCATGTATACAACCTGACTAGTAATAAACGTTCTATATACCATCTCAAAGGCCTTGATAATCCGACAGGAATGACAACCGACAGAGAAAATAATGTATTTGTTGCATGTAATGACAATGACACCATTTTTGTGAAGCAGTCACTTCACTCACCAGCCAAGGTTGTTTTGGACAGTTCAGATGATATTGAAAGACCAATGAGTATAGACTACGATCTGGACAATGATGAACTACTCGTGGTGAATGACGATGCACATTCGATATTTATATTCAAGAAAAAGTAGGAACGTGCTACATGTGATAGCTGTGTTGAGTTAGTGTGTGACTTGGTAAACTATTTGGCTGTTCGCATGTTCTCATCAACAGACATTCGTCGTTTCGTGATTTACTATTTAGTCGGATCTGGTTGTTTGTCGTAGTAAAATTATACGTTCAAGGAACTTAACAGAAATATTTACTATTTTAGTTGATATAATTTGTAAGTAATCGTTCCCTTTTTGACATGAATGTGATAATTATACCGGTATTTCAATGTAGATTTTAAAACTTAATCCTTAAATATAAAATAATTTGAATAAGAAAATAATTCGTTTTATAAATTTGGTGTGCTCAATGCTCTTTTGTCAATAAATCTTTACCAGTGCGAAGGTACAGAAACGCTAGGAACCAAACAAATTAAAGCAAAGGATTAAAGCAACGTGGTGGTTAAGCTTTACATTCTATACAAAATGAGAAAAAAAAAATATCCTCATCAAAGCAATTGGTGATTGACATTAAAATACAAGAACAAACAAATCAAAAATTCGTTTAAAGGGACATTAGCTGTCAATTCATGTTCACTGATTTGATTCAAATTCTTATGTTTGATTTATAACCACGTAAAACATTTATCCCAATTGTGAAATGTGTAAAAAAACAATTTACAGATCATAAGTTCGATATTATGAAGCTTCGTTTCTTCCGTATTTAAGGCTTGACGCCATCGAATTAAATATTGAGTTGACGTCCGATGGTCGAAAAGCGATATAAACAAAAAAATATACATATAAATTAGGAATGTCAAAATATCTGAAATTTAATACTCGGATACTCGGTCATGATACTCGAGTACTCACGAGTACTTGGATGAATCTTAAACGTCTTTTGAAAAGTTTAGATTTTAGGTGGACTGCAGCGTTTTTGTTATTACCGTTCATAAACATAGCTTGCTCTTATGATTTTTTTGGTGTCAATTTAACAATGAATTACCGACCGCCGTTCCTACAAATAACCTATCGTAATAGCAATTATCCTTGTTTACGTGTTCATGAACCCAGAGACATATAATATAATAATATGAATGAACAAAATTCCAATAAAATTAAAAATATTTGCATACAAAGTCCGACAAAGAAGACTACATTTTTATCATCTGTTCCTGAGGAGTCGGTCTTTTTTATATTACGACTTGTCCATTAATTTGTCAACAACATTATTGGACTTCAAATTTTTTGTGCTTTTTCGTGTCGCTCAGCCTTACTTTTTTCTTTGTTTTTTTTTGCACTATCGTTTGTCTTATTTTCCTTTTTTTAGCATGACATTGTCAGTTTATTTTCGACTTTTGGGTTTGAAAGTTGATACGTACTTTCGCCTATCTTTAGTTAAGTTTCAAACACAGAGTAATTAAATTAATTTAGATATACATCTCATACCAATCACGTTTATATAGAAGTCTTGATTAACGAACAAAAGTAAATTTTACACCCGTGATGAGTTGATTATTAATCCATGAAAGTGTTGATCCGGGTTAGGCGAGCGCCGATTTGAGAAAAAGCCTCTTGTTAAGGTTTTTAATGCACCTATCTAGCACATAGCTAATTTTGGTATCAATTGAAAGAAAAACTTCTAGAGCATAGGATTTGGGTGGTCGTCAAAGTTCCCTATACTTTGGATTATACGGTGACATTTAACATTGATATATATATATATATTGATTTAAAAAAAAAAAGACATGGATTATAGTTCAAAGTGTCTGCATTGTTAATTTTCATTGCTTTATATATATATATATATATATATGTAAACTGTATATTATGTATCATGTTTTAAGCCATTGGCCCATATGGGCGTAAAGTGCTTTTTCAATAAAGTTTATTGATTATATCCGCATTGTTGTAAATATATTATTCATTTCTATCTAAGATAGCTTTGACTGCATTCTAAAAAGACATCGAATCCAAAATAAAGAAGATTTTATGAAAAATTAGTTAATTCAGAGGCATCTGTCAGGTCAACCCTAAAATTAAAAAAAAAACAAAAAAAAAACCATAATTTTTAAGATTGTCAGTGTCAATGACTTATTAAAACTCTCATATGTTTTGGTTTTAGAAATTCCATATACCTTGAAAAGATTGCGACACACATCAAAGTTCAATGATGGATAATAAATGTTTGACGAATTCTCTAAAATCTGCATAATTAAACAGTATTCCGGATCTCTATCGTGTTTATCCCAGACGCTCAAAATTCATATAAATTGAGTATCTAATATGCATAGGTAATATTTGAGTTGCCAAAATACAAGTCGTGTTTTAGCATATTACTAAATAAATATTCGTGTATGTGTTACCGAAAGACCATTTTAAGCATTACTAACGATAATGGCATGTGATATGTAAGCAGCAGACTGCATTTTGTAGAATAGATTATTCTTAAATATTATCATAATAACTCATCATGGATGAGTGTCCAAGTCCTGTGAAATATGTGCCGCCTCCAATGAAGCGCGGTCGCATGCCCATAAATTGGCAACGCTGTATAATATGTCAAAATACTACACAAGAGACTCTCAGTATGACAACTGATAGAGGTATTACAACCTTAATGAATGCTGTAAGGCAAAGACAAGATGATGTGTTAAGGTTGATGCATTGTTGGTTTAACAAGGAAGAAGGCTTCATTGATAAGATGGAATCTTACAAGGCATGTGCTTAGTCAGATAACATCGGCAATGAGAGCACGTGCGTGTCTTGTCCAGGTTGATGACCATTGTCACGATGAAGCAAAACAAGCTGCAATGAAAAGGGATGAAAACATGTACAAGATCTAATTGTTTAATTAACAGAAAATATGACAAATCCATTTGACGTTGATAATCACCTCCGTCAGCTTATTAACATTTCACTGGTCTCCATGCAAGTCACGACATTGACGATTCACTGTTTAAATCAGTTGAAACTGGAAGAACTAAAATGAAGATATTTGTTGAGTCATCTCTATAAACAGACAAGGCAGGTAGCTTTTACCATCATATACAAAGATCAGTACTGAAGACCTTTGAAGATATGAACCCCAAAGTACAACTAAAATGCGAATCTGGGAAAGTTGTAAAAGGTCGTTTGAATCCCGAGCTTGTGTTAAGACGTGCACTATCTATTACTAAATGTAAATATGATGTATCTGTGGAAACTGTTTTTTTCCTATCCAATTTGTCCCATTCTCACTGCATTATTTCATGACGATGGAACTATGAGGAAGACAAATAAGTCTGATCTTGCCCATGAATTGGAAATTTTAGTAGGATCAGTCCTTAAACATTCCTCCATTCTACCACAGTGCTACCGTACTAATAAGAGATGGCATGATGAGCTTAGTTAAGTCATTTGATATTAAAAGGATGTCCACATTTGGAGACTTGGCCAAATCTTACATTATGCAGGTACAATCATGCTTCCGATTCACAGACAAGGTTGTTGATGTCTTCGATCGCTATGACACTGAACATTCCATAAAATAAGCAGAGCGACATAGATGATCGGCAACAACAACTACGCAAAATGTTTATCATATCGCTGAAGGCCGAACTGTTCCAGACTGGACACAATTTCTATCAAACAACAAAAACAATCAAGCTCTGATTACTTTCCTTGGTGATTATCTGAGCAGCAATTTGTCTGATATGTTCCAAGAGGAAAATAATTATTAAGTTCTTACCGGTGCATTTTCCAATCCAGAAATAATGCGACAACTCTCTAACGAGCATGTAATCATCTCCCAGACCTTTTCTGTTCGCACGAAGAAGCAGACACAAGACTCTGGCTTCATATTATACACTCTGATAAAATCTTTCAGCAGTTAAGTATAAGGGGACGATTCATAGTCAAGTGTTTCGATACATATGTGCTTGTGCTCTGTGTTCATTATTTCAAGGTTCTTGTGTCGACTGAACAAATGTGTTTTTGACGGGGTCAACTAATTCTCTTAGGGACTGAAGAAGGTACATACCAATCCATGAGTTAAGTAAATCTCTTTCACCTTTACTAGCTAACATTCTCCCTGCAGTTCATGCTTTAATTGGTTGTGATACCACTTCCGCTGTATTTGGTTTCGACAAAAAGACTGTATTCAAGTTGATAAGAAAATTTCCGAGTAAGTTTACAAATCTCCAAAACTTTGACACGATTGATTTTTTCACATCATTGTCAGCATTCAGAGAGCTTATTTCAAGCTTGTATGACCCAAAAGACAAATTCGCTTCATCACATGTTGACTTAAACAAGTTACGTGTTAAACGTGCAACATGCAAAGACACAAGTTTTTTGCGATTGCCACCAAGCGAACCTGCATTCAAAGAACATGTTTTGCGGTCATGTCTATAAACGAAAATTTGGATGTCCACACATCTCGATCACCCAAATCCTTTGTCTCCTTATGAATACAGATGGAAAAAGAGTTCACATAGCCCGGATCCAGTCTACTTTTTAGACATAATGACGTCCGATTTCCTGCAAGATTTAATATGTTCTTGCAAGGGGAAATATATATGTAGCAAGTCATGTATTTGCCGAGAGCAGCAAATGTCTTGCACTGAGCTTTGCCCATGTCAGGGTAGTGATACTTGCCAAAATATATATTGTAAAGGTGAAATAAATGGTTGTGTACTTAAATTCCGTATGCGATGATAGTGGTAGTTTAAAAAAAACGAAAAAAAAAAAAAAAAACCTTGCTAGTGATCTTCGACCTTGACGTGGTTGACAAGCTAAGACAATTAAATCATAATGTATTTATAACTGTCGAACTAACAGGAGACCAAAATAACATAGATTTTTAACTGTGCTGTAAACATGGTAAATATGCTTTTTAAAGCAGTTCTATGATATGTTTTAATATAGTTTTATCAATATTTTGTCGGTAGAAAAAACATGCTAGGCGAGACATTAGAGCTTAAAAAACTAGTTATATATGTAATTAATATAAAACCAATAGAATTTGTGTGTTTTCGATGCAAAATTAAATATTACCGAGCGTTTTGTGTCATTACCTGTAAAAATTATGATTTTCACAAAAATACGAGATTTTTTCGTTTTCAACGCTTTTTTAAATTTTTTTATTTCAGAAACAAAAATTAGATAGACTGTAGATTATTAAATGATATATTTCATCTTATATTGCAGATGGATTTGTTTTTAAACTGATTTTTCGAACAATATCGTCAAATTATGACTTATATTTTTTCCCCCTTTTTTGCCGTTTTTAGAAAAATGTGACCATTTCCCAATTTGACGACCAGGCAATTCTGAACGTACGATAAAGTACCTTTTAAATGATATATCCTATAGCCGTGTGTTAGGTAGGTGCATTAAAAACCTCCGAATCCTTGTCTAGGCGCTCGCCTATGTATAAACACCGTTCAAATGTCTCTAATCAGTTGCGTAGGGTTCACCGCAGTTATTAAGAAATATGATCTGGTCAACAGTTTCAGACGAAAGAATGTTTGACTTTCTATTTTTTGTTTCAAGTAGTGCACATGAAAACATTCACTCGGAAGAAAAGGACGTTGATGGTACTACTGTAACAAATAGTAACCTAAGGAAAACATATATATGCTGTTAAAAATGTACTTAGGAGAGGTTTTGGAATAAGAGTCAAATGTTCGGACTCCTCATGGTTTTCATACGATACAATATAAAATATTTTGCCCCATAACACCTATTTATCTTTTAACATAAGACTTTATAATTCATAAAAGGTCATTTAACAAAAATTAAGCAAACTTTTGATTTTCTTTCTTTTGATTTGAGACCAAAATAATACCAGTGCAAAGTTAAGGTAAAAGTCCGAGATAGCCTTTTCCCGCCATATTTTATAAATCAAATGTCGCGAAAAGGAGCTCCATGACCTATCAATATTTTTAGCTTAGTTTGATCCTTTTCCAATACTCTTCCAGCTTAAAGTATCAACTTTGAATTCTTGATTTATTGAATTTTACCTTAGATCACCTAAGTACATCCTTAATTGTTATTTTTAGTATAAAGAAGGGGATATTTCATCTGAACTAAATTGAGAGAAATATCTCAAGATGTATAACAGCAAACGAGTATCCGAGTACTAAAACAGTACTCGAGTACTCGTCCTTTCGAGCGAGTACCCCGAGTACTCGAGTACTCGTTGCCATCTCTAATAGAAATAGAAAGCGAACTCGTGCAATTGGATTTTCCTAGTTCTGTTTAAATTCCTATTATAAATTACAAATATAAATTCATCATCGTTTGTACATGTATGAAAGTGTTTTTGTCATTGTTTGTGTGAATCAGTTAACCAAATAATTCTCCTCTTTTACATAACCAAACACGAACAATTCATTGTTATCCATCTCTAGCTAATGGGTTAAACTGAAATTCATTCGAAAACGGATTCATTGAAGTCGAATTCTTCACTCGCAAGTGTATAATTCATTATCAATGTTTCCTAGATTAATTTTTAGTTTGACATAATTGAACCATACTCACTGCTAAAAGCGAATTATCATTTCACTAGTTCAATTTCATTAATGATTGAACAAAAAACATATATAGATCGTAGCTAGTGTCCCTTTGAAGGTCAACATGCATTCATTTATCCAATATGCGTAGGCTGTTTTCCGATACATATCATCTTGTAGTCTACATTCATTGTAAATGATCATATTAAATCTAATACTCGGAGTGTCAGTTAATACAAGTAGAAGACACATTATGCAATCATGGGCCATACCAAGAGCATGCATATGTAAACATGTTAATTAAATAACATGAATAATTTCATATACAAAAGACAAACAACAAAAGATAACAGAGCCAAAAATCAAGTAGAAGCAATTTAAAGCCCAAAATAATAAATGAATGACATTTATGAAACGAGATTAAACGAAGCAATTTAATATGGTTGGTTTTCGATTTGAAAATTAAAAATAAAGACACATGACCAAATACCGTACGCATGCTTGAATGAATTAAAAATTCTGATAAGACCTGAACAGTGTTGGAATGGACACTGATCCAATTATGTATATGAAACAGAAAGAAAAAAAAACACTGGATTTATAACGATAAATGTTTAGAACCTAGAAAATCTATCAATAAATAAACTCATCGTAGATACCAGGACTTAATTTTGTATATACGCCAGACGCGCGTTTCGTCTACAAAAGACTCATAAGTGACGCTCGAATCAAAAAAAAGTTAAAAAGGCCAAATAAAGTACGAAGTTGAAGAGCATTGAAGACCAAAATTCCTAAAAGTGTTGCCAAATCCAGCTAAGGTAATCTATGCCTCAGGTAGAAAAGCCTTAGTGTTTCAAAAATTCTAAATTTGGTAAACAGTTAATTTATAAATATAACCATATCAATGACGGTACAGATGCTTTTTTGTTGTGTAAAGAATTACAGAGATTTTGTATGATTGCCAATGAGACAACTACCCAAGTAATTGAATGTAAACAAATATAGGCAACCATAGGCCATTCAAAACCCTTCCCGTATAGTCCGCTACAATAGGCATCAACATGAAAAATATGAAACAATTCGATTATGAAATTTGATAACAAAAAGATTAACGTAAAACAAATTTGAATAAAAGCAAAAGTAGTATACCGCTGTTCAAATACCGAAATTGGATAAAACAAATCCGGATAACAAACTAAAACCAATGGAAACACATTTACTACAAGAGAAATACAACGGAACAACAGCAACACTGAACTGCAACAAAACAAAAGAAAACGTCAACACACATAGAAACGGGCTATTTTAAACAACTGCCATATTCTTTGTCTTCGTACCGGTCATTTAAAGTAGAATAGAGGGATTAACCTGGTTTGATGGCTAGTCAAACGTCAAGCTTCAAGCTTTGGTAAGACTGTCAGTAGAGCTAAATTAATGAATCACGTTGCTCATCATTGACTTTTTAATTGGTATATGGTATTTTCCGTTAGAATAAATGAGAATCAAAAGCTGAGTAATTTCGTTCAAGGAACCAACTATCTAACATCGATTTCTGCGAACCATTACAACAAAGAGGTCAATCATCTACCGGTTGATAGAATAATTGTTGTGTCTACACTAGAACCGGATTATCAGTTACCGAAATATATCTTGGGAAACATAGTTGAAGCTGCAAGAAAAGATAGAGGCATGTTTTAGAATTTATAACGATACGAGAAAGAGTGTTTTATGCTTTATGACTTCATTAACCTTATGACAAGTTGTTGGCACAAGATATTTTTTTCAATAATTGTGCTGTCTGACACACACTATTATTTCATCAGACCCCTGTTATTTTTTGGATTGTTAAATTCTGTGATATTCATCATAAATATATATATAAAATTTCATGTCTTACAAATATGAATAAGGTTATATGACCGACGAGGCGATACCATTATAAATGGTATAAAGGTCGTTCAACAATTTGTAGTAGTTTAAACACTTTTATGTTGTCCATCGTAGAGCCAAAACCAAGATGTAAACATTTTTTTATTATCACGCATGTCGCATGAACTTCAATGTAAACAAGAGGAATACTGTATGGTGAGCTATAAAAATCCTTTAAAACACAAAACATGATACATTTCTAGCAAGATAATTTTTTGTATTTAGGTTGTACAATTTTCAACACGTCATGATACTGATAATCTTCATCAGAAAAAAATTAATTGACCATTTTTTTTTTATAACATAACAGTATTAAGCAAATGACATGTTTACAATAATATTGATACACATCCATAACATTTAGTACCTGATCAAGGATAATTTAATATTTTGCCTCTGCTACTAACAAATTTAGAACAAACGCGTTTTGATGTTGAGGAATACAGGGTTATGTTCTTCTCATATATGTTATGATGGTATGATACTAAACCCCTAACGGGAAGGATTGTGCCTGATTTCATATGATGAAATCATAATCTTTCAGTTAGTTTAATTGAAGTCTGGAGCTGGTATGTCAGTTAACTGCTAGTAGTCTGTTGTTATTTATGTATTATTGTCATTTTGTTTATTTTCTTTGGTTACATCTTCTGACATCAGACTCGGACTTCTCTTGAACTGAATTTTAATGTGCGTATTGTTATGCGTTTACTTTTCTACATTGGTTAGAGGTATAGGGGGAGGGTTGAGATCTCACAAACATGTTTAACCCCGCCGCATTTTTGCGCCTGTCCCAAGTCAGGAGCCTCTGGCCTTTGTTAGTCTTGTATTATTTTAATTTTAGTTTCTTGTGTATAATTTGGAAATTAGTATGGCGTTCATTATCACTGGACTAGTATATATTTGTTTAGGGGCCAGCTGAAGGACGCCTCCGGGTGCGGGAATTTCTCGCTACATTGAAGACCTGTTGGTGACCCTCTGCTGTTGTTTTTTATTTGGTCGGGTTGTTGTCTCTTTGACACATTCCCCATTTCCATTCTCAATTTTAATAGTTAACATTATACATATTATACTATGTATGTTTTTTTTCCTTTAGAATCTTATCCTTTGTCGACTGTTGATTTTATTTTCGTCGAGATAGGTATTTGTCTTTTCGACTTTTATAATCCTTTGATATTGTCTTACATTCTATAGACATCCCTATGTATGGAGTTTTGACAGGGAGAGATAAATATAACCCGTTATGTAACGAGGCAGTGGCAGAGAAAGTAAAAAAATTCAGACAGGTTCTAGGACTTCCAAAACATCGTTTTGCATGTATAACCAACTATTGTGAAGATGCTGATCCAAACATGAAATACCTGAATACAACTATCCCACGTTTTGATGTACCAGTTCTTCGGTTTCTGAAACAGGTAATTAAATGTTGATGCACCGAATATAATGAGGTAATTTGAGATTATTACATAAGGTCCAATAGATATGAGATGTGTTATTTTACCTGAAGAGTCTTTTATAAACTCTAATGTATAATATTCCTTGCCTTACGGGGGAAACATATTGAGATATTACCTGAGAATGTTAGAAGGCTTTTACCCACATAAGGTGTACACCAATCCACATAAATGAGCCAATCAAATCAACATATAGATAAAAAGTGAGATATAAAACAAAATAGAAACTAGATGTCCTCAGATGGACATTTTGGAAACATCTCACTAATTAAACTATAACATGTATATTAGTTAATATCTATACTATTAAACGAGAAGACCTCATTTTGTGTGTCGCTTCTCTTCCTCAAACAATAAATTAATCCTCATGCCTTTGTGTCCTATATGTACCATGCACAGTCGCATGGTACATATAGGACCATTCTTATGACTATTCAGTTTGGGTTATTTTGGGAGAAAAACGAAAATAAAGGCGACCGGATTTTGTTCCGTCATCAGACCTGACTACCGGTTTTAACATTGAGAACCGATCGGAGGATAGATAACAAAAATCAAAAATAGATGAGCCAATCAGAGTGTTGTCCATATCATCGTTTTTAGATCGTAAGAACCACTACTATTATACCTGCATGCATACTATGATTAATATTATTAGTTACATAGTGTGCTAGTGATCCCATATATACCGTATAACGTCACTAGCACACTATGTAACGAATTTATCTTATCGACTATTTTAACGTGTAAAATTTAGACAGTGACCTATCAAAATGAGCAAGTCTTCATACTGTTAGCATAAACATGATTTAGAAACTACTTCCTTTGATCCTACAAAAACAGATGCCAACAATGACAACTTGTTAGATTTAAATGTGTTTTATGAGTTTATTTCACTTTATCATCACTTTCTTCGTCTGTCGAAACCTTTAAGATTTTTTCTCAGTACTGTTTTGTTTTTCTAAAGGAACGTAACACCACTACTAACCGTGTATGAAATAACCCCGCCTCCTTATTACCTTATATGAAATATAAAGGATCGTAACTCCTCTAATACTGTATGAAATAAGCCCCGCCTCCCAACTAACTTATATTAAATATACACGGTTTTTAACTTTTTCAAAACTACTATACTATATAGAGACTCTCTATATATAATATTAGTGATCGTCATGGAGAAGTAACTTAGAATTAATAGTTAATAGAAAATTAAATACACTGTAATATCTATAATATAGATACGCATGTTCATAGTATACAGACACGCGAAAGTTAAGGAATAAAACTGAAAACAAAATAATAACGGACTTTGAAAAAAAAGATAGGCTTAACAATATTGTCCTGTTTCCGTGTACCTATATAGCTTCTGATATCATTTTTGAAGTGCTTCAGACATAAAGTCTTTTACAAAAATTAATCCTAAAATAGTTAACATACTTTCAACAAAGCTTAAGATGCCCGCGATTTCGATTTTAAGTCAAACAGGACTTCCGGTTTTAAACTTGCACATAAATTTTATAAGAGTATTCGGGGATCGGACAATAATTATCGCGTTTGTAAAGACTCTCTTTATAATATAGCAGTGATGGCATGGGAGAAGAAACTTGAAAAAGATAGCTGATAGCAATACACTTTATTTATAGTAAACGTATGTTCATAGTATACAGAAACGCAAAATAATGGAATTTAACAGAGAGAAAAAAGTAACGAACTTTGGAAACAAGGGAGAGGACTTAAACTGTTTCCAAGTACTAAAATAAAAAAATGTAGAAATAGCTTCCTGTGAATTTCCTACGATAAGATGTATTTTTTTCGCTTTTCGCGACAGATCATGAACGAATCCTAAGTCCATGCCATAAGATAGGCAATTCAAAGTTTATGTTTTGATTGGCAAACACATAATATTTAAATACACATTTTCATTTATTATTATTGAACTGTGCTCATTTTCATGTTTTATGCTATAAAATAGAAAACATATATTGTTTTAGGTCCTTACTCCTTCGCGTGAAGACGCTTCAAGGAAAACGGTAATATCAATACTTAAGTACTGTCATATAAATAATGCGCAAGTGTTCATGCAAAATGAATTTTAAATTAAATTGTATCAATCCAGGTCTATATTTCTAGAAACGTCTAACTGTAACCTAAGTTCCGTTTGTGATCGTAATAGTGTTTTTTCATTGTCGATCGTGTTTTGCTAAGCGTCTATTCATCAATGAGCGATATATGTCATCTGCCATTAGCAAAGAAACTGACAAGGCAATCCTTGTTAATTAAGACTAGGATGGAGCACACGTTTTCATCAACGTTATATGGTTTAATTAGTTATCAAAGGTACCAGGATTATAATTTAGTACGCCAGACGCGCGTTTTGTCTACAAAAGACTCATCAGCGACGCTCAGATCAAAATAGGTATACAGCCAAACAAGTACAAAGTTGAAGAGCATTGAGGACCCAAAATTCCAAAACATTGTGCCAAATACAGCTAAGGTGATCTTTTCTTGGGATAAGAAAATCCCTAGTTTTTCGAAAAATTCAAAGTTTTTTAACTGGACATTTATTAAAATTACCAAATAATTGATATTCATGTCAACACCGAAGTGGATGGTTGATAGTTGGAAATCACATCCTATTTCTAAAATCAAAAAAACAAAACACGTAACTCATGTTTTTTTATTTACTTTTTGTAGGTTATTGATGACTCGAAAGATAAAGAACTAAGGAATAAGTTAGTAGAAAGATGTAAGACATTAGTCGGTTTAAGTGGGCAGGATAAAACACCTTTAACAATTGCGATAATTGGAACGCCTGGAGGAGGAAAGTCGTCATTTCTAAATACTGTTTTTGCCGCTTTAAGCAATGAAAGATGGATAGAACGCGCAAAATTCGCAGACACTGGTAAAACAGACAGGCAGACGACTAAACGATTAAATCGGCAAGTACACGATAGTTTCCGTTCAAAATTATCATAAAACCATTTGAATAATGAAAAAGTAAGAATGCATATTCTTACTATTCTTACCAATATAGAAAAAAAATCAAATACTATTATTTTCTGTTGAGCCTCATTTTTAGACTTTATATGTGTAACATATTTTTTTCAGGCTTTTAACAGTTAACTAAGCAGTGTATATTATTTGAAAGATTCACCTTACAATGCAACTTGGCATTTAAAATCTTAAGCAATTTTTATCTTCATATATTCACAATTCGTTCATTTTAATTTTGTTCAGTTATAATAGTTCAAGCTTAAAAAAAGGTGAAAAATTCCAATGCGACTTTCAAAGTCACAAGTTGTACACAGCAAATTACAAGACTAAGCAAAAAAAAACAAAACTCACCATAAACTAGGGGTGATCTAAAGTGCTCCGGAAGGGTAAGCAGATTTTATTATTATAGATCTTATAGATCTTAAGCAATTATGTTCAGCAAAATAAGATCTACAAATAAGTCAAACATGACCAAAATGGTTAGTTGACCCCTTAAGGATGTACACTTCTGAGGAGCCAAAAATTTCTAGAATTAAACTTTTTTTCTAAACCTGTTTTTTGGGTTTATAAGACTGTAAAAAAATAATTGGTAAAGAAAAAATCATATGGTGGTGCACTTCTTTTTTTGCTACAGCCCTTTGAAAATACCTAATTTTGTTGATTTTTCCATTTTTCGTCAATTTTTTTTATCTATTTTTTGGCTATAATCATGAAAAAAACTACATTTCAACAATCAAACTTTTTGTCATACTTTCAATAAAGATGAAGGAGACCAATCTGAATAAATTTTGAATAAAAAAAACTATAGGTAGGTGTTAATATAAGAATGTTTTATCATATTTTGATGCTTTTTTTGTGTCAAATTTACCATGTTGTCAATTTTGTCAATTTGTGATTTTTCTCCATCTTTTCAACTTCTTTGTTATAAATGATTGAAAAAATATATATCTCAGAAATTTGAAAACAAAAAAAGATGTGCGATGTACATTTTTCTCGTAACATCATATTTGTATCCCTCACCCATTTTCTCAAAATTTTGGCTAAAAAGACTGACTTGATTGGTAATAAAAATTTGAAAAATTGGTTACACAAAAACTACTCTTTGGAAATACCTAATTTAAGTTTGATTATAACATTTTTTAAAATTCATTGATATTTTCGACTTATATCATATTTTTTACCAAAAAAATAAGAACGAGATTTCAACGAGACAGAACGAGACTAAAATGTCAGAAGAATACATCCGTAAGGAGTTATTGCCCTTTATAGTCATTTTTTACCAATTTTTTGTAATTTTTTGTATTCTTTCACAAAATTCTTCTCCTCTGAAACTATTGGGTCAAATTTAACCTAAATTAGCCGCAATCATTATAAGGGTATCTTATTTAAGAAATGTGTGCGGTGACCTGACTAACCAACCCAGATGGCCGCCATGGCTAAAAAAAGAATATATAGGTAAAATGTAGATTTTTGCTTATAACTCTGAAACCGAAGCATTTGGAGCAAAGAAGTTAAATTGTTTATCAAGTCAATATCTATCTGTCCTGAAATTTTCAGATGAATTGGACAACTGGTTGTTGGGTTGCTGCCCCCCAATGGGTAATTTTTAAAGAAATTTTTCCGTTTTTGGTTATTATCTTGAATACTATTATAGATAGAGATAAACTGTAAACACCAATAATGTTCAGCAAAGTAAGATCTAAATATAAGTCACATCACCAAAATGGTCAGTTGACCCCTTAAGGAGTTATTGCCCATTACAGTCAATTTTTGACAATTTTCACTAATTTGATAAATTTTTGTAATTTTTTTCAAAATATTTCCCTCTGTATCTAAAGGGCCAAGTTTATTAAAGATGGAGAAAATTGTAAGTTCCGAGAATGTTTAGTAAAGTAAGATCTGCAAACACATCACCATCACTAAAACACAATTTTGTCATGAATCCATCTGTGCCCTTTTTTTTTATGCACATAGACCAAGGTGAGCGACACAGGCTCTTTAGAGCATCTTGTTTAAATCTTTTTCGACCGGTTTAATTTTTATTTGCATATGTTTCGTAATATAACTGTATTCAACTATACAACAATCATCGTAATTTTGTATCATTTCTAAACAACATTTTATTGCAATGCATGATAATAAGAAGCAAATGCAAAATAATTCTATTTTATTGAATATAGACTACGTTTACTTGAGTGAGAAAACACGATATTGTAAAATTTAATAATTTTGTATGAGGCACCATATTGCCAGGATTTTCGCATTGTGAATGAATATTTATGAACCCTTATATATTTAAAAAAATAATTACTAAAGAAGTACAACAAAACCGTTACTAATATCTGTTCTATAAAATTTCTATCGGAAATAAATATTTTCTTTGTATTTATGTTTTCATGACAACATTAAAAGTCATCGTCTTTTATTAAATATTTTTTTTTTAGGAATTTCATGATGGTCTTTTTAAAATTTCTCTTACATTTATTCATACCCCGACTTAGTGCTTGACAAATTGTTTACACAAGTGAATACTGTATTCCCTAATCTATATATCGTATATGGTTTTTGTACTGTTATCTTAGCAATTTATCAAAGTACATCCCATCCGCATTGAATTTCTTTGCACTTACGGAAATAACAATAAATCTTTCTTGCAGTTATTTAAAAAAGCACTACTATAGTAAACAAGATGATACACTAATGCCAACGTTTGTGGACATGACAGGTTTTGAAGATGACAACTCACTCTTGACAAAGGAAATGCTAAACATAGTTCTCAGTGGTACAATAGATGACGAGGAGAAACTCTCAGATATGGTTTCATTTGGTAGAAATAAAGGAATAACAGATCTAAAAGAAAAATATTTAGGAGAACGATACCTCGGATTAATTCTTAAATTCGAGAATGTAAAATGTAAAATGCTAGACTTCTTACTGATTCCGAAACGAAAGAGGGTGGGCAAGGTAAACAGACTTATAGTTGTTTGTTCAGCTAATCCTGATGTTCCTTTACCAATGGATTTGTTCGAAAATATAATTGATGTATCCAGCAGAGAACGAGGTTAGTTTAACATGTTTAAATAATCTTTGCTATAATTTTTGTCAGATACTTTTTTGTTTAAAACAAAAGGAGAGAAGATACCAAGCCAATAAATTCCATCAATCGAAACAAAAAGGGAAAAAACCCAACATACCATAGCCAAAATAAAACTTCATTAATGATTGAAATAGTGCAAATTGCATTGATTATACCAATGTCATAGCACCTGATTAACGTTTGATAATTGACATATCTGCAGTGATTATCGAGGCCAATTCGTCTTTGAAAGAGCATTACCTGCTACCAACGCTGACGAGCTGATATAACCAAAGAGTCAAAATCACAAGACTAAAGCGTAACCCAGAAAAACTATCTGAGTTCTTCATAAGTGAGATTTTCCCTTAATTAAGAATGATTCTAAAATGCTGTAACTGCAAATTTCAATAGCACAATATTAAACAGCTTGCATTCTCTATTCGACTGTGTATTGTAACTGACCCATCCCGATAACGTGGCTGAGATTTTCCCTCTTATGTTCAGATTATGCTAATCATACTTAACTTGAAATTATGATTCCCAATTGATACGATATTCCCGTGCTTGCATTTCCTATCATGATTTTCTTGATAGAGGGTTACTGCTCACAAGGAAGCTATTAAACCAAGAGTTCCAAATGGTGAAGTTGAAATCATCCCTTCGTAAATTTTACGGACGCCATCACGAGTTGGTTGACCGTTATGGAATAACCGTCGTTTCACAAATGATATCGGATATGTTCCTTACGTCGTAACTACAATCCCCTTCCCTTTCATGAATGTGACCTACCGAATTAGACTATTTACCGGATTTGTAATCACATAATCAACACGACGGGTGCCACATGTGGAGCAGGATCTGCTTACCCTTCCGGAGCACCTGAGATCACCCCTAGTTTTTGGTGGGGTTCGTGTTGTTTATTCTTTAGTTTTCTATGTTGTGTCATGTGTACTATTATTTTTCTGTTTGTCTTTTTCAGTTTTAGCCATGGCGTTGTCAGTTTGTTTTAGATTTATGAGTTTGACTGTTCCTTTGGTATCTTTCGTCCCTCTTCTAATAAGTTGCAATCGACGTAACCAAGATATATAGAATAATAGGTAGTTTCGTTTTTGATACTGACTATATCATGTGGAATATCTAGACGAGCCCGTTAGGGCGAGTTTAGATATTCCACATGATACAGTCAGTATCAAAAACGAAACTACCTATTATTCTGTTCATCGATAATTATGACGTCACACAATGTATTGCCTAATATTTTCAGTGATTCAACCAGTACGTTGATACTCGAAAATATTAGGCAGTAAAATTAAAGGGAAAATATACGAATTACCGATAAACCGTTATCTCTGCCTTGAATGTCACCTACCGAATAAGGCTTGGCACCGAGGTAGGAATTACATGAGCCACAAGACGTGTGTCACATGTGGAATATGATCTGATTACTCTTTGGAAGCCCCTAATTTTAACTGAAATATTTTTGGAGGGTGTGTGTTACTCAGTCTGTAGTTTTAAATGTTGTGTGTTGTATACTGTTGCTTGTCATGTTCGTTTTTTCCCCGGCTTTGTCAGTTCGTTTTCAATTATGAGTTTGATGTCCATTTGATATATTTCTTCACTCTTCAACTTCAAGTAGTAAAAGTTTAAAAAATTGTAGATCATTGTAGATTAATGTTTCTAGATAACGGTTTGGTTCTATATATATATCATTGTGAGCAAATGCAGTTATTTTCGCGGATATTTGTCTCCTTGCGTGAATCTCCTTTATTACTGCAAGTTAATGGCTTTAACGTAAAATAATACCAAAGGGACAATCAACATCGAAACCATGAATCAAATAAACTAAACTAAAACCATGAACCAAATAAAATAAAAGTCCAAGAGACGAACAACAGTCCACAAAACACAGCACAGCATGAAAACGATCACTGCATAAAACAACGAATGATCTTATGAGGTCAGGAAGGGTATTCAACTTTTTCATTTTTTTTATTTCACAACATCTTATAGTGTTTAACATACAGAATTACCTGCATTTGTTTTTTAAAAGCTTATGTTGAAAATACTCAAAGCATCTTTTATTCAAATAATTAAAGAGATTAAACTTCTAAACACATTTAATATGTCTAACACGATTTTAAACTAAATAAGAAGCAGCAGCATTATATTTAATTCGTTTACATCCCGCTTTAGACAACCAAGTGTTTCTAAACAAGGTTACTTATTTCAATGTTATCTACGATTTAGTCGCAAAGTCATGTTTGAATTTAAACATGATCACAAAAAGTAAATAAGTTTGACTGCGTAAAAAACATATTTTTACCTCAATTAGCTCGTACATATTCTTTTCGAACTTTACATACTCTTTCTTTTTATTATGAAAAATCATTCTCCTCCCTGATATTGACAATTAGCGATGTTCTATCTCAACATAGAATAACAAAATGATTGCTATTTGCAGATGGCAGATTTTAGGGCAACTGCAAACACTTCAATAGAAGGCTTTTCTATGAACAATAATTAATAATTGCATCTTACAGAACAAATATTCTTTGACCTAAAACATGTACATTTATCTATTATTTTAGCATAAAAATATCAATCCCCAAGATAATTGGAACAATTTTTTTTTAGGTTTTGTGATGAATTTCAATTTTTTCGGAAATATTGCCCATGTAACCTATTATTTTTTGTTTGATTTTCAAATAAAGTATCGTGTTATATAAATTTCTTATCCCTTGGAAAATTTTATGGTACAAGAATTAGAAAATTGCTTTTTATTTAGTAATCGCAAAAAATGGAATGTTTTTTGGTGACATTTGACCTTGATTTTACAGAAAACGCACCGTACGATTTTTTTTACGACGGGCAAAACAGAAAGTACAGATTATTAGCTTTCGAATGATATAATAATACAGCCGTGTGTTAGGTGGGTGCATTAAATTCGTTAACTAAGCGTCTTTTTGAAATAAGTCACTCGCCTATAACTAACAATATTTAATAGATATAAATTTTACTGTAGAATCTCCCGGGTTAAACAGTAACTAATTTACAGGGATACTGACTTAATGCTTTGAGTCGAGTAAGTTGTAAAACAGTAGAGAAATGTGCAATAAAAGATTCATTTTATAAAAAAAAAACCCAACTTCACGAATAGCATAAAATGTGCCTTAAAATAAGTAGATGTGGCATTATTGTACAAGGGATTTCTTAACTGAAACAAATTGATATGATTAAGACATGCAAATTAAGTAGTAAACAATATTATATTAAACTTTGTACTTAAAACAGAATACAATTTTCTTTAACATATTGTAGGTAGGACATCTTTATATGACGTGCTTCTTTCGCTTTGTGAATAAACCAAGAACTAACTCCCATAACATTTGTTTGCACATGCGTAAATTGACTACTGCAGAATAATGAATTTTATCAAATTGGCATGCATTTAATATGATTCATCAACTTAGAACACTTCCAAACTCTCAAAAGATGCACATGGTGTAACTTATTTATTTATTACGACTATAATGTGCTGCAATTGGAAATTGACATATTTGACCAAGAATACGACTACCATCCTGCTGTCTGTTAAAAACTCCTCTCTCTGAAAATCCAGTGCCAGTCGTCAGCTTATTTAGAAACAAACTAGAGGCTCTAAAGAGCCTGTGTCGCTCACCTTGGTCTATGTGAATATCAAACAATGGACACAGATGGATTCATGACAAAATTGTGTTTTGGTGATGGTGATGTGTTTGTAGATCTTACTTTACTAAACATTCTTGCTGCTTACAATTATCTCTATCTATAACAGTACTTTCTGTGGAAAATGTTATTGAAAATCTTCAAATTTTAAGAAAATTGTTAAAAATTGACTATGAAGGGCAATAACTCCTTAGGGGATCAATTGACTATTTTGGTCATACTGATTTATTTTTAGTTCTTACTTTGCTGTACATTATTGCTATTTACAGTTTATCTCTATCTATAATAATATTCAAGATAATAACAAAAAAAACAGCAAAATTTCCTCAAAATTACCAATTCAGGGGCAGCAACCTAACAACCGATTATCCGATTCATCTGAAAATTCCAGGGCAGATAGATCGTGACCTGATCAACAATTTTACTTCCTGTCAGATTTGCTCTTAATGCTTTGGTTTTTGAGTTATAAGCCAAAAACTGCATTTTACCCCATGTTCTATTTTTAGCCATGGCGGCCATCTTGGTTTGTTGGCCGAGTTACCGGACATATTTTTTTAACTAGATACCCCAATGATGATTATGGCTAAGTTTGGTTAAATTTGGCACAGTAGTTTCAGAGGAGAAGATTTTTCTAAAAGATTACTAAGATTTACGAAAAATAGTTAAAAATTGACTATAAAGGGCAATAACTCCTAAAGGGGTCAACTGACCATTTGGGTCAGGTTGACTTATTTGTAGATCTTACTTTGCTGAACATTATTGCTGTTTACAGTTTATCTCTATCTATAATAATATTCAAGATAATAACCAAGAACAGCAAAATTTCCTTAAAATTACCAATTCAGGGGCAGCAACCCAACATCAGGTTGTCCGATTCATCTGAAAATTTCAGGGCAGATAGATCTTGACCCTATAAACAATTTTACCCCCGTATCAGATTTGCTCTAAATGCTTTGGTTTTTGAGTTATAAGCCAAAAACTGCATTTTACCCCTATGTTCTATTTTTAGCCGTGGTGGCCATCTTGGTTGGTTGGCCGGGTCACCGGACACATTTTTAAAACTAGATACCCCAATGATGATTGTGGCCAAGTTTGGTTTAATTTGGCCCAGTAGTTTCAGAGGAGAAGATTTTTCTAAAAGATAATTAAGATTTACGAAAAATGGTTAAAAATTGACTATAAAGGGCAATAACTCCTAAAGGGGTCAACTGACCATTTGGGTCAGGTTGACTTATTTGTAGATCTTACTTTGCTGAACATTATTGCTGTTTACAGTTTATCTCTATCTATAATAATATTCAAGATAATAACCAAAAACAGTAAAATTTCCTTAAAATTACCAATTCAGGGGCAGCAACCCAACAACGGGTTGTCCGATTCATCTGAAAATTTCAGGGCAGATAGATCTTGACCTGATGAACAATTTTACCCCATATCAGATTTGCTCTAAATGCTTTGGTTTTTGAGTTATAAGCCAAAAACTGCATTTTACCCCTATGTTCTATTTTTAGCCATGGCGGCCATCTTGGTTGGTTGGCCGGGTCACTGGACACATTTTTTAAACTAGATACCCCAATGATGATTGTGGCCAAGTTTGGTTAAATTTGGCCCAGTAGTTTCAGAGGAGAAGATTTTTGTAAAAGTTAACGACGCCAGACGACGACGGACGACAGACGACGGACGACAGACGACGGACGACAGACGACGGACGACGGACGCCGGACGCCAAGTGCTGAGAAAAGCTCACTTGGCCCTTTGGGCCAGGTGAGCTAAAAAGGGCGGTTCGTGGAAGAGCATACACAAACGCTCAAAATTTATACACATCGGACATAGAAATTACCTTAATTGTACTAATCAGAATCGAAATAATTGCTCTGTCAAAAATAATCACGAATGTAAATCCTACCCATGTTTAAACTACAATAAGGTTTTACACCACTGGGTCTATGCCACTGCTGGTGGACGTTTCGTCACCGAGGGTTTCACCAGCCAGTAGTCAGCACTTCGGTGTTGACATGAATATTAATTATATGGTAATTTTTATAAATTTCCAAAAACAAAACTATAAATTGTTCAAAATAGTAAGGATGTTCTTATCCCAGGAATAGATTACCTAAGCTGTATTTGGCACAATTTTTTGGAATTTGGGGTTCTCAATGCTCTTCAAATTTGTACTTGTTTGGCTTTATAAGGATTTGGATCTGAGCGTCACTGGTGGGTCTTATGTAGACGAAACGGGCGTCTGGCGTACTAAATTATAATCCTGGTGCCTTTCATAACTTATTGCATCACTTATTTCTTAATCAAATTACATGTTTGGTAATAGGAGAGATTTATAAAGGAATAACAGGGATTGGTACCTCATCATTAACTTATAAATCATCCTTTAAAAATATGCTAACCATAAACAACACCAGGTTCAAATCGCTCAACTTAATTAAGGCGCAAAAAGTGGTAGGATTGAAAAAATAAATCTTTACATAAGCCAATCTTGTTAATTTGAACCAAAGCTTTAAAAAAAAATTAAAATTTTTTGTCAATCATCCTAATTACAACTGGTATTATATTAAACGTAGCGTCACTGATGAGTCACAAGTAGACGAAACGCACTCTGGTCCTGTTTCATTTAGACTTCCTAGTAGAATGAAATCGTCATTAATTTTGTTTGGAATTGTCCAAGCTGGTGGAGAAATCTTTTCACTGTAACACTGTTGTAGTTATTATTGATAACACAATAGTATGTAAATACCATCAGACGTGATTTTTTAACTGACAAATACGTACTTAAATGATTAAATATAAATCCTGCAAAAAGGACGTTTTCATATAAGATATCTATATTTTGTATTTTAAAGCCTATTCACTGACACGAAACTACATATTTTCGTATTTCACAGATATTACCGTTTATGGAGTGTTTACTCACATGGATAAATACAGTTCCAATGATCCAAAAGTTGCTGAAAAAGAAAGACAATTTTTGACAAAGTTAGGAATTTCAGAAACACGATTTGCTAGAATAAAGAATTATTGTCCAGATGTTGTCCCTTCCTTGAACTACAGGGACACAACAATACCATTTGTGGATATACCTGTTTTGCGATTTTTAGAAGTGGTAAGATTTTGAATTTGATTATTGTTAAACCTGGCATATTATATACAATTATATCAGGTAGAATGAATATTTAGTACTAGATAAGAAGAGTATAGATCGTTACTGATAAAAGATAAGTTACAATTCGTTACAACATATTTTGATTTGATAAATACATAAAAACAAATAAGTGGCAGATATAGAAGAAAAAAAATGACAGAATTAAAAACAATATTCAAAATTAATGCATTTTTGCATTAATGTAATGGATTTTAATAATCGATATTTTCTATGTTGACAATTTCTCCGAGCTCTAATAGCGCTAATCTGAAGGAATAGAGAAGACGGAGATAACGGGACCGGGATTGCAACAATGCAAATAAACCAAGTCCTATGACAAAGACAAAAACACGGACGTTTTAGTATTTCAATAAACTTACTGTTTGGTATCATCAGTTTTTCGATTTCGAGTTAAACGAAAACTATGAAAACAGAATTTGACTTACATTTTATAAACTCAGCTACTATTTGTACAAACCACTCAATCACACACCTGGAGTCACTAAATTAACGTTAAGCTATATCCGTTAAAAGCTGTTTAGTTGTATCATTGCATATTTATTTCAGGTGTTGACACCTGAGCCTATGGACTCTGTGAAAGACACTTCTTCAAAACTTCACCCGCTTTTGAAGCTGAATCCTGTTGATATGTTTGTTGGTTTTATCGTTGTTTTGATTGGAATGTTCAATTTTTGGCTTTGGAATATTAGATAACGTAGCACAAAAAAATAAACAAAGTAACCTAGTATCCAAAGATCCAAAGATATCATTATGAAAGAGAATCGAAAGATTTTAAAGGGAAATTCAAACTCATAAGTTGAAATCAAACTGGCAATGCTTTGGAACAAAACTGAAAAACGAGAAAGCAAATAAAATGAGTACACAAATCACAACACAAAAATATTAGGTTAGAGCAATACGAACGTAATCAAATAAAGGCAACAGTAGTATACCGCTGTTCAAAACTCATAAATCCATGGACAAAAAACAAAATCGGGGTAACAAACTAAAACCGAGGGAAACGCATTAAATATAAGAGGAGAACAACGACATAACACCGAAACGTAACACACACAGAAACGGACCAAGCATCAGACAAAACACCACGAGAATAACAAATATAACATGAAAACCAAATACATGAATTTGGGATATACAAGTACCGTGCCACGTCTTATCTCAATATCTCAAAAATAAGAGAAAACACAAACGACTCAACGTTAAAATGCAACACACACAGAAACGAACAATAATATAACAATGGCCATCTTCCTGACTTGGTACAGGACACTTTTAAAGGGGAATAAAAGTGGTGGGTTGAACCTGGTTTTGTGGCATGCCAAACCTCGCACTTTAATGGCAAAGTTAAATATAACATTGAAATGACAACATAATAT
Organism: Mytilus galloprovincialis; assembly: GCF_965363235.1. Taxonomy (NCBI): domain Eukaryota; kingdom Metazoa; phylum Mollusca; class Bivalvia; order Mytilida; family Mytilidae; genus Mytilus; species Mytilus galloprovincialis. Next base: position 76,229,824 of record NC_134845.1, on the reverse strand, counting down.
TACAAGACTACAATACAAATAAATAGGAGAACATATTAGACAAAGAAAAACATGATTAATAGATAACAAAAAGCATCAGGTTTAAAATTCAATACGCCAAAAACGCGCCTTGTCCACACAGGACTTACAAGTGACGCCCAGATATAAAAGATCGAAAGTGAAAAAAGTACAAAGTTGTACAGCACTGGAGATCAAAAGTTGAAAAGGTTTCGCCAAATACGGCATTGTTTTTATGCCCGGGATAAGAACATTCTTATTATATAGAACAATTCATGCAATTGCAAACAGTAAATTTTATCAAATGAATATGAAAGAGATATACATAAAGAAACTGAAGTATTAACTAATTACAGAAAACTAAACCCGAATACATAACGCCCAGATATAAAAGATCGAAAGTGAAAAAGGTACAAAGTTGTACAGCACTGAAGATCAAAAGTTGAAAAGGTTTTGCCAAATACGGCATTGTTTTTATGCCCAGGATAAGAACATCCTTATTATATAGAACAACTCATGCTATTGCAAACAGTAAATTTTAACAAATGAATATGAAAGAGATATACATAATGAAACTGAAGTATTAACTAATTACAGAAAACTAAACCCGAATGCATAATGCTATTAAAGTTTAACACAGAAAAGACACACCCGAATCAGTCCAGGCGTCAACGTTATTACAAAAATGTGACGTCACATACGATGGCGAAAAGGTACAAACGTTATGCCACATAATCAAAAACCGAGGCTGATGTCATGTGCTCTCGGAGGTTATGCACATCCTGATCTACATGTGGCACCCATCGTGTTGACAATGTGAAAAAACTCATCATAGATACCTGGATTGAAATTAGGTACAAACCCGATGATAAGTCTAATAAGGTAAAAACTATTCGAGGATATGAACGGAACTATGGTTACGATAATTCGAACATTTCCATCATCAGACACACATATACCTGTTCTTATTTACATAAGAGGTAAGCAAAGGAACAACAGAAACACAGATCTGCCTCAAGAACAAACGCATACATACATATAAACTAAACTATAACTGTTTGATAACAACTGCCGTATTCCTGACTTGGTACAAGATATTTTAAGAATTTGTTTTTGTAAAGTTGAACCTGGTTTAATGGCTAGCAAAACTAGTCACTTTATGACAATGTTAAAAATACCACTGAAATGACAACACTAATCGACAGAAATACAACGCAAACACACGTAAGAACATATATCACAGAGAAACACTCCAACACATACCAATATTTGACATAACAATCAAACTGCAGAACAAAAACAAACATATTCCATCAACGACAAACACCACAGGATATAAAAAATCAGTGACGAACATGCAATCTTACTTTTCAATCTCCTAGCTGCAGCCTACTGATAATATTTGTGCTATTCATGTACATTGTCTTCGACCTCATTTCACGACTCCGTGAACAAGGTTAAGTTTACGTGGTCACGTCCATATCTCAGATAATTCAAGCAATAGGTATACTATATTATGTTATATGGTGTATTGAATGATTGTAAGATGTACATGTCCAATGACTTGACCTCATTTTTATGGTTCAGTGGTTTTAGTAATTCTTTTGTGTTTGGTCTTTTTGTTCTCATACCATATGCAACATGTCAACTAATACATTATAAACTACTTTACAGTCCTTGGGTCTAAATTTTTTAACAAACAGAATTCCTTGAAGGTGAAACATCAAATAAAATTCCTGTCATATTTAGAGTATCACAAGACACTGTGCTTGATCTAAATTTATTATTCTAAATACTCATTAATGATTTAGCAGAATATATTGAGAATAGTATGTTTGAATGGTTTGCAGATGACAGCATTATTTATATCGAAATAAAGTAATCAGATGACTCATAAAAATTACAGTCTGATTTAGGAGTGGAACTGGCTCGTTCATTTTTACCATGACAAATGCAACATTCTCAGTGTAACACAAAAATGAAAACCTTTAGAATACCTGTATATATGTAGAAAAAAATGTATTTTTCATGATTTAATAGGACCGCTTTGCAAAATATGTTGTATGAAACATGTAACATGATATATAATGCCGTTCGGCGAGTTATATTTATATTTGATTTATAATAAATTCATCTAAACTTGCTCGTTTTCTTATATGTATATGCCGTCATTTTCAAGAAATAATGTTACAAGTCTTGAAAAGGACGGCATCAACATATAATAAAACTAGTCGCCAAAAAGTTGGAAAAGATGTCATTGAAATTATTAACTAGGGCAATACGCTGTCCAAAAGATAATCCATGTTGCACTTACATGTAGCTAGGTTTTATCTTATCAATAGTCCAAATATAGAAACCCTGTATTTACAATAACAATTTCATAAAGGATTTTAAAAGAAAAAGGATGGAGAGCGGTTGACCTTGACATTTTCTGGTACTAAGTTACCCGTTTTGGAGTATAACACAACATTTGTTTGCTACTTGTTGGTATAACAAATTAAAGCTTTATATATCAGTAAATCGTCCCTGAATCGATATCCTCATCAAATCGTTTGAAAAGGTATACATTAAATGAATTCTGGACTTGTTTATTTATTTTTTCTTTCTTTAGTACATTAGTATCTATTTTTTGGTGAAGATGAAACACAGTGTACCTTGAAAATTATAAATCAAATATATAGTCGACGCCCGGCTAATAATCTTCAATAAATGAAGAATTGCTAGAAACTTGAAGAAGAATAACTATATTTAAAGCAAGAAATGATTGTAAGGTGTATATGTCTGTTTTGCAAGATTCATCAGACCTATATATCTAAAGCATATTTGGTGTATGAAATTACTGTAAGGTATACATGTATTTTAAATTTATCCAACCTAGACCTCATTTTCTTTAATCGTTTATGTGAACGTTATAGTTAAGTCTTATATTAAGGACTACAAGTATCAACACTCAATCAATTCCATTATGGCCCGTAAAGAAGCTGAGACATTTCCATATTACCCTTCTCATTCCGCTTTTGTAAACTTTACGTTACCTGGAAAACGTTAAACAAGTAACAACTAACATGATCTAACATAGGAATGTAGATAACGTTAAGTTTGTTTTGAAATTATGGGCATTTACGGGCTGTCGTATATATATATATTGATAGTTTTATCATGTTTATCAGGTCGTAAGCAAACAAGTAAATGACAACGAGTTCACAGTTGTACTTGGAGGGGGGACTCGGTCAAAATACACAATATTTTCATAGTTTTATGAGTTCCTGTTCTCTGTGAGAAGGTTTATACGAAATATGAAGAATCACATCTAGTAATTCCAGCCACTGGCGCAACAATTACCTTTGCATAATGTATATGTTTATATTTTTTGTACTTATCGATACGTGTTAAACTTCAATCAGGTAAATACTAAAATTGGGTCATTGTGTATTTGTTTCTCGCTCTTGTTTGTTTTGTATTGAGACAGAAATAAAAACACTTAGACACTTTCTGTGAAATAACCCTACTGAAAAGATGTCATTGAAATTATTAACTAGGGCAATACGCTGTCCAAAAGATAATCCATGTTGCACTTACATGTAGCTAGGTTTTATCTTATCAATAGTCCAAATATAGAAACCCTGTATTTACAATAACAATTTCATAAAGGATTTTAAAAGAAATCATTTCAGCCCTGTACATTGTTTCATTAACTTTTATCATAAGTTTTACTTTTACACATAATACTGTCTAGTTGGAAATTTCCTATATACCCTAATGTTATATTAAGGTATATAGGATTTATTTATTCTAAAACAAGCCTGTAACTAGATATATAAAAGTTAAATGCATTTTGTGTTTCACCCCATTCCGGTGGTCATAATGTTATTCTTCAAATCCAACTGGCGGTCGAGCTAGACGGAACAAATATGATTCAAATAAATAAAATTCAGATATTTAGCTTTACAATGATGCATAATATGTTACCCAATTGTCTAGTTTATTCAGTTCAATAAATGATTGAAAATCGGCGATCACCATCCGCCATTGTTTTGTTTATTAACCTCTTTCCGGTGCAAAGATAAAATATAGTATGGAGGACAACTAGAACACTAATGCACCCTATTTTGTGCATCAAATAACCTTAATATTCTAGTAAAGAAACACAAATGAGCAAAACATTGTTTTATTCAGGACAATTTACATTTGCAAGATTATAAGAGATGACAGTCAAATGTGCAAGAATAAAAAAAAAAAAACAATTGTAAGAATTTTTTATATTTAATTTTTTTACTTTTATTGTGAAAAATCCATAAAGATAAATTTATTTGGATGTCTATAAGGAAACAAGGATTTCACATATTTTCAATATTTGAAAATATACCTGAATACATAAAAAAAAGATAATTTTTAAAACAGTTTTAAAACTATTGTGTGTTTGTTTGAATCAGAATAATGGAAAAAACATTGTTCTGTATTGCAGTTTACGTTCGTAAAGAACTATTCCCTCAAAACACTAATGTTCATAATCATCACTGCAGAATTGAAGATATCTGTAATAAAAATTAACACTCATAAACACTTAAAACATGAAAAAATGACCAGTAAAAACTAAAATCTGCTTTGAATCAAATTGTTAGCAAAATGTTTTTTTTTCTCATACATAGCTGCAATAATTTAACTTGTACTGTATAGCAGCATTTGTTATATATCATTGTGCAAGATTTTGTCTATTTATCACAGTAATCTATGGTAAATGTTCTTTTCGTGTCCATTTATAAAAATTTCAATTGAATTCAATCATCAGAAATCGTTTTCAATAACATAAAAAAATGATAAATAACTTTTTCTAAAAGCATTGTAAAATTGTTCATTTTTGTTAAGCATGCTTTCCATAGATTTTTCCAGAGTCATTAGAACGTTTTATTATCACGTGACTGTTGTTTGGGACGATTTGCACATGGCAGACGATAAATCAATAACAGTAGATTGATTTTGGATGAATATTTAATAATTTTAGATCGTTTGAAATTTCATGGCATATCAATGGTTTTAGAATGGACGAAAAAACACTATGTTGAGCTTATAAATATTTGTTTACCTGTAATAAAGACTGTTTGACGTATTTACATCCGTTGACATACAGCGGGGAACCAGTTGTCTGTAACCTCCAACCTCCGAGTCATGCACGTGCTTTTATGACAACAAAAACCCGGATTTTAAAATTACACCGGAATCAGGTATACACCGGAAAGAGGAGATAATATTTTTTGGATTTGATTGGCATTTTACCCATCTGCTTACCCTTCCGGAGTACCTGAGACCACCACCAGTTTTTGGTGGGGTTCGTGTTGCTTAGTCTTTAGTTTTCTATGTTGTATCTTCTGTACTATTATTTGTCTGTTTGTCTTTATTTTTAGCCATGGCGTTGTCAGTTTTTTTTCTTCAATTTATGAGTTTGACTCTCCCTCTGGTATCTTTCGTCCTTCTCTCTTTTATTGTAAACAGAAAGGTTATAATTTCATTGATACGATATTACCGTGCTTGCATTTCCTATCATGATTTTCTTGATAGAAGGTTACTGCTCACAAGGAAGCTATTAAACCAAAAGTTCCAAATGGTGAAGTTGAAATCATCCCTTCGTAAATTTTACGGACGCCATCACGAGTTAGTTGACCGTTATGGAATAACCGTTTCACAAATGATATCGGATATGTTCCTTACGTCGTAACTACAATCTCCTTCCCTTTCATGAATGTGACCTACCGAATTATACTATTTACCGGATTTGTAATCACATAAGCAACACGACGGGTGCCACATGTGGAGCAGGTTCTGCTTACCCTTCCGGAGCACCTGAGATCACCCCTAGTTTTTTGGTGGGGTTCGTGTTGTTTATTCTTTAGTTTTCTATGTTGTGTCATGTGTACTATTGTCTTTCTGTTTGTCTTTTTCATTTTTAGCCATGGCGTTGTCAGTTTGTTTTAGATTTATGAGTTTGACTGTCCCTTTGGTATCTTTCGTCCCTCTTTTTTCAATCATGGAGGTAACACAAAATAAAACGAATTCGTTTAGTATATTTATATGTAACTCTTATCGCTATGGATGCTTGAAGTAAAGGTAAATACTTTCATTGGCAACATTTCTAGATAATCTATCAAAAGTCATACACAACTAACAAAATACATCTAGTAGTAAGACAACTATAACCAATTCAATTCAATTCAAAGTTTATTTTCATATAATTCAACATGTTTAACCCCGCCACATTCTGTATGTATGTGCCTGTAGGTCAGTGGCAGTCGTTTGTTGATGTGTTACATATTTGTTTTTCGTTCATCTTTTTGTACATTAATAAGGCCGTTATTGATCTCGTTTTAATTGTTTTGCATTTGTCATTTTGGGGTCATTATAGCTGACTATGCGGTATCGGCTATGTTTATTGTTGGATGCTGTACTTTAACCTATAGTTGTTAATCTCCGTGTCATTTGATCTGTTGTGAAGAGTTGTCTCATTCCCAATCATATCACATCTTTTTTTTATTAAACAATTTGTGATTAAAAAACCAAACCCATAGTATTATATAAATGACAAATAGAAAGCATGTATGATTATAATGAACAAGCTAATAAATACTTAGAATTATATAGTAGAACAGTTAATAATTGAATAATGATTCCCCACCCTAAAATGAATTACTGGATAATGTATATCACACGTAAAATTATTAATAGAAAACACCTACTGTTAACATTTTCAGAATATTTTTTACCATTATTCCAAGTCAATCCAAAAAAATCGCCATTATAAAATGAACATAAAAAAGGACGACGTCTGGAAATTGTTGAAACTAAAATTTTGAACACTGTTAGCCTAGAACAAGACTTCCACAAGATTAGTCCTGATTAATATCGTTTTACTCTGTTTTAGATAATGGAGTGTCAACCATGTCAATACCAGGGTCAAATTGTGCCTGTACAATGTTGGTGCTCCGAATGCGAGGAAACACTTTGTGATAACTGTAAATCCTTACACAGATCATTCAAAGTTAGCAGAAATCACAACGTGTCCACATTAGCCCCCTTTTGTCAGGAAACCAATCGTCTAACAAGCAAAAAGAACTGGAAGATAATGGAAAAGACAAATGGCTCATATGTGATGACCATTGCAATAAATGCTTAGAATACTTTTGTATAAAACATGACAAGCCGTGTCGCATTCTTTGTAAACGACAATACCATAGGGATTGTTGCGAAGTTGAGAAGATTGATGACGTTATAGATGAAAGCAAACTAGCAACTACCACAAATAACCTCTTATCAGGGATCAAAATACGCAAAGCCATCTTAACTAAAGCCGCAAACAATAAACTATCACATATGGGAGATATAGAAACCGTGAAGGTCTATTGCATTATAAAAGTAGAGAACACTAAAAGTACCATTGATACGCATCTAGATTATTTGGCAAAATGAGGTCGAGAAAGACATAAACAAAACATATGAAAACGATAAAAGTGATTTAAGCAAAAGGGTAAAGAATATTTCAGCCAAAAAAGATTATATGACCGACCTACACAAAATTATTGATGACACTGCAAATCAATCTAAGCTGTCTCTAGGACAAAAATATTTGATGTTAATACGCATGACACATATGGAGGGTGGTAACATCAAAAGTCAAGAGTCCCTATCAGAATGCAATTTGCAAGGTATCAGTGACGCCAAACTGTGTTACGAGAAAACTGAAGATAGTATAACCGTACGAGTCAATCGAAATTTGCCGAAAACAGATAGCAAGCTTGAAAAATCTCTTAAACATGAAAATAATATTGAATCGTGCTCTTCTGTAGTTGAACTTGAACCAAACGAACCAGAAACAGACAGTTTTGAATTGCCTGAACCAGTTCCAGATTTAACTTCTCCTTAGACAAACGCACCTTCCATGCCTGTCTCATATTCTACAACCATGCCTTCAGAATTGTCATTATTGTCATTACCTGTGACATTGTAGTCAGTTTCCGTAACACCAACTACCAAGAGTCTTTGTGCAGCAACCAGAGAAAAAGTTTCAGTATTTGAATTCTTTCTAAAATATTTTTAAACAACTTCTACATAGCTATAACAGAAAAATCATATCCTAGATGTATGGTGTATAACAAAGATGGTCTGAAAAAAGGTCAAATTGAGCTAAGCGGTGAACCTGACAGCATTGCAGTTATGAAAAGCAACCGCATTGCTGTAACTCTTACGGGAGAAGAAAAAGTGTGTGTGATAGATACAAATAAATGGCAGTTTATATACATCATTCATGTGCATGGCGAATGCAAAGGACTCGTGTATTTTGAGAATAACTTAATAGCTAACTGCATAGATGAAGGTTTTGTGTATATTAATGATGCTGGAAAAATAGTAAAACGAAATAGAATTACAGGGGAATTTTACTTCCATCTTGACAACCAAGGAAGTCTGTACTCCTCTAAAATGGAAACTAATAAGGTCAATGTACACAACTTGACTACTGATAAATATTCTGTGTACCATCTCAAAGGTCTAAATAATCCGGGAGGGATGGCAACCGACAAAGAAAACAATTTATTTGTTTCATGTAATGACCATAATTTAATTTGCGTAAAACAGTCACTTCACTCAACAACCAACATTGTATTAGACCGTTCAGACGGCATTGAACGACCATGGAGTATAGACTACAATCTCGATAATGATGAACTGTTCGTTATGAATGATAATGCACGATCAATATTTATATTCAAGAAAAAGTAACAAATTGAATGTTTATAGCGTTTAAAAAGTTGGATAATCTTAATTGTAAATAATATTTTCCATGTGAAGTTAAGTCGATTTTTTTCACCTATTCTTTTGCCACTGTTCTAATTTTGTCGGATATGACTTGCAATAGCATTTGATACTTGAAACCTTCATATTATATTAGCTTTAAAAGAAAAATTGAATAAAATTCAAAATATAAATTCAAGAAGCATTTCTCCATCGATGATCAAAACTCTAAAACCAATAAAGAAGACTAGACAGATTAAGGTAAACAGCAAAGTAAGGAAATCACAAGAGCCCCAAAAGGAGCAATACCTGATGCTTGGATACGGTAAGAATATCTTGCTATGCATCACACGCCATTTAAATCCACTTTAGTTAAAATAGCTCAATAAGGGCTTATTATGGTTAAAAGCACCCTTTGCGGACTGGCATATACTGGTGAAACGGCGTAATAATCATATATGCAGCCACATTTAAGACTTAAAAAAAATTACAATGATATTGTTAACCACATTTTAATCATTCTGGTAATTTAACATTTCTGTGAGAGTTCGCATCACCGAAAAACAAACAACGGAATAAACAATCATCATTTTGCAGCCCTTCTCTGTAGAAAAAAGGATTACTATATAAAAAAAAATTAGTGGATTCGATAATTGTTGAAATATGAAAATGAGACCCCCTTTTCTGCTTTGGGTTGGGATCCGTGTTGATCATGTAGTCATGTATTTTCTATGTTGTGTTTTGCATAATGTTGTTTGTTTGTCTTTTTCTTTTTTATCTGTTGCGTTGTCGGTTTATTTTCGACATATGAATTTCGATGTCCATTTGGTATGTTTCGCATCTCTTTGTGAACTTCGGAAGCAACGATACCATGTGGTTGCAATAACGAAATATGTGGTATTAGTATCCTATCTAGTCTTGCGTGTAGTTTAGTGAATGTGATAGATATCCCGACCCCGAGTAGACGTTGTCATTGGTAACGTCATTATACATCACCTACTCTCTTGCAAGGAACTTATGTCTTGTATGCAGAAGCTGTTGTGTATTCTTCATATTCGCACGAAACGTTATCCACTTCCCCATTTCTTTTCCGTGCAACATCTGATGTACATCTTTCTAATTATCAAAGGTCTATACAAACCTATAGGAATGGACACAAAGGAGAGAATTTTTTATTTAAGTTATGAAAATAACACAATTTTTGTAAAATAGTCACTTACCAGCCAAACTTGTATTATACAGCTCAGATGACATAAACTAGAGGTATTTGAAAAACAAGATATTATCTACACGATTCAAATTAGAAAAATATGTTATTAACTTTGAAATACAATAACAATCAAATCAAAAGTCATTTATACTGGCCAACTTTCATTCCTTTTTACAAAACATTTAAGCTTAAATTTTTTGATACATTTTTTCCGTAGTCAGAATATTACACTTTGTGGTTCAGTTTATGACAAGAAGAAGACGCATTGTGCAATCATTTGTGTATCGAAATATGCATATGTTACTTGCCTAGATACGAACATATCTTGAATGATTTAAATAGTCTGATAAGAGTTGAACAGTTTACGAATAGACTGAGGGTCTGACTTGTCGTCCTTTTTCTTTCGTTGTCTTTAAAATATAGTCACTAGTGTGAACAGTGTAAAACTTATTTTATCCCATTCTTACGTTGCTGATCACGAATCCTTTAATTGGTATGCAAATATTGCAATCTTTCTTGTATATTTATATATTGCAATGTAGATTGTTATATCTTGCAATACGGAATGATGTTTTTGCATGGATAATTATGCATCGTTTATAATTGGAAATATGAACTAAATATGGCGGCTGCGGCGGTGTTAGCTAACTTCTTGAAAGCTTTATATTTGAGAAGGTAGAAGACCTGGATGATTCATACTTTGTATATGAAGGCCCCATGTTACGAAGTTTCCGTCAGTCACATGTCCAATGTCCTTGACCTCATTTTCATGGTTCAGTGACTACTTGAAAAAAAAGTTGAAATTTTTTGTAATGTTAAGTTTTCTATTATTATAAGTATTAGGATAACTATATTTGGTATATGCGTACATTGCAAGGTCCTCATGCCCGTCAGACAGTTTTCATTTGATCTCGACCTCATTTCATGGATAAGTGAACAAGGTTAAGATCGTGATCAAGTCCATATCTCAGATACTATAAGCAATAAGTCTAGTATATTCGGTGTATGGAAGAACTCTAAGGTGAACATGTCCAACTGGCAGGTGTCATCTGACCTTGACCTCATTTTCATGGTTCAGTGATTATAGTTAAGTTTTTGTGTTTTGGTCTGTTTTGCTTATACTGTGTGCAATTGGTCTACTATATTTAGTGTATGGAATGATTGTAAGGTGTACATGTCTAGCTGGTAAGTGTCATCTGACCTTGACCTTATTTTCATGGTTCAGTGGTCAAAGTTAAGTGTTTGAGTTTTGGTTTATTTTTCTAATACAATAAGCAATAGGCCAACTATATTTGGTGTATGTAAGTATTTTATGAACTATATGTCAGTCCCGAAGATTTTATTTGACCTTGACCTCATTTTCACAGTTCATTGCTCAGTGTTAAGTTTTTGTGTTTTGGTCTGTTTTTCTTAAACTATAAGCTGTAGGTCAACTATATTTGTTGTATGGAAGAATTGTTCGCTGTACATGTTTGCCTGGCATGGTTTATCCTGTGTATCTGACCTTGACATCATTTTCATGGTTTATTGATCAATGTTTAGTTTTCTTGGTTAATGTTAAGTTTATGTGACAGTTGTAATAAAGCTTTACATTTAGGACATGTAGGACTATCAACACAAATCAATGATTAAGAAAGAAGGCGAGACATTTCAGTGTGTGCACTCTTGTATAAAAATATATTGAAATGTATGGGTCACCGGACTTTTTTTCTCGCTACAGGTTGTGCAAAATGGTCAGATTTGGTATAGATTATGCATGAAAAATCAAATTTTGTGTGATAAAAAGAAAACGTACTATCAGAACTTTAAGTTAAAATGTGAGAAGATTACTCTTATAACATGCTTTCGGATAAGAAAAAGAAAAAAAAAGGGTCACCGAACTGGTTTTCTTGCTACATATCAAAATAGGTAAATTCATAACACTTTCTATTATAAAAATTACTTTATCTGAATTATCTCCCCTTCTTTGGCAAAGTTGAAAATAATCAGGCTAATCAAACACAAACAAGGTGTTTTTAAGAAATTACTCAAAATTTCCCTTTTCAACATATAAGGTGAGATGACAAAAAGATGAAAGCTTCTGAAATTACCTTTTTTAAGTTTCTGCTACGGTGCAAGAAGAGCATGTACGACTCTTGTGAGCGTCTAAATATTTTTTCAATATACAAAAACAGAAAAAAAGATCCCGTTAAGATCCTCATTATAAAGGAAAAGACAGATCTTTAAACTCTTTTTAATCAATAACTTTAATACTTGTTGATCAACTGTAGTCGATCTTATCTGAAAAGAATGCATTATAACTAATATTTAAAATGGTTAATATTTTATATTCTTTATATTGTTCATGTTGTAAGAGTTAGATAATTTGTTCGGATAAAAGACAAAAAAATCAAATCCTGACAAAGAAAATGGAATTTAACTTTACATATTTGTTATCAAAGTGATTTAATATTGCAGATTTGACAAACTAGCTACAGGTATGTGACAATTTTATACTACTACTTTTCGCTAGCAGGGAACACAATTATATCCATATTTAGTACCTCATTATAAAAAATTCCAAGCTTATAAATAATTGCCTTGAATGAGACTATGATTAATGTGACCTTTGATAGTTCATATACACTATGTTTGTTGTAAATCGTATCTAGCAGAGTGAATAAAACACCCGGAATGGACAACTTATCAATAACATTTGAATTCGTTCTTACAATCAACGAGTTTTCTGATTTCTAGACTTATATATATGCAAGTAATCAATAGGGTCATAACGAGATATTTTCTAAGTGCAGGCGGTGTCGTCTTTTAAAATAAAAGAATCACAGAACTAAAGATTTGGTATCACATAATTGTAGAAAAAATCGGGTTTAGGCAAATTCATTGCATTTTAAGACTCGCCTCGAACAAAATCGTTACAGAATGTGTGACACAAGGAATACAAGCAGGCTGCTGCGCACGGAAGCGAAAACTATTTGTACAAAGAATTTTGTTTCAGATGGTCTAATATCGTTAATGTAATAGTATTCGTAGATGATTTTGTCATAAGTTACTGGAGCGGTAATCTGTCTGAGTCATTAGTCGGCGTCACAAGTTATTGATAATACCTACTTTAAGTTAATGATAAGGTGGTGTTCTATATATATATACAATACCAACTGGAACGCCCACTAAAAGCACATTAGAACCATCTTATTCTTGTTTATCGTACCATGAGAACAAATCGTTCCTCGAAGATCGTGAAATCGCGTTATTTGGTTTTTTTAAATCCCTACCACGAAATTATTAAAACCTTTAAGACGATGTCTACCTGTTGATACCTTTTATAATGTTTTTCTTGTTATTTTATATTAATACGGATCTTGTCTATATACCAGCTTTGATTATTTGGAATATCTACTAATTTTCACTTGTTCGTACTACATTTGTATGAACATCAAGATTATTCTCCTTAAATCTGCACAGGGAAGTTTTAGCTAGCTCTAATTGTATAATTTTATTGTTTATATTCACCCCAATTTGTATCTAGTGTTAAATTATGTATGTACATGACATAACTTTCTTGGTACTCCGAATTATTGGAAGAATTTTATACACATAAGTAGTATACCTAACACGACAAAGTTATTTTTCATTTCCCTGTAGATATTATAAAAACCGGGGTTTTTTTTCAAAAGTGATTATTTTCGAAGGGTTGAATATTTGCGGTGGTGTTTTGCCATGGCTTTGTTTGGACTTTTTTGATTGCATTTTGGCCTTGTTTGTTTGTCCCTAATATTTTATTAACTGTACATTTGCATTCAGGTATCGCAGATCAAATTTATTCGTTCATAGTGTGGTAATTTACGTTTTTTGATTGAGTTAAGCCTTCCAATTGATATTTTATCGTGTGGTTTTCTATGTCGTGATGTTATGCTATTGTTTCAGAAAAAATGAGAAGGTTTGGTATCTTGGTCTTGGAAGGAGTACGGTAAGGTCCTAAAATGGCCTCCTGTTTTAGCGTAAATTTCAATTTAGGATTTAGTGACCAATATCACAAGAAATTATAGCTAATACAATGACGAGATAGGAAATAAGCCAATTCGATTTGTTGAAAATTTACGTTCCTGCTTTTTATGATGACGTCACAAGTTGTACGCATATTGATTTTCCACGAAAAAATCAATAAGAATGGCTAAATTTCTATAGATTATTGAACAAGAAACATAGAGCGCATACGCCGACAACAAAGTTCTTTAAACATAATGGTTGTGAAGATATTTCCCATGTCTTATTTGAATATCTAGTTTGTCGACGCCTGCGCTCTATGTTTCCTGGTCCTGAATATGGTTGAAATTCAGCTGATTTTGTAAAATTTTACCAAAATCTCATATTTTGACATTTTTGGGATGTAAAAATCAACGTGCTAGAATTAAACTTTGACAAAAAAAGTTCCATTTAAGTTTCTCACACGTCTTAAAGTCAACTTGAAACATTTTTCGTCTTGTAACATTGAACTTTATAATCGGGGCCAAATATGACCCTTACTGAACTTACTCCTTTGTAATGTTCTTTTTTCTATTTATAGTTTGGATACGTATTCTTGAAGTTTTATGGCAATATTTATATTTTTGGTAACATGTTCATTAAAACTTCAAAAAACTGTTACAAATTCAGAATAAACTCACGCAATAAAGATGATTTATGAAATATGCAAAGACAAAGTCTTGAATTAAATGCCAAATTTGATATTTAAAATGTTTCTGTTTCCATATTAGATGGAGAAGAACCAAGGTAAATTGAAACATACTTTAAATGAGGATGATAACAGCGAAGTATATCATATATATGATAATCAACAGGATGATCCAATGTATTCAATGAAATTAAAACTTCTCTCTGAATGCCAGAAACTTGTTGGAAATGATAGACAAGGAAGACCACCATTGAACATTGCTATTATTGGACAAACTGGTTGCGGAAAGTCGTCGTTTCTTAACACGGTTTTTGCCAGTTTAAATACAGATTGTTGGCGGGATATAGCTAGATCAGGATTTTTTAAGATAGAAGGTCCTCAACTACATTGCACAGAGCGGTTTAGAAGGTTAGTGAAATTAAAGGATGTTTATGAAAAAACAATGGGCAATGCTCAGGCATTTAATCATTTATAAATCATAAAAATGACATCCAGTTTGCATTCATTTAATATTAAAGTGCTATTGAAATCATGTATGAAAATCTTGAACTCAATATACACTTCTTCATATTGCTTTTATTCAATGCAAAAGGTGAACTTGCTATTCCAAAGCGTTGCTTTTCATCAAATGTCCAGTATTACTTGCTTGATACTGCTGTTGGTGAACAATCCGAACTCAAGTAACTAGTCGTCAATGATCAATACTTTTATTTGGGCAATATTGAATATGAAATATGTTGATTGTAAATTTTAAGTAAGAATCTTTTTAAAACTTAGTTTGCAATACTCACAGTCAAAAATGTAAATTGACACGACGCGGTCTTTTTTATTGTTTTTCTTATCATTGTATGCTACTTTATATGTTGCCTCGTAGCGTTTTGATACGATAGTATACCATATGATATACTCAATACAAAACCTCATGATAGGAGGTAGGTGGCTTGGAAATATTTTCAGGGATATAATATATTTGATGAAAACAAAGGTTTAATTTTATTTCATATTCACTTTTTGAGCCGTTTTTGCACTATTTTTGGAATATTGGATCCTCAATGCTCTTCAACTTTGTACATGTTTGGCTTTATCAATATTTCGATTTGAGCGTCACTGATGAGTCTTATGTAGACGAAACGCTCGTCTGGCGTACTACATTATAATCCTGGTACTTTTGATAACTATTTAAACCACTGGGTCGATGCCACTGCTGGTGGACGTTTCCTCCCCGAGGGTATCACCAGCCCAGTAGTCAACATTTCGGTGTTGACATGAATATCAATAATGTGGTCATTTTTATAAATTTCCTGTTTACAAAACTTTGAATTTTTCGAAAAACTAAGGATTTTCTTATTCCAGGCATTTGATAAAATTTACTGTTTGCAATAGCATTAATTTTTCTAAATAATAAGGATCTCTTATCCCAAGCATAAAAACTTAGCCGTATTTGACACAATCTTTTTCAACTTTTGATCTTCAGTGCTGTACAACTTTGTACTTTTTTTCGCTTTCGATCTTTTATATCTGGACGTCACTGGTGAGTCTTGTGTGGACGAGGCGCGTTTTTGGCGTATTAAAGTTTAAACCTGATGCTTTTTGTTATTCATTAATCATGTGTTTCTTTGTCTAATACGTTTTCCTATTTATTTGTATTATAGTCCTGTAATATTATGTTGTCATTTCTATGTTATATTTAACAATGCCATTAAAGTGCGAGGTTTGGCATGCCACAAAACCAGGTTCAACCCACCATTTTTTCCTTTAAAAATGTCCTGTACCAAGTCAGGAATATGGCCATTGTTATATTATAGTTCGTTTCTGTGTGTGTTACAATTTAACGTTGCGTCGTTTGTTTTCTCTTATTTTTGAGTGTAAATTGACATTGCGATAAGACGTGTCACGGTACTTGTCTATCCCAAATTCATGTATTTGGTTTTGATGTTATATTTGTTATTCTCGTGGGATTTTGTCTGATGCTTGGTCTGTTTCTGTGTGTGTTAGTTACATTGTAGTGTTGTGTCGTTGTTCACCTCTTATATTTATGCGTTTCTCTCAGTTTTAGTTTGTTACCCCGATTTTGTTTTTTGTCCATGGATTTATGAGTTTGAACAGTGGTATACTACTGTTGCCGTTATAGATTACCTTAGCCGTATTTGGAACAACTTTTTGGAACTTTTGGTCGTCAACGCTCTTCCACTTTGTACTTGTTTGGATTTATAACTGTTTTGATCTGAGCGTCACTGCTAAGTTTTATGTAGACGAAACGCGCGTCTGGCGTATTAAATTTTAATCCTGGTACCTTTGATAACAATTTGATATAGAAAATATATGCAAATTTATGTTAAACTTCAGTATCCTGAATGAGGGTTGCTCTAACAATCTGCATATCTTAAATTCGAAAATGAGGACATGTCTTGTTCTGAAAATAGCAATTGAAATGATCATAAAGATTTTATACCTTACTACACGATATGACAGCTATATATTGTTGAAATTTGTATTGATACATGTGTTACTTGCATCTACGTCATTGGACATCTAGGTCATAGTAAGAAATTCTTACATATTTTTATGACATTATGTTGGGTTCTCAAACTCTTATTCCTCGATAATTCACAACAGCAACGATTTCATATTAACATCGTTTTAATATTTAAAAAAGTAAACTTATACATGAAATACTACTTGTGATAGAAACTCACCGAATTTGCCGATTATTTAATAAAATGAGCCATTCATATTAAAAGATGAATATGGAAGCTTCTTTATATGTCGCATTTAACAATATTCTAACACACATTTAGTTATTATTATTCTTCCTTGAGTTTCAATAATTCGTTGACCATTACGGAATATCTGTTTCACAGATGACGACGGATATGTTCAAATAGTCGTTACTATAATTCTGCTATCTATTTCCCGAAATGTGACATACCGAATAAAATTTATCACCGGGTTTGTAATTTCCTAAGCAGATGGAGTAGATCTGATTATCCTTCCTGGACAAATGAGATGAATCTTAGTTGTTTTGTTTGAGTTCGTGATTCTATATAAGTGTCTATAAGTTTTTATGTTGTGTTTTTTTTATACTTTTGTTTGTCTTTTGTTCTTTTCTTTTTTTGTTCTGGTGTTGTCAGTTTATATTCAATTTTCCGTTTGAAAGTCACTTGGGTATCTTTGTTCTCTCTTTTGCACGTTTTGCACGAATAACTGATGTTATTACGTTTTGATTTTTGAATTTGAACGTGTATAATAAAGACATCCAACATAAACTCAATCATGATCACTGAAGAAGTTAAGATATTTAAGCGTTATACTCTTATTCTAAACCGAAAGTTGTTCTCCATGGCACTCTTTTTTTCAATTGGTCGAGGTTTAAAAATGGAGAGATCAATTGCTAAAAATAGCACAATACAATTAATTGTTATCTGCATATTCGAGGACCTTAAAAGTATTTGATTTGTCTTAGCCATATCGTTAAAAGAACTTTATGTTGTTGGCAGTTGTTAGTGGTGACTATTACAATTACACCCTCTTTAATTGTTGAACACAAAGTTTCTCACGAGTTATTGTGTTGTTTGAAAACTGTTTGGTAAATCCATAATTTAACACCGCCAAATGTTCATCCATGCGAGTGTATGGATAAGACATTATACTAGGACATTACTAGCCTTCTGTAACATTTAAAAGCCTGATATTTTCATTAGTAATTTTATTAAAATCCCCAAATTTACCTTTTATCTCAAGAGTGATTTCTCTCACCAAACACACTAACACTAATAAGATGAAAGAGAGTTGAGTGCCTGTAAAGTTTTCTCAACTTTTTGTTACTACTGATTACATTCGAATGAGTGAAGATTTCAATAAACTCTTTAACAAAATTCTTCTGGAACGTTGACTTTAGTTTAAGTGAATAACAGTAGACTAACACCAAACTATAAAGCTGCAACGATAGAGAACGAACAAGAAATACACATATCTAAAATTGTATTTTAATAGCTTTTCAAAGAAAGACTATTACCGAGCTAAGAATGACAAAGGTGTCCTGATGCCGACGTTTTTGGACATGACTGGTTTTCCTGATGAAAATACTAAAACTGTTTTGGACCTGTTGGAGATAATATTTTCTGGTCGAATCAATGAAAATCAGAAACTGGCTGATATCGAGGAAGGATTCAAGTCCATTTCCTCAGAAGCTGTGACATATTATAATAAAGAAGTCAGTCATTTACCGGTGGATCGAATCATTGTTGTGTCTACACTAGATCCTGACTCGCCACTTCCTAGATACCTTTTATCTGCCATTTCCGAAGCGGCTAAAAAAGTCAGAGGTAAGTTAAGATAGTTTACCGCTGTTCAATAGTTATAATTCGATTAAACAAAAACAAATTAGGGTACCAAATTAAAAACCGAGTGAACCACATCAACAAATTGTAAGCTTATTTAAGCATGATGCCAATGACTGCATCGGCAGGAGGCAGTAACTATGAACGGGCACATGCATTTGATCTACACAAATTCGTGTCGATAGACAGTTTGATATAGTTACATGTTCGCATTGCGCATCTCTTTATTTTCTAAAAAGAAAACCCAAAAAAACAACATCTGTTGTCTTATATTCATCAGGAAATTTTGGTAATTATTACCCCACATTTTATCTTTAAAATATCGATCCCTAACGCATGATATGATTCCTCAACGGAAATGTAACACTACGACTCACAAGTTTTTACACAAATGTAAGATTGTGAATGTTTTTAATTTGCGAGAAATTTAGTCAAAATATTGCATATACATTCGTTTATGTAATGTTAGTGAAACATGTGGTCATATTAAAAATACTCATTATTGAATTATCATGTTAAAGTACAGACATGGGAACCTTTAATAATAAGTGCAAAAAGAAATGAATAAGGCTCCCTATAAAATGAAGGATTTACATTGAATTAACGTGATTAGCAAAGGCAATATTATTTTGATATCATGTGCATGATTGAAAACGTCATTGTTTTGCTATGCATCAAGTTGCTAAGCTATAAATTTCAGACAATATACACGCTCTCTTAAAGCTATTACTCAACAAGAGATATTCCGACTGAATATCTACTGATGTAGCAAAGATTCTACTGGCATGAATGAATGATTTAATATGGAACATGTTACGCAGAAGAGACAACATATGTACAGAGGTTCAGATTCCAAATAAGTATGGCTATTCATAACCAGATCGACGAAGTGTATATGAATGCGTCCTTCAAGAACTGCGAGCGTTTCACTAGCCTGTTCCTTGTTAGGTCACACGTTGTGTTATTTCACTTTTAAAGCTGAAATCCAAATTAATGTGTAGGAAAAAACAGTAATACATATCTTACATGTTCTAAAATTCGTAAATTTTACGGACGCCATCACGACTTGGTTGACCGTTATGGAATAACCGTTTTACAAATGATATCGGACATGTTCCTTACGTCGTAACTACAATCCCTTTCCCTTTTATGAATGTGACCTACCGAATTGGACTATTTACCGGATTTGTTATAACATGAGCAACACGACGGATGCCAGGATCTGCTTACCATTCCGGAGCACCTGAGATCACCCCTAGTTTTTGTTGGGGTTTGTATTGCTTATTCTTTAGTTTTCTACGTTGTGTGTACAATTGTTTGTCTGTTTGTCTTTTTCATTTTTAGCCATGGCGTTGTCAGTTTATCTTCGATTTATGAGTTTGACTGTCCCTTTAGTATTTTTAGTCCCTCTACTAATACAGGAGAATCCTATTAATTCAGGAATACATGCGTTTACCTCCTAGTTTGAGTAATGAAAGTTGTGTCCCTGTTAGTTTGTTAGTTTTCCATGTTATCGTTTAAGACTGTAGTTTTTCGCACATACATGCTTCGATCTTGTTTGTATTCTTATAGCATCTTCCTACTTTTTATAGACATCCCAACTTTTGGAGTTTTGACAGGAAGAGATAAATATAACCCATTTTCCAACAAGGCAGTGTCAAACAAATTAACCAAATTTAGAGAGGTTCTTGGAATTACGAAGAATCGTTTTGCATGTATAACAAACTATTGTGAGAATTCTGATCCAGACACAAAATACCTAACTACAACTATTCCACAATTCGATGTCCCAGTTCTCCAATTTTTAAAACAGGTAAAAAGTGAATTAGCAAAAATTCTGATCCCGAAGGAAAAAAAAGAAAGGGAAAGTCCTTAATCAATAGGCAAAATCAAAACATCAAACACATCAAACAACTATCATATTCCTGACTTTGTACAGGAATTTCCTCATGCAGAAAGTGGTGGTAGACTTAACTTGATTGTGTATCAAGCTACATCTGAATGTCGCAAAGAACTCTGTTATGTTGACAAAATTATCTGGGCAAATCAAAGTGAACTAAAAGGTTAAATTTTCACGAAATGTTTTATCTTTCATTAAGTTGCATTTATCTAAATTGTACAAATCACTTCCTGTGAATTTCTTTTAAGTAGGAGTATTGTTTACTTACAATTATAATTAAAAGATTAAAGTGTGATACAATATTAAATTTAGATGGACAAATAGATTTAGAATCATCAAACAAAAATTTATGAACACCCTGACCTTAGATAGACAATTAAAAGTTTTAGTAAAACAGAGAATATTGATGGATGCATTTTTATTTATCATTAATCAATTTTGTTGATTTAAATGCTTTATTTTATTTTGATTCAGGTTTTTACTACATCGCCTGAAGAATTTTCAAGAAAAACGATAGGAAAAAGACCCTGGTACTGTCAGGTAAATGATTCGTTACTTATCTTGCAATATTCAATGTAAATAAATGAATAATTTGAAACTTTTGGTCACCTCAGAAAATGGTCTACATTTATGGTATCTATCAACGTCCAACCGTCAAGTTCGATTTGTTATCGCAATAGTATTCTTTAAATGTCAATCGTGTATTGGTCTGAGTGATTTAATCAAGAGAAAACTAAAGATTCACACAAACATATATTATAAAATACGGCGCATTTAATCTCAAGTTTTCTACATGGTTTACTTAAAGAACTCTATATTTTAACGGATGCAATACGTGACACTTATAGCTATAAAAAACAGAGTCTTAAGATACCAATTAGTCAATACAAACACATCAATCGATTAAAACAAACAATAATATGACCTGAAGAAAAACGACAAAAGACAAACAAGAGGTACTCAAATACACATTTTACATCAAGTTAAATTGTTGTTGAAAAAGGTCGTTCAATAACACTTTAATGTAGATCGTAATGTATGAATGAATATAAACACATCTTCGATTATCTATCAATTTGCTGCCATTGATTGTTCCAAAGCTTAAACTTTAAATTAATATATTCGACTATATATTCGACTTCACCTTTTTATCATGACCTGTAACCTCGTTGAGAACCTTTAAGAAGGGGACATTAACCGTAGCATGCATAGTTTTATATTTGATTCAACACTACACATATCTATGACATACTTATGTGAGAACAACATGTGAGTAAAATGAGATTGGAAGCAAAAACGGAGTATCTCCGAACTTAACGTAAAGATAAAAAAAGCAATTAGAGTAGATGTGGTATAAGTGCCAATGAAACAGCTCCCCATCAAAGTAAACCATTATAGGTCAAGGTATGACCTTCAACACGGAGCATTGCCTCACACCAAACAGCAATCTATAAAGGGTCCAACATTACTTATGTAAAACCATTCAAACGGGAAAACCAACGGTCTAATCTATATAAAAACGAGAAACACGTACGATCTACATAAACAGACGACAACTACTGTACATCAGATTCATGACTTATGACAGGTGCAAACATTTGCAGCGGGATTATATGTTTTAATGGTACAAAACCTTCTCCCTTTTCTGAAATAATAGTATAAAATCACAACATAGAAAGACACACTATAATATATCAATTGGAATAATTAACTCAATCAAACAACGCAAATAAACACAAATGAACGAATAAATTTGAGCGATGATACCTGAATACAAATACATAGTAAATATAAATTATAAGGGACAATTTATAACGACAAAAGGTAAATAAACAGGTTAGGTCTTAGATGCATGATTTTTTTATTAGTTGTTAGTGACTTTGAACTAGCGGTCAGATAACTGCGAGTACTCTCAGATCTGTTCATTGTTATACCACTGTTCCAGGTTAGGGGGAGGGTTGGGATCTCGCTAACATGTTTAACCCCGCCACATTATTTATGTATGTGCCTGTCCCAAGTCAGGAGCCTGTAATTCAGTGGTTATCGTTTGTTTATGTGTTACATATTTGTTTTTCGTTCATTTATTTTACATAAATAAGGCCGTTAGTTTTCTCGTTTGAATTGTTTTACATTGTTTTATCTGGGCCTTTTATAGCTGTCAATGCGGTATGGGCTTTGCTCATTGTTGAATGCCCTACGATGACCTATAGTTGTTAATGTCTGTGTCATTTTGGTTTTTGTGGATAGTTGTCTCATTGGCAATCATACCACATCTTCTTTTTTATATTAAACAAAGTTAAAGTATGATACCACTATGAAATGTTAAACAATTTTTAGAAAATATCACGTTTGAAAAAACCTGCGTGATGTTATACACATTATAATGAAAATAATTGTTTTGTAATAGTATACTTCTTCTTCTGTGTGTATAAAATCTTCCGTTTAGGAAAACCAAGAAATTTCTTTAATATCAATAAAACTAATCTAACACTTGGTGCATATGGGTTGAGTATAAACAATAAAACAATATAGGTTGCATTTCTGTAAATAATGACAATGCATTTTCCCATAGGAACTTCCTTTACAGCTAAAACTGTCTCACTTTAACTATAAAGTTTGAAAAAAATCATATCCTAGAATGGAAAGTTCATATACACTACTATTTTTTTCAAAGGTCAAAATATACAGCTAGGTCTGTGTGGCATATATTCAGCGTTTATATGCCCTGAACTTCTAAGAGATTAAACTAACACTAAATTTCTTAGTTACCCCTACCTAGAAAGATTTTAATATAAACAATATTCACATGTAAAATTACTGGTTACATTCCCAAGTTATGCCTCTATGGGATGCAACCTACAGATTAGAACTGGGAACCAGTATGTAAATATGATTAATTATCTATGAATATTCGGAATTCTATTTATCCCCAAAAGAGGCGTGGTTTGAGAAAAAGCTGTATTTACAAAGTGCAACTTATACACTTAGTGCTAGATAAAACTTCATGTATAGGTGCAAGAACAGTATTTAAGGAGAAATGAAAAACAAAAAAGTTGACGTTCATAGTACGAAGTATATTTTTCTGCGTTTCGTAGTATAGTAGAAAAAAAATGTATTGCACGGTTCATCAAGACTAAGTGTAGTCACGTGTTCAGAATGACCAATGGTAAAGGTTTTTAATGGTTTGGCGCCAAATGTATTGTCCGTGTTAAGGTCTTCATTCTAGCCGTGGACGTTCGATGGTAAACCACAAATTACATGTGTATATATTCATATATAAGTATTTATAAGCAGTGGCTGTTTATTTTTGTATTTGGTTTTTTAAGCGCTGGACTTGACACATTACCTCGAGTTACAGGTTGGCATGAATTAAGTTATTTTTTATGGTTTTTCTTGGGTGGCATTCCTCACTAATGACGGAGATGAAGATTCAGGAATAGAATCTTTTATATTGTTTATTAAATATTTAAATCTGTTAGTCTAATTTATCATTTTCGATTGATGTATTGTAATACATATATATCGTCACATAATGTCAGATTATATCATATTAAATGCCGGCTAGTTCGTCCGTACGGCAAATGCAATATATATTTGTTGAGTTATTATTTGGATTTATATACTAGTAGTTTGAAGTATAGTTCACTTTGTATTTGGTATACTGGTCAGTCAACATTGAGTATGTTTGGTATATCTAGTTTGGTATAGTAAAAACGTGAGAATTTGTAGTAATTCTAAATAACGTATACTTGTTATAAGTATATCGACGTTGTGCATTAGTGGAGGTCATACGGTGATTCATAGTTCCATTCACCTATGATATTTGGTTGAAGGTGGATGGTTGTCTCGTTGCAACCATACCACATCTTATTTTGTATACGAAAGAATAAAACACCTAACATACCATGTGATCTTTTCGTATAACTATTGTAGGTTACAGATGAATCTGAACAAAAAGAACTAAGAGATAAGTTACTTGAAAGATGTAAGGAACTAGTTGGTATAAGTGGCAAAGATAAAAATCCGTTAACAATTGCGGTAATTGGAACGCCTGGAGGAGGGAAGTCGGCATTCCTTAATACTATTTTTGCCGCTTTGAGCAATGAACGCTGGATAGAACATGCAAAATGCACAGACACTAGAAGAGGAGGCAGACAGATTACTCAACGACTAAAACGGTAAGAACAATATGAATCACAATAACAATATTTGAATACTAGTAATAAAACTGAATTCGTTGTTGCAATACTTCTCTCGGCAATACAAGTTGCAATCAAGTATTATAATTTTCTGTTTAATGCAATATCAAGGTCTTCAAATGTAATACATTTTAAAGGATTCAAACAGATGATAAACAAACCAAAAAAAAAATCGTACCATATTTTAGGCTATAAGAGTCCCAGATATGATGAAATGTCGATTAATTTACAAAAGAAACCGAACTCCTCATTTACACTAAATGTGTGAACAAAAATATTGTGAAAGTCAACGACAATCAATGTATAATAGGACCCAACTAGGAATCTGCACTCACACAGAAACAACAATAGTTGGATGCAGATGCACATGCTCACAAATTGTATTTGAAAACTCTAATGTGTGCGTTTACTAGTCAACACAGTTTAACTACATGTACATTGCAGCAGTCAAAATGAAAATTTGTAATGTCAACTGGTCTTTTTTAGTCTTGTTTTTTGTTTTTTAGTTCATTTATATGTTTATGAGTTTAGAATGACGTTCATTTTTACTGAACTAATAAACAATGTTGTAAAGAAAGTAGGCTGAAATCCGACTTCGGGTAGGTGATTTTCTCGCTAGGTTTTTGACTCTTTGGTAGGGTTGTTTTCGCTGTGAAATATTCCCCATTTTCATTCTATATTTTTAAACCCAATTTTATTCTGCGTCCGTTTAATCAGTAATTAACGGGCGTTAAAAAAAAAATTAATAGGTGAAAAAAGCTAGAATTTCAGTTCGAAATAAATTCAGATAGTCACCTTTAAATTTGCGTATTGAGGGGTAGTTTAGTTTAATTCACTTTCGGTCTACCACATATTTCAATTTGGCCGCTATTCATGTTTATCTTTACTGGTAACATTCCCAAGTTATGTCTATACGAAATGACAAATCAAGATCATATCTGGGAACCAGTAGATAAACGAAACAAATTAAAGTGTTAGTTACTATCATATATCTCCCCAAAAGAGGTGTGGATTGTGAAACAGCTGTATTTATAAAGTGCGACCTATACCAACATGTATTCAAATAGAAAGGTATCAAATATTTTTACGCACAACAGTTGTTATTTATCAGTCTCGTAGGATAACATAAATCACTGAATGTACCCAAACTTTTCTCTTACAGTACATTTTATACCCCACCCCTGTTTCAATTTTCAAAGAATTGGAAAGAAGACTTTAATTAATGTAGCCTGTTTTCTTACATGGAATATCTAGTATAAAACCATTAATGCATATGGCTACTTTTTTAAATTCAAATGAAGTGGCAGTTATTTCATGTCAAAACTGTACCTTATCATGACCTACTAAAATCAACATACCTTTAATTGCATTTAAGAGTGTATTGGTTCCCGGAAGTTTGATATTACAAAAACAGGAACTTCTGATCTGAACAGCAGGTCAAATGTGCCCTTCTATCACGCTTTCATTTAATACCAAAACTTCTGAAATATTCCCCCTTTTGAAAAAGATACAGCTATGTGTATGAACTATTTTGTGTAAAATATGTTCTTTTTTTCTTGTATGTTCTTTCCGATCAGGCCTGAATTAGTGGTTTTGTACCTAAAGCAGCATCAAACTTGTTATGTTGACTTCTGCTTGACTTAATTTGCTTCAATGATCTATTTCTTGCATAGAAAAGCAAATAAGCTTTTGTCAAAACAAATTTTCACTGAATTGAAGCTCAAACTGGACTGGTAGTAACATATGCGTCAAACAAAGAAAACTACAAATGGAAACTTATAGTGACAGATATGACACTTTTTCAATTTTTACCAGTTTTGATTTTTTAATATCTACTCAAATAACAGTGTTCTGACCTATATGTCTTATTTTTTTATCAGAGATTCTTCCTCAAATATTGATACAGTGGTCCAAACACAAAATATTATTGATAATTGTGTCCCCCCTTTTTTCTACATGTTGAAAAAGGAGAGTGATTTGGTAAAAACCATACTTTTATGTACAAACATGGACCAAGAAGAGTAATTTATATATTTCCAAGCTAGACAACTTGCTAAACATGCTAAAATGGTTATTATATGCATTTCCAGTGAGATTTTGGAATTCCTATAAAAGTATACACCAATTTGCCTTGAAATAAATACTTCACTAAGAAACCCAATAAAACATTAACACTC
The DNA here is from genome assembly GCF_965363235.1 of Mytilus galloprovincialis. Taxonomy (NCBI): domain Eukaryota; kingdom Metazoa; phylum Mollusca; class Bivalvia; order Mytilida; family Mytilidae; genus Mytilus; species Mytilus galloprovincialis. The sequence goes on along the minus strand of NC_134845.1, from coordinate 76,202,551 downwards.
ACAAGATAATTTGATCTAAACCAATATTTATACTTTAAACTAGTCATAATGAACAAGTTCCATTGGTTTGAGTGTTACACTGTAGATAATGCAAAAATAAAAATTTGAGGTAAAATCTTAATTGTGTGCATGCTAGATGTCCCAAAAAGGCCAAAATACCTTACTGTAGCAATTTGAAGGCTGGAATTTGACACTAAGGTATTTGTTACACAAAATAAATAATGTAATATGATTTCTGACAACTAATGTGTCCAATTTTCACTGTACAGGGTATGATTTCAAAAAAAAAAATCACATGCCTGTCATTTATAGGTATACAACCACTAATTCATAGCCCCATTACTTTCAATGTTTAGTTCAGCAATTTCAAGCATTAATGGCTACTTTGTCTTAAGTTCAAATAAAGTGGCAGTTATTTCATGTCATAACTGTACCTTATCCTGACTTGTGATGAAAAAATTCAACATACCTTTAATTGCACATTAGAGCGTACTGGTTCATGGAAGTTTGATATTACAAAAACAGGAACTTCTGATCTGAACAACAGGTCAAATGCGCCCTTCTGTCAAAATTTCATATACTTCTTTATTATTCAAATTAATCTTTCAACAAGGGTTCTACAGTGATCATGAGTCCCGAAGCTTTCATTTGATACCACAACTAACCAAATATACCTGCTATTGACAAAGAAACAGCTATGCGTATGAACTATTTTGTGTAAAATATGTCCTACCTTCTTGTATGTTCTTTCCAACCGGACCTGAATTAGTGGTTCTATACCTAGAACCTGAATAACAAATATATAATCATATCTACATTTAATACTATATAAAGTATCAAATCCTGTCTTTTTCTCCAGTCCACAACCTACTATATGTCTATTTTAACGTATTTATTCGTAAAAGTTCACAAATTTCTGCCTCAAATGATCAGTTTAGAAATTTTGTTACAAACATATCATCTCTTACTATATACCTAGCATTAGGTGGCGAATATATGAATAAAGTGTTTAAACAAAACCATATTTGCAAAAATTCTATGTATTTAACGATGTATAAATCAGCCTGATAAATGAATTCACTTGAATTTTTAAGAAGACTAAGGATTCTCTTATCCAAGGAATAGATAACTAAGCCGTATTTGGTACAACTTTTTGGAATTTGGGGTCCTTAATGCTCTTCAACTTTGTACTTGTGTTGCGTAATAACTATTTGGATCTGAGTGTCACTGATTAGTCTTATGAAGACGAAACGCATGTCTGGCGTATTTAATTATAATTCTGGTACCTTTGATAACTATTTACACCACTGGGTCGATGCCACTGTTGCTGGACGTTTCTTCACCAGCCCAGTAGTCAGAACTTCGGTGTTGACATGAATATTAATTATATGGTCATTTTTATAAAAATTGATGTTGAACCATACGACGGTATAACTGTATAGCAATAATTATTCAGTCATGTTTATTTAAAAAAAAAGTTTTAGTACCGACAAAGACAATTTTCAAATATCTAAATACTTAAACAAACAGAGGAGATGAAAATTATGAAAATTAGATAGCCGAACTGACCAGTGAGCATCAAAGTTATTAATAAGATTAAAATATTTTGTAATATTTTTTCCTCCTCGAGTTTTTGAATTTATCATCTACAGGAAATAAGGAAATCAGACAGTACAACTGCCTGTTTAAATTATAGGAGGGTCAAACCCTACCCTTCTTAAGAGGGAAACAAAGTAAAGAAGAATTACAATGTCACATCTAAAAGAGGGCCGAAAGATACCAGAGGGACAGTCAAACTCATAAATCGAAATTAAACTGACAACGCCATGGCTAAAAAGGAAAAAGACAAAGAGACAAACAATAATACACATGCCACAACATAGAAAACTAAAGAATAAGCAGCATTAACCCCATCTAAATCATCATTTGTCGTTGGGTACTGCTGAAAATCCAACCTTATTTTAAATAGGTTGAAGGAATTAAGTTTTTACACTTTTTAAAGTTGTTTTTACACTTTTTAATCTTACCTGAATGGAAAGGAGTTATTTTTTGTTCACACCGTATATTCATTTCTACATGTCTTTTAATGTGTTTGTATTGGCTTTCGTTTTTTGGTGGTTTGTTTTGTATATGCGACTTTTTGTATTTCTTTTCTTCTTATAAAGTGACTCTGTACTTTATAAGATCCCGTCAGTATGATATTGTTCTATTATATGTCATTATGATATATTTCTATTATGAATTACTATATACGTTGAACCACAAACGTCAAAATCATTCAATCGCGTAGTGGAATTAACTATTTGTGGATTCTTTTAAATTCTATATATAACTTTCGACTAGTTTAAATCTCGGTCTATTTCTGAAATTTTTTCTTACATACTTTTGATTTTTTAACCCTGTATGCCAACATTGACAATGTAAAATTTTGAAATCGTTTGTATGCACATTGAACGACAAATTTATGTGACGTATAAAATGTTCTGACGTCAGACACTCAAATCAATGAATGTGTTCGTAGATAGTAGATGTTTTTGTGTTCTGTTAAATTGTTTCTTTTAAAAATTGGTATACGATGATGACTGATGTACCCATATTTAGACTATTTTATTTATTGTGTCTGTTTATTTAACGCATCAATGTAAACATAACGGAATTTGATGAGACTGTCATTAAAGTGAGAGGGTTAGCGCTGTAGAACCAGGTTTAATCCACCATTTTCTACATTTGAAAATGCCTGTACCAAGTCAGGAATATGACAGTTCTTGTCCATTCGTTTTTGATACGTTTTGTTATTTGATTTTGCCATGTGATTATGGACTTTCCGAATTGATTTTCCTCTAAGTTCAGTATTTTTGTGATTTTACTTTTTATGACTTGTGTGCAGTATGGTTTGCAGATTGTCAACGTAAATCTCACTCACAAGTTTAAGTATCACGTCACGGTACCCAAATTGCGCTTTTTGTTTTTTAGCAAAAATAGCAGCGGGAATCTTACAAGATTTCCTAGAAACTAAACAATTTGTATTTTTATGATTTGATACCATTTACGTCTTTCAACATAGGTAAACATATTTAGATATACACAAAACGTTCACAGTATTTATCAACAGATGGAGTGTTTACTGAAAATGCAAAATGTACGGAAACGTCGCAATGCGACGTCATCAAAACGTCATCTTTATACAATTAGCAAATACAATATGTTACAAGTATCCATTTCTTACAAAATAAAGAGTTAGCATGGACTAATATCCAATTGTTCAAAATATTTGAAGAAATTAAACAAAAGCTCTGTTTTCCGACTTTTAACGATGCGAATTTAAGCATGGATGCAATATGGGTACTCATTACAGAATCATTGCCGGTTTAGAGGTCAGTTCGAACCAATTTTTCTATGATTCCATATGGATTCAAAATTAAATTGGTAAAACCACGTTACACACTAAACATTTGCTTTCAGTTTTTTGATGAATGACTACTACAGTACAGAAGATGATTGTCTAATGCCAACATTTCTGGACATGGCAGGTTTTGAAAATGATGACTCACTCTTAACAAAAGAAATGCTTAACATTGTTCTTAGTGGCAAATTTGAAGACGGGGAGAAACTTTCAAACATGGTTTTATTTGGTAAAGAAAAGGGCGTAAATGCTTTAAAAGAAAAGTATTCAAAAAAAAAGTCTGAGAATGTAAACAGACTTATAGTTGTTTGTTCGGCTGATCCTGATTTGACTTTACCAAATGCTTTGTTCAAAAGTATAATTGATGTCACGAGCAGAGATCGAGGTAAGTTTCAATATTTTTTGCTGCAACTTTTGGCAGACAAATAGATAATTAAACAAAAAGGGAGATTAAAGCAAAATACAATTAAATATATCAACCGCAATCAAACGTAGATAAATAAAACCAACAATGCCAATTGTAATATGGCATTAACGGTACCAATGTAAATTTTGCTCCTGATAAGCATCTGCAGTGATGACCCTCAGTGATTATCGAGGCCATATATTTGAAAATGCATTGCCTAATACAAACACCGACGAACTGATAAAACTAAAAAGTCACAAAATAAAGTGTAACTTGATATTAACGTTGATCAGGTGATAAAACAAAAATTGCACATAATCAAAAAGCAATCCGGACAAGCAACTAGACATTGGGCAAAATTCACTGATAAAAACGGTTTCTAAAATGCTGTAACTGAAAATTTCGATAAAACATTATTAAATAGATTCAACTATTTGTTCGGTTGGTATATTGTAACACTGATCGTCCATTCAGATTACGCGACTAACACAAGTTCAGGACAGGTTCCTCCTATTTTCGGATTATCATAATCATACTTGAAGTTATGATTATTTTTCCATTGTTTTCACTTATTAGTCATATTTATGTTTATGTATGCAAATACACAAATGTAGTTGATACACAATATTCTTATGAAATAACACCTCAGAATAGAAAGCAGGGTCCTCGAAGGTAAAGTAAATATGACACTTGGACTTTCCCAACCGACTATCAGACTACTACATTTGCCTTGAAGAGATGGACATGTGTAGTCGTAATAAGTTTGTTGTTATACTGTTTTTAACGGCGTCTTACCATATGAATCAGCTTCAGGAAGATTCCTTCTATAAATTTGTTATATTCAATGGAAATATTACAAAACTCACCATTAGAAACCGTTTGCTCTCAAGCTCATTACACGTGGTATCCTTCAATCATCTGAACATCTCAATTTTCACGAGGAATATTTTGATCAATGGTAAGGTCAATGATTAAATAATAAACAATATTGGACAAAAGATAGTACACCTTCCGTAATTACGATAATGATGACTTCTAAAAAAAATTGTCAAAATCAATGTATTGTATAACTAATCATATTTAATAGATATTAATGTTAAGGTATAATCTCCCCGGTTAAACAGTGACTAATTTACAGGAATACGGACTGAATGCTGTGAGTCGAGTTAGTTGTAAAACAGCAGAGAAATGTTCAATAAAAGATTCATTTTATAAAAAAAATACCAAAAAAACCTTCACGAATAGCATAGTATGAGCTTTAAAAATAAGAGATAAGGCATCGATGCACAAGGGATTCTCTAACTGAAACAAATTGATATGATTAAGACATGCACATGACCATTATCAAGTAGTAAATGTTTTTGTACTTAAAAACAGAATACAATTTTCTTTCATAAATTGTAGGTAGGATATTCTAATATGACGTGCTTCTTTTGCTTTGTGAATAAACCCATGTACTAAATCCAATAAAATTTGTTTGTTCATTGCGTAAATTGACTACTGCAGCAAAATGAATTTGAATACATTTGATATGATTCATTAACTCAAAACACTTCCAAACTCTTAAAAGATGTCCATGATGTTACTTATTTATTTATTATGGCTGTAATAAGAGAACCGTTCATGCTGGCGGTTAAAAATCTTCCCTCTGAAAAATCACATTGCCAGTCGTCAGCTTGTTTATAAAGGTTTCGTGGAAGAGCCTACACAAACGCTCTAAATTTGTACACATCGGACATAGAAATTACCTTAAGTGTCCTAATCAAAATCGAAATGATTGATACCAGCTATACTTTATTGTAGTTTACACATAAGTAAGCATTAAATTCGTGTTATTTTAGCCCTCACTATCGCTCGGGCAAAAACAATAACGAATTTAATGCCTACCCATTGTTAAAACTTGGTAAAGTATAGCATCCATCAATTATGTCTTAATCAAATTACATATTTGATAAAATCCTCCTTCAAAAATTTGCAAACAACAACAAACAAAACCTGGTTTAGATCGCTTCAAGGCGCAAAATGTTATGGATTGAAACAATCAATATTAACATAAGCCAATCTTGTTATTTTTAACCAAATGTCTAAAAAAATCTCGACAATCGTCTTCCTTGCAACTGGTATTATAAACATATTAAACGTAGCGTCACTGATGAGTTACAAGTAGACGAAACGCACTCGGGTCCTGTTTTATTTAGACTTCTTGCATAGTAGAATGAAATCGTCATTAATTTTGTTTAAAATTGTCAAGCAGGTGGACAAAAAAATAATTTGACTGAATTAGTAAATATAATCTCTATATGATTTTACAGTTGTAGTTATTATTGACAACACAATAGAATGAAAATACCATCGGATGTAGTCTTTTAACAAGAAAACAAAAATTAACAAATACGTACTGAAATGATAAAAAACAAATCCTGCGAAAAAAGACGTTCTCAGATTAGATTTTAGTCCTCAAATTTATATTTTGTATTTTAAAGCCTATCGACAGACACGAAACTACATACTTTCTAATTTCACAGATATTACCGTATATGGAGTGTTTACTCAGACGGATAAATATAGTTCCGATGATCCAAAAGTTGTCGAAAAAGAAAGACAATTTTTGACAGAGTTACACATTTCAGAAACACGATTTGCTAGGATAAAGAATTATTGTCCAGATGTTGACCCTTCTATGAACTACAGGTACACAACAATACCATCTTTGGATATTCCTGTTTTGCGATTTTTAGATATGGTAAGATTTTAATTTTGATTATTGTTAAACCTGGCATATTTAATTCATCTAATACAATTATAACAGGTATAATGGATATTTAGCACTAGATAAGTAGAGTATAGATCATTACTGATAAAAGATAAGTTACAATTCATTAAAAAATATTTTGATTTAATAATAACCTAAAACAAGTCAGTGGCAGATATACCTAATTTTATAGAAGAAAAAAAATGACAGGATTAAAAACAATATTCAAAATTAATGCATGTTTGTATTAATGTAATGGATTTTAATAATCGATCTTTTCTATGCTGACAATTTACCCGGGCTCTCATAGCGCTAACTTGAAGGAGAAGAAGAAAACAGGACAGAGATGGCGACAATACAAATAACCTCTGTCCTCTATGCCAAAAACAAAAATTTGAAGAAAAAAAAACGGGACCAGGATTGCGACACTGCAAATAAAACCTGTCCTATGTCAAAGACAAAAACACAGGTGTGTCAGTATTTCGTTATATACCTATATGGAGTTATTTTCTTTCAGAACGACAGGTCATTCTTTTTAGAATCAACCCGGACAATACCATGTTTCAATGATATATGCTCCAAGGCATAAAATGATGACCTGTGTGAGGTCATTATTTTCCTTGATAAACATGCAATCTATGATTTACTTCAAAACTTTATTCGTCTAATAGTTTTTTTGTTGCCGATTTGGAAATTTATTTTTTAAAGTTCAATCGATGATAGGTGTAAAAGAAACCGTCATTGTAGTCCCGCATTTTAATTTTAGAAACAAATAACGTGAAGTTTTGTTAATTTATCGCTACAATAAAGAAACATTTTCATATATGTCATCTGAATTTAAATGTAGACTTTCATAAAATAAATCCAGATTTGATTTCTGGTTGCTTGCTTAACGTCCAGTGGCAAATAGTTCATTCATTTTCAGAACGATACACACTGAATAGGAAATCATACTGTGACCTCCATGTATTAATATTCGTCTTCGTGTCAGTTCTTCACTTTTTAAAATTTATGTATACCTTTTACTCTATCAAATGATTAACTAATAAGATAATCTTATATTCTATTGAATAATACTAACGTAACTCACGAAAGGGTCGGGTGCGGAGGGTATATAATGATATCCTGATTATCTTTTAATAAAATGTATTGCTATTCAAAAGACAATCTTTCTGAATTTTTCATTCGATTCAAGTAAAATTGTTAAAAAGATAGAAATAACATAACAAATAGAAGAAAAAAAACATATCCTCCCCCTTTTCCATAAGCTATTAAAAGTGGTACAATAAATTACTTACAATGTGTTTTGTATTTGTCATACACCGTTATCGGATGGTAACAATACATTTGTTTTCTTACTTCATGCCGTTACAGTAATATTTTTATTGTGTATGGATAATAAATTTTAAAAGGTTTATATCCAAATCATTTAGTGAGTTTTATTTCACATTCTAAATGAGACGTAGGGCGTATTTTATTAAAACCTGAACGAGTTAGAAAGGAATATCCCACTTTAGTGTTGTCGGTAAAATAGGATACTAAATTGTACAAATCTTTATAAAATTATCTATAACATAAACTTATCATCAGTTTTTCGATTTCGAGTTCAACGAAAACTATGAAAACAGAATTAAACTTACATTTTATAAACTCAGCTACTATTTGTAAAAAACACTCAATCACACACTTTTACGTTAAGCTAGATCTTTTTTAGTTGTATCATTGTTTATTTATTTCAGGTGTTCGAACATGAGTCTACGGACTTTGTCGAAGACACTTCTCCAGAACTTCACCCTCTTTTGAAGCTAAATCCAGTTGAAATTGCTATGTTTGTTGGTTTTATCGTTGTTTTGATTGGAATGTTTATTTTTTGGCTTTAATAAAATTAGATAACGTAGCACAAAAAAATAAACATAGTAACCTAGGATCCATAGATATAATTATGAAAGAGATGCGAAAGATTCTAAAGGGAAATTCAAACTCATGAGTTGAAATCAAACTAACAATGCTATGGGACAAAACGAAAAAACGAAAAAAAAACACAAAAAAGTGTACACAACTCATATCAACGAAACGTTAAGTCCGAGCAACATGAAGATTACAAAAAAAATGAGGCTGATGTTATGTGCTTTCGGAGGGTACACATATGCTGATCCACATGTTTCACCCCTCTTGTTGCACATGTAAGTTCAAACCCGATGATGATGTAACGTGTTTGACTTATAAAGTATCCGTTTTCACATAATCTGAGATACTCCAATATCAATTTTTTAATTTATAAAAAATGTAACTCAAAACCTTACTAAAACTTGGAGGCTTTACTTAAAACTACGAGACCAAACATTAAACTTTGAAACTTAATACACAATTAACCTTGTATCAAAAAGTAGTCTACAAACTTAATTTATTGTTAATCCTTTTCTGACTCCGAGGTCCCAACTGATTTTCTAAACAATTATATCCTTTCAAAAACTATAACAGAAAACAGCCGTCAAAACCATAGGTTCCTGAGACACTTAGTTCTGAGACTTCTAGTTCCTGAGACAACCAGTTCTGAAACACCTTGTCCCCGATACATCTAGTTCCTGAGACAACTAGTTCTGGGAAACCTAGTCTCCGAGACACCTAGTTCCTGATGCGACAAGTTCCTGAGACAACTAGTTTCCGAAGCTCCGAAGAAACCAGACTATTGCAAACTACCTATTCGAAGGACTGCGACCATTCCCGTAGGGAATTATCGTTTTAAAAACAAACCCGGTAGCTTGCAACAATCGTAGAGACCTCTTAACTGCTTTGTTCAAACAAAAAGCTTTCAACTCAAACTTTTTGTGTTTACAAACTTCCAAATTCTAACTATTTTGTTTGCTGGTATTCACTTTCCGATGCTTTACCATCAACCGCTGAAATTACAAATGAATCATGTATTGTAATAAATGTTTATTTGAAACTTTACTATTGTTAAATTTATAATTAAATAGGTTTTATTGGCATGCTTCTGATTTTGTTCATGAACACATTAACAATAATTGCTATTATGATAGGTTATTTCATTTTTAGAAACGACGGTCCGTTCTTCCTTGTTCTATTGACACACTAAAAAAGGTCTAGCGATACACATACCAACGATAAAATTATACTTTGTAGTCATACAGTTTGAGTTCTGCAACGATGCGTATGTCTTTAGTTATTATGTAAAGCGATATTATCATATTATAAATAGGTTTATGAAAGGTAATAACCAATGTACCACATCCCAACAAAATCATTTTTTTTTCACTAGATATAAATAAAGGCAACAGTAGTATACCGCTGTTCAAAACTCATAAATCCATGGACAAAAAACTAAATCGGGATAACAGACTAAAACCGAGGGAAACGCATTAAATATAAGAGGAGAACAACGACATAACACTAAAATGTAACACATATAGACAAAATCCCACGAGAATGACAAATATAACATATATATATAACATCAAAACCAAATACATGAATTTGGGATAGACAAGTACCGTGACACGTCTTATCGCAATGTGATAAAAGATTTATCCGAGTACTCGAGTACTCACGAGTATCGTCACCTACTTGAGTATGAAATTTCAGATCTTTTGAATTCTCTATATATGATCGAACCCGTACAATGTATAAGTGTCTTTATATATTCCCACATGTATAGCGCAAACCTCAAAGAGAACACCCTGGCAACAACCTAGGATAAAAGGATGATTCTCTATGAAGTTTTCGTTAATGAATTCTTCAAACGGGTACAGTATATTCTAATGATTACAATTCAACATTGAACTACAAATACTATCTTATACTTTAACTGTATTTTTGTCACATTATCCACGCCTCCGATTTCATGCGTCCTAGTATGACTATCATGTCATTTTCCTATATATCAAAACAAAGCAACTGCTTAAGCAATTTTTTTTTATAAAGGATAAATCCTTAGCTTCTCCAAAATCAGTAGATTGCTGTAAACGAAAATAGGAAACATAGGTGTGACATTTCCCTGAACATGAGACCTCGGATTTAAAGTCCCCATCCGACGGACTTATACATATACATTTTTTTCTGTGCTGAGTTTACTACAACACAACTCAACAGGTACAATATTAACTGTTCCATTGGTAGAACGGGTTTTCTTATGATTTTAGACACCAGTACCACACCAGTAGAGGACAGTTTTACAATTGTCGCAACATATACCCTGTAGCAGCCTATCTGGCCTTTAAAATGGAAACGGTTCCGTTTACCCAAATAATACCTTTAGAAAGATTGATCTCATGATTGTAAGTAATTCTACAGTTTTGAAGCTAGTGTCAGTGATGTCCGCATCTCTATTTGTAGCTCTTAAATAACATTTGTCTTCCTGTAGCTTTATGTCAGTCTTATCAAGAGCTTCTAGTTCAACGGCGTGCCGAACGGTGTCGTTCAGGTCAGCAAGTCTAGCTGGTTCAATGCTAAGCCTCATGTCCACACTCATGAGTACGTCGATAAATTGCCAAGCGTGTTATGTCCTGCCCTTGTTTAGGTGATTAGGTACTGAAATTACATCATATATTTTGTAAGTACATGATCTCTCATTGTCTTTGTTGTTCTAACATAGCAGAAATATTTGAACTTTCGACATTAATTATACATTACTTACGTTGCTGATATATTAAACATACGTCCTAACTTCACATTTTGGCCAACTAAATTAGACTCGACTCAATATGCATTTTGCCGTGCAGACATACCAGAAAAACAAAAAACGGGCGTGACAAATGCCATATGAATACAATGCAAGATACTAATCAAATCATTATTCATAATAAAAAACAAAATTCAAATCCTAGGCATTCACAAGCCAAGTTCTTTCGTAACTTAAAGCCGATGATCAAGTGAATCAGCCACGTGTCTATCTTTAGCAGTGTCGCTTTTCCACCGACCGTGTCGTTTCCAACAACGTTCTTTTCCATCTGAATTGGCGGTTGCAGTAGCCCCACCTGCTCTCAAAGAATACAAACCAATGTTTAAATCTGGACAATTACTTTTTAACCTAGAAACTATACATTCTCTAGCTCTGGTATAGCTTAACATTTTATTTTTGTATATCAATGAAAAAACTTGTTTTGATCTGAAAATTGGTCTAAATAAAAAATTATCTGATTCAGAATTAATCATAGCTAATTGAAAATACTTTTTCAATAATAAATATGGACAGATAATTGACTCTCCTTTACAAATGACAATGTCATTACCTAATCTATATTTATCAGTTTTAGTCTTAAATATTTTGATTGAAAACTGATCATCTTTGAAAACTATATCCTTACAACGAATACAGCTTACTTCGTTATAACGAAGAAAACCAGCAAAACATAAAATTATCATAGTTAAATATCGTATAACAAGTAAATCATTACAATCTTTGTACATAGAACATAAATTTATCAAAACATCTACGGTAATGTGATTTTTTTTCACTTTCGGTCTGTGCGGTTGTCGTTTTGAAGCTATCATTAAGTTCACAACGAAATAATTTGTTGTCGGATCTTGAATTCCTTGAATATTATGCGCCCACTTGATCCCGTAAACGACAGACTACACTTTTAGACGAGCTTTTAGCTGTATCCAGTAAATGAGTTAAGTATAACGCAACGTGAATTGGAGAAGCGCGAATAGATGTCCCTCCTTTTTTATATATAAACTGTTCCCAAAATTTAAAAGAATGAATTAAATATTTACTGTTGGTGTTGCTGCTATGTGAATGTAACAAGTTGCGTGAAATTTTCTGAAATCGCTCCACAATGTGAAATTTCTTTCTGAATGGTATATTTTAACCCGATCCCTAAAAAAACAAATAAAAAAATAAATATCTAAAATCTAATTTTAAGTGCCAACATAGTGAAATTTGTATCTGTCTTTCCGAATAATCCGTTCCTCCCTCTTCCTCTCATAACTACACTTGACGACAACAATCTGCTGTCTCCTACACAACTCGCAAATTTTTCGATCCTTCAATACCAACGTTTAAAATTGGCCAAAAAGGAGCTGACCTCCAGTAAGGAACAATTAGTGTACCGATAGATATTTCTTGTTTCATTTTCTGAATACATTTGGAAACAAATGACGTTGGTGGTACAATCCAATTAAAAAGTAAAAACACAAAAATACTGAACTTCGAGGAAAATTCAAAAAGGAAAGTCCAAAATCAAAAGGCAAAATCAAAAGTCCAAACACATCAAACGAATGGATAACAACTGTCATATTCCTGACTTGGTACAGGCATTTTCTAATGTAGAAAATGGTGGATTGAACCTGGTTCGCTTTTCCATTCTTGATCGAAAGCATTAATACCTGAAGTATTATATAGCACCAGTTCTTAAGAGTTGAAGACCTGACATTTTGTATCATAATCTGACGCAAATCTATCTACCGTATTAGGACCCCACAAATTATTTAGAACTGAATACACCTCTGTGTCTGTTTCCCAGTCATCACAGTCTACACTTTTAGTGATCTGAGCAGATCTGATTCAGGGGCGGATCCAGCAATTTTAAAGGGGGTCCCAACCCAGGACAAAGGGGGGTTCCAACTATATGTCCCCATTCAAATGCATTGATCGTCAAAAAAAGGGGGGTTCCAACAAGGGGGATTCCAACTATTTGTTCCCATTCAAATGCATTGATCGTCAAAAAAAAGTTCCAACCCCCGGAACACTCCCCTGGATCCGCCACTGTGATTACCAACTTTAACTCCTTTCCTGCCTTTTTTCTAAATTCATCCTAGCCATACTAAGGTTTGAAGTGTCCCAAAAAAAAACTTGATTTCAAATAAAATTAAATTTTTGGTGTTATTTTATATGCTAAATCCAACTATGCTGTTAGATTTTGGATATAAGACCATTCTAGGTAAAAATGAATGTCCCATTTCAAAATTTTAAGACCTTTGACCAACCTATATTATATCAAAAATTTAATCACAATCCAAATTCAGACAGTATTAAGCTTAAATCCAAACTGGCTCAAACTGTTCATTGAGGTTCGACCTCTGCGGTCGTATCAGGCTGCGCTCAGCAAGGCATTTTATTTAAATGTATTTTTGTAGTAAAGCTTTTTATAATAAGACTATCAACATAAAGTCAATGGTCAATAAAGCAGGCGAGACATTTAAGCGTGTACACTTTTGTTTATTATTTGTTTTTGCTTTAAAACTGGCTGTCGGTGACTACGAATACTCCCAGATCTTTACTTAATGTCTTTTGTTGTTGTGAGAGATGTAAAATGTCTGCTTTTTGTAGTGTGATCTTATGTTGTACCGGTACACCACTGGTCCAGTTTCGGAGTGTGTTTGGTGCCTTCAATCGTGTTTAACGCCGCAACAGTCTTTATCTTTGTCCAAAGTCAGGAGCCTGTAGTTCAGTGGTTGTCGTTGGTTTATATCTGTCGTGTTTGTTTTCGTAGATTGTTTTGTTATAAACCTATAGTTTTTTTTCAATTAAATTGTTTTATATTTTTTATGCCAGGGTATTATAGCCGACTATAAGGTATGCATTTTTCTCATTGTTGCAAACATTCATATTTTGGATTTAAAGAGTTTTTTTCATAGAATTTATCTGGTTCAACTGAGAGAGTAGATTTTCCGGTCTCTTTTCACAGAGTTCACAAGATCCCAATATTGTTTGTTTCGGGTTATTATTATGTAAGCTTTCTAATTTCTTGATAATGTCATTTTTATATGATTTCATTTTATTTATCTTTGTTTTGTTATAAAGTCTCCTAGAACACACCCGCAAAATCGCGGGCATTTAGAGTGTGGTTGAAAGTATATAAACTGTTGTAGGATGAATTTTTGCAAAAGATTTGTATCAAAAGTCATATTTACTTCGGAACGCACGAGACAGATTGTCACGCTGACAAGTTCCCATGAGGATTTATCCAAAAATAGTAAATCTTCTTTCACTTTCACTTTCAACTTTGGAGCAACACTAGTTCAAATAATTATGACGTCTGGCAAGGCTATTTTAATTTTTTTCTGGGACGCCTTCCTTCGACCCAGAAAACAATTAAGATAGCCTTGCCAGACGTGATGATTATTTGGACTAGAGCAACGCTATACACAGCATATATATAAATTGTACTGTATGACTGGAAAATACTGAATTGAGAATAATGAAATTAAAAAAAAATAAAATTTCAAACATGTGTATAATCTTCTTGTCTTCAAACGTCAATAATATTATACAGTATAGCACAGGTTTGGTTTATATCAAAATGCTGTTGATATAAGGGTATAGGGAGGTTCTTGCACGAACGTTGAACCTGATATAATTTCCGTCTAACGTGAACATTTTGACGTGAACTCTGTGTCTGACTCAATGTCTTTCAGCCACTATACATCTCACTATTCTCTTTATTTCTTATTAAGTACCAAAGCCCTTTCTACTATAACAAAATATATCGACTAAAAAATCCTTGTAGATCCAAGACAAGTAGCAACTTTATTTGAAAAGTACACAGCATGCAAAATAATAACTTGCAAATGGTGAACACGAGTTAATCGATTCAACAGCCGCAGAAGGGTATATGATTTTTAAAAATTTTATTTTTGTTGATTCAAATATTCTATTTTCTAATATTCAAACTACATAAATATCATTGATTTTTTTTATCGAATCTAATACAACCCTTGACTTTACTATCCCTACTAATGAACACTAATGATATTCTATCCTAGGGGATATGTCTTACTGGGGATGTCTTATATAATGATGCCAAGGGGAAAAGCTTTGTATGATAGTGCCCTTGGGGGAGGTATTTATATAATGATTCCAAGGAAAATGTTTTTATTAAATGATGTCCAAGGGGATGTCTCTATTATAATGCCCAGGGGATGACTTTATATGATGATGCCCAGTGAAATGCTTAATATGTTTCCCCTAAAAATATGTCTTTTAAAATGATTCCCTAGGGAATGTCTTCTTATAATGATGCCCATGTGGTGTCTTTTTCTAATAATGACAAGGGGAAAGTCTTTATAGTAATGCCCAGGGGAATTTTCTTTATATACTATGATGCCCAGTTGAATGTTTTCATGATTGTAATGATACCCTAAATGTCTTTAACAATGATGACCTAGGGGATGTCTTTTTATAATAATAACCCACAGAAATGTCTTTTTTTAATAATTCTCAGGGAATGTCGTTTTTATAATGGTGGCTAGGAGAATGTCTTACATAATAATGCCCAGGCAAAATTTCTTTATATAATAACGCCCTATGAGATGTCGTTTTTATTAATGATGACCTAGGGGAATGTCATATATAATGATGCCTAAGAAGAATGTCTATATAATAATGCCCAGGGGAATGGCTTTATATAATAATGCCTTTGTGAGATGTCTTAATGTAATGATGCCCAGGGAACTGTCCCGATATAATGACACCCTAGGAGAATGTCTTCTTATAATGATGCTCACGGTGGTGTTTTCATGTAAGGATGCTCGATTTTATGTCTTTTTAAAATGATACCCAGGGAATGTCTTCTTATAATGTTGTCTCTATTATATACTGTTCTTACAAATTTATTTGGTATTTGGTATATTGCTGAAAATTTTTAATGTTTTAAGTAATAGGTTAATGCTACAATTTTCAGTTTGGATTACATACAGATGGTCACCTTTAAAACAGTCCATAACTTTTTCAAATCAACTTGAATTTTCATTAAACATTACTGCTACCTTTATTATTTACTGTTCTTACAAGTAAAAAAGTTATTTGATACTTGGTTCATTGCTGTGAAATATTTAATTTTCTAAGAATGACTCTATATGATAATACCCTAGGGAATGTCTTAAATAATGATGCCCTGGGTGAATGTTTTTATATTATAATGCCTTAGAGGTATGTCTATATAATACTTCACTGGGGAAATGGCTTTATATAATTATGCCCTATTGTACAAAATGTGGTATGTGTATATGATAATTCCCAGTGGATGTATTTTTAAAACGATCAACACCCTTAAGCTCTGCATTCATTGTACGCTGTTTTCTATCTTTGATGTATGGGGGCTGGATTAAGCCAGTTCTTCAATTTAATTCACCTGTCCAGTGTGAGTTTCTACAATCACTTGTTATCTGTCATCCTTTAACGAATCATGAATCTTCACTGAATTAATTTGGCCGACTAAATAAATGGCAAAAGTAGTATACCGGTGTTCAAAAGTCATAAATCGATTGAGAGAAAACGGATCGGAGTAACAAACTAAAATCGAGGCAAGCACATCAAATATAAGAGAACAACAGGAACTCTGAAGTGCATCAAGAACAAACGCATACATACATAGAAACTAAACTGTTTGATAACAACTGCAATATTCTTGACTTGGCATACGACATTTTAAGAAAAAAAATATGTTGAGTTGAATCTGGTTTAATGGCTAGCCAAACTACTTACTTTATGACAATGTTTATAATACCACTG
This sequence comes from Mytilus galloprovincialis, assembly GCF_965363235.1. NCBI lineage: Eukaryota > Metazoa > Mollusca > Bivalvia > Mytilida > Mytilidae > Mytilus > Mytilus galloprovincialis. The sequence goes on along the minus strand of NC_134845.1, from coordinate 76,185,516 downwards.
AAATGACAACACTACTCGACAGAAAGACAGCACAAACACACACAAGAACATGCATCACAGAGAAACGCACTAACACATAACAACAGTTTACAAAACATGCAAACTGCAGAACAAAAACGAACATATTCCATCAAAAGACAAACACCACAGGATATAAAAAACAGTGACGCACATGCAATCTTTTTTTTTCTCGTCCAAAGAGTTTTCATGAAAATGATGCCATAAAAAGGCAATTTCGAAATTACACACATGTATTTGGATTACAAGTGAAAAGACAACAGATTACCCAACTGAAACCATAATATGAACTAAAATTAATACATGAAGTTGGATGTACAAAATACAGAGACAGCTCGTATAGCAATGAAAATTTATCAGATGGAACGTTTTGCATTTCTTTATGAAAGTGCAGGATATCCGAGCCTGCATTCACCTAGCTACAGCCTACTGATAATATTTGTGCTATTCATGTACATTGTATTCGACCTCATTTCACGACTCTGTGCACAAGGTTAAGTTAACGTGGTCAATTCAATATCTAAGATACTACAAATAAGTATACTATATAATTATATGGTGCATTGAATGATTGTAAGGTGTACATGTCCAACTGACCTGACCTCATTTTTATGGTTCAGCGTCTAAGTTAAATTTTTGTGTCTTGGTCTTTTTTTCTAATACTAATGCAACAGGTTAACTAATAAATTATAAACTACAATTCAGTCCTTGGGTCTTAAACTTTTTAACAAACAGAATTCCTTGAAGGTGAAACATCAAATAAAATTCCTGTCATATTTAGAGTACCACAAGACACAGTGCTTGATCTAATTTTATTCTATTATTCATTAATGATTTGGCAGAATATATTGAGCATAGTATGTTCGAATGGTTTGCAGATGACAGCATTTGTATAGTGAAATTAAAAAACCAGATGACTCATATAAATAACAGTTTGATTTGGCAGTGGAACTGACTCATCCATTTTCATCATGATGAATGCAACATTCTCAGTGTAACACAAAAACGGAAACCTTTATAATTCACTTACAAATTACACTCTAGAAAAGTTGACTATAAATACAAATTATTTGGTATAACTATTCAATCAAACTTTAAATATGATAACCATATTGATTCTATGACATTATAGACACCCGTACCGTCTTCAACAATAAAAAAAACCCCATAAGACGTTTAGTCGGCTATTAAGGGCAATTGCCTGCAACATAATTAACATCGAATATCTGACGTTAATTCTGATAATCAAGAGATGTAATGTAATCTATAAAATCAAATAGATAGTTAGTAACATTTAAAAGGGGTTTCTTTATGAACACGGGGATTTTTTTCATATTGAAGGGGTAAACTATTGACATAACATTAAAATGAGATTGGAAATGAGGCATGTGTCAAAGAAACAAAAACCCAGCCAAAGAGCAGCTTAAACACTTGTTTACATGTAGAAAAATATGCATTTTTCATTATGCTAATGATTTAACAGGACTGCTTAGCAAAATATGTTGTATGAAACATGTACCATGATATATAATGCCGTTCGGCGAATTATATTTATATTTGATTTATAATAAAATTATCTAAACTTGCTAGTTTTATTATATGTATATGCAGTTCTTTTCAAGAAATACAATATTACAAATCTTGAAACAGGTCGGGACCACTACCTTATATGGAAATGCATAAATTAGCATACCTATGTTCTCGCACATGTAATTGTTTATTTACATGTGACGCAATTTATTTTTACCTAGGTTTTTGACCAATCCACTAAATGAGTCACAATGCATGATGGACTACTACGTGTTTACAATCAACCAAGGACACGTGTTATTTACTGAAATACAACACATTTTTCGTGCAATGCCGGATTCTCAATGTCGCTTAGTTTTTCATTTTGCGTATCCTCATTTATAGTTCGTGATATAAAGTATTACTTCCATGCTCAGATTAACGAAGAGTTGTTTCTATGCGATGAAAAAAGGGTTTGAATTACCCGATATATAGCCATTATCATGTTTGATGATGGCACAGAGATTTCATGTATTTGTCCACCAGAAGCAACGAAACAACAGCGAAAAAACACAATTACCTATGAGACAAACTTACTGGTGTAAAGTAAGCCGTCGATAACAGCCGGTGCTGATATTCAAGAGTACAGCAATGTTCGTATAGATAATTAAAGGCAAATGTGGGATCCTTGAATTTTGTGTTCGTAAAAAAGGCGAAGAAATATTTACATACATGGCAGTGTTAACAAAATCTATAAGTATTTTTGTTGGTCACATTTCAGTATATGGGACTTTCAAACTGTTCCCTTTTTTTTTTGAAAGTAGTGAAGTCAGCAACTGTAGTTTCAGTTTGTTCGTTTTTTAACGGCCTCGGACATTAGCCAAACTGAATAAAACCATTACAGCTGATTTCCTAAACCTGCAAAGTAAAACTTTGGTTGGCTTGCTTGCTTTTTGTGTATAGTTGTTTATACAAGCTTTGAAAATAAGATTGACATCTTTAAACACTACATATATATAGGCATAGTTTAACTTGTATATTTTATATTTTGTACAATATACAAACAAAACAAGCAAGCTAACCAAAGTTTTGCTCCACATGCATTAGGAAATAAGCTGTAATGATTTTATCCATATGTATGTGCGACAAGGTGGAAAATTTGATATGTTTTGTGAAAATTGCAGCGTTGGATCTATAATAAAAAAGAAGATGTGGTATGATTGCCAATGAGACAGCTGTCCACAAGAGACCAAAATGACACAGACATTAACATTTATAGATCACCGTACGGCCTTCAACAATGAGCAAAGCCCATACCGCATAGTCAGCTATAAAAGTCCGCGATATGACAATGTAAAACAATTCAAACGAGAAAACTAACGGCCTTAATTATATATAAAAAAAAATGAACGAAACACAAATATGTAACACATAACCAAACGACAACCACTGAAATACAGGCTCCTATACAATATAATTTTTTTTATGGGATAGATTTCTTGTCCTTTTATATATTTAATTGGGCCGTTTTTTTTGTTGTTCTTTTTTTGTTTGGATTGTTTTACACAAGTAATTTTTGGGTCATTAATAGCTTACTTTTCAGCATTGGACCTATGTTTTGCAGTACAACACAACATCTTGTATTTGTTTGCTACTTGTTGGTATAACAGATTTAAGCTTTATATATCAGTAAATAGTCCCAGAATTGATATTCTCATCAAAACGCTAGAAATGGTCTAAATAATAGGAATTCTGGACTTGTTTTTTTATTTTTCCTATCTCTCTGCTTCGTTAGAACCCACTTTCCGATGAAGATGATACACAGTATACCTTGTAAATTATAAATCAAACATAAAGTCGACGCCCGGCTAATAATCTTCAATAAATGAATGATTGAAGAATCTTAAAAAAAAATAACTATGTTTAAAGCAAGTGATGATTGTTAGGTGTACATGTTTGTCTTGTAGGATTCATCAGACCATAACCTTATATCTAAAGTATATTTGGTGTATGAAATTACTGTAAGTTATACCTGTATGTCCAATTTATCAAACCTAGACCTCATTTTCTTTTATTGTTTATGTGATCGTTATAGTTAAGTCTTATATTAAGAACTATCAACATTCAATCAATCCCATTATGGCCCGTAAAGAAGCTGAGACATTCCCACCTTACTCTTCTCATTCCCCTTTTGTAAACTTTACGTAACCGGAAAATGTTAAACAAGTAACTACTAACATGATCTAACATAGGGATATATATAACGTTAAGTTTGTTTTGAAATTATGGACATTTAGATTGATAATTTTATCATGTTTATCAGGTCGTAAGCAAACAAGTAAAAGTTAAATGCTTTTTGTATTTCAAAAAGATATAATATTTTGTGGTTTTGATGGGCATTTTCCCCATCGGTGTACCCTTCCGGAGCACCTGAGATCACCCCAAGTTTTTGGTGGGGTTCGTGTTGCTTAGTCTTTAGTTTTCTATGTTGTGTCTTCTGTACTATTATTTGTCTGTTTGTCTTTTTTTTTAGCCATCGCGTTGTCAGTTTATTTTCTATTATGAGTTTGACTTTCCCTCTGGTATGTTTCGTCCCTCTCTCTTTTATTGTAAACAGAAAGGTTATATTTTCAATCATGGAGGTAACACAAAATAAAACGAATTCGTTTAGTATATTTATATGTACTTCTTATTGCAATAGATGCTTGATGTAAAGGTAGACACTTTCATTGGCAACATTTCTGGATAATTATCAAAAGCCATACACAACTAACAAAATACATCTAGTAAATAATCAAATATTAAAGTTACTATTAATATATATTATTTTCATTGAAGATATCTACTAAAATAATGTCAGATGTCCTTATCTAGCCTGTATGGTCTTTTCTAAGTGATAAATTTCTTCTGTTAACACTCTTAGACAACTATAACCAATTCAATTTAATTCAAAGTTTATTTCCATATAATTCAGCATGTTTAACCCCGCCACATTCTGTATGTATGTGCCTATCCGAAGTCAGGAGCCTGTATGTCAGTGGTAGTCGTATGTTGCTGTGTTACATGTTTGTTTTTCGTTCATACTTTTGTACATTAATAAGTCCGTTATTGATCTCGTTTTAATTGTTGTGCTTTTGTCATTTCGGGGCCTTTCATAGATGACTATGCGGTATCGGCTATGTTTATTGTTGGAGGCTGTATTTTAACCTATAGTTGTTAATCTCTGTTTCATTTGGTCTCTCGTGAAGAGATGTCTCATTGGCAATCATATCACATCATTTTTTATTAAACAATTTGTGATTAAAAAAATCAAACCCATAGTATTATATAAATAAAGGCAACAGTAGTATATCGCTGTTCAAAACTCGTAAATCGATGGATAAATGACAAGAACAAAGTATGAATGATTATAATGAACAAGCTAATAAATATTTAGAATTATAAAGTCGAACAGTTAATAATTGAAAACTGATTCCCCACCATAGAATGAATTACTGGTTAATGTATATCACACGTAAAATTATTATTGAAACGACCTACGGTTGATATTTTCAGAATATTTTTTACCACTTTGCCAGGTCAATTCAAAATAAACGCCATTATAACCTGAATATAACAAAGGACGACGTCTGGAAATTGTCGTAACTAAAATTCTGAACACTGTAAGCCTAGTACTAGACTTCCACAAGATTAATTCTGATTAATATCGTTTTTACTCTGTTTTAGATAATGGAGTGTAACCATGTCGTGAACAGGGTCAAACTTCATCTGCAGAATTTTGGTGCACCGAATGCGAGGAAGCACTTTGTGATAACTGTAAATCCTTACACAGATCATTCAAAGTTAGCAGAAATCACAACGTGTCCACATTACGCCCCTTATCCATTTATCAGGAAACCAGTCGTCTGACAAGCAGAAAGAACTGGCAGATAATGAAAAAGACAAATGACTCATATGTGATGAACATCGCGATAAATATTTAGAATACTTTTGTATAAAACATGCCAAGCCGTGTTGCATTCTTTGTAAACGACAATACCATAAGGATTGCTGCGCAGTTGATAAGATTGACGACGTTTTAGATGAAACAACGGAGGAGGAGGGGGATCTTCGTCATCACGCAGAATGTCGGCGATTGAAATTGGACCACCATCTTGTCGCTTCAAGGTAAGAATTTTACTTATTATGCAAGTTATATGAGGGTTATGATTATACAAAATGTTCCACCAAAGACTTTTTAACGTAGGAATATAAATGAGCCATCGCTCAATATTATTGGTTATCTCAATTTTGCAAACACTTCGATACCAGTTTGATCATGACAAGAGGCAAATCAAACTTAAACTTGTGCAGGCGGAAACCATCGTGAATACAACCTGATGTTGACCAGCCGATCAGATCGCCCACTAAATCGCCGCCCGTAAAAAAAATCAAAATCATGCAATCCTCATTTGTCATCAAAATAGAAACGCCTGCCAAAAATATTAAGTTCACCCAATGTCAATTACGGAAAAAATTTCAAAAAAACCACCAGTAGACGTGAGCAAAGGTCACGATAGAGGAGCAATAGGGCCATGCATACGATTGTTTGCAGATCAACTTCAAAACGACATTTTTCATGAAATGGAACATGAAATAAAGGATCCCCAAAAAATGACAAACTGCAAGAATTGATAGCACTTACAGTTCTTAATCAAAACAATTGTGCTGATTCCATCGTTAAGTTCTTTAAGGTTGTATCAGACGAAAATTTTCCCCTTGACAATATTGCGTTTCTCTTATGGATTGAATTAGTTACCTTTTTCAGCACTTCAAACACTGGTGAAATGCGTTACATAGACAATACAACAAAGTTTTGGAAACTTGGATGGATACCGATTCATGACGGGATTCAAAAATATGTCGTAAATTACATTTGGTGAAACTGTGCAAGGTTCCTTCAATCCAACTGAAGCAGATATAAACTTTGCGGTTCAAGATATTAAAATTCTCAGAAACTTTCAACCATATAACTCTACGAATCAATCTTCTTGGATTTAATATATTAGTGTGTCCCCGACATCCTTCGATATTCGATGTGTTGCGAACATCCTTTTTTCCATTTTTTTTAAAATAAGACGTTTTTCGACCATAATGACGGATATTTGTGAGTAACAAGTATTTTCCCCGAGTACAATAAAGAATTCGGACATGTTCATTTGTTGATAAAGTAGGCGGTTCCTGATAATCAAGATTTTGTTATGAAAAATTTTGCCGATATCCTGCATGTTTGAACTAATTCCTAAAACTGGTATCGAAGTGTTTGCAAAATTGAGATAACCAATAATATTGAGCGATGGCTCATTTATATTCCTACGTTAAAAAGTCTTTGGTGGAACATTTTGTATAATCATAACCCTCATATAACTTGCATAATAAGTAAAATTCTTACCTTGAAGCGACAAGATGGTGGTCCAATTTCAATCGCCGACACCCTGCGTGATGACGTAGATTCCCCCCTTGGAAAGCAAACTGGCAACTACCACAGAAAACCTCTTATCGAGGATCGAAAAACGCAAAAAAATCTTGACCAAAGCCGAGAACAATGAAATATCACATATGGAAGATTTCGAAACCATTAAACTTAATTGCATTCAAGAATTAAAGAACACTAGAGTTACAGTCGATAAACATCTAGATATTTTGCAAAATGAGGTCGAGCAAGATATAAACAAAAGGTATGAAAACGATAATAAGGAATTAAGTAAAAGGATAAAGGGTCTTTTAGGCAAAATAGAATATATAACCGACCTACAAAAAGTTATTGATGACACTGCAAACCAATCTAAACTGTCTCTGGGACAAAAGTATTTGACGTTAATGCGCATTACACATGTGGAGGATGATAACATGGAAAGTCAAGAGTCTTACCAGAATGCAATTTGCAAGGTATCAGTAACTTTAAACTGTCTTACGAGAAAAAAGAAGATATATAATAGTATAACAATACGAATTAATCGTAATTTGCAGACGATAGATAACACGCTTGAAAAATCTCTTGAAAATGAGATTGAATCGTGCTCTTCCGTAGTTGAACTTGAACCAAATAAATTAAAAGCAGATAGTTTTGCATTGTCTGAACCAGTTCAACAAATGAAACTTCTATGCTTGACTCTTGTCCTGCGACCTCGCCTTCAGAATGCCATCAGTGTCATTACCTTTGACATTGTCATCGTATTCTGGAACACAAACTAACCAGATTCCCGTTCCTTATGAAGCAGCTAGCGGAGAACGTTCACCATTCAAATTCATTCTGAGGAATTCGTTTTTTATTGAAAAAAGAAACAAAAATATTCTTATTACTGATGCAAAATTCATGACAAACAATCTGAACAAGGCTCTTACAGAAATGTTTTATCCTTGGTGTATGATGTATATCAAGGATGGTCAGAAAAAAAGCCAAGTTGAGCTAAGCGGTGAACCTGATAGCATTGCAGTTATAAAAAGCAACCGCGTCGCTGTATCTGTTATTTTCGAAGAAAAAGTGTGTGTGGTAGATACAGACACATGGCGTGTCATAACGTCGCTGGGCTTCTAAAATGTTGTACAAATTTTTCAAGAATTTTTTTTCTCACAAACAGGCTTTTAAAATTTTGGCAAAATGCATGCTTCCAAAATGTCGTATGTGAACTTGAACATTTTTGTAAATAGCAGTGAAATAAAAACGTTGACATTTCTGGATTATCCAAGAACTTAAATTATTTTCACAGAAATAAATAAATGTACAATTATTGTATATATATATATATACACACATAGATTGAAAGGGGGGCCTAGATAAAATGTAAGTGTACTTGTATTGTTTAAATCTGTATTCTCATTGTTTGACCTCATGATGTAATTAATGAATCCAACGAATAAACTATAAATCAAAATCACTAAAGAAATTATGTTTTATTTGGCTGTAAATTTGTCATGGCATTTATTGCAAGAAAGAAACACAATCAACTTGTCAATCAAAACTTGATGACGATTGAATTACTGAAGGGCGATCCAGCAGTAACAAAGTTATATCAGGAGCCACTGGGTAGTCCATAGCAGCTTAAAGTAAATTCCGCCAAAATTACAAGTTGAGTAACTAGTTGCACAACTTGTAATCCGCCATAAAATTTACCGCATGACAAATTTAACAGCAAGAATCAACATCAATCAACTTCAACATCATTATCAACTTCGATGTCATTATCAACATCATAATCAATTTCAACATCATTATCAACTCAACATCATTATCAACTTCAACATTATTATCAACTTCAATATTATCAACTTCAATATTGTCAACTTCAATATTGTCAACTTCAATATTATTATCAACTACAACATTATTATCAACTTCAATATTATCAACTTCAATATTATCAACTTCAACATTATTATCAACTTCAATATTATCAACTACAACATTATTATCAACTACAACATTATTATCAACTTCAACACAAACATCAAAAACTTCAATATCAACTTAAATTCAATACTTTGAACTTCATTAAATTGATATTCATGTGGCAACATCAACATAAACTTCAGCTAAAATGCAATACTGTCAACATCTAAGCTATGTTATTCATTGTAAGGGAAAACCAAACAATGAGGAAATTTAAAGAAAATATATACATAACATTTTCAGAGCTCCTTGAATCTGATTTAGGAATACACCCAACTATCTCTAATCCAAACGATGCACATATAAGCTTAATATGACAGCTCCTATAACAATAAAAGAGCCAATTACCCAAATATCATTCAGGTACCCTGAAATAAAGTGTTTCAACTATACAATGCAAGGTTTGTTTTTGCATAACCTTTTTTAAAGTGTATGAAAATGTCCATCGTCTTTGTGTCTCAGCAATGTAGTCCGACATCAACCGGACAGGACAAATTGAAGTAGTTTATTCTTTTCCAGAATTGTCGTTACTGAATTACCCAGCTGATCTGTTTGCTAAGAAGGAACTTTTATAATAACTTAAGTGACCCTGAATAAGCATCAAATTATATCTTGGATCGTTTTACAATAAGATTTTCATTAAAATTTGAATTTGCAATTACTCCAAAACTAAGAAACCCAAAATTCTAGCTGAAAATGAAGCTTTGAATAAACATGTTTCATATACTGAATAACAAACTAAATTAAGCGCATCTAAAAGTCTAGTTAATATACCAATAGTAATAGGCTTACGACAGACGTGTCGCTTATGTCACTGAGCATCTTTTGAACAATAAAAGAATGAGTGTTGTCCAATAAACCATTGATCTTATGATTAAACCTAATGCCTGAAAGGTACGCATTCCCAGTGGAATAAAAATATTCATCTTTAAACATGTCAGCTACTATTAACTAAATGTGAAACGGGGCATGGCCATACGTCATACAGGTTTAGTTTATGTTTAAAGTTTTGAAATTAATTTAGTCCATTTGATACGTAAGCCAAGTATTTGAATAACTCTTGCACTACCGATAAAGAGATTTAAAACAGAACTCGACAACCACTTGTCACTCAAAATATAAGAAATGCCATTATAATTTCTAAAATTATTTTCCAAACACGTAGATTAGAAATAGGTCGATAATAAAAAGGCCCCGCAATTCTACCATTTCAATTCACTCATGATTTTTCCAAGCTAAATTTGGATCTTGTAAAACAGACTTTAATATTTTGCTTGTATGATGTGATCGAAAACCATATTTAAAACCATTATATAATAAATTTGCCAACATTTTAACGGGGTAGTCAGTCAACATATTCCTTTAAACCGTAGTATTAACAGGGGAACAACCAAAAATACCAAATATCATACGGTGATTGCAAGCTGTAAACAAAATTATAAAATTTGAAATGATTAAATTGCATCCGTGGTACAATTGCCTGCTCACAGGGAAATCTTTAATTATTTATCGAAAAACGAGTATTTGGGTTAAAATTTCCATGTGTATTCAAAAACCTGTTTGACTGCTCTAGCACTGGACTGATACCTTGGTGCAAAATTGTTTGCATCAGGTGCCCTAGGGTAGTTTTAATACCTAGGAGCAGAATAGTCCGAAGTTACAGAACTTCGAGGATTATTCTTGTTATATGAATAATTTGTACAGTACAGCGAAGGATGGAACTGGCTACATCTTATACCTGAATTCATGGCTGTATACACAATTCATACGAGTACAAACGGCCTTAAAATTATAATCGTAGCAAGGACTAATAACTGTGTGAGAAGTATAAGATGTCTGTGGAACATGATTTATGCCTACTGCAATAAACTGAAGCCATAGCTGCCCATCAATGCCGTCCCATGTACGCATATGATCATGAGCTTTCTAAGTCGAAATTGCATGTCAAATTTATAAACGTTCTCAAAAGGTACACCCCCTTATAATCGTCATGTAGCTAATCAATTCATTTGCCAATTCCGGGAATCTTTGCAATAAAATTTTCATATAATTTAAAAACCCTTCAGTCCACTCACCTAAGTTAGATAATGATTTACTTTTGAATATTTGTTTCTGTCAATTAAAATGTCTCCATCTTCATCAAAACCGAGCACTTTTTTCGGTTGATCAATTTTTGAAACAAAATGTTTTTGTAAAGTAATTGTGCCAAATCAACATATTCTAAATTTCATATTTGGTTTATAATTTTTTTTTTGTGGTACAAACACATCAACATCATTACTAGTAGGTATAACTAAAATCTCACCGTTTTGTACAGAATTACGAGCTGTGGGCTGCCCTGGGTGTACACATCCCTGATCAGGAACTTGTTGTTCAGCGGGCTGCAGAGGAAGTTTGAAGTTCAAATGAGTTGAGGTTGTAGAATTGGCTGTAGTGGTACAAACAGCTGTTGTGGTAATAACTGCTGTTGTGGTTATAACTGATGTGGTGGCAATAACTGATGTGGTGGCATTAATGGCTGTTGTGGTGGCATTAATGGCTGTTGTGGTGGCATTAATGGCTATTGTGGTGGTATTAATGGCTGTTGTGGTGGTATTAACGGCTGTTGTGGAATGGTTATATTTTGTCTTACAATTTCAGCTCTCTTTGGGCGAAGCCTTCTGTTTACCGGTAGCTTTATTTGATTTTGCCTACGTACAGCACGATTTGGCAGCACCCTCTCCCCTTTTCCTCTCGGCATACTGGCTTAAACAAATAATTACAATGTTAGTCAATGCATTAGTAAAATATTATATCATTTGTCAATGTTATATCCCTTAATCAAACAATTCAATCAATATTGAAATACAAATATTTCAATTTTTACCATTGACTAATTAGTATTAAGATACAATGGCAATAACCAAAGTAGAAAAAGCCGCAAATGCTTGATTGTGGCTGTCAATGTCCAGTGGCAGATATTTCAAATATACTCATAATGATAATATCATATTGATAACGAAAGTCATAAAATAAAATAATTATTGTATCTACCGAATATCAATTGAAGTGGCCTTCGTTAATGAGAAATATTCCTATCCTATAATCGACTATAATACATGAAAACTATGAAACAATTAAATCGAAAAGTATATATATTTAAATAGTCAACTAACATCCTTGATGGCTCGCAAAAGTTTACAAAAAGAAATGATTCATTAGGTACGGAAAGTGATTTTTTTTTTTTTTTTTTATAAATCAACTGATCTAAGAAAACTTGACCTCATTTTAAAGGCATTGTGAAGTCAGACATTTTCGAAACAGTTTCACTTTTATCAATACACATATATATATATATTTTTTTTTTTTTTTTTTTTAATCATTTGGGTTATAGCTTTTGTTTATTTTGCTTCTTTTACATCTTGTTAGTCAATTTCAATCCTCCATATTAAGTTTTTTGGTCAAAATAGAAGCTTAAAGCATGAAAATGTCAACCACTCTCATGAAATTCTATCGTCCAAAGTCACAGAACATGACGATTTTTGTTTATTCCTTTTTTCAGAGCATCAGTTGGTATATTGAAAATGTAAAGTAAAACTTTATTAACATTTGAATGTAAAGAAACAAAATATGAAATATTACTCTTTATATACAAATGTATATGTTTGTGTGTGTGTATAAAAAAGATGTGGTATGATTGCCAATGAGACAACTCTCCACAAGAGACCAAATGATACAGAAATTAACAACTATAGGTCACCGTATAGCCTTCAACAATGGGCAAAGCCCATACCGCATAGTCAGCTATAAAAGGCCCCGAAATGACAAATGTAAAACAATTCAAACGAGAAAACTAACGGCCTAATTTATGTACAAAAAATGAACGAAAAACAAATATTTAACACATCTACAAACGAAAACCACTGAATTACAGGCTCCTGACTTTGGACAGGCACATACATACAGAATGTGCATGGTGGGGTTAAACATGTTAGCAGGCGCCCAATCCACCCCCCCCCCCCCCCCTTTTGACCTGTGACAGTACAACATAAGAACAAACTATAAAAATCAGTTGTACCATGAGAGTCAAGAAAAGTTTTGAAATATGTCATCTGTCTTTGTACTGTCATGATAGTTTTAGAATGTTCCCTTTTCATTAACATTTAATGAAATATTCTTATTCTTATATAGCATGTATAGTGAATGCTTATAAATAAAGATAAACAACAACCTTTTAACAATTATTCTACTGGACTAAAATACCTTTTGCACTGAAAAACAATGAAAATAATATAACAATATTCTTATTCCAGAAATTTCAAACAAATAATTATGTCAGATAACTGTATTAAAATTCTTGTATGTATAAAAGTAAAGTAAACTCATCTGTATATCAGTTACAATATTTATGCAGTGAAATCTGTAAACCAATCTCATTCAGGACTGAAGTTCAAAATGCATTGAATGTGAATAGCATTCGTTGCCATACCTAGATTCATAGATTGTTTTTCTTTATGTCCAGTGGCACCTATTTCATGCATATTTAGGACTTAAAGAATTTATATATACATTTATGTTGAAATTAGTATGTGGCTTACTCACCGGTTACTTCGCGCTGCAAGATTTGGATTAAGAATAAATAACATGGTAAATGTTCATTAGCGTATTAAGACAGTTAAACAATTAGATATAACAACTCGCACAATAAGTATAACCATCTACTCAATTTACAAATATAAATATAAAATAATATCCAAGAAAAGATTGACAATTTACACAATGATAGAATTTAAATTCAGTTATAACACCAAAGAAAAAGTTCACGACTATTTAAAGCATTTAACAAAGTTAAAATTATTTAAGAAAGAAAAACCAGATTAACAGTTCAAATTGTTGAGCTATTATTTTTTATAAAATGTTGCTTAATTCTAAAACTAAAAAAGAATACTCATCTTTTCTTCTGTGTTTTAAATTCTATAGCTTTGGTCAAGCTCCGTGTAAGGTTTGAATTCAAATGACCAAACCACACGAGGTAAATTGCACGGACTAACATTTCGCGGGCTAAACTAATTAGCATATTAAAGTGACCAGTATAAAATGAATCGAACACACCGTCAATTTAAATCAATAATAGGCATACCAAGTTATATAATTACAATAACTGAATTTAATTATTATTGAATTAAATTCTATTATTTTTTTCCCAATGCCATTCTACAACGATTTTCAAGTTTTCATACAACATTTTGGAAGCAAACTATACAAACAACTGACATTGGCAATTTTGTGATATGTCTTATTTCACACATTTTGATTGGTCTAACTGTATGCTATTTTGTGATACCAAAGATTTCCTCCCGCCCAGACCATTGGTGTCAAAAAGTATTTTTATCCAAAAAAGTCATATACGACATTTTAGAAGCCCAGCGACGAATTAAACATTATTCATTTGCATGATCAATGCAAAGGACTTGTTTATTTTGAAAATTACCTTACAGCTAACTGCATAGACGAAGGTCTTGTGTTCATAAACGAAGCTGGACAAATAGTAAAAAAAAATTGTAATATTACAGGAGATTCATACCTCCATCTTGACAATAACTTTACTCCGCTAAAATGGACACTAAAAAGGTCCATGTCTACAATATGACCAGTAATAAACGTTCTATATACCATCTGAAAGGTCTAAATAATCCGACAGGAATGGCAACCGACAGATAAAATAATTTATTTGTTACATGTAATGACAGTGACACAATTTTTTGTGAAGCAGTCACTTCACTCACAAGCCAAGGTTGTATTAGACAGTTCAGATAGGATGGAAGGACCAATGAGTATAGACTACGATCTGGATAATGATGAACTACTCGTGGTGAATGACAATGCACGTTCAATATTAATATTCAAGAAAAAGTAATTAAGTGAATGTTCTAACGGTAAATGCGTATGACGATCTTTACTGTGTATAATCATTTCCATGTCAAGTAAACTCGAATTTTGTCACATTTTCTTTTGCCAATTTTTTTTTTTATCTCGGATTTGACTCAGCATAACATGAGGTAATAAACGCCTTCGTATCATAGAACTTTCCTTAAAACAAATGTTAATAAATATTATTCAAAACATCAAATTAAGTAACAGTAATTTATCGATATTTGAATCTGATAAATCAATTAAGAAGATCAGACATATTAATTATAAATAATAAACATATATGCGGCCACAGATAAGACTGTTAAAAACAACCATACAAATGACATTGTTTATCAGCATTTTAACCATTATGGTATTTTAAAATTTTAATGAGAGTTCGCATCATCGAAAAACAAACAACAAGATAAACAATCATCATTTTGCAACCGTAGAATAAGGAATTACTAGTGGGTTTAATAATTGTGAACATTAGCTCCCCACCTTTTTCTGTTTTGGTTGGGATCCGCGTTGCTCATGCAGACTTTAGTTTGTCTAGGTTGTGTTTTGTGTACTGTTGTTTGTCTGATTGTCTTTCATTTTTTATTCTTTGCGTTGGCAGTTTATTTTTGACATATGAATTCCGATGTCCCTTTGGTATGTTTCGCATCTCTTTGTGAACTTCGATAGCAGCGATACTAAGTGATTGCAATGACAAAAGTTGTGGTAACAGTATTCTATCTACATGATCTAGTCCTGCGTGTAATTTAGTGAATGTGATAGATATCTCCAACCCGAGTAGACGTAGTCATTGGTATCGTCATTATACATCACCTACTCTCTTATAAGGAACTTATGTCTTTAATGCAGAAGCTGTTGTGTATTCTTCATATTCGCACTTAACGTTATCTACTTCCTCATTTCGTTTTCTGTGCAACATATAATATGTATCTGTCTATTTATCAAAGGTCTAAATAATCCGATAGGAATGAAAACAAAGAAGAAAAACAATCATTCAAGTTATGAAAATAGCACAACTTTTGTAAAATAGTCACATCACTTTCTAGCCAAGCTTGTTTTTTACAGCTCAGATGACATAAACTAGAGGTATTTGAATATCTAAATATTATGTATACGATTATCATCAGAACAATTGGTGATTGACTTTAAAATACAATACAAATCAATCAAAAGTCATTTATGTAGGTCTACTTACATTCGTTTTTAAATACATAAAATTGAGAATGGAAATGGGGAATGTGCCAAAGAGACAACAACCCGACCATAGAGCAGACAACAGCAGAAGGTCACCAACAGGTCTTCAATGCAACGAGAAATTCTCGCACCCGGAGGCGTCTTTCAGCTGGCCCCTAAACAAATATATACTGGTTCAGTGATAATGAACACCATACTAAACTCCAAATTGTACACAAGAAACTAAAAGTTAAAATAATACAAGACTAACAAAGGCCAGAGGCTCCTGATTTGGGACAGGCGCAAAAATGCGGCGGGGTTAAACATGTTTGTGAGATCTCAACCCTCCCCTATACATCTAGCCGATGCAGAAAAGTAAACACATAACAATACGCACATTAAAATTCAGTTCACGAGAAGTCCGATTCTGATGTCAGAAGATGTAACCAAAGAAAATAAACAAAATGACAATTATACATAAATAACATCAGACTACTAGCAGTTAACTGACATGCCAGCTCCGGACCTCAATTAAACTGATTGAAAAATTATGTCGTCATCATATGAATATCAGGCACAATCCTCCCCGTGAGGGGTTTAGTATCATACCATCATAACATATATGAGAAGAACATAACCCGTGTCATGCCAACAACTGGTTTATTAATAATAAATGTGTTTAGTTCCGATGCAAAGACCCTATAAGTGAATCAATATTAACGCCAAAATATCAATCTTTAATGACCTGACAACATTATTGTAACTATATCGCTTCTTTATAAGTCTATTTAAAGGTTTTGTTAGCCTCTGAGGTGAATACTGACATTTTTGTGCTTTATAAAGAATATTTCCATAAAATATAGGATGTGAAATACCTGAACGTATAAGAAGTCTGCATGTTGAGCTATATTTACGAATGATGTCCTTACACCGATGATTAAATTTAGTAAATGTTTTCACTAGTTTGTGATATCGAACACCCTGGTGTAATAATTTTTCAGTAATATATAAATTTCTCTCGTTAAAATTTAAAACATTGTTACATACACGAGCGAATCATACAAGTTGCGATATAAAAACACCGTAAGATGGTGACAAGGGAACGTCACCATCTAAAAATGGATAATTAACGATAGGAAATTAGAAATCATCTCTTTTATCATAAATGTTAATATTAAGCTTTCCTTTAATGATATATATATATATCAAGATCGAGGAAAGGGCAGTGGTCATTGTTAGTATTAGCTTTATTTAAAGTAAGTTCAACATGACAAATTTCTTTAGTATACATACTGAAGTCGTCATTATTGAGAGCTAAAATATCATCCAAACATCTAAAAGTATTATTAAATTTGTGTATCAGATGTTGTTTCGATGGGTATTTGCTGATTTTTGTCATAAATTGTAACTCATAGCAATACAAAAATACAGGTCCGCAATAAGTGGTGCACAGTTAGTCCCCATTGGAATTCTGATAACCTGACGATATACGGAATCTCCAAAGCGAACAAAAATGTTATCTAGTAAAAATTCAAGGGCAGATATAGTATCAAAGCATGTATGCTTAATTTTTCGATACATGTTTTCGTAGTCAGAATATCAAAAGACGCATTGTGCAATCATTTGTGTATCAAAATATGCATATGTAACTTGCCTAGATACAAACATATTCTTGAATGATTTAAAAATTCTGATAAGTGTTGAAAAGTTTAAGAATGGACTGAGGGTCTGATATTTATCGTCCTTTGATTTCGGTGTCTTTAAAATATAGTCACCAGTGTGAACAGTGTATGACTTGCAATTGTTTTCTGAACTTTCCAAATTTATTTCATTATATTAAGGAGATGAAAATACATAAGCTGTCAAATTGAATTTTAGAGACCATTTCAGGCTCCTGACTTGGGACAGGCGGCGGAATTAAAAATGTTTTTACGCACCCAACCCTTCCAATTAAGAAAGTTTTCTGTTCATATTATATTATATTTAACCTGTGTAATCAATTAGTAATTTACCTATATGCTTGTTGCCATGATTCATCTGTCAGTGTGGCTTAAGATCATAAAATAAGTTTATGTTATCCCAGTCTGACGTTGATCACGAATCCTATAATTGGAATGCAAATATCTTAATCGTATATTTGTATACTGCAATGGGGATTGGTCTATCGTGCAATACGGAATGATGTTTTTTCCATGGATAATTTATCATCGAACTATGATTAGGGTTTCCACTCAGGGAACGACATATTAAGAACAAACCAGGTTTTCATATTAGATTCAACATAATTGTAGTTATAATATAACCAAAATGCGAAATTCTTGTCGGACCTAAAGTACGTGCTACTATGCGAATGACTTATGTTAAAAATCATTAACTTGCTGACTCATTCCATTGAGTCAAACCCCAACAGAAATGTGTACTGCTGTTCCTCACACAAATGTCACAGTAAGCCCTATATCACAATGTCTTAGTTTGGTTGAAACTATACGATTACATTTGAGAGATAGTGCTCTCAAAAGATGAAAGCTTATGAAATTACCCTTTTTTATGTTTTTGCTACGGCACAAGAAGAGCATGTATGACTCTTGTGGGCGTCTTAATATTATTTCAATATACAAAAATAGAAAAAAAAAGCCCGTTAAGATCCTCATTATCACTAGTGAATTGACAGATCTTTAAACTCTTTTTATCAATAACTTTAATACTTGTTGATCAACTGTAGTCGATCTTATCTGAAAAATGCATTATAATCAATATTTTAAATGTTTTATGTTTTATATTCTTTATATTGTTCATGTTGTAAGAGTTAAATAATTTGTTCATATAAAAGGGAAAAAATCAAATCCTGACAAAGAAAATGGAATACAGCTTTAGATATGTTTTATCGAAGTGATTCTATATTGCAGATTTGTCAAACCACAGGTACGTGACAATTTTATACTATTACTTTTCGCTTGCACGGACAAAATTATATACATATTCAGTACCTCATTATAAAAAAATCCAAGCTTAGGAATTGCCTTGAATATGACTATGATTGAATCGACGTTTAATACTTTGTACTAGTTTGGGTTTATAAATATTTTTGATTTGAGCGTCACTGATGAGTCTTATGTAGACGAAACGCGCGTCTGGTGTACTAAATTATAATCCTGGTACCTTTGATAACTATTAATATGTTTGTTGTAAATCGTATCGAACAGAGTGAATGAAAAGCCAAGAATGGAAAACTTATCAATAACATTTGAATTCGTTCTTACGATCACAATGTTTTCTAATTTCTAGACTTACATATATGCAAGTAATCTATAGGGTTAAATGGAAATGCAGTCAAGGAATTCCATAACGAGATAGTGACTATGTGTAGGCGGTGTCATCTTTAAAATAAAAGAATAACAGAACTAAAGATTTGGTATCACATAATTGTAGAAAAAATCGGGTTAGGCAAATTCATTGCATTTTAAGACTCGCCTCGAACAAAATCGTTACAGAATGTGTGACACAAGGAATACAATACGGCTTCTGCACACAGAAGCGAAAACCATTTGTACAAAGAATTTGGTTTCAGGGGGTCTAATATCGTTAATGTAATAGTATTCGTAGATGATTTTGTCATGGGTTACTGTGGCGGTAATCTGTCTGTGTCATTAGTCGGCGTCACAAGTTATTTATTATACCTACATTTAGTTAATGATAAGGTTGTGTTGTATATAAATACAATACCAAAACGAAAGTCCACTAAAAACACATTAGGAACATTTTATTCTTGTTTATCGTACCACGATAACAAATCGTTTCTCGACTGTCATGAAATCGCTATTTTTTTTTAAATCCCTACCACAAAATTAATAAAACCTTTAAGACGATGTCTATAGTCTTAACAGACATGTAAGATGTGGTTTATACATCAGTAGGTTAACAGTCTACAGAATGAACAAAACCAGGATGCCAAGTCATCTAGAGGTATACTTAAGGTCTTGAAATTTGTAATGTTCTTGTTTTCTATTCATAGTTCGAAAAACTAAGGATTTTCTTACCCCAGGAGTAGATTACTTTAGTCGTATTTGGCACAACTGTTTGGAATTTTGGGTCTTCAATGCTCTTCACTTTGTATTTGTTTGGCTTTTTAACTATTTTGATTGAGCGTCACTGATGAGTCTTATGTAGACGAAACGCGCGTCTGTATTCTTGTAGTTTTATGGCAATATCTTTATTTTTGGTAACATGTTCATTTAAACTTCAAAAAGCTGTTACAACTTCAGAATAAACACACGCAATAAAGATGATTTATGAAATATGCAAAGACAAAGTCTTGAACTAAATGCCAAATTTGATATTTAAAATGTTTCTGTTTCCATATTAGATGGAGAAGAACCAAGGTAAATTGAAACATACTTTAAATGAGGATGATAACAGCGAAGTATATCATATATATGATAATCAACAGGATGATCCAATGTATTCAGAGAAATTAAGACTTCTCTCTAAATGCCAGAAACGTGTTGGAAATGATAGACAAGGAAGATCACCATTGAACATTGCTATTATTGGACAAACTTGTTGCGGAAAGTCGTCGTTTCTTAACACGGTTTTTGCCAGTTTAAATACAGATTGTTGGCGGGATATAGCTAGATCAGGATTTTTTAAGATAGAAGGTCCTCAACTACATTGCACAGAGCGGTTTAGAAGGTTAGTGAAATTAAAGGATGTTTATGAATAAACAATGGGCAATACACAGACATTTAATCATTTATAAATCATAAAAATGACATCCAGTTTGCATTCATTTAATATTAAAGTGCTATTGAAATCATGTATGAAAATCTTGAACTCAATATACACTTCTTCATATTGCTTTCATTCAATGCAAAAGGTGAACTTGCTATTCCAAAGCGTTGCTTTTCATCAAATGTCCAGTATTACTTGCTTGATACTGCTGTTGGTGAACAATCCGAACTCAAGTAACTAGTCGTCAATGATCAATACTTCTTTTTGGGCAATATTGAATATGAAATATGTTGATTGTAAATTTTCAGTAAGAATCTTTTTCAAACTTAGTTTGCAATACTCACAGTCAAAAATGTAAATTGACACGACGCGGTCTTTTCTATTGTTTTTCTTATCATTGTATGCTACTTTATATGTTGTCTCGTAGCGTTTTGATACGATAGTATACCATATGATATACTCAATACAAAACCTCATGATAGGAGATAGGTGGCTTGGAAATATTTTCAGGGATATAAGATATTTGATGAAAACAAAGGTTTAATTTTAGTTCATATTCACTTTTTGAGCCGTTTTTGCACAACTTTTTGGAATTTTTGGTCTTCAATGCTCTTCCACTTTGTACTTGTTTGGATTTATAACTGTTTTGATCTGAGCGTCACTGCTAAGTTTTATGTAGACGAAACGCGCGTCTGGCGTATTAAATTTTAATCCTGGTACCTTTGATAACTATTTGATATAGAAAATATATGCAAATTTCTGTTAAACTTCAGTATCCTGAATGAGGGTTGCTCTAACAATCTGCATATCTTAAATTCGAAAATGAGTACATGTATTGTTCTGAAAATAGCAATTGAAATGATCATAAAGATTTTATACCTTACTACACGATATGACAGCTATATATTGTTGACATTTGTATTGATACATGTGTTACTTGCATCTACGTCATTGGACATCTAGGTCATAGTAAGAAATTCTTACATATTTTTATGACATTATGTTGGGTTCTCAAACTCCTAATCCTTGATAATTCACAACAGCAACGATTTCATATTAATATCGTTTTAATATTTAAAAAAGTAAACTTATACATGAAAGACTACTTGTGATAGAAACTCACCGAATTTGCCGATTATTTAATAAAATGAGCCATTCATATTAAACGATGAATATGGAAGCTTCTTTATATGTCGCATTTAACAATATTCCAACACACATTTAGTTGTTATTATTCTTCCTTGTGTTTCAATAATTCGTTGACCATTACGGAATATCTGTTTCACAGATGACGACGGATATGTTCAAATAGTCGTTACTATAATTCTGCTATATATTTCCCGTAATGTGACATACCGAATACAATTTATCACTGGGTTTGTAATTTCCTAAGCAGATGGAGTAGATCTGATTATCCTACCTGGACAAATGAGATGAATCTTAGTTGTTTTGTTTGAGTTCGTGATTCTATATAAGTGTCTATAAGTTTTTATGTTGTGTTTTTTTTATACTTTTGTTTGTCTTTTGTTCTTTTCTTTTTTTGTTCTAGTGTTGTCAGTTTATATTCAATTTTCCGTTTGAATGTCACTTGGGTATCTTTGTTCTCTCTTTTGCACGTTTTGCACGAATAACTGATGTTATTACATTTTGATTTTTGAATTTGAACGTGTATAATAAAGACATCCAACATAAACTCAATCATGATCACTGAAGAAGTTGAGATATTTAAGTGTTATACTCTTATTCTAAACCGAAAGTTTTTCTCCATGGCACTCTTTTTTCAATTGGTCGAGGTTTAAAAGGGAGAGATCAATTCAATTGCTAAAAATAGCACAATACAATTAATTGTTATCTGCATATCCGAGGACCTTAAAATTATTTGATTTGTCTTATTCATATCGTTAAAAGAACTTTATGCTGTTGGCAGTTGTTAGTGGTGACTATTACAATTACACCCTCTTTAATTGTTGAACACAAAGTTTCTCACGAGTTATTGTGTTGTTTGAAAACTGTTTGGTAAATCCATAATTTAACACCGCCAAATGTTCATCCATGCGAGTGTATGGATAAGACATTATACTAGGACATCACTAGCCTTCTGTAACATTTAAAAGCCTGATATTTTCATTAGTAATTTTATTAAAATCCCCAAATTTACCTTTTATCTCAAGAGTGATTTCTCTCATCAAACACACTAACACTAATAAGAAGAAAGAGAGTTGAGTGCCTGTAAAGTTTTCTCAACTTTTTGTTACTACTGATTACATTCGAATGAGTGAAGATTTCAATAAACTCTTCAACAAAATTATTCTGGAACGTTAATTAAGTTTAAGTGACATGAACAACAGTAGACTAACATCAAACTATAAAGCTGCAACGAGAGAGAACGAACAAGAAATACACATATCTAAAATTGTATTTTAATAGCTTTTCAAAGAAAGACTATTACCGAGCTAAGAATGACAAAGGTGTCCTGATGCCGACATTTTTGGACATGACTGGTTTTCCTGATGAAAATACTAAAACTGTTTTGGACCTGTTGGAGATAATATTTTCTGGTCGAATCAATGAAAATCAGAAACTGGCTGATATCGAGAAAGGATTCAAGTCCATTTCCTCAGAAGCTGTGACATATTATAATAAAGAAGTCAGTCATTTACCGGTGGATCGAATAATTGTTGTGTCTACACTAGATCCTGACTCGCCACTTCCTAGAGACCTTTTATCTGCCATTTCCGAAGCGGCTAAAAAAGTCAGAGGTAAGTTAAGATAGTTTACCGCTGTTCAATAGTTATAATTCGATTATTAAACAAAAACAAATTAGGTACCAAACTAAAAACCGAGTGAACCACATCAACAAATTGTAAGTTTATTTAAGCATGATGCCAATGACTGCATCGGCTGGAGGCAGTAACTATGAACGTGCACATGTATTTGATCTACACAATTTCGTGTCGATAGACAGCTTGATATCATTACTTGTTCGCATTGCGCATCTCTTTATTTTCTAAAACGAAAACCCAAAAAACAACATCTGTTGTCTTATACTCATCAGGAAATTTTGGTAATTATTACCCCACATTTTATCGTTAAAATATCGATCCCTAATGCATGATATGATTCCTCAACGGAAATGTAACACTACGACTCACAAGTTTTTACACAAATGTAAGATTGTGAATGTTTTTAATTTGCGAGAAATTTAGTCGAAATATTGCATATACATTCGTTTATGCAATGTTAGTGAAACATGTGGTCATATGAAAAATACTCATTATTGAATTATCATGTTAAAGTACAGACATGGGAACCTTTAATAATAAGTGCAAAAAGAAATGAATAAGGCTCCCTATAAAATGAAGGATTTACATTGAATTAACGTGATTAGCAAAGGCAATATTATTTTGATATCATGTGCATGATTGAAAACGTCGTTGTTTTGTTATGCATCAAGTTGCCATGCTATAAATTTCAGACAATATACACGCTCCCTTAAAGCTAGTACTCAACAAGAGAGATTCCGACTGAATAACTACTGATGTAGCAAAAATTCTACTGGCATGAATGAATGATTTAAGGTAGCACAATACAAAGATTTTATAACTCCAACTCCCAAGTTTTAAAATGCTGTAACTTTCTTAATAATGCTTGAAAATTTATAAAAGTGGTAGTTTTGGATAGCTAACAGATCACTCTTTCAAATAAATGCAATGTTAGTATTATGCAACAATTATGTAACCAATTATAATGTTAACTGTGTCTAAAATATTTTTCACCAAATTTCCACTTTCAAATGAAATTAGCTTCCCTAGAGGGATGATTTTATTATATGATATTCCTATGGCCATTATCTACAAAAGGGTGTCTCAGATTTCAGATAGAATGAATAGAACAAATTTTACACCTAATTGAACATTGTCTTCTTTTATGTGGTTAGGATGTTTACACTAATTAAAGATTTATGAGAGAATGGAACACCATAGAGACAATCTGAGACACTCTTTTGAAGCCCATGATGTGTTGATTAAGATTCCGTTAAAATTTTCTGTATAGTTAAAGAGATGATAGAGCTAAATTCATTCAAGTGAACGTACCCAGATTTTGCCACTAATTACATAATAATTGATTACATAATGATTGCATAATAAAAATATTGCCACCATTTAAAAGAGTAATCTTTTATCTATCTATATATACTTCTTTTATTATTTTCTATGCATACATAAGAAAGTTACAGCATTTTAAAGGTTAGTGATTGGAAGTAAAAAAATCTTTGTATTGTGCTACCTTAATATGGAACATGTTACGCAGAAGAGACAACATATGTACAGAGGTTCAAATTCCAAATACGTATGGCTAATCATAACCAGATCGACGAAGTGTATATGAATGCGTCCTTCAAGAACTGCGAGCGTATCACTAGCCTGTTCCTTGTTAGGTCACACTTTGTGTCATTTCACTTTTAAAGCTGAAATCCAAATTAATGTATAGGAAAAAACAGTAATACATATCTTACATGTTCTAAAATTCGTAAATTTTACGGACGCCATCACGACTTGGTTGACCGTTATGGAAAAACCGTTTTACAAATTATATCGGACATGTTCCTTACTTCGTAACTACAATCCCCTTCCCTTTTTCTGAATGTGACCTACCGAATTGAACTATTTACCGGATTTGTTATAACATGAGCAACACGACGGATGCCAGGATCTGCTTACCATTCCGGAGCACCTGAGATCACCCCTACTTTTTGTTGGGGTTTGTATTGCTTATTCCTTAGTTTTCTATGTTGTGTGTACAATTGTTTGTCTGTTTGTCTTTGTCATTTTTAGCCATGGCGTTGTCAGTTTATCTTCGATTTATGAGTTTGACTGTCTCTTTAGTATTTTTAGTCCCTCTACTAATACAGGAGAATCCTATTAATTCAGGAATACATGCGTTTACCTCCTAGTTTGAGTAATGAAAGTTGTGTGCCTGTTAATTTGTTAGTTTTCCATGTTATCGTTTAAGACTGTAGTTTTTCGCACATACATGCTTCGACCTTGTTTGTATTCTTATAGCATCTTCCTACTTTTTAAAGACATCCCAACTTTTGGAGTTTTGACAGGAAGAGATAAATATAACCCATTTTCCAGCGAGGCAGTGTCAAACAAATTAACCAAATTTAGAGAGGTTCTTGGAATTACGAAGAATCGTTTTGCATGTATAACAAACTATTGTGAGGATTCTGATCCAGACACAAAATACCTAACTACAACTATTCCACAATTTGATGTACCAGTTCTCCAATTTTTAAAACAGGTAAAAAGTGAATTAGCAAAAGTTCTGATCCCGAAGGAAAAAAAAGAAAGGGAAAGTCCTTAATCAATAGGCAAAATCAAAACATCAAACACATCAAACAACTATCATATTCCTGACTTTGTACAGGAATTTCCCCATGCAGAAAGTGGTGGTTTACTTAACTTGATTGTGTATCAAGCTACATCTGAATGTCGCAAAGAACTCTGTTATGTTGACAAAATTATCTGGGCAAATTGAACTAAAAGGTGAAATTTTCACGAAATATTTTATCTTTTATTAAGTTGCATTTATCTAAATTGTACAAATCACTTCCTGTGAATTTCTTTTGAGTAGGAGTATTGTTTACAATTATAATTAAAAGATTAAAGTGTGATACAATATTAAATTTAGATGGACAAATAGATTTAGAATCATCAAACAAAAATTTATGAACACCCTGACCTTAGATAGACAATTAAAAGTTTTAGTAAAACAGAGAATATTGATGGATGCATTATTATTTATCATTAATCAATTTTGTTGATTTAAATGCTTTATTTTATTTTGATTCAGGTTCTTACTACATCGCGTGAAGAATTTTCAAGAAAAACGATAGGAAAAAGACCCTGGTTCTGTCAGGTAAATGATTCGTTACTTATCTTGCAATATTTAATGTAAATAAATGAATAATTTGAAACTTTTGGTCACCTCAGAAAATGGTCTACATTTATGGTATCTATCAACGTCCAACCGTAAAGTTCGATTTGTTATCGCAATAGTGTTCTTTAAATGTCAATCGTGTATTGGTCTGAGTGATTTAATCAAGAGAAAACTAAAGATTCACAAAAAAACATATATTATAAAATACGGCGCATTTAATCTCAAGTTTTATTCATGGTTTACTTAAAGAACTCTATATTTTAACGGATGCAATACGCGACACTTATAGCAATAAAAAACAGAGTCTTAAGTTGCCAATTAGTCAATACAAACACATCAATCGATTAAAACAAACAATAATAAGACCTAAAGAAAAACGACAAAAGACAAACAAGAGGTACTCAAATACACATTTTACACCAAGTTAAATTGTTGTTGAAAAAGGTCGTTCAATAACACTTTAATGCAGATCTTAATGTATGAATGAATATAAACACATCTTCGATTATCTATCAATTTGCTGCCATTGATTGTTCCAAAACTTAAACTTTAAATTAATATATTTTACTGTACCTTTTTATCGTGACCCGTAACCTTGTTGAGAACCTTCAAAAAGGGGACATAATTTTATATTTGATTCAGATAAAGTTATATTGATCCAACACTACATATATCTATGTGAGAACAACATGTGAGTAAAATGAGATCGGAAGCAAAAACGAAACGTATAGATAAAAACGCAATTGGAGTATACATGGATATAGGAAGATGTGGTATGAGTGCCAGTGAGACAGTTCTTCATCAAAGTAAACCATTATAGGTCAAGGTACGGCCTTCAACACGGAGCATTGGCTCACACCAAACAGCAATCAAGAAGGGTACAAAATTACTAGTGAAAAAACATTCAAACGGGAAAACCAACGGTCTAATCTATATAAAAACGAGAAACACGTATGAACTTCATAAACATACGACAACTTCTGTACATTTGCAAACATTTGCAGCGTGATTAAACGTTTTAATGATACCAAACCTTCTTCCTTTTCTGAAACAATAGTATAACATCACAAACTAGTAAGACACACTATAAGATATCAATTGGGAGGATTAACTCAATCAAAAAACGCAAATAAACACAAAATGAACGAATAAATTTGATCGATGATACCTGACTATTTTAAAAAATTAAGGTTAAAGGTAAATATACAGGTTTAACTAACTGTGTCCCACTTATCGCGGACCTGTTCTTGTATTGCTATGAGGTACAATTTATGACAAAAATCAGCAATGACCCATCGAAACAACATCTGATACAAAATTTAATAGTACTTTTAGATATTTGGATGATATATTGGCTCTCAATAATGACGACTTCAGTATGTATACTAAAGAAATTTATTCTGTTGAACTTACTTTAAATAAAGCTAATACTAGCCATGACCACTGCCCTTTCCTCGATCTTGATATTTACATCATTAACGGAGAGTTTTTAATACTCAAATTTATGATAAAAGAGATGATTTTTCATTTCTTATCGTTAGTTATCCATTTTTAAATGGTGACGTTTCCTTGTCACCATCTTACGGTGTTTATATATCTCAACTTGTACGATTCGCTCGTGTAGGTAACAGCGTTTTAGATTTTAACGAGAGAAATTTGTGTATTACTGACAAAAAAATATTACACCAGGATTTACGATATCACAAACTAGTCAAAACATTAACTAAATTTTATCATCATTACAAGGACATCATTCGTCAATATAGCTAAACAGTCACACTTCTTATACGTTCAGTTATTTCATATAAACTCTTTTATGGAAATATTCTTTATGAAGCACAAAAATGTCAGTATTCACCTCAGAAGCTAACAAAATCTTTAAATAGATACTATTGCCAGGTCATTAAATATTGCATATTTCGGCTATAAAATTGATTCACTTATAGGGTTTTTGCATCGTAACTAAACACATTTATTTCAAAACTAGTTGTTGGCATGGCACGGGCTATGTTCCTCTCATATATGTTATGATGTTATGATACTAAGCCCCTAACGTTAGGAATTGTGCCTGATATTCATATGATGAAGACATAATCCTTCAATAAGTTTGATTGAAGTTTTGAGCTCGCATGTCAGTTAACTGCTAGTAGTATATTGTTATTTTTGTATTTTTGTATTATTGTCATTTTGTTTATTTTCTTTTGTTACATCGTCTGTATTCAGACTCGTACTTCTCTTGAACTGAATTTTAATGTGCTTATTGTTATGCGTTTACTTTTCTACATTGGCTAGATGTATAGGGGAGGGTTGAGATCTCATAAACATGTTTAACCCCGCCGCTGCTGAAGGACGCCTCCGGGTGCGGGAATTTCTCGCTGCATTTTAGATTTATTGGTGACCTTTTGCTGTTGTTTGTTCTATGGTCGGGTTGTTGTCTCTTTGACACATACCCCACTTCCATTCTCAATTCTATTAAACAAAGTTAAAGTATGATACCACTGTGAAATGTTAAACAATGTTTAGAAATTATTACGTTTGAAAAGACCCGCGTGATATTATACACATGTAAATGAAAGTAATTGTGTTGTTAAGTATACTTTTTCTTCAATGTGTATAAAATCTTTCATTTAGGAATACCAAGAAATTTCTTTAATACCAATAAAACTAATCTAACACTTGGTACATATGGGATGAATATCAACAATAAAACTATACAGGTTGCATTTCTGTAAATATTGACAATATTTTTTCCCATGGGAACTCCCTTTACGGCTAAAATTGTCTCACTTTAACTATGAAGTTTTGAAAAAAATCATGTCCTAGAATAAAAAGTTCATATACACTACTATATTTTTCAAAGGTCAAAATATAGGTCTGTACGGCATATTGTAAATGCCCCGAACTTCTTAATTACCCCTTCCTCGAAAGATTTTAATATAAAAGATATTCACATGTATATTTACTGGTAACATTCCCAAGTTATGTTTCTATGAGATGCAACCTACAGATCAGAACTGGGAACCAGTATGTAAACATGATTAATTATCTATGAATATTCTCTTTCTCACCAAAAGAGGCGCGTTTTGAGAAACAGCTGTATTTACAAAGTGCAACCTATACAATTAGTGCTAAATAAAACTTCCTGTACAGGTGCAAGAACAGCATTTAAGAAGAAATGAAATAATTTTGATGCTTATAGTACAAAGAAGTAAGAATTTGTAGTAATTCCAAATAATGTATACGTATTATAAGTATATCGACGTTGTGCATTGGTGGAGGTTATACGGTGATTCATAGTTGCATTCACCAATGATATTTGGTTGCAGATGGATGGTTGTCTCGTTGAAATCATACCACATCTAATTTTGTATACGAAAGAATAAAACACTTAACATACCATGTGATCTTTTCGTAAACTATTGTAGGTTACAGATGAATCTGAACAAAAAGAACTAAGGGATAAGTTACTTGAAAGATGTAAGAAAGTAGTCGGTATTAGTGGCAAGGATAAAAATCCGTTAACAATTGCGGTAATTGGAACGCATGGAGGAGGGAAGTCGTCATTCCTTAATACTATTTTCGCCGCTTTGAGCAATGAACGGTGGATAGAACATGCAAAATGCGCAGACACTGGTAGAGGAGGCAGACAGATTACACAACAACTAAACCGGTAAAAAAAAATCACAGTAACAACATTTATAGCATAAAACTGAATTATTTGTTGCAATACTACTCTCGGCAATACTAGTTGCAAACAAGTATTATAATTTTCTGTTTAATGCAATATCAAGGTCTTCAAATGTATAAAGTGTTTAAGGATTAAAACAGATGAGTAAAAAAAAAAAACATCGTACCATATTTTAGGCTATCAGAGTCCTAGATATGACGAAATGTCAATTAATATAGGCGATAAAACCGAACTCCTCATTTACACAAATGTGTAAACACAAATATTGTGAAATTCAACGACAACCAATGTATTATGGGACCCACACAGAAACAAAAAACAGTTGGATGCAGATGCACATGTGCACACATTTTATTTGAAAACTCTAATGTGTGCGTTTACTAGGAAACGCAGTATAACTAATTACATTACATTACAGCAGTCAAAATGAAAATTTGTACTTTTGTCTTGTATTTTTTTTTAAGTTCATTTATATGTTTAAGAGTTTAGAATGACGTTCAGTTTGACTGAACTAATAAACATTTTTGTTCCGAAGGCAGGCTGAAGTCCGACTCCGGGTTTTGATTTTTTTCGCTAGGTTTTTGACTCTTTGGTATGGGTTTTTGCTGTGAAATATTCCCCATGTTCATTCTATATTTTATTGTATTTTATTCTGCGTCCGTTTAATCAGTTATTCCGTCGTATGGTTCAATATCAATATTTATAAAAATGACCATATAATTGATATTCATGTCAACACCGAAGTGCTGACTACTGGGCTGGTGATATCCTCTGGGAAGAAACGTCCACCAACAGTGGCATCGATCCAGTCTTTTAGTGCCGACAAAGACAATTTTCAAATATCTAAAAACTTAAACAAACATAGGAGATGAAAATTATGAAAATTAGATAGCCGAACTGACCAACGAGCATTACAGTTATAAATAAGATTAGAATATTTTGTAAAATATTTTCCTCCTCGAATTTTAGAATTTATCATCTACAGTAAATAAGAAAAATGAACAGCACAACTGCCTGTATAAATTAAAGGAGGGACAAACTCTACCCTTCTCAAGTGGGAAAACAAAGTAAAGAAGAATTACAATGTCACATCTAAAAGAGGGACGAAAGATACCAGAGGGACAGTCAAACTCATAAATCGAAGATAAACTGACAACGCCATGGCTAAAAATGAAAACAGTACACAGGACACAACAAATTAACTAAAAAATATGCAGCACGAACCCCACCTAAATCATTATCCGTCGTTGGATACTGCTAAAAATCGAACCTAATTTAGCTTGAAGGAAGCAAGTATTAGGCGTTTTGAAGTTGTTTTTACACTTTTTAATCTTGCTTGAATGGAAAGGAAATATTTTTTTTTATATAAACTGTTTACCACATATGTTCATTTCTACATGTCTATTATGACTTGTGTGCTGAATGGTTTGCAGATTGTCACGGCAAATCTCACTTACAAGTTAAAGTATCACTTGTATTTACATATACTGTACACACAAAACATTTGTTTTCAGTTTTTTGAAGAATCACTACTACAGTGCAGAAGATGATTGTCTAATGCCAACATTTCTGGACATGGCAGGTTTTGAAAATGATGACTCCCTCGTGACAAAAGAAATGCTTAACATTGTTCTTAGTGGCAAATTTAAAGACGGGAAGAAACTTTCAAAAATGGTTTTATTTGGTAGAGAAAAAGGCAAAAATGCTTTAAAAGAAAAATATTCAAAAAAAAATGTCGGAGAAGGTAAACAGGCTTATAGTTGTTTGTTCGGCTGATCCTGATTTGACTTTACCAAAGGCTTTGTTCGAAAGTATAATTGATGCTACGAGCAGAGATCGAGGTAAGTTTTAATATTTTTGCTGCAACTTTTGGCAGAAAAATAGATAATTAAACAAAAGGGGAGATTAAAGCAAAATACAATAAAATATATTAACCGCAATCAAACGAAGATAAATAAGGTCAACAATTGTTTCAATGTCAAATTTAATATGGCATTTACGGTACGACTGTAATTGCTCCTGATTAGCATCGGCAGTGATTATCGAGGCCAAATAATCATTTGAAAATGCATGTCTTAATAAAAACGCTGTAACTATAATTTAAAATTTTGGTTAAACAGATTCAACTATCTGTTCGGTTGGTGTATTGTAAACTAATTAAACTGGTTGGTCGTTTTGCTCTCAAGATCATTACACGTGGTGTATCCTTCAATCATCTGAACATCTCAATTTTCAAGGGGAATATTTTGATGAATGTTAAGGTCAATGATTAAGTAATAAACGTTATCGGACAAAAGATAGTACAATTTCCTTAATTCCGTAACATAATTATGACTTCCATGAAACTATCAAAATCAATGTATTGCATAATAGGCTAGTGACTTTAACCATAAAATTAATTTTTTAATGCATCCACCTAACGCACGGCTAAATTATATATCATCTGAAAGCTGCACATCTGTACTATTTGTTTTGCCTGGTTGTAAAAACATCGAATGGTGCAATTCAAGATGAAGATCAAAAGTCAAGGACGAATAAGTGCATATTTTCTTAGATTTCAACTTGATTGCATAATATGACTTTTATATACTAAATTCACATATGCAAACAATTTAAAATTTTAACAGTCATTAATCGAATGCATTTTAAAATATTTATAGCGTGTTTTTGAAAGACAGGACATGTTTCTTGAAATTCGAGTAAAAGTTAACAAAATGTGTGAAAACCTACATTGTTCTTACTGATGCAGTTGCTAATCACTTAAAACTAAGTAAAACCCTGTAATAACTATCAAACAAGTTTTTGACATCATAAACTTCCTGGAATTATGCTTACTTCTAATCAAACAGCAAATCATAAAAATTCATACAGTTGCCCAAAATACCGCCATCTGCGAAAAAACACAGCTTTTTATCATTTCTTTCTATTCAAACATTGTTTTGAAGTCAATAAAAGATTTGAGACAAAAATAAATATAAAATAAACAAATGAAAATTCATAATTCAAAGAATTAAATACCATTCAACACATTATAAAACTTGACTTTTTAAATGGCGTTGTTTATTGGTAAAATGCATTAATTCATCAAATAAGAATAATTTTGAAGGGAAAAAATCCATTAACACGCAACGAATCTAGTTACACATAGGTGCGGGAGTTTCTCGTTACATTGAAGACCCATTGGTGGCCTTCGGCCGTTTTCTGCTCTATGGTCTGGTTGTTGTCGCTTTGACACATTCCCCATTTCCTTTCTCAATTTTATTCCTGAAAAGCTTGAATGATTAGTTAATTTTTCTCACGATAATGACTAAATGTAAAAAGTAAAATCACAAAAATACAAGAAAATTCAATCGGAAAGTCCCTAATCACATCGCAAAATCAAATGACAAAACACATAAAAAACGAATGGACAACAACTGTCATATTCCTGACTTGGTACAGGCATTTTCAAATGTAGAAAATGGTGGATTGAACCTAGTTTTATATCGCTTCTGGTGAAAACTGAAAAGAAGCTATCATTATTTTGATACTTCACTTACCACTATATAGAGGATGTCATCTCACTGATGAATAGTGCCAAATGTGTGATAATGTTGGACTCGTATTTTCCATTGAAATTAAAAAAAAGCCTCAAGAGATATAATTTACTCTATCGCGTATCTTGAAATCGACAATGAGGGTTGGTTGAGAACAAGTGCCAACTGCCATATGCCTAACTTGGTACAGGACATTTGAAGAAAAATGATGGTTTGAACATGGTTTTAAACCACAGTTCAAATGAAAGTTGAAATCATCCCTTTGAACATTTTTAGGGGGTCACTACGAGTTGGTTGACAATTATGTAATATCTGTTTCGCCAGATGACGACTAATTAGGTGCAATCGACGTAACCAAGATACCGTTATCTCTGCCTTGAATGTCACCTACCGAATAAGGCTCGGCACCGAGGTAGGAATTACATGAGCCGCAAGACGGGTGTCACATGTGGAATATGATCTGCTTACCCTTTGGAAGCCCATTAGTCCATCTCAAATATTTTTAGGGGGTTTGTGTTACTCAATCTGTAGTTTTATATGTTGTGTGTTGTATACTGTTGCTTGTCATGTTAGTTTTTTGCCCAGCTTTGTCAGTTCGTTTTTAATTATGAGTTTGATATCCATTTGATATATTTTTCGTCACTCTTCAACTTCAAGTAGTAAAAGTTTAAAAAATTGTAGATCATTGTAGCTAAATGTTTCTAGATAACGGTTTGGTTCTATATATATCACCGTGAGCAAATGCAGTTATTTTCGCGGATATCTGTCTCCTTGCGTTAATCTCCTTTATTGCTGCAAGTTAATGGCTTTAACGTAAAATAATACCAAAGGGACAATCAACATCTCAAACCATGAATCAAATAAAATAAAAGTTCAAGAGACGAACAAAAGTCCACATAATACAGCACAGCATGAAAACGATCACTGCATAAAACAACGAATGATCCCAGGAAGGGTATTCAACTTTTTCATTTTTTTTTATTCACAACTTCTAATAGTGTTTTACATACACAATGACCTGCAATTGCTTTTGAAAATACTCAAAGCATCTTTTATTCAAATAATTAAAGAGATTAAACTTCTAAACACATTTAATATGTCTAACACGATTTTAAACTAAATAAGAATCACTAGCATTTATATTTAGTTCGTTTACATCCCAGTGTTTCTAAACTAGGTTACTTATTTCCATGTTGACTACGATTTCGTCACATAGTCATGTTTATATTTAAACATGATCACAAAAAGTAAATAAGTTTGACTGCGTAAAAAACATATTTTTACCTCAATTAGCTCGTATATATTCTTTTCGAACTTTAAATACTCCTTCTTTTTATTATGGAAAATCATTCTCCTCCCTTATATTGACAATTAGCGGTGTTCTATCTCAACAGAGAATAACAAAATGATTGCTATTTGCAGATGGCAGAATTATGGACAACTGCAAACACTTCAATAGAAGGCTTTTCTAGAACAATAATTAATAATTTCATCTTAAAATTACAGAACAAATATTCCTTGACCTAAAACATGTATATTTATCTATCATTTAAAAAAAAATATCAATCCCCCAAGATATAATTTATTTTTGGAACAATTTTTCAATTTTTTAGGTTTTGTGATGAATTTCAAGTTTTTGGAATAATGGGCATGTAACCTATTATTTTTTGTTTGATTTGAAAATAATGTATCGTGTTATATAAAGTTCTTATCATCCTTTGGAAAATTTTATGGTACAAGAATTAGCAAATGGCTTTTTGTTTAGTAATCGCAAAAAATGGAATGTTTTTTGGTGACTTTTGACCTTGATTTTATTTCTCAAACTTAAGTAAGGTTTAAAAATGTATTCTTCCTGAATTCCCGATAAAGAGCCCTTCAAAGCTATGCCTCATGGGAAAATTTCCATGATCCATCCTTCTTCCTCTCGGCTTTCATTAATGAAAGACGACTTTTTTAATTCAATTTTTTTAATCTATCAACATCAACGGTTACGAACATTTTCTAACGCAAATAATTAATTCTTATTGGCACAAAGTGCAAAGAGAAGATCATCTATGGATGATTTGCATGATTTAGGGACGGAAGTCCACAAAGATGCATCCTCTGCTACGGCAGACCATGCTACCGGCCAAGATGGCAAAAAATGTCTAAGAGAATATAAGATTCCCAAAAAGACTCGCACAAGCAAATACGATTATAGAGAACCCTCAGATGACGATTCCGAGACCGACCCATATGAGGAGCATAGCTCCGAAGAAGACTGTATTTCGGGCTCAGAAGCTGAAGACGGGGAAATTATGAAATCGAAAAGTCGCAGAAGCGATTGTGCCAAATCAGGAGTATCTGATGACGAATCGAACTGTGAGAGATTTGATCCGTTGGACAAGGAGTCCGAACTATTTATGACTGGCAGTATGGCAAGGTATGTGCAGAAGTATTTTAGTACTTACGTGAGTGAAAGTTGCTTGAAAGAAAAGGTTCTTGGTGATTCATCCGTCCCTTCAAACACCATACTTTCGCCTCCTTCAATCGACGAGTTCATTGAAGACTTGATAGGAAATCGCAAGGCTTGGCGATTCATGAAACTGCATGATAACAGTTTGAAATTCATTCAAAAGAAAGTAGCTCTAATAATGGGCCCTCTTTTCAAAATGTGGCAAGAAATCGATGGAGCGAATCACGGGAAAGAAACATCCGAGATGTTCATTACAGATGTACTGAGTCTAATTGAACGAACAGTTTTCTTGGTGGGACAAGTAAATGTTGCGTGCCTTTACGAAAGGAGAATAAATTTCATGGCCAAAATTCTGAAAGGCATGAAGCAAGCTAAACAAACTTTGTCGCATAATCAAAGCATGTTAACTGAGTTCGGAGAGGCCCTTTTCGGGGACAACTTTTATAATGTCCTTGACAAGAAAAGCAAGAACAGGGAAAGAGCTAGGGAAATGGCAAAAGAAATGGGTCTTGAGACGAAGAGTAGGCGAGTAGACAAGACTCCCTTTCAGACCGGCCCTTCCGGTTACCAACAAAGTCAGACGGGTGGATCTGGTAGGGGCCGTACATTCAATTCGTCAAATGAACAGTCCAAATGGTTCCCAAAGTCTGGATTTAAACCAGAGAAAAAAAAACCAGCTGGTCTCAAAAAGAGAAGGTACGTATCTTGTAAACAATTGTCAAACTTTTTCATTGGTAGACGATCAGGTGTCAAAAGTGCAGAACATAGCATTGAATGTCCACCTAATAGTAAAAGATCTGAATTTTGTAATGGTGAATCAATCGAATATCAGATATACCCCTGGGGGTCGACTTCAATTTTTCGGGGAAAATTGGAGGAAAATAACCTCAGATTAGAAAATTCTAGAGAGCATAACACAGTACACAATAGAATTTCTAGAAATGCCCGTACAAGAAACGGTATATACCCCACTCTTTGCGAAAACAGAACGCACATGCATAGAGGGGGAAATAATAGACATGTTAAGAAAGGGGGCTAAAGAAGAAGTGAAAACGTCCGATCCCGGTCAATTTCTCAGCCATATTTTCATCATGCCGAAGAAAGACGGGAGTGTCAGGCCAATTCTCAACTTAAAGGCTTTAAACAAAAGTGTGAAATATCAACATTTCAAAATGGAAAGGTTCCAAACGGTAAAAAATCTCCTAAAAAGGAGGGACTGGATGGTCAAGCTGGACTTAAAGGAAGCGTATACATGTCTACCGGTGTTAAAATCGCACCGAAAATATCTGCGCTTTCAACATGGTCAAAAGATGTACCAATATTGAACACTTCCGTTCGGCCTGGGGTCCGGCCCAAGAATATTCACAAAAGTAATGAAACCAATTGTTGCACTAATGAGGCGCATAGGCATGAGGATAGTAATTTTTTTTTGGACGGCATTCTAATCCTAAACCAGTCAAAACATGGTTTAGTGAAGGAACAAAACACATTAGTGTGGACACTTCACTGTCTGGGTTGGATAATAAATTGGTCAAAATCTGAAACAGAGCCGTCGCAAACTATAGAATTTTTAGGGATGATAATAGACTCCATGGAGATGAAAGTTTATCTCCCGGAGGCGAAGTGCAAAGCAATAGTTCAAAAATGCAAACATATGCTAGAATCCCTCCAAGTCTCTATTCACGATCTAGCAAGTCTGATAGGGACTCTGAACGCGACTGCAGAAGCAGTAATCCCGGCGTCCCTTTATGTCAGGGAACTACAAATGTTCAAAACAAAGAGTTTATTGAAAACGACACAATACCGGTCGCTTATAACACTAACGCCCGAATGCAAGAACGAGATGAAATGGTGGGCCCTACACTTAGAAAAGTGGAACGGGAAATGCATAATATCCCCAAACCCAGATTTAATTATAGAAAGCGATGCTTCATCAAAACAGGGTTGGGGAGCAGTAGATGTGGCTCAAAACATCAGAATGGGAGGTCCTTGGGACGAAACAGAAAAGGCTTTGCATATAAATGCTCTAGAATTAAAAGCCGCAGAATTCGGTTTAAAGTCCTTAACAAAAGTCAAAACTGACATTCATGTTCATTAAAATTCGGTTTAAAGTCCTTAACAAAAGTCAAAACCGACATTCATGTTCATTAAAAATGGACAATGTGTCCGCTATAGCGCATATAAACAGAATGGGAGGGACATGATCCCCAATTTTACTAAAATAAGTCGCGAGATATGGGAGTATTGCCTACAAAGAGGAATAACTCTAACAGCCGAATACATTCCTGGGGTTCTAAACGAAATTGCGGACTGGGAAAGTCGTCACACAGAAATTTCAAACAATTGGACTCTGAACAGGGCAATATTTCAACAGATCAACAAAATAATGGGTCCGTTAAAATTAGATCTGTTCGCAGGTCGCCTGAACGCACAATTGGACAATTATGTCAGCTGGAGACCAGATCCATTTGCGATCCAAACAGATGCGTTTCAAATGAACTGGTCGAACAAGAACCCATATGCTTTTCCCCCGTTCTGCTTGATAGCTCGTTGCCTAGCGAAAGTGAACAAAGAACGCTCGAATCTAGTTATCATAACTCCAGCTTGGCAGTCACAAGCGTTTTAACCAATGCTATTGGAAATGTCAATATCAGCACCAATACTGCTCCCTCCAATGAGGTATTTATTGACAAACCCACAGGGCGGGACCCACCCACTAATAGAAAACAAAACCTTAAAACAAGTGGCATTGAAAGTTTCCGGACTGAGCGAAAAGCAATGGGACTTTCGGAAGACGCTTCCAAACTCTTGGTTAGCGGATGGAGGAAAGGCACCCAATCTTGTTACAACAGCTGCTGGCGACACTGGGATCGCTGGTGTTGTGAACGGGACCTGGATACCTTTCAGGCCCCTGTGGAATCGATAGCAAACTTTATTCCATATTTGTTTAAGTCTAGCTACGAGTATAGCACATTAAATCTTTACAGGTCAGCTATTTCGGCATTTCACAAAAATGTGTTTTCCGAAAAAATAGGCAGACATCAGTTGATTAGGCAGGTCATGGCTGGGGTTTTCAACGAACGCGCTCCTCTTCCAAGATACACAAAAACTTGGGACGTAGATATAGTCTTAAAATTTATAAGTTCTATGGGGTCGAAGAAAAATTTGAGTTTGAAAGAATTGACATTGAAATTGACCATGCTTTTAGCTCTTACTTCAGCGAGTAGGTCGTCGGACATTCAGAAACTGGATATGGATTATATGAATGTTCGTACAAATGAAATTATTTTTACAATGGTAAAACTTACAAAGACTAGAAAGACTGGTTCACAACCATACCAAATAACATTTAGCTCCTTCCCGGAGAATGACAATCTTAATGTCGTTCAATGTATCTTAGACTACATTGATAAAACCGTGAGTCTTAGTCCTAATGAGTGTAATCAATTGATCATTAGTTTTATTAAACCTCACAAACCTGTCAAATCATACACAATTGCGCATTGGTTAAAACGTATGCTAGAATCTGCAGGCATAGATACTGATATTTTCAAACCACATTCAACTCGGGGTGCGAGTACATCAAAAGCAAACAAGTTCGGAGTTTCAATAAAACAAATTATGAATATAGCAAACTGGCGATCTAGGGGAACGTTTGAAAAATTCTACCACAAACCACTAGAAACAGAAATTG
Organism: Mytilus galloprovincialis; assembly: GCF_965363235.1. Taxonomy (NCBI): domain Eukaryota; kingdom Metazoa; phylum Mollusca; class Bivalvia; order Mytilida; family Mytilidae; genus Mytilus; species Mytilus galloprovincialis. The sequence continues at coordinate 76,145,433 of NC_134845.1, read as the reverse complement.
AAGCAGGTAGCTTCCAATCAACTGTCCTTAAACTGTGATTATACAGAAACCCACAAAGAAAAACTTAAAGCATTGTAAAAATGTTTATAAAAAAAAAAAAAAAACAAAAAAAAAAAAAACAAAACAAACAAAACAATTTGATAAATCTATTTGTATATAGTGTAATATAGTGATATACATAAATAATTAAACAACTTTGAACATACATTTTTAAAACCTTACTTAAGTTTGAGCAATAAAATTGAAAATTTTATAAGTACACGAAGTTCACGCAATGAAATTAAGATTTTATGATCAAACTTAAGTAAGGTATGGGTCCCCACCCACCCGACCGCTTTGTTTGGGCGTGTGTATTTACGTATATTCATCAAGATTTATAATCTTATTTCCTTTGTTTTGCAGTACATCTTTCAAAAAAGATTAAAGGATGAAGACAAGAGAGATTGTTGTCAGTTAATATAAAAAAAGACGAAAAAGACGGTCTATAGAACTTTTTATTTCGTGGGGACAGTTAGCATGCAGAGACAATTTTTAATTTCGTTATTACAATTTTTTGGAAAAGACCACATTTGTTATATACAACTGGAAGTTACAAAATGATTGATTAAGAAGTTCTTTTGAAATGGCATTTTAATTGATGGAAAAGGGTACTTTTGTCAATGAAATAACTCCATCGTTACTTTTGCATACTGAGGAAATTAGGCAATGTTTTCAAGCAACTCAAACACACAAAAAAAAAAAAAAAAAAGAAAAATGATGAATTCAAATCTTTCAATATTCAGCCTCGTTAAGAAGGATGCATCATGGGAATTTTCCCATGAGGCATAGTTTTGAAGGGCTCTATATGGGGAATTCAGGAAGAATACATTTTTAAACCTTACTTAAGTTTGATCATAAAATCTTAATTTCATTGCGTGCACTTTTTGCACTTATAAAATTTTCAATTTAACAGAAAACGCACCGTACGATTTATTTTACGACCGGGCAAAGCAAAAAGTACAGATTATTAGCTTTTGAATGATATATAATACAGCTGTGTGTTAGGTGCGTGCATTGAAGTCGTTAACTAATTTGAATTTTTTTCTTTTTGAAATAAATCACTCGCCTATTACTAACCATATTTAATAGATATAAATTTTACTATAAAATCTCCCGGGTTAAACAGTAACTAATTTACAGGGATACTGACTTAATGCTGTGAGTCGATTAAGTTGTAACCAAATTCGTGAAAGGATTCAGAGCTTTGCACGAGGAAGATACATTCCTTAATTTATGATAATTCTAACATTTTGTAACAGCAAATTTTAATAACACAAAAATTTCATGCCAGTACCGACGTACTGGCTACTGGGCTGGTGATACCCTCGGGGACTAACAGTGTACCAGCAGAGGCATCATAAAACAGTAGAAAAATGTGCAATAAAAGATTCATTTTATAAAAAAGAAAAAAAAAACCCCAACTTCACGAATAGCATAAAATGTGCATTAAAATTAGTAGATGTGGCATCATTGTACAAAGGATTTCTTAACTGAAACAAATTGATATGATTAAGACATGCAAATTACCATTATCGAGTAGTAAATAATATTATATTAAACTTTGTACTTAAAAACAGAATACCATTTTCTTTAACATATTGTAGGTAGGACATCTTTATATGACGTGCTTCTTTCGCTTTGTGAATAAACCAAGATCTGAATTCCATAACATTTGTTTGCACATGCGTAAACTGATTACTCCAGAATTATGAATTTTATCAAATTGGCATGCATTTAATATGATTTATTAACTTAGAACACATCCAAAATCTTAAAAGATGCACATGGTGTAACTTATTTATTTATTACGACTGTAATGTGTTGCAATTGGAAATTGACATATTTGACCTAGATACGACTACCATTCATGCTGGCTGTAAAAAACTCATCCCTCTGAAAATCTAGTGTCAGTCGTCAGCTTATTTAGAAACAAAAAAGAGCGGTTCGTGGAAGAGCATACACAAACGCTCAAAACTTATACACATCGGTCATAGAAATTACCTTAATTGTACTAATCAGAATCGAAATAATTGCTCTGTCAAAAATAATCACGAATATAAAGCCTACCCATGTTTAAACTACAATAAGGTTTTTCCACCACTGGGTCGATGCCACTGCTGGTGGAAAGTTTCACCAGCCAGTAGTCAGCACTTCGGTGTTGACATGAATATCAATTATATGGTAATTTTTATAAATTTCCAAATACAAAACCATGAATTTTGCATTAAATTCTAAATCATCCTTCAAAAATATGCTAACCACAAACAACACCTGGTTCAGATCGCTTAACTTAATTAAAGTGCAAAAAGTGGTAGGATTGAAAAAATCAATCTTAACATAAGCCAATCTTGTTAATTCTAACCAAATGTCTTTTAAAAAACATTAAATTTTTTTGTCAATCATCCTACTTGCAACTGGCATTAAATTAAACGTAGCGTCACTGATTAGTCACAAAAGGACGAAACGCACTCGGGTCCTGTTTCATTTAGACTTCCTAGTAGAATGAAATCGTCATTGATTTTGTTTAGAATCGACAAGCATGTGGAGAAATGTTTTTTTTAACTGAATTAGTAAATATAATCTCTATGATTTCACTGTTGTAGTTATTATTGATAACACAATAGTATGGAAATACCATCGGACGTGATTTTTTCACTGACAAATACGTACTTAAATGATTAAAAACAAATTCTTCAAAAAGGACCTCCTCGGATAAGATATTTATATTTTGCATTTTAAAGCCTATTCACTGACACGAAACAACATACAGTCGACTCCCGTTATGTCGAAGTCAGCCGGACCAGAGAAATATTTCGAGATACACGTAGTTCGACTCAAACGAACACCGGAAGTTCGACAATCTAAGGGACACAACTCTTGCTTAGCTTGGTAAAGCTAAAATAAATCCGGGTGAATATGGCAAGGGGAACGATATTCTAGTATAAGATCGATGTATTTGTATGTCACAGTCTTTTATTATTATAATGACATTATTTTTACTTATTCAATTGTTTCAATTAAAAAAAATCCTATGGCTTTTCCAAGAGAGTAATTTCCAAACGATAGTTTCGTAATTCGGGTCGGTTATAGCTGACACAATTGTTTATTCTCGGATACAAGAGATTTAAGAAAATTTTGATTTCTATTCTTTTTGTTTTATCTCACTGTTTCTTTTCAAAAGAAAATATAACAAGATTAAAGACGCCGTTTGAGTAGTTTTTAAGTGATCATCGACGGGAGCCATAATCCTCACTTTATACACACCCAAGCTCATTAGCGTCAATCACAATTGATGGTTTTGTAAACATTTTAAATACTTTTTCATGTACATTAACAATGTTTCACTAATTATTTATAAAAATTCTATCAAAGATAATCTTAGGTAAACACTCATGGAAATGGCATGTCATAAATCAATACAGTGGTCAGTGACCGGAAATTTAATTACACGTGTATTGTCAGATTAACTCTTTAATCCATTTAAATACCGGAGGTCATGTTTTGACATATGTGTATTAGTTCGAGATAAAAAATGAATTTTGAATGCTTTTGTTAACCTTGGGACCGTAAATTTAGTTCGACTCAACCGAAATTTCGACTCATCCAATTTCGACTCATCAGGAGTCGAATTACATACTTTTGTATAGAACAAAGTTCGGGACCACGTGAAAACTTCGACTCATCCGAAATTTCGAGTCAACCGAGTTCGAGACAACGAGAGTTAACTGTATTTTCGTATTTCACAGATATTACCGTTTATGGAGTGTTTACTCACATGGATAAATACAGTTCCGATGATCCAAAAGTTGTCGAAAAAGAAAGACAATTTTTGACAAAGTTAGGAATTTCAGAAACACGATTTGCTAGAATAAAGAATTATTGTCCAGATGTTGACCCTTTCTGGAACTACAGGGACACAACAGTGCCATCTTTGGATATTCCTGTATTGCGATTTTTAGAAGTGGTAAGATTTTAATTTTGATTATTGTTAAACCTGGCATATTTAATTCATCTAATACAATTATATCAGGTATAATGAATATTTAGCACTAGATAAGTAGAGTATAGATCGTAACTGATAAAAGATAAGTTACAATTCATTAAAAAATATTTTGATTTAATAATTACCTTAAACAAGTCAGTGGCAGATATACATGTAGAAGAAAAAAATGACAGGATTAAAAGCAATATTCAAAATTAATGCATGTTTATATTAATGTAATGGATTTTATATAAATCGATAATTTCTATGCTGACAATATCACCGGGCTCTAATAGCGCAAATCTTGAGAAGAAGAAGGAAACAGGACAGAGGTGGCGACAATAAAAATAACCACTGTTCTATGCCAAAAACAAAAAAAATAAAAAAAATAGGACCAGGATTGCGACAATGCAAATAAACCCTGTCATATGACAAAAACAAAAACACAGGTGTATCAGTATTTCGATAAACTTACTGTTTGGTATCATCAGTTTTTCGATTTCGAGTTAAACGAAAACTCTGAAAACAGAATTTAACTTACATTTTATAAACTCAGCTGCTATTCGTAAAAAGACACTCAATCACACACTTGGAGTAACTAAATTTACGTTCAGCTGTATCCGTTAAATAATTTTTAGTTGTATCATTGATTATTTATTTCAGGTGTTGATACCTGAGCCTACGGACTTTGTCAAAGACACTTCTTCAAAACCTCACCCTCTTTTGAAGCTGAATCCTGTTGATATTGCTATGTTTGTTGGTGTTATCGTTGTTTTGATTGGAATATTTATTTTTTGGCTTTGGAAATATTAGATAACATAGCAAAAAAGATTAAACATAGTAACCTAGGATCCAAAGATATCATTATGAAAGAGATGCGAAAGATTCTAAAGGGACTTTCAAACTCATAAGTTGAAATCAAACTGACAATGCTTTGGAACAAAAACGAAAAACATTTTTTAAACATATATAACCACTTGTTTGTGTTACTTGCTTTTTGGAATATTGGGTGCTAAGAACAGATTTTTTTTATTGTTTTGTATACAAAATGTATACACGGCTTTATAAACTAAAAATAATTATAAGATGATCTATTGTTAAGGCATACGCAATGCCCTTTAGATGCTCTTCCATTTTATTTTGCTGTCTTGTTGCTTCATGACGAAATTGACAAAAGGACTAAAAAGAAGAACACATTTTGTTTCCGACAAACGTATTTACATTCGGGCACAGCTTTATCAAAAGTTATTTAACTATTATGTTAGTTATATTGAAAATAAGTCTATTATCATATCATTGTCTAACTCTTTTCTACATCCAGTTTTCAAAATTTTAACAACAACGCTTAAACCATCGATACACATGAATTTATGTTAGTGATTTTCTCAAACTACACTTTTATACACAAACAGATTCCATTCTCGATTTTATCATTGAAGCGTAAAACAGGAAATGTATATATATCCTATTACAAGAAAAATAAATTTTGAGGAACATTCTCCAAGAGCTTATTATATTGCATACAATACGCGTACGTTACAATTGAGCTAACTAGTTTTTGTTAAAATTATGGTAAAGTATTATTGGGTGCTGCAAGGGGACGTTACAAAAGGCAAGTTATTTTAATTACTATTTTTATGTTAAAGATTGAAATATTTGTATAAATAAGACACTTTTGAGAGCCTCTTATTTTAAGCCAAGATGAAGAGTTTTGATTGGTCAGCTATGTTTGGATATTCCATAACCATTTTTTATAGAGAGAGAGAATTGATACTATTTCTAATCAATAAGTTATTTTCGATCTCTTCGATTTTTTCCGACGTCTTTCCTCATCATCTTCTTTCTTTTTTTTTAAATTAGTTAAGAAACTATAGTCAAGTACATACATGTAACAAAACTGTCCACTAAATCAAATGAAGGTCAATTGTTAAATCGTAGACCGTAATGAAGTGGACATATTTACACTGTGGATCATTTTTTAATACCAACGGTACTTCAACATCACACACACTGTGATTTTTTTTCTTTAAAACACTGAGTATTGATTATAATTACTAGTGTATAGCTACAGACGTGATGTTTCGTGTTATCTTGAATATTGATAAAAAAAATCCCGTCATCAAGTAGAAAAAATAAGAATATTGGGCTACCTCTACTCTCTTAAATGCCAATCTTTGTTGATTCCATTGACAGAGTTATCTTTTTATGCTTTCATTAAGATATGATACGTAGATTTAGTGTTGCGGTATTTTGTAGATACACCAAGGGTGTCAGACTTTATATTATAGCAAGCAAAAACATTATCGTTCTGTTGTTTAAAAATATCAATTGCGCTCTAATATGATAAGATTAATCTGAAACCATTGCCAAATTCTATCTTAACCTTTTTTATACACATTTTGTATCAATCTATATTGGATTTTTTTTTTATCTTTAAACGAAAATTGTAAGATTTGAGTTTATATTAAAATGTCTATTTTGATACGATAAGTAGTATTTTTGGAGTTTTGAAAATGCAGTTTTGTGTCATTTTAGATGATCACGATTTCCAATAAAAACCAAGAATTTATTCCTTATTTTTCTTTTGCAAGAAGTAAAACTTACGTTGCACAATGCTGGACACTACAATTCAAATGATGGTAAAGTCGTATTTTCCTGACAGGTCAACCGTAATACAAAATGAACGGATTTAAAAAATAAGCCATTTATAGGTTCAAGGATTTTTTCACGTTCACACTAAGTACTTTAAATGAATATTCAATTGTATTACGTTTAGATTTGTCGTTTAATGCGTTTTTATTTTTTTTTTTCCAAATTTTGAATGAATTTGTAAGAATATGACAAAACATTCAGATTATGTATTGATTCTATGTATGTTTATCTGGATTGCCTTTGAATGTTTAGTACTAAATTATGTTATCCTTTATTTGTCGTTGTCTATATATACACTATATGGGGATTCAATCTTATATCATGTTATATTCAAGCATATCGGTTTACCAGTTTTTGGTAAACTTTGACATATTCTCACTGAACATGGTGAAGTTAAGTGGTTTCCTGTACTGAGTTATAATCTCCCCATTATCAAAGTAAAATAAAAGATGCATTTTGCTTCATCTGGAACGCCCAAACCGAAAATTATGTCTAAACTTAAGTACATGAATACTGGTTATAACCAGAAAAAAAATGTTTGAAATTATGTCAATACTTGTACAGTAACTACTAAGCTGGTGAGACTGTGTGAGATAAGCAGTCTAACACAAGCTGTTTGACCAAGTACCGTTAAACTTTTCCCAGTACAATGAGGGTTGTATATTTCATACTATAAGTAAACAGAAAAATGCTGCATATCGGATGTAAAATTGTTTGCTCTCTTCAACTCAACATTATCAAGCTGGTGACCAAAAATTTATTTATTTCTATCCTGAAAAGCAAAGAAAACTTTGGCAAAAGTTTACTACCCGATGTTTTTCGGACGGTTTGACGAATAGACGAATAGAGTCAGTCGAGCGATGACTAGACATACTTCCGCTTTCATAGTCGCACATCAAACAATCATGCATCATATAAGTTTGTGCATTCGGAAGACATTTTCTAGATTTTCCTTTATCTAAAACTCTAAACAATTAAGCCAGTCACAGCTAAGAATATCTAAATACTTGCAATCATAAAGAACAATGTGTCAAAAACAACAGAACGTACAATAACAGCAAGATAATACATACTTAAATCATTTAGAAATAGTTGCTAGACAATTTTATTTACCAACATAAAATTTAATTTAAAACAGGCAGTTCCTAATATATTGTTCGAATCTTGCTGTATTGTCGATGATTATAATCATTTATGATTTCTGTTTATCTATTTGATGAATATTATAGTGCTCAAGGTAGAAAAACAACAGTTTTCCCAGGAATTCGTCGTTTAAGGGGAATAGCTAAGATAAGGAGTAATCCAATCCTATAAGAAATAGTTAATTCGCACGATTTATCATTTTAAACAATATCTCCTTTCAGCGGTTAACTTACGGTTTCTTATTGATATGACATGCTTATTGTTTTTGTGTTCTTTCTTTGTTTTATATCACTTAGGTTTGAGGAGCCTTTGTGGCCGATTGGTTAAAGTAGTTACTATTGTGATCATTAGCTAGTCAACACTGAGGTCGTGAGTTCGAACACCGCTCGTGCGTGTGCACTCGACTTCAATCTAAATTGACTAGGATTGTTAGTTTTTCTATCGGTGGGTTTCTCCGGGAAACGCCAAGAAATAGCCTAAATGTGGTGCTATAAAGTGACGTTAAAACACCAAAAATCAAATCAATCAACTTAGGTTTGAGGTATAAATCCGATTGATAATTAAATTATTTCAGTTTTACAATAGTTTTTGTCATTTTTGAGTTTTCGTTGCAGGATATCATCTACCTTATTATTTTTTCTTTTCAGTTTCTACTTAAATTTAATTAATGGTTTCGAAAATGACAAAACAAGTTCATACTTTTTCATTAATTTTCCATGTAAAACAATGTACCAAAAAGAGTATGTAAATGTTTAAGTCACATTGACAGTTTGTCAAATTCCTTAAATTCTTTGGAGCTGATATTTTTACAGGTCACAGTTTGTACACCATTGTTTTAGTTTTTTAAAATTAAAATTAAAGATAGAAACCCAAATAATCGATTAAATGTGCAAGCAGACATTTGATATTATTTGGCGTTTTGATCCTAGGCAGATATTCTCCATCAGTAAACATTTGAAAGATATTAGACATTCTATGTTTTCATAATTATGTTATAAGAGAGGCGACTAATACTATAGGGGCAATCAAACTTATGAATCAATAATAAACCGAGAACGCCTTTGCAGAAAATATAAAAAAAATTATCAGATTAACAACAGTACACAAAACACAACATATTATCATTTAAATGTATACACAAAAAAAGAATGCAACACGAACGCTACTAACAACTGGGGACGATATTTGGCGCTCCGGAGAATAGGCAGATTTTGCACCCAATTTGGCATCCGTCATTTTGCTTAACTATACGTGATCAGTCTAATTCAATACGTTTTATTCGCGGAAACGAGTACAGAATAGTGGTTACGACAATTGCACCTATAATGGGCATGTTGTTGACTTTCTGGACCAAAAGCATTAACTTTCCTGGATGTTAAAAGAGAAGTCTTGTTTAAAAGTTTTAAGACGATCGACGACGCCGACGACGACAGACACAAACCAAAATCAATAGTTGAAATAACAAAAGGGATCAGGTGAGTTAAAAAGTTGAATCAAAGTAACTAAACACATGGTATCACCTTTAAAGATTTTTTTTAATATTGAGATTAAAATCCTATGGATAAAGTTGAATAATCCGGAAAAGTCTGCATCAAGTAATAGGATTTTCACTCGTCTTCTTCGTCACTGCTGTCGTTGTACATCTTGGTGTAGTCGGAAGACTGAAATGAGAAACATAGAAAAATAAATATGCTTACTGCAAGTACAAACTGACATGCGACACTAAGTTGTTTTTTACACTTTCACAGGAATATAAACTGTTGGGGTATAATACCACTCACGTTTTTTTCCCAATAAGCCTTTGTTAAATTTGCACTTTTCAAAACAACATGTGCAGAATTTATCCTTGTTTCAAATAAAGAAATACTTTGCATAAGTAACATTTTTGTCCTGTCCAGTGCTTTAGACAAACTTTCACATTTCATTTCACTGAATATCGGATAAGAAACCATCACTGGAATTTGACCAATCAAATGGTCACTTCCTTGTCCTGTGTTCAAGCTTTAGTAAATATGTAACCTCAGGTTTTCAAAATATTCTATAGAAATACCAAACCAAATAACGGTGCTTTGAAATACCAACGATATTTGCCCTTTTCGTATTCAACCGGATGTGACGTAATATGCTTTGGTGGATTTACACCTGTACATTATGACGAATCCCTATCAAACTCCACAGACATGATACACGAAATATCAGTGAACGACAAGAACCATGCTATATAATTTAATCGCTTACTGTTGTAGGCTGTTAAAAGACAAAGAGCTTTTATATAAATAAAAAAGGAATCACATCATGACTTTGTAAGAAAGATATAATTAATATACAAAATCAAACAGTCTAATAACCCCCAGTCATCAACTGAGACAGACGTTATATTTGAAATTATATTCAATATAACAGTACTCACATAAAACCTTGCAGATATTTTCATCAATCTCAAGTTTCCTTCTATTAATTTCTATCAGTTCATAGACATACTTTTGTCACGTGACCTAGGCGTCACCAACGTTTATTTCATGAATAACTAATTAAAATTGATATTTAGAATTACATTATAAGAAATGACAGTGATATTCGATCTGTCTATTCGTAATAGCATAAAGGTGCTGCAAACTTTTACATAAACCGTTACGCAGGTTGTTTATGGGCACCACCTTTTTATGATATTTAAAAAATATTACAGTCATTCCTTAAAGAATCTTCCTGATATATTACCTAATTATTAAAGTCATATTAATTTGGATAGTAATGGTTTATTGTTTTTTTAAACCATTTTCGGTTTTGCTCTTCTGTAAAATGCTAAATGTTTATTAAATTTCACACAATGCATACATCAATTTGAGCATGTTGAGTCTTCATTTGATTTTGATAAAATAAAAGCAACATAAAATGTCCTACCAGTTCTTCTTCTTCACTGTCGTATGATTTTTCATCGATCTCTTCTGGATAAGATCTAAAGTACCATTTTAGTACACGCAGCTGAAAAGAATTAAAAAAAATATAAGATCTATGTATTAATAAAATTGTCCTTACACTGTCGTTTGCATTATCGTATGACTCTTCTGTGGATTCCCCTGGATAAGGTCTAAAATAAAAATTTGATTAAAGCATGCAAAATAGTCTTCAACTGTTTTATTTATTCATTTATTCATTTATTCATTTATTCATTTATTTATTCATTTATTTATTCATTTATTTATTTATTTATTTATTATTTATTTATTTACTTTTTTTTTATCTATTTATTTATTTATTTATTTTTTTACTTATTTATTTATTTTTATTTGAATCCTATGTTTTTAGTTAAGCTTATTTCTTGCGCTCTTTATTCCGTTTTACTTTTATTGTTATCATTTTACACCAATGTTAATTGGGAACTCTTAAGTTTAAACATATTTATTTAAAGTGGATTTGGGAAACAACTTATAGTAACTTATATTAATCCTTTCACTTTGCCGGTGCGAGTGCTGCTTATGGAAATGAAATTATTTCGCTGTTTTATAGTTTTCAAATTTAGTAGAATGATTCCATATGACATAGTTGCTATTGAAAACATTATGATTAATACAAAATAAAACATGATTCAAAACATCAATATAAGTTGATTAATGTTATATAATATGCACATAAACGAACAAAATGTTGAACCATGTTGAAAATCGAGTTACACATACTGACACACTATCACCAATACAATGAATACACATCTCTATATTCAGAACTAGTTACATGATAATGATAATATAATATAAAGAAAACAGGTATCAAACGCTTTGACATATTCCAGACAAACATTGTTTAGTTAACAATAATCCAATTCTCTTTTCGCAAACACTGTATGCTTAATTATATTTAACTTTTTTGTCTGGCAAATTACATATACATGTCTCGATTACACAATGTTTATACAATGATTGTTATCAAACATAGTGTAAAGTGTAAATGCTTAAAAAAAATCTATTAAAAAAGATATACATAATAATATATAAAATATATAAATTATATATATAATTTACAAATGTGTAAGAAAAAAAAAACATTGAAGAAAAAAACAACCGACATAGCATGTTAAAAATGAACACAATACATTTATAACAAAGTAAATAATCATAGACATGTTTATTTGTTGCTATTGTTGTAATATAATATTGCATATAGATATTCTTCATTTTAGTACTGGTCGGTAGATGAATTTCCACTCGCTACATAACCTGTGAAATAGAGGAACCAAGAAACCTGTTTCGCTCACTCTCCTTTTATCTTAGTTAAACTGAATGTTTTGTTTTAGAACAAATAAGTGTGTTTTTTCAGCAATAGGTAATGATTATTATTGATAAAAAAAAAATTCATCTGATGAGGTAAAAAGATTATTATAAAGACATGTAATACATACTGAACTTGAAGAAAATTTTGTTTGGAATTTTAAATTTCTTGTCATGATGATTTTATCAGATGTGTCATAATCTAAAGCGACAACAAATTCAGAACTGGTCGACATGATTGCAAAATCTCACAAAACCTCAAATGTCGCTAATTAAATATATTTGCTATACATATAAATTAATGTAAGCCCTGTTGTAACTAATTATTCAATAAAGTTTTTGTTCCACATTATGACCAAATTTTCAGAATTTTTAAGGTTATCAAATCATTAACATTATAATTTTTCAAAATGATATAAATTTTAGCAAATCATAAACAGTGACGTTTCGTGGACTAAAAAAGGAAGGTGGCGTTTTGTTTTTTTCCCTGGCGGATATTCTGAGAGTTTGAAAAACTTTATGAGAATAATAGATGTAAGCAGAATTGTTATGCGTGACAATGTGACAACTTTCCATCCAAGTCACAGTATGTAACATTAAACCATTATAAAAGAAAACTCTAGTAAGTTTGTTTACAAATTTGAAGGATCAATTAGTCCCTCTGGTTTGCATGTACATAAAGATCAAATGAAATATAATCCCCCCTCAAGAGATGAAAATGTTCTTTTAACTAGAATAACAACTAATTTAAATACTTTCTCTTATGAATACATTATTTTCTAGTCTGCTATACTGTCATCAGACACACTATTAATGCTCATCTTTATAGAGCAAATTAAGATTTGTTAACGATAGACACCATGTGATGGCAACAATTTAGGCAAGGTTAGCTGGATAACGTTTTATTCGTTTATAAAATACATGTATCAATTGCCTAATAACTAGTTTTTGAAGGTTATGCAAAAGACTTAACTAATGTGCTTCAAACCTTTTTTTATTTTACCTAAGAGGGCAATTGACTGTAGAGTTGTAGACACTGGAGTTGTTTTTTAACTGTTGATAACATTTTAATTCATTGATTGTTTAATTACTTGAGAACTATTGTTTGCAACCAATTGAAAATTAGGCATTATCTGTCACATATATATTCACTGATTATACTTAAATTTCATTATGATTTAGAACATACAAAATATACAATGTATGATTAAATGAATAGTACTTAGGTAACAGCCATGTAACGTTGTTTGAACACATTTGATTTTTTTTCTATTATACAATAGTGAGTTTGAATCACATTTACTATTGCGGTTCCTCTTATCACTCGTTTTATAACGTCTCAGTTTCAAACTATCCCCAAATGTAGCTAAACTGTTTACCAATATGTTATGTTCATTTGAGTATCGATTGGTTTCTAGAGGAGTTTAAAATAAGATCGCACTACTATTCAAGTCGTTATGTCATGTTGGAAACAGTCGATTCGATTGACAGTTTGGATAAAATTTAGGAGATGTGGTGTGGTCGCCAATGGCCTAAAACTATCCACCCAAGTTCAAATTAAGTGGATTTTAGCAATTATAGGGAACCGTTTGCCCTTTAAAATGGGTTAAAGGCCCCAACATGAAAAGTTTGTAACAATTCAATATCGAAAATAACGGCCTAAATTTGTTAAAGTGTGTAAAACAATATGACTTTAGTTCGACATGGCAAACAAAAAAAAAACCCAAACAATTTTGATCATGAAGATAATAAATTTTACTAAGTGACATGTATTCAGATGAGGTTTAACTGTTATTTCGTAAGAATCGAAAGTCAATAACGTTTTTGTGGATTATGTATCCCTTGTAATTTTTTTGAAAAAAGTGATCATTCGTTGAACATTTAAATGCATTTTGGACTTAATACTGGAAACATACGAAACCAACAACAATACTTTTCAACAGATAATCATGAATCAAAAGTGATAAAATCTTCATGTAGGCGTTGCTATTGAATATATGTTATGTTAGATAACTGTTTAAAACTGACAACAGGTTAAATAACGAATCATCAATAAAAGTATAAATTCAATTAATGAAAAAAAAAAACCCAAAACGACAATAGCCTTATTACTAACATTGTTTTCATTACAAAAATTATTTGGTTTATTGATTAGTTGATATACTATCTGCATAGCATAAAAATATCAATGCTCATATAGATTCGTTTACCGAGATTGTTAGTCTGTAGTTTAATTGATTGATTGATTGGTGGATAGATTGAAATTTTGATTTTTGTCATAGATGCATGTTCGCGTTCGTTAATCAATTGATTGACTTGGTACGTTTGTTGATTGCATAAATGATATATTGCTTGCTTGATTGATTGACAGTTCCATAACATATTTCATATTGATTAATGGATTTCTTGATTGTGACTATGATGTCCAGTGACAAATATTAAACGCACATTCTTTTCAACAAAAGGATACATATTTCCTACTCCAAATAAAGGGGCATTCTGGGAACCTCTCATTTTCCTTTAAAATAATAAGGATAATCGATAATGTTAGCATTATGCAAATTATCAACAAATCATATCACCGAGCATCCAACAAATCAAACAACCAATAAAACGAAACACCAATTCACCTAATGACCAGTCAGTGTATCGATATGAAGTAATAGTCACTTACTTTTTGTGCAAACATTTTATCAACAAAGCAATCAACCAACAATCATGTTAAACTTCGAAATAAGGAATGGCTTTGTTTTGTATTCTTTGCTAAAAGGCCTATTTACTAAAACGATTATGTAATATTTAATTTTTGTAATATTTATGTTATGAGTCCTGTTAAAAAATTATAAAATCCCCAGTTTTGAGATGATCCCTTATTTAAATGTCTCGAATCTAGACTTTTGTCTCTCAAGTGTCACACGTAAACATTTGTCTAACATGTCTATCAACTATGACTTTACTTTTGTAGTTGTATGGAGACGTTAATAAATTTCCCATACAACGTTTAAAACAAGACTAAATGTGTTTTGTATTTTTTTCTGTAAATAGAAGTGGTTTAAATTTTAGAGTATTTTAGATTTTTCACAGATTATTTTCCATTGCAAACAATGTTTTTGTATGTTTCTATGCAAATTAAGCAGCCAATATTAGGCTGTATGATAACAATATTACAAAATATTACATATAATACACTGCAGTACCTTTCAACTGCTGTGTTAAATGTGTATTAGCACATTTCTTTTTTTGTTATCTATTTTATTGTATATTATATACGTATTGAACATTAAGTAATTTTGTTTTCTAAACTGATTTTTGTTGTAAGATCTATTTATTGCAAATCAAATGTTTCAATAGAGATCTGGGGTTAAAATAAATGGTTTAACGCTGCTCAAAGTTGTAACTTTTGTGCCCCAGTTGTAATTCGCTTAAAGTAAAATTTGTTTTACTTATATTTACATGCAGATGTTTGATTTTCACAGTCGCTGTTAAAATGATACAAAACTAAAGTGAAAGGGTAACTTTGAATAAAAATACACACGCTTAAGACGAGGTACTAACTAATCATGAAGGTTTGGTAATGATTATGTTGCATTATGGCAGGAATTGATTTAACCTTTATATATATAAACAAAGAAGATGTTGTTTGATTGACAACAAGACAACTTTTAACATGAGATCAAATGACACAGAAATTAACAACTATAGGTCAACGTACGACCTTCAACAATAAACAAAGCCCATACCTATTACCAGCTATAAAAGGCCCGAAATGTAAAACAATCCAAACGAAAACACAAACGTCCTATTTTATGTACAAAAAAAAATAAACGAAAAACAAATCTTATTTTACACAACAACAAACCATAACCACAAGTTTTCTTTCCACCTTGATTTTCAAATATTTTAGATATATGTTGTATATACAGAATAAAGCGCGATGATAATTAAGGAATGACTGTATTTTTTTTCTGTCTATGAAGACATAACATAAAAAAATTGGTGCACACTGAATAACGCGCGTAGCGGGTTATTTAACAGTGTGCACGACATTTTTTATGTTATTTCGAATAGACAGAAAAAATATTACAGTCATTTCTTATAATTTAATTCTAAATTCCATTTTAAACCGTAGAAAACCATGAAAAAACGTTGATGACGTCACGATCACATGACTAAATTATGTCTGTGGGCTCATCACAAAATAACGTCAGTCAATCAGAAGACGCGTTACATCCAAAATTAAATTATATAGTTATAATCTACAGTTTGATTTTATATAATTCAACAAGTATGAATCTTATATTAACTAAATCAGCAATACTCATTATGAAGTTTCAAATTTTTGAACAACAGTTCTTTGCCAAACATATTTATTTTAATGGATCAATGAATTTATCAAATACTAATACTTAAAATAACTTCCCTGTGTATAAGATTTTCTTTCTTTTAATGCAAAGATGTGTTTGTTCCTTCCATTCGCATTATCTATCGTCGCTTCTGTATGTATTTGAGCAGTTGCTTTGGTGATCGGTGCCTGATTTGGTATCCAATATAAATTGTGAACAATGGCTGTCTTGAATATTCCTACAAATGAATAACACAATACATTATTTTCATAAGTTCTGTCCAAGTTTGGATTCGTCAATGGGACTACCAATTGAATTATTTATCATATCAGATACACACAGAGTCAATTCTCATTACTAATTAAACAGGTGTTTTCATGGTTACACATACACTTTTTATGTATGTTACAAATCAAAATATCAAAATTGTGTTTCTTCTCATATAAATTTAGGAATTTACCGACAATGTTATTTCACTTACCATTTCAAATCTCTTGTCCAAATCAAACTTTTATTTAAACAAGGGATCCTGCTATTTTAAAGATGGTTGTCTTCTGCGTTCAATTCCCATAACCATATTTTTAATATAATCGATTGAATCAGGTGATCTATCTATAATCGATTGAATCAGGTGATCTATCTTACTTAAAAAAAAAGACAATTCAGACATTATAGTTTGCAAATCACTTTAAGTGAAACACATCAGCACTGTTTTCTATTTAATATTGAGAAACATGCCTTATTTGTTCAGGAAAAAGATCTATCAATTTATCTTCTTTAATGTTTTATTGTATGTTTCATCTTCAACTCAGCATGATCAAAACTTTTTCTTGACATTAAAGTGAAATTGACAAATGATTGATACCCCGTAACATAATAAGTGTCATGAAAGAGAACAAATTCATCCGTGTCATCATACGAATTATGGTACACTGAACGGTAAAATTAACTCAAATATCAGACGAAGGGTCTTGTTTATTCACAGCCACTTCAAATATTTGTTTCTAAATTAAAAACTTACAGCCTTGAGAATATCAGTCTCTCAGTTACTTCAAATCACTGAGAAAACACAGTTTCAGTGCATTATCTACATTTGAAAATGCCTGTACCAAGTCAGGAATATGACAGTTCTTGTCCATTCGTTTTTAGTGCGTTTTGTTATTTGATTTTGCCATGTGATTATGGACTTTCCGAATTAATTTTCCTCTAAGTTCAGTATTTTTGTGATCTTACTTTTCACTTAAATTTTAACGAAATGGTAATTTTCAGAAAATCTATGCATTCAATAAAAACAATAATATGCTTCGCTGATTACTTTGATTCAAATATAAAGAAGATTCAAAGATTTTAAAGAAAAATGTAGTTTATATTACATAATAATTGTAAAAGATTTTTGAACTAAAAATATTACCTTAATATTGAGCAGGAAGACATGCAGCGTTCACAGCCTTGATAGAAAAAAAAATCTGATGATTGTGTTATATTTAAAATGTCACGTGACATTTGGAAATTTCTACGTGAAAATCTTTAAATAGGGTAGTTGCATCATATATAACATGTATAAATCTGATGATTGTATAATATTTAAAAGGTCATGTGACATTTGGAAATTTCTACGTGAAACTCTTTAATTAGGATAGTTGCATCATATATAAATCTGATGATTGTGTAATATTTAAAAGGTCACATGACATTTGGAAATTTCTACGTAAAACTGTTTAAATAGGGTAGTTGCATCATATATAAATCTGATGATTGTGTTATATTTAAAAGGTTACGTGACATTTGGAATTTTCTACGTGAAAATCTTTAAATAGGGAAGTTGCATCATATATAAATCTGATGGTTGTGTTATATTTAAAAGGTCACGTGACATTTGGAAATTTCTACGTGAAAATCTTTAAATAGGGAAGTTGCATCATATATAAATCTGATGATTGTGTTATATTTAAAAGGTCACGTGACATTTGGAAATTTCTACGTGAAAATCTTTAAATAGGGTAGTTGCATCACATATAAATCTGATGATTGTGTTATATTTAAAAGGTCACGTGACATTTGGAAATTTCTACGTGAAAAATATTTAAATAGGGTAGTTGCATCATATATAAATCTGATGATTGTGTTATATTTAAAAGGTCAAGTGACATTTGGAAATTTCTACGTGAAAATCTGTAAATAGGGTAGTTGCATCATATATAAATCTGATGATTGTGTTATATTTAAAAGGTCACGTAACATTTGGAAATTTCTACGTGAAAATCTTTAAATAGGGTAGTTGCATCATATATAAATCTGATGATTGTGTTATATTTAAAAGGTCACGTGACATTTGGAAATTTCTACGTGAAAATCTTTAAATAGGGTAGTTGCATCATATATAAATCTGATGATTGTGTAATATTTAAAAGGTCACGTGACATTTGGAAATTTCTCTACGTGAAAATCTTTAAATAGGGAGTTGCATCATATATAAATCTGATGATTGTGTAATATTAAAAAGGTCACGTGTCATTTGGAAATTTCTACGTGAAAATCTTTAAATAGAGTAGTTGCATCATATATAAATCTGATGATTGCGTTATATTTAAAAGGTCACGTGACATTTGGAAATTTCTACGTGAAAATCTTTAAATAGGGTAGTTGTATCATATATAAATCTGATGATCGTGTTATATTTAAAAGGTCACGTGACATTTGGAAATTTCTACGTGAAAATCTTTAAATAGGGTAGTTGCATCATATATAAATCTGATGATTGTGTAATATTTAAAAGGTCACGTGACATTTGGAAATTTTTGAGTGAAAATCTTTAAATAGGGTAGTTGCATCATATATAAATCTGATGATTGTGTTATATTTAAAAGGTCACGTTACATTTGGAAATTTCTACGTGAAAATCTTTAAATAGGGTAGTTGCATCATATATAAATCTGATGATTGTGTTATATTTAAAAGGTCACGTGACATTTTGAAATTTCTACGTGAAAATCTTTAAATAGGGTAGTTGCATCATATATAAATCTGATGATTGTGTAATATTTAAAAGGTCACGTGACATTTGGAAATTTCTCTACGTGAAAATCTTTAAATAGGGAGTTGCATCATATATAAATCTGATGATTGTGTAATATTAAAAAGGTCACGTGTCATTTGGAAATTTCTACGTGAAAATCTTTAAATAGAGTAGTTGCATCACATATAAATCTGATGATCGTGTTATATTTAAAAGGTCACGTGACATTTGGAAATTTCTACGTGAAAAATCTTTAAATAGGGTAGTTGCATCATATATAAATCTGATGATTGTGTTATATTTAAAAGGTCACGTGACATTTGGAAATTTCTACGTGAAAATCTTTAAATAGGGTAGTTGTATCATATAGAAATCTGATGATCGTGTTATATTTAAAAGGTCACGTGACATTTGGAAATTTCTACGTGAAAATCTTTAAATAGGGTAATTGCATCATATATAAATCTGATGATTGTGTAATATTTAAAAGGTCACGTGACATTTGGAAATTTCTAAGTGACAATCTTTAAATCGGGTAGTTGCATCATATATAAATCTGATGATTGTGTAATATTTAAAAGGTCACGTGACATTTGGAAATTTCTACGTGAAAATCTTTAAATAGGGTAGTTGCATCATATATAAATCTGATGATTGTGTAATATTTAAAAGGTCACGTGACATTTGGAAATTTCTCTACATGAAAATCTTTAAATAGGGAGTTGCCTCATATATAAATCTGATGATTGTGTAATATTAAAAAGGTCACGTGTCATTTGGAAATTTCTACGTGAAAATCTTTAAATAGAGTAGTTGCATCATATATAAATCTGATGATTGCGTTATATTTAAAAGGTCACGTGACATTTGGAAATTTCTACGTGAAAATCTTTAAATAGGGTAGTTGTATCATATATAAATCTGATGATCGTGTTATATTTAAAAGGTCACGTGACATTTGGAAATTTCTACGTGAAAATCTTTAAATAGGGTAGTTGCATCATATATAAATCTGATGATTGTGTAATATTTAAAAGGTCACGTGACATTTGGAAATTTCTAAGTGACAATCTTTAAATAGGGTAGTTGCATCATATATAAATCTGATGATTGTGTAATATTTAAAAGGTCACGTGACATTTGGAAATTTCTACGTGACAATCTTTAGATAGGGTAGTTGCATCATATATAAATCTGATGATTGTGTTATATTTGAAAGGTCAAGTGACATTTGGAAATTTCTACTTGAAAATCTTTAAATAGGGTAGTTGCATCATATATAAATCTGATGATTGTGTTATATTTAAAAGGTCACGTGACATTTGGAAATTTCTACGTGAAAAATATTTAAATAGGGTAGTTGCATCATATATAAATCTGATGATTGTGTTATATTTAAAAGGTCAAGTGACATTTGGAAATTTCTACGTGAAAATATTTAAATAGGGTAGTTGCATCATATATAAATCTGATGATTGTGTAATATTTAAAAGGTCACGTGACATTTGGAAATTTTTGAGTGAAAATCTTTAAATAGGGTAGTTGCATCATATATAAATCTGATGATTGTGTTATATTTAAAAGGTCACGTAACATTTGGAAATTTCTACGTGAAAATCTTTAAATAGGGTAGTTGCATCATATATAAATCTGATGATTGTGTTATATTTAAAAGGTCACGTGACATTTGGAAATTTCTACGTGAAAATCTTTAAATAGGGTAGTTGCATCATATATAAATCTGATGATTGTGTAATATTTAAAAGGTCACGTGACATTTGGAAATTTCTCTACGTGAAAATCTTTAAATAGGGAGTTGCATCATATATAAATCTGATGATTGTGTAATATTAAAAAGGTCACGTGTCATTTGGAAATTTCTACGTGAAAATCGTTAAATAGAGTAGTTGCATCATATATAAATCTGATGATTGTGTTATATTTAAAAGGTCACGTGACATTTGGAAATTTCTACGTGAAAATCTTTAAATAGGGTAGTTGTATCATATATAAATCTGATGATCGTGTTATATTTAAAAGGTCACGTGACATTTGGAAATTTCTACGTGAAAATCTTTAAATAGGGTAGTTGCATCATATATAAATCTGATGATTGTGTAATATTTAAAAGGTCACGTGACTTTTGGAAATTTCTAAGTGACAATCTTTAAATAGGGTAGTTGCATCATATATAAATCTGATGATTGTGTAATATTTAAAAGGTCACGTGACATTTGGAAATTTCTACGTGACAATCTTTAGATAGGGTAGTTGCATCATATATAAATCTGATGATTGTGTTATATTTGAAAGGTCAAGTGACATTTGGAAATTTCTACTTGAAAATCTTTAAATAGGGTAGTTGCATCATATATAAATCTGATGATTGTGTAATATTTAAAAGGTCACGTGAGATTTGGAAATTTCTACGTGAAAATTTTTAAATAGGGTAGTTGTATCATATATAAATCTGATGATCGTGTTATATTTAAAAGGTCACGTGACATTTGGAAATTTCTACGTGAAAATCTTTAAATAGGGTAGTTGCATCATATATAAATCTGATGATTGTGTAATATTTAAAAGGTCACGTGACATTTGGAAATTTCTAAGTGACAATCTTTAAATAGGGTAGTTGCATCATATATAAATCTAATGATTGTGTAATATTTAAAAGGTCATGTGACATTTGGAAATTTCTACTTGAAAATCTTTAAATAGGGTAGTTGCATCATATATAAATCTGATGATTGTGTTATATTTAAAAGGTCACGTGACATTTGGAAATTTCTACGTGAAAAATATTTAAATAGGGTAGTTGCATCATATATAAATCTGATGATTGTGTAATATTTAAAAGGTCACGTGACATTTGGAAATCTCTAAGTGACAATCTTGAAATAGGGTAGTTGCATCATATATAAATCTGATGATTGTGTAATATTTAAAAGGTCACGTGACATTTGGAAATTTCTACGTGACAATCTTTAGATAGGGTAGTTGCATCATATATAAATCTGATGATTGTGTTATATTTGAAAGGTCAAGTGACATTTGGAAATTTCTACTTGAAAATCTTTAAATAGGGTAGTTGCATCATATATAAATCTGATGATTGTGTTATATTTAAAAGGTCACGTGACATTTGGAAATTTCTACGTGAAAAATATTTAAATAGGGTAGTTGCATCATATATAAATCTGATGATTGTGTTATATTTAAAAGGTCAAGTGACATTTGGAAATTTCTACGTGAAAATATTTAAATAGGGTAGTTGCATCATATATAAATCTGATGATTGTGTAATATTTAAAAGGTCACGTGACATTTGGAAATTTTTGAGTGAAAATCTTTAAATAGGGTAGTTGCATCATATATAAATCTGATGATTGTGTTATATTTAAAAGGTCACGTAACATTTGGAAATTTCTACGTGAAAATCTTTAAATAGGGTAGTTGCATCATATATAAATCTGATGATTGTGTTATATTTAAAAGGTCACGTGACATTTGGAAATTTCTACGTGAAAATCTTTAAATAGGGTAGTTGCATCATATATAAATCTGATGATTGTGTAATATTTAAAAGGTCACGTGACATTTGGAAATTTCTCTACGTGAAAATCTTTAAATAGGGAGTTGCATCATATATAAATCTGATGATTGTGTAATATTAAAAAGGTCACGTGTCATTTGGAAATTTCTACGTGAAAATCTTTAAATAGAGTAGTTGCATCATATATAAATCTGATGATTGTGTTATATTTAAAAGGTCACGTGACATTTGGAAATTTCTACGTGAAAATCTTTAAATAGGGTAGTTGTATCATATATAAATCTGATGATCGTGTTATATTTAAAAGGTCACGTGACATTTGGAAATTTCTACGTGAAAATCTTTAAATAGGGTAGTTGCATCATATATAAATCTGATGATTGTGTAATATTTAAAAGGTCACGTGACTTTTGGAAATTTCTAAGTGACAATCTTTAAATAGGGTAGTTGCATCATATATAAATCTGATGATTGTGTAATATTTAAAAGGTCACGTGACATTTGGAAATTTCTACGTGACAATCTTTAGATAGGGTAGTTGCATCATATATAAATCTGATGATTGTGTTATATTTGAAAGGTCAAGTGACATTTGGAAATTTCTACTTGAAAATCTTTAAATAGGGTAGTTGCATCATATATAAATCTGATGATTGTGTAATATTTAAAAGGTCACGTGAGATTTGGAAATTTCTACGTGAAAATTTTTAAATAGGGTAGTTGTATCATATATAAATCTGATGATCGTGTTATATTTAAAAGGTCACGTGACATTTGGAAATTTCTACGTGAAAATCTTTAAATAGGGTAGTTGCATCATATATAAATCTGATGATTGTGTAATATTTAAAAGGTCACGTGACATTTGGAAATTTCTAAGTGACAATCTTTAAATAGGGTAGTTGCATCATATATAAATCTAATGATTGTGTAATATTTAAAAGGTCATGTGACATTTGGAAATTTCTACTTGAAAATCTTTAAATAGGGTAGTTGCATCATATATAAATCTGATGATTGTGTTATATTTAAAAGGTCACGTGACATTTGGAAATTTCTACGTGAAAAATATTTAAATAGGGTAGTTGCATCATATATAAATCTGATGATTGTGTTATATTTAAAAGGTCAAGTGACATTTGGAAATTTCTACGTGAAAATATTTAAATAGGGTAGTTGCATCATATATAAATCTGATGATTGTGTAATATTTAAAAGGTCACGTGACATTTGGAAATTTTTGAGTGAAAATCTTTAAATAGGGTAGTTGCATCATATATAAATCTGATGATTGTGTTATATTTAAAAGGTCACGTAACATTTGGAAATTTCTACGTGAAAATCTTTAAATAGGGTAGTTGCATCATATATAAATCTGATGATTGTGTTATATTTAAAAGGTCACGTGACATTTGGAAATTTCTACGTGAAAATCTTTAAATAGGGTAGTTGTATCATATATAAATCTGATGATCGTGTTATATTTAAAAGGTCACGTGACATTTGGAAATTTCTACGTGAAAATCTTTAAATAGGGTAGTTGCATCATATATAAATCTGATGATTGTGTAATATTTAAAAGGTCACGTGACATTTGGAAATTTCTAAGTGACAATCTTTAAATAGGGTAGTTGCATCATATATAAATCTGATGATTGTGTAATATTTAAAAGGTCATGTGACATTTGGAAATTTCTACTTGAAAATCTTTAAATAGGGTAGTTGCATCATATATAAATCTGATGATTGTGTTATATTTAAAAGGTCACGTGACATTTGGAAATTTCTACGTGAAAAATATTTAAATAGGGTAGTTGCATCATATATAAATCTGATGATTGTGTTATATTTAAAAGGTCAAGTGACATTTGGAAATTTCTACGTGAAAATATTTAAATAGGGTAGTTGCATCATATATAAATCTGATGATTGTGTAATATTTAAAAGGTCACGTGACATTTGGAAATTTTTGAGTGAAAATCTTTAAATAGGGTAGTTGCATCATATATAAATCTGATGATTGTGTTATATTTAAAAGGTCACGTAACATTTGGAAATTTCTACGTGAAAATCTTTAAATAGGGTAGTTGCATCATATATAAATCTGATGATTGTGTTATATTTAAAAGGTCACGTGACATTTGGAAATTTCTACGTGAAAATCTTTAAATAGGGTAGTTGCATCATATATAAATCTGATGATTGTGTAATATTTAAAAGGTCACGTGACATTTGGAAATTTCTCTACGTGAAAATCTTTAAATAGGGAGTTGCATCATATATAAATCTGATGATTGTGTAATATTAAAAAGGTCACGTGTCATTTGGAAATTTCTACGTGAAAATCTTTAAATAGAGTAGTTGCATCATATATAAATCTGATGATTGTGTTATATTTAAAAGGTCACGCGACATTTGGAAATTTCTACGTGAAAATCTTTAAATAGGGTAGTTGTATCATATATAAATCTGATGATCGTGTTATATTTAAAAGGTCACGTGACATTTGGAAATTTCTACGTGAAAATCTTTAAATAGGGTAGTTGCATCATATATAAATCTGATGATTGTGTAATATTTAAAAGGTCACGTGACATTTGGAAATTTCTAAGTGACAATCTTTAAATAGGGTAGTTGCATCATATATAAATCTGATGATTGTGTAATATTTAAAAGGTCACGTGACATTTGGAAATTTCTACGTGACAATCTTTAGATAGGGTAGTTGCATCATATATAAATCTGATGATTGTGTTATATTTGAAAGGTCAAGTGACATTTGGAAATTTCTACTTGAAAATCTTTAAATAGGGTAGTTGCATCATATATAAATCTGATGATTGTGTTATATTTAAAAGGTCACGTAACATTTGGAAATTTCTACGTGAAAATCTTTAAATAGGGTAGTTGCATCAGATATAAATCTGATGATTGTGTTATGTTTAAAAGGTCACCTGACATTTGGAAATTTCTACGTGAAAATCTTTAAATAGGGTAGTTGCATAATATATATTCTGTTATACTCATTGGTTAAATATAAACAAAATATGACCTTATTACATGTATATAGCAGGAAGATAAACACGTGAACAACCTTAATTATAAAAAAACGGTCAAATGATTGTACATAATTTAAAAGCTTACGTAATTCTTTGTTATTTCTACGTGAAATTAAACCAGGTTCAACCCACCATTTTCTACATTTGAAAATGCCTGTTCCAAGGCAGGGATATGACAGTTGTTGTCCATTGATGTGTTTTGTCATTTGATTTTGCCATGGGATTAGGAAATTTCCGATTGAATTTTCCTCGAAGTTCAATATTTTTGTAATATTACTTTTTTGTATTCAATATGAGACCATATGAAATAGTATTATCATTGATGAGACAACTATTTAACAGAGATCCCGAAAAGTAGATGTTATGGGCTATAACATTCAACCATAAGTTAGAAAAGAAAAAACACATTACAAGCTTTTAAAGACCCTTCAGTAAAAAACCAACCGGGTAATAGAGCACAAAACAACAAAATAAAACATTTATGAAAAATAGCTACACACGGCAACTACTGAATTAATCAATACATACTCTTCCTATTGTATTATTTTATTTTTTATTATCAGAGTTCGCTAATAAATAGATAATAGATATAAAAAAGACAATTCGACTCTCCATAGTTTGAAATAAACAAACACTTCGCTGGGTGTGTGTGGTAGTAATAAACACACATTCAAATCTTGCGGCATCACAAGTAGATATTTTCTAGTTCGCAGATCCTTTTCGAGAATATTTTCTGAAATTTAATGGTTACTTTAAAACAAATAAAGGAAAACAATCAAACATTTTTTTAACTTCATGCATTCATGAATATGTATATCCTGCATATCTCGATATATATAAACTCATGGAAAAGAAAAAATCACCAAAAATACTGAACTCCGAGGAAACAGTAAGTCCCTAATCAAATAGCAAAATCAAAAGCTAAACACATTACACGAATTGAAAACAAATATCTTCCTGATGAAACAAAGGACAAAGCGGGGTCTTACACTCCCCCCTTCAAAAAAAAAAGAGAAGATGTGGTATGATTGCCAATAATACAACAATCCCTTTAGAAAACAATTTACATAGAAGTAACAACTATACATGTTGCTTTTTCTACATTGGCTAGAGGTATAGGAGAAGGGTTGAGATTTCAAAAAACATGTTTAACCCCGCTGCAATTTTGCGCCTGTCCAACGTCAGGACCCTCTGGCCTTTGTTAGTTTTGTATGATTTTTAATTTTAGTTTCTTGTGTAATTCGGAGTTTAGTATGACGTCCATTATCACTGAACTAGTATACATATTTGTTAAGAGGCCAGCTGAAGAACGCCTCCAGGTGCGCGAGTTTCTCGCTACATTGAAGACCTCTTGGTGGCCTTCGACTGTTGTGTGCTTTATGGTCGAGTTGTTGTCGCTTTGAGACATTTCCCATTTCCATTCTCGATTTTATGTATTGGTCATATATGAGTAAACTGTAAGTTATTGTAATTTAACCGATCGAGTTTACTTGTTTATTGTGTTTTATAATAGACAAATAAGATACAAAATACAACATATATAATGTATGGTTATATAGATACTTGCATCTTATTTCGTGTTACCTTCTGGATGATCTATATCGAAGCTAACCGAAACCAAAAATAAACTGTTAAATTGAACAAAATAACCTTTTTGTCTTTATTTCATATTTTAATTTGTGAATGTGAATAAATAAAGGTTTTCCTTCAGAATTTATTATATGATTTTTTTTGAGTGAGATATCTGAACTAATGACACATAACTCAACCATGATTGGTGCATTTAAGAAGAGAACTTATTCGGGCATTATTGCTATATGTTGTCTCAACCCATTTAACTCATTGTTCGTCTGATAACTCATGTACAGATAACATCAATTAAGGTAGATGCCATGTTTGATCATATTTATGATTGTATTTTACAAAAATAAGAATTCGTTTGTTTGATTCATTTTTTTTCAACTTTGTCAAATAAGGGGAGGCAACTCAAATGCAAGGGCAGATAATTCAGATAGTGTTACTTTTACAATAGAATGTGTTAGGAATTTACCCATTTTTAAACACAGCAAGAAAACGAGTCCGGTGACCCCATTTTTTTCCTTTTCTTATCTGAAAGCATAATATTGGAGCTATCTTTTCATATTTTATCTCAAAATTCTATGGTGTGGTTTGCATTTTATGGCGGAAAAATGAGTTTTCCATGCATAATCTATACAAAATCTTGACAATATTGCACAACCTGTAGTGTGAAAATAAGTCTTTTTTTTATTTCATTCTTTTTAATAATGTTTTTAAACAAGCAGGATATGAACTACATTTTTCCAAATTATTAAAAGATTCTATGGATTTAGACACCCCATCTACATTAAGACTACCTTTACCATTTAGTTTGTTGTTTACAGACATGTGCAATAAATACATAGTACATCATTTCATCTATAAAAAGTTATATATTTTATGACGAAATAGTTTTATATTCGATACAGACAATAAACATACAGCTCAATAGCCTATGGATATTTATTATGAATATACAGGAACAGAAACAGTTTGACACATTCCCCATTTCCTTTCTCAATTTTATCTATCAAATTGCAGAACTGTATAGAATATTATTGCTACAACTTAAAGATCAGTTCTATGACAAAACTATCCAAAACAGCCCTAATGTTGAACAGCTTCTGTTTAGAAACTATTCTTAATGTGTCAGGATATAAAACTGTTCCAAAGACAGTTTAAGACTATTTCTCAAAAACTTAATAAATGATTTAAGAGGTGAGAATTTTGATTGACATTTCATTTTTTACAGCACTGGTTCAATACCTCTGCTGCTAGACTATCAAATTACAAGGGTATCATAAGCACAGTTTCAAAATACTTTATTTATAAAATTTAGGTTTAAATCACTAAGACAAATTTTGCCTTATATGATGGATATGACTATTTTTTGTCTTTTTATGTATTACCATGTATTCATGTAGCTCTTTAAATGTTTCGGTTCTTATACATCCATGGCTCTACAAAATTGCAACTTTGAGTGTTCCTTAAGTGGTTTATTAAGGGTTGGTTATTCTCTGTAATTTGTGAGTTATTTTTGTATTGCTTTATCTATAATTAAGGCAACAATAGTTTACAAACTTGTAAATCTATTAGGAAATGAGAAACCAAGGTAAGAAATAAAACGAATGGATCGTATGAAATCCATGCTTAATCACGCAATAACGTCAAACCGTGTAAGGTAAAGGTTATATACATCCCTCCTGTCATTTTGCATGACCTAGATAAAGGATGAATTATATATTTTATATTTTTTGAACTGGTTGCAATTGAACAATTAGTTCATTCTGATCATTGTGTATCTCAAATTTATGTTTATTTAACCTTATCATCATTTTATGTGAAATGGATACCCTGTTGCATAATGCAATTTAAAAATACCTTGTATCGTCCTTTTGTAAAGCTTGAAAGATGATTTTTAAAAAAGCATTAAAAATAAAAACTTTGTTTAGGTCTTATATTATGGAATGACTTTTATAAGAAGTACAGCTGGCCATAAAATACCTTTACAAATTTGTAACATGTGACTATCATAAAACACAATCTATAAATATCACATATAAATCAAATATAAAAACGGTTCCTTTTTTTATTTTCCTATGACAAACAAAGTTTTTGTTTTATAAATGCTTCAAATCCTCATACACATATACATACATTGTAAACACATATATTTGATTTTAGATGAATAATGGAAAAAAGATTTCAAAACTCTAATATGCACACGGAAATTGTAAAAGTTCAGATTTGTTTAACAAATATTGAATTAAAAAACTTAAAAGATCACCTTATCTTAAAGTCATATGAAACATCAAATGAAAAAACATGATGCATATGTTTTTATAACTAATAGGATAGTTTTCATTGTAAGTCTTATGTACATATACTTTTGTCTGGAGAAAATTCTTCAATTTGTCCACAATTAGAAGAAGTTTACTTTTTTTTAATTGCTTGCTTCATGGAGGCAATTCGCCGACATATTTGCCTTATGCAAAGTGACCTTAGCGTGACCCTTTTTGTAACAATCCGGTGATCTTAATACGCATAGATCTGTCATTAAATAAACAATTTTCTGATTGTACATGTTAAACAGGTGCGCAATATCCATGTTTTTTGTTGATTGTTCTCTATAAGGTGACACGATAAAATCGTGCACAGAAGACTAAGTTTATGATATATACATGCATTGGTTTAAGAATCGTCAGTCACTCGTTTCATATGACTTTGAGCAGGTGGACTTAAACAACAAGAAATAGAAATGACGTAAATTTTGTAATGTATATCAATAATGTGGTCATCTTTATAAATTTCCTGTTTACAAAACTTTGAATTTTTCGAAAAACTAAGGTCTGTCTTATCCCAGGCATAGATAACCTTAGCCGTATTTGGCACAACTTTTTGGAATGTTGGATCCTCAATGCTCTTCAACTTTGTACTTGTTTGGCTTATAAATATTGTGATATGAGCGTCACTGATGAGTCTTATGTAGACGAAACGCTCGTCTGGCACACTAAATTATAATGCTGGTTCCTTTGATAACTATTGTCTGAAATATAAATGAGATCACCTGATTAATGTGAACTCAGTTGGTACAGACACAGTAAACCTAAAAGTAATTTAGGACAAGAAATTGCACCAAACCTCTATACTCTAGCAGACTGTGGCTGTCAAAAGACAATATCCTCCAAAGACCCAACAATGTACAGGTATACCGAATATAATACCGCATCGAAAGCTATAAAAAAATCGTATAGTACTTCGTAACAGCTGTAAGCCAAAGTAGACAGACGCTAATCTAACTCTGATGAAATGACTAAGCAATGTTTTTCTGTCGATCATAAATTAACCGGTCAATGTGATAAAAATATAGTCCTTATAGTATATTATCTGATTTGAATTGATTCGGTTATTTGATAAATGAATAGACAACACTTTATACGAACATGAATAATAACTGTTAGAAGACTAATATACGAATCCGTTGTATGCATGTAAAAAATGTATTATTTGAACCCGCTTGTCGATCAAATAAATTATAAACTGATAGCATTGATCAAGATATCAGATAGGATAACTGTTTTAAACAATTAATATATATCGTATTACTATCTCATTTATCAATTGCTTATGCTTGTTATGAAATATTTTCATATTGATACAAAGGATAAACTAGACCGTCCATCAATATCTGTTATGAATTAACGCACGATTTACAGTCCCAACCGGTCACATTTGTTTTAGGATAGATCAGTGCATAATTTTAGAGTCTAGAACATCTATAGTCGGATTTGGATATCAAGCCTCATCATAGATACCAGGATTGAAATTTTGTATTTGCGTGACGCTCGAATTAAAATAGGTTATGAAGGCCAAATAAAGGACGAAGTACAGGAGCATTGAGGCCCAAAAATTCCTAAAAGTTTTGCCTAATACAGCTAAGGTAATCTATTCCTGAGGTAGAAAAGCCTTATTATTTCAAAAATTCAGAAAAAAACCCAGTTTATTTATAATTATGACAATATTCGTGATAATTCATGTCAACACAGAAATGTGTCTACTACTGCATGGACTGGTGATACCCTTGGGAATAAAAACTCCACCAGCAGTGGCATCGACCCAGTGGTTGCAAGTAGACTCATTATAAATATCAAAGCAGACTTGATTGGTGAGGCACTCGATCGGGGAGGGAAATAGCATTGTTATTCAAGTTGTGTTATCATATGGTAATCAGCACACAAGAATGTACCAGCGAAACCCATTGAAATTTGTTATAACATGTTTTCGTGAATTTGAACGTAGGGCAAATAAATTAAAAAAAAATCATCATGATAATTGTTTTTTGATATAATTGATTTTGTCCCAAAGAAATGCTGTATCATTTTTCACAAAATAATAAAATTGAATTTTTAATAGATTTTGGTAAACTTGCCCTGAAATCCTGATTCCCCCCTATGTGTAAATTCTTTAATCTTTCAAATAAACAAAAAATAAACAATTATGCTTGATCGATTCGTAAAAAAATTATAAATTTTTTTTTAAAATATTTTTGATCGGCAAATTCAGAAGGAACTTTTTGGTTTCTCATGCTATCAAAAGCCTTATTTGTTCTGGCCTTGCAACTGTTGTCATTTTAGTACATCCGACGAGGCGTTTCGGTTTAAAACAAATGAAAACAACGCGTTATTAGTTTAATGCGTCCGAAATGATTTTCTGGATTTACCTTCTTTAGGAACGCTAAATTCCGAATATTTGAAAGCCAAAGATGAATAAACCCACACAAGTTGAAAAGCCATATGTATATGAATAAGAAAAGAACAAAATAATAAGCTTGGAATGTTTGACTTGGTGTCATTTTCCCTAAGGTATTGTCAGATTAGTTGTATGAGATTGAGTCTTTCGTCTCCCTTTTAAGTTAGAAGATTGAGAATGGAAATGGGGAATGTGTCAAAGAGACAACAACCCAAACAAAGTACAGACAACAGCCGAATGCCATCAATGGGTCTTCAATGCAGAGAGAAATTCCCTCACCCGAAGGCGTCTAATGTCTATCTATTGGTAGACATTGTAGCGAATTTCATGTTTATGTATATTATTCTGTACTAGTCATCTTTCTTTCTTGATTTGCCATAATCGGTTCAGATCTATGGAAACGTTATTTAAGCTAGTAGATATAGAAAGATGTGGTAAGAATGCCAATGTCCAAGTCACAATTTATAAAAGTAAACCATTATAGGTCAAGGCACGGTCTTCAACACGAAACCCTGGCTCACATCGAACAGCAAGTTATAAAGGGCTCAAAAGATTACTAGTTTTCAACCATACAAACCCGAAAACCAACAGTCTAATCTATATTAACTAAAACGAGAAACAAGAAACGAAAACAACTTATGAACCAGGATTGTTAAAGTCATTCGGTACCGAAATAACATCATATTTTTCATTTATAAGTATATTAACGCTAATGTCTTCTTGCATAACAGAAATATTTGAACTTTCGACATTAATCATACATACTTACGTACCTGATATAACCTCATTGGTTGATATCTTTGGCGGAAGTACATGTAATACATCCTAATTCTTTCAATATCCAAGCTGTGGGAAGGTCGTGTTCCACGTGTTGTCGGCAAAGTAAGTTAACTATATTCTTTAACTTTTACTTACATTTGCCTTGGTGGCAATATAGCCTTGGTGGCTTTAAAACCTTGGTGGTCATTTATATATGCCTTGGTGGCAATATACCTATAGCTAGGTGTTCATTTATATATCCCTTGTTGGCAATAGACCTAGGTGGTCATTTCGTCGAGGTCCGCGTTTAGCGGTCTGTTTGATTGATACGTACATAGAATTGAATAGAATGTTGTTGTTTTTTCAGATGGTGTTACCTACAGCTTTGACAGGCTGATGAGTGAAGGGGAAGCAATATGACAATGCACGATGATTCATGTCAATGAATTCGAACAACCTAAAAGGAAAGGATTTTTTCTGATCAGTATATTGTGAGAACAAATTGCAATTTAAGTAATTTTATGATTTCAGAAAAAAGAAAAATAATTATAATAAAAAAAAAAAAAAAAAAAAAACAACAACAATAGTAATAATAAAAAAATGGTAATAATATGGATATAACACTAAATTATGTTTGTCTGTATTGAGAAAGGCAGAAGATGCCAATATGGCACGGTACTAAAAAACAGAGCTTTATCTTCAAATGAACCTATACATTAATTCTAATCATTTGTCCGTAATTTTATGATGTTTACTATTGGATGTGTATATAATGTCATTGGTGTGTTGACATATGTCACAAATATCTATTGTCTTGGGAGATTAAATAATGGTTGCAATATTTTTGTTTTGTTTTGTTTAATAAATATAATGTTGAATGGTTTTGTATACTAGTACACATGTATACTAAAATTTTATGTATATGGTAAAATTTTTCAATTTGAATTTGTTTGTCTACAGTTGGAGGGACACTGATTCCCTAGTGGTTTTTCCACGTGGATTGTAGGCAAAGGGATTTTTCCTTTTCAATGTGTGATAATGCTGTCTTAAGTACAAATAAACAAGTTGTTATTGGTAAATATCTTTTCAGCAGAGTTGTGAAAAATCAAGTGGAAATACAATTGTCAATGTTCTTGATTAGGAAGTAAAGAGTGTATTTGATTCAACAAAAGTAAAGAAAGAGACAAGCCAGCATAGTTTACACTTGTAGGTGAAGTCCCTATGCCCACAACAAGCTTTCAACATGCTGAAGATGTTATTCAAATAATGACAATGTTCATTTTGATATGAGAATTTATTGAATTATGAAACTATTTATAAGGAACTGTGTACACGTATCTTGAAATGTTTAGTAGTGTTGTAAAGTAATTAAGGAATAATATTTAATAAAAGTGTTGAAGATATTTTTGTTTTGAGTATTGAGAATACTATTCCTTAAGGGAAAGCCTTGCTAGTGGTGTAATTTGAGATTGGCCTGCAAATATGCTGTATGGACTATAGAGTTTTCTATGCCCATAACTTAACATGAACTGGATGCAAGATTATATCAATCGCTGAGGATATGTGTATAACCTCAGTGGTTGATATCTTTGGCGGAAGTAAATGTGATATATCCTCATTCTTTCAATATCCAAGTGGTGGTTGGTTTAAGGGCTATGTTTGTTTGGGTTGATGAGATTCCCCCATCTCCCACCCGTAAGTACCAAAATGTGGATTTGTTTTTATATTCGTATTTTAATATTGGTATTTCATGAATGCATTTTGGGTTGATGAGTACGAGACAACATTAGAAAAACATAAGCATTACCATGGGATCATGTTGATGGAACATTCCTTCGCTTTATCGATTTTCAAGGGAAAGGCCAAATAGGGCAAGTGTATTGGTATGTTTGTGCTTACTTTTTCATTACAATGGTAAAAATATGATTATATATCTCGGATGACAATAATGTTGATTATAATGCTTCATTTTATGAGCTCCAATGTAGTTATATAAGAAACAATTCTTGTATTCGGTTCTTACCTCTAGAGTTTTCTATGCCCATAACTTTGCATGAACTGGATGAAAGATTATATCAATTACTGAGGATATATGTAAAAACAAACACAAACACATAAACTCTAAGAGGAAAATAAATGAACAACAGGAACACTAAAGTGCAACAAAAATCTAGCCAAACCTCCCGCTTTTATGACCATGCACAATATTGTCGCTAAAATGAAAATACTACGAGAGAGAAATACAGCACAAACACACACAAGAACAATCGTCACGCATAAACGCACCAACAAATGATATAATATAATATAAAAACTCATCATAGATATCAGGATTGAAATTTGCGAAATACATACGATCTAATAGTTTTGCCAAATATTCAGAAGAACACATTTGCACTTTTACACCCAAACCATACTGAGACTAAGCTTAAGAGGGGGTTTAGGGGGGGGGGGTGGTCATTTACTCGTAGGCAAATGAAACTTATAAACTTATAAACAAAAGGTAGCAATTCTTGATAAGAGAAATGTTATTTGTATTTAAATTGACGATATCTGTGTTGTGTATTATGTATGAAATTCATGAATCAAAATCAACATATGTAGATATAGATATTTTTGTTTGTTTTAAGCTGTTGATATTGATAGAATCATTGTTTATCTAATAACATGAATAACCGACACCAGAGAGCTGCCCATATAATGAATTGTCATATTATTGTGATGCACGTAGATTCATTGGATCAGTAATTTAATCCACTCAATCATTTCACAAATCGGTGAGTTCAGTACTATTAGTCCCCGAGGGTATCACCAGCCCAGTAGCCAGTACTTCGGTACTGGCATGACAAAACGAATTTATTGTGTTATTAAAATTTGCTGTTACTAAATGATAGAAATTATTATAAATTAAGGAATGTATCTCCTTCATGCAAAGCTCTGATTCCTTTCACGGATTCGGCTATACTTTTTGGACCTTTTGGATTATAGCTCTTCATCCTCTATATAAGCTTTGGATTTCAAATATTCTGGCCACGTTATCTAGGCTAGTATGAAATACTATTTAAAACTTTCAAAAATTTCCCCTGAAAACCGATCAGTCAATAGTTTAAAGTTGATCAAATACATTAACTGACAATCAATAGATAGTCGAAACACTTTTCTTTTAAAATACAACTGGCATATAAGGATTGTAATGCTAATATGGGGATATATTATCGTTTTTAGAAGAGCTAAATGGAAAGCGCATCATCACTACAATGGCTTCCATTTGTACGATTATTAAAATTAAGTGGCGTTACAGGGGGATAATTTTGACGAAGTATAACCCGACTGATTTAAGATAAAACAGGTAAAGTTCAATCATTTTCGGTATTTAAAGGTAAAAATCTGTTTGAAATACATGATTGTCGTTCCAACAAAACGTTCAGAATTCTCAGGGACGGTATTTGGATTTTTTTACATTAAAAAAATATGTGAGATAGTTCGGACTATTAGATAAAATAATAATTCGGTAATTGGAAGATTTATATGTACAAAAGGGTCTTTTTTTAATTTGGGTTCACTGTAGTTCCTGGTGAAATATTGATCTTTTTTAGTTTTATTGTATTTTAGATAATGGAGTGTCAATCCTGTTATGAACAGGATCGAAATTCATCAGCAGAATTTTGATGAAACGAATGTGAGGAAGCACTTTGTCATTTCTGTAAATCCAACATAAATCATTCAAGATGAGCAAAAAACACAACGAATCCATATTATCTTCCCTTCCGTTAAGATGTCTTCTTTTGACAAAACGAAAGAAGATATAGGTGCAGACAACAATGAATGGGTTATGTGTACAGAACATAAAGGAACATCTTGAGAATATTTTTGTATTAAACACGAGAAGCCATGTTGCATTCTCTGTAAAAGACAATATCATCGACATTGTTGCGAAGTTGAAAAGGTTGAACACGCTATAGATGACATGAAATTGCCAAGTATATCAGAGGATGTTTTATTAGGGATCGAGGAACACATAACATGCTTAACAAAAGTTGCAAACCATGAAAGGTCTAATCTGAGAGATTTAGAAATCATTAAGGATACTTGCACAGCTGACTCAAAGAATACTAGGAACGCAATTGAAGAGCATCTAGATTTATT
Organism: Mytilus galloprovincialis; assembly: GCF_965363235.1. NCBI lineage: Eukaryota > Metazoa > Mollusca > Bivalvia > Mytilida > Mytilidae > Mytilus > Mytilus galloprovincialis. Next base: position 76,108,167 of record NC_134845.1, on the reverse strand, counting down.
GCAAAATGACGTCGAGCAAGAAATGAACAGAAGATATGAAGAAGATAGGGGGAAATAAACAAACGTTTAACAGATCTTTTAGCAAAAATTTATTTCGGCACTGATCAACAATTATTGATAAAAGATATTGCAAAAGAATCTACGCAGTCTATAGGGCAAAAGTATTTAAGGATAATGCGTCTGGAATATTTGATGGGTAATTATAACAAAAGAATCGAGACCCTTTCTGAATACAGTTTATGAGCTTTAACCAATTACAAGCTGTCTTATGAAAAAAATAGGAATAGCATAACAATACGAATTAATAGGGATTGGAAGGAAAAACATAACGATATAGGAAACTTTCAAGGAAATAAAGTTGAGACTGAATCATCCTCTTCTATAGTTGAACTAGAATCAACTAAATCAGAAGCTGAACTATCACCAATGTCTGTACCAGTTCAAAATTCGGCATTAATTTCTTCTGTGACAAGTGCACCTCCTTTGACCGTAAAACGCTGTGGTGTTTCGCCTAAAGGACCAATACGTTATACCACTATATCATATCGTTCACCTTCACCTGCAGAAGGTTTACCTTTCGAATTTCATTTGAAGAAGTCATTTTTCATTGAAAAAAAAAAACAAAAATATTTTCATAACTGATGCAAAATTGATGCCGAACAAATTCTACATAGCAATGACAGAACTGTCTAATCCAAGGTGTATGATATACAGCAAAGATGGTCAGAAAAAAGGTAAAGTTCAACTAGGTGGTGAACCAGATAGCATCGCTGGCAACCTTATAGGCGTAACTATTGTTCATGAGGAAAAAGTGAGTGTGATTAATACAGATTCATGGCAAATTATCATCATCATTCATGTTCATGACGACTGCAAAGGACTAGTTTTTTTTTGAAAATAATCTAATAGCTAACTGCACACATGACGGGTTGATGTGTATTGATAATTTTGGAAAAATGGTCAACCAAAACAGTAATATCAAAAAAGACGTGTACTGCCATCTTGACAATCAAGGAAATCTGTACTCTGCTAAAACGAAAGCTAAAAATATTCACGTTCACAATTTAATCCCCAGTAAACGGTTAACATACGATATCGAAGGTCAAGATGATTACCGTCAAGAACAATAATCTATTTGTTGCATGTTATGACAATAACACAATTGTAGTGAAGCAGTCATTTCATTCACCTGCACAGGTTGTATTAGGCAATTCAGATGGCATTGACCATCCAATGAGTATAGACAACGATCAACATAACGATGAACTTCTTATAATTAATAATGCGGGTCATTCAATATTCATATTCAAGAAACAGTAGAATTGATATTTTGGAACCTTACGAATAATAGTAATAGATCAGGAATAGAAAACTGTTCGTTTTAACTTACAAGGAATTAGAAAAACAAACGATGTTTTTTTTTCTATTATCTTTTTTTAATAAAACAAAGAAACTTTGAATTTTTGATAATCCTTTAAATCAATTAAAGGAATTTGTAGAATAATAATTTAAATTTTTAGATATTATGTAAATAACTGGTAATTTTCTGGAATTACATATAATCCCTTATGATTTAAGTGATTCTACATAATCCCAGAAAAATCAGGGATCCTACATAATCCCTGGTTTTACAAATTCATTGTAACATATATACACAGTTGTTTGAATATTGTAAAAATTATAGAACTGATGATAGTTAAAAAATAACACGAATATAAAATGTTAATGAAGACTCGGCTGAGATGATGCGAATAAAAAAAAAGTTGTTATGAATGAAATAATGTATTATGTGGAGGTTTTACCCTGTAACGCTCGCTCGAATGATCTCAGCAACATTCAAAATTTGGATGCAGGTTTCCAGTTTGAGTGTAAAATCCACCTCCATTCATATATTGCTTTATGCGAATATACCTATTCGTGTATTTCATAAGAATATCAAAACTCAATTTTATATGTTTCCCAGCTATCATGACATCTTATTTAGCCACATGGAATCATTTATGATAAGTTATTACATAAAAAGATCAGAATATATTTTTTACATGCATATTAACAAAAGAAGAACATTTCTGACCCATTGACATATAAGTGTCGACCCGTTGGTATACTACCTCTGTAAGATAGTACCCGATTGATAAGTTGATATAAAAAAAAAAAAAACAAAAAAAAGAGAAGAGCCATACAAACGGCACATCTTTACCTTTGGGAACTGTTTGTTTATCTAGTAATACATACATTAAATAAAAGGAGTACTGTCCACTCTAGGTTTTCTAAGTTTTTTTTTCGTTTTGTTTTCAGTTTTGTCCAGCTGTTTGCTTCTTTTGTTTAGTTTGTTCATATAGAAGTATTATTGTGTAAGGGTATATCCCCCTATTTCATTATATGGAATCATATAAACATCGTATCGTGTCTGAATGGATATATCTATTTCTTTATGAAATCATAAATGCAGCTGCGGTTACATATGTAATTCGTTTCCCTCTCTGGTTGTTAAATATTTTATATATACAATATCCTCTCAAAAAAGTGATTTCACATGTATTTTCTTTATTTGAAAGACTTTATCCTTCTTAAAACATGTCACTTATCTGTTAATATCTCAAAATCATGAAGCTCTTTAATTTGCAAGTGAATGTGAATTGTATTTAAACAAAATGAATGTAGAGGGGTCTCAGTTTTCTGTAAATTTAAACGCCAGACGGAAGGACATTAACCCTTGTCAGAACAATTAGTGGCAACTGTCAAGGAAAAATTAAAAGAAACGTAGAAGATGAGGCAGCAAAAACTCTCCCAAATACAGAATGGATTCTTTCAGCCCGAATTGGTAGTTAATTAAGACACATCAATAAAAGTGACATCTATATATAATGCACGAAATATAAGGTAAAAGCAATTTAAAGTACACTAATTTTCTTAGTTGTTTTATTCGTTATAATGCTTTTGTTAAATTATGTACTACCGATTGTTTTTCCGATTTGATGGTTTTACCCTTGTCATTTAAGGGCAATTTAAAACTTGCTGTTCGGTGTGAGCCAAAGCTCCGTGTTGAAGACCGTACACTGACCTATATTGGTTTAGTATTACAAATAGTTATTAAAGGTTCCAGGTCCATTATTTGCAATGCCAGACGTGCGTTTCGTATACATAAGACACATCTGTGACGCTCAGATCAACATATTTAGAAAGTCAAAACAACTACAAAGTTGAAGAGCATTGATAACCCTAAATTCCAAAAAAAGTTGTGCCAAATACGGCTAAGGTAAACTCTGCTTGGAATAAGAAAGTCCTAAGTATTTAGAATAATTCACATTTTTGCAAGCAGTAAATTTATAAACATGACCATATAATTGATATTCATGTCAACACCGAAGTGCTGACTACTATGCTGGTGATATCCTCGGGGACGAAACGTCCACTAGCAGTGACATCGACTCAGTGGTGTAAACATTTATCAAAGGTACTAGGTCCATAGTTTGCTACGCCAGGCGCACATTTCGTCTACATAAGACTCATCAGTGACGGTCATATAAAAAAAGTTAGAAAGAGAGCAATGATAACCCAACATTCCAAAAAAAGTTGCGACTTAGATGGAGAGTTATCTCATTGGCACCCATGCCACATCTTCTTATATCTATCTAGAGTTTTGATGTTGAGCCTAGATTTCAAGTTGGTTCAAATCAGGGTCCATAACTAATTTAGCTGTGTACTCAGATGTTGGTTCTTGTGCAATTTATTAGATTGTTCCACATTTAGGTCCAACGGGGTCCATAATTAAACATTATTTGATTTCATCGAAAATGTGTTCTTCGGGTACTTTGGTATATCTACATGAAGCGAATCGCTTGAAAAAAGTTCGCTGATATTGATCATAAATAAATAAATGAATACATTAAATACTTTGTTTTTGAACATGCTATGTATTTAAGTTTTGGATATACGACCATTATAGATTATCATGATGAGATTCAGTATATATCAGTTCTTTAACCACATTCATTCTGTGTCAGAAATTTTTGCTGTGTCAAATGTTTATTAGTAATTACAATTCAAATTAAAAGTTGTATCTAGCTTGAATGTAGTGTCAACACTTGCCCTAACTATCTTTGTATGTTATGGATCGAGTGTCAGACATGTTGTCAATAAGTGGTGTGAAGTAACGTAGTTGTAAATACATGCACAAATCATTGAAGCTTGGCAGAAATCATTATACGTCCGAGAAACCTTCTCTCGAGGAATATACACCGTGTGCGAAATTGAAAACACACCAAACTTACAACAACAACAACAACGGACCTCTAACCATCTTTTAATGAACGCCTAAGATTGCTTAACATAACTCACTTTCATTTTTTAATGAGAACAAAGCATAAATATATTTGTATTTCATGCACAATTGATTCCGAACAATTACTACACAGCTCAGATGGCAGGCTCTAAGCTTGTGTGTTTTATGTACAGTAAAGATGACAAGAAAAACGGTCAAATGTAGCTAAATGGTCAACCAAATAGCATTTCAAAAATAAATATCAATAATTTATAGGTGTATGACGTGATAGTTATGAGGCATTGGTAGTTTATAAACACCGTTTACGTGTATAAAGCCGTGTTCACACCAAACGCCATGTACAGTAAACATGTTTACAATTAGTTTAATGTAATGTAATCTGGTTTCACATTAAATTTGTTCATATCTATACACCTTGTTTAGTTACCTATACATAAGATTTGTTCACACTTGTAAACTATATGTCATTTAAATGTTCTTTACGTAGAACCGAGTGCAAATTTTGCGGACAACTTTTCTAGTTGGGGAACGACCATTTGATTTAAAAAAAAGGGGGGGGAATGGATTTTTCCTTGCAAAATATTCTGATCCCCAATTTGATAAAATACAAAAAAATATATATATATATTCTGGTCATACAGATGATTAGAAAAAATATTCGGAACCACGAACTTTCCCATACATAATAGTGTTAAATATTGAGAAAAAAATATTTCTTTGATAGCATCGAAAAACTGAATAAAAACGTTCGCGCGAACAAAAATCTGACTCAACCCCCCTTTTTTTGAAGTTAAGTGATTGCTCCTTTATAAAAAACATTTTGATGATTTGCAGTAATTGAAAGAGATACTAAAGAAGTCTCGATTACGCATTACAAATAAAGATACGTTAAAGTGCTATTCAAATCAAAGAAATATATCAAGTGTATACAAAGAACTTTATTAATAGTTGTTATAAATATCATTTTTATTCAAAACTCGTTTCTTCTTTAAATATACATGGTAAAGTTAATGTTCTAAATGCCTAGTTTTGTGTACACTTTACCTACACAAGGCCTACATTGACTATCGACTGCATGTAGACAAAACATAACTACATGTAAACATTGAGTTTTATCAATGGGAACGTAATTTTGTTTAGTGTACGCGTGAGTTACACTAACACAACACCGAGTTTAGGTCGATGTGAACACGACCTAATATGTACAAAAGACACAATATTTGTTTTTGAAACAATATAACAGGGTCATAGTATAACAATGATTTAAGAAAAAAATGCCTAACAGGGTTTTAATATTGAATGTGACTTTAACATTCATGTTGTCAATCGAGGAAATTTTTACTCTGCTTAATGGAACGATAAAAGGGTGTTTACAATTTGACTAACAACAATTGACTAACAATGAGCGGTTTAAAGGACAGATCAACTTTTAAGAGGATACGATAGAACTAACCACCGAAAGGGTTACTAATGCATGTGTTGCATGGATTACAAAATGTAACAATGACATAGTTGTTGTGATATAGTCCATCATTCACAAGAAAGAATAGAATCATATCTATTTGGAAACACAATACTTATACAACTCAACATGCATGACATACTGTCATCGACCATAAGCTACTGTCTATACAACATGTTAAAGACCAGATAATCTCTATCTGTCGTATATACTGTTAATAGCTTTGTTAACTAGAACAGAAAACACAGACAAGACTGCAACTGGGTGTTAAGGTGTAAAAACAGAAGATTTTGTTTTAATTTGACGATTGCCGCCATTAACGCACCAAATTTTGAAATGACAGAAACCATGAAAACATCCATTTTTTAACTTGTGTATGGCGTATGTGTAGGATGCAAATGGTATTAAAACATCGATAATGAATTTGTATATGTACATGATGTAGTTATGCGCTTGTTTTGAAACAATACTCGTCAATTATGCGCGCCTTTATAGCGTCATTTACAAGATAGAGGGTCTCGCCTGTATCCCTGCACTATAGACATTCATTAAGCGTCTTCGTGATCGTCGTTGTGCTGGATAAACTAGAAATAATATTTGTTCTGTAGGTACTTAATCACAATTCCCTTATGACAGTAGTGCTTAAAGACACTTTTGAGATTCCAATTTGCCGAATAATTTGTGCAATATATCTTTATAGTTTTTCAATTACTCGCTCAACATTGGAACGGAAGTGACGACGCCCCTAACCGTACGATTTATGTTCACTTAAACCAAAGTTTTTGACGTTTTTTGTTGGAAATGCATCAAATTCGAAAGTTGTCTACTGAGCTTATTTTGTATAGATTCATGTTCCTCTAAATAAAGATATTATTTACACTTACTACATGTAGTATAAATCAACTGGTAAAAAGATTGCATAAAATACAATCAAAAGATACTTATCAATTAAAGTTTTAAAGTAGATACCTGATGCTTCTCAGAATATAAAATAGTACAAACCCATAAAGCCTGACTAACATAAAATGTAAATGCTTATGATCAATTGTATGACAAAGAGCCCTTGAATGGTAAAGAATGAAGGGAGATAATCATGATGTATGGTCCAATGGGAATGTTCTATGGCATAATGAGGAAAAGTGTATCTCACAATCGAGATAGATGCTTGGTGCTTTTGGGACAGGTGCAATTTAGAAAGGTGAATTGTGCGACAGGAAACTAGAGAATAATAAAAAACAACAACTAAGTTTTGGATATATATTACGTTTCAACTTGGTAACGTGGTAAGGGAAAGAGTACTCTTTGAGCTATTACCAGTTTAAAAAAAGAAAGAATTTAATGAGAATTCGATGTGGAAATACACGCACAATCACTACACGCAATTGAAAAAAAGAGAGGCAAAGCAGAAAAGCAATGCTCTAGTGATACCCTCATCATTGAGTAAATGATCACACCTCACTCGTAGTTCAAGACGACTCCTATCAACGGTTCGATCGGAACTTTTCGCTAATTTTTTTATGTGCTTGTAAGAATAAACTCATCAAAGATACCAAAATTACAATTTTATATTTTCACCTATTACATTTGATAACAAATTGATTTGTTTTCACTAGAATATATAATAAGGACGATGTATGATAGCCAAGAGCAAACTCTCCACCAGTGACAAAATGGCATTGGAGTAATCAAATAAAGGTCACTTTACGGCCTGCATAAATAAACTAAATCAAAACTGCATAAAAAGGTCACCCAAAGTACTAATGTATAACCATTCAAACGAGAAAACAAACGGTCAGATCTATGTTAAAAACAATTAACAAAGACCAAAATGATATACAACAAATGACAAAAACAGTACAGCAGTCTCTCGACTTTAGACAAACACAAACAGTATGCAGCACTGTTCAACTTTTTTGCAGTCACCATAGCCTACTTCAAACCTGTGACAAACTATATAACTTGATCTGGTGTTTCTCATTTCTCTTTTTTTAGGAAGATCATACCGTTGGTTTTCCTGTTTGAATTATTTTACACTACTCATTTTGAAGAAGTTGATAATTTATGGTTGGTGCGCCAAAATGGTCCCTGTTTAGAGGCCGTACTTTGACCTACAAATGTCAAACTTTTATACATTATGACCTGAATGGAGAGTTGTCTTATGGCACTCATACCACATTTTCTTATTTATATTGTAAAGGGATTTTTTATTAGATAGACTAAAACACAAAAAAAAAAAACCAAAAAAAAAAACAACACATAAAACACAGATCTAAGAGTACAAGCTGAAAAACAAGCATTTAGTAAAGGTTTCAAATATTTGTGGTTTCAAACTCCTTGACTTAATAATTAATCAGCAACACAAATATTACGTTTTTGTTTTCTCAGCAACGTCACTACAGACAAGGACATAGCAACGGAGTAAGAATATATAAACACCGTAAGATGCGGCTAAATCATTGTTTAAACAAGTATCGTCCCAACTGAAATATCTTAATATAGGAAAAAACAGTTGTTACCGGTTGTAATTGATTCATTTAATGTACGTTCCTTTGTGTAACATTCGGCAATATAATCAGAGAATTCTTGATTATTTAACGAAAAATATCCTCTAGATAACGGTAAGTTATGCTGATTTGATCAATATAATTGAATATAAATAAATGGTCGAACGATTGAACTAAGTACAAAAGTCATAAATGGAAAACGAAATAAATCAATCTGTTTTCAAATCATGGCCGTTCATGGGCTGTCGTATATCAGTTTGTTTATAGTTTGCAACTATGACTACGAAAAGTCGAAAATGGAGAGCTAAGTTTCCAAACGGACAGGCATTTTATCATTAAACATTCAATACAACGTGAGTGTATGTTTATTCTTTGTATATTTGTTCGAATTAAACCACATAGTTCAAGCGTGACTTGAACAATCACTGTGAATTCACGTGGAAAAGTGGTAAACATCCGTTCACATTTTACAAAAAATAAATTTTAAGCTAACTAAAACTATTTTTCATGATTAATTTTCTGATCAAGAAGATATTGTTAAGAGTAAATGACTAAATAAAAACAATTTACCAGTAACCTATCAAATATGTTTATAGGCGGAAGAAATACTAATGCATAAAGTTGAACATGTTGAACTGTGTTAACTGTAAGGCACGGTATCGGAGTCACAATACCTGTGTTGATTTAAAGCATATTTGTGCACTAATTTAATTTTAACTAGTATTTCACAACTAGTCTTTGTTTTTTCAATTGGTTTTAAACTAAAAATATTAAAAAGCATTAAAAAATAAAGAGCTTGTGCATTAAAAAGTACCAATTGATAAAGCAAGTCAAAATATTAGAGCACGCAAAATGTAATAGCACAACACACGTTATTTTCATGCAATTGCCGAAAGTTTTGGCGACTATGCTGATGATACCACTAGGGACTAACAACCAACAACCAAAGGTAGCAACCAAGTGGTAGTAATAACATTAACAGTTCTTATTTTTATGCACTGGTTGAACATTTTGAAATGTCCTCTTCATATCTTAAAAATATAGCGAGTACACGGTTAACATTTTGATATATAAACCTATATTCAGAACTGCAGAGTGGAAATTGAATCTGAGAAACATTATACATGTTATATATACTTGTCATGTTGCGTAAATGTTTTTTTATTATTACAAAACCGTTAGGTTTCAGTTCTATAAAGTAATCCTAACAAATTTTCATGGGATTGCTCAAGAAGACATAATTTCTTTATCTCTGTCGAGATAAATATTCCAAATGGTTTGTAAGTTTTATTTTTTAATGCGATATTGATCAACATTTTACTTACTGAAATTATGTATAAACAAGATTTGTTATGTCATTAGTCTTAAGTAATCTCGGTTTGAATGTATAAAACGTTTAACAATATATACCTAGTATCTTATTTACGACTTGTTTAGGGTTCATTTTAAAATTAGGTTCCTTTTCGAAATACATAAGCAGGTGAGACATTTGGTATTCGCGTATTACTTTTGTATATAATTTCTAATTACGTGAAACGTATTACACCATTTTATAAAGAAACGGCGAACCTACAGGAGCTAGGACTACTTCTGTACCTTTTATCGCGATATAGTCATTTTGTGTCAATGCATAGGTAGACAATCACAATCAACCGATCGGTAATTCTGTACCTAAATGAACTCGCCTTTTAATGATATAAATTATTTGAAAATATGACTCATGTATTGTCCTTGACGTAAATGAAAAGATTTAACTGTCAACTTTTAAACACATACCTGAAATTGTTACTGCTATTTTTAACAATTAATAGATTGCAAAATAGTTTATTGTATTCAATCTTTTGACAGTTGGTTTCACTTAGTTTATAACAGTCACTAAGGGTAAATTCGTGTTTTACAAACATTTGTTTGCTATCGAAATTAAAGGTATGGTAATTTGCTTTTATCATATTATACTTGTGTTATGGTACAAAAAGCAAATTGTTCATGAAAAAAAGTCCTTAATATATATCTTTTTGAAGATAAACGATAGGAATTTGGAAAATTGAAGAAAAAACCTTTTTTAGATATCGACAACGGCAAAATTGTTGACTACATCTATCACTAAATACAAATGTAATTAAAAAAAACAAGGTAAATTCCGATTTTTAAATCTATATAATTATACAGTATACATTATAAGGATTTTGTAACCATAATGATTGTAAGATACTTATTTGCTTATTTGTAAGAATACAATTCATTTATGATAATTGTTGGTTTCGTTCCTTTCTTTAACAAATTAAGTCTAAAAAACACTATACAGATAAATGATGTCTGTGGTGACACGAGAAAAACGAAGCAAATATATCTGCTTGTGAGACAGATACATCATATTAATCATTAATTAATTGCAACCATGTTTTATAAATTACGTGTTTTGGAAGCGCTTTTCTATATTTAACTTCGAGTGGAAGGCTCATACCTGCAGATTTAAAAAAACCCCAGAGGATGTTGAAATGTATAGATACATAATGATATATCTTAGACATAAAGGGACTGAAAAAAGGGAAGCCAATTTTAATTCACAAAATACATATTTAAAGAAGCAACGTCTTCTTTGCATGTTTAAAGCTATTCTCAGTTTTAAATAATATAATTGCTGGAAATTTCATAAAAACAATATAAATCTTTTCAAGTAGGTACCTAAGTACTGTGCTTAAAGGGCTGCTGATAGGCATATACATTCTATAACCGGAGTAAAACTAATAACAACATATTCCAATAATGCAGCGACATTTGTACATCTCGACAAGAATGTTTGTTCATTGATGCTGTATATAACAATGCAAAACACCATTTGGTTTCGATTGATTGATTGATTGTTGGTTGCTTATAGTCCAGTGGCAAATATTTCATGCATATTCAGGACGAGAACAAGTTCACAATAAATACAATAGGTAGGTCTTGTCATAATAGAGGCCATTTAGGATGATGGTCGGGGAAATTTGGACTGCCACTGGTAAATGAGGGTATATTTGATAGGAACAGAAATTTTGCCTTGCAACAGGCCACCTACGGACCCCTCAAAGAGTTGTTACAAGGGTTCTTAACGTGCAAAGAGCGTGGCACTCTCTTTACAAGAGACATCGGATTCAACGTCCCCATTCTGACCGGACGTGACTGCGAACTTAATACACCCCGCACAGCCAAACGGACGCCCCACTTCAGCAAGCGTTTTACTGCCGGTCGGGAGAAGACCAAGTGACCAAACTTGGTTTCGATGGACAGCACTTGTCTTAATCAAACAACTAATTGCTACCCCCTTTCCTTATGAAAAACATCGTTTACAATCAAAAGAGTGCAATGAGAACGCTTATTTGATGAACGAATACCAATTGAAAATTTGATATTATGAAACATAATTAAACACGATCAAACTATAGAGTAAAGGATTAAAGACACTACCGACAACTGCAATACCAACCTATTTTAGACATTTGCTTTGAGACCTACCACCAACACATAAACCAGAAAAAAACACATAGAGTTGTATGTATTAACCAGAACAGGGGACAAATATTTACCAAAAAATATGAAAAAAACCCGCGAAACTGGAACTAAACCAAGAAATATGTAAGGCATTCCCAGTATTGAAATAAAGATACAAAGTATGATTGCCTATGAGGAAACTATCGGTCAGAGTCCAAAGACGTGAATGTAAGCAGTTATAGGCTACCCTATGATCTATTGCAATGAGCAAAACCTACACTATACAGTGAGTGAGCTAAAAAATGAGAAATCTGATGGCTTTATGTAGAAATTTGAATGTTAAAAGTCAAATTCCATTGCATGAATGTATGCATTTATTTGTGTGCGGAATAGATAAAAGATGTTCAAAAGTTCATAGATTTATTTCCCACGTCTTATTCTTAAACCTTATTTATTGCAGGCATGAATTTTAAAACAAACGACATATATGGTGAATAGTGAAGAAATAATTCGTTCTGAAACAGAAGACTGACATGAATAAGTGTTAAAATGAATAATCCTGATTAATATTAATCTAATTTTGTTTCAGATAATGCAGTGTCAACCATGTCGTGAACAGGGTCAATATGCATCTGCAGAATTGTGGTGCGACGAATGTGAAGAAGCGCTATGTAATAGCTGTAAATCACTACACATGTCATTCAAAGTGAGCAGAAATCACAACGTGTCAAAATTGCCGCCTATCGCAGTAAAAGAACTATCTTCGTTAGGTACAGAGAATGAATTTGTTGATGTCGGAAAACACAAATTGGTTATGTGTGATGAACATCACGATAAATCGTTAGAATATTTCTGTATTAAACACGAAAAACCATGCTGCATTCTTTGTAAAAGACAATACCATGTAGAGTGTTGCGATGTTGAGAAAGTTGATGACGTAGTGGACGATACCAAACTAGCAACTACCACAGTAGACCTCTTATTGGGAATCGAGGAACGCAAAAGCCGTTTAACTAAAGTTGTAGATAAAGATAGGTCAAATTTTAGAGGTTTAGAAATTATAAAGGATAGTTGTATTGAAGAACTAAAGAATACAAGATCTGCCATTGATAAACATCTAGATTTATTGCAACATGAAATCGAGCAAGAAATAAACAAAGAATATGGAAATGAAACAAGGAAAATAAACAAAAGAATAACAAGTCTTACTGCCAGAAAAAAATATGTAACGGACCAACACAAAATTGTAGTAGATACAAAACAATCTGATATGTCATTAGGACAAAAATATTTAAGGATTATACGCCTAAAACACATGGAAGATGGTTTTCCCGAAAGTGATGAGACCTATCAAGATTGCAGTCTACAAGGTATCGCTAATCACAAACTGTCGTACAAGAAGACTAGTGATAGTATTACTGTAGAGCGCATCAAACGCACTTTGAAAGGGAAAGACAACGATATGTTAAAGTATCAGGAAAATAAAAGTGAAGATGAATTAGAATCGGGCTCCTCTATAATTGAACTAGAACTTAACCAATCAAAAGATTCTAATTTTGAATTTGATCCATCAGCTTTAGAATTACAAGTTACTTCTTCCGTTGCATGTACAACATCTCCATTACCTGTGACTACAACTACTACATTGCGAGCAGAATTGCCACCTACATCAACCGTTACGAGTTCGTCTCCATTTCCTGTTACACAGACAACGCATATCTCGTGCATGGATACTGCCGAAGACCGTTCGTCATTCGATTTCGGTCTATTTAACACTTTTTGTGTTGAGAAAAAAAATAAAAATATTTCAATAAGTGATGCAAAATGGATGCCGAACAAGAACGACATAGCTTTTGTAGAAAAGTCCAATCCAAGGTGTATAATCTACAACAAAAAAGGTCAGAAAAAGGGCCAAGTCAGTCTTAATGGTGCACCACAATGCATAGCAATAATAAACAACATTTGCGTAGGTGTTACAAGTAAGCAAAGGGTATGTGTGATAGACACAGATAAATGGCAGATCATCAATACCATTCCTGTTCATGACTATTGCAAAGGACTAGTCTTTTATGAAAGCAATCTTATAGCCAACTGTGCAAATAAAGGTTTAACGTATATAAACAATTCTGGAAAAATAGTGAAACAGAATATTGACATTAAAGGGGCATTATACTGTCATATCGATTGTCGAGGAAATATGTATTCTGCTAAGATGAACGATGAAAGCATACATGTTTACAATCTAACAACCAGTAAACGATTAATAAACAATTTTATCGGTGTAGATAATCCCACAGGACTGACAACCGACAAAGACAATAATTTGTTTGTTGCATGTAATAACAATGACACAATATTTGTTAAACCGTCGCGTCATCCACGTTCCGTAGTAGTATTAGGGAGATCAGATGGCATTGATCATCCATTGAGTTTAGACTACAATCATCAAAGCGACGAACTTCTAGTAGTAAATAACACTGCACATTCAATATTCATATTTAAGAAATGTAAAAGAGCTTGTGATACTAGATAACGATATTCCTGCTCTACGTTCATCGTGTGTAAATAATTAATCTTGAATATCCTGAGTGTACCCTGTTCACCGCCATATTGCTAAATTTAAAAACAAATTTTTACCTTTATTTGTCATATCACAATTGACGTAGTTGCTTCCCATCACGATGCGGAGCTATAAGTTTCAGTCGAAATACAAGCCATCTTGAATAAATTACTTATCACGTATATATTCTGATTGGTTGCATTATAATGAGGCTGAGATACAGCAACAGCTATTGGCTTAAATGAGATAAAGAATTACAGAATTTTCTCGTCTAGGATATGACATCAAATGACGGAGAATAAACTATGTGTATTTCAGTTCCGATCAACTGTCATTAATTCACGTTCGTTTTATTATGCATACATTTCACAGATAAATTCAATATTGAAATATCAATTATTAATACGTGTTCCATTGCTTTGTTACTCTGCAATTTGCACGATTTGCTTTACTAAACAATGTTCCTAAACAATGTTTACAAAAATGCATCGGTATAAAGACATCATTCGTAAATATAGCTCAACATGCAGACTTCTAATACGTTCAGGTATTTCACATCCAATTTTTTATGTAAATATTCTTTATAAAGCAAAAGGTGTCAGTATTCACCTCAGAAACTTACAAAACCTTTGAATAGACTTATTAAGAAGGGATATAATTACGATACTGTTGTCAAGTCATTAAAGATTGCATATTTTGGCGTTAATATTGAGTCACTGATAAGGTCTTTGCATCGGAACTAAACACATTTATTCTAAAAACAGTTGTTGGCATGACACGGGTTATGTTCTTCTCATATATGTTATGATGGTATGATACTAAACCCCTAACGGGAAGGATTGTGCCTGATGTTCATATGATGAAATCATAATCTTTCAGTCAGTTTAATTGAAGTCTGAAGCTGGCATGTCAGTTAACTGCTAGTAGTCTGTTGTTATTTATGTATTATTGTCATTTTGTTTATTTTCTTTGGTTACATCTTCTGACATCAGACTCGGACTTCTCTTGAACTGAATTTTAATGTGCGTATTGTTATGCGTTTACTTTTCTACATTGGTTAGAGGTATAAGGGAGGGTTGAGATCTCACAAACATGTTTAACCCCGCCGCATTTTTGCGCCTGTCCCAAGTCAGGAGCCTCTGGCCTTTGTTAGTCTTGTATTATTTTAATTTTAGTTTCTTGTGTACAATTTGGAAATTAGTATGGCGTTCATTATCACTGGACTAGTATATATTTGTTTAGGGGCCAGCTGAAGGACGCCTCCGGGTGCGGGAATTTCTCGCTACATTGAAGACCTGTTGGTGACCCTCTGCTGTTGTTTTTTATTTGGTCGGGTTGTTGTCTCTTTGACACATTCCCCATTTCCATTCTCAATTTTATTATCTGTATTTTTATAACTTCTGTCAATATAGGCACACCTAAAGAGTCCTGTCTAAATTTATAATTGATTTAATTTTCTACAAGAAATTGAAATCTTTTAAAAGCATGGGTGTAAAACGCACACTCTTAAAGTACATCCATTTTATTTCAATCAATTTCTAAAAATACCACATTTCCAATACTAATTTAAGAACCACATGCACACATATAACCTTGAATTAGTGTAGAGCGAAGCAGTCGGTAGCTTTTTAGAAAGCTAAAACTTGTTTGCATTAGATTAAGAAATGGCGAGCAATGAACTGTTTCATGCTTCACTTATCAGAATCTGTTTGTGGAAAATCTTACGATATCCATTTACATTCGAATTTGTTACCCCTTTTCAAATTGTAATAGGAACAAGTTCTGCTTTAGTTCAAGTTCGAATGAACAAAGTGATGAAAAAGAGTTCGAGAGCGTCGGATATCTCTTTATATTTTTTGTTTCATTTTATAAAGAATTTATTTCTTTTTGACGTTCCATGGAAGTTAAGATTTTATTTAAATGTTTCAGATAGTAATGAACGACAAACCAAAATATGTCTTAAAAAGGAAGAAAACATTCGATTTTAAAATTCAAAATTCATTTGTATGATAACGACGTTAAATGAACAACAAATTTAAGATCAGTAACATTATACTGTTCAGTATGTACTAGTACATGATTTGCAAAAAGTTCATCAATATATTTTATATTGGGGTGACAATGACCGAAATCATATAGAAGTCAAATCTACAAAATAGTCTGTCATTACACAATGTCTAACCCTTAACACGAGAAAAACAGCGACCGATCAATGTTAAAAAAGACTATAAATGATAGACAGCACTTAACAATAACCTCTGAATTACAGGGTTCTCACTTTGAACATTCACTTACAGCATGTAGTGACAAACATATTCTTGCGAGTGTGCACCCCCCTCCCCAAAAAAAAAAAAACAAACAACAAAAAATAACATGGGACACTTGTGTATCAGGACAATATAAGAACACATTCTCCACGCATTTTGTTGTTCCATATATTGTTCAATAACTATATGTTTGTAGTTTGAAGTAGGAAAGACAAGCATGACCGGAATAGTCCTCGTTGTTGATATCATTTAAGGATGATAAGAACTTAAATTGCTACGTATACGAAAAAAATATCGTTCATATAAAAAGAAGATGAGGTATGGGTACCAATGACAAAACTCTTCAAATTAGACAAAATGACACAGACATTTAAATGTATAGGTCACCGTACCGCCGTCAACAATGAACAGACCCATATGGCAAAGTCAGCTACCAAAGGCTCTGTTAAACAATCAAAACGAGTGATCTAACATTCTAATTTATGTAAAAAAATAATGAACGAAAAACAAATATGTTTAACAGCAACAAAAATCAACTAGGGTCCTGACTTGGAACAAGATCATACAGAATGTGACAGGGTTAACTTGTTAAATGGCACCATCCTCCTAACCAAGGACGGTTGCACAACAGTAATAAACTAGAAAACAAATATAGTACATAGCAACAAACAAACAGTAGTAACATATTGTTTTTTTCAGGTTCAAAATATAATTCATGCACTGCAATTTTCCGCAAATTCTTTGTAACATTTCCTTATTTGCGATAAGGTATGGATGAGAAGATATAACAAAAGATTATTATACAATTAAGGTGGTACCCAACACTTTCACTAAAATGAATTTGGCTCGTTTAATTTTCATAAAATTTTGTCAAAGTATGTACTTTGACCCTTTAACAAAAATACAAAAATTTCAAAAAATTTGAACCAACCGTTTTATCACAAAAAATACACTGGTTATATAGCAATTTGACAAACACCAATTTTGATCATTGAGAAGCTTAATATTCCTTTTACAACACAACGTAATTAAAACGTTTAGATGACTTTACAGAGTTATCTCCCTATTGTGTTAGGTACCACCTTAAAGTATTTAGATATGAATATAATCTGGTTACAATCCTAAGTACAAAGGAAATTTGTGAACTTTAAAACATTGTCTTGTTGTTTATATATAAGTTAACTTATCACAAAATATTAATTTCTATTGTTTATAGTGTGAATGGTTTATAAATATGGCAAGTTTCAAGTATTCAAATGTGTTAAGACTTGCGCGAGTATGGGGACTCCATCTGCAAAAGTTTATCACGGTGTTGAAGACTCAATGGTGCCTTTGGCTGTTTTCTACAGTTTGGTGGGATTGTTGTCTCTTTGACACATATCCATTTGCTATTTCATTACTGTTTAAACTGCTAAATGTTTAAAACTATTGTTTGTTTCTGAGCTTTAGTTAATCCTGATATGTTTTTATTTCCCACATGTGCCTCTTGATACAAACAATTTATGTTCTCACGCATTTTTTGTTTAATGAAATTTGGATTTTCTTTCGAGCGTCAATAACAAAAATACAAAAAAATAATTGACCTTTGCATGTTATTGCAAAACTGTAAACGTATAATTTATTTTAAAATGTTTAAAAAAATGTCATTTAAATAAAATATACATTTGTATTCTAAATATTTATTTTACTTGAAATTTGAAACTTTCAAACAAAAGATCGAAGTTTGTCTGTAGCATTGATTAACATAATAAACATCTGTTTCAAAAACATGAAAACATGACAAAAATCATTAATTTAAAGTAGATAAAGAGTCATACAGTAAAGCATGTTGTGATACGGTTATAAATTAGAGTCAGCGTTATAATATTGATTGGATACACAGCAAGGTAGATACTTATTATAAATATATGAAATCTACAGTATTATTTTAAATTTTGTTCTGAATATTTGTTGATTTATAAATCCAATTATTATTATGTTACACATTTTATTTTTGTTGTGAAATATTGAGAAGAAATTCACTTTTTAGAAATGAGTTTCATTTTGGAAGGGACAATTTCCGTGATATTCAGGATCATACTTGGATCCAGGTTGATAGAAAAATAGGCATGGAAAAGCATGATTGTTGCAAGTTACTATTTAAAAGAAATCACTACATTTCAACGATAATCAATTGTGGTGACATATCAAATGTTTACATTGAAAATAAAAAAAACACACCATAAAACCAAACAATATGGAGTTGATAACCCCCATTAAATATTATTTCAGTGATATATCATATCATGCTATCCAATTGAGATTTACTGCTCACAATAAATCTATTCAAGTTAGAGTTCCAAGTGATAGATTGAAGTAATCCTTTCGAAGGTTTTCGGCATCATCATCAAGCGTTTAATCGATACGGGATATCTGTGTCAGAGATGACCACTGATATATTCCATTTGCATAAAAATTCCGCCTTTTTTCTCTCGATTGTAAGATTTCATAATACAACTTTTCACTTGATTTAACCAGCACGAGTTAAAGCAATTTGTGAGGCAATATGAATTGAACTTCCGAAAAGCTTGAATTTACATATGTTTAGGTGGGGTTTGCTGTGAATATTGTTTGTCTGCGTTTGCTATATTTTGTCAGTTTTTATTTTTGTATTTCTTCTTTTGAGGAGAAAGAGGGATATTAGAGGCATATTTTCAACCATCAAATATCCCCGAAAGTATGATTTTCTTTTGCAGTTACACTGAATGTCAACGTGCTGAATAATCTAGCTTAGATGAAGAAATATTTGTTCTCTATAATATTTCTTATCTACTTATTCTAATTGACAACACAAATGGAGTCAAAGCAACGTGTTGTAGCACATTAATCATTTGATCATCAGAGACCTTTGGGATATATTCTACTGTTCAATTGTGAAATTCTACACACACTTACAACATGTTATTCTTCTAGGGGAAGGGGGAAGCTTTGCGATAATTAAAGTATTTCGGTGATTGCTATTCCAGTAGAATTAAACCATAAATATAAAAATTAAGGTAAATATCTCATTTATTCTTCTCAAATTACGTGTTTTACTCGTTTAATGGACATTATATTGTGGTATTTTTTTTTAATTTATTAAGTCAACATACATGTACCTTGAATATACAGGTGTTTATTTCTCTTACTCTAATATGACATAAACAAACCCGCGTTCTAATTAGCATCAAATATGTTTGACACATGTGCACACACTTACTGTTTTTATTTACGTTATTTTCATTTTTATTCTAATAATAAAATAAGAAGAGGTAGTATGAGTGCCAATGAAACAACTCTCTATCCAAGTCATGATTTTTAATAAGTAAACCATTGTAGGTCAAAATATCCTCTTTAACACGGAGCCTTGGCTTACACCAAACAACACACCACAAAGAGCCCAATATTGAAAAAAGTGACGCCTATGACGCTATACAATATTGACCTGGATTTGTTTATTGGACTTCCTGTCATGCTCTTAGCTCATTTAAACATAGGCAGGCATTATATTTGATTACATTTTATACCTCGCTCACGTTCAGTGTAAAATGTAAACAATATGATTCCTACCAATGTTGAAATAAGCATATATAGTTGAAGTTGAATTAAAAAAATCCATGCCAATATTGTGTAGCGTCATAGGCGCCTCACATTTACGTCCTTGATTTGGTAGTTTTACCCTAAAAGAAGACTTTTCTGTTGAATACACTGAATACGATTATTTTTATTTGTAATTACTTGGAGTATCAAGCATTTCTCTTAAGATTTGTCATAATCACTTAAAAAAAAATGTAAAACGACATCTTCAGCAGTTTGATGAAATGTCTTCGAAAATTCTAAACCAAGTCGTAGAATAATAGTATTTATTGTAGACAAATGAATGATCAATTTTTTTCTCATCTGCCTACAAATACATTAAACACGACACAACATGTTACTCTAGGATGAAACTTTCACTAACGGACTTAATAATCTTCATTATAAGGTTCCTCCTTGTCCATTATATCTATCATGTCCCCAAAGTTTCAATTTCAAATTAACAATATGTGATTAATTGAAGCATTCAAGCTAAATGAATTATCCATATAAAAGTGTACTGACTCCATGGAGGTTACAATAAGTCCTTACGTAAAACTTAAATATCCGCCGAACCAAAGAGAAGGACAAACATTGCTTCCTTTTTAGTGAATATTTTTTTCAGGTACTGCTTAAAACATAATTGTTATTTCTTTATAGCTTTATATTCATCACAGTAGTATTTAGGAAAAAGTTTTCTATTATAGCAAAATATAGTGAAACAGGAGAAAACTCAGAAAAACTCAACAAAACACTGATTTTGGCTTTCTCTGTCTACTAATATTCATGGTAGAGTCCTACTTCACGGCAAATTTCTCCATAAATGAGTTTTTGAGACTCAATTCACTCAGAATAACTCATTTTTGCAATTTTTCATTACGATTCAAATACATTCGGGGTCAAGAGTGCATTTCAATAATATGTATATTACCACCATAGTTTCTATAAGTCTTTGTTGAATTTGGACCTTTAAAAAACTGCACTTAATTTATCTTTAGTTTTAGATAGGGATAATTGGCAAGAGTGAAGTTTTATCCTGTCAAATAAAGAGACTACATTGCATATAACATAAAAACTATCACTTGAATTTAACCAGTCGAGTAAATTTGTCACCCCTATTTTTTTGTGTAAAGCTTTTGTGACCATGAAATTAAACATACAGTTTTACGTTTCAAAATATCTTATAAAAATATCAAACACCCAATATATATGTGTTAATGACTCAATTTGTTTACTGCAATGCAATTAATTTCCTCCAACTGTCAAGACAATATTTATCCGACTATTTTTCCTTGTCCAAAACGGCATTTGTGACTTCCTTCTTCGTTTAGTAAGGAAGTAAACAGTCTTCATACTCCTTTTTCATCAATACGTTTTTCAATTCCGTCAGACGTCATTAAAGGCAAGTAATACTAAACAACATCTGCGAATATTTTACAGATATTTTTTAAGGACAGTTAGCTAATATTTGCCACTGATTAATGTCCGCTTAATGTATTTTTTCTTGTTATAGATAATGGAATGTCAGCCATGTCGTAAACAGAACCGGCATTCATCTGCAAAATGTTGGTGTACCGAATGTGATGAAGCATTATGCCATAGCTGTAAATCTCAACACAAATCATTCAAAGTGAGCGGAAATCACAACGTGATCGAAGTAAAGCAAGATTCCGCTCTGCCTTTGGACATTCAGAAGGAGTCTGTTGGTTTTGGACATGATGAATGGAATATTTGTCATGAACATAGGGATAGATCGATAGAATATTTTTGCATTAAACATGAGAAGCCATGTTGCATTCTTTGTAAAAGACAATATCATAGACATTGTTGCGACGTTGAAAAGGTTGATGACGTCGTAGATGACAACAAATTGGAAACCGTCACAACGGACCTCTTATTGACTGTTGGAAAACGCAAAACTCGCTTAACAACAGTTGCTGATAATGAGAGGTCGAATTTGAGAGATTTGGGAATTATTAAGACTAATTTTATTAAAGAATTGAAGAATGCTAGAACCGCCATTAATGAACACATAGATTTATTGCAAAATGACGTCGAGCAAGAAATGAATAAAAAATATCAAAATCACATTTCGGAAGTAAACAAAAGATTAACCGATCTTAATACCAGAATAAAATGTACGACTAACCAGTACAAAGTTATAAAAGATACTTCAGTAGAATCTGCGTTGTCTTTAGGACAGAAATATTTAAAGATTATGCATCTGAAACATATTGAAGATGATTATAGCGAAAGCCACATAACCGACCCAAAGCACAATTTACAAAGTATCGCCGATTGCAAGCTGTCTTACGTAAAAACAAAGGATGGTATAGATATACGTCACATTAATAGGAATTTGCATGGACCAAAAAATGGGACGGACACATCTCGCGGAGATTCAAGTAAAGACACGGTCGAATCAGGTTCTTCTACTGTTGAATTAGAATCACAAGCTTTCAATTGGAAATTGTCTAATCCAGTTTCAAAATTACTATTAACTACTCCTGTAAAAAGTTCACCATATTTTCCTGTGACTACTTCTTTACCTGCAGAATCATTACATACTTCGCAAGTTGGATTTTTAAAGTCATCCTGTATTACCCAAACTACAAATCTTCCCTTTGCAGCCGATTCAAGAAACGATCCACAATTTAGCTTTTGCGTTAAGAAGTCATTTCGTATCGAAAAAAAGAACAAAGATATTTTCATAAGGGATGCAAAATTGATGCCAAACAAGTATCATATAGCTATAGCGGAAACGTCTAATCCTAGGTGTATTATGTACACTAAAGATGGTTTTAAAAAAGGTCAAGTTCAATTACTTGGTAAGCCCGATAGTATAGCAGTTATAGAGGACCACCGTATAGGTGTAACTCTTATTGGTGAGAAGAAAGTATGTGTAATAGATACAGATGCTTGGCAGTGTATTAACATCATTGATTTAAATGATAGCTGCAAAGGTATTGTTTATTTTGAAAACAATCTATTAGTCAACTGTATAAATGAAGGGCTGATGTATATAAATGATTCTGGGAAAATAGTCAAAGAGAATAGTAATATCAAAGGAGAATTTTATTTTCATGTCGACAACCAGGGAAATCTTTTCGGTGCTAAGGAGAATATTAAACGCATTCATGTGTGTAATCTAACCAACAACAAACGATATAAATACCTTGTGAAAGGCTTAAGCAATCCGAAAGGGCTGACAACTGACCGTGATAATAACTTATTTGTTTCGTGTTATGAAAATGACACAATTTTTGTAAAACAGTCCCTCCTATCACTAGCCACAGTAGCTATAGAGAAATCAAATGGCGTTGACCGCCCTATGAGTATTGACTACGATCAACTAAACGATGAACTTCTTGTAGTGAATAATGCGGGGCATTCAATTTTTATATTTATAAAAAATTAACGAAGTAAAAAAAATCTTGGACCATTTCTTTGAGTGTAAATAGTAAACAGTTCATTCTATGACAAATATATCACAGTCCTTTCTTGTTCACTGTATTCTGTATGTTGCGAAATGCATTGGTGTTTGCCTTTTGTTTGCTTTTATTTATTTACATGTCATGCATTGTTAGTATATTTTTGACATATATCCTTCAACATGCCTTTATTATTGTTCAGTTTGTGTTTAAAGGCATATTTCAGATTAAAATACTTAGAATGAAAATAAGATATAATAAGTTTGAGTCTTGAGCGTGTTTTCAATTTATCTTCACAGAAAATCTAGATAAATCAAAACCCTTATGAATTAATCTCAAATAGAAAGATCTATTAACCTAACAGATACCTTCAGATGTTATCGAAAATCTATCCATATAAAACTAAGTGTTAGCATGATACAGGTTATGTTCTTCTCTTACATTTTGTGATGGTATGATATTTAACCCTTTACGAGAAGGATTGTACTTGATTTTCATATAAAGAAGACATAATCTTTCAATGAGTTTAATTGAGATCTGGAGCTGGCATGTCAGTAACTGCTAGTTGTCCTTTGTTAATTTATGTATCATTGTCATTTTGAGTAGTTTTTGTTTACTTGTTCTGACATCCGATTCTTCTGTTAAATTGGGTACTTTGCGTATTGCTAAGTTTCTTTATTCTACATTGGCTAGAGGTATAGGAGAAAGTTGAGATCTTACAAAATATGTTTAACTCCGCTGCATTTGTGCGCCTGTTCCTATTCCTGAGCCTCTGTCCTTGGTTATGTTTTTAACTTTAGTTCATTTATATGTCTTTGACTTTAGTGTGAGGTCCATTTTCAACAACAAGTACGAAACTTTATCGTCCTTCCCTCTGCCTATATCACCCTGCTCTGTTGCTCCGTAATTCTCGTATCAAGACTTTAAAACGAGACCAGGTATTATCAGCGACGTCACAATGTGAGAACAGAAGTTATCAGCGACGTCACAATGCGAGAAGAGACGTTATCAAGCTTGCTTTTGTCAAGCGTAAAACTGTCTTAGGGAGAAAGAAACGACCAGTAATAGAACGATAAAAAGATAATCGGGTCTTCTTTGTATAGATATCGTAAAATATCAGCCGCTCGACACAATGTGAACGGACGGACGGACGAACACATGAACAGACCAAAAAGACATAATGCCCATTGGTTGGGCCTAAAAATTTCTAGTATTGGTGAATAACTGTACCAATGCAGCTCATTCAAGAGATTGAAAAATTATAAGGGAATCACATGTTGTGATGATGCAAAGACACATTCGTTTTTATAGACGATTATTTACAGTAATATTTATTAATAATAATTATCTAGTAGAACAGGCAAAGAAACAATATTTTCAAAATGCTATTTCAAATAGTAAAGATAGTAAAACTATTTGGAAGTATGTCAAAAGTCTAAATCCTAAAAAAATACATAATAATATCACGCATTTAGAATATAAAAATAGTGTAATTCAAAATGATGTTGATATAGAAAATACATTTAATGTGCATTTCACAAATATTGCTGAAGGTATAGTTGATAACAAATTATGAAATAATGATAATGGTGCCAGTTTTGATGCACTCAATAAATTTGTAAATTCAAAGTTACAAACGGGTAGTAAAAAATTCATTATACCAGAAATGAGTATTTTAGATGTAAACATGTATTTAAAAAAACTTGACAAGTCTAAAGCAACGGGTTTAGATGATGTCGGACCAAATATTTTGAGTATGTGCAGTGCTGTCATTGCACCAGCCTTGACATATATATTTAATCTAAGCATCAAAAGTGGTAAATTTCCAAGTATTTTTAATACTGCAAGAGTTTGCCCAATTTTTAAAAGTGGCGATGCCTGTAATCCTGATAATTATAGACCAATAGCAGTTTTGCCTTGTCTCTCAAAAATCATAGAACGACATATAGCTAATAGTTTGTATATATTTTTAAATAGTAATGACCTTCTTAATACTACACAGTCAGGTTTCAGACCTAAACATTCGTGTACTACTGCACTTACTAAATTAGTAGATGAATGGTTAGCAAATCATGTTTAACAGAAGGTTTGTTAGATTGTTGTGTGCTTACCATACCTTGATTTAATCAAGTACTAGTATATAACGGAAATAGCTATGTTGTTATCATAAACAGATTGTTTTTCATTGGTTGAACACAGCAAAACACTCAGAAGCACATAAAGAAGCTTTTATTTCTAGTCGGAAGTCGTATTGCTACTGCCTCGACAGCTAGAGATAGCTATATAACATGCATCTGCTATTCCTTTTCTAAAAGATGAACTATTTATGACCCTTGCCATTTGCATATCATTTAAGGAGAATAATTTTTACTTATATATTCACCAAATTATGTGTTTATGTATAACATTTCTTGATACAAAATTTTCTTTTTGTCAAAAATTAAATGTAAGTTTCAGAAACAAATTGCATGTATCTATTCGTTATACCTATATTTATTGAGAAGGAATACATTTTCATTTCAAAACATTGGTATTTTTCTATATGCTTACTCGTAATACAATGAAGTTCACAAAATGAAGGAAATCGTTACTGCCAAATATCAAGTAAAGGTGGATACCCGAACATTTGTCCTGATATCCTACAGTGGACATAAAGAGGCAAACAAATATCTTTTTTTTTCTTGCATTAATATAACTTTTGAAGTCTGGTCATTTAGAATTCATCTTCATCTTCGATTTTTATTTTTGTTTTTTATGGTGCGTTGCATCTATTTTACGTATGTCATGTTATCATGATATGAATGTCGAAAGTGTATGGTTAAGTTATGTTTCATACTAGTTTTTTTTATTTAATATAACTCCTTTGGCATTACGGATTATATAATTTTTGTGGGTACATTTTTTAGTAATTGAAGTAAAAATATGGTCATGATAACTTTAAACTTGTTGTTCACATATACCGACCAAATCAACAAATTTGTACCCCAAGAACAATTAATAATCCTCAGAGTTTTCATATGTTGAAGATTAGTATATAATAAGTAGTTGTTTTCTTTTCGACTGCTGTCTCAGCAACTTAAGGCACCACATTCTCACTTTTAATTGCACTAAAACAACAGTCATAGAAGATAACTAGTTTAATTTCAGTTACGAAAAATCTATTTACCTCAGTATTAAAACTTTGCAAAGAGTGATCACAGAGAGATTGCAAATGTACTTTAAAACTGTTTTATGCAACTATGTAGATGGTATCTAACATTTGTGTCATATGCATCTCCAACAGTATTCCCTCAACATTTTCCTATGATTTAAAGATTTAATCCTGCATTTATATTTGAATACATTTGATTTGAATTATTGTATGTAAGGTTTTCATAAGTGTAACTGCATTACTTTATATGGTCATTGAACGCTTAAGAGTGAACTGAGTTTCTTCATGTTAACTACCATTTAGACATTTTTAAACTCTTTTTCAGTGTTTTATTTTAGAAATCACATTTTTCCACATTTAGACATGATCATATCTAAGCGTTTATAATTAGTGAAACAAAATTTCTGCTTGAGTCACTTGTTTCAGCTGAAGTTAGCAAATTTCATCTGTGTTTTGCACATTAAATAAATGAAATTATTTGTCGAAAACCCTACACTATTAGTTTTTAACTCTAGCTGCATTTTCTTAATATCTAGTATCAGTAATATAAGGTTGAAACTGTATTTAGGTCAATTCGCAAAATCTGTTTATTTTGATTTAATTTAAGGATATACTTAGGTGAAGTTAGGTGAAAATTAATAAATTAAGAATTTAAAATTGATACTATAAGCTGGTAGAACATTCATTAAGGATGAAAATAAGCTAATAATATTGATAGGTCATGAACCTCGTTTTCAATATAATTGAGATTTAAAATATGGTGGGAAAAGGCTGACTCGAACTTTTACCTTATATTTGCTAAGGTATTATTTGGTCTCAAAACAAAAGAAAGAAAATCAAGAATTTTCTAAAATTTTGGTAAATGACCTTTCATGAGCTATTAAGGGCATACGATACAGTTTTGATCCCGTATTTAAAGTTTGATGAAAATTTCCATATAGGCTATTTTTTGCCTGATTAAATCAAATATGTAATAAAAAACATACCTTCATGTGCTACTTTTTTAGTTTAATGGGGTCGAAATTTGGCATATTTGCTCAAAATTCGGAATTGTGGACGTATTTGTCCTTTCGAAAGAAAGACATAACTTTTTTGTTTTAAAAGATAAACACAAATTGGTTTTTTGTTAAATAATTTGTAACTTCTGTATTTCATAACATGCATAAGTATCCTAAACATTTATGCTTTTTTTATTCAGAAATAATTCATATTTATCAAATGGTCATAAATTGAGGAAAAAAAGTCACTGTTTGCTGTATATTTATCAAAATTAAAAAAATTGCACAATTAACAGTTTTATAAAATTTGGTTCAAATAATCTCCCTGTAAAATGAAACAAAATGTCGTTTTGAAAAATAGGGGTCCATGCGCTCGTTTTCAAATTAAATCAGTTTGATAAAAAACAGCCGACAAAATGCATCTTTTCCTGATATGTTACAGTTTGACGTCGCGAAAATAACATTTTACGTTAGCAACGTCATTACTTCCCCTGTAACTGTATCGTATGCCCTTAAGTCTTATATGAAAAATATAAATGAGTGTTATGGGGCAAAATATTTTATATTGTATTGTTTTGAAAAACACCAAGGAGTCCGAACATTTTACACAAATTCCAAAACCTCACCTCAGTTCATCCTTAAGAGAACTCACCTTATTCCTAACTATGTGTTACACTAAAAGCAGTATCTCATAATAGCACCATACTACAGATGACCTGAAACGATTTTTTTGGTTATACTTTGTAAGCAGATTTAACTTTTATACGGTCTATGTCTCTGTTCATAAAAATAAACAGTATTTTGTCTTATCAAAGACGTATGATCCATCCAATCAAAATCCAAAAATATCATAATGTTCCAAACGATTGACTGAGTTTTACTACAAACATGTATAGACATTATCTAAAAAAAAATCTTTTTTTATAAATCATAAAATTCAAATTATTCGGAAATAGTGTCTTCCCCTTATCTAATTCACCGACAGGTGTTCAGTTGCCATGATAGCCTTCATTAGAAATTCGACAATCGAACAGCGCTATTGGGATGGGACAAAAATCGGATGATGGATCAAAGAGTTAACCCGTCAGAGAAAAAGATAGTCATAACAGATTCAATGAAATATAATAGTTCACCAAATTATTGAAAAAAAATTATGAAAAATTAATTTATCATTTGAAATAAATAACATAACTTTAGAATAAATAACATAACTTTATTATCTCCCTTATTATCTGCTTGCTACATGTTTCCTGTTGATTGATAACCTAGGTCATGATTGATAACCAATCAACTGTATCAATAAATCAAAGTAGATAAGCAGCAAATTAAAGTCTTCAACCAACAATCACCGAATGGATTATGTTTGTTAATTATCGTAACAAATGTGATAATTGTAATTTTGTATATAGATATATAAATAAGCAGAAAAGGCATGATGTCGAATGATCAAACTATTCACCAAAGTTTAATTGAAGTCTATGTAAGCAATAATAGGTATCTACACGACCTTCAATAGCGCAGATGCATCATGCATTTGTTTCAATAATTTTCTTACATTAACTCTTCACAAACTCGCTGCATATGACTACCATAAATTCAATGATATTGATAGTCTTTAACTTCAATTTGCAATCAAAACATATTTCTTTTTTCTTGTATTTCATTCATCGTAATCATTGTTGTTTTTTTTTTAACTGTATTCGTTCTTGTTGAGTATAATTCCTGAATTGTTCTTACTAGTTATCATTTGTGCAAATTCTTATTGTTGGAGATTGCACTCCGATATCTTGTATTGGTTAATATTTTTTGTATGCACGTTTTTTACAAATAGGATTTTTATATGAGATATTTATTTGAGATTTTTATATTAGATTTCTATATGAGATTTTTATATGAGAATTATATTTGAGATTTTTATATGAGATTTATATATGTGAGTTTTATATGAGATTTTTATCCAAGTTGCTGAATCAACTTCTAGTGAACTGTGTGACATTATGTTTTATAGACTTTAGTTTTTCAATTTTTTTACAGCATATTATTTTCTCTTACATTTTTGATGACGGATTGCATATGAAGAAGCAACATTTATATATTTTGAACTTATATCTTTTATTGTTATGGTTGTCTCTTTTGATGAATTCATAATACTCATAGTCCGTGTATTCTCTAGTGTTTTCTTTTGAATTTTTGACTATGAAAACACTATGATACATAATGCTGAGCTGCATTATTTTCAATTTACGTTTTTTTTTATTCTGTTGATGTTTTATTCTAGTTGAACAGATAATAATTTATAAACAGACGCTATTTTCATACTTTTTTTTCTAGCAAAATAAACAATTAGTAACGAAAGTGTTGATTCTCTACTAAGTACTCGTTAACTTGTTTAATAAATTTGTTAGAAAACATAAGCTGAAATGATGGTTGTGATCTAGTTTATAATTTAGTATATAAAATTAAAATTCGAACATACATGTTTTGTCTGTAGTGCATATTTTGGAAGGAGGATACAAATGTGTAATGCATTTGAATTCCAATGCCATTCATAAGCCCTTTCGTGTCATGCCTTAGTTCTATTTTAAGTCAACCAACATTAATATGGATGTCAATAATGATAAGATATTGAGTCAGTCAATGTCACAAAAGGTTAATATCATATCATTTGATTTTCTTGTAACAAGGTTAAAATTCAAGATTTATCGAACATTGGGAACATGTATAGGTATCCATATATTGTATATGTAATCCTTGATCTCAAGATCATCCGTGACTGGTCCGATAGCGATGGTTGTGTGTCTATTCTCTAGTAAATATACACAATCTATAAATAGAAATAAACATGATAATTATGACTGAAATTATTAAAAGATTCCGTCAAAAAGTTGTTCTACAGACAATTCAAGACATCTTTAAATCGATACCCAATTATCTTGAACCTTTAATGAACTGGACATATTACAAAAGTAATCAGGTGCTCAGATAAGAAAATATATCAGATTCTAGGTATTTCAGGTTTTCAAAGGAAACCCGTATCAAACTTTAAAATTATTGTGCGTGTTTTTAGTGTTAATTTTGGGAATTTTCCTGTGGAACTTATTATCTGTTAAATAATGTGTCATGTTTTACAGTATTTTATGTACTGTAAACATATTATTAGGCTTGAAGGAAGACGAAAAGGTGTTATTACTAGAAATTTCTCTTGTAACAAGGAATGGATTTTGGACTAAGAGACTCAGTTCCAATCGTTGAAAGGCTGCTTCTGTTTTTACTACTGCGGCTGTTGTGCTCTTTTATTGAAAGTTGTCTCTGCTTAGATACCTGGAAAAAAAGAGTAAGATCCCTACTACCAATATGTGTTTGAGCTAATCTGACACAAACAACATAGC
Source organism: Mytilus galloprovincialis (assembly GCF_965363235.1). Taxonomy (NCBI): domain Eukaryota; kingdom Metazoa; phylum Mollusca; class Bivalvia; order Mytilida; family Mytilidae; genus Mytilus; species Mytilus galloprovincialis. The sequence goes on along the minus strand of NC_134845.1, from coordinate 76,077,055 downwards.
TGTCAGATGACTTGTAAAATGGCGGATTTGTACTATTTGTTTTCAAAAAGTATACATCTATTCTCATAACTATGATATGATGGAGAATAGTTACCAAAGGTACCAGGCTTATTATTTGTAGTTCGTTAATTTAACGAACGCCCTCACGAGTTGGTTGACCATAATGGAATATCTGTTATAAAGATAAAATCGGATATGTTCCTTATGTCGTAACTTCAATCCCGTTCCCTTTCCACGAATATGATAACCTACCGAATTAAGACTTTTTACCTTTATTTGTGATATTTTTACCTATTTTGTCTGTTTGTTTTGTTCACGCATCATTATCAATATAATTAAATTTGATGCGACTATTGTATAAGTGAGAGGTTTAGCGCTATAAAACCAGGTATATTCCACCATTTTCTACATTTGAAAATGCCTGTACCAAGTCAGGAGTATGACAGTTCTTGTCCATTCGTTTTTGATGTGTTTTGTTATTTGATTTTGCCATGTGATTATGGACCTTCCGAATTGATTTTACTCTAAGTTCAGTATTTTTGTGATTTTACTTTTTGAAACGAAGAAAGCGGTTTACGTCTACATAAGACTCGTCAGTATCGCTCAGATCAAAATAGTGAGAAAGCCAAACACGTATAAAGTTGACGAATAGTGAGAACCAAAAGATCTAAAAGGTTGTGCCAATTTCGGCTTAGTACTCTATGTGTGGGATAAAAAAATCCTTAGTATTTCGAATAATTTATACTTTTAACAAAAAGTTTATCTATAAAAATAACCATACAATTGATAAATATGTCTTCATCATGTAATATGATAGAAAAACTTAAGATAGCAAAACGAAATTAAAAACATTAACAAACAAAATTATAAATTAGTAAACATTTCACATATAAATAGTTGTGATGCTACTGCTAATTCAATATACCTATTTTAGTAAGATCATATTAAAAATAAAAAAATATAAGTCCCATCGATTTAGCACTTTTTGTGGTGTTATTGCAGTTTATGTTCATTTGTCCCAAAATTTATACAGTCTTAGCGAATTCCGTATGACCACAATCCCCGATCTAGAAATGTGTGGTGTTCAGGTTTTCAATTTAATCATTTACACCTTTTGATCGACTTATTATGGAAAACTCTAATTGAAAGAAACGAAAATAAATGTTTGTCAAAGTTTTACGTATATTTTCTTTGTTTTCTTAGAAGTGCATATATGAATCAGACTCTTTTGATTCAATAACTGTACGTTATGTTCATTCAAATTATAAATTATATAGGAATAACCTAGAATATCAGGATCCTTTGTCTGGTGTTTTGCACTCTTATTTTTTGTGTAAATCTAACAAATCCAAAATAAATAATTTATGGCAAACAAATTTCATGAATGTGACTTCTTTAAAAATGTTTATGCGGGGTTCACACAATGTCGAATATTGCTCCCATTTGAGATCATAATCGATACGACACGAAAAGGGAAAAAGTCGGATTACTATCCGCAGTTATCTGGAATGTCCTATTATTGTCTGAACGCAATCGTTTAAGTTCGTAACATATTCCTACGGGTCGGGAAAGGTCCAAATAGTTCGGCTAAGCACCCCGACAGTTAAGTGCGTCCCGTAACATTCGGGGAAACCTAACCGATGTCGGATTACAATCGTGTCTATGTCGTGACAGATTCTGTTGTATCGGATCAAAATCCTAACAATGTTTTGTGTATTCTGGACTGGGTCCTGTGGAACGGGAATGATCTCGAGAAATTTTTCATTGCCGTTTTTCTGCCGAAAGAGTCAAGATTCCATCCAGATTCCATCCAGATCTTGTCTATTGTGAACCGTTTTTGCTGAAACCGTTCCGGAACAGTCCCGTTATTAATACGAAATTCGTCAATGATACCCACGTCAGAGTCCCGACAATTACAGAATACAATACGACGAAGACCAGACAAAGCAGTTAACAATGCGATAGAGCAGACCGTGATAGGATTACGTTCCGACAGTACCTGATTATCCCGAGTATGCCGACAGTTTTCGAACGGATAACTTCCGTCAGCGTCGGTCCACTGTGTGTTCACTGTCGGATCTCTGTCGGATTACATTCTGTAGAATCGGAACGCAATCGTGACAGACTCGGTCGAATTTTACCAGGCGAAATTACAAATTGGATTAGAAGCGGATTGACAACGGGATTATCGGGATAAATTCGCTTCGAAACGGTTAAATATCGACGCTTCCTAAACAATATCTGATTGTTGTCGTGATTAAATTATTTGTTTTAAAATTTTTAATTAAAGTGTGAATTTCCATCCACGATTCACAGGATCTTGATGAGACTTTTGACAAAATTTAATCTGGAATGGTCCTGTCAAGGACGTCAGTAAAAACCGTTAATGTGTGACCACAGCTTAAATGGCAAAGAAACACAAATATCATCACATTTAAAAAAAAATAAAAATGTTAATGAATCTGATGTCTTAAGCAGTAATATGAAGATGTATGGATTTATTCAAATTTTTGATCATTTGTTTTAAGTTTGTTAACATTTATAAAGCATGTTTCATGTTATTAGAGTAAAAACACCAGACAATTGGTCTCAAAACGAAAATGTTGCTTTTTCTGTGAACTTTTATACTATTTAGACCATTTTTGAAAGGTCAAAATAAAAACATCACATGTCTGATTATTAAATAAACAGAATAATAGAATAATTATCTTACCGATAATACATAAATACAAATTCCGATTCTGCAGTGTCTAATACTATCAAATTTCTGATTAAAAAATAGTCATTAAACATGTTAATGTCTCTACATTTTCATTGTATGTACACATAACAAACCCTGACCTCATAAGCCAGTAAGATGATCCTGACATCTGTTATTACCGAGGCAGGGGGACTGGAGGAGTAACACCCTAGACAATATCGACGTTTTTCAATTTGAACGAAAATAATCTATTTAAGTTAATAGCCGTTGTTTTATTTTAATTTCCTCGGAGTTCATAATTTCTGTTATTTTACTTTTTACTTATTTCCTTTCAATAAGGAGGGCATACTATTCCCACTTTTACGTGTCTGTACGTCAATCATTACCATATTATGAGATGTATTTTGATTCTGCCAAACCAAACAAAAATATGCGACTTAACTGAAATCCTTTGTGTTGTTTTTGTCTTTTTTTTTAAATTTTGAACAGGCATATAAATTTCGATTGTAGCACTATTTTGAAATACCACCACATTATGCATACATTTAAATATTATTTTACTATATTTCATATGCGAACTGAATTCATATATGAAGAAATGATCAGATCACCATGCTCAGTTAAAAGGGTTATGTTATTCATTTATTCAAAAACCAGTTGTTGGTATGACACGGGTTATGTTCTTCTCATATATGTTATGATGGTATGATACTAAACCCCTAACGGGAAGGATTGTGCCTGATGTTCATATGATGAAATCATAATCTTTCAGTCAGTTTAATTGAAGTCTGGAGCTGGCATGTCAGTTAACTGCTAGTAGTCCGTTATTATATGTATTATTGTCATTTTGTTTATTTTCTTTGGTTACATCTTCTGACATCAGACTCGGACTTCTCTTGAACTGAATTTTAATGTGCGTATTGTTATGCGTTTACTTTTCTACATTGGCTAGAGGTATAGGGGAGGGTTGAGATCTTACAAACATGTTTAACCCCACCGCATTTTTGCGCCTGTCCCAAGTCAGGAGCCTCTGGCCTTTGTTAGTCTTGTATTATTTTAATTTTAGTTTCTTGTGTACAATTTGGAAATTAGAATGGCGTTCATTATCACTGAACTAGTATATATTTGTTCAGGGGCCAGCTGAAGGACGCCTCCGGGTGCGGGAATTTTTCGCTACATTGAAGACCTGTTGGTGACCTTCTGCTGTTGTTTTTTTTCTATGGTCGGGTTGTTGTCTCTTTGGCACATTCCCCATTTCCATTCTCAATTTTATTATGTGCTTAGCGGAGAAGTAGCAAATACCAATTTTCAAGTCCTTAGTTTGACCCGTTCAGCTTTCGATTCAACTTTCTCTTGTCAGTTTTATTGGTAAGAGATGATCAAATCAAGAATTAATAAACTTGTCTTTTCCCTTTTCTTTCAAACACAAAGTCTGGCTTTGTCCTCCAGTTAACTCCTTTTTGGCATATACCATTAAAAATTATAAAACCATGCGTTATTTATTCTAAAGGTTTTTTCCGATTATAACCGTTTTTAGCATGACTTCAATAAATTAAAAATAATATTTTCTTGGGAATCAATATATATTGGTATCTTTTGGTAGCAGAGTATTCCGGATTGTTTGGACACTATTTGTTTTGAAACTTTTAAGTCCTGTTTGGCATAGTGGACACCATTCCTACATTTTAACCACAAAACATCGTGAAAACTATTTTACTTTTATGAAATTCTGAGCAAGATAATTTATGATAGAAGGAGACAGTTTTATGATAGCTGGGATGCCTTAAAGCCGGTATACTAATCGGATATTAGGGTTAAAGATGTATGTGATTCTACTAATTTTTGGAACATTGTGAGCAGATCCATTTGAGCATTTGAGTTTTTTTCTTTCTTGAATGGACTTTTTTAATTACTAGTAGGATGTATTCATATCAATACATCGGGTTTCTATTTTCTAAGAACATTGCACATTTAACAAAACTGTGACGTCCCAATTGACAGTGTATATGAAGTATATCGAGATATGAAAATTCATTGCAATTCAACTAAAGACTGGCAAAAAGATTATAACTACTTACAGCCCATATAATCGCAAAATGCAAATGTTAACCAATTTATAAAATCACACCTTTCGAGAAAAAAAAAATCTGCAGTAACTGAAGCTTCGAGTCTGGCGTACAAAATCATAAGACTTATGTCCATGATTTGATTTACAACCTCTTTTTAGATGCAACCCAAGGTAGACGTTGGTACTCGCTTGTATTTCCAACTCCTAGTAGTCAGATCTTGACATGAAATACCATTGATGTATGAATTTTTCTATAAAAAAAAGTTAAAATAACAAAAATAACGAACTCCGATGAAAATTCAAAACTGAGAGCCCCTAACCATATGGCAAAATGATAAAACACATCAAACGAATGGACAACACCTTTCATATTCCTGACTCTACAAATGTAGAAAATGGTGGATTGAAACTGGTTTTCAAGCTCTAAACCTGTCACTTGTATGACAGTCGCACCAAATTCCATTATATTTATAATGATGCGTGTACAAAACAGACGCAATAGGTAAAATTGTCAAAATACTGATACAGCCATCATGACCGTGTCACAATCTCAATCAGACCAAAAACAAACAAATATAATAAAGATACACAAAAAAGGAAATATAACATTTTAAAACCACATGCATTGCTACTAATACATGTATTTGAAATCAACCCAAATGATTGCATGGCAAAGTTCACATCAACTCGAGTAGAGTCGCGTGTTTGATGTAACTGAATGTTACGTCACACAGGAAGAGATATAAAATAACTTTGTCGTTCTTTCATGTATTCACCCCTAAGAATACTAGAATTATGATTTATAAACAAAATACACCAAATCTTTATAAAGATAACTTTTATTTGTTTTTATATTGTAGATATAAATGGAATGTTAAATCTATCTTTATTGTTGTTTATCAAACACCTTACAAATCATTGCCCTATTACTGTCTTTGATATATTTATCACTGTGGGAATAGTCATTCAAGCGATACTGATTTACCGAATAAATCCGTGAGTTCCATTACTATTTTTTATAATCACGAAAACATCTTGTAATTGTTTTTATAGGGACAGAAATCTAATCAAGTCGAGCCGTACATTGCCAACACACCTGCTGTGGTTAAAAACACTGTTCAAGTGCATATTGACACAAGGAGAGAAAAAACCTCCCAATTTGCTAAGTGAGAGTAAGAATTATTGTCCTTTTCTGAAAGTTGGAAATTGAATTTGAACAAATTAAACAAATGAAAACATTAACCTCTTTTAGCAGGAACAGTTCTCAAATTGCCATTTATAGAATTATTCATCGTCATATTTGCAAACATCAACAATAACAGTCTTTGCAGAAATTAAAATTCTAAAATATTAATATATGTTAAAACATCGGTGTAGATTCTTAGCTGACATTGACCAACGCAAAAAACGAAACTTCTTACAGCTAGATTGAAACATAATAATTTTAATTAAGTTATAGGTAATGAAGTGTCAACCATGTCATGATCAGAGAGGGAACTCATCAGTAGAATTTCGGTGCAACGATTGTGAAAAAAAAACTATGTCATAGCTGTAAATCCCAACAAGTGTCATTCAAATTGGACAGAACCCACAACGTATTCGAATTGCCTACTTGTTCCGTTAAGAATACATCATATGATAAGGAAAAAGAGGATTTTACTGTTAAAATTAACAAATGGGTATTGTGTGATAAACATCACGATAAATAGTTAAATGTTTTTGGTACTAAACACGAAAAGCTATACTTTGTAAAAGACAATACCACAAAGATTGTTGCAATGTTCAAAAAATACATTACGTTGCAGACAACAGCAAACTGGCATCTATCACAGTAAATCTGTTATCAGCAATCAAAGACCGCAATGGTGAAGCAGCGGATAAAGTAGTTTATTTAGAAATTACCAAAGACAAGTGCGAAGAAGAGTTGAAAAAATACTAGAATGGCTATTGATAAAAAGTAAAAACACAAAAATACTGAACTCCGAGGAAAATTCAAAAAGGAAAATCAAAAATCAAAAGGCAAAATCAAAAGTCCAAACACATCAAACGAATGGATAACAACTGTCATATTCCTGACTTGGTACAGGCATTTTCTAATGTAGAAAATGGTGGATTGAACCTGGTTTTATAGCTAGCTAAACCTCTCACTTGTATGACAGTCGCATCAAATTCCATTGCATTGTCAACGATGCATGTAACCAACTAGATTTATTTCAAATGAAGTGGAGTAGGTAATAAACAAAAAGTATGAAAACAACAGAGGTGAACTAATTGAACAAGTCACAGATATGACAGCCGAAATAAAATATATTACTGACAAACAAACATTTATTTAAGAAACTACAAAAATGTCTATAGGGCAAAAATATTCCTGAATTGTAGGTCTTAAATGCATTGGTAAAGATTATAACGAACGCTACCAGACCCTGAAAGAATGCTGTTTACAATCTATTTCCAACAAAAAAACTTTCCTATTAGAAAAAAAACGACTCCACGATTATACGTATTGATCGCATTTTGATAGAAAGCAAATAACAACATGAACAAGATGGATATAAATCTGGAAAATGAAAACATAATATTTTGCTCCTCAGTAGTAAAACGGGAACCAAACGTTACAGCAGATTCTAATTCAGCATTGTCCTTATTAGTTCCTGAATCACCATGATTGTATATGCCGTTTACACATAAATCATCTTTGCCTGGAGGAGAATTGCCGCTCAATTCAGCAGTGTCTGAAACACAAACTACGCAGGTTACATGGGCATCAACTTCTGAAAAAGGCTCATCATCATTTGAGTTTGCTCTAACGAAAAACTATTGAAAAAGAAAATCGACATATTGTTATAAATGATGCAAAATTGATGCCAAATATGACTTAGCTATATCGGAGAAGTATAATCCTAGATGTATGAGTTACAACAAAGATGGTTTTACAAGGGGACACATTCTGCTGATTGGAATACCACATAGCGTTGCTATTATAAATATCAATCACTTTGGTGTATCTGTAATTTAAAATAAACAAGTATGCGTGATAGATACAGATAAATGACAGTTTGTACACCAAATTAATATTTATGACTATTTTCGAGGACTCGTTCATTTCAAAAACAATCTAATAGTAAACTGTAGACAAAATGCTTAATATATATTGATGATTCTGGTAAAAAAATGAAACAGACTAATACTATGAAAAGCGATATCATACTTCTATTTGAATAATAAGGAATATTTACTATGTTAAATCAGGAATTAAACACATTCATGTTTACACTCTTACAAATTATAAACGGTCTAAATACTATCTCAAAGGTCTAAGTTATCCAACGGGATTAACAACCGACAAAGATGATAATCTATTGGTTACATGCCATGGCAATAACACAATTTTGTACAGCAGTCAATAAACTCCATAGCAAGAGTAATTTTGGATAGCACAGATGGCATTGACCGCCCCGTGAGTATAGACTACGATCACCAAAACGATGAACTTCTTGTAGTTAATAACGATGCACATTCATTCAATATTCGTATTCTATAAAAAGTAGAAACATGCTTGATGTGATGGATAAGTTAATTTTTTGTTTAGTAAACTGCATGACTGTCCGTGTGCTACTGCCTTATAGAGCATGAATATACGTTTGTTCTCATTGCAGGTAGTGATAACAATAGTGATGAAATATCATACGTTAATTCATTACATAAAATTGAACGACTGCAATGATTAGTTTATTTTCATATTCATGAATCAGTTTAATTCCTCTGTTATACAATATCCCTCAGCAGCACACACCCGACCATATAAGTCCTGATTTTGTGCATTCTACTTTTGACAAGGGAAAAAAATCATATTCAAATGAAAATGAAAAAAAATCCGCAATTTTGAAATAAAATTATACTCAAATAATAATATTTCAGCTTTTCAAACTGATTTCACACAAGAAAAAAGAGACGGAAAATATCAAGAGGACATTAAAAAATCATAAGCCGACGAAAAACGGACAACTCCAAGGCAAATCACGAAAGACTAAAAAAAACGTGATGAAAAAACACGAACCCCTAAAAAGTTAAACTTGTTTTACAAAATGTCTACCTATTATTAAACATCATATATATGTGAACAATGAGAAACAAATGCTAGTGTTTTCTGGCTATTTTAAAAAAAAAATATTTCCCCCATCTATTTACTTTTAAATTCAGTATTAATAGCCTCGTTCTGGTTATTTGAAGTGTGTGGTCCGTTCTTTTTAGAATACCATGTACCATATACGTAGGTAAGCTGTTTGGAAAAAGCCTCCCTTCAACACCATGATCACCAATTGTCATAAAGATTGTTTGTCTCAGATGTATTCTAATCTGAAAGTTGTTCGTAGTTAAATTCTTTTTTTGTGGATTTGATTAATTGTTTTTACTGTTTTTGATGATTTATTTTGTATGTTCTCGTTTCTCTCTTATCGGATACAGTGATGTTTAATGGGTAATGGACAATAATTCTCTGTAAGATGGTGTGTCTGAAGCACTTTTATGGGTTTACCTTCATCAGTAACGTTGAAAATAACACTATACAGCCGAGGATGCCAAGACGTATGCTTTTAAAAGTAAACGAAATACGAATCTTAAAACTCATTTATCACCAAACCTGGTAACTTTGATAACTATTACCACCAAAAGGCATACAAAAAGTAAATTCACAAACATACTGAAGTCTGAGGAAAACTCAAAACGGAAAGTCCCAAATTAAATGGCAAATTCCAAAGCTCAAACAAATCAAACGAATGCATAACAAATGTCATATTCCCGATTCGGTACAGGCACTCTATTATATATACAAAATACAACCACTTAGACTATTCAACACGTCTGTCAACACGTCTGTACTATAAGTAATACATGAACAAAGAAACCTACAAATCAAATTAACAGGCGACAAAATGTAGTTGCTACATTTTAAAGACTTGAAGAGACAAAAGTATTATGGTGGCTTGTGAATCAATAGATAAGAATCGGTGTATCGGTATGGAAAAAAAGGAGAAAATAAAGAAGAAGAAATCATAGGCGCATTACGGCATGTTTATTCCTTATTTATACTTCATGACATATGATCTTTACGCGCACTTTTACAAGAATAAAAGCACAGGAACAACCTTTTATTACTGTCTATGTGTGTTACATTTTAGTGTTATGTCGTTGTTCTCCTCTTATATTTAATGCGTTTCCCTCGGTTTTAGTTTGTTACCCCGATTTTGTTTTTTGTCCATGGATTTATGAGTTTTGAACAGCGGTATACTACTGTTGCTTTTATTTTTCCTAATATCCCTCTAGACCTCTAACCTGAAACAGAGGACCCCATATCTTTGCAAGCTTAAGGCGCCCAATAAAACCGGTGCGAGCTACAATGTCTGCTTGATGTTGTTTAGGTTGTGACATGTAAAATTTAAAACAAAATGAACAATATATGGAAGCAAAATAATGACAAAGTAGATACATTTTGCATGCAAAATACTTTCTCTGACTATGAGGTTTTCGTAGGTTTTTCTGATTGGCCTCTAGTCAAATGTCCAGGTTACTAAGGGTATCGAGATTAATCCCGAAAAATAAAATGCATGTAGTATGATAGGATATCTATATCTACTCCCGGGTTAAAAGAAAACACAAATAGGGTCAAAACATTTCGTCGAAATCATGTTTTTGTCATTAAAAAAAAAATCAATGACCTTATGATAAGTTGTAGAATACATTTAGCTGTAAACAAGTAAAGTCGAAAAATAATGTAGGGCATTCATAACTCATAAAGTGGCAAATCAATGGCAAAAAACTGAAGACGATAATAAACAAGTCGACAAAACAATATGAGGAAATAATTAAGACTAAGGAACACGAACATCACCAAAAAACTTTGTGTGGGGATCCTAAAAGCCTTTGAAGGGTGCAGAGCCCTACTGAATAAGTAAACCACGACATGTTCGTAGTCGTGAGTATACATGCTGTGTTGAGTCTCATAAGTTATGGCACATTGAAGGAGAAGAGGACACGGTTGTTGTAACGACAATTGGAACCTATCCGTAGTAATCTGTCTGACAGAAGCCAAATCGTGATGATGTCCGTTGATGACTGATTTTTTTCTATTTGGAACCATAAAATCCTCTATGAAGATAATTATTGTAAAAACGCAACTCTGGAAAATCGTATCGACTGTGTGATATATACTCCGTACGAAGGTGGTGCTAGAATGACGATACGAATAAATAGAAAGTTAATCATACAGTAACTGTAATAATCCCTAGCATTATGTCAAAAACTTGTGTTCTCAATCGACCCCTTTTCATTTTCTAGATGTAAAGCAGACGTAAATTACCCCCCCCCCCCCAAAAAAAAAACCACACACGTTTAATGCGTATAATTTTTTTCTCACAAGATAATCATTTTCTACACCTGGAATCCTCTCTAAATTTCTGCAGCGATTATAATGCATCTATTCATTAATATTATCTTTGATAAGTTAATTTTAAAATCAAAATGATTTCAGTTTAAAATGTATAATCCCCACACACACGTATAATTTCGCTCTCACGTGAAAATCTACAACAAATTCCTCATAAATTTCTTCAGTGATTGCAATGCATCTATTCTTTTAACATTATCTTTGATAAGTTCATTTTAAATGATAATAATTTCAGTTTAAGAAAAATAAACCCTTCATGGCCCTCCTCTTTATAAAAGTATTGATTGAAGTTTAAACGACATAGTATGTCCTTGTTGCTACGGTGTAATTGATATTTTTGTAAAGGTTTATAAAGGTAAGTTTTAAAATAGTGCATTGTATACAATATTTGAAATGATATTCATATTTTTAAACTGGAACACACAAAAGAAAAACGAAGCTAATGAGGACAATTCGTTGTTGAAATCAATTTTATAAAATAAGGTATGGTATAACATTTTGCTACTTTCGTTTTTGATTAGGAATGTGAAATGTACATAGAAAAATAACCTTGTTTATCCGTCTGAATTAAATTAAATAATTAAACAATTTGATAGAACTGTTCGAGCGTATGACATTTGCGCCGATTAAAAAAAATTCTCATTCTTTCATTTGTCCGATTTCTTTTTTTCATTTGCGCCGATTTTATATTTGCTCCTCATTGGACTTACAGGCAAGTTAATCCTTGTACATGTACTATACCTTGAAGGTATATTGGTAAAATCTGGTTATAAACGTTGTTCACTTAGGTTTAAGTTAACTTTGATTCATATTGTTCTGGAACTTCGTTGTAACACGATGGACATATTGCACACTGAAATGAGCCAAGGAGTCAAATTTGTAATCATCGACGGCCATACATATCGGAAGGTCAGTGTCCTGAAACATAACAACATATCTTATCGATGTACCATCAAATCGTGTAAAGACAGAGTCACCACGGATTCTGATGGTCTGACTATTGTCAAAACACAGAACGAACATAACCATGTTGCAGATGACCGAAAGACAGAGGCTAAAGAACTACGGGTACGGTCAAGGTAAAAGTCTAGAGATGTTTTTATGGATGTTATCAAGAAATCCAGACAGCTACGTGTGTTAGAATGCAAACTCTAGAAATGCCATCATTAGTACGTAAGCCAGACAAAGAAAAGATGGACTTCGATATTGACAATTACGACAAATATAGAAGAAACGAAATCACAAGAAAAAAATATATTAGATGTGTTGCCTATAAATACACGACAAGAACAGATTTATGATTTTAATGTATTCCGTTTTTATGGATTTGAATGCTGTAAATAGATTTTTAATTCGTCATTTTAATATAAACAGAGTGCTTTTATCTTAGCTTTTTACTTCTTGATTTTAAAGTATGTGAATATAGTGCTTTTAAATTGACTTATCCTGCTCGAAATCCTACTTTCATCACCCCGTGGTGAGCAGGGGACAACAGTTATATACATGTTATGATTGACAATTCATAACATTTGTACAACTGGCTAACGAAAGAGGTCTATAATGATAAATGACAAATAACATGACAATGATGGAGATTTGTCTCATTGGCACTCATACAACATCTTCTTATAATCTATTCACCTGTAATTTACCTGTAAAAAAAATTCGGCGCAAATGAAAAAAATTAATCGGCGCAAATGAAAGAAAAAATCGGTGTATATGAAATGCAGATCGGCGCAAATGCAAAACGCCGAACTGTTCTTTAAGGGATTCAACTCAAATATATGGCTACTCTAACACCTAAATTATCATGAATGACATGATGAGGGACAATATGATATACGAAATTCAAAACATCCATTAAAACATACCAAAAAGCCCACATCAAATTTCATTTTATTACTATAATACATAATATATGAGCACGAGAGTTGATTAATATAAAAAAGAAGATGTGGTATTATTGCCAATGAGACAACTCTCCACAAGAGACCAAAATGACATAGAAATTAACAACTATAGGTCACCGTACGGCCTTCAACAATGAGCAAAGCCCATACCGCATAGTCAGCTATAAATATACCATTTAATGGAATTCAGCTGACCAAGAATCAATTAAACCATCGGCAATCAAAACACGGTCGCCAAATCCTACTTATGAAACTCATCGTAGATACCAGTATTTAAAATTTTGTAAGCCAGACGCGCGTTTGTTCTACAAAGGCCTCCTAAATGATCTCGAATAAAAAAAAAAGACTAAGGCCAAATACAGCATGGAGCTAAAGAGCATTGACGATTGTTTGAGATTTCAAGCGGTTCTATTATTCTTTATTGATTTGAGAATTCAGATTTTATCCACACCCGCTAACTAATTATAGATAATTGAATTCTCTTTAATCTTACCACATAGGGAATGGGGAAATACTTGTCCGCGAAACGTCGTGAATAGGAAACGTTTAGTTTTGAAGTCGACACTGTGTTGTGAATTTCGTGAGTGTGTGAGTTCGTATGTTTTATTTGATTGCATTGTATTTATGTTTTGGGAAGGTTAACTTTCTGGTAATAAGACCCGTCACGGCCTGGCTGGGGAATTGGGTAGGCAAATGCTCACATTAATCTGTACCGATACAGGCTCCAAATGTCCTCCTTTATACGCCATAACTATGGTGGTGCTCCTATTTAAAGGAGGCTCATACGGAGACAAGAAGAAGAATTCCGTAGGATATTCTTGTCAATAATTAAAACCATGCCTAACGACAGAAACAAAACAAGACAGCAAGATATCTAGATGACAGCAAATGTTCATCAACAGTTGTGACGTGTATATACAAAATGCCAAGCTATAAATCGTCGTGAGCCTAGAAATATGATAAAACAAATTGATACTATGAATAATATGCTATACTCATCACTTTCTGGAGGACAATAAATTCTGAACATTAACACAAAATCTTATACATTACATAAAAAGGTTTTAAATGAATTGAAGCAAATAGCAATAACAGTCAGATTGTTAAAAGATCATTTTATTGAATAAAACATTTCTGTGTTCGTATTGAAGAGTGTCGTGAGGTAAAAACATTTACCAAATTGAAGGGACAATCAAAAGCTATTACTTGATCTATAATATATAGAACGAGATTTTACAATCCTAAACATAATGAGTTTTATAACTTTCGTATGATGTACCGCATAAATTATAACACGTTTCTTAAATTTAACAGCACAAGAAGAAAAGCACTTACAAACAGCTGAAATGAATCGATATTTGACATTTTTTTCACAGTTAAAGTAGGCAATACATTAAAGGTATTTAGATAAGGCGTTAATTTGAGACGTGATGGGGACTGTTTTACTATTTGAATCTCTGTGGAGCGTACTGCCTTCAATGTAGGATAATTTACAATTCCATTCCCAGGAACCTCAGTTCAGTAATTGCGTCATAACAATACCACATTGTAATCTGCTTTGTCGGCCGGAACAACAGAATTGTGATTGCTTGAAGTGTGTTTTTAATCCTTTAATTGGTTGTATCATTAACCCTTCTGTAAAATATACTAGAGATGTGCTTAAATCTATTAAAACAATTTTTTAGACATATCTGGACTGTTTTTTACAGTGTTGAGTTTAACAAAATATCATAGAACTGTACGAAATTTAATCTTAACGGTCAAATACAATATTGATATTCTGAATATTAATTTGCCATCAGATCAGCTCTATTGTAAGATGAATTAAGAGGCTTTAACTTTAAATTTTTATGATATTGTCATGTTTTCTTTTTCTAACGTATAGAAATGGACGATGATAAATGGGAAAATGCTAATGTGCAAGACAAGCACACCGAAGTGTTTCATATATATGATAACCAACAAGATGATCCTGAGTATTCAAAGAAATTAGATATTATATATGAGTGCCAGCAACATGTAGGAAATGACAGCTCAGGAAGATTACCTCTGAATATTGCCGTGATTGGACCTCCAGGTTGTGGAAAGTCGTCGTTTCTCAACACAGTTTTTGCTAGTTTCAATACTGACAGTTGGCGGCAAATTGCACCTATCGGATTTTATAAAATACGAGGTTGTCAATTACACTTCACGGAACGTTTCAAAAGGTTAGTGAAGTCAATTTCTTAGTAGACTAATTTCAATAAAACATAGTGGCCAATGCCGATCTAACTATATTGTTATATATACGCAAGTGTTTACCTTCCAAAATCACCAATGTTAAATCGCGGTATATTTCGGGGGTACATATTACTCAATTACTAATTTTCGATTTAGTGTTTTAAATTGTTGTTTATCTTTTCGTCGTTTATTTTTTTGTCAATTGTACAGACCGTTTCCTTGTTTTTATAACAAGGATACAAATATATAAAAAAAATATTCTCAAGCGTTAGTTTAATTCCGATGCAGCAATTAGTATTTATGCATGAATAATTAATTGAATCTAGCGTTAGTCTTACTAGACGTTTTAGTAAAAGGGTATTTACACTACTGCAAAATCAGAAACCGATCTACCTGAAATTTAGTCGAAAATGCAAATACCGATATCATATCATAGTACATCATGTATAAATTTATCAGAAGGTCTTTTTCCCGCTATTTGTCAATATTATAAAGCATTGTCTTGCCTACCGTTCATAATACCAATCCAGTGGCGGATCCAGCAATTTTCATAAGTGGGGGCCCACTGACTGACCTAAGAGGGGGCCCGCTCCAGTCACGCTTCAATGATTCCCTATATAAGCAACCAAATTTTTTCCTAAAAAGGGGGGGGGGGCGGGCCCCCGCCCGCCCCCCCCCCCCCTAAATCCGCCTCTGCAATCGATCATAAAGAGCTTTGTGTAATTTTTAGAGCAACACGTATGTTCTTCTATGTTTTTCTTTTTGTTTTGCTACGAAGATGAAAAGTAGAAGTCTCAGAACAGATGAATTGAAAAAGTAATGAACATGTACAATTAAGAAACTGAACCTTCATTGTAGTTTGTTGTCTCAAGCTATATCTAAATAATGCGTCCTTGTATAAATGCGGTTTAGAGCTGACATTTGAAAAAAAAAAGAAACTCTTCAAGAAAGTAGAAAGTTTGTAGAATACATGCATCCGTTCACATATTTTGAAATTGAAATAAATACTAGTATTGAACATGTTGAAAGGAAATAGATTTCATTTCTTAGGAAAGTCATTTGCGTTCGTTCATACTGAAAATTAAACGAGATAATAGGTATGGTCATTTCATTATATTTTAATTTAGGTATTTTAAATCATGAATACAACACATCAATTCTAAAACGACAAATATAAATAACAACTTTTAGACATACTGGAAATTATTTATAAAACGTTCAAGAACGATAAAATGAATTAAGATGTATTACAATATTTCCTATTCAACTTGAGCAGCTACACTAAAAAGGACTATTACAGAGGAGGCTCCAAAGATGACGGTGTTCTGTTACCAACGTTTTTGGACATGACTGGTTTTTCTGATGAAAATTCTAAAACTGTTCTGGATCTGTTAGAGATGGTATTTTCTGGTAGAATTAAAGAGCAGCAGAAACTGTCGGATTTCGTACAGGGAGCCAAACACATGTCTTCAAGTGTAAATCATTATAACAAAGAGGTCAATCATCTACCGGTCGATCGAATCATTGTTGTTTGCACACTTGATCCTGTTTCAGCTTTACCATCTGATTTATTGTCTTGCATAGTGGAAGCTTCAAGAAAAAACAGAGGTATGTTTCCGAATAATTAATGTTTGAGGCACGAACTATTTTTTTCGTGACATTTATAGCACAAGAATATCTAAAAATCAGCATATGTTAAGTTATATTGTTCACTGACATTTCTGATGCAGGAGCGGATCCAGCCATTTTAAAGGGGGGGGGGTTCCCATCCCAGAGTAAAGGGGGGGGGGGTTCCAACTATATGCTCCCATTCAAATGCATTTATCGTCCAAAAAAAGGGGGGTTCCAAATACTGATAACTTTAATAAAAGAAACAGTCAGATCAATCAAAACAAATATAGTTTTATATGACCACGATTTATGTTAGACTTACTCGTTTACAAATTTTGTAGCAGTTGTTTTCTTCACTCTTAATGACTTCAATTCACACGAAGTCACACATTTGTTTGGCCAAGTATATGACATTATAAATGGGTCCTAAAACGAAATGTATACCCATCTGTCATCCAGATTTAGAAAAAAAGTTGTTAATGTTTCCTTGTAATAACATAAACGGTACCAATGTTTCTACAACAGATGCGCATTTCGACAATCAATGTCTCTTAAGTGATGTTCGAGTCTAAAATATTTGAAAATCCAAAGCTTATTTAAAAATTAAGAGCTGTAAGCAAAAAAAGATACATGCCTTAAATTTAGATTATTTCAACGCAAAATCCGTATTTAAATGCCATTTACGAAGTTACATATAATCAATGAATAACGATTTTTGCAATGTATAAAAAATGTATATTGTATGACAGTTTTTGCAAGTTTTCTCTTTGCTAATGATTAACTATTCCTTATTGTGCCTTATTTTTATAGATATTCCCGTTTATGGAGTTTTGACAGGAAGAGATAAATATAATCCAATATATAACGATAAAGCATGTAAAGTGTCAAAGAAAGTAACCAAATTTTGTCAGGTTCTTGGACTGCCAAAACATCGGTTTGCATATATTACAAACTATTGTGAAGAGTCTGATCCGGACCTTAAATATTTGAATACAACTATTCCACAGTTCGACGTACCAGTTCTCCGGTTCTTGAAACAGGTGATTATTAAAAAAAAATCAGAATTTCCAGTTAATAAGCTCCGTGATAATTCCTATTGCGGCGTTTATCTCTAAATGTTGAAAAAAAGATGTATTCCCTGTATTAACCAATGCAGGTAATAAAATTATCTAAATGTTCAAAAGCAAAAACCAGGTTAGAAGTGAAACAAATAACAAAGAATGAACTAAAATGAACACAACAAAAAAGACATTACATCACAGAAACAATTAGAACGAATGAATTAAAACATTGCACAATACCTTAAGTTTGTATCAATATTTTTATGCTCAAACGTAACATGGCAGTAATCATTGAATCTTATACTGTAAAATGCATATATTGTTTTTGATGTACACGTCATGGTAGTATAATTTTAATATGAATTTTAATCAAGTTCTGACGTGAAAATACCAAACAACACAACACTTCTATCGAAAGGTTAGACGGTATTCAAAAATGTTCAAGCAGAACAAAATATTCTTGCCATGAATCAAGTTACACTCGTCCCCGGTTTCTTTTATTTAAAAAAGCCGTCCAACAAACTGACAAATGTCTGTCGCTGAAACGGAACTCTATCGTAGTGGAAGATATTAGCAAGCAAAATCAAGGGAATTGTGCAAATGATGATACAAGCATGAAACTTAGCACGAAGCATCATTATTATATACATTTTAAGAAAAAACTGCTGGCCATGAAAAAAAATCATTTTTTCAAGATGACCACCACCTTTTCTAAAATGGCTGTTTTTTCAAGATTAAAATACTTATTTTTCTGGAAAACGTTTTCTTTGACCTTCTTTAAGAAAAAATATTATCAGGTTTGGTGGATACCTTCTTTACATGTGACGAATATACTTAAAATGAATATTTGACATGTTCTGGGTTTGCACATGCGTGAAAATGTTACAAAATTCGCACACAAACTTTTCAACTATTTATTACATGCTTAGCGCATTTTGAGTTTTTAATGATGTTATGAATTTGTTTGATGACGTTTTTTAAGGTTATGATACACATGCGTTAAATAATTTTGCGCATGCGCAAACTATTTATAAATAAAGAACGAATTACACGCACTACAGGGGCACAATGACGGAAATCGTAGTTCTTCTAACAGATGAGGATTTGAATTTCTTAAAAATATCTTGGTCGTCATTCATTCCTCTAAGCATCTAGGCTCTTCTGTTCAAATATAAAGTGTTACTTCTTTGACGCCACTGTTTGAAAACACGCACTTTCAGTTGCAATGATCAAGCATTCGAGGGATAAGGTGAAAAAGGTGTTTAAGTTTCTAAATATCGGGCAAACATCAATTATAGCTGCAGATAAACCCTTTGGTATTGGCTAAGCAATTTCAGTTGGAATGGCAATATTTGTACGGAGAACATAAGTTTATCGTGATGTTTGTTGGATTGTCCATGGCTTGTTTTGAAATTCTGAGTGATATATATAGTGGATGGACATGTGTCCTCGCTGAAGCCGATATTGCAATACCTAGAGCGGCAGATGCTTTTCAAGTATGTTCAAATGTAATTAGGAATTGACAGGCGCATCAGATAACTGCATGTGGTTTGCTTGAATTGGTAATGCTAGTCGTTATGAAAGCGTAAACACAGGAAATATGGTTCATGGCTTTGTGACGTTGAAGTATGTTATCAACGGGTGTAAGGAAAGAGAGTCATATCGACCACAGTTTAATTTATGGCGTTCAATTATGAATTACGAACTTCATGTGTCTTCAGTAGTACGCTCATATCACGAGTCAAATATCGTACTCTACAAACAGTCCATATCAAGCATGATACCAATCTATGCAAGATATGGATTCCCTTCACAAACATCAACAACAGGTTGCAATGAAATTTGTAAATGGTAATTTTAACTGACCGTAAGACCAGCAAGTTGATTTTATTATATTACAAATGACCAGGCACAAGCACAGAATAATGAGTCGTAAATGGCGATGTTGGTACCATACGTTTAATCAAAGATCATTTGGAGACGATGGATGGTAGCTGGAGCAGAAGTCAGTAGACTGGTAGATGAATTTGAAAGATTCAGTGGTTTGAGTTATTCTACAACCGATGAACGACGGCATGAAGACTCTACGAAATCACTAACGGATTTCTTCGAAAAACTTTAAAAGCTTTCTAAAGTAATAAACGAGTTTGGAAATCTATTTCTAGAAGAGTCGTCAGACTTGTACAAAATGTACTCTTTTAAGGAAATTGATGATTCAAAAGTAGGTAAGATATGTATATAAACTCCACGATATTGTGTCCAAACAGTACGATCTTTTGAAGCAAATCTGCTTTTTTAACCAGATGAAGAAAAACGTTTCCATATACAAGCCGTAAAATGAAACTGGAAACTTTTTTTGTCAAAAAAAAAAGCTAGAGTACCTGAACACTGATTGGGATCTCTTTTCTAGACTTTTCATTTCTTCTTTAGCCACGAACACCAAACTGCCCCTCCGTCTTTGTGTCAGGACGAGGTATTAAATCGCAGCAAATTGGCATACTTGAAAAATTCTGCGATTTGCCATCAACTGATCAAAATTCTGACGCATTTTTCGTTGGTATGGCAGCAATGGTTAATTGTTTGCCACCACTTGGGGCAAACATATGTGATGATTATGCAAATAATATCATACTGCCTAACATAAAATCTTCCTTCAATAAGTATCCAAGAGTAAACATCGATTTGATGTTTACTAAATTAATTATTTAAAGGCAGGGACGAAAACAAAAGGCAAAGCACTGGTGCTAGACGGGAAAATGCTGGTTCTGGTAGAACGCCAAGGATTTGGAGTAGTTTTCTTCGTGAAGATGACAACAAAACAGAATTGTTCAAGTTTCTTGCCGACAGAATTGCTTCCTTAGAGACTAATGAAAATGATTGTGCTACTCAAGGTGAAAATATTCTTTGCAATTTCAATACGGATACATCCCAGTTATCCCCTTGTAACCATAAAAAAGCAAATACACGAATAATTGTCCATGATAAGCATGCTGCTGAAAATGGTTGAAAAAAGTAATTTTAAGAAGTACTGACTTACATGTAGTAGTATAAGGAATTGCAGTACTCGCAAGATTAGGTGTGGACAAATTGTGGAGATAGGTATTTGAAGGAATAAAGAATGTTGATGGCTTCCTGTACATGTCATATCAAATGCGTTTGGTCCTCATGTAGCAGCCTTTTCTTCTTCCATGTATTTAGTGGGTGTAACACTGTTATCGGCACTTCATCGAAAAGCGAAGAGGTCAGCTTGGCAGACATTTGAAGTATTCTCAGATGTAACGGTCGTTTTTGACCGATTTTGTATGAAGACACAGACATAGACATCATAGAAGTATTTGTTTGCATCATGCACGGAAACATCACCGTTTGCTGTTAAGGAGACACGATTAAAATCGTTTGCGAGGAAGCAGCGGCCTTATGATGCTATTCCGCCTACCACAAAATCATTATCATTAACTTTGGTAGGCGGAAAATCATCATAAGGCCGCTGCTTCCTTGCAAACGATTATAATCTTCTGGAGCACATCAAAAGAGAAGCATATCAGGGTGGACATGGTTGGGCTTGTCCGGATTTATGCTTTGGATAGGTTCATATACCAAGTCATAAACACAGGAGTTGGGTTAAAAAAAATGACAATTGGAAACCAAAATGGACTGCCGCTGATTCTCGTGTCATGATTTTTTGAAATGCGGAAGCAAAAAATTCAGCTGTGTTGGTAACTGCAAATGCTACCGTTCTGGCCTCCTGTGTACATGCTGGTGTATTGGTAACTGTCAGATAATTATCAGATAAGCAACCTCTCTTTCTAAACAAACTAT
The DNA here is from genome assembly GCF_965363235.1 of Mytilus galloprovincialis. NCBI lineage: Eukaryota > Metazoa > Mollusca > Bivalvia > Mytilida > Mytilidae > Mytilus > Mytilus galloprovincialis. The sequence goes on along the minus strand of NC_134845.1, from coordinate 76,055,220 downwards.
ATATGCATTTGAACTTAACAAAGTCAGTGATATATCTTGTTAACTTGATAGAAATGATAAAATTTACATTTTCAACGTTTAGCCGCCATTTTGGGACCGGAAGTCACCTTTTTATTCATGTAGGTATTGTTTTTTCGTACTTTAGGAATTGTGATTTAAGTTTTATCAAAACTGAAATTGGATTATACATATTCCACAGCTTTCAAAAGATTTACGAAATGTTACCAATTGAATATGACGCCATTTGCAAATGAGCGGTGGCCATCTTGAAAAAATGATTTGTTTTTATGGCCAGCAGCTGATTTTATTTTAATATCATTTAAACCACCCATATACCAAATTTCATGCTTGTATCACGATTTGCACAATTATGTCCATAATATCTCCCACTAACTCTGTGAATATTCTGCATGTATTATAATCAAAATGGACAAACCATTGAGATAAAGCATACATAGGCCGAAAAATTCAGTTTTGATTGCCTTACAGGGAAAACGATAGATTCACTATACATGTAAACATCTTTATCATTACCCTATTGCATCTTTGTGATTAGTGTATTATATTGATCCGACACACACACAAAAATATTTTTCAGGTTCTTATTCCCACGTGTGAAGACAGATTAAGGAAAACGGTAAGGAAATAAAATAGGAAACTTCATTGATGTTCCAGTTGCTAAATATTGTTTGATTAATAGAAAGCTTAAGATCACATGAAAACAACAACCTTACTTTGTGACGAACCACACTGATCACCAAAAGAAACCCACCGAAGATAATCAAAACGCATTTTGACCGACAACATATTTGTTGAGTTAGGTGGAATGATAATTCAGTAGATTTAGTTGGGCATCACTACTTGACGACCCGTTTTTAAAACCAATATGAAAAAGACTTAGTGGCTTTGAACCAGCTTTCAGTAACTGCGAGTACTCTCAGATCTGTACTAAGTGTCTTTTTGTTGTTGAGATGGGAAGTACCCGGTCACGTCCACTATGTGTAGTATTGTATTTGTATCCATCTGATGAGTTAAGCCTTTTTCAACTGATACTAGTTGACCGATGCGATATTGCATTGTCCCTTGCACTCCTTAGATACCAATACAGTCGTCTGATTTTAATTTTACTGATTGTGTCCTTATGCCGAATGTAACATTTAGACTGAGAGAAACGCTTGCCTACTCGACGCATCTGGTCTCGCTTCTTTTGGAGTTGCTAGATGTTTGTTTTTACCAGAATGTTTCTGTCTTTCGTCGGTTGTCAATAAGTCAACATCGATAAAATATGGAGTTTTTTTTCTTAGAGATATGAATAAAATTGAGAAAGGAAATGGGGAATGTGTCAAAGCGACAACAACCCAACCATAGAGCAGACAACAGCCGATGGCCACCAATGGGTCTTCAATGTAGCAAGAATTCCCACACCCGTAGGTGTCCTTCAGCTGGCCCCTAAAAATATGTATACTAGTACAGTAAAAATCATACAAGACTAACAAAGGCTAGAGGCTCCTGACTTGGGACAGGCGCAAAATTGCGGCGGGGTTAAACATGTTTATGAGATATCAACCCTTCCCCTATACCTCTAGCCAATGTAGAAAAGTAAACGCATAACAATGAAACATTCAAAAAGTCCTTTATTGTCGTAGTTCATTAGAACTATAATCTCTAAATGTTCTTCTATCTAAGATAAGCCTTGTAATCCGTGTATGGTATTAAAAAGCTATTGATTGTCCTTCACTATATCTAAGCAGGTTATAGACACCCAGAAAATTAAAAAAGTAAAGGAAAGATTACTTGCAAACTGTAAGAGTCTAGTTGGTAAAAGCGGCCAGGGTAAAAAACCGCTAACAATTGCCGTGATTGGATCACCTGGAGGAGGAAAGTCGTCTTTTCTCAATACTGTTTTTGCTGCATTGGGCAATAAACGATGGATCGAACACGCAAAATGTGCTGATACTGGTAAAACAGGGAAACAGATTACTCAAAGTCTTAAACGGTTAGAATACGATATGATTACGCATTTACTGTTGACTGCTATTTTTGACATTTTTACCGTTTATTTCAGTTTGTTTTGTTCATATATGCATATCTGCAATATCAATATTTTTTTTGTCCACATTACCATCCTTGTTTTCTCAAGTGTATCATAAAATTGAGAATGGAAATGGGGAATGTGCCAAAGAGACAACAACCCGACCATAGAAAAAAACAACAGCAGAAGGTCACCAACAGGTCTTCAATGTAGCGAGAAATTCCCGCACCCGGAGGCGTCCTTCGGCTGGCCTCTAAACAAATATATACTAGTTCAGTGATAATGAACGCCATACTAATTTCCAAATTGTACACAAGAAACTAAAATTAAAATAATACAAGACTAACAAAGGCCTGAGGCTCCTGACTTGCAACCTTAAATCAAATTTAAAAGCAAGCCTATCATATTTCTAAGTATTTCAAAATCTTATAAATAAAGGAAACATTGTTATTATTAAACAATTATAATAATTAATTGCAACACTTTTCTGCAAAATTGAAATTAAAAAAACACTATATACAATGTAATACGGAATATAATCGGCGAGCTGGAAAAATACGCATTCTTTAAACTGCCTTAAATGTGTCAACATAAAATCTTTAGTTTTAATGTGTTAATGTGTTCAAAGCGTTTCAAATAATATAGATACTCGGTGATATTTTAATTCTGCACGACTGGTGCGTGCATGATTCTTGAGCAAATGCAAAATGCAAGTATTTTTATGCCAATAAGACGATACATTGTCGCACCACGGCACCATACCATGTTTGCATGGAGGTTTAAAATGAGAAATGCACCTTATGCAATTTAGTAAAAAACAATGGTTCAACCATCTAAAATACAAGGCTGCATAAAAGGTTAATGTTTAAAATATATAACCATATATTGATATTTGTTGCTTTTTCAAAAGTGTTTGGCAGAATCTGCGTTCTTAGATATAAGAAGATGTGGTATGAGTGCCAATAAGACAACTCTCCATCCAAGTCAACATTTATAAAAGTAAACCATTATAGGTCAGAGTAAGGTCTTCAACACGGAGACTTGGCTCCCACCGAACAGCAAGCTATAAAGAGCCCCAAAAATTACTAGTGTAAAACCATTCAAAGGGGAAATCTAACGGTCTCATCTATATACAAAAACGATAAATGAGAAATACTTATGAACCACATCAACAAACGACAACTACTGAACATCAGATTCCTGACTTTGTACAGGTACAAACAATTGCAGCGGGTTTAAACGTTTTTATGGTACCAAACCTTCACCCTTATGTGAAACAATAATGTAACATCACAATATAGAAAGACACACTAGGATATATGTTCATATATGAATACATTTTAAAACTTGTGGTTTGCTACAATCTTCATCGAATTGTGCATAATAAATTATAAAATTGGTATCATCAGTACTTTCTAAATATGTATGCGATAAAAAGTTTCTCTTTGTTTTGATACATCTTTCTCTAAATAATTTTATTACCAATCGCTGCTGTTAATCGTTATTAAGGTTGTATGAAATATGCACTTTTTCTGTTCTTTAATACTGTGCTATTAATGCAAATGCCTAAAGGTGTTTTTTTTCGTAGACCCAAAAAATATTTGGTATCTGCTGTTTGCCAATTGCATTCAATAAGTGTTTTATTACTCACTTCAGTTATCTTTGATTATTATGAAAGCCATTGTGTAGAATTTCACAATGAATAACACAGTTTAAATTGTTTTTGATAAACCTCCAAATTAACAAACCCTTTTTGGAATAGTAAGGCTTTTCTACCTCAGGAATAGATTACCTTAAGCCCCAGTCCCACTAGACCACGATCGCACCACACTCACCGCAATCTAAAATAAATCTAGATCGTGGTGAGGTCGCGGTATGAGCGGCATGAAAATGTTAATTTTCGTTGCTTTCACGATGCTACTACGTCCTAATTACGCTTCTACAACGATCCCGCTACGATTAAGGTGGTACCTAACACTACAGGGAGATAACTCTGTAAAATCAGCAGAACGTTTTAATGACGTTGTGTTCATAAGGGAATATTAAGCTTCTTAATGATCAAAATAAGTGTTTGTCAAACTGCTATATAACCAGTGTAATTTTTCTGATTAAACGGTTGGTTCAAATTTTTGGAAATTTTAAAATTTTTGTCAAAGGGTGAAAGTAAATACTTTGTAAAAATTTTAAGAAAATTAAAAGAGCCAAATTAATTTTAGTTAAAGTGTTAGGTACCACCTTAAACCACGTTCTCACCGCGCTTATTCTGCGACCTCACTACGCTTATAAAGATCTTTCTACGCTCTTCACGTTCTCACAGTCACTACGACCATACCACGCGTTATCCGATTGCAACACGATTTTACTGCAATTATAGCACGTTCTTACCACGATTATACTACGTTCATACCGCGATCTTACTACGTTCTCAGCAATACCGTCAATATCGTGTTTCATATCAATATAGTTCCGTTCCTTCTATTTCTGATTAAAACGGAGATTTCTCGGAAACAATACAGTCATGCCACCAAAATCTACTAGAACACTTGGGCGTGGTGGTAGGGGTTGATGTAGAGCAGAGGGAGCAAAGTATGAACGCCATACTAAACACCAAATAGTACACAAAAAACTAAAATTAAAAATAGTACAAGACTAACAAAGGCCAGGGGCTCCTGACTTGGGACAGACGCAAAATAGTGGGGTTAAACATGTTTGTGAGATCTCAACCCTCCCCCTATACCTCTAGCCAATGAAGAAAAGTAAACGCATAACAATACGCACATTACAATTCAGTTCAAGAGAAGTCTGAGCCTGATGTCAGAAGATGTGACTAAAGAAAATAAACAAAATGATAATAATACATAAATAACAACAGACTACTAGAAGTTAACTGACATGCCAGCTCCAGACTTCAATTAAACTGATATTTTACACATAAGTAGTATAATACTTGTCATCAAGAGATGTCAGAACGACCAATCAAACCCAAATTACAACCTATTGCTGGTCCATAAAGCTCAAATGACGATATTTTAGTGAACGATAGCAGAGATGACACAGATGTGTCAATATATATAGGAAGATGTGGTATGAGTGCCAATGAGACAACTCTCAATCCACGTAAAAATCTATAAAAGTAAACCATTATAGGCCAAGGTACGGCCTTCAATACGGAGCCTTGGCTCACACCGAACAGCACGCTATAAAGGGCCCAAAAAAAAATACTAATGTTAAACATTTAAACGGGAAAACCAACGGTCTAATCTATATAAAAACCAGAAGCATGGTTGAGCCGTTAGGGCAAATGGATAAATACATTCAGACAAAAAAAATCTAAGGAGTTTTTTTTATATATTTTATGTGAAAAATGATTAAAAATGATGGTCGTAGTGTGAACGTAGTAAGGTCGTGAGAAGAGCGTGATGAGAACGGCAAGGGCGTGCTAGAATCGTACTATGGTCGTGAACAGCGTGGTAAAGTCGTAGTGGAAGCGTAGTTGGGTCGTGGTGTAAACGTGATGGTCGTAGAAAGGTCGTGATAACGTCGCTGTGAGATCGTAGCGCAATCTCTCCGAATAGAATCACGCTCTCGCTACGATTGTACAGCGACCTTTGCGATCTTACTACGATCTTAGTGCGCTCTCACTACGCTTCTACTACGACCTAATTTCGCCACGACCGCACCATGATTGTTTTGAATATGTTCAAAGTTGGCCACGCTCTTCACGATCTTGAAAACCTCACCACGACCGTGGTACGACCTTACTGAGACTTACACGATCGTACCACGATCATCAAAATTTGCATTTTTTTCACAGATCGTAGTGCGATCGTGGCCTAGTGGGACTGGGGTATTAGCTGTATTTGGCAAAACTCTTAGGAATTTTGGTGCTCAATGCTCTTCACCTTTCGTACTTTATTTGGCCTTTTTCACTGATGAGTCTTTTGTAGACGAAACGCGCGTCTTGCGTAAATACAATATTTAGTCCTAGTATCTGTGATGAGTTTATTCACTACATGGAACCCTTGGTTTAAAAACTTTCTTGCACACGGGTCCTCAATGCTCTTTACCTTCATACTTGTTATGCTTACTCACTATTTTGAAACTGATGAGTCTTATACGTCTGGTGCCTTTGATAACTATTGTAAACAGCAACCCTGTATCAGGAAAAAAAATGATTTGAAATGCAACCTCTGGAGTTTTTACCAAGTGGTAGATACATGTATATACTCTATATGCAGGTGCTGCTGAAATGTTGATACATAGAAATGGAAAGCTCACAGTTACATGTCATGTATGGTTTTATTATTGAGAATGTCATTTTTGTGTACTGTTTTTAACATACACCATTAAGAATACTGTGATTTCAAAATAAAATTCAATTGCATAGTAACTGATAGAAATGTTCATATAGGTTCTTAAAAGAGGACTACTACGGAACCCAGGATGCTTATTTGATGCCAACATTTTTAGACATGAAGGGTTTCGAAGATGAAGACACACTTTTGAAAACGGAATTGCTTAACATAGTTCTCAGTGGTAAAATGGAGAACGGCGAGAAATTTTCTGACATTGATTCGTATTATAGAAGATATGACATACAAGCATTGAGAAAAAAATATTTAGGAACCAGAAAGAAAATGGAGAGAGTAAACAGATTAATAGTTGTGTGTTCAGCTAACCCTGATGAAAGTTTACCAAAAGACCTGTTCGAAATTATTCTTGACGCCGCGAGCAGGAATCGAGGTAAATTGTAATTTTTTATGCACCCGCCGTAGAGGAGGGGTCATTAAGTTTTACCATTATACGTCTGTACACGTCCCAAAGTTGGTTTCCGTTCTGTTACTTTAGTTTGCCTCAACCAAATGTTATGAAACTTATACACAATGATTATTACCACAAAATACAGATCTAGTACAAATTTGGGTAGCGTCAAATTTACCGTCCCTTTATATTATATGCAAGCGGGGGCATCATCTGTGTTCCTTTTTAGAAACATTAAATAGCATTAGTTACAATTAATACAATAAAAAGGAACCAACAACACGATTTATAAAGGAAAGTTATCATTTTGCAATGTTTCGTGTAATAAGTTTGTTTTCAAATACCATTACAATGTTTTTGATATTTTCTTTAAGGGTTTTATCAAATTCAACTCAGTATTTAGTCTGAATACTTAGACTTGTTTACGCTTCCTGGTAGTCAGTGTAGGACATTGGCGTTCGTATACTAGTCTGTAAAGTCGACTTTCCGAAAATTTCAAAGACAATTACCTCGTTTTGCGTAAATAAAGAAACGACTTTGCATTTATGTTTATAAAAGAGAGTCAAAAGATACCAAATGGACATTAATAAGTGGAAAATAAACCGACTGTGCCATTGCTTAAAAGGGAAAAAAAAACATAGACAAACAAAAGTACACAAAACACAACATAGAAAACTAAAGACTGAGCAACACGAACCCCAATAAAAATAGGTGTTATCTCTACAGGTGCTCCAGAAAGGTAATCAAATCCTGCTCAATATGTGGCACCCACCTTGTTTTTCATTTTGGTACAAACCCAGTTATAAGTTTTATTCGGAGAAAAGGGGACTGGATTGTTATTTCGCCAATTGGAACATACCCGCTATCATCTGTGAAACTGGTATTCCATTTATTGATAATAAATGAGTCGACCAACTCGTCCGTAAAATTTACGAAGGGATGAATCCAATTTGTCCACTTGTAACTCTAGCTTAAATAGCTTCCTTGGGAGACGCAACCATCCATCAAGGAAATGCTTTCATTTTAAATACCCATGCATGCATCGTAGAATCATACTTAAAATAGATCTGAAGTTTTATGTGCAGATGTGTAGTCTGAATGCAAATATATTGTTAAAAATTAATAAATAGTTCAAAAAAAGCACTGAAGCTCAGATACCACATGTTTTTCTAACTTTTCCAGAAAAAAATATCTCGTTTAAGACGTGACATAATTATTGTTTAGAACTCTTGAAAATCACAACTCACATTCACAATTTTGCTATCAGACCAAAGGAATAGGATTTTTTTTCTCTTATTAAACCTTCTACAGTTTCTCCTTGCATTTAATTTTATGCGAAAATTGTATGGTCTTAATAATAACTGTAGTCAAAAGCTGCTAAATTTAGTAAGGACAAATTTACATATTAACATTATTATACGTTATGTTGCCCCCCCCCCCCCCCTGACTTTAAAATGCTTATATCAGCAAAACGTGAGTTCAATATTTTGACAGTCGTCTATCACTATCTAATTACATGAATTATCTTTGTGCTAATGTATATTATCTGTTGGCATTGGCTTGTACTAGGATTGATGTTCAGATCATATCTTCTAAAATATTGCTGTTAAAATTTGAAACCCGATACCCGAAAAACAATAATAAAAACCAATTGTTCAAGGAACAATTGAAAGTCTTTCCACCTGAAAAGATCTTTTTTGATATCATAAATATTAAAATTCTGTTTAAAATATCATTCCTAACATAAAATGATAGCTTATTATACGCTAATTTAAAAAACATCGGTTTGAAAATTTTCACTTCCGGTATTTTTTGATAGTTTACTTGACACTGATTCCAAAAATATATGGTTCTATATACTTGTGCATTACATAAGTAAGAAAAAAATAGCTACTTCCGGTCACAAAGTCACTTCCGGTTGGCTTTTTCAAGGTCATTTGGCTTGCAACCTAATTCAAAAGTCCCAATGAGTTATATCCCCATATGCGTAATTTTAAATATAAAAGGGGAGAAAACTCCAATTTAATGTACATGTAAGCGTACCTTTTCAACCAAAATGTATATGTTACGACATGTCGAAACTAACAATTTAGTAAAAAAATGTTGTCGGTATCTTATACGATTTTTTAAAAGAAGTGAAAATAAGCCAAAATCTAAATTTAGAATATGACCTTGACCTCTGACCTTGACCTATTTTTCTTTTTTTTTGGACCAATGACATCAAATCAAAAGACCCTAGGTCTCTATCACTTAAGGTTTACCAGTTAGAAATGCATATCACTTACACATGTTACATCAAATGCATAAGGGGAATAACTCTCCGAACAACTTCGGTCAAAATAAAACGTAACATCCTGAGGATATAATGAGCATTTTGGAAAAATAAATTTGTCGCTTTCTTTTACGGTTGCGAAGTAGATCTCAGAACAGGAAAAACATTGTTCGGGGAGATAACTCCTACACAGAAAAGTGTTCGGTTAAACAGGGTCAGTTTCAAAAGCGTATATAGACTGTATAATATTATATACAAATAAACTTAAGCGATATCTTTTGAAACAAAATACAGCGGAAGAAAAAATTAGGCGGAAGAAAAAAAAATAATCAGAACAAATCCAATTGGTCTTTCCACGGAAAAGTGGTAAGACCTAATAAATGATTGCAAAATTGATCACTGGCTCAATTACTGCTCTGTTTAAACGCACAAATGACTCACAATACCTTTATTATTAGAGTTGTCTCTAATACTCAAGGTCTAACCATTAAACATGCAGATAGTTACTTTCAACACAGGTCAAATACAGAAAGACCAATCTCATGAACAGAAACCGAAAGTTACAACTTGATAATTCATTTGTTGTATGAATCCTCATTACGCTTGCGAAAAATCAATTCATTTATCATGTTTATATCCTGACAGCCTAACCTAACATTACAAAGTGTAAATTATTGCAAATAATGCCGTCCAATGATTTTCTTATTTACCTCTCTGTATGTGCATCTTTTAGAAAAGGTATCTATCCATTTTAATGAAACTTTATGCATCATCTTTTTTTCATTCTATAGAAATTACCATATTTGGAGTATTTACACAGACAGATAAATACACTTCCGATGATCCAAGAGTTGTGGAAAAAGAGAGAACGTTCTTGATTAATTTAGGAATTCCAGAAACACGATTTGCTAGAATAAGGAATTACTGTCCAGATGTTGTCCCTTCGCTGAAGTACACAAAAACAACAATTCCCTTATTGGATATTCCAGTTCTACGATTTATGCGAGGGGTAATAATTTGATTTTTAAATAGCAGAACATACATGTGTAGAAAAAGAGGTGCGAAAGATACCAGAGGGACAGTCCAACTCATAGATCAAAAATAAACTGACAATGCAATGGCTAAAAAAGAAAAAGACAAACAGACAAATATAAGAACACAAGACACACCATAGAAAACTAATTTAAGACTAAGCAACACGAACCCTAAAAAAAACTGGGGTTGATCTCAGGTGAACCGGAAGGGTAAGCAGATCCTGCTCCACATGTGGAACCCGTCGTGTTGCAAACTTCATGTACGATGTTCTAAGAGAAGATACAAAGCCATCACTAGCGTAAATTACAATCGACCTTGTTGTTGCAATTTCCCGGAAATTTCTGCTATATACAAAAGAAAGGCAAAAATTATCAAAGGCACATTCAAACTCAAAAGTCGAAAATAAACTGGTAATGCCAAGGTTCAAATAACCAATAGACAAACAGACAAACCAAGTGATTAGTATAATTCGGTAGGTCATATTTGGGGAAAAGAGTACGGAATTTTATTTACGACAGTTCGAACATATAAGTTGTCATCTGTCTGACAGATCTTTTATAATGGTCAACCAAATCTGATGTGGCGTCCGTACCATTTTTCAAGTGATGATTTCAACTCCAACACTTGAAACTCTTGGTTTAATAGCTTCCTCGTGAGCAGCAACCTTCGATCAAGAAAAGCATGATAGGGAATACAAGCCCAGGAATATCGTATCAATTTGGAAATATTTACGCCGAATGCAGGCTTATTTAGTTGAAAATAATATAGATAAAGGTAATTTTACAGTTGGTTTAGATTACAAATAATGTTGGTACGATGTGGTACGAATCAGTGAATTATACTGGATTTGAAAAATTGACATTTTCAAGTTTCAAAATTTTCGGAATTCGGAAGGTGGTTGGCTACAAATAACGTACAAAAGGACTAAGAATGGCATTGAAACCAAAACAGAAATCTGAGTTTGTATTTGTTTTCTCCGTGTCCGGCATTTCAAAAATTTAAAGGATTAATAAGAATGATTAACACATCTGCAACCTACTGCATGAAAATTATGATATACGGCATATTTGTATGGGTACCTAAAATACATGAAAAAACCCGTAAAATATCGTTAAATTTTCATGTCAGTTTTCAGTTGTTGTCCTTTTACTAATCTTTCTGTGCTTTTAACTCAATGAAAGAACTTGTTATTAACATTTGTGATAAGGCATATGAAAATAATTGAAAATAGTCTATAGCGTTTTGTTTTGTTGACAGGTTGTTACATGTAGTATTCATATCGTTATGATTGTGCCACTTTAATAGCAAAACTCACCTGCACCATGAAAGCTCAAAGTAAATAATCTGACTGCGGGATTCATAAATACCGAGTCACGTAAACTGCTGCTGTATAACAACAAATAAGACAACTTTACAAGAGAGTCTAAATGATGATCATTTTAAAATCAATCGGATTTAAGTATCACATAGGTCACCGTACGGTCTTTAACAATACGAAAATTATACCGTTAAGTCCGACATAGCAACATTTGAATCAATTGAAACAAATGAACCAACAGACTGATCAATGACAAAACAATAATCGAAAAACAAATGTGAGATACAGAAACCAAAGACAGCCACTCAATAGAAGTCTACTGACTTAGGACAGGCACGTATTGATATGGAGGGGTTAAATATGTCGATGAGCTAGCTATGGGCCCTCTTACATGTACCTGCGACAGGGGTGTAACAACACAACTTAAAAACAAACTGTAGAAAATTGTGGGATATTGCTTGACACATAAGATCGGCACGAAACACCAAACAACTCAACTAACATTTACCCTTGTATTTATATTTTACTTAATTTGTACTTTACCGAAAAAGTTTAAAGTGTTACTCAGTTAATAATATAAACAGTATATGCTATTAACTGACAAAACTTTTTTTCTTGGCATCTCTGTCAAATTAAATTTCTACTACAACACTTTCTTTATTAGATTTATTTGAATGTTTGTTTTAATTTTTCAGTCAGTTGTGCTGCATGTCTGTGGTGTGTGTTTATATAGTTTTGGCTGCTGGATCCAAATTATTCCAAACTCACCCATTTTGTCGATTTAGTTTACTATTATAATTTTGTCACTACAACGGAACTATTCATACAAGGTTCAGCGAGCTAGAAAACCCGGATTAACCCAATATTTTCTTCTGGAAATGCCTGTACCAAGTAAAGAACATGACAATTGTTTCCACTCTTTCAGTTGGTCGATTACGTTTGATATTGCCAGTTTTTGCGGACTTTCCCTTTTTGAATTTACATAAGAGTTCGCTATTATACTCTTTCTCTCCATATTTTATTTTAAAACAGCTATGAGAAGCTTTGAGTAATCTTAGATCGGTGCTTTGTGTGTTCTGTCTTTTTTCTAGTTGTTTGTGTATCGTACCGATCTGGTGAGTCAGGTCATTTACAATAGTGTTTTAAAGTTTGTTCATACATGTACGTTATGTTGTATTACCACAGTCCTAGGTTACGGCAAAGGTTGAGCACTGACAAACATGTGTCCATGCCGGATTCATTGATAGCCTACCATACGATGTTTGCTAACCTTTGCTAGCTATTTATTAACGAGCTCGTTTTGAAGGCTTATATAAAGTTGCTTTAATTCACATATGTTGCCATCTAGTTGATAGACGTCTCATTAACCACACGTACCATTTACTCTTTATACTTAATAGTTTTACTGGTGTATGAAATGTGGTTGTCTGATATTTTGAGTATTTTTATAGTATTTGTCAAATTTCACTAGGTTTTCTCAACTTTCCGATTTTACCCGTGTGTGAATCAATAAAAAGTTGACCACACATTGTGTTAAATGTTAAAGAAGCTATATCGTTATAACCACACACATACAAACTTTGAATTATACTATAGGTATATCTTTTTAATGATATATAAATACTAGAATATCAAAATATATTTATGTTTCAGGTATTGACACCTGAGCCTATGGACTCTGTCATATATGACCCTGATGAATCGGAACCTTTTTGGAAGCAGGACTGGTTTAAAACATGTTTATTTATACTGTTTGGATTATTAATCATGTTTGTTTTCATGGCAAGTTTGAAATTCGAGATGAAGTAAAATAAGGATCACACACTTCACGCGTTATTGCCTCTTTTTCATATTTTGTTTTCGAAATTTTCACCGTCACGTAAACTAATTACTACTATTGTGGTAATCAACGTTACACAGTACTAAAACTACATGTTATTATTATAATCTAACAATCAAACTAACCATTGTCAGCCAACAACCAAACTGACTGACCATTGTAACCTAGCAAAACAATTAAATATAATCATTATAAGATAACAAAAATCTCATTATCTCACGTTGTAACAGAAATGACCATAGTAAAAGAGCACCAGAAATATAAAATCTACCAACCAAACTCAAAATGTAGTCCTAGCAATCAAGCTGATCGTTGTAACCTAGCACTGCTACTACTGTTATTTTTTAAATCTAAAACTAACCAAGGAGCCAACTGCCCATTTCAAACTTGTGCCACAACTACAAGTAATCATTACAATCATACAACCAAACTACTAATTGTAAGCCAGCAGCCAAACTGACCATTGTGAACTAGCTCAACAATTAAATGTAATTATTGTAATCTAACAATAAACTCATAATCTAACAAAGCAAATAAAGTAACCGATGTAAAGTAGCATTTACAAGTGTGCATATTATTGTCATATCCTGACACCCAAAATCAAATTTTTACCTAGCTACCAAATTGATCCTTGTCGCCTACCTTTGCACAATATCTTATCATTTTAGTCTAGCAACCAATCTTACAAATGAAAGCCAACAATCAAACTTTACATGGTAATCTATAACCATAACTTATCATTATCATCTAACGACGAAACTGATTATGCATAATGGTAACCAAGCAACCAAAATGACCATTGTAACCCAGCATTACTACTACATAATAGATTTTAAAAAGACACGATAACCATTGTTACCTATCAACCAATCTCATTATAATAACCTAGCAACTCATCATTGTAACGTAACAACACACATCATCATTAAAACCTAGAACCAAACTTAATGAGTTAATCATTGTAAACTACCGCAACTGTTATTCATCGTTACCTAGCAAAGTAACTATGGAACCAATTTTATCATTTATATACTAATCGCAGACTTGTAGCAAAAGTAACCATTGTAAACAATCAGCAGTATTAACAATAAGTTCACATATGATTTTTTTTTAAAATGGAAGATTATTCCACTGTACTCCAAAATGATGAACACAGAGTGATATAGGGGTATATTGGGGAATATGACATAGCGACATTTACCTAAAACAAAAATAAAAACAAAAGACACAAAAAACACAAGAGAATTAAAAGTCAATTGATCATGAACAATTGAAAGGTCTTTCCTTTTTCCTTTTATTGATAGTCTTCTTAATTAGTTAAAAAAAGCATTGTTGCTAAAGAATTTTATGTTCATTACAAGTGGTTGTTAAGGACAAAAATCATTCATAAGGATAAAATATTACTTCCAGTTTTAAGAATGTGATATGCACTATTCATAATCTTTAAAGTTAAAAAAAAATTAAGTGATTGTTAAGGACTTATATATCGTTGCCAGGGACAAAAATGTCATTTCCAGGGACCTTGACCTCTGACCTTGACTTTACTTTGTAGATTTTATTATGTTGAACATTTTTGAAATTCAAAGTTTCTATCTCTAACCTCATTTGAGTTATAAGCAAAAAATCATCATTTCGGACCCAAAAAAACAGTTTTTGTGCCCTAACAATTGGTCTAATAATTTTGGACCCACATATAGCAACTTTATCTGACCATATCGGAAAATAGGTATTTAGTCGGATCTTAAAACGTACTTGTGATTTGGTAAAACCGGTGTTGATCAAAATATAGTGATGTACCATTTGTATGCAAGAGTGACATTCCGTTGTATTATGTGGAAATTCGAAAAAGTTATGCGAGTATTCTCTCCCCTTAACAGGTTCATTATTTTATAATTAAGTTTTGGTTTCTGATATAATTATGAATAATTACAAAATGTATCAATTCAATATCTTTCAGTTTTTGTTATTGGTGTATCAAAAACATTGATGTACGAATATAATTTCATAAATTTGAAACGTTTAAAATGATAACATACCAATATAAAGAACCGTTCATCATTTTTAAAAAAGACTATGAACTATTTACCCTTGATGACAGATTGATTGGGAAATGAACCGAAAAAAAAAAAAAAGATTGGGAAATGAACCAGCCTTATCTAATAGTAATCACAGAGAGGGACCAGCAAGCAGTTTTTAATTGTAGCTTATTCAACGTTAAAACAATTTTCCACTACAACTAAATGTTACTTTACACAAATATAAGGACTTTGTTAGCTAAATCTACTAATTTTATTAGATATTATGATTTTTTATTGCAATAGATTAATATGCTACCACATAACAAATGTTGATCTTGACAAGATACACATTTTCTCCGTTACATTTTATCAGCCATCTTTTACAGTTATTGAGTAAATCTGATAACAAGCTAAGGTAAAAATCTAGGTCATGACATTGACATTTGACCTTAGGTCAATTTTCATGGTCACGTGAATTGATATTCATTGGTGAAGATCCTAGGTGGTTACATCTTACGGTTTCTGAGTTTGGTGGCCAACCGACATTGGTTAATTTTCAAATGCGCATAACCCTACCAATGAGTCGTTGAATCTTTTCAACCAAATGTAACGAACTGTTCCTGAACAAATTCCACCTTTCGTTTTTTTCTACCTATTATGGGTACGGAGTTAGAATGATAACAAGGTTTTCGGTGTTAGGGGAGATAACCTCTATAATGAAAATGTTACGGGGTCGTGCCCTAACCGCATGATAGCTTTTGGTCAACCGATATTAGATACCTAATATCATTTTAACATGTCGCGTACTTTTTTTGGGAAATGTCGTTAAAGTTTGGAGAAAAGAATAATCAGAAGAAATACAGTAAGGAGTTTCATTAATGAAAGGAAAGACCTTAACAAGGCATGGGGTTTTCTTCAACAGATTACCTTTACCCTTTAATAACTTAATAAGTTGCAACAAAAAACAGCCCTGTTAGATCTAACGGAAAAAGCTCAAAAAGCATCCAATATTGTCATTCACATCCATGGTAGTGATACCATGCAACTCTTCATACCAATTGTATTAATAAGCAAGACATGGACATGAAACGTTACTATGATGTCAACACCGTTATAGATAACTGATGTTTTATAAAATATGACAATAATTAATCCTTAACAGTTACTTCTTTGCTGGTTGAAGCAAATTACAAAAACATGTTTTGGTAGGCCATTAAACAGTAGAAGATAGCTAATTAATCTGATAAAACACAAAATCATTAGCTATATGTATAAATATGTATATTGAAAGAAAGAAAAAACAACATTGAAAACAACAAAAAAAAATATGTTCTCATATTCAAATTTAAACAGCTATCTTTATATAAATAATAGAAAAGGTGTTTTCATCAAGACTTTGAAGCTTTGAAGATTCATATTTTTAGGCATTGTGACCTATAAATAATGGACCTGTGATCCACCATATATGAAAAATGAATGTGTTTAGCCACATTTATGTTTTTTAGGTGCAGGAATCACAGTTACCATCCCTTCAACGCTTGTTGTCCTTTTTTTATACTATTATCATTAAAGAATTCATTCTTTGCAATTGGTCTGTTGGACAAATCTTATTGCTTTTATGAAGTTGCTTTGCAATTAAATTTGCTAATTCTATAATTGTGTTGTTTTTATTAATAAGAAAATATCAATTAAATCTAGAAATAGAAACTAAATGTACGTCATAGGTATTACTTTATTCGACTTAAATAGATGCCAAACAGAACAAGTATAACGAAGATCACACTTTTTGAATTCATACAATAGCATTAATGCTAAACGATTGTCTGTAGAACAAATGCACAAAACTATGTAATACACACATTACAAGGACATGAGAGAATGGTAACATATCATTTCGTTAAAACAATCTACAAATCAAATTTTAAAAGTGCAAATTAATTCACGTAATATTATTTCCTTTGGTACCAGTAGCGTATTCAAAAGTATTGAGAAGCTATACTGCATGATTCTATGGAATCACAACATCTAGATTATTGCTAAAAAGATTATTTTAAATATCAACTTATCTATATGGACTTATTTATGAACAACACAGTTCTTTGTTGTAATTATATGCTTTATTAATGTGATCTTTATAAAACATGAATCAGTTTATGATATGAAATTCTAGATTTCAAATTTAACTATTTTTTGCTTTTTATACCCCACCTACGATAGTAGAGGGGCTTTATGTTTTCTGGTCTGTGCGTCCGTCCGTTCGTTCGTTCGTCCGTCTGTCCCGCTTCAGGTTAATGTTTTTGGTCGAGGTAGTTTTTGATGAAGTTGAAGTCCAATCGACTTCAAACTTGGTACACTTGTTCCCTATGATATGATCTTTCTAATTTTAATGCCAAATTAGAGATTTTACCCCAATTTCACGGTCCACTGAACATAGAAAATGATAGTGCGAGTGGGGCATTCGTGTACTGAGGACACATTCTTGTTAAATATAGTTTTACCTTCTCACTTGTATGACATATGCAAAGAGTTCCATGATATTGACACCAATGTGTGAGCAAAACAAACAGAATATTGACACCAATGTGTGAGCAAAACAAACAGAATATTGACACCAATGTGTGAGCAAAACAAACAGAATATTGACACCAATGTGTGAGCAAAACAAACAGAATATTGACACCAATGTGTGAGCAAAACAAACAGACTTATTAGGTAAAAATGTCAAAAATTGGGGTAGCGCAGTCAACATTGTGCTATAATATTGATAACTATAAAAACAAACAGAAATAAACTTATTTTAAAGGTTACCAATTCAACACTGTAATAAGATCATTGAATATTGTTTTTATTGGTATAAATATTGATTTTGTTATCAGTAAATTAAAATCAAACTAAATATTACTTGTATGTTATATACATATACATATTCATGGATCTACAATCTGTCGAAACCTGTATCTTGGCATTGCACACGGTCATGTTTTTCTCTGACTGTTTATGACGTCTTTACACGAAATCCATTGGATGTTGGATGTGTACGGATTGATAATTAAGTCTTAGATGCATGATTTTTTATTAGTTGTTAGAGGCTTTGAACTATCTGTCAGTTAACTGCGGGTACTCTCAGATCTGTACCTAGTGTATTTTTGTTGTTGGGATGTAAGAGTACCCGTCCACGTCCACTTGTATTTTTGGTCATCTGATGAGTTAAGCCTTTTTCAATTGATTTTTATAGTTCGTTCTTATGTTGTTCTGTTATACCACAGTCCCAGGTTAGGGGAGGGTTGGGATCCCGCTAACATGTTTAACCCCGCCACATTCTGTATGTATGTGCCTGTCCCAAGTCAGGAGCCTGTAATTCAGTGGTAGTTTGTTTATGTGTAACATATTTGTTTTTCGTTCAATTTTAATACATAAATTAGGCCGTTAGTTTGAATTGTTTTACATTGTCATTTCGGGGCCTGTTATAGCTGACTATGCGGTATGGGCTTTGCTCATTGTTGAAGACCGTACGGTGACCTATAGTTGTTAGTTTCTGTGTTATTTTGGTCTCTTGTGGAGAGTTATCTCATTGGCAATCATACCACATCTTCTTTTTTTTAAAGGTATGTCAAAACCAAAACCAAAATGCTATATATATATATATATATATATATATATACACTAGGGACAAAGTACATTAACAAAAATGAAAAACAAGAACACAAAATATTACCAAAGCATAATAACGCCATAGCGGGGTCTATAAATACCGAGCCACGCCAAAAGAATATTACCAAAAATGGACTTAACAGTAAAGGTTAAAAATATAAAAAGACAAATAAAAAGAACGCTATATCACGAAACAACGTCAGTAACCACGTCAGTGCCTAGAATCTTAAAGTGAAAAAAAAGTATGCATGTTTTTTTTTGTTATTTTTTTATTGAGTTAAGCCTTCCAATTGATATTTTATAGTATGCTTTTCTATGTTGTGATGTTATACTACTTTTTCAGAAAAGGGAGAAGGTTTGGTACCATTAAAACGTTTATTCCCGCTGCCATTGTTTGCACCTGTCCTAATTCAGGAATCTGATGTTCAGTGGTTGTCGTCTGTTTATGTGGTTCATAAGTGTTTCTCGTTTCTCGTTTCTCGTTTTTATATAGATTAGACCGTTGGGTTTCCCGTTTGAATGGTTTTAGTCTAGTAATTTTTGGGGCCCTGTATAGCTTGCTGTTCGGTGTGTGGCTCCGTGTTGAAGGCCGTACCTTGACCTCTAATGGTTAACTTTTATAAATTGTTAATTGGATGGATAGTTGTCTCATTGGTACTCATACCACATCTTCCTATATCTATGTTATAAACACTAATAGAAAATGACGAGATGTGCTATGATTACGTTTGAGAGAACTATCACACAAATCTCAAATGACTAAAGATCACCATAAGGTCTTCAACAATAAGAAAATAATACCGTATTAGCGGCTACGTGAGGCCCCAAAATGACACAGTAAGTTCCATATTTTTGGTTTGTAAGTTTTATGTGTTGTGATATTTGAGCAAATTTAAGGCTTTCACCAATATTTTCTCAAAACTTGGGAAGTACAAAAATGAAAAATATGTTACAGAATACCTTTCTACATCAACAAGGCATTATTTTTTACCTTCCTGTTTCATGTTTGCTATAATAACAAGAATAAAGAGATAAATAACTTCAAAAGTAAAATTATAGTTGTAACTGTTTTATCTGTTTACCTTTTTCGGTCTGAGTTATTCCGCTTTTTCTGACAACCATCACTGGAACTATTACTGATAAAAATGGCAAACACACACTTTTTCTAGGCCCGTCAAAATTTGTTTTATGGTATACAAATTTCCGGCGTCCGTCCGTCTGTCTGTCCGTCTGTCTGTCCGGCGTTCACATGTCGCACTGTAACTGGAGAACAACTTATCCAAATTTCACGAATCTTAACATAGTTGTTTCTTATGATGGTCAAACGATCTGTATACTTTTGGTGAAAATTAGATTAAAACTTTTTGAGTTTCAGGACTCTGTAACTAAAACAGGGGTGTGTTTTTTTCACATGTTGCACAGTATCTCAAAAACGATTTATGATTTTTGCTTAAAACTCTACACACTTCTTAGTTATATTAATCTAAAGATCTGCATACTTTTTGGTGATGATTCAAAAATTTTATATTTTAGTTATTGAGTTTTTTTGTAAAAAAAAAGGGGGGCGTTTCACATGTCGCTCCGTATCTCAAAAACGATTCATGCTTATTGCTTAAAACTTTACTCAATTCTTAATTATATTAATCTAATAAGATCTGTACATACTTTTTGGTGATGATCCAAAATTTTATTTTAGAGTTATTGAGTTTTTTTGTTAAAAAAGGGGGTTTTCACATGTCGAGCGTTCTATCTCAGAAACCATTTATGATTATTGCATTTATTGAGAAAAATTGTTTTAAGGTAGTTTCATTTCTTATGCTGCGAAATTAATTTGATCGGAATCTATAAAACATCATACAAAAGGAAAAATAGAGGAGGAAGTTCATACACTTTTTATGCGACTGCCATACAAGTGAGTGAGAGGTTTAGCTAGCTACATGTATACTATACTGTATGGGTTTGCTCGTTATTGAAGGAGATATGGTATGATTCTCAATGAGACAAATGTCACACAGAGTTTAGTATAGTACTGGTGATCACATCATTGTCTTTTTAACTTCGTTACAAACTATAACACATCTCATTATTTTAAGTCAGCCTACGACAACCACTGAAGTAACTAGGGATTATAGACAAAAACACAAAATACGGCGGTTCGATGTGATTGTTACAGTTCAACTGCCATCCAGAGACCTTGATGTAATCTTTTTGTCAATCTCCCATGCAGAGTTGTCGGTCCTTGCTCTCTCTCAATTGAGAGAGCAAGGACCGACAACTCTGCATGGGAGATTGATCTTTTTGTAACCTGGATTTGTCTCTTCCTTATCAATTTACGAGATTTGGACATTGGTAAACTACAGTGATTGTAATCTTGATATCGCATACATATGTAATAAAAAGCAAATTTTCCTTATAGTAGTAATTTCTGAGTTACTGAAACCAGTTTTGCAACATTTTTTCATCATACAATTGTCGAAAAATTACAATCATGGGCTATGTCACAGATTTCGGTAACAATCGGGGCTATTGATTTTTTTTTCGGACTACTTTTTTTTGGCGGAAAAACAATCTATTTTTTTTTTCGCGACAAATCAAAAACAATTTTTTTCTTTCAATTTTAGCATTACATATAATGGCAGCTGAGGGTGAAACAAACAATTTTTTTTTCTCAGGGTCACAAACAAATTATTTTTTTCTTCAAAAAATGTCAGCCATAACTTCATCAAAACAGTTCATTAATATCACTGTGCTTAAACGGCTGTGGGTAACTTAAGTTACCCACAGCACAAGATGGCGGACTCTAAACTCGTTGATATTTAATTCATACAAAATGTACCTTTTGCGACGTTTTTCATGCAGAATGTAAATATTTATAGGATTGTGGAATAAAGAAATAACTAACAATTACCATAAACTTACAATTACCATAAACTTGTTAATATAGAGTTCACTAAAGCGTAAGGCCAACTTTAAAAAATACATAAGACGTCCGTAACGTTTTGATCGAAATTAAGCAGACTGTCCGTAACTTTATTTTCAGATGTGGGTAACTTTTGATTTAAAATTTTAAGAATTATAATTTCAACAATTAGAAGACAATTAACATCATATTTGTAACCTTCACGGCCGTTTATACTACTCATTCACCACCAAATGTGATTTTATTAACGCATCATACTTACACCACAGAGGTTTTATGTGGGGTTTGTGGTACTCGATCCTGGTTATGGTTTGATCTTTTATTAACTGATGTGCGTCTTATCGACGACGTTTTCGATTCGCACCATACTCTTCAATTTTGTTAGTTTAATTATCTGTTTGTGGTTTATTTTCACCTCTGTTTCTTTTTATCATGTTTATGTGTATTTTGATGAATACTCTTTGACGCGGCTCAGTATTTATACATCCCACCAGTAAGTTATAGTGTTATCTTTTTTTGAATACGTTTCCTAGTATGTTTTTTCTCTTTGTATGTTATCAGGGATTATTAAACTATTAAATTAGCCTGTTGTCTTAGTTATTTATATTTTCATATATTATTTCTAATTGTTACACTATGTTGATTGCTCTATTCCTTTTATGTCACTGAATTTTAACT
The DNA here is from genome assembly GCF_965363235.1 of Mytilus galloprovincialis. NCBI lineage: Eukaryota > Metazoa > Mollusca > Bivalvia > Mytilida > Mytilidae > Mytilus > Mytilus galloprovincialis. The sequence continues at coordinate 76,032,695 of NC_134845.1, read as the reverse complement.
ATTGTGTCTTTTAGTTTAGTTCAATTTAATAAAATTTAATGCAACTTGCATACAAGTGAAATATGCAGCTTCCTTTAAAACTAGGTTTTATACATTTTTACAAAATGTCCTTTCTTCAAGTTTTCTCATTTACTGCAAATCTATAAAGTTCGAGCATCGAATGCAACAGGCCACTATAAATTCTAATCGAATCGTAATGTCATTGGACTTAGAATTAAGTGATTTTTTTAAAATCAATGGAAATGAATGTCTTTTGAATATAATCGTTTTTGGCTGAACCTTTGATAATTGTCATGTGATTGAGCAATTTTGTTCGTTATTTTTTTCTTATTATTCCCAATTTTGTCTTCCATTCTAATTCAAATGAATTATATCATACATACTAGATAAACTTCATTTCTGATTATGTATTCGATGCCATCTCTATCATAACTAAAACATTACATCCACGTATGTCGATTCTATGTCGAAAGTTATGGACACTCTTATTGGTATAATGAAAAAAGTTACGGACAAGTTGTTTTTAAGTTACGGACAGCTTAAGCGTTTTTTTTTCAAATCGTGCTGTGATCGTTTATTTTGTAGAATTGTATCACCTGTGAGCTGGGTTTATAGTTTACAGAAGCAGATCGGAATCAGTTATGACGTAGACAGTAATCATTCTAATCGTAATCATGTTCATTGACCATAAGGACGATGAAAGCACATCATATAATGACGTTTCGACATCATATAATGAAGTTAACCAAACCACATAATATAAGATTACAAGCACATAATATAATGACACAACCACATCATATAAAGATATTTGCACATAATATAATGGTAACTGCACATCATATAATGATATGTACACATCATATAAGTATATTTGCACATGGCATAAGTATATTTCCACATCATATAAGGATCGTTGTACATAATATAAGTACGTTTCCACATCATATAAGAATGTTTGCACATCATATAAGTACATTCGCACATCATATAAGTACATATGCACATCATATAAGTATATTTGCACATCATATAAGTATATAAGCATATCATATAAGTATATATGCACATCATATACAGTGGAGATCAGTTCTAACCTCTCATAAATTCTGTCAGAATCTGTCAGGAGAACTGTTCTAGAACAGTATGTAGAACTGTCAGCCTGACACCTTTTAGTCAGTTCTAGGTTAGAACTGTTCTAGCTAGAACTGATTTGGTCAGTTCTACCTAGAACTGATTTGGACAGTTCTAGCTAGAACTGATCCTGACAGTTCTACCCTAGAACAGTTTTAGACAGTTCTAGCTAGAACTGACCAAATCTACTTCTAGAACAGTTCTACGGTTAGAATTGATTTCAAATTCTACGGCTAGAATTGATTTATAAATTCTACGGCCAGAATTAAATTATAAATTCTACGGCTAAAATTGATTTATAAATCCTACAGCTAAAATTGATTTATAAATTCTACGGCTAGAATTGATTTATAAATCCTACAGCTAAAATTGATTTATAAATTCTACGGCTAGAATTGATTTGGTTTAAATTAAAGAACTCTTTGTCTAAATATAAAGGCTTCGGCAAAATAGCGATTAATATTATAAAGAGTTTTGCTATTTTGCCGGTTTTAACCCCGCCATATTCTGCATGTATGTGACTGACTGTTCCAAATCAGGAGCCTGTTATTCAGTGATTTTCTTTTGTTGATGTGTTTCATAAATTATTTGTTTTTCTTTCATTTTTTAAACATAAATTAAGCCGTTAATATTGGGGGGGGGGGGGGGCATCATTATTTCATTTATTTTACATTTGTCATTCGGGGAGTCAGGATGACTCGTTTTACATAACAAAATAATCTGACCTTAATGTAATACGTTATTCCGGCCCAAACCACCAGGGACGGGTCCAGCAGTTTAAAAAAAAAAAAAGGGGGGGGGGGGTCCAACTAAAATTTATTGTCCTCATTCAAATGCATTGATCGTCAATAAAAAGGGTGCTGTACAGTAATTCAGTTATAATTTTAGGTCAAGAGGGACTGTAATATATACAAGTTATAGCAATATTGGAAAACAATGACCTCAAAATTTTGTACGCATGAATTTATAGTGCCAGCATGTCCTCTTTTTATTCAAAGTATTGAATCGTAAACAAATATCAGTAATTTTCGTACTTCAGACTGAGTCGTGTAATAAAATCTTTTGACCGCATCAATCTTAACTGACCGTATTTGCTCTTTCTTTCTGCAAATCTATATAGCTGTACAGCAATTTAGTTATAATTTTAGGTCAAGAGGGACTGTAATATACAACCAAATCTGACCATATATGATGACCGTATCAGCCAAAACTGATCATTTTGCTGTTTTAATGTAAAAATGTGCGAAGCGGGTTTTTTAATAGTGTGCACCACATTTTTTACGTTATTTCGAATAGACAGAAAAAAATGATAAGTCATTTCTTATAATTTAATTCTAAATTCCATTTTAAACCTTGCCAAACCATGAAAAAACGTTGATGACATAACGGTCACATGACTAACTTATGTCTATGGGCGCTGATAACACAATAACGACAGAAGACCCGTTACATCCAAACTTAAATTATTAAATAATGATCCGTCACAAAAAGTGACTTTTTAAGTCAGTAGTTCATGATGGTTTTTTTAAACAAAACTATTTAACGGCATCATCCAACACTCACATCACTGATTCATATACTTTATTTTAAAATGAAAAGTACATGTATGAGAAGTTCTCTTCTTGGAAAGGTATACTGACTTTACTGTTAATATAATTTGAAGAAGAAAAATGATTGGTTCTTTTTGTAGCCTTACGTCCAGTGGCAAATATTTCATTCATGTTCAGATCGAGTATATTTTTCTGACGTTCCAGACTCCCAGATATTATTCATTATCGTTATGGATAAGTTTGGCAACGAGACAATGCAAATCTGAGACCTCAGTCTGTCAGTGCAAATGTACATAGTTTTCTTGCGTTTAACAACACTGTGTTCATTACTATGATATAATCCCATAATTCATCCACTGTACAATTTTCGTTTGAACATTTGTCAAAACAGAATCTTAAATCATGAATGTAAATCCAAGGCAAACAAGGTAAATTCAGATTAAATTTACTTGAATATTAAATGCAGAGTTATATTTACGAAGAGACTGTTAATAACGGAGAACGAAGAAACGTAAACAATGATGTTTCATTTGCAATCTCATAAAAATATTTCTCCGATGAGTAGGATAACCTCCTATCCACTTCGATATTTGTACATGTAACTTTTGATCAGTAAAAAATATAGAAACATCTGCTATTATATATAGTAAAGTAATTGGAACTGATTTTTTCTTCTAAATTCTAAATTGCCCTTTCTGCAGTGACGTCATTTAGAACTGTTCTACAGTTCTGACTGATTTAGTCAGTTCTGCTGACAGTTCTACGGTAAGAACTGATTTGGTCAGTTCTACCTAGAACAGTTTTAGACAGTTCTACCCTAGAACTGATCCTGACAGTTCTACCTAGAACTGATTTAGTCAGTTCTACCTAGAACTGATCCTGACAGTTCTACCTAGAACAGTTCTAGGGTAGAACTGTTCTAGCTAGAACTGTTCTAGGACAGGTTAGAACAGTTCTATGACAGAATATTCTGACAGTTCTAATGAGAGGTTAGAAGTGATCTCCACTGTAAGTATACATGCACATCATATAATGATGTTTGCACATCATATAATGATTTTTGCACATCATATAATGATGTTTGCACATCAAATAATGATGTTTGTACATCATATAAGGATGTTTGCACATCATGTAAGGATATTTGCACATCATATAATGACAATTGCACATCATATAAAGGTAAATGCACATCATATAAAGAAAATGGTCATAACAAGACAGTGTTGGCGTTCCATATATTAATAATAAAAAGGAACTATGATGATGTTATGGAAAATATTGAGTTTGCTTGATATTGACAAATCAAAATCTCAAGTCACATGGTAATGTTTGGGATGCTTAAACCTTTGACATTCTTTGTAAGTTGAAAAATGAATATACTAAAGACCTTTTTTGGGTGTTAACATTTACGGTTGACTGGCATATCTTATGTAGAATGTACAACCTGTTTTATTTTAAAAAAATGATGATTCTAAAAGATAACAAAACTTCAGCATATGCTCTTTTAACTTTTCCTGAACAGGGCTCCAATTTAAAAAAAAGAGAGTTCAGATCATCAAGTTCTTTGAATAAGGAGAAAGGGGAAACCAATGGCACTGCTATAGCATCTCAGAAATTATATTAATTATTACCATCAGTATAACAAGACTATGAAGGATGCATTCACATCTCTTCTGTTATGGATACGTTTGACAAATTCTGCATATAAAAAAAAACAAGTTCCTTTTGTGGCATAACTTTATTCATATAGATTATTTCTCCTACATATCTTTATATATTGTTTTATTTAGTTCAAATTGGAATCTCAGATTAGCATCTGGTACTTTAAAACCTCTCCTCTCAGTTCTATGCCTCTGGTCGACATGTGTATTTCAGAATAATTCCTGACTGTCAGATGTATAGCAGAACTTTCATAAAACTGCTGTCTATCTCCCTTTTCGACACTGCAAACAAAAAATCGAATAGGCAATTAAAGAGGGCTGCAACCACATGTTCCCCGTACAAACGGATGGGACCTCAGAGCTCTTTACCGGATCTGCCACTGGATTTATACATCAGATGCATCACAAAATATAAACATATTATTAAATATACTAGAATATGAAATTAAGAAAAATATAAATCGAAAATGTTGAATTATCATTTATGTCTACGAAACCACAAGATCCTTCTTAATTGGCCATGTTTTCAAATCATATCAAATGTTTTCATTGGTCTTCACTTGTTATAAAAATGTACTGAATTTATTATTAGCTAAACTATCAATGTTAGGTTATTGCATATTCTTCAGAGCTGTATCTTGAACTAATGAATTGAAAAAGAGGGGATGGATATACGTACTAAACATTTGTTTGTATTTTCAACATATTTAACAAACATGTGAGAAAAAATAGTTTTAGAATACAAAATATTTCTCTCATTCTGTAAACAGATACTGTATGATTGTTAAGGTATTTTGGTGTTTTTAAATTCCCCCCCTTTTATTGTAGTATACACCACAAAAAAAAATTTAGTTATGACAAAGAACTAATAAACGATATTCCTATAATGTAAGGCTTCAGAGTTTCATATCATTTAGCGTCACTGATGAGTCTTTTGTAGACTAAACGCGCGTCTGGTGTATATACAAAATTAAGTCCAGGTATCTATGATGAGTTTATTTACTACCACTGGGTCGATGCCACTGCTGGTGGAGATTTATTTCCCCGAGGGTATCACCAGCCCAGTAGTCAGCACTTTTTGTTCTGACATGAATTATCATTGATATGGTTATATTTATAAATTATGTGTTTACAAAATTTATAATTTTTGAAATACTAAAGCTTTTCTACCTCAGGCATAGATTTCCTTAGCTGGATTTGGCAAAACTTTTAGGAATTTTGGTCCTCAATGCTCTTCATCTTCGTACTTTATTTTGCATATTTAGCTTTTTGGGATTCGAGCGTCACTGATGAGTCTTTTGTAGACGAAACGCGCGTCTGGCGTATATACAAATTTCATTCCTGGTATCTATGATGAGTTTATTTACATTCGACATGGTTATTGAGGGGTTCATGCTTATATATTGGCGAGTTTTGGATGTGTCTATGGGCCATTCGATATATATCGACCGGAAGTCAGAATAAAATTCTCGGAACGTCTCTAAAGTTTTCGGTCATTTATACAGGTCTTAACAGGTTGTTATCTACGTCTTTGATATGGTCCCTTGATGGCCCTTGACGACGCAATTATAATTGTTTTAAAACGACCACTGTACACTGTGTGTATCTGGGTCAATTATAACGTGGTATTGTCTGTTGTCTCGATAACATGTAAACTAATTATGTTTGAAGATTTAACCACGGAATTACTGTGTATTTCATCATAGACTTACGGGAGAGAACATTCTGGTTAAAAATATTAATATTTAGATCGGGAAACAGAAAGATAATATTCTTATCAAAAGTATTTAATACAATCGGAATCAAAGAAATATATACAAAATATATACTGTATTTATTTTTCTGAAGAAACTAACAATGATTTGAGTTGCAATTAAGAAATAAGTATTTTATATGACAAGATACTCTGCTTTGGTATTTTTAAATATTCATTTGTAAAGGAAACATAAAAATTAAATCTAAATAAATTCTTGCATCCTACAAAAAAAAAATGTGTATAAACAATAATTATTATACTTCTACGTTAATTATTTCATACCGTTTTAGTATTTAGGTTTTATGAGTAATTATTATTTATTTGTGTTTATTGTAATATATCCATAAAACGGAAAGTAATAAAGATCAATTTATTTAATATCTAAATTTTAAACGGTTGTGAATAAAAATACTTGTGTGTTTTCAATTCATAAAGCATGATTTTAAATCCTTGCAGCTCACAACAACCGTTAAAATAATTTACAATAATCACAGCTAAATTTAATTACAACCATAAGTCTCGGTTATTGTATAGAAAGGTATATACTATGAAAATTAGAGCGAGGGGCTTTGCCCCAAGCTCTTATTTTCATAGTATATACCTTTCTATACAATATCCAATTTAGCACATATTTACAACTTGAGTAATCCTGTAATTAGTCTATTGATATGTTTTGGCTGACTGGATGTAGCTCATTTACGTAGTTTTGTAAATCTACTCACTATAATATCATTGTAAAAATGGGATTTCAAAGGCCCTTGACTTTAGAATTAAAGAAGGTAGCTGCTGGTGTAAGTATGTTTATTGATATGAACGAAGCGTTGTTTTACTATACATGTACTTATTTACATGATAAGATGACAAAATGAATTGACGAAGAGCAGACAATTCTTAAATTGCAGTGAAAGCTTTACATTCTTGAAAACATTTTTTTAATTTCACATAAAACCTAAAACTATCTAAATACAAATAGTTGGATCCCCCTCCCACATCTTTGGTTGAAACACCTTTTAAAAATGGCTGGATCTGCCCCTGGTATGTACCCATAAGTAGTCTAGTGGATAGTTTATATGCATGAAATATTTGTCACTGGACATTAGGCAACCAATTACCGACCAATTTATGACTAAATATATCAAATTGCTTTATTAATAATTTCCCTTCAAAAGATTCATGGTTGACTCTTTTTGTGTACAAAGTAATTGCATGGAAGATAAAGGATAACAAATTTTAGATTGAGTTGTACTTTAATCAAGGTATAAAGCACCATTACTATTACTCTTTATTTAAATGAAAGAAACTTTTTTAATTGTCAAAACAAAATTTAGATCAAAAGATTGATTAGTAGGATGTTAAAAATCTTTTTGAAAACTAATTACAAACTATTTAGTTAAATTTGGAACACATCATTTATTTCAAAATATCCAGTAGCAATTTTTGTTCTAATATCTTGATTACAATACAATGAAATCTTACCCTTGTGGTCATTCATGCGTAGTTACTTAGTACACGGAAAAAGTATGTACTATGAAAATTAGAAGGAAAATTCAAGCAATTTGATTGGACGAGAAGTTGTAAGTATGTGCTAATGTTGATTTTTTTATACTGTTAGTATGGATTTAAAAGTCTTTGCTTATATTTTGTATAGTAATATTTTCACAAAGTGGAATGTTAGAATTTAAAAATAGATTCATTCGATAAATAAAACGTCCATCCGTAAATACTTGACGTTCGTGTTTATTGATATTATATATAATATTCAAAAGAATTTGAAAAAAAATACTAACAGGAATGTTAATTTATTAAAAAAATTTAATTTAATTTTTGTTTGTTTGTTTTAATAGTTTAACCTTATTGCATCTACATATTTGTACTATCATGGTACGATTTTGAAAACTGTATTCATTGTGTGTCCAACTATCCTACACGTCTTGATTCATTCACATTATAGATCACATTTCAAAAGCACACTATCGGTTTGCGTTCTAAAAAATTCCGGATAAAATGTCAATCAATCCGGAATCAAAACATTTAATGTAGGCCGTTTGACATTCGAATTCAACTAACAGATTAAGATATGTGATGACGCAAATGCGTATTCTTTTCCTGAGTATCAGTGAGATGCTTTCTATTTACTATTCGGTGCGCTAAAATACTACTGGCATGTAATGCTATTAAATTCACTCGTGCAAGCTTATTTTCGTTTTTGTTATCTAAATTCAGGACACGGCAGAAAAAGTTTTACATGTGACTTTCAAGCACGGTCATCATTACTAACGGTATTGTGACCTCGAGTTGTTTCGTTTTTGAGTCACTGTAAATGTCCTATTATAAACTTTGACCTTTTCGAAAAGCTAAGGATTGTCTACCGAAGGAATTGATTCCTTAACTTTGTAATGTATTTAACCTTTTAACTTTTTTCATTCGAGCGTCACTTATGGTTTTTTGTAGACTTAACTCGTGTCTGGCGTTTTTTTTTATATCTACATACCTTTTTATATACATTGGTTATTTTGAAAGTGTGTACAGGTATTCATAAACTTCTGAATTAAGAAATTCTTCGGCAAAACTAAGTTTCCCTGTAGAATGTTTGAATTGATTTAAGTAAAATCAGGAAATCCTTAAAATTTGAGATGTTTTATGAATCCAAAATAAGTCTCTTCATAAGAGGTCCCAATCAATTTCATGCCAAGACAGCTTCAAATACGAGTTGAGAATATAAAGGCATTCATGTAGGAAACAAAATATAAAGATATGATAGATAAAATAAATGCATCCAAAACTCAAGATTATAAAGCAAACTGAGTGCATAAATTTATATTGCGATAGATTTATGTAATTTGCATAAGTCATCCGGTTAGTAGAAATTAGGATTTGCCAAAGGGTTATAATCGGAAAAATTATGTACATTCCCAAGTAATAAATAAAATAGTCAAGCTTAAAAATAACTAATCAAATAGAAGCTGTAAATATATACTTTCAACTGGCTTCTTCTATTCACAGTCAATTATTTCAATTCAAAAGCAAACACAAATTCAGCAACAATCTTTTGGTGACCCGGCATTCAGCGGTCTTAGGTTCATGTATTGCTTTTCTTTTTTTTACAGAAATCAACTTGTTTTAACTACCAATGTTGAACCGTTGAACCGTTCAACATTGATAGTAAACAAAAATTCGATAAAAAATGTTGAATGTAAATGATATGAACCTCCGGTCTTATATTGAAGGACAATATATAAGATTTCTGAGGTTCATAACATTTACATTCAACGGTTTTATCGGATTTGTTTTTACTATGAACCGTTCAACATCAATAGTAAAATACAAATCTGATATAAAAACGTTGAATATAAGTGATATGAACCTCCGAAGTCTTATATTATAGACTACGGTAAATAGAATAATTGAAATTCAGTTAACTGAGTGTGGGAGGCTATTTTAATCCACTTTATGAGTGTGTATTATATAATGTTACAATGTAACAAACCTATCAAACACACCGTGAAAAATAACATTATCTCCCCTGGAAATGCTGAATAACAAGACACAAAAAACTGTTACCATTTTTTGCCCTATATCACATAATTATGAAAACACATTACATAGCGTCTACCATTTGAAGTAGCGAAATTACATGACTTGTCAAGAGAGCGAAATAAACAAGGGGAGCAATTTTATTGAACCGCATTCCGGACTGAAAAGTTAATTAGATTGAAAACACCCATTGATTCAAAAATTTTTCATTCACGTTTTTTTATCTGTACATTTAAGTCGAGTCTGTGTGTATTCTATTTCCCGTGACAATATGTTGAGTAGCTTCCATCGGTGCTATTATAGTGACAATATTCAAACCCCTGTAAATTATATGATAACCCATTTGTTGGGTACTTCTATTTTATTTATAATATTTGTTCATTTCGTTGGTAAACTTTAACCATGCATGACTTAGGTCTATATGAAAAATGCTTGATTCATAATCAGGCTCTGAATTGGAGTGATTTAGCTGATTTTTGAAAGATTTTACCACGCTTAACAACCAAAAAAATAGAGTGTCTGTCACCATGGCAACCACTTATATTTTCATCATTTTGTCATTTTTGAAGGCCGAACTATAACATACAGCAATTACATCCCTATATTTGATCTCTCGTGAATAGTTGTCTCAATGTCAATCATTGCACACCTTTTTAACCACGTGCAGTTATTAATCTTTTTGGGAAACTAGAGAGTTACGGATGAGCAGATGAGACGAGATCATGAGTAAAATCATTCGTAAGTGGTAGAAAACAACAAGTACGCACCAACAGCAGCTACTCAGAATTCAAACAGGTGACAAGCGGCATCTCTCAGAGCAGTGTACTGGGACTAATATTGTTTGTAATTTCGTAAACAATTTACTATTTATCCTTGACTCAGACTGCTACATATTTGCTGATGAGACCAATGTCTTTTGACAAATATAAACAACAGATTATAATGATGCACTTCAAACAGACTTATCTCATCTAGAAACTTGGTCAAATACTTCGTTGTTAAGATTTCACATCGATAAATGGAAAGTTCCAACAGGGAGCCGTGATGATAACAACCACAAAAACATCCTGTGTAGCACAACACCTAAACATATACATGATATAGATAAAGAAAAAGATAGGAATAACCATTGAAATCAAATAAACTTCGAGCAACATATGAATGAAAAGATAAATGAAGCCAACAATATCATGGGATTCATTTGAAGGATATTCACTTTCAACAATGAGGAAATATTCCTTGTACTGTTTAAAGCATAGGCAAAACCAAACCTCGAATATGTCAACGCTATATATGGATCCCATTTAAAGTTAAAGATAAAACAGCAATTGAGAACAATGAAACAGATACCAACACTGAAAGCTATAAAGTATTAAGAACACTTGAAGAAACTTAAATTACCAACATTAAATACAGATGCATTAGAAGTGACATGATAGAGGCTTACTAACTAACAACTGTTATAAATGAAACAGCGTTGCCGAAGTTGTTAACACACAACACTACTTCTGTAACTAGAGGAACAATAAACTGGCTATACAAAGAAGCAACAAGAATATAAGATCAAATTTTTTCACCGAACGAATTGCCCCAATATGGAACAGCTTACCCAGCAATGTTGTAAATGTACCAAATATTCAGTAATTTGAGAGCCGACTGGACAGATATTTAATAAAGTGTGAGATGAAATATAAATATAGAGCAAATGCTGACACAGGAATCGGAACCGAAAAAATCAGCAAATAACTAAAGATCTGAGAATAGTGGGTGATCCAGTGCTCAGTTATGAAAGACTATGTAAGTAACATGGGTTTATTCAGTTTGTGTTTGCCTTTGAACTAAATGTCTGCAACTAGATCAGTACTTTGTTTGGGTTTTTTTTCTCTTTTTATTTGTCTGCTTAGTATTGAGTTGATAAGTCAAGTTCTTTTATAGCTTAAATGAATACTGTACCATGACATGCTACTCTTCACATTTTTGTCCTTGGCTTTGATGGAGAGTAATAGCTGTCTCGGTCTCATGATCTCAATGCACATGTAGGAATAAAAAAAACTTACATTTTCTTTTTTTAATTCTTTGTATACATGGTATAGTTATCTTAAAATAACTGTAAACAGTTATGATCATAAAGTACATTCAAAAATAACTTTTTTTTTTTAAAATATTCAAAAATCGTATAAGAATGAAGAAAATTACAATAAAAATAGTTTATGTTGATACTTTGCTAAAAAAAAAGTACAACATATAACATAACAATATCACAGTCTAAATCCGAAAATAAAAATCAAATGGTTTTGATCCTTTTAAAACTAATCAGCTTCAAAACTTTTATAGATAGTCATCAGCTGTCTGAAATAAAAAAAATATAAATTTTTTATATAGATATTCTATTCTTTGTTTTCTTGAGAACATTACTAGTTAAAATTGCAAAATATTATCAACAAGAATGTGTCGGAATCCCAACTGGCACTATCATTTTCTATGTTCAGTGGACTATTAAACCGGGGTACAAACTCTTATATGACATTACAATTAAAAAGATCATACCATAGGGATCAGGTGTACTAAATTTCAAGTTGATTGCAATTTGGACTTCAACTTCATTAAAAACTAATTTGACCAAACACTTTAACCTTGAGTGGAACAGTATCATTTTCTCTGTTTGGTGGATCACGAAATTTGGGCCAAAACTCTAATCACTCATTAGAATTAGAAAGATCATATCATAGGGAACAAGTGTACAAAGGTTCAAGTTCATTTCAACCCCATCAAAATCTACCTGGACGAAAAACTTTCAACCTGAAGCAGGACAGACAGAGGGAGGGAAGGACAGACATACGCACGAACAGACGACTAAAAAGACTTGAAATATCTAAGATGAAAGGATTGGGGTTTGATTGTTTGTTTTATTGAATTGTTTGATATGCTACAGAGTTTACTGCAACAAAAATGTTACTATTGAAGCCTGTATCAACAAGAAGGTACACACTGCATTGTCTCGCCTTCTTTATTATGGCACCCTCAACGGAGTTGGGGTGACATATTGTTATTGTTCGTTTCTTTTTTTCTTATTATATTTATTCTTCCACACTTTTTTGTCCATGCTATTTCTCGGAATTGGCTTGAACAATATTGATGAAACTATGCCATAATGTAGTCCACTATATGAAATTGTGCAAACGGGGTATGGCATCATCAAGATGGCTGACGTTGCCATGGAAACGAAACAAATGTGAAAAAATACTGTTTTTAGTTTCGGTGAACTGTATGGTAATGCTTTAACTCAGAATCATCATATTTTAATACAATGTAGGTGCCCACTATATACAGGTGTTGGATGATTTTGGCACTCATTGGAACTACTATGTTGCCATGGAAACTACTCCAAAAAATTCAAAAATCTCAAAATGTTCCAAACTTCATGAAACTTCACAGTAACGATGAGCAACATTGGAAGATGTGGAATTTGGCGTTGGAATTTCCAAAATCGCTGTTGTTACCATGGAAACAATGCAAAAAGGTCAAAACTTTGAATTTTCACAGAACATTCTAGAACATCAATGTTTAATTTATTCTAGAGACATTAAATGGTATATGATTGTGGAGGGAAAAAATTGCAGCATGGGTTTGACTTTGGAATATTCAAAATGGCCGCCGTAACCATGGAAACAGCAAAAATACAAAAAACTTCAAAATGCTTCAAATTTATTGAAACTTATAACAAATGTTGCTCAGCTAATGTAGACTTGACTTTTGAGTTTGGAATTTCCAAAATGGCCGCCATTACCATGGCTACCGCTCACCTGGCAATAGGGGAAGGGTGCCATCCGCTATTGCTTGCAATCGCAAATCTAGTTAATCATTGATATTATGTTGATAGTCCTAAATAGAAAGCATTACTACAACTATCACATAAACTTATATAATCCAATAAAATGAGGTCAAGGTCATATAAACCAAACAAGAAATACATGAACACCTTACACCCATTCAATACACTACATGTAAATATAGTTGACATAGTGCATATAGTTTCTTAGAAACAGACTTAACCATTGCTTATACATTGAGAAAAACAGACTTCACCATTGCTTATACATTGAGAAAAATAAACCAGAACACAAAACTGAACACTGAGCAATGAACTGTGAAAATGAGGTCAAGGTCAAATAAAACCTTTCGAGACTGACCAGCACATCATAAAATGTTTCCATACACAAAGATAGTTGACCTATTACATATAGAGTTAGAAAAAAAGACCAAAACTCATAACTTATCTTTGACCACTGAACCATGAAAATGAGACCAAGGTCGGAGTACACCTGCCAGTTGGACAATGTACACCTTACAATCATTCAGCACACCGAATATACTAGACCTATTGCTTATAGTATATAAGATACGGACTTGACCAACAAAACTTAACCGTGTTCACTGAACCATGACATGAGGTCGAGGTCAGTGAAAACTGTCTAACGGACATGAGGATCTAGCAAGGTACGCACATACTGAATATAGGTATCTGTTTACTCAAAATAAGAGAGAAATTAACATTACAAAAATTACAACCTTTTTCAAGTAGTCACTCAACCATAAAAATGAGGTCAAGGACAATGAACATGTGACAGACGTAAACTTCGTACCATGAGACAGGCATCTATATACAAAGAATATAAGGCTTCCATAATTGCTCAATTTAATTTGTTATGTGTTTTTTCACATTGTCAATTGGGTCAATATCCTTAATGCATCTCCAATTGAGGAACACCAAAGTTGTGTGTAAATATCTTTATAGTGATATTAGGCATGTTTCAATTTTAAACAAGTGACTGAGATTAATCATTTGTATTGATAAAAAAATATACATATAGTTGACCTATTGCTTATAGTTACTAAGAAACAGACCTAACCAAGAAAACTAAACATTGACCAATGAAGTTAAAGTCAGATGAACCATGCCAGGCTGAAATGTACAGCTTACAATTCTTTCATACGAAAAATATAGTTGACCTTTTGCTTATAGTTTACGAAAAACAGACCAAAACACAAAACTAAACACTGAGCAATGAACCGTGAAAATTATAGATACCAGGACCAAAATTTGTAAATATGCCAGACGCGCGTTTCGTCTACAAAACACTCATCAGTGACGCTCGAATCCAAAAAAGTTTAAAAGGGCCAAATAAAGTACGAAGTTGAAGAGCATTGAGGACCAAAATTCCGAAGAGGTTTGCCAAATACAGCTAAGGTAATCTATGCCTGAGGTAGAAAAGCCTTAAGGTCAGATGGATTAAATAAGGTTGAGGTCAAGTGAAAACTGCCTGACGGGCATGAGGGCCTTGCAAGCTACACAAATACAAAATATAGATATCCCATTACTCATAATAAGAGAGAAAGTAATATTACAAAAAATCCTAACGTTTTTCTCAAATAGTCACTGAACCATGCAAATAAGGTCAAGGACAATGAACATGTGACAGACGGGAACTTCATAACATGAGGCATCTATATACAAAGTATGAAGCATCCAGGTCTTCGACCTTTTAAAATATAAAGCTTT
Source organism: Mytilus galloprovincialis (assembly GCF_965363235.1). Classification (NCBI taxonomy): domain Eukaryota; kingdom Metazoa; phylum Mollusca; class Bivalvia; order Mytilida; family Mytilidae; genus Mytilus; species Mytilus galloprovincialis. Next base: position 76,017,497 of record NC_134845.1, on the reverse strand, counting down.
TAAAAAGTTACCTAACGCCGCCTAAATTGTCTTCTGCCGCCACCGGATCACTATCCCTATGTTGAGCTTTTTGCGACAAAAGCCGCAGGCTCGACAAAAACTATGGAGTTATCAAAATATTCAAAGTATTAAATTTCCAAAGACCTTATTGTTTGAAACTAGGGATGTTTTACACAAGGAGTCGCATCACGAATATAGTTATTTTCGATGTGAAAACTATTTTCATTTGGCATATCTTTGTAATCTCTGCGCCGTGTTTGGAAATTTTAAAATTGTATCAGCGTCAGTGGTGTTCGCTTAAATTGTATAAATTTCAAGATTTAGAAAAAGTTTCTCAGTTTGAATATATTTACATGAGACATTTGACATCGTGCTATTATTGAAGAAGGATGTCTGTTATCCGAAATATCTAATATTTGTTCATTTTATAGTTATTTAATGGTGATGTTGTACCCTTTTTGACTTGTTATATATATATATATATATACAACTCGTCTAAACATCAACCCAACAATGTTAGATCTGTAAATTTGCTATCACAAATTTCGCCGGGATTCGAAGCCATGCTACTGAGATATCGTGACAACTAATCGCCTGCACTGTAGCCGTCCTGCTAGACCACACGACCACCTAGGCTTCAAAAATGAAGCTTTCGGTGGCCGGGTGTTACCTTTCCACGTCAGTTTTAATCTAGCGTCGTTCTACAGTACATGATATATAAGGCATGGAGATGTTATTTTTACAAATCAGCTAAATTATCTATAGTAAAGGATCCTACAAATTAATGTAAGATACAGTCACAGAAAATAATTATACTTATAAGTACGTCTGAGCCAATTACATACTAATCTTAAAAATGTACTGTTCATAAAAGATCTTGACCAATTGTTATAGATCTACAATTTCAAAATCAAGATTGAGGAAGAGTTCAAGACATACAAGCTACATTTAGAGAAGTACATATTTCCTCGAAGAAGTTGTCTGACAGTTTTGGTGTAAACAATAAAATGGTAGATATCACTATTCTGAACATTTTTGCCCGTGTCTGATGTTTCTCTATGTATAGTGTTTTCAAGATAATTGATATAACTTAAGATTTTACGCCTATGTTCTATTTTTAGATATATCAGCCATACTGATTGGAAAATTTTGTTAATAGACACATTTTTTAGTCTAAATACTAATTTATTGCCGCCAAGTTTGATCAAATGAGTAAGGTGGATGCCTTATAGTTATCAAAGCTACCAGGGTTATAATTAATACGCCAGACGTGCATTCCGTCTACAAAAGACTCATCCTCGACGCTCATATCAAAATAGTAATAGAGCCAAGCAACTACAAAGTTGAAGAGCTTAGAGGACCCAAATCCAAATAGTTGTGCCAAATACGGCTGAGGTATCTATGCCTCAGGGATAAGAAAATCCTTAGTTTTTTTTTTCAATTCTGAGTTTTGTACACAGTAAAATTTCAAATTGATATTTGTTGGCTAACATCACTTGGGTAAAGCTGATGACCGTAACTGCATTCACGGTCATCCCAAGATGTCGGATGAAAAATTAGGTCAGTATTTGTATTGTCTGTTTAAGTGTTTTTATATCAATTTTTTTTACAAATCATACATTTGTACGATGTAAAATTATAAAAGATTCACACGGAAATCGCAAATTACTGCCGAGAAATGACCGTAATTCGTGATTAAAATATTTTCAAGATGACCGTAACATATAATAAGGATGACCGTGATTGGTAAATAGATGGCCGTAATTTGTAAAGGATGACCGTAATTTATTAAAGATTACCGTAACATTTACTACCGCTGTCCCACTAGGCCACGATCGCACTACGATCTGTGAAAAAAAGCAAATTTTGATTATCGTAGTACGATCGTGTAGATCGCAGTAACGTCGTATCATGGTCATGATGAGCGTGGCCAACTTTGAACATGTTCAAAACAATCGTGGTAAGGTCGTGCTGAAATCCGGTCGTATTAGAAGCGTAGTGAGAGCGAACTAGGTCGTGGTAAGATCGCTAAGCTCGCTGTACCATCGTAGCGAGAGCGTAGCGAAAGCGTGATTCTATTCGGAGAGACTGCGCTGCGATCTCACAGCGACGTTATTACGACCTCACTACGACCATCACGTTCTTACCGCGACTCAACTACGCTTCCACTACGACTATACCACGTTTACACCACGCTGTTCAAGCCCATAGTACGCCCATGCCGTCCTCATCACGCTCTTTTTACGACCTGACTACGTTCATACTACGACAATCATTCTCATTGTCATTTTAACATAAAATATATTAAATCTCTCCAGGTTTTGTTTGTCTGTATGCGATTAAGACTTATTATCCATTTTCTCTAACGGCTCAAATATGCTTCTCGGTTTTATATAGATTAGACCGTTGGTTTTCCAGTTTGAATGGTTTTACACTTGTTATTTTTGGGGCCTTTTATAGCATGCTGTTTGGTGTGAGCCAATTTAAGGCTCCGTGTTGAAGGCCGTACCTTGACCTATAATGGTTTTTCATAAATTGTTACTTGGATGGAGAGTTGTCTCATTGGCACTCATACAACATCTTCTATATCTAATGACAAATCTGTGTCATCTCTGCTATCGTTCACTAAAATATCGTCATTTGAGCTTTATGAACCAGCAATAGGTTGTAATTTAGGTTAGATTGATCGGTCCGAAATCTCTGCTGCATCAGAATTCGTAACTATCAGAGCTTACTCTGTCTCTACATCAACCCCTACCACCACGCCCACGTGTTCTAGTAGATTTTGGTGGCATGACTGTATTGTTTCCGAGAAATCTAAGTATTAATCAGAAATAGAAGGAATGAAATTGTACTGATATAGAACACGATATTTGCGTTATTGATGAGAACGTAGTAAGATTAGTTTAGTTTAAACAATATTTTATTCAAATAAATTGGATTGAATTGGGCAACAGGCATAGCCTATGTAAGTCCTCTCCACAACATAGTAAGATCGCGGTATGAACGTAGTATAATCGTGGTAAGAACGTTCTTAAATCGCAGTAGAGGCGTGGTAAGATCGTGTTGCAATCGGTTAACTCGTGGTATGGTCGTAGTGAGAACGTGATGAGCGTAGACAGATCTTGATAAGCGTAGTGAGGTCGCAGAATAAGCGTGGTGAGAACGTGGTGTAATCGTAGCGGGATCGTTGTAGAAGCAAAACAAACCAAATGATTTTCCTTGGTAGTCACCGTCCATCACTTTGTGCATAATTGCTGACCAACTGGGTCGGTTGCATGTCAAAGGCAAGCATACTTTTAACAGAAGGTCCAACTTCCACGTTGTATCGATCATATTTGGCTCATAATTCATGGTTGCGAACTCTGCCTGTAACGATTGTTTAGATTGCATTTTATTATATTCTATGTTAATTTTTGCTAGGTCAGAGACTTCCTTTAGTGAGAGACAGCCTAGGGACAGCTTTGTCAAGTCTGAATCCCGGTGTGACAGCTGCAATCATGCCCATACCATGAAATGTTCCATGACCATCCAAAGTTCGCAGATTATTATCTACGTTATCCGTTATGTACTGAACAAATGTGCCATATCAAACTGTGTGTCGGTTTTGTCATGAGCAGCAGCAGCAGCTTAAGTTCAAATCGTTGAACCTCTGTGTAGGAAGAGACAAAACCATGAGTGTTCCAAGTGTCCAATAAAAATCTTGATCCAAAGTGATGGTGCATTTGTACACTGAGGGCAATTTGTAGTGGTGCAATAAGTGTTCTTGGTCGGGAAGCCTGAATAATAGCTTGACCTACAGATGCAACATTAACAGAAAAGTCGTTTTGACTAGATAACGCACGTAGTAATGTTTGTAACGAATCTGTGACAAAGGCAATATTTTGCTCTGAGTTTATATCATCAGAAGACGGATACACAGCTTTTGAATCTTTAAGACTCATAATATCTGCTTTTATTAACTTAGCGGCTGTTTCTATCATCAATAGCTTTTCTTTTTCTGGACTCTAAGATGATGGTCTTCTGTAAAATTCGTTTAGTATAGATAATACTGTTCTCCAGAATGTGACTATTTCCGGCTTTCCGTTTACTTCCGCGATGATTATATCGGATCCACAATCAGTTTGCAGTCTCTTTTTCATGTGCACCACACTATACGCCTTATATCCACAAATTTCTTCCATAGCCTGAACAAGATCGCTCACGGATGCAAGTTCGTCTTGTGTTTCTTCTAATTGTCTAACTATTTGCAGGAAAGCTTTCTCTGAGGAATCTTTTTTTGGTCGTCCTGGTGTCGTTCGTTTGACCTCTTTGTTTGCTAGCTTCGAGACGGGGATTTCCTTACCAGTTCTAAAATTAACACTACAGGTTTGGTGGTATATTGCATCTGCCCGCGTGCAAATCTGATTGTGCAATGTTGAGCATCCTTTGATTTCAGACCATTCATAATTTCTTTCTTTGCAGATGATTCTAAGGGTCTTTGAAAAATCGGTTTTCCTGACAGAAAGAACACCTCGATTCCACTTTTTGGGATTCGAACGTCACTGATGAGTCTTTTGTAGACGAAAACGCGCGTCTGGCATATATATAAAATTTAGTCCTGGTATCTTTCATGAGTTTATTTGTTCTCTGAAAATTTTGCATAATATCAACAGTTCTTCTGGAACTCAAAATCAAGAGTGGGAGATCGTAAGTCACGACTTGGCTCGGCTATCGATAAATTCTTTTCTCGCATGTCCTTCTTGATTGAGTTAGCATTAATGTAATCATGGTAATCAAGTTGACATTTCTGATGAACTTTTTGTCCTGGAGTTGTGACGATTGTATCATTTCTGGTTTGGCTGGTCCTGTTAACTGTGTTACTTCCCTTTTCTCTTAGTTGTGTTATTTCTTCACCATTTTTAGAGACAACCGACAAAAAACACAAGCATCCATCATTACATAAAAACTAGAGGCTCTAAAGAGCATGTGTCGCTCACCTTGGTCTATGTGAATATTAAACAAAGGACATAAATGGATTCATGACAAAATTGTGTTTTGGTGATGGTGATGTGTTTGTAAATCTTACTTTACTATACATTCTTGCTGCTTAGAATTATTTCTATCTATAATGAACTTGGCTCAGTAGTTTCAGCAATTTTATGAAGGGCAATTACTCCTTAGGGGAGCAATTACTCCTTAGGGGATCAATTGACCATTTTGGTCATGTTGACTTCTTTTTAGGTCTTACTTTGCTGTACATTATTGCTGTTTACAGTTTATCTCTATCTATAATAGTATTCAAGATAATAACAAAAAACGGCAAAATTTCCTTAAAATTACCAATTCAGGGACAGCAACCTAACAACCGATTATCCAATTCATCTGAAAATTCCAGGGCAGATAGATGTTGACCTGATTAACAATTTGATCCCCAGTCAAATTTGCTCTAAAAGCTTTGGTTTTTGAGTTATAAGCCAAAGTCTGCATTTTACCTCTATGTTCTATTTTAGCCATTGTGGCCATCTTGGTTGGTTGGCCGGGTCATTATACCACCTGCAAATTCACGTCATTTAATGAAGACAGTATTTTGATACACACTATAGACAATCATGTTTGTTCACAAACATTTAGATTTAGAAAGAAAGTTTTGAATGAAAACACTGGTAATTCTGCATATCGGTCTGTACATTTCGGTTAAACGCCAAATATAAATTTAGAAGAACAAACTATATTATTCAATTTTTTTTTAAAGACGTTCCTCAAATTTGAAAGACAGTGGCGATTATGTAGAAGAAGGGTGTAAAATGGAATTAAAAAATGAACTTTATTAGGTCGTTAGTTTTCTCGTTTGAATTGTTTTACATTGTTATTTAGGGGCCTTTTATAGCTGACTATGCGGTATGGACTTTGCTCATTGTTGAAGGCCGTACGGTGTCATATATTTGTTAATTTCTTGTGGAGAGTTTTCTCATTGGCAATCATTCCACATCTTCTTTTTGTCGAGCCTTCCACATTAGTCGAAAAAGCGAGACTAAGCGATCCTACATTTAGTCGTCGTCGGTGTCGTTGTCGGCGGCGGCGGCGACCACAAATATTCACTCTGTGGTTAAAGTTTTTGAAATTTTAATAATTTTCTTAAACTAACCTGGGTTGGTACCAAACAGGGACAGAATGTTGTTTATGATCATAAGATAGTATCCAGAAGTAAATTTTGTAAAAATAAAATTCCATTTTTTCCGTATTTTACTTATAAATGGACTTAGATTTTCTGCCAGAAAACAACACATTCACACTCTGTGGTTAAACTTTTAAAAATTTGAATAACTTTCTTATATTATTTTGGATTTGTACCAAACTTGGACAGAAGCTTGTTTATGATTAAAGGATAGTATCTAGAAGGAAATTTTGTTTTCTTCCAGTTAACATTAAATTCTGCAGCTTTTAAACATTTATTAGATTCATAAACTATCCTGGATTTTTACCAAACTTGTACAGAAGCTTCTTACAATAAAAAGATAGTATCAACAGTAATAATTTATTGATTTATTTCCTCAATTTTGTTGAGTCTGAGATAAACAGAAAGAGTAGACGAGACACTGGGTTCCGCGGAACCCTTGCGAATTTTTTATATTTATGAACTATTGCCAAATATTGAAGTAAAACTTAAAGAGATAGAGCGATACGAAGACTTCATTTCCGTATTGAAATCCATATCTAATGGAATATTGAGAAATTACTGAACATGTTGCTTTTCATTTGTTACTGGATGTCGGATGGTTTTATTCCCAGTCAACAATATACTCTACAAGATATGTTCCAGAAACGCTGGCATTCTGGATTACTATCAAGAAACTGTTCAAGGGTAAGGGGTTTAACTTTTTAGGGGTTATAAAGCTTAAACACTATCAGCTGAAAACATAACTGTAAAACCAACAGATTGCAGAATAAATTTTGCAGTTCCAACGGATCCGGTGTTGTGAAGGGAATAGTTAATTTTTTTGGCAGATATTAAGATTTTAATGTGCTTCCTCTGGAACCATACACATGGGCTCGATTACTAGGTATTCATATATATTTATATATAAATATATATTTTCGTCGTATCGCTGTCAAGTTTTATTCAACTTTTAATGTCGTTGTCAATAAACATGATAAATATTTAATCATTTACGAGAAATATGCAATCTAATATCATTGTCATAAACTCAAAATACGGCAAATAGTTAAAAGAAATTGAGTAAATATATTTATATCCGCTAACCAAGCCCCAATTGAGACAAACTCGTCAAAAATCTATGAATATATATATATATATATATCTTAAAATAGACGGTAATCCTTTAAAAGTTACGGTCATCCTTTACAAGTTACGGTCATCCTTTACAAATTAGGTCATCCTTTACCAATTACGGTCATCTATCAACCAATTACGGTCACCCTTGTTATGAATTGCAGATCCTGTTACGGTCATCTCGATTATGATTTACGGTCATCTTAGCGATTTTTTCAAATCCAATTTCCTGTTTAGTACACATTTCTCGGTAGTAAATTGTGATTTTCGTGTGAATCTTTTATAACTTTACATCGTACCAATGTATGCTTTGTAAAGAAAATAATATAGAAACACTTAGACAGACAATACATTTACTAACCTAATTATTCATCCGACATCTTGGGATGACCGTGAATGCAGTTACGGTCATCAGCTTTACCCCAGTGTAACATCCGAATAAATCATGTTTACTTCAATGGCTAGATAGGAAATATGCTTCTTGTTGAAAATTTGATTATTTGTGTTATAATCATGTTTTGATATCATATTTACTTGGAACAATTACACCCACACTTGATACCAGCCTTTCCTTTGTAGTATGGAACCTTGGAGTACAATTTCAGAGAGATCCATACACTTCAATACAAGTTATTGTCTGGAAACTAGTTATGACCATCAATTCCAACGTTCCTTTTCTAGTACTGAACCTTCTTAATTAATTTCAAAGAGATCCATACACGTAAACTAAAATTGTTATCCGGAAACGAAATGTGTCTGTGACAAAGGCGACGCAGAAGACATCATACCATTAAACAATCCAACAAAAATGTATTAGTCGTAAAAAAATAGTTCTGTTTAATGCCATTTCATCAAACTAAAACATTTTTTTATATTAGATACATTAAACTTAATAATTAGGACCAAAAATGGCCCTTACCAAACTAAGCTTTTGTCTCAGTAGAAGCAGAAGAATTGTTGTAACAGTACATAGATGACGAAATAAAAACAAGACTATGGACACAAAGTGATGGAAAAAGGTCACATATGGCCTACTGGACAGTTGAACCAAAGTGTTTACATCAAATATGAAGAGACATTAATAGTCTAGCACAATTTCGAATCAGACAATACTTATTATACAACAATAAAATTTCTATTCCATACTGTTCTCATATGTTGGTGTTTACTTACAATTGAAGTGACTGGTAAACTAGCTATTGGAAGTGAAGACACAGGCATCAGTTCACCTACTCTTATTAGCAGAGGTCCAACGGTTGGATTTTTGGAAATGACCAGTGGCATTGGTACAGTTGTATACACAGACAGCAAGCTTCCTGGAGGTATTGGCTGGGCTCCAGAATTGAAATATACCTGTACACATTGTTCATCTGGTTCTGTAGGCCTTTGTATAGGTGACAATACGATCTGTGTCTGCTGTTGAGGTAACTAAAATATCAATCAGAGAAAATTAAGATATTTGCATACAAGTCTAACAAACCATAAGTTTTCTTCTTTTAAACTCTAACAGTGATTGCAGTTGACGTATCGTATGAATTTTAGATCAACGACTAAATTTTGCACCATTCCTAATATGTTTGCTTTATGTAACTGTCTTTTAACCAAATGTTCTTGATTGCCTTAATTTGAAGCAGCCTCGACCTCTCAAACACTATCAGCTATTAGCATCTAACAAGAGTCCACACGCTGAAATGTCTCGCCTTCCTTTCTTATCATTGATATTATGTTGATATTCCTAAATATAAAGCTTTATTACAACTGTCAAATAAACATAACCAAGAAAACTAAACATTGACCAATGAACCACGAAAATGAACCATGAAAATGAACCAAGCCAGGCAGGCATGTACAGCTAACAATTTTTCCATACAACAAATACAGTTGACCTATTGCATATAGTTTAAGAAAAACAGACTAAAACACAAAAAGCTTAACACTGAGCAATGAACCGCGAAAACGAGGTCACGGTCAAATAAAACTTGCGCGACTGATAAATAAATCACAAAAATACTTCCATACACCAAATATAAATGATATTGCAATTAGTATTAGAAAAAAAGACCAAAACTCAAAAACTTAAATTTGACCACTGAACCATGAAAAAGAGGTCAAGGTCAGATGAAACCTACCAGCTAGACATTTATACCTTTCAATCATTCCATACACACAATATAGTAGACCTATTGCATACAGTATAAAAAACCCAGATCAAAACACAAAAACTTAACTATAACCACAGAACCATGAAAATGGGGTCAAGGTCAGATGATACCTGCCAGTTGGACATGTACACCTCACAGTTCTCCATACACCGAATATACTAGACCTTTTGCTTATAGTATCTGAGATATGGACTTGACCACCGAAACTTAACCTTGTTCACTGATCCATGCAATGAGATCGAGGTCAAGTGAAAACTGTTTGACGGGCATGTGGACCTTGCAAGGTACGCACATACCCAATATAGTTATCCTATTACTTATCATAAGAGAGAATTTAACATTACAAAAAAACTTCATTTTTTTCCAAGCAGTCACTGAACCATGAAAATGAGGTTAAGGACATTGGACATGTGACTGACGGAAACTTCGTAACATGAGACATCCATATACAAACTTTGAAGCAGCCAGGTCTTCCACCTTCTTAAATTTAAAGCTTTTAAGAAGTTGGCTAACGCCACCGCCGCCGGATCACTATCCCTATGTCGAGCTTTCCGCAACAAAAGTTGTATGCTCGACAAAAATATGTTGTAAATCCCCCATATGTTGTACCACCTGATTATATTCTTTGTCAATTTGAAACCATGAATTATGATAAGAACCTTTCTCATAATAAAAGAGTCAGCCAAGTAACACTAATAAACGGTTCTATACAGGCGAAAATATTATTTGATTGAAATAAATTGCTTCGCTGAGCGCAGCCTGATACGACCGCAGTGGTAAACATCAACATCAATTTCCATCACATTTTTTATCATGAGTTAGTCTACAGTTTCTTTTATTTGTGTACACCCATTTCAACAAAAAGGAACAAGACTTACTATATTTGTTATCGCTTCTTTTTCTGAGATCGTAAGAAGACACACCTGTTATATAAGACTTCTGTTTATTGATCTCAACGTTATAAGAATGACACTATTTATCTACAATATCTAACAGTCGAATGACTCTCAGTCAGAAACTGAGATAATATCAAGTGATTAGTTCTATGTAAAATTCTGTTAAAAAAATACTTTCCGCCTACTTCCTTGAATTTTTTTATCAACTATATGTTAAAGTTGCAGTTTTCCCTCCATTTAATGTTTCAACATAATTTTTTAAAACAGAAGTTGCAATAAATGCTTTCAAATTATTCTGTTTATTTGTTTCATTCATATATGTATTAAACAATATTAATATAGAGATTATTCTTTAATGCTGAAAGGGTACTTTTTTTAGGTTTATTTGCCATTATGGCCCTTTTAAATGCTAAATGTTAATCACATTTCGTAAAATGCAACTATTAAAGTTAAGTCTTTATTTATATTCTAATTAAACAGAACAGAATGTCATACCTGTTCCTCCTTATCACTGTCGTACGGCTCTTCTGTGAACTCACTGGGATAACATATAATTAGCAGCTGAAATAGAAGAAAAAAACATAAGATGTACGCGTCCTGAATAACGTATCTTAAACATCAGGCGCAGCTTGATACAAGGGCAGAGGGCTAACACTTAACAGTAAGGGCAAGTATGGATAATACATTGAAGCCTGATACAGCTCTGAATTGATATTTGATATTTGACATAGCTTAGGTTTCTGATACTGAATTGATGTGGTAAACGAAAAACATAATTTGAAATTTTTACCAATTATGGTCCAATATCTAAAATGTCAATACACGGTTAGATTCAACATATCAAAGTACACCTTAATGATTCAATTACAAAACAGAAACATGAAAAAACATGAAACGGTTGGATTTAGTAAATCAAATAACCGCAAGATTTCAAGATTTTTAATTGAACCCATTAGAATTTGGTCAAAAGGTTTAGAAAAATAATGTTTTGGTTCTTTTTCCCTAATGGACCCCAAATTTGATACGTAACTTACTTAGATGGTATAGAACCTTGTGATATAATTTCATTGATTAACCGACAACGCTATAACACTACACATGTTATACAACCGCAAACACTTTGTGTCGAAAATGAAACATGTTCGAACAATGACAACTTGATGTTTGTCAGGAACATTATATCAAGAGCATCAAACAACTATTATTATTTTGTCAAGTCTAATGAGTAAATTTTGTACAAGTCTAATGTGTAAATTTGGATGTAAACAATATTCAATATTCATTTGAGAAAAGTAGCTGTCTGTATGAACAGAATTGGATTCATACATTCTATTTCACGAAGATGCCATGATAAATATTCAGGATCAATATATTGATAATGATATTATCAGAAACGATATATACGATGCTGATTATAAGGTTTTTCTAACCTACCGGCTAACTTGTTTTATGCGATGTATTATCGTCATCTCAAATAGTGTATTTGATATTATAGTTTATATGATTTTGAAATCGGCACGGCTTAAACGAACTTTTTTTATTTGTAAGAGTTATCTCCGCATCACTGTTTTTCATGAGCGCACTACTACTTCGCAATCGTAAAAGTTTACGACAATATCATTCATAAAATTTGTCGTTTTATCTCAGAATAGTTTTGATCTAAGAGATCTGAAGATACATATGAGAGTTATTTCTCTTTATGTATTCGACAATAGAGAAATATAATAGTCATGCCATTGGCCCTGCAAAAACAAACACTTTATCTTATAGGATGGTCTTGTTATCCTTATTTCTCTGTAACCATAAAAGATACTTTTTTCGTCCATAAGATGCTTCGGTCAAGTCTGCAGTGTTTCGGTGACTCGCGTAGGAGTTAACTACCTTATATATTTGAAATTCAGGTCAAAGTCAAAAGTCAAATAGACGTTCTATGTTATTGATGTTGTCAAAAAGTCATACTGGTTTATTACGGTTTAAAAATTCAAAATAATTTGATTCCTTTAAAAAAAATATGCACATAAACAAATAAAAAGTAAAAAAAAGAGTTAAAAATACAAACAAATGATCATCAAGAAAGAATTACACGACATGATGTTTAGAAATTCAATTACACAATAATATAATGTATAACAACAAGTAGTAAATAAACTCTTCATAGATACCAGTAATGATTAAAACATGATCAAACACTTGCAATTGTTCTGTAAACAATTGCATGTATTTCTCAATAAGACATAACAAAAAAAGGTTAGTTTACAAAAAATTTGTAACAATTGCTAAACAATTAAATAAGTTTCAAAATTATAATACATATCAACATTTAAGATAATATTTGTTTACATTCCATAATGAAAAAAACACACCTAGTCAAACATAAAAAAATAAATATAATAAAACAAAATAAATTTTCCTATAGAACATTATAAATTTGATTATGATATAACATATTATAATATTAGGTTACTGTAAGTTCATTTTCCATGTCGTTGGATGAAGTTCTGTTCGTTTCATAATCTGTGAAATAGAGGAACCAAGAAACCTGTTTCGCTCACACGTATAAAATTTAACTCGACCCAAAGATGAAAAGATCATCCCTTAACCTAAGTTATCAAAGGTTTATGCTGTTCTGTTTTAGAACAAATAATATAAAAAAGATATTAATAGTCATACTTGATAGTTTGTTTATTAATTCAAATGTCTAGATATGATGATTTCATCCGTATCGTTATGATTGAAAGCGAAATTAATTGCAAATTTTGTTCTTCAATTAATACATAATTTAAAAAGATTTCGTTGAGAAAATTGATGACTGATTTTCCTGAATTTTCCGCCTCCATATGATTAGTATAGAAAATACAAAAATGAAAAACCCTTAGATTTGAAAGATTATTTAATTTCTCTGGTTTGCACATGTGTAACATAAGTACAGGATCATCGTCCATCAAGTGCGAAAAAAATTTCTTTTGAATGGAATACTAATTAATTTTTTTTTTATATAAATAGATGATAACCTAGTCTGCTGTACTATCATACTATTTTATTCGTCATCACTAGCAGTGCCTATTCAGATTAGCTAACGACAGATAACATGTGATGACAATAGTTTGGGTCAGATTAGCTTTATGAAAACCGACAAAATTAGTTAAAAAGTATTTCAAGGCAGTAATTGATTGAAGGAAATTGATGCACGATCTGTTCTTTCAATTGTTGATGAAAATAAAAGATACTTCAAGATTAATTGAAAACAATTATTTGCAGGGGCATCATCTTTCATATTTATTTTCACTGATTATACTAAACTATTCATATTCAATTAAAAATATAATTAAACATATTGTATAAACTAATTACAAGTTATAAATGTGTGTGTGTTCTAGAAAGGACGCTAGTAATTGACCCTTAAAATGACTGTCGAAGAATGCCAATATGGATATGACCTATTATCTTCCTTTTTAAATGCTGTCATACATTCTTATATTGGCGCTTCAAATTCATAAAATTGTTTTAATGCCAAATCATATAACACCTAAAATCAGGCGGTCTTGGGCGATATGCATTGTAAATCTGTACAAGACGTAAACTTAAAACAAGTTAATACCAATATGGGCTTGTTTCAAATATTAATGAATAAACTCATCATAGATACAAGGACTAAATTTAGTATATACACCAGACGTGCGTTTCATCTACAAAAGACTCATCAGTGACGCTCGAATCCAAATAGGTTAAAAAGGCCCAATAAAGTACGAAGTTGAAGAGCATTGAGAACCAAAATTCCTTAAAAATTTGCCAAATACAACTAAGGTAATCTATGCCTGAGATACTTTGGAGTTTAGTATGGCGTTCATTATCACTGAACTAGTCTATATATTTGTTTAGGGCCAGCTGAAGGACGCCTCCGGGTGCTGGAATTTCTCGCTGCATTGAAGACCTATTGGTGACCTTCTGCTGTTGTCTGTTCTATGGTCGGGTTGTTGTCTCTTTGACATATTCCCCATTTTCATTCTCAATTTTATTATCTCTGAAATATCAGAAGCAATGATTTGATAAAGAAATGAACACTTAGTGAGATAAGCTTACGGATCTTCAACATAAAGAAAGGAAAGTTTTTGTCCAAAAGAGTTGTGTAATGTCGTTTGTGCAGAAGATTACCTTCAGAAATTACGATGTATAATTAATTATAAGAGTTGAAATGATTATTTTGTGTTTTAAGAGATTTATTTGTATTTAGTATTTAAAACAATATATTCTTGGTTCCATAATAAAGCAACTTAGATCAATTTAATCTTGAAAATTTTAAATTCGACCAAGTGACAGGAATTTAGATAAGGTTTACCGTTTTGTTCCTTTACCTTTGTTATGTAAAAATCAAAATTTATAGCGTTTTCGTGGATTGAGGTAATATTGTATTGTCCTGGTTTTGCCATAGTCATCATTCGTTGAACATTTAAATAAATTCGGGCCTGGCATTATACCTGGATATCCACAACAATAAGTATCACAAATATTATCATGAATCCAAAGTAATACCCTCTTGGTTTTGGCCAAAACTATTGAAATGATGTTAGATATTTTTGAAAACTGACAATTGTGAGTCTAACCCTTTGAATAAGGGATCATATCAAAAGTATTCATTCAATTATTGATTAAATCAACAAACCAGTTGCCTTTTCAATATTCGATTCAATATATATAAAAGGTCACATCAAGTCTTTTACCTTTTCTTGCATCATTATTTGATTGATTGATTGGTTTATAGAGTATCTGGATAGCATAAAGTCATCGATTTTTTTTTATAGATTACTGTAATTCAGAAATTATTGCCATGTTTTTGTTATTGCGAAAAATGCGACAGGATTATAATCGCAATAGTTTAAACTCAAATTTGAATTTTTTTATATGCCAAAAAAACCCGGATTTTTCTCAATATCACAAAAATTAAAGATCGCATTTTATTTCAAAATGACAAAATCGTAGTAATAAATGCACACAATAATTTCAGAATGTACAGTAGTTGGTCTAAATAGTTGGTATGTAGATAAATTGATTGATTAAAATTTCGCAATCGCTTCAATTGATTGCCTTGGACCATTTGCTTGATTAAATGATATACTGATTGTTTGAGTGATTGAAAGTTCTATAACATATTTCATATTGATTGATTGATTTCTTGACTGTTACTGTGATGTCCAGTGTCAAATATTAAACGCATATTCTTAACAACTGAATGATGAATATTCCCTCCTCAAAATAAAGTGGCATTCTGGGAACTAATTTAGTTCCTCGTCATGATACCCTTACATACTAAGTAACTGGTTTTTAGGTTGTGCAACATTTTAATGATGTTCTAAATCGTGATATTTCTAGGAATTTTAAAGTATCTAACACACCTCTAATTTTCTCTTTCAAAAAATATTCTTATTATTTGTCACTAGACGACACACAAAAAAATAATCAATGTATGCACGAGTCTCTTAGAATTATGAAAATTTTCAACAAATCATATCACCAAGCATTCAACCAACTAACCAAACAATAAATTGAAACACCAATACACTTAATGACCGACCGATATGAAGTACGAGTCACTTCCTTTTATGCAAACATTTTATCAACAAAGCAATCAACCAACAATCATGTTAATCACAGAAATATTGAATTGAATTGTTTACTTAAACAGCTAATTACTAAAACAATTATATTATATTTATTGATTGTAATGTTTATCTTATACATGGAAGAGAAAATAAAAGTTATAAAATCCACACTTTTGATATGATTCCCTTTTTAGTTTTCTCGAATCTAGGTCTTAGTCTCTCAAGAGTCATATGTAACTATTTATCTAACATGTCTATCAACCAATACTTACTTTTGTAGATGTACTGAGACGTTAATTAATTTGAGCTTACAGAGTTTTAAACAAAAACAAATTGTATTTTTCTTTATATAAAATGGTATTAAACATGTTAAATTTTAGTCTACTTTAATTTTTCACAGATTCTTTTTCCATTGCAAATGATGTTTGTATATGTTCCTATCCAAATTAACATAATGATGTACTTAGGTGAGGTTTGGGAATTTGTGACAAATGTCGGATTCCTTGGTGTTTTTCCCTACGATACAAGGTAAAATATTTTGCAACATACCACCAATCTATTTGTTCACATTAAACTTAATAGCAAATATAGGTCTACGTACGGCCTTCTTCAATGAGTAAGGCCTATACCACATAGTCAGATATAAAAGGCCCTGAAATGAAAAATATAAAACAATTCTTACGAAAAAATAACGTTCTTATTCATGTACAAAAAATAGTGAAAACAAATATTAAGTAAGACAGCAACAAAGCACTAGTACTAACACTAGTTTTCTTTCCATCTTGATTTTTAAACATTTTAAGGTTATATATGTTGTATCAACAGAATAAAGTGCAATGATACTTATAATAATGGATATTTAAATTTATACTTGAATAACTTCCCTGTGAATAAGATCTTCTTTCTCCTAAGGCAAAAATGTGCTTCATTCCTTCCATTCGAATTATCTAGCGTCGCTTCTTTATCTGTTTAAGCAGTTTGCTTTGAAGATCGGTGCCTGAGTATGTTTGCTATTAAAATATGTAAATAGTTAACCATTAGTTTTACTACTTTACTAATTCGTCTATTCAAAATTGTAATTTTGAACATAGACCACTTTGCTAAAATAATTAACAAAAAAAAAAAATAAAAAAAAAAAAATCAGAGACACATATCAAATAAAAAAAAATTCTTATAATAAATAAAAGTTTTACAATATAGTTGGATTTCAATAAAAGAGATTGACAATTAAGTAATTTAAAAAATACTTTACAAAAAGTAGCATTCATCGATCGTGTGCTGTCAATTAACTCATACAATGTATAAGGCTTATTTATAATGATAACTCTACTTAATTTAAGCTATTAGGCATTTTTCAAACATATGGCAACTATTTAGTCATCAAACATGTCAAAGTTAGACATGAAAAAGCTGAAAACTGACATACATGAATGCCTTGAAATAAGATATTAAACCAAATAGTGATGTTGCCATAAGAATCGTCGACACAAATAAACCAGCATTTGAACATTGATATTGATTTTTTACGTGTGATATTTAAAGGATTCATTTGTTTTTTTATATTTAAATATTTTTTTTACACGAAATGTTAACTGATTGTATCACTAAAATGCATGAAACTTTCTGTCCTGGGTGTGAAACAACACGAATCAACTAACAATACAAGTATTTCTCAACTGTGTGTATCAACATACTAGATTTTCAGATACCGGAATAGGCTTCTGATTTATCAATTTACCGATTTTTTCCAATTATCATCGTGATAATTTGACTGAATATGGATACTTATGAATGTTATGCAAGGATATGCATTCATATCGGAACCCCGACATAAAAACAGTCTCGCTCATTTTATAGTTTATTCGATAATCTAAAGTAATTCTATTGTCAGCTTGATGTGCATCTTCTTGAGGATTTTTTTTTATATTGAATGTTGTTAAACAAATCTTGTATCAAATAAACATACTCGTTCTCAAATTTCTATTGCGAAATGTTGAGCATGAACATATTATTGCAAAATATGTTTGTTACCTATATTCTAGAAAAGTACGTAGTAATGTTATTACCTTTTAAATAGGAAAAGCAGTTTCTGCAGATTGCATCGTTTTTGATGAATTGTATTTCCATAGTGATTTACTGGTATCTTTGACCTGTCCTGTTTGCTTTACCTTATGATTCTGAAAACACAATTGAGGGCATTAATACGTAACATTCTTTGATTTTGCGTTTAATATATTCCTACAATACCAAAACAAAACACAACACTTTATTTCAAGTTTTGTCCAAGGTAGGAGTCGTAAATGGGACTACCAATTGCAATACATCCTTTTTTTTAAATTCGAAATTGAAGGTTGTGATGTTTATTTATATTTATATGACATAATCCAATAGCTAGCTGTAATATTTCTCACTATTTAATTATGAATATGAGATACACAAAGAATCAATTTTCATTGTTTAATCAACAGGTGTTTTCAGGATAAGACATAAACTATCAGAGTTGTGTTTCTTCTGATATAAATTTAAGTATCAAAAACTGATATGTTCACTCACCATTTTCAAATCTCCTGTGCGATAACAAACTTTCATGTCTGTGAGGGATTCTGCTAGTTTAAAGATGGTTATTTTCTGCGTTCAATTCCCATAACCGTATTTTGAACATATGTGATTAAAATCAGGCGAATATAGAGCACAGGTTCTATCTAAGTTTAAAAAAAAAGAGACAAAGCAGACATTATTGTTTGAGGATCATGAAGTGAAACACATCAGCACTGTTTCTTATTCAAAATTGAAAAACATGACTTATATTTTCGTAAAAAGGATATCACAATAATGGCGATAAAAGGTAAATAGTTGAGGTTCAAATAACTAAAAATTGCACTTTTATTTTAAATGTAGAAAAAGTTGAATTCCGTCAGATAAGAGTCATATTTTGATTATTGTAGATTAAGATGAATCGATCATTTCTATCTCTTGGCGTTAAAGTGAAATTGACAACTGATTGATACCACGTATCCTAATGAATGTCATAAAATTGAACAAATGCATACGTTTCATCTTACAAAGTATGGTGCAATGAACGGTAAAGTGAACTCAAATATCAGACTAAAGGTCTCGTTTATTCACAACCAGACATCGGATACTTTACATATCTGTTTTCACATAAGAAACGTTAAATACAACCTTGAGAATATCAATTCTCTTAGTAAGTTCAAACCACTGAGAAAAACACAGTTTCAGTTTCACTTAAATATTAACGAAAAGGTAATTTTCAGTATTGTATTGTTCTATGTTACATAATAATTGTAAAAAAAAATTAATAAAAAATATTACCTTAATATTGAGCAGGAGTCCACAACCTAAATGGAAAAAAAAATCTGATGATTGTGATATATTCAAAAGGTCACGTGACATTTGGAAATTTCTACGTGACAATCTTTAAATAGGATAGTTGCATCATTAATGTTCTGTTATACTCGTTCATAAAATAAAACTATAAATATGACTTTATCATTAAGCAGGAAGATAAACACGTGAGCAACCTAAATACAAAAACGGTCAAATGATTTTATATCGAAAAGGTCACGTGACATTTGGAAATTTCTACGTGACAATCTTTAAATAGGATAGTTGCATCATTAATGTTCTGTTATACTCGTTCATAAAATAAAACTATAAATATGACTTTATCATTAAGCAGGAAGATAAACACGTGAGCAACCTAAATAGAAAAACGGTCAAATGATTTTATATCGAAAAGGGCACGTGACATTTGGAAATTTCTACGTGACAATCTTTAAATAGGATAGTTGCATCATTAATGTTCCGTTATACTCGTTCATAAAATAAAACTATAAATATGACTTTATCATTCAGCAGGAAGATAAACACGTGAGCAACCTAAATAGAAAAACGGTCAAATGATTTTATATCGAAAAGGGCACGTGACATTTGGAAATTTCTACGTGACAATCTGTAAATAGGATAGTTGCATCATTAATGTTCTGTTATACTCGTTCATAAAATAAAACTATAAATATGACTTTATCATTAAGCAGGAAGATAAACACGTGAGCAACCTAAATAGAAAAACGGTCAAATGATTTTATATCGAAAAGGTCACGTGACATTTGGAAATTTCTACGTGACAATCTTTAAATAGGATAGTTGCATCATTAATGTTCTGTTATACTCGTTCATAAAATAAAACTATAAATATGACTTTATCATTAAGCAGGAAGATAAACACGTGAGCAACCTAAATAGAAAAACGGTCAAATGATTTTATATCGAAAAGGGCACGTGACATTTGGAAATTTCTACGTGACAATCTTTAAATAGGATAGTTGCATCATTAATGTTCTGTTATACTCGTTCATAAAATAAAACTATAAATATGACTTTATCATTCAGCAGGAAGATAAACACGTGAGCAACCTAAATAGAAAAACGGTCAAATGATTTTATATCGAAAAGGGCACGTGACATTTGGAAATTTCTACGTGACAATCTGTAAATAGGATAGTTGCATCATTAATGTTCTGTTATACTCGTTCATAAAATAAAACTATAAATATGACTTTATCATTAAGCAGGAAGATAAACACGTGAGCAACCTAAATAGAAAAACGGTCAAATGATTTTATATCGAAAAGGGCACGTGACATTTGGAAATTTCTACGTGACAATCTTTAAATAGGATAGTTGCAACATTAATGTTCTGTTATACTCGTTCATAAAATAAAACTATAAATATGACTTTATCATTAAGCAGGAAGATAAACACGTGAGCAACCTAAATAGAAAAACGGTCAAATGATTTTATATCGAAAAGGGCACGTAATGTTTGGTAATTTCTACGTGCAAAAATGAACTTTGTAAAGTAAGAAGGTTACATCATATCTGTGCAATACTATTGCATACAATATGAAATAAGATATATAGTATAATTGTCAATGAGACTACTATCCACCAGTGACCTCGAAACGTAGATGATACCAACTATAGTTCACAGTAAAGCACTCAACAATGAGCAAAAACATACCACATAGCAAGCTAAAAAAACTATTACAAAACTAATGGCAGAATAATAGCAAAAAAATCAAATTAACGGAAAGACAATAGATATAAAAAAGACAATGCGACTCTCCATAGTTAAACTCTTCGAGAAAAGGCATTCCTTAGATGTGTGTGATAGTGATTTCTCCAACAAATGTAGAAAGCTCATTGCAGCACATAAAGATATTTCTCGTTCGCAGATCCTTTTAGAGAATATTTTCTGAAAATTAATGGTCCCTTCATAACAAATGAATGAAATATTTAGACTATTGTCAACTTCATGCATTCATGAATATGTATATCCTGCACATCAGAATAGATACAAACTCTTAAAAAAAATTGTCTTTCTGTCGAAACAAAGGATTACAACAAGGCTTTAACCTAAAGAGTAAAAATAAGAAGATGTGTTAATATTGACAATGATACAACACTCTATCATAGACCAATTAACAAAGAAGTTAATAACTGTAGGTCCTATATAAAAAGACTTTAAGGTATTGTAATTTAATCAAACGAGTCAACTTGTATATAAGTTATATAGATTATAAAAGACAAAATTGAATAAATAAATCCACAAATTCGATGTACAGTTATAAAGATACTTAAATCTAATTGTGTGTAACCATATGGAGAATCGAGGCTAACAAAAGTCAAAGTTTAACTCTAAAATCAACTATTGTAGATTTAAACATAAAATTGATCTGTTTACTCTTCATATCTTAATCTGATAGAACACACAAGAAAGTTTTTCATATTCTAAACATAGCAGTATCTTTATTTATAGGCGAAATATTTTGGGTAATTTTGGAATCAAATGAAAGCTTGGGTACTAAGAATCACTGTAGAAATAAAAAAAGAAGAATATGTGGTATGATTGCTAATGAGACAATTTCTCACAAAAGACCAAATGACACAGAAATTAACAGCTATAGGTCACCGTATGGCCTTCAACAACCCTGGTAAAGTCTCTTTTGATTAATAAAAAAGTTTATAAATATATAATAGGAGGGCATATTTGCCCTGTTATTCATATCATCTGCACCTATTTTTGTACTATCAAACTTTCAGGAACCAGTACGTTCTAATATGCAATTGACTGTTTGTTGAATTTTTCAGCATACGTCAGGATAAGGTAAAGCTTTGACATTGAATAACTTCTACTGTATTGAGCTTAAAACAAAGTAGCAACTAACGCTTGATTGCAGAATTCAACATAGAAATCAATCAAGTCATGAATAAGAGGTGATTTACCTGTCAATGGGGAAAAAGATATTCATTCAGAATATATCATCTGAATTTATTTGATTTAGATATCTGAACTGACAATTTATGCCCAATGATTGATGTATGTAAAAAAAATAAATATATATATATATAATAAGATACCGAACTCCAAGAAAAAGGAGTTGGTTCAGTAAGACCCCTTTTTAGCACCAAAATATAGCAGTTATACAAAATTGTGAAAATATAATCTTTAAGCTATCTATTGGAAAGTAGAATGCTTCTGCTACATAAATATGGGCTGTTTTTTTTACCATACAATACACATATATCGGGTACTTTAGCATCATTAATTCATGCTAAATTACTGAAATCTTCACAATTTTAGCATTTAAGTTAAATTTTAGAAGGTTTCCGTCTTCAATAAAAGTGGCCGCATTCGTGTTCATTCATTATATTGAAATATAAGTTGTATTTGATGATAATGATGATGATACAATATATATAAAGGTTGAAAATAAACACGGATGCGGCCACTTTCATTTTTTACAAGAAACATCTGAAAAGTGACATTTGTGGGCATATTTGATAGATTTTTCATATTTAAGCTTAAATCGAAGCGTTTTAATGACTAAATAAGTTTAAATCTTTCACATAAACTAGTCTAATCGAATCAATTGAAATAGACACTCAAGGAGGCTCGCGGGTATAAGATTTTCAGAAAAAAAAACATTTATTTTTTTCATTACAAATTTTATTTATTACCTTTAGTAGTTGTTACTTTATCATATGGTACAAAAATGATTAAAAAAATCAATTCGTGTTGGCCCAAGGTGTGTTTTAAAATGTAGTTATTATTGAAAAAGCTCCAAATTATCTCCCTTTGGTGCAAAAATGCCATTTTTTGCATTAAAATTGAAATATCTTTTTTAGCTCATCGGTCATATTTTTTATTGTTGTTTTCGAATAAGCTGTACATAAACTAAATAATTGTAAAATTTAAGCGATTTCTGTAATTAAGTTCTTTTTTTCTTTCGATATTACTTCTATTTCTCCTATTAGTTCAACAGAAATAAAAAGACATTAACAAAAATGCATGCTTCTTTCGAACGCAGATTGTGAGCGCAAATGCACGGTGACTCCATTTTTTTATTTCATTTTTCTATTTAGTGCAAAATTAAGTTCATTTATAGAAAACAATAGCGAAATCCTATATTAAATAAAACAAATTATTTAGACCTGCGAGCCCCTTTTAGTGTTTAAAAAGTGTCTTAAATCTTTCGTTAGATGAACTTGAAATTTGAGGCCAAAATCGGCCCTTACTGGACCTACTCCTTTAAAATTGAAAGTCACTAATCAAATGGCAAATTCATAAGCTTTAACACATAGAACGAATGGTAAACATCTGTCATATTCCTGACTTGGTAGTTTAAAAGAAATGGCACATTTAGACAATCTTAATCAGTTTAACACATGTATAAAAACTAGTATTCGATCCCAATGTTCATCTGATAATTTTTTAACTGATAACCTCAATTAAAAATAGTTGAGCCATTTAGAGAAGCTATTTACAAACAATTGTGCAATATATAGATAGTATATTATCTCGTTTATCAATAGTTTAAATGGATATCACGAAATTAGTTTATTATTCCATACATATAAATATAAAATGTCAAAGTCTATGTTTATTTTGTACATACATAGATCCGTCAGTTTTCTCGTTTGAATTGCTTTTAATTTGTCATTTCTAGGTCTTTTATGTCCTGACAAGCATGAAATTTGGCATAGACCTTCCTCATCTATTACTCTTTTATTTCAGATAGGGAAGCATTTGAAAAAAATGTCGCACTTCCGGTAAAATCCAAAATGGCGGACTTCATACTTAAATCAGCCAAATATCGAAGGCTAGTACGTGAAAAGGTGTTATAATCATGCTACTATCATAATATTTGGGACAAACCTTTGTTTTTTACTACTTTTGGATATATTATATAGATTAGATGTCTTGAAAAACCCTACTTCCGGTAAAATCTAATATGGCGGACATTGTACTAAAATAAGCTTATTTTTTTAAGGAGGGTAATTGAAATATGTTTAAACATATTGCTACTATCATTACATTGTGCAGGAACCATTTCTTTGGTGCTTCTCATGGATACAATGTATAAGACATATTTCTTTAAAACCCTTACTTCCGATAATATCCAAAATGGCGGACATAGAAATATCAATTTCTTTTTTTATATATTCAACTTTTTTCAAAATGTAAAGAAAATGTGGTTTATTGTGCTGGCTTTAAGTTATCATCAAAACCACTTATTCTATTCTGTTGTAAATGTTTAAATACAAAGTTATCACTTCCGGTAAAAAAAACTAATCTGGCGTAAATTTCAAAGATGAGTCCTCAATCCAAATCTTCGATGTAAAGTTTTGGATAAATTGATTAAAACAAAATAAAATTACTTAAGTACTAAAACATTTTTAAAACTGCTACAACAATTCGTCCAAAAGGACATTTTCATTCACGATCACCACCTCATGCACACAAGGCAGTCTACGGGAGACATGACTTTTCTCGTCATCCTTTCTTACATCCACATGTAAAAGCTTCTGACAAAATGATGAGGCCTCATAAAGAGTTTTTTTAAAAGAGATCCTCTTTGTCCCTTCGCAATCCATTAGCCCTTGGACTGGGTAGCATAAGAGCCAATTCCAAGCTTGTCTCCCTAAATACCTGCCTTAGTATATTGCACGTTTTACATGCTGGAAAAGACTAGATGAGATTGAGGGAATAGCCTCAATTAGCCTTCCCTTTTGCCCAAATAGTTATTGTCTTGCTTCGTTTACCATGTTAACCCAAACTGTTAAATTGGAGGTGCGATCTTATAGTAAAACCCCGGTGATTTAGGTTGATCAATCATCATTCTTTATGTTAAAGTCACATTTTCAAATGCCCTCAATGTCTCACACGCAGTCTTTTCTCTTTTCAAGCAAAGATAGAACTGTATCACAACTGGTAAAGGCATGGATCACAATAAGTGTGTGTGATCACTCATTGCCTAGTGCATTTGAAAGTTCATTGATAGATATTAATTCAAAGTTTTTTGCCCTCCCAAACACAATCCATAGTTTGTCTACCCCTATGTCACGGAGAAGCGAAACAGTAATGACAGCATAATCAGTAACGACTGTTCGAATCATGACTCGTTTAAGTTCGTGTTTCACTGCACCATGATTCTAGTGTCAGCCTCTTAATGTGAACATAGGGATAAACTTGAAATACATAACGTGAAGGATAAGATAGAATATCCTGAACATTTGTTGCTACAACTACCATACGCATCCGATAATTCATCCACTCAAGTTTCAAGGTATTTTATTGAGGTAAGGACATAATACCCAATTAGCATACTCGTTAGCCCACAAATACATGTTTATTCAAAATCGTAGAGCTGATTTTCATTTACAAAGACTGGTAATGTTTCTTATATCCATAATGTACAAGCTCCTGATAGAGAATTTTAGGTTTCTGACGTACTTAAGGTAGCACAATACAAAGATTTTATAACTCCAACTCCCAAGTTTTAAAATGCTGTAACTTTCTTAATAATGCTTGAAAATTTATAATAGTGGTAGTTTTGGATAGCTTACAGATTACTCTTTCAAATTAATGCAATGCTAGTATTATGCATCAATTATGTAACCAATTATAATGTTAACTGTGTCTAAAATATTTTTCACCAAATTTCCACTTTCAAATGAAATTAGCTTCTTCATAGGTATCCCTAGAGGGTTGATTTTATTATATGTTGTTCTTATAACCATTATCTACAAAAGGGTGTCTCAAATTTCAGATAGAATGTATAGAACAAATTTTACACCTAATTAAACATTATCTTCTTTTATGTGGTTAGGATGTTTACACTAATTAGAGATTTATGAGAGAATGGAATATCATAGAGATATTCTGAGACACCCTTTTGAAGCCCATGATGTGTTGATTAAGATTTCGTTAAAATTTTCTGTATAGTTAAAGAGATGATAGAGCTAAATTCATTCAAGTGAACTTACCCAGATTTTGCCACTAATTACATAATAATTGATTACATAATGATTGCATAATGAAAATATTGCATTCATTTAAAAGATTAATCTTTTGTCTATCTATATATACCTCTTTTATTATTTTCTATGCATTCATAAGAAAGTTACAGTATTTCAAAGGTTAGTGATTGGAAGTAAAAAAATCTTTGTATTGTGCTACCTTAAACGTAACACACCTTAACATTTAAAAAAAAATGGTCATTGTTATCTCCCGTTGTCCATTGAACTTTTAAATTAAACAAAAATCTTATATTTTGACGTACGTAATACACCTTAACTTGTTCGTTGTAAAAATTTTTTTGTCTCCCTTTCTCCATTTAGTTCAAATCTATTTAAAATAGCGTATTCCACGAGCAAGAGTTTACACTTGTCTTATATGTGGAGACAGATAGATTTCAAATAATATACAGTTAACAATTTTTCCTATTTTCATACAAAAATAGTTTCTTTTCAACAAATTTATGAATATGGCGTGCCGTGGTCAAAGAGTATACGGGATAATGAGTTTTTAATGCATTTATTCTAATAAGGACCAAGTTGATCAAAGATTAAGGACCTTATACAAGTTCAGTTATTTAGTATAAGTAAGGGCTTTTGTAAATATATGTGAGAATACCAAACATATTTTGTGTTGTCTCATTGATAATTCAGCTTTTCTTTTTTTTAAATGAATGATCATTATCGTGTGTTCCATGATTTATCAAAAAAAGCAGTTCGAAATATTGGAAAGTTCGTTATTGCAAGTGGGAAAAAACATATCGCGGTGTAATAACTTTGCCGTATTTATAATCCCTAGTAGAGTGTCAACAGAGGTGTTACGAACGGACGGACCGACGGACAGGCAGAGGGATTAACGGTACCGGTGTGTTTTTATTATCATTCGCAGCATCGCTGCGGGAAAATAATGACTCTGAAAAAAATGCTGTTGTGGGAAGAGAAAAAATCGGCGTGTCGACTAAAAACAATACAGGGCGACATGTAATAACATTAACGGTACCAATTTTTCTTGCACCAGCTGCGCATTTCAACAATACATGTCTCCTCAGTGATGCTCGTGGCCAAAATATTTGCAATCCAAAGTATATATAAAAGATGAAGATCTATAATCCACAAGATCCAAAAAGTATAGCCAAATCCGTGAAAGGAATCAGAGCTTTGCATGAGGGAGACACATTCCTTAATTTATAATAATTTCTAACAATTTGTAACAGCAAATTTTAATAAAACAATAAATCCGTATTTTCATGCCAGTACCGAAGTACTGGCTACTGGGCTGGTGATACCCTCGGGGACTAATGTAAGTTATCCAAGGCGAGATACGGTACGAAGAATGGGTTTTAATATTTTAACCATTGATGTCAACGATTCTTAGATCATTTGACTCTTTTACCACGATAAGCGTATTAACTTTAGAAATTGACTGTCACATGGCAATTTTGTACGAGCTTAGTTGTCAATCAAACCAATACATTACCATAATTGGATAAAATTTGAATATCACGGCCCAGGCCATGTGTAAATTTCCGACAAATCTATGGCTTCCATGAAATATTTCTTAATTGTGTTTCAAGTCATATAATAATGAGACAAACGTTTCAGTTCCTAATTAAACTTGATGCTCACAAATGTTTTCGTATTGACGACGTAAAACTTGTCACTAGTTACCAATAATCAGACTGACACGGCCAAATTGAACTAAAAAGTCTTAAAAATGTTAAATGACTGAGAAAAAAAATGTAGATTTTTTCAGTTTTAAGTCTTATTTTCAGATCACAGTCCTTGCTGTAATGTATATCAGTTGAATCTGTTTAAATCTCACTCACCTACACGATCTGGTATAAAAAATGAAAAGGACTCCCCCAATCTTAATTTACCGCAAGGATTGTAATTTGAAAAATGGGTTTTAAATCTTGACAATTTTATCTTGTAAGAACGAGAGAGAGAAAAAATCTTGCATGACCTTATTCTGCAACCGCAGGAACATCTTATTCTTAATCAAGATCATTTATAAATTCAGCCCCTCTCTTTGAAAGTCCTACAAATAATTCAACTATACATAAGAGTAACCTTTACACTTGTCAACCTGTCGACCTATGCATTTATCGATTTTTTAACACCTCGACCCCTATCAACCTGTCGACCTTAACACTTGTCAACCTTGTAGACCTTTTTAGTGTCAACCTGTAAACCTTTCTAATGTCAAACTGTCGACCTGTTACTCTGTCAACTTATGTACATATAAACCGATTAACTCATCCGTTTTCCTATGGAACTACAGTACTGTGCATCTTATTTGACCCGACCTTATTATGGGATATAGTCAGGTAGTTAAACTCCGCTCTGTCAGTTCGATAGAACGCCGACAATGCAGACCTATTTGCATGTATTCTGGTATAGTGGTGTCGATAAATTCCCTCAATCCCGAGAAGACGGAAGACAGATAAAAAGGAAAATGTTAACTTTCAAATACCAAAGACCCTTTTTATTTTACGGGGAGGGGATGCATGGATAAATTTGTTTTATTTCTAACTTGTTTGGCTAAATTTTGATTGAGCCTAATTTGTCCTAGCCTGCCAACATGATTTTGTTCTATATTTCAATCATCTTGTTTTTCGGCCATTTGTTTTATTCTGCCTTTTGATTTTGTAAATACTCTGCCAAAATTTGTTTCACCATCAATTCGAAAGTCCTTCCTGTTTATTTTCAATTTTATCTAGGCCCCTCATAAATAGAGGTGCTTTGCTTTAGCGCCAATTGGCATTTCATTTTCTCCATAAAAATTCTTATTTGCGCAATTTTACAGGTACATACAGGTATATTGTTAAGGAAGCCTTTTTAAAGTCATTTTCATCAATCCCCCCCAAAAAATGTGTCCAAAATATTTGTTGACACATCACAGGATATATACAAAGAAGACAAATGAAGAGTTGTACGTGTTCTCTAAAACAACCTCAATTTATTAAAATTAATTTAAGTATATGAGGTATGATTACCAAAAAAATGAAACAACTCTCCACAAAAAACAAAATGACATAGACATTAACTATAGTCATCGTATGGATTTCAACAATGAACAAAGCCTACCGTATAGTCGATATTAGAGGCCCAGAAATGACAAACGTAAAACAATAAGAATGAGAAACTAATATAAATAATTAATTCATTCTCTGTTTGATTTGAAAATAAGATTTTGACAAGCATGGTCATTTAAAGTTTTAATAATTGTTTTTTTTTTTCTGGCTTCGCAAGTTATTTTTGTACATCTTAACGACTTGTCTTTATTTTTCAGAACATATGATAGCCTATATTTGTGTGTCCATCCTAAATTACAGACTTATTTTGTCAGTTTGTCTTTGAATTGATAAAATGTTCTTCTTGACACCTAAAACTATATAATTTCAAACCTTTAAAAACTCTATTTTTTGTTTAAGAAATGTGTATGAACTGCTTTAATTCTCCAGGGTGAATACTGTAGACACAAATGTTATTCACGATAGGGCAATGAATATTGAACTCTTCCTTTATACAATACATGTAAAATGGCGCAAATGAAGTTTTTTTTTGGCGCAAAAGAAATATAACCTTTCTGGCGCAAATAAAAGATTGGATTTTTTTAAATTGGCGCAAATGCAATGTGCCCATAAATAGTAATGATTGTATAAAAAAGAATCCTATGTTTAACGCATACACTTGTTTAATTTGTCTTAAAGTCATCTATCATTAATTTTTCGGGGGGGGGGGGGGGGGGGTTGAGGATTTGATGCGGAATGTATATTTTGAAAATTATCAAATGGGTAAAATGTAGTCCTTTTTAAAACTCAAAGTGCTGGCCAACTGTGAAATCAATTCCTTCAATCAAAATCAGGCTTTGAAATTTCTTCATTTTAAATCCCCCCTGATAATCGAATGGTCTGTGTCTGATACATCCATGTTATTTTAGAATTAAAACAATATTATAACTATCCGACTGAAATCTACAATGCTGAAACCGGCGAAGAGAGACAACCACAGTTTATATTATGTCTTATAAGTCCTTATATAATTATCCTAAGTTACTTGCGTTAACGTACGTAAGTTTCGTTTGAAACATAAAATTCTCTGATAAGATGAAGAGGCCTCACTCAGAGTTCAAAATGGTTCCTATGGATCATATTTGTTCCTTCGTCATTCATAAGCGTCTGGACTAGTTAGCATATGAACCAACTCCCAAAAACGCATGTTTTCTTGCTTTGTACTCATTCTAAATGCTTAAGTAACATCTTCAAACGCCATCCATGTCACCAACGCAGTTCCTTTTCCAGCAAACGTGTAATCTCTCAATGTCTAGTGCATTTGAAAGGTCATGTATAGATCTATATCTAAAGTTTTTCCCACTTCCAAATGCAAACCAAAGTTCGTCTGCCCCTACGTCACGGAATAGTGAAGCAGCAATGACATCAGTATCGACTGTTCGATGGTGCTAAACTTGAAACATCATCAAGTGGTGGATAACACTGAACATCCTGAGCATTTAATGCTACAACTACCTTTTCCTCAAAATTTTATTGAGTGAGCTGCTGTGAATAAAAACTAAAAATTTCTTTCTTATTGTCGTCATCTCTCAGAACACTTTGCCAATTTTGAGGAATTTGTTTTGACCCTGGATTCGTCTGTGTATTCTCTTTCCCCAAAATGTAGCTCTTGCTTCTTGTAGCAGCCTTCAAACTACCAGTATTGTCTATGTACGCATCCGATACTACATCCACTATTGTTACAGTTTCAAGGTGTTTCCTAACGAGTATGCTGATTATTATGTCCTTACCTTAATAAAATACATTGAAACTGTGACAAGAGTGGATAAAATTGTTGATGAGTATGGTGTAGTTGTAGCAACAAATGCTCAGGATTTTCAGTGTTATCCACCACGTGATGTATTTCAAATATAGCACCATGTTCAAATTAAGAGGCTGACACTAGAATCATGGTGCATGTGTCTGATTCAGTGAAACACGAACTTAAACGAGTCATGATTTGAACAGTCTTTACTGATGATGCTGTCATTACTGTTTCGCTATTCCGTGACATAGGGGTTGACGAACTATAGATTGTGTTTGGGAAGGCAAAACACTTTGGATTACTATCTATCAATGGTCTTTCAAATGTACTAGGCAATAAGTGATCACACACACTTATTGTGATCAATGCCTTTACCGGTTGTGATACGGTTCTCTCTTTGCTTGGAAAGAAAAAAGACTGCTTGGGAGTCATTGATTGCATTTGAAGATGTGACTTTAACATAACGAATGATGATTGATCAACCGAAATTACCGGGGTTATACTGTAAGATCGCACAAACTTGGGGCTAACATGCTTAACGAAGCAAGAAAATAACTATTTGCACAAAAGGGAAAGCTAATTGAGGCTATTTCCTTAACTTGGTCTACTCTTTTCCAGCATGTAAAACGTGCAATATACTAGGGAAGGTGTTTAGGGGGACGAGTATTGGATTGGCTCTTATGCTACCCAGTCAAGGCGCTAATGGATGGCGAAGGGACAAAGAGGATCCCTTTTAAAAAAACTCTTTCTGAGGCCTCATCATTTTGTCAACAGCTTGTACATTGTGGATGTAAGAAAGGATGTCTCGGTCGTTGTTAATGTGGAAAATCGGGTCTCCAGTGCACTTCTTTGTGTGCATGTGGTAGGGACTGTGAATAAACGTATGTTTGGCCAAATAGTAGTTATTTTAAAAATGTTTTAGTATTATACTGATTTTTTTTTTAATCAATCTATCCAAAACTCTACATCGAAGAAACGGATTGAGTTCTCATCTTTGAAATTTACGCCATATTTTTTACCGGAAGTGTCAACTTTGTATTTAAATATTTACAACAGAATAGAATAAGGGGTTTTGAGGATAACTTAAAGCCAAAATATTAATGACCAGCACAAAAAACAACATTTTCTTTACATTTTGAAAAAAGTTGAATATTTAAATAATGAATTAATATTTCTATGTCCGCCATTTTGAATATTACCAGAAGTAGGGGTTTTAAAGACAGATTTTTTATACATTGTATCCATTAGAAGCACCAAAGAACGGTTCCTGCACAATATGATTATAGTAGCAATACGTTTAAACACATTTTAATTACCCTCCCTAAAAAATAAGCTTATTTTAGTACAATGTCCGCCATGTTGGAATTTACGGGAAGTAGGATTTTTGCAGACATTTAATCTATATAATATATCCAAAAGTAGTACAAAACAAACATTTGTACCAAATATTATGGTTTAGCATGATAATAACACCTTTTCGCATACTAGCCTTTGATATTGGGCTGATTTAAGTATGAAGTCCGCCATTTTGGATTTTACTAGTTTGGCTTTATAAATATTTTGATAGGAGCGTCACTGATGAGTCTTAAGTAGACGAAACGCGCGTCTGGCGTACTAAATTATAATCCTGGTACCTTTGATAACTATTTACAGCACTAGGTCGATGCCACTGCTGGTGGACGTTTCGTCCCCGAGGGTATCACCTATCATATATGTATTTCAAATATAGCACCATGTTCAAATTAAGAGGCTGACACTAGAATCATGGTGCATGTGTCTGATTCAGTGAAACACGAACTTAAACGAGTCATGATTTGAACAGTCTTTACTGATGATGCTGTCATTACTGTTTCGCTATTCCGTGACATAGGGGTTGACGAACTATAGATTGTGTTTGGGAAGGCAAAACACTTTGGATTACTATCTATCAATGGTCTTTCAAATGTACTAGGCAATAAGTGATCACACACACTTATTGTGATCAATGCCTTTACCGGTTGTGATACGGTTCTCTCTTTGCTTGGAAAGAAAAAAGACTGCTTGGGAGTCATTGATTGCATTTGAAGATGTGACTTTAACATAACGAATGATGATTGATCAACCGAAATTACCGGGGTTATACTGTAAGATCGCACAAACTTGGGGCTAACATGCTTAACGAAGCAAGAAAATAACTATTTGCACAAAAGGGAAAGCTAATTGAGGCTATTTCCTTAACTTGGTCTACTCTTTTCCAGCATGTAAAACGTGCAATATACTAGGGAAGGTGTTTAGGGGGACGAGTATTGGATTGGCTCTTATGCTACCCAGTCAAGGCGCTAATGGATGGCGAAGGGACAAAGAGGATCCCTTTTAAAAAAACTCTTTCTGAGGCCTCATCATTTTGTCAACAGCTTGTACATTGTGGATGTAAGAAAGGATGTCTCGGTCGTTGTTAATGTGGAAAATCGGGTCTCCAGTGCACTTCTTTGTGTGCATGTGGTAGGGACTGTGAATAAACGTATGTTTGGCCAAATAGTAGTTATTTTAAAAATGTTTTAGTATTATACTGATTTTTTTTTTAATCAATCTATCCAAAACTCTACATCGAAGAAACGGATTGAGTTCTCATCTTTGAAATTTACGCCATATTTTTTACCGGAAGTGTCAACTTTGTATTTAAATATTTACAACAGAATAGAATAAGGGGTTTTGAGGATAACTTAAAGCCAAAATATTAATGACCAGCACAAAAAACAACATTTTCTTTACATTTTGAAAAAAGTTGAATATTTAAATAATGAATTAATATTTCTATGTCCGCCATTTTGAATATTACCAGAAGTAGGGGTTTTAAAGACAGATTTTTTATACATTGTATCCATTAGAAGCACCAAAGAACGGTTCCTGCACAATATGATTATAGTAGCAATACGTTTAAACACATTTTAATTACCCTCCCTAAAAAATAAGCTTATTTTAGTACAATGTCCGCCATGTTGGAATTTACGGGAAGTAGGATTTTTGCAGACATTTAATCTATATAATATATCCAAAAGTAGTACAAAACAAACATTTGTACCAAATATTATGGTTTAGCATGATAATAACACCTTTTCGCATACTAGCCTTTGATATTGGGCTGATTTAAGTATGAAGTCCGCCATTTTGGATTTTACTAGTTTGGCTTTATAAATATTTTGATAGGAGCGTCACTGATGAGTCTTAAGTAGACGAAACGCGCGTCTGGCGTACTAAATTATAATCCTGGTACCTTTGATAACTATTTACAGCACTAGGTCGATGCCACTGCTGGTGGACGTTTCGTCCCCGAGGGTATCACCAGCCCAGTAGTCAACACTTCGGTGTTGACATGAATATCAATAATGTGGTCATTTTTATAAATTTCCTGTTTACAAAACTTTGAATTTTTTGAAAAACTAAGGATTTTCTTATCCCAGGCATAGATTACCTTAGCCGTATTTGGCACAACTTTTAGGAATTTTGGATCCTCAATGCTCTTCAACTTTGTACTATTTTGGCTTTATAAATATTTTGATATGAGCGTCACTGATGAGTCTTATGTAGACGAAACGCGCGTCTGGCGTACTAAATCATAATCCTTGTACCTTTGATAACTTATTACCGGAAGTGAGATTTTTTTTTACAAATGCCTCCCTATCTGAAATAAAAGAGTAATAGTTGAGGAAGGTCTATGCCAAATTTCCTGCTTGTAGCAGGATGTGCACAATTCGTCTGAAATATGCTTATAGCCGCCGGACTATACTGATCTGTACTTGTAAAGAAAAATCTGTGCGCTCAAAATAACGTGTTTGTTTTGAGCAGAACCTTTTATGTGTAGAATATTAAAACATGTCTTGTGGCGGTTGATGAAAAAGAAGATGATGGAGATAACGTTTGATTTTATACATAGCTTGTTGCACTGGTACACACTATCCCAGGTTAGGGGAGGGTTGGCACCCCTTTAAAAAAGTTAAACCACGCCACATTATGTATGTGTCTGTCTCAAGTCACGAGACTGTAATGCAGTTATTGTCGTTTGTTTCAATATACTATATTTTTTCTTTCTTATTTATTTTGTACATTAATCTGGCCGTAAGAGTTTTCGTTTGTTTTACATTTTTCATTTCGGGAATAGAAGACTTTGCAGTATGAATTTTACTCATTGTTGAAGCCCGTACGGGACCTATAATTGTTAATTTATATCTCAGTTGGTCTCATATGGAGAGTAGTTTCATATGTTATCATATCACATCTTCTTTTTTTATATGGAATACTTATGAAGTTTGTGGTACGTTGCAAGGAAAAAAAGGGGGAGGGGGTTATATGTACAAAACCTATAATGTAATAGATATTAACCAGAGTAAAATACATAACAACAGATAATATTATGGAAGCAGTAATAAATGTGAAAAAAAAACAAAAGCAACGAGTAGTCTTTAAAAAAAACTTAAGTATCTGCAAATTCAATTTGAGGTCATAGTTGACTGTAGTGTTCTATTGCTTTGGTTTTATACCTCACCCAGTATGATAGTTTAAAACATAATTTGAAGGTATTGTCCTACATGACACTTGAATTTTACCTGAAATTGAAATGTTTTATATGGTTAAGGTGCTCTAAACATTTTATAGATTGGATACTTGATTTTTAAAAGTTTTGTTTATAAAACGTTGTTTAAGGACTTTTTTTGATAAAAAATCTTAATGATTAAGGTTTATGTATAATAACAAACATTTACTAAAGCCAAAACAGTATCGTTTGTATTTAGGTAGAGTTTAGAAATAGCAAAAAATGTCAAAATTGAAACCCTCCCAAATTTTCACAGATTTTTACATACATGTATGACCTTTGACCTCATAAAAAAAATTGTGACCATATCAAGTCCTGACGACAGGCATATTGTTGTAGTACAATGTTTCCTCATTCCAATGATATATTATATAGGTGTGTTTTCGTTGGGGAGATTAAATTCGAAAAAAAATTCGTTCAGTCACCGCACTATAAAGGTCTACCTACTCGCCCACAATTATGAAAATGTCTTGCTTCCTTTAAAAATGTTTAATTACTGAGGATTGGTATCTAGTTATCCTGGTCGAGGGGTATGTGTCGTGGGTTGATGTGCTAAAGGTCTTGAGTTCAAGTTCCAGCATAGACAATGGATTTTTTTACATACATTTGAAAGTGTGTCTTTTCTCTATAAATATGTTACAAAATGTTACAAAACAAAGAAAAGCATGCAAAACAAAGAAACTCAAGCTGGGGTGATCTGGTAGGGATGATGCGGCTCAGATTACCCGTAAAGATAAATTTGATTTGATTTGATATATTATTGCTATTATTTGTATTTTTCCTTTGATCTTTTTTTGTGATAATTTTCATATAACTCGAGTAGAGTGAAAATGAAAACTATCGTTATTTTCTGAGGTCTTCAACAGCAGCTTATTAATCCATATCCACGCGCTAGAGTGTCGGCCAATCCGAAAAAAATAGCCGGAACTATAAAAAAAAAAAACATAATTGGACGACTTCGCTGAAATGTTAACAGAAATATACAATGTTTGGTCAATGTCAGGAATATGAACTTTACCGAGCCCTTCCCCAGTTTTGCGCTGAGTACAAAAAAAGTTTATATTTTTATGACATTGACCTAATATTGTTTTTTATACTGCAACTTAATTAATACATTGATACCTTTTTAAATCGTAAAACAAATGTCAAACTTATCTTAATCCCTTAATGGACCCCTGATTGTGGAGAAAGTGTTCCATGGTGAATTGATATTATACGAAATACAGCTAATTTACTATATTTAGTAAATAAACACAGCTATAGTTGCAGT
The DNA here is from genome assembly GCF_965363235.1 of Mytilus galloprovincialis. Lineage (NCBI taxonomy): Eukaryota > Metazoa > Mollusca > Bivalvia > Mytilida > Mytilidae > Mytilus > Mytilus galloprovincialis. The sequence continues at coordinate 75,980,528 of NC_134845.1, read as the reverse complement.
ATAAGAGATGATTTCTCGTAAGACGTTTAAATATTTTACCATGAATTTAATAATCAATTAATTTATAGTTAATAAAAGTAATCTAATCATGTTTCTAACAAATACAAAATGTCAATTCTACTTAAGTCTACTACAAATGATCGTCGGTCTGTCTGCATTTCTTCTGCATACATGTATATTTCTTTGTGTGCTTTGAAAATAAATCCCCAATGCTCAGTCATTCACACATCGGAATTATAGGACTCGGATTTCGACCTAGATACAACGCATCAATTCATAGGAAAACTTTGAATATCAGAAAAATTTATGTACACAACAATTTGTAAAATGTTCACTTGACGTTCCAAATATCAATTACTGGACATTTAGTAAACATCAAACTACTGAATCCGACAAACAAGAAGTCGCATCTCAAAATATTAATCAAACATCCAATTTACTTCCTAATATTGACTCCAAAACGATGAAAATGGTGTTCACCATAATTGAACACGCCGGATGATCAGTTGAAACAACTTTTTTCAAATGAATGAACAAGCTGTGTGTTTACATATTTGTATCAAATAAGCCTGCGCCAAAAAAATAGTACAAAAAAAGAAAATGCATTATCATCGTATAAGATGTATTTTTTGCTGGAATTTGTATTAATTAATATTCGAAAATACACATAATAGCGATAAATAGATTATTTATGTTTTTTTTTAAACAAGATGCATTTTCTCATACTCATATCGTCATATTTGCAAACATCAACAATGACAGTCTTTGCAGAAATTAAAATTAATATGTAAAAACATCGGTGTAGATTCTTAGCTGACATTGACCAACGCAAAAACGAAACTTCTTACAGCTACATTGAAACATAATAATTTTAATTAAGTTATAGGTAATGAAGTGTCAACCATGTCATAATCAGAGAGGGAACTCATCAGTAGAATTTTGGTGCACCGATTGTGAAAAAAACCTATGTCATAGCTGTAAATCCCAACACGTGTCATTCAAATTGGGCAGAAATTACAACGTATTCGAATTGCCTACTTGGTCTGTTAAGCATGCATCATACATGTATGATAAGGAAAAAGAGGATTTTACTGTTAAAAAAATACCAAATGGGTATTGTGTGATAAACATCACGATAAATAGTTAGATTTTTGTGGGTACTAAACACGAAAAGCTAAGTTGTATACTTTGTAAAAGACAATACACAAAGATTGTTGCAATGTTAAACAAAATAGATTACGTTGCAGACGACAACAAACTGGCAACTATCACAGTAAATTTGTTATCAGCAATCAAAGAATGCAATGATGAAGCAACCGATAAAGTAGTTTACTTCTGAGTTATTTAGAAATTACCTAAGACAAGTGCAAAGAAGAGTTGAAAAAATACTAGAATGGAAATTGATGACCAACTAGATTTATTTCAAAATGAAGTGGAGCAGGTTATAAACAAAAAGTATGAAAACAACAGAGGTGAACTAATGAAACAAATCACAAATATGACAGCTGAAATAAAATATATAACTGACAAACAAAAATTTGTTGAAGAAACTACAAAACTGTCTATAGGGCAAAATATTCCAGAATTGTGGGTCTTAAATGCATGGGTAAAGATTATAACGAACGCTACCAGACCCTGAAAGAATGCTGTTTACAATCTATTTCCAACAAAAAACTTTCCTATTAGAAAACAAACGACTCCACGATTATAGGTATTGATCGCATTTTGATAGAACCAAATAACAAGATGGATATAAATCTGGAAAATGAAAACAGAATATTTTGCTCCTCAGTAGTAAAACGGGAACCAAACATTACAGCAGATTCTACTTCAGCATTGTCCGTATTAGTTCCTGAATCACCATGATTGTATATGGCGTTTACATATAAATCATCTTTGCCTGGAGGAGAATTGCCGCTCATTTCAGCAGTGTCTAAAACACAAACTACGCAGGTTACATGGGCATCAACTTCTGAAAAAGGTTCATAAGCATTCGAGTTTGCTCTAACGAACTCGTTTTTTTATTGAAAAAGAAAATCGACATATTGTTATAAATGATGCAAAATTTATGCCAAATATGACTTAGCTATATCGGAGAAGTCTAATACTAGATGTATGAGTTACAACAAAGATGATTTTAAAAGGAAGCAAATTCTGCTGCTTGGAATACCACATAGCATTCCTATTATAAAATTTATATCAATCACTTTGGTGTATCTGTAATTTATAATAAACAAGTATTCGTGATATATACAGATAAATGACAGTTTGTACACTAAATTAATATTTATGACGATTTTCGAGGACTCGTTCATTTAAAACACAATCTAATAGTAAACTGTGAACATAAAGGCTTAATATATATTGATGATTCTGATGAAAAGCGATATCATACTGCTATTTGAATAATAAGCAAAATTTACTATGTTAAATCAGGAACTAAACACAATTTCACGTTTACCATATAAGAAATTATAAACGATCTAAATACCATCTCAAAGGTCTTAATTATCCAACGGGGTAACAACCGACAAAGATGATAATCTATTGAATGCATGTAATCATGGTAATGGCAATGAGACAATTCCGTACAGCAGTGAATAAACTCAATAGGCAGAGTAATTTTGGATAGCTCAGAAGGCATTGACCACCCCGTGAGTAAATAATACGATCACCATAACGTTGAACTGTTTGTAGTAAATGACGATGCCCATTCAATATTCTTATTCAAGAAAAAATAAAAACATGCTTGATGTGATGGATAAGTTAATTTTGTGCTTAGTTAACTGGATGATGACTGTCCGTATGCTACTGCATTTTAGAGTATGAATATACGTTTGTTCTCATTGTAGGTAGTAATAACATTATTGAAGAAGTATCATACGTTAATTCATTACATAAAATGCAATGATAAGATATTTCATATTTATGAATCAGCTTAATCAATTTTCCTCCGTCAAACAATATCCCTGAGCAGCACATAAGTCAGACGCGCGTTTTGTCTACACAGGCTTCCTCAGTGACGCTCGAGTATAAAAAAAATGGTAAGGGTTCCGCGTAATAAAGTGTCTTGCCCAATTTTTCTGTTAATCACAGGCTCAACAAAAATGAGGAAAAATATCAATAAGAATATTTCTCTTGTCACTATCTTATGATTGTAAGAAGCTTCTGTCTAGGTTTGGTAAAAATCAAGGATAGTTTATGAATTTAATAAATGTTTGAAAACTTTTAACTGCGGACTGTATGTAATGTTAACTGGAAGAAAAACTAAGTACATTTTAATAAACTACCGATAGACAACTACAAAATTTTAGCTGAGTTTTATTCTAGATATGAATGAATGTATTGTTGCTTGGCAGAAAAACTAAGTTAATTTATAACTAAAATACGTAAATTACGTTTTTTTTTAACAAATCTACTTCTGAATAATATCTTATGATCATATACAAGCTTCTGTCCAAGTTTGGTTCAAATCCAGGACAGTTTTAGAAAGTTATTAAAATTCCAAAATTTTTAACCACAGAGTGAATATTTGTGAACCCCGCCGCCGCCGTTGCCGACAACGAAAGGTAGGCTCGCTATGTCTCGATTTTTTGACTAAGGTCAAAGGCTCGACAAAAAGCTGAAGGCCAAAAACGGTACGGAGTTAAATAGCTTTAAAGATTGTTTGAGATTTTAGGCGGTTATCTTACTCTTTATTGATTTGAGAATTCAGATTTAATCCACAACCGCTAACTAATTATAGATCATTGAATTTTCTTTAATCTTACCGCATAGGGAATAGGGAAATACTTGTCAACGAAATGTCGTGAATAGGAAAAGTTTAATTTTGAAGTCGACACTGTGCTGGGAATTCCGTAGGATATTCTTGCCAACTAATTAAGTACCGGTCTTTGTAAGAATCATGCAGGTTCCTGTTGATAGGCGATTCATGAACCCTCTTTAAATGTTTTTACATTTTGTTTATATAGAAGGAAAGGTATGAAAATAAGTTGTATGTATTATTTTATTGTCTTTTAAACCTTGGTTGCCATGGAAACCATCCTTACAAAATTTTGCCTAAATACGTAAATAAGTAGCCGTTGAAAAATGAATGATAAAGGATTTTAAAAAACCATAGAAATAAAGTTAATCAATACAAACAATATGTTTATTTCCAGTTTTGACCAACAAAACCCCAAACTATACAAAAACGTTAAAATTTTGAATTTACTAAAGAGTTTGTTTTCATAGCAACCATTTAAAAATGTGTTAAAATTCGAAAATGAAAATTTTTAAAAACTCTTAAATTTTAAATCTGTTTATTTCCCAAGACCAACAATATTATGACATATCATTGGCAAATTTTAAAAGACCACATTCTATATATTAATAAAATAAAACGAAACTCGTGTGGTGTTTTTTCTTTAAAAAAATAATTTTAGTAAAAAATTGTCAATTTTCACCAAAATGCAGATTACCAAACAGATGAATACTGAAACATTTTGAACTTAAAAAAGCCAAATCATTCCATTTATACGTGCATTTCTGACACAAATTTGGTAATAAATAAATGAAAATATAGGATTGATAGAGAAATGTTGGTAGAGAAGGAACATTTTTCTCTCTGGGCATGGTGCCCCCATCTTTTTTTAAATTAAAAAAAAAAATTAAATTTAAAAGATTGAATTTAATTGTGAACATTTTGAGCTTTTAAACATGAAATTTCTTCAAAGGGTGAGGGCAACAATAGAACCCCCTACACCATTTTTATATATTAAGATTGTTTTTTTAGAAATTTGGAATGTGTCAAAGAGACAACAACCCAAACAAACAACAGAGCATAGCCGAAAAGCTGATGACTGAATAAAGGATAGCTCCGTCCCTAAATACACTTTTTGTGCAAATTGAAATTAAAAACCTTAAGATGCTATTTCATGGTTTTTAAAATAAGACTCTGTCCAAGTTTCATTTCAATCTATGTAAAAAAACTTAGTCTCAGACTGTCTTTAAATTTTAATTCTAGCCTGAATCGATCACCTGTAGTGTTTTGGTTAAATCTTCCACCAATGATTGTCTGTGCTTTTCAATATATAGCAATGAGTGGCTTAAAAATTCCATTTTAAATGTTCTTTGTATCTGTCGTTTTTTCTTCAAAAGCAAAAAATGCATTTTACCCCGATGTTCCAAGTTTCTTGAAGTACAAGGAAAATAAAATACAAAATAATACAAGATACTCCCAAGTTGGGCTGAAGTTGATTTAGCAAATTCAGATTAAGAAGATTTTTTTTAAAGTAAGCAAACTAAATGAACAAATTTTGAAAAATTCTCTAAAGGGCAATAACTCCATATGGATTCAATTGACAATTTTGGTCATATAAAATTATTTGTAGATATTACTTTGGCACGTATTTGGCACAACTTTTTGGAATTTTGGATCCTCAATGCTCTTCAACTTTGTACTTGTTTGGCTTTATAAATATTTTGATATGAGCCTCACTGACGAGTCTTATGTAGACGAAACGCGCGTCTGGCGTACTAATTTATAATCCTGGTACCTTTGATAACTATTAACTTTGCTGAATAATAAAGGCAACAGTAGTATACCGCTGTTCAAAATTCATAAATTGATAGAGACAAAACAAATCCGGGTTACAAACTAAATCTGAGGGAAACATATCAAATATAAGAGAACTACGATGTAACAGAGACACAATACCGAAATGTAACACACACAGAAACGAACTATTATATGATACTGTAACAATGGCCACTATCCTGACTTGGTACAGGACATTTCATGAAAAAATGATGGGTTGAACCTAGTTTTGTGGCATGCCAAATCTCCCGCTTTAATGGCAGAGAATGAATTTTTTGCTGTTTACAGTTTATCTTTGTCATTAATAATATTCAAGATAATAACCAAAAACTGCTAAATTTCCGTACAATTAACAATTTAGTGACAGCAACCCAACAATGGGTTGTTAGATTCATCTGAAAATTTGCTCTTAAGGCTTTAGTGTTTGAGATATAAGCCACACACTGCATTTTACCCCAATGTTCTAGTTTTACCCATGGCGGCCATGTTTTTTTTACAAAATAGAAAAATAAAACACACACTTTATTCTAGATATTTTAAGGATCATTCTGTTTAAGTTTTATTGGAATTTGTTCAGTAGTTTCAGAGGAGATGTTTCAAATATTTAACCCCGTACAGACGACGACGGACGCCAAGTGATGGAAAAATTCACAGTTCCTTTGAAACGGTGAGCTAAAAAAAAAACTACGTCCGTTCTATCAGAAATAAACTGAAAATAAAAAAAACTTGTACCATTGAGAATTCTAACGAGGCCACTTTCCATAAATTTAGATATTTTTAAGGATCATAACTCTTTAAAAAAAGTCCATTGTCCATCATTATAGAACTTATCCGAGATATTGTTGATGTTAAACTAGTTTATAAGTTTTATTTAAAATCTGGCAAGAATTGTACCTGTGGGAGCGCTAATGGGGCTATTTTCTATAAATTTATTATTTTCAAGGGTTATAACTGTTTTTATAAAAGTCAATTGGCCTGCAATATATAACTTGTTTGAGATATTGCTTATACCTAAAGTATTATTTCGTAAAAATCTGATAGGATTTGTACATGTGCGAGCGCTGCAAGGACCGGACAGACAAACACACGACAGCCAGATGAACACATAAGGACGGATGGCAATCGAAATGTTAAACAGACCATGTTTAAATTAAAAAAAATTAAGTTCTAATTTAGAATTTTTTGTTTATAAAATTACTATTTTTGATATAACTAAAATAAAAAAAATGAAATCTCTTTTTGGGATCTTAAATTAGCGGTTTTGATAAGAAAATAACACTCTGTAAAGATTAGACCAATGGGACAGTTTAAGTTTGGTACAGTGTATCCAATTTCCTTATCTATGGAAAATGCATTGCCTTGTATCATTTCTTTTGTTGACTAGTATACTTACTATTGCGCAGAGTCAGATTATGTACCCATAATGGCTGTTACTATTTACCTCCCATGTAAATCGACATGTATCGAAACCTTTATGCAAACACTTATTTGTCACTATGTTGATTAAACTGTGTTAAAATGGAAATTGAAGAAGAACTACAGAACCTTTCTTTCTATTATAATATATAATAATCTAACTTATGCAAAAAATTTGAAATAAATGCGGAATGTGTCCATTGGACACAGATGATGCTCCCGCTTGTATATCATAAAAGTTATAAACGGACATAACTGGAGAACGGTAAAAGTGACACTTACCAATTGTGTACTAACTTTTATGGTGATAAGTATTGTATAAAAGTTTCATGACATTTGGTTGAGGCAAACTAAAGAAATAAATACAAAGCAAGAAATTCAGCAACTTTTCCCCTCTATAAAGAGGCATGGCATAGAACAGTAAAAGTGACACCACCAAAATTCAAACTTGATCTGTATTTGGTGGTTTTAAGCATTGTGTATAATTTTAATAGCATTTGGTAAAGACAAACTAAAGTTAAAGAACAGAAACGGATAATTCAGCAATATTTCCATTTGTAAAGGGGCATAACTCTTGGACGGTTTAAGTGACACCACCAAAATTCGAACTTAGTATGTGTTTTATGGTAATAAGCAATGTGATTAAGTTTCATTACATTTGGTTGAGGCATGGTGACCTATAGTTGTTAATGTCTGTGTCATTTTGGTTTCTTGTGGACAGTTGTCTCATTGGCAATCATACCACATCTTCTTTTTTATAAAGATAGAGAACAGAAACCAACTTTTGGACATACTGACAGACGGACAAGGATAAACCTTAATACCCCCTCCGCCACGGCGGGGTCATAAACATGTGTAAATATAACAATTGATTATATTTTTAGGCAAAATTCAATAAATGGTCATTGCACATGGTTGTCATGAAGGTTTTAAAATCAAAACAGTATATGATAGTTAGGACCATAAAAGATGCGATTATTCTGCCGTATACCAATAATAATTCTGTTAGGTTTTTAAAAAAAAATAATAGACAAGCTGTCCTTTTCCACCATATACAATAGAAACATTGACAAATTCTTGCACAATTTAATGTAAATCATTGGTATATATTTCCTCAGATAGAACATATAGAATGTGTATGCCCCCACCGTAGCAAAGGGGGCATTACGTTGTACCTTTGTCTGTAAGTACGTCCGTTCCAGAGTTATACCCTTATACAAATGGAAAAAAATCCTGATTTTTTTGTTTCCGTTCTCTAACTTAAGTTTGACACAACCAAATATTTTGAAATTTATACACAATGCTTATTTCCATAGAATACAAAAGAGTTAGAATGTTATTAGTGTAACTTGTACTGTCAATAAGTTATGCCTCTTTAAAAATGGAAAAGGTGCTGAATTTTCCATTTCCGTTCTCTCTTTTTCACCTGTCAGTCTTACTCTGACCTCATTTTCTTAGAACATTGATAATGTTAAGTTATTATGATACTTGTATTATAATCTTTACATAACACGTACAGAGTTGTAAAAGTAATTCAATGATAAATAAAACCAACCAGACATTTCAGGGTGAGCCTTCTTGTTTAGCAGATCTTAGCCTAGGGTTAAAGTTTTTAAAGAATCAATCTGTTTCAAAAACCAACAATGATTTGCATTAAATTGTTACTGTAACTTCTTTATAACCATTTTGAAAGAGAAAGTATCCTGAGCTAATTTTTTTTAAATGTTCATTAAGATTTGTTTTATAGATAATCATGTTATGCTCATTGTTGAAGGCTATACGGTGACCTGTGGTTGCTTATTTCTATGTCTTTGCTCTCTGGTGGAGAGTTAATTGTCGCATTGACAATTAAAACACATCTTCTTATTCTTATACATAGACTTACCAGTAATTAAGTTTTGGATTCAACATTATTCTTTTTCATTGACAGCATCAGTCTAAGGCACGACAACGGGTTTTCCATTTTTTTTTAAACTTATGACAAATCTTACATATAAGATTGAAAGGAGGGCTACATATGCTGCCCGCAACTTTAGAAGTTGTGTTATGCTTAAATTCTTAAAATACTTAGTTCACAAGTAAACACAATGAGATACCACATTTTTTTCAACAGATTTTATAATTTTGAAAAAAAAAAAAAAAAAAAAATCGAAAAAAAGGGGAGTGCACCATACCCAGAGTGATGATTTTTCATTTTGTACAAGTATATCTTCATTTATCATATATTCTCGTTTAAAATTACCAAATTTGTGTCAGAAATGTACGTATAAATAGAAAGTTTTAGCTTTTTAAGTTCAAAATGTTTCAGTATTCATCTGTTTGGTAATCTAAAGTTTGGTGAAAATTGACAATTTTCGATTAAAATTATTTTTTTAAAGAAAAAAAAAACACGACTTTCTTTTTATTTTATTAATAAATAAAATGTGTTCTTTCAAAATTTGTCAATGAAATGTCATAATATTGTTGGTCTTGGGAGATAAACAGATTTAAAATTTAGGTGTTTTTGAAACTTTACATTTTCGAATTTTAACACATTTTTAACGTTTTTGTATAGTTTGGGGTTTCGTTTGTCAATACTGTAAATATTCATATTGTTTGAATTGATTAACTTTATTTCTATGGGACTTTAAATTCCCTTATTTTATATTTTCAAAAGGGTCTTCTTCACATATTCAGGCAAAATATTGGTTTGATGGTTACCATGGCAACGGGCATAAAACAGGGAATGTAAAGACAGAATTTAAATCATCTACCAAAGTTCTTATGATATAGGGCAAAAACAATTACTTCTGTGAGATGTCATCAATTACCTTCTGACAGCAAGATTTGTAGAGGACAGCAAATGATCATCAACAGTTGTGACGTTTATATACAAAATGGTGAATCTATACAATTTATAAAGCAAATACTTCAAATAATATGCTATACTCATCAATATCAATAATAGTCGGATTATTAAAATATCATGTTTTTGAGTAAAACATGTCTGTGTTAGTTTGAGGTGTAGTGAAGAGTGTCGTCAGGTAAAAAACATTACCAAACAAAAGGACACTCGTTAGATATCTAAAATATCGAAAGAGTTTTTACAATCCAGAACATAATGAGTTTCCTTACTTTTATATGATGTACCACAAAGGTTAATAACAAGTTCCTTATATTTAAGGGCACGGGAATATAAGCACTCACAAACAGCTGAGATGAATCCATATTTGACATTTTGTTTTCAAAGTTTAAGTAAGCAATACATTGAAGCTGTTTAGAGAAGGCGTTAATCTGAGAAGTAGTGATGTTTGTTTTTACTCTCTGTGAATTATACTGCCTTTAATGAAGGATAATTTACAATTTCTTTCTCAAGAACCTCGGTTCTGTAATCACGTCATAACAATACCACATTGTCATCTGATTTGTCGGCCGGTACAACGCTATTGTGTTCACCCTTGTATATATATTTTTCCAAATTTGTACTTTATCGAGAAAGTTTTCTTTACGTATCTACTACCAACTGCAAGATTGTTTTTGTCAATATGTAATCACGATCAGATACTTTTCTAATCTTTGTCAAATTTGACTGTCCCTTTGGTATCTTTCGTCCCTCTTTTACTAACATCTACCACAACGTATTCGTTGGTGTCTCTATCAGATACATTTGTATTTTTGTTTGAATATTTTGTCATTTGTGTTGCATATTTGTTATGTATGTTTATACAGTTTTGGCTACTGGATCCAAATGATTGTCACAATAACTTATTTTGTTTTTCAACTTTGTCAATATAAAAGAACTATGAACATCTGTCATACTTCACAACGACACAAACACAAATATGCTTTGTTGAATTAAACTATAGTTGTACATATTTAATGCTATTCAATTATATGAAAATATATTTTTATTTCATGTTTTGACAATGTCACAGATGCCTCTACGGAACATTAACCTTTTTGGAAGCAATGTCACTTTGTTGCAATCATTATAGGGATTATATCATGTATATTTGCACTGTTTTTAATATTTTCCCTGAAACTTTATTGAATTAAAGTTTTACAAGGGAGGAACACACTTTTGTCTCTTTTTTATATTTTGTTTTCAAAATCATTTCTACTAATATAAAATATCAATGTTACTCATCACTAAACAATATTTAAGCATAACAATATAACCATCAAACTAAAAATCATCTGCGCTAGCCCAGGCTTACGATCTAGTCCCCTCCTCGTCACCGATGGCGGATTTAGAAAGAATTTCAGAGACACAAGGTAATGATCTCTATCGGTCGCAGTTGTAACTGGCTGTATCTAATCAAAAAGCACCTTAAATCTACTCGTATTTTGTCCATCTGATGAGTTAAGCCTATTTCAACTTATTTTTATAGTTCGTTCTTATGTTGTACTGTTAAACCACTGCCCCAGGTTAGTGGGAGGGTTGGGATCCCGCTAACATGTTTAACCCCGCCACATTATTTATGTATGTGCCTGTCCCAAGTCAGGAGCCTGTAATTCAGTGGTTGTCGTTTGTTTATGTGTTACATATTTGTTTTTCGTTCATTCTTTTATATAAAAAAGACTGTTGGTTTTCTCGTTTGAATTGTAATTTACATTGCCATATCGGGGCCTTTTATAGCTGACTATGCGGTATGGACTTTGCTCATTGTTGAAGGCCGTGTGTTGACCTATAGTTGTTAATGTCTGTGTCATTTTGGTCTCTTGTTGACAGTTGTCTCATTTGCAATCAAATAACATCTTCTTTTTATAATTAAAGATAATCATGTTCAAATGTAGAAAATGTAAAATCTCAACGTGCTGATTGCGCAACATGTCTTTACCCTTAAAACATCAAACGATGTTTAGTGACAATTTTAAAGTCCTAAATTTTAATTTTGTGTCAACAGATAAGGCATATATCTGTGTCTACCGTCTTTTAATCTATATAACTCTGACGGAACTTTGTCTCAATTCGGTCAATTCTTTATTAACAGATATAAATTATTGTTTTAAAGTGCTAATGTTTCCCTCCAAAAAAGATTCGTTGATTGAAAATGCGCATACGCATAATCTAAACATGAACCGTAATGATATGTTAAAACGTTCTTTACAGTAGTTGTCGTTTGTTTATGTAATATATACGTGTTTCTCGTTTCTCGTTTTGTTTATATAGATTAGACCGTTGGTTTTCCCGTTTGAATGGTTTTACACTAGTAATTTTGGGGCCCTTTATAGCTTGTTGTTCGGTGTGAGCCAAGGCTCCGTGTTGAAGGCCGTACTTTAACCTATAATGGTTTACTTTTTAAATAGAGTTGTCTCATTGGCACTCACGCCACATCTTCCTATATCTATTTACGTCGCGACAAACAAAGTAAACAGAAACACTTGAAAAAAATCGTATTCTAATCATACTAATTTGTTGTGATTCGTGGTAATCACATCTTTTTTAATTGTTTTATGGACATGTTTGTACATCCGTTCGTTTTTGGTTATTATCTGAAAAAATTCAAACAACAAAAGTACCAATCTCCTAGGAAAATTCAAATCGGAAAGTCCCTTATTAAATTGCCAAATAAAAAACCCAAACATATCAAACGAATGGAAAACAACATTTGATCCTGCATAAAACTCTCCTTTTCATCTTTGCCAACAAAAAAATCAAATCATAATAATGCATACTTTTTTAATATCTTAATATCTAACTATAAAATGAAAATATACAGCACATTCCATCATGGGTTGCTTATGTGTGATCGATTTATTTCTGAATGATCGTTTATGGACGTTCACTCCTATGGAAGAACTGTAAAAAAACAAAAGCCAATACTTAAATGGTTATTGCGCAAAACAATGTAATTTGTGTTTGATAACTAATGCATGGGTTTAAGATTTCAAATACAACTGTTTTTCAATTTGTGTATAGGTGTTTGCAAACCTGGTTATATCATAAAGATATTTACTTGTTTCCTGACTTTTTTTTGGAAAATAAGGGTTGGATACTTTCATTTTATGATGATAAGCTGTTATGCACATGTCAACATATAATTTGTATTTATTTCATAGAGTGCCAATAACATGCGATCATTTCAATACAAAGATTAAAGGACGACATCAGGAGATCAATTTTGGGTAAAAAACTTATTTCAAATAGTTTGGGGAGGGAAGGTAATTAATGATCGCTGCAAGTTTTTTTTATATCTGTTATTGATTTTCTATTCCGGCCTTACATATGTTTAGACCAAAATGAAAACCACCAAATCGTACTGGAAAGCAAATTTTTGGTCGAAAGTATTGGAGAATTTAATCATAGTATTTACGTCGTTCAAACATTTTATCCAAAGGGAATTTCAAATGATATAAAACCCATATACAAGTCATAAAATTAAGATAGGAAACGGGGAATGTGTCAAAGCGACAACAACCCGACCATAGAGCAGACAACAGCAGACAACAGCCGAAGGCCACCAATGAGTCTTCAATGTAGTGAGACTATAGACAGAAACTGTTTTGGTCCACCTGACATGGTGGCATTATAGAAACAAACTTTAAAAACTATCTTTGAATACTTTTTGTTATTTAATTTAAAATGCAAATTGAAATGGAAATTAGAATAAAAATGTTAAAGTTATATAGAATTTTTAAAAGAAAAATATGACAGTGGCCAACGGTAAACAACCAAAGTATCACATTCACTTCACTCATTTGGAATTGTATTTTCCTCTTATCTACAGTTGGTACAAATGCACTGCCCTGTCATCACCATACATTTAAATGGACCACTATGTAGTTGAAAGCTATTTTCATATGAAACAATGAACTGTTATATAATTATTTCAGCAAAGAAACAAAAACAATCAAAACCATTAACCCATTATTTATCTATGCCAATAGTGGGCACATGAAAAAATTCAGAATTCAGACTAACTATAGTCTTTATTATATTTTAATTTAACATTGCCTTTTTTATGCATACATAAAACTTTTTTCCAATACTTTTTAAAAGTGATATCCAAATATCCAAGTCAATATACAGAGACAGATCAAACATACATTGTTGGGAGAAAACAGGACTCATGATACAAAAAGTATACTCTTATAGCATATGGCCTTATTGGTCAATTAATCTTTCCCAAATTAAATTTAGAAGGGGGGGGGGGCAGTGAAAATTATATGTGAATTCAGTTTTTATTCTACATTGGTCTTCTGATGTCGTCCCTAAGTAACACATGACAACAATACAATAGGTAAGTACTATTTGTATGTAAATTCCGTAATTTGGCATGTTATTTTTAAACATTCTTCTATATTTTTCTTAGTTTTTCTTCCCATAATATTGTAATTTTAACGTTATTCATTTATTTTCATAATCTGTTAAACTATATGACGTAGAACTTGCCTACAAGGTCAATTGCTTGACTTCCACTAGTTCCTATTTCATTTGTTGCAAAGCATCTATACTCTCCAGCCGTCCCCATATTGACATAGTCGATTGTAAGTGAAGGGTTTTCAACAGTGACACCACGGATAGAAATCATCCCTGAAAGTATCGTTGCTGTTGTGTCATTGTTCTTTTTCTCCCAGAAGACGTTATTATGTTGTGGATTAGAACGAATTGTACACATTAATTGAACGGAATTGCCATCATGCGCTGTATAGTTCAGCTTATCAACTGTAACTGTAGGGATACCTACAATGACATGTAAGTTGCTAAATTTGGTTTCTTTGGTCCATGAAACATGACCGGAACTTTTTTTGATATTGCGAGGAAAAGTTAATATCTGTGAATATCGTTATTCTACACACGTTATGACATTTCTGATACAAAGGTAAGATTTGAATCTCTCCTACAATAGTGGGAAACTTGAATTGATTTAAATATATATTTAAACGATCTTGTCCTTGTTTCACTTGTGTAAATTCTATAAAAACTCTTCGGAGACACAAAAGCTATAATGTGTGATGTTCATGTATAGTGGTAAATATTTATTAATGTAAGTTTACTTTTATATTTCAACTACACGCACACTTATTATATGTTTTGACTGGTCGATGTCATTGTTCAAATGTGAAATATATATCATTTTTATATGTTATACTGTGATGTTGGACATTTATCAAAGAGTTTATGTAAGATAAACGCAAACATTTCCACTCGCATAAATGTGATATTCAAAGGGGGTCATAAGCAAGGACAACACAAGGTAGAAAATATACCTTTGTCAACCAGCTGCTTGTAATTAACAATTGCTAAAAAAAGGCATAAAAAATATAGTGTGTATAGTGATCGGGCTGCGATAGCTAATTAATAATCACTCAACAGAAAAAAACAGAATGCTAGTTATTTACTTAAAGCATATACTGCGCCTATGTGGATCTTTAATTCCAATTACACAAATGAGTTGTTGTTGATGAATGATCGGGTGTGATCATCTATGTAATATTACCGATGATAAGTTATATTTACAGTTTACCTGCAATTAGATTGATGTTGACAGTTTCATTACTTCGTCCAATGCCTAAAGCATTTTTCGCAATACAAGTGTATATCCCAATATCTTCTCTCGTAACATATTCGATTGTGAGGGATGGATGGTCAACAGTTACACCAAGTACACCTGGAAGCCCATTAGAAATTGAAGTAATAGTACCATTTGTTGATTTCTGCCAGTAGACGTGAGTCAACTTTGGAGATGCTATGACATGACAACTGAGTGTAATTCTTCTGCCATATTCAACGGTCTCATTGAATGGATCGACTGCTACAATAGGTTTGCCTTTTCAAAAAAGAAATAAATGATTTTGCAATGTCTTGTTCTATATTGAAATGAATAGCACGCAAAATATAATCGGCATAAACAAATGAATACAAATAATCAAATCAACTAATCACGGTGCTCTTATTACTAGCGCAGAATAATCACATTAAATTATGACTATAAGACAAAACATACAATACTTTACATGATCTGAATGATTGAGTTGATTAAAGCATTAAATAACAATACATTATAAAGGGGTAAAATAATGAAATAAAAATTTACAAAACTGGTGAATAATACACAGCAATATGGATTTCGCTTGAACATATAAAAATATCACACAATAAAAGCAACATAAAAAAGCTCTTAAGTTAATTGTTCAATAAGAGTGCATCTCCTCTGTTTTTTGATAGATGTTTCAAAAGTTTATGAATTATATAAATGATGTCGTTGCTTAAAAGCTAAATTAATTTGTTATCCTCAAAAACTTTATCTGTGACATATATTTTACACAACGGTGGACCTACGGACGCCCGTAAAAGGAATGCTTTCGTCTTAACCATATTTACCACAAAAAAATCCATGGTCGATTAGTTTCAATGAAAGTATCAACCATTTATCAAAATAATTATGATGGAAAACGTACCACTGGAATATCATATTAAATAGCTTAATATATTAGATGCGTTGTGCAATGCCAACAATAGTTTTTTTGTGTTGTGCCGTTTCGAGAACATTGTTGTAACACCAATACAAGCAGTAAATAGTATTTAGTAATAGTAAAATAATTGTTTAAAAGCGTAAAAGGATAAAAATAATATTTGTATGAGATAAATAATTATTAGAAAACTTTACCTACTTGATCTATGAAACGTTTTATGTGGTAAATGGATGAGGAAAGATTTGAAACATTCTACTGAATGCAAGTCATGTTTTTTCATTATATATATTTCATTGTGTACGTAAAGGCACTAACTTTGAATAGACAAACGGAATTAGGTGAAGGATACACAAACAAGGTTGGGATCCTTTTTAGTTATAATAATTGAAAGTTTGTTGCAGTGAAAATCATGAAATACAATCTAGAAATATTACATTATTTTTTTCTTACAAAAAATATGACCTATAAAGAGATAATTTTGTTGATTGATGGTTCTTACTGCCGTATATGACTTTGTAGTTCGTTGTATTTCATAATAAAGAATGATATATTGAGAACCAACAAAATAAAAGTGATATCATAGCTTTTACTTCCAGTTACTGTCAATTCAGTGGTGTTGCTAAATCCTGTACCAAGTTCGTTAACAGCAAAACAAGTGAATATTCCAGAATCGGATATATCGGTAGATTTAAAAGTCAGTGATGGTGCTGCTGTAGAACTTCCATTCGTTCCCAAAGCATTTGCGTTTATCGTTGTCATAGCTCCATTAATATTCTTTTCCCAGTAGACTAAAATGGTTTCTGGATTTGACGAAACGATACATTCCAGTGTAATTTCAGATCCTGCGACTGAGACGTATGAGGACGATCCAACTGTCACAGTTGGTTGATCTAGAATAATATGATTAAGATAATAAACCTGTATATCATACGCCAACCGCCAATTGAATTAAAAATGCATTTCATTCTTTCTAAATGTCATGCTTTATTGGATAGATTTATTGAAATAAAAGTGTTCCTTAAAGTTTGCTATTGTTTTTTTTATACATAATATCACAAAAACATAAGAAAGAAACCAACATTGCTCATGCTTCATGTTGTTATCAAAAGAGCTTTAAGGACACAAATGATCCTACTGGTATACGACGTCATTATAACAGAAATCAGTGTTTTCAAATGAGGATAGTTGATTATGTAATCATACAAAAGAAACCAAACGGAAACGGAGTTTCTCGCTACATTAAAGACTTATTGGTGGACTTCGGTTGTTGTCTGCTCTATGGTCGAGTTGTCACTTTGACACATTCCCCATTTCCATTCTCAATTTTACTTACTGTTTTTATAGATTTCTATTCGAGAAAAACTATCGAATCACTTAAATTAAGGAAGTTGATCTTCATCCTCGGTTAATTATTTCTTATTTTTTTTAATATTCTTACCACCAGTAACTGTCAAATGTATTTGTGGACCATTTCCAGTTCCTGCAACATTTCTACCAAAGCAATTATAATATCCTTCATCACGTAGAGTTGCAAAGTTTATTATCAATGACGGATTGTTCAGTGTTACACCTGATGTCCCAGATTCACCTGAATAGACAATGCTCTTTTTATTTTCAACCAGTCGTTCCCAGTATACATTTGTTAAATGAGGTTCAGCAGATATTTCACAGTGTAAAATCACACTGTAACCGTATCGGATACTGTATGATGTTTGATTAGCAGTAACAGTAGGAATGCCTATAAAGATAAAATGAAACGGGCGATGTTAATGGAAACAAAAAACTGGATATTTGGAATATGAAAATGTCAAGTTGTATAGAGGGTTTTCTACCCCGGCCAAACATACATTTCCTTAACCGTTTCTGGTACAACTTAAAAAAATCAGTTGATTGTTGATTATCTGAAGTCAGCATTTAATTTTGTTTTGATTCAAGTACCAATGAAAGTCTTATACCAACAAACCACACGAAGGATACACCAAAAAATGAAATAGGTATCTTTGATAAATTCCAGAATACAATAAATATGGGACGAAACACTGTATACTACCTTTCGATTATACACTATTGAGAAATAACATGGAGATAAATTCTTATAGCTTGTCTCTTGTCGACTCTTTTAAAAAAAATAACCGTATTGAGATGCAAAGAATTTATTTTAATGTAGGTTAAAAAGTAAGAAAGAATGCCCGCTTACTTGTAACCAGCTGCTGTTTATAATTCATAAATAAACGGACTTAAAATGTGTTTGTAAATGTTTAGTTATACAAAATGAAATGTAATCTACCTCCGTATACGACTAAAGTAATTTCTTCACTTTGTCCTGTTCCTGCATTGTTAGTCGCAATACAAACATAAGTACCAGAATCAGGTGAAGTTGCAATATCTAAAATTAAAGACGGGTGTGTTTGATTTATTCCTCGGAGTCCCACGGACCCAGAACTTATAACTGTTACGATATCACTCAAATTTCTCTTCCAGTGCACATCAATTATTGGCGGATATGCATCAATGGAACAGGCGAGTATAACTGTTTGCCCATATAGTACTGTGTAATTTCTTACGTCTGTAATTACGCTAGGAACACCTAAAACGATACATCATCTTGCATTTTTTAAACACAGACATATAAGAGGCGTGGGGATAGTCCTGCGTTGCGTTCAATATCAATATCGTAACTGCTACGTAGCGGTACCTATATTGAGCATATAGCTAGTCTAGCCGCTAAATAGATCTAGATAGCCCAAAAAGTTCATGCTATCTAGGAAATAAAACAAATGAGTCTGGAAGGTTATTTCTAGTGACGTCATTTGGGTTTTAGCTACGTATCATATCCTACAATATAGATACAAATCTAAGATATAGCGTTATACTAGCTGCTACGATATTGAACGCAACATAGATCAATGAGACATCAACCCATGACAAAGGAGAGAACAATAGAACGAACAGTTCCATTTAAAAAAAACTGGAGTCTACAACAGGTACATACATTAAACATAACAAGACATCTAATGCACAAAATGTATAAGGAATTGTAATAATTTATTAGCCTTTAGTCGATACCCGTACTGTTGAACTGTTAGTCCACCATAGTATCTTTCGCTATGTATTCGGTGTTTCTGTATTGACATGAATTGAGGCAAGCTAACCTTTGCAATTCTTTGTTGGTTTATTAATAAATAATGTAGAAACACAGGTTTAAACTCTTAGACAAAGGCGACCGACGAAGAACTTTTAATTTCCCTTCTTTCTAGAAAAGATTAAACTTTTTTTTTCTTCATACATGTTTATACATCCTTCTGGTTACAGATGTTTTGAAAAGTGTTATTTTCAAGTGAGTATGAGTCGTATGTGGATTTAACGGCTTTTATACCGCATCATAATCCTAGTACATCTTATATGAGTTTTAACAAAATCTGGGAAGATTTCACTGTTGTGAACGTTTAGTTCTGGAGGCTGTTAAACAAAGGTCCAACTGAAAAAAACTTGTTATAGCAAATATGTTATGTCTATCCTAGATTGTTGTCTACATTTACAGTTCTTCTATTATAAGTTGTAAAGGAAAATTAATTCACAGGTGACAAGTGTGTTGTTTCTTAATGACTATGACTTTGATACCTCAAAATACAAATAAGATAGCAAAGTTTGATAACTTGAACATATGGCTTATTTGAGATGGGAAGTATACAATCATAACTTTAGGACGCATAAAACTAAACAACATTAAGAATTTTGCCTACGATCTTATGGTGATATTATTAAATGTGTGTACATGAGTATATAGAATAAGGAGTGCCAATGAACTATCAAAGTTCAAACATGTATGTATATAATCGACGTACATCTTGCAGATACTGATAGTTTTTGACGTTTTTCACACAAACCGGTGGATATGTGCTCTTTTGGTCCCGAAAAGTATCCCTTTATAAACCCTATGAACACATGATACTCTATAAGCACAACTATAATAGTATTCTCAGTTTAAAACAAAAGAAAATAATAGAAAAAAAGAAAAAAAGAATAATAACGAGATGATGAAAAAAAAAGAGAATATCATACACTAAAAATATAACACCAAATAAGAAAACACAACAACATAGACATGAAAGAAAAAAGACAAAAATCCAAGAAGATGAAATAATATGAAATCTTCACTTATGCGGTGTTGTGATTTTTGAAACTCCTGTATGTATTTGGAATAATATATTATAAAGACAGCGCATCAATATTACACATCGTGTTGTTTTATTGTATATAAAAACTACCAATGTCCTCTTTCCAATAATTATACACGACTTGAAAGAAATATGTTAACGCATATGTTACATGTAGGTCCACACATATTTGATGAATGTAGTCTCCGGGTGCAAGCTTTTCTCACTGCATTGAACAAATGTTAAAGACCCATTGGTGGCCATCGGCTATTTTCTGCTCTTTAATCGGGTTGTTTTCTCTTTGACATATTTCCCATTTGAATTCTCCATTCTATCTATATATATTGCCACTTCGACTGCTCTCCTTATATATTCATGCAATTGTTTTCATCTTCCGAGGTCTCTACTTATTCATTATGTATTTTCATTTTCATATGAATAACTATATTACCCCCTTTTACTGTGACAACAGCCGTGTCACTACGTCCTTTTCCTATTTCATTAATTGCGAAGCATGCATAAAGTCCTGCGTCAGATTCTGTTGCATAAGTAATGGTCAATGACGGTTCGTCTACAGTCATTCCCATAGTTCCAGGTAGTCCTGCATTTAACTCCACCAATTCATGCAATTTAAGATTGCTTTTTATCCAAAACACTTGAGTCGCCTGTGGTTCAGCGTCTACTGTACAGTTTATTGTAAAATTGTCGCCATATGATACCAGGTGGTTAATTTGGTCAATACTCACCACAGGAACCCCTGCTTAAAATCAATGTGAGGACTTTAATAAATACGTGTAACAGTTTAAAGGGAAAAAGTAGTTAATTCGTATGTTGTAAAGATATGTTTTATATATTTTTACTAACGGAGACAAAAACACTGACTGTGATGGAAACTGAACAAGATCTGACGAGTACTTTCAAGCAAGTTAACTAAACAAACTAAGTAATCAAGACTCCAACGGTTGACCAATGTCATTTAATTTGCATTAAACTAGTTCAATATGATCCGAAAAGAAGACCCTTATTATAAAATGCATATCACGCACCTCTTTGTCCTAGTTCTAGTGCTTTACAAATTATTTCGTTTCTTAAAATTGTATATATATCTTTACGATAAACATGGAACACAACTAAATTTTTTTATAACTGTTCAATACAGTAAAGGGGAGGAGCAATTAGAAACACAGCCCCAAAAAACACAGAACATGGCTTGCTCTTCCAACAATTTTTTTTTATCGAAAGGCCAAATGAAATAGAACACTGCCCGAGAAATATGTTTTTTGGCATCAACCATATTTTCTGCAATAGAATTTACGGTTAGTTTGCTATTACTGTAAAAGGCATACCCACGTCCACTTGTATTTTTGTCCATCTGATGAGTTAAGCCTTTTTCAACTGATTGTTATAGTTCGTTCTTATGTTGTACTGTTATACCACTGTCCCAGGTTAGGGGGAGTGTTGGGATCCCGCTAACATGTTTAACCCCGCCACATTATTTATGTATGTGCCTGTCCCAAGTCAGGAGCCTGTAATTCAGTGGTTGTCGTTTGTTTATGTGTTACATATTTGTTGTTCGTCATTTTTTAGCTCACCTAGCCCAAAGGGCCAAGTGAGCTTTTCTCATCACTTGGCGTCCGTCGTCGTCCGTCGTCGTCCGTCGTCCGTCGTCTGTCGTCCGTCGTCGTTACTTTTACAAAAATCTTCTCCTATGAAACTGCTGGGCCAAATTTAACCAAACATGGCCAAAATCATTATTAAGGTATCTAGTTTAAAAAGTGTGTCCAGTGACCGGTAACCCGGCCAACCAACCAAGATGGCCGCCATGGTTAAAAATAGAACATAGGGACAAAATGCTGATAACTCAAAAACCCAAGCATTTAAAGCAAATCTGACATTGTAAAATTGATAATAAGGTCAAGATCTATCTGCCCTGAAATTTTCAGATGAATCGGGCAACCCGTTGTTAGGTTGCTGCCCCTGAATTGGTAATTTTAAGGAAATTTTGCTCTTTTTGGTTATTATCTTGAATATTATTATAGATAGAAATAAACTGTAAACATCAAAAATGTTCAGCAAAGTAAGATTTACAAATAAGTCAACAGGACCAAAATGGTCAGTTGACCCCTTTAGGAGTTATTGCCCTTTATAGTCAATTTTTAACCATTTTTCGTAAATCTTAGTTATCTTTTACAAAAATTTTCCCCTATGAAACTACTGGGCCAAATTAATCCAAACTTGTCCACAATCATCATTCGGGTATCTAATTTAAAAATGTGTCGGGTGACCCGGCCAACCAACCAAGATGGCTGCCATGGCTAAACATAGAACATAGGGGTAAAATGCGGTCAAGTCAAGATCTATCTGCTCTAAAATTTTCAGATGAATTGAACATCTGGTTGTTAGGTTGCTGCCCTCCCAATTGATAATTTTTAAAGAAATTTTGCCATTTTTTGGTATCTTGAATACTATTATAGATAGAGATAAACTGTAAACAGCAATAATGTTGAGCAAAATAAGATCTACAAATACGTCAACATGATCAAAATGGTAAGTTGACCCCTTAAGGGAGTTATTGCCTTTATAGTCAATTTTTAACAATTTTTATTAATTTGGTTAATTTTTGTAAATTTTTACAAAATCATTTCCTCAGTTACTAATGGGCGAAGTTCATTATAGATAGAGATAATTGTAAGTAGCAAGAACGTTCAGTAAAGTACGAACTTCAAACACATCACCATCTTCAAAGCACTATTTTGTCATGAATCCATCTGTATCCTTTGTTTAATATGCACATAGGCCAAGGTGAGCGACACAGGCTCTTAAGAGCCTCTAGTTTACATAAATAAGGCCGTTAGTTTTCTCGTTTGAATTGTTTTACATTGTCTTATCGGAGCATATTATAGCTGGCTATGCGGTATGGGCTTTGTTCATTGTTGAAGGCCGTACGGTGACCTATAGTTGTTAATGTCTGTGTCATTTTGGTCTTTTGTTGATAGTTGTCTCATTGGCAATCATACCACATCTTCTTTCTTTATATATATAAGGAAATCATTGTTTGTGTCCTCTTTGTATAGGAAACAGAGAGTTTTGGTGGCAATATACACAAAGAAGACATTATTTGAGATGGGAAGTATACGTTCATTATAAACAACATTAAGAAATGCAGATAGTTACACTCTTACGATGAAGATTATTAAATGTGTGTGTTCGTGTATATATGTAACAAGGAGACGTGGCATGAAAGCCAATGAAACAACTAACCATCAAAGTTCAAAAATGTATGTACATACATATAATGGACGTACATCATGTAGAAATGGATTGTTTTTGACGTCGGCACAGACACACCCGTGGATATGTCAAGTTTTAGTCTAAAAAATATATATTTTATAGATGTTATTGTCTTTCAGTGACTACGTATAGTCTGTTTACCTTATATATCAAACCTTTTCAAAATTTTGTTAACAGTTTACAATTTGTCCAAGGTCAGATGGATAATTTAGCGCTGGCTGTCATGTTCATGCCGTGACATTCGTATTGTCCTCATTATAAGTTTATTTAGGTAATTATTAATTTTCCTCTCGAAAACGACAAATGTGTCCCCTACTAGTGAATAAATAATTGCTAGTGCTTTACAAATAATTTCCTTTCTTAAAATTGTATAATAAATATGTAGGCCTGAATGACTCTAAAGTGCGATTGGGACGCTAAAGTACGATGGTCACCCTTAAGTGCGATGGTATCCGCGAAAGTATAGACGTAAGAAACATAGTTGGATTATGAAGTTAACAGTCGTTTATAATACAAACTAAAAATGAACAAGAATAATTAAAAATATATTTGTTAAACCAATGCAAATGTCCATGACTGAAATAATTTAAATCTAACCGTGCTATGTCGGCTGCAGCAAATGTGTGGTTTTTAGGGTGGAGTTTTTCTAAAGGAGTAGGTCCGGTAAGGGCCGATTTTGGCCTCAAATTTCAGGTTCATCGAACGAAAGTTTTTTGACACTTTTTAAACACTTAAGTGTCTATTTCAATTGATTCGATTAGTTTATGTGAAAGATTTTAACTGATTTAGTCATTAAAAACGCTCTGATTTAAGCTTAAATATGAAAAATCTATCAAATATGCCAAAAAACGTCACTTTTCAGATGGTTTTTGTCAAAAATGAATGTGGCCGCATCAGTGTTCATCCTCAACCTTTATATATGTTTTGTATTATCTTTTAATACAACTTACATTTCAATATTATGAATGAACACGAATGCTTCCACTTTCATTTTAGACGGAAACCGTCTAAAAATTGACCAAAATGCTGAAATTTTGAAGATTTCAGTAATTTAGCATGACTTAATGATGCTAGAACGCGATATTTGTGCATTGTATCGTCAAAAACAGCTCATATTTATGTAGCAGAAGCATTTTACTTTCCAAAATATAGGTTAAAGATTACATTTTCACAATTTTTTTTAAAACTGCTATATTTTGGGGCCAAAAAGGGGTCTTAGTAAACCTACTCCTTTATAAACAATCACATAACCTAACGGTAAATCATAAAACCTATTACATTATATGTTTTATACCTTAGCATAATAGCTCTTGCAACAGACTTGTTTTTAACATCCATGTACTCTGATGTTTTAAGCCCCCGAACCTTACCATATTGTTTCAATCGCACTTTAGCGTAGCCAAATTCATCGTACTTTAGCAAACAAGCAACCATCGCACTTTAGCGTGAGACACCATCGTACTTTAACGTAGAGCATCGCACTTTAGCGTGATCATCGCACTTTAGAGTCCTACATATATATTAACGATAAACATAGAATACAACAAAAGTCATTAATATCATAGTTCAATATAGAAAAGGGGAGGAGCAGTTACAAACACAAAACCCGGTTTGCTCTTCCTATAAATACGACGAATCATGCATGGCATTTTTATCAGAAGACCAATTAAGATAGACCATTGCCCGAGAAATATGTTTTCTGACTCCAATAATATTTTCTGCAGTAGAATTTACGATTAGTTTCATATTACTGTAAAAAGCATATATAAGGAAATCATTGTTTGTGTCCTCTTTGTATAGGAAACAGAGAGTTTTGGTGGCAATATACACAAAGAAGACATTATTTTTAAATTAACTGAAAGTATTTTAGGCATTGGGACATATTTCGAGCGAATAAACATAACATAAGACTGAACTATACAATGATTGTTAGTTCTTTTTTTCATCAACTGTGTGTGGCTTTCCATGAATGCTTTTATGGTATTTATACTGATAACTTGAAATGTCTTATCTTGATCGATTGACGAGAGTTAATTTTGAACATCGTTTTCTGCTTTTGCTGTAATTTACTAAATAATTTTCACGTATTAAAAATATCCCCAATAAGTGATTGATTGGGACAAACATGTTGTTCACACCATCTTAAAATATAAAACAAAAGATTGTAAAGAGTAAAGGCTGATGATATCTCAATTGCTTGTGTTTCATTATTGCTGTCATTATTATTCGATCTTTTATAGGCTTTATATCATTTTCTCGTAAAAGCAAGAAAAATACTTTTAAAAAGGGATCCTTATATTACAATGGTTTCTGAGCCTATATCCCAGTCTTGATATGAAACTAGAGGCTCTTAAGAGCCGGTGTCCCTCACCTTGGTCTATGTGCAAATTAAACAAATGACACAGATGGATTCATTACAAAATTGTGTTTTGGTGATGGTAATTCGTTTGTAGATCTTACTTTACTGAACATTCTTGCTACTTACAATTTTCTCTATCTGTAATGAACTTGGCCCTTTAGTTACAGAGGAAAATATTTTGTAATAACGTGTAATAAATTGACTATAAAGGGCAATAACTCCTTATGGGATCAACTGACCATTTTGACTTATTTGAAGATCTTACTTTGTTGAACATTATTCCTGTTCACAGTTTATCTCTATCTATAATAGTATTCAAGATAATAACCAAAAACAGCAAAATTTCCTTCAAAATTACCAATTGGGATGAACAACCCAACAACCAGTTGTGCAATTCAACTGAAAATTTCAGGGCGGATAGATATTGACTTGATAAACAATTTAACCCCTTGTAAGATTTGCTCTAAATGCTTTGGATTCAGAGTTATAAGCCAAAATCTACATTTGTCCCCTATGTTTTATTTTTAGGAATGGCGGCCATCTTGGTTGGTTGGATGGGTCACCGCACACATTTTTAAAACTAGATACCCTTATAATGGTTGTGGCTAAGTTTGGTTAAATTTGGCCCAGTAGTTTCAGAGGAGAAGATTTTTGTAAAAGTTAACGACGAAGTACGCAGGACGACGACGGACGCAGGACGACGACGGCCGCCGGACGACGACGGCCGCCGGACGCAAAGTGATGAGAAAAGCTCACTGGGACCTTTGGGCCAGGTGAGCTACAAATTGACTGTCAAACATGGCATAGTCAAACAAAACATTTGATAAACAATCCTGATATTTACATACACCAACTTTAGTATCAATGATTGGCAAATTGCGACATAAGCAACGGAAGCGTATTTCACATTATTTCTCTTTATTTTTGTATGTTAATAGGATATCGCTCTTTTTAATCGATTGAATATCAATAAAATACTGCAGCCTGTTAGATTTGTTTTATCGCATCATTGACTACTAGGCTGATGATATCGTCGACATTCCCCATCAATTATAACGTCCTAGTGATAGTAAATGAAATTAACACTTTTTATATTTAATGAATTCAGTAATCAGTTGGAAGAAGGTATTTGATAGGTAGGTACTTTATTAAAATGTAATCTTACTTTAAGTACTCACCTGCAAAACACAAGGGTATATAAAGATCTGTGAATGATAACATATATAAATCAAAATAAAGAGTGTACATTGGTGAGCTCACAGCATGACCAATGCTACGCTATATTGAAGATTATCGTTTTTTTACTAATGTTCCTTTGATCTCTCTGACTGATAATTATCTTTCTCATCGGAGTCGACTGATAAAAAGAAATTATCGGTAGAGACTAAGGGGGCACGTGCTGTTTTTCAATTAAATTAACAAAGTCGTCATCGGTAAAATAGCGATAAACAAATTATCATTGGTCTTCTCAACTCGATTGCTATTTCGACTTGAGATAACCAACGATAATCTTGAATAAAACAATTTTCCATTTTACCAATAAGCCGCAGTATGACTCATGATAAAAAGCAAGAAAATAATACAAAATGATCATTATGGCCGAAAGTAAAATCAACGTAAAGATAAACAGCAATTACAAACCACTGAATATCAAGACTAGGTAACACTAAAAAATCAGAGTGTTCGTTAAAGAAGCTGTTCCTGAGGTATATCCGGTACTTTGATGTGGATAAAGACAGTAATATTCTCCTATTATTTTATTTATGATAATGCTTATGAAAACAAAATGTTTTCCCTCAGTTTTAGTTTGTTACCCTGATTTAGTTTTTTGTCCATGGATTTATGAGTTTGAACATCGGTATACTACTGTTGCCTTTATTTACATCCGTATATTCAGGACGGGAATATGTTTTTTTTTACTTTCACTTAAATAGTTAGCATCCATAAAAATTGAAATGATGTATTTAGCCTTAAATTAAGCTAAGTTATCAACCAGATATCGTTTCCATTTTGTAGATGTTAGTCTAGATATGATTAACTACATATAAACTTTCATACGTTTAAACTTAATTGGTATAGATGCAGATAAAATCAAGTTTTACAAAGGCCAATTCACCTTAAAATACAATACAGTGATCTCCATTTCAATGTCTCATATTGCAATAAATTACATTTTACTTAACATTTTGATATACATGTACAAATTTCATAAAAGAAAAATTGATCAAAATTGAGAAAAAATCTTTGGCCTCTACTCTTATTGAAGTCCTACGTATACGTCTTATGTGAAATATACCGTCACTATAAGTATTACTACTTTTCGTACGCTTCTGAATGTTACATACCAAAAATGTTTAAAAAATGTTGGCTTTCTTAGTGACAGAATGATAGAACGTGGACGTGATTTATCTAAAATATTTGTCACTGTCCAATCAAAATTATCGTTTCAAAGTATTTGAAATATAAGCATGCTGTATGTATCCCTATATGAAAAGCAATATATATTAGATATAAAGATTTACCTGCAATTACAAAATTGATAAAGGTGACTTTTACTGTCGTCGACATCATTGATAAAATCGACACGTCTGTAAAATTAAATAAATACCTTGTATATATTTTCACATATACTAAAGCAAATTTTATGATCTGCACTTCGACTATTAAGAAAATGAAAATACACGTTTTATAGTTTTATCTGTTAAGTACAGCTCTTTGTAAGAACCAGGCAGAGTGCGATACACGAAGGTTTCAAATTTTTCCTATAATTGGCCTAGTAGAAGCAATAAATGAATATTGCTCAAAAAATAATTTTGAGTGGGAAAATATGAGTGGTTGCCATGGTAATGGACACTCTATTTTTTGGTTGTTAATCGTGGTAAAATCTTTCAAAAATCAGCTATTAATCACCACAATTCAGAGCTTGAGTATGAATAGAATCATGCATTTTTCATTAATTTTCATATGTAACATTGATAGAACTTGGTTTAAGCTTCATTTTAATGAAGATTGCATGTCAACCAAATTTGTAAATTTTTTGAAAAATTTTGCGAAAAAAATGCATATTTTCAACTTTTCTGAAATTGGGATATTTGCTGAAATATCAAATTTTCTGTGGCGTTTTTCAGAAAAGTGCAAACGTGTACAGAATAGTTAGCACTGTAGTTATGAAGTTCGGATACTTCTTTACCAAATTAAGTAGTGAAATGCGTGGGATTTTTTTCAAGTTTTATCACCATAGCAACCGATTTTTTCCTTGGACACGGAGTTTTTATTTGCAGAATATTGCAGTTTAAGAGCTTAAATGTCCTGAATTGTTTAATAACTGATAAGAAAAATACATAAAAGCTAACGCAAACTTTAAATTACAATCGTCAAGTGTTAGTGACTTTAATTGTTACCACAGAAACACATATTATCCATAACAACATTCAATCTGAAATTGCATAAATAGAAATTTATGTAAGAAAATACTAATGTTGGGGTTGGAAGGTTAGAAAAAGTGGGGGGTAGGTTTATTTTTTAAAGATATCATACATGTAGATTCTTAAAAAGATTATGTTTGGTCGGAGAGCCTGATTATAAATAGAATCATTTTTTTCTTCAGAAAGATCGATAATCTATAACTTGGTTGTAGCTTCAGAGCTAAGTTAAGGTACATTGAAGTTCGCTTGTCATGTTTTGGGATTTTTGTCAGATTTTCGGAAACCTCATGTTTTATTCATTTGAAAGCCTTAAAAAAATGGCATTGACCCCCATTTATCTTTTTATAAATCTTTTACATGTAAAATGATAAGCCATCTGTAAAAGTCTTATAAAATTTAAATTTTTCTTTGATAGTTTTTGAGAATGTAAACCTGTCAGTGTCAATGATAAAGCTATGAAAAGTCAAGAGAGAATATTTTCCCGCCAAAATTTCAATGGCTAATATCTCGAAAACAAGCACATTGATCTGTATATTTTTTTACTCTTTTGATTCCTTTATTAATCCCCTATCGACATTCACTTATATTTGAATAGAAAGATCCAAAATAATGTCACACAATTGTGAAACTCCAAGTCAAATGGACAAAGGAGTAGTTCCGGTAAGGGCCCATTTTGGCCTCAAATTTCAAATTCATCTAACGGAAGATTTAAGACACTTTTTAAACACTTTAAGTGTCTATTTCAATAGAATCGATTGGTTAATGTGAAAGATTTTAATTGATTTAATCATTAAAAACGCTCCGAATTGAGCTTAAATATGACAAATCTATCAAATTTGCTAAAAAAATGCCACTTTTCATACGGTTTTTGTCAAAAATAAAAGTGGCCGCATCCATGTTCATCCACAACCTTTATATATGTTATGTATTATCACTAAATACAACTTGCATTCAAATATTATGGATGAACACGAATGCGGCCTCTTTCGTTTAAGACGGAAACCGTCTAAAATTTAACTTAAATGCTACAATTGTGAAGATTTCAGTAATTTAGCATGACTTAATGATGCTAGTACATTGTAGTACGCGATATATGTGTATTGTATGGTCAAAAACAGCTCATATTTACATGTATGTAGCAGAAACGTTCTACTTTCCAATAGATAACTGAAAGATAACATTTTCACAATTTTGTAAAACTGCTATATTTTGGGGCCAAAAAGGGGTCTTACTGAACCTACTCCTTTATCTTTCTGCTTTAAAATGAATTTTTAACAAGGAAACATTTTTTTTAAATCTCAGAATATGATCAAGATTCTTTGATAGAAAGTCATTGAATTTTCATTTCAATATAATGAAGTATTTTTAAGATGCTTGGGTAGCAATTTGAATAGAAAGAACAAAATTTTATTAATAAAACATCTTCATTCTATATATTTATTGCCAACCTACTTTACACAGTTCTCAAACGAGAGCTTACTTTGGAAGTATATTTATATTCGGTTATAGCTCTATTTATAGCAGGGTTGTTTTTGTTCTTTCATATACTCAATTTTCTTTGTAATATATATACTAGTAGTAACAAGTTTATCGTTTCTGGGGGCCTTTATAGTTTGTTGTTAGTGTTTACAAGCCAATGCTCCGTGTTGAAAATCGTACTTTGGCCTAATAGTATGATGGTTTACTTTTACGAATAGTGACTTAGATGGAGTTTTCTTATTGGCATTCATACCCCATTTTCTAATATTATTCTACTCATTATTGAAGTCAATGATATGAATTAATTATACAAGCATTTTACTTTGCAATGACTACAATGGTGATACATTTTAATATATACAGCCTCCTCTATTAATAACTACTGTTTCCTTTGAATCTTAAATAAGTAATAAGATAACACAAAGGTTTGCATTATTTCGGAAACATTGGAGGAAAAATTTAAAAAAATGTGTGGCGCTAATACGCTTCCGTAGATTTTAAGAAAGGTAGTGCATATCTATAATACTAAAATTACGAGGTCCAATTTGTCAGCCGTCATCACGTAAAAACGACGAATCACAGAATTCAACTTTATATATAACTAATATAGTATAAAGGTGTAGATTAAAAATTACACCACTCCAGGCCCTTTTGTTTTCCACGTAATTAATATTGCCAATAATTAAGAAGTTCCGGGTCGAGTCCGCTACCGATACCAATAGTATATTCACCTGTTACCTATTACCTTATCTGTACGTTCCGAATATGACAGGCGCACCACCAAAC
Source organism: Mytilus galloprovincialis (assembly GCF_965363235.1). Taxonomy (NCBI): domain Eukaryota; kingdom Metazoa; phylum Mollusca; class Bivalvia; order Mytilida; family Mytilidae; genus Mytilus; species Mytilus galloprovincialis. Next base: position 75,948,638 of record NC_134845.1, on the reverse strand, counting down.
TTTGTATTCAGGATTAATATGTTATATACACGGGTCATAACCACAGGGTTGACACTACTAAATTGTCAAATTGTTACCTATTGTGGTATTTTAATCAGTAAAACTTTCTAAGAAAACAATACGAATACTAAAAATCTGGACTAAAAAATAAGGCGCATAGGTACAGTTTTCAATTTGTTAGTGGGCATGACGTAAAACAGCGAAGCAAAGAATTCAACTTTATTTATAACTTATATATAGGACAATGCTGTTGATTAAAAAATGGCACTGGCTACGGTTACATGGAAATGTAACTATAATAAAAATATTATTGTTACATTGGAGACTAATTGCCGGAATGCAAAGTTGGGTGAGGAACCGATTATTTACATATGTAACCATAATTACTGAGGCTACGGTTACATTACGTTATTATTACATGAAAAACAGCAATGTACGCTAGATTGATTAAACTTAAATCTTCTATAGTTGTATTGCTTCATTCTTTCATATGTACTAAACAATACTTGTAATTTAATACTGATAAATAATAAAATATTATTATTCAACAAATGGTGTACAACTTGAATAGTTTTACTACGTATTAATGGTTTTGATGTTCTTAAAGATACTACTCAAGATTAGAAGTGTGACTGTCAAAGGCGAAAAATATACTGAGTTCAATGGTTTCACTTTTTTAAAGTATTTAACTGCACACCAGTCCTACTCTTATTACTGTCATTATACTTTCGACCAATTTTGTTTATGGTGAAAAAAATAAAACTTGGGATGCGTTTTAAACGAAACTGAAACAATATCAAAACGTATACATTTCATACAGCTTTATAACTTGACGCAAATTGATAATCAAAAGCAAAGTTTGCTAACTGAACTAAAATACTAAAAAATTCTGTATGTACACGTATCCGTGGAGGACGTAATTTCGTTCATCAAAAATGTGTCGGACTTTAAAAACAACTTACTGGATATGTAGAAATTGTCATTGTAAATAAAAAATTACAGTAAATAAATTGTATGTTATAAATGTATGTAATAAATGTCCTCAACTTTTATTATTTAGTACATATTACTAGTCCCATCGTACATTGCTTTTTTCATGTAACAATAACGCAATGTAACCGTAGCCTCAATAATTATTGTTACATTCGTAATTAAACAGGTCCTTATCCAACCATGCATTCCGGCATTTAGTCTCCAATGTAACAATAATATTTTTATTATTGTTACATTTCCATGTAACCGTAGCCAGTGCCTTAAAAAATACTCCATTCCAGGACCTTTTGTTTTCCAAATAATTAATATTATTGTTTCAGTTCGACGGGTTCAAACAGAAAGACTTGAAAGCAGAGAAAAACTGTGTATCTTATAATCGGCATGACTTTATCAGATGACAATACTAATACTAAAATAAGGCTTGCGCATAGTTATATACTTTAATTCAGTCACGGACCCGTGATATCACGGGTGTGTTCTAGTGTTTATTAAGAATCGGTGCTCCCCCATTACATAAAGAATTGAAAAATGCCAGATACTCGTAATGTACAGCTGATAGAGTTGAGTATGAGCGTCATTTTTCAATCGAATGCTCACTTCATAATAATTTGAGGGAGGAACTCTTTTAGCACATTTCTAGCACATCATGCACATCTCGATGTTAACACAAGAAAACTTTACTATTATGGGGGATACTGACGATCGTATTGTTAAACAATAGTTCTTTTGAATTATGTAGTACCTGTCTTGATACTGACTGTTATTTGATATATATATATAGTTGGTTTTTTTCTATTTTGTTTTGGCTCCGATTGTGACTGAGGCTTATGGTGCTATAAAGATAATTATATCATATTATTATTGATGTAAAGTCTTCATGTTGATCCAATCATTATACCGCCGCTTCAAAAAAGTGGGATATACAGTTTTACCTCTGTCTGTCCGTCCTTCCAACCGTCCATCCGTCAGTCTGTCCGTCAGTTCATCCCTCTGTCCCATGAATATTTTCGTTGCATTTTTTTCATGAACTACATTACAAGGATTTCTGAAAGGTTTGTTGAAGTCGGCTATATCTGTGATAAGTTTTCAGATTCATTACTCAACCACTTCCTGTTTACCGAACACTTTTCACATGACAGCCAAATTAAAAAAAATCGTCATATTTTTCTGAGGAACTACAAAAAATGATTTCTGAAATTTGGTTTCAAGGTTTATATTAGTCAGCTATACTGTGTGATGCTTTTTCAGATTCACAACGAAATATTTAAGCGGGGCTTCATCAGTAGTTCGCACAATCACGGTTGTTTATATGCTTTTTATAGACCCTTTAATTTGGAAAAATGAAATATTCTGTTCTGTTTTATTCTATATCATACAGATTTCTAATTGAGTATATAGAAAGTTAAGTATTCGAACTACCTTAGCCTTATGTTATATATATGGATTTATTTCTTTATAAACATGTTATTATATCTAAACGTGATAATACAGACAGACACTTTTTTTATCCTGTTACCCTTAGGCTTGACTTGATGAGTGTTGGACTTATGGGTTGTCCGAGTTTTGGGCTGTCGAAGCAATGGATTGTCGGACTATTGGGTTGTTGGACTAATGGGTTGTTGGACTAATGGGTTGTCAGACTAATGGGCTGTTGGACCAATGGGCTGTTGGACCAATGGGCTGTCGGACCAATGGGCTGTCGGACCAATGGGCTGTCAGACCAATGGGTTGTCGGACCAATGGGCTGTCCGACTAATGGTCTGTCGGACTAATGGGCTGTCGGAATAATGGCGTGTAACTGTCTCGTTAACAATTATACCACATCTTCTTTTTTGAATTAACAGATAAGATTAAAAAAAAATCTACATGAAAGTCGAAAAATATAATATTGTATGTATGACAAAAAGAGGGCTCCAGAAAGGTTCTCCTAAGATCAAATGGTCACTTTTAGAAATTTCTTTAGTTAACCAGGCCATTTGAGGCAAATTGTACAGTTAATAGTGACACCAACAAAATTCAAACTTGATCTCTGTGTGTATACATTTTTCATAAGATTTGTTTGAGGCAAACTAAAATTATAAAATGGAAACCAACTTTGTGACGACTAATGTACTGACGAACATGGGTTAAACCTACTACAACCCCCCCCCCCCCCCCCAAATTGCGGTTTGTTAATATTATGTTACGGGATGATTTTGTGATTTATGCTGGTGGAATTACATCTCAGACGGATGTGTGCCATAAGAAATTAAGAATTTGCTTACAATTGTTAGGGTCATATCTTGCCTTTCCATAAGTCAGGTTGGCCCGGCTATTGCAATCCCATGAAGTTCATCATATGTTAACCTTAAACCAGATGCTCCACAGGGCACAGCTTTATACGACCGCAGGGTTCGAACCCTGAACAGTTGGGGCAAGTATGGACACAACATTCCAGCTTGATACAGCTCCGAATTTGGATTGCGATTAAATAGTTGACACAGCATAGTTTTCTGACACAGAATGAATGTGGTCTAAGAACTTAAACTTAAAAACTTAAAAATTGGACATTTACCTATCATGATCCAATATCCAAAATCTAAATACATGGTTAGATTCAGCATATAAAGAACCCCAAGAATTCATTTTTTGTTAAAATCAAACTAAGTTTAATTTTTGACCCTTTGGACCTTAATGTAGACTAATTAAAAAACGTGACCAAAAAATATGAATCTACATTCACAGTCAGATTCGGCATATATCAAAGAACCTTATTCAATTTTTGATGAAATCAAACAAAGTAAAATTTTGACCCTTTGGGTCCCTAATTACTAAACTGTTGGGACCAAAAACTCCCAAAATCAATCCCAACCTTCCTGTTATGGTCATAAACCTTGTGTTTAAATTTCATAGATTTCTATTTACTTATACTAAAGATATGGTGCGAAAACCAAGAAAATGCTTAATTGGGCCCCTTTTTGGCCCCTAATTCCTAAACTGTTGAGACCAAAACTCCCAAAATCAATCCCAACCTTTCTTCTGTGTTCATAAACTTTGTGTTTGAATTTCATAGTTTTCTATTTACTTATACTAAAGTTATTGTGTGAAAACCAAGAAAATGCCTAAATGGGCCCTTTTTTGGCCCCTTATTCCTAAACTGTTGGGACCAAAACTCTCAAAATCAATCACAACCTTTTTTTTGTGGTAATTAATCTTGTGTTAAAATTTCATAGATTTCTATTAACTTAAACTAAAATTATAGTGCGAAAACCAATGTGTCTTCGGACAACGAAACGCAATTATCTTTTCAAGTATCTACTTGTATGCAACATTTTAAAAAATCAACATACCCCCTCCCACTTTTTCCATGCCCCCCAACCCCAATGTTTCATTATATATTACATTTATTGAACAATCTGAAGAAAAAAACCCAGACAAGACTGTGAGTGAAGCAAAGAATGAAGTCATATTCCAATTTGAAAATAAACACCCTCTATTTATATATTTTTTTACATAAATTTCTATTTATGCTTTTTTTTAGTGGATGTTGCTATGGATAATATGTCTTTCCGTGGTAACAATTGAGGTCAACAACACTTGACGATAGTAATTTAAAGTTTGCGTTAGCTTTTATGTATTTTCTTATCGGTTATTAAACAATTCAGGACATTTAAGCTCTTAGACTATAATATTCTGCAAATGAAAATTCCGTTTCCAAGGAAAAAATCGGTTGCTATGGTGATAAAACTAAAAAAAATCCCACACATTTTTCTATTAAATTTGGTAAAGTAGTATCCGAACTTCATAACTACAGTGCTAACTATTCTGTACACATTTGCACTTTTCTGAAAAACACCAGAGAAAATTTGATAATTTCGCTAAAATCCCAATTTCAGAAAAGTTGAAAGTATGCATTTTTTCGCAATTTTTTTTAAAAAATTTACAAATTTGGTTGACATGCAATCTTCACTAAAATGAAGCTTAAACCAAGTTCTATCAATGTTACATATGAAAATTAATGAATAATGCATGATTCTATTCATAATCAGGCTCTGAAATGTGGTGATTTAGCTGATTTTTGAAAAATTTTACTACGCTTAAAAACCAAAAAATTGTGTGTCCGTTACCATGGCAACCACTCATATTTTCCCACTCAAAATTATTTTTTGAGCAGGATTAATTTATTGCTTCTACTAGGCCAATTATAGATAAAATCTGAAACCCCCCATGTATCACATGTATATGGCACTCTGCCTGGTTCTTATAAAGAACTGTACTTAAGTGTTAAAAAGATAATTACTAAAATGAAAAAAACCCAATTCATCAAAAATTTAAAATGAAGAGTCCCTTATCAGATGGCAAAATCAAAAGGTCATCAAATTAATTGAAAACATCTGTCGTATATCTGTTTTTGTACAGGCAATTCTTATGTATAGAATGGTCGATTGGACCTTGTTTTATAGCTAGCTCAATATGTCACAATTGCTTAAAATTCCATTATTTTTATAACTGATGCGACTACATAAGGAATATTGTTTTTACTTTAAAAATGTCAATGTTCCTTTTATTTAGAAATCTAGGGAGCGTTGTAATATTTAAAATAATTTGTGTATGTAATTATGTTCATTTTTAGATTCAGGTTATTTTTAAAGATTAATACCTCACGATTCAATCCATACAATACATCATATATTATCCTATCAATAAGTGACATAATCGACAAACTATGTTAAAGAAAAGGAGTTGCAAAATAGGTCACTCCACAAAACACATGTCAGAAACGTCAGCTAATATTATATGATTATTTTTTATTTTAATTTTAATCTGATTTTCGGATGTACAAATAAATCAGTGCTTTTGTTTGTATATTGTTGACGTTTGTTTCCTGTATTGTAGATGTGAAGTCAGTTTTAGAAATATAATAAAAAATTCAAAAATATAAAATTATACTGAACCGCAAAATTATTGTTTAAGTTGTAGCAAACATGATCCAAGAACAAATGCCATATTTGTAAATGAATTGGCGTATACAAATCATTGTTATTGCACACATTCATATCTTTTAAGCTAATCCACTGTTAATTGATAAAGTGTTTCACTGCCATATTACAGGATTACATGATACTAGTCACAAGTCAGTACCTTGTGTGTCTTCCATTAGCGTAGAGTATTGCTCGGCATGTCCTGTACATTAAATGCATTAGACGGTAGAAAAGATACCAGAAGTTCCACAACAGTTATCGGTCTTGGATGAGCGTCATTCAGTTTTTTCTGAATCTTGTTCTATAGATGTTCAATGGAGCTGTGCAGAGAGTCCCTTGTAGCTCTTGCAGCATGCATACGTGCATTGTCATGCTTGAACTTGTTGTTTTAATAGAGTGCAAAATGTGGCACAACATGTCTTGTAGAACTTGGTATACCGGGCTGCATTTACACTAATTCATCTACCATGTCCAAATGCCTGAGGACAACAGTGTGTCTGTCACAAGAAAGAAGCCTGTAATTCAATGGTTGTCGTTTGTTGCTGTGTTACATATTTGTTATTCGGTCATTTTTTTGTACATTAGTTTTCTCGTTTGAATTGTTTTCACATTTAACATTGTTTGGGCCTTTTATAGCTTTTTTCGTTGTTTAATGCCGTTTTGTGACTATTTGTTATCAATTTCTGTGTCATTTGGTCTTTTGTGAAGTGTTGTCTCATTGGCAGTAACACAACATCTTCTTTTATATATATTGTTCAAGCTGAATACGCCCAATTTCACGATGCTAGGAATTATCCATGGATCTCTTTTCATCATGCATTTATCAGCATATATTTCACCCTATCTTCTACAGATACGTGTCCAAATTGTATATGAAATAAAATAACGGGTTTCGTATGAAAAGAAAACCTCGCTCCACTGCTGATACCACTAATTTCGTCAATGGGTGGCCCGCTCCACTGCTGATATCACTTATTTCGTCAATGGGTAGCCCGCTGTAGTGATGACGTGGTGTGAGAATAGGACACCCTATGATAGGATGACGTTAACTCAATTTATGAGAGTTCAATCCACGCTGAACTGTTCATCACTTATTGGTCTCTGGTTAATGCCTATTGTTTGACGATCAGTATGAGTTGCGTAGAGAAACCTCTTCCGTAATGTTGTTTCTTTGGACTAGTACGTGGATGGTAATTTTTACTGCGTGTTGCATTGTAGCCTTTAGGTAGACGTTGTATGGTGCGTACACTGCAGATAAATGCATGTACAACTGTCAAGCATTCAAATATCTTATTGCCTGTTCTCCTTGTCGTGGTTTCAGTCAGGAAATCAGTAATGCATCAAACAGGTAATAATGACACAAAAACTTTGCATATCTTAAATACGCTTAACGAGGTACGGATTAAACGTGCATACGATAATCATTAGATTTGATTTGACTGCAGAACATGACCAACGGACCCAGCGAAATCGATATTAGAAAGAAACGGATAAATGAACGCAGTCAGCCATAACAGAGATTTAAATATGATCTTTGCATCATTTAAAGGTAACGTAAATAATCTACACCAAAATAAAGAAACAAATGTATTCAATTCAATTGAAAGTTTAAGTTTTAAAAAGATACGTTTTATATATTTATAAATACATATTTTGGCGGTTTACGAGTGAACGAACTAACACGTTAGAATACGAATTTAAGAAGTGTATGAGTTAATTATTAGTGAAATTTAGCATAAGTTTAGTATTATTCGATTTCTAAACTCTTGAAATAGTGTTTCTGTTTAAAGAATTAACATTTTAAGTATGAAGGACACGTGTAAATATAGATTATATCACTGTATCGAGTTGATACGACATTTATCTGCTCGAGACAGTAAAGTTTTTTCAAATCGCGGTTTCTGTCGAGAGTTGATACATATCGTCCTGCACAATATTTGGTGGTGGAGTCTGTTTTCTCTCACGATTTAAAAACGACATGCAGACAAATTCAATCCTTCCTTCGAATGATCTGCTGAAGGATGTGTTCTTTCTATGTGACGTAATCAGTCAAGGTCGCCAATTTTATTACGTCATAATTGAATTTTGACCAATGAAGAAATGAGATAAAACGAACAACACATAAGGATAATAAAGATAAATCGTGTACAGATTAGAGTGAAAAAAGGCAGGACAGAGTTTTCGACTAAAAAAGAAGGCAGGACGATTTTCTTCATCATACCCCCACCACCACCACCACCCCCCCCCCCAAAATTCAAATTTGAGCTTCCTGAGCGATATAATCATATATACATATCATTTGTTATCGTAACGTTGTTTGTAGTTTCCATTGCTTCATATGACGTGGCTCTGTACTATGGCAAATTCCTGTATTATTGTCTTTCATTTTTACTAATATGCTTTGTCTATATGCCGTTTTGTGTTTCTTTGTTACATATTTATTTGTTTTAATAGTTATCAAGATTATAACACAATGTTGACAACTGAATCCTAAATTTTGACATTTTTACCTATCATGTTCATTTGTTTTGTTCACGCACTGTCAATATAATGCAATTTTTGAGGCTGTTATACATGTCAAAGGTTTAGCTAGCTATGAAACCATGTCAAATCTATAATTTTCTACATAAGAAAAGACAGGAATGTGACAGTTGTTATCTATTCGTTTGATGTGCTTGAGCTTTTAATTTTGCCATTTGGTTAGGGACTTTCCGTTTTGAAATTTCATCGGCGTTCGAAACTGTTGTGATTAAAATTTTTAATGCAAAATATCATAATTTCAAGAGTAAATTTTCTTTGCTTTTATCAAAGTATGCAATAAAAATAAAAATAAGAAGATTTTAGACAATTGCCACCAGACAGCAAATGACATAGAAGTTATTCTAATATGACGGCCTATTATCGTCAACCAATATAATCGTAATATATCTACATTTAGCGCAAAAGCAGATATACACAAAAACGGCTGTTCCGCCCTACGACCAACTTATTTGTACTACCACATATTCTCAATTTTCGACATTAAAACCCCAGTTTACGTAGGCCAAGATTCAGATACAAGATATTTATCTCTATTCTACAGCTTAAATAAACAAATCAGTCCATTTAAATTTATTTTTCATGGTAAAATGTCATCAAACGAAAATTTCGCGAAATTATGTTATTGTCTTGGCATGGCAACGAAACAAGGTGACGTCACAAGTATGTTTCCGTAAACAAAAAAAGTAAATGTAAATATCGAGAGTTTAAATGCTTTTCGTACGCTTCAGAACAAATAAAATTACATTGGAAGAAAATACAGAAGTGAAATCTACAATAAATAATATCATTGAATTATATGATACTACTAATTTTATCAAAATTGGCTAACGCTCAGGGTAAAATAATCGAATATAAATGTCCAACTCATGGCTAAATATAAACAAATCTACGACTAAACTACTATACGTCAGCCTACGGCCTTCAACAAAAAGCATAATCAGCTGTAAGACGTTCCAAAATGACAAATGTAAAGCAATTCATACAAGAAAAAAATAATTTCCGGATTGATAGAAAAAAGCAAAACAAACGCAGTGTTAGGTATGAAGGTCAGATGTAGTATCATATAATTACAACTTCAATTGATTAAAAAAACTTCGTATATTCCAAATACATTTGTTAGTCCAGAGCTTTTCCATTTTTCTATGTCGTTGAGAATTTGTTATCCAAATTACTTTTATATAAACTCTTTTTTATTTGTTTATAATCTTTAATACACTACATGATCCAACAATTGCTAGGTACTTTTTTTTAATGCTGAAATGAAAGCGACATTAAATTGTTTAAAAAGTAACATCCAATTGCCCAAATAACTTCAGTGAGGCATACAAATAATATTACCGATCAATATTGAAACAACAATTATACTAATGTGTCGACTATTTTTGTGTCCCAAATGACATTTGAAAAATAATTTTAATTCTGATTATGAACTATACTTTTAAATGAAAATTTACAAATAAGATATATCAAAAGTTAGAATATTTTAAACAAATTGTTTGCAGTATGAACTTTTTTTTGATACATGAAAACCCATTTGTTATCTACAGAAACAAAATGATTACAATTGCAAATATTTATATGGAATGAATATTACCATTACAGACATCACTTATTCTGAATTAAAATTAGTATTTATCGTCAAAGAGTTATTTTTAAATATTCAGACAAGACTAAAAACATCGAATGATCTACATTTGTAAAAGGTGTAGTAAAAATATCGCCGTAGGAATCTTGAAATGGCATATAGATATAAGAAGATGTGGTATGAGTGCAAATGAGACAACTCTCCATAAAAGTCACTTTTTGTAAAAGTGAACCATTATAGCTATAGATAGGTCAAAGTACGGACTTAAACACAGAGCCTTGACTCACACCGAACAACAAGCTATTAAGGGCAACAACAATAACTAGTTTAAAATCATTCAAACGGGAAAACCAACGGTCTAATCGATATAAAACGAGAAACAAGTATGAAACACATCAACAAACGACAACTACTGAACATCAGATTTTTGACTTCGAACAGTTATTTAAATAAGGGGTGAATAAATAAAGGCAACAGTAGAATTCCGCTCTGAGATGTTAAACCATTTTTTTTCTTCAAAATAACCTTAAACAAAAAGCCGCCATTTACAATTATGTACACAGGCAAATGAAAATGATTTGATGAAAAAGTATACAGTTAAAATTGGGAATGGAAATATTTTTTACAAAATTAATAATTTTGCACGAAGAAGTGAAAATATATAGTTATACCTAACACCAACTAAAGCTGATATATACACAGATATTATCCTGAATAAGTAAACATTTAATAACAAAAAAAAAGCATTACAAATAGTATCAAGAGGTCAAATTAACAAGAAAGTACGATTTGAGAGTATTCGCAGTTACTGTCAGCTAGTAAAATGCCCCCCCCCCAAAAAAAACCCCAACAAATTATCCAAAAAATAAACATGCTTTAGAGACTAAAATCAACTAAAACACATCCCAGAGATTTAGTAGTTTAACGTCAAATATGTCCACTTTTGCCAACGCTGCAATACTACATCGCATTGTCCTTTTAGATTGTGAAGGTTTATTCATGTAGTTAGTTCAGAGAATAAAACTTTTTTGTAACGGTGTGTTTCCACTACTTCTAATGTGATTTTTCTATTAAATAATTGTTATCTAAATCATCTTAGAAATACTATAATTAAATGGTTTACACCTCATAAATTACCTAAAACCTTTACTAATTTTTTCCATAGATTTAAAGATTTGGTTTTGAAGTTTGGTTCTACATGAAGAAAACTTATTTCAAACGGGATAGCACATGCTCATTTTAAAGGAAAATGTTGTAAACCGTGCCAGGAAATTTAGAAAAGATACTGGTAAACTTATCGCTCCTTTAAATAAACTTGTTCTAAAAGGTTACCGATTCAACACTGTAATGCGATCATTGAATATTGTTTTTATTGTTATAAATATTGATTTTGTTATCAGTAAATAAAAAGCAAACTAAATATAACTAGTATGTTATATACACATACACATTCATGGATCTACACTATGTCAATACCTGTATCTTTTCATTGCACAATGTCATGTTTTCTCTGATGTTTTATGACGTCTTTACACTAAAACCAGTGGATGTTGGATGTGTACGGACTGATAATTTAGTCTTAGATGCATGATTTTTAATTAGTTGTTAGTGGCTTTGAACTAGCTGTCAGTTAATTGCGAGTACTCTCAGATCTGTTCTTAGCGTCTTTTTGTTGTTGGGATGTACAAGTATCCCGCTACGTCCACTTGTATTTTTGTCCATCTAATGAGCTTAGCCCTTTTCAACTGATTTTTATAGTTCGTTCTTATGTTGTACTGTTATACCACTGCCCAAGGTTAGGGATGGTTGGGATCCCGTTAACATGTTAAACCCGCTATATTATGTATGTATGTGCCTGTCCCAAGTCAGGAGCCTGTAATTCAGTGGTTGTGTTAAATATTGTTGTTCGTTCATTTGTTTTTTTTTTATATAAATAAGGCCGTTAGTTTTCTCGTTTGAATTGTTTTACATTGTCATTTCGGGGCATTTTATAGCTGACTATACGGTGTTTAAGGCCGTACGGTGACCCATAGTTGTGAATTTCTGTGTTTGGTCTCTTGTGGACAGTTGTCTCATTGGCAATCATACCACATCTTCTTTTTTATATTATCAATGCACCTTTATGTTAATAGACATGATCTCAAGATGAACATGGTTTCAAGATAATGTATTGATGATAATATACTTTTGGCGTCAGCGAACTCATACAGGAGACATTTTTAAAAGTTAGCTATGGGCATATATGACGTTTTTTCAAAAATAAATTGATGTTCCTATATTTGAATTATATGGTATGTACCAATGATAATTAATATGGACAATCAGATTATTCATGTGTACAGTTCAGAAAATGTTCATTTTACTATACTAACTTTTTTAAAGATGCGATTTAGATTCAACATGAAAATTAGTTATACTTTCCATAAAGAATGTATACAGATATTTGCTAAGAAAGATCCAAGATGAACGAGATCGTCATCATAGTATACATTTTGTACCTGCTATTTATTTTTTAGTATGAATCTTATCAACAAATGAAGACAAAGATTTTTTAATTTTCAATAATTATTCCCCGTTTCCGTAAAAGTAGAATAACCTTGTAAGACAGTCTTTGACAAAGTAAAACATCAATGTTTCCCTCTTATGTTCAAAAATGTAGTCGCATAAAAAACCACACCATATGTACAAGATAGGAATCTTTGTATTTACAACACAGCCCTTTAAGGATGTACTTAGGTGAGGTTACGTGAAAATGAAGAAATTAAGAAATTAAAATTGATACTTAAAGCTGGTAGAGCATTCGCTAAGGATAAAAATAAGTTAAAAATATTGATAGGTCATGGACCTCCTTTTCGAGATATTTTAAATTTAAAATATGGCGGGAAAAGGATGACTCTGACTTTTACCTTATGTTTGCATTGGTATTATTTGGGTCTCAAAACTAAACAAAGAAAAACAAGAATCTTCTAAAATTTTGGATGAGCTTTTAAGTCTTATATGAAAAAATAAAGGGGTGTTATGGGGCAAAATATTTTACCTGGTATTGAATGGAAAAACACCAAGGAGTCCGAACATTTGACACGAATTCCAAAACCTCACCTAAGTACATCCTTAAGTAAGAAATTAAAGTATAGGTGATTGTCCTCCATTAAATGACTTAAAAATGAATTCAACAAAGCCAATAAAAATCCACAAATCCATAAATTTATGTAGGTTATTAGTGTTTGCAAATATTTGCAGTTGGCTATCTATTTTAAATTTTTTTTTAAATAGTCGGGGTCTTTTAAAGTTAATCATAAGTTGTTTCCAGAATCTATGGAAGTTGAAATAATTATGGGGTTAAAAGAAAAAAAAGCAATAATCATATATGAGATATATTGATAATCACCACCCTTAACTAAACTGATGACACAAAGACGTAAATGACAAAACACTCCAAATGAAAATTATCAGTAGATACAATTTCTTGTAGTTTTTATGTGTTTATTTCTGTTATATAAATAACAGACTGTGCTGATAAGAGAAGCGTACAAATATATAAGAGAAAAATGACAAAATACTGAAAACAACCGAATTTTTTTTAATTCAGACCCTAACCCTATTGACATGTCACAGATAATCGCAGATTTTTCCAAATGATACAACTACAATTCCGTCCCTTTATTCCCAGGTTGCACCTATCGAGACTGATTCCAGGTTTGTATTGACACAAGCAACACCACATGTGCATCAAATGGAGCAAGACATCTTTATTATTTGGGAGCACCTTAGATCACTCCCAATTTTTAGTTAGGTTCGTGTTACTCAGTTTTTATAGACTAGATCGTTGGATTTCCCGTTTAAATGAGTTTACACTAGTACTTTTTGGGACCCTTAATTGCTTGCTGTTCGGTGTGAGCCAAGGCTCCTTGTTTAATGCCGTACCTTGACCTATAATAGTTTACTTTTATCAATTGTTACTTTGACGGAGAGTTGTCGACATTTTTCAATCAGTCTAATTGAGGTCTGGAGCTGGCATGTCAGTTAACTGCTAGTAGTCTGTTGTTATTTATGTATTATTGTCATTTTATTCTTTTTCTTTTGTTACATCTTCTGACATCGGACGCGGACTTCTCTTGAACTGAATTGTAATGTGCGTATTGTTATGCGTTTACTTTTTTACATTGGCTAGAGGTATAGGGGGAGGGTTGAGATCACATAAACATGTTTAACCCCGCCGCATTTTTACGCCTGTCCCAAGTCAGAAGCCTCTGGCCTTTGTTAGTCTTGTATGATTTTTAATTTTAGTTTCTTGTGTATAATTCGGAGTTTAGTATGACGTCCATTGTCACTGCACAAGTATACATATTTTTATATTCTCAATTTTATATTTTTTAAGTGGCCAGCTGAAAGACGCCTCCGGGTGTGGGAGTTACTCGCTACATTGAAGACTCATTGGTGGCCTTCGGCTGTTGTCTACTCTATGGTCGGGTTGTTGACGCTTTGACACAGTCCCCATTTCCTTTCTCAGTTTTATTCACCCATACAAACCGATTATAACAAGTAAGACGCATTTTTTTTAAATAACAAAACATTATAAAGAACATATGAAATTAATCATGGACTGAAACAAAAAATTTCCATTTATGGTGAATGCTTTCAATTACAATTTAATATTGACACTTTCCCCGAAAAGATGAGTCTATTTCTCAACTGAATATATAAAAACATGTTTTTTGTGGTCTTACATCTTTAGATACAAGTATATATTTCTTTTATGTAATTAATTCAGCTGTGTCTCTTTCCAAAATTTTGTTATATTAAGTATGATCTGTCTACATGCAAAATTCAATGAATTATTATTAGTAGTATACATGGTTAGATTTCCCTGAAACAACAACTACTATAACAGATAATTATTGATTGCAACGGAGTGTTTGAAAAGGACTGAATCAAACGCAGTTTATTAGTCTAAAACATATCATAACTATTCATGAGTATAATTAATTTGTATGTTAGTGTTAACATTCTAAGATTAAACCAACAAAAAATGCACCTTACGTGATAACTTACTTGTTTTAATGATCCTCTTCTTCTTTTTATATGAATAAGATAAATAACAAAACATAACATGGACGAAATGACATTTTAGATCAATAAACACACTACTTACCCGATTTTAAATGCTTCACGTATTCATTCCACACAACTATGTTTAGAATCTATAGATTTGTACATAATGATGTTTAAATAAAATTAAAAACAGATCTTATATGAAAAATGTTGATAGTTACCTACCATAGCTAGCGACGCATTAGACGTAAACAGACAAATTATCTTACGTCATAATTTTTGGCAGGTAAGACTTGTTGTAGTTTTTGCATGCTTATTTTTGTAATATGTATAGCAGAGTGAAAAACGTCCTGAAGAATAAGAGAAAGAAATCTATTTCTGTGTCATTTGATCTCTTGTGGAGAGTTGTCTCATTGGCAACATATCTTCTCTTTTATATAATGGTTAAAAATAGGAATTGTCAAATAACTTATTCAAAATAAACTTACCTTTACCGTGCAACCAAAAAGATTTAAAATTTTAAAATGATGTAATACGCAATGCAAATCTTGGAGTATAATGCTTATCAAAACAGCATATTGACAATAAACACAATGAGTAGATGCAATAACTAATATATTTCTGTGTACCACATTTCTATCAATTCTATAAAAACAATGAAAAATAACCATGGAAACGGACTATATCTAAATGTATTGCACATGATTCCCAATAAAATAAAGTACTCACTGTACTATTGACACTTGTGACAGATACGAAGTGTTGATGTCTCAGCTCAACAGTGACATATTGTTTGCAGGGGATGTGATTTAATTATTTATAAGGAAATGTTAACCCTGTCAATGCAACAGGTGTCACTCACATTGGACTTAATACTATTCCCTTAGTTTTTGTTTGTCTCCATTATTTTCCCCTTCTGAATCGATTTACGTAAGAAATTATTCATGGCAGCCTTAGATTTCTTTTCATTTAACCACGGGATGGGCATTTATATTTTACCCTGAGCGTAAGTGAGGGGTAAAATAAGAATATAAATGCCAAATTTTGATAATATTCGTAATATTAAATATTTCAATGATTTGTTTTTAAATCGCAGTTTTCACTTAATATATAGTTTCTTACAATGTAATTTTATTCGTTCTGAGGCGTACAAGAAGCTTAATACGCCCGTTATTTACATTTGATTTTTTGTTTACGGAAACATACTTGTGACGTCACCTTGTTTCGTTTCCATGCCACGACAAACACATCATTTCGCCGAATTTTCGTTTTATGAAATTTTACCATGAAAAATAAATTGAAATGTACTGATTTGTTTATTTTGTTGTAGAATAGAGATAATTAAATGTATGAATATATTGTATCTGAAGCTTGGCTATCGTAAACTGGGGTGTTTTATGTCGAAAATCGAGAATATCTAGTAGTATAAATAACTTGGTCGTAACGCGGAACAGCTGATTTTTGTGAATTACTACGTTTACGCTAAAGGTAGATATATTTCGATTATACTGGATGACGATAATAGATCGTCACATTAGAATAGATAGTAAACTACTTTCTTGATAAATAGCCAACACGCACAATGAATAAGCTTTATACACTTGTATATCATTCCCATAAAAAAAAAACAGTCGTTCCTATGGTTCCAGCAGTACTTAAAAAATGACTTTACAATATTTTCAATATAAGTGTATTTAACGTGAATGATTAAATAACTTCAACTATAAGACATCTTTTTGTGATCTACGTCTACCTTGTTTATGAATCAAATAAATAATAACACATTAGATGGAGGAAAAATAACATTTTAAATCAACAATAGCGTAACTAATTTATTCCACACAAAGAGTTTTAGAATCTATAGAATTGAACATTATTATGATGTTTAAATATAGAAACAGATCATATTTGAAAAATGTTGATATATACCTCCCATAGATCATGTAGATAGTGACGCATTATGCGTAAACAAACAAAAAAGCTCAAATGATAATTCATAGCTGGTAAGACTTTTTGCATTCTTATTTTTGCGGACAGTTCATACCATAGAAACGTCACAAAGAAGAGAACTAAATGTAAAAAAAAAATCAAATATTTTATTCAATATAAATAAAGGCAACCGTAGTAGAACGGTGTTCATAATCGATTGTAAAAAAACAAATAAAGAGGGATCACATTAACTAAGACGGAAATATAGGACCAAGAGGAACACCGAACGGCAACAAAAACAAACGCCAACACAAATATAAACGAACTAAACTACCGTTTGCCATGTAACCAAAATGGCAGATAGCACGTTTTGAAATTTAAGAAGAATGCAGTAACCAATGATTATATTGGAGAAAAAAGCTTTTGTAAATAGCATATCTACAGCATTGAATTAACAAGCAAATGCAATGAAATGTTCAATTCTTATAGTGATTAAGAGTATACCACAATGTTGACTGCTGTACCCCAATTTGTAACATTTATACCTATTATGTTTATTTGTTTTGTGGACACATTGTTGTCAATATAGTGGAATTTTATGTAACTCTCATACAAGTCAGAGGTTTATTAAGTGATACAACGAGGTTTTATCCACTATTTTCTACATAGAAACATGCTTTGAATCAAGTTAATGATAGATCAGTTTTTATTCATTTGTTTGACATGTTTGATGTGTTTGAGTTTTTAATTTTGCCATTTGCTTAGGGACTTTCCATTTTAGTTTTCCTGGGAGTTCTGTATGTTTGTTGTCTATAACTTTTTCCCCTGTCGACGCAACAAGTTTGACTCACTTTTGACTTCATACGATCCGAAGTGTTTATTTGCCTCTCTTCTGGTACGAATTACGAGATTGTCGCATCGGTAAACTAATGTCGTCTTAATTTTTCTACACGTACAACGAATTAGCGACATATTTCTTAAATTTTTCAAATTTTATATAGATAGCCAATCTTGGGTATTAGCGATACACACTTTTATTCAATGACGGTAAAATATTTCCAATATAAAGTGCTTTTACATGATATGTAATACGTAATTGAATAAATCAAACTTTAAAACCTGTGCTTAAATTCACGGTTGGTATGGTTGTCCTGCGAGAGAACGTTCTGTGCTGGTGATTCGGTCCTGACGGGTGCTGGTGATCAATGAAAAAATGTAAACAAAGACGAAAATGATGATTTTTGACGTTTTCACTCATAAAAAATGGAAGAAAACAGTTGAAATTTTTCAATTTTGTTTCTTATGGGTTCATATGTAAACCATTAAAAAGTTGACCCTCTAAACTGTTTCACTAAGCGTAACACAAAAATGCTCATTTTCAGAAAATCTAGAACTGAAAAAAATAAAACAAAAATGCTCATAGAGTCCGCTTTCTAAACCGCAATCCACACGACAAAACTATTTTGTGAAAAAATATTGCAATTTATTAAAATGTATCATTTTCTCAATTTATTCATGTCCTGATACTGTGCTGGTGGGTCCTGTCATTGTGCTGGTGGGTCCTGATACGGTGCTGGTGATTTTGGATAAGAAGTTGGTCATATTTGAAACAAATGTTACAAAATCAATAAAATTGGGCAGATAAATGTTGTCAATAGGATCTATGACTCCTATTTTAGCTCTTGTGCATCCATTTGGCTGTTTAATATGTGTTTTCAAATGATCGTAACTTGTATTACATAATTACATAAAAGGGCAACATCTTTCGTCAAATATCAGATAACAATATATAGTATCTAAAATAAGAATAGTTTTATTAAGATATTAAATGCCCCTTTCATTGATGCTTCAACAATGATCAAAGCCCATGCCGCATAGACATGTTTGTTAGCGCTCCGCATACACCTCCCCACTTCCACCCAACCAACCCTCCTCGTTTCCTCCTTCATTGTTACAGTGGTGTACCAACACAACAATTTATCACATAAAATAATAACACAAAGACACATTATTGAACAACGAATGCTCGCAGGTACTAAAAGCTAGTTCAAAGCCGCATTTTCAACTAATAGATAAACCATGTTCTCATATACAAAAATCCCAATCGTGTCGATTAAAAAAGTCTCAAAACTTAGTTCACATTTTAATGTTTGATGAAGCAGAACTTTAAAAGTGTGCAGTGAATCTTGTGCTCACAACAGTTATTGTCATAATTATGTTTACATAAGACTTATAAAGGAATTAAGAAGGTATCAAGAAATATTTTACAGTTCAATTTAATAATCATGAATGGAAGAAAATGGTACGGAAGTTTACATAGGACAAAAAAAAATTGATAGTATTTTTTGGCGAAAGACTTACACGCTTCTTTACGTTATATAGTACAGCTCTTCTATAAAAGCATACGATGACGTATGGTTGTTAACACATACTTCCTTTGGTTTCTTATGGAAATTTGTCCATTGACAACAAACATACCACATCCTCTACTTTATATAAGTATTGTATAAATTACAACGTATTTTGGTGATCTTGCAAAATGATCGTAATCCCGAAAATCGTAAACATATTTTCTTATCTTAAAAGGGGGCAAGAAGGGTTCCATTAACAGGCCAATAAATAAGATTACAGTTAATTTAAAAAAAAAAAAAATAGAGGTATTTTTTTCTCTCATAATAACAGTAAACAGATTCACAACAATGTCAATTTCAAGAAAGCAGACAACAGTTAATTAGTCAATAACAGTACAGCATCAATGATCTTGAATATATGCCACTTTTAACTAAAATAAAAAGGCACAGAACCAGGACATAGGAGCACAGAACCAGGACCGTTTTTCTTATCACCAGCACAGCGTCAGGACAATTCCGTTTAACGAACTTGCACGACTTTTGCAATATAATATTGTTGTAATATACTTTGCATGGTACTTATGACGCATCAGAGAAAAATTAAGCAACAAAACAGTCGTTTTATTGCCGTTCTGATACAATGTAAACAAACCCACCAGCACAGAATCAGGACCCACCAGCACCTGACAGGACCAAATCACCAGCACAGAACGTTCTCTCGCAGGACAACCATACCCACCGTGAAATTGTTATACCAGTTGAAGAAAAATTACCTTACCTCAGGTATAACAATTACTTAATATGTTAAATGGAATTTCATGATTCGTTTCAATTGAAGATATACACTTTTAATCAATATACCTTCTTCGTTTTTAACTTTCTGAAGTATACTCTTTATTATTCAAATGTTATGAAACACACGTCATCTTGATGAACGTAAAATTTTATTTCATAAAATATCTATATAACAGAGATTCAATGGATAGGCGATGGTTTTTTGAAAACATACATCGAACGTTTTTCTTTCTTCATAATTTCAGTTCTTCCATTTATAAGAACCTTATAAGTTAGTTCAAATAACCCCCTCATTACAAGTATTTTGAATGCATTACTTAAAATAATTTCTAAGTTTACATAATACATATTATCTAATTTAAAGCAAGAACACTTATTCTAGGCCATCACGATTTCCTCTCATAGTGATTTACCAATATTCAAATTCAAAGATAAGACATGTATATTGACTGCCACAATTTTGTTTTTCAAATATTTTAATTAAGTAATTATTGCAAATATATTGATAACAACACACAGACAATATGAAAAAAGGACTGACACTAAGATTGACTCTGTAACTAATTCATCTGATCCTTACAACCACCAACTTTTACCTGATATTGTCTTCTATTTTTTATAAATAAAGGTACAAGACTTGTGTAAATAATGTATCTGGGATCCTTGGCGACCGAGTAGTCAAGGTAATCGAACTACTGTATCACGTTTCTGTCAACACTGGCGTTGTAAGTTCGAATCCCGCACGTGGTTGGTGTCATTGATTCCAAACTTAATTGATTAGGATTGCCAGTTCTCCTAACGAAGATAGATTGTTCTCTACGGACACTGCGGCTTCCATCACCAAGAAAATCCGACCGCCACACCAAATAGTGCCGAAAATGGCATTAAACACCAATCAATCAATCTACTAATCATGGTATCGCTGTGTATCTTATTTATAAAATAGAAATCTTGATAAAATCTTTTGGATATAGGTTTTGTCGTTTTGATAATAGTCATACAAACCAGACTTCAAGGACGGGGTAGATTCCCAGTAATGACAATTAAGAATTATAAAAATTAAAGGTCAGTTGTAAATTTCGTAAGAGAACAGAAAAGAATTAATAAGTTGATATAATGACATAAATGGTACTAATGAATATAATTAGTAAGTCTATTTCAGTATAACGTTCAAAATATCACAACTAACAATTTAGATATGTAAGTTTATTGTTATCGATATCTTTTACTGTTGTTAAAAAGAAGTGCAAATAAGCCAAAATCTAAATTAGGAATGCGACCTCACTTTTGACCTTGACCTAATTTTATTTATTTTTTTGACCAAGGACACAACCAAATTTGACCATTTTGTATAACATTTTGTTTACTACACGGTAGGATACTTGCATAGTTCTTACATAAATATATAGTAAATGTATTGCGATGCATTCTAGTAACGTTTCTTATGAAAGAACGTATTGAATTTTAAAGATATAAATTTTATTATCATTGTCAAAATCTTTCATTTCATGTACAAATGAAATTTGCATACCAGCTGTAAAATGTTCATCTTATCTTAAGTTACATAAATGATTTTCTTTTATAAAGTTATGTTGAAAATTCGTTACTTCAACATGCTCAATTAAACTTAAGGAAGACTTTATCAATGCTTATTATATCTCGGTCAATGTACAAACAATCTAAATCGATAGTAAATAGTTATCAAAGGTACCAGGATTATAATTTAATACACCAGACGCGCGTTTCGTCTACATAAGACTCATCAGTGACGCCCAGATCAAACTGCTTATATAAAGCCAAACAAGTCAAAAGTTGAAGAACATTGAGGACCCAAAATTCCAAAAGTTGTGCCAAATACGGCTATGGTAATTATAGTGTGACCCTATAATAAGTGGTATAACGTCACCGAGGTTGAAAAAAGAATAGAAATAAACTTTACGAAATTATAAGATTACAGGTAACGCATGTAAAGGAAAGTATCTAATACATCGTGCCAAAAAGAGTATTTTAAAAATCTGATTTTTTTAAATTCGTTCTTTATTAAATTTGAATATTGTCTCGAAGTTTTCTTATATTATTAAGCAAAACAAATGAAAACAACACGATCAATAATTTCATGCGTCCGAAGCGCTTTTCTGGATTTACCTTCACCAGGAACGCCCAAAGCCAAACATTTAAAATCCTAGAATGTATAAGTACTGAAACCGTTGACAAAAAAACCTAAAAAAATAGCCAAATTCATCTAAAGTCAACTTTGCCTGAGGGAGTTGAAACCTTAGCTTCATGATAATTTCAAAATTTATAAACGACAAATTTAGAAAGGTTTGTTAAATCATGTCAGTACCGAAGTACTGACTACTGAGCTGATGATACCCTCGGGAACTGATAGTCAAGCAGTAGAGGTACCGACCCAGTGATGTAAAAAAATGAAAACAACACTTTTAATAATTTCATGCTTCCGAAGCCCGTCTTGAATTTAAATGTATGTAAGCGGTTAGGTAAGTGTCATGATTTTCGCATGATTATCACATCGAATTTAAAACAGTAATTTGCACAATCAACATTCATGTATTTTTTTTTATGTTTCTGTTATAGTTTCAGTTGCATAATTTGTTATGTCTTATCGTGTGTAGTTCTTATAAGTATAGAATTGCCTTTCAATAACATCATTGTCATGAAAATTACTTGTATGAGTATTGAAAAAATAATTGTATAAGTTCATGATTGCATAGAAGTAACGTAAGCGCCTCACTGTTTTTTTTTATAATCTGTGTTTGTCGTTGAAGGGATATGTTCGTTGTTGGTCTGCAGTTTGCATGTTGTGTCGACTTAAATATAATTTGTGTTTGCTTTACACTGTGTATTTGCGTGTGTTTTAGTTGTATTTTTGTCACATAGTGTTGTCATTTCCATAACTGGGATTTTAAGCTAGCCATTAAACTAGGTTCAAACCACCATTTGTCCTTATAATGTCATGTACCAAATCAAAAATATGTCAGTTGTTATCAAATATTTCAATTCTATGTATGTAAGCGGTTGTTTGTTGTTGTTTCACTTCAGTGTTCCTGTTGTTAGTTTGTTTTCCTCGGTTTTTAACACGAATTGGTTTTCTCTCAATTGATGTATGACCTTTGAACACCGATATACTACAGTCTTTCTTTATACATTCGTTTTGTATATCATTGTGCACTAAAACTTTCTGAGCTTACCAACTTGTGTAAATTTATATGAATAATTGATATGCATAGGCTCTCCTTGGTCCCTCATGTACTTGAAACCATATTGTTTAATCTGTCTACTAGTACCATAATAGTCCTGGTATCTATGATGAGTTTATTTATGATATTTGCCATTCTAACGACGTACTGTTCAAATTCCCTTATCATGATATAATCTTTGTGTGATTGGTACAATTGGTGCGATAGAGACATTTCAAAGCCTTTTATGGATAATTTTACGTTATGGATTTTATGTGTTTTAATATATATATTGAACCCGGGTTGCGAAATATGTGATTATATTAATTTTTCAGTTCAAGAAAACAATAATTTTGTAAAATTCACCAAACATGCGTAAAATTTAATAAATTTCCACATTCTAACAGACTTCTAAAATATGTCTACAGTAATGATTTAAAGCATGCAACTAGTAAGTCATTATATTCAAAATTTAAACTCATCAATTGGACCCACAAGTAGCGCTAAAACAAAAAACAGTTGGAAGCACAAAATAGAATTGAAAAACATAATAGGTGTACTAAGGTGAAATATTAAAAAACAAAAATTAAAAAATGATGCAATAAGTTGCAAGAAGATTAGTTGAGAAACAAATTAAGCTAAAATATTGATAGGTTATGGGGCTCCATTTTAAGATATGGCGGGAAAGTTTCTATCGGACTTTACCTTATATCTGCCATTTTTCATTTGGATCACAAATAAAGAAAAAGAAATAAAGAATCTGCTGAAATTTTGGAAATGTACCTGTTATGAGCTATTGAAGTCTAATTTAGAAAGAAAAAAGGTGCTATGGGGCATAATATTTCAACCTGTATTAAAGGGAGTTTGAACATTTGACATAAATGTCTTAATCTCACATAAGTACATATTAACGGATGAACTTAGGAGAAATTTTAAAAAATCAGGAATTTAGAAGTGTTACAATAAGTTGGAAGAACATTAGTTGAGATACAAAATAAGCTAAACATATTGATGTGTTATGGAGCTCCTTTCCGAGATATTTGAAATAAAAAAAATTGCGGGTGAAGGTGCACTCTGACTTTTCCTTATTTTACATTGGTATTATTAAGTTCTCAAATAGAAAGAAATGAAATCAAGAATCGGTCTCAATTCTGGAAATGTATCTGTTATAAGGTATTAAAGTCTTACATTGAAAGATAATGGGTGTTATAGGGCAAAAAAGTTTACCTTGTATCGTAAGGGAATAAACAAAGGAGTCCGAATATCAGACACAAATTCCTTATTCTTACCTAAGTACATCCTTAGAAGTAAATATTTCCCAAACCTTTTGACGGATATGAAGAAGGCTACAATGTATAAGTTTTATACCCGTCTTTTATTCTTCATCAAGCGTAATTAGAGGACAATTGATATGACGTATCTTGATTATAAAAATGTTATTTTCAGTTCAGTATGTTTCATTAAATCATAATTCTGATTTTAATAAATGTAAATTCATCTAAAGTTTTGATGTGTTTGGTTCGTCTTTTATGGGATAAACGGTACACAAACTTTTATGATTCCCCTGGATTATTCACTGTATCAATGTTCTTCATCAATATCAGAATGCTGTAGAATATAACAATGACTGACCATTAATTACTGTTACAATTATGATTACAGGACAATTGAAACAATGTTCAGAACACTCAAAGTTTTATTGTTTTTCTGCACTATTTCAGGTAAGAATGTCGCAATGTAAACGATATATCTATATATGTATATGAAATTGAAAATGTTAATTTAGCATAGCTGCTTATTTCAAACACATTAAACACTTAAGTAAATCGGGAAGTTTTCAAGCTGAAAGATTTTAAAAGCAGGGAAAACAATGTGTCTTCAAATTAGCATGACGTTTTTAAATGACAAGACGAATACTTATAATCTAGTTAAAATATAAGGAGTAAGTTTTTTAATTCAGTCACAGACCCATGTTTTACAGGTTTGCAGAAAAATAAAAATGAAAAGTAAAATCAAACTAACTCCGAGGAAAATTAAAAACGGAAAGTCTCTTATTAAATTGCAAAATCAAAAGCTCAAACACGTCAAACGAATTACTGTTATATTCCTGACTTTGTACAGGCATTTGAATCACACATGGAGAAAATTTAAAACGTCCCTAATCATGTAGAAAATGATGGATTAAACCTGGTTTTATAGATAGCTAAACCTCTCACTGGTATGACAGTCGTAGAAATTTTTATACATTATCAAGCATCATATTGCCAATCAAGAATCTCAAAACTGTGACGAATCAATTGTGAGTAATACATCTCAATTTATGTAACAACAAGGAAAACAAATGAGTTTAGACTCACACATTGATAATTTGTCAAAATGTCCATTAATACAGACACAGCCATGCACAGTTACAGTCAAGAAAAACTAAATCAAATTTCATCAAATTACAAAAAAAAAATGAATTTATTATCATCACGTTACTGATAATGGTAGTGCATTAGTTATAATGACACATTGTCTTACTGGAACATATTAGGAAAGAACTATATTATGAGAAATACACACACATTTAATTCCAAACTTGCTCATTATATGACAGATAAAAAAGTTGCCTACTTTATGAAATTTGAGTAAAGACAAGAAACTTGAGTACCTAATATTCTACAAAAAATATAGAACATTATTGACCAACGATTTTTTAGTACCTGTTTGAAGAATGGAAATACATACAAGAAATTGATATGATTAAAGTATTATCTGCAAAACTCTGGTACAGCTATTGGCACAATAGTTGCTCTATATTGAACTCTAGTGTTAGGATGTTAAGAGTATAAATGTACCAACAAATCGATATGGATTTTATATAGTTTTTAAAATCTACATTAAACAAGAACAATGAAGAATGGACGCGATTCCTATATTAAGCTTTTAACAGGCATAATAAAGAGAAGTTTCACAATCATTATCATTAAATTCACTATTGACTTTAGCGAGCATAGGTTGTCATTCCTGGATATTTCTATATTAAAGAATGGATCAAACTTGAAATGAAAAGGTTTGGCTCTAAATGTAAAACCACGCAGTGAGGTTTACTTGGGTTTGATTACTTCACGGTCTCTGTCTATTCATTTGGAATGTATAAATACGCAGCCTCTGTTGTTGTTATTACTTTAGTACTTTGTCAAATATGAAGTTAATCTTTATACCATTAAAATCGGCTAGTGATATTCATAAGCAATGCACTTCTATGCAGTCTCTTTAGATAACATAACTTTCATCACCTGTGAAATATAAGATTTGTTCCAGTTGATGTATATAATTTGTATCAAGCAGCTATCGAAAGAAATCAAATAAGAGTCATGTCACCATCAGTTATATTTAACATCCTTGACAAACTATTTGTGATCATACTATATATCAACGATTAATTTGTATGTCCTTTTTACAGTAGATTGTGAGAGCATATGACAAATTCAAAGGCAAATTCTTGCTTCTCAACATTTTGTCAGATTTGTTGCCAAGCTTTTTTTTTTTATTTAAGATAGTTTTAAAGGAGGATTAATAAATAACCATCACATACGATTTTTTTTCTTTTTATGATATGCACGCGTTTCCGATAAAACAGTTATTATTAACTTACACTACTAATAAATGTTCAAAAGTCATCTGAAAGAAATTCTACAAAAATGTATGACTTGTACATATGTATTCGTTTATAAATTAAAAAAAAACCCACATTAAATCCCCCGAAAGGAATCTTCTAAGCTTTGTCAATTTATTCATAAAGGGGAGCGAACCCAGATAAAATTGATAACGCTTTGTAATCACATATTTCATAATCTGAACACTAACTGAACAGTATTTCATAGAATCTTTAGTATTCTAGTATTCATATATACTTGGTCTCCTTTCAGGAGTTTTATTGCTTTGTTTCATAAAAACGAATGGTCAACGTAGATACAAGTATCTTGTCTTTGGGAGAGATTATTCCTATTTTATAAAGGATCACTATGATTCAAAGAATTTGTTTTCTGAAACTGACACTATCACGATGCTTGATTGTTTGATTGAAAACATATTTGTTACGTTTGGAGGATGTGTTTTCAACAGACAGTAGGTATTCCAATGGGAACCAATTGTGCCCCTCTTCTTGGCGACTTGTTTTTTTATTATAATGAGGCTGACTTCATACAGAAACATCTTAAGAAGAAAGATAAGAAGTAAGCAATATCATTTAACTTTACTTTCCGCTATATAGATGATGTGCTCTCAAAAAATATTTCAAAATTTGGTGACTATGTTAAAGGCATCTATCCTATCGAGCTAGAGATAAAGGATACAACAGATACAGTTAAGTAGGCCTCATATCTTGACTTACATCTTGACAATGAGGGTCGGTTGAAAACAAAACTTAACGACAAAAGAGATGATTTCAGCTTCCCTGAACGGAGTATATATCTGCCAATTGATACGATATTCCCGGACTTGTATTTCCTACCATGATTTCCTTAATAGAGGGTTGCTGCTCACAAGGAAGCTATTAAACCAAGAGTTACAAATGTTGAAGTTGAAAATATACTTTCGTAAATTTTACGAACGCCATCACGACTTGGTTGACCATTATTGAATAACTGTTTCATATGGGATTTATTGTTTCGACATAAGGAACATATCCCATATCATCTGTGAAACGGTTATTCCATAAAGGTCATCCAACTCGTGATGGCGTCTGTAAAATTTATGAAAGGATGAATTCAACTTCACTATTTTGAACTCTTGGTTAGTAGTATTCATTTCT
The DNA here is from genome assembly GCF_965363235.1 of Mytilus galloprovincialis. Lineage (NCBI taxonomy): Eukaryota > Metazoa > Mollusca > Bivalvia > Mytilida > Mytilidae > Mytilus > Mytilus galloprovincialis. The sequence goes on along the minus strand of NC_134845.1, from coordinate 75,920,436 downwards.
AAACTCATAAGATATTGAAGAGACTCTGTTAAACGTCTACAATGAATGACAAAGGGTTGAGACAAATAACATCTTTTTTTTTACCCAATTCAACTAGACTGTTTACATAAGTATTCAGTGTCTGAATAATCGAATATGGTCTTGAGTAACGTTTTCATATTTATTTTCAACAGTATACAATATTTTTGTTGTTGACGTCTTTATCCGTTTTTATACCAGAACATAACTTTTTTTGGCTCGTGCGTCGGATTAATTGTATGTTTCTTTAACTGTTTTAGTAAAATGTGTTGTATGTTTACGTGTTTTTGAATACTGGTACCACATTCGTGTAACATTAACAAATTATGTTTTGTTGGAAACGGTTACATGTTGCTGCCGTTTGAATGGTATGCTTAGTCAACAAGCTGCATATACTGTAACGTTCCGGGGTTTTCTTGTCAGGATATACACCCGTAGTTACTTTTGTGGTCCTCCGGTGAAGAAAGTAACAATCAAAACCAAAATGGAGTTCATAAATTGTATTAAATATTTTTATCAATTCAGCGTAGGTAATTCACAACAGATACAGTAGTTCATAAAACACATGAATAGAGTTATCTTAATATAAACAAAGTTGCATTTTATTCCTAACTACTATATTATAATTTCTATTGCACTTGGTGCAAGGAAATTTAGTTATTGCAAAGAAATTTAGTTGGTGCAAGAAATTTAGTCGGTGCAAGAAATTTAGTCGGTGCAAGATATCTAGTCGGTGCAAGAAATCAAGTCGGTGCAAGGAAATCTACTCGGTGCACAGGCACAGCAAAAAAATACAGATACTGCTTGGTGCAGGGTATATATATTTAACCTTATAATTTTAGAAGGATCATAAAAGATAATATTAAAATATCTAAAAGCTTTCTATTAAAGAAAAATACTTTTCACCAAGTAATTCCATTTGGTGCAGCACCGAGCAAAACTGCTTGGTGATAGCCAAAATGTAAACAGCGAGTACGCTACTTGGTGCAATACGGCAGACACAGGATTTATGATATTCTACGAATAATGAATTAAATTCTTTTTATAAAGTTTCAGAATAAACAATTACCAATCTCTGGCCAAATCTTAAATGATTTTGTGTCATGTTTCTGCATAATTTAAATATAATTCACTTGGTGCAATATAATTTCGAAGTCAAGTTCTACGATCGTTCTGCATTGAGGTGAAAAATCCTACTCGGTGAATGCAAACCCTGCTATTTATACTTTGGCCCCGCCCACAAAAATGGACGTAGTACACAAGAAAAACAAAACATGAGGAATGGCGCCGAAAAGTCAAAGTAACGATAAACTGAGACGAATTTGGACAAATGCACCTTTAAATGAAGATGATACATCGATTAAATAGCATCATTTGATAGGTTTCAGTACAGGTAAATCACTCCGGTCATAGAAATACCATACGAGGCGTATTCGGGACATCTGCATGAAGAAGTGTGGAACGGAGGCCACAAATTATACACGATGAAAATACACGTTTAAGTTTATGAAATAAGGCCAAGAGCCAGAGCGTAACAATACTATTTCACTTGTACATCGTGATCTAAGATTTTGTTTTAATTCGATGCTTATGATTATACTAGACTCCATTTGTATCAATCCCTTTTACTAAATGTAAGAAATGTTTGGGTAATTAATTTGTATTATGTTTATTAATATGTGCAGATGTGTGTGACTTGCGCAATAAAAATTGTCTTCAATACATATTTCTTTTCACTGGATATAGGTAAAATACATACGTTTCCCAAAGTTAACTTAATATTATGGTAAGTATCTTGTTTATCTTAATAATAACTGTATGTATTTAAATACTATAACCAAATTGTATTTAACCATTTAACGGGTATGTCCTATTTACCGTCAAGTGGCTTCGTAGTTACCATGGTTACTAACATTTAATTAAATACCTGTCTTAATGCATTATCAGGTTTAATGCATGAATACCATATTGCAGGCCAACATACGATTTCATCAAGCATATCTACTGTGAATGCAATCTTTGGAAGTCAAGTCATTATTGATTGCAATGTAGATGCAAACGAGACTATCGATGAGGTTATTTGGGAACGATCAACAGCAAATGGAAATATTACCTTTTCTCCTGACATAATAGGAATTTCAGGCAGCAACCCCAAACATCCTTCATTAACCATTTCAGTGACAAGCACATTAGATTCTGGACTCTATACGTGTTACATTAAAACTTACAATAAAACAATACAAGGCAATAGTACTATACTTGAAATAAAAGGAGGTAAATATTTGATGGAATAATATGATATTTTATTTTAAATTGAATATATGAAACGTGATAAATATGAAAGCAACCGAAATAGTTTGCTGATTCAACAATAATCTCGAACGGTCAGAGCCAATATTTGAAGGCAACAAATGTTTGAGTATCCTACGAAAAGTACCTTGAACATTTTCGAAACGCATAACATTTAATAAAAGTTATTTTCAAAATCAGTAAATGGAACACATTGTCTATTATAATATTAAGTACTTCTTACATGATACGTAGGTTATAATTAATGTTCAGGATATCTTAAGAATCAGTTCCTAAATATATACTGTGCAATATAGGAAAAACGAAAATACAAAGAATTTATTTTGTCAACTATATGTCTCATCTCAGAATGTAAATCTAGTTTAACAATCTGCAAACGTTTCACCGTTTTATAAACAATTTCATTTCTAATACATCGCGATATTTTTTGTTTATGCATGGTATATGACGAAATTGTATTGAAATGCTATAAACTTTTTAAAGATTAACAAAAACGTATTGTGTGCTTTTCTATAAGTGTTTTTTTTGCAGATAATATGTCAAGAATTCTCCGAAAAATGACTTAAGCCAATGGTTGAAGATTTGCCATAAATGATTTATTGTGTTATTTGTAAAATAATAAAAAAGAAATAGTGACAAAATTAAAAACAAAATACAGTTATTTTAATATTTTGAAAATATTTGATTCATTTTAATATTATTAACAGTTATAATATGAACATTTATTTTGATGAAGAATAAGTTGTCTTCTTCAGCTTTACCAACTATAAATGTCGAGTCCAATCCATTGTCAGGAATATATGGAATAGCTATAACGTTATATGTTAACATTAGTGCTACCCCATCAGTCAATCACATCTACTGGACAAAAGTCAATGAAAACAGTGAAATGATAACAATTAGTTCAAGATCAACTGGATACGAAGGCGGTAATACAAGTGTTCCATCACTTACTATAAGTAATCCTGTATTCACTGATAAAGGACTATACAAATGTCATGCAAGAAACGCTTTTGGCGTCGGACATAGTAATACGATATATATTGACATTAAAGGAGGTAAGTTGATTAAATCAGTTACTTACATCAGGTGTTTGGCAAATCAAATTGATAGTGTATTGGTATTTGACTAACAAGGAACAAAATAACTTCTTAATGAACCCATTGCATGCTATATAAAATTTGCATATCACGGATTCATAGCCATTTTGTGTAATGTTTAAATAAAATTAAAATAAAATTTTGTAGTAAAAAAATTGGTAATTCTTGAGTATCACGAAAACTATGCCTTCCTATTGCAATTTAACTGACATAATTATTTAAATCAAATTGTTTGATAATGGTTCTTATATAATTTCAAGACCGTGAGATTTTATTTGATACATAAACTACCAAAAATATTTCATTTATTTACAAAGTGACAGCTATGCGGTAGAAATGGATTGTTTTATAAATACATTTCTTTCTTGTTTATTACTTTTACTCGGTCTCGGATAAGATGGCTTTATTGACTTTTGCTTTACTTCTGTAATCTTTTTTTTTTACACATTTACGCAGATTTCAAGCTTAAACTAGACTTGTTTCTTTTTTCAATCCACAATCATGCTTAGATTGATATCTTTCATTATATTTACTAACACTGAACCCCTTCTCATACTGATCTGATCAAATCCTTAATTTAAAGCAATGTTTTAGCCTTAATTGTCGTATCCCTTCTAACTCAGACTGTACAGTTGTTAAATATTTTTATTTCTTGATTGGACGTTTACTCACAATAGTAATTTTCTTATGACTTTTTACCGAGATGCACCCCTGAATATAAAGGTATGTTTGCTAAATATCATGTATGACACACATTCGTTTTACTATTTCAGTTGGCTATTCCCTTTTTTACTTGGACATATTTAAATACTGTTACATCGTTTTATTTTGAAATTCTTGATGAAATTGAATTAAGAAATAAAGTACGTTAAGAACGCAACACATTTGAACAATGTATTTATTCATAAGAACATCATAATTCATAAATCCATGACTTCTGATTTTCTTAATCATGTATAGTGAAATTAACAAAACTATCAGTTCTGGGTTAAAACTTGATATTTTTATATGAGGATGTTATCAATATAAAAAAAAAACATGAAATAAGAGGCACATATAAGGCCCAACGCTGTAATTTGTCACAAAAACATGAATTAAAGTCATTTATAATTTGACGGTTAAAGTAGAAAGTCTAGTCATAATCGCACAAACAAGAGTTTCATTTTCTTCAGCTTGAATATTAGTTTGCTTTTCATTTACTAAAACCACTGCAAGATATTGATGTGATGAAACAGTATAAACAACAAAAAGCAAACCCCAAAATAAATAAAACATGAAAGTCTGTAAAGCAAAACATTTTTTATTGTACATTTTTTTTGGGTTATTTGTAGATGTACCTATGGTATCTCTAGATGCATTTGAATTCAAAGTGCCTTACGGAAGCCTTGTTTCTCTTAATTGCACAGTCACAGCATTCCCAAATCATACAAGAGTTTACTGGAAAAAGCACAAAAATGATATAATAACAACCATAACACAAGAGACTGAAGGCATATCTGGAAGTTCTATTGATTCACCGACGCTTATAAGTAAATTTGTAACCTTAACTGATACCGGTAGTTATATGTGCTTTGCTGAAAATGCTGTTGGTATTGGAAGCAGCCGATCAACATTGTTAACTGTGACAGGCGGTAAGATAGTGAATGCTGTAGTTTATACAATGTAGTCTTAAAATTTAGTCCTGGTATCTATGATGAGTTTATTTGAAACAAATCATCATCAAATAACAGAATAATGTACAGTTTAACAAAAATAACCGATTCAATTTTTTTATCTTCTGATTATAATTTAAAAAGGGTCTTAGACAACATGCTAAAAAATTGCTTTAAATCTGATTAAAAAAACTGATCATAGCATCGTTCAACAGAACTTGAAGTTCCTAAGTTGAATTGAATTATTTCTGTGAAATAACAAAATGTTGTTTTAGCGGTAGTCTCATTATGATTGAAACTTGGTATATCCATTACAAAATATGACCCTTGCTTGTTAGTACTGAAAACAGTGCTTACAAATGTACCATATCATAGATATTATATCACAATAGCGATGCAATTTTATATCATTTGTGATACAAAAAAGTATAACAAAAATACCACACTCAAGGGTAAATTGAAAAAGGGGGAAATCCATCAATACAGAAAAATTAACATTATCAACCAACACAACAAATGAAAAATGGGGGGTTAAACCTGGTTTTATAGATAGCTTATCTCCCAATTATGACAGTTGCCAAAAGGTTCGATAAATTTTCCAAATGGGGAGAGCAATCCAAACAGACACACTATGTGATTATGATTGTGATACAGCAGGTGTTTAAAAATATATCAGAGACAAAAGAACACAACTGGCTGAAAATCAAAACAAACATATATATAAACCTAACAAAGAAGTCATTTAAAAAGTTATTTTATATGATAGTCTTTTTAACTAAGACACAAGGAAAACAGATTTTATAGGTGTTAGTAAATTGACAAAGACACAAATGAAAAATATATGGAAGTTGTTAGTACATTTCATAAAAAGTAAACACTTTCACGATGAAGTACACATTGAGTAAACTAAAGAAAAAAACAAGGGTTAACAAAACAAAATAAATATAATAAAACTATTTTAAGCTTGCATCCGAAATCAAATTAGGACCACTATGAACCAGGAACGCACAAAGTAAAATATCTGAAAGCTAAACATGTACAGGTATTTATTTTGAGAACGTTTTGCTATACTCATTGACCCCTTTAAATGGATGTTATCAAAATTGGGATGAATTTCCAAAGCATACTTAAACCTTCATCGTTTAAAAAATGTAATTAGTGTTGTTTAATACGACTTCGTTTGATATTTCATAGCAGCATCTTGGTTTTAGTCACATGGCAATATGATTAATCATCTGTTCACTCATAGTTATTCACGGTAAGATATGTTTATAAGAAGATTGAAACAACTTCATGCTTACAATTTCTTCTTTTTTTAAGGACGACCATTTGTCACAATTGGAAGAACGATGTACTCAGCGGTATATGGCACACCCGTTACTCTGCATTGTGAAATTACTGGTAATCCACCTCTTGTTTATGTGTATTGGCACAAAAAAAGCTACGGTGGAGTATGGTCAACAATAACACATGGATCCTACGGTATACAGGGAGTAAACGTTACACAGCCTTCACTGACTATTCTCTTTCCTGTCAAATCGGATGGAGGAGAGTATATTTGTATTGCTGTCAATGTTTTAGGTAGTAGCAGTAGTTTGCCATCTCTTTTAACAGTGACTGGAGGTGAGCGTTTTTATTTATATTATATTTATTTATAATCAATGCAAGCTATAACAAACAAACTCATTACGAATATAACAAAAATATGAAACAACCTTTCTCAGAGAATTTTAATTCATCGGACCAACGTGCAAAAATTACAAGAACAAACAACATAAAATATGAGTTAATAATATTCAGGATGGAAATTGGGAATGATCGTGAAAATCAAGGCTAATCTGTTTTGCACACCACAAACATGACCAATATGACCTTTCATAATGTTTCCATGGGATTTATTTTGCAACAAGAAAAAATCCTGTCATAATGTATTTTTCTTATAGATACAAAAATTGGCGACAGAGGACCAAGAAAGTTTTAGTTTAAAGGTTGTCAGTTTAAAATGCGTTTAAATATTCGATATAACATGTAGAATTTGTAGGCAACATTTTGTAAAATAAAAATATTGCGTTAGTAAAACAAATATAGGCGGACGAAAAAGTAGAAATAATATTCCGAAGAAAAGCAACAACTCTCTTACGGAAAAATTGAAAGACCTTAATTTAAGTGGTAGATATAGATAAAATTTAGATATGAGGAAAAAAAAGAATTAAAATAACACTGTACAAACGTGCGCATGTTCGAATGGAACAGGAACAGGAACGCCAAAAGCAAAGCAAAAAATAAACAAAAATTGATGCCGAGGAAGAATTGATTTAATCCAAAAACCGTATGGCTTTAAACTACAGAAACAAAACAATATTGTATTTACAGTGAAAAAACGTTACAAACATTTCAAACAGAAAAAGAACAACATTATGTTCACTTAAAAATTTACAGAATCAAGTGGATTTGGTTTCGCTGTCTTAAGTGTTGGTCTATTGATTAGTATGCATTCATTTTGGTCCATTGACCTTTATATGCCTTCCTTTTTGTTAAGCTTTATTGCACCAATTGAGGCCTTTGTGGAATGGACTATTAAGAAAACCCAAAGTATTTACCTACCGATTATATATTGTCACAGCGAATTATTGTAGCCAACAACACAAAAAAATCATTTTTAAATTTCAGCCTTTTTATTATACATCTTACAAGAAATTTTATACAAATAGAACTGTCAACTTCACTGTTGAAATATCTGAATGGCCAATCCGATATTTTCTTCACTCGAAATTCTTCTCTGACTTTTGCGGAATCCAAATGGAATTACTTTTTTTTTTATGCCCAATGATTTCTTAAACTTGCATATGTTATTGACGTAGTAAACATGTCAATCCATAAAATCTCTTGATAGCTTCTGAAAATATTTCTATTTATCTGTCCCAGTCTAATTCCAGTGCCTGTATATTTTATTCCAGTTGAACACTGTAAAAGTTTAAATAACATTTCGTAGATAATGATCATTCCGGAATAATTATGCAAGTCAAATAGAAACTTTTAATCATTTCATCATTATCTACGATTGTTCAAGTGATTTCTTAACATCACAATTATCAGTAAACAAATATAAATATTTCTTATCACAATTATAAAAACATCCTATAAATCAATGCAAAAATAAATTAGGCTAAGTGAAATATTCATAATAATTACAATATCATAGAAATATATTTTAGAATAGATTATTTAGAAATTTCATGTGTTGCAGAAACTCCATTGATGAGTGTCCGTTCTTTTGGAAATTCAGCAGAGCATGGAGCTTCACATACATTTTATTGTACTGTAAAAGCTACACCAGTCCATCATAAAGTGTACTGGGAAGTCAGCAAGAATAACGTTGTCAGAAAAATAACTTCAAAAACAGCAGGCATACGTGGTGTTAAAGACGATGATCCATCGTTAACAATCAACTTTGTGACAATTTCTGATGAAGGTTTATACACTTGTGTTGCAGTGAATAGTGTCGGTACGGGAAAAAGTCAATCAATACGGCTTTCAGTAGATGCAGGTAAGTTTTAAGATAACGTCATTAAACGTGATGTAAAACAATACAATCTAATGTACAACGTGAGAAGTTGATGATTTGTGACACATGTATGAGGTACTAGTAATATATATTCAAGTTATTTTACGGACGCCATCACGAGTTGGTCGACCGTTATGGTATAACCGTTTCACAGATGATATCGGATAATTTCCTTATGTCGTAACTATAATACCCTTCCTTTTTCACGAATGTAACCTACCGAATTAGACTATTTACCGGATTTGCAAATAACATAAGCAACACGACGGGCAACATGTGGAGCAGGATCTGCTTACCCTTCTGGAGCACATGAGATCACCCAAGTGTTTGGTGGGGTCGTGTTGCCTGTTTTAAGTTTTTCATGTTGTGTCTTCTGTACTATTATTTGTCTGTTTGTCTTTTTATTTTTAGCCCTGGCGTTATTAGTTTATTTTCTATCTATCAGTTTGACTCTCCATTTGGTATTTTTCGTCCCTCTTTTATTAAAGATTACATTGCTAAAATAATAAACCCAAACTAATCAAGGAAAAACTGAACACACGAATGCCAGTTACCAATTTTTAATATTAATAACAAGGATATCTGATTGAAAACAAAACATTATAATCAACCACATGCGCAGTACTAGTGCAGATGTATTCAGTATATACAGTTATGGACAGTAATTTATTTTATCTTGTTACGGGAATATATATTCTGTGAAAATATATTTTACACTAAGGGATGTATTTCTATGTCTATTGGAGGAAAGCTTAATTTATAAACATTTAAGTCTTTAAATCATCTGGAACACCATTGGTGATTGATTTGTAGCGACATTTCAAATATGAATGAAGTTACTCGTAAAGCATATAGTTGTGTCACAGGTAAATGGTGCACTCTTTATATATCTCGTAGCTGATGCCCTTTAAAACACATTCTATACTTTTTTAAGCAACCATCTAGTATCTTTATATTCTCATTTTATGAATCATTGTATGAATGAAATGAAACTTTTCAAAATTAAGATGGAAACACCTAGTCACGAATTTAACCAGATTGACCGAAAATTTAAAGATTCATTGTGATAAAGTCTTCAAAGTTAATAAAAACACAATAATTTGAAGTATCTTAATGAATGTGAATCAAAAAATCAAATATATGTCGCAATATCCAAATAATGCATACTTACGACTAACGTCTCACGACACAAAATCACAGAAACCTTGTACACGGCAATTAACTTTGATCTATGTGACTCTTAATTTACTACAATTACAAAATGTATATATGTGGCTTATTTCAGAGAAACAAAGTCATTCTAAAGTTGTATCGTTTGCTCAACACTTTTACTTCTCGCAGTGTAAGATTGATTTGTATTGATACATATATCTAGTAATTTAATGTTGTTAACACTAATACAGACAAAAATAAGTCTCCAGATGTGTCCCTCTGTTTCTTAATTTTCAAAACAGGCGAATTTAGAAAAGTTAATTGGCAATCGAATTTTACTCGGTTTCCCAAAAATAGCGACTGAAAAGGGGCTCTTTTTATCAGCTCTAAATTGTGCATGAAAGGTCTTTAAAATAACATCACATCATTATAACATCATTATTACAAGTTCAAATGCATTGCATTTGAAATAGCAGTTATATAATTAAGTATAAGATTATTTTTGATACAGCTGCTCCTTTGGTAACTGCTATGTTTCCAAGCTATTCAGCGACTGAAAATAGTCGTGTAACTCTCTTGTGTACAGTTAATTCTAAACCAGAACACACACATGTATACTGGCAGAAGGAAGCAGTGGGATCAGTTACAATTTTCAAAAAAGGTACCACAGGGATCATTGGAGTTTCTTTAGACAATCCATCTATAACATTTACGAATGTAGTCAGAGGGGATTCTGGACATTACATTTGTTTTGCAACAAACACTATTGGAACAGGGTCAAGTAGAACTATTCTCTTAGAAGGTACATTTTAATTAAGATACACGATACAAAATAGTTGCTACTTACAAAATTAAGAAAAGAATATGGACGAGTACAATGAATTATTTTGCTAATGTTCGAGAAAGCTGCTTAAATTAAATGACACAATATAATTCAGAATATCAAACACAAGTACTAAATTGTTTTGAAGGTTTGATTAATTGATTGCTAAAAGGAATAATTTAATAGCAAACGTAGTAACATCTTGATAAGAACACATAAATACAGGTTCGGGAGGTCTAATGTCGAAACACTGCTATTTCAAAAGCAGCAAACAGCTAATACTTTGGAATAAAATTTATAATTGATAGTAAAGTTATTAAATTAAAGTTGGTAGTGCTGTCAGTTACGACTGAGGGGTTCACCAATGAACTGTGTCTTCTTTCTAAATTTCATATAAACTTACTAGTCTCGTGAATCACATTGTTACATAAGTATAATTTGATTCATTTAAATAAAACTAAACTTTCATGCATTTCATTTCTTTCTGCAGTTGAAGCGAGTACCGAAAGTACTACAACTGCAAAAACAGTAAATGTCACCCTACAAACTAGTAAGTATGTTATAACGGCTTTAATCGATTCAGTTTCATTACTTTCGTATCTATAATACAGATACATTTCAAGGACAATAGATATTAGGATCAATATTCATAATGTATATTGCTTACAGCATTATAATAAGTTGACAAAATAAAGATTACATTATGAAATATTGGAACATGAAGATGATGATATTATACTAAAATCCATTAGACAAACCAAAAAAACACACCTGAAGTTCATCAAGACACTCAAATAAAACTTTCAGCAAACAAGTACATTGGTTTACAAAAAGAGATGTAGTTAGATCATAATACAGTCTTTCACTTAGACATGTTAGATTAAAGCTCCTGCCATATAATTAGCTACAAAAAGCATCGGTATAAAAAAAAGTGAGACGTAGTTAAGTAAATAGGAAACTACTTATGACAATGACGTATGTTTCATAATATACATTTATACAAGCATGAACATTAAAATTTGATATGTACAACAGGCACATAGGGCCTATATTGCACTTATGCAATATCGAATCAAGTTCTATAAATGTTAAAGTTCACTAAAAAGATAAGTTGAATTAGACATTAAGTTGTTTTCATATGAAAGCTGGTTGAATTAAAAAAAAATCCTTACACATATTCTACCAGGCAGCGTGTCATTACGAAACCTTACAGTTTCAGGTACTATTGTAAGAATTCAACAACTAAATCGGGCGAGCAATAATATCTCAGTATATCACAATAATGTGGAAAATCCATTATTGCACCCATTGACCAAAAACATTAATTGCACTAAAAACAATCCGAAACAAAACAAATTACATACAGATTAAACGGTGAACAAAGCACGCTCAGTTTATAAATAACATTTCAACTAATAAATGTGTGTTGTTCGAAAAGACATACATCTAATTTTAATCAGTGAATATCGAACGGATTGATAGAAGAGTTTGAGAAAAAACGTGATATTGTGCAACGCAAACAATAAAATATTGTCGACATCACAGAAGTAATGCATGGACACTAATACATATTTATTTGAATGTACAGACTCGGGACGATTACGGAGTTGAATTCTTGTACATGTCTATTGTTGAAAATTGGCTTATCCTTTCTTTGTTTCTTGTTTACAAAATGTGTCATTTGCGTGCTTTCAAAATGACCTTAACCTTTTGTCTCTATATAATCCTATCTTGTAGCATTTCACTATTACAAATAAAGATAATGTTATTATCATGATCATCTTATTAATAAAGTGTAATTAAAAAATAGCTCATCGTCGTCGTCGAAAATTACATTTGAATTTTGAATTAGAATAATTATATTTGTTGTTCAAACGTTAACCTATCTCATAAACATAATTGCATGCATACCATTTTGGACTTTTATTCCTCAACATTCCACACATGTTTCACATATTTTGCCAAATCATAGTTTTTTATGACTGGGCAAGAGCTAACGAGAATGGGAGATAAAATTTTAGTTCTCAACTTCTATGCCTTAGTCTCTGGTGGGGAGTTGTCTCATTGGCAATCAAAACACAACTTTTTTTTATATAAGAACATAATACTAATAATTACTCATCATTGATTGCAATGGTGTACGCAGGACGCGCAAAATTCCGAAATGTTTGCGAAATATAGCTAAGGTTATCTATTCATTTGGAATTATGTTGTAAGGTAAACACCGAATGTATAAGTTAACATTCACTTAAGAAAATCTAAAGACAGTTTTTCTTTATGCAAGACATTGTATACATTCTGTTTTCTGATTAATACTTTCGTACATATTTAAAAGGTACATATTTGACATTTATCATAAACAAGTTTACGCAGTTACAATATAAGAAACACAGAAACCTAAATTCATTATTTTGTCATCGCTTGAAGGTTACGAGTAGGTTCTTTAATTACCTGCAGCTTGCTGTTTTTTTTTTGTGGTACCCATGTTGAATGCTAAATTGAATTGAGAATTGTTTATGTAACGGGGTATTTTCTGGTCAAATACAACGAAAACTATTCTAGGGTTCTGTTCTTTTAATACACAAATATTTAAGACCCTACAACATATAATAACAAATAATAAATATTCACATGACAAGACAGTACATATAACATATGGGCAAAGGGGAATAACTACAATTCATATTTATTCCTTTAAATATCTATATACTGAAATAAGTCCTAAAAGCACTCAAATTTAACTCTTTGGTTAACTTTCCAATACATTATTCATATGTATCTCATAATAATTAATAATTATATACATCTCAAATCTATTAATGAGTTGTCCATTTTATAAATATATTTGTATACAAAGTATACAAATTCTGACCAACATAAAGATATTACATAAACTACACTTCACATAAACAGACAATTACTTGAATAAAACATAGACAGTACAAACATTACAAATAAACAACATAGAACACAATGCTTACCATGTATATGGTACAAAGGTCAGTGTACTAGCTGGAATATCACAGTGCTGTGTACATTAAAATCTGAGCACTACTCATTTGACAACTTGATAAGGTATCAATCCATATCCTGAATAAATACAAATATAACATTCATAAGTCCAGTGGCAGGACTATTTCACCAATTTAATAAAATATACAACTACATCTAAAATATGTAGTTTCAGAGTTCTGTATTATTCAAATTCGTAATTTATCTGTCTTTCACTTTTATTGTAACTTTATAATATTTAAAGTACTAGAATGTTTTATATTAAAATGTTTAATATGACTCTGTGTTTTTATAAAATGATTTAATCTTTTACTCTATCATACTCCAAATATTCCTCCATTCAATACATACAATCAATCCTTTCACAAAGTATTAAAATGACATACTATTAGTTTGTTAATTAGAAATAAGGTTAATCAACTGACCTGAATATAAGAATATTGAGAATTCAAGAATTATAATACAAATATCATCAATGTCAGAATTGAATATAACAAGCAGGTAATTTTCACTACATTCCAATATGTCTGCAGTCTAAATCTACCAGAAACAATGAAAACATATAGTAAGACCTTTGGCCTAAAGATTGACCAATCAAAAGGTTAGAATTTTCCCTCCAAAATGATATGAAAGAAAAGAGGTTCACCAAAGGGAAAAGAGAATGATACTAGAACAATAGTGCTAGAAATAGAAACAATGAATAACCAAACTATCAAACACTCCAATAAAATTAATATCATCAATATCATATTTGATATATCAATCAAATATGACTCTGCCACAAACTCCCCCTCGATGTAAAATGACGTCCCGGTCATTTACAAGGAGAAATACATACATATAAAAATAGCAATAATAAAATGTCCTAAAATAAATATAATAAAATACTAATCATTAGTAATCACTGCGAGTAGTGCCTCGCCTGCTTGTCTCTCTAATCCTGGAAATAAACCATGTCTCAAACAATCTGATATAAACTTAGCCTTTTGTTCCCACTGTTGCTGTACAGGAACAGCAACCTTGTGAACAAATTTACCTGAGCGCATCCATTCTGGTTCAAGGCGAGTACGTGTTGACCGTCTCGGTACAGGAATTGGAGGTAATGGAATAACAACTGGTTCAGGTTGTGTCACTATCTCAGCCTGTTCATCTCCTGAAGCGCTTCCTTCTGTGCTTTGATCATCAGAATCTCTACTGGCACCAGTTGCAGTAGAGTGGGCGTCCCCATCTAATTCTGTGTCATTCTGTACTGGAGTGTCCATATCTTGTAGAATAGGTTCCATATGATAAGGTGGAATATCATAATCTAATCTAACAAGAACATCTAACTCCTCATCACTACTTTCATAATCAGATGGCTCTGGTGATGGCTGTTCAATTCTTTGTCTTAATCTTGTTCTTGGAGGTGGTACTGGTTTGGGTGGTGGTTCTGGTTTTCTCTGATTAATGTTACCCACAGGCAAAAGAAGATTTCTATGAAGTGTGCGTCTACGGCCCTCTCCGTTCTCCTTCTGTACAGTGTAAACTGGCACATCACTATTCGGTTGACCAATGATAACATACACATCATCTTCCCAACGGTCAGCTATCTTGTGTTTTCCATCATAGGCTACCACTTTCACCAATACTTTATCTCCAATTTCTAAAGTAGCTCCTCTGGCTTTTAAATCATATCCTGTCTTCTGTTTCTCTCTTGCTCTGTCTGCAGCCTTAGATGCCAACTCATAAGCTTTAACAAGTCTTTCTCTTAGTTCCTGAATGTATTTGGACTGTGGCTGTCTGACTGTATCTGTGGTTAGTCCAAAGGCTATATCTATAGGCAAATTAGGTTCTCGACCAAACATCAGAAAATAAGGTGAATGGCTGGTAGCTTCATGGCGGGTACAGTTGTAAGCATGTACAAGTGGAGCAACATGAGTCTTCCAATTTATCTTCTGGTGTGGCTGTAAGGTTCCCAACATGCCAAGTAGAGTCCTGTTGAACCTCTCAGTCATGCCATTTCCCATGGGGTGATAAGGTGTTGTTCTTGATTTCTGTACTCCAAGTAGCTGACAAAGTTCCTTAATCACATTGCTTTCAAAGTTGGCTCCTTGGTCTGAGTGCAATCTCTGTGGTATTCCATAATGCACTATAAAACTGTTAAACAGAGCTTCTGCTGTTGTTCGAGCGGTCTGGTTCCTTGTTGGTACAGCTTGAGCATATCGTGTATAATGGTCAGTAATTACAAGGATATTCTGTATACCTCCTTTAGATGGTTCCAATGTTAAAAAGTCCAAACACACCAACTCCATAGGCTGTGATGATGAAATGTTGATCAATGGAGCTCTATGTGGATCTTTCTTTCTCTTGAGACATCTATCACAGTGACTAATCCATTCATCAATATCCTTGTGCATGGCTGGCCAGTAAAATCTATCTCTGACTAAGCTGTTTGTCCTATCTCTTCCTGGATGACCCATCTCATTGTGCAATGCTTCCAATACTACAGGTACATGTGTAGATGGCAGAACTAACTGTCTAACATTTCTTCCATCAATGGTAATCTCCCTGTATAGTATGTTGTCATGCAACTTCAACTGATCAAAGTGTCGATTAAGAGAACTGGATGGTAACTGTCCTTTCTTGGGTTTAGATCCTGACTTCACAAAGTCAATCCAAGGCTTAAGATGTGTATCTGACTGTTGAACTGTAGCCCAATCAATATTATGCTCCACTTGCATATGTAGATCAATGTTCATGGTGTTGATAACATCAGGCTCAACAACTAAAGTGTCAACATATGGTGTTCCTATGGTTCCACAAATTGCCTTGATACTGTCCGAAGATAAGGTAGCTTCCTGTGCTGGTGGTAATCTTGAAAGAGCATCAGCATCGTTGTTAATCTTTCCTGGTCTGTATGCTATGTCAAAATCATATGCTGCAAGTGCTGATAACCATCTATGACCTGTTGCATCTAACTTCGCTGATGTAAGTACGTAAGTTAATGGGTTGTTGTCTGTTACCACATGAAATCGGTTTCCATACAAGTAATCGTGGAACTTATCTGTAATGGCCCATTTCAGAGCGAGGAATTCCATCTTATGAGCAGGATAGTTTTTCTCAGCCTTGGTCAATCCTCTGCTAGCATATGCAACTACTCTGAGTTTGGTTTCTTGCTCTTGATACAGCACAGCTCCTAAACCTAAACCACTGGCATCCGTGTGTAACTCAAATGGTCTGTGATAATCTGGATAAGCCAATATAGGTGCGGTCGCTAAACTCTGCTTAAGCTGATTAAAGGCTTTTTCTTCTTTGTCTCCCCAAGTCCAAGAGTGTTGTTCTCTTTTTTTCTTCTTTCCTGATTTTGGTTTTGGTGCTGGCATAAGATCAGTCAATGGTCTTGCTATCTGGCTGAAGTTCATAATGAATTTACGGTAATAACCAGCGAATCCTATAAACCGTCGAACTTCCTCTGGTGTAGTTGGAGTAGGCCAAGACATCACTTTATCTATTTTCTCTGGGTCTGTTTCTACACCATCTTTGGATACTATGTGGCCAACATACTTAACTCGTGGCATGAAGAATGAGCATTTCCCAGGTGATAACTTCAGGTTTGCTTCTCGGATTCTATCAAATACTAACTTCAATCGCTTAAGATGTTCTTCATAGGAGTCTGCAAAAATAATGACGTCATCAATAAAAATACAACAGATGTTCATATGGTAATCGCTGAGACATTCTTGCATGAGACGTTGGTAAGTAGCTGGTGAATTCGTCAAACCGAATGGCATGCGGTTGTATTCATACAATCCAAGTGGTCCTACAGTAAATGCTGTTCTTTCTTTATGTGCTTCCAATATCTCGACCTGATGGTATCCACTTTTCATATCGATGACAGTAAAGTACTTATTCCCTGCTAAGCGGTCTAGAATGTCCTCTATACGTGGCAAAGCAAATGAATCTTTTTTCGTATGGTTGTTAAGCTGACGAAAATCCACACACATGCGTAGAGAGCCATCTTTCTTCTTGACGAGTACTACATTTGATGAATAAGGGCTGTGAGACTTCCTTATAATCCCTGCTCTCAACAACTGGTGAATGTGAGCCTTTACCTCCTCATACATAGCTGGTGGTATGCTTCTATATCTCTGTTTAAAAGGATGGGTTTCATCAAGTTCAATCTCATGTTGTACCAGATGTGTATGTCCAACATCAATATCGCACTTAGAAAAGATGTCGCTGTATGATGTTATGAAGTTCTTTCCTCTCTCAAGTTCATCAGATGACAAATTCTTTACATCAATCTTTACTTGTTCCAAAAGTGGTGTGGCAAAATCTGTATTAGATAAATCAGGCTGATCTTGAATATCTACTGGTTGTAATTCAGCAATCACTGACTTAGGTTGAATAGTAACAGTTCTAGTTGTTATGTTGCTGATGTTCACATCTATTCGTTGACTGATTCCATATTTGTAACTAATTAAAGATGGTTCAATATCTAAATCATGTGGTATGACTGACTGCAATGTTTGATGTACCATGGCTGATGTTGAATGATATGGTAATGCTTTATCAATGTAACCAGCTATACATATGTTGGAATTCGGTGGTATGGTTATCGGTTTCTGTTCTGCATTCTTAATGACTGCCAATTGATTCTTGTTCCTTTGTAGCTCTTTCTCTCTCAAAGTAATACAGCGGAATGATGTATACCATGGTGTGGTTAACTTAGCAGACTGTAAAAATTTAATTCCATGTTGTTGATGGCAACTATCCATGATGTTTGTTAGTAAGTTGGTACCCAGTAGGAGTGGTACAGCTGAGTTGTATTCACTGTCAGGAACAACCAAAAATATACAAGTGTGGTGTTGATCTAGCTGTTTAATGTACAAATCCACTTCTATATATCCAATATAAGGTAACGATTCACCATCTGCACATTCAATCTTTAGTAGTTGACTAAAAGTCTGTATCGGTATATGTTGAAGATGTTGGTTGTAGAATGACTTACTTACTGTAGAAACGGTTGATCCAGTGTCTAATAAAGAGGTTGATTCTATTCCTTCCAAAGTAACTTTTGTTTCCGTTGGTGAACCACAAAGTCCAGGTGGTATCTTATTAGCTGCTGTACTTCTACAAATCTGCTGTATGGGGCTGCTATCAAAACTGTCTACATCCCGCCCCGTGGCGTAGACTCCCTGGAGTTTAAATTCTGGAACTGATTCGACTTATTGGCACATCCTCTCGCAAAATGTCCCTCTTGACCACATTTCCTACAGTATATAGGTCTCTGTCTGTCATATGTGGGTTGCTGTCCTTCAAACGCGGGTTGCTGTTTCTCATATCCTTGACCATAACCTCTACCTGTTGTATAATTACCTTGGTAATTACCTCTTTGATTTCCTCTATAACTATTTCCTCTATAGTTTCCTCTATAACTATTGCCTCTATAGTTTCCTCTATAATTATTTCCTTTATAGTTTCCTCTACTTTGATCTTGGTACAAGTTCTGATTTTGATGTTGCTGCATACCAGTTTCAATTCTGTCTAATCTAGTTGTTATTACATTCATGAATCCTGTAAAACCTTCCTCTTGTTCATCGTAATCATCCTTATCATCATCATCATCAGTATTCTTAAGCTTGGTGATTGCCTTCTTTGATGTTCCTTTTGTTGTAGTCTTCAATGTAGGCATATCTAAAATGTTATCCTTCTCTATCCTCCGTAAGGCAACACGCAAAGAATCAAATGTCGTATACTTCTCTTTCTCGTAATGGCTGATAGCTTTCAAATTCTGGCGTAATCCTTTCCATAACATGTCATGTAGCATTTCATCTGCTTCAGATCTTTTAACTTTCTCCGTCTGTATAGCTTTCTCCAATATATCTTCTAATCTAAAACTCCATGCAGATATATCTTCATCTTCATGTTGAGTGGCATTGTAAAATTCTCGCATGACAGATTCCTTCTCCTCTACTACACCAAATACGCTGTCTAACTTCTTTAATATTGCTGATAATTCTGCATGTGGACCAATACGCATCACTACTTTTCCTGCTGGATCCTTCAATGATCTTCGTACTGACTGAGTTATCAACTCTTTGCTGTGGGTTTTGTCGTTGATAAGACATACTAGTTCATATCTCCACAAATCATATGTTACTTCTCCACCTCCTAACTTATCTTTTCCTGAAAAGAACGGTAATCTTGGTGGGTTGACGTAAGTAGATGTTGGTTTTATTCCTGCTTTCACGTCAGATTTATCCTCCTTAACTAATGATGACATTAAATCCTTTATGTTCTGTGGTATGTCTTCAGGTTTTTCTCCTAAGGATTGCAATGCCTTAGCAAGGTCCTCAAATCCGCTCATGATGACGGTGTATGTATATATATCCTGTTCTATAAATAATTCCTAGTGTTGTTCAAGAAAATGTAAGTTGAAACTACAAATACCTATAATTCAAGTAAACTACCACTAAGTATAAATATGAAAACACCAACAGGTGTAAATAAAGAAATAAAGAGAAGAGAAGGAAAAAAAAATGTACTAAGTACTAAATAGACAAACACCTAGAGGTGTAAAATAAAGAGCAAAATAAATATATCAGTCAAAACTGAATCAAATTCAAATGTCTGAAAAGAAAATAATATATATAAAGTATCGACTAAATGAGAAAATATACTAATGAAAATTAATGTAATGTACAAAGAATATATCTCAAAATAATATATCAAATCTCAAAAATGAAAGAAATAATCTGAAATAAATTTCAACTATAAATGCTAATCAATAGAAAATGTAAATACAAAATACACAAAAAGAATAGTAATAAGCTTATAAATACAGAATATCAAATGAAATCTAATATGTAATCAATATCGAATCAAAAATAAATGAAAAAGTATAAATAAGAAAATGAGAAATGAAAAACTCAAATGAAGTCAACAACTATCAAGTAAACTTACTATAAATCAGTAAATGTAATGTAAAATAGCAAAATAGTATGAGTTATTTCCCTTTAGTAAGGTGAAATACTAAACTAATACCTGAGTAAATAAATGTATACAATGAATTACCTCCCCTGAATATGAAACAAACTGTTACAATCTACAAAAAAAAATAAAGTGTATTAGAATTATCTCCCTTGATATCAAATCAAACCAATCTACAAAAGATATAAATGTAATATATTAATTATCTCCCCTTACCCAATAAACATAAGAAGAAAAAAATATATATATATATACCTAGTAAGTATCAACAAATGTATAGATAATGTAGTGTAGTAAATAATATATATAACTAAAGCATGTATACTAAAGTTCTATATACCTAACCTATATGTCTCCCTCAATATACCATGTATGTATCGCTCAATATACCATGTATGTATCGCTTAATATACCATGTATGTATCGCTCAATGTTATATCTCACATATAACCTATGTGTCGCAAATATAATGTGCGACTCACAATACAATCTGTCTCGCTTACCTGTTTACACACATAAAATAAATACTATACTAATACTGCTGCACCTGAAAAGGGCTTCGGTACTTTTATTAAACACTCAACACATATAATGTAATACTATAACTTTAAATAAATCACACTGAACTTTAAGCAACTCCAAGTAAAGTGTAACAAGTAACTGCTTAAATAGCTTACAAAAGCACAAGTCAGTAAAGACTAAAGTTCCAAGTAAAGTATCAACTCAAGTACGAAAAGTACAACTGTCCAATCACAATAAATCAACTAAGTGTCAGGTAGTACCAAACAGTAAAGTATGAAAAGGGATTAGTATCTAAGCTGTAAGTAACGTAAAAGGTAGGTATCACATTCTCAAAGTACAAACAACCAATCACAGACACATACACACAATTATACCAAGTGCCTAACCTAATCAAATCCCTATTTATCAAACAAAGTTTAAGTTTAAATAAAAAAAATTTAAAAAAAAAAATAATAAATTCTATGTAAACAGTCAACCTATATTCAAGTACACCTGTACTGAGACACAAAGTACACTAATGTCAAGGTCACACAATGATATAAAAGTAGAATAATATAATACACAAAATTAATTTACACAACACAAGAACAACACAATGTTAAACACAAATACAAACATGCAATACAAACACAAGATATACACACAATGTACTATGAAATGCGTTGCTTGACTGTAAACGATAACAAAGTATGTATCAGCTTTCTATTTGACTGCCTAATACTATGTTGAATATCAACAAGTCAAAGAACAATAAACATGTAAACAAACAAATGAAATTCTGTGAGCTTACTGTATAAATCAAATTATCTTACTATATATTGCTCAATGAAATGTCAAGTCAACCAAATATACTGGTATAATACAGTAAACAAGCAAATGCTATGTTTACAAATGCAGTTTTCAATTTTGGATTTCAACAGCTTATTATGTTTCAAGTTTTTACTACATGTACTTTCACACAATATGTACTATGTAAACACAAATATGTAGGGGGATATATATTCTCACCAATTAGGTATGTCTTTCAATCACAAATACTAAATACACAATGCAAAAGCATAAAAGTTCACAACAATATTATGAAACTGTCTTGTTTTTCTCATCTTTCCATGTGTGAAACAATCACTTCCGGTTCACGGTTCATTCCAGGTCACAGCTTCTGTGAGGCTCCAAATGGTAAATCACGTTGGGCGCCAAATGTAACGGGGTATTTTCTGGTCAAATACAACGAAAACTATTCTAGGGTTCTGTTCTTTTAATACACAAATATTTAAGACCCTACAACATATAATAACAAATAATAAATATTCACATGACAAGACAGTACATATAACATATGGGCAAAGGGGAATAACTACAATTCATATTTATTCCTTTAAATATCTATATACTGAAATAAGTCCTAAAAGCACTCAAATTTAACTCTTTGGTTAACTTTCCAATACATTATTCATATGTATCTCATAATAATTAATAATTATATACATCTCAAATCTATTAATGAGTTGTCCATTTTATAAATATATTTGTATACAAAGTATACAAATTCTGACCAACATAAAGATATTACATAAACTACACTTCACATAAACAGACAATTACTTGAATAAAACATAGACAGTACAAACATTACAAATAAACAACATAGAACACAATGCTTACCATGTATATGGTACAAAGGTCAGTGTACTAGCTGGAATATCACAGTGCTGTGTACATTAAAATCTGAGCACTACTCATTTGACAACTTGATAAGGTATCAATCCATATCCTGAATAAATACAAATATAACATTCATAAGTCCAGTGGCAGGACTATTTCACCAATTTAATAAAATATACAACTACATCTAAAATATGTAGTTTCAGAGTTCTGTATTATTCAAATTCGTAATTTATCTGTCTTTCACTTTTATTGTAACTTTATAATATTTAAAGTACTAGAATGTTTTATATTAAAATGTTTAATATGACTCTGTGTTTTTATAAAATGATTTAATCTTTTACTCTATCATACTCCAAATATTCCTCCATTCAATACATACAATCAATCCTTTCACAAAGTATTAAAATGACATACTATTAGTTTGTTAATTAGAAATAAGGTTAATCAACTGACCTGAATATAAGAATATTGAGAATTCAAGAATTATAATACAAATATCATCAATGTCAGAATTGAATATAACAAGCAGGTAATTTTCACTACATTCCAATATGTCTGCAGTCTAAATCTACCAGAAACAATGAAAACATATAGTAAGACCTTTGGCCTAAAGATTGACCAATCAAAAGGTTAGAATTTTCCCTCCAAAATGATATGAAAGAAAAGAGGTTCACCAAAGGGAAAAGAGAATGATACTAGAACAATAGTGCTAGAAATAGAAACAATGAATAACCAAACTATCAAACACTCCAATAAAATTAATATCATCAATATCATATTTGATATATCAATCAAATATGACTCTGCCACATTTAGAAAACTTTTATGAAAGCAAGTGAATGAAATAAGGCATAATGCAATATCCTTTGCATTACAGACATCAACGACAATTTTCTTTTTCTTTAACATTTGTTCCTGTTGATGAACGACGTTTTGATGCAGCTAACTGTTTTTATTTTATTTTACAGATTGGGCTGGCACTATAGTTGGTATAATTTCTGCTATTATTGCGTTGGTAGGGATAATCATTTCATATTTTCAATGTAAGAAAGACGGTAAGAGTTCATAGATAATGGCATAATTCTTACTAATTTTGCAGTGTGATTATTTGCCAAATGGTAAATTATAACTTACCAATAGAAACTTACTATATATCACTTGTGACAGATTTATACCAATTGGAATAAGCTGATTTTCTTTTGAAAGTTGCTAGTTTTTTTTAGCTTATGACAATAAACAATCAAGTTGTTAGTCGCATTCAGTGATTCTTCAAACGAGAAAAAATCATGACATGTGCACATAACATTGTTTTACATCACATGACGGCCAATCAGTGTCCTTGATACGTTCGAACAGATGAATTTATTTTTTTAGACAACAATCATCTATTTCTGAATGCAGTATTGTTTTAATGGTTCTGCGAGGCCATCTTCTAGTACATGATGTGCAGTTAAAAAAATACTTTCTCTCAGAATCAGTCAATTTGTTCGTTGTTAATCTTGTTTTTATGTTAAATAAAAAAAACGCGTCCAACACGAATCAAATAAAAAGTATCCAAATGTTACGTTCCATACACTGATCTTAATAATATGTGAATACTAAGAAAATAATGTGTGAATTGAATGTTTATATATCAGGTACCCTTCGTGTTTTTCAGATCTTAATTTATGAAAAATTTATCCGTTTCTATTTATTTGATGATCTATCCTAGGGATTTTGTATCAGCAAATATAGTGTTATGAGGTAGAACACAATGTTAAATAAGTACTTATGATAAATACCGACATAAAATAAATGTATAAATTGTTGCATAGAATTTTTCTCATGATTTTGCAGAATCAGACACTCCTATAAATATTAATTTCTGCCGTATGTAATTAGTTATCAAAGGTACCAGGGCTATGATTTAATACGCCCGAACCGCGTTTCGGTTTCATTAGACTCACAAGTGACGCTCTGATGAAAATAGTTATAAAGCCAAACAAGTACAAAGTTGGAGAGCATTGAGGACCCAAAATTCCAAAAAGTTGTGCCAAATACGGCCAAGGTAATCTTTGCCTGGGATATGAAAATCCTTAGTTTTTCGAAAAAAAGTCTTATATATAGGAAATTTAAAAAAAATGTAATGTCAGAAAAAAAAGAAAAAAAAGATATTTGTTGCATGTTCGCTATGTTATGTTAAGTTTTAAGATTGTCTTATACATTCCCAAGTTTATTGAATATTGTGTTATAATTATTTGTTATTGATATATGTGTTTATTTACACTTTTCTGTGGTAAGCCTTATTTATTTTCTTCTGATTATTATTCAATTCCATTCAAATTCAAATCTTTATTGTCATAAAACTACATAATTATAGTATGTGACACAACATAACAAAATGAAAATAAACAGTAACAAGAAGATCATTAATATATATTAAATAGAACTAAATATTTAAACAGACCCCTGTCATCAGTTTAATAGACTGTTTTGAAAAGGTTCCTAGCTTTTTTACCTGAAAGTGTGATCTTTGGTTGAGTATACATGTATATGTAAATTTGTCTATGTCATTTAAATTTATAAAGTGCATATTCTCATTTATCAAAAAATCAAAATAAACTTTTCTATTATTTCGGTTACTATTACAATATATAAAGAAATGGATTTCATCTTGAATTTGTATGCAGTTTTTGCATATTATTTATTCTCTTGATATTTTAAGGTATCTTCTCTTTTCTATTTATAAATTATGGTCACTTATTCTGAATGCCGTTATTTATTTTTTAAATTCAAATTTTGAGCAAGTTGAATAATGCTCTTCTGTATTATTCAGTTTTACATGTTTATAAAAAGTGAGTTTGCTGTTATCCTTTATATCTGTTAATTTATTATTTACAAACTTTTCATAAAAATGCTTCAATTCTAATTTTATCTGATTATTATTAGATCTTTCCACTTTAATCTGGAAAAACCTATTGATTTTCTTCGGATTATTTTGTTCTCCTTCCGCCACTTTTATTTCTTGCTTATAAATTTTGTTTCGCAAGATGTATCTTAGATGTTTGGTATACCGTATATCGGGTTTTTATCGCAACGGGTATTTTTCACGACTTAGTGACAAAATGGGCAGGTAATTTCCGCTGAATGAGAAGAAAACACGCGAAAAAACGTATTGTATTGTTATAGATGTAAAGTAATACATAAATGGAAATGACTGACAAATAAACGATTACAAATAGTACGTGTACTATAAACTAATATACATTCAGATATCTTTCAATAATCGTTTAAATCATGTCCATTGTGGCATGGTGAAAAATTAAGTTTTTGATGAATTTTGTTCTAGTATAACAGATAATTTTGAAAGCATAGTTGTGTAAATATTCGTTAAAATGTGATTTATTTTAATATTTTTTTACACTAAATGCAAATGTTCGGGTATGAAAATAATCAATAGACGTCGCTAATTAATTTTGAACATGTAATTGACTTCTATGCTGTCAAAAGATATGACATGTATGATTAGCAAATTTAATTATTAAAAACAGATATCTCAATTCATCATACACACTCTATTGATCTACGAATCAACATAATAGACAGATTGTAAATGTAATTTCACCGTTAAAGGTAAATGTATGTACATATAAAGTTTATGTAAGCTCTATACTTAGCAGTGTTATCTGTGAAACGTTTAAAGAACAGCTGTAAATCTGGAAATAGGCCGGGAAATTTACACGAGTTAAATTTTGCGTTTCTGTAAGTGCCGCTAACATAGCGAAAAAGTAACAAACGCAGAAAAAAACAGTTTATGTTTTCCTTGTGAGTGAATCTACTCCGTAACCATAAGAGAAAGCGACAATTTTGTTTACCAAATTGCTCGTTGTATTCTCAGGATGTTTTGTTCAATTAAAACCAGAGCGCGACGAAGACTCCATATGAGAGTTATTTCCCCTTCTGTATAATAAGTGATAGAGATCTAAGGTATATTGATTTAGGGTCCATAGTTCACTAAAACTAAATTGAGGTCAATGTCAAATCATGGTCATTGTTATATGATCTCTTCTGTCACTTTTAAAGATGTATATAAATGAACTAGTGCAAAATGCCTGATGGTAATGAAGATAAGATACATTTAGTCTGAAACGATCAAATGATATTTTATAGAAGTTATTGTCCTGAAATGATTGAATCTAATGTTAATTGATTATTACTGCAACTTGGTACATGATAAAACCATAGTGTCTTTTGCAAACTGTTGGTTAACACGACCTTGAAGTAACTTTAAGTAATCCCGTATCAATTATTAAGTACAATGACGTAGAAACACCTTCGATTGTCCTCTGAACAAGTGGTTTTTTAATTAGGTCTTTCCACTTTTCTTTGGAAAGACCTAGTCTTTTGTGGATAGTTGTCTCATTGGAAATCATACCACATCTTCTTTTTTATATCTATTGGTTTTTTTTAATGCTTTTTTAATTTTTTCTTCTTCCGCCACTTTTATTTCTTGAGAGATGTCGCTTTTTTGTTTGATATATAATAGTATACAGTGTATGCGCCTTTACAAATGACTAAGCTTCAACTAATACTATTATTTGTAGGAGTTATCCCCACAAAAACTGTTTTCCTTGTGAATGCATCTCCTCCGTAACAATAAAAGAAAGCGAAAAGTTTATTTTTACCAACATACTCGTTACAGCCTCAGGATGTGTTGTCCAATTTAAAACGACAAGATACGAAGACTCCATATTAAATTAATTTTGTCTTTTGTATTTGACATAAGTGATACATTACTGAATAACATGAATGGTAAGTAATAGAGACATAGGGGTTTGGATCTTAGGTCCTTGACGCCTATGCAAACAGTGTGAATAAAGCTCTTGAGACCAGAAGTGATATTTTCTAAACCAGAAGAATACATTTATCGCTCTTTTTCGGACACAATTATTTAAAAAAAAACACATATTCTAAGTATCAGTGTGTTTCAGCTATCAAGTGATACCTGAAGTGATATTTTCTTGACTGGAACTTAGCAATTATCTCCCTAATTACAAGCAAAAATATATAAATCATATATAAATAAAATCATTATGACGAAACCTATTGCTGGAGGTCAAAATTAACTTTGAGTAGCGGGAATTAGATTCTTGTCAATTCTTTTGTAAATCGGTGTTAAAATACCTTCAATTTTTCTCTGAACAATTGGTTTTAACTTAATTAGTTTTTTTCCACATTTGAGACTTAAAATTAAATTAATTTATTCTGTAGAGTGTCATTAACCATAACGATCATAATAGTCCACAAAAGAAAGGTCGAAATATACGTTTATCTATACAAGTAGATATGTAGATACATATGAAGATGAGTCTATAAAGAAGATGAATAAGTAATGTTTATTTTCACTAGATCGTCTACGTTTAAAATAGGTAATACTCCACAGAGAACGATATGAAATTCCAAGATTTGCGTAATGAAACTAATATAAAACGGTAGCACACGCATAAGATGTTATAAAATCGTATTGACATATATTTCCGCTGAATAAATAGCCTTCTTCAGTGTCATTATGCCTTCCAATGATCATCTGGGTCCACTTGTGACTCTCGTGTAGACGAAATACCCGTTTGGTGTAATGCATTATACGCCTGATATATTTTAACAGGTATAACAATCACTAGATCGATTTCAAGCCGATGAGTATTTCGCAGTAGTCGGCAATCTATGTTTACATTAAATATAGTTGATACGCTTATTTCTATAATTTTTTCAATATATTGGTGTTAATAATAAACTAAGACTAAAGCTAATTGCTGAAGTAACAATTTCGAATATTGTCTAAATTGGTTCATATCAAAATTGTTAAAATTCAAATTAAAATACATAACAAAAGGTATCTATCTTACTGTTTGGCACACTCATAATCGGAAATCTTTCAGGAAATCACTGTAAACACTGCCAGAAGGATACTAAAGGAGAAGAGGAAAGTGAAAGGTATACATATTTGTTGATTAACATCAACAAATGTACAGCTTGGAATGTTGTAACCTAAGATACAATGTGTATAACTGCTATGTGTCTCATAGATAATATTAACATGATTAAAGGGCAAATGTTGTCAGTGTTATTAGATTATAAGATGGTATGCTTACGGGACAGTAAAGCACATGCCAGTATCGATTTTATCAAATATACAAGTCAACATATCAAATATATTTCCTGCTAGTGAATTTTTGTGTACATTTGCTACCGCATGGGAATAAAATGAAGTCAAACATCACTTTTATCGATGGTTGTTCTTCACACATTAACACTAAACATTTCAAGACAAAAACTGAAAAGCACGAGTATCTCTAAATATCCTAATTGGCTAAAGATCAAAAGTATTACATACAATGATTCTTAAAATTAAAGAGTGATGGAAAATAGTTACATTTTCAGAGGGCTCATAATCAATCAAAACATGTCTAAAAACAATCTTTTACTTTTTACAAGACTTTCTTGATACATTTTAGCAAATAATTCTTTCTACCTCTGTATTTTTTTGTGGGTCTGATACTTAGAATTTGATATTGTTTTACAAACCTTTGCTTGATTGATTAATACTAGCTATTAAACGCGGAATTAGTTATAAAGATACTCGGGACGATCTTATTTCATTGAGTATGTATTTTGCTAACAAATTGTACATACATGTATCAAATGTAGGTCTTTAAATTGGTGGTAGACTTTTCAATTACGATATAACTTTTTTGGGTATGGCTTACTAGAAACGCATATTCAGTATTATAATAAAGGTATGAAATGTTCATTATTTGTATTGTCAAACAATAATGCATGTCAATTGTTAAAAAAATGTGAACAGAAGAATTTGTCGAAAAAAATGTATGAAATGTTGGAATGATCATTAATAAAATGACTAGACTAAGTGCAAAAATGTCCTAATCTTGATTTGACTTTTACCAACTTGTTAACAACCTTCAAACAACCTATGGTACTAATTTACATCTTTTTTCTTATTCATAAAATGAAAAAAAGCTCAGGATTGACAGTAACCGTACGCAATGTAATCTTTGCCAGATTTTTCACATATTTGTATTATCAAGTTTCAAATAAGAGATACGATTTCTATCGATGTAAAGCACATCTGTTTGTTCGATTTTCGTAGTTTTATGTCAGAACTAAAGTGCTGACATCCTGACTTGTGATACTCTATGTATTAACAGTCCACGGTATAGTTATCGATCGAGCAGTAGTAATACATTTAACGATACGCACTTTAGAAAAGTAGATAGATGGGCATTTCGACAAGTAATATAGCTTCAGTGAGAGCTTTCATAATTACCCTTTCTTTTTTGTAATTTATTTTTATTTCATCTGAAAACACACCAAGTATTGTGATACATAATTATATAGTTAATATTCATAGTACATGTATTGATATTAAAGAGAGAGCTTAAACAATCACCCTTTCTATGTTATTATTTTCATTATATATATTTCGTCAGTTTGCGTCAGAATTATCGGACATGGAACCTCCTCTTGTATATCTATTTTACTTAATGAATAGAGTTGCATTTTGGGTGGTGCGTTTTCTTCTATCACATAAAATCCACGAATATTGTTTCATACCACAAAGGAGTTATGACCAGAGTAGTGTATGATTTGTTCATTTCAAGATCTTTTGGGGTTTATTTGGGGGTTAAAATTGGATAGAAGCCCGTTCGGATCGACCGTATGTCACAACGTTCTGCTCTGAAATGAACGTGCCGTCATCATTTCCCTCATTGCGCGTCTGCCTGGCAAAATCAATTTTTATTTCGTAGAAGATACAGTAAATATTGACCTTACACTAAAACACTTTGTGATACATATTCCCTTGACGCTCTCAGCAATTTAACAACAAATTTTTCCACGCCACAAGCTTTTCCTTTCAGTAACTGCGTCAATTCAACACGAAAAAGGTGTGTGTGTGTGTGTGTGTGGAGTGGGGTGGGGTGTGTGTGTGTTGGGGGGGGGGGGATGCAGGTTACTTCAGTTACCGAAGTGCGGCTGGAATGTGACCCATCCCCATTCATATATTAATGCATACAATTTCCAGCCCACCCATATATAGGGTCGGTTCACGGAAACTCCTGAAATCAGGTGCGGATCCAGGATTTAATTGCAAAAAATATTTTTCTGCGCAGCGGAGCATGTTGCAAAATGTTGTTGGATAAATTAGCAATAATTTACGCGCCGTCATCATTTATATAAAAACATTATTTTGATCAGTGTAATGCATAATATATAAACTATATCATATATCAAATAATGAACCAAAATATATTTCGCGTTTTTTTTCTAGTAGTTTACTATTGTAAACAAAAGACAAGGCCAATAAAACTTTTAAATTGTTATCTAAATCAACGAGTAATCAAACATTACAGTACGTGAGAAATATAGCTTACATAAATGGAAAAGAAACTTAGAAGTGTTTTGATTCAAATTATGAAATAGCAACCGAACGTGAATACAATGCCCTTTTTTAAAATTTCGACTGACAATTATTTGTTCTTTGTTTTTTTCATACATCTATGAAACAAAAGTGATCCTGAAGTACCGTCAAATGGAGGAGAACATAGAGAACATGAAGCACAACGCCAAAACGAGAGGTACTGTTTTGAAAATAAAAAAAACATTAAATGAATAACTAGTGAGAAAAAAAGATAAAGACATGGCTTTCAATTGCATTTTTACGTTATTGCCTGAGTTACAATTTTTACTTAGATATGTACTGGTGGGGTATACATGTTCTCACACGATAAGTCAAACATTTTCCTTAATTAAGGTGTAATACCACTATTGATTTTCATCTTGATAATGACATCTACAGCGATTCGAGCAAAATTTCTTCGACAAATTCAAACCAAGCCGCATCAAGATAGAATATAGTGTGGACCAATAAATGATCAAATATTTATCTTATCTGCCTACAAACAGTTGAATATGATACTCAAGATGAGTTTAGGTAGATAAATACCACTAATGGAACTCTTTGACTTCTTAATAAGGTCTCTTTTGGTCAATTTTAGCTCTCATTTCCTCAAAACTTCAACTTTTCAGGCCAAATAATTAGTAAAAATAATGGGATAACTTTCACTAATTTATTATAGAAATGCTATTAGAAATGAGTAATTGAAGTATTTTAGCAGTATGAACAATCAATATACAAGTTTACTGTCTCCAAGGAGGTTTCAATAAGTCCTTTAGTCAAAATTAAATTTACGCCGCGTTCCAGAGAGGGATCTAAAAGGCTTTTCTTTTAGTGAATAATTTGTCGTTACAGCATTAAAAACAATTTCATTAACTTATAAATATATATCTATTTAAAAGAGGGACGAAAGATACCAAAGAGACAGTCAAACTCATAAATCTAAAACAAACTGACAACGTCATGGCTAAAAATGAAAAAGACAAACAGAAAAACAATAGTACACATGACACAACATAGAAAACTAAAGAAAAACAACACGAACCCCACCAAATACTAGGGGTGATCTCAGGTGCTCCGGAAGGGTAAGCAGATCCTGCTCCACATGTGGCACCCGTCGTGTTGCTTATGTGATTTCAAATCCGGTAAATAGTCTTATTCGGTAGGTCACATTCATGAAAGGGAAGGGGATTGTAGTTACGACGTAAGGAACATATCCGATATCATTTGTGAAACCTTTATTCCATAACGGTCAACCAACTCGTGATGGCGTCCGTAAAATTTACGAAGAGATGATTTCAACTTCACCATTTGGAACTCTTGGTTTAATAGCTTCCTTGTGAGCAGTTACCCTCTATCAAGAAAATCATGATAGGAAATGCAAGCACGAGAATATCGTATCAATTGGGAGATATATACCCCGTATGCAGGTGCTGCTGGAATGTTGCTACTTAGAAATGGAAAGTTCACAATTGGAAAGCTGAAATCATCTCTTTAGTATTTCCTAGGAAAATGTTCTATCATAGCAGATTATAAGAAATAAGGAGAAAAATATGTTTATGACACAGAAATCTTAAAATGTAGAATTCATTACCTACAACTTTCAAATTCAAAGGAATATTTTTTTCGACCTTTTTTCGTATACAACCGGATGTGACGTACCATGATTTGGTGGTATTACACCTTAAACATCGAAGAACAATTTGTAAATATATATTACCCAGAAATCTTAAATTGCTTTGCGTGGTATGTTAGTATCAAAGGTATTTAATGTTGCACTTAATCTAGAAAAATACTTAGGTTGAAGAAACGATATAAACATTTAAAAAAACCAACAAACGTTGAGTAAGCCCTTAAGGCATGACAAAAGGAGAATAACTTAAAATTGAAGTGCTCAATTTTCTCTTTACGTCCAGCCGTTTGCGCATTCAAAAATTATACATACCTGGATTTTAATTACTTAAGTCATGGGTTTCCTAACAAATACTTTTCAACACAAACTTAAATATTTTTGTGCATATATATAAGAAGATTTGGTATAAGGGCCAACCAAACTTATCTCCATCAACGTCACAATTTGAAAAAAAATCATTATAAGTCAAAGTACGGTCTTCAACACGGAGCTTTGTTGTATAAAGGGCGCAAACAATGACTTGTGCAAAACCATTCAAACGAGAAAAACCAATCTAATTTATATGAAAACCACATGAACAAACGACAACCACTGAACATGAGATTCCTGACTTAAGACAGATGCAAATGAATACAGCAGGTTTAAACGTTTTAAAATATAGTAGGTACAAAAGGTAGTAACCTTCACCCTTCCCTGAAATAATAGTGTAACATCACAACATAGAAAGACACACTATGAATTTAAATTGAATTGGCGTAACTCAATCGAACTACATATTAACACAAAAAATGTATACATGCATGATCATGTAAAAGATTTAACAAAATGTCTTAATCAAGTTGCAGTAAACTGTTGAAGGTTTACGTACCATCTTCCATTCCTGTATATTGGAACATTATATATTTATTTGGCATACAATATTGCAAAATATTATACACAAAAATGTCACATAACATCCCTTCTTCCCCCAAATGTTTGTTCAAAGACGAATTCATTCCTTCTCGACTTCCCATTTCTAAAACTATCGATATTTATGTATATAATCATAAAGAAAAAAATGGGAACTAAATTGAATCACAAAGTTCGTACCAATAAAATATGGATTTGTTTTCCTGAATTTGACATTTTTTTAAACAAACCTTTGCTGGATTAATTCATACTAGTTATTGAACGCGAAATAAATTTTAAAGATACCCTGGACGATCTAATTTCATTGAGTATGTATTTTGCTAACAAATTGAACATACATGTATCAAACGTAGGTCTTCAAGTTGGTGGTAGACTTTTCAATTACGATTTAACTTTTTTGGGCATGGCTTACTAGAAACGCATATTCAGTCTGAGAATATAGATATAAAATGTTCGTTATTGATATTATCAAACAATAATGGCTGTCAATTGTTAAACGAAATGTGAACAGAACAATTCGTCGAAATAATTGTATGAAATGTTGCAATGATCTACAGTGATTGATATAATCTTGCATCCAGTTCATCTTACGTTATAGACATAGAAAACTCTAGAGGAAAGAACCGAATACAAGATAATATCTAAACGCTTCAGAAACCAAAATGTGGAGTTCTATGCACAATGCAATGTTGTCTCGTGCTCATCAACCCAAAATGCAAACATGTAATACCAAAATTAAAATATAAAAACATATCCACATTTTGGTACTTAATGGTGGGAGAGGGGAAACATCATCAACCCAAACAGACAATATGTATTGCCTGATCAAACATAGCCCTTAAACCAACCACCACTTGGATATTGAAAGAATGGGGATGTATCACATGTACTTCCGCCAAAGATATCAACCAATAAGTTTATACACATATCCTCAGTGATTGATATAATCTTGCATCCAGGTTATGTTAAGGTATGGGCATAGAAAACTCTATAGTCCATACAGCATATTTGCAGGCCAATCTCAAATTACACCACTAGCAAGGAATATTATTCCCAATACTCAAAACAAAAATATCCTCAACACTTTTATTAAATATTATTCCTTAATTACTTTAAAACACTACTAAACATTTAAAGATACATGTACAAATTTATTTATGAATAGTTCATAATTCAATAAATTCTCATGAATTTGACCACATACAGACTTTTAAAAGTTGAGTTAAGGCAATGAACTCATATCAAAACAAACATTTTCATTATTTTAATAACATTTTCAGCATGTGGAAAGCTTGTAAGCAAAGGGAATTCACCTCCAAGTGTAAACAATGCTAGCTTGTCACAAGCTTTTTCTTTCAGTAACTGCGTCAATTCAACATGAAAAAGGTGTGAGTGTGTGTGAGGGGGGGGGGGATACTTCAGTTTTTGGGTAAAAATAGGTACCGACGTGCGGCTGGAATGTGACCCATCCCCGTTCATATATTAATGTATACAATTTGCAGCCCATCCATATATAGGGTTAGTTCACGGGAACTCCAGGAATCAGGTGCGGATCCAGGATGTAATGTGAGGGGTGCAAAAAATATTGTTCTGCGCAGCGGAGCATGTTGCGAAAGGTTTTTGGGTAAATTAGCAAAAATTTACGTGCCGTCATCATTTATATAAAAAAAAAACATTTTTGATCAGTGTAATGCATAATGTATAATCTATATATCTTCAAATAATGAACTAAAGTATATTTCGCGTTTTTTTTCTAGTAGTTTACTATTGTAAACAAAAGACAAGGCCAATAAAACTTTTAAATTGTTATCTAAATCAACGAGTAATCAAACATTACAGTACGTGAGAAATATAGCTTACATAAATGGAAAAGAAACTTAGAAGTGTTTTGATTCAAATTATGAAATATCAACCGAACGTGAATACAATGGTATTTTTTTTAAATTTCAACTGACATTTTTTTTCTTTGTTTTTCCTACGTCTATGAAAATAGAATTGTTCCTCATGTATCGCCAAAGGAAGGAGAACATAAAGAACATGACGCAGTTGAAATGAGAACTGGTTTAATCCCAGAAGCAAAACGCCAAACCGAGAGGTACTGTTTAAAAAAAAAAACAAAAAAAAAACGAATAACTAGTATGAAAAAAAGAGAAAGACATGGCTTTCAATTGCATGTATAATCTATATAAAAAGAAAAACTAGAAACGATAAACACTTATGAACCACATGTACAAACGACAACCACTAAACATGAGGTTCCTGACTTAAGACAGATGCAAATGAATACAGCAGGTTTAAACGTTTTAATATATAGCAGGTAGTAACCTTCACCGTTACCTGAAACAATAGTGTAAAATCACAACATAGAAAGACACACTACGAATTTCAATTGAATTGACATTACTCAATTGAACTACATATTAACACAAAAAATGTATACATGTATGATCATGTAAAAGATTTGACAAAAAGTCTTAATCATGTTGCAGTAAACTGTTGAAGGTTTACGTACCATCTTCCATTCCTGTATATTGGAACATTATATATCTATTTGGCATACAATATTGCAAAATATTATACACAAAAATGTCACATGACATCCCTTTTTCTCCAAAATGTTTGTTCAAAGTAGAATGTATCCCTTTGAGACTTCCCATTTCCAAAACTATCGACATTCATGTATATAATCATAGAGAAAAAATGGGTGCAAAATTGAATCACAAAGTACCAATTAAATGTGGAATTGTTTTCCTGGCTCCCATATTTATGGATTTCCCGTCATTTGCCATCTTTAACAATTAAAATGATACTGAATTTAAAAAAAGATTGATTCAGTAATAACTTTTTGATGAAGGTTACCAGTTACCATTAACAAGAAACAGAAAGCGATTTGAAAAACAAAAAATGCTTGTTCAAAGCGTCAAACCTCCAATTTATCTTAATTGTAGGAAACATTATGTTTCTTTTTATTTATGTTGTAAATCAAACAGTTACATTTACAAGGGAAAAGCACAACATTTAGCTATTTAAGGACAGTGAAAAATTAATATCAATGTCAATAGCATACAAAGCCTTGGTTTGGAAAACTTGCAAACAGTGAATAAATAGCTAACAGTGATGTTAACTTTAGATTGATGTCATTTCAAATTGCTATATAAGCACCAAAGAAATTTGGTTCTGTGACTTATTCGCAAAAAACAATATACAGTGATCCATATTACAGCAATACTGTAGTTCAACCATTCAGTAACAAGGGTGAAGGAAAGGTGACTAACAAAGTACAAAAATATGACAGAACAATGTCATCATGTCGCGATCTCTATGTTTGATTACCTTATTCTGTCGCAAAATTGAATAAAAAAGTTTGTGAACAAAAAGGTGGAAAACATTGCATAATAACCAATGTCTGATATTGATATGAAAATACGGACTGCAATAAAAAAAAAACAGCACACAATGCATAAATAAGACAATCTTGTTTTCAAAACTAACCGAATATATGCCATTTTAATCTTTCACTAAAGAAAAATGAGAGTTTTTGCCAACTATATTTCATTTTATGAAAATTCAAACACACTTAGCTTTTAATGCTTCTAAACCTTTTTTTAACGAAGACTGGTGTACGATTTCCGAATTTATTAACCAGTGCCGACATCCTGTCTATCTGACTTGTAATAAGATGGCTGCGATCTTAGTCTACTACCATAGGTCTAACCAGTTGCAGTAATAATCAGACGAATCAGACAACCCGTAGTTGGGTTGCTGCCCCTGAATTAGTGAGGACATTTTGCAGTTTTTGGTCATTGTCTTGAATATTATTATATATAGCGATAAATTGTAAGCAGCAATAGTGTTGAGCAAAGTAAGATCTACAAATAAGTCAACATGACAAACATTGTCAATTGACCCTCTTAAATAATTATTGCCCTTTATAGTCAATTTTTAGCATAACATTATCGATACCAAGTTTATTGCAGTAGATATATACGCATTTCAACAACTAATATTGCTTCACTAAGAGCTTAATCACTTACCTTCCCCGTGTTGTTCTTTGCATGTTATTACGTCAGTGTGTGCCTGAACCACCAGGCATGGTCTCTATTTTTGCTTACAGCATCATACTTTATACAAACTACAAGGTCAAAATTTTTTTTTAATTGTTTCTGTTTAAATCAAAAATGTACAACCAAGACAGAACGTGTGAAATTACCTTGAAAAAGATAAAATGTTTATGTGTACAAAATCAGATGATAAAATGTTAACTAAACGTTTGTTTGTTTGTCTAGTATTTAACTTTTAGTTTTTGACAATTATTTAATCTTTGTTCATCTTTCTCACACATCAAATATAGAAGCAATTTTTACAAAGAACCGTTAATATTTGGAGAACCTAGCGCAAATGGGGCATCTGGAACGACTTCCGTAGATGTTGCTGATATCACTGTGCTAGAACGTAAAAACCAGAGGTAAATTTTTGAATATTGAAAATCTATAAGTGAAAAACAAGTATTAAAACAAAAAATAAATGTATTTAATTAATCGTGATTTGTTCCATTGTTGCACCAGAAATAATTTCAATTTGGATTTCTACCAATTGCGTATATTGACATGTGATATCAAACATTTAATACCTTATCTATGAACAGACATTTTGTTATCTTATTTTACCCAATGTGAAAAATGCTTTACATGACATGTTAGTATGAATCATTTCGAAAAATTGTATATACTCGTTTGATCTATCTTATGAAAACGGGTAAATAAACATAAATGTCTAAATATATATTAAGCATAAAACATATTAAACGTGAGATGATTCATTGCAACTGGAAATGTTTATCTTAGATCGGCTCTTTAGGTTCTGTTTGAATACTGGTCATATCACTTACTATTCATTTTGAGGTCACAAAACAAATATCTGCTAGAATGTCTTGATATCTCCACGCGACTTTTTGTAAATGTGTTCTATTATTGGAACATTTCAAAACTTTTTATTATTTCGTCCTTCAACTGATCTGATCCGAGCGCCAGGTATGACTCCTTTGTAGACAAGAACCGCGTACGAAATTACATGTCAAGTATTTTGATGATATTTTACAATAACGTTATCGATTCAAGTGCAGGTAGATGTTTCGTCCCCTAAGATATTACCAGCCCGATATTCAGTTTTTATGTGAAAATATTTAATACGATTAATAAACCTTTTTCTGTAAATTTAATGTTGATTTAAGGATTTGAATCTTTATAATTTTAATTCAAGGTTTTTCAGTTGTGCGGCATTGAAATGTATTATTAGGTTTGCCACAGTGTACAGATTCACTGTTTTCAAAGCAGTCTTCTTGAGTTTCATTGTTGGTGTTGACTACCAATATATATACTTCGTTATGTAATATACAACTTAGTACATATTGAAATATCATTACAATAATGAATAAAGCAGATTAATATGTATACATACATCCGAGAAATAATAACTGGATATTAACCTCAATGTTTTTTTTAAATATTATTCAACTGACCATTGTTTTCTATTTCATACAAAAATCAAGCTATTTTGAACTGCCAAGGTGTCGATTTCCGTTCCCAGACACAAAAAGTAAGATTTTATATACTAGTACGACACAGAATTACAATACGATGAGTATACAGAACAACGCGCTCCTTTTAGGAGATTTTTCTTCGTAAAATAAATAAGAGTAAAATGCATAATAGAATTTTAATAATATGATAGTATATAAAACGAACTTGGTAAGTCATCTGTAGTATTAACAATAAAAAAAAGCGTTGGTATTGTATTTCTCGTTTTTCATAAGCATGAATTTTTTATGAAGGTTATGGTACTTTGAATGAAAATAAGAAGAATTTCTAAATATCTATCCTATGTAGTAAGTCCTACAAAATTGATGATATAATAAATGAATGTCAAAGTCAAATTTTTATTTCTTAGTTATGTTTTGTATACATCTAAATCACCTGCTGAAATGTTGTTTTCAAAATTAAAATTGAAGTTGTTTTTATCATACTTTTAAAGGTACTTGTATCCTTGTTTAATTTAACTAAAGCTATAACGTGAAACTATGATAAAGAAGCGATTGATAGTTTTAATGTATGTATCTACTTTGTTGAGTTACAATTCAATTGTGACATGTTTTGCCAACTAACATTATTTTCAAATAATGTTTCTGCATAAAACCATATGTAAAAGCACATTGGCAGAAATGTTTAAGATTTTTTTCGAAAACAATGACATTTTATAATGTTATTACCTTTAGCATGTGTAATGTGAAATTTAAAAATTTCAAACATTAATGCATTCCTTGAACTTCCCATGAACACCATACAACGTTTAACCATTCACTATACACCATTTCAGCATACACCCTGTGCTAATACATCATACATCTTACACATTTGTACTATAAACCTCACGCATTACATCATTCTGCAATTCAATTTCAAACAAAACGTGCGACTACACATTTATATATCTATTTTAAAAAATGTTAACACAATATTGTAAATTAATGTAAAAAAATCAAAATCAGTTGCATAGTTTTGTATGGCGTACACCATTCATTTACACTATTCCCGATCGCACGTTACATCATTACACCATTCCCCTAACACCATACACCATATCACCATACACAATCTACAATTGCACTATATGCCATTCACCATACACCATACACCATACACCATACACCATACATCATACACCTTACACCATACACCATACACCATCTACAATTGCACCATATGCCATACACCATTACACAATACATTTTTGGGGAAGTTTACACCATCAAAGGGTTGTAAGAAGATGATCCAAAGTAGTTAAGGAGCAATATATTTAGTTGTGTATATGACTGACTGTTTTTCCCTCTTGATCACAGAGTCCGACAAGTTAAAAAAAGATATTAATGTATTTCATCATCAAC
Source organism: Mytilus galloprovincialis (assembly GCF_965363235.1). Taxonomy (NCBI): domain Eukaryota; kingdom Metazoa; phylum Mollusca; class Bivalvia; order Mytilida; family Mytilidae; genus Mytilus; species Mytilus galloprovincialis. The sequence goes on along the minus strand of NC_134845.1, from coordinate 75,879,711 downwards.
ACTGATAGCTAGATGTCGTTCTAAAACGGTTACTTTGAATTTTAAAAGTCTTAATCGAAAGAGTGAACCAAACATATGTTTCAGACTGTCAAAAACCGTTCCGATAATGACTGTGGGAGAGTACGTCTGTTCAGTCATATCAGGATAATTGTTCTGTAGCGTACGATTAAGAATTAATGAAATCATGTTCAGTCTAAAATCGGATATGCCTGAAACAGGTTGTTTTGTCGTCTTTTAATGTATTTTTTCATTAAACTAGTATTAAATTTTCATAATTTTTCGGTAATATTTTGACCATTCAGATCTTTCTTATAGTTTATTGGATCACAATGTCATTTTATTTTGTTGTTACCTGTAAAAACGTGTAATTAGAAGATGTGATATTGAATTACTTTAAACAAATATCATATTCAAGAAAAAAACATTTCAGAAAAGTTGTCTCAATGACAGTCATACAATTTTTTATCAAGCATTTTCTGACTTTTCAACATGAAGTTAATAATATATAGTTAATTTCTGTTTCATTAAATGGAATATTCATTTTGAACTCTCTGATCCCTTAACGTCCTAATTTCGACAAAAATACACATGTGCACATAACCTGATAAAACACTTTTATGATATCTCGCAAAGGTTTGTGTCATTGAGCAAACTCAGACAGAAATATGAAAAAGGATGTTTGACGCTTTCATACAACGATTGTATTGATTGAGCAAAGAAAAATAATGAAGGGTTATTTATATAGGTTCACCTAAATAAATTGGTTTTATACACACAAAACTATTTTTCACGTGCACCTTATGGTGCCTCATGTATGAAGAGTGAAGTCATATAGCACGTGACCTATGCCATTATGAATTGGAAATGGAGTAGTGTGGTCGATTTTATATAGACTAAACTCAATATCATTTCATTTTCATTCATGATTAACTTTATACACAATATTTATATTTACTGGACTATCAATATCATTCAAAAAAAAGAACAAACAAACATAAAATCAGACCGGACCGAAAGCCAGGGACGAAAAGTATAAGTATCAGACAAAGAGTGAAACAGACAGAAAGAAACGGATAAAACATAAAATTGTCGGACAAAAAGCTCGGCCGGATATATAACAAGTGTTAAAATGCAAAAGTGTCGTTGAAAAAGATAACAACAGCCCAAAAGGCACCGTTTCAAACCACATTATTTTGTTTCATCTTCTTTACAATTTTTTGAAAGAATCCAGATTTAAGCTTTCTAAAAAATCCTTTCAATCACCATGGAAAAAAACAAATCTTCCAATACATGTAAATGCAACCATTTGTTTGTTAATTTTTTTGGTGTTTATGATTTTGTTTTTGTGGGAGTCCCGATCCCATTTTATAAAAGCGATAGTTGATGTGTATCAAATATTTCCTACACTTTTTGAAAAGAATGATTGAGATGTAAATAGAATTGAATTGTTTTACTTCGTATTTAATAACTTATTTCAGCATAAGTCCTTTTCTCATTTTGAAATGCCAATATGTATATTTTATGACTTGTTTTTGTTTTGATAATCAAATATTTTTTTTGGATAAAAGTTCTATCATTGACAAACATATCATATATAAAAATGCACCTGCATTTTGATTTTTTATTACTAGCTTTTACACCGTCTCCACTATACTTCCAGAAAACCCCAGAAGGAGAAAGTTTGTAAAGATTGGAAACATCGAAGTCAGCATAATACAGGGAACGATAGTGGAAGAAACTGTAAGAGTTATCTACTTTGTGAACTTTTTATATCGTATGCAATAAGTTAGGCAAATCAAGATATGTGATAATTAGATAACTTTTCAGTAATTTTAAGATTTTGGAAAGAAAACATTTCTTTGGGTTTTTTTTTGTTCAACTATGTCTGATAACGATATACCACTCTGTGAAGTACATTTCTGTATCTCTTCTATTTTCATTTGAAGGTTGATGTTATCGTTAACAGTGTAAACCGTGACCTGGACCTTGAACCAGGTCTTGGGTCAAAGGCTTTAGCAAATGCAGGTGGGAATGCAATTCAAAAAGAATGTTGTGAAAAATATCCAAATGGGATAACTAAAAATGAAGTTGCTGTTACCAATGGCGGAAATCTAAAATGTCGTAAAGTTTATCATGTAACTTTACCCAAATGGGAAATGAACAACAAACAGGTAATAGAAGACTTTCGAGTTAAGCCAAAATAGGATTCATTTAATGTAGTACTTATTTTAGGTATAATAAGTTTTGGAAAATGACTGGATTGAAGATGAGGCTATTGACACTCCTTGGAATATCTCCAATAAATCGTGTTGGTCCTTTTTCCTTTTTTATATAATATAAAACTAATGTTATCCGTGGTGCTTATAAACATAACGTATTGAATTTGATCAAACAATAATGCACATAAAAAGCTGTATGTTTTTAAAAAGAGATTAGTTTTCAGGGGGGAAAAAAGATTTATTAGCGAATATAATTTTTATCTTCGGGCCAATGTTTCAGTTTCTATAGGGACATAGTTGGTTATTTTTTTAAATGTATCGCCCTTTGATTGTATCATTCTTTTTATTATTTTTTTTTTTGGGGGGGGGGGGGGGGGCATCAATATCAATGTGATCAGGATGAAGCTTGGGTAATCTTTTCTTTTAACTTTGTTAAACCTGTATGAAATTTTATGAATCTGGGATAGAAGATAGTAATCAGAACAAATTTAAACAATATATAAAAATAACTAATTTCTGTAATGTTTTGCATCTAACAATTGAGACACATTGAAGATTTTCAAACCTCAATAATACTATCAAAATGTAATGAAATTTTATAAAACCTAGATAGACGCTTCCTCATGATTAAAAGTACCGGCCCTTGGTGGCAGGACACCCCTTTAACACAATATAACAAATTTCAATTCACTTTTTTAACGTGTTCATGCTCAAAGTAATATGCTATTACAATAAAGTGGGTCTATATCATGTATATAGTGGGACTTTACCAGCTTTTTACTTATTTCTATTTAAAGACGGTTTCAGGTAATTCAAATATCATCAAAATTTTCACTAGAGACTACTACCCTTAGCATAAGCAAAGGGTTCGTTTGCTTGACAAAGTGCTGCTCATATTACATAGTTAAGTGTATATTTTTATAGGCAATAGAAACAGCTACCACAAATTGTTTGACAGAGGCACACAAGTCTAGTTTTAATTCCCTTGCCTTTCCTCCATTTGGATCGGGATATCTGAACTACCCAGATGAAGAATTGACAGATGCCATGCTCCAGTCAGTGATGAATTTTGAACAGTTACAACATTTAACTCCTATCAAATCTATTGTAATAGTATGTCACAGTACACAAGATTCTCTATTTAAGGTAGGTTTATGCATGAATAGACGTGACAACTGTAGTGTCAATACACATGTTTGATTTAATATTTGAATTAAAAATTGTCTAGATTTTCACGCATCTTTTTTTGGCAAATGTTATGTATGAATTTTTCTATTTGAATTTAGCAGAGGTTTACTTTGATTGAACTGTATTGTCTTGACTATTCTTGAGTTGGTTGACCGTTATGGAATAACCGTTTCACAAATGATATCGGATATGTTCCTTACGTCGTAACTACAATCCCCTTCCCTTTCAAGAATGTGACCTACCGAATTAGACTATTTACCAGATTTGTAATCACATAAGCAACACGACGGGTGCCACATGTGGAGCAGGATCTGCTTACCCTTCCGGAGCACCTGAGAGCACCCCTAGTTTTTGGTGGGGTTCGTGATGTTTATTCTTTAGTTTTCTATGTTGTGTCATGTGTACTATTGTTTTTCTGTTTGTCTTTTTCATTTTTAGCCATGGCGTTGTCAGTTTGTTTTAGATTTATGAGTTTGACTGTCCCTTTGGTATCTTTCGTCCCTCTTTTCGTGTAATGTTTGTTGCTTGAATGTAAGCAATGACCAAATTATTAGATACAATGTGTCTTATCTATAGAAAGGAAAATATGTATTTATCTTATTTCAGGTATTTGAAAGGAAAACAAGGGAAATATCAGGTAAGAAAAAGTAAAGTTATTCCTTAAACACTTATGGAGAACCTTTGACACATCTATGTTTCCTCTAGCTCATGGCAAAGAGATTGGATACTCTTTCTTAAAGATTTTTGTTTCTAAAGCCCTATGAACCTGACTTATATTTTAGTAATGCTAATGCTTAAAGTGTATCAACAGCTGAAGCAGGAAAAAGCTAGTGAATGCTGCTCTGTATTCAGAACTTTCCTGAAATTAAATTCGGATACGTCGACATAAACAATCACAATACTCAAACGCTAACTACATAGTACTGAGTTTTATATAAGTATTATCGCTAGTGTTGTGTGGCGTCTTGAGGTCAAGAATATATATCAAATAAAATAGTGAAGCACACATTTTGCCGTTATTGTAATTAACCTGAGGCGAAATCGAAAACAGAACAAAAACAAAATGATCCACATGATCCATTCAGAATATTTTGATCCGTAAACATTTCACGCACAATTTAGATAGATTTACCACGAGTTTTTAAATTTCTTATACAAGCGGTGATCATTAATCTCATTATTTTCCTGACGCAATTGGAAGTAGTAACGCCTTGAGCGAAGCCAATTGAATTAGCAATGACTTACCTACCAGTGAGGTTTGGCGTCTTCAAGACAAGAAAATTAGAAAAATTTACACTAAATATCAGCCACATTCATCATATGTTTAACAATACCACCAGGAACTCCAATTAAGGTAGTTCGCTACTCAGTTTCAAAATAACAAGCTTTTTATAACACAAGAATACATTGATAGGGGTCTAATGAAGGAACCAAAAGAGAGAAAAAAATGAATAGGTCCGTGTGCTTGTATTCGAGATATAAGCCATTGAAATTTTGGCGGGAATATATTCTCTCTTAAGTTCAAAAACTATTAAAAAATAACAATGATTTTGTTAGACTTTTAGAAATGGCTTATAAGTATACATGTAAAAGATTTATAAAAGAAAATTAGGTGAATGAACAAATTTTTTAAGGCATTCAAATGGATAAAACCAGAATATTCCGAAAATCTGACAACATTTCCAAAACTGACAAGCGAACATCCTGAAGACTTTAAGACGTTGAACAGCATCCAACCATCGTTAATAACGTTAGTGACTTACGTTCATTTCCTTTTACTTTCAGTTTCTATAATAACATAACTTCCGGTTTACCGCAAAATGTGTACTTCACTATTTTATTTCGTGTGTATTTTGCTTACCAATCAGAATTACACTGTATAAATATGATATATACTTAAATAAGACAGCAAACCAATTACACAAAAGGCTTAACTAAAATATTTATTCAAAATTTCAAGCTCTCAATCCTAATGAAAAAGAAGTAAACAAAGATTGTTTTTACGTCATTTCTGTTAATAGTACAAATGATAAGATATGGCAAGGGGCAACCATGAGTAAGATTCCTGATTAGGGAAAGACAAATTATCTTCCATTATAGGGGTATGTGTTAGAGTTTGATGTAGGAATTATGATCCAGCAAATGCTCAACAACTAAAATACCGAGCTCAGAGGAAAAATCAAAACGGAAAGTTCATATTCAAATGATGAAATCATATGTCCAAACACATCAAACGAATGGATAACAACTGTCGTATTCCTGATTTGGTACAAACATTTGTTGATGTACAAAATGGTGGATTAAACCTGTTTTTATAGCTAGCGAAACCTCTTGCTTATTTGACAGTTGCATAGAATTCCATTATATTGAAAACGATTTGAAAATAAAACAAACAGACATTTTAGGTAAAGAGGGTAAAAAAGGGGTACAGTAGTCAATACTGTATAACAATCTCAATCATTATAAAACCAAACACGCATACAGATATAACAGTAAAGTGTTTATTATTCTGAGATGCTTAAGGAGGCTCGAGAGTATAAAAATTTCAGAAAAAAATCAAACATTTGTTTTTCATTACAAATTTTATTTATTTCCTTTTGTAGTTGTTACTTTATCATATGGTACTAAAATCATTCAAAACAATCAATTCGTGTTGGCCCCAGATGACTTTCAAAATGTATACATCATTGAAAAAGCTCCAAATTATCTCCCTTTGGTGGAAAAATGCCATTTTTTGGCTCTAAAATTGAAATATCTTTTTCAACTCATCGGTGACCTATCTGTTTTAATATAATTTCCATATAAGCTGTACTTAAACTAAATAATTGTAAAATTTTAGCGATTTCTGTAATAAATTTCTTTTTTTTTATTTCGATATTACCTTTATTTCTCCTATTACTTCAACAGAAAAAAAACACCTTTACAAAAATGTATGCTTCTTTCAAAGGCAGATTGTGAGCGCAAATGAACGGTGACCCCACTTTTTTATTTTATTTTTCTATTAACTATAAGATAAAGTTCATTTATAGAAAAATACAGAGAAATCCTATATAAATGATTTAGACCCGCGAACCCCCTTAAGTGTATAATTTTGTTATACAGAAAAAGATATATTGTATCGAAGGACGAGCTTGCTGTATTTTAGAGAAGCAGTCACGATCTTACATTGTACACATATTATAATACAACTTTATGCAAGGATGAACTGTTCAATTACAGATCCTGTATATCACGGAGGCAGTTAATATCTTATGTATCTTCATACAATGATAAAATCCACAATTAAAGGTATTAGTATATGACGACATCAGTCATTATATATCGTTACTTTAAACAATGATAAATTACAATTACAGGTGCTGTATCTCAAGGAGGAAGTCATTTATGTACGTGTGGTAACATTAATGTTGTAATAAAGAAAGGAAATATAACTAAACAATGGGTAAGCAATTTCTTTAAATATATGAGTATAATATATTATATTACAGTTTTAAAGTACTATTCAGCTCTTAGATAGTAAGGCCCAGTGTCAGAATTGTACTTTACGAATTAAACTTTAAGATAAAAGAAATGATTTAGACTTCCTCATTGTGAACTTTCCATTTCTATGTAACAAAAGTGAATAACACAAATACTGAACTCCAAGGAAAAGTCCATAATCACAAAGCAAAACCAGAAGTTCATGCACACCAAACGTATGGATAACATCTGTCATATTCCAGAACTTTTTATATGTAGAAAATAGTGAATTAAACTTAGTTTTATAGCTAATTCAACCTTTAACTTCTCTAAATTTCGCATAAAACTCCATTATATTGGCAATAACATGAATAAATTGTGAACAGAACAAACAGACATAATGGGTCCAAATTTAAACTAGAGTCAAATCTGTTAACATGGTGTTTAAATCTTAATCACTATAAAAACAAACAAATACGTTATTAAAGAAAAACAAAAAGGCAACTAGACATAACACATTAGGTGAAACAACAGTCCAAGCAGCGCCCAGGAGATACGGTATTCCAATGCTTGTATTTCCTAACATGAATTCCTTGATAGAGGGTTACTGCTCAAACGGAAAATTTTACAAAGGTTCCGAGTGGTTCCTGTGAAGTTTAAGTCATTCCTTTGTTAACGTTACGGACGCTATCACGAGTTGGTTGACCGTTATTTGTTTCACAGATGATAGCGTCTATGTTCATAATGTCGAAATTATAATCCCGATGACAGTTCAAGAGTATGACCTATCGAATAAGGCTTATTACCAGGCCACACTAACATGAGCAATACGACGGGTGCCTGATACGGAACAATATCACGGTAGGTATAATGTCCGGCTACAATCGTGTTTTTTCGAGTGATTTGATCGGTCTTTTTCGAGTGTGACGACTTTTTTTCGAGTGAATATGACCAAAAATGTAAACAAACAGACTTCTTTTATAACAAGACGTGAAATAGAAGCTTGAGTTTGATATACAAGGTTATACATGATATGTTAGAATTTGAGATATAGGGGTAGTATCATTCTGACATTTTCGTTTAAAAAGTTAAACATAGCATTAAAAGGCTTATAATCCAAAATACCGAATAAAATGCGACAACTGTGAGGAGGAATCTGATTATGCAAATACAATAATTGGTCATACAGCAACTAAACACCGTGATCACTTCCATTCATTAAAATAAAAGTGTCTAAAAAGTGGAAAATATGAATATTAATCGAGACATTACAATGTTGTTCCTGGTGTCGTTCGAAGCACTGGACAATCTACATGATATAGCTGGTGATAGCATATGATATTCACATTTTACATTTGTCTATCATTGCTAAAGGATCATATTTAAGCTAATGAATTATTCATTTCATTGTTGATTTTATGTTATGGCAATAAAAATGGGGTGGATTAAAGGGAAATTCCGCGATCTTTTACTTATCATCTAATTATGTTCATCTTAACATAAAAAACACATTTGCAAAGTTTTAAATTTATATTCCTTCTAATAACGGAGAAAATCAAGTATCTGTAACTTTTTTGGTTGAATTCTCGAGTGGGTCGTGACGTATTAGCCCGATTTATTGAATTCTGGGAAAAAATAAAATCTGTTTAACTCTTATAGCTTATCGACAATATACGTAATTAAAAGCGCACAGCTGACGAATGGTCGTAGTTATTAACCACAATATAATAATGAACGAAAATGAATATGCATATACTGTTTTGTATTGATTGAATTAAACTCCTATAAAATTATCTCTAGTAAATGTTTTTGAATAAATTTAATTAATTATTGTTGAGCTTTTATTCATAAAATATTTATTGAACATTTTTACTGATATTGAACTGAAAATATTTCAGTTCTATGTATCGTTATTGTTTTGATAATCATTTCAATGCAACTAATGTGTGAGCAGAGTGTGTATATTATTTTGTAAAGGTCACTGTATTTTTCTCGGCTTGATGTCAATTCGTTTACCTTGTAGCTATTTAGCCGCAGGTGTGAGTTCAAGCGTACACAGGTATAAATGTTGTTATTTGGAAAGGATAAACAGAAAGGATTAGAAAGAGTATGATGTCACGATGTTAATACACTTAGATTTAATACACGATGGGAATAAAGATTTAATAATTAAATTGTGTAAATTAATTGAAAATAAAATTCAGATTCGTAAATACGAAAATGTATAAAAATAAAAGGAAACAATTTTTGAATACTTTCTTAGCGGCAATTGGCGTAAAGATTCAAATATGAAGTAAAAATTAGTAGTTTTAATCTTTAATAAAAACTAAATGCAATATTACCCAATTTGATATACCATTGTACATCTGTTTGATATCATTGACTTTACCGGAATTTCTTAACTTGTATTCAAATGTGGCTGTGTTTAAATGCTAATAAAACTATTGCAATTTTAAAGTTTTTAATTGACAAAAAAATACAACATACATGTTTTTTTTTTTAGTTTCTTTTTAACATTTTATTCTTACATGATTAAATTCATTTGACAATCATTTACACGAACTTTTTGTGAAAAAATACCAATTATCTAAGCTAAGGCATTATTTTTTTTAAGGATTTTTGAGGATTTTTTTTTAATTCTATGATAATATTTGTGCAATGTTGAACATGATAGCCGTCATTAATCCAAATAAGTCATACAGTAGTTGTAATAAAAGTTATATCTTAGTCATGCATAACTGATATTGACGAATTTAGAATAGTTCGTCCATACATCGTTGTTCTTGAAACAATCATTATTAGTATACATGTAAGTTTCCTGACGTATAAGAGCCATTGAGGATGAGCTCCAGAGAAAGCAGACTAGTAGCGTTTCGTTCGTTTGTTTGTTGGGAAAGGAGAGGAAATGCAACCGCTTGTACAGATAAACGACATAATTACCATACAAGCATTTATAATCAACACAATCAGAAACAGTTCCCATCGTTAGACGGGGAATATGAAGGCTTTCAAGAATGAACAAGTGACATGTCTAACTCGAACAGTTGGAAAACGGACTATCGACATCGACCGCTTGTTCTTGATATTTGAAATTGTATGCATATATACGTATACGTTTATGATAGTGATGAGTTCTGGTGTCTGACAAAAACTAAATTCCTTCATGGTTATATCTTGCCATACGTTTATATTGGTTTGTAAGGTGATTACTCAAAATCGTTATTTGAAAATCCTGTTTGTGAGATGTATATTCATTTCAATACAGAAATTTCGTCTATATATTTCACAAGTGTATAACACGGAGAAGCTCTGAAGGTTCATTACTCCCATTTTGTTTGGGTGTGAACCATCGATGTTGACAGCAATATCAAAGAATAAGATGATGTATAGAAAGAACTATGGGCGTCATGTGGCAAATATTACATGCATATCGGACAATGAGTTGTCAATCTGTATGAAAAGATTTCCAATACAACCATATTATTGAGAAGGAATGTTTACATGCTATACTCTCGTACTAGTATTACAGAATTCTTGTGGCGTTCACCTTAGACGCACATCTTTTTAACGATGTTTAAAAAAAAGACAGAACCAATTTAATGTCATATTTCCCTATTTTTTAAATATAACTAAAAGTCTTTCATCTGACAAGAATATCCCTATTTAGCGGACAAGTAATTTATTCTTTTTTCTGTTATTGAATACCAAGAAAGAAAAAAAAATCCCGAAATTAATTTGAAATTTTGATACTCAAAAGTTTCCCAGCAAAATATTCACATCCCTTCGGGATAATTAGTGTTCGTCCAGTGGCATATATAACAATTGTGATGACGAATTCCTTCCTTTGTTCGAGAACATTCTTTTTTTACTATGTCCACAACTTCAATGAACCAAAGCAAAAGTTATACATCGACCTGTATTTAAATCAAATTGGTTCTCTTCTTCTTCTGATATACAATTATTATAGTCTATCGACATTCGATGATTACATACTGTTGGCATATGTGGACTAGTCTATTTACAACACTTTTACCCCTATTTATTCAAAATATATATTTTTTTCTTATGTTCAATGTATACATGTATATATTTTAAATTGCGCTATAGTTCCGTTACTTTCTATCCAGTCGTATAAACGAATCGTCGGCAAGTGCGTACATTTTTTTAAATCAATATTTCTGGTATGTTCCAATCTGTCCTTCACTTTTGACAATGAGTATATATTACATTTTCCCAAATTCACCCTTGGAAAAAATATTTAAATAGATTTTAATTTCATCAAATCTTATATTTTGGGTATTATTTATATTTTTATGAATAATATTCTTTACACCAGAAATGTTATTTATAAACAAGCGTATGAGTTTGGTAATGACAAGTAAGACAGAGTTGTATATTATACATCTGATAGTTCAAAATGGAAAGTTAAATGTTATCAGCCGTGTACACTGATCAATACCTGCAGAAGTGAAACGATGCGTGAACTTGCAAGCCCGACAGGAAATTGCTGGAATACCTGGACGTGTCACCTCACACCCCTCACAATACCTTTGGAAGTAATACCTTTAGCCATGCTGGTGATCAGAAGAAGGAAGATCAAAATTTATTTGAAAACAGTTTATTACTTTAAAGAATTATGAACAAATTAGATTTTCGAAAACAATTTTCACGGAACACTTATATATATGATTTCAACTTTGACTTTTTACCTAATTCCAATATTAACAGTTTAAAAACAACAGACCATGTTCATTTAAAAAAAATAAGAACATTTTCCGTATCAAGTTAATTTGTCAGATAAAACAATCGTACGATTGACAAGATATTGACACGCAATTACGACTACATCGGTTACTGTAGTTTTTGTCCTTTGTGGTTTATAGACATATCGGGACTTTTAATCGGGGAAGACGACAAAATGGCGGAATGCAGAGAATTGATACTCTAAATTTAAAATCGATGGTGATCTCTTATCTAACGGAATAAAACTTTAATATCTATAAATTTGAGCATTTCTATATAGAATGGACATAATATCAATTTTTGATTTTTTTGCGAAGTTTCCCTTTAAGTGTGTGTGTGTATGTGTGCTATGTTTTTTTTTATTGATAGGTTTCTTTTATTAATCTCCGGAGTTAACCACTAGAAATATTATTAACTGTACAATCAAATGTAGCATGAAATAAAGTTAAAATGAATATGAGAACCCTATATCATGTTCTAGACACCGTTTTGTTAAGGATCAAGTTAATTCTAAATGAACACTGGAAAGTAGTTGTATAACGCTCTCCAAACATAATATTTGCATTGAATTGAAAATAGATTCATTTTGATATGTTGTTGATGACTTATTGGGACTAAGATATTGTTCTTTACCTAATTACAGTTATAAACTAGAAAAACAATCATTTTTGAAAGCCTAGAATACTTTCAAATTTTCTGTAAAAAATCCGGACCATTTGTCTAAAACCCCGGACGAATTCACAGTTGCTCTCGAAAAAACCCGGACAATAAAAAACACTGATTTTTTTGTTATCAAATACAAAGAAATTGAGCTTCTTTGTTTATCAAAACATATATAGTATTCAATAGAAGATGGGTAGTAATGTTAAAAACTGTTATAATTGTGACATATCCGTAAATTGAACTTATCGCATATTTTATCACTCGAAAAAATTGACCAAATCACTCGAAAAACCACGATCCTAGCCGGACACTATACCTACCGTGAATACATGTTTAAAATTCTGAGATACAAGAGATTAATCCCAGTGTTGGCGGGGTTCGTATTGTCCAGTCTATAGTTTTCTGTGCTGTTGTTTGTCTGTTTGTTTTTCTCTTTTTAGCCATGGCGTTGTCAATTTATTTTCGACTTGTTAAATGTCTCTCTGCTATTTTTTTGTATCTTTATATTAGTAAATAATGTATCCTTACCAAAACATATGTCACTTTCACCTAGCTTTCATTAACTAGTGTCTAGTAGTTTACTGATATGCAAATCCAGTTTTCAGAGAATAAATGACCAATTAGCATATATAGGAAAATATTTTAGTGAAAAGTTACTGTAATAGTATTTCAATAAGAAATAGACCACTAAGACCTGATTAAGCGGTATACGAATTTATAATGTTTTATCTTTTATCGCCGGCTTCACTTAGACCTATAGTTATCTTAAAGAATTTTAGGATTGAATTGGAAATCAATAGCCTCCTCACAATATAAAAGGTTATTCATACCTAAAATTCATGTTTCTTATGATGAGTTTAGGATTTCTTTCAAGGACTTACGGCCCCTATTATCAAGATGGGAAATAAGTTGTTACAAAGTTATCTTTAATTGTCTTATTGCTTCTTTGGTTATTTTTTCTAGTGTGATGTGATGGTGATTACAGGATCCAAAGATTTAAAGTTAAAAAACAGAAAGTTGTCTAAGTTGGTACTAGATGCAGCAGGACTAGACATACAGACTGCTTGTGATACTAAATATCCCTCTGGTGTGAACTATAGAGAAGTGGCATTCACCAGGGCATACAAACTTCATTGTAGATTTGTTTACTTTGGTTGTTTACCGGACTGGAAAGATACATCAGATAATCCACAACAGGTTTGTAAAATACACTATATGATTCAGGACAGCAGATATGCTGACATGTTGGTAATATTATCCAGGACAAGAAACATCAATCACTTTTGATAATCGTGGTCTATCAGATGTACATCTACTGTGATTTATATTGCAACTTGTATGCAGACATGTTTTTATGGTACAAAGTTTTCCATCACATTGACATGTTTTTTTGGTTACCCTTTTGAATTCCTGGAAATCACAAATGTGTGGTTAACACAATATTTTATAAAATAAATCATAATCTATATTTATGTACCTCATAAAGGCCGTTTACTCGATCTAAAGTGTACAAGTCATGAAATAAACTTTGATTTGAAAGTTATCATTTGCACAATGTATTGCCGTTTCTGATTATGCACCAAAATCAGTAAAGAAGTATGGAACGCCGGAACTATCTTATAGTGTAAATATTTAATGTGTTTTGTCGCTTTGCCTTTACGTCCTGTCATTTCTTCTTTGTGTTATGGGCACTCCCCGCCAGATGCCTTTATTTCCTGACACGGCATCTCTGTGTTATGTCAAATTAGTAATTTGTTTGGTCAAACAATTGTATGATATGTCATTGCTAAAAAAAATGCATTACATTATGGTGTAACTACTATATATTCTGTGAATCCTTCAAAACTTTATGATCAACCACCTTTACATTCTCTCATATATTATCTATGTTGTGTCTATTCTTCTTTTGCGTAAGTTAGTTAATAATTACGTCCTGTCTCAAGTGTTATTGTTATGTCAAATGTTCTAAACGTTTTGTTTTGATACACCTTTGTTCCATGTAAATCTCATGATATTATAGTCTTTTTGCGTTATGTTGTGTTTATACATATGTATCTCCAGTGAAAAACACAATATATCATGGTATAATTCATATGCGTTTTTCCGTACAGTTGATACTCTCTGTGAGCATTCATTACGTCATGTGCACATGCCTTTTATATTATGTGCAAACAACTTATACGTTTTGTGCAAACCTCGTTTACCTTATGTGCAAACATTGTTCCCCCTATGTGCAAACATCGTCACCCTATGTGCAAACATAGTTTACCTGATGTGCAAACACCTATTGCGTTATGTGCAAATACCTATTAAGTTATGTATAAAAACTACAACATTATGTGCAAACACTTTTACGTTATGTGCAAATACCGCTTACATTATGTGCAAACACCGATAAAGCTATGTGCAAATGCCTATTACATTATGTTCAAACATCTATTACGTTATGTGCAAACACCTGTTACGTTATGTGCAAACACCTATTACATTATGTGCAAACACCTATTACGTTCTGGTAAACGCTTTTTTGACACAGATTAAAACAAAACGCATCAATGATAAGCATTTTGAAAATAAAGAAAATTAAAAGTTTGACCTTTCTAACAAACTGTGGATTTTTATATATTGATTGGTGTAAAAATGCTATATATATACAATGTATCTCGTTTTATGGGAAATTATTTTGCTCTACTTTAAGAGTGTGCGTTATGCATAAAATTGAGAAAGGAAATGGGGAATGTGTCAAAGCGACAATAACCCGACCATAGAGCAGACAACAGCCGAAGGCCACCAATGGATCTTCAATGTAGCGAGAAACTCCCGCACCCGTAGGTGGCCCCTTAAAAAATATGTATACTAGTACAGTGATAATGGACGTCATACTAAACTCCGAATTATACACAGGAAACTAAAATTAAAAATCATACAAGACTAACAAAGGCCAGAGGCTCCTGACTTGGGACAGGCGCAAAATTGCGGCGGGTTAAACATTGTTATGAGATCTCAACCCTCCCCCTATACCTCTAGCCAATGTAGAAATGTAAACGCATAACAATACGTACATTAAAATTCAGTTCAAGAGAAGTTCGAGTCCGATGTCAGAAGATGTAACAAAAGAAAATAAATAAAATGACAAAAATACACTACTAGTAGTTAACTGACATGCCAGCTCCAGACCTCAATTAAACTGATAGAAAGATTATGTATTCATCATATGAATATCAGGCCCAATCCCTCCCGTTAAGGGTTTAGTGTCATACTATCATAAAATATATGAGAAGAACATAACCCGTGTCATGCCAACAACTGTTTTTGATAAATGTTTTTAGTTCCGATGCAAAGAACCTATAAGTGAATCCATTCTTTGAAAATTTGTTCACTTTACTTCTTGAAAATTTTTAAAAATATGCAGACACGATTCTAGTTTCCGAGAGGTGCAACCGAAAGGAACAATACGATATAAAAAGGAAGATGTGGTACGAATGCCAATGTGACAACTCTTCACAAGAGACCAGGATTTGTTATTACACTCCCAGTAGGGTTTTCATGTAGCGAGAAACGTGTACTAGATTAATGCTACAAATGTCATGACGTCTCCCACGATTCATGTAGCAGCTAAGGAATCCTATGAAATGTTTAAGATTTTATTTTCGTTCATTTCCTTTAACAGTTGTGAATATTATTCTGAATAATCTTCCTAAGACTTACTATTTCCTCCGTCCCTGACAAGGCTTGTTGAGACGGTGGGTGTCCTGAAAAGGGTTGGTCAGGTGACCCGTCCCTCTTTTTTGTCAATTTGTTTTTTAAACTAACAGGGATTTTGGAAAAATTTGATCCGATTTTGGATCAGACATGTAGAAGGGTATAACAAAAAGCTGCATTTTCTCTAAAAAAAAACCTTTCATATTAAAAACTGCCTTATCCTGTAATCCACAAAAATGACGCATACACATATTTCTTCTAAATGAAAGGGTTATCAGCCTTGTTTCACCTTCACTGGCCATACTCGAAATTAAATCCCACAACTTGACACTCCAGATAATGACTTTCATTTATCCGTATTTGGTCCAGTAACTTTTCGAACCGTGTCATCAAGAACGATACAAAAAAAATACATATTCTAGTAAATTGATATTGTTTTTTTCTATTATTTTTTGTATAAGTGATGTGCATATCGTTTCTATAATGTTGTCTATAAGAATAAATAAATAATTTCGTTGCTAAAATGGTCATCATAACATAATTTTCCCTTTGAATTTCAGAAAAAAACTGACTATCTATAAAAAAAATGTGGTATGAATGCCAATGAGACAATTCTCCACGAGAGACCACATGACAAAGAAATAGATAGCAATAGATCCCCTTATGGCCTTTAAAAAAAACCCATATGGCATAGTCACCTAATCTATTTATTTTTTTACCCCATTTTTTTTCACCAGTTTAAAAAAACCGGTTACAGTTAAGTAATACGCTTTAATCCTGCAATTAGCTAGTTATTGTATACAAATAACAGATAAACAACATTTTTTTTGCTTTGTTTGTACATGTACAAATAAATTTTCCTGCTACCCGCTTCCATGTTGATCAATCGGTAATATGAATATTTCTTTCTGGGTAATAGTTTATTTTGGGGTTTTCTTCTAGTCCGCGTTTCAATAATTGTAAAAATCAGAGACAATGGTTAAGATTTAAACAACTTATGCTCAAATATCAGGTGTAAATTGTCAACAATATATGTACATTGTCAGAAATATAAAATGTATTTGTTCTCGCTGGGAAACAGGGGAAAATTCGGCAAGCCTCGTTTTTCGTCCTGTTTCTGAAGCTCGTACAAATGAATTTCACGTTTACCGACAAAGTACATTTATAATCAATACATTATTCCACAGTTGTTGATATGGATTTATCTTTTTGTTCAATATTTCATAGATATTCGTATAAATTAGAAACATCAACTTATTTTCCGAACGGAGAGTCATACATTCAATGAATATTATTGCGGGATATACAGTATAAATGGTAAGCTCCGATGCGTTTAGTTATGAACGCAGATGGTTCGATAAATATAGCTAAATACACAATTAAGCCAAATGTTCATAAAAGATGTTCATAAAAGGGATTTGCTGCACATCATAATTCTGAGAAATCTTATTTTAAAAAACATAAAATTTCATACAAATATATTCTATTGGATCTAAATGTTATCATTCTAAAATTTATCTTTTGACAGTTTCCGTTAAATATTGCCATTTGTAGATATATCGGCTCCTTTTCTAGGCTACTGTTAAAGCGAGACGTTTTTTTTTAGTAATAGCTAGCGAGGCATGAAGTTCATATGATTCAATCCAATTTATCCTCTAAGTGCGGAAACAATCTTAAATTGATGCAATCTTGTTCGCCTTGAAATCAACGTATCATATTTAGTCAAAATTCTTTTAAAAAATCACTTATATAACGAAAAGAGTGTATTGGTATGTTTGCACATAGGATGGTAATATGCGTCTAGTGTGGTGTGGTCATAGACTTAACATCCACCATCAGCTAGTCCACTCTGTGGACGAAAAGAGAGCCGAGTGCGTCAGCCTCTCCTGCTGGTACAAAGCCTCTACACCATCAAGACTCTTGCAATGCCTCCCCGCGGTAATACACGGATACTGGGGTCTAGTATCTCAGGCTAATTTGCAAGGGATCTCAGAGCAGCAAGGGCCTTAGAGATGCAGAGTGCAGGCCCACCGGCGTGTGGACACGCCCTGGCTCTCATCAACCTTGCCCCAGCTATGGGTTAAATGCCCCACTGCCTTGTGGGTGACTTGGGAATAGTCAAAGGCTATGGAAGTTAATCCAAACAGAAAATCCGGGTAGATGGAACTCGTTAGCAACAGCAATCGTCTAAGGGATGGAAAACCCCTACAGAACAACCCGACCCTTCACGTAGAAGGTTTAGCTTAGGGCCAACACCCCTAACTTGTAAAAAATATTACGTTACAGAAACGACTACAGAAGAAAACCCTCTTACTCGTCAACGGCTTGAGATAGAGGTAAACACAAAATCAAAATCACGAGGACAACATATGACGCGAAGGCCGATGAAGTTGTTCTCACCTAAGTATCCAACCAAAATTGGGACTTGGAATGTACGAACACTGTATCAAAGTGGAAAGAGCTTGCAGACAGCCAAAGAAATGGACAGATACAGTATTGAAATTTTAGGACTCAGTGAAGTAAGATGGAATACATCTGGCATGACAACGTTAAACACTGGTCATACCATCATCTACTCTGGTAACAAAAACGCCACTGACACTCATGATAAAGGTGTTGGATTCATGCTTACTAAAAAGGCAAAGCAGTCTCTCTTAGAATGGAATCCTGTGTCTTCTAGAATAATCACTGCCAGGTTTGACACAAAATTTCAGAAAACAACCATAATCCAGGTTTACTCACCAACAAATAATGCAGATGAAGAAGAGAAAGACGACTTTTACAACTCTCTGCAAACCACTGTAAATTCTGTTCCAAAACGAGACATCCTCATGATACTAGGAGACCTCAATGCAAAAGTGGGTAAGGACAGGACAGGGAGAGAAAGAGAAATGGGACCAAATGGAATCGGTGAAATGAACGAGAACGGTGAAATCTGTGCTGATTTTTGTGCTGTAAACAGTCTTGTAATAGGCGGTACACTTTTCCCCCATAAAAACTGCCACAAGGTTACTTGCGTTTCGCCGATTGGAGTGAAAGAAAATCAGATAGACCATATTGCTATATCCCAAAGATGGAGGTCATCTCTACAAGATGTGCGAAACAAGAGAGGAGCAGATATAGCATCAGATCATCACCTAATCATTGCAAAGATACAACTAAAACTACTATCAACAAAAAAAGCAAAATCTAGAAGAAAGAAATTTAATGTTGATCTATTCAAAGACCCTAAAGTTGTTCAAGACTACCACATTCTGCTGCAAAACAAATTTAGTGTACTTGAAAATCTACATGATGAAGAAACTAGCATCAACACAGCATGGGAAATGACCAGAGATTCTATTGTTCTAGCATGTGAAGAAACTGTCGGCTATCTCCAACAAAACCGCAAGCAATGGATGTCAGAAAATACCTGGAAAATTGTCAACGAAAGAAAACAAGTGAAAGAAAAAGTTCTAACTGCTATAACTAGACAGCAAAAAAAAAACAGACACAAGAACAGTATAGCAATAAAGATAAAGAGGTGAAGAAAAGTTGCAAACAAGATAATAGGAACTTCGTAGAACAACTAGCCAAAGAAGCCGAAGCTGCTTGTAGCAAGGGAGACATCAAAACCCTATACAACATTACAAAGCAATTAAGCGGTAAACCACCAACTTCAAATACACCTATCAAAGATAAAGACAACAATATCCTCACTAAACTGGAAGATCAACTTGAAAGGTGGAAAGAACATTTCGAGCAGGTTCGTAACCGGTCCCCACCTACAGATCCATCTGAATTACAAAATGGTCCAATATTAAACATCAAAACCAGCAAAATAACAAAAACTGAACTTAACAAAGCTATCAAAAGTCTAAAAAATGGAAAAGCAGGCGGCATTGATAACATACCACCAGAAGCTATAAAAGTCTTGGATGATACATCTGTCCTTAGCCTGTTACAACTTCTAAATAAGATCTGGGAAGAAGAAGAAATACCAGATGATTGGATTAAAGGACTTTTGGTAAAAATCCCTAAGAAAGGTAACAAGTCGCTTTGCAAAAACTGGAGAGGTATCATTTTATTGTCCATACCTAGTAAACTGCTCTGTAGCACCATCCTTAGCAGAATGAAAAATGAAGTCGACAAGATACTTAGAGATGAACAAGCTGGCTTTAGACAAGAAAGATTATGTGTAGACCAAATAGCCACATTGAGAATTATTATCGAACAGACAATAGAATGGCAGACGACACTATACCTAAATTTTGTGGATTTCCAGAGAGCTTTTGATAGCATTGACCATCAGGTTCTATGGGACATTCTGGCACACTATGGAATCCCGCAAAAGATCATCAAAATGATAAAACTGCTTTACGACCAATTTTCCTGTCAAGTTATACATGGTGGAACTATGACCGAATCATTCCCTGTTACAACTGGGGTACGTCAAGGTTGTCTTCTCTCTCCTCTCCTTTTCCTAATAGTAGTTGACTGGGTTGGTAAATCAGCCTACAAAGATCCAAAAGGCATCGGATGGACCCTCACAACACGTCTTGAAGATCTCGAATTTGCTGATGACATTTGTGCACTATCCCATCGCTTTCAAGATGCACAACATCAGACCAACAGTCTTGAAACAGTAGCAAAAAAAAAAAGGCCTATACATCAACGCACAAAAAACTAAATCAATGAGGCTAAATACAAACCAGCAAGATTGTCTTAAGATCGACGACTCTACTGTTGAAGATGTTCAACAATTCACCTATCTTGGAAATATTGTCAGTACATCAGGAGGCACAGATGAAGACATATCGGCAAGAAAAAAGAAAGCTCAATAGGTATTTTCCATGCTTAAACCTGTTTGGAGGAGTAATGCTTTAAGAACTAGCACAAAGTTAAGGATATTTACCACCAATGTCAAATCTGTACTCTTATACGGATCAGAAACCTGGAGAGAAACAGCTGCATCCATCAAATCTATACAGACTTTTGCCAATAAATGTTTGAGAAACATCCTCAACATCAGATGGCCAAACAAAATAACCAACAATGAATTATGGAGAAGAACCAAACAACAGCCAACAACCCAGACAATAAGAGCAAGAAAGTTGAAGTGGATCGGGCATACCCTCAGAAAAAAGACACACACATTACCAAGCAAGCCCTAGAATGGAACCCCCAAGGACATCGAAAAAGGGGAAGGCCAAAAAACTCCTGGCGCAGGGGACTAACAACCGAGCTGAGTAAAATAGGGATGACCTGGAAAGCAACAAAACGAACAGCCATGGACAGGAAGAAATGGAGAGACACTGTAGTCGCCCTATGTCCCCCTTGGGACGAAGTGGATTAAGTCAAGTAAGTCATAACGAAAAGAAAACTGTGACAGACTTTAACACGAAAGGGAAGGCTTAAATTCTTTTGTAATTTTCCTGCTACTGATTATAAATTAAGAAGTTCACTTGCCATGTTTTGTATTGTTGAAATGTCGGAAACTTCTTGTTAATCCGTTTAAAGCACCACGAAACAATTGCCAGCTAACTCCCAGTTTTCAAAAATCTTTAAATGTGCAGTATGTCATTGATACGATTTGAGTTCTCAAAATGAATCAAGATAAAATAAGGATAATAAGACATTGGTAAAAATATAAAACCCTTGTTATGTTTTATTACTTTTTGAGAACATCTTTATGTTAAAGATATGAATCAAAGTACTGAAGTACTGAACATCGGATGACCGCAAGTTCTTGTGGACGGTCACAAACACTTGTCTCAGTAAACCAAACCACATCTGTTTACCTGAAAGTGACGGTAAAGTACAGATATATATTTTTTCTGAGGCAAGTCCGTGCGTGGACGATAAATTCAACCTCATCGTAGTAGTGATACAAATCAGTAAACTTATATAATGTTATACATTATTTTAATATTTGTAAATTACAGTTACATGTATATATAATTTTCATCCATTTTTATATCATTCTATTGCACTATATTAATTATAGTGTTGTGCAAGTGCATGGTGGACACTCTTCTGTAATAACTCGATTTTTCTAATAGATTGAATTTGAGTGGGCATTCATATTTTCCAGCAAAACATGCAATGTCCAACTCAGAGAGAAGGAGCAAAGACAGATAACTCTGCATGGGAGATTGCAAACGTTCTTGAGATATTCTTCCGCATGCGGTAACACACTTTTTCTGTACGTGTATATAAATATTAAAGATTTTTTACTTTATTTATGTTTCTAACGAGTTTAACGACATTTTCACATTATTCATTTATGTTCAAAAAAATATATTTTTAGGAGTATCCATTTAAAATGAATTAAAAACAAGTGATAAGGAATGTAATTTTGCACTCGATAATGTCCGCGTATTTATTATTATCATGTTTATAGATCGGTTACAATCTTAAAACGAAGGTTACGTAATGGAAATTTAGGCGAAGGCAATACACATGAATGTCCTCACGGTCATCCGATGTAAAATGATTAGAGAAGTTGTTCATTAAGATATCATTAGATAAACAAACACACGTACCTAAACATTTTTTCTCTCTTTGATTTCTCATTCAATGACCAGTGGCGGAACCATAATTTTTGAAAGTGATGAAGCTGCGTTTGTTGGATCTATAAGCAGTTTGATTAAGAGGGGGCTCGGGACTCAGTTTTGCCAAAACTCCCTGCTAATTAAAAAATAAATACAAGATAAGAGGTGGCGAGAAAATATCTTCGTCCTCGGTCAATATAATCTGAATAGACGCATATATAATGTGTTGACCTTTTCAAAAGTCTATAATTCATTTTGGTCTCTTGTGGAGATTTGTCTCATTGGCAATCATACCACGTCTTCTTTTTTTATATCAACTTATTTTCCGTTCATATTTTCCGTAAAGAACTGAGGTTGCATTTTGTTTTTTGCATGTATCTTTTTTTTGCTTTGAATAACAGGGCAGAGCTTTTAGTTTCAGTCGATATACACGCCATCTTGAAAAAATTACTTGTCACATATAAATTCTGTTTGGTTGCTACATGGTGTGGCTAATATTCAGCAACAACTATTGGCTTAAATGAGATAAAGAATTACAGACTGTTCTCTTCTGGGGATATTAAGCCATCAAATGCCGGAAAATTAACTATGTGTATTACATTTCAGATCAAATGTTATTAATTCATGGTCGTTTTATTATGCATATATTACACACTGAAATTGAAAATTGAAATATCAATCATTAATACGTCTTTATTTGCATTGCTAATCTGCAATAAGCACGATTTGTTTGCTAAAAAATGTTCCTGTACAATTTTTAAAAAAATGCATTAAATGTATTTAATGATTTTTGTCAATCTAGGCACATCTCCAGAGAGACACACCTCGAGAATCGTGTCTATATATTTGTAAATATTTTAAATGTTCAACAAGTAAAGTGAACAAAATATAAAAAGAATGGATGTATAACGCACGCTCTTTAAGTAGAACAACAGAATTTCCCCTAAAAACTAAATATTTATATAACATTTTTATATCAATCAATATATAAAAATACCACATTTCTTATACTTAATCAACAACCCGATGCACAAATATAACCTTCAGTTCACATTCAGCATCCAATGGAAATTACCTTGAAAAAGAATACAGCGAAGTAGTTCAGAGCTTTTTAAAAAAGCTAAAACTTATAATTTTCTTAATTTTCAAAGTGTATATCACTGATGCGTTTTGTTTTAATCTGTGTCAAAAAAGCGTTTACCAGAACGTAATAGGTGTTTGCACATAACGTAATTGGTGTTTGGACATAACGTAATAGGTGTTATGTCACAGTAAATTTGATCCGGTAGTACAATTTGTCCGCCAGACTTTTTTCCTAGTTAATCAAGTTCATGTCCATGATTTTACTAGGAATATAAGTCCTAGGACAATTGTTTCTAGGAAAATAAGTCTATAGCTAGTAATATATGTCTGGTACTTGTTTTCCTAGGACAAATTGTCCCAAGACTTGTTTTATCTAATAGCGTTATTATATCATAAAATATATTCAAAATAGAAGAAGAAAAAATGTATAATGAGATTGGAAAATTTCCTTATTTTTTTCCAATTAAAATGAAGGACATTTCCTTTAACCTAATTAAAACATGAATATTGAGTTTCCATTGCTTATAACATTTTCGTTTTATAATAAAGGACATGGACATTTTTACATAGGAATACTAACTAATGACATGGACAGGATTTCCTAGGAAAATTAGTCTGGGGACATAAAATTTATTTAAAAAATTGATACACAACTCTTTAACAATTATATTAAAACATATTACATTGATAGTTACCTTTAAAACTAAAGGCTTGGATATTTTAACCTAAAATTATAAATGACATTCACATGATTTCCTAGGAAGATAACATTTCTTAAACAGATTGAACAATATTAAAACATATTACATTTATATTCACCTTTTAAAATTAAGGGCATGGGCATTTTAACCTAAGACTATTAATGACATGGACATGATTTCATAGGAAAATTAGTCTGGAGACATAAATTGTATCAAAAATATAAATATGCAACTCTTAAACATTACTAAAACATAACATTTAAATTTGACTTACGTAAAAGAAGAATAGACACAACATAGATAAAATATGAAAAAATGTAAAGGTGGTTGATCATAAAGTTTCGAAGTATTCACAGAATATATAGTAGTTAAAGTATGATGTAATGCCTATTGTACACAACAAACTTTAACAATGACATATCATACTACTGTTTGACCAATCAACTATCTAATTTGACATAACAAAGAGATGCCGTGTCATGCAATACAGACATTTGCACATAACATAAAGAAGAAACGACAGGACGTAAAGACAAAGCGAAAGATTTACACTATAAGACAGTTCCGGCGTTCCATAAAGAAGTTTTGCAGAACTTTATTAAGTAGGGAATATCAAAGCCTAACATGGCCTCTAGATTTACAAAACAATGAAAAAAAAATAAACCTAGCATAATTTGCCTCCTAAATTGTTAGAATATGAGTCAACTGATTGTATCTAGGAAATTGATTTTTAATGACGTCCCAATGGTTGGTGAAAATGACGCCATTATCGAACAATAGGCACAAATGCAGAAATTGAATCGTTTGCCTACATTTTGACTACCGCGCCATGCTTGTATCTATTTGAAATTTTAACATTTTGAAAAGATCATACATATTAAACTTCAGATAAAATATCTTCTTGGTGAACAGTTGGTGTGATAGTTTATTTTATATTTTTTGTAGCCAAGTAGTCAATATAAAAATTTATACAACATGTTTCAAACATAATAAATAAACATCAAGCGTATGATCCAAAGTTAATACCGACACAGCAGACCAACGCCAATTAACTAATAAAACCTCAATGCGTTGACCTTAATAGACCTTTAATATGAGAATTACAGGCGTGAACAATGATTAGAGATGTACAAATAAATATAAATTAACCTTGACCGCAGATAATTGATAGCTTTTAATGACCGTCTATAAGAACGATCACAGACAATATACCATAATTACGAAAGTAGTTATTGTTGATATAAAGCCTGTAAACCTCAAGCAGGAAGTATTTCAAGATACCCAGTCTGATTTGTTTGAGTACTGAAAAAATATAAAACATAATAAAATAATTATTTTTATTATACAAATATTTGGGCTTAAGGGCAACACTTTATGTTACAGAAAACTTCCTTGGCGTCAGTGAATAAAAAAGCGATGACTGTAAACTAACTGACGCCAACATTGTACTTAACTATCCGAGCAGTGTGCGCGGCACACTGCGTGAATGCTTGAGGATATTTTTTCTCTAGTATCATGTAATTCACTCAGTTCTGTCATATTGTAAATCAAGAACAAAACAAATTACATGCAACCTGCAGTTGACACAAAACACACAGTATGTACATAAAATGTTAGTGTGTTCTCAGATAAATAAGGATTATTTGCCGCTAAAATACTGTGCCTGAGCTACCCACATATCTTTGACAGAAATGCGTCACCATAGGAGTATTTGCATACACGTGTGTGTACGACTACCTATCTACTTGTTTCAGAGTTCTTTAGCAAGCCGTTCCCGAGCGGTATAGCCTTACTTGATTTTCCACGTGGTACCGAATAAGAGAAAATCTTTTTGGGCATAGACCGACGTGAAATAGAGCTGTTGAGCAATCGAGATGAGACTATTCCTCGTTAAGGCACGTATGCACCCTAACTACTCAGAAAATGTTCAAAAATGTCTGGCCTGATCATTTAAGGTAGATGGGGTGTCTAAATTATAATCCATAGAATCTCTTAATAATTTGCCAAAATGTAGTTCATATCCTGCATGTTTAAAAACATTAATAAAAAGAATTGGTCACCGGACTTATTTTCACGTTACAGGTTGTTCAAAATTGTCAAGATTTTGTATAGATTATGCATGGAAAACCCATTTTTCCGCTATAAAACGCAAACCACACCATAGAATTTTGAGATAAAATATGAGAAGATAGCTTCAACATTATGCTTTCAGATAAGAAAAAGAAAAAATGGGGTCACCGGACTCGTTTTCTTGCTACATGTAAAAATGGGTAAATTCCTAACACATTCTATTGTAAAAGTAACACTATCTGGATTATCTGCCCTTGCATTTGAGTTGCCTCCCCTTATTTGACAAAGTTGGAAAAAAATTAATCAAACAAAAGAATTCTTATTTTTGTTAAATACAATCATAATCGTAAACTAACTGACGCCAACATTATACTTAACTATCCGAGCAGTGTGCGCGGCACACTGCGTGAATGCTTGAGGATATTTTTTCTCTAGTATCATGTAATTCACTCAGTTCTGTCATATTGTAAATCAAGAACAAAACAAATTACATGCAACCTGCAGTTGACACAAAACACACAGTATGTACATAAAATGTTAGTGTGTTCTCAGATAAATAAGGATTATTTGCCGCTAAAATACTGTGCCTGAGCTACCCACATATCTTTGACAGAAATGCGTCACCATAGGAGTATTTGCATACACGTGTGTGTACGACTACCTATCTACTTGTTTCAGAGTTCTTTAGCAAGCCGTTCCCGAGCGGTATAGCCTTACTTGATTTTCCACGTGGTACCGAATAAGAGAAAATCTTTTTGGGCATAGACCGACGTGAAATAGAGCTGTTGAGCAATCGAGATGAGACTATTCCTCGTTAAGGCACGTATGCACCCTAACTACTCAGAAAATGTTCAAAAATGTCTGGCCTGATCATTTAAGGTAGATGGGGTGTCTAAATTATAATCCATAGAATCTCTTAATAATTTGCCAAAATGTAGTTCATATCCTGCATGTTTAAAAACATTAATAAAAAGAATTGGTCACCGGACTTATTTTCACGTTACAGGTTGTTCAAAATTGTCAAGATTTTGTATAGATTATGCATGGAAAACCCATTTTTCCGCTATAAAACGCAAACCACACCATAGAATTTTGAGATAAAATATGAGAAGATAGCTTCAACATTATGCTTTCAGATAAGAAAAAGAAAAAATGGGGTCACCGGACTCGTTTTCTTGCTACATGTAAAAATGGGTAAATTCCTAACACATTCTATTGTAAAAGTAACACTATCTGGATTATCTGCCCTTGCATTTGAGTTGCCTCCCCTTATTTGACAAAGTTGGAAAAAAATTAATCAAACAAAAGAATTCTTATTTTTGTTAAATACAATCATAAATATGATCAAACATGGTATTTTCTATATTATAATGAAAATTCTCACACATGAATTACCTACTACTATAAAAATTTGCACATTTCATCAAAGATCTAGACCTTGTTTTCTAGTATTTCAAAATCCAAGATGGAGGAAGACACCCTATCTACCTTAAAATAGTAACATAACGTGAACCATAAAGGCACAACATCTTCATAAAAAATCGGCGGTGTTGGGGCGGCTGGAGGGTTGATTTGAATTTTGCACTTCTATACTGCTACTAACTTATCAATGCAACTGACTGAATAAACCTGACAAAGATTGAAAAATTAACACGTACACCAAGTCATGAGACGGTTAAGAAAACATTGCCGTCTCTACCACAGACTTCATAAATCTATAGTAATAAAATGTGTATCGTCCACCTAAATAAATAATGATTTTAACAGAAGCCGAGTCGGACAGAACATGAAACATTAATATAAACATCAATTAAAAATTTCTAATTTATACAACATGTTTCAAACATAATAAATACACATCAAGCGTATGATCCAAAGTTAATACCGACACAGCAGACCAAAGCCAATTAACTAATAAAACCTCAATGCGTTGACCTTAATAGACCTTTGATAAGAGAATTACAGGCGTGAACAATGATTAGAGATGTACAAATAAATATAAATTAACCTTGACCGCAAATAATTGATAGCTTTTAATGACCGTCTATAAGAACGATCACAGACAATATACCATAATTACGAAAGTAGTTATTGTTGATATAAAGCCTGTAAACGTCCAGCAGGAAGTATTTCAAGATACCCAGTCTGATTTGTTTGAGTACTGAAAAAATATAAAACATAATAAAATAATTATTTTTATTATACAAATATTTGGGCTTAAGGGCAACACTTTATGTTACAGAAAACTTCCTTAGCGTCAGTGAATAAAAAGCGATGAATGTAAACTAACTGACGCCAACATTATACTTAACCATCCGAGCAGTGTGCGCGGCACACTGTGTGAATGCTTGAGGATATTTTTTCTCTAGTATCATGTAATTCACTCAGTTCTGTCTTATTGTAAATCAAGAACAAAACAAATTACATGCTACCTGCAGTTGACACAAAACACACAGTATGTACATAAAATGATAGTGTGTTCTCAGATAATTAAGGATTATTTGCCGCTAAAATACTGTGCCTGAGCTAGCCATATATCTTTGACAGAAATGCGTCACCATAGGGGTATTTGCATACACGTGTGTGTACGACTACCAATCTACTTGTCTCAGAGTACTTTAGCAAGCCGTTCCCGAGCGGTATAGCCTTCACTTTATTTTCCACGTGGTACCGCATAAGAGTAAATCTTTGTGGACCGACGTGACATAGAGCTGTTGAGCAATCAAGATGAGACTATTCCTCGCTAAGGCACGTATGCACCCTAACTACTCAGAAATGTTTTTGGGAAACGATATTATATTTGGCCAAAATAAAATATCATAGCCCAAAACGAAATATGTAACATTATGTTGCCTGCCCAAGTTGCATATTGAGTAACCCCAAAAAATGAAGATGTTGTGCCTGATGAAGCCTTGTGTCTTGTTAAAATTAAGGTTGATCTAGAGAAAAATTGATGTCAATATAAAATTCCTTTACCACAATATTTAGATCAACGTGAGAAGAAAAGACACAAGGCTAGGATGGAGGACAAGTTACAAAGTTATAACCGATTGTAAAAAACGTTTTCTGCATGGTATCTTGTTATTTAATCTTTTCCAGCGCGGATTTAATATCCAATTTAGAAGTTCAAATGTAACGTTTAAAGCAATCTGATTTCCAACGTCCCAGTGTTTGTATCATGCTGTCCTCAATACCTTGAGAACTAGCACTTGTGGCCGCACCTGATCGAAAAGAATGTCCGCTATAATCCTTGTCACTATATCCTAATGCTATGAGTATTGTTTTCAGCTTGCTTATAAAATAGTTCCGGGAAAGTGGTTTTCTCTATCTCTATCTTGAACAAGGAAATTATAATACCTTGTCGGAATATATCTGTCTTTGTAGCTTTTAAATTAACAGTTACTTCGCATTCTGAAACGAAATTTATGTCAGAAACGCATAAATTTGAATCTGGATCAAACACAGTTCTACATGTAAACTCATTGCATCTCAGGAAACCATTAAATGCCAGAACACACGATGTTTGAAATGTTAAATCCATATAATCATGATTGAAAAATCAACATAGCAATCAAGTTACTATTTCTTGTAAAATTTTAAACGTTATTGGTAACTTTTGTCGTAATGGCTTACTCTCAGATTTTTTAACTCCATTTAACACATTTTGCAAGCGTTGGTATGTATGACCAAATTTATCACAAAGTGGGTTCACATTATCAAAATTAACTCCATGAAAACGAACTCCAGCGAGATATAATTTGATTGTTGAATATTTCAGTTTTAACACTGATTGGCAATGGGCCATGAAATAGATCAATAAATCTTCCGAAACTTTAGACATATTGAAACTCCTTGAGTTGAATCCAGTGATAGGATTGCCACAAAATTGAACAAAATATTTATATCCTGTTGAATAAACATTGCGGGTATTCACATTGCTACTTTTATTCCATAAGCTGTCGACTGCTTGATCTAACTCCACAGAATTTCGGAATGAGGAGGGCAGGTGCATGTATTTGGCGTCCGGAGCCAATTCACGAAACCGCTTCATCTGGTAACGAGAAAGAGCATTTGCTATGTTATTTTCTTTCCCTGGTACATGTACAGCATGTACAACAAAATTGAATGTAGCCGCACACCAAGTTAAACGGCGAACAAGATTCATAATTACGTTACACTTTGAACGGCCCTTATTAATAATATACACACTAGACATATTATCACAATGAAAAAGAATACGTTTAGTAGACCATTCATGCCCCCATAAAATAGCAGATATAACAATCGGATACAATTATAAGTAAGCCATTGAGAAAAACTCCTTATCGGGCCGAATAAAATCGTCGGGCCAAATGCCTTGAAACCACCTTTTCCTAAAATAACCTCCGTATCCGATTGTTGATGAAGCATCCGTAAATAACTTCCCGACCACGAAAGAAAAGAACAGGGCGTCCTCGTATATCTGTATTGGAATCAACACGATCGTTACTCCCAACTTGTGATTTCTGAAAATGAGTTTGATTATAAGTTGGTTTGGATCGATTATTCGATTGATCAAAGCTTGGTAACGTTGTGAGATGCCCAAGACTACCGCATGTTTCACATTCCTTAATTATTTGTCCACTTGTGATGGATGGATAGAGTTTTTCGTCTCTGATGGACCAATCTACAACTTTACCGTGGGTCAGTTTGATAGTAGCTACCTTATTTGCGAAAGCCTTGTGATACTCGTAGAAAACGGGACCTTTATATCTTGCAGAGATATCAATGACATCTTGAATATGCATATCGAACTCGATTCGTCGGTCTTGCTTTTCACAGATAATATTTTTGTAAATATTAAAAGCTTCTAGAAATTCTTGTATAGACAAGTTTCTTTGAAGGCGGGGATCGCTATGTTTGATTAACAGAACGGACCCGTCAGATTCATCAACGGTTTTGTAATCTTGTACGTTTTCTTGATTGTTAAGAAGGGTAGCCAGATTAATGTACTTGCCTTGTAAAATCTGCTTCCGAACGTTCGGCACCACTGCTTGAACATGCGGAAACATGCCTGAGGAAACCTTGGTAGTGTGATAAGATCCTATATCATGATGTACTCCATTATTTATATCACTAACGACTGCAGGTTGACTAATGATATTTGATTCTCGAACTAAAAGCGACTGAATTAAAGTTCCTTGATTTTGAACAGTTTGCTCCATGTTGTTTAAACTGGTGGTAAGTTGAGTTAATGCTGGAATTTCGGGCATAACTGTATTTTCCTATCCTGAATTCTCATTTAAAAGTTCCAATAACTGCTCTTTTGTGAAAGTTGATGGAGCCCTGATGCCTTGCTTCCTTAGTTTTTTTTAACTTCGTCAAATGCCAATTCTGTATTGGAATTCTGTAAAACTGGTGTGCCACTTTTTTTACTTTTCTTACTGGAAACACGCTTTTTACGAACTGGCGGGATTTTAAGGAAGTTGTGAAAAGTTGTGAAATAACCAAATAATATTGATTTGAATTTTGCACTTCTATACTGCTACTAACTTATCAATGCAACTGACTGAATAAACCTGACAAAGATTGAAAAATTAACACGTGCACCAAGTCATGAGACGGTTAAGAAAACATTGCCGTGTCTACCACAGACATCATAAATCTAGTAATAAAATGTGTATCGTCCACCTAAATAAATAATGATTTTAACAGAAGCCGAGTCGGACAGAACATGAAACATTAATATAAACATCAATTAAAAATTTCTAATTTGTTTTCCTGTAACATGATATTTTTATTCTTATTACAAAGTTTATTTTTACATTCTTCTTTCTTTATGAATGCATTTTTTCGATAATGAATCAGTAACATGCATTTTTATTATAATTTCGTAAGTTTATCAGTTTAAATAAACAAACAGCAAAAGCATGGAACTGCTATCATGGTGTGTGATAACGTTTTGTAAGGGAATTCGATGTTTGCTATACCACTGTGCATCTCAACGCATTTTATAACAATACTGTAACAGTGGTTTGATTCTGCCAGTGTACTTTATTCGTAGGAAGAAAATTCCTAGTGTTTTTTTTATTCACCAACAAATTTTGTTGGGGTTTTTAATCCGGGTACATTGTTATATATAAAGGACTCAGGATAAGATTTTAAAAAGAGAATTTGAAGGGAAAATATATAAAATTAGGCTTATTTCTCGCTGCATTGAAGACCTGTTGGTGACCTCCTGCTGTTGTCTGCTCTATGGTATGGTTGTTGTCTCTTTGACACATTCCCCATTTCCATTCTCAATTTTATTAGTACTTTTTCCGGGTATTTTCAGAATGAATTGTTTTGCAGTCATTTCAGAAATGATTTCATTTGGTATTCACGTATTCTTAGCGAAACATTTAATGTTTTAACAGGGTGAATTTTCTGTATAAAGTCAATAATTATGTAGACTTTTAAAAATAAAACTTTCTATTGCCTTTTTTTTTTGTTATATCTTTTAATGTATTCTTGAACAGAAATTTGATAAACATTTACATTTGTCAATTTTTGATTAGAAACATAATATGATTTGTATATAGTCAAATCTAAAACTGTAAGGAAATAATTCAGACCAAAATAATTTTTCAGGAGACTAATTGCTTAAACGATACTCTAACATTTAAATTTGATTTTTTTATTAACTCATACATGTTTTTCCAAAAAGTTTCTAAATAGATTCTAATTTAGTTAGCATACACATCACGTCACTTAGTTAGCCAAATGTCATTTTGATGAGTTTTTGCTTTATGAAAGGAGTAGGGGCATTAAGGCCTAGTTTTGACCAAGGAAAATAAAATGTTTGATTACCATTTCATATTGGCACATAATGATTAGAAATGCAAAGGGTCAAGAAATATACATTTTGTATATGAAAAACATAAAGATATTTATCTGATGACGTCACACTTACGTCATAATATGTACTGTTTT
Source organism: Mytilus galloprovincialis (assembly GCF_965363235.1). Classification (NCBI taxonomy): domain Eukaryota; kingdom Metazoa; phylum Mollusca; class Bivalvia; order Mytilida; family Mytilidae; genus Mytilus; species Mytilus galloprovincialis. The sequence continues at coordinate 75,846,399 of NC_134845.1, read as the reverse complement.
CACAATAGTAATCAAAGGTACCAGAATTGTAATTTAGTACGCCAGACGCGCGTTTCGTCTTCATAAGACTTATTAATGACGCTTATATCAAATATTTATAAAGCCAAACAAGTACAAAGTTGAAGAGCATTGAGGATCCAAAATTCCAAAAAAAAATATGCCAAATACGGCTAAGGTAATCTATGCCTGGATAGGAAAATTCTTAGTTTTTCGAAAAGTTCAAAGTTTTGTAAATAGGAAATTTATAGAAATGACCACATTATTGATATTCATGTAAACACCGAAGTGTTGACTACTGGGCTGGTGATACCTTCGGGGACGAAACGTCCACCAGCAGTGGCATCAACCCAGTGGTGTAAATAGTTATCAAAGGTTATAAAAATCGATTAAAAATAACAACAAAAAACAAAAAAAGGTGGTTATAATCTTTTTCTTCGTTACATACATTGCATAAACCGTCATTCTTCTCTTTCCATTTAAACAATAAGTGTTTTGATGGTAATATGAATTGTAAAAATTTTCATTTAAATACTTAAAACCTTAATTTCTTCTAAATAATGAAACGTGAAAAAAGGCCACTCTAGTATACCGCTGTTCGAATTCATAAATCGATAGAGAACAAGAATGTGTCCTCAGTACACGAATGCCCCACTCGCACTATCATTTTCTATGTTCAGTGGACCGTGAAATTGGGGTAAAATCTCTAATTTGGCATTAAAATTAGAAAGATCATATCATAGGGAACATGTGTACCAAGTTTGAAGTCGATTGGACTTCAACTTCATCAAAAACTACCTCGACCAAAAACTTTAACCTGAAGCGGGACAGACGGACGGACGAACGAACAGACGGACGGACGGACGAACAGACAGACAGACGGACGGACGCACAGACCAGAAAACATAATGCCCCTCTACTATCGTAGGTGGGGCATAAAAAACAAATCCGGGTTACAGACTAGCACTGAGGGAGACACATCAAATATAAGAGGAGAACAACGAAACAACAACAACACTAAAATTGATTAATACTAAGGGTTTCGTTAATTTATAAAGTTCACTAATTGAGCGTTCAGTTTTATCTTTACAAATTTACTTATAGAATATATTTGTTGAAAAGCTTGAAGCCTCAATGTATTTACCTTTCCAGATCAGTTTCTTTCCAGGAAGATACATTTAACAGAACTTTCAGACTTTAACATCTGAAGCCAGTCTTTTTGGATGGCTTTTTAAAAATATTTATTTCTGCTATCCAATAATTCTTGCAGTCTAATTTTTGCAAAATAAAATGTTGAGATGTATTACCAGTGTCATCTATAATATCATTGACAAATATCAAGTTACTCTTTATCCAATTATCAAAAATAATGATTTTATTTTTATTTTAAAAATTAATCAGTTTGTTCCCCCAAAATACCTGTTATCTTGTTTCTGCGAAGTTGGTAGGTTTTTTCGTCTGTAAACCGCCTGATATTACCAAACATGTTAATTTCTCTCTTTAAAATTCAGGGATGTGTTTGATAAATTATAGAATCTTCTTCTTTTAAGAATTAATCTTAAAACTCAACCAATAAATACCAACCACACTGAGATATTTTAATGGAACCAACTTTCAGTTTGAAATATCGTTGTAACCAATGTTATTTCAACTGATCGGGCGGAGCTTACGTTTTAATTTGCATAAGGACAGTCTATTTGAAAATGTATGTGATAAGGTTGATTGCCGTTATAATTATTAATGATTTCTAATCACCTATCAGTTTTATCAAATGAATTTACAAAATAATGATTGGACACTTCAATGATGAGGTTATCCTAAAGGTTATAAGGAAGTAATTATTTACTTAGGCGACAATGGTAGCCTTTTTTTGGTCCTGCGTTTTCACTATTAAAGATCCATTGAAAAAATGTTTCGAAATCTGAATTATAAACACCTGGTTTGTATTTGTATTTGCATCGGTAAAACACATATGGTGCTGCAGCATTTTTGATAGAAAAATGGCATTTTTTAATGGTACTCAACGGTTCCGGAATTTTCGAAATAGTATGAATGAAGAAGACCCCTTACTCAATTTAGCACCGAAAATATTGCTTGTCACAGAGAGTTTTCTCTAAATTTCTTGCTATTTCTACACCAATGGCCAACACCCATTTCTCACTATTTCAATTTTGATTTCTATTTACCAAGGCAGCAGAAAATAAATTTACTTCTACCTATTATCTTGGATGTACAATCTAGGTGGCGCTAGTCATTTTTATTTACTTTCTTTTGACCTATAACACCTATCAATAGATTAATTGGTGTAATATAAGCGAACCGGTTAAACCCCGCCCAGTCAAGTGAAAAACAATAGAGTAGTACTAATGAGTTAACTGAGCCAAGATACTTTCAAAAACATAACATAACTTTGTATGTCAATCATTTGTAACCCATTTCTTCATGGTATTTCTTTTAACCTTATTTGGTTTACCATCCATGATGTATTTATAACATTAACTTTGACATCTTTTCTAAAATTTCTCTTGAACTGTACTGACATTTGCCAAAAATGTAAAAAGTGGTAAAACAAATGCTTTTATTTTAAGAAATTTCCCCATAAAAGTTAAACTACGTTTGCCCAACAAATGAAATAATTTATCCATTTTCTCAATTTTATTCTCCCAGTTTAGATTTTCACAATACTCTCTGTTATGACCAAAATATGTTCCTAATGCTTTGACTTGTTTATTTATCAAATTAATCCCCGCTATATTATCTTTGCTAGTTTTAAAGTTTTCCTATCCATATACCCTCTGTTTTATTTTTATTCAAAAATTACCCAGAAAATGATCCAAACGTTTCTATTTCATTTATAGCAGCTTTGATTTATTTCTTATTACTGAGAAATAAAGTCATATCATCAGCTTATTGAGAAATTTTAATGCTATGATTTTTATTATCTAGTTTAACTACGAACCCTTTGATATCTCTGTTATCCGAAGTCTTTAAGCCATGGTCTCCACGGATAAGACGTAAGAAGAGCTGATATAGGACACCCTGTCTTATATCTCTCGATTGATGGAATATTTCTGAAACCGAACGATTATTAATAACACAAGTTTATAACCCAGTATATAATGTTTTTACCCATTTTGTAAATGATTCGTTAAATCCAAAATGTTTCAAAGTGATAAACATATCTTGCATAAAATTCCATTCCAAAGGAATCAAAATCTTTACTAATATCTACAAAATCTATTGCCCCTTCAATCGAATATGCGTCCGCCTAGTCAATAATATCTTGAATTTGTCTCAAATTAAAACCGATAAATCTGTTTTAATATACCCTGTATGATCTTCATTAATAATTTTTGGTAGTATCTTCTTTAATTATAGTTATCAAAGGTACCAGGATTATAATTTAGTACGCCAGACGCGCATTTCGTCTACATAAGACTCATCAGTGACGCTTATATCAAAATATTCATAAAGTCAAACAAGTACAAAGTTGAAGAGCATTTGAGGATCCAAAATTCCAAAAAGTTGTGCCAAATACAGCTAAGGTAATCTATGCCTTGGATAAGAAAATCCTTAGTTTTTCAATAATTCAAAACAAAAGCCAATGATTCTAAATCAACATTTAGTGCAAGAACAAAAGCCAATGATTCTAAATCAACATTTAGTAAGTAAATTGGCCTATAATTATCCAACAATAAATGATGCCCCTTTTTGAACAAAAATGTCAAAATACTAGTACGTTGTGAGTGCGATAAACTTCTTTTTTCATTACCAGTGTTTAAAACCTTGACTAGAAAATAGTTAATTTTTTTCCAAAACATCTGATAAAATTCAACTATAAGACCATCTAGCTTTTTGCTTTATTTAATATCATTGCATTAATAGCTAAAGTACATTCTTTCATGGTAACTTTTAAGTCACAAACTGATTTGTCAACTTTATTTGAATTAATTTTTAGTTCAGTTTCACGGATATAATTTTCGCTTTTTTTTTACATTTTGAACTGTGAAGTTTTTCATATTTATATTGCTTAGTTTTTTGTTTTTATCTATTTCCATTCTAGTCCCTGAGTTTATTTATGGACTTTTTATTTTACCTGTCTCTGTTTTTCTAAACCTAAAAAAAACATGCATTGCTTTTCAACCCATATTCCACCCATTTTTCCCTTGATCTAACTTGTGCACCTCATATCTGTTCGTATATCTTATCTATTTTTAATTCTAAATATTTTATTTCTTCATCTTAATATGCATCCTTCTGAGGTAATGCATCTCTTAAACTATTTCTCTCTTCCAGTTTTTTTTTTCTAGTTTCCGACTAAGATCTGTTTGCATTTGCTTTATAAACATTTTTAGTCTCATTGTCATTTTATAAATTAATCCCAAACTAAAGAAGCCAGTAAATAATGTCAAAATAAATCCGATCTGCCTATTTTTGGACATTTTTTTTTATTTAAAGTCAATTTAGTCTACCACAAACAATTGTTTTAGGCACTATAATGCATATGGTAATGGGTCAACGATAAATTTGAAGAAAAGTTTTTTTAATTAAGAATTTTTAGATAGGCATATATTATAAAAATATCTTATAATTTCTTTTGTCCTGTTTATCTCATCTCAAATTTTGGTGTTCGAAATATGACATATATATAGGGTATAAGGGTCGGATCCATGATTATGAAAGAGGTTGGAGGGTTGGAGTAAAATTTTATTCGTTTATTTCAAATGCAAAGACCCTATGAGTGAATCAATACTAATTAAAAGCATCCAATTTCAATTACCTGACAACAGTATAGCTACTATATACATTATCGGTAATTTTGTTTAAAGGTTTGGTGAGCATGTGAAAAAATGGCGACATATTTGTGCTTTGTATAGAATATTACCATAAAAGATTGTATGTGAATATTTGACCTCATTTGAAGTAACTATCATGTAGCATGAATATTTACCAAAAACTAATACATTCAAAGAAGATATATAGACTTTCTTTCAATAGTCATGTCTTTCTCAATTATCGGAGACAGATTTTGATAAATATTTTAATCTTGTAAAATACATTCGATAAAGTAGAAATTGTTTCTAGAAAATATTTCTTTCAATTCTAGGATCCAGAAATTTCTTCAAAGCAGAAAGTAAACCAAATCATTGTTAAATCTTTGTAAAATTACACTTAACATGTTTAACTGTATTCTAAACAGATTGCATTGTTTTAGGTTCTGACAGATTTTATCACCGAATGTCTAGATGTTGCACATAGCCAAGACGTCAATCATATTGCCTTCCCAACCCTGGGGACAGGAGCTCTGAAGTACCCACATCATGTCATGGCCAGGACTATGAAGACTTGTATCGGAAACTTTAATCGGAAGCACAAGTACGATAACACAAGATCAAATTTACAACATGTAACCATCGTTATTTTTGACAAAAGTAAAGACTGCCGGGTGATGGAAAATGTGAGTGTAATAACTTAACCGCCTCTGCAGTCTCATTGTTATGTGCTTGCCTAAAGTGTGGAATGTTAATGATTTAATCCCTAGCTGGATAAAACTAAATAATTGAAATTTGTATTTGCATATTTTGTATGTTTCATGTACATTTCATTTATTTCATTTACGTAATACATGAAATAATGCTAATACATAGAAATAAGAAGATGCAGTATTAGTGTCAATGGAAAAATTTTCAATTTTAGTCACAATGTGTGAAAAAAGATCCCAAACTTGAACCATGCATGTCAATCATTTACTTCAAATAATTATTGCAAAATTTCCATGTTTTCATTTCTTCTCATGTTAACAAAATACTTATTCTTTTTATAACATCTTACAACTTGAATGTAATACTGTGGATTCATTATTATTCGTTGGATACCAATTTTCGTGGATTTCGAAGGTACAAGTAAACCAAGAAATTAATGTTCGACGAATAGTAATTTTTATATAGGTTTGTATGCAGACTTCGGCAAAACCACGAAAAAAAATATACGAACATGTAATTTTTCCTTAATCCACGAACATTGGTACCCACAAAAATAAATGAATCCATTGTATGCAATTTTCTTTACGCAGCTTACCGTTTTTGCCTTTTTCTGCCTATATATAATAGTTGATTTTCTTTCTTCTCAATTAATGCATTGTGTTTTCTATTATAGGCTTTGCTGAAGGAATTTCAAGTTCCAATAGGTTATTATGGAGGATCGTGTACCACTGAAATCTAGACAATGTTAATGTCCAATTATTAGAAATCTAAAACTGATGTTATGGGAAGAAATTGAAGGATATGAACCTATATATATATATATATATATATATATATTATGATATGTGATGTGGTTAAGCTTTTTATTTTACTTTTTGTTTAGGGATCTTCCGTTCTGTGTTTTCCTCGCAGTTTATTTTTTTTGTGATTTTACTTTCAACATCTGAATTTAAGTGCGAATGTTATCTTGTTGAATACACCAAATTATCAAAGTAATTTTATTTTAATCGATTCCATTTTAAAGTAATCGACTCCATCACTGATAAATGTGCTTAAAGGATGGCACTGTACTTTTATAGATATGCTTAGATTCATCTCTGCTGTTCTTTTCAGCATTAAAAACAAGCTCAAACCTCACAATATATTTTATGACAGCACACAGTATAGTGGCACTGTATGATATATAAAGAAATGGCTCTTCTGTAGAGAGTTATGTGCTTTATTTCTATCTTTTAAGGCCGAATCTGTAAAAAGTAAAATCACAAAAATACTGAACTTAGAGGAAAATCAATTCGGAAAGTCCATAATGACAAGGCAAAATTAAAATACAAAACGCATCAAAAACGAATGGACAAGAACTGTCATATTCCTGACTTGGTACAGGCATTTTCAAATGTAGAAAATGGTGGATTAAACCTGGTTCTATAGCGCTTACCCTCTCACTTTGATGACAGTCTCATCAAATTTCGTTATATTTACAATGATGCGTTAACTTCGGTTTATTTTGGTGATTTTTCTCTCCTATAGTCTTCAATGTTATAAAACTTGACTCTTTTTAAATAGAAGAAAGTTAACACTAATGAGTCATGATAGTTTGACATTTTACGGTAAATGAATTGTGGTCTGAATAAATGGAAGATCCCAATTACATTATTGAAAGAAATATTATATAGTTGCTTTCTTCAGAGACACTCAAGAATAATTTTAGTTACCGTAAACAGTCAGTTCTAAAAATTAAAAAAAGGGACATGATGAGATACCAACAAAGAGCAAATCACAATGAGTACATGTATGAGATCACTTATCAACGAGTGGTTTGATAATATATATGTGCTCACTTACAAGTCTGTGAATGTAATGTCAATGTATGATGTAATAACTTATCAGAGAGTTTGATGTCCATATATATTTAATCACTTATAAGTTAGTGTAATGACAATGTATATGAGATCACTTATCAATGAGTGTAATAACAATAAATGAGTAAAAGGAAAATATTTTTAAAGTGTCATTAATAATTTAAATGTGATCTTTTTAAATTTGTATTATTTGACATGAAATTTGTCCCGCTTCACCTTTAAGTGTTACCAATTGCCGTCGACGGTACGTCCATCCGAACATACCAAAATAAATTTCCGTTCTATAACTTTTTGTGCCGCAACCAAAACTTACAAACTTATACACAAATGTTAATCACCACCAAGGTTGAATTTGAGCTGTGTAACTTTTAAACCGTTTTTGATGTGTGTCCATTTATAACGTCATCTGCAAGCGGGGACATTACCTGGGTACCATGGACACATTCTCCATTTTTTAAGATTTTGCCAACCTTTTTGAATTTCTATTTAGTCTGAAATAGATTGATCTGGTTAAATTGTTCGTTATTTTATTATTTTCTCAGAATTATGCTGTAGTACATATATATCATAGAATCAATTTATGTATATTTCTCATAAGCCAACTCAATGGCTGGGTATTGATTTTTTTAATGTATATTTTAATTATGGCATTGTAGAACGTATGATTAGTATGTGACTCAATAATACAATAAAATTAATTAATAATATATTATTATTATATGTATATGTTCGTACTATAGCAGTTTTGTGTTTGTTAACAGATTTATAATTTCGGCAGAAAAAGTTTCAACATAGTTTTCACTATAATTTTCGTTTAATAATTATCATTTCTTCAACAAATATCAAGAGTAACAATCAATCAATCATAATTTTTATTTTTATCTTTTGTGTTTTAACGTCACTTTTAAGCACCGCTTTTTGGGCCATTTCGTGGCGACCACCTTTTATTTGTCTTCTTTGTTTTACGGAGGGCTGAAAGTGCAAGTTTGATATTCAAAATATATAGTAAAAACCTACCGGAGACCGCTTCAACAACAACAAGACTCTGGTCTTTCATTATCCATAACTTATATAATCTGTTAGACTATGTATTAAAATGGCATATATATACAGATCTTATCAAAAGGATTTTATGGAATGATATCATCCTCTTTATCTACGGAGGCCTTAGATTGTCACTTTCATATAAAATACGTCGAAAATTACGGCAAAAAGATGGCAAAAATTTCAACTCCGTAAAACAGTGTGCCTCTTACTGAGATTGACAATTAACATTTCTCGACAAGGTCAACCATCTTAACAAGTTTCACTTGCATTATTGTTTTCGAACGGCATATAATACACTCCAATCTGTTCAAGATCTGAGTGAGCGTACTCCTCTTTACATGAGCAAAATAAGGTAAGTTCCCGAGGTCATGTACGTAAAACCAATGTTATAGCTAATGCACATAAAAGTCATTAATTGTCCTCTTGTTTACAACAACAACAAAAACGTCCGATATGTAACTAAAAGTGATTTTTTTTTCTTTCTAAAGCCACAATATTGACATCATGTATATTATACTGCGGAAATGCAATGAAGGTAGTACGAAGATTTAAAGATCATCTTGCAGCGGGATTACATATACATAAGCAAAGATCATTGATATTATATTTGAGTATGCAGCTGCTAAAAAAAGAAAAAGACAAACAGACACATAATAGTCCACAAGACACAACAACAATACTAAAGACTAAGCAACACGGACCCATCTAAAAACTTGGGATGATCTCAGGTGCACCTGAGGGATAAGTTTATCCTCCTCCACATAAGAAATGTGAAACAAAAATTTCAAATTTGCGATCGTGGAGATATTAATGAGGGTTTGATCCTGGTATTTGAAGAGAGTAAATACACTTTAGATAAATCCTTAGATGTAAAAATATTATCATGGTTTTTTTATTAACTTGAATCATTAATGAAACACAACATTCCCTCGGAAACCCGCGCACAAATCCTACACATTGATAAATAGGAGTAACATCCTGTTACGACCCTCAATATACATACAAAGGCTTATATTTGAAGTTGAAATACTTTTAATGTGTTGCTATGATTCAAGCAATCTTATCACAAAATATTGATTTCGAATGTTTAGTGTTTGTTATCTAACATTGAATATGGTTGCTTTATCTTACCTTTATATTTGAAAACTAAAGTAAGTATGATTATTTATCTGATTCATTGTAGAGTTTCCGCTTTTCTAACCGAGTTAATATTAAGTTTAAGAAATTTTAAATTGAATAGCTAATTGACTGTTCAAAAATTAGAAGAAAAGTGAATTTTGTTCAAGACCATGAATGTATTTCCATCTACGTGTATAAAGTTTCAAATGATAAAAATATGTGAAAACTATCATAGTATACCTGCAACTCGTAAGATCAATAAAGTCGTATGTGAGATAAATGAGAGAGTGAAATGATGTCTTCAATAATATCGTCAGCTTTCAATCACTTTATGTTTGAAATTGAAACAGAAACTAATGAAAAATTGCTATTTGGCAGTTTTACAACAGTCATGGTTCTGTTGGGCCGATTTCAACAAAAGTCAGACTTTATTCGGGGTATTCAATCGAAAGTATGGTAGAATCTATACGACCTAAGTAATCATACTTCGGAGGCTAGGTGGAACACATCTACCCATCGAACTTGAAAAAGACCAGTCAAATCTGCCTAATACCTTAATTTGCATCTAGACATTGACAATGAGGGTCGTTTGAGAACAATATATGGCTTTAGCTTCCTAATTGTTAACTTTCCATTTCTATGTCACACCGCCTGTCTATGCAGTATATCTTCCAGTTGATACAATATTGCAGGCTTGCGTGCATCAACTATCATTATTTCCTTGAAAGAGAGTTATGAGAGGGGTTCATGTTTATCAGTCCTAAGTATTCTATGTTGTGTTTTGTATACCTTTATTTGTCGTATGGTAATGTTTTAGTCTTTTTAATAATGTTTTAATTTTTTGGATTCGAGCGTCACTGATGAGTCTTTTGTAGACGAAACGCGCGTCTGGCGTATATATAAAATTTAGTCCTGGTATCTATGATGAGTTTATTTATATTCGACTGATTAGTTTGAATGTTCCTTTTGAATCTTTTGTCTCTCTTTTGCGACCAAATTGACAAAATACTGATGTTCGAAAAATCCTTTATCATTTTGTGGTTTATGATGTTCATTATATTCCTTTAAATTGAACAAGTACTGAAAAAACGTCAACCATCAAAATCGTAGTCATCTTTAAGCATTTTCAATTTGATTGCAAGTATACCAATACGTGACGTCATTATGTTATTAGAAACACTAAGATATTTTTATTAATGACTGAAATATTACTTTATATAGTTAAGTGTTTAATAAACTCCTTCATTTGTATTTGTATTCATAAATCTTTCTGTTATAATGGTTCCTTTGTGTCGTAAAGTTTATTATTTTGATTTTTCGTATCATATCTTTGTAACTATTATAATCAATGGATGATGGAGTTGTTAACTATTATCTTTAGTTTTATCAGTTTTTTTTATTTTCATTCGCTGATAGTTTCTAAATTTTGCAATGTCTTACTTTGATGATCATGTTTGGTTTACGTGTCTGTTGATAAACTGTAGAGCTACTTATGATATGTCGGCGATGTGGTCCAGTGGATATTTTATATAATATTACATTTTACACAAAAAATACTTTCCTAAACAACTTTAGTTAACAAGGTTTTTAATTGTACAAAAGTACATCTTACGACTCAGGCGAGCCTATATGTAATGACCCTATAATGTTTGATAGCAGTTCAAACGAGTTTGCATTAGTGGTAACTCGTTTTAGTTTAAATATTTAAATTGCAATGACAAAACACACGTTACAACAGGCCACTCACGAACCACTCGCAAATGGTTGGCACTGTACTATCATGACAAAACTGATCTAACGTTCTTAATCCGTACATGGTGCTTTGTATGGATCTTGGGCCATTGTTGGACAAGATGAGTAACTAAATGTGACTCCATTTGTTTACTGCTGTCATAGCTTGTGTTCACGTAACCTTTGACTCTTAAAGATTAGACTGGCAATGGGTTTGACAGAAATTTCCAAAAAAAGGTGTAGAAAGAGTTATTGGAGGGGCTACAAATAAATCATTACCACTGGCCGTGTCTGTATACTTCAAATAACTCTAGTCAAAAGAGGGACGAAAGATACCAAAGGGACAGTCAAACTCATAAATCTAAAATAAACTGACAACGTCATGGCTAAAAATGAAAAAGACAAACAGACAAACAATAGTACACATGACACAACATAGAAAACTAAAGAATAAACAACACGAACCCCACCAAAAACTAGGGGTGATCTCAGGTGCTCCGAAAGGGTAAGCAGATCCTGCTCCACTTGTGGCACCCGTCGTGTTGCTTATGTGATAACGAATCCAGTAAATAGTCTTATTCGGTAGGTCACATTCATGAAAGGGAATGGGATTGTAGTTACGACGTAAGGAACATATCCGATATCATTTGTGAAACGGTTATTCCATAACGGTCAACCAACTCGTGATGGCGTCCGTAAAATTTACGAAGGGATAATTTCAACTTCAACATTTGAAACTCTTGCTTTAATAGCTTCCTTGTGAGCAGCAACCCTCTATCAAGATAACCATGAAAGGAAATGCAAGCACGGGCATATCGTATCAATTGGGAGATATATACCTCGTATGCAGGTGCTGCTGGAATGTTGCTACTTAGAAATGGAAAGTTCACAATTGGAAAGCTGAAATCATCTCTTTTGTCGTAAAGTTTTGTTTTCAATCGACCCTTATTGTCAATTTCTAGATGTAAGTCAAGATATGAGGCCGACTTAACTGTATCTGTAGTATCCTTTATCTCTAGTTCGATAGGATAGATGCGTTCCACATAGTCACCAAATTTTGAATTATTTAGTGAAAGAACATCATCTTTATAGCGGAAAGTAGAGTTAAAGGATATTGCTAACTTCTTATCTTTCTTCCTAAGAAGTTTCTGCATGAAGTCAGCCTCATAATAATAAAGAAACAAGACAGCAAGTAGAGGGGCACAGTTTTTTTCCCATTGGAATGCCGACAGTCTGTTGGTAAAACTATGGAAGCGCATATGGTACACCCCTTGTAAAGTTATTTTGTTGCTAATAATTCGGAATTATTAGTTATATTGTGTGTTATAAGCTGGAATCTAATCATCATGTGGAATCAACTTGTCGGAATGAAGAAGAAATAATTGCATTACAATGTCGACTTGCTAACATAAATGTAATGACATAGTAATAAGAAGTCGACATGATGAATTCAACCTGTTAATTGATTAAGTCGACAACTTGTCTATTTGAAGATAGGTCAAACCACGTGACTATTTTGGAAAAAACATAGGTCTATTTTTAAATTGATTTCCATATTTCGTTTGTTTAATGTGCTCCGGTTGTATGAGTTATTTTGTATGAAAAGGGGGAACGGCAGTCAAATATCAGAAAAAAGAACTAAAAAAATAACAATATTTCGGACATAAGGGGGATATACCCCCACCATTTAGTCAGTCCGTTTATTTTCCTTAGTTCTCCAATGGAATTAGTACTATACTAAATTCGTGAAAGATTCCACGGAACCCTCTCTCTTTGCCTGAGATTGCTATTGTCTCTAAAAAGTTAATTTTTTTCTGTAACATACAAGATTTAAAAAATAGATTTTTTCTGTAGATGCTTTATCTTGATCTAAGAGATAACTCCTATACAACGATACACGGTTTATAACATAAACGGAGATTTACAAATTTATCAGGACAAAAAAGTGTTATTGGCTGCAAAACAAAGCTCTCAGAATTGTACTTCGTGTCTTTTTGTGGTTGAGATATACAAGTTACCGGCCATGTCCACTCTGTGTATTATTTCTATTTGTATCCATCTGATGAGTTAAGCCTTTTTCAATTGATTTTTATAGTTCATTCTTATGTTGTAATGTTACACCACTGTCCAAGGTAAGGATCCTGCTAACATGTTTAACCCCGCCACATTCTATATGTATGTGCCTGCCGACTGTCAGGAGCCTGTTATTTAATGGTTGTCATTTGTTGATGTGTTACATATTTGTTTTTCGTTCACTTATTGTTCATTAATAAGTTCATTAGTTTTCTCGTTTGAATTATTTTATATTTATCAGTTCGGGGTCTTTTACAGTGGACTAGCCTGTATGGCTTTGCTCATTGTTGAAGGTCGTACGGTAACCTATAATAGAGACTTGTCTCATTGGCATTTATACCACGTCTTCTTTCTTTATACTTATATAAAAAAAAGATGTCGTATGATAGCCAATAAGACATCTCTCCAAAACATAGCAAATCACTGAGAAGTATACAGCTATATGTCACTATATGTTCTTTAACCATGAGAAAAATCCCTACCGCACAGTAAGCTACGAAAGACCCCGAAATGATAAATTTGAACAAAAAAAAGGAGAAACATAACAATCTAAAAGACGAACACGCCGACGCCATTAACACCGACGACTGAATAAAGATTTGCTTTGTCTCACTTCCGCGTGCGACATTAATGTCGCAGGCTCGACACAAATCAAATGACTAGTACATTATTGTCAACAAATGGAACACTTTTAATCATCTCACACTCAATTACAGGAAAACCACGGATAATTTATGTTCCAATTGTCGCAACCATAATTCCTTCCGCTTTTCCGCAAGGATGACTTACCGTATTCGACCAAATCACTTGGTTTGTAATTTCACGAATAATTCGACAGGTGACTCACGTTGAGCAGGATCAGCTCAATCTTCGAGATCTTCGTCTGATTATGATGAATTTATATTGGCCAGTAATACCGATCTATTGAGTTATCCACCTACAGCTGATTTTTTATGGTTTTTGTTATGCTGTGACACAGCGGTCCCAGGTTTGGGTTAGGGTTGCGCCCTCACAGACATCTTTAACTCCGCCACATTCTTCATATGCCTGTCACAAGTCAAGAGCCTGTATTTCAATGGTTGCCGTAGGTTTATGTGTTTCATATTTGCTTTTTGTAAACTGTTTTGTTATAAATAAGATGGACGTCAAATTGGTTACTTATTTCCTATTCCCTATTCGTTACTTATTCCCTATTCCCTATTCGTTACTTATTCCCTATTCCCTATTCATTACCTATTCGTTACTTATTCCTTATTCCCTATTCGTTACCTATTCGTTACTTATTCCCTATTCCCTATTCGTTACTAATTCCTTATTCCCTATTCGTTACCTTTTCGTTACTTATTCCTTATTCCCTATTCGTTACCTATTCGTTACTTATTCCTTATTCGCTATTCGTTACCTATTCTTTACTTATTCCTTATTCGTTTCTTATTCGTTACTTATTACTTATTCCTTATTCGTTACTTATTCGATTTTTGATATCCTTCCCCCTTTTTAATTGTTTATATTCTTATCTCTGGTTATAGTTCTAAATTTGTTGAGGTAAAATGACCTTTTTATGACCTATTTATATGTGTTTGTGCTCAACCGATCATGTTGCTTTATGTTCGATACTTATTTGTTTCTTATTTGATTTTTATACGTTCTACCTTTTAAATGTTTTATATTCGTATGTTTGAAGATCTGGTTCTTGGTTCGAACAGGTGAAATCACCTTTTAGCGCTTGTATAAAAATGAAGATGTGGTAAGATCGCCAATGAGACAACTCCCTACAATAGACCAAAATGACACAGAAATCAAAAACTATAGATCACGATACGGCCTTCAAAAATAAGCAAAGCCCATACCGCATGGTCCGCTATAAAACATGTTAGCGGGGTGTACATCGTTTCGGAGCTTGACTAATACCTTGTTCATTACACGCGTATTATACGTTGCACCTTTAAGAAAATGATTTTCAATTGTGTTCTTTTCTCTGGCGGTAACTATGTTTTCTTAGAGATGAAATAACCCTATTAGCGCGTATGTACCCGTTCCAGCGCTCGGTTTATACCCTGTTACTTATTCGTTCCTTAATCGCTTTTAATACGCGTGGTATACGTTGCACCTTTTAAAAAAAAGATTTTAAATTGTTTTCTTGCTTCTAGTGGTAGATTTCGTTTCTAAGAGGTGATACAACCCTATCAGCGCGTATGTAGCAGTTTCACCGCTCGACTGATACCCTGTTACTTATTCGTTCCTTATTCGCGTATAATACGTGTGTTAAACGTTGCACATTTAAAAAAAAATGATTTTCAATTGTTTTCTTGTTATTGGTGGTAAATTTGGTTTCTAAGGGGTTATTTAACCCTATAAGCGCGTATATACCCGTTTCAGTGCTCGACTGTTATCCTGTTACTTATTCGTTTCTTATTCGCGTCTCATGCGTTTGTTATACGTTGCACCTTTTAGAAAATGATTTTCAATTGTTTTCTTGTCTCTGGTGGTACCTATGTGTTCTAAGGGGAGAAAAATCCTATCAGCACTTCAAAAAAGAAATATTTTTGTGTCTATGGTGGTAACTGTCGGTTCTTAAAGGTGAAACAACCCTAATAGAACATATGTTCCCGTTTCAGCGCTCGACTGATACCCTGTTATTCGTTCCTTATTCACTTAAAAAAAAACGTGTGTTATGCGTTACACTTTAAAAAGGAAATATTGTTGTGTCTCTGGTGGTAACTGTAGGTACATAGAGGTAAAATAACCCTAATCGAACATAATATTATGTACCCGTTTCAGCGCTCGACTGATACCCTGTTACTTATTCGTTCCTTATTCGCTTTTAATACGCGTGGTATACGTTGCAGCTTGAAATAAATTGATTATCGATTGCTTTCATGTCTCTTGTGGTAATTATGTGTTCTCTGAGGTGATAAAAAACTCTATAAGCGCATATGTACCCGTTTCAACGCAACACTGATACCCTGTTACTTAGTAGTTCCTTATTCACTAATAAAACGTGTGTTATGCGTTGCACTTTAAAAAAGAAATATTTTTGTGTATCTGGTGGTACCTGTTGGTTCTTAGAGGTGAAATAACCCTAATAGAACATTTGTACCTGTTTCAGCGCTCGACTGATACCCTTTTACTTATTCGTTCCTTATTCGCTTTAAATACGTGTGGTATACGTTTCACCTTGAAATAAATCGATTATCGATTGCTTTCATGTCTCTGGTGGTAATAATGTGTTCTCTGAGGTGAAATAACCATATTAGCGCATATGTACCCGTTCCAGCGCTCGGTTAATACCCTGTTACTTATTCGTTCCTTTTTCGCTTTTAATACGCAGGGTTTAAGTTTCACCTTGAAATAAAATGATTTTGAATTGTGTTCATGTCTCTGGTGGTAACAATGTGTTCCCAGAGATGAAATGACCCTGTTAGTGCGTATGTTCCCGTTCCAGCACTCGGCAAATACCCTGTTACTTATATGTTACTTATTCGCTTATAATACGTTTGTTATACGTTGAACCTTGAAATAAATCGATTTTCAATTGTATTCATGTCTCTGGTGGTAACAGTGTGTTCTTAGAGATGAAATAACCATATTAGCGCATATGTACCCGTTCCAGCGCTCGTTTGATACCCTATTACTTATTCGTTCCTTATTGGCTTTAAATACGTTTGTTATACGTTGCACCTTGAAATAAGTCGTTTTTCAATTGTGTTCATGTCTCTAGTAGTAACAATGTGTTCTTAGAGATGAAATAACCCTGTTAGCGCGTATGCGCCCGTTCAAGCGCTCGGATAATACCCTGTTACTTATTCGTTCCTTATTCATTTTTAATACTCAGGGTTTACGTTGCACCTTGAAATTAAATGATTTAAAATTGTGTTCATGTCTCTGGTGGTAACAATGTGTTCTAAGAGATGAAATAACCCTATTAGCGTGTATGTATCCGTTCCAGCGCTCGGTTAATACCCTGTTACTTATTCGTTCCTTATTGGCTTTAAATGCGTTTGTTATACGTTGCACCTTGAAATAAGTCGTTTTTCAATTGTGTTCATGTCTCTAGTAGTAACAATGTGTTCTTAGAGATCAAATAACCCTGTTAGCGCATATGCACCCGTTCAAGCGCTCGGTAAATACCCTGTTACTTATTCGGTTATAATACGGTTGAACCTTTTAAAAAAGGATTTTCAATTATATTCACGTCTATATATACGTTGCACCTTTTAGAAAAGGATTTTCAATTATATTCACGTCTCAGGTGGTAACAAAGTGTTCTTAGAGATGAAATGACCATATTAGCGTGTATGTATCCGTTCCAGCACTCGGTTAATACCCTGTTACTCATTCGTTACTTTTTCGCTATTAATACGTTTGTTATACATTGCACCTTTTAGAAAAGGATTTTTTAATTGTATTCATGTCTTTGGTGGTAACAATGTGTTCTTATAATTAGAGATGAAATGACCCTATCAGCGTATGTGTATCCGTTCCAGCACTCGGTAAATACCCTGTTACTTATTCGTTACTTATTCACTTATAATACGTTTGTTATACGTTGCACCTTTTAGAAAAGGATTTTAAATTGTGTTCATGTCGCTAGTAATAACAATGTGTTCTTAGAGATGAAATAACCATATTAGCGCATATGTACCCGTTCAGCGCTCAGTTAATACCTTGTTACTTACTCGTTCCTTATTCGCTTTTAATACGCAGGATTTACGCTGCACCTTCAAATTAAATAATTTTGAATTGTGTTCATGTCTCTGGTGGTAGCAATGTGTTCTTAAAGATGAAATAACCCTATAAGCGTATATGTAACCGTTCAAGCGCTCGGTTTATACCCTGTTACTTATTCGTTGTTTATTCGCTTATAATATGTTTGTTATACGTTGCACCTTTTAGAAAAGGATTTTCAATTGTGTCAATGTCTCTGGTGGTAATAATGTGTCCTTAGAGTCGAAATAATCCTATAAACGCATATGTTTTCGTTCCAGCCCTCGGATAATACCCTGTAAGTTATGTGTTACTCTTTCGTTTTTAATTCGCGGGGTAAACGTTGCACCTTGAAATAAATCGTTTTTCAATTGTGTTCATGTCTCTGGTGGTAACAATGTGTTCTTAGAAATAAAACAATCCTATTAGAGCGCATGTACCCGTTCCAGCACTCGGATAGTACGTGCTGGAACAAGGAAATACGCGCTAATAGGGTTAAATCATCTCTAAGAACACATAGTTAACACCAGAGACATGAAAACAATTGAAAATCGATTAATTTCAAGGTGCAACGGATACCACGCGTATAAATAGCGAATAAGGAACGAATAAGTAACAGGGTATTATCCGAGTGCTGGGACGGGTACATACGCTTATAAGGTCATTTCACCTTTAAGAACATATAGTTATCACCAGAGACATGAACACAATTGAAAATTGATTTATTTCAAGGTACAACGTATATCACGCGAATAAGTAACGAATAAGTAACAGGGTATTAACCGGTCCGACCACTAGAACGAGTAAATATGCGCTAATTTAGTTTATTTCACCTCTAAGAACACATATTTACAGTACCACGAGAGACATGAAAATAATTTAAAATCGATGTATATCAAGGTGCAACGTATACCACGCGTATTAAAAGCGAATAAGTAACGAATAAGTAACAGGGTATTAACCGAGCACTGGAACGAGTAAATATGCGCTAATAGGGTTGATGTAATCTCTAAGAACACATAGTTAACACCAGAGACATACAAACAATTGAAAATCGATTAATTTCAAAGTGCAACGTATACCAATCATACTCGCTGAAACTGCTACATACGCGCCGATAGGGTTATATCACCTCTTAGAAACGAAATCTACCACTAGAAACAAGAAAACAATTTAAAATCTTTTTTTTAAAAGCTGCAACGTTTACCACGCGTATTAAAAGCGATTAAGGAACGAATAAGTAACAAGGTATAAACCGAGCGCTGGAGCGGGTACATACGCGCTAATAGGGTTGTTTCATCTCTAAGAACACATAGTTACCGCCAGAGACAATAACACAATTGAAAATCATTTTCTTAAAGGTGCAACGTATAATACGCGTGTAATGAACAAGGTATTAGTCAAGCTCCGAAATGATGTACACCCCGCTAACATGTTTTATAGCGGACCATGCGGTATGGGCTTTGCTTATTGTTAAAGGCCGTATCGTGACCTATAGTTGTTAATTTCTGTGTCATTTTGGTCTATTATATGGAGTTGTCTCATTGGCGATCATACCACATCTTCATTTTTATACAAGCGTTAAAAGGTGATTTCACCTGTTCGAACCAAGAACCAGATCTTCAAACATTCGAATATAAAACATTTAAAAGGTAGAACGTATAAAAATCAAATAAGGAAACAAATAAGTATCGAACATAAAGCAACAGGATCGGTTGAGCACAAACACATATAAATAGGTCATAAAAAGGTCATTTTACCTCAACAAATTTAGAACTATAACCAGAGATAAGAATATAAACAATTAAAAGGGGGAAAGGATATCAAAAATCGAATAAGTAACGAATAAGGAATAAGTAATAAGTAACGAATAGGGAATACTAGTAAGGAAAAAGTAACGAATAGGTAACGAATAAGGATTAAGTATCGAATAGGAAACGAATAAGGAATAAGTAATGAATAGGGAATAAGGAATAAGTAACGAATAGGTAACGAATAGTGAATAAGGAATAAGAAACGAATAGGTAACGAATAAGGAATAAGTAACGAATAGGGAATAAGGAATAAGTAACGAATAGGTAACGAATAAGTAATAAGTAACGAATAGGAAACGAATAAGGAATAAGGAATAAGTAACGAAAAGGAAACGAATAGGGAATAAGGAATAAGTAACGAATAGGTAAGGAATAGGGAATAGGGAATAATTAACGAATAGGTAATAGGGAATAAGTAACGAATAGGGAATAGGGAATAGGGAATAAGTAACGAATAGGGAATAAGTAACCAACTTGACGTCCATATAAATAAGGCCGGTACATTTTTTGTTTGAATTGTTTCACATTTCCACGTGGTGGTATTTTAAAGCCGACTAAATTAAAGGCCGTACGACTGCCTATAATTGCTGACATCCTCTGCATTTTAACTCTGGTAGCTAGTTGTTTCATTTGGCAATCACAACACATCTCACAACTTTATTGAGTAGTGGCGTCGGCGTCTTCGTCATTTAGATTGTAATGTTTCCCGCCGATGTACTTTTACATGTCATTTCGGATTCTTTCATAGCTTACTATGCGGTAAAGGTTTTCCTGATCTCCTTATTTTTATTTAGCTAGCGGGTCCCTCCCCGTTCTCTTCCTTCGATATAATTCACTGCGATTCTACATAGATACTAGGGAACAGGGCATTTTTTTTTTGCTGTAAGTAAAACTGTTTTGTAAATTTCCATGAATTGTTATAGGAGTTAATATTTTAGATCATACAGGATTTAAAAAAAATGGGGTTTTTTTTGTAGATGCTTTGATTTAATAGATCAAAATAAAGCATCTACAGAAAAAAAAAACTATTTTTTAAATCTTGTATGTTACAGAAAAATTGACTTCTATAGTCAACATTACAATGTTACACAGACAACAGCAATCTCATACAACAGAAGGTTCCGTTGAATCCTTCACGAATTTATCATTATACTGATTCCATTTGAGAACTAAGGAAAATGAACGGTCTGACTAAATGGTGGGGTATATCCCCTTTTTGTCCGACATATTGTTATTTTTTAGTACTTTTTTCTGATATTTGACTGCCGTTCCCCCTTTCCATACAAAATAACTCGCACAACCGAAGCACATTAAACAAACGAAATATGGAAATCGATTTAAAAATAGACCTATGTTTTTTTTCCAAAGTAGTCACGTGGTTTTACCTCATCTTCAAATAAACAAGTTGTCGACTTAATCAATTAACAAGTTGAATTCATCATGTCGACATCTTATTACTATGTCATTACATTTATATTAGTAAGTCGACATTGTAATGCAATTATTTCTTCTTCATTCCGACAAGTTGATTCCACATGACGATTAGATTCTAGCTTATAGCACACAATATAACTAATAATTCCGACTTATTAGAAACAAAATATCTTTACAAGGGGTGTACCATATGCGCTTCCATAGATACATCTTACTTTGTAAAGGATTACTGTGATTTAAACAAAAAATTCTCTGAAGCTGATATTATCAAGATGCTTGATTTCTTGATTGACAACATATTTGTTACGTTCGAAGGACGTGTTTTATATGGAAGCGCATATGGTACACCCCTTGTTAAGTTATATTGTTGCTAATAAGTCGGAATTATTAGTCATGTTGTGTGTTATAAGCTGGAATCTAATCCTTATGTTATGGAAGCGCATATGGTACACCCCTTGTAAAGTTATTTTGTTGCTAATAAGTCGGAATTATTAGTCAAGTTGTGTGTAATAAGCTGGAATCTTATCATCAAGTTGAAGTCAAGTTGTCGGAATGATGTAGAAAAATTGTTTTACAATGTCGACTTGCTAATATAAATATAATGGCATAGTAATAAGAAGTCGACACGTTGAATTCAACTTATTAATTGATTAAGTCGACAACTTGTTTATTTGATATTAAATCATCATGTTGAAGTCAACTTGTCGGAATGATGTAGATAAAGTTTTTATTACAATGTCGACTTGCTAATATAAATGTAAATGACATAAAATAAGAAGTCGACTTGTTGATTAATTAAGTCAACTTGCTTATTTGATGTTAACTTTATTCGTTCTCACGGTCAGATTCCCACGGTCCGTATTTTACTTCCTGTGCTGACACATTAAAGATGGAGATCGACAGCAACAACATCAGCGGGAGCAGTGGAAACGAGTCATAAGTAAGTTTATATTTGTTTTCTTTGGAGACTTAGCGTTATATTTTAATATGAAGCAATACTGAACACAAAATGAAAAAGATCATAGGGAGAAAAAACGTTATTGTTTGAATGAAAGGGCATTGAAAAGTTACAGTTTAACGTGACCTGTGATAAGATCTAGAGTAAGACGTCTGCTATTATTAAAGATATATTCTACTTAAAGGGTTTCACCCCTCTCCCCACCATCCCATCACAAGTACACTACCCGTTCTGTACGACTGTCAATGAAAAATGGAAAAAAACTGAATGGTCCCTCCCTTTCGCCTTTCAGAGTCCTTTGTAGATCAATCTCCATGACTCATTTAATTCATAACAGCTAAGCAAAAACAAAATTAGTAATCTAAACAAATAATTTGATTCACAACTAGCAGGGTGGATCTTGTCATTTATAAGGGTTGGGTATGGGGATCCTAGCCCACGATAAAGGGGAGTTCCAACTTTTTGTCCCCATTCAATTGCATTGATCTTCCAAATAAATGTAAAAAAGGGTTCCAACCCCGGACCCCCTGGATTCGCCACTAATGCCAGGTAGAAAAGCATGATGCGAACCGAAATATGTGTTCACTTTATTTTGATATTGACCGATTAGAAGATTTTGCTATTCATTAAACATTTCAATTAAAGAAATATCGTCTATTTCAGCTGCTTGGTCACCTGCCCGTCTAATAAATGGTCAAAGACTATGGAATCAAGCAATATTTTGAAGGTAATGTTGAAAGTAAAACAAAGAAATATGTTGCTGACATCGAACATCAAATCAACACACGTTGGCTTAAAAACAAACAAAATTTGTCAAAACTTTCTTGTATAGTTTTTATAATGTTTTTCTTCCTTTAGACTAATCAGCTCCATCTTCGTGGAAAGTATGAAAAAGGTTTAATACTGTATTGTGATTTATTTTTTGTAAAAACTGCACCTTAAACGGCCAAAAATTACAAAAAATACAGGATTACCAAAATAGGAAAAATGAGCACACATTTACACGGCTCTAGCGAAAAATATAGTGAACCATGATATAAAGTTTTCTTCATATTTGTCTAGCATGCGCAGTAAAAGCGAGACATGTAGGTACGGTTTTACAGGCGACGGTGAATATATGGCGTTAACATTGCAACCAAGTTTGCTGTTCATGTCTTTATCTCGTGAAGCATAACGAGTAAGGTTCTTATATTTAGGATGCAGATTTCCTACATATTGTTCTTGCCAGTCAGTCATGTGCCATTTATCTTTGACCTATTTTAAATGCTTGAATGACCCTGAAGAACTCTAATAGTCAATTTTGCAACCGAGTTTACTGCTTAAGTCCATATCTCACGAAATAGAAGTCTAAGGTTGATAATATTTGGCATTAACGTCTCCAACTACAAGGGGATGATAGTCTGAAGTGTAATTTTAGCTTTGACTTAGGTTGATGATATTAGACAAGGAGGTTCCCCACTACCAGGGGATGTCATTTTGATACCTGTAATTTGATCTTGGCCTTGTTTTTATGGTTGATTGACTTTGACAATATGCGACCAAATTTTATAAATTAGTCAATGGTTGATAAAGAACTAGATATCATGTTTAAGGAGGCATGATGTTACAACAAATTTAGCAAAAATTGAAACATATTTTTTTCATAACAAATTTTATTCATTAGGTACACTATTCGTTGTTTCTTTAAGATATGTTACAAAAATCAACCAAACAAAATAAATTCGTTTAGGCATCAGATGACTTTTAAAATGTTTATTCGATTGCAATATGCTGGAAGAAGATATGTCCTCTTGTTTGAAAATGAAAACATGTTCAAATGTAAAAATATCATATGCTTATACCTGATACCTATAACGGGTAAATTTAAAAATGAAATATGTTATAAATATCGCCATGAAGATTTATTTTGGATTGTCAAAACTTACTGTGTATTTTTCCATTTCGTATTCCATTAAATGTGAAGGCGCAGCGCATTTCCTAGTAGTTTTATAGTAAGCTGATGACGTCACAGTGAACACCCTATTTAGATATCAAGCCAATCGGATTTTTCATTTTATCATTACATCATACGTGTAATTTCTATCTTTATGTTTCAGTTACTCTGTTGTCTCCTTTGTGTTGCTGATCATGACGTTACAGGAATACCTTACCCAGGCGATGATGCTTCTGTGCCTGAACTAGTCCAATACTATCATCAATTATGCTACACGTCCCTTCAAATATGTGGATTTCTCTTGTTTGTTCACGGAACATTCATGAGTTGTTCCATGTTAAAAAGACTTAAGAGAAGATTAAATATCAGACGGCGTAACAACCAGTCGCCTTTACCTACAGTTGTAAGGAAAATCCTGGCTTTACACCGTAATGGCCTGTCTAATGTTGGATACAGGTATATGTGGAGGACTCTGAACATAGGCTTTGGACTTTGCGTCACACAATCAAGAGCAAGGCTTTGCTTAAGAACAATAGACCAACAGGGTGTACTTAACAGATCGCATCGAGTTCTTCGAAGGACAGTGTACTACAATAGAGGACCAAACTATCTGATTCATGTCGATGGTTACGATAAATTAAAACCCTACGGCATAGCTATACATGGGGCAATCGATGGATACTCTCGTAAACTTTTATGGTTGATAGCAAGTCCCTCCAACAATAACCCCAGATATGTCGGTTACTGGTATCTTAATTGGATCAAACAAAGAAAGATGCTTCCAAGGGTTGTTCGATCGGATGCAGGAACAGAAAACGTCATAATGAGGGATTTACAAAGATCGTTGCGACATAATCAAAACGATGAAATGTCGGGACAAAATTCTTTTCTCGTCGGCAGATCTGTTGCAAATCAAAGAATAGAAAGGCTTTGGGGTACACTAAAAACGAGTTTCACCCAGTTTTGGAGAAACCGTTTCCAGGATTTCCAAGACACTGGACTTCTTAATGTATCGTGTCCAGTACATAAAGAATGTGTTCGATTTTGTTTCCTCTCCGTTATCCAACATCAATTGGACATGTTTGCTGAGAACTGGAACTCACATAGAATAAGAAGACAACGTGCTGAAGTTGTAACACCAAGTGGTATTCCAAATATGTTATACTATCAGCCAGAGATCTTTGGTGGAAGAGACTGTTCATTTCCTTTACCATGTAACTTACAAACAATTGACAATCTCATAGAGGAATATACAGAGAACTTTCCAGAGCATGGCTGTAGCAATAAATTTATTAACATTGTCGAGTTGCTTACTGGAAACAGACGAGATCAGTTTCCCATCATCCCATCATACGGTGACGCAGAGCTATTGTTTCGGACATTGATTGCTGCCTTACCGAATTGAACATTTGCTATACATTTTTTATACAATAATGATTTTGCATAAACATTTTTTTAGAAATTAATTATATATATAATATAAGTAGGTTTGATATTTGGTTTTACCATACAAGAATTAAATCAAACAAAATTACTAGGAGTTACTATATACTGTTTCTTGGTCTAGATTTTTTGTTGTTGATTATGGTAAATATAAAAGAAAATACTCTCTACGCCTAGTGCAGCATGATACGATCACATTTATCAAGGGAACAAACAGTAGGGCAAGTGTTGACACAAAGCTCATGCCTGATTTGTAACGCCTGGTCTCGGCACAAAAAAGTTTGCCAATGGGATATGATATTCCTATGTTGATCGCATTCGTTTGAATGGTTTTGTTTCTACTTTCTTGTACTCAAGGATCTAGTTTAATGACAAACTTTTTGCGCCAATACTTTAGGATATGAAACAAAAGACTATTAAGAGGCTGTATCGCTCACATCAACCGTGGCTACATAAGCCAGCCCAATTTAGACCCCGATATAATAGGTATGTTCCCCGTTATTGCCCATCAAGGATGGATATAGCACTGCTTGAAAAGTGTTCATACAAAAACAAATGTTATCAAGTTTGGTCTCAGTAGTTTTGTTTAAGATCTTTGATCCCCCTGGCCATCAGCTCAGGGTCCAATGTTAAACTATGTTGTTAGTAATTCCTGCAATCTTGGGTTATAGTCTTGAACCTACCAGACATAGTTTGCCTGTGCATTTTAAAAGATCATTGTGACCAAGTTTCATTGTAATTTGCACTGTACTTTTAGAAAATATCTTTCAATAAATTTCGCCATATGGTATAATCTCAACTACGTTCGTCACTGGCAATCAAGTTGGATTGAACCCTGTCCTGCCGAACACAATTTTGCTAGAAGGCCATCCAATGATAAGTTTTGCTTCAATTTGCTTAGTAGTTTCTAAGTAGAAGATCTTTCTATGCATTTCCAAATAAGATGCACTTACACTACGTTTTCCGCGGGCGGCCATCTACGATTGGAGACATACCTGACAGATATATTTATTGTAAGGATTTACTAGTAGTTTGTTTGCAATTAGTTCTATAAATTCTGTGTAAAAATGTGCTCCGTAGAGCGTAGCAAGTAACGACCGTATAAAGGGTACATTCGGGTAAGTGTTGACACAAAGTAAATGTAGACATATTAAATTGCTAGACTCCATCCAATTCAATCGCCCCGAAAGGGCCAATCACATCTCTAGACCCGATTTGGGCCTCTTGTTTGTTGGAAACGATAAACAAAAAACTTTAAAAATTAAGTAAAACACAATGTATGAAATCTACAAAATAAAAATATAAATCTATAAAGTATACACATGTCGAACAACATTTTTCGTTTCATCAAGTTGAAGCATTTTCAGTCTAGATCCTTTTTGGTACTCTTCTTTTTCAAAACCGCCAACAAATTACATAATCCATTAAAATACCTTCATATGATTTCTGTTCCAAACATCTTCATCAAAATCGGACAAAAAAAAATTGATTTCCAATTTGTTCTTGGTTCACCCCTTTTGGCCTTGTGTTTCTCAAAAACGGTAAATTCAACATCAAATATTTAAAACTATCTCCTACAGGGTCCAATGTGAAATCGTTGTTCCCCTCGGAGGCCTTGGATCAAACTAAAACCGGCCGGAAACAATTTGCAAAGGGAACTAGGTTTTGTTCCTATTGGTTGTTTTGAGCATCTGTTTAACTATGTTCCCGCTATGCCAGATCGTTTAAAAAGAATCAATACAAGAACCAATGTAAACAAGTTTGGTTCCAATTGACCTATAATTGTTAATGTTTGTGTCATTTTGGTCTTTTGTGGATAGTTGTCTCATTGGCAATCATACCACATCTTCTTTTTTATAAGTAAGTCCAGAGAAGATATTTGAATGCATTTCATACAAGTGTGGCAGTTAGTAGATAGATATATGAAGATGTGGTGTGAGTGCCAATGAGACAACTCTCCATCCAAATAACAATTTAAAAATTAAACCATTATAGGTTAAAGTACGGCCTTCAACACGGAGCCTTGGCTCACACCGAACAACAAGCTATAAAGGGCCCCAAAATTACTAGTGTAAAACCATTCAAACGGGAAAACCAACGGTCTAATCTATATAAACAAAATTTATTATATCATCATTATTTCCCTTGTTTAAAACTATAAATTTCATATTTCTTTATTTGATGATTTAGATGAAGCTTATTCGCTATATATTTGTTAAATAGCATAGCTTTTGCTATTTGAATTCATTGGTAAAGGATATCTATTTATATTGTAAAGTTTAATATTTGCACCGTCGCAAAACCTTTGAGAAACTTATATATTTTATAGAACTCGTTAACCGGATTTTAGGGACAAAAATGTCGGTTATTGATTGGGGATGTACGGCGCCCGGGCGGGCGGCAATCAAATGTTGTCCGTGCATTAACTCATGAACCGTTCAACCAAAGCTTTTAAAATACTAATAACTAAATGAAGGTCAAGTTCAATAATGGCGAATTTGACTTTTACCGTTCAGGAGTTATGGTTCTTAAGGTAGATTCATGGTATACCGCCATCTTGGATTGAACAATCACAGTAAAAAATCGGTCTAGTTATTTGCCTAAATCTGCAAATTTGGAGACAGATTTGCAATTTGATGGTTAGACAGTTTAATAATATAAAGAAAACTTGGCAATTTATTGTATAATTCAAAATAATTAAACAAATATCATTTTATTTTGCTTTTTAAATCATTTTTTTCAAATGAGCCATTTAAGGGAAGATAACTCTTTTAGTAAAAAATTTATACTGGACAGATAGGGAATTTTTTTCTTTTTACTTGTAGCAAGAAAACAAGTTCGGTGACACCATTTTTTCTTCTTATTTTCTTAAAACATATTACAAAACCTATCTTTTCTCAATTTATTTCAAAATTCTATCTCATAGATTATTTTTTATGCACACAATTGTGTTTTTCCATTAACAATCTAACCAAATTTAGGCAATTTTCAACGACTCATAGCTTGAAAAATAGCACGGTGACCCCTACTTTTTATTATATTTTTGAAAAGAGCATATTAAAATCTTCATTCTGGCTAAGTATAAGAAAATTCTGTCTCAAAAAAGATTTACTTATGATCTACCTTAAATGATGGAAAAATGGAGTTTCCAGTCGTGTCCGTGCATTAACTCATGAACAGTTCAACCAAAGCTTTTAAAATTTTAATATGTTGTTACTGACAACTAAATGAAGGTCAAGTTCAATAATGGCGATTTTGACTTTTACTGTTCAGGAGTTATGGTTCTTGAAAGATAGAATATTGAAGTTTCCAGTCGTGTCCATGCATTTACACATGAACTGTTCTACCAAATCTTCCCAAATTTTAATATGTTATTATTGATGACAAAATGAAGGTCAAGTTCAATAATGACGATTTTGACTTTTACCGTTTAGGAGTTATGGTTCTTGAAAGAATGTGAAATGGCATTTCCATTCAAGTGGTTGCATTTACTCATGAACCATTCCATCTAAGCTTTTCAAATTTTAATATGTTGATACTGATGACAAAGTGGAGGTCAAATTTGATACTGACAATTTTCACTTTCACCGTCCATCAGTTATGGTTCTTGTGATATTGGCAGGACAAAAATAAATGATAATAAATCCGGTTTGCTGTCGTTGTGACAGCCAGCCTCTTGTTTTAGATTATTATCTTGAATTCTCTAAGGATTGATATTCAGTCCAACCAAGGAAAGCCAAGCTCTCAAAACAGAATTTAGGTTAGTGCATTTGCTACATGCCTCCATAGTACATTAGTGCATTTGCTACATGCTTTCTAAGTACGAGTTTGAAGATATTGAATGCTCCATTTCTGATTACCTTTGGCATGTGATAATAAAAGTTGTACTTTGTTAATTAAATTATATATTGTTTTCAGTTTTTGGTTTTCATTCACTTAGATATATTTTAGCGCATCACATTTGGCATCAGTCATTTCTATTACATCAGTTTACAAACTAGAACTAGTATCTCAATTGTTTGTAAAACAATTGAAAGGTCTTTCCTGTTAAAGTGATGTTTTCGTAATGTACTTTGTACGACCTTTCGTTTGATATACGACAAGCATACCTTCTAAAACTTTTCGCTTATAACACTTAATGGTCTCATCCGCCTATTTTTTTTTAGATCGGAAGTATGATATATGTAACATAGAGTATATGAGCTTTCATTTTATATGCGACAACTCCATGTTCTAGAAAGTTTGATTTTTGCACTTAATAACCCTATTCAACTTATTTTTGGAGGTCGGGAATTTGATATTTCATATGTTCATATCATGACCTTTCATTTGATATACAACAACCCTATCTTAAAAGAAAATGTATTGTTTGCACTCAATAACCCCATTGGCCAAGTAATTTCAGAGGAAAAGATTCTTCAATGTTAAGGTCCTGTTATGTTTTGATATGTTGCATGTATGTTGTCAACAATTTTTGTTTAGAAACGAACTTACTGGACTAACATTTTAAAGCAAGTGATCCAAGGACCATTGTGACTAAGTTTCAGAAAAGATCTTTGAAGTATTTTTCCTTATTAAAGGTCCATTGTTAAACTAAGTTCCATGATGTATGATATGTACTGGAACGGACCTTGACCTGTCGAACACAATTTTCAAAGGGTACCATTTAAGAGTCGTTGAGACCAAGTATGGTTCTAATTGACCATTTAGTTCCAGAGGGAAACAATTGTGAAAGTTTTACCATAGGTTTAAATGTTAAACTCTGTTAACAGCTGTTGGTCATCTTGGAAAATATCTTTGAATGTTTCCTATAGGGTCGAATGTTTTAATGTTTCCCTCTTGCGGTAATCTTGGATGGTACCATAAACTGCTGACATAATTTAATCAAAGCACCGTAAGCGCTGTAGGCAGTTAACCAAAAACCAAGCCAAACATAATTATAAAAACTGTGGCAATGTTGCTTCAATTTTTTTAAAGATTTTTTTAAAATGAACAAACATTAGACAGTCATATATTGTACATTTATGTTCATTTAATGAATTAATCATTAAGGCAAATAATTCATATTTTGTCAAAGTTTTAAAAGCATCGCATATATCAAGTATATTTTTTTCATGGTAATGAGTCTGCAGTGGTACAAGTTTGCAATGATTGTAGTTCTTCTAGTTGATAGTTAACGTTGGTATAAGTTGACTGTTAGTAGTTCAAGTTGCCTTTAGTAAGAGCTTGTAAAAGTATGAATGGACTTGCTTCCCTGGAAAGAAAACTGAGTTTGTGTTCAACAGTACAAAAGTTATGAGGCACAAATCAGACAAATGTTTACTACTACAAGGATCAAAGGTGAGGTCTGACTAACCTGTCCATAGTAAATGTTAATGTCCCCCACCTTCACCCCAAGTTTATGATGTCTGAGTTTGGAATAAAATGGCAGGTAATTATAAAAACAGTTGGTCAAACATTCTTGGGCTTGAAAGATATGTTTTCTTTATAATGAGCCATATGAAAATGCAAATTTTTATAGGACCAGTAATAATTCAAATTATAATTAAGGGAAATTCTTTAAACCTACTAATTATTTTCCATCAATAAAATTTTACAATTATCAAAAAAAAATATTGTTACATAATGCTGTTATGAAGTCTTTCAAACAAAACTTCAATAATTATTCATTCCTATGGTCACCGAAAATTGGGCAAGATCTAGTACACGTTGGTTAGGTCTATCAAAGTGACATAGATATAGGACGATATGGTGTGACTGCTAATGAGACAACGCTCCATCCAAATAACAATTTCAAAAAAGTAAATCAGTATAGGTCAATGTACGGCCTTCAACACGGATCCTTGGCTCACACCAAACAACAAGCTATAAAGGGCCCCAAAATTACTAGTGTTAAACCATTCAAACGGGAAAACCAACGGTCTAACCTATAAAAAAAACGAGAAACGAGAAACACGTATAAATTACATAAACAAACGGCAACTACTGTACATCAGATTCCTGACTTAGGACAGGTGCAAACATTTGCAGCGGGATTAAACGTTTTAATGGATCCAAACCTTCTCCCTTTTACAGAAACAATAGCATAACATCACAACATAGAAAGACATGCATATGTGACGCCTATGAGATTGACATTGTATGTCATTCAATCTTTTTGAAATGACAAACAGGAATGAATATGATTTAGTTTAGGAGTTGGTTTTTCAATCTTTTACAAGTTCTCAAAACACACACAAGAGGGGATGGGGTGACCCTAGGGACTGCCCTAATATTTCATTTAATGTTTTTGTATCTTGTCCCATACATGCATATATATGGTTTGGGGTGGGGATCTCAATCGTTATCAAGTTTTCAAACAGGAGGGGTGGGATGATCCTAGTATATTTCATTTGATTTGTTATGTTGTCCAATACATGGATATATATGGTTGAGGAAGCATTATTTGAAACATCAGTGACTAGCAGACTTATAATCCAGATGAAATAAAGTGGAACATTTTGGATATAAATTTCTGTTTCTAAGTTATCAAACAGGAGTTTGTAGGGTGACCCTAAGGACTCTCCCTATATTTCATTTGATTAGTTCTCAATCATGAATATATATGGTTTAATTTAAAGGTGGGGATCTCGACTGTTTCGACTCGGGGGATTATAAACAACATAAGGAATCCTAATGTGCTCTACTTCCTATGTGCAACTTCAAAACTTTTGGGAAAATCGATCATTTAAGGTTTTTCTGGTCATATCTTTTGTAATCCAGAACGAAAAGTATGAAAAAACTATCCTTTAAGTTATAAATAGCAAAGTTACCAGCTAGATAAGGACAATGGCAAGTATTTCAGCATTTATTGGGTAGAACACAAATCCAGGGTGCTTGCATAAAGCAGCTTAACTGCATAAAAAGGTTACATTCCAAGGACCACCATGATCAATTTTGATCCTTATTGGCCAAATACTTTCAGCTATCTTAGATTGTGTTTCCCTTTTAAGTTCAAATGTTCAATTAAGATCTGTGGCATGTTGTTAACCATCTTGGATCGGACCCGAACCTTCTGGATACCCATTTTGACCATGTTTGGTTACAATTTGGCAAGTAGTTTCAAAGACTTTCCTTATGGTCCAATGTTTAACTATGTTCCATGCTGGCAGTAATCTTATAGATTGAACCTACCAGACACAATTTTTAAAGGACGCCATCCGTGAATACTTGTGATAGAGTTTGGTTCTAATTGGCATAGGAAGGAACAGATCTCACAATTCATGCCATACCAATATGCAACCACAAAAACTGTTTGAGGCCGTATAAAATGAAGTCCACGATAAAGAGGAAGTGAATGTTTAATTGCTCTCTGATTGCACCCAGGGTATGACATTAATACATAATGAATTGTCCATCAGGATTCAAAGATGGGTAGTTGCTGAGAAAAATGTGATTAATATTCGGTGAAGTCATCACTTTATTAATTCCACCCAAACTATGAATTTACCAAGTCAAACTGAACTGCTATCGTTAGCTAATAGCTGTTATTTACCAGTTCTTCATATTTTTGGCATTATTTTAGCTGTTCTTAGCATTCCATATAATACCAGTTTGAAAAAACTGTCTAATTTGACCATTTCTTAGCAGTCATGGTACCTTTTAAAGTGTTGTCAATTGGACAACAGTTATGACAGCAGTTCCATAGCAGTTAGATAGCTGATTGGATTTTAATCTTTGTTATAAAAATGCTTGGACCTGACTTGTGTTTTCAGCTTGAAAGTAAACCTTCATTTGAATGATCAAATGTGCATTTTTGGCTCCAAACTGTGTGTAAATTCTTGCTAGTGAAAAACTATTTTTGTCAATTATAAATTATAATTTAGGCTAAATGGAATGCATTCACAAACCCACAGTACAGTAAGTTGAAGTTACAGTTAATGCATGTGTATATTCTGACATAAATTTGTAGGGGAAAACAGAAATCACACAGACAGCCCAAAAAGGGGGGATACTGGTTTATTCAAATAGAATAGTTGATGTTGGCAGGAATGTAATAAACTAATATCATATACTTGCAGTGCAAGATGTTATTTGATAATGAAGATACGACTATTTTAATATGATTTTGTTAAAAAACAAAAATACATCATATTCATTATTCAAGACTTGAAAAACGGGGAGGGAGTATTAGGTAAACATAGGCTGCAAATAGCCGATTGGTTATGGTTAATATTGACCAAACAATCCATTTTATGAGTTTGACTGTCCCTCTGGTATCTTTCGTCCCTCTTTTAATGAAGTTGATGTATGTTACTGAAGTTTGTTTCCAAAATTGGAAACATAATTTTGGAAACATAATACAATGTTTTACATATTACATAACATTATTATTACGTGTATTATTTTTTTTTGTTTAAATCCAAAAGAGAAAGAGAATTAATATAGTTTCACCACTGCAACAAGTGTGTTGCAATATTTCTCCACTGGAGACAGTCAATTTTCAATATTTTAAGTGCTAGGCTTTCTTAGTTTTTTTAAATTTTACTGTGGAGAATGGAGAAATATTGTAATACACGAGTTATTAGTGGTGAAATCTGTTTCTCTGATGTACAGCTTAGAAAATCAACTTAGCACTTTGTATGAATATGCATTATTGATAGCTGTTAGTATACCAGTTCTCATGAATATTCAGTGCTGACATCAGTTTTTTTGGGTACATGTATCTCATTTAAAATTTTCGTCACAAAAACCTGCTAATAATTGTGAAGGCTAAATAAACTGCTATGAAATGCCTATTATGCAAACTAGCCATTGCCTTGAATTTGTCAACTGTGAATGCTAATAAACTGCTGTCCACTTTGACTTGGGTTATCAAAACATTCAAGTATTCATTTTAAAAAGTTGAATATACTTGACTTTATACTTCATCTGGGCACTGATTGAGTCAAAATTAACAATGAAACAGATGTTATTAGTATCTGTTATTCTTGTATCTTTCTTTGTAAACGCATGTTGTATGTTCAGTTATGTATTGGTTTATTAGGACCCAGCTACAAAATGTGGCTGATGCCTTATAGTGATCAGGTCGTCCAGACATAACACAGTGTCCAGGCTGTGCCTCTTTATATAATTGGCATTACAGTACTGCAACTGATCTCAAAAGAGACGCTTAGTTAACAGTTCAATAGATATAGGAAGATGTGGTGTGAGTGCCAATGAGACAACTCTCCATACAAATAACAATTTAAAAAGTAAACCATTATAGGTTAAAGTACGGCCTTCAACACGGAGCCTTAGCTCACACCGAACAACAAGCTATAAAGAACACTGAACACTGTAACTTAGTTATAATACAAGATTTGTACAGGCAGTACTGTGATATTTACTTTTTGTTTTACTCAGGAATAATTTGATTGCAATAAAATTTAATATCATATGTATAGTACTGTTTTGTTTATATCAGGCATCATATATTGTTTTACAAACGTAAATTTTGGTCCCTTTCAAGTTTACTATTCAGCGTTGATCCTATGAT
Organism: Mytilus galloprovincialis; assembly: GCF_965363235.1. Classification (NCBI taxonomy): domain Eukaryota; kingdom Metazoa; phylum Mollusca; class Bivalvia; order Mytilida; family Mytilidae; genus Mytilus; species Mytilus galloprovincialis. The sequence goes on along the minus strand of NC_134845.1, from coordinate 75,811,284 downwards.
TGCTTACTTTACTAGATTTTGTCTTGGATGGAAAGATGTCTCATTTTGCACTCATACCTTTATGTTATCTTCTTGTTTCTATATAAAAAGGGACGTATTAGAAAACCTTAATGGGTAATATGGCACCCGCTATGATCCAGAGAATTTAAATGACTGGATATATTGCACAAAAGTCAATAGGACAGCAACCGAACGATAAAACTATCTCTGATATATATTTTATGATTAAATTAGCAGCAGACAGACTTTATTGATAAACAAAAGCTAACCGACATATGTTAAGCTATTTACCGTCCCCGCTTTTTTAACACGTATTAAGCAAACTGAATATTATGATGTTCTTACTTCGAGTTCAGGTCCTGATTAAAAGTTTACACATCCAGTACATGCAGTACAGATAAGTCGGCGTCTTTCGTTAAACCATTATTGCCGGGTAACCTGTAACGCCACAACGGCAATATGCTTAAAATTAAGCAGTGTTTCAGTGCCAGGTCTTTGTGTTTTTCGCAGCAGAAATGCGTTTGGAATGGCTTGTTACCGGTTTAAAAGAGCTCAAATGATACTGAACAATGGTCACTTCATTGGAAATTTCACTGTTTCACGTCGTGAAATGAATGCACAGGTAAAAACCCTGTTCAACTACTCTTACATGTATTGTCGAAATGCGTATCTGGTGCAAGAAAATTGGTACCGTTAATTTTATTACAACATTGTACAAGGCGAAAAAGAGTCGAATCGTGAAGCCAGTACTTTGTGATTTTTAGTTATAATTCAGCGGGCCAAGGGTTTTATTCAAAATTATACCAAAATCTGTGACATATCCCATTTACTGTTCCTTGATCTTAAAGCGATCGTATATTTTATTCTACATATGAAATGGAATTCACATACTTGAACCACACTTTCTAAAAACTTCTATGCTAAATGAAATTAAAAAGAAATATATTTACATTGAAAATCAGAAGCCATGCTATCATATATACATAGTTACTTTGGCACAAAATATAAAACCTAATAGTCACTATTTATGTTCAACAGCAGCGCTCTTGAATCTTGTTTACTTCCAACTACTGAAACTCCACAAAAAGTATGATGAACGGCATAATGCATTCATAAACATTTCCATTTTTCAACAGCTATACAGGAAAAGACTACTATCGACTTTCCGAAAATACGTCTTTGCTGATGCCGACATTTGTGGACATGACAGGCTTTCCTGATGAACAATCAAATCATATTCTGGATCTACTAGACATGGTATTTTCTGGTAGAATTAGAGAGAATCAGAAAATGGCGGATATTGGACATCTTCCTTCAGATGCCTTAAATAACATGAATAAAAGGGTTACTCGTCGATCGATCGACCGAATCATTGTTGTTTCTACTCTTGATCCTGATTCTCATTTACCAGCGGATCTAATGTGTAGCATAGTTGAAGCTGCAAGAAAAAACAGAGGTATGTCTATCCAGTTATCGCGATTGGAGATTGAGCGTGTCACTTTCATGACATTTGCAGTGCAAAACAGGCAATATTTGATATGGGAGATTCCGTTTTGAATTTTAATCGGTGTTCAGTATTTTTGTGATTTTACTTTTTTCAGCACAAACATATTTTATTCAGTATGCATATCTACTATCAATTTATAACTCATCGCTGTTTGGACACTATTTAACATTTTCGCGATTACCAAACTCAAGTGTTATCATAATTCCAAAACTGAACACGAATCTTTTCAATGTGAATCATTTTGGAGTATCTCAGTCAATACTGTTCACCATTGTAAATAATCTTCAAAAACTTAATTTTTTAACACCTTACAGTTTAGTGTTTTGTGTACATCATCTTGGAAATTTTACAACCAAATTTGATTTTTCGATGAAAAATTGGGTTGATATCTGTAATTATTTATTGAATGATTCAAAATTGCGGCATTCCATTATATGGAGAGGTAGAGTGACATTTATACACTGTTTTTTTTATCAGATCTATCGGTACATTAGTTCAAGAATTCGATTCAATTTGAACATCATTAAGTCAGTTCAGCTTATGTGTAATATGTATAGATCATCGTTGATCATCGTTGATCATCTCAACGAAATAGGTTTTCTCGCTTGAACCAGAAAAACAATCGAGTTGAGATGACCATTGATAATTTTTTATCGCTATTTTACCTATAAGGAAGTTGTCAATTTCATGTTAATTTCATTAGCAACGTCACGTGCCTCCTTATCTTCTAATGATAGTTCAATCTCAAGCGAGTAGCATGATATGAAAAATTATCACAAAAAAAGATCAAAGGAAAAATGCACAAAATAGCGATAAAAACTTATTTCTATATGTAGGACTCCAAAGTGCGATGGCTAAAGTACGTAAAATCGTAGTTTGATTATGACGTTAACAGCCGTTTATACAAACTAAAAATTGAACACGCCTGAAGATAAATTACAAATATTTTATCAACACCTTTAAAACCAAATGTCAATGACTGAATTGATTTACACCTGACCGTGCTTTGTCGGCTGAGGCAAATGTGGTTTTTTTTTTCTGTAGCCGGAAGAACTCCTGCAGTCGACCATTTTACTACTAGTATAGATACAAAATAGTATTCGTATGGATATCATGTCTCCTGCTTTTGTTGGAAGCAAACAGATACATTTGAATCATTGTTTATGCTGCAGTTTACTTTGCAGTTCCCGTTAAAATATCGTCGACTTTATTGGAAAGTTACGTCGGTAAAATAAAAGTATTTGTTTCCATGCGTAAATTATAGTTTGATTTAGTCGGCTAAAATATTAGTTTGTATATTGAAGGAAAATAAAACATATGTGTGTGGTCATAATGAAAAAGAATAAAAGTCAGCGAACATCACCTCTCTCTCTAGTTAAGATTAAAGCTTTGAAAAAATGTTAAATATTCCGACAATAATCTATTTTTTTATTTGTAATTTACAATGACGACTGTATGAGGTGTTCCCATTAGTGATAGACTGTATGAACGGCAATCTACACCAATTATCTTTTGTAAAAAGACCATTTTTAACCTTGATGTTTTAATCCCTTGAATTTTATCCTTTTGGTTCATCGCACTTTAGCGTGATATACCATCGTACACCATCACACTTTAGCGTGAGACACACTCGTACTTTACCGTGAGACACCATCGTACTTTATCGTAGACCATCGCATTTTAGCGTGACCATCGCACTTCAGAGTACCATCGCACTTTAGAGTCCTACATATATACGATAAAACATAATATATAAATACACAAATAATATATAACAAAATCATTGTAGTTGTTATCTATAATTCTAGATATCAGCCAATAGAATAAAGTAATTCACATCAGCTTGTTTGGTATATAGAGAGGCAAAGTCTATGATAAATGTAACTTAGAATAGTTCTCGATCGCATTATTCAGTATTTTACACATACTAGCATACCAATATATAATACCTCATGACTGCGTATGGCTATCAACTTATACCTGGAACGTAGTACCGGGAACCAGGATAATGATAGCCTTTTCTTGTAAAAACAATTCGGGAAGGTTTTGTTGCCTAATCCTACATGTATGTGTTTAATGTTTTTTATGGTGTATTTTTGTTATGTTTAGTTAAGTGATATTTGCATCTGTTTACATTAAGTTTTTTCGTTATCCTTTTAAATATTTATTCACTTTTTATAGACATCCCTATTTATGGAGTTTTGACAGGAAGGGATAAATATGACCCAATTCGTAACGAGAAAGTGAAAGAGAATATCACCAGATTTCGTGAGATACTTGGACTTCCAAAGCATCGTTTTGCATGCATCACCAACTATTGTGAAGATTCTGATCAAGACATGAAATACCTGAATACAACTATTCCTCGATTTGATGTTCCAGTTCTCAGATTAATGAAACAGGTACATGCATTTATAATGCCATTATACAAATACATAATCCTTCATTCCTCAGTAAAACGAATTTCGATGGCTACGCGGCGGCGCAGTGATAACTGTGATTGTTTTCGCTTTTTGATTGCATTTAACATCAAATGTTCTCAATTAAATGTATCGAGATGTAGAAAATTTACGAATAAGTATAGAGTAAAAGAATAACAAAATGGATAAATCACCGTATAGTTGTAGTTAGAAATAAACAAAATGGCTGAAGTTTGGTCCACGTCTTGGCATTGTTTCTGTTTTTTGTTGCATTAGACAGTTGGAAAGCAAGTCCTTGGAAACGTCCGTTGTCGTCAAGCTTTATCAGCAACAATAGCAGGGGGAATTAATTAGGTGGCGCTACAGTCGTCCGTAACGTCAAAAAGTCCGCCAAATCAATCGGCTAAAAGATTGACGTTTAAAGTATTTTTTGCAACTTGTCATGCTTTTATTATAATTAAATTTTAAAATTTGTAGGTTTTGTGACCAATATAATTTCTTTACGACATACAAACATTACAAAAAATAGCTTGTTATTGCTATTCCTTTATCGGCCTGTCAGTTCTAAAAAAAAAATAGCCATCTTTTTTGTTCGCCAAAAAAATCGATTTTTCCTAATTTGACGTTTGCGTATCCAAATACAGAAAAGAACGGTTATAATCTTAAATGAAACCGGGAAGCCTATTTCAAATTTATACACTGTTTTGAAGCCATCATTTTTTACTTTTATACATCAATTTTAGTGACCACCAGCCATGTCAATTTTTATCTGGTTTTAGCTACGTTTCTACTTCAAAACAGTAAAGTTTTAAATTAGCTTCTTTTCATTGTACCTGTTTCAAAGTGCTCTAAAATACTGATTTTATTAAAGACATGAATGAAATTTTGATCAAAAGTTGTGGAGTTTCGCGGTTTAGGGACTTGTCGGGTATCACGTGACGTTGGCCGCTTACGTTGCGCATAACCGCTTACATCAAATATAATATGAAAGTCGACTATTCCATACGATACTTGTATTTTAAAGTAACTAAAACCCCTTTTGACCCCCTACACAAATTGACGGTGACATTGTTTTCTTTTTTCAACATACGTCATGTAACGTTTATAACAAAATATGTGTCAGGGTCAGGTGCATAGTAAAAACTTACACATTGGAAAAGTGAAACAACAAACAAAGATCTTCTTTATTGCGTTTAAAGCTAAACGTCTTGGAAAATTCTGACAGATCTGACAAGCTATTGATAGCCTACTGTATGGATGGACAAAAGCACAAAAATAGCAATAGAAAATGCATTGCAAAGAAAATTCTGTAGGAAAAAAACATATGAAAAAAGAAAATGAAGGTCAGTTAATAAAATCTTGCTTATATTATTATCTCTTGACTTAGTAAGCTATATTTCCATTCTCAATTTTATAGTAATATTAATAAGAGCAAAAACTAGCTTTTCAAGCCAAGTCAGCCAAACAAGAAGATTATTCATAGAGATGTGTTCTTACAAAATTGAATTTATTCAAATGGCAAATTCTTGTCAAATTTAAGCATCTTTGATCATTATTGAAGTAAAATGCAACAAAATTTGTCCCACCAGTTTCATTTCATTTCCTATTACTAGTATTCAGGTAAAGTATATATATACAATACTTTGTTTATAAATATGTAATTATTTAAAGAAGCTGATACAGCAACCTGTTCAAGAGAAGAAGCTCCATTTTTTCCAAAAAGTTTACTTTCATAATCTATGAAATACCCTGAGAAATAAGATAAAGGGCTACTGTGCAAGCTAATCTAATAGTTTAATTTTACAATAATAATGAATCTGAAAATCAAAATTGTGTCACTTTCACTTATAATTTAAAGCATATATTTTTTTACAGAATTTCTGTCAATATTTTTGGTATCAAACTTATAAATCCCTTTTTTGTATTTTACTGTTCAACTAAGAAACATAGGCTTGAGTTTAAAGGCTCTCTTAATTTGAAAAAAATTGTTGAGACTCTTGGTCATACTTTATAGAATATAAAATATATATGATCAGTACTATTTATTTAATAATTATATCAATTTTCAGAAAGATTATTGAAATTGTATAAACTATGTTTTAAGTGTTTAAAAAAATTCTGCATGTAGTATATTTCATCCGCCAGATCTAATCTCTTTCACTATAGCTAGGTTTTTAATTTTACATGTAGGTGTCATTATCCACATTTCTGAATTTTTTGCTGCAGTAATATTTTGTCTTTTAATATTTACATTTAATCCTTCTCTGAAAATAGGGGGAAGTATCTCTTCTTTATATTATCATAACATAGTTATAAATCGAGTTTCGTTTATTTTCTTTCTAATTTTTGTAAAGTAAACTCCTTTTTTTAATTTTTATGCATTTTGCTCGGTTTTTATTTTTGATTGGTGATATTAAGGGGAGATAACCACTTGCACAAATCGGCATAAAAACCACCGCTTCGGTTTGAAATCAATTTGACGTTTGCGTATCCAACATTCTATTGCCGAGATATTCATATCGAGTGTTTGCCTTAATGAGATGCTTTATTAAATTTAAATTCAGCCCATCATTTTTAGTTTCCTCGTAAATATTTAGATTTTCAACCAAACTCCAAGTTTGCAGATAAAATAAAGAATAACGGTTTTTGATTTGATGTGTGAGCTTTGACGAGAATAAACTTTGGATACTCAAGATTAGTTAGGTCAATAAGTTTTTATTACGACAATAGTATTCAGTGAGTTAAAATGAGGGTTGTCTTATCCTTTTTTTACTGAATTTTCACGGTCACGTGACTCCATTGTTGCTGATAAACTTGGGGTCAAACCGTGATCTGCTTTCCAACTGTAGAAGTGTGACGTTCCGAAATAATTTTAACCTTTTTCTGTTGAACACATTTCTGTAATACAGGCATTATTCACGAATTTGAAATAAGTAAAAAAAAGGTTTTATTCGCCATTGAAGCATATATTTTTTTTATAATAATTTTTAGAAATAAATATTGCATTGTAGTGAATTAATTGTTTTAACAAGGTTTTAACCGCGAAACACATGAGTATCTTTTGATTATATTTTTCCATCACGCTTGAAACAAATATCTGACTAGAGAATAAGGTCGGTGCAAAAAATTTCCTCCCTTGTTTTGCAAGTTATGTTAAAATTCACGGTATCAAAGTTGGACGGGTTTTCTAGCCACAGTAGATACATGTAGCGTGCATTAAAGTTTAATATATGGGTCATTTTCCAAAAATGTCGAATTTTGAAATAAAAAAAAATATTAAAAGTTACTTATTCAAACAACCCTCTACAAAGGCAAATCAGAACAAACAGTACTTTAAGAACAACATATTAAAAGATGCAATCTTAATGATGTCATACAAGAATGTCTTGAAAACATTTTTTGATCGGTTGTACCATATTTTGTCTCTCCTGTTACCATTTTCAAATAAATTTTGGGTTATTAAGAAAAGGTTTAGATCAAATGTTCAGCTTTTTTTTCGTAGCCAATTAGATGGTTTTCAATCGAATAAACTTCTATATATATTCATTCTGTAAAATAATAGATTGTTTGCCAATTTTCCAGGTTGTACTGAAAAATGCCTCTAAAAATTGGTTTTCAAAGGTTGTAAAAATTACCAACAGTAATGCAAGTCTAAGATAGCAATTAATATTGTTCGGCATTTTTTCAACCTTTCAAATAAACCCAACATCAAGTAAATCCCTCACAAGTTAGTTTACTTTTCTCTTTATTTCATTTGTAACAGGAACGTACGCTTATGATACACTGTGTCTAAACCACACCGGCAAAATTTGCTCGGACTCGATGGTATCTAACATCCGGCACAATGACGGAACACCAATAGACAAAAGAAAGGTAGGTTTCTCCTTATTTTTTTATTTTTTTTATGATATCGAAGAATATATATACATATACAACTATTTTCTATTGTGAGATGCAATATTTTCTACAACCGTTCTATATTAACGGAGAAATAAGTCAAAATGCATGTAAAAATGACGAATTGAGTGAACCTTGCCTCGAAATTGTTTAATTTCTCGTTAAAATGTTCACATTGTACGGAAAGAAAGGTACGGGAAGATAGATATTGACACGGAGATTGCAAATTTAGTTATTATGAGCATCTCCATAATTGTATCTCTGTGTATGGAACGAAAGAAATGGGTCATGTCAAAATGGAACTGGCCGGTTTCGTCAATGTATACAACCCGGTTTCGTCATAGATTTCAAAATGCATAACCCGGTTTGGTCAAATAAAAAAAATCATAATCGCATTACATTATAATTGATTATTTAACTTCAGCGTTCAAAAGGAGTTTTGTGGGTCGTTGGAAAACAAGTTCGTTCACCGGACAACGGCTTATTATTTATATGAGTATCAGATTCAAATAAATAATAAGCAAACACTTGAATTCCTACTCTTACAACACAAATATTTTAATTTACTTTGCATTCCGAAATTTTTTAACAGCATATTGAGATTAAAGCTCTCTAAATATGCGTTTTCTATATGAGTTATGGGAAAATATGTTGAACATGTTTAAACTTGAAATTAAAGTTTACGGTCTTAAAAATCGAAACACACTTGTAATTGATATGTGATTTTCTCGCACAAAAGGATTGACACCTTTATAAGTAATCCAATCATTCTATGTATGTAATCTTTTCTACAATCGTTAAGGGATAATTTTAACTATGATACAAGTTTTGGCACACATCGCGCATTTACTATACAGGCTCTGTCATCGGACGAGTTAAGGTTTTTTCATCATTTTTTATTATTTGTACTTTTGTTACTGTTTGTGTCAGCGACAACACTTTGACTCAGTCAATTCCCGAATCACACGCTTGTAATTCCATGGTTGTCTTTGGTTGCTTTATTCCATATGCGTTTTGAACATAAAATAGGCAGGTAGTTTTTTTGTTTGAATTGTTTTACATTTATAATTTAGGGCCCTGTTATAGCTTGCTTTCATGCAGTTTGTGTGTTTTTCTCATTGTTTAAGGCATACGCTGACCTAAACTTGATTAATTCAACATAATTTTTGTGTCTAAAAGAAAGTTGTCTCATTGTCAATGTTTATGGGATAAGTGGTTTCCGTCACTTCTTCTTAATAAGACCTAGATATAAATGACGGTCATGTTTTGCAAACCAACTTTTATTCACATGGAAAATACAAAACTGTCAGATATTGTTTTTGAAAGTTATCTTGAAGTTTCAATTGAATTTGAACTGTACAAAAAATGAATTTGAACTGTAAAAATAATGTGAAAAACATGCCTATGAAAATAAATGTGCCTACCAGAAACGGGGAGAAAGTTACCAATCTCGCTGCTATGTTATGGATGCTTAAGTGTGAAAACTCGCTTTAGTGCGCAAGTAACACAGTATATATAGTACCAGAAAATCTGACAGGACTGCATGCATGATTAATTTGTGCAGAACAGTATAGACTATAGTCGGTTTGGGACTGTTCGTCAATGATTGAATGCATAAATGTATTAATAATTGATAGTAAATATTGTAAACTAAGTGTATATAATATAGTATAGTAAATTAAAATTATGGCACAATCAAAACACATCCTTTTATTTTTCATCTTTACATACTACTATTATAAACAAAGAAAATATAATAATGTTACAAAATAATTAGATACCAGTGTTTGCTATTCAGTATTTATATTCCATTTAAAATTAGTTTGAAGTTAAGTGAAATAAGGGATACGCCTTTCATTAGGAAAATGTGTATTATCATAATTAACTATGTCCAAAAGTGCCCGTTTAAAATAGATTTTAACACGCCAAGTTTACTTTACAATAAATATATATTTAAATTCTCGAAAGACAATGTTCAGATCCGTGCCAAAGTTTCTTTTCATAATTTGTTTGTTAAAAAAAAAAAAAAAAAAAACCGGGTGATATATATAGACGAAACCGGGTGATTGTGTAGTAACAACATTGACGAAACCGGTTTATTTTAATTTGACATGACCCTTTTCTTTCGTTCCATACACAGAAATACAATTATTGAGATGCTCATAATAACTAAATTTGCAATCTCCGTGTCAATATCTATCTTCCCGTACCTTTCTTTCCGTACAATGTGAACAATTTAACGAGAAATTAAACAATTTCGAGGCAAGGTTCACCCAATTCGTCATTTTTACATGCATTTTGACTTATTTCTCCGTTAATATAGAACGGTTGTAGAAAATATTGCATCTCACAATAGAAAATAGTTGTATATGTATATATATTCTTCGATATCATAAAAAAAATAAAAAAATAAGGAGAAACCTACCTTTCTTTTGTCTATTGGTGTTCCGTCATTGTGCCGGATGTTAGATACCATCGAGTCCGAGCAAATTTTGCCGGTGTGGTTTAGACACAGTGTGATATAACACTATATAAAAGTCTATCCTGTTACCTTTTTGTCTATCCTGTTACCGATATCAGTATTGCACCTGCGAATGCTTAATTGGGAAAATTAAAACGTTATAACCTTAAGATGAGTTCAAACAACGAACTATTTCATTCGTTTTGCACCTATATGTTAAGATAAAAATTGTAACGACGCTTTTGTCTACAATTGTCTATCCTGTTACTATAACCATAGTAACCATTGTAACAGGATAGACATAACAGGATAGACAAATTTCTTCTTTGTTGATTGCTGTTGTGAAATAACTACTCCCTTTGGTGAAGTAATTATGGTTTTCTTATTGCACTTTTTACAAGCATACTGTTGGTGTAATTAATCAAAATTGTTGGTAACAGCATAGACATGAAAAAAAGTACAATCTATTTTTTTTCACTAAATGTCTTGAAATTTCTTTTCTTTACACCGTCGTTCAAGAAACGTGGCATTTTAAATGTAAAGATTACTTTGCACTTTTGAAAATCAACACTGACTGATTCAATACTCATAGGGAGTACAATTTAACGACTGATTTAGTAGCGGTAACAGGATGGACATGAACCTCCCGTACGCTGATTGAATTTAGTTTGTAGATAATATGTTACATACAATGATAAAGATGCTACGATTTTTTCGTTAGAGTAATATTAAACATTCTTAAATGTTAAAAAGTCCATTTTGCAGATATCAAGGCGATCAGAAAATCGGAAAAAATCATTTGAAATGTGTTTTTCTGACAATGCACGCACACAAATACCCCCAAAATCGGACTTAAATACAGTTTAATCTTATCAAAACAGTTGTAAGATGTGTTTAATATTAATGTTCTGAATCATAAATCCGACAAGCTTTCATTTAAATCATTACAACTGAAATTTCCATTAGAAGTAAACATTTTAGCATGGGTGTACTGAAAATTCGACATTTTTTTTAAATCACCCATATAATACTAAATTGATAGAATGTGACTTTTCAGCTCAAAAACCTAATAAAAATTCAAGGTCATAGCAGATTTCGTACAAAAGAAAATTAATGAAAAGGACAAAAGTGAAGCCTAATAGAATTTGACTTTCAGGAAATACTTTCCGTCGATATAAATTTATATTAAATATGGTGAAGCATTCTACTGTTTTCATTGGATATTACGTTCACGTATTTCAAAGGTTATTTTACGAGTCCGAAGCCTTGTTTCTATTTTTAAGTATACTAGAACACACCCGCGAAATCGCGGGCATTCAGAGCGTAGTTTAAAGTATGTAAAGTGTTGTTTGAAGAATTTTGTGAAATATTGAATGACTGGAGAATTTCAGCAAAAGTATCATAAATCATAAGTTATTGGGGACAGGAAAATGTTTTTTTTTAATCCCTCCTCCTTTATTTCCAAAATTCCCAATTTGTGGTTTTCTATCAATTTCAATATGAATATACATTTAGTATGTTATGAACATTTAAGTAAGGAGCCTGTAATTCAGTGGTTGTCGTTTGTTTATGTGTTACATATTTGTTTTTCGTTCATTTTTTGTACATAAATAAGGCCGCTAGTTTTCTCGTTTGAATTGTTTTACATTGTCATTTCGGTGCCTTTTAAAGCTGAGTATGCGGTATGGTATTTGCTCGTTGTTGAAGGCCGCTAGTTTTCTCGTTTGAATTGTTTTACATTGTCATTTCGGTGCCTTTTAAAGCTGAGTATGCGGTATTGTATTTGCTCGTTGTTGAAGGCCGTACGATGACCTATAGTTGTTAATTTCTGTGTCATTTTGTTTTCTTGTGGAGAGTTGTCAACATGGCAATCATACCAGATCTTCTTTTTTTGTAATCAATGAATTTTGTAAAAGATTTAATGACTGGAGAATTTCAGAAAAGGTATCAAAAGTGTACATGAATAATTTTAGCGCTTATCTGTATCTATCATATAAAAAAGTGTATTTACTTTCGATTCTAAGTTTTCTAATCGATCCATGGTGGTCATTGATATAGTATACAGACCCTCTCTATTTAATAAACTCTGTGACCACCGTGGATAGTAAACTTAATATGATAGCAGATAGAATTCTGAAAATACACTTTATTCGTAGTATATGTATGTTCAAAGTATACAGAAAAACGCAATCCGGAAGTATAATCTGACTTAAATTTTTGTCCAATGACGGGACGATATCCGGGTGCCCTTTTTCTCGTTTTTCTCCCAAAATAACTCAATCTGAATAATCATATGAATGGATGACAAATGCGACTATGCACTGTACCTATAGGACACAGAGGCGTGTTGATTAATTTATTGTGGAAAGAAAGTTGTTAAAAAATGATATTTTGTTAAAATTCTCGCAAAATACAATTTAAAAATATACAGAATTTTAATGTAATAAAGAAACTAATTACCGAGTCAATACGTTATAAATGGACCTGTTAGACTATATTGACACTCTGACTTCGTTCTCGGTCAATATAATCCGAACAGGTCAGTCCATAATTGATAAGTATAGAAAATAAATATTACAACATTTAACTTTCAAATCTACAGGGTTAAAGTATGTATTTCTTAAGAACATCTTTATTAGTTAACTATTAAATTCTTTCAATTTAACTGTACATGACAATCGTTTATATTTCAGATATTGACTCCTGTTACCATTGACAACGACAATTTTCATAAACATTCAGTTAATCACAGTTTAAATAGATTCTTCAAAATATTTTTTTATGCTCTTTGTATTTTCTTTGTAATGCAGTTTTCAAAAAAATAAAAATCATAGGGTAATAATTCAATATTTTTTTTGTTACTCTGGGTGTTATACTTTAAGTTCACTTGTTCAAATTGATTCAAAACTAATGAGACAAGAAAATGATGTTTTACTTTGATGCCACATTTGTACATGTATTTATTATAAGTATTGTAACATAGTCACAAAACGTATTATTATATTGAATAAATGAATGCATTTTTGTTTAACATCCACTGGCAATATTCAATGCATATTCAGCCTGTTGCGATACGATCTTTATTTAAAAAAACAACCTTGCTTTATTTATTAAAAAAATTAACGAAAAACAAATATGTAACACATAAACAAACGGCAACCACTGAATTACAGGCTCCTGCTACAGTATATAATAAAGAACACTTTTTTTTTTATTGTTACACAAATGTAACAAGCACCAATATATATCTTCAAAACGCATAACTGTTATATATCCCCAAAAGTAAATAGTCGCACAAACTAATCGTTGTAAGCTATAAAATACATGTAATAAAAGTATTTACTTGTAACTAGCACCAGCCCAATAATCGCAGGCCAGGGCGAACACTTACTAGTTCCATTCCATAATTTAATGCAACATGTTTAATTTTCTAAATTTTAATTGATTTCATCATAATTCATATTTCTCTGGAGGATAATTGTGATGAGTCAATATAATTTTTAACTATTATAATAATTTATCACTCCAAAACTGTGATAGGAAATACATGTTTATTACAGTATTTTAATCGGTTTCATTGTGTCATATACATTTCACAGCTGAAATATGCTTAAATTTACAGAGGCATGAGTGGGTCACTTTCGATCCTAGTATATGCTCTTCACGTTAAAATTTTGGGTAACAGTATTCGTGATGAAGACAAGTCCAGAAAAGCGCCTCGAACGCATGTTAATTCTAGTGATATTTTTATTTATAATGACGAAAGAACAAAAAGATTAGCATTAATACACCACTTGTTTGCTTTCTTTAATTATATTTATTTGGGTTTTAGTTTTACGATTTGTATGTTCGTCTTCTCTTAATTAACACGTTTAAAATATATCAACTAGATATATGTTTCCTGATGTTTATTTACTATAAATTCCAAACGGTACAATGATTATTGAGATGACATTGTGAGATTGAGTTATCCAACTTTGATCTATTATATACTGAACGAGGAGAGCAAATTATCAGATTGAATTTATAACTGTGATTCTGTGTCATGAAACTATCATAACCAGTGTAGTAAATATTGCAATATCAATGAAGTTAAAAATAAAACCAATTGTTTCCTTAAATTGATCAATATCATGCAGTTTGCTGTTGTTTTTTTTTTCTTTATTAAAAATGTGTTTGCTCTAATGATGGTGGACTTCAGCCCTTAATTAGTATCATAATACATGTACATTTATATCTTCCACACTCTCTAACTTTATGAGAATGTTTATTATGATATTTTCAATATTTGTGTTATTTATATTTTTTTACTATGCCAACGGTGTATATATGATAAAGCTTAGAGTTTGATGAATAGGTAAATACAATTAATTAAGTGGTCGTTACAATGCACGCGGTTCGTGTAAATATTATTAAGAGAGTTGAGCCTATTGTATCATAACGATAGTCGGGGTTTGGCGTTTAACATCAAAAGAAAGTGTGCACGAGATTTGAGGTGGTAAAAGTGTTGACCGAAAGAATTTTTTATGATCACGGAATGATACAACACATTTTAACCTGTTTAGTATCTATGATGTTCTAGCTGTCTTAATTTGTACTGAATACCATGATTACAAATTAAATATTCAGATTTAAAGTTTTTTTTAATGTTTTTGTATATCAATTTATTTGTAAACTATCATATTTTATTCTATTCTGCCATCGTTTACGTTTGTCTATAGGAACTACTGTATCATGTCCAGACTAAATTGATAGAAAGAAGACATCTACCAAGCCGCTACTATATTTTTTTTTTAATTTGTCATTTCGGGACCTTTTATAGCTGACTATGCTGTATGGGCTTTGCTCATTGTCGAAGGCCGTACGGCGACCTTTAGTTGTAAATGTCTTTGTCATATGGTCTCTTGTGGAGAGTTGTCTCATTGGCATTCATACCACAACTTCTTTTTTTTTATCAGTTGGTGCAGCAATTATTTGGAAAGCTTATTTGGTTTTCATTAGATCGTTAGTTTTATTTATTGGAGCCTTCAAACTATTAGTGTGAACAAACTTAAGCCATTACAGCTTAAACTATATATAAAAAAAACAAAAAAACTTTATAAACATATTTTTGTTTTCCTTTTTCGGTCTGAAGACTTCATGTTTATCCTTTAATAATAACTCTCATGTTCGACTGATGACAAACCAATTGACCGTCGGACAATTTCCTAAAATTTTTTCTAGATACACGACATGGATAAAGAATTGGAGAAATCATTAAGACATACATTGTAGATGAAAACATCACAAAATTATTTCACTTCGTAGAAAATAAAAAATGATTTAATAGTCATAATTATACATATAGTAAAATTTACGAGAATTGTGAGGTAAGCACAGTCATTTTTTAAGGGAGTTGTGTTGTATAATAGTCAACGTGTATTTTGTGCATGAATCTAGACTGTGCCTCATCCCTGTTCACCTGTTATTGTCATTGTTTGTTATTTATATGCTGATTTCTGCATGTTTCAACACTGTCAAAACATCAAACAAAACTAAATATGGAGGCAGATGTCCTTACACATTAAGTCGAGACTATCGCTAGAAACAATTTCGGTTAATTATAAAAGACACCGAGATTGACTTATAAATATTTTCAAACGGTTTATTCCGAATCGTTATTGAGTGATAATAATTTATCGAGATTATAACTTAAAGTCTTTCGGGAACCTCGATATACTAAGATGCAATATTAAAACCGAGAAAAATATTTTCTCGCGTCCTTGTTATTAATCTTTGGACCGCTACCTGTACTACTTTTACTGACAATAGGTTTTGAGCATTTTCTTTTAGCGGGACCTTTAGCGGGACCTTTAACCTTCCCTTCATATGCTATTTCATCTTCGTCCAACCTTAATAAGTCATCTTCAAAAGAAGCTTTAGGAGTTTTATCTCCTTATGCAGCATGGCGTCCGCCATATTTGTCAAGTAATAGAATAATCTCGTTTCACAAACGAAATAATTATAAGATTTTTACTTGCGTAAAAAGTCTTTTTATAAAGACATATACTTTTATTCAATATAAATAAAATATATGTACAAGTCAATCACATTGACTTAATATATCTTTAAGAAATCTTAGTTAGAGGTTGCGCATCGAGACAAACCACGTCCGCTCGACAGCAAAGTTAGCAACACATTGAGGTTGCAGTTGCGCAGTACTATCTCATCTAATACCGGAAGTGTTATGACGTAATAGAATTGACACTGATCTTTGAACGTGTAGCCATTAAGTGCGTGTGTAGTAGAACTGCTACCAATGGTTAACGTTGTTGCTGTTTGCTGTATGACGTTTTTGTTTTCATCTATATATACATGTAGTTTTAGCATAAATCTGGCTATTGTTTTTTTTTTACAATTTGTAACTGTTGGGCCCATTATAGTATTTCTTTTTGTATTGGTTTTTCTGATAATTGAATGTTTTTAATATAAAGAGTTGTGGTTAAGACAACTGTCAAATGGTTCTAGTAGTTGCTAGCATCATTTTACTTTCGTTGGCAATTATAACACATTTGATTATTGTTAAATCAGCCAACGACAACCCGCTAAGTACATGCTCCTAACTAGGTATCAACAAAATTAATGCAAAATGAAGCAGGGTAAACATAATTTTGAGCGTTCAGTCTCTAGTACTGCGACATTGGTTTAACAGCACAGCATAAGGACAAAATTAATTTTGAGGAAGATGGTTGACGTACGAGAATGTACATTAACTGTAGATGAGAATCCAATAGAGGGACGAAAGATACCAGAGGGTCATTCAAACTCATAGATCGAAAACAAACTGACAACACCATGGCTATAAAAAAAAAGACAAATAGACACATGACATAACATAGAAAACTAAAAACTAAGCAACACGAATGCCACCAATAGCTGAGGGTGATCTCAGATAATCTCGAAGGGTAAGCAGAATCTGTTCCACCACAGGAATCTGATAAGTATAGATTATCGGCCCTCGTTCATGATATCAGCCCTCGATATCTGCGGCTCTTGGGCTGATATAATGACCTATGGCCGATAAAAAGGGTCTGATATGAAAAATGCCATGTAGATAAATGATCTTTTTATCATATACTTCAGAAGAAGAAATACAGACAAGAACTATTAGTAAAAATTTGTCTTTCTTTGAACTTTTAGATAATAATTTACAGACAACAAATACAAATTTCTTATCTTTAATTGTTTTATTGATATAACAACTTTTGAAGCATTAATTTTAATTCATTTTTTCTCCTCCACCATTTTGTGAAAAGTCTTTAAATCACTTGCGGTTTTCCGCACTGTGTTGTCGTTTTCAAACAATTTCTGGAAATGCACGAAGTTGCATGTAATAAACGTCACGGAAATTAACGGAAAGGCAACATTCCGGAAGCAGTTAATAAAGGTTCCTTTATCAGCCCGCCGAGGAAATTCTTAGGAATCTGGTCAATAAACCTAGTAATCCTTTCATAGCCTTTTTATATTTTTGAATATTATTTAACTGTAAAATTTTAGTAATATTTCATATGATAAAAGTAATTATTTAAGGGAACGACCATTTACCTTCAAAAAGGGGGAGGGGTATGTTTTTTTTTAAATTTTAATCCCCTTTTTATGAAAAAAAAGATATTCTGGTCAAGCAGATGACCAAAAAAAGTTATTCTCAATACAGATTTTCCCCATACCTTACAGTGTTAAATTTTGAAAGAAAAAGAAAGTCAATAAATTGTTGTGGAATGTCTGCCATAATTACTTTAAATGTCAGACCGTGATCTGTAGCTGTTTACACGCTTTTTAATGTTTTTTTTGGATAGACATTTGTTAAAATACTACAGCATTTGCTTGTTTTTCTGAAGTACATGTAACTTGTATTCTCTCAAACAGTTACTGTATTAAATTCTATTTTTCTGTTTTTTCCAATTGTTACATTTTTACTCGGTGTGAATTCTCGTGATTGTTGGTGAATACTTAGCAAGAGACGATCATCCTGTCGACGCACCCTGTCTCACTTCGTTTGTTTCTTCCTAATTTATATACGAGCTTTGAACCTCGGTAAACTGAAGTGGTTGTCACCTTGATATCTCATACATGTGTAATGAAAAGCCATTTTTCTGTAGGTTAGCAATTTCTGAGTTACTGAAACTTTTTTTAGACGTTTTTCATTTTACATTTGTCGAAAAATCACTATCGTATTAAGGTGGAACTACATGTACAGAGGCTATGACACTAATTTAGGGAAAATTTGCATACATCTTTGCCTCATTGAACTATATTTAAAAATCGAACAAATAATGCATGATTAAGTTATTGTCTGAAATTTTACTGTTTGAATTCTTTCAAAATAGGTGAAAAATTTGTAGAGAGCACTTAAAATCGAAGAAAAATGTTCTTAACTTTGACTTAAATCAAGTAATCTGCAGTTTCAAATCCATAGATTGTTCTTCAAAAACTATTTGTTGTGTTTGTACATAAAGTTTCGTTTTAACGATGTAAAATGAAAAAAACGGTCACTAATTTTTGTTTACGTTACACATCATTCAAAACCTCTCATTTTAGAAGCTTAATAAGCCCAGTACAAATACATTTTATTCTCATTCACAAAATGTTTAGTTTTAGGATGCCATATGTAACCATAGTAATATTATTTCTGTTATTGCACCATAACACCTGGTCATTTCAAAATCCATTCGATGTCGCAAGTTTCCATGTATTTCCATTTAAACAAAGTATTTCATGTCCTTGTTTTTTTTGTATTTGTACTTATTGAGTGCCTCATTAATCAACATCGCTTTATTTTCAGGTAAAAGAAAATAATTGTATATATGTTTTGAATGTTACCATGGTGATGGTTTCAGGTATCAGCTGGTATTTATTAGAATCGTATGATTTAGCTTCGTAGATCGTGACTTTGGTTGACTTAAAGTGCTTCATGTAATACAATGATTAAAGGTTGGAAGAAAAGATCGGTACAAAATGTAGGACGTAATAGCAAGGTTATATCAATAGGTGATAGATCTCAAAACCCAGACATAACTGCGAGCAAATATAAGTAATTATAATGATTCCTATTTCTAGTTTAAATAAACATGTCAGCCATAACCTCATCAAAACACTTCATTAATATAGTACATTAAAACATTGAAATTTAGTTCGAATCTAAACTCTTCATATGTCATTTTTTCATAAAAAATCAAAAATAAATAAGTACCTAATAATCATTTCGTGGTATTTTCAATGAATTTCACCAATTTTTCATTAAAAGTGCATGTTTTTTCTACCTTTTCCGTAAATTATTTTGCGCAATTTTTGTATTAAGTTTTGGAACTTCAAATATTTTTGCCTCGGCCATTTCTCACCAACGAGACATAAATTGGGGTCATTAGATGTTTTCGTTTTCATTTTGGGTATTAACCTTTCTTTTAAAATAAAACTAGAAAAACATCTGACGGTAAAATTACGTTTTGTAAATTCCAGAATACTGTTGTTGACGTTTTGATGTGCTAAAATGTCGAAATGCCCATTTGGTGAATTTAATATTTTCAATTTGATTTTGAGTTTTAACCTTCGTTTTGGTGAACCTAGAAAAGTATCTGAAGATAAAATCTCGTTTTGTAAATTCCGGAATGCTGCTGATGACGTTTTGATTTGTTGAGATATATTTCAAGAGCACAAGACTGCGTATGTTTACTATTGAGGAGAGAAGTTATGTTTCTAAATCGCCTATCAGAATCTGATTCAAAATTATTTTGTGGTCAGACACACTCTTTAGAAATCTATAATAGTGGGGTTTCAGTTTTAGTAGCAGTGTGTAGTATACAAAGACGTATGTTATTTCATGTTTTAGTGTTAAAATGAAGCATTTAATTATGTATGGTTTTCAGAAAGCTTATGCTGAAGGCGTGCGACCTAAAATTGCTTAATACTGCTTCATTTGAACTCTGATGAATAGTTGTCCAATTAACATTCTTATTATATCTTCTTACATTTATATCAAACGTAATTGGTTTAAAAACGACCAAATTAATGGAAAATCACCAATGACGTGACGTTATTTGACTTTAAGGAAGTTTACTCTTCCATTTTTTGATTTTTTGCCAGATTTTCAGAATCCTCTGGTTTTATCCATGTATTGTCATTAAAAAAAATTGCCCACTAACCCCTACTTTTCTTTTCATAATTTTATTACATAAAGCTTGAAAAACCATATTTCAAAATTTTATAAAATTCTTGTTATTTTTTCATAGTATTTGAAACAGATAAGGTGCCAATGTGAAATATATGAAAAATCTAAAGAGATTTATTTCCCGCCTAATTTTCAATGGCTTATATTTCGAAAACGAGCACACGGACCCTCCATTTTTTTCATCTTTTTTAGTTTCTTTAGTTATATACTATCAATCCATAACAGTCTTTTAAAAAGCTTGTTATTTTTTAACAGAGTAGCGAACATCCTTAACCTGGCATGTTTTGTATTTTGTCGTAATGACCATAGAATTAGTTACCTTGCTGTTAAATCAATGTTCTATTACTATAGTATTTAGATATTAACTTCTTAACTATGGTTAAAATCACGCTTGGCAAATAAGATTCCAATAAATCTATTAAGAGTGTAATAGGTCTAAGAACTCTGATACTAGTTGTTGTTAGGTGATGCGTAATAATGAGAGTCGTAAAGGATATTTAAGAAACAATTTATTAAAAGTCTTGATTATTTGTTTCAAAGAAAGTTTTCCTCAACACGCCACCGAAGTTAAAATGTGACGGACATACAAAATCGACTTCTATATGAAATGTTGATTATAATTTGATGAGACCGTAAGCAGTCATGGTATTTTGCCCTAAAACTAAAGGGCAAAAGATGCTGAGAGAACATTTTATTGGGTTTGTGCATTCTGTCTTTGCACACTCTTTAAAATGTCTATGATGTGCTCTTTGAAATAACCAGTTGTTCTACGATCTACGAACACATAATTTGTTGATCAATAGAAGTGAATAAATAGTTTGTTGTCATAAATTAAAGAACACAGTTAAAATAAATCGTGTTTTTCTATTATATTGAATGCATAGGGTTTTTTTTTATTCAAGTAAAAAAAAAAAGCTGGGTATACAGAAGAAAACAATCCATGCCCCGTCCTTTCCCACACAAAATGAATTACCGGTGCCTTAAAATATCTATACGCTTAGTACACATTAAGGAGAGACTGTATTGCAGTCTCGAGTATAAGCCGACCGTGCAAGGACTGTATAGCCAGTCAAGGTCGTTAAAAACTTCCATTTGTGTTGCGTCTTGACGTCAAACAAACATACAGCAAATAAAAAAAAAAAAAAAAAAACAAGGATTTTTGTTCCCTGGGGTTGATTTTGTGCTGTAAATTCAGTCCAATGACCGATTATAATATCTTATACATATGTAAACTGAACAGAAACTGCAAAATTACAGAATTATCGTTCCGAACAACAATATCGTTATGACACCATTTATACTTAAAACAAGTGTTCTCAATAATATCAAAATAATCAATATAAGGTTAAGTGTTAAACTTCGTTCAAGAACTCATGATAAATTGTGTGAGCTAAATTCTAGGTGCTTTGTGTGTTGTTTGTTTTTAGAGAAGTTACGTGTTTTAACCTTTAGAATGTTTCGAGGGTGAACTAAAATTGAATTTTCCAATTGAAAAATTGTCTGTGTCAATAAATACTGTTTGAAGGTGTATGTTTAGACTATGTATATTGGATCATAGATTTATGTAGAAATGTTACCAATTTTCATAGATTCAATTACATATAAAAGCATGGCGGATTGGTACTGGTAAGGCTTAAAACATGTTATTGCAGTTTTGGAATGTTATATGTACCTATTATGAAATATACTGAATTTATAACAGCTTTTTTGGAATATCTGTCGGAACTGAAAAGAAAATACGGAAGCCTTTAGTTTACAAAAGGGAGATAACTCTATATATTACTATAGAATACTTATAAAATTTACGCAACAATATCTCATTAGACCAGAGAGTCAAATCAAGGCAAAGTCCTCTCATCTTTTGTTGTGGGAAAGAAAGTCTAGCTTTTAGCCCTAAATATTCTATTATCCTAGTTTTTATACGACCGCAAAAATTGAAAATTTTTTGGTCGTATATTGGTATCACGTTGGCGTCGTCGTCGTCGTCGTCGTCGTCGTCGTCGTCCGAAGACATTTGGTTTTAGCACTCTAACTTTAGTAAAAGTAAATAAAAATCTATGAAATTTAAACACATGGTTTATGACCATAAAAGGAAGGTTGGGATTAATTTTTTGTGTTTTGGTCCCAACAGTTTAGGAATTGGGGGCCAAAAAGGGCCCAAATAAGCATTTTTCTTGGTTTTCGCACAATTACTTTAGTATAAGTAAACAGAAATCAATGAAATTTTAACACGAGGTCTATGACCACAAAAGATAGGTTGGGATCGATTTTGGGAGTTTTAGTCCCAACAGTTTAGGAATTAGGGGCCAAAAACAGGTCCCAAATAAGCATTTTTCTTGTTTTTGCACAATAACTTTAGTATAAGTTAATAGAAATCTATGAAATTTTGACACAAGGTTTATGACCACAAAAGGAAGGTTGGGATTGATTTTGGGAGTTTTGGTCGATTTAGGGGCCAAAAAGGTCCAAAATTAAACTTTGTTTGATTTCATCAAAAAATGAATTATTGGGGTTCTTTGATATGCCAAATCTAACCGTGTATTCAGATTCTTAACTTTTGGTCCTGTTTTCAAATTGGTCTACATTATGGTCCAAAGGGTCCAAAATTAAACTTATCTTGATTTTAACAAAAATTGAATTCTTGGGGTTCTTTGATATGCTGAACCTAAACATGTACTTAGATTTTTGATTATGGACCCAGTTTTCAAGTTGGTCCAAATCGGGGTCCAAAATTATTATATTAAGTATTGTGCAATAGCAAGAAATCTTCATTGCACAGTATTGTGCAATAGCAAGAAATTTTCAATTGCACAGTATTGCGCAATAGCAAGAAATCTTCAATTGCACGGTGTTGTGCAATTGCAAGAAATCTTCAATTGCACAGTATTGCGCAATAGCAAGAAATATCTAATTGCACAATATTGCGCAATAGCAAGAAATCTTCAATTGCACAGTATTGTGCAATAGCAAGAAATATTCAATTGCACAGTATTGAGCAATAGCAAGAAATATCTAATTGCACAATATTGCGTAATAGCAAGAAATTTTCAATTGCACAGTTTTGCACAATAGCAAGAAATATTCAATTGCACAGTATTGTTCCGTTTTCAAATTGGTCTACATTAAGGTCCAAAGGGTCAAAAATTAAACTTTGTTTGATTTCAACAAAAATTGAATATATGGGGTTCTTCAATATGCTGAATCTAACCATGTACTTAGATTTTGGATGTTGGACCATAGTAGGTAAATGTCCAATTTAGAAATTTTAAGTTTTTAAGTTTAAGTTCTTAGACCACATTCATTCTGTGTCAAAAACCTGTGTTGTGTCAACTATTTAATCACAATCTAAATTCAGAGCTGTATCAAGCTTAAATGTTGTGTTCATACGTGCCCCAACTGTTCAGGGTTCGACCTCTGCGGTCGTATAAAGCTGCGACCTGCGGAGCATATGGTTAGCCCTTGTGGTTTTACTTTGCCTGCGGTGGCTTTTATTAATTACGAGTTCACTTGAGTGTGTTCTGGTTTATGCGTTTCATGCCAATTTGTTTTAGTCAACATTGCCACATCTTACTTTTGAAAGTTTATCAAATATTATGCTGTTACACCACATGTTAGTTAAGGGTTGATCGCCCACTATGTTTGCATATCACTTTACCAAGGGAAGAGCCTGTTAATCAGTGGTTTTCGTCGGTTATTGTCTGTCATATTTGTTTCTTTTTTATTCCTTTTTAATCATATTTATTCTTTTATTTAACATGCCAGCTCCTTTTATAACTTGGTATGTATATGTTATTTGGTTAAGCTCATCGTTCAAGACCCTACAATGACCTATAGTTGTTTACACTCTCATCGTTTAGTCAATTATGAATATTTGTTTTAATGGCAATCAAACCTCATCACAATATTATGATACATTGTATATGTATGCTGATGATCGAAAGCTCACTAATTCGTCTTTGCTAATTTGATATTTTAAGTAAAGTAGAAAAACCACTAGTCTATCATGGCTTTGCAACAAAATTAAGTGACGGTAGTTTTCATGAGAGTCATATTTCTCATGAATGGATTTTCTGTAAGATTTTATACTTAAACCGATATGGCATAGACAAAATATAGCCCTGTCATTTTAATAACAAAATCCCATTTCTTAGTAAATTTGATGAAAAATTGTTCTCAATTCAGAGATAAGAATGGCTTAAGGAGTTTGTATTATATTTTATTGATTAACCGTCTGAATGGGATCAATGTATGCATTAGAAAGATGAAAAATGTTTACAATAACATATCGCTCCCTGCTCCTGGTATGAGAAATATATTGGAAACATAGTCCACTGTGACGAACGTTTAAGCAAAATGAAAGCTAAATTAGTTATTTTGTAAGGTTGCCTTTTATTTTTATGTTTAGAGAAGTACTGTGATTAATTATTCTTCCTCTGAACAAATGGTTTTCTTCTGTAAAGGGAAAAGTTACGACCTGATAAAAGAAAAACTCAAGTATAAATAATTACTAAACTTGGTATTGATAAATCGTAAAATCTTGTTTAGAAATCTACAGGGATCTTTTTGAAGATCTTTCAACTTATAATTGACCGTCTGATTTCACTTTTGTTCCGTATAGACTTATCCAGAAAATCTCCAGATGATTTAAAGATTGGATAATGAATTGATCCGCGAAAAATATTTACTGCATGAATTCTTTGTATTTATGAACTATCATGGTTTTGGCTACATGCAACTTAGTCCTATCATTTTAAGATAAAGGTGTTAAAAAACATGCACTAAACCTTATACATTGTTGTGGGGGTTTATAAGTTTGTTCGTAATCGATGCCCACATTTAAATCGATCCATTAACATTATGTAACTCCGCATATGTATGAGTTTATCTCAATATATATATTATTTCATCTTTTTATTATCTTTTAATGCCACAGGCTGTACCAATGAGTTTAATTTACGAGCTGGACTACCCATGAGGTTCTTGCACAGTTGTTGATCAAGTCAGGAATATGACAGTTGTTGATCAAGTCTGAAATATGACAGTTGTCGATCAAGTCAGAAATATGACAGTTGTTGATCAAGTCAGCAATATGAAAGTTGTTGATCAAGTCAAGAATATGACAGTAGTTGATCAAGTCAGAATTATGACAGTTGTTGATCAAGTCAGGAATATGACAGTTGTTGATAAAGTCTGGAATATGACAGTTGTTGATCAAGTCAGGAATTTGACAGTTGTTGATCAAGTCTGGAATATGACAGTTGTTGGTCAAGTCTGGAATATGACAGTTGTTGATCAAGTCAGGAATATGACAGTTGTTGATCAAGTCTGGAATATGACAGTTGTTGTTCAAGTCTGGAATATGACAGTTGTTGATCTAGTCAGGAATATGACAGTTGTTGATCAAGTAAGGAATATGACAGTTGTTGATCAAGTCAGCAATATGAAAGTTGTTGATCAAGTCAAGAATATGACAGTAGTTGATCAAGTCAGGAATATGACAGTTGTTGATAAAGTCAGGAATATGACAGTTGTTGATAAAGTCTGGAATATGACAGTTGTTGATCAAGTCAGGAATATGACAGTTGTTGATCAAGTCAGGAATATGACAGTTGTATTCTTTGTACCGTTGGTTTGTAAAGTCTACAGCTCTACTTTGTCAGTATTTGTTGAATTTGCTATGGAGTTACATGTAGGTATTTTGGTTATACTTTTTAAATATGATATCAGACTTTTGGTTCTCACTTTTAAATGTTTCCTATGTTGTAATCAGAGGACCATCAATTATAGCTTACTATACAGTACGAGATTTGATCACTGTTGAAGACTTTACGGAGACCTGCAATTATTCATATGTCATATGTGTCGATTGGAATAAACTGAATAGTAAAATATATATTTTTAAAGTTCCAAACGAAAAAATGCGAAGCAAACAGTATCTTACATACTCGTTTTATGGAACTCAGAGATTCAAATGGGGCTTAAATCCCGAAAAGAAAGAAAAACGCTGCTGACGAAATTTAATGCATTTGTCAGCCCTTATAATCGGGAACCTATTTTCTTGTTTCATATTCTTTACTAAGTGTTGTATTTGTCAATGGGAATTGAGAATTGGTGGTAGATGTTTGTTTTCTTTCTTTATGTTTTTATGTCACACTGTCCACATACTTAGAAAGATCTATACCTTCAAGATAGACACTTGGCCATTTTGAATGTCGAACACGACTTTGTCTATTGTGTCTTATGGTAACTACCTTGATTGTTTTGCGGTAGCGTTCTGTTATTGAGTGCAGAGGGTCATGCATTCGATCCTCGGGCGGGTAAAACCAAAGACTTGAAGTTCTTGGCATTTAGGAGTAAAAGTAAAGAGTAGACATGCAACAACGGTGAAAAAAAACTCGTAAATTGAAAATGGAATATTCCAACGTTATTTACTGTACAGGAATGTATGGACATGTTCTAATCTTGCTTCCGTATTGACTTAATCCAGTATTTACATATTTCGTCCAAAATAAATTGAATAAATCAATCTTATGACAATCTATATAAAAAATAGGTTCCAACGAAGCATACATTTGATTGACTGCTTTGTTTTCCAGTCTAGATATCACATGACAGTGAAATATACATGACACGTCAATTACCGGATTGATCCGCATGATCCGCAAGTGGTAACTTTCATAAATCATTTTGTTCAGTATACGAAGCAGTTAAAATCACAACGTAATTGGAGGTTTTTATTAATCAAGTTCGATATTCTAATTTGCTTATAGAAGAATATTTGTATACATCCATTTAAGAATAAGAGAGAAGTTAAGACTGTCTTCTCGAAAGAGAGAAATTTCCTGAATGTCCAAAGGTAATTCATTTGATTAACAGGAGAACATAACTTTTATAAATCATTTTTTTAGAAGCCAATCAGCTACACGATCATTGTTAAACAAATTGTTTATTGTGAAATACGAAATAACTATAGACTAAAGATAGTTTTGCTCCAAATCTAAAATATAATGGAATAATCATGCATGTTTGGTTGCTGTCAGTCCTATTACTTGTTTGTTTTATGTTATAATAGATATAGGAAGATGTGGTGTGAGTGCCAATGAGACAACTCTCCATCCAAATAACAATTTAAAAAAGTAAACCATTATAAGTTTATATCAGATTTGTTCATATGAATTGTTTATCGGAGACGAATACCACTATATTTTTGTTTGCCCGGCTTTACAAGATGAAAGATGAAGATTTATTCCATATGGACTAATACCAAGACATAACATTTTTACATTCAACAAACTGTTTAAATCAAAAAAAAAACAAAGACACTAAGAAACCTCTGCAATTTTATAAGATGTATTAATAGTAAAATCACTCCTTCTTAACAACCATAATTTATTTAACATACTTATAGAAAGTATTTCTTTATACAATTTTAGCTTTTACTTTTGACTATATAAGTCTATATATATATTCTTTTATATGTTATCTCATCTGAAATTTTGAATTTTATGCATTTTTAATGCATTTTTTATTTTTATGTATACTATTTTTTAACTTCTCTGTTTTTACCTTTGTACTTGATTGGTTTTATGAGAATAAACTATCTATCTATTTAAAATTTTGTATTCCTGGTGTCCATTATCATAGCTTACTATACGAACCTAGTAGGTGACATCCTATTAAGTCCGACACCATTATTCCGACCGCCCATTACTCCGACAGCCCACTATTCCGACAACCCATTATTCCGACCGCCCATTACTCCGACAGCCCACTATTCCGACAACCCATTACTCCGACAGCCCATTATTCCGACGACCCATTACTCCGACAGCCCATTATTCCGACGATGCGTTTTTCTTAAGTTCATGGGTAAATTTTCTCTAAAAAGACCAACTCCGTTCTCAATGATATTTTTGGTTGTCCGTTTTGATTCCAATTATTCTCTCAATGCGGGATATTTGTCTCAGTATATTGGAGTTGATACACATGCTTATAGCAACTGCTCAGTCCTTTCCCTCGTCCCTCTTTCCTTTTACGTGTCTTGGTACTTTATTTATCTTTATATTTCGTTGTTTGTGTGTCCACTATCAGTCTGTGCTGTTCTAGTTCGCTATTTTTGCATGTGTGTCTTAATCTAGCTTTTTTCGGTTCCCACTTTTCGCGCATCAAGGGGAGTGGGATTTCCCATCTATGAACTACCTAAATAAATATATCGGAGTTGGATAACACTACCCCTCTCCCCCTCTTTGGACGCAACACTCTCTCTCCTTGTATCACTCATATGAGTTTTATTTAAATTAATTTTGTCGCAGATATAATGGACTAATGTAACGTCAGTCAAAATGAGAAAAACAAAGAGACAAATACATACCCAGATCTTTAAAAATAAGAAGACAAATACATACCCAGATCCTAAAAATTTAGAAGACAAATAGAACGAAATATTTGCCCAGAAAAGATGCGCAATTCTAATTATGAATACGGTATCATGTTCGGGAATGTAAATCCACAAAATACGGAGACAGTACGCAGCACTTCCAATAGCGATCGAACAGACATAGTCTGAGAGATGACACTAAATATATTTGTAGGGATACCGATTTAATATCCTGAGCTTATTTTAAAATCTAGAAAAATATGCCTCATTTATAATGGTTGGTGGAGATGCAGGACTGATGTTTTACAACAAAACTTATTACAAAAAACAAATATGACGGACATGAATATTTCGGCAATATGATAATCTATCTAAATATTCATAAGGAAAAGTGATATTGGGTCAGTGGCTGTATATGTCATCGAAATATACAGTCAACGCATTTTGGCTGCTCAAATAGAACGAGTACAGTATAAAAGCCAATAACAAACTAGTAAAAAATTTAAGACAATGTGTCACATTCTTGTCCCGCTTGTCCCGCTTGTCTCGCTTGTGTCTTTGTCAAATTGTCTTATTGTAAAAACATAGTACATTATGTGTTTTGTGGGAAACTGGACACTTATTTTTCATTTAAAGATTGTTTTCAAAAAGAAAAATATTTAGATATCATTGATGATAAGAAAGGTAGTTGATAGGTTAATTCAGAATCGGTGCTCTTCCATTACATTAAGAATTGAAAATGCTAGATACTCAAAAAATCGTATTGTACAGTTGATAAAGTTCAGGATGAGTGTCATTTTTCACACGAATGCTCACTTCATAATCATTTGAGGGAGGAACTCTTTCACCATATTTCTAGCACATTTCAGAACTTTTTAAAAAAAGATAGATAAAAAGGATAATTTTCGATGTTAACACAAGAAAACTTTATTATTATGGAGAAAAAATGATGATCATATTGTTAGTTCTTTTGAATAATGTAAGTACATGTCTTGATACTGACTGTTATTTGATATCAATGTGTTAGGTTTTTTTTTTCTATTTTGTCTTGGCTCCGATTGTGACTGAGGCTAATAGTGCTATATATATAATTATATCCTATTAGTATTGTCATGTCTAAAAGTTGAACCAATCATAAGACCGCCGATTCGAAAAAGTGGGGTATACTGTTTACCTCCAACCGTCCAACCGTCAATTCGTCCGTCCGTCCCATAAATATATACGTTGCATCTTTTTAACGAACTGCATTACAAGGATTTCTAAAAAGTTTATTGAAGTCGGGTATATCGTGTGATGCGTTTTCAAATTCATTACTCATTACATGACAGGCAAGTTGATAATTTTCGTCACATTTTTCTCAGGAACTACAATACAATGATTTCTGAAATTTGTTTTCAAGGTTTATATTAGTCAATTATAATACTGTGTGATGCTTTTTGCAGATTCACAACTCAAAAACTTCCTGTCTATCGAAATATTTAGGAGAGGTATCATCAGTAGCTCGCACCATCAATGGTTGTTCTTGATTTATTATATGCTCTTCAAAGATCCTTTAATTTGGAAAATGAAATATTCTTCTCTGTTATATTCTATACATATACAGATTTCGAATTAAGTATATAGAAAGTATTCGAACTACCTTAGCCAAGTTTGTTATATATACGGAGTTATTTCTTAAAATATGTTATTACATATCTAAACGTAATAATACAGATAGACTTTTCTTTTACCCCGATACCCTGATACTTGACTTGATAAGTGTCGGACTTGTGGATTGTGAGAGTATTCAATTTGGGCTGTCGGAGCAATGGGTTGTCGGACTATTGGGTTGACAGCCCGTAAAGATAATTGGCTGTCGGAATAATTGAGTGTCTATAACACGTTTTTCTAATTTTTAAGGCTATTGTTAACATCCTTGTCCATATAACTTTTGTTGATAGCTGTTTCATATCACTTTTCATATCAATTCTGTTTATTTTTGTAAAAAATTGATTATGATACAATAAACGAACTTGTATTTGTTTTTAAAAACACACGAAAGCCCATTTTACCGCCTACTAGAAAAATAATATGAGAATTGATGGCTTATTTTAGTTTTTTTTTTTGTTGTATTTATTATTTTCTAAATTCCATTTGCATGTCATTTCCACACAAAACTTTGCAATTAAATTTTATATTTTATTGTTTAGTCTCTAAATCTTCTTTATTTCGTTTGTAATAAAAACAATAAAGTCATTTGACATATATTCCAGTTTAAGGTAACACGATACCGAATGACGTTACGCCACGAGTTATCGTTCCTGACGTTATCGAATAACGTTCACACATATAAGCCAATGCAGCGGGTTTTGTGTGACATTTTTAACGATAACTTTCCCTAGATGCAGAGTGCCGAGAGTTTTGATGCAATACGGTTATTTGACATAGATTGTTTTATCGTTTTCCGACAATCATTCTGCTCATCGTTAATCTTTAAAAAGTATTACTTTACTTTTTAAATATTCTGTTTCTTTGATATTTAAGCATCTGCACGCTTTATCTATATATTTTCTTATGCATAACAGACACAGTTTTGTCTTTTTTTTAATTTTTATTCTTGGTATAGATATATGAAGATGTTGTGTGAGTGCCAAGGAGACAACTCTCCATCCAAATAACAATTTATAAAAGTAAACCTTGGTTTATTTTTGCAATAAGCACTTATTCATGATTCACGCCGTATCCCCATGAAATTTTGTTTTGAAAGTAGAAATCTAATTTATAGAAACTTAGGATTATGTGTGAAAAAACGGGGAATTCTACAACTATTAATACGTTTTAAAATGGTCATCAAAAAATACCGCTCGGACAAAATGAAAATTTATTTGGATGAGAATACGGATATAATTAGGGGGAAAAGCACAATACAAGCAGACGTTGAAAATCATACAGAAAATAGTTTGTTTGTATGGAATGTAAAAAAGTGGTTATTTAGCCGAATAACTTTTCCTGTGTTCCATGTGTAAATAGTCTCTGAAATTCATTGGTCTGTACAGAGTAAATTCCATATAGTTTTGGAAATATTTCACTATACAGTGCCAGCTTTGTAATCGTATAAACCAGGTCTACTCAGGACGGACAGCAACATCGGAATGAAGCATTAGAAAGTTAACGAAGGCTGAGAAATACATGGGCACTTGATTCGGCAGAAATAAAATAACAAATTTCAGGTTCCGTTACAGTCTGAATAAAGCCAGCCCCGAGTATCCACTTGCGTCTACAAACGCAAGTTGATAGTTAGGACTGGCTGTAGTCAGACCGGTTCCGTGTTCCCTGATTCCGTTGTAATTTTTTTCTCGAAATTTACATGCAAACGACTGACTTTTTATTATTCAAACGGCAAGAGACTGTAAAAAAGCTAGATCCGTTGAAATCATTTAGATTTTATATTCGGGTTAATTAACGCTTGCATGGGTATTCGGTGTTTTTTTAGTTTTGAGTTGGAAATAATGTACATGTACAAGTTGGGAGACAAAACGACTGAAAGAAAATTAACAAAGTTACCTTTTAGGGCTCTGAGCGCCATATTGCAGGCATACTAGGTGTCGGAAAAGGCCCGGAAAGTTTCTTTCTTAAAATT
The DNA here is from genome assembly GCF_965363235.1 of Mytilus galloprovincialis. Taxonomy (NCBI): domain Eukaryota; kingdom Metazoa; phylum Mollusca; class Bivalvia; order Mytilida; family Mytilidae; genus Mytilus; species Mytilus galloprovincialis. Next base: position 75,778,799 of record NC_134845.1, on the reverse strand, counting down.
AGTGTTTAGAACATATATACATAAATAGCGTCAGTTAAAATTTTCCCGACCATCATCGCGGATGCCCTTGCCTCTATTGCAAAACCTACCTATTGTATTTATTGTTAACTTGTTCTCGTTCTGAACATGCATGAAATATTTCCCACTGGACGTTAACCAACCAATAATCAAAGCAATTAATCCTAAAATTTACTCCCGTCACTTGTAACTTTAGTTGTTAAAATTTAAATCATTGCCTCTAATTTTTTCAAAAAATTCAACAAAGTTTAAACGCAGACCGCGAGGAAGACCAAAATTGAACAGTTACGCAAAACTTAATATCTCCGTTACCGCTTGCTCATTATGGAAGTGGGGTAACATGAGACTTTATTTGTAAAAGTACAAGTACAAATAAAAAAAAAATTTGTACATGTACATGTTATTTGTACAAAAGTTGGCTGATAGAATGATAAATGGAGATATATGATATGCAATTTATAAGATAGCTGGGCATTAATCAAACGACATCAACACCTTGAAGACATCAAGAAAATCGTGACTATAATGCTAATTGGAATAGTATCTTTACACTTCTTATTTGTAGTTTTAGTAAACGTTGGAAATTTTTTAGTATGTGTAGTATAATTGTCACAGTAACATTTCAGTCTCTTGGTAAATATTAGTTTAAGTCTTAAAACTTTTGCTCTTCTCTAGAAAATTCAAACTATAATGAAATATAAGAGGATGCGGTAAAATTTCCAATTAATCAACTTTCCACCAAAGACGAAATGAGGGAAATGCTAGCCTCCTTACATTGCTACTACATTTCAGATCTCCAAATTACCATAATCCATTATATGAACTGCATATTCAAAAATATGCATTGTCACCAAATTACTTATAGAGCACGTATCATCATATTGTTTAACATTTGTCCGTTCGACCGTTAATCCCGCACTTCTTATATATAGGGTTAATTTGGCTAATTATTAAGAACTGCAGTCGTTTTGCTTCAGCTTTAAAACTATGTACCTGGTGTTACTACTCATATTATGGTGCGCATATCGTCTGGATTTTCTTTTTTGTTTGATGACAGGTTGCTGGATTAGGCATTTTGATAAAATACAAAGGCACACAGAGTACAGACTCCGGCTTACATCTAATACAGGTTGAATTTCAAGCTGGAACTTTTAAATTTCGAACTATTTGCCACTGAACGTTAAACAACCATCAAACCGAGCAATTTAAAAACTGTTAAATGAATCAAATTTTTTAAAATACTATATTTCTGCATCACGGAATGCAGTGATGATACCACCATTGTCTAATATGACGGAGTTAAAAATCAGTAATTCGGATGAATCTCACGTGAAATGTTTCATTTAATTTTCACGTAAACTTAACGAATCTGATGGTATTTTTATGGTTTTAATCAAATTTTAGAACAAAGATATTATTTAAATAATATTATTTCAAATATTTACGTGAATTTAACGTGTACAAAATTCCGGTGATTTATGCATGAACTATTATCATAAGATTCACACGGAACCTGTTCACGCAAGTTTCAAGTCATGATATGCTCGTTTGATGTGAAAATTGGACGATATTAATATTAATTCATTTTAGTGAAATTCCATGTGCAGGACGAAATAAAATTATATCTGATTCAGTAGAATTTTATATTGCATTACTAGGAACTTTACGACCGTCGACAGGGGAAATGAAAATAAAATATACTCATTCAGATCCCGACACATATTTTTTTTCTCCATTTCTCTGAGAAGGAATAACGTTATATTCCGTACACCATAACGTCACACGTTTTTGGTCAAATTCTAGGCCTATCGATCAACTTTGAAGCCATTTATTTCAAAAACAAGGATGGTGACATATGAGTTTCTATACGTGTATGGATTCACTATGCAATCCTGGATATTATGTTAGTTTTTTGTTTTTCTCCGTATATAAGAAAATAGCCATCCATTCGAAAATTTAAAAAAGTAAGCCGAAAAAAAGGCATTTCCCCTATATAGCTAAGTAAATTTGTCGCCAAAATTGACGTTTTCCTATGAAATTTACAAAAAAACAAAAATGGTGACCCCCATTTTTTATTACATATTCCGATGTAACTCGATTCAAAGTACACGTATGCCAAAAAATTTGGAAATCAGGAGATATGCCATTCGGTATCGTGTTACCTTAACGACAAAGAGGTTTTAACAATCCTGTGTCATTCAATTATATGCTTCAATGGGTTGCTCTTTTATCGACATGTATCCCAAATCTCCAGTTGTACATACTTACATTGTTGTGACCCTTCTTGCTTCTATTAATAAGGCAAGACTTTAGGAGTTTGTTTAATTCAATAGGTTTCGTGGTCGGTAGAGATGAAAACCAACAGAACACTAATGACAAACAAGAAGTAGCATATAGCTAGGAAAGATATACACAATAAAATAATGACTGAGATGTGACAGAGCTTTATATTAATTGGGGGAAAACCCCGGAAAAAAGACACGTACAAAAGAAACAACACTGACATGTCTTGTCACCGTTCCAAGTTATGCTAATATGTCTGCTAGAAATCAACAGAACACGAATGTTCAACGAGAAACAACACTAGAATAATGTAACTGTCCCAGGTTAGGGGAGGGTTGGGATCCCGCTAACATGTTTAACCCCGCCACATTATTTGTGTATGTGCCTGTCCCAAGTCAGGAGCCTGTAATTCAGTGGTTGCGCTTAATTCATTATTTACAAAATGATTTAAGATATTCACAGAATTGTCAATTTTATTAAACAAATACACAATATGTAATAAATTTTATAACAATAAAGTATACAACAATGAAATAAATCGATGTTTTTGGAACACTTTTTTTGGGATGTAGTGACTCAACACGTACTTCTACATTATTCCCGGGTAGAAATGGAGGACAAAATTGTAGAGAAAGGGAAGTATGACCCGAACGATAACGATGGTCGTCTGCTGATGTCGTGAGTTAACATATCCATTAAATGTTTTCATGACTATGGTTTCTTCGATGTCCCTTGACAGATAGAAAGTTCATATTAATGGCCGTGGCAATCTATTCTATAATCCTTCGGTGAATAGGTATCTCTCAGACAATATGTCGTACAAATTGTTTATTCCAAAGTAGATGGTTTTCCATCAGACTTTGTCATAGCAGCGCATTCCCTCGAGCTAATTTTACTGGCGAGGTCATTGAATAGAAGAAAACAGTAACATTTTACTGTTTTGCATTTAAAGACATGAAGCAAATAGATATATACTGTCAAATTGGAATAACAGATATTTGTAGCATATATTACGAGCCATGTCTCGTCTTTGTATGAATGTGAAATATCAATACCGAAAGAGAACAGGAAAGATAACTCATTGACAATTAAATGTTTTTCAACCATGATCGATCAGCGATGTATACAATGATCGCCTGTGTACAATGTATAGTACGTGTTGGTGTACATATATGTGTGGATACTATTAATTATCACTGATGTCAAGACATGCTGTTTGATAGTTCGAGATTACTCTGACCTCCAACGGCTGTTTTGCCAGACAAGCTGGGGTCGTGGGACGTCAGAGCTAGTCCCATATCAAAAAGTGGATATTTGCCCACCCAAAATAGATGCGCTGCTTCGTCGCTTGTGGTGCCGACTGACGGCCTTGGAATTATATAAATCGGGCATCAATCTGTTCATTTTTCATTTATCTTTTCATTTATGTAAGTTTCACCTACCTGCCAACCTTTATTTTCCCATATTTTGAACAATAATACAAGAATGGTACCTTCAGTGATGTTTGGGGCCAAGATATTGGCAAATTCAAAGCTTAAAAGTCATGCACCGGAAACTGGAGTTGTAATACAAGACTGGTACCTTCAGTGATGTTCGGGGCCAAGATATTGGCAAATTCAAAGCTTAAAAGTCATGCATCGGAAACTGGAGTTGTAATACAAGACTTGTACCTTCAGTGATGTTCGGGCCAAGATATTGGCAAATTCAAAGCTTACAAGTCATGCACCGGAAATTGGAGTTGTAATACAAGACTGGTATCTTCAGTTATGTTGAGGGCCAAGATATTGGTAAATCAAAGCTTAAAAGTAGCTGACGTTCAGAAATAACTGATTGTATATTAACATATGTAAGTGTGTAATTAAAGGCGAAAAATACTTATATACATTATGAACGTTCTTTAATTTGCTTCTGTTTTCGTTAACCTAAGTTTCGTTGGAAACCAGAAACAACATGAAAAAAGTTTAAATGTTAGTGCATGCAGGTGTATTGCCCTAGGGTTAATACTTTGTCAAAGGTACCTGGCTTAAAATTTAATATGCAAGTCGTGCGTTCCAAACTCCAAAAAATTGTGCAAATACGACGACTAAGGTTATCTATGCTTGGAACAAGAACTTAGAACTTAGTACTTAGAATAATTTATACTTTTGTAAAAGTAAATTTCTAAAAATTACCATATAATTTATATTCATGGCAAAACCGAAGTGCTGACTACTGGGCTGGTCTAAGTTTGAAGACATGAATTTAGTTAACGAATGAATTTTTTGAATACCTCGTTTTTAGCTTATTTGCTCAACTAACATTATTCAATTTGGACAGAACCATAAGGCTAAACATTAAGACTCAGCTTAATCGAAATAAAAATCCCTAGATACGAAATATGTGCCAAATAAGCTTAAAGACAGACAATCTCGTTTTGTTTTATCTTCCAATACAAGGAAATAAGCCAGCAGTTCAAATCATCATATATTTGTCTTGTAATAGATATCAAAACAAATAGAACTGTAATTCTTTCATTGCTGAGTTGTATCCGAGATAATTGATTGTAATTCCGGTAAACGAAATAGGGATCTCACCGACATCGATTATATAATAGAATCTCTAAAGATGCTGCAGCAAATAATGTCAATTTCAAATTTTTCAATTAGCGGAATGCTTGCCTCTGTCTCTGGAAATAAATCTTGATGTAATGGAAGATAGACATGCAGTTTTAACGTTGAATTCTCAAAGGCTAACAGCACAACAGTAGTGTAAATAAGCTATTTGATCCAAAAGTAATTGTATTACGTCAATATGGAAAATATAGCATATATTTCATCTGAGTTAACTGACATGAAACTTACATGTTCATTTGTACATTTCTTCCTGGTCCCACTTGAGATTAGTGGGAATTTACCGCCTGTCAATTATTCTGTACATTTCCCTTAAAAAAATGGATAGAAAATACAAAAGAGAGAATATCAAATTTCAAAGGCGTATGAGAAAAAACACAATCATAACATGATTCAAATGTTCTGTTCCACATTCCGGTTGACAACTTTGAAGAATATATCAATTATGTAGAATTAGTGTAAATTTGTTCTCATCTTGATAATTGATAAAATGTTTGTCAATGAATGTTCAGCGAACGACACCCAACCCAATAATACGTTTTCGGGCATGCTCAGTCGACGCACGTTCTGTCAGAGTAATATAAAATATCTTTGTAACAACCATTACCTAATTGTACCGCGATTTCGCGGGTATCTTCTATTATGACCAAAAATAGCCATCTAAGGGCGCTGGAAGCTAAGTTTCTTAATTATTTGTTTATTAGGGCATATAAACAGAAACTTAAGAAAAGATTGTAATTACCCAAGTCATTGGACATAAACACTGATTACACACTAATGGGCTCAATGTCCACAAAAGTATGTTTTTTTTAATTGTTAATAAGATTTTCTTCGATTATAAAAATTCCCCGAGTGTATATACATGTAGCACATGCTATTTTAATTGTGCGCCATTGAACATGACAAGGGCTAAAAAGCTATTCGAAAGCAATGGATATAGAATATCATCATAATACTTCAAATAGTTATCAAAGGTACCAGGATTATAATTGATACGCAAGACGTGTTTCGTCTACATCAGAATCACCAGTGACGCTCAGACCAAAATAGTTATGAAGCCAAACATGTACAAAAATTGAAGAGAAATGAGGACCCAAAATTCCAAAAAGTTGTGCCAAATATAGCTAAAGTAATCTATCGGCAATTGTAAATATGGTGATCAATATTTGAAGATATACAAAAATGCAGTCTTGTAGAATGTTTTTGCTTTCTTTCACTACATGTAGGACCAAACAGTAACCTTATTTTTCATCGTTCGATAGAGGGACATTATTCATCCACATTAACATTTTCTTTAATTTCAAACGTGAAATTAGTCATAAACTTGGTGTTACTATTAATAAATACAATTGTTACTTTAATTAGTAGTGATATGAAACTGTAATCGCTAAATGCCTCAACGGCGATAAATAATTCGTAATTTTATTCATAGAACTTCGATAATATTTTAATAAAGATTACAATGAAATCAAAAGAAAGTTGATTAGATCTAAACACAATGACAACTAGGCAACAAGATCTTTTGTGTGGAGGCGGAATTGACTCAGACTTTTATTCTCTGCGGAATTCATATTTCAAAGAGTGCCAGTTAAATGAAATTGTTTAATTATATCATATCATTGAGAAATAATAGAAAACACGATATTAGATGTCACGAAATATTTCAGGTTTAAGATTTCAAATATTTAAGGGATAACAAAATAAAAGTCCAACTTTCATAGATGATGTCGTGTTCTCTGGTAAGATTTCCCACATTTCCATTTAATAACAAAAGATACATTTCTAAACACTTAATAAAAGAAAATGTTTGATATACCATATGTCAATGAGATAGAAATCATTCCAAACAACACTAATAAGCAATATCTATAAAGATCAACAACACACTTGGTTAAATACTAATTTCACAGCAAAGTTAAAGACTATCACTTAGAGGAATTTAGGATCCTCAATCTCTCTTCAACTTCGTACTTCATTTGTTTTTTTTTCACATTTTTTATAAGAGTATTTTAGTGGAGATCATTTTTTTTTTTGTAGATGAAACGCGAATCTGGCGCAGATATAAAATTTCAAGACCTTTCAAGGTGAAACCGCCACGCAGACGTGCATCTATTCGAAGATCAACCTCTCCAACATTAGCATTTAATACCACAGGTTCTTTTAGGTTGGTTTGTTTTTACCAAAACCTGGAATTTAGACTGCCACTTAACAATGTCGCATTGTTGAATAGGGCCAGTTTAACAGAAAATTGACACCTAAGATGCCCTAAACGATAACATACTAACACATATCTAACGAATTCACACTGTCAAATGCTTTTTTTTACGAAAAAAATAAGTTTCTGTGCTGTCAGTTATCATCTTCGTTTCTTTTTGTCTAGGATATAACTTTAGAATATTATTAGATTATATATTAGAATACCATTTTGTTTATTTTCTTTTGTTACATCTTCTGACATCAGACTCAGACTTCTCTTGAACTGAAGTTTAATGTGCGTATTGTTATGCATTTAATTTTCTACATTGGCTAGAGGTATAGGGGAAGGGTTGAGATCTCATTAACATGTTTAACCCGCCGCATTTTTGCGCCTGTCCCAAGTCAGGAGCCCCTGGCCGTTGCTAGTCTTGTAATATATTTTAAGTTAAGTATGGCGTTCATTGTCACTGGGCTGGTAAATATACATGATATATTTGTTTAGTGGCCAGCTGAAGGGCGCCTCCAGGTGCGGGAATTTCTCACTGCATTGAATACCTTTTGGTGACCTTTCTATGGTCGGGTTGCTGTCTCTTTGACAAATTCCAATTCTCAATTTCGTGACTTTAGTTTTGATATTTGGTTATCATTGCTGCTTGAAGTTAATTTTTCTCTCCCTCTCTTTCCCTCTTAATCATATGTTTTATTTGGAGTGGAAGTGTCATCGCCGTTAAAACTGATCATGCGTTTTTTGCTCACTACTGAAACAATTTACATAGCAGATAGTTTAAAATATCTTTACTGTTATGTGGGAAGTTTTAAATTTTATATGTTTACCACTACGAAAATTTTCTTACAGCAGTTGTCATTCATTTATTCATCAATGTCATCGTGATCTATCTCAGAGACAAATCAAATAATCCTTTAATTAACGAATTTCAAGTCAATGTAAGACATGATATTAAGTTCATCGACATGGTGAATCCTCGTTATATTATTCTTCTCATACGAAATATAACTAATAAATCAACATTTTTTGTGAGAAGCGGGCACACTTGTATTTGTTTTAATATGTAAGGTAGGCAAGTTTTCAAAAATATCCCATGTTTGTTACACGTTTTTTGTGAACAATTACTCCTCACATAATGGAAACCTTGTGCTAATTAAATGACCTCTCTGAGAGTGATCATTTTAGGGGGACACATGTAATTATTGGTATATACAACCTGGGTTTTTTTTCTGTTCATAACAAACATCTAGCTTATTGTTGTCCCGCCGACGTGTTTATGATTGGTTGCAAACATATGTTACGAATCTGTTTAAAGGTCATATTGAATTATAACCAGACGGAAATTGTTTCATTACCGCCTGTGTCTAGTGAGTATAATTCGACCACAGTTATCCAGAGTGAAGCAGGACACGATTTACCTTTCGAAGCACCTGATATCAATTAACTCCAGTTCCTCTTGACTCAAGCCTTTATGTTTTGTGTTTTCTATTTAACGTTGATTGGTTTTATGTTCGTCCCCCTGTTTCATTGCTTTTCGTTTATGGAGCAATACGTGAAACAGTAGTATACCGCTGTTCGAAATTCATTAATCGTTTGAGAAAAAAAAACAAATCCGGGTTACAAACTACAGGAACACACTTAATATAAGAGGAGAACTACGACACGTATGGCATTTAGCCTACTCGTCCCCGTATTTCGGTACACGCAGACACTGTCTTCGTTTATCTTGTTCATGGATTGTATTTTTTTTAAATTTTATCGTCTTGACAATAATGGTTTGATATCCTCCGTCTGTTAGTAATAAATTGAATTGTGGGTGAGTTTAAATTGACCATTCTTCGGTTAATCTCTATATGATAGGAATTATGTCTTAACCCATCAAAACATCTGAGTTCCCCAAAAAAAGAGAAGTGTAGAAGAGAGACGAAAGAATCAAACATAAACTGATCATGCATGGCTAAAACTAAACAGACGAACAGACATATAATAGTACAGAAGACAGAACCAGAAAACTAAAGACTTAGCAACACGAACCCCACCAACAAGTTGGGGTGATCTCAGGCAGGGTTGGCAAAAACCCAATGAGTATTGCCCAGCCCAGTGGGAAATACTGGGAAAACCCGGGTTTTACTGGGTTTTACAGTGTAATAATGGGCAATACTGGGTTATATGAAATTCTGGCCTGAATTTTGAAGAGGATTCAGTGATTAAACACAAATGCATTCATTTAAGATATTTATAAACACATTTTGATTTCTAAATAAGTTTCATACTTGTTTAAGAGACTTTTAATACAAGTGTATACATTTGAGAATGCTTTATTCTAGCAACTCTGAGACAAGTGTACAAGAAGACGCATTAATTAGACAAATATAAATAGCAAAAAGTCTTTCTCAATAATTATATATTAAATCACCCTTCTGTCTAGATTGTCAAACAGTAAACATTCATGTAAAGCCAAATAATTTATTTATTTCAAATATATATAACTAATATTAAGAACTAACAATTGCATGTAAGAAAAAATCCTTTTAAATAAAATCTATGTTCATCACTAATTAGTAGTAATTATTCAGATTAAAACAGATATGCTTATATAATAATAATCAGCCTTTTCGTTTCTATAAGATTAGTGTTAATGACATGACCCTGTAGGGTGTTTATTTAGCAATATGAATGCATTTCTTTTGAATTTAATGTTTGAATTATTGAAACAATTCTAGGACATTAATTAGGTACCCTAAAATGTGCAAATCTTGTATTCTGCCTACATAGAATTAGTGGAGAAGAGAATGAAATTGAATTTTCAATCTTCTAGCAATGCCGCTCAATGTTATCTGAATAAAATGTATACGTTTAGCTATAACACTATGAAACTACCACAAGTCTTTGCTCTTTTGTGTAAAAATAAGCTTAAAAAAATCATATTGCCCAGCATTGCCCAGTAATACCCATTTCAGGGAGTATTGCCAAGCCCGGAAAAATCCGGGTTTTCCCACCTGGTTTTTTCCGGGCGGGTAATACATTACCAACCCTGATCTTAGGTGCTCCGGAAGGGTAAGCAGATCCTGCCCCACATGCGACACCCGTCGTGTTGCTTATGTTATTACAAATCCGATAAATAGTCTAATTCGGTAGGTCACATTCGTAAAAAGGGAAAGGGTATTGTAGTTATGACATAAGGAACATATCCGATGTCATCTGTGAATCGGTTATTCCATAACGGTCAACCAACTCGTGATGGCGTCCGTAAAATTTTCGAAGGGATGATTTCAACTTCATTGTGTTTCTGTTGTGTCTTATATTTAATGTGTTTCTCTAAGTTTTAATGTGTAACCCAGATTTTTTTTCAATCAATTAATGAATTGCGAACAGCGGTATACTACTGTTTCCTTTATTGCCCAGTATGATGAGTTCTATGTAGTGTTTGAAGGACTGTTGTTTGTTTGTAATTTCAGTTTTTTATTCTTTTTGCCATGGTGTATTTTGTTTTATTTTCATTGAAATATGGGAATTCCAATTTTCACTTTTATATATTATCATCGTGTTTAATGACCACATGATAAAACCATTTCTTTTAAGATATGATAAAAATGAGAGCCCTGCTTCAAAGGTTTGTACTTTAAGTATTATATATGTTTGTGTGACGTCTTACTTTTTATTTCCTAACGGTGCATATTCTGCAAAAAATAGTTAACTTGTCATTGTTTGACGTTATGAGTATTTTTAGTACCAACTTAAATCGAACATTAAGGTTTAACTCTTATTGTGTTTTTTTTTCTAATAGATTCACTTGAAAAATATAACATACACTTATTGAGTTAACTGAGCAAAGGAAGCCCCAGAAACTGATTCTGCATGAAAAGCCTTGTGTTGTTAGTAAAATACTTGAGACCACTATTTTCACATGGATTTATTGAATTTTCTCCCAATATATATCGTCATCAGTGTGAACACGTGCAATAAAATTATTTCCTGCTTTGGAAAGATTTTTCAATGAGGTTGCTTGATAAAGCTATTGCCTCTCTTTGGTTCATAAACATGCTTATTCCATCGGCATATTAACAACCTAGAGACTGTTAGAAAAAATTACTTTCTAACATATAGGCATGGTTGGTGGTTTACTTAAATTTATTGGTTAAGGGCAAACTGTACAGTTTTGATCCCATATTAAAATTTGATGAAAATTTGCATATAAGCTATTTTTTACCTGATGAAATCATATATGTAATAAAGTATATACCTTTATGTTCTACTTTTTGAGTAAAATGAAGTCAAAATTTCAGATATTTGCACAAAATTCTGATTTGTGGACATATTTTTCCTTTCGAAAGAAGTACATAACTTTTTTATTTTACAAGATAAACATACAGTGTACGCTGTTTTTTGTTAAATTATCTGTAATTTCTGTTTTATAAAAATGTTCGGTAAATTTATGAATTTGGTTTTTACAAATAACTCATATTTATCAAATATTCATGAATGTAGAAAAAAAACGTAATGTTTTTGCTGTATGTCTATCAATTTTAAAAAATGGCATTATTGACACTTCCTTGAAAATTGGTACAAATAATCTTCATACATGTACGTAATCAAACCAAATGTCATTCCATGAATGATAAAAATCAGTAAAAAAACATGTATCTTTTCCCGATACATGTATGTCACAGTTTGATGTCGCGGAAATACCATTTCACGTCGGCAACATCATTACCTCCCCTGTAAGTGTATCGTATACCCTTAAGGGAGTCTTTTAAACATAATTATTTTATTACTGTCTCATATATTTGCGTTTTTATAAAATCATTTTCTTGTTGAAAGTGACACGTACATTTTGAAAGTTGGTTTAAAGGGAAATAGAAGAACTACATTTTTTAATTTTCTTTGTTGCACCTTCCCCTTTTGCGCACCCTACTTTTGTGACTAAAGTAAATTTTGGAGCTCTGGGATATGATCGATATATGAGTATATCGAATTCTTTGAATGGTAGGCTGGTCCTTTCCCTGGTAACACAAGGGTATTCAGTCTACTTTAATTATATGCCTGGTATCTTTGATAACTATTAGATAATAGGAGTATATCAACATTTTTTAAAGAACATAGAACTATTTAATATTGTGTTGAAAAGTCGTAAAGGCTTTGGATTGGTCAGTTTTATTAAATTGTCAGACGATTGTCATTATTTCCGTTAAAGGGAAATAGTCATGCTTCCTGTTTTAAAACAGAATGATAAAGTTCTACTTATTATCACTCATGAGGTTCTTGTCTTAATATATATCACAAAGAGTAGCAAATGCAGATTTTGTGGGGATTGTCGTCTATTATGAAAATGAATACCACCATTTTCTATAAGGAAGCAACAAATGGACAGTTTATATGTTTTTTATTGTCTTTCGTACAGTATTTTGTAACAAACTAACCGTTAGTTTTCTCAATTGAATTGTTACATATTTTACATGACGGGCTCTTTTAAAGCTGACTATAACTGTATTTTTTTCTCACTGTTGAAAGCCGTAGGGTTGCCTACACATGTTTATATTCAATTAATCTGAACTTTGGTTGGTGGATAGTTGTCTTATTTGCAAATATACCACATCTTTTTATTTGTATAATAGTTAATAGAATATTAAAAAAATCAACGCTTTAAAAATGTTAAGCGATTGGAATCTAAACAAATCAATTTTCTTTTTTCAATATTGACTTGAAATATTATTTAACAAAAATTGATTCAACGATCATTTGTCTCAACGTCAAAATGAGACAGATAAACGTAAATAAACTGTAAAATGAATGATGCAATGATATATGAGGAGACGATTTATCTTTCATTTGTAGAAAAAAATCGTCGAGGAAGGAGGTTATTGTTTTGGCTCCTTGGGAATTGGAATAAAATACTTTGGAGACACTGGGACATTTACACTACAAGTATTCCTTTTGAACAAGAATATATTTTCGGAAAAGGGAAATCTTTTACTTGTACTTGTTTCGGCTTTCAAACTTTTGTATCTGTGCGTCACTAGTAAGTCTTGTGTGGACAAATTCCACTTCTGGCGTATTAAAATTTTAAACTTGTTGCCTTATGTTAGCTATTATTCGTGTGTTTCTTTGTCAATTGTGTTCTCCTATTTATTTTTATTGTAGCCCTGTAATGTTGTGTTGTCATTTCATGTTATATTTCACATGGCCATAAAACAGGGAGGTTTGGCATGCCACAAAACCAGGTTCAACCCACCATTTTTTCCTTTAAAAATGTCCTGTACCAAGTCAGGAATATGGCCATTGTTATATTATAGTTCGTTTCTGTGTGTGTTACATTTTAACGTTATGTTTCCGTTGTGTCGTTTGTTTTCTCTTATTTTTGAGTGTGAATTCACATTACTATGAGACGTGTAACGGTACTTATCTATCCCAAATTCATGTATTTGGTTTTAATGTTATATTTGTTATTCTCATAGGATTTTGTCTAATGCTTAGTCCGTTTCGGTGTGTTGTGTGTGTTACATTTTAATGTTGTGTCGTTGTTCTCCTCTTATATTTAAGATAAGTTTATATCTCAGTTTTAGTTTGTTACCCCGATTTTGTTTTTTGTCAATGGATTTATGAGTTTTGAACAGCGGTATACTACTGTTGCCTTTATTAATCAATGTTTTATTAGTTCTTTAGAAATAAAACATAAAAATTGTATTAGTTTTCAATTCACAAAATATAAACCTTATATTCATTTTATTACATTTTCGTTTCTAAAAATATTCATAAATAGATACATAAAAATATTTCCATTTTCTTTGAAAAACCTAAAACTTCATCTGTTCTTGTAGTTCAGATTCTTACTTAGAGTGTAGGAGGTCGTGACTTCAGTCCACGGTCGGTTCTTACCTAATACCTTTATACTTTGATATTCACTGCTTCTCCGCTAAGATTCTGGATTGTAGGAGTACGAACGAAGACTGTTCGACTCTAAATTTGAATAATGTGATGTATACTTACCTTACTTTTTTTACTGTTTACACAATTTAAATTTAGATGGTGATACCTGCACAACCTGCATAACTGACTTGTCAAGATATTTTGTTTTACTTTTGAAAGATACATGTATATTCGGGTAATAACACAAAATTTCACGTTTCAACACTGTGCCAATAAATTGTGTATCATTCAATAACTAGTTGAAATAGAAATAAATCGGCAGACAGTTTGAAACATCGGTTTACTACTTCCACTACTTTTATTGTCCCTTTCAAGGCAAAAACAAACCCAACAAATATCGTCGAATGTTTTTTGCAATTTTGAAATGGCACTTGTTTAAATGTATGAAATTAAATTCAAAAGAAAACGTACAGCAATGTACATATGAATTAAAACCATTTATGCATGTTTCTCATAAATGAGTATTTACTGTATTGATGACAGGGAAATTAATATTCTCCCCTAGAATCGAATGCTCCCTCCTAAGTAGATTAAGAGTGCTTAAATGTTCAGATTGCATTGTCAAATGCCTTCCAACTTTCATTCATGGTGTTAGTCGATTGAAACCCGTTAACTTGATAATACAAATATTAATATTTTATTTTTCCAAGTGCACAAATTACAATAAAGCAATAGAAATACAGGGATCCGAAAACAAGAAGGACTTAAATGAGGGGGGGGGGGGGCAAGGAGGGTCCCCATAACAGCAAAACAGTGAATTGATTTGGTGGAAAACAGATAACAAGGAATTGAAAAGGGATAATAACAGATAACAGTAAATGAAATATGAAAATAAATCTGCCCAGGACCAATCCAGTAGATGACTCGTAGATCTTAGTATATAACTTGTGGTATGGACCTAGAAAATTTTAAATAAGTTATAGTATGATTGTTGAATTTTTCTGAACGAAATTACTAATTTCTGTTTTTGATATAGGAATATTTTTAATCTAGGGCATTTGAGGGATCAATTGTTAATGATTTAGGTTTTTTTATTTAATTTTTGAAAATAGTGCAGCCAGTGACAATTTATTATCAATTTGATTTTTAGATTTTTTTCTTCTGAAAAGCAATATATATATACTTTACAAGTAATAAAAAAAATGATGCACAATATATTTTTTTTATTTAATGACCTCCTGATAAAACTTACTTATAAAATACAAAAATACCCAGATCAGTTGAGACAGGACATGTAACTGAAACACGTATGCCAGTTATGGTTCTTCTGATAATAGAAATTGCCTCAAGTGACAATTCTGATAGTATAATAGAATTTGGACCTAGTGAAAATTTGGATGACACCAAGTGAAACACCAATCATGCCTCTTATGTGAAATTATAGAATATGGAAAATTTGGGTACAGCATGGGAGAAGCTGTAGGATTTTAAAAAGGGTATTTATCGAAAAATTAAACTGAAGACACATCTTTATTTGCATCAATGGTTTCAGAACTTCAATTTTCGCCATGTGAAGCAGTTAAAAAACTTTTAAAAATATGGTGGTCAGGGTTCTCTTTCATGTAAATGAAAAGAGAGGGAGTAGCACTTATAATATAAATGCTAAAAGCAAAAGATGTTGTATAATTTCAAAAGCCATAATTCAAACCCATACCACTTAGTAATGTAAAATAATTCAAAGGAGGAAACTAACTGCCTAATTTATCCACAAAATAGTGAACGAGAAACTTAGTAACACAGTAACAAACATAACCACTGAATCCAAGCTCCTGACTTGGAAATAGGCACATACAGAATGTGATTGCGTCAATGTTAGCATGCTAGTTGGTGTCCAATCCTCCCCTAATCAGGGACAGTGGTGTAACAGTACATCATAAAGATTATTATGTGGTCATTGAATAAAAATAATCTACAGCATGTATAGGGTGTACCAATGCTTTTTTATAACAAAATCCATACTATAATTATTGTACAAGTAATAAGTGAATTATAATTTGTACAAAATGCTACATGTTCACAGACAATGGAATTTAATACAAAGTATAATAATAATATATACTGGAATGGTCCTGGGTCCAATTGATTTTAATATGTTTATGTGATGTATGTTACTGAAATTCTTCTGCATAGGGCCACCCGATATTACCAGTAGAAAGACCCCAATAGATATACACTGTAAGAAGATGTGGTAAGCGTGCCAACGAGACTATCATCCATTCAAATCACAATTTTCAATTATCTTCAAATTCTACGGAAGATTGGCTGTCAAAATACTAACATTCCAGTTTTCAATAACAGTTAACAGCAAATACATTCTCACAATAACAGATAACTAAATAGATAATAGTTCTATAACAGCTAACAAAGAATAAGTCAATAACAGCTAACAGTAAATATATTTTCAGAATAACAGATAACAAAGAATTAAAATGCCCCATAACAGCATAACAGTTAAACCCCTTGCCCCCTCTTAAATCCGTCTCCCTTGGTTTATTGTTTCACTCCTCATATTGCTCAACACATATCACTATATATAAATATATTCCAGTATAGAAGTCAATGAGTCTTCACTTTCATTTCATAATTGCATATGCACTACAAACATTAGTTAACATGTCGTTAATGTGACGTCATAATTATTTATGGAACTAAACCAAAAGGAACATTAAGGTTTCATCTTTATTGTTTTTTCAATCGATTCACTTCAAAAACATAACATACACTTATTAAGTTAACCGAGCCAATGAAATAACAGATACTGATTCTGTTAGAAAAACTCGTGTTGTTATTAAAACGTGTTAGACACTTGAGACAACTTCATTCATACGGCTTTAATTGTATTCCCTTCCAATATCGTCATCAGTGTAAATGACATTGAATCAGAATCAGATAGCTTTTTTGTTCATACTATTAGTTACAACAGTATACTTAACCGACTCGAACAACCGATATCACTTCCGGGTTTTGAAGAATTTTTCAATGGTATTGGATATTAAGTAAAATAACAAATTTAGCAAACACCAAGGCAAATTAAAAACGAAAAGTCCTGTATCAAATTGCAATAGCAAAAGCTCAAACACATCAAACAAAAAGTCATATTATTTTCGAATGGTGGATTAAACCTGGATTAAACCGAACTTAACCTCTCACTTGTATTCACATAAACGACAGTCGCATAAACTTTCATTATATTGATATTATATTTTTGCGTTCATCAACATGTTCGTTACAGCTGCATTTAGGCAACCATTAAAGGGCACTAGCTGTCAAATTCATGGTCACCGATTTGACTCAAATTTTCATATTTGATTTATAACAATGTAAAACATTTACCCAAACTATCAAAAGTCTAAAATAAACAGTTTACAGAGCATGAGGTAGATGATATATAGGTTCGTTTCGTGTGTATTTTAGTCCAGAAGCCATCTAATTAACTATCGATTTGACCTCAGAGGTCCATATAAGCGATGTAAACATAAATAAAGATATGAAGAGATTAAACCAACACGTGTAATTGGATTTTTATAGGTCTGTTTGATTTTATTTTATAGATTAAAAGTAGATGTTTCTCATTGTTTTAACCGTATAAGAATGGTTTTATGTGCATCGAATTAGTAATCAAATGATTTACCGTAGTTTCACTTTCATTGCTGACATTCTTTTTCTTTAAATAACCAGTACACGTACAATGCATGCGTTGTCAATCTCTAGCTAGGGGTTAAATTGAAGTTCACATGAATACGGATTTAAAGAGGTCGACTCATTCACTTGCAAGTAAATAACTAATTATCAATGTTTCTTAGCGTAATTTGACAAAATTGAACCTTTTTGGCTGCAAAAAGCAAATTGATATTTCACTTTTTCACTTTTATTATTGATTGAACAGAAAAAAATCAAACTTTAGATTTTTTATATATCTCGTAGCTAGTGCCCCTTTAATCTGATAGAAAATAACTTTCAATAGTTTAGGCAAGCCTAGATGTTTACTTTAATGTTTTGATTGAGAACTCGTCACAGTTTGTTTTCTTGCGCTCCAATTTTTATGTTTTTCCGGTTTTTTTTCACAATCATTAACATGCACGTTTCCTTGTTGAACGTGAAACTTATCAGATATTTTACATTTTAGAAGTTGATTTAAAGGAACATAGAAGTATTTAAATTTTCAGTCTTTATGCTGCCTTTTTTGAGCATCCTACTCATGTGACGGAAGCCAATTTTGGAGCGCTGTGATAAGATCGATGTATGAGTGTGATATATGTTCTTTAAATAGTTGTAGTATATTGATAATTATTAGCAATTTGAAACACATGAAAATAGTTTATGTTGTTTTGAAAATTTGTCGTAAAGGATTCGGGTTTTTCAAAGATTTAATCAAAACGAGGTTTATTATTGTTTTGATAAACAATTTCAAAAGGGTGATGGTCATGCTACAATATGACTTTCTTTAAAAAAAAATTGATAAAGTACCACTTACTATTAAACATATAAATAAAGGCAACAGAAGTATACCGCTGTTCGAAAGTCATAAATCGATTGGGGGAAAAAAAAGCCGGGTTACAAATTAAAACCGAAGAAAACACATCACCTATTAGAGGAAAACAAGTTAACAACAGAAACCTTGAAGTGCAACAAAAAACAAACAACAATGCAACACACAGAGAAACGAACTATAAGATAACAACTGCCATTTTCCTTGGACTTGGTACAGGACATTTAAGAAACCTGGTTTTGCTTCACACAACTTTGGCACAACTTTTTGGAATTTTTGATCCTCAATGCTCTTCAACTTTGTACTTGTTTGGCTTTATAAATATTTTGATATGAGCATCACTGATGAGTCTTATGTAGACGAAACGCGCGTCTGGCGTACTAAATTGTAATCCTGGTACCTTTGATAACTTTTTGTGGCTAGCCAAACCTCGCGCTTTTGTGGCAATGTTACATATAACACCAAAATGACAACATTCAATTTACATGACAAGAATACAGTACAATATAGCTTACTTGTCCTTATTTATATTTCAAAACTAGCAAATTCATATCAATTTGTATCGTTGTCTGTTGTGAGACACATACCACCGTTTTCCCTATAAAGAAGGAAAACAGAAAAACATTAAAAATAAATTAAAATACAACACTGTAAATATATTTAACGATTATATTGATGAAGTATCTAGTTTCGCATTTCAGTCTTTGCTTGAAAAAAAAATATTATCTTGTAATATCAGAACAAAATTGATTCAATGATCATTTGTCTTAACGTCAAAATGAAACAGATTAATGTAAATATACTCTGAAATGAATGATGTAATGATTTATGAGGAGGCGATTTATATTTCATACAGAGAAAAAAAAAGAATTGGGGTAATGTTCTGACTACTGGGGAATTAAAAAATAACATTACTTCGGAAATACAAGGATGTTCACAGTATTCATTTTCAAATATTGATACAATGTTTTAATATGCCTTCAAAGGGAAAGGGAAAATTTTGTGATGAATATTTCGATTTTGATGACAGAAATATACTTATGCTGTAATTGTTGTAATATCAATAATTGATTTCGATTTCGATTGGTTAAAACAATGGAAAAAATGTTTAAGTAATTTTTATTCTGTTTACATGCAATTAGAAATTGCTTGATTTTAAAGTTAAAACACATATCTGTATCGAAAACCAACCAATCCCCCAATAAAAAGCTTGGGGCGTGTAATCCTATAGCACAGATAACTTAGTTCTGAATCAAAATGAAAAATAAAATCAAGCGCCCATTGTATCTATCTGTGAAGAATATCTGTACTAACGTTAACGTTTAAATTGGAAAAGTACTGTCAGTAACTTCTTTCATAAATACATCCAAAGACAAACAAACAAGACACAGAAACAAGACGAAACAAAGCAAGACAAAGAAAACAAAACAAACAAATTCATATATTATAAATAAAGAAATATACCCAACTTATTTAAGAATAAGAATAAGAAGGAAAAAGAAATATAAAACAAGAAAAACCTGACAATAAAGTTCAGTACAAACTGAAAATGACTTTTTTCAAGTGTTTGTATAACACCAATAACATCACTAAGGATATGTCTGGCATCAGACATACACAATCGAAATTGAATCACAAACTGATAGACAATAACTCAAATAATACAGCGTCATCTTACGGCCAGTGTCATTTATAGGTGCGTTTATGTAGTGATCTGGCCTATTCGGGTTAGGTTCAAGATTACAATCGTCTGACGTCACACTACAAACAAACCAATAATAACGATTCATTATAGATGACATTATTATACGCTTTCGATAAGAGGTAGGCATAGAAATGCCATAAGCATCGGAACACCCTCTCAAAAACACACACGGCGTTTAAACAAAGCAATGTTTAAAAATGCTAGTTTTTTTTTAAATATTGTTCACTGTAGTAATATGATGTTTCTATGAGGTCCACATCGGTTTTATGAACACTTCTTTTACTTTCTTTCTTAATTATCGAAGTATGTAATATGTTGTCGTTGTGATTAACATCGACTCCTTAATAATAAAATGGAATCTGAGGTTTGCGTAGTTGTACAAATGAAATGCCAACTCACAATAACAGACATCTAGAGGCTAACAATATTCTGGATTCCACAATAGGCAAAAAGTAAATTTTATTTACACAATATGTCAAAATGTTCATCTCAATGAGGTTTGCAAAAATGTGAATAAAACAGATTATGAGATCTGTCATCAACACCAAGTTTTTCAATGATAAGGAATACTTTTTACTATGAGTGCATTTTTTTTTTATCTATAATAGATATAAGATGTAGTATGAATGCCAATTTGACAATTCTCCATCCATGTCACAATTTGTAAAAGTAAACGTACCATAATAGGTCAAAGTACGGTCTTCAACGCGGAGCTTAGCTCACACCAAACAGCAAGCTATAAAGAACCCCAAATGACTAGTGTAAAACCATTCAAACGGAAAAAACAACTGTATAATCTGTATAAAAAAGTATAGGTATGCCTAGTATAACTGTATGAGTTAATATTTAACCATGCTCAGTGTTCCTACATGTACATTCGTTAATGTAAATACAATCATGCTTAGTGTTCATATGTGCATTAATGCTACTGCATGCGTTGATATTCATGCAGCATGCTTTAGTGTTCATATGTGCATAAATGCTCCTGCATGCGTTAATATTCATGCAGCATGCTTAAGTGTTCATGGTTTTTTTAAGTGCATGTATACGTTACTATTCAATTATGCATTAGTGTTCATCCACGTGTAAGCGTTCGATCATTCTTTAGTGTTCATTCATTTGTTAGCGTTCATTATGTATAACCTTTAACTGAATATGATTTTTCTACATCCCACGCTATTGATTAAAAAGTATCCAGTAAATTAATTAAATTTACATCTGCATATAGCTTTAATATATTTCATCCTCCAATACACAATATATATAACATGGCCACCTTAACTTAATTATATACATCATCAAATTCTTGACAATTCCAGATAGCTTATTCCCTTGGGTTAGCCTAATATGTCTATTGTCTCTATATTTACCAGTACGAAAACAGACCAACGTTTCCGTGGATTGAATACTGATTTGACTGCATTATCATGATTATAAAATTGGTTCAATTACTGTTGTACTTTCAGTTTGTGTCATATTAAGTATGTTTATATAATTTTTTTTTTCAATTTGTAAATCCATTTTTTGATTGTTTTGTTTGTGTGTGTGTGGATAATTGGTTATTTTTTCCGTCTGTTACACTCATAGTTGGTAACGCAGTCATACCGAGAAGCGTGTAATGATTTTGTCATGATTTCGCGCAGTGGGAAATGATTTAGTTCAGTATTTCATGAATACGAACAATGCCAACATCTAAACATGGAAGTATTCTTAAGTTATTGTATATTATTTAACTGGTATACATTGCAATATCTATACCAATTGTGTGTATTTGTAATATGTAATTGCATATGTTGTATAAAATATAGGTACTAATATGACGCATATAAGTTAGCGCTTGTCAACGCAAGTTCGATTAATATTCTTTTTCTACGTGCATCAACTCAATATATGTGTTATAACGTGCATGTAGTTTTTGATATTCTAAAAATAAAGATCGTAACTTTTGCAAACATTTAAATATATTAGATTACGAAAATTCATTGTCATGGTTTGGTTAAGTAGTTGCCATGGTTTATTTCGTGTTTGTAATGGTTTAGTTCTGTTATTCATACATAATTCATATTGAATGGAATTACAAAAAAAAAAATGTAGTTAGAAAAATGAACAACAAATTGAAGTAAATTATAACGTATAAAACCTAGTATCTTATCAATAGACAAGCGTCACCAACTTTTATTATTTGTCGAAATAATCATCTTGTTCAGACAAATACGTACCGTTAATGTTATCATTTATATTAATAAAGACGAGAATCAAGCGGGTTCTTACAAACCGAATGCTCAGTCTTTACATATAAATAAACTCATCATAGAAACCAGGATTAAAGTTTAGAACGCCAGATGCGCGTTGCGTCTAAAAAAAAGTTCGTTAGTTACGATCGGATCCAAATATTTGAAAAGGCGGAATAAAGTACGAAGTATTGAGAAAAAGCATACTATAATTGGATACTTCATTGACAAGCGCAAATTTTAAGCAATGATTTGGATAAAAACTACACGTTTGACCACTCCGATTGTAACATGTGTTAGCTAATAATGTCCATTGAAATAAAATGTTGATATTTACCGAATTTATTTCCGAACAAACATTAAGACCCACGCTTATGTTTGAATGCAGCAACAAGTCGCCTAACATATAAAGCGTAATGGCAGATATGAAACAATATCATTCATTATGCAAAATTATCTGTACTAAAAGCTTAATTATGTTACTTAAATATTTAGCTTGCTGATGAGAAAATGATTGTATTGTAATGAGATCCGAATATAAACTGCATCATGATATTTGTTGTGCATGCTGTCATTGACTATTATATAATCAGTAATCCGAAATACATTTACTTAATCATACGCAATATAGATTGTTTGGTTGACTTACTCGTTCAAATCAAAATGATAAAATCAATAAGTCCAACTAAATTTGATCCCTTGAATGATTAAAATTGAAGCGATGGTATGTTGCGATAATATTCCTAAAATCAGCACTTTAGGGTGTCACTTAAAACATTTGCGCTTTGTCTCGCGTTCATCTAATGTTACCGGTAATCACACTTATTTGATTAAATTGAGAAATAGAGCCGGAAATAATTTGCTTCCGACCAATGGTACTTTTGACATTTACATCTCAATTAAGTGGGTAAACTGTCAAACAAACAAGTCATAGCCATGTTATAAGGTGATATTAGCATTATTGACTGTGAGGCGACAGATTGTGTTCAATTATTGGTTAAATGAGTTGATGTCTAAGTATTACCACAATTTGTCCCGCTGTGTTATTTATACTATTGATGAATGATAAAAAACAGATGGAGATTGAAATAATTCTAAAAGTTTAATACGTACGGAGCGATGTCCATAAAATTACTGATTAATTTTAAACCGAACTTCTTTTTCTGAATCTAGCTACTATGAAATGTTATAAATATACATATTACCATATAGAGGTACACGAAGCTCAAAGGCAATATATATTCGAGTTATTTATGAAAGATGTCAGCAGCTTGGATATCAATTAAGTATTCCACCGCTTTGATATTTTATAATATTTAAAAATGTATGACTTATAATCTAGAATCTTTATGTGAAATCATGCCAACATAAATCAATGTCGATCCAACAACTGGATAAGCTAATTCAACAGAGAAGCATTATACAATAAAGAACACTTTATACATGTGGTGCTAACAATATCAGAATAACTTTGATTTTTGAAAATATATAAATAGATGTCAGAAAAAAATATATATAAAGATGCCAGTGCAGCCGAGCTTTTCAAGATCGATTGATTGATTGTTGGTGATAAACCAACTTCCAGCACTATAGGCTATAATAAAATTAACGATACCAATTTTCTTGCACCAGATGCACATTTCGACAATACATGTCTCTTGGCTGACAGATTTTTACTGATGGAAAAACACCGGAGTGCCCGAGAAGAAACGAAGACTTTTAGCAGGGACACTGACAATCCTGGTAAATTAAGATTGGAAACTGACGCGTGCGCACAGGTCTGTGACGTGTCGGATTCCTGAACAGCAATAAAAGCGTTGTTCCTTTGCACTTTGTGTGTTTTGTGTATGTGTATGAGCTGATTTTGTATACTGGATTATGGATACCCCATTTCCTTTGCTTTTATATAAGTGATAAAACAGACGAATTCTTAGACTACTCGTCCCCGAGGTATTTGAATTTTAGGTAAAAAGGAATACCGTTACGATAATGCAGACTTCACAAACTATTTACATTGTTTTTATACCGAATGTATTGGTCAGAAACCTAGCATATCAATCAAAACCCTGCTTCTGTTTTCAATTAGAACTTACTCGCGATAAACATATTACAAGTATATTCTGACAAAAAGATTATTACTTATGACAGTCATCCTTGCAAAAAAAAAGTATTTCAAAGAAAAATAATTAACGTCTTGCATACTTTTCTTTAAAAGGGTTGTATAGACAGGGATACAGTTTGACCCATATTTGTGTTGTTTCACCTTATATATTGATATTCTTCAATTGGGAAATTCAACTTCACGTGTAATGCTTGTACACATGGTAACGGAATAATGGCCAAAAGAAATTACTCAGCGTAAAATCTACTTATTTTGATCATTAATTTGATAATAGACTTTCAATAGTATATTTATTCTATTTATAGCTGTGTATTCCATTTTATTCTTCTATAATGAGGTGTAGATAAAATTTTATCACATAAGGAAATTAGGGAGGCAATTAGCACGTAGCACAAGTAGTCTTCTTTTGGTTATCATTTGAACAGTAAATATTGCTACGACATGTACTATCTCCTTGAGGGTGTGGATGGGGATTTGCAGAAGAGGAATAATGTGTAAAGACATAAGAAAATGGACCAAAAAAAATAAGATTAGAAACTAAGACGGTTCTTAAATATAAGGAACAGCGAAAAATGAGCCAAAGTAAAAAGACTAGAGAAAAATAGCCTCAATAATTAAAGAATGTAAAAATGAAGGATCCTTATCTAGACCCTCCTCAATGTTTCATTATATGATTTGATCAATTATTGTCAGATACATGTATATATATACACTTTGTATTATAGTACATACAAACTAAGAGTGCAGCGCTATCTATCACACTCTGAGGCGAAGTTGACTTTCGTCTGTTTTGACTGTTCTTTGGCAATCCCTTATGGTATTAGAATTTTAAAATGGTTATGCGTCTCAATGTGAAGCAATACGTCTTTATTTGTATACTGTTGACTGTAGGCTATCATGACGGGATTAAACATACTGTATGTTCATAGAGAAATATTCCAATTATATCATTGTTATACAATATAGTGTAACTATGACATGTTATAAAAGTTATTGATATGAGTGACGACGCAATTTGATTTCAGAGGTATCGTCCTTGGCCGCCAATTTGAGGATGCACTGGTTGATTGACCAAATTTTGCATATGCAAGTCAGGTAAAAGATCCTTACTCTGTCGAAGTGAGGAATGAAGTATTTATTGCATATAAACCAATTCAATGTTCAGAACAACTTGGCGATCGTTTGGCGGCTTTGTAAGGGAAATAACTCCTTCTCTATTAAACGGTCGATGATGAGAGAATTCGCCGCATTATGTTTCAGTAATACAACTCCATCAAACAAAGGAACACAACAATCATTGTACTCATTCAGACTGGTGAAATGTTAAAAACGTTAAGAAGGCCAAATAAAGTACGAAGTTGAGGACCATTTAGGACCAAATTCCTAAAAGTTTTGCTAAATACAGCTAAGGCAGTCTATTCCTGAGGTAGAAAAGCCTTAGTATTTCAAAAATTCAAAACTTTTGTAAACAGTATAACAGCGTATCGGAAAGGAACTCTACGTTATCTTATTTATTTTTTTGTTTGTCATTAAGGAGACTGGCTACGACATTTAAAAAAATAACCAGTTGGTAGATGAAAAGTTTGATTAGCTATATAATCAACACATATTATCCTCCAAAAAGGAGCGCGGGCACCCTCCCCCTCCCATAATTCGCCTATACAACAACAAAAAAAAAAACCCTGTTCAATACTTTTCAAAAGTACTTTTAATAACCCAAATACAATTTACCAAAAAAAAAAAAAATATCTCAGTTAATTTTTTAAGATATAGAACAGCGATAAATGTCAACTATTTGTTTAACATTGTCAGAGTCAGCATCTAGAACAAGTCACAGCACTATGAAATTGTAATCTTTGAGTACAATAAACTCAGTTAGATTGTGAGACGTGTGAAACACTTAACCACGTCCTGACAAAACAAACAACATTTTTTTTTTCAATCTAAGTTATAATAACTACCTATTCATTGTATCGATTCTTATAGTGAAACTTATTATATCAACAGCCGTTTCTTATATTCACACCTAGTATTGTATTTTGAACTATTGTAATAAAGAGAAAAAAATCTGATGTAGATTTCTGAAATTATACGGTTGTCGATTTCTAGTTGAAAATTACAATATGAAATGTAACTTCGTTTATTTATCAGATTTTTAAAACGATTTTAAATTACCACCTTGTGATCGATACGTCTATCTTAAGAGTATAAATTTATATACAAATATATTTATGAATTATTGGTAATTTTATGCTTAATTTATGATACATTACTGTCTGATATTTGATTTAAAACCAAGCTCATCCTATGTGAAATAGACAATACAGTGTGTAAATACAAATGACACGGAATTTCCATTTTTCTATCGGAGTGTTTTCTTCATTTCCATCAGGTTGCTATGGATACTATGAAATCAACAATATATTCAGATGACAACCATAATGATTTATCCGAAATCACGTGGTTTTGCGTTTAGTCCGTTAGATCAGATTTTATATATACACAACAGGTATTCAAGAGGAAAAAAATTAATAAACCTTAGAAAAAAATCATTTTACACTTGAATGGTGTCAAGTCCCGTGTGATGTTAATGTGTAATATGGAATTAAAAGGGCTTTATTTCTAGAAAATTTAATTAATTACAACTCAAGCTGATATAAAGAATTGTCTTGTTTTGGGGAGAATTACGAAATATATATATACATATATATAAAGTAAACGGAAAAAGACAGAAAAGGAATAGTGAAAAATCAATTTAAGAGGATGTAAAATATCATTGAAATAGTTTGTGATTTTCTTTATTAGGTGAGTAGTTCTTTTGTATTTCATTTCTTACAAGTTATGATCTATATTTTTATATTTTAGCATTGTGAAAAATCATATCAAACGTAAAATATGCTGATTGAAATACAATCTGAATTTATTTGAATTATATAAAACAATGACATTTTCATTACGGTATACTGAAAAATAGCAAAGTCTGAATCTAATATATTGCTTTGAATTAATATACTAACAGTTTTAAAGAAAAAGAAAATCTGTTAAATGATATTGGTGTGTGACTGTACTTGTCAACGCCGTACCCGTGTGTTTTTTTATATATAGAAAACGAAATATACCAACAGGTTGAGGTTTAAAAAAAATGAGATTACACGTATGCATTCGCTGACTTTTTTTTATAGAAATCTTTCACGAACAAAGTTAGGAGATCGTATTTTGAAAACGAGAACCCGTTTCTTTTTGATAAACCAACTAACACAACCGATATGATAATTAAAATTATATAAAATAACTTATATTTATTAAGAATGAACATTTAAGGGACGACATCAAAAGTTCAATGAAGAATAACAAACTTAATTCACATAGTTTTTTTTCACTGACCCCCCCCCCCCCTTAACTTAATTTGGGAAAAATTGATTTATCCATATGGATATATGTAAAAATCAATGTCGGATAACCAAATCTTGCAGCCGTTCAACCCCTCCACCCCAAACTATTTGAATTAATTTTTTTTTATCTTACATAAATCTTTTGATGTCGTCCCTAACGTAGAGTGTAAAACCCATACTAGTATCTAATTTCATAAAAGTTATCATGGACAGTTCATTGCATTTTTAAGGGATTAAATTTACGAATACTTAAAATAGTATGTCCCCATTTATATTATTTTTGAATGTGTTTTAAACGCTATAGACCATCACTTTGTATTTAAATTAAAGGATTATGCGGTTAAAGTAGAGAAAATAAAAAGTAAACGAAAGAAATTAAGCTTATAGTCATAAAATAGTCATTCATGATTTTATGCCTTCGCCTTAAATCATGATATTAAGTATGTTTAAGGTATTAGAGCGTAATGATTTTAATTACTCGTATTGTTGAAATTGACATTGCGTACATAAAATTGTCGAATGCACATACAACAGGTCTTTTATTTATGACAGTACGTTATCTTCTTAAAATGGTAACGTAAACAAACTATTCAGAAAATCAGCAGGGTTTGAAATTTGATTTGATGGGAACTTCTTTCTTATGTTCCGCCACGACAGGTTTGCTTCTGTAGATTTTAAATATATACTTTTAATCTATATTCGAGGCATGCCATATCATTTACTTTTGAATAAATGTCGTCTTGGATTTCTTGAGCCATTATCATACCATGATCTCTTAATTACCTTTAGTAAAAAGATCAAAAGTAATGGAATATTGGTTATTATGAAAGGCATTAGATTTTCTCTGTCCGAAACATTTGATTGCATCAGACTAGACTGCCCGACTATCTGATGGATTGAGATTTTGATCGATTAAATAAAGTTATCGATTGATTGATCGATAGATCGAACTGATTGTTAGTTATCTTTTCGCATATTTAATTAATCGTCAGTCTGATGACATGTGATGAAATGAAGAAATTTGGTGTCTAAATATGTAGCAAATCTCCAGGGGCTGATCTAGGATTTTTTAAAAGTGGGATCAAAAATTCGGAAAGCGAATAAAATTTGTGAGGCGAAATTTTTTTAACGATCTTGTGCTAAAAAAGATACATTTCACTCATAAGGATATAAAGGTCGTAAAACCCTCTCCTGAATGAATCATCCGCCTTGGTATATCTATACCCAACACAATAGCACAGAACTTTTTGCTATGTTATTAATCTCAAAGTCAAAAAAAGACGACTCTAGCAAAATTATTTACCAGATGTCGCAAACAATTCATCTGCAATTGATGAATAATTATGTGGAAATTGTGTGGATTTTTTTTCAATATAAAAAAATGTAACCTTTTTGTGCTTAATCTTTCAGAGATTGAATAAGGTGTAAATCGTTTAATCGTAAATGTATCAGATTACTTTATTTCAAAACACGAATAAAGAGACCAATGTAAAGCATGCATACGAAATTTCATCAGAAAGAAGAACCTAAAATAAATTATTTTCCTATTTTGGACAAGTATGCATGTGTAGAATCTTCTTGACTATTGTTTGGTAGCTTTATTCGTCAAGACTTTTTTTTTATATCAAAATTGTATTGACGAATTGCTTGTTGTTATATTAGCACAACCAAGAGAAGCTGTTTTTTTATTAGTATACATGTACAAGTGGGATAGTTAATGCACACAGTGTTTAAGAGAACCGTTGAAATATGGCAAAAGTCAAACGCACGCAATCAAGTGTGATTCTACAAGGTTGTCTTTGATACAACGACAGAGCTTCACGTCTTCATCAACAAAAATTTGAGTTTAGATTATAAATTTTCAAAGATATCTTTACACGCGGTGTACATACATGTATAGCTTGTAAACAATTATCAATACAACCAACTGGACGAAAAACTTCAGCGAAACGTTTGTCGTTTTCAATGACAATAAGATAAACAACATATACAAACTTTTACTAAGTAACATTTCAATGATTGTTTACATTTCACATATCATCCAACTGACCTTGAGATTAATTATACTTCCCGAAGTGTATTGGTCGTTTACTCGATATTGACACCGATTGATGACTTCAAACTCGAATCTATGACAAAAGTGAGGATTTCAACTTTGCAATTTTTATCTTCCCATTTCTCAATAATTTCATCCCTTCTATTCTAGGCCATAAAAAAGAATAGGTTTGTTTGCCCAAACGCTACCTACCCAGAAAAAAGCTGCCTACTCAAATTCTTTTATTGTCCTGATTTGAAGAAGTTTTTTTTAATCAGATAGGCATGAAGACTAATAAACACCCGATACTTCAATTTCTCTTTTTGAAAAAAAAAGAAGAAAATGCCTACCTACCTACCCACTGTCTCAACCTTTGGGTAGGGTTTGGGCAAACCAAAATATTTTTAATTGTGTCCCTATCGGTTGTCGTTCATATATACCATTTACTATGTTAAGACTACTCGTGTTTCTTCTCACAGCCAATTGTTTGACATTTCGTAACAATTGGATAACGTGGTCTCAGTTTTTGGATTTGGTCGTTATTGAAAATAATGGAGCATAGCGGAACAGTCACTTTTACGGCATCATTGAAAGGCCTGAAGACGAGATATATAGCTTGAAATATTGTATAAACAATTGTCAATTATCATACACTGTGTGTTTGCCCTCAATGTGTCTCTTGGGTTGTGGCGTTGAGTTTCTGTCTCTTTGGCGCGTCTACTCCACATCTCCTTTTATTTATTATCAACATCGCCATAGACAAAATTGATTAAACATTTGTATAATCTAAATGCAACAATATTGAATAAAATCAATTAGTTTAATGACAAAAGTGCATTTAGTTTATTATTAATATTGTTCGCTATCTATTGTCGTTCTATATGTATATCGATATAGTCATGACCTGCAATGACAATATTTGAACTTTGCTAAAGCAAGCAGGAACTCTGTTTTATTCTTTCTCCGGAAGTCAGACCTAGACTATTATTAAAGTTCCATAGTCACGCGAGAGTTTCTGGGTGATGTGAGTTCGATTCACAATATGTCCAACTCTGTTAATATAATAGTTACTTTATGTTTGTAATGATTATGCATATAGCTTTGATTACATTACAGGATCTTTTTATCCTAACGAACAGTTCGTTTTACCATTATAGAAATGATCTGAACTAACAATAGACAAATATCGGGTGTCGATAGTTGAAGGACGTTTCAACAGTTTTCTTAGTACTCAGTATTGTCTAGCCGTTTTGTCTCCGAAGAGCAGTGGCGTAAAATGGCCGTTTCAGAGGTCCAAATTAAGTTCGTTCCAAGGCTAATAGAGTTGAAATTTGTGAAGAAAAATGAAGTCCTATAGTTAGGTTCGTTCCCATGCTATTAGAGTTGAGATATGTTAAGGAAAATAATGTCCTTTTGTTTTATCATAGCTAGTATATCTATGGTTTTTTGTACGACAGGAAAAGAACTTTCTACTGCTTCATATACAACAGGTAACGAAAAGGGGTGATATGTGGTGCATGTTCCCGAGCTTACATATAAAATCCAAGGACATGTCGTTTTTATCTGTATATTTTATATTATTAGTTAGATAGGCGGTTTTTATAATGAGATGATTTAAATTCAAACGCCTGTCCCTTTATATCGGCCTCAAACAAGCGGAATATTGTCAATCTTTGACTCGGTGCTATCGTTTTAGACGAATTGGAAATGTTGTCAATTTGGAGTGAGGCGTTAAATTAAGATTATTTCTCATTCCTGTGGTTGTATTTTATGTGCACTGTGTTAACACTGTAAAAGAGAACTTTTTATTTGTCTCAAACTATATATGAGGAAATTAGGACGTACGTGTGTACGTACAAAAATATGTGCATTTGGTTTTGATATTGTGACATATTGTAGCGTAAATTTGGTCAGAAATAAACCCGTTATTTTCTTCAAGAATTTTAAAGATTTGCTTACATATTAATATATCATCTTGCAAGACGGAAATACTCAAACAATATTATTGAAGTTTTTGTGGAATAAAAGGAAGATTACAATTTGATAATCATTGATGTTTTTATTGAATGTAAGAATGTGATGGAATTTTAATGTTTGGCTGCCCTAGGGATTAGGATAATTTCTATCCAGTCAAAGTATCGATATATTTTCATGGTAGATTAATTTCTCAGGTGGTTCGATATCATTTTAAGTAGACGGCTTTGCCCCTATGTTATCTTTTGTATCCGGGTCTGGTCCGTATTCATACCGCATACACATCAGTTACTTTGAATACCTTTACTTCATTTGTTTGTCATATTTTTTGCATGCTTTAAAGATTAAAACTTTCTTCTTCCAGTCATGTTTACAAATCTATATGTTGCAACATTAATACTTCCTTGTCCTTGGAAGTGAATTGGCTTTTTTGTGCTAAGTTTTTTTTTAAATTGTTAACCTTTACAAACTTTCTTTAATCTTTTGATTTGGTTTTACTGATCTATAAAATGCACGTTAATGCTATAGCTAGGGGATAATTCAGTTCTTTACTAGAAAGAAACATATTGTTTATTTTTTACCAATGCATTACTACTGTGAGGCGATTCTGAACACTTTATTAATTTTCTTAAAACACTGTTCTGAAAATAGTGAATCCAGTAGGGTGAACTGTGACTTCTTAGGTCAAAAGATCACTTAAACAAATTCATCATTTCATTAGAAACTCTGTTTTGGCAGAGTTAAGACATAGCTCCTTTCAACTGTAAAGTCGGGTCGCAAGGTCGCCCAATCCACAAAAGAAGGCGACCGTTAGTTTTCTCGTTTGAATTGTTTTACATTATCTTATCGGGGCCTTTTATAGCTCACTGTGCGATATGTGTTTTGCTCACTGTTGAAGGTGACCTATAGTTGTTAATGTCTGTGTCATTTTGGTCTTTTGTGGATAGTTGTATCATTGGCAATCATACCACATCTTCTTTTTTATATTGTATGCCTTAGATTTTACCATTTAACACATTAGAGGTAGAGCAAACACGGTAACACATCAATAAAATATAGAGAATCAGATAAATATGAGACAAAGTTCGATGTAGTTTGTAACGGAATTTGTCGCCTGCTATCCTAGGCAACACTAACAGATCTGCTACCGAAAGGGGCACATATTTTATTATGACTTAAAGATGTAAGGCATTGTGAACATTCAGTCCATCGTCTTTATATTTTAGTTTCATGGATTAGCCTTTGACCATTGGAAAATAGAATTGAAAATGAATTGCTAAGATTACTGTTGTGTTAACTTTAAACAAAAAAAAAGAAGATGTGGTATGATTGCAAATGAGACAACTGTCAACAAGAACCAAAATGACACACAAATTAACAGCTACAGGCCACCGTACGGCCTTCAACAATGATCAACGCCCATACCGCATAGTCAGCTATAAAAGGTCCCGAAATGACAATGTAAAACAATTCAGACCATACTTTCGCTCTGTTTTTACCATTCTTCATCACAGTGTTACAATGAGACCTTTGCCTTGTAACAAATGTACAAACAAAACTGCAAATTGAAATTGGTTCCCACAAGTGCACTTGAAAGGCAAAATAAAAGAAAAAAGAAAAAATATTTTTTTATTTTTAAGTAGATATATTCTCAAGTGCAAGAAATATCATCTAGATGTAATTCAAAAACTGTCAGATAAATCCAATTCAAACTCAATATTGACAAATCTATGGATGGTTTTATCAATTCTGCGAGTTGTTATCACATCTTTTCACTTTAAATAAGTTAATAAGTCGGCAAGAATTTGTCGTTACAATTTTATTAAAAGCTTGACAATTGATTTTAATACAATAATACAGCAATAATTTACGTCAACGTTGCGAAAGTAAAGAAAAAAAAAATCTCAAATAAGGTTCTTTTTTATAAGATCTGTCACAACTACAAATTGCAAATCGTGCAATATAAATTGAATTGAAATTCCATGCAAATTTTAGCAATATGATGCTAGTGTCTGAACACGTTACTATCGTTCCAAACGCTTAATGCACCGACCATAACTTATTTTGAAGTTGGGTTGGGTTCTTTTTTATAGGGCGGATTAATTCTATAAATCGATTAATTGTTATCTTTTAAAAAAAATGGTGCCGAAAGAAAATGAAAAAATTGTCTCTTTCGAAAATAATTTTTTGTTCTTGTGTATTATTGACTTTTTGCATATATAAGTTGGAAACATTTTCTGTCGATAGAAAGCTCATCTTTCCGCCACAACAAACGAATAGTCGGCGCCTAAAAACTTATTACATCTATTTCCAATTGTCATGTTTATTTCAGATATGAATGAACATCGAGTGTGTGAATTGAATAATCAAGATATATATGTATGTACTAAATAAGTTTTGATTAAGAATCGATATATGCTCCTGTTGTTTTGCATGTTCAGAATGTGACATGTGCTTAAAAAACAGATGTTGTTTTAGTTAGTCGCGTAAGATTGATTGATTTATACATGTACTCTGGTTCCCTGCTGTGTAACTCCGACTCCAACAAAATTTATCACGAACAAAGAAGACGATTAAACCTAATTACACATGCAATCAATAGCTAATCAAATGTAATTCACAAAATATATGAATTCTACCAATGGACGAAAAGAAACTAAGCTTTTTTTCATTATAGTATCCAAAATATGTGCAAAAAATTAGAATCATGCAAAAGGCTTTAATATGTAAGTCTGCTCTATGGTCGGGTTGTTGTCTCTTTGGCACATTCCCCATTTCCATTCTCAATTTATTAAGATTATCAAACGAAAACATGTGCCAACTTCATTCGGAATTTTGGTTTTTTGATAGATGGGACTATGTCTGTACGTCCGTCCATTCATTTGTTCGTCAGTTCGTTTTCTTTTGTCCCGTTTCAAGTTTAAGTTTTGGTTTTTGCAGGGTTCAAGGTAGTTTTCTGGTCACACAAACTTAGAACACATTTTCATTGTGATGTGAATTTTTCAACATATGCCAATTTGGTTTTTCACCTCTGAGACCTGAACATGTGAAACCTGAGCGAGGTTTAATATGCTTAGACATATTATTTTTTGAAAATGTCTCTGGATGGAAAATATAGAATTACATTTTTTTTCTATTGAGACTTTTTCTCTTCCTTATCTGTAATTCATTTGAAATCAATAACAAAAAAAGATGAAATAAAATCTACTTAGTACTAGTGGTTCGATTTAATCTTGTTTACAAACTGAACAGCGACAAAGGATATTCTTCCGTAGATGCATTAACTAAAAGCAATGAAATAATATACTATAATTTTATAAAATGGTTTTTAATTTTATCAATCAAAATCAAAGAGTTCTTTAGACTAAATTTTAAATAATATTTACGTTTATATAAACAAATCAGTTGAATTATTTTCAGCGAGCAAATTCATTTAATGTACTGTACTTCAATGCGTTTTATTAAATATGATAAAACTTTTACTTTGATAAATATTGAATTTTACATCTGCATAAAACATAGACATTCATTTTTGAAAAGCATAACTCACAACCAAATGGATTATATCGAATAATGGACCCAATGACGTCACAGGTTGAAAGGTATTATACTGTACTATATTATGAACTTTCGTCAATATCTTAATGTCATCAGAATTGAACATATTTATTTGTAGTGCAGGTGATACGTGTAGTATCGGCAAAATTACCATAAGCTGTGTTTCATTGACGTCTTTAGTTCTTTATGATTTAGTTAAAACTAAAATAAAAAACAAACTATAAAAGTTGCTTGCGTCCAAAGTGATTTTCTAGTCTAAACTTTATCAAGAACACTCATACCAAAAACACAATGAAAGTCAAGGATATGTAACTACCTTATTACATTACGAACCATGTGATCAGAATGTCCAAATCCACCTAAGGCCAACTTTGCCTGAGGGAGTTCGAAACCTTAATTCTTTTAACATAGCTTATCGATTTATCAAATGAATGCTGTTTAAATTCAATTGCAACATTGTATTATAAATCATGTCTGAGTTACGACTACAGACTTGAAAAGAACCCTCTTAGTCCACCAACAGTGATATCGATTTATTACCAGAATGGAACACACATTTGTTTTAGCATACGAAGCGCTTTTCTGTGACTTTTAACTGGAACGCTCATATGAAATCTGATTATAAGATGTATAACTACGTAAACCCTTTGAGACCTCTCTGATAAAAAAAGGGCATAAAATGATAATCAAAATTCATCGAAGGTAAACTTTACCTGATGAAATCGGATACTTGAACAAAAAACGATTAAAGACAAATACATGTACTATACAAAACACAACATGATTCCCGGTGCTCGTTAAGTCAAATTCGAGAAAAAGATGATGAGATTGTGAATACGTCAATTGCAATATATCCGTCGTCATCTGTGAAACAGATATGCCATAACGGTCAACCACCGTGTAAAAGACTAAAACAGAATAGCCAATAGTAAATAATGCATAGCTCAGAATGTAATAGAGGAGATTGATACTGTAAAAATAAGTATTCGAGGACACAATGTGATTTATCACTCCATTAGTATTATACAATGGTTTAACATTTAATGTTCCTGATATTTCTATATATAGAAAATAATTCGTGCTTTATGCATTGAATTCAAATGTCAATACTCAAAGTGATCATTTGGTCGCAATTGACTTCTAATTTCAAATTATCAACTAATTATTGTTATTAATATTTAATACTTTCGTGAAATATTTGATAATTCATTCGTTTAATCTGAAAATGAAAATATATCCCTCAGGAACCGTTTATTAATAGTTCGTACCTGAAACGATCAAACAAAGTATTTCAAAAGTGTGTTTCCTGTAAAAAATAAATTGAGAAGGTAGTATCCCTTTGTATAACTTGAAGAATATAATTGTTTCATTTTGTCAATGGATATTTATAAATGTCCAATCAATATTCAACCAATCAAGCAAACAATTGTGCACCATTCTTTTATCACACTGTTTTGCAGTCATAATGTGTAAATCTGTACATCGTCCACTACGACAATACATAATTCGCAGGGATTATGAACCCCATTTCACAAACGACAATCGCGGTATGTATATATATCTTTGACTTTCCAACATTCGAATTTCAACGACGACGAACGTAACTTATGACCATCAATACGCTTCGAACGCATACAATTTGTAATGTTGTTTTTATTTGTATTAAGGTTAATATCATTCTATATTTTCTTTTTTGAACATTCCTCATCCTTACATCTTACATTGTTTGGTTATACTAAAATAATTGTTGAGTTGCTGTACCAACAACTCTTATGATTTATACTTTCATATGTATATAAGCTCATATATTAAATCATTTTCAAGATTGCTAGCTAAAAAACTTCCCCGGGTGCACTTGAACTAATAACGCCTTTCAATTGCATCTTATAAATAGAACCGTTATAAATCAATCAAATCCTTGTGAGCTACTTTTCCTAGAAAATTCCATATAATAAAAACAACAGGGATAAATTGAAAATTTCAGTCACAATGTATAGTTTTAACGTTTCAGTGCTTATATTGACTATATTATCGATCATATCTCTCTGAAGTATACAAACAAACAGCAGTACTTTAACACTGGTATTGTACAACATAATTTCAAAACTTTTAGCTATGCTTTCTGTCAAACGGATGTTAGGTCAAATTAACAAAAGTCATTGGATACATAAAAGGGGGAAGAAAAGGAAACCTTTTGATTGTCGATCGTCAATTTTTTCGACCCCAACTATTTGTATTTACATTCAATTTGGAGTTCGGTGCTTTTGTTATTGCAATTCCTGACTGAATCTAAATATGCCTTTCTCATGCCATAAACATTCAGATGAATACATATATAATACAATGTGGTAGGCAAGAGAGGTCATTAAATACAATCAGATACAATATGGTGACGTGCAATACATCACATGTTGACCTCTGGTTGCCTTTTTTATCGTTTACTTTTTGTGTTATGAACAATTATTCATAATAAATTCATCAAACATACTAGGATTGAAATTTTATATATATGCCAGACGACCCTTTCGTCTACAAAAGACTCATCACTGACGCTCGAATTAAACAAATGTTAAAAAGGCCAAATAAAGTACGAAGTTAAGGAGCATTGAGGACCACAATTTCCTAAAAGTTTTGCCAAATACAGCTAAGGTAATCTATTCCTGAGGTAGAAAAGCCCTAGTATAATATTCCATTTTCAATGACAAACGGCAACCGGTTAACTTTGTAATAAAACTCGAAGTCGAAAATATAAAAATATCTATAATCAGTGGCATTGAAAGAAAAATTTGGTCAAGCTGATCTCAGTAACCAATCAATAAAAGTTTCACATTGTTCTTCCCACCCAATCAGAGGATCGTCTTACATCAGCGTTCTGATTTTTTTTCGCTTACACACCATAATGGCACTGCGCTTGCCTTTTACCTGTCAATGTTTAAATATCTAATTATTGTTCAACTTGACTTTTTCAGGTCACAAAATAACGTATGTTTATATTTAAGCCTCGGTCACACCTTACCGGATAAGACGAACGGACGCCTAACGGATGAAAATAAAAGTTGTCCGTTGACAAAATTGTTATCCGTTGGGCGTCCGTTGATGTACTGACCAACTAAAACGGACGCCTAACGAATGCATAACGGACATGCAACGGATATGCAACGGACGAGAAACGGAGACGTAACGGACAGAACGGATGTCGAACGTACATCCAACGGACGAGTACCGCATAAAACGGACACCTAACGGAAGCGTACCGGATAAAACGGATAAACAAGATATACGAAAAAATTAAAGGCGACAATAATAATACATGTCAATCGCATTAATATTGAAAATGTTCTAGTTAAGTAATTAAGTAAGTTGATTTTATTTCGAGTCGGCATATATATACATAATTACAGACAAAACATGAGCTCTGATGAACTTTTTAACCGACTATCACATAAAAAATCATGCAAATCCTACCAAACAAAACTGAAAAAACATGCAATATAATGAAAGCAAATCTATTTGTCAAAGTTCTGTGTAACTGGTTTTTGTTTGTTCTTCAAAATGCCGCTAAAGGGTAGTGTCTGACCTGAATAAGTTTAACAGCTGATTGATTGTGAAGATGTGCCCTTACTCTAAGATCGATTATGAATAATAAGAATTCATGAACCTTAAGAAATATTTTTGGCATTTCTGACGACAAATTTTCAATTGGCATCAATTTTATCCGTTTCAGATCCGTTCATCATCCGTTATGTCCGTTATACGTCCGTTAGAAGTCCGTTTCTCATCCGTTTTATCCGTTAGACGTCCGTTAGAAGTCCGTTGGTAAATTTATCTGCCAGACCTCCAACGGATGTATAACGGACACGTAACGGATACAAAACGGAAACGAAACGGACGAGTACCGTACAAAACGGACGCCTAACGGACGTCTAACGGACGTTCAACGGACATTTTATCCGTTAGACGTCCGTTCAAAGTTTTGAACATGCTCAAAATTTTCCACCGGACAGAACGGACGTCGACGGATAAAACGGACGCTTAACGGACATGCAACGGATAAAACGGACGCTTAACGGACATGCAACGGATATGGACGGACGTCTAACGGATTGAAAAAAAGTTATCCGTTAGGCGTCCGTTCGAGCTATCCGGTAAGGTGTGACCGAGGCTTAACATTTGATTTACACTATACTAATTTTACAGTTGTTCCATTCATGACCTCATTGCCTCACCCATACCATGCAAGGAAACAACAGTAAAATATCAACCGACAATCCTTCCATTTTTTATGGTTTTGTTTGTAAATTTAAACACAGCTACTGAAGTTAATACCCAATAGTAATCACTAAAGACTTACAAATATCTCAGTGGGCGGTCATTATAATTCACGTTAATTCTTAGACAAACAACAGAGTAATGAATTTTCCTAGATGATTAATTTGACTAATCAAGTCCCTAGTCTACCAGATGTTGACAAATATTGATTTATTCAGTGAAAATGAATTGCTATACCATTGGATATTTGACAACATATGTCTCGTATTTACCGATCAAAAATCACGAGTTTATTTATTATAAAAGGAACAATCTCTAATAATTTTATGTCCAAGGTTAATGCAAGTTACCAAAATTGTAAAACCCCCCCCGCCAAACTTAATCACTGATGTCCGCCTCTTGGTCAATTTATAGAAGTGAAGGAAACACCATGGATGCATGGTGGTTCTTTAAAAAGATTCCATAGCCCATTCATGTATTTCTGTTCGTAAAGTGCGTTGATTATAAAAAATGAAGCATAGTTCAGCATTTAGCCGACGTGATGGACCATCTTTATCTTGGATATTTTCTCAGTTGATATTTATTGCATTCTGTACTCACACTATGGTTTTGAAGACACTCGTTGAATTTAATTTTAAACTGTGTAAAATTCGTTATGTGTACATCGATACATAAACTTTTGGTTCGATCAATAGTGATGCAGGTTAAATCAGAACAGTCGATTAATCTCCTATTTATACATATTAAATCCCAATAGATAATAGGTTATCATGACTGATGACCCTGAATAAAACGCTTGATCATAATAATGTTTCAGATATATATAATAATATATATACAATTTCGACAAAAAATGAATTATATAAAGTTGTTCACTATATTAAGTCAAGATATATGATATGAACTTTAATTTTTTATTTTGATGAAAAATCATTTATTTTCATCATGCTTAGCCATGTGCCTAAATGACTATACTGGATCCCTGGTGTTAATAAACTTAATAATGGCACTGGAGCAATTTTTATGATCTTCTTTTTTTTGTAAAGATAACTAAAACGTAATAATGTAATGTATCAGGTATATAAACTTTTTCAAGTTGATCACAATATAAGTAAATATATGATATGAACAAGATTATGAATTCAAATTTGATGAAAAATCAGTTACTATCACCGTGCTTAGTCATTTGCCTAGACTAGTATTACCTTGATGTTGCACTGGGTGATACTTGGTATTAAATAAATTGTATCATTAATTGTTCAGTGTGAAGATTACATTTTCTTATTGATTGTGTTAATGTGCTATCAAACTATTTAAAATCTACAATAAACATTAAATAATAAAATCACAAAATATTCAATAAACACATGAGACAACACAGACTTTGATCAATCGTATGTACATGTTTAAGAACGATATTAAAAGATTAAGAAGCTGCAATCTTTATTTCTACAATTGAAAGCACGTTGGTTTACGTAATTTAGTATTACGATGTTTAAGTTAATAATAACTTGTAAATGAGAAATAAAAACACAAAGATGACGGTTCTATGCACACCTTTCAAATGTCATTTGAAGCAGTATGTTTTAATTATCATGATAACCAAACTTAAAACAGAATAACCTGCAACAACTGATTAACGCCATACATAGGACTCATAAGTTGCAAATTAAATTCGTAAACATTTTATAAGACTTTAAATCATGAATTTTATTATGATTATGAAGATTAAAAAAAAATTAAGCATGCTACGATTAGTTAATGACGTGCGCCAAATTCAAAACTAGCAAATTATATTCATAACCATTTAAAACTTAGACATAAATACCATAAACAAAAATTGAAAAACAGAAATATTAATCCTACGACAGTTCACTAACGCCATGCAGGACTTGAAGAAAGCAAATTAAATTCATGATCATGAATGTTTATAAAAAGATCATTTATGATCTTCTCCTGATATATGAAATTGAAAAAAGAAGCGGTTATTTAAATTCATGTATTAAACAGTTATATAACAAGGAAATCATTTGACATTAAAAGTGTGTCATAGTGGAATAACAGTATTGCTAATTTTGTCTTAGCACTCGGGTAAATATATCTTATTATTGTATAGCAATATAATATTTCCCACAGAAAGTAAGCAAAATTTAGCGTACAATAAATTTCAATATTGCACTAGTGCAATAAATCTTCAAATTCATGAGGTCATCAACGTCAAAATCTAAGTTTAAATCAATGTTTTACTTCAAATATTATACTGCTATACAATAAAAGGGTCATTGCATGCTCGTGCAATATAAAGTTCTACTCGGGACAATATTCCCAAATATCCATGCAACAACCCTATAT
The DNA here is from genome assembly GCF_965363235.1 of Mytilus galloprovincialis. Taxonomy (NCBI): domain Eukaryota; kingdom Metazoa; phylum Mollusca; class Bivalvia; order Mytilida; family Mytilidae; genus Mytilus; species Mytilus galloprovincialis. Next base: position 75,736,632 of record NC_134845.1, on the reverse strand, counting down.
CATGGTATCTGACGAATGTAGTGGCAGAGGCTAACAGTCATCATCCTTCATCACATATATTTCTGGATGCTATAACAAAACTACGTCACGGTGTGTACAAATTATGTATTAGCAGCCAGTAGAAGTTCTAAAAAGATATAAAGTTATCCTTATAGATCTTTCCAGCAAATCTTGCATTTTATTATAAACAAAATCATTTCCGTTTTTGTCCATGACGACATTTTGCTATTATTGAAATTGTTAACCTGAAGCTTAAATAAATGACTATGCTGGTTCACTAGCGCTAAAAAACTTAATAATGACTTTGGGGCAGTTTTATGATCTCCTTTTATTTCGAAGAAGATTTGTAAAACAATACCAATATGAATATTTATGCATGTTTAATGGCATATAACAAATGTATTTAAAATGCAATACATTCACTTAAATCCACAGATATTAAGACTAATAGACTATAGTTATTTTGTGATAGAATCAGTTGTTCCATAATTTAACCTTGGATACAAATTCATTGGTGATGTTTGCGGCTTAAATGCATGTTATGAAAGAAATATTATTTACAACGTGTTTATAGCAATTACTTATCTCTTGGGATTTATAACTTAAAAGGATTACTACATCAATACATCATTTGTAACGAGATTCATTAAAGGCAAAGAATTGTTAGCTTCGGAGAAACTATCAATACAATATAAATGCACGGTTGAAAGTTCATTATACAGTTCGAAGGTCAAGAAAGTCAAAATAAAAATATTCGAAAACAATTTCGAATTTTCATTGTCAATATCTCCCCCCGATTTTTTTCTAATGTCTCGGTAATTTGATTGCATTAATTTGTTAGTTCATTGCTTATTAGTTTTTTTGTGTAATGCTGTGTGCTTCTTTATGGCATGGTGATATCTTTGACCTCAAGCATATTAAATACTTGTTCTCATGTGGCTGATGGTGTTTGATTAATACCCTTAACAACCAAGCACTGGATGGTGTTAGGATAGCAGGAAAGGTTTATTATAATTAATTATTTGTGGAATGACCCAGTTATTTTTTCTACACTTTTGCTGGAGGTGTAGGTAAAACGTTGAGATCTCACTAAACATGTTTAAACTCGCCGCAATTTTGCGCCTGTCCAAAGTCGTGCATGATTTTTAATTTTAGTTGATTTATATGTCTTAGGAGCTTAGTATAAGGTCCATTTTAACTGAATTAGCACACTTGGTTTCAGGGACCAACTGAAGCCCGCCTCCAGATTTGGTGTTTACTTGATGTGTTGGAGACCTAGTAGTGACCTTTGACTGTCTTATGTTCTTTGTGCAGGATGTTGTTTTATTCACCCATTTCCATTTTCCATTTTATTGATTTGATTCATAGATTTTAGTTTGTTATCAAGATTGAGATGATTTTCTGTTATGATTGCTTTTCGTTAGTATTGTAAGTCATATCAGGTGGAGTCAATTTTGAAACCCAAATGTCAGTAAAAATCTGGATTACTGAAAAGTATACATCATATAACTAATATCTAAGTAACCGTTGAGTAAGCGTATCTTTGGTGATACAATTTGGTGAAACAGGTCGAAAAGTACAGTTTCAAGATAATTCCAAACTTTATCATTTTCCGCCAAACAAATGTTTCCTCTATGTTGAATAAAACTTACCAATTTGGTCAAATTCTTAAATCTTATGCACTTACTTTGCAAATAAATGTTTTACATTGGATAATTTAAATGTTTTTCCTATTTATTATATTTTTGGATACATTGGACTTCGAACTTTTGTATTGTTATTTTTGCTGACTTATATATTATGCATCAATTATAACTATTGTGTAATTCATAATCCTTATGAGAAAGGGAATATACTTCAATAAGATATCATGCAAATGATATCAATAAACAAAAGAAGCTTTTTTTAGTCATGGGGATGTCTTTGTGAAAAATGAGAGGTTTAGCTCGCTATAAAACCAGGTCTTTGAGCCTGGTAAATCCATCATTACAACATAAGAACATACTTGTACCAAGTCATGAAAATGACAGTTATTATTCATCCGTTTTGAGCTTTTGATTTCGCCATTTGATAAGGTACTTTCCGTTTTGAATTTATCTCGGAGCTCTGTTTTTTTTTTTTTTGTGATATGGCCATAATTGTAATTCACACATACTGTAATAGGTTCTTCTCCAAGTGATGATATTTGATTTGAACTCTGTGATCCACAATAATTAAATTTGAACTAGTGTGACAAATGATGCATAACAGGAACGATTAACCTATTGATAACCCATGATATTCGCTTCTTTCAGAGTGAATTTGATTCCCCAAGATTCTGTGTAGTCCCTTTATTTATATCTTCTTAACCGATTTATGAAATTTGAACACCAGTTATATAAATACTACTGCCAATATTTTTCATCTCATTGTATTGTTTTGATTGTATCCGGTGGCATTTAATTTTGTCTGATATCATTATGGATAAGATTTTCTATGGTTATTGCTTTTTATCAATAGTGTAGCGATCATATCAGAAGGTGTCAATTTTGAAACATAAATGTTAATTAAAATCTGGATTACTGAAGAAATGTATATATTATGTTACTGAAATCTAAGTAATCGGTCAGATTAAAGTATTTTTGATGAAGATTAGGATATTAGATAAAATTAGATAAAATTTTTTAAACAGGTTAAAACGTTCAGTTTCATTATAATTTCAACTTTTAGAAAATACATTTTCCCACAATAATAGAGTTATTCGTTTTAAAGTCTGAAAAATGACAGTCAAATATTATTTTGTTATGCATTTATAATTACTATTGCTTAATTCATAATCATATTAATTTAAGCAAAAGGAGAAAGTGGATATACTTCAATAAGATTCATGCAAACGATACCAATAAACAGTAGTAGCTTTTTTTCGGTCATGGTGTAGTTTTTGTGAAAGGTAAGATGTTTAGCTCGATATGTACAACTAGGGTTAATCCACCATTCTCTACATAAGAAAATGCCTGTACCAAATCAGGAATATGACAGTTGTTATCCATTCGTTTGATATGTTTGACATTTTTATTTTCACCATTTTGAATTTTACCTCGGAGTTTTGTATTTTGTGATTTGGTCATAATTGTATTTTAAACAGATATACCTTGTTAAGGAGGGGTATTCGCGAAAAAATACATGTCGAGAGAATGTTAAATTGCACGAGCCGTAAGGCGAGGGAAATTCATTCTCAAGACTGGTATTTTTTGCAAATATCCCTCAAGAAAATGCTATATCTGTTTAATTACACCAAATGTTAACGTTCAAAAACGCACTGATGATCGTGACGTTACAAGAGTCCAGTCGGATAAAGTATTTTTGGCAAATACCACGGCAGGCAGGGTAAAAAAAGGCATATCCTTTTTGCATATACCCCTGCGGTGTTACAAATTGAACGATATTCAATTGATAACAGTAAATTGGTGCAAAATACACTGGCTATCAACCGATCAAAACCCAGGATTCTTACATAAGGTGTAATTACACACAATAGTTATCAAAGGTACTAGGATTAACATTTAGTACGCCAGACGCGCGTTTCATTTACATAAGACTCACCAGTGACGCTCATATCAAAATAGTTATAAAGTACAAATTGAAGAGCATTGAGGATCCAAAATAAGTTCTTCACCGAATGATGATATTTGATTGTTACTCTGTTATCTGCAACAATTGTATTTGGACTCGTATGACAAATAATGCATAAAAAGAACACTTAATCCGTTGATTCCCCCAGTTTTTCGCTTCTTTTGGAGTTAAGTCGATTCCCCCAATTTTGTGTGTTACATTTATTTGTATCTTCCTAACCGATTTTTGAAATTTGAACACCAGTAAACAACTACTTCTAACATTTATCATTCCATTGTATTGTTTTGATTGTATCCGTTGGCATTCAATTTTGTCTAATATCAAGATTGATGAGATATTCTATGATGATTGATTTTTGTCAATATTGTAACGATCATATCAGAAGGTGTCAAATTTGAAACATAAACGTTGATTAAAATCTGAATTACTGGTATCATTTGTATCAAACTGATATCTAAGTATCCGCTCTATTTATAGTAGTCGGGTTTATAACATATAGTGTCTTCTATGACGATGTAGAAATTATATCAAATTATGTAAAAAAAGGTTGGAATGTATGTTTCATAATAGAAACTATTGCTACACATTTGAAATTTAAATTATTAGTTTTAAATTCTGAAAAGAAAGTGGCAGTCAAATATTATTTAATCGGGAAAAATCAGAAAATGTTTTGTCACTGTGAAAGGGCTCAGGGGAATCAACATCACGATTCACTTAGCCATAATTTGTTTCAATTTTTTTTCTCAACCGGTCATTAATCATAGCATAATTTAATACAATGGTGACTTGTTTTTTTAGAAGATAAGCACACGATTTTGACATTTACCCAACTAACGTATGTAGGTAACAGAGGGGCGAAAGAGACCAGAGGGAAATTATGAGTATCTTACAACTCATAGATCGAAAATATACTGACAAAGCCATGGCTAAAAAAGAAAGAAACAAATGGCTAAACAAGAAAGAGACAAACAGATAAATAGTACACAAGACACAACATAGAAAACTAAAGACTAAGCAACACGAACTCCATAAAAATTTTAAATGTTACCAAATTAAAAATTGTATAACTGTAACAGGATATTAGGATTTCTTCTAAAGATCAATGACTGTTTTATCCAAATTATTTATTCATTCATGACAAATAAATCCGATTTTGTTGTTTTGTTAAAAATGTTTTCAAAATATTTGATGGCAATTCCATATTAAAAAACTATACCCAATCTGTAGCACGAAGACGAATCGCTCAATTCAGTGCTTCGATGAGTCAAGTGAATACAACTTCCGTTGTTTCATTTTATTATCTATTGGTCTGAATAATTTGATTTACTGACACAAAGATAGAAACAGGATTCTAATCTTGAAATATCTACGATATATGTTTTTATACGATTTATGAAACAGTGCAGACAGACCGGAAACGGAACCGGATGCTATTACAAGGACAGCGTCGGCAATGAAAATCCACATACATGACTTAAATCAAAACAAAACGGTTCTAAAATGTTTTGTTTTGTATATGCAAGTGTGTCTAACAAAAACCTTTGAACTCCAGGGAATACAACATGATTTTTAATTGCATTAACTATTACTACTGCGTAATTCGTGATCATATAAGTATGCGCAAAATAAGAAAGAGATACCAATATGCAAAACATCTAGTCTAAGAGTAGTGTTATGTACCACCATAAATGTCTGGCTTTTTTGGGGGGAAATCTGTTTATAGAATGCAAAATTTCATGAGTATTGTCAACTCGTTTCTTTTAAGACATCCTCCATAAATCATACAAGTTGACAGGTATGTTGAACTATAATAAAATGTTAGTTGATTGATTAATTTATTGGTGTTTAACGCCACTTTCAGTACTTTTTTGCTATTCTATTGCCGTCTGTTGTTTTTTTTTTGGAGGAAACCGAAATTGTCCGGAGAAATTTACCGTACTTCATTAATAACGAGGTTCTTTACATGCGCATGCAAGAGTTGTGTGGTTAAATAATTTTATTTAGAGGGTTTTAGCCCCCCCTTCTCAAAACTAATAGTCGTTCCATATTTTGATAAGGATTTTTTATTTTTATTTATGGACTTTACTTTTTTTCAGTTTAACTTGGAGTTCGGAACGTTTGTTAATACTTAAAGTTTTTTCAGTCATATCGTCATTTGGTTTTCCTTGGGGTTTGGTACGTTTGTTAATACTTTTTTCAGTCATATCGTCATTTGGTTTTCCTTGGAGATTGGTACGTTTGTTAATACTTTTTTCAGTCATATCGTCATTTGGTTTTCCTTGAAGTTTGGTAAGTTTGTTTATACTTTTTTCAGTCATATCGTCATTTGGTTTTCCTTGGGGTTTGGTACGTTTGTTAATACTTTTTTCAGTCATATCGTCATTTGGTTTTCCTTGGAGATTGGTACGTTTGTTAATACTTTTTTCAGTCATATCGTCATTTGGTTTTCCTTGAAGTTTGGTAAGTTTGTTAATACTTTTTTCAGTCATATCGTCATTTGTTTTTCCTTGGTGTTTGGTACGTTTGTTTATACTTCAGTCATATCGTCATTTGGTTTTCCTTGGAGATTGGTACGTTTGTTAATACTTTTTTCAGTCATATCGTCATTTGATTTTCCTTGGGGTTTGGTACGTTTGTTAATACTTTTTTCAGTCATACTGTCATTTGGTTTTCCTTTAAGTTTGGTATGTTTGTTAATACTTTTTTCAGTCATATCGTCATTTGATTTTCCTTGGGGTTTGGTACGTTTGTTAATACTTTTTTCAGTCATACTGTCATTTGGTTTTCCTTTAAGTTTGGAACGTTTGTTAATACTTTTTTCAGTCATATCGTCATTTGGTTTTCCTTGGGGTTTGGTACGTTTGTTAATACTTTTTTCAGTCATACTGTCATTTGGTTTTCCTTTAAGTTTGGAACGTTTGTTAATACTTTTTTCAGTCATATCGTCATTTGATTTTCCTTGGGGTTTGGTACGTTTGTTAATACTTTTTTCAGTCATACTGTCATTTGGTTTTCCTTTAAGTTTGGAACGTTTGTTAATACTTTTTTCAGTCATATCGTCATTTGGTTTTCCTTTAAGTTTGGTATGTTTGTTAATACTTTTTTCAGTCATATCGTCATTTGGTTTTCCTTTAAATTTGGTACGTTTGTTAATTCTTTTTTCAGTCATACCGTCATTTGGTTTTCCTTTAAATTTGGTACGTTTGATAATTCTTTTTTCAGTCATACCATCATTTGGTTTTTCTTGGAGTTTGGTACGTTTGTTAATACTTTTTTCAGTCATACTGTCATTTGGTTTTCCTTTAAGTTTGGAACGTTTGTTAATACTTTTTTCAGTCATATCGTCATTTGGTTTTCCTTAAAGTGTGGTATGTTTGTTAATACTTTTTTTTTCAGTCATATCGTCATTTGGTTTTTCTTGAAGTTTGGTACGTTTGTTAATACTTTTTTTCAGTCATATCGTCATTTGGTTTTTCTTGAAGTTTGGTACGTTTGTTAATACTTTTTTTCAGTCATATCGTCATTTGGTTTTTCTTGAAGTTTGGTACGTTTGTTAATACTTTTTTTTTCAGTCATATCGTCATTAAGTTTTCCTTGGGGTTTGGTACGTTTGTTAATACTTTTTTCAGTCAAACCGTCATTTAGTTTTCCTTGGGATTTGGTACGTTTGTTAATACTTTTTCAATCATATCGTCATTAAGTTTTCCTTGGGATTTGGTACGTTTGTTAATACTTTTTTCAGTCATATCGTCATTAAGTTTTCCTTGGGATTTGGTACGTTTGTTAATACTTTTTTCAGTCATATCGTCATTAAGTTTTCCTTGGGATTTGGTACGTTTGTTAATACTTTTTTCAGTCATACCATCATTTGGTTTTCCTTGGAATTTAGTACGTTTGTTAATACTTTTTTCAGTCATATCGCCATTAAGTTTTCCTTGGGATTTGGTACGTTTGTTAATACTTTTTTCAGTCATACCATCATTTAGTTTTCCTTGGGGTTTGGTAGTTTGTTAATACTTTTTTCAGCCATACCGTCATTTGGTTTTCCTTTAAGTTTGGTACGTTTGTTAATACTTTTTTCAGTCATATCGTCATTTGATTTTCCTTTGGGCTTGGTACGTTTGTTAATACTTTTTTCAGTCATATTGTCATTAAGTTTTCCTTGGGATTTGGTACGTTTGTTAATACTTTTTTCAGTCATATCGTCATTTGGTTTTCCTTAAGAGTTTGTTACGTTCGTTGATACTTTTGTTAGCCATATCGGCATTCGGGTTTCCTTGGACCTTTGTTATTACATTTTCAGCTGTTCTGTTAGTTGGTTGAGTCAAGCGGTTGGTTATGTCAGATTTCATGGACTTACTCTTTTTGAATGTTACTTGAAGTTCGGTAGTTTTGTTATCACATTTTTAACAATATATACACAGCTACTTTTGCATAGGTACTATTTCTGTACTAACAAATTGTAGTACTGGAAATCTACTTTTAATCTACAGTACTATTTTGTTACTATTAAATTATTGTAATATTTAGGTACCTGTAAAGTACTTTATTTGTACTTGAAACTTAGGTACTACAGATTTTTGGTTACTACTGTTATATTTTCAGCATTTTGAAAGTTTTTCTATTTCAAATCTCTTAAAGTAATGATTTTCAAACATGGAATATTGTATTTTTTCTGGACCAAAATATTTAGTACAAATCAAGTACTGTAAAATACAAGTACCTAAATATTACAATTGTTTTAAAGTAAAGAAATAGTACTAAATATTAAAAGTAAATTTCCAGTACTGTATTTGTTTTAGTACAGAAATAGTACCTATGCAAAAGTAGCTGTGTATATTGCTTCACATAGTATAAGTTGTTTTACAAAACTCAATATTATACTGTTGTCAATACCATAATCGGTATTTGACACGATCAATAGACCTTTTCTAATATAGAAATTGCATGTACTTTTAAAAGATTAAAGAGGTTTTTAAGGACAGTTGTTAATAAACATGTTTCGACAGAATATCAAATGGAAGTGAAAAGTTAAAAAATGTATTTCTTGACATTTGCAATTCACCTCTTTTGTATCTGTCAATTTTAAAACAACTTGTAGGCTGAAATAACATTATATTGAAAATGGCAATTAAATATGAAAATGAAACTTTTTATTTTATTACGTAATATTGTAAAAGTCGTGGAACTAACATTATAAGTCATGTGTGTTGGCAATTATTTGTTTAGTAACTGATTTGTTCTGATATGTTTCAATTTCAAATGCTTTTATTGCTTAATACGTTAATAGGATACTGTAAACCAGTCGTTAAACTGTGTCTATGGACCATAGATAAACGTACGCGGGGTTATGTCTGCGAGTATACAATAAAAAAAGATATATGGCAAATATCAATCAATATATTCAAATATTTCTGGAACTAAATTGTCTGATATTGTGTCAATAAAAAGTTTCATGGTGTGAACAGGTCAAATGTTTACTTTGACAGGCGGAATTTGAAAAACCTCAGAACTATTTTTGTCAGGAGAATATAGAAATAGAAGTGCAAATAAAATCCACTTTGATAAAGTTTTGTTGACTAAAACACCTAATATATTATTCATTGAAAAGGATATACTGCCTGAAACCAAAATCGAAAATACATTCAATCACGAAAATAGAATTTGCCCTGAACATTTGTATTGTGCATTAAGAGAAATACAAGTTGACACATCCACCATTTATTTTGAACTTTAACTACAATACTTTTAAGTGGATTAATATTAATGCAAGGATTTTGTCTGAAGTGTTACAGTAGATAAAGGGTATTTTATTGTTTGCTAAAATATGTTATTGTCTAATCTCTGATAAAGAAGCATGTCATGTTCTCATGTTATGCTGTTAGTTTGCATGTAACCAAATTCCCTGGATAAAATATATGATACATGTATATGCGCTTATAATACCACTGAAAATTCTTTATTCGATTACAAGTAAGCTCCCCTACTTGATCATTCAACTGGCATTTTCTAGTTACTTACTTCCGGTCAACCAACTTTGCATAACTCCTGTTTTTGATTTGTTTCATCCAGAATATGCATTTCATTTTGTAATGGATTTAAAACTTATAACTATCAATCAATCAATATACAACGTTGACCTCGAAGTCATAGTTGCGTACTTTTTGTACATTTTTTAAGTAACATAAGGGATTTCATTTCAAACAAACTGTGCAATAGGTCAATATATAACACGATCAACTATACTCATGCATATGATATTAACAGATGTTATTTATAACATTTTTAAGCTTACCTTCCATTTTTTTCAGATATGTATTTTGTGAATATTTAGAATGACATCATCGAGTAAACCGAATGAAAACCTGACAATTCAGATACCAAAGGCAGTAGTAGAAACGGATTTAGATGTGATAGAAAACGGAGGTATAAGTCCTCAGTTATCAATACGAACAGAAGATGACGCATGTTCGGAAATCATTCGGATTGATCCTCAAACGCCAGACGAGAGACCTACGGCTTTAGGGAGATTTGTTCAGACCCTTCAGGTAAGTCGTTTGTGTTGTGTTGCTCTAACTACATCGAACAGCACATACTTTGATTTACAAACTTTATACGGGCTTTCAAGTGCGAGTCTGTCCGGTTAATTTAAACAGGGTTACAGTTTATTAGTCATGAGCATTAAATATATAAATTGAAGATCTACCAACTGTCCCTATTTATGAAGGATTTCCCAAATGATAGTTGTTTATAAACTGAATACCTCAGACACTAGTTAAATGATTAATTTTTCCGTTTGGTTTATAATATATGGTTTGTGGCCTTACCTGAACCGTAATTCTCTCCGCACCAGAAGTCGCATAATGCCTTTACGTATGTGGCACATGGTTTCAAATTGTTACAAATGTTGGCTTTGTATACAACTTATAGTTTATTTCATTTGTTTTATGTAAATTGAATGTAAACTGCATAGTGCACGAGCAATGAATGTTTAAAGAACAACATATAGTCATATTGGTATTCAGAACTGTATTTAAGTTACAAGCCAATCTGACTTTGTTTATTTAGATGTACGCGTCATATAAAGAGGCATTTGGGTTTATATTTGTGCGTATTAAATCCATGAATTCTGAAGTGCACTTGGTTTCGTGTCCTTAAGATCATTCATGTATTAAATGGTATAATAAAGTGTTGTACTAGTGTAGTCACGTGTCCTTTTTGACTTCCGTTTGCTAAAAAAAAAAACATGTGAATTAAATACGACTGCTGAAATATAAGAAAACATGAAATACAATGCAACCGTGACATTGTACGTATAGAGGGGTTGCTTTGGGGTCCTTCATTTCTGTTTTCTTTGATTATTGGGGTCTCTTTTTGTAATCTTTATGTATTATTGACCATTGTTTTCTCTTTATTATGTTTCAAAACCCTTTTATTCTCTTTCCTTTATATTGAAGGCATATTTTACTGTAATCTTTATTTTTTGTCCAATATTTTTGTAGTATTTGGCTTTTGATTATTTGTACCTTTTTCTGTAAACCCTATGCCGACCCTCCTTAAGCAGTTAATAATATTAAAACCTAGTGCACTAAAATACAAAGCTTTCGATTCTTTGTTGAAGTCTACCATGCAATTATAAGAATATGTTAACGGATTACCTTTGTATATAGAAGAAAGTTGACTTTATGCTAATTTAGCTGTTCACTTTATGCTAATTTGACTTATGCTAATTTACCTGTTCACTTAAGATCTGCTGCACATAAAATCTTGTCAAATGATGGTTGACTTCATACAGAGAATTACAAACTTGTATTATTTTAATGGTAGATATTCCAACAACATTGACTTGGTGCATGAAATCTTCATTGAAATGTCGGCAAAATATAATATACATCAACAGTGTTACATACATTTGTGTACAAGTACCAAATGTTGGCATTAAATTGTCTTTTTGGAAAAGAAATAAAATTCGGAAAATTAACAAACCATCACACAATTCATTTCTCACACAACATTCCAATTTGCTTTTTATTTTATAACACTTGACCACGAGATTTTGCGACACTTGACTATAGATTTCGCGATTTGACTATCGATTTCGCGACGCAGGACTAGAGATTTCGCGACACTTGACATACTGACGTCATTTTTTCTTTTCTTTACTGTGTCATTATATTTGTTTATGTCAAATTTTATAGTCAGGAACGTCGGTTTGATGTCCTATTATAGCACAAACTCCCCGGCAGTTCCAGCTCCGATCCGCATACTACTCTACACTGATGGAATAAAGGGAAATAGTTCCGGAACAGACACGATCACTGTACGGAGTTTGGGGTTATAGTGTACAGTTATGATATAACTTATTGTCAATCGTCGTATTTTGAAGTTATGTCTTGGTATTAGATTGTCGAAAAAAGAAATACTCATTTTGAATTGTTTCACAGTTTATCTTGCCATGACTTTTATACCTATTTCTACAGTGTGGGTTTTGCTCATTGTTGAAAGTCTATAGTGCCTCATATTTGAGGTTCTGGAATGGGGGTAGTGGTGTACTCCATTCCTGAATTCATTACGTTTTAGGTCATTGTTCTCTTTTTATATATATATAATTTTGAAGTATTGTTTTCTGTTCTTAGTTTTTTCGTCCATTATTCTCCATTTTTCAATATTTCAGCACACCATTATTATCCTTTTTTTTAAATTTATTAGCCTTTTTTTCTTCTTCTATTCATCATAGCCTTCAATGTTTAGCCTTCGTTCTGCAGGTCTTGTTGTTTTTTTTTTCTATTCTGTCAACCCAATCAAGATCCTTTTTATAATTCACTGCATGTAGTCTGTTTGGTTTCTGGAATTTATGGTTTAAATCTTGAAAGATGTTTTTTTTTTTTTGGTTTTGGTTATTGGGTTGTTCTTTGATAGATATAACTTTAATAACATTAAAGCAATTGCATTTATTAACCAGGTCAGATCCTATTGAATAGATAATGTTTTGTAAAGTGAAACCAGTTCTATGCTAAGCTGGGATTTTCTCTTTCGAGGTCACTTGCAAGCAAGTAGTAAATTATAGATAAATATTTCCAAGAATACACTTCACTATAATCCTGCATAACACATTTTCATTTGCTTAAGGAATTTTATTTGGTATGGAAATCCTCAAGTGTTTAAACAAAAGTCAGAAACTAATTTAATATTAACCTATTCTATTATCCACAAACAAAGCAATATGCGCTAAAACCTTAATAATGAACGCTGGGAAAAGCAGCAGAAACATTTACAAAGACTTTATAACTATTAAACTCTCTTAACCTATCCCACAGGGCAAACTTCGCAAACACATATGCTTTATTAGAGAACAGTTTTTGTTCAAATATTGTTTCAATTTGCTTGCGGGATGTTGTTATTGACCTTTGAAAGAAAGTTAGTTCTATTATCTAAAAATTCAAGGACAATATGCTGAAAATATTTACAAGATTTCGTCGAAGCAGGATTGTCCGATATGATTCTTAAAATAAAAATCTTTGATTCTTAAAAGACTGTTATGCAAATTATACAAATAAAGGCAACAGTAGTATACCGCTGTTCAAAACTCATAAATCCATGGACAAAAAACAAAATCGGGGTAACAAACTAAAACCGAGGGAAACGCATATGATATAAGAGGAGAACAACGACACAACACTAAAATGTAACACACACAGAAACGGACCAAGCATCAGACAAAATCCCACGAGAATAACAAATATAACATCAAAACCAAATACATGAATTTTTGATAGACAAGTACCGTGACACGTCTTATCGCAATGTGAATTTACACTCAAAAATAAGAGAAAACAAACGATGCAACGTTAAAATGTAACACACACAGAAACGAACAATAATATAACAATGGACATATTCCTGACTTGGTACAGGACATTTTTAAAGGAAAAAAATACAAGTCATACATGGTCTAATAAAAAGTAATAACTAAAAGTTCTTCTGAATATACCATTATAGAACAATGATAATTATCTTTTATGGACAAATTACTATATTTGTTCATATAGTTATACGTTTTATCAAAAATAGGGTGAAAAGGTAAACCTTAATCTGAACATACTCCGTCTGATTTGAACTTTTTCTGGGGTTATTTTTTTTGATAGTTTATTCCTGACCAAACATATAGGCTATAACATTAAAAAGAAGAAAACTTATTCAGGTTACATCTGTTTACAGCTAAATTGTATCGGCCCAAAACTAAATGCACTTGAAAGATCATCAAGGTTCGGTGAATTTCTAATAAAGTGAATAAAATATCGGTGAAGACATGAATCATAATCCGGAAATATTTGGCTCTAAGAAAATGCATAAATGTATGATTTTTTCCCCCCGCTTTTAATTATCTCTCTTCCAAGATGTGTAAGGATACTTAATCGAATCTTTAGAAAAGGGAAATTGTTACCAGTAAGAGGCAAAAAAATAATTATATTTATATTCAAATACAATGCCAACATTTAATAAATTTTGCCGACATTTCATTTTTTTAATAGTTAATAAGAAATAACTTTGCATCATTTCAAAAGTTGAATGCACTACAATTTTGACACAATTTTGTCAAACTGTGTTAATTATGAAGAAGTCAGAACGAGGCTTATTATGAAGTATGTTACATGGAAGTCTAGGCCTTGTACGTTGCTTATCAATTACTCTAGGATATATATTCTTAAACAACTACGCTGCACACAGCTGATAATTTGATCGCGATTATCTTAATAAAAGTTTAAAATCATTTAAAAAAAACAAAATCAATATGAAATTCAATATACTTTGAATCTAAACTGATTGTGATTTATTTTTAAACAGTTCCATTTTTTATTGTGATAAATTGAATGGTTAAACAGATTTTTTCTTGTTAAACACTTAAATTGGTAAAATGTTTCACAACAAATCATTGAGTATACGAATTGTGAAAATTCAAATTTCTCATGCAATTTTGTCATATGAGTGGCTTTAGAATTGTATCATTGTTTGTCCTATTTAAAACTCGCTTTGTCATTCAATTTCGTACGTCTGTACATGTGTGTAGGAAACGGTCCGACGACAACGATCGGAATAATAATTTAACAACAAGTCATGTTCTTTTTGTTAATATTCGTCATAAAAAAAGGAAGAGTAAATGAAAAAAAAGCTTAGATACCAAAATGCCAGGTTACGTAAAACACAAAACGTCAACAACTTTTATAGCAATGTTTCCCATGTGTATATTTAAATCTTCGCTGTCATGAGAATGAGCTTTGATTTGTGTTGCCATTAACGAACGCAGTAAACATTTGATGTTTCAATAAATGGTCTATTTACAAACGGACATCAATCTTATAAGTAGTACGCAGGGAGATATTATTTTCGCATTGTTCAAACATGACATTACTAATACTCCGGTTAGCATGTCCCTGCGGTGTACTCGACTTGTTGTAATTGTTTCAGTGACGGAGTTTATTGAAAGTCGATACAATCATTGGGAGTAAAGGGAAAGTCTCAGAATGCTTTTTCTTCGAATGGATTTTTTTTTGTATGCAAAAAGTGAATATAGTATAATATATATATAATTGTTTAGAGGGCAAGCTGAAGGACGCCTCCGGGTACGGGAATTACTTGCACTGAAGACCTGTTGGTGACCTTCTGCTGTTGTCTGTTCTATGGTCGGGTTATTCTCTTTGACACATTCCCCATTTCCATTCTCAATTTTATGTATTAACTAGAATATCAAAATTAAGAAGTAAATGCTGTAAGAGGCGGAAACAAAATATTCTTCCAACATTTACAAGATTGATGGGAATTATTTAAATCTTTGAAATTACAAAACTTAATAATATAAAGACTAATGTAATAAAATGAAAAAAGACTAATGAATTATTGATTTATATATTAGAATGTCACTCGTTTTTTATACTAAATTATAAGTCACATAAATTATCGCGGACAATTGTATCTTAGACCCTCTAAGTCAATATGAAAACAAACATTAAACAATTTATATAATATGTTGCATTCTAGTCAACATCTCTATCCCTATTCTTACCTACGTCTTCTCTAAGCATCCAAATACCCGCTTCCCTAAAAAAAATCTACATATTATATACGTAGAAATACAAACGTACACAAAAACAGAGACAGCGAACTAAATAAATTGAAACAAAAATGACACAAGAAAAATAATTTCATTTTTGAAATGATCAAGGAAATCAGAAGTATTGAAGGAATTGTAGAAAATCTCTTTCAAATATTTGCCTTTTTTAAAATTTTTCACTGTATTCAATAATTTACTGTCATCGTGAAACTAATTATATATACATGTTTGTATTATTTTATCTCTTTGTGTTTTAATCTATCTCTCGATAATTTCATTAAACGCACTGGGAGGGCTAGCATCCACAAGGAGTTGTGCAGAAACTTTGAAAATTAATTGCTCATTCTGTTAGAAAGTATATCTTGAGAAGGCCCCTTCACAACCGTCTTGTTTTGTCCGGTCACGAGTGTTTGCTGTATGTGGTTTTAATTACAAATTTGCTTGAATACGTTTTTATGATAATTGCAATGATAACACTAATCCAGTTATTCTTTGTTGACTTTATTTGGTTATATTAATATCAAGTTGTTTGTCCATGTGATCGTAAAGTGAAATTGGTTTGATCAAATCACGTGAACGTTTGCCTTCTGCTCTTTGTTACGATGATCGATGATTTTATAGTTGTCATGTCCAATTATTGCTTGATTATGATTGGTTGTATTTCATCATTGCTTGTTAAACATCTTACCTGTATCACATATAAATATGCACCAATCAAGAGATTGTTGTTAGCTTGACGTCCAGTGGCAAATAGTTCATGCTTATTTTATAGGATATGGATGATACTTGCCACTGAACGTCACAATCGTCTAGCAATTATTTCATGCATATCCAATAGTTTGGTTCTGCAAAATGGTTCAGCTGCGACGATTCCCTAGACATTTTAACTTTTACTTATAAATTTGGTAAAGTCGGAAATGTTGCTTCGACTTTAGACGCTCAAATAGTTGTTGTAAGAATTCTTTAAGAAACAAGAGATTGTGCCACATCGGGGATAATGTTGCATTTCCGACCGGATGTGAATTTAACAATATGGCCCCTACCGTAGCATTGATTTTAATGCATGACGGGAACAGTATAATTAATTTACATTCCTTGGTCAACATAATTATGGCATTTTCTTTTTAAATAGAACTGTGTACTGAATTAATTGGGTTGAAAAAGCCAAATAAAATATACCAAGAATATTTGTAAAAACTAATGTCTACGTTCGAACCCATAACGAGATATTAAAAGATTTTCATGAGTATTTAAATCTATTTTTGAATATGTAAATATATATATTTCCTTCGATTCCTCTATACATATTATAAATAGACATGGTATTACAAAAATGGCATTTCAATTACTTTATAGGCCTTTATAATATTTATTTACTTAAAAAAATAGAAGTTAAGCAAACTTATGAAGAGTATTGAACGAAGAAGTACATAAGAAAAAAGAAAAACACCTTACTTTGTTTACAAATTAACGAAAAATAAAAAAACCAAAATATGAGAATCAGATATGTATCAAAAGGGGCTCAGAGCGGAGTCTAACAATTGGGTTCTTGGAAAAATGGTCCAAAACAGTTTTCGTCAATTTATTATAAAACGTAGGTTAAACAATTGTTTTAACTCTCGAAGCCCATTTTAGGATCCACTTATTGACAATCGTTTTTACTCAGTACTTAAACAGTTAAAATTCCAGAATCTCTCAGCATACCTCCCAACATTTAAAATGCCCATCGAGGTATTACGTGCAAGGTGGCTGTCATAGTCCTACAAAACCTTTAAAGGGGCCTTCAAACTTAGTTTAATGTTGTTTATAAGCTTCTTCATACTTTGACAATGCTATACCCATAGTAAAATTGATTGTTTTGTTTTAAATTATGGACAAAAATTGCTCTTTCAAAATTGCCGTTTGGGAGCCTAAATGGGTGAAATCCCCCGCAAATAGTGTGACAGTTGGCAGGTATGTCAGACCAACTGATTATTAGAGAGGGCAAAAAAATGACGTCCATAGACCAATACCCAAACGAGAAACCGTGTACGAAGAAAACAAAACAGACGTATCTATACTATTAAACGAGAAGACCTCATTTTGTGTGTCGCTTCTCTTCCTTCCACAATAAATTAATCATCATGCCTCTGTGTTCTTTAGGTAACATGCATAGTCGCATTTGTCATCCATTCTTATGATTATTCAGATTGAGTTATTTTGGGAGAAAAACGACAAAATAGGTGTCCGGATATTGTTTCCGTTATCAAACTGACTTTTAGTCATAGATAAGACTTCCGGTTTTAAACATGCACAAGAACAACCAATCGTATGATAGATTACAAAAATGAGTGTGTTCTATTACATGTAATAACAATACACGCACACACAGTCATGCACACACCTGAAGTTGTAGATAATACGAAGTAATGCAAAAAATCTCACTCTCTCTCTCTTTCTCTCCCGCTTTCTTTTTCGTTATTACATGTAGTTGGTGAAATATTTCTACAATGTATTTATTTAATACAATCGATATCACGATACAATACATTTCCATGGCAATATATGATATATTTGGTCCTTTAGTGCATTATGTTATTATAAGTAATGACTTATTTTTATCCATTTGATACGTGACACCTGGCCATTAGTAGGATTTCTCTCAAAGATGATAATTCAAGTAATATCAAAGTTCTGTCATCCTCTCGATTAATTTTCTCAGATTTCCCCCAGAAATCAATTAATTGTATTGAAATACATAAAAATACAGTATATACAGATAGTCAATTAGCCAACAATATGGCATAGTCTTCGATGAAAGGATAGAACAACGGTATCTGATCCTTGTAGTATTTCGTTTCATTAGTACAACTGGATTAAAAATACCACCGAAAGTTCCTTACATATCTGAAATACATAAAAAAAATACAGTATATTCAGATAGTCAATTAGCAAACAATATGGCAAAGTCTACGATGAAAGGATAGAACAACGGTAATTGATCCTTGCAGTATTTCGTTTCAATAGTACAACAGGATTAAAAATGCCATTGATAGTTCATTAAATATCTGAAATACATAAAAATACAGTATACACAGATAGTAAATTAGCCAAAATATGGCATAGTCTACGATGAAAGGATAGAACAACGGTATCTGATCATTGCAGTATATCGTTTCATTAGTACAACTGGATTAAAAATGCCATTGATAGTTCATTAAATATCTGAAATACATAAAAATACAGTATACACAGATAGTCAATTAGCCAACAATATGGCATAGTCTTCGATGAAAGGATAGAACAACGGTATCTGATCCTTGTAGTATTTCGTTTCATTAGTACAACTGGATTAAAAATACCACCGGAAGTTCATTACATATCTGAAATACATAAAAATACAGTATATACAGATAGTCAATTAAACAACGATATGGCATAGTCTTCGATGAAAGGATAGAACAACGGTATCTGATCCTTGTAGTATTTCGTTTCATTAGTACAACTGGATTAAAAATACCACCGAAAGTTCCTTACATATCTGAAATACATAAAAAATACAGTATACACAGATAGTAAATTAGCCAAAATATGGCATAGTCTACGATGAAAGGATAGAACAACGGTATATGATCCTTGCAGTATATCGTTTCATTAGTACAACTGGATTAAAAATGCCATTGATAATTCATTAAATATCTGAAATACATAAAAATACAGTATACACAGATAGTCAATTAACCAACAATATAGCATAGTCTACAATGAAAGGATAGAACAACGGTATCTGATCCTTGCAGTATTTCGTTTCATTAGTACAAAATACCATTGATAGTTCATTACATTATTCGATTGTAAGGATGTAATGTGTGTCTCTTGTTCAATTTATAAGAGAAACAAACAACGAAAAAAGATAACAAAGGGGCAATGAGATGTAGAAAACACTAATTCGGGATCGTTCAGAAAGAATATTAAAGAACGTATTACATATTGTAAACAAAAGAGTTCCTGTGTATAGCTGTAACTTTGCCAATAAGTAATCAAAAGCTGTATTTTGTTTATGTTAGTAACAATTGAAAGCTTAAGGAATTGAAATCACTGCATGTGGAACCCATGATGAAAGTTTTCATTAACTTATGAAATAAATATATATGAAAATAAAATAGGAGGGCCCATTTACCTGTTTTTGTACTTCTGAATTTCTGGAAGCCAGTGAGATCAGATATGTATCATAAAGGGAAAAAAACGTTTAAACAAACAATAATCTGTAAACACTGAACAGCAGATTAAACACCATTTTTCCCAAGCACTATAAACTGTTGGCAAATTCGGGGTCCCTGCACGATGATTAGTTTGTTTTCAACACATACTTTTAAATTTTTGTTTTCTTTGTTGTCCTGATTTCTACGATTTGTTTTGCAGTGTCGAATATTTTATTTACTAAAGGATGATCGCTTGTCATGATTTGGAAATTTTGTCAGATTTCGGAATCCTCTGGTTTTATCCATTTGAATGCATTAAAAAAATTACGCATTGACCCTCATTTTTCTTTTTATGAATCTTCTACATGTTTAATTATAAGAACACTTTTTGAGAACTTGAACTTGTTAATGATAAAGCAATGAATAATCAAAGGAGAAAATTGTCCCGCCAAAATTTTAATGGCTCATATCTCGCAAACAAGCATATTGACCTTTAAATTTTTTTTTATTTTTGTTCCTTTATTAATCCCCTATCAGTATATTCTAGTGTTGTGACTTGCTTGTTATTTTGAAACTGAGTAGCGAACCTCCTTAAAACCAACTGTGGTGTAGCTAGTGTTTAGAGCCGTTCTACATTTTTCGATAATATCAATTTCCTTTTCTTTTTATCTTTCTGATTAAATAAGTCATATTAATTACGTAAGTCCATCTACCAATAGTGAAATTAATTCGATCTGAATAATTCAACAAAGCTTACACAACTTTGTTTTGCCAACTGTAACGCAGCACCTACTGATTTTAGATTATATACGATAAAATCTTTTAAAAGCTCTTTAGAAAGATCAGATATATCTAGCTATTTTTTGTTCTTTTTAATTTACATATATATCGGAGAACGACATTCAATCTGGTCATTAATTATATCATTGATTCCCACTGGGATGATTTCCATAATTTCAAAAGAAAGTCTGAAGCACTATTTCGTTTCGGATTAAGAAGATTCATGCGCAAAAACGTGCTTGCTCGTCATTAATCATTGATATATTCATTAACAGGTAGAATGGATATTGTTATATGCCGTATTAATCAAGAAGCTGTACAAATGAGAAATTGTACTAAAATATTGACCCTCAAAGGGATTTTTGCTTAATAATTAATTGAACCAATCTCTGATTAAACGTCGAAAATATAAAAGGTCGGATGAATATTACAAATGATATATATCTGATTTCTAAAAGCATCAGACAAAAGCTATCGGAATGAAAACTATCGTTTTAACTTATCAAATCAAGTAAACTCTCAATCCCATTGATAAATGGATTTAAGTATAAAATTGATGTTTTATCCATATTTCATCTGAAAGGTCAGGATTTAAGAACTGTAGAGTATACATTTCGTTCGTAAGTGTCAAGGACGTTAAAGTGTGTTAATTTCGGAACTCTTCAGACAACCGCAATATACAAACCAGACTGACTGAATAATGCAGTGCTTATATTTCGCTGCCCTCTAGACGATGGCGTCTAATCTTTCAAGTAGGGTAAGCAAATTGCTAGGATGGTCTGAATCATTCCGGATACCACTCAGTCGAGCTTATTGTACAATGTATGTTTTGTATGATATTAAGTTATTGGATGTTTGAATTAAATGCAAGCAAATTAAGATGATAACACTAAATCAACATCAGTTAAAAGTTTGAAAATGCGCTTGCAGACATAAAAATTATATAGTCTTTGAAAATATGAAAAAGAGATGAGGGGTATGGTAATTAGAAAAGAAACAGATGACAATAATAAGTTAAATACATCTTAATAGGATAAACAGATAAACAGGTGTCTAAACATTTGTGAAGCCCTGATTACCATTAATTTTAATTTCGTTTTACACATTGTACATGTAGTTCAACAAAGTTAATATTCTGCTTTGAGATATATGACGACATGAAAGCAAATACTATGCATGACAGGTTAAATATATCAGCAAATCGCCACTACACGTGATCTAAAAAAAAAGTTTGTCAGAAACACATGTCAACCAATCAGAGACGACATAAATCATGTTTCATACACCGAAATCATTAAGCAGACAATGAACTTTCAATGCTTTATCCATACTGCTTTTACATCATGATTTTTGTAGACTTATTTGTGCGAGAGTTTCTCGCTACATTGAAGACCCATTGGTGGCCTTCGGCTGTTGTCTGCTCTATGGTCGGGCTGTTGTCGCTTTGACACATTCCCCATTTCCTTTCACAATTTTATAATGTTGTCAGATGTATTTTTTTATCGAAACGGGCACCAAGTGCGATCTAAATATAGAAACAAATATCCTTATCAGATAATTCAATTGTTGGTTTATCACTTTTAGTCTTGATTTAGTTTCCCCAAGTGTAGGCATTCTAAATTTATCTAGAGTATACAATGAATCATTGAACCTTCCCTTATTTCCTTTCATCTGAAATAAAGTGATATCCAACAATTTTGTGTTTTATTGCTACTATAAATCCTGAGCAGATAGGGGTGAATATTTAAACCATAGTTTTGTAAAGTGTTACTACGATATTATAAGATATTTGCTCCCGTTTTACAAAATAAGTTCATTTATACTTCAAACTAGTGATTCAGAACCATATAATTTCAACCGTACTGCATTGTATCAGGACTAACTATGATTTGAAGTTTTATATTTTTACCGAACTAATAGTTTTAAAATCAAATTATTTAATTTTGGATGTAACGCATCTTCTTATTGGATGACGTTATTATGTTATCAGCCCATAGACATAAGTAAGTCATGTGACCGTGACGTCATCAACGTTTTTTCATGGTTTTCTACGGTTTAAAATGGAATATAGAATTAAATTATAAGAAATGGCTGTAATATTTTTTTCTGTCTATTCGAAATAACATAAAAAATTTGGTGCACACTGTTAAATAACCCGCTACGCGCGTTATTCAGTGTGCTCCAAATTTTTTATGTTATTTCTTCATAGACAGAAAAAATATTGCAGTCATTCCTTAATTAAAAGAGTCAAACACTATTATTAGGAAATGTGCATCACACTACGATTTTTTTCCCATTTAATTAAGACTGATATTGAACCTTTCGCCATGAAAATTCATACTTGAGATAAGATTTTAATATTTGTGATAAAATTCTACTGTGCGATTACAAATACCATTGCAAATTCATAATCAGACAAGAAATTAAAATTAACAATAGAATGTTCTATTCATTTGCAAGATGAAGATTGAACGAGTTTGATTGTCCGTATTTGACTACTCCACACGAAATCAAGCTCTATATATATGAAGGATGGGGTGGCGTTCCTCTAGTGTCAAATACCCCCTTTTTTTTGCTACCGTAAGAATTGTGTGTGCCTTTAAATGTATTGACACTCGTCAATATAGAGAATAATGTCCAAAATAGATAAGAAAAAAATAATCAATATTGACATTTCAATGGAATTTTTAAATTCGTCGTATTC
The DNA here is from genome assembly GCF_965363235.1 of Mytilus galloprovincialis. Taxonomy (NCBI): domain Eukaryota; kingdom Metazoa; phylum Mollusca; class Bivalvia; order Mytilida; family Mytilidae; genus Mytilus; species Mytilus galloprovincialis. The sequence continues at coordinate 75,713,246 of NC_134845.1, read as the reverse complement.
TAGTAATTTTGCCTATCTGCATTCCATCTGCAGACATATCGACAGTAAATTGCATTTATAAAAATCGAAGTTTGCTTTGAACAGTAATTTAAAATTATAGTCTTTAGTTAGCAATCAATATATGTAAAATATGAATAAGAAACCAAAGTTGATTACTAGATTATTAATAAGTATAATGATTTGTTCTTTTATAAACTAAAAAACCAAGGACCAGATTATTTCAAGTTATAATCCTGAGTGTAAGTTACACATTTTACATACTATAGACAATCAAAAGTCTGTAAGATATCAAATGACAACTCATACAATGTGTTTTTAGCTTTTACATTTACAGTGCACTCTGCTTGTAATTGAAAAAATGAAGACCTTCAATAATTTAACTTCCTTTCATATTAAGACTTCCCTCTGGTGGACATTTGTCAGTTCTTAACAATGTTTAAAGTGACATTCTTTATGAGTTTGCTTAAAGACATTAAAAATGTTTCCTTAACAAAACGTATCGTTTCTAGCCCGAAACCGAGTTGTAATTTATATCTACCTTCATTGAAAATCGTTAGAAAATAAGTTTACGTTAATTAAGTGGTTTTTTTCTTAATCTTCTTAAATCAAAATCATATTGTTTGAATTACGATTCTTGATTAGTATTTCACCCTAATATTAGGGCCCGGGTGGGGTTTATAGAAAAGAAACTAACGTACTAATACTGCAGAAAAATTAGTCCAAAAATAAAGAATTGAGATACATAAAAAAAATAATGGGTGCTCAAATTTGATTTAAAAAAAACACAGACATATGAAAAACACTTTAAAGAAAATAGAAACGAAGGACCTTGACTATCCAGAGCCTCTGTTATTCTATTTAATTGTGTCATTACAACGAAACTCATTTGTGTGTAACGTATCCGTCAATTACAATTTGCTGCTTACTCGTTAGATCAATATGTCAGCATACCTTTACAACGATTTAAGATGTAATTGCAATTAGTGTTATTCAATTATGTTGTTTGTAGGAAGAAAATCCGTCAATTGGAAAAAAATGTCCGCATGGTTATTCAGTTTTAAGGGTTTTAACAAGAAATACTTCTTAATCGCAATTCAGTCGAAAGCCTTGATTTTTTAATTATAATGTATTATATGTTTTATGTAGGTTAGTATCGGATTCAGGCCCGTAGCCAGGAATTTCCAAGGGGGGGGTTCGTTGGACTCACAAACTCGACTTTAACAGTCACAATTTGAACAGAACATTGACTTTAACAGTGCTTATTTGTTTTCAAGGGGGGGTTCGTCCGAACCCCCCGAACCCCCCCTGGCTACGGGTATGGGATTACAAACATTTTTGTTTAGAGTTTATTCATGTATGAACTCGATCGATTTACTCACTAATTGAATAAAAGTCCGAATAATTTCTTGTAAAGTTTATGAACGCATTTGTTTAATCCTTATATAATAATTCTCAACACATTTTTTCTTCAATTTTCAACTTCTAAGAACAAAATGAATTCATTAATAAAAAAAGAGGCGACAGATACAGATATGAAACGATTTATTCGAAAAAAGCAAAATCTGAAATTGTATATATCCGTAATTTTATTTAAGTCCTCCAATGCGTTTTAACGATGTAAAATCTGCATGTTCAATTGAGTTTAGTGACATTTATCAGTATTGTCATGTTTTTTTTTTTTTTTTATTTTTGGTTTCTATATCTGTCAAATTTCATTATGTTTATATTATCTCATTTATAAAGACCGTTTTCAAAGAACAATTTCGACTGAGAATAACTTGTCCCAGGCAACCAATAAATGTCAAAACTTGTTACGAAATTGCGAAGATTACAATGTTATTTTCCAATAAAAGAGATTTTTTTCTGAGTTTTCTGGCGCAATTCATTCTTAAAATTTGTTAGAATTCAATTACTTGTTTCAAAGAGTCAGTGCGTAAAAAAATGCAACATATTGAAAAATTCTTTGTGATTCTATCTAATAAATATTAAGTATTGAAACTTCATCAAAACTGTAACTTGTTATTCCAAAGGGATTTCTTTGTCTGTTTTCCGCATTTTAAAAGCTAACAGGCCGTAAATCTTAAATGCCGTTATGATATTTATTTCAAACTATATTGAATTTCACAAAGTCGTTTTACTTCCGCGTCCTTTAAATACATCAGAAGAACACATTAATGACACAGCTATCCAAAAGCTCAATTAATAATAATAAAAGACATAGTTTATAATGTCAAACTCTAAATCGATTTTTGAAGTAAATAGATAAAAAACAGTTCATCAAAGATCAGAACAAATATTCGAAATAACGAGTTGAACCGGATTGGTTCCCGGAATAAGGCTTATTAGATTTCAAGAAAAAGTCACGAGTTAGAAAATCCGGCAGTTATTGCACAACTTTAATTTATAATACAAAAAACCTAGTAAGAACGCAAACTTCTTGCACTTTTCTAGTTGTACTTTACTTCATTACAATCATGTTTATCCATTCCATTCATTGGCAGCATGGTTCTGTTTTAATCGAAATCATGAAAAATCATCAATGTGGGTTACCCGTTCCCATAGGTTGCTGCTGAATTTTCTGATATGCTTATAGGTTTGCTTGGGATATAGAAATATGGTCACGTGTCCAGAAGGTTGCGCGGAGTGTATGGATACGATTGTACTTCCGGTTGTACGAGGAAAATCAATATGATACCGCTTGTATGGAGTGCACTAATATCTCTTCACGTATAATGACCCTTACAACAGCTGATTAATAATTATTGTTCGTTGATGGTACACACAGTGATCAATTTATGTCCATATCTAGCATGTCCTCCTTTGAAGCGACATTACACATTTGTCATTCTCCACCCTAATGTAGTATCTATTTTTGATGTATTGGTTAGTTAGTTTTCGTCCTGAATATCCTTGAAATATATTTACCAACTTTGTAACGATTAATCAAACAATCCGATTGCCTATGGTAAATTGTGTCATCTATCATTACATTACACCGATCAACAGTCGTGGTGCGCTTACATAAGAAAAGTTAACATTAGCATAATTTGAAAATGCACATTAAGTCATAACCGGTGGTTAAATTTGAGTTTAAAGTACAGGGACAAATATTAATATGATGTCAGAACAGGCCAATGCATACCATCTTTGAACATGATTTGCCAACATGCAACTCCAAAACGTGAATGAAATTCACTGCAGTATCTTATGGGTTTCAGTTTAGTTTCTTATGTGTTTCACTTTAATTTCTTATGTGTTACACTTTCGTTTCTTATGTGTTTCACTTTGATTTCTCATGTGTTTCAATTTGATATCGTTGGTGTTTCAATTTGATATCGTTTGTGTTTCACTTTGATTTCTCATGTGTTTCACTATGGTTTATTATGTGTTTCACTTTGGTTTCTTGTGTGTTTTACTGTAGTATCGTATGTGTTTCACTTTGATTTCTTATGTGTTTCCCTTACTTTGGTTTCGTATGTGTTTCACTTTGGTTTCTTTCATGTATGTGTTTTACTTTGATATCATTTGTGCTTCACTTTGGTTTCTTATCTGTATCACTTTGGTTTCTCGTGTTTTACTTTAGTTTCTGTTGTGTTTCACTTTGGTTTCTAATGTGTTTCACTTTGGTTTCTAATGCGTTTCCCTTTTATGTCTTGTGTGTTTCACCTTAATTGATTTTTTATGTGTTTCACTTTTGTTTCTTTTGTGTTTTACTTTGGTATCGTATGTGTTTCACTTTGATTTCTCGTGTATTTCACTTTGGTCACTTACATGTATGTATTTCACTTTGGTTTCTTATTGGTTTCACTTTGGTTTCTTGTGTGTTTCACTTTGATCGTATGTGTTTCCGTTTGATTTGTCATGTGTTTCACTTTGGTTTTTTGTGTGTTTCACTTGGATTTCTAATGTGTTTCAATTCGGTTTCTCACGTGTTTCACTTTGGTATCACATGTGTTTTACTTTTGTTACTTTTTTATTTCACTTTGGTTTTATACTATGTTACACTTTGGTATCTGGTGTGTTTCACTTGGGTTTCTTAAAATTTGACTTTTGTTTCTTCTGTCTCACTTTGGTTTCTTCTGCCATTACTTTTACTTTAGTTTCTTATGTGTTTTACAAACACAAAATCAAAATCAAACGAAATCGTGTTTATTTCTATTGATTACAGTGAAACAAGATTTGTATCATTTAGAGTACAAAGTTAACTTTTTTTATATATTTATTTTTTTCATTTCACCACATTATGTCGTAATCGAAATGTATCTGCATTTACGACAATGAAAATAGCAACGTAAAGATATTTGTTATTCACATCTTAAATAGCATTAAAAAGGGAAATATTAAACAAATAACAAACAATGTAATCTACAAATTGATTCGCTACCAGCTGTCGCCAATCATTGTTAAACAATTCTATTGGAATTCCACCTGTGACAAACATGCTAATCCTATATCTACGTTACAGCTCCCCTGACACAAAGGGTAACCCTATAGTGGTTCAATGACTCGTGGTGTCATTAATGCGATAATTAACACCAACATAGCAATAGATAACCGATAAATCATCCGGAAGTTCAATATTGAATCACATGATCATAGATAAAATGGCGTGTAAATAGGTGCAAATTTTCTAATGGTTTATTAGGCAACAAATTACAATTGTACGATCGGTTTCATTTCAATACCTGCAATTGGAGAACAACATACTAAAACAGGTATTACGAAACTGATTAAACAAACTAGCTTTGTATCATTGATTATGTAAACAATCCGGTTACACGGAAGGATTATCAGCAATAAAGATTAATTTACACTTTCAATAAGTAAAACAAACTGTGGTCCAGTATTTCTTCACACGTAAAAGTAAAACCGTTAGCTAGTTGAATCTTTATCGTTCTTTTAAACTTGTTTGATGCTCAAGCAAGTTCCAATTTAGATGATTATGTCCATACGATACTTGTTTAAGTAATTGAATATCTTGTGTGTCCGGAAATTGTATTCATAATTCTATTCTTGTCAAAGATATATTGATATTAACTGTATACACATATATAAAAAAGGTGTTGTATGGTTGTAAACTTTGCTCCATATTGGAGCATCTGAGTTCGGGTTTGGTATGTGTTGCCCATTCTTTACTGAGTTAAATGTGTAGACGGATGTTTGACTCCAAGGCCAACAATAACAACAGTACAACACATTGTTGTTATGTCATTGGTGTACTGTCGCCCTTTTTTGCCATGCCATGCTGTTTACATTGATTTATCGGGCTCAATTTTAGTTTGTTTTAATTGCTTCCCATAAGTCTTCTTTTTTAGCTATCAAGCATATAGAGAAAGAGAAAAGAACTTTGGATAACCTACATGTATAACTATTTGACTTGTTGTTATATAAGCAATGTTCTTAATGTGAATGAAACAGTTGCCATTCTAATTTAATAAAAAAAAAAAATCAATCAATCCTTCAGCAACAATCGTCAAGTTCACTTCGACACCGACAGTCTCTGATTCAATGTTTGAAATGTGACGTTTACATCAATTTGAAAGAGGGATTGAATTAGTATCCAAGAGGTCTAAACAATTGGTCGACTTATAATTTCCATTCAAGTTAGCCTAGCACCATTACCGGAATTGGTTCGAGATACTACCGCTTCAGTAAGTTTAAAACACTACTGTCTACCGCTATGGGTTCGAGACACAACTTATACAGTTCCAAGACACTACCGGTATTGGCTCGAAACACTACCATTGTGAGTTCGAAACAGTACCGTACCGCAGTGGCTATAGAAATTCGCCCACGATAAAAATACACGGACGAAAATTGGCGAAGAGACCATTATTTCGAATTGAAATGAATTGTGCAAACATTAAGACAAAAATATCTTTCCAAGAATAACAAAAAAATATGACGAAGAAAGAAAAAAATGCTTTCATATCTGATATCAGCAATGTTTCTATTCAATACAGATTACTTTTCTATTTCTGTTCTCGTGTTTCTTTTAATGCAAATATTTTGTTTCCATAATTCACACAAATGAATAACATGAAAGTGTTACGTATGCAATTATGGAAAAACCCGTATTAGTTGGAACATTTATGTTAATATTTTCCAGGATCTGATAATCTGATCAAAAGTGCATTATTCCTGAATAAAAATTTTAATTGTTAAAAAATCTACTGGTTTATTGGCGGTGTGTTCTTTACTTTAAACTGATTAAAAGCGTTAATACTGAAAGTACAGAAATTTGAAGGGGGTATAAGGAACACATAAACAAATGAATAAACTCAGAGAGGTAACCAAATCCGTAACACATAACTAAACGTATTAAACGAACATGCACATTAAATTGTGACGTCAGCAAAGAGTTTTCACAATAAGAAGACTCATGATACGATATGGTGTATTGTGCTGTTTTTTTTTTAGTTTCCTGATTGGTCATTACGAGCAATTATGTAAACCCCGTCCGAACCTTCTTGTATGCATCTGGTTTCGATGGGTTGTTTGTCAGTATGACGAAGAACCAACGTTTTTGTTCGTTAGAAAATGCATTTAATGTTTCTTTCTTAGTAAAACTTCAATATGAGTTCTATAGCCCTAAGAGTAGGCCACATTAGGATAATGCAGCGTTTTTGTTCTTTGTCGCAAAACTATACAGAGTAGAAAATTCGATGGTTAAGGTATTAGAAGCAAGTCATTTACATAATTGGGCATTTAAATGTAGCGAATTAAATTCTTTGTAAAGTATATGAAAATTTGTAATATAAACTGTGTTGTTTATAAATGTATAACGAATATAATCCAATGAAACGAATTTAAATATCGGAAAATAACATTCTGGAATCTCTTCTTACTAGTATTATAAATTCAGATTCTTAAATTCGGAATGTTTACGACTTCTAGAATTCTTCATTTGGCTTCCAAAGACGACGTTTAATTTCATTTCAAATAAGTATGACAAACATGAAAATTGCGTGCTAATATTTATCAGTTACAAACTATTGGTTTTCAAATGCGACGCAGACTTCAAATTAAATCATAAGAATCAATGTCTGCGATCAAATTTGTAGAAAATGAATATGAAAATGTGGTAAAATTTTAGTTATCTCGAGAAATTTCAGACTTCAATTTATTCACAATTGAACCTTTCTGTACTTTTAATTTTGTGGTTCCTTAAGTAGAAGTTATTTGCATAAATATTAGTTATTTTATACTTTACAGTAAAGTAATTACAAAATTGCGTGTCTGCATTTGCATATATCAGATTCTTATTAACCTCTTGAAATCTCGTGCACAGTAATTAATTTTCTCGTTACTTCCATGACTCAAAAACTTGTTAGAAAATAAACTCGTCATAGATACCAGAATTGAGATTGTGTACGCCAGACGCGCGTTTCATCTTCGAAAGAATCATCAGTCAGTGACGCTAGAATCAAAAATGTTAAAAAGGTCAAATTAACTTAGTAGTACAGAGTTGAAGAACATTAAATGCAGTTGATGTTTGAATAATGTCGGAACTATTCTCAACATTCGGATAAATTAAGTCTCAATATAAAGTTGAATACTCACAGCTATTAATTTACTATTTTTTGAAAATGTGTTTGGCGTATTTTAAAATTAATGTACATATTGTATATGTACACGAATCTGTATCAAAATCTGATTCATTTATGGTATAGCCATTTAAACTAACAAGAATATGAATACTAGGTATTTTATTGTTATTTCATTTTATACAGGACCTGTAGGTCAGCCGTCGTCAGTTTAACATCCTTGAAAATGTATACTGATTATGGTTGATTTTTTCTGCTCGGGAACTTCCCATCTAGAGTTAGACCAAATAGAATGCACTGTAAATCATTTTAAGACCAAATAAAATGCACTGTAAGTTATTTTAAGACCAAATAAAATGCACTCTGTTGATTTTAAAGACAATCATTTGGCATGCAAAGTCTTAATTGCGACATTTTCAGTTTATGTTTAGTCCAATAAAAATAACTACAAAGAAAAGTTAAAAACAGACTGACTTCCTTATCGCAAATCAATGCACAACATGCATAATATTTGAACGATAAACGAAAATAATGTCATTCTTAATGTGAAGGTTCAGTTTACATTCAACTTGATAAATATAAATTGAGGAAGCATGTTGATCAATTATTCACTTCAGGTTGAGAGATTGAAAATAACATGTACATGTATTTGGAGGACTTTTCATATATGTATGCCAAAATCGCGTTTCGTCTTCAAAAAACACATCATTGACGCTCGATTCCAAAAATAACATAAAACGCCAACTTAAGGTGGAACCCAACACTTTCACTAAAATTAATTTGGCTCGTTTAAATTTCATAAAATTTTGACAAAGTATATACTCTGTCCCTTTGACAAAAATATAAAAATTTCAAATAATTCGAACCAACTGTTTTTTCAGAAAAAAATACACTGGTTATATAGCAGTTTGACAAACTTCTAGTTTGATCATTGAGAAGCTTAATATTCCCTTAACTACACAACGTAATTAAAACGTTAAGCTGATTTTACAGAGTTATCTCCCTGTAGTGTTAGGTACCAACTTAAGTACGAAGTAGAAGAGCAGTAAGGGCCAACAATTCCGAAAGGTTTTTCCAAATACAGATAAGTTAATCTATTTATATGGTATATAAATTGAATCTTATATGCATTTTGAACATTTAAATTTTGTCAACAGTCATTTATATACATGTATATGACGAAATGAATGATAATTCATATTTACACAGGAGTGCTGACTACTGGCAAGGGGATACATTTGGGGGTGTTGGTGAATGGGTGAGGGGGTGCCGGAGCGGAAACTTCCACCAGCAGTGGTATCAATTTTGAACCAGGACGCGCGATCAGTCTGCAAAAGACTCAACTGTTACAGCTTAACTCGGATCAAAACATTTAAAAGACAAAAAAAAAAAAAAAAAAAAAAAAAAATTGAAGTGGTAGAGTTTTAAGAACCAAGAATTCCAAGAATTCCAAAATATGATTATTTCATCGATCCAGTGGTGTAAAAAAAAATTTATTAAATGATAAAAGATTATGAGCAAGTCCGCCCTAATATGGATAAATCAGCATGTGCAATACTGAAAACGTTCCACTGTCAATATAAATCAAGATTTATTATTGCTCCTCGAACAGGGCCAATACGGAAAAAACAAGGCCAATACAGAAAAAAGCGGGGAAAAAACCGTATTGGCCCTGTATTGATGACGGTTTTTTTTAAAAGAAAAACAGGCCCAATACAGAAAAAAGCGGGAAAAAACCGTATTGGCCCTGTATTGATCACGGGTTTTTTTAAAGAAAAAAAGGGCCAATACAGAAAAAAGAGGGAAAAAACCGTATTGGCCCTGTATTGATTACGGTTTTTAATTTTCTTATAATCATTATTAAAAGTGTCATGAACTGGCTGTTTCTGTATTGGTACTGGTATAGATTCTCGGTCAGCTGTATTAGCCCTCGACCCTAAGGGTCTCGAGGCCAATACAGCAAAACTGGAATCTATACCAGTGCCAATACAGAAACAGCCAGACCATTTAATGACATTTTTAAAGAAATTTAAAGTGTTACCCGTTAAAGCTTTTCTATAGCTAAAATGTACCATCTATATCAATATTTCGATATTAATATTATTTATATATTATAGTTTATGATGTAGTACATGTGTTCCAGTACAAAACTGCCTTAATCAATGTAACTGTTAAATCATGTTTGTTTAGTAGCCCACAATCTGTTACAGCTATAAAATGGTCGTATAAAACTTAAAAGCCGTGTTCCAACCGATGATCAGAAATTGATTGGACCACCTCTCGACTGTCTTTAAAAAAATACCATTTTCAGTTTCATGTACGGAAGCGTATTAGCGCCACACACTTTCTTTTTTATTTTTCTTCCTATGTTTGCGTTTAACGCAAACCTTTGCGTTACAACGCAAACCTTTGCGATATAACGCAAACCTTTGCGTTAAAACGCAAATCTTTGCGTTACAACGCAAACCTTTGCGATACAACGCAAACCCTTTGCGTTGTAACGCAAACATTTGTTTTATCTTATTTCTTATTTAAGATTCAAAGGAAACAGTAGTTATTAATGGAGGAGGCTGTATATATTAAAATTTATCACCTTTGTAGTCATTGCAAAGTAAAATGCTTGAAAAATTATATCATATCATTGACTAATAATGAGCAGAATAATATAAGAAGATGTGGTATGAGTGCCAATAAGAAAAATCTCCATCTAAGTCACTATTCGTAAAAGTAAACCATCATAGGCCAAAGTACGGTCTTCAACACGGAGCATTGGCTCACACTGAACAACAATATATAAAGGCCCCCCAAAACGATATCCATGTTACTACTAGTATATATATTACAAAGAAAATTGAGTGAATTGATGTTAATATACCTAAGAAAAAAATCAACCCTGCTAATATAGCTATAACCGAATATAAATATACTTCCAAAGTAAGCTCTGGTTTAAGAACTGTGTAAAGTAGGTTAGATTCAAACAAGCTACCCTTTGACAATAAATGTATAGAATGAAGATGTTGTATTAACAAAATTATGTTCTCTCTATTCAAATTGCTACCCAAGCATCTTAAAAATACTTCATTATATTGAAATGAATATTCAATGACTTTCTATCAAAGAATCTTGATCATATTCTGAGATTTAAAAAAAATGTTTCCTTATAAATAATTCATTTTAAAGCAGAAAGATCATTTTGTCTATTTGACCTGGAGGTTTCACAATTGTATGACATTATTTTTGATCTTTCAATTTAAATATGACTATATACTAAACTATATCTATTTTCTTGTTAAATTATATACTTTTCTGATGCACAAATCAGTCTTAATTTATGTATAATTGCACTTCAAGTATTCCATTATTCCTATGCATATTTATTATAATGATTTGACCTTGTATGTATGTTTCTTTTTTTTTTTATCTACTAGTTAATCACATCCGAAATGAATGACAGACGGACATATATACAAAACTTAATGAATAATTGAAATCAAGATATTTGCGTTATATCGCAAAGGTTTGCGTTATATCGCAAAGGTTTGCGTTGTAACGCAAAGGTTTGCATTATAACGCAAAGGTTTGCGTTATATCGCAAAGGTTTGCGTTACAACGCAAACATAGGAAGAAAAATATAAAAAAATGTGTGGCGCTAATACGCTTCCGTATTCATGCATATATAAAACATCAAAGAAACGTATTGAAGAAGATAAAAAAAAATATTTAATATTTTCACAGTGCAATATTTGTTAAATTTCTTTGCAGTTGATATTATCATTGTGTACAGATTGATGGAACGCTATCAATTTGTCAATTTAGATTGATACTGATCAAAATAAAAAATGGAAAAAACACATTTCACGAACAAAAATGGGTATATAAGAAATACCACATTAGCGCTATTTATCGTTATGAATCGTTTTGATATAGTATTATTATTTAATGTTTATTTTACTCTCAACTATTTTGTATTTTTTGGTATAATATCACCACCGATTTCCCCTATTAGTCTTAAGTTTGTTAAATTTGCTCTTATAAATACAAAGTGTCAATTTATCTTAGTTTGAAATATAGAAATACTTGTCATGAGTCAAGTTCCATCCTGTTAAAAATTATCGAAAAAGTTGACCAATCAAATTTTCACCCGTATTCTAACTGTGTGCAAGCTTTAGTAACCATGTTACCTCAAATTTCCAAAGAATTCTATAAAAACACCATCTAATAAACAATGGTGATTTGAAACACCCATGGTATATGTCTGTGACACAGATTGTTTTACTGCAATGAAATGCAGGATAAATTTCCTACAACTATCAAATTCCCAAAATGACTCTTGTGTGTGTTATTTTCAATTAATTGTATTGAAACACTTATGTATACAAGTCACATTGTACCTGGCTATACGTAAAACAGTGAAAGCCTTAGTAAATGTTGAATTGAAACTGTACCATTATTATCCTTTAAAAATTGACATATATATGCGATAAACACTGTAAAATTTTTTAGAGAATAAACCTTCTTTTAAAGCATTTTATTGATATTCTCAAAAGAAAGTCTGCCTTTACGCGTTCTTTCTGCTCTGTTGGACTTTAATCAGGTCTAGATAAAACAACTGCATTAATAGATGGATTAACATGGAAAACAACGGAAACAAGTTCTGCAATTTATTTTACTGCAGGAATTTAAATATGTCAGAAAGCAAGAACAAAAAGTCACGATGCGTTTTGGTTGTTTTGTTTGAAAGAGTGTAGATTTCATAGTGTTTGAGTGGGAGTGTTTTATAAATATCATGCAATAATGACATCTATAACATGGCGTTAGTTTGAATGTGTCAATGTCAATTTTCATTTTATGCCAGAGTGTAAATGTCGCAATTTCATGCTTAGTATGCATGAAATATTTGCTACTGGACGTTACGGAAGTAAGAATCAATTATATTAGTTGTAAGATAAACCCCCAAAAAGCATAAAAAATGGAAGAGAATCTTGAAAAAATGTCTCATTGATTGCATGGTATTGACTAATGAAATACACATCGACAATAATCTTTAAATTTCAAAGGCTGAAATTGAAATATAAATTTTATCATAGAACATTGTCTAGGTTACGTTCTAACCGTTGATGTTACTTCTTGGCATCGAATAATTTTTTAGCACCAACCTGAGCAACAAATTAAATGTTCGTAAATAGCTAACATAAAGGCAAATTCAGCTTTCTTATCAATAAAGTGCTCTCTAGCTATACGGTCGACCTAACTGAAACTTTCAATGGTATATTTAAACACATCGTGAATTTTGATACATCTTTATACTATATACATGTGTACATATATCTAAGTATCCTTTATATCCAAAGGGAATACTCACTTGAAGACAAATAAAATAAACATTCAATGATCCTTTTAAACGTTGCGAAACTTTACACTATATATACATACATGTATATAATATATAATTTTCCTTTATATCCATAGGGGATCCTCTCTTGAAGACGAGTAAAATATCTCGTCTAACTGACCTAAGATGTTGTTTTATCAAAACAAATTTTATCAGAAATCTGATAATAAACTTTCAATGATATTTTGAAACGCTACGTAACTTATGTTGCATCTTTATATAATATTTAATTATTATTTTTATCCATTGGGAATACTCGCTTGAAGACAAGTAACATAGCTGGTATTACTGACCTAACATGTTATTTTATCAAAGTGTCTTATTTGTTCAGATAAAGCTGTCACATCCAATAGGATCTTGAATCAATATGGGTGTCACGATTATTTTTTCCTTACATCAATCTTAGAAATTACACTTGAGATTTGTTTGATAGTATTGTAATTGTATTGATTTTGGCAAAATTGAAGCTTTGAAACTGATTAATTGTACAATTTGTGAACGTTGACTGTGATATCTTGTCAAACAATAGAATTTTCTGTTTGGACAAGCATGTCATATGTGTTTGATGTTTTGATTAAATGTTCTACATCGTTCGATGGATTGTAATTCGTTTAGAAATATATTGTCTAATAAAGAGATACAGTTTTTAAGACAGAAAGAGTGCCGCCACCACCACCACCTTTTTTGCTATTTATAAAGGATTTAATTATGCTGTTTTCAGAGACTGAGTGGTTCTATTAAAGTATAATATCTTTGTTATAGCTTCTGTGTGTATGAATATGAAACATAACTGCCTCCCAACACCAGAAGAGATCTCATTAAAATTTAAGGGGAAACAGGGGAAACAGTTTTCAGCTAGTCTTTTTATTTAACTGTGAAGACTCGATATTATAATTATTATAATTATTATAATTATTATTATTATTATTATTATTATTATTATTATTATTATTATTATTATTATTATTTTTATTATTATATTATTATTATTATTATTATTATTATTATTATTAAACATCTAAAGCATTAGTTTCGACATTTAGAAACAGGAAGTTAATCCAAGCAAATCACCTGATTACATCAAATGCCATTATGGACACGAAACATAAGATTCAATTTAATTTTTAAAAAAATCGTTACTTTGAAGAAATAAAAAATTGTTCATGGAATTATTGTATCATCTAAAAGTTGGAAAAAATCAATTTAGAATTCTCTGTATCATGAATTACAATAATTACGTTGGATTTTAAAATCGTGTAAAATATTGTTATTTAATAGTTTTCTGGATTATTAAGATAACAGAAAATGTCAGGGGAATTCAAGGAGCTTTAGAATAGTCGTCAGAAAGAATAAAAGATGTCTCTTGTCTTGTAATGTCATTCAGACAGTGACATTAATTATCCATCGGTTGCATCATTATACGAAACCATGTCATTTTTTTTTTAAGTAACTAAAATTATATTGGAATTAAAAGAGCGAATCATCAAAGAATTGAAAATGAACACGTCCTATAGTTAAATAATATGCATCTAATGAAACTCATAAAAGAGCACTTGCAACCAGAGAGAATATTTTACACTACAAAATAATTGTTTCATGCCATTGACATCTGATAACTCTTATATCCAGAGGTCCTCGTCCCCCAATAAAGTATACTAAATTAAGTATATAACGACTAAATCCTGATCACTGATGTGTTTCGTTGTGTCAAAAACCAGGTAGTTGGCTTTCTTGATTGCAATTTTTCACATTCTGTATTGTCGGGGAGACATTTAAAGTTGACCGGTTATACGGTACTGGGTTTGCTCATTGTTGGAGGTTGTACGGTGACCTATGATTGCTTACCTCCACGTCATTTTGGTGGACAGTTGTCATATCACATTTCCCCATCTTTGTATCGGTTTGAGGTAATTTATATTTAAATATAATTATATCTACATAGTCTAGCGAAGATCGAGCTCTTTTCAGGCAGTCCGAAACTGAAAAAGAAAGCAGCCTGTGCCATTGCTAGCATTTTGCTACTCGTACCATAACTGCAACAGCATATGATTAAACCAGAAAAGACAATAACATTCTTTAAATATGTATAATCATTTTTCTTTATATATCTATAACTTTTCAATATTAACTTTAAGGTGATAAAGGCATGGGCATCAGGAAGATGGAAGGCACGAACGTTACCACAGCGACCAGATTCCTTTTTGGAAAGAGTCGCAATGGGTGGTACAGAGGCAAAACTGACGCCAGGAGATCGGCGGACGAGAAAAATCTCAGATATCAGGTAAATATGATTAATTGATTGTTGGTGCTTAACAACAGCAAAAACGACTTCCCCCCACGACATCCCCCTCCCCCCTACAAAATAAACACACACAAAAGGTGAAATTAGAAAAGGAGGTGCTTTAATCAATAGGTGTTAAATGAATTTAACATTTAACGGGCTTCCGTTTTGCGTTACCTTTTATTATAAGTTAGATTACTAGTATATCAGTGAGTCTAAAGTTAACTAACCGGCTTTCAACTTCTCATACATCCAAAAGTTCAGTCTTTATATAAAGCTGTTTGAATGTATAAATTATGTCACACTTCAGAAGAATGAATAATAAATGTGTAAATAAGGCATCTTAAGAACCAATAATTTGATATCAACATGCCTATTGTGGCAATTAATGCTCTTTTCAGACATGCTTTAAACCACATTAAATGTAAACTATAAAATAGCAATGAAACACATCGTTGTTATGTATAAAACCTTCCAAGTGTTGTACAGAGCCATCACATAACAAATAAATAAATACCATACTGTCAGAATAGCAGACACAAGGATGTACTGTATGGTAAATACTTAGCCATTACAGTCATGTAACAATTACAACGTTCCTATAAAAGTCTAGTAGATTATTGCTGACTATAAATATAGACAAAGGTCACCACGGCAAAATCTTAACTTGTCCAGTAAGAGCCAACAAATAGGCAATTAACCACACGTTTTTTTTTTATTTCTTCGATAAATTGCAACTTCCTAGTACGTTGTAGGATTTTAATTCAGGACGTTGTTACGGGGCGCCGAATGGGACTCTTGTGGTTTTGTACTCGAAATTTAATTTTGTACGGACAAAAGTGAGTTTTGTTCAACAAAAATGAGTTCAGTTTAACAAAATTTGTAGCATACTACAAATTTAAAATTTTTTCATACAAAATTATCTTTCAGTGGACAACAGATACTTTTGTCATGACAAAATTCATTTTTGTAACACAGACTTTACTTTTGTTACCTAATTTGAAAATTGGGCGAAAAAGTCAATTTTGTAGGCAAATTACTTTAGTTTGGATTCTGTGAACTAATTTGCATACAATATCGACTTTTGTCTCACAAAAGTCGTCACAAAAGTCAATTTTGTCGTCACAAAAGTAAGTCAATTTTGTCGTCACAAAAGTAAGTCTAAAAATTTTGTCGTCACAAAAGTAAGTCAATTTTGTCGTCACAAAAGTAAGTCTAAAAATTTTGTCGTCACAAAAGTAAGTCAATTTTGTCGTCACAAAAGTAAGTCTAAAAATTTTGTCGTCACAAAAGTAAGTCAATTTTGTCGTCACAAAAGTAAGTCAATTTTGTCGTCACAAAAGTAAGTCTAAAAATTTTGTCGTCACAAAATTGACTTTTGTGAGACAAAATTGACTTTTGTGAGACAAAATTGAAGTTTGTGACACAAAACTCAATTTTGTCAATTTTGTCTCACAAAAGTCAATTCACAAAATTCAAGTTTGTCTCACCAAAGTCAATTTTGTCTAACAAAATTGAATTTTGTCTCACACAATTGACTTTTGTGTTTTAATTTCCATATCGGGTAACAAAAGTCAATTTTGCAAATGAATTTATATTTGCATTCCTTTTTGACAAAATTGACTAAAAAAATGAATTTTGTGATGACAAAAAGTCATCACAAAATTGAAGTTCTCATAAAACAAGTCTGTATCACATAGTTTTGTAAGACACAAATGATTTTGTCATGACACAGAATTGAATTTTGTACTGACAAAACCACAAGAGTCCCATTCGGCGCCCCGTAGTTTTGTTGCCTTACATTTGACGTCTAGTAACAAATCGCAAATGCATGAAATATTTGCCACTGGACAACAATAAATAAATACATGTTAATCATATTCAGGACGACAGTCGTGTTTACTTTCTTTGAAAATCACGCATTTCTTCTGTGTTTTATTTTTTTTTTTAAATCAAAATCTGGTTTAAATATCCTTGCACACATAAAATAAAAATTAAAAAAGACCGCTTAACTGTATTTTCTGAGTATACATGTAGATTTTCCTTAGGAAAGAGTTGGATCATATTGCTAATTTAGAAAGAAACAAACAAGTAACCATCGAGTAGCTAGTTATACGAAATGATTGAAACTCTTCGAATTACTATCTTATTGCAGCATATCGGTGTTTTTCTATATTTGATTAGCTTATTTTAATGACGTTTTTTATGCCAATATAGACACAATTTATTTTGTCCTTCATTTTTCAACGTCATCAGAGAATGTTGTTTACAGTCTCTGATTAATTTTAGGAAACTTACATGCTCAATGTCGATTGTCCATTTAACAGAATTGTAATTCGGTAACTAAATCAAGTGAGTTATTTTTTCCGAACGGACAGTATCCACTTAATAGAAACTGTCCTTGCACGGAAACACAAATCAATAATAAAAAAATAAACAATTCGTATATGTCTGACTGAAATTAATTGGAAGTCTGTACACTAACATTTGTCAATTTCTCCGTCAATCTCGCAATGAATTATGGGATATGTTTATATATATGAATGCTTTTCCTCAACGAAAAATGCATCAAAATAAATACTGGTAGACATTTCTATTTCATAATAATCCATTTCTTTATCTTGATCAAGAATGAGTTATCATTCTGCCGTCGTAGTAATCTGGGGAAAAGAAAATATCTTAATTAATATATCTGCATCTGGACTTTTCTTGTTATCGGCAGTAAAATGGTCTGACAAATGTATATTTTTTCTCAATGCCTTAAGCTATCGCCCAAACAAATTGTACTGTAAGAACTCACCAGTTCGATACGAAACAAATGTATTTGATAATTTGGGATCGACTGTTGCATCTAGATATTGGCTGATTCTAATTATTGTAAAAACGATCACAAGATTTAATATTATGAATTTGAAATCGTCAGGTAGCGTTCTTCAATATTTTAATGAATATCTACCAGTGATTGGAAAAAAATGATTTTTTTATCAAGCATTTTCAATTCACTGACACACGACAAACATTAAGATCATGTGATTGCCATGGCATTACCATGTGATATATGTAATTTCAAGGTGACCTCATCACGTGTCTAATTATACCTTCTAAGAAAGTATCAATGGAAATCTCCTGTAGATGAAACCTGTAAAATATCGTTTTCCCATCTCGAGTTCTTTGATGAATGTCTTTTATACCAAGAAGCCATCTTCACATGGAACAAAAAGAAACAACGATGGCATTAGAGACGGAATCAATGAATGAAAGCAAAACTTTTCCGAATGATATATATAACAACTCAAAAACAAGTATACATAAAGATAAAAGTAGAATAGAAAACATACCGAACCCCAAGGAAAATTTAAAACGAAAAGTCCTTATCAAACGGCAAAATCAAAAGCTCAATCACATCATACTTATAATGGAAACAGCTGTCATATTTCTGACAGACATTTTCAAAGGTACAAAATGGTGGATGTAGGAAAAAATGCTACAACGAAATATATAAGGGACAACTGTTACTTCTGAATGAATGGAACTAAGAAAGCTTTTCCGACTTTGAAAGATTTATGAACTTATTAAAAGTATCCACAATGAAAAAAACGAAAAAGGTCCGTATAGAACTGGTGAGTTCTTATACATAGATTTGTTTCGGCGATAGCTTAAGGCATTGAGAAAAAATATACATTTGTCAGACCATTTTACTGCCGATAACAAGAAAAGTCCAGATGCAGATATATTAACTAAGATATTTTCTTTTAATTCGACATGGTGTATTAATTCATTGCGTACAATCAGTACATGCACACTCCGAAACCCGACTTTAGGTCACAAAGGGGTCATGAAATAGAACAAAGTCCACACGTCATTGCAAGTTATGGCGGAACCTTGAAAAACAAAATTACCCGTATGTACAAGAGGAACCCCCCAAAACGATTTCCTGTTGGTTTTTCTCAATATAGTACTTGTCTAGATTTGAATAAAATATAAGTAACTGATTTAATCAAGGTTATATGGTCCCATACTTTGACGCGAACTTTTTTTTAAAATAAATCCATTTTAATTCCACCGAGCTTTAATGAATATCGTTTATCATGAGGAAGGCAGGAAATTTCCATAAGTGTGATAAATAATATCATTAATAGCTTGCTCCATCATTTGAGCTGAACGGCAAACATTGTTTTTCAATTTCAATATTGAAACAGAAAATAATGGATTGCGTTACATTTAATTAAATTGAATTCTCAACTCAAATAAGGTCAGAAGATTTTAAAGAAACCTGGCTTTGATATATAAAACGTATTTATGATCAAAGACGTGTGGCTTTCTTGATGTATTTTATCATTTTGTACATTTAATATTGATACATTTGTTGAAATAAAGGCTATCGTATGGCACTCTCGTTCTCTCTTTGAAGCAGGATGGGGACAATTGCACTAGTGTTATATTGTAATAAGATTTTATTTTTGTTTAAAGCAACTAAGTTAGCAACAGTTGTGTGCAATGCATAATTGCAGAATTATAAGTAGCTGCTACCAAACCACACATACACAATGTATACACACACAAAAAAAAGAAAAGAATTAAATTAATCTTATTCAATTTCATTTTATTTTCCCTTTTTATGTGGTCTGGATCGCCTTGGGACGGATCGACTTTGGTCCAGATCGACTTGGGGCCGGATCGGTTAGGTCCGGAACGTCCGTGACTAAAAAAAAAAACAAATATTTTTTATGTTTTTCTTTTCAGATATTGGAAAGGGTTTGTTGTGGATCCGTCGCAGTCTTACTACTATCGTTGGTTATTTGTTATATCTATTGCCGTCCTTTACAATATTATTTTCATCATCGCTCGAGCAACGTTTATAGAGATGCAACAGGAGTATCAAGCTTTATGGTTCACTCTGGATTACTGTAGTGATTTCTTGTACATATTAGATATGATTGTCTCCCTCAAAACAGGTATTTATTATATGTAGTAACCTACCATTCTTAAAAGGGGCCGGTGTCCAGGTGTTTGCAATTTTAATATATAACATACTCACTGCTTAATATCAACTGATTTTTACAGTTAGTTCGTATGTTAAGCTGAACAATTACACCAGTATCTCGTGTTAGGGGAAAGTTAAAGTTCCCACAAGCATTTTAAACCGTCACATTATGTGGGAGTCCTTTCCAATTCAGGAGAATGTAATTCAGTGGTAGCCTTTTGTTGTTTTTTTATCATATTCGTTTTGTATTTATATTTTTTCTACATTGATCAAGATCTTATTATTCTCGTTTGAATTGTTTCGAATTTAATTTAATTGTCATGTTTGAACGTTTTATAGCTTGGTATTATTGGTTTGTCTTATTGTTGAAGGCCATGCGTTGACCTGTATAGTTTATAATTTCTATGTAATTTGGTCTCTAGTATAATGGTGTCTCGGCGGCAATCATACCACATCTTATTACATGATTACCTTAATAATTAATGTCTGTTCAGTGATGCTCGAGGCCATCAGATTTAAAAGTCTGAAACCTAGAAGAAAGATCTGATAACTACGTTGATCTTGATGTGCAGTCTCGGAGAGTTTGATGTGTGGTCGTTTGCACTCAATATGCCTTTTCTAATTCATTTGCTTACGTCATAGATTAGCTAATCTTTTTTTCTGTTTCCAAATCTTTTTGTTTATTTCGGTACAGTTTTCTCTCTACAACTGTTTTATTGTCCAGACATCTTGAATGATCTTATAATTAAACCCTATATATATTCTTAATACTTTCCTACTTTCATTATTGTTAATGGAATCGTACGTACAAACTATCAAGTTGATAGAATAGAGAAATAGAAAACCATATCGAACCTTATTATATTAGTCACTACACTAGTATGCATACTTATTTTGGTAAATTAATTGGGGTGTCAAATAGAGAGGACCGAACTATATTTACGCATCGTTGTAAATATAATAGAATATGACGCCACTGTCATACAAATGAGAGGTTTAGCGCTATAAAACCAGGTTCAATCCGCCGTTTTCTACATTTGAAAATGCCTGTACCAAGTCAGTAATATGACAGTTGTTGTCCATTGGTTTGTTGTGTTTTATCATTTGATTTTGCCATTTGATTAGGGACTCTCCGTTTTGCTTTTTCTCGAAGTTCAGTATTTTTGTGATTTTTTTTTTTTTTTTGTATGAAGCGCGGATGCTATATGTGCGCACGGTCAACGCTTTTAAAACCTTATAAGATTACTAAAAGAAGCATCTAATATATATAATTGCACTGATTTTGCTAGGATCATGAAATACGGTTTCTATCATTTTTTTTTTTTTTTACTTGTCCAGTTTATTGGGGAAGCACGTGTCATCATGGATGTTAGATTTCACTTTGAAATAGAGGTTAATTTTAGAATGACGCAAGATAACTGTGCCAATCAAAATAACGTATTATAATGAAACGTAAATGCAATATAATTGTATGGGTGTTTTATACTTTCAATTACGTTGTGGAATAGTCAAACAAGCTGTTTGATGTACTAATGCCATGTATATTTCCAGTTATAAAATCAGTGTTAAATTTATTTGATTTAATTACAAAAAGACATAACTTTTGAATGCGTCTTTGACACGAAATCAGATAATTGTTTTTGTGTTTGGTTATTTAATCCAATATATCCGAAATGTTCTTTTATTTCGAATATCATTCTAAACAAGTCAATTAACTGCTCAAACAAAGTCATAAATATAGACAAGTAACTAAATGACATTTCGAGGGCAAATTAACCGCCATTCTGAAGTAATGACATCCGGGAGAATAGATTTGTGCACGCTAATTGTAACAACTTTTATGGTATTCAAAACATAGTCAAATATTTACATTTGATAGAGAAAAATGTCGTCTGCGAGAAAGAAAAAATGTCTTTTTGTCAACCCTGACTGATTGCACGAGCATATACACCACCATTCGGAAGTAATGACATCCGAGAACATATATTTGTGCTGGAAAATTGTGACAAAACTTTGTGTGTATTCAATAAATAATCAAATATGTATATTTAATAGAGACAAATGTCAACTGCGAGACGAGAAAAAATGGCTTAATGTCAACCCTGATTGATTGCTCCGTCATTCGGAAGTAAGCATCCGGGTGCAAGATAAACAATGGTTTCCTATTAGCGACAATAAGTTTCTGCATTCAAAATCTAGTTTAATGTTTGTATTTGATAGAGGAAAAATGCCGTCTGCAGGAGAAGACAATGTTTACCTTTACTGTGGAACCAAAAAAACTATAGACCTATATATAATGTTGAATGAGAATTGTCGAATATTTATCAGTAATGAGGATACCGTATTGTCAATTCATTCTTGTTATTTCTTAGAATACATTAAAATTTAAATAAAAAGCCATTTGAAGCAATCAGCCACCCTTTTCTTTTCTAGCTCCCGTTATCTCTTGACGTCATACAGGTATGAGCACTTTGCAGACGACACGTGTTCACGTGTTAGTTACGTATAAATTATCAGCTCAGTTAATAAATTTCTGATGTTACATCCGAAAAGTAACATTTTAAGATAATGAGATCCTTTTAAAACTATAATTCAGAATCTTTTAAGGTTTAATGGCTTTTAGATATTGTTTGCTAGATTCAACAGATCTATTGACGACCGAAGATTTATTGCTTCTCTCCAATGGATAAAAAAGCTTTTAATATGAAACAATTTTCCACAAAATAAAGGAAATAAGACTCACTGTCGTTCTTATACAGCCTTATATTTTTCTTTCTCACGCATGTGACGTGAATTAGTTTTACACATAATTGAATAGATAAAATATATGTTAAAAGAAATGTACGGCGTGCAAATCTGTTTATTTCTTATGCAGCAAAAATACTGCAATCTGATTGGTTAATTACCCTGGTGTAAATAACACCCCACCCTGGTTCACTCCGGGATAAAAAAAAAAATTGCCAAAAATTTCAGAATTTTTTATTTTTTTTTTGCCAAGATAAAAAAAAAAAATCAAAAAAATCAAAAAAAAAAAAAAAAAGAAAAAATAATCAAAATAAAATGTTAGAATTTCAACAAAAAAAAAAAAAAAAAAAAAATTTAAAAAATATTTTAAAAAGTTTTTTTTCCGGAAAACTCAAAGAACACCAAATTTTTCTGATTTTTTCAAAAAATTAAGTAAAAAGTATTTTACAATGCGCAGCAACATGGACATTGAAAAAATGTTACACTGTAAATTTTTCATTACCTTTTTTTCAATTTTACATCCTGGTTTCAAAATGAGTAAAGGAAATGTTCATAAGAAATAAATTCGTTATCTTGGTGTAATCAGGGGTGTACGGAATTTTACACCGTTGTTGAAAATTCATACACCCATTCGGCTACGCCTCAGGGTGTATGAATTTTCAACAACGGTGTAAAATTCTGTACACCCCTGATTACACCAAGATAACTAATAATATTTCTGTCCTCTGTGACATTTATGTTTATTCAGTCTGGTTGGGATCGGTACATTTATCTTTTCCTATACAAAGCTGACAAAAGGATTGGCACTTTTCTGCTGTCATACTTCAATTCAAACATATGAAGAAAACTAAAAGGAAGGATATTGACCATTACGACCGCTCCACAGACATGACTGTACCAAACAACCACGTCAATCCAATAAGTACTAAACCTTTTCTCGAATTTCTGATGTATAAAATTTAAAATCTAGCTAAAGATACAAGTCTTAATGTCATACTTAAGACAGGATTTAACCAGGGGTTGCCTTTTATAAGATCTTTATATTTAGTTTTTTTTTTTTTTTAAGAATACATTAAACTCTAATCTTTGGTAGTATTTTTGCATTTGGACATGATGTTTTGTATACCCTTGGTGATCTAGGGCTTAACACACTATAAAGACAATTATCTGTTTATTTGTATGTTACCCCGTGCAGTCGTTGAACCATATTGTCTTATTAAATATGCACATAATCTTTTTCTATTCATATAACATTTGGACAAAACGTATTCCAACAAAACGACATTAATGAAACAGTGGACAATTTGGAACATATTTTTTTGGACAGTAAATAATATTTTCCTATAAAGACCTTTTAAGGAAAAGTCAACAATTTTATCATTTAGCATGAACACAAACAATCAAATAAAGTCATTGCTAAATTATTCTGAAGGTTACTGTTACATGTATTATAAATAAAATTTCCTTTTTTCTCTTACGGGATAGTTTGTGAATTGAAATTTTATGAAAAGAATTCGGCAATTCCTTTTGAACTTGTAGTCAGATAACTAAGTCTCGTTTGCTCCATATCAACAGCCTCTTTCACGCAAGACTCACTAAGTTTTGTTATTTGTGTGTAACAACTTTGGGTCATGATTGTAGTACTATGTTGCTCATTATGGCAAAACTCCGTTCGTTTTTCTGTTCTGATAAAATTGAGAATGGAAATGGGGAATGTGTCAAAGAGACAACAACCCGACCAGACAAAAGCAGAAGGTCACCAATAGGTCTTCAATGCAGCGAGAAATTTCTGCAACCGGAGGCGTCCTTCACCTGGCCCCAAACAATGGCCCTGATAAATATTTCGTCAACAAATGAAATGTGTGTATCCTATGAAAGCATGCACAATTTTTTCAAATTTGAGTGTAAGATTCCAAAAGAGGGGCGAAAGATAGCAGAGGGTCAGTCAGACTCATAAATCGAAAATAAACTGACAACGCTAAGGCTAAAAAAAAATTGACAAACAGACAAATAATAGTAAAAGATCTTTAGAACAGAAAGACTAACACAGTGAGATCCCTGTAACCAAAGGGCCGTGATGTAGTGGTTAGCGCCTCGGACTACAAACACAAAGGTTCCTGGTTCGATCCCCGTTCCTTTGAGAAAATTTTATAGACTAAATTTTCGGTTCTCCCTGGACACCAGTTGCGAGTATGTTTTAGAGAAATGATGATGGTAAGTCGGAAGAAACGAAAAATAGCTGACCCGTTTTAAGAAAGAGACATATCTTTTGCGCGTATAAGACACCCTTGTAGATTTCGAAAAAGAGCAGACTAATGCCGCTACAAGACAGAACTCGCACCAGCAAAGTGGAAAGGGATTAAATATAAGTTGCAATAAATTGTTTCCCAATTCACGTTAACTAAATATGTATAAACTAAAACTAACAAAGAGTGGACAACATAGGGTTTGTATTTTATTCGGGATGAATTACACATTTAATATCTGATAAGCAGGTATACGTAGCAGCAACAACAAACCTTGAAAACGAACATACAAAGGCTACAATTTAATTATGTATATCTTTAATAAGATGATGACTTTTTTAATGGTATTTGTAGTCCAGTACAGTGTTTTAATAATTTTATTTTGGTCTATTTTAGGTTATCTTGAAGAGGGTCTAGTCCAGTACAGTGGTTTAATAATTTTGTTTTTGGTCTATTTTAGGTTATCTTGAAGAGGGTCTTCTCGTCAGAGATTTTACAAAACTTCGAAAAAATTACTTAAGTTCAACAAACTTCAAAACAGATTTACTCAGCATTGTACCTACCGACTTTTTCTATCTAATAACTGGTACAAGTGTACCAGAGTTGCGGTTTAACAGAATTTTAAGATTCAGTAGACTTTTAGAATTTTTTGATCGCACAGCAACTCGTACAAGCTTTACAAATATGGTGCGTATTCTGAATCTTGTTTTGTACATATTGATAATCATTCATTGGAACGCATGTATATACTTTGCTATGAGCAATGCAATAGGATTTGGAAGTGATGGTTGGGTGTATCCAAATACTACAAACCCGACAAATGCACGATTGACTAGAAAGTACATATATAGTTTTTATTGGTCAACTTTGACCTTGACAACAATCGGGGAAACCCCGACGCCAGAAAGAGACATCGAATTTTTGTTCGTTGTTGTGGATTTTCTTATTGGTGTTTTAATATTCGCTACAATTGTTGGTAATGTTGGTAGCATGATTACTAACATGAACGCAGCGCGTGCAGAGTTTCAATCAAAGATGGACGGGGTTAAGCAATACATGGAATTTCGAAAAGTTACGAAAGAATTAGAACAACGTGTCATTAAATGGTTTGACTATTTATGGACCAATAAGAAATCATTAAACGAAGAGGAAGTGCTTATGTCACTTCCGGACAAACTAAAAGCGGAAATTGCAATCCATGTGCATTTAGATACGTTGAAACGGGTAGCGCTATTTCAAGACTGTGAACCAGGACTTTTAGTAGAATTAGTGCTAAAATTAAAACTGCAAGTGTTTAGTCCTGGTGATTATATTTGTCGAAAAGGGGATATAGGCAAAGAAATGTACATTGTCAAAAGAGGACAACTAGGTGTTGTTTCCGATGACGGGAAACAGATTTTCGCTACCTTAAGAGAAGGTAGCGTGTTTGGTGAAATAAGCATTTTAAATATTGCAGGGAACAAGCACGGTAACAGACGAACCGCAAATATCCGGAGTATTGGGTATAGTGATTTATTTTGTTTATCAAAAGATGATCTTTGGGAAGTATTAACCCAATATCCTGATGCAAAACAAATATTGATAGACAAAGGAAAGAAAATATTAAGAAAAGACAACCTTTTGGACGAAGAACTTATGCAGCAAATGGAAGCTCAAGAAGAAACAACGGACCAAAAGCTACAACGCATTGACGGCAGTCTAGATACACTTCAAACTCGTTTTGCACGTCTGCTTGCCGACTTTAATACAACACAACAAAAACTAAAGCAACGAATCACAAAAATAGAGAAAGTGTTACGAAAAGATGAAGACACTATCTCAAACTTTTCTGCGTTTGATAGTTGATAGGAATAAAGGTAGATAAACTAAAATATGTGTGCGTGCTATGGTAAAAAATAATAATATGACTGCAAGACACTATGTAATTTTTACAATAACAATCAACTGATCAAACGGTCATGTTTTAACCGAGGATACATTTAATATGTCACTAAACCATATAAAACGTGATAAACTTTGTTCATATCCTAGTGCAGTAGATTTCAAAATATTCATATTCGGGAACTCCACAAGAGCTATGAACCCGTATCCCATTTGAAGCCCCAATAACAATATTGGTATACTTCAGTAGTGATTACAATCATCGATTACAATTCATAACATTCTTTTTTATTCACAAGAGATAGATCTCATATCCCCTCTTGAGTTAACCAATCAAATTGCAGGATAAGCCCGAATATTTCAAGCTAGTACTAAATTGACCAATGATTGGCTTTAATTTATCTCTGGGATATGATATGGTTAATATCAGGGTTTAACGTTTTTGTGATATTGTTATTATAGTCATTTTGGTGTTACATTATATGACATAACATTGCATTAAATTATTACATTACATTGGTTTTATGTTATGCGTTTTTTATGTGATCCATGTACAGATGAGTAATGATGCTTTCATAAAATGCTTTATAATCATACTATTTTGCTATTGCTCAGCTGCATGGTATATTAAACAAAATGTAGTACATTTAAAAAAAAAAGTAAAGATTAAAATAACTTGTAAAGTGTGAATAGAACAATATTTAAGGTTAAAAAGGGATGAAACGCAAGTACCTTAAACGGAAAATTAAGAAATTTTAAATGAATGAATAATTCTTCATAGCAAATGACATTTATGTATCTAATGAATAATATAAGTTAAGTTATGATTCGTTTAGTAAGTTTTATTTTTAGCTTTTTAAACTGTATATCTATTATATGTTACACATGCTATGGAAACCATTAACCAAGCTGTTTATGTATAATAATTTAGAAAATATGATGTAAAAAATATGAAAACATTACCATGAATTAACTACCTGAGACCAATTTAAACCATTGTGAATGACAATATTACCCTTTATAACCGTTTGAACCTGTTTGCTGTTTTCAAAAAATACTTTTGTAACCTCACAGACACGTGATACTGCTAAAGTTTGTGGATTGAGTGACGTCACAACTATTTTAGTTTCTCCCATATGACCTTGCAATAGGATAGTCAGATATAATCTTAATCCTACATCTCACACCATTAAATTTATTTCAATAATCCATGTCACTTACTTATTATAAAGATTAGTATGTCTATTTTTGTAAACGTTTATTTGAGACAATGACAGAATGTTGCTTAATATATCTTATTAAAGTTCCCAAATGAAAAGCATTTTCTAGTGAAAATGTTAGTTTCACTGTTTTATTGCAGGAAACATGTAACATTTTAATATCAAAAGCCTAATAAGAAAAGAATATATCTGTTCAAACTAACATGATAATTCATATAGAAGAGATCTTGGTCATCTTAATCTTTAATTCTAATTCAATTAAGGGGTGTTACTAAATTATTGATTCTGAATTGCTTGAATAATTATGATTCTATGTGAGAAGCGAAACAGTACATGTATTTAAGCAAATGAGAATTTTCAGAGAAGAGAAGAGGAATATTATTCTATATTTAAAAAAAAGAAAAAAAAGCACTGAACGCTGAGTTTTAAAGGAAAATGTTATTCCATTATATCATTGAACAATACCAAATTTATATTCATGGGAACAAAAATGTGTTAAAAGCAAAACAAAACCTCTCCTCTTACCCCACACTCCCAAAAGATGCTTGAATCTATACCTTAGCAAAAATATTTTCAGTTCCATATTTTGTTTGGTTTATAGTTAAGTCTGAAGAGAAATGTTTTCGGTCAAATGGAAAGCAAGCGGGAAATTACCAATTAATAAACAAATCCTGAAAGATAAAACATGACAACATTTATTGAATTTTATGTTATATTGTAGCGGAAATGGTTGATGAATTTTGACAGTTTTAGTAATATGCGTAGTTTTCCAACGATGAAAAAAGATTGATTTGATTATGAGTCAAACATGGAACTAAAAGAGTCATTATATCTAAATATCTATAAAGCCTACGTCATATATCTACATGTCAGTGTCGTTTAATACTATGTGAAGAATACTTTTACATGTTTGTTGGTGAATCCAGATGTAATTTTTTTTCAAGTACACCCTTTTCATTTATAATGAATAATTTACACGTTTCTTAGAATGTAAGTACACGAGTTTGTTAGAATAAGTAAGAAAATATTATATACATGTATGTCTATTCAGAAATATCTACAGTAATAGAAACCAAAATGCTCACAAAATATAGAATCTCTTTACATACTGTAACGTTTAAACCGCTGTGAAATATTTATGACGAACGACATAAAAATAGCTGTAGAATGATTCCATTTAGAATTCAATATTTCTTTTTTATGTCATTGAACAAATAATGCATTTATTTCTCAGAAATATCAGTTTTCAGAAAATGATTTTTAGATAAATACTGTAAAGTGCTATCGCAACTTATTAGTTGTCACGTTTTTAAAGTCTGTAGAGATAATTTATGACGCAACTTCAATTGAACACAAGTGCGCATGACGTCAAGCTTTTAATTTGAGGTCTTGATCATCTGTTTATACCTTAGGGCTTGTCTTTATAGTAAAATTTTCTGATCTTGCAATTTCTTATCAAATGTCATTTGGTAATTGGGGAAGAGTAGTCTCATTTGGATATCATACCTACAAATGTAATCTTCTTGATATATTTGTATCCTACTTAAAATTTCAAATTATGTAATAGACACAGCTTATATTAACATTTTGTTCTCTACAGTCATACTTAAAGTTTCCAGTAGAGCTTTAAAAATTCAAAATTCTCCGATTCGTCCTGTAAAAAACACCTTGTTTCTTTGTGAGTTATAAAAAAATCTTCAGATGCAAAATAACTCATCCTGTAATGTTTCCCTGATTCAGCTCTTCTTCTTTGTTGCAGTAATTACATCTCTTAAAACGTTTTTGCGTTGAAATCACAATTTGTAGCATGATGGTAGGGAAATACATTCGTGATAAAACATCCAACTAATATTTCTATAAAAGTTTTCATAAAAATACTGAGGTTCTTGAAATCAAAGTGGTACAAAACTCAAAATGCGTAGT
Organism: Mytilus galloprovincialis; assembly: GCF_965363235.1. Classification (NCBI taxonomy): domain Eukaryota; kingdom Metazoa; phylum Mollusca; class Bivalvia; order Mytilida; family Mytilidae; genus Mytilus; species Mytilus galloprovincialis. The sequence goes on along the minus strand of NC_134845.1, from coordinate 75,683,027 downwards.
CAAGAATTTTCTGTTCTATTTTTTAGTCGATTATAAAACAATTTTCTTTTGTATTACATGTAGTATATAATGGAAAATTTGTGTAATAAGATTTCTCACTGCTGATTAAACAGCAAGGACCGGAAATAGAAACTCGGAACGAGATTAATTGTTTAGAAAAGGTCATAAATTAAAACTTGTTTTCTGAGACTGACAAATAGAAAATTAGTTTACAGATAATATTTCATCGGTCAGTAATATGGTTTGATTGATAGCTTTTCATCTTTGAAAATGAAACAGGGGCCATTATTGTATTTTTGAATTATATAAAGAAATTGTTCTGATATTGTTAATATTGTTTCTAATAACGACAATATATTGTTAAGTTTGTTTACAAGTTATGGATTAAAGCGAAAATAATGAGGTACACTACTTCATTGACGTTCATTGAGAAAAGTAAAAATAAAAACAATATAATACTTATAAACATAAAAAGTAAACTGATTTTTGATCTGAACAGCTGTTTAAAGCTTAAATAATAAATAATTTCGTTATGTTCAGTCTTTATCCATTTTTCAAACGTTTCTTCTGCGGTAAATGCAGTGCTGTTAAGACAATTCGCTTGCAGTTTCATGATATGTGTTCATTTTATTCTCAGACTGTTCAGTAATAGTTATTTACATAATACACAGACACATACGGAATTGTATGACATGCTACTCAACCGTGCTGAATTGAATGCAGGCAAATTGTGTGATCGGTGCTGAAATATTCCAAGTGGATAAGTCTAAAGGTTCGCTGAAATACTAAGAACGATTGTCTACTTGTTTTTGTACACTTTTTTGATGATGTTTAGATCAAAATGACCGTTTGAGACTAAAATCATTTACTTATTATTTAAACATAAACTTATCAAAGATACCATTGATTGGAATTTTGTATTTGCTCCAGACGTGCATTTTGTCTACAAAAGACTCATCAATGACGCTCGAATAAAATAAAGTTAAAAAAAAACAAATAAGGAGGAAAGTTAAAGAGCAGTGAGGACCAAATATTTCTAAACGTTTTGTCAAAAACGACTAAGGTAGTCTATTCCTTGTGTAGAATAGCCTCAGTATTTAAAAAAGTAAAAGTTTTGAAAACAGTTTATGACCATATCAATGATAATTCATGCCAACACAGAAGTGCTGATTACATCTGTTCTTTTTAACAGAAGTTCATAAAAACACATTGTTACAAATACTCATTATAATATAATATATGTTCCTAGTATCTTAATCCCATTAGACATAGATACTGTCATATTTCGTAAAGTGAAAATAAAATTCAGAAATACTTCTTTTGATTGGAACTCACATTATCAAGGTTATAAACTAAAGAAACTTCTAAACAGTCCTTTGCATTGTATAGAAGATAGAATTTACTGATACAAAACCTGTTTATTTTGTGTACAGCTGCTTTTATTTCTTCAAATAGCCTACTGCCGGATTTATATGCATATATGTATGCATTTAAATTGAAGAAATATACATTATTTATGCACGCATATGGTCTGTGATATTAGTGCTTTTATTTTTTGGATGGGGGATTTGATGCACCTTGGTGCGATTTAGGACGATAGTATTTGTTTTGTTTATAATTTCTGATTCAAATGTCAGGTTTTTTGTATTCAATTTGACATGACTTAAGCAAAAACACAAGCTTTGGACACATTCGTGATCGATTAGTAAACGCATTTGAGGATAAGGACTGAAAGGACCATATTTTTGACTAGATATGATCAGAATTTTACCTATAAGCCATAGGGTGCACTCAGTCTAAATTCGCATCTATATGCGATTTCTTTAGTTAAACTATTTTTTATACTTTTTTGTAGTCATTTCAACATGATCTTTGACATATTCTAAGAATTTAAAAGGAGGTCTTAATAAAATTTTACTAAAACCCATTTTCCTTAGGTAACAAACATTTTGTTGGATGTCAGGATCTTGATTTTGATTCCAGCAGTAAAGAGTAACTGCAATGGAATGAAAAAATCAAAAACACTTTCTTTTACATTTTGTCTCAATTGAAGTTTGCAGACGCTTTTTAAAGTGTGTAAGTTATATTAGAACTTTAAAACTCTTCTGTTTTACGTGTAAACGTTGAAACAACGGCTATTGCATTGAAACTTTAGATGGTACAAACTTGCTTCATGAAACCATTTTTTGGGAAATTACAATATCTTTTATCATAATTTACCAACTGTGTACACATGTATTTATTTATGTTAATGATACTTCCATGCATACATATCTAGCTTCAGTTTGATCATACTGGGACCTGCACAAATTGCATTTTTGGCATCTAACTTTTAGACGTGTGTCGTAACACACACTTTAAACAAGTCGCAAGAGACACTTATTATATAACCATGTAATATTGTAAATGTTATTATATGATAATCAAATTTTTATTAATGATGCAGACGTGTAAATAGTTATGAAAACTCATGTGACTATAAATGCAAATAGTACATAATAAAAATGAATGTAAACTTAGTAAAAATCATGTGACTATCTCCGAAGCTTGTTACTCTAATATTAATAAAATAAATTGAAAGTTGAAAAAAATAACCATCACCAAGACTATAACATAATTAAATTGCTAGAAAAAACAAGTTTAGAAAATTATCTTCTTTAAAGAGATTTAAGAAAGGACAGGGACAGAACAAATATGTACCAAATCAAAATTCAACCATAGTCTCCCAAACTATATACATTTATTTCAAAACTCAGCTACTTTAGAGTTACAAGCTTCTAGTAGATATAACCACGTGATTGACACGTGACCATCTTTGTATTAAAGACTCATAATTATGTGTTAGTTTGTATATTCATAAAAAACAACACTGTATGATATTGTTATTACTATTGTTTTGTTAAATTGTAAATATATGATAATAAAATTGTTTCACATCAATGTTTATTTTTGCTTATGACATATATGATATGCTATAAAATACATATTTGTTGTAAGATATACACATGATACAGAACCACTATAACCTACTTTTCTTAAACAAAAATAACCCTGCACTTAATCAGGTTTTTAAGGAGGTAGACCTAGGTTAAGGGAAATAACTCTTAAAATCATCAGTACGTTTGTGTCAGCCATTTTCATAAATATGTTCTAAGCTTCTTGGATACATAGATTATTTCTAATCTGTTTCAGTTAAATGCTTAAAATTCATTGACGAAACTTGATTTTTACAAACGCATAACTGATTTAAAGAGTTATCTCCCTGAACCAAGGTCTACCCCCTTAAAGTTGCCATTATATTGCAACAAACGGCTGAAAGATTCTACAAAAAGTAATAACAATGATCTTGTTTAGAATTTAAACGAAAATGCTTGGACTAGGCGAAGCGGCTCTATATATTATATCAAAACAAGAGACAGAAGGCACCCGACAGATATTTAAACTCATTGTCAAAAACAAATTGAAAATGTCAATGCATGGTTTAACGATCAAAACAAATAGCAGTATACAAAAGACATCATAGAAATTGAGGACAACATTCAAACACCTTTTATTATGAAAAAAAAATCCGTATGAGATGATTTTCGTGTGTATAACACGGTAAGTGTTCCAATCCAGGTTTAACATGGTTTGTTCGAGAGCACATGTTGTGTTGATAAACACGGCGTTTGTCTTTGTCTTTTTTCAAATGTGTCTTCCGTTAACATGTTTGTATTTGTGATACTTCATCAAAATGTTTGATTCGAGCGTCACTGATGAGTCTTTTGTAGACGAGACGCGCGTAAAATTTTTAATCCTGGTATCTATGATGAGTTTATTTCTATGGAGTGATGGTGTCTTTTGGAAAAAAGTAACTTCCTCGGTCTTTTTCTCTGTTGGGTTGTAGACATTTTTTTTAAAAGTCTGTTAGTCTCTACTTGAAGTACTTCTGGGAGAAAGTTGTCATACTACCTTAGAAATATCTTAAAGTATTGGTATTACATGTATGGTCAAGTCGACACAGTCACATTAATATTTAATAAAATAGTTTTATCTTGTAATATGGTTCGACTGGGGGCAGAGGAGCAAATTACGAATGCCAAATGAAAACGAAGGTCTATTAGACAAGAATACAAATTCAACATTGAAACCTTAGAATCCACCTACACAAATATGTTGGACTAATAACAGTTTGCGAATAACATCTAAGCACTCCTAGTTTATGCTTATATCACAGTCATACATATTTCAGTTCAATATGATTTTTAGAATTAGAATAAAATATTAGAATAATTATAGCAATCATTTTTAAAAGTGAAAAGGCACATTAGCTGACCGGTACTAAGCGATGACAAGATCAATAAAGAGAGAAGTGATAATGGTCAATCCTACAACTAATGGTAAAGATGTGAAAAAATAATGTTTATAGGTCACCATACTTGATTATGAACTAAACGCATACCGCATGGTAAGCATAACATGTCCCGGAATATTAACTGTGAAACAGTTCAAAATCGATTTGTACTACATGATCAGTCAGCGTCAACATTAATGACAAAAAAACTTCTAACGACAACCACTGGATTGCAGATTCATAATTTTGGACGTAGTGTGATTCAACAATATGTCAGTTCAATGATATGAAACAGAAGTGAAATAAAACAACATACAGGTATTTAAAAAAATCAAAGCAATCATTTTGAAAGTAAAAGACAATCAGCCTAGCTATCGGTAATAAGCGCAAACACACATTAACAAGAGCCGAATTTCATATGTAAAACCACTCGTAGTTCAAAAAGGCATGTTAAAAGCAAAATTACAATCAAATATTTGTTTTGTCATGCAGACAAACAAATTTTGAATAACTAGTGAATTATTTAGCAGTCCTCTATAAAGATAGAATTATAACAGATATATCCTCAGGCATGTATTTTAGTCATGTTGTATGGTATCGCAAAGAAAACATATTTGAAAGAGACAGTAGCTGTTACATTCCATTTAGTATTGAGTTACGGTTCTTATACCATGACTGCTAAATTAGGGTAACTTTCATAGATATACATAACAGTGTTCGAACAATGAATGAAAATTGTTAAGGAAGTATCGAAAATTTTATTACATTTTAATGTATCGTTTATATCAATAATGTGGTCATTTTTATAAATTTCCTGTTTACAAAACTTTGAAATTTTCGAAAAACTAAGGATTTTCTTATCCCAGGAATAGATTACCTTAGCCGTATTTGGCACAACTTTTTTGAATTTTAGATCCTCAATGCTCTTCAACTTTGTACTTGTTTGGTTTTATAAATATTTTGATATGAGCGTCACTGATGAGTCTTATGTAGACGAAACGCGCGTCTGGCGTACTAAATTATAATCCTGGTACCTTTGATAACTATTATCAAAGCAGCGTCTTTCTCAAATGAATAAACAAAATTCAAAATGTAAATATTTTATAATATTTTCACATTAAACATTATTTTGAAATGAAATGAAAATTAATATCATGTCTCATCGTGTCTAAAGGGATTCTCTGTCTTTAGATTGTTGCTTAGATATATGTTTAAAAAGCGCTATCATCAAAGGCATGAAACCAAAGGAGAATCCCCTTAAAAATACTACATTCGAGCATGTGTTAACATCTGTTCCATAATGTATGCACCGTTATAACAAAAATGAAAACAACACTATACATTTCATGCTTTCGACGCGCTTTTTTTTTCAATTCACCATCACCAGGAAGGTTCAAAGCCATACTAAAAAAAATCATGAAAACACTTCATAAGCTTGTTTCTATTGATTACATTGTTTATCAATAAGGAAGTAAGTATTGAGCAGGAATGGCTGCTCTCTTATACTTTTGATATGGAAATATGTTGTCCAGTAACTCATTATTTTCTATTATCGTATGCGGTAAAAAGTTTCAGACCCATATAATGTGTTTTTAAAGATTTATTTCAGATTTTCATTTCTGTACCATGTTTAATCTGTTTTACTCTTTCAGATACAATGCATGACAATAATTGTAATAGAATAATTATACACTCAGAAACAAGTAAATGCCTTTAACATGTTTACCAAAACGTTATATTTTCTATAATTTTACTAAAACGTATAGCGATGATGACTTTTAAATATTCAACCAAAGTTGATGTCTTTTTGATCAGGAGAAAAACACAGTTTGAGGAATGTGGAATCAACAACAATTAATAAAAAAAGTATACCTTTATAATCGTCGTTACACCTAAACAATAAACACACCAAAAAATATACAAAATTGTACAAATAGCTTTCTCACTCGTCGCTTTATCAACTTGCCATTATATACTTTTCCCTTACAAAATCATAGGATATATATTTATAAAATTTTATGTAGATGTTGGTGCATTATTTAACTCACAGGAAATCTATACTCTGAACCATTCGTTTTACTCGCTACGAAAAAATGGAAGTTTCTCTCTATTTATAGAACTTGGAGAACCTCACATTTCTCTCTATTTCAGAAGTCTGGCAAGCCAACATTTTGTCTCTTTTTCTAAAGCTTGGCAAGACACGATTTTCTCTCTTTTTTTCTAGAGCTTGACAAACCACGATTTTCTCTCTTTTCCTAGAGCTTGGCAAGACATGATTTTCTGTTTGTTTCTAGAGCTTGGCCTGCCACGATTCTCTCTCTGTTTCTAGAGCTTGGCCAGTCACGATTATCACTCTGTTTCTAGAGCTTAGCCAGCCACGAATTTCTATCTGTTTCTTGAGCTTGACCAGCCACGATTTTCTCTCGGTTTCAAGAGCTCATACAAATACATCTAATGTTTTCCTAAATCGTGTATTTGTGAATAAAGGTGTACAAATTGCTTCATATCATGCAATGTAGACTTAATCAAATGTCTGGGATTTTATCACACGCCGAAAGATTGTCTACATTGTTTAGTAAATGGGACTATTATTCATGAAGAATTAACATCCTAATTGATATTTTTGTAAATACTAAAAATGATTAACGTTTCAACACACAGCAAATAAGTTATCTATCAAAACCATGCTATCGGCTTTTTCAAACAAACATTTATAACACTGCACTAGAATTAAGGATGCATTCTTCTGACGTTTCTGTCTCATTTAGTCTCATTGAAATCTCGTTCTGTAATTATTTCCAAAACATGGGTCACAAGTGGAAAAAAGCAATGAATTTGATATAGAGCATAATCAAACTTAACTCTGTGAAAAACTTGGGTATTTCCAATGAGTAGTTTTTGAGTATTTAAATTTTTAAATTTCATTACCTATCAAGTAAGTCTTTTTAGCCAAAATCTTGAGAAAAATGGGTGAGAGATACAAAAAATGATTTTACAAGAAACATGTACATCCCACATTCCTTTTTTCTTTTTTAATATTTTAGATATGTATTTTTTCAATCATTTATAACAAAGAAGTTGAAAAAAAATGCAATTTGTAATTAAAACTGAGAAAAATCACAAAATGACAAAATTGACAACATGGTAACTTTGACACAAAAAAGCACCAAATTATGATAACACCTACCTATAGTTTTTTTTAATTCAAATTTATTCGGATTGGTCCCCTTCATCTTTATTGAAAGTATGACAAAAAGTTTAATTGCGGAATTGTGATTTTTTTCATGAAAATAGCCCCAAAATAGGTTAAAATTGGTGAAAAATAGGAAAATCATCAAAATTGGGTACTTTTAAAAGGCCATAGCAAAAACAAAATTGCACCACCATATGAATTTTTCTTCAACAATTATTGTTTTACAGTCATATAAACCCCAAATAAAGGCAATAGTAGTATACCGATGTTCAAACTCATAAATCCATGGACAAAAAACAAAATCGGGGTAACAAACTAAAACTGAGGGAAACGCATTAAATATAAGGGGAGAACAACGACACAACACTACAATGTAACACACACAGAAACGGACCAAGCAACAGATAAAATCCCACGAGAATAACAAATATAACATCAAAACCAAATACACAAAATCAGGTTTAGAAAAAAGTTTAATTCTAGAAATTTTTGGCTCCTCAGAGGTGTACATCCTTAAGACAATGTTGTATCTATAACATTACGTTGACATAAAATCTTTTATCTTTCACAATATGGGTGGACCAACATGTTTGCTTATTTTGATTTATATTCGGTTTTGTGGGTCTTTCTTACTGGTTGGCACAACAGCAACGCCATCAAATGGTTTATCCGAAAATCATTATACAACACTATTACAACAGTATTCTCATGTTCTTAATATTCTGGTTGAAGAAAGACAGCTTTGTCAACGTCTTGAGGAATCCGTTACGCAAATGCACACAGAATTAACTAACTAGTTTGACCACTTTATTTTAAATGTGACTGACATCTTGAAAAAAGAACTTACAAAAGTTGAAAATAAATACTTCAACTTGAAGCAGGATTTTGATCATCTTAAAAAGGATTACACTACAATTCAAAAGGAATTAGCATTGTCTAAATATGTAACTAACCAGCTAGAAAACAGATTAGACGTATTGTCCCATTTAAAAATTATCACTCAAATTCAGGATACGAGCAAAATCATGAACACCACAAATAACATATTGCACCAAGTTCAGACCAATGAAAATGATATCAGGGCTTTGAATTCAAAACAGCAAGCCAGAAACCAAGGTTTAATACATTGCACAATCCGATTCGTGGAGTAGAGAACACCTTTCAGGATGGTAAGTGATTACATCTTATTTTCATGAATGATATCCATTTGGGTCACTAAAACCTTAGGTGAAACTCCACAAAATTGTAAATACAACATAATTAATTAGCTGTAGTAGATGAAATAGCATAAAGTAAAATAAGAAAAGTATAGAACTCCTTGGAAAATTCAAAACAAAAATTCCTTTAAAATTATTAAATCATATAAATGGCGAAATCAAAAGTTTAAAAACACATCAAACGAAAGTGTCATATTCCTGACTTGGCATAAGCATTTTTTAACGTAGACAATGATGTGTGAGCATACCAAACATGCATGATAGGCAAAAACGTCAAAATTTGAGGTTCAGTAGTCAACATTGCGTTATAATCTAAATCTCTATAAAAAATATAATATCAACAGCAACAAAGAATAGCATATAGAAACTCTCTATACACAAAGCACATTTGCAATACAAAAATTGAAAATATCGCAATACAACAATGACGGGAAGTATGAATATCAAGCCTAGAAAAAAGGATATTACCAAAAAAGATGGACTAAACGGTAAGGTTAGAAATAAACAAAGACAAATACAATTAACACTATAACTGGTGACCAAGACAATAAAAAAGTCAGTAACTGCAATATATATGTCAAGACCAACATGTATTACTTGTATGACGTGAAAACAAAATTTTATTTACGAGGACTTGGTATCTTCCGGTTAACTTATCGCTATTTTACCTACGACATCATTGTTAATTTCATTGACAACGGCGCGTGCGCTCTTAGTTTCTATCGATAAGTTTTTATAGCACTTTACTCTATTGTGCTGGGAAAGGAAATTATTAGTCTGTAAGATAAAATGAAAATTTTGTAAAATAGCGATACACGTAGGAGATAACTTGTTGTATTTTAAGCTCCGACGGCATCAATTGGGGATTTGATTGTCGCAAATTAAGCTTACTGGCGACGGTTAGCGGAGACAGTAAACGGGTATTTGTAACCATCAAATCCCCAATTGATGCCGTCGGAGCTTAAAATACAATATTGTTATCTCCATTCTAATGAAACTGACAGAAAACGTTAAAACATATATTTAAAATCTGTCATATGCCGCCTGCGCTTGCGCGTACGTCCCATAGGATGCCATGTAAGAAAGTGACGTTATCCAATCAAAATGAACGTTACAAACGTTGTTGCATTAGAATGGGATAGATATATCGGCAAGAAATATGACGAACCAGTTAATAAACAAATGGAACAATATTATATGTTGGATTTTTGATCTAGTGTTCACATGTTTATTTAGAAGCGGATATAATGTAATTATTGTGAATCAACTAATTCGTGAGTTGTGGAGTTATCATAGTTATATTATATATTATAAAAAAAGTTAATAAAAAAGAAGAAAAAATTAGTTATTGTTCCTATGCATTACCATGTAGGAGACGTGTACTGATCATAATCTAGTAAAGAGTCATATTTAAAGATGATTGATTCATGATTGATTTGTTAAAGCAAATCCCCACTCGCTCTTTTTGTAAATTGTAATAAGTGGAACAACTGACATTTAATCATTTTAAAAACCTAGAACTTACCAATTCAACTGAAGACAGAAATCAATTATGCATATGGATATAATTTATAATTTGTGATAACCTGCAACAGAAAATATTATTGACTGTGTGAACATTATTTTGAATTGCACATATTGTAAAGATCGTTAGGTATCTAGTATAAATATTCATATACCTGAAATATATGTACTGAAGGTGGGAAATATTTAAGATTTTACTTTCGGTCAAATCCATATGTATTTTTCTTTTTTGTCGTTGCAAATTATAGATACATTAAATATCTTAAGTAGTTTTTAAGAGTAATTTTAAGTAGTTTCATTGTGAATACCTGTAAAAGAATAGTTTATAGGAAATAAATAATTGTTTACCAGTCTACTGCTGGAATTTAATATAAGTACTCACGTCGCAGGTAGTACTCAGACAAGCTAGAACTTTGTAACAACAATTAATAGCTTTTCGAAAAAAGCTACCTGTCTCTTAGCTGATGAAAGTGGAAAGTGTTCTCGCTTTGTAGATTAATTCTTTCAGAATAGCCTTGCATATTATAATCAACAAATTTTACCACAAACGCTATGAAGCCGTAGTACATCGTTTAATGTTGTGTGTCAAATAAGGTCCTTATCGTACTAATCCTTCAAATCATGGTTGTAAATGCTTCACATTTTTGTCAAACAATTAATTCTCTCATCATGAAATATCATAAAAACAATACGCTGAATGAGATTATTATATTCTTCGTCATTATTGCAACGTCAATACGTTAAGACAAGGTAGTATAGTCGCGGGTTATATTTCAGACTAATAATGTCTTTACTTCATTGAGCATTTTTTTTTATATTTTTACCCTTTAAACATATTTTATCCAGTATATAATCCGGATATGAGTGTCAAAATGTAATTGAGAAAATACATGTAGTATTTGTTCTTCCTAAGGCAACAAAATTAACATTTTTGTTTTTAATTTCTATTTTAATTATTAAAATCGGACAAAACAGTTATGAGTTATACTAATTTAGTACCTTGTTAAATTATTTCAAATATTCAAATAATCTTAACTCGTTATTACGTACATCACGTTTATGGGTTTATCACCAGTATGTGTTCTCATATGCCCATTGAAGCTCTCACAATAGCAAAACTCTTTATGACATTTATGGGTTTAATCACCAGTATGTGTTCTCATATGCCCATTGAAGCTCTCACAATAGCTAAACTCTTTATGACATTTATGGGTTTAATCACCAGTATGTGTTCTCATATGCCCATTGAAGCTCTCACAATAGCTAAACTCTTTATGACATTTATGGGTTTAATCACCAGTTTGTGTTCTCATATGCCCATTGAAGCTCTCACAATAGCTAAACTCTTCTATCACGTTTATGGGTTTTATCACCAGTGTTTGTTCTCAAAAATACATCAAGGCACAAGTCTCATAAAGTAGGTACTCCTATGTATCTGTATGGAAGCATCCCCTTTCATTAAACTTTTTAAAACGTATGTCACATGTTCCAAGTTTTTCTCCAGTATGTATTCTCATTTGTCATGCAAGTTGTATCTTGAAACATATGTCACATTTGAAAAAATTCTAACAATACAAAACAAGAATTTGTCCATAGTACACGGGTGCCCCAAACGAACTATCCTTTCTATGTTCAGTAGACCGTGAAATTGGGATAAAAACTCTAATTTGACATTAAAATAAGAAAGATCATAACCTAGGTAACATATTTACTATGCTTCAAGTTGATTTGATTTCAACTTCATTAAAAACTACCTTGACCAAAAACTTTAGCCTGGAGCGTGACAGACGGACGTACAGACCAGAAAACATAATGCCCTTTTATTATCGTAAGTGTGGCACAAAAAAGAGATGTGGTATGATTGCCAATGAGACAACTCTCACCAAGAAACAAAATGACACAGAAATTAACATTTATAGGTCACTGTACGGCCTTCAACAATAAGCAAAGCCCATACCGCATAGTGGCATATAAAAGACCCCAAAATGACAAATGTAAAACAATTCAACCGCGAAAACGAACGGCCTAATTTATGCACAAAAAATGAACGAAAAACAAACATGTAACCCATCAACAAACGACAACCACTGAATTACAGGCTCCTAGGACAGGCACATACATACAAAATGTGGCGGGGTTAAACAAGTTAGCGGTATCCCAACCCTCCCTAACCTGGGAAAGTGGTGTAACATTACAACATAAGAAGGAACTATAAAAATCACTTGAAAAATGATTAACTAACACGTATGTTGTCGCATGTCACGTGGTAACTATTTATCGTCACTAAAGATTTTACAACAAACACCGTATATAAATTGTTTGCTTGAGTTTTAGTTTTTGTGTAATATCTTTGTCTGGCATAATTTGACTTTTATTGCAGGTGAGATCATAGAGAAAAATACTATTGTAAATGCAAGATTTTTTAATTGATAAATTTACAATTTCGAAAGGTAAAAAAAAATGCTTTAATTATTTTAGTGTATTTCAAATAAATACCAGTTAAATTGTACATTTGATTAGTAATCTGTCATTTTTGTCAAGTTAAATTCTGGAATTGTCGTAGCTGTAAGTTGTACTTCCCATTTAACCTTTTATTTACATCATATATTACATCTTAAAGTTTCATCACATGATTTAAAAGGTTCATCACATGGTCTAAAAGGTTCATCACATGATTTAAAAGGTTTATCACATGATCTAATAGGTTCATTACATGGTCTAACAGGTGCATCACGTGATCACAGATAATTATGATGTGTGTGTAATTGTAGTGTGTAGTCTTAATTTATTCTCTTCACTAAAGCTTTTACCACAAACACCACATACAAATTGTTCAATTTTAATATTTGATATCGTGTGATCATGGTGATGTTGATCATTCTTTGATTTTGTGAACTCTTGATCAGTATTTAATATTGTGTGATCTTGATCATTATATGATATTGTGAACTCTTGATCAGTATTCAATATTGTGTGATCTTGATCAGTATCTAATATTGTGTGATTATGGTGATCTTGACCATTATATGATATTATGAACTCTTGATCAGTATTTAATATTGTGTGATCTTGATCATTATATGATATTGTGAACTCTTGATCAGTATTCAATATTGTGTTATCTTGATCAGTATTTAATATTGTGTGATCATGGTGATCTTGATCATTATATGATATTATGAACTCTTGATCAGTATCTAATATTGTGTGATCTTGATCATTATATGATATTGTGAACTCTTGATCAGTATTCAATATTGTGTCATCTTGATCAGTATCTAATATTGTGTGATCATGGTGATCTTGATCATTATATGATATTGTGAACTCTGGATCAGTATTCAATATTGTGTTATCTTGATCAGTATTTAATATTGTGTGATCATGGTGATCATTATTATATATTATGAGCTCTTGATCAGTATTTAATATTGTGGGATCATGATTATCTTGATCAGTATTTAATAGTGTTTGATCATGGTTATCTTGATCAGTAATTGTTATTGTGTGATCATGATCAATGCTAATATCATGTTTGTCAGTGACCATGGTGTTAGTTACTTCACACGCGTGTTTTCTCATGTGTAGTACTAATGGTATATCACCACTAAAGATTTCACCACATACACCACATATAAATTGTTCATTTTCAGTTCCAGTTCTTGTGGGTTCCTGCTCATTGCTTAGATGATTACTGACATTAGCAATTGTGTTATTTACACCATGTTTATCAGGGTTAATCTCTGTTTGTTTTGTTAAAAACTTTCTTAGAATGTTTTTTGATGCAGCAAATTCATCTTTCGGTGAGAATTTCTGTAAATGACATTGACAATTTGCAAAATCGCATACTTTACAATGAATATCATGTATTTTCTTATGGTTAGCTAAGGTGCACCTTTGTATAAACCCTTTAGAACAAATATCACATTTATAAGGTGTATCTCCAGTATGTGTTCTCATATGTATTTGTAATCTTATCTCTCCAATAAACCCTTTAGAACATATCTTACATATTTTAACAGGTAAGTTATCATAAGATTTTTTCCTCTTATGTAGTAATGACTGTTTATTTTGACTAAAGCTTTTATCATTCACAACACATATGTTTTCTTCATTTGCTATTTTAGTTCCTGTAAGATCCTGATCATTGTCAAAAACATTTCTGATATTCATAAATTCACCACATTTATCAAGTTTTTTTCCGTTATTTTTTCTGAAATATTCCCGTAATTTGTTTTTTGATGCTGCACTAATTCTTTTATTACTTTTTAGTATTTGGGTCTGACGACATGCTCGATGACCATGATGTATGTTCTTATGTCTAGTTAAGGAAGTTCTACGACCAAAAGCTTTAGAACAAATATCACATTTATAAGGTTTTTCTCCTGTGTGTGTTCTCATATGTAACTGTAATTTTGTCTCTCCAATAAACCCTTTAGAACAAATATCACATTTATAAGGTTGTTCTCCTGTGTGTGTTCTCATATGTATCAAGAATACTTTTTTACCCTTAAACTCTTTACAACATATGTTACAGGTTTCGGTTCTTGCATCAAATTCACCTTTCGTTGAGTATTTCTGTAAATGACACTGACAATTGGCAAAATCGCATACCTTACAATGAACAGTATGTATTTTCTTATGGTTAGCTAAGGTGCACCTTTGGGTAAACCCTTTAGAACAAATATCACATTTATAAGGTGTTTCTCCAGTGTGTATCCTCATATGCACTTGTAACCTTATCTCTCCCTTAAACCCTTTACCACATATCATACATCTAAAAGGTAAGTTATCTGAAGTCTCTTTCCTCTTATGTACGTATACTAATGACTGTTTAACTTGACTAAAGCTTTTATCATTCACAACAGCTATATTTTGTTCATTTGCAGTTTTAGTTCCTGTGGAGTCCTGGCCATTTTTAAAAACATGTCTGACATTAACCATCGTGTTAACTTCACCAGTTGCATCAGGTTTTTTTCCTGTATTTTTTCTGAAAAATTCCCTTAATTTGTCTTTTAATGTTGCAATTTTTTCGTCACTTTTTGCTATTTTGCTCTGTAGATGACCATGATGTATGTGCTTATGTCTAGTTAAAGGGCTTCTACGACCATAAGCTTTGGAACAAATATCACATTTATAAGGTTGTTCTTCAGTGTGTGCAATTTTTTCGTCACTTTTGGCTATTTGGCTCTGTAGATGACTATGATGTATGAGCTTATGTCTAGTTAAGGAGCTTCTACGACCATAAGCTTTGGAACAAATATCACATTTATAAGGTTGTTTTTTAGTGTGTGCAATTTTTTCGTCACTTTTGGCTATTTGGCTCTGTAGATGACTATGATGTATGAGCTTATGTCTAGTTAAGGAGCTTCTACGACCATAAGCTTTGGAACACATATCACATTTATAGGGTTGTTCTTCAGTGTGTGTTTTCATATGTAACTGGAATTCTTTCTTTCCCTTAAAACCTTTAGAACGAATATTATATTTATAAGGTTGTTCTTCATTGTGTGTTCTCATATGTACCCGTAATAGTCTCATTTGATTAAACTCTTTACAACATATGCCACAGATTAAAGGTTCTTCTAAATATATAGGTGTTTGTGAGGATTCACTTTGACTGTTATCATTGCTAAGAATCAGTGTTGGCTGGTATTCACTTTGACTGTTATCACTGCTATGAATCAGTGTTGGCTGGTATTCATTTTGACTGTTATTATTGCTATGAATCGGCGTTGGCTGGTATTCACTTTGACTGTTATCATTGCTATGAATCAGTGTTCGCTGGTATTCACTTTGACTGTTATCATTGCTAAGAATCAGTGTTGGCTTGTATTCACTTTGACTGTTATCATTGCTAAGGATCAGTGTTGGCGTGTATTCACTTTGACTGTTATCATTGCTATGAATTGGTGTTGGCTTGTATTCACTCTGACTGTTATCATTGCTATGAATCGGCTTTGGCTCATATTCACTTTGACTGTTATCACTGCTATAAATCAGTGTTGGCTGGTATTCACTTTGACTGTTATCATTGCTATGAATCAGTGTTGGCTGGTATTCACTTTCACTGTTATGATTGCTTTCAATCAGTGTTGG
Organism: Mytilus galloprovincialis; assembly: GCF_965363235.1. Lineage (NCBI taxonomy): Eukaryota > Metazoa > Mollusca > Bivalvia > Mytilida > Mytilidae > Mytilus > Mytilus galloprovincialis. Next base: position 75,666,661 of record NC_134845.1, on the reverse strand, counting down.
CTTATTTTCACTGGGGCTGTAAGCATTGCTATGAACCGGTGTTGGCTTATATTCACTTTGACTATTATCATTACTATAAATTAGTGTTGGCTGGTATTCACGTTGACTGTTATCGTTGCAATAAATCAGTGATGGCTGGTATTCACTTTGACTGTTATCATTGCTATGAATCGGTGTTGGCAGGTTATTAGTATGAGATGTTACCATTTCATTTCTGTCACATATTTGAGTTTGGGTTTCTATTTCAGTGGTCTGTTTTGACAGTAATGCTAAATTTGCCTAAAAAATAAAAAGACATCACATGTTCACAGTCATATCTTTATATATTTTATCTATGAAAATATACTATAATATCCTATTACTCAAAACATTTAGAATGATCATATTGTCTAGTCAAGTTAAAGCACAGTCAAATTTCAGAATAGACAAATGACAGATGGATTGGTGTTAAACATCACTTGTAACACTATATATTATGCTACTTGTATTTAATGGAGGTCAGTTTTTATTGGAAACTGAGGAAGCTGGAGGGTACAGGAGAGCACCCAAGACTCTCCTTAAGAAAACTAACGATTCTAGTCAATTTAGATTTCAGGGGAGAGCACCTTTCAAGTGTAAAATTCGAATTCAGATCTCAGTGTCGATTAGCTAGTGATATAGTTGTTCGACTACTTAGAAGACTCAGCCACTGAGGCCCCTATCATAATAGAAATCTTGAATTTGATTATGATTTAGTTTGGTTTCTCATGGATATTCTAATAAACAAAACAAACAAATTTAATATAATTACATAATCCTCAAAAATAACAGTAAGCACATTTGGAGCAGGAGCAGTTTTTTTTTTGTGGGGTAAGTCTTCAGCTTTCTATGTAATATGTATACTGTACGGTAATTGTTTGTCTGTTGGTCTGTTTTCCCTTTTTAGCCATGGCATTGTCAGTTTAAGGGACTTATGTATCGTTTGCCTCTCTTTCAAACGATAAACGAATTAGGTATTCACACCTGGTAAACCATCGAATCTCAACCAAATGTTGAGACGGTAAAAAGTATTCTGGCACTTCCTTTGGTAATATTCAGCAACATTAATATTATACCCCGGACCCTGTCACACTAGGCCAAGATCGCACCACGATCTCTAAAAAAAAATGCTTTTGACGATCGTAGTGCAATCGTGTAGATCGCAGTATCAGGCGGAAACCCGGTTGAAATAGAACAAAGCATTGAACCTCTTTGTTAGAGAAGGCGATAAATGCTTACTGAATTGTTTACTATAGTAACAAAAATTTGTTAATAGAAACAAATAAAATGACAATTTTCTTCTCTATTACGAGGGGGGGGAGGGGGGGGGGTAAAAATTGCTGCAAGTTATGTTTATTAATTGACATCGATTTTATATATATCCTTATTGGTAATTCAAAATCCTATATACCTTAGTATAAGACAAATAACGGATACAAAACGGACACATAACGGACGAGTATTGTAAAAAACGGACGCTTACCGGACCTTTCATCCGTTGAACGTCCGTTCAAAGTTTTGAACATGCTCATTTTTTTCCATCGGACAGAACGGACGTCGACTGATAAAGCGGACAGTCCGACACTGATCGAAATGAAACAGATATCGACCGACGTCTAACGGATAACAACATGCGGCTTACGGACATGAACGAATTCAAAAAAAAGAAGTTATCGGTTCGGCGTCCGTTCGCGCTATCTGGTGAGGTGTGACCGGAGTTTTAAGCACCAGTCACACCTTATTGGATAGCGCAAACGGACGCCAAACGGATAACTTTTTTCAATCCGTTCATGTCCGTTAGACATCCCTTAGTTTTCGTTTTATGTCCGTTCAGCATACGTTTTATCCATCAATGTCCCTTCTGTCCGGTGGAAAATTTTGAGCATGTTCAAAACTTTGAATTAAGGGACGTTCAACGGATGAAGTGTCCGTTGTACATCCGGTAGGCGTCCATTTTTTACAGTATGTGTCCGTCCCGTTTCCGTTTTTAATCCGTACAACGTATCTTTATCAACGGACTCCCAACGGATATCAATTTTGTCAACGGAAACTCTTTTCTTTTATCCGTTAGGCGTCCGTTCGTGCTATCCGGTACGGTGTGATCACAGCTGAAGTGAGAAGTAAACACATCTAGACTTAGATTTAGAATAATGTGTTAAAAAGGGACAAATATTAACTGCGGGACAATACCTTGTGTATACTATAAATATAGATATAAAAGAAGATGTGGTATGATTGCCAATGAGACAACTCTCCACAAGCGAACAAAATGACACAGAAATTAACAACTATAGGTCACCGTACGGCAAATCCCATACTGCATAGTCAGCTATAAAAAGCCCTAAAATGACAATGTAAAAAAATTGTAGCGAGAAAACTTACGGCCTTATTTTTAAAAAACAAAGGAAATAAAACAAATATGTAACACATAAACAAACGACAACCACTGAAATACATGGTCTTAACATAGGACAGGCACATACATACATAATGTGGCGGGGTTAAACATGTTATAGCGGAATCTCAACCCTCCCCTAACCTGGGACATTGGAATATAACAGTACAACATAAGAACGAATAAAAAAAAAACAGTTGAAAAATGCAACTGACCAGAAGTACACAAATACAAGTGGACGTGTATATCAATTTCATTTCAAAAGCACACACGGCGTGTCAATCTAGTACATAGGAGGGTTTATATTCGTGCAACATTTTCATGTACTCGTCTTGCATATGCATGTAGTCAGACAATGGGCGTTAATGACTCATTCAAACACCAATACTACAATCTTTGCAGTTTTACTCCTGTTCATATTGATTATAAACATAGAAAAGACGTTATAGAAAATAACTGACCCACTGACATTTACTTTGGTGAAATTGCTACCCGTTGATATATAATTTGACAATGAAAAAGAGACCCATTCCTGTGGCACGTCTATGTATTCTTTATAAACAAGGAACCACATACCACGATATGAGGCTGTCAGAATAAAGGTCGAGTGTTGAAGATTCACAGTTAAGCACTGATTATGTAAATATAGCGCAGGGGATGCAAATTGTCCCGTGATAACGATTTTTAAAACCAAGTTCTGTAGATAAAGTGATACAGTTGTATGTTGATATTAACACCAGCACTGCAAATGTAAGTGTAGCGATGTAGATATCTAAAAGCTAGCTATTGAGATGTCAAGATACGCAATTTAGGAATAAATTCTAGCCTTTGGAGATGTCAATTACACCATTATTGACTTTATAGCTTCTGTGCAAAACTGCATCTCAAACGCTAGACTATTGATCTCCAGCGCTAGAACTTTAATACTTTAAAAAAACACACAGTTGTTTATTATTTAGACTCTATTACAACCAAAGGTCTCTTCAGAAGCTGCTGTCATAACTACAGACAAGATTTAAATGACAGTTGGAACGTTTTGACGGTTGTATATGTAATTGATACTAAGCTATAGTTGAAAGTTTCATTCACCAGAAGATCTCAACATTGTTCCAGAATATCTCAACCGATACCAGAAAATCTCAACATTACATACTTTATATCATATTTCGCTTAATGCAATTATATAAGTAAAGAAAAAGAACAAACTGTAATTTTATGTTTATAAGGTTTTAGAAAAATACTAATTCACTGATATGTATGAGTTTATCAAAGATATCGCTGTCATTTTGTCAATAGCTGACTGCACTGGCCACATTTACCTGCTTGAGAAAAGTCATTCCGATGTCATTTTAAATCAGATTGGTCCATGTTATACACGAGAGAAACCCTAATTCAATTATCTATGGCATGACATTCTCCTATTTTACAAAAAAACGCATTAATTTTCAGTAAATTGACGAAAAGTCGACCTACCCTATGTTTATTTTGGATAATTTGAACCAGAAAAGCTCAACAGGAAGTGCCAGAATACTTTTTTCCGTCTCAACCATTTGGTTGAGATTAGATGGTTTACCAGGCGTGGTATTGACAATTCACTTGGAAACTCAACATATACCCTCACGACATTTACCAAAACGGAAATCCTGGAAAACCATAGGTCTGTTCTTTGTTCCTTTGTTTTTTTAACCAAAGATGAAGAACTGAATCTTTCATTATTGTATTGAATACCTTAACTACATAAGTGTCCTTACAAACAATGGTATATTGCTGGGTCTTCCAAGTGCTCCACGAAACCTCTTTCTAAATTATTAACATATATTTTATCAGCAATCAAAGCCGGGCTTCATAGTAATAATCATAGTTAATGTGAAACTGCCTATTCTAGAGGTGGCGTGAATCAGTTGTGGATACAAAAAAAATCCAAAGATCTTTTATAGTACATACAATCTAACACTCTTTCATCTGGAAATAGTATTAACACATTTGACTTTTCTACGCTTTACACAAGTATTCCACATTCCAAACTAAAAGACAAATTTAAAGAGTTGGTATTGCTTTGGTTCATAAAAAAGAAACGCCAACGTAGATACAAGTATCGTGTCTAAGGGAGGGATAAATCCTACTTTGTAAAGGATCACTCTGATTCAAACAAAAAATTCTCTGAAACTGACATTATCAAGATGCTTGATATCTTGATGGAAAACATATTTGTTACGTTCGGAGGACCGTCGACATTTCATACAGGAACTTCTTAGGATGAAAGATAAGAAGTTAACAATATCCTTTAACTTTACATTCCGCTATATAGATGATGTTCCCTCATTAAATAATTTAAAACGTGGTGATTAGGTTGAACGCATCTATCCCATCGAACTAGAGATAAAGCATACACCAGATACAGTTAAGTCGGTCTCATATCTTGACTTACATCTAGAAATTGATAATGAGGGTCGGTTGAAAACAACACTTAACGACAAAAGAGATGAATTCAGCTTTCCAATTGTGAACTTTCAATTTCTAAGTAGTACCATTCCAGCAGCACCTGCATACGGGGTATATATCTCCCAAATGATACGATATTGTCGTGCTTGTATTTCCTATCCTGATTTTCTTGATCGAGGGTTGCTGCTCACCAACAAGCTATAAAACCAAAAGTTCATCCCTTCGTACATTTTACGGACGCCATCACGAGTTGGTTGACCGTTATGGAATAACCGTTTCACAGATGACATCGGATATATTTCTTACGTCGTAAACACAATCACCTTCCCTTTCATAAATGTGACCTTCCAAACTAGATATCATTGAGATGGGAGCCATCTCTGTGAGCCCCGCTGTGAATAATGTGCATTAAAAAATTGTATCTTTACCATAGGACATGGGTTTGTCAACTGAAATCAAAGTTTTTGACCTTGACCTTTGACCTATGAAGTTGTAAATAAATTATGACACACCCTTTGGTGTTGGTTTATAAACATGTCAAGTATAAACTTTGAAATGATAAAGGTTCTCAAGATATAGAGCGGACACGATCTTTACCATAGGACATGGGGTTGTCAACTGAAACCAAAGTTTTTGACCTTGACCTTTGACCTAGGAAGTTGCACATAAATTATGACACACCCTTTGGTGTTGGTTTATATACATGTCAAGTATAAACTTTGAAATGATAACGGTTCTCAAGATATAGAGCGGACACAATCTTTACCATAGGACATGGGGTTGTCAACTGAAACCAAAGTTTTTGACCTTGAACTTTGCCCTAGGCAGTCGTTCATAAATTATGACACACCCTCTGGTGTTGGTTCATATACATGTCAAGTATAAACTTTGAAATCATAACGGTTCTCAAGATATAGAGCGGACACGATCTTCACCACAGGACACAGGGTTGTCAACTGAAACCAAAGTTTTTTTACCTTGACCTTTGACCTAGGAAGTTGTACATACATCATGACACGCCCTCTGGTGGTGGTTAATAAACATGTAAAGTATAAAGTATGAAATCATAATGGTTCTCTAGATATGGAGCGGACACAAAGTGTTACGGACGGACGGACGGACGGATGGACGGACGGACAGACTGATCACTATAGGGGACCGCCTTTGGCGGGACCCTAATTATACTATTTACCGGATTTGTTATAAAATGAGCAACACGACGGGTGTCACGTGTAGAACATGATCTGTTATCCTTCCGGAGCACCTGAAATCACCCCGAGTATTTGGTGGGGTTCGTGTTGCTTATTCTTCAGTTTTCTATGTTGTTATCAGGTGATGTTCCTGTCAGCTAACATATGGTGATGTCCCTGTCAGCCAGGCAGAGGGTAATGTCACTGTCAGCCAGGCAGACGGTAATGTCACTGTCTACCAATCAGATGGTGATGTCCCTGCCAGCTAGTCAGATGGTGTTGTCCCTGTCAGCCAGTCAGATAGTGATGTCCCTGCCAGTCAGTCAGATGGTGATGTCCTTGTCAGCCAGACAGATGGTTATGTCCCTGTCAACCAGATATATGGTGATGTCCCTGTCAGCTAGGCAGATGGTGATGTCCCTGTCAGCCAGTCAGATGGTGATGTCCTTGTCAGCCAGACAAATTGTGATATCCCTGCCAGCCAGTCAAGTGGTAATGTCCCTGCAAAACAGGCAGAGGTGATGTCCCTGTCAGCCAGACAGATTGTGATGTGCCTCTCAGCCAGGCAGAGGGTGATGTCCTTGTCAGTCAGACAGATGGTAATGTCCCAGTCAGCCAATCAGATGGTGATGTCCCTGTCAGCCAGTTAGCTGGTGATGTCCCTCTCAGCCAGGTAGAGGGTGATGTCCTTGTCAGCCAGACAGTTGGTGATGTCCTAGTCAGCCAGGCAGATGGTGATGTCCCTGACAGCCAGTCAGATGGTGATGTCCTTGTCAGCCAGACAGATGGTGATGTCCCTGCCAGGCAGTCAGATTGTGATGTCCCTGTCAGACAGTCAGATGGTGATGTCCTTGTCAGCCAGTTAGATGGTGATGTCCCTTTCAGCCAATAGATGATGATGTCCTTGTCAGCCAGTTAGTTGGTGATGTACATATCAGTCAATCAGTTAAGATGTTCCTATTATAAGTCATATGGTTTTCTACTGACCCCCTATGGATCTATATAGGGTTAGTAAAATTCAAAGTGGGTGAGGTCAGAGGTCGAATCCCCTATGGATTTTATTCACCCTCTTTTGTCCTTTGGAGGTCAGTAATTAACCGTAACGAATTGATCACACGCTTTTTCTGCTACGTTATGTTGAAAAATAAACAATGAAACACAACACTGAAAAACATTAATAGATCACGTCACTATTAACGCGTCATGAATCCCCTATGGAATTTACTAACCCCCTACGGTCCAGACTTGGGGTAATTGTAATTGTAATCGTTAATCAGCTGTAATTGATTACAATTCTTCAAGTAATCAGTGTAATCATTAATCAGCCAAAAATCTGATTACATGTAATTTAATTTAATCAATTACTCTTCAAAATACCCTGTAATCATGATTGCTTTTTGATTACATTCTGATTACAATGAAAAAATTCTAAAATTGTGTTTTTGGTCATTAAATGAACCTCTTTGTTATTCATATAAAAAATTTGATAAATTTTTAACATACTAAAATGGTTTGGTTACTTTAAGTATGTCTACTTCAGTAAAAAATAAACTGTTACAGTATTGAAAAGTCATCATTAGCCTAAGCAGAGACATATAATTCAATTATATACCTTTTATCTTGGTAAAAGATATTGTACATGCATATATATTCATCGTTTTATAATGATCTTCATATTATTATTTAATAATAGCTGTTATATATTCAAGTAATACTTTTCTTTAACCCTGAATTATAATCTTTTGTTAATTTTTGTGATTTTTGCTAACTTTGAATTGACAGGTAGGAGACTAATTAAGGTTTGTTTTTATTGCAATTACCAATTGAGTATAGCTGTAGGGAAATATATATGATACAAGATGAATAAAGGCAACAGTAGTATACCGCTGTTCAAACTCATAAATCCCTGGACAAAAAACAAAATCGGGGTAACTAACTAAAACTGACGGAAACGCATAAATATAAAAGGAGAACAACGACACAACACTACAATGTAACTAACACACACAGAAACGGACCAAGCATCAGACAAAATCCCACGAAAATAACAAATATAACATCAAAACCAAATACATGAATTTGGGATAGACAAGTACCGTGACACGTCTTATCGCAATGTCAATTTACACTCAAAAATAAGAGAAAAAAAACGACGCAACGTTAAACTGTAACACACACAGAAACGAACTATAATATAACAATGGCCATATTCCTGACTTGGTACAGGACATTTTTAAAGGAAAAAATGGTGGGTTGAACCTGGTTTTGTGGCATGCCAAACCTCGCACTTTAATGGCAATGTTAAATATAACATAGAAATGACAACATAATATTACAGGACTACAATACAAATAAATAGAAAAACGTATTAGACAAAGAAACACATGATTAATGAATAACAAAAAGCATCAGGTTTAAAATTTAATACGCCAAAAACGCGCCTCGTCCACACAAGACTCACCAGTGACGCCCAGATATAAAAGATCGAAAGCGAAAAAAAGTACAATGGCGAAATGATGTGAATGAATAAATTCGAATCAGACGTGAAAATTTATCTAATTAGCACAAACTAAATTAAAAGTTGGACTAATATGTTGTTTAAAATTCTTTAAAATGTATTTGAACTGGACATGTAAAACGCAATGATTTTTAGTACTTACATATTTTTTACAATTTGATTAAACATTTCTGTTAAAATTTAACCTAGTTTTAACTGGTAACTTTATTTCATCCATATTTAAACCTCCATAAACTGCAACTTGGAATACATATAAATTATGAAAGAGGTCAGAAGACAAACAAAAAACTCTTGATTATGATATATCTTTATTAAATTTAATTCAAAATAATTCAGAGATCATGGTGATAAAGTGTAATGTATATATATGTAGTGAAATTTTAGTTATATTGAATTTAATTCAAAACAAGAGGCTGTCACAACGACAGCAAACCGGATTTATTAATATTTATTTGTGTTCTGGCAATATCACAAGAACCATTACTGATGAATGGTGAAAGTGAAAATCGTCAATATCAAATTTGACCTCCATTTTGTCATCAGCATTAACATCTTAAAATTTGAAAAGCTTAGATTGAATGGTTCATGAGTAAATGCAACAACATGAATGGAAACGCCATTTCACAATCTTTCAAGAACCATAACTCCTGAACTGTAAAAGTCGAAATCGTCATTATTAAAATTGACCTCTAATTTGCCATCAGTAACAACATATAAAAATTTCAAAAGCTTTGGTTGAATGGTTCATGAGAAAATGCACGGACACGACTGGAAACACCATTTTTCAATCTTTCAAGAACCATAACTCCTGAACGGTAAAAGTCAAAATCGTCATTATTGAACTTGACCTCCATTTTGTCATCAGTAACAACATATTAAAATTTGGGAAGCTTAGGTAGAACAGTTCATGCGTAAATGCACAGACACGACTGGAAACTCCATTTTTCAATCTTTCAAGAACCATAACTCCTGAACGGTAAAAGTCAAAATCGCCATTAATGAACTTGACCTTCATTTAGTTGTCAGTAACAACATATTAAAATTTTAAAAGCTTTGGTTGAACGGTTCATGAGTTAATGCACGGACAACATTTGATTCCCGCCCGCCCGCCGTAAATCCCCAAATCAATAACCGACATTTTTGTCACAAAAATCCGGTTAATAATTCAGAGAGCATTGGTGATAAAGTGTAATGTATATATATGTAGTGAAATTTTAGTTAACGTTTATTCATTCACATCATTCAAAATGTTTTGTTTTTGAATTCATTGTAATCAGATGTAATCATGATTACTTTGCCAATGTAATCATTAATTTAATCAGATACTTTCAGAAATGATGTAATCATTAATTTAATTTAATCGTTCAAATGACAAAGTAATTGTAATTTAATCAATTACATTGAAAGTAATCGGACCCATCTCTGCTACGGTCTCATAGGGGTAAACATATGACAGAGTTAAACCAATCACAACGTGATATTTTAACCGCGGTGTGATAATAGTCAGTCAGTTAGTGATGTCTCGGTCAGCCAGTCAGAGGGTCATGTCCCTGTCAGCCAGTCTGATGGTGATGTCCGTGCAAGCCAGGCAGATGGTGATGTACATTAAAACAGTCAATCAGTTAAGATGTTCCTACAAGTCAGTCAGTTTGTGATATTTTTTTGTAAGTCAGTCAGAGCGTCATGTCCCTGTAAGTAAGTCAGATTGTGATGTCCCTCTCGGCCTGACAGAGAATGGTGTCCCTAAAAGCCAGACAGAGGGTGATGTCCTTGTCAGCCAGTCAGATGGTGATGTCCCTGTCAGATAAGCAATTGGTGATGTCCTAGTCAGTCAGTCAGATGGTGTTGTCCTTGTCAGCTAGACAGATGGTGATGTCCCTGTAAGCCAGTCAGATGGTGATGTCACTGCCTAACAGTCAGATGGAGATGTCCCTGTCAGCAGGTCAGATGGTGATGTTCCTTTCAGGCAGGCAGAGGGTTATGTCCCTGTCAGATGGTGATGTTAGATGATGTCCCTGTCAGCAAAGCAGAGGGTGATGACCCTGTCAGCCAGGTAGAGGGTGATGTCACTGTCATCCAGTCAGAGTGTGATGTCCCTGTCAGCCAGTCACAAATGAGTCAGATGGTGATGTTCCTGACAAACAGTCATATGGTGATGTCCCTGTCAGACAGTCAGATGGTGATGTCCCGGTCAGCCAGTCAGATGGTAATGTCCCGTTCATCCAATAGATGGTGATGTCCCTGTCAGTTAGTCAAATGGTGATGTCCCTGTCAGACAGTCAGATGGTGATTTCCATATGCATGTCAGACAGTTAAATAGCGATGTCCCGGTCAGCCAGTCAGAGGGTAATCTCCCGTTCAGCCAATAGATGGTGATGTCCCTCTCAGTCAGGTAGAGGGTGATGTCCTGGTCAGCCAGGCAGAGGGTGATGTCCTGGTCAGCCAGGCAGAGGGTGATGTCCTGGTCAGCCAGGCAGAGGGTGATGTCCTGGTCAGCCAGGCAGAGTGTGATGTCCCTTTCAACCAGTCTGATGGTGATGGCTGTGCAAGCCAGGCAGATAGTGATGTACATATCAGTCAATCAGTTAAGATGTTCCTATAAGTCAGTCAGTTTGCAATGTTTTTTGTAAGCCAGTCAGAGGGTGATGTCCCTCTCAGGCAGGCAAAGGGTGATGTCCCTGTCAGCCAGAAAGAGGATGATGTCCCTGTCAGATAGGCAGATGGTGATGTCCGTGTCAGCTAGGCAGATGGTGATGTCCCTGTAGGACAGGCAAAGCGTGATGTCCCTGTCAGCCAGTCAGATGGTGATGTTCCGGTTAGCCAATCAAATGGTAATGTCCCGTTAAGCCAATACATGTTGATGTCCTTGTCAGCCAGTCAGTTGGTGATGTACATATCAGTCAATCAGTTAAACTGTTCCTATTACATAAGCAATATGGTTTGCTACTGACCACCTACGAATCCATAGAGGGTTAGTAAAATTCATAGGGGGTGAGACCCTCTATGGTATGTTGGGGGTCAGAAAGTAATGGTATAATGAATTTATCGCATGCTGAACTTTTTCTGCTAAGTTATGTTGAAAAATAAAAAATGAAACACAACAACATTAATAGATGACATCACTATTAACGCGTTATGAACCCCCTATGAAATTAACTAACCCCCTACAGCGTTAAACCAATCACAACTTGATATTTTAACCGCGTTGCCATCATTGTCAGTCAGTTGGTGATGTCCCGGTCAGCCAGTCAGAGGGTCGTATCCTTGTCAGCCAGTCTGATGGTGATGTCCCTGCAAGACAGGCAGATGGTGATGTACATATCAGTCAATCAGTTAAGATGTTTCTATAAGTCAGTCAGTTTGTGATTTTTTTTTGTAAGCCAGTCAGAGGGTCATGTCCCTGTCAGCCAACAGATGTGATGTCCTAGTCAGCCTGGCATATGGTGAAGTTCATATCAGTCAGTCAGTTGGTGATGTCCATATCAGTCAGTCAGCTTGTGATATCCCTGTCAGCCAGTCACATTATGATTTCTGTGTGAGCCAGTCAGATTATGATGTCTGTGATAGCCAACCAGATTATGATGTCTGTGTTAGCCAGTCAGATAAGGTCCCTGTTAGTGAGTCATGTGGTGACAGCTCTGTCAGTCAGTCAGATAGTAGTGTCTTGCTGTGACAAAAACAGGTGATAATCACTGTGTATGTAGACATACTAGTGATCTCCCATTTGACCATTATACAGCAGTGTGGACATGGTAGAAGAAAGTGATTTCAAAATCTTGTTTATTTATCCCTGTTTAATCACCAGTCAACACTGACACACATGTATTGACTAATGTTCATTATAGAAACATGAGGAGTTCAATTTGTAACTTTTTTTTTAATTTGTTATGACTTTTCGCTCACACGTATGAATAAAAAAAATAAAAAAGGCCAAATAAAGTTGAAAACAGGACTGTGGTCTTAAAACACTTTTTGTTTGTCTTACTATGTCACACTAAGGTTAAATATTAGCAAATTCCTGCCCATATGCATACATCCACCAAAAGGTAATCTGATGTATTGTGTGGTAATAAGCATTATGTATAAGTTTCATAACATTTGGTTGAGGCAAACTTAAGTGGGAGAACTGAAACCAACTTTAAGACGTTGGAGACATACATGTAAGGAAGAAATAGCCGGTAAAACTTAAATGACTAGTCTCGTTTTCACCATTTGGTTTTTAAAAGACAATTTGTGAATAAATACATACTTGACTTCGACGTCTCATCTGTAGTTTTTTTTCCAAATTTTTTTGACTCCATGATTTCCTCTTCAGTCTAGGCATTCTGTTTCACGCATCAATGTTGCATACCTAACAAAAAAAATAAAAAATCTTATTCAAAGTTATATATGTTATATACAAAACAGTCATGACCGTGTGAACAAATACATTGTACATTATGTACATTATACAGTAGTTATGTTAAATTATTTTTTGATGAAATCAGAAAAAAGTTTTATTTAAGACTGTTCCTACCACATTAAACTTAATTAATAATAATTCCTGTATGTTTGGGGCAATTACCCCCAGACTGAATCCCAGCCTTCCCTTTCATGCCTTTGTGATATGGAACCTTGTGGTACAATGTCAAGAGAGATCCTGACACTTACACGTAAGTTACATATATTGTCTGGAAACTACATATTAAATGTTTGTTTTTGACCATTAATTCATAAACTGTTGGCACCAAAACCTCCAAAATGAATCCCAACATGCTACTTGAGCATGTTGAGGTATTAAACATGGTTGTACAATTTCAGAGCAATTTAAATACTTATAAACATGATAAACAAGTTATTATCTTGAAACTTGAAAAATGTTTGTTTTTGTATCCCTTGTGGACCCCTGATAGCTAAAGGGTTGGGACCATCATCATCCCCAAAATCAATCCCAATCTTTCTTTGTGATATTGAACCTTCTTCAAAAGTTTCATAGAGATCTATTCACTTAAACTATAGTTATTGTCCGGAAACCAAATGTGTCTTCAGACGAGGACATCATTAGCATTATATGAACCCCAAAAATTGCGGTCATATAAAAACAAGTATAGACACACATTTAAAGCAGTTTAAAGCAGCTCTGAATTTGGATTGTAATTGAATACTTGATACAGCTTAGGTTCGTGACACAAAATGATTGTGGTCAAAGAACTGAAAAATTTTAAATTGACCACTGGTCCAATAAACAAACTTTAAGTACATTGTTAGAATCAGCATATCAAAGAACCCCAGGAATTTAATTTTTGATGAAATATTTATTAATTAAACCATATATATCTGTTCAAAGTGAAATAACTCAAACTTATTTCCATGAACCAGAAAAAAAACAGCAAAATAGTTCTCTAAAATTAGATATGATTTAACCACTAAATAAATATGATCTTATATCTACCATGTCTACATGATCTATATCATGTATTTCCATATTATAATGGATTAATAGTTCCCAATATTTTTTATTTCAAACTAATAATATACATGTAGATCTGCAATTTATCTATCAATGTCAACAACTTTATTTACACAATGTCATTGAATGTAATCTAATGAAATATATACTTAAATCTTAATTAAATTCTATTCATCATGTTCATAGTGAATGAAATAACTCATCCTGAATGTTTCTAATCATAAACAATAAAACAAGATATAATTTATCCACTAAAACATTGTTAGAATCAGCATATCAAATGATCAAAGAACCCCAAGAATTCATTTTTTTTTTATAATTGAACAAACTTTTAATTTAACACCCTTTGGACCTCCAGTCAGGGGTACTAATTGTACAAGTTAATTTTAATTACTTGAAGAAGTAATATTAATTTACTTATATTTATAAGTAAATTTGTAGGATACTTATACAAGCGAATTTTATTTACTTGTATAGGTAAAAAAATATTGCCTGAGTTATGTCCCTTAGACATTCAGATTTTTTTACTTGTAGAAGTAAAAAAGTCATCCTATCTTCTTTTAGTGAATTCTTATGATATCAAATTATCTGCCCTTTGCAGATGTTGTTACTAATCATGCTATTCATTGAAGAGTAATTTCATGGACAATGAAAATCCCATTTGTCTGTTATCTTCAGAACACTGCTCATTTACAAGCCCCCAAGGATCAATTTTTGAAGGCCTTGCACAAATACTTAAGATCTTTGCCAAATCAGTTTCTTTGTTAAATTAATGAGATGAAACATTGAACTCTAAAAAAAAATTGAGCAAACCTGGGAAAAATCATTAAAGCTTGAGGACTTTTGTGGGATTGTAAGAAAAATTTACTTATACAAGTAAATTTTTGAGAAAATTAAGGGGAGATTATTTAAACATTATTTATTTACTTATATGTGTATATTTTATTTTACTTCTTCAAGTAAATAAAAATAACGTGTACAAGAAGTACCCCTGACTGACCTCAATGTGGTATATATATTATCTAATTAACAACGAAATAGATACAGGTTTAGATTCAGCATTTTAATAACCCTACATCAGATTATTATGATTCTACATTAATTTTTAAAAAAATCCCCAAAAAGGAAAAAATAGTTCAAAATGTCATTTATCATGTTTATCATCAATACAATATCTATTAAAAATCTATAAAAATTATCTGTAATTATCTTCAGTATGTCTTATAACGAACAATCAATTTCATAATTTATCTATACTGTCCTCCAAATCTTCTCATTAACACTTCATGCACTTAGGAACCCAAAGAATTCAAGTTTTGATGAAAAACTGATTAAATAATCCGTTTTTGGTTTAAAGGGAAATAACTCAAACTTATTTCAATGAACCAGAAAAAATATAAGAAATCAGCAAAATAGTTCTTTAAAATTAGCTACGATCATGATGATTTAACCACTAAATAAATAAAAGTTCTCTCAAATAAGATATGCTGTTATCATCTATTTCCAAACTATAATCAAATATATATAACAAGTGAAACTTCGACTTGGCTATCATGTGTAAAATGAAACAAGTTTTCAGAAAACAGGAAGATGTTGAGTGATGAACCTGAAAACGCATCACTAGGTATAGCTGACTTATATAAAGCCTGAAACCAAGTTTCAGAAATCCATGTATTGTAGTTCCTGAGAAAAATGTGACGAAAATTTTCGACTTGGCTATCATGTGTAAAATGATACAAGAGTTCGGTAAACAGGAAGCTGTTGAGTGATGAATCTGAAAACACATCACACAGTATAGCTGACTTGTATTGTAGTTCCTGAGAAAATGCGTCGGATGAAAAATATTAATGGGACGGAAGGACAAACGGACTGATGGACAGACGTACAGACAGAAATTTCACAGTATATCCCCACTTTTTTAAAGTGGGGGTATAATTAATAGTTCCCAAAAATTTTTATTCTGACATTTGTCACAAACTAATATAGATCTGCAACTTATCTATCAATGCCAACAACTTTATCTACACTGTACACAATGTTATATAATGAAATACATGTAGATATCCTTTAATAAAAATAGATTATTATCTAATTAAATAAAATTATTAGGTTAGATTCAGCATTTGAAAGAACCCTATTCAGGGGCGGATCCAGCCATTTTAAAAGGGGGGGAGGTTCCCAACCTAGAGTAAAGGGGGGTTCCAGCTGTATGCTCCCATTCAAA
This sequence comes from Mytilus galloprovincialis, assembly GCF_965363235.1. NCBI lineage: Eukaryota > Metazoa > Mollusca > Bivalvia > Mytilida > Mytilidae > Mytilus > Mytilus galloprovincialis. The sequence continues at coordinate 75,650,425 of NC_134845.1, read as the reverse complement.
TGCATTGATCGGCCAAAAAAAAGGGGGTTTCCAACCCCCGGAACCCCCCCCCCCCTGGATCTGCCAATGCTATTTATATATACAAAAAATGTGTTGAAATGAAACACACATGTATATACTTATTAATTTTCTATTCAATGGGAAATAACTCAAACTGAATATTTCAAATTATAATTAATAAAATTGGCGCAACTTGGATACTAAAGAGTACTAGTGGACAAATCAAAAACATGCATTGATTTTAAAGTTGGTTGCATGTTATTTCATAAAAACAATTTTTTATCACTTCCGACATGTCCGGTATTAGTTATTTCTTTATATCAAAATGATATATATTTTCAACAAAGTTATCCAACAAATAGTCTGTTAATGAGTAGTTTTCTCTTTTGGTATTATTTTTCCTGTCTACTGTGCATCTGTCCAGGAATTTTCTACAGAAGTATTAAAATTTATTTAGGTCAATCAAAATTTTCGCTCTCGATTAATAACAAGTAGTTTTGGAAAAGAAAGAAAGTATTTTTTTTGAAAGTTGTAAAAATAAACAACCAAACCTCTTTTTTAAAGAAAAATCATTTGTATCTTTGACTTCCGTGATGCAAAACGTAGTTTTCGAAAATAATTTAATGATTTTCTATTTCATTTTTTCAATGTTGAAATTTGGGATTGCAGACCACGCGGTATTAGTCATGTCACAAGTGTCAGCTTGGGGTAATTGTATCCAAACAGTTATCACCCAACATGCCCAAAGGGCAATTAACACCTATTTAATCACTCTTAATTGCCTCTTTTGTCGGACTTGAATGATTACAATTAAAGGTGATACAATTTTTATGATCATAAGCGGTAATTAGATGGAAGTTCAAAATTTAAGACATGGATATATATGTGATATAGAAACAAAAAAATAGCATTCTCAAAATAATTATTGCGTCGCGGATATTATTATAGCATCACAGGGAAAAAATATATTGTCGTGGCACCGCGACGCTAAAACGGCTAAACGGCCTGGCAGGAGAACACTGGCATTAACATACTTTTGGTTAGATCTACTTGATTAATGTATATATTTCCATGTATATGCATTGTTTCAATTTATAAATTAAAATTGCTCATCTCTGGGACTATTATACTATGTCCATGATGTCCAAGCTTAACTATGCTAAATTTATAATTTTTAATGAGAAACACTGAATTTCATAAACATGATAAGAAAGAACATTTTTAGAGGGTGGTAAAGGGGGTTCCTGAAAAAGGAAATACGTGAAATAAAAATAGAAAAAACATTGCACGGAAAATAAAAATCTGGAAAAAACAAAGCATGAGAAATAAAATCATAAATTTGAACATGTTGAATGAAAAAAGTACTAGAAATTTTTACTCAGCCGTATTCGGTTCATGCAGTCTTATTAATAGAAATAAAGACCCTGCCTTCACCTTTCAGCGTCTGTTAGTTGCATCTGAATTAAAAACAAATATCATTCATACTGATTCATGAACTTTATCATGTTTATTGAATACCATACATATACAATATTTGGGCCGAATTTGAATTTAAGCCTAGTTTACCTTCGAATCAAATTTAGGACAAGCATGAGAAATAAAGAGTACTGCCACGAAACATGGCAAGTGAATAAGGGAAGATATGAAGCACGAACATTGAACTAAACACCAGAAAAACGGGAAATAAAACGTTAAAACAGGAAAACAGGTGAAATAAATAGGCCAAAAACTTTGCACGTTAATAACCCTTTAGCATCCACGTTTAAATTTTAGTTGATATAACAACTTTCTTTTCCTCTTTGATATGAAAAAAATATTTTTTTATTATTGCTTTTAGATTTCAGTTTTTTTCTGACAAGAGGACTAATATGATTGTGCAACTAGATATCATTAAATTAAATATCTTTGAATATTAACTGATACTTTTATTGTATTCCCAGGTACAAATAGAACAAGATAAAAACATAAGATACATATGACCCTTTGTATTATAGTAGAAACCGAACATTGTAGCGCCGCAAGGGAACAAGCAGTTCTCTTTCAAATCTCACCATTTTTCCCTCTCAGTGTCACATTGGCGGATCCAGGATGGGGGGGGGGTTCCGGGGGTTGGAACCCCCCTTTTTTTTGGCCGATCAATGCATTTGAATGCGAGCATATAGCTGGAACCCCCCTTTACTCTGGATTAGGAACCCCCTTTTAAAAATGGCTGGATCCGCACCTGTGTCACTATGTTCTATGTACATGAATCCAGTGATATTGTTGGCTTTTTTCAAAACTACCTCTACCCTTTTTTATTGGGAAAATATGCGTCATTTTCATCAAATTGGGAAATTTAAAATAAACAATGAATTTGACTGAAACTTTAATTTACAGACCCATTTTCAAGAGTCAAAACCTGCTTTAAAATAATAAGACTCCATTTTGTGAGTGGTGATACATAAATAGACCCTCAAATGTGTACATATATAGTCATTTTAGGCAAGAAAATTGTTTAAATGAGTGTTTTCAGTTTGTATTCATGCACAATTACTACTGAGACTGCACTGTTTGGGAAAAAAGTTGTCTTTTTGGGAATAGATTTAAGCCATTTTATTTTCAAATTGGGATTCTTCTCCAGGGGAAAAAGCCTTTATTCTCCACTAATTTAAGGTAAACAATATCACTGGAATCTCCTGTTTTAAATGGACACTGCTTTCTGTCTCTATATTGCAACAAAAGTAAAAGGCAAAAGCAATAAAAAGCAAATATGAACATGATCAGATGATAAATAAGGAAATATATGCATAATTTATAGGGACTGAAGGATTCGGTCTATGGATCCCCTTATAACTGTTATAAAGAGTTCTGGATTCACCAGTGCAATTTTTATATCCAATTGAAATTTGTCCAATTATGATTATGACGTCTTGCAAGGCTATTTTTATTCCTTTTTTTTCTGGGACGCCTTGCTACGTATGTAGGAAGGCGTCCCAACAAGGATAGTGATAATTATTCGTACTAGATTGAATTGTGCAATACAGCTCTAAATTTAGACTGTAAACGAATATTTGACTTACCAAAGTTTCTGATACAGTGTTAGTGTGGTTTGGGAGCTTTAAAATTGGGCGTTTATGAAACCAAAATCAATCAAAACAACACAAAGGAAGTTTCCGGAGACACATTAGTTTTTGATTCGGGACGGAAAAGACTTGATTATCCGCGAATTTTATATAGCAATTTAACAAGAAATAGCTTTTCTAAAAAGCTTGCCGTTTTATTAGCTTATTTGGTTGAAAATGGTGATTTTTTTATTTGTAGTATAAGGGTCTGTGTAACACTTATCTTCTTCTTCTTCTTCTTCCAGGTAAGGAACCGAATTCAAATCTTGAATGTATGAGGTCCCGCGAAAACTAACGCAATGTCGGACAACACAGAAAGTTTTCTCTTGGCTATTTACAGGATAAAACGTTCTCTATATATATACAAATAAAACTATTTACAGGATGTTACTGTCTAAATTTTAACAGAGCATGCCTTCAGGGCAGCTCTGAATCCATCAACTGTGTCAGCTGATGTTGCGGATGTTGGCAGTTGGTTCCAGTCTCTAATGGTCCTTGGAAAAAATGATTGTCCGAAGGCGTCTGTTGTGGCCCTTTCTTGGAAGAAGCGGTTTTTACCTCTGGTCCGGCTATCGTTTGGCGTTAGATATTGGTGCCTATCTATGTCTATCAGATCATGTTTGATTTTGAATAGCATGCATAGCCTATTTTGTTTCCTGCGGTCTTCAAGGCTTTCCCATTTCAAAGATGTTACCATTTTTGTTACACAGCCAGGTGTGCGGTCTGTGTAGTTGTTGTTAACAAATCTAGCTGCTCTTTTCTGTACCTGCTCGATTGCTTTTATTTTAGCCTGTTTCGTAGGATCCCATACTGTGCTAGCATACTCAACTGAAGGTCTTACTATTGTTGAATATGCTGCTGCTTTGACCGGTTTAGTGCAATCTTTTAGGTTACGTCGTATGAAGCCTAGTGTTTTGTTTCCTTTTCCCACTATGTTGTCGATGTGTCTGTCCCAGGTTAGATTATTGCTGATAGTAACTCCCAGGTATTTCATATCCAAGAATGTGTCCCTCCCCTGCCGCGCATGCGTTAGATTTAATTAGTATCGGTCAATAAGGAAAATGAAAAATTCGTATAGATTATTAAGGAAATATTACGTTTAATGGTTGTAGTATGAAACCAGTAAACTTTTCATCAGTTTCCCTCTGATAGTGAACAAAACAATTCTATTGTCTTTCAAACAATGTTTTCAAATTTAAAATAAAGTTTATTAATAACCCGTATTTTTTTATTTGAAAATAAGTAGCGCTGTCATAAAAAAAATTGACTGACCATATAGAGACATTATTGGATTCTTTGTATATGGCACTTTTTTTAAAAATAAATTAGTATAACTTACATTAGGAATATGATTTTTTCCCTTAGATCATGAAAAACGGGAACAAATGAGGAATAATATGGTACTCTTTATTTCAAAATATCATGATGATAACCCCCGTAATTATGTTATTTAAAAATGGGTATTTTTGCACAATATCGCATAAGAGATACAATTTATTTGTTGATATAATTTCAGCAAGACAGTAGTCTGTGTTTATAATACGTAATAGACATTGTTTCACAGAATAATATAGTGTTTTGTATTTAAATGATTGACAACAGAACTTACAGAAAATGAAAATGATGGATGTGCTTTAATTATAAGACATAATATTATTGTTAAGTTTGTTTATAGATTCCTTCATTGAATTGCGTTTTTATATTTTAATCAGATCAAAACGTATTTAAGAAATTGTTATTTAATTACTTGACATCTACATGAAGCACGTACACACGTGAATTATGACATGATAGCTATATATTTGTGTTACCTGAAGTGTCCCCAGCAGGCGCTGGTCACCTGGAATATTCTTAATACTACCCAACCAATAAAACGAAGGCAATTAAATAATTTCCTGCACACGAATATTTGAAATATTACAGACTCGACAATAAAAGTTATCTTTATAAGAAATTTCAAAATGACATCTGCACATAATCTTCGAATCCGTAATAATATTGACTGGAAACGTCTATGCTTTGGTGCACCTTTGCCTCGTAGTGCTAAGAAAGAAGTAGTTAACAGAGAAATCCTTGATGGTTCGTTCCAGATAGAAAGACTTATAGCAAAGAAACAGACCCCTCAAAAGGTACTTATCTTGTATTTTATTCCACTATTCTGTGTGTGTGTGTGTTTTTTTTTTTTTTTAATTCTATTTCATTATTTCTACATTCTGTAGTCATTTTTCTTAAAAAAAAAAACAAAACAGGTTGCCTACGACCCAAAATAAAAGTATGAAAAAGGAAAGAAGAGTGAGTATTGGGAAGATGAAATTCGTTTAATAAGGTCACGTAGGAAACTTACAATCTGTGCGGCAATTAAAGATGCAGATGTGATCCCCGCCTCCAAACCATGTTTGGAACACGAAATAGACGTCGAAAATTTTACCGTGGTTGAAATTAAACAGAAATTGAAGGACCATGGTGTTGCCACTAAAATTCGCAAACATGACAAGCTTGTTCAGTTATACAAAGACACAGTGTTACAGAACCATTCGTAAACTATTTTCAGCAAACTCGATGATATCATAAACAGTCCATTCGATCGCAATGTCCATTTTCTTCATTTTTAAATTTATACATTTTAGCCAAAATTATGTTTCCGTTGAAATGACAGTTGTACATAAAACTAATATTCTAGTTATGCATGAATGAATAGATTTTTTTTTCATATGTAAATAGCTTGTTACCATTTTTATGTTTTTGAGGATATTTGTAAATTTATTGTATTCTAAAGAAATTAAAAAAACAAATATTTCCGTTTTTATTTTAAAAAAAAAAAAGAGAAGAAATTTAAACCCGTTTCCATCAAGTCTTTGTCGGTACTACAATTCACATTATCAAAGTATATAAATTTTTTTTTTTTGCATATTTCGGAACTGTAAGCAATATTTTCAATAATATGTTTATATACTATTATATATGTGATCAATAATCTTTTTCTTCCTAATAAAGTAATATTTTCAGATAACATCTTTTTTATTCAATGATTCAAGTTTTTTTTTTTTTTTTTTTATAATAGATACTTTTGATAGGGAATGATTGTATTGATCTATTTCTCTGGTGGACTGAAATCGTTTCAGGGTATGTTATCGGTTGAATTCTTATCGGGAAAAGTTGCATCATATGATAGCAATCCTATATATATGTCAGCATGATAGATGATAACAAGTGAATATTTAAAATTACTGTGATCGTGCTGGTTTTATTTCATGGACTTGTTTATTTATCTTCACACACATTAATTGATGACGCTATTTTATCTGAGAAAACATTACCTTACAGAAAGAAATGCATAATTATATAAAAACAGAACTTCATAAAAAGAGAACTTACACATCAAAGCACATTGTTTTGTTTAGAGACAGGAATTGTCTTTTTCAAATTTAGATAGAGCTGATATTCGCTTTTAATATATAGAGAGAGTCCTTGTGTTTGTCCCAAGAAAAATATACATTGTGTAAACGTGAAGCAGTGCAACTTTTAAGTCTTCATGGATGGATAATTGTTTCATTGACAATAATACAAAATCTTCCTTTTAGATATTACCAACAAAAAATACAACAAAAATAACTATGATTGACATCATAAGGATAAAGCAAACCGGTGATTCTCCAAATTTTACACACTCAAATTGAACACTCAAGTGGAATCTGAAAAAAAAACAGTCACAGTCAGCTTATTGTCGGATGGAACACGAAACAGTGGGGTTACGTGATGCTAAGTCGTTTCTTTTCTGTGTTGAAACTGGTGTCTTTTTATCGTTTTTCCTTTTTTATATGGATTTGTCAGTTTGTTTTCGACTTATGGTTTTGAATTATAGTCCTTTACTACATGTCTTCATATTCTTATTCCGAATTTTTAAAGGCTTTATACTGATATTTTTTTTTAAAGGAAAGAAAACCAGATATAGAAATAAGAAATTATGCCCACAAGGATATCTGTTAAAGGACTGGGTTTTCAATATCCCTTTGCCTTTAAATCTTTCGCCTCGGTTTTTCAAATTGATGGAGGCGAATCCACAGCAAATACACATGATACAAAACAAATTATTTCCGACACAATTTATCTATGGGAGCGGTCTATATCAATTGAGATCAAAGTTTCTGATAAAACAATGTACACGAACAAGCGTATCTATCGTTTGCAAATGGAGTTATTTCCCTTTATTCTTGATAACAAATTTGAGTAGCCTCCCTTAAATGCAACAAATTCTTGGATATGTACTAGCTTCAACGGTGTCCAGTGTGTGTCCGTGTAATTTGTAATTAGTTGGTATTACAGGACGGTTCTTGGGTTGTATTCTAATTACAATGCATTTTTTTGCATTGAAGCTCATTTGCCACTTATCTTCCCAATCCTCTAATGATGTGAGATCTTTTTGTAGTAGGTCACTTTCTGCTTGGTTACTGATAGTTCGATAGAGGAGGCTGTCGTCTGCAAAAAGTTTGGTCTCTGATGATGTTGCTGTTTCTGGCATGTCGTTTATGTAGGCCAGGAACAGTAGGGGTCCAAGGACTGTTCCTTGAGGAACACCAGAGAGTACTGGTACTTGTTCAGAGACAGCTCCTTCTAGAATAACGCTTTGCATTCTGTTTTGTAGGAATGATCTTATCCACCTGTTTGCTTTAGGATTTACTCCGTAGTACTCAAGTTTATGTAGTAGGCGATGGTGTGGCACTTTATCAAACGCTTTAGCAAAATCTAGTAGTATGATATCTACCTGGCTGTTACCTTTTAATTTCGATGCAATATCATGAATGGTGATGATGAGTTGGGATTCGCAAGATCGTCGTTTGCGGAATCCATGCTGTGCATTTGTGAGGATTTTGTATTTGTCGAAATGGTCCATTACGCTGCTGTGTACAATGTGTTCTAGGACTTTGCATGTAATGGAGGTAAGTGATACAGGCCTGTAATTTGATGCCAAGTGTCTTTCATCCTTTTTGAAGAGTGGGACTACATTTGCATCTTTCCAATCTTGAGGGACTTCTCCGGTGTTGAGGGATGCTTGGTACAGTTCTGTAAGTTGGTCTGCTGCTGTCTTTAGTATACAGGATGGTATAGCATCTGGTCCAGTAGCCTTATGTGGTTTCAGGTTCTTCAATAATTTATGAACTCCTTTTACATTGATTTGTATGTCAGCCATGGTGGTATATGGACTTTTCCCTTTATTTGGGAAGTTGTTCAGGTTCTCTTTTGTAAATACGGACTGGAATTGGTCGTTAAGGATATTAGCTTTGCTTTTGTTGTCGCTTTGGAGGAATCCCATTTTGTTCTTCAATGGTGCTACTCCTGTCCATTCCTGACCTTTGCTTTTAATATAGGACCAGAATTTCTTGGAGTTGTCCTTGTAGTTGGAGCTGACTTCTTCCATGTATTTCTTATTGGCTTGTCGTATTTCCCATTGTACTTCTTGTCGTAGTCTCTTGTATCTGTCTTGGTCTCTTTTCTTTTTGGTTTTCCTAGCTTTCTTGTGCGCTTTTTGTTTTTGGTTGATTTTGCGTCTTATTGCTGTGTTCATCCATGGGTGGGTGTGTCTACCTTGAGTCATTTTTGTTGGTACTCGCTTCTCAATGGTTTTTTGAATTTCTGATTTGAAGCTTTGCCACATGGATTCTACAGTTCTGTTGCAGGTGTTTTTAAAGGATGTCTTGAATGTTTCGAGGTCTTCCTTTATCTTATATATATCTGCTTTTTTCCACAGGTATATCTTTCTTTTAACTGGTTTGGGTTTTAAAGGTTTACATGCTATATCAAGTAAGACGATGTCATGGTCGCTGTTTCCTATTGATGGTAATGGTTTACATCTTAGTTTGAATGATGGATGAGAGGTAAGTATTAAATCCAAGGTGTTTTCTTTACGTGTTGGGAAATCTACGATTTGTTCTAAACCATTATCAGCTACGGTGTCTAAAAAAGCTTGACTGGTTCTTGTGGGGTACTGTCTATGTGTGATGGTCTGTTCTTGCCAATTTATATATCTGGTAGGTTGAAGTCACCTCCAATCAAGAAGATGTTTTTTTGATGTTTTGATTTGATGGTACTTATTTCCTCTTTAACTGTATTAAGGTAGGTGTCATCCGTTTTATCAAAATTTAATAAAGTTTTCAAATTTTAGATTTTTGAAATTTTCATGGTAGATAACGTAAAGATATTGAAATTGTTTGCAAGAGTAATGTTTGGGGCCCTTTATAGTTTTCTTTTCGGTGTGAGCCAAGGCTCCGTGTTGAAGGCCGTACCTTGACCTATTATAATGTTTACTATGATAAATTGTTACTTGGATGGAGAGTTTTCTCATTAGCACTCATGCCACATCTTCCTATATCTTTAAACACATATTTTAGTATGCATGTTTCTGGGTCCAACTTGTCGTGTACGGTCACAAATAAGGAGACTATACCAGAAACAATTGAAAGCAATACACCTTATCGCTACTTAGTCCAATCCGGGAAAAACAGTCATTTACACAACTTCCTGTTTGGGTCATGCCGCCGAAAAATAGAAGTCGTCAGTAGTGAGCTGAGGGAGGAAAAACTTTAGAAAGCGACCATTAAAAAACTTTGATAGAGTATGATCCACTTTTTTCGAAATTAAAATTGAAGTAAAAAAATATTTTGTATGAAGTATTTACGGTAGTTTAAACAGGTCTCATTAAAAAGTATCTTGCATGGTGCATTGTTTAAAGATCTTTAAACATGTACAGGGTTCCAGATAGTTTCAACTGGATGAAAAAGTTGAGTAATTTTAGAACTTATCCGGAATGGAATAAATAGCGATTAGGTGTATGGTTTGAAGAAAGACCAACAAACCATGGCCAAATGAACAGACAAAGAACAGTTAACAAAACGGTTAACGTTACACAGAAGACAAATGAGTAATAACTGATTAAAACAAACAACATCAATAATTTGGGGGTAATTTTAAATTTACGAAAGGTCGAGCAATACCAACACAAATAGAGCAGACAATTTGTTACTGTTGTTCAAATACATGTTTGTTAATAGACATTTCCAGTAAGGTATTATCCATTTGAAAATTGACAAACGTCCATTGTCCAATCATTACGTTTAGACACATGACATATATTTCAGTACACCAGACGAGAGTTTCGTTCACGTGATTATACTAAAACTGTCTTAATTATCAGCTGTTGCTAAGAGTAATTGCTATCTAACATGCCATTGTTTCCAGGGGCGGATCCAGCCATTTTGAAAAGGGGGGTTCCAAACCCAGAGTAAAAGGGGGGGGGGGGTTCCAACTATATGCTCCCATTCAAATGCATTGATCGTCCAAGAAAAGGGGGGTTCCAACCCCCCGGACCTCTCCCCCCCCCCCCTGGATCCGCCAATGGTTTATAGTAACAGTCCAACTATTCTGCTCTTCATCTCTGTTGCATCACCTCGCGGAACCTACCCAGTGTATCAATTGTTAATAGTTTATCGTCATAAATATGCAGGAACTTATTGACACTGGAAGTTAAGCAAGCTCAGCATTCAATCAAATAAATCACAATTATGCCTTGTTTTCTTGTTTTCATTATTATTAATTTGACACATCCTCTCACGGTTAAGAAATTAAGAAAAAATATTATAATAAACAAACTATGCAATTTTATTGATAACTGTCCAGTATTACAATTATCTATGTGATTGGAACTTACAAAGGTAAATATCTGACCATGTTTGAACAAACTCATTATTTTATAGTTTGGCAATTAAAGAGGAAACTTTGTGCAATGCTCTATTTTTCTATACTCACACAAGGTACAACGGCAATCCTCGGATTAAACTCAGATGAAGGTAAGGAATCGGCCGAGTTTCACTAGTGTTAGAATGTAGATTGCCATGGTCAGTGAGTTTTCATACGAGTTATCGTTCTTTGTATAGTTTTCCTCAATATTATGTTCCGATATTGTTTTTTGTTTAGAATTTGAAAAAGAAAGAATATAAATGTTGATGAGAAAACGGTTTGTTTATATTGTGCCTCAGCCTACCCAGAAATGTGAGCTAGCTTCCCTAGACTTGTACAATCTTTAAAAATCGGATTGTTTCAGCCAATGCATATATTTTAATAACAAGTGGGGAAATTACAATTTTTCAACTAAACTATCCCTATAGATATCTTACGATAAAACATAGTTTTCTGTAAACACGTCTAAATTTACAAATAACCTGTACATGTACATACATGTAGGTCTATCCATTGCAATTTGTAAGGCCAGGAATGTTTTCCAGTTTTGCACTTTAAAACAATAACGGGAAAACGTATTCCTTAGGAAAGAGCTAGAGCCAATTTGCCTGTTATTTGTTTCATTTGATAAGATAGGTAAAATCATGTTTTAAATAGCCCGATAGATGCTAATTATAGTACATGAAAATACGTCACATCATCTATTTTATATATATACCTTGAACAGGTATTCCTACAAAAACAAGGCCAAGACTATTGATTTTTTAATATTGATTTTATTTTATTATTTACATCCTTTATGCAAGGAGCCATACCACGTAACTTGTCAAGGAGCCAAATAATATCGAACAAATTCAAATCGTGATTTTCTCATTCTGAATATATGTATATCTGAATTTGTCGTCTATAAGATAAGATAAGATAATACATGTATATATTTTAACGGGAGAACATCTTACATCAGTTGGTCATAGATCACCCTGTGTTACTATCACATGTTATATTGCCTTTTCTGTCATTTTAACAAATCGGCCTTTCGTTTTGATACAGATACAACAGCTTCTTGATGTTTTACCTACAATTACGATTTGTAGTGTAACTCATTTGTTCTGTTGTGTTGTTTTATTTTCTGATGACTTAGGTACCGGTGTAGGGACGGTGGTAAAAAAATCAGTACTAGTATCTATACAGTTTGTGAATTGGCGACAAAATTGTTGTTGGCTGCATTTGTTACATATAATACCATATTCAAAAAAGGTTTCGAAAATTGTTTTTTGTTGTTTTGAAACTTGTATACAATGGCCTTATTTTAAGTTATGTGTATATTACACCCGCAACATGTAGGCTTCATTTCTATAGAATTAATTGTCGTGTTATTGGTTATGTGCAGGCACCTACATCAGTTTGACGGCAGTTGTCCCTTGAATATATGTCATAAATATAAACACATGAATAGAAAGTAAGTCAAGAGTATGGAAGTCATAGGATTGCACACAATAAGCGATACATTATTTTTTCTTTGATACATGTAAAATGATTATACTAGTAAACTATATAGTCAAAATGAACCAGAATGACTCTATGAATTAAGCAAACATCCGAAAAAATATAATAGAAACATTAAAATTTAATATAACAACACAAAAAAAAAATGCAAGTCTTCTGAGCGAGATTCGAACCCTTTCTTCAAAACCATCATTTATTAGCAGTTCCGTTCTCTACTAATGGAGCTACGGTGATACTGATTATCATGATTCTTATTAAGAAACTATATCCTGTACAATTTATCGATGTTACAATTTTTTCTTCAAAAAGTTGTTTTTTATGTAATAAGGACACACTAAACCAATTTCATTTTTGAGGGAAAAAGTAGTATGAATAACAACAGTCATAAAAAGCATAACTTTTTGTTGGTTTGAAATGTCCTTCTGGGGAGATTCCCTGTTTTTCCCACCTAAAAACACCCGAAAATCCGCATATTGTACTTTCATCCTTTTTGAGGGTTAATATGTAAATCGAGATATTGATAAAAAAGCATTTTTATTTTTTGTTTATATAGTAAATTTTATTCTGTCGGCACTTTTTGAAATTGGCCCTTCTGTGAAAAAAATCCCCGGCAAATTGGCCCTTCCTCTTTGATTTTTCAGATGGCAGAGAGAACAAGAGAGAAAGAAAGTTAGTACAACACATGCTTAAGTAGAGTCTGTTTCAATACCATAATTTATTGAATGAACTATATAAACAAGTAGAAGTGATATTTGTTTGGGTAGGAGTACAAATAATGATTATAATAGAACATTTGGTTTATCAATATGACATGACGATTTGAGAAAATAACAGTCACAATTGACATTTACAATCATAAAAATATTCAGTTTTCACAGATGAAGGCAAAAAGCATCGTTACAGTTACCGGATCCCTCCATGTTGCTACAGTCTTTGACTTTATGCTATATCTCATACAGTCTGCCCCTAGTATGCCGTCAAAATCATCATCGGGTTGATCTATGTCCGAGTAACTGTATGTAACACTGTCTCCATTGTTTATCCAACGAAATATTCTTTGCTGTGATGTATCCGTCCCACTTATCCACCATAACACCATTCCAGTTTTTTTCTGTAAGTGAATACACTTGCAGTATCAAGTACTATATATACCATGGTTTTTACGAGTTAACATATTTAAGCAACGAATCCGAAGGATGAGTTTGTTTAAATATGTTAATGAGTAAGACACATGGTATATAAAATTTGTAATATAAATAAAATGATTGACAGCTTCAAGACCTTCATCTAATATTGGAAATTGATCACGTTACAGTTTTATCCAATGAAATGGAAGCTAGCGCAAGTCACTTTTGCGCTTCGTGTATGATCGTCTGTGTATTTCATGTAATAGAACCCCTGAATTTGCAGAAAGTAAAGAAAATGTTGGATTTTCCCGATTTTCTTTTTAGTTTTGCGCCCCGTGTATGATTGTAGGCGCAGGTAATTTCATAATGTCATCAGACTGAGGTAAACAAAAATGTCGGATTCCAGCGACAAGGATTAAATAATTATTCTAATGACGGTAAGAATTGTTTTTTTTTTGTTTTGTTTTCAATGTATCATACAAATTAATCATATTTTACAGAATTTTCATCTAATTGAAAAATGCTTTTCTTCCGTTATTTTATTAGATTATTTATTAAAACACAATTTTAATGACTAAAACAATATTTTAACAGTGGCGAATCCAGGGGCGTAGATAGTGTACGTCCCCTAATCATGTTTTTTCACAGATATTTGTAGCCGATATTTATTCCTTTTTGTATAGGTACCCCCCTTTTTAAATCGAAATTTAATTGAATTTTCGCTAAGGAAATGATAGTTTTACATTTTATTTTTTTTCAAAACTGAAAGAAGAAACATTAAGTAATTGTTTCCAAAATTAAGGGAATTCGTAATAATCCTATATAGTTTGTGCTTTTTCTTATAAAATGAAAACAAATGAAGATCTTGACCTTTTAGTACGTTTTACAGTTTCCTAAATATTTTAGAGGCGGATACATTTAAAAAAAAGGTGGAGCTTCAGCCATGGAATAACATGAAAATGAATATGTTATACCATGGCTGAAGCTCCGCCTTTTTTCCTTTGGATTCTAGTCGAGTTGCATATTTAATTAGCAAAGTATGGTACAACATAAATTTGCATATAATATACCATGGTTTTCCCTCACCCCACTTTTTAAGCAAATTATTTCATAAAAAACATCAAAGGAAAACATCCAATTTATGTTACAACAACTAATAGATTTCCATTAATTGTCTTCAACGCATATTCTTTGTGAATGATTTCATGATAATTTTGTATTATAAAACATAATGCACGTATCCAACTGCCATATATATTCGTACCCAGAATAAAGACAAAAGACAAAAAAATAAATATTATAGTTTTTAGCTTTTGTTTTACATGTGGCTGTCATCAACCACTGGAAAATCAAAAGAAAAAAAAAATACTCCCAAAAAACCCAATGACTTATTATTGGTATATTTTTTCCATTTCCCGAATAAGCTGACTTTGCCGTCAAAAGATATTTGCTATGCGCATGCTTGTCAATGACAATTACTGTATGTTTTATGTTTTTACGCAGTAATTTCGAATTGGCATGTTACCAGATAAAAGATCAAGGTCATTCGTATTGGAGACAGCAATTGGACCTCTGATACCATTTATATATTGAAAGAAATGATCAAAAACTTAATAAACTTAATTTTCTGAGTCCATTGAGTAAAAAAAAAAACAGGCTAAAAGTGGCAGGTTGGGAAAAAAGATGGTTTGTTTGGTGTTTGAGGGGAATTGGATGTTCAGAAAGTTCAACAAGGCAAAAGCAACACGAAATGTTCTTGTAACCGTACTTGAAATGAGCAATACGGAAGGTACATGTAGCTCTATAATTCAGCATGTCGCTTACACTTGCAGGGGCGGATCCAGCCATTTAAAAAGGGGGTCCCAACCCAGGACAAAAGGGGGGGTTGCAACTATACGTCCCCATTCAAATGCATTGATCGTCAAAAAAGGGGATTCCAACCCCCTTTTCCCCCCTGGATCCACCACTGTCTTGCATATTCATGTGTAGTCTTAACGAGCACTTGAGATCACTAAGATTTTAGTAGGGTTTATGTGCCCAGTTTGTACATATATAAAATGTATTGTAGATTGTTGTATCTATATTAGTGTTTTGTAGATTGTAGTATCTATTATCGTTGATTTTGTCCATTTGGACGATGACATTGTTTGTTATAATGGTTTTTTGATTTTTGCCTATTTTCTTTGCAATTTATGTCCCGTATTAAGAATACAAAAACAAATATGTAAATTGATCTTCCTGTTTAAAAAAATAAGTGTTTAGTCCATCATATTACTTTTAATTAAATGTCCCGTGACTCGATCAGAATACGTTAACCTTGTATTCAAATGTACGTTTACTGATGCGTGTCAATATAACAAAACAAAAGGTCTCCTAATATTTCTCTTTTAGCATCACATATATAAAAAAAAAACTTTTCTTTCGGCAAAAGAATCCTCCAAGAATGGTATCGTTAATGACGTTTCCATCATTATTTGCAATAATCACACTCTATTGAAGTATTCTGTGGTGATGTTAAAGAAAAATCAGACTGGTGACAACATCTGGCACACTGTAGATACGTCATCAACAATTGTTAAAGTTTTTATTTTTCCTTGATTACATCCATGCTGTCCCACTTTGGAATCTCTTGTAAATTTCGCACTGTACTGACTATATAAAAGATATATATAAAAAACAAACGCATTCAATAAAGTTATTGATAGTAGAAAAAAAATCAGTCAATATTAAATTAAATATACATGATAGCACGTGAGTCATGTCAAATTTAATTACTAAACTGGACCCCTGCTGTTGTTTCAATCTTATCTACACAAACTTGTTTGTGTCGAAGTATCAATCAGCAGGTGGCCAGTTAAATTTAATTACATGAATATCTCTTCAAGGCAAATCATTGTAATGAGTATATACATGTATGTCAAAATGGAATATGGTACAAGTACATATACCATTATAAGTTAATCTTGTGATTAAAAATTGTACATTTTAAGATCATAACAAACAACGTTGCAATCTGTTTTACATATTTTATAAGTTCCCAGTAACAAAACATTGGAATTATTTTTCCTTCACACATGTCACACTGAACAAATATGCATTTGTTCAAAAGATCAAGTAAACCACATTGTAAATACATTTAATAACGTCGTAATTTTTTAAAATCAAAGTAAACAAAGCTTTATTGTTTTAAAATCATAATAAACAACAACGTTGTATTTGTTAAAGATCACTTAGACAATTCCCTAAAAAATATAGTAAACATGTTGTTAATTAAAGATCAAGGTAAACACCATCGTAAATCAAATATCATATAACATGTATACGTAACGTTGTTAACAGAATCGGATGGTTTATCGGTCATTTGTGCCTTCCATGAATATAAGATTACTTGTAAAAAATTCTACTGACATTAAAAGACACAACTGTTTTGTACGGAACCAATGCATGGTAATTATTATTGTTAAACTATTTCAGCAATTAGTCGACAAGTGTTTGAAATAAACAGAGTTTTCATTATATCTGAGTATTTTTAATCGTTTTAAATTAAAAGATGAAATTTTAAGAACGGCAGATGAACACATTAAAATACAAAACACAATTATTGATGCTTACACGATTTCTGTTGCAATAACAGTACCTCAACGTGCATGAAATTGATTTATGCAAAGAAAAACAAAATACCAAACTACTCAATTAATTGCAATTAGGATATACCAATATTTACCCAACTATTAATACATTTCCTACTATGTATTGAAATGCAATCGACTCATTATTTTCAATAAGCCAATCAAGTGTCTTTGTGTTCAAATGTTGGTAAAATATCGGTGAAGTATATGAATTTGATTTGTAAAAGTCAAAACAATTCACCGGATTATGATGTAGTTTTAGTATGTTCATTTATTTATTTGAAAATAAAAATCAATTATTTTTTAAATTCATGTGTTATTTGAGAAGCACATTTTTACAAAATATCATGATACTTTATAAACAAGATTTGAAATAGAAAACAATTCCAATATATTTAGATGAAGAATGCCTATTCGAACAAAACTTGGACGGTGAAGGTTAAGCTTCAATATGCAACACCTATGGAAATATCTGGCAAAAAGATATGCCTGATTACTTCTCGGACAACACATTAACCGTTAATCAACAAGGATTAATAAACATTTCTCATCTAAAAAAAGTGTAGTAGAATGGTGTTCATTATTCTACTTTCAGAAATATAGTTCTTTTTTTTCATGTTAGATAATTTCAATATTTGTTTAATTTAATAGATTTTAGTTTTAAATATTGTTGATTAAAACAATACAATACTTTATATTCAGTAATTTATCGATTAGAATGGTAAATTATAAAACAATTTTTATAAAAATTCAGAACTATCGATTTTTTTTCATAGTATTAAGGATTTTCGCTCCTCTTGTTTTTGAATTTTTGCCAGATATTCGGAGTCCTCTTGTTTTATCCATGTAGTGCCATTAAAATAAATTCCCCAACTAACCCCTACTTTTCTTTACATGATTTTATTACACATAGTTTAAAAAGCCATATTTGAAAATACTATAAAATCCTTGTTATTTTTCATCATTTCTTTTTAAAGAAAAAGGGTGCAAATGTTAAATGTATGAAAAATTCTACAGAGAATAAATTCCCGCCAAATTTTCAATGGCTTATATCTCGAAAACAAGCATATCATACGGACCCTTCATTTTTTTCTGCATTTTAGTTCCTTAATTTAAATACCATCAATAACACTAAACAGGTTAGAAACTGGCGAAAGTTAAAAAAAAAACATCGGAAAAGGAGACAATTTTGAAAAAAATAAAAAATAGTTGAGTATGGAATGATTGTTTATGAGACCGGTGTCCGACTATCAAAGTCAGAATATCGTGTATGTGAGCAAAAACAATCAGACACACCGAATAATCATCTATAAAAGACTCCGACATGAAATTTAAATTCAAGAATTTCAAACGATGTACCGATACAAAAGCTATTGTAGTATGACATAAACATCGCTTATTCAATTTATATTAAGACATTTTAAACCAAATATGAAAAAATTCAAACTGTCACTCCAAATCCAAACACGTTCCAACTCAAAAGTGTGGTTATAAAATTGAAAATGGAAATGAGAATGTGTCAAAGAGACAACAAGCCGACCAAAGAGCAGAAAACAGCAGAAGGCCACCAATGTGTCTCCAACACAGCGAGAAAATTGCGCACCCGGAAGCGAGCCCAAACTGGCCCCTCCAAACAAATATGTGCACTAGTTCAATGAAAATGGACATTACACTAAACTCCGAAAGATATAAACGAACTAAAATTAAAACACATACAAAATTAACAAAGGCCAGAGGCTCCTGACTTGGGAGAGACTCAAACATGCGGCGGGGTTAAACATATTTTGTGATATCTCAACCCTCCTCCTATATCTCTAGTTAATGTAGAATAAGCAAACACACAGCAATACGCACAGTACAATTAAGTTTAACAGAAGTTCGAGTCCGGTGTCTGAATAGGTAACAAAAGAAACTGAGCAAAATGACAATGATACATAAATTTTCAAAGGACTACTAGCAGTTACTGACATACCAGCTCCGGATCTCAAGTAAACTGATTGAAAAATTATGTGTTCATATTATCCCTATGTCGAGTAGATTTAACTTCAGAATTTTTTTCAGAACTTTCGTTATATAGATATCCTGAGAACAATAATGTAGCCAGTTATAAACAGAGGAGTTCTTTTATTTTTTTTTAATTTGCTTTAAGCTCTAGTAGAATCAGATCCAATGTGTAAAAAGATTGTAGCTAACCCTTGTGTTTGATATGGAGCAAGGATTAAACTTCGAGTTCGAGTTTAAATTCGAGTTCAATAAAGGCAACAGTAGTATACCGCTGTTCAATAGTCATCAATCGATTAAGCGGAAACAAATCCGGGTAACAAACTAAAACCGAGAGAAATACATCAACTATAAGCGCAAAATAACGGAATAACAGAAACACTGAGCTGCAACAAAAACAAACTTGCATAGAAACGGACTATTTGATAACAGCTGCCTTATTCCTGATTTTAAGAAAAAATGGTGGGTTGAATCTGGTTTTATTGCAAGCCAAACCATCGCTTAAATGGCTATTTTAAAAATACCGATACAATGACAACATTACGTGACAGGAATACAGAACAAACAATCACAAGAACAATCAGGACAGAGAAATACATAAATAAATAATATAATAGTACATTACAACATGTAAACCACAGAATAACAACGAACACCTCCGATGAATTTACGACAGTACACCACAAACGGATTATAAACTGTGCATCACAAAAATGAATCAAAGCCACCAAGAGTGACGTTTATTTTATCACAGGTAAATTTCTAAGAATAAAATAGATTGGTTGTATTGTAGACATGTACAAGAATATAACATTATAGTTGAGTAAGTAATTGTGTTATTTTATGTATTTTCTGACCATGTTAAGAATATTAAAATGGAATTGTGTTTGTAATGGTGTAATTACTTGTATTTTTTAACCATGTCGGTATTTCGTCTCAATCAAAACTGTAAAAAAAAAAAAAAAAAAATCCTGTGCATAAAGTTGCTTTAATTGAAAAATCATATCAATGAAATAGCTGATTAATTATCTTAACTTTTACATACATATAGAAAATAAAAATAAAAAACTGTAATATATGGCAAGATCCTCTATGACCAAACAGTAAACACAATTGAAAACAAAGAGAATAAGACAAAAACACTGTAGACGAACCATGAGTTACTGACTATACTGACAAATATGACATATGTGAAATGTACCGAAAATACAGAATTCAAACCATAAAAGGTAAGACATTACAAAATATCTAACTAGACTTACAACAAAGCATCATAACTAAATACAAGTGTGTTGGATGTATACATACCGTCGTATAGCAATGCGAATTCACTCTCGGCAAAACAGTCATATTCGAGAATAGGTCATCTTTGGTATTTAGCAGACCAGACGACGTAGATGGTAAACCAAAACTTTAAGTCGGGGACAAATGTCCTTAGTGAGTTTAGACACAGACACATCGTATAGATCACCCAATTTGTGATGGTGTCCATAAAATTTGGAGGAATGGAGTTATCTTAGGATATCATTGATTAGACAAGAAACCGTTTATTTTGATTAAAAAGTTTTACTCTTTTTAAAGAAATAGATTATTTTTTTCGGGTGGTAGTAAATTTAGACTTCATCATCATCTAAAGTACACAACACAGCAAGAGTCAACCTTAAATTGACGTTTTAAATTTACCATGTTCCAAGGGTTATATCTATCATGTTGACCTTATATACTTGTGTTTTGGTTGTTTTGTTGTAATTAAAATCCCCAGCGTGACCAAACATGAAAAGTCTACTGTCGGTTTTATACACAACTATAGACAAGACACAACAATTGCAGAGAACAACCAGCGATTAACACTGAATTACAGGCTTCTAAAAAGAACAAAAAGAATACTAGTATGGTAGGGTTAAACATGAGTCTGAACGTTCAACATGGGTCAGTGGTGTAATAGCTACATAAGAACTGAAAACCTGTAAAACTAATCAGATCGGTGTAAATATAAACAAAAATATTCTATTCTATCTACAAAACTCATCAATATATTTTCATTGTAAAATACAGAGTACACATTTATTTTACTTTAAATTTGTTTAATTTTCGGTTCTGTGTTTTTCTTTGTTTTCTTTGTTTTTTAATCAAACTAAAAATTTAATATTTGTGCTAATCATATCAGGTATACATATCTCTGTAAAATGATGTTACCGACAATTTCTATAAATCTGTAATATTTATTAACATTATTTAATATCAATAATATTGTACGTACCAAATTTTTCCATCAGAAATGGTAAAAGAATATATTCTTTTCTTGCTGTTTCAATGGTTAAAAGATTACCATTGTCGTTGACGCATCTTAGCTTTGAATCACTCCATGTTAGATGCTAATAATAAAACATTATACAGGAATCCAACTGCCATATATATTCATATCCAGAATAAAGACAATCTGCAAAAATAAGACATAACTTTTTTATAACTTTTTTTACATTTGCCCTGGAACCAGTAATCAGTATATTATCACATTGACTAACACTATTAAACGACTGCTGTAGAAAGTAATCTACTTGAAAAGTCAATGTGAATATCGGTAGGAAACAAAGGTGTGATACAGACACCAATAAAAAAAAACCGAAATAAGCGACTTTATGTTCAAATATGCTATGGTCGGGTTGTTGTCTCTTTGACATATACCCCATTTCCATTTTCAATTTTTAAAAGACAACTAGAAACCAACATAATGAGTACAAAAGTAGTCACAATATAAAAGACGCTTGTAGTCCAGTGTTGTGTTGATGGTTGCCGTCTATCAATACATGTTTGTCGTTTAATACTACAGCCCGTATTTTTTTTATGTATATATATATAGTTATAATTATCCCCCATAAATATGGGTTGGACTGGTATGCTCAAAATACAAGCTTTAACCCCTGTTTCGAGACTAGTATTATTTCATGAAATTTGTAGTATAAAGTGCATTGACAAGTTGTTATGATATTGTAATTATTATGTTTATTTATGTTGGCCTAATTTGTGTTGTATGGCCTGATAGTTGTTTACCAAATAATCTTATAACTGTGCAGTTTAGGAATCACTGGAACAATCACAGAATGATTGGAACTTTCTAGAATGATCCTTATAAAAGATGCGTAATTTAAACTTCTACGTTATTCCAGAAACTTCCGTTGTAACTTTCCAGGATTTTCCACAATGTTCCATTATAGAGTGTTCTAGAATTTTCCATTGACAACACTATATATACAGACACTAAAGTTAAACTCTGATAATTAAACTTGGACTTAGACATTGATAGACATTAGTATTCACGGCATTTGGATTGACACTTTTATTCTACAAACAACATCATACTGGATTGTGACCTTAGTAGTGAACATAATATTCAGATTGGATTCCGAAAGATTTCCGGATACAGATAAAGATAACAGATTGGACTCATATTTTGACAGTTAAGTTAACAGTAATATTTGTGTAATACCTTTTGTAAACTTTTGTATATTAAATATTGTTAAATTTTACTATTGATTTGTGTCTTTTGTTGGCTACAATTTAAAGGCGATTTCTGGCCGTAACAGAAATTGGGGGCTCGTCCGGGAGACTGAAAATATATTATTCAAAATTTTTTCAATATTTTTATTATAACTAGCCAACAAAATTCTACAAAATGGCATTTGATGCCGGTAAATTTTTGAAAACGCCAGACCTGGAGAGTTTTGATAATTTAAAGAAAGACGAATTAGTGTTGCTTGCTAAACATCTGCAGTTAAATTTTAAAGTATCTATGAGAAAACAAATTATAAAAAATTTGGTTATAGACAAATTAGTTGACGCAGAAATTTTAGGTGAAGAGGCTCTTGAACTTAAGGTCGAAAATGTAGATGCCTTTAAATTAAAACAGCTTGAATTAGAACATGAATTTAAATTAAAACAAGCAGAACTGGAAATGAAGGAAAGGTTGGAAATAGAGAGAAAAGAAAAAGAAGATGAATTTAAATTAAAAGAACTGGAAATGAAGGAGAGGGAGAAAATAAAAGAAGATGAATTAAAATTAAAAGAACTTGAAATGAGAGAAAGGCTAGAGATGGAAAAACTGAAAATTGAAATGGTCAAAGAAGAAAGCAACACTAAAGTCCAGTCGAAATCAGATTATTTTGATGCAGCAAAAAATATACGTTTGGTTCCAAAATTTTGTGAAAAAACAGTCGATAAATATTTTCCACAGTTTGAGAAAATTGCTAATAATTTGAAATGGCCAAAGCCATATTGGACTACAATGCTACAAAGTGTTTTTGAAGGAAAGGCCGCTGAAATATACTCTGCACTTCCATCAGAAAAAAGTTCCGATTATGACACCGTGAAACAGGAAATTTTGAAAGCCTATGAGCTAGTACCAGAAGCATATAGACAGAAATTTAGATCTTATAAAAAGTTTGATTCGCAAACCTATGTGGAATTTGCTCGGGAAAAAGAAGATCTATTTGATAAATGGCTTACTTCAAAGAAAACAGATAACAATTTTGATAACCTAAGACAATTGATGTTATTAGAAGAGTTCAAACAATGTGTTCATTTAGACTTAAAAACACATTTAGACGACAAAACTGTTGGGACAATACATGATGCAGCTGTAATTTCAGATAATTATACCCTTTCACATAAAAGAAGTTTCAAGGGTCAAAATGTTAATACTTCCAGTGGAAATTACAAAAATCAAAGCACTGAGCATACTGATAGTAAGCCTGTTCCACAGAATAAGAGTCAGTCCAGTTATAATATGTCTAGTCCAAAATTTGATACTTTTGAGAAGAAGTCACTGACTTGTGCTTATTGTAAGAAGATTGGTCACCTGATGGCTGATTGTTTTAGACTCCAGAAGAAGAATGAACGAGATAATAAGCCGAAGACCAGTGCTTGTACGACACCTTATATTACCAGTACATTGGAATGTCCTGCGAGTCGGGCTTTTAAGTCCAGTTTTTGTGATTATATGGAGGAATATAAACCCTTTATGTCTGATGGGTTTGTTGCTATTGTTGATGATACCACTCTTCAGCCTATTAAAATTTTACGGGACACTGGAGCTTCTCAGTCTTTATTGTTAGAAGGTGTGTTGCCTTTGTCCGAGAAGACTTCTGTTGGTGCCTCCGTTTTGTTACAAGGTGTAGAGTTGGGTTGTATAGATGTTCCTCTTCATCGTATTTATCTGAAGTCAGATTTGATAACTGGACCAGTTATTGTGGGTGTTCGTCCTAATCTCCCTGTTGAGGGTGTTACATTATTGCTAGGAAATGATCTAGCTAGGAACAAAGTGGTTGCTGAACCAATTGTTACCAGTGAACCAGTGGTGGATGTTAAATCACCTGAAGATGATGCTGAATTCTATCCAGCTTGTGTTGTTACTAGGGCGATGGCTAGAAAACAACAAGATGAGAATTTGCAAGAAGACCAGTTTGATTACATGGACCTTTCTGACACTTTCCTAGCTGACATTGAAGGTCCTGGTAACTCAGAAAAGGCAATTATAAAACCACCTAGTGTTAACAAAAATGTTATTATGCCATGGCCAGATGTAAACAGCCATTCATTAGACCGAAAGAATTTATCTGAAGAACAACATAAAGACCCTGAGGTTCTTCAGCTCAGCCAGAGAGCTCAACCACAGGAGGAAGCAGACAAAGTGGCCGAATGCTATTACCATCAGGACAGCATTTTAATGAGGAAGTGGAGGCCTCCTGATGCTACCCCAGAGGAGGAATGGAGAGTGGTGTACCAAGTGGTGGTGCCTAAAGTTTATAGACAAGAAATTATTGGTCTTGCCCATGACACCCCCTTGGCTGGACACTTAGGTATAAGGAAGACTTGCCTTAAGATCTTGCAGCATTTTTACTGGCCTAAACTTAGAAATGATGTTGCAGAATACTGCAAATCATGTCATACATGCCAGGTTGTTGGTAAACCTAACCAGAAAATACCACCAGCACCACTCCTGCCTATTCCAGCCTTTGACGAACCTTTCAGCAGAGTTCTAATTGACTGTGTTGGACCTTTACCAAAGACCAAGACTGGAAATGCATATTTATTGACAATCATGTGTACATCTACCCGCTTTCCTGAAGCTATTCCGCTCAGAAATATCAAGACACCTACTATCGTCAAAGCTTTGATCAAATTTTTCACATTAGTAGGACTTCCTAAGTCTATACAGTCCGACCAGGGATCAAATTTCATGTCAGGTTTATTTCAGCAAGTCGTATACCAGTTAGGGATTGCTCAGTACAGATCAAGTGCTTATCATCCAGAATCTCAAGGTGCCTTAGAACGTTTTCATCAAACATTGAAGAACATGATTAGAACTTTTTGTCTTCAATTTGACAGAGACTGGGATGATGGAGTTCACTTTCTACTTTTTGCGGTTCGAGAGGCTGTTCAAGAATCCCTTGGATTTAGTCCCTTTGAGTTGGTATTTGGTCATACTGTAAGGGGACCGTTAAAATTGATTAAGGAAATGTGGCTTACTGAACATACTGACTTGAATCTTTTAGACTATGTATCTAGATTTAAAGAAAAATTGTATACTGCTTGTCAAATTGCTCAGAAAAACTTAAAAAATGTACAGAACAAGATGAAAATATGGTATGATAAAGATGCCAGGGACAGAGTTTTTGAGCCTGGTGATAGCGTACTTGTATTCCTGCCTGTCCCTGGACATCCTTTACAGGCTAAATATTGTGGTCCTTATACAATAGAGAGTAAAATTAATGATTTGAATTATATTGTAAAAACTCCAGGTCGGCGCAAACAAAATAGAGTGTGTCATATTAATATGTTAAAACCATATTTTGAGCGTACTAATGTACTATGTGATAGTAAACCAGTTGCCACTTTAGGCATGGTTAAATTTGAGAACAATCATGACAAACCAGATGTAATTGAACCAACTTTTAGTTGTAAAACTATGGAAGAGACAGTTAGATTGAAAAATTCAGAAATTTTGTCAAATTTAGATTCAAAACTTGCACATCTGTCTTTTGATCGTAGAGAAGAAATAAAAACTTTGGTATTTTCTTTTAAAAATCTTTTTCCAGATGTGCCAAACAAAACCACTGCTGTTTGTCATGATGTTGATGTAGGAGATGCTTCTCCAATTAAGCAACATCCTTATCGGCTCAATCCACTCAAACTTGAAGTTATGAGAAAAGAAATTAAATATATGCTTGACAATGATATTATTGAACCGAGTCACAGTGAATGGAGCTCTCCTTGTCTCCTTGTGCCAAAACCAGATAAAACTTTTCGTTTCGTGACTGATTTCAGAAAAGTAAATTCAGTCTCAAAATCTGATTCCTATCCGATTCCAAGGATAGACGATTGTATTGACAATATTGGTCAAGCAAAATTTGTGAGCAAATTTGATTTATTGAAAGGTTATTGGCAAGTTCCATTGACACAGAGAGCTCGTGAAATATCAGCTTTTGTTACACAAGATGGCTTATTTCAATATACTGTAATGCCATTTGGCATGAAAAGTGCTCCAGCTACATTTCAAAGAATGATCAATAATGTTATAAAAGATTTAGACTGTTGTTATGCTTATATTGATGATCTTATTGTATGTAGTGATAGCTGGGAACAGCATTTAACACATTTATATGATACTTTTGATAGATTGTCAAAATCAAATTTGACTGTTAATCTTGGTAAAAGTGAATTTTGTCAGGCCACTGTTGATTATTTAGGGCATACAGTTGGCCAAGGTCAAGTAAAACCTATTATGGCTAAAGTGGAAGCTATTTCCAAATTCCCACCTCCTACAAATAGAAAACAACTTATGAGATATTTAGGCATGATTGGATTTTACAGAAAATTTTGTTCAAATTTTGCTACTGTTGTTCAACCATTGACTCATCTTTTACGGAAAGATTCTAAATTTATCTGGAGCGGAAATTGTCAAAAAGCTTTTGAAAATAGCAAATCACTTTTAATTAATAGTCCAGTTCTGATTACTCCAGACTTTGAAAAACAATTTAAACTTGCCGTAGATGCAAGCGATGTAGGAATAGGAGCTGTTTTATATCAAGAGACAGATGATAATGTTGAAAAACCTATATCATATTTTTCTAAGAAATTGGATAAACATCAGAAAAATTATTCAACTATTGAAAAAGAGTGTTTTGCAATGTTGTCAGCACTTCAACATTTTGATGTATATTTGAATCCCACTGTATATCCTATTCTTGTTTATACTGATCATAATCCTCTCACCTTCATGCATAAAATGAGAAACAAGAATCAGAGGTTGACTAGGTGGAGTCTATTGTTACAGGAATATGATGTAATTGTAAAACATATTAAGGGTAAAGATAATGTAATAGCTGATGCTTTATCTAGAGCTTATTAAATCACTTTGTATATATTATGTATTTTTGTTCATATTATTCATGATAAGTTTTTGTTACACTAAAACTTCTTTTAAGGGGGGAGGTGTTATGATATTGTAATTATTATGTTTATTTATGTTGGCCTAATTTGTGTTGTATGGCCTGATAGTTGTTTACCAAATAATCTTATAACTGTGCAGTTTAGGAATCACTGGAACAATCACAGAATGATTGGAACTTTCTAGAATGATCCTTATAAAAGATGCGTAATTTAAACTTCTACGTTATTCCAGAAACTTCCGTTGTAACTTTCCAGGATTTTCCACAATGTTCCATTATAGAGTGTTCTAGAATTTTCCATTGACAACACTATATATACAGACACTAAAGTTAAACTCTGATAATTAAACTTGGACTTAGACATTGATAGACATTAGTATTCACGGCATTTGGATTGACACTTTTATTCTACAAACAACATCATACTGGATTGTGACCTTAGTAGTGAACATAATATTCAGATTGGATTCCGAAAGATTTCCGGATATAGATAAAGATAACAGATTGGACTCATATTTTGACAGTTAAGTTAACAGTAATATTTGTGTAATACCTTTTGTAAACTTTTGTATATTAAATATTGTTAAATTTTACTATTGATTTGTGTCTTTTGTTGGCTACAATTTAAAGGCGATTTCTGGCCGTAACAAAGTCTCCGAGGCAAGGCTGGATCCAGCCATATTTTAAAAGGGGTTCCAACCCAGGATAAAAAAAGTGGGTCCAACATATGTCCACATACAAAAGAATCTTCCATTGCGACGGTGTTTATTTTAACACAGAATTCATACGCAAGTCTTTTCAATTGATTGATAGGAATTAAAATGCAAATGTAAACTAGCGAGAAGAAATTATAAAAAAAAATCAAAATCTATTTAAGTCGACAAGGGAACTGGGAACAGTTGCGGATACAAAATTGTAATCGTGTAAAAGAAAAAAAAAACATCAACATTACTATTTCAAATGTACTGCTCTGCAAAGAGAGTTATCGTCATGGTATGTCACGTGAAGTTGCCTTTCGTTTTTACCTTAGATTTTCAAAGGCACAGTTTTTAGGGTAACCTCTGAACAATACCATTGCTGTTATTCGTATACTAACAATAACATAAAAGTACCCTGTTTCTCGGGAAAGTGTATTGCTACTGCTGGTATAGATACCTTCAACGTTTTTAGTCCTTTCGCTCTATCAAATATTCGGCTTTGAGCATTCCTGTTGAAAATAAATCGAGAAAAGCGCCTCGGACGCATGAAATTTATAACGTGGTATTTTCATTATAGAAGACACCAGATTATTTGAAAACATAACAATATTTACAGGAAGTGTAGAAGATTAAATAGATTTATTACACAATAAAGATGTAGCATAGACGTTGAGAATTTAAAAAAAAACTAAAGTTCTGGGGACTTTGTTGCTACATCTATAAAGACAGCGATGCAAATATCTTGCCACCATACATTTGCGTTGAATGAGTATATTTTCAGAACAGCTTGCTAACATAAACAAAAAAACATTTTTTTGCTATCTAGTATCTGTTTTTTTTTTAATTTTTATTTTGAGATGACCCCTTGTTTTGGTCACCGGTAGTCGTAAGTCTAAAGTGTAATCCTAGGTATATACCTAGTTTCCGCAAATGTCTATTTATCGAACACTGGTCAGTAGAGTCTACATATTTTTTACAGCAATTTACTAATTTTTTTTAATTTTCGCGAATTTCATTGGAAGATGATAACGTCGCTGGGCTTCCAAAATGTAGTATGATACAAATTAAAAAAAAAAAATCTCACAAACAGGCTTTGAAAATTCGGTTGAAATATTTGCGTCCAAAATATTATATGTGAACTTGAAATTTTTTGTACATGGCTGTGAAAAAAAAACTTGGACATTTCAGGATAATATAAAAAACTAACTTTATTTTCACAGAAATAAAGAAATCTACAAGTGTTTGCTTTCCAAAATAATTATACGACTATTTTCAAGTTAACATACAACATTTTGGAAGTAAACTTTACAAACAATTCAGATTGGCGATTTTGTCACATGCCTTATTTCAAATGTTTTGATTGGTCTAAATGTGTGATATTTTGGAATATCCGAGATTTCCTCCCGCCTAAAAAATTTATATACGACACTTTAGAACCTCAGCGACAATACGAACTTTAAAAAGTAGCAGTATACACCAAGGAGTATAAAAATACATGTAGTAAAAAACCCTTGGCTAAAAAAAAAAGAAAAAAAAAGAAAAAAACCACCTAAAAGAGAAACAGTCCACAAAATAATTCACAGAAAATAAAATATTGAGCAAAATAATCATGTGCTCGTGAAGGCTTATCATTTCTTAGTGTTGATCACAGATTCAGAAATAAGATGATAAGTCGTATGTTGTGTATTCATAATCGAGGGAAAGACAACTGTATCATATCTATGGTTATATGCAACGGAGTTATTACATTATACATAACGAAGTTATGTATAACGGTAAATCAAATCAAAATGGCGATATAGATTGCAAAACAAAACTGATGTTATTTATTCTACAAAATTATGCTATAAATGTATAAGCATACACAAACAACAGTTTTATTACAGATTGGAATACAAATCGATAGAAATTAACAGTGACCCTCAAATTGCTATCTGTTTATCAGATGTATATATTTTTTTTAATTATCCTTGACATATTGCCATTTTAAACATCATCCTTCCTACTAGTATCATTGTTTATCATAAAAATCCGGCAACGTTTTAATGTGTTATGGTAACTGTATCGAAATACCCTCCCCCAAAGACATTTTCTCTAAATAAATAATTCAGTAATTACTTTTAAGGTTGTTCTTTGATGAAAATGAGATTTTTCATGTGTTTATCAATGCGATATAATCTTATTTAATCAGATAAACATGATAAAGGCATACAAATTTGTTAATCTCATGTTGTATCAAGTCTGTTTAAAACGATATTTACAGACAAGAATATCTTAAAATTTCTGAACAAAAAAAAGGAAGAGGTTGAATCATTCTTTTAGACTTTTTCAAAAAAGGAAGGGATGTGTAAGAAAATAAAACAATCAAATAGATGAATAGAGATGGGAATGACTTGGTCGGAAGAAAAAAAAAGCACAAAACAGGAAATTATAGAGAGAGATGGTGTTGGTTTTAAAGCACGAAGACGATTAAATAAGTAAGTATGTGAATTCCTCTAAAAGCACTAAATTTCCTCCCATGTAGTCAATCAGTTACCAAGACATATATTAGTGTTGCCTATTTTTGTTCTTCTGTTTTTCCATTATTCTCAAATCAAACAATTGTCCAAATTTTTTTCGTTGCATTTGCAGTCAATTATCTATGTTTTGTGTACATTACTGTGTTTTGTTTTAACAATGTTCCGTTAACTAAAGGTCCTTTGATTTACACTGGTCCGGACATCTGCGTTGTCATGCATATAGATCTTCAGCTAAATTTGGTACAGTTGTGTATAATGATGACTGAGAGATCCAGTTTTCATCTTGTTTAAGTTGACCGATTTTTTAAAAGAATTTCAGCCTGGAAAATTTATGAAGATTATACTTGTCCCGACTTTAAGGTCTGCAAATTTGTACCCTTGTTTTTTAAACTTTAATGTGTAATGATGAAGTACAACTGATTAACTTAACATTTGTATCTTTTCGGTTGACCGACGTTTCGTAAAAGGCTGCAATCAGGTTAATTCAAGTTTTACACTCTCCTCTAGAATATAAATTACTAATAATACTTGTAAGCAAAAACAAATAACTCACACAAAATAAATATCCGCACCCTTTATAACAAGAACTTACTTTTCTTCAAACGAAAGAATTTCCCGAGAGAGACATTATTGATAACAAGTCCATCAAATATTTCAATAATCACGCAATATCCAGTGGTGCTGTTATAGAAAATACCATCACAAGCATCAGACTGTTGACAAAACCTGGCACACTGTAGATACGTATCAACAGTTATTTCAGTTTCTATTTTCCCTTGAACATCCATGCTGTCCCACTTTGGAATCCCTTCCATGATTCGCAGAATATTGCCTATATGAAATAAAATTTGAAAATGCATGCAATATGTTTGAAAATAATTTTAGAATATGTATGCCAAATACATATTATATATATATTAAAAAAAAATGTCACTAAAGGCAAATTGTAGTTGAATGAGTAGTTTGAAATAGCAGATAAAAGTAATCAGTACAAATGTTGAATGTCAAAATACAAACAGGATACATATACCATTTGAATCAGTATCACAGCAAACAGCGTAGTAAACAATGTGTAAATTTTGCTGATCACAGTAAATACCATGCATAGTGTCTTAAATAGTCTTAACAATGAATAAACCAGATTTTGGTTGTCTGTTATTTGTCATTTCAGAATTAAAGGAATTCTTCGTAATATGTTCAAAAGCTTACAACAGGACGTTAGGATAAGTAACTAATTAAATGACAATATTGTCTTACTTTTATTTTTTTATCCCCGAAAAATCTTCTTACCTGTTGAAACTGTAACGGACATGAACAGACACAATTGTTTTGCACCGAAAAAATGCATGTTCATAATAACAGTACAATTACTTCAATTCTGCAGGTGTTCAAATGAACTAGATCTAATTGTCAGACTATTTTAACTGTATTTTAGGTAAACTAGGATGGTTTTCTTAAAGGAACAAAGCTTATCAATTGCAATACAAAGCATGCATATTGATGTTTCTCTTATCATTCTTCTCAACAATAATGATGTTGATCTTATATTAATTTTGAAGAGAGATTAATAATTATAAAACTAATTGTTAATGTTCAATTTATCATTTACCAATATCTTAATAAATAAATAATACATTCTTATTACACTTAATGTTTAGAAAATTAATGATCCTTTAAATTGTTAATAAGCAAATGAAGTGTTTTGTCTTGATAAGATACGTTTAACTGTATCAACATAAACGATACCATTTTTAATGCACAAATGTACAAAAGTCTCTTCGGTGATGCTCGATGCAAAACTATTTCAAAAACCAAAACCCAATTAAAGCATTGAAGAGCTGAAATAACTTAAACATGTTAAAAGGGACCAAAAAGTAGAGTCAAGCTCAGAGAAAAAAATCAGAGACATGTTTAAGTGAGACACATTCATAAAGATAAATGGTTTGCTATGGCCGTGTTCATATTGAGTTAAAGTCGATCTGGTGTTAATGTCCTCAACTCGTAAACCAAATACTACCATGTTTCCATTGATAATATTAAATATATGCATACAATTTAAAAAAAATTAAATTAAAAAAATCAGAACTGCACTTTATTATTGTTATGCATCCGACGCGTTTTTCTAGATTTACATTCATCTGGAATTATTAAAGGTGAAATGCAAAGGTAGGAAAAAAATTGAGGAAAAGGTGTAAATCGCAAGAATTTAGGTTTAAAATGTTGAAATTTATATTTATACAATAATTCCAAACCTCGTTGGTACTAAAAATAACAAGTAAATATTGGTGTCGAAAAATACGGGAAATACCAACCTTGTTTATCTCCCTTTATTTCCTTCTCGCTGTGACGTCATATGAGTCCTTTGTTACATTGGTATCGAATACATGTGTTAGAACGTAAACTTGTAAACAACGTTAACCGGCTATGGTGTTTTGTGTTGCATACAACTGTTATACTGGATCAGGTCAGGGATTATGTTTGTTTACATTTCCGATAGACCAATAAAGACGAAAGAGTTGGACACGAAAGGTGAAGAGGCAGAATTAAACTTCGTTCAACGGAGCATTCCAGATTATGACCCCAAACACTTTGATTTTGATCAATTTGTTATTGATGCAAGGATTGCCTCGTTCATGACAAAGTCACATTGACACCAAAACAGAATAAGACTGAAAGCAAATGTTTTTATTAATTATGACAAGACGGCAAGAACAGACTTCTGCCCTTCCTGCAGGGAGCCAGCCCAAGTATGCATCTAGAACACATAGCCAAAGGAAAACGACGGAGATTAGAATAGAGGTATATCTATATTACAAAGTAATATATTTCATTATTCGTAAGGCATATATGGTTCTTAAATAAAGGCAGGGTAAGCATCATTTGTGTTTATAATTTGCCGGGTTAGGATTATTTTCATTGGAGCTCGATCTACATAGACTGGGACCATGTACAGTTTAAACTATCTATTTTAACTTCGAGGCTGTAAAATGTAACATTGTTTAGAAGTCATAGTAGACCTGCATAAAGTGAATGAACACAAGTGTGTCACTTGCAGTTTCATGTAATACAGACCAAATACAGGCATTTGAAATGTTTTCTAAGACTGATAACAAAATAGTGGTAGTTTTGAAAGTCAATCACTGATCTTTTTCTATAAAAGGGGGAGGGGCTTATATATACCAGGAAAACATTAAACCTTCAAAAAATAGTTTGCTGATAGGTTGCTGTCTCATTTATGTATATATAGTATTTAAAAAATATATAAGGGTTCCGCGGAACACAGTGTCTCGCCTACTTTTGCTGTCAATTGCAGGCTCGACAAAAAGGAGGGAAAAAATGATTAAAAAATCCACTTGATTCTATCTTTATATTGTGAGCAGCTTCTGTCCAAGTTTGGTAAAAACCAAGGATAGTTAATGAATCAAATAAATATTGAAATATAAAAACTTGAACTGCAGACTGTATGTAATGTTAACTGACAGAAACACTAAGTCTATTTATAAGTAAAATACCGAAAAAATGGATTTTTTTTAACAAAATTTACTACTATATTCTATGTACTATCTTATGATCATAAGCTGTTGTATCTTGAAGCTTCTGTCCAAGTTTGGTAGAAATCCAGGCCAATTTAAGAAAGTAATAAATATTTTAAAAACTTTGACCACAAAATATTTGTGGACGACAACGATGCCACCGACAGAATGTAGGATCACTATGTCTCGATTTTTCAACAAAAGTTTATCTCATGTCGGTGGTATTGTAAATTTCATTGAATAGCCTGGCGTAAATATTGTTTACAACAAGAATCAAAAATGTCCAACTCTTACACTATACAGCAACATTAAAATATACATGTCCCACGTCAGGAACCGTTTAAAAAAGTACATTTAACACTTATTGTATGTTTTTTAGCCCGAAAAAGGTCTAAAAAATCCCCCCCCCCTTTTCTAAATTTCTTGATCCGCCCCTGGTACATGTACATGTCAGTATAAAATCTTGAATAAGTAAAACAAGGCTGTATACAATTATCAAGTCAATTTACAGAATTTAAGAATGAACCTAAGCCAACTTTGTATGGCAATCATTAAACAAGCCCCCCCCCCCCCCCCACCCCACCCCTTCATAAAAAAAGAATAAGAAGAATTAGGAAAGAAAAAGAAAAGATAATTGGATTCAAAGATATATAAGACTTTTTTTTATTAGTTGTCAGTAACTGTCAGTACTCTCAGATCAGTAATTAGTCTTTTTGTTGTTGGGATATACGGTCATGTCCTCTCTGTCTCAGGAGCCTGTAATTCAGTGGATGTTGTTTGTTAATTTGTTAAATATTTGTTTTTCGTTCATTTTTTGTACATTAATTAGGCCATCAGTTTTCTCTTTTGAATTGTTTTACATTTGTCAATGGGACCTTCTATAGCTTACTATGTGGTATGGGCTTTGCTCATTGTTGAAGGCTGTACAATGACCTATAGTTGTTAATTTCTATGATATTTTGTCTTTTCTGGAGAGTTGTCTTATTGGAAATCATACCAGATCTTCTATTTTTATATTCATACCTGCTTTATTTATAGTTTCTCTTGTTTTTGTTCACATGTCTATGACAGTAGAAGATGGGCATTATGTTTTCTAGTCAGTCACATTAATTTGAAACTGATTAATTAACACATATAGAAATAAGAAGATGAGATATGATTTCCAATGAGACATCTCTCCACCAGAGACTAAATGATGCAGAAAGTACATATTATGGTGTTATCATTTAAACAAATCCATTAGGAGTCTGGCATCCAATGAAAGTTTTCCATAATTATTAACCATGCTGAAAGATTCAAGCTATGTTGTTCCTATGCAAATCAAATTGTTTTTTTCAATTGAACAAGACTAATTCTCTTTTTATTTATTTTTAAAGGTAATGTGCATGAACTTATGGAAGTATCCTTCATACAAAAGTGGCTTAGATATACATTTGTAGCAGCAGTTGATAAAAGACTGGCTGAGCCACCTCTACTAGCAGATCAGGCAAACAGACAAGAAAAGGAGACCACTTATAAATAAATTAAACAATGAATAAATGTGATAAAATTTTATTATCAATATAGTTAATATAATTTGACTCTTTGTGTGGTCATTAGGGCTATTTAAAGTTTGTTAATTGTTCAGCTTGGAACTGTTCCCTTATTTTGCAAACAACACCTGATGGCAACACAACTCGTATATTTCTCCTAGTACATGGTAAATCTTCTTTGTGACAAATATCTGTTATTTCTGAAAACAAAAAACTATTCAGTGAGACATGTGAAAACTTATTTTAAAAATGAAATTTTACAAAGTGTCTTAGTTATTTTTGTTTGGTTGCTGTCCAATATATGTATATTCCACATCTTCTTTATTCATACATATTTAGTAGTAAAAATCATATGGCTGTTTATTTACTCTTTTGAAACTTGATAAGGATTTAAAAATCAAGTACAAAATTTTACTTTAATTATCAACTGTAATCTTATTATAGCTCGAGTAGGGAAGTAGTGGAATGGGTGTCAATGAGACAACAATACACAAGAGGCCAAATGGCACAGAAATTATATACAAAATTTACATTTACTGGTGCTTCTGAAATAGCTGCTGGTATAAAAATCTATGAAAACTGAACATGAATTGCTATGTATGCATCAGTCTCTGTGCCAGTCACAAATAAATGCAAGTGATATTCATTGTTTGTAATTGAATTTGTATGTTAAAAACCTAATCACAGAAAATTAACTTCTTGTCTTTAAATATTAACAATACAACAGTTTGTCATTAGGAGACCAAGAAATGGGAACTTTCCAGAAAACTAGATTCCATACAGGGTAATTGACAGGTTTGTGTTGGCAAAATAAAAGAATATAGTCATTTAAGAAGTACAAGTTAGTGTATAATGAGGGGTTACTTGCTACTGGCATAATTAAGCAATGTGACAATATACTTACTCATGAATCATATGATTTGGATTAAATGGATTAGTTCTTGAAGGTATTCACCCATGTACAATGTATTCATAATACAACATGCACAAGAAGGTATTGTTTGGGTTGGACAAAATCAATCAATCAAAAGGGATATAAGTATATCAACTCTACAAGAGCTTAACCCAATTAACTTGGACTTTATCATGTTTATCATGTACAATGTACATGTGTCATGTGTATTACAAATGTAATACTGTTACAAAGTGCAATTGATTACAAACAAAGCCATGACTTTCCTTAACAAGTTTTCTAAATACTTTGATATTTATGAGATGGAGTTTATAGAGAGAATCGCTCTGTTCAAGCAAATTAATAAGCATAAATGCAACAGTCTCTTACTGTAGCAAGTTTGCCATATATGTTGATCAATCATCATGTATTGAATTTAAAATAAGAGAGAAATATATTTTCTTAATTTATTCCATTCACAACTTAAACAGTTAAAATGAATTTAAACGAATCAACATGATCAAACATGCACCCCCTCCCCATGTGTTGATATATATATATATACAAGTACAATGTACATCACACCAGAGACATACACAAATGTATACATGTATGAAGATATTTCACCAACTCATGTATTAAAGTACTGTAAATGTGCAAATTTGTTTAAAATTAGGACTGACTAGTGACTATAAATATAATTTATTCAGAGGTGTTCAATAATTCATGACAAAAATTGTCTACATATATATAATATATAGTGCACACATGTAGATTCACTGTACAAATTACCACACACAATTGCTTTTGTTTATATTACCCACTATATTGTAATAAATACATTGTACATGTAATGATGTATATCATACAGAGAGGGAAGAATTGATAGTATCATTTGAAGACATTTCCATTTCAGGCCTTCTTTTTCAATCAAATCAAACAAAATCTCCCCCCCCCCTTTTTTTCCTTTTTATCTCAACTTTAATTAAAGAGGGGTGAGCAGGAGTCTTTTGATAATTTTCCTCTTCCCTAACCCATCCAATTCCATCTCCCTACTCCCCCTCAATTTCGCATGTTCCCTGCCAACCCCTCCCTCAACAGCGAAAGGTCGCACTGTACATTAACTGTGTTTACCAACCTACTTATATCAATATTATATGATTACAAAAATTTGTCCGAGATGACTATGACGTCCAACGGCTGTTTTGCCAGACAAACTGGGGTCGTGCCGAGGGCCCAAGCTTGTCTCTCGATGTCTGACAGAACAGCCGTTGGATGTCAGAGTAATCTCGGACTCACAAAAAGTATGCCGAAATACATTATTTTACTATCTAATTTACGCACCATGAGAGTTTGAAGCCGACAGACTGTTAAAGATCTATTTCGTTTCCATCTTCACCATCGGATGTAGAAAATGTTGGCTTCTTTATCCAGTTACCGATTCAGCACCGGCAATCCTCTGGCTCTGACTTACAGGTTCATACATGTATGATTGTACTGACATAGTTAGTTTAACCTTGGGAATGTCTATCTGTTCACGTTCATCGTCTGTGAATCGATAGTCCATAGTTGTATCGTTGTATTGTAGTTCACATATTCGCGGCCATGCTTGTTTGTTTACATAATGAGAGGACACATATGACGTCACCAGCATTCCGGAACAAAGGGAGATAATCATGTTGCACTTTCCCCGATGAACCATGAAGTTACCTGTTTTATAGGTATAACGAGGACACACAAACGACTACCAATATTTTTTTTAGTATTTATTTTAACCAATTTATTAAAATATGAAACAAAAAAAGTTTTTAAAAACCTTTGCATTTCACCTTTAAAGCCAAATATTTGAAAGCTAAGGATGAATAAGAACCTAAGCAATTGAAGAATTAAATTAGGTTTCAATTGCATGCAGTCGTTAGTCAATATTAGCATTCTGCAAGTTTAGTGTACATAAAACTATATACTAATAACGTGGACTTTATAATGAAATTATCAAAAGGAAGAAACATAAATTGAAGGATGATGAAAGATGATATATCTCTTCAGTGATGCTGGAAAAATATGTGAAAGTTATATACTAAATACAAAAACACTGACATAACTAAAAAAGAACAAACAAGTTTAGCCAAATCCGGACAAGGAATTAGAGCTATACATGAAGGAGATACATTGCTTAATCTTAAATGATTCTGTAAGATTTAGAACAGCCAATTTCAATAAAAAAATATTTGTATTTTCATGGCAGTACAGGAGTACCAAGCTACTGGACTAGTGATACCCTCGGGACCTACTGAACAGCAGATATATCGACGTAGTGGTAGTTATAACGTTTACGACACCAACTTTACTACCCACAATTTGAATTTCGACAACTAAGGTCTCTACAGTGATAGTCGTGGCCAAAATATTTAATAAATAAAACCTGAAATGTTATTCATTATGGAAGTACTAAAATGCTGTTCGATAAGAATTGTTTTTTTTTTCAATTCCTTAATATGTCATTTAAAAAATGGTAAGCTTTTGGGTTATATTACAACCGATGTTTTAGAAAATTTGTACAGAATGTAATACTCCTAAAAAAAATTATAAAAGAGACAAGGACGGGATTTTAAAAAAATAACAAGGTGGTAACGCAAATAATACCAGTACATTACTTGACTGCCACGTCTAGTCTATGCTTTTGTCTGAAATATTCTGCTTTGTATCGATGTGATGAGTTAAGCCCTTTTCAACTGATTTTTATAGTTTGTTCTTATGTTGTACATCACTGTCTAAGGTAATGGGGAGAGTTGGCGCCTTCAAACTAGTTAACTCCCGCCACATTTTGTATGTGCATGTCTAAAGTCAGGATCCTGTAATTCAGTGGTTGTCGTTTGTTGCTGTATATCATATTTGTATTCCGTTCATTGTTGTCTACATAAATCAGGCCGTAAGTTTTTTTGTTTGAACTGTTTTACATTTGTCGTTTCGAGGACTTTTATAGATGACTATGCGTATGGAATTTGCTCATTGTTGAAGGCCGTACGGTGACCTATAGTTGTTAATTTCTATGTCGTTTTTTCTCTGGTTGGCAGTTGTCTTATTGGCAATCATACCACATCTTCTTATTTTATCTCAACATTTGTATCTATGTGCCAGGAGTCAAGAACGAGCTATGTTTGATAAGATGAAACATACATATTAATATGTCTATTACAATGAATTCATAAAATAAAGAATCCTGGATTTGTAATATAACTTTTGTCTTATCTGAAACTTGATTATGTATTCCATATGCCCTAGTTCATCTCATTATATTATAACAAAAGTAAAAAGTTTTACTAAAACCGTATTTAACCAAATTTGGTTAAAAATGCTGTTTAATGATGATACAAATCACTCCAAAAAAATGGAACAAGTTACGAACTTATCGTAAATTTAAAAACATTTTCAAATTAGAAAAATATTTAAGTTGTGGTAATGAAAATGAAAGAAGGTTATAGAGTAAACTCACATAACCTAAACATTGAAAAGGGAAGATATTGTAACTTGGATATTAATGAACGAAAATGTAACTTATGTAAAAATTCTTTTGAAGATGAAATCCATTTTTTAATTCAATGCTCATGATTAACCACAGTACGCAAACCATATTTTGATCAATTAGAAAAAATAAGAAGAATTCAATTAAACTTTCTGATGAAAACAAATTAATTTGACCGTTAAGCAACGAAGATGTAGACATCAGTTATATAATTCATCAACTTTTAAAACAACTGTCAAAACAAAGAGATGCACTATTGAACAATAGACTTAAGGTCCCCCTTTATCACATTTTTGTGTTCCAAGTGGAATCCATATTGCTAGATTTTATTCACCAGTTGTGTATATTTATGCAGTTCTTTTCATTAATAAATGTATATATGTTCAATGTTTTAATCAAATCAATCATTTAAATCATGTTTAGTATTGTAGATTTTGTCTTGTAGTCACAATTTAACTGTAATTATTTTGCTCTAGTACGGGCACTGTGATTAGTAAATATTTTTTTTTTGTATTTGTATTTGTATTTGTATTTAAAAAAAAAGAATTAGGTATGAACAAAAACAATGATGGCCATATCCAATCTCTTCGCTGGTGAAACCCTAAAACAGACGATACACACAACTTTTTTTCGAGTCATTTTTTGCTACTTGTCGGTTCATCACTCAGTTGCCAACATCTTATATCCGATTAATGATTGGATGATGACCTTTATATAACTATTTCCGTTTTCGATTGCCTTTTATATCATGTATTTTACCACATATGTCTTTTCATAACTTTTGTTTAACAACGGGTAAGAGAATGGTATATGTAAATATTTGATCAGCAATCGAATTTATGTGATTCAATGACCAAACGTATATATACATAAACTCCACAACTGTTTTTTCCAATATCGATTTTTATTTAAATCCATATGAAATATTGGAAAAACTAAACAGACTACCAGATCTTGTATTTTCTGTAAATTGAACTTAATTTTCTATATTTTATTGAATGAAACTTGTTTATTCTTTACATTTATTAACAATAAAAAAAGAATGTCAGTACAAACTGAAATAGTTACTATGAAATAAATATAATTAGCGTTCAGAATGTAAATAAAAGAAATGTCAACATTTATTTCTATATCTTAATAAAACGCACATTATTCATATATTCATAACATATACGTTTTAGTGTTGTTATTCTTTAAATATTGCGATATTTACCCTATTGTCCCGTATATGCAGAACTGAAATGCTTTTACAATAATGAACATAATTTATTTCGGAATTAGTGCATTATGTTTCTTTGTGTCGATTCCGGTATTTGTTGGTACGTATAAATATTTATAAAGGAATCAAATAAAAGGGGAATTCATATTAAAGAGACAATATGAGTTTAAATATGCAAAATAAAATGGATAGTAATTTCAACTTAACAATTAGATGTGTCGTAAGGGGAAGGAATACTATGACAAAGAGCATGCAAACACGCCAGATGTACGTGCATGCGTTTTACTTACAGAATTAAAATTTAAAACTGACATGTTGATGCTTAGGTTTTTAGTTTTATAATAATCATTGTTTTACCTTATTTAATCAATCTAGTTTTTTTTTTTTATTTACATTTACATTTATTTAAATTTTACTATTATCATCATTATCACATACAGTCAAACTTGACCAAAATGTATCAAATATGAACAGTATTTGTAACGGATAATTTTACAGTAATATATGAAGTAAATCATTTAAAATCCATGTAAAATATTGGAAAAACTAAACAGACTACCAGATCTTGTATTTTCTGTAAATTGAACTTAATTTTCTATATTTTATTGAATGAAACTTGTTTATTCTTTACATTTATTAACAATAAAAAAATGTCAGTACTAACTTAAATAGTTACTATGAAATAAATATAATTAGCGTTCAGAATGTAAATAAAAGAAATGCAACATTTCTTTCTATATCTTAATAAAACGCACATTTATGCAAAATCTACATTCATTATAGTGATTTGTTATGTGTAGAATATTACATATCAATGATACAATAACAATTTTAAATTACACCCGGCCAGTTGTACCTGTAAGTCACTTATTTTACAAATATATGAGTTTTCCTTTCTATTTTGTGTTTTCACACAATCTAATACCTCATATACTTAAATATAAAATGTATTCATCTTGGTTCGGGTTTTTTTTCGAATATCGACCTGTCAGATACTTGCAATTGTTTTATAATATCTAGTATTTTTGATTCAAAATATGTATGCTTAATTAACATTTTTATACTGATATTTTTTACTTTTTAGTATCGGGCTTCCCTTAATCACACTTACAATTAATATATGTTACAATTTGATAGCATTATCACGGTAAAAATAATAATTCTTTATTTTCATGCTAAAATCTGCGTCAATCTGTTCATACAATCAATTCATATTTAAGAATTTGACAAACTACGCGCATTCGTGAAATAATGTGTTGTTCAGCCACTCGTTGAACTTATATTAATATTTAAACTCTTGGATTAGTTATTCTATAAATATCGATGAAACTGACTGTTACAAATGCATTACTGATCTAAACATTTATAAATGTTATTTAACGACAGAGGTGAATGCATTCTGGAGGCTTAATAATGATATGAAAATCAAAAATTATTGGATGATCACCAATGAGACAACTCTCCAACAGAGAAAAAAATGACGTAAAGGTATAAAACTATAAATCACCAAACGACCTTCAACAGTGAGCATAACCCAGATTGAACAGTATAATTAAAAAAAAAAACACCTGAATGATAAGTATAGAACCATTCAAACGAGAACAATAACAGCCTGGTTTATGTACAAAACAATAAACGAAAAACAAATATGATATACAGCAACAAATGACAACAACTAAATGACAGCCTCTTGACTCTGGACAGGGACATTTTGAATGTGTAATAGTTATGTGTTCAAGTATTTAAATAAAAATATTGTTTGACGTTGGACAAACAACTTATAAATTCTGAAAAAAGCAAGGGAAAAGATGAACTATGAATAATCTTTTATATATCTTAAACCTATCATAATGCATTTCCTTGTGACGTGTCTACTCTACTTAAATGATAATAGCATTTATTTCATAAAGCATTGCAGTTATAGTTTGCAAATGACTAATAGAATAAACATGCCTTCAATATAATATTGCTTTTTTGAAAATAACCATTGAGTTTTTTTTTTTTTTTTGTTGTTTTGAATGTTTTTTTTAGAAAAGCATTTACAAATGCATGTTTCTTTAGTAATTTCATTGGGGTGTAAAAGTTTTGACCGAAGC
Source organism: Mytilus galloprovincialis (assembly GCF_965363235.1). Classification (NCBI taxonomy): domain Eukaryota; kingdom Metazoa; phylum Mollusca; class Bivalvia; order Mytilida; family Mytilidae; genus Mytilus; species Mytilus galloprovincialis. The sequence goes on along the minus strand of NC_134845.1, from coordinate 75,606,871 downwards.
ACAATTTGTATGAAGCGCGGAAGCGGTGTATTCTAAAAATGTGTGCACGATCAACAATTTTACACCCCAATAAAATTACAACAAGGAGCATTCATTTCTCATAATTAAATTTGTATGCCAATAAGACCATTAAACAAGTTCTATAAAGTTTTTCTTTTATCTACCTGTGCCTTTTTTTTTAAAGCATGTGTCATCACGAAGATAACATTTCATTTTGTAATGAAGGTTAATTTTTGAATGACCCGCAATTGTTGTTAGCCAATCAAACTAACGAATTCTGGTAAAACATACATGTAATTAATGTAATTATTTACTGGTAAATTTTCAAATGAGTTACATTTGTGTAAACATTTTCTTTTGAGATAGTATAAATTTGAATAAATTTTAAAATATATAACTGTATTGTATATATTTCGAATCGTGTTTTAGTGAGCACTATACAAAGTTTTGTACGGATTCCAGAATGGGATACAACTAATGCCCAAGGAATACTAAATACAACACTGACAGTCAGTACAACGCTTGAATGTGCTAGATATTGTCATCAGCATAACATTTGCGATGGCATTTTCTATAACAAAACAAGTGGACATTGTGCAACGTTTGACATTGAGGATGGACACATGATACAGGAATACTCACTTGGCAACTTCTTTTATGGAAAGAAAGGTAAATTTTTGTTGGTAATGAATAGAACGTAACACGTTTATTAAATTGGGTGCCTTATTTTTTTCTTGTAACATTAACACATGATGATATATAAGACACATTTTAATGTTAAGCTTTCAGGGTATACGTGGAATCGTTCCTCAGCTTTTGAACATGGTATAGTTTTTAAAGGGATCATCATAACAATGGGTCAACCAGTCTTTATCGAATGTTGTTTTTGATACTCCTTTAGGAAACAATACATATTCATAGTCTTAATGTTATAACAAATTAACGGAAATATGTGATAGTAAAGCTGACAATTGATATCAACCCTTTGTGCTTCAGTCATCTGGCTTATACCGATCTCCCTGGTAATGCAGCATGTGATTAAAATGGATACCTTAAAATATCACATGCGCATCAACCCAACCCAATCAATCCAGAAAAGATCTTCTCGATTATGGTCTGCACTTGTATGGATTGATTGATGTCTAACACGGTATCATATACATATCATTTTATACTTACAATTGATTTGTTTGGTGTTTGATACATCGTGACTGATAACAATGCCAGCAATGGCGACTGAAACAGAACGATTTCAAACGTTTGAATTACCAAACAGGGATGGGGTAATCATAATTGTTTGTAATTGATTACTCTTGTTTCAAATAATCGACAGTAATCTGAAATCGTCAAAATTTTCGATTACATCTAATCGTAGTTTAATCGATTGGTAATACTCAAACAATTATTGATATTACTACTAAGTATATACCCAAGTCTTATCATGTATTCAGTTTGGAATACCAAACTATGAAATAAGAAATTCAATCTACTAGTATCTGTTTGTTTGTAGATTGTCGTGATTCTGGGTATGAATACATATGGCAGTTAGACACTTGCATCACATTTTACACTGCAAAATTATCATGGAGTGGGTCACAGCAAAGATGCATCGATGACAGTGGAAATCTATTAGTTATACAAAGTGGAAGAAAAGAATATTTCTTTTTACCATATTTGTGGGCAAAATACGGTATGTTTTCACTTTTAAGTCCATACGTATAATGCATGTATTATCATATTAACCTCAAGTTTGTAAATTAAAAGGGTATTCCGTAGGATGTACTCTCTCTTCTCTTTCTTCGATTGTTTTTAAATCACGTAAAAGTCAAGTACAAATAGACTTGAAATTTAGTCTTCCAGTTGATCCTTCCTATAACCACAATTTGAAGCAGATACATTAGGACAATTTAAAACGAAACTAAAAAACTTAAATCCCAATAGTCATGAATAAATACCGAAACATTACGAGTTTAGAATTCGTAAACTAAACATTGTGCATACTCAACTTCGATGTTCTGCTTCCTTCCTAAATTATGATCCGTCTAGAGTTAATATTATTTCTGATTAACCTTGCCGATGTAGTGTGTATCGCAAAAATTCGCTTCATTTCTTTTTTGAATGTATATTATATTCAGAAATAAAAAGTAAGCTTTTAGAAAATCTTAGCTGGCTCCCAAATAACTGTCCATTAAATGTATTACTATTAACCTCGGTACTATTCAACTTACTCAGGAGCAATAGATTCCTTATTGTTTAGATAGTAAAACATGACCACATACACATCATCATTTAGGTTCAGTTCTTTTTTTTTTATTTATTTATTTCCTTGTTGTTTTTTGTGTTCTTTTATATTTTTTTTTCTCTCTACTTCTTTTGTGTCACTTAATTTTTCGGTCCAATTTATACAAATGTTAAATAATATGTAACGTATGCATGCTCATATACATTGTATTGTTAAATATGTTAAATGGAGAAGACTTCATAAGTCTGTGTGACTTGTGTCTTATCCAATTTGTGCTTATGCAAAAAAAATATTTTAAAACTAAACCACAATTTGAACTTGAATTTGAATATCTGCACATTTGCTTTTTATTGGCTATCTTTCATTAGTTAATTATTGTGTTTTTCTGCGCTTAGACCAGTATTATTTTTAAAGTCAAGTCACACATTTTATACACTGAAGGTTGTTTTATGTCACGAAGACAGATTCAGGATTACTCGAAGATCTTTTTGTTCTAAAACATGTTTTGTTCATGACTTAAAATATTGCTTCTCATGATTCTATAGACATATTTTTTCAGTACTTCAGCTTTTAAAAATCAAAATTTTAAGAAAATTAAAATATTTCGCACGATTAAAAAAAATGAATCCTTTGTAAAGGTGCAGACAATTTATCCGAACGAAGTTTTGTTAAACAATAAATAACCAGTGCTTATGAAAAAAATATTCCGATAATCCCGGGTCTTCTTTTAAATTAAATGTATTGATTATGCAGCATGATTGATTTATTGATTGATTGTTGATTACTTAACAAATTCATATTAAATGCAAAAGTTAATTCTTGTTATAAGGATCACCCTGGACGATGAGTGAGAAATTTGAAATACAACTTAAAATGTAGGAGCAGAGAGCGTGGTACCCTTCTCAAATCGAGGCATTCGATTTAACGTCCTCATTCTGACTGGACATGGCTGTAAAGTTATATATTCCTAACAGATAAACGGACGCACCTCTTTGCCAAGGGTTTTTACTCTCGGGTTAAAGAATACAAGGGTTACAGTTTACCACTCTCACCAAGAGGGTTCTACAGTATGAGAAAATTGTATAGATAATCAAAATTAAAGACGTCTTTTTTTTCTCAACAGTTTTATTTTTTTGTTATAAACACATTTCGTTGTATTTACACATCAGATAATCCGGATGAAAGTTCAGCTAGTTTGAGTTTGAATTGATAATATTTGTTTTCATTGTTTTTGAATATTTTCCTAGGTTTTTTGTTTTATTTTAGTCTTTGTTATCAATTATTTTGATATATATATTTTAAATCAATACTTGTAGAAGTTGAAAAATGACATAAATCAATTTTTATCTTGAATATTGAACATTGAACATTTAAAACCTTTAACATCGAATAACAAGTATTAATTTTGGAATTTGCCTTGGAGTTTTTTTTTTTCTGACATCTAATTTTTAGTTCCGAATTATCAATTGCAAGACATTGTGCAAGGTCTTCAAAATGTTTTGATTTTGGAACATGAATTAATTATATGTGAATCCAGTTGTAACAGCCCCTTACAACGATAACTCAATTTTTGTTGAAAAGTTGATGAAATAGTAGACGGCCAGGTTTGAGGAACTATTTGATATTTACAGAAACAACAGGAATAACCGGCTGGTGGATAGGTGGAACGGATGTATCACAAGAGGGAATTTTTCGATGGGTAGACGGAGAACTTGTAATACACAACAACTGGGGTTATAATCAACCAGATGATATGTCGAACACCGTAATACCAGGCGCAGACTGCATGAGATATGGAATTACTTCTAACGCAACATGGTTTGATATTGACTGTAGCCATCATTTTGCATCCATATGTGAAAACAAAATGTTTTTGTAACGTTGAATGATATTTTTATTGTGAAACAAAATTTTCAATTATCAATTTGCATTTGTTATGATATTTTCTGTCATTACATTATTTTACGACCTCATACAATAGTAGACGAAAAGTCAAAATACATAAGTCGAAGAGAAACCAAGGCATAACAAAACCTATAAAAGAAGGCAAACGACAGTCTACAACACACTACATAGAATCCTAACGACCCAACAAAAACCAGGATTTATTTCTGGTTTACCCGAAAGATTAAAAAAAATACCACGATTCACATGTGGCACCTGTCATGTTCCTCAAGGTCCATTCAAGTGTAAATTTGGTGATAAGTCTAATTCGGTTATGTCATAATAGAGTAAAAGAGTACGAGGTTGTGGCTACGATTATTCTGATATATTCGTGGTTAACCAAATAAAGATTGATTGATTGATTAATTGATTGGTATTTTACGCCCCTTTAAGCACTATTGTGCTTAATAAGGTGGTCAGATTGGAGTCGAGCGCACCTTACAAGTACTTGATTCAAACGCACGACATCAGTGTTGACAGGCTAGTGAAACAGTAGTTCGACTACAATGCCACTCGGCCATCATGGCCTCAAACCAAATAAAGATTGCATACGGAAGAAAGAAAATATAAAAAAAAACATAAAAAGTAAAAAAAAATGCATATTACATTAAAACCATTATAAACAAATTTGCAAAAAACAAACAAGGCAAAGAAACTTTAAAAATTAGAAACCAAAATAAAATGAAACATTTTGATAGCATATTGAAATTCCTGCAATTTAACTAGAAAGGTTCAACGATTATTTGACAGGATAATTACTTGACATTTCTTTTTTTCAAATGCTTAGTTATCAATTACAAATACGTATTAGCATATTTTATTGGTGGAACATCATATTAAATTTAAAACCAATTGTTCAAAGAACAATTGAAGGTCTTTCCACAAGTAAAGATCTATTTTATTATCAAAATATTAAAAATCAATCTAAAATGTCCGTTTCTATGACTTTATAATGTATAAATATGAATTTACAGCAAAGGTTAAAATCTACAATGTGCAAATTACCTATGACCTTGACCTCAATTTCAAGGTCATAAACCAAGGATCTGAAATCAAAAGACCCTAGGTCTTTATTATGTATGGTTAATGAGCTATATCACTTTATGCATACTTCTAAATATAAGATGGGCGAAAACTCCTATTTATTGTTTACGCACCCTTTCAACCAAAATTTATAAGTAACGGCATGTCGCAACTAACAATTTAGTGAAAACAAGATGTTGGTATGTTATAAGGTTTCGAAAATTAGTAAAAATAAGCCAAAACAAAAATTTATAATATGACCTTGACCTTTAACCTTGACCTATTTTTTTTTTTTTACCAAGGATCTCAAATCAAAAGACCCTATGTCTCTATCACTTATGGTTTTCCAGTTAGAAATGCAAATCACTTAATAATATATCAAATACATAAGGGGGAATCACTCTCATATGGAGTCTCCGGAAAGCTTTGGTCAAAACTAAACTCTTAATCCTGAAGATGTAAAAAGTAAAATCACAAAAATACTGAACTCAGAGGAAAATCAATTCGGAAAGTCCATAATCACATGGCAAAATCAAATAACAAAACGCATCAAAAACGAATGGACAAGAACTGTCATATTCCTGACTTGGTACAGGCATTTTCAAATGTAGAAAATGGTGGATTGAACCTGGTTTTATAGCTAGCTAAAACTCTCACTTGTATAACAGTCGTATCACATTCCATTATATTGTCACCGATGCATGAACAAAACGAACAGACACAATAGTTAAAAATGTCAAAAATAGGGGTACAGCAGTCAACATTGTGTTATCATCTTAATCACTATAAAATCAACAAATGTAACGAAGAGGCACAAAAAGGCATGCATCAAATTAACATCCTCATTTTGATTATATTATACGATTTTATTTGTTTATGTAAAATGCACCCATCAAGGAAGAAGGGTTTTGAGTAATGGTGTAAAACTGCGCGTTTGAAATTCGCACAGGTAGACATGGAATAATTTTGTCGTTCAAAGTATGACGGGCAATTTGGTATAATAAATTTGTCGTAATCTTTTACGGTTGCAAAGAAGTAGTGACCACAAGAAAAACAGTGTTTGTGGAGATAACTCTTACAACGCAAAGTATTTAGTTACGCGGTTGTCAGTGTAAAAGCGTATAAACTATACGATATCATATTCCAAATATGTAAGCGACATCTTTTGAAACAACAAAATTACGCAAGAAAAAAATTAGGCGGAAGAAAAAAAAAAAAATAATAATAATAATAATAATCAGAACAAAATCAAAACGTCTTTCCACGGAAAGGTGGAAAGACCTAAATATAAGGCAACCAGGACACCTACATGTCTAACGAGCAAATACATATTCGTTTGCTAATGTATTATATATGAATAAAGAGATACGTTAAATGATACCACAACCCGCTAAGACAAAAATATTCAAAATGATATAAATAAGTGAAAATGAAAACAACACGCTATCAATTGCATGCGTCAGAAGCGCTTTTCAACATAGTCGTCAACCATCATAGTTGTCTATACGATATGTCTATCTGTTAAGCGTTCTAACATGTCTAAGGCAATAAAAGTCGTGTAGAACAATAAAAGATTTGTTACCCAATTCTCCAAATAAGGAAAAATGTTAAGATATAGTATACGACTATAGGGCTAACATTTTAAATAGGATATTGACAGCTTTTCAATATCACCCCTTTTACTTTAGTGTAATGAATCAATAGAGGTTCTAAGTTATAATTTGGTAACTAGACAAATCTCAGGAGGCATAACGAAATCCTGTAGTTCGACGGAAACACTGGCGAGTATATCTATCTTTTATATATTTATTTATCATTCGAGAGACCTTTACTAAGTACCAGTTGACAAAAAAAAGTACGCAAAATCCAAATAAGTCAAGACAAAGAACATTTTACTTTAAAGAACTGTATAGAATAAATAGCAAAAACACCACAAAGAAAAACAAACATTACGACACCGTATCAAAGAATGTTCCAAATAACTATTGAAGCTCAAGTACTTTAAAACTCTTCTAATATGGAATCATGACTCCTACGTATTCATTCATATATGAGTATGTTTTTGAGTACTTTTTATACAGTCAAAAAAAAAGAGTTAAATACAGTAAGTTAAACACGGTATAATTTGATATAGTGATAATCTTGGATTAAATGTACCATTAAAGTGTTGACTGTAAACAAAAAGTGTGTGAATATAAAAATATTATCATATATAAAAAATGATTTTAGATAATTTTCTTTTTTTCAAATTCGAGTATATTCAAACAAAACTACATTCAATTTTGGAAATGATTACAGATCACAATAAATCGGAGTCAAGACTTCTGATGTTATCAATATAGGCGTTATTTCTGAAATATGTTATATGTAACGACTTTATTATTCTGGGGGAGTCGCATTGGAACTAATATAATATGTATATGCATAAGTTCCTAGCTCTTGTACCCAATACGGATAGTTGAAAAGTGGTTCAACTGCGATGCAGGATTTATGAATGTTATAACATAAATTTAAGGAGTTGTAGTATGAGTGTAATTGACGAGGATGTCAACAACTTTAAGTTTTAAGCACTGTGTGACCTTAAACAATGAGCAACATCCATACCGTACAGTAATCAATAAAAAGGACCAGCACGATAAGATATGAAACAATTTAACGAGAAAACTAACGATCCGGTGTATGCTTAAACAACAAACAATAAGCAACTAGGGCAGAAACAAACAAAGGCAGAAAACAAAGGAGTTTCTGACCTGGGAAAGGTAAATAAAGATATACGCAATTGAGTCCCACCTACTCCTAGTATAGTACAGAGTTGTAACAGGAAAACATAATCTATCAAACTATAAAATTCATTTGGAAAACTCTGGAATCATCAGCGCAGCAAAAAACACACGAGAACCGTAACAAAAAGACAAGGTACAGATTTAACAGAATTCACGATAGTTAAAGGACAATTACAACTTATATATGAACCACATTGTCCAAACTTCAATTTTGAATCAGTATTCATTCATTAGATTAAGATGTCTTTAACATTAGTTAGCTGATTACATTGCCTTGTGCAAAGCTACAAGTATTGATAATATCTACGGCCAAAAGTGGTTATAATTGTATATAGCCATACATATTCAGTTGTGTGTCAATCTTATTAAAGAACAAAGTTCGTTTAAAATCATGGGATCGTGCACTAGTATAAACTAAAAAAAACATGTGTGACAGGCTTTGTTTGCTGAAGGTTCAAATCATTTTTTTCTTTTAGTACAGACCAATTTAACCTACATACACCCAACTCTGATAAATATTGTAAAATATCAGATGCACAGATATAATGGAATGATACCGTATTTTTAAAAAAAGAAACGAAATGAAATTCTAGTTATATACCAAATGTACCTCGAAAACTTACCTATATTTTTTTGCTTCTGTATTGTCTTACTAAATTCGTTATTTAAAACAGTGGTAAAACTATTGCTGTAATCTGTAACAGCTTTTACTAAACTAGTAGGGCTACTTGAATCCTTCAAATGAAAAGGTAACAACATGAATACAAGTGCATGTAACGAAATATATATCGAACAGTGACGACATAATTATTTATCATTCGACATATGCGCCCACATTCCTTTAAGTTATATCTACTGTATATTTCCATAATTGAAAGACCTCCACAAAATTTGCACTACAACTTATATTTTGCAGAATATTTTTTCCTTTTTTTTCTCATATCCTTAGAACTGATTTTTTTATGAAAGATCTTTGGATATAACGTATACGCGTAAAAAATCATTTTCACCATACCTTTTGTTTTCGCTGTTCCCAATTTCTACCATTGCTGTCATCAAGGAGAGTATTGCAAAGAGATCCACATATTTAAAGAAGTAAATAAATCAAATCAAACACGTTGTATAAGCGCGGTGAATAAATATTGATTTCCTATATTTACCATCATCGAATTCAATACATGGCTAGATTAAACCTTTTATATTAACGATTTCAATTTGCCGCTTCTAAAAAGTCTGATCAGTTATATGCATGTGTCTTGTAAATAAAGAAAAATGAGCCGTTTGTTAAAGATATAATTATTACTAATATGTTATCTAATTTCCAAACATTCAATTAAGAAACAGTAAACTGACAAATCTCTATTTTACTGCTAGGCAGTGCATCTGTGTTTCCTGCAGCATATCCAGCTATATCAGTCAGTATATTGGAAGATGTAACTAAATCCCCACTCGTTACGTTATTACTCTTTTTCGTTAGAACGTTCAAATCTTCGAGAATTGCTTTAACTACTGTAGCTGTACAGTTTTCTTTAACTAAATTACTTGACTACAAAAACAGATTTTTCAAAATTTATTATGATATTATATTCCCTGTAAAAATTCTTTCTATTGAACACGTATCTATGTCTATCTACACTGTTAACATAATGATAAAACGGAGTACCAATAATGGCAACTACATTGAGAATGATGTGAATTGAGTCAACCGACCAATTTCCATTTGTTTTGTCTCTTTATGTCGTTTTTTTTTATTATTTTAGCTTCACCTTTTGTCAACATTATATATAAATGCTCTTTATTTGTATAGTTTTGATTTTAATGGCGTAGAATGAATGAGGTGATGTGTGATTGTCTATGAAAACCCTTATTCAATGATAATGCATTCAGCAAAAATTCAGAATAACGTATACATGCTAAAAATATAACAAGAAAAGTCTCTAAATTCCTTTTTACATAGTTCGAACACAACACAGGTTTTCAATACGGTTTATCTATATTAAAAAACGTATAAAATCACTAAAGTTTTTGTTACAGCAACATTGATACCTGTGATAAAGTTATTGCATGTCCACTTTGATTGCACACAAAAAAGACTGAGTCACCTATGCCTTGCGTAGACATGTACAGAGATGGAAATACCAAATCTGCAATACTTATCATTAAGAAGAGTACTCCTGTCAATTTTAATTCATTTACATCGTAGTCTGAACTCATTTTATCATACTATTTTTCAAAAATGGAGTTAGGGGTGAATTCTTAGTATATTACTAGAAAATACAACATGTTCTTGAGAAAATTAAAATATGTATACATCTTTTTTTACCTTGGATTTTTAGTATGGTCATCTGCTAAAGTCATGCTGATTTAACCGTACACAGTTTTTTTCTGCTTTTAAAATCTTTCTGTTTGAACTCGTCTGTTTACTCCCATCTTAACATTATTTTTAATTTTGGTTTATTATAAAAAAAACTGATTAACCAAAATTAAACATGATGTTAATAAACATTATCTGCTAAACAAAAACAGTCAAAATCAAAGTGGTCCTAACTCTCACAAAAATCTTAGTTATAAATTTGAACTATTTGTAAAAATTGATAATCTAATTGATTCATGGCAGGTTAAAATTGGAAAGTCAAAAGTCAGCATTTTGAACATGTTGTATTTAAAAGACTTTAAGATTATCATTAGTGATCGTAAGGTTTTACATGATGATGTCATTGTCAGAATATTTCTATGTTATTCTATACATAACTTTATTTTTACACAATAAGCCCAACTTCAATAATAAGGAAAAACGCAAATATGATTTTATTGTTATCTTTATATAGTACATATATGACTATTAATCAGTATAAATGTCTTGTACAAAAAAGTAAAGTGTTCTCCTTTTGATTGGAGCTTACTTCAGTTAAAAAAACATAATTCTTATATGATTTGCATATAAGGGAATACGTTGATATGACTGGTCGAGGGAACTTCCGGTGGTGGTCTTGACGTTCATTATTTTTCGATAGACGACGTTGACCGAACTTCTTTTCGCTACCAATGTAAACAAAAGGACTGCGATAGTGACACCGACGTAACCAAATTTATTTTTACTGCACGTTAATCGTTATATAAAATGATACACCAAAACTTTCGTTCGAATGTTATTTAGAGTTTTTACTATACATATATCTAAAACTATATTCTTCTTAAGCATATATGTAACCTGCCTTATATCTTATGTGCACATTTAAGCATACATATTCTTTAATTTTTTATCTAAGTTATACCTTCATTTACTATAAATACATTTGAATTAAAACATGATTAACGAGAACAATCTAAAAAAAAAATAGGACGTAATAAAATATTCTACTATACGATACTGAATCCGTCCCACCTATCCACCAGAACCTAAGCCCCTGTTTTTGTGTAATGTAAATAAAATCAATAACCCCGATCAACACGATATTCACTTGTTTGACAGATGCTTTATTGAATACGAATATCAAGTCAAAGTCTGAAATGTGATGTAATCTAAGAAAGCAAATTAAAAATTTCAACATTATAACACATGATTATATAGAAGTATATAACAGTATGCAAGTATTTAATTAACATTCAAGATACTAGAATTAACAAGTAGTCTTCCAAATCCTTGAAACCCAAAATTGTCCACTACCTTTTAATTGTTGCTACATGTATATAGTATAAACACCAGTTAAGATAGATGCAACAGTAGTATACCGGTCTTCAAATGTCACCAACTGATTGGGAATAACAGATCCGGGTTACAAACTGAAACCGAGGGAAACCCATCAACCATAAGAGAAAAACAACGAAACAACAGAACACTGAAGTGCAACAAATACAAACGACAATGCAAAATACATAGAAACGAAATACTAGATAACAACTGCCATATTACTGAGTTTGTACAGGACATTTTCAGACACAATGGTGGGTTAAACCTGGTTTTGTGGCTAGTCCAACCTCGAGTTATATGGTAATTTTAAAACCGCTAACGAGACAACATTTCATGACAAAAATACAGTACTAATAAATACAAGACCATTCAGGACGTAAACGTACATAAATAAATAATATAATAGTACATTTCGACATATCAACAATAGAATACCAACGAAAACTTAAAATTAATATATGACATTCCACAAAACAGCATAATAGAATTATGAACTGTGCGTCACACGAATGTATCAATGCCAAGAAAAGTGACGTCACTGGTAAACTCCTAAAAATTATATATAAATGGAGATTAGATATGTAATTATATTTTTTTATGTATTTTATAAGAATTACAAGAATATTAGTATAGAACAGTGTTTACTTAGCAATTGTGTAATAATTGTATTTTCTAACTCAATCGTTGTTATCTTATAAATGAACAGGGTGATTAGTTATCTTTACTTTTACACACGAATAGAAAACAAAAAAAAATATAATTAAAACTACAAACGATAAGACATTAACCACTATCTGATCAGAATTGCAAATAAAAGTTAGTAGCTTAATACATGAATGCTGGATGTACAAATGCCTAGACATGCCTTATAAAAGACCAGACGACGTAAATGGTAAACAACAAATGTAATACGTGGTAAACATCTCCTTAGTTAGTTTAGATACAGACAAATCGTATATACTAGGTAAAACAAATTGGACTTGTGTCCATTACATTAACAGAGTGTCATTCTTAATGTTTCCTACTCATAACTTTGTAGGGGCAGTTTCTGCGTAAGAAGCACACGCCTGTATAAGAAGTCCGTAAGTTGTGAATATACACGAGCATAGTAATACAGTTTTCATCTATTGATAGATAACGCGAGGAATTACAACAAATTAGATTAAAATAGGAAAAAATTTAGGTAACAATTTTTTTAACAATGTTCAAATCTCACATAACAAGAAAATCAAGATTAGAAGCAAATACTGAAGGAATTTCTAAAGAACAGGGACTGAAATTGCCGACAAAGTACGATTCTCCATTAATAAATACATCAAATGTATAGTCAAAAGAATATAAGTTTAACACTTCCAAAAATGTATTGAGTGCTTCACAGTACTACAAATTGACATCTGTTTATGTCATTGTGTTGGTTTGTAAATGTAACGAAAACCACTAAATTACATGCTGCTGAAAGGAACAAGACAAAAAGACAAGCTGCAAATACGAATCACATTTTTGTAGCTTATTTTACGTTTGCCCTGAATCCACGCAAGATGTATATTCTCACATTGATTTACACTTTTAAACAACTGCTCCAGAAATAATCTACTTTATGTACAAATAACAGCTTGGTACATTTGTACCAACATAATGTGAAAATAAGAATGTGTCCCCAGAACACAGAAGCCCCATCCGCACTATCATTTTCTATGATTAATGGACCGTGAAAATTGGGGAAAATCTCTAATTTGGCATTGAAATTAGAACGATCATATCATAGATGTAATACCACCATTGATTTTTCCCTATTAGTCTTTGTTAAATTTGCACTTTTCAAAAAAATCTGTAAAATTTCAAATAAAGAAATACTTGGCATGAGTAAAGTTTTATACTGTCCAGTCCTATAAAAAAAAATCACCAATCAAATTATTATCTGTGTACAAGGTTTAGTCACCATGTAACCTCAAGATTATAAAATATTCTATAGACATCTCAAATAAAAAAAATAATGGTGCTTTGAAATACCCAAGACATATGTTTATGACACAGAAATCTTTTGCTGCAATAAAATGTAGGATTAATTACCTACAACTGTCAAATTCAAGGGAATATTTTTTTGACCATTTTAGTATACAACCGGATGTGACGTACCATGATTTGGTGGTATTACACCTAAAGAAGACATTATGGTTTAATATACTGATTGTGACTTTTTTCCTTTGTAGCACTGATTATTTCAAGCATTTCTGTCAAGTTTTGTCATAATCAGTTCAATAGTTTGAGAAAAATCTAGTATAATAAAAGACGACATCTACAGCGATTCGAGCAAAATTTCTTCGACAAATCCAAACCAAGCCGCATCAAGATAGAATAAAGTGTGGACCAATAAATGATCAAACAGTTGAATATGATACTCCAGATGATTTTAGGAAGATAAATACCACTTATGGACCTCTTTGTCTGCTTTATAAGGTCTCTTTTGGTCAATTTATACCTCTCATTTACTCAAAATTTCAACTTTTCAGGCCAATAAGTAAAAATGATGGGGTAACTTTCACTAATTTATGATAGAAATGCTATCAGAAATGAGTAATTGAAGTATTTTAGCAGAATGAACAATCTATATACAATAATACTGTGTTCAAAGAGGTTTCAATAAGTTCTTGCGTCAAAATTAAATTTACGCCGCGTTCCAGCGAGGGACATAAAAGGCTTCTCTTTTAGTGAATAATTTGTCGTTACAGCATCAAAAATAATTTCATTAACTTATAAATATATATCTATTTAAATAACAAGAAATTTTAACACATGAGATTACTCACAAGGTCAAAGGTGATTGTACAGCTTCCCATATTAGGTGTAATACCAACATTGATTGTCCCCTATTAGTCTTTGTTAAATTTGCACTTTTCAAAAAAATCTGTAGAATTTATCTTTAAATAGTTGGCATGAGTAAAGTTTTATACTGTCCAGTACTATAAAAAAAAATTCACATAACATGTCATTGCATATAAGAAAATAACCATCACTGGAAGTTAACCAATCAAATTTATCCCCTTATTTTATCTGTGTACAAGGTTTAGTCACCATGTAACCTCAAGATTATAAAATATTCTATAGAAATCTCAAATGAAAAAATAATGGTGCTTTGAAATACCCAAGACATATGTTTATGACACAGAAATCTTTTGCTGCAATAAAATGTAGGATTAATTACCTACAACTGTCAAATTCAAGGGAATATTTCTTTTCGATCTATTTTCGTATACAACCGGATGTGACGTACCATGATTTGGTGGTATTTCACCTCATAGGGAATATGTGTACTAAGTTTCAAGTTAATTGGACTTCAACTTCATCAAAAACAATCTCAACCAAACACTTTAACCAAAACTTTAACCCGAAGCAGGACAAACAGACGGACAAACAAACGAACAAACAGATAGGGACTTTAGAAAAGAGAGGGAAACACAAAAGAATACACATAAGAATACATGTAAAACCCACTAACCCCTGGGGAAAATAACTAATATAAATTTAGACAGAAAAAAAGATTGTGCAAATTAAATTATTTGCTCGTAAAGTCCCATTGTTTTGTTTTTAAGTGATTAGGATTATAACACAATATTGAAGGCTGTATCCCTATTTGTGACATATTTACCCGGTTTAATTCACCATTTTTATATAACACAATATATGTACCAAGTCAGGAATATGACAGTTGTCATCATTCGTTTGATGTGTTTGAGCTTTTGAATTTGCCATTTGATTAGGGACTTTCCATTTTGAATTTTGAATTTGAGCCTAGTATTTTTGTGATGTATTTCTTTTTTCTTAGTGTTGAACATGCATGTAGCAATTAGAAATAAATTGGTGAGTCGTATTTGGTGTATTTATAACTAAAGAAAGTACAGCTGCATTATATCCGGAATTCCGATATAGATTTCAAAATAAAATTAATGTTATTTGTCTATACAAAACTATGCTATAAATGTAAAAGCATCCGTAAATAACAGCTGTATTACATGTAAAGATGGGAATATGAATCGATAACAATTAATAGTGAACATCGAATTGCAACTTGTTTATCAGGCATGATTTTTTAAAAAAAGAATAATTCTTGACATATATTTATACTTATATACAAGATATCCCAAAAACTTTTTTTGCAAATAAATAAGTAGGTGAAACTGATTTGACTAATTTTTGTACAGTTTCGGTTGACAAACTTACTGTATAAGCTGCAAGCATGTTAATTCGAGTTAAACCCTTTCTTCAAGATTAATTTAGATAGCAGTAAGCAAGAACAAAAAGGACAAAATAGATATCCGTAAATAGAAATAATTTTTACTGAACTTTTGCACATTTTTTTGGGGTCAGCTTGACCCACCTCCGAATGCGGATACATTGAAGACCCATTGGTGTCAATCGGTAGTTATCTGCTCTTTTAAGATATTATCCGTTTCCATTCTCAGTTTGATCAGCACCCTTTATTACAACTTACTTTTCTTTAAATGAAAAAAAAGTACCGAGTGAAACATTACTGATTAATCCATCTGCAATTACAATAATAACACAATAGTCATTGGTGCTGTTATAGAAAATACCATCAAAAACATCAGACTGTAGACAACACCTGCCACACTGTAGATACGTATCAACAATTATTACACTTTTTATATTCCCGTGAACATCCATGCTATTCCACTTTGGAATCCCTTCCATACTTCGCAGACTTTTGCGTGTAGGATATAAAGTTTGTAAATGCATGCAATCTGATGTTCAGGAGTTGTCATTTGTTGATGCGGTTCAATAGTGTTTTTCGTTTCTTGTTTTTTTTTTATAGATTATACAGTTTGTTTTCCCTTTTGAATGGTTATACACTAACCTGTTTTGGGGCCCTTTATAGCTTGCTGTTTGGTGTGAGCTAAAGATCCTTGTTGAAGACCGTACCTTGACCTATAATGGTTCACTTTTACAAATTGTGATTTGAATGGAGAGTTGTCTTATTGACACTCATACCACATCTTCTTATATATAATTGATTATTAAATACTGTTAAATTGTGTATGCCAAATGTTTATTGTATTTAAGAAATAATTCATGGAAGCCATAGATTTGTTGGGAGTTTACACATGGCCTTGACCGTGATTTTTTAATTTTATCCTTTGCGTTAGCGGGGGATAAAATTTACAAATACCACAGCCCTGGTCATGTGTAAATTTCCGACAAATCTACGGCTTTAATTTCATTAATTAATGCAATTCTTATAGGACAAATACGGTCATTAAAAAACTTAAGCGAGGATGGATATGCCATGTGTGTTGCTGTTCTATTTTACTCACTGTTACAGTGTATATAAAGTGCGAATCCAGTCAGTTCATTTTCACTGTTGTATGCGAGTATGTTCATTGTAGAATAAAGGATCACGGGAAAACTTTATTTCTTTACGTTTTGAAAATACCAAAATAATTGATTTGAAACTAAACTTTAACATATTTTCATTATGATGTGTCTTTTTAATGTATAATAACAGTATTAAAGTTAAGATATGTGTTATAAAAGCAACATAACATAGAAAATATCAGTTATTAAAAGCGATCCATTTTCACTATAGATGCGATGAATTATCACTGTATGGCATTCATTTCTGATGTAGAATTTTCGAAAATGCGATGAATTTTTATGGTAGATTAATGTAATAATTAGACTTGCAACAAATGAAAAACTTATTTGATTACTTTGATATTTATATATATATTTATAACTTGTATATGTCTGTAGAAACTGGCTGGCCATTTATACGTTTTCACACAGTATTGACATGTGTGAACTGTATTGCCATGTTTCCCCGCAATGTTTTTTTTTCGGTTCGTATATTGCTATGATGTCGTTATCGTCTGCGTCGTCCGAAGACCCATTTGGTTTCTGGACAACTTTAATTTAAGTGAATGGATCTATATAAATTTTAAAGAAGGTTCAATACCACAAAATGAAAGTTGGGATAATGTTGGGGATGATGATTTCAACCATTTACGAAAAAGGGGCATAAAAGAAGCATGTTTTAAGTTTCAGAATAATTACTTGTGTATAAGAATTTTGATTGTTCTGAAATTGTACCACAGTGTTCAATACCACAAGTAGAATGCTAGGATTCATTTTGGGGTAATGGTACTAACAGTTTAGGAATGAAGGAACAAAAAGGGACAAAAAACAATCATGTTTGTAGTTTCCGGATAATTACTTGTGTGTACGTTTTTGGATCTTTTTCGCATTGTACGACAAGGAACAATGTCACAAAGGGAAGACTGGGATTTGGTTCGGGGATAATTGCCCCAAACATGCAGAAATTAGGGGCAAAAGAAATGGCAAAACAAACATTTTTCTAGTTTCCAGATAATATCTTGTGTTCAAGTATATGAACCTCTCTAAAATTGTACTACAAGGTTTATTACCAGAAAGGAAAGACTGGGATTTGGTTTGATGGTTATTTATCCTAGAAGGAAAACAAAATGTTATGGGCGGGAAGAAACCTTCAGGTGCACAGTATTGCGCATACGATTTAAGATCTTTGACTACATCTACCTTGTGTCAGAAACCTATATAACGTCATAAATTTGATCACAATCCAAATGCAGATAGTATTAAGCTTTAATATCGTATCCAAATTTGCCCCAACTGTTCAGGGTTCGATCTCTGCGGTCAGCGAAGTATTTTTAATGTTTTACTATAAAACAAGCAGATGTGATTATAGTTCCTGTTGCTTTCTTCATATGGTATGCCAGCATAGGCGTATCCAGGGGGGCCTTGGAAAAATTTGGTTGATTATATAGGGAATCACTGAAGCATGAATTGAGCCCCCCTTTTAGGTCAGCCATCGGGCCCGCCTTATAAAAAGTACTGGATCCGCCACTGCCCAGTTCTGCTTTTGAATTGTTTGGAATAATGAGTACAAATCAGGCTTTCTCCATGCTATCTGTTGTTATGCTTATTGTGAAGTCTTAAAAGTTTAATTCACACTGGTCACATTTGTTTAACCCATTAGTGTGGATCTTCTTATGCCTGGGAAAACTAGATACCCATTTTGTCTTAAAAGGACACACGTGCATTGGTATGAAGACCCCTCCTTAACTTTAGTTCTTTTTTCTGTGATTCATCTTCACTTGCCTCCCCTATTGTTGAGCCTCCAAATGCTTCAATATCCATATTCTGAAGGAAAGATAGTTTTTAGCTCAATTGTTGCTTGCATGTTCTTTACTGCCTGAACAACCTGAAATCAGTAAATAAGCGAATAATGCATTAGAATAGAAAATAAGACAGCCCCTACCTCAATTATCAATTTTAATGGAATATTTTTCGATTTTTTTTTGTGGTTCACGTTACGGAAAACCTTCACCTTTAGCTTTTTCATTTGTATGGTGTCATGTTTTGAAATGACTTAAACATTGTTAAATACGCAAAACGGACTTGCACGGAGTTTTATCTTATTTTGATCCTGCAGATTTCTTCGAGCTCTTTTGCATTAGTTCTTTATGTGATACATCTGAATAAGAATTAAAGTTCTGTAGTTTTTTTTCTATTGCAATTTTTAGAACAATAACATCAGCAAAGCGTTTGTAAATACAAAATGTAGGTTCCGATACATGTGGATTTACGTGGAGGTATATTGTAACATCTATTATTATGCTCATCTCTGAGACTGCGCTAAATATAGATAGATCGAGAATTTGATCACGAAGCGAAAGAAGCGCGTCATATAAGAATTAAATATTAACAATATGTCACTCAAGACAAGTTGTAGTTTAATACATAGTTTTAAATGACAAATATAAGTAACCAGTACAAATTTTGAATGTCATCTATAACTTGATATCAACAAACACTGTTGTATATTCAAGATGACCCAAAGCACGTTTTTTTTAAGATAATAATGAAATAAACGGAACCAATTGTTCTGCACCAGATGCGCATTTTGACAATCAATGTCTCTTCAGTGATGCTCCACGCCAAATAGGAAGAGCTGTAAACAATGTATACATTTTTCTGATAACAGTTCATGCACATTGTTTTAATGTGTCCTTATACAATGTAAAAGAGGGACGGAAGATACCAAAGGGACAGTCAAACTCATACATCTAAAACAAACTGGCAACGACATGGCTAAAAATGAAAAAGACAAACAAACAACAGCACACATGACACAACACAGAAAACTGAAGAAAAAACAACATCAAACCCCATACATAAACTAGTGTTTTGTTATCTGTTATCTGTTATTTTCAAAAATAAATGAATCCTTAGTACAATTTTCAAAACCATACAACACAACGTTTGGATAAGTAACCAACGTCCTATACAATGATTTACAACCATTGAATATACCTATAGTTATCAAAGGTACCAGGATTATAAATTTTAGTACGCCAGACGCGCGTTTCGTCTACATAAGGCTCATCAGTGACGCTCATATCAATATCAAAATCCTATCATCGTTATGATTCTAAGACATCAAATTGTATATTAAAGATTGTCTAACTGTCATTTTGTTTTATCCCCGACATAGTCTCACCTGTTAAAAACAACAGCCATCAACAGACACAATTGTTTTGCACAGACATAATGCATGTTTCTAATAACTGTACAGCTGCTATAATTCTGTCGGTGTTTCAAATGAACTAGATGCAATTGTCAAAGTATCTTAACGGTTTTTTAGGTAAATTCGGAGGTTTTCTCTATAAAGAAAGCTTAATAGTTGCTATACAATGCAGGCATATTGATGTTTTTTAATCGTTTTTCTCAACATTAATGATGTTGATCTTACTTTGAATTTCGAACAAAGAGATAAATTAAACAAATGCTCAGTGCTAATTGAAATTCAAAATAACCAATATTTTACGTATAATCAATCCCTGAAAAAGAATTAAAGCTTAATATGTTGTAGATGTATTGCTTAATCTAAGGCGATTTTGCAGATTTAGAACACTTGTTTTTTTTTTATAAAACAGTAATAGTATCATGGCAGTTTACACGTACCTGGCTGGCGATACCCTTGGAAACCAAAGTCCAACAGCATACGTATCGATATAGTGGTATTATTAATATTTACGATACACATTTTTCTGCATCTTATTGGGGTTTGACAAGAAAGGTTCTTTCAGTTATGGACTTTTCAACAATATCAATTGATTTAAAACCTTAGGTTTATACATTATTACAGTTATGCTTAATTTCTGTTGATGCATACTTTTTTTTAATTATTCTATACAAAGTATGTCATCTGAAAAAATGATTAACAACATACATTTACATATTAAAGGAAAAAACCCAGTTTAAATGATAAAAAGGAACGAGGATCGGAATTTAAACAACAACAAGGTGGTAATGCCTTTATTAACAGCATACTTTAATTGAATGTATTTAGTTGTTATCTGATCAATTGTATCTTGATAGCAGACTTTGGTTTAATCATGTAAAAAGGTAGTGGTTTTGAGGGTTTAACTGTATCTAAATAGAAAAATGTAGTATGACAGTGTTCGATTGTCTTGTCTACAATGTATTCACCCGTTTTCCTTAGTTTATATCAAATTCTTTATAAACGCATATTATATTTAGATATCTAATCAGCAACCAAAAGTAAACAATCCACTGACCAAAAGTATATTTACATAAATTCTTTAGCAGCTTTTCTGATATTGATTTCCATAATAGGCATTTAATATATCATAGAAAACTTAACAAACTCAAAGATCTTGTACTTTTATTACACTGACCGAACTAATGTTCTATGTGTTTTTGAAATGAAACCTTTCTTTATTGTTTATGTTACTTCACAATACACATTTATTGGTACTAGTATGAAAATAGTTCACAGTCAAATCAATATAATAAGCATTAAAATAATTATTTGATAAGTGTTAATTTTCATGTCCATTGTTGATAATACAAACTTTATTTTTGGCATATTACTTTTAGTTTTGAAGTGCTTGAAATATTTCGATATATCTGCAGAATTGAAATGTTTTAATTTACAATTATTATAATGATGGCCATAACTTTGTTCGGAACTATATCATTATGTGTCCTTCTTTTGATTCAAGTTATTTTTGGTAAGTACATGTTAGCAGCAATAACTTAAAATATGCAATACGCTTTAATCCTTGGCAATACGGAATTGCCTATGCATTAAACTATTGCCTGAAATATTAAGTAATTATGCCTTTTTTCTGACATATGTACATTCGGTAAATTATTCTTGATGTAAAGTATTATACGAGAGTTAACATGTATTTATTTTATATGTGTTATAAAATTTAAAAAAAAAAAAACTTTTCCTACAAGTGTTTATATGCAATAAAATGAGAGGAGTTTAAAGATTCGATCTGAAAAAAAAATGAAGAAAATTAAACTGATGGCGCTGGCGTATATTTGGTCAAAAAAGACAAATGATAAATCGAATGTTTGCCAATATCATCTTTCGATCGATTTTAATTTAAGAATACTGTTTAAAATTGCGTGAAATGCTCGACATAGCAATGCTATTTAGACAGAGATTAAACTTTCACCTTTTAGAACCCATAGAAAATATTGCAACTATAGACTTCTAAAATTATAACGGTAAGACATTTACACAATTGGGGATTCAAAAAGGTTAATTAGTTTGACAAGTTATACATGAGAATGATGAAAAATTTTATGGTAAATTGGAAAAGGCGCAAAACAGATTATGGTAACAGAACTCGTATGATTTTAACAACCTAATAAACACTATGTAGATTTTCCCATGATGCCATTACTATGCGAATATTTCGCGACATTGTGCCATTTCTAACATGACGCATTACACCTTAGACCGTTGGTTTTCTCGTTTGAATGGTTTTACACTAGTAATCTTGGGGGCCATTATAACTTGTTGTTCGGTGTGAGCCAAGGCTCTGTGTTGAAGGCCGTATATTGACCTATAATGGTTTACTTTTTTAAATTGTTATTTTGATGGAGAGTTGTCTCATTGGCATTCAAACCACATCTTCCTATATCTATTTTGTTACTTTCTTATAGCTAAAGCGTCGGTCGGTAGGTCAATAATGGTATAGGTTAGTTTTAACAACATAACACAATAGAGCATTGCAAATACATTGTAATTAATGAGTTTGCGATACAAGGTTTCTGCGCAATTTTGACTGGTTTGCTTTGTGCAAATTATATTTGTAAAGAGATCTTCATTTGCCATATATATTGTAAATTTGGACAGTACATTACTGAATTTAATGATTTAAAACATGTTTTAGTGAGTACCATTGAAACCTTTGTATCAATTCCAAACTGGGATACAACTAATGTCCAAGGAAGAATAAACACACCAATAAAAGTCAGGACATCGCTTGAATGTTCTAGATGTAGTCATCAAAATAAAACATGCGACGGTTTTTTCTATGACAATACTAGTGGACAGTGTGCGACCATTAACATAGAGGATGGCATCATAATATATGAAAACACACTGGGCAACTTCTTTTACAGGAAGAAAGGTAAATCTGTGTTGGTTATGCATAAAACATATTAAGCGTACCACGTACATTAAATTGCTTGCCTGATTTTAGCTCTTAAATAACATTAACACATACTAATATATACGACATATTTTTGGGCAAAGCGTTCTGTGTATATGTGAGGTTGTTCGTAAGCTTGTAATGTGACAAAGTTAACAAAGAAATCGAATCACCAAACATTGTGTCAAGTAGTCGTTTTGACACTTCCAAAGCACCACCAGTTTTTGGTGGGATTCGTTTTGCTGTTGTATCCCTAGTGTGTCTTTGGTTTTTTTTTCTCTCATCGTTGTCAAAATAATGAAATTTGATGCAACTGTCGTACAAGGGAGAGGGTTAGCGCTATAAATAAAGGCAACAGTAGTATACTGTTATTCGAAAATCTTAAATCGATTGAGAAAAAACAAAACAAATCTGGGTTAACAACTAAAACTGAGGGAAACACATCAAATATAAGAGCAGAACATAAACAAAGGTTTAAAAATGAGTTGTTTTTTTTTTTTTTGGACTTTTTGTTTTGAATTTTCCTCAAAGCTCAGTATTTTTGTGATTTTAGTTTTTGAAATATTGATTTTGACACTTATTTAGGAAATGATATAAACACATAATCATAATCTTTATGTTTTGATAGAATGAACGAATGGTACAGGAGTCAATGGATATCAGTTTGTGAGTTCAAACCCCCACTCGTGCGGGTGCACTCGTCTCCAATCTTAATTGAAAAGGATTATCAGTTTTTCTATTGAAGGTCGGTTGTTTTGGCTGATTACTCCGGCTCCCTCCACCAATAAAAACCAGCCTAAATGCAGTGCTTAAAAATGACGTTAAAACACTAAACAATCAACAAATACAATCCTTCAGTCATCAGGTTAATATCAGTCTATCAAGTTCAAGTAGTTTAATATACTAGCTAAATGGTGGAACAGTGTAACAATGTATACACCCAGTCTATAATCAAGAGAGGTTAAGAACTTCCCCTGTGTATAATACACATGTATATACTGACTGACGACTTATATGGTACCTACTGTTATACAATAAAAAAAACATGCTATATAAGACATAAATATGATTGATATCCTTATGAACATAAATGTAAGATTCAGAACGCTTGCAATTTATTTTAATATTCTTGAAATTCATTGGTTTTTACTACTTAGTGTAATTTATGCCTTTCTTGTGGTAAATTCTGCATACCAGACTAGGTAATTGAAAATTGATATTATTCATCTTTTTGTAGATTGCCTGGATTCTATGAATACATATGGCAGTTGGACATTTGTATCACATTTCACGCAACAAAATTATCATGGAATGCATCACAGCAAAGATGCGCTGATGATGGCGGGCATCTGCTAGGTATACAAAACGGAAGAAAAGAATACTTCTTTTTACCATATTTGTTGGCAAAATTTGGTAGGTTTTCGCTCTTATGGTCATACATATCATCATGATTTGTTTTGTCCAAGCATTTATTGAAGTGAAAATTTAAAGTGAAACTAAAAGTTACAGTTTATTTAGAGACTATCAAAATAAGCATTTTGTTAGATGGCATCTAAATTAAATATAAAATAACAAAGATACCGTACTAAGTTTAATTTAAAACAAATAACATTATCAATTGACAAATCAAAAGCTCAAACAGTTCAAAGGAATGGAAAACAACTGTCATATCCATAACTCGATGCTACTGCTGTTGGACGTATTGTATTCGAGAGTATCAACAGCCCTATAGTCAGCCCTTCGGTGTTGACACATTAATATCAATTATAGGGTCCTCAACGCATGAGGGGTAACATATAATAAGCCTGGTACCTTTGATTACTATTGGTACAGGCATTTTCTTATGTAGCAAATGGTTGATAAAACCTAGTTTTATAGCTAGCTTAGCCTCTCTCTTGACAATTGCATATAATTATAGTTACAGCAATGTTTGTACAAAACATACAGACAAAAATGGTACAAATGTCACAATTTGGGGTACAACCAACAACAGTTTTTCTATAATTAGTTATCAAAGGTAACAGGATTATAATTTAATACGCCAGACGCGCGTTTCGTCTACATAAGACTCATCAGTGATGCTCATATCAAAATAGTTATCTTAATCATTTTTTTTAAAACAAAGTATTGTAATTAACAGAAATAACAGGATTATTCGGGTGGTGGATAGGTAGAACTGATGTATACCAAGAGGGAACTTTTCGTTGGATGGACGGAGCACATGTTACATACACCAACTGGGGTAGTAATGAACCAGATAATCTGATGTACAACGTAATACCAGGCGCTGACTGCATGAGATATGGCTTTCACCCTAAAGCAAAATGGTTTGATACTGGTTGTAACAGACATTTAGCATTCATATGCGAAAACAAAATGTTTTTGTAACGTTTAATGATATGCTTATTGAGGAATAACATGTACAACTTACAATTTGCATTTGTTTTGATATTTTTTTCAAGCATTATCTTACATAAAAAAACTCGGACAATATAAAAAGGAACAGTCAATATCACTCTATAGGTCGAAGAAGTTCCAAGGCAAAACCATAAACTGGGATTCATCTGTAGAATACCAGCATAGTAAAAAAAAAACGTCATTACCATCATGTTTCAACCGTCATAAGCTTTAAGGTCAGTTTAACTGTAAATTTTGTGATAAGTCTAATTCGGTAATTTCATAATAAAATAAAAGATTATTCAGGTTTATTTTGTCATATAGCTCTTCAACTCTCTCGGTACTTTTACATGCTTGGCTTTCAATATAAATGACTTTGAGCGTTCTTGATAAAGATAAATACAGAAAGGCGCCTCTGACGCATAAAATATTTATTAAACGTGTTTTTTGCAATATTTTGTAACATAATTATGTTTAAACAAACAATGATTTATTGGTGTTTATATATTTAATTAGTATTGTGCTATTTGGTAGCGGTCATATTCGAGTTGAAGAACTACATGTTCCACGTGCGAAATTCGAACTCACAACAAGAGTGTTGACATGCTAGTGATACAGTATTTGACTACTTAGACCACTTGACCACCTTGGCCAAAAACCAAATAAGAAATATTTCCGTGAAACATTTGAAATGATTAATTCAAGTATAAAGCTATAAAGTAATAGTTCAATAGCGTCCTGGCAAGAACATTGGATAATTAGAGTTACCTTTTTTGTGTGTGTGAGGGGGGAGGGGGGGGGTATGCATGCATGAAAGAAAGGTAAAAGATACCAGATGGACAGTCAAACTCATACATCGTAAATAAACTGACAATGGCTAAAAATGAAAAAGACTAAAATTAGTACGAAAGACACAACATCAAAAACCTAAGACTACTTAACACGAGCCTCACAAAAAACTTGGGGTAATCTCAGGTGCTCTGGAAGGGTAAACAGATACTGATCCACTACGGATTGTCTACCTCATATTAACAAACATACAGGTATGAAGAAAGAAAACAGCGAATTTGCAAAGAAACTGTACACATTTTTACCATTTTGATTTCCATTTGTAAAACGAAACTTGTTTTTATTCATAATATTTAATATAACAGTATAAATAATTTTTAAAGGTTCCAAGTTTATAATTTGATACACCAGACGCACGTTTCGTCTATATGAGACTCATCACTCAGATAAAAAAGTCAAAACAAATACAAAGTTTAAGACCATTGAGGGCCCTAAATTCCAAACAATTTTCTAAACAGGACTAAGGTAATTTATGCCTGGGATAAAACAATGCTTAGTATTTCGAATAATGTATACTTTTACAAACAGTAAATGTATAAAAATTACCATATAATTGATATTTATTTCAACACCGAAGTGCTGACTACTGGGCTGGGGATATTTTCGGGGACGAAACGTCCACAAGCAGTGGCATCGACCCATTGATGTTAATACCTATCAAAGGTACCAGGATTATAATTTGATACGCCAAACGTGCGTTTCGTCTACATAATATTCATCAGCGACGCTCAGATCAGTCAACAAATAATTAATATTTTACGGAGAGATGTGTTCGAATACTTGAAATCAAAGCTCTGTCATATTTACTGTCTGCAAGAAACACACTTTACTGAAAAAGATGAATCATTTATTAGAAACCAATGGGGAGGAGAATGCATTTTTAATTATTTTGCTTCAAATCAAAGAGGAGTTGCCATTTTATTTGCAAATAATCTTGAATATAAAATAAATAAGATAAAGAAAGATGATAATGGAAATTTTCTTGGTGTAGATATTACAATTGAAGGTAAAAATATAACACTTGTTAATTTATATGGACCAAATAATGACTCACCATCTTTTTATAATAAAGTTAATGAAATAATAGAAAACTTTAATTACCAACAAATTATTCTGACAGGAGATTTTAACTTAGTTCAAAATCAGGCATTATATACATATAACTATCTAAATATAAATAATCCAAGAGCAAGAGAAAAAATCTTTGAACTTATTGAAACTTATGATCTAATTGATCCCTTTCGAGAATACTACCCAGACAAGAAACGATTTACATGGAGAAAAGTTAATCCTCTGAAGCAAGCTAGGCTTGATTTTTTTCTTATATCTCGGAGTTTCTTTCAAAATGTAAAAGAAGTAGAAATTCAAAACAGCTATAGATCTGACCATTCACCAATAGTTCTACACTTTAAAATAAGTTATTTCAATATTGGGAAGGGTTTGTGGAAATTTAATAATAGTTTATTGTATGATATAGAATATGTTAAATCTGTTAAAGAAAAAATAAAACAAGTAAAAGATCAATATGCAACTTTAGTATACAATAGAGACTCACTAGACCAGATTAATTGCTTAGATATTCAATCTACAATAAATGATCAGCTGTTCTTAGAAACATTAATGACAGAAATTAGGGGTAAATCAATTTCCTTTGCATCATATAAAAAGAAAGAAAGAAATAAATTGGAAAATGCTTTAGTAAATGAAATTCAAAAATTAGAAGAAAATATACAAACCACAGAAGCTCTTGAAGATCTCAACCAAAAGAAATCTAAATTGCAAGTTTTAAGACAAGAAAAAATGCCTGGTCATTATGTTCGCTCAAAAATGCAATGGGTAGAAGAAGGAGAAAGATCCTCAAAATATTTTATCAACTTAAAAACTAAGAACTTTGTTAATAAAACAATCCCAAGACTAGTCAATAATGAAGGCTGTTTAATAAACAAACAAGAACATATTTTATTGGAAGCTAAAAACTTCTATAAGAATTTATATTCAAAGAAAGATACAATAAATAGTGTTGATCTTAATAAGGAAATTCCATTTTTAGACGTTCCCAAGTTAACAAATGAAATAAGGGATACCCTTGAGGGAAAAATCTCCTATTCAGAATTAACAGCTGCTATTTAAAGAATGAAAAATAACAAAAGCCCAGGATCTGATGGATACACCAGTGAGTTTTTTAAATTCTTTTGGATAGATTTAGGTAAATTTGTTCTTAGATCAATCAACTATGGGTATATGGGTGAAATGTCAGTATCCCAAAAAAGAGGGATAATTACTTGTATACCAAAGGGAGATAAACCAAGACAATATATGAAAAACTGGCGACCAATAAGTCTTTTAAACACAATATATAAACTCGGGTCTAGCGGTATAGCAGAGCGTTTGAAGTCTATTTTATCACTTCTAATAAATAATGATCAAACAGGGTTCATTCCTAGAAGATATATTGGTGAAAATACTAGACTAATTTATGATATTTTATTGTATACAGAAGAACATGATATACCTGGTATTCTACTCCTTATTGATTTTGAAAAGGCGTTTGATTCAATTTCTTGGAGTTTTATTGAAAGTGTATTAGACTTTTTTAATTTTGGACCTTCTATTAAACATTGGATCACTACTTTTTATACCAAAATTCAATCTGCAGTAACTCAAAATTGCCATCTCTCAGATTTTTTTTAGATTCAGAGGGGCTGCCGACAAGGGGATCCTCTATCACCTTATATATTTTTACTATGTGCAGAAATACTTGGTATACTTATACGAAATAATGACAAAGTTAAAGGAATAACTATAGATGACTCAGAGTATCTCATCTCACAATATGCAGATGATACTTCTCTTATACTTGATGGATCACCTGAATCTTTGGATGCATCTCTCCGTACTCTAGATAAATATGCAGATTTATCAGGTCTTAATATAAACTTAGACAAGACCAAGGTTGTTTGGATTGGGAAGAAAAAGTTTAGCCAAGAAACTATGTGTGCCAAGTGGGGATTGGAATGGGGTTCAAGCAGATTTACACTTCTTGGCATAAATTCCTCAGTGGATATTAGTGAAATTGAAAATTTAAACTATAACCCCAGGTTGAAAAAAATTGAAAACATTATAAAAACTTGGACTAATCAAATACTCTCACCAATTGGAAAAATAACAGTGATAAAAACACTTATAATATCAAAATTAAACCATCTATTGCTGTCCATACCTAGTCCAAATAGCACAAAGCTTATAATAAACTTTTTACTGAAAAAATATTTTCCTTTATTTGGGATAACAAACCAGATAAAGTCAATAGAGACACCTTATTCAAACCGTACTGTTTAGGAGGACTAAAAATGATAAATATTGAAAACTACATAAAAGGTTTTAAATTAACCTAGATAAGAAGAATTAATAGAAATAATTCAAAACTAGTAAAACTATTCCTCTTTTCAGAAAATTTGAATTTCTTGGAAATGCAATTTCTTGGTCCTTATAAAAAGTTAAATAATCCATTTTGGAAAGAAGTATTTGATGCTTGGCAAGATCTTCAAAGTGTACAAAATAACTCTCAAATTAAAACATGCCCTTTATGGAAGAATGATGGAATAAAGATTGATAACCATTCAGTATTATGACTTTTGATCACTTTAATAATGTATACAATATTAAAACTAATTTTCTCACATATTAAGGCCTAATTTTGTCAATAAAAAAGTATTTAAAAGAATATCAAATATGTCCAAATGACTTAAAAAGAGAAAACGGTCCAGTTTTGCCCTCGGTGTTAAAGTTTTTTTTTTAAATCCCAGAAAGGTTCAAAAGATATGTATAATATTTTGAATAGTAAAAAGTCAAATCCTAAACAAAAATGTGAACAAAAATGGTCATTAATTCTCAATGCAAACTTCAATTGGAAAAATATCCATGTATTGCCCTTTTATATTACAAAAAAATTCAAAATTGCAGTGGTTTCAATACAGAATAATACATCGAATTTTAGGCACGAATGAACTTCTCCTTAAAATAAAAATTAAAGATACAAATATTTGTAGTTTTGGGTGCGGAGGGGTCGAAACAATAGAACATATATTCTGGACGTGTCCATATATATCAAAATTATGGGAAGACCTTAACTCCTGGATATTTGAGAAGACAGAAATAGAACTAACTTTAGTATTGACTTGGTTTTATTTTGTATTTTAACAAAAACCGATAAAAATGATATAAGAAACATAATACTTCTGTTAACAAAATTCTACATTTATAGAAGCAAATTAGCTATGGAACAAACCAATATAATAGCACTTAAAAATTATTTAAAGGAAAACTTATTAATAGAAAAAAATATATTCTATAAAAATAAATTACTCAGTAGGGCAGAAAACTATTTAAATATTTAAATATACGAGTTCCTAGCACTCTTTCCTCAATACGGATAGTTGAACTGGTTCAACTGCGATTTCTAGGTTATGAATGTTTTACTAGTAATACAAATTTTATGAGATGCAGCACGATAAAGTATGAAACAATTTAAAAGCGAAAACCCACGACCTGATTGTTTCTGAATCATCAAACAAGAAACATATAAGGCAAAAAACAACCAGCTCCAACAAATAAGGCGAAATACAACCAGCTTCAACAATTTAAGCAAAAAACAACCAGCTCAAACAACTAGCGCAAATACAACCAGCTTCAACAATTTAGGCAAACAACAACCAGCTCCTACAACTTACAAAATAAGGGGCTTTTGATTTGGGACAGCTATTTAAATATTGTGGCGATAAAAAATTGTTTGTGAGTCCCGTCATAGTATCATAGTATGGTACAGTGTACCAGGAAATCATAGTCTTTTAAACTATAACATTTAGTTGGTAAATTCTGGAATCATCAGTAAAGTAACAAGCACAAACAAACCGTAACAAAAAGACTACAAAAAAGTCACCAATATCAAAGAATCCGCAATAGTTGAAAGCTAATTACAAATAATAGATTAGGATTGTTAAAACTACAATAAGGAATAAGTTCTCACTCAGTTGCTTTAGTTTAAAGATGTCATTAGCACTAGTCTGTTGTACACACTGCCATGAGCAATGCAACAATATAAAAAAAATAATAAGATGTTAGGCCAAAAGGGGTCGTAATTTTATATGGCCAAACATATTCAGTTATGTATCAGTCTAATTAAAAAAAACAAAGTTTGTTTTATATTAAGAGATTTATATAGTGTATGGAGTTCAAATCATAAGAAATAAGTTTAAACAAAAATATTTTTCACCAAGGACACATGCACAACTTACCTGATTACAGATCATAAATTAGAACCGTTGACTGTTAAAATTGTTGATTAGATATATATCAAGTATTCACAATTTAGTATCTGTTCATGTCATGTGACTTTAAAATAAAAGTCTATCATTTCAGTCATATTCCAAACTTTACCAGCTTCTACCGGGCCCGAATACATCTATGACCTTATTCGAGCAACTTCCGTATCTGTTCTTATTTGCTGACTGTCACTGTCGTATACAGTGTGTTAGGTTTGGTTGATGAAAATGGAATTTAATCACAGGTAAGTACTTTGCATATTCAATGTCATTCATTTTATTCTTTTAAAAGAGATAACATGTAATACCATATGAATTCGGACAACTCTATCATTTCAAAAGTGCAATATTTTACTAGCGTTTTGACGCTTGAAAGGCATAAAGCCCATACTTGAATCAATTGTACCTTCAACACACAGTCAAGCCTGGCTTTACAGTGACACAAAGGAAACAGATTAATTACATATTTTAGACAGGTTCCCTTTATAAAGAGATGGTCGATGGAACCACACTTCTTTATTTCAAAACGATGTACATGCATACAGTGATGTACAACGACATACTCTGCAATGCTTTGTTTTGTTTTTTTGTTAAATCACTTTAATTAAATACATATTAAGTGCCTTAATTATATTCAGTTTATACAATTAGCATAGTAAGTAAACTAAAAAGGACCGACATTTTTCTTAGAGATTTCGGTATACTTTTTCGGACTTTGAGATTATTCAAACTGTCAAACTATGCCAGAAATATTTTCCTTTCTTTTATAAACAAGCAAAGAGCAAGTTCTGGAATATAAAAGATAAACATCATTATTATTTTAATGACAATGCTATTTGCGATATAACAAAAAACCTGAACCGAAAATAAAAATCATATCAAGCCTTACGAATTATTTCTGATATAGGGAACGGGTTAAAAGTTAAAAGTTAAAATTAAACTCCGAGCACTTTAGAATAGTTTAGAATTAAATATTTTGACTGCTTTTGTTTGGACAAACGAGTCAAAACAGCCCGTTTATAAATATCATTTGTCTATTTTGTTACTGAAAGTGGTGCTTGTTGCCAACAGTGAGCAATGTATAGAGGCATCTTTTATACAGAACGCGATGGAGGGTCATGAACTACTTGTTATATTAGATGCTCATGAGACCAGGTTTTACTGTACTTCAAAGTGATATAGAAAGATATTGATAATAATTATTTATTCAAGATATTTTAAAGCGTTGAAAAAAACAACCGAGCTCATCTTTGATAACAGTAGCCATATTGTCGTGTTACTAGATATACACCTGTACACGTTATATCTATTATTTTATTTTATATGTATGCACCTTAACATTGTATACAAAATTTCAATTTTAAAACTTGTTAAATGAATTCATGCTTTTTACCCTTTTCTTTACGTTCGAACATCATGCACATGGTCGCTGTATACAGACGTCATTATAAGGAGTATGCTCCTTACATAAGCACTGCTACCACAGAATCAAAAGAACGAATGACTTAAATCAAGACTTAATAAGTTTAACAGAGAATACCTGTTTTCAAATAAGCTTCGGCTTTGTTATTGATATGGTTTTTTTTCGAGCGACACCGATGAGTCTAATGCAGACGACAGCCTTCAATATATGGTTCACTTATTACTAAGCATGATATATTTAAGGTCCTTTTGTTTTCGTGATTCTTCATCGTGATAGTGACACAATGAATGCGATATTATTTATAAGAACTATATAATTCTTCTTATTATTCATGTCATTTTTAAAATTGTTAGTCAAGTATGTATACCGTATTAGTTAGTAATGTACTGAATTAAACTGATCAAATATATAAGAACATATGGTGAGAAAGAACAAAAGAAAAAATTCAGACTCTAAAAGATATGTTTTTACGATAATTTATGTAAAGACTGTAGTTTTGACGCTAGAGTGTTAAAATTCAAGTTTATAATTTAAATCTAGTATATTGGGTGACTACGATTGTTAATTCAGAAGTGACTTCGAAGTTTTCATACATGCTATTTGTGCGCCAGAATGAGTTTTGTATTTATAATAAACGCTCGGATTCCAATATCTGATACTATATGCAGATTGTATTTGATATCAATGATAAATGTCACATTTACGTGCTACATTCACATTAATAAATGCACGCAATAATTTCTGAATTTACAGTACTCACATGATATACGTGTTTGGTCATCAACACGCATCCTTTCTTTTAAATTGCTTCTACAAGTTACTGACATTTTTAATTTACACCAAAAATTAAAACATCAAATATCTTTCTAAGAGATAAAATATGTTTTCGAAACTTTGTTTTAGATTATATCTTTTATCCATGTTGTACGTATTAAGCATGTTGGATGGATCTTCTGCACAGCCAACAGATACAGACTGGTTCGATTATTTTCTTAAGTCAGGAACATCATGTAAGTTAAATACGTGTCGTAAAAATGATCCAATTTGTGAATGTTATCTTACTATAGAATATGACTTATCAATGTTGTACAAAGGGTTCGGATCACCGGCAATATTTCTGAAACCACAAAATGGTACTGCTGTAAATTTCAATACTGGTGAAAAATTCAATGAAAAAATCGAAGACAGTTTTATTTTAACCGATGGCTTTAACTTACAGAAAGTTATATCTATAAACGGACGATTTCCAGGACCAACTATCACGTCATATGAAAATCAAAACATGATTGTCCACGTAAGGAACTTGATGCATACTGATAGTATGACTATTCATTGGCATGGAATGCACCAAAGATCAACTCCAGAAGAGGATGGTGTAGCGTTTATAACTCAATACCCGATATTGCCAGGCCAAAATCAAACATACAAGTTTAAAGCATTTCCATTTGGAACTCATTTTTACCATGCACATATTGGTGACCAAAGGACAATGGGACTATATGGGCCACTCATAGTTATTCCGGAAGGTTTTCAACAGGTTTCGCAACCACAAGAAGGAAACAATGTTTTCATAGCAGTTTTGCAAGATTGGAATCATGATGACAGTTCTGAAGTTTTATATCAGAAACTGTTATGGGGTGATTACGACCGAAAGACAGGAAAAGCATACAACGTAACTAATGATCATTCTGGTGCAAAGTACAGTCGATTTCGATTTCATTCGGGGTTAATTAATGGTCGTGGACGTTATTACTCATCTTCTACTGAAAACAATGAAGCTCCGCTTTATAAATTTATTGTGGAAAAAGATCAAAAATATAGATTTAGGGTGATAAATGCTGCCACAATGTATCCATTCCATGTATATGTAGAGAAGCACCGTCCATTATATATTGTGGCCTCAGATGGACGAGAAATCCAAGAAGAAGCGACAGAGTCATTTATTATTCATCCCGGAGAAAGAATAGACTTTATGTTACATACTGATAACGTTCCAAGCACTTACTTACTTGTCGCAGAGTCTTTAGAAGTTGGCATAGAACAACGAAATGAATATCATGCAGCCGAAGCTTTGATTTTTTACAAATCGTCACCTACTGTTATAGATTTAAACCCACCAAAGGCAGATACAAATAACTGCAATGTTGATGCTTGCAAAGTTTTCAATTGTCCCTTTGAATATTATCCTGAACAGGAAAATCGTTATTGCTTCAATTTTAACAACGTGGCTTCAAATGACCCAAACTCGCAAACAGACGAGATTAAAGGTAAAGCGACGGAACTTTTCTTTAATTTTGGGTTTCCTGGTGAAAAAGGATACACACCTGGTTCCGTGAACGGTCACCAATTTCGTTCTCCGATTGTCAATGCCTTAGCTCAGCCAAATCAAGTAGATTATAATTGCCGATTTTGTAATGCATCCAATATATGTAAATGCACATATTCAGTAACCATAGACCGTCCAAAAGATAACACTATATATCAACTTATTCTGACAAATATTGGAAATGGATCTGGATGGTCACATCCAATACATTTACATGGACATTCGTTTTACATTATGAAAATAGGATTTGGTAAATATGACATAACTACTGGCAATATTATATCAAACGGCGGACAGGACACAATTGACATAATTTGCAACGATAAACACGGATATTGTAACGATGCGAAATGGAGAAATGAATCGTGGTCGGAGGGGAAACACCCTGACTTGAATTGGAAGGATCCCCCACAAAAAGACACTATTATTGTACCAACCGGAAGTTACGTTATCATCAGGTTCAAGGCCGATAACCCAGGTGTTTGGTTCTTACATTGCCACATCGACTTGCACAATACGAATGGGATGGGAATGATCATAAATGAATTACCGGAGCTTCAGAGAAATACTGATAAAGGTAACAAAATATTTACATGATGTCCTTTGTTTCCATAAGCTTTTTGTATTCGCAAACCTTAAACATCAGTATGAAAAGGATCAAGTTTACGTAAAGTATAGTATCAAAAATACAAAAGGCAATCGAGTACGATTACAGATTACGATTACCCCATCCCTCAAACAATACAAATGATGTTTAAATTTGTGAGTATTTTTGAAAAGATGATAATTTTGAAAATATTTATTTATCTTATATACATCACATACTTTCAAATCCAAGAAGCTAAATTTATCTTTCTGTTTATAAAATTAAAATAATAACATTTTTGCGTTAGTGTTATAATCTATGATAATTTATTTACTGTGCTTTATTATAGGAATATTTGTAGCAAATCAAATATTATTTCTTTGCACTTTCTTCAAATGTTTTCCTTTGCGTTAGCAGTAATAATCCATGCTGGGTATGAAATTAGAATAAGCAATAAGAATTGATAAAAATGGCTAAATGATTAGTCAGTGTCGTCGCCTCTATGTCTTCAAATGTGTTAACTTTTGTGTCACCCTTAACAATCAAATGTAATAAACCATTGTATGTGCACAAGGACTCTACGAATGACTTTTTTTGCAGATGCAGGGAAAAAATCAACATCGTATTATTGGGAGATGATTGGAATTCTAATTTATTCAATAGTTATAACGTTTATTCTAGCTTTTCACTGTTGCAAAAAGAAGTAAGTACTACAAGTTATCTTATATGGAAGACAGTCGCGAATACGTATAAAATTTACACTGATATTTTCATTTAGAAGTTAAAAACAGTTTGCAATATATATATATATAATCAATATATATATCCAATCACAGAAAGCTTTTAATTTAAACTTAGTCATTTGTATAACCTTTTAAAGTATAAAATCTGAAATTTAAAAACATGATTATCTATATCTTGACATCATTCGCAATGTGGTTTCGTCTTAAAAGCCTTTACAGATAATTCAAGACGTGTCAAAGGGACGTAAACGTCATTTTTTGTGTCATAAATTATAGATGATAAACAAAAATTGAAAAATAAGCAGGATATATAACCAAAAAATCGCTTCGATTTTTTTTTAAACACATCATGACTGTCAAAATGTATGTTTATGTAAATACCTTTCTCATTTATAAAGATATGTGTGAATGTAAGCTGTCTTGCACGTACAGTAATGGTATAACAGATACGGTTACGTACTATATAACGTTGTAATAGTTATATATCTCTCTCTCTCAGATGATAATGCCAGACAGATACAGTTACATACAGTATAACGTGGTTATAGTTATGCTCTCTCTCTCTCTCTCTCTCTCTCTCTCTCTCTCTCTCTCTCTCTCTCTCTTTTCGATATTCATAGTACTCTGAAACTTAATATACTTGTATATATACATGTCTGTCTGTCTGTTTGTCTGTACTTTTTCATCTTTTTATTTTAGGAGAAATTACCAGCGGATGTAATGGGACGATAGGCATACATGAAGAATTTTCTATTCATTCAACATAAACCTTATAAAGTCATGAAATACATGTAATGCAATAGGTGTAATGTATTTGTTTATTGAAATGATTTAATAAAAAGGCATTACTAAGACAATAAATGGTCAATAGAAACACGTTTTAATCCTCATAGCACGGTTATGATAGCTTGAAGTCTATACGTTTGCTTGTTGAAGTTCTTTACCAATTATATGGAGAATGCCATTTGATGTCTTTAGTTTTCTATGTTGTGATTTGTGTACTGATGTTTATCTTTCCGGCGTTTTTCTTTTTTTGCCATGGCATTGTCAGTTTGTTTTCTACTGAATTTTGGAATATTTTGCCTCTCTTGTTAGATGCATGATATTGCAAGGCTTATGTATAAAGGTGAAATACTGCTATGACAAAAACACCGTTCAATAGAGTTAATATCGACCGTCATTAATGTATTAGTTTTATGGAATTATAGTAATATACAGTTTGGATTTTTTAAAGGTGCATAGTACAAAAAATGTACATAAAGAGAAAATTTAACATAAATGACAACATTGGGGTTGGATATTCTGAATATCTGAAATCATATATCGAACTGTCTTTCAAAATTAAAAAAACTTCGATCTAACATAATTTATAGTACCTGTTTTTTTCAAACCTTGAGCACTTTTTCTCGGTTTTTATGTCGTACAAAATGGCCTATGATACAATGATTTGGAGATAATTGGTGGTTTGAGAGCGTAGAAAAAAAACCTTAGTATAATTGACCAAATCATATAGATGCAATTAACGTACGGCCTGCAACAATAAACATAAACCAATACTATGTAGTAGTATATAAACTGATCCTCACTGACAAAATATTAAACAATTCAGACGAAATTACAACGGTATGAATTATGTACGGAACAATAAACAAAATAATAGACAGTGACCATCAATGACTGAGTTAAGGACACCTGCTTTGGTACCTGCGGCACATATAAAAAGTAGCGGGGTTACACGTATCTACAAGCACTCATTCTTAACCCATAACTGACAGTATGCATTGCGAACATATTGACAGGATGTAGGTCCGTTAGTATCGATAACTGTACAGAACTGTATATATAAAAAAGAAGATGTGGTATGATTGCCAATGATACAACTATCCACAAAAGACTAAAATGAAACAAACATTAACAACTATAGGTCACCGTACGGACTTCAACAATGAGCAAAGCCCATACCGCGTAGTCAGCTATGAAAGGCCCCGATAAGACAATGTAAAATATTTCAAAAGAGAAAACTAACGGTCTTAATTATGTAAAAAAATGAATGAACAACAAATATGTAACACATAAACAAACGACAACCCCTGAATTACAGGCTCCAGACTTGGGACAGGCACATACATAAATAATGGGGCGGTGTTAAACATGTTGGCGGGATCCCAACCCTCCCCCTAACCAGTGGTATAACAGTACAACATAAGAACGAAATACAAAAATCAGTTGAAAAAGGCTTAACTCATCAGGTGGACAAAAATACAAGTGGACGTACTTGGCCGGGTACTTATACATCCCGACACCAAAAGGTCACATATATATATAGTTTGATTTAGCAGTGTTTTAATTTATTAATATCACAACCAATGTAAGTCTTGATAACAACAAGATTCAAAGATCTAATTACAGTGTTAAAAAGATAGTTAGTTTATTCAAATGACCGATAAGATTTACAAGGGAATACTTAATTTAATATAGCAAGACAAAACTATTGTGAAAAAAAAAATTCAAGGACCGAAATTTTAAACATGCGATATCAGAATCTGTCACCTTTTTTTCTGGTAAGAAAAATTCCCCTTTGAATGAGATATAGACAATTGAGTTTATACTCAAACAGGGGAAGTTTCAAATATTTCAAGCACGTTCGGGCAGGTTCTGCAATTTAGCCTGCCACGGACGAAACCTTTAAATTTCTAAAATTAAGGTCTATAATTTGTTTTGTACGGTGGAGAATATCCCGTGATTTTCCTATTTTTTCCTGACAAAGCGTTTTGTCGCAATATTCCGAAAAATTAAATCAGTTGAGTGATACAAGGGGTTGAAAGTGGTACGAACAAAGAGGGCGGGTGGAGTTGTTAATTTACATATATATGTTTGTAGTTGCAGTAATTGAGTGATAGAATTAAAAGTTTAGCTGACGACAAAGGAATGGAAAACATATCCATAACTTGATGCCACTGATGGTGGACCTTTTGTGCCCGAGGGTATCACCAACCCTATAGTCAGCACTTCGGTGTTGACATGAATATCAATAACATGGTCATTCTAAATTTACTATTTGCAAAAGTAAGATAATTCTAAAAAACTACTTTTTATCCCCGGCATAGAGAACCTTAGATGTATTTGGCCCAACTTTTTTGGAGTTTTCGGTCCTCAATCCTCTTCAACCTTTTACTTTGAAACTGATGAGTATCATGTAGTCGAAACCTGCGTCTTTTGTAACCAATTATAAGCCTGGAACCTTTGATAACTATTGGTACAGGCAGTTTCTCATGTAGAAAATGGTTGAACAAACTTAGTTATATAGCTATCTGAACCTCTCCCTTGACAGTCGCATATAATTATATTGACAGCAATGTGTGTACAAAACAAACAAAGTTGGTACAAATGTCGCAAATGTGGGGTACAACTTACAACAGTTTTGGTATAATCTTAAACATTATCGAAACAAACTATTATAATTAACAGAAACAACAGGATTATTCAGATGGTGGATAGGTGAAACAGATATACACCAAGAGGGGATTTTTCATTGGATGGACAGATCACTTGTCACATACTCCAACTGGGGTTATAATGAACCAGATAATATGTTTAACAACGTAATAGCAAGCGCTGACTGCATGAGATTTGGCTTTTACCCTAATGCAAAATGGTTTGATATTGATTGTAGCAGACATTTGGCATTTATATGCGAAAACAAAATGTTTTTGTAACGTTTAGTGATAAGTTTATTGAGTACATGTTCAATTTACAATTTGCATTTGTTTTTATATTTTTCCTTCAAGCATTATTTCATATTAAAAAAATCGGACAATATGAAAGTAACAGTCAAAACTAATCTTTAGGTCGAAAAAGTTCAAAGGCAAAACCATAAAATGGGATTCATCTATCGAATACCAGTAAAGGTTTATAAAAAATTCATTACCATCATGTTGCAACTGTCATTATCTTTAAGGTAATTTTAACTGTAAATTTTGTGATATGCCTAATTTGGTAATGTCGTCCCCGAGGGCATTACCAGCCCAGTAGTCAACATTTCGGTGTTGACATGAATATCAATAATGTGGTAATTTTGATAAATTTCCTGTTTACAAAACTTTGAGTTTTTCGAGAAACTAAGGATTTTCTTAACCCAGGCATATATTTCCTTATCCGTATTTGGCACAACTTTTTGGAATTTTGGATCCTCATTGCTTGTCAACTTTTTACTTGTTTGGCCTTATACATATTTTGATATGAGCGTCACTTGTGAGTCTTATGTACACGAAACGCGCGTCTGCCGTACTAAGTTATAATCTTGGTACCTTTGATAACTATTATAGACAAATAAAAGACCACCAGATATTTTTTGTCATATAGCTCATCAACTGTTTCGGTACATTTACATCCTCGGCTTTCAAATATATGTTTCGAGCATTCCTGATGAAGGTAAATCTGGAAAAAACGTTTCTGACACATAAAATCATTAAACGTGTTGTTTTCAATATATATATTTGGTAACCTAGCTATGTTTTACCCAAAAATAATGTTGTGGTGTTTAACGATCCGTTTATATATTTGATTATTATTGTGCTATTTGATAGCGGTCAGATTCTAGTTGAGGAACTACCACGTGCGGAATTCGAACTCAAAACATCAGTGTTGACATGCTAGTTATACAGTATTTGGACTACTA
This sequence comes from Mytilus galloprovincialis, assembly GCF_965363235.1. NCBI lineage: Eukaryota > Metazoa > Mollusca > Bivalvia > Mytilida > Mytilidae > Mytilus > Mytilus galloprovincialis. Next base: position 75,565,334 of record NC_134845.1, on the reverse strand, counting down.
AAAACCACTTAAAAACATTCGAAATGATAAATTTAAGTATTACAATATGAACAAATAGTTCAATAGCGTTTTTACAAGAATATTGGATAACCAGAGTTATTTTTTTTGTGCATGCATAAAAGAAGGGTAAAAGATACCAGAGGTACAGTAAAATTCATACATCGAAAATGTACTGACAATGGCTAAAAATGAAAAAGACACAAGACACAAAATAGATAACCGAAGACTAATCAACACGTTTTCACTAAACATGGGGGTGATCTCAGGTGCTCCGGAAGGATAAGCAGATGACACATGCGGCACCATACGGTCTACCTCAAATGAACAAAGAAAAAAGTATGAAGAATGTGGAATACAGCAAATTGGCATAACACTATACAAATGTTTACCATTTTGATTTTCATTTGCGAATAGAAACTCCTTGTTTCTCATTCACGATAGTAAATATAGCAGTAAATGTTCATTAAAGGTACTAAGCTTATAATTTGATACACCAAACGCGCGTTTCGACTATATAAGATTCAACATTGACGCCCTGATCAAAATAGTCTAAAAGCCAAAACAAATACAATATTGACGAGCATTGAGGACCCAAATTTCCCCAAAAAACAATTGTACCAATCACGACTAAGGTAATATATGCCTGGGATAAAACAAATCGTTATGACTTTTGCAAACAGTGAATTTATAAAAAAATGACCATATAATTGATATTAATGTCAACACCGAAGTGCTGACTACTAGGCTTATGATACTTTCGGAGACGAAACGTCCACCAGCAGTGTCCCAGTGATGTACATAGTTATCATAGATACATGGCTTATAATTTAATACGACATACTCGCGTTTTGTTTTACATAAGACTCATCAGTGACGCTCTGAGCAGTAAACAATAGTTATCAAGGGTACCAGGATTATAATTTAATACAACAGACGCGCGTGTCGTCTACATAAGACTCATCAGTGACGCTAAAATCAAAATTGTTATAAAGCCAAACAAAGTTGAAGAGCATTTAGGACCCAAAATTCTAAAAAGTTGTGCCAAATACGGCTAAGGTAATCTATTTCTGGGAACAATTTATAAAAAAAAAAAGCGGAATACCAACCCCCTTAAAAGAAAACAAAACACAAACCAAACCAAACCAAAGCAAACTTAGAAATAAAAATTAATAAAAAATTAGGATAGCATTTAGAAATATCTGCAATAAGATAAAAAAAAAATTAAGGTTCAACGATGACCTGACGGGTTAATTACATGTACATGAACTTGAAATTTCTTTGCACAAATGTTTGTTAGAAATTACAAAAAAGTAGTCGCATATCTTAATAATGGGACAGGAAAATATATATGGAGGTTAACGTCATACAAAAATATAAGGCAACCAGAATACATATATGTCTAACAAGTTTATACCTAGCAGTTTATTAATGTATTAAGGGGGCTCGCGGGTATAAATCCTTTTTTTATTTAATATAAGATTTCGCTATTTTTTTCTATTAATTATTCATTAAATGAACTTTATCTTATACCTAATAGAAACATAAAATAAGAAAGAAGGGTCACCGATCATTTATGCTCACGATCTGCCTCTGAAAGAAACTTACATTTTTGTAAAGGTACTTTTTTCTGTTGAACTAATAGGAGAAAAAGAGGTAATATCTAAATAAAAAAGAACCTAATTACAGAAATCCCTTAAATTTTACAATTATTTAGTTTATGTATAGCTTATTTGAAAACGATAATTAAAAATATAGGTCACCGATCATTAAAAAAGATATTTCAATTTTAATGCAAAAATGTAGCATTTTTGCACCAAAGGGAGATAATTTCGAGCCTTTTCAATGATATCTACATTTTAAAAGTCAGCTGGGGCCAACACAAATTGATTTTTTGGAATGATTTTTGTGCAATATGATAAAGAAACAACTACTTAAGGTAATTTATAAAATTTGTAATGAAAATTAAAAGTTTATTTTTTTCTGAAAATCTTATACCCGCGAGCCTTTAAAAGTGCGTGTTGCTATGTGTTTGTCCTTATACATTAGCTAGATGGCTTTCGCCACTTATGATTTTAAATTTTAGTTCATTCATATACTTTGGAGTTTAGTATGACATATATGTTCATGGAACAAGTACACATTTTTGTTTATGAGCCAGCTGCAGCCCACCTCTTGGTGCCGGATCTTCTCGCTCGCTATGGTTAAAGCCAATTGGTTGCATTCGGTTGTGGTATGCTCGTTTGTCTGGTTGTTGTCTCTTTGAACTATATTTTCATTTTGATTCTCAATGTTATTATTACCCAATTATCTAAATAACGGAAAACAACTACTGTTATGAATCAAAAGCGGTTATAAGATATTGTTGATTAATTAAACTAGAAAAATTCCAGGAGGCATAACAAAAGCCCTGAAGTTGGAAAGGAACATACACGGCCAGTATATCTATCAATTCTGATTCTTTATGTTGGACCAGTAGACAAAGACAAAGTATACGCAAAATCCTAATCAGCAAAAACAAATTTACAAATGACTTTAAAAGGACATATAGAATAGATAGAATAGAACAATTTCATCTCAAAGAAAAGCAAACATAACGACGCCGTATCAAAAAATGTTCTAAGAACCTTTTGAAGATAAAATAATTAACTTGCTTACATGGAATCATGCCTCGTACGTATACACTCACATATCAGTATGTTTTAAGTATTTTCTATACAATCAATAACATGCTAAATACAGTTAAACAAGGGATTAGAGTAAGTGGTCTTTGATATTTGAATAATTCAACAGATATCATTTAATTAGAAACAAATGATACTACAGATACAGTTAGGTCGGCCTCATATCTTGACCTACATCTACACTTGTTTTGTTTACAGTCACCAGAAAGATACCAGAGGGGTGATCTAAAGTGCTCCGGAAGGGTAAGCAGATCCTGCTCCAAATGTGGCACGCGCCGTGTTGCTTATGTGATAACAAATCCAGTAAATAGTCTAATTCGGTAGGTCACATTCATGAAAGGGAAGGAGATTGTAGTTACGAAGTAAGGAACATATCGGATATCAAGATATGAGGCTGACTTAACTGTGTCTGTAGTATCCTTTATCTCAAGTTCGATGGAAAAGTATTCCACATAGTCACCAAATTTTGAATTATTTAGTGAAAGAACATCATTTATATAGCGGAAAGTAAAGTTACAGGATATCGCTAACTTCTTATCTTTCTTCCTAAGAAGTTCCTGCATGAAGTCAGCCTCATAATAATAAAAAAACAAGTCGGCAAGTAGAGGGGCACATTTTGTTCCCGTTGGAATACCGACAGTCTGCAGAAAAACAAGTCCTCCGAACGTAACAAATATGTTGTCAATCAAGAAATCAAGCATCTTGATAATATCAATTTCAGAGAATTTTTTGTTTGAATCAGAGTGATCCTTTACAAAGTAGGATTTATCCCTCCCTAAGACAAGATACGTGTATCTACGTTGGCCATTCTTTTTTATAAAGCAAAGCAATACCAACTCTTTCAATTTATCTTTTAGTTTGGAATGTGGAATACCTGTGTAAAGAGTAGAAAAGTCAAATGTTTTAATACTGTTACAAGATGAAAGAGAGTTAGATTGTATGTACTCTAAAAGATCTTTGGAATTTCTAAGTATTCACATCTGATTCACGCCACCTCTAGAATAAGCAGTTTCACAATAACTTTGAAGCCCGTCTTTGATTGCTGATAAAATAGATGTTAATAATGTAGAAAGAGGTTTCATGGAGCACTTGGAAGACCCAGCAATATACCGTTGTTTTTTAAGGACACTTGTGCAGTTAAGGTATCCAATACAGTGATGGAAGATCCAGTTCTTCATCTTTGGTTGAAATTCCAAAGGAACATAGAACAGACCTTTGATTATCTAGGATTTCCTCTTTGGTAATTGTTGTGAGGGTATATGTTAAGTTTCCAAATGAATTGTCAATACCTAATTTGTTTATCAAGCAGTTAATGTAATGAGTTTTACACACAAAAACGATGTTGTTTGGTGCTCTATCTGCGGGGACAACAACATATTTGTTATGGAGCTAGGATAAGAGTTTTGCAACATTTGGGTCCTTAACGATTGACGTAGCATGGGCATTGATAGACCCATTCAGTTTCTAAATTCTGATTTTTATCAACGACCTCACTACCTTAATCCATTCGTCAATATCGAGATCCTACAAAAAATCAGAGTTAAGGTGGTCTTTCGCCATCTTGGATTGTAAAATCAGAGAATGTAAGGTCAAACTTTTTGATCAAATTAACAAAATTTGATGCAGAAATGCAGATAACTAACGTGAACTTGCATTTTAAAGATCAAATTTATAAGATTATAACTTAAATATGAAATATATAATACTTTTATAACTTTAGGTTATTTTTGGCTTAATATTTAATGTTTTTAAATTAGCATTTTAAGGGGAGTTAACTATGAAATAGTGCATTTTCTGAAGGAATCTACATTGAGTTTTGCGATTTTGTATATATATTTTTGCCGGAAAAAACGCGCGGTGACCCTATTCTTTTCTATTGATATTACCAATGCATTTTCTAAATTTTCCTAAAAATTTGTTTTAGAAAGTTATCATTTGGTTTAGTTTCTAATCACATAATGATGTGTTTTCCTTTATAATCCATACAAAATGTGTCATTTTGTCACAACCTGAAGCTTAAAAAAATGCGCGGTGACCTATAATTTTGATCAATACTTACTAGGTTTTTGCAAAGTATGAACAATTTCTATCATTTTCAATTGAGCCTCCCATACCACCTTAACAGGCTGTTATTTCAACTTGAAATTATTTTTAATTATCGAATTTGCTTAATTGTTGTGATCAAAATTATTAATAAATTCCATGTTTATTCTGTATTTTAATGTTCTGTGCGGCTCACAACACTACCTATAACAAAGAATATAGCACATTTTAAATAGAATGTACTGTGCTGTGCTCAACACTGTCTAAAATACATTATATGAAAAGTGTCACGCATCGCTCAAAACATTATAATACAGAATAAACATGGAATTAATAAAAAATTTCAAGAAGTGAAATTATGAAAATTGCATAATCAAAAATAATTCCAAGGTGAAATAATAGCCTGTTAGTTGCTTATTGTTATAATTGTTTTAATATTTTACACTAAAAGTACATACATACTAAGTTGCTTTTATAAACTAATAGATATACATGATAAAACCACTTCAGTTTAATCATGTATATCTATTATGTAGTCTTTTTATGAAATTTACTGTTTGTAAAACTATGTATTATTCTTGATTATAATGATGTTTTTGCCTAAGGCAGATAACCCTGGCCTCACAACTTTTTGGATCTTTTGGCCCTCGGCGATCTTAAAATTTGTAGTTGATATAGCTTTCAAACTTTTTACATCTGAGCATAGTTTTGTGTGGACATAGCGCGCGTCTGACGTATGCAAATAGAATCATATTCAAAACAGTGTAGCTGTGGCCATTGATTGACAACCTTAAATTATCCCATTGACTGGGGCAGATTAGGTGAACGTGTGTCTGTAACGACAACTGCTCACTACTTACTTATTATAGAATTTAAACTGTGGGGTCTCTAAAGGTTCTTAACGCCTTTAATGTTAAAATAGTTCGAAAAATTAATCAGGAATAACTTTATTTTTTTATTTATATTATTGATATAAATCAAAACATCGTGTTATTCCTGATTAGTTTTTCTAATTTCTTTATTTAGGTGTTAAGAACCTTTTGTGATCCCACAGTTTAAGTGCCTTTAACAAGTACATAGTGAGCAACGGTTGTTACAGACTAACGTTCACATAATCTGCCCCAGTCAATGGGATAAGTTAAGGTTGTCAATCAATGGCCACAGCTACACTGTTTTGAATATCATTCTACTTTTAACCTGTTGTCTTTTGATGGCTATTATTCGTTTGATTCTCTGTCCTTTATTTTCTCCAAATCTGTTTATTCATTGTGTTGTCATTTATTCATTTGTTGTCATTATAATTAACACTGCCATTAAAAGCGGGAGGTTTGGCATGCCACAAAACCAGGTTCAACCCACCATTTTTTCATAAAATGCCCTGTACCAAGTCAGGTAAATGACCATTGTTAGTTTCTGTGTGTGTTACATTTCGATGTTGTGTCTCTATTGTGTCGTAGTTCTCTTATATTTGATACGTTTCCCTGAGTTTTAGTTTGTAACCCGGATTTGTTTTTTTCTCTATCGATTTATGAATTTTGAACATCGGTATACAACTTTTGCCTTCATTCATGTCATGAGATTTGAAAATATAAGTCAATTATTTCATTCATGTGTCAAATTTTCTGACTTTTACAGAGAATACGACATGTTTTCTATCAATTTATCTCCAAATTATCATTTGCAGACAAGCTGTTTTAGCTAGAGTATTTATTGACACAGTATTTTGGGTCAACAAAGAAATATAATCCTCGGTAATAAAAAATGTTATGCATTTGATCCCCTTTAAGGAGACAATATGCTAAATCTCATGATTTTGGACTAAACTTGATACCGCTTTATGTCAAAATGATTCGATTAAGTTATTCAATGTTGTATCCATTTAGCAATTTTTAAACACTTTAAAGGACAAATATACAAAACTGGGGATTTTGAATTGATGATTTTTTTTATCCAGAGCGTATCAAATGAAATTTTAATTGAACGTCAAGCAAATTAAATAAGTTTTTTTAATTCCTATGTCATTTGGTCTTCATAGTATAAATGGTTCTATAAAAGAACTTAAGAAAATGCACTAAATTCTTTCATAAACAGGTTGGTTTTACAAATAAGATAATCGTACAAGTAGCTACGAGGATAAACAAATGTGTACCCCAGACGTTCGTTTCTCCTATAAAAAGCTCATCTGTAATACGTTACTAAAATAAAAGACAAAGGTCAAAGTAATGCAATGATCGATCGAACCGCCTTACATATTTCTAATTATTATACATCAATACAAGTATCCTCTCTGGAATACAATGCATACAGCTAACTAACATTTAATACGAAACTTAAAGCTAAAATATTACAATAAAATGAGATTCGTACCGTTTCAAAGCACATTGATCAAAAGAGTTAAAGCAATTTTCATATTCTAAAATGATCAACAAAAAAACTCCAGGCTTTTGAAACCTTCGTACAGACCATGGTAGAGTAATCATTATTATGATCGCTCAACAAACTCCATACCATAATTTTGATAGTGGTGTTACTGCATATCAGACGACAAACGTTTTGATTCTCAATTTTGAATTGTCAGCTTCCTATTTCTTAGCGGCTAACAACTTGTCAATTGTAAGCATGGTCTTATAGATTCTTCAATTACATCAAATGTGAACAAAAGACATTTAGAATTTATTTTTATAGACACGATAATTTAACTTTCGAGAGTAAGTACATATCCTGTTACACGAGTTTTTGTATATATATGAATATGTTTCTCTAATGATTTCTTGACTATTTGAAGACAAACATTATTGTTATTTTTCAAAGATCTACAAAAAAGCTGTGTTCTTCACGAATGACTTACTCCGGTATGGTCGCCTTCTTATTTAATTAAATATGAAAGGAGAAAAACTTAAATAAAACGAAACACTCGTTAGCGCAAATTGAAATTAGTGAAATGCAATCAATTATCTTTCTCCGATTCAATATTATTCGTTGGATACCAATTTTCATGGGTTTTCGTGGGTACACGCTTGGTGAACAACAAATTTAAATGTTCAACGAAATACAAATTTTTATACAATTGTATCCATACTTTGACTGAACCACGAACCCACAAATCCACGAAAATGCAAGGTTTCCGCAATCCACGAATAATGATTTCTGAGCAGTTCTAAGTAGACTAACGCCTATCACATACAAACTAAGTTGTGTGATTCCTGTTTTTCTTCTGTTGACGTACAACAATCATCTTCTTTGAAATTATGTGACAAAATATTACCACGTTTAAGCTATTATAACTGTAATGTTTTGCATTCAGAAATTGACATATTTGACCTAGATACGACAACCGTTCATACTGGTTGTTCAAAATCTCCTCCCTCTGAAAAATCAAAGTGCCAGCCGTTTGCTTTTTTACAAACAAAAAAGGGAGGTTCATGGAAGAGCCTACATAATCGCTTTACCCTTATACACATCGGACATAGAAATAACATAATTGTTCTTATCAGAATCAAAATAGTTGATGCAAGCTATATTTTCTTGTAGTTTTATTCTTGGTAGGCATTTTATTCGTGCTATTTTATCCCTCACTTGCATCAATTATTTCGTTTGAACTGTCAACACCCATTACGTCATTAAAACATGTCTTGCAATTCTTAGTTAAGTATATTGAACAAAATGTTGAAGATCAAGTTACCAAAGTGTTAAATGGAAAACAAAATCAAAATGAAATTTTATATAATTAAACTTCAACATTAAAAAAAAACATATATCAAGTAAAATTATTCTTATTTTGTAAAAAGGAATGTATGCGATTGCCATCTTTTGTAAAACATGATGATACTAATCGTTGCCTTTCAAGGATAAACTAAGTTTCTGATGCTCAAATTGTTAAATCATTAAAAGTGCAAATATAGAATGTTTCATAAAGTCCCATTGATTTCCGGTGTAAATACTGCTATGTACATGACATCTTGAAGATAACAGAGGGGTCTCGTCCTTGATTTATTTTAAATTGCTAAGTTTGTGTAAATAATCATCTTTTTGATATTCACTTACGTGAAATGGTGTAATATTATAAGCTCGACGTTTCAATCAAATGTTGTTAAAATAGAACGTTGTTTGTCAGCACCGAAACATGCGCAGTTTAGGTAATACAGAATACAATAACTGTTAGAGCTTAATTTCAATTTTGTCTGTTAAGAAATCAATCTCACAATTTAATAAGCCCATCATTCCAGCAGCATCTGCATATGGTGTATATGTATATTCAATTTCCAGAGCTTGTGATTCATAATAATAATTCACTTGAAAAAAAGGATACCTAGAGGTAACGTCATCCTTTCGTTAAGTTTTATAGACTTCCATCACGAGTTGGTTGACCGCTGAGGACTTTGTTTCAGTTATGAAATGTTATCACAATTTAATTCATAAAAATTTGACAACATTTTGACATCAAGCCGCACCACTTGAACTTTGATAAAGTTTAGATATGAACAAAGCCACTTTAGATAATATTTTTTTTTAACTTTATGGTGATATCAGTGTTGACTTGTAATTTGATTGTTTTTCTTACATGCACTGTTTTAATAAGATATTCACGTTATAATGGTAATGGAAATCATGAAAATTAAATCAGTGATATCGTAAATTATGTTGTGAAAAAGGGAACAATAACAATATGACAATCAAATACCATGTGTCGATAATCGACAGAATATACAGGTTGATAATGAAAAGTGGCCCAAAAACTAAACAACAATTATCAGTCAATCAATGCATGATACAAAAACGCTGCATAGACACTACAAATAAAGATATAAAGATAACTCGAGCTATTGACACTTTCTTTTTTTATCAAATTTCAACATTACATGTATTCTAATGATATACATTTATTGGTATTCATTTGGTTTCAGATGTTCTATTTTTTTCATAGCTATTATGTTATTTTTGGATTTTTCTACATCAGAAATGAAGGATAAAGATTGTTTTGATCAACTACAAAAAAATGGAACCGCTTGTAAAGAAGGAACATGTAGAGAGACCGACTTAATTTGTGAATGCTTTCTGACTGTAGACCATAAACTTAGTATGATTTACAAAGGACCAAATTCATCACAGACAATACTGTTAAAGACATTAAATGGACGGGCTGTTTACTATCATACTGGACAGACATACAGTCAACAAATAGAGGACACATTTGTTTTAGCTGATGGAAATCACTCTAAGATAGTTATATTATTAAATGAACGATTTCCTGGACCTTAAATAACTGCGTATGAATATCAAGATATAATTGTACACGTTCGTAACCTGTTGCATACGGATGCTGTTACCATTCACTGGCATGGTATGCAACAGAAAGATACACCTTGGTCAGATGGGGTAGCCTTTGTTTCCCAATGTCCTATACTCCCAGGGCAAAATGTCACATACAAGTTCAAAGGAAAACCATTTGGAACCAGTTTTTACCATGCCCATATTGGGGACCAAAGGACAATGGGTCTGTATGGACCGTTGATTATTCTTCCACTGAGTGGTCAAAATATTTCGCAGCCCCAAGAAGGAGGCAATGTATTTGTTGTAGCTATACAAGACTGGAATCATAACGACGATGCAGATGTTCTGTACCAGAAAATGTTGGTAGGTGATTACGACATGAACACAGGACATCTATATAACACAACGTCAGACTTATCTGGTGCCATGTATAGTAGATTCCAATTCCATTCCGGTCTTATCGATGGTCGTGGGCGTTTTTATTTAACAGGCAATTAATCAAAAAATGGCTCTCCACTTACAAGATTTGTAGTACAAAGTAATCAGACTTATAGATTCCGTGTAATTAGTGCGGCTACGTTATATCCATTTAGAGTTTTTGTACAGCAACATCAACCAATATACATAGTCGCATCAGATGGTTTTGAAATAGAAAAGGTACCAGTTGAATCCTTCATAATCCATCCTGGTGAAAGGATCGATTTTTTAATTGTTGCTAACCAAACTCCAGGAACGTACTTACTAGTTGCTGAAACATTAGAAGTTGAAGTCAAACAAAGAAATCAATATCATGTTGCCGAAGCAATTATCTTTTATAACAGTTCGCAAAATAAAATCAATCTTAACCCACCAACGGCCGAAGAGGAAGTCTGCTTAACAACGTGCACAGTTTTTAATTGTCCATTTGAGTATTATCCTACAGCGGAAAATCGAAGATGTCTCTCATTGAATGATGTCAGATCAGCAGACCCTAATTCCCATACAGAGGATGTTGAAGGCGAGGCAATTGAACACTTCTTTAATTTTGCATTCCCTGGTGATAAAGGATACACACCAGGGTCAGTGAATGGTCACCAGTTTCGACTTCCATCAGTTGGTGCATACGAACACCCCGATACAGTAGACTACAACTGTGATGCTTGTAATGAAACCACTATTTGTGAATGCACGTATGCTGTAACATTAGATAGTCCAAATAAGGACAAGATATACCCGTTTGTGTTGACTAATATTGGAAATGGTTCTGGTTGGTTTCATCCGATTCATTTACATGGACACTCGTTTTATGTCATGAAAATGACATTTGGTAAATACGATAAAAATTCAGGCAGGCTTATTCAAAATGGAGGTCAGCATTATCAAGACTTAATTTGTAATGACCCGAAAAAATTTTGTTCTTATGCAAAATGGCGGAACAATTCATGGTCAAACGGATCCCATCCCTTTCTTAATTGGAATAATCCACCTCAAAAAGATTCAATTATCGTTCCAACTGGTGGTTACGTTGTCATAAGGTTCAAGGCCGATAACCCAGGAGTATGGTTTTTCCATTGTCATATAGATTTACACAATACCAATGGTACGGGAATGATAATCAAATTGAGAATGGAAATGGGGAATGTGTCAAAGAGACAACAACCCGACCAAATAAAAAACAACAGCAGAGAGTCACCAACAGGTCTTCAATGTAGCGAGAAATTCCCGCACCCGGAGGCGTCCTTCAGCTGGCCCCTAAACAAATATATACTAGTCCAGTGATAATGAACGCCATACTAATTTCCAAATTGTACACAAGAAACTAAAATTAAAATAATACAAGACTAACAAAGGCCAGAGGCTCCTGACTTGGGACAGGCGCAAAAATGCGGCGGAGTTAAACATGTTTGTGAGATCTCAACCCTCCCCCTATACCTCTAACCAATGTAGAAAAGTAAACGCATAACAATACGCACATTAAAATTCAGTTCAAGAGAAGTCCGAGTCTGATGTCAGAAGATGTAACCAAAGAAAATAAACAAAATGGCAATAATACATAAATAACAACAGACTACTAGCAGTTAACTGACATGCCAGCTCCAGACCCCAATTAAACTGACTGAAAGATTATGATTTCATCATATGAACATCAGGCACAATCCTTCCCGTTAGGGATTTAGTAACATACCATCATAACATATATGAGAAGAACATAACCCGTGTCATGCCAACAACTGTTTTTAGAATAAACGTTTTTAGTTCCGATGCAAAGACCTTATCAGTGACTCAATATTAACGCCAAAATATGCAATATTTAATGACTTGACAACAGTATCGTAATTATATCCCTTCTTAATAAGTTTATTCAAAGGTTTTGTAAGTTTCTGAGGTCAATACTGACACCTTTGTGCTTTATAAAGAATATTTCCATAAACAATTGGATGTGAAATACCTGAACGTATTAGAAGTCTGCATAAATGAGTCACCAATAAATCATCCAAAGGTCCCGAATGGATTTCAAATTTGTGGAACTGCTCCAAATGATGGTAATCATTGATTTGTAGATTTATTTAATATAAAATCTAAATATATTTTTTCATAAGCAAGGAAAAAGATTTGAATTTTAGTCTCAATAAATTTATAATAATCTTGATGTATCCCGTTTACAGATTTAAGATATTAGCATATCGTTTATATAAATGCTAAGTCCGTAATTGACTACTCTTCGATTTACTTTGTACCACAAGGAGACAACGCAAACAGACAGTGTCTTATTTATACACATGTGATCAACTGCCTTTACTTCACTTTTACTCAATTATTCAAAATGCAAAGGGTTTCGCCGCTTGAATAGTATGTGGTCTTTGGTACAGTATGGCGGACTGTTAGGTTTTTCAATGTCTTCAAATGTGTTCATTTTTGTGTCACCCTTAACAAACAAATGTAATAAACCATTGTATGTGCACAAGGACTCTATGAATGACTTTTTTTGCAGATGCAAGAGAAAAATCAATATCGTATTAATGGAAGATGATATATATGCAGACATGATGAACGAATGGTCTTGTCGTTTGTTCGACTCTTTCATATTTGTGTTCAGTAAAGTGTGTTGGTATCAATTATGCGATTATTGTTTTCTTTTGAATTTTGCTACATTTTTCTAATGTTGGGTTTAAATCCGACTATACGGTATGGGTTGTATAAATTATCTTGAAGGCCGTACGGTGATCTGTAATTGCGTATTTTCACTTCCTTTGAACGCATTTTGATAGGTGTCTCATTGAAGCATACCACATCTTTTATATTTATTTTTATCATCGTACACAAAGTAATCTGTTGTTTAAATTGTATTTCAGGGACAACAAACAACTGTGAAATGTATAGGAATATAATGATAAGTTTCATAGTTCTAACATCAGTTTTAGTACTTATATTGATGACACTATTGGCTTGCATTTGCTGTCCTTGTAGCCAATGCTGCATTGACTGCATGAAATGGTAAGAATAATCAACTTTCTAAACATGGAGCCATTTATCGATCACATACAAATACTTGAATGTTCTGTTGAAAACAAAGATAAATGAAGACATGGCAATTCCGATCACATTAACTAAAAATAATTTTATTAAACGTTTCTAGAAAATTAAATACGTATACATGATGGTAACGACAACTTATAAATATATGTCTATTTTCAATGAAGTTAGACGTTAAAACTTTGTTACGATGTGTTATTTTGACATTCAAAATGTTTTGTCTTGTTATACTGATATATGGTATGAAAAAAACAATACAAATGTATGGTTTATTACGAGTTCAAATAATTGAAACAAACTGTCAAAGTAAGTCATGAGTATGGAATTGATTAGAACAAGGTATGATATATAAGATAACTGTTTTGAGAACTTGAATCCGAAAAGAAGAAATTACTATAAATCTATAACTTCCTTCAAATGTTAAATTTTTAAAAGACATTACTTTTTATGACAACATTATTCATGTTTATGCATTTTTGTCTTACAAACTGTCATAACAGCTTCAAAAGATATTAAAGACATATGCAAACTCAATAGTCAAAAGAAGAGAGAGAGCGAGAGTACTCTGAAATTAAAGGTTATGTTGAACTCATTTATAAATGACCAGTTTATATATAACTTGGATACTGAAGTGCATAACGGATAATAATGTATAGATATTATATATTTACAGATTATTGTTGGTTATCTCAACGAAATTGATTTTAACGCTTCAGTCGGTACGGCGAAAGTGAGAAAAGCAATCGAGTTGAGATGACCAATGATAATCTGTTTATAGTTATTTCATCTGTGACGACGTTTTTTTATTTCATTAACAACGGTACTTGTTCTCTTAGTTTCTAGCGATAATTTTTCATATCACTCGATTCCGCTGAAAAAGGCAATGATCAGTCAGCAAGATCAAAGAAAAATTTCGTAACATAGCGTTAAGATTACGGTTTAAATATGTGTCGAGGTTTGTGATGGGATAACAACACAGATATGTCAGTATATATACAGGAAACTGCTAGGGTATATATGATATTCGACGTTTCTATTCCAAATTGGAACATCAAAAATGTCAAAAAAACACCGGTTAATATGTGACATAATCAAAAGCTATACAGAACACTAAGAAATGTTAGAGGCTCACACAAACGGAAAATAATGGCGTGCATCAGTCAATGATATATTGTTAATACAAAATCACGCAATTTACACTCTAAGTACTAAAATTTAATGTGAAAAGTGTTATTATAAATGATTAAATACACGATACAAATTATTTTCACAGCAAACTACAAAATCCTTCACGTATCCCGAACATGTCCTGTTGAGTTTTCAATATACAATGTATCTGTTGTAAAAAACCAACCCACACGCACATACAATCACAAAATATGAAGTCAAAAAACTGAATTGAAACCAGTTTTCTTAACGGGAAAAACATTGTCAAGATAAAAGAGGTACATTTTAAGGGATTCTCAAAATATTAAGAGACAATAAATAATCATTTTTTTTTATTTTTTTTTTTTTTTTTTTCAAAGTAAATATCTTTTATTATATATCTGCTGCTTTAACAATTTACTCGGATTACAGCGTTAGCCCGAGTATCCCTGTAATTAGTTACTGAATTTCCAGGGAAAAGTTCAGTAAAGTATACTAAAGTATTAAAGTGTTAATTATATATATCACATACACATTCTTTTAAATACAGTGTATACATATTAACAATAAAATTTCATAGTATAAATCACGTGTTTACGGAACATCATTTTGCCTTCCGAATTTGTGTTCATCGTCCCGTGTTTACATCTTTGACCCAGTTAATTGTACTTGACCTTTTGTGCTGGATTAGTTACAAATCATTGTCCGAAAGCTAGTGCAAAAGGAAGCACATGTTTGTTGTGAAAATAAATTTTTGGATTAGATAAAACTTGTTTGGTAAGTGTTATTTACTATTCGTTAATGATTTTGTCATAGATACGAAATAAATATATCTAAAGTGGAAAAGATTAGATGTTTCTGGAAATATAATAGAAAGAATAAGGATTTTAACATGTGATTTGATACCAACAAAGTGAACATACACACAATATATTTCTTGATGATATTCGGTGTAAATTTAACAAATCAGTGTTGAATTATAATCATTTTAGTTTATTATACATGTTACATCATGAATGTCTTACAAATCTGCCTACGACGGAGTAATCCGTAATATATGTGTAATTCAGGTTTCAGAAAGGGTATGTACTGTAACGTTTCCAGCTCAGAAGATTTAAACTCTAAGCCCGGAATGCCACAGTTTATACCCTGTCTGAGACCTGAATAACATATAATATCTAACATTATACTTATTTTATTTTGAAATATGCACTACTGATCATATCGTCTATTCATTTCAGAGGAGATTATCAGGGTATTTGAAAAACCAGGAAATGAAATGGAACGATTTTAATTTTGAATAACAGACATAATAACAATATAAAGTAATGCTATAATATTATAAATACAAATGATGCATATAGTACTTTTTAAATGTAAATGATAACCAATCTAATCATAAAAAGATAAGACAACATAAGATGAACTTACGGGCAATGAAAACACTATTTATCCACTAGTTACATTTAAATTAGCAGGTAGTTTAAACATTTACGGGTAGAAAAAAAGTAAAAATAACAAGAAATTTAAACACATACATGTATGCAAGATTAGGCTGGGATATTCTGCATTGTTTAAAAATATCTGCATCGGTGTTTCCACAAATACATGAATTATTGATCATTTTAGCCCAGCTTGACGAAGTTCAAAAACGACTTGTACCACAATATATAAAGTAAGTGATGTTGGATTGAGAAAAGTGGGAAATAAATCCTCTCACAGTTTTGAAACGGGATGCACATAAAGATCGCACTTATATAACAGACATTCACCGGCTGTTGCAGATTTGTTTATTTTGTTGTCTTTTTTTCTAACTGAGTAATTGTTTATATTTTATTTAACAATAGTTGGAACAGTTTTACGTAATTAACTAGTACTTCTGCTTTATTCTTCAACCCATATCTTTTAAAATTCACAAAACGTTTGTAAATATTTTTGATTTGTTGCCTGTTCTTATGGGATTGTATATAAATAAAAATATCACTGTTTAAAGGACAGGTATCGGAATCGCTTTTTTCTTGTCCACATTTCACAACAAATCATCCAAATTAAGTTGACTGTAAGTCATGAACAATTCAGCAATAAGATATATGAATTTTGTAAAACCTTGCCGGATGCCAAAGATTTTTCTTACGACATCTGTTCATTTCTCATGCAAATGGTTTGAATATTTGTAAAGTTTTTGTTTTAGTTTTTGGGGCTATTCACAGAACTTTGTGAACGTATTGGGTTGAACATCTTCTATCTAAGGAGTTGGTAAAAAGCAATTCCCGATTTTTACTTATGAATGATGGACATTTACATTTCTTTATCGCTTTATATATTTGCTGTACTATTTCAAAGGTGTCATTGACAACTGTCAATAATTATACATAAGTTTTACAGGTATTTTGTGATAAACTACAACGATTTTCGTTTCATATTTTACAAAGATATCTAAACATATTGGAGAAAGTTAGCAAAGCGAATGAAGTTGTTCACCTTGAATCCTAGGCTTTATTTTGATCTTTTCTTATCATTATATTGAAAGATTTAAATGTTCAGTATAGACCATTGTCCATTGTTCAATAAAAATACTACCAAACCCTTCCATTTAACTCATTGGTACATTTTGAAAGACTACGTTGTTTAGTAAGACAAGACTTACAGATATCGAGATATTTTATTTTTTTCTGTACGCGGTTAAGATTTATTGACAAAGATATGTCAATTCGCTATGGTTTGGCCTGCTTCTGCTGACCTTGCAAAAATAATAATTTGCTTCTTCATTTACTAAGTTTTAAATTATAACTTTATAAAAACATTGAAAAGCTTATATTGGAGATTGTTTTGAAAAATATCAGCTTCGAATCTGCATCTCATTTAATTTGAAATACAAGTATATGTAAACATTCCATATATATATGCAGTATGCGGCTCTGTTAATTCATATTATTTAAAAAAGGAAGATAAACTATAAAATATAAATGGGGAATGTGTCAAAGAGAAAACAACTCGACCAAAGAGCAGAAAACAGCCCAAGGCCACCTGTTTGTCTTCAACACAGCGACTGGTACCTTGATGCGGGCTTCTCTAACCCGGAAACAAAACTGTGTACTAGTTCAGTGAAAATGGAATAATATATATAATAGAACTAAAATTAAAAACACATACAAGACTTACAAAGGGGTGATGCTTTTGACTACGGACAGGCGCAAAAATGCGGCCGGGATAAAAATGTTTTGTGAGATCTCAACCCTCCACCTATACCTCTAGCCAATGTAAAATAAACAAACACACAACAGTACGCAGGTAAAATGTAGTTTTAAATTATGTATGTATGTACCTGTCCCTTGTCAGAAGCCGGTAATTTAGTGGTTGTCGTTTGTTTATGTGTTTCATTTTTGTTTTTCGTTCATTTTTTTTTAATAAACACGGCCGTTGGTTTTCTCGTTTGAACTGTTTCACATTGTCATGTCGAGGCCTTTTATAGCTTTTGGCTTTGCTCATTGTTGAAGGCCGTACGGTGACCTATAGTTGTTAATTTCTGTATCATCTTGTTCTCTTTACGAAGAGTTGTCTCATTGGCTATGATAAAACATCTTCTTTTTTATATTTTAAAAAAGTTTGAGTCCGATGTCAGCATAAGTACCAGAAGAAACAAAGCAAATTGACAATGATACATAAGTTAACAGTTACTGACATTTTAGCTCCAGACATCAAATAAACTGACTTAAAGATTGTGCATTCATGATATGTAAATTAACCACAATCCTTCCCGTTAGGGCTTTAGTATCAAACAATCACAAAAAGTAAAATCACAAAAGTACTGAACTCCGAGGAAAATTCATAACGGAAAGTCCTAAATCATATGGCAAGATCAAAAGCTCAAACACATCAAACGAGTGAAAACAACTGTTTCCTGATTTGGTTCATGCATTTTCTTATGTAGTTACCTCTCACTTGTATAACAGTCGCATCAATTCAATTATATTGACAACGATGCGTGAGCAAATAAATAGACATAATAGGTAAAAATGTCAAAAAAGGGTGGGGAAGGGTGGACTTACAACAGTCAAACATGTATTATAATCTTAATCACAATAACAACAAACAAATACTTCATGAAGAAGCACAAAAACGCTTATTTTGGATTTATTTATTTTCGTGGGTATCAGTTTTTGTGGATTGAAGAAAACTTACATTTTCGTGGATATTTGAATTCGTGGTTTGCCGATTTCTGTGTACAAAGCCTATAGAACATTTGTAATTCGTTGAACATATGAATTCGTGGTTCACCTGTACACACGAAACCCACGAAAACTGGTATCCAACGAAAAATAATGAATCCACAGTAAATCATATTTAGCAACTTCATGCATTTCTTTTATATTTGTGTATTTTATTTATGTATGTCAAATCCACCCATAAAGGATTGAAGATTTAGTTTAAGTACTTGTACCAAATGATAAGATTAATATTAACTCTGACGTAGAAAGCGGCATTAAAATATTAACTCGGTATACACACAGATTAATAAAATACATTCGCTGAGTGATGAGTTTGTGAATAAAATGTCTAAAGTAAAATTATTTGATTTATGCTAAAAATAAGAAACAACAAAGATTGCCGGGCCTAAATGTCTAAAGCGTTTTGTCTCTCAACAGAAAAAAAGGTACAACGCGACTTCGTTTGTATGTACAAGGCTCCAGTATTTTTCTGCTCAGAAATCTATATTGAGCGGAATAAATCTTTTTTCTAAGAAAAATAATTGATTGTATTTCACTAATTTTCAATTTGCGCTAACGATTGATTCGTTTTATCTCAGTTTTTCACCTGTCAAATTTTATCATATTAGGAGGCGACCATACCGGAGTATGTCATTTGTAAAGAACACAGCTTCTTGTTGATCTTCCTGCCATTATATAGTCAAAAATTCAAACTTGTAAGATTACTGATTGCACAAAAGGACTCAAAGTTAAACAAACACTATTTATGAACTTCAATGTATGCTTATCAACTTAAAATTCTTTAAGATTTATCGGTAATTTCTAAAAGCTCAGATAGTGCGTTAAAAATGAGAACAAATCAAAACTTATTAGAAACTGCAAAGGAAAAACCCTTTCTTTTAATATATGCTTTAATAAAAAATGTTACTTTTGTGCTTGTTTTGTGAAAATAGGAAAAACAATTATTCACTTTACCTTGAACTTGTTGAACTGTAAATACTGTTTAACTCTAACGTAAATACAGTTATCTTTTTTCATCTTTTATCTTGTAAAGAAAGAAGAATGATACACTTAGGTAGTGGTGTACTACATCGCCGGCATGGTAGTGATACTACGGATAAATATATACCTATACAATACCGAATGCACTGTGGTTTATTACCATTCGATATATATAGATTATAATGTTTGTTGTATATTTTGTAAGTTAACTGTATAAAAGTGTAAGATCAATCAAAAGACTCATGAAGTTGCTTTACAACACCGCGAAGAAACTTTCTCAGATTCTTACATTTCCGGTTTTGATTCAACTTTGTTATTGTTAATCTGTACTCGAACGACATACGCATATCAAGTAGACGACACTTTAAAATATGTTGTATACTTAACAATAAGCATGATAGTTTTAAGGTCTTTTTGCTTCATTCATAAAATACATGAACGTATAACAAGAAAACTATATCATTTCAGGTAAATTTATGTTCTAATCAGTAAATTGTTTGTTACAAACTTACACAGCTTCAAAGAAGAATAAAAAAACGAAGTTATTTGAGATTTGAAATATCAACAAATTCAAGAATTGGTATGTGAAGTTTACGATTTCAAACTTTTGTAACTGGGCGTCACTAGTAAGTCTTGTGTGGACAAAACGCACTTCTGGCGTATTAAATTTTAAACCTGTTGCCTTTTGTTAGCTATTATTCGTGTGTTTCTTTGTCAATTATGTTCTCCTATTTGTTTGTATTGTAATCCTGTAATATTGTGTTGTCATTTTAATGTTATATTTAACATGGCCATAAAAGAGGAAGGTTTGGCATGCCACAAAACCATGTTCAACCCACCTTTTTTTTCTTTAAAAAATGTCCTGTACCAAGTCAGACATATGGTCATTGTTATATAATAGTTCGTTTCTGTGTGTGTTACATTTTAACGTTGTGTTTCTTTTGTGACGTTTGTTGCCTCTTATATTTGAGTGTGAATTCACATTATTATAAGACGTGTCACGGTACTTTTCTATCCCAAATTCATGTATTAGTTTTGACGTTATATTTGTTATTCTCATCGGATTTTTTCTAATGCTTAGTTCGTTTCTGTGTGTGTTACATCTTAATGTTGTGTCGTCATTCTCTTGTATTTAATGCGTTTCCCTCGGTTTTGGTTTATTTTTTTTTCCTATCGATTTATGAGTTTTGAACATCGGTATACTACTGTTGCCTTTATTTAAATCCAATATTTAACTTACAACTTCTAATGTATCCAGTTTCAAACCGCGAATCACGACAACAATTCTGAAGTATTGTTTCAAAAAATGGTGTGGGTGATTACGACAAACAGACACGAAAAGCATATACAAAGACTCTTGATCCATCTGGTACAAATTAAGTCGATTTCATTATTTGTCATCTACTATCAATTATCAATTATGTTATCAATGACGCTCCACTGTATAGATTTATTGTTAAAAAGAATAAAAAATATAGATTTATGGTGATAAGTTCTGCAACTTTGTATCCATTCCGCGAATTTGTAGAGAAACATCGTCCAATATATATTTTTGCCTCAGATTGAAGAGAAATCCAAGAGGAAGCGACTGAGTCATAAAGAATAGAATTTATGTTATTTACCCATAACGTTCCTGATACATATTTACTTATCCATGTTATCGCAGAGTCTTTAAAATGGAATAGAAGAAAGAAAAGAATACCGTGTAACCGAAGCTTTACATTTCCTACGAAGATATATTTAAATCCACCAAAGGCAGATAATAATGAATGACTGCACTCTTGATGCTTGTGTTCAATTGTCCTTTTGAATATTTTCCAGAACAGGAAAATCGGTGCTGCTTCACTTTTGATAACGTGACATCGAATGATCTAAACTCATAAATTTAATACTAAACAGTAAACAATAAACTTGTGGCCAAGATGTTATGCCACAAACATGAGGTGTCAATACTTTTATGAACACCAGATCCGGATTTCGACAATAAATGTCTCTTCAGTGATGTTAGGGATCGATATCTTTAAATTCAAGGGTCTATCCTAAATTGAGATAAATTATATGGCCTTCCAAATACCGTTTCGATCCCTAACATCACTGATCACTGAAGAGACATTATTGTCGAAATCCGGATCTGGTGTACATACAAATTATGACACCTCATGTTTGCGTTATAACATCTTTGTCGTAAGTTTACTTTATTTTCTGTTTAATATTGAATTAATATTAAGTTCCATTTTGTTACATCGTGTGATCAAGTTATTTGGCAATCGTCAATGGCAGTCAGCAGGGTTTAATAACATCAGTTGTTCGACCTGTTAGTCAAATGCGTTTTGTTTAAATATACTTTTTCACTGTTTTGGTCTTTGAAAAATGATGTTTGCGCTGTATTTATCAGTCAAATTTAAAATAAACAGCATTTTAGATTCGTTTTAAAACAAATAATCATCCTCATAAATTGCACGTGTACCTAAAATATGTGCGTTCTAATGAGGGTCTATCTGACACATTCATTTTTTTTTCTTTCTGAAAATAAAATTAACTTGTGGTCAATTCAGTAGGATGTGTAAGTATCAAAAAGGCTGATGCAAAAATATGAGGCATTTTTTAACCATTGAAACCTTTCATGAAATCTATCAGATCATAAATGCAGTTCATACTTTATACACCTTCTTCTTCCATTTTCAATGAGAAATATCCATCAAAGACCTTAAGTATTAAATATGAACAGTTATAGGTCACAGCACAACCTTGAACATGGAACCCTGGGTCAAACTGCTTTGAGTTCCTATGGGACAATTAGTTATTTGTCACAATGTGTTTTTTTCACAAATATCTTTCATTTATATGGCTTAAATATTACTTATTATTCCACTGCATGTTGATTTTGATATCAAAATCAACATTTGATTGGTTGCAACTATCACACATGACGTCGATCAAAACTTCATATTTCCCTCTGATCGTCGGGATTGCCTTGTGCGACGTATCCCACGGTAAATGTCTAAATAATATATTTTGATCGGGTTTGTTTTAAAGATATTATAGTAATCTCGTTTTTAAAAAAATATTTCATTTCTAAGAACAAATACAAAAGAACAAATAAATAATTCATTTTAAATCGATAAAGTATTATTCTTAGATGCATGATTTTTTATTAGTTGTTAGTGGTTTTGAACTGTCAGATAACTGCGAGTACTCTCAGATATGTTCATTGTGTCTTTTTGTGTCGGGATGTATAACTACCCGGCCACGTCCACTTGTATGTTTGTCTATTTGATGAGTTAAGTCTTTTTCAACTGATTTTTATAGTTCGTTCTTATGTAATACTGTTATACCACTATCCCAGGTTAGGGGAAGGGTTGGGATCCCGCTAACATGTTTAACCCCGCCACATTATTTATGTCTGTGCCTGTCCCAAGTCAGGAGCCTGTAAATTCAGTGGTTGTCGTTTGTTTATGTGTTACACATTTGTTTTTCGTTCATTTTTTTTTTTACATAAATAAGGCCGTTAGTTTTCTCGTTGGAATTGTTTTACATTGTCTTATCGGGGCCTTTTATAGCTGACTATGTGGTATGGGCTTTGCTCATTGTTGAAGGTCGTACGTTGACCTATAGTTGTTAATGTCTGTGTCTTTTTGGTCTTTTGTGGATAGTTGTCTCATTGGCAATCAAACCACATCTTCTTTCTTATATCATCGTTTAAGAAGTTTTAAAGCAAAACGGATTAGAAAACAATTTTGTGAATTAATATCTTATGTTCAGAAGTAAAAAAAGATATAGGCAGTGGAATAAAACATTCATTTCCCTTGACTGCTGGAGATATGAAGATTTGGTAACCCTCGACAAGTCATGTTTCTCTGAAGCGATTGCCTCGGGAATTATGATGTTTCTTAGGTGAACAAATATTCATATCTCCCTCCGTCATGGGCAATACATGCACAATATTCTACCCCAGGATGAAGATCATCTCTTCCAAGTAATCTTTAATCCTATTGTTCATACCACAAAAAAAGGTAATTCCAAATTTCGGAAAAATTTCGGCAGCACACTCCTAGAAAAAGGTTTTTCAATATATTTCGAGACTAGACCAAAAGTTTGGGCAAAAGAAAGAAAGTATACATAGAAGTGAGGGCAGTTCCACTTATCCTAACGGAACATACTTCTATGCAAAGAGATAGCTTCCATAAATTCATGAAACTGGTAATTTGTTTTGTCCATTGACTTACAACAAAGACTAACCCTCTCTCAGTTAGTGCCTGTAAGGCATCATTAAATGAGTGTAGTGTACACAAACGCTATCCAAACAATGGAAGAAGATGGTCACTGAAACATGGTTGGAAAATACATTGAAAGGACTTCCTATAAAAAATGCTAACGTATTTGAAATCAATCTCTTGCCACTCAATATATTTATTTTTACGTATATTCGTGTATAATTACATTGTGTAGTGTGGTGGTCGTGTGTGTACATGACTTTAGAAAACACTAAGAAATGAGGAAGGTAATGGACTGTTTTGGGGTCGAAGACATCGATTATTGAACAATGGTTTTATTCAAAACAAGCATAAGGTTAAATTCTGTAAATTTCAAGTCTTTGATTTGTTTCAGTATACCTTTGAACAAATGTAAGTAGCTCTGTTTATCCATTCAACATTGAACTGTGAGTGGGGTCTTCCGCAGGCCTTTATCCATTTTAGACATTTTTCCCTGTTGGATTTCGTCGGAAATGGCAAACAACATATACCGTCCTGAAGTCGTTCCTCATACAGACTGTAGGTATTACAAACACCTTAATAACAGTGCTTTACCATTAATGTACACTCAGACAATTTCAGACAGACGTCATTGTTTGTCTGAGTCTTGTTGTGGCAACAAAGGTATTCGCGCACTTGTGATTTCACTGTTCGATAGGTGAATTGGATTCTACTAGGTCTATATAGTTTCATTTATAGACTACAAATATATGTTAATCATCATTTTTAAATGTATAAGAATGATTTTTGTTGAGGCAAAAATCAGTCAATCAAAGGATTTACGTTTGTTTCACTTTTAATGTATTTTCCTTTAAATAATCAAACACACACATAATTCATGTGTTATCCATCTCTAGCTAAGGGGTTGAATTGAAATTCACATGGATACGGATTGAATGAAGTCTAATTATTCACTTGCAAGTGAATAATTTATCAATAATGTTTAGTGTCTTAGTTTGACAATGTTTGACAATATTGGTCAATAATGACTGCTAAAAGCGACTTATTATTTCAATTCTTCACTTTCATTAATGATTGAACACAAAAAAATATTTTTTGATTTTTTTTATATATCTCGTAGTTAGTGCTCCTTTAAGAAATATATCCATACACAATTCATTTACATATCACATTATAAAAAGTTTTTAGACAGACACTAACTGATCTCAAAATGAAAGTTAATGAATATCAAAATGTAAAGTCAAAGTTATATTTGTATTTGAAGGACAGTTGTAATCCAGTGTGTCGCACAGTGAAGTTCAAAGTATCTATTGATAATACACATGTGACATGATATGATATGAAATAATAAGAATACCTTTATTGACAATTCGCGGAAAAAAAACCAAATAAGGTTTTATGAAATTTCAATGTCCTGAATATCACTAGACAAAGTTAATGTTATCGTTTTTAAACATTCTTTAGAATAAACTGAAAAACTCGGTAACATTCATATTTTGTTTAACAAATTTCATAATTAACAAAGCTATAAATTTGATATGCATCACAATAATATAGATTAAGTTGATCGTTGATACAAAAGTATAAAATTACAAAAATACTAAGATCTGAGGAAAAATAAAAACTTATTTTCTTTTGTAGAAAATGGTGGTTATACCTGGTTTTTGGCTAGCTAAACCTCTACTTGTATGACAGTCGCATAAGATTCTATTATATTGACAGTTTTTGCCTAAGAGTTGTATATGTTACCTTTTCAAAAACCCAATACAAAATTAACGTAGGTAAGAAATGTTGTAAAAAATTTGACCATTCGGATTAAAAAATAAAAAGTAGAAAGTAAAAAAATACCATGCAACATTACCTGTGATACATTCAGAAAAATATTGCAAGTTTTCCGTAGCCGATGTGAGTCTTATATCTTGTTTGCATGGTACCTACATTCTTGTGTCCCCATTACAACTGAGCGTTAACTGGTGTTTAAATGTCTCCCCAAGTCAATTCGCCATCCTTTTTATCACACACAGACTTTACTGTAGAACATGAACAGTTCAGAGTGAAATGAAACCAGATCTAAGGTTTTAACAACTTCCAAAGAGGATTCTACAAGTACGTGTTCTCTTTGTGACATGGCAAAATATGCGTGTATTTTAATTGTACAATTGATTTATTAATCTCAATATTGAATCTTAGTTTGATCAGTAAGTTGAAATCATGTTTAGATGATAGTTTACTCATATTCTTGATCGCCTGCTAGTCTAAAATTGAGAAAGGAAATGGGGAATGTGTCAAAGCGACAAAAGTCCAACCATAGAGCAGACAACAGCCGAAGGCCACCAGTGGGTCTTCAATGTAGCGAGACACTCCCACACCCGGAGACGTCCTTCAGCTGACCCCTACAAAAATATGTATACTAGTTCAGTGATAATGGACGTCATACTAAACTCCGAATTATACACAAGAAACTGAAATTAAAAATCATACAAGACTAACAAAGGCCTGATAGCATAAACAATTGCAGATTGACATAGATATTAGAAGAGATGGTTTAAGTGCCAACCAGGCAACTCTCCACAGTCACAATTTGTAAAGGTAAACCAGTATAGGTCAAAGAGCCTTGGGTCACATCAAACAGCAAGCTACAGATGACTCCACAAATGACTAGTTTAAAACCATTAAAACTGGAAAACCAACGTTCCAATTTATTTTTAATAAAAAACGAGAAACAAGAAAAACGTATCAATTAACGACAACCAATGAACAGCCTGGAATGTATATTATATATTCACACAACTCGTCTAAACATCAACCCAACAATGTTAGATCTGTAAATTTGCTTTCGCAAATTTTTTGTTTTCCTCGACGGGATTCGAACCCATGCTACTGTGATATCGTGACACCAAATCGCTTGCACTTCAGCCGTCCCGCTAGACCACACGACCACCTTGAATTGAGTTAGGACATTCTTTAAAAAAATCTGTTTATGTTTAAGAATTGGAGTATTCACCTGTTGAAATAAGTTACTAGTAGACCTATTATTAGGATACATTGATGTGTCGCTGGTATTTCAATGTATCTCGTGATCATGTGATATGAAATAACGAAAGTACCTAAATAATCAATTCGCGGAAAAAACGCATCATCAGACTTGATAAAATTACAATATCCTATAAACTATTCAATCTGGAGCTTTGAAAGGTTACACGTATCTTTGAAAATGGACATTAGATACAGGTAATGTTTATATTGTTGTATAACAAACTTTTATAGTAAATATTTTCTAGTCCCGATGCATTTAAACAATTTGTATTTTGGTAAAATAAATTAATACGAAATATTTTTTACATCCTGAAGCTCCATTTTATTCAATATTACATATTAGTTTCATATTGACAGTGTTTCCTTTCAACTAAAAATACTTACAATATATGATGAATTTAAATAATGTATCTATTAGAAGATGTTGTTGGTTATTATCTATTTAAAAACAAATGAAATTCCATGTACATGTACATGTACCTTCATATTTTTCGAATTTCTACATGCCTTTAAAAAACGTTCTGACTGTTCGATGTCTTTGCTGCATATTTCATGTAAAATAAGTGCGTAGAAAATCAATCTTACAATGTTAGGGTATATCTGATTCTGAAAATCAACCCCGAGAGGAGTTTGCACCTGTACTTTTCACTTCTCACTTCAACGACAACACTTACCAAAACTGCACAGACGCCTTATCTCCTACTTTTAAAAAAGCAGCTTTCGTATCGGTAAGTATAACACAAGGACATCTTATCACAAGACACGATTGATCATCTACTCGTCTCTTCGGTATAAGGATGCTAGCATTTATATATAAAGGTTGTGTGTTTTGTCTGTTTGAATATTACAAAAACATTCAGACCTTACTTAACAGACAATCGTAAATCATTAATCGAAGATAAAAATCACCGTCAGACAATAATTGGACGGACATACAGATCTTAGTCCATTAAAGCCAACCGACGTCTTGTCCGTGGAAAGAAAAAAAAACATATTATAAGTCGGAATCAGTTATCACAGGAGCTGCAAGACGGGCAGTTTTATTCCTATTCACTTTGAGTGTCCAGTTTCCAAGGTTTCTTTTTTTGGATTAAATATTTCGATATATTTAGTCTGTTCTTTTACAACATAATTATATTCTATATTTGAAGAATTAAAATATATGTATAGAACAATTACAGTTTAAATAATGTTAATGCTAGTTGCACATAACTGATCATTGTTTTTAATGAAGGACCTGATAAAAAAAACTTACGAAACACCTGAGTTTCTTCCAAGATATGCAAATATAGGGACGCGTATTTCAAACGGGCACGTTAGTACATACACACATAAAAGGGAAATTTACTGTACATTTGCACAATACATATGTTTTATACTATGCACTATAATCCTGCACAAACATTCATAATCAATCAACTATTTGTAATAATCCGTATTTTTTAGCAACAGCAATAGCTAATATATAAGAAAGGAAAAAACTGCGGAAAACAGAACTAATATATTTCACATACAAGGATTCTTTTCCTTAACTCAATATGCTGACAGTTAGTGTTTACTCCAATCCATCTTAAGCGGGATATAATGAAGTCTTTAGGCATATTTCATTTTTGTCCGCATGTCCGTCTCTCGTCGTAAAACAATCATCTTCTTTGAAATTATGTGACCAAGTTTAAGCTATTATGACTGTAATGTGTTGCATTCAGAAATTTACATATTTGACCTAGATACGACAACCGTTTATACTGATTGTTCAAAATCTCCTCCCTCTGAAAAATCACAGTGCCAGCCGTTTGCCTCTTTACAAACAAAAAGGGAGGTTCATGGAAGAGCCTACATAATCGCTTTACCCTTATACACATCGGACATAGAAATACCCTAATTGTTCTTATCAGAATCGAAATAATTGGTGCAAGTTATATTTTATTGTAGTTTTATTATGGGTAGGTATTGTATTCGTGTTATTTTATCCCTCACTTGCATCAATTATTTCTTAATTTGAACTGTCAACACACATTACGTCATTAAAAGCATGTTTTGCGATTCTTAGATAAGTATATTGAAGATCAAGTTACCAAGGTGTTACATGGAAAAGAAAATCAAAATGAAATTGTTATATAATTAAACTCCAACATAAAAAAAACATATATCAAGTAAAATTGTTGTTATTATGTAAAAAAAAAATGTATGCAATTGCAATCTTTTGTAAAACATGATAATACTTATCGTTGCCTTTCAAGGATAAACTAAGTTTCTGATGCTCAATTGTTAAATCATTAAAAGTGCAAATATAGAATGTAACATATCGTCCCATTGATTTCCGGTGTAAATACTGCTATGTACTTGACATTCTGAAGATAACAGAGGGCTCTCGTCCTTGATTTATTTTAAACTGCTAAGTTTGTGTAAATAATTATCTTTTTGATATTCACTTACGTAAAAATGGTGTAATATTATAAGCTCGACGTTTCAATCAAATGTTGTTAAAATAGAACGTTGTTTGTCAGCACCGAAACATTCGCAGTTTAGGCAATACAGAATACGATAACTGTTAGAGCTCAATTTCAACTTTGTCTGCTAAGAAATCAATCTCACAATTTAATAAGCCCATCATTCCAGCAGCATCTGCATATGGTGTATATGTATACTCAATTTCCAGAGCTTGTGATTCATATAATAATTCACTTGAAAGAGAATTGCAGCTTACAATGATATTGCTGAACCAAGGATGCCCATAGGTAACGTCATCCTTTCGTTAAGTTTTATAGACTTTTATCACGAGTTGGTTGACCTCTGAAAACTTTGTTTCAGTTAAAAATTTGATAGCATTTTGACATCAAGCCGCACCACTTGAACTTTGATAAAGTGTAGATATGAACAAAGCCACTTTAGATAATATTTTTTTTAACTTGATAGTGATATCAGTGTTGACTTATAATTTGATTGTTTTTCTTACATGTACATGTACAAGATATACACGATATAATGGTAACGAAAATCATGAAAATTAAATAAATGATATCGTAAATTATTTTGTAAAAATGGAACAATAACAAGATGACAACCAAAAACCATGTGTCAAGTATAGACAGAATATACAGGTTTAAAATGACAAGTGACCCAAAAACTAAAAAAAATTAACAGTCAATCAATGCATGATACAAAAACACTGTATAGAAACTACAAAATAAAGATAACTCGAGCAATTGAATTTGCAGTTGAACACTGTCTTTTCTTCCATAACACTTTTTATCAAATTTCAACATTACATTTATTCTAATGATATACACTTATTGGTATTCATTTGGTTTCAGAAGTTCTATTCTTTTCATAGCTGTTATGTTCTTTCTTGATTTTTCTACATCTGAAATGACGGATAAAGATTTTTTTGATCAACTACAAAAAAATGGAACCGCTTGTAAAGAAGGAACATGTAGAGAGACCGACTTGATTTGTGAATGCTTTCTGACTGTTGAACATAAACTTAGTATGATTTACAAAGGACCCAATTCACCACAGACAATACTGTTGAAGCCATTAAATGGACGGGCTGTTAACTATCATACTGGACAAACATACGATCAACAAGTAGAAGACACATTTGTATTAGCAGATGGAAATCACTCAAAAATAGTTATATTAATAAATGGACGATTTCCTGGACCTCCAATAACTGCGTATGAATATCAAGATATAATTGTACACGTTCGTAACCTGTTGCATACGGATGCTGTTACCATTCACTGGCATGGTATGCAACAGAAAGGTACACCTTGGTCAGATGGGGTAGCCTTTGTTTCCCAATGTCCTATACTCCCAGGGCAAAATGTCACATACAAGTTCAAAGGAAAACCATTTGGAACCAGTTTTTACCATGCACATATTGGGGACCAAAGGACAATGGGTCTGTATGGACCGTTGATTATTCTTCCACTGAGTGGTCAAAATATTTCGCAGCCCCAAGAAGGAGGCAATGTATTTGTTGTAGCTATACAAGACTGGAATCATAACGACGATGCAGATGTTCTATACCAGAAAATGTTGGTAGGTGATTACGACATGAACACAGGACGTCTATATAACACAACGTCAGATTTATCTGGTGCCATGTATAGTCGATTCCAATTCCATTCCGGTCTTATCAATGGTCGTGGGCGTTTTTATTTAACAGGCAACCAATCAAATGGCTCTCCACTTACAAGATTTGTAGTACAAAGTAATCAGACTTATAGATTCCGTGTAATTAGTGCGGCTACGTTATATCCATTTAGAGTTTTTGTACAGCAACATCAACCAATATACATAGTCGCATCAGATGGTTTTGAAATAGAAAAGGTACCAGTTGAATCCTTCATAATCCATCCTGGTGAAAGGATCGATTTTTTAATTGTTGCTAACCAAACTCCAGGAACGTACTTACTAGTTGCTGAAACATTAGAAGTTGAAGCCAAACAAAGAAATCAATATCATGTTGCCGAAGCAATTATCTTTTATAACACTTCGCAAAATAAAATCAATCTAAACCCACCAAAGGCCAAAGAGGAAGTCTGCTTAACAACGTGCACAGTTTTTAATTGTCCATTTGAGTATTATCCTACAGCTGGAAATCGAAAATGTCTCTCATTGAATGATGTCAGATCAGCAGACCCTAATTCCCACACAGAGGATGTTGAAGGCGAGGCAATTGAACACTTCTTTAATTTTGCATTCCCTGGCGATAAAGGTTACACACCAGGGTCAGTGAATGGTCACCAGTTTCGACCGCCATCAGTTGGTGCATACGAACACCCAGATACAGTCGACTACAACTGTGGTGCTTGTAATGAAACCACTATTTGTGAATGCACGTATGCTGTAACATTAGATAGTCCAAATAAGGACAAGATATACCAGTTTGTGTTGACTAATATTGGAAACGGTTCTGGTTGGTCTCATCCGATTCATTTACATGGACACTCGTTTTATGTTATGAAAATGGCATTCGGTAAATACGATAAAACCTCAGGCAGGCTTGTTCAAAATGGAGGTCAAGACAATCAAGACTTAATTTGTAATGACCCGAAAAGATTTTGTTCATATGCAAAATGGCGAAACGATTCATGGTCAAACGGAAATCATCCCTTTCTTAATTGGAATAATCCACCTCAAAAAGACTCAATTATCGTTCCAACTGGTGGTTATGTTGTCATAAGGTTCAAGGCCGATAACCCAGGAGTATGGTTTTTTCATTGTCATATAGATTTACACAATACAAATGGCATGGGGATGATGATAAATGAGTCGCCAAAAAACCACCCACAGCTTCCGAATGGATTTCAAATTTGTCAAACGACGTTAAAAAAACATGAAAAAGGTATATTGAAATGTGTAGATATATAGAAATTCAATGTAAAAGTAAAATATATATTTTCATATGCAATGAAATAATTTCACCTCTTTGTTTCAATAAATGTAAAATAACCTTAATGTATCCCATTTTTAGTTTTAAGATACAAGCATATCTTTTAATATAAATGCTAGGTTTTTAATAGACACTTCTGCGGTTTACTTTTTCTGCAATTCGACAATTTGAAATAAAACATTAACGTAAATAGTCCGAGTGTCTTATTAATACAAACGTGATGAATTGCCTTAACTTTACTTATACTCAATTATTTAAAATGACAAGGGGTTTTATAATTGTTATAATTGATATATGTATGGTCTTAGTTATCTTTTGGCATAAAATGCCGGATTTTCGTATTTTTTTTTCAATGCTCTGCAACTTCGTGTTTACTTTTGTCTTCCTACTGTTTCAAATTAAGCGCAACTTGTGAGGAATATTTATAAGAATAATTCTAACTTACCGGAATAAACGAGTTACCCGACAAATCATTATGGAAATCAAAAAAGTTATAATATTTCTGAAATACATATTGGGCAACAGATGTGCTTAATACTATTTTCTGTTCAAGTAAAATATTCCAACTTCTTTTCAATTTGCCAATCTTTCGTACTTAACTGTCATTGTTGTAACTGTCTTAAACATAAGAAGGCTATATTAAATATATGTTTAACTGAATAACAGAAACTTTAAAATGTTGATAAAGAATGAAAGTTCAATACGTGAGTCTGTTAATCTCAGATATGTTTTCTTTTCTTTTTGGATCAAATTAGACAAACTCATATCTTTTTCTTCTTAAAAACAAACTTTTAAACAATTAGCATTGATAAAAGGACTTATTATGTGGTAGTTGATTCATTTATAGATCTCCAACAAGAAT
The DNA here is from genome assembly GCF_965363235.1 of Mytilus galloprovincialis. NCBI lineage: Eukaryota > Metazoa > Mollusca > Bivalvia > Mytilida > Mytilidae > Mytilus > Mytilus galloprovincialis. The sequence continues at coordinate 75,531,957 of NC_134845.1, read as the reverse complement.
GACAAACGAAAATAATTTACCAAATATGTTGCAATTAGACATTGACTCTACAATTTGTTTTGCAGGAGCAAAAGATAAGTCTACATCATTTGCATGGTGGATGATTGTCACTTATTCAATAGTTATAACAATAACAACAATTACTCTTGCTATAGTGTTGTATGTTTACTGCAAAAAGAAGTAAGTATTACCAGTTGTGAACATGGACTACCACCTCGAAAAACAAATAACAGATATTTTCATTTCAAAATTAAATAAAGTTCAGCTATCCAAGTGACAGAAGCTATTGGTTTTTGTTTGGCTATTTTGAGTGCCTTTTATAGCTTGCCTTTGGTGTGAGCCAAGGCTCCGTGTTGAAGACCGTACTTTGACTATAATGGTTTACTTTTATTCATTGTGTCTTGGATGGAGTTTTGTATAATTGGCATCTTCTTATATCTGCATGTTGTACTTTTGATTATATTTAATTTATTTTATTTTAGGGGAGATTATCAGCAGATGTGAGGAAGTGATGGGCGTACATGAATTTTTTTTCCATTCATTGAATATAAACCTTATATAGTAATCATTTGAAATTAATAAAGGTGTAACGAATGTGTTAGATAAATTGATCTTTTATAAAAATGCATTACAAAATCAATAAATGGACAATAGAAGCTATTTTGAAATGACGTAGCACATTTTAGATAGTAGGAAGTCTATACGTTTGCATGTTGAAGTACTTCGCCATGTATATGGAGAATGACATATCATGTCTTTAGTTTTCTATGTTGTGATTTGGGTACTGGTGTTTGTCTTTTCGTTGTTTATTGTTTTAGTATAATTGACAATAACATAAATGAAAGCTACGTAAGGTGTGCAACAACGAAAACAACACTCGTATTGTGTAGTAGAACATTCACGAAAACTTATCCTCACTGACTAAACATAAAACAATTCACACCAAAATACAACGTTCTGAGTTATGTGCAGAACAATATAAACAAAATAAGAAAAGCAGCGGTCATCGAATACTGGATCATATTCACATCACTTGGTATCGGTACATTGAGATTATGGCGAAGTTTAACGCATTCTTAGCCCATAGTTGACTGTATGCATTACGAACATATAAATATCGGCAGTATGTAGACCATTTTGTATTTTTAACTGTGCAAGATTGAGTAGTATTTTGATTTATCAACAACACATGTACAATCAATGCTATTCCTGATAACAACGATACTCAAAGGTTAACTACATTACATTGTGAAGTCTTAAATTGATGGTTTGTTAATTGAACTGTTTGATAAGATTTACAGTTTGATCATTAATCGAAATAGCAAGAAAAAAATAAATTGTTCAATAGAGGCAACAGTAGTAGAACCGATGTTCGAAAATCATAATTCAATCGAGAGAAATACGGGTTACAAACAAAATTCTGAGGAATCATTTCAACTATAAAAGGAAAACAACGAAGCACCAGAGACACTGAAGTGCAACAAAACACAAACGGAAATGCAACACGTACATAAATGACCTATAACTCCAGGCCAGACCTGTGGATAAGTCTGCTTTTAACCAGTCCTGAGGACAAGTCTGCTACAATCGCATTGTTTCTTTTTCCCAGTATATCCAATTTCTTTACTCTTAAGATATTATACCAAAAAAAAAAATTTTTCAATATACTTCATATATATATATATATATTCATTAAAAAATTGCTGTAAAATTGCAAACTTGTGATCAAATACAGCTATTATAAAATAAAGGAACTTTTTTTTAATTAGAAGGCGGATTGAGAGGTTATCTATCCAATGCATCGGAATTATGTTGTTATATCATGGGATATCAACATCATTGTTGACGTTGATTCGTTCCACGTTATTTCACATTTTCTTCATAAATTGAACGTTTTAGCATTCCATGGATATTTCATCGTAATTCACCTTTTTGGCCTTTGATAAACGATTCTGTTTTCGACAACATATTCTAAAATATTCTACAACGAAAATTGCACAGTGTCCGGATACATTAGTTGGTCTATAATTATGAACAATCTCGTCAATTTTGTCTAATTTGTCTTTACCGATTACAAATGATATATGGGACGTCCGGACAATATACTCGTTGTGCACATGAATGAAGTAGTTGCCACTTGATGTTTAGCTACAACAAAATCAATGAACCGATTTAATATACTTACAGTATATTATGCCATAAGAGAACCTCTTATACTTTTCATTATAAAATACCCTGTATACCACTTTGTCTTATCGTTTTAGAAAAAAAAATCATACACTCAATGAAATGTTTATTTAAAAAATCAGAAAGCGAATATATTTTTCAAAAAAGAAGAGGTGGTGTGATTTCCAATGAGACAACTGTCCACAAGAAACCAAAATAACACATACATTAAGAACTATAGGTCACCGTACGACCTTCAACAATGAGCATAGTCCATACCGCATAGTCAGCTATAAAAGGTCCCAATATGACATTGTTAAACAATTCAAACGAGACAACTAACTTTGTAGGTAATTTTTGGTAACAACGTTAACACACCAAAGAACTATCATGGTGATTGGACCTGCTGTGATACAATATCTGCCCTTGAACTTTTACTAGATAACATAAAATCTCAATGGGGACTCATAGTGCACAACCTATTGCAGATTTGTTTCTGTCCAGTTTTGACAATTTATGACTAACATCTGCAAAGATCCATCGAAATAGCATATATGATACAAAAATTTCATAACACTTTAATAACATTAACGGTACCAATTTTCCTGCACCAGATGCGCATTTCGACTATACATGTTTCTTCAGTGATGCTCGTGGTCAAAATATTTGAAATCCAAAGCGTAAATAAAAGATGAAGAGCTATAATCCAAAAGGTCCCTTTGAGTGATACATTTGCTCTGAATAATGACAACTTCACGTGTACACTAACGACATTAATCCTGCTGAAGTGTCTTTAATTAATGCAAATGATTAACAATAATCACTGACCTTTGCTTTACTTGATATTGATATCGATATCTTTAACGGGAAATTTAATACCTAAATTTATGAAGAAGAAAAAAATAAGATTTTTCATTTTCCATTGTCAATAATCAATTTTCTTGTAACCATCATTATTTGAAGCCTGAAAAAATTAATCAGACCATAAAATAACATCATATATTGTAGTTTGTCTCTGAATTTATAGTTCTTTCACCGCTAATATTTCAAGCCTTCATTGATAATCGAGACGATTTTTCAATTAAGAAATCAAATTTGTAACTTCTTTTTTACATAGAAGATTTGTTGCGTGGAAAGGTAAGTGATGAATAAAAAAAAAAAAAAAAATAAACAACACAGTTATTGACCCCTAAACATATTATGATAAAAATAGTTCAGATAGGATTGTTATCAAAAGTACCAGGATTATAATTTTTTTACGCCAGACGCGCGTTTCGTCTACATAAGACTCATCAGTGACGCTCAGATCAAAATAGTTAAAAAGCCAAACAAATACAAAGTTGAAGAGCATTGAGGACCCAAAATTCCAAAAAGTTGTGCCAAATACGGCTAAGGTAATCTACTCCTGGGGTAAGAAAATCCTTAGTTTTTCGAAAAATTCAAAGTTTTGTAAACAGAAAATTTATAAAAATGACCATATAATTGATATTCATGTCAACACCGAAGTGCTGACTACTGGGCTGGTGATACCCTCGGGGACGAAACGTCCACCAGCAGTGGCATCGACCCAGTGGTGTAAATAGTTATCAAAAGTACCAGGATTATATTTTTTTTACGCCAGACGCGCGTTTCGTCTACATAAGACTCATCAGTGACGCTCAGATCAAAATAGTTAAAAAGCCAAACAAATACAAAGTTGAAGAGCATTGAGGACCCAAAATTCCAAAAAGTTGTGCCAAATACGGCTAAGGTAATCTACTCCTGGGGTAAGAAAATCCTTAGTTTTTCGAAAAATTCAAAGTTTTGTAAACAGAAAATTTATAAAAATGACCATATAATTGATATTCATGTCAACACCGAAGTGCTGACTACTGGGCTGGTGATACCCTCGGGGACGAAACGTCAACCAGCAGTGGCATCGACCCAGTGGTGTAAATAGTTATCAAAAGTACCAGGATTATAATTTTTTTACGCCAGACGCGCGTTTCGTCTACATAAGACTCATCAGTGACGCTCAGATCAAAATAGTTAAAAAGCCAAACAAATACAAAGTTGAAGAGCATTGAGGACCCAAAATTCCAAAAAGTTGTGCCAAATACGGCTAAGGTAATCTACTCCTGGGGTAAGAAAATCCTTAGTTTTTCGAAAAATTCAAAGTTTTGTAAACAGAAAATTTATAAAAATGACCATATAATTGATATTCATGTCAACACCGAAGTGCTGACTACTGGGCTGGTGATACCCTCGGGGACGAAACGTCCACCAGCAGTGGCATCGACCCAGTGGTGTAAATAGTTATCAAAAGTACCAGGATTATAATGTGTTGTTCTGTTTATCTAGTCAGTAAATCAATAAGTCAGTCAAAAGTAATTGAATCTTTTAAAACATCGGTTATGATGCATCTGTCCATATTAAACAATATGTTGCAATGATATAATAAGTAGACCACACATCATCATGTTGAACACAGTTATAAGAGAGAAGACGTTCTTAAAATCAAAATATATTTTATTGGCGAAGTAAGATCATGGCTTCTGTCGGTTACCAACCCACAAACAAAGGGTCTTTGGGCAACCGTAAATTAGATGCAAATAAAATAGATAAATAAAATTCAAAATTCAAATAAAAACTTAAATGAAATAAAATTTTGAAATAATGGGGTGCTGACTTGAACCCTGGCAACAGATGTCCAAAATCAACATGAGAAACTACGTTTGAGGTGGAAATGAAGATTACATGGATTAATGTTCTAAGTTAAATAATAATACAGTGATAAATCAAGTTCATCGGTACTGGTGCAGCCTATAAAGTCCGACCTAGTGATGAACTCTGCTAAAAGACTGTCATAACATTATTTATCGGTACACTATGACTGTTAATCCGTTATCACTCATCAGATGGACGTCATACTATGGTTAATTGTGTTTATAGACTGGTGAAGAGTTGTAAATCCAGAAGCCGTGACAGGAGTTCTATGTTGAGGTTAAAAACAAGCAGAAATCTGTAAAATAAGACATAAAGCAGCAGTATCGAAAAAATAAAAGAGGAGGGATGGGTGGGTTTACATTAATTATGCGTACAATAAACTCAACAATCTGACCTAAGGAAAATTCAGTTACTTCCTAGCAGACCGTGCATTCAAAATATTGTGAGGAGTGCTTTAGCTGTTAAAATTGATATGCCGTGTAATCGAATTAAGACATGCGCGTTACATTGACCTGTGCATGAACTGTCGCAAGTCTTGCCTTCCTCTGATAACGCGATTTAACGGTCAAGCCCTTTAAATCGAATTATAATTGATGTATTTAAAATTACAATAATAGAGATTTGAAAATATAACAGTCTAAGTTAATAAGGGAATTAGCTACGAGAAAAAAAAAATGAAATAGGAGTTGAATGCTTCTCTTCATAAATTTGCTGGGGTGTAAAAGCGTTGAACGGAATACATTTTGTGAAGAATATGCGGTTGATCAACAATTTTACAATCCTATTAAGTTACTAAAAGAAGCATTCGATAGTGATAATTATATTTTTTGCTAGATTCTTGTTTTGCTTATGTTTACCTGTGCACCTTATTGTGGAAGCTCGTGTAATCATGAAAGTTACATTTCTTTTTCAAATTCAGGTTAATTTCAGAATGACACAAAATTGCAGTTAGCCAATCAAAATAAAATTATAATGAAATATGCATGTAATCAAATCATTTAGCAATGAAAGTGCAATAGCTAAGTAATAATTTGCTTTCGCAGCAAGTTTGGTTCGATTTTGTAAAAAAAAAAACCTAAGAAACATTGCTGATGCATTATTTACTTGCAAATGAATAATTAGACCCCATTATATCCATATTCATGTGACTTTGAATTAACCCTTAGAGATTGGCTACGCATGAATTCGTCGTGTTAAGTTATTAAAAGGAAACTATTTTCAACTTTGAAAGTGAAACAAGGGTAAACAATTTGATTGACTGATTCATTCAACAAAAAGTCATTCGTATACAGCCATTTATTTACCTTTATTTCATCTAATCTGATGGAACAAACAGACTTAGAAGTATCGTTTTGCACGAGTTAGCTATCTATTTATACTATCCTGCAATCGTCATATCATACATTGTTCTGTAATGCTGTTGATGAGTGTTATATATAAACTTTCATGACCTCAGGATATGTATTGCAATTACAATAAAGTGAAGTATGACTCCGTATATAAATATTCAATCCGCTGATCCACAACACACTTGCTGATCATATACAAACATGAAAATTTGGATCAAATCAATATTCCCAAGCGCAAATATTTAAGTTAAAAAGGTGAATGTTTAAATATAGAACACAAAAAATCAACCATCCAACAATATCTATAATCGGTGATTTCACTGACAGTTCGAAATCCTGAAGAGTAGGACAAATCAAACTGTTGTCTAAAATCGAACAATGTTTTGCTATTTATTTTTACTGTTGAAATAATTTTGATGCATAATTTTACATTTGAGCGATGAATTTATTATTGATCACCATGCGAGATTTATTTTTGCCGTACCATTAATTAGCTGATCGTGTGTGTTTTTTTTTTAATATTACTACGCTGGTTTCAAATGAATGTGAATCGAAAGGTATTGAAAGACAAAAAACAGTTATTATTTATCCATATTTATGTTTACATCCGGTGATATGATGGTTAATTAAATGACGTCTAGACTAAAATGCTTAAGAAATGTTATCAAGCTAGTGCATTGTAAATAGTCAATCTTAGATATTTTATAATTTGGATATACGTTTTAGTATTCACATGCATATGATACTTTGAGTCTAATCGGTGAACAAGAATAAGACTGGTAATGCCCCTGTAAGATATGCATATTTTTGAAGATTTTGTTTCGTTTTTTGCACTTTTTTGTGCATATGATAATAAAAGAGCATTCATGTCAAACAATTAACTTGATAAAAAAGGCAATAGTAGTATACCGAATGTTCAAAAGTCATATATCGATTGAGAGATAAACAATCCGGGTTACAATCTTAAACCGATGGACACACATCAACTATAACATGTATAAGAAGAAAATAATAAAACAACAGAACACTGAACTGTTCATGAAGTGCAACAAAAAAAACGTTTTTTTCAAAGTTATGCTGATTAATATTATGTAATACTACGACAAAATTTAAATAGTCCTTACCTGAATTACCTGAAAAGAACAAAAGCGAATCGACGATTATTATATTGAAAAGTCAATAATCTTTTTAATTTAGATATCAGGCAAATGATAGTATTATACTTATATTCATTTTTCCTTTAAAAAAAATTGATATCAATAGATTTCAGATGTTTAATTAATTTACCATTTCCTTAACTCTATTTTTTTAACAAATTCATTTACGTATCAAGTAAAGATCTTTATTCAAACATGTTTATTTCAAGATATGATTCAATTTAACATAATTTTCCCCTGATTTATTGCACGTTTACTTTTATTCAGAACATTTAAGGTGGCAGAAACCATTTTTTTTATAATTCACGTGCAAGTGTAGGCCAAATTTAAAAAAAATTCTGTAAATAAATCTGCAAGATTTAAACATGCTTTGATAATTTTTTGGTGTTCAGAATTGATTAAAGTTGATAGTGAAGTACTTCTGATCAATGTTTTTATATGGTTTCCTTATCCCGCATTACCTACTTTTCCAAGTTAACGGACAAAATCCCATCATTTTTTTAATTTGGCACCCTAATCCAGACCTCAGTGCATCAAACCTGCTAATTACTGACAAGAAAATCATTCAAAATTATCTAATTTAATCACTTGAAACTCGAATAAACAACAGCTGAACCTATCCTTACCATCAAAATTTGACACTTTGCAGTGTCCTTAAATAACCACCTGTTTTGACCAATGGAAAACAGGATAACACTGTATATTTAGCCTTCAAACAGTATGTATATGGGACTCTAGATTTTTCATGTCAAACAAGGATAAAACCATGAAAGTTGCATATCAATGTAATCAGGAAAGGTATCATTGTGTAATGCAAACTTAGAATTTTAAATCTTTTTATTTATCACTGCTCAGTGAAGTGAGAAAGAAAGCCAAAGTTTTTTAATACTAATTTTCTGCGTGGGACAATGGCACAGAGGCTAAGAACTGGTACCTCCCACCTAAATTACATCACTATTGTTTTCATACAAACGCAAATATGATCATGACTTTGTTACTAATTTTAGGTTTGGGTAAAACCTTAAAATGGCTCATATGTTCCACTGCAGTCCGATGTAAGTACACACAAACACAAACATACAAAACTCGTGACTATGTTTTGATAGTTTGAAAGTTAGTTTGTTGCTATATATATTAAATGTATAATAGAGGGATTTTTTTTTCTCATAACATAATCTTTTTATCCCCCCACCAGGAAGAATAAGGCCTTGAAGGGTAGCACTAACTCAGGTTTCAAGTATAAACGTTTATTGAATTGAACTGGTAACATAAAGATGTCATCAAAGTCATAAAAACTTATATATTGATTGAAAAAAATAAAATTGACACCGCTGTTGGCATAAAAGAGGTATTGCATTACTATGTAATTTACCCATGTGCAACTATTTGGTGAATTATTTTAAGCAATTGAAACATGAATTCATCAATAATTTTGATAATATTGTGATCTACATTAAACGTCATCGGTATTCAATTTTTACTGAAAAAAAAAGCAAAGATAATTCACAATGAACAAACTAAACCTTAAAAATAACCCCACGTGCACCCCCTTGCGTCATTGAACTAATAATGTGACCTGTTATTTAAATTTATTGTTCATTTCTTTAAATCTATTTTATATTGCAAAGTGTTATTATTCATACTAGCTACAGTATCGATTACCGATGTAAAGTATTTATATCCTAATACAAATGATGTGTATGTTATTTTTAGGATTTGGTTTTTCCGTTAATATGGCGACTACGACCCGATGCAGTTCAATGTAAGTAGAAAGGAAAAGTTGTTTTTATTTATTTATTTTTAATTGTTTAAGTATTATATAAACAGTAATGAGCTCATTATACATTAACAATAATATGAAGCTTATAAATATTCCCGACTAAAACACCACAACCCTTGTTAAGAATGTAGGACAGGAAGTCACAGGACAAAACATCACGAACAAAAAATCACAATTCAGTTTTGAGATATTTTTCTTTGGAAATAAAATACTTATTTATCGATACACATGTTTGTATGTTTCTAGAACCGTAATTAGTTATTAAACAACATTTGGAATATGGAATATTCATAAACTTATTGATTTGATATATATGAACTGATAATATGACCTGGTATTTAAATTATTTTTCATTTCTTAAAATGACCTCTATTTTATTGTAAAGTGTTATTATTTATACTAGCTACAATATCGATTTATATTACATATTACATTGATATTAGCTTGTATGACTTTGATGACATCTTTATGTTACCAAATCAATAAAAATGGCTTGGTATTTAATTTGCCTCGTGTTGCCAAGAAACATTTTTTGTATGCTGAGAAATCCCTCAAAAATCATGTATCACAGCTAACGAACAATTTCATGATCTGTGAAATGAATATGTGAAATAAAAAGGATTTATATTTCAAGATCTTTTTCCTACATGTATATCATGTATATAATCATATCATTAACACCAAATTATTTGTGACTTTTTGTTGTGGTCTTTTTGGTCCTGTGACTTTTATGTCTTGTAACTTTTTGTCCGTCTGTCGTTTTGGAGGTGTCTTAGATTCGTATGATATAATCTTTGTTTTGCGATTATCGAATATGGTCCTAAAATCTGATCTTGCCTTGATATTTTCTTTGGTATCTTGCTGGTATAAATACAGACTAAAAGCGGTGAAAACAAGTTATACTGAAGTCTTGAAATTGATATGAAGGATTTATACCAAGTCTTGTCAGCTGATATTTTGCCTGATATTCCATAAACACAGAAACATTTGAAAGCAAAGCGGAGACTTGCGACAAAAAAATACTTTTATTTTTGTATATCCTAGATCAATTTACATATTTTCAGAATCGATTGAACGTTGAAACGCTAAATGTGTGTCCTGTCGCTTCTGATGGTAGGGACATGCGATGCAGTAACAGGGGTGGGGGTAATGTTATTTTTGCCACGTCATGCAAACTGTGACATATCGGATAAGATCCATTTTTCTCCTGATTTTTATACGACCGCAGAAACATTTGATGTCCGGACAATAACTTTAGTTTTAGTTGATGGATCTCTATGAAATTTAATAAGAAAGTTCAATATTACAAAAGGAAGGTTGGGATTGCTTTTGGGGATGATGGTTCCAACCGTTTTGGAAAAAGGGGTCCAAAAGGGGGCCAAAACAAGCATTTTTCTACTTTCAGGATATCAACTTGTTAAATAATAAGTATTTCAATTGATCTGAAAATGTACCCCAATATGTAAAACCACATGTAGACGGTTTGGATTGATTTTGAGGGTTATGATGCCAACAGTTTATGTATTAAGGGCACAAAAAGGGCCAACAACTAGCATTTTTGTAGTTTCTGAACAATAATTTGTTTTTAAGTGTATGCATCTCTCTTACATTATACCACAAGGTTCCATATCATTAAAGAAAGGATAGGATTTAGTTTGGGGGTAATTGTCCAATTCATGCGGGAATTAGGGGGCAAAAAAGGGTAAAAACAAGCATTTTTATAGTTTCAAGACAATAAATCGTGTTTAAAAATATGTATCTCTCTGAAATCATACTACAAGGTTCCATACTACAAAAGAAAGGCCGGGTTTGAATGTGTGGGTAATTGCTCCAAGGTGGGATTCCAATTTTTTTAAGGGGTTCACATTTTTTTTCAAAATTTTTAAAACTTTAATTTTTGTTCAAATTTCCAAGAAGAACCTTTAATTGCACAGTACTGTGCAATACATTTGTAAGATCTTGACATTTATTTTGTTTCAGAAACCTATACTATGTCAAAAGTTTGATCACAATCCGAATTCAAACAGAATCAAGCTTGAATACTGTGTCCAAATTTCAGGGTTCATCCTCTGCGGTATCAGGTTGCGCTCAGCGAAGCATTTTATTATCTTTCAAACTGATTTCACTTGAAAACTAGTACATGGAACCCTCTTTTTTAAAACGGTATTAGGTTAGAGTAGGTATGAAGACTATTTATACCAATTATAATGAAAAAGGCAATATTGATTTTTTTTAGATTTGATAAATATACCGCAAAAAATGTCGTTGATAACTTCAAAAGAACTGTCGTACATCAAAAACATATTTATGAGAATATTTTCTTTATGTTTCTATAAAATCCGCTTGTGTTTATCTGTTGAAATGAACAAGTAAGCTATAGGTGTGTCTATCCAAAGGATAGAAATGTCAAAGAAGCCGATTTTTTTTAGTAAATGTCTAAAGTGTCGACCCTTTTTGTGTCTAAAAGAGGCACCTGAAGGTATATTTTTATTGCATTTTTGAATTGCTTAGTTGAGAATTAGCTTGTATGCAGTATGCTTTTTTTTTTTTTGGTTAAAAAAAATCATTATGGAATTGAAACTGTCCCGTATGCCCTTAAATGAGTCATATTGTCGCTTCCCCTTTTTTCGTGACTCATTGTATATGTGCTTTGCCAAAGTCAGAAGCCTGTAGCTCAGTGGTTTACATTGGCTTTGTCTGTTAAATTTGTTTTCGTAAAATGTAAATATATACAAAGGCCATCACTTTGCTCAATTGAATTCTTTCTTATTTTTTCATGTCGGAGCTTTTTAATGACTATACAGTATTATTTTTCTCATGGTCGGCGGTCGTATGGTCGCTTATTTTTTTATGACATCCACTTCATTTGATTTTTAATTGATCTTTAGATTTATTGTTTTGAAATGAAATCTTCTTTTTTTTGTTGGCTATTCTATGATTATTTTTTTTTTTGCATTTGGCTTCATTTATGTATGCATTCCAAGGTTTCAAATTTTGGTTTAAAATTAAAAAAAAAAAGAAGATGTGATATGATTGCCAATGAGACAACTATCCACAAGAGACCAAAATGACACAGACATTAACAACTGTAGGTCACCGTAGAGCCTTCAACAATGAGCAAAACCCATACCGCATAGTCAGCTATAAAAGGCCCCGATATGGTAATGTAAAACAATTCAAACGAGAAAAACTCTTTTTATGAAGGGTTATGATTGTCATGAAAAGTTTGACATCAATTTGTTATGATAATTGTGTACTTACTATTATCTACCGTTGTATGATTGATTACACGAATTACGATTACACAAACACGAATATGCCTATACAATATTCGATATGATGCTATATTTAGGTTTGGGTATTTTCTATGGAACGCCATGACTGCCTTGTGTTAATGATCAGCATTATATGCAGTGCTCACACCATTATATTAAGTGCTCACAACATTATATTAAGTCCTCACAACATTATATGCAGTGCTCACACCATTATATTTAGTGCTCACAACATTATATTAAGTGCTCACAACATTATATTAAGTTCTCTACTACTGAATTAAGGCGAAATGTGAATTTAGATAAAAATATTAAATAAACAAATTAAACCTCTGTGTTTTTATTGCAATTTGAACAACATGCAATTAGGGAATTGTTTCTGTTGAATTATTATTTTTAATTAAAGTGACCATTTTGATGATTTCAAAAGTTGTGAAATCAGGACAAATCTAAAAATAAAACATTTTTAAGTAGGAAAGTTGCTTCTCTTGAAATATTGTTTGTTTCATATTTAATAAAAGTTGAAACTTTTTTTTATTTTATGCAGTTAGAAAAATCTAAATAATCTAATTATCCTCAGAATTATCCTTTTACATTATGCAACACACAAAAAAGTTTAATAGAATAAAAAATCATGTTTTCACAAATTTTTATTTTTCTAGGAGAAAAACAATCAAACGGAAAACATGTTCCATACATAAAATATCTGTTTCAATGAGAAGAAAAATTGTTCCCATAGATGATCATGGGTAGACAAATTTTTTATGGGAAAAAAGTTGTTCCCATGGGAAGAAAAATTGTTCCCATGGGAACATAAACTGTTCCCATCGGAAAAGTTAAATTCCGATAGGAACTCTCTGTATTCTTTTTTTTTTCCATGGGAACTGTAAAGTTCTGATGGGAACTTAAAAATTCCCATGGGAAGAGAAGAGAACTTTAACTTTTCTCATGGAAACTTTGAATTTTCCCATGGGAATTATTAAATTTCCCATGGGAAATGTACTTTTAATCAGCTGTGGTGACAACAGTGACAACGGTGACAAGTAGGGACATATGGGGAAATTAATTTTTTTTGATTATCTATCACTTGGGCAAAAATATTTTTTGATATCTTGTAAACCGACAAAGTCAGATTTGCCAATTCTGGAATTGCAAATTTGTCCCGCAAAGTGTTTGTTTTAAAGCGTATTATTACTTGTGCATAAATTGATCAGTTTGAGACAAATTAATAAAAAATCATATGTTTATAGCAACTGCTAAAAGACAAATCACCAAAAAACTGCAGTCCGAGGAAAGTTCAAAACGAAAAGTCCTTTATCAAATGGCAAAATCAAATGATAAAACACATCAAACGAAGGGACAACAACTGTTATATTCCAGACTTGGTACAGACATTTTCAAATGTAGAAATTGGTGGATTAAACCTGGTTTGATAGCGCTAAACCTATCACTTTAATGTAACTTAGACATAGAATTGAGAATGGAAATGGGGAAAATGTCAAAGGCAGCCCGAAAAAAGAGCAAAAAACAGCCAAAGCCACAAATGGGTCTTCAACAAAAAATCCCGCAAACGGAGGCGGGGCCCATTAACAACTATGTGCACTAGGTATAGTTTAATGAAATGGACGTCATACTTAACTCCAAAACATATACATGACATAAATGAACTAAAATCAAAACTAAAACAAAATGTTCAGTAATAAATATCAAAAAAAAAGATGCCATTTTCTTAACATTAGAATGACAATCAAATTTCTAACATGTCTGTACAACTCTTTGAGTGTCACATTCGTATGAAGTTTATCTTAAACAAACTTTTCATGTTCTGTTTTTACCAGTACTGCTTCCAGGTTTTATTTTAGATTTTACACAGTAACTCCACGTTTTTTAGTATGGTATCTTTAATGAGTTTTTGAAAGATGTGTGACTACTAATTGTGACAACATTTCAGAACTAGTAGTTGAGCAGCTTACCACAAAAATCATGCAAATGGTTATACAAGCATGAAACTTTGTAAGAACATGCCTGTAGGTGTATGTAGTTATATTAAGGGGGTAGCCACGAAAAAGATTCATCCGATCATGGCAGCCATCTTGGATTTTCAAAAGACGTCTATTTAGAGAAGAAATATCACATTTATGACCTCTTTTGCTTGTGTTGTATCCAAAATGATACAAAATGGAGTAAATGAACACAAAACATAACTTCCGGTCAAATATTGGTCGATAACTCACTTCCTGTTTAATAAATATCACGAATATGACTGTTTTACAACCCAAATAATGTCAGTCGTTATATGCTAGCAGTGACGAACTTCAAAATTTACTCAAACATGAAAAACTCATTTAAAACGCTTGGGTCGACTACAAAATACTCAAATCAAAGCAGTGAAGAGGCTAAATAAATTTTCAAGTTGACTATCATAAAACAAGCGAAAATTCCGAAAAAAATATCATGTCTAAACAAATGTTTTTACTTCTTGGCCTGTGATATCTTGTGGTGGTATCGACCCAGGCGTCTTTTTATACGACTGTCAAAATTTTTACGGGACGTATTATGGTATACAAATGTCCGCGTCCGTCTATCTGTCTGTCTGAAGGAGGGGTTGGGGTTTTACATGTCGCGCCGTATCTCAAAAAAGATTTATGATTATTGTTTTAAATTTTACACACTTCTTAGTTATATTAATCTAAAGATCTATATACATTTTGTTGATGATTCAAAATTTTATTTTAAAGTTATTGAATATAACAAAAAAAAAAGTGGGTTTTTTTGTTGAAAAAAAAAATCTTTTTTCACATGTGCACAGTATCTCAAAAACCATTAATGATTATTGCTCATAACTTTACACAATTCTTTGTTATATTAATAAAAAGATCTGTATACTTTTTGGTGACGATTAAAAAAAAATATTTTAGAGTAATTGAGTTTTTTTAATATATGAGCAGTTTTCACATGTCGTCACGTGATATCTCAAAAACTATTTATGACTTAAGCTTTTGTGTAAAACTTCACAAACAAGACGACGGGCGTAGTATGCGCTCATGGCTCAGATGTTTATTTTATATTGTTTTACAAACTGTTTCTTTTAACAGGTAAGAAGAAAAAATGACACAAAAGGAGCAAGAAAACTTTTTGAAGAATGCAATTTTAATTGTTGATCATACGAAAACTGCATTGATTGCATTAGTGGATTTAGATCTTCAGAACAAAAGTCTAACATTTGAACAATTTCTCAATAAAAACCAACATGAAACCTACCATTTGTGTTACAATAGAGGTAAATGCTGTCAGTGTGTTCCTTCCTACATGTTACCGTCTGTTCGGATCATATATCCAGCGCAGCTAGAAATCTTATATGACAAATTATCACCAAAGTTAGCTTGTCATGGCCGTATTATGAAACTTAGAACACTGCCACCAGTATGTTGCAGCTTTGCACAAACCGGAATATCAACGAATGTGTTGGATATATCTTTGGCAAGATGTATTCTTACAAACTTTTGTCATGAAGTCTTTTGGTACAGCTGCTTATCATTCAAAGGTAATACTCTAGAAGATTTTCTGAACGCAAACAAACATACTATATACCATCTTATGCATCATAATACTAGTTGCTGTCAGTGTCCACTGCGTTTTGTATTTCCATGTGATAGACCTCAGATCAGTCAACTAGAATGGAACAACATGTTTTCGTCACTTTTATTACCCTGTACAAATGACAGGAAACGCTCATACAATGGAACAGACAGTATTTGCTCTGTCGCCGCCACACCGGGAATCAGTATTCACTTTTTAGATTTAAAGCTACAAGAGGTACTTCTTAGATACTGTTGTCCATTGTGGAAAAGAGTGACAGATTTAACTGACATTAGAAACGTAAAATACGCTCATGTTCAAGAAGCAAGAATGTCCGATGCAGATTACAAGCAGGTTTTTAATGAAACAGAAAATAACCTGATTGCAATAGCAACTGTATGTGGAAATATAGGTGAAGTAAAACAGAGTCTTCAAGATTTACAAAATAGAACATTAGATGAGACTTTATGTCTTCAATATCAGAATTCCTTGTTAGAGCAGCTTCTTTATGTAAATGAAATGAAAGATGTAAGTAGGATTTTTCTCATTATTGTGCTGATTGCAATGAAGAACAATGGTTTGCGAGTGAAATTAAATCCGATAATTTAACTTTTCTGATGTCATTCAACAAAACGTGTCAAGACGTTGGCAATGAAGTTCCATTAAAACAATTGAGAATACAGAATAGTTTATTTTTTTTGGATGTGGCTTTATATTAAATCAAGATCGAAAACTTGGAAAAATTGAGAAAAAAACCCACTCACATGTCAGCCATCAACAAACACTCATGTTAATATAAAAAAAAAAACCTTATTATTTATATATACGTATATTTTTTTAAAAGGGACGAAAATGAATTTTTGTTGCTTTAAAACGACTATATAAAAGATATATTTTATTAACTTTTTTACTTTAAATACGGTATTGTGTTGCTAATTTGATTACAAAAACAAACTATTGAGAACATTCAAATATTGAAAAGTACAATTTTTGGCCTAGAACCAGTGAAAATTATACCAAGCGTATGTCATATTTTGACATTTCATTTCTTGTATGTATAATTTTACAAGCAATCGGAAAAATATACATTTATACAGTTTCTTTAACTTCTTTAACGAGTTTGTATGTTTAATATTTAAAAAATTGTGTCTGCATCTTTCTACTTTATATCTCACAGAATGTTGAAATCTGTTGTAAAGAGGTAACGTCATCTTTAGGAAAACTTGGAAAAGATGTTTCAAAGAAAATGTCTAAACTAGCAAATGAAAAAACAGTTGAAGCAATTGCAAATGAAGTCAAGGATTTAAAAATTCGCATTCCCCGTAAACTCGACAGGTACTACATGCAAAGTCGCAGAGAACAATGGTCTGTTCAGCATTCTGTGGCTAAATTGGCGAAACAATGTAAAGACCAATCAAAAGAAGTAGATCAAAAAGTTTATTCCGTTGTAGAGTCAATTGGAGATTTTAAAACAAATATGGACACGCGTTTGAATACAGTAGAAAATACAGTAGAAATGATGTCGAAAAATGTTGAAGAACTTGCAATAAGCATTCCAGAAAAAGTAGAGAAATGCATAGATGAAAAGGGTATTTATATTTTATCAACGTACAATGTACATTGTTGTGGTTATATAGTACTTAAATACTTATGTTCTTCACTAGCAAAAATGTTCAACATTTTTTTAAACTTATATACGAGACACATGTTGAATTCAGATACAAAAAGGTAAACTAGCTCATGCTTTCCAAAACCTTTTTACAATTGATCTCATTTAGGCGTTATGAACAATGTTTATGTCCCGAAATACAGGTTTAGATTTTAGTTGAAATTAGGTTTAAATAATTTACAAAGCTTCCAGTTCCAATGGAATAGTACTTGGTGTCTTCTTGGTAATCGACTAAATTTCAATCTAAAAAAATAACTCCTTTCCGATTATGTTTTACTGGGGCATGATTGCCCCATGTAAGAGAGATGTTCGAGCGTTAGCAAACATGATTAACCAAGACAATGTCAAATGTACAAGACTGGATGATGATGGTGATGTATGACTGCGTAACGTTCAGTTGCAATTTGATATAAATATTCAAGACAAACACATTTTAATGTAATATGAATATTAACGCTGTTGTTTACCAGACCGAAAAACTGACCTCGATGTTAGACGTGTTATGTAAAATCTACAGAAAGACAGGTCAACCTACGTAGACACATTATATTGACTCCAAGCCGTTTATGTATGTGCTATTACTCCTAAATACCACGTGTTTTAATAGCGGTGAAGCAGCAAATACAAATTTTAAAGTCTGGTTCCAAGACCTTCTACAATCGAGGCAAACAAGCTACAACAAGACCACACAAGAGGTCATAAGACAGGAACTCGTAGTAGTAGATAAGTCATTCACCTAGTTTTGATCACAATAATATTAAATGTGGTGTTCACGCACGAACCAATCAATCAAAAAATTCAAGTACAAATGCTATAGTCTTCTTTTCAACTATAGTACTTTGTATATAAACTTTCAAATTCCTAAAATATTAAAAAATAAATAAAAAAAGACCTGGTGATATTAATTTTACGGGGCTCATCATAGAGGCCCTGCTAACGAATAAGTTTCATGAAACACAAGTATAGCTTCGAAATATCAGTATGGTTCACTAAGTAATTAGTGTTTATCAAAGGGTAATTGTCTTATTTTCTAGGTAGCTATGATTGTATCTATTGAGGAATTAATTCTGTTTACTTTTTTAATTTAGGGCTTTCCAAGAGATCAAAGTTCATTGGTATGTACTTTTCTTTTGATTGATTATCTGTTAATAATTACCCACTAAAAAGGTCGAGGTATTATCATGAGTTTTAGTGAAGCAGTTACACAGTTATTATTCTTCTATCAATATAAATACTAAAAATTTATAAGCTTAATCTAAAAAAGGAAGCAGTCAAAGCAGTTTGAAGCAAAGTAGTTTAATAGACATGTTTACAGACAATGGAGTTATGCCAAATGGAATATAATAGTTTATTTATCATATAATTTACTGAGATATTCTTTATACCTGTGCTTACATAAATATCAGTGTGTCTTTGTTGATTGTTTACAAAGGTGACAATCGGTTAATTTCGACTTCAAAATACGACCATTAATTAGCTGTCATATTTTCACAACAGCACTGACCAATTGAAATATTTATTTGATGATTATATTTAATGGATGCGTAACAAATTATCAGATCGTGTACAGAAGACTAAGTTTATTATATATGTATACTTTTGTTCAAGAATTGGATTAACATAATGTTTCACCGGTCACTAGTTTTTTTGACTGCAATCAAATGATGCAAATTCAATTAATTGTCCTTTAAGTTAATAAGTATCGATTGGTCTGTACGAGAGGGTGACATTCCAAAAATGTCTCCCGCTCAGACATGGGATATAGTAAATTGTCTCCCTCGTATTAGATCATCAAAATCTGTCATTTTAACATGAAGTATAATAATAAAATATACACTTCTTTTTAAAGGTTTAACCATGTTAGAAATTGATAATCACAGCAAGGAAAATACATTCGTAACAACGTCTGTTGTTTCTTCCTGTGTGCAGTTACTTAAAGACAACAATGTATTAGTACTCACAGGACGAGCTGGATCTGGAAAAAGCAGAAACAGTTTGGAAATTCTACGGCAGTATAAAGTTCAAGGGTATGATGTCATTAAATTATCAGACTTAAAAGATTTTGAAGATTCCTTTAAAGTAGATGTGAAGACCATTATTTTGTGTGAAGATATATTTGGTAGAACTAACAATGTATTTACTCAAAATTCAGATATTGAAATACTCGATAGGGTACATGCTTGTGTAAATTTGGGAAAAACAAAAGTAATTTTTACCATTAGAGATATCGTTAAACGGTCATGTAAATGGGTGTTCTCATCGTATAGGTTATTTTATAAAAGTGTTGAAGTAGATCTTTGCTCAAAGGAATTAGAATTAAAGTTGGAGGAAAAGAAAGCATTGTTTGTCGGGTATTGTCATGTTAATAATTTTCAGATAGTTGGACTGAACGAACAAGAAAATTTTAAAGACGAAGTTATTTTAGATGACAAAGTTACAGTCAAACTGAATCTTATTACCTTAAATCAGGTTATAACAACTGAGCCAATATTAGGTTTCCCCCAAACCTGTTGCCTTTTCACAGGAAATAGAAAATTTACTAGACTAGGTGAAGCGTTCTTCAAACATCCGTCAAGTTGTCTGACAGAAGAGATCGAAAATTTGCGGAAATCTGGCAAAGAATATTTTTCTGACAAAATAAAATACTCTCTGCTTGTATATGTTCTCTTAAATGGAGATCTTTTAGATAAAAATCAAATAAACTCTAACCAAATGAGCGAAATTATAAGTTCATGCTACGGTTATAGTCCAAATTCCATTTTGGAACATAATCTCTACGATGCAATTGATGAGATGATTGGTCAATATCTAATAAAAGGCTATTGTACAAATTCCTACCAATTTCAGCATCAGACAGTATTTGAAAGTGTTCTGATTTCATACAGTAGAATTAATCCAGAGTTAATTTTGTCTAAATTAGCGTTTGATTTTATCAGAGAAATGGTGCGCCTTGAAGGATTTCAAGAAAAGGAAGGAGAAATAGTCATGAAGATCCCTGTCAGATACTATCCAAATCTTTGTAAACGCATTATTCATATTCTCCAAAATGAATATTGTCTGAAATCTCAAAGTCTTATTCAGCTTTTATGTGATTCAGAAATAATGAGAGAAAATGACGTAACCTTTGTTGAACATTTGATTGATGAGGCCCATATTGTTTTGCCGTTGCAAGAATTGAAAATTATAATTGCATTCCAAGACGAATCAGAATCGGTGAATTTCTATCTTCCAGTCGCTTTACTTGAACATGTTATCAAACAGAAAAATATGACTAAATCGCTCTTTCCGTTGTTAGAGCATACTCGCTCTATCTTCCAAAACGACAGTAAGAATGAAATAATTCAGAGTTGTAAAGCATCTGTTTTGTCAGTATTTGTATCTGCTGTAGTCCAAGAGCATTCGGAAGATATTCTCAGTCGGATTTTGAGTATGATAAAGGATTTCAAACTTACGCGTGATAACGACGAGTATTTCACAAAAGTTGTTTGTTCAACACCAACGACGAACAAAAAACTAATGATATGGCTGCTAGAAAATATTGGCATGGAATATTTAGACCGAAAAGCCTTATGTTTTGAAATATGCTTCAGAACCTGGACAAACCTTTTGCACTTATTGAAGAAAGATCCTAGCACTTCCGGAATTGACTTAACATGTCTAATAAAAGAGTTATGTAGTTCAGGAAAATATGAAATTGTGAAATGGTTAGTGGAGAAAATAAATTGTTCCCTGATATCTATGGACACAAACATTAATGGAAAAAAGGATGACAACATTCATTGGCTTTTAGAAAATGTTGACAAATCAACGTTCAATATGCAAACAGCTATCAATGAACTTTGTACATCAGGAAACATACATATTGTTCAGTGGTTCATGCAAAATTACAAATCAATTTCCGTTCTTGATATGCAAACTGTTTTGAATGAAGCCTGTCGTGCTGGAAACATCTGTGTGGTAACATGGTTGATCGAAAGCTCAGATAAATCTTTATTTGACCTTAACCAGGCAATTTTAGCAGCTTGTCTCAGTAAGAGAAATAATTTAATTACACTTTTAGTAGATAGCTTGGATCCTTTATCGTTTGATATGAACATTTTGCTGAGGATGTGTAGAAAAGGGCAGACTGGTATTGTAAACCAATTATTACGAATCATTAGGCATTTCACATTACCTGAAGTCATAGACTGTGCTAGAAAAGCGTGTGAACAGGACAAATTAGAGATAGTTCAGTGGTTGATAAAAGCTCTGAATTCAAATAACTACCTTAAATCCAATTCTCTTTTTGATTTGAAAATGGCGTTAAACATAGCATGTCAAGGCGAAGATGAAATACATATTTTAGAATTTTTGTTACACAATGTTGTGCATAAACAATTCGATATAAAAACAGGAATTGAAACGGCAATAAGGGAAAATAAAATCAAAAGTGTTCAGATGCTGTTAGAAAGTGATGCTCATCTATCGATACATATCAATACTGCATTGCAAGACGCGTGCCGCTTTAACAGAATTGACATAATAAAAGTCCTACTACAAAGTTTAGGTAGTACTCCCATTAACATTCCAACGGTGACATATGTATTGAACAAGGGGATTGAATTTAATAGACCAGACATAGCAAAGCATGTGTTAGACAAGTACGATCATTCTCTATTTGACATGAAAGGGATATTCACTGAAGCTTGCTATAATGGTAAACTTGAAATATTGGGGTCCTTGATATCATTAGTTGATCATAAACTGCTTGACATGAATAAGGCAATATATGCAGCATTCGATAAGTCTCCAAACATATCATTGCAAGTTATTGAGTTATTAGTAACGCACATTGATCACTCATCACTTGATATGGCGACTATTCGGGAAATTCTTCATCGTGCATGTCGCAATAATGAAATCAATAAAATTAAAAATTTGGTAGCACATTTTGATAATTTGACACTTGACATGAAAACAGCTATGAATAACGCTTATCGCTATTTCTGTTCTAAAAAAAGTTTGTTTTCTTATAAAAACGAAGACTTGAGAATAATGGAATTTTTGGCAGGTGCAGTGGATAATACTTTGCTCGGTATTGATTCGCTAATGAACGATGCATGCAGAGATGAAAACCTGCTTGTTGTCCAATGGCTAGTAGAAAACGTTGACAATACGTTGTTTGACGTAAAAACAGCTATAGATTGCGCTATTGGCGAGGATAAAGAGGATGATGATGACAGTGAGTTTTTTAATTTTGAAATCATCGACCTTTTATTAAAAAGATTAGTTACTGAAGACGTTTTGCCATATATAACAAAAATGCATAGGCTAATGAGAGTGGCATGCTTCCACTTTAATAAGAATATAGTCCAATTGTTCATAGAAAAAGTAGATAATTCTTTGCTTGGTGTAGACACAGTAATGAATCGAGCGTGTTCAATTGGTCGCTTGGATGTTGTCGAATGGCTAGTTGAAAATGTTGACAATACGTTGTTTGACGTAAAAACAGCTTTAGATTGCGCTATTGGGGAGGATGAAGAGGCTGATGACGATGATGATGACGATGGTGATGACGATTATGTTGATGATGACGATGATGATTTTGATTTTAAAATAATCGACCTTTTATTACAAAGATTTAAAGATGAAGATGTCTTGTCATATATAACAAATTTAAAAAAGTTAATGAGAGTGTCATGCTTCAACTTTAAAGAGGATATAATACAATTGTTAATAGCAAAAGTAGATAGTTCTTTGCTTGGTATAGACACAGTAATGAATCGAGCGTGTTCACATAGTCGCTTTGTAGTTGTCGAATGGCTATTAGAAATGGTTGACAATACGTTGTTTGACGTAAAAACAGCATTAGATTGCGCTATAGGTGGAGTGAAAGATTATGTTTTTGATCAAGGCGATGATAATTTTATTTTTGAAACAATCGAATTTTTATTACAAAGTTGTATTGATAAAGACGTTTTGCCATATATAGCAAATTTAAAAGGGTTAATGAGAGTTTCATGCTTCCACTTTAATAAGGATATAAACCAATTGTTAATAGAAAAAGTAGATAATTCTTTGCTTGGTGTAGATACAGTAATGAATGAAGCGTGTTCACATGGTCGCTTGGAAGTTGTCAAATGGCTATTAGAAAATGTTGACAATACGTTGTTTGACGTAAAAACAGCTTTAGATTGCGCTATTGGTGAGGATAAAGAGGATGATGACGATGATGATTTTGATTTTGATTTTAAAATAATCGACCTTTTATTACAAAGATTTAAAGATGAAGATGTCTTGTCACATATAACAAATTTAAAAAGGTTAATGAGAGTGACATGCATTAACTTTGAAGAGGATATAATCCAATTGTTAATAGAAAAAGTAGATAGTTCTTTGCTTGGTATAGACACAGTAATGAATCGAGCGTGTTCACATGGTAGCTTTGCAGTTATCCAATGGCTATTAGAAATGGTTGACAATACGTTGTTTGACGTAACAACAGCATTAGATTGTGCTATAGGTGGAGTGAAAGATTATGTTTTTGATCAAGGCGATGATAATTTTATTTTTGAAACAATCGAATCTTTATTACAAAGTTGTATTGATAAAGACGTTTTGCCATATATAACAAATTTAAAAGGGTTAATGAGAGCTTCATGCTTCCACTTTAATAAGGATATAAACCAATTGTTAATAGAAAAAGTAGATAATTCTTTGCTTGGTGTAGATACAGTAATGAATGACGCGTGTTCAGCAGGTATGACTGATGTAGTCAAATGGTTAGTGGAACATGTCGATAATACATTTTTGAACTTCAACACTGCAATGAGTAACGTCTGTTCTATACCATATGGCCTAGATTTAGCTATGTGGTTACTGGCAAATATTGATGACAAAGAGATTGACATGAACACATTATTTATCAATGCTTGTTCAAACGGCAATCATGATTTACTCAAATGGTTATTAGAAATATGTGGACATCAATGTTTAGATGCAAAGACAGCATTGAACGTATCTTGCATAAATGGCCATTTTACCACTGTCAAATATCTTTTGGAAAGTTTTGATATTCAACACATTGACTTGACCACTGCAATGATAAAAGTGTGCCGAAGCCAGTCAGCAAAAAGTGTAGAAATCGGCAATTGTATGTGGGAAAAGTTCAATCATGATTTATTTGATAAATTAAAAGCCATGAACAACGCCTGTAGGTATGGCAATCTAGGGATAGCTGAATGGCTTTTTGAGATGAATAATATCGATGTATTTGACATGTCAGAAGCTCTAAATAGGGCATGCCAGTGTGACAAAAGTTCAGTGGCCAAATGGATCATAAGTAATATACCTACAGAAAAATTTAATGTTCAAACAGCAATCAAATATGCATGTGGAAACAATTCAAATGATTTGTCTATTATCAAATTTTTTGTTAAGAGTAGAGTGAAAACTAATTTAGACTTAAATATTCTAGTTAAAGAGGCTTGCACATACGAAAGAACAGATGTAATAGAATGGGTACTTAAACATTGTAGCAAAGACTCCTTCAGGATTTTAGATCTACTTACTTCGCTGGTAAGTAATTATAAAGATCTTGAAACTTCTATAACAGACAGAAATGATAAGTCTGAACATGATTCGAAAAAGCAGAATCTTATATTGAATATTTTAAAGAACAACACATATCTTTCTTGTGATTATAATTCTATATTAAGCAGAGCATGTTCGGAAGGCTGGGTCGACATCTTCAAATGGATCATAACGAACATTGATAATACCGAATTAAATATTACTGATGCAGTAAATAAAGCGTCCCAAAATGGAAGGTGTGAACTTATTAATTGGTCTCTCTCAAATCTTAACCCTGATCAAATCGATGCTAATACAATCCTAGTTGAAGCAAGTGGGTTTGGATTTATTGAAGTTGTCAAGAGCATATCCAGTCGTCCAGATAAGTGTAAACTTAACTTTAAAAACGCAATGAATGAAGCCTGTGAATATGGACGAGGTGAAGTAGTGACATGGCTTTTAAAAAATAATGCAAAGGATATGTTTGATTTATCTATGGTTATAAGGGGAGCTTGCAGAACTGGATGGATGGATACTTTAAATTGGATTCTTGAGAACGCAGATTATATGTTGCTAAACATTGATTGTGCTATAATCGAAGCATGTGCAGCTGGTAATATCGATATCGTTCGAGTATTGTTCTACACTTTTGGCAAGGATCATTTTGACCAACACAAATTATCAACAAAAATATGTGAAAAAATTGGCAATGAGAAAGTTGTTTTATTCCTACTCGAAAATCTAAATGCAGATGGCTTTCAAATGGATAACATCTTAAACAAAGCTAGTGGATTTGGTTGGTTAGAGGTCGTCAGCTGGATAATGGAAAACGGACCGGAGATCAATACCGTTGGATCAGCATTCGAAAACGCTTGTGTAAATTGCGAGATAGATATTGTTAAATATCTACAAGATAAAATCAGCCAAGAAAATGTTCAAACGGGGCTGCAGACTGCATGCAAGTCTGGCTTTGAGGAAATAGTAGAGATATTGTTAGATTGTCTAAATCATGACCAAATTGACATAGCAACATTACTTAATGAAGCGTGTCGCTGTGGAGAACAAACCGTTGTAGAAGTGTTGCTTAGAAAAGTTGATAACGCATTGTTTGACAAGCGAGCTGCGATTAACGAAGCATGCAGAAGCAAATTACCCGAAGAATTGGTGTATTTCTTGATAAAAGACCTGCAAAAAAATGATTTTGATAATGAGGTCGTCAGTGAAAATGCGCGCAAACATAGCTGGATCAAGGTATTGATGCAGCTCAAAAGGAAGTCGTTTTAAAAAAAAAACACATATCATTAAAGATGATTCTCAAATTGAATGAAAAAAACATACTTAAACGGTCACCATTTTATAATAATCGAAGTCCTTGAATTGACTCTTATGATCGAAACTTTATTTAGATTTAAACAGAATAGTAAAATTGCACTTCAAAAGAAATATAAACTTCCATACTAGATACTCTTTATAGAAATAAAATTTGGAAACATTTTTTTTTTTTATTTTACAAAATGCGTTATACTAAAATAAATGACTGATCTACATTGATTATTTTCAAAGCTATGAAGAAAACTTTCAAACATGTGCATTTATGTAGTCGACTACTTATTTTATCATAATTAGTTAATATATGTAAATAGAATCCTTTTTTTCCAAATGAGAAATAATTGCATTTTAATTTCAATTTTATTTTAACAATTAATCAATTGATTTGTGTAGATAGCTTCTCGACATTTGTATTTATTTATAGTTGTACATCCAGCATAATTTGAGTTCTAACTGTTTTGACTCTGAAACATGTCATTTTGAATTTTTGTCATATAAGAGGTACACGTTTACTCAGGAATTTGCAATTTGCATGCGACTTCAAGTTCAACTCAAAACTCAAGTGTCAAATGGTTTTACCTTCTGAGGATAAAATTTTAAAAAATATATGTCTTGTTTTATTGTTTCTTATTTCGTGATAATCATACGCATTTTTGAAATCATGTAACGAAGAACACGTACAATCATGAAGTTTGCGATTTGTAGGTGCATTCAAGTTTAAAACCAAACGTGATTTTACCTTCTAAGGATAAAAGAATGAATCAATTTGTTTTAAAATGTTAGTTGTGTAGTTCTTGGTATTACTTTATAAATCAAATGTACAAAATGTTCTGTTGTTGAGTTCAATGATGTTAAGGGGGTACACAACACTTTGACTAACATACTCAGCTACTTTTGCATAGGTACTATTCATGTACTTAAAAAAGGCAGTACTGGAAATTTACTTTTAATATTTACTGTACTGAATATTAAAAGTAGATTTCCAGTACTACAAATTTTTAGTACAGAAATAGTACCAATGCAAAAGTAGCTGTGTAGATTTGGTTCGTTTAATTTTCAATAAGTTTTAACAAAAAAATTTCTTTATAATAATATGGACATTTCTAGAATTTTGAACTGCTCAATTTACAGAAATAATTTGGTTGGCTATATAGCAGTTTGTCTTACACTAATTTTGATTGTTGAAAAGCTTGATTTCTCCTTATTAATAGTATGTGATTAAAATACTCCGCTGATTTTTAGGAGTTAACTCCCTTAGGTGTTGTGTACCCCTTTAATAACAATAGGAAAGTTCGCTTAGTTGTATAGACATCTGTATCTTTAGATAATATTTTGACAGGTTTGTGTACATTGAAACCATAACTCATCAGCTTTTTTTTCATTTCTATCAATTTTAAAATCTGAATGTACATGGGAGTCAACTTGTTTTATAAATGGTCCTTTCGAGAAAAAAGCAATCATCTTTATCTGAAACAGAAAGGGTTTTCGCTTGCCGTCGACATTTTCGCATTATGCGAAAAAATAATAATTGTGTCGATTATAATTCGCCATTTGCGAAAGAATTTGGCGAAAGAAATATATATGGATACAACGATTTATTTTCATCCATCTTGTTTATTTACTTTTTTCGGGTTTCTCGAACTTATCCTGATCGGACAATACTCGGAATTCACCTCGAACTCGATAGCTATCGACATGAAAGGACTAATTAATAAAAGTTTTGATTGTCTTGTTTGACAAAAGGATTTGATTAAATGGCTTTCGTCACATGTCACATAAAGGATTTATTAACAACTTTGAAAGGCACGAGTTCGAAGCAAACTCCGGAGGTCTCTTCTGCTTCTTTTAATGATAGTCCAGAAAAAGAAAACTGTTGTTATGACGGAAAACGTTGAAAAACATAAAAACTCTCCGATTTAAAAACTTTATGCTTTGACTTTGACATAGATAATTGATTTGAGAGAGTACTTTATAAAGTCGTTTTAGTGACACGGCACATGTTTTTCTTTTGAAGAAACTTTCCCAGAGGAACTGTACATCTTTCTGGTATGTTATGGTCAATACATGTCCTAGAATGTTGTTATATTCAGGGACTTATTTCCATTGTTATGAAATGTAAGTGCCCCCACTCTTTTAGAAAAGTTGTTCAAAATATAATAAATTTTCCCCCTTTTAAGTTAAAAAAGAAGTTCTTCTTTTTAAAGTAAATGTTTAGTGTGTACTCATTACAATGTAGACTCTAAGATAATATTGAGAGAATAATCATAGACAACAATGGGTCAAACTCATCTAATTGAGGTAGAAAGAAAGGAAAATTTTCAACAAAAAATATATTTAAGATACTTGGCGAAAAAATAATAAAGTGGCAAAAAATAAATTGTTTTGGCGTAAGAAGTGGCGAAACAAATAATTGACCCAGGGGAAACCCTGGAAACACATAATAGCATGTTAAAGATTTGTTTTGTATGCTGGTAAAAAGTCTATTTTAATATTTGAACTTCTCTTCCTCATAACTATGAAAAAAGATTTGCATCATGGGTAACATGTACCCAAAGTATGTACAATTGTGTAAATAATGATTTATTTGTATTGATATTTAGTCGATCTGTATATATAAATATATAAATGTGAATAATGTGTTCTTCGGAGAATGATATGACGCCTGTTTGTTTGAATTTATAATGCAGTTCATTGGGTTCATTGATTCAATCTGTTTTAGCGATTAATTCGTGTTATTTGATTCTAAAGTTCAATACGTCTTGATAAATCAAAAATGTCATAAGAATTCAAATTTTATGAGTGTATTTAAATATGCTTCTTTATATTTGTATTAGTATATATACTGCAACTGTGTTATTGGAGCAGTCAATTGCATTGACTGTATATTCATATATGATATACTGTCACTGACCGTATATCACATTGTTTATAACGTTGACAATGCGTTTCCGATGAGTTTCATTTATGACGTCAATAAAACATAAAGGTTCGCGGAAATTTTACGTCGTCCGCTCCAAATTAAAAAATGATGGTTCTAACCCTAAGTACTTCATTTAGAACAATTATAAGAGTTTAAATTGAGTTGAATTGAGTTGAACAAAATAGAATCGAATTGAAGTGAAGTGAATTAAACAAGGCCCTGTTTTTATGTAATGGCTCTGTATGAATGCCCAGTTTGTCTGTATTAAGCCCAGTTAGGGTTTATAATAAACAGTCACTTTTGGCAATAATGTACTTATAAAAAAAGATGTTGTATGATTGCCAATGAGACAATTGTCCACAAGAGACCAAACTGACACAGACATTATAGGTCACTGTACGGCCTTCAACAATGAGCAAGGACAATATCGCATAGTCAGCTATACCGCATAGTCAGCTATACAAGGCCCCGATATGACAATGTAAAACAATTCAAACGAGATAACAAACGGCCTTATTTAAATAAAAAAATGAACGAAAAACAAGTATGTAACAAATATGCAAATATGTAAATATGAAATTAGTTTGTTAATAAATTATTATTATTTTCCGACATCGGTTGATACTATATATATACATTCAACTTTTGTTTTATTTAATTTTATAACGGTTTCCCATATAACGTGCTCTTTGCAATTGCAAAAGTCCTTTATGACTAAGATCACTGAAAATCTGTTGGCGAACAAGAGTATTGAATGAAAATCATGATATAGCAGCTAAGTTTGGAAGATTTTAAGAAAATGAATAAATGAATTTTTAATACAATTATGTATACATTGTCATGTGTTTTATTCTAAAACATAGCCTTTCAAGTGTAAAAAGCAAAATTTTCCCAATCAAACTTTAAAAAATAAAATCATTCATTTTTTTACTATAAGTTGTCAGATTGTGCTTATTAACAATGTATCTACACCATTTTTTTTTTTATAATTTATTTCATGTTCAGCAGATATGTTTTCCTTCATAAGTTATAGCTTTGAAACTGACATTTTATGAAAGCATAATTGATCAACTTTAATGCATGTAATTATAGTATATATATGAGCTGTTCGTCCACATATCATTAATATTTGTTCAAGTTCGTTGTTCTAAAACATTGTATATTATGATGTAACATTTTTAGATGTATATAAGAGTTTACTTACTGTATTTGTAATTAATGATATAAAGAATTTTATACAGACTTTTTAGTGTTTTCCTATTTGAAATTCCGGTTGCTAATAGCTATGGTCAAGATAGATACGGAAATATTTCTATTGATCTGTCATCCATAACTGAAACAGAATATAAATTTGTTAAAGGTTTTAATGAAGTTTACACACATTCGGCTTAATTTTTGTAATTTAGTGAAAATAACAGGTATAATTCTTATATAGGCTTTCCTATGAATGGACAAACGATGATAGCGCTTCGGACGCATACAATGCGTTAAATGTTTTTTTTTATTTCATAGAAATGGGTCGATATCGCTGAAGATGGACTGCTAGTCTCCGTCGGTATTATTAGACCACTAGTCAGTGCTTCGGATATGAAAGAATGTTTAACCTTCCTTTATAAAATTCTCCGTGTATACATTAAATTAAATCCTTATAATCTTCTATCGTATTGAAATCAGTTGTTACATTATAAACAGGATCCCTGAATTTTCAGTAGCTTTTTTAACATGATTAAGGATTCTTACTTTTCACCTTACGAAAAATAATACCTAGACCTATGGTAGAACCTGTTTATGCATAAAAAAGGGAACGGAACATATATCTTAGACTAAGCGATTTTGCTACACCATGAACTGGAATCCATTGCAAGAATTAACCTTGGCAAAACATTGATCCACAAAAGAGGGACGAAAGATACCAGAGGGACAGTCAAACTCATAAATCGAAAATAAACTGACAACGTCATGACTAGAAATGAAAAAGACAAACAAAAGTACACATGACGCAACAAAGAAAACTAAAGAATAAACAACACGAACCTCACCAAAAACTAGGGGTGATCTCAGGTGCTTCGGAAGGGTAAGCAGATCCTGCTCCACATGTGACACCCGTCGTGCCTACATTTAGTTCCACAACAATCCAGAAAGATACGCGTAGGAAAATTCACTATCTGGATTGATTAGGAAGAAGGCAACTTTCCATCCATATTCGCTGGCCAGGGGTTACGATCCACTTCCCTCCTCTCCACCCTTGGCAGATTAAGCCAACATTTGTGATAACAGGGATGCGTCATTTATCGGAAGATTAAAGTCACACACATTCAGAATACATTATTCTTGACCAATGGTAGCACTTGAACTCTTCAATTTGGAGGTAAAAACACGGTAGCGTCTAGATTCTACACACTTGGTAAAGCAGGAAACGAAAATATACGTTGACATTCATGCATTTGTGCAAGAAAAATACACAGGCACTTTTATTAGTTGATTAAAACGTTCAAATTGTCAATAATATAGTCGTATGTTTAGGGATGTAAAGACTTGTTGCACAATAAGCAAGTGACAATTGTTTACATTCACTTTCTACATTTTCACGTGATCATGTAATTGGCGCTTTCTGATTGAATGCAGCGAGTTTCGACTGCAGCCAATGAAAATCATTATCTTGTGTCTCCGAAATTCTATCTCAATCCGCCAAGGGTGGAGAGGAGGAAAGTGGATCGTAACCCTTGGCTAGCGAAGATGCTTTCCACCAGAAATCAAATGACGTAGAAGGAATCCACCAAAGGTGATAGTATTGCATTCAATAATGAGCCAAAACCATAAGCAGGGTATATTCTACTAAAGGTCTTAATATAAAACATTTAAATCAGTTCAAACTGAAAAACGTGCAGGAGAGTGTGCTGTGTTAGAACAAAACTAACCACTTGACTGCATTATATACCATAACAAAAAGAGAGAGAGAGAGATAAAAGAACACATGAACAAATAAGATGACCTATTCGAAAAAAAACTAGCTTTTTCATTAGAGGCCGTGTGTTCATTTCTAATCTTCTCATTCAGGAAAGTATAAGGGTAAGGGGATTAACCTGTAAACACAATTTGTTTCTGCTGATGTCTGATTTTTATACAAGAGCAATTTCTTCAATCGATAAAATATACCTACCACTTTTGTTTAAAAGTATACACGACGAATGTTAAATATACAGCAGGTAATACCGGTCCTTCTGGAGCATGTTGTCTATCACGATTAGGTAGGGGTTGTCTTGCTCAATTTTTGTTTTTGGTTTTTATGAGTTGTTAAGTTGTAGGTCCTCGCTCTCTCGTTTTTTATCTTTTGCCATGATGATGTCTGCTTTTCTGTTATGTTATTTCGATTGCCCTTTGGTATCATCTCTCACTTGTTGGCCATAATTGTTTTGCTGAACTTGATACTCAGGTTTTTGAAAACGTATAAGGCAGTCAATGTAGGATAGGTTTTAGCATTGATGACCTATCTGATCTATATTGACTCACGTTCACAACAGCCACATGTTATAAAACTATTATTGTTTACTTTAAACACATTGTGACAATGATTTGAAATTGTCTCATTGAAATTCATGCAACAGCTTCTCATTTATATATTAGTAGATTGAGTACAATATACTTCCGAAGCTTCCCGACCTAAAATTATTCCATAGCTGAAAGGGGTTTTGAAAATGCGTGGTGCAAGCAATAGTTCCATAATATGAATATACTGATAGAATATTTGTGATACAGTTAAAAGGAAATGATGCAAGTGAGAAAAAAAATATCTTGTTATTTCAAAAACAGACTAGAGCTATATTTTAGTTCAACTATGATTGCTTAAGCTTGTATATGGGATTCCTATAAAGTTATAAAATATCTATGATTACCCATGATAGCTATCCACCAGGACCACAGACCAAAGGACATGGGTGTAAGCAACAATAAGTTGTCAAGCGGCCTTCAACAATAATCAAAACTAATAATGTACAATGCTAAAATTAAGTACCTGACTTGAAAAATAAAAATCCTCTAACGAGAATCCCGAAGGCCTAACTTATTATAAAACTATAAACGAGAAAGAAATATGACAGACGCAAACCTACGATGATGAATCCGATACCAATTGAAATTACCGCAAAAAATCCATGTAAAATCAAAAAAGGTCCATGTGTGCTTTATTTACAGTGTAAAGTATGCAGAACATTCTACTTGTATCCACAGTTTATGACATGTGGACAGAAATATCAACATTGTGCGTACTATTTAGGTAATGATGGTTCGGTTTGTAGATAGTTTAATATAAAATCCAATTAAACTGTAGTTATTAAAGAACTTTTTTTGGTCTGGATGTTGACATGTTTGTGAAGGGACCCAGTGTATGCCTAA
Source organism: Mytilus galloprovincialis (assembly GCF_965363235.1). Lineage (NCBI taxonomy): Eukaryota > Metazoa > Mollusca > Bivalvia > Mytilida > Mytilidae > Mytilus > Mytilus galloprovincialis. The sequence continues at coordinate 75,498,084 of NC_134845.1, read as the reverse complement.
CTTGTAACGATGCAGCGGACACACACTGAGTCTGCCATTTAACAAAAAGTACCCAATCCACATAGCCATGATATGGCCTTCCGACAGAATATCGGCTGTAAAATCTAGTCGCTGTCCACATTTCAATCGTAACTATTCGATGTGAGATTTTATATCCCTCTGACAATCAAACAACTTTACTAAACTTGCTTCCTGTTAATGTCATTTGCTAAAATTACACTCTGTGTCTGCAAACACAGACACAGAACAGGATGATCCGTGTTGTTTACAGCGCCAAATATAAATAGGTTCCTAAGAGGGAGATAATTCAGACGGAATTTTTAAAAGGAACTTAAAACGACCCTACAGCTACTCAGAAAATGTTTCACAACTATTTGTCTGACTTACAGTGTTTTTCTTATATACCCTTCTTCCGTTTAGATTATTAAAACATGGAATTTATTGTTTAGTATTTTTTTTTATAAAAAACTGAATTTTTACAATTTTGATAAACTGATGTTTTTTTTCTATTAAATATGTTAAAACAAACACAGAGTATACACACATCAAAACTATCTCTAATTAATCAAAAACAATTTTCAAAACACGTGTCCTTTGTTGACCACTATAATCTGCATATATAACAACAAGATCAACACATATCTATTCTTTATTAAATGTTAATGAAACTCGACAACATATGAAAAATGTTCCGACAGTCTTTCTCATGTTTAACAAATAATCAGACAACCATGATAATTGTTACAGTCACATTCTTTAATATCCATTTCTGTTTACATACAATCTATTAATGAAATTAATGAGCAAAAGTAGGATTATAGAATTTGGACTGAGTATAAAAAGTATTAGCATGATGATTTCGACCTTTTAATATTTCGTCTTCATCTGACCATTGTCGGTTTTCAGTGGTGTATTCAGTGTTATCACGTGTCCTCCTTGTTGGAAAATCCTGAAAATGAAGAGATATATCTTCGATGAATAGTAACAAGTATTAGTTATATTTCCTAAAATATTACAAAATAACGCCATTTATTTTTTTGTTTATCAAATTTATGTCCACTAACTGTATCCGTATAGAAAACTATACAATTTTACAAGAATCATGAAGAAATAGCAGTGGAAAGGTAAAAGGCAAAACATAAAACAAATAAACCCTCATATTTGTTTGCTATTTGTAAATGATACTTTCTCTGAAAATTGCGGTGGTTTCGTTAAAACCTAATTGTACATAAAATACATTAAAACTGATCTAGATAAAATATGGAGGATTGTGATTTAAAAAAAAAATATTTTGACCTCATAACATTTAACTTTACCTAGTCCAAGTCAGGAACCTTCTCTGAAGTTGTCCTTTTTTATTTCTTTTTGGTTCTAATCTTTTTATAATTTTAATAGAATCGGATAATTTAGAGCTTAAACAAATGTATGAACTTTTATTTACTAGATATAGAAAGATGTGGTGAAGTGCCAATGATACAACTCTCTATCGTAATAACAATTTATAAAAGTAAACCATTATAGGTCAATATACGGCTTTCAACACGGAGCCTTGGCGTACACCGAAAAAAAAGCTATAAAGGGCCTCAAAATTACTAGTGCAAAACCATTCAAACGGGAAAACCAACGTTCTAATCTATATAAAAAGCGAAAAACGAGAAACACGTATAAATCACCACTGTATTTTTGTTAATTGTTTTGTGATTGTTTTGCAGTGCCATTCACGTTCCATATCTATATTTTGTTTAATTATCTATTTGAATCGTCGTAAAATACTCTTACCCGCGCTCCCCACAATTCTTAATTGTCAAGAAAATTCACAGCTAGTAAAGTTATGTATAAGTCATATCCTTTGATTAAACAAGCATTAGGAGCCTGTAATTAATTCAGTGGTTGTTGTTTGTTTATATGTTACATATTTGTTTTTCGTTAATTTTTTACATAAATAAGGCCGTTAGTTTTCTCTTTTTAATTGTTTTACATTGTCATTTCGGGGCCTTTTATAGCTGACTATGCGGTATGGGCTTTGCTCATTGTTGAAGGTCGTACGGTGACCTATAGTTGTTAATTTCTGTGTCATTTTGGTCTCTTGTGGAGAGTTGTCTCATTGGCAATCATACCACATCTTCTTTTTTTATATCATACATTAAGGTATAAAATTAAAGAATAATAAAATTAGAAACTATAAAAATTCAAGGCAATACATTCGTATTTTTTTCTAGCAAATCTGTAAATAGGCTAAGAGTAAAACTCGAAATTTAAATTTGTATGTAAGCCCATACCAAATACTGTCTGTTTTTTTTTTTTTTTTTTTTTTTAAATATAATGACTTACTGAACTACTAAATGATTTTGACTCCAGCAACTGACTGGCCTTTCTCCGTCTTTGATAATGTGCATATCCTTGTCTAACCTAAAATAACATTTGAGGTATAAATGTACTAAGCTTTTCAATCTATACAGAAATACATTCAACCACTCAACATGCATGTTCAAGTGGCAACGTCCGCAGTGCATGGAAAAATCATATCCTTTTGGTATGTTTTGCGATGTTTATCTCTCCAAGTACATCCAATATGTATGTGCAGATCTTTTTTAAATAAATATAATTATTGTTTGTAAACTCTGCATGTCCGACTGTACATCTGTTATACAGCTTCGAGTGTATCATTCTAATAAATCTATTTATTTCGGCATATTGTATCGCACTTGTGATTATTACTCTTACACTTATAATAATGATCAGAAAAAAGGTTGGACAGAAACGTTCATGTTATTCTTAACCTGGAGATTTAAATCATGCCCAGTCTTAAAGAATAAAAAAAAATAACTACTGTGGTCAGTTCTGGCACTTTTATTGCTTAGATGAGGAGCAGCAAAAAGAGAAATGATCAGCTTTTAAATTATCCTGACCGGGAATCGAACCAATGATATCCTGAAGTCATGGCAAATTAACTTCCACTAAACCAATGAAACGGTCGCCCCAAAGCGGAATTAATTGTTGAGTTTGAAATAAAATTAAGATTCGTTAACATGTGCTGCTTTAATGCTTTAATACTTCCAACAACTAATAAGTGGTATACCTTAAAATAAATTGTACAAGCCATTTTAGAAATGCTTCGGATCAAACTAATATCCAACGAAAAAAGTTATTCAATGAACAAAATAAATGTTCTCAATGATTCACAGCAGCAACAAATTTCATTTTCATTCTATCATCATTTCTACTGACCTGTTTATTCAAAAAGCAATGAAACAAACATATGAAAAATCCCTGAAATGAATTAATATTAGATTTTATTTAGTTATAATATATAGTGCCAAAGATAGTTGATTGAATAATAATTGTTTTATATCCATTGAACAATAGCATTTGCATATTCATAACGAGAACGAATTAATAATAGATACAGTGGTTAAGTTACTTTAGATATGTAGACCGAGCGATAAATTTGTATTTATGTAGTTTCTGCTGTAAAATATGGGTATATTAAAAAGGGAGAAGAGTTAAACGTTGCCAAAGGTCTACATAGAAACGTTCACCTACTGGCCCAAATTCGAATTGTCGAATCGTTGAACTAATTTCAGTAAAACACAGCGAGGATTTCACCTTACACGAGACATTGGATGACCTTCTTTATTAAAATCAGACGTGGCTGTGTATTTATAGAGCGTTCATATACTTATAGATTATTACATGGCATTGTCCATATTGTCCATGGTATCAGCCCTAGACTCCATATGAAGCCAGAGGGAATAATTAAGCCCGAGGGCTTCATATGGGTCGTGGGCTGATACCACAGACAATATGGAAAATGACATGTAATAATCTATTTATCACATATTTTCAAGCAAGAGAAAAAAGATAGCATATACCAAATTATCTTTGATATTTTCAACAAAAATTCAAAAACACATTTAACGAAAAATGTTTAAAAAATTATCACCGTGAGTAACAAAGTTCGTATTACAGTGAGTTCACAAAGTTCAGTAGAAGGTTTATCAAATAATTAACAATAAATATATCAGTGTTTCTGTTTCCGTTGTTTTCCTCTTATAGTTGATGTGTTTCCCTTGGTTTTAGTTTGTAGCCCGGATTGTTTTCTTTTAAACGATTTATAACTTTTGAACAGTGCTATATACTACTGTTGCTTTTATATCAATGAATCAAACCAAAATCGTAGGAAGAAGTTTATAAATAGTCGTGTCCATGAACCAATCCGAGCAAAAATATTGTCTATAGGTGATTTTATTTATTGTCCTTATATATTTTCTATAAAGACTTTCCAAGTGTTGCTGTGTATAAATTATATGCATTTATATGTTTGCCTACAATAACAGGATTATTCTATTATTGTTTTACTAATGCACGATTTGGTAATCAATATAATATATAGCATGTTTCGCTTGAAGTACATATATTCACCATATTTTCTCAACCTGTTAAAACCTGATTTGACCTTTCGTCGGTAGATTTTTCAGTAATTAATAAAACATAGTGCACATCTATATATTTGAAGGGACTTTCTCAAAGTTATTATCTGTGGTAATCAAATTATCTACAAGAACTTTTTATGATTTGGTGTTTCGGATATCATTAAGGTCATATTCCTAGCACTTAGATGCATGACTTGGTGACAGTGACACATTGAATAAGACTGGTCCGATTTTTTGCGGAAAATTTATGAATACATATAGATAAAATTAAACGTAAATATACAAAATCATCCTATCTTTCAATGATGTTGCAACATTGATTCTTTATCATTTATATATACCTGAAGTGAGTTACATACTGCAAATAGGTATTGAAATACAACTAGATCTTCATTTACTGAAAATGCGCCAAGTATCCATGTTATTCCGAACAGTGGAAAAATTACGCAAATACTTTTAATTCCTGCTCTGAAAGATTAAAACAGAAATACTTGGTTTTTAACTCCAGAACATAGTCTAGTCTCAATTTCAATATTGCATAGACGATTGTATATACCTTGATACATAATAATTATACACAATTCGCTTCACCATACATCAAATATAATTGTTACTATTCAGGACTAAGTTAAAAAGGAAAATAGAAAACTTAAATGATATATGACCCATATATATTCTTCTTCAAGACAAATACGTTGCTTTTTATAAGACAGAACTCCCAACACTATCGTTTTGTTTGAAAACATTACTTGAAAATTATGAACGTATTACCAGATATAAGCTATTTATATTTCACTTGAAGACAAAACATATTCAACAAAATCATTTTCAACACATGGCTTACCAAAAATCTATTAGAGGAACTCTTGAACAATCATAGGTAGATTCTGTTTTCTATTAGAATTTCAATCAGATATATGTATATATGATATTACCAAAAGAACAAAAAATGTCCTTACTGCACTGAATACCAAATAAGCATACAAATAAAGTTTGATCACCGAGCCCATCACATGGTTTACAAAACTTCTTCTCAAATATTAACATCTTTTCAATCAGCAATCGGAAAGGTCTCCAAAGTAACTGTGTAAGAGTTACTCAGTTATTCAGAGGGTGATAATGAACGTTTTCACAGATAAGTTGCTTTCCTCGTTCAAAAAAATAATTTGGCTTCTCTTCATCTTTCTTGTACTTCTCATTTTAGACGGATTGATAAATATTATCATTTAGAATGGTCAATGTATTGAGATACAACTAACTTGTTTTGAAAATAAGTTGAAATAAACCTCTTTTTTCTAAACCTATGACACATGTATAGTGTTTGATTCCAAAATAAAATTATCTGAATTAGATACGCGTCTGGCGTACTAAATTATAATCCTGGTACCTTTGATAACTAATTAGACAGCTACAAGGTGCTGAATTTGTTTGATTCACGACGTATTTGTTACGTTATGAGGACCTGTTTTAGAACAAACCATTAACATTCGGATCAGAACTAACTGAGACCTTCCACATTCCGACGAGTACTTTTTTATAATATGGACCAGTCTTTATACAGGAACTTTTTTGAAAGAACACAAAATGTTTAGTATTATCACTTCGCTTCACGTCCCGCTTTATTGACAACGAACACTTACTATGTAATAAAATTTGAAGTTACCCTGTTTCTCAGCCTCATTCAATAAAGTTTATATTTTTCTGATATTGACCTAATATTGTATATAATTCTGCATTCTATCTTAACTAGCACTTTATATTGTACTTTTTCATATATATATTTTGGGTGTCTTTTTGTCCCTTTTGCTTTGCTAGGGTATATCCAACCTTAGGCCAAATCTATTATATTGTTGTCTTTGCTATCCTTTTCCTTTCTTACAATTGATTAACAACTTGTAAAATATTCATTTCAAAATTAAATCATAGCAAGGATTAATAAACTCTTCATAGATACCAGCAGCAAATAATAATTGTGGCGATTAAAATTCTTTATTTGCGAAAGAATTTGGCGAAAGAAATATATATAACGATTTATTTTCATCCATCGTGGGTTTTTTTACTTTTTGTCGGGTTTCTCGGACTTTACCTGCTCAGGCAATACTCGGAATTCTCCTTCGACTCGTTTAGATTTTGACAGATAATCAATAATCAGCTGATTGCATTTAATAGTTAACGACAACAAAGGACTAATTAATAAAGGTGTTAATTGTACATGTATTGTTAATCAAAATGATATGGTTACATTGCGTCCGTCACATGTCACATAGAGGATTTATTAACCAATTTGCGACGCACGTGTTCGAAGCAAACTTGTGACTTATCCACTCCTCTACTGCTCTAGTCCAGAAAAAAACTGTTAAGACGAAAAATGTTCAAAAGCAAGAAAAATCTCTGATTTAAAACTTTATCCTATGACTTTAATATAGATAATATAGAGTTGAGAGAGTACTTTGAAGTAATTTGAGTGACACGACGTGTTTCAAGCATAGCTTTACGTCTCAACTTTTTCATTTACGATGTTCTAGAAAAGAAACTGTCATTATGAAGAAATCTATGCAAAAGGTAACAACCACTCGAATGAGAGTAACCCTTCAATGTAATGACTACAACTTAAATTAGGGATCAATTTCAAGTGATTTCAAGTAAAAACTACTCTTTAGTACAAAAGGGCACATATTTTTCTTTTGAATAAACTAAATTCCAAAGAATTGTACACCTTTCTGGTATTATATGGTCAAAACATGTCCAAGAATTTTGTTATATTCCGGAACTTATATATTCTCCATTATTAAAAGTAAGTAGCCCCCTCTTTTAGGAAAGTTGTTCAAAGAAAAGTTTGTCTTTTTAAAAAGTAAATGTTAAGTGCTTATTCATTACAATGCAGACTCTTAGATAAGTTTGAGAGAATAATCATAGACAACAATGGGGCAAACTCGTCTTAGAAAAGGGGGGGTCGTAAAAAGGGGAAATGTTAAACGAAAAATTTATGTATGTTACTTGGCGTAGAAAATGATAAAGTGGCGAAAAATATATTGTTTTGGTGAAAGAGGTGGCGAAAAAAAATATTAACCCAGGGGAAACATACCAGGATTGAAATTTTATATTTGCACCAGACGCACATTTCGTCTACAAAAGACTCATCAGTGACGCTCGAGTCTACAAAGTTACAAGGCCAAATAAAATACTAAGTTAAAGAGCATAAAGGATCATTCGGACCATAACGTTTTGCCAAATACAGCTAAGGTAATCTATTCTTTAGGTAGAAAAGCTTTCGTATTTCAAAAATTAAAAGCTTTGTAAATAGTCAATCTATAATTATGACCATATCAATATACACATGGTTTCCTTTTGAAATAAATAAAAAAACAAACTTAATAATTTATTTTAAATTTTAAGACTTTGAAATTCTATAGTTTCCAACTCCTTAAGGTAAAAAGGAAGGCGAACTGTTTTTGATAAAATAACACTTCACTAATTTCATACATTATCCATATTGGGAACGCCCAAACCGAAACATTTGAAAGCTCGTTTTGAGTCCTTTATTTTTATAATGACACTAAATGTTTTCTATTACAATGTATAGCTTAGTGGCTTCTAGGGCAATGGGTCTGGAAATTATTTGCATGAAAGTTATAAATCAAGTACGTATTTGACATTCTTAAAAGGGGTACTAGTCGCTTACATATTCGCGTTAAAGCGGATATTACATTTTAATAACATCAAAGAGGGACGAAAGATACCAAAGGGACAGTCAAACTCATAAATCTAAAACAAACTGACAACGCCATGGCTAAAAATGAAAAAGACAAACAGAAAAACAATAGAACACATGACACAACATAGAAAACTAAAGAATAAACAACACGAACCCCACCAAAAACTAGGGGTGATCTCAGGTGCTCCGGAAGGGTAAGCAGATCCTGCTCCACATGTGGCACTATTAGGATAATATTCTTGAATTGATGTGATTATCAATATATAGTCTACTTCGTGTTTGTTTCTTAAAATGTCCTTGATACACTGTTAAATTTGTAACGTCGCAAAAGATGAGTTTATTAAATGACGACATTAACACCGATTTTGATCTATATGTATCATCTGCTCTAACTCATTACTAAAAAGGGAAGACATGTTTGTACTATCAGTTTTTCGGGGATGGATAAGCGCTATGTTGTATGAGTTCAACTCATTGTTTAAAGCTTTAAGGTGAAGTATAGCTGTTACATTCTACGTCATTTGGTGCATAGTGGCGTGTTGACACATCTCCGATATAGGACATACATATATAAATAGATTTAGTTTACATCAACGCAAACATTCTGAATTTATTTAGACTAAAAAGGTATAATTATTTAAACGTATAGCTATAGGAGATAGCTATCTACATCAGTCTCAATAGCAATCTGGTTACTAAATGTTTAGACAATTGATTATGTACTTACTTTGATTTTTCTTTAAGTGTTTTTGCAGCAAGTCCTCTGGTTGTCATAATTTTATATATCATTATTATCAGGATAATTATGTTAGTCTACAAAAAAGAACAAATAGATGATAAATCAAAAGAAAAATAGAAAACAGTTCAAAAGTTTTTTATCTTATTGAATCTCAAATAAATGATACACAGCTACTTTTGAATAGGTACTATTTATGTATCAAAAATATGTAGTACTGGGAATCTACTTTTAATATTCAGTACTATTTTGTTACTTTAAACTTATTGTAATATTTAGGTACCTGTATTTTACAGTATTTGATTTGTACTTTAAATTTAGGTACTACAGATTTTTGGTTACATCGTTACATTTTCAGCATTTTTAAGGCTTGTATATTTCAAATCTCTTAACGTTATGATTTCCAAACATGGAACATAATGATCACTGTTGGTATTATTTCTGTACCAATTTTTTTTGTACAAATCAAGTACTGTAAAATACTTTTAAAAAGACATAGCTATTAATATAATTAAATTATTTTCTAAAGCCTCGGTCACACCTTACCGGATAGCACGAACGGACGCCTAACGGATGAAAATAAAAGTTGTCCGTTGACAAAATTGTTATCCGTTGGGAGTCCGTTGATGTACTGACCGATTAAAACGGACGTGTAACGGATGCATAACGGACACACACCGGATATGTTACGTACGAGAAACGGACACGTACCGGACAGAACGGATGTCGAACGTACATCCAACGGACGAGTACCGCATAAAACGGACACATAACGGAAGCGTACCGGATAAAACGGATGAACAAGATATACGGAAAAATCAAAGGCGACAATAATAATACATGTAAATCGCATAAATATTCAAAATGTTTCTGTGTAACTGGTTTTGGTTTGTTCTTCAAAATTCCGCCAAAGGGCAATTACCGGCCTGAATAAGAACTGCTTGATTGTGTTGACGTGCCTATACTCTAAGATCGATTATGAATTATAAGAATGCATGAACCTTAAGAAATCTGACATACCAATAATTGGCATTTCTGACGCGAAATTTTCAATTGGCATTTATCCGTTTCAAATCCGTTCATCATCCGTTTTATCCGTTATACGTCCGATAGAAGTCCATTTCTCGTCCGTTCAACATCCGTTTTATCCTTTAAACGTCCGGTAGAAGTCCGTTGGTGAATTTTTCTTCCAGACCTCCAACGGATGTATAACGGACACGTAACGGATACAAAACGGAAACGAAACGGACGAGTACCGAACAAAACGGACGCTTAACGGACGTTCATCGGACATTTTATCCGTTGGACGTCCGTTCAAAGTTTTGAACATGCTCAAAATTTTCCACCGGACAGAACGGACGTCGATGGATAAAACGTACGCTTAACGGACATGCAACGGATATGGACGGACGTCTAACGGACATGAACGGATTGAAAAAAAGTTATCCGTTAGGCGTCCGTTCGAGCTATCAAACAGAATCCCATTGTGTGATGTATGATATTCGTAAACTTACCACGACAACGAAGAGTGCCGGTGCTACAAACGCCCATATAAGTTTGGATTCGATGGTCAGCCAGCAGCTTAAAGAAAATTAAATAGTCGACAATATTGAATACAGGATATTGTAAATGGAAATAAGAGAATCTATGATTTTTGCTTTTGCGGGGACCGAGGTCAATTCTTCGATACTATCTAACTTAAAATCATGTTTTTCTTGTAAATGAAATATTAGATAATAAACTACGTTCTCATTGACCCTGTTTGTACGTTATTAACATTGTTTCGAACACATAACGTATGATAGACAGAAAAATAGTTCATTCAGTGATTGTTGATCACAAACTTATAAATTTTCTGTTTTGTTGTCTATGCTTACAGTTAACCAACACAGAATCTTGATGCAGGTAAAAAAAATATAAGTGGGTTGATAGAGAGATGTTATTGTTTTATATTTTTCAATCTATTCTGTTGGTTAATTAAACTTTGACCTAACAATTGTTTAATTATTACAAACTGTTCATGAATTTAATTGTTCTTTCAGAATAAATTCACGCTATTTACCTACCAGTGAACGTGTGTAAACACTCTTTTAATCATGGGTTTTACCCATGCTGTGCTGTTGCCGAAGGTCTGATTACGTGTTTTGTGGTTAATGTCATTTCATACAGAAAAGCTTTTGACTAATGAGTATTCGGGAAGACAATGATTAAAAGCAGATTTTTCGGGAAATTGTGATAAAATGAAGAATTTTCGTTTACAATAATGTTCATGGTAAACTGAGCAATTGAAGTATATAAAACATATTCCTTTTTTTTAATTTGACGTTTCGTATGACTTTCGAATGTAAATGATATAATGATTATATTCTCTTCCGTCTTTGTTAATACAAATAGGTTGAGGAATAAAAATCTGTTTAACCCTCGTTTAATTATCAAAATACAATGCCCTCATGAAATAACGAGGAAAAGGATAATCGAATAGTACGTATGCACGTACAATTGACTGTTACCATATCCTTCTAACTTTGTAACTCCTGCAGAAATGCTCACAATTACAGCAGGTATAACTGAAATATAAAGTGTAAACGCACATCAATATACAATAATTGAAATAAAATACCTGCTGTCGGTCATGAGTCAATTCGAGAGCTACTTAACGACCCAAACGTGTCATATGTGAACATGTTTTTTTTTAAGTATACACGTGTCCATACAACAGTGATGCGTTTGAGTTACTCCCGTTTGGATATAAAAACTTTTTTTTTTTAACTGAGATCGACATATATGACTATTTTAAAACACACATATTGAGGTATAAGTAAATGAGTCAAAGCAACATATGAACAAAAACCCCATCTTTTTGAGGGATGATTACTTGATTTTATGTGATTGCAAGTACAGGATTTTGCATATTTTTAAATATTTAGATACATATAACATGTATAATTCAGGACACCTTTTCGGTGCTTCAACTAGCTCTGAATAGGATAATATTAGTTACATAGTGTGCTAGTGACTTAATACGGTATGTATGAGGTCAGTAAATTCCATATGGGGTGAGAGCGAAGGTAAGATAATATGTGATACACAATCTACGTCTGTCCACTATCAATACATGTCTATGATACATATTCAAGTTTTAATTATTTACAGATAGATGACACTTGTTAAGTAGTAATACTAATTTAAGATTAGCTGGTATTAACTTGATACATGCTTTCTGTTTTATCTAATAGGGTAAAATAACTAACTTACCAATTTCAATATACACAAATTGAAATTATGATTAATTTAAAGACTGTTGAGGATTTTAACAAATAATTTTTGTCAGCATTAACTTTCAATCTTCAACACTTACTATAGCACAATGGAAGCAGCCACTGAAGTATTGATTTCGTTCGAAAAATAATAACAACCATAATGGCCACTTGAATGCCTTCTGCTAACATCAAGGCAAAGTCTAGCAGGAACAGGTAATGCAGTGTGATTGCAATAGCAGTACAGACAACCTAAACAAAGTAGGAACTACACTAATTTAAAACTAAAAGACAAGTGACATAAGACCTCAAATTTTGTCATAAAAGTATACGGACTTATTTCATACGTACTTGATTTTTCTTATATTTAATCAAATTCTTTACTAAACGTATATCAAAACGAATTTATTTTCGATGTACGATTTCAATAGAAATAAAGAGTTATATTTTAACGACAGTCACACGTAACTTTGCCTTTATTGCTTTTCATTTCAGTAACAAGGTGTAACCATATACAACTACTATCAGGAAAACCTGTTTGATTTAAACTTAACTACAATAGAAACTGACCTTTATATTATTCTCTTATGGTTAGTATTAACGTCATTAAACAAAGATGATTACGCTAGTTAAATTAAATGGTTCGTTGTTCAATTCCCTTAACTGTATAGTCTCACCTTATTTGAAGTTTTTGTAACACCTGCCAAGAACAGAATGTACGACGTAATTAACGCAACACACAAATTTATAAGAATCTTTGATCGATCACTTCTGACATGCCTGCAAGTATATTTAAAAAAAAGTTACTTAGTACGCAAATAAAATGTCGCATAAATGCATATATCCATTATTTATATATGGTATCACTAAAGGCAACAGTACTATGTTGCTGTTTAATAGTCATGATTCGAGAAAACACAAAGAATTATTGGTAACAAACTAAAACCGAGGGAATCACATCAACTATAAGAGGAAAACAACAACAGAACAACAGAAACACTAAAGTACAACAAAAGTAAACGCCAATTGCAACATGCACAGACACGGACTTAAGATAACATCTGCCATATTCATGGCTAGCCAAACCTCTCGCTTATATGGCAATGTTAAAAATACCGCTAAAATGCTTAGTGTATCATATTCTCCATTTATTTAATTCAAACTACTGGCATCAAATAATGCTATCATAATTTTAAAACGTTACTAAGGATAAAATTATCATGCCCGTAATTTTCATCTTTGCTCTGATAATTGTGTTACTGAAGATAATTCAGTTTTTATTCGTAATTCATGAAATATGTTTTTATCTGAACATTTATAAATTAAAGTTTCCCAAACAGGAGCTTGATTTGTCTTAAACTGTGAGGTGTAAGATTTAGTTTAGTGTTCAAGGCCTCGTAATTTATTATAGAAGAAGAAGAATAGCGATACAGGCGCTATAGCTATCTATTTATTTTTCACATATCTGGTTACCAAGTAATTGGTACTTAGAGAAATATTGCCGTATTTTAGTCGCCAGATGAAATTTGTTGATTACGACATAAACTAATTAAAATATGAATTGCAAATACTTACCTCCAAAGGATATAATGAATAATAATTGTTACGGTCAGACAAAGAATTGAAATGCTGCAACCAACTGCTGATATCACACTTAGAGGGAAGCTGTGAGAACGTGGCTTAAAGAAAACAAGTCATATTCAGAATATGCATACATCTATACTATTAAGGTGGTACCCAACACTTTCACTAAAATTAATTTAGCTCGTTTAATTTTCATAAAATTTTTACAAAGTATTTACTTTGACCCTTTGACAAAAAAATATAAAAATTTAAAAATAATTGAACCAACCGTTTTATCAGAAAAAAAGACACTGGTTATATAGCAGTTTGACAAACACTTATTTTGATCATTGAGAAGCTTAATATTCTCTTGAAACATAACGTAATTAAAACGTTTAGAAGATTTTACACAGTAATCTCCCTGTAGTGTTAGGTACCACCTTAAACGAAAAGACCTCATTCTGTGTGTCGCTTCGAATTTTCTGTGTCTATGAAAAAAAGGCGTGCGAATATTGTTTCCGTCATGAGAACGACTTTTAAGTCAAAGACAAGACTATGTTTACACATTTTTATAGTAATTATTTTGTGTATGCATCAAGTGAAACTTAAAAAAAGCGTTCTTGATTGATATAAAAAGTTACTTTCTGCAACCGATTTTTTTGTGTATCCTAACGATACTTAAAAAGTGTAACAATCATTCTGAACGACATATGAATAAATCGACCTTGACTTTTAGATACTGAGGATTTCTGTATCTTTGATCCGTTAATAAATATATATATATATCATTGAACAAAACATCATTGGTGTCCAAGGCCTGTCTTGGTGGCGCTCCTTATGCATTTCAAAAACTAGGTAACAGGTAGTTAAACGAAAGTTCTAGAAAAATTCTTTCAAAATTAGTCTTAGTCAAATTTTGACGTTCTGTTAGATGTCCCCTTGAATTTATTTAGCTTCATAAACATAAACTTGGCTTTCAATTATTTTTAGAAGTACTGGCTAACGGTTATAGTTGACAAATGTGTCGTGCGAATTTCAATTGCTTTTATATATATATTACTTAGTTCGTAATGTACATGTATATCACAGATACGATCAACAAGGAGAAAAATGTCGGTACTACCATAATAAAAAGTATACTACAGCTACTCAATGTTCAGTTGAATAATACATACTCATCAAATACAAAAGGTAGCAATAGCATACAGATGTTCACAACTTGTTTATCGATAGTACAAGCCAAAACTAAAACTCTGTTGAAATCGCAAGGACTTTAAAAGAAGCGCAAATACTTCCGTCGATACGGTGACATGTTATGCACACGCCAACCGTAATGAAGGTTAGACTTTGCCAAATGTTGTAATATAGAAAAGGATTAAATTAGGTTATAGTAATAAAACTTACGCTTCAAAGCCACATTACAAAATTGAAATAAATTGAAATGAATTTGGGAATTCAGGTTAACTCAATTTTAGAAGTATTGTATATTTTGATTCTCAACATGTTAAAGTTTTGATTTCGACTATTAATGACGATTGTAAGAAAACATTGACGTATGTATTTCATGTAATTGAATAAGATACAGAATTAAGATACTATTGTGTACATGTAATGCAAATAGCTTACTGTCTTTCCCGGACTCATAAGTATCGCAAAATTAGTTGTGTGGTTATATTCACAAATTGTATAGGTATATGTAGATTCAACTACTCTTGAACCAACCGTAGACCATACTCCATTTGGATAACCTCTGTAAAACAGTTTGTAATTTTTTTTTTAAAAGTTTCAATTATTTTACATTGGTTAAAAATAATTTGGATAATCAAGTTAACAATATGTTCATACGTGCAGAAATATGAAGAAATATGTTTTAAGTAATATACGAATAGTGTTAAATATTTATATAATATAAGTAACACAGTGTGTAAGGAACCTCATACATGGTCGGTATATTCCTTATGGGACGACAACGAGCGAGTTTGAATAAGGTCTTTTTTTTTTGTATTTCATAAAAAAAATCATATAATTAAGCGATCACAGTAATCGGGTAGAGATCTTTGTATATACTTACGGCATATTAAAATCCAGGAATCCACAAAATGGATTAGAATAGTCCTCCTGTCAAAGCAAACAATATAATATGTATAATAAATGCATTTTTCGTCTACTCTGCGTCCTTCAATTGAGATTATTTACCCGTATTCTGCAATACATGCAGTGTCTAAGTTATTTAGAGATCGATCTTCTCTACCTTATATAATCTATTTATTCTTATGTTAAAAGTGACCTAGATTTTTAATGTGTTCCCACAGGTATCATCAGCCATGCATGTAATCAATGTTCTGCATTTGACATGATTCATTACATGCAAAAAAGTCATGAATATATTGATAAACATATTTCATTAATTATTTAAGACATTTGAAGAATACTCTTTCCTTTAAGTAGAGTTGACCTCAAATGGTTTTAGCTATGATTTTGAATCCTTTTTTTATTTTGGTCATGGTCGTTGATATATGGTCCATTTTGCTCAAACAGTAGTTTTCTGAGAAATATTTTGTTGACATTGGTGTGTTCTGTTTTGTTTTGTTTCGTTTCGTTTTTATGTTGTCTGAGAAATATAATGTGAGTATCAAAATCGAAAACTTCTCATGGTAAATTTAAAAAGGGGGAGTCCATGCATAATAAGTGAGAAAATCAAACGCTCGACTAAACAAGAGTATGAACGACTCGAAAACAAATGTAATATCCCCGACGTGTTACATGTATCGTTTGACGAAAATGATGGTTTAAACATAGTTTGAAATATATTTAAACCTCCTACTTGTATGACATTTACTGATAGCTCCGTTATATTGATGAACACGTTTTGTGAACAACCAAAATAGACCTAATTGGTTAACGTGGCAAATGTTTGGATTCTGCATCAAAAAGTGCAACCATACATCGTAGATCATGCAGATATCCTCAATAAAAATCGAATTTAATGATAAAGACAAACACATAAAAACAATCATAAAAGACTGCATATAAATCTGACGAAGACGCCAACAAAAGTAACAATTATATCACAGGGTACGCAACGTCGGTTTCTAGATAATGCAACTCAAGGCCATCATGTATTAATTTCGATGTTGACACAAAATATTAACTTATATGGTCTTGGTGCCATCCGATTTACGTTCTAAGAAAAAGAAAAGTGTGCAAGGATATTATCAACCTGGTGGTTAATTAAATACCATTTCAATTTGCGTTATTGCTATACACTCTTAAAGTATATAAGTTCGTGAATTGTTAGAGTCCATTTTGTTGGACATTATAGCTGTTAGTTAGGTTTTGATTTGTTGATTTGTATTTGTTGAGTTTAGTTTCACTAGTATACTTACCGAAATATGTTGGAATTTAACTTCTACATGATAATCCATCTTAGTTGGCGTTGGCTCAACGGAGAAGTCGGCAATGATAGAATTAACGTCGTACTTATAGCTACTACAAAACAATATACAGTTACATTGAATAAAGAAAACTTGAAAATCAGCAGTCATTACGATATATGTAGTGATAGGTTTCATTTGCCGTTACGGTCAATTAAAACCCAAAAAAAAACGTTAAAATATCCACAATAAACAATTCTATCTTGATTTGAAATCTTCTAAATTGATTTTTAAGATTTGATCATTGTTAAACTACTGTTTCCCTTATTCACTGTAAGTCACATATACATTGTAGTTTAGGTGTCTGTCTTATAAACTATACGCACAACTCATTTTATAATTTAAAAACAAATACCATAGAACTATATTGAAAACCACAAACCATAACCCCATACCATAATGCTTAAATATTTCACTCATCAGCAATATACATTTAATTTTCCTTGAAGTTTTATATCGTATATTGTTCAATTCCGATTGAAGATCAAAATTACAGTGCATGAGAAAGGCAAGGAGGTAAAAGCATTGAGATTTTTATTCAAATAGTTACACTTTTTTCTCTCTTTGATATTCAAACAGGATAAGACGAAACGATATCAACTGCACTTTCTTTGGTAAAAAAAAATCAAATAGTTTTCTGACCACTAGACGAAGTGTATTAAATAATAACGATAACGTTAATGAAATGCAATAAAGTATGTAAAGGCTCGAATATAACGATTCTCGTAACTGATTATCCTGTCACCTTCAAGTAAGGCTACTTAAAAAGTTTTTAATTTATTTACGTGTGTGATTTAAGTGACTCTGGTAGTAATTTTGAAATATTTCTGTAAAAAACACTGCTATATCCAGTGATTGGTAAACCTGAAAAACAAATAAATTATTTACTTTACAAATTTACAATACACTTTATTAAAATAAACTGGGGTATGCATATGATAACAAGAATGTGTCCGAGTACAATGATTCCCCACTCGCACTACCATTGTCTATGTTCAGTGGACCATGAAATTGGGGTCATACATCTTATTTGTCAGTTAGATTGAAAAGATCATATAATACGGAACATGTTTTCTAAGTTTCAAATTGATTGGACTTCAACTTTATCAAAAACTACCTTGACCAAAAACTGTAATCTAAAACTCGCACTTTCATTTTCTTTGTTCAGTAAACCGTAACATTGGGGTAAAACATATAATTTGGCGTTCAAATCTGGAAGATCGTATCATAGGGAACATGTGTACTGCTTTTCAAGTTGATTGGACTTCAACTACATCAAAAACATCCTTGACCAAAAACTTTAAGATGAAGCGTGACAGACGGACGGATGAACGAACGATTGAACGGGTGGAAACACAGCCCCTCCAATATTGTAGTTGTGGCATGAAAATGATAACAATTGTACATCAAACAAGTTTAAGTTGTGAACATTTCCATGTATTCATTTCAAAAACATGATCAAATTAACTTCTAACTTTTACTTCAATTCACTAGCAGCATTCTGTACATAAAACACTTTATTCGTTCCTATTATTCACGATATCAAAGCTTTTTGCTTGCCCTCCAACGCACTCAATCCCTTTAACCATACTTCCGATTATGAAATGAAGGGTGTGGTATTTGTCAACACAATAACGCATTTTTGTTTAGATTTGGAGGGGCCAAAAACAATGCAAAACTCTGCTTTACATGATTGGTCTCAACAATAAAATTGAAAATATGTCAAAGAGACAACAACTCGACCAAAGAGCAGACTACAGCCGTAGGCCACCAATGGGTCTTTAATGCAGCAAGAAACTCCAGCACCCTGAGGCGTGCTTCAGCTGGACCCTACAAAAACATGCATACTTGTTCGGTGATAATGGACGTCAAACTTAACTACGAAATATACAAAAAGAAACTAAAATTAAAAATCATACAAAACTAACAAAGACCAGACGCAATTTACAGATATTAAATTTACGTTGAACATACCATCGAAATACATCCGGTTCATGCTAATTTGATTGATCGAATCTAAAATCCAAGATTCCAATGCCTTCGTTCTGTCAGGAATAACAATGTCTGTTGATTGAATCTTTCCTAACTGTATAACTGAAAAAATACGTCACGTATTTTGTAAAATATCAGATGCACAGATATAATGAATGATACCGTATTTAAAAAAAAAGAAGAAATGAAGTTCTAGTTATATACAAAATGTACCTCGAAAACTTACCTAAATTTTGCTTTTGTATTGTCTTGCTAAATTCGCTATTTAAAACATTGGTATAACTCTTGCTGAAATCTGTAACAGCTTTTACTAAACTAGTAAGGCTACTTAAATCCTTCAAATAAAAAAAAACATGAATACAAGTGCATTTAACGAAATGCATATCGAACAGTGACGACATAAGTATTTATCACTCGACATATGCCCCCACATTCCTTTAAGTTATATCTACTGTATATTTCCATAATTGAAAGACCTCCACAAAATTTGCACTACAACTTATATTTTGCAGAATATTTTTTCCTATTTTTTTCTCATACCCTTAGAACTGATTTTTTTTTATGAAAGATCTTTGGATATAACGTATACGTGTAAAAGGCCGATAGTAAATAAAGGCAAAGGCAATAAAGTAAACAAGAAACACCATTTTCACCATACCTTTTGTTTTAGCTGTTCCCAATTTCTACCATTGCTGTCATCGAGGAGATTATTGCAAAGAGATCCAAATATCTAAAGAAATAAATAAATCAAATCAAACACGCTGTATACACGTGGTAAATACATATTGATTTCCTATATTTACCATCATCGAATTCAATACATGGCTATATTAAACCTCTTATATTAAAGATTTTGTTTTGCCGCTTCTAAAAAGTCTGATCGGTTATATGCATGTGTATTGTAAATAAAGAAAAATGAGCCGTTTGTTAAAGATATAATTATTAATAATATGTTATCTAATTTCCAAACATTTAATTAAGAAACAGTAAACTGACAAACCTCTATTTGACTGCTAGACAGTGCATCTGTGTTTCCTGCAACATGTACAGCTATATCAGTCAGTATATTGGAAGATGTAACTAAATCCCCACTCGTTACGTTATTACTCTTTCTTGTTAGAACGTTCAAATCTTCGAGAATTGTGTTGACTACTGTAGCTGTACTGTTTTCTTTAACTAAATTACTTGACTACAAAAATAGATTTTTCAAAATTTATTAAGATATTATATTCCTTGTAAAAAAAAATTCTATTGAACACGTATCTAAGTCCATCTATACTGTTAACGTAATGATAAAACGGAGTACCAATAATGGCAACTAAATTGAGTAGGATGTGAATCGTGTCAACCGACCAGTTTCCAATTGTTTTGTCTCTTTGTGTGGTTTTTTTATTATTTTAGCTTCAACTTTTCTCAACATTATATATGAATGCTCTTTATTTTGCATAGTTTTGATTTTAATTATGTAGAATGAATGAGGTGATGTATGATTGTCTATGACAACTCTTATTCAATGATTTAACCGTGCACAGTTTTGTTCTGCTTTTAAAATCTTTATGTTTGAACCCGTCTGTTTACTCCCACCTTAACCTCATTTTTTATTTTTGGTTAATTAGTTGATTAGAAAATTAAACTAAGATCATGGTAGGTTTATGGTATCTACATTTCTAACTAAAATCAATATTGGTACTGAGGTTGAGGAAAACAGACTTGTTTAATAGTAACATAGATATAAAACTACTAAAAGAATTCTATTTTCTCCTGATAGAGAAGGCATTTACACAAGGTATCAGGTAATGACAACCGGAAGCTAAATGTGACATGATTTTTTGGAATAAGTATTGAGTGTGACCCAGAATTTTTCTATTTTTAGTAATATTAATTATGACTAAAACAAATGGGCCTCGAATATGACTAACAATCGGACCTCATTATTTAGTAGTATACATGCATAGATATATAATGTAAGTAGAGCACAAAATATTCTAAAAACAAACACAAATGCATAAACTTTATCTGCTAAACAAAGAAAGTCAAAATTAAAGTGGTCCTAACTCTCAGAAAAATCTTAGTTATAAATTTGAACTATTTGTAAAAATTGATAATCTTATTGATTCATGGCAGGTTAAAATTTGAATTGTGTACATGTTGTATTTAAAAGAAGACAGTAAGACTATCATTAGTAATCGTAAGACATAAGGTATGCAATTCGTAGTGTATTTAATTCTCTTTGTTGAATGTATATTAATTAATATTTGGATGATGATGGTGATGATGATGATGATGATGATGCTACTGTTGCTACTGTTGCTGCCGACGACGACGACGACGATGACGACGACGACGACGACGACGACGACGATGATGATGATAACGATGACGATGACGATGATGATGATGATGATGATGATGATGATGATGATGATGATGATGATGATGATGATGATGATGATGATGATGATGATGATGATGATGATGATGATGATGATGATGATGATGATGATGATGATGATGATGATGATGATGATGATGATGATGATGATGATGATGATGATGATGATGATGATGATGATGATGATGATGATGATGGACGACGATGGCAACGACGATGGCAACGATGGCAACGACGATGGCAACGACGATTGGAACTGTGATATATAAAGTCTATAAATGTCATACAACTGACCTGTTCTTGTAAGTTTTTGATAGCTATATGTGTACATTTACTGTAATCCGGTTCTTCCCATCGTCCTTCTGTGTTACAGTATCTTGAAATTGTGCCAGTATAGTCACCACTACATTGAGCAGACACATTAGTGTTAATTCTAGCTAGGTTCCATACAGTGTTAAAAGAATCCACAACAATTTGGCAGAAGTTTGATGGGTCTATAGAAAAAAGCAAATATGTTTTGAATAACATGAATGGTGTTTTTTATCATTTTTTGTACGGTTTTTCTATTCATTTTATTCGTGTCGGGTCATTGCAAGAAATACACCTCTACATATATATAACAAGTGTTTATTTCAGTTTATAGCAATTTATTAAGCACTTACATGTATCATGTTCATTTATTTTTTTATTTTTATGGTTACCTTTCAATTGTCAAACCTAATGTATGAGTTTATTCTGCCGCTTACAGACTCTGTGCATTTAAGAACCGTCGGTTCATAAATATGAGTACCTCCCTTTTTTTTTAAATATTTACATAATAAGATTTATTCCCATGAAGAATACATCCGGTTATCGGAGGAAAGTGGGCTTACGTTTTGGGAGTTGTCCCGCTTTGCACACATGATGGAACCTGTTATGTATTATAAGTCACGTTAATTATTCTAACCTTCATAACTGTGACGTCATCATTTTTTCTTTACCACAATACAGCAGAGATAAGACGCAAAAAATTGGGTTCCGTATGAATTAACTAATGTTTGTTTCAAAAGTTACCCACCCACCCACCACTTAAATTAAAGATATACTCCTAAAATGTAATTAATATGCACGTGTTAAATATTATATATCATGTTGTTCGTTTTTCTGCTGTTTTTGTTTTATTTTTCGGGTTGAAATGACTGGTAGTTTATTCCGATTGTAATCCCAATCCTTCGTCACGGCTTGAGACAAAGACTCCGACCATTTAATGGCGAAAATAGCGACACAACATCTACAAATATATTATGCTTCTTATAATGGAATTATGTATCCGCTGAGATTCTGTTTCCCAGGGCCAGCATCCGATATATTTTGGAAGCAATAATGTTAATAAGGATATTATATTGATATATATAAGAAAATGACATTGTAAGGAATAACAAAAAGGTGGAAATAAGGAATAAGAATAATGTGGAAATAAGGAATAAGGAATGGACAATAATGTGGAAATAAGGAATAAGGAATGGACTATAAGGTTAAATTATATATACTAGGGACTTGCCAATTATGCTTCTCGGCAGTCCCATTCTTTGTCAAGCCATGGCCGTACAATTTTGTACTTTTGCCAAATAAAACATTTCTTACTTTATATTTGTATGTCATTTGGCCCAACGTTGTCTCAGATAATAAGGAAAAGTGTTTGACTGACAACAAATATCGTTTCCAAGTGATTTTCATCAGCTACAGAAGCATATGTGTCAATTTCTATTATAACTATAAACTACTTACTATTTACTTTCAATGTTAAACATATCTGGTCAGATGCCTGTCTAAAAAAAAGAGTTTAGTTATATGACATAGTGACACCATAGTTATAGCAGATAAGGTAGGTATATCTCGCGACAATAATTCAATGACACAAAAACTGAAGACTTCGAGAAACATACAATTCTTAACATCGAACTTGTACTGGTATTTAATACATTCACTAATTTAAATTATCGTGGTGGCCAAATGATATCTCTCGTACGTGAACATAGACAAATTTTACTCATATGAAAATTAATAATTCAAGAGAATCACACGTAAATTTAAATTCATATCAATTTCAATAATGATATTGAAGTTAACGCAATACTAATAACACATGGTCAGATATAATAGGCCTCTAATTGTCAAACGATAATACTCACGCAAAATAATGAACGAAAAACAAATATGATTGCAAGAAAAAGATGACAATCACTCAATTGCAGGCTCAAAACTCGTTAGAGACACTTAAGAAATAAGACAGTTTAACCAGTAAGTAGACGCAAACCCTCCCCAAACTGGCACAATGGTGTAAAAGTATAACATAAGAATACATAAAAGCTAGCTGAAAAGGGCCTCACTCTTCAGATCAATACCAAGCAAAAACACATATAATAACAAAAACACAGACTTGACGTTACAGGGTATTATTACATCCCCACACAAAAAAAAGAATATACGAACAGGATCTGAGAGTACTGATAGGGAGGTCATCAAAGAATGTAGTATAGAGATACATTATTCGATAAGAGCACAAAAAAAGAAATTCATTGGTGCCAAAATTTTTGAAATCAGTCAAGCGGTTAAAAAGTTATAGCCATTTAGATATAAGAAATTGGCTTTTTTTTGCGAAGGCAAAAATATACTTTGGGCTATTTGTCGATGCCAAAAATATTAAAAGGGTTAGAAACTGCAAGCAATATATCTGCATAATTGCAATGAGACTCTTTTATGCTTTGATTTAAGCCACTAAAGTCCTTTGGAACATCAATATCAAGGAAGTTACAATATCTCAAAGTTGTTAAAAAGAAAAATTCGGGTTTATTTTTGCTATGTGTCAAGGGCATCTTTGAATAAACTGCTATGTTTAGACATTCTTATCTTCAAATGTAAAGCAGGCAGAGGTCTGGTAATATGCAGTTATGTAAATACCCAAACGGTCCACAGAAATATATCAATAGTCATATTGCCAACATTTCTGATATTTTTTTTTCGACGAATCAAAACCATGCCGGCAGCCCCCCCCCCCCCTTTTTTTAGGTAGCTTTTTTTTGGCAAAAATGTAGATTTTTGGTAAGCCATTGCTGGTAAAAAACCCTATTTTTTTCTACTACTTGTTTTGTATTGGTATCAAGTTGTTTCACACATAAAATAAACTCTTTTAGCTGAAAAAAAAATATTGAATAAGAAAATCAGCATTTTAAAGTTGATTTTTTAGCTATTTTTCAACAAAAATACACTAAAATTAACTCGAAATCTTAAATTTTGAAGTTGACAGTAAATTTTCAGAGAATTCAATGACTGTTACTTTGACTTTACATGTTAAAGCACCTTTTTGTAACATATTTTAAAAACAGTGTTTAATGCAATAAAAATTTTAAAAATGGTAAAAAATAAGAAATGTATTGACAATTTTGGAAATCGCAGAGTTTTTCAAATGTTTACTGCATGAAAATAAATCTTTGATTTTGAATAAACCAAATTTTGACCGAGAACATAAAAATTATCCATTTCAACTCAAAGAGTTAGGTAATTACATAGTCTGACATTGCTATAGTGATGTTTTCTCTTAGAAAATGTAAAATGTACACTTATATAGTCTCACTAATCCAAAAAAATTGGTATATATTTTACAAAAAAATGTTTTTCCAATAAAAAAAGGATATGTCGAGAACATAACATATATAAAGATCAAGACCAATGTAGTCTTTAAGTTTAATAATCTATTGGAAATGGCAATAGTGACAATCTGAACTGTTTTGGTATCCCTTATAATGATACATAACTTATTCATCATTTGAATAAATTTATTGAATGTTCTAAAGTTTGTATTTTCAGGTCGAAGCTGTTTCTTCACCAGAATTTACCATATCTGCAAAAGAATATGTACATTTACAAGTTCAATATTTTGCATTTGTTCAATTAATTTGGTAGTACATTGTGCATGTCAAATCAAGAGTGTTTCAGGTCTAAGTGGAAAACTGTAACTTAATCAAAACAAATCTAGACTGTTAAAAGTTCTTAAACAAATGAAGAAATTCATCTTAGTAAACTCCTATCCATGTGTGTCCCAGTAATAACTTTTTTGTAGAGGAAGCGTTGCTAATTTTGACACTGTATTCAATTCTTTTTTTATCTGTATCATATTATATTTTCTGAATCTGTTTTCTATCCTTCGTCCAAATATTTCTTATGTTTTGCAGTTTGAAAAAAATAAAAATAAAACAACATGTTGTAAATTGTGTAAGTCCAAACACTTTGCTGGATTTGATTTCATCATGAACATATTACGATTCTTTTTAACTGTGATTACTTATAGAGAACCCTTTATATTACTTCTAGTATGAAATTCAAAACAGTGTAGCTGTGGCCATTGATTGACACATTAAAATCATTCATTGACTGGGACAATTAAGGTGAACGTTTGTATGTAACGACCAATGCTCACTATGTACTTTTTAAAGACACTTAAACTATGGGGTCACCAAAGGTTCTCAACACCTAAATAAAGTAATTCGAAAAATTAATCAGAAATAACACGATATTTTGATTTATATCAATTATATAAATCAAAACACAAAGGTTATTCCTGATTAATTTTTCGAATTATTTTATAATTAAAGGCGTTAAGAAACCTTTGTTGACCCCACAGTTTAAATGTCTATCGTAGGTACGTCATGAACAGTGGTTGTTACAGACAAACGTTCACGTAAATTGTCCCAGTCAATGGATGATTTTGATGGGTCAATCAATGGCCACAGCTACACTGTTTTGAATTTCATACTATTACAATTTAAATGCTTTGGCTCGTTGTGAAATAGCACTAACATTGTACATTAGAAATGTATTTAGTTGAGTGGTAGAACTATGCAATATTAAATTCAAATCCTACACATACATGGTCATGATTTGCTTCATTCAAACTTCCTAACCAATTCACTGTATGGGTTTTGAGTCCAATTGGTATTCCCCTTCATGACATTGGTACATGAAGGGACTCTCTGCTTGCCTCTTATGAGGCTTTCAAACTGGCAGAAGATAATTTCAGGAAGATGAATGGACAGACACGATATTATTCCTCTAAACACAAAATATTATTGTATAATAGACTAACAAATTCAATCAAATTTCAAATAATCTGAATTTTTAACACAAAAATTGTTCAAAAGATTATTTTTTCAATCCTGATGATATATTAAGATAACCATAAGGTGCATGTGTTATAAGTAAACATAGCATCTACAATTCTGTTTAAACATAACTGTCAGTTAAGAGGCATCAATATTAAATTATAAAATACAGTGAAAGTGACATATACTATAGTAAATCAAAAGTCCAGAAATAAAATCAAAAGTTTGAATATAAATAAGAATAAAATATGCAAATATATACAAACATTGTGCATATTCAAGAAAATAACTACAGTATTGTTTGCTATGACCAATTAATTTGAATAGCATTCTGTTAAAAAATTATAAATATAAATGTACATGTATTAAATGTATGAAATTTTCTCCCAAACTGCCACATTCATTTTTGACAACAAGCATGATTTAAAAAAGAAATGTTTAGTTCATTTTACCTTACCCATAAGTTTATGATAATTGTAAAGTTGGTAAAATACTAAACAATGGTTAAAACAACATATTTCTGTCTCTAAATTAAAATAGAAATGTAATGTGTTCAAATTATACCATCATCATCAAATGCAATCATTATGATAAGCACCGAAAAATTCCGAGTATTATCAATAAATAAAACCCGAGAAATTCCGAACTGATCACATTCCAACTTTAGGAGAACTTACCTCATTACATATTCATGGATAAATAAAAAAAGGCTATGGGGAGCATTTAAAAAAATTGCTGGTAGATAGTGCCATTTATTTCATAAGTTTAATATAATTAAACAAAAAAAATCACCTTCGAAATAATTCAAAGTTCTTTTTGTTGACTTTTGTGAAAAAAAAAAGAAATTCCCCTCCCTGAAATTGGACAAATTTGCTTTTAAAAGATATAATAAAGGTACTCACCAAACATGCCAAAAGTGATTAACCTCCGTGGCCTATTTCCAACGTTGTCTGTTGTCTCAGTGAGCAGTCCGTTTAAAAAATAGTCGGTAAAAGTCATTTTGTTACACGTTTCAAGTTTCATGTCTGTCTGAATGGCGGATACGTCACTTTCGGAAGTCAAGAACTGATAACTCTTTTCGCAGATTTTAAGCGTGGTAACCACGCCTTGCATATACAAATATCCAATCAATTCCGTTAGCCGTTATTGTTTTCCTTGAGAAACCATGGATACATATGGAAGAAAAAGTTCCGGATTTCATGAATCCGATAGTCAGTGTTGTTTACAAAGTCGTAAAAGATTTTTTTTTTAAATCTTTTTTTTTTTCTGTATTGAAAATCGACACCTATGTACGTCTGACAACCGGATCATGAAACTTGAATATATTTTCAAAATTTGAAGCCATCAATGAAGAAAATCGAACAAGAAACAGCTTGCGGAAATAATTTCAAAATCAGTAGTACTTTTGACACAAAGTTTTTACGGCGGCCATTTTTTTCAAAACTTCTCCACTTCAAATGTGTTTTTTTTATCGTACGAAATCACTGCAATACCAATAAAACTTATGTATTTAGAAAAAAAATGTCTGAATTTTAATTACAGATCAATTTTTTGCTCATACAATATATTTTTTCCCTTTTTCGAAGCAACTGAAGTTGGAAAAAATCTGACATTTTTGCCATCGCAAGGAAATGATTACGTAACGATAATCGCATTAGCGACCTCCCTAGTACTGACAGTTAGTGACAGCTTGCTGAACGCCAATGACAACTAAAACAAACACCCGCATGTAAAACTTAAATATCAATAAACATCCAAAATTCAATGGATTGAGTGTAAAGACGTCACCAAACGTTAGAAAAAAACCATCACTTTGTGTAATGGAGAGATACAGGTATCTGAAAATTGTTTTAAGTTTGATTGTGATATACTGATAAAAAATCAATATCAATACCAATAAAACCTACAGAGTATTGGCTGTCTTTCTGGGTCTTGTGTTGTTTTTTTTTTATCGTACCTTATCTTCTTTATTTCATTTTTATATACATACTAGGTACATCCGTATGAGACCCTTTCTCTTGATCATTACACAACCATTACGCATTTATCTATTTACCTTTTCTCATTTCAATTGTGTCAATTGAAAATGTCAGTAGTTGAACAATCTTATTTTTTGACATAAATAAGACCGTTTCTCAATTGATTTTTTTACATTTTCATTTCGGGGCCTTTTATAGCTGACTATGCGGTATGGGTTTTGCTCATTGTTGAAGGCCGTACGATGACCTCTAGTTGTTAATTTCTGTGTTATTTTGGTCTCTTGTTGAGAGTTGTCTAAATGACAATCATACCAAATCTTCTTTTTTTATATGTATAACTTACTATTTTAACGTTCTAAATAATATCAATATTGTAACATATATATCTGGTTTTTTTTAGCTGCAGTATGTTTTCAAATATGAAGGAAAGATGTTTCTAAATAATTACTAATTATCAAATTATAACATTTTTCATTAAAATGGACAATCTCTTGCGTAAAAGATTTTATCTGTTTATTTGTTTTGGTTACATGTCAAATCATTATTTTAAAATGGATATTTATAAATCAATTACCGCACCCAGGCAGTTAAAAAACTAATATGTATTCTATCATATTCACAACAGAAATTCAAGATGAATGATGCAGCTTTCTTATAAACCCTAAGTTAAGAAAGGTACCTGGTAGAATCAAAAGCCGTATAACAGAAAATGTGACTGCCGATGTCTGTTTCCCTGGTGGTCCATGTTACATTAACATACCATTTGTCTTCAAATGAACCATACTTTAATAACGATGATTTAACCATTCCAATTGGTGACACCGTGTTTATTTCTGAAATCCTAGGGAGATAGAACGTACAATACATTCAGCTTTCGAAAGTGACAATTTTCCTTTGGATTGATGGGTTTGTTCGATAATACTTTGAATGAACACTTGTACTTATTTCATATAGATATGAAATAATACAGGAAGTATAATGAACATTGATTAATTATTAATATTGAGTGTGTAAATACAATATGTACTATAAGAGTGATATTATCACCAAATTATGCAATAATACTTGTATATTCTATAATAGAAAAGCATGTTAAAACTTTGTAGAATATATTTGTGTCATTAAATTAAAGTTTAATTGGCACTAAAGCAATATCATATATCAGTTTACGGTAACTTTTGTTACGTAATATGATTATATATGCAATATAATATATACCATTATGTACAACAATACATGACAACTACTGAAATGCAGTTCTTTGATTTAGGAAAAGTACATATATTATGTGGAGATGTCAAACGTGTCTGCAGGCTTCCAATCTTCCATATTACCAGATAATTTATGAAACACGCAATACTTCACAAATTACGTAGGTACCCAACTGTTGCATAACAGAATGTTAAATCTGAAGTTTTCATGACGAGTTCAAATTTCTATTACTATTTTGTCGATGGAATGCTGTATCCCACATCTTCATAAATTAATATTGACTGACTGTATAATTGTATAATTGTAATAATGAGATCACCCCTAGTTTTTGGTGGGGTTCGTGTTGTTTATTCTTTAGTTTTCTATGTTGTGTCATGTGTACAATTGTTTGTCTGTTTGTCTTTTTCATTTTTAGCCATTGCTTTGTCAGTTTATTTTCGATTTATGAGTTTGACTGTCCCTCTGGTATATTTCGTCCCTCTTTTGTAATAATGAAGTCGCATTTTCTTAATTAATCATGCATATCAATCTGCTTTTATCAATTAGTCATAGATAAATCGAAGACTGCAAACGAATTTGTAGTATTGTGCACCTCCTTTTCGTACATTGAAAAAGTTTATAAACGTTTAGTGTACGCAAAAGTATTCCTTTCAAGTCTTTTAAATAATTAATCTAACTCACTTGGAATTGTTAGACGTTGTGCTAGCTATAATTGTCTTGTAATATGTTGTATTCGGTAAAATAAAAATAACTGCGCCATCCTGGTCTGTAGATGTATCTATCAAAGGTTTGTTGTCACACATTTCAGTAGATGAATAAACAAAAATAAGGAACTGCAACGATACGCTGCTGAGAGGATATGTTCCTATTTGAAAGGCGAAATCTTCAATTTGAAGAGCAACGGCATACCAACCTGTGCTACCAGTTGCATTATATGAGAGGATACAAGTTTCCTAAAACACAATTATGAATGTGTGCTTTAGTTATTACTTTGAGAAATCAATCTAATTGTATATGTAGGTTTTATCAAACTACTTGTAACTCACTAGTTTGAATCTTTGTTTGTTTTTTTCCGTATAATACTCGTGATTTTCTAATTTAAAAAAGGGGCGAAACAAACCAAAGGAACAGTAAAACTCATAAATCGAAAATAAACTGACAACGCCATGGCTACAAATTAAAAAAATCAAACAGACAAACAATAGTACACAAAAGACACTATGGAAAACTAAAGACTGATCAACACGAACCCCACCAAAAACTGGGGATATTCTCAGGTGCTCTGGAAGGGTAATCAGATCCTGCTCCACATGTGGAACCCGTCGTGTTGCTCGTGTAATTACAAACCCGGTGAATAGTCTAATTCGGTAGGTCACATTAATGAAAAGGGAAGGGGATTGTATTTACGATGTAAGAAACATATCCAATAACGGTCAACCAACTCGTGATGGCGTCCGTAAAATGTACGAAGGAATAATTTCAACTTCACCATTTGGAACTCATGGTATAATAGCTTCCTTGTAAGCAGCAGCCCTCTATGAAGGAAATCATGATAGGAAATACAAGATTAGTGCCTAACAAAACTGTGTGCGGTTTACGAATAAAGGCAACAGCAGTATACCGCTGGTCGAAATTTATAAAACGATTGAGAAAAATAATCCGGGTTACAAATTAAAATAGAGGGAAACACATCAAATATAAGAGGATAACTACGACACAACAGATAAACAACACTAAAATGTCACACACAGAAACGAACTATAATAGAACAACGGCCATTTTCCTTACTTGGTACACAATTGACCTTAAAAAGATCATATTGATTTTTGTTTTCAAAAATAGGCAGATCGGACGTATTATTACTTCTATTTTGACTATTTTAGTTTGAGATTTATCGTAATTATAAAAATGAGACTGAAATATTGTTTTTGTTAAGATCAACAAAAATTTCACCTGGGGTAGCCTTGCGTACAGTGTATTTAAGAATTCCTCTTCGAAAAATGACTTGTTTATTGGTATAAAACATCCTATTTATAAACTTTCTCATTTTTCTAAGCAAAATATAAGAAATGTCAATTCTTACCTTTCATACATTGAGTTTCATTGATTAAACATAATGTGGACTCGTCCAGTGTCCAGCTTGAAGGTCATTTGAGATATTATGCACATTCATGCACTTTCTGATTTAATTAATATACATGTATTGTAACCATCAACAGTTTTAAGGTAAATTAATTACTATTAACTTATGCCAATCAAATTGCGTAGGATTTAAACATTGAGTGGTCCAAATCATAATAAGTAATAGGGATAAACTGTGTATGAAGGAAATGACAAAGATTTTAAGTTCTCTTTTTTGCAATTTCGGATAAAAAAATCATTTTTTCCGTAATTTAAAAACAAAACATGACGTTCTGTATTGGTATAGTTATCTGATCTTTTATTTGCATATTTAAGGGGGCTCTATGGAATAAATCCATATTTGGGATTTCGCCTTTTATTTAGCTATAAATTAAATTAATCATATACTGAATAGAAAAATAATAAATAAATTAACGTGAAGCTTTTAAGAGCCTGTGTCGCTCACCTTGGTCTATGTGCATATTAAACAAAGGACGCAGATGGATTCATGACAAAATTGTGTTTTGGTGATGGTGATGTGTTTGAAGTTCTTACTTTACCGAACATTATTGCTACTTACAACTATCTCTATCTATAATGTACTTTGCCCATTAGTAACAGAGGAAATTATTTTGTAAAAATTAACAAAAATTTACCAAATTAATGAAATTGTTAAAAAGTTGAAGTTGAAGTTGAAGAGCATTTAGGATCCAAAATTCCAAAAAGTGGTGCCAAATACGGCTAAAGTAATCTATTCCTGGGATTAGAAAATCCTTAGTTTTTCGAAAATTCAAAGTTTTATATTCAGGAAATTTATAAAAATGACCACATAATTGATATTCATGTCAACACCGAAGTGCTGACTACTGGGCTGGTGATACCCTCGGGGACGAAACGTCCACCAGCAGTGGCATCGACCTAGTGGTGTAAATAGTTATCAAAGGTACCAGGATTATAATTTAGTATGCCAGACGTGCGTTTCGTCTACATAAGTCTCATCAGTGACGCTCATATCAAAATATTTATTTATAAAGCCAAACAAGTACGAAGTTGAAGAGCATTGAGGATCCAAAATTCCAAAAAGTGGTGCCAAATACGGCTAAGGTAATCTATTCCTTATGACAGTTGTTATCCATTCGTTTGATGTGCTTGGACTTTTGATTTTGCCTTTTGATTTTTGATTTTCCTTTTTGAATTTTCCTCGGAGTTCAGTATTTTTGTGTTTTTACTTTTTCCTGGGATAAGAAAATCCTTAGTTTTTCGAAAATTCAAAGTTTTAAATTCAGGAAATTTATAAAAATGACCACATAATTGATATTCATGTCAACACCGAAGTGCTGACTACTGGGCTGGTGATACCCTCGGGGACGAAACGTCCACCAGCAGTGGCATCGACCTAGTGGTGTGAATAGTTATCAAAGGTACCAGGATTATAATTTAGTACGCCAGACGCGTCTATAATAGTATTCAAGATAATAACCAAAAACGACAAAATTTCTTTAAAATTACCAATTCAGGGGCAGCGACCCAACAACCGGTTGTCCGATTTATCTGAAAATTTCAGAGCAGATAGATCTTGACTTGATACACAATTTAACTCTGTCAGATTTGCTCTTAATGCTTTGGTTTTTGAGTTATAAGCCAAAAACTACATTTTACCCCTATGTTCTATTTTTAGCCATGGTGGCCATCTTGGTTGGTTGGCCGGGTCACCGGACACATCTTTTAAACTAATTACCCAAATAATGATTGTGGCCAAGTTTGGTTAAATTTGACCCAGTAGTTTTAGAGGACAAGATTTTTGTAAAAGTTAACGATGACGGACGACGACGACGGACGACGCCGGACGCCGGACGCCAAGTATTGAGAAAAGCACACTTGGCCCTTTTGGCAAGGTGAGCTAAAAAGTAGGTTTCACAGTTTCACAATCTGCCTCCGTAAGAAGCATGCATTTTTGTAAAGGTTCTAATAGGAGAAATAGATGTATTATCAAATTAAAAAATGAACTAAATTACAGAAATGGCTTATATTTTACAATTGTTTTATTTAAGTTCTAGTGCAGCGGCTACAATCATATGTCAGTGTGCACATCCTGCAATAAGCCTGAAATTTGGCATGGCCATTCCTCACCTATTACTCTTTCATATTAGATAGGGAGGTACTCTAAAAAAATGCACCTCTTCCGGTAAAAGTCGAAATGGCGAACATATAAAAGACTGATATATGAAAAGGAGTAATAATCATGCTACTATCAGTATATTCGGCAACAACCTTTGTTATGTGCTACTTTTGGATATATTATATAGATAAGATGTATTCAAAAACCGTACTTTCCGTAAAATCCAATATGGTGAACATAGTACTAAAATAAGAGTTATTTTGGAGAAGTTAATTGAAATGTGTTTTATTGTAATGGTACTGTCATTATATTGTGTAGGATACCTTTCTTTGGTCCTTCTCATGAACATAATCTTTAGACCTAATGTCTTTAAAACCCCTACTTCTGGTAATATTCAATATGGCGAACAAATAAATATCAATGTTTAGTTTTAATTTTCAACATTTTTAAAATATAAAACAAGTGGTTTTTGTGCATTAACGTTTGATTTTCAGTTATCCTCAAACCACTTATTTTCTATAATGTTTAAAATGTTTTTTAATAACAAGTTAACACTTCCAGTAAACAATATGCTGTAAATTTTAGAGATGAGTACTCAATCTGTATCCTCGATGAAGAGATTTTGATAGATAGATAAAAACAAAATAAAGACACTTAAACAATTTTAAAATTAATAATATTTGGTAGCAAATACATGTTTTTCACAATCCCCACCATAATCAAATCAAACAGTGTATAGGATTTTCCAAATTTACAACGACCTCGGCATCCTTTCTTACATTCACAATGTATAAGCTCCTGACAAGATGATGAAGATTAATAAAGAGTTGCCCAAAATGGTTCTAATTGACCATGTTTGTCCCTTCGCCATCCATTAGAGCCTAGACTAGGTTGCATAAGAACAAATTTCAATTCATCGAACACCCGCCTCAGTATATTGCACTTCTAACATGCTGGAAAAGACATCTGGGTGTATGTGTTTGATGCAGTGCGACACGGACTTAAACAAAAAGTTGGTACTGGTGTTGCTGTCATTCCTGTTTCGCTTTTCCGTGACATAGAGGCAGAGGAACAATGCATTATGGTGTGCTTTTGAGAGTTGAAAAAGCTTTAGATATTTATCCTGACCATGACCTTTCAAATGAACTAGGAATTGAGTGAATACATCCACTTCTTGTGTTACCTGCCTTTTACCAGTTGTGATACGGTTTCTTCGTTTACTCGAAAGGGGAAAAAAGACTGCGTGGGAGCCATGCATGGCATTTGAAGATGTCACATTAACATTTATAATGATGATTGATCAGCCTACCTCACCAGATATGGATTTGATAATTTCATTGAGAGAACAATACGTGGTTTTGATGAACGATCGAACGAACTCATCAGAAGCAAAAGGAACGACATATTAAGGCTATTCCCCCGACTCTATCTAGTCTTTTTCAGCATGTAAACGTGCAATACTAGTATACCAAGGTGGTTGTGTATTGGAAACAAGCTTGGAATTGGTTCCTATGCTAACTACTTCAGACGCTTATGGATGGCGAAAGGACAAAGATGATCAATAGCAACCCTTTTAATCAATCCTGTGTGAGGCCTCATCATCTTGTCAGGAGCTTGTACATTATGAATGAAAGAAAGGATGCCGCAGTCGTAGTAAATGTGGAAAACCGGGTCTCCCGTACACTGAGTCGTGTGGTGCGTGTCGGTGATTGTGAATAAACATGTATTTGTGGCCCTATATTAGTAATTTTAAAGACGTTAAAGTACTTCAGTTACTTTTTTTAAAAGATTAAACAATCTATCAATAACACTTCTTCGAGGATACAGATTGAGTACTTATCTCTAGAATGTATGGCAAATTGTTTATTGGTAGTGTTAAGTCTTTATTAAAACATTTCAAACAATAGGTGGGTTGAGGATAACTCAAAGTCAAAAGTTAATGACTGGCACAAAAAACTTTTTTTTTACATGTTGATAAAAAGTTTAACATATTAAATTAAATTTTGATTTATATACCACCATATTGGATATTACCGGAAGTAGAGGTTTTCAAGACAAATGTCCTATATAATGTATTCATGAGAAGCACGAAAGAATAGCTCCTTAACATTATGATGAAAGAAGCAATACCTTAAAATACATTTCAATTACCTTCCCTAAAACATACGCTTATTTCGGTACAATGTCTGCCATATTGGATTCTACCAAAAGTAGGGTTTTAAAGTCATATTATCTATAAAATATATCTAAAGGTAGCACAGAACAAAGGTTTGTGCCGAATATAATGAAAGTAGCAAGATTATAACAACCTTTCACATACCAGCCATCGATATAGGGCTGATTTAAGAATAATGTCCGCCATATTAGATTTTACCGGAAGTGGTTCAGTTTTTCAGATTGCCTTCCTATCTGAAATCAAAGAGTAATGCTAGAGGAAGCTTGGTGCCAAGTTTTCACGAAGCTGCCGTACTATACAGCTTATTTGAAAATAATAATAAAAAATAGGTAACAGGTGAGTAAAAAAAAGATATTGCAGTCTTAATGCAGAAACATTGCAATTTTGCACCAAAGGCAGATAATTTTGAGCTTTTTCAATGATCATGATGATATAAACATTTTAAATGTCATCTGAGGCCAAAACTATTCAATTGTTTTGGTTGATTTTTGTACCATTTACATGATATAATGAAGTAACAACTGAAAGTGTAATAAACAAAATTTGTAATGAAAAAGAAATATGTGAACTTTTGCTGATAATTTTTACCCTCGAACCTCATTTATGCAATGGAAAGTTTGGGCTTTTAAATTCTGCATAATCATTAACATAAAACAGCAAATTCGCCCTTTTGAAATATTTAACCTTTCTCAAAAAATACGTGAATACAAAGTAATGTAAATGCTTTCTTAAAATTCTACCAAAAATTCATTCTGATTGGTATAGTAGTATTGTAATAAAGTGCGTTGATATGAATAGTACTAGTGGTATAGCAAATATCGAATTCCCTTACAAAATGTTATCACACACTATAGTAGATCAGTACTGGTCATTTTGCTCTTTCTAATTCGTTTAAGTGTTATACCTCAATGAGGTAAAATTGTCCTGCTGGATTAACATGTATCTAATTAAATATGATTGTTGTTTTGGGGACTTTTTCTTACATGGAATGTGTTTTTGTTTGGCCTCTCCTTTTGTTCTGACTGTTGCTTGTAGAACTATGACGATCTATGAGGATGTAAACGATTAATAATAATGGGATGTATCGAAAACATTTAAGATTATTTTGACCCAATAAGAGTGTTTAAATTTGGTGCGTCGACAAATCTTTTCTTGATTTTAAAAATACCTTCATCATGACGTTCAAATCGAAACAAAATGACGGTTCAAAACATAGCGTTGGTTCGTTTAAAAAAGACTGAATTAATTATTGTTAACGATCTAACGCTTATCCATTTTGTCGTTTATTAAATCTCTCGACAAATAATCACCTAATTATCTTAATCCTTTCATGTTCCTATTGGTACTCTTGAGACGATAGGATAAGTTTTCATGAAACTAGTTTGCGTTGAGTCTTGAATCTTAGACTTACATCAGTGTGTAAGGGCTCAAACCAATACTCTATATAACAGCTTCGTAAACAGAAAATAGGAAATAAGCCAATTCAAACTTCTGTGTCATTTTGGTCTATTGTCTCTTTGGCAATCATACCACATTTTCCTTTTTATATTTAATTAAATTAAGCTCAAAAAGAAAATAATTGAACATAATTTGATGAGTCAATTTCAACCACCAATGTTAAAAGTGTTGATTCTAGAAAGAAGTAAACAAGGTTTATAAATAAACTGACGTAACGGCAATGGTTTAACTATGAGTAACATACTGTATTGAGAACAGAACCGTTTAAGCCGTTGCACACCCCTCCACATTCATCTACTATATCATCATTCGCCCACCTGCATTTAACCATGTCTCCATCCTCGTCGTCAACTGTATTGAAAAGAATGATGTGTAATATTATATATAAAGTTTTATGTTTTCA
Organism: Mytilus galloprovincialis; assembly: GCF_965363235.1. Lineage (NCBI taxonomy): Eukaryota > Metazoa > Mollusca > Bivalvia > Mytilida > Mytilidae > Mytilus > Mytilus galloprovincialis. Next base: position 75,459,956 of record NC_134845.1, on the reverse strand, counting down.
TGCTTACTAATATAAATTGTCAAACGATCCTAAGATCGAAAATTATTAAAGGCGACATTCATTTGATTTTTGTAGTTGACAGAGAGCATTACAGAAAATGATGCATATCTATTAATTCAAAGGAAAATATATATGTTGCTATGTTGGAATTGCCGCGCGAATTTATTTTTCAATGCTATAATGTGAACAAAATTGGTCACTACATGTTGTGGTCCATAAAGACTGTTAATAATCATTTAAATCATGCCTAATTAAATATTATTAGTTTAATTTGCTTTTGTCAGGTTATAATATACATTTCCCTTCTGCCAGTCGTACCTCTTGGGTAATATATGTATCCACATTTTTAGGGAGTTGTATAATGAATGTACATACTGTTAATTAATGGGTTAAATTGTTTAGTTGCCGCATCAGGTGGACAGGATTTATTACATGTATAGACGGATTTTTCTATAACTGACCTAGAAAACATGGGCGCATCCATTAACCTCTCACGTGACCGATCCGCCATTACAACCGTGAAAAATATCGCACGTGTATTGATCAAAACATTATCGATTTTCTGTTTACATTTGTATTTCCTTAATTTTCTTATTTATTTTACTATGAATATTGCCGAAAGTTATTAAAAGGTGGAGGTATTTCTTGTGCAGTTAAAAGTTGTACAAATAATCGTAGAAAATTTCAGATGTGGAAAAACTCAATAAATAAAATATGTAACTGTACAAGTTGTGCCGACTACACACAATACGTTTTAAAAAAACAATAAAAAAACTTGATACACTGGCAGACGAATGTTGACACGTCGTCAAACTTAAATTATCTATAAAAACTATTCCGATGATTACAGTTCATCTGCCTCTGTTTGTATAGAATACCTACACATCAGATGCGGATCCAGGATTTTGAAAAGGGGGGACCACAGGTCCCCAAACAAAACACAATTTGTAGTGGAAGCGGTAAAAAAAATGGATTCACCATGAATGAAGCTTCATTAGGGGGCTCGGGCACCCTCCTCAATCCGTTCCTGTACATTTCTTTAGATACATGTAATAACAATGAAACCTACCCCGAGGCCACATGCAGGGTTACGTAGTTATAATCTGATGCATATCAACCAAGTATGAAAAGAAGATTTTTTTATACATAGATGATTATCTTTGTGCTTCAAAATGGACAGTCGTTCCAACAACATAAGCTCAGACAAACATATTGCTAACAGACGAGTGAGGAGACGAGTAAGGAGCTCAAACTTTAATAAAAGGGGGAAAATATTTTATTCAGTGGTGTCAGTTCTTGATGAAAACTTAGTTTATAAGCTTTAAGCTATAAAGGGCCCCAAAATTACTTGTGTAAAACCATATATCCACTTTGTATACAGTATTTTCTGTTGAAACTTGATTTGAACTTTCATCAGTCGATTATTATGTGCATGAATTATGAAATTTTACACATTAGAAAAGATTTTTCAAAGGTCTTTGTGATCAAATAGGTTACTAGAACCTACGGAAGCATAGCCATAATGCAACAACCAGAAATTCCGGCAGTTCACTGAGAAGGATGATGGTCCAATATACATCCCTAATGTAATACTTTAATACTGTACTATATACATCGTGAATTTATAGAGGGGTATAATACCAATAGGTCTTCGACACATCGAGATAATCCCGCACCCGGAGGCGGGCTACTTGCCCGTTAACAAAGATATGTACTTGTTCAGTGAAGTGGACGTCAAACTAAACATCTAAGCATACAGATGAACTAACTTTTGAAACATCATACAAGACTATAAACAAAGGCCTGAGGGTCCTGACTTGGACCAGGCGCAAAAATGCGGTGGGGTTAAACAAATATACATCTAGCCAATGAAGATTAAACAAACACACAACAATGTGCAAAGTAAAACTCGGTTTAAAAGAAGCCCAGTAATTTTTTCTGCAAAAGAAATCAGAATCGAACACTTAATAACTATATGATAACATGGGTTATCTTCTTCGGCCAAATTAAATCGCAAATTTTACATATGTCCCGACGCCATACGCAAACGTAACTCAATTTTTAGCAGTATACGTGAGTCGAACCACATGCAAAAAAAGTCGTTTCTGTGAAAAGCTTATCATCAAACGGTTCATGTATATAGGTATATGTTTTTCAAATTATCTAAGTAACCGCGCGCCGAAGAAAAAGCATGCTGTCGAATTATAGGACCGTCGGATTAGAAGATTGTTGAATTTTATTTCCGACCACAGACATTTTTTTTTAGTTCAATAAAACTACACCTGTTTTTTTCCGGATTTATGACATTTGACCCGGCAAGACATTTTATTTTTATTTATGAATGTGTCATAATAATCAATATATTTTAATCGATTAGTAACCTGGGTATTAACATTCATATATATTTTGTCCGGGTTAAAACGTATCAAATACCGTGAGTTATATTTAAGGACACCGGACACCTGACCTAAAACACAATTATACTTTTAATAATTTTAATCTCCATTAAATATCTAATTACTTTATTATTTATTCTGTAATTTACCGAGATCAAGTACGCTTCACATTCTTGTGTTTACGTTAATTGCATGCGGTCTGAGAGATAGATGTATATCTTGTTTACATTTTTTTCACGGTTGTAATGGCGATCGCTACTACCACGACGCCTAGGAGTCGCATCACAAACTAAGGCAGATAATTGGAAAAACCTGTCTATAGCATATCAACAAAAAGGGTCAGGAAAATATAATTTTTGGTCATTTTGCCTCAGTACAATGGAAAGATTTTCGTTCTTATTATCATGATTATTAGTTTACGTCATGAGTGAAACATAATCTGCTTATCCCGGTGCACTTGAAATCAACCAAAATGATGGTGGGGTTCGTTTTATTCTTCGATTGATATATTTAATATGTTCAGTTGGTATTTGACACTTTGTCTGTTTTTAACATCGAGAAACCTCTTATTATTGCTACCTTTTGTCTGCCAATGCAAGTATCTGTATAAATATTAAAGGTTTGTTTTGTTTTGTTCAAGAACAAGTGATATGCTAAACAGTTGTTTTTCTTGATTTCTACGACACTTATAAAAATAGAAATACCAAATAAATATTGGATAGACACACTGCTCTGCAAAGCATAGAGTAAGAAGTACCAATCTGTGTAATTATTGAAGCTTCAATTTACAGGTTTTGCAGTTTTTAAAATGTAAGGTAAAAATGTAAAAACAGACACATTCCTTTATAATTGATTTAACTATGAGAAAGATTTTTCGGTCTATCTTTTAGACGATTTTTGGTGACTTTGATTCCTATGTTTACAAAATTCTTTACACTTGAACACATTTCCAACGATTGTGTTCATGAAGAACAGTGTTTTATTTTCTCTTATGAATATACCTTGAATATGAATTGAGTATGAACAACCTTGTTTTACTCTAACAACAGGCTGCATTGCAGATATTGGTGACGTGTTAATCATCCCTGTATCCGAGCGAATAGTTAAATCTGCTTCCGTTAGCATGAAAATAGCCTTTGAACTACCACTTTCGACCAGGTCTATCCAGCAACAATCTTCATACCTTCATAAGAAAACATGAAACATTGTTGTGTTACACCGTAGCCCATGTCTTCGTAAGCTACAAAACCTGAATCAATCATGGTGAATGTATATGCGATATTGATAAGGTCAGTCAAACACATATAGGCAAACACTATGCAAATCAACCAGTTTGAAAAAATATTGATTTTTTTATAAGAGAAAGCATACTCATTGTTATACATTGTACAGAAGTGACAATTGAAGGAACGTTGAATTTTACTATTTGGACCCTTTACGAAAACTATGAAATTTTAGTAAATAGTTATCAAAGGTATTATGTTTATAATTTAATACGTCAGACGCGCGTTTGGTGTACATAAGACTCATCAGTGACGCTCAGATCAAAATACATATAAAGCCAAACAAGTACAAAGTTGAAGAGTTTTGAGGACCCAAAATAATAACAAAGCTGATCATGTCTGTTCCGAAGGTTGAAACATCATGTTGGAATATGTTGATTGCCTAATGAGGGCCCGTATATAATTTGATCAAATTGCAATTGTGATACATGTTTAGAAAATTTTGAAGATGTATTGAAAACGTTGTATGAAAAAAAAATCAGACTTAAACCAAAGTTGAGGAAATGTTATCTTTTTAGAAGAATTAGATGTGATGAGATGGGATGAAATTGTAAATGAAAGAACTATCAACAAATTCAACAGGAGCATGATTTGAACACGTCAACTATGAGCAAAATCGATTAGCATCATTTAGTAAGCTACATGTATGAAATGTCACTGAACAAAAAAAAATTATCGAATTCAAAAGAGAAAACACCAACGGCTAGAACAATAAACGAAAAACAATTATAGTAAATCGCATCCTATAACGGCAACCCTTAATTAAGTTATCGTTGCTTGGGATAACCAGATGAGTAGTTGTTGTGTTACTAGGGCAAAATGTGTTTGTCAAGTTTGATAAAATACTCTCATCAGGTCATTCTCCAAATAGTGATTACCAGTCCTCATCAAATACGGGTCGGATCAAGAATCCCCTTCGTCGTTGGGATGGAGTGACAAACAAAAAAGGGTAAAGAGAACATCTTGAAGCAAAGATGTACTTTTAAATATTTTCCAACTAAGGGATTCCGGTGAATAGGAAAATGTATTTAATCTCCTTTTGATTTGACAAACAGCCATACAAGGAGAGTTACGTTTGAAAAATACGCAGCCACATCTTGTCGGAAAGGAAATGGAGAAGATAAATATAACATGTTTATAATGGCTAGTAAAGAGAAAGTGTTACGCCGCCCTCTCTTTCACCATCCTCCAATTTGGAAGTCAAAATTTTCCATTCTTCATTCCGGTAAAAACTAGCCGGGCATTTAGTAATTACAATATTTGTCTAAATTTGTTTTCGTTGAAATACCTTTGTCATGTTCATCTAGACGTTAAATCAATGAAAACATATTTACGATTAGACAACACATTTCCAAGCGTTATACATATCTGATAGACGGGTTACTTTCAGTCTATTCAATATCAAAGGCAACATATAAATGCTATTGATTATCAAATAAATATATGTTTAAAAACAATAACATTACAGATCATTTGGGTGCATATTCAAATCTATTATCTCTCAAAACGTCAGACTAAATAATTCTGTTGATGCTCTATTGATCACCTGGGTGTCATGAATAAATTTCTGTTGAGTGATTAATTGGTGAAATAATTGATCAATTTTCGAGCGTCACTGATGAGTCTTTTGTAGACGAAACGCGCGTCTGGCGTATATACTAAATTTAGTCCTGGTATCTATGATGAGTTTATTTACAACCACTGGGTCGATGCCACTGCTGGTGGAGATTTATTTCCCCGAGGATATCACAAGCCCAGTAGTCAGCATTTTTGTGCTGACATGAATTTTCATTGATATGGTTATATTTATAAATTTACTGTTGAAATTCTAAGGCTTTTCTACCAAAGGCATATATAACCTTAGCTGTATTTGGCAAAACTTTTAGGAAATTTGGTCCTCAATGCTCTTCAACTTCGAACTTTATTTGGCCTTTTTAACTTTTTTGGATTCGAGCGTCACTGATGAGTCTTTTGTAGACGAAACGCCCATCTGGCGTATATACTAAACTTAGTCTTTATATCTATGATGAGTTTATTTACTGGTATGCATGCACATTGAATCGAGAATTATAAGCCTGCTATGTTTCATGGAAGGTGATTTTAAAAAATGTGTTTTTGACATCGTGCATTAATTCTTTTTTGAAATTAATTATAAAAGAGGGACGAGAGATACCAAAGGGACAGTCAAACTCATAAATCTAAAACAAACTGACAACGCCATGGCTAAAAATGAAAAAGACAAACAGAAAAACAATAGTACACATGACACAACATAGAAAACTAAAGAATAAACAACACGAACCCCACAAAAAACTAGTGTTGATCTCAGGTGCTCCAGAAGGGTAAGCAGATCCTGCTCCACATGTGGCACCCGTCGTGTTGCTTATGTGATTACAAATCCGGTAAATAGTCTAATTCGGTATGTCACATTCATGAAAGGGAAGGGGATTGTAGTTACGACGTAAGGAACATATCCGATATCATTTGTGAAACGGTTATTCCATAACGGTCAACCAACTCGTGATGGCGTCCGTAAAATTTACGAAGGGATGATTTCAACTTCACAATTTGGAACTCTTGGTTTAATAGCTTCCTTGTGAGCAGTAACCCTCTATCAAGAAAATCATGATAGGAAATGCAAGCACGGGAATATCGTATCAATTGGGAGATAAATACCCCGTATGCAGGTGCTGCTGGAATGTTGCTACTTAGAAATGGAAAGTTCACAATTGGAAAGCTGAAGTCATCTCTTTTGTCGTAAAGTTTTGTTTTCAACCGACCCTCATTGTCAATTTCTAGATGTAAGTCAAGATATGAAGCCGACTTAACTGTATCTGTAGTATCCTTTATCTCCAATTCGATGGGATAGATGCATTTCACAAAGTCACCAAATTTTGAATTGTTTAGTGAATTTAACTTATTAGATTATATATTTTGCAATTAATGTTAATTTGTTTTTTAAATAAAATTGGTGAACCATGTAGAAAAAATAAATGGTCTCCGTACCTATATACATGGTTCACCAATTTAATTTGAAAATAAATTACGAACAATTTAAAATTATGTTTGATGTATATATCTATTCAATGTTGAGGTATTTAATTGTGTTCATTTTAACGTAAATTTTCCAAATAATAGTTTGAAGTTAAACCTGCCATTGTATGTACTTCGAGATTCCGCCAGTTGAGACGCACCCTTGATTGACTGCATGGGTACAGCGGATCCATGTAAACTCCCTAATGATTAATGGAGATGTGTCCTTTACAATATTATCCAACCACCAGAACAATCCCCACCCAACACCATCCAAGGGAGCGTGTAGGATACCGGGAAGTCTGTTATTATGGTGAAACAAGATGAAGTACTCGTAGAGAACCACCATTAAATAGGAAGTTAATTAATCGTTTATATAACGTACCCAAACAACAGTATTTTGTCATAAGTTTCGTTTGAAGGGATGTATACTGTTCTTTCTCCAATTGTGTAATCTTCATCAATACTATAATCAGTACAAAAGTACGACATCGGAATTGTACTGTTGCAACCAGAGTAGCATGTCAGGTGCCCTTCTCCTTCTATCAGATTTCCGTTCAACAGTTGTTGTTCAGTGCATTCATGGTACTTATAAATAGGACGGTAGGATACTTTGTATGTTACGGCCACCTATGGGAAGAGATAACAAGTGTTAGTTCAGAAAAATGTTAATATAATTTTTTTGGCGATTTGAAAGTTCCAAATTGAGTTCATTAACGATATGTTGTGACCACATAAGATAGCAGAACCATTAACTGTTGTTCTATGTTAAAAAGACAAAACAAAAACAAAAAACAGAACAATTGTGTAATAGTAAACGTTAATGAAATGATATGAATGCTATTACATACGTAACTCTGACAGCTTTATGAAATCAGAAAGGTTAGTTGCCCGTCACAGGTACTATTCTATATGTTTCGTTTTAAAACCGGCAGGCAAATTTGAACCAAATAGAACATGAGTAAAAACCCTTCCATTTGATAAACTAAATAACCGGGTTTTTAGAACGTGAATAGAGATTTTGTACAATTATAATACACCAAAAGCTGTTATGATAAACAAAAACAACATGAACAAACTGGAACCACTAGATTACAGGCTCGGAAATGCATACAGGTAGGTAGAATGTGGCGCATTTGAGCACTTTGTTTTTACTTTTATTTTTATTTTGTAACTCGGTTTTACAGTCTATATTTAAGTGTATATTGTCTAATAATTATTTTGACAAGGTCTCCAGATTAAATCACATGATGCTTGACAAAATGTTAATCATATAATAATATTATCATTGCTTTTATTTCAAGATGGTCATAAAATAGTTATGTATTTGTTATATATGAATACAATTATACCACATGAATTTTCGATCTGCAAGGTCTTGATACATTGTATGTTCAATTACTGTTCCTTTCTTCAGCTAAGTTTTGATTTTTTAATTTCACAATGTTGCGTTTTAAGTTTTTTCTAAGTCGGCATAGTACCACAACATATATATTATTTCATAATTAAAATAGTATGTTAATGGTCGTATTAATTTTTAAAAATGTAGGACATCGCAAACACCACCGTTTTACATTGTCGATATAAAGTAAGTTAAACGTTTAAATTTTTTTATCTATACTATTATTCGATTTGTTTCAATTTTGATTTACAACAGCACCCTTTTCGAATAGAACCTCGTATCTTACAGCTGGAAGGAAATCATAATTAATGATTTGTTTCTGTAGTAAATGTGACCGTCATAACTACTAACCTTCAAATGATATATTCAGCTTAGATATGGTTATGACATTTTTATTTTCATTAGACTCTACATGGACCGAATTGCCGTATGGCCTTAAAGGTATAAGAATCTATAGTATCATTCTTAAAAACTATTGGATAATATTTATATTATACCTTCACTAAATAATGTAAATTCAGAAATTATTGCATGCATTTATTATTACAAATTTTGAAGAATTAACAAATATGCCAGACTATCGCTATTTTGTGTATTTTTTCTTTGATCTTTTATTATGATAATTTTTAATATCATGCTACTGGCTTGAGAAAAATCATCGCTAGAAACTAAGGAGGCACGTGGCGTTGCTAATGAAATTGACATGAAATTGACATGAAAGTGACAACGTCGTCATATGTAAAATAGCGATAACAGATTATCATTGGTCATCTCAACTCGATTGCTTTTCTTGCTTTCGCCTTACCGGCTCAAGCGAGAAAATCATTCTCGTTGAGATGATTAACGATTATCTATAATTATTTATAGCAATTTTAGGGAAATATGCATACAGATATTTCTTCCGAATATAAAAATGCAATTTTTTGTTATTGCGATACTCATCCTGTCGCATAATTTGCATAAATAAGAAAATAGTTGGCTGCTTGGTCGGATGGTACAAATTTAGTACGCGCATACATTTTTTTTCAGTATGTGTTAATCCTTTTATTTATAGAAAATGTTCTCGGAATAACATGCATTATGTGATAAGCGAATATCTATAATATGCACGACAACTTTGGAAATAGAATCAAAACTCATCTGGCAAAACATAACTGATTAATCATAAATAAATCCAGGCATCAAACCCTCATTTCGGCTTCTTATGGCTTATTGGTGTTATTCGAATAACACAAAAATGGAAAATAAAAAAAAGTACGATTTCGAAGAGCATTTAAAACAGAAAGTTTTAAAAATTAAAAAAAACCAATACGACTAAACCAATCTATTCCTGAATCATTCCTAGGGGTAGAAAACCCTAATATAAAACAATAGGGTTTTATTGCACATCGCTTGTTTTCTCCCATGTTTATTATTTGTGGCAAAAAGCATCATTATACCTAGCAAAACTCTTTTAAAATCTATTTTCAATGGTGGACATTATTTTGGTCTTTTTCGTCAGACAGTTTATAATCTCCAAGTCTTGAATTATTTAGGTCACTTGTAATGACATATTAACATGGGGTTGTAATAAATATACTAGATGGTCTATTTGAATCAATACGTTTGTAAATACACTATATTACAGAAAATCACTTTGGTTATATCAAGCTTGTTAGCAGCAGATAAGTAAACGTTCTCGTAAATAGCAACGATACACATAATTTGAAGTATAATTACACCTTATGTAAGAATCCTGGGTTTTGATTGGTTGATAGCCAGTGTATTTTTCACCAATTTACTGTAATCAAATGAATATCGTTCATTTTTTAACGCCGCCGGGGTATCTGCAAAAAGGATATGCCTGTTTACCCTCTCTGTCGTGTTATTTGCCAAAAACTACTCTATCCGACTGGACGCTTGTAACGTAACGATCATCAATGCGTTTTTGAACATTAACATTCGGTGTAATTAAACAGATATAGCATGTTCTTGAGGGGTATTTGCCAAAAATATCAGTCTTGAGAATGAATTTCCCTCGCCATAAGGCTCGCGAAATTTGACATTCTCTCGACTGGTATTTTTCGCAAATACCCCTCCTTAACATGATATATCTGTTTAAAAGCGAAATGTCTATACAATTTCACAATTTCTCTACTTTTGTAGCAAACAATGAGTGCAGTAGGCATATTTTATAATGGGTATATATGCCTGCTTCGAGGTCAGAGACGTTCAGGGGAAATGTTCAAAAGGAGAGATTGATATGCAGAAAAGATTAAGACTTTTGAAGGCAAATTACTAGGCCAATTGAAACGGACCTTATCCCGATGTGAACTAATACAACTGTAGACTACAGAAACAGACAAGACATCCAGATTAAAAACCATTATGCCATAAAAAAAATCTTATTAGAATTCTTTTTTTTTCTTATTTGTTTTGGATCATATACCTTTATTTTGTGACATGCAAATGAATTCAGTAAATTGGATCGTAGATGCTACAACAGCATATGCGCATGTAGTACTGAAGGACGTTTGTTCGATACTTGGTAAATCCGAACATTCTGAGGACTAGCTCGTTAAATATGTGCCTGGTACATACAAGCTCCTCGAAAATCCAGGCTTATTATATTGTTTGCCAGATTCGCCTTTCGTCTACAAAAGACTCAGCAGAGTGTGAAGCTCGAATAAAACAGTTAAGAAAGTACGAGTTTGAAGATCATTGAGGATTCAAAATTCTATAAGTGCATATAAGGTTTATATTTTCACTGGTTAGAAATTACTGATTATTTCTAACAAATTAAAGTTTTGTTATCCATCAATTGATAAATATGATCACATCAACAATTATTAATGGCAACACTGAAATACTGATTTTTAAGCCATTGGAGAGGAGAAGTGCGATTGACATAATGGAGAAGTTATGTCGAACAGGTGTTTTTAAAAGAATAAAAATATTACGCATATAATTTCGTTCGTCAAACCATCATTGCGTATACAAACGATTCACCGCTGAGCTCTAATAAAACAAATTAAAACGCCATTTAACCTACTGATTTTGTAAGCATTAAGGAATTAAAATTCTGAAGAAAAGCATATTGATGTTTCATCTATCTTTCCATCTACATGTATCTTTGGTTCCATAGTCCGACTATCCGAGAGGATATCGCGGACTTTCATCAACCTTTGTATTGGTTACAGATCGAGTTGGTCAATTGTGCGTTTTGCTTTCTTCTTGCATCGACTATGTTGAGAAGACTGATATGGTGTGTCTGGTCGTTCCAAGATGGACATAGCTGTAGTAACTGCCTCTGGCAATGGAATTATTGATGGCGACGTGTGTGGTGGTGTGCAAAGTAACTTGGGATTATCTAAATCAAATCCCTCGTCAAAGTTAATCCGACACCTATTACCTCTGTTGTTGGTTTGGTGGAGATAATCATGGCGATGACATGGCTTCCTGTGATTTAATGGACTGATAACAGTGTCCGTCTAATTACGACCCCCTCATGTTCACCTTGATATTTGGTAGGTGTTATCTCGCTGATTACCTCTAGCGATGTTCTGGCATCTGTCTGATGGTTCTGGTCTACGCTGTCGGTGAATGGTATATCTTCAGCAGAGGTTACAACAGAGCTCCTGGCCTGCATCCACTGGTCGTAACACTTGGAGTCCCTTCTCCTGGTGGATGGTGGTTTGTTCTATTTTATGGGCGGCTTGGGTATACTGGAGGATGCCTCTGGTTTCTTAGCTTTGTTCCACGTTAACTAAACTGTTTGATCCACAAAGAGTTATTTTTGTATACATTTTCATTTGTTAGCACAAACTAAGCGTAATTGTCATTTTGAATTACGGACTAAACTTCTGGCTACAGCAAAATGATCCAAGAGAAAAATTGACACAAGAAATTGTAAAATAAACCAAACTAAACCTAAAGTATGTGTATTTGAATAAAGACATTTGATTACCTTATGTTCTCTGTAAATGTATTTCCATGTTATTACGCCACCTCTAAAATGATATGATTCCATGTTCTTAATAAGAAACAAATATGAAACCAACCAAAGAAGCTCCATATCCTTATTTCAACAACTTTGATTGTCTACTGACTACCTTTTATTCATGTCAATCGTTTTCATGAATCGTCTGTCTATTCAGCCTATTTATAATTATGTTCTGTTTGTGCTATTTTAAGCGTCATTTCTTGTAAGGTCATTTAAATATTTTATCAAGATAATTGAGTCCTTGAATTGATTAACACGGTTATGCCTTGCATGTATTTTTAAATGCAGGACACAACAATTAACACATTCTTACGTGTTGTCCTACAACTACAAATGTATGTATGCATACATGAACAGTCCCTTTAAATTCAATCACTGTGCATATTATGTAAACTATGTACAGTTATTTAATGTGCATGCAGTCAGATATTTATTCTCAACAATTCTATGATATCTGAACTTTTGTACTCAAATATGTTTCAGAGGTTTTTAATGTTGATTATACCTAACCCCCCCTCTTGAAATTAAATAAGCACTGTTAAAGTCAACGTTTTGTTCAAATTGTGACTGTTAAAGTCGAGTTCATGAGTCCAACTTTCACCCCTTGGAAATTCCTGGCTACGGGCCTGTTGATTATAAACATATACCAAGCTTGTTGTTCGGTGTGAGCTAAGGCTCCGTGTTGAAAGCCGTGCATATACCTATAATGGTTTACTTTTTTCAAATTGTTATTTGGATGGAGAGTTGTCTCATTGGCACTTACACCACATCTTCCTATATCTATATACCAATATAAAGATAGCAATGCGAGAATAATTTGACATTTTTAATTTGTTTTATTACATTCATCGAGTTGAAAGGTCACAGATATGTAAGACAAAAGTTAGAAAATATAAAATAAATACTAATATCTTACGGACTAAGATGGGCGTGTGCTACATGTACATATTATTTTTAAATTTCGATTTCCAAGGTGACGAAAGCCTCATCATATTTTCCCATTTATGGAATGGATAATTAAGTGAGCTCTACATTGTCCCTATATTAACCAAAACATCCCTCAATTACATGCAATGTGGCTGGCATAGCATATTTGATTACGTTGTGGCATTTATTAAAATTTGAATAACAGATTCGTTTATGTTTTTTTCTGAACAAAGAACTTTATTTTACTTTTGTTGTTATCGAATGCGTGTTGATAATTCAAACTGTAGAAGATATTTGGAATGCATGTCAATCAATTTTGGAAATTCATGAATATTCATTTAAAACCTATTTTTTTTAGTACGTTCATTATTCAAAGTATATGATAAATTGTTAATTTTGTTCCGAACAAACGTATTTACGGTGGTGTTGATTACAAATTTGACGACAGTCACTGTAATAATAACTTGTTATGAAATAAACGTAACCGCGTTCATTCAATTTGTTAAACTTTTTTCTATCTAATTTCTTTAAACTTCTTTTAAATTACAAAATAATGTAACAAAGCGAGTAGTTAAGTGTGAACAATATTGATCATTGATTTTCATGTAAATCAATTCATTTAAATAGAAGAAAACTTTACCATGTATTCATTTACACAATATTCACGGTGGGTATGGTTGTCCTGCGAGAGAACGTTCTGTGCTGGTGATTCGGTCCTGACGGGTGCTGGTGGGTCCTGATTCTGTGCTGGTGGGTTTGTTTACATGGTATCAGAATGGCAATAAAACAACCGTTCTGTTGCTTAATTTTTCTCTGATACGTCATAAGTACCATAAAAAGCATATTACAACAATATTGTATTGCAAAAGTCGTGCAAGTTCGCTAAACGAAATTGTCCTGACGCTGTGCTGGTGATTTAAAAAACGGTCCTGGTTCTGTGCTATGTCCTGGTTCTGTGCCTTTATATTTAAGTCAAAAGTGGCAAATATTCCAGATCATTGATGCTTAACTGTAATTGACTATATCTAGCTGTTATCTGTTTTCTTAAAATAGACATTATTGTGACTATGTTTCCTGTTATTATGAAAAAAATAACCCATAATTTTTTTAATTTATTGTTTTCTGTTTTCTCATTTAAAATGATTAAAAAAGCTGTAATCGGTTATCAATATTTCAATGAACTGAAATTTAAATAAAAACATGTACAAGACTTACAAAGCCAAGAGTCTCCTGAATTGAGCCGGGCGCTAAAATGCTTGAGGATTTAACATGTTTCGTATACGAATCAGACACAATCAAAGTTGATCAAGGCAAACAATCGGATTCAGGTGAGCCTGAACACCTCTTAGATGAGTTTTAATAATAAATTCAGTGTAATCTAAGCATCCTGAATAATTTTTCTCTGACAAATTTGTACGATACTGTAGATACTTTTCTTTTTATTCAACCAAATGAATCTCAGCCTTGTTTCTGTTCGTTTGAATCATGTGTCTTCAGCAGCTTAAATCAGATTTCTTTGTAAGCAATTTAGTGCTGATTCAAAGGATGACTATAGTTTTGCGTTTTTTTTTTTTACCTTTTCTATTGGGGTGGGGGTGATGGGGTAGGAAGAGGGAGGGAACAGTGGCTTGGGGTAGTTTTGAAATTCTGAATTTTTTTCTAAACAGTTATTTTCGAAAGTTCGATAGAACACTTAAAAAAATATAGGACTATTCTATGGAAGGCCAGAATAGAATTTGTCGGAGAATGAAGATGAGATAACCTAAATTACACATACAGAAATAAAGTTTTGCATTTTATAATTCCAAAATAAAGTCTGTTGTCAAAGATTTTTGATAAAGAATTAAGAGGGGAGTGAATGATATTTATACATTTAAATATATTTCTTGAATGAAAATAAAAATATGCCATAATTTTAATTGAAAATGAGTGAAAAATGAGTGAACGGAAAAAATACCAGACTCAGAAATACACTTTTAATATTGGTAATATCAAGAGGCTTTTTGCATGCCAAACACACCTTCGCTGTAGTAATGACTCGTTACTGAGGTATTTCACTTCACGCATTTATTTCATTTTTTGATACAGTGAATTCTTTGTATTATTACATTAACATGCATCCCTTGTATATATATATATATTTGTAAAAAATCGAATCTAAAGCCAGATATATCAAACATTTTTTTTCCCATTTCATACGTATTTTCAGGACTAAAAAAAATAAAAAAAAAAACGCCTTGGAAGTAAAATGCGATAAAATGATTGCCCCCCCCCCCCCCCCCCATTCAACACTTAGCTGCTATCTCTATAGAACATGAATATAATTATGAAAGACAGCAGAGTCACCAGGGTGTGAAGTCCCTATCATCTGAAGTTAATACTAAGCAAAGCTCTAGAAATAGACAGACAATCATGACATTTAAAAAAAAAGTCTCTCGAAGTTTTTTTAGTTTTGTTTTGCCTAAACAAACGGACACAATAAATTAAGTATTGTTGAATTTTTATAACTTATGTTCAATATATACATTGGTAACACCGGTTACTAGGGTAATAATCCTGTCACGTATGAATTGGGTAAACTAAATCAGAAAAAAAGATGGTAATATGACAATTTACATGTACATGCGCTGGGTGCAACAGCATACCGACGATTAACATGGCTCACCAGGGTTGAAGCTAAAAAGTAGATCAAACTCCATGAAAAATTGATTAAAATATAAAAAAGAAGATGCGCTTATGATTGCATATGATACAGCTCTCCGCAAGAGACCAACATGACACAGAAATTAAGATTTACATGTCACCTTTGTTCTGTTCGTTCCAACAAAGTTATTAAGATTTTGTTGAACATTTAAACATTTACCGTTACGACAAGAAGAAAACTGTTTAGAATTTAATGCAAAGAAGTTTTAAAGTCCTTCGCGCCAAAACAAACTATCAATTTCTTCTTATCCTATGTAAAATTCCATGCAATGTCCATCCTCTCATGATCATTAACTGTAAAAGACTTCTTGGTATCTTCCAAATGCCTTTATAATGTCTGATTTATACATAGTTGTGGAACATGTGGAATAACTGTTGTGAGCACAAGATTCACTGCACACTTTTAAAGTTCTAAATTATCAAACATTAAAATATGAACTTTATGATCGGTACGATTGAGATTTTTATCTGAGAGAATTTGGTTTATCTACCGTTATTAGTTGAAAATGCTTCTTTGAACTAGCTTTCAGTAGCTGCGAGTATGCGTTGTTCAATAATTTGTGTCTTAATGTTATTTATTTATGTGATAAATTGTTGTGTTGTTACACCACTGTACCAATGAAGGAGGAGAGAAGGAGGTTGGTTGGATGGAGTTGCGAGAGGTGTGTGAAACGCATATTTAACTGAAATAAACCAGTCAAACCTTAATGTCAATATAAGACCCCCTCTTATAAATGTCGCTTTATTTTAAGCACCTTTTAAAACTGTTTAAGTTAACATATTTTGTAGAAAATCATCAATTCAAGGGCATTTAATATCTTAAATAAAACTATTCTAATTAGATATATTTTCATCTGATATTGGACGGAAGATGTTGCCCATTCATGTAATATAATTACGATTTATCATATAAAACAGCCAAATGGAGTAAAAATAGGAGTCACAGATCCGATTGAATACAATTATCAGTTAAATTTTATTGATTTTGAAACATTTGTTTCAAATATGACAAACTTTTATCCAAAATCACCAGCACCGTATCAGGACCCACCAGCACAATGACAGGACCCACCAGCACAGTATCAGGACACGAACAAACTGAGAAAATGCAAAATTTTACTAAATTGCACTGTTTTTTCACAAAATAATTTTGTCATTTGGATTTGGGTATAGAAAGCGGACTCCATGAGCATTTTTGTTTTAGTTTTTCAGTTCTAGATTTTCTGAAAATTAACACTTTTGTGTTACGCTTACTGAAACAGTTTAGAGGAAAAACTTTTTAATGGTTTGCCTATGAACCCATAAGAAACAAAATTGAAAAATTTCAACTGTTTCCTTCCATTTTTATGAGAGAAAACGTCAAAAATCATCATTTTCGTCTTTGTTTACATTTTTTCATTGATCAGCAGCACCCGTCAGGACCGAATCACCAGCACAGAACGTTCTCTCGTAGGACAACCATACCCACCGTGAATATTATCTTGTTATATGAAACTCTTCATTTTTTGTACATGTAATTAAACGGTGTTTTCAAAAGATCTTTATATACTCAGTCAAACTTATATAGGACTTGTTCAAGTTAGCAAAATGAAAATCGGATTCTAGAGTAAATACATTACATTGTGAATAAATTTGAGAGCATATTTCAAAATTGCAAAATAGACGTGCAAATGTTTTGAACTAATATGAAATATTATGATATTGTATTTTGTTGGTGTGATTCAATAACGGTTACAAAAAGCTTTATACAAATTATTACTATATTTTAGAAAAATTTTTATCCATAAGGATTTGTCCTTGATCTCTCAACTTTAACCTTATCATGAGATCAATCCGGTGGCGGTGATACACAGTGGACCCATAACAGTTTCTTGATATACCACAGAATCAACGGCCTGTTTGACCTGTTTGATGTTGTCCAATTTACCACGACTCTTTGCTTGCGGAAGCATAGGAATTAGTGAATCCTACATGCATGTAGTTTACCTGGTTTCCTGTAACTGTTTAATTTTAAATTAAGTAGTATGCATGTGGCTTTTTCAAAATATAACATACCGGTAAATAAAATATATCCTTATCGATGTGTTTGCGCAATCATTGATGACAGCACATTGTCATAGTTGCAACTGCAATATTTACGAAAAGCATTGATGATATTATAATAATCAAGCCGGTTACGCACTATGTTGGTTCATACTATATATGTTAGAGCATCTTGCAGAGAATGCATGTTTCAGATACTTATCGAGCTTTTCATTTGGCGTCCGTCGTTCGTTTTCGTCATTATGAACTTTTGCAAATATCTTCTCTGAAACTACTGGGCCAAATGTTACCAAACACATGTCTTTTAGAAAATCGTCTGACAGTTTTTGTTCAACTTGGCAACACTTATCATTGGTTTATCTAGTTTAAAAAGTATGTTGGATAACCCTGCCTGCCAGCCAAGACAGCCAGCATGGTTAAAATTAAAACATAGGAATAAAATGCAAGTGCTGTCTATTGAAAACCGCGATGAATAGCGAAAACCTGATGTGAAAACTTGTTAAGAATGTTGAGCTCTACCTAATATCCATTCACGTCAAAACGATCAAATGATTTCTAATATGAGCCATCGCCCTTATATGACGAATTTACCACTTTCCATATTTTGCTATTACATGTATATTGAAATATATAATAAATAAATAGAAACTTTTGATAGCAAAAATTATTATCAAGACAAAATCTACAAGGAGGTCATAATGCCCGGCGAAATCGTTAATCGACTTGTCATTGAAGTCTTCGCTCTTGATGATTTTACCAATCTCTGGTGTCTTTGTCAATTATTTGAAAACTATAAGCGATAGCTGGAAACTATCAAAACATATAGGATCAGCAATATCAGATCTACATACAAGTCAACATTTCCGTTATAGTAAGTATACTTTTTATAGTAATGAATGCCCATAAATGACAACTTTTTTTCCTCTCTTGTGTTTTGTGTAAAAACTAACGAAGACAGAGATATTTTTGTCAAGTATATAATGTTTGAGAGTTCCCATTGTTTAAGGTGCATATAGACCTAGATGAATGGAACGTGCTCTTTATCGTAGCCTCATGACTTTTTTTTAGCTGTTATGTATTTCTAAAACTGTTCGCTTTTGCCTTTGATATCTAGCTCATATATCCTATTGTCAACATAATTTTTGTGTGATTTCGTTACTGGTTTTCGTAGTTCTTTCCATTTCCCCCTTAAATTCCGTCCATATATTTTTGTTCTTTCCGTTTCCGTTCCGTTTTCCGCTTCCGCCGTTTAGCAACACCCCATCCAAAGCTGTGGAAAATTCAGATTTTGGCATTTTTTCACCGGATCTTTTATAGCGAAAATGCAAAGCCCTTAAAGTATACCATTGTCGCCTATACCAGGCAGAAGCTAGCGAACAATAGCTAGCGAACAATAAGCCAGCGAACAATAAGGCGATATATCGAGAAACCAAAAAACAGAATAAGACAACAACGGCCGTTAAATAAAAAAATATTTAAAAAGGCAGAAAATCAGTTAAAATATAGCAATTTAAACTCAATTTTGAAATGGTTTTTATCCAATCTATTGATTTAACAAGTCGCATAACTTTTTAGGCTAATATTCAGTACCACAATAACTATGCATCTATCAACGGATTATTTGTAGGTGTAGGGCCACCTATGCACCCTCTTCAATTTAGAACGTATGTAAAAGTAGTCCTACCCTGTAAAATATAGCACCTTTTATGTCATTGTTTAATCTAGAGCTCAAAATTTGAAAAAAATGTCAAAATATTAGGAGGGTCGGCCTATTCCAGGGCTTCTAGAGAAAAATAATGAGGGGTGTCAGGGGGAATGACTATATAGGTCTTGTAGAGGAGAAACAGGCGCTTCTTTTGCGCTAGGTATCGAAGGGCGCTATGTTCAAAAATCTGAAACTAAAGCTCAAAATTTGAAAAAAATGTCAAAAAATTAGGGGGGTCGGCCTATTCTAGGACTTCTAGAGAAAAATAATGAGGGGTGTCACGGGGTATGACTATATATGTCTTGTAGAGGAGAAACAGGCGCTTCTTTTGCACTAAGTATCGAAGGGCGCTATGTTCAAAAATCTGAAACTAGAGCTCAAAGTTCGAAAAAAATGTCAAAAAAATGGGGGTAGGGTCGGCCTATTCCAGGAGTTCTAGAGAAAAATAATGAGGGGTGTCACGGGGTATGACTATATAGGTCTTGTAGAAGAGAAACAGGCCTTTCTTTTGCGCTAGGTATCGAAGGGCGCTATGTTCAAAAATCTGAAACTAGAGCTCAAAATTTGAAAAAAATGTCAAAAAATTAGGGGGGTCGGCCTATTCCAGGGCTTCTAGAGAAAAATAATGAGGGGTGTCAGGGGGAATGACTATATAGGTCTTGTAGAGGAGAAACAGGCGCTTCTTTTGCGCTAGGTATCAAAGGGCGCTATGTTCAAAAATCTGAAACTAGAGCTCAAAATTTGAAAAAAATGTCAAAAAATTTGGGGGGTCGTCCTATTCTAAGACTTCTAGAGAAAAATAATGAGGGGTGTCACGAGGTATGACTATATAGGTCTTGTAGAAGAGAAACAGGCGCTTCTTTTGCGCTAGGTATCGAAGGGCGCTATGTTAAAAAATCTGAAACTAGAGCTCAAAATTCGAAAAAAATGTCAAAAAATTAGGGGGGTCGGCCTATTCCAGGAGTTCTAGAGAAAAATAATGAGGGGTGTCACGGGGAATGACTATATAGGTCTTGTAGAGGAGAAACAGGCGCTTCTTTTGCGCTAGGTATCGAAGGGCGCTATGTTCAAAAATCTGAAACTAGAGCTCAAAATTTGAAAAAAATGTAAAAAAATTTGCGGGGTCGGCCTATTCTAAGACTTCTAGAGAAAAATAATGAGGGGTGTCACGGGGTATGACTATATAGGTCTTGTAGAAGAGAAACAGGCGCTTCTTTTGCGCTAGGTATCGAAGGGCGCTATGTTCAAAAATCTGAAACTAGAGCTCAAAATTTGAAAAAAATGTCAAAAATTAGGGGGGTCGGCCTATTCTAGGACTTCTAGAGAAAAATAATGAGGGGTGTCACGAGGAATGACTATATAGGTCTTGTAGAGGAGAAACAGGCGCTTCTTTTGCGCTAGGTATCGAAGGGCGCTATGTTCAAAAATCTGAAACTAGAGCTCAAAATTTGAAAAAAATGTCAAAAAATTTGGGGGGTCGGCCTATTCTAGGACTTCTAGAGAAAAATAATGAGGGGTGTCACGGGGAATGACTATATGGGTCTTGTAGAGAAGAAACAGGCGCTTCTTTTGCGCTAGGTATCGAAGGGCGCTATGTTCAAAAATCTGAAACTAGAGCTCAAAATTTGAAAAAAATGTCAAAAAATTTGGGGGGTCGGCCTATTCTAAGACTTCTAGAGAAAAATAATGAGGGGTGTCACGGGGTATGACTATATAGGTCTTGTAGAAAAGAAACAAGCGTTTCTTTTGCACTAGGTATCGAAGGGCGCTATGTTCAAAAATCTGAAACTAGAGCTCAAAATTCGAAAAAAATGTCCAAAAAATGGGGGTAGGGTCGGCCTATTCCAGGAGTTCTAGAGAAAAATAATGAGGGGTGTCACGGGATATGACTATATAGGTCTTGTAGAAGAGAAACAGGCGCTTCTGTTGCGCTAGGTATCGAAGGGCGCTATGTTCAAAAATCTGAAACTAGAGCTCAAAATTTGAAAAAAATGTCAAAAAATTTGGGGGGTCGTCCTATTCTAAGACTTCTAGAGAAAAATAATGAGGGGTGTCACGGGGTATGACTATATAGGTCTTGTAGAAAAGAAACAGGCGTTTCTTTTGCACTAGGTATCGAAGGGCGCTATGTTCAAAAATCTGAAACTAGAGCTCAAAATTCGAAAAAAATGTCCAAAAAATGGGGGTAGGGTCGGCCTATTCCAGGAGTTCTAGAGAAAAATAATGAGGGGTGTCACGGGGAATGACTATATAGGTCTTGTAGAGAAGAAACAGGCGCTTCTTTTGCGCTAGGTATCGAAGGGCGCTATGTTCAAAAATCTGAAACTAGAGCTCAAAATTTGAAAAAAATGTAAAAAAATTTGCGGGGTCGGCCTATTCTAAGACTTCTAGAGAAAAATAATGAGGGGTGTCACGGGGTATGACTATATAGGTCTTGTAGAAGAGAAACAGGCGCTTCTTTTGCGCTAGGTATCGAAGGGCGCTATGTTCAAAAATCTGAAACTAGAGCTCAAAATTTGAAAAAAATGTCAAAAATTAGGGGGGTCGGCCTATTCTAGGACTTCTAGAGAAAAATAATGAGGGGTGTCACGAGGAATGACTATATAGGTCTTGTAGAGGAGAAACAGGCGCTTCTTTTGCGCTAGGTATCGAAGGGCGCTATGTTCAAAAATCTGAAACTAGAGCTCAAAATTTGAAAAAAATGTCAAAAAATTTGGGGGGTCGGCCTATTCTAGGACTTCTAGAGAAAAATAATGAGGGGTGTCACGGGGAATGACTATATAGGTCTTGTAGAGAAGAAACAGGCGCTTCTTTTGCGCTAGGTATCGAAGGGCGCTATGTTCAAAAATCTGAAACTAGAGCTCAAAATTTGAAAAAAATGTCAAAAAATTTGGGGGGTCGGCCTATTCTAAGACTTCTAGAGAAAAATAATGAGGGGTGTCACGGGGTATGACTATATAGGTCTTGTAGAAAAGAAACAAGCGTTTCTTTTGCACTAGGTATCGAAGGGCGCTATGTTCAAAAATCTGAAACTAGAGCTCAAAATTCGAAAAAAATGTCCAAAAAATGGGGGTAGGGTCGGCCTATTCCAGGAGTTCTAGAGAAAAATAATGAGGGGTGTCACGGGATATGACTATATAGGTCTTGTAGAAGAGAAACAGGCGCTTCTGTTGCGCTAGGTATCGAAGGGCGCTATGTTCAAAAATCTGAAACTAGAGCTCAAAATTTGAAAAAAATGTCAAAAAATTTGGGGGGTCGTCCTATTCTAAGACTTCTAGAGAAAAATAATGAGGGGTGTCACGGGGTATGACTATATAGGTCTTGTAGAAAAGAAACAGGCGTTTCTTTTGCACTAGGTATCGAAGGGCGCTATGTTCAAAAATCTGAAACTAGAGCTCAAAATTCGAAAAAAATGTCCAAAAAATGGGGGTAGGGTCGGCCTATTCCAGGAGTTCTAGAGAAAAATAATGAGGGGTGTCACGGGATATGACTATATAGGTCTTGTAGAAGAGAAACAGGCGCTTCTTTTGCGCTAGGTATCGAAGGGCGCTATGTTCAAAAATCTGAAACTAGAGCTCAAAATTTGAAAAAAATGTCAAAAAATTAGGGGGGTCGGCCTATTCCAGGGCTTCTAGAGAAAAATAATGAGGGGTGTCACGGAGAATGACTATATAGGTCTTGTAGAAGAGAAACAGGCGCTTCTTTTGCGCTAGGTATCGAAGGGCGCTATGTTCAAAAATCTGAAACTAGAGCTCAAAATTTGAAAAAAATGTCAAAAAATTAGGGGGGTCGGCCTATTCTAGGGCTTCTAGAGAAAAATAATGAGGGGTGTCAGGGGGAATGACTATATAGGTCTTGTAGAAGAGAAACAGGCGCTTCTTTTGCGCTAGGTATCGAAGGGCGCTATGTTCAAAAATCTGAAACTAGAGCTCAAAATTTGAAAAAAATGTCAAAAAATTTGGGGGGTCGGCCTATTCTAAGACTTCTAGAGAAAAATAATGAGGGGTGTCACGGGGTATGACTATATAGGTCTTGTAGAAAAGAAACAGGCGTTTCTTTTGCACTAGGTACCGAAGGGCGCTATGTTCAAAAATCTGAAACTAGAGCTCAAAATTCGAAAAAAATGTCCAAAAAATGGGGATAGGGTCGGCCTATTCCAGGAGTTCTAGAGAAAAATAATGAGGGGTGTCACGGAATATGACTATATAGGTCTTGTAGAAGAGAAACAGGCGCTTCTTTTGCGCTAGGTATCGAAGGGCGCTATGTTCAAAAATCTGAAACTAGAGCTCAAAATTTGAAAAAAATGTCAAAAAATTAGGGGGGTTGGCCTATTCCAGGGCTTCTAGAGAAAAATAATGAGGGGTGTCACGGAGAATGACTATATAGGTCTTGTAGAAGAGAAGCAGGCGCTTTTTTTGCGCTAGGTATCGAAGGGCGCTATGTTCAAAAATCTGAAACTAGAGCTCAAAATTTGAAAAAAATGTCAACAAATTAGGGGGGTCGGCCTATTCTAGGGCTTCTAGAGAAAAATAATGAGGGGTGTCAGGGGGAATGACTATATAGGTCTTGTAGAGGAGAAACAGGCGCTTCTTTTGCGCTAGGTATCGAAGGGCACTTTGTTCAAAAATCTGAAACTAGAGCTCAAAATTTAAAAAAAAGGCAAACAATTAGGGGGGTCATCCAGTAGCGGCATAACACAAAAAAACTCATCATAAATACCAGACGCGCGTTTCATCTACAAAGACTCATTAGTGACGCTCGAATCAAAATAATGATTGAAAGGCCAAAATAAAGGACGAAGTTGAAGAACATTGAGAACATAACATTCCTAGTAGTTTTGTAAAATACAGGTAAGGCAGTCTATTCCTGGTGTAGAAAAACCTTAGTTTTTTCAAAAATTCAAAACGGTGTTAATTTATAAGATTATATCAATGATAAGCCAAGTCAACACAAGTGCTGACTACTGGGCTGGTGATACCCTCGGGGAAATAAATCTCTACCAGCAATGGCGTCGACTCAGTGGTTGCATTTTAAGTTTTAACTCATCATAGATACCAGTATTTAAATTTTATATTTACGCCAGACGCGCATTTCGTCTACAATATATCAGTGAATGTCCTGTGAAGGGAAAACAGGCGCATCGTTTGCGTAAGACTTCAAAAGGTGCTATAGAAAAAGGAAGATGTGGTGTGAGTGCCAATGAGACAACTCTCCATCCAAATAACAATTTAAAAAGTAAACCATTATAGGTTAAAGTATACGGCCTTCAACACGGAGCCTTGGCTCACACCGAACAACAAGCTATAAAGAGCCCCAACATTACTAGTGTAAAACCATTCAAACGGGAAAACCAACGGTCTAATCTATATAAGCAAAACGAGAAACGAGAAACACGTATATATTACATAAACAAACGACAACTACTGTACATCAGATTCCTGACTTAGGACAGGTGCAAACAGTTGCAGCGGGATTAAACGTTTTAATGGATCCAAACCTTCTCCCTTTTTCTGAAACAATAGCATAACATCACAACTTAGAAAAACACATGATAAAATATCAATTGGTAGACTTAACTCAATCAAAAAACGTATGATTACACAATGAACGAATATATTTGATCTGCAACATCTGAATACAAATGCATAGTTAATTAAATATTAGAGACAAAAATTCATGAACAAAAAGCTAACAAACAAATTTAAACAAAGCCATGGCACTTTAGAAAAAAACCGGTTTTAAAAAAAATAATTATAATCTTGAAGTTTATACAAATGTAGTAAGAATAATGCTATGTTCAATTTTGTCGAAAGGAACTAAAAACTTTTAATGAAAAACTCAACTGTCAGACAAGAACGCGAAAACCAAAAAAAAACATATCATAGTCAGCAAAGACTAATTTGCAATTTCTTGTCATATAAAGTCATAATTTCCCCATCCGAATAACATGATAAAGGAGTTTGTAAAATGTGTTATGTAAATACTGATAAAAAATGCTGATTACTGGCTGATTTTCTTTTTCAAGGGTATGTCGAAAAGAAAACGACGAAGATAAAAAGAACTTTAGTGCGAATGGCAGCTGGTATATAACCAAATTGGAATTGAAATTAAAAAAACACTCTTTATTTTTTTTATGATATAATTTGTTAAAATAGAACTAGTTAAACACTATTTAAATATCACCTGAGTTTGATCAATAATTATCGACTCGATAAGTTCTTATCTGCACATGCAGCTACTGTACCCGTACACAGCAAAACATGTGTTTCATCCTCATTGTTTTCAACACTTTAAATAACCAAGTTTATAAAGTTATGTGATTGACACCTTGAAATAGGTCCTCCACAACTCATAACAGCAGCAAGATGGCAGATTATCAGCATGAGAGAGGCAGGAATGTCGCTGTGACAATTGCACGTATTGTCGTTCATCACTTTTCCACTATAAGTCGTTTAGAGAATAAAAATTAGGCAATACACGATATAAAAGACTATCCGAGACCAAAAAGACCCCCTATGCCACCTGCTAGGGAAAATCAAGCATGATGAAGCTTAGTCAGAAAGAAACCCATTGCATACAATACAATCCTGAAAAGAGAGAGGTGGGCATACAGAAGCCTTTTAACAATAATTGTTCGAGATTGAATCATCTCTACTGGTTATTGTGCGATAAGACCATTTCAGGGACGTTTGCTTACGAACAGACACACAGTTATCCGTATCAAATGTAGTGCAGAGCTCGCCAAAATTGGAAATTAGCATCTTGGAGGAAGATCCAATGTTCAAATGGAATTCTTTTCATCTTCCTTGGCCAGATCGTAGCCCGGATTAGAACCATATCGAGCATATTTGGGACACTATTGGGCGGAAAGTGCACAAAAGGACACACCAGTTCAAACACATCATGAAATAAACAATGCCCTTCATCAGAAATGGTTGCTGCTACCTTTACATTACTTTATTAGCCGATTCATGGCAGGAATCAAAAGACGTTGAGATGCGGTAATTCGTTTGATTGGAGGCTG
Organism: Mytilus galloprovincialis; assembly: GCF_965363235.1. Lineage (NCBI taxonomy): Eukaryota > Metazoa > Mollusca > Bivalvia > Mytilida > Mytilidae > Mytilus > Mytilus galloprovincialis. The sequence continues at coordinate 75,433,458 of NC_134845.1, read as the reverse complement.
CGCACAAAGTACTAATTCTTTGGCGTATAACGACCAACCATGATGCGAACAGTCATCTGAAGATTAATTTTGAAATACCTGACATTGTAAAGTTCGACTACAGTAAAAGTTGAAAAATGCATTTTTTGTACAAAAAACACTACATTTTGTTATTAAAATTGTGGTTGCCAATGTTATCATAAACTATGTTTCAATAATATCCTACACATATTTTATTATATTTCATCCAAAAAAAGAGGCTGATTTTTCAAGTTTTAAAAAATCAAGGTGCTGCAATACTTTTTTCCATGTGTATATATAATACAGCCGTGCGTAAGATGGGTCCATTAGGGTTGTTAACTAAGCGTCTTTTTGAAATAAGTCACTCGCCTATTGCAAATAAGCAGTCGATGCTCAACATAAGAATACAACGACTCGCAACTATGTGAGTTAAAGAACATAGGTTGTTAACTATGCACTATATAACCGACTTCATCTAGTCAGCCGTTTAACAAACCTCATCTTCACAAAAGTACAAATCGGTCTAGGTGTCTCTATAGAAAAGTTTGTTAAACGGATAAAATATTTCGACGTAAATTCGAGAAACGATGCTTGATCGTTGTTCGTTTGAGTAAAACTTTGATTACAGTTCTGTTTCAACAAAATAAAGAATTCACGTTTATTCTTCGCATCATTTATGTTTTACTTGCCAATATGACTAAGTGCCGCCGAAGACCAAGAAGTTGTGATGATCCAGGTTGCTTTTCATTCCATATTCAAGTCAAGCATTTTCATAAAACTATGGACGGAAAAGATTACCGAATTCAACAACAAAGAGATCAAAGTACTATGTATAATACACTGTGTTGATGTCTACTCTATCGATCCCGTAAGATTTGAGGAAACTCGAGTTTTTCTCGATCACTGAGATCATACCATGATGGGGAAGATGAACTAATACTTTAAAGCCAAATATATTCGCACTTGCGTGATTGGTACTTTAGATGATCTCTTAACCAACAAAAACACCACCAAACAGAGACCGACTTGGGACATGTGGCCGCAACTTATAAGAAATATGAAAGATATGCAGACATACTAATTATACAGCAGGGTCAGTTCCGCGTGATTACCAATTCCAGAATTTTAACAATGAGGAAAAACAGGGTTCCCGAACTTCTGAATACCGCGTATCGCATCTATAATCGTATAATTGGGGTGATGTAAATGATCTCTTGGAGGAATGGAAAGGTATTCTCAGTCATTTATTTCTTGGTTCAAACAATAAGACATGGAGTCACAACCTCTATTTTCAAACACAAAGGTTCGTGGTTCCATCTCCGTTTCTGGGAGACAATTTCAGGGACCAAATTTTCGGCTCTTCATTCACACCATTTGCGAGTATTATCTTCTGGAACAACGATAGTCTGTCGGAAGGATACGCGACTGATCACGTGTTAAAAGAGAGCCATACCACTTGCACGTAAAAGACAACTTGTTAGCTTCAAAAAAAGAGCAGGCTAATGGCGCTACAAGGCAGCACTCGCACAATAAAAGTAGAAAGGGGTATGATTACTAGTAATTTAACTCATAATAACTTGTTTCCGAAATAACTATGATTAAACTAACATCTCTAGAAGGTCTATATTCTTGATGATTCTCCAAGAGTGTAAAGGTTATGAGAATGTAAAGGTTACTACTTGTAACCAATGATTCAGCGGTTTTCTCTGATAAATCAGAGTAACTACTATGCATATATGCTGCATTCTATTAAACAAGAGATGTCGACGTGCATCAATTTAATTTGCGTGCATGCCGGTGCTATTGAGAGGAGTGACTTGCGGGTACACATTGTCTGTAGGTGAAATTATGATATGTATTCTTAAAAAAACGATAGTATTGACGGGTAAGTTATAACTAGATGATTGTGAGGATTGAATAAAAAAAATATAATTTGACGGATTTCTTAATCTTAACGAACATTTACGGATTTGTTTGCTAAATCTCTTCCACCACCTTTTTATAAGAGGAATCTTCTGCAATTTTATCATGATGACCTATATAAATGTCATTTTTTGTGAGTATGAATCTAAAATTTCTCAATTTTTATATCGAAACTATCCAGTTATGTATCCAAAATTCTTCTAAAGTCTTGTAAGTGCTCGTTCATTTCCGGAACAAATGGCTTTTACCTTTGTATTACTTTTCCTTTCTTAAAATAGAAATAAAGGACTTCTTAACTATGTGAGAGATGTATTAATCATAGAAAGATGTCAAAGTGACGTGACATTACATTGAGTGTGGCACATAGTAAACGCCATGTGTGTGGTATTTACGAGAGGTATGAGTATGATGCAACGTATTACCCTCAATTTTTAAGGTTTCAATATCTACTCTAGTTTGTCTCAACACATCTCACTCCGTGAATCTATTCAATTTCTCTTTCTTGTTCTTCTTGTTTTGCTTACCAAACATTCATCACCTGGATCTCAGCTGCCGTTTTATTTTCGTGAAGTTAACAAATCAATGGTTCTGCATGTTTGAATTTGTGGTCATACTTGTCCAGCTTGTTCATTATTTTATTTTCACGTTCTTTTATTGCTGCATCATATTTTATTTGCATCCATTTTATATCCGTTTCATACGTGCTTTTGAATGAACCAACATTTCATTACAGAATCCGAAATGGCCCTCAGAGGTTTCAGGATGGTGATATTGTGGTAATTCATGTTCCAGTATCTGAAGAAACTATTCTTGATCGTCCTTTTTATCAATGACCCTTTCTGTTGTTACTTTCCCTGAAAAGTATTATTCAAGTTGGATGACCGTTTCCGATGGATTTGGGCTCTTTTTGGTGAGTCGTCCAAGTTCGTCCAAAAGATGTCCCATTGGCGATAATCTGAAGACAATACTGGCCACGGCAACACTCGAATGCGATTATTCTCCAAAATTCATTAAAATGTGTTTACAACGGGCGTTTTCTGTTTAAAATGTAGTTTAACGATGCCTTCGGAGAAACGGGAGAACTAGTGGAGCCAGAATTTCGTTCCTATACCCTTTTGCATTTAGGTTTCCTTCACTAATTGTCAGATCGGGGCGTTCCTGGTAGGTTATCCATTCCATACCATTAATTCGCCACCCTAAAGCCAATTTGTTTCCTGTACGCACGCATCAAAAAGCATGCCTTGTACCTGCGGCAGACCATGTCTCTGCCATCGATAAATGTCAAGTTGAATTCCGATTCAGCGGTAAAAAGGATTAGTCTCCATGTTAGTCTATGTCATCGAATCCGTACCCTCTCCATTCAACTCGCGACATCCTTCGATTCTGCGTAAGGATAGATCACTTCAACGAACGACGAGCTCTTAGGCTGCCCAGATGAAGTCGGTTACAAACTGTTTGCGCATATAGCCTATTTTTGTTTCTTCCATGAGTTTCTCCAAATCGATTACGGAGATAAATAATGCGGATTTGCCAATCTTCACATAACTTCGTTTCATGTGAGTTGAAACCTCGGGGACGTTAAAATGTTGCACCAGTATCTCTAAGACGAGTCTTTAGCGCCTTTCAAAGTCATTCTAGAGACATTAAATAGTACTCGATACATTTAATGATCAAAAGGACAACTCAGTTCCATCTCTATAAAGGTAAATGGTTGAAAAAATGCGTATTTGTTTGAAATCGGAAAATTACGTAAAGTTATCTTCGAATTTAAAAGAAAATACTAAATGATCATGAATAGATTATTCAGGTCATTAGTTTTAATCGTGAAAATATTACAAACTAATATATTAAATATATTCTACTTAAAAAGCAAAGTAATGTTTCTTTTTTTATATATACACATGGAAAAAAGTATTGCAAAATATTGATTTTTTAAAACTTGAATAATCAGCCTTTATTTTGGATGGAATATGATAAAATATTTGTAAAATAATATTGAAACATAGTTTATGAAAACATTGGCATTTTAACGAACAAAAATGTTTGAAAAAAAAATATTTATCTAACCACAATTCTAAAAACAAAATGAGGTGTTTTTTGTACAAAAAACTGCATTTTACAACTTTTACTGTAGTCGAACTTTACAATGTCAGACATTTCAAAATTAATCTTAAGATGATTGTTCACATCATGGTTAATCGTTATACGCCAAAGAAATAGCACTTTGTGCGCAGTCTCCATTTAAACGGTCAACCGCCACTTAACGTCTTATGATTTCTGCCATAAATCGACTAATTTGTTGCTTAGGTAGCAGCAACCATTTCTGATGAAGGGCATTGTTTATTTCATCACGTGTTTTGACTGGGGTGTCCTTTTGTGCAAATTACGCCCAATAGTGTCCCATAATCCTTGATATGGTTCAAATCCGGGCTATGATTGGACCAAGGAAAATAAACATAATTCCATTTGAACAATGGATCTTCCTCCACGATGCTTATTTCCAATTTTGGCGAGCTCTGCACTACATTGGATACGGATAACTGTGTGTCTGTTCGTAAGCAAACGTCCCTGAAATGGTCTTATCGCACAATAACCAGGAGGAATGATTCAATCTCGAACAATTATTGTTAAAAGGCTCCTGTATGCCCACCCCTCTCTTTTCAGGATTGTATTGTATGCAATGGGTTTCTTTCTGACTAAGCTTCATCATGCTTGATTTTCCCTAGCAGGTGGCATAGGGGGTCTTTTTGGTCTCGGATAGTCTTTTATATCGTGTATTGCCTGATTTTTATTCTCTAAACGACTTATAGTGGAAAAGTGATGACCGACAATACGTACAGTTGTCACAGCGACATTCCTGCCTCTCTCATGCTGATAATCTACCATCTTGCTGCGGTTAAGAGTTGTGGAGGACCTATTTCAAGGTGTCAATCACATAACTTTATAAACTTGGTTATTTAAAGTGTTGAAAACAATGAGGATGAAACACATGTTTTGCTGTGTACGGGTACAGTAGCTGCATGTGCAGATAAGAACTTATCGAGTCGATAATTATTGATCAAACTCAGGTGATATTTAAATAGTGTTTAACTAGTTCTATTTTAACAAATTATATCATAAAAAAATAAAGAGTGTTTTTTTAATTTCAATTCCAATTTGGTTATATACCAGTTGGCAATCGCACTAAAGTTTTTTTTATCTTCGTCGTTTTCTTTTCGACATACCCTTGAAAAAGAAAATCAGCCAGTAATCAGCATTTTTTTATCAGTATTTACATAACACATTTTACAAAATACTTTTTTCCATGTGTATACATGTACATCTATTTTTATCAGACAACACCCGCAGGTGGACGAGGGTACTTATACCGTCTTTAAGGTTGTGGCGCTTGTATTGTCATTGATAAAGTTAACTGGTCTGTATGTAGTTTTACTATCATACTTTTTTAACAATGCAGTATTCTTTGCTGATTTTGGTTATCTGGTACAAAACCTCCGATATGAAAAAATCTTTTGAAAGAATAAAAAGTAGACTGTCTATTAAGTATAAAAGTGTATAGAGAACTTTAGGTTATATACCAGCTGGTATTCGCACGAAAGTTCTTTCATCTTCGTCGTTTTCTTTTCGAAATACCCTTGAAAAAGAAAATCAGCCAGTAATCAGCATTCTTTTTATCAGTATTTACATAACACATTTTACAAACTCTTTTATCATGTTATTCGGATGGGGAAATTAAGACTTTATATAACAAGATTTTGAAAATTAGTTTTTACTGACTCTGATATGTTGGGGTTTTTTTTTTTTTTTTGGTTTTCGCGTTCTTGTCTGACAGTGAGTTTTTATTTTTTTTATTTTTTTTAGTTCCTTTCGACAAAATTGAACATAGCACCTTTTGAAGTCTTACGCAAACGATACGCCTGTTTTCCCTTCACAGGACATTCATTGATATATTGTAGACGAAACGCGCGTCTGGCGTAAATATAAAATTAAAATACTGGTATCTTTGATGAGTTAAAACTTAAAATGCAACCTCTGAGTCGATGCCACTGCTGGTAAAGATTTATTTCCCCGAGGGTATCACCATCCCAGTAGTTGGCACTTGTGTGTTGACTTGGCTTATCATTAATATAATTTTATAAATTAACACCGCTTTGAATTTTTGAAAAAAACTAAGGTTTTCTACACCAGGAATAAACTGTTTTACCTGTATTTGGCAAAACTGCTAGGAATGTTTGGTTCTCAATGATCTTCAACTTCGTCCTTTATTTTGGCCTTTCAACCATTATTTTGATTCGAGCATCACTAATGAGTCTTTTGTAGACGAAACGCGCGTCTGGTATTGATGATGAGTTTTTTTTTTGTTATGCCGCTACTGGGTGACCCCCCTAATTTTTTGACATTTTGTTCAAATTTTGAGGTCTAGTTTCAGATTTATGAACATAGTGCCCTTCGATACCTAGCGGAAAAGAAGCGCATGTTTCTCCTCTACAAGACCTTTATAGTCATACCCCGTGGCACTCCTCATTATTTTTCTCTAGAAGCCCTGGAATAGGCCGACCCCCCTAATTTTTTGACATTTTTTTCAAATTTTAAGCTCTAGTTTCAGATTTTTGAACATAGCGCCCTTCGATACCTAGTGCAAAAGAAGCGCCTGTTTCTCTTCTACAAGACCTATATAGTCATACCCCGTGACACCCCTCATTATTTTTCTCTAGAAGTCCTAGAATAGGCCGACCCCCCTAATTTTTTGACATTTTTTTCAAATTTTGAGCTCTAGTTTCAGATTTTTGAACATAGCGCCCTTCGATACCTAGTGCAAAAGAAGCGCCTGTTTCTCTTCTACAAGACCTATATAGTCATACCCCGTGACACCCCTCATTATTTTTCTCTAGAAGTCCTAGAATAGGCCGACCCCCCTAATTTTTTGACATTTTTTTCAAATTTTGAGCTCTAGTTTCAGATTTTTGAACATAGCGCCCTTCGATACCTAGCGCAAAAGAAGCGCCTGTTTCTCCTCTACAAGACCTATATAGTCATTCCTCGTGACACCCCTCATTATTTTTCTCTAGAAGTCCTAGAATAGGCCGATCCCCCTAATTTTTTGACATTTTTTTCAAATTTTGAGCTCTAGTTTCAGATTTTTGAACATGGCGCCCTTCGATACCTAGCGCAAAAGAAGCGCCTGTTTCTCTTCTACAAGACCTACATAGTCATTCTCCGTGACACCTCTCATTATTTTTCTCTAGAAGCCCTGGAATAGGCCGACCCCCCTAATTTTTTGACATTTTTTTCGAATTTTGAGCTCTAGTTTCAGATTTTTGAACATAGCGCCCTTGGATACCTAGCGCAAAAGAAGCGCCTGTTTCTCTTCTACAAGACCTATATAGTCATACCCCGTGACACCCCTCATTATTTTTCTCTAGAACTCCTGGAATAGGCCGACCCTACCCCCATTTTTTTTATATTTTTTTCGAATTTTGAGCTCTAGTTTCAGATTTTTGAACATAGCGCCCTTCGATACCTAGTGCAAAAGAAGCGCCGGTTTCTCCTTTACAAGACCTATATGGGTCGTTTTCAAAAAATGTCGAATTTTCAGTACACCCATGCTAACTTTTTTATTTCTAATGGAAATTTCAGTTGTAATGGTTTAAATGAAAGCTTGTCGGATTTGTGATTCAGAACATTAATAATAAACACACCTTGCATCTATTTTGATAAGATTAAACTGCATTTAAGACCCATTTTGGGGGTATTTGTCTGCGTACAGTGTCAGAAAAACACATTTCAAATGATTTTTTTGCGATTTTCTGATCGCCTTGATATCTACAAAAGGGACTTTTTAAGAACGTTAAATATTACTCTAACGAAAATTCGTAGCTTCTATATCATTGTATGTAACATATTATCTACAAACTAAATTGAATCTGCGTACAGGAGGTTCATGTCTTTCCTGTTACCGCTACTTAAATCAGCCGTGAAATTATTATCCCTATGAATATTGAATCAGTCAGTGTTGATTTCAAAAGTGCAAAGTAATCTTTACATTTAAAACGCCTCGTTTCTTGAACGACAGTGTAGAGAAAAGAAATTTCAAGACATTTAGTGAAAAAAAATAGAGCGTACTTTTTTTTATGTCTATGCTGTTACCATCAATTTTGATTAAATACACCAACAGTATATTTGTAAAAAGTGCAATAACGTGTTGGAAACCAAATTCACAATAGAAAAACATAATCACTTCACCAAAGGGAGTAGTTATTTCACAACAGCAATCAAAAACGAAGAAATTTGTCTATCCTGTTATGTCTATCCTGTTACTATGGTTGCTATGGTTACAGTAACAGCATAGACAATTGTAGACAAAAACGTCGTTAATTTTTTTATCTTAACATATAGGTGCAAAACGAATGAAATATTTCGTTGTTTGAAGTCATCTTAAGGTTATAACGTCTTAATCTTCCCAATTCAAGCATTCGCAGGTGCAATACTGATATCGGTAACAGGATAGACAAAAAGGTAACAGGATAGACTTTTATATAGTAATATATCAGAAACGTACGTTCCTGTTACCAATGAAATATAGAGAAAAGTAAACTAACTTATGAGGGATTTACTTGATGTTGGGATTATTTGAAAGGGTGAAAAAATGCCAAACAATATAAATTGCTATCTTAGACTTGCATTACTGGTGGTAATTTTTACAACCTTTGAAAACCAATTTTTAGAGGCATTTTTCAGTACAACCTGGAAAATTGGCAAATAATCTATTATATTACAGAATGAATATATATAGAAGTTTATTCTCTTGAAAACCATCTAATTGTCTACGTAAAACAAGCTTAACATTTTATCTAAACCTTTTCTTAATAACCCAAAATTTCTTTTGAAAATGGTAACAGGATAGACAAAATAATGTACCACCGATCAAAAAATGTTTCAACATATTCTTGTATGAAATCATTAAGATTGCATCTTTTAATATGTTGTTCTTAAAGTACTGTTTGTTATGATTTGCTTATGTAGAGGGTTGTTTGAATAAGTAACTTTTAATAATTTTTTCAATTTCAAAATTCGACATTTTTTGAAAATGACCCATATAGTCATACCCCGTGACACCCCTCATTATTTTTCTCTAGAAGTCCTAGAATAGGCCGACCCCCCTAATTTTTGACATTTTTTTCAAATTTTGAGCTCTAGTTTCAGATTTTTGAACATAGCGCCCTTCGATACCTAGTGCAAAAGAAGCGCCTGTTTCTCTTCTACAAGACCTATATAGTCATTCCCCGTGACACTCCTCATTATTTTTCTCTAGAAGTCCTAGAATAGGCCGACCCCCTAATTTTTTGACATTTTTTTCAAATTTTGAGCTCTAGTTTCAGATTTTTGAACATAGCGCCCTTCGATACCTAGCGCAAAAGAAGCGCCTGTTTCTCCTCTACAAGACCTATATAGTCATACCCCGTGACACCTCTCATTATTTTTCTCTAGAACTCCTTGAATAGGCCGACCCTATTCCATTTTTTGGACATTTATTTCGAATTTTGAGCTCTAGTTTCAGATTTTTGAACATAGCGCCCTTCGATACCTAGTGCAAAAGAAGCGCCTGTTTCTCTTCTACAAGACCTATATAGTCATACCCCGTGACACCCCTCATTATTTTTCTCTAGAAGTCCTAGAATAGGCCGACCCCCCTAATTTTTTGACATTTTTTTCAAATTTTGAGCTCTAGTTTCAGATTTTTGAACATAGCGCCCTTCGATACCTAGCGCAAAAGAAGCGCCTGTTTCTCCTCTACAAGACCTATATAGTCATTCCTCGTGACACCCCTCATTATTTTTCTCTAGAAGTCCTAGAATAGGCCGATCCCCCTAATTTTTTGGCATTTTTTTCAAATTTTGAGCTCTAGTTTCAGATTTTTGAACATGGCGCCCTTCGATACCTAGCGCAAAAGAAGCGCCTGTTTCTCTTCTACAAGACCTACATAGTCATTCTCCGTGACACCTCTCATTATTTTTCTCTAGAAGCCCTGGAATAGGCCGACCCCCCTAATTTTTTGACATTTTTTTCGAATTTTGAGCTCTAGTTTCAGATTTTTGAACATAGCGCCCTTCGATACCTAGTGCAAAAGAAGCGCCTGTTTCTCTTCTACAAGATCTATATAGTCATACCCCGTGACACCCCTCATTATTTTTCTCTAGAACTCCTGGAATAGGCCGACCCTATTCCATTTTTTGGACATTTATTTCGAATTTTGAGCTCTAGTTTCAGATTTTTGAACATAGCGCCCTTCGATACCTAGTGCAAAAGAAGCGCCGGTTTCTCCTTTACAAGACCTATATAGTCATACCCCGTGACAACCCTCATTATTTTTCTCTAGAAGTCCTAGAATAGGCCGACCCCCCTAATTTTTGACATTTTTTTCAAATTTTGAGCTCTAGTTTCAGATTTTTGAACATAGCGCCCTTCGATACCTAGCGCAAAAGAAGCGCCTGTTTCTTCTCTACAAGACCTATATAGTCATACCCCGTGACACCCCTCATTATTTGGCTCTAGAACTCCTGGAATAGGCCGATCCTACCCCCATTTTTTTGAATTTTTTTCGAATTTTGAGCTCTAGTTTCAGATTTTTGAACATAGCGCCCTTCGATACCTAGTGCAAAAGTAGCGCCTGTTTCTCTTCTACAAGACCTATATAGTCATTCCCCGTGACACCCCTCATTATTTTTCTCTAGAAGTCCTAGAATAGGCCGACCCCCCTAATTTTTTGACATTTTTTTCAAATTTTGAGCTCTAGTTTCAGATTTTTGAACATAGCGCCCTTCGATACCTAGCGCAAAAGAAGCGCCTGTTTCTCCTCTACAAGACCTATATAGTCATACCCCGTAACACCCCTCATTATTTTTCTCTAGAACTCCTTGAATAGGCCGACCCTATTCCATTTTTTGGACATTTATTTCGAATTTTGAGCTCTAGTTTCAGATTTTTGAACATAGCGCCCTTCGATACCTAGTGCAAAAGAAGCGCCTGTTTCTCTTCTACAAGACCTATATAGTCATACCCCGTGACACCCATCATTATTTTTCTCTAGAAGTCCTAGAATAGGCCGACCCCCCTAATTTTTTGACATTTTTTACAAATTTTGAGCTCTAGTTTCAGATTTTTGAACATAGCGCCCTTCGATACCTAGCGCAAAAGAAGCGCCTGTTTCTCTTCTACAAGACCTATATAGTCATTCCTCGTGACACCCCTCATTATTTTTCTCTAGAAGTCCTAGAATAGGCCGACCCCCCTAATTTTTGACATTTTTATCAAATTTTGAGCTCTAGTTTCAGATTTTTGAACATAGCGCCCTTCGATACCTAGCGCAAAAGAAGCGCCTGTTTCTTCTCTACAAGACCTATATAGTCATACCCCGTGACACCCCTCATTATTTGGCTCTAGAACTCCTGGAATAGGCCGATCCTACCCCCATTTTTTTGAATTTTTTTCGAATTTTGAGCTCTAGTTTCAGATTTTTGAACATAGCGCCCTTCGATACCTAGTGCAAAAGAAGCGCCTGTTTCTCTTCTACAAGACCTATATAGTCATTCCCCGTGACACCCCTCATTATTTTTCTCTAGAAGTCCTAGAATAGGCCGACCCCCCTAATTTTTTGACATTTTTTTCAAATTTTGAGCTCTAGTTTCAGATTTTTGAACATAGCGCCCTTCGATACCTAGCGCAAAAGAAGCGCCTGTTTCTCCTCTACAAGACCTATATAGTCATACCCCGTAACACCCCTCATTATTTTTCTCTAGAAGTCCTAGAATAGGCCGACCCCCCTAATTTTTTGACATTTTTTTCAAATTTTGAGCTCTAGTTTCAGATTTTTGAACATAGCGCCCTTCGATACCTAGCGCAAAAGAAGCGCCTGTTTCTCCTCTACAAGACCTATATAGTCATTCCTCGTGACACCCCTCATTATTTTTCTCTAGAAGTCCTAGAATAGGCCGACCCCTCAAATTTTTTGACATTTTGTTCAAATTTTGAGCTCTAGTTTCAGATTTTTGAACATGGCGCCCTTCGATACCTAGCGCAAAAGAAGCGCCTGTTTCTCCTCTACAAGACCTATATAGTCATACCCCGTAACACTCCTCATTATTTTTCTCTAGAACTCCTTGAATAGGCCGACCCTATTCCATTTTTTGGACATTTATTTCGAATTTTGAGCTCTAGTTTCAGATTTTTGAACATAGCGCCCTTCGATACCTAGTGCAAAAGTAGCGCCTGTTTCTTTTCTACAAGACCTATATAGTCATTCCCCGTGACACCCCTCATTATTTTTCTCTAGAAGTCCTAGAATAGGCCGACCCCCCTAATTTTTTGACATTTTTTTCAAATTTTGAGCTCTAGTTTCAGATTTTTGAACATAGCGCCCTTCGATACCTAGCGCAAAAGAAACGCCTGTTTCTCCTCTACAAGACCTATATAGTCATACCCCGTAACACCCCTCATTATTTTTCTCTAGAACTCCTTGAATAGGCCGACCCTATTCCAATTTTTGGACATTTATTTCGAATTTTGAGCTCTAGTTTCAGATTTTTGAACATAGCGCCCTTCGATACCTAGTGCAAAAGAAGCGCCTGTTTCTCTTCTACAAGACCTATATAGTCATACCCCGTGACACCCCTCATTATTTTTCTCGAGAAGTCCTAGAATAGGCCGACCCCCCTAATTTTTTGACATTTTTTTCAAATTTTGAGCTCTAGTTTCAGATTTTTGAACATAGCGCCCTTCGATACCTAGCGCAAAAGAAGCGCCTGTTTCTCCTCTACAAGACCTATATAGTCATACCCCGTAACACCCCTCATTATTTTTCTCTAGAACTCCTTGAATAGGCCGACCCTATTCCATTTTTTGGACATTTATTTCGAATTTTGAGCTCTAGTTTCAGATTTTTGAACATAGCGCCCTTCGATACCTAGTGCAAAAGAAGCGCCTGTTTCTCTTCTACAAGACCTATATAGTCATACCCCGTGACACCCATCATTATTTTTCTCTAGAAGTCCTAGAATAGGCCGACCCCCCTAATTTTTTGACATTTTTTACAAATTTTGAGCTCTAGTTTCAGATTTTTGAACATAGCGCCCTTCGATACCTAGCGTAAAAGAAGCGCCTGTTTCTCTTCTACAAGACCTATATAGTCATTCCTCGTGACACCCCTCATTATTTTTCTCTAGAAGTCCTAGAATAGGCCGACCCCCCTAATTTTTGACATTTTTTTCAAATTTTGAGCTCTAGTTTCAGATTTTTGAACATAGCGCCCTTCGATACCTAGCGCAAAAGAAGCGCCTGTTTCTTCTCTACAAGACCTATATAGTCATACCCCGTGACACCCCTCATTATTTGGCTCTAGAACTCCTGGAATAGGCCGATCCTACCCCCATTTTTTTGAATTTTTTTCGAATTTTGAGCTCTAGTTTCAGATTTTTGAACATAGCGCCCTTCGATACCTAGTGCAAAAGTAGCGCCTGTTTCTCTTCTACAAGACCTATATAGTCATTCCCCGTGACACCCCTCATTATTTTTCTCTAGAAGTCCTAGAATAGGCCGACCCCCCTAATTTTTTGACATTTTTTTCAAATTTTGAGCTCTAGTTTCAGATTTTTGAACATAGCGCCCTTCGATACCTAGCGCAAAAGAAGCGCCTGTTTCTCCTCTACAAGACCTATATAGTCATACCCCGTAACACCCCTCATTATTTTTCTCTAGAAGTCCTAGAATAGGCCGACCCCCCTAATTTTTTGACATTTTTTTCAAATTTTGAGCTCTAGTTTCAGATTTTTGAACATAGCACCCTTCGATACCTAGCGCAAAAGAAGCGCCTGTTTCTCCTCTACAAGACCTATATAGTCATTCCTCGTGACACCCCTCATTATTTTTCTCTAGAAGTCCTAGAATAGGCCGACCCCTCAAATTTTTTGACATTTTGTTCAAATTTTGAGCTCTAGTTTCAGATTTTTGAACATGGCGCCCTTCGATACCTAGCGCAAAAGAAGCGCCTGTTTCTCCTCTACAAGACCTATATAGTCATACCCCGTAACACTCCTCATTATTTTTCTCTAGAACTCCTTGAATAGGCCGACCCTATTCCATTTTTTGGACATTTATTTCGAATTTTGAGCTCTAGTTTCAGATTTTTGAACATAGCGCCCTTCGATACCTAGTGCAAAAGTAGCGCCTGTTTCTTTTCTACAAGACCTATATAGTCATTCCCCGTGACACCCCTCATTATTTTTCTCTAGAAGTCCTAGAATAGGCCGACCCCCCTAATTTTTTGACATTTTTTTCAAATTTTGAGCTCTAGTTTCAGATTTTTGAACATAGCGCCCTTCGATACCTAGCGCAAAAGAAGCGCCTGTTTCTCCTCTACAAGACCTATATAGTCATACCCCGTAACACCCCTCATTATTTTTCTCTAGAACTCCTTGAATAGGCCGACCCTATTCCAATTTTTGGACATTTATTTCGAATTTTGAGCTCTAGTTTCAGATTTTTGAACATAGCGCCCTTCGATACCTAGTGCAAAAGAAGGGCCTGTTTCTCTTCTACAAGACCTATATAGTCATACCCCGTGACACCCCTCATTATTTTTCTCGAGAAGTCCTAGAATAGGCCGACCCCCCTAATTTTTTGACATTTTTTTCAAATTTTGAGCTCTAGTTTCAGATTTTTGAACATAGCGCCCTTCGATACCTAGCGCAAAAGAAGCGCCTGTTTCTCCTCTACAAGACCTATATAGTCATTCCTCGTGACACTCCTCATTATTTTTCTCTAGAAGTCCTAGAATAGGCCGACCCCTCAAATTTTTTGACATTTTGTTCAAATTTTGAGCTCTAGTTTCAGATTTTTGAACATGGCGCCCTTCGATACCTAGCTCAAAAGAAGCGCCTGTTTCTCTTCTGCAAGACCTATATAGTCATTCTCCGTGACACCCCTCATTATTTTTCTCTAGAAGCCCTGGAATAGGCCGACCCCCCTAATTTTTTGACATTTTTTTCGAATTTTGAGCTCTAGTTTCAGATTTTTGAACATAGCGCCCTTGGATACCTAGCGCAAAAGAAGCGCCTGTTTCTCTTCTACAAGACCTATATAGTCATAACCCGTGACACACCTCATTATTTTTCTCTAGAACTCCTGGAATAGGCCGACCCTACCCCCATTTTTTTGATATTTTTTTCGAATTTTGAGCTCTAGTTTCAGATTTTTGAACATAGCGCCCTTCGATACCTAGTGCAAAAGAAGCGCCGGTTTCTCCTTTACAAGACCTATATAGTCATACCCCGTGACACCCCTCATTATTTTTCTCTAGAAGTCCTAGAATAGGCCGACCCCCCTAATTTTTGACATTTTTTTCAAATTTTGAGCTCTAGTTTCAGATTTTTGAACATAGCGCCCTTCGATACTTAGCGCAAAAGAAGCGCCTGTTTCTCTTCTACAAGACCTATATAGTCATTCCCCGTGACACCCCTCATTATTTTTCTCTAGAAGTCCTAGAATAGGCAGACCCCCTTATTTTTTTGACATTTTTTTCAAATTTTGAGCTCTAGTTTCAGATTTTTGAACATAGCGCCCTTCGATACCTAGTGCAAAAGTAGCGCCTGTTTCTCTTCTACAAGACCTATATAGTCATACCCCGTGACACCCCTCATTATTTTTCTCTAGAAGTCCTAGAATAGGCCGACCCCCCTAATTTTTTGACATTTTTTTCAAATTTTGAGCTCTAGTTTCAGATTTTTGAACATAGCGCCCTTCGATACCTAGTGCAAAAGAAGCGCCGGTTTCTCCTTTACAAGACCTATATAGTCATACCCCGTGACACCCCTCATTATTTTTCTCTAGAAGTCCTGGAATAGGCCGACCCCCCTAATTTTTGACATTTTTTTCAAATTTTGAGCTCTAGTTTCAGATTTTTGAACATAGCGCCCTTCGATACCTAGCGCAAAAGAAACGCCTGTTTCTCCACTACAAGACCTATATAGTCATTCCCCGTGACACCCCTCATTATTTTTCTCTAGAAATCCTAGAATAGGCCGACCCCCCTAATTTTTTGACATTTTTTTCAAATTTTGAGCTCTAGTTTCAGATTTTTGAACATAGCGCCCTTCGATACCTAGCGCAAAAGAAGCGCCTGTTTCTCCTCTACAAGACCTATATAGTCATTCCCCGTGACACCCCTCATTATTTCTCTCTAGAAGCCCTGGAATAGGCCGACCCTCCTAATTTTTTGACATTTTTTTCAAATTTTGAGCTCTAGATTAAACAATGACATAAAAGGTGCTATATTTTACAGGGTAGGACTACTTTTACATACGTTCTAAATTGAAGAGGGTGCATAGGTGGCCCTACACCTACAAATAATCCGTTGATAGATGCATAGTTATTGTGGTACTGAATATTAGCCTAAAAAGTTATGCGACTTGTTAAATCAATAGATTGGATAAAAACCATTTCAAAATTGAGTTTAAATTGCTATATTTTAACTGATTTTCTGCCTTTTTAAATATTTTTTTATTTAACGGCCGTTATTGTCTTATTCTGTTTTTTGGTTTCTCGATATATCGCCTTATTGTTCGCTGGCTTATTGTTCGCTAGCTATTGTTCGCTAGCTTCTGCCTGGTGTCGCCACTGCAAATAATTGCTTCACTTTAACCTTATGCACGATTAATATGAATGTAAAATGTAAATAAAAGAATGTTAAAATGGAAAGAAAAATCAACACATGTTTGGTTTTAGAACTATGAGGATTACATGTTTTTCTATGAGACTAGGCCGCTGACTTCTTTTACAGAAAAATACACAAGACTTTTATTCAGTTTTTTTTAGTTTATCGGTACGATTAACGATTTGTCTTTTTCATTTTTAGCCAGGCGTTGTCCGTTTATTTTCGATTTATGAGTTTGACTGTCCCTTTGGTATCTTTCGTCCCTCTTTTATAATAAAATATATAAAAATATGTTGAACACTGGTACCAAAATGTAAATTGTGAAAACACTGAAGTGAAACTTAAACGGGACAACTGCTATTCTAATCATTTTTCTATGTATTAATTTTTAGGTAGTTTGAAAGGGAAAGTAAAGGGGTATAAACAATAAAAAAAATGTCTTTTTTCGTACACAGAATGCAAACTAAATGATTGAAGTCGTACTTGGGAAGATATCTATTATAAATGCTTTGAGATAGTAAAAAGAAAGTTAAAATTTGAAGACTTTTTAAGTCCGAACATATACACATGCATGGCCTTAAACAAATGTACACTTTATAAAACAACAAGAACTAGCTTTCATTGGGAAATATGGAGGCTCTCCAATGTGTCCTATTACATTTGGGTTTCAGTTTTCAATTATGAAAAAAATGACACTAACATGAATGTTTAGTGTGATTTGCTTTACAGTCATGAGTAGAATATCATTGGCGGATCCAGGGGGAGGGGTCCGGGGGTTAGAACCCCCCTTTTTTGGCCGATCAATGCATTTGAATGGGGACATATAGTTGGAACCCCCCTTTTTAAAATGGATGGATCCGCCCCTGAACATGCAATATTTATTGTAGAATTAAAAACAATAGACAAATGTAAACCCCGTAGCATGCCCCATGTTTTGTGGATGTTACAAGATATTACCTGAAGTTAGGGGAATTACCTGAAAACTTCCCCTAAACTCACTTCATTTACAGCATGAGCACGGTGTGAACAAGGCATGTAAGTTCAGTTTTAAATTTGTAACCATTTCTATAATTTTTCTTAAAATTACTGTTTGTGTTGATACTAATTAATATAAATTACACAGAGCCTGTAACTAGATAACGTTTTACATTGCATACATATAACTTTCGGTGTACTCGAAACATATCCGTTCTTTTGAATTATTCGTTTTTTCTCGGTATTTGTAGTCAATCTCATAACTCCTGGTTTAGGTGAATTTGATTGAGAATGCATATAGAATTTTAGCATATTTTGCTTATTTTAAAACAAATAAAAAAAATTAAAAAAAATGAGGCAGAATCTCCTCTGGACTATCCCTTTCTCGCCGTAACCCGTTATGTTTTTTTATGTTGCAAAGGTGAAAAAATCCCAGGTTAGAGGAGGGTTGGGATTCCTCTAACATGTTTAACCCCGCCACAGTATATATGTATATGCCTGTCCCAAGTCAGGAGCTTGTAATTTGGTGGTTGTCTTTTGTTCATGTGTTACATATTTGTGTTTCGTTCATTTTTTATATAAATAAGGCCGTTAGTTTTCTCGTTTGAATTTTTTTACATTTTCATATTTGGGCCTTTTATAGCTGACTATGCGGTATGGGCTTTGCTCATTGTTGAAGGCCGTACAGTGACCTAAAGTTGTTCATGTTTGTGTCATTTTGGTCTCTTGTGGACAGTTGTCTCATTGGCAATCATACCACATCTTCTTTCTTATTTATACAATACCCACTTTACATGTACAATGTAAGCAGATTCAGAAATTTACAAACAAATTGCACATCAGAACTGTCAATCAATTGACCTGACTATTTTATAACAGCCGATGTATTTGTGAAACAATTCAACATCGTAGGTACTGCATAGCTACTTAAAAATAAACCGAGTTGCCGCTTAGTTTGGTGAAAAATAAAGAAAATAGAACTATATTATATAAATGTTCGAAAACCCATTAGTCAAGGACAGATAGACCCCATGCGGGCGCACTACGTTTGCGCGCATTTAGGGATTTAACTGCTTTACGTTTGCGCGCAGCTTTCGATTACATTTGCGCGCATTCATTTTACAGGTAAACTTAGGTAAAAATATAAATAAAAATTAAATCAAATTGTAATTGACTATATATTTTTTTTATTTTCATAATAATATCTGACTATCAATTATTAATTATGAAAATATTCCTTAATTCAGATTATATATTGTTCACATTGAATTCCGAGTAAACCAATTATAAAGCGATCATTATAAAGTAGTATAGCTTAAAGCATACATGTAACTTCATTGTGAATATTTCAGGATGAAAAGTGTTTCAACTAATTGTGTTCGTTTTTAAAATAAGTAAATAATTTAATTTAGTTTGTAAAGTTACACCAAGGTACAAACATGGAGTTTCGGCACGTACCGACATGTAATATAAAGTAATAAATTTATCTATACTTTTACCTTTATAGTGTTATTTACTGGCTGTTTCTGTATTGGCACTGGTATAGATTCAAGGTTTGCTGTATTGGCCTCGAGACCCGTAGGGTCGAGGGCCAATACAGCTGACCGAGAATCTATACCAGTGCCAATACAGAAACAGCCAGTTCATAACACTTTTATTAAATGATTATAAGAGAATTAAAAACCGGAAGTGAACGTCCCGTATTAGCCCATGGCCAATACAGCTTTTTTCCCGCTTTTTTCCGTATTGGCCCTTGTTTTTTCCGTTTCAAAACTTTAAGACATTACAAAACATTGCACATCATTTAACCTGTTTATTTTATGACTTTAATTTAAAAAATATTATACAAATGTTTTTATGCATAACGATACTTCCAGAGTTAAGTAATGGCGTAATAAAATTGAAAACCGGAAGTGAACGTCCTGTATTAGCCGCTAATACGGCTTTTTTCCCGCTTTTTTCTGTATTGGCCCTGTTTTTTTCCGTATTGGCCCTGTTCGAAGAGCAATATTAAATCTTGATTTATATCGACAGTGAAACGTTTTTTGTATTGCACATGCTGATTTATCCGTATTAGGGCTTATTTGCTCATATCATTTAATAATATTAAATATTTGCTGTTTTAACATTTTAACAGTTACATCTGTATATATATTTATTTCTAGGATTTAGTGTTTGTGCATAATAAAATGGACTTATCTTGCTCGAAATCCAACTAACGAACTAACGGAATGAGTACTTATACTTGTAAATAATTGAACAAATTATAAATAAATAAATATAATTACCTGTATTTTACTTGAGTTTACCTGTCAAATAATGCGCGCAATTGTAATCAAAAGCAGCGCGCAAACGTAATGATTTTTGCGCGCAATTGTAATGGTAATGCGCGCAAACGTAATGCAGCAAGGCAAAAAGCCAAAAAATAGAAATTTAGGAGAAAATTCAGAGACGTAGAATCGCAGTCAGAATATTGTATCTCGATTATTAGTTTGAATGTCTTCCAGCGAATTCTCACCTTATGAGCGTTAACACACATCAGAGTCTGTCCAGCCAGGTCCATGAGCATACCATGTCAATTGTATTTAATATGCATACGATATTTACACTAGACTTTTAAAACCCACAAATCACACTTTCCATTCTGTCCAGTCACTAACATTACAGAAATATGAGAAGCGTTTATTATTAAGTTTTTTTTACAAATGTTGATGAGGGCAACGAAACTTAGTACAAGAAGACATTTTTCTTTAATTATTTAAGGCATCCTCCCACATGTCTGACCCAGCCTCTTTATGTATGTAATGAAATGTGGTTATAGTGTTGATTGGTAGTTCAATTGATTGATTGGTTGACAAATCGTTGCTTGTTTTACATGCAATGACAAATGTTTCATGAACAAAACAACAATAAATACACTAGGTATGTCCCGTTATAAGTGCAACAAGTGTCTAGAAAATTAGGGTATGCTGGGAAGGTCACATACAGAGACCGTCAAAGAAATGATACATTTTTTGTAGCGTACATGGAGCTAGGCACATCTATAAAGAAAAGAAAATGTAAAGCCCCATTCCGCACGAACGACATGATCTACGTTCAGTGGCAAATAGTTCATGTTCAGGAAAAGAACATTAAAAATACATACTTTTTAGGTCGGTTATGTTATATATATCGACCGTGATGATGAGTCGGAAATACTTCATTGGAAAAGGAGAGTATAATGGATCGGGACAAAAAATGTGCCATGCAAAAAGCCATTTGCGTACATCAAACAGTTATTGCAGCTTCTCAATGTGCAAAGAGTGTTTCAGTTTCCCTACTCAAAGTTTAGAATTTAACGTCCACATTATGACGGGACGTGGTGTGTATTCATACAATCCGCACAACCAGTTAGACGGACTTCTCACTTTAACAAAAGTTTTCTGCTGGTGACTAAATGAACCTAATCATATTACTTAAAGATTGGATCTAACCGAGTATTATATCCTGTGAAGAAATAATCCCAATAGTAGGGTAATATAGAATTATTGCAATGAACGCGCAAAATTTGTCAGCTGGTTTCAAACAGAATTGAATCAAACCAGACCAGTTACTGTATATACAAACAACCAAACGTTACAAGAGACTTACAATGATACGGTTTCAAATTATAAATAAACTACTAGTATAATAATATGTGAGCATGTCATTGATTTTCAAATGAATAAAATTTCATTTTGTGTACAAACCAACCAAAACGAGTCTTATCCGTTTATCGTTTTGCACAATAAAACAGGTTTCAAGTCAACCAGTAATATTTGTCAATAAATGTTGTTTTTAGGCTCATATTTGATTTTATTCGTTTTATTTATTTTAGAAAAATGATGGGCAATGTACATCGAAGCCTCAATCTGCTATGTATTTTTCTGGTGTTGCAAAGACCAATTGCAGTGTTGACCCAAGGTAAGAATGTAATACATCGAACGCAAATTGTTTCTCTGTGATCTGGTACACTGGCTATTGCTGTATAATGTGTATTCTATTAGTGCTCCCAATGGAATGTTCTCGCCAGTAGCAGGATTTCATGACAGGAATACAGTTTACTATACAGTTTTAAATATGTGTTGTTTCCTGTAAATTTTAAATGAAATCTACAAAAAAATGCATATTAAACGAATATACATCGTACATGAACTTATAGTATCAGTAGAACTCTACATGTATGTAGCTTGATATTTTTGTTTTTATTTATTCACTTAACATCTTTACCCCTCAAAGTCGTTTAATAGCCCTAGACTACATTTTTTGACATTCTGATCAGAAAAAGAATTTATAGTGTGCAAGTTGCATTTGTGGTTTGGTAATTGACTCAGTACGATTTTGAAGATTTTTTAAGAAAATGCTGGCGTGGTACATGTACATGCTCTCGTAGCTGGTGACATTTTCTTGTTTTATGAACATATTAAGAAAATATTAAGAACAGTGATAATCGTTGTTTTGAAGTTAGAATTAAGGTTTTGAATTATATTATGTTCATGTTTTCTTCTTTATTTGAACTTTGGTAGATAGTTGCCTTATGGCAACCCTACCACATCTTATTTTCTAAACTGTAAACCAACTTATTTTCGCGGATTTTTACAGCGGATGACCTTGAGGGAATTCTGTTGTATTGCTATCGCCTAGATTTCCATTACGTAATATTCGTTTTTGGTTTTTAACCGATATATAAACATGATGAATACGTAGAAATCATTAAGTGCAAACTAGCATTCCATATCGCTTGTTATAAATCATTTCTTCAAATTTTAATACTCATCAAATACTTTAATTTTAAATTGATAAATTGATAAAATCAAAATGGTTTGTTATAACATATAAGTAAAAAAATCATTAATATATATTCACACGAATGCGGAAGAATATCTCAAAACGTTTGAAATCTCAAGGAACGATAACTCTGCATGGATGATTAAACATTTTTGGCGGGAAAATACGAATGCCTACTTAAATCCATTCTATTTAAAAAATTTATTACAGAAGAGTGACGTGTCCACCATGCACTTGCACTGCACTATTATTAATTTAGTCGAATAGAATGATATATACAAATGCATTACAATTATATATACATGTAACTGTAATATACAAAAAATATAATATATGACAAATAAAACAGAGTATACTGATTTGTATCGCTACAATATAATAGTCATTACGGTGAAGATGAATTCCCTGTCATTAATTTATCACTGGCACAAATTTGTCCTAGAAAAAAAATGGTATAGAGATGTGATTTTTTTTCTGAGACAAGTGCTTGTCGGACCATCCACAAGAACTTGCGGTCATCCGATGTTCAGTACTTCAGTACTTTGATTTTCTTCGTGGTCATCCCTTTCTATCCCAATTCGCGGCGATTTGATTTCGCGATTTTCACATTTATGTAACATATCGAAAATTTACATAATCGCGGCTTTTGATCAGCGCATTATATTTCAACTTGCTAAAATCGCAAAAATATGTCGATCGTGGAAACAATTTGATATAGATTATAGATTAATTATTTTTCGTCTGCTCTCCTTTCCAGTGCCCCCTGGTTCGCCCGTTATTACAGGACCCGACATTATAATGATGGGTGACATTGTAACCTTGACCTGTACTGTATACGGAGGCTCTCCACCACCAACGGTCAAATGGTTCGTAAATGATGCTGTCATAGATGATACGTCGACATATACAGGTGGCACAACACACAATTCTTATACATTTACGGCAGTAGAAACAGATCATCATAAAGTTTTCGAATGTCAGACTGCAAATGGTGTCTTACAGAACCCGTTATCTAGAACTCAGTTCATACGGGTATATAGTAAGTCATTAATAAATTGTTTCAATTATAAGCCATTTATTTCGGTACAGATAGAGTTCTAACATTTTTTCAGTTCATATTTTTCATATTTAATTGTTAAAATGCTAGTGTTCACTGATTTATTTTCAAATGTGTTTCTTTAATTGTAATATCATGGTCCGGCACATATATAATATTAGTTACATGGTGTGTTAGTTGCATAATTTTATATACATATAGTAGATATATCAAGTCTTGTGTGGCTGACTATGCAGTATGTGTTTTACTAATTGTTGAAGGCTGTACGCTGACCTTTAACGTTTATGTCATTTGGTCTCTGGTTAAGAGTTGTCTCATTAGAAATAATACCACATCTTATTTGTATATGGTATACCGTATTTACAGTAATAATTCAGATGTTATCTTTTATGTGTTACTCAACTTTTCTTCGCTCTAATTTCGGAGATATACATTGACGGTGCTGAAGACAGGGCATGTCCTCACGAACTTATCATTACAAAGAATTTCAAGGTGTTTTACTTACATGTCGATTTAGATCTGCTGCACATAGCTCTTACATGTACATGTTAAAGTTCAAAATTTTAAACCTTTTTTTCCTTTTTAACTTGCTCTAATTTTATATTTTTCGCTAGGATCCCCGAATCCGCCCACACTAACTGGACCAACAACACTCACAACAGGAACATTATCAAAATGGACGTGTGTATCAGAGGAAGGTTATCCAGCACAGAATATGTCTATGAGATTAGGGAGTGCCTCGTTTGGCAAAGGATTTACCACTAATACCCGACTTGTAGGACGAAAATCGTACACTGTTATCGGAACCCTATTTTGGGCCCCATCTACTCTCAATGACAAACTCATGCTATATTGTGATGTTTATCACAAGGAAACATTAGGACCAAACAATGCTCAAACAGTTGGATTGCTTTTGTCAGTAAAATGTAAGTTATTTAACAATTTAAAAATTGTGAACTTATCATACCTTAGGGTTTGGGCGAGGGGGGTGGGGAGGGGGCTTTGTTTTAGTATTATTTAATTTTTTTGCCATTTTTCTCTATGCTTTGTTTCCAATTCTGTAAACCAAATAAAGGACCATTGCTTGTCATTGTACACCATTTAGACTTGGCGACTGTTTGATTGCTGGAAAGTTTCTGTTAGAGACAGCTTTTCTAGCTAGTAGCAAATTAAGAGATTGAAATATAGAATATAGACATCCACATATTCTTTACAACCATTTCTTAACCCCTATCTGTATTTTGTTATGTCTTGTCGGGTTGCCGTCTGACTGAATGTATTGTGTACTTTCCATTTCTATTTAGCAACTAAACCGAATCGTCTGCATACGGAGTTGATACGTAACGATATTACAAGGCTTGCACTTCCAATCGTGATTTTCTTGATAGAGAGTTGCATGCTGCTCACAATCAAGTTATCATACAAAGACTTCCAAGTGGTGAAGCTGAAATCACCCCTTCGTAAATTTTACGGACGCCATCACTAGCTGGTTGATTGTTATGGAATGTTAATTCTTTTCACAGATAAAGGCTGATATGTTCCAAATATCGTTACTTCAATCCCGTTATCATTCCTCGAATATCACTGTGGTAGCACTCCACTTCAAGGTGAAATTGAATCTTAAATGCAGTAACATGAACATGCATTTGGAAATGGATAAAGCAACTGTTATATTTTGATACCCAAACATGTAGACATATTTAGAATCCTTTTCTTTTCAGACAATTCCAAATATGTAACAAAATAATGCACAAGTTCAGTATCCATGGAAACAAAAGGTGTTTGTTTTCAATTGTTTTCTTTAAGAATTGCATTCAGGCTAAAAATACCTATAAACCTCAATTTCAATGCATATAAGGCTCCGTGTTGAAGGCCGTACATTGACCTATAATAGTTTAATTTTATAAATTTGTACTTGGATGGAGAGTTGTCTCATTGGCACTCATACCACATCTTCCTATATCTATATAAGACATACATTACTTCAACACTGGTGTATAGCCTTATCAAAATTTAGAAGAAAAAAAATGGGGGTCTTTCTAATCATTTTCTCGCAAATTTACTTTCAAAAGTTCATGCTAAATTAACACCTAACCAAAGTAGTCAAAAGATGCTGATATACTTTCAGAATCATCGCTGGAATGGACACTAATTTGAACCCGAAATTTACACTTGTACTACTGAACAAAACATGGTTCAATCTCTTCTCTGGAGTCACATAACTGTGGAGTGCTAAATAGAGTGTTATCAATCGGAATTCCAAAAGGAAATGTTGGTTATTAATTTGTTGACGTACAGTTTTCGGGCGGGAGACTGCCAAACAGTGTCCGTGAAATAACTTAAAAACGATTTGACGAAATCTTTTCAAAATTAGTTATGCTTTGCTTTTTTGTAATTGAATGCAGATTAAGTGTGAATTTCACAATAATTTTTCTATCGACCATTCATATATTGCAAGACAAAAACCGTTTGAAAGTACGTTTCTGGAAAATTATTTGGATGACCACATACTACAGTGGTTTCATTTTAAAGTTGTAATTTAATAAGCCTATTTCTTTCGTTATTATTTACTATTGTTGAACAAACGTACATGTGTGTGTACTTTATAGTCTCTTTTATTTCCGATGTTATGCTGTTCGGGGATTCAAATTTGAAATTTGCAAATAGCTTTTGTATGGAGAAAAATCCGGTTGGCTGTCAATCAGAGACCCTCTTGTTTTGTTGTTGTTTAAACAGGGTTAGTATATATTTGTTTAGGGGCCAGTTGAAGGACGCCTCCGGATGCGGGAATTTCTCGCTACATTGAAGACCTGTTGGTGACCTTCTGCTGTTGTTTTTTCTATGGTCGGGTTGTTGTCTCTTTGGCACATTCCCCATTTCCATTCTCAATTTTATTCATATTCATATATATACAACGTAATCATTGTATTGAACATTTAATTTTGTACTTCTTATTTCCAATGTGAATGTCTAATTTAATACCAACCACATCTTGCATGTACAATTATATTAAAGGCAATTGAGAGCCGTGGTGTTAGTGGTCAGCGCATCGGACTACAAACACAAAGACAAAGGTTTCTGGTTCGAAACCCGATCCGGGGTAAAAATTTAAGGGACTTAATTTTAGGCTATCTCTTGACACCATTTGTGAGTATGTTCTTGAAGAAACGATGATAGTCAGTCGGAAGGGGGCGATAAATCTTTGTTGCTGAGTTTGAGTTTGAACCAATATTTACATTTTTAAGAAATGTTATGGAAAAAAATGGCGGACGAATAATCAGGACTCGCCTTTGATTCGAAAAATTAAATTAGTATCTGGTAATGTATGCATGATAGATATACCAAAATTATTTAAAACTATTTTCAGCAAATTTTACAATAAAAACACCAAGACTAATGTATGAGCCAATCACTGGGCAATCCGCCACTCTGGTGGTTGAGGTTATCATTGGTAAAGCTACGAAAGTCAGTTGGTACAAGAATAACAATCTTATTGACACAGCATCAAACTCCAGATACTCCGGAGGAAACTACCAGACTCCTTCTTTGACCATCAATAGGGTTGATCTGGACGATGCCGGAAGTTATATGGCATCAGTAACCGAAGGCAGAGACAAAAGAAACACATCTATAATCACTGTATCTCCGAAAGGTTGGTTAATAAATAACCCCTGTATCATAATTGTATCTCCGAAAAATTTGTTAACAGATGTAAACAACTTAAATTTTCAAAATGTTAGTTAGTATACAACACCAGTGCAATTCGGTTTTCTCTGAAAGGTTTGTTTATGATATTAAAAAAAACAATTGTTCTCTCGGTCTTTCCATTTCACATGTGTTGATACTTGATGTTTTAAATTAACATTCATAAACAAACCAAATTAAAAAAGTAACCTTCTTAACCGTAAAGGAAGATAATTTATCTTGAACAATTACCAAAAAAGGTTATTATTTTTCATTATATATACATTGTAGTTGAAAATTATTTTACATCAAATTTAAGAAAACGTTATTCAAATCTTTTAATTTATCGTAAACGAAGTTTAATCAGATGGAAAGATACTAATTCTAATTTGCATTTATTTCTGAAACCTCTATGATTTTGATATTTAGTTCAAAAAACAAAAATCGTAAGGGTACATTACATGTTCATATCACATTTATGAAATTCCAATGTGCAATGTATGTATATTGATAGCTACATACAATGTGTATTAGGTTGACCGTTTTGAACGAATCTAAAACCTGTTTGTATTTACAACTTAAACAAGGGGAATTCTCGGCAAGCCAAGCTATTCTTAATATTTTGTAGCTCATTCAAGCAGATCTCATATTTTCAGACAATCTGCTCAATTACATATACAAATGTATCTATGGTCATGTGTCTCTTAAAGTATTTGAAACTTTTAAGTTACTACATACTATAGCGCATGATAACTATTTACATGTTGAACATCGGAAGTTGTATTTTCTTTTGGTAGCAACACCTGCACAACCAACGTTGACTGGTCCAACATCTATAACAGCAGGAACGACTGGTTCCTGGACATGTATTTCACATGGAGCTTTCCCTCTCCAAACTATGTCGATGAGAATCGGTAACCAGATTTTCGGCAGTAATGATATGTCTATTTATTCACAATATGAACCAGCCGTCATGTCATTCCGGGTTGTTGGGATGCTGTCCTGGACGCCTTACATAAATCACGATGGACAAACTCTTTTCTGTGATGTTACTCACCCTGAAACTTTAAATAATCCACAGACAGTTAGTTTACAGCTTACAGTGAGAAGTGAGTTTACAATTAATGAAGATGATATCCCAAAACGTTATATCTATATAAGTAGAAACATTTTGTAATCAGTCGGGCACCTGAAGTATTAAATATTTACAGCTGATTGCATTGAGTGTGTAGGTAAAGGTAATATCGTTGGTTAGCTTGCTTCCTAGCTGAAACGTGAAGTCACTTTTAGTCATGTAAACTACATCGCTTTAAGAGTAGACTAGTCCGACAGATAACTAATCTATCTGTAAGATTAGGCTGCTTCGAAAGGAGGGTTGTACATCTTACCTTATGACGAATTCATGGTACAGCTAGCAATCAAGCTATGGTATATATATATATATATATGTTTTTCATGCATCCGATTTCACCTAGATAGATGCACACACCCGATGAAGCTAATTTGTTTAGTGAAATATTGCGTGAATAGTTACTGTATATAAAATATAACAACTAATTGTATAACACTCATTAGTGTGTTAAAGTTACATTCTTAGACACTTATATATATATATATTCTGCATGCATATCACATCAAGCTGCCTTGGATCGGTAATTACTAAATCTAATATTTTTCGAGAGTGTGAAATTTTGTGTCAAGGAGAATACCGATTGCATTAAATTAGTACACTTTATTTGTATCGTAAAAAGGCTTTTAATTTCTTGTTTTGTAGTAAAATATCTTACGCGACGTAATTCAAGCTCCTTGCCACTTCAACTTGTCACTAACGATACTAATCCTAGTTTAAAACAGCCGTATAATTAAAATAAATGTTTTCTTTTTGTAGCCCCATTATCAATGACAACTCCAAAGACTTCATATAATACCGAAGTGACAAAAAAGGTCACAATTGCCGTTGATATCAAAGGAAACCCAACTGAGATCAGGTGGTACAAAAACAATGAGCTGCTTATCACAACATCAAATAAATATTCTGGTGGAACTTCATTCGTTCCAGGACTGACCATTAAAAATATCTCCGTGAGTGATGCTGGTATCTATGTGTGTGAAGCAACGGATGGCACGGATACAGTTAGATCGAGTATTATTCAATTATCTGCGAAAAGTATGTTACATGTAGATTAGCATTTATTTTTGATCTAATATTTGTCAAGATATTTCTATATTATATATCGATTAATCATTTAAGTCAGATTTTTGTACCTAAGTTTAAAAAATCATAAAATGTGCATTTTGAAAAAAAAAAGATTAAATCCAATGTTAATCCAAAAAACACATTTACATTCTGAAAAAGTAAGGTTTTAAAAAAGCCATTGTCATCAGCATTTCAAAAGTTGCCACTCATTCCTACAATGTGATCTCCTCAAAGTCGTATTGCTGTTATATTTCAAAGAACTCTAGGACTTCTGAATATTGTGTTGGTTTTTTTTTTTTTGCTTTTTTTTTTTGCTTTTTTTTTTGCCTTTTCCTTGTTTTCTGCTTTATTGACAAAGCCCTCAGGAGTTTTTGTATTTCTCCGTCTTAAGACAGATTTTCTGTTTAACTGACATAGCCCTCATAATATTGTATATAGAGAATAATACATGGCAAAATCCGTATCATATATAGATATAGGAAGATGTGGTGTGAGTTTCAATGAGACAACTCTCCATCCAAATAACAATTTAAAAAAGTAAACCATTATAGGTCAATGTACGGCCTTCAACACGGAGCCTTGGCTCACACCGAACAACAAGCTTATAAAGGGCCCCACAATTACTAGTGTAAAACCATTCAAACGGGAAAACCAACGGTCTAATCTTTATAAAATTTAAAAAAAACCAATATCAGCCCAAGGGCCCTTAGGCCCGAGGGAAGATATTGGTCGAGGGTGATACGGCATGCGATACGGATTTTGCCTTGTTTTATACGCTTTAGCCTTTATCATATATTTCAACAGGAGAGTATTATATTATGAACTGTTTTCTGATCCATAGTACTGGGTTACCTTGAGTTCTGCTCAATTACTTATCCGAACCACCTGGGTTACCTTACAATTTGCGTGCTGTTGTTTTAAAAATATTTTTTTTATTATTGTGTTTTTTGTGTGTTTTGTATTTTTTATAGTTGCATTAAGTGTGCCAAAAAATATGAAAATATGAAAACTTGACGTTCGCGACGTCACATACCAAACAATGACGTCATAAATTACGTGTCCCGAATGACCGTTCTATTGGACCTGTTTAGGCAGCAACCATTTGATTTTCTGGGGGGGGGGGGGGCCTATGTTTTTTTTTGGAAAAAAAAGTTTGTTTCCAGTTTTTGGAGAAAAAAATAATTTGTTTTTGATTCTGAGAAAAAAAAATTGTTTGTTTCACCCTCAGCTGCCACTATATATAATGCTAAAATTGAAAGAAAAAAATTGTTTTCGACTTGTCGCGAAAAAAATAGATTGTTTTTCTCCGCAGGCGAAAAAAAAAGTTTGTACAGAAAAAAAAACCATTACTTTTGACCGTATGAACTCGCAATTGTTTAACGACTACATTTGAAATTCCTTGATACAATGTAGTTGTCTCCTTTAGCAATGATCATACCGCATCTTCTTATTTTTAAATAATGTCTAAATTTCAGATATATCATGTTTATTTTTGAGTTTTTGTGTGCATGAAGGGAAAACATACGAATTAAATTTTGACACAGAAGTGTTGTTGTAATCATCTATTTTAGCAATATTAAAATCATCCTTCTCCTTCAAAAACATCCGAAGCGGCCAAGCCACACCTGACCAATAATCTGAACAATTATTTTCTGGAAGGTATTCACATATTTATTATGTCTATGATGTCATGTTTTTAACAAGATATATTGGGGGTTTGTTTTGCACCTGTTCTGCAAACAGCTTTTAAGTATTTCTGTTGTGTTTTTTTTTTTTCCATTTATAGTTGATGTTTCCCTCGGTTTTGGTTTGTGACCTGGATTTGTTTTCGCTAAGTCGATTTATGACTTTTGAACAGCAGTTTATTACAGTTGCCTTTATTTATTTTTATTGCCCATAAATGTTTTCTGGTCTGTTCGTCCGTCCGTTCGTCCGTCCGTTCTTTCGTTCGTCTGTCGGTTAGTTCGTTCGTCCGTTTGCCCCGCGTCAGGTTAAAGTTATCGGTCAAGGTAGTTTTTGTCGAGCCTGCGACTTTTGTATTTAGATGCCTCATATGTTACGAAGTTTCCGTCTGTCACACGAAAATTGTCCTGGACCTCATTTTAATGGTTTAGTGACTACTTTGTGTAATGTTAATATCTCTCTTACTTTTTGTGTTTTGGTCTGTTTTTCTATTACTGTATGCAATAGGTCTACTATATTTGGTGTATGGAATGATTGTAAGGTGTTCATGTCCAACTGGCAAGTGTCATCTGACCTTGACCTCGTTTTCATGGTACAGTAGTCAAAGTTAAGTTTTTGAGATTTTGGTTTATTTTTCTAATACTTTATGCAATAGGTCAACTTTTTTGGTGTAAGGAAATATTTTATGAAGTATATATCAGTCTCGCAAGTTTAATTTGACCTTGACATCATTTTACGGTTCATTGCTCAGTGTTAAGTTTTTGTGTTTTGGTCTGTTTTTCTTAATCTTTTAGCAAGAGGTCAACTATCTTTTATGTATGCTGTACATGTCTGCCTTGCATGGTTCATCTAACCTTGACCTTAATTCCATGGTTCATTGGTCAGTGGTTATTTTTCTTGGTGAAGTCTTGTTTCTTAGGAACTATAAGCAATATGTCAACTATATTTAGTGTATTGAATGATTGAAAGGTGTATATGTATTTCTCGTTTGGTTTATATTACCTTGACTTCATTTCCTTGGAGTATGTTAATTTTATGTGATAGTTGAAGTAAAGCTTCAGGACTTTCAACATGATATCAATGATTAGTCGAGAAGCCGAGACATTTCAGCGTGTGCACTCTTGTTGATGAAGTTGAAGTTCAATCAACTTGAAACTATATGATCTTTCTAATTTTAACGCCAAATTATAGTTTTTATCCCATTTTCACGGTCCACTGAACATAGAAAATGATAGTGCAGATGGGGAAACCGTTCACTAGGGACACATTCTTGTTTATCATGTTTTCTTAAACTTGCATGTATGTCAAAGTTGAATGCTTGTCTCAAATATTTAGCATTGTTATCTATATTGTAGTTCCATTGTCAGTGAGAACTACAAAGACCTTTTACAACACAACTGAGACACGTACCGTTACATTGAACGTAGTAATTTCCGGGACACCTACTAACATCTTCTGGTTCAAAAACAATGATTTGGTTGTTACATCTGGTCGATTCTCTGGAGGAACAATCTCTATGCCTGCGCTGACCATCCAAAACGTCAGTATGAGTGATGCAGGCCAATATGTATTGGAAGCAACAGACGGCACTGTTACCGTTAAAACCAGACCAATATTTCTGTCTCCAATAGGTATGCTCATCATTGCTATGATCGTGCTTCGCCGTTTTCTTTGTATTTTACCATTGTTCAAATTTTCAAATATAGATCGAAAGCAATCCAAAGCTATAGTCTTAGTAGGACAAACAACAACATCGCAAACAAATAAATTAAAGTCCATGCATGGATTAAAAAAGATTCGACAACGCCATGGTAAAACAATTAAACATCCTGAACATACATTACATATACTTCGATGCGATGATTATGACTAATGATGTTTCTAAGTCAAAGTGTCGTCACCTATCCATCATTTGCTCATTTTCAAGTGTCAATTTCACATTTTCTGTCATTTATCACGGTTGATCTACCCTGAAAAAACTACATATATCTGTTAATTTTTATTTGG
Organism: Mytilus galloprovincialis; assembly: GCF_965363235.1. NCBI lineage: Eukaryota > Metazoa > Mollusca > Bivalvia > Mytilida > Mytilidae > Mytilus > Mytilus galloprovincialis. The sequence continues at coordinate 75,400,422 of NC_134845.1, read as the reverse complement.
GGGGGGGGGATGCAAGAATATATGCGACTGGACGTTAAGTAGGAAACCAACAATAGATAGACACTATTTTTTACTATTCCTTTAGTAGCTTACCTTTCCCCGAGGCGTATCAATTAAAAAAAAAAACCCAGATTTTTCATAGAGTTATTCTGAAATGAAATCACCGTGTTTCGGTGAATGGATCTTAGAGGTTTGAACATTGAACTAATATGATATTTTTTAATAAATAAAGAACACCATTTACATAATATATTGTATATAAAAAATGTTTCCATGACTAGATAGTCAATCAAATTCCTTTTCAGCTCAACTTAAAGTAATTGCACGGAAGAGATTATATGAGCCTACTATTGGGGAGTCCATTACTTTGTATATCGACGTCACTCCCTCTAATATAAAAGAAGTCCGATGGTACAAGGACAACACACAGATTTATGTCGACTCAGACTCTCGATTTTTTGGAGGAAATCCACAAACTGTCTCTTTGACCATCAAAACCGTGAAACTAAGCGATGCAGGAAATTACAGCTGTTCAGTAACTGACGGATTTGTGATGAGAAATACCAGTTACATTACTGTATCACCAAAAGGTTGGAGTTTTTTTCCTGATCCGACTTCGATATCAAATAGTTGTAGAAATTCTTGAAGTAATGATACAATTTGTTTTATAAAGTAATCAAATTTAATTTATTCAATCGACCTTTCTGTAAACAAAACCAGATATACAGATACCATGATACTTGATGAGTAAAATTTACTATGTTTGTAGTCTACTGGTATAGATTAACTTATGTTGCGAGCGAACGGTCATATATTAAATCAATTTATGGTAGTCCTGTCTATTTCATTTAAAACACATTCAATTATACGGGGGTAAAACAACCGTTCGTCCGTCCGTCTGTCCCGCTTCAGGTTGAAGACTTTGGTCGAGGGAGCTTTTGATGAAGTTGAAGTCCAATCAACTTGAAACTTAGTACACATGTTCCCTATGATATGATCCTTCTAATTTTAATACGTGTACTAGGGACACGGACTTGTTTTATTTTTTTTTTTATCGTATATACTAAATTCTGATGTAGAAAAATATTCTTACATCGTTGGAAAATCTGAAAATTTTGTGTACTCTCTTTGAAATCAGTGGAAATTTTGCTACCCTAAATTACTGTAACATAGACAAATACACCATGATGAGTTGGTTTTACGGTACAGAAATCTTGCTACAACCCAATTGGTCTTTGATGACCCGTTGCACGGCAAAATACCCTGGTTTTCTGTTCGACAGCATTTTGAATATAATTATTTTAGTCGCACCTATATATTCGACTATTCAAGCGCAAATTTTAAATTAGAACTGTAAGTAATGAAATTATTATTAAACGAATATTTGATGATCTTTTTTAATAAGATAGGAATTCGTTAACAGAATTGCATAAAGCGTCTCCAGCTGTCACAATGACTTTATTATTTTAATGTTTGAAATCTTTTTGATAGCATCTCCAGAGATTCCAACTCTGTCCGGTCCAACGTCTCTAACAGCAGGAACAACTGGTACCTGGACATGTATTTCAGTTGGTGGTTTCCCTCTTCAAAGTTTGTCTATGAGAATTGGTGACCAGGTTTTCAAGAGTAACGAATTTGCGACGCTTTCTCAGCATGACGTAGTTCACAAGTCCTACACAGTTATAGGGATACTAACTTGGACACCAAAGCTAGGTCACGATGGACAACAGATTTCCTGTGACGTTAAACATCCTGAAACATCAATAAGTCCACAGACCGTTAGTTTGCAGTTGACAGTAGAGCGTAAGTGTTAGCATATATAGAAACAACCAAAAGCCACGTTATCACAACAATAGTTGCTTTTCCCCCCAGAAAACGCCATTTTTTTTAGAAAATATCCAAATTCGGAGACCGTTATCGACCCGTGTCTTATTCGCTTTGGCGCATACTCAAGTCTACGTACTGCCCACGAAATTAAAAACAACTCTTTGTTTTAACACTTGCCCAACTTTACTGAGATTTCTCGAGCATCTTCTAACGCGGCTTTATAAAATATGAAAAACTGTAGCTAAGTTTTTGCAAGTAGTATATATTGATGATTTACAGATCAGGTTGGATTTCAATATAGTTGACAGATTTTTACTGAATTACGTCTAATGGACACAAAATGGGTCCTTACAATTATAATTGTCGGGGTTTTGTTTGTATTGAAAGCAGACCGGAGCTGATTTTTTTTAATTGATTTAAGTTTTATTATGAATGGATCATTATTTTAAATTCTATTCGACTCTAATACCGGTAACCTGTCAAACAAATCTTGAATTAATTGTTGAGTTCTGGCCTATTAGCAAGAATAAAAATCCATGAATACGCTTAAGTTGCTTGCTCTCTTCTTTCATATCAATTTCAAAATATGTTATGTAATAATAATTAAATTGCAGTTTTGGGGAATTATTGCAGCCAAATTGCAGTTTTAAAAAGCTAGAAGTATCAATCATATCAAGAATGAATTGAATTGGTACTAAACAAAGAGAAACTTTAATATACGACCAGAAAGACGATTTCAAATATGCCATCCCAAAATAACCTGCATAACTGCCCTCAAAGGACAGTGATAATCATAGACTCAGTATCTAGAAATAGTAAACAGTTATTTAATAACAGCGCCTCACAGTTCCCAGGCTTATAATTGTGATACTTCAGACTCAGGTTTCGTCTACAAAGTTCTCAACATCCAAACAGTTTGACATGTTTGATGACCAAAAACAAACACGAGAGTAATAAAACCGAGAAATTAGAAAAGTTGAACTAAATAAAAGAATATATTTTTTGGGTAACACAACATAGTATAAATATTTAAAAAGATATTCCTTAAAAGATATTAGAATATATGTTTGAACTTTGCAGTTTATGAAAGGGCTATTACTGTATAGCAATATAATATTTCCCACAGAAAGTAACCAAAAGTTAGCGTGCAATAAATTTCAATATTGCACTAGTGCAATAAATCATCGAAATTCGTGACGTCATCAACGACAAAATCTTAGTTTAAACCAATTTTTCTTTCAAATATTATATTGCTATACAATAAAAGGGTTATTGCATGAATATTGGGGAATATTGTCTCCCGTAGAACATATATTGCACTCGCAAGCTCGTGCAGTATAAAATTCTACTCGGGACAATATTCCCCAATATTCATGCAATGACCCTATATTATTAAATGGAAAAGTGAGAAGCAAATATCGATATTATTACTAAAATAATAAATTTCTATTATAGCTTCATTGACAGCAATAGCTTCAAAAGTTATGTATAGCCAGACAGAGTCATCCATCGTTACACTCGACGTAAAACTTAGAGGAAATCCGAATAGAGTTAGTTGGTACCATAATGGAAATCTTATCATTCTATCTGGAAGATTTTCAGGCGGTACTGTCTCTGTTCCCTCTCTAACCATCACAAACATCAGTACTAGTGATGCTGGACGATATATTTTTGAAGCAACAGATGGCGCTACTACAGTTCAGACAATTACAATAGTACTGTCTGTCAGAGGTATTCTAATGAGTATTCCCTCAACGATCGTTCATCAATTATTCTAAAATACTATTTTTGTATCTATCTAGTAATTGGTATAACTATCTTTAGTGCGTCGCTGCGGCTTGATTTTAACCGTTAAGAAAAAAATATAGCTTATTTGATGAAATATCTGAAACACCCCTTCCTCACGCCGTCATGATAATATCAGTTCAGTCAATTGTGTCGTCAAAGCATTGACTTTATTCCTAAGCTTAAAGAACGCGATAAGTTTTGAATCATTCATTATTAATTACCTTGAAATAAAATAAAAGGATCAACCAAAACCCTGCCTTCCTAATTTTTTGAATTTGATCATTAATTGTCATTAAATATATTGACGATGTTGTAACAAATGTTCTACCTTTTGTTTAGCATTACTGGCAGTCAGGGTTAAAAAGACGTTATATGAGCCTGTGGTTGGAGAGTCTGTTGTTTTAGCGGTCGAAGTGAACTCTGTAAATGTGACCGGTGTCAGATGGTTTAAAAACAACCAGGAGATAGATGTTGCTTCAAACTCTAGACTGTCAGGTGGCAATACACGATATCCTTCACTGAACATACAAAATGTGCTGCTGACTGATGCCGGAAACTACGTCAGTTCCCTTACAGATGGTGTTGACATAAGAAATACCAGTACCATTATTCTAGCCCCAAAAGGTGTGTGTCTTATATATGTAAATGGAGCGTTAGTCCCTCTTTCTCAATTAGTCACTTAAAGTAAACATATGATGAAATTGTTAAAACTGATTTAGCGGATTTAAATTTTCGCTCAACAATTTGAACAAAAAAAAGAGGGCACACGTTACTAACCTATATAAACATTTACTTCTTTTGTATTTTGCTTGATCACTATAAAGAATCGCATTTAAAAATACATAACCTTTAAAAGCTTTGACCAATTCTGTCAATTGATGAAGATATTGTATTGCAACGTTTTGGAAATTTACCCTTGCGTTTTTTGTTACCTAAAGTTTTAAATAGGGTCCTGTGTCGTTCAGGGTGAAATGATTAAGGGGGACCTTTTAAAAATATTCTGCTGTTGAAAGAATTTCTCTGTCTAATACAAGTTTAAAATAGGGTCCCATTTCGTTCAGGATGAAATGATTAAAGGGGACCTTTTAAAAATATTCTGGTGTTGAAAGAATTTCTCTGTCGAATACAACTATAAATCTTTTTTATTTATGTACCATTGTGATAACTTATATCATCAAAAATACATAAAAATTACTTCTTGAGTATCTATGTAACACTCCAAAACGTTTCAATCCCCAAAATGTATCCAGTACCCTCAAACGTGTCCTTAAAATCCAAAATCGCCCAAGTGTGTCTGATTTCACATCCCAAAATGTGGCCTATAATTGTTATTCCTCAAAACGTGTCAATCTTCAAACGCAAGAACGTTTTTTTTTCTTCAAATAAACAGACATTAGATAAGAAAAAGAACTATTGAAATGTATTTTACGTTGTGTTTTGTTGTTTTTTATCAATATTATTTTTGTTGTTTAAGATTTCAAATGGTGGTACTTAACATTTAAGAAATCGACGACGTTTTCTCAGTGCTTCAGCTATTGATTAAGTGGTCATTTATAAGCATTAGTGTGTGCAACGGTTGTTGTTAATATTTAGCGTGATTGCAAGTTTATTTTTAACACAAACTATCTCCTGACTATTGTTTAGTCTAAACATATTTATTTAAAGTGGATTGGGAAACAAGTTTTACAACTTATATAAATTCCTTTCCACTTTGCGGGTGCTACCTTGTAGCGGCATAAGCCTGCTCTCGAAATCTACATGGGTGTCTTAACGTGCAAGAGATACTCGCAAATGGTGTCAAGGGAGAGCCGAAATTTCAGTCCCTGAATTTACATCCTGAATCTCATAATACAATAATTAAACGTAATACTGGCTGTTATTCATAATAGATGATAAAATATTATGTAAATTTTTTTCTATCAATTTTAACTTTCTTGTCGCTAAAATTATTTTCTTTTGCATATTCTTTTAATATTTATTGCAAAAATTAATTTTAATTAAAAAAAAATGTTTTCTTGTCGCTAAATAGTTTCTTGTCGCTTGTTGTCGCTAAAATAATTATTGTTGTCGCTTCTTGTCGCTTGTTGACGCTTGTTGTCGCTAAAATTCTTGTTGTCGCTAAATAGTGAGACCGTGGAACGGGAATCGAACAAGGAACCTATGTGTTAGTAGTCCGATGCACTAACCACTACATCACGACTGTTGTTTCCTGAATGTTCTTTGGAAAATATGTCATGCATATTTCGAAACAAAACATAAAATTTGCATGCAACAAATAAGTTTTATACAGTTAAATTCATCGTTTACTTTTATATAATATATAAGGGTATCTCACGGCCTGCTTAGCTCAGAAGATGTGACTGAAATTTCAAAGAGCCATTGTCAATCTTTCCAACAGCGACTGAATTTTCGACTCTGCCTTGACACCATTTGCAAGTATGGTCTTGAGAAACAGTGATAATCCGTCAGATGGGGAAGTTAAATGACTAACCCGTGTTAAGAGAGAACCACATCTCTAGCACGTAATAGACACCCTTGTAGAATTAAAAAAAGAGCAGGCTTGTGCCACTACAAGGCAGAAATCTCACCCACAAAGTGATTAAAAATAAGTTGCAATAACTTATTTACCAATCCACTATAAATAAATATGCGTAAACTAATTTTATAACAGTGGGCAAGTGTGTGTGTGTGTGTGTTTTATAAATACAATTGATGGTTAATGAAAATGCAACATTTTACCTTATATAGATTTGTTTGTTGGGTGTGATACGTTTGGGCGAATATTTATGTTTTGCAGTTCATTAACTTTATATGGCACGTTTGAGGTAATCTATCACTTTTGGTGGAATGAACCTGTTTCTGAGTGTTACATGTAATACATGATATACATTTATAGAGCAAATTTATATGAATTTTATGATTATATTTCATAGCAACGCCTGCAATACCAACGCTTTCTGGACCGACATCCCTAACAGCAGACACATTTGGTACCTGGACGTGTACATCTGTTGGCGGTTTCCCTCTCCAAACTATGTCAATGAGGATCGGTGGGCAGGTTTTCGATGATCATCAGCTGTTGGTAAACTCACAGTATGATTCAGACAACATGTCTTTCCGTGTCGTAGGTGTACTGTTATGGGCACCAAATATAAGAGATGATGGACAAACGCTGTACTGTGATGTTACCCATACACAAACACTCAGCAGGTCTCAGACCACTAGCTTACGATTGACAGTTACACGTAAGGGTTATACTCATTTTACTCAACCAAATTGTTATTTGTTATAAACAAAACATTTCACCTGGTGTTGCTCAACTTTGTTTATGTGTTTGGTTTTCCACACCTTACGCTTGTTTCGCCTCTGTTATGCAATTTTATCGCCATTCTAAAAAAAGATAATAATCAACTGTAAATTGGCATGTATTTCTTACATATATACCTTTTAACATTTTAAACATTTGGAATTGACTGCATGGTATGAAGGTTGAAGTCATATGAAACGAGTGACTGGTGAAAAATAATGTTTATCCAATTCTTGAACCAATGCGTGTATATATCATAAACTTAGTCTTCTGTGCACGATTTTATCATTTTTTTTACGCAAACATATCGTATGATCGTCAATTCTTTTCTCTCTGTCTGTTATGATGTAAAAATATGGCAGCTACTAAATTGATGTGCTTTTAAGCTGTAGTTTACCGATTGTCACCTTATAGTAAACAATCAACAAAGAAGCATGAATATCGAACACGTGTATAACATATACAATCAGATAATAGTTTATTCAAATGACATATCCATGCGCATTGCGACCCCCAGACTTTTACGAGAGGGGTCACACTAAGGTCAATTCCATACGGAAAATATGTCGGCGAATTGCTTCCTGTAAGTGTAACGGTTTATTTCTTCCTCTGTGATATTTTATCTTGAGGATATCTATCTGTGTTATGCAGATAGTATGTACCGATATATATTTGCCGTACTATATTTCACAGAACCGTGTGAAATAGAGTCCCATTAACTAATATGTAAGTTACTCACAATCAATATACCTGACTATAATTATAAAATGTTTCACCAAGATAGACCAAATTTGCATAATTTATCAAAGGGAGGTAATTATGAGCAATTTATATTTTAAATAGTTATCAAAGGTACCAGGATTATAATTTAGTACGCCAGACGCGCGTTTCGTCTTCAAAAGACTCATCAGTGACGCTCATAGATATTAATATAATATATTTCTGAATCTATTTTATAGTGAAATTTTTCCTTGAATCTTATTTTTTATATATTCATTTATATAAAAAGATGACTGTTAAACATGCTTTTGTTCCAATATATTGTTATGCTATGATTTATCTGATTTCCATATAATCAACAACTACATCTCTGTCCCCAGACAAAACTATTTATATAGTTAAAAATATCATCATAATCAAATTCTTCTATCACTGTTAACAGTAGTAATGCAACTATATTTCTACCTTACTTTTAAATTTATATTTGTACTGAGATCTGAACAACTCACTTTTACATGTATTTCACTAACCTTATTTAATCATGATATTATTTTCACAATTACGATCTTTGAAATTACTTATGGTTTTCCTCCCTATGTTTCATGATAATTTTCTTTTTAAAAGGATGATATTGACTTGAATATTTCAAGAAATTTTTTCAAGGATAATTTGTGAAATTATTTCCCATTATAATACATTTTTTTTTAACAATTTCGCTTTATTTCAAATACACTATTATTATTTCATTGTATTTTTAAAGGATAAGTTTTTTCTAATAACTATTCAATAAGTAAACTACCAAGATAAAATTTCATGGCAAAGGAAAAAATATCCCAGGGAAATATTTTCTCCGGATAAAAAAATAACAACTACTGTGACATTTTTTCCTCCGGATCAAATTTCACCCGGATATAATTTTGCTTTACATAAGCAACCAATTAAAAAAAACAAAGTAATGTCGTCAAATTAAAGAATTTTCTTCAGAAAAAAGTATATGCACATAAATTTTATAATGAAAACTATCCATTTAGTTAGAAAAAACATATGCATATTTTGTTTTAATTTGGGGTATCACATGACTTTAATTCCGAAATGCTTTTGACCAATGTAGGTTTGTTATGATCAAAAGCACGACAAACATATGTATTGTTTGTGATTTATTGAACCCTTTCCATTTTTTAGAGATACGAGATTGTTGTTGTTTTGGCGTGGGTCTTTTTTTTTTAACTTTTATTGTTCAAGTTCTTAATATCTTAGTACATTTATATTAATTTATTTAACATTTTCACACGTTTTTATTTTTTTTTTCATATAAAAATGAGACTATGTTTTTTTTACCGTTTTTATGTCTGTCGTTCATTTTATCTGATAAATCTAACAAACACGACAATAAATTTTTATTTGGTTTTTATATTATTTCAAAAGACAGTACTACATTATTAAGAAACATATTTTCCGTACTTCTTAATTGATGCATCAAATACATATGATATTTTATAGGGCCATTGTTGGCTAGAGTATCAACGGTCATATATAGTCCCCTGGAAGCTACAACTGTAACGTTGAACGTAGTACTTCAAGGAACACCTACGACCATTAATTGGTACAAAAATGGCCAATTGATTACAATATCAGGAAGGTATTCTGGTGGTAATGTTTCATTTCCCGCACTGGTGATACGGGATGTTTCTATCATTGATGCTGGTAGTTATGTTTGTGAAGTTACAGATGGAAAGACCACAATAAGGACAAGCACAATTCAGCTATCTATAAAACGTATGCGTCTTTTTCTTATTATATTGTGCAATATATAAAACATGCATTATCATCTTTAAGTACAAAATTTGCTGATCGTTTGCTTATCAAAATCATCTTGAAGCCAGCCCATTGGCTCGCTACCTTAACGTTAATTCTTAGATCAGTAGTGGATTTGACATATTATTTGAGATGGATAGTGGTCTTATTGACAATTTTACAATAATTTCTAATTGTTATCTGTCCTCAAATATACAAATTGTGATGGATGATCATGTATATTATTAAACAATACAGGCATATTAAATATACAGTAGTAATTCAATTGCTTTTTTTTTGCTCTGAGTTTATTTATTCTTAATATAATCATTAACATCTTCGTAATCATATATACACACTATATAATGATAAACTCAATAAGTTTCTTTTTCCGTAACGTTACGTCAATACTACAACGCAGATAACTCTTTTAGTATTAAGCTGAAAATAAGATACCCTATTATGTTATATTCTGTTAGATTTGTTTTCCTTTTACCAGATTCTGCGTTCACAAAATATATTAGCCCTTACACAATCTTTAAATTTGTGGTTTGTATGACAAAGTTATACAGGGATGAAAATACGACAGGGATCGGTCAAATCTAAGATACTATGTTTGGTTATTCATATACACATAAAACTTACCATATTTACAAATTTTACAAAAGTGCGTTCCATTGATATACGACTTGTCTATCATTAACATTTGATGGTTATTAAATACAAAGTTTAAGAGTATCAAACACAATAAAAAAAACTACGAAAAATGTGACAAAAATGGATTACTCAATATATATCGGCCCAGAAGTATTTCATTGAGTTAGGAATAATGCCACATTTTATTCATATACATGTAAGTAAAGAAATTTGACGAATACTGATAAATTCGACAGTTATATTGTATCTATTAAAAGTACATCACATATTTATTACGATTATGGTTCGATTATCCTACATTATTGGAATGTATTTGTTGTAATAGGATAATGTTTAAAGTCTTGCTGATTTCTGATGAATCTTGAATATGTATGTTGTAGCCAAACCGCCAGTAACAACTCCAAAGACAGTTGTATCCAAACTCAAAGTAAAAGCTTCAAAGACTTTTTACAATCCAAAACACTCAACATCCGTTACATTAAGAGTACAAATCGATGGTACACCTTCTCAGGTCGTGTGGTATCAGAACGGTGAACTTATAATAAAATCAGGAAGACATTCTGGTGGTACTGTCACAGTTCCTTCATTGACTATTAATAACGTAACCAGAAGTGACGCAGGCAGCTATGTTTGTGAAGCAACGAATGAAATGGGTACATTTCGAACAGCTATAATCCAGGTATCCCCAACAGGTATGATTGTGAACATCTTATTTTTATCTCGTAAGTATCCCCCTAAACCACTGTCTGACACACCATTGTATATTAATTTCGTTACTTTTATTACATGTATGAATGGGTTTATATCAATCATAGATGGCGAGTTGTATGTATTATTTATCATCTAATCTGTTACCTAATTGGTATAGGAAAATTTCTAAATTTGACGATTAAGTTTAAGTATTCTTAACTCAAACACTTGTGTTAATGATCTATACTGTCAACACAAAGTCATTGATAATATTGTCTTTTCTCGATTATTAAAACCTGAATTAATGTATCAACAAAATACAAATTTTAGGAAAAAATCTATGCTAAAACAAAGCACTAAAATTACAAAATTCTGAACTTCAAAGAGAACTCGGAACTGATTTTCCGTTAACAAATGACAAAATCAAGAGTTCGAACACATCAAACACATCAAACATGTCAAACGAATGGATAACAACTGTCATTCATTTAATTTGGTCAAGGCATTTTCTTATGTAAACCAGTTGTAAATTAAGTCTGGTTGTATGGTTAGCTAAACATTTCACTTCAGTTTAATTATATTTACAACAATGTGTGAGCAAAATAAACTGACATAATAGGTAAACATGTCAAACGTGGGGTTCCCGGTCAACATTTGGTTATATACTTAGTCACTGTAAAAACAAAACAACTATGTCAAGAAAGAAAACAAATGGCATTTAGACACTTTGTAGAAAAAGCTAATAAGCAAAAATGAAGAACAACACTAGTTTTGAATACAGAGCAACGTCAAAAGAATATTATCAAAAATGAATTAAGCACGAAAGATCGAAAATATACAAAAATCATAAAAAGAACACCATAACGCACAATTAAGAGGATCAACAACGTCAGTACCTAGAATATATTCTTCAAGAAAATTATGTATCATTTGTAATATTAATACAATATTTATCAACAAGGTCTTAGCAACTTATGAACAATTTTAGAAAAGGAAAAGACGTTCTTTGGCATAACCCTGATTAATCAAATCTACGCTCGAACACTGGTTGAGTTTTATAAAGTCTTGAGGAGCAGCTTCAAGCAATGAGATTTGAAATGTATATCACATATAAGGTGAACCTGGTATAATGCTGCTAAGGTTGGGGTCATTTATGATTCAGAATTTAAAAAAAATCGTCTAAAAGGAAAGCCATACAAGCCGCACTGTTGTTTCTTTGATTTCTAGTATGTATTGAACCCAATCAAAAAAAGCATTCTTGGTTCATCATCCAAAATCTGAATTAGCCTATTAGCTCTAACTTGTTTGGTTTTTACATTGACTAAAATTATTTCGGTTCCGCAAGTTTGAAATTTTTACCTATCATCATAATTTGATGCGTTTGAGCATTTGATATTGCCATTTGATTAGGGACTTCCCGTTTAGAATTTTCCTCAGAATTTAGTTATTTAAACTTAAACAAACGTAAGTGAATGTTTCAACGGGTATTTATTTTTAAATTGTAGTAACTCCTGAACAACCAAGTCTGTCTGGTCCAACAACTGTGACAGAAGGAATATTTGGTACATGGACATGTATATCTATTGGTGGTGTCCCTCTCTACAAAATGGAAATGAGGATCGATGACCAGGTTTTTAGTAGCAAGCATTTGTTGATTAATTCTCAATTTGATCCAAGTAGAATGTCCTATAGAATTACAGGCATACTTGTATGGGCTCCTGACATTAGTAATGATGGACAAACGCTATACTGTGATATTTTACCTCCAACGCAAGCAATTAGAAGAAAACGAAGCACTTCTCAGATCGCCAGCATTACATTGACTGTGAAACGTAAGATCAATATATTATGCATATACGATGTTATGTTATCAGGTTTCTTTGTACTAAATTATTTTCAAACTTGATTAACGTCATTGTATTACATCCATATGATGTATGTTTTTCACACGGTACATTACAGTTCCATGCTTATTTATATGTCTTACAATATATTATTTAATTTTGGATGTAACGCGTTTTCTGATTGGCTGACGTTATTTTGTTATCAGCCCATAGACATAATTTAGTCATGTGACCGTGACGTCATCAACGTTTTTTCATGGTTTTCTACGGTTTAAAATGGATTTTAGAATTATGGTGACTTGAATAACATCGGTATCACTCAGATTACAATTCTTCATTGACAGGTAAGTCTGTTTTTAGCCTATAAAATACTTATTTAGCCTTGAGAATTGAAAGGTCAGTTTATCCCATTCATACAATAGGAGTTGATGAATTTGGCTTAATGCCATTTACCTTGTCCAAAATTAAGGTCACTTTATTGTTATTGTGCTACTGTTAAAGAGAAAAAAAATATATTCTGACCAATACTTATATTTTATGCATCTTGATTTAATTGTTCAAAATTTGTTAATGTTGAATTTTTGGGGTTATTTTTGGCCTTTTAATTGTATATTTCTTTACATGGTAGATTTTTTTCAGATATAAAAAACACTATCTCCTTGACTTTATAGAAATAGACTATGCTTGCAGCTTATTTATTACACTGTCTTGTTTTTTGTTTACACCAAAATCTGAAAGATTATTTAGTTGCAAAATATTTTAAATGAGAGCTGATATTTTTCTATCTTTAAATGTACATTGAAGGTAAAAATAATCATAATGTGAACAAGAATGAAGAAAACATCTTGGTCCCAAAAAAAACATCAACCAGGATATAAAATTCCAAATACTAATTTATTATACTAATATCAGTTCATATAGAATAAACTTTTAAAGATTATATTGATTCCTATAAAATTGGAATCTCGAGCCATTGTTTTGCATGTATAGGTCATGTCCAAACAGAAATTCAATAAATATGACAGTACAATGTACTCTAAGCACAAACACATAAGGTCACTGTGAAATAGACATCTAGGGCAAGAAACAGTCAGTTATACCAAACCAGTTTGACTAGATGTCTAGTTTAAAACCAGTTTGACTAGATGGTGTGTCCTATATTTTGACAATGTAAATGACATGAGGACCTGGATGGGTTTTTTTAATATCTGTATTCTTTAAATTTTTAGGGCATTTTTCTTTTAATAGCCTTTATAAAAATAACTCTCATTCTGTAAAATTCTCATGAAAATGATATTACTATTTATTCTTTCTGTTACAAGATTAATTATCAATACTGTACATTGATCATTATATTATCAGTATTTTATTACAGTTACCTAAGTTACCTTTTTATTTTGCACAGATATTCTTTAGACTTTTGCACCCCATTATTCTCTATTCTTTTTTTTTGGTTTATTTTCCCTATTCTCTAAATTTTTTTAGCTATTGCATGTACATGTATTCTCTATTCTGTAAACCCCATTCAGACCCTCATAGGTAAACTTCTATTGTATGAATGGGATAGAGTGACCTTTCAATTCTCAAGGCTAAATAAGTATTTTATAGGCTATATACAAACTTACCTGTCAAGGTAGAATTGTAATCTAAGTGATACCGGTGTTTCTCAAGTCACCATAAATAATAAGAAATGACTGTAATATTTATTCTGTCTATTCGAAATAACATAAAAAGTGTGGTGTACACTTAAATAACTCACTACGCGCGAAATTCAGTGTGCACCAAATTTTTTATGTTATTTCTTCCTAGACAGAAAAAATATTAGTCATTCCTTAAGTGGAAAGAATAATTGTTATTTTACATTGATTGATTGGTTTAAGTTTATTTGGTTTGAAAAACAGTGAGTGTCTTTTTCTATTTCTCATGTTATATTTTTTAGTGTTTGACATTTAACAAATTGGTAGACAATTTTATATATGATTTTAAGACCAAGTAAACGTACTTATGCTTAATCCTTTGATTTTGAAATCAGTAAATATATAATAGGAAAGTATTACGAATTACATTGTATTTAACGATTCTATTGTTTTTAGCTGCTCTGTTAGTGATTGCTGGAAAGATGTTTTATAACACAGAGGAGACAAAATCCGTAACATTAAAAGTGGATATCGAGGGAACACCTACTGAGATCCGATGGTACAAAGATAATCAACTTATTACAATATCAAATAGGTATTCTGGTGGCAATGTGACGGTTCCTGCATTGACTATAAGAAACATCAAACTTAGCGATGGGGGTATATTTGTATGCGAAGTAATAAATGAAAAATATACAGCTCGAAGCAGTGAAATGAAATTGACCCCAACACGTGAGTAATACATCTTTATTTTCATTTTTATTTTATACACTTTTCAGATAATTTCAATTACTGTAAACCATATGGAGAGCATTGGTTACGTTTTTAACATTATATACATATGATGTTAAATCATGTCGAGAAAAGTCTCTTGGATATAATAACACACATATAACTGTTTCGATAGAAGCTGTTCTACCGTATAATTTTAGAACATGGCTATTTCAGATCATAGTCTGACAGTTTTACCAACAGTAAAAAAACGGAGTGTAAACGCTCTATCGTTAGAAACAAATTTCTTTAAAAATATCCAAGTAGGTTATTTGTTTGGTTTTGTTATTACTTAATTTATTGCTTATATTCATCTAAAAGTTACGTTTCTGAGATACAATAATAAACTATTAGTCAGTTGTGTTTGGTGGGTTGGATGGTAGTGATTTAAACATGTCCATGTAGCAGTGTTAATTAAACATTGGCTTCATTTTTATGGTTAACAGTTGCGATTTTATTGCGAGTTGCATTTCGTCGATAATATAAGCACAAGAAAACCAGAGAAATCAAGAAAGATTGCTGATGTGGTGTAGACAACATTGCTTTCAGTGCTTTTAATTTTCAGTCTAAGGATGCCTTCAGATTTTTGCGATACAGAGAAATGAAGGCTTACTAGAAAGTCTTAAACATGTTCTATGCTAATGAGTCTAAAAATAAACTACTTATTGTAATTAAGAAATTGGGCAAGTAGGAAGATGTGGCATGAGTGCCAATAGGACAACTCTCCATCAAAATCACAATGTATAAAACTTAGTGATTCATGGGTCAAACTATGGCTTTCAACACGGCGCTTTGGCTTATACCAAACAGCAAGCTGAAATACAGGATCCTGACTTAGAACAAATGTATAAAAATGCATCGGGTTTAATCTTTAACAGGGACCAACCCTCACTCTAACCTGACACAGTAGTGTAACTTTACAACATAAAAAGATGAAAGACAGCAATAAAAGCTCTGTTCAGTTGTTTCTGTGTGTGTTTGGGTTTTGTTTGTACATGAACTGATTTTATGTCAAACATGAATACTTCATATCCTTTGCTTTTTACTTGTGATTTAATTCGTTTATGTGTAATGTATGGAATGAATGCATGCATTTTGAAAAGTTTCTTCTGACCTTTTCATGGATCGTTGATGCATGTGATATGATTTCTATAAGATACCTTAATTTCAATAGTATAGTGATCAGTAAAAAGGCGAGATTTTTATTGTGTGTACTGTTAAATGCTGTTGTTTACTTCATAGTTTTACATCTGTTTCTTCCCATGTCCAGATATAAAATACGGATAACCAAAACATTTTAAAGCCATAAACGTGTGTCAGATAGAAATAAAAACGAATCTTCCTCAGCAAAAACTATTAATTTGTTTGTAAAAAAGATAAATAGATGCTTGTTCTTCAACATATTATATTCGTTATTGCAGCTGTACTAATAATTAAAGCTGGAAAGACATTATACAATCCAAAGGAGACAGAATCCATAACATTGAACGTGAATGTCGTGGGCACACCTTCACAGATTAGGTGGTATAAAAATAATCTACTAATAACAATATCAAATAGATATTCGGGGGGAAGTGTCTCAGTTCCTGCATTAACCATAACAAACGTCCACCTGAGTGATGTTGGCGAATATGTTTGCGAAATAACAAATGGAAAAGATACAGCTCGAACCAGTATGATCCAGCTCTCACCAATATGTGAGTGTTCTTTCTTATCTCTCAGTTTCACCGTTTTAATTGATTAAAGCGTTCATGCTAATATCATAAGAATTATGACATAATATGATGATTGTGTCTAATTGTTTCGGAGAACAAATGTCCGTTTCAACTCGAAGCAATGAGCATTCTACTCAGACTTAAGACTTAGACTTAAGTTGGCAACTAAAGTTTGGTAGTTTTCGTGTGTATTAAGGATTTCACGAATATGAACCTGCTATTATGATATTCAAGGGTGCTTAAATTGCATAATCACCAACTAATTTTCAATGAATAATTAGTTAGACACATAAAAAGTTCAATAATCTATAAAAGCCAGTGACAGGACAGAGACAAACAACTGTCTACTTAACACAATACAAAATTCAGATACGAGTTGAAGCAACCTTGTTCCACAACTAACATACATGTTTGTTGCCTGAGACGGTCAAAACGAATGAGACGGGATTGAATGTGTTTGCTATTCTTAATCCCCCATACATGGAAGCGCAGTAAACATCGCAACATAAACTACAAACTGTAAAACTAAAAGAATACAAATAAACTCAAATATGTTTGTGCTATTCTGTTTTGTCTTATTTAAACATGTTTAATATTCAACTGTATTATTAATACATGTTTATTTGGCATTTTGGCATTAATGAACATAAATTTATCATTCAAATTAGAAACTTTCTATATTTTGCCACATCACTTTACAGTTTTTGATAATGCAGTCTGATTTCTATTAGTAATGGTATAATAAGTATTACATCATACTAATAGTGTTCAAAATCAATGCTGTACCATCGCACCCGAAAGATCTATAGATACTTATGGTGTTCAAAGTCAATGCTGTACCATCGCATCCGAAAGATCTATAGAATTTACTATAACTGAATCTATAACAAAATTAATGCTAAGATACACGATTCTAAATCTGTGTACATGTATATCAAATGCAGTTTTACTTGCGTCTTGTGGCACATACGTCATACATGTTTGTCATTATGAACTGATTCTCACTAATATTTGTCCAAAAAAAATAGTTCTTTCTTTACATCATATGTATCGTGAGGTTATGGAGGGTCATGATAATAAGATAAGTTAACAAATTGTTTTTTTTTATGCCCAACCTACGATAGTAGAGGGGCATTATGATTTCTGGTCTGTGCGTCCGTTTGTTCGTCCCTTCGTCTCTCCGTCTGTCCCGCTTCAGGTTAAAGTTTTTGGTCAAGGAAGGTTTTGATGAAGTTTAAGTCCAATCAACTTGACACTCAGTACACATGTTCTCTATAATATGATTCTTCTAATTTCAATGTCAAATTATAGTTTTTACCCCAATTTCACGGTCCACAAAACATAAAAAATGATAGTGCAAGTGAGGCATCAGTGTAATGGGGACACATTCCTGTTAGCCATGAATTCTTGAGATAAAAAATATATTTTTGTAATTGATATGAGTGGATAAAGCAAGTAAAATTGAGAATAGAAATTGGGAATATGTCAAGAAGACAACAACCGGACAAAAGAGCAGACACCAGCCGCGGGCCACCAATGGGTCTTCAACAGTTTGGATTTTTTGGATTTTCATTAATTATGTGAATTGAGGACGAAAGATCACCATTTTTCTTAACGCCAAAATGGGAAAACATGCACCAACATGTAATTATTTACGAGTTCCAGAACTTTATTTAGGTATAACAGTGTGAAGAATTAGACTAGTGCACGTGACATTGTTGTAAGCCGTCAGAGGAGTAAAACAACCTTGTTTATTTCACATGTGATATTAACGGTTACTTTGTCAGATGGAAATCAATCTGAGTTCATTGCAAACAATTGAATCAAATTAATCATCTCTGTTATAAACTAACATGATTGGTCTTATATACTATTTTTGCATTGTTTGTAGCAATTCTGTCAGTTGTAGCAGGAGTTACCGTTTATGCACCAATGGAGTCAGAATCTGTAACATTGAATGTGAATGTCGTTGGCACACCTTCTCAGATCAAATGGTATAAGAACGATCAACTAATTTCAATATCCAACAGGTATTCTGGTGGCAACGTTTCCGTTCCGGCATTGACTATATCAAACGTAAAAGTTACTGATGGTGGTGATTATGTATGCGAAATAACCAATGGGAAGGATACAGTTCGAACCAGTATAATTCAGTTGTCTCCATTATGTGAGTCATTCTTGTTTGAAACTACTTTTGTTTAATTTGGGTTTTTTTCCTTTTAGGTTATACTCTCTCAGTTTAAGATATAATCTGTACATTTTAATGTTGTTTCAAAATTGTTCTCAATGTAAACACAGATCTACAGTTATTGCTACATGAACTTGAAATTTGTCCATGAGAAGGGTTTATATATGTCTATATATAAATATATAGGGAAGAACCAAAAATTTGCGAAAGCAAATTTACAGATCTAACATTGTTGGGTTGATGTTTAGACGAGTTGTATATATATATAGATATATATAAAATTCAAGAGTCTATCTTAAATTGAGGGTAAATTATATGGCCTTCCAAATACCGTTTCGATCTCTAACATCACTGAAGAGACATATATTGTCGAAATCTAGATCTGGTGTACCAAAAAATATTAGTACATTGTGTTTGTGGCATAACATCTTGACCATAAGTTTATTGTTTTCTGTTTAGTATTAAATTTATATTAAGATCCATTTTGTTACATCTCGTGATCAATTTTATTTGACAATCGCCAATGGCAGTCAGCAGGGTAAAAGAACATCAGTTTTTCGACCTGTTAGTCAAATGCGTTTTGTTTAAATATACTTTTTCACTTTTTTGGTCTTTTCGAAAATGTTGTTTGTGCTGTATTTAGACCCTTCTACAATGAAATTTGTTTTACACGTACACGTATAACAATTTCGGTTTTTATCTAACGCAATCATAGGTTTGAACGTAGTTTTCAATTTAGACTTGTTTATAATTTTTCGTTTGGGCTTGTATCATATTTTCCCTCCGGTTTATATGATCCGTTCATCCTATATTGACTAATAAAATTCAAGAGTCTTTCTTAAATTGAGGGTAACTTATATAGCCTTCCAAATACCGTTTCGATCCCTAACATCACTGAAGAGACATATATTGTCGAAATCTAGACCTGGTGTACTTAAAAATATTGACACATTGTGTTTGTGGATTAACATCTTGGCCACAAGTTTATTGTTTTCTGTTTAGTATTAAATTTATATTAAGATCCATTTCGTTACATCTCGTGATCAATTTTATTTGACAATCGCCAATGACAGTCAGCAGGGTTAAAGAACATCAGTTTTTCGACCTGGTAGTCAAAGGCGTTTTGTTTAAATATACTTTTTCACTTTTTTGGTCTTTTTGAAAATGTTGTTTGTGCTGTATTTAGACCCTTCTACAATGAAATTTGTTTTACACGCACACATATAAAAATTGCGGTTTTTATCCAACGCAATCATAGGTTTGAACGTAGTTTTCAATTTAGACTTGTTTATAATTTTTCGTTTGGGCTTGTATCATATTTTCCCTTCGGTTTATATGATCCGTTCATCCTATATTGACTATTAAATTTCAAGAGTCTATCTTAAATTGAGGGTAAATTATATGGCCTTCAAAATACCGTTTCGATCCCTAACATCACTGAAGAGACATATATAGTCGAAATCTAGATCTGGTGTACAACAAAATATTGACACATTGTGTTTGTGGCATAACATCTTGGCCACAAGTTTATTGTTTTCTGTTTAGTATTAAATTTATATTAAGATCCATTTTGTTACATCTCTTGATCAATTTTATTTGACAGTCGCCAATGGCAGTCAGCAGGGTTAAAGAACATCAGTTTTTCGACCTGTTAGTCAAATGCGTTTTGTTTAAATATACTTTTTCACTTTTTTGGTCTTTTGGAAAATGTTGTTTGTGCTGTATTTAGACCCTTCTACAATGAAATTTGTTTTACACGCACACGTATAAAAATTGCGGTTTTTGTCCAACGCAATCATAGGTTTGAACGTAGTTTTCAATTTAGACTTGTTTATAATTTTTCGTTTGGGCTTGTATCATATTTTCCCTCCGGTTTATATGATCCGTTCATCCTATATTGAGTATTAAAATTCAAGAGTCTATCTTAAATTGAGGGTAAATTATATGGCCTTCCAAATACCGTTTTGATACCTAACATCACTGAAGAGACATATATTGTCGAAATCTAGATCTGCTGTACCAAAAAATATTGACACATTTTGTTGTGGCATAACATCTTGGCTATAAGTTTATTGTTTTCTGTTGAGTATTAAGGGGGTACAGAACACCTAAGAAAAGATAACTCTTACTCATGGTCTGATTCATTGCTACGTTTTAAAATCATGTGCAATATGCAAGCTTTTAAAAGATCATGATTAGAATGTTTACATTATTGCTAGGAGCATCTGTACACCTATTGTTATTCATTTAATCTTTTAATCCATTTCTAAAGTTACTCATTTTCCATGAATGAATCTTTAAAGAGACATAATAGGGAGATTTAAGAGTGAAATAAATTTACCAACAGAAAACCAGGCCGTTAGAAAAGGAGGGAAACAGAAAGGTCAAAGGACCATGATAACTGTTTTCGTTTTTTACTTGCCAATGCCTAGGTATTACATAAAATGAAATAAAGTACAAAAAGTCAAAACTCTAAGGATGCTACCATTTGATTGTATGGGGGAAAAGGGGGGGCTAGAATTGTGTCATGCATTTTTCTAGTTGTAATCATTGTGGGAGGGAGGATGCGGGGACCAGGATATTTTTTTAAGCTCAGGATTTCGGTATCCGGGAATTGTTTTTTCGAATTTCAGGACGTCGGGATTTAAATTTATTTAAACTCGGGATTTTGTGTTTTTAAGCCCTGGATTTTTGGATCAGGACCCCTCCTACCCTCCCTTATCTGACATCATTTTCCTGCATTTTAATTTTTCATTCTTTACTGAGGGACCTTCAATTTTCATTAGTTTATCATGATATTGTTTACATAAATTGTAATCTGCTTGTTATGCCAAATTACTGTTCCTACCTTTGTTTGCTCAAAAGCCTAGCTGTCTTGCCTTTTTTCAAATTTCATCCAAGCCCCCCTCCTCAAATGGTAGTTCCCTCTGACATTCACGGGGGGTAACTTCGATATTTGTTTTTGGTAGGGGTGTGCCATTTTTGCCTCAAAAAACGTACCCATTTTAATATAACATTCACTGAAATTCAGTTCCTTTAGTTATATAAATATTTAAGAAAGAATGACCTATACTTATATACAATATTTAAAATATGACCAATGCTTATAAGCACTAACTCATCATCACTCATAATTTATAAATATACCAGCTACCCTTAAGTTTTTATATATGAATTGACATTGTTTGGTGCACATTTGGGAACTTATTTGAAAGGTGAACTTCCAAATGAATTGATTTAATTCAATATAATAATTGACCATTAATTAATAGTGTAAGATTCTCAATAGCATATTTATATAATATGGTTTGCCACATCTCTGGAGTAGTAACTCTCAAATACTTTTTATTTAACAAATAATACCTGTATGACTATTTCAATAGTTTATTTTACAATGTTATGTAAAATACTGTATGTTGTATCAAGCATATATGTTATGTGTATATGCCCCCTGGGGACCTAATTTGGAAAATAAAATTTATCTTATCTTATCTTATCTTATATATGATATGTAGATCATATCCCAAATCGATATACAGTTATCAAACGTAAATGCATTTTAATATAGGATGTCATTAAAAAGGAGGCCCATTTTTATATAAAATCTCGCAAAATTATGACCCATATTTTTGGCACATCCCCGTATACCCAATAATAGGAAGTTAAGCCCCACCCTCCCCCCCCCTCGTGCTGACAATACAATTTTAACAAAATGAATAAATAAACCATGGACAATTATACAATGCTTCTGTTCGTAGATCTTCGTTCCAAATTGATTAAAATCAAAACTGTAGTTTTTAATGAAATACACTTTGGGCTTAGTAATACACGTAGTAATGTAAAATAGGTTATGAATAGTTTTTAATTTTAAAATTTCTGTCATATTTTTAGAAAAAGTGCAATTGAATATTTTATTACATGATTTATATTCATGTAAAAAGTTAGAAGATACCGAGGGGGATAATCAACCACCAGTACATTAATTACATGTCACGGAACATCGACTAAAAGAAGAGAAAAAACATCCGATTCAGTCCACAAAACACTACACATTTTCATGCACTCTCACTTTCATCTGAATAAAAGAAAATACTACATCTTTCTAGTATCTTTTTTCAACCTTTATCCTGACAGGTGTAGAAAATAGACGGGTGTCTTCTATTCCGTCCGCAATTTCAGGGAATGTAAAGTCTATATTTAGAATCATGGTTAAAACTGAAACTACACATGTATGATATAAATAGAACATGTTATTTTTGCTTTATCAAATTTAAATTTCGAAGGGATAGCAAAATTTGTTATTTTTCTTTTGTTGTGCTTTTGTCATGTTTGTGTATCTTTCCGAATTTTTAAATCAAATGCAATTTTGAAATAAATATAAAAAAGAAAGTGTGGTGTTTTTGCAAGTGACAAGTGACAATGTTTCTTCTCAAGTTTCAGTTTAAGATTATTACTGAATAAATTTATTATTCTCTATAATAATAAGGGGCCAAAAAATAATGTGAAACTTGTTACTGCCGTGCTTTTACTACAAACAGTTGTATTTAATTTTCATAACCTCTGCAGAAATACTAAAAAAGTTCTATGTTTAACGAACTAGATTTCACAGTAAAAACTATAAGGATTTTGCACAGTCAGCTCTATTTCATCTCTCATGAACCGTGGTTCTTTGCACGAATAGTTTTGTTCTTAAATTTTGAGTGGTATATTTTTGAATCTATGGACCAATAAAGTGAAAATCTTGATCATGTAAAGCAACTGCCAACTTTAAAGCTTCTCCCTATGTATCATATATGTATTTTTGGAGTGTTATGCTTTTAATTTCAACAGCTCGTATCTCAAATCAAAAATCAGTTACATCCTTTTTTTGGGGGGTGGGGGGTATTGTTTTACCCCTGTCCGTCTGTCCTTCCGTCCGTCCCATTATTGGTATATAGTTATTCGGCATAACTCCTCCTTCTGTTTGATTCCTAGGAAGTTTCACTTTGCTGTCTGTTGAGTAGTTAAGTATGTACATTGCGCTTCAAAAGAAACTATTCCTTTTTCAAACAATTTTATGTGACTATATGTCCATTATGTATTCCCTGTGAATGGAATGGGTTGACATGTCATAAAATGTGATTGTATTGTTGTATGGTCAATTGAAGCTTGTGTAATATGATTTTTAAAAATAAACATGAATTCATAACTACATAAAAGTCATGGCCCGTACAAGTGTTTCTTATTAAAAAACACAATTATCATCCTCGAGGTCAAAGTTCAAGGTCACATGAAGGTCAAAATTTTAAGAAGGCACACCACCTCATGATGATACATCCACATGCCAAAGATGTAAGGCCTAGGTCAAAAGGCGAAGAAGTTATGGCCTACATGGTTGCGTTTTTCACGGGAAAAAAAACAACATAAAGTTGACCTTGAGGTCACATTTGAAGGTCACAAAAAGGTCATCATGATGCAAGACACTCAACCCCGTGATGATACATCCACATGCAAAACATACAAGGCCTAGTTCAAAAGACGAAAAAAAAATATGGCCATTATGCACTTTTTGAATAGATTTTGCTCTTATTTAATGAATCAATTTGAGGGTGGGGCGTATTTTAAACTTAAATACCAAAAAATCTAACGGATAAATTTTAAAAAGATTTTGCAAGAACGACTGACTAGTATAGCACTCCAAATGCTTAGTTTTTTTGAAAAAATTAAACGACACATTTTTAAAAAAAAAAATGTTCTTCTTCAAATACTAGAAGCACAGCATTCACTTTTCGGGGCTGATTGTGATACCCCCTTTTAAAATTCGGGCAAAATTTTAAATCCAGAATAAAAAACTAAAAGAAAAAAGGGTATAAATGACCTAATATTCACCTCAGCTATCATTATTAGCTATGCTATTGTCAATTTAGGATTTAATTTTGAACAAATTAAAATATTTAACCCTATACCCATATTTCAGAAACTTCCAATTTTGGACGATACTGGTATGTAAAAGATGCCATGTTTGAGGTGCCAAATCTTTTAAACCTATGGTTCAAATCTTTTAAAATTTTTACAAGATGTTTAGGTTGGCCTAGTTTATCAATGAAAAAAAATTAAGAAAAATTAAACGACAGGATTTTTTTGGGGTATAGTGTTGGATACCCCCTTAAATTTATATTAAGATCCGTTTTGTTACATCTCGTGATCAATTTTATTTGACAATCGCCAATGGCAGTCAGCAGGGTTAAAGAACATCAGTTTTTCGACCTGTTAGTCAAATGCGTTTTGTTTAAATATACTTTTTCACTTTTTTGGTCTTTTGGAAAATGTTTTTTGTGCTGTATTTAGACCCTTCTACAATGAAATTTGTTTTACACGCACACGTATAACAATTGCGGTTTTTATCCAACGCAATCATAGGTTTGAACGTAGTTTTCAATTTAGACTTGTTTATAATTTTTCGTTTGGGCTTGTATCATATTTTCCCTCCGGTTTATATGATCCGTTCATCCTATATTGACTAATAAAATTCAAGAGTCTATCTGAAATTGAGGGTAAATTATATGGCCTTCCAAATACCGTTTCGATCCCTAACATCACTGAAGAGACATATATTGTCGAAATCTAGACCTGGTGTACTTAAAAATATTGACACATTGTGTTTGTGGCATAACATCTTGGCCACAAGTTTATTGTTTTCTGTTTAGTTTTAAATTTATATTAAGATCCATTTTGTGACATCTTTTGATCAATTTTATTTGACAATCGCCAATGGCAGTCAGCAGGGTTAAAGAACATCAGTTTTTCGACCTGTTAGTCAAATGCGTTTTGTTTAAATATACTTTTTCACTTTTTTGGTCTTTTGGAAAATGTTTTTTGTGCTGTATTTAGACCCTTCTACAATGAAATTTGTTTTACACGCACACGTATAACAATTGCGATTTTTATCCAACGCAATCATAGGTTTGAACGTAGTTTTCAATTTAGACTTGTTTATAATGTTTCGTTTGGTCTTGTATCATATTTTCCCTCCGGTTTATATGATCCGTTTATCCTATATTGACTATTAAAATTCAAGAGACTATCTTAAATTGAGGGTAAATTATATGGCCTTCCAAATACCGTTTCGATCCCTAACATCTCTGAAGAGACATATATTGTCGAAATCTAAATCTGGTGTACCAAAAAATATTGACACATTGTGTTTGTGGCATAACATCTTGGCCACAAGTTTATTGTTTTCTGTTTAGTATTAAATTTATATTAAGATCCATTTTGTTACATTTCCTGATCAATTTTATTTGACAATCGCCAATGGCATTCAGCAGGGTTAAATAACATCAGTTGTTCGACCTGTTAGTCAAATGCGTTTTGTTTAAATGTACTTTTTCACTTTTTTGGTCTTTTGGAAAATGTTGTTTGTGCTGTATTTAGACCCTTCTACAATGAAATTTGTTTTACACGAACACGTATAAAAATTGCAGTTTGTATCCAACGCAATCATAGGTTTGAACGTAGTTTTCAATTTAGACTTGTTTATAATTTTTCGTTTGGGCTTGCATCATATTTTCCCTCCGGTTTATTATATGATCCGTTCATCCTATATTGACTATTAAAATTCAAGATTCTATCTTAAATTGAGGGTAAATTATATGGCCTTCCAAATACCGTTTCGATCCCTAACATCACTGAAGAGACATATATTGTCGAAATCTAGATCTGGTGTACAAAAAAATATTGATACATTGTGTTTTTGGCATTACATCTTGGCCACAAGTTTATTGTTTTCTGTTTAGTATTAAATTTATATTAAGACACTACAAACCATTAAAAGTCTGAAATGGCCTATATCTGTACTCGACTGTACTGATTTTTACTCGACCAGTCTGAACTCGTCTGAGATTTACTTGATAATACTCGACTGTAGTCTGAACCATGCTTAACAGTCTGACTGTGTACTTGACCAGTACTTAACCATTTTATACGAGTCTGAATCGTACTCGACCTAGTCTGAACCGTACTCGACCTAGTCTGAACCATACTCGACTAAGTCTGAACCATACTCGACCAAGTCTGAACCATACTCGACCAAGTCTTAACCAACCTAGACCTATTCTTTGTATCTATCAACTGAATTTTATCAATTTAGGAATTTTTTTTAATAAAAATGAAATTTGAACAACAACTTGAAATTAAAAATGTATTCAATACAGTATTGAAATTAAAATTTCACAATAATCAATCATAATATAACTTCAACTCAATATTTATCAACACTTAAATAATAATATATATCAACTTTTAAAATATAAATAAAACAAGCTGATCAAATAATCTAAAACAAATAAATTGTGACTAATATTTTCAATATTATTCAAAATGTATTGAATATTTCGGAAGTATTTTATGGTAACTGGACTATTTTTACCATTAACTTTAGCCTATTATAGATTTATGGTGTCAGTTGAGTTCAGGTAATAATGCAGTGAATGTTTTTTTTTATTAAGATGCATATAAAATAGTATATAAAACAACTTAATAAATAAAAAAAAATGAGAGCTTAATTGTGTTGTTTTATTTAACCAAGAATTTAATATAATAGAATTTCCATAGCAATCCTTGATAACCTTTTTAAAAAAAGAAATGTATTCTAAAGTAACAGTAAAAAAAAAATTCAATTAATTTAAGTATTTTTTTGTCAAATTAACATTGCATACATAAAGCACTTTAATATTTTCTAATTACCTCTGTACATGTGTTTTTTACAGGTAAAAAGAAAGCCCTATTTTCTTAAATTCGTGTATTACATATCTAGTACATACATGTATATTCGAAAGGCCTTGTCATTTAATATCAACAGGATGTTGCAATTTTGAATCAATTTTATTTAGAATTTAATACCTCTGACCAGGTGTGAACTTATTCATGAGTTTGCCCCCAAGCAGAGGTTATACTTTATATTTCACCACTAATCAGAAAAACAGTTTTATTTATCTATTTATTTAATTTTATCCCTTTTTGATACAAGTTATATATAATATTTTTTTTTTTATCCTAAATATAATCAGAGATATATTTCTTTTATAAGGTTAAATTTTTTTATAAATTTTGTTGGCTGTTGTTATATATGTCAGTTAAAAAAAATTATTTTAACATTTAAAAAAGTAAATGTTTTTTGGTCTAGTATGGTTCAGACTGGTCGAGTATTGTTCAGACCTTTGGTTAAGTATGGTTCAGACTTGAAAAACAGGTCGAGTACATGTCGAGAATGGGTTAAGACTGTTTCAGACTGGTCAAGTAATAGTTCAGACTATTTTCATCGGCAAAGATAAGGGTCAAGTACGATTCAGTACAGTCAAGTATGGTTCAGACTGGGGTCGAGTAATGTCAAGTAAAAGTCAGACCAATTCAGACTGGTCGAGTAAAAATCAGTACAGTCGAGTACAGATATAGGCCATTTCAGACTTTAATGGTTT
Organism: Mytilus galloprovincialis; assembly: GCF_965363235.1. NCBI lineage: Eukaryota > Metazoa > Mollusca > Bivalvia > Mytilida > Mytilidae > Mytilus > Mytilus galloprovincialis. Next base: position 75,372,029 of record NC_134845.1, on the reverse strand, counting down.
GTAGTGAGATCAATTTTGTTACATCTCGTGATCAACTTTATTTGGCAATCGCCAATGGCAGTCAGCAGGATTAAAGAACATCAGTTGTTCGACCTGTTAGTCAAATGCGTTTTGTTTAAATATACTTTTTCACTTTTTTGGTCTTTTGGAAAATGTTGTTTGTGCTGTATTTAGACCCTTCTACAATGAAATTTGTTTTACACGAACACGTATAAAAATTGCAGTTTGTATCCAACGCAATCATAGGTTTGAACGTAGTTTTCAATTTAGACTTGTATATATATATAAGTACGTCTGAGTCAGTGACAACTCTACAACAGATTTATCCATCGGATCACCAGCAAAGATGTCGATACATGGCTGTGTACATAATGTACAGCCCAGGTGGTCGTGTGGTCTAGCGGGACGGCTGCAGTGCAGGCGATTTTGTGTCACGATATCTCAGTAGCATGGGTTCGAATCCCGGCGAGGAAAGAACCAAAAATTTGCGAAAGCAAATTTACAGATCTAACATTGTTGGGTTGATGTTTAGACGAGTTGTATATATATACAACTAGTCTAAACAATGTTAGATCTGTAAATTTGCTTTCGCAATTTTTTGGTTCTTCCCTCGCCGGGATTCGAACCCATGCTACTGTGATATCGTGACATATATATATGTACACAACTCGTCTAAACATCAACCCAACAATGTTAGATTTGTAAATTTGCTTTCGCAAATTTTTGGTTCTTCCCTCGCCGGGATTCGAACCCATGCTACTGTGATATCGTGACACCAAATCACCTGCACTGCTGCCGTCCCGCTAGACCACACGACCACCTGGGCTCTACAAATATAGAGCTTTCGCTGGCCGTGTGTTACCTTTCCTCGTCAGTTTTAATCTAGCGGCGTACTACAGTACATGATATATAAGGCAATAAGATATATATATATATCTATATATTTAACTGTAGAAAAAATGTAAATATATAGAGTGAACAATATAGTTTATAAAAATGTTTATATCCATCTTATTTTCTGAAGAGACATTGTTTTTGACGATTTCCTCTTTCTAAACATGAAATTATTATAATTGTACTTAAAAAGATAGACGAATTCATTTTTTTGTATATCTTGCTGTGTCTTTAAATGGAAAAAAACTAAATTGGATCTTTCCAAACGCCTTCAACTTTCCAAGGCGGCGTAGAACTGCCCTTTTATGCCTTAAAAGATATTTTACGTCTTCAAATAAAATGTTTGTGTTAAAGATAGGTCAAGGAATTGTATTAATATTAGTTATGCTTTTTTTGTTTAGCTGCACTATCAGTTTTAGCTGGAAAGACATTTTATAACCCGCATGAGACTGAATCCGTAACATTAAATGTCAAGGTCGATGGCAAACCGTCTCGGATCAGATGGTATAAGAACAATCAACTAATTACCATTTCAAATAGATATTCTGGTGGCAATGTGTCAGTTCCAGCTTTAACTATTACTAACATAGAACTTAATGATGGTGGTGAATTTGTGTGCGAAATAACCAATGGAAAGTATACAGCTCGAACCAGCATAATACAATTGTCTCCATCATGTGAGTATATCATATTCATTTTTGTTTTTCTGTTTTACATATGGTTGCTGACTTTTAATGGGCATCATCTTCAAAATATGAAAAAATATGAAATCTGATTTTATTTTTATTGAATCAGAAATGAAAGTGGTATAGTGAAATACTCATTCGCTTCAAACAGCCAATTTGGTTCTAAGTTGTCAAAAAAATAATAAGATAAGAAACATAATTTATGAATTATTCACTTGCAAGTGATTGTTTTGACCTCAATGAATCTGTATGCATATGACAATTATTTTTAACCCTTTAGTTGGATACTGGATAAAAAAAAATCACAAAAACTCAGAAGAAAATCCAATTGGAAAGTCCATAATCACATGGCAAAATCAAATGACAAAACACATAAAAAAAACAATGGATATGCATGTATTCTGCTATTTTGAATGGGCACTAGCTGTCAAATTCGTGTGCATCGATATAACTCAAATTCTCATATTTGATTTATAACAATGTAAAACATTTGTCAAGATTATACAAAGTCTAAAATACACAATGTACTGGGCATGGGCTCGAAAATATGTTGCCTTGTTTCGGGTGTAATTGAGTTTAGACACCATCTTATCAACTGTCGAGTTGACCTCGGAAGACCTCCGATTGCCATATACGCGAATTCTAAGCTTATTTTGACAAAAAAATTAACTAAACTGGCTTCTAACAGTGGTATTATTTTACCTTTCCAATTTCCTTAACGATTAAATTAATGTATTTTTATGCCCCACCTACGATAGTAGAGGGGCATTATCTTTTCTGGTCTGTGGGTCCGTTTGTTCGTCCGTCCGTTCGTTCGTCTGTTCGTACTCGTCCGTTCGTCCGTCCGTCCGTCCCGCGTCAGGTTAGAGTTTTTGGTCAAGATTGTTTTTTATGAAGTTGAATTCCAATCCACTTGAAACTCAGTACGCATGTTCCCTATGATATGAATTTTACGGTCCACTGAACATAGAAAATGATAGTGCAAATGGGTCATTCGTGTACTTGGGACACATTATTGTTTAAGTTGATTGTATTATTTTTTATTGTTACTGTACATCGTAAATTGTCTCATTTGTACGACGATGTCTTTATTGGATTTTCGTTTTTATGTGACAATTTCAGATGTAAATACTTCTTCAAGCTTGAAGGTGTTTTTTATTAGTCGTCCTTTAATTAATGCATGTATATTTGCAGCTGTTCTGTCAGTTACAGCTATAAAGACGTTGTATAAACCTAAAGAGACCAAAACCGTCAAATTGAAAGTGGCAGTCGTAGGAACACCTTCTCATGTCACCTGGTATAAAAACAAACGACCTATTACAATAACAAACAGATATTCTGGTGGCAATGTGGCAGCTCCTGATTTAACTATTACAAACGTTGAGCTTAGCGATGGAGGTGAATACGTGTCCGAAATAACAAATGGAAAAGAAACAACTCAAACCAGTATTATACAATTGTCTCCAAGATGTGAGTTTGTCATTAGAAAGGTTAATAATCATCAAAATTTAAACACAACTAGATAGATATATTTCAATAAATTGAATTATGATTTATCTTCCGATGTAACAATTGCAAAATTCCGTAATGTGAAATATTCCTTAATGCATGTAGAGCAAGACATTGGTTAACTTGCTTGTTTGTTTGTATATTGTTCAATTGTTATTGGGATAAAGTCCAATCAATTGTATAGATATATTGGTGATCCTACACAATTCGTCATTATACAAATTCATTGTAACATATACACGGTTTAAGTCATATGAAACCTCAAATTAAAAAAAATGATGCATATGTTTTTTTATAAGAAAATGGATAGTTTTCCTATGCATTATCAGATTATTAAACTTATGTACATATACTTTTTTCTGAAGATTTTTATTTAATTTGTCCACATTTAAAAGAAGTTTCCTTTTTAAATTACTTGTTTCCAGAAAGCAATTCGCTGACATATTTTTCGTATTCAAAGTGACCTTAGTGTGACCCTCCTCGTGAAAATCCGTTGATCGCAATACGCATGGATCTGTCACTAAAAAAAACTATTATCTGATTATACATTTTATACACGTGCTCACTATCCATGCTTCTTTGTTGATTGTTTACTATACTATAAGGTGACTATCGGTATACTACGGCTTCAAAACACGAAAATAAATGAGCGGCCATATATTCACATCATAACAGACGAAGAGAAAAAAAATGACGATGATACGATATGGAGCACCTGAGATCACCCCTAGCTTTTAGTGGGGTTCGTGTTTTAATTCTTTAGTTTTCTATGTTGTGGCATGTGTACTTAGTCTATTGTTTGTCTGTTTGTCTTTTTCATTTTTAGTCATGGCTTTGTCAGTTTATTTTAGATTTATGAGTTTGACTGTCTCTTTGGTATCTTTTGTCCCTCGTTTACTCTGCACAAGCAGTATTTTTTTTTATATCTAAATCCTTATGCTAGTCACATACATAGAAAACGTTGGCCTTAAGTAATATATGTAAAAAAAAATCATACCTTCTTTATACAAAATCATTGGTTACTGCTGCTACAGAAATGGTTATTTAGGGCAATCTTTAGACGTTCCTTTAACTGCATGTACTACAAAACATGATTGATTGCTATTTTTCTCAGTTTTAAACGGGAAATATATCATAAAGCATTATGAAAACTATTTTAGCTGCTACTTAATATTAGTTTCATACAGTGTAACTACACATATCTATGTCTATTTTGTGCGTCACTGATGAGTCTTGTGTAGACGAAACGCGCGTCTGGCGTACTAAATTATAATCCTGGTACCTTTGATAACTATTGTGATATGTGTATATTCTTCTATTGCATTTAAGTATTGAGGAACATAACATTTGGATGAAAAAGCTGTACTTCTATATACGGGAGATCTTACTTTGGTGTTTTATTTGAACATTCTAACAAATTAATGCTATCGTAAAAAACATTTTTTTTAAATTTCATTTATAAATTCTGTAACTTTATTTCTGTATTGTACATTAAATTATTAAATTATTCTTCATAGTATCCATTTGTACAAATAGTATTCAATCTTTTATCTTATAATTCTCAGGTTATGGGTTTTAAATAGTATATACATATATATTCTTTGTAGCGATGCTGAAAGTTATGGCAGGAGATACTTTATATACCCCTAAAGAGACAGAATCCGTTACTTTGAATGTAAAAGTCATCGGCACACCTTCACAGATCAGATGGTATAAAAATGACCAACTAGTTAAAATATTGGGTAGATATTCCGGTGGCAATGTGACAGATGCTGCTTTGACAATAACTAACGTCAAACATAGTGATGGAGGTGAATATGTGTGCGAAGTTATAGATGGAGAGGATACAGCAAAAACAACTACAATCCGGTTGTTCCCATCATGTGAGTTTAAAACAACCAATAAACAGTTTTAGTGTATAAAGCATAATGCATATTATGGTCGACATTCTCAACTTTTATAATTCAAATATATTCAAAGCAACAACTCGACTTTCATATTTTTCACAATACAAGCAAAAAGTAAGATCACAAAAATACTGAACTCCGAGGAAAATTCAAAATGCAAAGGTTCTAATCAAATGATAAAACACATCAAACGAATGGACAACTGTCATATTTCTGACTTGGTACAGGCATTTTCAATTGTAGAAAATGGTGAATTGAACCTGGTTTCATAGCGCTAAACTTCTTCTTTTCACTTGTACTACAGTCGCATCAAATTGCATTATATTAACAACGATGCGTTAACAAAACTTCACAAATAGGTGAAACAACAACACGAGCCCCATCACAAACCTGGGGTTATTTCATGTGTTCTGTAAGGGTAAACAGGTCCTGCTCACACGTGACACCCGTCGTGTTGCTTATGTCATTGTAAAGCCGATAAATAGTCTAATTTGGTATGTCACATTTGTGAAAAGGGAACTGGATTGTAGTTACGGCAAATTACATTACTATTTAAATTTTAACTTAAAAAGGTTGAATAATTTGTTTAAATACTATAAACTAGACATTATGCTACTTGAAAAACTGCTCTTTAGTCGGTTGTTATCTCAATCATATATTCTTCTGATTTGTTGCAGTTTTTGTTTTTATTTTGTGTATATAGCCTCATATATATTCGTGTCAAACTTGTTTTTAGTGATTGACGGCACAACTAACGTACTTTTGCGTCACTGTTAGTAGACTTTATTAATATCAAACAATACCCTTAATAATAACAGATCTTTTATCACTTATTCTTAAGGGAGCGATTTCATAAGTATTCATGCATATTTGCAGTACTATCTATATAACGTCGAGGGGTGTGAATGTGCTCGGTTGCCAAGTGGTCTAAGTAGTTCTACTACTGTTATCACTATCTAGTCCACCCTTTGAGGTTGTTAGTTAGAACCCCGATCGTGCGGGTGCACTCGACATCAATCTTTATTGTCCAGGATTGTCAGTTATCCTATCGAACGTCGGTGCTTTCTCCGGGCTCTCCCGCTTTCTCCACTAGTACATTTAAACCTGAACGCCACAAAATAGTGCAAGAATGGCGCTTAAAATTTCCGTTAAAACCAATAATCTATCAATCTATTACGTCTTAGCAACATACAATATTGTAAAATTGGGAATGGAAATGTGGAATGTGTCGAAGAGACAACAACCAAAGTAATAAAAAATGTGTTCTTGACGTTCTTTCGTATTTGAATATACAATCTGTTCAAGATGGAATAACCAAATAGCGTATTCCTGCTGTATCCAGCCTGATTATTTATACAAAGGCATCCGATTATTATATCCAAAGACGTTTTGCAACACTTTTGATAAAATGAATATTTACAAACTGATATTGGTTGTCTGTTCAGCTTCATGTTAAAGCTTTCGATTAATGTAGTGTCTTTATGAAGCTGAAATAGTTTACACAGGTTCCTTATGTAACGATCTTTCTTAATTGTATGCCATTTTAAAGTTTTACTGGATATATACAGTGATAGTGCAAGAAGGGCATCCGGGTACTTAATTTACACATTCGTTTTGCATAACTTTAAACACAAATGTATCAATCGAGATGTAAAATATGTATGAATCTGCATGCTCGTTTCAAACCAAACATCTTAAAAAACACATACAATGTATCATTGTGATGATTAAATGCAGAATTAAATAAAACCCAATTAAGAAATGTTAATTGACAAGCCTCCTTTTAAGAATCGTTTTAGCATTTGTGTTAGAAACAAATACAAATAAAAGTGTGGTTCTTTTTTCAGCCAACCTTTCAATTGTAGTTGGTAAGATATTTTATAACCCAAAGGAGACCGACACAGTTACGTTGAACGTGAAAGTTGTAGGAATACCATCGAAGATCAGATGGTATAAAAACAATCAACTGATAACCATATTGAACAGATATTCTGGTGGCAGTGTGTCAGCTCCTGCTTTGACTATAACAGACGTCAGACTAAGTGATGGTGGGGAATATGTGTGCGAAGTAACAAAAGGAAAGGATACAATTCAAAGCAGTATCATACAATTGTCTCCAATATGTGAGTTATTCCATCTTAGTTTCATTTATTATCCCATATTCTGGCATTATCCAGGAGAAAGTCGCATTACATCATATAATTGGCTGTTGTTACCTGTAAAAAACCTGATTAAGACATCGGCATGTCGTTACTACATCACATCATGATAATATACTCACATACGATTTTATTAACATTTCAGTGGCAAATATGTAAGTTCTTTCCCTTGTCATAAAGTACTCTGGTACTTCTTTGATTAAAATTTTTTTTAATGAATGAAAGTGGATGCAATATATGTATCAGCCTACGACGAACTTAACTAAATATTGGCTTTAAATCTTGTATTCCGAACAGTTAATTTATTTAGTGACATTGATAAAGACATGTTTCGAAAACTTTTTCTAATGGATAAAGGCTACAGTGGTTTTTCGATGTTCAAATCTAGCAAATCCTAATGGATAAAGGCTACAGGGATTTTTCGATGTTCAAATCTAGCAAATGCTATGCACGCACCCGCCATGCAAATGCCATTAAAAAAAAATAAGTTAAGTTTCACAAGACTGTTTCTAGATGGTTGATCTTTATCCATTTAAACATTGGATTCCTTATTATATTATTACAATGTTTATACACAAAAGATGGACAAATAATAAATATTAAACTGTATTTGTATATTTTTGTAGCCATGCTTTCAGTTATAGCCGAAAAGATATATTATAATCCAAGGGAGACGGAATCAATAACCTTGAAAGTAAATGTGGAGGGCAAACCTTCAAAGGTCACGTGGTATAAAAACAATCAGCCTATTACAATAATGAACAGATATGCCGGTGGCAAAGTGTCAGCTCCTGCTTTGACTATAACTAATATTCATCTGAGTGATGGTGGCGAGTATGTGTGCGAAGTAACAAATGGAAAGGATACAGCTCGAAGCGGTACAATACAGTTGTCTCCAGCATGTGAGTAACCCATATATTTTTTCAATTTTTAGAATTTTAAGGAAAAACCTCAAACAATGTAGGTATTTAAAGCACCTATTTGACTCAAATTCTCATATTTGATTGATAACAATGTAAAACATTTATCCAAAATACAAAAAATTTAAAATAAACAGTTTACAGAGCATGGGGTAGATAATATGTAGGTTCGTTTCGAGTCCAGACGACACGTGCAATTGGATTTTTATAGGTCTGTTTGATTTTATTTTATAGATTAAAAATATATGCTACTCATTGTTTTAAACCGTATAAGAATGATTTTATATGGATCGAATCGGTAATCAAATGATTTATCGTAGTTTAACTTTCATTGTTGCCTTTCTTTTTCTTTAAATAACCAGTACACGTACAATGCATGCGTTGGTAATCTCTATCTATGGGTTAAATTAAATTTCACATGAATACGGATTTAATGAGGTCGGTAATTATCAATGTTTCTTCGCTTAATTTGACAAGATTGAACCAGTTTGGCTGCTAAAAGCGAATTATTATTTCACTTTTTCACTTTCAGTATTGATTGATCAAAAAAAATCTTACTTTGGATTTTTTGTTTATCTCGTAGCTAGTGCCTCCTTAAGAAGACATACATATTATTTTCCTTATTCAATGTGACCATGGGATAAAACTGTGAATGAAAACTGGGAAAGTGTAATAGACACAAAATCCTAACCAAAGAGCAGAAAACAGTTAATCAGTGGGTCTTCAATGCAGCGGGGAAAAAGTAAACAAACATCGCTGATGATTTGATTTTTGTATTTAACGCCACTTGTATGCCCTGCTTTCGGGCTATTTCGTGGCAGACAGTTTTGATGGAGGAAACAAACCTTCAATAGAAAAATTCACAATCCTAGTCAATTAAGATTGAATTGGAGTGCACCTGCACGAGCGTAGTTCCATTTCACAACCTCAGAGTTGACTGGCTAATGATAACAGTAGTAAAAACTTAAACCACTCGGCCACCGAGGCCCCTACATCACTGATGAATTATTAACATATAGGTAAATAATTCGACCAGATTGAATCAGTATGCATGTGATCTTCAATTAAACCACTAATCTAGGGATGGGTTTTGCATGAATTAGGCGTTTTCAGTTATCAAATGGAAATAATTAAATGTTCGAAATAGAACACGGGTTAAACATTGATTTAGTTGACCGATTTAATACATAAAAAATCCTTTGTATACATGTAAACCGATAATTACAACTAATTTTTCACCTATTAATATATGAAATCAAACCGACCTTAAAAAAAAAATTTCAACGAGTGCCCTGTCTATTTATATATTTGTTTATGTTTATATCGGGTTAAATGACTATCGACAGTCTTCAGTAGTCACATCAATAATGAATTAGACAGCGTCTAGACTTTTATACGCACGAATTGCTGAGTCATATCATCGAGCTAGTGAATGGTTAGTTGTTTGTTTCAGAAATTTATACTTTAGATTTACGTTGTTAAATGTTATAAATCAAATATGAAAATTTGAGTCAAATAGGTGAGCAGGAATTTGACAGCTTATGTCCCTAAAGTGACACTTTTCATTCGATGTTTTTTTTGTTGTTATTGTTTTGAACTTGTTATTGTTTATGTGAAATTGTTTGGGTTTATTTATAAATTTGCAATCAGTAAACACGTAATCACCAATTTATATTTACAGATAGATGTTATTTGAAGCAAATTCTGATAGGGGGTCTTTCCTCTTCATAGCGAATTTTCTTTTTTGCAGTGATCAAGACAGTTATATAAATTGTGAGAAATTGTCATTGCAATATAAAGTCAACAGTAGTATAACGCTGTTTGAAACTCCGAAATCGATAGAAAAATGATAAATCCGGGTTGCAAACTTCAACTTAGGGATACGCATTAAATATAAGATGAGAATAACGACACAGCAAAAAGTTTGAACAAGACAACGTCTTGTAAATAATAGATGTAGTCAACTACAGTTTCCTACATTATTTTGTAGCTAGGTCACTGGTCTTTAGGGAAGAAGGTTAAGTTTTAAGATGTAAGACACCTATTCGCGTATTATTTTTTTCTACAAAAAAGATGTATTAGAAACATAGCTTTGGGTTTTTGATATTAGAATTGTCTTTTATTTGTCTTCATATTATCCTTGTGTGACTTTTTAATTTGAAATAGTTTTTTTATTCATTGAAGATGGAACAATGACTAACAGTTGTTAAAATATATTTTTTTTATCCTAATTGATATTGTCTTATTGCCAATAATACTAAATTTTACAATATCTTATTGATCTTTTTAAACATCCTTCGAGTGAATGTGGATTGATAAAAACAAACTTGGAATATATTTTTGTTTGCTTTATCAGCGATACAGTTTACATGTACTTGGAGCCCGTATTTAAAAAAACGAAAATAGTGTAAACAGAACATGCAATCGTTTCTGTGACAGCTTCACCTATTAAATCAAAATAAAATTAAAATAAAATAAAATAGTAAATCCTTAATTCTGATAAGCATTAATAAAACAAATCGTTTTTTATGTTGTCTTTGAACATTTTGTAGCAATGCTGTCAGTAATAGCTGGAAAGACACGTTATAGCCCAAAAGAGAACGAATCTGTCACATTACAAGTTACTGTCGTAGGCACACCTTCTAAGATCAACTGGTATAAAGACAATCAACTTATAACATTATCGAATAGATATTCTGATGGAACTGTGTCTTCCCCTGCACTGACTATAACAAACGTCAAACTTAGTGATGGTGGTGCATATGTGTGTGAAATAACAAATGGAAAGGATACAGCTCGAACAGGCACAATCAAGTTGTCTCCATTATGTGAGTAATTCGTCTTTTTTTAAGAACCTTTGACAATTGTTTGGCTTTGAATCGTTTGATTGACTTTTATGGTATTATTTGCTGTTTTTATACATTCGTTCACATGGTTATTTTCAAACCGTTTTGAGTAAGTTGTAGCTTGTTATTCCCTTATACACCAGATAATGTTTATTCTTTCGTATTTGTCCACACCATGCATTATATATTGTCCACATTACGTAAAGTAAACACAAAGTTGTACGTTTGAAAATAATAATATTAAGGACTAAACAGTCTCCGGGACAAGTTTGCAATTCCGCTGAGTGCAAAAGTTGTCACCTTAATTTTTGGAGTTAAGTCAAAACAAAGTTGATAACTTGGTTGGTATTGGTTCCCTGATATTTGTCCTAAAAAATTTTGGCTCTAGCACCACTGTTGAAAAAGTTATGCCCCTTTTTTCAACAATTTCCTCAGAGGAAAAGTACTTTTCCTCAAGGGAAATCAAATTTCCCTGAAGGAAAAAGATTTTTCCTTAAGGGAAATTGTTTTTTCCTCAAGGGAAAAAGATTTCCCTTAGGGAATTTGCTGCATAATTATTTCCTTCGAGGAAATTCTATTTCCTTAGAGGAAATTCTTTTTCCTTAGAGGAAATTCTTTTTCCTTAGAGGAAATTCTTTTTCCTTTGAGGAAATTTGCAGCTTCAAATTTTCCTTCGAGGAAATTTGCAGCTTTAAATTTTCCTTTGAGGAAATACTTTTTCCTGTGAGGAAATTTGTAGCTTCAAATTTTCCTTGGAGGAAATACTTTTTCCTGTGAGGAAATTTTTGACAAACATTTTTCCTTGGAGGAAAATTCAAGACAACAAATTTCCTCTGAGGAAATCATTGTTCTTCAAATTTCCTCTAGGGAAATTTCTGAACATCAAATTTCCCTTAAGGAAATGTTTTTCCTCTATGGAAATCTCATAACAGTACAAACAGTATTAATATATTTTCTCCTAGACTGAATTATTGATACAAAAGATAATTAAAACTTTATTACTGTAATACAAATTTTCATGGTGAGTATTTAACATACAAAAACAAAAGGCTGACTGTTTAGCATGTTTAAGACAATACAATAATAAGCAAAACGCTATGAATATCATACCATTTGTGATGTTATTAATATTGTGCTCATATTTGAATATTAAATAAAATAAACACTTTTCATGTCAAATTAACTTGTCTTCTGTTTCAGCTGCTGTGTATTCGACCCTCTACATAACAGTTCAGTGCATAAATAATTCAATCCACAAGACATCTTCCTTCAATTTGTTGAATAAATTTTGGCAACATGTTCTTCAAACATCTTCTTTGTATATTTGATATGATGGAGCCATGTACATGAATGGATAAAGCAGGTGTTTATTTCGACAACAAACATGACAAAGATACTATTATTTTTCTTAATTTCTCCATAATCCATCAGTGAATATGAATGTAGGTTGTTACATTTTACACAATTGTGTTCTTTGATAGTACTCCATTTTGTTTATAGCAATTTTGTAGGATTTTTTTTCTATTTCTTTTTCCAGAAAAACACACAGTTGAGTTCATTTCACATTAGTAATCCAATTAGCACATTATGTAGAAAAGTATTAACAATTAAAATTCCTCTTCAGTATAGACCTGCAGGACCTGTTGATGATCATAAAAACCAAGATATCTATAAATACTCAAAATAAAAAAACAAATGTTATAAATTGAGAAAAAAACAGCAATATAAATAAGCTTATTTTATCATGTTTTAATGAACATTTTGAGAAACTTTCATTTGATATTCTTACTTGTCATGCTTATGAGTGCTCTTATTTCAGTGCTTTGTGTCCAAGATTTAATATTCTTTGTTTAGTACCTTGCAGTGATATTTAAAGTTGAGCCACTTGCAATAGTTCATGTTGCAATAGAATGTTCATATGTTGTGTTAATATTTGAACCACTGTCCTATATTATGGTCAGGTTGAGTGCTTACAGACATGAGGCCTAAATTAATATATTGTTTGTTTCCCTAATCCCTATTCTGACAAGCCAGGTGTGGGTAGGTAGGTAGGTAAATAATTTTATTTTTCCCAAAAGCCTGAATATTATTGGATGATCCGGCATGCCCGAAAAATCAGAAATGAATAAAATAATATTTGGCTTAGTTTTGACAATAAAATTTTATGAGTAGGGCCATTTTTGCAGGGTCGGTCGGGATTGGAGAAACAAACAATATTTTATATTAGGCCTGATTTTTTTTTATTGTTATTGCCTTTGAACATGTTGAACAAAATTGGATTGTTTAAATCTTTATATGTTGAGATCTTTAATGAATGACCTATAAAGGAAGTGTTTTCTCATTATTGAAGGCAGGCCCATGATTGGCCTTTAATTTCTTGCATCTACTTCATTGAACTCCGGTGGATAAGTCACTCATTTACCATACCATATTTTCTTATTTTTATATGAGTCATCATTCAAAGGCAATTTCTTTTATTACTGTAATTCAGAAATTATCCAAACTTTTTAGTAATGTGAATAATGTGACTGGGTGAGTATCGCAAAAATAAGAAATCATATTTTGATAACAGAAACATATATAATTATTTTCTGTGACTGTATCTTACATTAGTTTGTAGGATCCTTTACTATAGATAATTTAGCTGATCTGTAACAATAACATCTGCATGCCTTATATATCATGTACTGTAGTACGCCGCTAGATTAAAACTGACGTGGAAAGGTAACACATGCCCACCGAAAGCTCTTTTATTTGAGAGCCCAGGTGGTCGTGTGGTCTAGCGGGACGGCTGCAGTGCAGGCGATTTGGTGTCACGATATCACAGTAGCATGGGTTCGAATCCCGTCGAGGGAAGAACCAAAAATTTGCGTAAGCAAATTTACAGATCTAACATTGTTGGGTTGATGTTTAGACGAGTTATATATATATATATATATATATATATATATATATATATCATGTAACTATATAGATCTTTATGCAGATTTTTTTTTGTAATCACAATAAGTTGTCCATTCCCTGAAAAATCTGAATTTACAGTATATAGAAGTGGTCTTACCATTTAGGCCTTGTTGTATTCTGTTTATCTTGTTTTGCGCTCGTTCTATTGTAACTGTTTATATTTTTCATTATTTTTCTATATTTCTTGTCCTATAAAACATAAAAAGGGTAAAAACTATTATCAAACATCAGTTTGTGTTTTTCTGTATATGCAGTTATATTTAAAAAGAATGGAATATTTGTGCTATTTCATTTCACAAACTTTTTGCCAGTCATGACCTTCAAAGACTTTCACCCTGGTCAATAGTTTAAAAAACAAACATTCCCATACTTTTTCTTTGTGTTCGTACTAATTTTTCATAAATTTGACAAAAAAGACATGGTGATCGATTCAACTTTTCTTCTATAATTTGTTTTGCTTGACTACGTTAAACTCTGAAATATTATTAACAGTATAATCTGTATGTGTCTCACTCGTCAAAATTTCAAATTAATATATAAATAACCAATAAAAATGCTATGCATGGCTCAGCTTGATACAAACGTACAGGTCGAACCCAGAACAGTTGGGGCAAGTATGGACACAACATTCAAGCTCGATACAACTCTGAATTTTGAATTTTTATTGTGATTCAATAGTTGATGCAGCATAGGTTTCTGACACAGAATGAATGTGGTCCAAGTACTTAAAAAATTTTAAATTGACAATTAACCTCTAAAATGGCCCAATATTCAAAATCTCAATACATGGTTAGATGCAGCATATCAACATGATCAAAGAACCCCAATAATTCATTTTTTGATGAAATCAAACAAAGTTAAATTTTGGACCCTTTAGAACTCAATGTGGACCAATTTGATAACGGCCAAAATATAAAAAATCTTAACGAATGGTTAGATTCAGCATATCATAGAGCCCCATATAATCAATTTTTGTTGAAATCAAACAAAGTAAAATTTTGGACCCCGATTTGGACCAACTTGAAATTTGGGCCCATAATAGAAAAATCTAAGTAAATATTCAGATTCAGCATATTAATCTGAACACCAAGAATTTAAATATTGTTAAAATCAAAATAAGTTTAATTTTGGACCCTTTGGACCTTAAGGTAGACCAATTTAAACAGGACCAAAAAACTAGGAATCTAAATACACAGTTAGATTTGGCATATCAAAGAACTCCAATAAATCAATTTTCTATAAAATCAAACAAAGTTTAATATTGGCCCCTTTTGGCCCTAATTCATGTAATTCCTAAACTCTGAACAAAAACTCTGGTCACAAACATTGTGTTTGAATTTCACAGATTTCTATTAACTTGTACTAAAGTAATTAAGCGGAAACTAAATGTCCTGGGACAACGACGACTACATGATAAAATTGAGAATGGAAAAAGGGAATGTGTCAAAGAGACAACAACCTGACCATAGTTTCGAGGGTTGGAATCCTTTTCTTTTACCGACCAATGCATTTGAATGGGAGATATAGTTGGAACCCCTCTTTACTCATGGTTGGGACCCCCCTTTGAAAATGGCTGGATCCACCCCTGAGAAGCATTATAGGAACCCCCCTATTTTTGGATTATCAATGCATTTGAATGGGGACATGTAATTGGACCCCCCCTTCCCCTTTTGTCCTGGGTTAGAATCCCACCCCCACCCCTTTTTAAAATGACTGGATCTGCCCCTTAAGGGTCTATAATTAAGTTTGACAACATCAGACATACTACTTTATCAAAAATAAATGCCACATTTCATCCAATTTAATTTCATCCCTTACTTGCTATTTCATCCATAATATTTAAAGAAATATAAATTTGGGAGTAGTATGATTTTAATTTGCAAGTTATTAACTATCCAAACTAGAGACCTAATCATGCTAATAGAGTAGATATCCTTGACTAATTTAAATCAAACTTGAGGTGACTGGGAACAAAGATTTAAGGGAATAGATGACAGTTTACCTACAATGACCTAGTTTCATAACAATAGCATACATTAATAAAGACTACATGGTCACTCTTATGTTTAAATTTTGGGTGTTCATTTTTTAATGTTTAAAGCTAACAATTTCAACTACATACAAGTATCAAGATTTGATCCTACATTATTTAAATATTGAAAAAAATAGCTTTTTAAATTTGGATCTATATATAATTGTGTATGTCACATGGATGTATTTTAATGTAAAGCATCTGAAAAATCATTAGCCGTCTCATCATGCTCATATTAATTTCAGTTCTTCAAAAGGCAAATTTATATGAGCTTATGCTGAAAATAGAGATTTCTTATTAAGGAGAAATCCCTGCCCCCCTTTTTGTGTGAAAAATTTTGTTGATTATATAGGGAATCACAGAAACATGACTGAGGCAAGCATCCCCCATCTGACCCCCCCCCCCTCCCAAATGAAAAGTTCTGGATCCGCCCGTCAACCTTTCACTCAGGTAATTGGTGAAGTGTTGTCACACAAAATAAATGATACCAAATGTTCATATGAATATGTTTTTAGCCAGTGTAGGTGTAAGTCTGTCAGGAGGCAACCATTTGATTTGTACGGTGAAAAATGTGATTAATCTTGCTTGGTAAACTTGTGCTATAAATAAAAATTACCAATCCATTAAAAAATCCGTGAGCCCAATCTCATCCAGTAAATAGATTATTGTCTGTTTTCGAAGTTATATGGAAGTAAGTTAGTAGTCCAGATAATTATGACGCATTGCAAGGCATTTTTTCTGAGGAGAAGTGTAGAATGGGGGAATGGAACCAATAAATTGATCGGATCCGAAATGTTCTTCCCAGTAGGCTAAAGGAGCACCGATTATTTTGTAGGTAATTATTATTAGTGTCGGTGGTCTCACAAATCAGAGTGAATATTGCATGCACATTAAAATTAGCAGAGAAGAGACAACTATCAACTTGTGTTTTATTCATTTTCTCGCAGTTATTTACCGTAAATCAGCTATATAGACATAGGAAGATGTGGTGTATGTATATATAACCTAGTCCAAATAATTATGACGTCTTGAAAGGCTATTATAATTTTTTCTTTGACGCTATGACGTCTTGAAAGGCTATTATAATTTTTTTCTTTGACGCCTTACATCGGTCGATGTATTAAGGCGTCAAAGAAAAAAATTATAATAGCCTTTCAAGACGTCATAATTATTTGGACTATATATAACCCAAAACAGGTGTTCGGTTCTAGTATATATATAGTGGCTATAGTCAGAGACATGTAAACTAATAATATACATGTATTTATATATATGTCTCTGCTATAGTATATGACTTTTAAATAACAATTATCAATTATATCTGTATTTTGTGGCGGGTCGAAGGGGATGGAATCCGGGGTTGGACTCCCCTAGCTTTTTGTGAGCAATCATTGCATAAATGATAATCTAGGGAATCCTCTCAAGTTCCTATATACAAGGTGATAGGACGTTCCGTTGGAATAGGTTACCTGTGCATCAGGAAAAGTTTTAATATAGGAACCTTAAAAATATGTGAACAGGTCGGGGAACTCTCTTTTGACACTTAGGCATGTTAGGTATTGCACTGTTGCATTACACACCAACCAAAACGCAAACAATATGGGAAAAGATAACATTTTAACCTACACAATATATGAATAAGGTATACACTTTTGAAATCTAAATTATATGAAAAGGGTGGGGTAACATAAACCCAGCGGCAATGACACCCCTTATTTAATGGAGACATGTAGTTGGAACCCCCTTTATCATGGCTAGATCCGCCCATGATTTTACATGTAAATCAAGCCCCGGGTATTTTTTGGCATAACGGTAACCACGAAAGGGGGGGGGCTATTTAAAAGGGTATACCAATAAAAGCACGAGGAATTATAAATATACAATTCAACAGGGGTAGAGTGCATGGAGGAATGGGAATTAAAATTGTCTCTTCTCGATGATAGAAAAAAGTATCTTGCACGTTATTTTCATCATCTTGTCTAAAACACTCTGAATAATGAGCTTCAAGCTGAAAACAAGGCATGTGAAATACTAATAACATACACTTCTTTTTTTATACGTTGTATGGACAAACCCATAAATCCCTCAAAAAAATTGCTTGATTCATGTCATATCAAATAAATTACAGCGCGGAAAGGTAACTTTAATTTAATATCAAACCTAAATTTTTGTTATATTTTTCAATAAATTTAAAAATCTTAATTAGGCATGCGTGAGTTCCATTTCATGAAACCTACACAGATTTCTATAAAACAAATAAAAAATTATAAATACAGTTTTTCAATTCTTTCCGGCATAGATTAAAAAAATAATCTTTATACGAGTTTGGTTGAATTGTTTCACTTCATTATAATGATAAATCCTTTAGTTCTTAAATTTTTAATTAAAATGAATTTATCATTTTGTTATCTAACGATAAACTTTTTAAATTGAAGTGACATGGTCAGTAACCTAATTAGTTACATGGCTGATTACCATCTTACAGGTGACCCAGTAATTTTCCATATGACAGTAGCGTGTGCCCTTGGGGTTATATCGGGGTGTGTATAACTTATTTTCTGGGGAACATCCTGTCCACGTGTAGTACTTAGCATATATTGCAACAGATGACATTAAACAAATTTTCTTTGTAGCATCGGAGGCAATTTCATGTTCGACCACACAAAATATTTCACAAAAAAGATATGATAAAATCAAAAGAAAAAGATAAAGAAATATTAACAAATAAAGGTGGAATTGAGTAAACGGGGATTCGTGTTTTTATGAGCTTATTTTCAGTGGACAACAACAAATGGAAGTTTTTAACGACCTTAATTGTGTGACCTAAAGTTGTTGATGTTTGTGTCATTTTGGTCTTTTGTGGATAGTTGTCTCATTGGCAATCATACCACATCTTTTTTTTAATATTGACTGGCTATATACATGATATAATATAAATAGCACGTGCACGGTCGGTCCAGTGGTTATATATATGACAATAATTGTCCGATCTGATACACGTACCTATAATGTATAGAATTTTGAACAGCTTCAAATATATGGGGTCCGTAGAAACACCGCAAAGGACCTCCTTAGTGCACTAAGAACAAAAATATGCACTAAGGACCTGATGGAATGATACAACTGTCACAAAGGATATGGCATATAGAAATAGACTTTGTAAAAGGAGAAGGTCCGGTAAGACACCTTTTTGGCCCCAAAATATAGCAGTTTTACAAAATTTTTAGTTATTTTTTGGACAGTAGAATGCTTCTGCTACATAAATATGGGCTGTTTTTGACAATACATGGCACATATATCGGGTACTAGCACCATAAAGTCATGCTAAATGGCAAAAACCATCTGAAAAGTGACATTTTCCGGCATATTTGGTGGATTTTTCATATTTGAGCTTGAATCGGATCGTTTTTAATGACAAAATCAGAGAAAATCTTCCACATACACTAATAGAATCAAATAAAATAGACACTTAAGTGTTTCAAAAGTGGTCAAAATCTTTCGTCAGATGAACCTGAAATTTAAGGCCAAAATCGGTCCTTACCGGACCTACTCCTTTCATAATTTTTAAATTATATCTTTTCTATAATGTTTTCTCGACACGTGCCTCAAAAAGTTGATTGTCACCTTTTGTATAATCGGTAGAAATTCATGTTCGCTCAACCTTGAACCGTGAATAATCTGCTAGTATACTGATTAAACATGTACTAGTATATGGCCATGGTATTTCAAATTGTTCTCTATTTTTTTCATTTGTTTGTTTCTGTCGTATTTATTCTGTCTGCTATATTTTTTACTTTTAAAGTAATAGCGTATTTTCAACTCTCTTCAGTTTGTGAATTTTTCATCCTTTTAATTTTAAAAAGACAAATAATTGTGAACACTTCACGGAAAAGTGAGGATTGATATTTGGTTGCTTAACGTCCAGTTGCCAATACTTCATTCATTTTTCTAATGTCAGGAACTATGCCATTTATCAATATTTCGATTTGAGCGTCACTGATGAGTCTTGTGTAGACGAAACGCGCGCCTGGCGTACTAAATTATAATCCTGGTACTTTTGATAACTATCACAGTAATGTTTTTAAACATGTTTAGGAAAGGAACATATTTCTGATTCGATGTTTATATACAAATTATAAATATGTATAGGTCGATGTTTTGTCCCTTCGGTGTATAAGACTGTAAATATGACCAATTTATTTCTGACATCTTCTTCATTTTTAACTTTTGTGGATAGGTGTTTCATTGACAGCCATACCACATCTCCTTTCGCTTATTTTTGTTGTATATATTAATTCCATTATTTTTATTTGATGCCGAAAATAAAAATACGAAGTTATTTGTTAAATGCTATAAATAAGCGAAGTAAAACAACCGTTAATAATTATGTATATATAAGCATTTATTTATATCTATTTATAAAATATTTTAAATACAAGCAGACATACCATTTGTGCCACCAATTTCATTTATTTCCAAATCTTAAAATCATACATTTCCGTTCTTTTGCGTCTCTTAATAATGGCAGAACGGGCTTAAGAGTCATATGATTAAGTTAACTGAATTATTTAGTTCTCACACATCATTAGCGGATTTAGGGGGTTAAAGCGAGCACCCCCCCCCCCCCCCCCCCCCCCGTTTTAAAATCTTAAAATATTTTTTGTATGAACTATTTCTTGTTTTAATGTTATCTTTACTATAATTTGAATATCTAGCACTTCTTTAAATATACACAAGTCATAATTACATTGGCCAGAGGGTAACTTGATAATTAGAGGACCAAAGGATTTAATTAAGACAATCCAAGGCTGCTATCTCTATATTTTATTATATATATCTTTATTAGCCTCACTTAGAGTGATACAACAATTGCAAAACGGGTAGATACGATCTGTAATCAAATAATTAAACTTATAGAATTAATACTTAAAAGTTTATTTAGAGTAACCATATGCCGGATGAACAAAAAGTGTGCCATTTATTGAAAAACATATGGTTTGGTATAACCAGAGACATATCATACAATTGTATTATATGTCTCTGGTATAACAAGAAAACTTCTCTAGTGTTCTAAACATTTCTCACATAACCCTTCCCCCCAAACCCCCACTTCAAGCTCTGGATCCGCGCCTGCCCATAGTGCTTATTACATTATAAAATTAAATGGTATTCATCTTCAATTGTTGAAATAAGTTTAAAGTTATCGTTCATAGAAGACAGTTATGATTTATTCTATAATTCTCTTTTTAAAACGTAAAATAATTTTACCTCTTGGAGTTTTTCTATATTACTTTTGTAATCGGATTTTGAAGAACCCCATGGACACCACATACTCTCAAATGCCTTTCAAGGAACAATGATAGTATGTAAAGTCTTGTGTTGTTAGTAAGGAAATGAAATATCAAAAGCCTTTGTTTCTCAATTCGTATCTCAAAATAGAGTTCGTTAATTAAAAAAAAAAAAGCTTGCATAGCAATTTCCTTAAAAACTAAATATATATAACAAAGGCAAAGTTTTAAAACACAAAATTTATTTTTTATTTTTCTTTCATAAACTTGAAATTATACCACGCTAAACCGTTAGATTAACAACCATTGATTAATCAATAAGTAACGACCAAAAGACAATTGTTTATTGGATTAGGTTGATTGAACATGATGATTCGGGAATCTGCAATAAACCGTTGGTCACGTGGCGAGTGGCACACGTTTATTAAAAAGTCATTTAACTTCAAAATTACAAAATCTATTGATACCTAACTTTATAGATATAAGGTTTTTAATCATATCCTCTTATATTCATGCTCGCTGTGATCTTGAAACATCGTTTTAGTGTCCTTAATGCAAAAACTTTCTTCTTGGTGTTCTAATTTAAGAAGTCTTTTGCGGTATTTCTACACACCGAAATATATGGCCTTATTATTGGTAATATACCATATAAGTGTCACTAATGGCTTAACGTGTTACCAAATTAAAAAGAAGAAATAGGCTCAAAACCGCATTTTTAACTTTAGATTTTTTTCAATCCCAAAATAGAGAAGAGGTCCGGTATACAGACTAATTAAAAAGTCCAGATGAGAAGTTTAACTTGCTTTTCTATTCCCGGCACTTTTAACTGTTTCTTGACGCATGCAAAAAAAAAATGCAGTACCTGGTTACAGTTGCTCATTGACAAATTATCATCTTTCGATTACATGATCTTAAATCTATATGGTCTTAATTTTAAAAGTTATAAAATCTAAATGTGAAGTGATCTAAAATGTTCAATATTTTAAAATGAGTATTTTCGCTGTGAAATGAATCTAAGGTCGTCGAAAAGTATATACATGTGTATTTGACCGGACTACTGACTACATATAGTAAACTATTCATTATGTACATATAAGGGGGGTCTGAGCGGGACTCGGGATTGTCGAGGCATATTTTTTTGTAAACGTGACACATGAAAGTCAAATTATGAGGGAGGGTAAGAGGGGTACTGATTCCGAAATCCCGAGCTTAAAAACACGAAATCCCGAAATCCCGGGCTTTAAAACACTAAATCCCGAGGTCCCGAAATTCGGAAAAAGAATTATCGGATCCCGAAAGGGTCAATCCCGAAATCCAGGGCTTAAAAACACCCGATCCCGGAGTCCCGATAAAGGTCCTATATCCTCCCTCAAATTATTGTGCCGTGAAAACGCGAAATGAAGTTTAGCGGGACATGGGAAATTACAAAAATATCAGAATTGTTCACTTACATAGTGTAAACGTGATGGCATCATGCGGGAATCTAAAAAAATAAGTAGTAACTAAGCGGGATCCGTGAACAGAACCCCCAATGAGACCCCCATTAGTTGTGGCTTATTTTGGTCTTTTTAGTTCGTTTCTTTCCCCTGCATTACTTGACCGTTTTTGTAAAACAACAGCACTCGAGGTCTGACAGTATTTTACCAAGAACATGAAGAAATGCACAAAATATTCAAAAAGGAAGGCCTAGAAAATTTAAATATTGGTATGCACACATACTCCCCTGTCAGCACAGACAATTATATTTTTGTAAACGAATCCGGGTCTGTTCGCGCCCAATCACGTTCGCACCCTTCCACATTCGCCCCCATTCACTTTCGCACCCCACATGTTCGCACCCAAATTTTGCGAAAAGTTCGTTCGCACCCCACACGTTCGCACCCAATTTTACCGATTTTTTGGAAGTGTATTGGTATAAATATATATGCCATTGTTTCTAAATAATTCGAGATACTGACAAGTTTTTCTGTGTCATGACAAGTTTATAAAAAAAAAGTCCTTATTTTTAAGTCGGATTATGTTATTCTGGCAACAACTATTTCATTTGTGTATTGAATAATACTTAATCATGTTTTGGTTAGTGTATTGAAATAATTTGTTTTTCACTGTTTCTAGTCAATTAAGTGCGAATCTGACAACATGTTGAACAACTGGTATGCATGGTAAGTGTATTGCTATGATTAATATTTATTTTATTAGTATTAACATCAAAGCAATTTAAAACAACAATCATGATTTATAAACAACAGTAAACAATAACACCAAATTAGGCTGTTTATAAATACCAATTAGCAATAATCATACATAATCAATTAGCAATAATCATACATAATCAACATTTAATAATTAATCATCAGATTGATAAAAAAAAAAAAATTATTCAATAAATTCTCAAATTATATTCATATGAATAATTTCGAACAATTTCACTTAAATTTTATTAAAAATTGGGCGCGAACATGTAGGGTGCGAACGGACGTGGGGGGCGAAAATGTGAGGTGCGAACGTGTGGGGTGCGAAACTATATTGGGCGCGAACGGACCTGATACCTTTGTAAACGCGCCAAACTCGTTTCTAATATTTATAATAGAACTGAAAAGAAAATGGAAATGGAAATGGGGAATGTATCAAAGAGATAACAACATGACCAAAGAGCAGATAGGTCACCAATGGGTCTTCATTGCAACGAGAAAATACCACAATCTGAGACTGGGGTGGATCCTGAGTCATATAAAGGGGTTCCTAACCCAGGACAAATTTGTGTGTGTGGGGGGGGGGGGGGGGGGGGGTGTCAAACTACATGTCCACATTCAAATGCATTGATCGTCCAGTAAAGAAAGGGGGGTTCCAACATGTCCAACCCTCAGCCCCCGGGATCCGTGCCTGTGAGGCATGCTTTAGCTTGCCATTAAACAAAAATGTATACTGGTTGAGTGATAATGGACGTCATATTAAACTCTTCAATACAAAAAAAAAAGAAACTAAAATAAAAATCATACAAAGGTCACAAAGGCTATAACTTCTGGCTCCTGAATTAGAAAAAGTGCAAAATGCAGTGGGGATAAAAGCCTTTACTGTAAATTCCTGAAATTACAATTATATAAATCATCTCGCATCTTTGTGCATTTCTTGAAATTGGTCATATTGATAAATGCATGTAATATTTTCAGAAAATTTCAATATATAGGCTTTTAAAAGTCAATCTTGTGCATGATTATTAATGATTATACTCGCACAATTAACACATGTGGTTCTCAAAACTCAAAGGTGTCTATGCTATTTATGACAACTTTTTATACCCCCGCTTTCAAAAAAGGGGGGTATACTGTTTTACCTCTTTCTGTCAGTCCGTCCGTCCGTCCGTCAGTCCGTCCGTCCCATGAATATTTTTCTTCGCATTTTTCTCAGGAACTACAATACAAGGATTTCTGAAATTTGGTTTCAGGGTTTATCTAAGTCATTTATACCGTGTGATGCGTTTTCAGATTGATCACTTGACAACTTCCTGTTTACCGAACACTTGTATGATTTTACACATGATAGCCAAGTTGAAAATTTTCGTCACATTTTTCTCAGGAACTACAATACAAAGATTTCTGAAATTTGGTTTCAGGATTTATATAAGTCAGCTATACCGTGTGATGCTTTTTCAGATTCATCACTCGACAACTTCCTGTTTACCGAACACTTGCATATTTTTACACTATTTATATTATCCACTTGCGGCGGGGGTATCATCAGTGAGCAGTAGCTCGCAGTTTCACTTGTTAATTAAGTATAAATTTACAAAATATGTTTAGAACTATATGATTTTTAGGTTTTTAAGCATAGATATAGTAGGTCAGGATCTGCGAACTCTCACTGACTGACTGAGCACATGAATTCAACACTAGTTTTTTGGTGATGTTGGTGTTGCTTAGTGTTTTGTTTTGTTTTTCTTTTCTGCATCTTATGTTTTGCCTTGGCATTGTCAGTTTCTCTTTCATTGCCTTTGTTTTTTTGTTATGTTAAATAACAAGTCACAAGAGAGAAAAGACAAAAAAAAAATATGTGAAAAAATGGCTTAGTTCAGTATATATTAAGGACAGAGATAACAAATAGCTAAATAAGAAAAAAGAAAATTCCTTTTCTAAAGTCAATTGTCTGATAATCTAGAAGATAGCCTGATTTGGTCTAATTCTCCTGAATTCTAGCAGGTACTTTATTCCAACTTTTTTTATTCAAACAAACCATGTCTTAGATAGTCTTGGAATTAGAATACATTAATCATAAAATTTTCATAATACTTTGGTGAATTATCTATTGATATAATCATGATAATTAAGCTCCTTTTTAATTTTTAGGGATTTAAAATTTTTAATTAAAAGTTAGGGATTTTATTCATAAAAGGGGTGATTTTCCAGTACGTATACTATTAATAATGCTTTGAGCAATTTTCATGAAACTTGGTGAATTATTTTTGTATAACATAAACATGATAATTTTCCTTTTAATTTAAAAAAAAATCTGATTTATGTCATTGTACTATCATGACTTGGGATTAGGATAGTCTCAAGAATGCTTTCACAAATTTTTATGAAACTTTGGTGAATTGTTTGACATAAACACCCTTTTTATTATTATGACCCAAAGTGGAGGGGGCATAATGTTTAACACTTGATCGTTTGTCCGTCTGTCCCAAAGTTGCTTTTTGTTCTCTTACAGTACTTTAGTTTGCCTCAACCAAATTCAATTAAACTTTTACAAAAGCTTGTTATCGCAATACTCAGATCAAGTTTGAATTTTGGTGATGTCAGTGTTACTGTACTAGAGTATCAGAGTTATGCCCCTTTAGAAATGGGGAAAATATGCTGAATTTTTGGTTTCCTGTTCTCTAAACTTTAGTTTGTCTCAACCAAATGTTATGAAATCAATACACAATGCTTATCACCACAAAATACAGATTAAGTTTGAATTTTGGTAGTGTCTCTTTTACTAAATTCTATAGTTATGTTCTTTAAAAATGGAAAAAATTGTTTCGGCCTTCTAACTTAAGTTTCCCTCAACCAAATTTTATTAAACTTTAAAACAATACTTTTTATCACAATTTTAATCAGATCAATTTCAAATTTTGGTAGTAAAACTTTTACCGTTCTTCAGTTATGTTCCTTTAAAACTTTGAATAATATGCAAGCTGGAGTATCATTCCCTATTTATCATGTATATTTTTTTATAAGATGCAGAGTTAAGGAACTTTAGTTGTTGCAAAGTTATTTAAAATTTGTCCATTTCCAAATTTTTGAAAGGTTTTAGAAATGTATTTGTTAAAACAATTGCATCCTTAAACTTATAGTCACTTGAGAAATCTATAAATTGAGCCAAATTATATACATGTTTTAAGTCAATGAATACCCTGTTTGTGCATGTTTTGTTTTTTTTTGGAGGGCGGGGGTCTTATTTGCACAGTGCTCATAGTTTTTTAGTCGATCGATAAAATTCATTTAAAGCTTAAAGACCAGCTATAAGGGCAAGAAGCTTATCAAGCACTCATGGTTTAGATTTTTATTAAACACACATTAATATACATATAAATGTACATTAAACAGAAAAAAATTTTGATGCAAGATGTCATTCAACTTTTACTCTTTTATGTATAGGACAAGAACTATAGAAGATACAGAGAAATGATATACAGCAGAAATGATAGGCAATGTAAAATTTGCAGAAGCCAACTAAACCTAAATGGTAAGGCACCTTTTAATTTTAAAAAGTTATTGAACTTGAAAGATGATTACTAGTTTCATGATTACTATAAAAATTCAAAGATGTGGTATATTAAATATGAA
This sequence comes from Mytilus galloprovincialis, assembly GCF_965363235.1. Classification (NCBI taxonomy): domain Eukaryota; kingdom Metazoa; phylum Mollusca; class Bivalvia; order Mytilida; family Mytilidae; genus Mytilus; species Mytilus galloprovincialis. The sequence continues at coordinate 75,344,999 of NC_134845.1, read as the reverse complement.
AACTATCATGGCTTTGAGAAAGCAATTGTCGGCCTGTTACGACCTTCAATAATGAGAAAATCCATACCCTATACTATAGTCAAAGTAGGCAGCTATAAAAGACCTAAAGATGAAACATTGAAACAATCCAAACTGTAAAACTAATCATACTAATTGCCTAGTTTATAACAAAATAAATTACAAAAAATAAATATGACCAGTATGAAACAACAACAACAACCACTAAATTTTAGTGTCAGACTAAACTGACAAAAGCTACAGGCTCTGAACTTTGGACAGGCACAATAGGAATATGGCAAGGTTATATAAAAATAAGATGTGGTATGATTGCCAATAAGACAACTCTCCACCAGACAACCAATGATGTAAACATGGACTTGACTACTGTAAATCAACTAATTTTTCGTGAATACTTTATTTGGCATTTTATATTTTCTAGTCTACATCGCAGTTATTTATTTTTCTCGAGTTCAAGTTTACTTAATGTATTTTAATAAGGAAAGATACACATGAAAAACATTTATTGCTGTTTCTCTCTCCATTTATAACATTTTATTTGTTTATTTTGTGTATTTATAGGTGATCAGACATCTTGGTTTTCATGATCAATAGGTCATTACTGAAGAGGAAACTTAAAGTTGAAATTTATTTACATAGTGCATAATTGGATTAATTTGAAATGGAATGTGTGCTTTCCTGCAAAAAAGAAATAGGAAATTTCAACATTATCACATGATAATGACCATATAAAACAAAATGGAGTTCTATCATAGATACACAAAAACACTATTGCATAAAAGCAACAACATATCTTAATCAAAAGAAAGGAGAATGCAGAACAAATACTATTTTGTTGTTGAAAAAAGGAACACCAGTTTTATCCACTCATTTACATCGCTCCCTCATATCAAATATACAGAAGAAGATCATTGAAGAACAATTTGCAAAAATGATTTCTCTTAGAATTGAAGGGAATTGTTTAGTGAATGGAATAATGTATTCACTGAATTCTTACGTAGTGGATTGAATAACTGTACACAAGCTGAAACAGAAGAAATTCTAATTTAAAATAACACGAAAAGTGTTTATTTTATTATTTAATCTGCAAATATATAAACAAATTCTTTAGAACACCACAAATGATATAATGACATTCAAATTGGTTGCTTATTAACGTATCACATTGAAACAATTATAAAGAAAACAGAAGCATTTGCTCCAAAAAAAATTATAAATCAAAGTTAAATTTATATAAAAAGTATAAACAATACCTAGATCTAAATAGTCAGACTGTATTATTTTCAATGTCATTAAAATGTTGAGTCAAACATTTATTAAAGTTTTAAATATCATTTGCATCAATTATACAGTCTTGTAATAATTATATTCATACTGTTTGTATACATGGTGTAGTGAAGAAATGTTTAACAAGTAAAATTAAGGGAAAACATTTCTTTAAGGGAAATTTGATGTTCAAAAATTTCCTTAGAGGAAATTTGAAGAACAATGATTTCCTTAGAGGAAATTTGTTGTCTTGAATTTTCCTCCAAGGAAAAGTGTTTGTCAAAAATTTCCTCACAGGAAAAAGTATTTCCTCCAAGGAAAATGTGAAACTACAAATTTCCTCACAGGAAAAAGTATTTCCTCAAAGGAAAATTTGAAGCTGCAAATTTCCTCAAAGGAAAAAGAATTTCCTCTAAGGAAAAAGAATTTCCTTTAAGGAAATAGAATTTCCTCGAAGGAAATAATTATGCATTAAATTCCCTAAGGGAAATCTTTTTCCCTTGAGGAAAAAACAATTTCCCTTGAGGAAAAATCTTTTTCCTGCAGGGAAATTTGATTTCCCTTGAGGAAAAGTACTTTTCCTCTGAGGAAATTGTTGAAAAAAGGGGCATAACTTTCAACAGTGGTGCTAGAGCCAAAAAATTTTAGGACAAATATCAGGGAACCAATACCAACCAAGTTATCAACTTTGTTTTGACTTAACTCCAAAAATTAAGGTGACAACTTTTGCACTCAGCGGAATTGCAAACTTGTCCCGGAGACTGTTACTATCTTTTGTTTTTCCCGAGCCTGCGACTCTTGTCGGAGAAAGCTCGACAAGGGGAAAGTGGTCCGGCGGCGGCGGCGATGGCGGCGTTAACTAACTTCTTAAAAGCTTTATATTTTAGACTTGAGAATACCTGGATGCTTCATACTTTGTATATAGATGCCTTATGTTACGAAATGTCCATCAGTTACATGACCATAAACCTTGACTTTATTTTCATGGTTCAGAGACTACTTGAAGAAAAGTTGTTATGTTAAATTCTCTTTTATTATGAGTAACAGCATAAGTATATCTGGTATATGCGTACCTTGCATACCCGTCACACTGTTTCCCTTGACCTCGACCTCATTTTCATGAATCAATGCACAAGGTCACGTTTTTGTGGTCATGACATTATCTCAGATACTATAAGCAATAGATCTAGTATATTTGGTGTCTTGAAGGATTGTAAGGTGTACATGTCCAACTGGCAGATGTAATCTGACCTTGAGCTTATTTTCTTGAATCAGTGGCTAAAGTTAAATTTTGTGTTTTGGTCTGTTTTTTGTACTTATGCAACAGGTCTACTGTATTTGGTGTATGGAATGATTGTAAGGTGTACATGTCCAATTCGCAGGTGTCATCTGACCTTGGCCTTATTTTTTAGGGCACTCCGTGTTCAAAGTTTAGTTTTTGAGTTTTGGTCTTTTCATTTTTAATAATTTATGCAAAAGGTCAACTATATATTTGGAATATGGAAATATTTTATGATGTACATGTCAGCCTCACAGTTTTTATTTGCACTCGACCTCATTTTCGTGATTCATTGCATAAAGTAAGTTTTTGTATTTTGATCTGTTATTCAAATGATAGGCAATAGGTCAAATATTTATTTGTTGTATTGAAGAATTGTAAGCTGTTTATGTCATAAAATTGAAAATAGAAATGGGGAATGTGTCAAAGAGACAACAACCCTACCATAGAACAGACAACAGGTCTTCAGTCTGAAAGGTACCATTTGACCGTGACCTCATTTTGGTGGTTCCTTGGTCAAAGTTATATTTTCATGGTTAAGTTTGCTTCTTTTTAGATTCTATAGGCATAAGGTCAACTATATTTAATGCATAGCTTGATTGTAAGGTGTATATGTTTGCCTGGCATGGTTCATCTGACCGTGACCTTATTTTCATGGTTCATTGGTCAATGTTTTGTTTTCTTGGTTGAGTCTGTTTCTTAGAAACTACGCAATAGGCCACAATATCTATTTTATTTCATAATTGTACGGGGAACATGTATTTCTCGTTTGGTTTATCTGACCTTGACATCATTTTCTTGGATCATGTTGAGTTTTATGGGATAGTTGTAGTAAAGCTTTATATTTAGGACTATCAACATGATATCAATGGTCAATAAAAAAGGCGAGACAATTTTGCGTGTGACCTCTTGTTATAAACGTTATTCATTTCTGAACACATTATTAAAACAAATATTTATACTTTATATGTCGAAGACCATCCGTTTCTAAACCGCTTATTTTGATAACATCTATTCATTTCTAATAATAAACAAATATTTCCCTTTCAGCTATATCGTGTGCTTTATTTGAAAACTAAAACTGAACATATGCATTAATACAAGATTTGTCTTAAATGTACATTATATTTATTTTGTAGCAATATTATCAGTAAAAGCTGTAAATACACTGTACAGCCCAAAGAAGAAAGAATCCGTCACATTGCAAGTTACTGTCGTGGGTAAACCTTCTAAGATCAGCTGGTATAAGGACGATCAACTAATAACAATATCGAACAGATATTCCGATGGAACAGTGTCTTCTCCTGCACTGACGATAAAAAATGTCAAACTTAGTGATGGTGGTGCATATGTGTGCGAAATAACAAATGGAAAGGACACAGCTCGAACCAGTATAATCCAGTTGTCTCCATTGCGTAAGTTATCCATCCTATCATTTTTCGTTTTAAGAACCTTTTGCAATTTGCTTGGTTTGAATCGTTATGGTTGACTTTTACAGCGTTATTTCCTATTTCTTATCCTAGGTTTACACGTCTATTTGCAGACCGTTTAAAGTAAAGGTTACTCCTTTGTAATGTGTTATTCTGCTGCAACTGATAATGCTTACGTATTTGTCAACTTCATGCATTAAATATTGACCACATAAAAAGTAAACACAAAGTTCTACGTTTGAAAATATTATTGTAATTCCCATCTGGGAAAGACATTCTTAAAACTCTTGTATTAGGCTTGTGAGTATGTACGCAAGACAGGCGTTTCGTCAACAAAGGACTTGTCAGTGTCGCCGGAATCACAAAGTGTGACGGGCAAAGCAATTGGAAATTAAAGAGCATTGGAAACTAATTATTTAAAACATTGTTTAAAATCTGACAAAATGGTTTTCCAAACACCAAATTTACAAAACCAACTGAACTATATAGAATGACAGAATAGTAATGACTGCTGTGCTGGTGAGACTCTTATCAAGTTAAGTTAATAATAAACCATTAATAGAGTTCTAACCTATCAATCGCTAAGGGTGAAAACATCAATGATAGGAGAGGAATGGAAATCAAATGGTTGCATTGCTAAACTACAGGTACGACCGTTAAATGAAAATTAATTTTACAAGCATTGGTAACCAAAGGCAACCCCATTTTAGACCGCTTGTTTCTACAATTATACTTCCATTCCTAAACAGATGTATCAAAACATATATCAACGTTTTGTCGCATAAAAGACCGGATCCGATCGATAAGTATGTTGATTGTTTGTGAGAAACAAACAAATATTCCGTTTTAGCTATCGCTTGTTATGTTTGAGAACTGAAAGTGTAATTCAAAACCGGAAAAAAACACTTTGTACAATTGATACAAAGGTATAGGAAATATGTAGGATGCACAGTCTGTAAAATATCAGCTGCATCTAAAATATGAAGTATTTACGGACTACCAGCTAGATAATTGAAAGACCCAACAGGAATGAAAATATATACATGGATAATGCATCTCCAAACAATAAAACATTATACTTAGGTGCGTACTATAGACCACCTTCAGATAAAGGGGAATCTTTAGAGAACATTGGTATCTCTCTTAATACTGCATGCAAGAAAGCAAATACAAACATCTGGCTAAGTGGTGACATCAATCTCGGCCACATAAACTGGGAGAAAAACTTGATAGTACCTAATTAACCAAACTCAGCATTACACCAACAACTGCTAAATATTCTGGACGATAACAATTTAGCACAAGTAATAAACAAAAAAACCAGAAATGATAGAACATTAGACTTAATGTGCATGACAAACCCATCCTTTGTCAACAGAATTGAGACCCTCCCACCTATAGGAGGAAGTGACCACGACATTGTCTTCTGTGAGATTAATTTTGCTTAACCATCACCAAAACAACACCCGCATAAAGTACTTATTTACAAAAAAGCAAACTGGCAGAACATAAAGAAAGATCTTGAAATAATTCATGATAACTTAAAAGTGAACAAGAAAAATATGACTGTCGACGATCTGTGGAACACCTTCAAAACCAAAACGACAGAAACCATCAACAAAAACATACCTACCAAAGAAATTGGAAAAAAATCAAAGCTACCATGGGTAAATAGAGACCTAAAAAGACTCATCAGAAAGAAAAAACATGACTCATCCTACAACAGCAAATACAAAGAGATAAAGACTAAACTCCAAAAAGAGATGAGAAAAGCATACTGGGCATATATTGAAAATATGATCTTCGATATTGACATAAAAGAACCAGACCAACAATGTTTCAACAAGCAACCCAAAAAATTATACTCGTATATTAAAAGCCAAAGAAATGAGAACACCGTCATTGCACCATTACGAAGTGAAGGTACCCTTCATACAAACCCCTCTGAGAAAGCAAACATCCTTAATAAGCAATTCCAATCATCTTTCACATCTGAAAAAAATAAAGAAATACCAACGAAAGAACCTAGTTCACACCCTATAATGGAAAAAATAAACATCAGTAGAGAAGGAGTATATAAACTAATAAAAAATATAAACACTAACAAAGCTACAGGACCAGATACTAACGCTGGCAAAATACTTAAAGAAAACATTGAAATAACTTCATACATTCTTACTATCATCTTCAACAAATCTCTTGAGACAGGCAAAGTACCTTCAGACTGGAACCATGCCAACGTTACACCAGTATATAAAAAAGGTGACAAACATCATCCTGGAAATTACAGACCAATATCACTTACCTGCATCTCATGTAAATTATTAGAACATATATTAGCAAGTAACATGACGAAACACCTAGAAACAAACAAAATATTGTATGAACTACAACATGGCTTCAGATCAAAACAACGACAAAAATATTCAAACTGATCTAGTAATCATGGACTTTGCGAAAGCGTTTGATAAAGTGCCACACAAACGCCTACTTTACAAATTAAAACACTATGGCATCTCTGATCAAGCAATTCATTGGGTCGATTCATTCCTCTCCAATAGAACCCAAACAGTACTCCTCGAAAACACAACTTCTAACATAATTCCAGTAACATCAGGTGTTCCTCAGGGGACTGTACTAGGTCCAATACTCTTTCTCATATATATAAACGACCTACCGGACTATCTAAACCACAGCCAAATAAGACTCTTTGCAGACGACAGCATAATCTATCGGCCTATAACCTGCCAAAATGATTGCATAAAGCTTCAAGAAGACATAGAAGCAGCTATAAAATGGGAGAAAGACTGGCTCATGTCTTTCCACCCGGACAAATGTAACATCCTTAGAGTATCAACAAAGAAAAAAACAAATACATTTTTATTACAACATGCATGGTCATATCTTAGAGCAATTTCAATCTGCAAAATATTTAGGCATTACACTTTCTTCAGACCTCAAATGGAACAAACATATTCAACAATCAGCAGCAAAAGCAAACCAATCATTAGCATTCATCAGACGTAATCTAAAAATAAATTCTAAATTAGTTAAGGAAAGAGCATACCAAACAATAATTAGACCAAAATTAGAATACTGCTGTACAGTTTGGGATCCATACACCTCAGAAAATATATATAAGTTGGAACAAGTACAAAGAAGAGCTGCAAGATATACTTGCAACAGATACCACAATACCAGCAGTGTATCTGAAATGATAGAACATCTAAAGTGGCAATCCTTACAAGAACGCAGACTAAAAACCAGACTCCAAATGTTACACAAAGTCATCAACAATGAAATTGCAATACCATCGCAAGATATACTCATAAAAAGCCAGTCTAAAATAAGAACTACCCATCAACAGACATACAGACAACTTCAGTGTAATAAAGACACCTTTAAATTTTCTTTTTTTCAGCCAAACAATCAAAGATTGGAACAAATCACCACCCGATATCTCAAACCAAACCTCTACAGACAACTTTAAGGATGCACTCACTCATGAGGTGCTCCTTAAAACATACTTTCATCTGAACTAAATGTGCTTATTGTTTTTATCTTATAGTTATAAAAAAAATATATATATAAAAAATGTAAAAATTGAAACTAAAAAATTGTAAATTTCATAAATAAATAAAAGTAATAAAAAAAATGAAATTAACTTAAAGCGACCTCATACAGGCATGCGCCGGAAAGTAATCCTCAAAAAGTTGATGGTATTCCGTAACTAAAGAAGAAGAAGAAGAAATTCAGAACAAGAATGGTATTTTATTTCCAATACCTATACAATTCATGTTAAAAAGGCCGCTGCAGTGCAAACTATTCGAATATTCCTAGAACTTTTATGTCAAACAAATATTCCTAAAACTTTTTATGCCCCATAAATGGGCATTGTGTTTTCTGGTCAGTCTGTCCGTTCGGTTGTTCGTCTTAGTACACATGTTCCTTATGATATGATCTTTCTCATTTTAATGCCAAATTAGAAATTTTTCCCCATTTTCACGGTCCAGTGAACATAGAAAATGATAGTGCGGATGGGGCATCTGTGTACTAGGAACACATTCTTGTTATAATATGAAAAACAAATCCTGGAATTGTTATAGTATAACAAATATTCCTGGAACTTTTACCATTATAAAACATTGCCCATAACATTTATTCCAAAAAAACTTTTAGCCTATAACAAACGTTGCATTGGGAACTTTCCGTATGTAATATTCTATCCTTTGAGAAGGAAATTTTCTTATAGCATGGATAACATATTATATAAGCATTTTTCCCAATGGAACTTTTGTTGTATGCTAAAAGCTATTTAGAACTCATATTATGGGGGACTTATATTCTGTCACAATTTGTTATTAGTTTTCTCTGCCATTAAATCTATCAATATCTGTACGTTCAATATTGTGTGGGGAACAGGTTAAATAAGAGAATGGGACTAGTTCCACTATTAATACAGTAATGAGTATTGAAACTATATATTTCCAAAATCATCCAAGAAGTTTTTATATGCACTCTTTAAATTTTATGACAACATTTTATGTGAAGAACGTGTTCCCTGTCATTTTTAGAATACCCAGTGGTTAACATTTGTCACCGTAGATCATATACGTTTGTTTGGCTTTTTTTTATTTTATTGTTTTGTACACTAATCTGGCAATTGGTTTTCGCTTTTGAACTGTTCCATACTGTGTAATTATATTCTAATTCTATCCTATCTTTTGGAAATTTAAATGTGACGTCACTTTGTTCGTCGATCTCTTCGGCTCACTCGGCTGTAACATTTCATGTACTGGTTTATGTTGTTTTTATTCTGTAGTTAGTCAACACTTCAGTGTCATTATGTTATTATGTATATCTATTTTATAGTATTTTTTGTAAATTTACTGCTTGCAAGTATGAATAATTCTAAATATTAAGGATATTCTTATCCCAGACAGAAAACATTAGCCGCATTATTAGGCAAAACTTTTTGGAACTTCTGGTCCTTAACTTTTTACTTGCTTTGGCTTTCGAACTTTTTATGCCCCACCTACGATAGTTAAATGCTAAATTAGAGATTTTACCCCAATTTGACGGTCCATTAAACATAGAAAATGATAGTGTGAGTGGGGCATCCGTGTACTATGGACACATTCTTGTTTTTATCTGAGCGTCACTTCATAGTCTTGTGTAAATGAAACGCGCGTCTGGCATATTAAACTATAAACCTTGTATCTTTTGATAGCTATTATGTGTGTCTTTCTCTGTCCTATATGTTCTCCCATTTATTTGCACCATAGTCCTGTCATGTAATTACGTCATTTCAATGTAATATTTAACATTGCCATAAAGCGGGAAGTTTGGCTAGCCACAAACGGTGGTTCAACCCACTATTTTTTTCTAAAAAACATATCCTGTACCATGTCAGGAAAATGACAATTGTTATCGTACTGTTTGTTTCTCTGAGTGTTGCATTGTCGTTTTGGTTAATTTGTGTATTTCTCCGTCCCGTATGTTTTTACATTTATTTGAATTGTAGTCCTGTCATGTAATGTTGTCCTTTTAGTGTTATATTTAATATTACCATAAAAGCGGGAGGTGTGGCTAGCCACATAACCAGGTTCAACCCACCATGTCTTTCTTAAAATGTCTTGTACTAAGTCAGGACAATGATCATTGTTAAATGATAGTTCGTTTCTGTGTGTGTTACATTTTAGTGTTGTGTTTCTGTTGTACGGATCGTAGTTCTCCTCTTATATTTGATGTGTTTCCCTCAGTTTTAGTTTGTAACCCAGATTTTTTTATTTTCAGTCGATTTATGAATTTCGAGCAGCGGTATACTACTGTTGCCTTTATTTATATCTATGTATTTTTTTTCTTGTGGATAGTTGTTTCATTTGAAATCGTTCCACGTTGTCTTTAACAAGTAAATATATATCCAATACTGAACATTATATCAGTGTAAACATTTTAAATGGAAATGTAGAAGATAATTTCCTATGTCAATATCTTATCTTTAATTGTAGCCCTTTTGTCAGTGGTAGCCAAAAAAACTTTATACATGCTAAAGCAGTACGCAATTGTTACACTAAAAGTAAAAATTGTTGGAAAACCTTCTCGAATAACTTGGTACAAAGACAAGCAGCCAATCATACGATCTGATAAATACTCTGGTGGAAATGTATCTGTCCCTGCATTGACCATAAGCAAAGTAGACAAAAGTGATGTCGGTGACTATGTTTGTGAAGCCACAGATGGAACTGTCACAGTAAACACACAAACTATCAGTCTGTCTCTTACACGTAGGTGTAACATCTTATTCCCTTATTTAAATTGCTAGATTGAATAACTTGCCCAAAAATATATAATACGTGTTTTATATAGTGTACCTCTGAGGTTTTTATGACAACAAAGTTTGTTTCTGCCTATATTGCTAATAACAATGAATTTTATAATATTTCACAATTTGAATTATGAAAAAAAAATCTTTATTTATGGTCATGGCTGTGTCTTTATATTATTGGACTATCTGGAAATGACATGATAACAACTCGTTATAGGTTGCACTTTGTATATATAGCTGATTCTCAAACAATGCCTCTTTTGGGGAGATTTAGAATATGTATGGAAAATTAATTTTGAGTTTGTGTCCTGTCGATAACCCAAAAGTAAACCGTAACACCTAAATCTGCTTTTGTGTCACCACGGCATAAAAAACACGAGCTAGAAATACAAAAATATCCCAACAAATCTTACAATAGTGTGTTCTATCATGAATATATATATATATATATGTTATAAATATTCTAAATTGCTAGAAACAGCAGAATAATTTAAGAAATTTGAAGCCCCAGGGGCAAAAAACATAGAAAATTGTCTACCCCCTGGGTCATTAAACAAAAAATTAAACTTGTAAATGCTATGATTTTATGATTTTTAACTTCTTGATATAGAAAACAATAACTATGCTTGGAAGTTATGCAAAAATCAGATGTTAGCAGTCATCTCTATAACATTTTAAATGAATTTATATCTCAGACTGGTATCTGCATACACACAACTATTGCAAATATGGCTTTGTTTGAACACTTCTAGAATATTTATTAGGTAAATTGTGTCAGATATATGGTAACAGATGATACTGTTGTGACAAGAATTCTAAATTGACCATTTGAGGTAGAAAATGTGAACTTGAAAAATAGGCATACAGTACGATATGGACTGGAGACAGAGGCAGGATTGGATACTTTATATAATCTTGAATGTTGTAATTGTTGACTGCTAAACATAACAGTTATAGTTTTCTGATATGCTTTCAATATGTTATTAAAACAGTTTTAAAAAGGTTCTAGGCATTTTATATCATGAAATATGCAAATAGGGTAATCTGGCAATAATGAAAGTCTTGTTTTCAAATTTTCTTAAAAATTGAAATAGAGGGGAATAAAATGTTCAGTAAAAAAACTTATAAACAGTGGTTTCTTTAAGGCTATAATTCTGATTAATGAGTATTAATGTGAAAAAAAACAAGAATGAAGTGATATATATATACATGATAAAGCAGTCTTTTCTGAGACAACTTCACCATTTGAATCAAATTAGTAAATATTTAATCCTCATATGCGCAAAACAATAATTTGTCTTAAATCTTATGTGTATACATTTTGTAGCAATGCTGGCAGTAATAGCTGGAAAGACACTTTATAACCCAAAGGAGAAAGAATCCGTCACATTGCAAGTGACTGTTTTAGGTACACCCTCTAAGATAAACTGGTATAAGGACGATCAGCTTATAAGAATATCGAATAGATATTCCGATGGAACTGTGTCCTCTCCTTCACTGACGATAACGAACGTCCAACTTGGTGATGGTGGTGCATATGTGTGCGAAATAACAAATGGAATAGATACAGCTCGAACCAGTATAATCCAGTTGTCTCCATTATGTGAGTTGTCTGTTTTATCATTCTTCATGTTATTCTTTTTATTTTAGAACCTTTAGACAATTTATTTGCTTTGAATCTTTTTTGATTGACTTTTATGGCGTTATTTGCTGTTTTTTAATTCCATTATTTATACGGCTTTTTTCATACCGTTTAAAGTAAGGGTTCGTCCTTTGTGGATTGTAATTCCGTTACTACAGTTGGTTTAACTTCCCTTTTGAACTGTTCAACACTGTATAATGTCGGGGACTTACTATACTGTATGGGGTGTGCTCGTTCTTGCAGTCCATACGGCTAACGTCTAAACCATTGTTTTTCTCTGGTGAATAGTTATCTCATTTGCAATCGTTCAACATCGCATTCTTTTATATAGCAAGAAAAAAAAATCCAATACATAACTTCATTACGGCAGTGTTAATAATTTGAATTGAATTGTCAAAGTCTTATCTTTATTTTGTAGCCCTTCTGTCAGTGGTTGCCATAAACACATTATATAGGCTAAAGCAGGACGCAACTGTTACACTAGCAGTAAAAGTTTTCGGAACACCTTCTCAAATAACTTGGTACAAAGACAAGCAGCCACTCACACGATCTGATAAATACTCTGGGGGTGATGTATCTGTCCCTGCATTGACCATAAGAAAAGTAGTCAAAAGTGATGTCGGTGACTATGTTTGCGAAGCCACAGATGGAACTGTGACAGTAAATACGAACACTATATATCTGTCTCTTACAAGTAAGTTGGACATTTTATTACCTTAGTTAAAGTGCTTGTTTCAAATAAGTTGCCCAACAATAGAATTGTCTTACAAATTGTTCTTCTTAGGCGCTCTGAAGATAATATTTGTTTCTAACTATATAAATAATATATTTCATAATTTGAACTGTAAAACAAAATATTTGTGTTATGGTCATGATGGTGTATGTTTTAATTATTGGACTACTTTATTGCTCACTTGGAATTGTGATATTTATACTCAACCATTATTAAATACAATAATTTTATGAAATTATAAATGAATTGTATATAAAATTCGCTGTGACATTGATCTGTTTTTCTTTAATTTCAATATAGAATTTTTTCTGCACTTAAACTGAAAATTATAAATACTTGATGTAAGTAGGTTCGTTCTAAGCATCTATTCTCAAATGTGGAATTGTAGATGAAATATTTACTGTATGAATGAATATTATAACAATGTTTTTGAATGTATTTTGAAACTGTCAAATATATGAATAAGGTTAAAAATTTTAAATGAGTTAATAAATATTTTCAGGTAGTACAGAGGAATTCAAAATAGTCCCAACGTTAGTTACTAGAGCACCAACAACTATACTTCTCACCACTGAATTGCCAAGTACATCACCTACTTTAAAACTCTCTGTAACAACTGCAGACAGATCGAAACCAGATGTAACTATTGCACCACAAACCGATTCACCTCGACCTAATACTCCACCACCGAAACCTTCATCTCATAGCACAACATCAAGTAGCAATAGTGGAAGTTCATCTTTCAGTACTGATTCGTCAAGTTCGCAATGTCATTTTCACGATGGACGTCCATGTTGTAAGCAAAATCACGGATCAGTTGTTAACGTTAATGTAAACGTTCGAGTTGAGGGCAAAGGCCGTGATAGCAGCAGCTATGATTACAGCAGCATTTACGATAGTAGCTTTTACGACAGTATATTTGATGACAGTAGCCTAGATTACAGCAGCATTTACGATAGTAGCTTTTACGACAGTATACTTGATGACAGTAGCCTAGATTACAGCAGCATTTACGATAGTAGCCTATATCACAGTAGCAATGCTGACAGTAGCCTAGATGACAGCAGTCATCATGACAGTAGCCTATATCACAATAGCAATGATGACAGTAGCCTTAGCGACAGCAGTCATCATGACAGTAGCCGGAGTGACAGTAGCCTAGATGACAGTAGCCGGAGTGACAGTAGCCTAGATGACAGTGGCCGTGCTGACAGTAGTCTAGATGACAGTAGCATTGATGACAGCAGCCTTAGCGACAATAGCCTAGATGATAGAAGCATTAATGACACTAGTCACCGTAACCGTAGTTTAGATGACCCTATCATTGATGACAGCAGCCTTGGTGGAAGTAGCCTAGTTGGCAGAGTTTGTAATGGCAGTAGTATTGATAATACAAGTCTCCCTGATAGAAGCCTAGTTGACACTAGCATTTATGAAAGAAACCTTGGAAACATGAGCCTCTGTGACAATAATGTGTCTGCAACTTCAAAATCAAGTAAGAGCATATCATGAATATGTGCGTGCATGTATTTATCAACCCATTTGAAAGAAAAAAACAGTTCAAAGTTTTTTCCCCTCACATTGACATCACCAGAACTAGATGTGCTTTGTCATAACTATTTTGCACTACGTTTCGGCTAGATTTTTTTTTTATTTTGCGTATTTCGACACTTTTAGACCGAAAATTGCCAAGTTAACTTTAAAAAATAGGCAAAAGATACAAGAGGGACATTCAAACCCATAAGTCGAAAATAAAATGACAAAGCCACGGCTAAAACGGAAAACTACCAGACAAACAATAGTACACAAAACCCAATATAGAAACCAAAAGACCGAGAAAGGCGAACACCATCAAAACTTATGGATTATCCGGAAGTGTAAGCATATCCTGATTCAAATATGTGTCGCATGTCGTGTTGCTAATGTTAGTACAAACCTCATATGAAGTCTTGTTTGGTGGTCAAATTCAGGGGAAATAGGACAGGGTTATAGTACGGCATTAGGAACACATCTACTATCTTCTGTAAAACGCATATTCCATTTTATGGAAGTATGGAAACAAAGCAAATGTGTCGGAAATAATCTGCTGAAGTCGCCGTTTCAGAATCTTATGCATTCTGGGTAGTATTTTCAAAAATGGACACAAAAAACTTTATTCCGTACTTATTTGTTGGGCAGTTTGGATAATTTGCATCATAATTGTATATAAGTGTATAACATAAATCTTTTAAACGCATTTAAAAGAGGAACGAAAGATACCAGGGGGACAGTCAAACTCATAATTCGAAAATAAACTGACAACGCCATGGCTAAAAATGAAAAAGACAGACAAACAATAGTACACATGACACGACATAGAAAACTTGACCTACATGTATTCTGGTTCACTTTTACAAATTGTGATTTGGATGGATAGTTGTCTCATTGACATTCATACTACATCTTCTTATATCTAGGAATGGCTGAGATTGAGATAAATGGTCAAATGACTTTTGATTTATATTTTTTGTAGTTGTTCTGTCAGTCACACCTATAAGGAAATTGTATATGCCTAGACTTACAAAAACCGTCACATTGAAAGTGAATGTCGTAGGAAAAACTTCACAGGTCACTTGGTATAAAAATAATAAACCTTTAACAATGATAAACAGATATTCTGGTGGCGATGTGGCAACTCCTGATTTAACTTTATCCAAGGTTGAGCTGAGCGATGGTGGGGAATATGTGTGCGAAATAACAAATGGGAATGAAACAACTCGGACCAGCATAATCAAAGTGTCTCCAAGATGTGAGTTTTACATTTAAAAACCTCATTTTTTGTTTGGAGGGGTGAGATGATTATAGAATCATAACCAAAAAATATCTGAAATGTGCTCTCTTGTACATAAAAGTTGCATTTTAGTATTGGAGAACAAAAATAGTTGGATGAATAAGGTGTACAAATGTGTGGGGGATATTATCTTTTGTCATTACAACTTGTCCATATCGTCGAAAACATGTATTACAAAATTTAAAAATCTCGTAACCTTATCTCCATTCTAATGAAACTTACAGAAAACAACGTTAAAACATGTATTTAAAATCTGTCATATGCCGTCTGCGCGCTTGCGCGTACGTCACATAGCATCAATTGTCAATTGATGCCATGTAAGAAAATGACGTTAACCAATCAAAATGAACGTTACAAACGTTGTTGCATTAGAATGTGTATTACAAAAGAACGGATTGTTCTAATTAGTATCCAATTCAGGAATATCGCAGTTGATTTTCATTAGTTTGATGTGGTTGATCTTTTGATTTTGTCGTTTGCTTAGGTACTTTATGTCCACAAATAAAGGCAACAGTAGTATACCGCTGTTCAAAACTCGTAAAACGATCACTCCTCCTTACATTGAACACAACAGGACTAAAAAGAAATTAACCCTAACGTTCGAGTTCCGTCATAACTCTTGCTTATTTAGATCTTTAGAACCGTGGTTCGGTGAATTTTTTTTTAATTTGATATCTTTATACACAAATACACCGAAATTTGCAAAATTAACTATAACAGAGAGACAAAAGATACCGGAGTGATATTCAAACCAATATCGCGAAATACACTAGCAACGCAACATATAAAACCATAGTACATAAAACATATCTTATAAATAAAGACAAAACAAGTTGAACCTCACAAAAAACACAACAGTGGATTGCATGTTCTCCAGAAGGGTAGACAGATCCTGTTCAGCATGTGGCACCCGTAGTACTGTTTATCATGTTCATGTCAATACAAATCTTGTAATAAGTTTTCGGTGTGTCACATTCAGGGTTACGGGATTGTAGTCACGACATAAGGCACATATCCGCTATTATTTGTAAAGATTCCAAACGTAAAAGCTTGTTGGTGATATCGTGAGGTTTCAAACATATTTTTATATAAAAAAATGTCTCTTTGCCATTAAACATTTGGTGGATTGATTATTTTCTTTTTCACATATAAAATATTGATATGTTTTAAAAAGGGTAAAATTTTCTGAACCGAAAGATGATATAATACCATAATGCACATTATCAATACTTCTGTTCATTCGAAATTGCCAGTTGACTTTAAAAGAACATGTTTGTTCTTAAGTGATATTTGAACTTTTGTTTTTAATTCAGAATCTGTGAATTTGGATACAAGTACATGAAGAAACGTTAAATGGCAACACTACCAAAATATTAAACTTAACAAAAGTCCAATAACTCAGATGATTCAACGAACGTGATAATAGAGTTATTGTCCTTGAAATTATGCATGTTCACAGCGTGCGTGTTTCTGATTAACGTTTTGACAACTATAAGATACATAAAATTTTAAACGGTTACAATTATAACAAGTATAAGCCGTCCAAGAAAGGCAAAATGATATGGTCCAATGATAGGAGTTATATTCCCTGAGTAACAATTTATGCAATTTACTAGATTGAGAGAAAATGTCATTGCAAAACGTTTGTTCTGACTTCCTGTTATCTTTGTAACAATTATTTTAAATGAATTGTGCTCATTAAAGATAGAAAGTTTTATCTTTGGTCTTTATTGATATTGTCTGATGGCAAATCAAAACGGTTTAATTATATTTATGGTCTTTGTAAAACAAATCTCTGACTGAAGATTGATCAAGCCATGACAAAACCATATTTTCTGAAATAAAGTGAGAGGTTTAGCGTTATAAAACCATTTTTCTACATTTGAGGACTCCTGTACCAAGTCAGGAATATGACAGTTGATGTCCTGTCGTTTAAAGTGTTTTATCATTGTATTTTGACATTTGATTACGGATTTTCCGTTTTTGAATTTTCCTCTGAATTCAGTATTTTTGTTATTGTATTTGAAAATGGATGTACATATGGCAAAACTAAAGGTACTTTGCTAATTTGCATAGCGGCCATTCTGAATTATCATGACAACAGCCATTACATAAGTATTATCCACCATTTTCTTCATTTGAAAATGCCTGTACCAAGTCAGGAATATGACAGTTCTTGTCCATTCGTTTTTGATGCGTTTTGTTATTTGATTTTGCCATGTGATTATGGACTTTCCGAATTGATTTTCCTTTAAGTTCAGTATTTTTGTGATCTTTACTTTTTTTTTTATATGCCCTTGAATAAAAATGCCAATATTCCTATTTCTATGCTTTATCGACAATTTGTGCTTGTCCGCATATAGGTCAATCTAAATGTTTTTATGGTTCTGTTCGTGTACAAAACCATTGTCCACTTTGAAAACTTTCGGCATTTTAAGTTTGAATAACGGAATCGTAACCGTTGTATAATTGCTATATAAAACAGCAAACAATCGTAGAAAATCGTGGTAAAGCAAGTTTCAAAGCAGAAATCATGATATCTTCAAGATATTGTACATGATTTGTCCGAATGTAGGGAAACACCTTGTAGTTTGAACTTTTAAGTTAATTAACTTTTTACTTACCTGCTTTCTTAAGTTTACGGCCAAATTATTTTAAAAACATAATGATTTCAACCTTTCCATTATGTAAAAAAGTCAATTTTTCTGCTTTTTCTCTAAGAATTACACAACATTTCATTTTAGTAAATATCAACCAAACGAAGTTTTCAA
The DNA here is from genome assembly GCF_965363235.1 of Mytilus galloprovincialis. Lineage (NCBI taxonomy): Eukaryota > Metazoa > Mollusca > Bivalvia > Mytilida > Mytilidae > Mytilus > Mytilus galloprovincialis. Next base: position 75,326,702 of record NC_134845.1, on the reverse strand, counting down.
AGACACATTAGTTTTAGGTCCATGACGGAGAGGGACGGGCTTAATTTTTATTTTCAATCCTAATCAAAGGGAAGTAATTTAATCAAAAGGACCAAAGTCACGTGGTACAAATCATATGATTAAAGTACCCTTGATTTTGCCATATGTTTTTGTTTGCCAGATAAGCGATACAGTCTGAAGCCTTTGTTTTTGTAAGACTGAGCACGCATTACGTTTTGTTACAGATTTACCCTAATGATTTTAATCAAATAAGAATTTCCTGAATCTTTTTTAACATATAAGTAAATAATTTGTATATATACATTTTTGTAGCATTGCCAATTGTAGCTGTAAAGGTACTGTATATCAGAAAAGAGACACAATCTGTCACATTGCGAGTGACTGTTGTAGGTACACCTTCTAAGATCAACTGGTACAAAGACTATCAACTATTAACATTATCGGATAGATATTCTGATGGAACTGTGTCCTCTCCTGCACTGACTATAACAAACTTCAAACAAAGTGATGGTGGTGCATATGAGTGCGAAATAATAATTGGGGGAAAAAAATTTCGAACCAGCATAATCAAGTTGATTCCATCATGTAAGTTGTCCATCTTATTTATTTAAATTGTCTCGCCTAACCAATGCAAGTGTTGTAATTTGTAGGCAATCAATCATCAAAATTGGTCGCCAGCGGGGGACTTAGTTTAGTATAGAATCCTATGGACAATACATACACTTGTCTTCTTTCAGACGACTACTCAACGGAATGAAACTGAACATGGGTGAATTAATCTGATGCGAAGCTGAACAAGTGTTGTATTTTGTAGGTGATCAATCATTCAAAACGGACGCCATTGGGGACTTAGTTTAACATAGGACCCTATGAACAAAATATGCAAATGTCTTTTTATCTTAGAAAACACTGAATAGAATAAAACAAAAGAATGCCTGAATGTTTCTAATGGGATGCTGACCAGGTTTTGTCACTTTGAAGCCGATCATACAAGGTGGCCACCATAGGGGAACTTTAGTTTAACAAAGGACCAATGGGAAATACATACAAACGTAGTCTATTCGAATGAAATAAATCACGACATGAATGATCCTTTAGAGTGACATATACTCTTGAGAGCCTCGAGTTGATAATTGTGACTTTAGTTCGTTCAAAAGTTGTGAAGGCATTGATGATTTTGCTCTCCATTCTAATATTGTTTGCCTTTAATTGCCTTTAATTGACAGCAGTGGTAACTTTGAATTAGATTTATGCTCCTCAAATAACTTATACGAAGCAAATGATTCGTACAACTTCGTCTACATAAACAGGTCCCTCTGCAGATGACGTGCACAAAAACATGTATACCTGATACAGGAACATCTGATTTATAAGAATATTTATATGAAAAGGTATAATTAGCGATGAATTTGTGACAAGGCTTTGACTATTGTTAGATGTTGAAAGAAATTTATTTTCCTTTTTAGCACCTTTCAACTGTGATTTTGACACTGATTTCTGTGGTTGGAATCAGGATAACAATACTGACAATTTTGATTGGAAAAGGTATCGTGGCCCTACCACATCACCTACCACAGGTCCAGCTGTGGACCATACTACTAGGAGTAAGTATTTTCTAATATTTTTAATTTATGATGCGCAGTATTTGATTTTAATTACATTTAAACAGTCTAATATTGAAAGTGAAGCTGGGTTTTGACTGACTATGGAGAAAATAAAATAGTTCTGTTGATCAAGGTTTAAGGCTTTAGCTCCATCAGAGCAGGGAGTAGAAGGATAGAAAGGGACGACATCAAAAGTTCAATGTAGGATAAAAACAAATTATTTCACATAGATTTTTCATTAACAACTCCCCCCCCCCCACCCCAACCTCGCCGACCCCTCTTAACTTGATTTGTTGAAAATCGATTGACCAATATGATTATATATAAAATCGATAACCTAACTTGTAGCAGTTTTTACCCCCACCCTAAACTACTGCAATTAAGTTTTTTTATCCTTCATTGATTTCTTTTATGCTCTGGTGTAAAAAAGATTCAGTTCACGTTTATTAAATGTTTTACACCAGTAATTGTTCTACTGTCTTACCTCATTTAATATTTATATACTCAGTACAAATAAGTCAGGTATCTAACATTTCTATTTCTAACATATATTGATACCACGATAATACATTGATAATACTGCCTTGTTAACTATACCTTATTGTCAAAGAATGCAGCAATATTTCTGTTGTCAACGGCCAAAGAAAGAATCGGGATGATCAAGCATGGAATTCCGGAAATTGACCGACTCTAAAAATATTAAATTCTAAAATTGAGTTATCGTCCTTTTCGCGCCAGACGACTATTGAAAAGGCTATATACTGGTGATTCTAATATTTCTTTTGTTACTACGTTTTGTGGATTGTAGAAATACTGTACTTTTGTGGATACTTGATTTCATGATTTTTGTAAAAGTTAACTCGAAATAATTTAATTTTGTATGTAACGCGTCTTCTGATTGGCTAACGTTATTTTGTTATCAGCCCATGGACATAATTTAGTCATGTGATCGTGACGTCATCAATGTTTTTTTGTGGTTTTCTACGGTTTAAAATGGTATTTAGAATTAAATTATTAGAAATGACTGTTATACTTTTTCTGTCTATTTGAAATAACATAAAAAATGTGGTACACACTGTTAAATAACCCACTACGCGCGTTATTCAGTGTGCACCACATTTTTTATGTTATTTCTTCATAGACAGAAAAAATATTACAGTCACTTCTTAAATACTTTAGGAAATAAGTACTTTGTTTAATCCATAAATTGTTTTTTTCGACATTACCCCCATGAAATTGATATATTTCCGGATTGCTCATGTACATCGTCACAATACAATTACAGTCCAGCTGGTCTTATCATTACTGGTGACCTTGGCATAGTTACCAATGAACAACTAAGAGAGTTGTTAGCCAAGGGACCAAAATATAGAATTCCCCAGCCCATCAACTGGAAAAAGAATTTCAAATTACTGATGGATGCAGTTGAGGACTATGCAAGAAAATGGGTAAAGCGCGAACCAGACGAACCAGAACTGGACACTTTGTCTGAATGGATCAAAGTTATTCGATCATGCATTCAGAGGCGCATACATAAACTACGATGTAATATGAGTACTAGAGTTTCTAACCCTTTCAAGAATCCGGAGGTTGTGGATGCTTTATTCTCTTTGCATGACAAATATGTCGTTGTTCCAGCAGATAAAGCCTCCAATAATATTGTCTTCATATGTAAAAAACATTATTTGCAATGTCTCACTACAGAGCTTGGAATTGATAAAACTACTGGTAATTCTACATATTCTTTAACATCATTTACCAAGGACGAAATTTTACAAAATCATAAATCTGTCCTTCTTTCTTTTGGTATCAACATCAAAGAAAACGAAGAAAAATTGCCCTCATTATACTGGATACCTAAATTACACAAAACTCCATATAAAGAACTATACATAGCTGGTTCTTCAAAATGTTCGACTAAACATCTTTCTAAAGTAATGACTACTATTCTTTCTACAATTAAAGATGGGCTTCAAAAATATTGTGAGGAGATACATTCTACCAGTGGTGTTAACAAGATGTGGATTCTCAAAAATTCCAAAGATCTACTGCTTAACCTTCGATCACAATCTTTGCAATTTTGCAGCAACATAAAAACTTTTGATTTTTCTACGCTATATACTACTATTCCCCATGCTCAGTTGAAAGATCGACTTCACCATCTCATAAAACAGAGCTTTTTCTATAAAAATGGGAATCGTAGATACAAATTTCTTTTTTTGGGTTACAATAATTCATATTTTGTGAAGAATAACACTGAATCTTCCAGAAAATATACTGAAGAAGATATTATTAAAATACTGGACTTTTTGATCGACAATATATTTGTTGAGTTTGGAGGATTTATATTTCAACAGACAATCGGTATTCCAATGGGTACTAATTGTGCACCCCTGCTGGCTGATTTGTTTTTGTACTCGTATGAAGCAGAGTTCATTCAAAACCTTCTAAGAGACAAAAAGAAAAAGCACCTTGCGAAATTCTTTAATTTTACTTTCCGATATATTGATGATGTTCTACCATTGAATAACCCATACTTCAGCCAATACTTACATCTCATATATCCCAGTGAACTTGAAATTAAGGATACTACTGATACTAGAAGGACTGCTTCATACCTTGATCTTATCCTCAATATTGACGTAGATGGACGACTTCACACGAAAATCTATGACAAACGGGACGATTTCAATTTCCCAATTATCAATTTCCCATTTCTCAGCAGTAACATACCATCTGCCCCTTCGTATGGTGTTTACATATCACAATTGATACGTTATTCACGTGCTTGTTCACACTATACGTACTTCATATACAGGAGTGTGCTACTTACGCAGAAACTTCTCCAACAAAGTTATGAGGAGGACAGATTAAAATTGACACTCCGTAAATTTTATGGACACCATCACGAATTGGTGGATCCATACGGTGTGTGTTTAACCAAACTAGCTAAGGACATTTTTACCAAATGGTAGATTGTGGTTTGTCATTATGTCGTCTAATCTTTTAATTATTCCCGATTGTGACTGTTTTGCTGAGTGTGAATTCGCATTACTATAAGACGTGTTACGATACTTGTCTATCCCAAACTCATGAATTTAGTTTAAATGTTTAATGTTATATTTGTAATTCTCATCGGATTTTGTCAAATGTGTTGACGTCTTTTCTATTATATTTATGTGTTATGGAAACAAAAATTAATCACCGCCGTCATTTATTAGATTTAATTTTTGGTCAACATAATCTGTACGATAATTTAAGTTTGAAGTTGGATTCATAACAAACTGCACAATACATATTATAGTTAATTGCTATTAATAAGTATTGCAATATGCATTGTGCTTAAATGCAATATCAGTATTTAGTTCTATTTTAATCTTTAATCAATCCTAATTCTATCTTACTTTTGAGATATAGTTTTTCATATGTGACGTAATACTTCAGTTTCATTATGTATATCTGTTATATTTATTTGATAAAATTTACTGTTTGCAATAGCATTAATTGTTCTAAATAATTAGGATGTTCTTATCCCAAGCATACAAACTTAGCCGTATTTGACACAACCTTTTTCAACTTTTGATCTTCAGTGCTGTACAACTTTGTACTTTTTTTCGCTTTCAATCTTTTATATCTGGGCGTCATTGGTGAGTCTTGTGTGGACGACGCGCGTTTTTGGCGTATTAAATTTTAAACCTGATGCTTTTTGTTATTCATTAATCATGTGTTTCTTTGTCTAATACGTTTTCCTATTTATTTGTATTGTAGTCCTGTAATATTATGTTGTCATTTCTATGTTATATTTAACATTGCCATTAAAGTGCGAGGTTTGGCATGCCACAAAACCAGGTTCAACCCACCATTTTTTCCTTTAAAAATGTCCTGTATCAAGTCAGGAATATGGCCATTGTTATATTATAGTTCGTTTCTGTGTGTGTTACAGTTTAACGTTGCGTCGTTAGTTTTCTCTTATTTTTGAGTGTAAATTGACATTGTGATAAGACGTGTCACGGTACTTGTCTATCCCAAATTCATGTATTTGGTTTTGATGTTATATATGTTATTTTCGTGGGATTTTGTCTGATGCTTGGTCCGTTTCTGTGTGTGTTAGTTACATTGTAGTGTTTGTGTCCTTGTTCTCCTCTTATATTTATGCGTTTCCGTCAGTTTTAGTTTGTTACCCCGATTTTGTTTTTTGTCCATGGATTTATGAGTTTGAACAGCGGTATACTACTGTTGCCTTTATATATCACGAAAAAAAAATGTATCAACAGTATATTAACTGACTCTTGGTCCGGTAATATTCATGGATGACTAATTGCGCAAATTAGAGTCCTACATGTATATATACTTATTTTTTATAACTTAGTATGCAGAATCAGTCAAAACCACGAAAGCAAATATCCATGAAAAATTACTTTGCTCAATCCGTAAAGATAAGTTTGGTTTCTATTCTTAGTTCATGCAGACATATAAGATGCGTCTAGAAATCGACCTTATGCAAATCAACACAAATACACCTTTTAACATATTTCGGTTCTGATAAAATATTCAATGGAAAGTCTGGAACTGTTTGCAAGTTGCATTTATTTATTAATCGTAGCTACAAAACGGACACAACTTCGTCTTTTACTTCATTGTATTTCGTATATGAATGTTCCAAAATCAATTAGAGTCTTATACATGTAAATATTTACGCACACTTGCATAAGGTCGATTTCCGACGCAGCTCATATCATAATCATAATGATTGAAATTCAGATTGAAAATCATTCTGTGGTGTTTTAGTGTTACTAAAGTGGTGAAACATTTTTAAACCGAACCACTTATTGACTTACGATTTTGTTCGGTTTTGGCCGATGTCGAGTTTTATCAGGTTCGCACAGCACATATGACGGTGCTTACGAAAATGTTTGATTTAAACAGATTTTTTGTTTATACAGGATTCGGTTTAGTCTGGTTTCACTCTATCAATAAATTGTTAGCTGTAATCTTCATTTAAAAGTTGATTTGATTTAACAAAAACTATTTATTTCTTTTGTAGCTAAAAAAGGATATTACACATTAATGGAAGCATCAGACAAACAACCAGGTGATAAGGCCCGTTTGATTAGTCCTATCATTGCTGGTAATGTCCCTCAGTGTGTCACTTTCTTCTACTACATGCATGGTGATGATATCAATGCTTTGAATTGTTACCTATCGACTGTGGACAACAGTAACTTCTCTTCACCTATCTGGTCCCGACAAGGAAAACAAGAAAAGCGGTGGAAAATGGGACAGTTCGAGATTCCTGGAGACGAAACCACACAGTCTGTTACAAATGTAAGTTAACAATAGGGTAAACATTTTTTCTTGGATTTAGAGCTGTATTTCTAATGCATGTAGTTTAAAGGTTTTGTTGGCTTTGCTTGCTTTGTTTTTATAAAGGTTTGATCGAGCATCCAAAAGCATTATGCAAGCTGAGGTCCCACCTATCTGTTGCTTGCAATTGTAATACTTCATAACAAAGCTTGAGCAAACAGTTATACACATAAAGCAAGAAGGCCAAACAAACCTTTTAATTACATGCATTAGGAAAACAGCTATAATTGGCATTAAGCAATTAAACATCGTTTTACTTCATTTAACATTTGTTCTAATGTTTTACATCATATTTTATTGCAGGTGGTGATTGAGGGTGTTAGGGGACCTACTTATTCAGGAGATATTGCCATTGACGATATTTTCCTGACATCTGGAAGTTGTAAACAAGGTTTGTTATTTACCATTGATCTTTTTTATCTTATAGCATAAACAAATATTCCATCAAATTTATAATATTTACTGTAAAACATTTATGGTTATATAACAATGTGATGAACTGATTTGATAATGAATTCTATTAAGATTTTATTTCTAAGGAATAATGATGTACAAGTTCATTATTTTTTTAGCCCCCCTTGCCAAAACGGGCCAAAAGATCTTTTTATCATCATTATACGTTTGTCGTCCGTTGTCGTCCACCGTCAGTCGTAAACTTTTTACAAAATCTCTGAACTGCATTTGGTATTTTTAACTTTTGTGTCTGTTTGTTTTGTAAACACATTGTTGTCAATGTAACGGAATGTTACCTATGGAAGGTTAAGTTAGCCATAAATCCCGGTTTGATCCACCCTGAAATCTACACAAGAAAATGCCTGTTCAAAATCAGTAATATGACTCTTTTTATCATTTGGTTTGACGTGTTTTAGCTTTTGATTTTGTCATTTTCTGATGGCATTCAGTCTAACCGTGAAGAAACCTATTCATTTTGTCTGATTTCTAAAACAATTTCTTCCACTTAATTTTTTCTTCAACTTAATTTTTTCTTGCGCTGAAAAATAAGCCAATAAGAGCGTTCTCCACATCATTGTGTTTAGATCGCAAGAACCACAACTATTATACCTCCTTAGAGAGGACAATTATTTTTCGCGTTAATCTACATGTAAACTACGATTTTAGTACTACTTTTGTAACCGGAGAGCACGAATTTCATCACAAAATTGCTCGTCTCCACCGGGTCTCGAACCCGGGACTTCTGTGTTACAAGGCAGCGCGCTAACCGACTGAGCTAAAGAAGTACTTCCTTAGCTCAACCGCTTACGGCTGACTAAGTATCTAGCAAATGTTCTAAGGGAAGGAATCCCGTCACACTTTAATATATAGAGACTCTCTGTATTCTGTCTACTGTTTTCTTTGAAATGTTTACTTTTTAAAGGGTCATACCAGTTGCATATATATTTTTTTTTTAAAGCAAAACATGTGGAAACAAGAGTCCATAGTACACGGATGTCACATCGACACTATATTTATTAAATTTCGAGTTGATTGAACTTCAACTTCATCAAAAACTACCTCGACCAAAATGTTTAACCTGAAGCGGGACAGACGGACGGACGAACGAACGAACGAACGCACGCATGAATGCACAGATAAGATAACATGGTGGGGCATAACAAAATACTGTTTAAAGTGAAAGTAGTGTTTTGACAAAAATGAAAGTAGGGTAGAGATTAGAGGGAGGGAAAACCTTTTTATGGACGTCGGGATCGGGTGTTTTTAAGCTCGGGAAAGAATAATTATGGTCTGAGGCCAGAAACACGAAAATAATTGAATTTAACAGAAAGGAAACAAATATCGGACTTTGGAAACAGGGAGAGGGCTTTTGATACCTTTTATGAAATTCTCCATACATAATATCTTTTACAAAAAACCATACTACAACAGTTCACAAGCTGTATATGCCCGCGATTTCGCGGGTGTGTTCTAGTGCATTTGATATGAGTGATTTACATTTCTAACTGGTAAACAATAAGTGATAGAGACTGGAGGTCTTTTGATTTGAGGTCACTGGTCCAAAAAAGAAAAAATAAGTGAAGGTCAAAGGTCAAAGTCATATTCTAACTTTAGTTTTAGGCTTATTTTCACTTCTATTCAAAAGCTTTATAAGATATCGACAACAAATATTTCTAAACTGTTTGCTGTGACATGTCGTAAGTTGACTAGTAACACATACATTTTGGCTGAAAAAGGTACGCTAACATTAAATTGGAGTTTTCTCTCCACTTATATTTAAAATTATGCGTATGGTAAAATAAATCATTCAGCATATATAATAAAGACCCAGTGTCTTTTGATTTGAGGTCCTTGAGTTATGACCTTCAAATTGAGCTAAAGGATATAGGTAAATTTGACATTGTAATTTTGATAGTTGTTTTTATTCCGTATGTGTACATAATAAAGCCATGGGACTTTTTGTATTAGGTTGCAAGCTTTATGACCTTAGAAAGATAACTGGAAGTGACTTTTGATAACCGGAAGAAGCTATTTTTGTATTTTTTATAGTGTGCAAGTATATACAACCATATGATTTCCGTAAAATATCAAATAATACCAGAAGTGACATGTTTTAAACAAGAAGTAACGAATTACCTCCTTATTTTAAAAAATGTCTCGAAATCATATATGTTTTAAGCCATCGTACAATAAGCTATCATTTGACGCTTGGAATGACATTTTAAAATGAATTTCAATATTTTTGTATCAAACTGTATAATTCTTGGTTGAAAGATTTTCAATTAAATATTCTCTGGACAATTGGTTTTTAATTGTTATTTAATTTTTTTCGACATTGAACTGTTTGCTTTTAATTTCAATATACGGTTTTGGAAATTTCTCCTGCATCTAAAGTAAAAGCGTTATGAATTTGATAAAGGTGAGTTCTAAGCAATTATTCTCAAATGTGAATTTGTAGATGAAATGATCACTTTTTGAATGAATATAATAACAATGTTTTTTTTTTAAATATTTTGAAACTGTCAAATAAAATGAATAATGTTGAAAAATTTAGATGATGTAAATATTTTCAGGTGATACAAAACGACCGAGAGTTCAACCCGCAACATTAACTACTCGTCCAGCACCAAAAGAGGAATTCAAAATATCTCCAACTGATTTCCCACTACCGATACAAACGAGCGTTCAACCTTCAACAGTAGTTACTAGAGCACCAACAACCATACTGCTCACCACTGAATTGCCAAGTAGAAGCCCTACACCAAAATTCGTAATAACAACAACAGAATTTCCGAAACCAGATGTAACTATTACACCACAAAACAAACCATCTCGACCTAATACTACACCGCCAAAGCCTTTGTCTTATAGCTCTGTAAGCAAATTATATACAACTACGAAACAACCATCTAGCAATAAAGTGTTGCTTACTACGAAACAACCAACCAGCAGTAACGTGTTGCTTACTACGAACCAACCATCTGACATAAAACTGTTTCGAACTACGAAGCAACCATCTGGTAGCAGTTCAAACTCAGGTGATGTTTACTTTTTATTATATCAAAGGAAAATATTAGCTATGAAGTCAGTTCTATGATATTGTGGTTATGCTTGCATTTTGACTTTTTGGAAAAATCATTTGGTTTATTGGGTAATACTAGTAGTTCAAAAATTATAGTACACTCATTTATTGTATGGCAAAGACTTGACTTATAAATTACAAGATCGATTTTAACGGTTATTTTACGAATCTTCAAACTTCAACTTACAAGATAAATATATAATAAGTCACTAATATCTGTATTGCCAAAAAGTGAAACCCTAACGGGTTAAAATGCAAACATAAAATAAAACACAACTGACAAAAAATATACAATACATGGTTAAAGTGTTTAACAAGTCAATTAATCTCAATACATTGCATTCAGGTCAATTTGAGTTTATACAACGTGTAGTTATTACGGGTATGGGTATCTGTGATCACTTAATTACATATTTCGACTGAAAAGGGTTCCAAAACTAATCTGGCGTAACTGTTGATAAAGTTCTAGACACGTCTGTCCTGTGCACTATAATTTTAAAGTCATATGAAACCAGTTATTAAATTTTAATGTTATCGAAATTATTGGACCAATGCTTGCATCTATTCTGAACTTAGCCTTGCAAGCAGTTTTTTTAGCTCACCTGGCCAAAAGGCCAAGTGAGCTTTTCTCATCACTTGGCGTCCGGCGTCCGTCGTCGTCGTCCGTCGTCGTCGTCGTCCGACGTCGTCGTCCTGCGTTAACTTTTAGAAAAATCTTCTCCTCTAAAACTATTGGGCCAAATTTAACCAAACTTGGCCATAATCATCATTGGGGTATTTAGTTTAAAAAATGTGTCCGGTGACCCGGCCAACCAACCAAGATGGCCGCCATGGCTAAAAATAGAACATAGGGGGTAAAATGCAGTTTTTGGCTTATAACTCAAAAACCAAAGCATTTAGAGCAAATCTGACGGGGTAAAATTGTTCATCAGGTCAAGATCTATCTGCCCTGAAATTTTCAGATGAATCGGACATTCCGTTGTTGGGTTGCTGCCCCTGAAATGGTAATTTTAAAGAAATTTTGCTGTTTTTGGTTATTATCTTGAATATTATTATAGATAGAGATAAACTGTAAACAGCAATAATGTTCAGCAAAGTAAGATCTACAAATAAGTCAACATGACCAAAATGGTCAGTTGACCACTTTAGGAGTTATTGCCCTTTATAGTCAATTTTTAACCATTTTTCGTAAATCTTAGTAATCTTTTAGAAAAATCTTCTCCTCTGAAACTACTGGGCCAAATTTAACCAAACTTAGCCATAAACATCATTGGAGTATCTAGTTAAAAAAAATGTGTCCGGTAACTCGGCCAACAAACCAAGATGGCCGCCAAGGCTAAAAATAGAACATGTGGGTAAAATGCAGTTTTTGGCTTATAACTCAAAAACCAAAGCATTAAGAGCAAATCTGACAGGAAGTAAAATTGTTGATCAGATCACGATCTATCTGCCCTGGAATTTTCAGATGAATTGGATAATCGGTTGTTAGGTTACTGCCCCTGAATTGGTTATTTTGAGGAAATTTTGCTGTTTTTTTTTGTTATTATCTTGAATATTATTATAGATAGAGATAAACTGTAAACAGCAATAATGTACAGCAAAGTAAGAACTAAAAATAAGTCAGTATGACCAAAATAGTTAATTGATCTCCTAAGGAGTTATTGCCCTTCATAGTCAATTTTTACATATCCAACTATCTCCGTCATCACGTGACTTTTACACTTCTGTTGTATATCATTAATGGCCGATAGATTATCAATGAAAGTGAACGGGGTAAAGAGATAAAACGGTCATAACTTTTTTGTTATAAAGTATATTTTTCCTTCCAACCCCGCGTTTTACAGTTTATAAATTTTTACAATTAAATATGTTTTAAGTTTCAGTTCAGAAATATGATTTCGTGCTTCGAAATAAGTTTGAAAATTGAGGTGACATAGCCACACAGCCTCCGTTGACATCTTCGTTAAAACTCGACAAAATTGCAATGGGACCTTTTTGTAAAATCAATTTTCTCAATTAATTTATTGTTACTTATATCCTTCCAACCTCTAAAAAGATCGACAACATATTTATTTAAAGTAAATGGCAAACCATATCAGTTCAGGTATTAAACTTTTTGCTTCGAAATTTGTTTGAAAAGTTCATATTTTGGCAGTCTTCAGCAATATTTTCAAAATGGCGGACACTGTTGAAGGTTCATAACGACACGACATGCCGGTATTCATTTAGTTATAAATCAAAAAGTAATATTTCAAATATTTATCAAAGTGTGTTTTTTTGTACTTAAGAAATTTCTTTTTTCACATGTTCTTCAATATATTTATTAGAAACAGTCTCTCACACTAAAAATAAAGATTTACATGCACCGACCATGCAGTTTAGAACATTGATAGCGTGGGGCGACATGGACATATATATTTTTGAAGATTTGTACGATGAAAATCGTAAAATTGTTAGATGCATGTCTTTTCAATAATTGTCTTACCTTAATGAAGCATATATTTAAACACTATTTCCCTCTGTGAAAGTGGATACATGCTATTTGTTTTGATAAAATTTCGAAGTTACATAATACAAAATGGCGACCAAATAATTTCAAACGTAGAGGATGTTCGACACTTAGTTTACACATGCAAATAATTCAATAAGATTTAACTGTTTGTATTGCAATTAAATATGACACGTTATTGTAACTCGTATGATAATTAAGGATAAAGCAAGATTGTGGAGATATTAATTAAGTCATCAACGTGATCAAACAAAACAAACATGGCAACGTGACCTAATCACGATGTAAATTTTGACAAGACTTAATATATATATTAGTATTATACGATTGTTTATGAAATCATTTTATGATAATATTTTATGTCAACGAAAGGAAACCACGGATGGGTTGAAACAAAGATGCAATATCTATTCATATAGGTAAACGGACAGAAAGTCACAGGACAAAAAGTCACAGGACATAAAGTCACAAATTTGATAGGACAAAAAGTCACAGGACAAAAAGTCACAAATAATTTGTTGACAATTGTTTGAATATATAAGAGAAATATTTTGAAATATTTACTTTTCAATACATATATTCATATTAAAGTTTAGGAAATGTGTCATTTTACTTGAAAAATCAAGATTTATTTAATTTTAATCAGGCAAAAGATATATTTCTTGGCACCATGAAGCCATTTAAGTGCCAAACCACTTTGACATTCTGTTTTTTTAACAATCATTTGATCATCTTTGATATTTTTTTAATAAAGTTTGTTAACAAAGTTGGTTTATATACAATAGTTCAAGAAAAATACAAAAATATTTTTGTAAAAATAAGTGGTTTTTATTCAAAGAAAATAATCAGAAAAAATGAATTGTGACTTTTTGTCCTGTGACTTTTTGTCCGTGACTTTTTGTCTGTGACTTTTTGTCCTGTGACTTTCTGTCCTACATTCATCTATATATATATATTTTGAAATTATTACTTGGGTAACCAGTACATTTTACATAACCATAATTAAACCAGTCACATACAGAGTTATCGAACCTAATTATGACTGGAATAGTTGCATATGAACAATTTTCTTAAAATTTGAAGATTTTCAATAACATTTTCCACAGAAAGTACTGTTATAGATAGAGATAATTGTAAGCAGCAAGAATTTTAGTAAAGTAAGATCTACAAACACATCACCATCACCAAAACACAATTTTGTCATGAATCCATCTGTGTCCATTGTTTAATATTCACATAGACCAAGGTTAGCGACACAGGCTCTTTAGAGCCTCTAGTTTATATTTATTACAATTATATAACGTATTATCGACAAATATTATGGCATTCAGTTAACAATAAAAACAAAGCACGAGTAAAACGTGACAGATAAATGAATTGAAAGAGCCTTGACATGTTTTATATATTTTCCATGCGTTCAAATATGGAAATCAAACTATTCCTTAACAGTTGTTCATTGATTTGTTGTATTATATTCGTTCTTTAAGCATCCAAAATTGCTATTTAAAATCAAGGAGCACGTGCGTTTACATTCTCTAACCACGTTTTCCAATCGCACTTGTGCTGTGCGGTGGCCAAAGTTATAACGAGAGGAACCATAGTTAAGGTCACTGCATACGAGAAAAGATCGGCGATAAGTGTCTGAGAAGCCAAATATGCAATATGATATCGGTACAATGACGAAAATTTTGATAATTTAAAGGATTTTATTTTGAAAAACCTTTCACGTTCACTTCTTTAAGAGGTAAACTTGGCCATTCAAGTATATGGAACATATTCTTTTTTTTAACTTGAAGTTTCATATGACTTTAATTAAGTTACCACAATGGGTTGTTAAATCAGTGTTGTCTGACTTTTGGTTTTTCATTTGTAATATACTCGCGAATACCTATCATACAAATTATACATTGAACATTGCAGCATTGGCGTCACATTATCATCCATCAAAGACTTTAACATTTGTTTTTGCTGCTTCTCCTCTAAGCACGCGGCATAAAGAAGTTACATTAAAGGTTCATTTACACGATACGATTTCTTTTCGATTTTCCATTCGACTTGACACCGTCGCACAGGTAAATCGTACAGCGTTCTGTTTCGATCGTCATAAACTTGATAGCAGTGAAGTCATTTACATCATCCGTCATTATAAACTTAATAGCTTGCTGTTCATTTCAAATACGATAGGAAAGAAGTCAATTTTTTCATCCGTCATTACAAATATGGAAACAGTGATCCGAAGTCAATTTTTTCATTCGTTTTACAAATATGCATATGGTAGTAGTGAATTCACATTTTCCATCCGTCATTACAAATATGGTTGGAGTGAATTCATCCTTTTCCTTCCGTCATTACAAATATGGTTGGAATGAATTCATCCTTTTCCTTCCGTCATTACAAATATGGTTGGAGTGAATTCATCCTTTTCCTTCCGTCATTACAAATATGGTTGGAGTGAATTCATCCTTTTCCTTCCGTCATTACAAATATGGTTGGAATGAATTCATCCTTTTCCTTCCGTCATTACATTTTGTGTTAAACTACAGTTGTATCAAGAACCTACTCTCGAGTAATAAAGGTTTTATTTGCTCGCTATTTCCTCATGAGCATTAGCTACTGAGTTTTTAATAGTCTTGTTTATTTTTTTCAGGCGAGCCCATCAATGTCCCATCTGATGCCTATGATTTCTTGAAAAAACGAAAGAGATCTGCTCAGAAAAACGATTTTAGCTGTTTCTCCTGTGTTGATTTGCCGTATGGCGAAACATGTGCCAAGATTAACCACTGTCATTCAGGACATGTACGTATCGTATAATTCACCAGTATAATCACGATGTTGAACAATTATTTCAATTCCCAAATTGATACAAAAAAAATATTCTAAATCAAGATTACCCCCTTGCCTTATAGTGTTAAATTTTGAACCAAATTATTCAATTTCTAATTTGATACTAAGTGTTGAAAAAAACTTGAGTTAACTGGTGGCTCCCTTATAAATTATTGCTCATACAACCTGTGTTTACGAGAATTGTATATTGTACACATGATATTCTTCAGTGTGTTGAAAGAGAATGTAAGTACGTTGCTAATTTTTTTTATCAGTGGAAAGTATCTAATATATTGAGATGGAGGTGAGCGCATAGTCATGTTATGAAAATTTTCAAATCAAAGTTCAGAGATTTTCGAAAGAGACTCTAGATAAAGGGCAGACACAATTTGTTACGGATGGACGGGCACACTGGTCACTTTAGGATGACCGCCATTCGGTGGGATCCTAATAACAATAAATATGTATCTACTAATTAAAAACAATTGTCAAGAAATCATCACTGACAAGGATTTTAAAATTTATACTTGACATGTATATAAACCAAAACCAGAGGGGGTTTCATAATGTATGTACAACTTGCTATATCAAAGGTCAAGGTCAAACACTTTGAATTAAGTATACAACCTCATGAACATGGTAAAAGCGTGTCCGCTCTACATCTTAAGACCCTTTATGATTCCAAAGTTTATACTCGACGTGTATATTAACCAACACAAAAGGGTGTGTCTTAATGTATGTGCAACTTCCTAGGTCAAAGGTCAAGGTAAATAACTGGTTTCTGTTGACCACCCTATGTCCTGTAGTAAAGATACAAATGTTTTATGACACGTTATTCACTGCTGGGCCCACAGAGATGGATCCTATCTCAATGTTGTCTAGTTGTGAATATTTAAATTCCAATATAAGTAAATTTTTGTGTTGGTCATTATGATATAAGTGTAGTGTCCGTTAGAAAAGTAGAGACGGTCTACTTTTTTACTGTCCACCAAAGAATGAAATGAAGAGTACACTGCCGATTGATTGTGATGCTTTTAATCTGTATTTAATATAATGTATTCAAATTTCAGGGACACTGCATGACACAGTATAACTTCCGGGAGCACGGATTGGTGTCAACAACGACCAGATGTAGTCACATGCATGCAAGTACCATATTTATGTTTAAAATTATTTCTTACATCCTTATCCATGGGCATTACAAATAATCTATGTTCTTTTATTTTCCTTAAGATAGTTTGTGGTCACATTAACTTGAAACTAAGTGCACATATTAATTGAGAAGTGATCGAACTATTTAATATATATGCCAAGTTTTTACTAAGGTTTACGTTCCCTGAACATTGAATAATGATAGTGCAAACTGAGTTCAGTACACTACGTTCACAAAAATTGTTTGATATATTTACTATGAACTTCATATAAAACGAGTACTGGGTGCAACAATTTATTACAAGTATCAAATAAACACAATTACACATATAACATTAGAGCAATGAATATAAAGCATGTCTTAAAAAGCAAAAAGGCATAATATAAGCTAACTGCTATAAGTAGAATATGAAAACTACTACCCCATATGAGCTGTTATAGAGCTCTGCTTAGAAAATAATCACATGAAAACATTACTGTTTAAAAAATACATTAAGCAATATAATATAACTAAAAAGAAAATTGAAGCTTCCCAAATATAAAGCATGAGCTAATTCAGCTCAGAACTGGTCAAAACGCACTATTAAAGCTAAGAAGAAGCAAAGCAAGCTACCAGCCAATAATACTATTGGTGTGGGTGGGAGGGTTATAAAAATTGCTTTGAATTTAGCCATCCAAAAAATAAGGCCTGGACGCAGCCATGCTACATTTAACAATTAAACAATAACCCAAAGCTGGAATGGACCCGACTCGATCTCCGTAAAAGCGAATTTACCCAAAAATTCTACTTTACTATGAACTTCATATAAAACGAGTACTGGGTGCAACAATTTATTACAAGTATCAAATAAACACAATTACACATATAACATTAGAGCAATGAATATAAAGCATGTCTTAAAAAGCAAAAAGGCATAATATAAGCTAACTGCTATAAGTAGAATATGAAAACTACTACCCCAGGATCCAGAGGGAAAGATAGAAAAAAAAATATATATATAAAAAAAAATAAGCATAAAAGTATAAAATTTGTCAAAAATCTTCCTTCTTACAAGATCAATTGTAATATTAACACATTAAAAAGGTAAAGCTGCCCCAAATTTCTGCAAAGCTTCAGATTTGCTAGATAGGCCCTGTTCAATGTATCTCAAATAAGCATTGCTTTTCCACATACCAATATCTTGTATGCATTCCCCTGACAAACCTGCCTGGAAGGCAAAGGTGGCTCCCCCTTCGAAATGAATGTCCTGTTAACTTATCACCAAAACCTACATTGGCAAGAATGTCATTTACAAATGATATAAAGTTCACATAGGATAATGATTTAATTACACTTTCACACAATAAAGGTGTCTGACCATTGAGACCCTAATATTTGATGGAGGCTGAGTAGGCGGTATAATGCAGAGGCTGGACAGAGAGGATGACCTGTAATCTGTGGTATCACAACATTTAGCTGTTTCTCACGGAACTGAATAGTTTTTGTTTTATGAAAAGTTATAATAAATCCATCCTCAATACTCCCAATCTGCTCAATCCGTAGGATAGGATTATGCTTATCCTTGAATAGAAAATTGCCGGGTCTGAGTAAACCAAAGAAACCAATTAGGCATGCCACGTATACGGACAGGTCATAAAGCTTACACAAGTTCAGTTCCTTCTTTATCATAAGTAGCATATTTGGAGTAACAGCTGTGGCTCCAACCTGTGCATCACCTATATCTCGTTTAACACCAAGCAATAAATGCTTAATATGCCAGTTATCGGTTATGGGATTCTTGAGACCATTAGCTTTATGCAGGTGCTTAACTACTGCTAAATAATTTTGGATTGTACAAAAACGAAATTTCTTGTAATGAGCCAAATATGCTATATATAGAGAAAAATCATCAGTCGAGACTGGCACTGGTTGAATAGACATAGTCTCACAAAAAGAAAGGTAGCATTTTAACTGGAATCTGTACAGTCGCTTTGTGCTCTCTGCCCAACCCCTGGATCTGTACTCAGCCGCAACCCTTACGAGGGTGTCTTCCACACATCCACCTGTACATAAAAAAATTAAAAGACATATGATTTAGCAATTCATGCACTGATAAAATACCTTTAGGATTAAATGATAACAAATCATACACTAGACTAAATTTATAAAAATTGCTTTGAATTTAGCCATCCAAAAAATAAGGCCTGGACGCAGCCATGCTACATTTAACAATTAAACAACAACCCAAAGCTGGAATGGACCCGACTCGATCTCCGTAAAAGCGAATTTACCCAAAAATTCTACTATAGATTCCAATTTGTTATAGTAAAAAAACTGAACTCGCGAGAAAAAGTCAAAACGGAAATTCCCTAATCAAATGGCAAATTCTAAAGAGCCAACACATCAAATTAATGAATAACAACTGTCATATCCCTGACTTGGTTCATGCATTTTCTTTTGTAGAAAATGGTGGATTGAACTTGGTTTTATAGCTAAACTAATTTTAAACCTCTCAAAATTTCAATCTGTTTCACGCAATTTGAACAATATAATCAATCAATAATTTACAATATAAACGCATATGGCTTGCCCATCAGCACAAGGGAACATAAGTACACTATTGATGTTTGTTTTTTTCAATCGGATGAGTCTCATTTAAGGGGGTAGATCTTGGTTCAGGGAGATAACTCTTAAAATCAGTTAAGCGTTTGTAAAAGTCAAGTTCATCAATGTATTTTAAGCATTTACCTGAAACAGATTGAAAATAATCTATGTAACCTAGAAGCTTAGCATATTTTTTTGAAAATTGTTGACACAAACGTACTGATGATTTTAAGAGTTATTTTCCTTAACCTAGGTCTACCTACTTAACATATTTGATGTGTTTCTACACGTAGTTTATTCCAATGTTGACAGATTTGCATGAACAGAGAAGAAAATAATGCAGATGAATGTTATTGGGACGACAAGGGTAATTTTGAAGGGTCCTGTACCTACTGCTGTTCAGAAAACCAATGTAATGCAGTAACATCGTCACATGTGGACAACGATTGTGGTAAATATTGTCTAATGCTTGTAGAATAAAACTTTGGTAGGCTTGCTTGCTCTGTTTGTTTTAAGATTAATTCAAGCTTTGTAATTAACATCTTCCAACAATATATTATAATATAGTCATATTTCAACCTGTATATAGTATACATTTATTAAAATTATAAGAAACCTCAAATTAAAAAAAATAATGCATATATGTTTTTATAGCTCAATGGATAGATTTCATTATTAAATTTTTGTACATATACTTTTGTCTGAAGAAAATTCTTTAATTTGTTCATATTTAGAAGAAGTTTACTTTACTTTAATTGCTTCCTTTCTAATTCCCCGACATATTTACCGTATGCAAAGTGACCTCAGTGTGACCCATCTCGTAACAATCCGGTGATCGCAATACGCATAGATGTCCTTAAAATAAACTTTTATCTGATTGAACATGTTAAACACGTTGTCAATATCCATGCTTTTTTGTTATTGTTGACAAACAGGTGACAATAGTTAAACTTCGGCTTTAAAACACGAACTTTAATTACCTGCCATATTTTCACAACAACACTGACCGATTGAAAAAAAATTGACGATTATACGAAATTTATGCGAAAAAAATGATAAAATCGTGCACAGAAGACTAAGTTTATCATGTTTATATGCATTGGTTCAAGAATTGGCATAACATTATTTTTCACCGGTCACTCGTTTATTATGACTATAAATTTTGAATTGACGTTATTCCAATTACAATTGTACTATATACAAACAAAGCAAGCAAGCTAACCAAAGTTTTACTTTACGTGCATTAGGAAATTAGCTGTAATTGATATTTTTATTGGTTTATTCGTGCAAGTCAGAGGCTATCACATGTTCAAACTGTGAATTCTGTTTTGTGCTTTCACGAAAAACAAAAACATACCTCTTGTTTTGTTTGTATAAATGTTTGCTCAAACATGTAATTAAGATTGACATCTTTCAAGTGATAGGCGGGGCTTCAGATTTTGAACATTATACTGATTAGTGTTATTGGAAGTTAAGCAGTGTATACAAATTGAAGCCATGTCTGTCTATTGATTGTAGATGTCAATATTAACTACAACGATTAAGCAAATATTTATACAAACAAAGCAACTTACCAACCAAACCTTTAACTTGCTTGCTTAAGGATAACAGCTTTAAAACATAATTATATGTACAGAATTTCATTTTTGAAAAAAAATGAGATGTAGTATGACTGTCAGTGAGATCGGTTTTATTTGAAATAGAAGAAACCAAATATGTACATAATACCAGTATATAACGTCCAAGGGATGAACAAAAAAAAACAAAAAAGTATCACAGACGTTAACAATGGGGAACACCTATTGTAATGTGTCTTGCTTGTAACAGCCACATAAAGAATGTATCTGTTTTAATCCAGTTTTTAAGACCCCAACCTCATCGTATTTTTCGCAATATTATAAAACATGGCAAAAATTTCTGAATTCATGCTCAAATCAAAACCATGGTAAATGATAGCTTATCTTCAAGTTGAATAGACTACGCATTATTCAGAGTATACTCACTAAGTAATGTACATAATCAGAAGGGTATATTCGATACTTATGCAGACCTAATTATTTACAAGAAATGTGAATATACTTAAGAATGGCTAGTCGTACAAAAATTTGTTTTGTATTGATTTGTATAATTGAACTGTAGTGTTTATGTTGTTAAAACAGTGACAAAAACACCGCTTGAAATTTGTACCTTCACCTTCTGTTTATACTATCATTAGTTTTAGGAAAAAAAGTCGAGTCATTTATAAGAGGCAATATAAGATGCATAAGCGTTGTGATGGCTTTTAGAAGGTAGACCCAAGGTCAAGGAAATAACTCTCAAAATCATCTGTACGTTTGTGTCAACCATTTTCATAAACATATTCTAAGCTTTATGTTAAACAGATGTATTCCAATCTGTTTCAGGTAAATACTTTAAATAAAAAATACGTAGATGCAATCTGACTTTTACAAACACGTAACTGGTTTATAGAGTTATCACCCTGAACCAAGGTCTCACCCCTTAAATTGTAACAGTATGTATAATAATGTAACTAGATTACCTATAATACGATTGTTCTCATTTGAATTGTTTAACATTAATTTTCGGGGCCTTTTATAGCTGACTATGCGGGAAGGGTTTTGATCATTGTTGAAGGCCGTACGGTGACCTATAGTTGTTAATTTCTGTGTCGTTTTGGTCGCTTGCGGAGAGTTGTCTCATTGGCAATCATACCACATCTTTTTTTTATATTTACAGACAATGATGATAGCACGGGAAAATGTGATAAGATCAATTTTACAAGATCCAAAACAATAGATAACTCAAAATCACCAATCGTAGCATCAAGGAATAAAAGAGATTTACCCTCAATACAACCACCGATGTATAAATCAAAATCAAGAGGAATGAAGTCAAATGAAAGGTTTATTGATAAATCAGAAAATCAACTTTCAAGAAATAATGTAAAAAAAAATACTAAAAGTAGTGAAATAGCACTAATTAAAAGTAGGGTAAAAAAAGCAACTAACAGAAGAAAAAATAAAGGCGATGATTCTAAAAAAGAAGGTGGCAAATTGAAAGGAAAACAAAATGGCGATGATTCTAAAGAATCAGGTGGTAAATCGAATGGAAAACAAAACGGCGATGTTTCTATAAAAGCAGGTGGCAAATCGAAAGGAAAACAAAATGGCGATGATTCCAAAAATACAGGTGACATATCGAACGGAAAACAAAAAGGCAATGATTCTATAAAAGCAAATGACAAATCGATCGTAAAACTAAATGGTCGCAAGTCACGGAAGACAAGATCTGGCAGCAAGTCACAGAATCACATACAAAGGTCAGGCAGCAAGTCACAGAATCCAAGATCTGGCAGCAAGTCGCAGAATCACAGGTCGGGTAGCAAGTCACAGGATCATAGATCGGGTAGCAAGTCACAGAATGCAAGGTCGGGAAGCAAGTCACAGTCACAGAATCAAAGATCAGGCAGCAAGTCTCAGAATCCAAGGTCTGGCAGCAAGTCGCAGAATCACGGGTCGGGTAGCAAGTCACGGAATCATAGATCGGGTAGCAAGTCACAGAATCCAAGGTCGGGAAGCAAGTCACAGTCACAGAATCCAGGGTCAGGCAGCAAGTCTCATAATCCAAGGAAGGGCAGCAAGTCACATAATCCAAGGTCGGGTAGCACGTCACAGAATCCAAGGTCGAATAACACGTCACAGAATCCAATGTCGGGCAGCAAGTCACAGAATCCAAGGTTCCGCAACAGGTCACACAATTTAAGGTTAGGTATCAGGTTATCAAAGTCGGACGACAATTCTACAAAACCAAATGTAGCTATAAGTTCAACCGAGTCGCAGTCGGACAGTACATCATCTGAACAAAGGTCAGGTAGACGGTCATCAGGATCAAGCTCGGGCAGAAAGTTTTCCAGAAAACATAAAAGTCGAAATTCAAGAAAACGTGGTGGGAGTTCGTCCTGGCAAGGAAATTCGTCAAGTATAGAATATCATAGGAATCGTCATTCATGCCACTTCCATAAAGGACGTCCATGTTGTAAAAAGCATAAAAGACCAGCAGTTGATGTTGATGTACATGTCCATGTAGATACTGGATTTAAAGGCTTGGACGCATGCCCAGGTTGCAACAATACAGTTGGGAAACTTGGTTAACGGGTGAAAACCACAGTTACCAAATCACTGTAAAAAGGTAATTATAATTGAAATATCAAAGATTATTCGCATGATTAACAGCTATTTTTCTAATGCATGTAGATTAAAGGTTTGGATGGCTTGCTTGCTTTGTTAGTTTAAAGGGGCACTAGCTACGAGATATATAAAAAATCAAAAGTATGATGTTTTTGTTCAATCATCAATGAAAGTGAAATAGTGAAATAATAATTTGCTTTTATCAGCTAAAATGGTTCAATTTTGTCCAAATTATGATAATAAACACTGATAATGACTTAAAGTGAATAATTCGACCTCATTAAATCTGTATTCATGTGAACTCCAATTTAACCCCATTGAAAGAGATAGAATAACGCATGCATTGTCCGTGTACGGGTATTGAAAGGAAAAGAATGTCAACATTAAATGTGAAACTAGGTAAATGATTTGATTAACTGATTCGATACAAACAAAATCATTCTTATAAAAGTAAAATCGACGATAAACATAAATTTTTGATCTACGTAACAATACAAAATTTAACGTACCTATAAAAATACAATTACACGAGTTGCTAAATCTATTCATTTCTATGTTTATGTTTACATCTCTTATATGGTCATAGAAGGTCAACTCGATAGTTAATTATATAGCGTCTTGGCTAAAATTCACACGAAACGAAGCTACATCTTATTGAGACCATGTCCTGTAAATTGTTTATTTTATACTTTTGATAGTTTGGGAAAATGTTTTACATTGTTATAAATAAAATATGAGAATTTGAGTCAAATCGGTGAACACGAATTTGGCAGCTAGTGTCCCTTTAAATGTTCTAAATACTCTTATCTTCCAATAACGTTCAACAAGCTGAAGCCCAACCTATCTATTGATTGCAATTGTTAAACTTAATTCTCTCAGCCTGCAGACATGCATACATGATCGTTACATGAGGTTAACCAGCAAAAAATAAACATGAATTAAAAATGCAGTATCAATAATAAACATACATATGGATAGCAAAAGAATATACGTTTATAAATATATATATATATTATATATATCAAATTTTTAAATCAAATACAAATAGTCATTTATACAATTGTATATGGCATAATTTTTGAAAAGATACCTTCTTACTTTTTATGCCCCTCAACTGAAAATTGGGAACAAATTGTTGTACCCTGTCTGTCCGTCCGTCTTTCTGTCAGTTCGTCCTGTTTTGGGATATATATCTATTCAACACAACTCCTCCTACCGTTTGAATATTGGGAAATTTTCATTTTACTGGCTGTTTGTACTTATATTGAAGGTTTGCATTGAGTTTGAATTTTTATCAATATTCGCTTTTGAGAGATATATAAAAAAGAAGATGTGATATGATTGCCAATGAGACAACTCTCCACAAGAGACCAAAATTTCACAGAAATTAGCTACTATAGTTCACCGTACTGTCTGCAATAATGGGAAAAGCTCATAAGCTATAAAAGGCCACGAAATGACAATGTGAAACAATTCAAACGAGGAAAACTAACAGCCTTATTTATGTACAAAATAATGAACGAAAAACAAATATGTAACATATAAACAAACGACAACCACTGAATTACAGGCTCCATGTCCTGACAGTTAACTTTGTAATTTGTGGAGTATAAACGTGCATGTATATACATGTAGGAGGTGCATAGTGTTTCGGAATAACTCCTCCTACAGGGAACTTTATACCAATGTGCTACCAGGCTTTTAAAAATTGCAGCTTCGGGGCATCATTTATGTTTCCCAGACATAATAATATCTCAAAAAAATCGTACATTGATTTTATAAAGTTACAGTTACCTTAGATTGGAGATTCATCAAGTATAGAATATCATATTTTATCATAAAATCGTCATTCATGCCGCTTCCATAAAGGGCGTCCATGTTGTAAAAAGCATAACGGCGAACGTGGTAAAACTTAGTTTAGTTTATAATTAAAATTCACTGCCCATTAGAAACTTATCGCCTTAGTTCTTCTGAACTGCTTTTAAAATTATTTTTCGAGAAGTTATGAAAGTTATGAACATGAATTAATTGACTTAAAAATGACCGCCAAATACAGCAGCATCAAATAAACAAACTCAAAAAAATATAGATTGTGTCTTTACATACATAGTATTAACAAACATTAAAGTTTATCATGTAATCAAATAACAACTGGAGTGAAACATGTACCTACTCGCTCTTTTTGCGAGTAAAATTGTTTGAAAAAAAAGTTATTGATGTCCTTTGTCTATACACCTAATCGCTATCGGTTCCGGATAAGTTCTAAAATTACTCAACTTTTTCATCCAGTTGAAACTATTTGGGACCCTGTTTAAACAATGCACCATGCAAGATACTTTTTAATGAGACCTGTTTAAACTACCATAAATACTTCATACAAAATATTTTTTTACTTCAATTTTAATTTCGAAAAAAGTGGATCATACTCTATCAAAGTTTTTTAATGGTCGCTTTCTAAAGTTTTTCCTCCCTCAGCTCACTACTGATGACCTCTATTTTCGGCGGCATGACCCAAACAGGAAGTTGTGTAAATGACTTTTTCCCGGATTGGACAAATAGCGATAAGGTGTATTGTATTGTTTGTATCAGTCTTGCTTTCAAGACACAGTACATACATTAGAAACGTGCTTCATTGTACCCTATAAAAGTGTATCGAAATTTAGAAATGTTTATTTGAATCTTTCAACTCAGTTTCAGAGAAGAGAAGTATGAATTTTAATTCTTTGCTTTTATGTCTTTCTTTTGTAGGTGTCTTGCCTCAATGTGATGACAGAAATTTGTACATTGGTGGTCAACTGTTGTAAATACGTCAGACAAGAACATGTCTAGAATACGAATGCTTTTTGTCTATTGTAATTCAGAACAACAGCAATGAACAGTTTTGTCATCAATTAATGCAGTGTTATTGTTTTCAAATTAAACGGTGAAAGAAAATTCTTTATATTTATTTTTTGTCTTGCAAAAACAAAAGCAACTTTAAAAGAGAGGCGAAAAATACCAGACGGACATTCACACTTATAAATAAATCGAGAATAAATTGAAAACGCCATGGCTAAAAAAAAAGACATACCCGCACAGGTCACAAACAATAGTACACGAAACACAAAATAAAAAAAATAAAGACTTAGCTGTGTTAGCCTTTCAAATGTTTATCATAATTTGCAGAATGAAAAAAACACTTAAGGTTTTTCAGTTATAAAGGCTAATGTGGTTTTTCCTTCATGAATTGTCACAAATTGCCAACGTTTAAACCCCAAACCCAGTAGAACCTACAAATAGTAAGACAAAGTTACGTAAATGAATACATGTTTAGACGAATGACCAAAGTTTACCATAATAACGAAAGGTATACTTACACATAGGAAACGATCAGATTGAAGTACAACTTCAGATACGTGTAAGCTAAATAGAACAAGTCATAAAAATATACCATTGAAATTCGTTAAAAGTATTTGCTTAAAGTACCACGAGGCTAGCCGAGTCTGAACCGATGCTGAACTATACCTGAACCTTCATAAGTTGGGAGCATGAAGTTCGGTCGTTACAGTAGGTTCTTGTCCGTGCTATTTTTTTTTGTAATTTTTTCTGTAACAATGAGGCCGTTTGAATGGTTTAAAATTTTTAATTCGGGGTCTTTTATATCTGACAATACGGGATGGGTTTTTCCTCATTTTGTGAAGGTCGTGCAGTTGCCTATAATTGCTTCCACTTTATTTGAACTTTGGTGAATAGTTGTCTCAATGGCAGTCATACCACATCTCCTTATTTTAATAATAAGGTCAGGAATGGGGTATCCCACATGACGAATGACGAAAAAATATTCGTTGAAATAAGATTGGACGAATGACGACAAAATAATAAGGCTCACTTGACGGTTTACGTATCAAAAATACGACGGTTTAGGCTTGACGGAAGAGGGCATTCTTACCCTCATATCTACTTAACATATTTTGCCATAACCCAAGGCAAAACCCCGTTGTTTTATTATGTATGATATTCTAAATTGTCGTTAGGTACAATGTCAATTTGTAAGGACAATAGAAATATGTACAAACACACAGTCTGATGTTTACCTGTTCGTCGTATCCTGTTGGTCATGCTAATTAACTGTCTTTTGGAGAGTTTTATGCCCCATTTATGGGGCATTATGTTTTCTGGTCTGTGCGTCCGTTCGTTCGTCTGTCTGTCCCGCTTCAGGTAAAAGTTTTTGTTCGAAGTAGTCTTGTCCAATCAAATTGAAACGTAGCACACATGTTCCCTATGGTATGATCTTTCTAATTGTAATGCCAACTTAGAGTCCCCCCTATATTTTCGTTCCACTGAATATAGAAAATGATAGTGAGGATAAGGGGCAGACACATTCTTGTTCTATTTCATTATCCGTAAGGCATCATTGTCTTTATATATGTGTTTATTCTGTCTTGAGAAAGAGCCGCAAAATTCTAGAATTTTATCTCTTTTTAAATACTTTTAATCAGCTAAAGAGCTTCCAACCTAGAAATCATTCTTGAATTTTATTGTAAGATACTATATTGGGCTAAGATACGATATCTTAATAATTGCAAAAAAAAACATATCAACTGGATGCATAGCAACAGGTACACAGATTAAGCATATCGACTGGATACATAGCAACAGGTACACAGATTAAACATATCGACTGGATACATAGCAACAGGTACACAGATTAAACATATCGACTGGATGCATACCAACAGGTACACCATTTGTACCCAGATTAAACATATTCTGAAACATGTGGCTGCTTATATCATTGGTATATAAAACGGATTGCCACATTTAAGAATTAATACAAGTGAGAATGTTGAATTTCGCTGTCAAAAGAGGTTCTATAAAGTCAGATTTTAAAAGTTTTTGAACATTTAAGCCATTTCCAGTTTTCTTGGATTTTAGACAAATCATTAAAATTGACGGCTGGAAAAAGTGGTTGGTAACTTGATTGTCTGCTAAAAGTCACCGTGGCTACCAGCTTCAATCTTCAGCATAGGGAGATTGTATAGGGACCGATAGTTTTGTAGTTTGAATTACCTATTTGTTTTATTGTCGTAAAATGGAACATTTCTTTCCTGTTATTAAAAAAGGACTATATTTTATTATTTATACAAATAGCCGGGATTATTTTTTTCGTGCTGTCTGGATGCAGTAAAATGTAATTCATGCATGTGGTATATACCATCCCAATTTACAGCCATTGTTTTTTGTTTAGAGAAAACATGTAGTTGTTTTGTTAGCCATAACTCGACAAACTGCCCTAACATTATTCAACATTTTCTGTTTTTAGATTAACAATATTTTAATGATGCGGCATGTATATATGATAAAACACGTACTGATTTTAGTGGTTCTGCGATGTTGTGTGTAATTTGACCTAATAATAGTTCATAAGAAAAACGTGAAAAGTGTGATTCACTTATCAGACTATTAGCGTTACTGTGGGCTGTTATCTGAATCTGTGGTTCTGAATGCCAGTACATGTCCATATGTGTCACGATAAGGGATTGATATCATTTCAATGTCAATTATAACAAAGGGTAAATAATCATTCATTACTTTTGCTTGTGTGTTTGTTTGTTAGTTTGTTTATATTTCGACTCGAATGAATTTCGATTTAAACAGACAGTCGATATTTTCAACAAGAATGCGCATATTTAAAGTAGAAGTGTGAAACAAATCATACATTTTTCTTCAAGAATTATTATACGGAAAGTTTCTCCTTTAAGACAGACTTTTGTTGTTACTCCGTATCAAAAGGATAGCAAAATTGAAACAGGTCAAGAATTAACCAGATAATATATCTAAAAAAAAATACATGTCGTTCTGGAACAACAGCTTTACGGAAAACTAATATCTCTACTTGTTCTTGTCATTAGGGTGTTTATATTTCATGGTTTATACGGAATTAAAATTTACCAGCAGACTGTAATTTATAAACATAAAACATAGATATAGACATAGTCATGCAAAAATATAATTAATCATAGAAAGTAAGCATTCACAGCATGCATGCAACACAAAAGTTTTATGAAGCAGCTTCAATAAACAGCAAGTGTTGTAAGATATGTAAATGAAGGTTTAACCAGTACATGCATAGTTAATTGGTCAGGTCGTGCATATATATACAATAAACAATGCCTAGACACTTATAAAAAAAAACAGTCAAAGAAACACATCGCCACATCACAACAAAGGAGAGCCACAACCACTGTACCATGAACATCATGATCAGCACAGGAAAATGTTCAATCACTTGCCAGAACTTAAGGCATGTTCTTGATACTATCAGTAATACCATAATAAGAAATACATGATATTTTATAAATCTAATGATTTTTTTAATCGCATTTCTTGATATTTCAATCTCAACAAAGTTTAACGTTGAAACCCGAAAGTTTAAAAGTCATCAATTAATATAACCACTTTATAAAGTTAAAAGCTTTTTGACCACCTTTAGTTAGTTTCTTTCAGATTCGATACTGGTATTGATTGTCTTAATATGTTTTTTCTCGCCAATTCGTAAGTATTTTCAAGCATTACTAAGAAATGTTCGTATACATGAATACATAAATTAGACTGCACATTTGAAGAACCAAGCGAAGCGCCTTAAACGAAAGTTGCCGAGCCGTGAATAGACAACAGCCAAAGGCCACCAATGGGTCTTCAACGCAGCGAAAAATCCCGCAACCCCTAAGCAAACACTACTATTTCAATAAAAATGGACGTTACACAAAACTCCAAAACATGTAAATGAAGTAAAACCATACATGACTAACAAAGGGTCAGTGGCTCCAGACTTGACAGAACTCTTACCGTAGTCCGCGTTTATTCTTTAGTTTTCTATGTTGTGTCATGTGTACTATTGTTTGTCTGTCTGTCTTTTTTTTCATTTTTAGCCATGGCCTTGTCAGTTTATTTTAGATTTCTGAGTTTGATTGTCCCTTTGGTATCTTTCGTCACTATTTTTTAAGCAACGCAAATGAGTTCAAAAATCAAAGACAATAATTAAGGATAAAGATTTAAAAGTTAAAGTTAAATAAATAAATGGGTATGTGCACACATTTTAAACCTTAGTACAGACAAAATTTGCTCATAATTTACGATTCAAAGAATCAAACATTTTCCTAAAATTCTAGCGATACAAATTGAATGTTCACATTTATTTTTTTTTAATTTTTTAATGAAAAAGACTATCCCCATATATAGTCATATTGGTCAGTGGATTACAAATGAAAAAATAAACAAGCACAATATAATTCCATATAACAGATATAAACGGTTTGTTAAATTTACTAAATTTTGTAGTTTGCACACGGATTTGCTATTCATGCACTAATTTGCAAGAAAATGAAAAATGTTTGCAAGTAGTTCAGTGTCAGAACGACGAGGTAAGACCAAAACCTATTTTACTACAACATATACAACATTTTCCTACAGTTAAAAGTTCAATATCTGGCTTAAAAGACGACATTGCTAGATAGGGAATTGATCTTGTCCACTTGTTTGCGTTGTATCATTGTTCGAGTTCTTTCGTTGGTAATAATTAAAGAAATTTTTAAACGACTATTGTAGATTCGGTGAAATTTCAAT
The DNA here is from genome assembly GCF_965363235.1 of Mytilus galloprovincialis. Classification (NCBI taxonomy): domain Eukaryota; kingdom Metazoa; phylum Mollusca; class Bivalvia; order Mytilida; family Mytilidae; genus Mytilus; species Mytilus galloprovincialis. The sequence goes on along the minus strand of NC_134845.1, from coordinate 75,295,339 downwards.
TCATTCAACCAAATTTATTCACAACTAAAATATAGTCAGGGCGCTTAATTTCATGGTATATCGCGAAAACACCTGTTATCTATGTTGACAAGAAATAATATGACAAACACATAGAGGTTTTATCTATTTCCAAACCAATATTCTTGAGATCAAACTTTCTATGTATAATATCCAGTATGAAAAAGAAGATGTGATATGATTGCCAATGAGACAACTCTTCTTAAGATATCAAATGACACAGAAATCCTCAACTATCGGTCACCGTACGGCCTTCAACAATGAGCAAAGCCTATATCGTAAAGTCAGCTATAAAACGCCCCGATATGGCAAGCCATTCTCGTCAAAACTATGTTTAAACCATTTTTCGAAAAATTTACACACTGAGAATAACAACAAAGCACACTGAGATTAAAAAACTTCAAAACACACACTGAGAATTAAAAATTACACACTGAGAATTAAAAATTACACACTGAGATTTCATAAAGACGCACTGAGATTACAAAAATGAAAAACACACACTGAGAATTGAAAATTACACACTGAGACCTGAAAATTACACACTGAGATTTCAAAAAGACACACTGAGAATAAATAAACTGAAAACACACACTGAGAATTTGAAATTACACACTGAGAATTAAAAATTACACACTGAGATTTGTGCGTACTTTTTATGCGCACATATCTAATTAACATACTTAATCTGAATCTATTACAAGCTTAAAACAACTAGGGGACAGAACTCGTTAGTTCTTTGATTTGGTTTCAAATTATTCATAAAAAAAACCTTTAGAAATACAAGAACAAGAAAAATACCCACTTACTCTTATTACAAAATATAACCAAATGGTGAAAAACTTTATCAAAATTATAAGAAAACATTGGAACAATCTGCAAAAAAACAAAGAATGCAGTGAAATTTTTACTCAAGTGTCTATTATAGCATATAAACGTAACAAAAATATAAAAGATTATTTTGCGAAATCAGGGTAACAGTTGGAAGACTTTTGAAAAGGGACCCATGCTTATACGGTTTTAAGTTAAAAAAAAAATCCCGATACACTGGTAGTAATGATCTGAATTATAGGCAACAAACTTATGAATATGAGCGATGTTACAGCAGATTCCATTGAGTGTGTAGCCAAATGTAATATCTTTGGTTAGCTTGCTTGTTAGCTGAACCGCGAAGTCATTGTTAGGTTAGGTAAACTTCCCTACTTTAAGAATAGACTAGTCCGACAGAAAACCAATCGATCTGTCTGTTGGACTATGTTACTTCGAAAGGAGGATAGTTTACCTGACCTAATGATGACTTCACGGTTCAGCTATCAAGCAAGCTAACCAAAGATAATTTACCTTTCGCTACACACTCAATGGAATCCGCTGTAAGTCTTGAAATTTATTACGAATGTTGGTTGAAGGAATCGCATTTCATTATAATGACAAGAGTTCTTGAGATCAAGATATTAATCTGTTAAAATATTCATCTCATGAATATTCATTAGTAATTTGCATATTAATCTCAGTGTGTAATTAACAATTCTCAGTGTGTGTTTTTCGCTTTATTTCATCTCAGTGTGTCTTTTTTAAAATATCAGTGTGTAAATTTGAATTCTCAGTGTGTGTGTTTTATTTTTTTTAAATCTCAGTGTGTAATTTCGATTTCTCAGTGTGTTATTTTAGGTTTTTAAATCTCAGTGTGTATTTTTTTCGAAAAAAGGGTTTAAACATAGTTTTGACGAGAACGGCTTGCCATACCCCGAAATGACAAATGAAAACAAGTCAAATGAGAAAAACTAACGGCCTAATAACGTTAAAATAATGAACGGAAATAAATTAGTGACACAACAACAAACGACAACCACTGAATAACAAGTTCCTGACTTTGGACAGCATATCAACATATAATGTTGGTCCAGGCGATGGACTGAATTGCTTCATGGTTGGTTCATGCACAGTTTTGACTATACGATTATTCGACCGTGAACGTTTCCATCGTTATCCATCTATTGAAACTCCAGTTGCATCTTATCCTGTTTACCTGACACTGCATTATCGAATTTGTTTGCATTAATACTTTTTTAGGCATAACAAATGTTGAAGCTGCATACTCTACAAATCTCACTTAGAATTAGCTTATAAACTATTAAATAAACAAAAGTATTTATTTCAGGTGTGCTTCACACAAAAGTATCAGACAAATGAAAATGTTATTCGCTACGATGTTGGTTGTACTTATCCTGAGGTAATTATATGTTTAACTATCTACTATCTTTGTTCTAAATATAAAATTAACTTGCCACTGCAATGACTCCATCATTTTAAAATCTCTTTATTTTGGGTTTAGATTGAGCCAATATCGGTAAATTACCGTTCATTAAGTTTTTGTAGTTTATCAGCAATTTAGTTATACTTTCTGTAATTTTATAATAACAGCTAAAGCACCGATCCATCATACCTAATTGGGTGGGAGAGCGGGTAAATAAACTAATTTTTGTTAAAGATATAATCTTACTTATAAATTTCTTTTTAAAAGATTGTTTCAGACCAGAAGTGAAAAATAGCAGGTTCCTATGAAGTTGAAAAACAAGTTAACATTGATTTGCACAAAGAAAACGTTTTCCTATTTAATACTGAAAGAAAAGTTTTTGGGTTTTTTTTTTTGTGTTTTGACGTGTTTAATATAGTTTATTTAAGATGTAGGCAAAAATAATTGGCCCAAGAGAAAAACACGTGCCTTTTCAAGTTCTGTCAACATATATAACTGAAATATAAGAAAATATTCAATCTAGCTATATGTTGCTCTTTAGTCAAGCTTAGTAGTATTTCAGTCATTTTACAGATATGTCGTAAGGATTTGACTGGGAATCTGGTAGGACGTAGAAGTGACCATTCTCATATGATGTGCCAGAAATGTTGTAATGGTTCTCATGTCTGTAATGACGATTTAACGTGTGACAATAGCTTAATAGGTAAGACTTTAAAGAAATAATAAGAAAGTAGGAGGGGTGACACTCACTTCATTTCATAAAATCATAATGACAAGCGTTTCAAATATGACTTGTTCGTCTTTTATAGTTGTTTTAAGACTTAAAACAATAATAAGAAAGTAGGAGAGGGTGACACCCACTTCATTTCATAAAATCTTATGTACAAGCGTTCCAAATATGTTTTTATTTTACTATATTTTTTTGATAACATTTAATTGTATTTCAAATGTTCAATCACAGTGACTATGTTATATGTATATGTTCTCTGTAACAATTGTTTAAGAGAATAAAGTATCCATGCATTCACTATTTAATACAAAGCACACTAAATCTTGATTGGTCAGTTAAAGTTGTGTTATTTGTGTCCTCTTAAAATCATAGAGACCAGAGACTGTGAAATACTATATCGATAGCACTAGAATACAAAATGTAAGCTCGTCGTACAAAAAAATGTATAGACAAGATGTAGTATGGAATGCCGTTGTCTATCCGACCATCCGTCCACGTTTCTTGCAAAAGAAATAGAGTGTTTATCATATTTATTGAAACTTGTAGGGAATATGCGAATTAATGGGATGAAGTTCAAGAATAAAATTGAAAATTTTCCGAAGAGTCACTGCAGAATTATGGTATTGTTGCCAATGAAACAACTATCCACTGAAGTTCAAATAAGGTGGATGTAAGAAATTATGTACAATTGAAAGGTCTTCAACAATGAGTAAAACATATATTGGTATATGGTCGGCTATTAAATGTGAATGCCGTTTTCAGCATTTTAAGCCACGTCATACTAGCATTTCGGAGCTTTTTATAGTTGACTATGTGGTATGGGTTTAACTCATTGTCGAAGGCCGTACGGTACACTTTATTTGTTTCTGTGTCATTTTGCTTCTTGTGGAGAGTTGTTTCATTGTCAATCGTACCACATCTTCTTATTTTTATAGGTGGATTATTATTATGACTTTTTGAACACATTTGTATCAAGTTCTATTTATTAATTTTTTTTTTTATATATTCATACATACACATTGGTATATCAAATGATAAATATAAATATGTGTACGTGTTTGACCTTTGCTTTTTCAAAGGTTCATATATTAAGGTGACTTCGTTTTAATTTATCAACAGTTCCAAAGCAGAATTGTTTGAGCTGTAGTGAGGTCAAAAGTCCAGCATTGTGCACAAACATAACAGTCTGCAATGAACATGAGGTAGTTTTCATTTTACACTTCACATCTTTTAAGCATACATGTACATCTAAAATGGTGATAGAATGACTGTAGGAATACACGCATATAAAATAATTTTTTCTACACAGGCAAATTTCACTCACATCAATTTCACGTGAATTTAAATTCATGTGAATCTCACGTGAAATTCACATCAATTTCACCTCAAACGAGCTTATACGTGAAACTCACGTGAAAACAATTTTTGTGAGTTTCACGTGATTCTCATGTGAAACTCATGTGAATTTCACATGAAAATCACGTAAAAATTTTCATGTGAAATTCACATGAGTTTTTAAAATAGAGTAATTCAAATAACATATAAATTTTCAAATTTAATTAAAATCATGAAAAACATCAATTTTTTTTTTGGAAATTTCACGTGAAATTCATGTGAAAAATTTCACATCAGAATCATGTGAATCTCAATTAACGTGAAATTCACATGAAAATTTTCACGTGAGTTTCATGTTTAAGCTCGATTGAGGTGAATCTCACGTGAAATTTTTCATGTGAATTTCACGTGAGATTGATGTGAAATTCATGTGAGCTAATTTTGCCTGTGTAGGCCTGTTCATCACTGAAGATTGGGACTTCCTTTACTCAAGGGGACGCTACTCATATATGTTTAACCCAAAATCAATACATAACCCATACACAAGCCCTTACTCTAAATCATAACCCGATCATAAAACAATTCCAATACGTATGGTCGATCTGATCCGGTGCTCCAAAAGAGTAAACAATCCAGCTCCACTAAACTAAAAGCATTCATTGTATTTTTCTATTGTTTGGTATGACAGATAGTGCGGTGACTGAAGGCAGATTTTTTTGAATTTAATCTCCCCACCGAACACACACCTACATAATATATCATTGGAAAGAGAAAATCGTGTACCATAATAATATGCCTGTCGTCAGGACTTGATATGGTCACATTTTTTTTTAAATTGAGGTCAAAGGTCATATGTAAAAATCTGTGAAAATTTGGGAGGGTTTCAATTTTGGCATTTTTTTCTATTTCTAAACTCTACCTAAATACAAATGATACTGTTTTGTCTTTAGTAATGTTTGTTATTATACATAAACCTTAATCATTGAGATTTTTTTATCAAAAAAATTCCTAAAACGACGTTTTATAAATAAAACTTCAAAAATCAAGTTTTCAACCTATAAAATGTTTAGAGCACCTTAACCTTATGAAAAATATCAATTTCAGGTAAAAATCAAGTGTCATGCAGGACAATACTTTTTAAATTATTTTTTAAACTGTCATAGTGGGTGAGGTATCAAACCAAAGCCATTGAACACTACAGTCAAATATGACCTCATATTGAATTTGCGAATACTTCAGGTTTTTTTTATAGACTACTCGTTGCTTTTGGTTTTTTTCACAATTATTACTGCTACCATAGTGTTATCTTTTGTAATCGCGTATTTAACTCTGGTTAATATCGAATACATTATAGGTTTTGTAACTATATCCCCCCTTTTTTCCCTTGCAACGTACTACAAACTTCAAAAGTATTCCATATAAAAAAAAAGATGTCATATAATTGCAAATGAGGCAACTCTCCAAATGAGACCAAATGAGACATAAAACAATTATAGGTCCCGTACGAGCTTCAACAATGAGTAAAATTCATACTGCATAGTCTTTAATTCCCGAAATGAATAATGTAAAACAAACAAAAATCTAACGGCCTAATTAACATGATTAATGTACAAAATAAATAAGAAAGAAACAAATATAGTATAGAGAAACAAACGACAAATTACACTGCAGTACCGTTTCGTGACTTGAAACAGACACACACAGAAAGTGGTGGGGTTTAACTTTTTTAAGGGCACGCCAACACTCCCCTAATCTCGGGGCTTGAACCATGTGTACCAGTGCAACAAGCTTTATACCAAATCAACCGTTATCTCCATCATCTTCATTTTCATCAACCGTCACAAGACGTGTTTTAATATTTCTACACATTTCACTCATGGCAACAGGTCTGCAAATGAAAGGTTCTGCTGAAAGCGAACACGTTATTTTGCGTTTTTCTTTACAAGTACAGACAAGATATTGTAGGAAGTCCAAAGACATTTGTTCCTAAAAAATACCACCTTCAAACCATCCCTAGGCTATCAATTCATCCAAGATTTAACAGAGATCTAAAAGGGGGTTATGAAGGTGTGATGACATCCATATGCTTGTCTGCAAAGATGCTGCGGAAACATTATACGAGACGTACACACTATCTTGAATTCGCTCAATTGCATGGTTGGCAACACATTGGATAGCGTCGCACTTTACTTTAAGAAGCATAAAATCCTTTGGCACTCAATGTTTCAACAAGGTGTTTTGAACCAAACTCATGGTACATTTGTAAAGCCAATCCTAAATGAAAAAGAGTAAAACAAAAACGATTGCCTCAACAATTGCATTTCCACAATTTCTCTGGTGCCATATCCTGAGAAAAATCTTGGCTGTATACAGTTTCACTGAGTAACCATAGAATGAATTGCAATAACTACGAAGGCATTGACTGAATTAAGAAGGAAGAGACAATTCATCCGAAGTTGGGTAGTCTCTTTAGAGCGGAATGAAATTAATATCTGTCCGTTATTTGTATCTATTACAGTTTACATTGAGATTTTGGGGTCAGTTTTCAATTGACTAGAAGCTTATATGGCATCATAAATAGTTATTTTGCTACTAAATATTACGTTATATTTGCCTTGAACTTGTTAAAGTTGTTTGACAACTGAATTTCTATAGAAATGAATGAGCTTAGACTGCATTTTACATTTAGAATATTTTAAATTAGAATCAGCGGGAAGAAGTGATCTATATGTATCAAGTAACGGTGTCATGAGGAATGACCAATAAATCGTTGTCAATAGCCAAATTAAAATTAGTAAAAGTAGTATCGTGTTCTGAGATATCTGCTTCCACGAGTTTGGATTTTTTTATTTCGTTTTTAGCAAATAATTTGTAATGCAACCAAAATGACAGAGTGCTTGAAGTTTAAAAGATTGACGGGAAACTATTTCAACTTTAACTTTATCTGACACGGATGAAACATTTTTAATACGCTCATCTGATTCAAACTTGAATAATTTTTGATCTTTCTAAAATGTTTTGTTGCAACAAAATATACATGCGCTCTAGTTGAACGACTGCATTCTAGAACGTGTACAAATACCCGAAACTGAGGGACAATTAACAGTCAGATAATTGTATGTCGTCATTAAATATCAGACTAGGAGCCTCTAAAAGGGGGAACACATATCTTTACTTGTTTAAGTTTTGTAGTATGAACGATGATAAACTGCCTGCACGGAGTTCTTCAAATTAACAGATATGGCATGAAACATCTTGATGTTCACCTCATCCAATCTTTTATGCAATGCAGATACACAAATCGACTTCCCTAAACTGGTAAATTGACTCAAAATTTCAATCGAGTTTTTTTTTTTTTTTTTTTGGCATATTATGCACTGCATAAAATTTAAAGACTTTTGTCTTTTCTTTGGACTTAATGGAGCGAAGCTGCAAAGGACTTTGCATATCACGGAATATTTACTGAAACTATCCGTCAATTATTTTGATTTTACAATAAGACTTTTCTGACAAAGTATATTTGATGTTTTATAACGAAAAAACATAGAATATAAACATATGCAAACAAATTATGTGGCATATATCATTGCACTTTCATTGAAAATATGTGTATATAATAGCGAAAAAGGTAGTTATTTCATATATCATTTGAGAGCAAATTATTGACTAATACACAAAATGTGACGGAAGGCAGTGATTGAGTTCCGTGTTGAAATTGAAGATTTTTACTCCATTCTTTTTCCATTGATTTCTTAAGTTTTTTTTCATATTTTGGTTCCGAAATTTTTATCACTTATTAGTTTTATTAAATACTGTATGCTTAAAATATTATGGGATAATTTTTATTCATACTATGAAGAAGAAACTAAAGTTTGAGTCTGAATTTGCAATTAAAATTACCTCAATTTTAAATAGTCTAAACTTCGCAAATTTTATTGATTAGAAGGAAATAAAATACCGAATAGAATATTTTGACATATAAGAATAGCTTCAGGAAAAACTATTTCAATTAAATGTAAGCAAACATACACATTTTTTCATTTAGAAAAAGGGGGGTTGAAACTCTCCAATATACTACCAGTCATAAAAACGACTTTTTAGAAAAATGTGACCGTACAAAATTCTGACGACAGGGCAAAAACTAAAGAAGACATATTTGTCTTTAAGTTAAGACCATTTTTAGCCGTGTGTTATTTGGGGAGATTACACTCGCGATCTAGACGACTTTTTACACTTCTGTCACCGCACTAAGAGGACTGCGACAACAACATAAAGGATAATAATAAACACTTTCTTGCAGCACAAAAAATAGTATAAAAGTATATTTAATAAAACTGGACTCCATGAGGACTAAACGACGTATTTAAGTAATTACAGATTGTCAATTCCTTTCGTTTGTACAAAATGTGCGAGCTTGTACGTGTTATAGTCATTGCTGAAGATCATAACAATATGTTGAATGTACTATTCATTTTTCTTATCTTTCTATAAACAGTAAGGTGAAAAATTAATTACAGTATTATAGTCAAATTTTATAATTTTATATATTTTGTTGTTGAAAGGCTTGTTTTCTCCATAAATTTAAGACGGAAGATAATCAAGAAAACTTTGATCTTGGTTGTAAAGACAAATCTGTAAGTATATTAAAGAAAATCCAAATTTACACATTTTTAAGAGACAAATCATTGCAACGATCGTCAGCAAAAGCGGACAAAAGGCAAATCGCGAACCAGAGCCATCGAATCTGACGTGTGGTCTGCGCTTATGTACCAATTACATCTATCTACAAATGAATTTGTAACAGAATGAGGCGATGTGGCAAAATAACAAATGAGAATGCTATCCATCAAAGACAACAGAACAAGTATATGGTTTAAGATTAGTTGGTGTATGCCTTACTTTCAGTCGTGCTATACCTTACATGAACATGATACTGCATGTTTTCATGAAATGAGTCTTGATTTCCTATAACATATTGCATGCTTCTCTATAAGTATCCTTATTGTTGATATATAAAGAAAAAAACCTGGTCTAAAAATAGGGGATAATTTTGGGTGCTTCTTTTTCTCTGTTGATTGTTTAATAAATTTTGGTGTATTTACTGTTTTCTGATTGGTTAAAAGTATTAGTTTTCTTTTCAATGTTGTCAATTTTTATGGCGACACGCCCACTCTGACGTTGTGTATTCATACGCCAACATCTGTGTACGTTGTTATTGTTAATATAAATAATATAGAAAGTTCTTAGAGCGTTATTTTTGATAGAAATTTATTTATAATGAATGGCAATAATTTATTTTGAATTTATTGACCCATAAGATTAATTTTTGACTCTTCACATTTTACACAAATTAATTTTATGGTTTAATAAATTCCAAATAAAAAATAGCCATTCATTTAATACAGCTTTATGGAGCCAATTTTGTTACAGCTTTGTCTTCATGCTTCAACTAGTAATGGATTTGGCCGACGATCAAGCCCTGGCCGACATTTGGTATGTGAAAACTGTTGTAGCGGTTCCGACTCGTGTAATCGAGATCTTCTGTGTGGACATCATATGCGTATGTAATACTATTGTATCGGTTGAGTTTGATTGAAAAAATTGAAAAGAAAAGAAAAAAGAACATTAAGAAGACAGAAATGGGTACAATTATTCCAAAAGTACGAAATACCTTTTGTATGTCGCTGATTCAAAGGCTCATATAGAGAAAGTGATGTAGGCTAACACTCCTTCATGTTAAATTAATATAGAGAAAGAAGATGTGGTATGATTGCCAATGAGTGAGACAATTACCCATCATAAATCAAATGAAGCGGATGTAATCAATAACAGGCAACCGTGTGAGGGCTGTATAGCAAGTCAAGCTCTTTAAAAACTTCCATCACCATTGGCAACCGTTCAACCTTCAACAATAAGAACAACCCATACTGTCGAGTCGTCTAGGCTCTTATGTGAAAAAATATAAAACAATGCAATTGAGAAAACTTACGGCCTATGTTAGAACAAAACTATTTTCGAAAACAAATGTGACAGACACGGACCAATGACAACCACTGACTTCGTTTATATTCATCTTTTTAACTTGAAAACTATCTTTCTCCTGCATTTAACATCAGCTTTCATGAGTATGATATATATATAACTTTATAATTTCATTTTGGATGTAACGCGTCTCCTGATTGAAGCGCGTTATTCAGTGTGCACCAAATTTTTTATGTTATATTTCTTCATAGACAGAAAAAATATTACAGTCATTCCTTAAATAGAATAAGATGTTGTGTCATAGTGATTGTTTCCGCAGGTCTGAGGAGTTGGTAATTCTGTTATATTTTCTAACTTTTATATCACGCATTACCAACTTACATTGATACTCTAGTGTGAGTATGTGGTATGTGTACTCTAAAACCAGATGACTTTTATACAATGTTAAATGCTCCATCTTTAATATATTACAGAAGAAGGACCAAATTCTACGTGTACCCTGAACAGCGAGTGTAGCAGCAACCTTGTCTGTCTGTCCGGTCGATGTCAGTGTCTTTCTAATGACTACTTCTGGAATGGATTTGCTTGCATGACAAGTATTATATAAATAATTATGATACCAATATTACTATTATTTTGCATTATGTTGCTGCTGCCTTTATACCAAATACTATTATTCATATAAATCATTTAAAAATCGTATGTATATATATGTCTTAATTAAAAAATAACGCGTTTCAAATTATTTGAAATATTGAAATAGAAATTTTAATTACAGGCTCTGAAAATGATAACTCCATTTATATCAATTGGTTTAGATTTAGAATCTAAGCCGATATGTTGATAATTAGATGTCTTTCCTATTGTTGTCCGATTGAAGTCTCGTTGGCGTATATTTATCCATACATTATGCATGACATTCGTTTTCAGATTAACCACAACTCTTCATTCAACTTTATATATTTAGTTATATTTTTTGTGTTTTTTAATACAGGAAAATCCATAAATGAGGAATGCGAGGAATCGAGACAATGTAAATTGTCCTTACAATGCAGAAACAAAAAGTGCCAGTGTATAGAGTCAAATTACTGGACTGGATCCACATGCGCTGAACGTACGTTATTCAAATTTTATTTGTTTAACTTGAAATCAGCCAACTATTGTGGAAATAATCATACTTTAAATATTTGCCTTATTGTACTTGTCTATGTACAAACACAAATGTGGTTAGGCTGCTTTCATCCTGAGCCAACAGTTTTTTTCATAAGTAACTTTAAGTTTTTTAATTGACACGTATTAAGCCTTAATCAAGTTGGCAATTGATGTAATTTCGACAAGTAAATTGCAACCGGTGCAAAGTGGAACTGGAAGTAAAGACCATGGTTATAAAAATGTTCCAATGCAATTTCAAAAACTTGGTTTATTATTTCAAAGCCTGGTTGCAATAATACATATTTTATTAATTATGTAGGAAAATCGGTGAATGGTACTTGTGCCACACTTATGGAGTGTAGAGACACATTGTTTTGTGTCCACTCAATATGTAGATGCGACTACTATTTTGGAGAAACATGGGATGGGTATTCATGCGGAACAGGTAAATATGAAGAAATATTGCAGGGTTAATACGCTAATAAGATAGCAATATTTTTACACAAATATACCAAGACATTTTGGTGTCTATATGCGGTCTTTAACCTCAGACTTTTTTTTATGATATATAAACCAGTTGTCAATGAAAACCAGGACTATTACACAGCTCATATAATAACATAATGATATGTAAGTCATCTTACTATACAGTACTGCATTGACAATGAATTAATGTAATTCTTTATGAATCGCTTAATGAATAGTGACTTTAAATGTATCGTTATTGGATTGTTTGATCTATTTGTTCTTATTTACTTTATGCATGTCATAAGTACAATATTTTAATGTGGAGATGTGGTATCATTACCAATGACATATATACCTACCGAATAATGAGGATGTACTTAAGGGAATTGCCATAACAAAACAACTTCACAATTGTGGACTTTCAATTTTTGTGTAGCAACATGTGTGGTAATCAGCGCATTCATATGGAGTTAAAGTCTTCGAGTTGAAACCCTATTCCAAGTCATGCGTTTCCTATCACTATTTCTAAATAGAGGAATGTTGCTTACAAGGAACCAATCAAACACAAAGTTCCGAGCAAATGGTAAAATTTGAAATCATCCCTTCGAAAATTTTACGGATGTTGTCACTGGTTTGTTGACCGTTATGGAATATCTGTTTCACAGATGACGACAAATGTGTTCTAATCGTCGTAACAACAAACTTCTTCTTTTTGTCTCGAATCGAAGTCTACCGAATAAGTATTATCCTCGGGTTTTTACTGTCACGAGCAACATGACGGGTGCGAAACTTGGGGCAGGATCTGTTTACAACCCCCAAAGCACCTGAGATTACGTCATGGGGTTCGTGTTGAGTCAGTTTTTAGTGTCTATGTTGTGTTTGTATAAGGTTGCACGTATCTTTGTCATTTTTGCCATAGCTTTGTCACTTTATTTTCGTCTTGTGAGTTTTTTTGTTTTTTTTTTTTGTATCTTTCGCCTGTACTCTATAAAGATCTCGGCATGACAAATTCTGTAACAGTTTAAAAGATAAACCAAGATTTTCGGTCTGACTACGACAACTAATGCATTGCAGTATCCAGACTTGCTATTGGGTCGAGAGAGTTTAAAGTCTTAGGGCAACCAATCCTTAGTTTCCCTGACCTTGCATATATAGTGGTGTAAAAAAACAGAACACAAGGCACCGATTTATAACTGTTAGCTATGCTTACATTGTGTACTTGCTTGCTTAATCCTGTTGCCCCTTGTTTGAGCATAGGCCACTAACGATATTTCTCCACCTTGTTCTGTTCTTTGCTAGCCTCTCCAGATCGTGCCACTTGTATCCTTCTTTCTCCATCTCGGCTGCAACATTCCTTCTCCAGGTGTATCTTGGTCTGCCCCTGCTACGCTTTTCTTGTGGGTTTCACTGTAAGGCTTGCCTTGTAATGTTAGTTTTTGGCTTCCTCAGTGTGTGTCCTATCCATCACCATTTTCTCTTTTTTAACTCTTCATCAACTGGGGATTGGTTGGTCTTTTCACAAAGATCTTTGTTTGATAACTTCCCAGGCCATCTGATGTTAAGGGTGCGCCTAAGGCAGTTGTTAATGGACTTGAAGTTTATGAAGCAGGTTTTTTGTTGTTTTCCAAGCCTCAGCTCCATATAAGAGTATGTTTTTTACGTTTGAAATGAACAAGCGTATTTTGGTCTTAAGCGTGATATTTCGTGCTTTCCAGATTGACCCCATCATGTTAAATGCAGTTCTGGCTTTGCCAATTCTGATCTTTACATCTTTATCTGATCCGCCAAGATTATTCACTACGCTTCCAAGGTATGTAAAGGATTCCACTTCTTCTAATGCTTGGGTGTTAAATTGCTTGGAACTTTGTGTTTGACTTTAACACTTTGGTCTTGTTATGATTGGTTGTTTCTGCTGCTCTCTTTTCAACCTGCTCTAGTTTGTCCTGCATTTGTTGGTGGTTGTGGGATAGCATTGCAATGTCATCGGCAAAGTCTAGTTCATCCCAGGGTTTTAATTTCCAACACTAAAACGAGTCAGCATATATTCAACGGGTAAAATGTAAAGACTGCAGAAAAAAGATGTTTTTCTCTTACTTCTCTATGTATCTTATCAACGGTTTTATAGTTGAAACTTACATTTTAAAAATAATACCCTTTAAACGTTTCCACCTTGTAACACATTTGGAGAAATACTTTTCGTCATATATACAATCATACCTTCTTGCGCTTTCTTCAAAGATGTGACTTTCCTAGCCATAATTTTTTTTTATTTTCCAGGACATTCTTTTAACGGTTCTTGTACAACAGCAGCAGATTGCAGAACTACTTTATCTTGTGTATTTGGAAAATGCACATGTAACTCAAGTGAATCATGGAATGGCCATGCATGTGTTACCAGTAGGTCTGGTATTACTCAATTGTACAGTTTATCAACTCGGGGAGGGGGGAGGGAAGAGCATCAACATTATATTTCTTTACAAAGTTTGTATTAAAAGATATTGTTACATAAAAACAACCAAATATACACAGTAATGAAACCATAAAAAGTAATTTTAAACAAGAAAAAACCTGATTTCCGTACTCAGACTTAGACATCATCCAATCAGAATTCCTCAGACTAAGACATCAACCAATTAGAATTCCTCAGACTTATACATCAACCAATCAGAATACTGTATTAGGTGTTTCGGGCAAAAATTATGTACTTCAAGTACTAAGTAATGTTCTATGACCGATAGTCTAATAGGTCTCAAGTACATGTGTACGTTAGATGCGCGTTCGTCTTCAAACTACTAATTTGTGACGCTCGAATCAAAACACTCTATATGCTTAACAATTATCATCAATGACTACAGACTGCATTCATTTGGAACATTCATTTTTGTTATGTACTGTACAGTAAATATATGCAAAACTCAAAATAACTATTAGTATAACAAAATCGTTTATGCAAAATTTGCAACTGGACATTCAACAATCGACAATCATTTAACATAGAGTCTGTATAGGCATTTGATGAGAATAGTATGACTTTTGTATGTATAGTAGAAAGACTTTAATTTGCCATATGCATACTATATTTATGCATGTTTTTTATATATATATCAAAGTATTGTTTCAGGCCCCAGAGAGTGTGAAGACTTAATCATTTCAATATCTGGAATTTATACTATTTATCCCGGTGGTGGTAATCTTGCAGTTCAAGTGTACTGTGTTGTTGAAGCAAACAAAATATGGACGGTTTGTATAGTATATTTAGACAATATGCATCTCCCGTTTGATTCATTAGAGATTTGGCGATTGTATATTTTAAGCAGTTTATTATATTGCATTTTGTTAAGCCTCGATCACACCTTACCGGATAGCACGAACGGACTGCTAACGGATGAAAATAAAAGTTGTCCGTTTACAAAATTGTTATCCGTTGGGAGTCCGTTGGTGTACTGACTGAATAAAACGGACGTGTAACGGATGCATAACGGACACACACCGGATATATAACGTACGAGAAACGGACACGTACCGACAGAACGGATGTCGAACGTACATCCAACGGACGAGTACCGCATAAAACGAATACATAACGGAAGCGTTCCGGATAAAACGGATGAACAAGATATACGGAAAAATCAAAGGCGACAATAATAATACATGTAAATCGCATAAATATTCAAAATGTTTCTGTGTAACTGGTTTTGGTTTGTTCTTCAAAATTCCGCCAAAGGGCAGTGTCTGGCATGAATAAGAACTGTTTGATTGTGTTGACGTGCCTATACTCTAAGATCAATTATGAATAATAGGAATTCATGAACCTTAAGAAATCTGATATACCAATAATTGGCATTTCTGACGCAAAATTTTCAATTGGCATTTATCCGTTTCAGATCCGTTCATCATCCGTTTTATCCGTTATACGTTCGGTAGAAGTCCGTTTCTCATCCGTTCAACATCCGTTTTATCCGTTAAACGTCCGGTAGAAGTCCGTTGGTGAATTAATCTTCCAGACCTCCAACGGATGTATAACGGAAACGAAACGGACGAGTACCGTACAAAACGGACGCCTAACGGACGTTCAACGGACATTTTATCCGTTGGACGTCCGTTCAAAGTTTTGAACATGCTCAAAATTTTCTACCGGACAGAACGGACGTCGACGGATAAAACGTACGCTTAACGGACATGCAACGGATATGGACGGACGTCTAACGGATAAGAATGGACGTCTAACGGACATGAACTGATTGAAAAAAAGTTATCCGTTAGGCGTCCGTTCGAGCTATCCGGTAAGGTGTTACCGAGGCTTTACATTTGTGTCTGTTCGTAGCAATTGTATTTCTGCTGTAATACGTCGAACTTTACATTTACGAAGACAATGAAAAAGCATACAAATAATATAATAAAAAGAAACAACGAGACAATGAGACAACTCCCCACAAGACCAAAAAGACACAGACATTAACAACTAAAGGTCATCATTGGGCTTTCAACAATGAGCACAGACCATACCGCATAGACAGCTACTGTATAAAGGATCGCGATTTGATAAATGTAAAACAATGCAAACGGAAAGTGTACGGCATAATTTATGTACAAAATAATGAACGAAATACAAATATGTAACACTGCGGCATACAACAACCACTGAACTACAGGCTGATGACTGGGACAGGCACATACAGAATGTGGCGGGAACGGCTTATATAATGATATGTACATTTACAGTAACGTAAAAAGCATGTAGAAAGATAACGATCACACGAGTACAATCAATACATTTCAGAAAACAATGAAACACTTTTATTATGACATGGCACAGTCTAGAGATGTAGAGTATTCCTTACATTCAACGTGTTGACTCAACAGTAAATGACCAATTAAGGTGGTACCTGACACTACAGGGAGATAACTCTATAAAATCCGCTAAACGTTTTAATCACATCGTATTGTTAAGGAAATTTTAAGCTTCTCAATGATCAAAATTAGAGTTTGTCAAACTACTATATATCCAATGATTTTTTTCCCAGAAAGTGATTGGTTCAAGTTTTTTGAAATTTTTATATTTTTATCTGAGGGTCAAAGTAAGTATTTTGTAAAAAATTTATAAAAATTA
Source organism: Mytilus galloprovincialis (assembly GCF_965363235.1). Taxonomy (NCBI): domain Eukaryota; kingdom Metazoa; phylum Mollusca; class Bivalvia; order Mytilida; family Mytilidae; genus Mytilus; species Mytilus galloprovincialis. Next base: position 75,278,290 of record NC_134845.1, on the reverse strand, counting down.
AACGAGCCAAATTAATTTTAGTCAAGGTGTTGGGTACCACCTTAACATTAGACCATACTGAATATCTTATGTATTTAGGTTATACAAAAACGGGAGAGTGGTTCTGTAGATTTTGATAGAGGATGGAATGAATATAAATATGGATTCGGAATAGCTAGTGGAGATTATTGGTTAGGTTAGTTAATAGTGTTACAGTAAGTAGCAAATCTTTAGAGTACAAACTTGACTTCAATAAGGTAACGTTCGTATTTCGTTTTAAATGAACCAACGGTTGGTAGTTGTCTCTGGGTTCTCCGGGTTCCTTCTCCAAAATGTTACAATGTAACCAAACGTGTTGAAAGTGACTTATAACAACAAATACCAACCAACCAATGGTTTGAAAGAAACAAATGAAATCTATTATAATACTTCTATGTGCTAATTGAACATCAGCAATAATATAAAAAAAAATCTCCTCAATAGTAGATTTTTTAAAATGACAATTCTTGGAAACATGTTCAAGATTTCATTCTCAATTTTATTAATTTTATTTTTAATGTTATGGTACATGTGAACCTTGACATTGATCTTTGATATTATTATAGTACATTACCATTTTCTGTTTTCAATGTAGTTCTCCTACATTGGAGTTAAAGATGCTTATGATTGGACGATGTATTTCATGATTGCAATTTAATCATATAATTTACCAGAAGGCAACAATCAATCTTTTTCTCTTAGCTCTTTTTTAAATTTTTTTTGTGGGAAAAAAGGGGGTGGTGGGCGGAGATGAAGGCTCCTCGTGACTTACAATTTTTTACATACATCCCTCTTTTTTTAATAAATCATATGTATCCATATTTGTAACTTTGTGCAGTTTACTTCATCCTCAATTCAGAAATTTTCAATATGACCTTTTTGGTCATGTTGACTTATTTGTGGATCTTACTTTGCTGAACATTATTGCTGTTTACAGTTTATCTCTATCTATAATAATGTTTAAGATAATAACCAAAAACAGCAAAATTTCCTTAAAAATTTCCAATTCAGGGGCAGCAACCCAACAATCAGTTGTCGGATTCATTTGAAAATTTCAGGGCAGATAGACCTTGGCTTGCAAAAAAAAAATATATATATTTTTTTTTTATTTTATAATCTTATCACCTGCAGGTAATGAGAATATTCATATCATGTCATCTGAGGCCAAGCATGAGATCAGTATATATTTGGAAGTCTCCCCTAGCGATTACAGATATGCTAACTATTCAACCTTCAGACTTGGTGATGAAAGCAGTAAATATAGTTTAGCTATAGGAGGTTATAGAGGTAATGCAGGTAAGTCTAATGGTGAACTATAATTGAGTATGCAGCATATGTATGCTGAGGGTCTGGATAGGGAATTGGGTAGTCTTTACTTTTGTATTTTTAATTTTTTTCAATTTTTAGGTCATTTTTGTAGTTCTTGTTTAAACCGTATTGTTCCGTAATTATATTATTGTCCATTTTCTCAATTCCTTCCTCACCATCTTTTCCCAATTATGTCCTGCTATGTTGATCCCATCCGAAGTATCATGCATGTGTTATATATTTATTAACCCATTAGTCATACTCATACATGTACGTAAAAACTATGATATAACAATTGCAGCAGGGTTGATATAATATTCGGCAGGAATCCAATAAAAATACACTGGTGTCTTCGAAAATATTTAATGAAATCTAGAATATATGTTAACATCGGGGTTTCATTCTCCGAACTCTTTAGCTGTCTGCTACTTCAATACTTCTCACAAAAGAGGTTGAACGTACAAAAATAAACATTTAAGACTCATTAGTCGAAAACTAAACAAATAACGCCATGACAAAAAAAAAGAAAAAGAAAACTACGAAAACACACAACACTACATAGAAAACTACTGATTTAGCAAACGAACCCCACCAAAAACCTGGAATTAAGTGATCAAGGTAGGTACATCCTGCTCGTTATATGGCAACCGTCGTATTACTGTCGTATTACTTTCAGTAATCTTACGTGAAATCACCTACTAGCTCTGTCTAAATAGTATGTTTCGTTGTTTTATTAACTATTATTTTGTGTTTTTTATTTTATGTGTGTGGTTTTGGGGTTTTTTTTTGTTATTTTTTGGGGATGACACAACACAGAATTGATAAGCATCTTTTGCAAATGAGGAAAAGATTTTATTATTTCAATATACTAGTACTTAATGTAGTTTCATATTTGCAGGTGATTCAATGACCTATCACAACGGCCTTATGTTTAGTACAAAGGATTCTGACCATGACGGCGATGCAGGACGCAACTGTGCAGCACGATATAAAGGTGGATGGTGGTACAAAAACTGTTACTATGCCAACCTGAATAGGGAGGACAGCAACTTAATCAATTGGAGAAATTATTCAAATTACATACGGAAAACTAAAATGATGATAAGAAGAAAATAGTAAAATCCTGTTCAAATGTACAAGGAATTCATCGTTTGATATATAAAAAAAAATATGATTTATTAAACAGTTTTTCTTATAAATTAATGGATTAAAACAGATACACGTGTACATGTATAATGAAATATCGTCAATATTATTATAGGAATTTTTTTAAAGAGGCAAGCGTCTTTGTGAAATATAGTCTACACAAAAATTGAATTATTAAATCGAAGACTATAAAATGTCTTCCGTCAACATTATATTTAAACGACTTTCAAGTAAAAATTAAAGAAGGCCATTTACTAACGAGGTAAAGTTATTCCCGACTTTGGACAGGTACCTGAAGACATTAAACTCCATTTATATCGGCATAATACTCAGCTAACACATCATTAGTAAAAGCATTCTATCAAATTAACAAAACGAAATAATGCTCGCTTTTTTCCGACGAAAAGATTACAATACTAACAAAAAACTAGTGACTCACTGCCTCACATCACTTGACAACAATAGTTTGTCTAAAATAAACCCGCATTTTATTTGTAATACACCGCGGATGGACGGACAGACAGACAGACACACAGAACATGCATAAATGGTACCATGACAAAGTGTACCCCTGCACTTCCAAATGAATTTTTATGCCCCACCTACGATAGTAGCATTATGTTTTCTAGTATGTGCGTCCGTCCGTTCGTTCGTCCACCCGTCCGTCTGTTCCGCTTTAGGTTGGAGTTTTTTGGTAAAGGTAGTTTAACTTTTTGATGAAGTTGAAGTCCAATAAACCTGAAACTTAGTAGACATGTTTCGTTATGATATGATCTTTCTTATTTTAATGCTAAATTAGATGTTTGACCCAATTTCACGGTCTGCTGAGTGCTGAACATTTTTTGGTCAAGGTAGATTTTGAAGAATTTGAAGTCCAATGAACTTGAAACTTAATAAACATGTTTCCTATGATATAATCTTTCTAATTTTAATGCCAAAATAGATTTTTTACCCAACTTTCACGGTCCACTGAACATAGAAAATGATAGTGCGAGTGGGGCATCTGTGTACTTTGGGCACATTCGTGTTATTTGATAATTCAGACTAACATTAATTTTAATCACCTTTAAAGAATTTTTTCGTAATGGTGTCAACAACATCCAGCACAAATGAAGAATGGTTTTGACATGAAATTGTGTACTGAATTTCTGAACATTGGACCTACATCAAATATTCAAGTTGATGATAAGTATGACTATAAGCTTTTAGGTTGTCTTTGTTGACAATTATTTATAAGCTTTATTCTGTTTGATGAAAGTATTATGAATAAAAAGAACCAGTCTTCAGAAAAACTAATCTTTTTGATACCTCCTTCGTTATCTGAACTACTTTCGTCATACAACGACAACATTGTTGACTCTCTTGCCAATTGACACAAAACACAAAATGAATGCCGTTAATATAAAAAAAAATCAATAAAGATATCGTTCTAGTATAGGATCTGTAGTTTCTGACGAAGCTTGACAAAGTTCGCGAAAGCTTTAAATCTCACAAATAAGGCAAAATACTTTTATAAAACAAATTGCATAAAAAAATATTCCCTTGAAACAAAGTGTGCCCGTCCCGTATAGAATCCTATTATTCACCGTCGGCGAATAATTCTGTTATTTTTCGCCAAATGTTTTTCAATATAATGAAATAGTAACGGTCCTTTGAATTCTAAGATATCCAAAAATGGCAACCCTATTAACTCTATTTCCACTTTTGAATATCCTCTTTTCAGAGGGCGTTATTATGAACATGTATTAACCACTAAGTGCCTTTCGTTTTTTTTCTGTACCGTTTCATCGACACAATTCCAACATCCCTGATTTACATACAGTTGTATCTGAATCTATTACATTCACTCGATATATTAATGATTGAATCGAGTTGTTTCTTTCTTAGATATATTACATAAAATATCTAGAACAAAATTTGCACTGATACGTGTATGATATGAAAACGGAGCTGAATACAAAGGTTCAAACTTTTTAAATCAAAGTTAATTCCGAGATGATTTGGCTATACTCTATATGTCCCTTTTGGTCATATAGCTCCGAACGTTTCTTCACCTTTATTAGCTCACCTGGCCCGAAGGGCCAAGTGAGCTTTTCTCATCACTTTGCGTCCGTCGTCCGTCGTCGTCGTCTTCCGTCGTTAGCTTTTACAAAAATCTTCTCCTCTAAAACTGCTGGTTTAAATTTAACCATACTTGGCCATAATCATCATTGAGGTATCTAGTTTTACAAATGTGTGCGGTGACCCTGCCAACCAACCAAGATGGCCGCCATGGCTAAAAATAGAACATAGGGGTAAAATGTAGATTTTGGCTTATAACTCTGAAACCAAATCATTAAGAGCAATTCAAACATGGGGGTTAATTTTTTTTTGCAAGCCAAGATCTATCTGCCCTGAAATTTTCAGATGAATCCGACAACTGGTTGTTGGGTTGCTGCCCCTGAATTGGAAATTTTTAAGGAAATTTTGCTGTTTTTTGGTTATTATCTTAAATATTATTATAGATAGAGATAAACTGTAAACAGCAATAATGTTCAGCAAAGTAAGATCCACAAATAAGTCAACATGACCAAAAAGGTCAGTTGACCCCTTTTCCTTGTAATTAAACGATTGGGTTTGAGCATTCCTGATAAAGATAAACCCAGAGAAGAACCAAATGACTCACGCAATTTATAGAGAGTTATTAACAATAGTTTCATGATAATAGTTGGCGTAGTGTGTATAAAAATACAGCGTTGTAAGATGTTGTTTTTTTTAATAAACTTAAATTAAATAAATAATCAACAAAAAAATAAAAGTTTAATTTTAACAACTAGCTTAGTTTGTTTTCTTTATCTTTTCGGATACTCTGTCGTGGCTTCGTTCGTGTTTCGATTTCGTTGAATTGAACGTTGATAAAATTTTGTCATCGGACGGCACAGTTCGCTCCCTTTGTACATGGTTGTGAGGATTCTGTTTCAATAGCAAACGCAACAATAAGTCTGAAATGTCTCTCTTATTTTGAGGTACAGAATTTGCATTGTCTACTGAGGATCTGTAACTTTCAGTAGGCAAGGCAGCTGGAGATGAAAAATCTTTAGATATGGAACTAGAAAACGATCCCGGGTCTAAAATAGAAATAAAATATATGAATTCAGCATTTTAATATTAAAAATGTAACACCACTAGAAGTACACTACACTGTAAAAATCTTTTCGAGAAAGAGCAGGTTTGATTATTTTAATTTGAATTTATTGTCTAAAAGAAATTCACTAAGAAATAACTGTGTTCTCGGGCCTAAGATATGCTATGAATATATACAGACAATAATTCATATAAGATTTGCATACTCAAAATTGGTACATTGTAAAATAAGACATCATCTTACATAAGAGACATAACCATTATGTACATTTGTACAATATAAAAATATGAACTAAACTAAAAGTAACGTAAAAAATATTACATAAACAAATAACATTTAAAGTTTAGGTTCCATAACCAAAACCAATGAGCTCTTAAACTTTCCAAAACCAATGATTTCTTAAACATTCCAAAACCAATGATCTCTTAAACATTCCAAAACCAATGATCTCTTAAACATTCTAAAACCAATGATCTCTTAAACATTCCAAAACCAATGATCTCTTAGAGTACTTTTCACTCAACAGTTTTGTTACCATAGTTTTACTGATATAGGGATCAACCTGATAAACACAATCACCAATCAATATTTGTATTTTATCGAAGGACGATAACCCTGAGACGTTTTAGTTTTATCTCAGCGTTTACCTACTATCAAAATTTTGGATTTGTTTGGGTTAAACTTTAAATTCCACTTTGATTCAAATTTTGCTGTTATATCCAGCAGACACTGCAGTTCCTTCTCGGACTTCCCGATAAGTACTATATCATCAGAAAACATTAAAATTTCAAAATTTGTGAGATAAGCTCGACGTCGAATTTATTGTCATCAAATGGATGCTTGCATCTTTTTTATTATTAAGATTCTACTATAACAGTAAATGCTTGCTTTATATATCGAGTTCAATGACATTTACAATATACACTGTATAAGTTGTTGACCTTGTATAGTACTTAAAAAAAAAGATAGCAGAGTCAGTGTTCCATTATAATTCTTTTTTTTTCACAAGATGTCAACAATCTATATTCGACAGTTTTAAAACTGTTTATTTCCGATACGTTCTGAATAAACAATATATAACATCTGTGATATAGATACAATGGATACGCGTAGATTCTTGAAAAAGAAACCGTGAGCCCGCAGTGATGTTAATCTTCGATTTCACTGCTGTTAGGAAACTTGAAAACCAAATAAAGTATCTTAATATTTATGGCATGTCATAAAAAGGAATTTCATGTTTCATGATCACTTTATATTTTATTTTATTTAGGTAAAGAATTGTTTAGGCTGTTTTGACTTCTGTCGGTGTTATACATATAAGGTAGATTAGGTGCCTTATTCTGAGCATCCCTTCCGTTCATGTTGCAAACAATTCTTTTTTTAAAACCAATTTTACACATATAATAAATATTTATACAAAAAAATAAGATTTTGAATTCTTAAGATGAAGTGTCGCTGTGGGTATTATTATTTTTAATCAAGGGCAAATAATTATAACGAATTCAGTTAAAAGGACAACTTGTGTGGTTTTTTTTAAAAGAATGCCCGTAACCCCGTTTACATTCGTTTCGGAAGTATTGATTAAAAAGAAATATCTCAATGAATTTAACCAATTATCGTGTAATGTTTCCTCAATTAGGAAAAAAAAAACACGTTAACGTTATATAACTCATATGTAACATAACTGTAATTTCGTTAATTTCACTGTTTTAACGGAAAAAAGGTCCGTCTCGTACCTCCAGTTTTTATATTGAAATTTGGAAAGTAAATTTATCCAGAGGTCTTTAAATTTAAAGAAGTTAAAAGAAAAATCTTTCGTCGAACATTTATACACCTTATCTTCTTCAGGTCCAATTCTGTTTCATTTCAGTATACTATGGAGGCGTATTAGGGACATAGTAAAAATAAAATTGGCAGTGAACTTTTTTTTCAAAGACGATATTTTGACTAAAACTTGAAATTTCTACTTTTTAAAATTTTGAAATTTCGACTTTCAAAAAGTCGAAATTTTGACTAGTATGTCCCTAATACACTTCCGTTGTATACTATACTGAATTTCAGTGTGCTATATTCATTTCAATTTAACTCCTCCTCCTTTGCCCGCATGTACAAACACAAATCAAATCTCAACACCCGTGTAAATACCAAAAGTTTTATGGTGAATGAAGGTAGCTTGTTTTATTATCATGATTTTGATTTCTATGAAATGGCAGAACATTATTTAATTGACAGCACATTTAGGTTCCACGATATTCAATCTTGCCAATTGTTTTAATATCTCTATTGTCAATGCCGTTTTTGTTTTATAGGGGGATCATCGTCGATCGCACATTTTTTTCTGAACTAGATACACATAAGTTTGAAGTATTGCATATAAACTTGTCTACTACTTGTCTGTGGACTATAATGTCTTTTGATTTGATATTAAAAAAGAAGGACGAAAGATACATTTTGTACCAAAGGGACTGTCTCAAATTGCGATTAACATTATTATTGTTTAAGCATATTTCTCCTTTGACATTTTGTTTTACATGAAACATGCTCCTTTTATCAGAAATTTTGTCTCTATTAATTAGTTTCTTTAATTGTTATATGTTTCTCCGTTATTTATATTTGAGTATCTCCGTTTATTGTTATACTCATAAATCGAAAATAAACTGAAAATGCCATGGCTAAAAATGAAAAACACAAACATATAAGTTATTCGATTGCTGTCTCATTCCTTTACCCCCAAATACTTTTTTTCATACAGGCATGTAACAGTGTCATTTTCAACAGATAATATCATGGTTTTGTAATTTCTCCTATTTCAGATAAACATATCTTTTACATCTCATATTTCATTATTTAAAACACTGTACAGCGCGTCAACAATACCATTGTTCTTTTAGTAGTATGGTTCTCTATGATTGTGAATACAATCATATATACACTGTAAAAATAGTGCTTAGAATTTAAACGTGTTGCAAGACTTATGTGCTTAGGAAAGTGTTTAATTTCTAAGCATTAAAAACTAAACATGTTTTGGCTCTCAGCACTTCGCACTAAACATGTTTTGGCTCTCAGCACTTTGCAATAAACATGTTGTTGTGCTAAACATGTTTAGCTTCATCGTCAAGTATATGAAGCTAAACGTGTTTAAATTCTAAGCACTTTCAATATTTAGACACTTTCCTAAACACGTTTAGAATTACAACACATTTAGGCCGAAGACGGCATGCATACCACGTGCTAATTTTTAGCGGGAAGAAGAAACAAAGAACCCGAAGTCAAAGGCCACGCTGTTTACTTCTGACCATAACTGACCGTAACTTAACTGTTTCAGAAAGGTAAGGAGTTATAATTATACTGATTTTTATTTTGTACTGCCAATTTTAAATGATTATTGACAGTTATAAGTATTATGTACAAGTACACTACCGTATAGTCAATGCAGGAGAAGAAAAAGGGGGAACCATCACACGAAATAAGTGCCTAGAAAATCAACCTAACGATGTTAGAGTAGATTTGATTTGTAACTTCCTCCTTATATATATATATGTTCTTGGAAAGGAGTTCATGAGGACAATTTTCATTTGGTACTCCTCGGCAGATTATAATGGAACATGAAGGGAAGCGGAATCTGCCGAGTGCATCATTCGCAAAACCAGTGTTATATCGAGTTCATTGTTTTAGTAAGCACTTCCTAAATGCACAATCAACATTTGCTCAAAATAAATAAAAAGATGTATTGTTTTATTCTAGATGAGAGAGGTGCAGAGAAAATCATTTGTCTTGACATGCTAAAAGAGGAGATAATGCACAGAAGCAACTACATGTATATTGCTAGGTAAGAATCCGAAGTGTATTTGATTTTAAAAATGTCAATATATATTTGATCAAATGAATGATATTATGCATGAAAAGAAGTTTTATATATATATATATATATATATATTTTTGATATACTCATCAGTACATTTATGCTTTTATACCACGGTTCTAATGTTGTTATCTTGATCTTAAATCATGCATTTACTTTTTGGTGTTGTAGTTCGTATACTTATATTTTTAGATTAATTCTACTTGGTTGCTTATCAATATTTTTCTATCTTTCAGGCCAGTGACCAGCAGTTGGGTACTAAAAAAGGAGAAGCTTTTATTGACTTGCAAAATGAAAGCAGGACATTTTCAAATTGTTTTGATTGGTCAATATTATGTATATGTACGTTGCTATGAATTTAAGATTTTATGAGTTTATATTTGATTGTGTTCAATGATTAACTGGAAATAAACAATTACATAAATTCCTTTGTTTCATATCTTGTAATTTTGTTTTTAATCCTAGAATTAGTATAATAATAATTTCATTTCAAAAGTTCTAGACTGTTTAATGAATATTTGAAATGAAGAAAAAATGCAATAGTCGAATGTTGACAATTGAATTAAAGAAAATACTCATTCAGATTGAAAAGGTATTAGTCACAATCAATTTGAATTGGAAATTCAAGTTTCTTAGTTTGATGCGTTTGGCTCCTTTTGTGATGGTATGAACACATGTAGTATTGAAAAGCATACGTTTTACAGTCTAGCCTTCCGGAGTATTAGTTTATTTGGGGTCTAATGAAGTAACGGCTTATCGCACTAAAACGATAAACATGTTTCTTCACGACCCTTAATGGTCTAAACATGTTTACATTCAAAACACTTCACAGCTAAACATGTTTCCTGACAAAACACTTCAGAACTAAACATGTTTCCAGATACAACACTTTACAACTAAACATGTTTACAGTCTAAGCACATTTTAGCAAAACATGTTTCTAGTCTAAACACTTTACATCTAAACATGTTTACAGTCTAAGCACTTTATAGCTTGACACGTTTAGGCTGTTAGCACATTAAATATTAAACATGTTTAGATTTAAAACATGTCAAAAATCGGTTTCACAAATGTGTTTAGGAAAGTGTTTAGGCTCTAAACACAATTTTTAGAGTGTATCTTAAATAAAGTAAATTAGTTCATTATGAAAAAAGTATTTTGTTACACTTCTATAGAAAATATTTAAAAATAAAATGTCGAGGTTATTGTTCATGCAAATATGTAACGGTTCTATTGAAAAATATATATCTGGGGTTGTATAAATTTTAACAAAGAAAACTTATTTTAAACTTTTTATTAATTATGGTAAGATTTTCATAGTAAATACAAATAATGTTGACAATAGTTATGGGCGATTAGGTCAACAATATTATATAAATATAAAAAGAAAAGAAAATATTTACAGTTAGTTTTATAAGCTTATAAATCGTCAGTAAATTCCATCTAATCTCGTTAGAAAATTTACATTGAACTTATCTTAGTTTATATAGTTAAGTTTAGCCTTCTTGGTCTTGTCTCTTTATTATTTACATTTTATATTTCGAAAAAAAACCTAGAACTATCTATTGAATTTATGTTAAGAAGTAGAAGGTTAAGACGAATACTATTATATGACACAGAAATTGTGATCAGGTATACTAATTTGATAAGGTCACAACATACCGGTATATGTTTGGACACTATGCATTTATTCTAATTGTTCTATAATAAAATAGGGAGATGCGACATGATTGCCAATGAGACCAATTTCTACTAGAAACGAAATGACGTAAATGTAAGCAACGATTAAAAGTCACCGTACGACCTTTAACAATGAGCAAAACCTACACCGCTTATCAAACCCTGAAAGGCGACATCCTAACGAAAGGTAAAACAATTTGAATGAGAAATCCAAAAGTCTGATATATGTACAGAACAACAAACAAACAAAAAACCAAAATATGATATACAGCAAAAAACGGCAAACACAGATTTACAGGCTCTGGGCTCAGGACAGACATATACAAAATATCAAACAAGTGTGCGGACGCTTGAGATCCTTCCCCTTACCTACTAGCAAAGTGATAATTTTAACAGCAAAACTTATAAAAATCAGTTGAAAAGAGCTTGACTCATGGAATCGACAAAAAACAAGAATGTTTCCTTAGTAAAAACTATATCATTTTCTATGTTCAGAGGACCGTGAAAATGGGGTTAAAACTCTTATTTGGCATAAAAATTAGAAAGATAATATCATAGGGAACATGTGCACTAAGTTTTAAGTTGATTGGACTTCAATTTCATCAAAAACTACCCCGACCAAAAACTTTAACGTGAAGCGGGACAGATGGACGGACGGACGAACGAACGCACAAACCAGAAAACATAATGCCCATAAATGGGACACAACAAATAGACACTGATTAACGCATTGAGCGTACTCGCATTTCCTTATGGCTAACTCGTAGCAAAAACAAATTAAACAAATACTGTATCCAAGACAACGTATCAATTAGGTCACACCCAGTGGATTAAGTATTTGACGTTTTAAACAAATGCTCATGGTAGTCGAGCTAATTAAGCAGTTTGTCTACTTGATAGTTCAGTGTTTTGTGTTTGCACCAATTGGAATTTCATTCACGCCAGAATATGTTTTCATTAGCGACACAAATCTTTTTTGTTTTGCGCCAAAATAAAACATTTCAATAGCGTTAATATTACAGATAAATAGTATAAGAAAAACAGTTGTATTCAAACAGAGAATGAAGTTGGGTGAAATTAAATAAATCTAGAATTCAAAATGGAAATTAGAAAAGAGTATATGCCTACATAGTTCCCGATGGTGAATACTCTAAAACTGAAATCTTATTCGCGATGTATATAGCAATAAATATTGTAAGCTGTTCCGTTATTTATTACCTGTAAATGACGCAAATGTTAGATTTAATTTGGTAAAAATTGTCGCAAATGCAATGAATTACTACAGGTATCACTGGCCTGTCAACACAGAGGTTATTATACATTTAAACCACGCATATGGAAGGTGTGTTCGCCTCCGATCTTAAAAAATGACTATGATTGATCGTGTCGTGTATTTGTTTCTTAGGGGGGGGCTTAGGTCTGTGTGTTTTGTTGTTTCGTTATTTGTTTGCTTTCAAGTTCTTTCAATGGGTTGCTGTCTCATATTTATTTACTAGGTAAATTCCCGCGAATTCAGTGTGTACACAGCTACTTTTGCATAGGTACTATTTCTGTACTAAAAAAATGCAGTACTGGAAATTTACTTTTAATATTTAGTACTATTTCTTTACTTTAAATCTATTGTAATATTTAAGTACTTGTATTTTACAGTACTTGATTTGTACTAAATATTTTGGTACAGAAATAATACAATATTTCATGTTTGAAAATCATAACTTTAAGAGATTCGAAATCGAAAAACTTTAAAAATGCTGAAAATGTAACAGTAGTAACCAAAAATTTGTAGTACCTAAATTTCAAGTACAAATTAAGTACTTTAAAATACAGGTACCTAAATTTCAAGTATAAATAAAGTACTGTAAAATACAGGTACCTGAATATTACAATAATTTTAGAGTAACAAAATAGTGCTGAATATTAAAAGTAGGTTTCCAGTACTACACATTTTTAGTACAGAAATAGTACCTATGCAAAAGTAGCTGTGTACCATTATGTTAATATACTGAGCCACAACTACCCTATAAAAGATCCATTGCCACTCACCTGTTATATATTTTCGTACTTTCCACGAAACAGCATCTTGTCTGTCACTTTGGGCTATCAACAGTTTCTTTTTAATATAGCGTTCACGGACATGAACGGGAAATTCGTGGACTGACTGTTTTTCTACTTTAACACTCGGTTTCTTTGGAACACGATCTTGCATTGAAAATTCACTTATAACAAATCCAGTTGCAGTAGTGTATTGAAGTTCTTTTTTCACACCTGTTTCTTTTGTTTTTTTCCGAAGCAATTTTGATCCTCTCATACTGTGTCGTGGAGAGGTTCTCGAACTTCCACCAGAAGAATCAGGAGAAACGCTTGACCTAATATCGTAACTCGAGACCCTCCCTACAAATGCTGGATGTGCTTCCGTATCGAAGAAATGCTGTGATAGAGGTATTTGAGGATTTTTACCAACGATTGATAGGTTATCCTTTGGTCGACAAGCTTCTTTTCGGACAAGTGGAATACTGACCGAGGAGTTCCGAGGAGACACAACCATGGTTGGGTTAGTCGTTTTCTCTTCGGGTAATTTTGATGTTGGAACACCATAACTAGGTCGATAGCTTACCATATTTCCCTTTTCCACGTAGTAAGATACCGGGGGTCCGTTAAGTCCTTGAAGAGTGAATTTTATGGGAGGTAAATCCGTTAACCTTGAACGTGCAGATGATGGATGATTTGTTCTATTTAGAGTTATCTCCTCTTCCTTATCACACTGAGTTGCACTATCTGATTTTACACTGCGCCTGTCTGAGCTCGCACTCTTGGTAAAACGTCTTGCAGATCTTTGAGTGTACAGACTAGCGTCGGTATTCACATCCGGTATCGTTACAACTATTGAACGTTTATACGCACCGTAAACGGTATTCTTCTGTTTAGTATCTGATGGAATGATGTCATCTGCAGACGACGGTGAAACTGGACTTTTCCTTTCTGTAGCCATCGACAAATTAGGTTTTCCTGTCGTCCTGACCAATGGCGGTAAAATATTTGTCTTATTGTTGTCGTTATGAATAAATCTTTTGTCCAAATAACTAACATTATTATTTTCTTTCGATTGCGTGCTAGTTGTGTTTTTGTTAGTTATTAATTTATTTTCTTTGTCAGAGTCGCAACTGATTTCTTCATTTAAATTTCGCTCGTAATTAAACAAATCTCCCCTACCTTTCATTTTTTGAAGGACTTCTCTTAAAACTTGTTTTTGCTGAGTCATCTCCCGACGCCGTCGAATATTCTCCGACGCTTCTTTACGGCTTATCCTCATTTTATCCAATTGTAATTGTCGTAAATTTTTATTAACTACTTCCTGTGCCTTTTGTATTCCTTTTATTTGTATGAAATCTTCATTCTCCCACATGTCCTTGACCTTTTTCTTCTTTCGGTGTTTTCTTTCAGTCACAATTTTCGATTTCTTTTTATCTCCGATAATAATTATTAATTGGTCATCATCATCATCTGCGGTTTTAGAATTACCGGTTTTAGAATGACCCAAGTCTAAGTTGTGGATTATTGATTCATTTGGTGACATTTTGCTCATGCTTTTTATCTTATTCAAATTAATTTTCCAGATATAAATCTCGACATATTATAAATCACATATTAATTAAAAGATAACTTTAGAATCTTGAAATCGATAACGGAAAGATCAATTTCTATTTTGAATAATAAACGTATTCATAGAGTTAATAATAAGATAACTGTGAAACACAAACTTGACAACATTTAATAATCTTTAACTATAAGGAAAATATATTCCACCTGTCGTCTTCGGAAGAGTGATTCTATTTAATTAAAGCTTTTAGACTTTTAACTATATAAACAATAGTTCCAAGTGAAGGGACCAGCCATTAAATTCAAAATTAAAACGGTGTTATATTTCATTACTGTACAATTTAAAAGGTTAAGTGGATATCTTTTACTTTTTATGAAAATTAAATATCGTCACTTTGTAAGATAAACATCCAGATTATCAATTTAAGTTAAAATGTTATTTTAATTTATTAGAAATTAAATAATAAGGATAAATATTGAAGCGTAAACATCGCCATGATCACATTTGATATACAATGTAAAAGGAGCACTCTTCTTCTGTAAAATAACAACATCACGGGCAAGTGAGATTATCATTTGAAATAAATTTTCAATACCGATATGGGAGAATAGTAAAGCGACCACAGAGGTGAATTTAGGTGGTAGCAGGGTGCTCTGGCCTCTCCTAATGTGGGGGAAATTATATAGAGAATCACTGAAGTATTGCATAAGCAGGTCAACATTTCGGTATCATCAATTTTAGATTTTAAATGATGAATGTAATATCTTTGCAGTATGGTACAGTCGCTAATATCAGAATGTGAGACATCATGTTTTTTTTTTGGTTTCTTTTATCAAATTAGCAGTTGTTGCGTTTGCCTATGCTATCAGTAATACCTGCCTTTTTCGGTTTGATTTGAAAAAAACACATGTTTATGTTCGTTGGTTGTTGTTGTTGTTGTTGTTGTTTATATCATATTGGTATTGTAGAGATCATGAAGTACTTTTTTTATCTGATTTGTGTTACATCTTTTTTGTATTTAATAAAATTATCATTTATAAGATCTTTGATAATCCCTTATATATTTATTCAAACTTATAGGCGTATAGAAGATTTTTTAAAAACCCCTTTTTAATACTTTGTTATTAAAGATCGTATGTTGACCTCTAGATGTCCTTCAGTCTTTTATGACTTTGCTTAGTTATTATGTTGTGCCGGAAAACCGCATATGAAAAATTCTCCATGAACGATTACGCATGAACTTGAGTGCTTTAAACTCCCAATTACATTATGTTACTAAGAATAATCACTAAATTCTCGTTGTGGATCTTAAATGACAAGCTCTCGTTTTTAACGCGTCCTCGCGATACTAACATACAATTGGCAAGTGCTAATAAATTATCTTGTTTATTTTCCGCAGCGTTTTGATGCCAATATTTTTCTTTTTGATTCAGATTTTTTAGTCTTTTTTTTTGTATTGGTAACGAAATATATATTGACTAGTAACAGTTTCACATGTAATACTATGAAAGCTTCATTTATATGCTTTTCTTGCTTTTCTAGTTTATTACATTCTCTTCAGGTTCTGTTCTCCATTTTCTTTGTAAAACTACAAAATGTTTAATCTTATCTTATATTTACTTTTATTAATTACTATTGTCAAATTGACAGAATGTGCTCCAAGTATCTTTAATGTTGGATATCTTTTTTAAGACAGTTTGGGTATTCAAAATCAAGGTGGTTTTTTTTTCATCTGCTTGACCACAATAAACTTTTTTTTTATCAAACATTCAAGTAACGTTTGTTGGCGTTTGCCTGGCGTTTGTCTAACGTTGATGGAATGCACGCCTCGAAGGGAAAAAAAATCTCTTGAACGTATTTTAGACGCGTCCAGGTCGTATCTTGGACGATAATCCGGCGTGTCTTGGACGTTTTATTATGGGATGTTTGTTACAAACACACCCACATACGTTTTAGCTAAATTCGAACTATGTTGAAGCGTATACAATGTGTTCTAAACGTGTCTCAAAATTATCTGTAGCATTTCCAACGCGCTTGTACATGTAGCGTATATATTACGTGCGTGTAACGTACAGGTATACGCTAGAGAAACGCTTGAGCTGGATGAATAAATAGTGCGGTGACAGAAGTGTAAAAAGTCGTCTAGATCGCGAGTTTAATCTCCCCAAATAACACACGGCTAAAAATGGTCTCAACTTAAAGACAAATATGTCTTCTTTAGTTTTTGCCCTGTCGTCAGAATTTCGTACGGTCACATTTTTCAAAAAAGTCGTTTTAATGACTAGTAGTATATTGGAGAGTTTCAACCCCCCTTTTTCAAAATGAAAAATTGTGTATGTTTGCTTACATTTAATTGAAATAGTTTTTCCTGAAGCCATTTTTATATGTCGAAATATTCTATTTAGTATTTTATTTTCTTCTAATCTATAAAATTTGCGAAGTTTGGACTGTTTAAAATTGAGGTAATTTCAATTGCAAATTCAGACACAAACTTTAGTTTCTTCTTCATAGTAGTAATACAAATTACCCCATAATATTTTAAGCATATAGTATTTCATAAAACTAATAAGTGATAAAAATTTCGGAACCAAAATATGAAAAAAAACTTAAGAAATCAATGGAAAAAGAATGGACTGAAAACTTCAATTTCAACACGGAACTTAATCACTTGCCTTCCGTCACATTTTGTGTATTAGTCAATAATTTGCTCTCAACTGATATATGAAATTACTACTTTTTTCGCTATTATATACACATATTTTCAATTAAAGTGCATATATATGGCACATACTTTGTTTGTATATGTTTATAATCTATGTTTTTTTTTTATATAAAACATCAAATATACTTTGTCAGAAAAGTCTTATTGTAAAATCAAAATAATTGACGGATAGTTTCAGTAAGTATTCCGTGATATGTCAAGTCCGTTGCAACTTACTCTATTTAGTCCAAAGAAAAGACAAAAGTCGTTCTATTTTATGCAGTGCTTAATATGCAAAAAAAATCGACTGGAATTTTGAGTCAATTACCCATATAGAGAAGTCGACATTGTATCTGCATGGAATAAAAGATTGGATGAGGTGAACATCAAGATGTTTCATGCACAGACACTTGTTTCTACGAAAAATCATCCTTGTGATTTTCCGTACGGGTATGGATAGTAAACCCTATATTGACAGAAACAAGTGCCTGTGATTTCATGCGATAGCTGTTAATTTGAAGAACTCCGTGCAAGCAGTTTATCATCTTTCATGCTAAAAAAGTTACACAAGTTAACATATTTGTGACCCTTTTAGAGCGAGGAAGCTTCTTATCTGATATTTAATGACGACATACAATTATCGGACTGTTGTCCATCAGTTTCAAATATTTGTATAGAAATGCGTTCTAGAATGCAGTCGTTCAACTGGAGCGCTTGTATATTTTGTTGTAACAAAACATTTTAGAAATATAAAAAACTACTCAAGTTTAAATCAGATGAGCGTATGAAGAATGTTTTATCCGTGTCAGATAAAGTTAAAAAGGAAATAGTTTTCTGTCCATCTTTTAAACTTCAAGCAATCTGTCATTTTGGTTGCATTGCAAATCATTTGCTCAAAACGAAAAAAGACAAAAAAAAAATCCAAACCCGTGGAAGCAGATATCTCAGATCACGATACTGATTTTACTAATTTTATTTTGGCTATGATAACGATTTAATGGTCATTCCTCATGACACCGTTACTTGATAAATATAGATCTTTTCTTCCAACTGACTCTAATTCAAAATATTCTACTTGTAACATGCGGTCTAAACTTATTGATTTCTATCGAAATTCAGTTGTCAAACAACTTCAACAAGTTCAAGGCAAATATAACATAATATATAGTAGCAAAATAACTATTTGAGATGCGATATCAGCTGCTAGGCAATTGAAAACTGACCTCAAAATCTCAATGTCAACGGTAATAGACACAAATAACGGACAGATATTTCATTCCGCTGCAAGTATACTTAGAAAAGACATCGAAACTCTAAAGAAGAATACCCAACTTTGGATGAATGGTCTCTTCCTTCTTCAATTCAGTCAATGCCTTCGTATTTATTGCAATTCATTTTATAGTTACTCGATGAAACTGCATACAGCCAAGACTATTCTCAGGAATTGACACCAGAGAAATTGTGTAAATGCTAAGCAATTGTTAAGTCAATCGTTTGTGTGGCCAATTTTGTTTTACTCTTTTTCATTTAGGATTGGCTTTACAAATGTACCATGGGTTTGGTTCAAAACACCTTGTGGAAACATTGAATGCCAATGGATTTTATTCTTCTTAAAGTAAAGTGCAACACTATCTGATGTATTGCCAACCATGAAATTGAGCGAATTCAAGATAGTGTGTACATCTCGTATAATGTTTTCTCAGAATCTTTGCAGACACGCATATGGATGTCATCACACCTTCCTAAACCCCCTTTTAAATCTCTGTCAAATCTTGGATGAATTGATAGGGATGGTTTGAAGCTGGTATTTTTTTAGGAACAAATGTCTTCGGATTTCCTACAATACCTTGTTTATATTTGTAAAGAAAAACTCAAAATAACGTGTTTGCTTTGAGCAGGAGGAAGTTTCATGTGCAGACCTGTGGCCATGAGTGAAATGATTAGAAATATTAAAACATGTCTTGAAACGGTTGATGAAAATGAAGATGATGAAGATAACGGTTGATTTGGTATTAAGCTTGTTGCACTGGTACACCTAGGTTAGGGGAGTGTTGGTGCGCCCTTTAAAAACAGTTAAACCCCGCCACATTCTGTATGTGTCAGTTTCAAGTCACGAGACGGTAATGCAGTGTTTGTCGTTTGTTTCTATATACTGTATTTGTTTGTTTCTTATTTACTTTGTACACTAATCGGGCCGTTAGATTTTTAGTTTGTTTTACATTATTTATTTCGGGAATTGAAGACTATGCAGTATGAATTTTACTCATTGTTGAAGCCCGTACGGGACCTATTATTGTAAGTTAATTTATGTCTCATTTGGTCTCATTTGCAATCATATCACATCTTCTTTTTTTGTATGGAATACTTTTGAAGTTTGTGGTACGTTGCAAGGAAAAAAAAGGGGGGTATAGGTGCAAAATCTATAATGTAATAGATTTTAACCAGAGTAAAATACACAACAACAGATAATACTATGGAATCAGTAATAATTGTGAGAAAAACCCAAAAGCAACGAGTAGTCTATAAAAAAAACCTGATGTATCCGCAAACTCAATATGAGGTCATATTTGACTGTAGTGTTCTATTGCTTTGGTTTGATACCTCGCCCTATATGATAGTTTAAAAAATAATTTTAAAGTATTGTCCTGCATGACACTTGATGTTTACCTGAAATTAAAATTTGTCATAAGGTTAAGATGCTCTAAACATTTTATTGGTTGAAAACTTGATATTTGAAGTTTTGTTTATAAAACGTCGTTTTATGATTTTTTTTGATAAAAAAATCTCAATGATTAAGGTTTATGTATAATAACAAACATTACTTAAGTCAAAACAGTATCATTTGTATTTAGGTAGAGTTTAGAAATATAAAAAAATGTCAAAATTGAAACCCTCTCAAATTTTCACAGATTTTTACATATGACCTTTGACCTCAATTTTAAAAGATGTTTACCTGAAATTAAAATTTGTCATAAGGTTAAGATGCTCTAAACATTTTATTGGTTGAAAACTTGATATTTGAAGTTTTGTTTATAAAACGTCGTTTTATGATTTTTTTTGATAAAAAAATCTCAATGATTAAGGTTTATGTATAATAACAAACATTACTTAAGCCAAAACAATATCATTTGTATTTAGGTAGAGTTTAGAAATATAAAAAAATGTCAAAATTGAAACCCTCTCAAATTTTCACAGATTTTTACATATGACCTTTGACCTCAATTTTAAAAAAATGTGACCATATCAAGTCTTGACGACAGGCATATTATTATAGTACACGATTTCCTCTTTCCAATGATATATTATATAGGTGTGTGTTCGGTGGGGAGATTAAATTAAAAAAATTCTGCCTTCAGTCACCGCACTAAAAGGCAACAGTAGTATACCGCTGTTCAAAACTCATAAATCCATGGACAAAAAACAAAATCGGGGTAACAAACTGAAACTGAGGGAAACGCATTAAATATAAGAGAACAACGACACAACATTAAAATGTAACACACACACACACACACACAGAGAAACGGACTTATGCTTCATCAAAATTTCCTGGAGTTATAGCGTTCACCAAGCTGTCAGTTTTGATTGGTGAAGAATATCGGAATGATCGGGGAAAACCACCGACTTTTGATAGGGAAACTAACAATCATAGTCAATTTTAATTGGAGTTTAGCGCACCTGCCTCGCCCGGGATTCGGTGATTTGCTTTTGCGCCAATTGGCATTTCATTTGCGCCAAAAAAATCTTTCATTTGCGCCACAAACAATCTTTCATTTGCGCCATAAATAAAACTTTCATTTGCTCCAATAATACAAGGAAATACAGGTAAATAGTATAAAAAATTTACTTTCAAAAACAGAGTTTTAATAAAAAAAAAAACAGTTTTTGTTTGCATAATAAAACATATTCCTAAAAAATCAGTCATCATACAACCTAAAAAAAGGTATGTTAAAACTTCTGTTACTTTGAACATATCTAAAAAGGAGTAAAATTGCAAGACAGTTCTAAGCATTATACATAAAGTTATAATGCTGTCCATATCAGTTGTTATTCAGCCTTTGCAAGTTTTATGGTACACTAAACGATTTTTAATATGATGAATATGATAAGCTTTGTGGGGTCATACAACAATAGACTTAGTTCCTCTGTTTGTCTCTGAACTGACAATGTCCACCTTTACACCTCAAACATTTGAACACTTTATAATTCTAAACCTCAGTTTTGTATAAGAAATGAGTATGACCAAATATCCAGGAGAAATACTGTAGACACAAATCGTATCCACGTTACAGCAATGAATATTTAACTTTTCCGTAATATGTTACCTGTATAATCTGTGAAGTGGCGCAAATGAAGTTTTTATATTTTGGCGCAAATGAAATATAACCTTGTGGCGTAAATGAAAGATAGGATTTTTAAAAAATTGGCGCAAATGCATTGCGCCCCCGGGATTCAAACTCATAACCTAAGTATTGACAGGCTAGTGACACAGCAGTTCTGATGACGAAGACCACTCAGCCAATGAGGGCCCCACGTGACACACAAACAGTATTGACATGCTAGTGACACAGCAGTTCTGATTACGAAGACCCCTCAGCCAATGAGGGCCCCACATGACACAAAACAGTACACAGGACAATTATTTACATTCATTTTTTAAGAGATAACAAAAACTTCACTTTGTCGTGCATTTATTTACCTTAAATGTAAATTTGTTATTTTGAATATTAATCATAATGATGCAATTTAAATAATCCAAGGTTTGCATAACTGAAGTAACAATCAAATTCTACTTTGAAATTTAAATTTAAATTATAAAGTCTCATTATTTCTCAAATTAAGCAAAATTAATAAGTAAAAACATTAATTTTATATATTCTTCAATTTAACAATCGGTTTCAACAAAGTCAGTCATACATTAAGCTTGGAGTGAAATCGTTAAAAACTTTTTACTTTACTTTACTTTTTTTGTTTCATGCACGATATCGCATAAAATGTATCACGATATCACATGAAATGTATTAATGGTATTTCATTCCGTCTATCAATTTTCACAACCTTTTCTACTACTTCTTCGGGTTTGCTTTCAGTATTTTCATTATCTTGTTTCATCAATAGTTTCATCATTTTTATAATATCCAAATGTTTGTCTTTTTCTTTCTTTTTTGAATCATCAAATTGTTCCTTTTCCGTTATAACAATATCATCTTTCTGTTTTTCTTGTTGAATTTTTTGTTTATCCGATTGGAGACGAAAATAGTTTTGCTTAAAACATTCCTGTGTCTTATTTATATCCCTGACTTTCATATTCCTTTCTTTTCGCCACAATACAACCTGTCTTTCACAACATTCTTTGTGAAATCTATTGCGGTGTTTCATTATTGGAGTGATGTCTGTTTTTCTTAAATCTTTGAACTTAATTAGATAATCTCCATTTAATTGAGATATTCGCTTCCGAGATCTTACATTAAGGATCGAATCACCTGCTGCTCCCGTTTGCTCCATTGTTAGAATCCTAGCAGGTCTCGAAATCGTAGAATTAATGATAATGTTACAGAGATATGTAAGAATAGTTCCTTGGGTAGTAAATATGGTTTATTATTGTTATCCTACATGTACAGTGGTGTTAAAAAAGAAACACGTGCTCAAACCACAAAGTAGAATAGCTATTGTTTTTCTACCTGGTCAAAGCAAAGAAATTGAGAAATATAATTTCAGTAATTATTGGTAATTTTCTGAACAGGGTCAGAATAAATACCTTCACTAATTACACTTGGTAATAATGTTTAAATATCTAATCATAAAGGAGATAGTTGAAAAAAGTTTTCGTCTCACTGAATAGTAATGATATATTTACCGAAACAATGCTAAATAGCTGACTGGGAGTTCGAAAGGGTATTATTGGTCGTGAACAGCATATATTTGTCATATAAATACAATATGTTATATTATATATTGCAAGTAAATTTTCTATACAAATTATAACAAATATATTATGTACGCGTGCATATACGGTTTATTCAGTTGACAATAAACTGATAATTGAATTTAGCCTGCATTAGATATATATTACGAAACCATTGGTTTCAATGGGAAATTTTTATATTTTGTTTAAGATTCATAGTGTTTGTACATTTATTTCATTTTCATCGAGCCTGCGACTATTGTCGCGGAAAGCTCGACATAAGGATAGTGATCCGGCGGCGGCGGCTAACTTTTTAAAAGATTCAAATTTAAAAGGTGGAAGACCTAGATGCTTCATAATTTGTATATAAATGCCCCATGTTACGAAGTTTCTGTCTGTCATATGTCCAGTATTCTTCATTTTCATGGTTCAGTGACTACTTGATTATTTTTTTTTTGTTATGTTGATTTTTGTAATAGGATAACTATATTTGGTATGTGCGTATACCTTGCAAGGTCCTTATGGCAGTCAGACGGTTATCGCTTGACCTTTACCTCATTTCATGGATCAGTGAACAAGGTAAAGTTTCGGTGATCCATATCTCAGATACTATAAGCAATAGGTTTAGTATATTCGGTGTATGGAATGAGTGTAAGGAGTACATGTCCAACTGGCAGATGTCATCTGACCTTGACTTAATTTTTATGGTTTAGTGATTATAGTTAAGTTTTTGTGTTTTGGTCAGTTTTTCTTATACTGTATGCAATAAGTTAACTATGTTTGGTATATGGAAAAATTTTATGATGTGCATGTCAGTCTCACATGTTTTATTTGACCGTGACCTCATTTTCACAGTTCATTGCTCAGTGTTAAGTGGTTGTGTTTGGTCTGTTTTTCTTAAACTATAAGCAATAGGTCAACTATATTTGTTGTATGGAAGAATTGTATGCTGTACATGTCTGTCTGCCATGGTTCATCTGACCTTGACCTTTTTTTATGGTTCATTGGTCAATGTTTAGTTTTCTTGGTTAAGTTTGTTTCTTAAAAACTATAAGCAATAGGTCAACTATATTTAGTGTATTGAATGATTGTAAGATGTACATGTATTTCTTGTTTGGTTTAAATGACCTTAAACTCATTTTCATGGATCATGTTAAGTTTGTTTGATTGTCTAAAGTTGTAAAGCTTTATATTTAGGACTATCAACATAATATCAATGATAATTAAAGAAGGCGAGACATTTCAGCGTGTGCACTCTTGTATTCAATTTATCCAATTATGATTATAAATATTTTCACTGTTTTATGTTTCATTGCAGATGACCGTGTTCATTGTTCAACACTGAAGACTTGTATGAATAAATAGAAACTATTTTAATTTAGTTCAAATAATCTTTGTGTGCTCATGGTTGAAAATTGATACAACTGCAAACAAGTCTTCTAGGAGTAGTTCTATCAATTAAAAAGCAAAACGTGAATAAAAAAATGCAGATAACTAACTTTAACTGGTTACTTGTTTCTCAACACGATTATGATATTTGTAAACAGAAGACATCAAATAAGCACTAAACTAATAATGGCCACATTGTTAATCAGAGTAAATAAGTATTGTCGATGTAAGAAAAGTTATAGAGTGAAGTATACTTTTATCAAGGCATCTGCTTGGCTGTTAAACAGTGTTCTAGTTTCTAATGTTTAAGAAGATCTAAGGTGACTAATCCAAATTACGCATTGGGACGAAATTAAACTCTGTTTTTAAG
This sequence comes from Mytilus galloprovincialis, assembly GCF_965363235.1. Lineage (NCBI taxonomy): Eukaryota > Metazoa > Mollusca > Bivalvia > Mytilida > Mytilidae > Mytilus > Mytilus galloprovincialis. The sequence continues at coordinate 75,253,189 of NC_134845.1, read as the reverse complement.
GAATGACTGTAATATTTTTTCTGTCTATGGAGAAATAACATAACAAATGTGTTGAAGACTGAATAACGCGCGTAGGCGGTTTAAAGTGTGCAACACATTTTTTTTTATGTTATTTCAAATAGGCAGAAAAAATATTACAGTAATTTCTTATAATTTATTTCTTAATTCCATTTTAAACAGGAGTTAATCATGAAAAAACGTTGATGACGTCACGGTCACATGACAAAATTATGTCTATGGGCTGATAAACAAAACGACATCAGCCAATCAGAAGACACGTTACATCCAAAATTAAATTATTACCTTATAATAAAATAAATACACTCCGTAGAAAGTTTAATATAATACTCTTGTTCTATCAGGTTTAACATAACTTGACTGTACTCAACTTTGGTCTCGAATTTAAAGCTAGGTTCACACTGCCGATCAGATCAACTCGATGAACCCGATTGTCAAAATTTCTACAACCAAGCTCAACCAAATTCTTGATCGGGCCTGTTTACGACTTTTACCCGACCGCCATCCGATTGTACACGACTTTAACTCGACAATTCGCGACACCATCAGGACTCCATCCCGACAACAACATGCATACTTATTCGATAATTCCGATCAATTCACGATCTTTACACGATCTTTAATCGACTAGCTAGACCAAATCAACTATTTCACGATTTCAGTTTAATCTCGACCAGACCAGATCGACCTAATTGTATATGGGTCGTAGGGATAATCAGGAATTGGTCGGGTATGTACAATTTTGGTATAAAAACGTCCGAACTTTTATTACCAATCCGCTTCGGAGTGGGCATTACGTGATACCCTTGTCCGTCCGTACGTATGTGCGTACGTCCTAACAATATAAGTTTCCGTTCTCCAATTTTTTTTTTGCCTCAAAAAGAAGACGAACAAGAAGGTGTAGACAGCAACGGGCGCCGAGAAATCTAGGTGAGGAAGTGGCTGACACGCCGACCACATGTAGGCAGTATGAGAGACTTACATTAACTTAACAAAGAGGAACCCAATGCTTATGAAAACTTCCTCATAGTGGGCACTGATATGTAATGGTAGTTGTATTGCTCTTTTTTGGAAATGACACCACAAAATGAGACTTGTCACTGGATTAGTACTTACGTTAGATAGCAATATACATAAACTTTACCATCCCCCTTTTCCTTGCTTTCTTACAAATAAAGCATACTGTTTGTGTAATATATGTGCATAAGTATGTGATCAGTATTTTTCATAGATTTGATATCCAGTAGTTGAATGGTTAAAGATACTTATTTCCTTTTTGCTGTATGGTAACAACCTGCATGTATTTGCTTAAAAATATTGCAAAAAGAGGCAAAGATGTCACATATTTCCCCAAAATTTGACCCAAAGTAAAATTTCAATCCCCTGGAGTGATACCTTTTCTGAAACTGTTTACAAATTTATCTATCAAAAGATCAAGAGTGCATTTATTTATAACCAAAGTTTAATAAACGCTGTGTGCCATTTGTTATAGCTTATTTAACGTTACAGTAGAAGAAACAAATGTGTTTGCTGACCCTGTTTGAATTGTCAAAAACGCATGCACATTTTGTTGTTATTTGAACTTTTTACGCGGGGAAAAAGCTTCCGATGAAAATGTTATAGACACAGAAGACATCGCTCATCTATGCATATTTAATTTTATTGCAGTTTTTCATCTTAATCAGATGAATGAGATGAATGTATGAAGAAAGTGATGATAAAGCCTTTTTAAAAAAACAACTTTATAACTCAAAATATTGTCTGAAATTACTCAAATTTAGATACGTGTATTTATCCTCCTTTTTTTCATAGCTGTTATTTTATGAAAGAAAGGAGGATAGTACCTAAATTTGAGTAATTTTAGACAATATTGTGAGTTATGACAAGCAAGAAGACGGTTAGATAATTGATTTAATGTTACAAATAGAAAGAAATGCATCGTTTGAACTAACAAAACGAAAAACGACAAACAGAAGACGCTTTAGCAGCGAGTGTATATAGTTTGTCAAAGTTTATGCAAACTTTGCAAAAGTATGCATATTAGAAACAAATGATCAAAACGTGTGCACGCTGAACTGTTTGTATTGCTAGTGTAAGAACGAAATTCGCTCCAAATAAAACAATATTTGCCTTTCGTCTCCTTTTTGTGTGAAATTACGTAAAAAAGTTCGAATAACAAAATAGGCAGCAATGTGAACTATAGTTGTTATTAATCATTTCAATGTCATTAAATGATTTGGTTTTCTGTGAAGAGCTGTCTCGTTGGCAATTGTACTACATCTACTTTTTTTATACTAGAACAAACATTTCTGGACAAACGAAAAATACGAACAGACAAAACAGAAAATAGCCCCTAAAACAGGTCAATATAATCTTGATCGATGTTCTTATAAACCAACTACGAAAGATATTCAGCAGTTAAATAATAAATGTTATTGCACAATTACTTTCATATTTGAAAAATTCGCCGGATATTCTTCCCTTCCGGAACACATGAGTTCATCTCAGGTTTTTGTTTGGTTATGTGTTGTATAATGGGTTATGTTTTAGTATCTATGTTATGTGGACAGCTGTTTGTCTTCTCGTCGGTTTTCGGTTTTTGCTATGGCTGTGTCGCTTTGTGTTCGACCATTGAGTTTGATTGTTTCTTTGGTGTCTTTTGCCTCTCTTTTAAAATGTTACCTCACCTTGCAAAAGTAAAGAGGAATTTTTATATAGTTATAAATGATGTTGCCAGTATAATTTTGCGGAGGCAGAGTAATGGGAGTTAATCAGATCTGCACACACTTTTAGAGAATCGTGAATCAGTCATGTGTTCTCGTGTATGGGCGAGCAGACATCGAAAAGTGGTCGATTGTGGTCGCAAAGATCGGGTATTGGTCGAGTTGATCTGGGATAAAATAAATACAGAAGTCGCAGTGATCTGGAAGCGATCGGGCATTGGTCGAGTTAATCTGGAAATGATTGGACATTAGTCGAGCAAAGGTCGAAATGAGCGAGTACTGATCGGTAAAATTTTGGTATTCCGATCAATTAGACTGCTACTCGACGAATTATCGATATCTTCTCGATTGACTTGCATCTCGGTCCTTACTCGATTGTTTTTGGCATGTCAAAAACTCTCGGGTAGAAAGTCAGATCGATGACGAGTAAGGTAGACTATCCCGAACATCCTTGTCGATTGAGCCAGACCAGTCTCCCGATCACGTAATTTGTCTTGATCGGGCTTGATTGAGTTGATCTGATCGACAGTGTGAACCTAGCTTTAGCTACTAGGTTCACAGTGCCGATCAGACCAACTCGATCACTCTCAGATTAAGAAATCAGGCTGACTCAATGGACAAGAATTTTAGACTTGGTCTACCTTGGTCGTCATCGATCTGACATTCTACCCGAGAGTTTTTGACATGTAAAAAAAAAAATCGAGTGAGGATCGAGAAGCCAGTCACTCGAGAAGAGATCGATAATCCGTGGAGTAGAGGTCGAATTGATAGGGAAAGGGTCGTGTAGAGATCGAGTTTGTTCGGAATACAAATATTTTACAGATCAGTATTCGATCAAATCTCGACCTTTGCTATACTAAGATCAGATTATTTCCCGATCAATGCCAACCTGTTTGACATGTGGTTTAGACTAACTCGACCCATGTCAGATTGCCTTATGATCACCGCCGCGACTTCTGTATTTTGTTTATCCGAGACCAATTACGCGGCGACCACTGCTGACCACTCTTCGATTTCTATATATTCGACCATACACGATTATACATGACTGCTACACGATTCTCTAAAAGTGTGTGTAGATATGATTAAATCAAGGTTCAAACTGCCGATCAGATCAACTCGATGATCCCGATTGTTCCAATTTCCATGACCAAGCGTGACCAAATTCTTGACAGGGCATGCCTATGACTTCTACCCGACTGCTCTCCGACTGTACACGACCTTAACCCGACCATTCATGACTCCATTACGACTTAAACCCGACCACTAATTGAATACATATTCGATAATTCCGACCAATTCACGATCTCTACACGATCAACATGACAGACCAAATCAACTATACTCGATCTCAGCCTGATCTCTGCCAGACCAGATCAACTTGATCGTATAGGGTCGTAGGGATAGTCGGGCATTGGTCGGATATGTACAATTTCAGTATAAAAAACATCTGATTTTTTTTTATATCACCCGCTGCAGCAGAGGAGGCACTAAGTGTTTCCCTTAAGTAAGTACGTATACGTACGTCCCAACAATTAGTTTCCGTTCTCTAATTGTATTTCGCCTCAACCAGATTTTATAAAACGCAATACCATAAAACACAGATCAAGTGGTAATTTGGGTAGTGTCACTTTGCCGTTCTTGAGAAATCACTCTTCTAACGTTATATGCAAGCTTGGCATTATCTGTGTCCAAAGGACACGATCCCCGTTTATTTGGTTAAATTCAGTAGTTTACATAATGTCTGAGTAAAATTATACATTTAAAGTATCTACATGAAATAAAGCCGTTGGATTGTTTGGCAAGGTGGTTAGAAATTAGATAGACAGGTTGATAGCTGTGACTGAGCATGAAGAGAGCGTACAACACAAACAAAAAGGAGTAGACAGCAAAGGGTGCCGATAAATCTAGATAATGCAGTGGCTGAAAAGGCGACCACTGTGTGGACAGTATAAATAGTAATCACAAAAATACTGAACTCCGAGGAAAATTTAAAACGGAAAGTCACAAATAAAATGGCATAATCAAAAGTATGAGCGACTCACAGGAGCTGAACAAAGAGGACTCCAATGGTAATAAAAACTTCCTGCGAGTAAAGTATAACGCTGATTTGTTATGTGAGTTTTACTGCTCTTTTCTTCAAATTAGATTTGTCACTAGATTAGTACTGATGTTAGATTGTAATATGCATAAATATAACTCCCCTTTCCTTGCTTTCCTACAAATTAAGCCTACTGTTTGTGTCACATATGTGCATATGTATGTACATGTAATCAGTATTTTCCATTGATCTGATACCGAGTAGTTGAATGGTTCAATATATTTCTTTTTGGTGTATCCATGGCAATAACCTGCCTTTTTTTTACTAATAATATTGCTAAAAGGGGGTAAAGTTTCACACGTTTTCCCAAATTTGGTCAAAAATAGATCTAGAATTTCAATCCCCATGAGGATAACTTTCCTGAAACTGTTTTCATATATCAATCACGAATTCAAATAAAAAGCATTTGTCTTTAGTCACATATTTTAAAAATAAAATTGTATTTAAAGCGTATGAAAAAAGGTGTTTGTTAATATTTGACCGTGTAGTAACATATATAGTTATTAATGTCTATGTCATTTGGTGTCATGGGGAGAGTTGTATCACTGGCAATTATACCACATCTTCTTATTTGTATACTAAAAAAAAATTCTGGACATACGGAAATTACGGACAATCAAACAATAATAGCCCATTGAACAGCCAAATTATAATATTGATTTCTTAAAAACTAACTTTGAAGGCTACATTAATCATCAGCTGTCTAATAATGAACTTGGATACACAATTAATTTTATATTTGAAAAATCCTCTGGGGCCAAAATGCAGAATCTACTTCCCTTCTAATACACCTGCGATCATCCCAGGTTTTATTGGGGTTCGTGTTGCTAAGTTTTTAGTTGTATATGTTGTGTTATGTAGACTTCTGTTTGTCTTCTCGTCGGCCTTCGTTTTTTGCTATAACTGTTGGTGGTACATTTGAGTTTGATTGTTACTTTTGTATCTGTGTTTTACACCTCCTTGCAAAAGTACAGACGCGTACTGTACATGGAGGAATTTGTGTATAGTTAAAAATAAATAGTGACAATATATTTTTGCAGACGCAAAACTATGAGAGTTAATCAGAGCTGCACATATTTTATGAGAATCGTGTATCAGTAATGTATACTCGTGTATGGCCGAGTATAGATCGAAGAGTGGTCGAATGTGGTCAGGTACAGATCGGGTATTGGTCGAGTTGGTCTGGGATAAAAATAAAATATAGAAGTCGCAGTGATCATGAAGTGATCGGGCATTGGTCGAGTTGATCTTGACCACATATCGTATAGGTTGTCCTTGATCGGGAAATGGTCGGATATTAGTCGAACAAAGATCGAAATGATCGAGTACTGATCGGTAAACTATTTCTATTCCGACCAAACTCGATATCTACACGATCCTTTCCCGATCAATTCAACCTCTACTCGACGAATTATCGATCTCTTCTCGAGTGACTGGCTTCTCGATCCTTATTCGAATGTTTTTGACATGTCAAAAACTCTCGGGTAGAAAGTCAGATCGATGACGACTAAGGTAAACAAACCCGAACATTCTTGTCGATTAAGACAGACCAGTCTGCCGATCGCTTAATTTGTCTTGATCGAGATTGATCGAGTTGGTCTGATCGGCAGTGTGACCCTAGCTTAACAATCATAACTTTTCCTCTTCAAAAATATGTTGTCACTATTTATTTTTTTACCTGTACACAAATTCCTACATGAACAGTACGTGTCTGTACCTTTTCAAGGAGGGGTAAAATTTATAAAAGAGAGAAAAGATATCAAAGGAACAACAAAACCCAAGGTCGACACAGCGAATAACGAAAACCGACGAAAAGACAAACATTAGTCCACATAAAACAACATAGAAACTCAAACTTAGCAACTCAATATCCAAAATAATCTTGGATGATCTCAAGTATTCCGAAATTAGGTCAAGGTTAGGTGAATCCTGACAGAAGAACAAGGATCCTATATATCAATTCCAACAGTTTAAGTATCTAATTAATTGTAAAAGCAGACGTAATCGTGTGATTGCAGTATTTATGTAGTTTGCTGGTGCTTAATTCCATTTTCAGCACTCTTGGATTAAATATGGCGGTCATGTTATAATTTGAATAAGTCAAAGTACCCTGTGAGAACGATTGTATTTATCCAAGAACAATGGCAATCCGGATTCCCAGTCAATCAGTATGGTTGATAATTTTATACCATTTAAAACAAATGTCGTTGTTAATCACTGACTTTTATACATGTATAAGTGCTCTTTAGTGAGTAAATTTTGACCCAATTTTTATTTCAAAATTCAATACGCCATATTATTATAGTAGTTAATTTGAGCTTGATTCACTATAACTCTATTTACAGGTGAACGTCATTAAGGTTCATCATAACGTTTTGGCTAATATGGCCGTTTTTACATCACAATTTTGATCTGAGTACAGACAAACCTGCAAGAGTTTTAAGGGATGGCAGGAACTAGATGTTTATATTTCAAATGCATTTCATGTTTCAGAAAATTATAAACTTTACTAGATTTTGCCCTTCAGTTTTTTTCGTTCCTGCAGAAGGTGCCAAAATAAACTAAGTTGGGAAAAAGGTTAGAGAATATCCCCTCGTATAATAGATGTTGTGAGTAGTATTGATTTAAGTAGACAATAGATGAACAATAGACATCTGCAAAAATTAGGTGATTTAAACTGTGGAACTAAGTGGATCGTATCAAATGAAAATCGGGTGCTTGTTTATTTTGCTATCTTCTGCTGACTGGAAAACTGCACATCAAAATCCAGATAAGTTTTTAATTTTCTGAAACGTATACAACTGTTACATATCTAGTTCCTGCCATGCTTTAAAACTTTCCTAGATTTATCAGGTTGTCTGTACTCATTGGAAATTTTCAGGTGTAAACCACGTGGTGTAAACACGGCCATTTTTTTCAATTCCTTATGAAGAACCTTAATCTCTATCGTCAAACAAAAATCAAGTTTCTCAAACTACAAATTATTTACCTGTATTCATAAAAATCAACTGTTGGAGAAACATGTACATACCCAGTAAACAAGCAAAAAATGCCATTTTGACAATAACACGATTTAGCATTTTGCATGTTTGCCTTTTTGGTGTGAATTATCCATTCATAACGTTTCTGCTGTCGAAATTTATCCGGGAAACATGTGTCATACGCACAATAATCAATAAAATACAATCTGTATTATTTTTATTATAAAAGATTGTAGATATTTAACAGTTTGTTTACTTCTTTTATTTCGGCTTCAAGATTCACTTCCCTGGTTCACTGCCTCGACTGAAATGATAAACATTGTCTTGTTAAAATATATCATAACATTTACGGTACACGCTTTTATGTAAAAGTTGCAAATTCGATGATTCCAATATTTGAAAATCCATTTTGTTTTAATTTGAAGAGCTTAGAAAAAACAAAAAGGACCAAAATTATATGAAAGGAGTAAACTAAAACAAATACCAATCTTAAAGTAAAATTCGAATCGAAAAGTCCTTTAACAAATGGCAAAATCAAAGACACATACACATTAAACGAATGGAAAACAACTGTCATATTCCTGACTTAGTACAGTAATTTCCGTACGGTGAAAATGGTGAAGTAAACCTGTTTTATAGCTAGCTAAACCTCTCATTTGTATGGCATTTGCATGAAATTCCATAATATTGAGAGCAATATGTGACCAGATAAAACTGGCATAAAAGGTAAACATATCAAAAAGTGGGACACAGCAGTAAACACGGTGTTATAACCTCAATGTTTATATACATGTTTCCATGGATAGGAAATGGCAAAATGTAAGGTATAAGTATTCATGTTAAAATTAAAACAGAAAATCAGCTATTTTTGTAAGCTTTATATTAGTTGAATATTGATCATGCACTAATTAGTTCTAAGTACAAACTTTTTTTCAGATTTCATAGTGAGGCTATTTATGAATTTAAATGAGTGTCATTTGTGAAATCTATATTTGTCAAGTCAGGATTAGTCTATATTTTTTTTAAACCAATACATTGGTTATTTAACTTTTAAATCTGTTTTCAAGATCAGTTTCTTCGAAAGTGGTTTACTTAGATGGATAACTTTTAGCGCTGCGAACATTTTTCTAAATCTCAGTTTGGTCTTGAAAATTATATATTGCGTTTTCCAGAGGAGAAAAAAATCAGGATTTCGAAACTGAAAACATACAATCTTAAATTCCATAGCAACTGCCAGATGATAAAACATCGATAGTACCGATCGTTTGATGAATCGTTTTGGTTATAAATATCTTAATGTATACGTATGTAATGATACAACTATATCTGAACTTCGAAAGACTCTATATATTATATAACATACCACTCTGTGCTAAAAATAGAAGATATGCTATCATTATTTGACTGTCAGATATTGCATAATTTACATTTAATTAATCAAGATTGTCAAATGTATCGCTAAACAACGCGTTCTCTGAGAATAGCTTTACGAAATTAAGTGGTATCAATCCAGGTATTTTGTTTATATAAAGGTATGTGATACATTAATTCTTTAACAAAAAACTCAAGAGTAAAATCTTTTCTACAGACATGCCGATGGTACCCGTAAAGTTAGGACCGTTTCATTTACTTTGGATCTATTATGAAAATCATGTAAATTTCGGCTCTTTATAAATAAATCTTTGAAATTCGAGTAAAAATATTGGTAAATTAAACACATTTGAAATTTGAAAACTTGCGATAAATTGGTCAAAAGAGTCTCTTAAGAGTTGATATGATTTAAACTTACCAGCATACAGAGTCAGCAAATTGTGCACAGCAAAATTCTTCCTGTTCGTTACCTGGCGGACAACGCCCCCGACAACATTCGAAATTTGATGGACAAGTGGTAACACCACCTGTAACACAATGGAATGTTTTTGCAAATCATGTTATAAAAACATAGCAATCAATAATTATTGCATTTCATAACAACTTATCTTTAATACTGTTTCATTGTTTATTTTTTTCATCTTTGATAAAATCTGAGGACTTTGATCAGGAAAGGTTTTTTTCAAATTTTTCAAAACGTTCTCCCGTTTCCCCATATATTATTTTAGTCTTCTGATTTTAGGTTAGCAGCTATCGTGCGATTCATGCTTTAATTTGTAATTAGTATTACCATTCTACGAATGATGATTCCTTGAATATTTAGCACTTATAAAACAAAAGTAGAATTATGATTCATTGCAAACCTTTTTATCTGATGAAATTCAGATTCATTTAGCCATGATATATAATTTTTTTAATTTTTGTTGTGCCGCTTGCATTGTTGATAAATTTGTATATTGTTTTTCGGATAATCAATTTTTTGCGTCCAGGTTTTTGATCGATTATAAATAAAAATAAAATTATTTAAGAATCTGTGATAATTTTATTACTTACATGGTGTAGTTGTATTTACTGTAGGTGTCGTTGTCGAAATAGGTGTACAACAAAACATGTTGCCACAACAACCGTGTGTATCTTTCACTCCATCACATGTTTCACCTTCACTCATACATGTAGAACCAACAGGACATGTGTCTGGGAATAAAATGTTGTGTGATTAGCAGATTTCTCACAGTGGCGACTGCTTTGTGATTAATAAGGGAGCAACCATTTAACTTCAAGAGAGGTAATGTTTTTTGTTTGAGTCAGAATAACTATATTGACTTTTTTTAACGCTACCTATCAAATTATTTTTTTCAAAATTTAACACTATAATGTATGGGGGAAATCTGGATTTAGAATATCTTTTTTGTCCTCTGCTTGAACAGAATATTAATTTTCTTCAATTTGGGGATCAGAATATTTTTTGGGGGAAAAACAATACCCCCCCCTTTTGAAGTTAAATGATCATTCCCTTATGAAAAGATGATTTCATTAAAAAAAAAAGTGGTATATATACTAACATGGCTAACTTGTCGTTGGTTGTTGTCTTTCATATTATGTTTTTTCTTTTACATTCATAGCATTTGCTCGGGTTGTAATTTTTTGAACATGTTTCTTCTTTGATTGAGCATTTTCTAATTTGTAATCGGTATAATTTCTTATTATTTATAAACATATATTGTAGTGTGTATGTTTAGATTCATTCAACAGTCGTCGAAAAGCGTTAAAATAGAGATTTTCTAAATACTTTTACCCCTATAATGATGAACAAATACATGTATTTTGAAAAAGAAATTGTTAAAAATGTAAAGCAAAAATATTGTCCAAAATTTACTTATCAAAACATACCGCCCTTGATATTGACACAGCAGTTGCTTCTTATCTCTTTTCTGGTAATAATATAACATTGTACAATGTGATATTTTGAGTATTTGAACAGTCTATTGTCTCGCATATAAGAGGGGCCCCTCATATAAATTCAGGACATTCACATAATCAATATTTTATGTAGGACGGTACGAAATCCTACGATAATGTTTTTTAAATTAGTAACTTACCAGTACATTTACAACATGGTTTCCCACATTGACATCTTACTGGCAGTGTCTCCACGTTCCCTCCTAACGAGCTGCATGTTTTAGAGGTTGAACAATACCCACCATAAACATCGGTACATGTATTATAGTTTGCCTCACCTGTAATTTAAAACAAATCAGTGTAATTGTAATTGTTAAAAAAAACCAAATGTGTCATACAAATCTAAAAAAAAGTGAAATACACTTTGAACAAATGTAAAACATTAAAAATCAGATATGTATTGTATTCAATGGTTTTAGATTTATTTAAAAGCTTTGACATACATTTCAGAAACTGATCGTAGTAGCTGTATTTAGATGTGATGTCCAATTAACTCACAACCTCTGCACATTGTTATATATTTGATAGATTCATTCATCTTATAAAAAAGTCATTGAAAATAATCACTTACCTTTAGTTACAATGAAAGCCACAAGCATCACGAACAGAGAAGTTTTCCCCATGTTATTTATTTTTGAGGTTTACAACAAGAATGAGTGAAATAACGAGCGTGATAGTTTTATAATCTGAATGAGTCATGTCATTACCACGTGGCCAATGGACCATACATGATGCTGCTGTTGGTTTATGATTGATCCATACGTCTTTAGCGAAGGAGTACATAATTATGATAGGCGTGTTCAATGTCTGTGACCAGATAGTGATCGACGAAGAACACTATAACATATGGTCTGCATGACGATCAATGCATGCGCATTGGCGGACAATTACTCTGGTAAAGCATCTGGTTTTCGCGCCAATTTTAAGTCCATGTGGTCCCACCAGATCTTTCCTGAATTATATACCAAAATAGAATTTTCGAATTGTAATCATAAACGCTTTGCTACTCCTTTTTGCTTATTACCGAAATCATTCGTTGTCCTACAACAATCGGCTATTATATTTTACAAAAGCTAGATTATTTGATCGAATCCATGATTGTTTTTTTTAAAGAATAATAGTTATTTTTTTTAACCTAAAGGCAGTTCACTTACCAGCTGACTTGCAACAGCTTTCACGGTCAATGTACGTTGTGATATTAATAGTTTAACGAATAGAATGTTCTTAAGATAAAACTTACTATGTACTTGTTAGTTAGTTAAATTCTTAAATACATACGTATATGAATGCAAATCATCTAAACGGAAAAACGATGAAAAAAAAATCCAAGGAAAATTATCAAATGGCAAAATTAAAATCAAACATATCAAATGAGTGCGTACAAGTGCTATTCCAAATAGATGGAAAAGTAGGATAGAAGGTAGTTCTAAACTTGATAATACAGTAAATAAATTAGTAGATAAAGTTAAAAAAGATCCAAAATCTTGTAAATTTTATATAATTTATTTCTTGAGGATAATAAAGTTTTATCACTATCTTTCCGTGACAAATGGGAAATAGACTTAAATATACAGATTGAAGATTGGAATGCAGTTATTCCATGCCCTTCGTTATTACCAAAAATTCGTTTTTACAAAATTTTCAATTTAAGATTGTTCATAGGATTTTACACTGTAATTCCTTTTTATATAAATGTAAATTAAAAGAAACTGAACTATGCACATTTTGTTCAAAAGTTAGAGAAAATATTTTTCACGTTTTTTGGGAATGTAATGTAACACAAAACTTCTGATTATCCATTATAGATTGGATTAAAAATTATGAAGTCTTCTTGCCTTTTAGTGCAAAAGAGGTCATTTTAGGTGTGTCTGAGGATTTTTTCAACAGTAAAACAGTTAATAATATCTTGTTGTTACTTAAATATTATATATACAAATGTAGATGTAAGAGCATATTGCCCACAAAATATGGTGGGATAGAATATTTAAAGTCTTGGATTAAAATAGAAAAATACTCTGTATGTTTCTTAACCCCTACACAAAAAATAAAAATGGATCAGAAGTGGCAATTGTTAGAAGCAGCATTTAATTAACAAAATCAATTGTAATATTTATATCTTATTATACCATTATGATTTAATCGATCTTACAAGTATTAATTAGCTTTTTATACTTTGTGTCTAATGCTGTATTATGTAATTTCACATGTTTCATCTTGAAAAATAAGATAATTACAAAAAAAAACAATACTTCATATTGGAAAGAATGTGGGACTAAAACAAAGGCATATTTTGTGGTATTATAAACGTGATCGTTATAAAACAAACAAATATGTCAACAAAGAAAAACAAAAAGCATTTAAGCAAAAATGAAAGACGAGTCACAAAAAAATGACCACATGACAATAACTGATTGTAAGGATGCATAAGTACCGAACCATACCAAAAGAATATAACCAAAAATGGACTACACAGTAAATTGGTATTTACGTATTTATCTTGTTGACGTGTTTAACTCGGTGTTGGCTACTGACTCGGATTTTTTTTTCGCTTTATCACTTTATTACAATTGAAAAGAGGGTTACTACTGGTGCTTTTATTTATTTTCAAAGACTTTGTATTTTAGTGGTATTTTCATACAAAAATGTTTGATTTTCACCATTGATTTCCCCCTTGTAGTCTTTGTAAAATTTGCACTTTTAAAAAATTACCACCATTGATTTCCCCCTTGTAGTCTTTGTAAAATTTGCACTTTTAAAAAATTGTGCAGAATTTATCTTTGTTTCAAATAAAGAAATACTTGGCATGTGGAAAGCTTTATCCGGTACTGGAGACAAAATTTCACATGACATGTCATTGCATATAAGAAAATACCCATCACTTGAAGTTAACCAATCAAACTTTTTCTTTTTAATCTGTATACAAACTATGGGAACCATGTAACCTCAAGTTTACAAAATATTCTATGTAAACACCAAATGAAAAAATATGGTGCTTTGAAACAACAAAGATATATGTTGATGATCAGGAAATGTTTTACTGTGATGAAATGTAAGATTAATTTCTTACAACTGTCAATTTCAAGGGACCTTTTTTTCGACCCATTTTCGTATGCAACCAGATGTGACGTACTATGATTTGGTGGTATTACACCCCATTGTCTGTGCAATTTTATTCCTAAAGTCTTTTACAGATTCACCATCGTTGAAAACATTTTGATAGTTATCTGTGCATTCACATAAAGCACACTCTTTTGATATTTTTCATTAAAAAATAGTTTCCTTAATTGGTTGTATAAAGCTTAATAATTTCGACCTACAGTTTTTGATAATATTGAGAATGGAAATAAGGGATTGTGTCAAAGAGACAAAAAAAAACGATCAAAGTGCAGAGAACAGCCCTAGACCACCAATGAGTCTTTGACACAGCGTTTGTTTATTTTGCGTATATAAAGATTAAGAATTGTCTCATTTGTAATGGTTGTATGTCTATTATTTTCTGGTATGTCGTTGCTCCATTGTTTCATGTTATCTTTTTTTACTTTTTGCTTTATAAAATACCGATAGCAGTTTTCATAGTTAAGTTCTGATAGCTAGAATCTTTTGTTTTAAGGATATCTATCATTTTTCTGGTATTGTCTATCTAACATGTCCAAGTATTAATACTTCGGCTATCCAGTTTTTTTTCAAACTATAGAAATATTGTTCATGTATTTATTTTCATCAATAAATTTATAAATAAAGATCATACTACTGTTTATTCAGAATTACTGATTTACATATTAGTTTCCATGTTTTATTTCCACATAATTTTATTGCGTATTTATCTATTGATTAAATTATTGATTGCTGTATAATATGTTGACATATACTTTTACTATTTCATGCTGTGAATATTATACAAAACGTCCCACTTGTTGTTTGTTTTCACATCTGTAAATGAATTTTTAATGAAATGTACTATCAACTATACCATCCTAGACTGATAGACCATATGTCGTTTTGTAAATGTATGTTTTTGTTTATTCGATCACTTAACGGCCATTATAAAATATCACTAATAATGACAAATGCACATTTCAACAATACACGTCCCTTCAGTGGTGCACAAGTCAATAACATTCGAATAACCCAAACTTGAAACAAAATATAGTTTTCAATTTAGAATAACTTCAACAAAACTACCAGCAAATTTCATGACAAAATATGCGTTTTTGTTATGCAAATCAATGAAGTAATGACTACTGATACATTCGGGAACAAACGATCAACCTGCAGAGGTACAAAATCGAGACAGTTCGAGACTTCTCTGACGCATTTTATTGACACAAAGCTCATAGGAAATACGAGATATTAATTTACAATTACTGCATAATATATACATTATATAGGAATGAATAGGCCGGAATTATTTTTTAATACAATAAGTGAAAATTAAAAGCTACGAGGTTAATAGTAGTCTTACAATTTATTTTTGAAGTAGAATCTGAAAGTTCGAATTTTTCAAATCTTTTATTTCTTCTTTTTATCTAATTCATATATTATTTTGTTAATTTGGGGATTAAAATCGACCTTCTGTTATCCAGTTTATTTCTAACAGTCGAAGTATTTTCTTTTCATCGATATGACCGTAGATTATATTGTATTTGATCCAACTGAACATCATAACTGGTTTAGGTTTCGTTTTTTTCCCATATAGTTTCTCTGCGTATTTCTCTATTTATCAAGTTATTGATTTTATATATATATATCAGACACATATACTTTTACTATTTCATGCTCTGAATACAAAAAAAAAAACATTCCGTCAAACATTTTTTGGTAACATCTGTAGATCAATCGACAATCCTCAGCTGACTCCGCTTCTCTCCTTTACATGAGGTACGGAATCGGCCAAGTTGTGATGATTGATCTGTAGATAAATGATAAAAGCATTTTACTTTTAAGTATATTCTCCTTGATTGAGGTCATTTCCAGTATTAAACATTTCATATTTATACTATTCATAGCCTTCTAAGTTCAAAAATATATGGTTGCTAAGGTGTTTTAAGTCGTTGCTAGGGACTTGACCTCTGACCTTGACCAAACTTTGTAGATCTTCTAATGCTGAATATTTTTGCAATTCAAAGTTTCTTTCTATCTCTAACCACTTTTGAGTTATAAGCAAACAATCATCATTTCGGACCCCAAAAACAGTTTTGGTGCCCTAGTTCCATAACAGTTGGTCCAATATTTTAAATTCAACATAACAAATGTAGATCTTGACAGGACACACATTTTCTCTGTTACATTTTATCAGCCATCTTTTACGGTTATTGAGTTAATTTGATAACAAGCTAAGGTCAAAATCTAGGTCATGACTTTGACCTTTGACCTTAGATTAATTTTCATGGTCACGTGAATTGATGATCATTGGTGATGATCCTAGGTGGCTACAACTTACGGTTTCTGAGTTTTAGTGGCCAACCGACATTGGTTAATTTTCAAAGGGGCATAACCCTACCAATGAGTCGTTGAAACATTTCGATTCAAATGTAATAAAGAACCAAGGTCTGTTCTTGAACAAATTCCACCATTTGTTTTTTTCTACCTATTATGGTTATGGAGTTAGAATGATAACAAGGTTTTCGGTGTTAGGGAGATAACCGCTGTAAAGCAAATGTTACGGGGTCATACCCTCACCACAAGATAGCTTTTTGTCAACCAATAATAGATACCTAATATCATTTCAACATGTCGCGTACTTTTTTGGGGAAATTTCGTTAAAGTTTGGCGGAAAGAATAATAATAATCAGAAGATATACAGTAAGGTCTTTCCTTATAGAAAAAGGAAAGACCTTAACTATACTCATGGAAAATTGAAATTCAAATTAAAAAAACACTTTTTTATTTTTTTGTTAAATAATTTGTTGAAATAGAACTAGTTAAACATTATTTAGATAACACCTGAGTTTAATCAATAAATATCGACTCTATCAGTTCTAATATGCACATGCAGCTACTGTACTCGTAAACACTAAAACAGATGTTTTTATCCTCATTGTTTTCAACACTTAAAATAACCAAATTTATAAATTTATATTATTGACTCCTTGTAACTGGTCATCCACAACTCATAACTGGATCAAGGTGGCAGATATCCAGCGTGAGGGAAGCAGGTGGCACATATCCAGCGTGAGGGAAGCAGGTATGTCGCTGTGATAATTGCACGTATTGTTGGTCATCACCATTCCACTATAAGTCGTTTTCAGAATAAAAATCAGGCAAGAAACGATGTTAAAGACCTTCCGAGGTCAAGAAGACCCCATATAACATATGTTAGGGAAAAAAAAGCATAAGGAAGGTTGGTCAGAAGGAAACTTATTGCAAACAATACAATCATAAAAAGAGAATGATGACCATACAGGAGCCTTTAAGGTAACACGATACCGAATGACGTTACGCCATGAGTTATCGTTCCTGACGTTATCGAATAACGTTCAAACATATAAGCCAATGCAGCAGGTTTTGTGTGTCATGGTAACTTTCCCTAGATGCAGAGTGCCGAGAGTTTTGATGCAATACGTAGCGGTTATTTGACATAGATTGTTTTATCGTTTTCAGGCAATCATTCTGCTCATAGATTGTTAATCTTTAAAAAGTATTACTTTACTTTTTAAATATTCTGTTTCTTTGATATTTTTAGCATCTTCACACTTTATCTATATATGTTCTTATGCATAACAGACACAGTTTTATCACTTTATTTTTTTTCTTGGTCTAGATATAGGAAGATGTGGTGTGAGTGCCAATGAGACAACTCTCCATCCAAATAACAATTTATAAAAGTAAACCTTGGTTTATTTTTGCAATAAATACTTATTCATGATTCACGCCGTATCCCCATGAAATTTTGTTTTGAATGTAGAAATCTAATTTATAGAAGCTTAGGATGATGTGTGAAAAAACGGGGAATTTTACAACTATTAACGCGTTTTAAATTAAATGGTCATCAAAAACACCTCTCGGACAAAATTGAAATTTATTTGGATGAGAATATGGATGTAATTAGGGGGGAAGTACAATACAAGCAGACGTTGAAAATCATACAGAAAATAGTTTGTTTGTATGGAATGTAAAAAAAGTGGTTATTTAGCCGAATAACTTTTCCTGTGTTCCATGTGTAAACAGTCTCAGGAATGTATTGGTCTGTACAGAGTAAATTCGATATATTTTTGGAAATATTTTAAAATACAATGCCAGCTTTGTAATCGTATAAACCAGGTCTACTCAGGACGGACAGCAACATCGGAATGAAGTATTATAAAGTTAACGAAGGCTGAGAAATATATGGGCACTTGATTCGGCAGAAATAAAATAACAAAATTCAGGTTCCGTTACAGTCTGAATAAAGCCAGCCCCGAGTAGCCACTTCCGTCTACAAACGCAAGTTGATAGTTGGGGCTGGCTGTAGTCAGACCGGTTCCGTGTTCCCTGATTCCGTTATAATTTTTTTCTTGAAATTTACATGCAAACGACTGACTTTTTATTCAAACGGCAAGAGACTGTAAAAAAGCTAGATCTTGAAATCATTTAGATTTTATATTCGTGTTAATTTACGCTTGCATGGGTATTCGGTGTTTTTTTAGTTTTGAGTTGGAAATAATGTACATGTACAAGCTGGGAGAACAAAAGACTGAAAGAAAATTAACAAAGTTACCTTTTCGGGCTCTAAGGGCCATATTGCTCGCATACTAGGCGTCGGGAAAGGCCCGGAAAGTTTATTTCTTAAAATTAGTTTTTAGAACAAGTATATAAGTATATATATATATAAAAAAAAAAAGATGTGGGATGATTGCCAACGAGACAACTGTCCACAAGAGACCAAAATGACACAGACATTAACAACTATAGGTCACCGTACGGCCTTCAACAATGAACAAAGCCCATACCGCATAGTCAGCTATAAAAGGACCCGATAAGACAATGTAAAACAATGCAAACGAGAAAACTAACGGCCTTATTAATATATATTTTAAAAAAGGACGAAAAACAAATATGTAACACATAAACAAACGACAACCACTGAATAACAGGATCCTGACTTGGGACAGACACATACATAAATAATGTGTATAGCGTCAGTTAAAATTTTCCCGACCATCATCGCGGATGCCCTGCCTCTATTGCAAAACCTACCTACATGTATTGTATTTATTGTTAACTTGTTCTCGTCCTGAACATGCATGAAATATTTTCCACTGGACGTTAACCAACCAATAATCAAAGCAATCAATCCTACAATTTACACCCGTAACTTGGAACTTTAGTTGTTAAAATTTAAATCATTGCCTCTAATTTTTTCAAAAATACGACAAATTTTAAACGCAGACCGCGAGGAAGACCAAAATTGAACAGTTACTCAAAACTAAATATATATGTTACCGCTTGCTCATTATGGAAGTGGGGTAACATGATACTTTATTTATAATTCAGTCCCTCCCCGTAATCGATCTCTCTTACCTACGTAATGTAGTAAGCGGAATATAACGACTGAATTATTCGGGTTAACAGTTTGGAAGGTTTGTCCGACTTGCTGAGGAAACAAGTAACACATTTACACCACGCAGAGTACACTATACTACATGTATTGTATGTACCAAGTCAAGAATATGACAGCTGTTTATCATTCTTTTGATGTTTTTCAGCTTTTGATTTCGTCATTTGATAAGGGATTTTTTCGTTTTGAATTTTTCTTGGAGTTTTGTTTTTTTATTTTTTGTAATGTGTATTTTATCAGGATCATTATTTTTCCTCATTATTTTCACAAATAACAGAATTATTGATCTTTTTTGAGTGATGCATCAAATGTGCCTTTTATAAACAACTGTTTTCAAAACTGTATTGTATCGTCCCGAGCATGCATGAACTATTTGCCACTGAACGTTAAACAACCATCAAACCGAGTAATTAAAAAACTGTTAAATGAATCAAATGTTTTAAAATACTATATTTCTGCATCACGGGATGCAGTGATGATACGACCATTGTCTAATATGATGGAGTTAAAAATCAGTAATTCGGATGAATCTCACGTGAAATGTTTCATTTAATTTTCACGTAAATCTGAAGGTACTTTTTATGGTTTCAATCAAATTTTAGAACAAAGATATTATTTAAATAATTTTATTTCAAATATTTACGTGAACTTAACGTGTAAAAAATTCCGGTGATTTATGCATGAACTATTATCATAAATTAAGATTCACATGGAACCTGTTCACGCAAGTTTCAAGTATATGCTCGTTTGATGTGAAAATCAGACGATATTAATATTAATTCATATGAGTGAAATTCCTTGTGCAGGATGAAATAAAATTATATTTGATTCAGTAGAATTTTATATTGCATTTAATACTAGGAACTTTACGACAGTCGACAGGGGAAATGAAAATAAAATATACTCATTCAGATCCCGACACATATTTTTCTCTCCATTTCTCTGAGAAGGAATAACGTTATATTCCGTACACCATAACGTCACACGTTTTTGGTCAAGTTCTAGGCCTATCGATCAACTTTGAAGCCATTTATTTCAAAAACAAGGATGGTGACATATGAGTTTCTATACGTGTATGGATTCACTATGCAATCCTGGATATTATGTTAGTTTTTGTTTTTCTCCGTATATAAGAAAATAGCCATCCATTCGAAAATCTAAAAAGGTAAGCTGAAAAAAAGGCATTTCCCCTATATACCTAAGTAAATTTGTCGCCAAAATTGACGTTTTCCTATGAAAATTACAAAAAAACAAAAATGGTGACCCCCATTTTTTATTACATATTCCGATGTAACTCGATTCAAAGTAGACGTATGCCAAAAATTTTGGAAATCGGGAGATATGGCATTCGGTATCGTGTTACCTTAAACAAGAACTGTTCGAGATCGGCTCATCGCTACTGGTTATCGTGCGATAATACCATTTCGGGACCTTTGCCTACGAACAGACACACAAATGCCCGTATGCAATATAGTGCAGAGCTCGCCAAAGTTGAAAATTAGCGTCGTGGAGGAAGATCCATTGTTCCAATGGAATTCGGTTTATCTTCCTTGGCCCAATCGTAGCCCGAATTTGAACAATATCGAGCATATATTGGACACTATTGGGCGTAAAGTGCACGAAAGGACACCCGTGTTCAAACAGGTCATGAAATAAACAATACCCTTCGTCAAGAATGGTTGCTGCTAGCTTAGAAACAAATTAGTCTACTTATGGCAGGAATCAGAAGACGTTAAGATGCGGTTATCCGTTTGAATGGAGGCTGCGCACAAAGTACTAATTCTTTGGCATATAACGATCAACCATGATGTGAACAATCATCTAAAGATTTTTTTTGAAATGTCTGACATTGTAAAGTTCGAATACAGTAAAAGTTGTAAAATGCTTTTTTTTGGACAAAAAACACTTCATTTTGTTATAAAAATTTTGGTTAGATAAAACTTTTTATGTTCATACATTTTTTGTTCGTTTTAAAGCCAATGTCATCATTAACTACGTTTCAATATTTTTTAACCAATATTTTATAATATTCCATCCAAAATAAGAGACTGATTCTTCAAGTTTTAAAAAATCAAGGTGTTGCAATACTTTTTTCCATGTGTATAGATCGGAATAATGTTTTTGTATGAATAAGTTTTTTGCAGTTTACGCTGGAAGTAAAATCTATAATTTTTCATTTACATCAATTGACCGTTTTCGTCAATAAATGCATCAAATTACACAAGTCATACACTTTAACAGTTTCATACAATGCTTGTTGTTAACATCTTTTGATGATTTTTAAATGCATTGTACTATTAAGCAGATCTTCCTTGTCTGACAACATATGAAATTATCGGTTAATGATTATTGAAGATTCAACCATCAATCTGCCTTCACGAAATAACATTTAACGGTACTAAATGCACATTTCGACAATGTATGTCCTTTCAGTGATGCTCGAGTCAAAAACCAAAACCTAAAACAATTCTCATTTTTTTTGTGATTTTTTTCTTCTCCTATTCTGTATGTTATTTTTATATTTTGCGATCCTTATTGAACATCCCTTTCTGTTGTTTTTTTTATGTGCAATTTTATTGTTTTACAAATGAATCATTTATTTGATGATTTATATTACTTTCATCTGTTCAAATGCATACGTGTAAATCAACACGATCGCAAATTGAAATGTGACTTAATTCGGAATATTACTTCAATGAAATCTTGTAACATTGTTAATAATGATTATGAAAATGTTATATATTTTACTTTATTACTAATACATTTTGAAAATATAATCAATCAATGGGAACTTGTAAATATTTCTTTATTCACCAAGTTATAGATTATATATTCATATATATATATCAGATACATATACTTTTACTTATCATGCTCTGAATATAATTAATAAACCTTTCGTCAAATTTGTTTTGCTAACATCTGTTGATAAATGTTGAATGCATTGTTTTTTTTAACCATTACTTCCTGGATTGACAACATGTCTTATTATCTGTTACTGATTTTAATTTATTCAATCACTAAACTACATTATCAAATATCCTTAACGGTAACAAATGCACATTTCTCAATGCATGTCCCTTCAGTGATACTCAAGTTCAAACATTTGATATCGTTAACTTAAAACAAAAATGGAACATTTATAAAAAGGACCTTTCCACATTCGGATATTGAATCAGGGTTATACACGATGGTGACGTAGTCATGAATTCTGTATAACTTCCACATAAATACAATATGGGGTTTTCATATGTAAGAACTGATACATTCGAGAGCAGACAATATGCATAGCAGAGGGGCAAAAGATACCACAAGGACAATCAAACTCATAGATCAAACATAAACTGACAACGCTATGGCTAAAATAGAAAAAAAAACAAGCAAACAAATAATAGAACACCACACACAACAAAGAAACTAAAGACTAAGCAACACGAACGCCACCAAAGACTGAGGGTGATCTCAGGCGCTCTGGTGCTATCGGCCAGTCCAAAAAATAAAAATGCATGCCCTAACAGTGATTATCGATTAAAAACGTTCAAATATCAAAAACGAATAAAAAAACGGGAAGCTATTATTTAATTAAAAACCAGATTTAACCATATCGGGATATGGAATCGAAATTATAAATGAAGGAGACATAGTCTTTAACATGTTTAATTCATATAAACTGCCACACAAAAACAGCAAATGTCATGAAAGCAATAATTTCTTTAGTTAAAACTGAAGTAATGGCATTCGGGAACAAACAATACGTCATCCTGCAAAATTATTGACAGACAGTCCAAAACAACTCTGACACATTTAGTTGACACGAAGCACATATAAAATACAGGATACAGTCAAACCTCCTTTAGAGAACACCTGTATTAAGCAAACACCTGTATTAAAAGACCATGAATTTTAGATCACCTTAGCTGTATTTGGCAAAACCTTTTGGAATTTTAGATCCTCAATGCTCTTCAACTTTATACTTGTTTGGCTTTATAAATATTTTAATATGAGCGTCACTGATGAGTCTTATTTAGACGAAACGCGCGTCTGGCGTACTAAATTATAATCCTTGTACCTTTGATAACTATTTAGTACATTTAAAATAAATGGAAAATACGAGGTAAAAACGTTTTTGCCGTTTACGCTTAGAGTAAAAACGACTTTCTATTCTTGGTTTTTGTAGTTTTCCTTCTTGGGTTTTCTTTCTTTTTTTTTCGTATTTTGCATTTTGATTTGATATCTTTGCGTTCAGAATTGAACTTTCACAATCCTGTTATGTTATTGTTTTAACTATTGGTATTTTATTTAAATCAATAGACCACTTTCGAGTTCATCCGTCACCGGCAAAAACTCGTCAATTATGCACGCCTTTATGACGTCATTTACCAGATAGAGGGGGTCGCCTGTATCCCTGCACTATTTACGTTCATCAAGCGTCTTAGTGATCGTCTTTGTGCAGGATAAACTAGAAATAATGGTTGCTCTGTAGGTACTTACTGACAATTCCCTAATGACAGCAGTGTTGATTGTCAATTTTGAGAATTCAATTTGCCGAATAATTCGTATAATATAGAATCATAGTTTTCCAACCACTCGCTCAACATTGGAAGGGAAGTGACGACGCCCCAAAACGCACAAATGACGGTGATAAAAGCGCGTATAATTGACGAGTTTTTTCCGGTGAACTCGAAAGTGGTCTATTGACCTTTATCTTCGATAAATGCATCAAATAACACATACACTTTTACTGTTACACGCTGAGCTTGATTTGTTAACATCTGTTAACGAGATGTAAATGCATTGTACTATTAAGACATCTTCCTGGTCTTGACTATATGAAAATATCGGTTAATAATTATTGAAGGTTCAAGCACCAAACGGTCATCATCAAATAACACTAACGGTACTTAATGCACCAAACGGCTATCATCAAATAACACTAACGGTACTTAATGCACCAAACGGCTATCATCAAATAACATTAACGGTACTTAATGCAATACTAGTAATATATACATGTCCCTTTAGTGATGCTCGAGTCAAAAACATTCAAATATTTAAAACATAAAATATTTCTATGTTTTTCAGTGGTTTATCTCTTTTTCTATTTGTATGTTATTTTTTTTTTCTAAATTTCGATCCTTATTAAACACCCCTTCTTGTTTTTGTGTTTTTTATTTTTAATTTGATGTGTTTTACAATTGAATCATTTATTTATTGATATTTATATCATATGTTCAAGCGCATACATTTAAATCCCCACGAATCCAAATTGAGGTGTGACTTAGTTGGAGTGCTACTTCCAAGAAATCATGTAACATGCTGTATTATGAGTATGAAAATGTTTAATATTTTGCTTCATTACTAAAACATTTCGGAAACCGACTCAATCAATGTCAACTTAAATATGACAGAACAATGGAGTAAACCTGTGCAAATGATTATGTTTTAAAAAAAGACAATCTTCAAAATACCAAGTCTACACCAAGTGTATACTCATCATAAATGGATTAATTTGTAACAGAATATGAGAAGTCGGTGGTAAGTTGTATTGATTTGTAAAGTCCGTATTTTGCACAACTTTGGGGAATTTTGGGTCCTCAATGCTCTTCAACTTTGTACTTGTTTGGCTTAACTACTTTGATCTGAGCGTCACTGATGAGTGTTATGTAGACGAAACGCGCGTCTGGGGTATTGAATTATAATCCTGGTACCTTTAATATATCTTTTTTTGAATCTATCAATTGTACTAATCTTTCGATGAAAAGGTAAGCTAAAGCCAAGAGGGATCCAAATTATTCAACATCTAAAGTTTATTATACAGTATTCAACATTGGTAGACAGTTGTTTACAGATTATTTTCTTTGATATACTTTGAATGTAGGTTCCATCTCTATATAAAATATTTTATAGATTCTTGCACAACACATTTTGACCTCCAAAACGGTGTCTCAGATTTTTACTATTGTATTTCATTCTCTCATTTGCAACATCAATTCATAAGTAAGAGATCACTAAATTCAATTGAGTATAAAATTTGTTCTATTGATGTTTTTTGAAATCTGAGACACAGTTTTGGAGGTCAAGCTGTGTTGTACAAGAATCTATAAAATATTTTGGTATGCTATGAAGAACAAAGACGCTAAATTTATTCAATTGTGGACATCACAATATAGCAACTAATTACATAACAATTGATTATATAATAATTATGTCATAATGAAATTATCACAATTTGAA
The DNA here is from genome assembly GCF_965363235.1 of Mytilus galloprovincialis. Taxonomy (NCBI): domain Eukaryota; kingdom Metazoa; phylum Mollusca; class Bivalvia; order Mytilida; family Mytilidae; genus Mytilus; species Mytilus galloprovincialis. The sequence continues at coordinate 75,227,266 of NC_134845.1, read as the reverse complement.
AGATTAATTTTTCTTCTTTCTTTTGGTACCCCATTTATAAAATATAAAGATGGATGAAATGAATTACATCAGTTTAAAGTTATCTGATTGGGAGTGAAAAAATCTTTGTATTGTGCTACCTTTAATCTCTGATATAATAATTAACGTTGAGCCACCATGTCCAGGTTAAGCGTAATTCTTGAAGCTTGAAGCAGAATTTGTTTTGTCCAAAAAAGGAAATGATGTGAATAGAATACTAACTGAACATATTGTATTAATCGATTTAAAAAAGAAATAGTACTATCATTGCATTTTTAAATGGTTCTTGGTTATTAATAACAAATCGTCTGCGAAAAAGGGTCTTTCTGGAAGTACGCTCGAAAATAAAATGGCTTTAAAAGCAAACAAAGGAGGTGGGTAGAACAAGTATATGGTCCACAACAAATAAGCAAAAACCTAATTATGTAATATTGATGTATGCATAACCAAAACTAAAAATGACGCTTCAGATGTGTAATAATTGGATGACCCTATGCGATATGTCTGTACCCCATCCAACAAGAGATATCAAATCTTTACACATTAAAATTGTCGCCTTACATGTAAATCATCTAAGTGTCTTGTACCGTACTTTAATATTTTGAGGGTACATGATTTTGCGTGACAATGATGCATTCGTATGTGACGTTTGCACTGCTGAGTCTTATGTAAACGAAACGCGCGACTGGCGTATTCAATTATAATCATGATACCTTTGATAACTAATTACATCACTGGGTAAATGCCACTGCTGGTAGACGTTTGTACTTGTTTGGCTTGATAACTATTTTGATCTGAGCGTCACTGGTGAGTCTTATCTAGTCGAAACGCGAGTCTGCCGTATTACATTATAATCCAGGTACCTTTAATATCTATTAACATGTCCACGCAATCGGTCTCGCTCTATTTATTTTCGATTCTCTTATTCCAATTTCGTGTTTTTGTCCTGATTTGTATATTTAATAAAGGATGTTTGCTGTAAATATTATTAACAGACCTACCATTGAACATGTTTATTCGATGAATTGTAAACCACTTTAATATTTCTTAATAACATCTTATTAAGTTAATTCAAGTTTACCAGTGATAATAATAACCCATATAGTACAAAAATTCAATCAACAGTTTGTGAAATGTCTATCATCTCTTCATGATAAGTATGTTGTTGTTCCTGCAGACAAAGCTTCGAATAATATTGTCTGTGTATGTAAATCGTATTACTACGAATGTCTTGTAAAAGAATTAGGTATAAATGAGCACTCGGGTAGTCCCACATATCATTTGACAAGGATGAGATTTTAGCAAATCATAAGTCCATCATGGTTTCAATCAACATAACATTGAATACCAAATCGGAGGACTTACCTTGTTTGTATGGATACCAAAGCTTCATTAAATTTCGTACAAACAACGATATATTGCTGGCTCATCTTCATGTTCCACTAAAGAATTGTCCAATTAGATTGACTAAAATTCTGTCCGCAGTGAAGGAGGGTCTCTAGAAATACTGTGAAACTGTTTACTCGCGTAGTGGTATTAACCATATGTGGATTCTTAAAAAGTCTAAAGAACTTCTAGGCAATTTTAAATCTCGGTCTTGTTCTGAAATTAGTTCTATCAAAACTTTTGATTTTTCAACCCTGTATACCACAATTTCCCATGTGAAATTAAAAAATCGCCTTAAAGATATTATCCACAATGCCTTTCAACATAAAAATGGTAGCATACGCTTTAAATTTATTACTTTGGGATATCATAAGGCATAATTCGTTAATAGTGACAAACAAAAAGGTAAAACATATGCTACACAGAAGAACAAGTGGTCAGTATGCTGGAGTTGCTTATCAATAACATACTTGTTGAGTTTGGAGGTAGACTTTTCCAAAAAATTGTCTGCATTCTTATGGGAACAAACAGTGCGCCTCTTCTCGCTGACCTCTTCTTATTTTCATATGAATCGGAGTTCCTTCAGACACTTGTCAAAAACAAGAGGATCAAAGAAGCCAGATTATTTAATTTCACTTTCAGATATATTGATGATGTTCTTTCCATAAACAATCAGAACTTTTCTGATTGGGTTCCATTAATATATCCCCCAGAACTAGAAATTAAAGAAACGACAGACACGGCTTCCTCCTTTTTAGACTTATATCTCGAATTTGACTTACACAGTCATCTCAGTACAAGAATCTGTGACAAACGAAAAGATTTTGATTTTGAAATTATAAATTTTCCCCACCTTAGTAGCAATATACCAACTTCACCACCATATGGAATATATATTTCCCAACTTATTCGATATTCAAGAGCATGCAGCTCCTACCCAGACTTTGTCATCAGTGTCTGAGTCGAAAGTTGATGAATAAGGGGTGTGTCAAAGAACGTCTCGTCCTTTTTCTAAAAAAGTTCATCGGAAGGTACCAAGACCTTGTTGATAAATATTCCGTATCAACTTAACAAATAATACATGATGGTCTTGATGTATAGATTCTGCGTACTGATGTTGTTTATCATCTTAACAACGTGTTATATTGTTCTTTCATTTGTCTTTGTTCTATTATTAATATTACTTTTTCTGTTGGATTGTTTTATGTGATATTCGTTTAACGTGGCTCGGTACTTAAACATCCCGTCAATGTGTTTGTATTATCTTTCATTTTTGATGGTGTGTTTTGTATATGCGACTTTTTATGTTTCTTTGGTACTTATAATGTGACTCTGTACTTTAAAAGATCCAGTCAATATGATATATGTATTTTCCCGCGTTTCGGAGTATAGCGGGAAGTTGTTGTCTAAAAGGAACGTTTTTTAGAACGGTATGTTTTTGGCAGTTTCTTGTTGTGTGTAGTTGTACACGTGGTTACGGGGACCAATCATTTGGATTGTGTCAATAAGTACTATTACTTTAATGGGGTGAAGGCGGGTTTTTAATTTTCTTGTGTTTGAAAATCATTCTAGCCGCAGACGTTCAACACTAAACTTCAATATTTCATAATATTTGATATTATATATTATTTTGTTTTTTTTATGAAGTTTGGCCTTGCACTTGCTCCGAACACAGGTTTCCATATCAATGTTTTTTTGTAAAGTTTTGTTGGTTTTTCCTGGGCGACGAGGTTACGTTAAAAACGGATATATATATACATACATACATAGATATATATGGGCTAATATTATTAATTCGTATATTTTAACAAATTTGATTCGTTTAGGGATAGTTGCGTGTTAAACCATATTTTCGAAGGTATAGAGAAAACGGCGGATAGCAAAAAGCATATTGCACAGAGCATATTGCACGTTTATTTTTATATATGGGCTAATATTATTAATTCGTATATTTTAACAAATTTGATTCGTTTAGGGATAGTCGCGTGTTAAACCATATTTTCGAAGGTAAAGAGAAAACGGCGGATAGCAAAAAGCATATTGCACAGAGCATATTGCACGGTTATATTTAGAATATCTAAAAACCGATTTACTTTGTGACGTCATGTAATGAATTTCAGGATATCGTTAAACGTTTTGAAACAAATGGATATCTGACAGTGAGATCGATTATTTGACGAAAACATCTTCAAATACATAAGATGTCAAACAAACAAAACAAAAAATTAAATAACAACTAATATGTTGTTATTGTCAAGGAGACAATATGATATCTATAAAATTCAAACAAAATCAAATGACGATTTTGATACAAATATGCATAATGGTCTGAAATTAATAATATAACAAATATAGGCTCTGTATTTGGTCAATACAGGATAAATCGACCCAAAGAAGTATATCGACCTCGGACTTCGTCCTCAGTCAATATACTTCTTTCAGGTCAATATATCCTTGTATCGACCTCATGCAAAGGCTATATGTGTATATTATTGATTCAAAGTAGACTTTTACAAACGTTTAATATTTCTGTGTTTCATTTGGAATTTATTTGTATTACATATATGTATTTATAATATAAAATATACATTAAACGTCGGCTCTGTTAGTCTGCACGGCTAAATGCATTGCGTTGTGATATTATTGTAGTGTAGTCAAGATTGGAAAGATTGGAAAGAAGTGGATTCTTATACTAGTATATTCTAGTATATAAATTTTGAACTATTTAAAATTTCGGTCTATTTCTGAAATTAATTCTTACATACTTTGATTTTTTAACCCTGTAAGCTAACATTGCCCATGTGAAATTTTTAAATTGTTTGTATATACATTGAACGATAAATTTATGTGACGTATACAATTTTCTGACGTCAGACACGCGAATCAATGAATGTGTTTGTAAATAGTTGTGTTTGTGTTCTGTTAAATTGTTCCTTTTAAAACTGTTACACGATGATGACTGCTGTACCCATATTTTGACTATTTTATTTATTATGTCTGTTTAGTTCACGCATCATTGTAAATATAACGGAATTTGATGAAACTGTCATCAAAGTGAGAGGTTTAGCGCTTTAAAATCAGGATAAATCCACCATTTTCTACATTTGAAAATGCCTGTACCAAGTCAGGAATATGACAGTTCTTGTCCATTCGTTTTTGGTTTTTTTGTACAACACAATATAGAAAACAGTGGGAAATCAAGTGATATAATATTGTAAACTTTATCTTCTCTATGCTTTTCACATTTTAGTAATGTCGCTATCAATTATTGATTTACGTAAAAACGTTCGGGTAAATAGCAAAAAAAGAAATAAGAAATAAATATAATAATACTTCCAATCAATATTATCATTTTTAAATGATGAATGCAGCAGGTTATAGAGTAAAAATTGTTTAAAATGTTGCTTTGCAAATGATTTTTTGGAGAACCAACTTCAATTAATTCGTTTACTGTCTGTATACCTCTCTAGAACATGCTAATTATTTGTATATATATTCAGCTAGATCAGATAAATTCAGGGACAAAATTTCGATTGATATGCCGCAAATTTGGCACTTTTGAAATTAAGTTACTAAGCAAAATCAAACAGACCTTATTTCGATGTAAACATTGAATGTAAATAGATCTAGTAGACCTAAGAACGTAGACGAACTTTTCTTAAAATTGTATACAAAATCGTAGAAAGATACCTACTTTAAAACATTGGTTTTCTTTAATCTTAAACCTGCATAGACAGACTTTTAAAATATCTATATTCACGAAGAGACAATAGTTCTCTATTAAATGTACATGTGACAAAAACAGACAGGCGTGCTCGATAACTTAGGCTTGAAAAAATAAGCATACTTTGGGAAATTGTAACATGCTAAACACTTTTTGGAACACTTAGAAAATTGGTGACTGGAAAGGTCTTTTGAATTTTCTTTTGTTTTCGATCACTGGATATCACACTATTAAGACTGAGTAACACAAACCGGATATGATGGCACCAATTGTAAGGGTTAGCAGACCCTGCTACACAGGTGACATCAATCGCGTTTTAAGGATTATGTACCCTTGTGTTGATTAAATGCTAAACATACGGAAATTTTATAGAAAATCCACAGCATTTATCCTTGTACCTTCATATTTGGCAATTCATGACTGAAAGATATAAAATTATTGCATGCAGTGCTAGCATTGATTTCCGCAAAAACGAGTATATTTATGTAGCTATTGGTTAAAATATATTAAAACATGGACCAAATCAAGTACACCTTTTAGGGTGCGCTCGAATTTATTGACTCAGCACGAGGTATTTTGGAATTTACAGGTTGGTTAGAACTTTGTGTAAAAAATAAACACTAGCGCATCATAGAAAAGCAAGTGAGTAATCTTTGTTTCAAATTTTATAACAAAAAGCTCTGAATCAAAAGGCTGTGGGATTTTCTATAAAAATCTTTGTTTATTTGCCACAAAGTACTCTTTTTCTATTAAATGCAATGAAACAATAAATAATAATGCTTTGCATCAAGTTTCACCTTGGTATATGTACAAAATGGCCTATCTCAATTATTCATTACATCTGTAGTAGTTTTGATACAATTGAGGTTTGAAAAATTCGTACAAAAATGGCTACAGAATTGGTCATAAACCTTAAAAAAAGTTGATAAATCATATAAAGTATATATTGCACCGTGCAATTCAATATCGAATGGTCAGTTGGCGTTTTAAAAAGCAATTGTTGGTAATTGACTCGTATCTAGCAATATGACCCCACCAAGTTCGTAAATCATTGGTCATTTCATTTACTTACCCTTGAACATGACTGAATATTGGAATTAAAACATTTTTGACATGGCAAAGGATAGACAAGACTTTTTATACTGCAATCAGCTATTTTACTATACAGATAAAGCTATACGTATAAACGTTAGCTTTATACATCAATGACCTCAACTTACCTATAAGCCCCGCCTACTTACCGGAACTACTGTATTTCATCAACAACGTCACGTCACAACCATGACAATGTAAAGTAAAAATGAACTTTTATGAATTTAAACTTGTTATGTCTTCAAATTGGTAATTTATATACCATGTTTATTAAATGTTATTAATTAAGCTCAGTTTCCCTTTCTAATTCCTTAAAATGTCAATGTCTTACCGCCTGGACTACGCTCATAGGGAAATACCCGAAATGGTACCAAATGAGGGAAATTCCAAACACTTTTTTTAACAATATTTGTTACATATTTTTTTTTTTTTTTTTTTTTTTTATCGATCTCAGTATAAAGACAATATACGTATAGTGTCTTGAAATATGAAATTTATTTTTATTCGGCCAGAAACGGGAAAATGCTCGGTGCAACCTCGCAATTCTCCCGTTTCTAAGCCTCATACAAATAAATTTCATATTTCAAGACACTATACGTAAATTGTCTAAGTATACAATATAGAAGTACATTATTGTGATAACGACAATTGGAACATTTCCGTCTGATAAAAAGAGAATCTATTACGGGTAACTAGCACTTGATGGTGAAGGTTAAATTTCCGAATAGAAAATTTCTACTTAACAACTTGGAACTCTTGTTTTGATACTAGTAGCTTTCTTGTAAGCATCAACCTTTTATCAAGGAAATAGTGATAGGAAACATAATCTATGAAATAGTGTATCAATTGGAGATATTTACTTCATATGTACCAAATTATCCAATGCTGATAGATATAACATGTATAAATGCTAAATCTAAAATTTGAAGGCGGAAATCATTGCTGTTGTTGTCAAAGTTAGATCTCAACCGACCTTTATTGTAAATTTCTAGATAAAGAATCAGCTTTGAGGCAGATTTTACTGTAACTGTTGTATCTTTTTTTGCCGGTTCGATCAGTGATGCATTCAACTTAGTCACCACACTTTGAAATGTTTAGAGAGAGGGCATCATTATTGATAAGGAAACGATAATGATAGCTTTTTTCATTCCTCTGTAAAGGCTCCTGTATTGAATCTGCCTTGTACGAATGAGGACAAGTCAACATGGAGAGGAGCACAGTTGGTTCCAATGGGAATTCCGTTTGTTTGTTGAAAAACACGCTCTCTGAAAGTAACAAATGTGTTACTTGCGAAATCTAGCATTTTGATAATGTCATTTTCCGAGAATTTTGTTTGAATAATAGTCGTTTTTTTGTCATAGAACAAGAATATATGTATCTGCTTTGGTCGTTTCCGTTTTATTGGTATTCGTTAGATATATAAACATAGTCACTCCCTTCTTTTTTATAAATTAACCAATCTATTACCTATCTGATGTTACGCTTATTTCGACGTATTTTAGTATCTTTCACCAATTTGAATGATGTTTACCATAAAAACGAATTCAGTGACCATTATGTTAAGCTACATCATTTAAGCCAAAATAATTTCACATTTTATTTATTAAGATAAATCTCTGGATTAAAAGAGGAGATTGGATGATTTATAGACAAATGCAAGAATCTTTTTCCCCTATATTATGTGCTTTCCAAACAATTGTTCGTCTATTTTGAAAGAATTCATCCAGTATTTTATCAGAAAAGAAATTGCATTGGTAATTTTGGTCTGTTTGGTCAATGAACATGGATTTATAGCAATGTAATCGAAACCAGAGGGAATACGCATAAAACGTTTTAATGTGGAGAAAGTTCCGATTGAGATAGTATGAATTGGGATATCTTTATGTTCAATTACACAGTCATGCTTTTCAAAAACCTATCATACACGGAGAAACAGATGACTCGATATTTGGGATTGATTCCACTTCTGTAATAATTGACACAGCTCGGATGTGACCGAGCCTCAGTAGAAGGGACGATTATATGTTTTCTTATTACCAGCATCGGACGACACCTCGTTTTCCATCTCTTTTGTTGTTTATCAGGGCCTTATTCTGTAAAAATGACAAACTAAGTTAATAACAAAACCGCTTAGTAAGCCTATACTAGCATGACTTGCAGCTGCTGTTGCTGTTGCATTCGTATTATAAAATATGTCATCGGGGAATAGAAATATGGTTTTCCAATGAGTCTTACGTCCATCGGTAAATCTGTGTTAAAGTGGGGGTACTATTTTAATTGTATGGGATGTGTCAATAAGCAGCTATGCCCATGTATGAATGGGTACACTTTGGAGATTTGTATGCCCTCGTTGCATAAAGGAATCCTAATTACAACTCTCTTCAGAGTCCATCGGTACCCTGTTGCAAGGCATTTTTGTCAATTTATCATTCGTGTTTGTCTTCGCTTGACTGCCTTTTTCGGTTTATGATTTTAATCACCTCGCCCCTTTGAAACCAAAGAGTTTTGGAAAATGTATTTGAGATAGTATGTACAATAAAATAGTCCTTGGTTTTATAAATCCCATATCTGAATATAATTTGTCATGTCTAAGATAATGAAAAGTAAAATAACAAAAATACCGAACTACAAGAAAAATTAAAAACGGAAATTTCTTTATAATCAAATGGCAAAATCAAAAGCTCAAACACATCAAATATGTCACATAAATGCAAAAACTATCATATTACTGACTTATAACAGGCATTTCCTTACGTAGAAAATTTTGAGACAAGATTCACAATAGAAATGTTTTTTTGATAACAGTGACACATATAACATTATAAGGCTTTTCTACCTCCGGAATATAGATTATCTTAGCTGTATTTTGCAAAACTTTTAGGGATTTTTTGTTCTCAATGCTCTTCATTTTACTTTATTTTGTCCTATTTTAACCTGCTTGGTTCGGAGTATCCAGTTCAAATTAATATGGCTATTTATTTGGTACACCTCCAACAGATACTGTAAATTACACGGACATGTTTGTTAGTAAGAGATTAATGAAATACTGGACAACATTTGATAAATTGTCATCAAAGGTACAAGGCTAATTAGTTGACACACCAGACGCGCGTTTCGTCTATATATAAGACTCATATCAAAATAGTAAGAAAGCTAAACAAGTATAATGTTGAAGAGCATTGAAGACCCAAAATTCCAAAATGTTGTCCCAAATACGACTAAGGTAATCTATGCCTGGGATAAGAGTCCTAAGTATTTTGAATTATTTGTACTTTTGCAAACAGATGATTTTAAAATAACCATATAATTGATATGCATGTCAACACCGAAGTGACTACTGGGCTGGTGGTAAAACAAGACATTATCCTGTCTTCGTTAAAAAAATAGTTGCATGATATTAGTCTTCTGGGACAGAATGTATTAAACTTTGTTTTGGTTCTGAATTGCTTTTATATTATAGATCTTTTAGGATATCTCTGTTGTTTTATTGCACAAGTGGGTATAAGTTCCAGACATTATTTCAACATATAATAGATATCTTAAAACCGTTTCAACGTCTTATCCAAACTGGTAATTATATTTTTTATGTAATTGGACGTTCAATTCAAATGTAAGAAATAACCGATTATATTTTGATTAATTGACAATGTTACTGAACCACAAAAATGAGGTCATATACAAAGAACACATTACAGGGGGTACACTGAAGAAGAGGTGACATATTAAACCTTAGGAAAAAATGGCTTATATCAATAATCGATAAACTGTTGGCGCCGCCAGAAAGCATTTCCATGTCCCTCTTTCTGTAACTTTTGTCACTTGCCTGTTTTACCCAACATATGTTGTGCCTAGACGATTGCAAGTCAGGTTATCTGGACCAAGTGTTGTTACATGTTGCTTGTCTTTGTTAATACATTCATTTTTGAGATTTGAGGTAAAAAGTAAAATGACAAAATACCGAAATTCAAAGGAAAATTCAAAAGTCAATTATCAAATCGTAAAGTCAAAAGCTTAATCACATCAAACGAATAGAAAACAATTATCTTGTTTCTGACTTCGGACAGGGATTTCTATTTGTAGAAAACAGTAGATTAAACTTGGATTTATAGATTAAACTTTTACTTGTATAAAAGTTGCATTGAATAAGTTGTTGTTTTGGTCTGTTGTACTGTCCAATAATTTCAATATTCCTTTTATTCTTTTTCAAGTATATTTTTTCATTGACATAGATTTTCAATGACTCCCTTTATCAAAATCTCTTAAAAATTCATCATTAAGAAATGGAATTTCAGAGGTTAAAAAAAATACTAAGACAAAGAGGTATGATGTATGATCAATATTTCTAAATAATAAATTTATATCAAAAAAGGCTCAGTAAACTAGCCCATCAAAGTTTATTAGACAGTCATCCCCAGTTTTGAATGGTTCTGTCAGACACGAAGTTTCCTTTTGGGCTAGTTGTTCCAGGTGGAAGCATTGCTAAATACACTGGTGTATCTGCTCCTGAAAAAAACAAAGTAGAAGCATATAGATACAATAAGTTTAAATTGATGAGATGAACTTATAGGGGGAGGGTTGAGAACTTATAGGGGAAGGTATAGGGGAAGGGTTGAGATCTCATAAACATGTTTAACCCCGCCGCAATTTTGCGCCTGTCCCAAGTCAGGAGCCTCTGGTCTTTGTTAGTCTTGTATGATTTTTATTTTTAGTTTCTTGTGTATAATTCGGAGTTTAGTATGGCGTCCATTATCACTGTACTAGTATACATATTTTTTAGGGGCCATCTGAAGGACACTTACGGGCTACGGGTGCGGGAATTCTTGCTACATTGACGTCCCATTGGTGGTCTTCGGCTGTTGTCTGCTCTATGGTCGGGTTGTTGTCGCTTTAACACATTCCCCATTTCCTTTCTTAATTTTATTATGTATTTTGAATTTGCATATTAATCATAACTATTTCAATCTGCTTTCCATTCTCCTGTCCTAAGGTCACAATTTTTCTTTAATATATTTAATTTTAGGTATTGTGTGGTTTGTTCAACAAAGAAAGTATCCTCAGCACTACAAAAGTGGCAATCAAATTTTAATAACTTATAAAAAAGAGAACATTCAATCGTCAAATGCAATATTATTAAATTTTGAACATGAAAACCTGATCAAATTCTGTTTTAATTTCAAAATCATACTAAACTTAAATATATAAATATATGCATGATGTGTTTGAAAATCTTTTTAATTATAATATTTGCAAGTATGTTTTCTGTTAATTGTTCTATAGAAAATAGGTCTTACAAATAACAAGACATTTGTTGAAGCTGTAAAAGTAAAGCAGAAAACTATATGCTTGTGTGTGGTTTTTTAGATATCAGCATTTGGGAATTGAACATGTTGAACAAGCAACAGGAGCAAATCTTGATTTTTCTTCTATTTTGTAGAGATATTTTCTATATATTTCCTTTAAAGTGACATGGTTGTAACCCGACTTTGCAGAGATTAATGGGGTACTAAATGAAATTGTGTAAAGAAACAAGTTACATTAAGCAACCAAAATTAAATGTCTGTGAGCTTGTTTGTGTGATATAAGCATTTAAAACGATTAAAAATATTAAAAATATATATAACAAGTTAAATAAAATATATAATGAGAAGAAAAGAGGGGACTGTTGAGCAAGTTTTGTAGTGGTATATAAATAGTAACAGCCAGGTAATAAAAATAATGAAAACAAGATGACTACTATAACCAGAAAACACCATTATACAAGAATGTCAGTGGAAACTTTTGACCCAAATTAATCTAGTTACAGTCTAACCTGCTTATATGATCACGATTTGTAGGAAAATCTGGTCAAGTCAACCCCTAATTGTCCTGATGTTGTAATTCCCAATGCTCTATGAACCTCAATTCGTATATGGTCAGTTATATAAGGTCCAGAGAAATCCCTTTATGAACATGTTTGAATGCAGAAGAAGTCTTTTATCTCAATAATGTGTGTCATTGGTGATTTCATATATACCTATATGCTGCTTTTTTCAAATTTGGTTGCCAATAAAATGATAAAGTTGTTAATTCCAGAACTTCAATTTTGGTTTAGTTTAGTATGTAACATGTACATCCATAATGTAAGACACACTTCTTGTGTTTCAGAAACTTTGATACGGATTATAGAAAATGAAATAGGAAAGAAACTGATTTATAAACAAATGTAAAATAGATTTGATATTTTAAAACTCTTTAGTTTTGAATTGTGTGCCTTATCATAGATATTGATGATGATTATGTTGTTGTTGTTGATGATGAAGATTATGTTCGATGTCCATTGGGGAGTATTACATTTCAGGAAGAGAACTTGTTATTGTGAACTGAATAAAAACCCTTCTTTACCCTAAACTGATAGTCTGAGAAGCCTAAGGTAACAATCCCAATAAAGATATTTCAACATACTTGGACACATTTTCCTATCAGTTGAGCAGTCTGTGTTCTTACTGTTGATAGCTGCTTGCTTAGCCAAGAACGGGCATTCCTTTACTAAGACTTAATTAAGACTTATCACTAGGTTTGAACCTATACATGTATAAGCAACACCACACATGTGGAGCAGGATATGCTTACCCTTCTGAAGTATCTGAGATCCAGTTTTTATGGGGTTCATGTTGATCAGTATTCAGTTTTCTTATTGTGTTTTGTGTTCTGTTGTTTGTCTTTTTCTTTCTTTCCCATGTTGTTGTCAGTTTTCTATGTTGTGTTTTGTGTACTGTTGTTTGTCTTTTTGGGTTTTTTTGCCATGTTGTTGACAGTTTTTTTTTTACTTATGAGTTTGAATGTCCCTTTGATATCTTTCGCCTCTTTTCTTTGATGAACATAACTTTAACTGAGTATTTTTTTGCCTGATTAATTTTTTAGGCTGAAAAATAAAGAAATAAAAATTACCTTGTTCTATTGTTTTAGTTCCTTTATGAGAACTCATATCAGTATCAACATATCCTGGGCAACACTGAAAATATGAAAAATAAATTGTATATCTATAGCTAGTAATAATAGTAATAAGTGATTGTTGTTTGTTGCTATGTACCATATTTGCTTTTCTTTCATTTTCCTTGAATTTGTTAATTTTCCCCTTTGAAATGTTTTACATTTGTCATTTCATGGCCTTTTATAGCTGATTTTGCAGTATGGACTTTGCTCATTGTTGAAGGCCATACTGTGACCTATAGTTGTTAATTTCTGTGTCATTTGGTCTCTTATGAAGAGTTGTCTCTTTGGCAACCATACTACATCTTCTTTTTATATTAGTAGCTGGTCCACTGAGTCTCTCCTGTTGTCCTTCTATAATACCTTAACCAGCACCAGATATAATAGGTGATAATATATATTAAACTAATCGTCTTTGATTTTTAACCTACATCATTCCTATATTTTTGTCATAAACTATTTTATAAATTAATGACTATTAACTGAACAGTTCTGAAATATAACATAGAAAGCTTTAAACTGTCATTTTGCTAGTTTTATCCAAAATTTTTCTACTTTTAGCAAGGGCAACCATCATGACCATTTGGTTGATCAGTGGGAAATTTGGGACTAAAGGAGTAGCTTCGATAAGGTCCTAAAATAGCCCTGTTTTTTTAGCTAAAATTCAAATTAGTAATTTATTGACCAATAGATCACAATGACAGATTGCTAATACAGTGACTAAATAGGAAATAAGCCTTTTGATAAATATGTACATGCCTGCGTTATATTAATGACGTCACAAATAGTACTCATTTTGATTTTCCACAAGAAATTCAATAAAAATGGGCAAATTTCCATTGATTCTTGGACAGGAATTATAGAGCGCATTCGTCGACAAAAAAGATCTTTTGAAATAATGTGTCAAGACATTTTGCATGGCTAACTTGAATATTTAGTTTGTCGATGCCTGCACGCTGTGTTTCCTGTTCCTCAATTGTGTTGAAAACTGCCTGATTTTGTAAAATTTTGCTAAAATCTCGTTATTTGACCTACCCGGTATTTGCGATGTAAAATTCAACGCTTTAGAATAGACCTTTGACCCAACAAGTATATTTAACTTTCTCACATGTCTTTTAGTCAACTTGAAAGATTTTTCATCTTGTAACATTGAACTTTATAATCGGGGCAAATATGGCCCTTACCAAAGTTACTCCTTTGCATTAAAACCATCAGGATGATGGTTATTAATTATGGTGTTATTTTTCTATGTTTTGTCTTGTTTACTACAATGTACTATTTGTCTGTTTGTCTTTTTTTTTTGCCATGGCATTGTCAGTTTATTTTCAATCTATGAGTTTGAATGCCCCTCTGTTTTTTACCCCTCTTGAACTAAGAGTGTCCTAGAAGAAGTGTCTTAAAAAAGGTTAAAAAAAATTGATGACATACTGTGGATTCATTATTATTTGTTGGATACCAATTTTCTGGTGTACAGGTCAACCACGAATTCAAGTGTTCAACAAATAACATATTATCAATAGGCTTTCTTATATACAGCGTTTGGTACAACCTCTAAATCAAATATCCACGAAAATGCCAGTTTTCAGCAATCCACGAAAATTGGTACCCACGAAAATAAATGAATCCACAGTAGACCGAAAGTGAAGGAAATAACTCCAACCTGACATAGGCTTTGGGACCAGGTGAGCTAAAATTATTTACTTACTGCATTCACAACAATATCCTCTCTAGGGTCAGAGTTCAATTCTCTCTGCTGTATGAAGCTCATCACGGTTACACCAACCTTTGACATTCCATAGGCTGATGAAGCAAATCCTTGTTTTTGGTGGCTGTCAGTCTGAGAAGCACTGAAATAGCGTTTTACAAATAAATAACAAAATACAATATCATTTGTTAATTTGGTTTGTACAAATGAAGTATTTATATTCTAAAAAAAAAAAGATAGAATACACAGTACTTAAATTCATATTTGAATTTTACGTAAAGATTTTTTATTATATGTTGAATTCTGAATTAATTGATACCTTTTCTAAACTATGCAGCCTAAATTCCAAATGTACCCCTACTTCATGTACTTACTCAATGAATTGCTGAATAAGAGCTTTTAGCTGGTCCATAGTTATTTTTGGGTCTTTAAACTTTGCTTTGATTTCATCGCTACATTTTGCTATAGACATCTGTGATACCATACTAGATACATTGGACACTCTGTAAATAAATCAATAAATTGTGATATCATTATAGATACATTGGACACTCTGTAAATAAATCAATAAATTGTGATATCATTATAGATACATTGGACACTCTGTAAATAAATCAATAAATTGTGATATCATTATAGATACATTGGACACTCTGTAAATAAATCAATAAATTGTGATATCATAATAGATACATTGGACACTCTGTAAATAAATCAATAAATTGTGATATCATTATAGATACATTGGACACTCTGTAAATAAATCAATAAATTGTGATATCATTATAGATACATTGGACACTCTGTAAATAAATCAATAAATTGTGATATCATAATAGATACATTGGACACTCTGTAAATAAATCAATAAATTGTGATATCATTATAGATACATTGGACACTCTGTAAATAAATCAATAAATTGTGATATCATTATAGATACATTGGACACTCTGTAAATAAATCAATAAATTGTGATATCATTATAGATACATTGGACACTCTGTAAATAAATCAATAAATTGTGATATCATAATAGATACATTGGACACTCTGTAAATAAATCAATAAATTGTGATATCATTATAGATACATTGGACACTCTGTAAATAAATCAATAAATTGTGATATCATTATAGATACATTGGACACTCTGTAAATAAATCAATAAATTGTGATATCATTATAGATACATTGGACACTCTGTAAATAAATCAATAAATTGTGATATCATTATAGATACATTGGACACTCTGTAAATAAATCAATAAATTGTGATATCATTATAGATACATTGGACACTCTGTAAATAAATCAATAAATTGTGATATCATTATAGATACATTGGACACTCTGTAAATAAATCAATAAATTGAAGAATATATGTTTTTTTATTGTATTTTCACGCTTCCTGTGACCTATAGATAAACTAAACTGACGTTGAGTGGTTGTCATTTGTTGGCGTGGTTTGTTGCTTCTCAATTTTTATATATATATATTAAACCGTTAGTTTCCTGTTTGAATTCATTTACACCAGTATTTTTAGGGCCCTTTATAGCTTGCTGTTCAGGGTGAGCCAAGGCTCCGTGCTATTGGCTATACTTTGACCTATAATGGTTTACTTTTACAAACTGTGATTTGGATGTTAAGTTGTCTCATTAGTATTCATATCACAACTTCTTATATCTAAGAAAGGATTTGTTTTTCTGTGAAATTCAAATACTGTAAACAAACTTAATTTCATGTGCGATTTATTTTCGCAACTTTTGGGAGTACATGTATTATAATAATGCCAAATATAAATCATCGCTAATATGGAAAACTTTAATCTTTCCTTATCTAACTTCATCAAGCAAATTTAAAAGTCTGAAATCAAACTACCCCTGAAAAAAAGAGAACAGATAAAAAAATAAACAGTTATCTATATATGAATATAGCTATTAAACATTTACAATCTAAGATATGTTTGGACAATATGAATCCTCCTATGAAAAAACTATAATCATAGAAAAGTAGGTCATCCAAAAAAACTATGGTTATTTCCATTGTTATATACATTATGTCTTAAATACTAGTATATTCAAAATCAGTTACATAATAAAAAGGCAGGACAGAGATTATAACTTTAAAAAATTAGGACAAAATTTTACATCTGAGCACCATTCAGAGTACCAAAGAAGTTTGTAGCACATTACACTGAATGACTTAACTAGCATTTGGCCTCAGTAAAGGGAAAAGTGTGTTACACCCATCCAGAGTATCATAGAAGTTTGAAGCACAGGACACTGGATGTCTTACCTAGCACGAGGACTCAGTAGAGGGAAAAGTGTGTTACACACATTCAAAGTACCGAAGAAGTTTATAGCACATGACACTGGATGCCTTACCTAGCACGAGGCCTCAGTAGAGGGAAAAGTGTGTTACATACATTCAGTGTACCATGGAAATTTGTAGCACATGACACTCAATGACTTACCTAGCTTGTTGCCTCAGTAGAGGGAAAAGTGTGTTACACACATTCAGAGTACCAAAAAAGTTTGTAGCACATGACACTGGATGCCTTACCTAGCACAAGGCCTCAGTAGAGGGAAAAGTGTGTTACATACATTCAGGGTACCATAGAAATTTGTAGCACATGACACTCAATGAATCACCTAGCATGAGGCCTCAGTAGAGGGAAAAGTGTGTTAATACACACATTCAGAGTACCAAAGAAGTTTGTAGCACATGACACTCAATGACTTACCTACCACGAGGCCTCAGTAGAGAGAAAAGAGTGTTACACACATTCAGAGTACCAAAGAAGTTTGTAGCACATGACACTCAATGACTTACCTAGCACGAGGCCTCAGTAGAGGGAAAAGTGTGTTACACACATTCAGTGTACCATAGAAGTTTGTAGCACATGACACAGGATGACTTACCTAGCACGAGGCCTCAGTAGAGGGAAAAGTGTGTTACACACATTCAGTGTACCATAGAAGTTTGTAGCACATGACACTCAATGACTTACCTAGCACGAGGCCACAGTAGAGGGAAAAGTGTGTTACACACATTCAGTGTACCATAGAAGTTTGTAGCACATGACACTGGATGACTTACCTAGCATGAGGCCTAAGTAGGGGGGAAAAGTGTGTTACACACATTCAGAGTACCAAAGAAGTCTGTAGCACATTACACAGGATGACTTATCTAGCATGAGGCCTCAGTAGAGGGAAAAGTGTGTTACACACATTCAGAGTATCATAGAAGTTTGTAGCACATGACACTCAATGACTTACCTAGCACGAGGCCTCGGTAGAGGGAAAAGTGTGTTACACACATTCAGTGTACCATAGAAGTTTGTAGCACATGACACTCAATGACTTACCTAGCACGAGGCCTCAGTAGAGGGAAAAGTGTGTTACATACATTCAGTGTACCATAGAAGTTTGTAGCACATTACACAGGATGACTTGCCTAGCATGAGGCCTCAGTAGAGGGAAAAGTGTGTTACACACATTCAAATTATCATAGAAGTTTGTAGCACATGACACTCAATGACTTACCTAGCATGTGGCCTCAGTAGAGGGAAGTGTGTTACACACATTCAGAGTACCAAAGAAGTTTGTAGCACATTACACAGGATGACTTACCTAGCATGAGGCCTCAGTAGAGGGAAAAGTGTTACACACATTCAGTGTACCATAGAAGTTTGTACTCAGCACATGACACTCAATGACTTACCTAGCATGAGGCCTCAGTAGAGGGAAAAGTGTGTTACACACATTCAAATTATCATAGAAGTTTGTAGCACATGACACTCAATGACTTACCTAGCATGTGGCCTCAGTAGAGGGAAGTGTGTTACACACATTCAGAGTACCAAAGAAGTTTGTAGCACATTACACAGGATGACTTACCTAGCATGAGGCCTCGGTAGAGGGAAAAATGTTACACACATTCAGTGTACCATAGAAGTTTGTAGCACATGACACTCAATGACTTACCTAGCACGAGGCCACAGTAGAGGGAAAAGTGTGTTACACACATTCAGTGTACCATAGAAGTTTGTAGCACATGACACTGGATGACTTACCTAGCATGAGGCCTAAGTAGGGGGGAAAAGTGTGTTACACACATTCAGAGTACCAAAGAAGTCTGTAGCACATTACACAGGATGACTTATCTAGCATGAGGCCTCAGTAGAGGGAAAAGTGTGTTACACACATTCAGAGTATCATAGAAGTTTGTAGCACATGACACTCAATGACTTACCTAGCACGAGGCCTCGGTAGAGGGAAAAGTGTGTTACACACATTCAGTGTACCATAGAAGTTTGTAGCACATGACACTCAATGACTTACCTAGCACGAGGCCTCAGTAGAGGGAAAAGTGTGTTACATACATTCAGTGTACCATAGAAGTTTGTAGCACATTACACAGGATGACTTGCCTAGCATGAGGCCTCAGTAGAGGGAAAAGTGTGTTACACACATTCAAATTATCATAGAAGTTTGTAGCACATGACACTCAATGACTTACCTAGCATGTGGCCTCAGTAGAGGGAAGTGTGTTACACACATTCAGAGTACCAAAGAAGTTTGTAGCACATTACACAGGATGACTTACCTAGCATGAGGCCTCAGTAGAGGGAAAAGTGTTACACACATTCAGTGTACCATAGAAGTTTGTACTCAGCACATGACACTCAATGACTTACCTAGCATGAGGCCTCAGTAGAGGGAAAAGTGTGTTACACACATTCAAATTATCATAGAAGTTTGTAGCACATGACACTCAATGACTTACCTAGCATGTGACCTCAGTAGAGGGAAGTGTGTTACACACATTCAGAGTACCAAAGAAGTTTGTAGCACATTACACAGGATGACTTACCTAGCATGAGGCCTCGGTAGAGGGAAAAATGTTACACACATTCAGTGTACCATAGAAGTTTGTACTAAGCACATGACACTCAATGACTTACCTAGCACGAGGCCTCAGTAGCGGGAAAAGTGTGTTACACACATTCCGTGTACCATAGAAGTTTGTAGCACATGACACTCAATGACTTACCTAGCATGTGGTCTCAGTAGAGGGAAAAGTGTGTTACACACATTCAGTGTACCATAGAAGTTTGTACTAAGCACATGACACTCAATGACTTACCTAGCACGAGGCCTCAGTAGAGGGAAAAGTGTGTTACACACATTCAGTGTACCATAGAAGTTTGTAGCACATGACACTCAATGACTTACCTAGCATGTGGTCTCAGTAGAGGGAAAAGTGTGTTACACACATTCAGTGTACCAAAGAAGTTTGTAGCACATGACACTGGATGCCTTACCTAGCACAAGGCCTCAGTAGAGGGAAAAGTGTGTTACATACATTCAGGGTACCATAGAAATTTGTAGCACATGACACTCAATGAATCACCTAGCATGAGGCCTCAGTAGAGGGAAAAGTGTGTTAATACACACATTCAGAGTACCAAAGAAGTTTGTAGCACATGACACTCAATGACTTACCTACCACGAGGCCTCAGTAGAGGGAAAAGAGTGTTACACACATTCAGAGTACCAAAGAAGTTTGTAGCACATGACACTCAATGACTTACCTAGCACGAGGCCTCAGTAGAGGGAAAAGTGTGTTACACACATTCAGTGTACCATAGAAGTTTGTAGCACATGACACAGGATGACTTACCTAGCACGAGGCCTCAGTAGAGGGAAAAGTGTGTTACACACATTCAGTGTACCATAGAAGTTTGTAGCACATGACACTCAATGACTTACCTAGCACGAGGCCACAGTAGAGGGAAAAGTGTGTTACACACATTCAGTGTACCATAGAAGTTTGTAGCACATGACACTGGATGACTTACCTAGCATGAGGCCTAAGTAGGGGGGAAAAGTGTGTTACACACATTCAGAGTACCAAAGAAGTCTGTAGCACATTACACAGGATGACTTATCTAGCATGATGCCTCAGTAGAGGGAAAAGTGTGTTACACACATTCAGAGTATCATAGAAGTTTGTAGCACATGACACTCAATGACTTACCTAGCACGAGGCCTCGGTAGAGGGAAAAGTGTGTTACACACATTCAGTGTACCATAGAAGTTTGTAGCACATGACACTCAATGACTTACCTAGCACGAGGCCTCAGTAGAGGGAAAAGTGTGTTACATACATTCAGTGTACCATAGAAGTTTGTAGCACATTACACAGGATGACTTGCCTAGCATGAGGCCTCAGTAGAGGGAAAAGTGTGTTACACACATTCAAATTATCATAGAAGTTTGTAGCACATGACACTCAATGACTTACCTAGCATGTGGTCTCAGTAGAGGGAAGTGTGTTACACACATTCAGAGTAACAAAGAAGTTTGTAGCACATTACACAGGATGACTTACCTAGCATGAGGCCTCAGTAGAGGGAAAAGTGTTACACACATTCAGTGTACCATAGAAGTTTGTACTCAGCACATGACACTCAATGACTTACCTAGCATGAGGCCTCAGTAGAGGGAAAAGTGTGTTACACACATTCAAATTATCATAGAAGTTTGTAGCACATGACACTCAATGACTTACCTAGCATGTGGCCTCAGTAGAGGGAAGTGTGTTACACACATTCAGAGTACCAAAGAAGTTTGTAGCACATTACACAGGATGACTTACCTAGCATGAGGCCTCAGTAGAGGGAAAAGTGTTACACACATTCAGTGTACCATAGAAGTTTGTACTAAGCACATGACACTCAATGACTTACCTAGCACGAGGCCTCAGTAGAGGGAAAAGTGTGTTACACACATTCCGTGTACCATAGAAGTTTGTAGCACATGACACTCAATGACTTACCTAGCATGTGGTCTCAGTAGAGGGAAAAGTGTGTTACACACATTCAGTGTACCATAGAAGTTTGTACTAAGCACATGACACTCAATGACTTACCTAGCACGAGGCCTCAGTAGAGGGAAAAGTGTGTTACACACATTCAGTGTACCATAGAAGTTTGTAGCACATGACACTCAATGACTTACCTAGCATGTGGTCTCAGTAGAGGGAAAAGTGTGTTACACACATTCAGTGTACCAAAGAAGTTTGTAGCACATGACACTGTTGCTTGTTCACTGAATGGTGCTGTTGACGCTGCCTGCAATATAAAATGATAATATTGGGGCTACAGGGGGTATTATTTGAATATAATTGAATAATTTTGCACATGAGGGCTTATAATGATTTTGCCCATGATACTGAAGCAGATTATGCTTTTGAGGGCTGATACAGATATATGCATATCAGGTTGTAAAGAGATTTTGCACATCATTGAGAGCTGATACAAAATTTGCATGTGAGCCATACAGAATTTGTACATGAGGGCATTTACTAATTTTGCATGTGAGGGCTGATGCAGATATTGATTTTACAGCTGATGTGGATTTGCATGTGAAGGCTGATACAAATTTTGCATGTGATAGCATAAATAGATTTTGCATGTGAGGGCCTTTACCATTGTTTACAGATTTAGCATTTATGGGTTGATACAGATTTTGCATGTGAGAGCTAATTAAGATTTTAAATGGGACAGCTAAATTAAGCACTTCAATTTGCATTAGAAACCTGTATCAGCATTCCAATAGCAGCCTTCTAGTCTCGTATTTGCTTTTTCGTTTATATCATATCAGCAAGGCAAAATAAATCATTGATCTACTAGTAAAAAAATTTCTACCATTGTTTTACCTTGAATGCAATACCAGCATTGTTTACAAGAACATCAATTCCACCATATTGTTCTTTAACAAAGTCCCTTAGCTTGTTAATGGAAGTTTGATCATCAAGGTCCATTTGATGATATTTAGGTGACATCCCTTGCTTCTGCAGCTCTGCAACAGCAGCCTTACATCTCTCCTCACTTCGTCCTATAATTATTTGTTTAAAATCTAATGAATAATGAATAAAAGCACAGAGTTCCCATGTCCTCTGCATTGCAGGTTTTGTATATCCAAGGTATAAAAGGCAATAACTTAAAAACAAAATTTAGGTTTTTAAAACTTTTTATTAATATCTTAGACAAGAGTGCACACGCTGAAATGCCTCGCCTATTTTACTAATCATTGATATAATGTTGAGAGTTCTAAATATAAACTTTTGCTACAACTATCACATAAACTTAACATAATCAAAGAAAATGAGGTCAAAGGTCAGATAAACAAAACCAGAAATACATATACACCTACAATCATTTCATACACCAAATATGCTTTAAATTTACATGTAGTTGACCTATTGCATCTAAGAAACAACTTAACCAGGAAAACTTAAAATTGATCAATGAACCATAACTAGAGGCTCTAAAGAGCCTGTGTCGCTCACCTTGGTCTATGTGAATATTAAACAAAGGAAGCAGATGGATTCCTGACAAAATTGTGTTTTGGTGATGGTGATGTGTTTGTACGTCTTACTTTACTGAACATTCTTGCTGCTTACAGTTATCTCTATCTATAATGAACTTGACCCAGTAGTTTCAGTGGAAAATGTTAGTAAAAATTTACAAATTTTATGAAAATTGTTAAAAATTGACTATAAAGGACAATAACTCCTTAGGGGGTCAATTGACCATTTCAGTCATGTTGACTTATTTGTAAATCTTACTTTGCTGTACATTATTGCTGTTTAAAGTTTATCTCTATCTATAACTAGAGGCTCTAAAGAGCCTGTGTCGCTCACCTTGGTGTTTGTCCATATTAAACAAGGGACACAGATGGATTCATGACAAAATTGTGTTTTGGTGTCAGATGGTGATGTTGTTGAAGTTCTTACTTTACTGAACGTTCTTGCTACTTACAAATATCTCTATCTACAATGAACTTGGCCCATTTGTAACAGAGGAAAATATTTTGTAAATTGACTATAAAGGGCAATAACTCCTTAAGGAGTCAACTGACAATTTTGGTAGTGTTGACCTATTTGTAGATCTCACTTTGCTGAACTTTATTGATGTTTACAGTTTATCTCTATCTATAATAATATTCAAGATAATAAGCAAAAACTGCAAAATTTACTTAAAATTACTAATTCAGGGGCAGCAACCAAACAATAGGTTGTCCGATTTGTCTGAAAATTTCAGGGCAGATAGATCTTGACCTAATAGATTATTTTACCCTTTTGTCAGATTTGCTCTAAATGCTTTGGTTTTAGAGTTATAAGCCAAATCTACATTTTACCCCTCTGTTCTATTTTTAGCCATGGTGGCCATCTTGGTTGGTTGGCAGGGTCACGCCACACATTTTTCAAACTAGATACCCCAATGATGATTGAGGCCAAGTTTGGATTTATTTGGCCCAGTAGTTTCAGAGGAGAAGATTTTTGTAAAAGATTACTAAGATTTACGAAAAATGGTTAAAAATTTACTATAAAGGGCAATGACTTCTAAAGGGGTCAACTGACCATTTTGGTCACGTTGACTTATTTGTAAATCTTACTTTGCTGAACATCATTGCTGTTTACAGTTTATCTCTATCTATAATAATATTCAAGATAATAAGCAAAAAGGCAAAATTTCCTTAAAATTACTAATTCAGGGGCAGCAACCAAACAACGGGTTGTCCAATCATCTGAAAATTTCAGGGCAGATAGATCTTCACCTGTTAAACAATTCTACCCCATGTCAGATTTGCTCTAAATGCTTTGGTTTTTTAGTTATAAGCCAAAAACTGCATTTTACCCCTATGTTCTATTTTTAGCCATGGCGGCTATCTTGGTTGGTTGGCAGGGTCACGCCACACATTTTGTAAACTAGATACCCCAATGATGATTGTGGACAAGTTTGGATTAATTTGGCCCAGTAGTTTTAGAGGAGAAGATTTTTGTAAAAGATTACTAAGATTTACGAAAAATGGTTAAAAATTGACTATAAAGGGCAATAACTCCTAAGGGGGTCAACTGACCATTTCGGTCATGTTGACTTATTTGTAAATCTTACTTTGCTGAACATTATTGCTGTTTACAGTTTATCTCTATCTATAATAATATTCAAGATAATAACCAAAAACAGTAAAATTTCCTTAATATTACCAATTTAGGGGCAGCAACCCAACGGGTTGTCTGATTCATCTGAAAATTTCAGGGCAGATAGATCTTTACCTGATTAACAATTTTACCCTCGTGTCAGATTTGCTCTAAATGCTTTGGTTTTTGAGTTATAAGCCAAAAACTGCATTTTACCCCTATGTTCTATTTTTAGAAAATGGGGACAAATCTCTTATTTGGCATTAAAATTAAAAAGAGTTATAAGGAACATGTGCACTAAGTTTCTAGTAGATTGAACTTCAACTTCATCAAAGACTAACTCGACCAAAAACTTTACCCTGAAGCGGGACAGACGAACGGACAAATGAACAGACGGACGAACAGACAGAGGGATGGATAAACGCACGCACAGACCAGAAACGTAATGCCCATAAATGGGGCATAAAAACACAAACTTAACACTAGGCAATGAATCATTAGAATGAGGTCAAGGTCATATTAAACATGCCTGCCTCACAGACATGTACATCATAAAATATTTTCTTACAATAAACATAGATGATCTATTTCATACAGTATAAGCATGATAAGAAAAACAAACAAAGCACAAAAACTTTAACCACAGTACCATAAACATGATGAAAATGAGGTCAAAGTCAGATGACACCTGCCAGTGGGATATGTACACCTCACAATCATTCCATACACCAATTATAGTAGACCTTTTGCATACAGTATTTTCAGGAGTTGAACAACATTGTGTAAATCATTTATTCATTACTTATAATTTATTCATTATTTATAATTTATTCATTTATTCATGCTCAGCTTTCTTACCTGTTAGGAGAACATCACCATCAAACTGTTTACATAGTGCCTGAACTACAGCATAACCTATCCCTTTGTTGGCTCCAGTCACCTGTATAAATGATATAAATATTGGTTTAATTAATTTACGATTTAGTTGTCAGTTCATCTAGATTGGAGATGTATAGACATTTGTAGCATAACTTTTAATTAAAATTGAACAAACTATATACATGTAGGTGCATGTTCCCAATGAAAAACTGTACTAAATCTGAAAGATTATATATTGTGTTGGTTTATCAATGTTTATTTGTTCTGACAGAAGTTCAGAGGCGGATTTAGAGAGAGCGCCAAGGGAATCACTACAGAATGACCATAGCATGCCTCTTAGGCAGTCAGTTGGTCCCCACTTGTGAAAATTTCTGGATCCGCAACTGAAGTTCACCTGGAAACTTTAAACAATGTTGGAACAAATATTCTACATCCTTTATTCTGTAAGAAACAAATCTGTCATATTTGTTCTAATGGAAATAAGATTACAGAATATTTCTTCAGTTGGAACTTATATTAGGAAGGAAATTCTATTTCGTTACAGGTTATGAGTTATGTCCCCTACCATATATGCATATATACAAAATAAGAAGTGAATAAATCTATGAAAGAACAGGTAGGTAATTGATATCAGGGGATAAGACAAATTACAATTTGTACAAAGTCAAAATACAAATTATAATTTGTACAATTTTTGTGTACAAATTACAATTTGTACAATTTTTGTGTACAAATTATAATTTGTACAAAATGATAACTTGTACACAACATATATACATGTATCATGTATATATTTCTTTTTCAGGTAATTTTTCTCTTCTTTTTTTTATAATTTTTGCCCATCACTCTTTATCCTTTTAATCTTTTTGCCAATTATTCTCTTTTCTTTATATTTTAGTACCTCATTAGTTTCTATTCTTTTTATTTACGTCCATTTTGTCTTTATTCTATAAATCCCAATCAATGCCCTCATTACCACAGGCACTTCATGTCTCAGAATTTGATTTTATGTACCTTAATATAACAACTTATATTATTGTACATATAAAAAAAAATCTGAAACAAGTGGCTCATTACCTTTGAGGTCAAATCAAATATCTTTATTCCTGATCAAAGGCTGGCCCATATGGGCATAAACAGCATATAAATCAACACAAATAACAAAGATCATACAATATCCACACAAACAACACATGCAATTTAACATACATACTGATTGTTACTAATTAAATTTGATTTAAAACAAATATTGAAACATGATTATAATTTATAAAAAAAAATATGTATATATGTACATGATAGGAGAGAGGAACAAAGAGGAATAACTCTATTAATTTTTTAACTTAAATTGTCTCTTTTTTCCTGTCTTTTGGATCATGAAAATGTTTGGAGGCTGTGAAACTCTTTAGGCAGGAAATGTTGATAAGATTGGTGAAAGTCCATTAAGAAATGAGAAAGTTAAAAGAGCAATATATAAAGATTGCCTGACCATTTGTTCTTTAAAGTCAAGTGGCAAATATTTCATGATTCAATTTGGTCAGGACTCCTGAGGGGTAAAATTGAGAAAGCATGAAAAACTGGCCTCACAGATTTGTTTTATCAAAATGTACATGTATAGCACTGAATGTACAGCATCTTTGTCAGTTTGTAAATAAGACTTATATATAATTGACAACAGCTGGTAAAATTGCTTCAAATGAACATCATCACGGGTATGCATGGTTAACACATGGTTAAGAGGAAAAATGAACCAAGCAGACTGATTTTTCTATGGTAATTTGAGGAACAACATTCTTTTTTGAATATCAATCATTATATCCATCTTAATTTTTCAAGTAAAATTTTGACTATTTAAATTTAGCATTATGATTTAATTATGTTCATTATTTCAATTCAGCCTTAAGTTAGATACACTGGTATTGGAAAAATAGTGTATAACGGCGAGCGTGAATACCGTCCGGTCAACTTTATTTGCTCAAAAATGTTTTTTTCACTTATTTTGTTTGATTTTCATAAAATATATTTTAATATCTTTAAGGTCTACAAATATTAAACAAATCTACCGAATAACAAAAAAGTTATGAGTATGTATTTGTCGTCCGGTCAACCGTCCTGTCTCTTCTTCTTCTTTATGTTAATCCTCCAACGTTGGAGCACACACAGCTAGCTGTGTTCCCTTAACGGATTAGTTTTAAAAAATGTCAACATATTCACAAGTTATTCCAAATTGTAATGAAATCACTATCTGGGCAATACACCTTATCGCTATTTGTTCGCCATTACTGGATATCACACAGCTTCCCGTACATTTTTGACATCACAAAACAAAATATCTGATGCCACAATGGAAAAGTGATTGTTGTATGCGTCAATAGTTCAAGCGGCCAGGTCAGCCGGGATTAGCCATAAGGTGTATCGTCCTGTATGTATGTATGTTCTGTATCTCCCTCCTTTAGTAGGAGCACCACCATGGGTTATGGTGTAAAAAGGAAGACATTTAACACACTGTATCGATACAGATTTAATGTGAGCATTTGCCTATCCAGTTTCCCAGCCTGGCCGTGACGGGTCTTACAAACAGAAAGTTAACCTTCCCCAAAACAATAATGTAATAAAGCATATGAACACACCCACTCACCTGACTCGCTCATCCTCAAAAATATAAAAATGCATAATATAAAAAAAACATTATGTACATGATGTATACAAAATATAATGTTTTGTAGTGTCATTAGTGCTTCCCCTATCTGCTACAGCAGAGAAATATAATACATTTGTATTATATGTCTCTGGCTATAGCAATCTCAGTTATCATGCAGACTTACAATTGCAACTCTTTTTGCCATTTTGAACAAGCTGGAATTGTGTTTCTGTTTGTCAAGGCGTCAAGGAACCGGTTCGTGTTCTAGAATTTAAACTCAAAAGATAAATTACGAATCAAATCGGATTGTGAAAGACAACATTACGGTAAAGTTGACAAAATGGCGATAACCTTTTGTTAGGGAGAATCTCAGGGTGTACAACAACCACATGTAATAACGATAACTTTGTCGTTTTTATAAAAGCAAATTTAAAAAACAAATATCCATTTTTTTCCCTCGCATGTCCAGTCTATATGTTTTACAGTAGTAAAGATTTAACATTTGCATCAATATTAATTTGTTCTGGGAACTGTATATCTAACTTGTTTGCAGTTCACTTTAATATCCGCATACTGAAAGTCCTAAAGGGAAAATCATATTTTTGCAGTATACCTGGGATATGATGGATAGTAAACCGCACATTGCTATCATAAATTAAAAATAATAAATGATGCAAATATTTAAAACCGTTTAATAAATGAATGTAATATAAATAGACTGGTTGATTATATTGGAATATATATGATTATTATTATCGATGTTTTAAAAAAAATGCACTTTTAAACCAAACAATTTCAACTTATGAAAAGTGAGAGGTTTAGCGCTATAAAACCAGGTTTTATCAGGATGCGGATTTAGAGGGGGACAGGGGAAAATTTGGTTGATTATATATAGGGAATCACTTAAAAGCATGACCGGAGATGGCCCCCTCTTAGGCAGTCAGTGGGCCCCAGCTTATGAAAATTTCTGGATCTGCCATTGCAATCCACCATTTTCTACATTTCAAAATGCCTCAGTGTACCAAGTTAGGAATATGACAGTTGTTGTTCATTCGTTTGATGTGTTTTATCATTTGATTTTGCCATTTAATTAGGGATTTTCCGTTTTGATTTTTCCTCGGTGTTCAGTGTACTTGTAATTTTACTTCTTTTTTAAAAATCCGTATACTGAAATAATTTAAGAAATTTTCTAGTTTCAGCGATTTTTGTGCACAAACCCATATTTGGACACCGTAAGATTATTATAAATGATTAGGAACATTGAAAAAAAATTGGTAAAGACGGTAAATTTCTATATCACATCATTGTACAAACACATGCAAAAAGTTCTAAACAAGTCAAGTTATAATACTTTTAGTATATAAGTCAAAATAATAAGTGTATAGACATTTGACCCGGATCATTATAAAGGTGGACCTCATTTTCGTAACTCTAACTAAAGCCCTGGTCACAACGAAGCCACAACACATCTATGCAGCGCCCCGACAAAAAATTTGGTCAAATCGCGGGTCATCTGTGATCGTCGTACGACAAAGTCCCACGATATTTTGAGCATCGTGGCGCTGTCTTGTGTCGTGGGACGAAAATTGGACATTCACCTTTTTTGCACTACGATTTTTTGCACTGTCATTGTCTTGTAGCTGTCGTGAGAGTGTCTTACCACAATCGTGCGACTATTGTGCGATAAACACATTGTCGTTGGTACCAACATTAACAATTTTAAGAAAAACAATCGTACGACTGTCCCAATACATTCGTGATACAGTCGCACGATTGTCTCACGAATACCAAATTTCGTACGATGCTCGCACAACATTGATTGTCTGTCGTACGACAGTGGTACGTTCGTCGTGCAACATATTTTCGTTTTATTTAGATGAATATAATTCGGCGGGAATGAATGTTTGGAAAACATACCGTCTGCCATTTAAAGAGGATGGCTATTCCACGAGAACGATTACGTTTGACCCTGCTCGGAGGCATCCTGATTTAAATTTGCTTAACAATTATAATATAAACTAATACGAAAAACATTGTTTACTTGGACCGAACTTATAATGACACTTAACTACAAATGGCTTGCAATAAATTGGGCCTTCCATATATACAAGTAGTCCCGGAGTCAAACGCGCGAGTGACCGGCCACGACTGTTGTGCAACAGTGGCACGATAGTGAAACGACATTGACACGCGCATCCCATGACATGAAAACATGAAAAATAGCCCCAAACAACTCATGATGGTCGTCCGACTATCAAACGACCGACTTGCGACAAACCCGCGACAGTACAATTATAAAAATAAATTCTGTCGTGTACCCATCGTAGAACCATCGTGGACATGTCGTAGCTGATGTGACCACTCGAAATATTTTTTTGACATTTTGCACGACAGTGCCACGACAACTATTTTATAGATCTTCCACGACAAAAAATCGTACGCTCTGTTGTGACCGGGGCTTAATAGACAATAAAATTGAGAATGGAAATGGGGCACATATCAAAGAGACAACAACCCGCACAAAGAGCAGACAACAGACGAAGGCCACCAATGGGTCTTCAACGCAGCAAGAAAATCCCGCACCCAGAGATCGAGGTGGCCCTCAGCTGATCTGTAAATAAAATTGTGTACCAAAGTATTTTAAAGCCCTCAACATTAGAAAAAATATCTGTATTGGAATCATAAATAGTTTCAAGTTAAGAGTTTGACTCAAGCTGGTTGAAATAAGGATATAATAGATTTTAATTGCATTCACTAGGGAATTCTAATATTACCATTTTTTGGCAACGAAGGAAAAGGTAATCCTCATCCTCTTAATCTTTCCCACTTTTACACACACGTTAATTGTTCTCTTGGAATGTTTTTGTATCGACCTATTAAAATTTCCAAGTAATGGTCACGTATACGGAATTTTGTTAAAAGTTTACCACTGTTATCAAGTTTCTTTTAGATTGTGCAAGAAGGGATTTTGTTAAAAGTTGACTACTAATATTTTGTTTTTAGATAGTGCAATAAGGAATTTTGTTAAAATAGAGTTGAAGACTACTATTTTCTTTTTAGATCTACAAGTAGTCTCCAATCTAATTATACCCCCGCTTTAAAAAAGGGGGGGTATACTGTTTTACCTCTGTCTGTCAGTCCGTCCGTCCATCAGTCCATCAGTCCGTCCGTCCATCAGTCCGTCCGTCAGTCAGTCCGTCCCATGAAACTTTCGTCACATTTTTCTCATGAACTACACATCCACCCTTTCTGTAATTTGGTATCAACATTTATATATGTCAGCCATACCGTGTGATGCGTTTTCAGATTCATCACTTGACAACTTCCTGTTTACTTGTTACTTGACAACTTCCTGTTTACCGAACACTTGTCTGATTTTACACATGATAGCCAAGTTGAAAATTTTCGTCACATTTTTCTCAGGAACTACAATACAAGGATTTCTGAAATTTGGTTTCAGGATTTATATAAGTCAGCTATACCGTGTGATGCGTTTTCAGATTCATCACTCGACAACTTCCTGTTTACCGAACACTTGTCTGATTTTACACATGATAGCCAAGTTGAAAATTTTCGTCACATTTTTCTCAGGAACTACAATACAAGGATTTCTGAAATTTGGTTTCAGGATTTATATAAGTCAGCTATACCGTGTGATGCGTTTTCAGATTCATCACTCGACAACTTCCTGTTTACCGAACACTTGTCTGATTTTACACATGATAGCCAAGTTGAAAATTTTCGTCACATTTTTCTCAGGAACTACAATACAAGGATTTCTGAAATTTGGTTTCAGGATTTATATAAGTCAGCTATACCGTGTGATGCGTTTTCAGATTCATCACTCGACAACTTCCTGTTTACCGAACACTTGTCTGATTTTACACATGATAGCCAAGTTGAAAATTTTCGTCACATTTTTCTCAGGAACTACAATACAAGGATTTCTGAAATTTGGTTTCAGGATTTATATAAGTCAGCTATACCGTGTGATGCGTTTTCAGATTCATCACTCGACAACTTCCTGTTTACCGAACACTTGCATATTTTTACACTATTAATATTATCCACTTGCGGCGGGGGTATCATCAGTGAGCAGTAGCTCGCAGTTTCACTTGTTCATTTTTTACTTACCTACTTTGTCAAGCCTCTTCAGTGTGCATACTTACACACGAGACTATCATTAAAATCCTTTATTGTTGCCACTTGTGCCTTTTTTCATGGTTGTCTTTACGTAAAAGATTGCAAACCCATTTCCATCGACTTTCGTTAGTTTCTGCATTTACTACCGTTTATTAATAAAGTTTACAATAAAAGTGTCTTAATTGCTGATGATTTTTGATCCAGACGAACCTCCAATACCCTGTTCCTTATAACACTACTGATTGACATTTTTATTGTAAACTTTTATTTTCGTGAACCTGCATATTAATTTTACCTCCGATATTGTTTGTATTCGCCAGAAAACTGTATTTGCTTTGCTATTCCTTGCCATTATTTATTTGCCATGCTTGTACCGCCAAGATAAGTAAAATCTTCAACTTCTACAATAATTTCTCTTTTAAGTGTTATGTGAGGTTTCGTAGATTTGTCACTTATGCTAATTACCTTTGTCTTTCTTGTATTAATCTTAAGCTAGTCCTACAGAGTA
This sequence comes from Mytilus galloprovincialis, assembly GCF_965363235.1. NCBI lineage: Eukaryota > Metazoa > Mollusca > Bivalvia > Mytilida > Mytilidae > Mytilus > Mytilus galloprovincialis. The sequence goes on along the minus strand of NC_134845.1, from coordinate 75,194,205 downwards.
AACAGTCGCATGCAGTCTTGCTGTTTTGTTCTGCATTTTTATTCGGCTTGATGATTATTAGCACATGTCATAAACAAACTCGCGATCGAGAGCTTCTAAAATTGTGTTCATTGACCATCGTATATAATATTAGTTTTTCTGTTTAAATTCTAAGTTTATATAGTTTCATAGAAATCGACACAGTTGAAACGCAGACCGCGAAACTAATCCAAAAAGGAATGTTTACGCAAAAAGGAATATTCGCAATACTGGTTTTTCAGCACGAAAGCGGGATAACAGGATATTTCTTCCAAGTACATTACAGCAAAAATGTATTCGTATAACTGTTACTAGTAAAAAAAGTTGTTTGATTGCAAGATAAAAAGACACAAATAGATATAAGAAGATGTGGTATGTGTGCCAATGAGACACTGACTCTCCATCCAAGTCACAATTTATAAAAGTAAAACACTATAGGTCAAGGTACGGTCTTCAACACAGAGCCTAGGCTCACACCAAACAGCAAGCTATAAAGAGCTCCAAAAATTACTAGTGTTAAACAATTCAAACGGGAAAACCAACGGTCTTATCTATATAAAAATATGTGCATGTTTGAAAATGTTATGTGCTTCAAATAATCAAATATAACTCGATGTGCCTTATTTATTTTCCACTTGTTTGTCTCCCATGCATGTCTACTCTTACGGGTCTTTTAGTCAAGCCTTTTCATACTGATTATTAAAGTTTGTTCGTATGTTTTACTGCTTCACAACTATCACCGCTAAAAGAGAGGATGGAAAACATGTTTAAGTCCGCCACATTCCTTATGTGTCTGTCCAAAGTCGGGATTTTGTATGTAAGGGGTTCGTTATTATCGGGACCTTTTTCCACTATACACTGCTATTTTTGCTCATTGTTGAAGGACCCTGGTTGATATTTATCTAATTAATAGATAATCCTACCACATCTCCTTATTTCTATAAGAAAACATTAATAAATAACAACTTTTGCCGTGAGAAGATAATTGACAGTCAGTCTTTGTCGTTAGTTTGATATTTGTCGGTTATAACGAAATATTATACTTTGGTATATACATGTACTACTACATGAAGGATTGTTTTTAATTATATTACAATAAGCCGTACTCACAACCAATAAATATGTTTAATTTTATTACTGGTGACTGGTGTCTTTTCAAAGGAAACTTCTATATATAAGGGGGCAAAAGGGGGTCCGTTAACATGTTAACATCACCTCGATTTTGGCAAAAACAGTTAACAACAAATACAAAAATACCGATAACAGTTTACACAGTGGGTTGTAAACAGTTAAAAGTTTAAATTTATTTCAGATAACAGTTAAAAACACCATGAAAAAGGCCAAAACAGGTTAACATAAAAAGGTATTGCCCCCCCCCCTTCCTTTCATATATATCTGCCCTGCTCATCCCAAAAGCAAGTCTTTGGTCACATTGCTGGGAAGAGGAAATCTAATGACTCATCTATTAGGTGTATGCATGTTTATATACAATAACATGTTTGCTCATGATTGAAGAGAACCTTACTTCTCGAAAGTAATAATAACCTTGAAGATATTGAACGAAAGTAGTAATAACCTTGCAGATATCGAACGACATCAATATCCCCCAAAAAACTGAAGATGACATCCATACACGGGAATTCTCGCTACATTGAAGACTCATTGGTGGCCTTTAGCTGTTGTCTGCATCGATGGTCGGGTTGTTGTCGCTTTGACACATTCCCCATTTCCTTTCTCAATTTTATGTAACACTGAAGTCGATTAAATACGGAGGTTGACTGACAAGACCTTTTGTGGATGTAACGGCCAAACCCCAAAAAATTGTTAGCCATGCAGGGATGTATAAAATCACTTGGGCAAAAAATATTTTTGATATCTTGTAATACAGCAAAGTCATATTTGCCAATTCTGTAAATTTGTCCCGCAAAGTGTTAAATACTTGGTTTACAACCAAAAGTAACATAAGGGATAGGCAAAATACATCTATGGTCACTTTGCCTGAGGGAGTTGACGCCTTTGTTCTTCATAATATCCAAATTAATTTATCAACGATACGTTACATGTATCGATTGTAACAGTTCTGAAACGTTGACATTACTCTTAGATACTAGCATTCCACTAGCAGTATTATTAATACAGTGATTGAACATGAAAATAATGGTATGCCCACTATTTACGGTAGGGCGCTTGAATTCCTCAATAAAACTTGCCCACTCCCACACTAGGTTGGTGCATGTAAGAACATTGATCTGAGCTATCATAAATTGTGAAAACTCAGGACTCCTATAATTCAAGGAACAAAAGCTATATGGTGTTTCGTCTTATAATAAAACAGTATTGAAAGGGATGGAAAATAAATTTAATTGTAAGATAAAAACAATATAAAAATTGCGATTTTGCAAGTATATAATAGTCAAATATAAATATAAAGATCACAATAATCTTTCGAAATTGAGGCTGCCATATTTCACAAAATCATACGAATATCTTCCCACTGCGGCTACTATAAACTAGCCTTGCTCGTGAATACATGCACTATGGACAATTAGATCTTCATCCCCACTTTTTAATGGTTCTATCAGACACGAAGTCCCCTTTGGGGCTAGTTGTTCCAGGTGGAAGCATCGCTACATACACGGGTGTATCTGCTCCTGTAAAAACAAAGTTAGAAACAGATTTATAAGACTATATATATTGAATTTGCATAGTCAGCATAATTGTTATTTGTATTTTAACACTTTTTTAAATGTTATAAAATATATGGTAGTCCAATGACATGAATATACAGATGACAAGGCTCCGTGTTGATGACTAAACCTTGACCTGCAATGTATAATTTAATAAAAGAGGAAAGAAAGATACCAGAGGGACAGGACATCATACTCATAAATCGAAAATAAACTGACAACGCCATGGCTAAAAATGAAAAAGACAAACAGACAAACATTAGTACATATGACACAACTGTTGAAAGACAAATAGATACTAGTAGTATGATTACCTTGTTCCACTGTTTTAGTTCCTTTGTTTGAAGTCATATCAGTATCAACATATCCAGGGTCACACTGAAAATAGGAAAAATATCAAATATAAAAATACAATTTATACAGTTATGTTTTACATACACTATATATATATATTTTTTCGTTGATGTTTATAATCGTGTATTATTGTTGGGTTGTTTAGAAAGGTGTGATGGATCTATCGGTTTCTAGACAATAATCATCGAATTGCCCGAGCCAAAGCGATTCCTTTAAAACATAAACGAATCATAAGTCTAACTATGTAGTTTTATATCACTCATGTGCATGTGATCTGTAACTTATTATTTAACAATCATGTTGCGTAGGCTATGTCTACAAGAATAGAAAAACTCTAACTTTTCAAAAAATCACATGAAAATTATCAGGTGAAAAGTTGGTGAATCAGAAACAGGACCAACAATGATGTGTCCCCAGTAGACGGATGCCCTACTCGCATTTTTGTTTTCTATGTTCAGTGGACCGTGTAAATGGGATAAAAACTCTTATTTGGCATTAACATTTGAAAGATCATATTTGATGTGTTTTGTTATTTAATTTTGCATGTGTGATTATGGACTTTCCGAATTGATTTTCCTCTAAGTTCAGTATTTTTGTGATTTTACTTTTTATCATAGGGAACGTGTACTAGTATACAATGTTTCAAGTTTATTGAACTTAAACTTCGTCAAAATCTACATTGACAAAAATATTACTCTGAAGCGGGACAGACAGACAGAGAGACAGACAGACAGACAGACAGACAGACAGACAGACAGACAGACAGACAGACAGACAGACAGACGGACGGACGGACGCACAGACCAGAAAACAAAATACCAATAAATGGGACATAAAAATATAAGAACAGCTAGTTTAGTTAAATAGCATTTACTTACTGCATTCACAACAATATCTTCTCTAGGGTCAGAGTTCAATTCTCTCTGCTGTATGAAGCTCATCACAGTAACACCAACTTTTGACATTCCATACGACCAGTCAGCAAATCCTTGTTTTTGGTGACTCCCAGTTTGTGCAGCACTGAAATAGGGTTTTACTGATTACATAAACAATAAGTGCAACTGTTTTCGTTATAATTTTTTGCTCTATTATAGCTAAATGCTAGGAAATTTCTAAATTTTCTGATGAATTCCACCTTCCACCTTAGGCATATCAAGCTAATCATTGCAATTAACGCATTTTTATACATTTTTGTTGCTGAACATCTTCTCAAAATAGAATGTTTTACAATAAAACATAAACGGTTTTTTTTTGTAGTTCAAAGATTCAAATTATAGAGAGGAGTAGGTCCGGTAAGGACTCATTTTGGCCTCATATTTCAGTTTCATCTGACGAAAGATTTTGACCACTTTTTAAACACTTAAGTGTCTATTTCACTTGATTCAATTAGTATAAGTGAAAGATTTTAACTGATTTAGTCATTTAAAACGATCCGATTCAAGCTCAAATATGAAAAATCTCTCAAATATGCCAAAAAACATCACTTTTCAGATGATTTTTGTCAAAAATGAAAGTGGCCGCATCCGTGTTCATCCACAACCTTTATATATGTTATGTATTATCATTAAATACAACTTACTTTTCAATATTAAGGATGAACACGAATGCGGCCACTTTCGTTTTACAGGGAAACCGTCTAAAATTTAACTAAAATGATAGAATTTTGAAGATTTCAGTAATTTAGCATGACTTAATGGTGCTACAACCCGATATAAGTGCATTGTATTGTAAAAAAACAGCCCATATTTATGTAGAAGAAGCATTCAAATGTCCAATAAATAACTAAAAGTTTATATTTTAACAATTTTGTAAAACTGTTATATTTTGGGGCCAAAAGGGGGTCTTACCGGACCTACTCCTTTTGAGTAACATTTAAGTTTCGAATCAATGTTGCCCAACACTTTAACTGCTCCTTTTCTCCACTATGCACGTAGTCTACAGTCTTAAATCAAATAATGTACTATTTTTTACTTACTCAATGAATTGTTGCATAAGGCCTTTCAGTTGATCCATAGTTATGCTAGGGTTCTTAAACTTTTCTTGGATTTCTTTGCTACATTTGGATATTGTCATCTGTGATACGAAACTAGACACATTTGATACTCTGCAAATAAAACGAAAATTCTTGAGTTTTTAAAGAGGGGGACATGGGGTGTTCATTTCCTAAATCACGCTTTCATTCATATTTTATCCATCTACTATAAATTACCACTTTTTTATTCTTTTCTCAGATCCCACTCCCTCTATATCTCACAGTTTTTACCTCATATCCATCTCGAATTGTCACCACTTACTCCCAATATCCCACATTCCAACCGCCTGCATCCCCTCTTCAAATGAACACACGTAGATTTTACCTGCCGTCTGCGTAGAAGAGTACGTTTTGGTATTCAAATACCAAATCAACAACAAAAATAAATAGTATATGCATTATCAAAAGAGTTGAATGAATCACAACATTATTAACTTACCCTTTTAAAGAAAATAAGTAATTTGTATGTCCCACCTACGATAGTAGAGGGGCATTATGTTTTCTGGTCTGTGCGTCCGTTCGTCCGTCCGTCTGTCCGTTCGTTCATTCGTCCGTCCGTCCGTCCGTTCGTTCGTCTTTTCTTTTGTTTTCCAACAAAATACTTTTATAAGCACATGTTGGGTTATCATTGAGATATGTTAGAATGACCTGAATGAGTATTAACCAGTAATAAATCTCAATAAGAAGACGACTTACCTCGCATGTGGTCTCAGTAGAGGGAAGAGTGTGTTACATACATTCAGGGTACCAGTAAAGTTTGTACCACACGACACTCTTGCTTGTTCACCGAATGATTCTGTATCGGATTGCTACAATATAAAAAATAAAACGGGTATAATTGCAATGCATCATCCTGAGCCTCCATCAAATATTTGCCACTGAACGTAAAGCACCCCACCTCCAAATCAAATTATTATCTAAATGCCTATATATTTAAGATTTTCTTATTTTACAATAAACAAAATTACATGATTACTTCTTTAAAATTATTAATTCAGGATTTGTTTTAGGTTAATCAAAATTTAACTCCTTGTTACGCAAGACTGTAGGGGTTTGATTTCTTGATGTAATATGGGATTTGGTTTCAGAATGAATAATAATCGGCAAAACGTGCAAAATAAAGGAAGAGAAAAAAAAAGAAAATAGAATGAAAAATGAAAATATTAAAACTATAGAAAAAAAAGAATAACGAATATTCGGTTGCTAAAATATAAAAAACGGAGAAAAAATGGTCAAATCAGGTAAAGAATATAAAAGTAAAGGACCCCCTTCCAGACACTCATATATATATTGTTCTTACAATTAAAGTGCATACCTGTTTTTTAGTGATAAAAAAATGAAATATACAATTTCTTTACCTTGAATGCAATACCAGCATTGTTTACTAAGACATCAATTCCACCATATTGTTCCTTGACAAAGTCTCTCAGCTTGTTAATGGAAGCTTGGTCATCAATGTCTAATTGGTGATATTTAGGTGACATCCCTTGCTTCTGCAGCTCTGCAACAGCAGCCTTACATCTCTCCTCACTTCGTCCTACAATTATTTGAAAATTGTGTACATCAAGTCAATGAATGGTAGCACATATTTTAAAAGAATAACATAATTGTATGTGGAATTTGTATTTTTATAGAAGAATATTTTATATCTGACGAATCTTTTTTAAATGTGATACTTGTAAAATATTTGCATTTGTTTTTATCGCAGTAAAAATAATATGCCATGAATTCAATAAAAAAAAGTCAATGTGGTGCGCGTGTTGCTGGTCATTGTTTTTGAATCAGCCATGTTACATTTGGAACTACTTTGTACATATATTTGTATAAATCTACTAAATACTGAATTGTTAAATATATTTGTCATTTCAAGAACTTGTAAGGCTGAATATGCGGTATGGTATGGGTTTTACTCATTATTGACGGCCGTACCAAAGGCACGACAAGTGCCTGTTGGCCAAACGGTGACCTAATACTATAATTGTTAATTTTGTGTCATTTTGTTACTTTTGGAAAGTTGTTTCATGAGCATCTTCTTATTTTTATAATAGTATTTGAAGCTTTCATTGAACTTCAGTTTATATTATACATATCATATTTTGAGTAAAACTTGTGTTGTTACGTTGCTTGTTCATTGAATTTTACCGACCATTAACTGACCACATTGTGCTTGCTTACCTGTTAGGAGAACATCACCATCAAACTGTTTACATAATGCCTGCACTACAGCATAACCTATCCCTTTGTTTGTCTTACCTGTCAGGAGAACATCACCATCAAACTGTTTACACAATGCCTGAACTACAGCATAACCTATCCCTTTGTTGGCTCCGGTCACCTATTTGGACATAAATAAACTCTGATGTTACACAGTTTAGTAGTATATATATATACAAAGGGTAATTCTCGGGGACGGTCCCATAGGTACGTGGTTGAAGACATTTTAGCTAACTTATTATCATTGATGAGTTTTATACTAGCCTGCCAATTTGAGATATTGACATCGCTTGTCATTTTTAATCGGCCATTTATATCATTAAAAAAACTACTTGACCTCTACAATTAGTTGTTCAATTGGAACTTTACTTGTCCGAAAAGGTACTATTCTATAAATTGAAATGGTTGTTATTAAATGGCTAAGGCCCGAATAACTTCTATAAGAAGTGTATGTAGCATATTTCTGCTTTTGAAAATTATCTGACAATTTCGGCTAAGATGGTATAATGTAAAACTTTCAATTTGATGTTATCTTTCTCTTACTTTAGTAAAACGTTACAATCAACCCCGAAAGGCACATAAACAACAACTCTTTGACCCCCCCCCCCCTTTCCATAACCCAAGCTCCTACTTCACAAAACACTGACTAAAACACTTTATTAAAACAAAAAACATAAATGAAAGAGGACATTAACTTACTCATAGACTGTAAAACTGTAGTAAAAAAAAATCGCTCGTTATTTTCAGAAGTGTGCCCCCTTTTTTTCTGTTTATCCTTACATTTCTGCTACAAAATTGGTAAAAAAATCGTTTACATTTTAAAATCTAAACAAAATAAGTTAGCTCAAATCTTAAAATATACATTATGCGTGTTTTATATGGAATGCAAATAAAATATGACCTCTCAAATGAATTAACACCACTAAAATAAATAGAAGATGACCAGAAGAAATACCCCTTTTTTACATATGAATTAAATAATTTAAAAAATAACGATATAAATGGCAAAGACTTACAATGGCTACTCTTTTTGTCATGATTTTTTAACGAGCAAGGAACTATACTGTTATCTGTTTGAAGATGTCAAATTTACTATATAACGTTTTATATAAGGTCATGTTCTAGAATTTAAACCCGAAACTAATATTCCGGTTAATAAACTATGCATTTAACAACAAGCTAATTCAAAAATAAATTCTAAAGAATATTGATTGGTCTTTCTTATACGACCCTTTTCAATAACTTCAGGTAAGAGAATAAGGTAAAATAGAGGGATCGTATCAAAGGGTAAAATAATAACGCCGGCATTAGGCTATTTAAAATAAGAAAAAAAAAATGATTCCGCCAATTTTCATCTATTCGTTTTCTGTCTATACGATACATGTACGTCGTGATAATTTAGCAAAGAGGCTATTGTAACGAAACTGGTCATGCGCCATGATGCGTCAATCCGTTCATACTAAGGGACGACATCAAAAGTTCAATGTAGGGCAAAAACTTAATTCATATAGTTTTTTACTGACCCCCCTCTTAACTTAATTTGGGTAAAATTGATTGACCAATAGGCATATATATATATATATAAAATTGATGTCAATTAAACAAAACTTGCAGCAATTTTTGCCCCCCCCCCCTTCCCACCAAAACACACACACACACACCAAACTATTTGAATTAAGTTTTTTTTATCCTTCATTGATTTTTTTATGTCGTCCCTAATTAACAAAGTATAACTCAGTATCTCAACTGATCTACACGACACTAGGTATATACTTAATAGTTATCCCATAAGGACGCGGTGTGTCAGTGTAAGATCATCCCGATGGCCCGAGTGCAAAATTAAATTGAACAATCAGTCTGACAACTCATTTATTTAACGAAAAGGGTTTAAACCCCACTGAGTAAAGGTCTGCCAACTCGCCCCAGTTATAAAAATATCTTGCTTCCTTTAAGTATGTTAAATTTCTGATAGTTCGTATCCAGTCGTCCTGGTGAAGTGGTATGTGGCGTGGTTTGATATGCTAAAGGTCTTGAGTTCGAATCCCAGCATATACACTGGATTTTTTCTACGTGAATTTTGATAGATAGTCTTCACCGTATATTTAATTATAAGTTTTATACTGGATTTGACATTCCCGCCAAAATGTTACAGAACAAAGGAAAGCATGCATAACAAAGAAACTTAAACTGGGGTGATCTGGTTGGGGTGATCCGGCTCAGATCACCCCTGTTATAACAAAGGAGCTGGGATGTAAATATTCAGTTTACAGACTGAACTAGAGGCCCATTGACTTTCAAGGCCAATGTTGAATCATACTGAGTATAATTTGACCCGTGTCAGGCAAGGTTATGATGGTGTTTTTTACATACATTTATAATTGCACTCTAATGTTCTATTATTCTATATATTGTATTGTATTATTTTGTATTTCATTGTATTGCATTGTATAGTATACAATTATTGTTTGATTGTATTGCTTGACCCTCATGGGTGTAATTTTGCAATAAAGATTATATAATAAGTTTATTGCCTATAAATAAAGCCATACGAATTATGATATTCCAGGCATTGGCTTCGTCACATGGGACCAACTGTACTTACACACAGTAGATTAGGTATATTGGTACGCAAAAGTGTAAGTTTTTGGATTAGAACTTTTAAAACACAACAATTAACATCGATGCTAGAAATTTGTAGAACTGGACCGCCTTATTTCCTAGAAAAAGTGCCTTACGAGAACAAACATGCGGTAACAACGTTGCTTGTACATGCTTATATATGTGATCGAATAATGCATTTATCAATATGACCAGATTTAACCGCATATTCGTGAAGTTCGTATTATTTTCAGGATTATACACGGATGTTCGCGCAAATGTAACTTCATCTATTTGTGTGTTTCCATAATGTTAATGTATGGTTTTCTTGTGATCTTTACACCTATTTGTGTGTTTCCATAATGTTGACGTATGGTTTTCTCATGATCTTTACACCTATTTTTGTGTTTTCCATAATGTTGATGTATGGTTTTCTTGTGATCTTTACACCTATTTGTGTGTTTCCATAATGTTGACGTATGGTTTTCTCATGATCTTTACACCTATTTTTGTGTTTCCATAATGTTGATGTATGGTTTTCTTGTGATCTTTACACCTATTTGTGTGTTTCCATAATGTTGACGTATGGTTTTCTCATGATCTTTACACCTATTTTTGTGTTTCCATAATGTTGATGTATGGTTTTCTTGTGATCTTTACACCTATTTGTGTGTTTCCATAATGTTGACGTATGGTTTTCTCATGATCTTTACACCTATTTTTGTGTTTCCATAATGTTGATGTATGGTTTTCTCATGATCTTTACACCTATTTTTGTGTTTCCATAATGTTGATGTATGGTTTTCTTGTGATCTTTACACCTATGTGTGTGTTTCCATAATGTTGACGTATGGTTTTCTCATGATCTTTACACCTATTTGTGTGTTTCCATAATGTTGACGTATGGTTTTCTCATGATCTTTACACCTATTTTTGTGTTTCCATAATGTTGATGTATGGTTTTCTTGTGATCTTAACACCTATTTTTGTGTTTCCATAATGTTGACGTATGGTTTTCTCATGATCTTTACACCTATTTGTGTGTTTCCATAATGTTAACGTATGGTTTTCTCATGATCTTTACACCTATTTTTGTGTTTCCATAATGTTGATGTATGGTTTTCTTGTGATCTTTAACAAAATGAAAAATTGTTATTTTCAATCATAACTGTATTTTTCCGTAAACGTGAAACATAGAAAAATCAATTTATACCAGGAGTTAAGACATAACTTTTTTAAGAAGTTGAACTTCTATGAAGCTATAAACATTCAATAACTAAGAAAAAGAAGACGAAAACAAACACTGGTGTAAGAATGTCATTGAAACATCGTGAAACATAGACCTTCGTTCAATAAAAAAAAAGACCATGTGTTGCAATGACACAAGATATTTTCAAAATCAGCTTTTATTTAAAGTAATTTCTCCCCTCTATTGTCATTTTCGTTCTTGGACATATTCTGAAAAATATACAAACTTAATCACTTTAATTCGGCATAGCTGACTCAATGGCTGTCATCATCATACCACGTTATAATGTTGTTATAAGTTATGATCAAAACATTTTTTTCTAAAACATTGTTCTGACGTACAAAATGTTAATCCTGGTATCTATGATGAGTAACTGCATTCATTGTAAAATTTTCAGAAACGTGTACAGAAACGTTGTGATTGGATGACATCTCTGAACACAATGATGTACAACAAATGAAGATAGGCGAAGATACCAAAGGGACATTTAAACTCATAAGCCATGGCGTTGTCAGTTTATATTCAATTTATGATTTTGACTGTCCCTCTGGTATCTTTTACCACTTTTTTTTCGAAAATAAAGGGACAATTCACAATTTGCACAAAATCATTTAAATTCTGAAACGGTGATTACTCACAAAATATAAGAACAAAATTTTAAGTTGTTTTGGAGGTCTATATTTCTGATAATACTTTACAAAATGTCGACGGAAAGCAAGTGCTGTCACTCTCTGTCTCAGTTTAAAATTAGAAAAATACTAAGTCATGTTGTACAATGACTATAAGAGTATAATTGCAGTCAAACACATGGTTCACTTTTGTTTCCAAAGCCAACCTCAGCACCACCAGACACATTTAAGTTTGTTCCGGTTACAAAAGGAGCATCAGCTGCTAGGTATAAACATGCCATGGCAACATCTCTTCCTTCTCCAATATTACCAAGTATCTGTTTTAAGGAAAACAAATTAACATCAGCTTTTAGATATTATAATTGCGATCATTTAGTGATTTTTATTTTGCTTAAAGTTTAAGAGAAAATTGTGTGTTTTTAAAAACATTTTAGTCGGTGCTTGAGCATGCCACTCAAAGAAGGTTAAAATATATTTTATGTTTATCATTATGGCATAATTGCTCTCTTTATAACAAGTGAAGTAGCGATGTTTTCTTTGGACTATAAAATGTATAATTATTGTTTTTCATTAACTGCACTAGCCTTCACCGTGTATATTGAATCTCATTTGTTATAGTTGGGGCTTACCCTGGCAAGGACCTCTAAGCAATCCGAAGATAGAATAAGGACTTTTAAGTTCAGAGAAGTTTAGGGGTACTTTCTGTATCCAAGCTGATCTATAATTTATAAACAACCTTCATGTGTTGTATTATAAAATTAGATTGCACATTAGCTCTTTGATTAGTTCTTATCTGACAGAGATATGTCAGTAATTATGAGTTCAATCCCTCACCGGCACAATGATAATTTCTAAAGAAGTTAATCATTTAACATTTTTGTATATTCCAAATGCATATGATATACTAGTAGACAAAATAATAAAAAATATAAAACTGCAATAAAAAAAAATCTCGACGTCTACAAAAATTATTAAAGTGAAAAAAAAACAACCCATGAGGATTTTTAATATTTATTTATTAACCAACCTGCGTGTTGTCGCAATCCTTTAGCGCCTTTTTGGGGTCAGGTTCTAACGAACACATGTAATCGAGCAGTGGAGTACGTATATTTCCAGGAGACACTCTGAAACAATGAATTATTAATTGCTATGAATATGATGAAACAGGATAAATAACCTTCGAGTCATACTTGATATGAATGGTGTTGGTAATGCACTGTTTTGTTGTTGGTATCCGCTCTAGGTAAAGTGTTAGTTGGAAAGAGTCACATTGTGTATATTGGGTATTTATAATACTCAAAGCAGGGTGAAATTTGTACTGCTTTCAAAGAATCTTTGAAGATGAAAACAAGTGTAAAATATATTCAAAAAATGACCCCGATTGATTATATCATAGTAAAACTTTAAGCATTAATGCGCTTTGTTAAACGTAAAACATCCCAGGTTAGTTAAGAATAGTTATTCACACGTGAATTCAAATTAAAGGCCACGGCTGTCTACATGTTGTTGGCTTCTCACAAAGAAAAAACATGTTTATATTTTTCGTGTTCCCATGTCAAAATGAACCATTTTCCTCAAAATCATAGGTTTTTTTTAGACAACAGCAAAAAACAGTTAAAGTCAATATTTTATTCGCAATAACTTCAAAAGAGGTCGCAAAATTTATGTGTGCATTTCTTATGCGTATTTTTACAATTTACACTTTTTAACAAGCTCCTATTGTTGTCCTATGAACCAGGTGAGCTAATAAAAAGTACTCACGAATTAACACGAACACGATGTTCAGCTTCGTCAACGGCTAGTGCTTTTGTCATTGAAACAATGCCACCCTAAAAAAGATAGTGTAGGAAATTCTGTAATTTCCAATCTCATTTTATCAGTTATCTATGGTGATTGTAATATAGAATTAAAAGATTTGGTTTGATTACCAACGAGACAGCTCTCCACCAGAGGCCGAATACCGTATAGAAGGAAGGTTCAAAATTAATCGTGTTATTATCATTATCATTTTTTGTAATAAAGTTGCAGTGGCGGATCCAAGGGGGGGGGGGGGGTCCGGGGGTTGGAACCCCCCTTTTTTTGGACGATCAATGCATTTGAATGGGAGCATATAGTTGGAACCCCCCCCCCCCTTTTACTCTGGGTTGGGACCCCCCCCCCTTTTTTTTTAAATGGCTGGATCCGCCACTGAGTTGATAATGGATACATGTATTATATTATTTCGTTACATCTCATTTCAAATAATTGTCAAACAAAATTCACTTAAATGTTATAAATAATACGGTTTTGCATCTTTCAAATAACTAAGAGATTTGGTATATTTATTCTCGCTTATTCCAAGTGACTGAACCACCTTTCTTTCATGATACTGGTAAAATCCCAAATGATTGGAAGCAGGCTAATGTTGTACCTATATTTAAAAAAGGTGACAAGCATAACGCTATTAATTATAGACCAGTTTCATTAACTGCAATATGTTGCAAAATTTTAGAACATATTTTAACAAGCAACATAAGGAAACACCTTGCAATTAATAACATATTAAATGATAGTCAGCATGGGTTTAGAAGCAAAAGGTCTTGTGAGACCCAACTTATCATCAGCATACAAGACCTTGCTAAATCATTGGGATATGGTAACCAAATAGATGTCATACTTTTAGATTTTTCCAAAGCTTTCGATAAAGTCCCCCATAAAAGATTAGCCCAGAAATTAGAATTTTATGGTATAAGAAATCAAAATTTAAATTGGATAAATGACTTTTTAGCTGACAGGCAACAGCAAGTACTACTAAACGGTGTAAAATCTTCAAAATTAGCAGTTGATTCTGGTGTCCCTCAGGGAACAGTTTTAGGCCCAACATTATTTTTACTCTTTATAAATGACCTACCCGAACATGTAACTTGCAATGCAAGACTTTTTGCAGATGACTGTTTATTGTATAGAAATGTAAATAATAGTTCTGATGCACAATTACTTCAAAAAGATTTGTCTAGTTTAGTTAAATGGGAAGAGGATTGGCAAATGAATTTTAATCCTGAGAAGTGTTATGTAATTCATATTTCTAAAAAAAGTAAACCTTCCACTTTTGATTATATATTACATAATCATATTTTAGAAGCAGTAAAAGACAGTAAATATTTAGGTGTAACTATAAGCCATGATCTTGATTGGGGAACACATATAAACAATATTACTTGTAAGGCTTTTTATATTTTTCGTGTTCCCATGTCAAAATGAACCATTTTCCTCAAAATCATAGGTTTTTTTTAGACAACAGCAAAAAACAGTTAAAGTCAATATTTTATTCGCAATAACTTCAAAAGAGGTCGCAAAATTTATGTGTGCATTTCTTATGCGTATTTTTACAATTTACACTTTTTAACAAGCTCCTATTGTTGTCCTATGAACCAGGTGAGCTAATAAAAAGTACTCACGAATTAACACGAACACGATGTTCAGCTTCGTCAACGGCTAGTGCTTTTGTCATTGAAACAATGCCACCCTAAAAAAGATAGTGTAGGAAATTCTGTAATTTCCAATCTCATTTTATCAGTTATCTATGGTGATTGTAATATAGAATTAAAAGATTTGGTTTGATTACCAACGAGACAGCTCTCCACCAGAGGCCGAATACCGTATAGAAGGAAGGTTCAAAATTAATCGTGTTATTATCATTATCATTTTTTGTAATAAAGTTGCAGTGGCGGATCCAAGGGGGGGGGGGGGGTCCGGGGGTTGGAACCCCCCTTTTTTTGGACGATCAATGCATTTGAATGGGAGCATATAGTTGGAACCCCCCCCCCCCTTTTACTCTGGGTTGGGACCCCCCCCTTTTTTTTTAAATGGCTGGATCCGCCACTGAGTTGATAATGGATACATGTATTATATTATTTCGTTACATCTCATTTCAAATAATTGTCAAACAAAATTCACTTAAATGTTATAAATAATACGGTTTTGCATCTTTCAAATAACTAAGAGATTTGGTATATTTATTCTCGCTTATTCCAAGTGACTGAACCACCTTTCTTTCATGATACTGGTAAAATCCCAAATGATTGGAAGCAGGCTAATGTTGTACCTATATTTAAAAAAGGTGACAAGCATAACGCTATTAATTATAGACCAGTTTCATTAACTGCAATATGTTGCAAAATTTTAGAACATATTTTAACAAGCAACATAAGGAAACACCTTGCAATTAATAACATATTAAATGATAGTCAGCATGGGTTTAGAAGCAAAAGGTCTTGTGAGACCCAACTTATCATCAGCATACAAGACCTTGCTAAATCATTGGGATATGGTAACCAAATAGATGTCATACTTTTAGATTTTTCCAAAGCTTTCGATAAAGTCCCCCATAAAAGATTAGCCCAGAAATTAGAATTTTATGGTATAAGAAATCAAAATTTAAATTGGATAAATGACTTTTTAGCTGACAGGCAACAGCAAGTACTACTAAACGGTGTAAAATCTTCAAAATTAGCAGTTGATTCTGGTGTCCCTCAGGGAACAGTTTTAGGCCCAACATTATTTTTACTCTTTATAAATGACCTACCCGAACATGTAACTTGCAATGCAAGACTTTTTGCAGATGACTGTTTATTGTATAGAAATGTAAATAATAGTCCTGATGCACAATTACTTCAAAAAGATTTGTCTAGTTTAGTTAAATGGGAAGAGGATTGGCAAATGAATTTTAATCCTGAGAAGTGTTATGTAATTCATATTTCTAAAAAAAGTAAACCTTCCACTTTTGATTATATATTACATAATCATATTTTAGAAGCAGTAAAAGACAGTAAATATTTAGGTGTAACTATAAGCCATGATCTTGATTGGGGAACACATATAAACAATATTACTTGTAAGGCAAATAAAACCTTAGGTTTTCTTCGTAGGAACTTAAAAAACTGCACACGTAAGGTTAAAAACCTTACGTACACATCACTTGTCCGTCCGGTCGTCGAATACTCTTCCCCTGTCTGGGATCCGTACAAAAAACAACACATCACTCAGGTTGAGCAGGTACAGCGTAAGGCAGCCAGGTTTGTCTTCAATGATTATAAAGACAGATCACCTGGAGCAGTTTCAAATTTAATAAAATCATTGGAATGGGAAAATTTAGAATTAAGAAGGAAAAAGGCTAGATTAACTATGCTGTATAAAATAAATTGGGGGTTAGTTGAAGTTCCTAAGGACAACTTAACAATATCTGATAGACGCACTAGGGGGAAACATAAATTTAGGCAAATATCAACAAATAAAGATTTCTATAAATTTTCATTTTATCCTCGCACTATTTCGGACTGGAACTCGCTACCTGAAGCAATAGGTATGTCAGACACCCTGGAATCCTTCAAAAGTGGCATATCCACTCTAACATTTGAAGGATCCACAGCAACTTATTAAACTTTAAAGCCACTGTACATAATGTATATATGTTATTGATAACGATTTTTCTTGACATATTATTTTTAAATTAAGTCCATATGTACATAGCACACAAGTTCCGGGAAGTTTTACACTCCTACCTAGGAGTCTACTCCCGTATTCGGAAGAAGAAGAAGAACCACCTTTCACATGATGACACCACAAAATGGAAGAGAATAAGCACATAAATCAAAACCAGTGATTAAAGAGTGTGAGTATGTAACAAACCTTTGACGCACTGTATTCAACCCCGTGATAGTCTCCTAGTTCCGCTACTAAACTGGCCATGTTAATGATGCATCCCTGTACCTTTCTAAGAGCTGGTAATGCGAACTGAAAACAAATAATCACATGATTGACGGTAAAAATTAATTTTTGAGAACGTAAAATAGTGGGCCTAACAAAATAGAAAAAAATGCGGGAAAAATAAAGAACAGGAAAAATGACTTCGAGTTAAAGAATAAAAAAGTGCTCTAGAATGATTCCAAGTTCCTGCTTTACAAGTGCAACGTCGTGTTATTCCTGATAAAATAAATCGCTGCTCGTGATAAGTTATCACTGGTGAAGAAGTATATTGATACATTACTGTTATCAACCTTAATATAGAATGAAATTCAAAACAGTGTGGCTGTGGCCATTGATTGACACATTAAATTCATCCATTGACTGGGACAATTTACGTGAATGATTGTCTGTAACGACCACTGTTCACGATGTACCTACGATAGACATTTAAACTGTGGGGTCACCAAAGGTTTCTTAACGCCTTTAATTATAAAATAATTCGAAAAATTAATCAGGAATAACCTTTATGTTTTGATTTATATAATTGATGTAAATCTAAACATCGTGTTATTTCTGATTAATTTTTCGAATTACTTTATTAAGGTGTTGAGAACCTTTGGCGACCCCATAGTTTAAGTGTCTTTAAAAAGTACATAGTGAGCAGTGGTCGTTACAGACAAACGTTCACATAATCTGCCCCAGTCAATGGGATAATTTAAGGTTGTCAATCAATGGCCACAGCTACACTGTTTTGAATATGATTCTAAGTTATCACTGGTGAAGAAGTATATTGATACATTACTGTTATCAACCTTAATATAATACATCACAAAACCACAATGTTTTATATGTATTGTATCTATTAAACACCTATACATGTACACAAATCATAGTTAACTATTATAGAAAGATGAAAATACATTAAACATTAATAAAGCAATTACTTCAAGAATGACCCCCTCCCCCATAAATGCATAATTAAACAACAGGAAAATAAGCAGACACCCAAGAAATTTCGTTTCAATTCTTATACGTTATTTTATGTATTTATTGTACTTTTATTCGTATATTTAGTGTACATAGAACATAATGGAAACCAACATTCTATAATGCACGGTTAATGGAAACAGTTGGCATTGCCAGCGACCCATTTTCCAAATTTGTTTTCACATCAGGGCTATTATCAAAAAGTCTTTCAATCTTTTCTTTTAAAAAACATAGTATCAAAGCTCAATGCCTGTGTTTTAACAAATTATAATATTATTCAATGTCTTATTTTAAAATAGATCAATAAAATAATAAATAAAAACTAATATGTAACACATCAACAAACGACAATCACTGAATTACAGGCCCCTGACTTAGGACAGGCACATACATTTTACATACAGAATGTGGCGGGTTACCCTGGGACAGTGGTGTAACAATATCTTTAAAATTTTAAAATCAGATTTGCAAGCTATTTCATTTTTTTTTCTATTTTTTAACTAGATATCTAGGGGTTATAGGTCTAGTGCATCCTTTCCTCGTGGTTTATAAAGTTGTGTAATAATTTTCCGCACAAACAAACAAAAATAAATCGGAAGGTACGTAGTGAAATACAATCTTATTCAGTAGAAATTTAAAAATAAATGTTGTGCTTTTTTTTTAATCATCTTGAAACAAACATAACAAAGTAGCTATTTAGCTAGATCTAGTCCAAAAAATACGACTATATAAGTAACATAAGTATCATTTATAATATTCCAAAATATACGAAAAGGGTAGCATATCGGCTTAAATTATTAAATGATTAAAAGATAATGCGAAACCATATATCTTAGGATAAGGGTACTGAATGTCTCAGCTGCTCGTCCAAATCTCAAAAGGGTCAAAATGTCCTCAAGGATCATCCGAAGAATCAACATATCAGATCCAGATGGCGACAGCACGGCATATATCACTCGGGTCCTCCTTTTAATTTCTTACACCGATATTTTGATATATATCCATGAATGATCGAAAATTGGATAAAATGAGGTTTTATATTGTAATAGTCTATAAAGTAATCTCGGTGGACAATGAACCACTTTGCTGTGATTATAACTGCAAAATTGATAACGATTATTTACCTTGAATATACTTATTACAATTTTCTTTTTTTCAAATGAAATTCTGAAATTTTAGATTTTTTTTTTATTAAAATTAAAATATTAAATATCATATTTATTATTTAATATGATATTAAATTGAATATTTATTGAATATATGAAGTAAAATTTGCATTTAGGCAACCTATTTCATACTTTCAAAGTAATTCAATTTCCATTTACACTGATTATTTTATGCCCCTAAGTCGGATCTCAAATATGAAGAATTTCTTTGAAATGGCGACTCACATTGAATTTCTATATGTATGAAACTGACTATTTGTAACTGTCTGTTTGCGACACCAGGTACTGTCTGCTGAATGTTTCATTGTACATATTTGAATAAAATTTTATCAAGAGAAAATGGCTTTTCCTCACTGGAAAAGTCAATCAAGAAACATCATAGTCCATAACATAATAATAGTCAGTGCATTGTAATAAAGCTTCTTTTGAAATGTTAAAGGTCACATTTCAATTGATTTGGATCTAGACCATCGGCAAAAATTTACTAAAATTTGCCAATTATCTTTTCGAAAAGAAAAAAAAATAAGTACAGTTTATGCTTTCATGCATGTTTGAATTAAATGCTTTGTCATAAAAACGTATAAAATAAATATTTGATGTATCATCTCCCATTTTCATTACATCAAGTTATCAGTAAACTATAAGATGTATAGTATGTTTTCAACAGAGTCTTGGCATTCCTATGTCAAAAAATGTGCTCCTTCCCACTGACATTTACTTTGATTTAAAGTTTACCAATTTTTTATAATCTATGATCTTGTCAAAACCTCCTAAACTTATATACAGTTACAAGTCATAGAGGATTATTATATAATTTATTTCCCGTGCCTGAGGGAAACATGTCAAAGGTTTCTTCACCCAAGAAAAATCATATTTCACGAGGGCATCGCAATCCCGACGTTCAGAGGGGAATATGATGTTTTGTTCGACGTCACGTGTGATAGTTTCAACCAATCAAATGTTGATTTCGCTATCAAAATCAACATGCAGTGGAATAATATCAAATGTGTACAAAAGCATTTAAGAGGCGGTCATGCATATAAATCTGTCAATTGTTTTTGCTTTTATCAGTACTTGTCTCAAATTGAAGAATGAGAATTAAACTTCTATCCAGCAGATTAATTCAATTATATTGATTTATCGCCCACTGCATGTACTCCAGTTGAAAATACTTTCATTTCAAGATTAAATTTCACTAATATAGATTTTTTTATAAACAGAATCTTAATTTGTACCAGTAGCCTATCAATAGCAGGGGGAAATTATCCAGCCAATTAAAAAAAATGGTTGTCCAACCCAGCCGATTAAGGGAGGTGGCACAACCATAATTTTATGTTCTTATTCACAAGCATTTATCGTAAAAAAGGGGGGTCCAACAGCTTGACCCCCCTTTCTAGATTCGCTACTGAAAGGTATGGTCGCCTTTATGGGGGAGGATATAAATTTAAAAGCAATATGGGACTAGTATGTACTAGTATGTACTCTATAAAATACCCTATCCAAACATTCTGTGACACCAACCCCTTTTAACTTTGAATTGAAATGATCGTTCCCTAAATACATAGCCAAATCCAGTCGGAATGTGAACGTATGATAGTACTGCAACTGACATCGAAAGAGACGCTTAGTTAACGAGTTTAATGGTCCGGAATAACACATGGCTGCAAATTGTTCAAGTTTAAATGATAGAATAATATCTATATTTTAATTTCCGTCTGGTCGTAAAAAGTTTCTATGGTCACATTTTTGTATTTTATCCCTTTAATTGGGGTACCCCTCAATTTACGGTTTTGGGTAGTTACCTTAAAATCCAAAAATATATTTTGTGGTTAAATTTCCCTCTATTTTCGTAAATATTTTCGATGCACATATCATAAGGATCATCGGAATGATGAAGACATAAATATAATACCATCCCCAAGTAAAATTTTCAAACTTAAAGTTGGCTGCTTTTAAACGACAAATTTGACTACTTATATGAAGAGCTGCCTTTACAAAATGGCGTTGATTTGGGACCTTCTGATTTTTTCCATTTATGACATATCAAAAGAAGAAGTGGCCTTGACCTTTTCACATCCATAAACTTTCATATTGTGTTTAGTGTTTCACCATCTGGATCGTAAATACCGTCTTGATTCGGTCAAACTCGTCAGGTATAGTCTTACCTCTGCATAGGCCATGAGCACAAAAAACATGTGAGTACAAAGTTTCGATCAATATTCGTGACCCATATTCCCATATGCATATTCATGATATATCTGCACGGCCAATCCCAAATAGCATTCTATTGAATAAATATCAGAAAATTTCTCCTCTTTGTCCTTGTGGTTGAAATATTGATATTTTTAGGTCTGACCTTTGACCTCAATTTCACAAAAATGTGACCTCTCAGGATTTTTACGACCAACTTGACTTTTCGTATTGTACACGTTTTCCTCTCAACTTCCATCGATAAGATCATATAATGTAGGTGTGTGTTCTTCCGGACCATTAAAGTTTTAAAAAATGAACTCTGCTTGCAGTACTAAAATCTGATGGAATCATTAGTATACTACACGTTACAGATCCCATTGAACAGGACTCCGTATAGGAGGACTGCACAGCAAGGGCAACTTGTTCCCCGCTCACTTCCCCCTAACCAAATATGTTCCCTTGAGTTTAGTCCGAGATTACTCTGATGTCAAACGGCTTTTTTGCCAGACAAGCTGGGGCCGTGGCAAAACAGCCGTTGGACGTCAGAGTAATCTCGGACTACCTTGAGTTCTGATTTTTTTCTAGTTGCTGGCGAAATTTGTTCACTTAGGGGACGACCATTTGATATTCTGGGGGGGGGGGAGAGGGGGCAGGAGGATTTTGAAAATAAATAACTCAGTCTTGATAATCACAAATTTAAAAATAAATATTTTGTTCTGGTGTAGTTTGAAAATAAATTACCTGACTTGCAATGTATTGAAAATAAATAACTCAGCAGATCTAATCTAAAGTATGAGATGACACCAGATTCTTCATAAATTCATCTTTTTTCCCCAACATTTCCCAAATTTTTTAATAACAAAAGTATAAAAATTATTTAAATATACTTGAAATGTCTGAAAATTGGTTTCATTTAACTTGAGGTATATTGTCTGATCAGGAAACCTTACCTCACTTTTATTTTAACAGGGCCGTAACTACATGTAGGAAATTTCAAAACCAAACGCTTGTCTCCATATCAAATTGTGTTCACGGCCTTGCAAGAAGAAAGTTCTGTTTTCCCTCAGACTTATAGGCCTGATTTTTTGGGGGGATCAATGTTTCTGATTTATTTGTCTTTTGTTCATTTCAATTGCCTTCTGTATTCTGTTAGTGTTGCATTCCTTTTGTAATCCAGTAATTTTGTTATGAACTTGATCATGAGTTTAAGAAAAAAACAGCAGCCACAGACTTAACTCTGTGAATTCCGGTGAATTCCATTTCTGCTTTATAATGCACATTGGTCTTTTGATGTTGTCCCTAGAAACTTCAGTCTTACACTGAATTATACATTTTGCTTTGAGACCAAAACAAATATTGTCAAAAAATTATTAAAACAAAACTTAATTTTCAGATTATGAGAGGTTCTTCTGAACACCCAGAAAGCATGATTTTGCATCATTTGTTCTATAGCTTCTTTGGCCTTCAGTGGCTCCAAAACCCTTCAAAAAGAATTTTGCCTGGCTCCGCGCGATTTGTTTTCATTTGTAAATGATTATGCTAAAAACTATATTGCGACTCAGATTTTCCTAATTCAATTGCGGTCTTCGGGTCATATGGAGACTCCTAAAAATGCAATCATTTTTCTCTTACTGATAGTTGACAGCCATAATTTTTAAAAGTAGAGTGGTACCAAGGTTATTGGAAAATTAAACTAACACAAATAACCGCATAATCAAAAATGATTACTTCCCTTGAATACACGTATTTACAATTTTTAAAGCAAATGCTGTTAACTTTAATTTAAAAAAATTAGAAAGATAAAATATTTGATTTTGATTAAATTATAAATAATGAATTTCTTTTTTGACAATAAAGATATATATTATATATAAATTTGCATTTTAAAAACCCATTAGATACTTTGCATAGGGGATATTTCTATTATTTAGACTTCATTTTCTCCCCTATTCAATACAACCAAATTTCAGAAATTTCTAGCAAAATCCTTCCTACATTGAGGAAGTTAACCTTAAAATGAAAACATTTAAAGAAGAGCCGCATGTCAACATTCGTAAGCAACCAGCTCCCGTAGTATAATGGATATGCCCGTGATGGCGAAGTGCATGATAACACTGTTTAAGGCTAAGGTATAACCATGCATAGGGTATGCTTTTCGAGAAAGATTCACATCAAATCAGCCCTTCGATATACACAAATCAGAGGTTATGTCTATAATACTGATTCATATTAAAGTGTTATTTGGCCTGTCTCGCTGAGCTCTATGGTTACCCGAGGGGTTGATACAAGCTATGCTTAGTGTAAGAGTGCCCTTACCTTCCTACAAGGTGTCAGTCCCAGCTAACCTCGTCTAGCCCCAGATATCAGGCGCATTGCCTTGCTCGTTCCGTGGTCAGAGAGCGATGTCATCGAGGAAGAGGCTGGAAGTACCCAACTGTTACGTCATGTCATGTGTCCCTTCGGATCCCTCGGTGATGTACCAGTACCCGTGTGACAGGTTGGGGAAACCCCCTAGAACTACGGGGCAATTACACTACACCCCCCTCCATCTTAAAAAGGAGGAACTACAGTTCCGACAAAAACGACTGTATATCTTACTAAAACTCCCAAGGGGAAGACTGGCAACGTCTTTTACTAATTAAACCATGACACAGGGTATCCTAAGTATCCACCCCCCTTAATCCTGGATAAGGGGAAAATTGACAAAACTTAATATTTCCCAAGGAAAAAAAAATAATTTAATTACCCATGTAAAAATAAACATATGAAAATTGAGCTCTGAACAGCTATCTTATCTATGGAGTACCAAACTCCCAACAATTTACACACCAGAGTTGCCACAGGGTGCCAACCTCAACAGGTTCTTCAGGACAAATAACAGCCGAACTCCAGGTCGACCATAGCCATATGCTATTCCAACTTATACAGTCCTGGACATGGGTCTCATTACAAGACAATAAACTGCGTGCTCAACACGTCTAAAAACCCTGACTCTGTGTAATGTTCACATACATATACATGTATCAACTGTTCAGACCTTAACTGACAAAAATCATACTTCAAAATATAAAACTATCTCAATGTCTAAATGACAAGTTCATTAATACCACCCTGAATTTCCAAATGAAACTAACTAACATGTACATGTATATCTTTATACATAATTTACAACCGACTAAATACAATTCCAAAACTGGGAAGGATGTACATGATCATAAATAATTTGACTCTTGTCAAAAAAAAAAACAACATATATAGTGCCTCTATATAAGGATGCATTTAACTATTTTACTACTTTAATAGTTAGTATCACCAAAATTTACATAATAACAGGGTCCGTTCCATCTATTTAACATATCTGTACACTATATATATGTGAGAGTGTGAAGCAAAAACTAATAAAAATCACATAAAATACAACAATGGTTCGCACTCAACACAATTCCAAAGGCATTAAATCCCAAACTGGGAAAACTGTTCTGTTTTGACAATTTAACTACTGAAGGCGCCTCCCCTCAATGTGAGGACGGTGACCTAACAGGTCAAAGCGTACACTGTCATGTAAGACTGATCCTTCACAGATCAGTGAAACATTCCCACTTTCAGGGAATCGTTCTGTTACTACCTTGTACAGTTCCGTCATAGAACTTACTCTTGCCATACACTGCAAACCTCCATACTGTATAACCACAAGTGTTGGAACTTGAGGGCTTTGACTCAACTTGAGATGTGAAGAAGAATGCTCTACCTGGGATTCAGCTAGTTGTGAAACTTGGCGTCCTAGGAGAAGTGTGGTTTCATTCTTTGGAGAAAGGTGTGCATTTGTTTCATTGTCAGCAATATTGGACTGCAATTTTCTCTTTTTGCTAGATGTTTCAGTGTTCAAACTTTCACTCTCATAGTGAATTTCTTCTATTTCGTCCATTACTATGGTACGTCCTTCTTGTTCAGACTGAACATTGTCTTCCTCCCCTTCTTTTTGAGGGATTGCTGACTCATCTTGAGCTTTGTTAACAAACACTGGCCAGAAACTGGCATTCATCTCAGCAAGTTCCTCAGGTTCAGGAGGATTTCTAGGATTGTAGCTAAATCCTTCGGCTACCATATCTTGTTGTTCAGGGCTTAAAAAGTTTAGAACTGAAGTAAGGACTCTCCAGTTGAGTAAACAGGCAGGGCTGTTTATCGGTCGCAAGCTATATCTGAAATAGTCTGTCCATCCCATCTCTTTACAAACTGTACGATGGACTTGCATTTGTATCCCTGTAACATGTGTAGAACGGGGCACAAAAGACTTCTCATTGAGGAAATTCACCAAGTCTTTGGCAGTCACTGTTTCCTGCCTGGTTAACCATTTTGCTATGAGCATAACCACATAAGCTCTATGTTGGTGAAATCTTCTGTCCTCCATCAGTCTTTTGGCATGATAGGTCTGAAAGATTTCAGAAAGATGTTCTTCAAAACAATGTCGTTTTACGTCTCTTCTATCTACCACTACTGGGCAGTTCTTTACAGGACATTTACGGTCTGTTGGACTTTGAATACATGTCCTCTCCTTTTTTCCACTTTTGGGACAAGTATAAAACCCAAGGTTTCCTCTGGATTCTTCCTTGTTAGTACAGCACTGATCTTTATTGTCTCTACATTGATCAGGCTCTTCCTGTGTTCCTCTTTCCTCAGATTTCTGGGTAGACGTTGAGGCCATCATGCCTAGGTTAGACTCTACTTGAGGAATGACTGTTTCTAAATAAAATTCAGCACTTTGCCTGCTGGCTGGGAACCTCTGTGTTGACCCCTCTGTTCTGGGTTTCTCATCTGAAGATGAATCTGAAGTGTTCTTTCCATGAACAACGTTGACATTAGGTTCATGAGTTATATTTTCACCTCCTAGTATTAGTGGCATGTTCCTATTCTGTACAGTTAATGTTAATTCTCTAATATTCATGACAACTCTATTATGCATGATAAAGTCACATCCCAGTATCATATCACATGAAACTGGAGCTACATACAGTTGTTGATTGATCTGTATATCTCCAATCTTAAACTTTATAGGACTAGAAAGCCTGCATGGCATTGTCATGTTGGTACCAGCACCATGCATGGTAGTCTCCCTGATAACATAGGGCTTAGGCTCCAAAGTGTCAAAAATTGTGTCCTTAAGAATAGTTACTTCAGAACCTGAATCAACTAGAGCGAGTACTTTCTTTTCCGCAATATATACTTCAACTCTAAAGAGTTTGGCTGATCCTAGTGATCTAACTGTACTGATTCCAGATACTACTCCTTCAGATTCATGAGAATCATCTTTGTTATTCTCATCAAAAGATACTTGTTGAGATGTTGGCTCTTTCTGTACTGACTGTCTTTCTGTTTTTTGTACATAAAGTTCTGGACAGTCTTTGATATAATGACCTTGCTGGTGACAATTAAAGCATTCATTATTATAATAACCCTGTCTGGTATATCTCCTGTCCCCAGAGTTATTCCCTCGCCCTCGACCATAATTACCAGTAGGCGAATAATCAGAATACCTGTTGTCTTGATTAGGTGACCTAGAATTAGGACTGGTTCCATGTTTGACTGATTGTTCCTGAACCAAACTGGTTACTGTTGACATCATTTTCTTTATATGTTCTTCTATGCGAGAGAGACGATTATCCATACTGGACTTGATGCTACCTACACCCAGAACTACTGGTGAGTTAACTGACTTCTCTGAAAGAGACTCCTCCTTCTTGCTAGTTTTCTGAATGGCACTGACTGCCTTCCTAGTGTGCTGACACCATCTAATCATATCCAAGGCTGCATCCATGGACTTTGGTTTAGAGATACAAGCTTCTTTTCCAGCAACAGTATCATTACAACCCTGACAAAACCTCATGATTGCTTGTTCAGTCATTAGTTGTTCACTGTACCTGCTATAGGCTCTAGTGGCGAGAGTCAACACTCTTTCCGACCACTCCTCCAAGGTCTCCTTTTTACCTTGGGCACATGTCTGAAACTGAATTTGTGAGGTTTCTGGAAGTTCTTGATGACCAAATCTCTTGTTCATATTAGATATGATATCAGAAAAACTTGCTGTTTTGTTATTTTCTAGGAGTAAGGTGTAGTACTCACTGGCTGCATCATCTAAACACCAGCAGAGCTGTTCTCTCTTTTGTTCATCTGTCCACTCAGCATTTTTTGCATAACCAGAAAACTTGGTATAAAAGGCTTTCCAGTTGCCCTTTCCACTATAGCGGAACGTTTTCGGGATCGAGGACAGAAATTGTCTTTTCTCCATTTTCTCCGTTTTTCTACTTTCCTGACTGCTTTCAGAACTTTGCCCATCTGTGTCAGATTCTGATTGGGAGTCACTAGACCCTCTAGACCTTCTAGGACTTGAACGACTACGGTGTAATGGAAAACTCCTTACACTTCTTAATGGTGAGAAATCATGCTGTTGATTCTCACGAGGTCTGTTGTACTCAGGTTCTGACCTTCGCTTTGCTCTGGACTGGCGGTATGCTGAAACATTTGACATGTCAGAATCACCTATATATTTATGTCTAGGATCACTTCTTTCTTGTCTCCCATTGTAATCACTATTATATTCCTTCTGTCTTGCTGAAGGTTGGTTGTAATGCAGCTGAGGTGCTCCTGATGGTGGAGGTTGCTGCTGTGTGCCAGGTATAGGTAACTGAGGCACGTGTAATGTTTGTGACTGATAGCCTGAAAGGTTAGGCTGACCCATACTTGGGTACGTTAAACCAGGTATGTATTGTTGGTTGTAAGGCGTTACATTTGTTGGTGCTTGTGGCGGTGGTCCACCTCTAGGAGGTTGAAACATAGAAGTTGGGTGACCAATCATCTTATGTTGTTGAATTCTTGTTACAGAACTTGGTGGTTGAAACCTTGGTTCTGGATAATTTGGTTGTTGATGAACAACTTCACTAACCTGTTGTTGTAGCCGCTGTTGAGGTATAAAAACCGGCGCTGCAGCTAGATGTTGTTGTTGCACAGGTTGTGCATAGTTAATGACCCCTTGTTGAAGCTGGTCTAGCCGTTGATGTAGGCATTGTACTTTCTGTTGCATTTGCACTCTTTGTTGAACATTATTGCAGCCTGGATGTTGGTTGGTTGGACAACTATGTATATCAATCTGACTTTGTACGGTCGGTTGTTGACTCTGGTTGACTTCCAGTCGGTGAAGACTATTGAAGCCATGTTGATATTGGTTGACATAGTGGTGCTCATGTTGTACACTTGGTGAAAAGTGAACATGGTCAGGTGTAGGTGTATGTAAGAACCTTGGTTGTTGGTCATTATCAGGGCTATTATATCTTGGCTGAGTCTGTTGAACCTCTTGTTGACGGTTACAATCCTCCTGTTGATCGACTACAGGGTGTGGAGTATGCCAGGTCTGGCTAAGCGGTGTAAACATTCTGTCATATGGTTGTTTTAGGACATTACCGTCCTGTTGACTCTCTGGTTGAGGGCGTACAACCATGTTGGTCCTTGGTGGTGGAGTACGATACTCATTGTTACAAACACTCAGGTCTGAGTTCAAACTCTCTGAAGAAAGGCTCTCCTGTGATGGTTCACAATGTAACTGCTCTAACATAGTTAAATGTTCAGAACGACTTTGTATTTGTTCCAGGCGATGTTTGTCCCATTCAAGACTGGAGCAGGCTCCATCCTCTGAGCAAGATGATTCTACCTCATCTTGAGTACCTGTATCCTTAAAACTTGAACAAGGATACTCCTCTGGCTCCATATCAACAATCACATGATCAGGCTTTGGAGGCAACATACGAACAGAACAGGCTCCGTCATGGACAGCTTCCCTGAGCTCAGCTCTTGGTCTTCGTGAAAAATCAATTATACCCAGAATACCTTCTGTCACTCTCAAGTGTGGAATTTGGAATAAAACATCTCTATCAATGTGGATACCTTTTGCCCTAATATCCATGATCCTTCCTGCTATGGCCTCCCCTATGCCAGGTATGCAGGTAAGTATTACCTTAGGACAGGTGTTAATATTGATCATGTACCCCTGCATAGTGACTTTGTACTTTACAAAGTTATAAAAATTTATTTGACTTTATTCAATATAATTCACAAAATTATATATATATACACGGATCAACAATAATTTTTTATTCAATAAAAACTCAAGTCAAAAATAAATATACACGGAACACTATAAAAGCAAACTGCTCTTGTGTTTGTTTACATCTGTAAACAGAATCCAAGATGGCGACCAAATCTCGCCGTTGACGTGACCTCGCTATCACTAAAGCAAACTTTTCAAAAAGTTTTTCCTCAGCCCAAAAACTATGCAAAAACGATGTATTTCTACTGACTTTCAACTAGAAAGTATACCATCGGACCTGGTTTGTCTCCCTTAGACAAAAAACTTATTTTTAGATTTGACTGAAGGCACTCAAAATTTTGGAGTGATGCCAAAATGGCGTCCAATCCCCTACAGGACCAAAATTTAAACCACCCGCAACTACCAGTAAAGTGTTATTTGGCCTGTCTCGCTGAGCTCTATGGTTACCCGAGGGGTTGATACAAGCTATGCTTAGTGTAAGAGTGCCCTTACCTTCCTACAAGGTGTCAGTCCCAGCTAACCTCGTCTAGCCCCAGATATCAGGCGCATTGCCTTGCTCGTTCCGTGGTCAGAGAGCGATGTCATCGAGGAAGAGGCTGGAAGTACCCAACTGTTACGTCATGTCATGTGTCCCTTCGGATCCCTCGGTGATGTACCAGTACCCGTGTGACAGGTTGGGGAAACCCCCTAGAACTACGGGGCAATTACACTACAATATAATTGGTGTAGGAACTTCAGCTCAAGCATTCATCATTTTTACACACCCACACATATGGACACAGACTACTAGTATTTGAAATAAAATAATAGAGATTACAGATTAACCCCTAGACTATAATAATGGAGAAAGTTTTGTTTCTTGTCACTTTAATTTCCAAACTTTTCTTCCCTTTTCTGTCAATTCTTGTGACAGTGCATATGTTCCATTTCCTTAGAATACATTACAAATGTATAATACATGAAACCATTGAAATTACACACAGTCGAGTCATTTCTCTGTGCCAACAGATTATTCTCTGAACTAACTTATAAACTTTCATATCTTATCAGAATAAGGAATTAAAGCTATTATTTTTCGCATGTCTAGTTCCCAACAGTATTCAAAATTAGATTTGATTTGAGATTTCGTGCCTTGCTCTTAATAGAAGGAATGTACCTAACCAAGTCTATATATAAATATATATGTGGCAGCAGTCTGAGGTGTATCTTTCTATTTTTTATTTTTTTTAAATCAATTTTAAAAACGACTTCAGTAATCTTTGTACGAGGCAGAAACCCAGCTGAAATTAAACAAAAGAAATGGAAATCTTTGTTAGAGAAGGTAAAAAAGCAAAATTGATATATTTGAATTGTTAACATCTGTTTCAATGGGCTTTAAAACTTTAATAAACGTGCATAATTTAGGATTTTATGCATTTTATATACGTGTTTTACTTGAATTATTTCTGAAGCAAATAAGTTGAATCTCTGCACGACGTCAGTCTTTTGGGAAAAAATCGAAAAAATGGGCAATAATATTGCTTCAAAAAGAGAAAGTAGAGTGCAACTGTTATGTTCGGACGTGTGTAAGTTGATTGTTCTGTCTTGAAAAAACATAAAGCAAATTTGTTTAAAATATCGCCTCGCTTCAGATTCTTTTATTTTTTATACATATATTTAGGCCATGTGTACAGGTTGATTTAGAAACATTCAAAATTCACAACACTAAAAAATGAAATATATTGGTCAAGTGAAATACCCTTCTAAGGGAGCTAGCATTTGGTCTTCACTTTTTGGATAAAAAAGGGGGGGGTAAGATGAAAAATTTAGTCTGGCATTTTTCATTTGAAATCCCTGTTCAGCCTTTTTTTATCTTAACTCCATACGTTTGCGCTTTTTTTATTAGTTGATCATGATTTTCTAAACATAAATTGTCATCCTTCCTTTTTTTGCCAAGTTGCTCATTCTGCCTTTTTCCCGTCTTGATTTTTTCATTCTCAGTTTTCAAGAGCAATGGCTTCCATTATTACGATTTTAAAAAAAATAGCTGGCGTAATGGACAAATAATTTTGACGAAGTAGAATCCTGACTGTTTACTACTGTTACACTGTCTTCAATAGTCCAAAAAATCTACATTATATGTCACTATTTGGCGACATAACCTTACCTTACAAAATCTAAAGTATCCAGTAAGATTGATGTTAATCAGTGAATTAAACTGCTCAGATGATGTATTGTCTATAGTTGCATGTGGTGAGTCTGAAACATAAGACATTGATTGATTGATTGATTGATTGATTGATTGATTGATTGATTGATTTATCAGATGGGTAAAAGTTCCAATACATATATAACAAAAAATCTCAACCCTCCCCATATACTAGTACCTCTAGGCAATGTAGAATAAAAAAACACAGCATTACATACAGTGAAACTCAGTTTAAAAGAAGTTCGAGTCCGATGTTAGAATAGGTAACAGAAGAACTAAGTGAAAGGACAATTATACACAAAAAGTGACATAAATTAGCCAATGACTACTAGCAGAACTAGCAAGCCATCATCAGATTCAATTAAACTGATTGAACGATTATGTCCTCGTCATGTGAAAATCAGGCACAATCCCTCCCGTTGGGGATTCAGTATCTATAGTAAATATCTTAACATATATATCGTAAGTTGTGTTGATTGGTTGCTGACTCATTTGTGTATATACCCCGCAATGATACGTTAAACCTTATTACTTGAACTCACTCGAGTCCAGATAAAATCTGTTTTTAAAGTGTTATAGTGAGAGCAAATGCCATGTTTTAAGTCTTTGATTTGAAATTATATTTATAAATCAAATTCCTAGTATCCTCCTTTCTCCTTCTTTGATTGATTGATAGATTGGTACTTACGTGTTCCAGCATTGTTGATGAGACAATCTAGTCGTTTGTATTTCTCTATAGTCGTCGATATAATCCGCTGAAAAAGAAAACTTTATTATTTACAATGAAAAGGATGGAATTTCGTTTTCAAGAAATAATTTCGTTTTATATCTGTCACAGTACGTTAGATATAACAAGTAGTATTACACTTTTGTTATCAAGAAATTATTAAAACAAAATATATATATATATGGTCGTTCGTTTTCTCGTTTGGATTGTTTTACATTGTCATATCGGGGGCTTTAATAGTTGACTATGTGGTAATGGCTGTTCATTGTTGAAGGCCGTACGGTGACCTATAGTTGTTAATGTCTGTGTCATTTTGGTCTCTTGTTGACAGTTGTCTCATTGGCAATCATACCACATCTTCTTTTTTTATATAAGCTATCTGATTTGTTCTTAGAAAGTCAATTGTTGGTCAACAGCATTTCCTTCGCGGATTTTAATACGGCCTGGTGCTTTTAAAAAAGCAACGTCACCAATCGCTCACAATGGTAAAGTCGAATCCGTGTCTTTGTTTTGCGAACCCAACCATTTATCGGTCGATCGTTAAAGAATATCTTGTTATAAGATGGCTTTTCAATATCCGTCATTTATATGGTCATTTTTATAAATTTTCTGTTTACAAAACTTTGAATTTTTCGAAAAACTAAGGATTTTCTTACCCCAGGAGTAGATTACCTTAGCCGTATTTGGCACAATTTTTTGGAATTTCGGGTCCTCAATGCTCTTCAACTTTGTATTTGTTTGGCTGTTTAACTATTTTGATTTGAGCGTCACTGATGAGTCTTATGTAGACGAAACGCGCGTCTGGCGTATAAAATTATAATCCTGGTACTTTTGATAACTATTTACACCACTGGGTCGATGCCACTGCTGGTGGACGTTTCGTCCCCGAGGGTATCACCAGCCCAGTAGTCAGCACTTCGGTGTTGACATGAATGTCAATTATATGGTCATTTTTATAAATTTTCTGTTTACAAAACTTTGAATTTTTCGAAAAACTAAGGATTTTCTTACCCCAGGAGTAGATTACCTTAGCCGTATTTGGCACAATTTTTTGGAATTTCGGGTCCTCAATGCTCTTCAACTTTGTATTTGTTTGGCTGTTTAACTATTTTGATTTGAGCGTCACTGATGAGTCTTATGTAGACGAAACGCGCGTCTGGCGTATAAAATTATAATCCTGGTACTTTTGATAACTATTATTTCTCTGTAACCACTTTTTTTCAGAATGGAACTGATGATCGGATGTTTATTATAGCCAGCACAAGAAGGACATGATTAAGTACCCTTCAGAAACACTTGCGCTCACCCTCAGTTGTGTGCGACTTGCTATCTTCTTACTCTATTTTACATGATTGTCCCGCTAAAGAACCCATAACAATACGGAACAAAATATAGATAGACAAACAATGTCATTTGGAATTAGGTTTCATAGAACAATGAAGTTTTCCCCCTTTGAATCACACATTGCTTTATATTACTTTGTTCTTGCCACATAGTCCGCTGAGCATTACTTCAAGCGTTTTAGAATTAGTTGGAAGGCAATTAATTCATATAGGGTTTTCCACAAGTTTATCAACGTAAAACAAATAAATTAAAAATAAACTTACCTTGACATCATCGTCCTGTGTCACGTTGCCATACACGAATGTAATCTCGTTATTGCCAGTTTCTTCTTGAAGTTCTTTTTCAGTTTGCTTTCCCTCATCCTCTATGGAACAACAACATAACGTTTGGTAATCTGATATGGCTTTTTGACTTTTTGTGTTCTCGCCTTCACGTTTGTTTTTTGTTTGTTTTATGTTTCGTTTTGTTTATTTGTTTTATGTTTTGTTTGTTTGTTTGTTTGTTTGTTTGTTTAATTCACCAATAGAACAGCGAAATGGTCGTAGTTTATCATCTTCTCAGTTAAAGTAACCAAAAAATTTGTAAATATTGCAAATGTATTTATCCTTCAAGTGAAAATAAAAAAAAATGTAACAGATATGGCTTAAAGAAGAGGGACGAATGATACCAGAGGGATAGTGAAACTCATAGATCGAAAATAAACTGACAACGCCATGACTAAAAATAAAAAGACAAATAGACAACTAATAGTACAAAAGACACAACATTGGAAAAAGACTAAGCAACACCAACCCCACCAAAAGCTGGGGGTTCTCGTGTGCTCCGGAAAGTTAAGTAGATCCCGCTCCACATGTTGATGTCATACTGATTGTATTGGATTTACTATTCATTCAGTGCTGCATTAGAACGAAATTCATAACAGTGTGGTCGACAGTAAAACGTTTATTAGTAATTGTACTGAAAAGTTTACCTTTAACTTGTTTGTCGTGGGCGATGATTTTATGCTCACTCAGTCTATCGGAGGCCTTCAAGTGGGGATTGAAATATATCATTTGTTACACATTTTGATACATAAAATGAAACTTTCTTTTCACATATCATTTAAGGAATTTATTTTAAATAATTGTTATACCATCACTTACAACAGTTTCACTTTTAAGAATATTAATGTCCAGAGCTGATATCAATAAATAATAATAAAAAAAAAAAAGTTTATTCATGGTAAAAAAAAACAAAAAAACTTTTAAGTTAATAGGGACCCGCGTTATTTCAGAAAATATCTTATTGATTAAGAGAACAAAAACTTCTACGTTGTGATCATTTAAGAGTGGCCTTCTATTTATTCAATGCTAACCATGTGGGCTTTGTTTTTTTTTTATATACCATAAATCGATTCGTTCATTCAGATATTTGTCAGTTTGCCTTGGCTCTTCAAGTCCAACACACAACTTCTCACGAAATTGGTATTTTTCTTACAAAAATTACATCCATGTGATGTATTCTTTTCATGGAGAATGAATGTTGCACCTTATTTTATTTGTTATCGTTTTTTTTTTGTGTGTGTATCATTGACGTATAAGACAACCTGAATCTTCTTTATTCAAATTTAAAACATACGAGATGGCAATTATGACACAAAATAACTAAATTAAACTAACAGCAGAAGAAAGATAATGAATATCGCTTTTATAGTCTTCTAAATATCGAAGACGCGTGGTCTTTTTAAAAATGATGTAAATTTATAAAGGAAACAACAAACAATTTGAAAATAGTTCGAATATTTATATTGGAAAAAGTAACGGTGTGTAAATCATAACAATTATTTTATTTCAATGAAAATCAAACTGTTGAATTTTTTCCGCTGCGAGCAAATTTTTAATTTTGGTCGCATTTTGAAAATCAATAAATCTTGTATTCTTGTTGGAAGCTGCACTGTGTAGTTTATACCCGTTTTTTTTCAATGCCACACAAATCCAACACAGACAAAACAAATGGTAGGTTCAAGAAATAATTGATGCAAACTATACTTTATTGTAGTTTTAACATGGGTAGGCATTATATTCGTGATTATTTTTGCCCGAGCGATATCGAAAAACTAATATAAAAAGTGTCTTAGTTCAGTGAAAATGTACGTCATACTTATTTCCTAAACAAATAAATAAACAAACATTTATATTATTTAATTAACATACAACACTACCAAAGGCCAGAGACTCCTTACTTGTATGATTTTGTAAAAAAATGCATCTTTTTAAAACAGTCGAAAACAAAATTGTCTGTCCAATGGAAAAGTCGAAGCCCAAAAAAAATGAACAGTGCATTATAGAAACGTAGAAGCTGGTTGCAAAAGTTGACGACAAGATCTATTTTATAACTTGAGTATGGCCTAATACTATTAACCTGAAATAAATATATTTATAGCAATTCCCTTGATACGAAAGATCTACATGTTGCCTTGGGCTTTTTTTTTTTCTTTTTTTTTTTTGCTCTTTGGTTGGGTTTTTGTCTCAATGACAATTCAATTTTCATTCTTATCATAGATATAACTGCATGTTAAAATAAGAATATGAAGTGTGATAGGCAATCAGACACATGCATTCTTTCCAGGGACCAACAGGCGTTATCAAGCTATAGGTCCCCGTATGGCCTTCGACCATTAGCAAAATACACACTTTATAGAATGAAAGCTCCAAGAGGTCTTTGGATGAAAAAAACAAACATAAAAGATGAGCGAGAAAAAAAATAGGGATACCGCATGGAAATTGGAAAATGGTCCGCAACATTAATTTAGTCAACTCACTTAGTTGAAATTAAAGACCTGGCGAATTTTAGCCTTTTGCAATTGATGTGATGTATGTTTAAAAAAAATCATGGTTTGTTTGGACATTTTTATAAATCAAGTCTTGTTTTTAAATTATTTTCAAGTAAGTTTTAAGTCATGAACAAATAATCACTCACAGAAAGACGTCAAATCCATCAACAAAAGAAAAAAATTAATAGACGACCGACAACGCACAGCATATCATGTATGTGTTCCGGACCATATGAGTATTTGGACCATACGCATATATCATGACCATAAGGGTATACTAATATGGTCCAACCATACACGTATGGTCCAAATACTCATAAGGTCCAGAACATATTTTATTTGCGATCACAAATGCACGAAGACGTCCATTTCTATGTAAATTGGGTCGATTTTTTTATATAGATAAGATGAATGCGTTTCTGTTGCCAAGTGTTTTTCACAAGTATAGTAGCAGTATAGCAGAACGGTTTAAGTTTCCTATATACACCAAATGATACATTTTGCCAATACAATAACGTAAATGCATGCAAATTTCACAAGGTTCATCCAAATAGCTTTCTTACTATCCAATAACTTTCAAGTACGAAAAAGACAGGGCAGAAGTATATTTTGTCTTTATGTTTCGTATTTGCACAACTTTTGAAAGTGGATTATGCATTCGTTGTAAAATAAAATTAGACCAGATAAAAGTTAAAAGATTACATAACTCGACAATCGCAATTGTTAAATCCGAAAAAGATAATCAATCAATACATGCATTCAGTAAGTCATTCTTTTTTTCTGAAAGAACATGGCTTTGCGATATCTTATTATGAAAATTGATTGTCGAAACATAACAAAAACACAAGTAAAGGACGTTTAATTAATCAATATAAATCAAAACACAAATTCCTGATTAGTATTTCGAATTATTTTATATAGGCGTTGAGAACCTTTGGTGACCCCACGGTTTAAATGTTTATATTAAGGACGTCGTGAGCAATGGGCGTTATAGACGAACGTTCACCTAATCTGTCCCAGTCAATGGGATATTAAAGTGCGCCAATCAATGTCCATAGCCACACTGTTATGAATTCGATACTATTATATTCTGTATTAGTATCGATCAACACGTGACATTATACTAGAAAAACATACCCTCATTTGCACAAAAGACAACACTGGATCCATGTTGCGCTAAAAATAATTTAAAAAAAAATACATGTAAAACAATAACATTTAAACCATGACAAGCATGGACATTGATATTGTATCGAGAGAAAAAAACAGAATGTAATACGGGTACAGTAATAAAACTTATTAAAAGATTCCTTTGAAATATCATTGCAAACTGTAGGATGAAGCATGGAGTTTTTTCATGTAAGTTTTTTTTATTATTATTTTCTTAACATTTCGGAATGTCTGGTATCGCAAAACATACCTTAAATTAAATATAAAACACATAAAATATGTAAAATTAATTAATTATTTGTTGCTAGGGACAATAATGACACAATAAACACTGTTTGTTACAAAAATGGCATAAATACCACTGTTGCCAGTTAACATGCAAAGCTCTGATTCCTTTCACGGATTTGGCTATACTTTTTGGACCTTTTGGATTATAGCTCTTCATCTTTTATATAAGCTTTGGATTTCAAATATTTTGGCCACGAGCATCACTGAAGAGACATGTATTGTCGAAATGCGCATCTGGTGCAAGAAAATTGATACCGTTAATTTTATTACTACCACTGGGTCGATGCCTCTGCTGGTGGACTATTAGTCCCCGAGGGTATCACCAGCCCAGTAGCCAGTACTTCGGTACTGGCATGAACATACGGATTTTTTGTGTTATTAAAATTTGCTGTTACAAAATATTAGAAATTATTATAAATTAAGGAATGTATCTCCCTCATGCAAAGCTCTGATTCCTTTCACGGATTTGGCTATACTTTTTGGACCTTTTGGATTATAGCTCTTCATCTTTTATATAAGCTTTGGATTTCAAATATTTTGGCCACGAGCATCACTGAAGAGACATGTATTGTCGAAATGCGCATCTGGTGCAAGAAAATTGGTACCGTTAATTTTATTACTACCACTGGGTCGATGCCTCTGCTGGTGGACTATTAGTCCCCGAGGGTATCACCAGCCCAGTAGCCAGTACTTCGGTACTGGCATGAACATACGGATTTTTTGTGTTATTAAAATTTGCTGTTACAAAATATTAGAAATTATTATAAATTAAGGAATGTATCTCCCTCATGCAAAGCTCTGATTCCTTTCACGGATTTGGCTATACTTTTTGGACCTTTTGGATTATAGCTCTTCATCTTTTATATAAGCTTTGGATTTCAAATATTTTGGCCACGAGCATCACTGAAGAGACATGTATTGTCGAAATGCGCATCTGGTGTAAGAAAATTGGTACCGTTAATTTTATTACTACCACTGGGTCGATGCCTCTGCTGGTGGACTATTAGTCCCCGAGGGTATCACCAGCCCAGTAGCCAGTACTTCGGTACTGGCATGAACATACGGATTTTTTGTGTTATTAAAATTTGCTGTTACAAAATATTAGAAATTATTATAAATTAAGGAATGTATCTCCCTCATGCAAAGCTCTGATTCCTTTCACGGATTTGGCTATACTTTTTGGACCTTTTGGATTATAGCTCTTCATCTTTTATATAAGCTTTGGATTTCACATATTTTGGCCACGAGCATCACTGAAGAGACATGTATTGTCGAAATGCGCATCTGGTGCAAGAAAATTGGTACCGTTAATTTTATTAACAAACATGTTTTTTTGTTAGCGCTCACCAAATAATTTGACACAAGCTTTGCCTATACCACGTGATCCACCGGTAACAACCGTAACTCTTCCAACAAATCGTTTACTTTCTGCCATATCCTTGGAATACTTAAATTAAAGAATACAAAAACGCAAACATCATGATAAGCTTATATGCGATATGGGCTTTGCTCATTGTTGAAAGCAGTACGGTGACTATCTATATATAGATGTTAATGTCTTTGTCAATTTGGTCATTTGTGGCGAGTTGTCTCATTGGCCATCATACAACATCCTCTTTTTTTATATTATATATATACACCCAATATATTTTTTCTGTTCCTTTGATCTAGATTTCGGCTTATTAATTTGAGTGCAGAAAGTTCATCTCATGAATTTGTACATATATAATTTTCCTTCTTTTTCATTGCATATTTTTCTCAAAGGGAACACAGATATAATTAGTTACATAGTGTGCTAGTAACCTGATACAGTATATATGGGGTGAGAGCGAAGCTCCCAACTAACCTAATATTAAATATACACGGTTTCCACGATGACGCTTTTAACCAATCATATTCCTAGAAATGTATAGGAGGTAAGATAAATGTAGATGTGGTATGACTGCATATAAGACAACTCTCCATCCAAGTCACAACTTATAAAAGTAAACGAATATAGGTCAAAGTACGGTCCTAAACACGGAGCCTTTACTCACATCGAACAGCAAGCTATAAAGGTCACCAAAAAATTACTAGTGTAAAACCATTGAAACGGAAAAACCAACATTATAAACTATATAAAAAAACGAGAAATGAGAAAAACTATGAACTAAACTACTGAACATTCCTGACTGAGGACAGGTGCAAACAATTGCTACATGCATGATTATTGTCAATTTCTGTCAAAATGAGTATACATCTTCTGTTGTGTTGTTACAGATAATATAAAGGCAACAGTAGTATACCGCTGTTCGAAATTCACAAATCGATTGAGAAAAAAAAGAAATCTGGGTTACAAACTAAAACTGAGGGAAACGCATCAAATATAAGAGAACTACGATACAACAGAAGCACAACACTAATGTAACACACACAGAACGAAATATCATTTAACAATGGCCAATTTCCTGACTTGGTATAGGACATTTTAAGAAAAAAAATGGTGAGTTAAACCTGGTTTTGTGGCTAGTCAAACCTCCCGCCTCTATGGCAATGCTAAATATAACATTACAATGATCGATAACATTACATGACATGACTTCAATTCAAATAAATGGGATAACATATAGGACAGAGAAACACACGAATAATAGCTATATCAAAAAGTACCAGGTATAAAATTTAATACGCCAGACACACGTTTCGTCCACACAGGACTAACCAGTGACGCTCAGATAAAAAAAGTTCGAAAGCCAAAACAAGTTCAAAGTTGAATAGCATCTGGTATCTAGCGAAAACTAACTTCTCTTTTGCAATACCACATCTCCTTCGTAAAATAGTTTTCATAAGTTATTATAATCCTTCAAAGTATTTGGTTTTCGATCACAGGCGCTAGGGAAACGACCATCCATTTAAAAAAAACATTGAAACTACTCATCCAAAACCTAACCAAACTTGGCCACAATCATCATTAGGGTATTTAGTTTTAAAATAGAACATAGGGGTAAAATGCAGTTTTTGGCTTATATCTCTGAAAATAAAGCATTTAGAGCAAATCTGACATGGGGATAAAAATGTTCATCAGGTTACGATCTTTCTGTCCTGAGATTTCTAGACGACTCGGACAACCTCTTTTTGCCAGGGTTTCTGCTCCTTAATTGCTAATTTTTCAGAAAATTTTGCAGTTTTTGATTACTATCTTAAATAGCATTATAGATAGAATAAACTGTAAACAGTGATAACGTTTAGCAAAGTATGATCTACAAATAAGTCGATATGACAATAATTTTTAGTTGACCTTTAAGAAGTTATGGCCCTTTGGAGTCAATTTGACATAATTGGCCAAATTAAATCAAACGTGGCCTCAATCATTATAAGGGTATCTGATACTATTTATTATGATTTAAACCTTATTCTTTATGATTTACAAAAAGTAAAATCACAAAGATACTGAACTCCGGGGAAAATTCAATCGGAAAGTCCCTAATCAAATGGCAAAATCAAATGACAAAACACATGAAACAAGAAACCACAGTTGATACAGATGAGCGACACAGGCTCTTGGGAGCCTCTAGTTTAATGATTTAGATAATTAATTTTACTGGATAAAAACTAAAATACAAAAGAAATATTAAGAAAATGGGTATCCTTCTCTCAAGGTTCTGTGTTTCAGATTGCCGTTTACAAAGTAAGGGCATTGTTTTTTGTTTGTTTGTTTGGTTTTTTTTTTTCTTTCTTGTTTTTTTTTTTTTTTTTTGTAAGGGCATTGTGCACAAGATCTGCATCAGTAACTTGCCGGGTTGGTACTCCCTATAAACCGCGTGATGGGATGTGTCATTTTGAAAATATGTGATTAGGTGGGAAAACTATCCGAAATATATGATAAGGTCAATAAATTATTCGTCTGTCTGCAAAGATATTAGGTATTGCCAATAACAGAATGAAAATGAATATTATACTCACAAGGAATTCCTGAAAAATCGAGCAATTTTACCGGTTTGCAAACTCGTCCTACTTTCTATCATTTTGATGTGGATTTTTTTCCGATTATAACCACCCACAAATGATATTAATATTTGACCCAACTACTAGGCTAAGCATGGTTATTAACACAGTGTAGAAAATGTTTGTCTGTCTAAATAATTATGTCGGTCACCGACTTTCGACAATGTCTAAATACTAGTAAATATTCATATTTAATTGGTCAAAGAAAAATAACTTATAATAAATATTGCAAAGCACCTAATATATATAATTAAACATTTTTTTTTGCAAAATAAAATATATAGCAATTTGTTTTGAATTATTTTGTACTACGGATGCGCATTTAGGGACGACATCAAAAGATCGATGTAGGATAAAAAACTTAAATCAAATAGTTTGGGGCGGGGGGGGGGGGGGGGGCAACATTGCTGCAAGTTTTGTTAATCTAAAATCGATTATACATATATATATATCCCTATTGGTCAATCAATTTTTCCCAAATTAAGTTAAGAGGGGGTTGTAGGGGTCAGTGAAAAAAACTATGTGAATTAAGTTTTTTATCCTTCGTTGAACTTTTGATGTCGTCCCTTACCTGTTCAAGTCAGCTACATGTATATTCTTATGTCAAATATAAATAAAGATTTATTACAAATATTTGTGAACCCAAATTACATAACTATTTTTATAGATGAGTACGATATGTCACGAAATTAGCATAGTTAAATCATAGATGTAATACCATTACATCTATGGTTAAATTGACTTCCGTCTCGAATTATTTGACAATTTACATCTTAAAGTTTCTGCACTCATTGTACAAATAAATTAATCAACGTGTGGTGTCAGAAGATGATTCAATTTGGATGAATTTAAGGATCATAACCTTTATCAAAAAAAATGAGCGTAAAATGCTTTTCAATAAAATAAGCTAATAATGAAATTGACAACGTTGTGAAATGTGGAAGGCACGAGTTGTTTTGGTTTAACAAAAAAGAAAAATGTATGTTTTAATCAGTAGAGAAACAGATTGTTACATAGTTAACTGTCTCGATTGGATAAATCCGATAATCCACTGGTATCATTATAAGAATTATATTTATAGACGAATATGGTTACACGCCATTATTCCGACAGCCCATTAGTCCGACAACCTATTAGTCCGACAACCCAATAGTCCGACAACCCCTTGCTCCGACAGCCCAATATTGAATACTCCGACAACCCATAAGTCCGACACTTATCAAGTCAAGTATCAGGGTAAAATAAAATGTGTCTGTCTGTATTAATACGTTTACGATATGTAATAACATATTTAAAGACATGACTCCGTATAT
This sequence comes from Mytilus galloprovincialis, assembly GCF_965363235.1. Taxonomy (NCBI): domain Eukaryota; kingdom Metazoa; phylum Mollusca; class Bivalvia; order Mytilida; family Mytilidae; genus Mytilus; species Mytilus galloprovincialis. The sequence continues at coordinate 75,150,433 of NC_134845.1, read as the reverse complement.
ATATCATAAGGCTAAGGTCAGTAGTTCGAATACTTTCTATATACTCAATTCGAAATCTGTATATAGAATATAACAGAAAAGAATTTTTCATTTTCCAAATTAAAGGATCTTTAAAGAGCATATAAATCAAGAACAACCATTGATGGTACGCGCTACTCTGATACCCCCGCCCAAACATTTCGGTAGACAGAAATTTTTTGAGTTGTGAATCTGAAAAAGCATCACACAGTATAACTGACTTATATAAACCTTGAAACCAAATTTCAGAAATCATTGTATTGTAGTTCCTAAGAAAAATGTGACGAAAATTGAGTATCTAGCATTTGCAATTCTTAATGTAATGGAAGAGCACCGATTCTGAATTAACATATGAACTATCTTTCTTAAAATCAATGATATATCTAAATATTTTTTTCTTCTTGAAAACAATCTTAAAATGAAAAATAAGTGTCACGTTTCCAACAAAACACATAATGTACTAAGTTTTTTAAATTAGACAATTTGACAAAGACACAAGCGGGACAAGAATGTCACACATTGTCTTAGATTTTTTACTAGTCTGTTATTGGCTTTTATACTGCACTCATTCTATTTGAGCAGTCAAAATGCGTTTACTGTATATTTCTATGACACTGACCCGATATCACTTTTTCTTATGAATATTTAGATAGAAGTTGCCGAAATATTCATGTCCGTCATATTTGTTTTTCGTAATAAGTTTTGTTGTAAATCATCATTCCTGCATCTCCACCAACAATAATAAAAGAGACATATTTTTCTAGATTTTAAAATAAGCTCAGGATATAAAATCGGTATCCCTACAAATGTATCGAGTTTCATCTCTCAGACTATGTCTGATCGATCGCTATTGGAAGTGCTGTGTACTGTCTCCGTATTTCGTGGATTCACATTCCCGAACATGATACCGTATTCATAATTGATAATTGGAATTGCTCATCTTTTCTGAGTACATATTTTGTTTTATTTGTCTTCTTATTTTAAAGGATCTGGGCATTTATTGACTCTTTGTTTTTCTCATTCTGACTGACGCTACATTAGTCCATTATTTCTGCGACAAAATTAATTTAAATAAAACTCAGATGAGTGATACAAGGAGAGAAAGCGTTGCGACCAAAGAGGGCGGTAGTGTTATCCAACTCCGATATATTTATTTATGTAGTTAAAGTGGGGAAACCTCACGCGAAAAGGGGGAACCGAGGATCTAGTAAAAGAAGGTAGATCAAGACACACATGCATAAAATAGCGAACTAGAACAGCACAGACTGATAGTGGACACACACACAACGAAATATAAAGATAAATATAAAATAAAGTACCTAGACACGTAAAACGAAAGTGGGACGAGGGTAAGGACTGAGCAGTTGCTATAAGCATGAGTAAACTCCAATATACTGAGACAAATTTCCCTCATGGAAAGAATAGTTGTAATCAAAACGGACAAATATCATAGAGAGCGGAGTTAGTCTTTTTAGAGAAACTTTATCCATACACACAAAAAACGCATTGTCGGAATAATGGGCTGTCGCAGTAATGGGCTGTCGGAGTAATGGGCTGTCGGAATATTGGGCTGTCGGAGTAATGGGCTGTCGGAATAATGGTTGTCGGACTAATGGGATGTCACCGACGAATATACTATATAAAATTTCAATTACAAATTATATGTTAAAAAAGAATTTTAAATAGAAACAAGAATTTTTCTTTTGTTCTTTGGTAATATCTTTTTAAAAGTTCAGATTCAAGAATTCATGGGGGGGGGGGGGGGCTACCTTTTTGTGCTAACCTGTTATGGCCCTTTTCAAGGTGTTGTTAACTGTTATCTGAGATCAATTTAAGCTGTTTTAAAATTGTTTTCAACCCTGTTTGTTAACTGTTATCAACATTTTTGCATTTTTATTAACTGTTTTTGCCAAAATCGAGGTGTTGTTAACCTGTTAACGGACCCCTATTGCCCCCCCCTTTCAGATATAGATATCGGCACACAGCATGCACATGCGGGCCCAGGGAGTGGGGAGCCCTCCCCCTATTTGTGGGAAAAATTTGTTTGATTATATAGGGAATCACTGAAGCATGACTGGAACGGGTCCCCTCTTATGCAGTCAATGAGCCCCTCCCTTTTGAAAAATTCTAGATCCACCACTGGCATGGTATATTTTACATGTACAATGATGTATGGAAATAACTTTTTATGTTAAAATAGAGGTTGACGGAAGAAAATCATTCTGTCTTGTTCGTTACTATACATAGACTTTTATTAGTAGGTCAATAGTATTTTGTACGAGTTTAGCAGGAAGAGAAATATACCTTCAGAAATGGCCGTGGCCTCGTTTTCATCCTCCTGTTGTCAGGTATAGATTTGAAGGTCAAGTCTGTATCTCAGGAATGTGTAAATGAAAGGTAGAACATATTGATATGTTCACTGCGTGCTAGATAGCCAGAAACCTGAACTACTTTCGATTAGTAGGTCAAATTTGCATGTGTGCATACCTTTTCCCCAGCATCTGTTCTAACATGATAAGCCTATGACATTTTCCATTTTCATGCAACATTGTGCAAGGAATCAATTGTATATTTTAATATGCAACTCATTGCTTTTATATAGAGTTTTGATTATGGATACCAGAAATATTTCACGATAGGTTGAAAATATTTGAGTTTGTGACATGTAGCCATGTAGGCCCGAGAACACAGTCATTTTGTGCATTTCTTGTAGACAATAATATTCAATTCAAAAAATCGCACCTGCTCCAATGATCTCAAAAAGATTTTTTAACAGTATTGTGTAATACTATTAGGACAAATATTATCAAAATTATAGAAACTTCTACCAGCTGTTACTCAAAATATTGACAATTCTGTGTTAAGGGGGTCTAAAATTCAGTTTGACAGCTTCAGACGTACTAACTTTTGACTATTTTTTAACTGGACCAAATCACTACTTAACATAAAGATTCAGCACCCAATTTTTAACATGTAATTTCATCCCCTTACTTTTATATTTCATGCATTAAATATCAAAAATAAATAAGGAAAGTGTATTAAAAAAATGCAAGTTATACACTGTTCACACTAGGGACACCCTACATTCGTAACTGTGTCCTTGTACTTTTATATTGACTTGATTGTATATAACATTAGAATTTAAACTTTAAGCTCTAAATTTTCTGAACTATATGTACTTAAGTTGATAACTCGGTCACCAAGGTCCATATAAGATAGACTCTACGTATCACTAGCCTATGTAGTATGAATATTCATGAGTTGTATGAAGCGGGATACGAGCTAGATCACGTCATTGGCGTGATTATCGCACAGAAATTTCAGCAAGTGGTAAACACAAATATGTTCAGTAGTTCTTAAAAGATGTAGGGCATATATCACTGGAACAGAGACAATACCAAATTGGAAAAATAAGTTTTTTGAATACTGAATCAGCTTTAGATATTGACGGTACAGAGACAGCATACACAAAAGACGATTATATAATTCTTTATGTATTTGCAAAACAGACAAAAACCAATTTTGGTTATGGCAAATACATTGACAAAACAAACATGATCAAACGTAATGAAAACTCGACAATATTATGAGAGACAGGATAAAAACAGTTATTGTTCTCCTTTCCTCAGTTCTAATGACTCTTTAATAAAAGAAACAACTGCTTTTACATCATTTGGTGTTGATCGATTTAGTATAATCACCAGTTTATCAGTAAAATTAAGTGTATTAAAATTTACTTAACACATGACATAGGTAAAATCTCTTTGTTCTTACTGTGTTATAATCTGTATAATGCACAGCAAAGGTGTGCATTAACTACCTCAGATATACTGCACAGTTCAAATCTAGTTTTACCTTTAGGGACGATTCCTTGATTTTGAAAGGGGCGTTATTCTATCAAATTAAAAAAATATATCACCGAGTGTAGCGAGACTAAAAACAATTTGACGACTTTAAGGCAAAACACGATACTTTGTCCAATCCTAGGGTTAACGACATGTTCGTCCCCACCCCCGAATCCGCCATCTGCCTTAAAAAAAATTACGACAAAATTGAACTTTGTACAAACATCGTAGTTTAAAAATAGGAAAAAAAGAAAGGTTTCTTATCCCTTTTTATTTTCATCTCAGCTTAAAATGTTTTACTGTATTTTGTGTACAACATAAATCTTAAATCAGTGTTTTAAATTCAGAAAGATAGTTAAAACAAATTGTGGTAATTTCCGCCAAAAAAGAAATGTATCTAAGAATATCCGAATAAAAGAAATCTTATTTGAATTAGTTTTATTAGACTTAAAGGAATTTATAACGACTTTTTGAATATCTATTCCCCATATTTTTGGATCAAATTTAAAGGGGGTCATATTTAGTTTTGTTTTAAAACAGGGAGATTAGCTGGAGATCAATCAGACTTCATTTAGATGGACGTGTCTTAAAAATTAATACTGTAGATACAAAGAAATTTGGGGAGGGGGAGTAAAAGACTGGAAAGAGAAACGTATTTTCTGTTTATTCAACATTTAAAATTTAGGTAGTATAACATCTTCCTCGGTTTATCTTTCTCTATTAAAGCATATCATTGATGGAAAGAAATTCAAAAGCAATTAATCCAAACTCAAAAACCCTTTCAGTTATGATTTTTTTTTCATACAACGATTTGAAAGTACTCAATTTGTCAAAGTCTTAATCGTCACTTATCAAATAAAAAATGGGAATAGATTTAACAGAAACATTAAAAAAAAAGTCTACCATTAAATCGCAATTTTACAATAAGTCTTAAACCCAAACAAAAGTTAGCAATTTGAAACTTACCAATGATCGAAGTCGTATTTCCCCCTTTCTTTACCCTACAATAAACTTTCCTAGGTTCCGTGGATTGCGGAATATCGTCGACATCTAAAACGTCAGTGGCGGATGCAGGAATTTTCGAAAGGGGGGTGCTAGCCCAGGGCAAAGGGGGTGCAGGGGGGGTGCAAACATATGTCCCGATTCAAATGCATTGATCGGCCAAAATAAAGGGGGGTGCGGACCCCCGGAACCCCCCCCCTCTGGATCCGCCACTGAACGTTCACGTAAATTAATGACGTCATGTGTTAAAACAGTTATTGGCCAATCAAATCGGTATATAAAATTTAATCTGCACGAGCTCAGGGTGACCCTATAAGGGTCACCTGAGCTGTGCAGATTAAATTCTATATACCGACTTGCTTGGTCAATAACTACAACATAATAGTTAATATAACCCTTTTTTAATTGGGGTTTTAACATTTTAGTCTGTTTTAAAGTTTTAATTTCCTCAATAAGTTTGATGTCAATATTTATATCTTGTGACACATTTATTGCAAAAGTATACCAAGAGTATGTTCCCTTCGTATCTAAACTTTTAGTTAATTTGAAGGCTTCATTAAGAAGTGGGTTTACATTTTCATTATTTAATCTAGATAGGTACATCATAGTTTGGGTTTTTATGAAAGTTTCTAATGGCAAGAGTCCTAGTTCATTTCTAACAGCTAGATTTGTTGAGCTTCTTTTTGTCCCCAGTACTTGTTTAATAAAATGCAGCTGGTTTTTTTCTAACATAGTTTTATCACTACAATGAATAGCATCTGGTGTTGAGCTATTTTTGTTAGCTCGGAGTTTAGCTCTATGAAATTGAATATAAGTGTCCATATAACATATTTTACTATTATATGTTAGAATAGGTTTGACCAAAGTTTCAAAACAGGTTGCAAGACACTCTCACAGGAAGTTGTCCAAAGCCTGATGTGTAAGAGTTAATAGCAAATAAAACTTTTCTTGCCTTTTTTGCAAGATCTGAACTACAACTAGTTAGACTGCCATTAGATGTTATAACACATCCAAGGTATTTATATTCATATACTTTTTCAAGGTATTTTCCTTTAAATTTCAAAAAAGGGTTTATTTACTTTACTTGGGTTATTTTGTAGTATCATGGTTTTAGATTTTTTTGTATTAACTGTTAATTGCCATTTATCACAATACTCAGAGAGATTATTTAAGCTATTTTGCAGACCGTTTTCGCTCTCTGATAATATGATTAAATTATCTGCAAATAGGAGACTTCCTATATCTGAATTGTAAGTTTTACAGGGGTACAGTTTTGCTTTTCAAGTATCTGACTTAAGTCATTAATAAAAATGTTAAATAAAGTGGAGCTTAAAGAATCTCCTTGTCTTACACCTTTATCTACAATAAAATGTCTGGACTCTGAATTCTTATGTTTGAAAGAACCACTAGTATGATTGAATTGTGCTTTAATGGTGTTAAAGATGTGTTTACCAACTCCTAGTTTACACAATGTATACATTAGTCCTAGCCGTCAAAGAGAGTCAAAGGCTTTTTTAAAGTCTATGAAGCAAATATATGTTTTCTTTTTATTTTTATGAAGGTATTTATTTATAATAGATTTAAGAATAAATAATCTATCAGAAGTTCTACGATTCTTTCGAAATCCAAACTGTGAGTAGTTATATTTGGATTCCATAAGTTTATTTAGTCTATTACAAGATTGATCGCTTATATAAATATACAGTGTTAATTTACATTGTTTAACCCAAGCGTACATTTTAGATAAATAAATTGAATGAAAACTACGGTTTCTTATTTGCGCATTGGGATTAAAAATTCGATACCATTACTTTCTTTTGTTTACAACTCTGTCTTGTATTGTTCTGGTCGTACTATTGCAAATATTCAATTTCATGACTGTATCATGTGTTTCCATAAGTTTACCATAGTACTATCTTATGGTTTGGTTAAAAATTAAATTATGGTAAACCCTAATTTTTAGTGTTTTAATGTCTAATCTTACCGTTTTAATTTATTGACATAACTGCACGACTCGATTCTCAATTAATAGTGGTAAGAAAAGCGTTGCAAAGAATCCTGCTCAAACTTAAGTGAAATACGGGTTTAACTTTGCATTGTTGCGAGAGTTTATATTCTTTGTTGAAGGCAATTGTAGTGACCTGCAATACAAGTACCATTCAATTGAGTTTAATTATATGTCTTGTGTTTCTGTCTCTGCCCTAGGTTTTCTATATTTTGCATGTGTAGTGCATCATGACATAAGACATTGTTACGTGTACCATGATGAGCTTTCGTGCAAGACTGCTGTGTGTATTTTTTACATGGAACATTTGATCAGACTTTAACTTTTGGACTCCTGACCTACATGTATGCACGTTGGGTGTGTCATCATGTTGCAGTGTGTTCCTCGGTATATTACCTTGACCTCAAAATATAATTTTCAATTGACCTTGCTTCTGAATATGTCGCATGTAGATGTATTTTTATAAGATGATGAGTCTATTGGCACAAGAAACTTCATGTGAGCTTGACCTTAGCCCTCAAGGTCAAACTTGTATATTTTGTTTGAATTAAATGGAGAATTAACTGTATGATTGGCACTCGTACCACATCTTCTATATATTAGATATATAGATATATTGTTAGTTTTGTGTACCACGATGACCCTTTTCTCAAAATTCGCTTTGTGTTGGTTTTTTTTGACAAGGATCTCTTGACCAGACTATGACTTTTTGACTCTTGAACTTTGCATATTAGACGTGTCTCTTGGTATGATTACCTTGACGCCAAGTCAGGAGTCTCTGGTTTTTGTTAGTGTTGTAAGTTTATTTTATGATTTAGAGTTCGACCTGGTACACATTTTGTAAAGGGACATCTGAAGACCGCCTCTGGGCGAGGGATTTTCTCGCTTTGTTGAAGATCCATTAATGGCTTTTGGCTGCTTTCTGCTCTTTTGACATGGTTACTGTCTCTTTTACACATTCCACATTTCCATTTTCAATTTTTAAGAATGTTTGGTTCAGATGAAACTTAATCCTTTCATTTCCGTGAATATCAAGTAAGAAATTTAATGCTTCAGTAGCATCATGTGCTGCCAGTTGTGATAGATAATGCAAAATGTTTCAATCATTTTACCTTAGATTTAATTTCATGGACATGTAGGTATGGATAGTCTGCTTTTACATCTTAAAAATTCACACAGAAGGTATACGCATATCAATAAACTGAACTCAATGCTAAGAACCTTTAAAGTACACTTAGACATAGAGCTCAATCAAGTGAAACACTTTGTTAAGGTGGTCACATTTAACTTGAAATATCACTGACTGTTACCCAAACGGCACCGAGATCCTTAAAAAATGTGCAAGTTAAGTCTATTAAAAGAAGAATTCAATGGAAGTAAATAAGCTGATTACTGAAATAAATGTAGAATATGTCTATTAACCACAGATGCCCCTGCTTGTGAAAAAAAATTAGTAAACTTCCACATATAGATGCAGGATTCGCGTAATTTTGACCGTTTTCTGACCATAAGCATTGTAAATAAGTTTCAAAACATTTGGTTGAGGCAAATTAAAGTTAAAGAACGGAAACAACAGATTTAGCATTTTTCCTATCTCAAGGCTCCGGTTGACATTTTTATCATTGGTACAACAACATCTAAAAACTCATGAACAGTGACGCCATCGGGACCCAATATCGAACTGAATAAATATGTGTCATGGAGTAATGTGAATCGCGTATAAGGTTCCTAACATTTGATGTCAGACTTATTTAAGAGAAAGGAAACGATATTTAAGAGAAAGGAAACGAAAGAGTCAGCACTTCTTATGTTTTAAAGGGACATGATAACTCTTGAACGGTAAAAGTGACACTTAAAAATTTTCAAATTTTATTTTGTGTCATCATGAGGTGGGGATCCCGCTTACATGTTCAACCCCGTCTTATTCGGTATGTATGTGCCTGTGGTAAGTCAGGAACCTGTAATTCAATGGTTGTCGTTTTTTATGTGTTACATACTTGTTTTTCGTTAATTTTTTGTACATAAATTTGTTCGTTTATTTTCTCGTTTGAATATTGCTGTACAATGTAATTTTAGTGCCTTTTATTGCTGACTATATGCGGTATTGACTTTGCTCATTGTTGAAAGCTGTATATGAACTATAGTTGTTAGTGTTTGTGTCATCTGGTCTTTTGTGGAGAGTTCTCATTGGCACTCATGCCACATAAGGTGGAGGGTTGGGATCCCGCTAACATGTTTAACCCCGCCTTATTTTATATGTACGTGCCTATCTTGTTTTTCGTTTATTTTTTGTACATAAATTAGACCGTTTGTCTTCTCGTTTGAATTGTTTTACATTGTCATGTTGGTGCCTTTTATAGCTGACTTTGCGGTATGAACCTTGCTCATTGTTGAAGACCGTGTGGTGACCTAGGCTACATTGTATAATTGTTAATTTCTGTGTCATTTAGTCTCTTGTGGAGAGTTCTCATTGGCACTCATGCACTAGCTTCTGTTATATATTGTGTATAAGGTTTGTAGTATTTGGTTGAGGCAAACTTAAGTAAGAGAGCGGAACACGTTTTTATGGGACGTTCGGTCTAGGGTAACACTTTATGCCCCTCAATCATGGCGCCAACACATAAGTTCTGAATATTGTGCTGGTGATACACATCCCACTAGCACTGACATTAACACATGTAAACATAATTTTATTATAAAAATATTCAATCTTAATTTTGATTTCTTTATTTTTGGCCGAATGATTATATGCATGCCCATCACAATGACTGAATGAGTATCAAATTTGACAAATGTATTGTACATAATTATGGCACCCTCAACGGAGTTGGGGTGACATATTGTTATTGTTCGTTTCTTTTTTTTCATATTATTATTATGGCACCCTCAACGGAGTTGGGGTGACATATTGTTATTGTTCGTTTCTTTTTTTCTTATTATGTCACCCGATCGACAATGTCGGGTGACATATTGCTTTTCCTCTGTTTCTTTTTCCGTATTATTATGGCACCCTCCCTCAACGGAGTTGGGGTGACATATTGTTATTCTACGTTTCTTTTTTTTCTTATTATGGCACCCTCAACGGAGTTGGGGTGACGTATTGTTATTCTACGTTTCTTTTTTTTCTTATTATTTTTCTTCCACCGATTTTGTCCAGCTTATTTCTCGGAATCCAATGGACCAATGTTGGTTAAACTCTACTATAATAAGGACCACCATGATAAGTTGTGCAGTGGACTTTGGCATGTGCATGATGGCTACCGTTACCATGGAAACTAAAAAAATGTAAAAAAATCCAGTTTTTTGTTTTCTCGAACTGTTTGGATAGACTTGAACTTAGAAACATTATATTTTAATACAATGTAGGTGCCCACTATATACAGGTATTATATAATTTTGACACTCATTGGAACTACTATGTTGCCATGGAAACAACACCAAAAATTTCAAAAATATCAAAATGATCAAAACTTTATGAAACTTCACAGTAACGATGAGCAACATTGCAAGATGTGGAATTTGGCGTTGGAATTTTCAAAATATCTGTTGTTACCATGGAAACAATGCAAAAAAGTCAAAACTTTGAATTTTCACAGAACATTCCAGAACATCAATGTTGAATTTATTCTAGAGACATTAAATCGTATATGATGGTATATGATTATGGAGGGAGCGGGGGTTTGACTTTGGAATATTCAAAATGGCCGCCGTTACCGTGGAAACAGCAAAAATATGAAAAATTTTCAAAATTCTTTAAATTAAATGAAACTTATAACAAATGTTGCCTAGCTTATGTAGACTTCACTTTTGAGTTTGGAATTTTCAAAATGGCCGCCGTTGCCATGGAAACAGCGAAATTTTCTAAATGGCTGCTGGCCTGGCAATGGGGGAAGGGTGCCATCCGCTATTGCTCGCAATGACAAATCTAGTTATTGTTCGATTCTTTTTTATTATTCTTATTCCACACTTTTTGTCCAGCTTAGTTCTCGGAACTGAATGGACCAATGTTGATGGAACTATAACATAACGTTGATCACCATGTCTAGTTGTGCACCTGACTTTGGAATTAAAAACATGGCTGCCATTGCCATGGAAACAGCAAAAATATGAAAAATGTCATGGAACATTCCAGAACATTAGGGTTTGATTAATTCTACAGCATTTAAATGTTATGATGGTATAATATTATGGGGAGCACAATATGAAGCAGCAGTATGACTGGAATTTTTAAATGTTGCCATGGAAACTGTTCAAAAGTAGCAAAATTTTGAGAATGTATGAAACGTTACAGAAATGTTAACTTGTTAATCCAGATGCGGCATTCAACTTTGGAATTTCCAAAATGGCTGCCGTTACCATGGTTGCTGTTTAGTGGCAATTGGCGGACCAGGGTGACATCCGCTATTGCTTGCAATGGCAATTCTAGTTATTTTTATTATTCTTCCACACATTTTGTCCATCGTGTTTCTAAGAATTGAGTGATCCAATATTGTTGGAACTATAACATAATGAGGACCCCCATTTGAAGTTGTGCACCTTGCTATGGAATGGTAAAAGATGGCCGCCGTTTCCATGGAAACAGCACAAATGCGAAAAAAATCAAAGTGTTCCAAACTGGAAGAAACTCCACAGGAATGTTAACTGGCATGTGCTGATTTCGAGTTTGACTTTGGAATTTTCAAAATGGCTGCCGTTACCATGGAAACAGCTAAAATATCAAAAATTCTAACTCTTTCGTTATAACATCCAACTGGATGAAACTTTATGAAAATGTTCTCCAGTATGCTAAGATGTCAAGACAATATTTGGATAGTTCAAAATGGCCGCCGTTGTCATGGAAACTGGGGCCAAGTTTTGCATTGACCCTATGGAAAAATGCAGAAAATCAGCATTTTTTCAGAGAGTAGTGCACCAAAGTAAATGAAACTGTATTGATATATAACATGACATGTGGCAAAGAGACGTACGCTTTTAGAATTTTGGAATTATCTACTGTAACCATGGTTGCAGCACAAATGTTCAAAATTTTCAAAAAAATCAAAATGCTGCAAACTGGATGAAACTTTACAGGAATAGTAACTGACATGTGCAGAGTTGCATTTTGAAGTTGGAATTTCCAAAATGGCTGCCGTAACCATGGAAACAGCAAAATTGTCCAAAATTTCAAAATGCTTCAAACTTCATGAAATTTTGCAAAAATGATAACTTGCAAGGGTAGATGCCTTCTTTGACTTTGGAATTTCCAAAAATGGCTGCCGCTCGCCTGGCAATGGGGGACGAGGGTGCCATCCGTTATTGCTAGCAATTACAAATCTAGTTATTATTAAGTCACCAAAACGGAGTTTTGGGGACTTATTGTTTTTGTATCGTTTCTTATTATTATTATTCTTATTCTTCTCTTTCTGACCCCTTAAACTGTCCTACCATTTTTTTGGAAGCAGTAGGGGATGGAAACTTTATATTTTTTCTGGGTATGGGTCTGCATCATGGGGGTTGCAGAACCCAATGTCCGTGATACCAGGGTGTCATCTTGGCATAATTAGGGGGGCTCAAAGATGGGTGGGGTCAATTTTTTTTTACATTTCTTAAATTTTCTACTGTATGTAGAGTAGATGGAATAATGATTACTTCTATGAATATTAAGAGACACATGTCTGCTTCAACATGGGACTTTTTTTATTTCAGTAGGGGGTCTCCTGGCATAATTTTAGGGGGGTGAATTTTCATGGAACATTCCAGAACATCAAAGTTAAATATATTCTAGACACATTTAATGGTAAATGATGGTATATAATTATGGAGAGAACAATTTGCAGCAGCACTTTGTCTTTGGAATATTCAAAATGGCCGCCGTTACCATGGAAACAGCAAAAATATGAAAAACTTCAAAATGCTTTAAATTTTATGAAACTTATAACTAATGTTGACTATCTTGTGTAGAATTGACTTTTGAGTTTTAAATTTTCAAAATGGCCGCCGTAACCATGGAAACAGCAAAAATATGAAAAAAATCAAAATGCTTCAAATTTAATGAAACTTATAACAAATGTTGCCTAACTTGTGTAGACTTTAATTTTGAGTTTGAAATTTTCAAAATGGCCGCCGTTGCCATGGAAACAGCAAAAATGTCCAAAATCAATAAAATTCTTCATATTGAATTAAACTTTACACACACATTATTTGGCATCAATGATACCGCAGAACAATGATGTGGGGTCCGTTTTGGTGACTTTTGTGTTAGCATCCTAACACAGGATTACTTGTTATTTTTCTTCCACCTAATTTTGTCCGGCAGTTTTCTCAGAGCCAAAGGAACCAATCTGAATGATGGTGCACTATAACAAGGAACCCTGACTTTCCAGTTGCAGTGCAACTTTGGAACTAAAAAATGGCTGCCATCACCATGGAAACGGAAGAATGGTGAAAAAATATAATTTTGGAGTTAGGTGAATTGTTTGAGAATGCTTAAGCTTAAAATCTTTAGATTTTAATACAATGTAGGTGCCGACTTTATACTGCTTTGGGATGATTTTGACAATCATTGGAACTACTATGTTGCCATGGAAACTACACCAAAAATTTCAAAAATATGAAAATGATCCAATTTTTTTGAAACTTTAGCATAACGATGAGCAACTTTGGTAGAGGCGGAATTTGGCGTTGGAATTTCCAAAATGTCTGCCGTTTCCATGGAAACAATGCAAAAAGGTCAAAATTCTCCAAAAACTTTCGGGTTTGGTGAATAACTTTGGTATGCTTGAACTTAAAATCATCAAATTTTAATGCAATATAGTTGTCCACTATATACAGGTTTTGAATGATTTTGACAATCATTGGAACTACTATGTTACCATGGATACAGGAGCAAAAATTTCAAAATGCTTCAAAATTGATGAAACTTGATATGATTGTTGACTATCAAGTCTTCATATGACTTTTGAAGTTGGAATTTCCAAAATGGCCACGGTTGCCATGGAAACTGCAAAAATGTCAAAAATTCTCAAAAAGGTTTTAACTTAATGAAATTTGATATTATTGGTAACTGACAAGTAGAGATGAGACTTTTGACTTTGAAATTTTCAAAATGGCTGCCGTTGCCATGGAAACGGTATAAATGTGAAATACTTTAAAATGCTCTGAATATACTGAAAATTTACAAAAAGATGAATAGCCATGCATTTTTGTGCATTTACTGTTAAACAAGTTTGAAATGGCTGCCGCTTAGTGGCAATAGGGGGAAGGGTGACATCCGCTATTGCTTGCAATGGCAATTCTAGTTATTATTATTATTATGTCACCCGATCGACAATGTCGGGTGACATATTGCTATTCCTCTGTTTCTTTTTCACTATTATTATTATTATTATTATTTTTCTTCCACCTAATTTTGTCCGGCAGTTTTTTTGGAGCCAAAGGAACCAATCTGAATGATGGTGCACTATAACAAGGAACCCTGACTTTCCAGTTGCAGTGCAACTTTGGAACTAAAAAATGGCTGCCATCACCATGGAAACGGGAAAATGGTGAAAAAATATTATTTTAGAGTTCGGCCAATTATTTGAGAATGGTTATGCTTAAAATGTTTAGATTTTGATACAATGTAGGTGCCCACTATACATTGATTTTGGGATGATTTTGGCAATCATTGGAACTGCTATGTTGCCATGGATACTACACCAAAAATTTCCAAAATATGAAAATGCTCCAAATTTAATGAAACTTCACAGTAACGATGAGCAACATTGGTAGATGTGGAATTGGCGTTGGAATTTCCAAAATGTCTGCCGTTTCCATGGAAACAATGCAAAAATGGTCATAATGGTCCAAAAACACCTAAAAGTGGCATTTACTTTCTTAAAAGGGTAGGTCAAATCCATTGAAACTCTGATGGTATGTTCCCTCCCATGTACCAATGTGGTATCTGCCATTAGAAATTTGGAATGGTCTGTGTAACCATAGAAACCAGCCAAAATGTCAAAAATTTAAAAAATTTCAAAATGCTCAAAAAGTAATGAAACTTACTATGATTGTTGACTGTCAAGTCTGCATGAAGCTTTTGAAGTTGGAATTTCCAAAATGGCTACCGTTGCCATGAAAACTGTAAAAATGTCAAATATTTTCAAAATGCTCCAAACTTAATGAAACTTAATAATATTGTCAACTGGCATGTATAAATGAGACTTTTGACTTTGAAATTTTCAAAATGGCTGCCGTTGCCATGGAAACAGCAAAAATGTCATATTTTTAAAAATGATCTAAATGTCCTGAAAATTTACAGAAAATGTATAGCCACGCAAATATGTGCATTCACTGTTAAAAGTTTTTGAAATGGCTGCCGCTTAGTGGCAATGGGGGGAAGGGTGACATCCGCTATTGCTTGCAATGGCAATTCTAGTTATTATTTTTATTCTTCCACACTTTTTTGTCCATTCTATTTCTCGGAATTGGCTTGAACAATATTGATGGAACTATACCATAATGTAGACCACCACATTCTATAGTGCAGTGGGGTATGGCACCATCAAGATGGCTGCCGTTGCCATGGAAACGAAACAAATGTGAAAAAATCCTGTTTTTTGTTTTGGTGAACTGTTTTGATATGCTTAAAATCAGAACCATTATATTTTGATACAATGTAGGTGCCGGCCATATACAGGTATTGGATGATTTTGGCACTCATTGGAACTACTATGTTGCCATGGAAACTATACCAAAAATTTCAAAAATATCAAAATGCTCCAAACTTCATGAAACTTCACAGTAACGATGAGCAACATTGGAAGATGTGGAATTTGGCGTTGGAATTTCCAAAATATCTGTTGTTACCATGGAAACAATGCAAAAAGGTCAAAAATTTCAAAAAAAATAAAAATGCTGTAAACTGGATGAAACTTTACAGGAATGGTCACTGGCATAAATAAAGTTGACATTTGAAGTTGGAATTTTCAAAATGGCCGCCGTAACCATGGAAACAGCAAAAATGTCAAAAACTTCAAAATCCTCCAAACTTAATGAAACTTAACAAATATGATAATTTGAATGTGTAGATGCACACTTTGACTTTGGAATTTTCTAGATTGCTGCCGCTCGCCTGGCAATGAGGGAAGGGTGCCATACGCTATTGCTTGCAATGGCAAATCTAGTTATTATTTTTATTCTTCCACACTTTTTTGTCCATTCTATTTCTCAGAATTGACTTGAACAATATTGATGGAACTATACCATAATGTTGACCACCACATTCTATAGTGCAGTGGGGTATGGCATCATCAAGATGGCTGCCGTTACCATGGAAACGAAACAAATGTGAAAAAATCCTGTTTTTTGTTTTGGTGAACTGTTTTGATATGCTTAAACTCAGAAACATTATATTTTGATACAATGTAGGTGCCGGCCATATACAGGTGTTGGATGATTTTGGCACTCATTGGAACTACTATGTTGCCATGGAAACTACACCAAAAATTTCAAAAATATCAAAATGCTCCAAACTTCATGAAACTTCACAGTAACGATGAGCAACATTGGAAGATGTGGAATTTGGCGTTGGAATTTCCAAAATATCTGTTGTTACCATGGAAACAATGCAAAAAGGTCAAAACTTTGAATTTTCACAGAACATTCCAGAACATCAATGTTAAATTTATTCTAGAGACATTAAATGGTATATGATTATGGAGGGCAAAAATTGCAGCGGGGGTTTGACTTTGGAAGATTCAAAATGGCCACCGTTACCATGGGAACAGCAAAATTATGAAAAACTTTAAAATGCTTTAAATTTAATGAAACTTATAACAAATTTTGCCTAGCTAATGTAGACTTCACTTTTGAGTTTCGAATTTTCAAAATGGCCGCCGTTGCCATGGAAACAGCAAACATTTTCTAAATGGCTGCCGCTGGCCAGGCAATGGGTAAAGGGTGCCATCCGCTATTGCTTGCAATGGCAAATCTAGTTATACATCTTATTATATTTTATAACTTTTTTTTCCAACTAATCAAAGCATACCAACTTATTGATCATCAGTTTCCTTTATATGTACATGTCTTTTAACATTCTGTTTTGATCAAAAAGATGTGTTACATATACTTCACATATATTTCCTTCAAATTTGACATTACTAAAAAGCCATTAAATAAAATTCAGTCGAACTTGAAAATAAATGTGCAATCAAATATATATATGCAAGTCGTCAACTGGTCAAGTGGCTAGATGCACATATCGTTAGCCATATAAACAACATGTCCTAATTGGGTGGTTTTAAAACTTTTAGCATAGGCGGATCCAGTGGGGTTGAGTTAAGGAAAAAAAAATGGTAACAAAACGACTGAATTAAATAAAAGGATGTTCGATGTACTGTATACTTCGGTTTGTTTTTTAAATCTATACGATGCTTTATTTTTATCTAGTTTCCTTATCAAAATAATTAAAATGAGAAGATAAATACCTTATAGCTTCCTTTACCGTCGATGCTAAAATGTTTAATGTTATAAAATGATTTAAGCGTCTTTGACCTACTTTACCTTGTTATTCGGAGACTTGCGGTTATCTTCTGTTATGTTTTACGGGAACATTAGAATGATCTAGAATAGAACCCAGATGGAACTAAGAAGTTGGGTTGCCTTAACCAAACAACCCGGATGTTGAACCAGTTACTATGGTTTCGAACCAAAGAACCAAGGTTCAGAACCAGAAAACCCAGATGGAACCAAGGTTTAGAACCAGAGTGCCCGGATATAACCTAATTGCATTCGGAATGCTCATGACTTTTTATACCTTCAATGTATTTTCCAAATCATTTATTTATTTAGTATATTTATATATAATATTTATATATAATTTAACAATATACTAAATACTTTTGACAAACAGCTCATTAAAGCAATTCCTCTATAGTTATTTAAATCATATTCGTCTCCTGATTTATGAATTGGAATAATATATGATTTTTCCCATAATTTAGGATAGCATCCAGATTTTAGTATAGCATTGAAAAGTTTTGTAAAAGATTTAAGTGTAACAGAGCTACTGAATTTAATAATTTCATTTAAAATTTTATCAGGTCCTGAAGATTTACCTGTTATTAGTTTATTTATAACAATTTTAACCTCTGGTAGTGTAAAAGGTTTGTCAGTGGTGTTTATATATAACATTTTATTATCAATGTTTTTAAATTCTGTTTTTGCGTTTTTTTTTTTTAATTCTTTGTTGACAGAAGAGCAGTTTCCTTGGTTTTGAAAATGTTTTTCTAGCTCTTCTAAGTTTTTAAATATTTCTTCAGAGTTATCTTCATGTTTTGTGGTCTTTTTCATTTCTTCAGTTTTCAAGTCTTTTATAAAAATATCTGTTTTATATTTAGCTTTTTTTTTTTTATTAATCATCTTTTTAAAAAAGTTTAGAAGGTTAAAATATCTAGTTTTATATGTTTTATCAAATGGGTTTGCTATAATATTTCTCCCGATGGCATTTATTTGATGTTTTAAATCTATTATTGCATTATCCGACCACGGTTGTTTATTTTTTGGTTTACTTTTCTTAGTTTTTTTCTTTTGATTACACATAAATTTTCAGCTAAATTACATAAAATAGTGGACTTTTGCATAGACTGTAGTATAATGTCTTATGCAGCGCGAGATTTTGTGTGATTACCCTTGATGCATCTTGATTAATGGCGGACATTTGCATCACCTAAACAAATTGACACCCGATATGTAAGTATTACAATCCATATCTATCAAATTTTATGCTTGAAATAAGAAGTTTAAAATGGTTCTGGTGTAATTAATAACTTTTACGATCGCAGTAAGAATACACACATCCATAGAATGAATTTGCATATTGACCGAAGTGACCTCACCCTATCCCGCCTATTGGGCGGTCCTAACATCATTTTCTATTTTTATACTCCTTCATCAAAAAGCGGAGATGAGTGATAAAATTTATATTTTCTGATAGATATATGATTTCTTAGTGTATTGAGTAAATTTCGTAGTGATTGATGCATTAGTTTTCCTAATTTTTCCGTTTCTTTGAGTTGATTACAACAAAAATGGCGTTGTGGAGCGAAAATGGGGGTGGCTTAGGAAAAATGCCCAAACTAATGAATGTTAAGAGGAAAAGTCCAGGCACAAGGAAAGTCCCCAAAAAAGTCTAAGCAGTTGGCCATTCATGCACTAATCATGTGGACTGACATATGGCACGTCTTCAAATAGAAATACTAGAGTATTGGTACAACTAAATGCGACTATTGACCAGAAAGTTCCTCTGAATATCATTTATGGAAAGATATACCAACAGTATTTCATTGGATCATTTACATTCATTCTCTTATATCCAAACTTGGAGAGCTACACTTTGTGTGTAGGGAAATTTGAAAGTGACTTGATAGATAATCATTTGATACCAGCTGATTCAGAATTGGATTATATCTATATTTTAACGTAAAAATAAATCATGGAATATCTTTTTTTAAATTCCTTTACTTGCCAGCTTCATTTAATATTCGCCTAATCTGCTTGGTGTTGAGGGTATATTGACTTCTCTTTCTTGTCACTGACTTTATTAATCCAGTTTTTGATATACATCTGTGTGATTAATGTCTATGAGGATGTGTAGTAAGATAAGCAAGGAGACGTGGGATATGATTGAAATGCGACAACTATCCATCCAATATCAAATGAAGATTTTAAAAACTAGTAGTTTCGATGAATGTATGTCATCCACGATCATCAAAACCCATGCAGCATACATGGCATAGCAGGTCGATAAATATTATCACATGAAACCAACAGTCCATACATAAAACATGTAAAAAAAGAAGTTTTTATACCAAATTTGAAGTTAAGACATTAAAGTAAAGAGGTGTGGTATGATTGTCAATTGAATGAGACAGCTCAGTTCACCAAAGTTCAAATGATGTTGATGTCCCGGTAAGCAATTATTCAATCTATCGTTATTTCTTATCTTGATAGACAAAAGTCAGTGTTTTACATGTATATTTGTAATTGTGCACTATAAAGTCAATACAAGGCAAAATTGACAAAAATATCTACTGTTAGATATTAAACATATTAGTTATGTTTACAAAGACATTTATTGATAAATATCTTACTATACAAATCCTTGGTTTATTTGTTTCACAATCAACACCTCTTTGATCATTACTGAAGTTTTGCATTTCAAAGTTTAAAATATTGTTCAAAACAGTTTCATCTGATAAATGGTCAAGCAATTTTAGTTTTGATTTTTGCAAGTCCCACTTAAATAATTTATAGCTAAACCAATTTGAATTTTCAAAGATATCAAAATTACATTGCATACATTTCAAGAAAATCTCAATTTTTACATGATCTGTTAGATAGTTAAACTCATGTGTTCTAAAATATTCAACTGAGGAAAGGAGATTATTACATTGGTTGCAATGAATTACATTGATTTCCCAGTTAAATAAAAACCGATAATTTCACATGTGAAATAAATAGAGAATATCATATGGCTTTTTCAATATCGCATCCGTATCAACCCGAGACATCAATATAATCCCAAGAGCTCTGCTCGAGGGATTATACATGCCAAGAAATTGCCTCCGTTGAAATTCTGCAAACACCCCATAGAGCAAATTACATGGATGATTAATTTTGACCATTTGGTATATGGCCGTGTTCTAAGCGACACGTACATGAAGGTCATACATTAATTTCTTGAATGAAATCAAATCTTTAGCTACTAATGACTGCCGTAGGGGGTCGACCGGAATTTTTAGCGAGGATTTCTTGGCATGTAACAGATAGAAAACTCAGGGTCAAAATTCATAGAACAGAAAAGGGGCAGTGGCAAATATTTTATGTATATTTTGAACACCGAGAGAATTACCCCGGCACCCTTTGCCAAAAAAAAAAAAAAACTTTCTTTTTTCTTATTTGTGCCTTCGGACTTTATGTTTTGAATTGTAGTTTCACTTTCCATATTCGGTATTTATTCAAATCTAAGCTCCACGTGGTAAAAATCACGTGATGCAGGAATATAGTATCTTGGAGTTGGCTATTTCTTTCTTTTCGGGAAGGGACTCCAAGCAAACAACATGCATGTGTATAACGGCACTGTAGTTTTTCGTATTAAATAAAGAAAGTTGCCGGTCCGGTACATGAATAGATTGGTTAGAAAGCAAGGTTTTAATTTTAATTAGATTGGAAAGCTTAATTCGAGGGTTAAACATAGAGAGCACAAAAAAAGGGGGGAGATGTTCCACAGGGAATATTTTTTATCTTATGAACTGTACATTTGAAAGGTTTATTATTTTTTTTTATTTAATTAAAAAAGAGAAAAACAAGTATAAGACAAATTGTGAATGGTCTTTCTTCCTTTCTCCCATGCCAAGAAATTGCCTCCGTTGAAATTCTGCAAACACCCCATAGAGCAAATTACATGGATGATTAATTTTGACCATTTGGTATATGGCCGTGTTCTAAGCGACACGTACATGAAGGTCATACATTAATTTCTTGAATGAAATCAAATCTTTAGCTACTAAGCTTCGTTTTATTGTTCTCAAGTGTTAAGCGAATACCAATCAATCAATCGATCTTTATGACTATGTCTTATGTTGTCTAATAAATACGAGTTTTGCTTTATCCTTCATATCAGACTTTTGGTGTTGTCCCTAAAAATTCTAAAACATCCTATATTTTGGATTCACAACAGAAAATTGTCGAAAAAAAAACTAAGTCAGTGGCGGATCCAGAAATTTACATAAGTGGGGGCCCACTGACTGACCTAAGAGGGGGCCCGCTCCAGTCACGCTTCAATGATTCCCTATATAAGCAACCAAATAGTTTCCCAAAAAGGGGGGCCCGGGCCCCCTGGCCCCCCCCCTAAATCCGCCTCTGTAAGTTAAACTTGGGTCTAAGATAAATAAAGAGTCCGGAAAACGGTGAGAATATACGATTTTGCGTCATTTTTTCCAGCGCTTTTGTGGCCTCATCGAAATGTTTTTCGTTTCTCTCTGCTCTGCAGATTTATATTTTGCATCACTTTTAAATTAGGCTATATACGACCTATGAACTTTTTTATATTCAGGTTGTTTGATAACTCTAAACGGAATATACGTAACTCGAAAAATGGACTTGAATAGGATTAATGGTTCATGCTATTGAAGACCAGATGGTAGCATTTTGATACATATATATAAAAACGACTTCTACGTAAGATCAATGTTTCAAGTTATTGAATGACGAACAGGCAGCTTTTTGATACTTACGATTTTCCTTCAAAGGTTGTTTTTCTCACGTATTTAGTAAAATATCATGATTCGCTTTCATTTTTGTGTCGGTAGTTGACATGAAGGTTTCCGCTTTGTTCGTTTTCTTGTATATCAAGTATATTACATCAGATCCTGATTATTCAAAGACCAAACGATTGCGCAATGATGCGAAAAATAATCCCTTTACGTGGTTCATTTTTCAAAAATTAAGCGCTTTAGGCAAACAATTGGAAAAATTGCGAGAAGTTACACATGAAAACAGGAAAAATGCTAATACAAAAAGCAGTGTTCTGCAAAATAAACTTGAGAAATTTGGATCAAATCTTGAAACTTCTAAACCTCAAAATAATGATTATAAATTGATTAAGCAGATGCAAGATTTAAAATATAAGAAATCCGGTCATGTTATGTTTAAAAACAGCAAAATCTTCAGATGATATAACTCATAAAGCATCGCCAGTTTTATATAACGACGGTTATAGTCCATAAAAAAGGATATTACATGTGTTATATCTTCTCAAATCAATAGGAACAGACTTGTTTATGTTTATTATATTCTGTATATTCTGACGTCGCGTACGGTGTTGGTGATAATACGAGTTTTGCTTTCCAGTTCGCCTTTATTGCGTTTGTTAGAAGTTTCGGAATTGATAACTATATAAATGTATATATCAAAATGTGCGTAATTAAAAGTAGAAATGGAATATGCCTTAAAATCAATACTTTTATTCATTTTGTTACTCGAATGATCCCTAATAACACCGATTTTGAGCGTGTAGACAAGTAACACCGCGACATATGATCAGTGTTGCTTTGAAGTTATTCTTGTCATTTTTTAAACTTATTAAAAAAAAGTTGTACTCCTAGCAAGAGTAGTCTTTGGTGTTAATGGTGTATGTTTTATTTATGACGTCATCGTTAACTGGACGCGTCTGATCAGGACGCAAAGTTCACTTCGTTTTGTGGTCAAGCCGAAAATAGAAAAAAAATATGGATAGGGGTGAAGTTAAGAGTAATTTTAAAAGGTAATTCAAATAGATTATTCCGAAAATGATATATCTTTTTATTTCGTATATAATAAGGGGAAAAAAATATAAGCTTTGTTACAACATTTCAAAAGATCGTGGCAGAATTATTGATTTTTTGAAATTTGTATTTCTGTCACAAAACCCAAATCTCGCATATATTTTGGAGCTCTTTAAAATTCGAACGAATGCTGCAGATCCAAACCACAATTTACATATCCACCCTTCCTGTGTCAAAATTATACAATGAATATACAACTTTCTATGTCTTCAATTAGTAAGTATTGTTTAAATTATGTCCTAAATTGTTCATTTTATCAAATTCGTTGAAATGTCACACTCGCCGTTTTCTGACGTTTTGGCGTATTTTTCAAGTGTCTTATGAAAATTATTAGGCAGTTGCAGTCATTTCTACGATATAAAATTTTATTCAAACGTGAAAACTATTTTTTTAAGTGTATGAAAAAAAATGTGTCGAAGTTTTAAGAGAAAATATTGAAAAAAAAATAAATGCGATCTTTTTGTTTTTGTCTAGTCAAAATGTCACAAAATGCCGTTTTTTACATTTTTGTTACAAGTATGATAATTCATATTATACAGTTTTGGAGGGGGGAATTTAAAATTATATTAGCCCAAAAAATGCTATATAACATTAAAATCTACTGTTCAGGGATTTTTTTGAACCCATTTTCAATCACATGCCGGAAGTATTAACGACACAGTCAGCGACTACTTTTGTCTAGTCATAATGTCACACCATGCTTTTTTATTTGTTTTGACGTTACGTTCTGTAAAACTTGACATGTAGTGCCTAACGTCGCAAATTACGGAAGCCTTTACGTGCCATGCTAATTAACTTTTTTCCAATTTGATATAACGAATTATGAATTTGATATAACGGATTATGAATTTGATATAACAAATTATGAATTTGATATAACAAATTATGAATTTGATATAACAAATTATGAATTTGATATAACAAATTATCAATTTGATATAACAGATTATCACTTTGGTATAACAAATTATTAATTTGATATAACAAAGTATCAATAAGAAAAAACACATTGTCAATTTCTCTACCAATAGTATGATTTAATTATAATAATGAGATTGATTGAAACATTGCGTAACCCAAATTGGCGCATTTGTTTAGTGTATTGATTCATTGTTCATCTGACGTCCGGCGACAAATATGTCATTGAATGCTTATTCAAAACTTTCTTAACAGGTTTAATGTTTCTAAAACCCTCTCCCCCCTTTTATCTATTATTTGAGGCATTTTGGGGGACTAGTTTGAACGTTCTCTATTTAGTACATGGGACCTGGTGTCTTAGAACGAATGATTATAATAGAAAAAGGATCAATTTATATTGCACATTTTCAAATCAGAAAGAATGGATAGTGTGTTTCTAGGGACGTAGGAACATGCAAAGATAAAAAATGCTTCCCTTCCTCAAAATCCTGGCCTGCTTCTTTATCAATTTCGATGGGCACATACAAGGATTATTGAAACATCCTTAAGTTCATCTTGCATTTTTCTTTATATATTTGTTTTAATATTTATTTTAACTTTTTTATCATTTTTTTTTTTTTTTTGATACAATATCTTAACAGATTTTTATCGAATCCAATAAAAATTAATATCTGCATCTGTTTCGGCGGAGAACATTTTAGCGCATTGGTAGGACATTTTTGAGAAAAATCTAATGGTTTAGCGCCAAAGTAAAGCCCATTTTAGCCCAAGATTTTTAACCCATTCGAGCGAAAATGGAAATGATCAATGCCCATTTTAGAGCAATGCTTTAATCCATTTTATGATTAATGATTAATGATCAATATTTTTTTTTAATAAAAGCAAGACAGCACAATTTAAAAAACATCATGTCCATTAAAATATAACACAAAAAATTTTATAAAATCAAATTTTAAAAGTCCGTTCTAGTCTGGAATTTATATTCCAGAGAAATAGGTAATGGGCTCTGCATGGGTATACCCCCTGTACAATACTGTTCATAAAGTTGCAGTAGGAACTGATTTTTCTCTTTATCTTGTCTAGATTGTGGTGCAAATTCGTCTATACATTGTATTTTATATATGTTGTTGTTTGCAATTTGATGATAGTATCAAGAAAAACGTAAATAGCGGAGTGACAACTATATAGAATTACTTTTATTTCGATGATGAACCAATGTGAACATATATATATATATATATATATATATATATATACAACTTTAATAATAAGCCAGCATAAATTAATGCTCGTGGATTTTAGTATTATTCAACTAGGAAAGTTTTCGCTAAAATGGGCTATCGAAAATACAGCCGAACGGATTAATCCTGCGCTAAAATGGGCTCTAATGTCTGCGCTAAAATGTCCCCTAGTAGTTTTTCTCTAAAAGTATCTGCGCCCATCTGTTTTCTTGTTCATAGTTGAGATTAAATTTCCTTTAATTTGTTTAAAACTGGCAAATTTGTTTTAATTAATTTTATTGTGGTTAATTTTGAATTTGCTTTCAACTGTTGATTCTTTTAACATTTAACACAGGCAATGAAACAAACGATTCAACTAATAAAAATTTTATTCGGAAATTATCAAAATCGGATAAAAGAAAAAGCCCTTGACACCATTTGCGAGTATGATGGTCTTGTAAAACAATGATAGTCCGTCGGAAGGGGACGATAAATGACTGACCCGTGTTAAGAGAGAGCAATATCTCTTGCACGTAAAAGTCACCCATTTTAGATTTCGAAAAGAGCAGGCTAAGGCTACAAGGAAGCACTCGCACCCTCAAAGTGGAAACGGATTAATATAAGTTGTAATAACTTATCTCCCAATCCACTATAAATAAATATGTTTAAACTAAAAGAAAATGCAGGAGAAAAGACAGTGGTTTAAACTTTTTTTAAATATCTAGCTGTTTCAATCAAAAGAAAGAGAAAATATTTTTGCTCCAAGGGGATACTATTTTTTTCTGTTTTAATTTAACTGTAATTAAAAAATATGTGCCGCTTTTGCATTTCGGTTCTATGCGTAGCAAGTCAAGCAAACCGCTCATATAAATTATGCTGTATGATTGAGCTGCACGAAATGAAAAAAGTACGACGTTATTTATATATACAATGCATGAAAAATAACGTCAAACTAACGTTACCAAAACTAACACCAACACCGTACGCGACGTCTCTATATTACATTTTACATTGCACCCAGTAGGGTCTAGTATGATCTACAAAAGTCCTGCTATTTATGAAAGTATGACCCGAATACTTAACTGGTTATAAAACAAATATTCAATATCATATAAAATTGAGAATGGAAATGGGGAATGTGTCAAAGAGACAACTCGATCATAGAACAGACAACAGCAGAAGTCACCTATAGGTCTTCAATGCAGCGAGAAACTCCCGCACCAGGAGGCGTCCTTCAGCTGGCCCGTAAACACATATCTATACTAGTTCAGTGATAATGGACGTCATACTGTCTAAACTCTGAATTATACACAAGAAACTAAAATTAAAAATCATACAAGACTAACAAATGCCAGTGGCTCCTGACTTGGGACAGCCACAAAAAATGCGGTGGGGTTATATAGATGAACAATTTGTTACTTGTCTTATAAATAAGAACAATAAGACAACATTTCTTAATTACTATCTGCAATTACTGTTCTTTCGATCATAAAGGAATATTGAGTGTAGGAACTTTGAATCCTCAATGCTGTTTTATGCGAGTGTCACTGATTTATCTTTTGTCGACGGAATGCGCGTCTGGAGTTCTAGACTTTAATCCTTGTATCTATGATAAGTTTGTTTAGCACGTTAAGGAAAGATTATCGTTTTCGCGGGTGTAAACTTTCGCGATTTTCATTGAATAAGGTATACGAAATATTTTGGCGGTTATTGTTTTGGCGGATTCAAAACTTTTATCAATACCTTTGCTTGTACACTTTTAATTCGGCGGAATTTATTTTGGCGATTTTTTTCTATCCGCGAAAATAAGCGAAAATTACACCCCGCAAAACTAAAAATAAATAAATTTAGTTTGATTTTTTGTTTGAAGAAAATGGTTTAAAGAAGATAGAGACCATTTCAGATAAAAATTGAAAGGAACTCGATTCGTTTCGAAACGAGATAAATGACATTTAATATAGAATGGTTAAGAAGGCAAGATTTGGACAAATCGAAAATAGAGTACGCACAATTCATCAAAATGTTCACAAAATTCATTCCCAGATGCCGAATTTAAAAAGTGAGTGTAATGATTTGAAAAAATTATAGAGTAACACAAAAACTTAAATAAAGTCTGACTATATCTCAAAAGAATCACTCAATATAAGAGTTTGTATTGTAAAAGTTGCTTTCTTATGCTCTTTACACAATTGATTTTTTTTTCAAATCCACTCAGTAGTTGAAGTTATGATCCAAAAAAAATCGTGTAACGTTGTTATTGGTTGTTTATTGAGAGAACATGACACTATATTACGTTGTGTGTTATTGTTGCTATGAATATCTTTTATTTCAGTAAGTTCCGTACAATAGAGTTCTTTGCATTCTTAAAAAATTACATGAATGCAGTTTGCAGTGATGTACTTAAATTTGGTGATCATGTTGGGATTTATGACCCTTCATCTGGAGTGTACACAACATAGGCGGATCCAAGGGGGGGCCTGGGGGCCCGAGCCCCCCTTTCGTGGGAAAAATTTGGTTGATTATATAGGGAATCATTGAAGCATGACTGGAGCGCCCCCCCCCTTAGGTCAGTCAGTGGCCCCCCCCCTTTAGGAAAAGTTCTGGATCCGCCACTGCACAACACCAAAGCAAGGAATGTTAAATAGTTATTTGTTTTATTGTTCTTACGTGCCTGTCTCAGATAAAATCCATGCAAAGTGATCCAGAGCAAGGTTACAAGATCATCTTAATATTCTGTAACAAGGAAGGTCTTATCACATAATAATTTCAGAAAAGAAAAAAAATTCCAAAAATTTTAAGGATATACATTATAAAGAGCTGTTTCTAAAAATAGAATTTCCTATCAAGATTAAAGGGTAAAAACATGCAATTTTTGGTAAAATAGACCTTAAATATACATTAAATGAATATTTTGTATGCACTTTAGTATGGCTTTATCATAAATATGAACCAATATGAAACTAATGATAATACTTATGTTGACCTCTCAAATTTCCTTTTTTAAAAGATACGTGAGGTACTTGTACATCCTGTCATTATTGTTTATGATATTCTCGTTCTCTTGCCTTTCATTTTTGCTGATGTGCTTTGTCAATATGCCTTTTGTTGTTACTTCGAAAACATGTTTGTTGCTTGTCTTTCATTTTTGCTATGTGCTTTGTTTATATGCTTTTTTTAGATTTCTTTGTTACATATATGACGTGGCTCTGTACTTATACATCCCGTCATTGTGTTATTGTACTATGGTAAATTTGTGTATTCTAGTCTTTAATTTTTGCTAATATGCTTGGTCTATCAGCAATTTTGTGCTTCTTTGTTAGTACATATTTGTATGTATTTTTTAAAGATTAAGATTGTAACACAATGTTGACTGCTGTATTTTTTTACCTAATATGTCTGTTTGTTTTGTTCACGCATCGTTGATAATATAATGGAATTTGATGCGACTGTCATACAAGTGAGAGGTTTAGCTAGCTATAAAACCATAGCTATTGAGCTTTTGATTTTGCCATTTAATTAGGGACTTTCCGTTTTGAATTTTCCACGGAGTTCAGTATATTTGTGATTTTACTTTGTACTATTATGGGTTATATGGGACACGAGTTTTTGTATTTTGTTATGAAAAAATGAACCGTTTACTCATATGGCACAACGATTTACCCTGTTCTTTTTAAGTCAGACTTGAAGATTTTGCGTACAATTTATTTATACACTCCTTCCTTTCAAATGTTAAAAGTTTTGACCTTCCTGATAAGGGTAAATCCATGAAAGTTATTTTCAGTTAAGAGCATTAAATGATACCTCTGCAGGAGAACTGTTAGTTCTGGATGGTGCCATCAGCTCTGTAGTCAAATGTTTTGTACTGATTTGATTAATAACATTTTTTTTTTAAATTCCTCTTTTGATAAATCCAGAAATTACTAAAGAAACTGAAAAAACGCACCGAACGCCTAAAAATGGATTGTTATTTTAATTTAAAACATAAATCGTGTACATGACCGTAAGTAATGCGTTGATAAAGTTGTGTAACAGCCATTTTTTTTTTTATTTCAGACTCAGGAAGAAGTAAACATCCGTGTATATTATAATACGTAAATGTCATCCTTAATTTATGATATTGAACTTATTGAAAGAAAATGAAATCAAAAGTTTATATTGTTTCCTTCTATCTCCTTTTTTTCTTTGTTTTATGTTGCATTGGATATTAATGTTTATTGCCGTGGTTTATTTCAGATAAAAATCAGTAGAATATAAAGGAGTAGGTCCGGTAAGGACCGATTTTGGCCTCAAATTTCACATTTTCAGTTTCATCTGACGAAAGATTTTTACCACTTTTTAAACACTTAAGTGTCTATTTCATTTGATTCAATTAATTTATGTGAAAGATTATAACTAATTTAGTCATTAAAAACGCTCCGATTCAAGCTCAAATATGAAAAATCAGATGGTTTTTGTCAAAAATGAAAGTGGCCGCATCCGTGTTCATCCTCAACCTTTATATATGTTATGTATTATCATCAAATACAACTTACATTTCAATATTTTGGATGAACACGAATGCGGCCACTTTCGTTTTACACGGAAACCGTCTAAAATTTAACAAAAATGCTAGAATTGTGAAGATTTCAGTTATTTAGCATGACTAAATGGTGCTAGTACCCCCTATATGTGCATTGTATTGTCAAAAACAGCCCATATTTATGTAGCAGAAGCATTCTACTATCCAACAAATAACTAAAAGTTAACATTTAAACAATTTTGTAAAACTGCTGTATTTTGGGGCCAAAAAGGGGTCTTAATGAACCTACTCCTTTAAAGAGATGTGGTATGATTGCCAATGAGAAAACTACTCACCAATGTTGAAATGAGGTGGATATAAGCAATTATGGAAATCGTAGGCCTTCAACAATGAGATGAACGTATAGCCGACTATAAAAGACCCCGACATGAAAAAATTGAGAAAAACTGTTTTAATTAGAGCCGCATACATGATTTTTTTAGAAGTTTTTTCTTCATCAAACATTTCCTTGAATCATTTGTCAAGTTTTAATCAGTTGTTTGTTTTCCTTTTTGTCACGACTGAGAAATGAAAATTTAAATTAAGTCTTTAGAAATGTACAGACAAAATTTAGTGCACGTTCTCTTGAGAATAATTTCGCGCAAAAATACTTTCAAGTCCCTGAAACTTTAGAGAAGGTAGCCATAACTCGTTAGTGACCACCTATGCATCCGGTCAACCTGAAGTTTGTCGTTATGTCATTCCGATCGGCTATATGACGTTTCATTTGCAACACACTATCAGTTTTTTACCAAGTCGTTAGATGTCATGACTGTCAGATGTAAATTATCAGTGTTTTTCGTATGCTGAAATGCCACATAATCCACTTCTGTATTGTTTATAACGGTTTCAGTGTTTACCTCATTACTGCAAAAACACAGACTGAAATAGGTGGAGATGGGCAAAATAATAAGGGGGAAAAGAAAACTTGACTAAAAACATTCTAAACAGTATTGGTTAACCTTTCAGTCAATCATCTAGGGATTTTTAACCGGATTTTTGTGACAAAAATGTCGGTTATTGATTTGGGGATGTACGGCGGGCGGGCGGTCGGGCGGGCGGGCGGGCGGGCGGGAATCAAATGTTGTCCGTGCATTAACTCATGAACCGTTCAACCAAAGCTTTTAAAATTTTAATATCTTGTTACTGACAACTAAATGAAGGTCAAGTTCAATAATGGCGATTTTGACTTTTACCGTTCAGGAGTTATGGTTCTTGAAAGATTGAATAATGGAGTTTCCAGTCGTGTCCCTGCATTTACGCATGAACTGTTCTACCTAAGCTTTCCAAATTTTAATATGTTGTTACTGATGATAAAATGGAGATCAAGTCCAATAATGGCGATTTTGACTTTTACCGTTCAGGAGTTATGGTTCTTGAAAGATTGAAAAATGGAGTTTCCAGTCGTGTCCGTGCATTTACGTATGAACTGTTCTAACTAAGCTTCCCAAATTTTAATATGTTGTTACTGATGACAAAATGGAGGTCAAGTTTAATAATGACGATTTTGACTTTTACCGTTCAGGAGTTATGGTTCTTGAAAGATTGAAAAATGGTGTTTCCAGTCGTGTTCGTGCATTTACGCATGAACTGTTTTACCAAAGCTTCCCAAATTTTAATATGTTGTTACTGATGACAAAATGGAGATCAAGTCCAATAATGGCGATTTTGACTTTTACCGTTCAGGAGTTATGGTTCTTGAAAGATTGAAAAATGGAGTTTCCAGTCGTGTCCGTGCATTTACGCATGAACTGTTCTAACTAAGCTTCCCAAATTTTAATATGTTGTTACTGATGACAAAATGGAGGTCAAGTTTAATAATGACGATTTTGACTTTTACCGTTCAGGAGTTATGGTTCTTGAAAGATTGAAAAATGGTGTTTCCAGTCGTGTTCGTGCATTTACGCATGAACTGTTTTACCAAAGCTTCCCAAATTTTAATATGTTGTTACTGATGACAAAATAGAGGTCAAGTTCAATAATGACGATTTTGACTTTTACCGTTCAGGAGTTATGGTTCTTGAAAGATTGAAAAATGGTGTTTCCAGTCGTGTCCGTGCATTTTCTCATGAACCATTCAACCAAAGCTTTTGAAATTTTTATATGTTGTTACTGATGGCAAATTAGAGGTCAAGTTCAATAATGACGATTTTGACTTTTACCGTTCAGGAGTTATGGTTCTTGAAAGATTGTGAAATGGCGTTTCCATTCACGTTGTTGCATTTACTCATGAACCATTCAATCTAAGCTTTTCAAATTTTAAGATGTTGATACTGATGACAAAATGGAGGTCAAATTTGATATTGACGATTTTCACTTTCACCATTCATCAGTAATGGTTCTTGTGATATTGCCAGGACACAACTAAATATTAATAAATCCGGTTTGCTGTCGTTGTGACAGCCTCTTGTTTAAAGCTGTTTTTAAAGTTCGTCAGAATACATTGCACGTTTTTAAAGTTCGTCAGAATACATTGCACGTTTTTAAAGTTGAAACTTATATATAGCGTCGGTAACAACATTTTGCTTTTAGATTTGTATTAAGATTGACATTTTTCTTTACAATAGATATAAGAAGATGTGTTATGAGACAACTCTCCAAGTCACAATTTGTAAAAGTAAACCATAATAAGTCAAAGTAAGATCTTCAACACGGAGCCTTGGCTCACACCGAACAACAAGCTATAAAGGGCCCCATAAATTACTAGTGTAAAACCATTCAAACAGGAAAACCATCGGTCTAATCTTTGTATAACAAAACGAGAAACACTTACGAACCGCATCATCAAACGACAACCACTGAACATCAGGTTCCTGACTTAGGACAGTTTGAACGTTTTATTAGGTAACAACCTTCACATTTACCTGGAAAATATCTGTATAGTGTATCATTAGTCGTCAACGTTTTTACGTACAATGTTTTTGTATATATTCTTCTCTTTCAAATATTTGGGTTTTGTCGTTCTTGCTAAGGGTAAATATATGGTGTTACCTAACACTACAGGGAGATAACTCTGTAAAATCAGCTAAACGTTTTAATTACGTTGTGTTGTTAAGAGCATTATTTGTGACATGAGCTCTGTGGTCAAATGTTTTGTACTGACTCGATTTATAGCATATGTTTCTAAACAATGCTAAAATTACATTTTGATAGATTAAGAAATTACTAAGAAAGTTTATAAAAAAAAAAAAAAAAAAACCGCGTCGAACACATAAAATGTTTGAAGTTTTATTTTCATTCAAAAAATTAAAGGTGTACGTGACCGTAAGTAATGCGTTGATAAAGTTGTGTAACAGTCAACATTTTTTTTTATCTCAGACACAGGAAGAAGTAAACATCCGTGTAAAGTATACGTAAATGTTAGCATTGAGTTACGATATTATTCTTACTGTAACAGAAGAAAATGAAGCCGTAAGTAATATTTTTTTCTTTCTTTATCATTTATTTCTTAGTTTTTGTTATATTGCATATTTATGTTTTATTGTAGTACTTGTCCATGTTATCATGAACAGTCATGATTATTCAAATTAATACGGTTCATTATTTTTGCAAATCAGAGTATCTGATTTCACTGCCGTTAATATTTTCTGAGTAAAAATAAAATGGTTTAGCAACATTGTTCTTATTTTCCTATTTCTAAAGTAATCTATGATTATAACCATAACAAAAAATAAAACTTTGTAACATAAAAAATAAACCATCAGGTGCAACAATTACTTGACTAAAAATTATAAAAATCTATTGCGAACCCTGGAAAGTTACTTGGTTATTCAGAATCTATTTTTTGATACTGGTGTTTTCTGTCCGGCGTATTTACTAAAATATGTTGTTACACTTTAACAAAATTTACATATGTTTTATGAGTATAACCTCCTATTAGGAGTATATCGGTCTGATTCCTGTATTTGCATGGCAGAGTGATTAAAAGTATTTCATTAAAGTAGTATTTTTATTGTTCTCCAATAAGCTCTCTGAGTCTTAAAGTAAAAGGCTTGGTCTCTTTGACTCTGAAAGCTACTAATATAGACTGAAGTGTAAATGACAATATTATACGTAAGAACATTCAGCATCTCGTTTTGCAATAGATACATACATATGGAACGCGTAAAGCACATTAATAGATAATCACAGTTTATCGGCGACAATGATAGATTATCGGTCGACCATTATAGATGTACGGCGTAAAGTATACTTTACGGTCGACCATCAGAGATGGTCTAATTAATGTGACTCGCGCGCAGACAATGATAGTTACTTCTTTGATAATGCATTTACAGTCGACAAGGTGAATTGTTTCGACAATGATAGTTAACGTCGACCAAGTGAATTAAAACACAAGTAGTAAATTCGATAATTTTAGTAAAACCGGAAATGCTAGCCAATTGTAAAATCGATTTTGATTGGCGGTCAACTTTTTTCTTTGGAAGTTAATTCCTTGAAGTTAATTCATAAAGCAAAAGTTACCCTTCCTAAAACATGTTCAACAGGTGTTTGTAAAAAAATAAATTTCGGACTTTACAAATTGAGACATCCTTGTATTTACTATGATGGTAAAGTGCATCGGACTATTCGTGCAACAGAACGGACACAAGAGGAACATAGTTTCCAATTTTCAATCCACGAATATTGAAGCTTCTTGTAAAATTTAAAGGTTCCACACATAAATAAAGTTTTGTTTTCTCTATCGTTTACAAAGTAAAATACCTTTTATTATTACATACATGTATATTTGTATTTTTTCTCTAAAAGGTTTGATTTTTACAGGTAAATGCATATTACAGGTGGCTAGATTATCACGTTTACCTGTTATATTGCTAAAAGGTGTCAAAAGTTAAATTTCTATAACAACTGGCCCCAATAAACGTTGACATAACAGGAAAAAAGAAATAAAATAAAAGGTTTTTTTAAGAATGTTATAATCAATAAATTAATTCGTGATTGTTCAACAGTAAGAAACAAATTTTCAACATTCATAAACAAGAAATCTTTAAAGATTTATGCTCTATGGTTTTTTTTTTGTGTGTGTAATTATTTGGGTTTTTCTTATGTACAGAAATCTATATATCATTGCATATAATATTTTATGAAGTTAGTGTGTCTTAACACTGATTAGGACTCCTAAGTGCACTAAGGACTTATAATATGACACTCTTGACAAGAAGGAGTACTATTACATGCAAAAAAAAATTCATGTTTTGTTAGAAATTGATATTTAATGCATTACTCAAAATAATAAAATAAACAGAATAAAAAATAAATGAAGTATTTAACAATGTTAAACTTGCCGGTTTTTCTTTGATTTTACCGAAAATCGATGAACCGCAAGACATGGGTCAAATAACATATCTGATTACTCTATTATCTTAAAAAAATGAAAATTTTAAACTTATTTGCATAAGAAAATATCTCAGACATTAGATATGTTTAACATAGACAATACTTTGAGATTCCGTGATTATTATTTTTAATAAGACATCTATAGATAAAAGCTTAAGTATACCTTGGTGAATTCGATGTTGTGATGTCACAGCAGATCTTAGAATACAGAAAGTTGTTACTTATAACGATATTTTTATGAATTGACAAAAAAAAAAGTTTGTCCCGAGTAACACCCCCCCCCCCCCCTCTATGATTTGGTATTGCCGAAGTGGGAGGCTAAAGTTTAAAAAAAAACGCGACCTAACAGACTACGGAACAGCAGACAGTGGATACAACATTTGATATGTTTTAAAGACACCGTTGGACACAAAATGATTGCACTGGATAATTTCAACTACCACATGATACCCTATGAATTAATTGACATACTTGAACTCGTCTTAGGAATATATTCTCAGTGAACAAAAACGAATTCAGTAAATGTTTACTATAAAACAGTCAACAGACTTGCTGTCTTGTGGCTTGTATTGTTTAATTCATTTTTAAAGCAACATTTGATCGATTGTTGGTGGCTTAACGTCCAGCGGCAAACATTTCATGCATATTCTAGACGAGAAGTAGTTTTAGAAAGTATTAGGTTTAGCAAATGTTAAAATGCTCTCATCATTTTGCAAAAGGATATTTTCTAAGCTATTAAAATTGGTACGTCATATATTTTTCTGACAGAATTACATATTTTGCTCCAAATCAACACATACGGTTCTGATCACATTAAGAACATTGACATTTTAATATTTTAGGAACTTATTGTTAGGGTTCACCTGAGAAGGAAGGAATATATACATTGTATTTATAATGTGTGTAGTTCATGATGTTCAAACTATATGTATACTAGACTATACTATTATTGTTATTGTCTTATTTATGTCATATATTGTGTACTATGCTCTTTGTGAGCTGTTTTGATGGAAATTACAATCTTGGTTTTTTTCATTTAACTTAAGTCTCGGTAATTATTGATATATTAGGGCTTTTGAACCCGTATAAACCCGCTGCATTTGTTTGCACCTGCCCTTTGTTGTTCAGTTGTTGTCTTTGTTGGTGTATTAGTTCATTCATAAGTGCTTCTCGTTTCTCGTTTTTCGTATAGATTTGACCGTTGAGTTTTCAGTTTGAAGGGTTATACACTAGCCTATAAGTACTTAAAATTCGGGTGTTTCCTCCATCTTTTTTACTGTAGCAGATAACAATTGATCTGGATCTTTAATGTAAAGTGCAAATTTTGAGAGAAGTATAATGTAATTCAAATGTATAAGACTTTTAATGTTAATACAGAAAATTATGTGTTTTCTCATATTTACGGCTGTAAATTTTTTTCAGCTTTGCCAAATAAGTGGAGATAACTCAGATAAAGTTTTTTTACAATTATAGAAAGTATAAGGCAGCAACCATTTGATTTTTTTTTTTGGGGGGGGGGGGGGGGGGCTATGGATTTTTTTGGAAAAAAAGTTTGTTTTCAGGTTTTGGAGAAAAAAATAATTTGTTTCACCCTCAGCTGCCACTATATGTAATTCTAAAATTGAAAGAAAAAAAATGTTTTCGTCTTTTCGCCAAAACAAAGTTTGTCCAGAAAAAAATCCTTGCCTCCTCCCCCGAAATTCAAATGGTTGCTGCCTAAGAACTATATACCGTAATTTTGATTACTTTTTTCTCAGTAACTGTTTCTACTATATGATTTAAATCAAAGTAATTGCTATGATTATAGGCTACTTATTAAGTACATGCTATGACTATAGGTTATTCATCAAGTTTCTGCTATGACTATAGGTTACTATAGAATATTCGTCATTAAACTGCTATGACAGTATGATATTCATCAAGTACCTACTTTGGCAATAGGATATTCATAAAGTACCTGCTATGACTATCGGATAGTTTTCAAGTACCTGGTATGACAATAGGATATTCATCAAGGAACTACTATAACTATCGGATATTCACCAAGTCCCTGCTTTGACTATAGAATATTTATTAATATCCTTATTTGAATATAGGATATTCAACAAGTAACTGCTATGACAATAAGATGTTCATCAAGTACAATCATGCTATGGCAATAGGATATCCAGCTATGACTATAGCATATTCATCAAGTAACTGCTGATATGACAATATGATATTCATCAAGTAACTGCTAGGACTATAGGATATTCATCCATTCTCGTATTTGAATGTAGGATATTCAACAAGTAGCTGCTATGACTATAGGATATTCATCATGTGACTGCTATGACTATATAATATTCATTAAGTACTTGATATGACAATAGGATATTCATCAAGGAACTACTATGACTATCGGATATTCACCAAGTCCCTGCTTTGACTATAGAATATTTATTAATATCCTTATTTTAATATAGGATATTCAACAAGTAACTGCTATGACAATAAGATATTCATCAAGTACATGCTATGACAATAGGATATCAAGCTATGACTATAGCATATTCATCAAGTAACTGATATGACAATGTGATATTCATCAAGTAACTGCTATGACTATAGGATATTCATCCATTCTCGTATTTGAATGTAGGATATTCAACAAGCACCTGCTTTGACTAAAGGATATTCATCAATTCTCTAATTTAAATGTAGGATATCCAACAAGTACCTGCTATGACTATAGGATATTCATCAAGTTACTGCAATGACAATATGATGTTGAACAGTTACCGGCTTTGACTATAGAATATTCTTCATTAAACTGCTATGACAGTATGGTATTCATCAAGTACCTACTTTGACTATAGGATATTTATAAAGTACCTACTATGACAAAAAGATATTTCTCAAGTAACTGCTATGACAATAGGACTTTCATCAAGTAACTGCTATGATTGTAGGATATTCATCAAGTTACTGCTATGACTGCAGATTATTCATCCAGCATCTGCGATGACAATATGATATCTTCAAGTAACTGCTATGACTACTAGTATAAGATATTCATCATGTACCTGCTTCGACTATACGGTGTTCATCAATTCTCTTATTTGAATGTAGGATATCCAACGAGTAGTTGCTATGACTATCGGATATCCATCCAGTACCTGTTATGACTATAGGTAATTCAACAAGTACCTGCTATGACAATAGAATATTCACCAAGCAACTACTATGACTATCGGATATTCACCAAGTTCCTGCTTTGACTATAGGATATTCATCAATTCCCTTATTTAAAATATAGGATATTCAACAAGTAACTGCTATGACAATATGATATTCAACAAGTACATGCTATGGCAATAGGATATCCATCAAGTAACTGCTACGACTATAGGATATTCATCAAGTATATGCTTTGGCAATATGATATCCATCAAGTAACTGCTATGACTATCGGATAGTTTTCAAGTACCTGCTATGACAATAGGATATTCATCAAGGAACAACTATGACTATCGGATATTCACCAAGTCCCTGCTTTGACTATAGAATATTTATTAATATCCTTATTTGAATATAGGATATTCAACAAGTAACTGCTATGACAATAAGATGTTCATCAAGTACATGCTATGGCAATAGGATATCCAGCTATGACTATAGCATATTCATCAAGTAACTGCTGATATGACAATATGATATTCATCAAATAACTGCTAGGACTATAGGATATTCATCCATTCTCGTATTTGAATGTAGGATATGCAACAAGTAGCTGCTATGACTATAGGATATTCATCATGTGACTGTTATGACTATATAATATTCATTAAGTACTTGATATGACAATATGATAATCCTCGAGTATCTGCTATGACTATAGGATATTCATCCATTCTCGTTTTTGAATGTTGGATATTTCAACAAGTACCTGTTTTGACTATAGGATATTCATAAATTCTCTAATTTCAATGTAGGATATCCAACAAGAAACTGCTATGACTATACGTGCCATACATACATAAATAATTTATACTTTACTGTTTACTATGAAATATCGGTGAAATTATACAACTTTTTTTGCCAGGTAACACTGATTTAACAGAATATTATCGTGTCATAGGTCATTTTTAGTGTGTGTTGGGGGAGGTGTGGTTGTTCGATTTACGTATGTAGGTGTAATTGTAGTTCAATTTTTTTTATTGTGTTTCAGAATCACTTGTTTCCTATTCATCTTTCTCTTCCTCGCGGGTGAGTATTTTAATTGAAAACTGATTTTTTTTTTAAACGAATGCATATATTAATTCATATACGTATTAAGAAATATTCATATTTGCAAATACATGACCTTGAAAAATCCGAATTTATTCCCTCCAAATATTTTCTTACTGGTTGTTATTTGAATGAAAAGAAACACACATACTTATCTTTATTTTTTGAGTAGTTATCGGAAAATAAAAACGTTACTGATTTTCTAAACTTAAAAAACTAACTTTTACTAATATCGTAAATATAAGGTGTAGCGTTCTGGTAGAATTTTATAATATTTCTGCATTTCTAAATTTTTGCAGTGTTCGCAGAAGAGATCCAAGGGG
Source organism: Mytilus galloprovincialis (assembly GCF_965363235.1). NCBI lineage: Eukaryota > Metazoa > Mollusca > Bivalvia > Mytilida > Mytilidae > Mytilus > Mytilus galloprovincialis. Next base: position 75,110,595 of record NC_134845.1, on the reverse strand, counting down.
TTTGTATTTCTTAAAATTAAATGCAACTAAACAAGATAAAGAATTTCGTATGATGCACAATAGGTGCATTTCAAATCTTTATACACATCAATAGTGTTTGAAACGAAATAGTGATTGATTTGTTGTTAATGTTGTAACTTCCTGTGACATATATTTCATTTGGTTTGTAATACTACACAGTCTCTGTTGTTATTTCTTTACCTTCACTAACTCTGAATTTATAGAATGATACAAGTTTAAATCGCACGGTGCTATTCATTTGTGATGTATAAATACGCAGCCTCTGTTTGAATTACTTAACCTTGTCAAAATTAAAATTTTAGTACATGTAGTATATCGGTCAAGAATCGGTCAGTACTGTTAAGTGGGAATGTTTTTTTCTACTCAGTCTTCGTAGACTGATATGATAACTTAACTTTCGTAACCTTAAAAATTAGGAATTGCATCTGTTCATATCGCACATTATTATTCTTTTTAGAAGCATATATATATATGTATATCTATGCCGTCTCTGTACATTGTAAATACTTTCCCTACGTCGTTTTTGAAACTTAAGAATTATACAACCATTTTTTGGTTTTATTTATAAATGTAAGGAATGATCTGATTTATCTTATATCATCATAATCATACCGAAGGATGTCTGTTATCAATTAAATTCGCATATTTGTTGTCGTTATACCATACATTTGACGGAATATGTCACGACATAATAAAATAAAAACAAACAATATCAAGATTACTGAAATATTTATTTATACTTAAATCCTTTTTGTTTTAGTATTAGTGTTTTTGTTCACTTTTTTACGCGTACGTATAGTTTATTCATTGTGAAAAGAATCGTTTCTCTTAACGGCACCCGTATAAGAAATATCGTTGACTAATATCAAGACGTTTAATAAATTTAATCTTTTTTTTTTTTTTTTCTTTTTTTTTATATATATTTCGATATTTGTATATTATTTTAAATCTGTCTGTCGTCCATGAAACGACATAGCACTCAAACCAAAATGTAAAACACCTGCGGGCAAATGCTATGCTACATCCAATTTCACATGTCAGTGAAGTAAAATATTCTAACAATTAAACAGTACCAATTAATTTAAGAACATTTTTAAAATATCGTTTATTATTTTTTTTTAGTATCAAATACTCGTCAAAACATTGACTGGGAAAACGATTACATTGGAGGTCGTGGGGAGTGACACGATAGAAAATGTCAAGTCAAAAATACGTGACAAAGAAGGCATTCCGGAAGATCAACAACGTATAATCTTTGCTGGAAAGCAACTGGAGGACGGAAGAACCTTGTCTGATTATAATATTTATAAAGAAGCAACTTTACATTTGGTTTTAAGACTTCGATCAAACTAAATCCTGGTATCTAATCAACGAATGGTACACTCTGAAATTTATTTCAGAACATATTTTATAGACGACTACTAATTTAATCTTTGGTTAATTTAAATGTGTATGTTAATGCATGTCAATATAAAATAACCCTCTTATTTAAAGATTATTTCTTTGTTCAAATAAAATATACGAATGTAAGACAGAATTGTAATTCAACTTTCAGAATGCTACTTTGTCAAAATGATCACCTCGGCCACTACGCCACCTATTTGTAAGTCGTAGCAATGGAAGCAATGGTATATGAATGATGCAGTGTCAATTTAGTTTTCAAAAGCCAACAATTTAATCGACTTGACTGTCATGTTTCTTATGTCGTTGGCATTATACCAATTTTTACTTAAAAATATAGACATAGGTATAGACTAGCTATTCTTAAAGTTTCTTGTCTTTTTCATACAGTAAATATTTCAAGACGACAAAGTGTCAATTATTTTTTTTTAATTTTTGAGTGAAAATAAGACTTTTGAATAACAAAAAATGCAAAAATGAAATTACCCTTTTAAACCTAAAATGGTGTTGCTGCTCACTGGAAAGCTTTTGAACAAAAAAGTTCCAAGTGACGAATTCGGTGAAATCATTTTTCGTGAATTTTACAGACGCCATCACTAGTTGGTTGACCGTTGTGGAATCTGCGTTTCACAGATCAGTCGGAAACCAGGTTGAAATAGAACAACAGAATCGAAGCTCTCTATTAGAGAAGGCGATAAATGTTTACTGTATTGTTTACTATAGTGACAAATTTTTAAAAAGTTAATAGAAACAAACAAAACTGCAATTTTCTTCTCAATTACGAGGTGTTTTATTTCAAAAACACCATTTGCATAAGTTTTCAATTTATCTAGTACATAGTTAAGCAGAAATATTAGATATCAAGTCGACGACATGGGTATCTTTCAAGTTGGATGACAAAAATGCATAACCTCCGATTTTTTAAAAAAAAATTTACCACGTACGGAAAAGATATCAATCTATTAGTTCAGTAATTTTCGTGTCTGCCCTTCCATTATGTGACTGAAGAAAAAATTCCAAAAAATAGGTAACAATTGTATCGAAAAGAGAAAATCGAGTGCACCTTTTTATGTTAGGGCGTGTTTGAGTTGAGTATTTTGTCTTGATATCGTTCAAAGTAAGAATATTTCATACATCGTCTCGCTTCAGATTCTATCATTTTTATATATTAAAGCTACAGGTTGACTTTATAACACAAAAAAATAACAGTACTAAAAGATGAAATATATGGGTCAAGTGAAATACCTATCTAATGAGTCACAAAAACAGGGAAGGTGTGTTCGAATAGCTATTTTTTTATTGAAAGTACTTGACGACAGTCTTACAAGTTGGATGATGAAAATGCATCTATAATACTAAAATTACGAGGTCCAATTTGTTAGCCGTCATCACGTAAAAACGACGAATCACAGAATTCAACTTTATATATAACTAATATAGTACAAAGGTGTAGATTAAAAATTACACCACTCCAGGCCCTTTTGTTTTCCACGTAATTAATATTGCCAATAATTAAGAAGTTCCGGGTCGAGTCCGCTACCGATACCAATAGTATATTCACCTGTTACCTATTACCTTATCTGTACGTTCCGCATATGACAGGCGCACCATCAAACGTTGTATTCAGGATGAATATGTTATATACACGGGTCATAACCACAGGGTTGACACTACTAAATTGTCAAATTGTTACCTATTGTAGTATTTTAATCAGTAAGACTTTCTAAGATAACAATACGAATACTAAAAATCTGGACTAAAAATAAGGCGTATAGGTACAGTTTTCAATTTGTTAGTGGGCATGACGTAAAACAGCGAAGCAAAAAATTCAACTTTATTTATAACTTATATAGGACAATCCGATTGATTTAAAAATACTCCATTCCAGGACCTTTTGTTTTCCAAATAATTAATATTATTGTTTCAGTTCGACGGGTTCAAACAGAAAGACTTGAAAGCAGAGAAAAACTGTGTATCTTATAATCGGCATGACTTTATCAGATGACAATACTAATACTAAAATAAGGCTTGCGCATAGTTATATACTTAAATTCAGTCACGGACCCGTGATATCACGGGTGTGTTCTAGTATCTTCGAAAAATTCTAATTTTTTGTGTGTGATAACTAGGGTTTATAGTCTTCAACCACTAAAAAAATCTAGTCTGCCCTTCCACGAAATATTTAATTAGTTTTTTTTTAAATGTTTATGATTTTTCGAAAATTCCACCTAACAACCGATCAGACAATAGTTTTAAGTTGAATCAATGCAGACAAGATCATTAACTGATGCTCATTAGCTTGTTGATACATTTGTCTTTTAAAATATAACTGACATATAAGGATCGTATTGGTGCAATGTGGATAAATTTATCGGTTTCCAAGAGCAAAATTGGTAGCGCGTCATCGCTACAATGGCTTCCATTTTTACGATTGTGAAAATGAACTGGCGTAATGGGGAGATAATTTTGACGAAGTAGGATCCTGACTGAGATGGTAGCGGATATGTTATTTAATAACGCAACTACAATCCCGCCCCTTTTCCCGAATTTAACCTAGCGAATTAGACAGAGTTTTTACTACCATGAGCATCACGCTTATTTTTAAATTCAAATGAAAGTACATTTAATTTTTCTGTGGAATGTCTTAACAATGGAAATTATGCTAATGAGTATGAAAGATCCAGAAGTATGTTCACCTATTGAAATCTTATGTATTGTGGAAATATGTTTAAAAATAAAATTAAAAATAAAACAAAAAACCAAAAAAAGTTAAAAACACAACGTAATATAATTTCAGTATAAGCAAATATATAACATTAAATAGACCTAAAAACGAACATTGGTTTTTTTTCTGTCTACGAAGAAATAACATATAAATGTGGTGCACACTGAATTACCTACGTATCAAGAATTGAATAGTGATTCTTTGCTTAAAATCGTTTAAACATTTAGCTGCAAACACTAGTTTTCATACACAAAGATGTGCAATGTCATATTATTGGAATTAAACTCAAGGATATAAATGTATACCTAAGATACACTCTTAAAATGCAATTTATAACTGAGTCTTACTGGGTAAATAAACTCATCATAGATACCGTTACTAAATTTTGTATATACGCCAGACGCGCGTTTCGTCTACAAAAGACTCATCAGTGACGCTCGAATCCAAAAAAGTTAAAAAGGCCAAAAAAACGAAGTTGAAGAGCATTGAGGACCAAAATTCCTAAAGGATTTTGCCAAATACAGCTAAGGTAATCTATGCCTGAGGTAAAAAAGAAATCCTTATTATTTCAAAAAATTCAAAATTTTGTAACACAGTTTAATTCTATTAAATTGAAAAGGCATCAGGAGCTCAAAATATGATCTAAGTAATTAATTAACTTAAACCAGCGGAATCATTGTTCAGCCTTAGTCGAACTCAAACTGTGGTGGAGGAGGATCTGATTACCTTTGTTTGGGTTCGTATCGGTCAGGTTTTTTATGAAAAGTTTGTAGAATTTCGTGTCATTTCGGTGACTTCGCGTTATCAGTTTCTCTATGTTCCCTTGTTCGTATCTTACGCCCCTTTGTATAGCTATATAGGACCCCCCCCCCCCCCAGATTTGATAAATTAAAATAGACAAAAGCGAACATTTAAATCTTTTATCAGACTTTTGGCTCAATTTAGTTGACTGTTATTATGTAGATTACAAAATAACATGTAGTCAATAAGTAAAAAGGTGTCATGGTGTATGCATTCGAGTGTTATAATTTTCATCGGCGTATGATGAGAAAGAAAATAGGGGAAGGGTGTGAGAATTCTGAAATTTAAAACAACAACAACACCGGGACGAAAAAAGTACTTTTACATAAATACTATTAGTCTGGAAATATTCATTTTCGTTCTTTGTTCCGTAAAGCCAAAATGTGAGATAAACAAAACATAGTGATGTCTCCCTTTCACATGTAAACATTCGTTAAGGCTTAGTTCGTGTACACCAGAACAGGCTTTTTGAGAATTACTAGTTCCGTGAAAACAATTCATTTAATCTTTTAAAAAATTGTCACTACCTCTTTTCCACTTAAATTATACAATTTTTCAACATAATTCAGCATGTCACGTGACTTATTGAGAGATATTACGTGAGTAACGAAAGAAATATTTCCTTAAATCTCCTTTGCGGGAAACTGTGATCAATTATCTGTCAGGAGAATCTAAGTTGGCCTTATGAGCTTTTATCGAAATGTACAATTGATTGACATTGGACAGCCTTTATTCGAGTAGAAAACGTAAAAATCCTAGAAAGTTAAAATGGTACTGAACTATCCCGCTTAATTTCGATGAAATGAACTAATTTCTAAAAACGGATTCTACGCGTTGTTGAAAGCTATCGATAGTTCAAGTTATTGAAGACGAAATGGCATCATTTTGATACATGTATATTGATTTCAAAGGTATATTTGTTCCAAGTTTGATTTTTCTCACGCGAACAGGTATTTAGTAAAATATTATCGCTTTTAGTGTTGTGTTGTTAGTCGACATGAAGGTTTCCGCTTTGTTCGTTTTGTTGTTCGTCAAATTTACTTTTTCGAACCCAGATCATTCAAAGGTCAAACGATTGACCAAAGATGGGAAAAGTGATCCTTTGACGTGGTTTATCCTACAAAAGTTCAGCGCAATAGGCAAAACATTGGGAAAATTACGAGATGCTGTTGACGAAAACAGAAAAGACGCTGAGACAAAGAACAGTATTCTGCAAAACAAACTTGAGAAACTTGAAACTTCGAAACCTCAAGATAATGATGATAAATTGATAAAGCAGATTGAAGATTTTAAAAGTAAGTATTCCGTCTTATTAAAAAAAAGCAAAATCTTAAAATGACATAACTCATAAAGCATGATAATTTGTTTTTAAAGTGATTATGACACAATGGTGACCGCTGTACCCTCATTTTTTGTCATTTTAATCTATTATTTCTGTTTGTTTTGCTCACACATCATTGTCACTTTAATTAAATTTAATGCGACTGTCATACACAATTCATTTTAGAGGTTTAGCTTGCTATAAAACCAGGTTTAATCCACTATTTTCTACATTAGAAAATGCCTGTACCAAGTTTGGAATATGACAGTTCTAGTCCATTTGTTTGATGAGCTTTTGATGTGACCATTTGATTAGGGACTTTCTGTTTTGAATTTTCCTTGGAGTTCAGTATTTTTGTGATTTTCCTTCTTAATATTTTATTTAATGTTTATAAATTACAAATGAAATTACATTTGTACTTTTCTTCCGATCATAATAAACTCTTCATAGATACCTGGATTTCTAAAAGTTTGCCAACTACAGCTAAGGTAATCTATATTTGAAGTAGAAAAGCCTTAGTATTTCAAAAATTCAAAGTTTTGTTAACAATAAGAGGGAGATTGCGTTGAGAAACTTTTGAATCATCAATGCTCTTCAACTTCATGCTTCATTTGATTCGAGCGTCAATGATGCGACTTTGTATACGAAATGCACGTCTGGTGAACAAATTTTAATCCAGATTTATACAATGAGTTTGTTAAGCACGTTCAGGAAAGGTTTCTTAAGTGTCCAAGTGGTCCTTTCTTTAGAGGTCTGGAAAAATTCTCTCAATTTGATTAAACGTAGAACATCATTATGGTGTTCGCGTTTTTATAAGATTATTACGGTATTTGGATTTTTTTTTTATATTACATGTAATTGTATAGTTTAGTTTGAATTTGTTTTCGCAGAAAATGGTTTGAAGAAGATAGAGACCATTGCAGCTAAAAATGGAAAGGAACTCAATTCGTTTCGGAAAGAGATAGATGTCATTAAAAATGGAATGGTTAAGAAAGCAAAATTAGGACAACTCGAAAATAAAGTACGCACAATTCAGCAAAATGTTCGACAGATTCAATCACAGATGACGAATTTAAGAAGTGAGTATATAGACTAATAAAAAAAATATAGAGCCACACAAAAACTTAAAAAAAAGTCTGACGATATTTCAAAAGAAACGCTCAATATAAAAGTTTGTATGACAAAAGTTGTTTTCTTCATTTCTCTTTTTAAAATTAACAAACAACAATAAACTCAGTAGTTGAAATATTGATGCAAAGACATTGCGCGTGTAACGTTGTTATTGAATGAACATGATACTTCATTACATTGTGTGTAATTGTTACTACAAATATAACTATTTTTTCAGGAAGTTCAGTAGCGTTCTTTGCATTCTTAAAGAATGACCTGTATGCTGTTGGCAGTGAGGTACTCAAATTTGCTGATGTTAGGATAAATAAAGGAGGTGCCTTTAACCCTTCGAGAGGAGTGTTCACAGCTCCAAAGCAAGGAATTTATCAAATGTCCTGTACTATAATGGGATTTGCGGGACACGAGTTTTTTTATTTGGTTATGAAAAATGGAAGCGTTTACTCATATGGCACAACGAGTAGTGGTGGACATTTCAACACGGAGACTTCGCTCCTTTTGATGAATCTTAAAAAAGGCGACCGGGTGTACATTCAACACAGGCACATAGCTGCAAGAATTCATGCAAATAAAAACAGCTATTTTTCTGGATATTTAATATCAGGTTGATAAAAATTCGACCAAATTATTAAATCAATATTTACTGAATAAATGTCATTGTAATGAATAAATGTCATTTTAATGAATAAATGTCATTTTAAGTGTATTTTTCTTTAATGATAAACCATACAGTAGATTTGGACAAGGCAGTAACACATTAACAAGAATAGGCACCTACAGATCATAGAAGTAAAGTTGGTACATTCATATGTGAAAAGTATAATAACAAAAATACCAAACTTCTAGGAATATTCCCAACGGAAAGACAAACGGCAAAATCATAAGCTCAAATACATTAAACTAATTGAAACAAACTGTCATATTCCTGACGTGGTAGAGCATTTGCTTACTATGTACAATCAAATAATGGTGAATTTAACATTAAACCTGATTTTATGGCTAGCTAAGTCTCACTTGTATGACAGTTGCTTAGGTCTCGATTATATTGACGGGGTTTGATACTTTTTTAAAAAAAAACAACCCTTCCATTTTAAATCTCGAGTATTTAATACAGTACAAGAAGATACTCAAACTTAGATGCACACAAGCACATAAAACGTTGTATTTATCCCTATGCTATTGCATCAACGAATACTCGAACTTACTGAAGGCAAACTTAATACTTCCATTGCTGATAAGAAATCATGTTCGTTGAGTTACTCGTCCTAAGTTAGTCTGATGATAAGTCGTATTTGGCAATGTTACAATTTGGGTAAACAAAAAATGGAACATACCCTAGGTCTTCTGTTGGACAGATATTTTTAATAACGGTCAACCATCACCGTCCGTAAAAAATGAAGGGATGACTTCAACTCAACACGTGACGAAGTAGCTTAGTTGTAAACATTAACCCCCTGTATACGAGGAAATCCGCCTCCCGTCATTTTCATATCGAAAGGACTGGGGAAACCATACGCAATTATATGCATGCGGATGTTTTAATATATAAATAATATTCATCATATAATTGCAATAGGTTAAAAATGCATTGAGTCAGAGTCATATTATAAATCTTCATACGATTTGTACAGACGTCGCGTACGGTGTTGGTGATAATACGGGTTTTGCTTTCCAGTTCGCCTTTATTGCATTTGTTAGAAGTTTCGGAATTGATAACTATATAAATGTATATATCAAAATGTGCGTAATTAAAAGTAGAAATGGAATATGCCTTAAAATCAATATTATTATTCATTTTGATACTCGAATGATCCCTAATAGCACTGATTTTGAGCGTGTAGACAAGTAACACCGCGACATATGATCAGCGTTGCTTTGAAGTTATTCTTGTCATTTTTTAAACTTATTAAAAAAAAGTTGTACTCCTAGCAAGAGTAGTCTTTGGAGTTAATGGTGTATGTTTTATTTATGACGTCATCGTTAACTGGACGCGTCTGACCAGGACGAAAAGTTCACTTTGTTTTGTGGTAAGCCGAAAATTGAAAAAAAATATGGATAGGGGTGAAGTTAAGAGTGATTTTTAAAGGTAATTCAAATAGATTATTCCAAAAATGATATATCTTTTTATTCCGTATATAATAAGGAATAAAAAATAAAAAGTTGTGTTACAACATTTCAAAAGATCGTGGCAGAATTAATGATTTTTTGAAATTTGTATTTCTGTCACAAAACCCAAATCTCGCATATTTTTTGGAGCTCTTCAAAATTCGAACGAATGCTGCAGATCCAAACCACAATTTACATATCCACCCTTCCTGTGTCAAAATTATACAATAAATATACACATTTCAATGTCTTCAATTAGTAAGTATTGTTTAAACTATGTCCTTAATTGTTCATTTTATTAAATCCGTTGAAATGTCACACTCGCCGTTTTCTGACGTTTTGGCGTATTTGTTAAGTGTCTTATGAAAAGTAATAGGCAGTTGCAGTCTTTTCTACGATATGAAATTTTATTCAAACGTGAAAACTTTTTTTTTAAGTGTATGAGAAAAAATTGTGTCGAAGTTTTAAGAGAAAATATTGGAAAAAAAATAAACGCGATCTTTTTGTTTTTGTCTAGTCAAAATGTCACAAAACGCCGTTTTTTACATTTTTATTACAAGTATGATAAGTCATATTATACAGTTTTGGAGGGGGGAAAATTTGAAATTATAATAGCACAAAAATACTATATAACATTAAAATCTACTGTTCAGGGATTTTTTTGCACCCATTTTCGATCACATGTCGGAAGTATTAACGACACAGTCAGCGACTACTTTTGTCTAGTCATAATGTCACACCATGCTTTTTTACTTGTTTTGACGTTTATACGTCCTGTAAAACTTGACATGTAGTGCCTAAAGTCGAAAATTGCGGAAGCCTTTACGTGCCATGCTAATTAACTTTCCAATTTGATATAACGAATTATGAATTTAATATAACAGATTATGAATTTGATATAACAAATTAATGAATTTGATATAACAAATTAATGAATTTGATATAACAAATTATGAATTTGATATAACAAATTATGAATTTGATATAACAAATTATGAATTTGATATAACAAATTATCAATTAAAATTAACAAATTGTCAATTTGATTTAACAAATTGTTAATTTCTCTACCCAATAGAATCATTTAATTATAATAATGAGATTGTTTGAAACATTGCGTAACCCAAATTGGCGCATTTTTTTGTGTATTGATTCATTGTTTATCTGACGTCCAGCGACAAATATGTCATTGAATGCTTATTCAAAACTTTCTTAACAGGTTTAATGTTTCTGAAACCCTCCCCTTTTATCTTTTATTTGAGGCAGTTTGGGGGACTAGTTTGAATGTTCTTTATTCAGTACATGGGACCTGGTGTCTTAGAACGAACGATTATAATAGAAAAAGGATCAATTTATATTGCACATTTTCAAATCAGAAAGAATGGATAGTGTGTTTCTAGGGACATATGAACATGCAAGGATAAAAAATGCTGGCATGCTTCTTTATTAACTTCGATGGGCACATACAAGGATAAATGAAAAATCCTTAAGTTATCCTTGCATTTTTCTTTATATATTTGTTTTAACATTTATTTTGTTAGCACACTTTTTATTATAAAAAAAACAAAGACCCATGCGCGAGATCTGGAAGAGAAAACCCATACACAATCAGTACAATACTGTTGATAAAGTTGCAGTAGGAACTGATTTTTCTCTTTATCTTGTCTAGATTGTGGTGCACATTCGCCTATACATTGTATTGTTATATATGTTGTTGTTTGTTTAATGATAGTATCAAGAAAAACGTAAATAGCTGAGTGACAACTATAGAATTACTTTTATTTCCATGATGAACCAAAGTGAACATATATATACATACAACTTTAATATTAAACCAGCATAAATTAATGCTCGTGGTTTTAGTATAATTCAACTAGAAAAGTTTGCGCTAAAATTGGCTATCGAAAATAATGCTGAACGGATTAATCCTGCGCTAAAATGGGCTCTAATGTCTGCGTTAAAATGTCCCCTAGTAGTTTCGCGTTAAATTTATCTGCGCCCATCTGTTTTTTTGTTCATAGTTGAGATTAAATTTCTTTTTGTTTATGAAATTGGCAAATTTGATTAAATTAATTTTATTGTGGTTAATTTTGAATTTGCTTTCAACTGTTGATTCTTTTAACATTTAATACAGGCGATGAAACAAACGATTCAACTAATAACATTTTTATTCGGAAATTATCAAAAGCGGATAAAAGAATAAGCCCTTGACACCATTTGCGAGTACGATTGTCTTGTGAAACAATGATAGTCCGTCGGAAGGGGGCGAGAAATGACTGACCCGTGTTTTATTAAGAGAGAGCAATATCTCTTGCACATAAAAGTCACCCTTTTAGATTTCGAAAAGAGCAGGCTAAGGCTCACAAGGAAGCACTCGCACCTTCAAAGTTGAATAAGTTGTAATAACTTGTTTCCCAATCCACTATAAATAAATATGTTTAAACTAAAAGAAAAACAGCAGAAAAGACAGTGGTTTAAACTTTTTTTTTAAATATCCTGTTTCAATCAAAAGAAAGAGAAAATATCTTCCAAGGGGATACTAATGTAAATGAATATTATTTTCCCGTTTACTTTAACTGTACTTAAAAAAAATGTGTGCCGCTTTTGCATTTCGGTTCTATACGTAGCAAGTCAAGCGAACCGCTCATATAAATTATGCTGTATGATTGAGCTGCACGAAATAAAAAAAAGTACGACGTTATTTATACAATGCATGAAAAATAACGTCAAAATAACGTTACCAAAACTAACACCAACACCGTACGCGACGTCACAAGCTTTACCGATTTTCGGCTTGCAGTGCCTGGTCTTCGTAATATAGCTGTCATATTGTCAATAAAGATCAGGTTCAAAAGACTAAACACTCAGCTTTTATAATCATACGTTAATATAGAAAGTAAGGAATATGACAGTTGTTATTCGTTTGATGTGTTTCAGCTTTTGATTTTGCCATTTGATATGGAACTTTCCTAGGAGTTCAGTATTTTTTGTGATTTTACTCTTTTCAGCTGTTATAATCATACGTGCCTTCCATGTTACATGTGTTAAATATACTTCTTTTCAAAGAAATCATCATCAATAACGTTGAAAAAAACAACACTTTTTTAGTTTATAGGATATTGTGTGATGGGAAAAACTACGCAGAATAACTGAAAAAGAAGGATTTTTTAAAAATTCCGACGCAAATCTGTAACCATCCCTCCTTTTGTATCTGTTGGAATGCTGGAAATTGTAGATGGAAATTTTATCAAATATCACAAAATATAAGTTGCTGTTCGAAACATAGAAAATAAACTCATCATTGATACCAGGACTAAATTTTACACTTGCACCAGACACGCGTCTACAAAAGATTCATCAGTGATGCTCGAACCAAAAACAAATTAAAAGGTCAGATAAAGTACGAAGTTGAAGAGTACTGAAGACCAAAAATTCCAAAAAGTTTTGCCAAATACAGCTAAGGTAATCTATTCCTGAGATAGAAAATACTTCTGCGTATAGCTATTTCGTTAAAACGACTTGTTATTCGAGGAAATCTGGTAGATTCGAAACCAAAACATCAAAGTTTTACATTCTTGTATCAGGAGTGTGTAAGGTTATTAACCAATGGCCTGATGATGAAGACCGTAAAATCTTATGAATGTTAAGATATCAATTTTTCTCTAATAAATCTGTAAGTAATTTTCATCTGTTATGAGCACATCTCTGATAACAAAGTTTTTTTGTGTGTAAACATATACAAGTGTACCGAGACAATATGAAGCTATTAAAGACAATGCTGAGAAATATGAAGATAATCATTGGAAAGTTAAATTCATCATACTTGTCATAGATTCTAGTCATTCATCTGTGTAAATATCGAGGAAATTGTATTATGTCAAATCCATCATGTAAACTTTCTCCACAATCCTACAGGGGTCCATTAAGGGATGAAAATAAGTTTAATACGATTTAAAAAGCTATCAATATATTAAATTAAGTTGCAGTATAAAAACAATATAAGATCAAGGTAAAAAAAATATAAACTTTTTTGTACTAAGCGCAAAACTGGGGAAGGGCTAGATAGAACCTTAGTTCGAGAGTTAGAATCCCCCCCTTTTTTTTTTTAAAATAGAAACATATGACTGGGATAAAAAATAATACTTTCAAAGGAGTAATTAAAGGTTGTTTTTTTTTTCGTATTCAAAATAGATGCTTAATTTTTTTTCGCAATTTGAATTTCCTAAAATGTTGTTTCTTTAATATTTGGAAACAATTTGTAGTGAACACTATTAGTAATTTCTTATGCTCATACTATTTAAAGAATAATCAATTTCTATTATTAAGAACAACAATGGACTTTGTTTGCGGAATTTAGAAGCAGGGGTTTCCAGAAACCCTGCTTGTCACAGCCTGTGGTCAAAATCCATTGTTATTCCTAGCAATAGATCTATTCAATTAACATGTGTTTCAAAAATAGAAACTATTAAGTATAACAATAGAACTGGGGTGTAATAAACAATTCACTTTAATCAATATATACCTTTTTTTTCTAATATCAGTTGTTATACATTTTGACATTACCTGTGCCTTTCTAGATTGCTATGCATTCTGGGTTTTGTTCAGTGTTGAAGGCTTTTAATAGCTGACATCTATGTCATTTTGTTTCTTGAGTATAATTGTCTCATTGGGAATCATAGCAATAATCTTTGATTCTATAGTTCAGGTTGGTTGTGATACAGAGTTTAAAAGTGATTTCATAGAGTTATTTTACATGGCTAGCTTCCTCCTCATCAGCTGTGGATATCATAGGCAGAATGATAATAAAGATAATTACTTGCTTTCCCATCATTTTATCAATTCTATATTTACAATTAGTCACAAATATGGCAAGCATTCATATTTTATACCAATTTAATAATTCAGCATTCTTCTCATAAAAACAGACATTAACAAAACAACACACACAACTCTTACCACAGTTTCATCTACATACAACACGTTTTATTGCATCTCAAATTTTTACTCATATCCACTTTTGACTTTTTTCTTTGACAAAAGCAGATATAATATCTAAACATTAAATATATAAATAAACACACATAAATAGCAACCATAACATCACAGAATAAACTATTTAATTTTGGAATCAGAAAAAAAGTGAAGGCAGGATATGGATCACAATTAACCAAAAATACCCTCAATTGACAATGATTGACCAAATAATATATGGTTTCTTTATATTAAACAATATAGGTAAAGTTTATCTTTCTATATAAACATATATTATCAAAGACTGATAAAGATGGAAAGGTGACAATTTAGATGAACAGGATCAACAAGTGACTAAAGACAGAACTGTAAAGAAAACCATTAAAATATCGAGCCATTTTAAAGCATTTTAATTTATATCCATGACGCTTTTGTTTTCGTATTTAATTTTATTGAAATATTACCAAATACTCAAAATTGTTCTTATATATTTCTGAAACCATTGACAACGATTTACCAGAACGAAATTTCTCGATCATCATTTTTTTTGGGGACACCCAATCCCCTCCCCCCAATTTTTTTTTTTTATCACACCTTACTTTTTTCTCAATTCACTCCACACATTTCACAGTAACAAGACAGTGCACCAAATATATGTATTTTGCAAAATGAACACAATAAACTATTTCATATCCATATGTTTGACCACATTCATCTACTTGCATACTAACTTAAAATCACAAAGCACTTTGGCTTAATTGTAAATATTCTGTATGTCTGCTGTAAGACTATAGCAAAACAAAATATTGACATTTTTAAGTTGCTTTTTCAAACTATCAACTAGCAAACTAATTAAATGACAAAACTGACTAGTAGAAAGTTATCAGCTACCATTTCTCCAAAAAGAAGTTGTTTGAAACCTACATTTAAGGTCCGAAACAATGTTCTAATGTGTATTAACCTTATGTCAACATTTATAATTTATCGGTGATCATCTCAATGAGATTGATTTTCTCGCTTCGAGCCGGGACGGCGAAAAAGGCAATCGAGTTGAGATGAACAATGATAATCTATTTATCGCTATTTTACCTATGACGACGTTGCCAATTTCATGTCAATTTTATGTCAATTTCGTTAGCAACCCAACATGCATGCTTAGTTTCTAGCGATAATTTTCCATCTCGAGTGAGTAGCATGATATGAAAATCACAAAAAAAGATCAACAAATGCACAAAATAGCGATAATAACCATTATTGTTGTCATCAATACTTTACAATCAAACTTTGTTATAAGGAAACCTTTTTAAAAGTTAACTAACAAACTCCAAAATTTAGTTTAAACAGTCCTTTTCAATAATATATCGGATAAATGACATGCATATCACAATTGTTTTATTTCAACCACTTTTTTTTAATTCTCCACTATCTTTTTCATTGGTTGTTGAGAACAGTAAAACATCAAAAATCCTCCATGACCATCTTCCTCAGTTCGTCTACTCTTTACCTTGATCATCTTCTCCATGACCTACTTTCCTCATCCTCTTCTTCTTCATCCTCGACTCTTAACAGATCCTCTTCATCAGCTAACAATGCCTCTTCATCAATCTCCTCTGTTCCCTGCCAACACAAAACATCAAAATTAAATAAATGATTTTTTTTTGGTAGCTTGCTTATTTATTTATGTTATACAATGAACTTATCTGCATGTTAAATCTCATTCTAAATCTCTTGACAGTAAAAGTATGTAACTATTTAAATGCAGCTTGGAAAATTAGATCACATATATTGTCATAATATTATTGTATACTCTGTAACTACTATTCTCTGCTGTTTTTTGTTTGTGATATATTGTATATACTCTTGTTTGCCATAGCATGCAGATGCTTCTTGCAAATAAAGTATCCGCTCATTCATTCAAATCTATTGGTTACTTCCCCAAAATGGCTACAGAAGGACTTTACCATGTTTAGTCATCATACAAATTGACCTCAACAGAAGGACTTTACCATGTTTAGTCATCATACAAATTGACCTCAACAGAAGGACTTTACCATGTTTAGTCATCATACAAATTGACCTCAACAGAAGGACTTTACCATGTTTAGTCATCATACAAATTGACCTCAACTAGTTAAAACATATACAGTAGAATATTGAGACCCTAAAACAGAAAATCATTTCTATAATCTGAAATATACATAGCTGAATACCAGCTGGAACCTAACTTTAAAATGGACTCCCTTCTTTTTGATACATTGGTACAGGTGAGCAACGAATTTAAATATTCAAAGAAATACAAATTTTCAAAAAGTTGTATCTAGACTTTGGCAGAACCATAAAATCACATATCCACGAATATATTCAAGGTTTCTGCAATCCACGAAAAATTAGTACCGAATAAAAATAAATGAATCTACAGTAATTCTACACTTATACCAGGGTTCTCGCTAAGGCGAGTCCATGATTCGTGG
Source organism: Mytilus galloprovincialis (assembly GCF_965363235.1). Taxonomy (NCBI): domain Eukaryota; kingdom Metazoa; phylum Mollusca; class Bivalvia; order Mytilida; family Mytilidae; genus Mytilus; species Mytilus galloprovincialis. The sequence continues at coordinate 75,093,650 of NC_134845.1, read as the reverse complement.
ACTCATCAAAATCTGTCTGGACTCACCATTTTCAAAACTGGCAAGTCCACAGATGCATCAAGATTGAAATATTTTGCTATAACCAGAACACAGTTAAATACAAATATACTCATTTTATAGCAACAGTTTAAAAGTAATCTGAATAGAATGTCATTTCATTGCTTTGTTAGGCAATGGAGACTAAAATATAATATTATATTGCGATAAATATCTTCTTCTTGCTGTTGGACTCACCATGGCCAAAAATGACGAGTCCCTGGACTCGCCTTCAAACATTCTTAGTGAGAACCCTCTTATACATCCTTAGCTTTCACATTTTTGGCTTATGAATGTTCCTGACGAAGGTGAATACAGAAAAGATGTTACCCTCCAGTATTGTTTGTACTACATTCATGACTATTTTTAAACATGCTAAAATATTACCTCATCTGTAGTGTCGTGATGCTCTGTAAAGCTATCATCACTGCTAACATTAAGGCGAATGTTAATTTTAACTCCTGTATGCCATTTCATTGTCAATATACTGTCTTGTAACTTGGCACCACGTAGAACTGCCTAAAAATTCAAAACACAAAATTGTTATATTTCCTGTAATAGTATTACAATATTGACTGTGAGATGATTGTATGCTATTCAATAAATCTATTTAAGATAATGATTAAATCTACATTAATGTGCAGTTTGTTCTTTCGTCTGTATGTACTCTAAATTTTTGTTTTTATACATGTTCAAAAATTTCAACACGAATGTCTCAGTATCTTTTTATCCAACAAATGGAGAATTTGGTATGTCTCAATGAGACAGCTATGTTAAAACACTAAATTAAAGAACCTCAAAATACCCCATGTCATAAATTTATTTCTCGCAAGCTACAGCTTTCATAGTGGTATCCTGAAAAAGTTGTCCTAAAAAATCCTTTTACATATAACCCATACATCTATGTTTGGTTCTAATATTTGAGTTAATATGGGAAACTACTTTTCTGCAATCATTTCAGATGAACCACTATGATTATCAAAGATCACACATCACAGCAAAAACTATTCTACCTTCCTTTAGGAGTAGTCTAGTCCTACAGGAAACAGATTGGTTGTCTATCGGACTAGTCTACTAGTTTAAGGAGGGTAGTATACATAACTTAATGACTTCACAGTTAAGCTAGCAAGCAACTAACTCAAGATAATACTTTTACCTACACAATCCATGAATTTTGCTGTAACTACTTATTGTATGACTTACATGTTCTGCATCTTGTCTTGTTTTAAATGAGACTATTGCACTGTTATCTACATCATCAAAGTCAATTCTTTCTACCATTCCATATTGCTGAAAATAACAAGATGTTTTTGATTTTGGAGATTGTATAAATTACTAATATTAAAAACATAAATTATTAAATATCTAAGAACTAGTATGTGTCTATAATTCACCGATGCCCCAACATACTATTATTTTCTATGGACCCTAAAATTGGGGTCAAAATCTCTAATTTGGAATTCAAATCAGAAAGATCATATGATAGGGAACATGTGATCCAAGTTTCAAGTTTATCAAAAAACTTTAGCCTTAAGCAGGGCAGAGAGAGACCAACTGACAGATGTAGAATGAAAAACATAATGCCCACAAACAGGGCATACAAAAATTAGAACTGTGCCCTACTGACATAATACACTTCTAATACACTTTCTATTGGACATTGCTTTAGTGGTTGTTTATAATCCTTCAAGTTAAATGAAAGCAAACTGGATAATGGTGGTTACCTGATTTAGGTCTTATACTCTTACATTGTTATATGCTGGCCTAAAGTATCACTGAATAGACATTTTTTTTTGTCTCTGGTACAGTAAAATATGTACTGATTATTATTATTAATTCATCTTGAGCCTATCCAATATATAAGACTTTCAATGATAAATCCTAAAAAGGTCCTAGGAGTTTTCAAAATTTTTACCCCTGCAAAAGTCAGCAATTTACCTTAAAATGAGTCTCCAATAGATCTTTCTGTTCAGCTTTGAAGCCTGTCACTTCAAACTGTTTAGGTCTATTGTCTAACGACCTACTGGTGTTGGCTGCTGGGAATTGACTAGCCCCTCGACCAACAGGGAATGGACTGGTTCCTCGAGCAGCACCTCCAGCTACCCATGTCATAGCACCACGGTTAGGGATGAAACCTCGACCTCTACCACCTCTGATGGCTCCACGACCTCTACCTCTACCTATCAGACCCATGGCAGTAGCCTGAACAAAAAAAACTTTGTTAAATTTGTAAATATCAAAGAATCTTTTTAAAATCATTTCATAAGAAATTATTATTAAATCCTACCTGCTCAACCTGCACACCTTTTTTGAATATATCATGGTTTGCATGTAAATAACTATATTTGCATTGTGAGCTTTACTTTTACTGTAATCACTTCATACTAACCACCTTTCACTGAAGCACTATACTAAAACATTTTACCAACTAATAAGTTTGTAGAGGTGAATTTAAACTGTTTATATTCGGTAAAGCATATTAGCAATTGCTATTGTGTAAGGCCAAAGCCTTGTGTCGTTGATAAATAGAGAATAATACATGGCAAAATACGTATCATATGCTGTATCATTCTAGATACCAATATCAGCCAAAGGGCCTTTAGGCCCCAGGGATTATATTTGTCAAGGGTGATACGGCATGTGATACAGATTTTGCCATGTTTTATACGCTTTATCATATATTTCAACAGGAGAGTACATATGAACTGCTTTCTGATCCCTAGCACCTGGGTTGCCTTCAGTTCTACTTTTGTCTTGTTTTAAAAGCTTTAAAAGAACTGCTAATTTACCCCTCTGAAGTACTTGGGTTACCTTACAAATTGCATGTTTTTTTTTAAAATATTTTGTTTATTGTATTTTTTGTGTTTTGTATGGAATTTCATTGAGTTCTTTTTATAGTTGTAGTTCGTGTGTCAGAAATATGAAAATTTGACGTTTGTGACGTCATATTCCAAACAATGACAATCATTCAATAAATTGTGCCACGCCCTAATGACCGTTCATAAAGAACTCATTTTGAGGGGGAAAAAATCTGTAGAACAGAGTTAATGTAAAAAAAAAAAAAATGTGTACGGGTGTGATAAAGTGTGCGATAAAGGGTAGGGGTGTGATAAAGGGTATGATAAAGGGTGCACATCAAAGTTGCGGGATATGGATAAAACAGCAGGTTATCTATCGAATATTCAAAACTACTGTATTTACTACTAGATGTATGATAAAAGATCATACTAGAAAACTGGAACAATTATACTCAACAGTAGGATTTTGTTCATGCTCTTTTAATGTATGGTATAGGTTGCACTTTGTAAATACAGCTGTTTCTCAAACCAAGTCTCTTTTGGGGAAGATTTAGAATATTCATAGACAATGAATTTTGTTTACATACTGGATCCCAGTTATGCTTTGTGTTCCATCTCATAGAGACATAACTTGGGAATGTTACCAGTAAATATACATGTGCATATTGTTTACATTGAAATCTGTGTTAACCCTTTATTCGAGGTAGGGGTAGTTAAGAAAATTAGTGTTAGTTTAAACTCTGAAAAGTTCAGGGCTTATAAACGTTGAAAATATGCTGCACAGCACTTGAAAAAAATTGTAGTGAATATGAACTTTCAATTCTAGGATAAGATTTTTTTCAAAACTTCATAGTAAAAGTGGTACAGTTTTAGCCGTAAAAGGAGTTCCTATGGAAAATTGCATTGTCAATATTTACAGAAATGCAACCTATAGACATTCTTTGTGTAACTTATTATTTTTTTTACCTGTTTAGTAAGTTCATTAAGTTTTTTCCTGAGTATAATTGTGTCTTCACCACTTTGCTGCTTGTTAAACAATTCTAGTTCTGTATCTAGAATCTCCTTCTTGGCCTGAAAAACATAAAGCATAACTTGTTAAGCACATTTCACTAGTAATTTAAATAACAGAGAAGCTTGAAACATTTGTAATTTCTTTTAATGTAAGACACCTTATTCTTTTCTTTTTTTAATTTAATGAATATATAAGGGCAGCCAGAATTTCATAACTATAACATGATTAATTTCTTTTATCTTCTGTTCCAAACCATTTTTGGTACAATTTGAACATAGATTTGTCTGTATACTTAAGTAAACAAAAAATATTATGGAGTGTCTATTGACTAAAACACTGACAAATATATATTACAGAAGGCGGATTTGTAATTCTTCTGAGAAACCCACCTGTTCTGGTGATGTAATCACAGGTAACTCAGGTGTGACAGGTGGTGTAGATTTCTGGATGACAGGTACTACTTCTTTGGTTAGCCTCTCTATACTCCCTGTCAGTATCTTTAAAGTCTGAAAGACAAAATTTTGCAAAATTGAAAGAGTTTTTTTCAGAACTCAAACAAATAATCATTGAATAACTAGTCCAAAAATATCTAACTTTTTTCACACACTGGAATTTTTAAAGCAGAACTAAAAGGATTTTTTTGTTTGAATCAGTCTCTATACCTGTAAGACTGGATTAACCATAATTAGCAGATGCCTAAATGCAGAAAATATTTAGATGAATATTGGTTGAGAGTTACTTTATAAACAATGCCATCCATTACTATTTTTAAATCACTTGAATAAGATTCAGATGACTACCAAGTATTTTCCAAGAGAATAATTGTGATTTCTGAAGTTTTCTAGATTTTCTTATTTAAATGTGTTTTGATCAGGTAGATTTCTCTAGAGAATGTGTACATTTTTGGATTAAGGCCACCTTTTTGTATTCACAAGACACTCAATTCATCAATTTAATTTGCTATTCTTTAAATATGATAGAACACCATAGAGAACAATGAACTGATAGATAATTGTTCTGATAAAAAAAACTAAGAAGGTGTCAGCATTATAAATTTCCTTAGAAACTCATGGATTTTTCTGCAAGTCATTGTTTATATATCACACTGATAGCTTTCTTTATTTAAAAAAGTCAGCAACATTGAGCTTCTAACTTATAAAGTTGTAAAGGAAAGGGCTAAATCTATGAAACATACAAAATACTGAACACTGAGGAAGGGTTGCACAAGTCAGACTGACCCATCATATTGTAGACAGTGACCTATATAGTTAATTTCTGTGTCATTTTGGTCTCTTTGTGGACAGTTGTCTCATTGGCAATCATACCACATCATCTTTTTTATATATACATGAAACATACCTCTTTTATTTTTTCCTTGTCTGTAGCTGCTAATGCCTTATTTTTCTCCAATTTTTCTATTAATTTCTGGAAAATAAAAATAATACTTTTGACATCATATACTATACAAGATCTAGTGTTTTAAATGACCGTTACCTATAATTTCCTAATAGGAAGTGATTCAGTCACAAGTAGAAACTTTTCATCTGTTATTCCCAATTTGCTAATGAAAAAAATATGCAGGTCACTCACTGCTAACAAAATGACAATCTGATTGATTTCCTAGGAACAAGAATAAAATATTTTTTTATGAAATCTAACAAAGTGGTTTCCTTACTTTCTGTTGTTCTATTTGTTTCTGTAACAGTTCTTGTTTCTGTTTTTGTATCTCTGCTTTTTTCTTGGATGCCTCTCTCTTCAAATCCTCCTGTTTTTTAATGGCTTCTATCTTTGACACAAACTGTGCTGAACCTACAGACGTTGGACTAGTGAGTTTTGGTTTGCCAGCAGGTGACACTTTGGGATTATACACAGTCTTTGTAATAACCCCTAAGGATGGTGTGAACACAATGCTCTACAAAAGTAACATAGAATAAAATATGTTATTTAAAGTAAAGAATGATTATCAAATTCGTTAAACATCTAGTTACACATTCATTTATTTGCATCGCATGAGAAAATATACAAAGAATTATATAGCCTCTTTACTGTTGAGTCAAAATTTGAAATTATATCAAGTTATTTTAATGAATTAAAAATCATGCACGTTTACTTTCAACTGTTGAACAAAAATCATTAAATGAAAGCCTGAAATAATTTCTCTTAGAAATAGGTTTATGAGCAAAAGTCCAGCTTTAAACAAATAAAAATTATCAACACAAGATCTTTATTTTTTAAAAAAGTAAAAGTATAATTACAAGTATGAATTTTAAAATATATGTTATAAATCTTATAAAAAATTGTTAAATGAAAACCTTTTCTGGTTTGGAAGCATCATTCTGTTTGGGTATTGTATTGTTTAGTGACAGTTTGTGAGCAGGAGGGATTTCCACCCTTAATTTGACATTTCTTTCATCCTTCTGTTTGGGTGGGGGAGGAGTTGGTGTTGTACTTGTTGCATCAGATGTCGTTGTGTTGGAGTCATCTCCCTGAAACATGTATTTAAAGATAAATAAAAAAAAATAACTTTATTACACATTAAAGTCTCTCCCATGTACTCTCTTTCTCTTTCAATCTTAGTAAATTACTAAATACATGTAGCATTCCTTAAGAATTTTATTTACATTAGGATGTAAAACGTAGACAAAAAATTCTATTCCAATGCATGTCATGATATATATGTATGTTATAAAGGTGTTTGTTCATGTTGTTAGTCATGTTTTAAAGCGACCTTTAAATAAAAGGGTGTTGATGGCAGACCTTTGTTAATCTCAGTTAAATTCATTCACAACTTGGTATATATACACGATTCAAAATAAACGCATGGAATATTTATATGATTATATCTATTGTTTACACCAGTATCTGCAGAGGGATACGAATACAGTGGAGCAATTTCTTAATAACATGGAACGTTTTTCACAGTTGGTAGGTACTTGTTACCTTATGTTGTTGAAGATCATACATATTTTAACCTCTAGTTGATATTGTGTTTTGTTTTTGGTTATGTTATTTTTTATTATGTTACTACTGTCTCATTGAATTCAGGTAATTATAACACTTTTATCTTGATCTAGCGTATTTAAAATAGCTTCTTGTTGAACATGTTGAAGGCCATACGGTTCCCTATCGTTGGTAATTTCTATGTCATTTGGTCTCTTGTAGAGAGTTGTCTCATTTGGCCAAAAGTTTGATCTTCCTTTTTGTATCTTGTGGGTTATATAATCCAGATGTTGTCACTTTAATTCCAAATCTTTGGTTTTTCATGGCATAGCACCAAAAAGCATATCAAACCGAACAAAGTAACAAAAAATGGCTTTATGTGTTATTGATTGCAGAATATTTATTGTTTGTGTAGTGCCCCTCTATATACATCATCACACACTCTCTTACCTGGTCTTTCTTGTCTTTTGGTTTATGCCAGAAAACTTTAATAAATCTGTTGTTGAAGACTGGTTCACTGCTCCTGTAGGCAGCAAATGCCTGGGCATTGTTAGCAAAACATATCACTGCACCTTCTGGGTCTCCCTCATAAGATACCTGCAAGAAAAACAGATAGGTTATTATGGAAGCAACAAAACACAAATAGCTCTGTGGACTCAAAAACAAAAAATAAACAGAATGATTATCTGGTAATTTAAAAGGTGCCCATCAATTAAAATGAATGGTCTTAACAGAACCAATACTATTGAAACATCATTTTATTAGACAATTTATAGTTCCCAAGCTAGATAACATTTGACAGTTGATTTCAGTTTTTTTCTAAATTATATTTACTTTCCTTTGAAAATAAAGGCAAATATCATAGAAAACATTTTGAATAAATTCCATTGCACTTTTTTCTCCAGAAATAACTAATAATTTGACACATTAATGATCATTAAAAAAAAACTCCCAATCAGAACCTACCTGTACATTGGTCAGTGTACCAAACTTTCCAAAGTATTCATACAATTTGGCAATATTGTTATTCTCCCGTGGAACTTTCCTCAGTTCTAATGTTGTATTGGAGTTATTGGCTCCTGGTTTCCTGTAACCTAGTCACAATAAAAGTAGTGTTTAAAATAAACAAGTCACTAAAAAAATAATTATTATGCTTTCCGTTTTGTTAAATTACAAAGTAGAGCGCAATAGGTCTTTAAGCAATTAAACATTGTTAATACATCAACCAACAAAAAATTATCTTCTTAATCTAAGAATACGTTTTTTTTTTGTTCATCAACAAAATTGTGTTGTATGACTTCAGAGAAGAGAATAAATTATCAATTATCTGAAGTTTGAAGGAGTTGTGTGTGATCTTTGCTCTATGTTAAAACCTTTGAAATGAAAAAAAACAATAATTGCTGTTCCTTTACTCTTTGACCACACAAGGGAAATATATATCCCTTGATGGCAGATAATATGTGTTCCTCATTAGACAATTTTCAAACAAACAAAACAGTTATACTCAGGACACTCTATAGCTTGATGATGATTGCACAGGGGGTAGAGTATACAATGTAGCCAAGTTTTTTTTTAATTGATTGCAGTTACAATTGACAGAGAAAAATCATCATGATACAAGAGGTTATTTAAGTGGTATTATGCAACATTGCAAGTTTCAAATTTGTTGTAACAAAAGATATTTTACTTTAGTCTGTAGAAACCAAGATTTAGTTTGACAGACTTGGAGAAGACAATACCTCCTATCCTATTGTAATCAAAAGGTTTCTTTGAGGGTGGTCCTCCATAATGTCTGTCTTGTCCATTATCGTAAGGCCTCTTTGGTGCAATCACTGTCCTCTCTGGCTGAGATGATTGTGGAGGGATATGTACAGGCTCAGTACCTGGAGGATGAATCGGGGGCTCATCTGATAGAACAAAATAACAATGATTTAGTTATAACTTTTTTTCTTCCATAAATAGAAATGTTAACATTTGATCATTAAAATATTCCATACATACTAATTTAAGCTAAAATTTACCAATTTGTTGGTGTTTAATCCATTACTTGACATTGCATATCAATTACTCTTTTAACTCGTAGTTGATTAAATTTTCCAGAATAATCAATCAATCTTTGAAAATCAATGTGTGAATAGCTTATTTGATTTCTTATGAAGGTTTAAATTCTATTCACATATTTGTCAGTGTGATTGCAGGAAATAAAGGCCAATACAGATGTCACAGAAACAATACATCACATCTTGCACATCATAACCAGATGCTCTGCAGGGCACAGCTTTATATGACCACAGAGGTCGAACCCTGAACAGTTGGGGCAAGCATCATAGAAATTGTTTACATCTAAACTGTAAATCATTTAAGAACAGACTCTTCCACCTAAACAAGTAGGATACAATATTTCTCCACCCTCCAATATCAAATGTCTTACTTACCATTTCTTTGATTAGGCATAGTTTGTATATTAACAAGGTCCCTAGGTCTCTGCTGGTTCATGTTGGGAGGAAGAGGAGGTCCATGCATCATAAACATCCCAGGAGGTCTTTGTGGAGGTGGACCACCAAGAGTTGGAGGAGGTCCGGTCCAATATGGTGGAGGCCTGCTCATGGCTGGAGCTTCAGGATTGTAAGGTTCAAAATGTTCTAAAACAGATATCCAGATAAACAAATATAATTATTATGGCATGTAAGATATATTGGATTATAGTAAAAAAAAAATTTAAATTATGTGTTTTTTTTTTGAATTTTGAAATTTAAAAAAAATTTAACAATTTTTGGAAAATAAATTAAGAAAATTTTCATGTATCACTATTAACCTTCTGCTTGACTGTCTTCATAGAAAAAAAACATGGCATTAAAATACAACTAAAAGTTTGTATTCAGTGTGGTGTTGGAAGTTTGATTGACTTATTAATTGGAAGCTATTGAAATAGTATGCTTATATGAATAATTCTTATCACTTTTTGAAATTCTGCACTGCTTGACCCGAGAATTTGAGCCTCTTGAACTATTGATGTCTTACAACAATCCCTTTTCCAATGTGGCAGATATTTTCTATTGTGACCTTTAATCTTACAGGAACGTTTGTGATACTCAGTAATGGTGGACAAATTGCAATAAACATGATAAAGTGTATTTAAAGGTTAAAAGATCTAAGACACCCTAACCAAGCATGTACAAACCTGGCCTGGGTGGTGGAGGCCTTATGATCTGTGGTGGTGGTCCACCATGAGGTGGCATTGGTGGTGCTCCACTGGTTGGAGGGGGTGGTGGTCCTGTAAATAAAATAACATTTGAGATGCAACAATGAAAAACATTTTTAACTTTAGTATCTTGTGAAAAAATTTATGAAACCTGAAATTGAAGCTTTGACTATTGTATTATTGTATTGAATGAATGAGTGAAATCTTATTCTGAATGAATAAACGTAAAAAAAATATGAATGCTTAAAATCAATGGAAAGCAGAATGAGGGTCTGTTACAAGAATAAATGATTAAAATGAATGACTAAATAATACACATTAGAAGGGACAACATATTTTTTCTCTACATTATCATTAATGTCATGCTTGCAGCACTGATTTTTATTTTGTTCTTACTTCATCTATGCCCCTGAAAATATTACAGTAAATAGTCAAGTTTCAAAACTTTTTCAAAAAATGTGCATAAAATGTAATAAAGCAGAAACAATAAGCATTTTTCACTGGATTGTAAGTATTAAACAAACTAATGGCATAAATAATGACCATTCAACGGAATCAATTTTGACTTCTTTAAAATGTAAATTTAGCAGAAATGTTCTGTATTTCATTTATTTTTCATAATTTTAAAGACAACTTTTCTTCTAATTCTCACTAAAAGCCTGACCCCTGATTATACAAGCAGCTCCCTAAACTGTCCCCTTACCTGAAGGAGGAGGATAAGATGTGATAGGAACATCATCAACAATGACTGGATCTACTCCATGGTCAAATGGACACAAGTCTCCTCTCATGCAGAATCCCTGCTCTGTCAAAATACAAACGGCTCTAATTCTCATATTATGGTCGAAATTTTCTTTTTTCAATCTCTTTTTTTCTTTAATCTTTTTTTTCTAATTTTTTTTCTTTGATTCTATCTCAAATTATGATTTTTTTCTTCAATTTCTGACCCAATACTTATGTTCATTATATTATAAATAATAAGCAATTAAATACTCAAACTAATTTCTGTTTAGAAATTTAGTTAAAAATAAGCAGGAGGCCAAAATCATCCCATTTTTGTTTCATTATTCCTTACCCCCTTTTTTAAAAAAAAATATTAATTTATACAATTTTAAATAAAATTACTAGTTATTTCTGAAAATTCAATGAACACATCTTTATTCCATGAACTTTAAACTCAATACAACTTAAATATTTAGTAACAGGTATTTGATCAGCTTGAGTATTTAAGAAAGAAACATATTAACATAATACATGCAGCAATTTAAACCAAAGTTCCATTTTCATGCATTTAAAAGTATAACCTGAACTCTTTCTGTGGACCAGTCTGCACCTTTACTTTTTTTTTCTTTTTATCTTTTGAAGGTTTTATTTTTTCCTTCCTCTCTTACTGAAGATTTTAAACTAAATTTGCTCTTTTTTTTTTCTCAAGATTTTTTTTTGAAGGTGCACATCAAAACTCTTTTTTAGTCCTTTTTTAAAAGTTACAATTGTTATTTCTAATAATAAACTAGCACATAATTTCTATAAAGCTATGTCTCAACCTATTTTTTTCCAATATGAAAATGTACCAAGATAACTTGATTTACCAATTAAGCATCACACTCTTTCTTATGACCAGCCTGCTTATTTTCTTTTTTTTTCTACTTGAAAGATTTTATTTCTTTGAAGGTGATTTATTTTTTTCCTTCATTCTTTGAAATCTTTTTTTTTTTTAGTCTTTTCTCTTTTTTTCTTCTTTTTTTTTTTAGTCTTTTCTCATATTTTTTTGTCTTTAGTATAATTTCACGTCATTATTTGCTTCTTTTTTCTCATTTATTTGTTTCTTTTTTTCTTTTTTTCTAGTTTCTCTTTTCACATGCAAGACTTTTCTTTTTTTCTATTCTGGTCTTCTTTTTTTTTTTAAGAAAGAGTAATGATGAGAATTTTATTTCAGATCTTTTTTTAATATTAATATTCACCAAAGAAAACTTTATTTTTCATTATTTTATCCCTTTACAAACATAGAAAGCAAGGACAATTTCATCCACCGCTATAGACGGAGAATCCTGAATTACCATCGTAATCTTTACATCTAGGCAGTGATTTCACAGCTGACGGCTTAGTCTCATTGGGTTCTGTTCTTGCAGTGCTGTAGACAGTGACCCCCATGACAGGAATACTGGACTCTATATATTTTCCATTATCCATAGTTGGAGTTGGACCTCTGCTGTCTCTTTTCCTTCCTAAAATAAAATAAGATGGCCACATTGTAAGAAAATTCACCCAGAAACATTTCCTACAAAATTGACAATACCTGAGGACACTAACCTGAATGAACAAAGAAGTTTGCTGTTTGTTCTAGGCCTGGAAGTATCATGTGTCACTTTACTGCAAGTTCACCTCATGCTGGCCTTGTCTTTTAGACTACCATGTCAGAACATAAACACATGTATAAATTGAAAATAAGTGATATGTTATTCATAAAGGTCGCCTATCTCAAACAGTAGTTTTAACAACCCTGAAATGTCATCTGATTTTCTCACGTTTCTTTCAATATTATGAAAACTCACCTGGAGACCTTGATCCTGACCTAGAACGAGACCTAGGGGTGGATCTTGATCTTGACCTAGACCTACTCCATGATCCAGATCGCTTTGGTGAACGTGGTGACCTGGCTCTAGCTTTGGGTGACCTGTAACCAGGTGATCTTCCTCTTGGAGACCTTGATCTTGGTGATCGTGACCATCGTTTTGGTGATTCTCTAACAATCCTCCTAGGACTTCGACCTCTTGGTGATCTTGACCTCAATCTCGGGGATCTTGCCCTGGGTGACCAGTGTCTTGGTGACTTTGACCTTCCCCTTGGAGACCATGCCCTTGGAGATCGAGTTCTAGGTGGTCTATATGGACTTCTTGATCTACTTCTTCGTCTTATTCTCCTGTCATCAACTCTCCGTCTTCTTTCATCACTGACAAGACAACAAAATAGAATAGTACAAAGTCAAGGGTGCATTATGGGTTTATTAACATTATGTACAATAGTCTACCTTAATTTGTGTAACCATGACTCATTATGTTATAAGTGGACTGGTACCTTTTTAACTATAGGAAGAAAACATTATATGAAAATTCCTAAATTCAGGCAGAATTGATTACTTATTTAATGTCTATAGATGAGTTGAAAGTACTGAGTAATCAATGAAAAGCCTGTATTGCAGACAAATTTGCTATTTCGCCCAACTTAAGTGCAGAATAAGAGAAGAGATATTTCCTGTATTAAACTTAGGCCACACCAATTTGATTCCTTGTTCGACGGACCCGCCCGCACCTATTTTTTTCAAAACAGAATTTTTTTATTTTTTTTATATTCCCGCTTCCCGCATCCGGAAATGTAATCATGTCTATTTCCCGCACCGTTTTTTTTTTTGTAAATATTATAAAAAGATATCAACATTGGTTTCTTTCCCCCTTACTTATATTCCCTATCAAAACATGTTCGTTGTTCAAGTTGTTAGAATAAAGTACGAAGAACTTCTGAAGGATTTGCCTTCAACTGCAATTATATTGTATGCTGGCAAAACAAAACTATCTATAGCCGCTGCATGTTTACGCACCTGTCCTGATTGATTCAGGGGCCTGTCGTTCAGCAGTTATCGTTTGTTGATGTTGTTCATTGGTATTTTCCCGTTTGGATATATAAATTAGATCGTTGGTTTTCCTGTTCGAATTGTGTACCCTTATAATTTGGGGATCCTTTATAGCTTGCTGTTTGGTCTGTATCAAAGCCCTGTGTAAAAGGCCGTACTTTGACCTGTGTTTGTTATTGTCAGGTTGAGAACAACCCTCCCTCAGACAAGGGGTCATTTTACTGATGTAGAAAAGAAAATAGAAATACCAAGGATTTGTTTAGTTCTTCTATACAAAACCTTTGAAAACTTAAAATTTGGTTCTCAAAAAGAGGAGAGTTACATCATATTTTAAACAACTTTTTCTAAAAGAGGGGTCCACTTATTTTGAATAATATTAAACTGTTAAAGTAAATGTGTTAATTTAACATGGTTATAGTCCAGGAATATTACAAAATTCTTGGACATGTTTTGACCATTTAATACTAGATAGATATATAGTTCTTTTAGAAAATATGAGCCCTTTTGTACAAACAAATATATTATAACTTATATTGATCCCTCATAAAACATGTAAAAGGGATATTTATAACATTAAGGGGTTGCCCCCAAACTTATGACTTGGATTGAGAATTGTCTCATTGTCAGTCACACATACATCATGTACATAAACCAGATTAAATTATTTCTTGGTGAACAGGGAAAAAATACTTCAGAAATTAAAGAAATGTCAAAGTACAAGTTATAAATCAAGTTTTATTATTGTCAAAACCTACTAGTTTATGTTTACAAAAAAAAAATATAATCGCTCGCCTTTACTTTTCAAGCTTCGCCTCAAAAATTTGCAAATGAAATATTTTTTTATTAAAATTTTCAAATCGCTCGCTCGCCCCAAATTTTGGAGTCAAAAAATCCGTAGAACAAGAAATTAATTTGGTGTGGCCTTATCATGTAATTATATTGCTTAAAAACATTTTATCACATGAAATTTAAAGCCATACAGTGACCTATAGTTTTTAACTTCTTCATTATTTGATCTCTTCTGATTGGCAATCATACCACATCTTCTTAATTTTATAAGTACATTTACAGTGTTCTTGCATTTCTTTTATGTGATTCATCTCCAGGGATGATTCCACTTTATAGTTGAGGGCCGCTAAGCGGCCCTTAATTCGGCCAACGGCCCCCAAAAAATGTACATGAAAATGAATTCCCAATTCAGGAAAATAAAATAAAAATCGATATTTCCGGAAAAGTATCTGTCACCGATTAAGGCAACTATAATTTTTCATAGTTTGTTGTCAAAACGTTTTAAAATCCAGATAAGAATGATTTTTACGATTCGCATTTTATTAACAGTCAAAATTTGGCAAACAATTTTATCAGCAGAATTCAATTGATTAATATGTTATAGGAGTATTCGATCCTGTAAAAGCATCGCCCAGCAGGTTGATAAAAATGGGTGTCAAAGAAGACCGCGGCAGAGAGAAAATTCAAATTTCGATATAACATTGATTGATAAAGTTTAATGGGCGCCGATCTCGAAAAAACAGATCGCCCAGCAAAGCGGGTTATGCAATATGATGAAAACTTGTTTTGTAAAAAGAAATTATTTCCTCAAAAGACAAAAGTTTGAGCGTTTTTTTGAAAATAATGTTGATGATAGACCATTCATGAAATACGATGTCATCATTATGGAACTATTTCAAAAGTTCTGAAGATGATTCAAATAATTTTAAAGAACACTGGTTCAATGCTTTAAATATCTTATCAATTAAGTATATGAACTTTTGTAATTGCTTTTCTGAAGTTGACAATTGACCAGTTCAACTTGAACTCCATTTGAATCAAGGTAAATTTATAGAGATGACCTGCTGTTGAAAATATATCCGATGAATGATTTTCCTCAGTGGTTTATGTTAGCTGAAATATATGTTTTTGTAATAGGCCTAGGTAACTATAGGTAATATGATAGACTAGTGCATCATGTTCAATGATATTCATGTAATAACAGTAGCCTATCCAGAATTATTCAAAATGTTACAAGTTACAACTTACATGAACATCAGTGTACAGGTTAAACTTACATTTCCCGTTTTTACAGGAAAATGTTATTTCGTCTTAGATTTTATGCTTAAAAAATTCCCAATTTGATGTTCAAGGGACCCATTTGAAAACACCTGGAATCATCCCTGATCTCAGATATTGAAATTTCTTTGAGGTTTAAATTTCAGTGAATATGTATAAAATACCATTATATTAAACAGTATAGATCTTGTAAATAACTATATAAACAAGAATGTGTCCTCAGTACATGGATGCACGGACAGATGAACGGACGCACAGACCAGAAAACATAATGCCCATAAATGGGGCATAAAAATTTAAAAGAAGATTCACAATGCATCTGCAGAATAATAAATTGACCGCAGGTTCCTTTATTCATACATGTAAAAATTTAGAAACCGAGCACTGTACTTACAATTCTCTCCTTCGGGGACTTGGACTTCTGGAACTGTGTCGTTTCCTGATAACATCTCGTAAATCTTTTTGATCTTCCTTACTGGTGCTTCTTTTAACTGGAGGCTTAAAGAATTCAAAAGACTCATAAATATATATTGCAATACTTATTGTTGTATAAAGAAAAAGATAAGAATTTGACGTAACGAAAGTGGTACTGGCAAGGCAACTACATTTAACAATAAGAAACAAGAATTGCCATTTTCAAGATAACTTTAATTTATACATTTGACAATAAAGATTGATATTTTCCAAAAAAAACCTGAAAAGAACATCATCTTTAATTTCCTTCCAGAATATAAATAAACACTTTAAACTGTTAATTAAGTTTTTGACAGTGAATTAATTATACATATATATCTCAAAATTGGCCTCCTCTATTACCTCTTTTGGTTCTTCCTTGACCTTTATATCGTCTGTTGTAGAGGAGGGTGCCTCTTGGCTGTTATCTGGTACATCTGGTTTCCCTTTGGATTGGAGGTAAGCTTTGGACTTTAAAGCATCAAAAAGAACATCAACAAAGCCTGCTGTCTCTGAAGAGGAAAAAAATATCTTAATTTATTAAGATTTTGTTTGATTTGTTACATAATAATTTTTTCTTAAAGGGAATATATATACAGTACCCTTCAAGAGTACCAACTCTCCCACACCCTACACCGAGGAAAATGTCGGAGCCACTCCGAAAAACTCCGATATTCCTCCCAAAATGTTGGGAGGAATTTGGGAGTAATCTCTCCCAAAATCAGGTAAATGTTTATTGTGATAACGAGCCCACTCTCTACACCGAGGAATTAATTGCCCTTATCCTACTTTGATCTATACCGGCACAAGACTGAATGGGTAATTGGATTACCTGACAGGTAAAGGTTGAAGTAATAAAGAATTATATTTCCGGTCTACTGTACCAGTTTAAGTGTCAGACAGGTGTATAATTTTAAATGTCTTTAATACTAATTAAATTTCATTTGTGGTAATAAAAACTAAAGTCAAAATATTTTCGTATTTTTTGTTAGCCCATCTAAAAATATCTTAACCTTAATGTACTTGCTTTAAAAAAAACGATTATAAAATATAGCGGAATATGTGAAAAACAAAATATTCTACTTCAAAGTTAAAGTCTTTATTTAAAAATTATAAGTCTAAAAGTTTTATATATGCAAGTAAAAAGGAAAATTTATTCACCATTCACTAGACAAATTAATTACCCCGTAATAATTGTGTAAATCTACGGCATTTTCTTTTTACGATTATCTAATTGCTGGAATGAATAAAAGATTTAAAAGCAAAATGTTGTTGTTAATTCTTTCAATTGTATTCAAGTTTTATAAAAAATGAAAACTACTTAATTTTGACCTCGATGTCTTCACCAGTAAATTAATATTTTATTGACGAAATGAGCATACTTGTGTAAAAATAACCGGAAACTTTCGCTAAAATAATTTGAGCAGTTAAATAAAATTACGTGTTTGAAAGTTTTGTATATTCAAGTAAAAAGGAAAATATTATTCACCATTCGTTATGCTTAACAATTACGGCATTTTCGTTTTACGATTTGTTGGCAGTACAGCAGAATAATAATACATTTCCGTTACAACAGGAATACTTCCAGTGCATTAATTCAACTTTGTTTAAATGTTTACTTTCGCACAATGAATGTAAATTTGTGTATTTTCAACAAAAGATTTTAAAAACAATTATTTGCCGTGCGAAGACAATTCCACGATACACATCTCAGTTATCAACAGTTTTGGGTTGAACTTGAACTTGACTTACTTAACAATGTTACATGCTAAAAATAGTTAACATCAATGTTATTTCACAGCACGAGTTTTTTAAAGGGCGGGAAAAAATATCGCGTACTAGTAAACTCAGGTGACCTTTCTGGCCGACCGTGGGAAAGTCCATTCAAGGTTTCTAAAGTTGCAGAACGACATTTTTGTGCAATCGTATTGAGGCCCCAGAAGGTCCTTTTACAATTGATTTATCGGGAAAATATAATTCTTATCCGAATAAACGTGAACACATTTTTAACAATTTGAATTTTAATGTTTTATCTTTCAAAATAGAAAGTACATTTATAGTTATATGTCCATGGTCAATAATATAGATTTACAGTTGGTGATATATTAATTGAAATTATGATGGAAATTGTCCGGGGTGATTAATTGTATTCAAATGACAATAATCATGATAATACGATAAAGAAATGCCAATTGTAGGCGGTTGGGAAATTTTGAAAATAAAATGATGACTGATTTAACTGGAATAGAATATTATGATGGGCAATTATGAGGTTTGATAAATTTTATTAATAATTAAAGGATTAGTGACCTATCGGATAGCGATAAGCGGATTACTTATCATCACAACTTTTAACATCTTTTGTAAACGTAAAATGATTGAGCGTCATAAACTTGTCAAACACCGGTAGAATTATAGTACATTTATTATATAATTAATGTGAAAATATTTTTCACTTTCCAAGTTCAAATGACGAAATTGATATAAATACTTTAACAATTTTCTTCATACTTTTTCGTATGTACGTTCTATTTTAAAGATAACGGCATAAGACACAAATATAAAGGATAATAATTATCTTATTCTAAATGATATTGTCACATCTTTATCTGTCAAAGAAAGGAAAACATTTGTTCAATTTATAATACCGTGATTTTAAAGCACACCTGTGCAACCAAGATCGATTAAATGTTCAAAGGTAAATTATCTGGGTAATCCAATTATGTTGTCACGCGTCGTTAATTTGAAGTTCATCCGATGGGCAAAACCAATTAACAGCCACGCGGTGTTGGGAGAGAATCTTTGGAGGATTTTAGGAGTGAAATCCGCGGTACTCGGTGTGATTCCGAGAAACACGGAAATCGGAGAAAAAAGTTATCGAATCGATATTTTTGAAGAGTACTGTACATTAAATTTTATTATATTAAAGTATATAATATTCAAATATAATATATAATGCAATTAGAAAGAATAGTAAAATTTGTGAATGGAAAAGGGGAATGTCAAAGAGACAACAACACGACCAAAGAGCAGTAAAAAGCGGAAGGCCACCAATGGTTCATCAACACAGCAAGAAAATCCTGCTTTCAAACAATGTCAAATAACACCCCTTTCCTGTTTTTAACTGATTTAAAAGATCTTTTCACAAGCATATATATATTTGGAAATAAGCAACAAAATTAACCAAAACCATGTGAAAAGTGAAGTTGTTTTTTGATTATAGAACGATTACAAATAGTGCAAAAAAGGATCAGAAGGCACAAGTTTACATGATCATGCTAAAATATGTATACATATTATTCTGGTATTTTTTACAACAATTTATCGGCTAATCAAAGATACCAGACTTTCAATTTAGTACACCAGATGTCCTAATCATAATACTAGGAAGGACAAACCAATAATTAAGAGTATTGAAAACCAAAATTTTATAAAATGGTTGATGTATTTCTGGCCAAGGCCATCTGTACATAGGTTAAGAAAAAACTTTAAAAAAAAAAAAAGTAAATGATGCAACAAAGTGTAACTTACTGCCCTGTAAGAAGACTTCTAGCTGATCTAGACAAAACTCTCTAAGTTCAGACTCTGATTTATCTTTCTTCACTAAAGCTAAGCAATATCGAGACAATGGCTCTGGATCTGCATCACAACTGTAAAAGGAAAAAAAGGAAAAAATCATGTTTTTATAAGAGTTTAATAAGCTGATAACTTTCGCTTTCATATCGAAATAACAGATTTGATCATTCTAAGGTAAATGTACAATGTATTGTAAAGACAGTAGAACTTGAATGAATCTTAACGTCAAATCTAGTCTTGTGTATTTGTTAAAATTAGGTAACACATGTATATGCTTTGGAATGAAGTGAGGCATCCTTTCGCTGAACTATCATATATCATGCTCAGGGGTCAGCTGAAGCTTGTTTGGATTTTCTTGTTGCTAGAAGACCACCCATTGTTGGCCTTGTGCTGTTCAGCCTGTTCTGTACCAGGGTTTGGGTTCTCCTCCCTTCGACACATGGTATATGTTCTTCTTACTGAACATTGGACTCCCCATGACCAAAAAACGATGAGTCCCTGGACTTGACTCTTCAAAAACCCAGCTCAACTGCTAACATGGCTAAAGAGGGTGTAAAATTTTGCAGACCTAAATTTCTGTATTAACATGATCATAATGATGTAAATAAAACATTGTGCCTTAATTTGTTGAAATTCAGGTCCATCAATAATAAGAGTTTGGTATTTTATATGCTCGAGGAATCTTGGGAAATCAGCTGCATTTTAAAGACATACATGTATCCACATCTCATGGGTTTTTGTTCTATCTTGTCTATTAAGAATGCATGATGTTGCGATTTCAGTTGTATAAAGCATGCATAGTATGAAAACGTATGATGTATGGAAACATATGGTCTGACCATTTAATATTTGTATTTTACATCTCGAATGGAACTATAAGCTTTTTTTTAACAACTTTTTGATTTTTCTGGAAATATTTTATTTGATCACACAAAAAGGTTAGACTTTGAAGATATAAGAAACTTCTAACATTCAAATATGGAAATTTCGTTTACGTATTAGAGACAATAATTTTTGCCATTCAACATTTGATTAAAATGCTCCTGTTGTAAAGTTCCACATCTTTGAAAAGCTTTGCTCTTACGATGCTTATGCTTTAAAAATAGTCCGCAAATTATGTTATAGTTTATAATGTTCAGCAATAAGAGAGGGTCGTAATGGGGGTACCTTCATGGCGAATAACGATAAAAATTCTTGTCAAATGACGTTTACCATAATTTTTGTTGCATGACGATAATATATAGTTTCTTTTTTAAACGATGAAAACATTGACTGATTTTGACGAATCACGATAATTATTTGAGAACTCCGACAAATCACGATAACTATAAGGATATTTTGACGAATCACAGTAATATTTTAACCAATTGGATTCTTACAGTAGTTGAAAATAGCTGTTTGACGCCTAAAGATAAAAGGCATTACTACCCTCATAAGCCCATACGAGCTAACCGCTGCAGCTAAATAATTTTCTGCCCATTCTGGACAGATGCGAGGCCAAACATGCAAAATTTCCATTCTCAATTTTAAAATTTAAACCTACATCGGTGCAACAGTATCCATCACCCATTTCTTCAAAGCTTCTACGTCTTCAATAATCATTTCTGAGGTTACACTTAACTTTAAGGCCGTATAATGGTTAAAGTAACTCTTTATAACATAGTTTGCAAATATTGTATTGTCGTCGCCGGAAACGTGTAGCAAATTTTCAAAATGGCGACATTTTAGTCTCTAAACTTTAGTCGGTTGGTATTAAAGTCATTGAATAATCGGAAATCAAATGAAAATATATAACTTTCGTTAAAGAAATTTAAATAATTGCCTAAAGTTTAATTAAACATTTGACTAATAAAGAGTAAAAGATAACTATCATTTTAGTTGTGTAGAGAGTAACACAACAGGTTCCCGGTTGAAGAAACGGTCGGAAGTAACCAGTAGTATTTGTAAACATAAACACGTGGGCACAGTAAAAATGCCCCCGAAGTCTAAACAGCAGAAACAAGAATGGCTTCAGTGTTTGAAATGCAAACACTTGATTTTTCATAAAGACATTGAAAAGCATCCCAATGAATGTGATTTACAAATCAATTACACAAGTTGCAGCATCAATGGAAACAAACTCAATGCATTAATTTCCCTTTTGAATGCATTAGAAGGTTATCATCATAAGTTTTGAAAGCAAGACAAGTCGCCCCACTTTCCCACCAACTCGCCACACTTTTATCTACCAACTTGTCCCACTTTACCATCAACCACAGGGGCATGCCCCTTTATGATCAGCTCGCCCCACTTCATGTTTACCAACTAGTCCAAATAATTATGAGTCTTGAAAGGCTATTATATTTTTTTTTGACGCCTTACTCAAATAATTATGACATCTTGAAAGGCTATTATAATTTTTTTCTTTGACGCCAAAGTAAGGCCTCAAAGAATAAAAATATAATAGCCTTTCAAGACGTCATAATTATTTGGACTAGTTTACCAACTCGCCCCACTTCACAGGTTCACTCATCATAGAAGGGGTAGCCGGGGTACTGATTCCAGATCCCACTTACTGCTTTGTCAAATTCACATATCCACCTTACACAATGTACGCAAACAGTTTTTATTTTTTTTGTAATTTCCCGTGTTAAGCTAGACTTCATTTCCAGTTTTATTTTCACGGCACATTAATTTGACTTTCACATGTCACTCTAACAAAAAATCCTGCGTCAGTCTTAGACCCGAATGAGACCGACATAGAAGAGGGACAAGTCTGACAAAAGATACCAGAGGGACATTCAAACTCATAGATACAAAATAAACTGACAAGGCCATGGCTATAAAAGAAAAATACATATATAGACAAAAAGTAGTACACAAGACACAACATAGAAAACCAAAGACTGAGCAACATGAACTCCATCGAAAACGGGAGTGATCTTAGGTGCTCGGGAACCTGAAACAATCTCTTTTGTCTAATTAAAGTTTTGTTTCAACAGACCCATATTGTGAATTTTGAGATGTTAGTCAAGATATTAGGCAGACTTACCTGTGTCTGTTGTAGTATCCTTTATCTCTTGTTAAATGGGATAGATAGTATTGGACATGTTGGAAGTACTTGGTATACTATTATGAACCAAATATCCAACAACAAAAAACAAACATTATCAACAAGTCAGCAATACAAAGTTATTGTCAAAGACAAGCTTCTTATGAGTCCTAGACATATTGAATGCATCTCTGAAGCAATGCAGATTCAAGTTCAACAATGTAATAAAAAATATTAAATCTTAAGGCATCAAAAGAGGGATGCCAAGTTGTGGTCATATTTTTTTATTGAACAGTTGACTGTGTATCATCAGTACAAATTTATTAACCTGATAAACAAAATTTGGTTTGCTTTGTTTCAGTTGGGAAGCTTGGTTTACCTCATGATTTAAGTGACAATGTTACTGTTGTTCATCCCAGTACAATGAAATATAGTGGGCTTGCCATTGGACGACCATGTTTATTGGACAGTCAGTATGTCAGTGTAGCCTGGCCTTCAACTTCCATGGCCCAGACATCAGTTGGGGTACCAGATAATTTAGGGAAGTTGCTAGAGAAAGAATCTAGTGGAAAAATAACAGTAGAGCCATTAAACTACGGAGTTCCAACAGCTTCAGAGATCTGCTTGAAGCAGAGGTAACATTTATTTTGTAAGATATGATCAATTTACAAATGTTAACTGTTTATAACCACTAAGAAAATTTATTTTGTATTAAAGAGTAAAACACAAAAAATTAACAAATGATACCTTTACACAAGAAAATTTGTTTTGTAAGAAATGAACAATTAACCAATGTAACATGTACACCAGAAAATGATTTTTGTAAGACATCAACAATATTAAAATGTTTCCTGTACACCAGAAAATTTATTTTGTAAGAAATGAACATGGTTTTATTTGTTGTCTTAAGTGTTTTACAGTTGAACAGAGTGATTTACCATTTGTTATTGTATATTTGAGTGATAATACCTGTACACTTTCAATGGGAGACATTTTGAAAATGATTTATGTATTCGAAAAATCAGTATCAATGTATTTTTTTTAATTAAATCATTATTGTGTGAAATACAATACTTCTGCAATTAGCAAGAGTTATCTCCCATTGATTGCAACAATAACCAAGTTAAATAATTCATAAGTTTTTGTCCTTTGATAGTGTTTTACAAAATGTAGTCAAGTTTTTGCCATGGCAATTATGGCTCTTAAATTGTTTATAATTTGCAAAGTTTTCATTTATCATTTCCCAAAATGTGTCTGTGAATACTCACCCTCTAAAAACATTTAGACTAGTTTATCATAAAAGTATGTTTAGGCCACAAAAAAAAGTATGTGTGTTTAATGTACTCCTACCTACCCTAATTTTTATCCCCTACCCTAAAGTTTTTTTGGCCATTATTGATTAAGCACTGTTAAAGTCACAATGTTGCTCCCATCGACTAAAAAAATACCTACAAATGTACCTACCTACCCTGGTTTTTTTCAGCATGTGACAGTAAACACACATACTATTTGTTTGGCCTCATATTAAGATTTTTTAGAGAATTTCTTTTCATTTTTATTTTTTTGGCTTAATAAAGTTGATTAAATTTTAATTTGTCATTGATTACTTAGGAATTTAGAGTGAGACATCTCTAAAAATGGCACCATGCAAATAACTGTAAAGAATGTGTCTATATTAACCGAATATTTACATAAGACATGTGAGTTATCTCCCTGCAGATTTAAAATATTGAATAAACTAGTGAAGTATAGTACTGCTATAAGATGCAAACCAAATAGTTAGTTATTTTGTGTATTTAACATGTTTAATATTAACTGATAAATATTTGAATCAGATTGTCCATTTTAATGCAGCACTGATGGGTTTCCGCCAGAGGAAAGTTGCTTTCAAGATTTTGTCAGAAATAAACTATGTAAGTATTGCCATTTAAAGTCAGTGTCACTATCACACACAAGGTTGTAATTTAATTATACATGTACATGATGAAAACAGGCTGTTATTATCTTCAGTGTCACCAAAATAATCGTAGGATAATGCAGGTAGAGAAATATATTCAAGGAGTGAACAAATAACACACGAATTGATGAATATGAATAACTATTATTAGTTAGTTATCAGTGTTGTTCAGTAATGAATTGTTTATTTCCTGATATTTGAATTCTCTAATTAACTACACAATATATTCTTCTTATTACTGACGATACACTGATTCATATGTAAATAAAATGATAAAGTATAGCATGCAAGGACTCATTCTCAATTTGTTTTGATGCATTTGAACATGCCATTAGTATGACTACAGAGGAGTGAAATTTTTCCGAAATTATTTTACACAGTATTTCAAAGAATCAATGCAATAAAACTAAATAACACATATAGCTTAATTGTTGTACCAGTAATGAAAATTAGTTTGAAAAACTCAATATTAAAGGACACCTCTTCTTTTTCTGCTTGTTTCTTTATCCTGTCTACACTACATGCTTTTCTTTTATTTCAGGTGGAAAATGTTTTAAAATAGGAAATAAAGTAAACATTAGTTATTATGGACAAATGTATCAGTTTGCAGTGACAGACCTAACCATACAAAGAACTCAAAATCTCAACCAATCAAATGTTGATGAACTATCACATGACCTTTCCGGAATGAACATGTCTGACATGTCATGTGACACATCCTTTAAATCACCTTGTACACCTTCAAGTTCATTTGACAGATCTTTATCATCTGAAAATCAAAGTTTTAATAATTCTTCTCCAATATCAAGTACTCCAAAATCTAAACCAAGGAATTTAGACATGTTTAAAACTCCAGAGCCTCCTGGGAAACAGAATTTAAAGATGAATGAACAATTTGCAAAAATAGCTTCACAAACGAGACTGATGATTTTACGAGATGAACCGATTGAAGAGGACGATATAAAAGACAAAGTGACATTTGATTGGATAGGAGGACTGAAATCACAGATTAAAGTGTTGAGGGAAATGATTCAGCTTCCTCTAGCACAACCAGAACTCTTTAAATCATTTGGTAATACAATAAATTCTCAAATTAGATATCATATACTGGTCAAAATCTTTTGTACCTGGGCTAGTCACAGATATTTATGTTACTCTGGTAATTCTTAAAAATTTTGAAAGACACCAAAAAATTCTAAGAGTTTGACATGAGATAACCTGCTATAAGTGTTCTCACACTCTCAGACGTAAAATTGAATAAATTTTAAGCAATACCAAATTTAAAAATAACATTTAAATTTTGCAGCAATTCAAATTGAACAATGATGAGTCCTAGCATATGTACAGTAATATGTAATGTACAGTAGTTGTCGTTTGTTTATGTAATATATACATGTTTCTCGTTTCTCGTTTTGTTTATATAGATTAGACCGTTGGTTTTCCCATTTGAATGGTTTTACACTAGTAATTTTGGGGCCCTTTATAGCTTGTTGTTCGGTGTGAGCCAAAGCTCCATGTTGAAGGCCGTACTTTAACCTATAATGGTTTACTTTTTAAATTGTTATTTGTATGGAGAGTTGTCTCATTGGCACTCACACCACATCTTCCTATATCTATTTCAAAGTTCAAATTAAATGGATGTAAGCAATTATAGACAACCATACATCTATCAGCAACGAGAAAACCCCATTTCTTCTACTTCTACGTCCTGTATTGCAATACTTTTGATAGCAAATGGTGGTATGCATATATGTTCTTGTTTGATACTGTACACAATTCATATTGCTCCTTAAATAATGAAAAAGACCTGAATAATTTATATCACAAAGTTTTAAATGTCATGACGATACTTGCAATTTAAAAAAAACTTTCTGGAGTCAAGACAGTCGGAACCAATTGAATTCAATGAAGTTAAATATCTTTTAGATATAAAAACAAAAAGTGACTATTAGAATAATTATGATAATTTGTTGTTTTAGGAATACCTC
The DNA here is from genome assembly GCF_965363235.1 of Mytilus galloprovincialis. Classification (NCBI taxonomy): domain Eukaryota; kingdom Metazoa; phylum Mollusca; class Bivalvia; order Mytilida; family Mytilidae; genus Mytilus; species Mytilus galloprovincialis. The sequence continues at coordinate 75,066,962 of NC_134845.1, read as the reverse complement.
CACCAAGAGGAGTGTTGATATATGGTCCATCAGGTACTGGGAAGTCATTGTTGATTAAAGCTGTAACCAATGAGGTCCAGGCACATATAATAAGTGTATCCTCATCTGAGGTCATTAGCAAGTAAGTTCTTAATAGAATACAGGGATCCAGTTTTAAAGGGCATATGGAATAAAAGTGTTACAACATATCCCCCTTTTTCTATAGATTACGGCTGCTCCAGTATGAAACTGAGGAACTTAGAATAGACTTTCAACTGATCTATCCAATGATAGTGATTTTAGTACCATATGATTTTGGTGGGATGAAAAGTGGTGCTTATAATACACAACTTCACAGGGCTAAATACTATATCTATTTTAATTGTGAATTTTACCTGTAAGCTTGCACTGAACTCTGTAAATAAACCAGATTCCTTAAATTGTAATGTTAGTGTGTTCTGCTGGATAAAGTTCAATGAATATATATACATTTTAATAATATTGGTGTCCATGATATTGTAAAGGACTTTGTGGTTTGATACAAATAATAATGTAAGATTTTTCATCCTAATTTTATATGTTTTCTTTGTTTCAGATTTTTTGGTGAATCTGAACTTAAACTAAGAAATATATTCATGGAAGCTGAAGAAAGGTAGTTGTGTTTTATCAGATTAACATTTAGTATTGGTATTAGACATGTCCAGGGAGACTTTTGTTTTTTGTTTAAAGGCTTTATTGAGATATCCACATTGATACTGCTCTTTCATATCCTGATTTCATTTTTAGTGAACAGATTGAGTAGTTTTGGGTTGCATAGTCCTGATAAAATTGTAAAATTCATATGGGTTGCTTCGTCTTGATAAAATTGTCAAATTCTAAGATAGATCTGTGTGTTTTTGTTAGTATTAGGGCATTTATATTATTTTTGTTCTATTTGGTAGTCTGTGGAAAAGTTTTTGTTTATTGTAACGGAGGGGGTCGGTGACGACACCTCCCGGGACGTGTAGTGGCCAGTACTTCGCCCCTATTCGACCATTGGGATACCTGATATCAGATTATGGCTGAAAAACAGATAATTAATCTATTGAAACTATATTTTATTCACAAATGTACAGTAATTGCATGAATTTAAACAAAGTCGGAAATATACAGGAGTCAGAAAACTTTCTTAAATGGAGTTCAAAAATAAAGTAATTTCAAATGTAAAATGAAAAATAGAGTATTCCCAGAGTTAGTCTTTTAAGTAAAATAAAGTAAATTTGCTTCGCGTTGTGTTTTAAAGTAGTAAAATTGCACCAAAAGGGGTGACTAACTCTGGCGAACTGCACCGAAGTGGTGGCTAACTCTAGACTCGATTAGTACTAATATTAGTTCCGGCGAGTATTTGGAGGCCTGTGCAAGGCCGACTCCGACTGAATATCAAATGATATCCTAAACTTGTCATTAATCAGGAGAACTTTAACATAAAAGGTACTGAAGAAAAGTTAAATAAATGTATATTCTTAAAACATTATAAAAACATCAAAAGTTAAATACTAAAACAGTTAAATTAACATTCTTTACTTTTATCCTACTATATTTAAACCAAATCAAACCTAAAATAAACATTTAAATACTAAATAATTAATCTGTCCAAATTAAGGGGAATTAATCAGGCTTATCAAAGCACATCTATTACATTATGATGTAATTGCATGAAGATACACAAAATGTACAGGTGATGTTTTGGGCTGCTTCCTTATTTATTCAAATGTACAAATTGGACAGCGAAGATCATTTTCATCACATATTGCAGTAACTTTGATTTTCAGTCAAGAGCAATAAAACTCTTTAAACCAGAATTCCTCATGTCAAAAGATCTTTTAGAATTGTGTTATGTTTTCCAGAGCGCCATCTATAATAGTTATGGATGATGTAGATTCTATATTACCAAGTCGAGATAAAACACAAAATGACTCCCAGAAAAGACTGGTTGCCACCATGTTAACATTGATGGATGGGATTAGTCAGGTTGGTTAAAATATCCTTCTTTTTGTGAATAAATTATTCTGTATAATATTGCACTTTGAAGTATTTTTTCATGTTTTCTTGATATATCATTTTGAAAGTTTCCAATAAAAAAGGAATGATACAAGAAAGAGAATTACAAAAACAAAAAGAAGATTAAGGTGTTACTTAAAATTCCAAAAATGGTAAAACTGAGAATGGAAATGGGGAATATATATAGAAGACTAAAGCATACATGGCATTGGTAATTTGTCCTAAAATATTAAACTAAAAGTGTAAAAAGCAGGAGTTACAGTTGATTTGTTTCTTATTGCATTTACCCTGCTTTAGAACCAGAGAGAAGATAAAGTTATTATGGTTGTAGCTGCTTGTTGTGTACCAGATCAAATAGATCCAGCGTTGAGGCGACCTGGGAGATTTGATAAAGAAATTGAAGTAGGAGTTCCAACATCACAGGATAGAAGAGAGGCAAGTTTATTACTGTATTTAAAGCACTTTGTTTAATAGGCTATAAGGCTGTACCTTGACCTATAATGGTTTACATGGATGGAGAGTTGCCTCATTGGCACTCATACCACATCTTCCTATATCTATTATAATGAATTTTCCGTCCACCCTTTAAAATATTTGTTACAGAGATAGCATAATGGTAGAGTTATATTACAGAAATTCAAGTCTTTTCCAAATTATTTTTTCCAAGGGAAAACTTCAAAACTTTTTGACATGGCTTTAAAAGATGTTGAAAAAAAAACAGAAAGAAAGAAATGAAGGTACATAGTATGAATAATTTTATTGCTAAATTTGTTGATATTCTTTATAAATGTGCAGTTGACAGTTGGACAAACAAAAATAGTTTGATAATTTACAGTACCTAAACAAGATAAAGGTTTTTGGGTTTTAAAAATCTTTTTTGTAACACATTATAATTACTGTCCCTGTTGTATTCACAAGGTTAAAAGTATAACCCCCAACTGTTTAAGAATTTGTTATGGGCTTTTCCAGAATTAAATACATCTGAATATGAGGCAGATCACCAAAATAAGATAAATTCTCATTTTACTTACGTTTGTATAATTCTTACAAATTTCTAAGGAAAATCCAACCACTCATATTTAATTAATTTGAGTGCCTCCACCTGATGTTTGTTTGGAAACAGCCCTTAGTTCACATCTGCTGTATAAGGGCTGTTTTAAGAGGGATTTAAAAAAACTCTCTGACAACCAACATTTTTTTTCAAACATTAAATGACCACACAACCATAAATGGCTGACAATTGTGGAAATAGAACTTTCCTTCTTACCCATATTCATTAAATGTAACATAGTGTGCCTCTTATACCATGTATACCATACAAAGATTGATTGATTGTTAACAACCCAGTAGTCAATGTTTCATACATATATAAGAAGTGTCTATATAAAGGAAAGCAGAGGTAGCAGAAAAGAAAAGGCAAATACAGAATACAGAATAAAGACATAGAAAGTGAAGAAGGATTAAAGGCAGGGAAAAAGATTTTTTCTTTTACAGATAACATTTTATTTTATGTTGCAGATTTTACAAAAGCTGTTGCAGAAAGTGCCAAATACTTTAGAGAAAGAAATCATATTGAAAATAGCAGATAAAGCACATGGTTTTGTTGGAGCAGACCTTGCTAGTGTTTGTCAACAAGGTATGTAGCTGTAGAGGTCAATGGTTAGTTTCTTGTAAATAAAGCACATGGTTTTGTTGGAGCAGACCTTGCTAGTGTTTGTCAACAAGGTATGTAGCTATAGAGGTCAAAGGTTAGTCTGTTGTAAATAAAGCACATGGTTTTGTTGGAGCAGACCTTGCTAGTGTTTGTCAACAAGGTATGTAGCTATAGAGGTCAATGGTTAGTTTGTTGTAAATAAAGCACATGGTTTTGTTGGAGCAGACCTTGCTAGTGTTTGTCAACAAGGTATGTAGCTATAGAGGTCAAAGGTTAGTCTGTTGTAAATAAAGCACATGGTTTTGTTGGAGCAGACCTTGCTAGTGTTTGTCAACAAGGTATGTAGCTGTAGAGGTCAATGGTTAGTCTGTTGTAAATAAAGCACATGGTTTTGTTGGAGCAGACCTTGCTAGTGTATGTCAACAAGGTATGTAGCTATAGAGGTCAAAGGTTAGTCTGTTGTAAATAAAGCACATGGTTTTGTTGGAGCAGACCTTGCTAGTGTTTGTCAACAAGGTATGTAGCTATAGAGGTCAATGGTTAGTTTGTTGTAAATAAAGCACATGGTTTTGTTGGAGCAGACCTTGCTAGTGTTTGTCAACAAGGTATGTAGCTATAGAGGTCAAAGGTTAGTCTGTTGTAAATAAAGCACATGGTTTTGTTGGAGCAGACCTTGCTAGTGTTTGTCAACAAGGTATGTAGCTATAGAGGTCAAAGGTTAGTCTGTTGTAAATAAAGCACATGGTTTTGTTGGAGCAGACCTTGCTAGTGTTTGTCAACAAGGTATGTAGCTATAGAGGTCAATGGTTAGTCTGTTGTAAATAAAGCACATGGTTTTGTTGGAGCAGACCTTGCTAGTGTTTGTCAACAAGGTATGTAGCTATAGAGGTCAAAGGTTAGTCTGTTGTAAATAAAGCACATGGTTTTGTTGGAGCAGACCTTGCTAGTGTTTGTCAACAAGGTATGTAGCTATAGAGGTCAAAGGTTAGTCTGTTGTAAATAAAGCACATGGTTTTGTTGGAGCAGACCTTGCTAGTGTTTGTCAACAAGGTATGTAGCTATAGAGGTCAAAGGTTAGTCTGTTGTAAATAAAGCACATGGTTTTGTTGGAGCAGACCTTGCTAGTGTTTGTCAACAAGGTATGTAGCTATAGAGGTCAAAGGTTAGTCTGTTGTAAATAAAGCACATGGTTTTGTTGGAGCAGACCTTGCTAGTGTTTGTCAACAAGGTATGTAGAGGTCAAAGACTGCAGGGTTGTAGACAAAACACATGGTTATAGGACTTTCTAGAAAAAAGTAAAATCACAAAAATACAGAGCTCCAACAGAAATTAAAAAAACAGAAATACCCTTATCAAATTGCAAAAAAAAATCTCTTACACATTAAAGGAATGGATAACAAGTGTCATATTTCTGACTTGGTACAGGCTTTTTTTTTTATGTAACTCACTTCTCGAAGCTAGAATTTGGCATTGCAATTACAGCTGATGATATACAAATTTCCCTTGTTTGGAAGATATAGTTTTATACATACTAGTTCACTTCGGTGGAGAGCAGTGAAGAAAATAGAAAAAGCAAACATTTTCATTTGATAGGCAAAAAACTGCTGAGATTTTTTATATAAATAATATGATAAGGCCACACCAATTTAATTTCTTGTTCTACGTTTTTGGACTCCAAAAATTGGGGCGAGCGAGCGATTTGAAAATTTTAATAAAAAAATATTTCATTTGAAAATTTTTCAGGCGAGCGATTATAATTTTTTTTTGTAAACATAAAATAGTAAGTTTTGACAATATTAAAACTCATATTTATGACTTGTACTTTGACATTTCTTTAATTTATGAAGTATTTTTTCCCTGTTCACCATGTTCACCAAGAAATAATTGTATAATTAAATCTGGTCTATGTATGTGTGACATACAATGGGCCAATTCTCCATCTACATTAAGTCATAATCAGGTTGGGAACAACCGCTTAATGTTATAATGTAAATATCCCTTTTATGAGGGGTCAATATCTTAAAGTCATAATATATTTCTTTGTAAAAAACATCTTTTCATAGAAAAGGGCTCATATGTTCCCAAAGATCTATATATCTATCTTGTATTAAATAGTCAAAACATGTCCAAGAATTTTGTAATATTCCTGGACTTAAACCATGTTAACACATTTACTTTATAAACAGTTTATTTAATGATTCTTTTTAATAATATTCAAAATAAGTGGACCCCTCTTTTAGAAAAATTGTTTAAAATATGATGTATTTCTCCTCTTTTTGAGTAAAAAAAATCAAAATTTTCAAAGGTTTTGTGTAGTAGCACTACAAATTCTTGGTTTATCTTTTTTCTTTTCTACAACGGTAAAATTACCCCTTATCAAGTCTGAGGGAGGGCTGTTCACAACCTGATAATAACAAACACAGGTCAAAGTACGGCCTTTTACAAAGGGCTTTGATCCAGATCAAACAGCAAGCTCACAAAATCATTCATAGTCATAAAGATTCTTAGAAAGTCTATTTTTGCTATTCTTTAGGATTAATTTATTATCATAACCCCACTCATGAAGTGACATGTAACAATGATCTATTTGACGTTCTCGTCCATTTATTTGGCCATTTTCTCTGTCCATTAGTCAATTCATCAATTGAAAAAGAAGTTGTGGTATGTTTGCCAATGAGACAACTCTCCACAAGATACTATTTAGTATTGCTTAGCTTCTGTATTTAGAAATGATTTAATATTTGTTAAGATGTTCAGTTGTACCTTGTAGGCATTTTCAGGTCTTATTGTTTGACAAGGATGTTTATGCCCCACCTAGGGGCATGATGTTTTCTGATCTGTGCTTCCTCTTTTTTGTCTGTTTGTCAGGAAGTCTGTCCTGCTTTGGGTTAAAGTTTTTGGTCAAGGTAGTTTTTATACAACCGCAAAAAGTTTTTGCTTTTTGCGGTCATATATTGGTATCATGTCATCGTCTGCGTTGTCGTCCGAAGATGGATGGTTTCCGGATAATAACTTTAGTATAAGTAAATAGAAATCAATAAAATTTTAACATAATGCTTATAACCACAAAAGGAAGTTTGGGATTGGTTTTGGGGGTTATGTTCCCTAAGGTTTAGGAAAAAGGGGCCCAAAGGGGCCCAGAACAAGCATTTATCTAGCGTCAAGACAATTAGTTGTGTATAAGTATTTCAATTGTTCTGAAATTGTACCACAATGTTTAATAGCATAAGTAGAAGGTTGGGATATATTTTATAGGTTATGGGGCATACAGTCTAGGAATAAAGGTCCAAAAAGGGGCCAAAAACAAGCATTTTTGTAGTTTTAAAACAATAAATTGGAGTTATCTTTCTTTGTCCAGAATGGTTGTTTAATCACATAAAACCAATGCTTTATGAATCTTCTTTGAAAATTGGAGTTATCTTTCTTTGTCCAGAATAATAATTGAATCAACTTAAATCAATGCTATATATAATATATAATGCAATATCCACTTTTACTACCAACTGATAAATTTAAGCAATCTTTACCATTCAGTGATTACAAGCACTTTGATTACCACTCTAGGATTATGCCCCTTTACAAGTGGAAAAGTTGAAGATTTTTTTTTTGTTATATGCTAGCGGGGGCATCATCTGTGTCCCTTTGGACACATTCCCCATTTATTTTTTTAGAAGTTACTATAACCATGACTGTATGACATTTTTTATTTTAATACTTTATGATATATTTAAATGAGTAGTTATTGTTGCAAACTCCATTAGAAATTTGAATTGAGATCATTTCTGGAATAAGGGAAAGGGGGAGGTGAAAAAAAAAAATGGGGGGGGGGGAGTTAATTTTTCTCATTTCAGATTTCAGAAATTGAAAGAGGATTAATATTCAACAGCATAGTGAATTGCTCAATAGCAAAAAAAAAATTAAGTTCATTAGACCACATTCATTCTGTGTCCGAAACCTATAGATGCTGTGTCAACTATTTAATCAAAATCTAAATTCAGAGCTGTATCCAGCTTGAATGTTGTGTCTATACTTGCCCCAACCGTTCAGGGTTCGACCTCTGCGGTCGTATAAAGCTGCGCCCTGCTGTTGATGACGTTGAACTTGAAACTTAGTACACATGTCCCCTTTGAAATTATCTTCCTAATTTATATGCTAAATTAGAGTTTAAACTTCAATTTTACAGTCCACTGTAACATAGAAAATGATAGTGCAAGTGGGGCATCCATGACACATTCTTGTTTTCTATCTATTTGGATTTTATTTTCTGTTATACAACAGCTAGTTTGAACTCTTTGAAGAGAACTCTAAAGAATGGTGGGACTCAAATGGTGTCTGTTAGTGTGACTAAAGAGGATATATCTGTTGCCATGACAATGGTACAGCCTAGTGGTATGAGAGAAGTACAGCTAGAGATTCCTCAGGTATTATTGCAAAATGTCTGGAATAATGAATCTATAATCTACAATTTCAAATGTACACTGCAGGCTTCGGTATTTTGATTGATTTTTTAGAACAAAACTTATTGTAAAAGTAAAGATAGATATCATCATTTTAAAAGAATTTTTAAAAGAAATAACCACCAGGATTTCAAGTTGCAGACTTTTTTTTTTGATAGGCACATGGAAAAATATTAATTTGACAATTTTTTTGGTTATTTGATTGACTAACTATTAATTTACCATTTTGAAATACTTTAAACACTGGAAATATTTTACACTCAGGGCATAGTTGTTCTTAATTATAGTTGACATATAAATACTTATTGGAATTTTGTTTTTTCAATGCCTTTTAAAATTTGAATGTCACTGTTGAGTCTTCTGTAGTGACATTTTATGATACAAGTAATAGGACATTTAGATATTAAGCCTGTTGTAGATTAACAATCTTATAATATGGACCAGTAAAGTGCTGTCCTTCAAATTTGTTATTTGATTTATCCTATTTAATAAAACACAGAACAATTTTTAATTAAGGTTCTTTGGAGTGACATTGGAGGACAAGAAGAAATTAAATTAAAGTTGAAGCAGGCAGTAGAATGGCCACTGTTACATCCTGAGGCCTTTGAGAGAATGGGAATTAGTCCACCACGTGGTATATTGATGTATGGTCCTCCAGGATGTTCCAAAACCATGATTGCTAAAGCCTTAGCTACAGAAAGTGGACTCAATTTTATTGCAATAAAGGTAATTTTAAGCTTTTTATCATACAGTGGATTCGTTGATATGTGAGCTCAGTAGAGCTTATGTTGTATGTCAATTTGTTTTTGTACTATGCCAACTTTGAATATATATATATATAACGTCACGGTACCCAAATTGCACCTATTTAGCAAAAATAGCAGAGGAAATCTACGGAAACGTTGCCATGAGACGCCATCAAAACGTCATCTTTTTAAAATTAGCAAATACAATATGTTACACGTATCCATTTCTTAAAAAAATGAAGAGTAAGCATGGACTAATATTCAATTGTTCAAAATATTTAAAGAAATTAAACAAAAGCTCGGTTATTCAACATTTGACGATGCGAATTTAAGCATGGATGCAATTTGGGTACTCCTCATTACAGAATCATTGATGGTTTGGAGGTCAGTTCAGACCATTTTTTCTATGATTCCACATGAATTCAAAATTAAATTGGTGAAACCATATAGTGAATAATGATACATCTACAAAATAAACACATAATAAAACTTTTGTCTAAAGCATAAATAAACATAGGTTAAAAAACTGTCAAAATAGGTGCAATTTGGGTACCCTCACATTAGGGTGGTAATTTCCATTGATCTAATGGGTAATTGTTATCAATGAGTTTAAGAGTTCAACTACGAAGAAATTTTCAAATGGCTTGTATTCAAAATTTATTAAAAACAATAAAATAAATATGACAGTGTCAACCAATGAAACATTGGCACTAATACTGGATATCATTATTTATATTTTTTTAGGATTCCACTACATGTATTAGAAAAAAAAATGTAAAAGAATAGTGACAACAACAAAAGAAAATGGCCTTAAGGGAACATGGTAACAATTTGTGTTTAAGGCAGTTACAAAATTAATCCCTCTTTTTTAAATAAGTCATCTATAAACCTATTGTTTTTATTTTTACAGGGACCTGAGCTGTTTAACAAGTGGGTTGGAGAATCAGAAAGAGCAGTAAGAGAAGTGTTCAGAAAGGCAAGAGCAGCAGCGCCATCTATTGTATTCTTTGATGAAATTGATGCCTTGGCTGTAGAAAGGGGCAGGTAATAGAGGTGCTTTTTGTAAAGTTGTATATGATGATGACCAGAAAGTAACTTTGTGGGTTTATGCTGTGAAATATTGTTGAGGGAAAATTGACAGTTATATAACCATTGTTGTCAAGACTTAAACATTGGATATTTGATTTGTCTCATTTAATATTTTAAGGAGATATGGTATGATTGGCAATGAGACATCTATTCAACAGAGTTAAATATGACACACATAGAAGTAAATAAAGGTCACTGCACACCCTTCAATAATGAGAAAAAAACATGTTGTATAGTTGGGCATAAACATGAAAAATGTAAGACAAAATAAAACAAGACAATGTTGGATAATGGAACCATACATAAGAATATGGATACTCCTAAGGGAAAAGACTTTTTATCACAACTATTCATTATAAGAAATTTTATTATAAAGAGTTCTTTGTTCATGTTGATAATACTGTTTTGTTCTTTCTTTAATGATAGGAATTTTAAATGTTTTATTATAGTTCTGGTGGGAGCAGTAATGTTGGTGACAGAGTCCTGGCTCAGTTATTGACAGAGATTGATGGAGTTGAAAGGTTAAAAGATGTCACAATTGTAGCTGCAACAAACAGACCGGATATGATTGACAAGGTGAGGTTCAAGTTAATAGGTTAAATAATGTCACTAATGTTACTGCCATCACATGACTTAATATACAAAAGATCATGTTTAGAGATTATATCTTTGAGTCATACCAGTTGTAATGTATACGGCAACAGATTTTTTTTTATATTATGTGTTTTGTTATGTAACTATAACCTATCATTGAATCTGAATATTGCTAAACTTAAATGAGCTGCTACTTTTGTGTAAAATTGCTTGTTTAAATACAAGTGGGAGTGCACCAGGATCTCCAGAGCCAAAAGTCTGTGATCCTAACTTTTCATTCTAGGATGCATCCATCTAGCAGTATGGGAGTGATCATTTAAAAAATAACCATATAAGGCCCCTTTAGGTTCAGGAAAATTAATAGAAAATTAATTGCCTGTTTTATAGAGATTTGATACACTTCAAAAATTTTTTTTTAAAACAAGAAATTCTTTTCAACACTCTTAATTTCATCTTTTAAACAAGGAGATTTATGTAGCCTAATCTGGAATTAAAAAAAAGTATCAATCATTTCTACATGGCATACAAACCATCGAACCTAATTGTGTGATAAATCCTTTTAAATCAAATTATCTGGCTTAGATATATTTCTTGTTTTTATCATTTTGTAGGCTTTAATGCGACCAGGTCGATTAGACAGGATTCTGTATGTACCATTACCTAATGAGAAAACAAGGCATGAAATTTTGAGAATTAACCTGTGTAAAATGCCAGTGGAGAGTTCTGTTGACATTGATTGGATTGTACAGAAAACAGAAGGATATTCTGGAGCTGAGGTAATTAGAAATAAAAGAAAGGGAAAATAACAAGGGTGAAATCATAAAAAATAGACAATATCATGGCCAAAAAATAAAAACCCATGAAAAAGACAAATAATTATAACTTATTAAACACAAGTTGTAAACATATAGATTTTCCATGAAAAATCATTGAAAAGGGGTTAAATTCCATAAATTATTGGACAGGAAACATAGAGCGCATACATCGACAACAATGATCTTTTAAAATAATGTTTGTGAAGACATTTCACATGTCTTATTTGAATATCTAGTTTGTTGACGCCTGCACTCTATGTTTCCTGGTCCTTAATTTAGTTGAAATCCAGCTGATTTTGACAAATTTCACCAAAATCTCTAATCTTGAACGTTTTTGGATGTAAAATTCAACGTGTTAGAATTAAGCTTTGACATAAAATAGTTCTATTTAACTTTCTCACATGTCTTTAAGTCAACTTAAAATAATTTTTGTCTTGTAACATTGAACTTTATAATCGGGGCCAAATATGGCCCTTACCGAACTTACTCCTTTAAAAGCGCTTATTGATTTGAAACAAAAATGAGAAAATACTTCAATTTTAGTTTTATGGGTTCACATTTTATATCTGCAACCATTTCTTAAAGAATAATCTCATTTAAATACAATGTTTAGAGGATCTGTTTTAAATACATTAAACAAAGAACCATCATATGTTTTATTCCCTTTAAAATTGAGAATGGAAATGGGGAATGTGTCAAAGAGACAACAGCTCCACCAAAGAGCAGAAAACAACTAAAGGCCACCAATTGGTCTTTGACACAGCAAGAAAATCAAGAACCTTGAGGCATGCTTCGACTGGCCTCTATAAACAAAAATGTGTACTTGTTCAGTGATAAAATCAGATTTTTTTTAACTTTTGTTTGGCAATTGAATTGAATTTGTGAGCTCCATCTGTCCATAGGATTTCAAATTTATGATTTTTTTTTGTGTTCAGAGGTACATGTAATAGCTTATAAAATGTTTTTCTTTTACAGATCTGTGCTGTGTGCCATGAGGCAGCAATGAGTGCTTTACAAGAAAACATTGATGCAAAGCATGTGAAATTAAAACATTTTAGTGATGCGCTGACAGTGGTGACACCTAGAATAGATTCTGATCTTATTAAATTTTACAATGACTATCAAACAAAAAGCGGAATAAATTCTATATGAGTATTTTGTTATTAGACTTTAACATAGTATTTAAAAATGTGTACCTAGGGTATAAATTTTAAGCTCTGATGATATTACAAATTTTCACTTCTTAATCTTGGTATATAATTGCATGAACAGCTCATTTAACATATGATTTTTTTAGTACGGAACAATCCCAAACAAATTAAGTGCTATTTTACTTATTTCAAATAACTGTAAAGTTGTAGCACCCTTAGTTTGCAGTACAACATTTGTACTCTAAGTCGGAAGTACCTGTTTTGTACTAATATACAGATAGTATTTTTTTTTAACTTTTTGATTCAGGCCTCACTGATGAGTGTTTTGTAGATGAAACGGGCGTCTGGCGCAGATATCAAATTGTTATCCTGGTATCTATGATGAGTTTAATTATTATCATACTAATCATATGCTGCTCTGTTTAGGTCTTGCATTATTTTGTACTTTTTCTGTAAAATTTCAAGAGTACTCAATAAGTATTATATATTCTATGTGATAACACTTTTAGTACGCATAAGAATTTTATGTACAAGTTGATTGGTGAACATTCAATAACAAATATTTAATGAATGCTCAGGAAGAAATCAAATAAACTTTTTTGGTAATATCTTCAAATTTAATCCACCTTCATTAAGAGCTGGAATTTCGAAAATCATTGGAAAATGAGGGAAGGTGTATTATACTATAGATTCTGAACCTTTATCTTTCAACAGGCTTCATATAAACCACATAAAATTTGTTGATAGGGATCTTTAATGGCTAGAGAGTGTGGCAATCTCCCTACTGAAGACATTTTCCCTATTTGGACAAGAAGGGATTGCATATTTATATATTCATACATCCTGCAAACCCAATGGACATCCTTCATTATTAAAGGTTATGACGGATTTGAGAATATTCTTAAATTATCGTTCAGCTATATAGATGATATCTTTTCATTAGATAAGTTCAACAAAAGTTGAACACATTATATTCCATCAAAGAACTGTATACAGATGAAACAGATAAGCTTTTATGATATTATGACCTTCATCTAGAAATCTAAAAATTGTCAATCAAAACTATTTTAGAAAGAAAAATCAACGACAAGATTGATTTTCAGTTTTCCTATTGTGAACTTTCCATTTCTATGTAGGAAAGATACCAAGGCATCATTACATAAAAAAGTAGACTGTGCATTAAAAATTCCATCAAAAATATGCTAGAAGTTGGATGTGTCGGAAGAATAGGCAGTTACTGCTCCAAACATGTCATCTGATAATCTGATAATAGGTGGCTTACGGTAATAACACAATCGAGTAAAATTGATGGACCTTCATTTTCTATCATAGATTTCTTGGGAGAAGGTTGCTGCTAATTAGTAAGTTATTCAATCAACGTTCCCTATAGTAAATTTGTAATTGTCACTTCCGAAGTTTATGGGCGCCTTCATGATTTGATTGACCCTTGTGAAATATATGTGTCACGGATATATTTCAACTGTCATCCCATGTTTTCCCCTTCATGTAACATCAACAATTTGATAGAAATGAAGTTGGATATAAGTATAGTGAAATGGAACATCCTACTGTCTACACATATATATATATATGGACATGCAAAAGACAACAAGATCTGATCAATGATGAAACACAGAATATACTATCATTAAATTACACATGCAATATTTTATTCACATTTGAGTTTTATATAATTTATGGTCAGAGTTAACTGTTGAGATATCATGTATTTTTACATTCATTGTTCATAACTTAAGTATCAAAAGTTTAAGGATGTAAAAAAAAAACTCATCACAGATTCCAGGATTAGAATGTTTTTCTTTTGTTCCTGGAAACTATCGAAAAATTGTGTTCTTGAAAATAAGGTACCTAGTTACAACCAAAAAAACTCTGAAGAAAACAACTGCATCAAATCGATATATAAAGAATACAAATATTTCTCGATATTGACAGAGGTTGACAACTTCAAACTTGAATCTATGACAAACGTGATTATTTGAACTTGTCCAATTGTCCACTTCCCATTTCTCAGCATAACATACCATCTGTTTAATTGCATAGGGTTTACAAATCTTTGTTAATTTGTTATGTTTGTGCATATTCGCTCTTTACAGACTCATTAATAGGGGTGTGCACCTTGGACAGAAACTGCCACAACACAGTTGGAAAATGACAAAATGCCCGGGCAATCCTAGTCATTTAAGATTGGAGTCGAGAGCACCCACACTCTCGGGGTTCGAACTCACAACCTCAGCGTTGACCGACTAGTGATAACAGAAGTAGAAATAATTGGACCACTTAGCCACCGAGGCCCTGACTTTCATTCAAGTGAAAGGTTAACTAGCTATCAAATAAGGTTCATTCAACCCTTTTCTACATAAGAATGCTTATCAATTAATGACTTTTCCTTGAAACACTTCTTTTTTGGTAAAAAGCATTTATCGAAAAAGGTCATAATTCATGCGTTATTAAAATGCGTTAAATCTATGGTAATTATCGGGCGAACTTGTATTCAACCAGGCATAAATAAGGTGGAAGATACCATACATGCAAAGTAAGAAAAATGATAAATATTATGTACTATCATTATTTTTTATATGTGCATTCATTTTTTTTTACTTTTAACATACATTTTAATTACGTATATATGCTCTCACCTGATAAAATATGCAACAACAAAATCATTAGGAACAATACCAGCCATCTCTTTCTCATTTCAAAAGCTTTTTTTTTAAACTTTGACAACAGAAAAAAAAGTACAAAATTGTGTGATGTTAGAATGGTATGTACATTTACTTTAGACATTAACAAGCCTTAATTATTCGATCCCACATGTTGCCTTTTGTAGATATCATTAAAACACAGTACTTGTTCTTTACAATGTAAACACATAGTTTTATCGACAAGAAACTAAAAAAGACAAATATTGCTAATGAAACGAATTCATATTGCCGTTCAACTTATTTGAAATACAGATTTTTTTCTAGCATTTAAAGTATCATTAACCGATCATTAATATCCATAAAAGAGGGACGAAAGATACCAAAGGGATAGTCAAACTCATAAATCTAAAACAACTGACAACGCCATGGCTAAAAATGAAAAAGACAAACAAACAACAGCACACACGACACAACATAGAAACTAAAGAATAAACAACACGAACCCCACCAAAAAACTAGGGGTGATCTCAGGTGCTCCGGAAGGGTAAGCAGATCCTGCTCCACATGTGGCACCCGTCGTGTTGCTTATGTGATAACAAATCCGGTAAATAGTCTAATTCGGTAGGTCACATTCATGAAAGGGAAGGGGATTGTAGTTACGACGTAAGGAACATATCCGATATCATTTGTGAAACGGTTATTCCATAACGGTCAACCAACTCGTGATGGCGTCCGTAAAATTTACAAAGGGATGATTTCAACGTCACCATTTGGAACTCTTGGTTTAATAGCTTCCTTGTGAGCAGTAACCCTCTGTCAAGAAAATCATGATAGGAAATGCAAGCACGGGAATATCGCATCAATTGGGAGATATATACCCCGTATGCAGGTGCTGCTGGAATGTTGCTACTTAGAAATGGAAAGTTCACAATTGGAAAGCTGAAATCATCTCTTTTGTCGTAAAGTTTTGTTTTCAACCGACCCTCAGTGTCAATTTCTAGATGTAAGTCAAGATATGAGGCCGACTTAACTGTATCTGTATTATCCTTTATCTCTAGCTCGATTGGATAGATGCATTCCACACAGTCACCAAATTTTGAATTATTTAGTGAAAGAACATCATCTATATAGTGAAAAGTGGAGTTAAAGGATATTGCTAACTTCTTTTCTTTCTTCCTAAGAAGTTCCTGCATGAAGTCAGCCTCATAATAATAAAGAAACAAGTCGGCAAGTAGAGGGACACAGTTTGTTCCCATTGGAATGCCGACAGTCTGTTGAAAAACACGTCCTCCGAACGTAACAAATATGTTGTCAATCAAGAAATCAAGCATCTTGATAATATCAGTTTCAGAGAATTTTTTGTTGGAATCAGAGTGATCCTTTACAAAGTAGGATTTATCCCTCCCTAAAACAAGATACTTGTATCTACATTGGCCATTCTTTTTTACGAAGCAAAGCAATACCAACTCTTTTAGTTTGGAATGTGGAATACTGGTGTAAAGAGTAGAAAAGTCAAATGTTTTAATACTGTTACAAGATGAAAGAGAGTTAGATTGTATGTACTCTAAAAGATCTTTGGAATTTTTAAGTATCCACATCTGATTCACGCCCCCTTTAGAATAGGCAGTTTCACAATAACTTTGAAGCCCATCTTTGATTGCTGATAAAATAGATGTTAATAATTTAGAAAGAGGTTTCGTGGAGCACTTGGAAGACCCAGCAATATACCGTTGTTTGTTAGGACACTTATGTAGTTTAGGTATCCAATACAGTGATGGCAGATCCAGTTCTTCATCTTTGGTTGAAATTCCAAAGGAACACAGAACAAACCTATGATTATCCAGGATTTCCTCTTTTGTAAGTGTCGTGAGGGTATATGTTGGGTTTCCAAGTGAATTGTCAATACCTAATTCGTTTATCAAGCATAAACGGTTCAGAAATGTTAACATTGGTAAACTATAAGAGATGTGAAAGATACAAAAGGGATATTCAAACGAAAGTCGAAACTTGACAAGAAACGAAACGACAAACAACAGTACACAAAACTTAATACAGAAACTAAGTTAATACATGATATATTGAACTTGGTAAACTACTAGCACCTTTATTCGAAATGACAGACGTAATTATATTAAATAAACAATATGTAAAATAAAATGTCCTTCTATTTCCTAAATACTTATCAAAAGTGTACATCAGTATCATGGAAGGAGGAAACTTAATTTGGTATGAAAATCATTGACAGGATAATAATTAAATGAAAAGGTGAACCGGAAAATACGAAGACGATACTTTTTGTTATAACAAAAGTCAGCTCCTATTTCTAGTTTCAGATTGGTTATTATTGATGTGAAATTTAACCCTCTAAATTCAAAGGCATCATATTTTCCTTCGCAATAAAGTTACAAGGTTGTTTCAATCTTTAGATTTCTATTCCCAATAAAAGATATGTTAGTGTAAAGTTGAAAGCCAAAATTAATTGACTTATCTCATTTTCAATGCACAACATTGACGAAACCTTGTCATCTCATGGTCTACCGTTTTGTTGATGGGGAAAAACGAAGTAAAGTACTCTATGAATAACATCTCTACGACATTTACAAAATAAAATGAGAAGCAATTTCATCTGTGGGTTAGATTAATTTTGACGAACATAAAATGAAAGAATTGAAGAAAACTAAGTTGAAATCGTGTACGGAATAATTAGACCAACAGGAAAACGAAAAGCTTTGCTATATCTTTTCATGTATAATGAGGTCTACATCGTGTTTATATGTTTTTTTGTTTAGTTATTGGTGAATAGTTTTCGTGGTTGATTTTAGTAATTGTACTTACATCATGTTCCAATTATCTGATTTGGCTCTTCGAATTTGGATATTTTTTAATCCAACACACAAATATTCTGTGTTTTGCGGTGACCAATCCAGTTTTGATGCTCATATAATTAACTTTTGATCCATATTTCACCTGACATAAGGTATTCCAGAAACACGAGATTTGTTTACTTAATTCGAAATCAATCTTACCATTTAATTATTCTTTGTTAGGATGTGAATTAATTTACCAACATTACCTGTCAATCAATATGAAAGTTATATGTGGCTTATTATTCTATTATTTTTTGTTAGTGTAAACAGTTAAAGTTTGTTTGATTATTTCAGATTTATAATCAAAATACAACTAGAGAATATATTAGCATATAAACTGCGTAGGAAATATATTGTGAGCCACAAAAGCGATGTTTGCAACATATGTTTTGTATTTTTGATTTTCAGCAATTAAGATATTTTAAAGGGCAGTAGCTGTAAAATTCATGTAAACCAATTTCACTAATTATCATATTTGATTTATATAAAATTAATAATTTTCTATTGAAAGTCTAAGATAAAAAGTATACAGGTCGTGAGCTCGATAATATGTAGCTTCTTTTCGTGTGTATTTTAGTCTAGACGCCATCTATTTAACTATCGAGTTGACACCCGAACACCTCCGAAGACCATATAAGCAATATAAACATAACTGTATATAGATATAAATAGATAAAGCAACTCGTGCAATTAGATTTTTCATGGTCTGTTTTCTTTCATATTATATAACATTTTTTGTGGATCGAATCAAAAAGAATGTTTCTTATAAAAAATAAGAGGTGTTATGATTGCCAATGAGACAACTATCCACAAAAGACCAAAATGACACAGACATTAACAACTATAGGTCACCGTACGGCCTTCAACAATGAGCAAATCTCATAACGCATAGTCAGCTATAAAAGGCTCCGATAAGACAATGTAAAACAATTCAAACGAGAAAACTAACGGCCTTATTTATGTAAAAAAAAATGAACGAAAAACAAATATGTAACACATACACAAACGACAACCACTGAATTACAGACTTCTGACTTGGGACAGACACATACATAAATAATGTGGCGGGGTTAAACATGTAAGCGGGATCCCAACCCTCCCCTAACCTGGGACAGTGGTATAACAGCTACAACATAAGAACGAACTATAAAAATCAGTTGAAAAAGGCTTAACTCATCAGATGGACAAAAATACAAGTGGACGTGGTTCTTAGCTTATTTTGACAAAATTGAACCATAATAGCTCATAAAAGCGAATAATTATTTCACTATTTCACTTTCATTAGTGATTGAAACAAAACAATCATAGTTTATGTTTTGTATATACATGTATCACGTAGCTAGTGCCCCTTTAAGGCAAGCAATAGTATATATAAAGTAACATAAAGATGTGTTTTTGTGAACAAATTGGTATTAAGCTTCAACGTTTATCAATAACTATAGATATTTGTATAGAGTTGATACATTATGGTTAAACAGTAAAAAGTCACCAATATAAGTTTTTGTTTTATAGATTTAAAATTTTAATATTTCTAAGAAAGACGTAAACCTGTAAAGTGAGCAAACGAAGACATGTCTATTGCTTCATCCAATTTACATGTTTGTTTTTAACCGCGTTTCGGGTATTCTATAGGCGATGAGACATTATACCTAAGGTATTTCAGCATATGAAACTCTTTTCAGTAGAAAAGGACGAAGTAATATTAGCCTTTTGATACTTATTTCAATCACAAGGAAGTTTATTTGAAAAGCAAACTCTTTGAAAGATCTCTTATTTTATATTTCTCAGAACTATTGTTGTAACATCATTCTTCTTTAGAATTTATGTAATATTTCCCTTCTTTCGGGTTTCTTATAAGTCTTCCTGTAACGGCATGAACCGATTGCATTGTTTTAGGTTGTCACTAAAAACTATCTTGGTTTTTGGAAACATTGACATAGCATTCATGCGCGTCAAAAAGGCTAACTCGTAATATATTTTTTTTTATTGATTTTACATCTTTAGTAAATGTTTCATCGAGGAAGGTTTTATCTTTCAAAAAGATCTGAATTTTATTGGAAACAAACACATAATGATACAAGTCATAAATTTCTTTTCTTTCTTTACAGTGTTAGCGAATGAAATAATTGCTGTATATGAATGGAACGCAGCTATTGGATAGTTTTAATATGTAACAAGGACGAAAGCAAATACAAACTGTGTATATAAATTGTAAGTCACATAACTATTTTTCATCATAAAAACAAACCAGCAACAGATCAAACCTGAGCCTAGTAAGTTTTTAACTATGATATATGTTTTTTTTAGCTTTTCTTTATTATTATATTTAATCAACATCCAATGCCAAAGATTGGATGCATATTCAGGACGGGAACCAATTGAAAATACAGTTTTGACTGCTGGATAGCAATTATTGTCAATTCATCTATTATTGTCAGTTTGTTTTTGATTTATGAGTTTGACTGTCCCTTTGGTATCTTTCGTCCCTCTTTTATGTCTATTTGGTTTGATTATCAAGTTTTATCACTATACATTTTTTAACGGTAGTGCAGACAAATGGCATACAAACACGAATGTTTTGTTAGCTATAAAACCAGGTTAATATTAAATTTTAAGCCTGGTACCTTTGATACTAAGTAGCCAATTAATCACCATTTTCTTCTGAAAAAGTCAGGAATATGACAGCTGTTTTTCACTCGTTCTGTTGGTTTACAACATATGAGTTTGTCAGTATATTGAATTTTCCTTTAGAATTGCCTTAAAGCTAGGTCGGTATTCTTATTACCTTTTAAAATTATTTCTAACACATATACTAATACTTATTCATAAAAAAGAGTCTCATAGAAAGATTTATGATTGCATGGAATTCCATGTTTTTCTATGTAGTTTTTGTCGAGCCTGCAACTTTTGTTGCAGAAAGCTCGACATAGTGATAGTGATCCGGCGGCGGCGGCTACGGCGGCGGCGGCGGTGTTAGCTAACTTCTTAAAAGCTTTATATTTTAGAAGGTGGAAGACCTGGATGCTTCATACTTTGTATATAGATACCTCATGTTACGAAGTTTCCGTCAGTCACATGTCCAATGTCCTTGACCTCATTTTCATAGTTCAGTGACCACTTGAAAAAAAAGTTCAAATTTTTTGTAATGTTGAATTCTCTCTTATTATAAGTAATAGGATAACTATATTTCATATGTGCGTACCTTGCAAGGTCCTAATGTCTATCAGACAGTTTTCACTTGACCTCGACCTCATTTCATGGATCAGTGAACAAGGTTAAGTTTTGGTGGTCAAGTCCATATCTCAGATACTATAAGCAATAGGGCTAGTATATTCGGTGTATGAAAGGACTGTAAGGTGTACATGTCCAACTGGCAGGTGTCATCTGACCTTGACCTCATTTTCATGGTTCAGTGGTTACAGTTAAATTTTTGTGTTTTGGTCTGTTTTTCTCATTATATGCAATAGGTCTACTATATTTGTTGTATGGAATGATTGTAAGGTGTACATGTCTAGCGAGCAGATGTCATGTGACCTTGACCTCATTTTCATGGTTCAGTGGTCAATGTTAAGTTTTTGAGTTTTGGTCTTTTTATCTAATACTATATGCTATAGGTCAACTATATTTGGTGTATGGAAATATTTTATGATCTTTATGTCAGTCGCGCAGGTTTTATTTGACCGTGACCTCATTTTCACGGTTCATTGCACTGTGTTAAGTTTTTGTGCTTTGGTCTATTTTTCTTAAACTATAAGTAATAGGTCAACTATATATGTTGTATAGAAGCATTGTTAGCTGTACATGTCTGCCTGGCATGGATCATCTGACCTTGACCTCATTTTCAAGGTTCATTGGTCTTTGTTTAGTTATCTTGGTTAATGTTAAGTTTATGTGACAGTTGTAATCAAGCTTTATATTTAGGACTATCAACACAATATCAATGATTAGTATAGAAGGCGAGACATTTCAGCGTGTGCACTCTTGTTTTTGTTACTGATCTATGAACATTGACATCTTCCTTGAAATCGTCCATTTCATGAATGTAAACTACGCACAAACATTCATTAGGTATCACTAAAAGATAATATAAATATTAGATACATAAGACGAAACAACGAAACCACTGTTGTCAGAAAAATATGAAACTACACCATATAACGTTTATCCAGATTTTTGTCATTGAAAGATAATGCTATAGATGACGTGATTAACATGTCCTCTAAGCCTTACTGGAATTTAATAATGATAAGTGAAGTATTACTTTTGAAACATATATTTTGAATAATTCTGCTTTATTTTCCAGGAATAAAAGTCAAAATGGCTAATACTTTCGTAAGTATTTCTGATTTTTTTTCCTTTACAAAAAGTTAAGCAAGAATTCCCCCCAGAAATATCTCGATTGATTTTCTGATACTAATGAAAACTGTTTAAAGTCTTTAAGATAAATGCATACCTAAGAAAATTACATACAAATTATCAATGATCAATGTGCATGAGGTTAATTTTAGGCGGATCCTGCCATACGGAGAATCATTTTACACGCAAATGCAGTTACTAGTATCAGAATTCTCAAAGTACTAAACACTTAACAGTTTAGCCTTGATCACCAATCCATCACATCATGGCCTTTCTGAAGATCATATAGAATGAGTCAGGATCCATTGCACATATCAATGTATCATTAACTCACAATAATCGACAAACGTATTGAGTAACACACTGAAAAATATTAAGGACAATAATTAAAAAAAAATGTACTGTTAGTTATTTTACGAACTTTTTACAGGTTACCCTTTCCTCATGGAATAAACGAATGATGGTAGGTGAGGAATTTGCCCTAGAGGTTAAGTGTAATAAATCAAGCCAAGCTAATGAAAAAGGGTAAGAATAACACATATCTCTGATTCAGTATAAATATAACTTCTTAAGGGTTTCCGCGGAACCCAGTGTCTTGCCTACTTTTGCTGTTAGTGGCAGGCTCAACATAAATGAGGAAAAAAATATTAAAATTTTCCTCTAGATACTACTATATTTTGATTGTAAAAGCTTTCTCTCCGAGTTTGGTAATACTCCAGAATGGTTTATGAATCTTATAGATGTTTTAAAAACTTTAACTTCAGACTGTATGTTATGTTAATTGAAAGAAAAACTAATTCCATTTATAAGTAATATACGGAAAAACAGGAAATAAATATTTACAATATTTTCTTCCATCTTTTGATTATAAACAAGCTTCTGGCCAGGTTGAGTACAATTCCATGATATATGAAAGTTATATAAAAAAAATAAATCTTTAACCACAGAGTGAATGAAATGTTAACTGGCAGAGAAACTAAGTCCATTTATAAGTAAAATACGGATAAACAAGTTTTTATACACAAATTTACTTCTGGATACTATCTTACGATCATTGACAAGCTTCTGTCAATGTTTGGTAGAAATCCAGGATCATTTATCAAAGTGATTCAAATTTAACACAAACAAGAATGTGTCCAAAGTACACGGATGCCCCACTCGAACTATCCTTTTCCATGTTCCATGGACCGTGAAATTGGGTAATTATCTAATTTGGCATTAAAATTAGAAAGATCATATCATAAGCAACAAGTGTACTAAGTTTCAAGTTGATTGGACTTCAGCTTCATCAAAAACTACCTTGACCAAAAACTTTAACCTGGACGGACGAACGGAACCACAGACGGACGAACGAACGGAGCCACAGACCAGAAAACATAATGCCCCTCTACTATCGTAGGTGGGGCATAAAAAAATTAACCACAGAGTGAATTTTATGTTAACTGATAGCAAAACTAAGTCAATTTATAAGTAAAATACAGATACACAGTATCTTTTTTGGTATACTTTTCTTCTGGATACTATCTTATGATCATTAATAATCTTCTGTCCAAGTTTGGTAGAAATCCAGGATAATTTAACAAAGTAATCATTATTTCTTAAACGTTACCCACAGAGTGAATACTTGTGGACGATGACGACACCGACGGAATGTATGATCAGTATGTCTCGAGTTTCCGACAAAAGTCGCTGGGTCAAAAAAAAAAAAAACACGAAATTGTTTTCAAAAATAAAATAATTATAACAAACTAGAAATATATAACATGGACATTACCCTTGTGGGATTATTATTTTTTGTCAATTAAATTCTTCAAATTACAGTTATATTACGTATCTAAATTTTGACCTTACTTTTCATTTGATCATATAAATATTTTCATTTGAAAAATTACAAAATGGCAGGTTCATTTCCAAATAGAGTGAATATTCATGCAAACAAGAACAAATACTTCTAAAATGTTCAAATGCAACCGTTCTTGCAATATAACTCAAAATGTATTCCCAAAGCATTAAAAGAAGGAATGAAATTAAAATTTCTTCAGTGACCATCGTGAACTGACTGATTTTTACACGATATAATCCTCAGTATGTATGTTGACTTTTAAGAGAACTCTTTGCATTGTCTTATACCTTGATCTGTAGTACATGTGTTATGTTCCCTTAATGTAAGACAACAATAAACAATCTGTTAATAGCACAAATACATGTTTACCAAGACCTATACGAACTTTTACAGGACTTTTTTCATTTTGTAATTAAAGTATTGCTAGCTTACAAGTAACAATTTTAATTGTCATAATGCAGAATTAATAAAGAAACATATAGTTACACTAATTTTTATAAATTGGACAAATATAAGACAAACAAAATGTAATGATATCACTATTTCTAGTTAGAATATGATAACGTTCATTTGTTGCTTTTTCTATGTATTCATAGCTATATACATAAATATTGTCTTTTCCTGTTGAATGTGTACTGTATGCATGTGTTCGTTTGAAAAATATCCAAAATGAATTATCCTCTTCAAATGAAGAATTGGATATTACTATAATTTCTTCCTTCATAAATCCAATACCAATTGGTACTGTTCCGTTTCAATTCTGACCGTTGCTACTAAACAATCAAGAATTTTAATGGTTTGTCTGAAGATGTACGTTCGGATTTCAAACTTTGCTATGGACACCATATATGAGTTCCACGACTCGGTTTCATAAAAACACTTTTGACAACCTTTAATGTTGAACACTTTATTTTGCAAATTTTTTTTTAAAGATTATAACGTTCGAAAAAAAAACCCATAAATATGTATCTTATATGTAGTAGTTATCTTCCTATTATCAACCAACACACAATTCTCTGTTTGGAGTTAAATTTTGTATTTAGAATTATTATGATTGAAATAGATATCAGTGATGGATCTATGAACATTGAAAGGGGTGTAATTTTTGTAAGCGGAATATTCTAAATACAGCCCGAAAATAAAATTTGTCAATCAAAGGGTGAGACCTCTATACCCCTCTCTCCCTGAATCTGCCACAGTTTATATTATTGATATACATGTAAAGTTGGAAGACGTTTCACATTTTTATTTCATTTTCATTTTAGTGGGTACTCAATAAATTTTCAACAAAGCAAAGACCAAAAGGACGGCATCATTTTCCATTTCAACCCAAGGGCTGAATCATCGCAAGTTGTCTTGAATACGTTGGCAAACAACAAAGCATGGGGTACCGAGACTAATATTCTGGATGACAACGTTGGAATGATTCATTATGAAAGCTCATTCAAATTGAAAGTTAAACCAATAACGGAAACCAAGGTGCATGTGTATGTTAATGACAAGTTCAAAACCGAATACGAATGCCAAGGAAAGAAAATAACTGATACCGAATATTTGATCTTCTCACCATATGTATCAATTCATCCATTATAAAAGGAAAAGAATGAAAGACCATCCCAGAACATTTTGACAACATTTTAAAATATAATTGCTTTTGATTGACGCTTTAATTCACATATAATCTGCTATAAAACATTATGCTGGTTCTTCGCTAGTATTTTCAATTATCTTTAAATTTACAAAATATTAACAATTCTTTCTTTTTAGCAAAAATATATTTGCGCCGTCTGAATTGTAGTTTTTAATAGATTTTAAAATAATAAAGCAATATAGTAACGTATTTATTTTCTATATATATTATATACATTGTGTCAATCTGAAATTAAACTATGTTTCAAAGGGACATTTGGAGGCTGGATGCAATGCAATCAGTTGTGACATTAATTCAATATATCATGAATCCTTACAAAGATTTTGTCCGTCTTTTCTTATTCATTTACACGCCATATAAAGCCTATTCTTTATTTTCATGGTAATTGACGTGTTAAATTGGCATTTTTCTCTATTGGTACCTTTAAATATGTTATAGTACTTCTACCAGGGGAATAAGTCGATAACTTCTGTTCTTTCTCGTATAAAAGAAAAAGAAAACCATTTGTTGTCGATCTCATAATTTACCCTTTTCTTTTGTTTGGCTGTGATATGTTTGCACTCTACACCATTCACCATTATACTGCAGATCAACACCGATAGTCAACTCATTGGAATACAAGCAAAAAATATTATATCACTTTTAGAACAGTACCGAGAATAATACATGTTGAGTAGTTAAGATAAAAATGAAAGTTTTGAAAATTCATATTTCTAACGACAAGTCATGCACCATATTCTTTAACTGATGATGCATCTGTTTAATTTGGTTTTATATTTTCATCTTTGCCAGTATTAAATAGATTTGTTTAGTTTTAAAAGATAAACAACTAGTAATCAATATAAGAAACATGGTTGGCGATTCAAAATAGAAAGATACAAACATTGTAGTAAACAATACAATACACCAATTAAAAAGAAACCTAATGAACATTCTATTACTAAACCTGGCTGTAAATATTCGATCTGTGTGTTTTAGTATTATATATATCAGTGTTTAATCCAGTGACAAAATATTGCTTCTTCTGTAAGCACTTGTAACTAGATCTTTTCAATGTTTTTCCCATTTTAGCAAGGACATTGTCAATAATTGATTCACGAAAAACGTTCAAAATAGAAATAAATTGAAATAAAAACAAAAATTCATCTCGATGTTATAATTTTTCTCCTTAAGTAGCAAACAAACGACGAGTACAGTAGGCTATATATATAGAATGTTAAATTGGTTTAAAATATTGGTATGCGAATAAATTCCTGAGGTGCTGTCTGTATACATCTCTGGAACATGTTGATTTGTCGTAGATATATACAGCTAGATAAGAGAAAATCAGGGGGAAAATTCAAATGCGAATAGACCGGAAAGACCTCAAATACTCGAGCCGACCTTTCATAAATTCACATCAACGATTGCGGAAATTATTTCAGGAAACAAGTGATGGTAGGGAAAATTAGTGACTCATTCTATTTTTCTTTTTCATTTATGGAAAATGGCCTTAACTTTCTTATCCAAAACATTTCCGATTCAAGTTTGTCGGCCATTAACCATCCCTCGTTGTGGTCTATGATAGTGATGGTTAGTATTTTTAGATCAGTTTTTGGCGACCCCATGTGATCTCTAATGACAGATTACGGGGATGTCGGGCTTGCATCTGTAGTTAATTTGATTACCATTCGTGCGTTTAAATTTGTTGAATAGCAGTTCTGTCTCGCCAACATACTGCATGTCACATCAACACTGAAGAAGGTATACAACAATCTAGGATTTGCAAGTTACATTGCAAATTAATGTGTACACATACCCAGTGGATTGGCAAGTAAATGTTTGAGTATTCAGTAATTGTTAGAAAGTCAGACATCGCCTGTTACCACACGACTTGCACCATACTGCAATTGAACAGCTTTTATTTGAGGAGACATCGGCTCTAACAAATAAGTCTTTCAGACTTACTGGTCTCCGATAGGTTGAGCTCGGAGGTTTGAGAAAGATCTGGGTAATTTTGGTGCTTAGCAATAGTCTACCAATTTGTACAGATCAAACGTGAAAGGTTAGGAAAGGCGGGATTGTTTATGAAAACATATACATTGTATATATTGTCCACGCTGTGCATAAAAAAGAATACAATAAGGAGGAAAATGCATTTTTAGTCTACTATTTTCCCCTATATATATATTTATATTAGTCATATATTACGCGGTGGTCTAGCTCCCAGGTGTAGTCACTTCAATATCAATTCATGCGTTTGTTGAATCGCTGTTCTGGTTCGCCAACATACAGCATACCATTTAAGAAAACGCATAAAATAAGTCCCTACCATCACATGTTTCCTGTAATTTGGGCTTCAGTTCAGGATACTTACAGTTTTAAAGAATTTAAATTCCTCCCACACATTAATTTTGAAAATAAGTACCAGGATATTGGTTAGTGATAATTTGTATAAAGATCAAAATTATTATTTTAGTTCGACTATAACATGTCAATATAAGAATCAATTGACATCATACTGATGAAGGATATTGTTTATCCACAATGTGAAAAAAAAAAGGTTCAAGATTAACTTTTTTTCTGGTCGTGTTTTAGACTTGCTTATTATATATCATATTTTGTAGTGCACTGTATCTTATTTCTATGAATCACCGCCTCGACAGATTTATCGTTGGCTGTTATTCAGACATTTTATATATGTAGATACTTAAGTTTGAAAAAAAAGATGAAGGCAAATGGTATATTAAATGCTTCAAAGTGCGGTGTAACGAAATATGTATTTTGAAGCGATACGGGATTCATTAGATAAAACTCACCATTTTGAACCACACGAAAATCAAGATTCAAACAAAATTTGTCAAGCAAATTATATTTTTTTTTTTTATTGTTACCATTCAATAAAAAAGGTTCAATTAAAAGTCTAAATGCTTGAGTTAATTTGACTGATTAAGGTCCATTTTTATTGGAGCGCTTTCTGTCTTAGAAGGATGTGATTTTGAATATTTAGTTGCATTTGCTTTATTCATTAAAAAATTTCCTTAATAGTGAAAAAAACCAAACTTTTCTGTAAATCAGTGTATGATGCTGTTATCTCACTGTTATATTTCTAATCTCCTGTTCACCTTATGACAAAGTTTAAGGCTTCTTTATTTTGAATTGAACTCTCTGTACATTAATTCTCTATCGAATCATGGTTGGTTATTTTCAATGTTACCTGTTTATTGATATTCAGCGAGCCAAATTGAGTTCACAAATTTTTTTTACATATCCTTTGTCATAACTCGAAAACGAATAAGCATGCATTTTCATCTAAGCCTGTGACTAATTAGGTTTGGTGGGTTGGCTGGTTGTGCAAAACATTGATGTACGAGTTAATACCGGAACAAATACCTGTTGGGTTTCTGATATTTGTTAAATACAAACTGCTAGGTTGTCGATGAAGCTCTGATTCTAATAAATCTGTAGATCATACATTTGAACTTTGTTTATTAAAAAAACAATTGATTTGAATACATTTTTAAAATCTTTATTAAAACTACTAAAATATGTTACACAGCAATACACTATTGTACTATAAATCGATTAAAAATAAAAAAAAAAGAAGATTAAACGGCTGTTATTAGGCATAACAATGACTATGGTCGTGAATGAATAAGTAACAGTGATCACGTATCGGAATCGGACCGTGAATGTAATGAAATACAGTTTAACCTAAAACCTTCGAAAAACGTTTTGTTTACAATATACGGGAATAAAACTTTTAAAAAAGACATGCGTCTGCCAAAATGTTTAGAAAATATGATCAGTTACTAAGAACATGCATGTATATGGACAGTTTTTGACAAATTTATATGCTTCTAAATTGATGAAAGCTTTCGAATATGTTGCAACTAAACTCAATCATATTTTTTAGAACCATCTTTTTATGATAATCTTTTATAAATTTTGCATAACAAAGTACCTACTTTAAAACAAAACGTTGGTACTTGTTTTACCCTCATGTCCCAACTCGCTTCAAGCATTATTCAATTCATTTGGGATTATAAATACAAAGAGCCTACTTTTTCGAAAAGTCACACTCCTGCTTGCTTCACTTATTTGGATGTCAAGTTAGCGTAATTTTTTTTTTAGGTAAGAATAGTTATCAGTATTTATTTAGACCTACGTAACTGAAGATTTTTATATGATTATATTGTGGTTTCATCAAAAGTACTTCATTTTTTTCCGTAATGTAACAAAATTTTTATGTCGAATGGTAGGTAATTCTATTTACTTACTGATTCAAGATCTTGTAATGTCAGATTCTAAATCATGATCACCGTTACGTTATCTTTCATACATATTTTCTTGATGTACATAATGAACACCGTGGAATAAAAATGATGTGTATATAGATTATATTCTCTATGAATAATTAGTAAATCAAATAGTAGTAAAATCAACAACCTAATTCAGCTACATGCTACTACTTATCGTATATTACTGTTGTAATCTGTTTCGAAGAAAGTCATATCGGTATTTCATATGTTTATCAATGTTTAATAATAGTTTCATTTTTAACAAAATCTCAAAATGTTCTTATCTTTTGATCAATTGTTTTAAGCTTATTGATAAAAAAATACTAAAATATTCAAATTGATTGATCGATTGATTGATTGATTGATAGTTCGTATTTAGCACCATCTTTTGCAGTACTGGTTATGTTATATCATTGTATTCAGTTTTATCGGGTCATATTTTCATAATTACAATTTCAAATATAAATATGTAATATACGACGTGTCAAAATAATCATATGTTAGTAATATTACTATAATAAATGTCTGAAGTATTACATAAAAAAGTGAAATATAAATAGTAATTAATATATATTTAAACGTGAACACCGACAACGCCATGGTGTTAAGTGAATGTAAAGACAGATTACATTGATTGAAAACTATGTACACATAAATTAACTATGAAATGCAAAGAAAAGGTTCTTTTTTACATACAGAAGGAACTTAACCATTGCCAAATTATTTGTACAAAACATGCAATAGTACAACACTTGTTTTGTAGTTGCGACTAAATACAAATGGAATCAAATTTCTTTTTAGAGGCATTTTTTTTTAAATTTTATAATTTTATAAGCAAAGATCAGTATCAGTTATGCACATACCACCACAACACTTGTCATTACACATACAACATTTTGTTAACTTATTAAAGAACCTCTGTGAGCATGATCACTGTAAAAAAATGGAAAATATCACCATATTCAAAAACTTATTACTGTAATAAATAAAACTGATAAAAAATAGATGTTCACAACAACCTTGTATGTCCTATTTACCTTCAAAGTTTGATGAAATTCTGTTGTGTGAAGTTGCTATGAAAACATGTTACAGCTTGTATCAGAGGTAACGATAGTATAACGCTGTTCATTAGTCATACATTAATCAAGCGAAAAAAATCCGGTTCACGAACTTACACCGAGTGAACACATCAAATATAAGAGAAAATCATTGGAACAACAGAAACACTGACTGCAATAAAAACAACCGCCAACATACATAGAAACGGACTATTTAGGATATTAAGGCCAATATTTTATGTTCAAATGGATATAACTTCTTGAAAATGGAATAATATTTTTCCTGTCGATATCCACATGAACGTAGTATGTTCATATTATCTTCACATTTTCTTTAAATTGTGGTGTGTGGATTTAGAGGAGACTGCTGCAAACGTTATTAAGGCGAAGTGTACGTAATTGCACGCCTCTAGCGGAATACGGGATTTAAAACGTTCATCGTTAGTTACGCAAGTTATCTCACTTACTCCAAGCAAGGAAAATGGACACACGAAAGAGAAACTACTTCGTGCAGTCTATCATGAATCCAACAGGCACGCATGTGCTGTCTTAAAACCTCATAGAAATTATATAATGGAGTATATCCGATCCTAATATTATAACCGATCAATTCATTCTGACAACGCTGTGTTAACCGGAACGAATTCAAACTCGATATTTGATTCATATAAAATTTAACAATCCAAGCATTAAAAAAGGTACCGTAACCTTTGGGCGGTAGAAATATTCTTTAAAATAAGTTAGTTTATTTCCTTATCAATTTATAACGCTTGAACATTTGTAATATATAGGAAGAGGGGTAATACACTCGCACGACTTTGCTACGACATTGTACGTTATAATAAAGTTATGGCGTCGAAGTTGTAGTAGCGACGTTACTGTAGACATCATTGACTTCGCCGAATATTTTTAATGTTCCGACCATAAATCTCCCACAGGGAGTAGCTTAAAAAGTAGCAAGGTTGCTTTCTTGACTTTCTTTGCACAGATGGATTCGTCTTTCATTTTTGAGTCGTACATCAAATTTAAAAAAAAAACATCTGTGGACTGAAAAAATAGAAATCTTGATAATGTAAAAATATCTGCTAATTTAGATTTTTCCACTATATATCCTTTGTATTTGTGGCGTATCATGCTGTTAATTTCAACGGCTCGTATCTCAAAAACGAAAACGGTTACCACTTATTTATTTTTATTTTCTGATGTAACTTTACAAGCAGAATTCATATGTGAAATTTAAAAAAAAAACCTGTTGATTAGTTTAATTACGTACACTTCGCCTTAAGGTCAAAATGTTAAGGCCAAAGGTGTATATCTAGACAACATATTGAATAATAATTTCCTGTCGATATGCACATGTACATCCTTGCTATTTCAAAAGTTTCGGGAAATTCTGTTCTGTTGTTTTATAGTGACTGACGGACTGACGCACACACTGACTTATAGACGGACGAGTAGAAGAATATTATAAAGATAACTGTAGTATATGGGATATTAAAATGTCACTCTTGAGGTAAAATATGCGGGATCAATTGTACTATGAAACATTCACGCGGACAAAATATTCGCAATTTGTTTCAAATTCTATCTTATTAAAAAAAAGAAAAAATTAACGGAGTAAAATTGATATAGATTGTTATAAACCGCAAAAAGAATGTTGACACTTTTTTAAGTAAATGTTGTTTCATATACATGAAATAAATATATTCCGTTATATTCTGCACTAATATATCTAAAAAATCTCACAGGTTAAGCAAAACCTAAACATAACTTCTAACTAATGACAAACAACAAAATATAATCAGCAAGATTTAAAAATTTAGTATTCTGGTTATAATGACACATTTGATCAAAACATCGGGGTTTGAGAGATAATTCATAATTAAATGCATACATTTATAAATACAGTTCCTAAAGTAGAAATGATCCAAAAATCAATCGATACATTTAAAACACTCTCTCTAATCATGGTAATGCTAAGCATAAAACAAAGTCCTTTTACTGAGTCGTACTATATCAATTAACACATTTAAAAAAATCCATATGTTAGTTTTGAATTTTTAATAGTTGTTTCAATCAGTAGGACCACACACAATACTCTGATTACTGCATATGCTCGATTATCTGAAATTATATGAACATTTAATGTTTGATTATTCTCTCTCTATACAATTTCTTTCACAATCCCAATGCGTTATTCGACAGGTGAAAGCAATATGATAAACAAAGCCTAATTGGTCGAGTGGTTAAGGACGATGGGCACATATAATGATATCAAAAACCCACAAATATCAACCGTCACTTGAAAGTTAATGATATTTATGCCATGGCGTTATCAGTTTTTCTCGACGTATGAGTTCTGAATGTCCCCTTTGGTATCTTTAGTCTCTTTTTCTCTTTTTATCAGATTCAAAACGTGATTTTTTTTTTCTTTTTGATTCGCATAGTTTAATGTGTCACATTTTGTGTGTGTTTTTTTTTTATGAACATCAACCATTTCGACAGACATTCTTTCCCTGATATAACAAAATATAACAAAACAATTCACATATTTTAAACAAGATATGTATATTTTTGCAATCCTTTACAAAAAAAAAAACCCAAAGTTAAGAAATGTATTTTCTATTATTGCAATTTTCTGTTATAGTGACACAAAATTAACATTTCAAAGTTGCCATAAAATATCTGGTTTATATTTTTAAAGTTTTCTTACTTTCTCATTCTTCATCCGAAGATTCATAGATTTTTTTCAGAATCAAACTCATCTGATGTACGAGAATAATTATCAGGTGTGTCTTCCTCTTTTGCTTCTATATATTTAGCAGTTTTGGCAGCCTAAAAGTTCAAATAACTACTACATGTACTAGTATATCTTTTAAATGTTTACGAATTCATCATCAATAGTTATTTATAAGACGCTTTTCGGTTGTCGAAACGCATTTTTATTACTAGATAGATAGTTTATTCTCATAAAACCACGCAAGTACAAAGGCTACAGAGAATTTAAAAATAAAATAAATCATATCATATGATTATGTGAAATTTTGTACGAGGATGCTAAAGTCTTGGAACATGCAATTTTCTTTTCTTTGGTATTAAGCGTTAGATGAATTCAAAAATAAAAAAACCCACCTTTTATCAATATATTAAATTAAATGTATTTTTTATCTTTTGAAACAAAAAAATAAATAAACAGGAAATAAAACAAAAACACTGTAAATGTTGGTAAAATTCCTACAGACAATTGCTTCAATAAGCGGCACGCATCTGCATCTGTATGAAGGAGGATCAAATTAGATTCTAATGTAACAACGTTTGTAACGTTTATTTTGATAACGCGGCGCCAGTAAATTTAATTTGCGACCATCAAATCACCAATTGATGCCGTATGGAGCTAACAATACAATACAGACATCTCCTAATTAGTTATACTAGGTGATAAAAGATTTGATATGGACAGGTTTTCAGACTATATCCACATACATGATTTTCGAATAGAAAAACAAAATGGAAAACTGATGTTAAAAATTCAACTTTATGTAAAACTTAATTTGATGCTTATAGATTGAGAGCCAACTGTGTCTTAATTTCATTACTTGTAACAAAATTATATTATAGGTTAATATGTATCAATATATGTAATATCAATTCATTTTGATGCGTAACGTAGCTCAAGAAGAAATAACCGTCCATCGTTAAAAGTAAAGTTTTAGCAAATGATATCAGTTGTTATTGTATTTATAAACGCAACACCTGCATAATCTATGCACATTCGAACATTAGTAGTTATTGATGTTAAGACTACAAATTTGGATAATAAGTAAAACTCAGATCACTATTGTTTAGGGAATTTAGTCAATATCAGAAAGTGGAAACCATCAAATTCAATATTGATGAAATGATGGACAAAACAAAAATGTGTTTTCAACAAAGAAACATTTAATTTTTCATTATGATAAGTGTCCTCCCCGGCATCTTATTATTGAAGGCGTTGCATGCTTAGTGCACTAATAGTCCCTCCAGGTCATTTGATTTATCGTAAAAATTCGCAGTATATTCAATAATTCGTTCTTGGTGGGATAATGTTCTAAACGACTGTTGTCGTTTTATATCCACAGCAGACGGAATAATAAGTGTACCACATAATAAAGTTCCTCTTGAGCTACTTTACGCATAAACATGGATTGATATTACCTATACTGATACATATTAACCTATATCTTGTATGCTACTTTCGATGTTTCCGATTTCTCTTGTACATTTACTCTTTTAACTACAAATGCACACAGTGGTGTATACCTAAAAAAAAAAGGCTAGTGAAGATTCATGTACTTCTGGTTTCAAACAATGACAGTTGTTCAACATTCTTTTGATGTGTTTGAGGTTTTGTTTTTGCCATTTGATTTTCCGTTTTGAATTTTCCTCGGAGTTAATATTTTTGCGATTTTACTTTTTTCATATCAAAGTCGAAGGAAGAATTCAATGTTGTGGAAAAGCAAATGGCAACTTATTCATTGCAAATGCAAGACGATACCTTGATTTGACTTGGAGGAATTATATGGTATACTGTTATCCGACGCAATGCGTTTCTTTTTAGGGCACAGCTGGAAGTTATTATCAACAAAGTTAACAAAAAAATGTATCAATGACTTAAGGAAATTTTATAATGACGTTTCGGTCTCGCTGAAATCTCGTTATGAAATTATTTCAAAAACATTTGATTCAAGTGAAAAATATCTAAAAATGGTAAAATAAAACTTAATTCTGTGAAAAAAATGTGAATTTACAATATGGAGTTTTCGAGTAATTAAACTTTCAAATTTAATAACCAATCAAGTGAGAAAATGGGTGGTGGGTACAATAAATGATTTTAACTAAAACGTGTACATCCCATATCACTTTTTTCTTTTCAAATTTCTGAGATATGTACTTTTTCCATCACTTATAACAAAGAAGTTAAAGTAATATGCATTTTGTTCTTAAAACAGAGAAAAAAATTGACAAAATTGACAGCATCGTAAAATTGCCACGACAACGCATCATAATATGATAGAAAATTCTTATATCAATTCCTATCTATAGTATGTCTAAGTCGTATTTTTTCAGATGTGTCCACTTCCCCGTTTTGAAAATATGAAAACAAGTTTCATTGTGGAATTGTGATTCTTTCCATGATAATAGCCCCAAAATAGGTGAAAAATTAATGAAAATAAGAAAATCATCAAAATTGAGCACTTTTAAAGGGCCGTAGCAAAACAAGAAGTGCAACCCCATATGCTTTTTTTTCCGCTTATTATATTTTCTCAGCCATACAAACACAAACATCAGGTAAAGAAAAAAAATTAATTCTAGACTCCTCAGAGGTGGACATCCTTAAACGAACGATTTCAAATTAAAATTATTCGGAAACAAGTTTTCCGTTGGGTGATAAAGTGATAGAGTTCTGGATTTCTGTTAATACTTTTATAAAGGCAGTATACAGACATTATCAAGATACACCAGAATACATGTTATATAACTCAGATACAAACATTGTTTGTACTGACTGCGTAAAAGATACGGTATATAATGTTATCGACAACAAAATAGTAGAAAATAAGCGGAAAATTTTACAACTGCCGTTTTTTTAGATTTTATAATTATTTATGATATTTTTTAAATATGTAGGGTCACCGTGATTTTGTAAGGTTCAAGTTAATTTTTATAAATTAAAAGAAAAACCAACATTGTTAATGAACAAAAAGAATTCCATCATATCATATTTGAAATGAACTATAAGTTTTATGATATTCTGTAAGAATATAAAAAGCAAAAATGTGTTATGGAGTAGTTTTTTTGATAAAAAAAAAATGAATTTCTTAAGTTTAGCTTAATATCGTTTATTTCCAACGAAATGTAAGTTTCTATAACATTACTTTATAAATCTTTCACGATCATGATTATCTTCCTTATGGATAAGTTGAAAAATTAAATTAAACAAAACAAATATTTAGCATATATAAAAGCAGTCAAAATAATACTATTTATAACTTCTTTCTACGTAAAGAGTTTTACACAATAATTGCTGTTTTGTATAAAATTATAGGATTTAAGCAAATAACTTGATCGCTCGTGTCCTGCTATTTTATTATCCAAAAGTGATATACAGTAAATATACCTGTTATACATCTTTGTCCAAAATACACTACATGCAACTTTCAAATTGTGGACGGCGTAAAAGCAATCCACATGTATGATACAGATCTAAGTATCTAATTATAACATACCTTATGCTCAATTTTTCTTAAATTGCCTTTCATTGTATCAAGTCTTTCGATTATCTAAAAAAGCAAATAAAACTATAGTTATAAAACGGGACTTTAACTCAAAATATATAGATTTGGTATATCACAAAACATGTTTAACCCCGCTAGCAAAAACCTGTAAACAGACTTATTCAGAACGATGCTGTTGTCAGGTTATTAAAGATGGCATATTTTGGTATTAATATTGATTTACTCATAGGATAATTGCATCATAAATACTCACACATTTTGTAAAACCAGTTGTTGGCATTTTACGGCTAATGTTCGTCTCATATATCTTATGATGGCGATACTAAACCCCTAACGGAGGGATTGAACATTATTTTCATATGCTTAATATATAATGTCAAATATAAAAGTTTTTCAGTAATATACCCGATAGGTTAAGCGTGGAATATTTTACTGTAATTAAAATACAATTGTTCATGATCTTTTGGCATCAAATGATAATAATGACAGAATTCAAAATACATTTTAATTTCAACAACATCGTTCCAATGGCAGCAATTCAAAAGAGCAAGATGTTTGAAATCATTATACATTTTATAGTTGAAATGAACCTTGAGAAAAACTATATGACATACATTTAAACGCTCAGAAAGACGTTGAACTGATAAAATCTTAGATTAACCTCCAGTTGAACAGGTGGTTTTATATTTCATTTTTTTCTCTTTTAAATTCCATAGCATATTCAACAAATGGCAGTTTCATATTTCCACTGAATGAATTAAAAAATGACTGATGATTAAATTGAAATGCAATTATTGTTCTACTGATTGATGTCTGAAGGAAAATGTAACTAAAAATTAACATGACATTCACAAACACTAATACGAACCAATTTCTTTAATTCTTTTAAATCCTTATCCATTTCTTTTTGT
Source organism: Mytilus galloprovincialis (assembly GCF_965363235.1). NCBI lineage: Eukaryota > Metazoa > Mollusca > Bivalvia > Mytilida > Mytilidae > Mytilus > Mytilus galloprovincialis. Next base: position 75,028,533 of record NC_134845.1, on the reverse strand, counting down.
CTGTTCAGAACCTTAACGATAAAGTGATATTATGTCTATTGAAGGTAATATCATATCTAATAGAACTGTACACTTCCTCATGGGGTTGAAACATGTTACATTTTCAATAATATGCAAGACAGAAATCCTGAACATTTCACTTAATCTAAGCACCTGTGTTCTTGTTGCGCAATCTTTGAGGTGCTTTATTGACTGTGATTTGTTTTGTCATCGTTTGTATTTTTGAAATATTTTTGTCGGTTTTGCCTTGACTTATGAATTATGATTGTCCCTTTTCCTTTTTTATAATTGTTCTGACAGCATGCAAACGCACGTGGGGACAATTTCATTCTAGTTCATTTAACATTTTGTTTTCACTTTTGGCAAAAAATACTTTGTTTTTTCTGTTGTAACTATTACATTTGCATGTTTTTTGTTTTTACTTTTGAGCTTCTTCTTTTTTATTATAATTTTTGTAGAATTTTACACTACAATTATTTTTATTTTGAAATATATATTTTTCTACTTGAGTCGCCGAAAATTCAACTAGAGGCTCTAAAGAGCCTGTATCGCTCACCTTGGTCTATGTGAATACTAAACAAAGGACATAGATGGATTCAAGACAAAGTTGTGGTTTGGTGATGGTGATGTGTTTGTAGATATTACTTTACTGAACATTCTTGCTGCTTACAATTATCTCTATCTATAATGAACTTGACCCAGTAGTTACAGTGGAAAATGTTAGTAAAATTTTACAAATTTTGTGAAAATTGTTAAAAAAAAATGACTATATAAAGGGCAATAACTCCTTAGGGGTCAATTGACCATTTTGGTCATGTTGACTTCTTTTTAGGTCTTACTTTGCTGTACATTATTGCTGTTTACAGTTTATCTCTATCTATAATAATATTCAAGATAATAACCAAAAACAGCAAAATTTCCTTAAAATTACCATTTCAGGGGCAGCAACCCAACAACGATAAGTCCGATTCATCTGAAAATTTCACGGCAGATAGATCTTGACGTGATGAACAATATTAACCCTGTTAGATTTGCTTGAAATGCTTTGGTTTTTGAGTTATAAGCCAAAAACTGCATTTTACCCCTATGTTCTAATTTTAGGCGTGGCGGCCATCTTGGTTAGTTGGCCGGGTCACCGGACACATTTTTTAAACTAGATACCCCAATGATGATTGTGGCCAAGTCTGGATTAATTTGGCCCAGTAGTTTCAGAGAAGATGATTTTTGTAAAAGATTACTAAGATTTACGAAAAATGGTTAAAAATTGACTATAAAGAGCAATAACTCCTAAATTGGTCAACTGACCATTTTGGTCATGTTGACTTTTTTGTAAATCTTACTTTGCTGAACATTATTGCTGTTTACAGTTTATCTCTATCTATAATAATATTCAAGATAATAACCAAAAACAGTAAAATTTCCTTAAAATTACCAATTCAGGGGCAGCAACCCAACAACAGGTTGTCCGATTCATCTGAAAATTTCAGGGCAGATAGATTTTGACCGGATGAACAATTTCATTTCTGTCAGATTTGCTCTAAATGCTTTGGTTTTGAGTTATAAGCAAAAAACTGCATTTTACCCCCATGTTCTATTTTTAGCCATGGCGGCCATTTTGGTTGGTTGACCGGGTCACCAGACACATTTTAAAAACTAGATACCCCAATGATGATTGTGGCCATGTTTGGTTTAATTTGGCCCAGTAGTTTCAGAGGAGAAGATTTTTCTAAAAGATGACTAAGATTTACGAAAAATGGTTAAAAATTGACTATAAAGGGCAATAACTCCTAAAGTGGTCAATTGACCATTTTGATCATGTGACTTATTTGTAGATCTTACTTTGCTGAGCATTATTGCTGTTTACAGTTTATCTCTATCTATAATAATATTCAAGATAATAACCAAAAACAGCAAAATTTCCTTAAAATTACCATTTCAGGGGCAGCAACCCAACAACGAAATGTCCGATTCAACTGAAAATTTCAGGGCAGATAGATCTTGACCTGTTGAACAATATTACCCCTTGTCAGATTTGCTCTAAATGCTTCGGTTTTTGAGTTATAAGCCAAAAACTGCATTTTACCCCTATGTTCTATTTTTAGCCATGGCGGCCATCTTGGTTGGTTGGCCGGGTCACCGGACACATTTTTTAAACTAGATACCCCAATGATGATTGTGGCCAAGTTTGGTTAAATTTGGCCCAGTAGTTTCAGAGGAGAAGATTTTTGTAAAAGTTAACGCAGGACGACGACGACGGACGATAAACTAATCCTATATATATATTATTGATAGCAGATAGTTTGTTCAATTGTATATTATACCTTAACCTTTTTACACCGTTTGATTGGGTGCAAACAAAGACAACAAAATAAGACAGGTGAACTATAAAAAATCATTACTTAAAATGATCCAAAACTTATGATAGCATTTGGTATTTCTAGCTCCGATTCCGAATAAGAAATAATAAATTAGATATATAAAAATTAAAAACAAATTGTTCAGAGAACAATTGAAGGGATTTCCAAATAATTTTCTATATAATTAATGAGAAGCTACTTATGGTTTACTCAAAATTATCTTTGGGGACCAATCCAGTTTATTTTCTTCATAATTTGCTATATTCGAATTAAAAGATGTCACTTCCTGTCTCATATGATAGTTTTATTCATACTGATAACAAAAAAAGTGGTCTCCATACACTTTATACCTACATACTTACTTTTTGATTTTGTTTATCATTTCTTTCTTTGAGCTGGTCTATTTTGATTAAGTTGGAATCTAGTTTCGTTTGAAGAATCTATAGAAGATAAAAAAAATATCTTATTCCAGATGAAGTGCAATTTTATTCATACGAACGGTAATTCATATGGTAGTATAAAGATAATAGCATACGCGGAATGTGCTGTGTTAACCATGACATTCCAGTCACTACCGAAATGTACAGCGTTGATTCATCTTCTGGAAAATAAAAAGTTCTGGTTGATGACTCATAGGTATTAAATTGAATTCAATTGAATTAAGAAGGTGTTTTAAGCTGGAATTTCAACACGCATCAAGAAAATAATTTCAAGTGTGTCTATGGAAGACCAATAGCGTATGTACAAGTTACTTAATTTAGTGTTCAATATGATTAAGAGCCAGTCAGCTCAATAATCCATACCAACACGACAGCGGTAGGGGATGGAAATATTTCAACCAAATTGTATAGGGAATAACTAACTATATGGTGATGTTTTGTGTGACTCACACACTTTTTTTTACAGTTATATTTATCTAATTTGACTAAATGGTAGAAAACAACGTAGCGAAATAAAACAAAAGGATATTCAAAATCGCAAGTCTAAGAAAAAATGACAATGACATGGTAAAAAAAATGAAAAACAACAATGAGACAAATAACAGAAAACTAAAAAGACCGAGCAACACAAACCCCACCAGAAACCGAGGGTGGTCTCGCGTGAACTGACGGGTACAAAGATCCTGTTCCACATGTGCCATCGTTCTTGTTGATCTTTTTAGTATATACTTTTGTTAAACATATAGTGGGAGATATAGTGGGGATAATTGTGCAAATCGTGATACAAGCATGAAATTTGGCATAGAGGTTGACTAAACAATAATTAAAAAAAAATCAGCTGCTGGCCATAAAAAAAATCCATTTTTTCAAAATGGCCATCGCTCATTTTCAAAATGGCGTCATATCCAATTCGGTACTTTTCGTAAATCCTTTGAAAGTTGTGTTTTAGGTATAATTCAAAGACAATTTTGATAAAACATAAAGTTCCTAAAGTACGACAAAACAATGCATAAATGCTGAAAAAGTAACTTCCGGTTCAAAAATAACGGCAATTATGTTAAAAATGGCTACATTTCGTAAATCCTTTAAAAGCTGTGTTATTGGTTTATATATAATCCAAAGAAAGGTTTGATAAAACGAAAATAACAGTTCCTAAAGTACGATGAAACAATATTTAAAACATGAAAAAGTTACTTCCGGTTCCAAAATGGTGGCAAAAACGTTAAAATGGCTACCTTTCGTAAGTCCTTTGAAAGTTGTGAAGCTTGTAGGTGTAATCCAATGCAAGCTTTAATAAAACGTAAATTACCGATCCTAAAGGACGATTACACAGTACATACACGACGAAAAACTAACTTCCGGTTCCAAAATGGCGACAAAAACGTTTAAAATTTCATTATTTTTTTCATTTTCTTCTAATTTAAAAGAGATATCACTTAATTTGTTGATTTGTTAAGTTCAAATACCTAGTTTGGTTAGAAAAGGCAGTTTGCATTCCGTATAATTATCTGCAAACAGCTGCCAACACACAAATGCGTACGAGGTAGGCCAGAACGGAATCGTTTACAGTTATCAACAATGCTGCATTTTTTGCATCCGCTTTTCAAAAGTTTCTTATACGAGGGTGCAAATGCAGCCAAAGGAGTCCATGTTGGTTTCCAACTGTCAGTGTTTGTTTTTCTTTCATCCAAACCCAGTGTGCAAGACTTGATATGCTTCTCTTTCAATGTGCTTCGGAAGAGAACCTCTTGTAGGGGGATAGCATCATAAGGGTGCTGTTTCCTGACAAATGATTCAAATCGTGTCTTGTTAACAGCAAATGTTGATGTTGCCGTACACGATGCAAGCAAATGCTTCTATGATGTCCATGTCTCTGTGTTCATACAAAGCTAAAGCGAGAAACAACATCCATTACATCTGGAAATAATTCCAATGTCTGCAAAGCTGACCTACTCACTTTCCCACCAAATGCTGACACAGTGTCACACTCACAGAATGCATGCAAGGAAATAATAGCAGCTGTACGAGGACTTAGCACATCTGATATGTCATATACATGAAGCCATCGAAAGCTCTTTATTCTTTCAAAAACCTATCCACACTTTGTCCATTATTAATATTGCAAGAGCTGCAATCCTAATACTACTACATCTGTATCAGTACTACTTAAAATTGCTTTTATCAACCATTTTCAGCAGCAAGCTTATCATGGACAAACATACGAGTATCTGCTTGTTCTTGGTTATAAAGGGAAAGCTGGGAAGTATCCGTATTGAAATTGCAAAGAATGTTTCACCTTCAGTAACATATATATTTTTATAAGTCTCTAGAGAAGCAATTTTGTCTGCAAAAAACTTGAATCATTCCGTTTTATTGTCATCTTCACAAAGAAAACGACTCTAAATCCTTGGCGTTATATCAGAACCACGATGTCGTCCATCTGTTTTAGAATTACTAATCATGTATCATAATTTGCATAATTCCCTCGATTTCTCTGGCTAATATCTTCCACTAATATAACATATCATATAAGTTTAAACGGACGAAAAATTATTCTAATCGTATTTCACATTTTCAGTAGACGATTTTATTTTACCGACTTTTGACTCCGGAATTGATATTTGTCGACAGGTTAACTTCTCTGTGGTATGACACCAATGTACATGGTCCAGCAAGAGCAAAGTAATAAGTACATTCAAGTTTTAAAATGTACAATTTTGAAGGAAAGTGTACTATTTTATGCTTTCTATACATGACTAAATCATTAAAAAAAACCTCCACATTCAACCCAAATGGCACCAACAATGTATTTGATTTAACTTCCAATGGTTGCTCGTAATTGACCGAGTACCATTATGTTTTACCCACAAAGTAAGTACCTTGTCGAAAGTCAAAAGTCGGTAAAATGAAAAATGTCTAAGGAGAAAGAAAGTGTGTTGTAAAATTGTAAACGTAGGTGACGCATCATTTTTAAAATATTGTTCTGCTCACTATCTTCTTCACATTAGGTTCGCACGACATCATCATCATCATCATCATCATCGTCGTCGTCGATTAAAATGTGTTTCCCGTTAAGTTAGACATGATAGTTTGTTTGATAGCAAAACGATGAATCTATCAAGTAAACTAAGTCTCCATGGGTTATTCAAGATCTTGATATTTGTTTTAAAAACCCAATACGATAATACTAAATCTCTGTTTGAGTTAGCACGATAAACTTGAGTTTTTTACCCAAATGAAAAGAGATATCGGATAACATAACCCTATATATATAATAGTATTTTTCCAATTGTATGAACGATTGTTCCTAGTTGTTTTGCACCTAATGTTACATCATAAAACATTCCATTTATATGGAACATAAAGGATAGAATATTATTTTTCAAACAGATGTGGTATTATTATCATTTTTTGCTATTATTACAAGGCATTTTTAAAGCGCATTATATAACACTACAATTACTCTAACATGTTTAAAAATAAATTAAACAAAATATAAATAAATAAGTAAAAATTTCTATACTTGTTAAGTAAACTATTTTTTTTTTAAAAACTCTGAATGCTACTGACCATTTTGTATTCATAAAATATGTTACTAAAAGACATCGGCTTATATCATATTAAAATAAACAGAAACACATTAAATCAAACCAAAATGTGCAAAATATTTCGAAAACAAATCAACATCAGTAAAATACATTCAATCACGGTTCCAGGACTTAACTATAAGCAACTTTGAATAAAGGCGTCTTTAGTTTTTTCTTGAATATCTCTAGCGATTTAGAATAGCCTTGACACCGCCACAACGAACCTCCGTTCACCATACATTTTGGTCCGTGCATTTTTTGCATCTCAATCAAAGCAGCATTTTCAGATAGCAACAATCGTGCTGGTTTGTAAAAATGTTTGAGTTGACTCAGATACGAAAAAGCAAGTCCCTGAAAGGTTTTGAATGCGTAAAGCAACAGTTTATACCGGCATCTGAATTTAAATGGTAGCCAATGAAGAATTATGAGTGTAGGAGTTATATTTCCAAACTTCTTTTTGTGGGTTACTAGCATGGCATTGGGGTTCTGGACACGCTTAAATTTGAATAGACTCGAGGCATTCCCACCATACATTAAAGCATCAACATAATTAAGTCGCGACGTAACAAGAGAGCACACAAGAGTTTTGCAAGTGTCATCTGTTATATATAATCAAATTCGTCATCTGTAACGAATCTGATAGAAACAGGATTTGGTAATTTAATTGGTCTGTTGTTGAATGCTGAGGGTTTGTTGATCCAGAAAGAAAAACTCCTAGATTTCGAACACATGATGATTCATTAAGTATAGTTCCATCAAAATTCAGTTGTTACTTACTAAGACTTTTGACTTTGTGTTTTGAAGTAAACGCAATCAGTTCGGTCTTGTCCTTGTTTCACTATAACATTTTTGTATACATCCAAGTTTTAATATCTTCCTAACAAGCGCTCGGTAATCCAAATTAACTAATGGTTTTATAACTCGATAAATTTGCGTATCATCCGCTTAGAAGTGGTATGCAATACCATGCTTCTTACAGATTTCACTAGCCGGCTACGAAAAAAATAGAATAAAATATAAGTCCAAGCACGGAACCCTGTAGAACACCATATTTCAGAACCATACTGTCGGAGTAAACAGATCCAATAGAGACACATTTCGACCTATTAGTCAAATATGAAGGAATCAACGACGTGTCTGTTCCAGATATACCACAAATATACTGTAGACGACCAAAACGAATGTTGTGATCGATCACGTCGAATGCTGCTAAGAAAATCAACATCAGCAATATAACACACGAGTTATGGTAAAGTGCATATGTCATGATGAACACAGATCAGTGCTGTTTCAGTTGAATGCCCGGTGCGATATGCTGCATGAGTGCATATCGTCATGTAAAGAGTTTCAAATGGTATGAGATCCAAATTTCGGGTCAACAACTCTCTCGACAATTTTGGATACACATAGCAAATTTGACACAGGGTGGTATTTTTTTTAGACCTTCTTTGTCTACGTGATCTTTTTTAAGTAATGGTCTCACAACTGCCTCTTAGAGAGTTGAAGGTACTATCGATTCAGCCAACGACATGGTCACTATGTTGCTATTAACAGCCACAACAAGTTACAAGTGTCTATGCACCCTTTGAGAAGGTGTGTTGGCAAAGGGTCCAGTTTTTGATTTTTGCGTTTTCAGAATAATTTTCTTGACTTCGTCGAGTGTTGCAGGAGGTAGAACATGTAAATGCACGCCCTGAAATTTTTTGATCATCTGATAGATAACATTCCGCCGATCGATGCACATAACCCATTCCGAATGGTATCAATTTTTCCAAGAAAAAATTCACAGAACCTATTTACTAATTCCTTTTCATCGTGAGACGAAGTTATAACCACTTCAGGCTTGTTCCCCATTAAAACTCCTATTGTTTTATGTAACATTTCCTGATCGCTTTTAATCTCGGCAATTTTGTTCGAATAATAGTCCCTCTTACATTCTAGAAGCTGTATATTTGTCTGTAGACACTTTTCCTTGTAAATTTTGGCTGAGGAACAGTCAATTTGGACTTTCGCATTTTTCGCTCCACCCTCCGACGTTCCATTTTAGAATTCGTAGCTGGTCGGAGTACCATTCAGTATTTATTAAGTCAAATTGTTATTGTCTTTAACTGAATTGGGGCATGTTTGTTGATCATTGACTTAAGTTATGAATTGTAGCTTACGACAAATTTTTCAACAGACTTTTGGTGGGTCTCGGGATTTGAGATGTTTCGTTAGCCATCCGTTAAATCAGACATTTCGATGTCACGATACTTGTGGTATGTAATTGTTTTTCGCTGTTTAGGGGGGTTTGGACACATTACGTTTGGTCAGGATCACAAAGTGGTCACCCGATTTATTTCCCTTATTGTCACAAAGATTTGGATCTCGAGCTAGCGATGTTCGAGAAAAATCTGACTATCCTCTATAGTAATTACCACATCAAGAATATGCACAAAGACATGCGTCGCACTAAGAATGTGCTGTACTATATATAGCTAGTTGATGTTCTTTCAATTGGAATCGTTGTAAGTTTAGCACCAAAAGAATTTCAAAGAATACGGATTTAAACAAATATATGGCTTTCAATAATAATAATTTCTAATATTGTTGATACATTTTAAAAGTATGCAGAAACGAAATATCTAGAGAATTTTCCGAGATTTCACTTGTTTTCCAGTTTTGTTACATAATTTTGATATTGTTCCGGTACTTAAACGTCAGTGGCTTTGATGTTTTTTTTATTTCTGTGCCTCGAATGGATACAATTCAAAATGATATTTTCTTGCTACAGATATAAAACAATTAAATGTGAACCAACGAAAACAGTAAAAACAACTTTTACCAAGGTTTTTGTAATCTTAATATTCAATTAAAGACTAGATAATAAATTAAGTATTTTTTGGTTTTTTAAATTTTATCAATTTGGTAAAATTCAGTACTGCTCATTACGACAGTTCGCTTGTACTCAATTACGATCTGTTCAGTCTATATTTAAATCGAATTGTCTAATAAATTACTGACCAACACTTCATTGACTGCAAGATAATAGGCCGAAAATTGTCTAAAACATGATTTAATACTTAATTGATCAGCCCTTTCAGATGTTGTTTCGATCAAAAAGGAAAAAAACGCTTCCTTTATTAGATGCATACATATCTATTCTGATTTAAAAAAAAAAAATAAGCTCGTATACCGTTATTTGGTCAGCTTCTGTGACGTCAATTTCCCTGCAATAAATTAAATAAAAGAAATAAATTATATGTATGTATTGGAAAATTGAATAGATGTTTATGTTCCTCTAAATAAAATGAAGAAATTATGCATCTTTGATATGACATGTAGTCATTAATGCAACAAGGAGAGGACCACACCCACACACATACACACAGCATTACATTCATCTTCATACAAATCATTCCTGCAACGATACTAATTTAAAATATAAATATAAAAATGAAAGAAATTTAGAGGTGAACACAAGGTTCCCGATGAGTGAGGCGAGAGTTTAAATTTTATTGATAAATGAACATGCTTGTATTATAGCTACACTTGAGAATAGAAAACATATTCGTAATGTTCTAGTAACTATAAGGATTTAAACATGCAATAACGTTGAGAGTGAACTGCACCATTTTTACACATAGGTATTGGGGAAAATAAGTGTGCTAACTTCTATCTCATTTTGACTCTGGTGGAGAGTTGTTTCATTAGCAATTATACCACATCTTCTTGTGTTTTATATGGTCAAAGGCCTTATTCGGAAAGTCGAAGCTCGAATCCCCATATGGAATTTACTGTCCCCATATATACCGTATTACGTCACTAGCACACTATATAACAAATTTATTTTACCGACTATCTTTACGTGTGAAATTTCGACTAGTACCTATCAAAATGAGCAAGTCTTCAATACTGTTAGCATTAAGAAATATTTTCATTGATCCTACAACATCTGATGCCAACAATAACAACTTGTTAGGTTTAAATTCGTTTTATGAACTTATTTCAATCTTAATCATCACTTTCTTCATCTGTTTAAAACTTTTAGATTTCTTCTCAGTACCGTTTTGTTTTTATAAAGGGACGCAACACCGCTACTCACCGTGAATGAAATAAAAACGCCTCCATTCTAACCTAAAATGGAATATGAAGGGACATAACTTAACTACTTACCGTGTATGAACTAAGCCCCGCCTCCCTTCTCACCTTATTTGGAATATAAAGGGAAGTAGCTCCACTAATAAACGTGTATGAAATAAGCCCCGCCTCCCTACAACCTAATATGAAATATACACGGTCTATAATCTATTGTGAATCGACAGGTAGGAGTTCAGGTACAAATTCTATTCATAGGTACCTCAAAAACAGGTTTTATAAAGCTACATACAAGTTTGCATCCTTTTGTTTGTTTCGTGCAATGAAATGTAACTGACTAAATGGTATGAATTTACGTGCCCGTAAACTAGCCAAAAGACCATTACTGACTAGTAGGCATCGTCAAGCACGTCATCAATGGTCACTTGGTCACCGCAAAAGGACTTTGAGACAATGGCGTTTGTCTGACGAGAGAACATTCCTCCAACTTCATATTGATGTACGTATGCGCGTATGGCGTCCTCGGAACACAACACACAGGAAACAGTATATTCTTGGAACTACAGCGTTTGGTGGTAGGGGTTTGGCAGTTTGGAGATGCTTTTCATTTGACTGTAAAATGACTCTCTATGTTCTGCATGGGGCTACGAAGTGTAAAAAATATCGCGATAAAATACCCGGGACATCGCTGTGCCACATTTTGACATGCAATCTTGCAAGTAGACCAATATTCATTGCCGATAATGCAAAGCCACACAGAGCACGCATTGCGTCAGATTATTTACGCAACGAGGTAATGACACTTTTCCTTGGATATGAATCCCATTGAACATGTCTGGGATGATATTGGTTGCAAAATCAACAACAGGACTCCTGCTAGTAAGAATTAACAGAAATTACGTGCAGCCTTGATTGAAGAATGGCAAAGAATTTCTGTTAGAACATTACGACACTTAGTTCAAAGCAAGAGACGACGTGTAAATGAACTTTTCTTTATCTTATAAAACACAAATTTAGTTCATTGTATCGATATTTCGATAAGTTATGAATTCAGTAAAAAAAACGATTCTGGAAAATTATCAGGTGTTGCTTAACTTTTGGTGAGATGGATAAATGGCAAAATTTCATTTATAAATTTCAAAATCTGATTGAAGTTCAATTACCTTTAGAGAAAATTTAGTTTCAATTCCGTTAGCTAGAACTAAGAATGCTGTAATATAGCTAATAAGTGTCTAGTTAGTGAATGTACACTCTACTCCCTCTAAATGCATTTATTTCTGATAGCAATCACCAAATCAGTTTCAAATTCGCAGTCATGGATTTCATTGTATCTTCAATATGAATCATTTCTAAACTCACTTTATAACTGTGAAATATTTTTAAGGATAGAACTGTCAAAAAGTGATGATACAAACTGCGTCTGCTTTCGGGTTGTGATCCAAAACAGCGGCAACCCGAACAAAAAGAAATAGAAACCAGACAAAGTCCATCAAATAGGTCTTCAACGCAGCGAGAAAATTCCGAAATGTTTTCCTATATAGATATAGGAAGATGTTGTATGAGTGCCAATGAGACAACTCTCCATCCAAATAACATTTATAAAAGTAAACCATTATAGGTAAAGGTACGGCCTTCAACACGGAGCCTTGGCTCAAACCGAACAGTAGGCTATAAAGGGCACCAAAAATTACTAATATAAAACAATTCAAACGGGAAAACTAACGGTCTAATCTACATAAAAACGAGAAACAAGAAACACGTATGAACTACATAAACAGACGACAACTACTGTACACCAGATTCCTGACTTAGGACAGGTGCAAACATTTCCAGCGGGATTAAACGTTTTAATGTACACAACCTTCTCCCTTTTCTGAAACAATAGTATAACATCACAACATAGTAATACATAGCAAATCAAATTTAATAATGTTTAAGAATAGATTACCCTTTTGCCATCAATGCACCATGTCCTTCTGCTTTATCTGTGTCTTCCAGCTTCAAATCGAAATTTGTATCGTATAGAAACACTGAAATCGATGAAAAGAAGTTATTCAAAATGACATTGCGTTTTTGTTATAAATATTGACAAGAAAGTAAAAACTACGACAACCTAGATAGCGTGTGTTTTTAAAACTGGTTATCAATTCAAAAGTGGACTTTTTCAGAAATTAAATCATGATTGTCATTATCATTTTTTTTGTATTTTTTAACCAAACAACCTCCAAAAGCTTATATCAATATTCTTTCTACCTAAGGCGATTTGGGGCATGTGCCAGAGTGACTGCAACCCAACCATAACAAAATATTTTAAATTACCTCATTTTAGCTGAATACTTTCACTGTTGTTTTTTTTTTCAATATTGTACGTAAAAATGCGTTGTATTCGTATACAACAAATCGGTAGTGCTCAAATGAAAAAGGATTTCTTTTACTATTTTCATTTTTGAAGAGAGATTGATAACAATTTTGTCCTCAGTGAAAGAATGTCTTAAGAAATACGGAAATTGTTTCCTCGCATGGAGGTATAAACCATATGTGAACTTTCCATTTCTATGTAGCAACATTCCTGCAAATGAGTTATTTATCTCCCAATTGATACAATATTTTCCAGGGCTGGTATTTCCTATCATGAATTCCTTGAAAGGGTCTGCCGCTCACAAAAAAGCTATTAAACTAAGAGTTCCAAATGGTGAAACTGTTATCATTTCTTAGTGAATTTTACGGACGTCATAAGGAGTGTATTGACCGATGTGGAATATCCATTGCAACGACGATAGCGGATATGTTCATAGTTTTCACGCATGTGTCCCATCAAATTAGACTTAGCACCGGATATGTAATAACATACACAGCACGATAGATGCCACACATAGAACAGGATCTGCTTACCCTTCTGGAAAACCCCGGGGTTCATTATATTTAGTCTTTAGTTTTATTATGTTGTGTTTCGTGTAATATTATTTATGTGGTTTTTTTTTATTATCATATGTTGTTTCAAAGACAACCCACACTTTTTTGATTGGATTCAATTAATATATTCTCAAGAACTAGAAATAAAAGAAACAGCAGACACAGCTTTTGTTACTCATTTTAATACTTATACCTCGAACTAAGTTTTAAAATCAAAGACAAACGAAAATGTTTTAATCGATATATTTCTCCAACCTCCGTAGTAATATACTAACGTCATTTTTCCAACTCATTCGGTATTCAAGAGTTTGAATACCGTTTCAGACTTCCGAGAAACGTCACCAGTGTTTGAGCAGGAAGTAAATAAACCAGGGGTTTTCAAAGAAAGTCTCGTTCTTTTTAACAGTCCATCGGAAGATACCAATACCTTGTTGATAATTATTACGCATTAACTTCATTAATGATACGCGATGGTCTTGAAGTATAGATTTTAGGTACACTAGTTGTACTGTTTAGCGTATATTTCGTTAGGTTCATATGCCATACCTCGGTTCTTTACATTCCGTCATTGTGTTATTGTTCTAGATTTCTTGTATTTATGTCTCTCGTTGTTTGCTAATGTGCTTTTCTGCATGCCTTTTTGTTTTTCTTTATAATATTGTCATATTTGATTTTTTTTATAGTGGTTAAGATACTATCACATTCTTGACGGCTTTACCCTTATTTTTTATTTCTTTTATTTTTTTCACCTATTATATCTGTTTGTTTTGATCACCTTTAATGGACTTTGATATGACTGTCATACAAGTAAGAGGTTTAGCAAGCTATATAATCTTATCTAATCCACTATATTTACACAGCAAAATACCCGTACCAAGTCAAGAATATGACGATTGTTTTCCATTCGTATGATGTATTTGAGCTTTTGATTTTGAAATATGAATTTCTGTTTTTATTTGTCTTGGGTTTTTGTTATTTTACATTTTTTATTTATTATGTGTATGTGCATAAGAATATGTTTTTTTTAGACCTGAATGACCACTCGTTATCAGATAAAGAAGTTCTGAGGTAAAGTTTAGATTTATATTGATCATACATATATTATAAAATTAAAATTTGAGGTGACAACAGTATAAGTATAACTGTCATCTTTGACAACCGACAAAACAGCTTATCTGGAAAGCATACCAACAACTTGTCATAATAAATCATGTTTTGTGTTACAACCCTTTATTATTCCGACGAGGAAAGCTCAATACTGAGACATTCTAGTTGGTTTTCAATTAAATACGATGCAAAAAATCTGAAAAAAAATATTTACATAAAACCAATCAGAGAATGAAATGAAAATCAAGTTGCTATTAGCTTATTAAATATTTATTCATAGTTTTATATGAATAAAATGGGAGCAAGTGCATATCTTCTCCCAATTTCAAGATCGACAGCTTGTTATTCAGTTGTTGCCGTATTTTGATGTTTTACATATTTGTTTTTCGTTACTTTTTTGTACATGAATTGGGCCGTTAGTTTTCTCGTTTGAATTGTTTTACATTTGTCACTTTGAGGCCTTTTATTGCTGACTTTGTGGTATGGGTTTGCTCATTGTTGAAGGTGGTACGGTGACATATAGTTGTAAATTTCTGTGTTATTTCGTTTCTTCTGGAGAGTTTTGTCATTGGCAATCATACCACATTTTCCTTTTTTTATAAGATATACTGCACTATATTTGGGTATTATTTTGTCTGTCAATTAAAACGAAGGCCTTATGAAACATCCAGGAAGACATTTGTGGTAAGGTTCATACATAGATATAATTAATACACTACCTCTAACAAACATAGGAAAACTATTAAATGGTGATTTGTCTTTCTTTAAGTCGTCGTCTATGCACAATTTCGGCATGCAAATCCATATAAGGGCATGGACGAGGAACATTGGCAATGCAAATAACTGAAGATGTATTGGAAATATCGTTTTTACACTATACTCTTCAAGAAAGTCGGTCTGTAACCGTGACCAGTGGAACTTGGATACTTGATGAACTTGTTGAAATGTATCACTAGAACAAACAAAAACAAAGAAATGTTTTCAAGTTCTCCAAATACTGTCTATTGATGTGTATCCTATGTACATTCACCAATGTAAAACAACAAAGCAAAGTATTGCTCTCAATTGATAATGAGTTAATACTAGTTATGCGACGACATGCAGAATGATTATATAATATGGATTCATTTATTTTCGTTGATACCAATTCTCGTTTGCTCAGAAAAAAATTATTGTCATGGATATTTGATCTATGGTTGTTCCAATGTTTGCATAAAAGAAATTTACAAAACTTGAACTTCGTTGAACATTTGACTTCAAACCATGAAATCCATTAAAATTGGTATCCCACGAAAAATTAGCAATCCACAATATAGCAATTTGCGTATCTATTAGGATTTCCCTGCATTGATAAGAAAGTAAGGCTATTAGAAGATTTGTTGTACCAAGGATGAAAAAGCTACAGTTACCTTAAAAAATAAACGTTTTAGTCGTCGTAATGATTTGGTCGACATTTGGTCCAAGGCCACAGTTATCGTCCTTTTGTTGTTTTCGTTGTATATAGTCGAATATAGTCCCTAGTCTGAACAGTGTATAACTTGGATTTTTAATATGATACACTTTCCTAATCTATTTCTTGATATTTAATGTATGAAATATTACGTAGGGGGATGGAATTACATGTTTTAAAAACTTGGGTGCTGGGTCTTTATGTTAAGTTGTTATTTGGTCCAGTTCAAAAAGGTCAAATTTTATTACGTCTGAAGATGTCAAGCAGAATTTTAAAATACACAGAATTGCCATTTTTTTAAAGTAAGGGCTGGCAGAAGTTTCTATAATTTCAATATCATGTGTCCCACTAGCAAAACACTACACTAATAAAATCTTTTTGGGATTCGGCAGGTGCGATTTTATTTAATTTGAATTTATTATCTAAAAGAAATGCACAACGAAATAAACCGTGTTCTCGGGCCTGTGGATGAAATGTAACCAATGATAACGGATATTTTAAATATATGTTATTGAAATAAGATCCTTATTCCCTCGATTGTGATTTGGAAAGATGCCATATGTCACCATAAAAGTAATAGGTAATTTGCAAGTGTCCAGTTATTCGATTCTTATGAACCTTGATTCGCGCCTAAATATTGTTGTGTTTTCTCTCTCTTAGATTCTAATTTCTAGTTAGTTTTCTGTTAAAATATTTTACAATGAACTCTTGTTGGCCAGATTGTTGTTTTTGTTTAAGCGATTTATTTTTTGATCATCCACTTATAACTGTTTTGGGACGACAGAACTATGGTAAAACGATGGCCTCAAAATTATATGATACACTGACAGTTCAAGTGTTGCAATCTTTAAATCAGTTAGTTGGGATCTAGATCTTGGATTTCATCAATGCTAGTAGTCTTTTCCTAAATTATTTTGATCATTGTCATATTGCCTATAAGTTTCAAATGGTACCAATTCTAACATCGGCCTTCTTGTTTACATTGAAGATTGTTGTGTGTGTGTTTTTTAACATAGGCTATATGTATCAGGAGGGTTGAGATATAAACAAACACACTTAACTCTTCTAATTTTTCTTCAACTTTTAGACTTTGTTAGTCTACTTTATTATATTTCGTTAGATCATTTATATGTTTTGGAGTTGAACTAGTATACATTATTGTTAAGGGGCAAGCTGCAGCCCACTTCCGGTTTCGGGATTTTCTCGTTTCGTTGGATACCACCTGGTGGCCATTGATTGTTCCTGCTCTTTGGTTGAGATTTTGTCCCCTTGACACATTCCCGTGTCCATTTTCAGTTCTATTTTAATTTTGCAGTAAATGAATTGATAACAGGGTTAGAATAATAAATGCAGGGCTATTTATACAATACCTATAGTTTCCAACATATATTACCTGTACATAGCTATGAGTAAGTTTAGCAACATTATTACAGCTATCAATCCATATAAGGCTTTTAAGTAAGGCACAATGTATAGACCAAGTTGTTCCGGACATCGCTGTAAAACCCCAGTCTGGTAAATTGTTCGGTTGAATGTACAGTCTGGCTCAGTCACTGAAAAAAAGTAAGTTAACATAGATTGTAGAGATTTGGGGATATTAAGTTTAAGATCCCATATGTCTTTAAATGATATACGTTTAGCGTTTGTCAACATGTATGGAAGATAGTGAACTATGAAGTCTTCCTTAAAGTAACCATGGAAGACAATTACTTCATACACAGAAGGAATGCTAAGTGTCGATTCGTTGAACCCTTTGTCCATCAAAAGCTACTATCTCGTTGGCAGAAAAAAAATCATGCATTATGTCAATTTCACAATTATGACATCTTCCTTTAATCAGGTTTTGCGAGATTTTTGCATCTACCTTGACATTTGCATCTACCTTGATCATTTTATGAAAAATAGTTTTCAACACGTTTACACTTATGAATGAGTGAGTAAAGTCTCTCAGTACACTTTATACTATGAAAAACATCTATAATATTAAAATTACGAGGTCCAATTTGTCAGTTGTCATCACGTAAAAACGACGAATCAAAGAATTCAACTTTATATATAACTAATATAGTACAAAGGTGTAGATTGAAAATTACACCACTCCAGGCCCTTTTCTTTTCCACGTAATTAATATTGCCAATAATTAAGAAGTTCCGGGTTGAGTCCGATACCGATACCAATAGTATATTCACCTGTTACCTATTACCTTATTTGTACGTTCCGCATCTGACAGGCGCACCACCAAACGGTGTATTCAGGATTAATATGCTATATACACGAGTCATATTCACAGGGTTGACACTACTAGATTGTCAAATTGTTACCTATTGTAGCATTTTAATCAGTAAAACTTTCTAAGATAACAATACGAATACTAAAAATTTGGACTAAAATAAGGCGTATAGGTACAGTTTTCAATTTGTATCTTATAATCGGCATGACTTTATCAGATGACAATACTAATATTAAAATAAGGCTTGCGCATAGTTATATACTTTAATTCAGTCACGGACCCGCGATATCACGGGTGTGTTCTAGTGGTATATAATATTCTGTATCCTTTTTTTTTTTAAATGATAATAGATTTAAAAAAAAACCGCCATTTTGAAATTTCAAGGTAGGTACATAGATAATATCGTTCAGAATGAATACACAAAAATATTTGTTAACGAGAATAGCTGTTTGCTTGCAAATGGTTGTATTCTGGGCAACAGTATGAATTATATTGTTTTATGGTGAATAGCAAATGAATTATTGCCATATAGTTCGATTTTAACTCATGTTTATCCATTTGATCGTAAAATTAGGACAAAGCGATACTTAAC
This sequence comes from Mytilus galloprovincialis, assembly GCF_965363235.1. Lineage (NCBI taxonomy): Eukaryota > Metazoa > Mollusca > Bivalvia > Mytilida > Mytilidae > Mytilus > Mytilus galloprovincialis. Next base: position 75,009,780 of record NC_134845.1, on the reverse strand, counting down.
TTCACATACTTCATTACTAGTCAAAAGAACATGTAACGGTTGACTAGAAGTCTCTTTTCTAAAATGTCCATACAGAGTTTTATCATTTAGACGACACACTATGCAAAAAAATGTTCGTCTTGAAAAATATAAAATTGTTCGTTCTAACTTTCATTGCAAATATTTGACAACCGGGCAAAACAATAATACAGCTGAAATGCTTTCTTATGATATGGTTTAGACATATTTTCAGTAGATGCATTTGAATTTGAAATATTATGGTTAATGTCACTTGACTAATAGCAATATAATGTTGTAATTCTTTATATTTGAAATGACTATAATTGTCATTTTTGCTGCTGAATCTTTATTTTTTTAAGTATTGTAATTCCCATAAATAATACTATAAATTGTAGGTTGATGTGTTGCTATGTTATGCGTTTTGATATTCATGAACGTAAATGTATTTATGCCATATTTGAATGTCGAACCTCACCATTGTAATGAACAGTAAAAAGATGTAAAAACATAAGTAGATACACGTTTGGATGTATATCAAACCATATAAGTCCATCTTAATATATAAGTCTATAGTAAATAATTACAAACTTCTATGATTTGCAATGAATAAAAAGTATAACTACCGTAATCTTGCAAATATAGATTATGAAATTAAACGCTGTAAGTACAGAAGATATGCATATGATTGTTAAGATATAAGGATGAGGCTTAGAAACGGGCAGAATCCTTATATCGTTGATATGTCAAGTCAATGCACTATTATTGTCTTTATACTGCAATCTTAAATAGTACATTTTCGACTGTTGTTTAGTGTGTATGTAAGTATTTGATTTAAATATCGGGAAACTTCCCCCTTTTATAAAAAGGCCTCATATTATGCAGGCGGGGAAATGTACAGCACAATGAAATGTACATCTACCTCCAGTTAATGATGAACAAGTTTGTTTGAGAATGAACTAAAATATCAACAATAAGCATAAAACATAATGATATATAGTTTCCAAACCAAAAATATAAAAAAGTGAAATATGTTTTTTTCTTCTAAAAATTGCAAAAGAAATAAGTTTATGTCGTTGTATACATTGGAACTAAGAACAGGTTAAATAGGTCGTATGAATAATTAATTAATAATTTCGTCAATTTCTATTTAAATATTCATGACGAAATGTGACATCAGTTCAGTGACTGTATATGACTTAGAAATATACAGTCAACACATTTTGACTGCTCAAAGAGAACGAGTGCAGTATAAATAAAATTAATAATCTTACATGTGTCACCATCCAAGTTCAACTCTCCAAATAACATCCAGTAGCCATTTTGTGTGATCTTTTCAATTTGTGACCAGCTGAACTCAGAATTTGGATATAATAATGCATAGAGGGATATGTTGTAACACATCATTATCACTGTCATTATAATCATGAAGGCAAATGTATCCGAAAACTGGAATTAAACAATGTATTAAAATTAAGAAGAAAAAAATCTCAAAAAATTATAGATTTTTGTTAATTCAATGTTCAGTGCCGAATATTTTATCAAGATTTAGTACAACCTAAAAGAAGAGCTTTAATAAAAGCCAATTAACAGGCCACACAGTTACATATAAAGCAATACAAGACATTTACATTTCCGCAACTAACAAAACCCAAAGGCCCAGGGATTAATACGCACAAAATATGATGGTCAATAAAATAACTATCCACATGTTAATTTGCAATTTGAAATGTTTTAGAAAAAATAAAGTCACAAACATACCAAAGTCCCTAATCAAATGGATGTTTTTTTTACCTTCAGTATGATGCATGCATTAATTTAAACAGTACTTCTTAAAATCATTGAAGTTATTAAACCTGATGTTTTTTAGTCAGCTATTTCGTGTGTTTTTCTGTCCTATATTTTCTCTCATTTGTTTGTATTGTAATCCTGTCATGTAATGTTGTCATTTTAATGTTATATTAAACATTGCAATTAAAGCGGGAGGTTTGGTATGACACAAAACCAGGTTCAACCCACATTTTTTTTTCTTGAAATGTCCTGTATGAAGTCAGGAAAATGGCCGTTGTTACATTATAGTTTCTGTGTGTGTAACTTTTTTTATGTTGTGTTTCTGTTGTGTCGCTCATTTGTTATACTGAAATTACAGACACTACCTCAAAAAATATAAGAAGTAATAAATATACAAAGATCATACGAATTATTTACTACATATCATTTGTGACAAAGATTATCAGTTAAAGAAAATATAAATCTGATAAAATTATTTAAACTAAATTAGAATAAGTTCCCTTTACTTACCATTTTCTGAATCATCACTAACTTTGGTCCAAGGGTCTCTGACATACAAAACAAATTAAGTATTCTTATGCATAGCATCATGAATGCAAGCACCAACAATATTTTCGACGCATAACGGTTATTAGGGGTTTCGCCAAATCTAAATAGCATTCCAAGGGAATATGCAGCCATCGATATCCAGTCTAATCGGTTCCACCAGTCATTGGCATATTGTTTCCATTTTTTTCTAACCAAAGCTACAACATGCTTAAAACACAAGTTGAAATAAAATTAAATGCGCATGCAGAAAACATGACGGCACATAAGATATTCATATATTCGAAATACAACTGGAACTTAGATTATTGATAAAATATTCTATTAATTCAGTTTTCGAAAATGTGAAGTGCAAGTAATAAATTTCGAAATCATCAAAACAAATGATATCATCTTATTTCATATGATTAAGTAAATATAATATTATTTTACCGATTAGTTCAGGAAGAGATTTTTTTCAACAATATCAATCAATGTAACCTCATCGTAACAGACATTTATGAGTTTTGAACAGCGGTATACTACTGTTGCCTTTATATACTGTTGTTATTACTCGACAAATAGCGAGACAAGATTTGTGAACAACGTATCATGTGATGCATGCATATTATTATTAGCCTGCTGGTCTAAAAGGGGTATGGCATTTAAAATCATGAGTTACGAATATTGAAATGCCGTGGCATTTTTGTGGAAACTGCATCCTCTCATGCGAAGTTTAAATATTGCAATTGCAAATAGGACCAAATGCTCCTTTGATTGAATGTTCCCTTACACATGTATACCCCTCAGAGCAAAATGACTATGATGTAAAAACAACTGCAGATATCTCACGTTTGCCACAGTGTTTCAATTTGTTGAAAGTACTCCGTCCAAAAGCATGTATATTTTTCAGTGATAAGGTCGCTTCATTTCTTGCATTTTTCTATTTCGAATGTCGAATCTCCGCTCGATTTTATGTCGTGTATTCTGTGTTAACGATGGGGAATAAATTTGTTGTACTTTTCATATGCTCACAATGATTGAGTAGTCAACAAGTTTTTAATGTGATGAGACCACATCAATCTAATTTCTTGTTCTACGGATTTTTGGACTCATACAATATTTAATTTGCAAATTTTTGATGCGAAACTTGAAAAGTAAAGGCGAGCTATTATACCAAGAAATAATTGAATAATTAGATGTGGTATATATGTATGTGTGCCAATGAGACAATTCACCATCCAAGTCATAATTAGGTTGGGAACAACCCCTCGGTGTTATAAAATATCTCTTTTATGAGGGGTTAATATAAGTTATAATATATTGTTTTGTAAAAACACTTTTTACTGCAAAAGGGCTTATATTTTCACAAAGAACTATGTATCCATCTGTAATAAATGGTCAAAACATGTCCCCAAATTTTGTAACACATATCATTTACTTATTAACGTTATTAAAAATAAGTGGACCCCTCTTTAAAAAAAGTTGTTTCAAATATGATGCATTTCTCCTCTTTTTATGTAAAAATTTCTAAGCTTTTCCAAGAATTTATTTAGTAGCACTATACAAATCCTTGTTTTTCTCTATTTTATTTTCTACAACGGTAAAATGACCCCTTGCATGAGGAAGGGTTGTTCCAAACCTGATAATAACAAATTAATGTCATAGTTGGGCCTTTCTCACAGGGCTTGGACCCAAACCAAACAGCAAGCTATAAGGGAATCAGGCTCCCCAAATTTACTAGTGTACACAAATCAAACAGGAAAACCAACGATCTAATTTATATTTACAAACGGATAAATACCTAAGAACCACATTAACAAACGATAACTATTAAACAACAGGCCCCCGAATCAATCCGGATAGGTCAACGAAGATACAACCGTTTCACAAATGATATCGGATATGTTCCTTTCTACAATCCCTTCCCTTTCATGAATTTGACCTACTGAATTAGACTATTCACCGGATTTGTTATTACATAAGCAACACGACGGGTGCCACATGTGGAGCAGGATATACTTACCTTTCCGGAGCACCTGAGATCACCCCTTGTTTCTGATGGGGTTCGTGTTGCTTATTCCTTAGTTATCTTTGTTGCGTTATGTTTTCTATTGTTTTCTGTTTGTCTTTTTCATTTTTCGCCAGGCGTTGTCAGTTTTTATTCAATTCATGAGTTTGACTGTCCCTCTGGTATCTTTCGTTCCTCTTTTCTTATGAGGAATGTAAGTAAGGGCGAAGAAGACCAATGAACATGCATTTTCTCCTGTTAAATATTTATATCGGAGCACTCCTACCTGAGATATATAGGTTTAGTGATTTATCAAATTTTTACACAGATATTTACACGGTGGGTGGGGTGCTTATAGGTTTGAAATAATTAAATGAAGGTAGGATGTGATTACAACACAAGTGTTATCAGTTTAATTGACGTCTAGAGCTGACATGCCAGTAACTGCTAGTAGTTGTTTGTTATCTATGTATTATTGTCATTTTGTTTATTTTCTTTTGTTACCTCTTCTGACATCAGACTCGGACTTCTCTTAAACTGAATTTTACTGTGCGTATTGTAATGGGTTTACTTTTCTATATTGGCTAGAGGTATAGGGGAGGGTTGAGATCTCAAAAACATGTTTAACTCCGTCGCTTGTTTGCGCCCGTCCCGAGTCAGGAGCCTCTGGCCTTTATTAGTCTTGTATGATTTTTAATTTTAGATTCTTGCGTATATTTTGGAGTTTAGTATGACATCCATTATCACTGAACTGGTATATATTTGTTTAAGGGCCAGCTGAAGGACGCCTCCGGGTGCGGGAGTTTCTCGCTTCTGCATTGAACGACCTATTGCTGTCTGTTCTATGGTAGGTTTGTTGTCTCTTTGACACATTTCCCATTTCCATTCTCAATTTTATGTTAATATCCTTTTATAGTATTTACAAAAAGAAAAAAACGGTGCGGGAAATGGACATGATTACATTTCCGGATGCGCGAAGCGGCAATATATAAAAAAATCTGTTTTGAAAAAATATAGGTGCGGGTGGGTCCGTTGAACAAGGAATTAAATCGTTGTTATACTTGTTACACCTTTTTTCACATTTTACCATCGTTTAAAACACATACACTAGAGCTACTGATAAATTAAAGTGATAAATGTTTACGTGTAAATAAAAAACCAATAGATAGCATATTTAAAAAGTATTTAAATGAGAGTAATCGAAATATTTGTCCAGTTTCATATTTGGAATCAATTAGTGTACGCCTTTCTTCTATACAATCAAAAGCTTGTTCTGGTTACATATACCTTGTGAGTGTTTTTGAAAAGTTTTTACCAAAAGTTTTACCCTAATTCAATCGATAGTCATACTACTTTTTCTTGATTTTGTAGCTGTAGGTTACGGGTTTAACTTTGATCTCCAGTGCTGTACAACTTTGTACTTTTTTCACTTTCGATCTTTTATATCTGGGCGTCACTTGTAAGTCCTGTGTGGACAAGGCGCGTTTTTGGCGTATTGAATTTTAAACCTGATGCTTTTTGTTATCTATTAATCATGTTTTTCTTTGTCTAATATGTTCTCCTATTTATTTGTATTGTAGTCCTGTAATATTATGTTGTCATTTCAATGTTATATTTAACTTTGCCATTAAAGTGCGAGGTTTGGCATGCCACAAAACCAGGTTCAACCCACCACTTTTATTCCCCTTTAAAAGTGTCCTGTACCAAGTCAGGAAGATGGCCATTGTTATATTATTGTTCGTTTCTGTGTGTGTTGCATTTTAACGTTGAGTCGTTTGTGTTTTCTCTTATTTTTGAGATATTGAGATAAGACGTGGCACGGTACTTGTCTATCCCAAATTCATGTATTTGGTTTTCATGTTATATTTGTTATTCTCGTTGTGTTTTGTCTGATGATTGGTCCGTTTCTGTGTGTGTTACGTTTCGGTGTTATGTCGTTGTTCTCCTCTTATATTTAATGCGTTTCCCTCGGTTTTAGTTTGTTACCCCGATTTTGTTTTTTGTCCATGGATTTATGAGTTTTGAACAGCGGTATACTACTGTTGCCTTTATAGACTATTGTTATTTTGCAACTTTTTCTTGATTTTGTAGCTGTAGGTTACGGGTTTAACTTTCAGAGACACTATCTATTGGACGATTTGGATATTTTTTATGCAAATGTATCGTTTCAGACTTAATATGTTTGTTTTTATGGTACGTTCACTATCTGTTATTATGTTTTTTATGAGGTGGGTGGAAAAATTGGAAAATGAACCACACAGAGGTATACAAAATTATATTGTTAAATAAGAATGCAAATAAAGCATTTTGTACCTTCTTGAATTTATTTTTGTCATGTAACGGGATCATTTTTATAATACGGCGTATAAGCGTATGTTTAAGTTCAAAGCAGTTTCACTCACGAAGCGAAACAACTGCTTTGTCAGGATAAAAGTTACTGATCCAAAGTCCATCAATGTATTTTTTATTCGACATTATAAGATCTAGTGCCCCTATTGTATAATTTGTTTCTATTTTACCGTAAGCAAGCCGATGGAATCTTCTTCACTGCTTTCGTATGCATTTACCAGAAAGCCTGCCACAACATATATACTATAAGATGCTTTTTTTAAAATCAAATGTCGCTTGGTCAAATTCGAAAGGAAAGTAAACAATTCTTCTACATATTTTTTTTTTTATTTGAATCAAACGTTTGGTATGCAGAACATGTAGTCAGAATATTCAACAGTGTATTGGATGGTTTCGTTCATTAAAAAGGCAATAATTTCCAGTACTGTTAACTTGTATATTGTCGTTGAAGTTGAGATTTTAAACCAAATTTTTTTACTACGATCAAGTGAATTATGTCGCTATATTTATGCATATAATATAAAGCAACAACTATTCAAACATTGGAGCAAGGCACGTTTAGATTCAGATGATGATAGCCTTTTACATGTGACTACCATTTACACCACTGGGTCCATGCCACTGTTCATGGACATTTCGTCACCGAGTGTATCACCAGTCTAGTAGTCAGTACTTCGGTGTTGACATGCATATCAATTATAGGGTTATTTTAATTTATTTACTGTTTGCAGATCTAGAAGTGTTAATTATTCAAAATACTAAAATTCTCTTATCCCATGGATAGATCACCTTAGCCGTATTTGGCACGACTTTTATTGGAATTGTGGATCTTCAATGCTCTTCAACTTCATACTTGTTTGGATTTCGTACATTTTTATCTGAGCGTCACTGATGAGTGTTATGTAGACGAAACGCGAGTGCTGACTACCCACAGTATAAAAACGAAAAAGGTTTGAACTTAGCACTGTTGATATTAAGGTTTCGTCTTTCGTTACCAACGACTACACGATCACGGCTATGATCAGCTTGGATATCAGTTTAGAAAATCAACATAATTAAACACCTGTAGCAAGAGCAGTACTGCTTGGGAATCGGATATTAGCACCACAGATAGTCATTCCATTGACTGATTGACGAGGGATGCCAAATGCAATAAAGCTAAATAATCTAAACTTTAACAGAAACAGTTTAAACACAATTATTTATATAAGTGTTTAAATAAAACATTGAGCACATAATTTTATTCATTATAGAGAGCAACATGATAGTAGCTGCAAGAAATGGTAGGTATTTGACAATATGAAAAAAATTGGATTATGATGTCCTTACCATACTATTTCTTTTTTTTTATCATTGAGGATGGCTGAAACATAGTAGTAAGCACGAAACCCAATTAATACCCTGACATGCTGCTAAATACTATTTATATAAATTTCAAAGGTTCTTGTTTTCTGTTATTATAGTTTTTAAACATTTCGAATATATTCAATTTTAATAATTAGAAATACTAAATGAAATATTTATTTACCAATATGAAATTTGGAGTTAGGAATTGGAGTTAACACCCAATGTAAGTTATATTAAACTTATATTATTTTTTCAAATGTCTTATTATAGATATTGGCAACGTGAACATTATTAAATCCAGTTTAGTAATGACAGTTGTATGACTGTAAATACTAAACAAAAACTTTAAAAACTCCTTTATGTCTTCACGAAGCTTTATCTAGTACAGACGGTATTAGTTGTGTAAGATAAATTGTGAATCTGAAAAAATATAATTTCCTTTGTTCATAATTAGACAAAAAAACAACCACACTTTAATTCGATATTATAAATATAAGTCTGAGAGTGATCATGATGCTATAATCATAAGATTATTATTTTTTCAACGATTTCATAATATTCGAAATCTGCAACAAAACAAAAGAAAGATGTTAACAGATTGTAATTACCTGCTTGATTTCATCCAAGAAAAAGCTCACCATCCAGGTAATGATGAAAATGTCAGTATTAGAAATGCCATTATCCTTGTAGTCAAACAGTAGCATGTAAGCATAGGCAAGTAGAAGAGTCAAAAATCCAAGCTATTAAAAATAATTTTTTTGCTATAAATCGACAATAGATTTTTTTCTAGAATACATTACCGACCAAATGCCAAAAGTTTATTAATTAAGTCATGATAAATTGAACATTAACCATTAACATAGTCAACTTAAGATAAAAGAGCTTATGGTTCTTTCACTTACATTCATATCATATTTGAAAATCGTGTGAGAACCTTATGGATAGCCAAGGTCTTTTAAAACGAGGTTCAATCCACCATTTTCTACATTAGAAATTGCATTTACAAAGTCAGAAATATGGCAGTCTTTATCCATTCGTTTGATGTGTTTGAGCTTTTGTTTTTGCCATCAATAAGGGACATTCCGTTTTGAATATCCCCAGTGTTGGATATTTTTGTGATTTTACATTTTTAATAGTAATATCAATTGACTATTTAACAACACGTCCTGAAAAAGTAACAATTTTGTTTTCATTATAAAAATTCAAGTAACTTACCATATTGATAAACACTTTCACGAACGGCAGCTTGTACTTTTCATATAATCTGAAAATAGCTCTTTATGTTTCACAACAACTTTGGTCTGTTTTTTGAATGAAATCATAATGGATAATATGCAAATTTCGACAAATTAAATGACCTAAAATGATTGATACTATTCAGACATGTCATTGCGTAATCAAGAATAGTTTCTTCTTTCTTGAACCTTAAAGTACTTATTTATTGAACATAAAACATTATGTTCAATAACTATTACATTTGTATTTCACAAATAATACTGAATCTCCAGTATATCAAATAAGTACGAATCAGTTAATCACCAAATTCCTTTATAGGTGATTCTTTAAACCGTCGACGAAAGTAGAATAATACCATAGGTACATTTAAACTCATAAATCGACAAGAAACTGACAACGATATGGTAAAAAATGAAAGACCGAAAGACAAACAACAGTGTGAATATATTCTTTTATATATTAGCAATACAAGTTTAATACCGCAGTCCAGCTAGGACACGATCGCACTGCGATCTGTGAAAAAAATGCAAATTTTGATGATCGTAGTACGATCGTGTAGATCGCAGTAAGGTCGTATCACGGTCGTGGGGAGGTCTTCAAGATCGTGATGAGCGTGCCCAACTTTGAACATGTTCAAAACATTCATGGTGCGGTCGTGGCGAAATCAGGTCGTAGAAATAGCGTAGTGAGAGCGCACTATGATCGTAGTAAGATTGCAAAGGTCGCTGTACCATCGTAGCGAGAGCGTAGAAAAAGCGTGATTCTGAAAGCGACGTTAACGACCTCACTACGACCATCACATTCTCATCGTGACCCACCTACGCTTCCACTACGACTATACCACGCTGTTCACGACCATAGTACGCCCTTGCCGTCCTCACCACGCTCTTCTTACGACCTGACTACGTTCATACTACGACCATCCTTCTCAATGTCATTTTCACATAAAATATATTAAATATATTATAATTAAAAAAAAGGTTTTGTTTGTCTGTATGTAATTGAGACTTCTTGTCCATATTCTCTAACGGCTCAACCATGCTTCTCGTTTTCATATAGATTAGACCGTTGGTTTTCCCGTTTGAATGGTTTTACACTAGTAATTTTGGGAGCCCTTTGTAGCTTGCTGTTCGGTGTGAGCCAAGGCTCCGTGTTTAAGGCCGTACCTTGGCCTATAATGGTTTACTTTTAAAAATTGTTACTTGGATGGATAGTTGTCTCATTGACACTCATACCACATCTTCCTATATCAATTGACACATCTGTGTCACATCTGCAATCTTTCACTAAAATATCGCCATTTCAGCTTTATTGACCAGCAAAAGGTTGTAATTTAGGTCGGATTGGTCGGTCCGACATCTCTACTTGATAAAGATTCGTTACTATTAGAGACCCCTCTGATTCTACATCAACCCTACCACAACGCCACGTGTTCTATTAGATTTTAGTGGCATGCATATGACTGTATTGTTTTCAAGAAATCTACGTGTTAATCAGAAATAGAAGGAATGAATCTGTTTTTGATATTGAACACGATGTTGACGTTATTGCTGAGAGAGTAGTAAGATCGCGGTATGAACGTAGTATAATCGTGGTAAGAACGTGCTATAATCGCAGTAGAAGGGTGGTAAGATCGTGTTGCAGTCGGATAACTCGCGGAATGGTCGTAGTAAGAACGTGATGAGCGTAGAAAGATCTTGATAAGCGTAGTGAGGTCGCAGAATAAGCGCGTAAAGAACGTGTTATAATCGTAGCGGGATCGTTGTAGAAGCGTAATGAGGACGTAGTACCATCGTGAAAGCAACGAAAATTTACATTTTCTGCAGCTAATACCGCGACCTCACCACGATCTGAATTTATTTTAGATCGTGGTGAGCGTGGTGCGATCGTGGTCTAGTGGAACTGGGGCTTGTACAAACAATATACAGCAAAATAAAAACTTAACACACCGGGGTTCAATAAATGTTTACAGATTTCTTTTGTCCCGTCTCATATGGTTATACCGAAACATTGTAAAACAGTTGTTGAACTGTTCCTCTGTTTATAGGAGTGAAATCACTAAAAAGGGATTGTTGATAAGAAAGGTCATAATAATTAAATCAGTAATAGGTGCTTTTTGTCAAATGCACCTGACATTTAAAAATTCAAGAGGCAAATGAGCTCTAAATGGAACATTTTTTTATTATGGAACCTTGTACGGATCAAAATTACTACATGCATTTGATGTTTGAATAAACACGACTTGGGACCACAAACAATACTTCACAATTTCCATGCGTCAGAAGCGCTTTTCTGGAATCTATTTTCGTGAGGAACAGTCAATGCAAACATTTTAATTGAAATGATATATAAGAACTGAAACTATTTCGGTTGATTTTATAACAGATTTTAATAAAAATGTACAAAACATCAATCTGAGGTCTACAGTTTGAAGTCGTACACAGATTAATTTGATTTTTTTTTGTTTGGCTTGCAAACAATTGACATCCACTTTAAATTGTTAAAATGTGCTTTATTTTTGTAACATTATGTATTTTTGGTGACACAACAAGCATGGTTTCAATGTGTCGTTAAAAAGTGTTTATATAATAACGATTAAGAAAGACACAACTTAATGATATCAGATATAAAATTCTTGCCACTGACAGGTGACACTGTTTTGTGATTGACATTAATTCTCAAACTTACGGAAGCAGCGGACCTTTTTCCAAACTGATCATCAGGAAAGGTAATATGATAATGTGGCAGCAGGCAAGAACAATGAAGCTAACAATCTAAAATAAGAGAAATACATTGCTTTTGATATCTGCACATATCTGTACACTCGACCCATTGATTAAACACGTTGTATCATTATTTTCAGAAGTTTTGGTTAACGGTGTGTGATCTCAATTTCTTTATTACTAAACGACTTAACGCAAAAACAAGGTTTAAAACCAAACGTGTAAAGTTTTCAATGATTACTTAGTATTAGATGTTTACAGAGAAATAGAGAGTGATACAAATAATGAAATACTTGACATAAGTAACGTTTTATTCTGTCCACTACTATAGAAAAAATGTCACATGACATTTCATTGCATATACGAAAATAATCATAATAGTTAACCAATAAATTTCTTGTCACATAGAAGTTTAAATTTCTGTATAATGATAATAACTGTTTCAACTACATGTGTTATATATTTCATCATGTGAAATGAATTCTTGTAAATTACGGATTTCAACATATACATAATAGTATAAGGCAAAAAGCAGTACTTTTATACAAAAATATGTCTCGCTTTTTTGTAATTTTTATAATGTATTGTAAATATTGAATCCAAAAGGCGATTTTTAAACGTAAAAAGCTATGCAAAATATGTATAAGGTTTTACAAAAAACAAGAGGTTCTCAAGAGCCTGTATCGCTCACCTTCATTTTTTTGGTTTAAATCATTCATCAATGATTATTTTTGCCTTTCAGTGTGTGCTAAAATATGCCATTCAAACATTCTTTGTATCTGTCATATTTTCTTCACAGGCAAAAATAATGCATTTTACCCCTAGCAACATTGGCTATTTTTCTTGAAGTAAAAGGAAATGAAAGAACATTTAAAATTAATAATAATTAGAGTTATCTCTCTTTGCATATTTTAAGTCAGTGTGTAGAAACCAAAAAAATAACTAAATCTATATAAATTAAGTTAATTATCTCCCTTCAAATATTTCAGACCAAGAATATCTTCCTTTATGCACATTCTCTGGTCATGTACTGGATCTGTGTAAAGTTTAATTAATATTGGTACAGTCATTTAGGAGGAGTTGTGCTTATCTCCCTTGAAAAAAATCTTACCAGAAATATCTTCCTTCATGCACATCTACAGGTTGTGTACAAAAACTGTGTAAAGTTTCATCAATATTGATTAATCTGTTTAGGAGTAGTTGCGCTTACAAGCTTGTTGCCAATTCTAGCTATATTTAACTAAGTAAAATCAATTATCTCCCTTAAAATAATTCCGACCAGAAATATTTTCCTTCATGCACATCCTCAGGTTGTGTACTACAACTGTGTGAAGTTTCATTAATATTGGTCCATCCATTAAGGAGGAGTTGCGTTTACGAGACATATGGACGGACAGACGGACGGACAGGGTGATCCTATATACTTCCCCAAAACTTTGCTTTTGGGGGGTATAAAAAACACAAATTAATACAAGTTACCCTAAGGATTGTTAAGTTTTAAATTAAAGTGAAATTGGTTCAGTAGTTTAAGAGAAAAAGATTTTTTTAAGTTAGCAAACAATGAAAAATTGTGTAAAATTATCATTAAAGAAATAACTCCTTAAGGCGTCAACTGGCATTTTTAGTCATTAAACTTATTTGTAGATCTTACTTTGATAAACATTTTTGTTGTTTACAGTTTATCTCTATCTATAATAATATTCAAGATAATACCAAAAACTGCAAAATTTCCTTAAAATTACCAATTAAGTGGCAGCAACCCAACAATGGGTTGTTTGATTCAGGGCTGATAGATCTTGACATAATGAACATTTTAACCCCATGTCAGATTTGCTCTAAATGCTTTCGTTTTTGAGATATAAGCCCAAAACTGCATTTGACCCCTATGTTCTATTTTTAGCAATGGCGACCATGTTTGTTGATAGATCAAAACTTCGGATACAATTTATAAACTAGATACCAAGGAACATTCAGTTAAAGTTTGGAAGTATTTGGCCTAGTAGTTTCAGAGGAGAAGATTCTTGAAATAGTTTACGACGACAGACGACGACAGACGACGGACGACGACGGACGCCAAGTGATGGCATAGGCTGACTTGGCCCTTCGGGCCAGGTGAGCTAATAAAGAATTGACAATATTACCAATAAATCGTCCAATATCAAACTAGAATTGTCAACACATCTCAAAAAGAAAAGCAGACAGCATTAGTTCATATTCTATCTAAATGTGCATAATCAAGATCGTAAAAATATGATATTACAAAGTTTGATGTTTCGGTCCCACTTAGATCATTCGTGTAGCTTTAATGTTGGTAAATATTTTTCGAGTTCATTAAACGATAAGTAAAAACTGGATTCTAGTTAAGCAACATCAAATGCTATGAATTTAATATTAAGTTTTACAGACTTCTATAACTTAAAAGAGCAATACAGACTTCGATAATAATTAAATTCAGAAATATTGGCGAAATGTCATCTTGAAACACTAACCAATTATGCTCAAAAGGTTACAAAGCTAACTTTCAGTAATTGCATTCAAATATTTCAGTAGGGGATATACGAACTGATTTTAGAGAATAAGAAACGTCATACCGTTTTAAAATTAATCTGCTCGCATCCGTACCACATTTTGTTTATAATATTTTTCACAACGGGGTTGTCCAAAAATGTTTTGTTCTGTGTTTTTATTGTATCCTTTATATATCCATGATTTAACAATAATCTTCCAGCATGGTTTATATGTACACCCGGTTTTTTGTCATCTTCATATATACAGCTCAAAATACGAATCGCTCTCTTAGTGAAGACCCTAAGAAAGAAAGAATTAAATCATAATACAATGTTTATTTACAGAAGAGGATTAGTTAATTGTGTAATGCTATGAGGTAAAGGGAAGAAGGTAAAAAAAATAAACTAGTCTTGCATTGAAAGTTTTTATTTCAGGCAATATATTTATATACCTTTTAGATAAGCCAAATATGTCTTAATAGCTCTTATCATCAAAATCGTCTGTAAACTATTTGCGATATTTCTCAAAATCTTTAAATTCGTAGGTTCCGATCCCTACACAAAATTCTCATTTTCAAGAGGATATATCACTGGGGAAATGTTAACTTTGACTGATATGAAAACAATTCTAATTAGCACTTATAAGTTATATGCACAGTTTATGATGTCAGACGTAGGATATAGTCTTGTGTGATCATCAGCTATAAGTTAAAATAGATTAAAACTATGTCACTGAACTTGCTTTGTTATAAATAAAAACAAGGATTAGATAAAGATGATTTAAAAAGGACTCCAAGACTTTAAAGCATGCATGTCCTTTACTTTAAAGTCTAGGATTGTGTATTCAATCATCAGGATGAGAAAAAACGACATTGATTTATCATTCGAGCATGACAGAAAAAATTCCGAACGCCCATTATATATTCTTACACTGGGGTGCTAATGACTCTGAAATTAAATGCTACACAATAAGTCGAGAACGTCAAATGTTCCGTTTTCTAAAGAATAAATGATTTGAACGTGACATCACTTTGAAATATTGCGTTGACGTTTTTCCAAATACAGAATTGATTGAGTCAAGGACTCAGTTACGAAATGGGTCGGAACCATTTTCAGACATTTTTTTCAGTTAAAGTGTGCAGCACAACTTTTTCAAGTCTGAGTTCTTGATTTGTAAATACTTATCAGACGCACATTTTAAAAGCCCGTGTGCCTTCGTGCTGTCTGTTCTATGTTGTTTTGAGATTTATTAAACCAGGACACGCCCTAACACTGAATAACGAAGCTTGCTCGTTAAGTTTTTTTTAATATCAGAGCATCAGTGTTTAAGCTTCGGAACAGCTTTACCCTATTTACTAATAGAAACTATGTTTTCGTATTTCTTTAGTTTTATACTTATTCAATCTTCTCAATCTTTCTTGCAATGCAGGGGCAGTTCTCCAATAATCCGCAGCTGTGTCTATAATCACACACCCAATGAGAATATGACGGATCCGAATCTACACATTAAATAATGGATTAAGATTTGTTCGAACTCAACTGACATATATTACAGTAAAAGAAAATTAAAACTCATGTGATGTCCTTAATTCAAAATACACGGGTGTGTTGTTAAGCTAAACATTGCGTTAAAAAATTTTGTTTGTAAAATGTCATCACTGTGTAATTTATGGTCCATGATAAAACTTCAATTGTTGCCTACTTAAGGTAATATTAAAGTTCAGAATATCAATTTTTACAAATGCTTTATAGAAATAATGTATAAGATTAGAAAGCTAAGATATTTATCAAAAAAATATCAGTGCAGCCTGTCAGGTAAATCAAGGAGATTAGAATACAACATCGATATTCCCAGAAAAATATTCAAAAATCCATATTATTATTCCCCCAATAAAAACCATTAAGGAAGGTCGCTTGTCATGTTTTGGAATCATCTGGTTTTATCAATTTGAATGCCCTCAAACAAATTGCCCATAGGATCTCATTTTTTTTTATATGTAAATCTGTTATATCTATTTGAGATCTTAAACTTGTCAATGACCCAGCTATGAAAAATCAAGAGGGAACATTTTCCCACTAAAATCATAATGGCTTGTATCTCGAATACAAACACATTCACCTATATTTTATTTTTGCTCTTTAAGTTTGTTTATTCATCCCCTTACAATATATACAAATTTGATTAAAAGCTTGTTATTTCAAAACTGAGTAGAGAAATTCCTTTAAGTGATTAGGCTTTTATATACATACTCTATCATCTGACTTATATTGGATATGGGCATATTCATGTCCCGTTGCATTTACAGAAATTCTAATATAATCAAGTTTCGTTACATGTATTAGGAGACAAAGTTAGTATTGTTACATGTTACATGAGTAAAGTATAATTGCACTAATATTACTTACAAATCCAGTTTCTATTAACTGTTTGGCCCCGTCCCAGAAATGTTTTTGTAAAAGAGCAAAAAAAATGAGCCCATACAATTCAGATATTGGCACTCCTAATCTCTTTTCTTTACCTAAAAATGAAACAACATAAATAAAAAAAAGCATGAAAAAGCTGCTGAAAAGTGTGTAAAAACTTTTTTCGGTAGTGCTTTCTATTATTCTATACATACTAACAATGCTTCAACAAACACATGCATGCTTTTGAATTCATATACATTGAAGCACATATGGTTGATTTTGTCATTTGTTTTCAGTGATGTAAGCAAATCAACGCTCAAAACGGCCTCTAGTTTCTTACATTAGTGCATGTACGTCACAAAAGAAAACGAATACGAAAACGTTTCATTACTGAATGAAAAGCAAACTCAATCAATCAGCACATACTGTAGTTGTTATTAATATAACTAAAAAGAAACTTTTATGCAAATTATTCAAATTTAAAATAGTCAAACGACTTTTTCACAAGGCTGTCATCATTAGAGGTTGTGAATTCGAAACACACAACTTGTAGGCACACTTGAAACTTATACTAATTGACTAGGATTGTCAGTTTATTTCGAAGGTCGGCAGTTCTCTCCGTACATGCTAGCTTCCACTATCATTAAAATAAGAACTAACTGCCGCAAATAGCAGAATAGTGTACTAAATTGGTTAATAGTGTTAATCTTGAATTTCATACATTATAAAAACATTTTAATTAATGCTACATTAATAGCACGGACCCTCTGAAAATTAGGGAAACAAAATACCCAAAAAGTGCACTGCTTTTGTCCAGCATTTGATTTGCATGTAGTACAAATGTGTATCTTAAAACTACAACCACGAAGTCGTCGTCTACTACTTGAATCGATGAAAACGTAATATTGTTAAACATCTGCATTTTATGAGAATTTCAATTCCGGATACTTGTGACACATGATCCAACCCTGTTCTGATTTGTAGTTATGAACCAAAATTAGTCAAAAAGGCACTGTTGCTATGGACATAGTTTGATTTTCTTGTTTGCTTTAGAAATTTAGAAGCTTTGCAATTTATTTATTTTATTAGGTAGTGTTGTTTAGTCGTGTTTATTGAATTAACCTTAATAAGACAATCATTGTAGGTTTGGATTGGTTTTAATGTGTGTTCTATCTGTTGGGTGTTCGAGGAAAAGAAACATTGTTATAATACAAACGGTCTCCAAGAATAGATGCATGAAATTGAGTTGAACAGAAAAACTACCTGCAATTTTGTATTTGTTGTCATTTTATGAATAACAGCATGATGTATACAAAAAAACTGCTAAATGATGCAGCACTGAGACGAGATGATGTTTTTGTCTGTTTCAATGAAACTATGTCATGAATTCTTGCTTTAAAAGCCGCACACGTAAACACAATTGAGAATCAGTAGTACGACGTAAACGGACCTAAAGATATGAAGCCAAATATGTCATATTCTATGTTGGTTGAAAGTTGTAATGGCCTGCCTTTTCGACATAAAGATTAAATTGCACACAGTGTAGTAGTTAAAATATATAAAAATTATTAACAAAGACATTATTCGACACAAAAAAATATCTTGTAGTTTAATCGATGTTGATAATATACCAGTCTTTCATACCAAATAAGATAAGTAAACCTACTACAATTGATTTAAACAGTTTATTTTGTTTTTTTACGGATTATTTTGTAGTTATTCGGTTTGAGCAAAATCCTATATGGTATTTGTAAGAACATACCTTCTAATAAAGGATGTTGATATGCCAAATGTGTGCTACTTTCAAGGTCTTTCCACAATCCTTTTTCAAAGTCAACAGCTAAATCCTGTCATAAAATTTCCACAAAAAAATGTATATGTTCTAATTGCAAATTTTTCAAATGTTCTATTTGTTTGATCATTTGATCTTGTAAAAATTGCCCTTTAGATTTTTCTTTGATGTACATGAGTTTATAAATAATGAACTATGCATGAAACAGATGGTGTATGATTGCTAATAAGCCAACCAAAATGACATACAAATTAACAACTATCTCTCAACGTTTATTTGATATATATATAAAAAAAATATATGTATAATTTAGAATATCAAATATCGGCATTCTTACAAATTTATGTGATACGTTAATCTTATTATAAGTCTTCAAAAAATAAAAAGTCAATTCTAAATTATGGTAACTTATATACCTTCCAAATACCGTTTCGATTCCTAACGTCACTTAAGAGACATTTTTTATCAATATCTGTATATAATGTACAAATTTTGGAACCTCATCTTTTCTGCAAGATTATTGTGTTCTGTTTGGGAATAAATCTATATTATGATCCATTTTGTTACATCTGGTAATCTCCAATGACAGTCAGCTGAATTTCTGAACATCGCTTATTTGAACTGCTAGTTAAATGCCATTTGTTTAAATATACTGTTTCACTTTTTAAGTCTTTTGGAAAATGTTGTTTGTGCTATATTTATACCCCTCTAACAAGAAATATATTTTGCATGCACATGTATAAAATTTTTGATTATTTTCCTACGCAATCATAAGTTTGAACGTTGTTTTCAATTTAGATTGTTTACGTTTCTATTCAAATATATATTTATATACCCGTTCATAAATGTATTCTATCGAACGCTGGTTAAACGACTTTTTGATGTTTTCTTTCGGGATCTTCCATTTCCCCTGCTTCAAAAGATACATCGACAGTGCATTTGGGTACATGTCAGTAAATTCCCCCTGCAAAAATAATCATTTAAATAAAAACTTTTTTACAAGAGAAATGAGACACTTTTCTTCCTGGATTGACCTATTATATGATACAATAATTGCACAAAGAGAACCTAAAGGTACAACAATGCTGCGAAAAAATCATATATCTGATCATAGATAAGTGAAAGATAAGTTGAATACTTTAAAAGTCTATCCTTAGTAGTAAACACATGATATGAGCGAAATAAAATTCAAAATCTTATGTGTGAGATGAATGAAACTGCGGCTGAACACGTCTGTTATAAGGCCATTTTATTTTTATGTTTTTTGTCAACTGAAATTCTACTCTTTATGCATTGCAAATATTTCAAATCTTACATATATTTTGTCTTCCATTGAGCAATCTTCCATTGCCACTGAAATATCAAAACAAACAATAGTATAAGGACAATGATAACATATTTATAATTAAAACCAAATTGTACATAGAACAATTATAGGTCTGAACACCCCAAAAAACATGTATTTTGAAATGAAAATAGTAAAATTCGGTTTAAAATGTCATTTCCAGCGTCAAATGCTGGCTAATTGTAAGCTGATTTAAAAAAAAGGTGGTTTCTATACAATGTTTTCTTTTGATAAGGCAGATAAATTGATACTTTCGGTTTGAATTTTGTAACTTCCGGTACAATTTGAATGTTGATTTGAAACTGATTCCAACATATCTGGTTCTATATACTTTTATATAAGTTAAGTACAAAAATAGCTACTTCCGGTTTACATAAGGTCATTTCCTGTTGACTTTTCCGAGATTAAATGACTTGAAACCTAATGAAAAAAGTCACATGGCTTCATCATATATGCATATGAGGTAAAGACAAAGGTCGAAAAATTTTATAACTAAACGCATATCGTAAAAATAAAAGACGGCAGAAAAATATAAAACAATGTTAGCGTATCCTTTTAACCAATATGAATGTCTTGCGACATGTGGAAACTAACAACTAAGTATAATATGTTTTCGATATCTTATATGATGTACAAAATGACCTTGACTTTTGATCTTGGCCAAATTTTATTTTTTTCATAGACCAAGGACCTCAAATCAAAAGGTCCTTATCACTTATGGTTTATATGACAATTACATTTTACTTACATTAAATACAGAATGGGACACAAGTCTCAAAGGATATTCTGGACCGCTTCGAAAAATTATTTTGAAGATCCTAAGGATATGACGAGCATTGTATGCGAGTTTAATGACAATTAACACACAAATCAACAATGTATACCTGCAATTATCAAATAGCATATGATAGCATCTAAGTCATCTTTACACTCAAAATGAACCTCCGAAAGCAATGATATTTCATGTGGATCATCCTCATCATCATACCGTCCTAAATCGTAAACTTTTGATTTCGATTTCTTGACACTCCATGGATTCTTAACATCACTATTGTGTTCCTCCATCTCTATCGACTGATTCCTGTTAGTAAACTTAACTGGTGTTAAAACAGTTACTTCGGTTGTGTGTTTCTGAAATTGTGTTGTATTTAGCATTTTTATCAATGATTTATAGTAAAAAATGTACAACACTGACAAGATGAAAATCTAAACTAGAATCCATACTAGAAACAAAAAATACCATGGCCAAGCCTATATGATTAACCTACATGTCTTACTTTCTGTTGACTAGCAAATATGTGCCTCCATACAAACAATTATATGTTGTATACTTTATCTCTATTTCGAAGGTATAAATGCGTTCGACATAGTCACCGAATTTTGAATTATTTAGTGACAGAACATCATCTGTATAGCGGAAAGTAGAGATAAGGGATATTAAAGAAGTTCCTGTAAGAAGTCAGCCTCATGATTATAAAAAAAATAAGTCGACAAGAAGAGGGACACAATTGGTTCCCATTGCAATGCCGGCAGTCTGTTGAAAAATACGTTCTCCGAACGAAACAAATATGTTGTCAATCAAGGAATCAAGCATTTTGATTATGTCAATTTCAGAGATATTTTTGTTTGAATCAGAGTGATCCTTTACAAAGTAGGATTTATCCCTTCCTAAGACAAGATACTTGTATCTTCGTTGGCCATTCTTTTTTTATGAAACAATTTGTCTTTTGGTTTGAAATGTGAAATACTTATGTAAAGTGTAGAAAAATCAAACTTTTTATACTATGGCAAGATGAAAAAGAGCTAGATTGTATGTAAAAGATCTTTAGACTTTTTTTTTTAAAGTATCCACATCTGATTCGCGTCAACTCTAGAATAGGCAGTTTCACAATAACTTTGAGGCCCGTCTTTGATTGCTGATAAAATAGATGTTAATAATTTAGAAAGAGGTTTCGTGGAGACCCAGCAATATACCGTTGTTTGTAAGGACACTTATGTTTAGGTATCCAATACAGTGATGGAAAATCTAATTCTTTATCTTGTCTTGAAATTCAAAAGGAACATAGAACAGACCTATGTTTATCCATGATTTCCTCTTTGGTAAGTGCCGTGAGGGTATATGTTGAGTTTCTAAGTGAATTGTCAATTCCTAATTCGTTTGTCAAGCAGTTAATGTAATGTGTTTTACACACATAAACGATAGGCGTGACCATGGTGTTATTTGGTTGAACATTTCTTAGTATTAAGTTTTTATTTAAAATGACTTAATACGATGTTTGGGGACAGAAAATTCCATATGGGGTGAAATCACACTATTTGACTAATATTATTTTATATAGAGTGTATAAAATGTTATTTAAAGAATGATATTAAAGCATGCAATATATAATCGATCATCCCCTGCAGGATACAAGCTACGACCTACGATAAACAAAATCAGTCACTGGAATCCAGTGTTTGTTTAAAATAAAAGAGCTTTCGAATAACACCATTGAGTGGAAAGACATTTCAGATAAGGCAAGACCCCACAATGACATGACATAATAACTAGAAATAACAACATATTAAACAAATAGTACCTTATGATCTATTGTGACCGTACTCTCCAGTTTTCATTTAACACACAACACAGTTTTTAATACCGATGTTATTGAACATGTTTTAATATGTGGTAAACAGTTTGACTCATTAGGGCAAGAACAATAGTATTTAGGCAATGATCTTAGACGGAAATGCCGGACAATTCATTAGAAAATAAAATTCATTTTCAATGGTTTTTATATTGCATCATTGACATTTGCTTTTTTTACGATGCAAATTGTTATATCTACCAATTTCAATATTGAGTTTAAGGGACTCACATCTCCCAATTGATACGATATTCCCGTGCTTGCATTTCCTATCATGATTTTCTTGATAGAGGGTTGTTACTCACAAGGAAGCTATTAAATCAATAGTTCCATATGGTGAAGTTGAAATCATCACTTCGTAATTTTTACAGACGCCATCACGAGTTGGTTGACCGTTAGTGAATAACCGTTTCACAAATGATATCGGATAAGTTTCTCACGTCGTAACTACAATTCCGTTCCCTCTCATGAATGTGACCAACCGAACTAGACTATTTACTGGATTTGTTATAACATAAGCAACACGACGGGTGCCACATGTGGAGCAGGATCTGCTTACCCTTCCGGATCATCCCTGTTTTTTGGTTGGGTTCGTGTTGTTTATTCTTTCGTTTTCTTTGATGTTTCATGTGTACTATTGTTTGTCTGTTTGTCTTTCTCATTTTAAGCCATGATGTTGTCAGTTTATCTTCGATGTATGAGTTTTACTGTCCCTCTGGTATCTTTTTTCCCTCTTTTAGTTATATTAATAAATAGATATTTTTTCAAACAAAAGTCAATTTTAAACATTTTCAAAATATACATTTTTTCACAATCCGTCATACTAGAACGCCAACTTTGTATAAACTGATCATAGAAGTGTAGTTTCAAAGCTTCATATAAAAAAAAAGGTTTTCTTAGTTATATCATAAACAATTAAAACCAAGATAATTCATTAAAGTACGAATAGTGTGCGCCCATTTTGTTTTATCATTCACAGCATCATCAACTAACATTTTATATACATCAAATACAATAGGAGATTTCTTGGTAACGGTTTTCAACCAATAATAAGTATTTTTTTCTAATAATATGCATTGGCAAATTACCAAGTTCGCCGATAACAGCACAAACATGTTTCTTTTACCAACTTTAAGTACAAATCTACAAAAATTATAACCTTGTCAACGTCCATGACATGATGAAACCCTCATTTATAAGAACCATAGATCAAGATCGATCCAACAAGACTATCGAACATTTCACATTTCTGTTGGGTTGATATAAACAACATCTTTTAAATGAATAAAAGATTGACACAAGAGCTTTATTAGACTGCTGATATAATTCATTTTTCTGTTTAGCTCATGGAAAAGAAATCAATTAAAAAACTTATTTAGTGAAGAAAAATCTGTACCATAAATATGTGTTACATATTTCTTTTTTCGTTCACTTTTTTTACATAAATAAGGCCGTTAGTTTCTCGTTTGAATTGTTTTACATTGTCTTATCGCGGTATGGGCTTTGCTTATTGTTGAAGGCCGTACGGTGACCTATAGTTGTTAATGTCTGTGTCATTTTGGTCTTTTGTGGATAGTTGTCTTATTGGCAATCATACCACATCTTCTTTTTTTATACATAAAGGTAATTACTAAAGTCATGAACATGAACCCTTAAATATGAAAAGCATTACTTTATAAAAGACAAACAAGCACATGCTACTTTGTTGGTAATACATTCAGTAACCATTTGAACAGTCCACTAACAGTGTCATGGACCTAGTTGAAGTAACTACATTTTTAGTAACATTTTTTCATCATTGCTAATCGATGTCACGAATCTAGAGATTTAATCCAAAAATGACAACATTAAGACAGAAAAGCCGATGCCAAGTTTGATACTAGGAATCAGAGCTTTCCTTTAGGGAGATAAATTCTTAAAGTGATTTCTAAAGTGTTGTAGCAACACAGTTCTAGATAGCAGTAGCATCGACCAAATGTTAATAAATTTAAGCACAACATGGGTAAATCTGCAAATTTGCAGAGGCAAATTTTTATAATTCCCTAAACGAGATTCGAACGCATGTTATTGGGATATCACAACAACACCACCAGTTATTAAAAAAATATATATAAAAGAGACAAATATGTAAAAAAAATCAATCAATCGTTTATTTGCATCAATTAAATTCATTAGAACATTGTATTTATTTATAATCACGGATACAATTCGGGGAAAACAACGGCGCTAGGCTATTGTTAGAATATTCATCAACATGTTAGTCAATATAAAAAATACCTTTAATTGAATTATAGGTATTTTCAATTCTGCTGCACTTCTCATCACACTTTCTCGTAATCCACCTTTTCTAAGTGATATAATGACTGGCAGAAGTCTTTCTCCCAGATCGGCTGTTAAGAAAAAAAAAAGATTCAACATTTTTTAGATTAAAAAAATAAGAAGAAACCAAATGAAATGTATCAATACCGATTTACTTCAGATCGAGTTCACTCAAAGAGCCAACTTCTCGTTCTCTCAATGTTAAATTTCGTCCTGTTGATGATTTATAAAATACTAGAAAACACCCGCGAAATCGCGATCATTTAGAGCTTAGTTGAAAGTTTGTAAACTATTGTAGGCAGAATTTTTTGTAAAACAGTGTGTGTCTGGAGAATTTCAGTGAATGATTTCATATCTGGAGAATTGTGGAAAGGTATCAAAATTCATAGGTACTGGGAAACAATCTAAGGTGGTATGGGTGTCTAAATTATAAATGATATAATTTGTTCATCTTTGCCAAAATGTTTTTTTTTATGTATATATATGTTCAAAAATATAATAAAAATGATAGGTCATCGAGCATTTTCTCAAGCTACAGGTTGTGACTAAATCACAAATTTATGTATGGATGATACAGGAAAAAATATCATTATGTAAAAAGTAAAATCACAAAAATACTATACTTAGAGGAAAATCAATTAGGAAAGTCCATAATCACATGGCAAAATCAAATAACAAAACGCATCAAAAACGAATGGACAAGAACTGTCATATTCCTGACTTGGTACAGGCATTTTCAAATGTAGAAAATGGTGGATTGAACCTGGTTTTATAGCTAGCTAAACCTCTCACTTGTATGACAGTCGTATCACATTCCATTATATTGTCACCGATGCGTGAACAAAACAAACGGACATAATAGTTAAAAATGTCAAAAATAGGGGCACAGAAGTCAACATTGTGTTATCATCTTAATCACTATAAAAACAACAAATGTAACGAAGAAGCACAAAAAGGCATACATCAAATTAAAATTCTCATTTTGATTACATTATACGATTTTATTTGTCTATATAAAATGCACCCATCAAGGAAGGAGGGTTTTGAGTACTGGTGTAAAATTGCTCGTTTGAAATTCGCACAGGTAGACATGAAATAATTTTGTCGTTCAAAGTATGACGGGATGCATAAATACAGTAACGCAAAATAGATATAACAACAACTGACTAAACAGTATAAAGTAATAATAAATAAATTAATAGTGTAGTTCAAAGTATGACGGGATACATAAGTACAGAGTCACGTCAAATGTATATCACAAAAAAAGTGGGTTAACAGTAAAAGTACTATTAATAAATAAAATAATTTTGTCATTCAAAGTATGACAAGATACATAGGTATAGAGTCACATCATGAAATAATTTTGTCCTTCAAAGTATGATAGGATACATAAGCACAGAGTTACGTCAAAAAGAATATCTAAAAAAACAGACTTAACAGTAAAAGTAATATTTATAAAGACAAATAAAAGAATAATATAACACGTTATTAAGATGATAAACAACGTCAGTACGCAAAATCTATACTTCAAGACCATCGTGTATTAAACGCTAAACTAAATGGTAGAATTGTAAAATAAAATATGAGAAGATAGTTTTTGGTAAATGCTTTCAGAATATCATAAGAAAAGATAGGGTCACCATACGTTTTTTGCAGCTAGAATACAAAATAGCAAAATTCCATGTAGATTCCTTCAGAAAATGAACTATTTCAGAGTTACCTCCCATTAAAATGACAATTTCCAAAAAATAATAATCAAGTAAAGATAATCTACACTTTTACCAATATTAATATTTAAAAATTATAATCATATACATTTGTTATTTAAAATGAAAATTCGCTTTGATATCTGCATTCCTGCATCAAGTTTTGCAAATTCGATTAAATATCTGGTTCACTGTTTTTTATTAACCAAAATGGCGATACCACCTTAAGCCCTCTCCCTTGTTTTCAAAGTTCTTTTTTTTTTCTGTTAAATTCCATTATATGCGTTTCTGTATACTATGAACATAAGCATACTATAAATTAAGTGTATTTGCCATAAACGATCAATTTCTTCTGCTATATTAAATGGAGAGTCTCTATTAACGCTATACAAATTGTCCTGTCCCCGAATACTTTTATAAAATTTATGTGCAAGTTTCAAACCGGTTAACCATAAAAGCAAAATTGCGGACATTTTAAGCTTGGTTGAAAGTATGTTAACTAATTTAGAAAGAATTTTTGTAAACGATTTTATGACTGTAGAATTTAAGAAATCATATCAAAAGTCATATAGGTACATGGAGACAGGACAATATTTTTAAGCCCTCTCTTTTTTTTCAAGGTTTCTGTATACTATGAACATACGTATCTATATAATAAATATTTAAGTGTATTTAATTTTCTATTAACTATCAATTCTATAAAGTTTCTTCTCCATGGCGATCATTGCTCTATTATATATAGAGTCTCAATATATATTATAGTAGTGTAACGCGTAACCAGGCGATTATATCACAAAAGTCCGTTCCAGTAAATACTTGGATCCAAGTTGTCCACAAACAATACGGTAATACTAAAAACACCAACTATGTATATATGGACAATGAACTAAAATATGCACACGGGCTCTTTATCGATATAAAGTAACAACAGACAAATCTGTATATACAACTATACACATGGAAAAAAGTATTGCAACACCTTGATCTTTTAAAACTTAAAAAATCAGCCTCTTATATTGGATGGAATATGATTAAATATTTGTAAAATAATGTTGGAACGTATTATATGATAACATTGGCATTTAAACGAACCAAAAATGTATGAAAAAAATGTTTTATCTAACCAGAATTTTTATAACAAAATGAAGTGGTTTTTGTACAAAAAATGCATTTTACAACTTTAACTGTAGTCGAACTTTACAATGTCAAACATTTCAAAATTAATCTTAAGATGATTGTTCACATCTTGGTTGATCGTTATACGCCAAAGAATTAGTACTTTGTGCGCAGCCTCCATTCAAACGAATAATCGCATCTTAACGTCTTCTGATTCCTGCCATAAGTCGACTAATTTGTTGCTAAGGTTGCAGCAACCATTCCTGACAAAGGGTATTGTTTTTTTCATGACGTGTATGAACTGGGGTGTCATTTCGTGTACTTTACGCCCAATAGTGTCCCATATATGCTCGATACGGTTCAAATCCGGGCTACGATCGGGCCGAGGAAGATAAACCGAATTCCATTGGAACAATGAATCTTCCTCCACGATGCTAATTTTCAACTTTGGTGAGCTCTGCACTACATTGGAAACGGGCATTAATGGTTAACCAGTAGAGAAGAGCCGATCTCGAACAGTTCTTGTTTAAAGACTCCTGTATGGTTATCATTCTCTTTTTAGAATTGTTTTCTTTGCAATGAGTTTCCTTCTGACCAACCTTTTTTATGCTTGATTTTCACTAGCAGATGTTATAGGGGGTCTTCTTGATCTCGGAAGGTCTTTAATAGCGTTTGTTGCCTGATTTATATTCTCAAAATCACGTATAGTGAAATGGCGATACCAACAATACGTGCAATTGTTACAGCGACATACCTGCTTCTCTCATGATGATTATCTGCTTTCTTGCTGCAGTTGTGGATGACCAATTACAAGGTGTCAATCAAATAACTTTATAAACTTGGTTATTTAAAGTATTGAAATCAATGAGGATAAAAACAGCTGTTTTATTGTTTACGAGTACAGTAGCTTCATGTGCAGATAAGAACTTATCGAGTCGATATTTATTAATCAAACTCAGGTGATATTTAAATAATGTTTAACTAGTTCTATTTCAACAAATTATATCACAAAAAAATAAAGAGTATTTTTTTAATTTGAATTTCAATTTGGTGTTGCAATACTTTTTCCATGTGTATATAATACAATATAACAGCCTGTCCTCAAGATTGGACGGTCTGTCAGTAAAAGACAGTATGGCTGGTACAGTCTGTCTGAATCAGACAGTGTGTGCTGGTACAACCTGTCCTCTAGATGGGACAGTCTGTCACTACCAGACAGTGCGTACTGTTACGGCCTGTCCTCCAAACGGGACAGTCTGCTCTGTCAATTTCCTATGTAAGACCAAGTTGTCCTTGACAGTATCACTTACAGCTATGTAACATGCCTAATCTGCTACACTGGCCTTCCTCTGTAAGTATATCGACAGACCCGAAGTCTGTTCCTCACCCTCTTATATAACTCAGGGCGAATATACTATTTTCTGGATAAGGGGGTTCTCTAAATGTTCCCGATACCAAACACCACAATCCATCTCAAACACCCCCATACCCGTAGACTTAACCACTAACTTTCCCGCCAAACGTCTAAATCTACCTAACTCTTTCTCTAGCGTAAACCATGCATTGCTACAATAAGATTCTACTTATTAGTAACCTTAGCGACCAATAAACATTACAGTAGTATATTAATAATAGTATACATGCAGGTAAACGCAAAAATAATAATTGTCCTGTCCTCGTCCGAGTACTTATAAAATTATGTGTAAGGTAAAACCGAAGTATAATATATAGTAGTGTTTTTTTTTCGATCTAAAAACCGCGATATGGACATCGTTCTGGTTGGCTTATTTATTTATCATTGTTGTTATCTATCATCCGATTGGTTCTCAATGTTAAAACCGGCAGTCATGTCTGACTTAAAAGTCGATTTGATGACGGAAATTCACTGCTATACTATATTGAGAGTCTCTTTATATTATAGTAGTATAACAATCATAGTAAACATGCAGATAAACGCGAAAATAATTGCCCTGTCCCCGTCCGAGTACTTATGAAAATTATGTGCAAGTTAAAACCGAGGTATAATAGTAGTGGTTTTTACGATATAAAAACCACGATATGGACAACGCTCTGATTGGTTTATTTATTTTTCTTTTTTATTATCTAGTATACGGTGTTGGTTTTCAATGTTAAAACCGGTAGTCATGTCTGACATAAAGGTCGGTTTGATAACGGAAATAATATTATTTTCATTTTTCTCCCAATATAACCCAAACTGAATATTCATAAGAATGGATGACAAATGCGACTATCCATTGTACCTTTAGGACACAGAAGCATGATGATTAGTTAATTCTGGAATGAAGAGAAGCGACACACAAAATGAGGTCTGCTCGTTTGATAGTATATATGTGAATGATAATAATTATCTTTAAAAGGATTTCATGAATCAGAGGAAGTAATACATTACAATGTGTAAACTTTACATTATTATGTTATTTATTGAACTTTCGTACAAGACCAACTACATGTACAAGAGTTCTAAATGGAAATATTTGAGGGGAAAATAAACTAGTATATCGAAGTCGTCATATTAACTCATTCCATTTTTAAGGAAAAAGGCGTTATTGTATTCAAGTATTTTGTGAGCATAGCAACCTTATTTTTTTATGATGCAATATTATATTGGTTTTTCAGCACTCATTTTAGGAGTTGGTCTAAGTCGTTAACTTCAATATAAGAATGGATGACGAATTCTCTTTATATCATTAGCTTAACAGCTTTAAGTGTACTTTGAACTATAGTAAATACACTTGGATGATATATTATGTATTACAATCTGAAGTAAAAAAAAACAAATACAAAACTTACAAGATTTGATAATTCGTTCATGATTTAATCATTTAATCTGGTGGTAACATATGCTAAAAACACTTTTTTTTTTACATTTGTCAAGGTTTCAAAAGCATCTCAAAGATAAATATTGAAGGTATGTTAATACAAAACAAATATACAATAGAAATAATATGCCAATGTTCAGAGAACTGTTTATACATTAACATATCATTTACAAACCTATAGTTTTATTGTTAAGTGCAAAAAATGAGTAATTGAACAAAAATGTTGTAGCACATGACAAGGTTCGTATGATGCATTTGTTTTCTGAATAAAAATCAAAGGTAGATATTCAGCCTTTAAATGTTATTTGCACCAAGCGAACAGCGGAGTTATTATTAATTTCTTTTGACTTTAAGAGTGTAAAGAAAACATTAATACACTGTTTGACAAAATAGCATATCTTAAGCGTTTTAACTGCAATATTAGTTTTTGGATTGTTTAAACATTATGTTTGAAATACTAGATGAGGCATGTTCCTTTATTTGTCTGTTAACATTTCTGATATATATGAGTGAAGATAATGCTTTCAGTTAATGCTATGACACAACGTATTACCATTTCTGAATATACAATCAAAAATTGTAAGGACGATAAAATATTTGGCCTTTGGTAGATGACAATTGTTCAAATATGTTTGAACAATTATATAATTTGTTTACGGACCAGCCAGTTCAGTGACGAAAGATTATTGTTTTCTATGCTCATGGATTGAGCATATTTATTCATATTTTACCCCTCGCTAACGCTCAGGGTAACATAAAACGAATATGAATGCTCAACCCATGGTTAAATGAAAACAAATCTACGGCTGTCATGTATTATTTCTTAATTAAATTATGTATTAGCCAACCTCGAACAACATCCGGTCTTTTAAGATATCGCATTTAAACTATTATTTTATGCATCTGATTCAAGTCAAGAGCCTGTTGTTAATTTTTTGTCGTTTGTTTGTGTGGTTTATCTGCGTTTCTCGTTCTTCGTTTTTATTTTACATTTGTCATGGTTTGTTAGTTTTCCTGTGTGGATTGAAGAACCCTATCAAAGACGGTCTCATTGGTGGGATCGCACCCTTTTGACTACAATTTTCACCCTTTAGTGTCTTTTAATTTATTCTGCAATAAATTTAGTATTCCTAGAAATAAATACATACATTCCGCCATTCTTTTAAAGTATCGAATTTCATCCACATTGTCTTTAACGTCTCCCCTTTCGAACACTTTGAAACCTTTATTCACAAAATCCTATTAAAAAAAAAATATTTACAATTTCTACGTATTTAACACTTGTAATAATAATTTCTTATTTCATAAGATGTCTCTGCAATTATTTTTTAAAGAAAATTTGCAATTCAATTAGGGCTTGTTTTTGTTTAATTTTATCAACTATCGGGATTTGCACATTCAAATTTCTAAAAAGAACACATTATAAAGTTATGAATTTATCATATTTAATGGTATAGTAACTTTTCCTAACATACAACAACATGGAATAATTTATG
Organism: Mytilus galloprovincialis; assembly: GCF_965363235.1. Taxonomy (NCBI): domain Eukaryota; kingdom Metazoa; phylum Mollusca; class Bivalvia; order Mytilida; family Mytilidae; genus Mytilus; species Mytilus galloprovincialis. The sequence goes on along the minus strand of NC_134845.1, from coordinate 74,977,644 downwards.
TTTATGTAGTAATGAGTGAGTAATTATCTCTGGCGCATATTCAAAATGAGTTCTTGAAAAATATACAACAGTATATTTGTGTTACTCAGATTTGACTTAATAAAAAAGACAATTTATCCATCAGATGATGAGTTAAGCTTTTTTCTACTGATTTTTATAGTTAACATATTAAACCCCGCCAAATTAGGTATATGTGTTAGTTTTCTCGTTTTTATATTGTCATTTCGGGGCCTTTTTTTCGCTGGCTATGCGGTATGGGTTTTGATCATTGTTGAAAGCCGTACGGTGACCTATAGTTGTTACTTTCTATGTCATTTTGGTCTGTTGTGGGGAGTTGTCTCATTTGCATTCATACCACATCTTCTTTTTAATAAGTATACCAAATACCTGAATGACATCCTTCTCAGTGTCATAGTGAATGAACAGAGAGTTAGATGAGCCACCGCGGAACATGATCCTTTTTCCTGCAATGTGACATGGTAGTTTTGTCTTCTCTGCAATTTAAAAAATTAAAAAAGATCAACCTTATACACCAAGAATATACATTGTGATTGTTTCAATCAACTTGCAGTAAATAGTTATCAAAGGTACCAGGATTACAAGTAATGGCTTTTCAAAAAAAGGCTAGCCGTCTCTTAGCTGATAAAAATGGAAAGTGTTCTCGCTTTGTAGATTAAATTATAATTCATTCAAAATAGCCTTGCATATCAATCAACAAATTTTACCACACACGCGAAGTCACACGTTATGAAGTACCGTTTAACAATGTGTGTGATAACAACACTCCAGAAGATTCGGCTATTCATAGATAATAGTTACCTGTGTACCAATATCATGAATATGCATGATTAATGACCAGGCAACATCTATTTGCTAAAATAGAGAGGACAAATCCGATACTCTACGGGATTGAAAGACATTAACTAGGTTTGGATTTTCTAACCAATAAACACACTTTGATTATTCACGTCTCGTAATATCTCCAATCAGGTAGTTAGAAGCATTCAGCGCACTGAATGTTCATCGTTCAATTCATAATAATGTCTCCGAGGAGACGTTAATATTTAAAAGTACTCCAGACGCGCGTTTCGTCTACAAAAGACTCATCAGTGACGCTCTATTCAAATATTTATAAAGCCAAACTAGTACAAAGGTGAAGAGCATTGAGGATCCATAATTCCAAAAGTATAATATTCACGCTATGGTTAATAGATTCCGAGACAGGCATTGACTTAGATGCAATACTCTCACTCTTCCAATGATTCTATTTTAAAACTTTATGTCATTCCCAAAAGCTTTATTTATTTTAAAGACTAGAAATACAAATTTCGTAGAGAAATATATGTTTACTTTATGATTAATTCACGACATCATTGTTAAATAGTATTTTTTACTAACTTGTAAATGCTATGACTTCATCAACTAGTCGTTCAGCCTTTTCATCTTTTTGTTGTTTTTCATCTCCTGTGTCTAGTTCTGGGTGATCAGCAAATATTACATACACGCTAGGTTTATAAGTTTCCTTTATATCTTGTCCGATGTCTCTCCAAATATCAACATTAATCTGGAAATATTTGTTTTCCATCACAATAAAAAAACATGTAAACTATTTGTAAACATAAAATAAAAGACGCATAACGTCTACAATCAAACACATGAAAGGTATTATAGCGCATTCAATTCGGATTGGGTGCAGTAACAAATTTACTTCAAATATGTTAAACAATTAAAATCGTTGTGTAACTTATAGAGACGAACCTCTAAGCTAAAACTACATATATAAATCATCTGATAAAAATCTGGTGACATTGTTTAAGCAATTTTGTAGACGATAATACCCTGATGATGAATACCGTATAGTGTTCACAATCATGATCATTACTTGTGCTTGAAACGTCATAATAGTTATCAAAAGTACCAGGGTTATAATTTAGTACGCCAGACGAGCGTTTCGCCTACATAAAACTCATCAGTGACGCTCATATCGAAATAGTTATAACGCCACACAAGTACAAAGTTGAAGAGCATTGAGGATCCAAGTTATAAGATATATGACAGCGATTGTTGAAACTCATATATGGGAAGATGAAAGCATCATGTTTATCTGTTATCAAATAGTATGTTTTTATGTGTGTTGGCGTTTGTTTTAGTAGCAGTTCACTGTTTCTGTTGCTCCATTGTTTTTTCTCATTTTAATATTTGTTTTAGCTCCCTCGATTGATGACTAGGGAACAGCAATATATTACAAATAAAAAAGAAGATGTGGTATGATTGCCAATGAGACAACTCTCCACAAGAGACTAAAATAACACAGAAATTAACAATTAGAGGAAATCGTACGGCCTTCAACTATGAGCAAAGCCCATACCGTATCGTCAACTGTAAAAGGCCCCGAAATGACAATGTAAAACAATTCAATCGATGGAACAAACGGCCTTATTTATAGGAAAAAAAATGAACGAAAAACAAATATGTGACACATAAAAAAAACGACAACTACTGAATTACAGGCTACTGACTTGGGACAGGCACCTACATACATAATATGGCAGGTGTAAACATGTTAGCGGGATCCTAACCCTCTCCTAATCTGGGACAGAGGTATAAAAGCTACAACATAAGAACGAACTATAAAAATCAGTTGAAAAAGGCTTAACTCATCAGACGGACAAAAATACAAGTGGACGTGGTTCTTAGCTTATTTTGACAAAATTGAACCATAATAGCTCATAAAAGCGAATAATTATTTCACTATTTCACTTTCATTAGTGATTGAAACAAAACAATCATAGTTTATGTTTTGTATATACATGTATCACAGTACAACAAAAGAACGAACTACAAAAATCAGTTGAAAAAGGCTTAACTTATCAAATAGAAAAAAATACAAGTGGTACAGTTCCCTTAATGTTTCAATAAATAATATGTTAATATATAGAAAAAAATCGAGTTATGTAGCAGATCCTCCAGTTGTGTTGAATTCTATTTTTATGCTGAATAGCTTTTATGATAAAACGAAAGCCCTCGTTATAATGTTAATCAATAATTCAGACAGTAATGGATCGTTTCAACTATTTCAAATGTGTTTTCAGAGCTAATGTTAATAAATATTAATCTCAACATGTACATCATGATTGGTATTATTACATGTTTTCATGCTGAATTTATTACATGTATTTAGCGAGAGCAACACACGAAATTTGTTATAAACATAGATGTTTACGTAAATATACAACAACATAAAAGGGAAAATTAACTTGTTTATTCTAAAACAATAAACGACAAAATTATATGGCAGACACTCAACAAAAACCTCCAATTAATAACAGGCTCTCGTACTTGACAAAAGTATATAAAGAACTCAAAGTAAGGAAAGGGTCGTGTGCACGTAAGAATGAATAATCCTTCCAAATGCTGTATGCGCAGTCACGGAACCTTAAAAAGAGAGTGTCGTTAAGTACTTTCCGTCGTATTTTTTTTTACACTTGAAGCTGACTATATAATATTTGTATTAAACCATACAGGGTTGAAAGCGTTAATTTAAATTATAGAGATGAAACTGGTCAAAAGACCGAAAAATAAAAAATTTCGTGTTAGTATTTGCCTTCTTTTATACATCTTGTTACTGTGTTTCTTCAAAAATCCTTCCAGAGATAATTGATGTGTAGCTTTGGCGATTATATGACAAAGACATTGAAAGCTTTGTCGAATTCTTAATCGGTTTAAATTATATGATACTTTTCATTTGATATTTACCTTTTTCTTCAATTCTCTACGATCAAAGACATAGTCAACTTCAAAAAAGGCACGGGGAACTAAACATCAAAATAAAGATAAACATAAAATATGGAAAATTACAACCATTGCCAATAAAGTTTGTTAACATTATCTAATACATTTATTTTTCAAAAGTCAACAAAAATATAATAAAAATCCACATTGACAAAAAATAAAGAACGCCATTCAGTGCATTGGTATTTGAGACAACAATAACAAACAATGCATTTCGTGATAACTTTATACATTTTTTTATTCGAGCGTCACTGATGAGTCTTTTGTAGACGAAACGCGCGTGTGGCGTAAATCTAAATTTTTAATCCTGGTATCAATGATGAGTTTATTTCCATTATGTGGTCACTTACCAAATCAATAAAAAATTAACAGTATGAATTCTTCTGCACCAGACGCGTCTGTCGATTATAAATGTCTCATCAAACATGATAGGGTGAAAGCAATGGAAAAAATTTAAAAAGTTCACGCGCTGAAGAGTTGCTCAATCAATTTTGGCGACTATTCTTTGACCTTTAATGGTTTACTATTACAAATTGTGACTAAGATGGAGAGTAATATCATTGGCACTCATACCATATACTCTTATATCTACTAACACACAATCAAATAAAAAAATGGAGATTCTATCCAGACATGAGTTTCGCGTATATAAAATTACTTGTTATATGTATTTCGCATACCTTTGCCCAGGGTCGGAAGATGATCCCAATATATGTTAGGGCTGTTCATTGCTTTTGTGCATATAAGCTCAAGTATATCATGGCGACTAGTATCTGTTTCTGACCATTGTACTTCGATCTCGCTCCAACCTGTGTCCATTACACAATCGCAAATTTCTGTTACCATTCCAAATTTATCTAATGAAATATACAACATGATAAGATGTTACAAAATGTGTTCCGTAAATTGTTGCAACATATATTTACTATGATTGATCGTTCATTTGTTACTGCAGACTATATGTAAAGTTACTTATTGACCATGTCGGCTTGTAATGTTAACTTTTTTATTTGGTATTCTTATACCCGTTTCCTTGATCCTACTCTCCCAATCAACCAATGTTTGACATTTATTTTACGTCCACATTAAAGGCTGGTAAAAGCATGTTCCCATTTTGCACCATTCGAATTTCCCTTTATTTTTGTAATCCTAAAGATGTATCGCTCGATGGTTAAATGAATGTAAAGGACTTCCTCATGAATGTGTTACCCACTCAAAATAAATGCCTTAGTAAGAAGAGTTTATCAATGCCATTACATCATACGGGATTTTAAATAATATTTTTTCACGAAATAATACAATACTTTTATTACTGTTTATGAGATAATTTAGTTCTTATCCTAAAAAAACCTATCATAACATAACATGGTCAAATGTAAGTTCGATTTGATGATGTGGAGCCATGTTATGTGTGTTTTCAATGCTGTTTATTCTATTGTTAGTTGTTAGTCGTGGTAAATATATTAATTTGTAAAGATTATCGATAAACCCCTATCATTCCTTTGATTTTGTTCTTTTAATGTGTTGTAACTTGTTCATTTGGAGTATGTAATCAATGTAGCATTTAAGAGTGAGTTGTAATTGTTTCTGCCGATATTGTTGTATGATAAGACATGATACTTTATAATACCAGGGCTAAAAATAATAAGTTTAAAAACATCATGTGTAATAAAAGCGTAAAACATTTACTACCGATCTTTTATCATACACTTATGCCATGTAACAAATGTAACAGCAACGACACATTAATGTGAATCGTTTTTATCTTTAGAGATAATTAGCAAAATGATAATCAGTAAATTATAATAGAACACCTGATTTACTGTCATTCGTAGCATGCAGTTTAACCACTTTTGCCCCCTCAAATATTCCAAAGGATTGGTACTTTCTCGAATTCTTTCTACTAACAGGCAATGATTCTCTGAAAAAAACATGCATGCGTAATAAGTGATTGGTATAGCTTGCAATGAAAACAGGTTAAATCTACCATTTTCTTCAAAAGGAAGTTCACATAGTTAGTCAAGAATATTACGTTGTTTCCTATCTAACACTTGTATGGACATCATTAAATATCAGTTCTAGTCGAATGTAGACTATCATTGTGCATTTTGTGAGAACATCTATAACTAATGAAATCGTAAAATATTAAATAAGACGTTTAAAGTCCTTTCTGTGACTATAACTTTGGAAACACTTAATTTATATGCAAAACATAACTGTACAGACAATAATAAACATCGCATTGAATCGTCATACAGTATCAACATATCGTGACTGTACTCAAGTTAGTTTTTTTTATTTACATTACCTCTACAAATAGATGGTGGTCTGTGATAAATAGTTTATTATCAGTCGATAGATACACATAGATAAATACTAATATCGTATTACACTAGAACAATGCCGATTCCCTTAATTTCCAAACAATTAACAAGAAAAAAATCAGGGCATGATTAAGTGTAAAATTTTAGTCCTGGTATCTATGATGAGTTTATTTTATAACAAAACAAAAAACAAATAATAAATGTGATAAAAAGCAACAAACGTCAACTACTGCATTGAAATCTTATGACTTTGAACAGGCACATGTGGTTTAAAATTGTTTGCTAGCATTAAACTATACCCTAACCAGGGAACGATGATGTATTCTTATTGATATTGCCATAGAAAATATGAACATCGGTATTCTTTTGGCAAAATATGATAAACATCAGCTGTACAAGACACTCTTTATGTAGAATCAAATAAACAGTATACCTTTCGTCTGGTGTTAGATTTCTTTGAAACTTGTGATCCTTAATATGATTATCCTTCATGTAGCAATCAGTACACAAGTCAAGGTCATGACAAATCAAACACTTCCATCTGATTCCTTTAATGCATTCAATAGAATCACTCTTTTTTTCTGGAGGGTAACAGCTATCACAGTAATAACCTTCATGTTCAATGCCTGTGTAAAAAACATAGTCATTTAAAGTATATCTAAAAAGTCTTCTTTTTATCGATAGCTGCAAAGATACACAGATACTTGTGCAAGTGTACTATTTCTGTACTTTAAATCTAAAGAAATGGAAATTTACTTTTAACATTTAGTATTATTTCTTTACTTTAGAATTTTGTGATGTGTAGGTACTATCCAGAATTTGATTTGTATTTAAAATATTAGTACAAAAATAATACCAACAATATCACAGTATTCCATATTTGAACATCAGAATTTTATCAAATTTGAAAAAGACAAAATGTCAAAATGTTGAAAATATAACCGTAAAATCTGTAGCACTTTAATTTCAAGTACAGATCAAAAACTATAAATACAGATACCTAAATATCACAATAATTCTAAAGTTATAAAATAGTACTGAATATTTAAAGTCGATTCCCAGGGCTACAGATTTTTGATACCGAAATATGCAAAAGTAGCTGTGTACACACCAATGAGTTCAAATCAAAGGGACAAATGCAATTAAAGAATATGCAAATGTACACGTCTAAGAATCTATACCACAACTTAAAAGCAAACAATAACATTTCTAGTTTCAATGTTTCCCTGATTTCTTTATATTATATTGAAAGATTACGGATAGTGTATGATGGTGTTAGTGGAATACTAGTCGAGTGTTTTATAACCCAGTAGTCAACACTTCGACGTTGACATGAATATCATTTAAATGATGTGAATTTACATTACTATAAGACGTGTCACGGTACTTTTCTATCCCAAATTCATGTATTTGGTTTTGATGTTATATTTGACATCTCATCGGATTTTCTCTAATGCTCAGTCCGTTTCTGTGTGTGCTACATTTTATTGTTGTGTCGTTGTTCTCCTCTTATATTTATTGCGTTTCCCTCAGTTTTAGTTTGTTATCCCGTTTTTGTTTTTTGTCCATCGATTTACTAAACAGTTCTAAACAGCCATATACTACTGTTGCCTTTATCTAAAGGACATTTTGATAAATTTCCTGTTGTCACTACTTTAATTTTTCCGAAAAACAAAGGTATTTTGTTATCCCAGGAATATATTACCTTAGTCGGTTTTGGCACAATGTTTTGGAATTTTTGGTCTTCAATTTTGTACTTGATATGAGCGTCACTGATGAGTCTTATGTATACGAACCACGCGTCTTGCGTGCTAAATTATAATCCTGGTACCTTTGATAACTAATTATATAGTTGATCTACAATATTCACTAGCATGTAAACACCGAGTTCGTCAGTTTTAACTCCGCTCTTTGTAGGTGATCTTTTTCTGATATTAAAAGCATGGACCTGCTGGTCAATCTTTCATACCTAAGGTCAGTGGTTCTCTCTAAATATCATAGTATTATCTATCATTATATAAACGGACCGACACACACGGAGTTGTCAAAGGTGCGTTTATCAAAAAAATCAAAAAATTAATCAAATTCAATTTGCAATAAGTAATTTGTTATCGATTCCAAACTGTGTTTTATGCACTTACAATGTTATGTTTTTACCTATGAAAGCTATGTGGTATTTATAAAACTACAGCCTTTCATCAGATACTCCACATAGTAAGTTATATGAATATAAAACCATCATAGATACCATGCAGGGTTAAATTATGTATCAACGCCAGACCGGGTTTCGTCTACAAAAGACTCATCAGTGACATTCGAATAAAAAAATGACCAAATAAATTAAGAAGTTGAAGAGCATTGAGGACCAAAATTCTTAAAAGTTTTGCCACATACAGATAAGCTCATATATTCCTCAGGTAGAAGACAATAACAATAAAAACCAAGGAGTAAACAAGGACTCACAAAACCAAAAGACATTTTCATCAACAGTTATAAATAATAATTAAGAAACAACACGAACTCCACTAAAAACAGAGAGTGAAAAAGTCATAGTATTTCAAAAATTCAAAAGTTTTATAAACAGTTTATTCATAAATATGACTATATCAAAGATAACTCATGTCAGCGCAGAAGCCGACTACTGGGCTGGTGATACCCTCGGGGGAATTAAAACTTAACAAGCAGTGGTTGTAAAAAAACCTAATCATAGATACAAGGATTAAATTTTGTATTTACGCAAGACGCAGAAACAGTTGCGTACATAATGATGTATACATTCTATATTCATTCATGAAGAAGATTGACATTAGGGTTAAACAAATTCACTTCAAGTAAGCATTTACTGATAATATGTATGCATGCATCACATAGTCTAATTAGTTATTAAAGGTACTAGGATTATTAGTTACATAGTGTTCTAGTAACCTAATACAGTTTATATGGGGTCAGTAAATTCCATATGGGATGAGAGCGAAGCTCAAATACTCATATGGAATTTACTGACCCCATACATACCGTATTATGTCACTAGCACACTATGTAACGATTTTTTCTTACCGACTATCTAGTAGACGTGTGAAATTTAGACTAATGACCTGCCAAAATGAGCAAATGTTCAATACTGTTAGCATTAAGAAACTACTTCCATTGATCCTTCAAAAACAGACGCCAACAATAACAATTTGTTGGGTTTATATGTATTTTATGCATTGGTTTCCACCTTTATCATCAATTTCTTCGTCTGTTAAAACCATAAAGATTTTTTTCTCAGTACCTTTTTGTTTTTATAAGCGGACGTAACACCACTACTAACCGTGTAGATAATGAGCCCACGCCTCCCCACTAGCCTTATATTAAATATACACGGACTCCCCGCGGACGCTTTTAACCAATCATATTCCTAGGAATGTGTAGGAATAAGATAATATAATACAATACGCCAGACGCGGGTTTCGTCTCCATATAAGAAACACAATGACGATCAGATAAAAATAGTTATGAAGCAAATCAAGAACAAAGTTGAGGAGCAATGAAGACTAAAAATTTAAAAAAAAAATGTACGAAATACAGCTTGGGTAATCTACGCTTGGATTAAGAAAAACCTTAGTTTTTGAAAGATTAGAACTTTTTTAACAGGAATTTTATTAAATGACCATATAAATGACATATATATCAACATCAAAGTGCTGACTGCTGGGTTGGTGATACCCTCGGATACTAAATGCCCTCCAGAGGTAGTGTCAAAATAGAGTATAGGGACATCATTAGTACATTTTCAAATCTGATTACTTATGGTATTTTAATATCTCCGGAAACAAACGTAGCTAATCGATCGACCTATGCATGATGGTTTCCGTAAAAGTTATGTAGAGTCGTTTTCAACCATTCTTTCTGCTAAAACTTATGAAGTCTGAACTCAAGTGAATGCAACGTATGAATTCAAATAGTGCATAAATGTCATACGATTAGATCGACAGTATCACTGAAATGTATGTTATTAGTGACAGTATACATGAATATGGATTCAATGATTCAATTTATACTTTAAGCTTATTTTGACAAAATTGAATCATACTGGCTTCTTAGAGCTAGTTATCATTTCACTATTTGTATTTCATTATTGATTGAGCCAAAAAAATAAGATATTAAATTTTTGTATACATCTCGTAACTAGTGCCTCTTTAAATTGAACATCAGGAATTGTTGTGTGTAGCCTTAAAAATACAAACGTTTGATATGTTTGCGAAATTGTAAAGATAATTCTTTAATCTACATCTGATGATTATCTCCGATGAATAAATCTTCATAAAAGACCATTTCTACATGTTTTTAACGGAAAAATGGAAGTAAGCACTTCCATTTTAGAGGAATTTCTATATATCTATAATACTAAAATTACGAGGTCCAATTTGTCAGCCGTCATCACGTAAAAACGACGAATCAAACAATTCAACTTTATATATAACTAATATAGTACAAAGGTGTAGATTAAAAATTACACTACTCCAGGCCCTTTTGTTTTCCACGTAATTAATATTGCCAATAATTAAGAAGTTCCGAGTCGGGTCCGATACCGGTACCAATAGTATATTCACCTGTTACCAATTACCTTATCTACACGTTCCGCATCTGACAGGCGCACCACCAAACGGTGTATTCGGGATAAATATGCTATATAGTATTACACGGGTCATAATCACAGGGTTAATTGTCAAATTGTTACCTATTGTAGTATTTTAATCATTTAGACTTTCTAAGATAACAATACGAATACTAAAAATCTGGACTAAAATAAGGCGTATAGGTACAGTTTTCAATTAGTTAGCGGGCATGACGTAAAACAGCGAATCAAAGAATTCAACTTTATTTATAACTAATACAGGACAATGCTGTTGATTAAAAAATACTCCATTCCAGGACTTTTTGTTTTCCAAATAATTGATATTATCAGTAATTGATAAGTTCCCGTTCGACGGGTTCAAACAGAAAGATTTGAAAGCAGAGAAAACTGTGTATCTTATAATCAGCATGACTTTATCAGATGACAATACTAATACTAAAATAAGGCTTGCGCATAGTTATATACTTTAATTCAGTCACGGATCCGCGATATCACGGGTGTGTTCTAGTACATGTTAAGTGTATGGATTTGTCTACAAAGCCCTGTTTCGTTTGCTGATAAAATAGATTTTGTAATTTAGAAAGATGTTTCGTGGAGAACTTGGAAGATCAAGAGATATGCCGTTGTTTGTTAGGACACTTATGTAGTTTAGGTATCCAATACCTTGATGGAATATCCAGTTCTTCATCTTAGGTTGAAATTCCAAAGAAACATGGAACAGACCTATAATTATCCAGGATTTCCTCTTTGGTAAGTGTCGTGAGAGTATATGTTGATTTTCAAAGTGAATTGTAAGTACCTAATTCATTAATCAAGCAGTTTAAGTAATACGATTTACACTCAAAAACGATGTTGTTTCGGGATTTATATGCGGGACAGCAATCTATTTGTCATAGAGGTAGGACAAGTATTTTGCAACATTTTGGTCTTGACGTAGCATGCGTATTGCTATCCGCGATTTAACGTGTGCATTCACCAAACATGCTTATTATATGTTGAAACATCTTTTTCAAGGCTTTACGCAATACGATTAACTGTATACACTTTACTGGCAACCGTATACTTTCATCTTTGATCACCTCGGAGATTGTGGGTATCCAAAGGACGCTAACAAGATTTAAAAGAGGGACGAAAGCTACCAAAGGGACATTCAAACTCATAAATCTAAAACAAACTAACAACGCCATGGCTAAAAATTAAAAAAACACAGCACACATGACACAACATAGAAAACTAAAGAATAAACAACACAAACCCCAACAAAAAACAAGGGGTGACCTCTGCTCCACATCTGGCATACATCGTGTTGCTTATGTGATAACAATGTCGGTAAATAGTCTAACTCGGTAGGTCACATTCATGAAATGGAAGGGGATTGTAGTTACGACGTAAGGAACATATCCGATATCATTTGTGAAACAGTTATTCAATAACGGTCAACCAACTCGTGATGGCGCCCGTAAAATTTACGTAGGGAAGATTTCAACTTAACCATTTGGAACTCTTGGTTTAATAGCTTCCTTGTGAGAAGCAACCCTCTATCAAGAAAATCATGATAAGAAATGCAAGCACGGGAATATCGTATCAATTGGGAGATATATACCCCGTATGCAGATGCTGCTGGAATGTTGCTACTTAGAAATGGAAAGTTCACAATTGGAAAGCTAAAATCATCTCTTTTGTCGTAAAGTTTTGTTTTCAACAGACCCTCATTGTCAATTGTTAGATGTAAGTCAAGATATGAGACCGACTTAACTGTATCTGTAGTATCCTTTATCTATAGCTCGATGCGTTCCACATAGTCACCAAATTTTAAATCATTTAGTGAAAGAACATCGTCTATATAGCGGAAAGTGGAGTTAAAAGATATTGCTAACTTCTTATCTTTCTTCCTAAGAAGTTCCTGCATGAAGTCAGCCTCATAATAATAAAGAAACAATTCGGCAAGTAGAGGGGCACAGTTTGTTCCCATTGGAATGCCGACAGTCTGTTGAAAAACACGTCCTCCGAACGTAACAAATATGTTGTCAATCAAGAAATCAAGCATCTTGATAATATCAGTTTCAGAGAATTTTTTGTTTGAATCAGAGTGATCCTTTACAAAGTTGGATTTATCCCTCCCTGAGACAAGATACTTGTATCTACGTTGGACATTCTTTTTTCATTATTATTCGATGGATACAAATTTTCGTAAATTTCGTGGATAAAGTAAACCACGAAATTAAATGTTCAACATATAACAAATTTTCTATAAGGTTGTATGCAGAATTCGTCAAAACCACGAATTCAAATAATCAAAAGCATGTTAGTTTTCCTTATTCCACGAAAATTGGTACCCACGAAAATAAATTAATCCTCAGTACACAGATTAAATATTAAGATAACTTTTAAAAAAAAATTGACACAAATTAAATTGGAAACGTGTATCAATCCACTCACATTTAATAGAAATATATAGGAAGATGTGGTATAAGAGCCAATGAGACAACTCTCAATCCAAATCACAATTTATAAAAGTAAATCATTTCAGGTCAAGGTACGGACTTCAACACGGAGCCTTGGCTCACACCGAACAACAAGCTATAAAGAGCCCCATAATTACAGTGTAAAACCATTCAAACAGGAAAACCAACGGTCTAATCTATATTAAAAAAAAACGAGAAACGAGAAACACGTGTAAAATACATAAAGAAACGACAATTACTGTACATCAGATTCCTGACCTAGGACATGTGCAAACATTTGCAGAGGGATTAAACGTTTAAATGGAACACAAACCTTCTCCCTTTTACTCACAACATAGAAAAACACACGATGAAATATCAATTGGAAGGCTTAAATCAATCACAAAAAAGAGAATATAGTAAACAATCAAGGTTTTTTTTCTCACAATGTTGTACAGTGGACTATATATATTTAAATAAAATGTGAAAATCATGTGGATCAGATCAGAAATACATGTTTTTCAATATTAAACTTCCGAGAACAAAAAACTCCAACACGGACATATTCCATGATAACAATATTTCTTTTCACATTTTTTTTCATGGTTTTACATGTGTTCATAAGTTAAGTGTTATTACTCAAGTTATTTCACTTGACTGGGTGATGTCTAGCCGGTTCGCTCATAATAAACCAGTCCATCTTAACATAGGTGTTTTAGGATAAACTCATCAATAAAGTGTGCAATCATTGTTTTGTAAATTCATTTGATGACACTGATAGGTGATTAGAAATCAGTAATAATTATAACGGCAATCATCCTTATCACACACATCTTCAAATAGACTGTCCTTATGCAAATTAAAACATAAACTCCGCCCGATCAGTTGAAATAACATTGGTAATAGCACAGGTTGTTTCTGTTAAAACATACAATTACAAGCTACTTTCATAATACACAATTTAGTGACTTTGTTGAACGAATCCTTTCCATCAAACTAGAGAGATAAAGGATATTATAAATACAGTTAAGTCTGCCTCAAATCTTGACATACATCTAGAATTTGACCATGAGGGTCGGCTGAAAACAAAACTTTACGACAAAAGAGATGAAGGTTGCTACTCACAAGGAAGCTATCAAATCAAGAGTTCCAAATGGTGAGGTTGAAATCATCCATTTGAGAATTTTACGGACACACACACGAGTTAGTTGACCGTTATGGAATAACCGTCACAGATGATATGTTCATTAAGTCGTAAGTCGTAACTATAATATCTTCTTCTCTTTAATAATATCTTCCCCTTTTCACGAATGTGACCTACTGAATTAAGACTACTTACCGAATTTGTGCTAGGATAAGCAACACAACGGGTGCAACATGTTGATCATGAACTGCCTTCCCTTTCGGAGCACCCCCAGTTGTTGGTTTGGTTCGTGTTTTTTATTTGCTAATTTCCTATGTTGTGTCTTATGTACTATTGTTTGTCAGTTTGTCTTTTTTCATTTTTAGCCATGACATTGTCAGTTTATTTTCGATTTATGAGTTTGACTGTCCCTCTGGTATCTTTCATCCCTCTTTTCAAGATGAAGAAAAATATACACCAAAAACAATATGAAAATGAATTACATGACGTCATCAATCTAAGTTTTGGCGTTGATTTTATATTACTTTATTGAAGTTCATTTTAGGTCTGCCTAATCTTATATTAACGTCTCATTTTGCTTCAGTAGATAATGTTTTATCAGAAAAGATTCAATATGCTTACAACAAATGATTAAAGTTTAAAACAAAAATTGAGGGAAATGCATAAACTTCATCGCTATTCAGTCAAAAATCAGATAAACTTAAATTTTGTAATAGAACAAACATATCAATCACTTAAATGTTTCTTTATCAATCTTCATTACAGGAAGAATATACAATAGTGATTTTTTATTTTTTTTTATCACATTAAGACATCATTTGTTTTTTGTAGGCTAATCAATACCATACAGTATTATGAAAAAAAACAGTTAAATAATTCTTAGGTCTTTGAGGTATAGTTGGCGTTTATCCCTAATCTACTCAATTAATGTGAACTTAGAACTATTTGAAAACTTGGAGTGCACTATATTATAAGTTATATGGTGTGTTAGTTACCTAATACGCTTCGCTCTCACCCTAGATTGAATTTACTTACCACATTTATATCGTATTAGGTCAGTAGCAAACCGTGTAATGAATTAACTTATCAACTGTCTTCACATGTGGTATTTGGACTATCAGCCTATCAGAGTGATTAAGTCTTTAATTCTTAGTTTAATGATGACTAAGAACCTCTTTCCTTTTGTCTATACAAATAACAATGCAATCAATAACAACGTTTTAGCTTTTAATTTGTCTTATTAATGTATTTCAATCGTTTATAATCAGTTTTGTCGCTTGTTAAAACCATTCAGATTTGTTTTTAGCTTTGGAAGGGAAGTTATTCCTTATTGATCCCATATGATTGCTAACCTTAAATGGTAACTAACCATGTGTTTTAGGACACCCTTTACCAAAATATACTTACTCACAACGTGTAGTTCGTTGACCAATCATATCCCTATAAACATATAGGCGGTAAGATAAAAATAGATATACATACCAGTTGGTCTATTGTCTAGTATTCTTAGAAGATCTTCTTTTATGACATAACATCTAACTTCACCATTGTCCCACTGAACATGAACTTTTGTTTCGGGTTTTGAATGACTATCTGTTTCTTCACCTTGTGCCGATGATTTACCAGTTGATGCTTTCTACAATAACAAACGTTAGTCATTGTTATTACACATAATCTTTATCAAAGGTACCAGGATTATAATTTAGTACGCCAGACGCGCGTATGCATAACACAGATCCTTATTGTTTAAAAGAATGAGACGTAGCATCGGTACTAATAAGACAATAATTCATTGTTATTTCAGTGTATTATTTATTCGAATATTAAGAGCATTCCAACAATGCATAGGGAGGTAATTCTTTGCTAAACGTGAATACTAAATATATTTTAAACATATTTAGTTGTGTATTCAGTAGTTGTATTTGCCCCAAAAACTATTAAATGTGTTTTCGAGGCGAAGTCAAGCTTATAATGTTCTTCATTCTTCATTTGAATCGTCAAGTTGTCAGTGTAACTGGATGCAATTGCAGGCTTCACACTTTTTAATGTTAAACAGATGGCTTTTTGTGAATATATAATTGTTGTCAATGTACATGTTTGCACAATACTTGAGACAAACTGCACATCTAGATATAAAAACGTATGACTGTGACACTAGCAATTTGTGGAAATCTCTTACCTATGTTTACAAAGACAAACTGTCAATTCAATTCAATCATAAGTATTTTATAGAAATATTCGGATAAAACACTCTGGATGAACATCTTAAATATTCAGAGGCATATAACCTTTAAGATATAGTTAGCTGTGTATCCAGTAGGTGTTTTGACCAAAATGAACCATAATGAATGTTTCATAAATAATTTTCCTCCAGAAGAAACTCATGAAAAAAATATAATTATATCTTTAATAAAAAATTGATTGTTTATTGTCATGTTGTAGTGGTAACTCATAAGACTGCTGACTATTATAATTTCAAAAAGATCAAAACATATTAAAATCATGCAATTTACCACAATCATTTCAAAAGAATATTAAAAAAAACAAGACTACAAATATTTGTACAGTTCCATATTTAGACAGGCACATTAAATATTCAAAAGCGCTTACTACACTACTTTTGGACTTCATTTCACTGTCTTCTTGTTTATCTTGTGCCAATAACTGTATTTTACAAGGTAATACATCCTACAACAAAAAAAAGTTTATCACTGTATCATTCACTTATATAATTAAGTTTATTATCTGTTGTATCATATTGATACTTATGAGACAATTATCCCTCATTCTACGCTTTGTAAATCAAATTATGTAAGCATGTAATGATCTATAATTAGTTTCATCTCCTCATCTGAAATTTTAATTTCAAAGTTATAGGATTTAAACAAGACTTTCAAACACATGTAAAAGAGATTACATGGCTTCCTTTTGTTTTAGTATACTTCTATAATATATTTCAAGATAATTTTGTCCAATATATAAATTCAGATCATTGATGCATCTGATAGTGCTTTGTTACCTTTACGTTGATTTTGTCAAAAGAAACTTATGATGACCGATCTTTTAGAGATAATATTTTCGGCTGTTGTCTGCTCTAGGGTATGGTTGTTGTCGCTGTGACACATTACCCATTTCAATTCTCGATTTTATCCTTTTTTATATCAAGTTTTGTAAAAGATATATCCTAGAAAAACACTTTCTATGAAATTCTTTTTTATTTGGAGGGAAAAACATTGAGTTGTGCAGCATATTTTCAACATGTATATGCCCCGCACTTCTTAGAGTTTAAACTTATCTTTCAAACGTGTTGTTCTACCTCTATCTTCACTATGAAACTCTCTTAGAACTCACAATTCGCAGCAGCCATGTGTTTATATACTGATAACATTCCAAAGTTGTGTCTCTTTTAGATAAATATATAGATCATATCTAGAAACCAGTGCTAAACAAAACCAAATATCTATGAAAATTGTATATTTCCAAACAAGAGGCATGGTTTAGAAACAGATTTATTCATAAGTGCCTCCTATACTAACATTTATTCAAATAGAAAACTCTTGAAAAACACATTTTCTCTTAACAATACTTATTTATCAAAAGCAACGCGTCTTTAAAAGAAATAACTGTATATACTATTCTTTCCCAGTTCATTTTATACGACCACCTTTGTTTCAATTATTAACGAATATGAAAACAAGACTGTGATGAGTGTCAGCTTACTCTATGTGCAGGTTTTTTTTCTTCATGAAATGACACTAACCTGTTTTAAACTATCTGATAATTAATACAATGCATTTCAGAATACTATGAATCTAAAGTTTAGTAGTAAATCGCTCCAGCATTCCAGATCAAATAAAGTATTGAATCTGCTGTAGCTCTGGTCATCTTAGAAATCACAACACATCAATATCATCTCTTGCCATATATCTAATATAATTTAGCTAATATAAGGACAAGAAATGTTTAAAAAAGCAAACTTTGCAAAAGTTGTATGTACAAAGGTGCCAGTCTGGTGTCTGCATTCACTGAAAGTTTTATAGAACTGACTACCAATATCAATATTTGCAAAACTTCGAATAACAGTTATTGTTTTCTATACAAAATACCTTTTTGAAATTAAAAAATAGCATTTACAGGTTAAATCATCTGTTTAATGACCCATGGGAAAGGCATATTACTCTGCTGGGGCCCCAATTTTGCTATTTATTCTGTGAATATGGAAATATTTAGTACATATCTAGGATGGAACACGCTATAATTAGTTGTATTGAGGTATCTATGTATTTCTCGCTTGTATTTTTGTTTGTTTGCTGCATTCACAAATAGCAATTTCAGGTGCTACGGATATTTTTTTAATTATAGACAAAACAAAAACAATCGAACACCAATATTTATCAAGTTTCTTAAAAATTAAATGTTTAAATCAAACACATTAGAGTCGCTAAATGTGAGATGATCTAAATATAAAGTAAAGCAATACCTCATGAGTATTAACAATAGTCCCAACACATCCATGACCTCCATCATCATTTTCGTCTGGTTTCCATGTTTTGCCTCGGACTACTCTTATTCCTTTTGAAGCATTTTCTGAATAATTTTTTTTTAATAAAAATGCGGTTACTATGATTACTTTAATAAAGAAATAATACACGGAAGCTATAGATTTGTTGGAAATTCACAGATAGAATGGGTCATGATATTTTGATTTTATTCTGAGCGAATATCACGGCCAAGACCATGTGTAAATTCATAACAAATTTAGGAATTCCATGAATTATTTCGTCTCTAATATGACGATTTAGGTCAATAAAAGACTGAAGCGAAATTAACAGAAATATGTGCTGTCATGTTTATATGTGCATTTAGTCCTTAATAATTTTAAAATAACTTCCGTTTAGTGGCAATTGGTAAATTTGGATGACATCTGCTATTGTTTGTAATGGAAATTCTGTTATGGTTTTTTCCAAACTTGTAAACGCTATTTATCGAAATCAAATAAACGAAAATGGAAGAAACACAATTTAATAACGAATGTTATCCTTCTGAAATTGTAATATAAGCTTGATTTAAAATTGTACAAGATGGCAACTGTTTCCATCCGTAAAACTGTTAATGCTTAAAGTAAATGAAACTTCAAAATCCTGGTTTCGATAATGAATTCATCTACAACCACTGGATCATTGCCTGTGCCGTTGGAATTTTAATTCCCCGAGGGTTTCATCCGCCCAGTATTCAGAACTTCTGTCCTGACATGAATTGTCATTGATATGGTAATATTTATAAATTAACTGTTTATCAAACTTTTGATTTTTTAAATACGAAGGCTTTTCTACCTTAGAAGAGGAATCGATTACTCTAGCTGTATTTGGCAAAACTTTTAGGAATTTTTGTTTTCAATACTCTTCAACTGCGTACTTTATTTGGTTTTTTTGGGGGGGATGGGGTTCGAGTGCCTATAATTAGTCTATTGTAGAAAAACGCGCGTCTGGTGTAAGTACAAAATTAAATCCTCGTATCTATGATGAGTTTATTCACACAAATGTTAATTTGAATACGCATATGTTTTCGATTTTAATTCCTAAAAAAAATGTCAAACATTGAAATATGTATCAAACTCTCTAACGTTTCGCATAAATGTTCGTTGGTTTGTGAAGAATAAGCATTTTTGCGCCTGTCCCAAGTCAGGAGCCTCTGGCCTTTGTTTGTTTTGTATTATTTTAACTTTTAGTTTCTTGTGTACAATTTGGAGTTTAGTATGGCGTTCATTATCACTGAACTAGTATATATATTTGTTTAGAGGCCAGCTGAAGGACGACTCCGGGTTCGGGAATTTCTCGCTGCATTGAAGACCTGTTGGTGACATTCTGCTGGTGTCTGCTCTATGGTCGGGTTGTTGTCTCTTTGACACATTCCCCATTTCCATTCTCGATTTTATTGTACTTTATAGAATTTTTAAAACTACCGCCGTTCGCATAGAAATAGTAAGAATGTAAAAATAACATATATTGAATGTTTGATATTTTAAAAGTGGATGCCATTTTAGAAGTTAGATTATTTTTTTCAGCTTGTATTGTCTATGACATTTCTGGGAGACAACTGAACCCATCTTGAGCAAGCATCAGCATAATTGGAGGATGCATATAAAGATGTGTAGTAAGTGTCTGATCCGTTTTAAATTTCTACCTTACTATAAAACTTAACAAATTCAAACATGGAGTGTTCCAAACCCAAGTTATCTCAAAAACGTTGATATGCATATTTGGATGATCTATTTTACTTTGGAATGTAAATGTAAATGTAAAGTTTCAGTGTCAACAGCATTAATTCGAAATATTTTTTAGGTTTTACATTTGGTCAAATGAATAGGAAAAACATTGTTATGTATTATGTACATTGGATCTAAATTTACCCCGCCCCCTAAAAAAATGCCAACACTTAACCCTTACCTATTGATACAGTTGGTAAATGATCCTCATAGTATGATAGACCTTTTGCTTTTTCTGTAAATTTCAGATCACATCGTCCATCCCTGCCCACAGGATATCTTATTTCAATGTCGTCCCATCTAACTTTTGCGTCAGATCTGAATGTTTCTTTCTCTAGCTTGATAAGTTTTTTAACAGTACCTGTCGGAAAAATTGTCAAGACAATTGAATATAGGTATATAAGTGTCCGTTATCTTCATATAGAAGACTTCTGTCAATGAGATACAATCTTCACTTTTCTATTGGTAGTGAATGATTTGAGATTAAGAATATGTAAAGTATATATATTGGTCCTAATATGGTGCCAAGTGAACGACACCATCTAAAATAGATTATTAACAAAAGGAAATGAAAAACATATTTTTAATCGTAAACTTTAGTTTTAAGCTGTCCGTTTTATAAATTTTATATACATAGATGTCAACATGCATTTCAATTTGCAATCTCTCTAGTATATAATAAAATCGGCATTATTGAGAGCCAATATATCGTCCTCATATCGTGTTATGAAACACATACATTATCAAGATTATATGTCCTGAATCTGCACAGTACAAGCCTTCTTTTCAATTTAGATATCGTCATTTGTAAATATTTTTATTTCCGTATGTCTTATCCATTTTGAAAACAAAATCATACAAGACTGAACAAACCATACCCGTAAGCATTCTTCCTTTAGAAAAATATTATACTAGCCGGGAGGGCTCTTTACATATACACTATCTAGTTGATTCTTTGGTTCAGAAACTTTTATAACAGTGTTAGTGATAGCTAGGGATATATAATATGCATTATGTCCATCTGTCTGTTTATTGGTTTGTAGTAAATATACACTCATTGAGTCCTCTTTAAATACTGAATGTCTTGTAGTGGCCGTCAAATTGTGCACCATATGTATTTTCTGGTGAGATTTTATGGTGGATTTGTTTTACAGAAAAAGGAGAAAAGTAGTAGTTGGGTAGTGTAACTACTTGCGGCCTGCAACTTCTCTGTGCCCACGAAAAGGTTTTATGTGAAAATTAAATATCATACACCAATAAAATACTTAAATTGTGCGTATGTGAAATATGTTTACTTGTGGGTGGTCAGTTGGCAATTATTGATATTTCCAAACAGCAAACGATCACGCCTACATTGTATAAAACTACTAATCATTTTAAACTAATATTTTGACATTTGCCGAAATTGGAGTTTTATGGTTTGTAGGTATGATTAAGGTTTCAGAAAATAAACATGGCATTAAAATGTGTTTGCCAATTTAGATATGACACATCTTTTTACAAAAGCGGACGATGTAGGAATAAAATATAATAAAACTAGAGGCTCCATAGATATCTTTATTCACAATTGATGCATGAAATAGTGCAACCATTATACTTTGCTTCAGTTTCAGAGATATAAGTCTAAAGCTTGATTATCTCCCTAAGTTCTATTTAAGCCATGTATGATATGTTAGTTGGCCAGCAGGGTCATCGAAAATTGTTTAAACTGCAAACCCTAATGATGAGTGTGGCCACGACGGACTACGACGACGACCTGTGTGCAACTTGAGCTATAATGTAGTGTTTTTGTTTAGTAAGGAAACAGTTTAAGTGGTCTGTAGTTCACCCTAAAGTATTTTCAGTGATCTGAAAGTTCCAGAGCATATACACCCGACCACCGAAAGCTTTATTTATGTGAAGCCAAGGTGATCGAGAGGTCGAATACAGTTCAGGCGATTTGGTGTCACGATATCTCAGTAACATGAGTTCGAATCCCGGCGAGGGAAGAACAAAATAATTGCGATCTAACATTGTTAGGCTGATGGTTAGATTTATCCATCGGATCACAAGCAGTGATGGTGATACATTGCTGTGTACATTCTGTATATACAACCCGTCTTAACATCAGTCAACACTGTTAGATCTGTAAATTTGCTTAAGTAATTTTTTTGTTCTTCCCCGTTTGATTTCAAACTCATGCTACTGAGATATCGAGATATTACATAAGATCTGCCTTGCTATATCTTGAAAAGTAGTAGGTCCGGTAATGGCCGATTTTTGCCTCAAATTTCAGGTTCATCTGACGAAAGATTTTGGACACTTTTTGAACACGTAATTTTCTAGTTCAGTTCATATAATTACTTTATTAGAAAGATTTTAACTGATTTACTAATTAAAAACTCTCCTATTCAAGCTTAATGTGGTATGGGTGTCTTCCTCCATCTTGGATTGTAAAATACAGAGAACCAAAGGTCCAGATTTTCCATCAAGTTAGCAAAATTTGATGCAGGAATGCAGATATTTAATGTGAATTTTCATTTATAAGAACCAATTTATAAGAATTTAACTTATAAATATTAATATTTTTGCAAATGTTAATCAATTTTGGTTGTTTTTAATTTTTTTTAAATAAACATTTTAAGTGGAGGTATCTCTAAAACAGTGCATTTTCTGTAGGATTCTACATGGAATTTTCCTTTTTTGTATTTCAGCCGAGAAAAACGTACGGTGACCCTATCTTTTCTTTTGATATTCTCAAAGCAGTGTCTGAAAGCTATCTTTTCCTGAAGTATTTAACAATTCTATCATTTTGTTTAGTTTCTAATCACAAAATGGTGTTTTTCCTGTATAATCCATACAAAATGTGTCATTTTGTCTGGTCCTGTAGCTTGAGAAAATGCGCGGTGACCTATCATTTTTATTATATTTTTCAACATGTATCAATAGATACTACGTTTTGGCAAAGTATGAACAAATTCTATAATTTTTATTTTAGATTCCCATACCACCTTAAATAGGAAAAATCTATCATATATGCCAAAAAATGTCACTTTTCAGATGGTATTTTGGCCGCATACGTGTTCACCCTCAACATTTCTATATGTTATATATTATCATCATATACAACTTACATTTCATTATAAAGAATGAACACAATTGCGACCACTCATTTTGTTTAGTTTCTAATCACAAAATGGTGTTTTTTCCTGTATAATCCATACAAAATGTGTCATTTTGTCTGGTCCTGTAGCTTGAGAAAATGCGCGGTGACCTATCATTTTTATTATATTTTTCAACATGTATCAATAGATACTACGTTTTGGCAAAGTATGAACAAATTCTATAATTTTTATTTTAGATTCCCATACCACCTTAAATATGAAAAATCTATCATATATGCCAAAAAATGTCACTTTTCAGATGGTATTTTGGCCGCATACGTGTTCACCCTCAACATTTCTATATGTTATATATTATCATCATATACAACTTACATTTCATTATAAAGAATGAACACAATTGCGACCACTCATTTTGTTTAGTTTCTAATCACAAAATGGTGTTTTTTCCTGTATAATCCATACAAAATGTGTCATTTTGTCTGGTCCTGTAGCTTGAGAAAATGCGCGGTGACCTATCCTTTTTATTATATTTTTCAACATGTATCAATAGATACTACGTTTTGGCAAAGTATGAACAAATTCTATAATTTTTATTTTAGATTCCCATACCACCTTAAATATGAAAATTCTATCATATATGCCAAAAAATGTCACTTTTCAGATGGTATTTTGGCCGCATACGTGTTCACCCTCAACATTTCTATATGTTATATATTATCATCATATACAACTTACATTTCATTATAAAGAATGAACACAATTGCGACCACTTTCATTTAAAACGGAAATCATCTCAAATTTAACTAAAATGCAAAAATTTTGGAAGATTTTAATAAATTAGCAAAAACTTTTAGGAATTTTGGTCCTCAATGCTCTTCAACTTCGTACTTTATTCGGACTTTTCAACTTTTTGGATTCGATCGTCACTGATGAGTCTTTTGTAGACGAAACGCACGTCTGGCGTATATACAGAATTTAGTCCTGGTATCTTTGATGAGTTTATTTACAACCACTGGGTCGATGCCACTGCTGGTTGAGATTTTTTCCCCCGAGGGTATCACCAGCCCAGTAGTCAGCACTTTTGTGCTGACATGAATTCTCATTGATATGGTTACATTTATAAATTAACTGTTTATAAATTATTGAATTTTTGAAATACTAAGGCTTTTCTACCTCAGACATAGATTACCTTAGCTGAATTTGGCAAAACTTTTAGGAATTTTGGTCCTCAATGCTCTTCAACTTCGTACTTTATTTGGCCTTTTTAACTTTTTTGGATTCGAGCGTCACTGATGAGTCTTTTGTAGACGAAACGCGCGTCTGGAGTATATACAAAATTTAGTCATGGTATCTTTGATGAGTTTATTTAGCATGACTTAATGATGCTAGTACCCGATACATGTGCATTGTTTTATCAAAAAGAGCCCATATTTATGTCGCAGAGGCATTCTTCTTTCCAAAAAATAACTTAAAGTTTACATTTTAACCATTTTGTAAGCTGCTATATGTTGGGGCCAAAAGGGGGTCTTACTGAACCTACTCATTTCAAACTAACTTATAGGGAGTATACGGTTTCAAAAAATGTTAACAAAAAAAAGAACAGAAACCCAACATCAATGCTGCGCTGAACAACTACAAAACAGTGATAACTTCTTACCTCATATTGCACTCGAGCATTCTTTTCCTTATCAAGACATAACAAAAATATCTTCAATGTCTATCTTTGTATGTCAAATAAGACTTGATTTGTTTTTACTTGATACATAAACAATATGTTGTTTTAACGACTGAAAAATTGGAATCATTTTCAAGTTTACGTCTAAGGAAGAAAAGATTCAAGTGTTTCCTATATGTTCCAGAGTTACATGCGATAGTTTTATAATTACGATTAACAACGGACAATAAAAACACGACAACTTGCGAAGGTTAGCTTACCCATATTGCAGTTTGCGATAACATATTGTTTCAAAATATATTTTCGATGTTTTATAGGGCAACTTACCTGTACGATTAATGTTGTTTCGTGATTGAACTTCTACATCTTTTTCATTTCCTTTTGGTTTTGAGGTTGTTGGCAAGTTTTTTGAATTCACCTTTTCGCTGCAATAAAAGCTACGTTTTAAGTTCAATGTTTAAAAATATTAAGTATCAGACAGATGGGTTAAAATGGTCTAGTTACGTTGTAAAATGATATTTTATTTAAATCACATCACTAATAAAAATAGTTAAACTATACACATTTGTTGGTTTTATTTTGAATATTCAATTAAGAGTTGTGCCCATTTTTTAAGTACTAAGCGTCTTGCGTTATAAAAGAGGGACGAAAGATACCTAAGGGACAGTCAAACTCATAAATCTAAAACAAACTGACAACGCCATGGCTAAAAATGAAAAAGACAAACAAACAACAGCACACACGACACAACATAGAAAACTAAATAATAAACAACACGAACCCCACCAAAAAACTAGGGGTGATCTCAGGTGCTCCGGAAGGGTAAGCAGATCCTGCTCCACATGCGGCACCCGTCGTGTTGCTTATGTGATAACAATTCCGGTAAATAGTCTTAATTCGGTAGGTCACATTCATGAAAGGGAAGGGGATTGTAGTTACGACGTAAGGAACATATCCGATTTACAACTGTGGTATTTTAATTTTTACCTAACCGGTTATTTGAAAAATATTTTGACCGATTAATTTTTTTATGATAAGATACATTTTAGTTTATCCTTAACCATTATAATATTAAGCTTTATGCACTCTTGGTGACATTCATCTTTAAATAGTCCATTTCTCTCTTATCTTTTTTAAGGTTTTGTTATAACTTCATATTGAAAAGATGGTATTTTGGCCGCATACGTGTTCACCCGCATTTACTTGTACCCCAAAATATACATTATTTCCATTCCATGATTTGCATTTCACAATTTTTAAGTCGGCATTTCGTTTTAAGTATGAGAAAAACCTTGAACAACAAAGATTACAGTTTAGCATGTAGGTCTACGCAGTATTTAATAAAAACAAAATGAATGAAAATCGACTCTGTTCATTACAATAAACATGTATGTTAATTATGTTTGCTTGAAATCTTGCAACTAGCTGATCACAAGTTGTTTTGTAAAATTGTTTTCAAGGTTTACAACGACAATCGATACACTCAACAAAGAAATTGTAAATCTAATTATTTCATGAACCACAACTGTCATATTAAAATTGGAAAAAATAAAAATTATCAATAACTGAATATAAATGTATACCAAAATGAATAAAAATTGAAAAGAAAAGACCGGTTTAATAGTTAGCCATTTTTGTATACACATTCGGTACATCGAACGGTTAACCACATAACCGGTAAATCGACACTTTGATTTTTTCAAGAACACGTAGATTTCGATTTAGATAACGATTATGATGATGTAGGATGGCTGTTGAACATTCAGCGTCAAATTTTAAAACATGCTGATCCAGGACCGTTACATGATAATGTTGTATGCATTTTAATATACCCTACTTTGCACAAGAGTCGGATTTTTAACGTGGATAGTACACAAGGTACATGTAAAAAAAACTGCTGAAAGAAATTTCACTTTACTAGGACTTCGCGCTGACCAATCTTTTACGCGTCCACCTTAATGTGACAAGCTTACTGCTGAAGTAAAACATACCAATTTGAATTTCTTAAGTTTGACCCGGCCGGGGTTCTTACCAAATTGATCAATATCTTTAATTGTTTTTACATAGGAGGTAATGGTAACGTTTTTTTTCCTGTAGCTCAGTCCATATCGTAAACTTGGATATGTATGATAGCTCATTTCGAAGCCGTGACATTTTCACATATGTGGTTAAATTTTCGGGGTACGAAGTGAGATTACTTTTTCCGTAAATTAGCATACCGCGAATATCTTGTCGTGATGATGCTACTTGTCGTAAAATATCCATTTTTTAACACAATAAGTTCTTTGAAAATTTAATACTTTGAACACATTTAATAGCTCCATAGTTTTTACACATTTATTCTATGTTCCTCTACTTTCATGATCACCACAAATGATTAAGCTCAGTCATTTGCTAAAAATAGAAACATGTCCAATATCACTTTACAGAGATTTTTTCTTTACACGTACCTATTGAGTTCCTCATTTCGAGGCGCATTAGGGATGTTGTCCCAAATACCTTCGTAATTGAGGTAAACATGTTACATTGATGCAACGTTTTTTATTAAGAATAATGTTTATAACAGTTTTGTTTTATCTTCGATTATCTTTAACAACAACACCGCTTTTTGTGTCCTTTTATCAGTATTTGTAGAGCATAGGTTTTGAAAATCAGATTACACAACTGTCACAAGAAAATTTAAAGGTTGAGTTTAGTCCGTATCAGTACTATAATAAAACTCACCTCCTTGCTTTTTCGTTTTCGATCTTCTCAAATGAATGACCACTATCAAAGTGTTCATCATTCAGATAACACTTTGTGCACAGGTCATAAACTGGACAACAATCTAAACATTTCCATCTGATTCCTGTTGGATGTTCCTTACACACCTTACACCACACACCTAGATGTTTCTCCCCTACAAAATTATAAAGATATAATGTAATGCTCCTCCGAACTTTGTATCTTCATCTATGTACAAGTAAGTTTGAATCACTGTATTTTGAAAACAAAGCATTAAAAGCACAACAACGCTAATGGACTTATAACGTTAATAAACCAGTTTTTATTTAACGAACAATAGCATCAAGATAACGGTAGGTTAGGTTCTTGAATCAACCAAATGTAAGAGAGACATGTTTTTGAAGAGCTTTCAGCTGGGAAATAGCATTGATATGCTTGTTTACAATTTGACTCTCTGTTGAGCGTACGGACCGAAAGGTAAAATAATTGATAATTTTGTTTTAGAGAACTTCCGTGTAGTATATGTGTCACACGGAAACTTCATTATTGTCTGTCGGTACGAACACAAACCGGTTTGCTAGTAGTTAGCGTTTATTTTTTATTCTAAAAACTGGTATGTCAAAGACTCTATTATTGATTTCAAAATTGTTTTAAAAATGATATATACGTATATCAACCGTCTTTATTCAAATACCTGGCTATACAGATGCTGTATCAGATTTTTCACGTTTACATCATATTTTACAATAAACAGACATGGCGTCTATAATGACCTGACTACACTGTTTTCAATCTATTATAGACTGAGGACAATATTCAGGTCCTTTCTTAAGAAATAATTTGACCTCACGGTCTTCGATGATGTTTAAGTCTCCTGTAATTACATGACCATATTGAAATATCTAAATATTTTATGAAGAGTCCGTTTCCCATAAAAATTGTTTGTTTTTGGTAACCTAGCTGCAAACTATTTTATTGATTTTACTATTTTCTGAGTGGAAAATCATAACAATAAGTTAAATACTCTTCATTCTTATTTATGCTGAAATATCTATAATAAGATGAATAAAAATTTACCAATGTTTTCTCGACGAGAATTTCATAGGATATGTGTTGTTGATCTTTAAACAGAATAAGGGTCTAAAACATGTCTTGTACGTACGAATACGTCTTTCAAATGTTCGATTTTGAAGGGTTTCATTCATATTCTTAATGATTTGACGGAACGTGAATATAAAAAAAAACATATAAAAATTCGACATTTTTGCATCATTCTTCTGAAAGATAGATCCTATTTCTTTTCTAAAATTCCTCTCATCCTCAAACGAAATGACCGTTATACGTAATATTATTCTCACATTTCTTTATTTAATGATCTATAACATGTATTATTGATAAAAAAAAAAAATTACACTAAATTCACATTAACATATACATAATATAGAGATTAATACATGGCCTTTTCCATATCAGCCTGAGTATCATCCCGAGACCCCCATATCAGCCCGAGACGGAGTCGAGGCGCTGATATGGGCCGAGGGATGATACCCAGGCTGATATGGAAGAGGTCATGTATTAATCGCTTTATCATATACTTCCGACAATAGTTTTATGTAAATAAACTCATCATAGATACCAGGACTAAATAAGGCAAATAAACAAATGCAATAACTAAAACAGTCAAAAACTTTATAAAGAAGTTAAATTA
Source organism: Mytilus galloprovincialis (assembly GCF_965363235.1). Classification (NCBI taxonomy): domain Eukaryota; kingdom Metazoa; phylum Mollusca; class Bivalvia; order Mytilida; family Mytilidae; genus Mytilus; species Mytilus galloprovincialis. The sequence goes on along the minus strand of NC_134845.1, from coordinate 74,947,843 downwards.
TGAATCCAATATACTATAATTGTCCAACAACAGCATCACTACCTCCATATATATGTATGGTAACATTTTCTATAGAGGCATTTTGAAACATTGAAAATTTGGAAGAGTTTTATGATCATTATTACTCCATGTTTGTTATACTATAAAATGATTCTTAATTGTCAATGACATTTGTTAGCAAGTACTAAACTGGGGACAAAAGTTCCCGCAAATTTTGACGTCGTCATAAAAAATATCTGACGTCACAATGGAAAAGTAAACAATCGATACCAGAAACACCGAAAGTAACTTGCACGAGAAGCACTGTTATGGGTTTTTGCACGAGACGCCCGTGATATGGGTTATCAGCCCGGGCTGATATGGGTTATCAGGCCGGGTGGGAAATTATGGCTTGTGTACTTCCGCTCATTTATTGTGTCTGTTTATTTAACGCATCAATGTAAAAATATCGGAAATTGATGAGACTGTCATTAAAGTGAGAGGGTTAGCGCTATAGAACCAGGTTTAATCCACCATTTTCTACATTTGAAAATGCCTGTACCAAGTCAGGAATATGACAGTTTTTGTCCATTCGTTTTTGATGCGTTTTGTTATTTGATTTTGCGATGTGATTATGGACTTTCCCAATTGATCTTCCTCTAAGTTCAGTATTTTTGTAATTTTACTTTTCATTACACATATGCAAAAGCTAGCATATCAATGCTAATTATATGATAAATACTCATAAACCCAATTCTATAATCTGGAAACAATTTAATTTTGTTCTCGGCAAATCAACCTATCAAAACGATTGTCACTTTCTCTATTGGGTCAAAGAGGACTTACTTTTAAAAACGTTTTTAGTTCGCGGAAACCGCAGCGTCATAAACCGCTGACGGCTTAATAATGTTGCATTTGTATATATTTACGTACATGTTTGTGCTTATAAACAATAGAGGGCTTTCTTTGTATATACGACAGAACAATTCTTACTTCTCGATTCACAAAACACTCGATCATAATCTTACTAACTTAGTTAACAAACATATTTCCTATCAACGTTTGAAAAATGAGATATTTGAATCACTTTCAATTTAACGTTTTGGGAATAAAAGATTCAGGTGTTTCATATAGGTCCAACGCTTTTAAGATATAAATGTTCATAAATACGGTTACCGACGGCCAATAAAAACCGAAAATGATGCGATTGTAAAATTTGTATTTGTATGCTTACTCATTTTACAATCTAATATAACTTCATGTTTCAAAACATCGGTGACATCCGTTTTATATGTTAAACAGTACTAGTAACTTACCAGTACGATCAACGTTATTTGGTAGTTGTTCATCTTTGCTTAATATCGCTCCGCTACAAAAATAGCTACATGTGATCATTAGTTTAAGTTCAAAGTTTATCAAAATTATATATCAATATAATGTTCTTTTCTTGTAGTAAAATGCTTTTGATTCAAATAAAATCATTCAAATATGATAGATGCATGAAAGAAGCATGTGTTTATGGATCTCAGATGCCTCGCCTGTGAATATAAACGAATATTTTCCCCATATAAATTCACTTTATTAAGACCGTTCGCTTTGTCTCTATATGCATTGTGTATACTATTTGGTAAAACAAAATAAAGGTAGAGAACGGAAATGACACTTTTTGATATTGTTCCATTGACAAATAGACACAACTCAGGAACAGTAAAGGTGACGGCACCCAATTTCAAACTTATTCTGTGTGTGTGGTAATAAGCAATGTGTTTATAATATTTGGTTGAGGCAAATAAAGTTAAAGAACGAAAAAGAAAAATTAAGCAATGTTTATGTTTATAAAGGGGTATTACTATATGAATATCCCGGACTAGGATATATTGACGTTATATGAATACTATGTATCCTGCTTTGTGGTACTAAGTATATCAATATACTGAGTCGTTATTTTAACGTGCTATTTCACTAGTTTCATATGACACTTCGAGGAAGACGTTAACTTGTCCAAGCCCATTGTTCTGAATCCGAACCGGAAATCCTTTGCGATTACTACTTATTGCTGCATGCTTACTGGAGAAGCATTAAATACCAGTTGTAAAGTATTTGGTATTACTTGGCAATTATTTGAACCTACAATATTCAGCACTCGATGCAAACACGTAACCACAAGACTATCGATGAGTTAATTATAATTTAAAATAAGTGTTAATGACATGACAGTTTTTTATGTTCAATAATTTTCTACAACCCCACAGCTTTTTTGTTTGTCCATCAAACAGTACTTGTAGAACATAGATTTTGAAAATCAGTTTGCACCACTGAGAACTATACCATTGAGCAAAGTACATATCAATATCAAAAATTCACCAATGTTACCTTTCGCTATCGATCCTCTTGAATAAATGACCAGCATCGTGTTTCTTATTCTTGTTTTCTAAACACTTTTTGCACAAGTTGTAGTCTTCGCATGTTGAACATTGCAATATGACTCCTTTTATAGGAAATTTACCACACTCATTACACATTATTTCAAGATGCTTCACCTCTACAAAATGATTTATCAATACTATACTTCTCACCAAAAGTTTGTATCTTCATCGCTTTACAAGTAATTGTTCACGAGTTTATGGAATAACCGTTTAACAACGTATATCGATTATTTTTCGTATGTCGTAAATACAATCCCCTTTCCTTTTCACGAATGTTACCTATCGAATTAAACTATTTACCGGGTTTGTTGGGTGCCACATGTGGAACAGGATCTGCTTAGACCGCATGAGCACCTGAGATCATGCCTAGTTTTTTGTATGGGGTTCGTGCTGCTAAGTCTTTAGTTTTCTTAAAATTATTTTTATTTTTTATATATTGTTTTTTTTAAACATATTCATTCATAGTGGATTGGGAAGCAAGTTATTTCAAATTATCTTAATTCCTTTCCACTTTGAGTGTTCTATGTTGTGTCTTCTCTACTATCATTTTATTTCATTTTTAGCCATGGCGTTGTTAGTTTATTCTCGATCTATGAATTTGATTGTCCCTCTAGTATCTTTCGCCCCTCCTCTGAATATCAAATATGGTACAGCATTTACAGACGGTTCCAAACTTGTAACGAATACCCAACTGATGATTCTGTAAACAAATTTCATAATTGACCCCTGTTAAAATTAAATGTGAACGAAATTTAGTTATTCCTGAATTTCATAGACAATAAAAAGGACTTTTTTAAGTAGTACTATATATATATATATATATCACAATGCTTCTAAAACTTGGGTACAATAGCACTGACAAATCATAGTTTTTACATAGCAGTATTTGCAGGCGCAGTATATGTGTATTTTAAAGACAGGACAGTAAAAAAGCTGTATAAGACCTCAATCGGCCCGATTTACTTTTAGAAGTCAATTCGGAAGAAGATAATATTTGGCTAAATATCTGCTTTTTATCGGAATGTCAAGATATCTGTAACACATTAACGAACGATGTTGTGGTAACAAGATGTATGGCCAAATCAGGCGATTTGCTAAGATGATTTGAAGTCAATATCAGGCTTATTTCTTGTTCATTTCAGAATTTCCGAAGTATTGTGATGACTCTTTGTGTTTTGGTATTGATGTTTATTTATTTATGTTAAATTTTACAGAGAAAGTGAATATCAGTGTAAGATTTATTTTGTTTTAAGGTGTGTTTGATTTGTCTTGTATTCAAACACATTTACAATTTTACTGTCACATCAAACTTTCTTTAAGGTTTTATTCGCTCGTGTGAGGGGGAAAGACATGCCAGGCAGCAAGGAACACCATTTTTTTCGTTTTGACAAAATAAAGTTTCATGTAGCTGCAACAATGTCCAGGACGTTTTTGCCGACAAAGCTATTGAAACAGATGGAAATCATGAAACTTTTTTTTTAATATTTTGTATTTTGTATTTTCATTTTTATTCTTTCAACATTACAATTTGTATGTCTTACTTATAATATTACTTATATAACCTGATTTCATTTGATTGCAGTTATGTCGAATGAATAATAAACGGTGTAAAACTACAATAGCTCACGCTAATGGCATCATCTGAAAAAGTATTGTTATTTAGAAATTTGAAATCCGTTATTCAGATAAATATTTTAAAATGAACAAATTAATGTGTTATTAGAAATAAAATAATTCTTGTTCATTTTTAATTGAATAGAGAGTTGCCTCTTTGACACTCATAGCTCGTCGTGTTATATCTAATTATAGTGCGTATCAAGTTATATAAAAAATAGAAATAGGAACGGGAACCAAAAATGAATGCTGCATTTATCAGTATTTTCATACCTATTGGTTCATATACCACTTAATCAATCAGTTTACTCACCGAAACATCTACATGTAGTTTAAACATTTATTAATTAGATAATCATATCTTGAAAATTCATTTCAGTGGATAATTTTAACAGACAGAAACCGCGTTTGTTTTTGTTACTTTGAATGTAACGTCCGAGGGGAAAGATTCAGGTGTTTCATATTGGTCGAATGGTTTTAATGTATATCTTCTAAAATAAATCATTAACAACAGGCATTAACCGGACGATATGCACCTACTAAAAAGGTAATTGTATGCTTACTCAGATAACCATTTAGATAATGTTACAAAATAAAGATGACAATTTTTTTTCTCGATATTTTAATTTATACTAGTAAGTAACATACTCGTAGGATCAACTTCCTTTTGTATTTGCATGCCAATAAAGCATATATCGGGATTAAAAATGTGAGAACTTAACCTAGAACGGTTGTGCACAACATAAAACATAATGCCGATTTCTTGCATATATGTTTCCTCCAGATGTAAAACTCAGAAATTTGTTGAAATAATCTATCAGAGTCCGATTTATAATCCAAAAAAAAGGAATTAGCTGAACTTCTTTATTTTGTCTATTGTTGAAAATTGAATAATGCCTTCTAGATGTCTTTTGGTTTTCTTTGTCGTTATGTTGTTTTCTCCTTGATATACCCTCACATGCATGTCATTTATTAACATGAATAGAAATGACACACTGCTATGTAGATTGATTCGATTAACTTTTCATCAAGATAAACTTTAATAAGCATCGCCGCCATGATACCTATTTCGGTTGAACCCTACAAAACATGTCCAGGAATAAGGGTAAACAATTAAGTCCAGAAATTTACTATTTATTGATATTGAACATTGATTAAAGACGACTAGAATCAATCGGACGTAGTTTTGGCAATACATGACGTCACATTGGACGTCGATTAGATTTAGACGTCGATTTGAGAAACGGACGTCGATAAGAGACCGGACGTCGATTAGATTTTGGCGTTGATTTGAGAAACGGACGTCGATTATAGACCGGACGTCGATCTGAGACTAACATATATATATATATACGTACATGTCAGTGCTTATAAACAATAGAAAGTTTTGTTTTCAAATACAACAGAACAGTTTATATTTATCGATTCACATAACACTCGAGCAATAATTTTAGTAATAAAATTGAGAAAGGAAATGGAGAATGTGTCAAAACGACAACAACCCAACCATAGAGCAGACAACAGCCGAAGGCCACCAATGGGTCTTCAATGTAGCGAGAAACTCCCGCACCCGTAGTTGTCCTTCAGCTGGCCCCTTAAAAATATGTATAGTAGTACAGTGATAATTGACGTCATACTAAACTCCGAATTATACACAAGAAATTAAAATTAAAAATCATACAAGACTACCAAAGGCCAGAGGCTCCTGATTTGGGACAGGCGCAAAATTGCGGAGGAGTTATACATGTTTATGAGATCTCAATCCTCCCCCTATACCTCTATAACCCAATTAACAAACATATATCCATTAAATAATTGCATCTTGAATATTCATTTTTTAATGTCAGAATATACTAAAGTTGTATATAAGCAGCAGTGGATAATTCAAACAAACAGAAAAAAGCTGTTTTGCCAAATGAGATATCTGAAACACTTTCGCGTTCACTTCTAGATCTGGTGAATAAAAGATTCAGGTGTTTCCTAGGCCTATAGGTCCAACGCTTTTGAGATATGCGTTTATAAATGCGGTAAACGACGGGCAATAAATGGCTATTGGTACTTTACGGAACGGAACGGAACGGAACGGAACGGAAAAGAATTTCATTTAAGGTATCCAAAGGGGGCATTTATCAAAATTTCGAAAAATCTTTAAAACAAAACAAACTTTAAAATTTCTGTGTTTTACGGTTTTCCATATACAAATAACACAAATGTATACTAAATCTCATCTTCACAGGTGAAATGTGTAATAATGTATAACATCGGGAAATATACTCTGTAGATGAATATGTCGGATTGTCCTGATAAATTATCATGAAATTAACGCATTTGCAAGTCATGCATTATGATATCTAGACTGACCTCACGTCGTCCTTGATTAGAGACAGTGATCAAGTTGAATCTGATTTAAACTTATTAATTTATTTTTCCGTTCCGTTCCGTTCCGCAAAGTACCAATTGCTCTGAGGAATTGGTATTTAACGGAAAAAACGGAAACGGACATCTTTAATGTAATTAAAGCTGTATGATAACAAAAATTGTCTGACACCTCTTTTTGCATGAGTGGTATGTGTTTTAGATAGCATTTTCGACTTGATCAATAATAAAAAATTTAACACAAAGGCAGGTTACACAAAAAGTCTTTCGCCTTCCATCGGTAATTATATTTTAAAAAAGAGGCCTTCAACAGCCTGTTCCGACGATGATTAGAGACAGTGATCAAGTTGAATCTTTATTAAATCTTTTAATTTATTTTTCCGTTCCGTTCCGTTCCGCAAAGTACCAATTGCTCTGAGGAATTGGTATTTAACGGAAAAAACGGAAACAGACATCTTTAATGTAATTAAAGCAGTATGATAACAAAAATTGTCTGACACCTCTTTTTGCATGAGTGGTATGTGTTTTAGATAGCATTTTCGACTTGATCAATAATAAAAAAATTAACACAAAGGCAGGTTACACAAAAAGTCTTTCTCCTTCCATCGGTAATTATATTTTAAAAAAGAGGCCTTCAACAGCCCGTTCCGACGATGATTAGAGACAGTGATCAAGTTGAATCTGATTTAAACTTTTAAATTTATTTTTCCGTTCCGTTCCGTTCCGCAAAGTACCAATTGCTCTGAGGAATTGGTATTTAACGGAAAAAACGGAAACAGACATCTTTAATGTAATTAAAGCAGTATGATAACAAAAATTGTCTGACACTCTTTTTGCATGAGTGGTATGTGTTTTAGATAGCATTTTCGACTTGATCAATAATAAAAAATTTAACACAGAGGCAGGTTACACAAAAAGTCTTTCTCCTTCCATCGGTAATTATATTTTAAAAAAGAGGCCTTCAACAGCCCGTTCCGACGATGATTAGAGACAGTGATCAAGTTGAATCTGATTTAAACTTTTTAATTTATTTTTCCGTTCCGTTCCGTTCCGCAAAGTACCAATTGCTCTGAGGAATTGGTATTTAACGGAAAAAACGGAAACAGACATCTTTAATGTAATTAAAGCAGTATGATAACAAAAATTGTCTGACACTCTTTTTGCATGAGTGGTATGTGTTTTAGATAGCATTTTCGACTTGATCAATAATAAAAAATTTAACACAGAGGCAGGTTACACAAAAAGTCTTTCTCCTTCCATCGGTAATTATATTTTAAAAAAGAGGCCTTCAACAGCCCGTTCCGACGATGATTAGAGACAGTGATCAAGTTGAATCTGATTTAAACTTTTTAATTTATTTTTCCGTTCCGTTCCGTTCCGCAAAGTACCAATTGCTCTGAGGAATTGGTATTTAACGGAAAAAACGGAAACAGACATCTTTAATGTAATTAAAGCAGTATGATAAAAAAAAATGTCTGACACCTCTTTTTGCATGAGTGGTATGTGTTTTAGATAGCATTTTCGACTTGATCAATAATACAAAATTTAACACAAAGGCAGGTTACACAAAAAGTCTTTCTCCTTCCATCGGTAATCATATTTTAAAAAAGAGGCCTTCAACAGCCCGTTCCGACGATGATTAGAGACAGTGATCAAGTTGAATCTGATTTAAACTTTTAAATTTATTTTTCCGTTCCGTTCCGTTCCGCAAAGTACCAATTGCTCTGAGGAATTGGTATTTAACGGAAAAAACGGAAACAGACATCTTTAATGTAATTAAAGCAGTATGATAACAAAAATTGTCTGACACTCTTTTTGCATGAGTGGTATGTGTTTTAGATAGCATTTTCGACTTGATCAATAATAAAAAAATTAACACAAAGGCAGGTTACACAAAAAGTCTTTCTCCTTCCATCGGTAATTATATTTTAAAAAAGAGGCCTTCAACAGCCCGTTCCGACGATGATTAGAGACAGTGATCAAGTTGAATCTGATTTAAACTTTTTAATTTATTTTTCCGTTCCGTTCCGTTCCGCAAAGTACCAATTGCTCTGAGGAATTGGTATTTAACGGAAAAAACGGAAACAGACATCTTTAATGTAATTAAAGCAGTATGATAACAAAAATTGTCTGACACTCTTTTTGCATGAGTGGTATGTGTTTTAGATAGCATTTTCGACTTGATCAATAATAAAAAAATTAACACAAAGGCAGGTTACACAAAAAGTCTTTCTCCTTCCATCGGTAATTATATTTTAAAAAAGAGGCATTCAACAGCCCGTTCCGACGATGATTAGAGACAGTGATCAAGTTGAATCTGATTTAAACTTTTAAATTTATTTTTCCGTTCCGTTCCGTTCCGCAAAGTACCAATTGCTCTGAGGAATTGGTATTTAACGGAATCAACGGAAACAGACATCTATAATGTAATAAAAGCAGTATGATAAAAACAAGTCAGACCCTTCTTTTTTGAATGAGTGGTAAGTGTTTTAGATAGCATTTCGACTGGATCAATATTTAAATAAACAGCTGCGCCATGAGCGCATGATACGCCCGTCGTCTTGTGAAAAAACATTTTGATGTAAGTGCGGTTCTACCCACACATCAACCTATCTTAGAATGAAAATGACCTTTATTTTACACATGAGGAATGTCAGGGAATGAAACTGTACGTGTATTGCTTGGCCGCTCAAGTCCTCTTGATTTATAACGGATTAAGAAACAAATTGAAAACATGTAAGATTATTTGCAAAAGTAATTGCATACATTTAATTCACTGTCCGTGTCACTGCTATTCATGATAGCCCTACGATACAAACATTTCACTAGATTTTTTCGGGACAAACTAACATGTAAATCAAAGAATTTCAAAGAAAACGTTGTCGGATAAGTCCGAAAATTAATAAGTGCGCTTAGACTAAGAATGTTTTAAGGGTTTTATCAAACGAAGTTATGGGAAAGAAAAGAACGAAAATAGAATGCTTTTTGATACACTCTTAAAAGGACCCTTAAATCTTAGTATACACTTACGATAACTAGTTAAGATAGCCCTATTATCGACTTCGAAGTAACCGTCTTTGATTTCTAAGAGAATATTAGTATTTGCGGCAAAATCGGTATTAAAACTAAAGTCGTCTACTGTATGTGTTTAAAAGAATGCTAAAAATATACTATGATTCGTTTTTTGTTGCAGACTCTACATCCACTGTCAAGTAAAGCCCTGTTTAATGCTCCTTTCTGGCATAGATAATAAACGAATATTCAAGTTAATAAATTCTATTCTTCAAAAACACATCTACATGGAATGGTAACAATAAATCAAGAGAACAAATCAACTAACATATCATACAAATACGGAATGCAATCCGCAATACGAAAAACCCCATAACTGGTTAAGGCGAGATAACTCTCTTAAAAGGATGTTATCTTTACCAAACGTCTTGACCATACCAAACTGACATATATATAACACCTGTTCATTGATAATTTGTATTATTCTATGTATTTTTTGTGATTTTGTCCCATGTACATTTTACTTCATAACTCTTTATTAACATACTGTTTGTAGATTTTTTTTACTGATATGTAATAATACGTATCAGTATTACCACCGTAGGTATAGTGTCCGGTTGAGATCGGGTTTTTTCGAGAGCGTCCAGTTTTTTTCGAGAGATTATGACTAAAAATGTAAACAAACAGACATGTTTTCCTGTAACACGTAAAATAAATGCTTAAACTAAATTTACAAAATCAAACAAGTTAAGTAAGTATTTGTGATGAAAGGATGTTGCCAACCATACATACTTTGCAGTTAAAAAAGTTTGATTTGGCCTAATAATGCTTTTATGCCAAAATATAGAAAAAAGCAATTTCTATACACATAACCAATGCAAATTTCAAAGAGCATGCACACATGATGTCTTTATATCCTTACATTTACATATGCTATATAACAAAAGTTTTAGTTATTGTAATTAAAAGGCAATTTTAAGGGTATATTCATTTCCATCTGTTCAAGTTTTTTCGAGAGCAGTTCGGGTTTTTTCGAGAACAGTTCAGGTTTTTTCGAGAGATAAACCAATTTCTTACGGTTTAAAATGTGCTATTTAAGTACATTTGAGTTTAAAAACGAATGAAAAGTCATCGGTTCTTTCAAAGTTTATAACTAATGCATTACAGCAGTTTGATAATGTTGCATAAGCACATACATTTCATAAAAAAAACATAATTTATTTCTATATATTGTTGTATTGCATTATGAATTGCATGGACACCGGTATGCTTTATACCTATATTATTTGGATTAATCAAATCTACCTATGTCTATAGAAAAAAATGTTCACATCATGCATGATCACAGTATTCAAAGGACACTGGTTAACGTATGGTTAGATCAATCAAACATATTGCCATCCATGTTATTGAAATGACGGAACTAAGCTAGTGTACTGACTCGTCCGTAATTATTTCATGATGTTTCCGAAAGTTGACTTACATTTACTATCTTCTTTGTTACTTTCCCCTCTTTTGTAATTTCCCCTTATTTACATGCTCACGTTGATGATTCAGCATCATTTATTGATATATCTGCCAGATTCCGGCACAGTGTACGTTTATAGCATATTGACAATTTGAAGAACTGTTTATTGTAAACATATATAACATGTATTGTGTTTTGATGACGTATAAAACGTTGGATAAATGACAATGATGACAAATATGCCACTTCACCAGATTATTTGTTTTATTGTTTCACAACCGTTTGTTATTACTTGATAACACACAGATACAACATTTACACTATAAAAATGTTCTATAAACATTCAAATACCCTTTTTGGTAATTTTTGTATGATTCATAGCACCCCCCTCATTTCGTTATTTTTAAAGTATGGAAAGCAATTCGTGTCATAATTTGCATACATAATGTTTGATACTTGTCGAGTTTTCAACACATTAAAAGCTGAACACACCAGTTTTGACTCACAGTTATGTTACAAACTTGATATATTGTTAATACTTGTATTTTTTATGTGAATGTATGGAACACAATTAGTGTCATAAGCCAACTTTGTATTTTTGTATGTTTTGGCAAATCTTTTTGATTGATAGGTTTTATATTGAGTTTTTATTTGTTCTTTCAGCTTTTTACCGTTTGATGTTCACGTTCAGTTTGGAGTTATACTTACCTGTCATCATTTGTAATCATTCATTGAACACCAGCATACCTTTGTTATTCATGCTACATTGTGTTAATAGAGTGGATTATATGACAATAAATAAAACGGTTATCTTTAATGAAGTCCATTATTTAATGCCCGCAAAGAATAGATGGGAGTCATTACAGCTAGCATGCTGATGTCCAGATAAACATATTGCATAGATCCAAATATACGTATATCGATATGGAATTTATGTGATTTAAAAAATCTACATTTTAGAGTGCCATGGATTTTAAGCTGAAACTATTCGTAATTTGAACAATCGTTTTGTGGGCACGGTCAAATTTGATTGATATTTAAGTACGCATTGCTTTTGCGCCAATTCTTAAAAGTTGTAGTTTTTCATTTGCGCCAAAAAATAAATATTGCTTCTGCGCCATTGTGCAGGTAAACTAATTAAAAAGTGAAAATATAGAAAATTTAAACAATATCTACGGACACACCAGCTGTCATCAGGAGATAGGAGAAAAAAAAACAGATTCAGTGGCGGATCCAGGGGGTGGGGGTTCCGGGGGTTTGCACCCCCCCTTTATTTTTGCCGATCAATGCATTTGTATCGGGACATATGTTTTGCACCCCCCCCTTTTGCCCTGGGTTACCTGGGTTAGCACCCCCTCTTTCGAAAATTCCTGCATCCGCCCCTGCAGATTAAATACGGAATGCACCTCTAGAACCGAAATTTCCCGCTAATATTATAGTAAGACCTTTGCCTATAGGTTTTGTAACAGAACAGACTTTTAGTTTTTATAAATACTTTGATTAACAGCAGTTATTATTGTGGTTTTATGACTTTTAAGGAGTTACCATTTTTTATAGTGCTTTGATAAATCCGAAAATGTTTTAACAATTTGCAAACATTTTTTTATTATAGTGTAAACCAGTGTTTAGTGCTCATATTTTTATGAAGATATATTTTAAACATATGTTTTAATATTTATGAGACCTTGTTTCTAATATAAAATTGAGAATGGAAATGGGGATCACTGTTTCTTATCATCTTCGGAAGGCCCCTTTTTTAATTTATAATTACCAATGGAAGTAGAAAGACCTTTTGTCTAACCTGTCTTTGTGTTATTTTTTATACGTCCGTCAATTTTGACGGGACGTATTATGGTATACAAATGTCCAGTGTCCGTCCGTCCGTCCGTCTGTCTGGTGTAAACATGTCGCACCGTAACTTGAGAACGACTTATCCAAATTTTTTGAAACTTAACATAGTTGTTTCTTATGATGGTCAAATGATCTGTATACTTTTTTGTGAAAATAAGATTACAACTTTTTGAGTTATGGCACTTTGTAACTAAAACAGGGGTGTGTTTTTTTCACATGTCGCACCGTATCTCAAAAACGATTCTTGATTATGGCTTAAAACTTCAAAGGCTTCTTAGTTATATTAATCTTAATATATCTGTATACTTTTTGGTGATGATTCAAAATGTCATTTTTGAGTTATTGAGTATTTTGTAAAAAAAAAAGGGGGGGTTTACATGTCGCACCATATCTCAAAAACGGTTTATGATTATTGCTTAAAACTTTACACACTTCTTTGTTATATTAATCTAAAGATCTGTATACTTTTTGGTGATGATTCATTTTTATATTTTCGAGTTACTGAGATTTTGTAAAAAAAGAGGTTTTTTTCACATGTTGCGCTGTATCTCTATTGCTTAAAACTTAACAGGCTAATGTTGCGTCGGGTTTCCAAATACATCTTGTACAATCTTCCTATTGAGCGGGAATAAGGAATGAGTCAGGATATACTAAGCATGACATCCTGTACAACCCTGTGTTATTCAAAAAAGATTTATGTTTTTTCACAAGACGACGGGCGTATCATGCGCTCATGGCGCAGCTGTTTATTTAAATATTGATCCAGTCGAAATGCTATCTAAAACACTTACCACTCATTCAAAAAAGAAGGGTCTGACTTGTTTTTATCATACTGCTTTTATTACATTATAGATGTCTGTTTCCGTTGATTCCGTTAAATACCAATTCCTCAGAGCAATTGGTACTTTGCGGAACGGAACGGAACGGAAAAATAAATTTAAAAGTTTAAATCAGATTCAACTTGATCACTGTCTCTAATCATCGTCGGAACGGGCTGTTGAATGCCTCTTTTTTAAAATATAATTACCGATGGAAGGAGAAAGACTTTTTGTGTAACCTGCCTTTGTGTTAATTTTTTTATTATTGATCAAGTCGAAAATGCTATCTAAAACACATACCACTCATGCAAAAAGAGTGTCAGACAATTTTTGTTATCATACTGCTTTAATTACATTAAAGATGTCTGTTTCCGTTTTTTCCGTTAAATACCAATTCCTCAGAGCAATTGGTACTTTGCGGAACGGAACGGAACGGAAAAATAAATTTAAAAGTTTAAATCAGATTCAACTTGATCACTGTCTCTAATCATCGTCGGAACGGGCTGTTGAAGGCCTCTTTTTTAAAATATAATTACCGATGGAAGGAGAAAGACTTTTTGTGTAACCTGCCTCTGTGTTAAATTGTTTATTATTGATCAAGTCGAAAATGCTATCTAAAACACATACCACTCATGCAAAAAGAGTGTCAGACAATTTTTGTTATCATACTGCTTTAATTACATTAAAGATGTCTGTTTCCGTTTTTTCCGTTAAATACCAATTCCTCAGAGCAATTGGTACTTTGCGGAACGGAACGGAACGGAAAAATAAATTTAAAAGTTTAAATCAGATTCAACTTGATCACTGTCTCTAATCATCGTCGGAACGGGCTGTTGAATGCCTCTTTTTTAAAATATAATTACCGATGGAAGGAGAAAGACTTTTTGTGTAACCTGCCTTTGTGTTAATTTTTTTATTATTGATCAAGTCGAAAATGCTATCTAAAACACATACCACTCATGCAAAAAGAGGTGTCAGACATTTTTTTTTATCATACTGCTTTAATTACATTAAAGATGTCTGTTTCCGTTTTTTCCGTTAAATACCAATTCCTCAGAGCAATTGGTACTTTGCGGAACGGAACGGAACGGAAAAATAAATTAAAAAGTTTAAATCAGATTCAACTTGATCACTGTCTCTAATCATCGTCGGAACGGGCTGTTGAAGGCCTCTTTTTTAAAATATGATTACCGATGGAAGGAGAAAGACTTTTTGTGTAACCTGCCTTTGTGTTAAATTTTGTATTATTGATCAAGTCGAAAATGCTATCTAAAACACATACCACTCATGCAAAAAGAGGTGTCAGACAATTTTTGTTATCATACTGCTTTAATTACATTAAAGATGTCTGTTTCCGTTTTTTCCGTTAAATACCAATTCCTCAGAGCAATTGGTACTTTGCGGAACGGAACGGAACGGAAAAATAAATTAAAAAGTTTAAATCAGATTCAACTTGATCACTGTCTCTAATCATCGTCGGAACGGGCTGTTGAAGGCCTCTTTTTTAAAATATAATTACCGATGGAAGGAGAAAGACTTTTTGTGTAACCTGCCTCTGTGTTAAATTTTTTATTATTGATCAAGTCGAAAATGCTATCTAAAACACATACCACTCATGCAAAAAGAGTGTCAGACAATTTTTGTTATCATACTGCTTTTATTACATTAAAGATGTCTGTTTCCGTGTTTTCCGTTAAATACCAATTCCTCAGAGCAATTGGTACTTTGCGGAACGGAACGGAACGGAAAAATAAATTAAAAAGTTTAAATCAGATTCAACTTGATCACTGTCTCTAATCATCGTCGGAACGGGCTGTTGAAGGCCTCTTTTTTAAAATATAATTACCGATGGAAGGAGAAAGACTTTTTGTGTAACCTGCCTTTGTGTTAAATTTTGTATTATTGATCAAGTCGAAAATGCTATCTAAAACACATACCACTCATGCAAAAAGAGGTGTCAGACAATTTTTGTTATCATACTGCTTTAATTACATTAAAGATGTCTGTTTCCGTTTTTTCCGTTAAATACCAATTCCTCAGAGCAATTGGTACTTTGCGGAACGGAACGGAACGGAAAAATAAATTAAAAAGTTTAAATCAGATTCAACTTGATCACTGTCTCTAATCATCGTCGGAACGGGCTGTTGAAGGCCTCTTTTTTAAAATATAATTACCGATGGAAGGAGAAAGACTTTTTGTGTAACCTGCCTTTGTGTTAAATTTTGTATTATTGATCAAGTCGAAAATGCTATCTAAAACACATACCACTCATGCAAAAAGAGGTGTCAGACAATTTTTGTTATCATACTGCTTTAATTACATTAAAGATGTCTGTTTCCGTTTTTTCCGTTAAATACCAATTCCTCAGAGCAATTGGTACTTTGCGGAACGGAACGGAACGGAAAAATAAATTAAAAAGTTTAAATCAGATTCAACTTGATCACTGTCTCTAATCATCGTCGGAACGGGCTGTTGAAGGCCTCTTTTTTAAAATATAATTACCGATGGAAGGAGAAAGACTTTTTGTGTAACCTGCCTCTGTGTTAAATTTTTTATTATTGATCAAGTCGAAAATGCTATCTAAAACACATACCACTCATGCAAAAAGAGGTGTCAGACAATTTTTGTTATCATACTGCTTTAATTACATTAAAGATGTCTGTTTCCGTTTTTTCCGTTAAATACCAATTCCTCAGAGCAATTGGTACTTTGCGGAACGGAACGGAACGGAAAAATAAATTAAAAAGTTTAAATCAGATTCAACTTGATCACTGTCTCTAATCATCGTCGGAACGGGCTGTTGAAGGCCTCTTTTTTAAAATATAATTACCGATGGAAGGAGAAAGACTTTTTGTGTAACCTGCCTCTGTGTTAAATTTTTTATTATTGATCAAGTCGAAAATGCTATCTAAAACACATACCACTCATGCAAAAAGAGGTGTCAGACAATTTTTGTTATCATACTGCTTTAATTACATTAAAGATGTCTGTTTCCGTTTTTTCCGTTAAATACCAATTCCTCAGAGCAATTGGTACTTTGCGGAACGGAACGGAACGGAAAAATAAATTAAAAAGTTTAAATCAGATTCAACTTGATCACTGTCTCTAATCATCGTCGGAACGGGCTGTTGAAGGCCTCTTTTTTAAAATATAATTACCGATGGAAGGAGAAAGACTTTTGTGTAACCTGCCTCTGTGTTAAATTTTTTATTATTGATCAAGTCGAAAATGCCACTAAAACACATACCACTCATGCAAAAAGAGTGTCAGACAATTTTTGTTATCATACTGCTTTTATTACATTAAAGATGTCTGTTTCCGTTTTTTCCGTTAAATACCAATTCCTCAGAGCAATTGGTACTTTGCGGAACGGAACGGAACGGAAAAATAAATTAAAAGATTTAATAAAGATTCAACTTGATCACTGTCTCTAATCATCGTCGGAACGGGCTGTTGAAGGCCTCTTTTTTAAAATATAATTACCGATGGAAGGCGAAAGACTTTTTGTGTAACCTGCCTTTGTGTTAAATTTTTTATTATTGATCAAGTCGAAAATGCTATCTAAAACACATACCACTCATGCAAAAAGAGGTGTCAGACAATTTTTGTTATCATACAGCTTTAATTACATTAAAGATGTCTGTTTCCGTTTTTTCCGTTAAATACCAATTCCTCAGAGCAATTGGTACTTTGCGGAACGGAACGGAACGGAAAAATAAATTAATAAGTTTAAATCAGATTCAACTTGATCACTGTCTCTAATCAAGGACGACGTGAGGTCAGTCTAGATATCATAATGCATGACTTGCAAATGCGTTAATTTCATGATAATTTATCAGGACAATCCGACATATTCATCTACAGAGTATATTTCCCGATGTTATACATTATTACACATTTCACCTGTGAAGATGAGATTTAGTATACATTTGTGTTATTTGTATATGGAAAACCGTAAAACACAGAAATTTTAAAGTTTGTTTTGTTTTAAAGATTTTTCGAAATTTTGATAAATGCCCCCTTTGGATACCTTAAATGAAATTCTTTTCCGTTCCGTTCCGTTCCGTTCCGTTCCGTAAAGTACCAATAGCCCAATAAATAACCGAACGAGATTTTATATTTGTATGCTTACTCATATTACAATCTAATATAACTTAATGTTTCAAAACATCGAAGACATTTCTTTCGATATCTTTAACAGTATTAGTAACTTACCAGTACTATCAGCATTATTTGGAAGTTGTTCATCTTTATTTATAATCGTCTCTCCGCTACAAAAATAGCTACGTGTGATCATTAGTATAAGTCAAATGTTAAGCAAAGTTACATATCAAACACAATACAATTGTCTTTTCTTGTAGTAAAATAGTTTTTTATTTAAATTACATCATTGAAATATGATAGATGCATGAAAGAAGAATGTGTGTATGGACCACAAATGCCTCGCCTGTGAATAAAAATAAGTATTTTCCCCTGTACAACTTCATTTTATTAAGACCGTTTGTTTTGTCTCTATAAGCATTGTGTATAACATTTGCTTTAAAAAAGTAGAGAACGGAAACGACACTTTTTTTTCTATTTTTCCATTGACAAATAGGCACAACTCAGGAACAGTAAAAGTGAGGGCACCCAATTTCAAACTTATTCTGTATGTGTGGTAATAAGCATTGTATATAAGTTTTATGATATTTGGTTGGAGCAAACAAAGTAGGAGAACGGAAACGAACAATTAAGCAATGTTTATATTTATCCCGGACGAGGATATATTAATGTTATATGAATACTATGTATCCTGCTTTGTGCTATAATAATATGCTGAGTCGTTATTTCAACGTGCTAGTTCACTAGGTGTATATGAAAGTTCGAGGAAGACGTCAACTTGCCAAAACACATTGTTCTGAATCCGAACCGGAAATCCTTTGCGATTATTACTTATTGCTGCGTGTATACTGGAGAAGAATTAAATACGAACTGTAAAGAATTTGGTATGACTTGGCAATTATTTGAACCTACAATATTCAACACTCGATGCAAACACGTTACTACGAGACTATCGATGATTTATGATTTAGAATAAGAGTTGGATGACAGTTTTTTATGTTCGATATTTTTTCACAAACCCACAGCTTTTTTTATTGTCCTTCAAACAGTATTTGTAGAAAATTTGAAAATCAGTTTGCACTATTGAGAACTAAACCATTGAGTAAAGTACATATCAATATCAAAACAAGTTCACTAATTTTACCTTTTGCTATCGATCATCTTGTATAAATGACCAGCATCGTGTTTCTTATTCTTGCTTTTTAGACACCTTTTGCACAGGTTATAGTCTACACATGTTGAACATTTCAATATGGTTCCTTTTATAGGACTTCTACCACACTCATTACACATTACATCTAGATGCTTCACCTCTACAAAATGATTCATAAATACTATACTTCTCACCAAAAGTTTGTATCGTCATCGATGTACAAGTAATTGTTCACGAGTTTTTGACATTTATGGAATAACCGTTTAACAGCGTATATATATGGAACGCCGGAACTGTCTTATAGTGTAAATATTTAATGTGTTCTATCGTTTTGTCTTTACGTTCTGTCGTTTCTTCTTTATGTTATGTGCAAATGTCTGTATGTCATGACACGGCATCTCTGTGTTATGTCAAATTAGTTATTTGTTTGGTCAAACAGTAGTATGATTTGTCATTGCTGAAGTTTGTTGTGTACAATAGGCATTACATCATGCTTATACTAGTATATATTCTGTGAATACTTCGAAACTTTATGAACAACCACCTTTACATTCTTTCATATTTTATCTATGTTCTATCTATTCTTCTTTTATGTAAGTCAGTTAAAAATTGCGTCCTGTTGCAAGTGTGATTGTTATGCCGAATTCTCTATTTCTAGGTTTTGTTTTGATACACCTTTGTTCTATGTAAACCTCATGATATTATAGTCTTTTGGCGTTATGTTGTGTTAATACATATGTATCTCCAGTGAAAAACACAACACATTATGGTATAGTTCCTATGCGTTTTGCCGATCAATTGATACTCTCTGTGAGCATTCATTACGTCATGTGCAAATGCCTTTTACATTATGTGCAAATAACTTATACGTTTTGTGCAATTCTCATTTACCTTATGTGCAAATATCGTTGCTTTAGGTGCAAACATCGTTTACCCTATGTGCAAACATAGTTTACCTTATGTGCAAACACCTATTGCGTTATGTGCAAATACCTATTAAGTTATGTATAACAACTACATCATTATGTGCAAACTCTATTACGTTATGTGCAAATGCCTATTACGTTATGTCCAAACATCTATTACGTTATGTACAAACACCTATTACGTTATGTCCAAACACCTATTACGTTATGTGCAAACACCTTTTACGTTCTGGTAAACGCTTTTTTGACACAGATCCAAAACAAAACGCATCAGTGATATACACTTTAAAAATTAAGAAAATTATAAGTTTTAGCTTTCTAAAAAGCTCTGAACTACTTCGCTGTATTCTTTTTCAAGGTAATATCAGTGGCGGATCCAGGGGGAGGGGGTTCCCGGGGGTTGGACCCCCCTTTTTGGCCGATCAATGCATTTGAATGGAAGCATATAGTTGGAACCCCCCCCCCCCCTTTACTCTGGGTTTTTAAAATGGCTGGATCCGTCACTGAATATCCATTGGATGCTGAATGTGGATTGAAGGTAATATGTGTGCATCGGGATGTTGATTTGATATTAGAAATGTAGTATTTTTATATATTGATTGATATGTTATATAAATATTTTTTTTTTGTTCTACTTAAAGAGTGTGCGTTATACATCCATTCTTTTTATATTTTGTTCACTTTACTTGTTGGAAATTAAAATATTTACAAATATATTGACACAATTCTCTGGAGGTGTGCCTAGATTGACAAAAGTCATAAAATACATTTAATGCATTTTTGAAAACATTGTACAGGAACATTTTATAGCAAACAAATCGTGCATATTGCAGATTAGCAATGCAAATAAAGACGTATTAATGATTGATATTTCAATTTTCAATTTCAGTGTGTAATATATATGCATAATAAAACGACCATGAATTGATAACATTTGATCTGAAATGTAATACGCATAGTTAATTTTCCGGCATTTGATGGCTTAATATCCTCAGAAGAGAACAGTCTGTAATTATTTATCTCATTTAAGCCAATAGTTGTTGATGAATATCAGCCACATCATGAAGCAAACAAACAGAATTTATATGTGACAAGTAATTATTTCAAGATGGCGTGTATATCGACTGAAACTAAAAGCTCTGTCCTGTTATTCGAAGCAAAAAAAGCTACATGTAAAAAACAAAATGCAACCTCATTTCTTTACGGAAAATGTGAACGGAAAATAAGTTGATATAAAAAAGAAGACGTGGTATAATTGCCAATGAGACAACTCTCTACAAGAGACCAAAATGACCAAAATGACACAGAAATTAACAGCTTTAGGTCACCGTACGGCCTTCAACAATGCGCAAACCCCATACCGCATAGTCAACAATAAAAGGCCCCGAACAGATTATGTAAAACAATTCAAACGAGAGCACTAACGGCCTTATTTATGTAATGCTCTCTTTCATTGCACCAAGCGGGTTATTTCATAGGTCGCCATATCTTGCATACATATTCATAACGTATGGTTTTGGATGCGCCGAATTACATTTATGAATTATAGACTTTTGACAAGGTCAACACATTATATATGCGTCTATTCAGATTATATTGACCGATGACGAAGATATTTTCCCGCCACCTCTTATCTTGTATTTGTTTTTTGAATTAGCAGGGAGTTTTGGCAAAACTGAGTCCAGAGCCCCTCTTAATCAAACTGCTTATAGGACCAACAAACGCAGCTTCATCATTTTCAAAAATTCTGGTTCCGCTCACTGGTCATTGAATGAGAAATAAAAAAGAGAAAAAAAATAAAATAGGTCCGTGTGTTTGTTTATCTAATGATATCTTAATAAACAACTTTTCAATTCATTTTACATCGGATGACCGTGAGAGTATTCATGTGTATTGTTGTCGCCTAAATTTCCATTACGTTACCTTCATTTTGAAATTGTAACCGATCTATAAACATGATAAAAGTAAATACGCGGACATTATTGAGTGCAAAATTATATGCCTTATCACTTGTTCTTATTATTATAAATGGATACTCCTAAAAATACATTTTTTTACATAAATTAATGATATGAAAATGTCGTTAAACTCGTTAGAAACATAAATAAAGTAAAAAAAATCTTTAATATTTATACACACGTACAGAAAAAGTGTGTTACCGCATGCGGAAGAATATCTCAAAAATCTGTCACCGGAGAAACAAGGTGACTTGTGATGTTGTGTACCAAGAGCCTGACAGAATGGCCTCTTGTTACTGAAACTGTGTGATGCACCTGATCACACAACGCACGATTGCTGTGAATAGCAATGAGAACTCTGAACACTGAAACTCTGGTGAAAACTAACTACTGAGACTCTGGAAATAGCGATGAATAAACCAATAATTCAGCATGGAATACTAATACTTGTTGTACAGATGGAATGTGTTCAGTGTAAAGTCCTGAGTCCGAATCTTGCAAAATTATAAGCAAGTATTTATACACAATTAAATTGACAAGTATAGACATAACAAATAACAATTAATTTCAGTAATATTGTTCACTGACAAAGATTAAACTATTTTTAAAACTTGAAGAATAGATATTAAATGATAATCTGATTATGACAATTAAGAACATACATTATGAAAAAGGTAAAATGTCACTAATTAGCTAACAGAGTATAACATGTCACTCAATGTCCAAACTGAGAATCAAATGCATAGCAAAGCATGTTGATTTTAAGTCCTGGATACGAAATGTAAATAGAAACAAAATTATAAAATAATATGAATTATAAAACACAGAGAATTAAAGTCTAAAATATCAAATTTGAGAATTTTAAATTAAAGTCCAAAATAATAAACAAAGCTGAATTTTTCCTTGGTCACAAACGTTTGCATCTCCCATGCAGAGTTATCTGTCTTTGCTAACTCTCTCTGCGTGGGACATTGAATGTTTTGCTGGAAAATATGAATGCCCACTCAAATTCAATCTATCAGAAAAATCGAATTAGTACAGAAGAGTGTCACCATGCACTTGCACAGCACTATAATTTATATAGTGCAATAGAATGATATACAAATTTACAAATATTAAAATAATGTATAAC
Organism: Mytilus galloprovincialis; assembly: GCF_965363235.1. NCBI lineage: Eukaryota > Metazoa > Mollusca > Bivalvia > Mytilida > Mytilidae > Mytilus > Mytilus galloprovincialis. The sequence continues at coordinate 74,925,029 of NC_134845.1, read as the reverse complement.
AAAAAAAAACAGAGTTTACTGATTTGTATCACTTCTACGAAGAGGTTGAAATTATCACGTCACTTTCAGGTAAAGAGATGTGATTTGGTTTTCTGAGACAAGTGCTTGTGACCGTCCACTAGAACTTGCGGTCATCCGATGTTCAGTACTTCAGTACTTTGATTAATATCTTTAACATAAAGATGTTCTCAAAAACTCAGACTAGCCTCTTTTAATAGTGAGGCAAAATATATTCGCCGAGCTTAGCTAAAGGCCCCCAGCAGCTCTGAGAAAAATAAAGCAAAATCGTGCCTTCTGAGCGTTTCCCGGACTCTTTCTTACATTGAAACGCAATTTATTTTAGCGCTTTTTTTTATAATATTCTGGTCTCAAAGCAAACACATAGATTCATTGTAATTTAAGACTTTTACGGGTTTTACGGGGACAACATTAAAAGTAGACCGATATGAAAGATAAAGCAAAAATCGGAATTCTCACAATCGCATTAAAATCGCATCTGTCTGTCTGTTCTTTGTCTCGTATTGTTCTTAGACTTTGGTGATTTTTTTTGTGACTAGATTTATATATAGTGACAGTGCAGTAGTATATTTTAAGTACTAGTACTGCTTAAGTCGACATTAAGGATCACCTTGACATTGTTTTATGGTATTAATGATTCTTTTATTGTTGAAGACCCTCCAGAAACAAGAAGATGAAGAACAAGAATAAAAAGTTTGACCATTGATCATTTGTATTTTTACTATGCATTAATTTTGTGTGAGATTAGGTCCCGTGCACATTTACTCCATCTTCTTTTATTTCTGTTAAAGGGCCTGAACACGACTTAATGCAAGTTTAATCCTTTAATGTAAAAGATCATATGGCAATACATTGATGTCTTATAGATGATTTGATACCAGGAAATTGGTGGTCTTACATTAATTTAAACTATGTCAGCTATCTAGTTTTATCTACAACAAAAAGAGCCAGTTTTGTATTCTTTGATATCAAGTTCAATTCTCCACGCAGAAACGAACACAGTTTTCTGTGTCCAGTAGCATCGTAAACATTCTTAAAATATTTTCTCGTACAATGTTTGGACATTGGTGTACATGCAAAATTGCAAAACCACACGTTGACAAATGAAAATCAACACTCAGACTATTTGGATGGAGAGTTGTCTCATTGGCACTTACACCACATCTTCCTATATTTTTATAGTTTTAAAGTAGGACTATGTATGAACAAAAGACAAACTCGGGACACAGAAGTACAAACAATTATAGACCATCAACTCTGAAAACTAAAAATAAAATAGAAACATGGACCAAGATAAACATGCAAGGGCGACATCTGAGAGTAAAGAGAACTTGCGTCTTGCAAGACACTTTCCGTGAAAACAATTTGATATGAAGACAATCTTTTGTTTCAGTTATTTTTTTTTTTGAAATTTCCAACATGTGGCATTTGCCTCATTTGCCTCAATGTAGTTACGGCCCTGAAAATAATAAAAAAATAACAAGGGTTTTATATTCTTTACAAATGTCTTATTATTCTTATTTTATCTTGATTCATTTTTAGAACTCAAATTGTATCAATGACATACTGCACATTTAAAGATTTTTGAAAACTGGGAGTTAGCTGGCAATTGTTTCATGGTGCTTTAAACGGATAAATAAGAGGGTTCCGAAATTCCAACAATACAAAACATGGCAAGTGAATTTTCTTGATTTATTATCAGTAGCAGGAAAATTACAGAAGAATTTAAGCCTTCCCTTTCGTGTTAAAGTCTGTCACAGTTTTCTTTTCGTTACAATAAGAATTTTGACTAAATATGTTCCGTCGATTTCAAGGCGAACAAAATTGCAATTCAAGATTTTTACCGCACTTTGAGGATAATTTGGATTGAATCATATGAACTTCATGCCTCGCTAGCTATCATCATAAAAAAAACTGTCTCGCTTTAACAGTAGCCGAGAAAAGGGGGACCGATATATCTAAAAATGGCAATATTTAACGGAAACTGTCAAAACATATTTTAGAATGATAACATTTAGATCCAAAAGAATATATTTATAAGAAATTTTATATTTTTTAACATAAGATTTCTCAAAATAATGATGTGCAGCAAATCCCTTTTATGAACATTTGGCTTAATTGTGTATTTAGCTATATTTATCGAACCATTCGCGTTCATAACTAAACGCATCGAAGCTTACCGTTTATACCATATATTTCGCAATAATATTCATTGAATTTATGACTCTCCGTTCGGAAAATAGGTTGATGTTCCTAATTTATACGACGATATTCGTTGAAATATTGAACAAAAAGATAAAACTGTGGAATAATGTATTGATTATAAATGAACTTTGTCGGTAAACGTGAAATTTATTTGTACGAGCTTTAGAAACAGGACGAAAAGCGAGGCTTACCGAATTTTCTCCTGTTTCGCAGCGAGAACTAATACATTTTATATTTCTGACAATGTGCATATTTTGTTTACAATTTACACCTGGTAGTTGAGCATAAGTTGTTTAAATCTTAACCATTGTCTTTGATTTTTACAATTATTGAAACGCGGACTCGAAGAATACCCCAAAATGAACTATTACCCAGAAAGAAATATCCTTATTACCGATTGATCAACATGGAAACGGGTAGTAGGAAAATTTATTTGTACATGTACAAAGAAAGCAAAACAAATGTTGTTTATCTGTTATTTGTATACATTAACTAGCTAATTGCAGGATAAAAGCGAATAACTTAACTGTAACCATCTTTTTAAAACTGGTGAAAAATTAAATTGGGTAGAAAAATAAAAAGATTAGATGACTATGCGGTATGGGTTTTTTGTTAAAGGCCATAATAAGATCTATTGTTATTTATTTCTTTGTCATTTTGTCTCTCGTGGAGAATTGTCTCATTGGCATTCATACCACATCTTTTTTTTATAGATAGTCAGGTTTTTTCTGAAATTCAAAGGTAAAATTATGTTATGATGACCATTTTAGCAACGAAATTATTTATTTATTCTTATAGACAACAAAATAAACGATATGCATATCACTTATGAAAGAAATAATAGAAGAAAATATTTCAATTTACTATAATATGTATTTTTTTGTATCGTTCTTGATGACACGGTTCGAAAAGTTACCGGACCAAATACGGATAAATGAAAGTCATTATCTGGAGTTTCAAGTTGCGGGATTTAATTTAGAGTATGGCCAGCGAAGGTGAAACAAAGCTGATAACCCTTTCATTTAAAAAAATATATGTGTATGCGTCATTTTTGTAGATTACAGGAGAATGCAGTTTGTTTTTAATATGAAAAAAATAGCTTTTTTTTGGAGAAAATGCAGCTTTTTGTTACATCCTTCTACCTGTCTGATCCAAAATCGGATCAAATTTTTCCAACTTCCTTGTAAGTTTAAAAACAAATTGTCAGATAAGAGGGGCGGGTCACCTGACCATCCCTTTACAGGACACCCACCCGTCTCAACACGCCGTCAGGGACGGAGGAAACAATAAGTCTTAGGAAGGTTATTCAGAATAATATTCACAACTGTTAAAAGAAATAAACAAAAATAAAATCTTAAACATTTGTAGGATTCCTTAGCTGCAACATGAATCGTGGGAGACGTCATTACATTTGTAGCATTAATCTAGTACACGTTTCTCGCTAGATGAAAACCCTACTGGGAGGGTAATAACAAAGCATCCCGGTCTCTTGTGAAGAGTTGTCACAGTGGCATTCGTACCACATCTTCCTTTTGATATTGTATTGTTCCTTTCGGTTGCACCTCTTGAAAACTAAAGTCGTGTTTGTATATTTGGTACAATTTTCAACAATAAAAGTAAACATATTTTTAAAGCATGGATGCATAACGCACACTCTTTAAGTAGAGCAAAATAATTTCCCATAAAACTAGATACATTGTATGTATATAGCATTTTTACACCAATCAATATAATTAATATAAAAATCCCCAGTTTGTTAGAAAGGTCAAACTTTTAATTTTCTTCATTTTCAAAATGCATAGCATTGATGCGTTTTGTTTTAATCTGTGTCAAAAAAAGCGTTTACCAGAACGTAATATGTGTTTGCACATAACGTAATAGGTGTTTGGACATAACGTAATAGGTGTTTGCACATAACGTAATAGATGTTTGGACATAATGTAATAGGCATTTGCACATAACTTACATGGTGTTTGCACATACTGTAAGCGGTATTTGCACATAACGTAATAGTGTTTGCACAGAATTGTGTAGTTTTTAGACATAACTTAATAGGTATTTGCACATAACGTAATAGGTGTTTGCACATAAGGTAAACGATATTTGCAAATAAGGTAAACGATGTTTGCACATAAGGTAAACGAGGTTTGCACAAAACGTATTAGTTGTTTGCACATAATGTAAAGGCATTTGCACATGACGTAATGAATGCTCACAGAGAGTATCAACTGTTCGGCAAAACGCATAGGAATTATACCATGATGCATTGTGTTTTTCACCGGAGATACATATGTATAAACACAACATAACGCCAAAAGACTATAATATCATGAGATTTACATAGAACAAAGGTGTATCAAAACAAAAGCCTTAGAACATTTGACATAACAATAACACTTGAGACAGGATGCAATTATTAACTGACTTACGTAAAAGAAGAATAGACACAGCATAGATAAAATATGAGAGAATGTATAGGTGGTTGATCATAAAGTTTCGAAGTATTCACAGAATATATAGTAGTTCCAGCATAATGTAATGCATATTTTACACAACAAATTTTAGTAATGACATATCATACAATTATTTGACCAAATAAATTACTAATTTTACTTAACAAAGAGATACCGTGTCAGGAAATAAAGGCATTTGCACATAACATAAAGAAGAAATGACAGGACGTAAAGGCAAATCGACAAAACACATTAAATATTTACACTATAAGACAGTTCCGGCGTTCCATATATATAGGATATTTTCTGTATGTCGTAAATACAATCCCCTTTCCTTTTCACGAATGTTACCTATCGAATTAAACTATTTACTGGGTTTTTAAAAACATAAGCAGCACGATGGATGCCACGTGTGGGACAGGATCTGCATAGACCCCATGAACACATGAGATCACCTCTAGTTTTTTATGGGGTTCGTGCTGCTAAGTCTTTAGTTTTCTAAAAAAAAATATATATTTTTTATATATTTATTTTAGCAAAGATGATTTGAAGTCATTATCAGGCTTTTTTCTTGTGTAATTTAGAATTTCCGAAGAATTGTGATGAATCTGTGTTGTTTGGTATTGGTGAGTATTTATCTATGTTAAATTTCACCGAGAAAGTAAATATCAGTGTAGGGTTCATTTTGTTTTAAGATGTGTTTGATTATTTTTGTATTCAAACACATTTACAATACTACTGTCAGTAGCACAATCTCTTTTTTTACTGAAAATGAAGCACAAGATACGAATCCCTATTTATTAATATTTGCTGTCTGCATGTTATGTTCATTATATGGTCGTTTTTATAAATTACCCGTTAACAAAAGTATATATTTTTTAAAATGCTAAGGATTTCTTATTCCAGGCATAGATAACCGTATTTGGCACACCTTTTTTTTGGAATTTTGGGTCCTCAACGCTCTTCCACTTTGTATTTGTTTTGCTTTATAACTAGTTTGACCCGAGTGTCACTAATGAGTCTTATGAAGGCGAAATGGGCGTGCAACGTATTAAATGAGAAGCCTTGTACCTTTGATAAATATCATCCTCTCATTGTATTAACGATTTTTGGGTTTGTTTTGCTGTTGAATAGCAAAAACTATCATACAAAGATTAAAACATCGCATTGCATTTGCTGAAAGATAATCCAATTTAAATGTTGCTGCTGTAAGTGCATACAGCGATGAAATGTAGAGACAACAAGATTTTTTTCAAAAATGAGTAGTTGTAACAGAGACCCTATTCGTGACAAAAATTCCCCTGTAAAGTCATCAGTTTTGACAGTGTTCCAACTTTTTACCAGATAGTATTAGTAAGACCTTTTTGTAATTCACCTAACTTCAGGCTAAACTTGAAAAGCACTACATGGTTGACATTTTGTGCTCAACAAGGACAAGGTAAAGGTAGCACTGCATTTACTAGAGATATTTCTTTTAGAAACGCTGTGAAGGCCACATGTAACGATAAAGATTAATCAAAATTGGCATCTTGAAGGGAAACAGACAATTTATTTAAGTTCGTGGCATTGTGTCGTCTCTTGGCCCAGTTGTCATCGATATTCTGCTATTCGTTGCTTTGAGTGAGTATGATTCAACTTCAAAGTTTTTGGAATCGGTAAAAAGTCTGTATTGAACCTCCTTAAGATGAAAACCGAGCCCCTCTAGTGATTTTGTAGCCTTAAAACGCGATTATGTTGATAGTGCTGTGGTTGCTACTACGGTGTTTTTAACTGCTATTTACGACTTGAAATACAAATTTACGAAATCGCAAATCAATTCAAATTTGCTGAAACATCAGGTGGCTATAAATAAAGCATCGTAAAGATAAAAGTCGTGTAAACTTCAGCCATGTGTTGGCAATGTTGGCCAAAATATTTAATGGCTCAGCATGTGCCTGTGGTTAGAAAATTGTGTAAAATGACAAGTTTGAGTCAGTTTTCCTTCAGGAAAACTGGCATCAAACTTTCTTCAAGATCTTATTCGCTCGTGTAAATTGGGGAAGACATGCCAGGCAGCAAGGCACACTGATTTTTTGGTTTTGTAGCTGCAGCACGTCCAGGACGTTTTTGCCGACATAGCTATTGAAACAGATGAAAACTCATGAAACTTTTTGTTAAATATTTTGTTTTTTTTTTTTTTCAACATTTCAATTTGTATGTCTTACTTATAATATTTGTCTTATAACCTGATTGCATTAATTGCAGTTATGTCGAATGAATAATAAACGATGTAAAACTACAATACCTCACGCTAATTAGCCCGGCCGACATAACTGTAATTAATGCAAACAGGTTATAAAACAAATATTGTTGCAGATATATAGCAGAATTGTTCATTTGCATAGTAGTTCTTGGTTATACACCCTTTGATTTCAGCTATGCACCCACTCTGAAAAATCCAATATGGCTTTCATTTTCAAAATGGCGGAAAAACGATATAAAATTCAAGATTGTCCTAAAGGTATTCTTTACAATTTCGGAAATTAAAGTAATGATTCTTTAAAAATAGACTTCATGTTCTTGAATTTGTTATCAATTAATTCTAAAGTATAAAACAAATAACTTGGGTATTTCTATAACACATAAGTTGCAAATATGGCTGCATATACAAAAACAAATAGTGAAATTCAAAATGTTAATCAATATGTTACATGTTATTGTAATTGTTCTTTAAACTCTTTCAGTTTTAATACTGTAAACCAACTTATTTTCGCGAGCGATTTAATTTCGCGACTTTCGCGAGTAGAAAAATAACGCGAATATAAATCGTCGCGAATATGTAAATCTTGGATCTATCCTTATGTAAATATATCGACTAAATCAGAAAATCGCGAAATTAAACCGACGCGAAGTGGACTCTGAAGGGTTAAACGCGAAATAAAATATCCGCGAAAATAAGTTGGTTTACAGTAGTTGGAATGAAATAGGTTGAAACGAGTCCATTGACGTTAATATAGGTCTGTTAAATGTGGTGGAATAGTAGGTAGCTCATCTGAACTTTGAGGCAGTGCCGAGGGTACCCTGTCTCGTGCCACGACTTACGTCACTTATCGCGTTTTCATCTGCCGTACCAACTAAATCGTCAAATTATTCTATGTAATCAATAGGTGTACCTTTCTTTAGGCGGATTAGACGATTATCATCATTTAAACTGGTTAAGGGACAACTATTTCCTTTTCCAACTACGTGCGTAACCAATTTGCAACGTTTCAGCGAGCATGGTCCTTAAATGCACTCCTGGTCAGCACTTTTATTAGTTTTAATGGTAACAGTCATGTTTGAATTTGACGGAACTTTGATGGTTCGTTTTCTGCAAACCAGCTGCGTTAAAATCTCGTTTCCACTATTAACAAATGGCGCATTTATCACTTTTTTGTTGATGGTAATTGTGGGATTACTCAAGTTTATCACTGCGATCAGTGTGTCCAAAATAACTAGCCTAAGTATAACATCGTCTGCTGATGGCTCTTCGCACTCATCCCATTGTATGTTTACTCTACTAATGTCGTGAGTCGTTCCTTATAATCTTCCCAATAACAAGCTGTTAACCCAAACCACGTAGCGTTACGTTCTCCAAATCTCCAATTGCTGCCGGAATTAATTTCTCATTTACTAATGTTATCATTGCAGCAGTGTCCACAATCATGCTCACATTCTGGTCATGCATAGTAAAGCTCTTTCAAATTGTTCGTCTGATGACAATATTGGACGAGGCAATGGGCCTCTGTTTGATTTTGTGATATGGTGATGTTTTATAGCCAATAGACTTTGGAATCGTGCGTTGTCCTACTGGTTCGACCCTTTGCTCCATTGTTGGGGTTACACTTTGATTTGCTCCGTATCCTGGTGAAGGTGACCGTTGTGTGAAATATTCGGGATTTCTGGAGTTTGTCCGTGGAGATGCTAACCGTTGTCTTTAGGGACTATATGATCTCTAGCTTAGTGGGGTGTTGCTGATCGATAGGCATTAAGCTTGGATGTACTTCTATCTGCCGATTTACCGCGATTGTATTGCTCAAGAGATCTTCCACGTTTATTTTGATCAGGTGATCTTACATTGAACCGGTGATCTTCCATGATTTTTTTATCAGAAGAACCGAGATTATATTGATCGGCCAATCCAAAGTTATGCTGATTAGTTGAAAGCATAATATCAGGTAGTTTTGTGACAATTTGTGTGAGGTTATGCAACTCATAATCCAAAGGACTGCTCATATTTTCTTTATCGGTCGGTGATACTGCGCCATCAGCAAAGTAGACTTGTCGATGGTCATAATTGGCACTTTGTTATCCATATATCGCCATCTGGTTTGCTTTTGAGGTTTTCAATTGTTTTAACGCCTTGTTGGATGTTTCTGGGTTCCTCTCTATTACATGCCTTGAAGAATCTTTGTCTTTACATCCTCGACGGAATTTTTTGGTTCCAATCTGGTTTGATCGTCTTTCTTGCTGAAGCGCTGCTACACATGAATGCTTTTTTATGGCCTTGGAATCATCATCTGTGTTTACCATGCGAGCGTACTCAAAGCCAAAATCGGCCTGGCAATCTGGGGCCTACAGACATTTTTCCTGATTTCCCATTGTCATCTACCGGCAGTTCGTTCAAATTGGTAAATGAACGCCTCCGAAGTGACGGATCGTCTTCAATTGAGTTTTTGCATTTTTGGAAGCTGTGGGCTTAGGCTCCGGTCCCTTGCACGAAGATTTTCTTGCCATCGGGTATATTCTCTCTCCAGTGAGGAGTCGGAAGAAGAGGTGTTGCCACCCTCTTTTTATTTTCTCTGCCCTTTCCTTGATCGGTCAATGGAGTCAACTTGCTGTTATGGGAAGCATATTAGAGCCCCAGAAGCTCCAGAAGCGGACGAGGTTGTCATAATTGGAGTGATAAATGTGGGATTTGCCATTAACTCGACGGGGATGATACCGTAAGTAGGCACTGTTTTCAGCATTGGAGAAACTTGATAGAATCCACATGCAGCCAATTGCTTCTGTAATGGTGTGCTGATCTGAAACAAATATTATTGACTCAAAGTAGATGGTTAGTGTGCGTAAGAAGACACACTGGAATCCTTGAAGATGGAGATTGTTGTTGAATAATTTGAACTGTCTCGTGCAGGGCCAAGGGCCCTGACATAGGACTTTTGACTTAAGGTGAAGACACCTTCAACAAAGTTGGCGCGGTTTATGGTTCATGCGAACTACAATTGGGGAAAGACCCACGGTATGGATTTTGTTGTGTACTTTTGGTAAACTTGCGTTGTACAGGCTAAGGTCAAATTTTGACTAAGATGATGTGTCCTTTGCAGAAATATTAACTTCTTTATTTCGATTGTCCACTGATTCATTTACAACAGATGTCAGTTGTTGGAAAGTATCCTGCTGTTCAAATGCATTTTTAAATAGAACTGTGTCTCCTTCCTCAGTTGTTGTCAGCTTCTCCATTCGTCTCATCACAACATTGAATATCTTATTGGTCTGACCATCTATTCTGCCAAGCAATTATTACTAGCCTTGGGGTCAATCCTGTCTTCAGATTGCTGAAGTTGCTGAGATATTGATTTCATCTGTTTGTTATTAATATTCATTGCCTCTTTCTGTTCAGCTTGAAACGTAATAAGACCAACACATTTTTTATATATTCGCGCTTCGCTCTGTTTTATATTGCGGTAAATCTCAGCTGTTCTTTGAACATTTGATTTTCTATCTGCTAAATATTCTTGGTACAATTGTTTAATAGTCATTTCTGAGCTCTTCTCTGTTAAAGAGTCTTCAGCTATGGGTTTCTCCATATCCGTAAAATGATTCAGTTTCTGCCATTTTAATGATCTTGTCCTTGTTGTCCTCAATTCCTGCCATTTCGCTGATATGTTTTTAACTGATTCTCAATTCACAGTTTAATGTCTCAAATTGCAAAATATTGCGACCCAAGAAATACGATAGGCACTGAATAATATCTTAAGGCAGATAAATCCCAAATCACAGCTTTTATGTGTGACCCAAGACAACAAATAGTGCAGCTTTTAATGAAAGCTACTACTGCAGCTTTTTATGAAAGCTATTACTTTGTGGACAGAACTGGGACAGATACCAAATGATACCATACATCAATAAAATGCTTATATTCAGGTCAATTCTCAATAATGAATATTTGCTTATTTTTCAAGGCGGCCATTTTGAAAATAGCCGCCATTTCGTATTTCAAAAATAGATCAAAACAAAATCTTGCAAAGTTCACCATGTCATTCAAATATGTTGATTTTTGTGCACCCAGCATCAAATCCACTGTGGTTTGTGCAATACTGGAAATTATTTTAGAACGTACGGCAGTCATCTTGAAATGAGCCGCCATATTGAATTTTAAATGTGGGTCTCATATCTGATATTGATCAGTACACAAAAATGTACCATCATGCAAAAATTGGTGCTTTCCTCATTATTTGAGCAATTTTTTTCACCGATCGGGTAGACTAAATGGCTTCATCTGAAAAAGTATTGCTTTTTAGACATTTTAATTCCGTTATTCAGACAAATATCTTGAAATGAACAAATTAATGTGTTTTTAAAAATTAATAATTTCTTGTTCATTTTGAATTACATAGAGAGTTGTCTCATTGACACTCATTGCTCGTCGTGTTATATCTAACTATAGTGCGTATCAAGTTATATATAAAAAAATATATATAAATAGGAACGGGAACCAAAAATAAATGCTGCACTTAACAGTATTTTCATACCTATTGGGTCATATAACACTTAATCAATCAGTTTACCGAAACATCTACATGTAGTTCAAACATTTATTCATTAGATAATCATATCTCGAAAATTCATCTCAGTGGATAATTTTAAAAGACAGAAACCGCGTTTGTTTTTGTTTTTGTCAACTGATAAAACAGACTTTCTTTACGTTTTACGTCCGAGGGGAAAGATTCAGATGTTTCATATAGGTCGAATGGTTTTAATGTATATCTTCCATTTTTTTTTATTAACAACAGGCATAAACCGGACGATATGCACCTATTAAAATTTATTGTCTGCTTAATGATATAACCATTTAGATAATGTTACAAAATAAAGATGACAAATTTTTTTTCGGTATTTTAAAAAAAAGTAACTTACCCGTACGATCATCTTCATTTGGTTTTTGTTTTTTTACATCTTTTTTATTTCCTTGTGCTTCTGAAATTATTAACAACATGCATTAACCGGACGATATGCACCTGTTAAAAATGTAATTGTCTGCTTACTCTAATAATCATTTAGATAATGTTACAAAATAAAGGTCACAATATTGGTTTTTTTTCGATATGTTAATATATAAGTAACTTACCCGTACGATCAACTTCATTTCTTGTTTGTTTTTTTACATATTTTTCATTTCCTTTTGCTCCTGAGGTGGCTGCAATTTTTTTGGCATTTAGTTTTACGCTACAAAAAATAAGATGATGATCATCATCATTCTGTACTAATACTTTGAGACACATATGATTTTCAACGTGCTAGTTCACTAGGTATATATATCACTCCACACAGGGATCCAAGTCACTTTAATCAGACACATTATTATGACTGCGAGCAAACCAGTCTTTGTGATAACTATAGCTACATGCTAACACGGGAAGCATTGAATATTAATAGTAAAGTAACACCCAGCCGGGTATGAACCCACGATCTCCTGTACTCCAGTCGAACACACTTAGACGAGACCTCTAAGACGTTGATTTTGGTGAATAAAAAAGAGTTTTATTACAGTTAATTCTTATAGCCGATCATTTTTAACAAACCAACTGCATTTTAATGTATCCTTCAAACAGTGTTTGATGAACATATTTTTTGAAAATAAGCTAACACAAGTTAAGATTAAAACGTTGAGTTAAGTTCATGTTAGAATCATAATATTAGGGTCAATGTCTATGAAATTGGGCCAGAGATATGATTCCACCTAAATGCTTTGATATTGGATCAATTTCTATAAAATCAATGTTATGCCAGATGTATGGTTCGCACATGAATCGGTGGATATTGGATCAATTTCTTTGAAATAATGTTCATTTCAAAATCATAACTTAACTCACTTATTTTCCCTGTCGCTTTCGATCCTTTTGAATAAATGACCAACATAGTTTTTCTCATCAAGATAACACTTTTGACAAAGGTTATATTTCTCACATTTTGAAGATTTCCATCTAATTCCTCGTAAAGGACATTCTTTACACACATTGCACCGTATATCTATATGCTCCACCTCTACAAAATAATTTATGAACCAGTTATGAAATGAATGATTTTAAATTACGTTAGTTGATTTTTTTGCAACATGCAATGTACAAGTAGAAATATTTCATGCAAGTTTTAAATAATGCTTCCTGTCATAGTTTGAGTACATAACCTGCCGATAAGCGATCTTTTATACAGATATACCTTTTAAATTGATCTAATTGATTATTGTAATAAACGAAAATAACTTATTCATTTTTTCTTTGAAATATCGGTGATATAAAATCTTTAAAGAATGCAAGAGAGGAATATATCATTTCAAATGTAGGTCATAGGCGTAAATGCTTTGTCAAATCATGTTCACACGTTTCCACCTAATATTGTGAATAATTAGAGCTGATACGATAAAATATCTAAGATATATCCAAGTTTAAACATATTTATTTATAGTGGATTGGGATACACGTACTGCAACCTAATTATATTAATCCCTTTCTCTTTGCGGGTGCGAGTGCTGCATTACTTGGCTCTTTTTCAAAATCTACAAGGGCGTCTATAACGTACAAGAGATATGGTTCCTCCAGACAAAAACTTTATATTGAATTAGGTTTAGAAACTCTGGAGAATAGACGTAATAAACATAAGCTTATACTACTCTACAAAATATTAAATGGGATGACACCTGCATACTTATATGAGTTAGTTCAGCCATATCTTCCCAGACAAACCCCTTATACTTTGAGGAATGAAAATAACACTTTTCACCCGCCTCTTGCTAGAACTAGCTCTTATTTTAATAGTTTCATTCCTTCCACTATAAGACTTTGGAATAGTCTTCCTTTGAGTTTACAAAAATCACCAAGTTTGGGTATATTTAGAAGTGGACTAGATAAGTTTTATAGGACTGATGATATATTTAAACCTTTCAACTATGGGATAAGGAAACTAAATATAAGTCATTGTCAACTCAGAAATAATGCTAGCAACCTTAAATCTCATTTGTTTAATCAGTTCTTATCCGAGAACACTTTTTGCACAAACTGTAACCAACCTGTTGAGGATAACCAACATTTCTTTTTTATTTGCCCTAAGTATAATGATGTAAGACAGATCCTTCTTGATTCCATTTACTCCATTGTTGATAATGTTGACATAAATATTGAATTACTACTTTTTGGAAACAGATTATTTTCATATGATATGAATATTGCTATTTTTAAATCTGTTCAGAAATATATCAGTGACACTCAACGTTTTGTTTGAAACTTACTTTAATTTTTGTTTCATCTATTTTTATTTTTTATTTTTTTTCTACACTCCAACATTAATTCATTTATTCCACTAAGCAAGCTTAGTGTCTCTTTCAAGCCATATATATATTTCTAATGACTTATAAAGGATATTTGCATGTTTCAAGGTACTTTAAATAACTGATGATTAATTGCCTATATATTTAAATATATTTTGCATTTAGTAAGTAACACTGTTAACATATATTTGCTCGTGTGTGCTCACAAGTAGCATGCATGTTCCACTATATTGCATTATTTTAAATACAGTTGTTGTGATTGAATTATACCTTGTACATGTAATATGGAGAGAGCTTTTATAGGCTGTGCCTGTTGCTCAATCCTTTTCATATCTTAATGAATAAAATATGTTTAAAATCAAAATTAACATGGGTCAGCATTTTATCGTCCCCATCCGACGGACTATCATCATTTCTACAAGACCATACTCGTAAATGGTGTCAAGCGAGAGCTGAAAATTTGGTCCTTTAAATTGTAATCCCAAAACGGGAATCGAACCAGGAACCTTTGTGTAAGTTTTGTCTCATTGGCACTCATACGTCGTCGTCCTAGTGCGTGTCAAGTTATAAAGTTATAAATAGAAACGGAAACCAAAAATAAATGCTGCTCTTTACAGTATTGTCGTACCTATTGGGTCATATAACACTTAATCAATAATTTTGCTGACCAAAACATCTACATGTAGTTCAATTTTATTCATTAAATAATCATATCTTAAAAATTCATCTCAGTGAATAATTTTAACAGACAGAAACTGCGTTTTATATATATATATGGTCGTGTGGTCTAGCGGGACGGCTGCAGTGCAGGCGATTTGGTGTCACGATATCACAGTAGCATGGGTTCGAATCCCGGCGAGGGAAGAACCAACAATTTGCGAAAGCAAATTTACAGATCTAACATTGTTGGGTTGATGTTTAGACGAGTTATATATATATATATATATATATATATATATATATGTATGTGTGTGTGTGTGAACGTTAGGTATATCTAAAAGTTCTAATAGATACTATCAGATTAAACTTTGGTAAATGGGACCTACTTTCATTGATTTCATTAAAAAGTCAGCTTTATCTAGTATTGTAACACTTAAATGATGTATGCGGCATGAATTCGAACGTGACATGTATTTTCGTCGTCGTAAAGCTAATATTTGTAAAAAAAATTTAATTTTGGCAAATGACACTGAGTTATTAAGGTACACGGCATGAATTTGACACTGACACATACCATATGTGATGCCTCGTCGTAAAGTTAATATACGTAGTTTTTAAACAGTAGATGACAGACACTATCCGTCGTATAGAATGATGCCAAACAGAATAAAACACCACCGATTGCATAATACTATACTTCGTCTGAAAGTTAGCTAAATTATGTTAAGTTCTAATATTGCAAAACACTTGAATGTTTTTTTAAGTCATCTGATTTTATAGTAAATAAACAACACATTCTCGCAACTAGCTAGTAGTTATCCCAAAACTAGCAATGAAAACTCACGGTTAGTGACTAACGTGTAGAACGATTGATATGTAAATGTTATTCATAAATTATAGTCAGTTTATTTTAGATTTCTGAGTTTGACTGTCCCTTTTGGTATCTTTCGTCACTCTTTTATAGTGTGTAGATATAAATTCAATATTGCATGGAAAAATATAATAGGGTCAAACAAAGCTAGAAAACAGATAAAAGCCACCAATGAATCTTTTACAAAGCTTGAAAATTCAACACCCGAAGGCGGGGTACATCTGGTTAATAAACATGGTTTTTTTTCGCAATATCTGCCCTCACCCTTCACATTTAGCCAATGTGGGAAAAACAAATACTCAGCAATACACACAGCTAAACTCAGTTAACAATACGTCCGAGTACAATGTCAAAATACGTACCCAAAGAAACCTAGCAAAATGACCTAAATTTAGTAAATCAAGCAGTCAATTCTAACAGGTACTGACGAGTCAACTCCAGAAACAAATTGAAATGATTGAAAGAATGTGTCTCAGTCATATGAAAACCAAGCGTGATATCTTCCGTTAGGATTCTACATCAACACATATATAATTAGAAAATTTCCCGTATAATACCAACGACTGGTTTTATAATGAATGTGTTTTTATTTCCGATGCAAAAATCTCTATGGGTGAATCAATAGTAACCCCAAATAATGCCATTTTAATTACCTTACAACAGTATTGTAAGTTTATCCCTTCTGAAAAAAACACACCCCTGAACATTCATCCTTAAACAAATCAAACCAGAAGGGCCCTTTAACTATTGGCTGTCTTGAATCGCGCTAAATATTTTGTGAAGAGACTTGAAAACCCATGCTAGTGATAGCTTCTGGTATATATAGTTATCAAAGGTACCAGGGTTATAATTTAGTACGCCAGAGGCGTGTTTCGTCTACATAAGACTCATCAGTGACGCTCATATCAAAATATTTATAATGCCAAACAAGTACAAAATTGAAGAGCATTGAGGATCCAAAATTCCAAAAAGTTGTGCCAAATACGGCTAAGGTAATCTATGCCTGGGATAAGAAAATCCTTCGAAAAATTCAAAGTTTTTTAAACAGGAAATTTATAAAAATGACCTCATTATTGATATTTATGTCAATACCGACGTGTTGACTACTGGGCTTGTGATACCCTCGGGAACGAAATTTCCACATACAATATTCATTATGTATTGTGAAGATAGTGAAATTGTGCATCATATATATATGTTTTATCTATAGGGTTGAGGGGGAATATTTCTATAAAAACAAGCGAAAGTCTTTATTTGTCTAATGCGACTGTCTGCAGTTTCACAACTCTTCTGCAACTGCTTAAGGGTCGTTTGTGAAGTTATATGATAAATAATATTTTAGTGCATCATACATTTTTTTTTAATATAATCAGTGGTGAATTGTTGACAGGTCCAACTAGATAAAATATCATAAACATACACATGCAAAACCACAATTCATTCTTAACAAATAGCGGACACTGACTACTTTAACCAATCGCCGAAATTAGATTTTTAATGTGGTTGATAAATGTTAATGATTTAAGAAAAAAATCGCATTCAAGTATGTTTGAACAAACTTTTAAAAAGATGCAAATTGTTCAATTTTGGCAGTATAGTGATTCTCTAGTTAAAGTGCTGTTTTATAACATATTCTTAACAATTAACACTGATAACTATCAGCTTAAAACTCTACGTGTTTGAATTCAAAGTAATAAGACTCAAAATCCGGCCGTTCAAATACGGACAATGTAAGGGCAGAGCATGTTTTCAAATCTATATTCTCACATTATTAGAAATAGTTTTAGAGGTCAGTCCTTGTAATATGAACCAAAAATCATTGATGTACTTATCTTAAATGTAATACACAGCAGTTTAAACGTATCTCTTCATAGAACATTCTATCAATCTTTTCTGTATCCGCACCAACTAGTTTTTATTATTTATCTGATAAATCATCGCATCTCGAATATCCATTTTAATTTAAGAATATACTTGTAGGTTGTATTTAATAAGAAGCAGTGGATGTTTTTGATAAAGAGAAACCACGCTATTTTCACGTCTGAGATATCAGAATAACTTTCAATAATACGCCTAAGGGGATAAAATCTGGTGATTCTTATAGGTCATATGTTGTCAGGATTTATTTTCATAAATATTCAATTAACAAAGATAAACCATCTGATATGACTCGGTAAAAAAAAATTGTCTGCTTACTCAGATATCAATTTGAGAAACGTAATGTTTTAGAAATATTCAAAAGTAACTCACTCGTACGATTATTACGTAGTTGTACCATTGCTTTTTCTTTAATTCCAGGTGCATCTGATAATTTTGAAAGGTTTCTTGCTGTCATCTTTTCCCTATAAAAATAAGTCACATTTCATCATTATTTTGTAATGTTTTGCGAAGTTGTATATAAAAAAATAATTACAGTTAAAGAAAAAAGTTGAAACATACACATTCGGTGATGTTTACATTTTTTTATATTCTTTTAACAATTTGATTTTTCTTCGTTTTTTACGAAATTTGCTTTTTGCATAGCAAATTATAGAACAATTAGATTTGGATTTAGATTATTATGATGATGTTGAATGTTTTCCTATCGTCCAGAGACATATTATCATGCATAACAGGAAGAGCAAATAGTATTGTAATATGTTTATATATTTAATTTGCTTTAATTTTAGAAGACCGACGGGCTGGTAATAGGCATAGGAATATTAGTATGAGTGCCAATTAGACAACTCTCCATCCAAATAACAATTTATAAAAGTAAACAATTATAGGTCAAGGTACGGCATTCAACACGGAGCCTTGGCTCACACTGAACATCAAGCTATAAAGGGCCACAAAATTACAAGTGTAAAACCATTTAAACGGGAAAACTAACGGTCTAATCTATATATTAAAAACGAGAAACGAGAAATATGTAAATTACATAAACAAACGACAACTACTATACATCAGATTCCGGACTTAGGACAGGTGCAAACATTTGCTGCGGGATTAAACTTTTTAATGGTACTAAACCTTCTCCCTGTTACTGAGACAATAGTATAACATCACAGCATAGAAAAAACACACGATTAAATACCAATTGAAAGGCTTAACTCAATCAAAAAACGTAGATTAACATACTATGAACGAATAAATTTGAGATGCGATACCTGAATGCATATACATAGTTAATAAAGTTATTAGGGATAAATGTGTAAGGTAAAAAGTAAATAAACAAGTTTAAACAAATCTTAGTAAGAAATCATTGTGAAATATTAAACAATTAATACAGAATCTTTACAAAACAAAACGGTTTCAAATTCTACACAGGTATATAAAAATAATTGTGTCATTAAGTATACTAAATCTTCCTATTTGGAATATCAATAAAGTTCTGTACTATAAATAAACAAAATCTAACATTTGGTACATATAGGGTGAATATCAGCAATAAAACTATACAATAAGAGCGAGATAAGATTTCATGTACAGATTTAAGGTGAAATGTAATAATTTTGATGTTCATAGGACGAAGTGAAAGTTAGTAGATATTCCAAATAATCAAATCTGTTATATAGACAAGATCCATATTGATAGAAAAACAATAGCAAAAAAGCATTACAAATAGTATCAACAGGTCAAATTAATAAGAAAGTACGATTTGAGAGTACTAGCAGTTACTGACACTAGTTAGAAGCCAAAACAATTAATTATAAAAAAAATCATGCATCAGAGACTAAAATCAACTAAAACAAATCCCAGGGATTTAGTATTTTAACGTCATGAACAGACAGAGAATACGTGACTTGTGCAATGTCAAAATTAAATGTATAAATGAGCATGATTTTAAGCGAACTGGTTCACAGTGTACATGTAACAGTCCGCATGAAGACATGTAACTTCACCCAGACAAACTATAATGACCTCGAACCTACAAAGTCTTTGCTCTTACTCCGTAATGCTGCTTGCATAGCGGAGAAGCAGCAAATATCATTTTTAAAGTCTTTGGTTTGAACCAACCGGGTTACAAACCCACTATCTGCCATACCCGAGACGAATACGCTACCAAGATGCAATGCTTTTGATTTAGAATAGGGGTTATGTTACACTTTTGTCTAATTTTCGATCATTTTTATCAAAGACAGCTATTGCGTGTGTCCTTCCATCAATATTTATGAAAATCAACTTCCACAACTGTCCCATACACATTAAAAAGTAAAGTATTGGTAATACCACTGTTGAAATAAAACTCACCCAATTGCCATTTCGCTTTGAATCCTCTTGAATGAATGATCACCTTTGTGTTCATCACCCATATAACACTTCGTGCACAGGTCGTAGTTTTTACAGATTGAACATTTCCACCTGATTCCTCTTAAAGGATATTCTCTACAACAATTACACTGTACATGTGTATGCTTCACCTCTGAAAAATTATTAATACATGGTTAACTGCTCGACATTACGTTGAATGAATAATTTTGCAATATACAAAATGTAAAAAGAAAATTTTTATATGCAGATTTTTGGATAATGCTTTCTGTCATAGTTTGAGTTTATGACCAGAAGATAAGAAATCCATTATTATAGGATTAAACGCCTTTTTAAAGGAATGTACTGGTGTATAAACAAATAACTCAACAGTTCTTTTATGATATGTTTGTAAGGTACTTGGTCCACTTTATTCACCAATAAATTCTGATAAAAAAATAAACTACTCGTATTATCATTAAAACGAATGTTTTTGTGTGGTTTTTTTTAAATTAACAATAAACGTGAAATGAGAATAAATTTTGTTACCGTCGGTTTTATAATGGCCGCCATTTTATCTTTTTACATTAGCTACGAAAAGAAGTTATATCCAAATCATGTAATGATTATTCAGGTATATCTTTTGAAATGATCAAATTGATTATTGTTAAAAAAACAATAACTAAATAATTTTTTTTAATTTTTTGAATGAATATGAAATTATTTTTTTAAGGCAATCTGATTCTATAATTAAATACACAAAATAATCTTATAATTAGCTGGCATGTCTCCAAAGCTGTAATAAGAAAACTTATGTTTAATGACCAACATGTCTAAACTGTATTCATAGCAATTTCATTTAGCAGTGTCATAATATTACACTGTGTGACGTTACGCGCGATGTTCATACCTCATTGGAAAATCGGTGTAGTTGGCAAGATGCAAGTCCAAAATATATAATTTTGTAATTTCATATTATTGCTATTGTACGTATTCTTAAAAATAATGTTTTTTAAAATAAAAACGAAAACAATAATTGTTGAAACTATGTTTTGTGCTGCATGCGACAAGCTTAATTTAAAAAAAACTGCTATTTTTAGGCTGTCCCGCGTAACATATTTCATTTATTGTAACCACTAAACTATGATTTTCATCTAAACTATTTAATATTTTGAAAAAACTTTTTTTCCATTATTTAATAGAAAGATTCCTTCAGTCTTGTATGCATTTTTTATGACGTTATGATGACTTCATAGGGAAAAAACGTTCCATACAACAAGAGCAAATCTGTCCCACGGGAAAAAAATTGGGATTCCTGATTTGAAAATCAAATTTTTGTTATCTAAAATGGAAAAAGGGTAGTATTTGTATTTACTACATCAATGTTAATTTGCTTAATTTTATGAATTTAAAGACAAATATCCTGAAAACTGATATATGGAAATTTATGAACGATTTTTCAAAGGCTTACAAGGTTGTCGCACCGCCATTTTTTGACGTAAAAACGAACTCAACTCAAAGGAGTAAGTTCGGTAAGTGCCATATTTGGCCCCAATTATAAAGTTCATGGTTACAAGATAATTATTGTTTTAAGTTGCCTTAAAGACATGTGAGAAAGTTAAACAGAGCTGTTTTTGTCAAAATTTAATTCTAACACGTTGATTTTTACATCCCAAAAAGGTCAAGATAATGGATGTTGGTGAAATTTGACAAAATCAGCTGGATTTTAATCAAATAAAGGACCAGGAAACATAGAGCGCAGGCATCGACAAGCTTAATATTCAAATAAGACATGTTAAATGTCTTCACAGACAAATATTTTAAAAGATCTTTGTTGTCGATGTATGCGCTCTATGTTTCCTGTCAAATAGTCTTTCGAAATTTACCCATTTTCATTGATTTTTTCGTGAAAAATCAATATGAGTACAACTTGTGACGTCATAATGAAACGCAGAAACGTAAAATTTTCAACAAAATTGCTTATATCCTATATAGTCAATGTATTAGCTATAATTTATCGTGATATCGGTCAATAAATCCGAATTTGAAATTTACGCTAAAAAAAGGGGGCCATTTTAGGACCTTATCGAACATACTCCTTTACGTCAATTGTTTGCCTATCAATGCTCTTATAATGGTAGAATTTAATGATTTTTAAAATGTTATTTTTCTTAATTTTTCAAAAATCTAAAATACACAAATTTTCAAGTAGTTAACAAGCGCCGTCGATTTTGGGTAGTCTTACAAGAATGTCACACTTGCTTAAAAACAACGTTTCAGTAGAAGTTTTGGTTTGAACGTTACAAAATATTTGCGACGTTGTGTTACGCCTACATGTAGAACATCGCGCGTAACGTCTGTAGATTTATATTTTATCTTGCAGGGTTAGAGATGATAAAATCGAAATGAGTGATATTACCTATTTGAGCATTGTCAAACAATAAAAGTTCATATTCGCCATTTGGTCCTTTTGTAAATTCTGTTATATCTTTTGATAAGTCCCACTGCACCTTGACAATACCATTGTTTGTAACCTGGCATATGATTCCTAACCCACCTTTGACCAATTCATACAACCGACGCTTGGATTTTAATGGAAATACTCGAAGTCCTGGCTTAATCATTTCTTTAAAATAAATATATACTAACATAAACGCACATACTAAAACAAAATTACATGCATGCAGCATGTCCTCTTCTTTCGTTATTAAAGGTAGAAACAAAACTGTTTTTTTTTTAAGTTAAACAAACAAGGAAAATAAGAAACTAAAATATAAAACGATTGCATAAGCAAATGTCAGACATCACTTTGAATGCAGGAAGCAAATTCTCTTTAGAGGGGTACCAATCTACTCTATCACTCTCTCAGCTATGGTGTTTTTTATTTTTTTATTTATCATACTGAATGCCCTCTCGTTATTGACTTTTAAAGATGGATTTCTCAGTATTTTCCAGGGACGTCACGTACATAACATCATCACGGGTACCAGAAAGACGTTTTATTTATTTTTTTTATTTTGACAGTCAAATATAAGAATCTAAGCTAGAAAGTAAAACTCAAGCATTGTCTTTAATAACTTGATGTAAATTTAATTTATTGTCCTTTAAATTATCGATTTTAACATTTTAACGTGAAGTATAATAATTGAATGTAGAACATAACAAGGTTTGTTTGCCTGTGAAATTAGATATAAACAATCACCTGATAATTATTAGGAAGGACAATAATGAAGAAAAAATATGACGAACAATATGTGTGACCATAATGATACGAGGCGAATAAAAATCATCGATCACTCGTAAATTGTTTTATACGTAATCCGCTGAGTTACAAACAGAACAGTATGACTCATATCCTACCATATCATTTCCTTTGAATGCAAAATGTTTATAAATTAAAGATAATAGTTAAAAATACTCAAAAAATTGGAAAACTTGTCATTTTGGGACAATAACTTCAAAACAGTAGGCAGATGTTTTACATTTATACCTCAAATGTTCGCACGTCTCATATTTTATCTATTCTGACGGTTTTTCAAGATTAAAGACAATGCATAGTATTTCACCCCCGTGTTCGATTTGAAGCCAAATCATCTATGATGGTTAGCAAGTGAGTTGATCAGACACATTTTTTTGAACATCCGAATCATGTAATAATTATTCAGGTATATCTTTTGAAATGATCAAATTGATTATTGTGACTATGTTTTATTAAATTTGGTCCATCATTTTAGAGGAAAAGATCTTTGTATACGTTAACGACAACAGGGATGGAAAACGGACGGACGATTAATAATCAGAAGGCTCAGTTGGCTTTCTGACAAGTTAGATAAAAAAAAATATCAACGTTAAAATGTGTCTTATTAATTCAGTATGTTTATACTTGTTAAATTTTCTGCTTTGTGATTTATCCCATGCAAATATTTTCACGATTTTAATAGAATAAGAAAAAAAAATCTTTTTGTATTCACAGATTCGAAAACTAGCTTGGTACCAGAGGTGAACATGATATATTCCTTACTAAAAACAAAACACGCAATTCGAAGCCTATTTGATAAAGCAAAGTCGTATATTTCTTATTTCATATTCCCGACATGATAGTCAATGCGGTTTGATCGAAAAGTAGACAAATATCCACCAAAGTTCAAATGAAGTCGGTGTAAGTAATTATATCCAACCGTTCGGCCTGTGACAAGGAGATAACATACACATATATATAGTCGTCTTAAAATTACATCGATATGAAGAATATCATACATGTAATTACAGGATTAATAGACATACGAAGTGCAGTTGGATAATTCCGATTAAGACTATTATTTTTTCTATAATAATTTACTTGTGACTTGGATGGAAAGTTTTCTCCTTAAAACTCATACCACATCTTGATGATCCAACCGAGTTTAAGCGATATTTAGGTAAATCAGGGGGATGGGTTGAAATCGAACTTTGTCAAATTATATCTTGTCTTACTTTTATATCTGATAATACGGAATGGGATATTTCTCACTGCGCGAGGTATAGAAACATTAAATCAGGTCCTTTCAGAAAAGTATCTATGTAAATAGTTCATTTTGTAAACAAAATGCCGTCTATGCAACGCTGTAACTTTGTCGGAACTTGAAATTACTATAGAAACCTGGGGCTTGTATAAATCTTTGTATTAAATAAAAATATCTTATTTTGTTATAAAATACCGGAAACCAGTGTGGATCCGTGCACTCTAATTTGCAATAAAGGTATGTTGAATTCTTCAGCACAAGTCATGATAAGGTTTTACTCTTGACATGAAATGACTTTCACATCATTTGAGTAATACAAGATAAAACAGCTATGAAAACTTGCAATTGTAGAATTTAACATAGAAATAAATGGGCAATGACTTAGGACGTTGTTAAAACATAATTGGAAGGTTATTATTGATTAATTTGTTTTTTGTCAACCGTGGTATCGAATCACAAACTAATCATATGTAAGTACTAGTAGCAGAGATAGCTAAATGGTCAATCCAAATGTAGCGTAGCAAGCAAAACAACCAAAATAGGTAAATCACAAAAATACTGAGCTCCGAGGAAAATTCAAAACGGAAAGTCTCTTATCAAATGGCAAAATCAAAATATTAAAAACACATGAAACAAATGGACAAACTGTCATACTTCTGCATTAGAACATACATTTCCTAATGTAGAAAATGGGTGATTAAACCTACGCAAAAATGTAAGGTAAGAATACAGCAGTATCATAGAACAATAATGCAATTACGGGATGTATAAGAATAGAGCCACGCCAAATAACTAATGCACTGTTTGCATTTTGTTCAATAATATAGAAACATTGCAGAAACAGCAGGTATCATGATTAAAACGGCAGAAGTGAATATCAGTTTTTCAAAAGTCAATTAAACCCCATATTTACCGAAACAAAAGACAGTAATTGTTTTATTCCATATTCCGAGAAAAGAAAATGTATTAATGACAAACATATACCAAAACAAATTTTGCACGTAATATTTTGACAAAACGTTGCATGTAAAATCGCGTGACGTTTAGCGCGGTGAATAATCCTTTCTCAGGTGTATATGCTGTTTTTTATTCATATAGAGAAACCTACTAAAGTAATACCAATATGGAATAACAAATGTTATTAGCCAAGTAACAAGTACTTCGATACTGACATGAACACGTACGTGAACTCGTAACTACAACCCCCTTCCCTTTCATGAATGTGATCTACCGAATTCACACTATTACCGGATTTGTTATAACATGAGCAACACGACGGGTGCCACTTTTGGAGCAGTATCTGCTTACCCTTCCGGAGCACCTGAGATTTCCCCTAGTTTTTTGGTGGGGTTCGTGTTGTTTATTCTTTAGTTTTCTATGTTGTGTCATTGTTTGTTTTTCTTTTTCATTTTTAGCCATGGTGTTGTCAGTTTGTTTTAGATTGATGAGTTTGGCTGTCCCTTTGGTATCTTTCGTCCCTCTTTTATTGTATTTCAAAAAAAAAAAGAAGATGTGGTATGATTGCCAATGAGTCAACTATCCACAAAAGACCAAAATGACACAGACATTAACAACTATAGGTCACCGTACGGCCTTCAACAATGAGCAAAGCCCATACCGCATAGTCAGCTATAATAGGCCCCGATAAGACAATGCAAAACAATTCAAACGAGAAAACTAACGGCCTCATTTATATAAACAAATGAACGAAAAACAAACATGCAACACATAAACAAACGACAACCACTGAATTACAGGCTCCTGACTTGGGAAAGGCACATACATAAATAATGTGGCGGGGTTAAACATGTTTGCAAGTTTCAGCCATAGTATTTATTGTAATCTCTGTTTATAATGGAGAAATTACAGAGCGGAATTTAAACTGTTGTTTTTTAACCAAAATAGCGATTACATAATCGTAAATGTATTTTTCCCTATCCGACAATATGAATGTTTGAGACTGCCAAATTACTGTTTCATTTTTTTTTCGTATTCAAATTCTGGAAAGCTACAAATTCGATATCGTGAGTACACATTTATAAGAACTATCTTAATCAAATCAACAGTTTATGACTTATTCACTTCGAAATCGAAGTTTTTTGTTGTCAAGTTTTACTTCCAGATTCATATTTGATGTAACAAATATCAATTTTGTTTTTAATTCCATAGATCTGTAAATAAAGTAATTGCATTATGCAGGGATTTTTTATTACACTTTTTGAACCAAAAATATGACTGCATTTTAGCAACTCATGCGGATTTCAATCGTCGAATCGATTACCCAAATTTATCTCCGTTTATGGTTTTGGAAAAAAGTGATGAATTTGAACTGTTGCATTAATCATATGAATTAAATAAGGAATGTGGATTCCTTAATCGTAAATACTGTTCTACTACCGACGGTTAAACCTAGCATATAAAGAGAAATACCGTATTCAGATCATGTATTACACTATTAGAACATGTAAATAAGATTTACTCATCTAAATAAAAATAATGGAAACTTACAGATCAAACACAACCTTGATTGACTTGTCAAATATGGTAACATTTCAAGACAACTGATTTCTTTCTAATCACCTTACGAATATTGTTCACATTGAGTTAACATTTTTGGTCGACTTATAAACAGCGTTGTCAAAATTATAACCAAATAAAATATGTAAGAGAAATGAATCTGTGAGATACTGCTCACTAATGATACTTCGCTAAAAGTATAAGGTAAACAGGAGGTTGTTGAGTGATGAATCTGGAAATCTGATCACATGGTATAGCTGACTCGTATAAACCCTGACACCAAATCCAGACATTCTTGTAATGTAGTTCCTGATAAAGATGCGACAAAAATATCCATAAGACGGTTGAAGAAATGGCGAACAGACGTACGGACTGACGTACCGACGGATGAACAGACGGTGACAGACAGTGAGACAGCCAGAGTAAAGCCGTCTATCCCTCTTTTGGAAAGCGGGGTAGATAAAACCTGCAGTCGAAAAACAAAATTATATACCATGTTTTTTCACAAATCTGATAATAAATATACGTTTAGTTTTTCTTAAGGTCACAATCAAGCATTTGATTTTTTGGTCGCAGCTATTTTATGAATATAACATAGAATTTAGTTTTAAGAGTAAGAAAACTGATGTTTGATCAATATGTGCGCCCGTTGTATATTCTTTATCAGCGAATTCGTGCACTATGCATTATTCCAAAGGCAAAATAAATAATTTTTCTTAGCCCTAACAGAACTGAGATGACTTAAGAAAAGCAACGGGAACCTATAGTTTTAGACAAAAAAGATACTATCTTAGACAAATTCTTCAATTCTAGGTTATAAAAAAAATCAACTTTCTAAAGACTGTTTCCCGAAAAGGGCTACCTTTGTTGCCTATAGACAAATCAATTGTTTATTACAATCTGAAGCATTTTACTTTAGCTTACCTCCACCATTAGCTTTGCGAATCTTATAACCATGAAATGTTGAATATACGGAAATCTCATCCGATATACATGGAACCTGATGAATATCCTGATAATAAATATTGACAAACATGTAAATATTAACACCGATATCAATTTGAAAATTGGTACAGGATTTCCTAAAACGACCAAAATTGCTTGCACATTTTTTAGAAGCTTGAGGTAAACCTATTGATTGTTTCCACCAAAAAATATTTCACGAACATAATTGTTTGAGGGTGGGAAAAGGTTGTAAAGGTCTAAACATTTAAGTTGTACTGTTTTACAAGTGCTGTCAAATTGATACTTTTCATGTTTAATTACCTTTTCATCGGCATGATCTTCTTTCACCCATTTTAATTCATCGTATCTTTCTCCCGTCCATAGTTTGATTGGATAACGACAGGATGAAAAGTGTTTTTTAACTTCTTTTTCTATTCTTTCTATTTCCAAATATTCAGCGTAATCAGCTTGGTTTTTTCTTATGTGAAGTGTTATTTCGGTACCTCTATCTAAAAATTGACCTGATAAAAAAAGTATGTATTAATTTCAAGGAAATGATGGTGAGATGGGCATGGTGACGAAAATGTCATATATTAGATAGTTAACAATTAAACCTAGAGTATGTGATGTTTGAGACGTATATTTTCTTGGTCTAACCAGTGGTAACAATACAATTAAAAACATTATAAATTGATAAATGATTTAAGCTGTTACAGAAAACAAAAAGGCAGAATAATGATGATGAGCTCCAACCTGGTTATTTCAAACGATGACTTGGACGTGCTATCTTACAAAGTAACGACCCACAGAAAGACCTACCGGGTTCCTACCTGGGCATTTTATTCAAACTCAGAGACAACTAGTCTTTGCTCTAACTCCTCAATATCGCGTACTTAGTAGAAAAATAATAAATTCCTTATCTTTAGTATTATTTGCGGCCAGGTATTGAACTCACGATTGAATATAATACCACCGAGGCGTTGACGGCAGAATGAAAATGAAACAAAAGAATGTGATATGATTACAACCGCAACAATAATGCTCAGCAAGAAAGTAAATGGCGTAGAAATTTAAAACTGTAGGTCACCATACGACTTTCAACAGTATTAAAAATTAATTCGCCATAGTAAGCAATAAAACGCATCGAAAAAAAATCAAACATTAAAACTTAAGACTTTATTTATGTACAAAACAATAAACGAAAACATGTGATATACAGCAATTAACGACAACCACTGAATTACAAGCAAATCAAGCTGTAGTGGGATTGAACGTGTCTGCTTTTGTCAAACCTGTCCCCCCAAAACATGGGATAGTACTGTCACGGTACAACATAAGACAAAACTAAGAATTTGGTCAAGGATTAATAAATATGTGGAAATTAAATCTTTGACTCAATAATTTACCACAAATATATATGATTAAGTCTATTGAGATCAAAAACATCATTACAGACAGGGACATAGGGAACGATTTATGATATAGAATCACTATATCATTATGCATTTTAGTTTCGTGTTTCTAAAATGTAACACCTCAAAAAGATAAATGAATACCTGTATCAGATCTGGTATTAACAGATCCATCTGCTTTCACTTCCAAAATCATAATCTTGTCATCGTCGTGCTTGGTTTTGACAACCACGTTTTCAGCAATAAGGTAAGCATTATAGAAGCATACACTAAAATTTGAATCAGTCTGTAGAGCCTTTTTGCCATTTTTAATAGTGTATTCATAACTGCTACCCATTTGTTTAAGACCAGATTCCGTCATTCCTACACCGTTATCAATGATAGTCAGTGTTCTATTAATCTTGTCTGGTTTTATTCTGATTTCCAGGTCTTTGTGAATGCCCATTTTGGAACGGTAAGTTGAATTCTTATTTCTTATATTTTCTAAAGCATCTATTGAATTTAAAATCAGTTCTCTTAGAAGGATTTCTTTGTTCTTTGTTTTTTTAGCCTTCAGCTTTGAAATTAGTTTTTGGGAAATTTCTGGTTCGTTTGTGGCTTTTGCTTGGGTTCGTATCTAAAACGATGAAAAAGGAGTGTAATTAAGTATTGAATTTGTTTCAATAGATGCTCGATGTTATGGTTTTAACCAAGTTTGTGTGCAAGTCTAAGAGATTTATACCATATATTACAGTTGGTTCGTTGTTTATCTATGACCGCAAAATCCAATGCTGATGCCCTCATTTAACAAAAAAAGAATTACATTGTATTAAATTTCGAACAATGAAGTCTAAATAAGAAATCTATTTTGAATAATGTCCATATTCTTCAACAACTAATTTAATCAAAACAATATCCGTATTATAATCAGATTTGAGTTAAGTTTGCATGCTAAAAAGTATAAAACTCTTTAATGAATTTTATTACCTGTTCTATGAATTCACTAAAACCACAATTATTCAGTAATTTGCTTTGAAAAGAATGGTTTTCAATTGATTACATTCTTTGTATTGTCTTACTGAAGTAAAATGACCGTTTTCAACATGTTCAACTGTATGTAATTATTTTAGGCTTAAAAGTGGCGACATTATATCAAGTGACTTTGCAGATTGATCAGCTATATTCGTAAGATGTCTCAACCAGTGCATGCAAGCTCAAAAGAAATATAAGCAAGAGTACATACACTTGCATACCTCACCTTTTAAATTTATCATGTTTAATTTTGAATTTAAAATCTTACACATGCAAGCTTTACTTCAAGTATTACATAAACATATCATTATCAAGGTCAAATAAATCATGACATACAGATAAGGTCACCTAACAATTATTCCTTACCTCTGTCTGTAAATTGTCAAGAAGATTGGAGCATATTCAATTATTTCACATTGTTATTGTTTTGATGGTAACGGCAGCCATTTAGGAAATTTCAAATTTAAAACTCTATATAGAATTCCAGTTGATATTTAGACAATTAGATACTTCCAAACTGAGGGACAATAAATATCATCACAAATATAGAATTTGGTATAACTTATAATATATAACGTAAGGAGTGGTGCAGATGATTAATATGAAAACTGTTTAAATAATTTGAATAAAATAAAAGTTCGTTATAAAGACAGGAGTAATGTTACTTAATTCAGTCATTCGCACCATTGGTTTGGCTGACCACGGCGAAATTGATTAAATGATTATCATATAAGAAATGCACAGGCTCTTACGAGGAACGTGATATCGATAAAAAAAAGGTTAAAAGTTTTTTTTTTAAACGGATGAATTTCACGAGTTTTATATACGACTTATATCTTGAATGTTGGAATAAATCAGGCAAATGTTCGAATTTATTTTTTGAGTTTTCCTTTAGAAAGTTAAAATCTTATAAAAAAAATAATATCCTGTGACTTTTTTTACATAACTTTTTCTATAAAACAATGAAATATGTTTCAGAACTTAACATTCTTATTTCTTTATGATTTTTACAGGTAAGATTGTATATTCACAGCCTTAAAAGCCTACCTAGGTCTTGAGCAGGCATATAAATACAGGCATAGGTTTGATTTACCACAGACGCAATGGTCAAATGTCTTATCTGCTCGAGGTTTCTAAGTTATCTTTGAAAGCCAAACAAACAAACTAAATCTGTGCATGTTAAAACTGCACTAATCTATAGGTTTTAAGAGTTACATATACATTTTTACTTATGCCGAATATGTGTCATAATATAACTTGCGTATAGATTCTCCGGGACAACAATAAAACTACAAACATGGGCATTAAAAACAGCAACTGAAGAAAATAATTGTCATAACAATATCAAATCTGATGTTAATCACGCTTCGTACTAAATTGTTAGAAAACAATGTGTAGGCTACGTGACATAAATAAAACAGTAAAATATATAAACAACTTATGAAAACCCTTTAAAAAATCGAAAACGGGTAAACTCTAACATTTATGAAATGGTTTTTTTTAAATGACATTTTAATTGATTACATACAATTTCATTTCTAATTAAAATGGTAGTCAACACACACATTCCGTATGATAGTAGTTGATACACGTATTCCGCACAAAAACAAGATTATGAAAAATCGTATAATTATATTGAACTCTAACAGAGAAAAAGAGTAAAGTAGTAATATAAAAATATATTTATCTTAAAAGTCTTCCATATAAATGTGAAATGATTTTTCTTAATAGTCAGAAGTCCATCAACAGATCTTTGTACAGAAAAATGTATAGACAAAGTAATGATTATCAGAATGAATTAAAGTTTCTAACCACAGGAGGGTGAAACGATTGGTTATTGTATCGGGGTCATTTTGTATTATCTGAAGCAAAGGATAATGAAATAAGTACGTCTTAAAACTGACAAATAAATATTGAGCAGAGGGTGAAAAAGCCACAAAAGCACAATTATGATATGCTCATGGAACAAATTTAGAATACAATGCATTAGCGAGAAAGACATAGCTTAATTAGCAAAGCTAAAAATCAAATATGTATATACTTGAAATATTATCATTCCTCATAACTTACCCCTTCTTCTTCGGTTGTGACTTCGACTATCTTGTCATTTTCATTCTCGTTATCATGAAGACGGGTCTAAAATCAATTATATATTGATTATAACTTTTAAGCCCTTACTGCATAAATTGAAATTGGTTTTTAGAAAAATATACAGGCTGTTGTTGGAAATTGAGCAAAAGCTGTTGTATATACAATGTTGAATCATAATCAAAAATTAATTTAGGTTTGTTCGAAGCGCTTTTCTAGTTTAGTTTAAACATATTTTATTGTTCAAAATGACAAAAGGATCAGACACAAGTTTTACAACTTAGTAACGTCTTCTCCAAAACAAAAACAAAATATACACATTAATTAATGAACACATCAAATATTTCATACTAACAAATAATTTAAGAATAAAGACATGAAAATAAAAGGAACTTTTTGAAGCGAATCAATGGATTTTAATCGAGTGCATCTTTTTACAGTATAAATACGACACAAACACACCGAATAGTTAGTGGAATTACCTATGCACAATTTAATTTTTTTGTAGACATAACTTAAATAAGTGTGTGTGTTTTTCTCATAATAAAGCGTGGGATCTTAATATATTATCCAAGTTTACGAAAAGGATGTCAGCTGCACAATGGTAAGTATAGATTAGAAACTTATTGTTATTCTTTCGTTAAATTCATTGAATCGTTATTGATAACAAAACATAACAGTAAATATTTATCAAGATCATTCGATTACTGTCATTACATGTATATAGAAATATCTTTAATCACATGTGTTGTAAACAGAATTAAGGTTGTCAATGCAGAGAAAAACGTTTGGTATTTTTTATATACCTTTGAACAGATATCATCATTTTCTTCAGTACTTAAAGCATGATCACCAAATAATAATAAATCGATAGTAATATTTACATGAAAGACATTAATTTTGTAAAACATCAGATTTCTCTGAGCTGAAATATTAATACAATATAATAGATAGTGTTCAACATTTTCATTAATAAAACCACATGAACAATTTGCATTTTGTATCAAATTTGATTTGAACAAGTCAGCACGCAGTGCGCTACATCTGTTACGCAGCCTTGTGTGTAAAACAGAATATAACGATCCCCTAAAGAACCAAATCTCGGAGATTTATTATTTCTATAGTAAAGTTTGTGCAAGTTTAATTTAAAAAAGGAAAATGTAGGAATAAGTCTTATACTTAAGTCTAAAGAGTTCCACAGTGCAATAGATGACGAGAAATAAGACTGTTGATAAGCTGATAAATGATTTACGGGAATAGTAAAAGCAAAATCTTTAAACAATGGGCAGTGAAGTACAGCCTAGAAATCATCATATAGGGGTCATGTATAAGGACATGTATACCAATATCTGGTTATGTGAAGAGCTTCATAAACAAATGAGCAGGTGATAAGAAAATGAAATTGAAAAATATATTTTTCAAATCTAATTTAGGATTTTTTGGAATTTTGGATCCTCAATGCTCTTCAACTATGTACTTTTTTGGCTTATATAACTATTTTGATATGAACGTCACTGACGAGTCTTATGTATACGAAACGCGCATCTGGTGTACTAAATTACAATCCTGGTACCTTTCATAACTATTAGTAAAATATCTTATTAAATACCTTTTCCTAAAGAATATAGTAAGAAGAAAGATTTAATCAACGGAGAGAAGGCAATACAAATCCACTTCCTGTTACCAAAGTCAATTCCTCTATCAAGTAACAGAGATCTTGACACTTATTTCAAAATCAATAATTTAGTTAGTTTTGATTGCTTTGCTTAAAGCAGAGGCATTATTTAACCTGCGGGTTACGAAAACGACAGTATGAGCCTATTTTCTTACCATAGTCCTGTAGAAACGCAAGTCATCTTAATAACAAGATTATGATATATACTTATTCTATATAACCTATCCCGTATTCGTTGTTTGTGTCTTCTTTTATATCGGCTTTTATTATCGATTTTGGGGTAAAAAAAATCCTTATTTGAGTTTCATGTCAGCGTAAAAAGTGACAGAATAACATGATAATTATAATATCTTAAAGTCTTTCCAATTAAATGCCAAACGTTTTTACTAATACCAACATAAGCCACAACAAGAGGTCATTGCTAAGAAGGTGAAAAGACATAGTAATGATAATCAGTACAAAATCTAAAGATTTATCCACTAAAAATTGAAATGAATTATTCATGATATGTTTAATAACAAGGTCATATTTATTTCTTAAAGCAATGACTAAATAAAAAAATAAGTAACTCTTAGAATTGACAAACCGGGGATAACTAAAAAATAATAATGGTTTTCTCATGATAAAAAGTTCAATATAATTCAGAAGAGTATGGATGAGATAACAAAGGTAAATAAAGGCAACAGTAGTATACTCCTGTTCGAAATTCATAACAGTAAATAAGTAACAGGCACCTATGAGGAGCAAAACATTCAAAGAATTGAACTTTTAATTAACAAGACTTTTAGTTAAATGACTGCAAAAAGTAATCGACGAAAAAAGGCATATGGCCGTACACTTTTTTGTATGGGACTGCCCTTCGAATATATGGTAATATTAATGATTTTCTCTTTTTTCGTAACTTTGTGCCCATATTTCTGCTATTATAATTAAAAAAAATCACAGTTCTACAAATAAACTGGTTTCTACATTTACTTAGGATGTATTTACCAATCTTTAAAAACTTAATTAATCAAATCGTAGGTTGGTGTTAATATAAGTATTAAAAATATTGTTGCTTTTTCGTATCAAATTAACCGTAATTTCAGTTTTATGTATTTGGGATTTTTCTTCTGTTTGTGTGGGACGTGTCACGGTACTTTTCTACCTCAAATTCATGTATTGGGTTTTGATGTTATATTGGTTATTCTCATCGGATTTTGTCTAATGCTTAGTCCGTCGCTGTGTGTGTTACATTTTAATGTTGTGTCGTTGTTCTCCTCTTATATTTAATGCGTTTCCCTCAGTTTTAGTTTGTTCCCCCGATTTTGTTTATTGTCCATAGATTTATGAGACTCAGTTTTGAACAGCGGTATACTACTGTTGCCTTTATGTACGTATTTTTTCCTTTTTTCAACATTTTGAATGATGACATTTAATGAATTGATTATACATTAGAAAATTAAGTTACCCAAAAACTGTATATTGTAAATAAACAATGTAGAGATAAGTTTCATATAATATTGTTTAAAATCAAATAATATTTTTAATAACAGTGATATTTTTTTACTTCTATCTCATATTTTACAAATGATTCCAACGAGATTCAAACGAGACAGAAAGATCACAATAATACAGCCTTAGCAAAACAAAATAAACAAAGATGAAAAGACTTGAAATACTATCAGTAAATTATACCTACCTCTTCTTTTTTGCTTGTGACTTTATTTTTATCGTCATGTTCACTCTCGTAATTATGAGAACGGGTCTACAAATTTATATGCATCTCTTTATCATAACATTAAAAGCATATCGACCATAGTAATAAAAATTGAATTCGGTATAAAAAAGAATAAAAAATATGTTAAAACTGTCTTACGTTTAAAAATAGCTTATTTGGCATCTATTCTCAATAAATATTGTAAGAAATTCATTTAAACAAATGAGAATAGGCAATAAAAAGACACTTCCAGTTTTCTCAGAGTCATTTTCACTGTCAAATAACAGAGAAAGGAGTAGGTCCGGTAAGGACCGATTTTGGCCTCAAATTTCAGTTTCATCTGACGAAAGATTTTGACCACTTTTTAAACACTAAGTGTCTATTTCATATGATGCAATTAATTTATGTGAAAGATTTTAACTTATTTAGTCATTAAAGACGATCCGATTCTGGCTCAAATATGAGAAATCTACCAAATATGCGAAAAAATGTCACTTTTCAGATGGTTTTTGTCAAAAACGAAAGTGGCCGCATCCGTGTTCATCCTCAATCTTTATAAATGTTATGTATTATTATTGAATACAACTTCCATTTCAATATTTTGGATGAACACGAATGCGGCCACTTTCGTTTTACACGGAAACCGTCTAAAATTTAACTAAAATGCTGGAATTGTGAAGATTTCAGTAATTTAGCATGTCTTAATGGTGCTAGTTCTCAATATATATGTATTGTATTGGCAAAAAAATCCCAAATTTATGTAGCAGAACCTTTCTACTATCCAATAAATGACTAAAAGTTTACATTTTAACAATTTTGTAAAACTGCTATATTTTGGGGCCAAAAAGGGGTCTTACTGGACCTACTCCTTTACACTGGTTTCCCAAACAGAGGTGGTAAATTTTGATTATGTTGCTTTTAAAAAATCCACGATATTACTTCTACTTCCGGTAAAGATCATTTTCGGTTTCACAGAACAGGTTGCATTTTACCGATTGCGACACATCTGTATGAGCGTCAGACACGCAAAAATTGATAGATTTGGTATGCCTGTTTTCTGTCTATAAATTCACATACATTCAAAGCAGGATAATAACCATACCCTGAGTTAGAAAAACAATAAAGATGACAATAATTGAATTGTCTTCCTAATTTATAAGGCTGAAATTGGTATTTCCTGTGTTTAAAAAAATATCCTTTTTCACTGTGTTCAGATTTCCCCAAAACAATTAAGTGTTTTGTTTTTAAATGAAAAAGAGAAATGTTATGAAACTTTGTGTTGACAAAAGGCATTCTATATAATGCATCAGAGAGAAAGATATATCTGAGTTGACAAAACTAAAAATCAAATATGTATTTACTTGAAATACTTTCATTCTATATATAAACTATCTCTTCTTCGTCAGTTGTGACTTCTTCTTTATCGGTGTTTGTAGTCATTTTTTGGTAAACAGTCTTTAGTATTTTCAACTAGAAGCTCCAAGAAGCCTGTGTCACTCACGTGATTTTTTTTGTTTACAATTGATGCAATCATCATACTTTTGTTTTAATTTCAGAGATTTAACCAAAAGTAAAATCACAAAAATACTGAACTTAGAGGAAGATCAATTGGGAAAGTCCATAATCACATGGCAAAATCAAATAATAAAACGCATCAAAAACGAATGGACAAAAACTGTCATATTCCTGACTTGGTACAGGCATTTTCAAATGTAGAAAATGGTGGATTAAACCTGGTTCTATAGCGCTAACCCTCTCACTTTAATGAAAGTCTCATCAATTTCCGATATTTTTACATACTGCATTTTATCCTTATGTTCTATTTTAGCCATCTCAGCCATGCTGGTTGGCAGGCGGGGTCATTAGACACATTTTTATCTCGATACCCTATTGATCATCGCGGCCTTTGTCTCAATAGCTTCAGAGGAGAAGTTTTTTGTAAAAGATCACAAACATTTACGAAAACTTGTTAAAGTAGAATATTAAGGGCAACAACTCCCGAAAGGGTCAATTGGTCAAAATGTTGACTTATGTGGAGGTCTTACTTAGCCTTTCCTTTTTTCGGTTTACAGTCTATCGCTATCTATAATTATATTAAAGATAACAACCACAAACTGCAAAATTTCCTTAAAATTAAAACTCCGGGGGTAGCAACCTCACAACATACTTTCTGATTCGTCTGCAAATTTCAGGGCAGATAGATATTATACTGCTGAACAATTTTACTCATCATCATATTTGCTCACTTATGCTTTAGTTTCAAAAATATACACAGGCAAATTTCATTCTCATCAATTTCACGTGAATTTGAATTAATGTGAATCTCACGTGAAATTCACATGAATTTCACCTCAAAAGAGCTTTTACGTGAAACTCACGTGAAATCTGTTTATGTGAGTTTCACATGAATTTTATGTGAAATTCACGTGAAATTCACATAAAAATCACATGAATTTGTTCACGTGAAATTCACATAAATTTTTTAAATAAAGTCATTCAAACAACATCTAAAATTTCAAATTTAAATAAAATCATGATAAATACAATTTTTTTTGTTGAAAAGTTCATGTGAAATTCATGTGAAATTTTTCACATGAAAATCAAGTAAATCTCAATTCACGTGAAATTCACATGGAAATT
Source organism: Mytilus galloprovincialis (assembly GCF_965363235.1). Classification (NCBI taxonomy): domain Eukaryota; kingdom Metazoa; phylum Mollusca; class Bivalvia; order Mytilida; family Mytilidae; genus Mytilus; species Mytilus galloprovincialis. The sequence continues at coordinate 74,886,538 of NC_134845.1, read as the reverse complement.
TTCACGTGAGTTTCATGTATAAGCTCGTTTCAGGTGAATCTCACGTGGAATTTTTCAGGTGAATCTCGTGCGAGATTCATGTGAAATTCACGTGAGCAAATTTTGCCTATGGAAGCCAAAAACTGCATTTTACCCATATGTTGTATTTTAGTCATGGCAGCCATGGTGGTTGACAGACAGGGTCATGGGACACATTTTTAAAAAAAATATCTTAATGGTGAGTGTCGTAAAATCTGGTTAACTTGTCTATGTAGTTTCAAAGGAAACGGTTTTTCTAGCAAAAAAAAAAGTTAAAAATAGAGGTATCGGGGAGGGTTTAGATCTCATAAACATGTTTAACTCCGCCGCATTTTTGCGCCTGTCCCAAGTCAGGAGCCTCTTGCCTTTGTTAGTTTCGTATTATTTTTAATTTTATTTTCTTGTGTATAATTTGGAGTTTAGAATAGCGTTCATCATCACTGACCCAGTATATATATATTTGTTTAGGGCCAGCTGAAGGACGCCTCCGGGTATGGCAATTTCTGGCTGCATTGAAGAACCTATTGGTGATCTTCTGCTGTTGTATGTGCTATGGTTGGGTTATTGACTCTTTGATACATTCCCCATTTCCATTCTCAATTTTATTGAAATACTATCAGTTATTTTATACCTACCCCTTTCTGTTTGGTTGCGACTTTTTTGTCTTCGTCCTGTTCACTCTCGTAATCATGATGACGGGTCTACAAAATACGTATTTCTTTATTATACATGTTATAACAGATAAAACAAATACTCCCTATTCATATAAATTGAAATCGGTTTTAAAAAAAAGTATATTGACTTTTTTTGGAAAATTATGCAAAAACTGTCTTATGTAAGAAAATAATTATAACCTGTTATAAAAAAAAAGTAAGAAATGCATTTAATGAAATGAGAATGGGCAATAAACAAACACTTTCAGTTTACTCAAAATCATTCCCTCTATCAAATAACAGAGAACTTTCTATGCGTTTAATATGTCAGTGATTTAGATTTTGCCATTTAAATATGGACTCTCCGTTTTGAATTTTCCTAGGATTTCATTATTTTTCTGAATTTTTTTGGAACACTGTTTTTTTTTTTTTTTTTAAACGACGTGGTTGATTTTAATTATTTCAAGTTAGAGACTTTATGTTACTTTCGGTTACGCAATCGTCATTTCCGGTTTCAAAGGACATATTGTTTTTATCGATTCCGAACAAAATTGTATGAGCGTCAGAAACGCAAAGATATGGTGTCCCTGTTTTCTGTTCATTATTTACAGACCCTCAAAACAGCGTTTTTACAAGACCAGAAAATAGAGAAGAAATTTTCGATCTTTGAATTGGCTTTATAGTTTAAAAGATTGAAATTGTAATTCCAAAATTTTCAACAATATCCTTTCGATGTGGGCAGATAAAGTAAATACAGTGTCTCCAAAAATTAAAAGTTTCATGACATATTTACATAAAAATAAACATATTCATGTTTACAATTATTCATCTCCGGAGAAAAATAATTGGTTAGTTAACATACATTCCAAAATATGTAGTTTCAAGATATTTTTCCGTAAAATAAGGGAGAAAATATAAACAATATATATATAGAAGGTCAAGTTTCATAAGAAACTAATCTTTCTCCGATTTCCCAAAAAAAATCAAGTGTGCATGAATCTAAAATCAAAACGGAAAACGATAATCAACTTTGGGTTGACATAAGTCTTTCCTATTTGTCAAATTACTTTAAACCTTACACTTTTAGCAACCATATATATTTTAATGAACTGTTGGTCAACATTCAAGAGGTTTAATTAAAGTCGCATATGTTGCCATATGGAAGGTACTTATATAATTATTTAAAACATGTGTGGTTTCTGTTATAATGCATGAAGGTCTTTCTTGTCGTAGAACACACTGAGAGGTGTCAAGATTAATATTAATTAAACGAAAACACGACCGTAGGAAGGTCTTACTATGGAAAATCCTACGAAAAGCATTAAAAGCTCGGCGTACGGAGCTAATGGGATGGGTTATTGCCAACAATCAAATTTGATTGAATACGTCGCTTCTTGCTATATGTGATGTATGCATTTTTGTAAATCTTTGTTAAATATTTGTTTGTATTTGTTGTGACACGGTGTTGACTGCAGTATCCTATTTTGTCATTTTACCTATTATGTCTGTTCAACGTATCGTTATGAATATACTGGAATTTGATGTGACTGTCATAGAAGTGAGAGGTTTAGTTCTATAAAACCAACCTCTAAGAAATCAAGAATATTACAGTTTTTGTCCATTCGTTTAATGTATTTGTGAACTTATGATTTTGCCATTTGATAAAGGACTTTCTTTATGAATTTTCATCGGAGTTCTGTATTTTTTTTAATTTTCTTTTTTTTAATGTTAATACCTATTTTTGGAACAGAGAATCATTATTTAAACATATACTTCTCCGATTTAATTGTAATGAACGTGGCTCAATAGAGTAAATTAATATTTTAACAGTTGATCATTTGATAGTGTAAAAAGACCATTAATATAGATGTATAAAGTGACACGAAGACAACACAAAATCGTGATGTAATTATATACTACACGAAAACGAATATTAATACACGTTGGTCACAGTTGGCAAATGCAAACTATCAAACGGATTAAATGTAGCTAATTTGAGTTTGAATTTTTACCTGGAAAATAATGAAAATAATGACATCAAAGTAATTATTTTACGACTTGAAGCATTAATATCATCCGAGTTGATTCTTCGAAAGAATGAACTATCGTTCTCAAAGAAAATAACTCTGTTGCGGACCATATGAGTATTTGGACCATACGCGTATGGTCATGGCCATATGGGTATGTACTCATATGGTCGGGGTAATTAATACTCTGTTACAGTTTACTCTGAATACTTCTTAACTCTTCATATGGTATGACCGTTCCTTAAAAATACGCTATCATATAGGTCATTTTATTATTGATATTATAATAAAGAGATTAACTGAATAAAAATAAGAAGTTTCGCATAGTTAATTTTACTGTCTAGTCAAAACTATAATAAACACATGTATACCGATGCCCATTACCGATTTGTTATTACGAGTGAATAGCAATATGTCGACTCGACTTGAAAAGATCACTTCCAAACATTTTTCATTTCACAAGAAGTCAATCATGTCAATGGCAAGGAACATATTTTATTAAAGTTTTTATTGTAAATATGGTGTACTGTAGTCATATTACGATATTTGAAATCTAGAGCTTCAAAAAACACCGTAGACACATCGGAATAACCCAACACCTCGGCATCACTGCACGCAGCTGCAAAGAAGTCTATCTTTTCACTGGCAAACCAAAGGTGTAACTGAAAAGGATCGTGCACAACCATGACGTGCAAATGCGAAAAAAGTTATGTTACCGTGTGGAAGTAAATGTCACCATAAGCCTACATCCATAGACAATAATAGTGCATTGACTTGACATATCAATGATATAAGGATGAGGCTTAGAAACGGGTAAATGCGAGGCTCTGCCGAGCTTTTTCCTCGTTTCGGGCCGAATCCTTATATCTTTGATATGTCAAGTCAATGCACTATTATTGTATTTATACTGCAATTTAAAATAGTACATTTTCAATTGTTGTTTAGTGTGTATGTAATTATTTGATTTAAATATTGGGAAACTTCCCCCTTTTATAAAAAGCCCTCATATCATGCAGGCGGGGAAATGTACAGCACAATGAAATGTACATCTACCTCCAGTCGATGATGAACAAGTTTGTTTGAGAATGAACTAAAATATCAACAATAAGCATAAAACATAATGATATATAGTTTGCAAACCAAAAATATTAACAAGTGAAATATGTTTTTTTTATATAAAAATTGCAAAAGAAATAAGTTTAAGTCGTTGTCATAATTCATTTAACATACTTATAGAAAGTATTTCTTTATACAATTTTAGTTTTTACATTTGACTATATAAGTCTATATATATATTCTTTTATATGTTATCTCATCCGAAATTTTGAATTTTATGCATTTTTAATGCATTTTTTATTTTTATGTATACTATTTTTTTAACTTCTCTGTAACATTTGTACTGCATGGTTTTATGAGAATAAACTATCTCGTTGTATATATTGGAACCAAGAACAGGTTGAATAGGTCGTATGAATAATTAATTAATAATTTCGTCAATTTCTATCTAAATATTCATGAGAAAAAGTGATATCAGGTCAGTGACTGTATATGACATAGAAATATACAGTCAACGCATGTTGACTGCTCAAAAAGAAGGAGTGCAGTATAAAAGAATGTAATAAGCGATGACAACTAACTTTGGCATCAATATTTAATATTAACGTAGCCTTTAAATTAATACATTGTCAAGTAACCATCATTGTTTTTTTTACATAAAGTTTTTGTAATATTGAAACGTTTGTAATGCATATTTGAAAAAAAATACCTTTATGGTTAAAATACTCATATGGTCCGACCCGTTAATAACCGTACGAGTAAATACTCATATGGTCTGGAAGAAGTCCATATAGATGAATAATTGTATTTGTAATACTGAAGATTATCAGTTGTGGTCGGTTAACATATTACAAATATCACTAACTGTATACTTATTCAGAAATGGTAGTGTTGCTTCATGTTTTCCTTTTAAAAAATGAAACAAACAAATATTTTGTTTCGACTTTGTTTTTAAAAGATGTAATTTTCGTGATAAGAATAATTCAATATCAGAACGAACATTAACTCAAATGATGTTTTAATAGAAAGGTGGCAAGTCCTAAAAAGTATTTCCTTTGAGAAAAGATAGACGTCAATTATCATAACTGTGTGTAAGGATTTTTCAAAAGGAGGATTCGAAACAGAAAGTTTTACATCCCTACCATATCGTATTGTTATGGGAAATAAGATTAGAAAAATGATATTCCGGTGTCATAATTAGATGTCAGACCAATTACTTCCTCCAATTTAGAACGTATGTAAAAGTAGCCCTACTCTGACACAAAATAGTGCTTTTGGTGTCCTTGTTTACTTAAACTAACAAACAAATTTGCAGAAATGAAACTTTTGGTGAAATAGAAATATATCTAGATAATTTTGAGCCAAAATTTACTTGTCTATGAGTTTGCATTAAAAATTGAGGATTAATGGTTTCTATGAAGTTAAACTTAAGGTAAAATATTTAGAAAGCTGTGAAAATTGCAAAATTTGATTGAACAGATAGGGATTTTTAATTGGGGGTCTGACACTTGCGGTGAAACCCAAAATTCAGAAAACAATTGATTTTTTGGTCTTAAATGATCATTTGAAATAATAGTAGCCACATTTTAATCTTTTTTGGAGCAAAAAGTCACATATTGCAAATTTAGAGCCTTAAACCTGAATGTGTGCTATTTTTAGCTTTTCCCACCCTGACAATATGCTTTCATATAAAAAATGTTATAAATTGTTATAAATGCACAGTAAGTTGTTTCTGTGGTGTTAAACATTTAAACATAGGTTAATTGCTACCCCAAAAAAATTATCGTCATGAAGATTTGATGACATTATTTGATTTTTACCCCTTAATTCATTGCGGCATACCATGTATATGGCAATTAACATAGCCTGATATAAACACTGCATAAACTCACAAAAATCTCATTTATTATCTCAAATGAAAGTGTTATACTTTAAATTTTATTGACTGATAGTAAATAAAACAGTTAAATGACCAAGACTGCACTTCTGATCAGTTAATAGTTAAAAAAAGGGGGTCAATATTCCTTGACTTTTTAATACCTTGGATATTTTATTAAACTCATTGTAAAAATTGTGGAAAGTCTTTAAAGCAGTAGAACAAACAAGGAAAAATCAACAAAAGCTGATCTTGATATTGAAAGTTTATGTTTCTCTAGTCCAAAATGAGATTTTCAAGTATTTTCTATCAAAGGCTTACATTACAGTCAGTTTAAATTGAGCTGTGAAATTTGTAATATAAGTCGCATTATGCTCAAAAAGGATGTTTTTAACTTCAAGTTGACTAAGGATTAAGAATAAACAAAACAAAAGATTTCTGACCAACTTCTTTTGCTCTTTAGGTGTCAGACCACTAATTACTCCCTCCAATTTAGAACGTATATAAAAGTAGCCCTACTCTGACACAAAAAAGTGCTTTTGATGTCCTTGTTTACTTAAACTAACAAACAAATTTGCAGAAATAAAACTTTTGGTGAAAGAGAAATATATCTAGATCATTTTCAGCCAAAATTTACTTGTTTATGAGTTTGCCTTATAAATTGAGGATTAATGCGCTCCATAGTATACTAATTTTAGATTTCCAGAAAACCAGGTATTTGTTTTGGAGTACCTCTGTTTGATGGTCAGTTATTTTGTTAGAAGGCTTTAAAAGTATGGTGAAAATTTGCATGTAGAAAACTGATACATGTACAATTAAGGATTTACCTGGTTTCTATGAAATTAAACTTAAGGTAAAATATTTAGAAAGCTGTGAAAATTGCAAAATTTGGTTGAACAGATAGGGATTTTTAATTGGTGGTCTGACCCCTAAGAGAGCTTATCATACAAAGAATTCAAAAATCCTATTTCTATGGTATGTTCGCCCCTCAACCAGGGGGACATATCACTTCTTTTGGTCAACTAAAAGTTAAAGTTTTCGAATAATGGCTAACCTTACAGTTATTTAAATAAAGGCAACAGTAGTATACTGCTGTTTGAAATTCATAAATCGATTGAGAAAAAAAAACAAATCCGGGTAACAAACTAAAACTGAGGTAAACACATCAAATATAACAGGAAAACTACGATACAACAGAAACGCAATAGTAAAATGTAACACACACACAGAAACGAACTATAATATAACAATTGCCATTTTAATATAAAAACAATCGTGAGTTGAACCTGGTTTTGTGGCATGCCAAACCTCCCTCTTTTATGACAATGTTTGCTATAACATTAAAATGACACCATTACATGATAGGACTACAATACAAATAAATGAGAGAACATATAGGACAGAGAAACACACGAATAATAGCTAACAAAAGGTGCCAGGTTTAAAATTTAATACGCCAGACGTGCGTTTCGTCCACACAAGACTAACCAGTGACGCTCTGATAAAAAAAGTTCAAAAGCCAAAATCAAACAGTACGAAGTAGTACGAAGGTTTTGTTTCTTTATACTTGTTATTCAGTATGACATATAATGATACAACAGGTAAACACATATGAAGTCTGGTTTCATGATCGAAGAATCGTATTAGGATGGTAACTCTTACAAAGAAACGTTCTCGATTAAGCGGTCTATTACAAAAGCATATTTGCTATTCGATCTCATATAACAAAATAACAGTCGATATTTGCAGAATCAAACATTTTTGTCAAAATGAACTCATCATAGATACCAGGATAAAAATGTTGTACGACAGACACGTGTTTCGACTACAAAAGACTCATCAATGACACTAAAAAAAAGAATTAAAAGAATGTTTTTAAAAAAGGGATGTAGTTCCGAAATTTCATGTAAATAGCCTACTCTTTTTCGAAATCTAAACGGGTGTCTTTTACGTACAAGAGATATGGCTTTATGGAAACACGGGTCAGACATTTATCGTGCCCACTCGACTGACTTTGATCGTTTTTCAAGACCATACTCGCAAATAGTGTCGAGGGAGAGCCGACAACTCAGTTCCTGAAATTTTCTCCCGGGAACGGGGAACGAACCAGGAACCTTTGTGTTAGTAAAAAAATGCTGTACGACAGACACGTGTATCGACTACAAAAGACTCATCAATGACACTAAAAAACTGAAAAAAAGAGGAAGTTGAAGAGCTTGAGGTCTAAAATTCCTATAGCTAATGTGAATAGTTATCAAATGTACCAGGATTTTAATTAAGTACGCCAGACGCGTAAAAGACTTGTGCCAAATACGACTAAGGAAATATATGCCTCGAATAAAAAAATCCTTAGTTTTTCGAAAAAATCAAAGTTTTGTAAACAAGAAATTTATAAAAAAAAGACCATATAATTGATATTCATGTCAACACCGAGGTGCTAACTACTGGGCTAGTGAAACCGTAGGGGACGAAATGTCCACCATCATTGGCGTCGACTCAATGGTGCAAATAGCTACCAGGGTTTTAATTTAATACGTAAGACGCGAGTTTCGTCTACAAAAGACTCTTCGGTGACGCTCAGATTAAAATAGTTATAAAACCAAATAAATAGCTGCGCTATAACCTCATGATCATGACACGTCCGTTGCCCTTTCAGCTTTAAATGATTAATTTTTAAATTTGTCATTTCAGGGTCTTTTATAGCTGACTGTGTGGTATGGGCTTTGCTCAAAGTTTCATAAAAGTTGGTGAAAGTGTTTTTGAGTTATTGTTCAAAAACTTGGAAAAATACCATTTTTTAGTATAAATATTCATAACTGAAAAATGTAAATGATTTGCTAATGATAAAAAATCAATATAGTGCATCCTCGAGAAGGGACAAGGAGTTAACAAAACAAAATAATCAAATACGTTTAGACTTGAAATCAGGTTCTATTACCTACCCCTTCCGTTTTGTTTGTGATTTCTTCTATATCATCATATTCACTCTCGTAATAATAATGACGGGTCTACAAAATTAATTATTTCTCAATTATAACATTTAAAGTTAATGGACACTTACTATCTAAATTAAAGTCCGTTTAAAACAGATAATGTAGTTTATCCGAAGCGCGTTCCTGCTTAATCTTCATCGGAAATTCTCAAGGCAAATCTTTTAAAGTCAGATTTGGGACAATTAGCTGGTTATGTGCAGAGCTATATAATTAAAAGAACAGTTGAATAAGATAATTAGAATAAAATACAAAGCGGTAAAAAAAAAATGCAGTTAATTAACGTTATATGCAAGCTTCATGTTGTAGATTTGTATTTCATTATAAAATTAGAAGTGGGAATGTGTCATTTCTTTAGATTTTTTTTACACTAATATCAAAAGTTCCAAATAAAAACACATAGATGGGTTGCAATTGTGTTGTCGTCTAACAAGGTAAAGTGTTTTATTACTATGAAAATTAGATAAAGAATTAAAATCCAATTGTTTAAAGAACAAATTTACAGTGTTGATTGTTTTCTATATACACTTAATTTAGACTATGAGAATAGTATTTCCAATTAGCAATATTGCCCTTTTGATTTCATATGACATAATTTTTTGCACTGCATGTTTCTTAAAAAAACGATTTCCCAAAAAATTCGCAACATCATTTAATTAAAGTTCAAACAAAGTTTTTGTATTTCTCCACATTATTAAACGATTACAGGACATACATAAAATAATAATAAAGAACTTGACATTGACCTTTGTTTATTACTAAAGTACTAGTAATCTCATCTAAATTGTTTTTAGGTCGGTGATTTACGGTTAATGAGTACCACAAACAAAACAGTTTTTGTCAAATGCAAAAAGAAAAATGACTCGTATAGCATGGCAACGGATTGATTTGTAAAAACTGGTCCAAAACTCCCGAGGATAAATGAATAATTTCAGAACGAAAATCAATAACTGCTTCGGTCTGTTTGAAATTGAAAAAAAATTCTTTATAAAAAAATAACACATTTCGTCATTTTGTATTCAAACTGAAATTAGGGAGTTATTTTGCTACACTCGGTATTCAATATGTCACATCCGGTTTAATTTTATTAGTAACTGCACATTGATTAAAAACCAAATATGACTTAAAAGTGTACTGGTAAACAAAGGAATTGATACATATGTTTGAACTCCTTTTTATCAAAACTTATGATGAATAGGAAAAACAGTTCAATTACTAGTATCCAATGAAAAACATTAAGTTGGCCAATCAAATGCATATGATTAAAACAATCTGTCCAAATAGAAAAGTTAGAAAATGCCGTTGTATTGACACAAAGGTCAAATATTTTTGCGAAAAATTATGTTAAACGTTAGCACTTAATTTCAAAGATGAGTCTTAAGTTTTTAAATATCTGCAGAGGCATCAAAAATAGAATTAGTCCTGGTTTAAGTTTATAAAGTTTTAAGTTCTTAAATCTATTTTTGAATTCTTGGGTAAAAATTTCAAAAAATTAAAGAATACGCGTTTTTGTAAAGAAAACAACGCTCTGAAAATATTATACCTATTAGGGAAATATTCATCTTGGTGCAGTATATCCAATTGCATTACATATGGAAAGTACATTGCCTTGTATCGTTTCTTTTGTTGACTAGTATACTCTAGCAAGCAATGAGTGCATTTTTTTCGTTATTCTCGTTAAACATGAAATGGCTATATGTGTAACCGTATGATGTTGACGGTCAACATCATAATTATCTAACGACAAATCTAAATAGGAAATAGACCTCAAATTCAAGATTATTTAGCAAGGATAGGTCTTCAGAGCACAACGTATGGCTCGTTGGTAATGTTACCATAAATATTATTTTACAATTCCTAAGAAGAGAAATGTATGAGCATCAACGCAGAGTTCAAATGAAGATTTGCTACTCACAATATGAATGATTGAAAATTAAAATTAAAACATTATCCTCTGAAAAATTATAAAACTTTTGATATTTTTTACCATAAAGCAGTGGTTGTTATAAAAAGGGAAAGTAAATTGTGGAAATAACTCTTTCAGAGAAATGTACTCTGGTGAGTGGTCAATATCAAAGACATATTTTCTGCTTGATATCATATAACAAATATCTCATTGATATCAACTCATGCAACGTGCACCGTAAACAAGTGTTAATAGAGGAACAAAGTTGCATATACATGTATTCTATCTATCCAATCAACAAGGACAATAACTAAATAAAACACCTTTGTAAAACTTGTTTCAGATTTACTGAAGTTACCCGTGAGAGCGTCATCGAGCCATTTCTTTATTAATTTAATATTTTAGCTCTTTTTAAAAAAATCTTTTGACCACCATTTCGAAATTGTCCGAGTTATCGCTGATGTTACAAGAATTGTACCCATGAAGAGTACTAACAAGACCATTCGTACATACGGACGCCCGGTATCTTTATGTCCTCCGCAACGTGGTACGCGGGGGAAAATTTAACAAACAACGTGTTCCTGACCATTTGAATATTTTGACCGTGGACGGCTTTTCAAACCATCCGTTTAAACGATCCGTACAATATCTAAAAGACGTTCCACAGAAAGGTAAATCGATCTTCTTGAATAACCAGAAAACAAGTTAAAAAAAGTATATGAATAGAAAGGTTGAAAGACAGGGTTACGATAATGAGAGCAAAAAAGAATGAATGGGAATTCGGGGTCATATTTTCTTACCTGTACCCATAAATTATTTAGATAAGTAGCCCTCAGAACTGGTCAATAAACTATTAGCCAATGAAATCAATAACTACAAAAACACAATGATGATATGTTCATGATATAAGTAAAAAATATGAAATGCGTTAGATAAAAAGGTAAAAGTTGATTAACAAAAACTAAACAACAACAAATATGTATGTATACTAACAGACAAAACTTACTTTTTCCAATCGGGGTGAGACATCCCCAATCTCATTATATAAACGACGTTTCTACAAAATCAATGCATATTTGATTGTAACATTAAAAAAAATAAACAGGTATAGTTACGTAGAAGCAACCCATTTTTGTCCAAAAAGTAATTTCATTATCTCAATAAGGCTTATATTTCTATGATTTCAATTATACAAAGTGTGTTTAACATTTTATGAAATACAAAAACCAAAATTGAGAATGGAAAGGTGATTGTATCAAATAGACAACAAACCGACTAAGGAGCAAAAAACAGCCGAAGGCCACCAATTAGCCTTAAACGTAGCAAGAAAATCCCGCGCCCGGAAGGGTTCTTCAGCATGCCCCTAAATAGTTTCTTTTGCGGCACTTCCAGTGTCATATTATTAATTTCCTTTGAACTGTTTGCATATTTTGACTATGTATTTTCAGTGTTTATATGACAAACCATTATCTAGTATTCGATTATAAAATAATAATTCCAGTGTCATATGAAATGACTCCTAATTAATATGTTTTTATATCCTTATGCAGATGAATTATCCTCTCTTCACGACAAATGTGTTTTCTTCCAGTAAAGAAGACAAGAAATTTATTTGCAATGATCATTTTTGGGCATTTCTAAGGAAATAAATTTGAATTGACAGAAAAACAATGCGAATACACATATACCGCTGGAGCTTCCGCGAGGGTGAGGATGTTAGAAAAAAACACATATGTGTTTTCTTCCAGTAAAGAAGACAAGAAAGTTATTTGCAATGATCATTTTTGGGCATTTCTAAGGAAATAAATTTGAATTGACAGAAAAAAAAATGCGAAATACACATATACCGTTGGAGCTTCCGCGAGGGTGAGGATGTTAGAAAAAATCACATATACGTTCTTTATTTCTTTTGTAAAAACACCATGAGCATTTGGAGGGAGAGAACAATGAAAATGTTTCATTCTTATAAAATGTACCTTATTTCGAACAAATCATCGTAGAGAATTATACAAAGCCGGGGTATCAAAATGTACGACTAAACGTTACAATAACTCAATTTAAAGTAAAAATGGGATCTTCAGTATAAGTTCGGTATCATTCAGATAAGCATTCGGAAAAATTCTAATAAAGCTCTACAAATTTCTTGATTTTGAAAATGAATTTCAACGAACTGTACACTTATTGAATGAGTTTGGTTATATTTCAATCGGAATAATAATTGTGTGGCCTCATTGTTTATATGTTCCAACTCATATTCAACATGTTTGTGGTTAATCTAAAAATTGTATCGTTAGCTTATGTTCATGTCATGAAAACAAAATATGAGTTTGCATGCGGGTGATGCATGCAAAGCAGTAGACGTTTACCGAAGCCTTTCGTGTCATTGAATCACTTCTAAACCAATGAATCTAATCTTCATCTGAATAATCCAAAAGTTTTGAATCAATTCTGCGTATGTCTCTTATAATTTGAAATAAAATGAGATAGCAAGCAGAAGACAATGTTCAGAATATGACTTTTACTTTTAACATAAGTCGCAATTTCAAATAAGAACTAAAAAAGAGAGGAGAAATATACAACAGGATCTCAAAGCAATTAACCTTCGACATTTATTACAAGGAATTTATTATGACTTATTATCTCTTTTTGAAATAATTCAAAAAGAGAAATATTGCATAAAAGAAGTCAATAGATGGTGTAAAGCATCATGACAAAAGCTGTGTTTAGGAACATAACATAGACTTAATTGCATCCTGTTAGTAACGCAACAGCTAAATCATATCATAACTGTATAGTTATTAAATTTGCAGATACTCAAAAATACTACATTCTTGTTAAAAATGTTAGTTTACTAACTTTACGTGCCTTTATATCAAACTTAATCTGTAAAATCATTTTTTGTATTATTTATAGGTTATTACTAGTATTATTGCAACATGGGAAGATAGCTTTATCTCTTAATGTTAAATTGAAATAACTAAAATCATTGAAACGTTCAGGAGTTTCAAATGTGGACATGGTCATATTCATTTATTTGAAGGTAAAATAAATTTATATAAATTTTGTCAATTCACCCTATTTTGTTTAATCATTTATTTTCTGCTTTTTGTTACGCCTGAGTGTTGTAACAGTGCGGATGCCATTTAGTTGGATTTGAAGGAAATGGTAAATATAGTTATAATATTCTGGCAGCAATATTACTGCTACTAAAAGACATTTCTTCCGAAATTCATAGAACAACACTATGCAGCTAATTTGCACAAAAATGTAATTACAGCCATAATATTCTATATTATTTGGTCACAATAAAATTTCCTCCAAAATTGTGGTATATAACACAAGTTACTATAATGTCATTCATATAATCTAAATGTTTAGCATCATCCACAACTATGCATAAGCAGCCTTCAAAATCTTTCTTTTTACCGTTCCCTTCTCAAACTTGAGTTTCTTTGATCTAACTGACAAAGACATCACCGTCTTCATAGGCTTGTGCTGCTCAATATCTTGTTTTTCATTAGTTCTTGCTGCTTCGTTTTCTATGTTGGTTTTTGTGTCTTATTGTAAGTCTTTATTTTATGAGCAATGATGTTGTAAACTTACTTTCTACTTGTGAGTTTGAATGTCCTTCGGTATCTTTCGTCTATCTTTTGTCATACAGGATAATCGTCACGCATTTTAATGTCCAAATCATTATGCCCAAATATTTTTTTCTTTAGTATCTAACTAAAGATCATTAAATTACATTGTTCTTTTCTCATCAATATTTTTTCACAAAACCCTTTAAACATTTGACCAATGGCTATATATTGAATTCTTTTCAGAAAGAAATGCATGTGTGTCTCTTTGACACTATAAATATATATTGTTTATAATTGGATTAGAGATTTTTTTTAATCTTGTCTTTACTAATCAGATGGTCAAAGTCTTCTAATCAATAAGATTAAACCCTTGTTTTATGTCAATTACTGTATGTCTAATAAAGAAGGAGATTAACATTATTTTGCAACAGGTTATCAATTGTACTCTTTTTTCAGTTTTTATAACCTAAAAAAAAGGGTTATTATCCAAACAAAAAGATCAAATAATGCATGTATTGCAGGCCTGTTTGTGGCTTTTGGCTGTTGTCCGTTCTATGGTCGGGTTGTTGTCTCTTTGACACATTCCCTATTTCCATTCTAAATTTTATGTCATTATTATTTCAAATTTGACCTTTAAAATTAGCTGAACTAATCACTTATCCTTCTTTTTTATGTTTTGTTCAGAGAAAACTTTCAACATTGTAATGAACTATGCTTATATAACTGTGTTTAATGAGTAAACAAAAAAGCTAACTTAAGACAGGACGAAAGTAAAATTTTGGGAAAAAAAAACTTTAAACAATAATAAGTTGTTGGTTCAATGCAATGTCGTCTTTCATTCATGTTGACAGTCAAAATTTCAAGATTTTTTTAATATTTCTGATCTTTATTTAGAGATTCCATATAGAAAACAACTGTTTAGTCATAATTTTGAAACAATGCTTTAAATACGGTTTTTGGTAAAGTTTTAAATCTCGACTATACAAACGATGAGCAACAAAATTGTGTTTAACTTTCTTAATAGCTTTTTTGAAATTTTTAATCATGTTATTGACAGAAGTCGAAAAGTAATGTAATTATATTGGATAAAGTAATTGATTGCACAATATATGTCCACCCATCTCATATATCTATAGGCATCACCACGGACTTCAAAATGCAACTATCAGAGTCTAAACCTGTTTGGAGTCTTATCTAATAAACACATACGTCTACCAGATTTTGTGGTCATGTCTGTAAGTTGAAAATATCCACAGATCGTCAAACAAGTTACATATAGCTGACTATGCAATATAGGCTGTGCTCATTGTTGAAGTCCTTTCGGTAAATATTGCTGTTAATTTATGTGTCCTTTGGTCTCTTGTGGAGAGTTGTCTCATTGGCAGTCATACCACATCTTCTTATTTATATTATAAGCACAACCAAAAGGTCTAAATTGCAAGACCCGAGGTTTAAATCACTTGGTTGGGATCTTATGTGATATATGCAAAACCCATTGGTCCACATTAGATGGTGGTACAATCAGTAAATTTGAGATTAACACCCATTTTAATAAGCACGTCCAAACACATTAAGTAACATGGGCTGCAGCTATCTTCCAATACACCTTCCAATAAACGCTCCTCTATACTAGTATGACGATGCTATTCTACTCGTGCTGTATTTGTATGTATATTTAAGAAATAATTCTTTCATGCCATGCTCTATGCTCATTTTAACATGGGTAGGCATTATATTTGTTAATATCTTAATACCGAGCGTTAGCGTTCTAAATTAGAACATGGCTTTGTACCCAAAGCTAAAGAAGAATGTCATATTTGAAACAGGTTTTATGACGGAGTTCTGCGTACGATGTAGAAATACGTTAAGGCATAACCTTTGTACGAGGTGAGTATGAACGTTCAGTTATAGCTAACTATTAAATTATTAGCTAAATGATGTTGCTTTGTTTAGCTTAGCATGCTTAGCTAAGTTTATTTTGCAATATTTTACAGAGCGAAATCGAGATCATATGTTTCGATACATTTCGATACACCCTGCTAAGACAAACAATTTTCTTTGTAAGAGTTATCTCCATATTCACTGTTTATCAAATGTGTACATCTTCTTCGTAACTAAAAAAGATATCGATAAAATTCTTTGTACAAATTGTTCGATACATCCTTCCAATTTTTATCTTATTTGGATGAAGCGTTTCGATGTAATTTTATAGGAGTTATCTACCTTTACGAAATAAATTTGTCGGTATGTATTATGAACTTATAAAGCGTTAACCGTTAAACCCTGGATTTTTTTTCATTTTAGGCCGTTTGGTTTCTACTTAAAAAATGAGGTCAAGGTCAAAGGTCTAGGTCAAGTTCAAGTTCACAATTGTGACGTTTTCTTGTTTTTGCATTTTCTCCATCACTACAAAAAATATGTCTAAAAGAACAAGTGCAAAATGATCGCTTTATGGTAATAAAGATATGTTTCATTTGGTCTGATACCATCTTATGGCATCTTATATGAGTTAATGCCCCTGAAATGTCTAATTATAAGGTTATTTGAATATAACTTTAACTTAGTTCATAAAACAGCCATATGTCCTTTAACAAAAGGTTAGGTGACATGTGACATTGAAAAAGACAATCGGAACTGACCTTGAAAAAAATGGAAGTGCCTATTTTTGCTCTTTTTTCATACAAAAGTACTCGAAATCAATACATTTTGTAATAAAGATACATAAACTTATCACTCAAGACTAGAAATAACTTTCCATTAACCGGAAGTGGCCAATTATCTCTCGTTTTACACATAAAAGTATATAGAAACTAAATATTTTTGGAATCAGTGTGAAAGAAGCTATCATATCACCCCCGAAGTTACATGTTCTTCACCGGAAGTAGCACATAATCTCCCTTATTTCACTCAAAAATATAAAGAAACCTTTTATTTATCCTATCTGTGTCAGGAAACTTATGATTAGATGCCAATTTTAACATAGGGTAAACCGGAACTAGATTCTTTTCAATAACTTTGATGTTTTTTTCTCCTGCCTAATTTTGCTTCGCAATATGTCGCTTTGATATTTGGTATATGATATCAAACAGTTTATGCGCCTTTGAAATTTACCCTGCATAACCATACTTTTCCTATTTTGACTGAAGCGATATGCACACACCATATGAGAGTTATTTCCCCTTGTGCATTTAATATAATGATATGCATTTTTATTTTGTAAAACATAAGTAAAAGAGACCTAGGATCTTTTGATTTGAGGTCCTTTGTCCAAAAAAATGAAAATTAGGTCAAGGTCAAAATTCAAGGTCTTATTCTTAGTTTTGAATTTGGCTTATTTTCACTTATTTCCAAAAACCATATCAGATATAAATTTTTTTTTTTTAATAAATTGTGTGTTGTGACATGTTGTAACACGTAACTTTTGATTGCAAGGGTACGTTAGACGTAAAAGGGAGTTTAATCCCCTCTTGTATTGAAAAATAAGTGCATGTTGATATAACTCATTAACCAAATATAAGTAAGACTTATGGTCTTTTGATTTGAGGTGCTTGGTTAATGACCTTGAAATTGATCTCAGGGTCATAGCTTAGTTTGTTGTTCTAGATTTTGACCTTTGCTTTTACCTCATTTGTATATATGATAAAGCCATAAGACTTTTTGCAATAGGTTTCAAATTATTTAAACTTGAAAAAAACAAGCGGAAGTGACCTTGTGTGAACTAGAGGTAGCTATTTGTTGTACTTTATCAATATAAAAGTATATAGAACCAGATATTTTTGGAATCAGTGTCAAGTAAATATTCAAATAATATTTGAAATAACATTTTTCAAACAGGAAATGACAAATTATCTCCCTTATTTCAAAAATATTGTATAGAAACCATATATTTTTGGAATCAGCATAATATAAGCTATCATTTGACGATTGGAATGACATTATAAATCTAATTTCACTACTTTCCTTTTAAAAACATGTTTTTTTGGTGGAAAAACTTTCAATTTTTCTCTGAACAATTGTTTTTTAATTATGTACACAAATTTGCGCGAAGTAACGATATATCGAGAATTTTATCATTGTCTGGGTCTTTTTTAAAGCGAAAAAAGCATGTCATATCAAAATCATCGATATGTGTACGTACTGGTTCCTAGATATAATCTCTATGTTCAATCTGATAGAGACAAAACTTAGGAATGTTATCAGTATAAGTACACTCGGATAGTGGCCAAATTTTTCCGAGAAAAACAAACCAAAATTTAAAGGATGTGCATTCCAGAATTTTAGAATAAGTTTTTACCATTATACGTAGTTCGGAGCATACAAATGTTGACAATATGCCAAACAGCCCTATGTTTTGATCTCATAAAACAAATAGTAATGCATATGAACTTTCCATCTAGGAAATATTTTTAAGAATCTTCATGGTTAAATTGGCACAGTTTTAGTCATAAAAGCAGTTCCTTTGGAAAATTGCAGTGTCTATTTTTACATAAGTCCTATCTATAGCGTAAACAATCACCTGTGTAAAAAATCAATCAAAGCACTAAAAAAGACATACAATATAACATCGAACAAGAACAAGAATAAAAAACACCGATTTCCTGAGGTAAATTCAAAACAGAAAGGTTGGAATCAAATTGCGAAACCAAAAGCTCTAACACATCGAAATAGTGTATAACGACTCTCATAATCAAGATTTGGTACTGGCTTTCTATGTAGAAAATAAGGGATAAAATCTGTTTCTATTGTTAGCTTTTCCTCCAACAGTGATAGTTGAATCAATTTCTATAAAATTGACACAAAAACGTACTGACATAATAGGTAAAAATGTTAAAAATAGGGCAATCAAAATTGCGTTATAATCTTAATCAATTTAGAAACAAACAAATATGTAAGAAAGGGTGTGTAACAGAGAAATAGGAAGTTTAAGATTAGAAAGTTGAAGTCAATACGTTTATCATAGATTCTAGTTTTAAAATGTACATGTGTGACCTTAACTTTAACTTCAAGTCTGGTTTGCACTAACAACCAAAAACGGCCTTTTTTTCGGCGCTCAAATTAAAATGTGTTATAAAATAAAAATTAGAAATGTGATAGATTGCATATGAAACACATCTCTATAAGAAACTAAACGACGTAAGAGTAAACTACCATAAGTAACTGTACGGGCTTCACCAATAAACAAATGATACAGGTAAACTAAAATAATTCCATCGAGTCAATATAAAGAGCCAGTCAACATTTTATATCAAGTCTTTGTATTCATATCTAATACATTAACTATTCCAGGTCAGGTCTACTAAGAGATACAACATCATACAAGAGTTAACTCAAAACATTCAAACGCCAACTTTAAGAATCTAATTGTTAAGTTTCTCGTTAGATATTAATAAAAACAATGTTTACTCACCCGACGTCGTTCACTAGTTGCTTCAACTGGCGTCAATGACATGTCTGTAACTAAAAAGGAATAACAAATAAACATCAAACTTAAACAAATAACAATGTACTTAATTCAACATATATTATTCTCATTCAGTTATCTTTTAATATTAGCATTGTTAAAGAGTAAAATCACAAAAATAATAAACTCAGAGGAGAATCCAATCAGAAAGTCCATAATCACATGGCAAAATCAAATGACAAAACACATCAAAAACGAATGGACAAGAACTGTGATATTCCTGACTTGGATGTTACATACATACTGTCATCCTGATAAATCCAAATCATCAATGTCGTACTTTCGAAGAGCTTAGTGGTTTCATATCAAAATGATACCGTTCTACTTCTTGTGCACTCTTAAACAGTTTTTTGTGATATTCGTGATAAAAAAAAACTCACGCAAAAGTAGAAGAACAAACGATATAATTATTTTGAAAACAATAGCAACATTATCTATTGATCAATATTGCGCAGTTTGGTACAAAACTTGTTCGATAAAATGCACAACACTTTCGTGTCTGTAAATAAAGGCAACAGTAGTGTACCGCTGTTCAAAACTCATAAATCCATGTTAAACGCTTTATTCCGTTTCATATATGATTGCGTGACATATAAAACAAGTAAAATCACAAAAATACTTAATTCTGAGGAAAATTCAAAACGGAAGTCCTCACTCGAATTGGTGAAATCAAAAGCTAAAACATGTCAAACGAATGAAAACAGCTGTCATTTTCCCCGACTTGGTACATACATTTTTTGTGTAGAAAATGGTGACGTCAACCTAAGTGTATAGCCTCTCAATGGTATGGCAGTTGCATACAATTTCCTTACATTCACAATTATGTGTGAACAAAAAAAAAACTTATATAATAGGTAAAATTGTCAATTATAGGGGCACAGAAGTCAATATTGTGTTATTATTGTACTCACAATAAAGGCAAACCAAATATGTAAACAAATATTTATCATAACACAATTGCGGGATGTATAAGTAAAGAGTCACGTGATATGTAACAAGGAGACACAAAATGTCATTAAGACAAATCATATTAGAACAAATGAAACAGAGGAATATAAAAATCATCATAGAGCAATAACACAATGACGGGATGTATAAATATAGAGTCACAGCATTTGTAAAAAGAAGACAGGAATGCCAAAATTATCATAGATCTATAATAATGACTGGCTGTATAAGTACGGAGCCACGTCAAATAAATACCACAAAAACAGACTAAACAGTAAAAGAGATATGCATAATGACAAATAAAGAATAATATAACACGTTATTAAGAAGACAAACAACCTTAGTATTCGGAAGCTATACTTCAAGACCATCATGAACTATTTGTGAAGTAAACAAGAGACTTAAAATAAAATTACAAAAGATGCGTAACTGTATTTCACAGGTGTCAATTAGTATATCAAGAAACAATCGTGAATGCATACTTAAGTAAAGTATTGCGATTGGATCCTGACAGCTCTGGTATAAAAATAAACTCATCAAAAGATAGATATTTTGTAATTGTGCCAGGAACGCGTGAAAGGATCGTGAAGTATTTCTAACGAAAATCAAGGTCAATAACTATTATTATTTGATGAATTATACGGACACACAAACAAATAAAACTGTTTGTCAAGTCTGTTCAATATTGTGATTATTAAGGAGAAAATCAAGATACAGAGTAAACCGGTTTTTTTAAATTTCAAAAGCCATATTGCTTCTCGACATTTCAGTAACATTAAATATGTAACCAAACAAATGTTTCATAATTCGAATGACTAAACAACTTTTCTTTGAAACATGTTATGACATTGCAATGAATCAAAAGGTTCTTACAGTTATTTTGTGTTAGCATTATCAGAAATTCAGCAAGAAATGAAATATCTACAAAAAAGTCGTATACGATCGTGTGCCACTTAATAAAGATCGTAAAAAGTGACGTGAAATGTCTTTTGCTACGAAAACGTTCAAATCATTATTCAATTATATGAAAATTTATATTTTTAAATGGCATAGCGAATGTTGGATTTTCATGCCTCATTCTGATTATCTTTTGTTGGTAAATAAGTCTATAATCGTTTATGCTATAGGATCTGATTATCATATGATACAACACCTAAAAGTTGCTCTACAGCAATATCAGTATTTTGTCTGATTTCTATTACTTTTTAAAAACTAAGATCAAGAATATCACCTCTTCTCAAAATTAACAGTTATGAAATATCTGTTTCACAGATGTTTCGGTATGTACCTGATGTCGAAACTTTAATCCAGTTTCCTTTTCATGAATATGACCTTCCGAATTAAACTATTTACCAAGTGTGTAACCACATGAACACCACGTCGGATGCCACATGTGGAGCAGGATCTGCTCATCCTTCAGAAGTACCTAAGATTCGCCCCAGTTTTTAGTGGAGTTTGTGTTGCTTAGTCTTTGGTTGACTGTGTTGTGTCTTGTGTACTATTATTTGTCTGTTTATTTTTTAGCAATGGCGTTTTCGGTTTGTTTTCGATCTATGAGTTTGGCTGTTCCTCTGGTATCTTTCCCTCCTCTTTTTGTCACATTGACGTATAGCTATTGTGAGCATATTTGTCAACAATGTCACTCGTCGTAAAAAGGACTACTTTCAGTTACTAAATACCAGCTCCACCCTCAATTTAACTAATAAAACGATTGTGTCTTCATTATATGAATACCAAGCACTATCCCTCTTGTAAGGGGTTTATATCATACCATCATAATTATATGAGAATAGCATAACCCGTATCTTGCCAACAACTTGTTTTAGAATAAATGTGTTTATTTCAAATGCAAAACGCAAGTGAGTCCATCTTTTGATAGCCTATTCTAGCAGGGATCTAGCTTTTTTCCAGCGTTTTAAATATCACTGACGTAACAAAAAATGAGACTTGAAAACCAATCTAGTAATATATATAAAGGCAACAGTAGTATACCGCTGTTTGAAATTTATAAATCGATTGAGGAAAAAAACAAATCTGAGTTACAAACTAAAACTGAGGGAAATGCATCAAATATAAGAGGAGAACTACGACACAACAGAAAACACAACATTAAAATGTAACACACACAAAAACGAACTATAATATAGTAATGGCTATTTTCCTGACTTGGTACAGGACATTTTAAGAAAAAATATTGGGTTAAATCTGGTTTTGTGGCATGCCAAACCTCCCGCTTTAATGGCAATGTTAAATATAAACATTTGTCCTGTGTTCTATTGTTTGTCTGTTTGTCTTTTTTTCATTTTTAGCCAGGCGCTCTGGGGAACCATATAACCTTATATTTGAAAACAAAATATCAAAATAACAATCTTTCTACGTACACTCAATTCTTTGGACATTTATTGTACTTTTATAGAATACTTATTTATGAATATGTGAATTCAATTTTGTGGAATAGCTTGTTTCAACCTATGAAACTCAGCAATCAAGTTTATCTTACATTTCAATCTTTTTTTATAATATAGCTTTCTGAAAATGACTTAGTGTTATCCAGAATTTCATTTTGGTTTTTATACCCCTCTTAACCCAATTTTCAAGTATAATTGATTTATTGTGAAACGTAATAAATTTATTCCCTCAAAGTAACTGATATCTTATATCGACATGTAAGTGGTTGTTTTGTTTGCCATTTAATCCCCAATAAAAAAAAATCCAGGACTTTATTACTTCTCTTTAAAATATTTTAAATTTTTTTGGTATTTAAATAAAAGACAACAGTAGTGTATCGCTGTTCAAATATCATAAATCGATTGAGAGAAAAAAAAATGCTGGTTACAAACTAAAACTGTGGGAAACTCATCTATACTATTAAACGATAAGACATCATTTTTGGTGTCGCTTCTCTTCTTTCCAGAATAAATTAATCAACACGCCTCTGTGTCCTATAGGTACAGTACATAATCGCATTTGTCATCCATTCATATGATTATTCAGATTGAGTTATTTTATGAGAAAAACGAGAAAAAAGGCATCCGGATATTGTCCCATCATTGTATGAAATTTTAAGTCAGATTAGACTTCCGGTTTGCGTTTTTCTGTATACTTTGAACATACATATACTACGAATAAAGTGTATTTTCAGAATTTTATCTGCTATTATTTTCAAGTTTACTATCCACGGCGGTCACAGAGTTTATTAAATAGAGAGGGTCTGTATACTATATCAATGATCACCATGGATTGATTAGTAAACTTAGAATTGAAAGTAAATACGCTTTATTTATATAGTAATGAATGTTCATAATATAAAGATAAGCGCTAAAATTATTCATGTGAACTTTTGATACTTTTCTCCAATCATTCTGAAATTCTCCAGTCATTAAATCTTTTACAAAATTCATTGATTACATAAAAAAAAGAAGATGTGGTATGATTGCCTTGTTAAGACAACTCTCCACAAAATACCAAAATGACACAGATATTAACAACTATAGGTCACCGTACGGCCTTCAACAAAGAGCAAAGCCCATACCGCATACTCAGCTTCAAAAGGCCCGAAATGACAATGTAAAACAATGCAAACGAGAAAACTAGCGGCCTTATTTATGTACAAAAAATGAACGAAAAACAAATATGTAACACATAAACAAACGACAACCACTGAATTACAGGCTCCTTACTTAAATAAATGTTCATAACATACTAAATGTATGTTCATATTGAAATTGATAGAAAACCAAAAATTGGGAACTTTGGAAATAAAGGTGGAGGGTAAAAAAAACATTTTCCTGTCCCCAATAACCTATGACTTATGATACTTTTGCTGAATTCTCCAGTCATTCTGTATTTTACAAAATTCTTCCAACAACACTTTACATACTTTAAACTACGCTCTGAACGCCCGCGATTTCGCGGGTGTGTTCTAGTATACTATTAGAGGAAAATAATGAAACAACAGAAACATTGAAGTGCAACAAAAAAACAAACGACAATGTAACAAACACAGAAACGAACTATAAGATTACAACTCCAATTGTCCTGCCTTGGTATAAATGTAGTTATAAACAAGATGTCAAACAATGAAAGAAATGCATGGAATTATATTCTTCAAAAATTTAGTTCACGAAGAGCCAACATTGGACCTTGTTATTAATGCTTTTCAAATGAAGCTGAATACTCAAATAGAAATTAAAGTGATATAAGAATTGATATAAAATTAACTTCTTTGTGGCAACTCTACTTCTAATTTTTGAAGCTAGAACCCATAAATCATGCATCTTGCAGTGTCAATAATAAGACATGTCACGGTACTTTTCTATCTCAAATTCATGTATTTGGTTTTGATGTTATATTGCTTATTCTCATTGGATTTTGTCTAATGCTTAGTCCGTTGCTGTGTGTGTTACATTTTAATGTTGTGTCGTTGTTCTCCTCTAATATTTAATGCGTTTCCCTCAGTTTTGGTTTGTTACCCCGATTTTGTTTTTTGTCCATAGATTTATGAGTTTTGAACAGCGGTACACTACTGTTGCCTTTATTTGGATTTTTTTTCATAATTATATTAATTTCTAGCAAAAGTTACATAAAGGCTGTAAATCATGAGCCAGAAAATATATATGTGTCTGGGAATTTAATAGTAAATTTGCATCACATTCAAGTTTTTCAAAATTGTGGATCGTAGGTTACTCATGTTTTTTAAAACCTTTTCGGTCCAAAATTCTTCGCAAATATGCCGAATTTAGAGCCTATTGTGTACTATTAGGATACATTTTTCTAGGCACACATTTCAGAACAGATTTTGGTCATTTCACATATTTTACGAAAAAGTTTAAGCCATATTTAGAACCTTCAGTGTTCAATGAATAACACGATTTTGATATCGCAAAGCTCCGTTCCCCATTATCTACTCATGCAATTAAGGCAGATAAAAACCCTTAAAATTAAACCAGCATAAAATTTGTATTTTTATGTATTTTCGTCTTCCTTAATGATAATCAAATATATGAAATATGCATAGTTAACTCGAATATGATACCGTTTCGATGATAAAAGATATTTTTTTAATCAAATTGGCAAAAAACAGTTCTCATAATGCTTACAATACTATACGACGAAATCAGGCCTAAATTTATTAAATAAAAGGACACAAAGTAAATTTGAAAAGAGATTTCAAATGAACTTCAGTTAAAATCAATGCGATTTTAAAACAGGTCAATCCTTTGTATCGTTTCATACATGTTTTTCATGTAGATGTCATGCAAAATGTAAACTAACAATCGAATGGAAAACAAATGTGATTATCCTCACTTCAAGCATTTCCTTCGGCAGAATTTATTTTCAAGTAACCCTTGTTTTACAGTTCTTAACCTTTCAATCGTTTGACATGCTATATTTATGTAATAGTTAACTGGAGTTGGTATTTCAAGGAAACGGATTAATATAAGCTATATATAGCTTGTTTCCGAATCCTATTATTATTGTGTATTTTGTATGATGATATATTTGTATTGATGATGAATAAATATGTTTAAACTAATCGTTTGGCAGTGGCATAAAATTCAATTATATTGACAACAGTGTGTGAATAACACAAACAGACCCAATAGGTAAAAATGTCCAAAAAACGGGTAAAGCCGTCACCAATTTGTTCTCATCCAAACCCTCTTGCTGTCAGTTGTTTTTCATGTGCCAGAAATAACGACCGCCCGGTTTTTGTGACGTGACATGCCAAACAATGACTTCATTCGATGTGTAACGTCATGCCGCAATGACCGTTACATTTGAGAGCCATTTTAGAAAAATATAACACTTTTTAATTTTCGGGGTTTTTTTTTATTTTGAACGAGGTACAGCAATGATGAAATCTTGCATAAATTAAAACATGGACATATATGTCTCTCCGGCACAGTCGGTGTAGTCACATTATGTCCCGCCGAGCAAGAGAGTTAATGACTATAATAACTGGATGACGGGAATTATAAGTACCAAACCATGCCAAAGGGATGACTAAACAGTAAAGGTGATAATGAGACTTAGTTGATAAATGTATACCATATGCAGGTGAAATTAGTATATTACCACCCATGGAAATAGATAATTTAAAATTTACAATCACCTCGTTTGAAATAGATTCTAGAACTGAGATGTACGCTTAAGTCAAACTCAAGGTAAAAATATAAAAATATAAAAATGAGACGATGGAAGCTCTGCCTGGTAATTTTATGATTTGTGTAGTGTATCTATGACTAAGATATTAAAAAGGTATTTGTATGATTCTTTTTGAATAAATGTAATCAAACACAGAATCGTATTACACCATATGGGTTAAGCTTGATGATCCATATTACACTATATGTTGTTTTATATATTGTTTTTTTTATCAGGCACACACCAATGGTTAAGTTTTCTCACAACAAAAGTTTTCAAAAGATTGTGGCACTTGGAGGATGAAACTATTTTGCTTAGCTCTGACTATTCACGCAAATACAATTTTAAATTACGGGTGGGAGATTGGTATGTAAGTTAAAATATTGATATATGATATTTTAGTCATTTTCTCTGTTACAATGAAAACAAAGTATAATCATTCATTCATTCGTTCGTTCACCACACACTATTTCCCACGCATAAACTGACTATTGCATTGAACTGAGGCTACTCACTTAAGGATATCATTGAGAAACATATTTGCAATATACTGTAAACAATAGGCTATACGTATAAAACACTTCTCACAAAACACTAAATCTATGACAAATTAAAGATACTTACTTTTTAAATTATATTTATGACACTAAGGCAAGTGCAATATGTCTTCGTTTGAATTTACTATTTCACATCAATATTATTGGTAGTATTATGCTGGTTGTTATATTTTTAATAAAACAACCAGATTGAAATTACTCTCAACATATCAATCGTTCTAGTGTAATCCAAATGTTTTTCTTGTGATTTCTATTCTGCTTTTTCAAAGATTTTATGAAAGTTGTGTACATTTTGCATGACGTCACAATAGGAAATTTCCGGAATAAAAAAAAACGGAAAGGAGATGGTTCAGTAAGACCCCGTTTTGGCCCCAAAATATATAGCAGTTTAAAAAAATTGTGAACATGTAATCTTTTAGCTATTTACTGAAAAGTAGAATGCTTCTGCTACATAAGTATTGGCTGTTTTTGACAATACACTGCACATATAAAGGGTACTAGCATCATTAATTCATGCTAAATTACTGAAATATTCACAATTTTAGCATTTTAGTTAAATTTTACAATATCATAAATTTGCGTAAGATAACATCGAATTCAATCATAAATCAAAAAGAGAGAGGTCCTTAAAAACCTCACAAAATAATATCAGATTATTACATGGCATTTTTTATATCGCATGTTTTATCAGCCCTAGGTTCAATGTCAGCCGCATGGCTCGAGGGCTGATATTGACTGAGGGATGATAATACATGCGATAGGAAAAATTACATGTTATGATCTTTTTGAATTATACAATACATTATCTTTTCAAAAATATAATAAAAAGGATAGGTCACTGTGCTATTTTTCAAGCTATGAGTCGTTGAAAATTGCCTAAATTTGGTTAGATTGTTCATGGAAAAACACATTTTTGTGCATAAAAAAAATCTATGAGATAGAATTTTGAAATCAATTGCGAAAAGATAGGTTTTGTAATATACATGTATTTTAAGAAAATAAAAAGTAAAAATGTTGTCACCGAACTTGTTTTCTTCCTATCAGTCCAGTATAATTTTTTTACTAAAAGAGTTATCTTCCCTTAAATGGCTCATTTGAAAAATATAATTCTAAAAGCAAAAACAATTATATTTGTTTAAATATTTTGAATTATACAATACATTATCAAGTTTTCTTTATATCATTAAACAGTCTAACCTTTAAATTGCAAATCTGTCTTCAAATTTGCAGATTTAGTCAAATAACTAGACCGATTTTTTACTGTGATTGTACAATGCAAGATGTATCATGTATCTACCTTAAGTCTTGAATACTTTTATTTGAAAAGGTTATCACTCATATTAATTTTGGGTAGGACAATGAATGTTCAGCTTTAAAAGTGTTTGAAGATGTGTTTTATTTGACAATATCAGCGGATTTTGAAAAAAAATAAAACATAAATTATAGCTGATATTTTATAGATCTTGTAAACGCGCGTGGATGCAGAGTCTGTGCTACAATCAGACTGTTCTTTTAACATGTGTTAGAAAGCAGAATTCTTCAAACTCCCAAAACGAATGATATTGCACTTCAGTACTTTCTTACTCATATCTTTATAGTTAGCTAAATTGAACTATTGGTATTCATGGGCTTAAATTATACAACATCATAACGGGAGATTTGAGATCAATAAACCTGTAGTAACAATACACAAATCAGTTCAAACTACAGAGATAAGGACAGACGAGAATGGACATGCACAGAAACAGTGGATACTTAAAATTAGGACGCTACTAACAATAAAAATTCATCGAAATCGAAAACAAATCTACCTAAACGATATGCCTGTGTGTATGTGTGTGTACGTGTGTTGTTGTTGGTGGAGGATATCATCCAACAACACACGTA
Source organism: Mytilus galloprovincialis (assembly GCF_965363235.1). NCBI lineage: Eukaryota > Metazoa > Mollusca > Bivalvia > Mytilida > Mytilidae > Mytilus > Mytilus galloprovincialis. The sequence continues at coordinate 74,857,431 of NC_134845.1, read as the reverse complement.
CACACAGACAGACATGTCGTTTAAGTAGATACGTAAGGAAATGTCAAATGATTCAACTATACTTTTCAATTGCTGAAATTTCTCTCTTAGTCGTCTGTATTGACACAAAAATGACCCGGCAGAAAATGTATCGTTTAATGTACTAGTATTTTAACTTTTTAAAGAATCATTATATAATTTGAATATAATAATTAGTTTAAGACTGTTTAAATCAGGAGACCAAACAGATTTCCTCTTCAATTACTGAAAATGTAACCCATTAATGTTTTGCACGATCATAACGATGACGCAATTTGTTATAATTTTACAAGAAATGTATCTGGAAAATTGTTTTAATGAAAGCCAACAAAAGACTTGTAGATGTGTTTGAGATGTTTTGTATCAAACCCAATTTATTTCTCAACTGTCCATATACGTCAGCGGAACATGCCAATTCTCCGAAGATAAAAAAAAGTAGACAATATCAACAGATTAAACATTGTTTTCACAAAACTGATTTTTTTTTATCAGGAAAGATTAAAATGATTTAAGTAATAAGGCAAAACTCAGCGGATCTTGGACCGAAACAGGTAATGTATACGAACAAATTGAGAAGACCACGCATGTATGTACAAAATGAAGTATAACTTTTCTTACAGTTCCAAATAAACTGTTAAAATATAAGAGAATCTGTGATACTTCTTGTAAAAATAGTTTCCTTTAATGTGTCAACCCAATCAGACACGTCTTTTTAATCCAGTATTTCAATTTTTAAAGTCATGTGGCATTGTGGAAATCCGAATCCCAGCTGCAAAATATTTCTTGATTCGCAAATTATACCATGCAAAGGATTGTGTGGAAATTAGAGCATGTAAAAAGCTTTAGCGTTTGAGCGATGTTAACTTGCAAACAAATATTCTATGATTATGCAGCAAAGGTTTGATTTATAAATTTCAATATTACAAGCTCCTAATGCAATTATCTAAACTAAAAAATGGAAACAAGATAGTGTGCATTGCATGTATATTTCAAGGCACACGGTGCAATAATTTAAAAATGTACGACAAAATGTTTTTGATCAATCTATCAGGTTGGAAACAGACTATTGATAATGTTACCTTTTCATAAGAAGCCACATAGAACAAAAATGTAAGAAACAGGGAAAGGTAAAAATTACAATTAATTATCAAAGTTGTTATATTATTGTGTCTACTTACTCCTTATTCATCCATCTAGGAACACTAGTGAAAATTCATCATGCAAGAGTATTCATTGATAAATGATAAATGGTATGATACATAGAGCTCTAGCATAGACATGTTTAAACCTGAATAGCTGACGTGTCAAATAATAAAAAATAAACATCGTCGACTAAGTTCAAGTACTTTAAGTAAGATAAGAACACTAAAATACCATAAATCATACTATTTTTGTAATTTTGAAGGTCGTTGTTTAAATCGATTATTTTTCTTTTCACTTAAGCATGCTAAGCAAGTTCAAACTTGTTACCGTCAAATCCGGAATTGTTATCTACATTCAAAACACAACTCACCCAGATCAATCAGTAAACAAGATATCCCTATAAGATTTCTAGTCGGCTACAATGGGACAAAAACTGCTCAACTTTTTTTTCTCCAGCCATTTAAGGAATGACTGTAATATTTTTTCTGTCTATGAAGAAATAACATAAAAAAATTGGTGCACACTGAATAACGCGCGTAGCGGGTTATTTAACAGTGTGCACCACATTTTTTATGTTATTTCGAATAGACAGAAAAAATATTACAGTCATTTCTTATAATTTAATTCTAAATTCCATTTTAAACCGTAGAAAACCTTGAAAAAACGTTGATGACGTCACGGTCACATGACTAAATTATGTCTATGGTCTGATAACAAAATAACGTCAGCCAATCAGAAGACGCGTTACATCCAAAATTAAATTATTCAATAATGGAATAATAACTCATCAACAACACCAGGCGTTTAATACGTGACGCAAAAAACGCGATTCGTCTTCATAAGTCAAATCAATAGTTCTTGCATTAAAACAAATCGAGTACGAAGTTTCATCACAATAAAAAACACATAACTACACAGACATTACCAAAAATTAATTTAAGGATATATATGTTGTACTGACTTATTAAATGATCCTTCGGTCAAACCTGCAATTAATACAATACTGATTATTGATGGTATTGTCATGGATAAAATGACAAATCCTCAAAAAAGTAATCTTAGAAATGATGACAAATATATAAAGTTGTTTCTTAAAACACAATGAAATTTTCAAATAATTTTTTTTTTTCATTTTAAATTTTTTTTGATAAATTGTATCGCATGCATGTACATGACTGAAGATATAAGTATGCTTATATTCTATAGACCAAACAAAAACTACTTTACATTTTTTCAATTTGTTAAAATGCACAAATCGATGTGTGTTGGACATGTTAAAATTGGTACCTCAAACATATTCTAATCATAGGTCAATATACAGCGAGCAAAAAATGGAAACTGCAATTCGGTGGCTAAAATATTTTTTTCGTAAATAAAGGCTTCAATTTGCCAAACTCTCTGATCTATACCATCTTTTCAACAACTTATATATAGACAAAAGTGGAGGGACTACAGAATTAAAGCTCAAGCTGAATGTGTGCAAGCCTATGATGTTTAAGACGACCCAAAACAGATGAATTGTTTTATGAACAAAACGGGCGTAACAAAAGATGAAAAATTCAAAGTAATAGAATTGAAACCTTGGTTTATTGATGAAATTTATAAAGAAAACAGTTTTCGAAAGGTCTAAAAGAGCTACTGACTCCTGATCTAAGGAAACCACCAGGAACTGTACTGGGGTGGTATGATTGTCAATTAGAAAAATCTATACATGAGACCAAACGACATAAAATAGTTTACTTGAATGGTATATATCGACCAAGAGCTGACAAAATGAAAACAACATTATAAACTGATATCTAAATTCGATGAGTCCGAAGTTCTGATTGAACAGGAACGCTCAAAGTCGAATGTATGAAAGCCAAGAATGTATAAGCAACACAACCAGTTAGAGAGCAATATGACTAAATAGCCAAATATATCTCAAGGTCATATTTACCTAAGAGTTTAAACCTTAGTTTTTTTATAATTTCTTAATTCTTCAACGGACAATTTAAGAAATATTTGGTATAAATCATGTCAGTATGCACTTGGGGACTGATAGTCAATAAGCAGAAACATTGACCAAATGCGTCCGAAGTGTCTCCTTGATTTTAAATTAACGTACTCAATAATTATTATTCATACTAGTTGAGACTTAATATGCAAGTGGATTACTAGGACATATTTTACAAAGTAAAAACATATCCTGTTTTCAAAGGAGAAGAAAGTATTTTTATAAGGAATATCAAGCAGACAGTAGATGCAACAAAACCGACTTGCAAAGAAATAATCCTTCGGAAGCCGTATGAGATATTGACAGCTTGAACCCTAGAAAAGTTCTTCAAAATAAAGATATGTGATGGTGAGTGCAATATTGATACCTTCGTAAAAATTCTGGTGTCTTATGCCATGGAAAATTTCTGTTTCATTGCAGATAAATATTTATAATCTACCTCCTATATATTTTAAGGAATATGATTGGTTAAAAGCGTCCGCGTGGAGACCGTGTATATTCAATATAAGTTTGTAGGGAGGCGGGGCTTAATTCGATACACGGTTAGTAGTGGATTTGCGACTCTGGCACTGTTTGGTTATTCTAAAGTATTGAAAGTTCTGTTTAATATTGTTATATAAAGGTTGTTGATAATAAATATTTATTGTTTGCATTAATTTTTTAGTGCAGACCAATTGAAGAAGGTTCTTAAAATTGAACACTTGAACACTTTAATCTAGAAATAAGAAGCTGTGTTATGATAGCAAATAAGACAACTCTAAGTCGGTAAGATAAATACGGTACATAGTGCACTAGTGACCTAATGTGATATATACGGGGTCCGTAAATTCCTTATGGGGTTCGATGTTTGTATTTTGACTAATAATATTTTCTTGGTAACCTCACTGTAGTACATCAAAATGAGATTCAACTCACGCACTGCTCTTTTTAATTATAAATTTAAAATAATTTGCATGTTTTGATGCATACTCATCAGTCAGATTGGATGATTTTAGTTCAAGAGGACAAGATGACTTTGACGCTGATTATCAATCAATCCCAGACGATGGTTATAAGTGGGTGTTCATAAACAAGACCATTTTACCAAGTACAGTATTTTGTGTCCAGTGAGATTTAAATAAATGGATATATGAGTTGAACCCAGGTCCAACTTATTGGAAATAAAAATTAGATATTTCTGAAGTTTCAATGATCAATATTAGTGCGATAGAGATATTGTGCATAATATATCATCGAGCGAAAAGCAAGGTTTTGTGCATTGTCAGTGTAAAAAAGGCAGTTGTGAGTCTTGTATGTGTAAATATGGAAGAGTGAATGCTTTTAACTCTTTAAGCAACAAGAAAACAAAATTGATTTCGTTAGTGTATGAAAGTATGGTATTTTATGCATGCTGTAAAAAATGCACCTTCTTTAGTTTATGATTATTCATCTTTATTTTCTAAATAGATTTCAAATGTGTATTTTGTTTTATTTACAGATTGTTGTACAGGTTTAATCCACTTTTAAGTTACATAATATTGAACCTGTTATAATACGAGGTACTGTTGTACATGTTATAATTTGTATTTTCGTGTTGCATAATATAAAATCTACAATATTTTTTATTTTGATTTTTTTTTCTATCTCAGCAATACAGTTTAAATTGAAAGGAAATGGCAATTCACAACTTGTGTTTAAAGACTTGTTTCAATAATCCAAACTTTTTTAAAGAGGTAAGTGAAATGTAAATTTTAATTTGCTATTCAATAATATTGCTTAATAAATATCATCAAAGAAAAGTCTGATATTTTGTATAACCCAGTATTCCCAATGTTCCCACTGGGAAGGCAATACTCATAAAAACCCTGGTTTCTTAAACCCTGATGGAGTTGAATGTTTAACACGTTGGACATCGTAAAGACTTGATTTTCATGTTATGTATAACTAACAGCGATAGGAGTCATTTGAATAAATTTATGTTTAGACGTTTTGTACTGATGCACTAGATCATTTGACAAATCGATGTAAGTGCATGCAGACACATTTGAAACAGTTTTGTTTTTAATGGTACGGTTTCATCGTTCAACGACATTCGACTTTTCTTCATTTTCGGTAGAGTATAATTTAATGTTTTGCTTTCGGAGTACCTCCTCAACCTCTGTGTTGTAAAATTCAGTACCTTTATCTGTCCCCAGCTTTTAAGGAAGTCGTGATGATGATGTATAGACCGCATGGAATGTATCTTTGACCGTTCTGTCTTTCTTATTTTTAAAAGATATAGACTATAAGTATTTGAAAAACACATTGATGATACTTAGAATGAATTTAAATCCTTTGTTATCGCTCCAAAAAGGAATAATATTGACGAGATCGGCAGTCTTAATCTCATTTACCCCTCCTGCGATCAGATATCTTTTCTTTAATTCACGTCGAACGGGTTTGTGTAATTTCTTTATTCATTACCACCATCGGTGGTTAACGTCCCTCGCTGGTTAACTTTAAGGGCCGACCAATTGTTCTGCTATTCGATCACTCGAAAGAATTATATTTTTTATGTCTAAAACCAAATCGTTATTTAGAACCGATGAGAGGTTTAACTATACCACGATTGATTTGTTTCTCTCGAGATTTGATTGTTGATGGAATTTAATTGTAAGCGTATATTTTGATCACGCACACATTGACGTGTTGATGTATTTTTAAGTCGAGCATAACAGAGGTCATGACGATAGGCAGCTTTATCGACTCGATTGATAGGTTTAGGCCAATATTTGTATGTTTTATCTGCAGCTTTCCCGTAAAATGATGTCCCGGAGGATGCATTTTTACGGGTAAATGGTTAATTAGTTGGTTCATAAACCCTTACCGGTAGCTTATAAACTAGGATTTCCTTTATTTTCACTTTGTCGTCATCCGTTGATAGTCGTGTCTTAAAAGAGATTTTTCGATTCTGTTTTCATTTTTCTTTTCAAACAATAGAGTGTCACTTATTTAATTAAAAAAAATGGACGTTGAATACATCTCAAATGAAACGACTGTGAACAGAAAGAATAGCTTTCTTCTTCTACATCGTTCAATTCGAGGGGTGATTAATGGTAATATATAAGTCTGATTGTAGTAAGACGACTTTACTCAACAACTTATTTTTTAAAGATGACTTGATAGATTCTGATGGCTTGAAAAATCACTTCATCAACCTATTTATCAACTGTTGTAATAAGCAATAGATAACCATTTCCAATATTCTTTTTTGAATACCACTGCAGGCTTCTTACGGATCCCTCAATGCGAGTTGTTGAAAAGGGTTCCTTAACGTGCACATGACGTGGTACTTCCTGAGAACGGGATCTCTGATTTAACGTCCCCATCCGACTGACGGACATATACATATATAACAACAGAAATCTGATAAAGTTTTATAATAGTTTATATACATATGACGCTTCCTGCATCAATAAACAGACATAACATTCTTATACTATCCAAACTCTCTCGTGCTCCTCAATCGTTTCTATCTGGTGACCAAACTCAACATACTTTGTTATGATCTCAACCATTTTCCTTTCTTTTGCTACGTTGGTTTGTGTTGCCTGTTCTTTTGAAATAAACTTAGGATGTGCCATTTCTCCACTTTCACTTCTTTCTCAATGTCGTCACCTCGTCAGAATATACCTTATTATGAAAAACCGATTCCTTCTCCTCATTTTTATCTTTAACTGACCCGTCTGTGCCTTCTTCATTATAGCATCAGTTCAGAATCCTGCCAAATAGCTATCTGAATCATCCAGATTATCTGACTGTAATACTACTGCCATCCGATATATCTTCTATAAGGCTCCCAGGCTCCTACAAATCAAGATCTTTTTTGTCTGAAACACCAACCTTTTCAACTATTTTGTAACAAAAAATCTAATTTCGTGATCCTTAATAGTTAACATCTCCTTAGAATTGTTTATGTTAGCTTATTGTGTTCTCAAGAAGTCTAACCCTAGTATATTCTACATTAATGTCAGCAACTATGACAGTGTTTATACATTTCAAAGTGTCAGTTTCAATTTCAAGCTCAGTTTTGTCTGACACATGCAACACATCTCCATTACCTGTAAGTATATTCCTTTCAGTTGGAATTAATTTTGGCATATTTGATATTTTCTGAAACATTTCAGTGAAGATAACTGTAACGTAGCTCCAGTATCTATTAAAACATCTGTGATAATTTCGTTTACTTTTGCTTTCAAGAACATACCTGCATCAGGAACCCCCACTTTTCATGGTGTAGAATCTGACTTTTCATAGTTTTGGTCAGTATACCTTGTGTTTGGGTTTGTTCTGATACCTAGGGCACTGATAAATATATTGATAGTTTAGATAAGTAGGACAGTCAAATGCTCTGTAGCCTACCTCGTCGCAAGCATAACACCTAAATGGAAACGGCTGCGGTGTTCTATCTTGCTTCCAACCTTTATAGTTTTGTTTCTAGTCTTCTTTTTGCAAAATCTGACTTGTCATGCTGTCAGTACTGTGTGTATTTCAAACGCAGTTCGTTTAACTACCTGGCCTGCAATCCTTTTGCTTTCGTCTTTGTTAAAAGCCTCAAGCTCAAATGCATGTTTGATAATGTCATTTAAATTAGTAGGTCTTGCCTTTTTATTCAGAGCCTCATATCTGAGTCTATTAACGAGTCTATGTACTATTATTTTGACAAAGTTTCCAGCACTTCGTTTGCTGCAGTTGCATACGCAAGGTTGGTTAACCATCTTATGTCTTGACCTATCTCTGGCAAGGTTTCTCCAGCTCTCTGTTGTCACTCTCTTAACTGTGAACAGCTTCGTTTTTGGTTAGACAGAGATAAACGTTCTTCCAATGCCTTAACCAGTTCTTTGAAATATTGTCTAGACTCATGTGTTTCTCGAAACCGCTTGAGTTTGTCCCCTGAGAGAAACGGCAAAATACAGACCTATCTCTTTGTCAATTTATCAATTGGGAATTGCATCAAAATGCAAAAAAGCAAAGCCAATGCCAATGACCTTTCTCATCATAAATAACAAACCATCTTAACTATGTATTTAGTTTTGTATCCATCCAAAGGATAGGATTGTTTCTCTTTACATGTCCCAGTACCACGAGTTAGCCCAGTTTTACTTGCTCCTTTTGTGACAAATTTTTCACTAATTGGTGATAGCAATTGGACATAAAAAAGTTTCAAAATCTGTTTTTCCGCAGCAGATGTTGATCTTCCAAACCTGACTGAAGATTTAGGCCGTTCTACCAAACCTCCGTTTACCCTACTACTGAAATTTTGTTTCCATAAATAGGAGAGTTTGTTTTGACTTGTGTTCGGAACGTCTGTCTGAACCTATCCCCGAATCACTATGTCTTAAAATTGTGCGGGATGTATCAACATTGGGAAACAATCTGTCGACATTAACACATGATTAACATGCCGATATTTTTCTAATTCAGCAGTTAAAATGTCAATTTCCTGACTTAAACCTTCCTCAGCCTTTAAACTTATGTCGGGATCATATAACACTATTTTTCTTATATGAAGTCATGATAAAATACAATTACTATAGTACGTACAAAATACTTAATAGAAATGCTCGACAAATCCCACCGCTAAGCCACCATTTGTAACGTACACGTGTAACCGGAGGGGACGTTTAGTGTGTTTTTATCCTCAGTCTGATATTATGTTTTAAACCAAAAGTTTAGAACTATGCTGAAACCTAAATGTATGAAACTGGGCTGAAACTTAAATGAATGGAACCTATTAAAACGAATGTATTGAAACTATTTGAACTGGTGTAAACTTCCGTGTGAAACTTTACTTAAATGTGTATATATTACTGTTGGAACAACAACGTAGCACGAAGGTATGGTTTAACAGCAAACACTCACTGTAATAGTGAGAGATGTGGAACGCAAAACCGTACCACTAGCTCTGCTTAGACAACTTGTACGGAAACAAAATTCTCCCATCTTTATCCTGTCAGCAGGATTCCAACACTCCACTTTGTTTGACTAATCCTACTGCTCATTTTAAACAATTGACTGTCCTACTTTTCTGCTCTACTTCTTACAACGTCTCCGGTAAAATGATTAAATTATAGCTACCCAGTATTTATACTACGAGCTTGAACCTCGAAGAGAGCACCTTAGCAACAGGTAAAGCGTCTTATAGCAACCATGAAAAAGGGGATGATTTTTTTATTCATCGATAAAAAGATCAAATGGAAATATTCATAAAGATATCAGAAAGTACATAATTATAGAAATATAATAGCATTCTTAAAGGGAAACTAGCTGTCAAATTCATTGTCACCGATTTGACTCAAATTCTCATATTAAATTTATAACAATGTAAAACATTTATCCATATTATTAAAAGTCTACAATAAACAAAATTTACAGGGCATGGTTTCGATAATATGTAGCTTCGTTTCGTGTGGATTTTAGTCAAGACGCCATCTAATTACTATCGAGACGCCCAAGAAAATAACCGACGGTCACAAGACATGATTTTAACATAAACATAAATATAAATAGATACATGGAACTCGTGCAAATGGATTTTTCTAAGTCTGTTTGATATCAATTTTAAGGTTAAAAAAATAAGTTAATTTTCGATTTTACCTGTAAAAGAATGTATTTTTTGTGGATAGATATCAGTCAATCAAATGGTTTACCTTTGTTTCACTTTCAATGTTGTCCTTTTTTCTTTTAATAGCCTAATACGCACCAATCATGTGGTATCGATCTCTACCTAAGGGGTTGAATCGAAGTTTACATGAATACTGATTAAATGAGTTCGATTTATTCACTTGCAATTAAATAATTCATCATCGATTTTTTTTTTTAATCGTATTTTGACACAATTGAACCATACTGGGTGCTAATAGCTAATTATTATTTGACTATTTCATTTTAATAATAATTGAACAAAACAAAATCATAATCTAACTTTCAAATGTATCTCGTAGCTAGTGCCTTTTTATACTGTTCATTCGCAACAATAACATCAGTAATGGACGGACATGAAATGATATGAAAAGACACCATTAAAAAACTTCACATATATAACTATTAAGAAGATGTGGTACGAATGCCAACTCTTCATGACATGTTTCTAACAAAACAGTGTACGAAAATATAAATATTACAAGAATGAAAATATATTTTTCAACTGGAGTATGGCAGACATTGAAAGTTGTTATAACTTCAAAAGGTGATGTTGCAAAGTGGAACAGTTTAATCTGCTAAGTACCGCTACAACACTTGCTTGTGATGGTTGACTATCCGGGCTGCCAATAGTGATTTCACACAAAAAAATGTGTCGGACTAAAACATGCTCCCAAAAACACATACTGGATATGTGAGAAGCTGCCATCATCGTTAATAAATCCAAAACATGCAAGCAACATGGGAGCTTTGCAGTGTTTATGAAATAAAGTTTACAATTTGTATTTTAAAACATATTACAAGTCCTAGCATACATTTTGCATTCACGAAACAATAACACAACGTAACTGGTGACACAAAAATTATTGTATTGTTTGTAAGTAATGGGATCTTAACCCAACCTAGCATTCCGGCAATTAGTATCACCTTTTTAATTATTGTTACATTTCAATGTAACAGTTGCCTGTGACTATTCAAGAACACTTTGCATATTGTATGCAAGTGTATACTCCAAAAGTGACAAAGATCAACTATCTCCTAAAAGATAAAATACCAATAACAAGAGTGCACATGCTGTAATGCATTGCCTACTTTACTAACCATTGTAATTATGCTAATAGCCATAAATATAAAGCTTTACTACAACTGTCTCATCAATCGAAATGATCCAAGAAAATAAGGTAAAGGTCACATGAACCAAACTGGAAATACATGTACACCTTACTATCATTCCATCCACCAAATATGCTTTAAATATAGTTGAACTATTGCACATCGAATAAAAACTTTACCAGCAAAACTTAACATTGATCAATGAACCATGAAGATGAGGCCAAGGTCAGATGAACGCTGCCGAACAGACATGTACACCATACAATCATTTGATGTTTTAAATATAGTTGACCTAATGCATAAGGTATCAAAGAAACAAACTAAATCAGGAAAACCTAAGATTGTCCAATGAACCATGAAAATGAGTTCATGGTCAGATGATAATTGCAACATAATCACCTTACAATCATTCCATACACCAAATATATTTGACCTATTGCTAAAGGTATTAGAACAAGAGTGCACTTCCTGAAAATTTTTCCCTTCTTTACTAACCAATGCTATTTTGTTGATAGTCCTAACTATAAAACTTTACTACAACTATCACATTATCTTTACATGATCAAAGAAAATGAGGTCAAGGTCACATTAACCAATCGAGAAATACATGTATACCTTACAATCATTCAATACTAGAAGTTTCTAAAAAACAGACTTAACCAATTTGTTAAGGCCGTTAGTTTTCTCGTTTGAATTGTTTTACATTGTCATTTCGGGGCCTGTTGTAGCTGACTATGTGGTATGGGCTATCCTCATTGTTGAAGGCAGTATGGTGACCTATAGTTGTTAATTTCTGTAATTTTGGTCTCTTGTGGACAGTTGTCTCATTGGCAATCATACCACATCTTCTTTTTTATATTAACCAAGAAAACTAAACATTGACCAATGAATCATGAAAATGAGGTCAAGGTAAGATGAACCATTTCAGGCAGACATGTACAGCTTACAATCCTTCCATACAGCAAATATAGTTGACCTATTTCTTATAATTTTAGAAAAACAGACCAAAACAATAAACACTTAACAATGAGCATTGAACAGTGAAAATGAGTTCAAGGTCAAATTAAACCAGTAAGACTGACATGCACATCTAAAATTACCCAATACACCAAATATAGTTGACCTATTGCATATAGTATTAGAAAATGAGACTAAAACTCAAAAACTTAACTTTTGACCACTGAACCATGAAAAGGAGGTCATGGAAAGATGACACCTGCCTGTTGGACGTGCACACCTTACAATCATTCCATACACCAAATATAGTAGACCTATTGCATACAGTATAAGAAAAATAGACCAAAACAGAAACTTAACTTTAACCACTGAACCATGAAATATAGGTCAAAGTCAGATGAAACCTGCCAGAAAGACATGTTCACCTTACAATCATTCCATACACCAAATATACTAAAACTTTTGCGTATAGTATCTGAGATATGGCCTTGACCACCAAAACTTAACCTTCTTCACAGATCAATGAAATTAGGTCGAGGTCAAGTAAAAACTGTCTGACGGGCATGGGGACTTTGCAAGGTATTCACATACCTTATATAGTTATCTGATTTCTCATAATAAGAGAGAAATTAAGAATACTAAAACTCTTAACTTTTTTTTCAAGTAGTCACTGAACCATGAAAATGAGGTCAAGGAAAATGGACATATGACAGACGAAAACGTCATAACATAAGGTACTTATATACAAAGTATGAAGGCTCCAGGTCTTCTAACATCTGAAATATTAAATTTTTAAGAGGTTAGCTAATGCTGTCACCACCGCAACCAGATCACTTTCCCTATGTCAAGCTGTCTGCAACAAAAGTTGCAGGCTCATCAAAAATCAAAACTCTAACCCCATGCACAACTTCAATATATATACAAGCAGACAGCCAAGTGAAATCTACCTTGCATTCAAACTGTAGGAGTTATCGGGAATAACAAATATATTCATAAATGGACAGACAGATGGAAGGATGACATTCAGACAGAGAGACAGAAGGACAGGGGTAAAACAATGTACCCAAAATTTTTAGTTGCTAGGGTATTAAAAATGGTTGACATCGAAAAAGAAATAATATTTATTGAACACATTGTCTATGTCTATATATTCTGTTCTCCAATAAATAATTCTATACAAATCATTTGAGATACTGATGATGAACTGCTGATTATCTGTTTATATGGATTATATGATTACCATCATCACACCTTCGATAACTGAGTTCTACAAAAGATAATGAAAGTCTATATAACATTCTTCAAACAACAAACAATATACTGTTCTTACAAATTACCAAGTTTGTTGGTATTTTGGTTATAATGCCAAACCTATAGGTATTATAGGTATAATGATTTAAAGCTAAAATGTTCAGTACAAACTAAATTCAGATGGTCACCTTTAAAAATTTTCATAACTATTCCAAATCAACTTTGATTTTCATAAAACTTATCTGTAATCTATAGTATATATACAATTCTTTCAAATAACAAAATCAATTAAAAAAAATTTAAATAAATATTTAAAAAATATAATTAAGATTTATATGTTTTCTAAATATATTTTAGCTGCTATTGATCTTGGACTTGGAGAACACCAGATAAATGGCCTTCTTTCCATTCTAAATATCCCTACAGTCAGCCACTGCATGATTGACAACAGAATAAGAGAAGTTGGAGATGTCATTGAATCTGTTGCAAACAAGTCAATGGAAGAGTGGACAGAAAAAGAAAAAGAAATGACTAGAGCGTATGATCATAATTATTAGTTTATCACTCCCATTTTAACATGTATACAATGATATGAATAATATCCATATTCATGATTTAAAATTTTATTCTTTGAAAATAAATATACAATACATATTCCTTTTCCGAAAATATAAAACTTATTTGGCAATCTTTAAAAAAACAAGGAAAGGCCAGCTTTCAGCATGTTTTGTAGCAAGCACAAATACATCTACATTCCATTTCATTCCTTTACATTATAATGTACCAGAATGACCTAGCTGATACAACTCCATGTAATAACACTGTAAGTTTTATAAGGTGATGATGATGGGGGTGATTAACCACCTTGACTGGCTGTGAAGCACTCGCACGGTCAGCTTCATTAGGTCGCAAAAAGGCGTCATTGCAGGATAATTTATATTACACTACCCCCCCCCCCTGTTTTTCAAATTATCTGATTTTTGTCTGTCCATATTTCTCATAAGGCCAACTCCTCCATTACAGATGGACCAATATTAATGAAACTTTACACAGTTATAGTACACAACCTGATGCTGTGCATGAAGGAAAATATTTTTGGTCAGAATTATTTCAAGGGAGATAATTTAATTTATTTACTTTAATAGCAATAAATGGCAACAAATCTTGTAAGCGCAAATACTCCTAAACGGTTCATTCAATAATGACGAAACTTCACACAGTTGTTGTACACCACCTGAGGATGTGCATGAAAGAGGATATTTCTTTTCAGAATTTTTATCAAGGGAGATAATTGCAATTACTTAGTTTAAATATCACAATATACATTGTAGGTCTTGTACATGTAAGCACAACTAGTACTCCTCCTAAATGACTGTAGCAATATTAATGAAACATTACACAGTTGATTTACATTACCAGAGAATAGGCATAAAGGAAGATAGTCTTGGTCTGAAGTATTTAAAGGGAGATAATTGAACTTACTTTATATAGATGTAGTAATTTTTGTTTTGTTTCCATACACTTACTTAAAATATGCAAAGGCAGATAACTCTTGATCATTATTAATTTTAAATGTTCTGTCATTTTAATATAGCTATGTAAATGTATGTGTACTCCTTTTATTTAAAGGCATTAATAGTAGTGGTAGACACAATCATTCTGTGGCAGAAATCTTATATGCTGTGCTAAATATATTTAATCACAATCTTGTTAAGCTATATATTTTGTGTTAAAATATTTTATTTTATAGTTTGTATAATTATTTCCCTTCAGATCTGATGGCAATGACAATGTAACAGTCTCGGTTGATGCTGCATGGCAAAGAAGAGGCAGTGGCAGATCTTATGACAGCCTGACAGGTAAACCCTTTTATCCTGATTTAGAGTAATGATTGATCTGACATTTAAAAAAAAATAGATGCAAATGTATACATGTGCACAATGTATAATACAAAACATGCAGTTATTATGATATACTTAATGAGGACCCAAAATTTGTATGCGATACCCTATAGTAATCAGTTTGTATGTCCATCGTGTCTGTCAGCATTTCTTATGTTGTACGATAACTCAATTGATCGATTAGAGTAAAATTTAAGACATTATGCTAAGCATCATTAGAGTAAGCTTCCTTTTGATTTGCAAGTATTTCCAATTTTTTTGTTTCTGAGTAATGAACTTAGGATGCGTCTTTTCGTGACAGAAGTATTTGATCTCTTTTTTGTTGGAGGATACATCATTCACGACATTCACGGACCAATCACATTCAAGTATTTGTGGATATGCAAATCATATAAGCATTATTATAGGATTAAACTCATTTTTTCTAGAGGTTATTGATGTGTAAACTTGGTCGCTTACTCACAAACTTAATAAAAAGTCCTTCAGACTTTTATTCAGTTTGTGTGTTATGCAAATCATATAAAAATTATTAATTCATAATGAACACACTTTACAACAGTTACAACACTTGCAAAAATGACTTTAAATGGATACACTGTCAGTTGATTGAGTTTGTTAGTTTTCTTAAATAATCATATTTATTTAATATTTATTTCAAACAGGACACTGCTCCATGATTGGTTCGAAAACAGGATAAGTAATCAACTACAAGTGGAGATCTAAAGCCTGTCGAATTTGCCAGAGAGCAGAGATATCAGGTAATATTCCTAGAGTTCATAAATGTAATAAGAATTTTACAGGAAGTGCTAAAGCCATGGAACCCGATATGGTTGTCGATATGGTCAAGGAGTCACGACCAAAGGGTGCTAATATAACTGCAATTATTGGAGATGAAGACACGACAACCATTGCCAGACTACGTGCAAAAGTAGATCCAACAATTGTAAAACTATCAGATAGCAACCATATGAAAAAACCCATTAGAAATCGTCTGTATGAGCTCAAAAACAAACATTCAACTCTATCACCTAAAGTCATCAGTTATATAATGAAATGCTTCAATTACCTAATTGCTCAAGGCAATTTAAGGACAGCCAAAAAAGATTGAAGAAAACTTAAATGCTTTATCCAAACACCCCTTTGGAGATCACAGTTCCTGTTCCACAGATTGGTGTAGATTTATTGCAGATCCAAGCATCAAGTACAAATCTTTACCTTATGGTAAACCTTTACAGGATAAGGCATTACAAGAATCATTGACAACATTATTTCAAAAATATATATTAAATTCAGAAAAGTTAGCCAATTTAGGAAGTACTCAGAGTAATGAGAGTTTTAACAAAAGTGTTGCAGCCAAAGCACCGAAGAACAGGTTTTATGGTGGGTCTAGAAGTCTTGCATACCGTGTTGCTGCAGCTGTTGCACAAAAAAATACAGGGCACAAATACACAGTAGATGTAAGAAAAGCATGTTGATTGTTGAAATTCGTTTACTTTGTTTTTACTAGTTATTTCCAATTTATATGTACTAAAAACAGTTCATGAAAGGACGAAAATATATATAAAAAGGGAGATAATCCAGCTCATTGGTTTTTCCACCAGAGTTGAGTGGGATATTCTTTTGTGCGCTCGATAACAGTACATGTATTTCTTGTATCTATTTTATGATGTTTTTCTTCTGATTTTATGCATGCATCTGTATAACATATAAGAGACATTTATAAGTATTTTCTGCAAATAAGTTTCATTAAGTTTTCAAATAGTGAAATTAAACCTCATTAAGTCTCTTATTGTGTCCTGTTTTTTTTATAAGAAATGGAACTACCTTGGATTTCAAAGATTTTTAATTTAATAAAAGTGAATATGATATCCTGAGTTTAAGGCATTGAAACTTGTTACAAAGTAAGCCATTAAAATCAAAGAGGTCTTTGTTTTGGATTGTTTTTTTAATCAAAGACCATCATGGCCTCAAAAAGAATTTAAGTATATTTAATTATAGTTTCAAAAATAAGCTATTGTTTATGTTTTCATGTTGTCTTATAGTTTTCACATGTTATATATATATGTAAATAGCCATGAACACCATACATGTCTTATGATTTCAGGTTAATGTGTCAAGTGGATTGTCACCAGGACTTTACACAAGAAAACTTGCAACCCTAAGAGACATACAGGCCAGAAAGCGAAAAGCCGCAGCCATTACAACTGAGGCAAAACTTCGTAGAATTGCATTGAAAGCCAGTCGGTAAGTGTTATATAGTTTGCACCACATTCTTTGTGGACATATATTACCCTGTTTGTGATTTTGAATATAATTTTAATTTTTCAATTGCAAACTTGATGGTAACATGAGGAGATATATAAAAAATGTATTTCCAGCTATCAAAAATCAATGAATGTGGTTTAATTTTAACTTACAAACTGTTTTCTTCATTCTAGATAATGTGATCCCTGGATAAAATAATATGTTTAGATTATGAAAAGCTTTGCGCGATAGTGCAATGGATACCCTAAAAATTATTGTATTACTATGAAATTAATAAGAAGATGTGATATGAGTGCCAATGAGACAACAATAAACTCCATCCAAGTCACAATGTATAAAAGTTAACAATTATAGGTCAAAGTACGGCCTTCAACACGGAGCATTATAACATTTATATTTTAATTTATCCATCATTTCAGACTTTAGATCAGTTAGGAATACTAATTTTAAGGTCAGTTACCAAAATGTTAAGGTCATTTTTTAAAAGTGGATTGACCATAAAGCCCTTCTATTGTGCTTAAATTTTATCCTTTTTTTTATTTTTAGCAATCAGTCTAGTTCCACTTTTGAGGTACGAGAGGGGGTATGTTACCAGTCCAATACCATGATTGACACTGCGACTGAAGATAGTGATGAGAAAATTTTGGAGATTCCTGCACCTAAAAACAAACCAGTAGAGAATGACAGTAAACCTGACATATCAACAATGACACATATTTACTTTGACATTGAAGCTACAGGACTAGGTAAAAAAGGAGCTTATAGAAACAAAACCCTCACTAAAGAAAAGACAATATTTAATGTTGCATTTAGGTCCATTTTGCATCGAGAACTTCACAATATTTTATGGCAAGAATACTCCACCTTTAGTAGTACAGCATGGTAGGACACTTTGGCCTTTTTATGCATGAATGATTCTTGTTAAAATTTGTGTCACTGAGATACTATGCATTTTGCAGCATTGATGATTTCCACATTCCGACAGACAACAAAAAATAGTCATTGAAAAACTAAAGGCTCCTGGCTTCGAACAAGTACATTTGAATATGGCTAGGTAATGTTTTGAATGACATGAAGATTAGTACTAAATCTTTCCCATTACATCACACCACTCAAAATCAGCATGCAGGTCACCAACAATTCATACAAAGAAAACAGCATGTAGGAATAATTTATTATTTCCATTCTGTAAAATATATTTCATTATTTTCTTTATTTCTTTCTTCAGGTAGAACTTCACATATAACAGATATCAGCAAGGAGAGGTCTGGAAACATTTTCTAAGTACATTCTACCAGCCCGTGAAATAACACCTAAAGCAGCTGAGGTTACAGGATTGACATTCCAAAATGGTTCTTTGTATTTACTTGACAAAATAGTCCCAGATGTTGGAGTGAAGGAAGGACTGACTGGTTTTATTTCATTTTTAGAAAAATCAACCAATAATGTAATCTTTGGTCATAACATATATAATTATGATTGTCCTGTTTTGTACAATGCCTTAGATAATTGTTCTTTGCTTGATGATTTTCAAAGCAAAATTGTTGGCTTTGTTGATACTTTAAAATTGTTTAAACTTTCTTTTCCCAATCTTGGCTCATATTCACAATGTAAGTTGTGTGACACATTAATTAACCTTTCTTATGATGCCCACAATGCTGAAGATGATGTTAATGCACTTTTTAGATTGGTCAATGAAAAAATTGACAATTTTACAGATGTTCAGAAAGTTTTTCAATCAGAGCTTAGTGTATTTTATAATTATGTGTCATTAAAACAAATGAATGAAAATGTGCCTTCACTAAAACAGATGTTGGATGATAAGTTGTAACTAAAAGAACGGCAAATTGTATTGCCAGAAGTGGACTTAATTTAAGTCATTTACGACTTGCTTATTCCAGAAATGGTAGAACAGGTATTAAAGATATTTTTAGTGAACCCTGTGGGTCCAAAGCCAGAGTAACCAAATCAGCAAAAATTATTGACAGTGTTTCAGACTTTTTGAACGAATTGTAATGTCAGAATTGTTTACTGTAAATTCAGAAATCATTGTGTGCATTTATTATTATGATTTTGTCCTGACTGGCCAAAATGCTTTAATAATTTTTATCTGCATACAAATGCATGTACATGTATCAGATTTCAAAATGTGAGATCTTTTTATTGGGATATACCTCTGATCGAATCATTCCATTGTTCAAATTGAGTTTTGATGTATGCCAATATTGTTATGACTTGATAAGTGGATCAGGATGTAGAACATTTGTAATTTGACATTGAGGATAATGTGATGATTTATTTTTCTGTTCTTTTAAATAGTACACTGCATATATATTTACTTCAAAATACAATAAAGTCAATCCTGTTACCTCAGCTGCTTTATGTGTTAGGGACGGACCATTTAACTTGCATGGGGGGCATGGTTTTTTTTTCTGGTCAGAATTTTTTTGCACGCTACGCATGCAAATTTAGTTATTTTTGAGAAGTAGCACAACAAATAATTTTGTTTTGCAAATGTAACATTATTTTTTATGGTAAATATCCTCTGTCAGAATATTTTTTTGTCCCCTTGCTGGCCAAATTATTTATTTTCTCAAAATTCAAAATCAAAATATTTATTAACGAAAACACCATGCACCCCCCCCCCCCCCCCCCCCCCCCTGCAAGTTAAATGGTCCGTCCCTAATATATTCATTTCTGAAAATTTTATCATTTGTAATTGTATCCCTCATATCAACCAATGTTACTTGATAATTTTTGTCTCACCTGTAAAGAAAGTCACAGATAGCAAGACACATGGATTGCTTTTCTAATGGCTGCAGTGTAAACTTTTATCAAAGTTTTGTGATCAGGTCAGTTTTTCATGCTCAAAATCTAGGGGCCATGAGCAACTAGGCTACTTTCAAGTTTTGTCCCTGCTGTTACTTAGTAACTATACTTAGTAGGTCAATAATATTTTGTCTGTGGGATAAAGAGAAGGTTCTCAAGTCAGTCTAACACCTAGCTGTCACCCAACCCTGACCTCATTTTCATGGTCCACTGACCACATTTAGATTTTGGGATAAGGTCTTGTTTCTTTGTAACTATACTTGTAAGTTAATGATATTTTGATTATGGATTCGTCCCATGGTAAGATGTACTGGTAAGTCAGTCTGACACCTGTCATCCAACCCTGACCTCATTTTTATGGTTCAATGACCAGGTTAATATTTGATTAGGTTGTTTCGGGCAATTGTATTTGGTCTATGTATTCATGCAAAGGTCAGTCTGATATAAGGTCAATATTTAGTGACTTATCATCCTTGACCAGGGGACAGGGGATTTCATCTCTTTGGGGTAGGCAAAGTGTGAATCATGTAAAATCATTATAAAAATAGACAGAAGAAAATTTTCCACTTTGGTTTTTTTCCATCTAGGTCAAGGAGATGTTTTGTGGGCTTGTTGATTGAAAATTTCATTTTGATGATTGCCCCCCCCCCCTTTTTTTTGCTGGTAAAAATCATAAGAACTTAGTTATAACACCCTAGGTGATAAAGAATTAAGTTAATCTGGCCTACCTTAGCTGCTTAGACATTGATATGAAAATATGATAGGGATATCATGTTTCTCATAGTCACATTTTTTAGCTTTTTGAAATTTTTTTATCAAATTGATCAGATATGTATATAGTTGGAAAAGATGCCATCAAAAGTGAAAAAAAACCTGTAAACAGTACAAGACCATTTATATATGAATCAATATGGATTTTTTAATTGTAAGTTTAAAAATTTTAGTAGAGGTTTAGTAAAAATAACTCGTTTATCGGTACAAGATACAAAAAAATCATACATTTTCCCATACTTTTTTGTGAAATTAAATTATTTTGGATTTAACTCAAAATTTGCACACGAACATAATTTTTTTTTTTTCTTTTGAAAAAGACTCTATGGAGCATCAATTTTGTAAAGGAATAAGATTTTCTTGTTATTTCTTATTAGTAAAAAAATCAAAAATATGTTTTCAGTAATGTTTTCCCGTACTTTTTATTTACATTATTTATTGCCAAAAATAGAATAGATCACTATCAGTATTGTAAAAAAAATTCCAACATTGTTAAACTTGAACATATATTGTTGCTTGTCATTGGAATAAAAATTGATTTATGTAGTAACATTAAATGTTTTTTGTATTTCAAACAAGGCCACCCTTCCTGAAAAAAACTGCTGATTTTCCAATGCATGTTATTGTGGACGTAAAGATGTTACGGCCGCAAAAAAACTGGACACGAAAATTTTTTTTTCTATTATTTTTTTTTAACTAACATATCAGCCCTATCAATTAATGCATAGTTTGAATGATTCTTGTTATTTTGATTTTGAGCAGCAGACATCCTTAATACCTCAATTATTCTTGAATCTGGACCATTGATTTTTGTAAATAGTTGCAATAAATTTGTACTTGTCAACTTTAACATTTTTTTTTGGATTGTCTATTGGAAAGGTTGGCCCCTCTACCAGGAAGGGGGAAAATAAGCTAACAAATCTATATATGCTGACATATAGTACCTTATTGTTCCATGCTTGTGTACATATGCACAAAGAGCTCATAGCAAATTTGTAACATCTCAATTGCTTATGTCAAATAGAGGCTCTAATTGTAGATATAGATTTTGTCTTGCGAATTATTTTTGCTAATTAAGTTTATATCTATCTATTATAATTTTAAAGATATTAGGCAAAAAAAAATTATCAAAATCTTCATCAAAGGGCAATAACTTTAATAAGAAGTCTATTGACAAATTCAACCTTGTAGTCTTATTGGTATAACTTGTCTTGCTGATAATTTTGGCAAAATTTTCTTTTATAAGTTTGTCTCTATCCTTCATATTTTTCAAGATAATAGGCAAAAACGAAAAAGGATTAACTTTGTAATTGAAGGGCAATAACTCCTACAAAAAGTTGTCTAAAAGTTTTGACTTATAAGAAAATTGCCAAACTCAATATTCTGAACATTTTTAAATTAGATTTTGACTATTCATAACAGTTTTCAAAATAAAAGACAAAACTTTTTAGGTTTTGAAATATAACAAGAGTGCACACCCAGACATGTATCACCTTCCTTACTGACCATTGATTTTATGTTGATAGTCCTAAATATAAAGTTTTACCTTAAGTATAACATAAACTTAACAAAATCCAAAAAAATGTGGTCAAGTTCAGATAAAACAAACCAGAAATACATGCAGTGTTCTCCCCAGAAATTTGAATAGCATCACATTTGGTGTAAAATAATTAACTGTATTTTGTTCAATGTCATTTGTCGCATCGCAGCTATGCTCTTTTTCCTTTATGTTATATATGTTTATATTGTTCAATTCATTACTGAGATTACAATTAAACTATAACCATGAAAACAGTTGTTTTATTTTTATGGTTTCTTTATTCATTTATAGTTACAGAATTATTTTTTCCTCTTGTGCCAAATAAAAATATACGTGGTTTCAGTTACCCTACCTATACCCATGAATGAATGGTTTATTATAGTGCAACCTGTATATATACCAGACTTGGAGTCAATTACATTGGAATGTAATTAATTAAATTACACAATACATGTTACAATATTGAAAATATTTTTAGTACAAACAATGTAAATAATGTCTAAATATTAGCAATATTTTGCTAATTAGATAAAATACATGTAATAGTGGCATTGTCCCTGAGCATTTTAATCTGATTAATTGCTGTTTGTTTTTACAGCGGTTTATTTTTATTTTCATAATCCTTTTTGTGTCAATTAATTTGACAAAATGATTGTGTACAGTAATTTAAAATTCTAAATGAACTGTCTAAGAAAGATTTTTCACACATTTTGTTTTGTTTTTGTTTAAATTAACAAGGTGTTTAGTTACTTATCAATCTATTTAGTTAAAGATCTTTCTTAAAAACTGAACAACACTATTATAAGATTCTCACATTTTTTTTTAGATAATAAGGCTATATATTCAGAAAAAAAAATCTGTAGGTTAAATAAAAACTTCAGAATAAATTACAGACTTCATATATTTAAATAGTATGTGATATCAAGATTTGAAAAATAAATATAATTTTTACAATTTATATTATTGAAAATAAATCTGTATCATTAACACCATAAAAGCACATGTAATTCAAATGTAATTCAAAAGTAATTGAGCATTACATGCTTTTTTCATTGTAATTAATTAAATTACCATTACATGTAACTGAAAAAATGCTCAATTACACATTACATTCAATTACATGGAAAATTGTAATGCATTACACTTTATTACCATTACATTTTCAATTACCCCATCCCTGATATATACATATCTAGTACAAAAAAAGAACTGTTTTTTTATATTAAATGTGAAGAGAAAGTATCATAAATGGCAATAAAATTTCAATTTAAAAACTTCTTTCTTTATCATATTTATGAAATTTATTGTTTCATGGTACTCAATGAATTAGTCCCAGTTGTTTAATTCTAATCTTTACATTAAAATGATATATATTTTTAACAAAGTTATCTAACAAACAAGAATGTGTCCTCAGTACACGAATGCCCCACTCGCACTATCATTTTCTATGTTCAGTGGACCGTGAAATTGGGGTAAAATCTCTAATTTGGCATTAAAATTAGAAAGATCATATCATAGGGAACAAGTGTACCAAGTTTGAAGTCGATTGGACTTCAACTTCATCAAAAACTACCTTGACCAAAAACTTTAACCTGAAGCGGGACAGACGGACGAACAAACAGACAGACGAACGGACGGACGGACGAACGGACGCACAGACCAGAAAACATAATGCCCCTCTACTATCGTAGGTGGGGCATAATAAAATAGTCTGTTAATGCGTAGTCTCTAATAGTATATTTTTTTCTGTATACTGTGCCATTTGTGCATCTGTAGTACAATGGGTGAAAATGCTGATTTTTGTCATATCTGGTCTGGTCCTGATCAGTAGTTTACACAAAAAAAATGTGCAAGGCAGGTGAAGAAAAATTTAAGAAAATGAGTCCAAAAATAAACAATGTTTTACAAGAGATTGGGAATGAATATGATGCTTTAAATGCATTAAATAGATTAAACATAAACCAAAGCCAATTTTGATCACTTTCTAAAGAGAAATAAAATTTATTTAGCTCAAAATAAAAAAATTTGCTCTCGATAGACAAGTAGAACTGGAAGAGATAGAAAGTATTTTTTGGAAAGTTGCAAAAATAAACAACCAGACCTTTTTTTAAAGAGAAAAATTGATTCAATCTTTGAAATTCCGTAAAACAAAACGTAGATTTCGAATGGTGATATGATTTTGTGATTGAATTTTTTCCATGTCGAAATTGGCGATTGCAGACCACATGGGATAATACACCTTATCGCTATTTGTCCGCCATTACTGGATATCACACAGGTTCCCGTAAAATTTTGTTTTGATGTCATAAAACAAAATATCTGACGCCACAATGGAAAAGTGACTGTTGTATGCATCAAAAGTTCAAGCGGCTGGTCAGCCGGGATTAGCGCTAAGGTGTATTTAGTCATGTCACAAGTGTCAGCTTGGGGTATTCGAATCCAAACAGTTATCACCCAAAGGGCAATTAACACCTATTTAATCACTCTTAATTGCCTCTATTGTCCGACTTGAAGGGATTACAATTAAAGGTGATATAATTTTTATGATCATAAGCGGTAGTTAGATGAAAGAACAAAATGTAGGACATGGACTTGCTATATTGAAACAAGAAAAATAGCATCTTTAAAATAATTAGCGTGACGCTAAATCAGCCTGGGGAGAACGCTGACATGTACACCTTATATCCATACAATACACCAAATATAGTTGACCTACTATGTTAATTGCTTATGGTTTATAAGAACCAACTTAATCAGGAAAACTACACATTGACCAATGAACCATGAAAATGAGGTCAAGGTCAGATGAAAAATGCCAGAAAGATATATGCACCTTAAAATCAATCTCTGAATTAAATATAGTTGAGCTATTGCTTATAGAAACTTAGAAACTAACTTAACCATTAACTTAACATTGACCAATGAATTATGATTTGATTTTTGGTGTTTTAACACCACTTTTAAGCACTGCATTTAGGCTATTTCGTGGTGGCCAGCTTTTATTGGTGGGGGAAGCCGCAGTGCCCAGAGAAAAGCACCGACCTTTGATAAGAAAACTGACAATCCTAGTCAATTAAGATTGAAGTCAAGTGAAGCACAAGCAGGGTTTGAACTCACAACCTCAGTGTTGACTGGCTACTGATTACAGTAGTAGCTACTTAGACCACTCGGCCACCAAGCCCTTCAAATGAATTATGAAAATGAGGTCAATGCCAGATGATAACACTTATCTTGATGATATTATTTTGTTAAATAATGAAGAATGTTACAAATATTCTACCGAAAATCACCCAATAAACTTGGTATGTGTATTGAGTAGCGTCACACAATTTTAAAAATTATTTTAACTTTTAAATTTTCAATCATAATTTAAAGTTGGTTATCTCCCTTTTTTGGGAGGTAAAATTGCTTCACAGCAATGAAGCTCAATGAATAGCAGTTATGGATCCCTGTTGATTTAAAGATAATATTTGAATAATTATCAACAATATTTTATCTTCAAACATGCTCCACACTGCAGGAAACCAGTATTTATACCAGTATACTACCTAACAAGGTAAACTAATTGTATCTAATTGGGTTTTTCGTATTCAGGCCTTAGGATATAGGGAGTTTAGAGAAATTCCTATTTAGGCAAAGAGTTTTTATTAAAAAAATGTTTTTTGTTTTCATACGACTGACCTGTATTTTTGACTGTATATCAACCATCCTTTAATGGTTGGGACTAGTAGTCCACCGAGTAATATCTGTGTTGGATGATAGATTAACAGTGGAACTGATATCACAGACAGACCTGGATGATTGCTGAATAAAATCTTCACAATTGGAATTCCTAGTGAAAAAAAGAGAAGTGAACACAAATAAGACTGTACTCATAGAATTATTTTCTTAAATACTTAAAATTGTACATGGAAAAGAGAAATGTTTTTTTCAGAGGTACATTTAAGTAGTTATCATAGGTACCAGAATTATGATATAGTACGCCAGATGTGCGTTTTGTCTACAGAAGACTCATCAGTGACGCTCATATCAAAATATTTATAAAGCCAAACAAGTACAAAGTTGAAGAGCATTGAGGAACGAAAATTTCAAAAAGTTGTGACAAATACGGCTAAGGTAATCTTAGGTAAGGTAACAATACACACATGGTAATTAGTTAACTTTTCACCGTAAATTTTGTTGATAGTGAGTGATTTGTCATGATATATCTTTCTAAATATCTGATTGGTAAAACTTTAAATCTGGATATTTCATATGTCATTATTTTGATAATTATAAGCCTTATTTTTTTACGAGATAATCATATTTTAACAATAGTGTTGCTTTCTTAAACCATTTGTGTGCATGTATTTTTTCAGACATTTATAAAATAGCAATTAAGCATTTCAATTGATAGTCTCATAAATTTTCAAATAATTAATTTTCAGTGGTTTTCACCTCAAAAAACTTTGAAATACCCAATCCTAGTATCAACTTATAAAGGTGATAAGATGGTTCATTCTTCTTTTATTCTGTCACATAAATTGATTATACAGTGTATGTCTGCAACTTCTAGTATTTTGAGTAGCAATTTTCTTGGATTGATGAAAAATTGTGTTTTCATTAATTTGGTGGTTTTGCTTAAAGTATGCAATTGAGAATGGAAACAGGGAACATGTCATAGAGACAACAACCCAACAAAAGACCAGAAAACAGCTGAAAGCTACCAATTAGGTCTTCAACACTTGAGAAAATCCTGCACTTGGTGGCGGGCTTCAGTTCATACTTTGTTCAACATTAAATGTGTGGTTCATTATTACTCAAAGTTCAAGAAAATTGTAGCCCAACAAACAGTAATGATTGATTGATGGATTGTTGGTTGCTTAACGTCCAGTGGCAAATATTTCATGCATATTCAGGACGAGAACAAATTCACAATAAATACAATAGGTAGGTCTTGCCATAATAGAGGCCATTTGGGATGATGGTCGGGGAAATTTGGACTGCCACTGGGAAATGAGGGTATATTGGATGGGGACAGAAATTTTGCCTTGCAACAGGCCACCTACGGACCCCTCAGAGAGATGTTGCAAGGGTTCTTAACGTGCAAAGAGCGTGGCACCCTCTTTACACGAGGCATCTGATTTAACGTCTCCATTCTGACCGAACGTGACTGCGAACTTAATACATCCGCACAGCCAAACGGATGCCCCACTTCGGCAAGCGTGTTACTGCCGGTTGGAAAAAGACTAGGTGACCATATTTCTATTCTCCAGTCACCCTTGGGGGCCAAATAGTAATGCAAATATAAGTTATATATATTTCTGAAACATACTTTGGATTCATTATTTTTCATTGAAAATCAATTTTTGTTGGATTTGGGGGTACACTTGAACCATTATTCAAATGTTAAATAAATTATAAAGTTTCTAAAGGTTTGGCATGCAGAGATTGGCAAAACAACCAAATCAAATATCCAAGTTTTCCTCAATCCCCGAAAATAGATACCCACGAAAATAAATGAATCCACAGTAATACATTCTTTTATTTACACTACTTACCTAATGTTAGGGACTTGTGAGTACAGCAGAAGAGAACAGCCACTGCATCAGGTGGTATAAACAATTTAAACACCTGAGTTATTGTCATAAATATACTAAACAAAAGTATACACTGGATTATTACAACTGAAAGTATAAAAGATAACAAATCAAAAGTCAAATGCAAGTTTGAAAATTCAATATCCTATAATTTATTATTCATTGTAATTTTGCATTATATACATGTACTCATGAAGCATTTAAGACCATTGTATCAGTCATTCTGATATGACGTGCATCTTTGCTTTGTAAATAAACCCATGCTTAAAATAAAAAATAAAAAATTGTTTGCACATGCGTATATTGACTACTGCAGAAAAATTGATTTTATCAAATTGGCATGCATTTTAATAATGTGTTACAATTGGCAAATGACATATTTGACCTAGATACGACAAAGTTCGTGCTGGCTGTTCCAAACCCCTCCCTCTGAAAAAAACACATTGCCAGTCGTCTGATTATTTACAAACTAAATAAGGTAGGTTTATGGAAGAGCCTACAGAAAGGCTCTTCACTTATACACATCAGACATAGAAATTACCTTAATTGTCCTAATAAGAATCGAAATAATTGAT
This sequence comes from Mytilus galloprovincialis, assembly GCF_965363235.1. NCBI lineage: Eukaryota > Metazoa > Mollusca > Bivalvia > Mytilida > Mytilidae > Mytilus > Mytilus galloprovincialis. The sequence goes on along the minus strand of NC_134845.1, from coordinate 74,828,833 downwards.
GCAAGTTATACTTTATTGTAGTTTTAACATGGGAAGGCATTATATTTTTGATTATTTTTGCCTATCGCAAAAATAATCACGACTATAATGCCTACCCATGTTAAAACTACAATAAAGTATAGCTTGCATCAATTATTTCCTTAAATCATTATTTACTTATATATTTATTAAAATAAATAAACTATAAATCTACTTAATGGTAATTTCTGCCAATCAAATTATCCCCTTTACTAATTTTTTTAAAGGGGGATAACTTAAATATTCTTGCCTCAAATTGAAGGTAGGGATTGGCCCTTCACAGGATTTTCCAGAACTTGTTCAGTTTAGTGTTTTCTATTTATAGTTACAGTAGTAGCCATGTTAAATCAAAGGTGGTTTCTTTAACCAAAAGGAGAAGGTCCGGTTTTTGGTCTCAAATTTCAGGTTAGTCTGACAAAAGATTTTAAACACCTTTTTAGCACTTGAGTGTCTTTTTCTGTTGATTTAATTTGTTGAAGTGAAAGATTTTAACTGATTTAGTCATAAAACACTCTCCGATGCAAGCATAAATATCAAAAATCTATCAAATATGCCAAAAAATGTCACTTTTCAGATGTTTTTTGTCAAAAATGAAAGTGGCCGCATCCGTGTTCATCCTCAACCTTCATAAATGTTATGTATTATCATCAAATACAACTTACATTTCAATATTATCAATGAACACGGATGCAGCCACTTTCATTTAAGACCGAAATTTAACTAAAATGCTAAAATTTTGAAGATTTAAGTAAACTAGCATGACTTAATGATGCTAGTACCCGATATATATGCATTGTATTGTCAAAAACAGCCCATATTGATGTAGCAGAAGCATTCTACTTTACAATAAATAATTAAAAGTTAACATTTAAACAATTTTGTAAAACTGCCACATTTTGGAGCCAAAAAGGGGTCTTACTGGACCTACTCCTTTCTTTTAAAATTTGTCCAAAAATGTTTCATTTCCCCAAGGTGTTTACCCTACATACTTCTAAAATCATTTCATCTGAAGTGTTATGCTAATAGTATTCATAATATACTTAATAAGGCTAGGATTTTTTAATTTGTTGGTTTACGGGAACCGAAATTTTGCCGATTTACAGAATAAAAATAAAATTGACTTTTCATGCTTTTTTATTCCCGTCGACCCTAACAAATACATTATCCCTGAAAAATAATTAAAATATTCTTTTTTTATGAAATGAAATGCATTAATCACTAACAGAATTGATAACACTTTCTGTCGTGAAAAAATAAAACTTCCGGTTTCTAAAAAAAGACAAATCAATTATAACTGACCTTGAAATGTCGTTTGCGCAAATAATTTTGCGGAACGAAAACTGTGTTTAAAACCAATTACACAATAAGTTCGTTTCCCTTATTTGTCATCAGTCCGTAAGATGCATCATCTCATAGAAATAGACTTGTCCAAATGTGGACAGGTGGAAGTTCAAGACATCAAGTAAAAGTATTGAATATTAACAAATCATTTGAAATTTTCTTGTTTTATATAGATAATAAAAAAATATAGACCATTTGGATAAAACACAAAATGCATAACAACAGATAAACCAGACATTCTCTTTTTTCCAGTGGACGAGTCTATAAGTTTTTGACACATGTTTTGAAACTTATTTTCGTATGACTTTTCTTTGTCACTTTTCATGCTTGAAGATCATTATTCACCAAGTTTTCTGGAATTGAATCTGTTTTTCTTGTTTGTGAAATGACGATTTAATTTCATCTTTGTCCGTGCACCCCCCTTTCTTTACGGGAAATATTTAGACAATGTCATGCGATGTTTATGACAGCTGACCAATAATATTTCATCGAACTAAAATTTAAGAAATGATAAGAAAATAGCATAACAAACATATTATTAGAAAGGTTAAATATATATTTTATTTTGAACATTTTTCTGTCTTGAAAGATTTTTTTTTTTTTTCCCTGACCAACCGACCTACCGAGAAAATCCATAAACCAAAAAATTAAATCAAAGCACCAAAGGGTGCTATAGGCAGTTAATCAAAAACCCAAAGTCAAACTTGGCAAAGTTCAGATGAATAGTGTAAAGAATTAGTCAATTATTTATCTCAGGCATTGTTCTCAGCTATTTCTAAAGTATCAAATAATGCTTGTACAGTAATGTTTATTTTATGCAATCCTACCACTTTTAAAAGTAATTTCCAATTTATATTTATAAAGATTCAATGTTTGAGATTATACACATACACTGTCCTATGTTAGGGGAGAGTTTTGTGCCAGTTAAGATGTTTAAGCCGCCACATTCTGTTTGCATCTGTCCATAGTGAGGACCCACTAATGCAGGGCTTTCCCATGAAATTGTAGTAGAAGGCTCAATTAAAATTATTTTCGGCTGTAACATGCGTTCAGCGAAGCGAGACACCCACCAAGCTGTAAGGTTGGTGCCTTATGGCAGGGGGTCTGGGGCCCCTCAAGGCCCCCAGAAGCTCTGGCATAAATAGAGCATGAAATCCTGCATTCTCGCAATCTCCTGGCACCTAATTTTATATTTCAACTGACCATTTTTAATGTATGAAATTTAAGAAAGAAATAAAAATCTCAAAGAAATTTCCTTTTTTTTTGTTAAAGTTTTTTTATTTTTATTACCTTATGCTTAAAATTCATTTACTTTTAAAGGAGTTTTATTTATATAATAATCTGGTTTGTTATAAATCTTGATCGATTTATTTTGCATAACTACGTGCATTTGTAAACAAATGACCCCCCTCTTCTCTCTAAAGACTGTTACACGTATTTAAATCATACAATTATTTCTCAAGCATTGACAGAAAATTGATATATCCTCTGATTTTCTTTTTTTTTTGTAAACTGTTCAATAAGTCTGATACATAAATCATTTGGAAATGTTATTTATTTGAGGTCGAGTCGACAATATTCTACTTTCGTTTTTGACCTTGATTCTCTGAACACCACGTGGGCTTTGAAAAAGAACTTCAAAAGATATACTGTTTTCCAGATTCTGAACAATATGATCTACTACACTTTCTTTAATTTGACTGATATTATTCCATAACATAAGATTGTCATCCTATCTGATTGTCTTCACGTTTTAAAAGCCAAAAAAAAAAGCCAACGCGTTAATGCCCATAGGAACGTCTCTATTGTTATCGTTTAATGACCACCGGAACTTCTCTCTTGTTATCTTTGAAAAGAAAGGATGCATTTTGACTTTAAATAGACAACCAATCAGTGACCTGAATTCATGTGAACTATATTTAGCCCACAGTAAACACTGACTTTTCACCCTTGTTTATCGTGACCGCGACTTTGCGACAATACATCTCTCGGCTGCCTGTAAACATTTGAAAAAGATATTTTTTATCTTTTTGAATTTATATTTTTGTCAGTGAAGTAGCCGGCACTTGAAGCCACCGAAAGCCCTGATCATCAGAATCCTCTCAATTTTAAAGGTACGTAAATTTCGTCTTCTATGTAATTTGAAATTGCCGCCAACTTATTAATAGACAACTGACGTATGTAATACGTATCGATGACAAACAATATTCCTACGACTTTTGCCATTTGGGAAATGTAAACGACTCATCTTTATAGATTTTCGGCGACCAAATTTTTCATACAATTGTTCTTTGGCATCTTAGCCAACAGCACAGGGGATAATAAACTTATATAATAGAAGGATTTCTATCGAGCACTACTTCCTATGTGCAATTTCAAAACTTTTGGGAAAATCGACGACCATTTAACGTTTTTATGATAATATTTTTTATATTCCAGAATAAAAAGTATGACAAAAGTGTCCAATTAGTTATAAATAACATGATAGCCAGCCAGATAATAAAAGTGGCACATATTTCAGCATTTATTGGGTAGAACATAAATCTAGGGTGCTCGCATAAAGCAGCTTAACTGCTTAAAAACCGTGGCCTAAATTAAGAATTTTCTATTTTATTTCAACTAAAATACAGAAAATTAACTTACTTAAAAATATAACAGACATCAAACTGATAAAATCTATTCCAATATTTGCATTTGAAAACGTATCACAGAACGTAGTGTAAATAATCAGCAACAAAATACAGCTGAAAATATATAATGGAATATAGTTAAACACTGTGGATTCAGTAATGTCAGTTATATTCATGAGTTACCATTTATTATGGATTTCATAGGAAGAGAAAACCATGAATTTAAATGCTTGAGGAAATACAAATTGTTAGCTACTTCATAGGAGCAAAAGTTGAAACATCAAAATTTAAGGGAATGTCAAAATAGCAAATATAAAATTGATACCAAAGAAATTAAAAAAAAACATATGGTTCAGCATCAAATTCACAGTAAAAGGAGGTTAATTTTTTAATTATTATATATTTTTCATTTCGGGGACTTTTATAACTGACTATGCTGAATGGGTTTTGCTCATTGTTGAAGGCTGTAGGATGACCTATGGTTGATACTTTCTATGTCATTTGGTCTCATTGGCACTTATTCTACAGCTTCTCATTTTTATAATCAGTCTTGCTATAAATACCAGGAGATTATGAAGCTTCATCAAGCTTTCAGTAACTGTAAGCATTCTTTTATATGGCAAACTGTTTTTTTTTTTGGACAGTCAAATTGTATTGACCATATAATATGTTATTTATACAGCATAATTAAGGCCAATTAATCTCTATGAAAATGAAATGTGCTAATGCCTTTACAACTGCAAATCAGATATCATAGACTAACCATAAGTGGTTTCATTTTAAACTCAGCTAATCACAAACTCTTACATTTAAACAATGAAATTGTTTAACTTCAATAGACCATGACAGAGGGGGCTAAGCCAAATATTCTGCATTGAAATTGAGATGTGCCAATGTTAAAACAACTGCACACCAAATATCATTGTCTTACCACAAGTTGTTCACCTTAAACTGACCTAATAACTAATTTTCACATGAAAACAAAAAAAAATAAACTATGAGTGAGGAGGGAAGACCAAATTAATTTCATGGAAATGAGATGTGCCAATATTAATACAACAATATACGAAATATTATTGATTTAACATAAATTGTAGTTCCAAACTGACTTAAGCACAAACTTTAACAAACTGTTGACTCCAGCACCAGAAACAACATACCCAGGTATTTTGACTCCATCAAGGCACAACAAAAATTTAAGCCTCAGACTGAACCAAAATGTTGATGAAGCCTACAGCGTGTCTAGGATTGCAATGTCTGGCTTTTTCATGACATTTTTAACAGATTTGAAATAAAAAGACAAAAGAGCTATTTTTTTGTATCTTGAAACTGCTATTTTAAATTCTTTGAAAGCTCTGCTTATTCATGAAATGTTAGTTTACCTGCCAATACAACTGAATGGTATATGTTTTCTGTCTAACCAAAGCTTGGCATGTTTTCTTAAGATCTGGCCGAGTACTAGAGGAAAAAGGACTGTTAGAGAAAGTTGTGTGGCTATATTGTACACAGGTACATCAACAAGATTGCCAATCTAAAAGAGAGAAAGTTGTGTAGTTATATTGTAAACAGTCCTATTCACAAGGTTACCAATCTAAAATAATGTGTGAATTTATGAATGTTATTATTTGTTACGATTTATAGGATTTTTTATACAAGTTAAACGAAGAACTGACAAGAATTGTTCCTTGTAGTCATATAGCACTGCTGAGTCTATGTAGAAAATTCAATATTTATTATTTAATAAACATGATAAAGGTAAATAACAGCCAATTTCAACAACATTTTACAATTGACCTTTTATGACTCTTTTCTGCTATTATTTCAGCTAGTAACTCACTATTGTCTTACAAAAAACACTTAATTAAAGCATCATTGGGCTCTGATTAAGTAAAAGATTTTCTCATTGTTATCCTACCCAATCTAGTTATCTTGATATCTTACATAAATTTAAATGTCTTGTTCTTTTAAACTTTCATGAGGAACATGACTCCTTGAATAAATCTACCTGCATATAGAGTTTTAGATATATCAAGGATTTGGTTTAAAGAAAACTTGATTCTTATTATTTTAAATAATTGCATATTACCTCAAATTCTAATATAGTAGTCACATTATTATTACTTTCATGTATTTTCATAATTCTATTGTTTGCATATGTTTCATGATATCCTTTATAACTTACCTATAACTGTGTATGTAAATACTTACAACATTTAAAATCAAGGCTGGTGTAGCAAATATACCCTGAAATGTAAGACAGATTGTTAGTCAGACAGATAAATGTCCTAAAATATTAGATATGTGTACAGAAGACAACAACAGTCCCAAGGAATGGAGGCTTTAATCCGGTAATATTTTGTTTATTCGTTTCTTGTTTCATGGAATTGATTTAAACAAGGCTGCTGTGGGTTGTTTTTTTTTGTAGATTTTAACTCAAATTTTTGACCTCTTTCTTTTTATCCCTAAGATCAACAGTTGTCCCATTGACAATCAAACCAAATTATTATATTTTTTTAAAACATATTTGCTTCCGATAATTGTGTTTTGAGGGGACTTTAAATTCTTAAATGTGGGGGTCTCGAAGAAATTAAACTTACCAAAAAGCTCCCAAGTGCAGAGTTAAATATCGCTGCTGGCTAAAAAGGGAGAAAATCAATAATTAATTTAAACTGCAGTGAAATCATTACAAAATTATACACAATTACCTTTGTTCCTTGAATTCACTGAATTTTAAAGATTCTCTGTGACCAAAAACCATTATATTGACAATTTGACATGTTAATCACAGGTTAGTTATGACACGTGTTATGACAAAAGACACAGCATTTGCATATAGCCTTAAAACCCTGCCACATTCTGTACATGTATGTGCCTGTCCAAAGTCAAAAAGCCTGTAATTCAGCATGTGGTTGTTGTCTGTTGCTGTGAAACATATTTGTTTTTGTTCATCATTTTTTACATAAATTAGGTCGTTAGTTTTTTCGTTTGAATTGTTTTACATTTGTCATTTCTGGGCCGTTTATAGCTGACTATGCATATGGGCTTTGCTCATTGTTGAAGGCCATACAGAGAACTATAGTTGTTAATTTCTGTGACATCTGATCTCTTGTAGAGGGTTATCTCATTGGTAATCATACCACATCTTCTTATTTTTAAAGTCAACGTTCATTATCAGTGTACATACATGTATAAGCACTTGGTTATAGTATTTCCTAAACTTAAAGTTTTATTGTTTGTAATTGTTTGCTCAGCTGAAGATGATTTCATGTGCAGCATTTATTAATCGGAAGAATATTGATGAATTGATTGTTGTTGTGAAACGCCACTCTAAGCACTCTTTGCTGTATTATTGCGGCAAGTTTTAATAGATTGACGAAACAGGAGTACACATTTAAGAAGAAAAAACAAATTTAATCTGACAAGGAGATCTAATAGACAACTTTCGAGTTTGATGCATTTCCGTCAAAAACTTTGGTTTTAGTGAACATCATTTGTTTTTTTAGGAGCATAGTCACTCATTTCAATGTTGAGCCAGTGGTTGGAAAACTATAATGCTATATTGCACAAATTGTTGGGCAAATTAAATTCTCATAATTGACAATCAGCACTGCTGTCATTAGGGAATAGTAATTAAGTACTTACAAAACAAACATTATTTCTAGTTTATCATGCACAATGACGATCACTAAAACGCTTGATGAACGTTAAAAGTGCAGGGATACAGGTGATCCCCTCTATCTGGTAAATGACGTCATTAAGGCGTGCATAATTGACGATTTTTTTCCGGTGACAGATGAACTCGAAAGTGGTCTATTATATTATATTTAATTGAAATATAAGTAAATCAATTCTAATGTTTTTTTAAATGAAAGTCCTATAGAAATTTGACTTGCATTATTTTTCGACACTTTTTTCAACAACAAAAAAAACACACAAAAAACCTGTATGTTTTTATGGAGACGTTTTATCAGCTTGTAGCAATGAATATTCTTGGTATATTAGCATGTTTAAATAGAGCATAAATCTAATTATCCTCCATTCCTTGACATCACAGCCATTTACATTAAGTTGTGAAGTTAGTAAAGACAATGTCTTACGCCAGAAAAGAAAAGTGATTGTTGTCTGACGTCAATAATTCAAGTGTAACTGTTCCCGAAATAATGATAAAGTCTATACATTTCTGATGTCAAAGAGTCATGTTAAAAGTTATCTTTCCTGAAGGAAATCTGTTTAGATGTTTCAAGATGTTTCATAGTATATAAAATAAAATAACTGATCCTTTTCTTACCTCATTGCCACCTATGGCTTTCGTAAGGATAACAGCTGATGAAACTGGAGGTGGCATACATCCTAAAACTTTCAAGCTGAAAGCATACATATGTATGTGTTAAAAGGATGTTAAAAGGATGTGTATTAACTTAAATTAGACTAAATTAGACTAAAGCTATGGTTTATAAATTTACATTTAGACCAAGGCTTCAATTGTTTTTTTAAAATGACTCGGAATTGAAAACCATTTTTTTTTATCCATTGTAACTTAGAACATGGGAAATTTAGTGCTATGTTCATCAAATCTGTCAAAAATATCTGACATCCTAGGCAATATTGGTAGTAACACATGGAGCATTTATCATTGGGCTGAGTTATCTCCCTTCAAATTGGATCAACTTCACATAAACAATTCATCAGGTACAAAATGTATATATGGGTTGCACATGTTGAAAAGGTTTATTTATCTTTTTATTTGGTCAAAGATAATTATACTAATTGTTCCATTCGAAATGTATTTATGCTCCATTAAATATGCATATGGGGTTTTTCAATAAAAACGTATTTTCTTGTCCCAGCCACTTTAAAAAAAATGTGTTTGATCTTTGCAAGTAATTTTTTGTGCAGTCAGTACATTGAATTAGATTTAACATTTTTAAGCAAAGAAACAGTTTATTTTTAGAGGGATTGATAAGATATTGACTCCTGAATGGTCCAAAACAACCAAAATGGCATGTCCCTAGACCGCCTGTTCAACATTCATTCTCTAATATATTGTAAAAAAATGAAGAAATCAATGTTATTTTTACTTTACATAAGTTCTTTAATAATTCAAAAGTATGTTCAGAGCCAACATATTTTAATAAACAGCTTTCAATATAGGATTTTTAATTTCAGAAGGTGTGTCCCTCACAAAATGTCCACTACGAAACGAAGTCATTAAAATTTGCCAATAAACAGTTTTATAAAATCAATGTAATTTTTGTTTGCAAGAGATATAAACATAAGGGTCTTACAAAAGAATTGATGCTTTTATAACGGCAATTAAATTGTTGGTAAGAAAAATTGAGCACATCAAATGGACCAGAGTGATACCGTATTTTTGTTAATGTCCACTACGAAACGGGTCAAATCTCCTTCAGTATCATGAGTATCTGGTTTTAAAATTATGAAAAAAATATCAGTGTACAGCTTAATAAATGCATTGATGAAATACAATCAGTCTTGTTACTATTGCAATATAGGGATTGTGGGGGAAAAAATAAAACAATCGAATATGTCCCCTATGAAACGGTCCCCTACGAAACAAATATGGGAGAAAAACATTTCCTAGTTGACACTACCACTACCATGCAGTCTTTTTTTAATCTTTTTTCAATTTTACTCCATGTGGTGAACCAACGCCTGTGTGAATCATTTCGTTAGAGTCCCTGAAGTGGATACCTAGGTATGCAGGGTTGTCAAATTATGCAAATAAATGCAACATTAAAATAATACCCAAAATTGACAACAACACTTCGAATGGTCTGCAATTTTATTTACTATGGTCTACATGTTTCGCCTGCAAGGCAGGCTTCATCAGGACAATTTCAATTATATTCGTGCAAAACAAATAACAAGGGTTAGTGTCATGTAATTTTTATTATGTTTTTATTAACACATAATAGGGTTGATGTCAACTACGAAACTTCTTGTCCACTACGAAATGGTTTTGTCCACTACGAAAGTAATCAAAATGTCCACTATGTAACATGAGTTGTACCTTCATATGTGAAGTACTGTCTTATCTTTATCGATAAAAATGGTTTTCCAATTCAGAAAAAAATAAGTTTTTTCTAGTATTTAAAGTAAACAAACTGGAATGTCTATAGGAAACATTTAAAATTGCAAAAAATATGTGTGTTTAGAAGAAGTTTCGTACACAAATTATGAAAATAATATCATTTTAAAGAATATTTAAGATTGCACTTTTTGTTTACAAACAGGTCTATAATAGAGGTATTCAAAATAACTCTTGAAATTAAATTTTAGACAAGTTGATTTTCGATTTTTTTTTGGTCTGAAAGTTACGCTTTTATTGAAAAACGCCCATATACTGTTTTTCATTAAGCCATTCTACATTAAGAACTTGCACAATGCAGGATATAATTATAAGTAGTAGGTGGATTCCATGAAAACCTCTGAATTACAGACTCCTGATAATATGTTTTTCCTTACAATACATCTAAATTTTACACAACTTACCCTTGTAAGAGGAGCCCATCAAATGATGACAAAGACAACATGTTCACTAACACTACCATGATGCAGGGGAAGACAATAAATGTAAAACATTGGATAAACAGGTGAATTCTTATCTGTAATACAGCTTTAGTAAGATCCTGGAATAAAATACATAATATATCAAATAAATGTGATGGTACTACATGTATTACATAAACAACCAGCCTGCAGTATAATTATCAAATAGTACATTTCTGGGAATTCACAATTTCACATGTAAAGTTATGTATACCAAGGATATTCTTTTATGATTTTCTTGTCATTTGAAGAAGTGGTGTTGAATTTAGATCTATGTTTTGTTAATATATGTACAACAGGATGATTTAGAGCACAAACAATTGTAACAAAACCTGTTGAGTTGATTGTGGCAGTATGTATGTTGCCATCTAAATGTCTTTTGGTTATTTTTGTCACCTCTAATGTTTTTCATATCTGAATTATGAAGATCATCACAAATTCTGTTGAAGATTCTTGGTTTGTTTTTTTTTCTTTAAAAGCTTTCTGTGGATTCAGCATGTTCAGTCATTATCTTTCATGGTTCCAATTTTCATTGATTGAGGAAAGATATATCTTTGTGGATATTTAATTTTGTTGTTTTGCTCCAGTTTGCTTTCAAGCTTATACTTTGAGGAACAAATGCATACAATACCTATCCCAATGAAATCTATGTAAAAGGGTACCCTACAAATAATGAATTCACAGTTTTTATGCCCCACCTACGATAGTAGAGGGGCATTATGTTTTCTGGTCTGTGCCTCCGTTCGTTTGTCCGTTCGTTCGTCCGACTTCAGGTTAAAGTTTTTGGTCAAGGTAGTTTTTGATGAAGTTGAAGTCCAATTCACTTGAAACTTAGTACACATGTTCCCCATGATATGATCTTTCTAATTTTAATGCCAAATTATAGTTTTGACCCCAATTTCATGGTCAACTGAACATAGAAAATGAAAGTGTGAAGTTCAGGTTAAAGTTTTTGGTCAAGGTAGTTTTTGATGAAGTTAAAGTCACAACTACTTGAAACTTAGTACACATGTTCCCTATGATATGATCTTTCTAATTTTAATTCCAAATTAAAGTTTTGACCCCAATTTCACGGTCCACTGAACATGGAAAATTATAGTGTGAGTGGGGCATCCGTGTACTATGGACACATTCTTGTTTTCTTATACTTTACCTCTGTTTTGATAGAAATCCCACTATTAAAAAATATTATGAAAACAGCCACATATTTTACTGTTATTTCTGGCTTAAGTAACCCTACAAGTAAAAAGTGACATATATATAATACATTTATATCTTTCAGATGGCAAAACAGTCTACTGTAACTGGTCAACATCTATAGCTATATCTATATAAGTAGTGATTGTACATTTGTTAATACAATACAATACAGAATGACAAATCTACTAAATTTTAAGGTGAGGGTCCATATAGAAAATTCTTTGACATAAATGTTTTATGTTCAGTGAACCACAAACCCTAACTTGGCATTTAATAGTTTGCTTAATCATGTGAAAACAACTTTATCATATTATGGTTGATGGTAAATTACCTTCAACCAAAACTTCAATCTTGTGTTTCATCTGAAAAAAATTACTCAGAGACATCCCTAAGTCACTGTGCAGTTGGAAATATTTCAAGGTCTGTCATCTACTAGATGTATAAAAATCAAAAGCATTTTTTGTTTCAGAAAAATGAAATCTTTTATTGAATTTCGGTTAGATGTAAATCTTCTAAATCAGAGTGTTGATAATTAAGGAAAAGTTTATAATATGATATACAAATGTATAACTTATAAGTATAATGGTGTATACATGCTTAATGGTGACCCTCTGCTGTTGTTGTTTTTTATTTGGTCGGGTTGTTGTCTCTTTGACACATTCCCCATTTCCATTCTCAATTTTATGTAACTTTTCATTTGTTCACGTCTTTTAATAACATTATATATATATATATATATATATATATATTTATGCAATAGTTTTTAACCTTTATGAGGGTTTGGATGGGGTTAAATGATTAAAGAATAATGCCCTAAAAAAATAAAGATTAGAGAATAACGGGCAAAAAAAATGAAGATTAGAGAAAAAAGGGGTTAATTTTTTGAAGATTTGAGATAAAAGGGGTTAATTTTTAAATGATTAGAGAAAAAAGGGGTGAAAATTAAATGTTTACAGAATAACAGACCCTCCCATCCAGACCCTCCTTTATGAGGTATTTCTACTTTTTTTTTGAAAGACCTATAATATTGCTTTTGTTAGAAGATGATAAAATTTGTTCGTGGCCACTTTTTTCTTGCGATGGTTTGATTTTTCATCAGATGTTACTCAGATCTATGGTACATGTATATGACACCCAGTATATATAAATGCATTTGAAACTGACCAGTGGCGGATCCAGAACTTTTCATAAGGGGGCATTGCTGACTGACCTAAGGGGGCCCCGCTCCAGTCATACTTCAGTGATTCCCTATATAATCAAACAAATTTTTCCCACCAAAGGCCCACCCTCCCTTGGATCTGTCTATGCTGACACTACTTAACCAAATTAATTTTCCTTGTAGGAGTTATCTCCTCAAACACTGTTTTTCTAGTAATCTTGTTTCATATATATATATACAGCAAAACCGAAGAAGGAACTGACAAATTTATTTTCTAAATTGCTCGTTACATCCTGAGGATGTTTTTTTTAAGTTTGACCAAAGAGGCATATATTCTACAGAGATGATTTCCATTATATTTTAAATTATATATAATATGAGAGTTATTACCTCCTTTAGCTCCAATATGAGGGAACAGGTGAGCAAAAAATATAACAAATACTATTCCTGTTAAAAAATAATGTCTCCTTAAAAGAGACACAAGTAATGCTATCATTTGGATTCATATGCAGTTGTTAAAAACTAAAAGAAACAGTTTTCAGTGTCTTTAAACTTTTTGTCAAATTCCCCCAACCTAAGATACATGTGGCGGAAGTGCCCTACAACACCCAATCTTCTCCACTTACGCAGATAAAAAAAGTTTCAAATTTACAAGCAAACTTTCTTAATAGAAACATAGACTTTTAAGTTCTTATCTAGAATCGAGATTTAGATAATTTTGATTGTTTAATTATGTTCAATTAAATGTTTTCCAAAAATGGTCGAACAACGATATCATTCCGCAAGAATATCCGGAATTCGGAAAGATGGCGGCTGATGTGCGAGCAAGAACTGACAAGCATGGAACAATAGCATTTACTCTACCTATATCATGTCAAATCTGTTTGGGAAAAGTATGAATTTCAGTTCTTATTGATTAGATAAGGTTTTCGTATTTTATTTCTCTTGCACTATCACACATAATTGTATTGGCGGTTAGCTATCGCCGGTTTCTAGGGAAGCCAACTACTTTTTCCAGTTCTGGAGATGCACGAATTCGTGAAAGACAGTATGTTATTGAATAAGACACCCAGAATTGTAAAAAAATAAGAATTCCAGCCTTTGGAAACTTTGTTTATACAATGAAGTCTATTTAGATTTTGGGAGTCACTCTTCAGTCTTTGTCAACAAGTTGATGAACAAGTTACTGCAAAGCCAAAAGTGCCAAAACTGATGATTCCAAGTTGTTGCTGGAAAAAGAAAAAAAATACTGGACCAAATGAATCATAAAATATATATAGAGTATGAAGGAATTATATTTTTAAGTGGTGTCTTACTCTTACTTGTTTGACACCCGAGTTTCTTTTATCCCGTTAAAAAAAGAATAAAAAATAAAATCAATTTTTTGCATGTGAATTGCAGTTGCTTCAAATATATGTTGTAAAAATAATGTAAATATAAATATAAGTTAGTGAAACATCTCCATTAATCGTGATAGGGAGTGTACATGGATGCCACTGTACCCTCTTAGCTTACGAGGGGTTCTTCGGATATCGGAGGCATTTACCAGTACATACATACAAACATACATATGTGCACTGCAAACCATAGATGAGAAAGCCAAATAAAGGTTGTGTAGGTAGTCTAAAAGAGCAACATTTGTTATCAATCAAACATTTGAAAAAATATTTGTAATTCCTTATAAATACATACATGACATAAGATTAGGCCTAAAAAAAAATAATGTGTGTTTCCGATCACCCCCTTAAAATTTTGAAGGGACAGAAGGTAGGGATTTTTTTAAATTTTTTTTTTATAATATTATGCTTCATTGTTTAAAGGCATGGACACAAGTTTGGGATTTAATAGAAAGAGATTGATTACCCACTTTAAAAATCTCCCTGAGACAATTTTTAGTTTACCCCTTTTAAAATCTCCCTGAGACAATTTTTAGTTTACCCCTTTTAAAATCCCCCTGATATAACTTTTAGTTTACCCCCTTTTAAAATACCCCTGAAAAAAAACTAAGTCCAAACCTGAAAAAAATTTGGGCAGCACTTCCCCATGGAAATTGGCTTTTTAAACCCAATTCCCCTATTTCAGGACCAAAAGTTTGGGATTGTCAGAGAAAGAAATTGAGAAGATGTGGGGCAGATTCATTTATAGGAACATGAACCAAACATCATCCCAAACCTACAGATAGACAAATATATTATCAGAGATGCAAACAGTTTTTTTTTCCTGTCAGACATTGGGGCCTTCAGGGTACCAAGTTTTGCCAGACCCATCACATTTCTGCCAGACCTATATTTTCACTCAAAATTATCTATTTTTGTAATATTATGAAAAAAAACCCAGCCCCCCCCCCCCCTTTTTTCCATTTTACCATCCCTTTAGTAGATGTAGAGTATAAAAAGTATTATCAGTTTTACCTCAAGAATTTTTTTATTTTTCATGAATAAATGTTAGCAGTTAATAATAATTTATTTGCAAAAATACACCCATATGGGTCAAGCAAACACAAATACAACATTTAATACAGACAGTGAAGAATTACAAATATAAACATAAAAAAAAAACATAGTAATAAATGGTAATTAATGTATCCTTTGATGAACATGGACCTCATTTTCGCAATTCTAATGATTGCTTTATAAAGTCACCAATTTCTGTCAAAAGCTCAGATTTAGGATTTAAAAGTTGTTTTAGCTTTAAAAGTGGTTGATAATTTGTAAAATCAGGATTTAAATTATTAATCTTTAAAAATAAGCAATCTCTTAAAGTTGAGTTTAGTTTGCAGTATAGTAAAAAATGGTATTCATCATCAATTTTATTACAAAGTTTACATAACCTTTGATCTCTGGGTACATTTTTATATCTTCCCATTTCAACTTCTAGGTTATGGGTTAATAAAAATGAAATTCTTACTGTTTATAAATAACAATGAAATGTAACTGTTTTCTCTTAAGGGGTTTCCCGAATTTTCCCGCCAAAAAGCACATGGCTTTCAACAATTGTAAACAAAGCATTCAATTTGTGATCATGGATTACAGCTTTAATTAATTGAATTTGGATATAGATATTCAACTTAAGGTACAGTCAGGCAATGTTTTTAATTTTTTTTTGGAATAAAACTAATTTGAAAGAAAAGTTTAAAAAATAAAACAATTTTTGACATCAAAACAACAGACGATCTGAAATATAATATGAATATTCAGTGACCTATATATTTTTAGAACTCTGCTAGGGGTCAAAGTTACATCATTTTTCAAGCCAATGGTGTGTATTCTCTGTTACAACTAATCAACTGCGTTTGATATAAATATTTCAATAAATTGAGATGTCAAAACTTACCATTTCAAAACAGAAATTTATACTGCAAAAGGTTTATTTTTTTATTTTTTAAGGAGGGATATTTGGAAGTTGTGTCAGGCTATAATATTTATCATTAAAACAGTTTGAACTCCCGATTTCTATTATGTAATCGAAGCCTTGCATGTTGTTCTATCTAATAATGCAACGTGGTTGTAAAATCACAATTTTATAAACAAAATACTCTGCTGGGACCGACAGGGAAATCAGTTTTGGCTGACCCAAGCAGACTAAAATATTGCCGGCCATCAGGTCCTGCAAAGCAACTAGTTTTGCCGGACCTGCATAAATTCTGCCCCTTAGGTCCGACAGGTCCGACGATTAGTTGCATCTCTGTATTATATACACTGTACCTGGCAGGACACTTTCTTTTGGCAAAGCATCTGTGGCTTTTCATCAGAATGTCTAAAGCGTTGATTGGCTGACCAGTTTCAGATGGATTAATATCATGTTCTTTTTGAAGAAGGGTCTAGCATGAAAATTTGATAAATTTAATTCCAAAAGATTGCATTGTTCCAACAGCTGTGTTATTGTCATCAATCCCCAGTCAGTTTTGCCGGTGGCCGAGCACATAATTTGTGTTGTGTATTTTTTTTCATCGATGTTAGACATTGGATGAATTTCATTGCTTATGTCAAAAAGGGTGTTACTCTCTGTAAAATTTAGAAATATTTTTTTCTCCGCGAAATGGTCACACTTTCCGCATTGAACATGAATAGGACGCGTTGTGTTGCCATGTTCAAACACTGACAAACGAAAATAACTACTGTGCATGCTCCCGCATATATAATTAGCCAAGAAGATTCCACTTTCCAGTACATTCTAAAAATAAGCCTCGAGTTTAAAATTAGCGTTGTTTTCATTTGGGGCGATAAAAAGATCGAGGGACTTAGAATTTTTTATTTTCTTTCAGAAAAAACAGTCGGTAGGTATACAAATTAATTTTTTTCCCACATCAGCTTTAAAAACTTATGAGTCGGGGGTCTGAAGGACGGTCGGTCAGGTGACCGGAAATACAACATTATTTTTTTTAGGCCTTATTATGAACTTTGCATACAAGCTTAAGGAACACATCACAAAAGTGTTTCATATGAAACAAAAGTAAGAAAATAAAATCCTCCCTTCCCCCTTCTTTATGCTATTGTGAAGGGGGCATTAAGTTTAATCATTGTCCGTCCATAATGCTCATATATATGTCCCTTGATTGGTTTCCGTTCACTAACTTTAGTTTTGAAACTTGTACATGTTGTACACAATGAATATAAGCACAGAACATGGGTCAAGTTTGAATTTTTGTGGCGTCACTGTTATCGTTCTAAAGTTATGCCCACTTTATTTAAATGGAAAAATTGCTGAATTCTTGTTTCCGTTCTCTAACTTTAGTTTGCCTCTTGAAACCAAAATGACGAAATGTTATGAAACTTATGCACAATGCTTATTACTATTCTCAGATAAAGTTTTAGTTTTGGTGAAGTAACTTTTTACAATTCTAGAGTTATGCCTCTTTGAAAATGGAAAAATTGCTGAAATATTCGTTTCTGTTCTTACTTAAGTTTGCATCAACTAAATGATATGAAATGTATACACCATTCTTATTACCCCATAACTCAGATCAAATACAAATTTGGGTAGTGCCACTTTTTCAGTCGTGAATATGTCCCTTATATATGCAAGTGCCGAAGCAGAGGCATCATCTTTCTTATTTATCTGGAGGAAAATCTAATTAAATTTAGTTGGCCAATTGAACTTAGTAAAAACCATTGTTAAACTTGACTGTTGTTAAAAATGTTATATTCAAAAGTATTCTGTCTTTGCCTACCAATATACATTTGATGTTTAAATAACAAAAAAAGATGGCCATTGATTGTATTCACTTCTTCATTATGAGTTTGACTTTGGTATCTTCTGTCTCTCTTTTATATTTCTATTTTAGCTCTTTGTTTAAAGCAGTTGAAATACAATATAAGTAATGATGTAGGTTATATGTACATTCTTTGATATGTGAATCTTTATTTCAGGTGAAAAAGCCAGTTTTGTGTCCAAACAATCATGTTTTCTGTTCGCCATGTATGGATGTTTGGTTGGAAAGAAATAAACAATGTCCTGCATGTAGAACAGATATAAACACACTGAAACCTTTAAAGCAGATCATAGGTAAATTTTAATGATGTAATCACAAGAAAAACAAAAAAACTGAAGGGATGGAATATGTGTTAGTTTGAAACATGAGCATAGGCCAACAAATATTATTTAGCTGAAGAAATTTGTTTCAAGTACATAGCTATTCAGAAACTACAGTGCTAAAACAAAAGCAAAAAATAACTATAAATTTTTCCACAAGTTTTTAGAAACTTATAATTTCTATAAAATCAATTCCAGTGCTGATACAGAAAAATTGAAATACAATATAAAAAACATTTTTTTCACAATGCAAATTCACATTGTACCTAAACCTGCTGCATATATCATATTTTCATGTGTATTTTAAATTTATTCAGGTGGACTAAATCATATAGAAAACGACAAGGACAAAATGAGTAATCCAGATTTAAGAAAAGCAAGATTTGACCTACTATTCAAGGAATACGAGGTATAGTATGTTATTATTAACTTTCCACAATCCAAAAAAATCTCAGAATATCTTATAAACCATCAATCAAAGGGTTGTGAGCAGCTAAATAGCAGCATTCAAAGGGAATCAACCAATAATATTACACTTTATCCTGCAATTGGGTGTCCTACTATACAGATACAGCCCTACAGATATCGCTATGCTGTATCTGTATACTATACAGATATCGCTTTAAAGCTCCGCCCACTGCCGGACTGAGTATTGCTTGAACCCGTGTGACCTCAGAATGTGTATTCCAGTTGCATTCCAATGACGAGGACAATTGTCGATTTCAAAACTTGAATGTGTCCGATTGTCTTACAAAATCAACCATGTCAATTTCAGCATGCATGTATAGTGAATGACAAGTCTGAAGCGTAGGACAACTCGTACACTTCTGTTTCAAATTTGACAATGTTTTGTTAATTGTTTTTACTGTTGAAATTAGTTGTTATGTTAAAATATATAATTATTTACCTTGAGCGATGTATTATTGTTGACCATTCGAGATTCTTTTTTTGCGAACCCGTCTTCTGCGTAATGTGTGATTTTGATATTACTACGCGGGCCTCAAGGGATTACAAATCGAAAATAAATGCTAAATATGATAGTTTTTGTGTCTTACAAAACACAAACAATATACAGAATTAATTGCAGGATAAAGACAATAACTGTTTAGTGTCTTTAAATATCATCTGTATTTGTACTCGGCTCGAAACAGGTGTAGTAGCTCGCTAAAAGCTCGCATACACCTTGTTTCCTAGCCTCGTACAAATACAGATGATATTTAAAGACACTAAACAGTTATTGTCTATGTTTCATGGTTGTACGTGTATTATACAGTCTTCACGATGAACTGTTAAATCTACAGGCCCAAAGCTCAGTTTTTGAAAAATTTTAGTTAGATTCTGTTGGCCTGTAGATATGATTTTTACAGGCCTGAGAGCAATTTTACAAGCCTGGGCTGCAACTCAGTAGACTGTGTATATGAATTATGAAATTTACAATGAAAAATAAATGCCAGTCTATGGTCATTCATTTTAACAAATAATTCAATTAAAGAGAATAATAAAACCAACATGGTTATACATTTCTATAATTAGTAAGGTTTTTTCCTTATCTGTTCCTTCAGATTTTACCTACACAAATTAGATTTCAGACATGATAAAGCAAAACTTTATACAATGTATGTCTAAAGAATGTTAAAAGGCAAAACTTCATGTAAATGCCTTTAGTCACAATGTGGTTGGATTGAAATAACATTTCTGATAAAGAATGTTCTTTCTAAGTGTAGCCTTTTGTATTAATAGTACATGTAATAAAACCAACTCTTGAAGATTTTTAATTTTTAGGATGAGTTTGAGAGATTGTCATCTGAACTTAATCTATTCAAAGCAGAAAATGAAATGCTTAGAAATCAGTTGGCTAAAGATGGAAACAGAAAAGTTTTAGGCCCAAGGGATAAACCTTCTGACGCTACAACTATGTTAACTTTGACCAAAAAGTTACAGGATGCACAAAAACTGTATGAAAAGGTCAAGTCAGATTTGTCAAAGGTTAAAGAGGTAAAATTTAATCAACGTTTAAATTTGATGGCATTTATAGTACCAATTTTTTGCACCAGATATGGATTTTAACAATTAATGCTATTCAGTGATGCTCAAAGAAAATAAAAATAAAAATCATAAATCTCATTAAAATATTTCCTAGCTGATCAAACTAAAAAGGACCTAAGTAAAAATCAAATCTAAATAACAAGGTTTTTAATGATTTGCCAAAATGAACTTTATATCATGCTTTATGTGTAAACACCATTCAAGGGGTCACCACTTAAGGTATGGATCACATGTTTTTTTTTCTTGCTTCAGGTAGTCATTGTAGTGTGAAATTGTCATATTATGTGTAAATTATGAATGGGACAAAAAAACATGTTTATGTGATAGAAAGTAATATGAGAAAACTGAATGAGTTTTGCTATAAGATATGAAGACAGCTCTTACAAAATTATGTCAGAAAATAAAAAGAAAAAATATGTTCATGGAACTGTTTTTTGAAACAAAATAAATAGATGTACATGCATGTTTGAAAGGAGTAGGGGCAACAAGGCCCTTATTTGGCCCAAAAATAACTGCAAATTTAAAATTTATCATACATATTTTTAAATTACTGAAAAGTATCTCAGGTAGAAGGTATTCAGAAAAACTAAATAATTTTGGACATTGAACAAGTTACCATGGCAACAAATCATGCCTTAACTTGCATATTTTGTAAAATTTTGTGTTTTTCTTTGTTTTTCGTCAAATTTTTAAGTATATTTTCGATTGGAAAAGTATGTGCGCACCCAAGAAACAACTTTATAATTTGTGAGATTTTGTCAATAGTAATAATAAAGCTTCTGTTAAATTATTTTGTTGTTTCTTGGCTGCGCACGATGTTTCCACAACAGAAATAAAGATAGAAAACTGCATAAATTCTGAATTTTCATCGTTTTTGTGAAAACAGTACATATTATGACGTAATTGTGACGTCATCACATAAGAATCTTAATGTTTTTCATTTATATTTCTTGACCCTATGCATTTCTAAAGATTATGTGCCAATTTGTAAAAGTTATCAAACATTTTATTTTCTTGGGCCAAAACCAGGCCTTAATGCCCCTACTCCTTTGTGGTATCTAAATTATCTCCCCTATTATGGCCAAGTTGTAAAAAATTGAATCAAAGAAATATTGTCTATTTAAAAAAAATCCTAATTATAAGATAAAACACATAATTTCTTCATTTCTAGAGATTTCTAATACTTTCTGTTAGAACATGTGGAATAAAGAATTTTATTATTTGTTATTTTCAGGAAAATAGTTCCTTGAAGGATGAAAATATTAACCTCAACCATGAAAATCAGAAGCTAAGAACTGAAATGTCTAGCAGATCTCCACATAGGTAAGATTAAAGTACAGACAATTCCTTTATTTAAGTATCATTGCAAATAACAAAGGGTTTGAACTCTTAAGGATGTACACCTCTGAGGAGCCAAAAATTTCTAGAATTAAACTTTTTTCCTTAACCTGATTTTTGGGTTTATAAGACTGTAACAAAATAGTTGGTGAAGAAAAATCATATGGTGGTGAACTTCTTTTTTTGCTACGGCCCTTTGAAAATGCCCAATTTTGATGATTTTCCCATTTTTCATTGATTTTTACCTATTTTTGGGCAACTATCGTGAAAAAAATCACAGTTCCACAATTAAACTTTTTTTTCATACTTTCTATAGAGATGAAGTGGACCAATCTGAATAGATTTTACTTAAAAAAACTGTAGGTAGGTGTTAATATAAGAAAGTTTTATCATATGTTGACGCTTTTTTGTGTAAAATTTACCATGCTGTCAATTTTGTAGTTTTGTGATTTTTCTCAGTTTTAAGAACAAAATGCATATTGTTTCAACTTTTTTGTTATAAATGATTGAAAAAATACATATCTAAGAAATTTGAAAAGACCAAAATGTTATGGGATGTACATGATTCTTGTAAAATTATTTTTTGTATCCCTCATCCATTTCTCAAATTTTTGGCTAAAAATACTGACTTGATTGGTCGTAAAATTTGAAAACTGGATTACTCAAAAACCATTCATTGTAAATACACAATTTTTTCACAGAGTTATGTTTGATTATAATATTTTAAAAAAATCATCGATATTTTCCACTTGTATCACATGTTTTGGAAATAATTCAAGAATGAGATTTCAACGAGACTGAACGAGACTGTAAAGTCAGAAGAATACATCCTTAACCAAATCAAACTATTAAAATTGGATATAACTAGTTT
The DNA here is from genome assembly GCF_965363235.1 of Mytilus galloprovincialis. Lineage (NCBI taxonomy): Eukaryota > Metazoa > Mollusca > Bivalvia > Mytilida > Mytilidae > Mytilus > Mytilus galloprovincialis. Next base: position 74,806,128 of record NC_134845.1, on the reverse strand, counting down.
TACTCATAGCACACAAAGACTACTTGGAGTCTAATAAGTGTGTCTTTGTCTATAGCGAGGATCAATATATTTGTCAAAAAATTTTCATTCATTTCTTCTTTTAGAAATTCAAAGATGTGCTGATCAGTTTTCGGACTGTCCAATTCACACCAAGAAACATGCATTATAAACTTGTATAATAGTTATATACAAAATAAACTACATGAAATTTGTCACACAAAACGAAATATTGTATTTATGGAATGAAACCGTTTGAAGTTTGAAATGATTTTATAATTCAAATTCCTCACAAGTCTACAATGCTATTTCAATTCTACAATCCAGAAGAGTCTACTTGACTATAGATTACAAATAAATCTGGATTTACATAATAGGTTTTATTCTGATTATCATCATATTCCTAATTTTAGAACTTGTCAAAGTGTCTATCCACCAGACATCAAGCCAGTATTCTTTCATCATTTACAAAATGAAATCATATATATAGGTCACAAGCTAAAATGTACACCATTATTGCAATGTTCTCATTTACTGTAAATTCAGAAATTATTACATGCATTTATTATTGCCATTTTGTAATTTAAGACTAAAATGTGACTAATTTTTGCGAAATTGAGAAAAATCCTGTTAAAATTTAAAAAATTTCAAAATGCTACAGTGACTTGACTGATAGTGTTGCTATCCAACAATTGCAATTCATTCAAAATTTTGACCAAATTGCAATTTGTTTTATTAAACCAAATTGTTCAACTGGTCAGAAATTTGAACAAATTGTTCAGTCAAAATGTGAAAGTGCAAGGTGATAAAATAAATCATACTTACAATCCTATAAGACTTTAACTCCACTGTGTTGATGTTATTTTTAAATTAGTTTATCAATCTGTATAGTTATATATAGCTATTACCATACTAAAGGTGAACTGTTTTATTTGTAATTGCTATAAAAATGTCCAAACTAAGCTTTTATATAGTTTTTCTTTCAAAATGTATTCTATATTCATAAGAATCACACAGTATATGAATAAAAACATCATATTGAGTAAAATAATTTGTAAAATTGCAATATATTTGTAGGAAGGGGAGATAATCTTTTTTGGTTTCAAAAAGTCTTTATTCAAAAGAATAGTATTTTAGGTTATTTCCCAAAGGAAACTTATCAATAGCATATTGTTATTTCACATATAGTTTACTGAATATATGATGTATTATTTTAAATGATATATGATTCTTATAAATATAAAATCCTTTTCGAAAGAAAAACTATATAAAAGCTTAGTTTGGACATTTTTATAGCAATTCAAAATAAAATAGTTGACCTTTAGTATGGTAATGGCTATAATATAACATATATGATATAATAATTATACCAATTGCAACTCATTCAAAATTTTGACCAAATTGCAATTTGTTTTATTAATCCAAATTGTTCAGCTGGTCAAAAATTTGAACAAATTGTTCAGTCAAAATGTGAAAGTGCAAGGTGATAAAATAAAATATACTTACAATCCTATAAGCCTTTAACTCCACTGTATTGATATATTATATCATATATGTTATATTATAGCCATTACCATACTAAAGGTCAACTATTTTATTTTGAATTGCTATAAAAATGTCCAAACTAAGCTTTTATATAGTTTTTCTTTCGAAAAGGATTTTATATTTATAAGAATCATATATCATTTAAAATAATACATCATATATTCAGTAAACTATATGTGAAATAACAATATGCTATTGATAAGTTTCCTTGGGAAAATAACCTAAAATACTATTCTTTTGAATAAAGACTTTTTGAAACCAAAAAAGATTATCTCCCCTTCCTACAAATATATTGCAATTTTACAAATTATTTTACTGAATATGATGTTTTTATTCATATACTGTGTGATTCTTATGAATATAGAATACATTTTGAAAGAAAAACTATATAAAAGCTTAGTTTGGACATTTTTATAGCAATTACAAATAAAACAGTTCACCTTTAGTATGGTAATAGCTATATATACCTATACAGATTGATAAACTAATTTAAAAATAACATCAACACAGTGGAGTTAAAGTCTTATAGGATTGTAAGTATGATTTATTTTATCACCTTGCACTTTCACATTTTGACTGAACAATTTGTTCAAATTTCTAACCAGTTGAACAATTTGGTTTAATAAAACAAATTGCAATTTGGTCAAAATTTTGAATGAATTGCAATTGTTGGATAGCAACACTATCAGTCAAGTCACTGTAATTTGAATTATTGCGAATATAACCATGGTACATTATTTTGCAATTATAAAACATCGCAATTATTTCTGAATTTACAGAAGATAAAAAAACATAATGTGTTTGTAGTTTTTAAGCAAGTTTATAGTTGAATGAATTACATAAATCTTTGTACAACAAAAAATGATGCAACATGCATAACAAAATACATTGAAAATTTGTGTAAACTTAAGCAGACACTCTGAAACAATTGTATATATTTCAATAATTACAACACAGTCATGTATGTTTCAGAAGAATCTTATTTTGATTGGGTAGCAACGCTTGCAGGTCATACTAAAATTATTGATCGTGTGCACATTTCTAGAATAAATGCTTCATACTAAATGTGCTTCGGTCAACACTTTTACTCCCCAATAAAATTACAAAAAAAGCATTCATTTTTTTATTTAAGGTTTATTGACTTTTTTGTTGTCATATTTTAGATACGGAAGAACTACAGTTTCAACCCTAGAAACAAAAGTGCAGAGTTTAGAGAAAGACAATGGGAGACTAAATAAAGCTTTGGAGAAAAGTGACAAATACATTGAAGAATTACAGAAGGATGCAGATAATTATAGAGGGAAGGACAGAAACCAAAGTTCAGCCCACAAAGATTACTTAGCCAGCCAAGAGCCGTATGAAAATCCTTCAAAACGAAAGCTCTTTACGGAACCTGTTGTCAACGGTGAGTCTTACAGGCATGCTTTGGATGATGAATATCTTAAGTCATATAAAACTACAAAATCAAACTTAAAAAGCAGCAACGGAAGCATAAACGACAGGGACTATCTAAGTTCTTATCAATCTAAAAGCTACAGTAAAGTTAACGGAAAGTCAGGAAAGAGGGTAACATTTGAATTACCACATGACAAAAATGTCACAACTTCCTTTGACCTAGAAATGCCTAGTCCAATGAAACAAAATTCATCTATCAGCGTATCATCTCCAGTTAAAGGAGTTCTGAAAAAGTCACCAAATGATTCTCTGAATCTGTCAAAACCCAGCAGTATTGAAGACAATAGAAGTTATAAATCTTTCTCTAAAGATGACAGTGATATTTACGTTCCAAAGACTAAGTCTTATGAACGATCCGATGACAATTTATGGAAAAGGTCATCAAACGGACATGATGAGAGTTTGAATGATAGTTTTGCACTTGAAAATCCACGTAAATCTTATAGAACAGATAAAGGATTTGACGACACACAACAGATCCAAAGGGAACTGGATGATTTAGATATTTCTCTTACACCTGACTTTACTGACTGTATGAAGTTACTTAACCGTGCTGAAAAGAAGGTTCACAATCTTAATGATGACTCCAGCATGGATTTGCCGTCCAAAACCTATCAAAATACTGATAACTTTGTTGATGATTATAAAACGAAAGATCTTCACGATTTTAAGTCTAGAGATTCATTACTAGATGATATAGGGACATACATACCAGAGAGTACATATTCTTCTAAATACTATAACAGTAATGGTCCGTCCAGCAGTAGTGATCTATACGGCCCATCTAGTCTTCCATCCTACAGTGGGTCTTATAGAACAGGAAGTGAGCGTACAGAAAGTCCCTTGCCAACAGACATGAAATACACAAAGGACTATCCACAACACAGATCATCTTTGGACTCACTTAACTTAAAAGATAATGATATTGGAAGCACATATTCATCATCTATAAACAAAAAATACCCAACTTCTCTACGTTTTGGTAGAAGTCCATCATTAGATAATTTATATATGTCTAAACCAGCAGAGAGTTTAGTAAGCCATACAGCTGATGACATTCCGAGAGACTACAAAGTAAGAAGCTCACTGCCGAGTTACAGCTCGTTACGTGATGATAGTCACGGTAAGGATTACATGTCCTCACTTCCTCCTAGGCCACAGTCTGTTAGATCACGGTCTTATTCTGATATGGGTACAACGGTTTCTTCATTATCACGTGGTAAACCGGGTATGTCTAATATCCCCAGCACTTACCCCGTTAGTTCTGATGGCATCACCACAACATCCTCAGCATTATATAATGGTGATAAACCTTCACTGTATACAACTAGCACTCACGGGCCGGTTAAAGCACATTCAACATTTGCCTATACAGATGTTGATTTAGGTGTCAATCCAAGAAACAGAGCTTCATCGGACGGTTTGAGAACACGGTCGTCAAGTTTAGACATCCCATTAACAGATTTAACCAAGTATAGCTCTACCACGTCTAATCCTGAGTATCCCGTCTCATTTTCAGGTACACAGTATACAGATTCCAATACAAGGTACAGTTCCTCATCATATATACCATCGTCTACAGCCTCCCTCAAACCTATACAAGAATCGGCCTATAGCTATATCTCCAATAGCTCAAGTCTAGGCAACGGTACAGACTCTTACCTTCCAGAACCAAAGAAAAGATTGTTTGACTCTAGTGATGACTTAGAAATGTCACTTAGTCCTATCAAGGCTACACGTAAAATGTAAAAGATCATGTGTAATTTTATTATATTTATTGAAGATATATCACATGTTAAATAAATTGTGCTGTACATTATTAGAAATTTATGCTGTTCTTGCAAAGGTTTTATAGCTACTTTTAAAATTTTAAAAATTGTTCAGCATGTCATAGAAATGTCAATTTTATATTTTGGCTAATATATTTTTAGGTTACAGTTATTTATTGAATTTTAAAAAAAAAAATGGCTAGAAAGATTTTAAAAAATGTTTTGAGCATCAAGTTTTCAGAAAACTTTGAGAAGACCAGATTTGTTGGTTTGCTCAAATGTTTTAAGCATAGATCAATTTTAAACTGTTATTCTAGAATTGTCCAAAATTTATGTAACTGTTGATTTCACAAAGTTGTATTTTTGTGACCTTGAACTACATTGTATGAATTTAGAATTTTTTTGTACAAATGTCTTTAATTTAATCTATTTTATATAAGATTTGTCCACCTTTGTAGATCATTGATTTTTTTAACAGTTGATATTGTTTACAATTTTATTATTATATTTCATGTGATTACCTGATGATACATGACCCAATCTTTGTAAACTTGTACTGTATTTATAAAGACAAAACATTTGCAGCAATTATCAGGTTGAAACATCAACTAGAAATTTTGGGTAAAGAACATATGTGATGGTATGACAAATGACACTTGATTCTAAAATATGATTTTGTGTCTTCATCCTACTAAACTCTGTTGAAAATGTCAAATTCAATGTTAAGCTGTCATCTACTGTTTTTATACATATTTTTTCTATCTGTATAAAGATTCTGTCATAGATCTGTCAATTATTATTTTGTGCCATTTTCTGGTTTTCATCATTCTAAGTAACCATTTGATATTTTGACACCTTCTTATGTAAAGTCCTTCCCTATTTGTAATTTAAAGTCAAATGACTAAATTGATATGAGTTCCATTTTTATGGCTAGGAATTAACTTTTTAAACCAGAAGCAAAACTTTGGTTTGTATCCTACAACAATTCAGCTATGAACCTGAATATTCAAAAGAGCAGAAAAAAATCCAGTTGATTTGATTATTAGAATATTGTATAGACATGCTATCATAGACATGAATCATAACATTCTGCACTTTTAGAATTATATATATCTTACCATACATGTATTAATGTAAGAGTGAAAACCTTAAGATTGTTTAACTATGTTGTTTTTTTGTTAGCAATGCATTTAATGGATTGACACATGCTGTCAGAAGAAACTAAATGGGTTTTGTTATGTTATCATGTTTCTGTGTCACTAATCTATACCTCACATATTTTTTATAATGGGATTTATAATTTGATGAATCTCTGTTAATCCTGTTAATCAGGATAATCATGATTGTATATTTTGACTCGAGAAAACCCGTTGTTCAATTCATTAAAAGTGTATTTATATTTTCTTCAGACATTTTTTCGTAATATTAGAAAATTGTAGTCTGCCAGCAGCATTATTTTTCAGCACTGTTTGTCAATGAATTATTTGCAAATTTTTGTGGTGAATTTTTTCAAAAAATATCAAAACCAATAGAAATAAAGAAGCAGTTTGTCTTCTTGCAAGTATTGATATTGAGTCCTGTTTACCTATGAATATTAGATTGTAAATTCTTCACTTTATATTTTTGCTTTTTTAACCGCTCTTACAGTTTGGTCAAGTTGATGTACAATGTATTGTAGAAAGTGTTATTTATTGATTTTTTTTCATTGTGGCCAGTTAGTCATACCATTGATAAAATATAGTATTGACATTTAATTAAATTATTATTCATTTTCATACATGTATAAACATAGTAGTAAGTACCCATATGATCAAGTTAAAAAAATGGATGAATTTTGTACATTTATATAATAATGTCAATAGCTCTAAAATATTTATAATGGGTATCCATTGTATTTCTTGGTCACAAAACTTTATCACCAGATTTTCTACAGTATAACTGAAATGAAACAAAACTAAACAGCATTTGCTTAGTAATAAGTGCAGTTGTGAATTTCAATATTTTATGTGAATTCGAAAATATTTTTAAGGTTAAAAGGTAGATAGCTATATAGGAGGAAATTGGATGTCATAAGGACATAGATGCATGACCCAATATTTTATAACTCTACTTATAGTAGTATGCATAATTCACTGCACATGTATATTCCTCTGCACTTGTTTTTATATACATCACACATGAGATGTTATCCATCTCTTTGCATTTAAGGTGTTGGCTATTGTACAAAGCATTTCAAAGCATTTACAGAATTTTATTTCTGACTATGGTGCTATTTAATTTTAACATATATTTTACAGTTGTTTTATTGCCTCACTGGGGACTTATCTCAAATAGAAAAGTGTCCTTGATAACTCCTGCATCTTTTTTTATACTAAAAAAATGAATAAAAATTTAATATTTATTCTCATTTTCATATCTATAAGGGTCAATACCTCTATAAGTATGGCTTTCCTTTCATATCTATAAGGGTCAATACCTCTATAAGTATGGCTTTCAAAATCTGATTTTGTATTCAGCATCAACTTTTATGTTAAAAAAAAATAGGGATAAGGGTCTACAATTTGTGGCAGCCATCTTGAATCTCAGTTAGGTTAGATTTTAGATAAAATTAGCAACCATCAATAAAAAATGCCATTAATTCATGTTTTTATATCATATTCATTGTTCAATTTATCCGTCCAAGAAAGTTTTAATTTTTTTTTAAACTTTAAATGACTTGATTTTTACGATGAGATAAGTATCCACCTAAAGTCTGATGAGGACAGTTCTTTAACTTGTGTTATTGGTCAATCATATAAAAACCTTTTATAGTATTTTTAATGTCACCTAAGTAGAATAATTTATTCAAAATGATGGTAAGAAAATTATTCTTCACAATAATGGTCCATTTATTATTTTTCTCAACATGGTCAACCTGAATTTTATTAATGCCCTGTTTTCATCATTAGTTGTGCATGTAAAGATGCAGACTACTTAACTGATCAAATGTAAATGAAAAATATACTGTGCCATATTCTTAATTAGAAATAAAAATTGTAATTTAATGTACCTTAATTAGAAATTTCTTCATTAATTCATTTTCAGAAAAAGATTGAACATTTGTTTTTTTATATTTTTTTCTCTCTCTAAAAACTACAAAACTCTGAATAAATTTGAATGGCCTTATAGGGACTAATTTTGCGACAGGATTTATTAATTATTTAAGGGAGAATGACCTCTATTAAGGAATGTTTAATAAAGATTGTATAACTTAGTTTATTTTAACCAACTTTACACATTTTAAATGTTTCATACCATATTAAATTATATTAATTGTACAGTAATTTATTCTGTACAGATTCAGTTTGAAATACAGATTTAGCATTGAATACTTTTATTTATTAAATCTATGTATATTGTGTTTAGACTGACTTAACTTTTAATCTTTGTCACAAAAACTGACCAGGTATACTGTAAATACATGATTTTACTTTATGTATGTATAATGAACAGTGAGTTATCAAAAACTACATATTATGCAAGATTTATTGTGATACTGATACATATTGTAGCAGAATAACTGACAAAAATTAAAATGCTAGTTTTAATCAGTGTTATGTTTATCTAGTCACAATATAACTCCCCTTCTAAGATAATATCCCCTTATCTATAAAAATAAAAATTTGGTATGTTTGTCAATCAGACAATTATCTACTAGTGTTAAAATGAAGTGGTTATAAGCTACCACAGGGCCACTGTAAGGTCTTCAACAATCAGAAAAAAATCATTACCTATAAAAGGCTATAAAAAGCCCAGACATAAGTAGTGTTAAACAGAAAAATATAGAGGCCCAATTTATAACAAAATAATTGCAGATCCATCCTTCTAAAATCCACTAGTTAATCATGTTTTCCTAGTAAGACCAGTAGATATTGTGCTGACTTTGATTAGTTGTAATGGAAGATACAGATTGTCTAGAATTATCAACAATATTTTATTTTTTGGGAGTTGTGCAGTAGGTTGTCAGCATGCATGTTATCTCAACACATCTAGTTAAAAGAATTTGTCCATACTGACCATAGTACACGGATGCACCACTTGCACTATCATTTTTTTATGTTCAGTGGACCATGAAATTGGGATAAGGTCTTAATTTGGCATTAAGATAAGAAAGATCATATCATAGGTAACATATGTACTAAGTTTCAAGATGATTGGACTTCAACTCCATCAAAAACATTAACCTGAAGCAGAACAAGATGGATGGATGAATGAATGGATGCACAGAACAGAAAACATAATGCCCATAAATGGGGCATAAAAAGTAACAGGAATTACAAAACATATTACACAGTAAAACAGGCCACTGCAAAACCATACTCCAGAAAAACTACAAAGAAATTCATGGGCCATAAAGAGAGACTTGTTACATGCACAAACAACAAATTTCCTTGTTTTCAAATTGAATGTTCAGTCTGTTTTCCTTTTTTGTAGGCAGTAGGTCATTTGGTGGTGTTGTTTGTTTTTTTTAGTTTATCTCTCGCTTGAAGGAGTCAAAGCGAGACATAGGTATGCTGTGTACGGCATCAATAAGGACAGCGACGTCAGCCTCATCAACAATGTATTAGTTTGTGATTAGGTCAAGTTTATGACGAACCACTAGTGGTGAGTCAAAGATGTTAGGAATGCAGTTGCATTTGCTCATTTCATTACCTTGCCCTGTCCCTCAGTCATGGTCGATTGACTAGGAAATTTTTGCTTAGTTTCATGTATTTGTTTGTGATTAGGTGTTTATGGGGAACCACTAGTGGTAGGTCAATGATATTTGGTATGCAGTTGTATAAGCATTGGATAATTTCTTACCTTTGAGATAATTTGGCCCGCCTCCTCAGTCATGGTCTATTGACTTTGAAACTTTTTCTTAGTTTCATGTAGTAGTTTGTGATTTGGTAGGTTTATGGTGAACCAGTAGTGGTAGGTCAATATTTGGTATACAGTTATATAAGCATTGGCACATCTCATTTCCATGGTGATTGTTTAGCCATCTACCTTCAGTCATGGTTATTGACTTTGAATATTTGTAAAACTTACATGTTAAAGTTTTGCTATTTTAATTTCAATATTTGCATTAACAAAATAACAAAAAAGCAAGACATATCTCTGTGATAACAGTTTATGAATACTAGTATCCCTTTGGTATTTTCTGCTATCAACTGCTGTAAAAGTAAACCATTATAGGTCAAAGTGTGGTCTTCAACACAGAGCCTTGGCTCAAAACAAACAGCAAGCTATAAAGGGCCCCAAAAGTCTGCTTCATATCTTTATTTACATCTAGAAATTAACAAAGAGGATTATTTGAGAACTAAACTTGACAAGTGACTGATGATTTGAAATTAACCATTGTAAATTTCCATTTTTTGTATAGCAAACATGACTGCAGTGCCTGCACTGCATAGCATGTTATTTTCGAGGGGTGTAAATTTTCGCTTATTTTCGCGGATAGATCAAAATTGTCAAAATAAATTCCGCCAATTTAAAAGTGCACATGCAAAGGTATTGATAAAAGTTTTGAATCCACCAAAATAATAACCGCCAAAATATTTCGTATACCTTATTCATTTGTTATTCAATGTAAATCGCGAAAATTTACACCCGCGAAAATAATCCCCTATAAGGTATATACATTGTATAACCCGGTTGTATCTATCATGATTACCTTGATAGAAGATAGCGGCTTACTACAAATATTTTGAGACAGGATTGCAAATTGATAAATTTGAATTGAAATAAAATTGAAGTCTTTCCTTAGAATGTTTTACAGACTTACACATTAGGGTTGTCAGTTATGTATCCATTTCGATATTCACTCTGGTCCTAGTAGCTCAATTTTTACTTTTTTGTGTACCGTTTTTAGAATTATTCCGTCTTTTATCCTTATTCTTGTTAGCCATGAAGTTGTTTTGTTTCACTTATGGTTTTAGATTGCCCCTTTGTTTCTTCTTCTTCATTTTACTGTTGATTCATTGTTAGATAACAAATTTCATGGATTTCATGGTAACCCAGGAACCACAAATTCCAATGTACAAAATGAATTACAAATTTACTATAAGAATGTATGCAGACTTTGGCTAAACCATCAAATCAAATACCCATGAAAATCCAGGACATTTGGTATCCACCATAAATAATGATTATCCACAGTAATACTAGTTCCAGACTAGATATACAAACTCAATAAACAACAAAAACAACAATCAGACAACAGCAACAATAATCAACAAGATTCCTGACTTTGTACAAGAACATAAAGATGATTGCCAAATGGAACTAGATGTACCAAAACTCTGGAGGTATGTGAATTTTTTAATTGTAATATGTACCAAAACTCTGGAGGTATGTGAATTTTTTAATTGTAATATGTACCAAAACTCTGGAGGTATGTGAATTTTTTAATTGTAATATGTACCAAAACTCTGGAGGTATGTGAATTTTTTAATTGTAATATATCATTTCTAAATTTACTTATAGCAGAATAACAAATGCAAATTTACATTAAAAAATCTCTTTTCCTCATAACTTGGCCTTACAATAAATACACAACATTTTCAAATATAGAAGCTATAAAACAACAAAGATTTAAACAGCAGAAAACATTTATCAGTTAAATATATTGTTCTTGCAAGTGGTCAATCATATTGATTAAGGTACGTGACATGCCATTACAAAAATAATAATGAGTTATACAAAATTACTTGCCATAACCCCCTCCCCCTCCCCCCAAAAGAAACAAGATCCTTTAGCAATAAAATGCAATATTTTATAATTTAAGAGTATATTGAAAGTCTATTCACACACCTTATCAAAATTTTATAGAAAACAAGAAGCTGACACCTTAAAACTTGCACAATGTTATTTTATATTTTGTTTGAACTGCATAATCTGTTTTATTTGAAATATTCTAATCAAAACAAACATGCAAACAAAAGTTTTAACTGATCACTTCATGGTAAACTGCCTTAAAACAAAACTTTAACTTGTTACTGGACGGACTAACCACCTGATGAACAGAGAGAGACCAAAGTACATGATGCCCTATCATAGACGCAGAAACATATAATAAAATCTAAGAAATACTTTGATCTGTGCATTAAAACTAGGGTCATTTCAGAAATCGTAAAATTCCTAAATAAAAATTAATTAAACCATCCTTTGATTTGTTCAAAGAAACATTTTCTAATGTTCTGTCAAATACGTGCATATAATTTAATTTATTGTGAACAAACACAATGCCATCAGATGTATGGCTACCACTAAAACCTTTAAAGTATATATTGACCATATACATACCCGTAGCCAGAGGGGGGGGTTCGGGGGGTTCAGACGACCCCCCCCCCCTTAAAACTAAATAAGCACTGTAAAAGTCAATGTTCTGTTCAAATTGTGACTGTTAAAGTCGAGTTCATGAGTCCAAATACCCCCACCCCCTTGGAAATTCCTGGCTATGGGCCTGCCATATATATGAAAAGGTAGAACTGCTGAATTTGGAAATAACTTTAGTTCTGCCTTGGCAACAATGAAAATTTCATAGAGTTCAACAGTTATCTGTTACTGTGTTGTTACAATCTGAACAGGCTTATCCACTTGCAAGACAATAAGTTAACACATGAAAGGTTTCTTTTGTAAGACAGCTTTATCATCAGACACTAGAGTTTATAAATAAATATCTATTTCAAAATACAATACCTATAAATAGATTATTTTATGATAAATATTCAAAACATTTCTTCTCTCTACAAGTTTTACCTATTCTAATATTTAAATTACTAACAACAGTATATTAACATCCATACAATTGTATATATAAATTCAATTTATAAAAAGGCACATAAAACTGCAAAACAGCAATAAAACTTGTAAAGTAAATAAGATAGAAGAAAATTACAAGACATATTTTGAGCTATTTCTAACAAACATGACAATTATATATATATATACCTCATTTACACTGTTAACAGAAAACTATAATTTTTTAAATTATAAAGGTTTAAATCCTATTATAAATCAAAATATTACTTTAACAATGACATGATAAAGATGGTCACATCATTGATATTTGTATAACAGAATCAGATTCTAGATCCTTGCACCTTGCACAATTTATGCTATTTTTTTCATCAAATAAACATACATATTATTTTGTAAATTGAATATCTGAGTATATATTTTATTGATAAATATCTTGAAATGTTCATGAATAGAATGATTATTTTTTTTATCTCTGAAGTACTGATAAGTCTGGAAAATTGATTACTATATATCAAGCCAGCAAAATACCTCCAAAATTGATTGGACATACATGTACAACATAGAATCAAATTGGTTGTTTTTTAATCATGGTCTAAAAAAGGCAAAAAATCCAATATAAATAAAATATTTATTTCTAAAAATATCATCAGCAGGTCCTTAACAGCCAATTCTAAAAAAAGAAAATGAATTAAAAATATTGATATTTTGGAAAAACATTTGCTTCCCTTATCCCATTTCACTATACATCCTAATAACATTTGAGTACACCTTAGCACTGACAATTGATCGTAATGGCTCAAGGAAGGTTTTTATTGTGAATAATGACCACACATAGAAAATATCTAACTCTAATTATAAAGGATATACATATTCCACTACGTTAATGAAGAGCATTTGCTTCAAATCAAACACAAAAAAAAACATTGAAAGAGAAAACATAGAAAATACTCGAGAAAAACACAATGACTAACATGACTAATGGCTTCTATCAATAATCTTTAGTCATCATCAGTATTTCCTGTATTTGCATAATGTATAAGCAGCATTATCCAGCAATGCTAGTTACTGTCTGACTGATTAGAGCTTACAGATCCCTTGTCCAATTCATTAATAACTTAAAAGTAATGCAAATGATAAACTTTTTGGTTAAAAGAAAAAAATGTTGGCACAAATTGAATGCCCATTTGTAATTTGTAAGTCAACCAATTTAAACATATTAAAAAATAAATGAGTTCAGATAAGAAAAATAATACATGATCTGTATGCAGGGAGAGAATAAGCAAAACAATAAAGGTAATCAATCTCATTTTTTCTAAAGAATCTGTATGCTCCATGTGGAAAGACAACAAATTCAATTTCCTAAAAGATACACATAATTTACACCTTTAAATGTTATACACAATTGTAGGTCAAAGAATCATGAGTCGATCCTGAACTTGAGATGATGTGTGCAAGCTCACATGTACACTACAAGACCCCCTACCCTCACTCACAAGTTTGTCCTCAACTACTTTGTAACATCAAGCAAAAAGATAACAGAACTATGGCACAAGTGTTTTTGGTTTTGTTTTATATTTAAAATATATAAATAAAAACATCTTCATTAAAATGAACTTAAAAGCTTGAAAAATTGGTGAACCATTGCATCATTTTATAAATATGAGGCACACGTTACCCTGTAATCTAAACTGAGGCTAATATCATATGTTTATTTCTTTACTGTTTGTCCTTCTTACCTCAAACAAGTATTTCATGCACAGTAAAGTTGCTGGTTAGATAGTGACCCCCCAAAAAAATCAAATAGTTGTAAAAGAAAATTGTTTCTTATCAACACACTTACATTTTCTGCTAGAACAGCCCCAAGGAACAACCAAAAAGTATCAATATTATCTAAAATTCTTCAATTTAATTATGAGGAACAAAGTAAAACAAAAAAAAACACAATATAACAATATAAATAAAATCACAATTAAGTTTTTAAAGTTTCTACTAAACATTAATTTTAAAGTTAGAACAAAGCAGTATTAGCACATGTGGTTTTCCCAAACATTAAATCATAACTGCTGTTTGTGTAACAATACATTATTTCATAGTACTAATATCTCATCTACAATAATAATAATAATAATAAAAAAAAAAAAAAAAACCTAGAAAAAATTCAAGCAGATCTCACAAAATATTACCCCACCCCTTTTTTTCCTCATAAATTTGACTTTGTTTGTTGGTCTTTATCACCAATTTCAGCAATCTTGACTTAATCATAACAGCAAGGCTTCCAAAACGGTCATATATTCCGGACATTTGTGTAATGTCCGATAAAAGTCCGGCTGGGCAAAGCATGAAACGTTTCATATACTTATTTGTTTTCAAGGCTTTCTTAAGAGACGGTCATTTTAACATAATTGGGGATTTTTTTGACCAAACATTTTGCCTTCAACAGCCACACATTTCCGGTCATAAAAGTGACATCACTGGGATGGCCATCTGATTAACATTATTGCCTTTTGTAACTTAGTTTTAAGGGATTAAAATCGGGATCAGATATAAAATGTCCGGCTGGCTCAAATATTTTTTTGGAAGCCCTGCATAACAGCCAGTTTTTTTAGGAAAAAGACCAAGTACCTAAGCCTAAGGAGAACCACACCCTTTGTTTGAAACACTGGCAAAGTAGCCCTACTGGTTTGAAAGGAACAACTTTATATAAAAAAAAAAAAAAAAAAAATTGGGGATATTCTGGACCAAATTCTATATAGTTCCACTGGTTTGGTAGATAGATAAAAGTTAAATACCTTGAAAGATTTTAGACAAAATTGGACCAAAAAGTCCTATAAGTTTGGTTGGCAGGGTTATCAGATATAATTGAATAGGACAATTTCTAGAAAACTTTGTCTTATAGGTTTTGTTGGGAACTTTAAATGTACAACTTATGACTAAATGGATAAAATGATTCCATCAGTTTGATATCTTTTTGATAAATTTTATCTAAAGACATGTCACAATCTATAATGAAAATATATAAAGTGGTTGCAATAATGCATGGCTCTTTGTCCCATATATGCTTATAAATATGAAGTAAATGTTTTGGTTAAAGCAGGGTGTAAGAATTAATGAAAAATATAATGAACTCTCTTAGTCTTTGGCTTTAAGGAGGCTCGAGGGTATAAAAATTTCAGAAAAAAATCAAACATTTGTTTTTCATTACAAATTTTATTTATTTCATTTTGTAGTTGTTACTTAATCATATGTTACAAAAATCATTCAAAACAATCAATTCTTGTTGGCCCCAGATGACTTTCAAAATGTATACATCATTGAAAAGTTCCAAATTATCTCCCTTTGGTGGAAAAATGCCTTTTTTTGGCTCTAAAATTGAAATATCTTTTTCAACTCATCGGTGACCTATCTTTTTTAATATAATTTCCATATAAGCTGTACTTAAACTAAATTATTGTGAAATTTTAGCGATTTCTGTAATAAATTTCTTTTTTTTTATTTCGATATTACCTTTATTTCTCCTATTACTTCAACAGAAAAAAACCACCTTTACAAAAATGTATGCTTCTTTCGAAGGCAGATTGTGAGCGCAAATGAACGGTGACCCCACTTTTTTATTTTATTTTTCTATTAACTATAAGATAAAGTTCATTTATAGAAAAATATAGAGAAATCCTATATAAATGATTTAGACCCGCGAGCCCCCTTAAACAGCCATCATTCATCAAGTTATATTTCAGTCAAAGGCTACAATACAGAATGATAAAACTTGCTACAGTTAACTCTCGTTGTCTCGAACTCGGTTGACTCGAAATTTCGGATGAGTCGAAGTTTTCACGTGGTCCCGAACTTTATTCCATACAAAAGTATGTAATTCGACTCCTGATGAGTCGAAATTGGATGAGTCGAAATTTCGGTTGAGTCGAACTAAATTTACGGTCCCAAGGTTAACAAAAGCCTTCAAAATTCATTTTTTTATCTCAAACTAATACACATTTGTCAAAACATGACCTCCGGGATTTAAATGGATTAAAGAGTTAATCTGACAATACACGTGTAATTAAATTTCCGGTCACTGACCACTGTATTGATTTATGACATGCTATTTCCATGAGTGTTTACCTAAGATTATCTTTTATAGAATTTTTATAAATAATTAGAGATACATTGTTAATGTTTATGAAAAAGTATTTCAAATGTTTACAAAACAATTTATTTGTGATTAAAGCTAATGAGCTTGGGTGTGTATAAAGTGAGGATTATGGCTTCAGTTGATGATCACCTAAAAACTACTCAAACGTGCGTCTTTAATCTTGTTTTTTTTCTTTTGAAAAGAAAGAGTGAGATAAAACAAAATGAATAGAAATCAAAATTTTCTTAAATCTCTTGTATCCGAGAATAAACAATTTTGTCAGCTATAACCGACCTGAATAACGGAACTATCTATTGGAAATTACTCTCTTGGAAAGGCCATAGAATTTTTTTTTAATTGAAACAATTGAACAAGTAAAAATAATGTCATTATAATAATTAAAGACTGTGACATACAAATACATCGATCTGATACTAGAATATCGACCCCTTGTCATATTCACCCGGATTTATTTTTGCTTTACCAAGCTAAGCAAGAGTTGTGTCCCTTAGATTGTCGAACTTCCGGTGTTCGTTTGAGTCGAACTACGTGTATCTCGAAATATTTCTCTGGTCCGGCTGACTTCGACATAACGAGAGTCGACTGTATTTGTAAAAATATTAAAAAACACAAGTTTCAGCAAAAAAAAAAATATAACCAGTTTCTGTTGATGTGGGTTAAAATTGGGTTGATAGACACTATTTGTTTTAATGCATGGTTAGTTTCACACTCAAACTCAAAAGGAAACTCTAATAAAAGCATTACATACCAAATGAAAACACTCAAGCTTTTTTTCTATTTTGCCTTAGTTAATAAAATGGTTACATCAGCATAAAATTCAAATTAAAAATCAATTATACTAAAAGATAAAAGTACTGTGTATTCAAACAATCCACTGGCTTTATATATCACTGAACTGTCAAAGATTGAAGTAGACAGTATTAACTATAACCTTCCTTCACTCCCATTGAACTCCCTCTTTCTTTTCCACAAGGAGCGCAACTTTCATTTCACCTTTGCCTTTTACCTGTATTGAACCACGTTCTTCAAATTCAAAAAAATCTCCAAGGATTTCAATAGTTTTGGATGGAACTTGGATCCTACCCATCACTCCTGTAGAGTACATCCTACTTGAAATGTTTACTGTATCCCCCCAAATATCGTACAATAGTTTAGTTGTACCGATTACGCCAGAGGTTACCTCTCCAAAATTATATCCTATATTCAGTATGAAGTCAAAATTAAATATACTATCGTTAAACCTTTGGACCACATTTTGCATTTCTATACAGAATTCCATCAGCGCCAGTAAATGGCCGAATGGATGTTTGTTTTGGGCACGACTTACATCGTTCAAGCCTGATGCTGCCATAAATGTACTGGTAATTGTCTTTATTTTCTCTACATCTTTAAAACGTTTATCATCTAAGAGATCTTCATAATCACTAACAAGTTCATTCAAGACTCTGAGATATTCACGTCCACCCTGATAAGATTCATCGTAGAATTCATTGAAGTTAACTATAGTTGCAAATATGACTCCTACATCTTTATGGTTTTTGGAGAATTTAGACGTGGTTTTGAGTTGCTCTGAGACATGCTGAGGAATAATATTGTGGAGTAACCAATCAGCTTGTTCCTTATTTTCTTTCATTTGCTGCTTAGCCTTAGCAGCGCCAGAATCCCCATGGAAACTGACACGATAACTAATCTCAAATTCTCGGTTTAGAAACCAGATAAGTAAAAACAACAGTAATATATCTAGAATTAACTCAAAAATAAGTTTATGGTGACCAGAAAAAAGATAAGTTGAATATTTGGTTGCATCTAGGTATGGTGGCATGGTAGCATTACCCGTCACATTTAGAATTACTGACATTGTGGTTGATACTGGCTGTGGTATGACACACAACTCTACACCCAGCAGAATCAGTAATGTTAACCCAGCTAATGCAGCTAACATAGACTTCATCCAGGAACTCAGCATAGTAAAGTTACAATAATGTAACATGGCCATCACTATGCAATAGCAGAAGAAACGGTCTTGAAGCATTGAACTAAGCACTAGCTCACACGACATATTAGAATAGACTGCTATTACGGGTATACTGGCTAAAACAGCTCCGACTAAGTTACGGCAATACCAGCCAGACAGAAAATGTACGCAACTTGGACAGTCAGCTACTTTCTTTTCATGGCATTTAATATCAGTGAATGTATGCACTAATGCCAACACTTCAATTAATAATGAGACAATAAAAACTGTGATCCATGCTATATTCCTGTTGAAGATAATGAAGCAACAGATTGATATCAGAGTGAATATAATGAATGATACAACTGTTTCTAACAAAGCATGGTATCGTGGAGAAGAAACAGTGTTCTGGTACTTCAAATCTTCGTCATATCGATTCCTATATGCATGTTCCAGATCATTTTTGAGAAAACTAAGAGTAAGTTGATTAATGGGAGGACGGTAAAACAATTCTTTGTTTTTGATATCCACTTGTAGACAGTTGATGATCTGCTGATCATTTATTTTGTGCATTTCAATCCGATGCTGCCAAGTATCATTCATAGGCATCATGGCTGGATCCTTTATTTCCTCTAAAAAAAAAAATAATTTGGTAAAGTTATTTAAATCTCAATTAAAAAAACTTTCATGTAAACCCAATCAGTAATATAAAGGTAAATAAACTCATCATAGATACCAGGTCTAAATTTTATATATACGCCAGATGCGCGTTTTGTCTATAAAAGACTCCTCAGTGACACTCGAATCCAAAAAAGTTAAAAAGGCCAAATAAAGTACGAAGTTGTAATGTACAGTAAATTCAGAACTTTGTGTGTGCATTTATTATTGTTATTGCTATTGTTGAACATTACATTTTCAAGAAAAGACGAAAACAAAAAAATGCTACTGATAAAAATTTAAGCATAATGAAAGTTTTCTGTGAAACCTATATATATTCTGTTTCAATTTTTCAAAATGATAAAAATCCTAACGATATTTCACAATAATGAATTTACAGTAATAGTAATCCAATCTACAGTTGATACCAATGTTAATGGATAAACTAGGAATGATCAATCTATTTGGTGGTTTGATTGGTGTCTAACACCACTTTCAGCACTACTGTGCTATTCTGTGGTATCTTATTGGGGCCTTTTATAGCTGACTATGTGGTATGGGCTTTGCTCATTGTTGAAGGCTGTACGGTGACCTATAGTTGTTAATGTCTGTGTCATTTTGGTCTTTTGTGGATAGTTGTCTCATTGGCAATCATACCACATCTTCTTTTTTATATTTAGTTTTATTAGGTGGTGGAAGCAGGAGTGCCCGGAGATTACCATAATCCTTCATTGAAAAACTGATCTTAATCAATTAAGATTGGATGGAGACACAGGCAGGATTCAAACTCGAAACCTGAAGTGTTACCAGGCTAGAGATACAGTGGTTCGACAACTAAGACCACTAGGCCAATGCAATTAAATTTGAACAATAGATCATCCTGATCACTGTAAGTTCCAATACTATGGATCAATTTATTCTCATGGGTACCAATTTTCTTGGTTAGAGGAAAATGTACATTTGTGGATATTTATGTGGTTTTATCATAGTCTGCAAAAAAAAACTATACTATAGAAAGACGTGTTTTTTTTTTTTAAATTTAAATTTTGTGTTTCACCTATATTGGGTACATGAAATTCACCAAAATAAGTATCCCACAAATAATAATGAATCCACAGTATACATTTAAATCATGCATACTAAAAAAGTTGCAACTGCTTTTTATAGGCCTCAGAGAACTAGATGTGTCAAAGCCACACAAATGGCCCGTCCCAAACAGTTTAAAAATCTGCAATTTCAATAACACATGTGGACACAATCAATGATCTCACATATCAAAAATCAGCTCAAAATCTGGAGGTGTATAGAAAAAAAATCTGTAAAACTGATTTTCAATAATTTATCAAAGTCCAAAGCCCGTAATTTCATCAAAAATTACCAAAGCGGAACGAAACTTAAAGATGATCTGTAACTCATCATGGTTAACTCACATACCAAAAATCAGCCCAATATCTGAAGGCATTTAGAAAAAAAGTCTGTATAACTATGATTTTCAACAATGTCTCAAAGTCCAAAGCCTGTAATTTCGGCAAAAAATTAGTGGAGCGGAACAAAACTTAAACTTGATCTGTAACTCATCATGGTTAACTCACATATCAAAAATCAGCCCATTATCTGAAGGCATTTAGAAAAAATAATCTGTATAATGGTTTGTTGTGGTTCGTTGCGGGGCCATAAAAAAAGGCCTTGTCCACTTTTTAGTCATTCTGTTTAGGCTTTTGAGGTTTGAATGCTCTTTTGTAGATATGACTATGTCAGTTTTGATGGGAGAATCTAAAAATCTCATTTGGATAAAATATAGACAGGATGTGCAAAATACACAACATGTTCCATAAAATGTAATTAGATACTTAAAATTCTCAGGAAACTTCCATTTATAACAGCATCCAGGAACTTATTTACGAAGAATTGTAGATCTACACAAAAAAGGATTGCAT
Organism: Mytilus galloprovincialis; assembly: GCF_965363235.1. Taxonomy (NCBI): domain Eukaryota; kingdom Metazoa; phylum Mollusca; class Bivalvia; order Mytilida; family Mytilidae; genus Mytilus; species Mytilus galloprovincialis. The sequence goes on along the minus strand of NC_134845.1, from coordinate 74,784,882 downwards.
AAACACAACGCTCAGTACTTTAGTTAGTGGGGATATAATAAAAACAATAATTAGGTAGGAATTTGTATAGACCAAAATTCAAGTCAAGCTTTCTTTAACTAAGGACCATCAGTATTATCAAATCATGCAAGTTAAAGGTCTATTCTGTTATTGTTCTTCAGTTAAATATCCTTTATAAATTGGACTGATTAAAATGAAAATTCAAGGCATTAGTCTTGTGAAAGGAGAATTTCTAATTCTTTGGATACACATCTATGATACCAGATTTACTAACCACCCCTACCAATTTTATCTAAGGACTGTTCACTAGCATCATAATATCCACTGCTGTGTCTACGATGGAGAAGTTCTGTAGGAGATACACCATTCACGTCAGCACCCTGCAAATATAACAAGCAACATGTATAAAAAATAGAATGTCTACGATAGAGAAGTTCTGTGGGAGATACACCATTCTGGTCAGCACCCTGCAAATATAACATACCACATGTATAATAGTTAGTATACATCTTTACAAATAAAATGAATCCTGTGGATTGACCTATTTAGACCATTTGTTGATTTATACCAAATGTTTTGATCTTTTACACTATAAAATTGAGAATGGAAATGGGGAATGTGCCAAAGAGACAACAACCCGACCATTGAAAAAAACAACAGCAGAAGGTCACCAACAGGTCTTCAATGTAGCGAGAAATTCCCGCACCCAGAGGCGTCCTTCAGCTGGCCCCTAAACAAATATATACTTGTTCAGTGATAATGAACGCCATACTAATTTCCAAATTGTACACAAGAAACTAAAATTAAGATAATACAAGACTAACAAAGGCCAGAGGCTCCTGACTTGGGACAGGCGCAAAAATGCGGCGGGGTTAAACATGTTTGTGAGATCTCAACACTACTATGTATTAAACCTCTAAATCACCAGAGATGACCCTTTGATCTTTTACACTATGTATTAAACCTCTAAATCACCAGAGACGACCCTTTGATCTTTTACACTATGTATTAAACCTCTAAATCACCAGAGACGACCCTCGGTTTCTGGTAGAGGTTCTTGATGCTCTATCTCCAGTTTTGTGTAATATGTTTTATATACTGCTGTTTGTCTTTATTGTTTTTTTTTTGTTTTTTTTTGTTTTTTTTGTCATGGCACTGTCAGTTTGTTTTAGACTTATGAATTTGAATGTCTCTTCTGTACCTTCTGCCTCTCTTTAACCATGGAATCTCACAAGGTAATTATAAATTGAAAACCTTTTAAGGTTTTTCATTTTAATGAAGTTAATCTTCAAATTATTTTTTTTGTGAAAACTTTCCTTACAGGTATGCAGATTTTTTACGATTAAAAAACTTTTAAGGTATTCTTTTATAACTTAAATAAGTTTTTTTTACAAAAAATAATTCTTCTTGTCAAGTAAATGTAGCTAAAAAATAAGTTCTGTGAACACAAATTTGCATCTATATATTTACTCTAGTCCCATCACAGTACTTTTCTTTATATAATCCTAACAGGGTTTGAAATTTTTTAACCTGCAGCTTAAAACAAAAAGGTGATGTACTTATAGATTATCGTTGATCATCTCAACGAGATTGATTTTCTCACTTGAGCCAGAACGGCGAAAGCGAGAAAAGCAATTGAGTTGAGATGACCAATGATAATCTGTTTATCGCTATTTACCTATGACGACAATGTCAATTTCATGTCAATTTCATTAGCAACGCCACGTGTCTCCTTAGTCTCTGAGGGATGATTTTCCATCTCAAGCGAGTAGCATGATATGAAAACTTATCACAAAAAAGATCAAAGGAAAAATGCACAAAATAGCGATAAACCTATTTATTGTATTTGTTAAAATTAGCCTGTAGGTAATAAAGTATATTTGTGTGTTGTAATACTCCCATACTTCCTAAAACCTAATACCCATCTGATTTGAACAAAATCTTCAATCTTAAAGGTTTAACAGTTTAAAAATGCACAAATTTTGCAGGTGAAACTGAAGTCGGTTAATATCTTATTAGGCAATCTCAGCTAACCTTAGAATCAAAATGATTTGATAGTCTGGATCCTAGTTTCTCTTTGGCCTCCTGTAAAATAAGATTTTGTACAATATTAATACACGTACACTCGTTGTAAGATAAGATTTTTAATTTCTTACTTTACAGATTTTAATGAGAAAAGTTTGGTCAGTCAAAAAAGAAATTAATATTAAATGTTTACTGTGTACTTCAACTTTGTTAGAAAAAGTTTGTTATGATATTTTTTCAATATATTATATAAAATTCTAGATCAAAACATTTTGGATTGGCTGTCTCAAACATGCAGTGTATGTCATCACAACAGAAAAATGGAAAAGGCATCATATGATGTTTACAAAAATTGATATAGCCTTTTATAGGCTTTATTATTTTTACCCAAATCTGAGACTACTTTAACACAAGGTTAAGAAATACCTTTATAAACATGATTTCATGAAAAAAAAATTAAAAGGTTTTAAATGAAATATCGTCAGAACTACGTTGTACAAACTAGAACACAGGTGTGAAATTTAATTCTGCATCCTACATTTCTTAAAAAACGCTAAAATTATCATTGACACCTGTCAATCAAACGTTCGTTTTAAGTATATTGTTGAAGAAATAATGTGAAAAGAGTTTCTTCACTCAGTCTTGCTTTGAAAACGTACACGGATTTTACGTATCCGTTTCTGTTCTGATCCATGTTTTACCATTGTCAAGTCAACATCTGGTTTAAGGAAATGTGATTTAAAAACGAAAGTAAAAGTTGTTTACAATGTCATTTTGCACAAATAAAGAGTCTTCGACAGACATGACATGACAGACATGTGCTGCCAATTTAACAGTTTACACCAGAACATCAAATTAATATCAAAGTAAAGTTTAATATCGTTTTTTTTTTAAATCTAATGTCAATCATTGGGATGGCTGGTCCGATGGCCAATTGTACATGATTTCCACGATTCCCTTTTGTGACTTAGTCTTTTAAAGGGATTAAAATCGGGATCAGATATAAAATGTCCCGCTGGCTCAAATATTTTCTGGAAGCCCTGGTACAACCTAATTTTTGCAACCTATGATACAGGAAATCTTCAGTTGTTTGGTCATCGTCTGTATCTTTACATTTCTGTTTTCTATGACAATGACATTTGTTGGAATTTTTTAATAGGTTTTATTCCATAATTTATTTGGGTGAACAAAATTTCCAGACCAGCTGCTATTGGTATTTTTCAAAACAGAATCCAAACACAGTTCTTGCTGTGTAATCATTTCCATTGATGTTGACAAGCACATAATTTGAAGGTAAACACCTACGCAAATTTGTTTAATCTATATTTCAGGAATAATGAATTTTATAGGATCAGGTGGTATAAAAATGCATGATAATTATGAAAATTATGAAAATTAGGTCAAGATATGTAACCCACAAATAAAAAATCCTAGCCTTAAATTGAAAGTCGGAGGATGTTATTGTAAAATAATCACAATTTGTTTTTTATTCAAGGAACATATATATTTTATAGAATAGAAACAAGTGATATAACAGAACTTTTTTTAATATTAAAAAGATATATATCTGAAAATCATGTCAGATGTTATCAAACATTTTGAAGATAAGAGTTGTCTACCTTCTGCCAGAAAAAAATAACAAATAGGAGATGTTATATTGTGAGAAAAATTTAAATTGATGATAAACTTTTCCATGGATTCATTTGCAATTTCATACAATCATTGGATTTCATGTATCTAGGTCTATTAAGATATTTTATGGTTGAATACATAATAGTTGTGTGAAGGATTTGATAAATGGGCTTAGTCATAGATATTAGTTAAATTTAGGAGATAACTGTATTGTATTTTAAGCTCTGACGGCATCAATTAGGGATTTGATGGTCGCAAATTAAGTTTACTGGCGACTCGTTAGCGGAGACAGTAAACAGGTATTTGCAACCATCAAATCCCCAATTTATGCCGTTGGAGCTTAAAATACAGTAGTATTATCTCCATTCTAATGAAACTAACTGAAAACAACGTTAAAACGTGTATTTAATATTTGTCATATCCCATCTGCGCTTGCGGGTACGTCCGATAGCATCAATTGTCAATTGATGCCATGTAAATAAATGGCTTAATCCAATTAAAATGAACGTTACAAAATTGTTGCATTTGAATTTGCAATTACATTTTGGCTTGTTGAACTTTTAACTTTTTTTTATTTTATTTTCTAAAATACTTCTGGTTGAATTCTTTTAAAATAGTTGAACATTTGTATCTATAGAGAACGCAACAAATCTGAGAAAAAATTTCTTTAATGAGTAAGGCACTTATCTGTACTAATAAAAATACTATAAACTGAAAATATATACATAAATTTGTTGTAACTAGACTGAAACACAAGTTTTTCAGAAAATAAAAACAAATTTCACATTTCAAATTTAAATATTTTGTAAAATATCGTGATTTTCATTGTTTTTCATCAATTTTAAATTTTAATATTTTAGATTGGCAAAGCATGTGCACACCCAACAAATAACACAAGCTACAACATTCACCCTCCTTTCCCTTAAAACACTCTTGAGTTAGATAAATATATCTGCCACTGGATATTAAGCAGAATATAATAAACCATTATACACTGGTTACTTACCCCTCCTTCCCCTGATGCACCAGAGATACCAATCTGTTCAATCTCAACAGTAACATTTTCTGTCTCTCCTTCCTTCTCCAAATCTCCACTAGAAGCTTTAGGACTGATGGCTTTCAATCTTTTCTTTGGTTTACTTATAAAATAAGTCTTTATAACTGAAATCAAGAATGTCTTGTTAGTATAAGAAAAGAAATAAAACTTTACTGTCAATCTTTTTTTTTGAACTTTGCCGACCAAAACTTCTAAAAAATTAATAAGAAAGACTTCAATTGCTTCAGAACAAGAATATATATTTTTTTTATAATTTCAAGTTTGCAAGTCTAGGCAAATCTGAAATGTTAAATCTACTATATTTGCCACCCCCCCCCCCCCCCCACCCCAACCCTATAGAGAAAACTTATTACATCATGGACAGTACAAGAATGAAGAAGTTGATTTTCTGGTTTTCTCATCATGCTCATTATAAAGAGGAATTTGTCTGTGGTGTAAGCATGTAGTATGTTACTGTCAGGCAGAATTAAGTAACAAAGACGGTAATATCATGAATATATACATTCCACGTAGTTGTTCTAGTTACAGACAAAACTAAGAAACAAAGACAATTATATCTTACATGTATATATACATACTATTCAGTTGTTCTAGTTCCATACAGAATTAACCAAAAAAGACATTTATATACAAGATGAAAATACCCCACAGTTGTTATAAGTTACACTAGGTATTTATTGTTACTTAAAATCGATGGAAATGTTTATTTATAAAAAAAATTTGTAAGGGTTCCGCGGAACCCAGTGTCTCGCCTATTTTTGCTGTAAATTGCAGACTCAACAACAATGAGGGAAAAAATCAATAAAAATATTCCTCTTGTTACATGTACTGTTTTATGATTGCAAGAAAATCTAAGTCCATTTAAAAGTAAATTACAGAAAAAACTGAGTAATCTTTTTACAAACTTTACTTCTGGATACAATATTATGATCATAAATAAGCTTCTGTCCAAGTTTGGTACAAACCCAGGATAGTTTAAGAAAGTTATTAAAATTTTTAAAACTTTAACCACAGAGTGAATGTAATGGTTCCCTGGAGAAAAACTAAGTCCATTTAAAAGTAAAATATGGAAAAAATGGATTTATTTATTTACAAAATTTACTTCTGGATACTATCTTATGATCATAAACAAGCTTCTGTCCAAATTTGGTACAAACCCAGGATAGTTTAAGAAAGTTCTAAAAACTTTAACCACAGAGTGAATGTAATGTTTCTCCGCAGAAAAAACTAAGTCCATTTATAAGTAAAATATGGAAAAAATGGAATTTTATTTTTTCAAAATTTACTTCTGGATATTATCTTATGATCATAAACAAGCTTCTGTGCAAGTTTAGTACAAACCCAGGATAATTTGAGAAAGTTATTAAAATTCTAAAAACTTTAACTACAGAGTGAATGTTTTGTTTCCTCGCAGAAAAAACTAAGTCCATTTATAGTAAAATACGGAAAAAATGGAATTTTATTTTTACAAAATTTACTTTTGGATACTACCTTATGATCATAAACAAGCTTCTGTGCAAGTTTAGTACAAACCCAGGATAATTTGAGAAAGTTATTAAAATTCTAAAAACTTTAACTACAGAGTGAATGTTTTGTTTCCTCGCAGAAAAAACTAAGTCCATTTATAGTAAAATACGGAAAAAATGGAATTTTATTTTTACAAAATTTACTTTTGGATACTACCTTATGATCATAAACAAGCTTCTGTCAAAGTTTGGTAGAAATCCAGTATAGTTTAAGAAAGTTATTAAAATTTCAAAAACTTTAACCACAGAGTGAATATTTGTTGACGCCGCCGACGACGCCGACGACGACGGAATGTAGGATCGCTTAGTCTCGCTTTTTCGACTAAAGTCGAAGGATCGACAATAAATCACAGGGTATGTTGTCTGTTTGAAAACTGTTTAATTTGACAAACTCCTACACTATGTTAGTAGAATATCCTGTCCTTCTTTAATTTTATATTAACCTGACTTAAATAGAAAGGTCTATATTTAGACATAGAGTTTACACTATGATAAGTCCTAGCATAATAACAGACTGGCACTGACTTTTTTTTTCTAAAAGCTATACCTCACAGCCATCACAGGAAAAGTTTATAAAAGCAGATGCAGATTCAGGAGAGGGTCAGGGGCCCAGTCTTCCCCATTCAGAGCTTCAAATATGATAAATGCATACACATTTTACAAATATCACTCCATTTTAAGTTAATAAGGTTGGCTTGCAGGGATCCCCCTTTTTCAAAATCCTGCATCTCCTAACAAGTTATGATAAGTTGTATTTATACTCTGTCAAAGGACTACAAGCTATTAAAAGAATACAACATGCATCCCTGATATTACCATAGGTTTTAATTTAAATGAACTGACATCAAAGTTACATGTCAAACCATATTGGGAAATCTAGCAGATCTAAAGATAGTAGTATGAAAGTATGGATTGACTGACTAAGTTTGATGTTTTAAACCCTTTTCAGCACTATTGACTATTTTAGACGGTCAGTGACTATATATATAGTGTATAGAGAAAATCACTGACCATTACTAGGAAAATTTACAACCCTATAGTTAATTGAAATTAAACACACGTGTTGACAGGGGCGGATCCAGCAATTTTAAAAGGGGGGGGGGGGTCTCCCAACCCAGGATAAAAGGGGGGGGGGGGGGGGGGTCCAACTATATGTCCCCATTCAAATGCATTGATCAGCCAAAAGAAAGGGGGTTCCCACCCCCAGAACCCCCCCCCCCCCTTTCTGGATCTGCCACTGGTTGACAGTATAAAGTATTGACAGGCAATGGTTAATCTTTATGCATAAATTGGAAGCAGACTATTATCTTTTATGTTGAGCTCAAAGGAGACATATTAACCAGATTTATAATAAATCTATAGCCATTGATTATACAGGGTAACTTAATAACTATTCACAACTTATCCAATTTGAATAATATATACTAACAACTATCTTCCTATCACCGATTAATGACTTTTAAATGGTACAGAGATCCTAAACTATAATGGAATGACAACAATTACAGGAATCATATTGATTTGCATTACTAATCATCACAGTAGAAACCATTCATGCATTTATCAATTTTCTTGTAAATGGTCAGTTCAGGACAAATATTTAAGTAAATGGCTAAAGGGATATTTATTTCAGAAGACATTTAATTAGACATGTTAGATGCAAATAAAATGGCTCTGTAGAATAACAAGCAGAGTGGGTTGAGTGTAAAAAGAGTTGTAAGAAAGTGAATGAATGTATCAAAATGCCGAGAGGGCCTTTTAAAAGGAAAATAAGGAATTTTAATTTTAATTTAAAGATATAAATGTTGAGGATACCCTTCACAATGCCTTAGATGTATAAGTATTGCGTCAAATACAACTTCAAAAGTCCCATAACCTAGAAATATTTTGAAATCAAAAGCAAATCTGCAATCACCAATCCAAACAACAGTGTTGAGTTTGTAAAAATTTTATCCCTGCATTCTTGATGCATTACAATTGCCTTTTTGTGCTGCTAGAACACCAATTGTTAATTAGACAATTGTTTAAAAAATATCAATTCTTAAGGGTTTTTATTTATATAAAATAAACTTAAATTTAATTCACACAGAGTAGGTAACCATAAGTTTATGATAAGCATCAACCAAAAATATGATTTGAAAGGTCTCACATTTTTACCAGACAAAAATGCATTCAACCTTTTCTTAAAAATTATGAATGTCTTAGTCTTTTCAACACTAATTTGGACTTGTAAAGAGTCAAGTGCTCATTGTTTTGACCAAAAAACTAATTAAGGATGTCTGCTTGTCATGTTTTTGAATTTTTGTCAGATTTTCGGAATCCTCTGGTTTTATCCATTTGAATGCCTTAAAAAATGTTCCCCCTGAGCCCCCATTTTTCTTTTTATAAATCTTTTACATGTATAATTATAAGTCATTTGTAAAAATCTTATAAAATTTTAGTTATTTTTTAATAGTATTTGAGAACTTTAACTGGTCAATGATGAAGCTATGAAAAATCAAGAGAGAACATTTTCCCGCCAAAATTCCAATGGTTAATATCTCGAAAACAAGCACATTGACCCCTATATTTTTTTGTTTTTTTGATTCCTCAATTTATTCCCTATCAATACATACTAGTTTTATGAAAAGTTATTTATTTTGAAACTGAGCAGCAAACATCCTTAACTTGACTATCTTATGTCACCACAGTCAAATGAAATTGACCTTTCAGAATGACTGCAAATTGCATGCTATAATAATTCACGATACTGATTTTGTACTGATTATTTATATAAGTTGCCTTCCGTGATTAAATATACTTTCCTATTACAGATGCAAATTACCTTTTTGATTCTCTGTATGTCTCACAGAAAATTGAGAGGTTTCTTTATTATAATCTTCAATCAATACTTTGTATGTCCTGTTATCTGAAATCAAAAATAACTCATAATGAATGACAATATCTATAAGGATGAAATTTGATTACTTTAGCTTAATAATACATTCAACATTACCCTAAGATTGATAGAATAATGGTATCTTTTCTTATTGACTTTGTCAGCAAAGATATCTTGCCAGAACACTAGGGCAAGCTGATATTCAAGTTGATGGAGCTTGTTGTATAAAAACTTATAATACCATTATTCTTTTTAAATGTTTTATTGGTGAATTTTCATTCTAAAATGTTTTTTAGTTAGAATATGAACTCTTTTTACATGTAGAAAATGTTGCTGTATGAATGACCTTGCATGCATATCATAAATAAATTGACACAGATAGACATGAAAATGTTAAATTGCAGCATTGTAACATGAAGTCATTGCCTATTTTTTTTTTCAAATACCATGTCTTGATACCAAGTTTCATCTTTTGAAATTAGCAGTACATTTTTGTACACTAAAAGGGAGAATGTACAAATAATCAATAACATTCATTGTTCATCATATTATTAAGAAAAAATCTCTTGTTTCAACATCAAGTCAAATAGTATAGATACTAATTGTTGGATGCAGTCTCTGTGTAATGTTGGGTTGATGTCAAATGTATTACCATACTGCTAAGGCATACAAATGAATATTGCTACATATACAATGTGTATCAGTAATTGTGATGTCAGAGAGACAGCAGTTTAGAAGATAAATCATCTCAACGTGTCTTATTCAATTTCTGTCTCAACAGTTATCAAAACATCTGTTATACAGAGTGCCAATCCAAACTCAACACATACAGAAATTTATATTCTACATTTTTTCTTTTATATAAAATGTTTTTTGAATTTTTGTATATCTCTGGCAATTTTTTAGCTTTAAGATTCCACATTCCCGATTTATTAACATTTACAAAATGAAACATTTTAACCAAAACACAAAATTAAGCATGGAAAATTTCAACCATAAATGAAACTTAGCTAGGTAGAAATTACATATACGTATTACATATACATGTACATGTATTCAATAATAATTGAAGTTGCAGAATATTAAATAAATTATAACAAATTCTGACTGACATTGGGATGTATGGCCTTGTCAAAGATAAATGTCATGGAATCTTTACTTTCTCTCCAAGCCAATATGCCCACAAAAAATTAATCTATGTTTAACTAAATTTTAACTTGATATTTGGAACTGGCTTACTTATGATTATTATGACATAAATAGTTTGAAAAATATTCAGATTTTACTGTTTACAACCTATGACCAAAAAAAACCAAAAGAGGCACATATATATAGTATTCAACTAAATGTTCACGCAAGGTTCAAAATCACATGTCACAGTGGCAGATCCAAAGGGGGTTCTGAGGGTTGGAATCCCCCTAAAATGATTTTGGACAATCAATGCATTTGAACGGGGATATATGTTCAGACCCCCCCCCCTTTTTTTTTATAAATGACTGGATACCCCCTGTACGACAAGCTTGAAATTGCACCAAATCTTAATGAACGAATTCAATAGAGAATACCAAAAAATCATGCAAACATAAACAGACTTAAAATGAAATAGACAAGCACCGTAATCAAGATAATTAACAAACAGCAACATTAGTATTAAACACTTATTTTGGCCGATGCTCTCTTCAAATTCTGGTCAATGAAACAGACCTTCAAATTCTGGTCAATGAAACAGACTTTCGCAACATTGTTGTATGGGACTGTGTTCTCTCCAGTAAAAAAAAAACCATGAGATTTTAATAGCAGTTATCCCAAAACTACATTAATATCACATTAATATGCATTCTTTTATAAATCTGATCAATTAATAAGCACCATGGTAAAATCATAAGTCTTCATGGTAATCATGGTGCTAAACAAGACCCAACAGAGAACACTGAGGAAATAGAATATAACAGACAAACAGGCTATTATTTCAACTTGGAATTATTTTCAATTTAATATGGAATTCGCATAATTTCTTGTGCTTGAAATTTTCAATGAATTCCATGTTTATACTGCATTATAATTTTCAAAGCATAATGTGTAACACTTTCCATACAATGTATTTTGTATAGATAGTGTTGTGCGCTGCACAGTACATTCTATTGAAAATATGCATTCTTATTTGTAATAGAGAGTGTTGAACATGTGCAAAATACAGAATAAACATGGAATTTTGCAAAATACAGAATAAACATGGAATTTTATAAAAAGAATAATCAAGCACAAAAATTTATGCAAATTCCATAATTGATCATAATTTAAAATAATTCCAAGTTGAAATAAACCAGATGCTCCGCAGGGCGCAGCTTTATACGACCGCAGAGGTTGAACCCTGAAAGGTTGTGGCAAGTATGGACACAACATTCAAGCTGGATACAGCTCTAAATTTGGATTGTGATTAAATAGTTGACACAGCATAGGTTTCTGACACAGAATGAATGTGGTCTACTGAACTTAAAATATTTTTTTTGCCTTTGAGCAATTCACTTTGCTGTTGAATATTAATCCTCTCAAAAAAATGTTTGAAGAAATTTTCTTTTTATTTATGAAATCTGAAATGAGAAAAATTTAACCCCCCCCCCCCCCTTTTTTTTCACATCCCCCTTTCCCTTTTTCCAAAACTGATCTCAATTCAAATTTCTAATGGAGTTTGCAACAATAACAACTCATTTAAATACATCATAAAATATTAAAATGTAACAAAAGGTGCTTGTTATCACTGAATGATAAAGATTGTTTAAATTTATCAGTTGGTAGTAAAAGTGAATATACATTGTATATTGTATAAAACAATGATTTAAGTTGACTCAACTACTATTCTGGACAAAGAAAGATAACTCCAATCAATTGAAAATTTCTGGCTATTGCACAATACTGTGCAATTGAAAATATTTGCTATTGCACAATACTGTGCAATTGAAGATTTCTTGCTATTGCACAATACTGAGCAATTGAAAATTTCTTGCTATTGCACAATACTGTGCAATTGAAGATTTCTTGCTATTGCTGAATACTGTGCAATTGAAAATTTCTTGCTATTGCACAATACTTAATATAATAATTTTGGATCCTGATTTGAACCAACTTGAAAACTGGGCCCATAAACAAAAATCTAAGTACATGTTTAGATTCAGCATATCAAAAAAGCCCAAGAATTCACTTTTTGTTAAAATCAAATTTAGTTTAATTTTGGACCCTTTGGACTTTAATGTAGACCAATTTGAAAACGGGACCAAAAATTAAGAATCTACATACACAGTTAGATTTGGCATATCAAAGAACCCCAATTATTCAATTTTTGATGAAATCAAACAAAGTTTAATTTTGGACCCCGATTTGGACCAACTTGAAAACTGGGCCAATAATAAAAAATCTAAGCACATTTTTAGATTCAACATATTAAAGAACCCCAAGGATTCAATTTTTGTTAAAATCAAACTAAGTTTAATTTTGGACCCTTTGGATCTTAAGGTAGACCAATTTGAAAACGGGACCAAAAATTAAGAATCTACATACACAGTTAGATTTAGCATATCAAAGAACCCCAATTATTCAATTTTTGATGAAATCAAACAAAGTTCAATTTTGGACCCTTTTGGGCCCCTTATTCCTAAACTGTTGGGACCAAAACTCCCAAAATCAAACCCAACCTTCCTTTTATGGTCATAAACCTTACAAGTGTTTAAATTTCATAGATTTCTATTTACTTATACTTAAGTTATGGTGCGAAAACCAAGAATAATGCTTATTTGGGCCCCTTTTTGGCCCCTAATTCCTAAACTGTTGGGACCTCAACTCCCAAAATCAATCCCAACCTTCCTTTTGTGGTCATAAACCTTGTGTTTAAATTTCACTGATTTCTATTTACTTATACTAAAATTATTGTGCGAAAACCAAGAATAATGCTTATTTGGGCCCTTTTTTGGCCCCTAATTCCTAAAATGTTGGGACCAAAACTCCCAAAATCAATCCCAACCTTCCTTTTGTGGTCATAAACCTTGTGTCAAAATTTCATAGATTTCTATTCACTTAAACTAAAGTTATAGTGCGAAAACCAAGAAAATGCTTATTTGGGCCCTTTTTGGCCCCTAATTCCTAAAATGTTCGGACCAAAACTCCCAAAATCAATCCCAACCTTCCTTTTGTGGTCATAAACCTTGTGTCAAAATTTCATCGATTTCTATTCACTTTTACTAAAGTTAGAGTGCGAAAACTAAAAGTATTCGGATGACGACGACGACGCAAGACGACGCAGGACAACGACGCCAACGTGATAGCAATATACGATGAAAAATTAAAATGTTTGCGGTCGTATAATAATAGCCTCTTCTTTGCCAAAAGAAACCAAAATCATAAGCCCTATATAATAGTATCTCAGGTCAAATCTATAACTTCTTGATCAGGGGCAAGTGTTCTCCATTCAAGTACATGATTATTTGAATACATTCACAATTATCTAGATTTACTAAACAAAAGTCAATATTTATCAATTCAATAATAAATTGCTTCTATAAATAGACTTGGATATGTCAATAGTAGAGAAAACATTTGTACTGGTATAACTATTGATTAGCTATATCATTCTGACTAGCTTTTTACCCTCTGCTTCTTGATTAGGCCAAACAAATAGTATGTAAGGATAAGATTTCAATTTCAATGTTTGAAAATAACATACACATATATATGTTTTTAATTTCCTTTGCTGTAATACTGTGTGAAAGGGCTAAAAAAAAACACTTCAAAAGACTCAAAAATCTTTTAATGGATTGCTCTGAAGATATTTTGATTTTCATTTAAAACAAGACTTACAATTTTTTCCTCAATATTTTTTGCATTCCTGTCAGCAAAATTGACTGCAGTTTATAATTACATGAGTTTAGCATAGTTTGAGGAAACACTCAACTTTGAAGATTTCTGCAATATCAATTTTCAAGCTAGGTAAAACTAAATAGCCATATGTTTAAAGAATCATTCCGATGTAGTACATTCTACTATCACATTTTGTTACTTTTGTTAAACAGTAAACATTAACCTTTCCAGTGAGTGAAATGGTTTCCAACACATATACTGCATATAACTTTTTCCACCCACTTCCCAAACTTTGTCTCTTAAAATTGAGCATTGTGGAAAAGCTAAAAGTTTTGCATAGAATGTGCCCACTCCCAATGTGCATATTTAGATATCTAGGCCCCCCTTGTATGGTTACCTGTACGTAAAATTACAGCCAACTTTTTGGTCAAACTGAGTTTTCTAACTCTAAATTCTAAAGGGACCCCCATCCCAACAGCACTACATAAAGCTGGCTGTTGTCTATCATACATGCCTTCTTGAATTAATCTGAGCACAATAAACTCTTGGTGAACTGTTTGTTGTAAACTTATAATGTTGTACAAATGTACAATACATATTTATGTTTTATGAAATTAAAATTTCGTTTGTCATAGGCTCTTTTCTTACTTTTATGACAGTACAGATAACTGTTATTTTAACTAGAACCTATAACGTCACTACTACTGGTATGTAGAAAACCTGTTACCATTTTGAAACACGTGCTACTATTGATACATACAACTGCAAACAATAGTTAGTTCTGTCTAAATTACAATTCTCATTTGTAAATCAATAACTTTGACCTCAACTTTAAAATCATTTAATTTAGATGTAAATGATTTATTTTTATATGCAAAATACTGAATGCATTTTTAATTATTATTGAATGCTGCAAGTTCATCATGTTCATGTATTGTTAACGTCTAACATTTCTCAATGTTGATGGCAGTATCAGGTGACCAAAAGTTGTTAATTTCTGCGTCAGTTGCTCTCTAATGTATTTAAGTTGTCTCATTGCATTGGCAATCCTTGCACATCTTTTTATCATGTACAGTACCTAGGAAAATTGAGTTTCAAGTCTTTATTTAATATTTATACAAATTCTTAGGTTAAATTTTAGAGGACTCAATGTTGGAAAAAGTATTACAGCATCTAACATTTTGACACATACTTCAAATATATATCAAGAACAAGGACTTTTGAGTTGGTCATTGTCCAAACTTAAGATAACTTTTCAATATAACATTAGTAAATTAGCTATAGACAAACAACGCCTACCACTTGATGGCAATTGTTCATGTACAATAACCTTTTAGGCCTGGTTGGTCTGGAGCTATATAAATATTACTTTTAGCAATCAAACTGTCTGCAAACAGACAAAATAATTACATTTATAAGATTTACAATATTACTTCCTTATTTGACATTTATATAAATGTAAATATAGAAATATAAAACAAAAGCTTTTTCTTTAATGAGACTTAATGTATACTTCTATCATCTGCCTAATGATACAGGAATATACAGATTCATTTACTGACTTGTCTAATGCCATTATACCAGGACAATTTGGATCTTTTTTATTGCAGTGGGTGTGCTTAGTTTTGTGATGGAATTATTTAAAGCTTCATTTTCCTATTTAACATATATATATAAAATATATATATATACATGTATACAACTCGTCTAAACATCAACATGATCAACCCAACAATGTTAGATCTGTAAATTTGCTTTTGCAAATGTTTGGTTCTTCCCTTGCCGGTATTCGAACCCATGCTACTGAGATATCGTGACACCAAATTGCCTGCACTGTAACCGGTGCGATAGACCACACGACCACCTTGGCTTCATAAAAATGAACATATCTTTATATATATCTTCAAAAAGGCCATTAGTCTTCTTGTTTGAATTGTTTTACATTGTCATGTAGGGCCTTTTATAGCTGACTATGCAGTATGGGCTTTACTCATTGTTGAAGGCTGTACAGTGACCTATAGTTGTTAATTTCTGTGTCATTTGGTTTCTTGTTGAGAGTTGTCTCATTGGCACATCTTCTTTTTTTATAATTTATATTCTTTTTTATAATTTATATAAAGCAAAATATATATTAATTTGGAAATATTTAAGATTTTGATCAAAATGTGCTATATAATATACCCAATTATATAAAAGATTTGGTGTGATTATAAATGAGGCAAGTTTCTGTACAAGAGAACAAATGATGTTGAAGTGAGCAAATATATGTCAACTTATAGCCTTCAACAATGAGCAAAACATATATGTACAATATAACAAGCTATAATAGGACCAAAATGACAAATTCAAAACAATTCTAACAAGAAAAACTAACAGCCTAATTTATCTATAGTATTAAAATACATTTAGAAATTAGAACTACATATATACATGATATAGTTGAACTGCATCTGAATATAGAATAAATGATAATTGTAACATTTCTATTTCCATATACATACATGTAGATGTTACATTTGATAATGGCATTATGCTGCATATATCATGTATATCATTGTATATATATATATATATATATATATATATAGAATGTTTAATGGCAGAAATGTAAAAAATTTAAAATCAGGACAAATGCTGGTTAGAGCAGTTAGAGCAGAAAGTATAAGTTTCATTCTTAGAACCATTTGAATACTTTCAAGTTTAAATCTAATGAAAAGTCTACATAATATTCGAGTTATAATGTCACACATGTAAAATGTATTCATATAGTCAGAAATATCTAAGGGATTAAAAAAATTACATGATTGACTTAACAATCTGAAAACAAGGCAATACAATTTATTTACATAAAACCAAAACCAAACATACTTCAAGTGTGAAAATCAAACCAAATATTTATACAGCGATCAGCAATTTATTATAAGAAATTAATGGATTTGAGAGACATTACTGTTAGAACTTGATTGGTCTTGTTCAAGCTAATTGCAACAAAATGTTTTAAATCAATCACATGTTACATGTCAATTTATCAGCTAAAAAAAATAATTCAGAAAATATTGAGATTTTTTTCAATCTGAAAGTGCATAGTGTGGATTTGTTTTTATTCATTAGGTACCAAATTTTGTGGATTACATTGGTAGAGGTAGACCACCAAATTATATGTTCAACAAATGATACATTTCCTATAGGCTTGTATGCAGACTTCCACAAAGCCACGAAATCAAATATCCACGAACAAGTAAATTGTCCTTAATCCACAAAAAATTGGTACCCTTGAAAATAAATTAATTAAAGAACCTTAGTGAGCACGCTCACATACCCCACGTCCCCACATTGTCATTGGAGAAATTAAATAAGTATAAGAAAAAAAAATTGTATAAGAAAAAATATTGAATAATAATTTCCTGTCAATATACATAGTATGTCCTTATTATCTACAAAATTTCATGAAATTCTGTTGTGTGTTTTCAGAGGAGTTGAGATGACAAACTGTTGCAGAAGTACTTTGAAGCAAATAAGTTCAAAGGGGCATAACTCCTAGAAAAAAAATTGAACCGTAATTTTCTGTTGATATGCACATCTACATAGTATGTCCTTATTATCTACAAAGTTTCATGAAATTCTGTTGTGTGGTTTGAGAGGAGTTGCGATGACAAACTGTTGCAGTAGTACATTAAAGTAAATAAGTTCAAAGGGGCGTAACTCCTAGAAAAAAATTGAATCGCAATTTCCCGTCGATATGCACAACTACATGTATAGTATGTCCTTATTATCTGAAAAGGTTTCGTGAAATTCTGTTGTGTGGTTTGAGAGGAGTTGCGATGACAAAAAACAGGACTGACGGACGGACGGACGGGTCACAAACATTATACCCTCCGCAACTTCGTTGCGTGGGGTATAATTAACAGTACATGTACAGGGAGTCATTTATTTCCATGTGTACCAAATATTTTTTGAGAAAAACTTGTACTTTGTTGGATATGATAAAGTTATGGATTTGCCAAAGTACATAGAACATTTAGAAATTGAAATTAGTTGAAACATTTTAGTTTAATATCTTTACCAAAAACATCCATGAAAATTGGTATCCTACAATTATAATGATTTCATAGTATGTAGTGCAAACCCTCAATCAAATCTGACAGCAATCTCCCAAGAAATGAAGTGCTATCAAAACAACAATAACATGTTGACAACTAGATGGACAGGTCTAAAACATTATTGTGCCTCTACTTAACTTGGTTGCCTGGGACCTAATAAAGACCGACTTTTTAAAGAGATTTTGAGAATGTTAAAACCCCTGTCAATTACAGCTTCACTTAATCTTATTTTTTACTAGCCTTTCAGACAGAAAATCAATGTAAAAGCATCTGTATAAAACCTATATATAATTGGTCTGCTACATTGATCTCATCAATAACTTGTCCTTGGTTCAAAATAAGTTTCTTATGGGTTTTGTCAACACTTCAATTCCTTAACAAAAGCAACAGTCTTTTCATCACTTTACCGTGAACAAAAATATCCCACCAAGTCCGTTCAGTCAAGTAGGTCAGTGACTTTCCCACATATGTCCAATCATGGTGAACCATAGAATCTTATTAAGATATTGAATATAATTTGTAATAAGAACTATTCATGACTTGATTATAGAAATTCTTTAATTTGGATGTGATACATTGTAGAAGTAATGAAGCTTCCGCAATGTCTTACTTTTGACCAAGATGGTGAAAACCTCTTGACAGGCCATGGTCAGTTCAATAATGCATACAAATCTATACTAATCAACAGTAGGAGGAATTATGATACAACATAACTTTAATAGGTGGAGCATGGTTAGCATGGTTAGGACAAGAAGATAAATGTTTCATACAATACAATTCACATCCAGGCCACATACAATGAATTGTTAGCTTTGTTTCTTTCTTTATACACAGGAAAAAAATTACTAATTATAATTTACAGAAGGAATTATTTAATTCTGACATTTGTACAATTAAGTTATGATGTACAAATTGAAATGACATGTACATGTACTTGAATAAGAAAATATTTTAAACATGATTCCCCGTGTTTATCATTATACTACATGTACTATGAAATTCCTAAAACTGAACACCTACAATACATAATGTATTTTAAAACCAGACCTTGCAGTTATTTATGTTTGCAAAACATTTTGTAAATGACATGGACAATGGATCTTAAATTTCTTTAATCTGAGTATGAATTAATACAACAATACCAACAAAACAAATACATGTAGTAAAATTATGTTCATACTTGTAATTCTTAGTGATCTAATACATGTAATATATGCAATTGTAAAATGTACATATACATATTTAATATACAATGTACAAGTACTACAATTAAAATCAATTACATGTAGGAAAAATAAATTTTCTAATATAATAATGGACACTTATAACATGTATGTAATAATGGTTATGTACACTATAGTTCTCAATTTTTTTTTGAGAATATTCAATACATGTACCAAATTAAAAAAAAAATGTTTTCAATATTCTCTAATTAAAATTAAAATTAAACAATGATGAATTAAAACTGAGTTATTCGAAAGGTTTTATAACCTTAATTGAAGCTGTACTGTTTCAATTTGACCAAAACAAATTTTGACCCTGATCATACCAAACCTGTTATAGTTGTACATGTATTGAAAAAATGTGACTTTTTCAACAAAAAAAGCAATACTAAAAGTGAGAATGAAAATAGGGAATGTGCGTGTGAAAGAGACAACAACCTGACCATCATGACCATAGAGCAGATAACAGCAACAGGTCTGAAACATATTTCTGTTTAAGTGCCCACTTTACATGACTTAAGCACTCCTCTGGGTGCAGGATTTTCTTGATGAATGGAAGACCCATTGGTGGCCTCTGGCAGTTTTCTGCTTTTTGGTCGGGTTGTTGTCTCTTTGACACATTCCCCATTTCTCAAATAATCCAGTGAGTGATCAATGACAGTATTAGACTTTGATTATAATGTCATCATGAATTTCAATGTTGATTTCATTTCATTATAATATATTATTTGCATTGCAATTGCCTAGTATGTATACTTCATCAATGTTCATTGTCATCATTGAAGACCTGTTGATGACCTTCTGCTGTTGTCTGTTCTATGGTCAGGTTGTTGTCTCTTTGACACATTCCCCATTTCCATTCTCAATTTTATTCATTAATTATACATGTATATTTTGTAACTTTTAATCTAAACATAAAGACGTCTGAAGGATACATGTACCTGTATACATGTAGTTAATATTCTTATCACATATTGGTTAATTCAGGCCTCCAATAAAGAGATCTTTAAATTTAAGTTAAAAACACTAAAACGCTATTATACCAAAACGATGAGGTGATGAGTGAGAGTGTTGTTTACCGTTTCATATGGGATATGCTTTTCTTTATACAAAAAAATGTACATGTTATCATGTACATGTATTAAATATTACAGTCATCAAATTGATATATAAATGTACATGTGCACAAAAATAAGGCATTAGGGAAAGTACCTTCCTCAAGGCATTGCTAAACATATACTTGCTTAAAGATACATTGTACTTCAGTCTTCATGTTTTCATTGTCTTAGAATGTAAAAATTAAATTTCATGCGTTCAAAAGAGATTCCTTATAATTCAATCTTCCAAATTGTGTGTTCTAACTTGCAATTGCTCATTTACATATATTACCTGATTACCCACTTTTTACTCTGGGTTCTATAATTTTTTGACAGGTAAAATGTAGGAAATCCTGGTACTCGCTCAATTATGAGCAACCAAAAGAAGCAAAACTAAATATACATGTATACAATTTGCATGATTTTGGGGGAAAGTTGATTGTTTTCCGATAATTTAGTATGGATAGAAAGCATTAAACAGTTTACTTCCCAAACTTGTACAAATTCAATTATTGAATTTACTTATTTACTTTAAATTTGCTCTCGCTTGACCGAATACCAAAGAGAAGGTAAACTGTCAAACAAATTTAAATTTTTGTGTGTTGATTCATTACCTTGAACATCAGGTCCATCTTCAACTTCATATTCATCTTTCAAAAAATCGTATGATGCATCAGAAATGTGAATTTTGCCAGGAACTCCTGAAGATTCCATGGTATTAGCAAGAGTGACATCATTAGACCAAACGTCAAACTTAAACCTCCTTGTGCCAACTATACCACAGAGAACGGTACCAGTATGAACACCAACTCTCATGTCGACTGATTCATTATTATCCTTATCAAATTGCTTTATAGCTTTGATCATGCCAAGCCCCATCTCTACACAGCACTGAGCATGATCTGCTTTTGGTTCTGGACAGCCAGACACACAATAGTAACAATCACCTAATGTACTAATTTTTTCACAGCCACACGCAGTGCACAAGGCATCAAATCTTCCAAAGAGATCGTTCAGGAGACCTACCAAATGTTCAGCTGTTTTATTTGAACTCATTTTTGTAAAACCAACAATATCAGCAAACAAAATGCTAACATTTTCCATCGAACTCATATTAAATGGTCTGAAAATGATCTCTCCCTTCTCATGATGCTTATGTTTTGTCTCTCTCCCATCATCAACTTCTTCATCAGGGTTACTACGCTGTGAATCCATCACTTCCAATGCCACTTTCGGAGGCATGAGAGAGTGGATCATTTTTTCTTTGATCTGTTTTTCAATTTGTAAATCTCGTTTCGCCATTACAGACTGACCTATTTTCCAAAAAGTACTACGACGTGTAACTTGAGACATGACAAATATGTGAATGCCCATGATATGAATACAAAAATGTAGCAAAACTTTGCCAATAATAAATGTTACAGACTGCATGTCTTTATTCTGAAGCACCACGAGAACTTCATATAATATTGAATGTGTAACACCTATTCCAATGGCAACAAATAGTGGCATGGGCAATACTGCATACATTATTAATAACACTTCTATCGATGCAGTAAAACTACCCATTGTTGACAAGTCTGATTGTGCATATATAAACTGCACAAGTATTGCTGCACACAACACAACAGTTAGGATTATTGAAGTATATAAACAAAATCTTTCATAGAAGGTTGTGTACGAAAACCAAAGGATGAGTGCTACAAATCCCAACAGAGCTAAAGTTCCGCCTAAAAAATATGTCCACTTATCACTTCTTGTAGTTCCAAAGAATACGCACCAAGCGATACACGCTATGATAATATAGAAGAGCGCATACTGAAATCGTTTCCGTGTCTGTGGAAGGTAACTTTTCCACTGTTCTATTTCTAAATCATTAGAATCAAATTTAGGATTCCACCAACTTCCAGATGCACGTTCAAAGAGAATTGGCCAAGAACCCCTTTTAACTGGAAGGGAAGTCCCCGTGATTCTATTTTTAGCTTGGTATTCGATGTCCAGTTCAACTGCATCCTTGTCCTGCTCATAGTGTGCAGAGTTTTGGGCCATTTTTGTTTTACTAGAATTGAAACGAATGCTATCCCATTATGTTGTCACAACCTACAAAATACACACATGTATGTTATGCACCAGTAAAATTATTTTAAAAAATCTAAATAGTGTAAATTATATTTTTTTGACAGTTTGGAAAACATGACTTGACCTTACCATGTACCGGCCATTTCCTTTAAAATACACAACACTTTGAAAATTAAATCGGAAATCTATGAGATTAAAGGTCCTTTAATTCTTCACGCATGATTTAACTTTTTGTGATGTGTGTGTGTGTACGAGTATTGACATTACCTTGCAACAAGAAGATTTTGTAAATCCATCGTGTCGGTCTCAAGCGGCTGAGTGATTGAGATCATCCAGTGGGAGGCTGCATTAAAAATAGAACAGCCGAATACACATAATCAATGATCAATGCAATGTTAATCAGGTTGACCTGTATTTAACTGTTTAATACGGTGTGTACCACTGAATTTTAACACAGAGAAAATAAAAAAAAAGAAATAATTAAAAACGCTGAACTTATCATATTCCTCATCCTCAAACATGTAAAAAAAGATATACAATTTTTTGAAAGTATGTGAGTCGTCCATTTTCAAAGACAGACAGACATCTTTCAATTTTATAATATTTTTTCCATAACAATAGATAATACACAAGTGAGATAATAATGCATTGCTCAAACCTCGAATGGCTGGGAGAAAATAAACTATTGATTTGGTATCAATATCTTAGGTAACACATCCCAAGGAGGAGTCTTAATTTATACTTGTTTTGTTTAGATGAAGATTTGGATTCTAATTTGTAATTTTGTTCTTGTAAATGTTTACATGTCATAGCATATATATATACCTAATCGAGTTAACGATATCATTATCTCTAGGTTTTTAATGCAAATTTGTTCCTTGAGCTTATCATAAATTTCATAATTTATAGCTCAGTGAACTTCAACACTTGAACACGTCACATGAGAGGTAACTTATATTGGCCGGCATTCCAATGGGGACTATGTGTGCATCTCTTATTACAAACAGTGGTATATAGGCCAGAACTGTGCTGAAAAGTAGGGAGGGT
This sequence comes from Mytilus galloprovincialis, assembly GCF_965363235.1. Classification (NCBI taxonomy): domain Eukaryota; kingdom Metazoa; phylum Mollusca; class Bivalvia; order Mytilida; family Mytilidae; genus Mytilus; species Mytilus galloprovincialis. The sequence goes on along the minus strand of NC_134845.1, from coordinate 74,761,370 downwards.
GTCACTTCTGAAAATGAAAAGCCAATAAATTTCTTATAATAGTTCAATTTAATACAAATACAAATACAAAATACAAATATTTTATTGGCACAAACACAATTACAATAATTGGCAATGGCCCATACAACTGGTATACAAATAGTAATAATGCATAGAATATCAATAGGCATATTTAGAACAATATCATCGAACGATATCAATATCATCAACAGTAAATGATTTAAAAAAATATATCAATTACATAGTTGGTCAAACATATTAAGTATTGAAAATAATGACAATATTAATATGTAATATTATGAACAATGATTATTAGCAATTTTATAGAGTTTGTTCTGCTTTACGCAGGTTCAAACTGTCTGAGATGAAAGAGGAAGTTAATTTTAGGATTGTGTATGAATTATTATTTAATAAAAAGATTATATTATTTTCATGTTTTTGAAATTTTGTAGGATCAACGATTATATTTGAAACTTTATGGTAAAATATGTCCCTCTTAGTTGAGTATTTTTCACAATGTAAAAGAAAATGTTTTTCATTTTCAATTTGACCAGAATTACATACAGAGCAGTATCTCTCATTTCTGGGAATATTTAGATGTCTCCCTCTTTCAATCATCAGTGTATGAGCGCTTATACGGATCTTACATATTGCAGCTCTGTCACTTCTGTTTTTTAATATATCAACATAGGGTGGTCTTCTGCCCATTATGTAGACACTTTTGAAAAAGTCTAACTTTTTGGATTCAAATATATTTGCATTTTGAACTTGCAAACATTGGTCATTAATTCTTTGTTTAATAGAATTTAAATTACCTTTAACATAATTAAAGTTATTGATGATATAAGACATTCCAAGTTCATTCAAAAGACTCTTGACCTTTATGACCCAAGGGTTTGAATCTACAGATTTAGTGAATATATCATATGCCAAAGAATTTTCCGAAGAAACTATATGGTTCAGGTAGTTGAATATTGAATATAATATTTTATTTTTCAAGGGAATTCTATTAAGTTCAGCTCGACATCCATCATTAGATGCCTTACAGTGAACCCCTAATATGTCTTAAATTTAATTCCATCAGTTCGTATTCTATGTACCAGTTACTGTCACGATTACTAGGCTTACTAATCTTATATGTACCAGTTACTGTCACGATTACTAGGCTTACTAATCTTATATGTACCAGTTACTGTCACGATTACTAGGCTTACTAATCAGTTCATGATGATGCTCTGTCTATATATTCTGGAAAAAAAAACCCAGAATACGTGCAATTTTAAAGTTGAACTATTGAAGAAAATTAATTTTAAAATATTTAACTCACCAAGAAAGAGGAGGTTCATGCCTCAATTTCTTGTAATTTTGACGATAAAATATACCGTTGGCTCCTTTTGTGTGGTGAGTATAACAGAAATTTAATTTAAAAATATTCAACTCCCAACAAAAGAGGCCGGAGGCTCATGCCCAATTTCATTTTGCATGTAATTTTTAATATAAAACATACAGTTGTGTCTTTTTGGATTGTGAGTATAGATTCATAAGCTCACTTTAATTTCCATACACACAAATATATGGCAAGCAGAAACTCCGGAACGGTAAAGACTAAAAGTTCCTGCATCACTAGTGGAACTTGTTGTGTTGGTCGTGTTGTGTTAAAGGGCGAAAAACACTTCTTTCTCAAATGCCCTAAATATAACTTTCATAGAAAAAAAATATTTTGACTCCATGAAAATCAATTCTGAGTGGAAAGATACTGCTAAAGATGACATGCTTAAACTTAAAATATTACTAAACCCCACATCTCACAGTCAAATTAAAAATACAGTTTCCTTTATAAGACAGTCATTAGAACTGAGGACGGGAGACCCAAAACAATAATTTGAACTGCTATTTTTATATTGTATTGTTGTTTTTTGTACATATGTTATATTTTTCACAGATCATGTTTTTGATTTATATGGCAATACAATTATTTGATTTGATTTGTTAAAAATTGCTAAAAGTCACATCCTGTGATGCCACAATCGAGGAAACGAAGGCGGAATTTTGGCTTCGACAAGAAGGACATTCTTTAATGGCCAACTAGATCTTGATGGATCACAGGGGCGGATGCAGGAATTTTCGAAAGGGGGGGTGCTAACCCAGGGCACCCAGGGCAAAGGGGGGTGCAAAACATATGTCCCGATACAAATGCATTGATCGGCAAAAATAAAGGGGGGGGTGCGCACCCCCGGAACCCCCCCCCCCCCTGGATCCGCCACTGAATCAAAGATTGGTTTTTGACTGTACCAATTGTAGAGTTTCAAAATTAGATTCATTGCTAGCTATGTCGGGGTATAATCATGGGTAAACGGACAGAAAGTCACAGGACATAAAGTCACAAAAGTGGTAGGACAAAAAGTTATGTTGACAATTAATTGAATATGTAAAAGAAATATCTTGAAATATTTACTTTTTAATACATATATTCATATTAAAGTTTAGGAAATGTGTCATTATACTTGAAAAATAAAGATTTATTTAGTTTTAATCGTGCAAAAGAAAGATTTCTTGGCACCATGAAGCCATTTAAGTGCCAAGCCACTTTGAATTTTTTTTTTTTTTTTAACAATTATTTCATCATCTTTGATATTTTTTTTGATAAATGTTATTAACAAAGTTGGTTTATATACAATAATTCAAGAAAAATACAAAAATATTTTTGTAGAAATAAGCGTTTTTTATTCAAAGAAAATAATCAGAAAAAAATGAATTGTGACTTTTTGGTCCTGTGACTTTCTGTCCTACATTCTATTTCTAATCATGATATGTGTGTTATAAACCATACTCATGCCGGCTGCTGGAATATGGGCACACATAAATGGGAAGTTGACAAATTGACAACGGGAATTCAAAATGTAAACAATCTCTTTTATAAAGCTTAAAACTCGGACGACCCCAATTTCTAGATGAAAATCAAGATATGAAACTGTCTTAACATTGATATATGAAATATTTATGTTGAAAATATTCATCCTCTTCATCAATCTGCAGAAGGAACTATTCATATTACCATAACCATGTCATCAATTTTGCCAATTTGCACCGTATTAGTCCCCAGTAATCCCGAATCGATATATACGGAGAATTGTGACATGGAAAGGGGTGTAAGTCTTGTGGTATTATATTTGGTAAAAAATGCGAACTCCAATAGAATTCAAATGTATACTGTGGTAAAATATCAAATTACTTGTTTGGGTGCATTAAGCTGTGAATTGAGGTTGTTCGTGTAAATGTAAACCAACACTAGCAATACCCAAAATCATAGTAAATCACATCACAGAAAGGGAAGAAAAGAAATGTTACCTTGCATTTGACAGTTTTGGGAGATAAATTTGGATATTCCACCTGTATCAACTGAAACTTATAGCTTCGTAACGTGATGTTAGAGACAAAATGTCTTTGGTGATGCAATGCCAGGGTCGTAACTACCTATGAGGCAGGGGAGGCCCCTAAATTTTCTACACCAAAATTTGAAGTAATAAAATGAAATATTGACAATATGTACACGAAGAATTTGAATTTATAGTATAAACAACACAAGTTTACAGTTTTAACAATGTTATCATGATACGTGATATATGTCATTTTCCGGCAGATTTTTGATCGATAGTGAAACGTTTCAGTATTTGTTTGTTTTTGTTTTTTTCGTGTGGCCGTCTGTCTGTTATTCAGTATTCGTACGAGAACACATATGAAACTTTGCTTTTCGATAATTTTAAATAAAACTTAACTGTTCACATTTATTTAGGGACTCAATTAAGCATAGGAAGTTCCCTTTGTATTGTGAATCAATTATCTTTAATAATATTGGAAATTCGTTACCAGCTGAATCAGCAGTTAGATCATTTTTTTTAACGTTTCCCGATCGTACGAGAACATTATGGTCAATACCTTAATAGTTAAACACTCCCATTCGTTGTAGCAGGGACTTTCTATACTAAGTATATACTAGTATAGAAAGTCCTTGGTTGTAGTTATATACATGTCGGTTCAGCTTTCAACAATATTGAAATTCAAGGTCCTCGATAAAAAAAAATATATCTTGCGTTCTATGATCTTGCTTTATATGTTTTTTTTTAACTTACCAGTTTGATTTTTTAAGAATTTTAAATACAGATAATAATTGTTTGCATAAAAATTGCTTCCAAGATCCAGAAATACTGATGTTTCTTAAAGAAAGGAAATCGAAGGAAAACGGGCCATTTTAGCCATTTTAAATTTGCGAAAAATATCTGCGGTCACAATGTATTTAATGTTGATAATTATAGGTCGTTGGCTCACCCCGAACAGCAGATCTCAGCTTGTTTTTCCATAAAAATTGTTTCCAGGTCAAGCAATACTGATGTTTCTTAAAGTAAGGAAATCAAAGGAAAAAGGGTCATATTTAGCCAGCTTAATGAGATAAAAAAAAATCGGCGAAGGGCTGCGCCCCAACCCCTCTCTCTTGGGGGCCTCATTTGGTGGCCCCCAACCACTAATTCTATTCTGTTGCAAATTTTTAAAAACAAAGTTAACACTTCAAGCAAAAAAACACAATATGGCGTAAATTTCAAAGATGAGTCCTCGTATCTTCGATGTAGAGTTTTGGATAGATTGATTAAAACAAAATAAAATCACTAAAGTACTAAAACCTTTTTAAAATTACTACAATTTTCGGCCAAAAATAACGGTCACCACCACATGCACACATCGCAGTGCACGGGAGACACTATTTTCCATATAAACAACGACCGCGTCATCCTTTCTTGACGTTACGCGCGATGTTCGTGCTTATAAGCGTAACAGACGTTATCGCTAAAACAGGACGTTTTTCATGGTTTAGCCGCAACAAAAATACTTCTAGAACAAATAAAGTTAATGTACCTGTCTGGTTAGGGGATGGTTGGGATTCCGTTATCATGTTTAACCCCGCCACATTATATATATGTATGTGCCTGTCCCAAGTTAGGAGCCCGTAATTCAGTGGTTGTCGTTTGTTTATGTGTTACATTTTTGTTTTTCGTTCATTTTAAAATAAATACGGCTCTTAGTTTTCCCGTTTGAATTATTCTACATTGTCATTGCGGGGCCTTTTTTAGCTGAGGCTATGTGGTATAGGGTTTACTCATTGTTGAAGGCCGTGCGGTGACTATAGTTGTTAATTTCTGTGTTATTTTGGTCTCTTGTGGAGAGTTAGTTGTCTCATTAGCAATCATACAACATCTTCTGCGGCACCCCAATTGCGGCTTCAGTTGTTCTCGACAAATGTCGGTATGGTCGCCTTATACTTCAAATGGAATTATTTATGAAGTCTTTGTAAGTATCAACCTAATAGTTTTCACAAGAATATTAACATGACAGATACCTTACTAAGCATCGTCCAAAAAAAACAAACTTGATAGAGACTTTTATTATTAGGAACGATTTAAAAGATATTGTGTAACGATCTATATACTCTCGACATATATAAATATTCAGCGCTTACATTACAGAAACTAAGTGTCGTTAAAATGTTTCCCGCAATATTTAAAAAAAAACCTGCCACAGATTGTATTATTTCGTTCCCGCGAAAAAAATCCATGTCTACTTGATTCTTTCAAAAGCCCCCGGCTGCGTCCTAAGGTTCCTTTCACGAAGTTTCGAAATAATTTCGAATGAAAATTTCATATCCGTGTTTGAAACAAATGTCGGTTTAGTAACATTCAAAAACAATTTCGTGACTTGTACTGAACCGATAATATAAAGTGATAAATTAATACATGAAATGTCCGGCAAACTTTCTACTCCGTCTACCACTATGTCGATAAATAACGGACACATAGATAAATACCTCGTTGTGCTGAAAATAAGTTTGTTGAAGTTAAAGCTTTTCTTTGCAACCGTACTTTTCGGAATAGTCACGAACTTAGATTAATAAGTTTTCTTTCAAGCAGTTAAGTTGTGCATTTTGCCACTATGCACGGAACTGATGTCCAGCGAGTTGTCTAAAAGTTCTCTAAAGCAATTAAACATATTATCCGGTCTAGTGCATTTTCTGACAAGTGTAAGATCTTTCTTAGTTTTCACAGTAATATATTCGTATCGTTCCAAAGATACATTGGGAGCATCATCCGAAACATATTTTGTCCGCAAATTTTAAAGAAGCCTCTTTAGTGCTATAAAATAGAAACGCAAAAGAAATGCTTGTTCAATTACGCATCCAAGTTTTACTAGTTTTAAGAACTTTGCAAGTTCTGTACTTAATTTAAAATTTGCGAGTAAAAATAAAACATGCTATCTGTTCCGGCTTGAGGGCAATCACGGAATAAAAAAAAAGAATCCGAAAAATCAGTTACATATAGATAAATCAATTCGTAGTTTAAAAAGTTTCTCTCTATATATGTAGTTGAACAATACATGCACCGACAATCGACTAAGTTGTGCGCTTGTTCTGTAAGTTTTTATGGCACTGTTGTTTTGGCTATTCGAATCGACGTCAGGTTGCCGTCGTAAGAAATTTAATGCGTGCGACATCTTTTTCACCAATTTTCAAACATTTTTTTCTCGAAAAGTACGAATGCTATAGAGATCAATATAGATATTTTGAAAAGACTAGGAAAATAACATGTCTATATAAAAATTTCATTGTCGACAATCAAGTGTAAAGGGAAACATGGTTTACTTTAACTACGACTGTACGCAACGTTTTTGCAAAAAATGAACGTGTGACATTTTATTCACCAAATTAAAAAATTTAGGATCTTTTTTGTTTATGTGTTTGACCGTTTTTGCGTTTGAAATGAATTAATTACAGAAAAACAACATTATACTAGCTGTATCATTTTCTCACCTGATGACATCATTTATCCGTATTTTTAACTGTTTTCGTTAAAGTAGTTTCGAAAATGGAGATGGGACACCATGAAACTTTACAGTTTTGCCTGGCGTAACAGAATAAGACGCCATTAGCCGCCAAACAAATATATCATAATGGGTTGTCATTTCATGGCAATTCGCGGCAAAAAAGAAAAAATAATGAAAATCGGCAAAAAGAAAGTCGAAAAGAAGGCTTATACTTCAGTTTTCGTCGTCAAATGTTACCTGGGACAGCCCATAATTTTTCCAAAATCCATAATCAAATGCAGAACAACTCGAGCAAATGCGTTATATAATGTTTTAATGGAGATAATTGAACAAGGACATTTATATCAAGCACAATGCCATCTTTGTTTCAATTGAAATACTTTTTTTTCTGCACCTGCAGCGCAATTTTACCCATAAAAAATACAAAAAACGTAAACGGTACGAACATCGCGCGTAACGTCCTTACATCTTACAATGTACTAAGTAGCTTCTGACAAAATTATGAGGCCTCAAAAAGAGTTTTTTAAAAGTTATCATCTTTGTCCCCGCCTGGATTGGTTAGCATAAGAGCCAATCCCAAGCTCGTCTCCCTAAACACCTACCTAAGTATATTGCATGTTTTACATGCTGGAAAAGACTAGACCAAGTTGAGGGAATAGCCTAAAAAGCCTTCCCTTTTGCGCAAATTACGGTTATTTTCTTGCTTTGTTAACCATGTTATACCCATCTGTTAAGTTTGTGCGATCTTTCAGTAAAACCCTGGTGATTTAGGCTGATCAATCATCATTCTTTGTGTTAAAGTCACATCTTCAAATGCCATCAATGTCTCCCAAGCAGTCTTTTTTTTTTCTTTTCAAGCAAAGAGAGAACCATATCACAACCGGCAAAGGCATGGATAACAATAAGTGTGTGTGATCACTTATTGCCTAGTGCATTTGAAAGGCCATTGATAGATATTAATCAAAAGTCTTTTGCCCTCACAAAACACAATCCATAGTTCGTCTACCCCTATGTAACGGAATAGCGAAACAGTAATGACAGCATCATCATTTCGAATCATGACTCGTTTAAGTTCGTGTTGCACTGCATCAGACACATGCACCTTGATTCTAGTGTCTGCCTCTAAATGTGAACTTGGTGTTAAACTACATCACGTGGTGGATAAGATAGAATATCCTGAGCATTTAATGCTATAACTACCATACGCATCCAAGACTTCATTCACTCGTATTCAACAGGTTCAAGGTATTTTATTAAGGTAAGGACATAATACCCAATCAGCATACTCGATAGGCAGCAATTCACTATCGGAGAGCTGATTTTCCACATTTACAAAGACTGTGGTATTGTTTCTCACATCCATAATGTACAAGCTCCTGATAAGGTGAAGAGGCCTCACAAAGAGTTGTCCAAAAGGGTTCCTATGGATCATATTTGTTCCTTCGTCATTTATACGCGTCTGGACTAGCTAGCATAGGAACCAATTGCAAGCTTGTTACTCATTCACACCCGCCATGGTATATTGCACGCTTTACATGCTGAAAAAGACTAGACCGAGTCGTTGGAATAGCTTCAATAAGTCTTTCCTCTACCAAAAACACATGTTTTCTTGCTTTGTTAACCCCATCTGATATTTTTTTTCATCTTAGAACAAACCACATATCGTTTTCAATGCCATTAAATTTATCAAATCCATATCTGGTGATGTTGGCTGATCGCGATCAATCATCATTCTAAATGCTAAAGTCACATCATCAAACTTTCTACTGGAGTTTGCAACAATAACTACTCATTTAAATACATCATAAAATATTAAAATGTAAAATAAAGTGCTTGTTATCACTGAATGGTAAAGATTGTTTTAATTTATCAGTTGGTAGTAAAAGTGAATATGCATTGTATATTGTATAAAACAATGATTTAAGTTGATTCAACTACTATTCTGGACAAAGAAAGATAACTCCAATTGAAAATTTCTTGCTATTGCACAGTATTGTGCAATTAGATATTTCTTGCTATTGCACAATACTGTGCAATTGAAAATATTTGCTATTGCACAATACTGTGCAATTGAAGATTTCTTGCTATTGCGCAATACTGTGCAATTGAAAGTTTCTTGCTATTGCACAATACTGTGCAATTGAAGATTTCTTGCTATTGCCGAATATTGTGCAATTGAAAATTTCTTGCTATTGCACAATACTTAATATAATAATTTTGGATCCTGATTTAAACCAACTTGAAAACTGGGCCCATAATAAAAAATCTAAGTACATGTTTAGATTCAGCATATCAAAAAAGCCCAAGAATTCAATTTTTGTTAAAATCAAACTTAGTTTAATTTTGGACCCTTTGGACTTTAATGTAGACCAATTTGAAAACGGGACCAAAAATTAAGAATCTACATACACAGTTAGATTTGGCATATCAAAGAACCCCAATTATTCAATTTTTGATGAAATCAAACAAAGTTTTAATTTTGGACCCCGATTTGGACCAACTTGAAAACTGGGCCAATAATCAAAAATCTAAGTACATTTTTAGATTCAGAATATTAAAGAACCCCAAGGGTTCAATTTTTGTTAAAATCAAACTAAGTTTAATTTTGGACCCTTTGGACCTTAATGTAGATCAATTTGAAAACGGGACCAAAGATTAAGAATCTACTATACGCAGTTAAACGCCATTAATGTCACCAAAGCAGTTTCTTTTCCAGCAAACGTGTTATCTTTTAATGCCAAGTACATTTGAAAGGTCATGGATAGATATATATCTAACGCCTTTTCCACTGCCAAATGCAAACTTTGGTTTGTCTGCCACTATGTCACGGAATAGCGAAACAGCAATGACAGCAGTATCGACTGTTCGAGTCATGACTCAGTTAAATCTGTGTTTCACTTCATCAGACACATCGATCTTGATTCTAGTGTCAGTCTCTTCGTGTAAACATCATGCTAAACTTGAAACATCATCAAGTGGTGGATAACACTGAACATCCTGAGCATTTGTTGCTACAACTACCTTTTCCTCAAAATTGTATTGAGCAAGCTTCTGTGAATGAAAACTTAAAAGTTCTTTCTTATTGTCGCCATCTCTCAGAAAACTTTGCCAATTTTGAGAATTTTTTTTTACCATGGATTCGTCTGTGTATTCCCTTTCCCCTAAATGCAGCTCTTGCTTCTTGTAGCAACTTTCAAACTACCAGTATTGTCTATGTTCGCATCCGAGACTACGTCCACTGTTTCAAGGTGTTTCTCAACGAGTATGATGATAGGGTATTATGTCCTTACCTTAATAAAATACATTGAAACTGTAACAAGAGTGGATGAAGTATTTGATGAGTATGGTAGTTGTAGCAACAGATGCTCAGGATTTTCTATCTTATCCACCACGTGATGTATTTCACGTGTAGCACCATGTTCACATTAAGAGACAGGCACTAAAATCATGGTGCATGTGTCTGATGCAGTGAAACACGAACTTAAACGAGTCATGATTAACAGTCGTTACTGATGATGCTGTCAATACCATTTCGATATTCCGTGACATAGGGGCAGACGAACTATGGATTGTGTTTGGGGAGGCAAAAATCTTTAGATTAATATTTATCAATGGCCTTTCAAACTAGGCAATAAGTGATCGCACATATTTATTGTGACCCGTACTTTACCTGTTGTGATACAGACACTAATGGATGGCAAAGGTACAAAGAGGATCCCTTTTCAAAAAAATCTTTCTGAGGTCTCATTATTTTGTCAGAAGCTTGTACATTGTGGATGAAAGAAAGGATGCCGCGGTCATTGTTAATGTGGAAAATCGGGTCTCCCGTGCACTGCCTTGTGTGCATGTGGTGGGGACTGTGAATAAATATGTAGTCTTGGCCAAATAGTAGTAATTTTAAAAATATTTTAGTACTATAGTGATTTTATTTTGTTTTAATCAATCTATCCAAAACTCTACATCGAAAATCTGGATTGAGAACTCATCTTTGAAATTTACTTCATATTTTTACCGGAAGTGTCAACTTTATATTTAAACATTTACAACATGAAAGAATTAGCGGTTTGGGGGATAACTTAAAGCCGGCAAAGGTTTAATGATTAGCACAAAAACAAATCATTTTCTTTACATTTTAAAAAAGGTTGAATATTTGAATGATAAATTGATATTTCTATGTCCGCCATTTTGGATATTACCGGAAGTAAGGGTTTGTAAGACAGATATGTCTTGTATTCATCAGAAGCAACAAAGAAAGGTTCGAGCACAATGTAATGATAGTAGCAATACGTTAAAACATATTAAAATTACCCTCCCTTAAAAATAAGCGTATTGAAGTACAATGTCCGCCATGTTGGATTTTAACCGGAAGTAGGGTTTTGAAGACATCTAATCCTTTTAATATATCCAAAAGTAGTATATAACAAAGGCTGATTCAAGTATGATGTCCGCCATTTTGGATTTTACCGAAAGTGAGACATTTTTTTTTCAAATGCCTCCCTATCTGAAATAAAAGAGTAATAGTTGAGGAAGGTCTATTCCAAATTTCATGCTTGTAGCAGGATGTGCACAATTCGTATGAAATATGCTTGTAGCCGCCGGACTATTGTAACCTTCAAAGAAAATCTATTATTTTTTTAAACAAAATTAATTGTTATGTTCTCGTTGCGTGGTAGCTATGTTTACTACCTTTTCATAACAAAATTGTATTTGGATAAGACCATCACTCTGTTTTATACAAATGTCACGAAAACGCTTTAAAAACATTTATCATTAATGTTATCTTGATGTTTATTTGCCTATTTTACTTTTATGTCCTTGGCAAATATTCTCAGAATATAATATTAATGTTTTTGAATATACATGTATAAGGTAATAAACATGTCATTATAATCTAGGAATACCTTGTAAAACTTAAGTTAAACTATTTTTATATCATATTTTTTAAGTTTGAAAATATTCAGGAAACAGTTCATGCAAGTTGATGAAGATATAATAAAATTAACGGTACCAATTTTCTTGCACCAGATTCGCATTTCGACAATACGGATGAGAAATGTGTTCTATTGTCTGAAAGAGGACATTAAACTCACCATAAAATCTAAAGAAATAGTTAATTTAAACCAGTCATCAAGACTCACAGTTATTGTTTGCTGAAATCAGAACACAAACATTGAAAAGACTTTCACGTGTGCACTAAAGAAAAATCTATATAATACTAAAATAACGAGATCCAATTCGTCAGTCGACATGCGGTAACCAGATGCTCCACAGGGCGCAGCTTTATACGACCGTAGAGGTTGAACCCTGAACGGTTGGGGCAAGTATGGACACAACATTCAAGCTGGATTCAGCTCTAAATTTGGATTGTGATTAAAAAGTTGACACAGCATAGGTTTCTGACACAGAATGAATGTGGTCTAATGAACTTAAAATATTTTTTTTGCATTTGAGCAATTCACTATGCTGTTGAATATTAATCCTCTCAAAAAAATGTTTGAAGAAATTTTCTTTTTATTTATGAAATCTGAAATGAGAAAAATTAACCCCCCCTTTTTTTCACATCCCCCTTTCCCTTTTTCCAAAACTGATCTCAATTCAAATTTCTAATGGAGTTTGCAACAATAACTACTCATTTAAATACATCATAAAATATTAAAATGTAAAATAAAGTGCTTGTTATCACTGAATGGTAAAGATTGTTTTAATTTATCAGTTGGTAGTAAAAGTGAATATGCATTTTATATTGTATAAAACAATGAGTTAAGTTGATTCAACTACTATTCTGGACAAAGAAAGATAACTCCAATTGAAAATTTCTTGCTATTGCACAATATTGTGCAATTAGATATTTCTTGCTATTGCACAATACTGTGCAATTGAAAATATTTGCTATTGCACAATACTGTGCAATTGAAGATTTCTTGCTATTGCGCAATACTGTGCGATTGAAAGTTTCTTGCTATTGCACAATACTGTGTAATTGAAGATTTCTTGCTATTGCTGAGTACTCTGCAATTGAAAATTTCTTGCTATTGCACAATACTCAATATAATAATTTTGGATCCTGATTTAAACCAACTTGAAAACTGGGCCCATAATCAAAAATCCAAGTACATGTTTAGATTCAGCATATCAAAAAAGCCCAAGAGTTCAATTTTTGTTAAAATCAAACTTAGTTTAATTTTGGACCCTTTGGACTTTAATGTAGACCAATTTGAAAACGGGATCAAAAATTAAGAATCTACATACACAGTTAGATTTGGCATATCAAAGAACACCAATTATTCAATTTTTGATGAAATCAAACAAAGTTTAATTTTGGACCCCGATTTGGACCAACTTGAAAACTGGGCCAATAATCAAAAATCTAAGTACATTTTTAGATTCAGCATATCAAAGAACCCCAAGGATTCAATTTTTGTTAAAATCAAACTAAGTTTAATTTTGGACCCTTTGGACCCTAATGTAGACCAATTTGAAAACGGGACCAAAGATTAAGAATCTACATACACAGTTAGATTCGGCATATCAAAGAACCCCAATTATTCAATTTTTGATGAAATCAAACAAAGTTCAATTTTGGACCCTTTGGGCCCCTTATTCCTAAACTGTTGGGACCACAACTCCTAAAATCAAACCCAACCTTCCTTTTATGGTCATAAACCTTGTGTTTAAATTTCACAGGTTTCTATTTACTTATACTAAAGTTATGGTGCGAAAACCAAGAATAATGCTTATTTGGGCCCCTTTTTGGCCCCTAATTCCTAAACTGTTGGGACCTCAACTCCCAAAATCAATCCCAACCTTCCTTTTGTGGTCATAAACCTTGTGTCAAAATTTCATAGATTTCTATTTACTTAAACTAAAGTTATAGTGCGAAAACCAAGAAAATGCTTATTTGGGCCCTTTTTGGCCCCTAATTCCTAAACTGTTGGGTGCGAAACTCCTAAAATCAATCCCAACCTTCCTTTTGTGGTCATAAACCTTGTGTTAAAATTTCATAGATTTCTATTCACTTTTACTAAAGTTAGAGTGCGAAAACTAAAAGTATTCGGACGACGACGACGCCGCCGCCGACCACGACGACGCCAACGGGATACCAATATACGACCAAAAAATTTTCAATTTTTGCGGTCGTATAAAAACGACAAATCAATGAATTCAACTTTATATATAGCTAATATAGGACAATGGTGTTGATTTAAAATTACACCACAGTGCACTCCAGACCCTTTTGTTTTCCCCATAATTAATATTGCCAATAATTAACAAGTTCCGCGTCGAATCCGATACCGATATCAATAGTATATTAACATGTTACCTATGTACCTTATCTGTAAGTTCCGCATCTGACAGGCGCACCACCAAACGGTGTATTTAGGATTTGCTATATACACGGGTCATAATCAAAGCGGATGACATTACTAAATTCTATTATTGTCACATTGTTTCCTATTGTAGTATTTTAATCAGTATGACTTTAAAAGATGACAATACGAATACTAAAAACCTAGACTTAAAATAAGGCGTATAGGTACAGTTTTCAATTTGTTAGCCAGCATGACGCAAAACAGAGAAACAAAGAATTCAACTTTATTTATAACTAATATTGGGCAATGCTGTTGATAAAAAAAATCTCCATTCCAGACCCTATTGTTCTTCAAATAATTAATATTACCAATAATGGATAAGTTCCAGGTCGACAGTTTAATACTTTAATTCAGTCACGGACCAGCGATTTCACGGGTGTGTTTTAGTTGTATATATAAACTGTTCATAGACTTCCTCTGGAACTTAAAGTCATAAGAACTTGTGACCTCAAATAAAAAAAATAATGCATATGTTTTTTTATAACTCAAGGGATAGTTTTCATTATAAAACTTATGTACATACCGGTATACTTTTTTCTGAAGAAAATTCTTTAATTTATTCATATTTAGAAGAAGTTTACTTTATTTTAATTGCTTGCTTCCAGGAAGCAATTCCCCCGACATATTTTCCGTATGCAAAGTGACCTCAGTGTGACCCATCTCGTAAAAATACGGTGATCACAATACGCATGGATGTCCTTAAAATAAACTATTATCTGAATTTACATGTTGAGCACGTGCTCAATTTTCGTGCTTTTTTGTTGATTTTTTGTCGATTGTTGACAAACAGGTGACAATCGTTAAACTTCGGCTTCAAATTGGAAGAACATTATTTTTCACCAGTGACTCGTTTCTTATGACTTTAATATTAAATTTCAATCTATATTGTCTCTTATTAGATTATATTCTGATGAAAGTAATCCTCTTTTAAAAGAATCCTTTATTTTGTCTCAAAACTTAGACTCGGCAGGAATTTATTCTTGGTTCTCATATGTAAAACATATAGTAGAAGAAACTGGTATGGATTTGGACACTTTGAAAACATATTCCTAACAAAAGATAACTAAAAATATAAGAGAACAAATAAAATAAAAATTCAAGCATTTTTATGATAAACTATCAGATATAAATGATAACAGCAAACTCACTATTTATAAACATGTATTGAAGGCCGTACTGTTGCCTCTATGCTCCTCATTTGAACTTGGGTGGATACAGTTGTCTTGGCAATCACATCACATCTCTTTATTTTTATCTTAAATAGCAGAATTGTGAATTATCAATGTCGGAATATCATAAGAAAAGAAAGTTATATATATATACGTGTTTTCGTGCTATATATAGTATCTTATAGAAATTATACTATTTCAGATCTTTATTCCTCTCACTACTATAATTTAAAAAAGGAAATCAAGTAAATTTTATCGTTGTTTTATTATTAACAGTTTTTATAAGTTAAAATTTTATAAATAAGAACGATGAAATAAAATTTAGCTGACTTAATTAAAAATCTGAACCTTTTGTGTTCTACTATTTTACAATCGTAGATGTCGAAAGACACCCGTACGTTTTTGTCTCATAATTTAAAGATTTATAAATATAATTTTGTATTAAATAATGATGCCAATTGTAGATAAAAATAAAAGATTCAATACACGGCTTAAAATCAAGGATTTGTGTAATAAGACTATACAAATTCTTGCATAAATCAAAAAGTGTTTATAAATTGATGATGTCGTTAGTTTTTAATCACTAGCATTTCAATCTTGCTGAACACAATACTTTTTATTGTTTGGAGGATTTTTTTTTTTGATAATGAAGCTGGTTAAACTTGGAAGCGTTTTTAAAAGAACTTCAATATTAAATCTTGAAAAGGGAAGTACATAATTAACAATTTTATCTCTTCCGGGAATACTTTCTGTTATAAATCAAACATTAATCAGATTTTTAAATTTGTGCTGAGGTAGTGAGGTAGCTAGGGTCAATTTATCAGTTCATAAGTTTCCGTGACTCGCAGTGACAAAATCAGAGTGTTGTTTAAAAAACCTGAATGGAATGCAAGCATCGAAGAGTTCATAAAATATGCTTCTCATTTTGTATATAGATTAGACCGTTGGTTTTCCCATTGGAATGGTTTATACTGGTAATTTTTTGGGGGGCCCTTTATGGCTTTCTGTTCGGTGTGAGTCAGGCTCCGTGTTGAAGACCGTGCTTTGACCTATAATGGTTTACTTTTATAAATTCCGACTTGGACGGAGAGCCAAGTTGTCTCATTGGCACTCATACCACATCTTCTTATATCTATTAAAAATGACAAGAATAAAACATGTGTTGTTCGTTGTAGTTTGGGTTTCCTTGTGCGTCTATTTTTTTCTCCCGGAGGAATTTAGTATTTGCGATTGGTTTTATCTGTTTTTTAACATGTATACAAATAAAATACTGGTCTTAGTTTAGAATGTCCTACTCAAAGTCATCCATATTTTTTTTAATAAGCACAAACTGTTTTCAATCTTGCTGAACACAATACTTTTTATTGTTTGGAGGAATTTTTTTTAGTATTGAAGTTCTTTTGAAATTGTCATTCTATCAAATTACAATTTTGAGACAAAATGCGCAAACATGCTGTTCAAACCTTACTTTACAATTAATATGAACGTGAATTTTAGATAAGATTGAAGGATTGTAAGTATATATACTAACCAGAAGTCAGCAGATATTTACCATCTCCTCTTTAAGAACTGTAAAGATTTCTATATTAGATGACTTGAAATTTATAATGTATGCATGTATATTATTTCCAGTACATACAGGCGAAATCCAGTTACAGTACTATCTGTACTGTTCAGTAACGAGCATTACAGTATTATTTACGAACTGGATTAATTGTTTTTGTAGTATTTTTTGACTGAGGTTTGTCTTTACTTCTCCTTGTTTTGTCCTACAGTTGTCTCTATATTTTTATGAATGTAATAATCAGTAACGAGCATTGCAGCATAGATAAGAATTGGATTAATTGTTTTCGTAGTATTTTTTTGACGGACATTTGTCTTTACTTCTCCTTGTTTTGTCCTACAGTTGTGTCTATATTTTTATGAATGTCATGTTCAGTAACGAGCATTACAGCTTAGATAAGAATTGGATTAATTGTTATCGTAGTATTTTTTTGACTGACGTTTGTCTTTACTTCTCCTTGTTTTGTCCTACAGTTGTGTCTATATTTTTATGAATGTCATGTTCAGTAACGAGCATTACAGCATAGATACGAATTGGATTAATTGTTATCGTAGTATTTTTTTGACTGACGTTTGTCTTTTTTTCTCCTTGTTTTCTCCTATAATTGTCTCTATAATTGTCTCTATATTTTTATGAATTTTATGATATATCAACCATGCACTTGTTATCTTCTTATCTAATTACAGAAGTTCGTACATGTCAATATATTGTCGATCAAAATAGTAATGTCATAGGGTCTTACATGTATTATGTTAACATTTCGTCTTTGGCAATTCATAATATTACTATAACATAATTTGACATATGTTTAGCCACACCAGTCGATTCCAGCTGGAATTTTTAGTGCTCAGAAAATTTAGAAATTTTAAACAAACATATACATGTATAATTATCAGGATTATAAATCCACGAATTTTATGTTTAAATTAAAAAAAAAAAGTTATCATTACTGAACAAAATGTCAGAATGTTTTATTTTAGAAGGCTTATTTAAATACAAATTTTGCATTCTTCGCGTTGGACATTTTGGCGACGGAATAATTAAACATTTTGGCGTCGACATATTGGTTATTCTTCACATTAGGATCCATTTTATCACCAGAATTAACTGTCACACCATAATTTCGATAGCTCATTTTTCTTGAAAAATTTACCGAGTTTGATAATACATATACCGTGTACTAATACCGGACTAATTTATTGTATTTTTCTTTTAAAGTTTTTTACATTTATATTTAAAAAATACTGGTAATAAAAAAATCGATGGTTCACATAAACTTTGGTCATGAATAGTGTGCTATTTCAAAAGAACAAATATTGGCCAAGAGTCTTGATATCCCATTATACAAATTCTATAACAGACACCGGCCGTTTACGTTAATCCAGTTTCTTGGATTCTATCATCGATATTCAAACAACAACAGATATAACGAGAAACATCGATATATATAAACGACAGTACAAGCAAGATAAGGAGACGCATCAGTTTTTACTGCAATCATCAATTCTAACTGCAATTGGATGATCAATTTATATTGGATATACCAAAAACCCATCATGTTAGATCACTGTCATATAAATCCCAGGCTAGAACGGATTTCTAGTTCTAATGTAATCGTTGGTTTTATTATACAGCATATTACGCCTTTTATAGTGTTGCTTTTAATCGAATATGACATTTTAACATTAATTTTCTGCAGCCTAAAATGGGCAGTAAAAACTTTAGGTTTGCCAACTGAACAATTGATGAAAATGTTTTGCGCTAAAATTGGCATAAAATGCTGTTTAACTTAAAAGGGTTACAATCTGACATGAAAGTGGGCAAATATTTTTGCTAAAATGGGGTAAATTAATACATTAGCGCTAAAAGGACAGATGTGTTCTCCAAATTGTCCTCCGTCGTTTTCCAACATGAGTGGAGTCAATAAGAATATCAATTGTGTTTTTTTAAATTTTATTTATGACAATTTTCCCTTCAACTTGACAAGTAAAAGAACATTGGAAATGTGCCTTATATAGATGCGGGAGCAACTGTTCGTCTTTTAAAATATCATCGTACCGCAAGTTGGTAAGAAAATAAAATTGAGAATGGAAATGGGGAATGTATCAAAGAGAAAACAACTAGACCAATGACCGGAAACCGGCCGTATTGGATTAATTGACATTGGATTAATTGACAAAAGAACATTAAGAATACAAGAAATGAATAATACTGATCTGTGAATGCTTCAACCAAGACCTTTTATCATGTAAACATAAGGCAACAACCATTTTCTTATCTTGGGGGGGGGGGGGGGGGGGGGAGACCTTTATTATGTTCATAATTTTTTGTCAGAACCTTCCTCCGATAAATTTTTTTTTTCTTATGAGAAGGAAAGCAAAAATTTTTTTCCCATATTGTGGAACAGAAATACATTTTTTTTTTTTCTCAAAACCATAAAATTTACATAAAATTCATTTTAATTTTTTAATTGATGTAAAATGTAAAGTGCATGGCTCTGTCTGTATCCTGGCATTGGCTGTTGTCTCTGTTGTTTTTTTAGCCCACTTTCTACATTATGATATTCTCTGAGTCCGTCATACAGGTACCACAGTCCTTGAATTTTAATACTGCAATTGAAGTGGCCACCATTGCCATATGTAATGGCAAAGAGTGAGTAGCTCCAAATTATAAACATCCACTGTTTTCAACTATGATAATTGACATTCCATTGAAAAAAGAGGTATAAAGAATGATACAGAATGATACAGAGGAAAATACTACCGGTATACAAGTCTGTGTCATACACAATCAGGGCTACTTTAAAAGACTGTTTTAATATGATACCATATCTATCCCTGTTATAAAATGACCATATCATGTTTATAATAGTTGCAGTTTTAAGTATGTCTTAATGTAGTAGCATACATGCGGGAGATTTGGAATGCTTTTAAATATTTCTGGATCAAACACTATTACAGGAAAATACAACCAGGTGCTCCGCAGGGCGCAGCTTTATACGACCGCAGAGGTCGAACCCTGAACAGTTGGGGCAAGTATGGACAAAACATTCAAGCATGATACAGCTCTGAATTTGGATTGTGATCAAATTTTTGACATTACATGGTTTTTTTTTACACAAAACAAATGCCAAGATTTTACAAATCAATTAAAGATTTCTTCTTCAAACTTTTTAAATCTAAAATTAAATAGTTGACACAGCATAGGTTTCTGACACAGAATGAATGTGGTCTAATGAACTTAAAAGGTTTTTTTTGCCTTTGAGCAAATCACTATGCTGTTGAATATTAATCCTCTCAAAAAAATGTTTGAAGAAATTTTCTTTTTATTTATGAAATCTGAAATGAGAAAAATTTAACCCCCCCCCCCTTTTTTTTCACATCCCCGTTTCCCTTTTTCAAAACTGATATCAATTCAAATTTCTAATGGAGTTTGCAACAATAACTACTCATTTAAATACATCATAAAATATTAAGATGTAAAAAAACTGCTTGTTATCACTGAATGGTAAAGATTATTTAAATTTATCAGTTGGTAGTAAAAAGTGTATATACATTGTATATTGTATATAACAAAGATTTAAGTTGATTCTGGACAAAGAAAGATAACTCCAATTAAAAAAAATTCTTGCTATTGCACAAATAGGATATTTCTTGCTTACTATTCTGGACAAAGAAAGATAACTCTAATTAAAAAAAAATTTGCTATTTCACAATATTGTGCAATTAGATATTTCTTGCCATTGCACAATACTGTGCAATTGAAAAGACTTGCTATTGCACAATACTTAATATAATAATTTTAGATCCTGATTTGGACCAACTTGAAAACTGGGCCCATAATCAAAAATCTAAGTACATGTTTAGATTCAGCATATCAAAGAGGCCCAAGAATTCAATTTTTGTTAAAATCAAACTTAGTTTAATTTTGGACCCTTTGGACTTTAATGTAGAATTTGAAATTTGAAAACAGGACCAAAAATGAAGAATCTACATACACAGTTAGATTTGGCATATCAAAGAACCCCAAGGATTCAATTTTTGATGAAATCAAACAAAGTTTAATTTTGGACCCTTTGGACCTTAATGTAGACCAATTTGAAAACTGGACCAAAAAAACTTCAATAATCAAGAATCTAAGTACATTTTTAGATTCAACATATCAAAGAACCCAACCGATTCATTTTTTGTCAAAATCAAACTAAGTTTAATTTTGGACCCTTTGGACCTTAATGTAGACCAATTTGAAAACGGGACCAAAAGTTGAGAATCTACATATACAGTTAGATTCGGCATATCAAAGAACCCCAATTATTCAATTTTGATGAAATCAAACAAAGTTTAATTTTGGACCCTTTGGGCCCCTTTTTCCTAAACTGTTGGGACCAAAACTCCCAAAATCAATACCAACCTTCCTTTTATGGTCATAAGCCTTGTGTTTAAATTTCATAGATTTGTATTTACTTATACTAACATTATAGTGCGAAAACCAAGAAAAATGCTTATTTGGGTCCCTTTTTGGCCCCTAATTCCTAATCTGTTGGGTCCTAAACTCCCAAAATAAATACCAACCTTCCTTTTGTGGTCATAAACATTGTGTTTAAATTTCATAGATTTCCATTTACTTAACCTAAGGTTATTGTGCAAAAACCAAGAAAAATGCTTATTTGGGCCCTTTATTGGCCCCTTATTTCTAAACTATTGAAACCAAAACTCCCAAAATCAATCCCAATCTTTCTTTTGTGGTCATAAACCTTGCGTCAAAATTTCATAGATTTCTATTAACTTAAACTAAAGTTATGGTGCGAAAACCAAGAAAATGCTTATTTGGGCCCTTTTTGGCCCCTTATTCCTAAAATGTTGGGACCAAAACTCCCAAAATCAATACCAACCTTCCTTTTATGGTCATAAACCTTGTGTTAAAATTTCATAGATTTCTATTCACTTTTACTAAAGTTAGAGTGCGAAAACTAAAAGTATTCGGACGCCGGACGACGACGACGACGACGACGACGCAGACGCCAACGTGATAGCAATATACGACGAAAATTTTTTCAAAATTTGCGGTCGTATAAAAAGTAATAAGGTATAAATATAATCTAAGCTTAATCTGTAGACTGGACAGATGTTTATAATCTGCTGTTCCACTGTCTCAACTGTTGTTATTTTCACTATTCTCAAATTCAGCAGTACAATTTTTTTTTTCAAGCAGGTGACAGCATAATTTTTTTTTCAGCTACAGTGCAAAACATAATTTTTTTGTTCGTTCAGCTAGGCCATCAAAATATTTTTTTCAAAAAAATCCCAGGCCCCCCAGATAAGAAAACGGTTGTTGCCTAAATGCATAATTTTAATGCAAATATTCTGTTTTGTACTTGTTAACACTAAAATACCAAAGATTCAAATTTTAACCAACACCACGGAAATAATTTCTAAAAGAACAATGTCAATTTATATTTAGTAGTAGTAAACCATATTTTGTGATTAAGTTATAAGTGCGGACGATATTTTTTTATATAATTTTTCACTGACGTATTTTCTTACAATACAGTAAATATAACTAAAAGGTTTACACATACTTGAGATATGAGCATTTACACAGTGAGTGAAATTACATTTAATTTGGTTATTGTCATAATAATTGTTATCAATATTATTCATAAACACCATTTATTACATTTAAAAATTGGCATTTGTAGAATAATGAATCAAAACAATTTAACTAAAAATTATTTTTGTTCGGCCTTAATCGTATACCTTTAAGATTGGTAGAAAATCAGTATAGAATTTTCAAAGATTTTTTTTTTATCTCCATGGAAATATGATAATTTTACGAATATGATATAATCTGCTGCTAAAATCAAGTGTAAATTAGTATAAGCAATAGATTTCTAAATGTCTTACCTTAATCTATAGAACTTATATATTATCATATATCCCAAAGTTCGAATTTAATTCAACCACTGATAAGATAAACTAAAAATATACTTAACTCTCAACAGTTTCAATGAATTGTAGTTATTTTTAGTTACACTATTTTATATATAGAAACATTATTCATCACTTCGCTGTGGTGTACAATTTGTCATATTAAACTGTTTACACACAAACAACCATGTACATAGCACTGTATTTATAATAAATCTAACTGTACAGTACGTTTTCTTGTTAAAAAAAATCCGTTCAACTCCTTGTTTGAAAAAGGAGGTGCACAGAAAAGTTCAAATGTTGTGAGGCACCGTCTCAAAATAAAACATATATAATATTCCTTGCCAATGTGCAACTACAAGCATATGAAGTTTTACTAAAAGAGTAAACTTCCTCAATCGATTTAATCCATGCCTGCATTCCATGCATACACTTATTCCGCCTTTTCCAGTTTTATACAGCTGATAAAAAGCTTTTGTTTTCCATAATGTCCAGAAATTTAACTTGATGCCATACAATAAGAGACATGCACGTACATTTTCCGCAGACCTTTTCACAGCTTTTCAATAATTCTCAGACACTCAATTTTTTCGGGTATAACATGTATAATATATTATTCATTTATATATATATATATATATTTTATTACTATTGTTGACCTGAAGCATTGTTTTTTTTTTAATATTTATTCATTGTTATTGTAGTCTTTAAAAGGAAACATTTTAAGTTTCATACCATAACTAAGTTATGAAGACATTTTAATTATATTGTAATGTGTGTGTTATAAGTAGTTAAATGTATGTTGACCACCTGAACGTCTCCAGAGTTCATTGGCCACCTTTGTTTTAAGACTTTTAATTACAACCTAAAATAGCCAAGGACGTGCTTTTTAAAGATAATTATTATCATGTAAGAAACAGTTGCTCGCTAGCATGAAACATGTGAAGGTCTTTTTGCCACATCATAGTACATGATACTACAGATTGTTTTAACATTTTAAAAAGTATAACTAGCTAGTATAGATTTGTTAAACCCCATCATAAATTCACCCCAGAGCTAGCGCTCCGTTTCCTTAAAACATTTCTGAGTTTTTATGGTCACAGATACTGTGACTTTTAGATAAAATTGAAAATGGAAATGGGGTATTTGTCAAAGAGAAAACAATCCGACCATAGTGTAGACAACAACCAAAGGCCACCAATGGGTCTTCAATTTTAGATGTATATTCCTTGACCACATTTATTTTCAGAAATCCGATTTCGTATGTGTTGCCAATTTGGATACTCGGCGATAACCTGACTTGTCGTCTTTTTCGTGACCATAAAACTATGATAGTATAAAAATACAGCGACGAGGTATGACAGCTATCTTTCAAAGACGAAAGATGTAAATAACAACTGGCCAACGTACAATCTTCAAATTTTCGTAATTTTGTAATTTTTCAGTTTCTCGTAAAACTACATGGGTTCATTATAATTCTTTGGGTACCAATTTTCGTTTTTTCAAGGGCACAGAAAAACCACGAATTTGAATATTCGACGAAGCGGAAATTTTTGTAGTGTTTGTATATAAACTTTTGTAAAAAAACGAAATCAAATATCCACAAAAATACAATGTTTCCTCTGTCCACGAAAAATTGATATCCACGAAATTGTACATTTTTAAAGTAAAATGAGATTTTATTAAATAAATACTTACCATCATAAATTCTGAGTACCGTGATCGCAAGTCTGACAGGCGGAAAACCCCAAATAAAAATATCATCCAATGAGAAGAGGGATGACCAAGCAGTGCCCGTATAACCATGCCTTTATATAATCCATTTAATTTGCCAACGTAACCAAGAAGCCATAGAAAAAAACAGGGGATGAAGGGGAGGTTGGGAGGGACCTTTAATTTATAATGATAAGTATTTATTTAATAAAAAATCTCATTTTACTTTAAAAATATACAATTTGATGTCAATAAATACGTTACCATCATAAATTCTGAGTAAAATATAGAATCTAACACAAAGCTGAATCCCCTGAACCAGAAAATTCAGGAGGAAAAACAACTCTTTGTGCGGAAACTAAAGGTCCTAAGGAGTACAAACTCTGAGCTTGAGTAGTTAAAGACTGCAGATAGTGAGAAATGAAAGAATTTTCAGTTCTCTAGAAACCTGCGTGATAAGACTTCCTCTAAAGAAGCATTATTAAACAGGGCCCAGGAGGTAGAAATTGCTCTAACATCATGGGCTTTAACGTGCATACTATTCAGAAGTTCTTCATTAGAAAAACTGTAAGTTAATTGAATAGTTTTACAGATCCAAGTTGAAATGGTTTTAGCAGACACATCTTGTTTTCCTTTGTTAATAGGAATAAATAACCTGGAATTTGAGGAAGTGCGGAGACTTTGAGTTCTCTGAAGATATAAAAGTAAGACTCGGATAGGACAGAGTACTTTAGAACTTGAATCATCAGGAAGGGCTGGAATCACTATCGGTTCTGAAACTCTACCCGGAATTTGATTTTTGGCTAAAAAAGCTGGATCCGTTAATAGGGTAACAGATGACTTATCCCTATTAAAACGAAGGCAGTAATCAGTAGTGGAAAAAGCATGAATTTCACTTCTTCTTCTACCAGAGGCTCAGGTAAGAAGGAAACAACACTTATACGATAAAAACTTGATTTCAAGGTTCAAAAGGGTGGGTTTTTAAAGCTGATAAAACAAGACTCAAATTCCAAGACGGGATTAAAACTCTCTGTCTAGGGCGTTCAAGAGTGAAATTATCAACTAAAAGAGAAATTAATTCATTATTACCCAAGTCTGGACCTCCAGACAGTTGAATCGTCCTAGAAATAGCTGATCTATAGCCTTTAATAGTAGAGGGAGATAATCCTTTCTCTTCAAAAAGGTGGATCAGAAAGTCTGCTAGTTGTTGTACAGAAATTTGGAAAGTATCAATTTCCTTCTAACTACACCAACTACTGAAGATAGTCGACTTGGCATCATAGACGATGTTAGTGGAATCTCTAACTGCTCTGGAGAGATGTCTGGCTGCGCATTCAGAAAAACCTCTCTCCTTGAAGCTTTCCCTGAGAGAAGCCACGCGAACAGATGTAGCTTCTCTGGATTGGGATGAAGTATCTTGCCCTTGAACTGGGACAGAAGATTGTGTCGTACTGGTAGAACCAGTGGACGAGCACAAGACAGATGAAGAAAATCTAGAAACCAGGCTTGTTTGGGCCAAGCTGGAGTAATAAGAATGATCAACCCTTGCTCTGCTGAGATCTTCAGAAGAACTTGTGACAGTAATCTGAACGGTGGGAAGGCGTAAGCGAACTTCCCGTCACAAGGAACACTCATGCAGTCTACTGCGTAAGCTTTCGGATCTGGTACAGGAGACATGAACACTTGAACTTTGTAATTGAGGCTTGTTGCAAACAGGTCTACATGAGGAGACCCCCAATGAAGTGGTATTGCCTGAAATACTGATTGGAGAAGTTCCCACTCTATATTGACAGAGCATCTGCTAACACATTGAGTTTCCCTGGGACATGACGAACTACAATCTGTAGATGAAGGTGATTGCAAAGAAGGAGGATTTTTCTTGCTAAAAGATACAGCTCGTAACAATGAGTTCCCCCTTGGTTTCGCAAATAAGCCACCACAGTGGTGTTGTCCGTTACTGGAACCAGAGATTTGTTCTGCAGTAGGGACTGAAAATGAGACAGTGCAAGAAGAACTGCCTTCATTTCTAGTATGTTGATGTGTTCCTTCAAAAAATCTGGAGTCCACACTCCTGACACTGAAAGACCTTCTAGATAAGCTCCCCAACCGAGGTTGGAGGCATCTGTGAACAGAGTCTGATTTGGAACTGGAGAGGACAGAAGTTGGCCTCTCAAAATGTTTGCTTGAGAAGTCCACCAAACCAAATGAGGAAACAATTCCTGATGAATGATTGGAACTGGAAATTCCCAATCCTGTGTAGCTGGGAGCCAATGTTGATGTAGATAGAATTGAAGAGGTCGAATGTGAAGGCGACCAAGTGGAACAACATCCGTTAGTGAATTCAAGAGACCTAGCAGTTGTGAAAACTGGCGAGCAGTACTTAGTAACTGTTTTTTTTTAGATAGAAACAGATGAATTTTTTAACAAAGATTCTGAAACTTTTTCTGAGGAGGTCGAACTATGCACTGACGAGTAAGGTAATGTTTGCATATGAAAATAAAGTCCTGAGACGGAATGAGGTCCGACTTTTTCCAAGAAATGAGAAACCCCAGAGAGAGCAGCAATCTGATGACTACATCGGTATTGAGATAGAAATTCTCGGGAGAAAGTTTCTTGATCAGTGAATCGTCCAGGTAAGAATAAATCTGAACAGCCTGTGAATGAAGGTGAGCAATTGCTACCTGCATGAGTTTGGTAAAGGCTAGTGGTGCAGTTGACAGACCAAAAGTAGAGCCCTGAATTGGTAAACCCTTTTGTTCCAAACAAACCGAAGGAATTTGCGGTATGAATGGCAAACTGGAACATGAAAATAAGATCCAGGGATGTTGTCCACATACCTGGAAGAATAGAAGCTCTTATTAAGCGATTGGTCTCCATTTTGAAATGGTGAATAATCATATAAGAATTGAGGATAGACAAATCGATGACTGGTCTCATTCCTCCGGTCTTCTTCGATACAAGGAAGAGACGAGAATAGAAACCTGGATCTATTGTAGATACAGGGACTTCCTCCACTGCCCTCTTTGTCAAAAGAGTCTCTACTTCTGTTGACAGAAGAAGAAACTTCTGTGGATCTTGAGTATTGGACAGTGGGATAGGAACAGGAGAAAGAGGTGGTTGTTCTTTGAATTGAAGAGTCAATCCCCCTCGAAATACTGACAGAACCCAACAATCTGAGTTATTCTTATCCATTTTTTTAGAAAATGAGTTAACCTCCCCCTACTGGCAATTGAGAAAGAGGAGTTTTGTAGCACATCTCTGGATTGGGTTCTGACAGAAACGTACGAGGGGGCAACTTCCTAGGAAGAGGGATTGGCCCTTTTGCCACCTCTCTTAAAACTGTTAGGTTTAGACCTAGGGATTGATTTTTTTAGGGTTATTTCCCCCATCGTTAGTGATTTTTCTCCTCTTCTCTTGAGAATTATAAGATGAGCCTCCAGCGGAAGAATAACTACCTCGTTTAGATTTATTTCCAGAAAGAGATACATTTACCTTCACTGGGGCTGGATTTTGATTGAGATGCTTCTGTACCTCATCAAGTGGTAACCCGAAAATCTTCTCATCCAATGGAGAATTGA
This sequence comes from Mytilus galloprovincialis, assembly GCF_965363235.1. Taxonomy (NCBI): domain Eukaryota; kingdom Metazoa; phylum Mollusca; class Bivalvia; order Mytilida; family Mytilidae; genus Mytilus; species Mytilus galloprovincialis. The sequence goes on along the minus strand of NC_134845.1, from coordinate 74,733,182 downwards.
TTAAAGCATCCTTAAGATTATCTGACACCTTTGCCTTATCCAAAATTTCAGATGTTTTGGATAAGGTGCAGTTGGCGATGGTACCCATGATCAACAACTGGGAGGCACCCAAAGCCTTGTCTACCTGTAATAGAAAAGGTTTGAACTCTGGTGGCAGAGAAGAGTCTTTAAGAACTGGAGCAACTGCTGATAAAAAGTGTTCAGCAGTGCCTAACACATGAGATGCGTTTCTAAGAAGGTTCTCCGTTTTAGACCAAACAGACAGAATAAGACGCAGTCCATCAGCGGGTTTAGAAGCAATAGTAGATGAAAAAACCTTGTCACATTTGGGTACCAGTTTACCCAAGGTAGAGTAAAAAATGTCAGTCTTTAGAGCGGAATTACTCATTAAATAAGGCAAGACCAAAACCACCAAGTAACTTGGGGAAATTGGGACTCATTAGCCACAATCCCATCATTGAGGATTTTCAGAGAGTTAGACATGTGGTTAGATTGTGGAAAACTAGTATGAGATTTAGTATCGTCTACGGACAGACCAGACCACATGAAGCCTTGAAAGTAGAGGTTAGTTTCTTGGGTATTGGAGGAGACTGAAATGGCACCTTATTGACATCTCTCATGATTGTATAAACAGAATCTCTGAGATCCTTCAAAGTGGAAGGAGAATCTTCAGCCTCTTGTTTTTACTGGAATTGGTAGAAGACTGACCAATTACAGATGAAGAGATAGACACAGGAACAGAAGGTTGCGAAACATTCTGAGAGACCTGAACTGAATTGCCATCTTTATCAGAAGTAAAACCTTCTTCTTGGCTGCCTGGGGCAACTGAAAAGCGTTCTTCCTCATCACTGTCATCCAGGTCACTTCCAATATCATGATCTGGACGGAGTGAAATCGCTGGAGAATTTGACTTATTGGCAATGTTCTCTAGCATACCCAGGCGGTTGGAGAAAGAAGTCAATTCAGTAGAAATAACCAGACGAAAATCGTCCAAAATTCTCTTGAACCCATCTAAGGAGGGGCCAGAGTCAGCTACCTGATTAAACTGATGCCTAACAGAAGATGTAGGCAGAGCAGCAGGTACAGATACACTTCTATAACTACTAGACACTGCTAAAGGAGGAGCAGGAACTGACAGATTAGGTGTAGTACTCTGAGAAACAATAACTGGTGTTGGTCCACAATAAGGCCAGAAACCTGGAAAGGGCTGACTAGGAACCTGACTAGGAAAAACCTGATTAGGAAAACCTTGACCAGGAAACCCTTGACATTGAAACCCCTGACCAGGAAAGCCTGAATAAGGATAACCCTGAGACCAAGGAGGCCTGGACCACGACATGGCATTACTAATCGAAGCGGGTAAAGTGAAGCCACAATAGGACGCTGGTGCTCTAGACCCAGGTAAGTTTAAACCCATAGAGGTACCAGGGTAAGGTGAAATGGACCCAGTGGTGTCAACTGGCCTAGAAAAGTGTGCGTAACAGTGGTAATGATAGGGACACCTCCATGATAACCGACAGAACCTGCATTCAGGGTCTGTTGACCGGTCTTAGAAGTCACCGAAGTAAAAAACGTCGGTTAGTTGACTACTATTAGGAGGGGTTCCCTGCCCTACCGTTTTTGTGGTCACAGGAAAGGGAAACGAACCGTCTAAAAAAAACGTCACTACCTGTAATGGTCTCGTAAGGACTGGGAGCATTAAGCTCCATAATTAAAGAAGTATGATCATGAAGTTAAACACTTATAAACAACAATATTATAACAAACAAAAAAAAGTCAAATAAACAATGGTATGGGGATACCTACAATATTCACTATTGAAAAAACAAAACCAAACTTAAAGTCTTCTCTGTAAGTTGTAACACGTGTGTCTCGATGCGCAGGCGGAAATTAAAATGGATGATATAAAGGCATGATTATACGGGCACTGCTTGTTCATCCCTCTTCTCATTGGATATTTTTATTTGGGGTTTTCCGCCTGTCAGACTTGATGGATGTACTCAGAATCTATGATGGTAACGTATTTATTGACATAAAAATAGATGTCCTCAGTAGATCAATTATTTTCGGTCTATAGCACTACTGTTACATGTATTCGTGTCGATCTTAACCTCATTTCCATGGATCCATTGTTTTCATGTATGTTGACATAATATATTTTATTAAAATAACTTTCCATAAACATTTTTTTCTAATTAAGTTTTGCTCTGTTATTAAAACTGCCTGGTTGGTTTCTATAGTAAATACATTTGATGTTACGCTCTGTTGTTGAAATTTCTATTACAGTAGATACTTTGATGTGATGCAAGACATTTACTGATTATAGCGTACCAATGATCGATGCATCTCACTGGTTGCAAGCTATGATTAAAGCACTAAAACAAAGGCTGCATAACCTACGTACGGAAGCAAATTTAGGACATGCCTTCCAAGAATACAATTCGAATTCGAAATAACGAACTAAAATCGTTATCACGAACTTGAGAATTAAATTTGTTATCACGAATTACAAAAAAAAAATGTGAGAACGAAATTAATTGTACGAATTACAAAAACTGTTCGCGAATTTAATCTGTCATAACGAATTATGCAATTCGTGATTACGATATAAATTCGTGATTTCGAATTCAAATATATCTTTTTGGGTGTTCCTAAATGGGCCTCCTTAGATATTGGCCACATTTTGGTATACGTATATATATACTAGCTTCCTTTCTCAATTTTATTTCTAGTGTATTAGTTCACGCTATAAGTTTGAACCATTAATTGGCTTGTCTTTGCTTGAATCCAGTAGCAAATATTTCATACGTATTCCGGAAGAGCACGTTGTTAGAAGTGTGATCTTTGGTTCAGTTGATAAGTAACATGATCATGCCTTAGGAACTAAATAAATAAAACGTTTGTTCTACTTTAGCTATAAAGGATATTGTTATTAATTAGATTGAAGAAGATGTTTTATGAGTGCAAATGAGACAACTCTCCGTCCAATTTATAAAAGTAAACCATTACAGGTCAAAGTAAAGTCTTCACCACGGAATCTTGGCTCACACCAAACAGCAAGCTAGAAACGGCCATAACATGACCTTGTATTTGCCAGAAGCCTTGATGGGGGGCAAGGGGGGTCACAATAACAGCAAAACAGCAAATTGATTTGGCTCATAACAGATAACAAGGAATTAAAATGGATAAAAACAGATAACAGTAAATGAAATATTAAAATAATTCGGTCTTTGACAAATCAGTATTTCTTATTACGGATATAATCCTTTGTAATGCATTCCATTTTTTATGACTATGTTTTTAATATAAATTTATGTATCTAGAATGTGTTTAAATTACTACTCAATATATTATAATATTTTTTATACGCTCGTTTACGGAACGTATTATGGTATACTGTTGTCCGTCTGTTGTCAACATGTCGGACATTAACTCAAAAACTCTTTAACCATTTGCATTAAACTTTAGGAAATTGGTTATATCTATTGACGTGAGCTCCCTTTTTTTCTTTTTCTTTTTTTTTTATAAATTTTAGATTTTAAGTTTCTGGGTAATGGGTTTTTATTCAATAAAATTGGTGTTTTTTTTTCAGTTTTCTGATAATATCTCAAAAATGCTTTCACAAAGCAAGAAATTTTGGTGAATTGTTAATATCTATTAACATGAGGTAACTTTCAATTTTTATAAATTTTAGATTTTACGTTTCCGAGTTAACGGGTTTTATTAATTAAAAAGGGGTGATTTTCCAGTTTTCAGACATTAACACAAAAATGTTTTCAGCAGTTCTCATGAAACGTTGGTGTATTGTTTATATATTGACTGAAGCTCCCTTTGTTGCTAATCAAAAAAGTGACCTAAAAGAGTTTGAATATTCTGACTTTTTCTAAATGACCATTTAATGAGGTGTGTGAATTTTTCTTATTAAAACTTTGAGGCAAAGTGGTATATAGGGTAGAAAAATCAAAAGCACCAATTATAAGCATGCAATTTATCAAGTACTTCGAACAAATTTTGACACTCTAAAAGCAATTCATTCCACTATTTTCAAAGGCCTTATTTGAACAATTTTTTATCAGCTGAGGTTTTTGATTGTACCAAGTGTACTAGTAAGTAGAATACATAGTTTAGTAGGGAAACAATGACTTGAAACGAAATAAATCTTTGTTTGTAATGAGTTATGTGCAGCTTCGGACCCAAGTACATGGTTGGAACTTTCATTGTACAATGCATTTGGTTCTGCTTTGAAAAGAATCACAGAGCTGAGTCTATGTACCATATTATATAAAAGGTTAAGTGGTTGTTAGGACCTAGTCCTTAATTGAGATCCTTGTCAGATTTTCCTGGCCATATGTTTTCCTTTTTGTCATATTAAGAATTGTTTTAATTTAATATGTTCGTACGGAAAACAAGGAACATTATTCTCATACAAAAAATTAAGATAATTCTAAATACACATTCATAAAAAAAATGGAATTTATTACAAAGGATAATCATAAGATATACTTGAATTGTCCTGGACCTCACTTCTGTGATGGGTATATGTTAATGGAATCCTTCTCTGAATACGGGACAAACATATTAGTAGTGGTAGACCCCAATGGCCAATGATCTTCAATTTATACCGAATATTGACCGTCAAAAAAAATGCTAACATTCCAATTTTCAATAACAGTTAACAGCAAATACATTATCACAATAACAGATAACAAAAAAATAAAAGCCCAATAACAGCTAACAAAGAATAAGACAATAACAGCTAACAGCAAATATATTTTCAAAATAACAGATAACAAAGAATTAAATTGCCCCATAACAGCATAACAGTTAAACCCCTTGCCCCCCTCAGCCTTGTAGAGAGCAAATATCATGTAGGTGCAAATATCTTCGTGGAATTGTTTTCATGTAGGTGCCGATATCATTACGAGTTTTTACCTTGTATATATAGCGCAAATTTCATCGTGAGAATTTATCTTGTAAATCGCAGACATGATCCTGTGAACTTTCATCATGAAAGATTATATATCACCGCCTTAATTTGTATCGTGAAAGTTCAGATATCATCTGTTATTTTCATGTAGTTGCAGATATCATCGTGAGTTTTTATCATTAAGGTGCAGATATCATCTGTGAGTTTTTATCCTGTAGGTGCAGATGCATAAAAGAGGGACGAAAGATACAAAAAGGAAAGTCAAACTCATATATCTAAAACAAACTGACAACGCCATGGCTAAAAATGAAAAAGACAAACAAACAACAGCATACATGACACAACATAGAAAACTAAAGAATAAACAACACGAACCCCACCAAAAAACTAGGGGTGATCTCAAGTGCCCCGGAAGGGTAAGCAGATCCTGATCCACATGTGGCACCCGTCGTGTTGCTTATGTGATAACAAATTCGGTAAATAGTCTTATTCCATAACGGTCAACCAACTCGTGATGGAATCCGTAAAATTTACGAAGGGATGATTTCAACATCACCATTTGGAACTTTTGGTTTAATAGCTTTCTTGTGAGCAGCAACACTCTATCAAGAAAATCATGATAGGAAATGCAAGCACGGGAATATCGTATCAATTGGGAGATATATACCCTGTATGCAGGTGCTGCTGGAATGTTGCTACATAGAAATGGAAAGTTCACAATTGGAAAGCTGAAATCATTTCTTTTGTCGTAAATTTTTGTTTTCAACCGACCCTCATTGTCAATTTCTAGATGTAAGTCAAGATATGAGGCCGACTTAACCGTATCTGTAGTATCCTTTATCTCTAGCTCGATGGGATAGATGCGTTCCACATAGTCACCAAATTTTGAATTATTTAGTGAAAGAACATCATCTATATTGCGGAAAGTAGAGTTAAAGGATTTTGCTAACTTCTTATCTTTCTTCCTAAGAAGTTCCTGCATGAAGTCAGCCTCATAATAATAAAGAAACAAGTCGGCAAGTAGAGGGGCACAGTTTGTTCCCATTGGAATGCCGACAGTCTGTTGAAAAACACGTCCTCCGAACGTAGCAGTTAATGTAATGAGTTTTACATACAAAAACGATGTTGTTTTGGGCTTTATCTGGGGGGGGGGGGACAACAACATATTTGTCATGGAGGTAGGATAGGTGTTTTGCAACATTTGGGTCTTTAAAGATTGACGTAGCATGGGCATTGACAGAACCCTTCAATTTCTTAATTCTGATTTGTATTAACGACCTAACTGCCTTAATCCATTCGGAAATAGTGTCTACGTCTTCCTTCTCGCTCTTAGCCCATTGCCTGGCATAATCCTCAACTGAATCCATCAAAATTTTAAAGTTGTATTTCCAATTGATGGATTTAGGCTCACGATATTTCGGACCTTTCGATAACACATTTCGTAGAGAAGTGTTGTAAACAATGTTGAGGTCGCCGGTAATAACGTGGCCAGCAGGATTATATGTGAATTGGGAACTAGCACAAGTGCAATCAGGAGGTTTAGACTTCAAGTCGTCAATATCGAGATCCTGCAAAACCGTTTAAACGTGTTTGTAATTGAAAATTTTAGTTGCAATAGGTTTGGTATAGGTATAAGAAATGATTGGTACAGGCTGGTCTTTGAAATAAGGAGGTATTTTCGATTGAACTAATTTATGATGAAGGATATTGCCTAAGTTGTCGCCATCGAGACCTTTGTTAGCAAAGGAAAGATTAAGGAAAGATCTTTTCTCTTTTTCATCTTTGCCAATGCGGACTGGCTTGAAAAGTCTGTGACTTGCAATATCCGAAATTATAGCTGTAATTTTGTATTGGTTTGAATGAGGGTTTGTAACAGTGGATTCCAAACATAAATTGAACAGAGAATGAAGTTTTGAAAGGGGTAATGAATAAAGTTTCGTGCGAATGTGATGAATACCTAACGGCTTTGTATAAATGGCAGCAAGTCATTAATAGATACATCATGTAGAGAAGGTGATGTGTATAATGACGATGACCAGGAGTTGAAAATATTCATCACATTCACCGAGTTGCACGAAGGACTAGATAGAATACCTATACCATCAATTTTGTCATTGCAACCATAAGGTGTCGCAGTTCCCAATTGTCTAATCCAGTAGTCCTCTTTTTGTCTACGGAGAGTCGTTGAAAGATTAGGACTGTTAGAGCTATGGTATATCTTTTCGATAATGCGAACTTTCATAGAAACGATGGAATGATCGGGCTGATTTAAATGCTGGTATAGAATGTCATTAGCATTGAGGTTAATGTCTGATCTATGACCGCACATACGTTTGTTTAGCCTTCTTTTCGTTAACATGTTAGTTTTATCCTGTGGGTACAGATACCATCTGTGAGTTTTTATCATGTAGGTGCAGATAACATCTGTGAGTTTTTACCATGTAGGTGTAGATAAATAACATTGGTGAGTTTTTATCCTGTAGGTGCAGATAACATGCGAGTTTTCATCCTGTAGGTGCAGATAACATGTGAGTTTTTATCCTAAAGATGCAGATAACATGCCAGTTTTTATCCCGTAGGTGCAGATAACAAGTGCGTTTTTATCCTGTAGGTGAAGATAACATGTGAGTTTTTATCCTGTAGGTGCAGATACAATCTGAGTTTTAATCCTATAAATGCAGATAACATCTTTGAGTTTTCAACATGTAGGTATCATGTAGATGCAGATAGATAGATCTGTGAGTTTTTATCATGTAGGTGCAGATAACATCTGTGAGTTTTTAACCCTGTAGATGCAGTAATGAGTAATAAATTTAAGTAACATTGATTTTTCTCAGGTTCAACTTATGCTGAAAGAAATACATTGTGTATGTTCATGGGATTTATAATTCTTTCTTTTAAGTTGTAACTTTGATGACCTTTCTCTGTCATCCCATCAGATTTTGTGTTAGTTTTTGTTTTTTTCCTGAAACCTGTAAACTAAAAGAAATTGCACTGACCACTTAATTTTTTTTTCATGTGATTCCAGATGGCCCTTGCACATCTTCTTTGCTGCAAGCATGAACGTTTGATTTTTTTTTTAATTGTTTGCCATTGCATTATCAGTTTTTCATTGACTTGTGAGTTTGAATATCCCTTTGGCATCTTTCGTCTTTCGTCTTTTACATTCTATTATGGTGTAGCCTTGTAGTTTAAACAAAAGTCACACCTTCATAAAGCAGACCCATAATAAATCAGAGTGGACAAGCAGTAATAAATAATACTATTCGCTTTGCAATTAACGTCTTTAATGTGATTTATATAATATATTACATCTTATATTTATAGATTAACAAATAATTTTAGGTCTACAGCAATATAATTTAGCATTAATTAATAATATCCATGCCTATATCTCATTAACAGATCAAATTTTAATTGATGTGAAAATACAAGGTTATGATGATTCTGATGAAGAAAGCAAACTAGTTGTTCTATTATATTTGTTCAAAGTGGGCACCATTAACAATTGCTGTACATTGATAGACAAAAATGAAGAGACAACATAACCACAGAATAATCATACAGGTCACCTCACAAATATATAAATAACATATTTGCATATTTTAAATAACTATATAAATTGTAAATAAATTCAACATAGATACCAGAATTAAAATTGTGTACGCCAGAAGCACATTAAATTTTTTTTTTACATCATAACTCATCCACTTGTTACCTTATTTCCATGCAACTGGATAATTTAATAAAAAACATTTCTTGTTGACATAATATCTCAGGTTGAATATTGGTAAATCTAAGGTTAATCCACCTGATGTAAGCTCTAATATCTCAGCAATATCAGTTTCAATAAAAAGCAAATGTTCACAGTGGCAGATCCAGGGGGGGGGGTCTGGGGGGTTGGAGCACCCCTTTTTTTGGACGACCATTAATGCATTTGAATGGGGAAATGAAGTTGGACCCCCATTTTGTCCTGGCTTAGCACCCCCCCTTTTAAAATGTCTAGATTTGCCCCTGGTTCAAAAACTTTGGATTGATTATTATTCGTGGGATACCAATGTTAGTGTATTTCATCTGTTAAGGTGAACCACAAACTCTAATGTTCACGCAGTACAAACTTCTATAGGCTGTTATGCAGACTTTCGTAACAGAACACAATCAAATATCCACTCACATACAATTTGTTCTTATCCCACGAAAATTGGTAGCAAATAATAAATTAATCCACAGAAGCTGGACGTAAAATCAAAAATTGAAATGGCTGGTTGCAAGAGACTCTGATAACAATTGCATAAGTTTTGTTGTAAATCACAATGTGATACAGAATGTCCAGACTTAAACAGAACCAGATTCCTTTCTATAAAGACTTTCATATCATCATAATTTCTTGGTTTGGAATTTAAAAAGTTTGAATTCTATACATATTTTTTACCCAAATTAATCAAATGTATTTAAGTTTAAGCTTCAATAAAACTTCAGCTGTTCAAATCAAGAAAAATCGAAAAGCAAGAAAAATAGAAACTTTAAAAAATTCAGTCAATTAATTTATGATTTAAATGCATGTTTATTTTCAAAACATTGATATTCATAGACATAGACATGTTAACACAGCTGCATGGAGCCTAACTTATTTTTAACAAGGCCATGTGTAGTTTGGATGCATAAAGGAATATGAACATTGGTGAATAAAATTCTTTCAAAAACAAGAATTTTAGTGGAACCTAAATAATGTAAATTATAGAAATAGTTACTTGACTAATAACAAAAAAAAAATTTAAATGTTTCTCTGGAAATCATTTCCATCTAACATTTCTCTTTGTATTATATTTCAATGAAAATTCTTGCCAATAAACACAATCTCTCCAACATTAGATTAATAATGTCAATAAACAAACTTTGTGATAAAACAACAACAAAACATTCTACAGAACAATAACAACTGAATAAATTAAAATAACAAGCAGAAATACAGCAAAATACAAGGAATCTAAAAACACCATTGAAAGTATAATATCGGATTAAAGAGAAAAGAATGGAACAATAAAATTTTCATAAATTGTTTCAATGGTAAGAATGAACCTGTTCTTATTGTTTGTAATGAATGACCTTATGTCAACAAAAGACGATTTGTCTGACATTCACTACTTATAAATAAAACTTGTGGCCAAAAGTTTGCTGTATTTAGATTTAATAAAGAGATTTCTAATTAATTGGATGATGAACCTTTTCTTCCAAAGATGTTTTTATGCTACTTGTAATTAGGAGCTGTTCATAATTCTTAACCATTTCTAACATAATTCACAGAAGCACTCTTTTGGAAAAGACAAACCTGTCACTGTAAACAAGCAATTTTTTATTGTTAGTTAATCACAACTTTTTTTTTATATATACAGGATTGACTGAACAATGAAAATAAATAGCTATCCTAACAAAAAGTATGTAAGAACCATGTGACTGACTGTCATTGTCCTGACTTTTTACAGCCACTTATTGCACAGCCCAAAACATTTCACCTACATGACAGTCTGTCAAATAAAGGAGCATTACACACAAACATAATAGTAAGTTTCAACTTGCAATCTTGATCTTCATACAATAAATCGAACACAAAATTACTTAAAAGAGTTCCAAAATTTAGATTATTATGCAAAACCACATTTTGTAAAAAATGGTTGGGAATTATGGATATTTTTGTATACATTGAAACAATGTGGTAATAAAATGGAATAAAAAATATTTATAACCTACATTAACACAACAAATCAAACAAATATAACAGAATAAAAGCTGGGGCAGTGGTAACACTTCTGATACAAACACACTTCCACATGGAACAAAAATATTTGGCAGTGGTAACAGTTCCAATGCAATAACACTTCCACATGAAACAAACACAACTTTGACTAGTGATGACTTTATCAACAATTTACTTTCTATATGCTTAAAACATGGTAACAAATTTTCCAGATTTTAAACAAAGATAAAAAAAATTGTTCATATCATAAAATTAACAGTACAGGAAACAAATAAAATGCATTTGTATATATTATAAATTGCTATGATGGCAGTTGTTAGCAATTGCGACCATTAACAGAGCTTGGAACTGGACAACAATTTAATTCAACCATTATAAATTAAGGACTGTAAACCTGACCCTTCAGACTATAACATCAATTGATCACCTTCAAATTCCAAATTTCTTTTATAATGAAACTATGTCAATAAAAGCATAACTGTTAACATACAATTGTTTCACCATCCAACTAACAAAACAGCTCATTGATCCAAAATAATGAGCTGTGATATGATTGCCAATAAATATCCACTACAGACCAAATTATACAGATATAAGATACTAAAGGTGACCAAAGAGCCTTCAACAATGTGCATTTGTATATCTTAACTATTAATTAGTAATATAAGAGTTAAAAAAAAAGATTCATGAATTTTCAATTAAAAGGGGGGGGGGATATATATCTCATTTTACACTAACACATCCCTATTCTGTGTACAGTAACAGCAATCATTAAAGTTTCAAGTTGGCCTTTGATAAACTATCAATATACATAAACTATCAATATACATATATACTGCTAGAATTTCCAAAATTATCCATGTATCTTAAACTTCTTTAATGGTATCTTGTTTTAAAAATCCGCTCTTGTTAAATAATTTTAGCTAGAAAACGATTTCCATAATATTTTAGCAATGAAACATCAAGTACCAGCTTGCTGAAATTCAATTAAAATAGCTTAACATTAAAATATCTTTTGATACTTCAATAACCATAAAAATGTCTAAGTTTTATAAACCCTGATCACACTGTTCAGGAAATTAAAATCTGATTATTGCTTAATTTATCCCAGTATCGATAAAAAACAAGACAAATTTCAGTAATTCTGGAGTGGCTATGGAAAGTTATATCACTGATATTGATAATATCAATTCATAGATTATTAAAGCAGAAATAATAATGAGTTTTTCTGTTATAATGGAAATCTGGTTTTCTAAGGAATATCCACTTAAATATATTTATAGAAAGAATTTGATTGAAAAGCGATGCCTATAATTAATTTAACTCAGAAAGCTAATACCTTTACAAATATCATGTTATCTCATTACAAGAAACAAGATCTTAAATTAGATTGTTTCCTCTCGTAAAACTTGTAATACATAAGAAAGCAATGTTTGTCCCTCGGATATTTGATGTAATTGTTACGATTTATATTGTATCTAACAATATCCATCATAAAATAGCTAAATATAAAGTGTTGCCTGTGGTTAAATTTAGATTATATGTTGTATTAACTTGGTTTGATAAATACAAGTTGTATCAAGAGAATAATAAATACAAATCTTCTTCCATCAAGGATATTAAAGTCTGTTTACATAAAAAACTGACCCAGTTTCTCTAGATTATACTTCACAGTGACATTACTGCTAATACGAGAATTTGTGGTGTAAATAATCTACTAATTTAATGTTGGAATAAAATATGATGTTAACATTTTGTAACATCATTTACACTGCAGACAGTAGAACATAACTTTTAATCAAGGGTGTGGGTTGTAGGAGGGGTGGGGATAAGAAAACTTCAGGGAGGGACATTTTTAAATTAAACTTTAGGGAGGGACATTTTTAATAATTTATCACAATTTATTTTGGGTTGTGAAGGGGAAGCGAAGTTCTGCAAATTTTCTTTATCTATTAAAACCTTTTCTAAACTCTGAAAACAAACTCAAATTAAAAGGATCCATAATAAAACTCAGCCTAATGAAAATAATGAATTTTTTCTGACAGGTCAAGATTAATGATTGCATGGGATAACAAATAAGAAGGGTCCCAGGTGTCAATACTGGGGGCTATATGAATATCCCATATGACTTATGATGAACATAGGGGTTAACAGGGGACAGTATTTTCACAACAAGGCCAACATGCTGTTCTCACATCTCTGCAACAAAATATCAAGCATTTTATGGAAAACTGGCTCAGAAACTTGTGTCCCAGTCCACTCCATGGTACATAGATTGTCTTCACTAATTCAATTGTTTTTTAAAAGTACATAACATCTTGGTAGCTTTGTTACAATTAAGCCATGCCATATATATCCACTGATGCATTTAACATTATGATGAGCTAGTCACTTCCCAAACTATCAAATGACTTCTTTCTCCTTTACTTAAGGATAACTTCTTCTCATCTTCCTGAAGGATTTCATCATCTTCTCCATCACCTACAAACAGATCCAATGTGTGACAATTACATATATATTATGATGATGATGATGTCTGCTTAATGTCCAGTAGATTTACATATATGACACTGCACAGAAGCTTTTGAGACTGAGGATGAGGCTTTTGCAAGTATTGTATGAAATTTGAAAATATCATGAAAAAATTGGGGTTTTTAATCTTCATATTCTCCTTATCATAAAGTTTCACAGTTACTTCTTTTAACAAATGCACATGCATACCAAAGTTTTGTTGACCTATCATATATAGCAACTAATGGACTGACTTTATCCTGAAAACTAATACTTTAAATTCAGAAATTATTGTGAGGTTTTTATTATTGCGAAAAATGTGACAGAAATTAAAACTCTCATTTTGAAATATTTTTATAAACTAAACAGGATTTTTCTCAAAATTTTAAAAATTAAAATCACATTTAAGTCTAAAATGATAAAATCGCAATAATAAATACACGCAATAATTTCTGAATTTACAGACTATTAACCAGCAGGGCAAGACATTGAGTTCAATCAAAAGCAGTCTACTACTAACCTTGGTAAAGTCCTATCCTAAAGTCTACTACTAACCTTGGTAAAGTCCTATCCTAAAGTCTACTACTAACCTTGGTAAAGTCCTATCCTAAAGTCTACTACTAACCTTGGTAAAGTCCTATCCTAAAGTCTACTATTAACCTTGGTAAAGTCCTATCCTAAAGTCTACTATTAACCTTGGTAAAGTCCTATCCTAAAGTCTACTACTAACCTTGGTAAAGTCCTATCCTAAAGTCTACTACTAACCTTGGTAAAGTCCTATCCTAAAGTCTACTACTAACCTTGGTAAAGTCCTATCCTAAAGTCTACTACTAACCTTGGTAAAGTCCTATCCTAAAGTCTACTACTAACCTTGGTAAAGTCCTATCCTAAAGTCTACTACTAACCTTGGTAAAGTCCTATCCTAAAGTCCACATATCCTTCCCCTCCAGATAACACCAGTTTACTATTGCTAGGTGGCGCTGGGGTAGCTTCTTGATAGATTTTGTTGGCAGTGCTATCTGTTGTGGCGTCCACAGCTGTTCCACTTAGTCCTTTTCTTTTGGCACCTTAAAAAAAAGACAGAAGAACTTATAAATAATTACCTAGAGTACTCAGAACCATTCATCCACATCAGATGTCCCTACAATCAATATCTGCAGATTTCCAAAGGATTTTCTCAAATATGAGTAATGGTAGATGAGGATTTTCACCAGAGACAGCAACCCAAACACACCATAAAACAACAAAGAAACAACTAAAGGCCAACATAATCATAAATGATGGAAGGGTGTTTATACCATATAATGCATATTTCAAAAAGCATAATGTTTACAAAATGTTACAGGTGGAGGGAGTCACAGACAGGTAGATGCAAGGCAGCAGTCACTTAATTCATTCAAATAGAACCTATAAGAAAAAAATGTTGAAATGAAAAAAAAATGTCTAAGTTATCAACAGAAGATTTTTGTCATTTGGTTTTTATTTTTATGTAGTTTTATTTGTATATTTGTATAATTTAGCAACACCCCCTCCTCTCAATTTAATAAGTCATATTTTTTTAGTTCATGAATAAAAACAAAGAGAATTTGAATGCAAACACTGCAATCTTCACAAGTTTTATCTTTTAAATGATGAACTTTCTTCTTCAGTAGCAGCATACCAATTCTTCTTTTACAGTTTCATTAAGATGCCATCTTAATAGATCTATACATGCAATTTATACACGCCATATTTGAGAAGACAATATCGCGTTTTATCTTTTAAGTTTTCAATGTAACACATTATTCACCATGGGAAAAGCTCTCCAGCAATGTTGAATCTGTTTTTTTACTTTAACCTTCCATCTTGTTTTCGTTATTATTCCCAGTGGGAATTTGTTACATAAGAATGACTTTTTTGAATATGTTTTAAAGCTGTATACCAAATCCACTGTTGTTATTGAAAATATTGATAAGGCGCTGGGAAATTCCATTTCCTTCGAAATCAAAGCGAAATAATTATCTTGATTGGAAATAATTCTTTGGAGTCTGCTGTTCACTTGCAACAATTATCGCCCAGGTAAAATAAACCATCACCTTGTAACTTCTCAAATGTTTACAAAGGAACTCTACAGAAATAATTGATTTAACAATCTGAACAGGAGAGAAATTAACGAAGGATGCTATGATCAGATATTACAGCAATCAGACTTTACAATGGTTTAAAATCGTTGATGCAACAATCAATAATTTATTGGCAGTCAATTTTGAAATACAACAAACAAATAATCCAGTACAAACCTTTGAAGAAAGAAATACAAACCTTTGAAGAAAGAAATACATCTACCAGAGTATAGTTAATAATAAGAGAGAAAATGATAAAAATGGATATTTGATTTTAATTTAAAAACTTTTAGGCCACAATTAAAAATATTTTGGTTTGCCCAAACCCTACTCAAAGGTTGAGACAGTGGGTAGGTAGGTAGGTATTTTCTTTTTTTTTCAAAAAAAGTAATTGAAGTATCGGGGGTTTATTAGTCTTCATGCCTATCTGATTAAAAAAAAACTTCTTCAAATCAGGACAAAAAAAGAATTTGAGTAGGCAGCTTTTTTCTGGGTAGGTAGGGTTTGGGCAAACAAACCTATTCTTTTTTATGGCCTTAAGTGCATAATTAGCCAATTTTATTGCAAGACACTATTTTTTTTTCAAAATATAAAAACATTTTTATTTGCAACCAGGTGCTCCGCAGGGCGCAGCTTTATACGACCGCAGAGGTCGAACCCTGAACAGTTGGGGCAAGTATGGACAAAACATTCAAGCGTGATACAGCTCTGAATTTGGATTGTGATCAAATTTTTGACATTACATGGGTTTTTTTTACACAAAACAAATGTCAAGATTTTACAAATCAATTAAAGATTTCTTCTTCAAACTTTTTAAATCTAAAATTAAATAGTTGACACAGCATAGCTTTCTGACACAGAATGAATGTGGTCTAATGAACTTAAAAGTTTTTTTTTGCCTTTGAGCAATTCACTATGCTGTTGAATATTAATCCTCTCAAAAAAATGTTTGAAGAAATTTTCTTTTTATTTATGAAATCTGAAATGAGAAAAATTTAACCCCCCCCCCCTTTTTTTTTCACATCCCCGTTTCCCTTTTTCCAAAACTGATATCAATTCAAATTTCTAATGGAGTTTGCAACAATAACTACTCTTTTAAATACATCATAAAATATTAAAATGTAAAATAAAGTGCTTGTTATCACTGAATGGTAAAGATTGGTTGGTAGTAAAAGTGAATATACATTGTTTATTGTATAAAACAATAAAAAAAACTTCATCAGCAACATTTTATATTGGCAAATTTCCAATGAAGTTATTTACATAAAGTTATTGGCAAATAAAAATAGAAAATGACATCATAGTCATGTCTGGCAAATGTCCAACATACATTATCTAAAAACATTTTAGATAAGATAAGGAAAAAAAGCTTCATCAGCAACATTTTATATTGGCAAATTTCCAATGAAGTTATTTACATAAAGTTATTGGCAAATAAAAATAGAAAATGACATCATAGTCATGTCTGGCAAATTTCCAACATATATTATCAACTACTATTCTATACAAAGAAAGATAACTCCAATTGAAAATTAATTGCTATTGCACAATATTGTGCAATTAGATATTTCTTGCTATTGTGCAATACTGTGCAATTGAAAATTTCTTGCTATTGCACAATACTTGATATGGAATCCTGATTTGGACCAACTTGAAAACTGGGCCCATAATCAAAAATCAAAGTACATATTTAGATAAAGCATATCAAATAAGCCCAAGAATTTAATTTTTGTTAAAATCAAACTTAATTTAATTTTGGACCCTTTGGACCTTAATGTAGACCAATTTGAAAACTGGACCAAAAGTTAAGAATCTACATACACAGTTAGATTTGGCATATCAAAGAACCCATTTATTCAATTTTTGATGAAATCAAACAAAGTTTAATTTTGGACCCCCATTTGGACCAACTTGAAAACTAGGCCAATAATTAAAAATCTAAGTACATTTTTAAATTCAGCATATCAAAGAACCCCAAGGATTCAATTTTTGTTAAAATCAAACTAAGTTTAATTTTGGACCCTTTGGACCTTAATGTAGACCAATTATGAAAACGGGACCAAAAATTAAGAATCTACATACATAGTTAGATTCGGCATATCAAAGAACCCCAATTATTCAATTTTTGATGAAATCACACAAAGTTCAATTTTGGACCCTTTGGGCCCCTTATTCCTAAACTGTTAGGACCAAAACTCCCAAAATCAAACCCAACCTTCCTTTTATGGTCATAAACCTTGTGTTTAAATTTCATAGATTTCTATTTACTTATACTAAAGTTATGGTGCAAAAACCAAAAATAATGCTTATTTGGGCCCCTTTTTGGCCCCTAATTCATAAACTGTTGTGACCTCAACTCCAAAAATCAATCCCAACCTTCCTTTTGTGGTCATAAACCTTGTGTTAAAATTTCATTGATTTCTATTTACTTATACTAAAGTTATTGTGCGAAAACCAAGAATAATGCTTATTTGGGCCCTTTTTTGGCCCTTAATTCCTAAACTGTTGGAACCAAAACTCCCAAAATCAATCCCAACCTTCCTTTTGTGGTCATAAACCTTGTGTCAAAATTTCATAGATTTCTATTCACTTAAACTAAAGTTATAGTGCGAAAACCAAGAAAATGCTTATTTGGGCCCTTTTTGGCCCCTAATTCCTAAAATGTTGGGACCAAAACTCCCAAAATCAATCCCAACCTTCCTTTTGTGGTCATAAACCTTGTGTTAAAATTTCATTGATTTCTATTCACTTTTACTAAAGTTAGAGTGCGAAAACTAAAAGTATTCGGACGACGACGACGACGACGCAGGACGACGACGCCAACGTGATAGCAATATACGACCAAAAATTAAAAATTTTTGCGGTCGTATAAAAACATTAAAGCTTCATTCACAAGACCTAACCACACATCATGCACAACAACACAAGTTCAATTTTCAAATTTACGTTTCAACAGATGCAAATTTTTCAAATAAATAACAGAATTCCAGTCATACTTGACCAATTAAAAAAAAAATGATTAGCTAATTAAAATAAACCTGATCCTTCTAAAAGGTATAACCATGCAGATAAATATATGTGACCAGACATATTGGTGCAACACTGATTAAAGGTAGATAGGGTGTCTTCTTCCATCTTGGATTTGGAAATACCAGAAAACAAGGTCTAGATCTTTAATTGAATGTGCAAATTTTTAGAGTAGTAGGTAATTCATGGGTAAGAACTTCCACTTCAATATAGAAAACGACATGTTTTATCATATTTATGGTTGTATTTTACAAAAAACAGAAAACTTTTGTTTGATCAATTTTTTCCAACTTTGCGAGGCAACTCAAATGCAAGGGCAGATAATTCAGAGTAAGGTACTTTTACAATAGAATGTGTTAGGAATTTACCTATTTTGTAATGTAGCAAGAAAACAGGTCCGGTAACACCATTGTTTCTGTTTCTTAACTGAAAGCATACTATTAAAGCCATCTTCTAATATGTTATCTCAAAATTCTATGGTGAAGATTGCGCTTTATTGCAGAAAATTGGGTTTTCCATGCATAATCTATACAAAATTTGTCAATTTTGAACACCATGTAGCGTGAAAATAAGCCTGGTGACCCATTCTTTTTATTATTATTTTTTAAAAAGCATGATTTAAACTACATTTTGGCAAATTATAAAAAAAAATCTATGGATTATAACTTAGACACCCCATCTACCTTAACAGTTATTTTCCTCATTTATTTTCAATTCTATAAATAGAGTCTGTAATCAATAATCTGACTTTATTTTACTATAAGATATTAGATATAAAGTCATTAGAAAACATTTGGTAGGATTCATGTTAAAGAGGCAAAAGACATCAAGGGGTCTTTCAAAAATCAAGTCTAAAGGAAACTGCATGCAGACAAGGTAATGGCAAAAACCAAGTCAGTCCACCTACATACAAAACTTTAGACTGAGCAACACGAACCCCACTTGGCTACAGTGCATGATGTTACAAAATAATAAGCAAATCTCAAACTGATCTCCCATTAAGACTCCAATTACAGATTTAGATTGAAGTACCACACAAGACCATTTCTTTTCATTGCCAGAGAATATTACTCTATCCTGCATGTTTTCCAATTACACATGTATAATAATATTGCTTAACCAGGAAAGTTACTGATCTCTAAAGAATCAATGACCTTCCACAAAACATAGATAGAAACCACCTACATAATGTATTTCAGTTCTGAACTAGTGAAAAGCCATCTGTCTACATGCAGGTCTAAATATATAAAATTCCTTGTAATAAGAGTTTACATCAGAGTTCATTGTCAGAATATATAATACATAGTGTATTATTGAGACAGCAACCTTGATGACAAAAATAACTATTAAAAAGAGACCTTGGTTCTTTGTGAAAATCTTTGTTTTTACTGTTTCTGTTTAATAACCAAAGATTCTGAGAATAAGAGATCTAGACAATTTAAGGTGGTACCCAACACTTTCATTATAATTAATTTGGCTCGTTTAATTTTCATAAAAATATAAAAATTTAAAATTTTTTGAACCAACCGTTTTGTCAGAAAAAATACACTGGTTAACCCTTTCCTCCATAGTGACGCCTTTTGATGCCACCCCCTTTACGTCATAATGACGCCTTTTGATGCCTGTGTAGTACCTCAGTTGAAACGCTTTGACTACAAAGTGTCTGCAGTAGACTTAATAAAATTTGTATCCAATATGAAAAGGAATATCGTAGGAATATCTGACTTTAATTTATTTGATGAATTATTTGTTTTTCGCAATGCATTAATACTTTAAAGCATATTTTTAGCATTTTATTGAAAAATCCTTATGTGAATCAAGTATGCAAAAAAAAAAATTCAATGGAGGAAAGGGTTATATATATACATATAATTATTTTCTGTGACTGTATCTTGCATTAATTTGTAGGATCTGTAACAAAGAGGCTGCTGGCTTCCTTGTTACGGGGTCATAATTTTATACGTAAAATCATTAGAAAAACGTTGAGGTCAGCTAGAGATGCTGAAGACGTGAACTTAGCTCTGGCACTGAACTAATACCAAACTCATAGTAAGATTTTCTAATTTAATTCCAAACCAAAATCACATACAATGGTAAATGTCTACATAATATGACTCCTACTGTAATAATACAATTCTATTGATGTTACTATCCTACTCTGTTCTTACTTATTGAATTAACAACATATATACTATTTTATCATGACAAGTTTTGAGTAAACGAATTCACTCTAATTAGTACAAATTCATAATTACAATTATGTCAACTAATAATACTGATGCTAATGAGAATGTTCAATTAATTACATAACACATAATTAACTCAACTTGAACTTGTCACGTGATGATTTCTCTAAATTTATGACACCACAAATAATAAGAACTAGTCCAAATCTGTACAAAATGCTGAAGGTAAAAATTACTCAAAATGCCTCTATGACAGATCCTTTACTATAGATAATTGAGCTGATCTGTAACAATAACACCTCCATGCCTTATATATCATGTACTGTAGTACGCCGCTAGGTTAAAACTGACGAGGAAAGGTAACACACGGCCACTGAAAGCTTTATTTTTGTAGAGCACAGGTGATTGTGTGGTCTAGCGGGACGGCTGCAGTGCAGGCGATTTGGTGTCACGATATCACAGTAGCATGGGTTCGAATCCCGGCGAGGGAAGAACAAAATTTGCGAAAGCAAATTTACAGATCTAACATTGTTGGGTTGATGTTTAGACGAGTTATATATAGATATATATATATATATAAACAAGAGTGCACACGCTGAAATGTCTCGCCTTCTATACTAATCATTGATATTATGTTGATAGTCCTAAGTATACAACTGTCACATAAACTTAACATTAACCAAGATAACTAAACAAAGACCAATGAACTTTGAAAATGAGGTCAAGGTCAGATGAACCATGCCAGGCAGACATGTACAGCTAACAATGCTTCTATACAACATATATAGTTGACCTATTACTTATAGTTTAAGAAAAATAGACCAAAACACAAAAACTTAACACTGTGCAATGAACCGTGAAAATGAGGTCACGGTCAAATAAAACCTGCGGGACTGACATAAAGATCATAAAATATTTCCATACACCAAATATAGATGACCTATGGCATATAGTATTAGATAAAAAGACCAAAACTCAAAAACTTAACTTTGACCACTGAACCATGAAAATGAGGTCAAGGTCACATGACATCTGCCCGCTAGATAGGTACACCTTACAATCATTCCATACAACAAATATAGTAGACCTATTGCATATAGTATGAGAAAAACAGACCAAAACACAAAAATTTAACTATAACCACTGAACCATGAAAATGAGGTCAAGGTCAGATGACACCTGCCAGTTGGACATGTACACCTTACAGTCCTTCCATACACCGAATATACTAGCCCTATTGCTTGTAGTATCTGAGATATGGACTTGACCACCAAAACTTAACCTTGTTCACTGATCCATGAAATGAGGTCGAGGTCAAGTGAAAACTGTCTGACAGACATGAGAACCTTTCAAGGTACGCACATATCAAATATAGTTATCCTATTACTTATAATAAGAGAGAATTCAACATTACAAAAAATCTGAACTTTTTTTTCAAGTGGTCACTGAACCATGAAAATGAGGTCAAGGACATTGGACATGTGACTGACGGAAACTTCGTAACATGAGGCATCTATATACAAAGTATGAAGCATCCAGGTCTTCCACCTTCTAAAATATAAAGCTTTTAAGAAGTTAGCTAACACCGCCGCCGCCGCCGCCGTAGCCGCCGGATCACTATCCCTATGTCGAGCTTTCTGCAACAAAAGTTGCAGGCTCTACAATAAAATGAATATATATAAATATATATATATATATAGCAATTTGACAAACACCAATTTTGATCATTGAGAAGCTTAATAATCCTTTTACAACACAACGTAATTAAAACGTTTAGCTGACTTTACAGAGTTATCTCCCTGTAGTGTTAGGTACCACCTTAAAGCTGACATATTGTTTATACACCTTATCCTGGTTCTTTTATTGGTTATAAGAGCTCTTCCAAGTGTGGACTGTGGATACATTTATTTTCATAGGTATCAATTTTCAAAATTATCTAGTTTTTTTGTGGATATTTGATTTCCTAGTTTTGACTAAGTTTGCATTATACAAGTATATAGAAAATTTATACATAATTGAACATTTAAGTTTGCAATCTCAATGAAATCCATAAAATTTGGTATCCAACAAATAGTAATGAATCTACATTAGAAGGCTTTGGGTTTTCAAATATTTTAGCCTCAAGCATCACATAATTTATAATAGAGACATTGAGAGTTAGTGAACTTTGGTAAAATTAGTACTAGTAAATAAATTAATGTTATTACTTGTATATATATATATAACTGACTACATGATTGGCCAATCTGTAAATCATATCATAATTTTAATACATGCTTGAGAAGATCTCTATAATTTGTTTAGACATTAATGCATAGTTGAACAATCTATTAGAGTTCAAGTTCATGATCAACATTTCATCATCAATCAAAAACACCAAGCAGAATAATCAACCTAACTTTAGATGTGTACAAATCATTACAAACCTTATTTCTTTTTTTAAAAGACTAATTTAAAAGTCTAATATAAAATTAGAGAACATTCCAAAGTAATCTATTTTTACCTTGGAATAGACATGCTTGTGTAGTTCATCAGTATATATATCAGTAAAAACAATTTAAATGCTTTGACAGCCAACTAACTGAACTAACATATAAAAGGTTAAAAAAAATTGCTATAAATATTGAAAAGTACAAGACCCCACTCCTCCAAAAAATAATGGACAAACAACCTTGGAAAAAACTTGGTCAAAGCACCATTTTTGAGTTGATTTGGTTAGTCCATCAAAATAAAAATAAAAAATTTGATATTTATACAAGACTCTTTCTATTGATCAAATTGTACATACATTTTCTACATTGGCTAGAGGTATAGGGCGAGGGTTGAGATCTCATAAACATGTTAAACCCAGCCGCATTTTTGCTCCTGACCCAAGTCTAGCCCTTGTTAGTCTTGTATTATTTTTAATTTTAGTTTCTTGTGTATAATTCGGAGTTTAGTATGACATCTATTATCACTGAACTAGTATACATATTTGTTAGGGGGCCAGCTGAAGGGCGCCTCTTGGTGCGGGAGTTTCTCCTTACATTGAAGACCCATTGGTGGCCTTCGGCTGTTGTCTCAGCCAGTTCTATGGTCAGGGTTGTTGTTGCTTTGACACATTCCCCATTTCCATTCTCAATTTTATACATTGTACATGTAATGGAATTTGTTGACATTGTTCTGGTTTAAAAGATTTCCCTGAGGCTGTCAGTAACTAATCCATTACAACAAGGAGATAAACAATGGAAAGTGCATTAAATGTTAATAGTCCCCTCATCAATTCTCCATTATAATAAATTAACAATGTTATACTGCAGGCCATAATCATTTCTTAATAACCATCCACTCTAATCCAAGGTCATTACACACAATTCATTATAACCTTCTCATTTAATTAAAGACATCAACAAATTACTAAAAAAGGACCAGGATAAAAGTACAAAAGAAATGTCTTTACTAAGGAGAACTATTTTCTACAAATTAAAAAAAAACAGGAATGTAGCAGCATATCATATGATGATGATGAATGGCTGTTTAACGTCCAGGACCCTGCTTTTTGCTTGTTTACAAGACGATTTGTTACTCTAAAAAACCAACAACGATCTTGATATATATATCATTAACGGAAAGCCTAATACTAAAATTTATGATAAAAGAGATGATTTCTCATTTCCTATCATTAATTATCCGTTTTAAGATGGTGACGTTCCCTTGTCACCATCTTACGGTGTTTATATATCTCAACTTGTACGATTCCTCGTGTATGTAACAATGTTTTAGATTTTAACGAGAGAAATTTATGTATTACTGAAAAATTATTACACCAGGGTTTTCGATATCACAAACTAGTCAAAACATTTACTAAATTTCATCATCGGTATAAGGACATCATTCGTAAATATAGCTCAACATGCAGACTTCTTATACGTTCAGGTATTTCACATCCAATATTTTATGGAAATATTCTTTATAAAGCACAAAAATGTCAGTATTCACCTCAGAAGCTAACAAAACCTTTAAATAGACTTATTAAGAAGGGATATAGTTACAATACTGTTGTCAGGTCATTAAAGATTGCATATTTTGGCGTTAATATTGATTCACTTATAGGGTCTTTGCATCGGAACTAAACACATTTATTATTAATAAACCAGTTGTTGGCATGACATGGGTTATGTTCTTCTCAGATATGTTATGATGGTATGATACTAAACCCCTCACGGGGAGGATTGTGCCTGATATTCATATGATGAAGACATAATTTTTCAATCAGTTTAATTGAAGTCCAAAGCTGGCATGTCAGTTAACTGCTAGCAGTCTGATGTTATTTATGTATTATTGTCATTTTGTTTATTTTTTTAAACTGAATTTTAATGTGCGTATTGTTATGCTTTTACTTTTCTGCATAGGCTAGAGGTATAGGAAGAGGGTTGAGATCTCACAAACATGTTTAACCCCGCCACATTTTTGCGCCTGTCCCAAGTCAGGAGCATGTGGCCTTTGTTAGTCTTGTATTATTTTAACTTTTAGTTTCTTGTGTACAATTTGGAGTTTAATATGGTGTTCATTATCACTGAACCAGTATAATTCGTTTAGGGGTCAGCTGAAGGACGACTCCGGGTGCGAGAACTTCTTGTTGCAGACAGGTGTTGGTGACCTTCTGCTGTTGTCTGCTCTATGGACGGGTTGTTGTCTCTTTGGGACATTCCCCATTTCCATTCTCAATTTTAACCTATGGTAATTATGGCGAACAAGATACCATGACACCAATGAGCCAGATCCGTATAATATCGATAAGCTGATGGCTGATGTCAGAATACTTCAGTCATTTATCAAAATTGTTAAAGTACTAATAGTCATTAATTACCAGTATTGTCTTTAAAATCCTTCAGGCAAAGTTGACTTTTTTTATAAGCTATCATATTTTTAATAAGCTTTTGATTTCCAAAATTTTGGCCTTGAAGAAACATTGAACATCAAAATGTGTATCTGGTGCAGAAAAATTAGTACTGTTTATGTTATTAGACAGACTCAACAGTTGTTTTAGGACCTTTGGGTTTTTCTTCTTTCAAATTATCAGATATTTTTGTTTCCAAATTGGGTCTTTAAATAGAATACCAGTAAGCACTGTTAATTTCAGAAACATATCAAACTTTTCTATCAATATGTTGCAAGAAAAAGTACAGTCCTTGTGCAACATGCAAGATTATCATAATCAGAAGTTCAGATCCAGGGACAAACAAAACATGTTGTCTAGAAATTTAAAAATTTGAACTCTTTGACAATACCCTACTTGACAGTATGACAAATAAAGCTGATCATCTATATTACTCTATTGTATGTCTGAGGAAACACGCTGAACTGAAGTCTCGAAGGAGTCTGCTTTCCATACAAATAATGGATTTCTTTCTGTCTGAATCAAGCTGTCACATACAGAACTAGCATTATTATAACATAACAGCATGATTGAGACTACCTCTAAGTAACGTTGGTCTCTTATCTAGTCGAGGTCACAAAAGTTATCAGAGAGAACCAATGTAATTAGTTTACAATAGAGTAATAAATAATCATTTAATGATTGTCTCCAAGTCACAAAATATCTAATAAGGAAGCAAACCAGACAGTATTTACACTTTCCATAAATGTGATTTCAGAAAAGTCATGTTTTTATATCATTCTCCTCATTAGGGATACCATATGACTGTTGGCTGTATGGAAGCATAGCAACCCATTAAATCAGGTCTTCTGTACAGTTTTATTGCCAAAATCTGCCATCTTAGCCAATGAATGATAACATTAATATTCTTATTTGTAAATGTGATTACTGTACTGTATTATCAAGACTAAGCTTTTGTTTTTTGTTTAACATACTGGGTTTGTTTTTGTTTAGACTAACACATTTTTAATTTTATTGTGTTTTTTTTAAAAAACTTTTTGGGACTAACCAGTTGGAAATGTTTTATTTTCTTGCAACAGAACAAAACAAGAATGTGTCCAATGTACACTGATGCTCCACTCGCACTATCATTTTCCATGTTTAGTGGACTGTGAAGTTGGGGTTAAAACTCTTATTTGGCATTTAAATTAGAAAGATCATATCATAGGGAACATGTATACTAAGTTTCAAATTTTCATGAATCTATCTTAATTGCTAAATAAATCCTGACTTCAAAAATTTCTCTAGTTTACAAACTGGTAGAATTTTATGATGTCTCATTCATTCAACATCCAATTTTTTTTAAATAGAGGACAGACAGCACCAAGTAAAGCCAAGATAGCTTAAAACATGATAAATGCACAACTCAATCAATTGGAATGCATAGAAAAAAATCCTTAATTACCATACAAATTTTACTGTGAAAATTTTAAGACCACAATATATATTACACCAAATTGCTTATTCTCAAATACATGGCTTAAATACATTCCCATGTACTATTTCTTATCCTCAGACAGCTAAACTTTGCAAATAGGAGCAATCTAATATAGCATAAGATTCAAGATTCCTTTTCTTAAAAAACTACTTGTTCCACGAAATTCCAATAGAAAAAGTCTTAAGGAACTTAGTGTCAAATTGGCTATCAAATCTCAAGCAAGTTGCGGCTAATTTTAATTACTTTTGAAAGCCTTGAATTAAACTAATTCTCAAGGGAATTTCAAATAAAGCAGTCACAATCTGCCTCCGGTTTATTAGATCGATAATTCACGTTTAGAAGAATGAAAAACATTGATCTTATTAACTGAGACAATATGCAGCTCTTTAGACTACAATATGCGGATGAATATAATCTGCAAACTAAAACTGTTGCAGATGCATGATTTACAGAACTCCTGAAGAAATAATTCATCCATACTTATAACAACAAATTGCTCTATAACTAATTAAATCCATAAAATGTTCTGTACTATAAAAAAAACTAATTAGTTTCGCCTTATTACTTTGATCAATAGTTTTGCCCTTTGGTCTATCTTGTAATTTCTCAGCGACTTTTTGATCTGTGATTAAATTATTCTGATAAATTGATTTTTTCTTCAAAACTTTGTTTTCTTCTCAATTTTCCATTATGAAACACAAATGTAATAAAGATAGTGGCCATCATCATACGATCTAATTAAGGTTTAAGATTTGATCCTAGTTTAATGTTTTAAATTTGTGTTCTGCTATAATCTTCTTTTGTTTGTAAATAGTCTTAGACAACATTTTTACCTATTTGATGGGTCTTTTGCCTGACTTTTGATAATGCATCATTTTGATAAAATTTTGTACTACTACAAAAATCCAATTATTGCTGACATCTCTTTGATCGGATATCAATGTTACCTTGATATACATAAAGATAACGAGATGTGGTTACCAATGAGACAAATATCCACCATTGTCCACATAACATGGATGTAAGTAAATATAGGTCACTGTGCCTTTAGCATGTTTAGCAATAAGCCAAACTCATACATTTTAGACCGATATAAAAGGCCACAACATGACAAAATGTGAAACAATTCAAACGAAAAAAGCATAACCTTGCCAGAACAAAAATACACCTTACGATAATTCCATGCACCAAAAATAGTTGATCAACTGCTTATAGAAACAGAAATAACCACAAAAACATGACATTGACCGAAGAACCCTGGAAATGAAGTCAAAGTCATTTAATACCTGTACAACTGACAATATTTTTTTTATACATAAAATATAGTTGATGACAGTATTTGAGAAACATAATTAATCAGGAAAACTTAAACTTAATATTTGACCTTTGAACTATTAAACTGAGACCAAGGTCATGCTAAACAGATATGTACACCTAACAATCATTATATACACCAAATAAAGATGACCTATTGCATATATATAGTATGAGACAAGGACCAAACTTCAGAAACTTAACATTTACCACTAGTGGAATCATAAAATGAGGTCTAGGTCAAATGATACCTGCAAGAAGGACATGTACTTCTTACAATATAATACCATACAACAAAATACAGTTGACTTATTGCTTAAAATATTTGAGAAACAGTCCAAAACACAAAAAACTTAACATTGACCAATGAATCTCGATGGAGATGCTGTCACAGTCAATTTCGTTTGACTCAGCATTTAATCTCAATACAATACATGTATAATACTATTTCCATAATAAAAGAACGTTAATAAAATATAGTGACATTAATAATGGTGGAATGGAAAACAGCAGTAAAAGTTATGTCACTTCTGTAAATTGCTGACATATACTATGGATTCATTATTATTTGTGGGATACCAATTTTTCATGGATTTCGTGGGTAACGGTGAAGCAATGAAGTGTAAATTTTGTGTATGTTAGTATTCTGACAAACCACAAAATCAAATATCCACAAAAATTAATACCTGTAAAAACTAGACATAATTCAGATGGGTGCCACCTCTGTGGGCCCCGCTGTGAATAAGGTGTTGTAAAAAATTGTGCATCTTTACCATAGAACATAGGGGAGGTCACCTGAAACCTGTTCTACATTTGTCGTAAGTTCCATCAAAAGTCTAGTCATTACCAGTACAGAGCATTTGTTTTAACAAGGAACATAGTCTGTGCTTTTAGCCCTGTACTTAAATTTAGTAAAAAATTATTTGAAGGGAAGTGATAATCTAGTGAAATTTTGTTTACTGATGTCGGACAAATGTTGCAATTTCTGATTCCTGCTAGTAGCTGAAAAACGTTTTTGGCACAGACCCGGAACATGAGCAGGCAGACATACTGACAGGATTGATGGATGGACAGATGGATACAGTGATTCCTATATAACCTCTAACAGGCTTAGGGAATACTATATTAACCAAAAATGTGGGTTTTTGTGGGCAAAATAATCAGCATAGAAATAAAAAGTCAACAAACTTACCTGGTACTGAGACAAAGAATTTAACAGCATCTCGATGTCCATGGAATGACAACTGAGCCTGGGCCATTGTACAATACGGTATAAAACTCCCTGGAGTAACACTGTCTGTTTTATTATCACTATAAACACGAATAATTCCTCCTGGTCGTCCACCGCTGGATGCTGATGACACGGTCTGTTTGTTACCTAAAACACAGTACAAGGGATGATGAAGAAAGTGTAAGGTAAATAGCTATAAGACAGTCAGGAAGACCATACTTTATAATAGTTTTCTTTTATAAATTTTGACTTGGATGGAGAATTGTCTCATTGGCACTCATTCCACATCTTCTTATATCTATGACAGTAATCCAACGACAAAAGTACAATAGAATTCAAGCTTGTTCATGACAAAAAAAAATTTGTTCTATTGGTTAACCTAGGTCTTAAAGACAAAAATTATGAAAGAGGTCAAGGATCAATGTCATTGTGACCTGACTTTAGTATATCTATATGATACATTCAAATACCATGATGCAACTGAATACTAACTTTTACGTTACACGAGTTATGTGCAGGACAGGCATTGTACAAGGTTTAACTATCAATACCACAAAGTGAAGGCCAGAGAGACCTATTTTTTGTATATAATGACACAACCCCAACCCATGATGCAACTGCATACCAAGTTTGTTTAATCTTAGTCATACAGTACAAATGTTATGGCCTTGGACAGAAGGATATGGTAATTCCTATATACCTCTATATACTTTGTTTGAAGTGGATATAAAAAGTTTCATTCTATTCGGGGATTGATAAAAATGTGCTAATTTTTTGTATTTACTTAATTACTTAAGAAATATTGAGCTGATCTAAAAGTGTAATTGTTTTCAAAAATATGCCTTTTAAAAGATTTTTGTTGTGTTAATATAATTATAATGATTAGATAACATGTACTATGTTTGTGGTTAATATAACTTGACAATTTTAGGAAGTAATCAATTTAAATTTTGTGGTATGCTTGGATATAAAAAAGTGCCTTCTGACCTCCACCCCCATTTATTTTTCAGACAAACCTTTTATTGTTTATCACATCATGTATTATGGGATGGGGATGTGTCATTTTCTTTAGATGTTTTCTTTTAACAAAAAATTACTGGACCACAGTAGGTCTAAATGCTTCTGATGCAACCCATTTTTTCAGAAATTTATTATGACGCACTGTTTTCGTGTATACTTAATTTCAAATTTGTTTTTATTCACAAAATTAATTAATGTTTGTTATTTATAAAAGTGTGTTGTGCATGTTAAAATAATATCATATATTATAACTATATATTTTCCAAATATATCATTCATTCTTATTTGCATGTTTTCACTTTCACAAACTGCATACATGTATATGGATAAGGGTACGACAAAAATGCTTATGTATTCACCCTTATTGTTATATATGGTGACCTATAGTTCTTTTAACTTCTATGCCAGTTGGTCTCTGGTGGAGAGTTGTCTCATTGGCAATCATACAACATCTGATTTTTATATTTATGGAAATTCAGTACAGTACACTTGCAACACTGCTACCATGGGTTTCAGTACAGTTACTATAACAAAAGAGTGCACAAGCTGCTTTACTTAGAATTTAGATAAAAGTTTTCAACACGTATCGTACAATCTCAATATTATCAATGACCGGTTAAAATAAGGTCAAGGTCAGACCAAGCTGCACAGACATGTACAACTTACAATCATTCCCTAAACCAAATAAAGTTGACTTATTGCTTATAGTTGTATAACTTACTTTCAGACAAAGGCACAGATATAACCACACCATTGCCAGTTCCTATCCAAAGTCTCTGACATGAGATCAACATTGATGTTATCCTTACAAAAGAGAAACCAAGCTTTCCTGTTCCTGTAAAATAAAAGAGCAGAATTTGTGTTTAGAAAAAGAACCTATTAGTTTTATTCAGCATAATGTTGATAAGATTTAGGAAACATAAAATTAAAAAATAAACATCTAGCATCCTGGGAATCTGAAAACACTCAAATCTTTTTACACATCTATATGCCTTGCTGTCAAAGAATTTATCATTGATTTCTGTATAACAAGTAAAGGTTCCTATCTTTTGCTAGACATTTTTTTCTGTTTAGTATATAAACCACTTGAAAACATATTAAAGGGAGATAATCTTAGTTGTGCATGTTTTTGATTGTTTATAAACTTATCTTACTTTTATTTCAGTAATTTAGAAACAACTGTAGAACTTTTTTGATTACTAGTGCACAATTACTTTTGGTGATAAAACAAAGTAATAATTTATTGTTCATAAGTAATAACTAATTACTTGTCATTATAAAAGAAGTTTTCATATTAATGTCAAACTTTTTTGGGCCAACAGTATTGTGAAAGAACCTCTTCAGAACTAAAACTATTTCTTTACCAGAAACAGTTACAATAGTATTGAAAGTTACCAATTCTGCTGTACATTATAAATCATACATGCTATATATATATAGAATTACTATCTCAAGAAAACTAGGAAATAACACATATCATGAAACAGTGGCCTGATACCTAACACTTATGTAAAATATAGCTTCAAGCATCAAACTTTCGAGATATCTTCTTTATATTCATCTACTGGTTAAGGCTTTTTTTGTTTTTAAAAGGCATACAATTTATTTACCTAACATCTTGCTAACATAAGGTTCTATGTCCACGTCCTGGAGATGTTGATGTGTGTAGGCATGGTATAAACGTAAGGTACTGTCTAGTCTTATAGATACCCAAACACCATCGCCCAACCATGCTAACTGTCTCACTTGACTTTCTTTTCTTGGATGTGCATCAAAAGTTTTCTATAATATAAAATGTTACTTAGACAATATACACAACACATATATGAGGGGTTGAGAAAAGTAGGATTCTAACAAAAGTCAAAGAACTTCCAATTGAATTGAAATTTTAAAATAATCAACTTTTGCAAGTCCACATAAACTAATTGCCTAGAAATGAAATTAAAATTATCTCTGGTTTATATACTATAGTTTATGGTCATAGAGAATGTGGTGCAAAATAGAATAATTTCGGCTTGTCCTGAAATATAATTAGGCCATTAACACACAAACTACATACCCTAATAGACATGGATTCTGGGTCGACTACATGTATTTTGTTCCTGTATCCACACCACACATGGTTGTTAGCTATCACAGACATACACCGGATAGAATGATGGGGTTTACCAAGATCTAACAAATGATAGTTCTGTAGGTCCCATTGTCCATCTGTTCCAAAAACAAACAAAAAATCATCTATTATCATAAATACAGGAATGTATCTTTTATCATGCATTATAAAGAGATTGCTTCATGTATCTCTGGGTTTGCATTGTTTCTTTATTAAAAATGAGAGTGTTGAGAAACTAATGATTTCATTTGATTTCTCAGCTCATTATAATTTGAAAGTTTCAACAGTATCTATGGTTGAAAAATGATATCAATAACATAGTATAATTTAATATTGCAGTCAAATATGGGATTCAGAAACAAGTTTGAAATCTGTCTTCTGAAATTATAGTTTTTTATTTGTTGTTCTTCTGTGCACAAATATGGGTTTATTGACATGGAAATCTCAAACTAGTAAGCTTTTCTTTCATGAAGTAGGACTCTCTTGGACTTTGAAATCAACAGCAATAAATCTTGTTTCTTAGCTTTTTTTTTTTTTTTTTTCATAATTCATCATATAACTTGGCTTCATAATCTTTTACCATAGGTTAAAATTACTTTAATTGATTTCTATTCTTGACATTAAGATTTAGTTTACCTATAGCTCTATGGAATATTGCAACTTTCCCATTGGCCAATGCCACTAATACTCTTCCCTTTACATGTCTAAAAAGAAAACAATGTAAGTAGTTTAAAAGTAAAAATCTGGACAATAACAATCAAGGGGAGATAATTCCTCACCATTATTGTTTACTTCAAAGAGATGAAATTAAATTTTTCATTCTATTGCTATTTACCTCAAATATTCTTTTAAAAATATTGCCTAACAAATTTTTTTGTCATCATCTATCATTGATGCATATGCAATGGCAATAAGATGTTCAGAAAAATTATTTTCCTTCAACTTTATTTTTATTTGAAAAATCGAGAGCAAAAATTCTTCTGAATATTTACAAAAAAACAATCTGAAGTAACAAAAGTAAATACACTACATTCTACGACAGATTATTATACACAATGATACATAAGAAGGTGTGACTTACACAATATTTAACACAGCATCTTCTAACTTGACTGAGTGTAAACATCTTCTCCATTGTGATACTGCAGAGTGAACATATAAACTGAAAAGAATAAAAACAGTTTTGACAATTATTGCTAATTTTGTTTGTCTTTTATACCAATTTGGTGGATTGAGGAAATATGTTCTGGATACTTGATTTTGTGGATTTGCCCAAGTCTATTCGCCCAAGTCTATTTGCCCAAGTCTATTCGCCCAAGTCTATTTGCCAAAGTCTATTCGCCCAAGTCTATTTGCCCAAGTCTATTCGACTTTGGAAATTTGTAATTTGTTGAACATATCAATTTGTGGTTTATCCATACCCACATAACAATTGTAAATTGATATTCAACAAAGTACTCCTAACTGTAACTCAATATTAGATTTCAGAAATTTTGAAGCATTAACTGTGGAAACATAGACCTACTTAATGAACTTCACACACTAATGATGGGCATATAAAAATCTTTCATTGACATGCTGTAAAGGAATTTATAGGTTTGTTCAAATCACAATTTTATGTCCTTGGTCATATATATATTTTTTGTTCAATTGAAAAGAGCTAAAATCATATTTTTCCCTTCAATATTGCAATTCATTTTACATATTTCTATTAAAATAGAGAATGAACCAAGAAGGCAGGACATACCAACCAGGAAACAATACAATTCCATAAGAGAGTAGAAGAAATGAGGAGTAACATGGCAGGTAAAGTGATGGGTGGGGATGAGGTAGAAAAAAAACTGATCAAATCCATACCCTCATTCACAAACTGTGTTACATATTTGTTTTCATTCATTTTTTTGTACATGAATTAGGCCATTAGTTTTCTTGTTTGAATTGTTTTACATTTGTTAATTTGTTGCCTTTTATAGCTGACTATGTGGTATGGGCCTTCTTATTGTTAAAGGTTGTACATTAACCTTTAGTTGTTAATTTCTGTGTTATTGGGTCTATTGTGAAGAGTTGTCTCATTGGCAATTATACCACATCTTCTTTTTCTATTGAACATGTAAATTTACCTGCCACTTTGTGAGGCTAACCACATTGTGGGTAGAATACTACTCATTTTATCTGCCTCCTCAAACTGTAAGTCACTGTCATCAACAGTTTTTCTGTCTGATGATCTGTCAGAGGCTGTAGATATAGGCGTTGTACGACCTGATGATACAGGAGAGCCTTTAGCTTTAAATACTGCTGGTCCATTCTGACCTAAATATAGCACAAGTATAAATTAATCTGGGAATTATATCTTAAATTAAGGTGACATTAATATTTTTGTAGTAGGAATTTTAAATCTGTAGGACTCTAAAGTGCGATGGGGACGCTAAAGTACGATGGTCACGCTAAAGTGCGATGGTCTACGCTAAAGTACGTGGTTCCATACGCTAAAGTGCGATGGTCCGGGAAAATATTGACGTAAAAATGTAGTTCGATAATGACGTTAACAGTTGTTTATAAAAACTAAAAATGAACATACTGGAAAATATATTAGGAATATTTGATTAACAATTTTTGCACCATATGTCCATGACAAGTAATCGAGTAATTGAATGAATTTAACCGTTTTTAATCGGCTGAATCACAATGTTTATTTTTTTCGAGTGCTGGAAAAAAGACTTGTGTCCTACAGTCGACCATTTTACTATATAAATACAAAACAGTATACGCATACTTATCCTGCTTCTATTTGAAGCGAACGGATACATTCGAATCATTGTTTATGTGGCAGTTTACTTTGTGATCCCCGTTAAAATGCTGTCGATTTTAATGAAAAATAAAGTTGGTAAAATAGAGATACATGTGTTCATGCGTTAACTAAAAATTGTTTGCTTAAACATAAGTCGTACTGTATATTGTAGGAAAATACGGAAAAGGAGAAAGCTCGGCGAACATTATTTTTCTTGCATTTAGATTTGAGCTTATGCAAATAAATGCTGCATTTTCCGATAATGAACGAATTAGAAATTTTTAATTTTCAATGACAAATGTAAGGGAGGTTGTAACATTAGTGTGAACGGCAATCTACACCAATTATCCAAATATTCAATACGCTCCGAATTGTTAAAATTTTATTTTACATGAAATATAATATTAGCAAAACATAAATAACCTTTATAGCAATTATTACTTCGTCGGACTTGTTAATTTAGAAACAACTATTTACGCCTACCGGTAAATTGTAAAGCCTATCTCATATATTATATCTTAGCATAATAGCTTTTGCAAAAAACTTTTAAAACCTCTATGTTTTAATACTTCCAAGCTTACCCTTTGAACCATCACACTTTAGCGTGATACACCATCGTACTTTAGCGAACAAACAACCAACGCACTTTAGCGTGAGACACCATCGTATTTTAGCGTAGACTATCGCACTTTAGCGTGACCATCGCACTTTAGAGTACCATCGCACTTTAGAGTCCTACAAATCTATTTGGGATAAAGTGTGAAAAAAAGTGACAATAAAACAAGAAATAAAAAAAAAAATCATAAATACAATAATTCAGTAATTTTTACGGGAATCTACTATTTGGATTGTTTACGGAAAATGAGAGATTTATTCATATAATTTCAAGAGATATATTTAGAATTTAATGCTATTTCATTTTTAACAATCTAAAAAAAAACACTATTCCATCATTATTTTTTAGAGAGCACTAACCTTCTATACTTTGTTCAGAAAGCAGACTATCTCTATCTGTTTCATTTTTCTCCTTTTGATCAGAGTCATTCTTCTCATCTGTAATCAGAATAAATAGAAATGGTGATGGAATATGGAATAACCGTTTCACAGATGATATCGGATATGTTCCATATGTCGTTACTACAGTCCCCTTCCCTTTTCATGAATGTGATCTACCGAATTAGCCTATTTACAGGGTTTGTAATAGCATGAGCAACATGACAGGTACCACATGTGGAGCAGGATCTGCTTACCCTTCCAGAGCAACTGAGATCATCCCCAGTTTTTAGTGGGGTTTGTGTTGCTTAGTCTTTAGTTTTCTATGTTGTGTCACGTGTACTAATATTTGTCTGTTTGTCCTTTTCATTTTTAGCCATGGCAGTGTCAGTTTATTTTTGATCTATGAGTTTAACTGTCCCTCTGGTATCTTTTGCCCTTCTTTTAAAAACAATGCAAACAATATATTAATATTTTTTTGTTGAAAAAAAACCCAATAGTTAGCCTGTGGTTCTACAAGTTTTACTTTTTACCAGCCAGCACTTTTTTCTTCTAGATCATATTTCATACATTATATATATCAAACAAGAATGTGCCTATAGTACAAGGATGCCCACTCGCACTATCAATTTCTATGTTTAGTGGACCGCGAAATTGGAGTAAAAACTCTAATTTGGCATTTAAATTAGAAAGATAATATCATAGGGAACATGTATACTAAATTTCAAGTTGATAGGACTTCAACTTCATCAAAAAATACCTTGACCAAAAACTTTAACCTGAAACTTGCACTATCATCTTCTATGTTCAGTGGACCATGAAATTGGGGTCAAAACTCTAATTTGGCATAAAAATTATAAAGATCATATCATATGGCACATGTGTACTAAGTTTCAAGTTGATTGGACTTCAACTTCATCAAAAACTACCATGGCCAAAAACTTTAGCTTGAAGTGGGACGAACGGACAGACGCACAGACCAGAAAACATAATGCCCCTCTACTATCGTAGGTGGGGCATAAAAACCTGAACAGTATAGCTACAAACACACTACTTAACTTACCTCTTAGAGATTCTCTGGACTGTGGTCGATGTTCTGGGCTGATTTCTGAAAATACATAATTCATTCATCAGAATAGATTATTTTATCAACTTTAGACTCAAGAGTATATAAACACATGACATACTTTGTGGCAGAGTATTCTTGTACTTGTCAAGTGAGAGCAACTAAAAGAAGTTAAACAAAGCTTACAATTGTTGCCTTTCTTTGGGGGGAAAATTCACTGTTATGCGTTTCTTTTCACAACAAAAATCATCAGAAAACTGCTATTTTTAATTACATTTTTTCCCCACAAACTGAGAGTTTTTTTTGTTTATTTGTCAAACAATTACCTTTAAATTAAGGTGTCTACAATCTGATATTAGAAAATTGTGTTCACAAATTAACCTTTCCTTTATTTCTAGTTGTTAATAACTTTACCTTTAGATTGAGGTGAACCAAATGGAGATGACATTGGAGACGTTGGTTTACTGCTTGGTTTCCCTGTATTAACACACTGTACAAAGCTGATGTCACCTATACCACTGTCTGTGGCCTGGTTGTCCTTATCCATAGGAGGAGGATTATACTGAGGATAAGATTCTGCCTTCAATATTTCTTCATCCACTGGGTAGTCTGATTCTAGAGCACCTAATAAATATTCAAATACATTGTAGTTATTGAAATATTTATCATGACGTTAGTGCTACAGACTACAAATTTGTACAAAATATCAGCATATTATATACAATGTATGTGTCAGTGTTAAAAAATATTCCATAAATTCTTAAACAATGAAGTTTAACATTGTTTTAATGTTTTTAGGGTTAATGTCTCACTAAACTTTTTCAGATTTGTTTTCTCTTATAACTTTCTATTTTTGGTAATAATGGTGACTTAATCAAAATGTTGGTGTCATTTCTCTAAAGTTTGTTAGCAATAGGCCACATATATAGGTATTTTTTGTGGTGAATTAATAAGAAGATCACAAAATGCTAACCATGATATACAAACACATTCTTAACATACTAATACTTGCTATTCTACCACAAAATACTATAGAACATCATGCACTGTTTTATATGCCTACTATGCTAGCTACTGTAGAAACATTAATTTCATGGGGTTAAAATTTCGTGGTTTTGTATCTATATAAGATTTCATTGGGATTTAATGTCATGGTTTTTATTAATTGGAAGTGATATTACATGAAAGTTAAACTTTCGTGGGGTTTTTAATTTCGTGGATATATTCTTTCCACGAAATAAACAAAATAAAATCCTCCACAAAAATTTCTGCTTTTTCAGTATACACAGAACATCAAATATACCTGCTATACTTGCTATACATAGTATAGAAGCTGTTGATACTCTGAATGTCTCCAATATTTCACCAGGACTGTTGGCATCAATGACTACCACACGACTCTCTGTTGATGTACTGGTACAGATCCAAACATACGAGGATAACTGTTCCTTACCAGAGTCTTTCAAATTCTTCTCATGTTCCTAAAACAATCATTAATATTTTCACATAACTATATAACACAATCTAAACTTCATTTGCAACAGGTTCTTTTCAGCATTTCTCATTGATTGAATTAGGACACTTCAGCAGGAAATGTTTGTCATTCTCCAGTAAATAATAAAATTTGTAAGGGTTCCACGGAACCCGGTGTCTCGCCTACTTTTTCTGTTAATCGCAGACTCAACAAAAATGAGGAAAAACATCAATAAAAATTTCCCTCACAATACTGTCTTTTGATTGAAAGAAGCTTCCAAGTTTGGTAAAAAAATCCAGGACAGTTTATGAATCTAATAAATGTTTTATAAACTTTAACTGCAGACTGTATGTAATGTTAACTGGAAGAAAAACTAAGTCCATTTATAAGTAAAATACGGAAAAAGTGATTTTTTTTTTACAAAATTTACTTCTGAATAATATCTTATGATCAGAAATAAGCTTTTGTCTAAGTTTGGTAGAAATCCAGGATAGTTTAAGAACATTATAAAATTTTAAAAACTTAAACCACAAAGTCCATTTATAAGTGAAATACGGAAAAGTGGAAATTTATTTTTACAAAATTTTCTTCTTGATACTATCTTATGATCATAAACAAGCTTCTGTCCAAGTTTGGTAGAAATCAAGGATAGTTTATGAAAGTTATTAAAATTTTAAAAACTTTAACCACAGAGTGAATGTAATGTTTCCTCGCAGAAAAAACTAAGTCCATTTATAAGTAAAATACGGAAAAGTGGAAATTTATTTTCACAACATTTTCTTCTTGATACCATCTTATGATCATAAACAAGCTTCTGTCCTAGTTTGGTACATATCAAGGATAGTTTATGAAAGTTATTAAAATTTTAAAAACTTTAACCACAGAGTGAATGTAATGTTTCCTCGCAGAAAAACTAAGTCCATTTATAAGTAAAACACGGAAAAAATGGAATTTTATTTTTACAAAATTTACTTCTGGATACTTTCTTATGATCATAAACAAGCTTCTGTCCAAGTTTGGTAGAAATTCAGTATAGTTTAAGAAAGTTATTAAAATTTCAAAAACTTTAACCACAGAGTGAATATTTGTGGACGCCGCCGACGACGACGCCGCCGACGACGACGGAATGTAGGATCGCTTAGTCTCGCTTTTTCGACTAAAGTCGAAGGCTCGACAAAAATTGAAAATGGAAATGTGGAATGTGTCAAAGAGACAACATAGAACAGAAAACAGCAGAAGGTCACCAATAGGTATTCAATGCAGCGAAAAAATCCCGCACCCAGAGGCGTCCTTCAGTTGGCCCCTTAACAAAAGATTGTTTTTCATTAAAATCTTGATTGTATGAATATTTTTTTTTTTTCAGATTTTCTGAATGGCTCCATATACTCGTAATCATAAGCTTTTACCCTGTACCATGTCTAACCTATACTCTACAAGCCATCACACATTTTATGAATTTGTTTATCATGGATTTATTGTTTACCTTAAGTTCATGGTTTAATTTTTCCACATCGTCTTTGGTAATCTCCTTCTTAGTTTCCTGATCAAAGTCTCCAGGGTCAGAGTAGAATACACTGGCCCCTACAATAGACCCTCCATCTCTGGTCCTCCCACCAGTCAAGTTTACTCCTGCTGCACACCATATCTACACACAAAATCATCAAATTGTCATATAACATTCATTGATTTACTTTTTATTACTGTAAATTCAGAAATTATTGCAAGGTTTTTATTAACATTATTAATGCGACTGGATGAAATTGCAATACTAACTCACATTCTGACTGCACATCTTGGTCAAGCAAAATATAATAATTGATCAAATATTGTGTACAAAATTAGTACATGTATAGAATCATGGTTTGTTTTTAAAGACTGAATCTTGACAGCTAGATGTCATTTGGTTACTAATGTCACTATCTCAATGATTTATATCTACTTTTATTCATACATTTTTTGTCCAGTTTAAATAAATGATATCAATTAAGCAATAGTCACACATAAATGTATACCTTTAGCCCCTCATCTCTCTCTATTAGGGGTCTACTAATAAATGATATCAATCAAGCAATAGTCACACATAAATGTATACCTTTAGCCCCTCATCTCTCTCTATTAGGGGTCTACTAATAAATGATATCAATTAAGCAATAGTCACACATAAATGTATACCTTCAGCCCCTCATCTCTCTCTATTAGGGGTCTACTAATAAATGATATCAATTAAGCAATAGTCACACATAAATGTATACCTTCAGCCCCTCATCTCTCTCTATAATGGGTCTACTAATAAACGATATCAATTAAGCAATAGTCACACATAAATGTATACCTTTAGCCCCTCATCTCTCTCTATTAGGGGTCTACAGTAGACAGGAACAGGCACTGGTACATGACTTTTTGACGGAGCATCTCGTGAGACACTGGTTAGTTTGGCGGGTAAACTCCAACCGTAAGCTTGAAGTCTACCATCATCTTTCTTCACATGAGCTCTCACTTGTTTGTACTGCTCCATTCTTTCCTTTTCCCTTTCTTTTTTGGCTTTTTCTGACATTCTACAAATGTTTTGAAAAATGTTTCTATCAACATTTATGTACATAACGCTTCAAATACTGTGGATTCAATATTTTATTTGAGTTAAGAAATTCCTCAATCATTAATTTTAGTGTTCAACACAGTATTCTAAATATTCTAGGGGACGAAATCAAAAGTTCAATGAAGGATAAAAACTTAATTCACATAGTTTTTTCACTGACCCCCACCCCCTCTTAACTTAATTTGGGAAAAATTGATTGACTCATATGGATATTTGAATTAAGT
The DNA here is from genome assembly GCF_965363235.1 of Mytilus galloprovincialis. Taxonomy (NCBI): domain Eukaryota; kingdom Metazoa; phylum Mollusca; class Bivalvia; order Mytilida; family Mytilidae; genus Mytilus; species Mytilus galloprovincialis. The sequence continues at coordinate 74,691,499 of NC_134845.1, read as the reverse complement.
TTTTTATCTTACATTGATCTTTTGATGTCGTCCCTAAAGGCTTGTGTGCAAATTTTTTTCAAAACAACAGAATAAAAAATCCACGTAAAAATTGAGCTCATCAGAAAGTATAAATAAATTTTAACCAAAATATCAGAATGTTCAGGAGACATTTCATTAAATTCTTGATGGCCTTTAACAATTTAATCTGGTTAAAAAAAATATATGAATAACAAACTCCTATTGGATTAAATAGTCAGCTTAAAGGAAAATAAACAAATGCAACCAACAACATCTAAATATCAATGCAGAATAATGCGTTCAATGCATGCAGTCTGACATTTATAATTTCATACTGAATTTTTAATTCAATGGCTTAAACTCATGAACAATGTTTCCAACAACAGTAAGTGACAATTTTAATTTATCTGTATTTCTTGGCTGGTAGTATGCGCCAAAATGCTATGATCCTTCTGTACATCAAATTTAAATGATCATATCAAAATCTTTTGTTTCAAACATGAACAGAAGTCATCAAGAAATATACAAAGCAACTCCTCTTTATCATGTTGATATTAAAAGAAAATTGACATAGGAAAAATGAAAGACAACTCTGTCTACAAAAATGTGGTGCAGTTTTTTGCTGTTATGTGTACTAAATGTTCTCCTTAATTTATTGAATGCCACAATACTTGGCTGTTCATTTTGATAAAGGTAAATATTAAATTCAACATAAAATGTCATTAATATTATATTTAACATACACTGTATGTTGATGTGCTAAGACAGGATCTTCTAACAGTGACTCTATTTTACTGGATCTAAATAAAGCAGTTCAGATGCATAATGATTACAACAACAACAAGCAAAACAGAAAACAATGAAAGCTCATAGATTTATCATATTGATAGTTCTGTACAACCATATTAAAACATTCCTAAATTCCTTCCCTTTCACACTTTAATTTGTGTACTGTTCTTTCTTTCACAATTTGTAAAACAATTTCATATTTGGCAAAGAAAAGCAAATTTCTCAAGCACAATTAAAAAAAAATATATTATGTTCAAATTTTTTAAAAGTAGTTGCACGAAGGAATTGTGGAAAACAATTTGAAGTAAGTTGTAATCTATTTTAAGCTGAAGAAAATATATATGTTAAATGCATAAATAAATCTATGAACTTTTAAAAATATGCTGTAAATTCAGAAATTAACATGTGATGATGGCAACTGTGCATTAGTAAATGTAGTGTACATTATACCAGTACTATGATAACAGTACATGTGCAGTACATATTACAAATGAGATACTTTGATATATGCCACACATAATCACAAGCAAATTTTCAATAATATTATCAAGATCCAGTCATTAATTTTAATTTCTGAATATACAATGACAAAATGTAATAAAACAAAACTGATGAAATAAAAAAAAAAAACTGTTCAAACATGCATCACACTTAAGTTGATGGCTTCCCTTTGATTGCCTCTGATAAATAAGTCACAAACTTTTGTTTTGAAGTTTCTGAGTTCCAAATGCTTGTTTGAAATTTACAGATTGGCCCAAAATCTTTCATTGGACATGGTAGGCATTAATTCCATCAAATTTCATTCTTCATAATTTAAACTGAATTCTATTTGCTTTATAATTTTTTTTAACACAATTGGATGCAGATTGTACCGGCAAGGAAGAAACTATGTGTTCATCTTGAATATTAATATTCCAAGCGTTAATAATAATCAAAATTTTAAGTTAGCATATATAAAGAATGAAATACTGGAAAGCATCTAATTAGATTTATAATAGGGCATTATAGATAGTGAAGCTAACACCATTTAAATGAAAAATCTGTGAAACTGTTTACCCATCATCAGCTGGATTCTGTTTTCTAATACAGTAAAACAACATTAATAAAAACAATATTAATTTAATGATCTTGCTGATTACAGGTTGGCATACTAGGAGTCGATTTCACAAATAAAAGAGGGACGGAAGATACCAAAGGGACAGTCGACTAAGGTTTATTGTAAGTAGTAGACCGATTTGTTCATGACTGAGGAACCATCTTAGTCGTAAGTTTTTTATGTGAAACTTACTCCAGTGTCTCACGTCAGAGGGGAGACACTTAAGTTTGTTTCTGCATATCAGCATATTTTTATCGGATCTCCAAAGTCATAATAGTTAAGTTTAAACATATTTAATTATAGTGGATTGGGAAACAAGTTTTGCAACTTATATTAATCCCTTTCCACTTTGCGGGTACGAGTGCTGCCTTGTAGCGGCATTAGCCTGCTCTTTTTCTAAATCTACAAGGGTGAACGTCTTTAACGTGCAAGAGATATGGCTCTCTCTTAACACGGGTCAGCCATTTATCGTCCCTTAATAATAGGATATCAATCAATCAAGTATAAAATTAAACATCAGTTTGACGTGCTATTAAATAGTTTAAGCATGCTACAATTTGACAATGACAACACATAATGATGCACGAAATATGTTTGTACTAATGCATATCAATGAATACAACAGATACTTAAATATACTTTTTTTCTGTGAATTGATAGTTTTGCTTCTTTATGATAAGTGCAACTTAGCATTAAATGGATCCATTGCTGTGATTTATTTACAAAGATGAAATACTGTAAAAATACTTGACAACATTTTACATTTCTCTACATTTGTGATACACAATTTACTTACAATTCATCCTGCATGAAGTCATAAGCCTTTGCTTTGTCCCCAAGATTGTAGCTCTTCCTAGTCCTCTTATTGGGGTCCCCTACAGGTTGAACTTGTGTAGTAGGGGCATTATACTTGACAGTTGCCATTGGATACGGCTTCTTGTTTGGTTTGTTCGAGGAACTGAACAGGTTACTGAAGCTGAAATATAAATAAGTCTTAAGCTAATCCGGGTGATAAATACATACTACCAACCTTTTTTAACCTTTGAAAAGAAGAAATCCTCCACTGGGAAGCATATCTAATGTAATTGTATTTAAGGCAACAGCTGTCTTCTTTATCTCAGATCCTGACTTGATTCCAATAGCTGCTAAGCTAAGTGCAAAATAGGTCAATATTTGCAATTCTTAACCACTAAAAAGTTTGTAGAAAAAAAGGAAACCCAACTCCTATTATTTTTTTCACATGCATTGAGAACTTTCTGTTGAAGTGTGCAAACTGTCTGAAAATTGCTTTAATACTTATTATCGCTATTTTGTGCATTTTTCTTTTGATTTTTTTGGTTATAATTTTTCATATCATGCTACTCGCTTGAGATGGAAAAATTATCGCTAGAAACTAAGGAGGCATGTTGCGTTGCTGAGGAAATTGACATGAAAAAGACATTGTAGTCATAGGTAAAATTGCGATAAACAGATTATCATTGGTCATCTAAACTCAATTGATTTTCTCGCTTTCGCTGTACCAGCTCAAGTGAGAAAATCAATCTTGTCGAGATGATCAACGATAATCTATAAGTACAGACTTCATCAATTAGAATGTTTAGAAAAGTGTTTTGGTATAAAAGGTATGTCCACAATATGTCCAACAGTGTAGGGGTATATATTTTTATATGTTACAAGACAGCCTAGTTTTGATTCACAATGTTTGACATCCATTTCCTAAGTTATGTATAAATAATAATAATAAAATCTAAAGGTCAATAAGAAAGATATCTCACAAATACAAATCTAGTTACACATTTTATTTTTGCCACTAAGAACTATTGCGTCTTCGGTCTGATCTTACCAATACTTTTTTTTTGTTACCCTTACTTTATCTTTAACTATAATTAAGTTCAAACACCTCTGAATATTATAAAGCCATGAGGAATTAAGGGCAATGTTGGGTTTAAGGTATAATGCCATTAAGTGTAAGAAATGGAAACATGCAATATCATATGAGACTGGCAATCTAACTAAGTCTGAAAAAATGTTTGCTTTTTTATTTATGGTTATATAAATAGCCTTATAAGTATATAGAACAGCATTCATACACAGAAACCAAAGCTATATTCATAGGACTATGCATCACTCACCTGACATTTAAATATAAGATTTACTCAATTTGCATACAAGTATTAAATTATGTGTTTGAATTATATGTTATCAAGTTGAAGAGAGCAAAAAACACCAGATACATCTTTTACCTATTAATAATACTGGTTCAAATATTTTCAAATTTCATTGTTGTTTCAGAATCAACATACAACTTATGGGGGCACAATCTTTTAAATCTTTGGTGAAATCGACATTTTGCCATGGAAACAGTATTAAATGCTAGTAGCTGTACTTCAAATTCAAAAATCAATCAAGCAAATAACACTCAGCTCCAATGAGTTTATACCAAACATATATTCTATAATCAGTGCAAATCCACAACCGTGATTGGTGCAATTAATTTTCTATGTGGGAAAAAGATAGCAACACTTCTAAGTTGTAAATCTGTATGATTTGATCCTCTAGGAATGTTCAAGCTAGCAGTGTTAATGATGTAAAAGTTACAGGTTTCTAAGTTAGTCTAGGAACATGCTATGTTAGGAGTAACTCGTGGCATTCACATACCTATTCAGTTTCTTAGAAAATTCTGATCTATAAAAAATAAACAAGTAGGGAACATGTCATTCAGTGAGTCATACACAACATACAAGCAGGGAACATGTCATTCAGTGAGTCATACACAACATACAAGCAGGGAACATGTCATTCAGTGAGACATACACAACATACAAGCAGGGAACATGTCATTCAGTGAGTCATACACAACATACAAGCAGGGAACATGTCATTCAGTCAGTCATACACAACATACAAGCAGGGAACATGTCATTCAGTGAGTCATACACAACATACAAGCAGGGAACATGTCATTCAGTGAGTCATACACAACATACAAGCAGGGAACATGTCATTCAGTGAGTCATACACAACATACAAGCAGGGAACATGTCATTCAGTGAGTCATACACAACATACAAGCAGGGAACATGTTATTCAGTGAGTCATACACAACATACAAGCAGGGAACATGTCATTCAGTGAGTCATACACAACATACAAGCAGGGAACATGTCATTCAGTAAGTCATACACAACATACAAGCAGGGAACATGTCATTCAGTGAGTCATACACATCATACTAGCAGGGAACATGTCATTCAGTGAGTCATACACAACATACAAGCAGGAATTCATTCAATAACATATATACAACATACTAGTAGGGAACATGACATGAACAGAGTTTAAAGCAACAAATAATATCTTTGGTTTTCCCATTTGAATGGTTTAACACTAGTAATTTTGGGGCCCTTTATAGCTTGTTATTCAGTGTGAGCCAAGGCTCTGTGATGAAGGCCGTACATTGACCTATAATGGTTTACTTTTATAAATTGTTATTTGGACGGAGAGTTGTCTCATTGGCACTCGCACCACATCTTCCTATATCTATGTCATTCAGTAACATATATACACAACATGCCAGCTGAAGGACGCCTCTGGATGCGGGAGTTTCTCTCTGCATTGAAGACCTGTTTGTGACCTTCTGCTGATGTCTGTTCCATGCATGATCGGGTTGTTGTCTCTTTGACACATTCCCCATTTCCATTCTCAATTTTAGCATAATTCAAGAAAATGTCATTTAATAGCTACATATGTACATTCATAGCTCTACAATCTGTCAATACCTGTACCTTTACATTGCTCAATTTCATGTTTTGATTTAACTGTTAATGATGACTTTACACTAAATCCATTGGATGTGTACGATTGATGTTTTAGTCTTTGATGCATGATTTTTTTTAGTTGTTATTGGCTTAAAACTAGCACTCAGTAACTGTGTCTTTTTTATTGTGGAGATCTATAGGTACCCTGCCATGCCCACTTTTTGTTTTTGCTAAAAATGTTTCTGCTTTGTATCCGTATGATGTGAGTAAAGCTCATTTCAACTTATTTGTATAGTTTGTTCTTATGTTTTTCTGTTACACCACTGTTCCAGGCTAGGGGAAGGTTGGCCCACCTTCAAATTAATTTAACCTAACCAAGTTCTGTATGTGCCTGTCCCAACTTGGGATCCTGAAATTATGTGGTTTTCTCATTTGAATTGTTAAACATTTGTCATTTTTGGGGCTTTTTACAGCTGACTATGTGGTATTGGTTTTCCTCGTTGTTGAAGGCTGTAAAGAGACCTATAAATGTTAATTTTTGTGTTTTGGTCTCATGTTGTCTAATTAGCAATCATACCACATATTCTTATTTTTTATGTATGTACAGGCATGGAGCATGTCATACAGTTAATTAGGCCAAATAAAAAAAGATGTGTTTCCTATTACCCTACCGTCCCTAATTTTGTTTGAGCTCAAAAAAGCCTATACCTAAAGTTTTCAGTAACATATATACACAACATAGAAGCAAAGAAACATGCAACACACACACACAAGTAACATACACAGGGTTATACATAAAACACATAAGCAATGTACAAGCAAGAGTATACAATTCATGGACAAATAGACAAAGCAAAAGCATTAATTGCTTTATAAACAAATTATTAAAGAAAACTAGAATATATTGACAGGAATTTCTTCACTTTCATTTGTTCATTCCACCTTGATCCAATTTCCTTTTAATTGGTGAAGCCATCGGCAGTCAATATTAGTACAAAACAAGTAAAAAGCTGGTGCACACAGCACAGCACTGAACATTTATTGAGAATATTCAAGAGTTAACAAGAATGTGTCCATACTACACATAATACCCCAATCACACTATTATTTTCTATGTTCAGTGGACCATGAAATTTGGGTCAAAACTGTAATTGGGCATTAAAATTAGAAAGTTCATATCATAGGGAACATGTTAACTATAAGTTTCAAGTTGATTGGACTTCAACTTCTTCAAAAACTACCTTGACCAAAAACTTGAACCTCAAGCAGGACAGACGAATGGACAGACGGATGGACAAAGGGACTCACAGACTAGAAAACATAACGCCCCTCTACAATCAAGGTGGGGCATAAAAAACTAGTATGATTTAATGGATAAATAAACATGTACAATTGGTATTTTCTCCTGTATAAATGTGTTCTAATTCATATTTGGATACCATATGAAAGAAAACACATTTTTTTGTATCAGTTACTTTGACCTTTGTTTCCAAAATCATCAGTGTCTCCCCCTACCCTATATTTCCCCTCTGAATAAGTATTATTACAAGTAAGGAAAATTCATGATTCCACCCTGAAACTATTTTTCAAAAACATTTTTATGTTTACTAACAATACCTTGTCCTTTGCCCTAAAATTCCAATATCATTTCAGGTTTTCCCCATTTCCTATATCTTTCATCTGTACAAGTTTGATTCCAATCAAGTAAAATAACTTGGCACAGTTGCCATCCATTTTTTTTTTAATCATGTCTTATAACAGTGACCTTGACCTCTGGCCTATTGACTCAAAAATAAATAGGCCTTGTCCCCTCTGCTTTTTCTAACACCACCTTCAAGAATATTAGAACCTGTATTTTACTTCCAGTTTGGTAAACATATGTTGCGTGGTTGCTGTTTGTTTATCTGTTACATGTATCACTAATGTTTACTTTCCACTTGTCTTATGTATTGTAGTTTGTGTTTTTATTATGACAGGTTTTAGATAGACTAGCCTTAGAATAGAAGGTCCCTGATGCAGCACACCAAAAAATGTAAATATATTTCTATTGGCCCACACCAGTGATACCAATATATAGTTTCATGTTATAACCATGTTCTGAACATGAACAACCAGACTGGACTTAACTGGTCAACAAGTTTACACCTAAATAAACAATACACAATAAATGTAATACAACTTTAGGACTAGACAAGGCTCCGTGTTGAAGACCATACCTTGACCTATAATGGTTTACTTTTATAAATTGTGACTTGGATGGAGAGTTGTCTCATTTGCACTCATACCACATCTTCCTATATCTATGATATTGTCATTCTGATATTTCTGTCCCCCATCATAATCTATTAAAGTTTTCATGATATAAGACAAGACATTTTACCATTGTCAAGTGTGTTGTCTTTTATCCTAAATGTTGATAGATTGACAAGAATGAATAATTTCATATCAGATACCCTACTGATCATTCAGCTTAAGTTTTGTTCAATTTGGTCCTTTGTTATCAGAGAATAGTTTACTACAATGGATGCAAAGTGATTGCAAAAGCTCAAATGGCTCATATAAATCTAACAAAGCAAAAACTATGTAAGGCTCTTCTGTCCATATCCAATATTATCAAGATTGATTTCAAGGAAAAAAAATATTAGTATAAGTTTTGCCATTTGTTTCATTGAATGTCAGACACTCATGATTGTCATTTGATATCACCAATGATTACCAAAGAAATAAGTTTGATGCAGACAATGTTTCATTATTATTTGTATATGAAGTACCACATAAGAATATATGATTTGTATGTATGCATAATGATGGTAGTGTTCATCTTTTTTTTTCTGCAATTGATATCACAGAATATATTTGAATATTCCTTCTTATAAGGGGGTCTCATTGGGGGGTTCCGATCCAAGATCCCGCTTACTGTTTGGTCAGATTCCCGTATCCCGCTTACACTATGTACGTAAGCAATTCTCATTTTTTGGTCATTTCCCGGGTCCTGCTAGACCTCATTTCCCGTTTTCACGACAATAATTTTGACTTTCACGAGTCAGGCTTACAAAAAATCGGCAATCCCGTGTCATGCTTAGACCCCAATGAGACCCACTAATAACAATCAGTTTTTAATGGCTTTGTGTAGGTATCTTCTTTAATTGGTGTTTACCTTCCAATATATGTTAACACACTGACCACAGAAATGTTTTACTATAAAAACATACATACTGATCTCTACTAAAAAACTGTATTCAACTTCAACAATGCTTTCAGATCTTTTGAGTTTCATCAAAATCAAATTAGAATCTTATTGAGGATTTATATACACTTTCACTGGTTTTCACTGTTTTAACCCCAATATGGATTTAGCTTTCCATTGAAGAAATTAAAAGTGTTTTCACTATTTTTCAATGTCTTAACAGAAAATTTAAAATACAATGAATAAAGTGGACTGGTTGCTTTGAAAACATCATTAGAGCAGTTGCAAGATTAAAGTCAATCTTGGTAATCTAGGTAATCTGATAGGTGAATGACTGGTTAATGTCCAGTGGCAAATTTCAGATGAGGACATCATAATGTGATACAAATATAATCTTTGCTTTATACAAGACATACACCCGGTGCTGGAATTTTAATGTTCATTGAGCCGATTTGATTTGATTGATTACGATGCAGGATTTGTATTTCAATCAAATCGGCTCAATGAAGAATATGGCATGTTAAACAGTTTGATTTCCATTGTGATGACTTATGTCCCATGAATGCTTAACAAAGGCATTATTTCAACATCGTCAATCTGAGAAGTTCTGTGCTATTATTTTTTACCTGGGCCAGGTCACACAAAGGACTTGAAAATAGTATTTGCTACTTCTCTAATAAGCATGCTGCATTAAGGAGTGAGAACAACGTTTGGTTGGTTTGGAGTAATGTGTCCTGGTTTAAAGGTGACATGTCCTTTTGCAATCTGTTACCTTACTTTTGTGAACATTAAAATTCCAGCACCGGGTGTATGTCTTGTATAAAGCAAAGATTATATTTGTATCACATTATGATGTCCTCATCTGAAATTTGCCACTGGAAATCAAACTGTTTAACATGCCATATTCTTCTGTGTTAAGTAAGTATAAAAATATTACAGTACTGTAAATTCTGAAATTTTTGTATGCATTAATTATATTTTTTTAACAAAATAAATAAATGCTAGATTTATTACTGTGATTTTGGAAAGAGATGCATACAAATAATTAAAATTGGAGTTTTTATTCTAAAACCGCTTTTCCATTATAAAAATTATAAAAACATCACAAATAATTTCTGAATTTACAGTATTAATATTAATTCAATTGAAATACAGATCCTGTGTCCAAGCTTTGCTTACAAGGATATAACAACCCTCTGTTTTACCTTCTGTTCTGGTAATTATTACATCAACAAATGAAATTACTGCAGACAAATTTTTGAAGCAGGGTTTACAACAGGTCTTTTAAAAAATAGTAGGACACAGCCTTTTTTTTATCCCTGAAAGCAGGTACGATGCAGGATTTGTATTTCAATCAAATCGGCTCAATGTAAGCATTTAAGGAAAGCTTAAAGAGAATTCACACATTAAAGATAAATATATTTTTAATTAAAACTGTACAACATTCACTAAAACACATGCCATTCATGCATTTTTAAAATCAGATGAGTTAGATATAACATAGAAATAAATTTGGCACAAATGCATATAACTTGTGTTAATAAAATAAAAAGTCTGTATATGTATATATATATATATAATATCTGCCATGTAAACACTAAAACTTTCCCCGAAGTTTAAAAGTCATTAAAACACGATGTAGAATGGGTAACAACTAGCACCATCTTCACATACTAACTGGGCATGAAACTGAAAAGAAAGGAATTATAGGTTAAAAGATTTTCCCAAAAATATATGTTAAAAAAAATCCTGTTTTTCATTATCTGATTTTAAAATTTGCAAATGACTTGTTTAGTGAATGTTTACATGCAGTTTTACAACACTGACTACAGGCTAGCATTTAGTGTAAATATGTATATAAGTTAACAAATCTGTAGTTTGTTAATGATCTAAAAATAAAGTGATATCAACAACAGCTTAAGATTTAGCTGAAATTATTACTTTTCATGCAAATCATATCAAATTTTGATAAACTCTAGATTTAACATGTATCTATTTTGGAATAACAGATAAGAAATTTGTTAACTCTTATTTTTTAAAGAATCAGATTATGTGTCAAAACTGTAAATTATGTTACACACAAGCATGCCATGTGAATATCATTTTTATCTAATTTTCAAGAATTTGCAACAAATACCAAGGATGTATTTATACAAGAACTAAATTTTTCAAAGATCAATTCTAAATTAATTTAAGTACATATGAATGAATCATGATCCTTCCTGCCATGAGATTTTTTTTTTCATTTACTCAAAATTTACTTCCGTCTTATAATTTTGTTACATGTCTAACTCTTGAAACTTGTCACAACTTGGTTCAAATAAGTCCCTTAAACTTCAAAATCAAATTATGACGAATTAAGTTGACTGCTGAATTCTTTTCATGTGATCAATTAGTTTCATAATGACACTGTGGCAGGAAGTTTGATTCAACATCTGAATTCTCCATGACTGTTAAGCATGCTGTATATAGTCAAAAACAGAGGTTAGTAGAGAATTCACAAAGACTAGTAAACACAATCAAAGTTTTGGGGTTCCAATTTTTGATTTTGCAACATCGTCAACCTATCTTCATCTTACAACATTTTTCAATGACCAATATTGTCAAGACTTCAATTAGTTATAAGTTCATGCCATGTTCAGAAATACAACAATCCAGACAAAAGCAACAAAAACTTGAAAGCAACAAAATACTGTTGATAACAATAAAACCTTTGAAAAATATTTCAAGGAATTCAAATATTTCAGTACTTCAAGGTATTAATTACTGTACTTAAATCTTGATTCTAAGTCATGAACAGAAATGGATAAAGCATAAATGATTGAGTTTTTATTCCAAATAATTATGCATTTTGATTGTGTATTTTGTATTAGTCGTTTTGGGAATTGCAAATCACATTTTCAAAATTAGATGTACCATCTCTGATGGTTCCTTAAGGAACCAGTTCAGGCCAATGTTTTGTTATTTGTTCTTTGCTGAGGCCCTTTCTATTTGAAGTCCTCACTTCTACTGAAAGGGTAGCCTGATAAAAAGGGGCTATAGTTTGATTCATTCTGTGAAAGATACTATAGCTAGTGTTGATGTTGCTATGTTTGTGAAGTAAACCCCTTTTATTGCCCCTTTCAAGATGGACAAGCCACACGTTCATGCTTGTACACATAACTACATTTCATCCTGGATATACACAAATTATTTGCCACTGGACATTAAGCAAACAACCGTCAAATGTTATAAAATTCAAATCTCAACTTAGGCCACCAGTATTGTAAGGTTTGCCTGCCGAAGGGATATCCTTATAGATGAGAGAAAATGATATTTTAACACCATATGCAATTGATTCAAGTTAGTGCCTAAATTTCATTTCTTTTTTATTAGTTTCTTCTGTGTTTCCATATTTTCATTTGTTTCAGTCCAGAGGAATCCTATGGGAAAAAAGTGTCAAGAAAACATCTTCTAAAATAATGAAAAACACACTTAATATCTTTGATCCATATTGATAAAATAAGTTATTCAATTAAAATAATTTTATTAAAACAAACATATAACAAACATTTTTAATCATGCAATAACATGAATTCATTTTTCTTCACAAAATAAAAAAAGTATTTAAAATAACAATCAATTTTAATCTATTTTTACAAATAATTAAATTTATTTTACAAATATTTAAAATACCAATAGGGATCAATATGGATCAATTAATTAAATTATGTTGGCATGCAAAAAATAGAAAGAACAGGAAAACCTGGAAAAATAAATGTGAATTAATTTGTCAATAAGGATGAATAAGAAATGTGACAGAATGGACTTTGATCTCTTATTGATCCCTAGTGATTTACATATATGGACCAGAACCTGAGTATACCTGTTATCTTTGATATGTCAAAACTACTTTAAGGTCTAGTCGAAGTATTTCAAGATTTACTAGTAAAAAGTACATTAAATTTAAGAATAATTGTGTGCATCTATTAATAAAATTATGAAGAATGGACAAAATATGAAAGACTTTGATAAATTTGCGTACAGTCACTAGATTAAAAGTAAATTACTTCGACATGACCTTTAGGTTAAGCAAAATAGTCCAAAAATAGTAAAACAGTCTCAGGTATGTATTAGCTGGTCAATACAAATAAAATTAACCTCAGTTCTATGATTAGCACCATTTAATTATTGATTATAGATTGATGTCTATTTAAATACATTCATACCTTTCTAACATACATGTATGTACTATCATTAATGTAATGAAAGTCTATTGGAATGTGAATGAATTTCTACACTCAGAAAACACTTGTGCAATAAATATACATATATATTTGTAATGCATAACGAATGTTACACAAATTGAATATGTGATTAAAATCTTCTTTATGTTTTTGAAAATGTGTTTTAATCAGTATATATAAGTAAATGATAAAACAGCTACTAGAGATTCAAAGTTAAATGTTGGACGTCTAAAACCTTGTGTGTCCTATAAAACTATTTACCCAAAGAAACAAACCATACAATGATTTTTGGACATCAAGAACATTGTGTCCTTTAAAACTATTTAACCAAAGATGCAAACTGAACAATGATTTTTGGACGTCTAGAACATTGTATGTGTCCTATCAATTAAAACTATTAACCGAGATGCAAACTGAAAAATGATTTTTGGACGACTAGAACATTGAATATATTCCATAAATTAAAACTATTTCCCCAAAGATGCAAACTGGACACTGAATTTATGTATTAATATGACTCTACTACAGAACCCTCACACAACACAATCTAATCACAACCTGCTACTTAGTACAATTCGTTGCTGGATAAAACATTTAATAAAAGTCTTTATGAGCTATGTGAATCTAAAATTTCTAACAAACTTATCAAAACTTAAAACACTTAAAGTCATCATACAATAAAATATGAGTAGGATTTCAAATATCAATATCAGTGACTAAAACTATGATCTAATATTGTGAGTCTTTAAAAAAATGTCGCTGAAAATCTTACATTCTCTTCCAACATTTGAAAAGAATAAAGCTTTTACTCCTAATAAAATGTATGTGGAGGAAAAATAAAATTTCAATCCCCATTATAAAAGTATCAAGATTCAAAAAAGAAAAGACAACACTCACAACTAGAATAACTATAAAAAAAAAACAACCTTAACAAGAATACACTAACAATAATGATGTATTAATCCTCCTTAAGGAGATCATGTTTGCATGGATCACAAATATATTATATTAAAAAAGGCACCAATAGTCAGAACTGAGGTATTAAAATAAAGGTTGACCTGTACATTGTAATTCTTGTCAGTTTTAATAAAGCTCCTCCACTCACCTATTTTTATATTTTTTGGTTTTATAATTTGGAAATAATAAAATAAGTATTGAAAATATCTAATCATAAAGTCAATTAAATTTCAATTCCAATTTATAAAGAAGGAAGAAATTAACTATTGTCCACAAAATATCATCATTTAATATATATGTGGTCACAAAATATCATGATTCAATAAATGATATATTATACACAGTGTTCTCCCCAGGATTTTGGGATAGCACCAGGGTAACGCGTGTCGAAATGATTTGTACAATATGTCGTGTCGCGTTGCATCGCTTATTTTTTCTTCTTCTTAGTTTTTGTGCCATTACCTTTTTGTCTTGTTTACTGTATGACTTTGGGTAAAAAAAAATACTGGTAAAAAAAAGTAAATCAAACAGTTTGTATACTTTAATATCTTTTAAGAATAAATAACAGAAAGCACTTTTAGTCTCTAACTAGTCACTTTTTATACTTTGATCAAGCCAATTTTGTCCTTATACTTGTATAGTTACACTACACATTCCCCATTTTTGTTAGATTACACCATAACAATTAACGTTAAACAAGATTAAATTTTAATGTAGAACCGTTAGTAAATTAAATACTATTTTCCATAGCTTTAGACATGATTCTTTTAGACATCAATAAAATTATTATTAAAATCATTATTGTGTTATTTCATGATGGACATGAAAAGTATACTTATATCATCTATGTGGTTGTCATGTCTAGCTGAGTTCCAATCATTGTAAATTTATTTTGTAAAAGTTAATCATTAAACTTCTTTAATACTCTTCAGCTATATATATGAAATGGATGTTTTCAACAACATACAGCCCTAGCTCAGTCAGTAGATGTTTAAATGGATATACTACCTATTTAATATAATATGTTTGTGCTTTAATAAAAGTATGATTGTCAAAAATAATTTGCAATATATTTTTGTTGGTATATTCAAAGAAAGTTTTTATCCTTGAGGTAACATCCTTATATAATTTTGCATTCAATTTGTACTTTATTTCTATTTCAAATGATGGATAATATTTTAGGAGCACATTGTTGTAATACGCTTAATCAGGGGAAGTAACTCAAATTTTAAAAATACGCAAATCATTTATGACCAAAGGCTGGAGTAATAGAGTTTATTAACAAATGTCTGCTTGTCCCTCAAAAGTCTCATAAGTCTGTAATCATTAAGTTATGATCTCTTAATTAATTAAAACACAAGAATCATGTTCATCGATTAAATCCAATCATCAAAGGTAAATCGATCACGTGGTGTAAACAATCTTCTTGTCAGAAACTGGATTGAACTGGTTTGAACTGGTCAATTTTCATCTGAAATGTTATACCCCACGGAAAGGTTTACCGTTATTGATTTTTTTACCGATAATTTTAGCACCACGGTGAAAAATTATACATCGCGGCAAGACCGATACCACCACGGTAGAAAATTATACATCGCGGGCCCGTGGTCCTTTAAGGGCCTGGGGAGAACACTGATATTATACACTTGATTTTATATATAATTAATTTCACTGTTTGCAGAGTGAAGTCAACTGTTTGTGAAGTACAAGTTTAGGTCGCCCTTATAATCAATCCCATACCCAAAACAGCATATTATAAATTTATAAGTACTACACAATTATTTGATTTTATAACTTTTTTCATCAAAATTTGATGTTAAAGAGATTTGATAATCAGATCAACTATCTTCATTCCAGCTACACCAGAAAAATGTTATGGATTTCTTTAAAGGCAATAATATCTAAATTTCTGGCGGAAATGGATTATTTAGAAAAGTTCTGAATTGCACCACTGGAATAATCTATAAAAGCAATAGTTTTCATTGGGGTCAGAATAAATTGTCTCCAAATGCCTAATAGAAATCTATCTGGGGCTCTTATAAAATTTTATTCTTCAAATTGAATGTGATGCTGTTTTAAGTATGGTTTCAAACAATTTGTGTTTTGGGCTTTCCCTTCTTGTTAGGATTGCTGGCAGGAATCGGGTCAGGAGCTACAAGCTGACCAAAACTGAAAATGGAAAATAATAATTGATTACATCTGAATATTTTTTTCGGTACTCATTCTTTCCTCACCTTCAAATTATCTTAGATAAAATAAGATGCTGAGTATACTCAATTTTCTACAAACTCTTTAAAATGGAAAACACTTTTTGCTGACATCTAGAAATCTGATTGAATGTGATCTATTGTACCACTTTTAACTTTATCACAACGTCTCATTTCCCGTCATAAGTAGGGAATTTGAATTTAGCTTTCTTTCTTATATCTCTATATATAAGAATTTAGCTAAATATCAGGACTATCAAGACAATATCGAATTGCCATTCCATCCTTATTTTATGAGAAGTTCTAGAAGCACTTATGGTAGATTGTTTTGATAAATATATCTATAGAATAAAACCATAGCCTGGTATATTCCACAAGTTTTACTATCAAAAACCAAGATTGTATCATAAATGCAATCAATTTATATGTTAGAAATATAATATATATCACTGCTAATAAATTTGCATGAGACTAAGTCGCCTACAAATGTTAGCATAAATAAGTCAATCAACAACTTTATAACCTCTTTACTGATATAAATGGGAAAAACCTTATTGCAATTAAATAGGTGTAGTATCCTCCATAAGGATGACTTGATATAGATTTCATAACTTTTTTAACTAAAAATTTTCTTGAAATTTCCAATTGTGACTAAATTGGATAGTATTTCAAATATTGATTCATACAGTTCTATAAATCTTGAAATTTTGCATTTTTTAAACATTGATTTCATACCTCCACTTATTTTTCTCATTTGGTTTGATTACAATGAGAACATACTTTATAGTTCTTTTTAAAATCATCATCACTTTTAAATTGAAATTGTGTTTTTGTTTATCTGAATTATATACAATATTTTGCCTGCGAACACTTGCCAATAGTATAAAAATCCCCCCTCCTTTTGACAAGACAACACATATGTTTAGCACATCAACAGACAACACTTTACTTACAAGTTCCAAATAGATGACTTTTTCTGTTTTTGTGTTGTGGCTATTTCTGGGTGTTCTCTAGAAGCTCTGATCATCTCTGTCCATCGAACAGCCTCTTGTAATTCCATTAATCGTTCCTTGTATTGGTTTCTCTCCATCAATACTCTGGCCATTTCTACCCTAGTAAACCTCTTTCTTTGAGCCATTGGCACATCATCCTAAAAAGAGGATGTTATATATCATTCACAGTTCATTCAACAAAACAATAATTTCAGGGTTTGAATCCACCCAGATGGTATCTTTTGTGTTCAGCGATTCAAGATGTAGGACAAATGAGTGCTAAACCCATTGTTCATGTAATGAACATCAATACAAACCGTATTTGGGTCAGTTTGAAAAACAGAAGTTTAAAATACAAGGTACCAGTATTTGGATAATAGTTGAAGAACTTGTTATTGTTAAGGGTCTGATAAAATCTAAAAGTAAACATGGGATTTCACTTATTTTTCAATCAAAATGTTGTTTTTTTGTCTTAGCCTTCATTGTATTAATCAATACTCAAGCAATATATAAATATTAATAATACTTCTTCTTCTCCTTCTTTGGCTGAGTTTGTTTTCTTCTCTAATTCTTCCTTCATTTTTTTTATTTCGTCCTCCTGTGATTTAATCCTGTCTTGTAATTTAGTTTTTACTGTTTGTAATGATGATAATTCTTCTCGACATATTTCTAATTCACTGTCAAATACAAAATATTTAAATCAATCATACTGATTAGTAGTTTCATTATTTTAAAGAACTTGTTAACCGTGAACTTAACTTGGCTGTTGTCTGCTCTTTGATTGGGTTGTGGTTTCTTTCACATATTCCCCATTCTCAATTTTATTAACATATATGTTATTTAGATTTGACCTAATGCGTTGGGTGTGGGCAACCATATCTATTTTATGAAAAGTTAACACATATAAGAGTATGCAAGAAAGTCAGTCTGAAAGGGGAGACAATTAAAGATGTGAAAAAGTTACAGTCTGAAAGGGAGACAATTAAAGATGTGAAAAAGTTGTAGACAACAAGTAAAGGGTGATTTTTTTCTTTGTTCTATCACAACATATATAGATTTAGAGCTGGATATATTGTATAAAGATCTATCAGTTGTTGAAGACTGTATCTTGCCCTTATGTCTATTGATTCTTTATGTTGCTTGATTACATAACATACAACAAGAATGTGTACCTAGTACACAGATGCCCCATCCTATCATTATCTATGTTCAGTGGACCGTGAAAAAGATCATATCTAGTGATATTGTTGGCTTTTTTCAAAACTAACTCTTCCCTTTTTTATTGGGAAAAAATGCGTCATTTTTATCAAATTGGGAAATTTATAATAAACTATGAATTTGACTGGAACTTGAATTTGCAGATCCCCTTTCAAGAGGTAAACCCTCATTTGAAATAAGACCCCTTACTGTCACTGATGATACAAAAAAAGACCCTCAAATCTGCATATATAGTCATTTTAGGCATGACAAATGTTTAAATGAGTGTTTTTCAGTTTGAATCCATGCTCAATTTCTACTGGTACTTAGACTGCACTGTTTGGGAAACAAGTTGTCTTTTTGGGAATAATTTTAAGCCATTTTTTTTTCAAATTGGGATTCTTCTCCAGAGGAAAAAGCCTGTATTCTCCAGTAATTTTAGGCAAACAATATCACTGATATCAGAGGTAACATGTGTAATAAGTTTCAAATTGATTGCACTTTAACTACATCAAAAACTACCTAGACCGAAAACTTTAACCTGAAACAGGACAGACTGACGAGCAGACGAACAAACAGACAGACGCACAGACCAGAAAACACAATGCCCATAAATGGGGCATAACAACATGTGGCATTGAGGAAAACATGAACTTACCCTGTAAGCTCATCAACTTTGGCAATTAAATCATCCTTCACTATATTTAAAGCATTCCTGGAAAAGATACAATGTCATATATAGGTGAGTTTATATTAAAAATAAATCCAGTACTAAAGAGACAAGTTGCTCACATTTTAAAGTTATAATTAAATAGATTGTCAAGTAATTCATCAATAAATTGACTGAAAAAATATGGCAATTACTTACATAAAGTCTGTTTTATTTTTACAAATTGATTGCTTATATATTTTAAATCAAATCCAATTTGAAAATATGTTATTCGTTCAATATTTGTTAAAAGCCACTAATTAGGAGAAGTTATCTCCATTCTAATGAAGCTGACAGAAAACAATGCTAAAACATGTATTTAAAATCTGTCATATGCCGTCTGCGTTTGCGCGTACGTCCCATAGCATCAATTGTCAATTGATGCCATGTAAATAAGTGACGTTATCCAATCAAAATGAATGTTACAAACGTTGTTGCATTAGAATTCAAATGGTTTATTTACTGTGGATTCATTTATTTTCGTGGATTGCTGAAAACTTGCATATTTGTGGATAATGGATTTCGTGGTTTTGATAATCTCTGTATACAAAGAATATTGAAAATATGTTATTCGTTGAACATTTGATTTCGGTGTTTGATTTTGTTGTTCACCTATACACACGAAACCAACAAATAATAATGAATCCACAGTATTCTACATTTTTTTCTGTAACATAAAACATACTTGGTTTCTAGTAATTCTGTATTTTCTAAAATAATATTCTCCAATTCTTTTCCCATTCCTGTAATAAATAAATGACAACTTTTACAAATACTGTATTCATATGAAAAACAAGAATATTATGTGCAAATATCACACTATTACATCAGGTGTTTAGTGAACCACAAAATCTAGGACAAAGCCCTAATTTGGTATCTATTCTAAATAAATTCACATCATTATGAAAATCTGTTAAGATTCAAGTTGATGTGCCCTTAGTCAACCTAATCTTTAACCTGCATTTAACTAAATTTCAATGGGATAGGGTATACAAGTGATATTTCTTTTTCTCAAACATTTAAAGCTCGTTAAACATTGAAAGGAAAGAAACAGTGCTTGTTTAAAATTCAGATCAAATTTATTGAAGTTTCTGGAAAAAATTCCATCACATTGATAGCAAAAGTTTAATAAGATTTGACCTCATTGTCTGATCAACATTTTCTGCTGTCAATAACATGTTTTCTTTGAAATTCTTTATCAAACGAAGACAACATTTGCAACTGATGCTGACGAAAAACATGCCTAACAAACATGAATTTCTGTTAATTCATGCAAAAATAAACTCAATTAACTTTAAAACAAATTAATCAAACTACATTTACAGAAAATAGTAGTCAGGCACATATTAGTAAATGACATGCACAAAGGCATTACAAACAATACTAGACATAACAATTGTCTTGCATTTTCATAGCTTCTAAAGCAATGTTTTGGAATTATGCAATTTTTTAATTGTTCATTTCATTCAGAATAAAAAACCAAAAATATAGTTCCTGAGCAAGTTATATTTGTTTTAAGGACAGAAAAGGAAGTATTTGACATTTTTAATTTTCATTTCCTCCTTTTAAAAATATTATTAAATGACTTGAAAGAAACTTTTAGTCTAAAAAAATCACTCAACATAAACAGTCATGTTTCTTCAAAAGCCTTAGGCCAGACTTTTTATTTTATCTGTTTAACGAGAAAATTTGTAAAAAATTAGGGTCGAGGGGACGAAATAAAAAAAAAAAAAAAAGTGCAAAATTGGTCCAGTCGACACTAAAAATAAAACCATTATAAGTGATTTTTTTTTTTTTTTTTTTTTTAAGTATTTATCAAAATACAAGAACAATGAAATGAGAACAGACCAGCATATTAACCCAGAGAAATATAAATACATATAGTTTATATATGGCCCTGGTTAACCCTTCTATTAATATAAACTTAAAAACTATGTTTTGATTCTGTATTTCCACTAATATAGATCCATGGCACCACTCAAATATACATGTATCAACCTCGCTGCATATACACTATATATGTATATACCAGTCACCCAGTCAGGAACCTTTTAGTGTATGCAGAGACATATATAATGTGTATATATATGTCTCTGGTGTAATAGTCCCAGAGATAAGCAACTTTAACCTATAAATTGAAACAATGCTTATACATGGAAATATATACATTAATCAAGAAGATCTAACCAAAAGTATGTTAATGCGTGTGGAATGCGTAATTTTCCCTTTTGGGATCAATTTTTGTCTGTCAGCAGTGCCATTCATGCGTCTGTAGTCATTATCGCAAGAATCCAGATTTCGGTCATAGCGGGTCCGTTTCCGATGAAATCCCGATTCCAATCCGTAGTTCTACAAATTTAAATGTCAGACGAAGAAAAATTTACAAAAATAAACGATGTTTGATACGCTATTTGGAAATAATATGACGTTTCTAATGCAATACATGGATGACAAGTTTACTTGAGGCTAATTTCATCAAGTTCTGATGAAGTAATAACTGATTTTGCCGAAAGTTAGAATGATTTGATGTACGCTCTCGTGTAACTTGACAAGTATGAAAAGCATGCCACCAGCTTAAAAATCTTTTAGAAGAAAATACATCGTTTATGCCTTGAATTTCTTTACTTTTAAATGAAAATTGCTGTTTCATTGACTTGGTAAAAATTAAATATTACCGATAAGGAAATTGACTGAAAGCGAGTATCGTGAACAACACATTTTTATTTTTTTCTGAGGATTTCGTAACAGTCGGCGGGAAAAATAGTAATAAAAGTAAGAAGCACTACTTTTATTTTTATTCTAAAATCGGGAAAGGTGGAGTCGGCGGATCTCGTTAAACAGATAATAAAAAAAGTCTGGCCTTATATAAAAAAACAAAACAAAAAAAACCCTGTAATAAGAATAAGTTTAGCCTAAGGCAGAAATTGTTGTGAAAAAGGTGTTTTTTTTCTCTCTAATTTATTTCTAAATCTATCAAATTCCTGATTGTCCTGCAAACCAACTTGTTCTTATAAATAATATTTTTAGCTACACATTTCTCATGGGATTCAAAAATTTGTTTGATGTATTCATATTAAAAAGTCACAAGTTTGACATATTTGCGTTATTTTTCAACAGAAACTTATGTAAATGAATCACTCAGGAAAATTAAGTTGGTTTACAATATAATGTGCAATATGCAGCCTACAAAACAAACTTGTACAAGCTTGAGCAATGAAGGGGTTGATGATGTGCACCATGTATAGAGATAAAAGGATCTTCTCAGAAAATAACTTGATGATGTGCACCATGTATAGAGATACAAGGATCTTCTCAGAAAATAACTTATCAGGGGGATAGGGGAGGGTTTCATTCTGATTTCTCAAGAAAATAATGAGTCCATTCCCATATAACGATATAATCAAATCTCAAATTCCTGACCTCCCAACGATTTAAAAGGCTATTCCTAAATTCCAGTAAATATAATGGTTTCAACAAGTATTCACTCAAAAAAGTCCTTCTGTTCCCCTTTATGACTAAAATTGATAATGAGTTATACTGAAATGTTCATAATAAAAGAAATCTACAAACTTTTTTTTTAAACTGTATCACATGCCGATTATTCATAACTTTAAATTAATCTTTTCTTGCGTTAAATAAAGTTAACTCTTTGAAAAAATGAAATAGTTATATTCCCCCTTCAGATACCCTATTTGATTAATATATAACATGCATAAATAACTTATAAACAAGGTTTATTGATTGTATTAAATAATATCTATTTTGACTATTTTAAAGTCACAAAATAATGAACAAAATTCCCTTCAAGGCCACCATATCTAAGTGCAGTGCCTGTGTGTGCAAACACAACAAAAGGTCAAATTAAAGGTGAAGCATTTATTTACTGGACCATTATATCTCAGTATTATGCAATTTTAAAGCCAAACAAATCAAAATGAAAATAAACAGAAACAAAACTAAAAACAACATGTGCTCCAACTGTAAGACAAAGTCAAGTTGTTCATGAATCAAACTAGTTTTCCTATTGCACTTGAAAACTCTAAGAGGTAAAACTACTAAAAGTGTTGTAAAAATAGATATTTTTCATCAGATAATGAATCCAAGATTTACCTCAAAAAGCAATCAAACATAATAAGGTTATCCCTGTTCTTAAGCAATACCACAAATACTATATCTTTTGGTGTTCTACATTGAGATATATCCCCATGATATTTCATGTTACCCAATCAGATTCAATATTATGAAACACTTCATTTGTTTCTGGTTTCCATTTGTTCATGAACACTTTTAGGTAAAATGTGCAACTGGCCCGTTCCCCATTTTATACTTAATATAATTTATTCATGATCATCTATTAAATCCAATCGTGAGCATAAGGTTTCTGGCCAACTTAAGGACAGTCAGTGGAGTTTCTTAGCAAAATTAAATATAACATATGTTGACCAAATCAGGGAAATTTACATTCAAATAAAAAAAAAACATTTATAGGAAAAAAAATGAATGTATATGATATACAGTGTATAATGGAAAGTAAGATGCCAGTTAGAGCACAAAGCAATAAAAGGTATAGAATATATATAACAAGTTTTGCTTACCAAAGAAATTATCACTGACTGTTATAAAACAGAAAAGAAACAAATAGTTAGTCAGGGAATCACATTCAGAACAGTATTAGTCACGTATGATTCTCATCATGCTTCTATTACCATGCAGCATTTTACCCATCAGGCCATACCACTGGAGCTTCTAGTTCTATGGATTTATTTTAGACAAAAAGGTGTACAAGCTAAGTTTAAGCCCTCCTTTCAACAGTAATGAAAGCAATAATTGGCAATTTCTTTTTTAAATTTGCAATTTAGAAGCAGATAATATCAGTATACATAAAAAAAATAATAAAATTTTCCATTCCTTTAAGATTGTAAAATTTTGTCCAATCACTTAAGTTTCTTTTGCCAGAAGGATTGGATACGAAAAATCTAATTCAAAAGTCTTTTAACCAAAATTATAGACAGTAAATCCATAGAAAAAAAAATAATCAATTGGTAAGGCCTTAAGATCTATTTTGTCAGATACATTTTTCTTGTTTAAAAATTTTGCATTAATGCAATGGTGTGTTTCAAACTCATAAAGGTTAGAAATACAGACTGTCAACATAGGCAAAGCTTCTGATCTAAGTAATGCAAACAATTAGCAAACATTTATGTGATTTGTAAAGGTTGCATGAAAAAATATTGACCATAATGATAAAACTAAAATGTCAATAATATTTCAAAACAAAAGTAAACACATTCTCTGAAACTTTTACATATTTCTGACATCAACTATTTAGAGGACCAGGAAGCATTATAGCTAACCAAAACCATGTAAAACTTTATAATTTGGTTTGGTCCATAATCTGATGATACTGTAAATCAAAAATGATGATTTTTTTTGTAATTAGCAGCTTCCTGATCCCCTGCATGGTCATTCGTTGAATTGTCTCAGAAAAAAACACATGCTGCATTCTTATGATACAATGCTATCTGTAGGTTATATATCTTAAAGACTAAACATTCTCATTGGACTGTCATTCTAGCATGCATTTCATAAATACAGAAATGCACTTTTCTCAGCATGTTTATTTTAATCAGCTTAATTTGATTAAAATACAGATCATGTGTATCTCCTTTGCTTACAAGGATCTGATAGACTCAACTCGACTTTCTGGCCAGTTAATAATGTTTCATCTCCCAAATTTTTAATTTGATTATACCTGATGATCCAGAATTGGTCTTCAAAACAGAAAGTGAACAATCATTGTTCAAGTATTTTCAAATCAATCTAAGCAAAGCAGGTACAAGGGATCTGTATATTAATTTATGCCAATTCTGATTAAATATTGTACAGTTTTCCTCCTTTTCCATTGAATTATCAACCTAATCTTAATTCCAGATTGAAAATAACATTACATATTTCCCCATGTATATATGATGTTAGTTGGTTGTTTGTCTTATTATTAGTAAGTAGAAATAAATAATCGTACCAGTAGATCGTCGTTCATTCTGATCATCTTCATTTTCACTATCTGCATATACATACAAACAAACAACAATTAAAAACATGCAACAACAGAATGCACAACATTCAACTATTCTATAAATAAAACAGCAGAAATGCTCCAATCTTATAAAATCATATTTTTTGTATCTTGTGGATAGCTGTCTCATTGGCAATCTGACCACATCTCCTTATTTTCATATTTAAATATAATATACAGTATAAGATTGGAGCTTTCCTACTAAAACAATAGCTTCACAATTTTCTAATAGGCATTCACTTAATATTGAAACGGTTGTTTTCATGTCCAATCTTTGAGGTCAATGCATGCACAACATGCACAATGCGTTTTTATAGTTTGATCTGTAGAATGAAGTATTTCAGAGAAATAGTATTTTCTTGGAAAAAGTGTACAAACATTCATATTATATGGAAATATGCAAAAAACTTTGTTTGTTTTAAATATTATGTTATAATTCTATCTTTTTTTCCCCAAGCAACACATTGAAAACTTTGTCCCTAAACTTTTAAATTCTATCAGCATTTGTAAATGAAAGGACACTTGACCAGACCAAGATTAAATGTTTGATATTTAAATTATAATGTATAGAATTGTGACCAAGATAAACATATTTGACATTTAAACTTGATCATGTATAACGTATCAATTATGAAACCGACTTCTGACAAAATTCATTCCATGTTTTACTTGTTCAAATTGGACATTGAGCCAAGCTAATGAAATTGACTAGATTAATGACTTTTATGTGTTTGATATATCTAAACTATATCTAAAGAACTGTGACAAAAATTAACATGTTTGATTATAAACACTATATGGTATAATTGTGACCAAGATTAAGTAAACTATTTAGGGATTCTTCTGGCAAAATACCTTCTGTTTTTAACTTGTACATTCCATTAATATTGAGCGCAGTTAATGAAATTAACTAGAACAAGTTTAAATGGTTACTAAAGATATTAAAGATAAGTTAAGAGCATAGATTATACAAGTTGTAAAAAATGCAGTTATATATATAGTAAGCAAAGATTAAAACTATTTAACCTCTGGCTATGAACTAAGACAAAACAAAAAATACCTTGAAGTAATTCAAGAAAAAATCACTTTGTGCTTATATTTAAATCTATTGTGGACAAAACAATGAGAAAACATGATAACTGTGAAGGACTATTTTGGCCAAATAGAAAATTCTACTTCTAATTCTCTTCAGGAAAAAATGAAATCAGATTAGGCCATAGTTATTTTATTTTTAGTTTTACGAATCCGCCGACCCTAACTTTTGCCGAATTGGAAAAAAAATAAAATTGGAAAACAACAATTTTTTTAAAAAAAAATTTCCGCTCACCGCGGTGCTTTGCTGTAAAAAAAAATTAATTTGGTTTTTAGTTGTATTTTTCGATCCGACTCTGTACAGCGCTTGAAAGAATAGGAATTTACGCTTAGCGATCGATGTTAGAAAGGACTTGAATGTTTTTGGCCACCATGGCGCGGTGGTTCCGTATATGTTGTTTTTGATTTTGATCTTGCCGTAATCAAGAACAAATTTGTAAAAGGGGAGTCTGATACATCTATTGGCCAAATGTGTATCAAGACAAAGTCATTGTTAGGGAATCCTTGTCCTGTGAAAGTCTGATGGAGGTGACTTATTATACAGGTATGTAGTTTTAAATACACCTTATCGCTAATCCCGGCCGCTTGAACTTTTGACCCACACAACAATCACTTTTCCATTGTGGCGTCAGATAATTTGCTTTATGACGTCAAAATTTAACAGGAACCTGTGAGAATTCCAGTAATGGCAGACAAATAGTGATAAGGTGTATTGGAATTTCATCAAGATGAAAAGCAATTCTTAAATATGAAAGTATGCAACATTTGTGTGTTGGTAAAATGCATGAAAACAATTTTATAGCTGTGATTTTATAGTAGTTTCTATCTGAGACTTTTTTCTTATATGTGAAAAAAACATAGTAGTAGCCAATACTGCAATAGCAAACAGTCCACTCTGACTGAATCTTAGTTATTTAGGATAGTCTGTCCAACATTGCCCCAGGATATCATTTGAATTGTCTCCTAGAGGAGGGAATCAAAACCCTCATACACAAACATGATTGGAGTCTCAAACAATTTTGGAATCTAAATTGTATTTTTCAGTTTAAAACAAAATTCCTATTATATATATATATATAAAAATATATCAAAAATGTACAAGGCAGAAAAAGTTGTATGATATGATTGAATCACTGGCATGAATGAAACAATTTCTGAGATTTTTTTCATCTTTTATTTTAAATAGGTATCACACAGGTTTTCAATGATGTATGCTTTTTTGCGGGGACTTTGAAGACATTGCAAACAATCCTGAAATAGTTCAGCTCAAGGAAGACTTCAGTATTGTGCAGCCCATATGCGAAGGATGCATTGGAAGAGAATGAAACCTGCGACCAGGAATGCCAAAAAAGTTAATAAGTCCAAAAAATAAACATCGAACTGTCATTGTCTGACATGTCTGTTGTATTGTAAAAAAGAATAAAAAAAAGTATTTATACTTGAATTAAAATTTGTTTTATTTCCAGATAAAGCACATAGATACTGACATACTAAAGGGTATTAAATCAATCCATGGTCACAGCACAAGCGCATGTCATCATTTGTGAAGTTCTGCAGTTTGTTTTTGGAAGGTCTTTTGTTTGGAAGTTTGTTTTTTTTCGTCCTCCTACCCATTCTTTTTTAATAGGTGTCCGTAAAACGAAAAAAAAAGAAGAAGAAAATCTTGATTTTTTTTTTTTTTTCTGTCCTCCTACCCATTGGTTTTGTAAGAAAATTTTGTAAAACTAAAAATATAATAACTATGGCCTTATCAAATTTAAGATTTGTATACTGTCAAATCAAGCATGTTTGAAACTGGGTTCTTTTAAACAAGTCCTATTTTTTCCCTACAAGTGGTTTTAAATGAGAACAAATCTTTGCATTGCTTTATGTTAAAAGATAATATTTTCATTCTTTAGATCATTCAATTAAGAAAATATTGTTCTTACAATGTTTTATGTTATAGATTATAGATTATAGATTCATTCTTTTTATAACTTTGAAAGCACTCACTTAACATGCATGACAGAAACTATATACATATATATACACACAGGTAGATACAACAGACGTTAGTAAAACCCTCACCTGACGAGGCATAATCACCAGGATTAACTTCCCGACCTTTATAATGTAACATTTATGTATATAATCATGTTAGCATATCAAAATCTCATTTTCTAATTCCTAACAAGATTTATACTTTTCCTAACCAATTTTTCTTTTTTTTTTTAATTTCATAAAGCAGTTCATAATTTATACTTTTCCTAACCAATTTTTCTTTTTTTTTAAAACTATCTTGCTGTGTCGAGAAATGACATCATAAACAGTCTATTAATTTTCTGACATACATGTACATACATGTAACATGAATAAAAGTTTTAATGAAATGTGGCATATAAAAATTACAAAATCACCAATAGCGATTGTTCTACATTGTTGTCAGCATAATCTTTTTTCATGTTAACCAATAATGTATTGAGCTTTTAATTTTTTGTAGGACCTAAAATCTCAATAAAAACTTGTGCCGCACAGTTTAATTCTTTATCATTGTTATAAGCATTATTATCTGAATACTGTGGATCCGTTATTCCCATTCTAGGATGAAAATTTCAGGGACTGAATTTTCGGCTCTCCCTTGACACCATTTTGCGAGTATGGTCTTGAGGAAACGATGATAGTCCGTTGGAAGGGGACGATAAATGGCTGACCCATGTTAAGAGAGTCATATCTCTTGCATCTAAAAGACACCCTTGTAGATTTCGAAAAAGAACTGGCTAATGCCTAAATAGGTTTAAACTAATTTATTTTCATGGATATTTGATTTCGTGGTTTTGCCAACCTCTGCATAAAAAGCCGTAGAAAACTTGTAATTTATTAAACATTTGAATTTGTTGTTCACCAAACACATAATAATGAATCCACAGTATAATTTTTTTTTCACATACCAAACAGTAAACAGCCCTCATTTTCTCATAAAAACAAACAGAATATCTCATCACCAATGTTAATAATTTAAGCAATTTTGGACATAAAAAGTAATACAGGTAAACAGCCCTAACCAGGCATGCAATAAATGCACATGGTATTGATCTTTACCTGTAATATCTGCTCCGAAATCAACATCACCAATTATGTCTGCATCCTGGCACGTTAATTCGTCAAATATAGAATCATTGTTCCTACTAAAAAACATAAGAATAAAGAGCGTGAAACTTTATCCTTCAATAACTGATAAAAACTACTTCTCTTATAGCATTGTAATGTATGTTAATCTTAGTGCAGTCTTTACGACAAACTTTTAAATCTACAGGCCCGGAGCTCAATTTTTGAAAATTTTTAGTTAGATTCTGTTGGCCTGTAGATATGATTTTTACAGACCCGAGAGCAATTTTACTAGCCTGAGCTGCCACTCAGCGTTAAGACTGTTAGTGTGCAACATCCATGGTCAAATCATGACAAATGCTGGTACATGTATTGCAATATTGCTAGAAAATGACAAAAATAATAAATTAATAGATATGGTTCGTGTCTTGTTATAATATATATTGCTTGGTTATGTTTATACAATAAAAGGTTTGTTGCAAGTATACTAATGAATAATATTCCTCATAGAATAATAACTGTTAGAAAATATATATATGTCATGTTTGTGCATCCTTGACCTTGTCACAAACTTAAGCAATTGTGGAAGCAGCTGACAATGAAAACAGCACAGCAAAAAGGCAAAAATTCACTAATCAGGTAAAACTGCTCTTAGTGATTTTTCCTAATCTGTTGTTGACTTGTTGTTGGATTGTTTTCATTAATAAGTTCCACCTTTTATCTCATTCACAATACATGTATTTTAGTAAAATAAATTTGATTTTATATGCATGATTGTTTTTTTCAAGAATTTTAAATGAAAACTACCTATACATTAGTATGTACAGCTGCTGCATATTTTAGTAAATGGTAACTGTGTATGTAATAGTTTACTTACTGCATATTTTTCAGACTATTATTACTTTTATGACTACTAGACGATTCCTCTAACTCTTGTAATTCTGGAGTAGTTTGAACTATATGAGCCAAAGCATGATCCAAACCTGTAAAAATAACTATGTATTAGTTTCTCACATAACTTGATATATAACCTCTAAACAATGTAAAGTTTCCAAAAATTCAATTCTTAAATGCTAACATTCTAGAATTCTAAACAAAGCGAGGACAACGCTACTTTATAACAACCAGAATTTTTTACCAGTCTCTAAATTATTTGGTGATTGCTTTTTGTGTGTAAAAATTTTAACTTTCAATATGAATCATCAGCAACATTTATTTAAATGATATGGCCATCTCATTTATATATTCTAGAAGGATAATATATACACAATCTTAAACTACAGTTGAAGTCAATAATGAATTAAGCATGAAATGTATGCCTGAGTGATCATCTTCTTGCGAAAAATGTCAGATCTTCCTGTATTGGTCAACCATAAAAATAACTAAATCAGTTATACACATGGCTTAGTACATGTATCATGTGTATCTAATTTCATCTGGACTGCAGACAGATATTTTATTTATTTTAAACTATTTTCAACAAACAATTAAACAATTCCGATCCTTCATCATGTCCATAGAAGTTTACATTTTTATGGTGAATAAATTGACAGATCACAATCTGTTTTGATTGTTATAAAAATGAGAATAATATATTACTTACCATAAAACACACCAAAATGTAAGCATGAGAGTAAAAAAAAGAGAAAGAGAAAATTCCATTACAGTCAGTCACGATTTGTCAGGGATTCAGTTTCATGACTCAAGAAGAAAATTTTAAAGAGCTCAGGCAACAATTTTTGTTAATAACATTCAATATTACATAAAAAAATCTTTTCAGATTTTTTTCTCTTTTTTAGTAAACATTACGTTATCTATTATACTTTTTTTAAATACAAATGTTCCTATGACTTTGATGTATATTATTTAGGCATTAATTTTGAAATCATAAGTTATCCCAAGCATAAAAAGTACTAGAATAACAAGACTTTGTTATATCAATTTACAATGCTAAAAATGTGTTCTAATAACATGAATATACCTAATTTGCTTTTTGTTTGAATTCTTTTGTTTTTTAATCTTAAAATTTCTCAAATGTGGGAAAAAAATCAAACAATTGGTATGCTCAACAAAATTTTCTACCACCTTCTAAATTTTCCCTGCTTTAAAGAATTAATGATCTGTCAATTTAAAAAAAAAGATTAGAGTTTGAAATTTTGATTGGTGAAAGAGCATTTCTGTTTTATTTCAATATATGTACATTGTGTGTACATAAATCTAGTGTGACAATTTGAAACTATGAAAGTTATTTTGTTTGTTCAGTAAAAAGAAATTCTCACAACATAACATGTGATGTTAAATTTATATGTGAAATATTTAACATTAATTTAACAATAATTTCCCCCATAACAGTATAAACAAATATCCAGAAATAAAACACAGACAATATTGTCTACTAAACGCTAAGTAAGTCATGTAAGTTGGTTCATTAGCATCATGTTCACAATGTTGGTATTTTCTTTTATACCTAACTTACCAAATATCTTATCTTCTTCAAATTCTGGTTCGTCCATACTTTCACAACGTATTCTATGTTTTGGATTTGGGGTAGATGTCACAACATTTTTAACATGAGAATCTTTTTCAGGTGTCACAAAGTTTGTGTCAGAGTTATCTAACTTAGTTGTTTCTAAATTGTCTAATGTATTACTATCCTGATTAATAGTTAATTGTTCACCAGAATTTTGTGAATGTATATGATCTGATATGTAATTTTCCTGTGAATTTTCTTCATTTTTCACATTTTGTAACAAATTGTCTATCGGAGTCTGAGTGTCGGATTGTGTTTCCTCCTTCCCGTCGATCTCTAATAAAATAACAAGCAGAAAAACATGCAGAAAAATAAGATAACAAAGCAAACATAATATGAACAACAAACTATATGATAACAAACTATATGAAATATTTCCGTAATAATTGTATGAGTAGTCAGATGGCACACTTCAAGTAAAAATGTAATTTGGTGGCAGTTTTTGAATATCCAGCCTCAGATATAAGCAATTCAATTTTCTTCATTTCCTGTAAAATAGAACTGTGCCTTCTGTTACCTCATATACATTTATTTCTGGAATAGTGCTAAACATACATATGAAATAACTAAGAAGAAAAGATAAATTTATCCAAAATAAAACAATGTATATAGTCAGTAACAATATCAGTATAAAAAAGTGAACACAAATAAAGATTAGAATTGTCTTCAAACTATCTTTAAATAAATATGTATGTCTAACTAACAAAACAGTAACTTAAACAAAGTTTTCAACAAAAAATCCCCATATTTTTCAGACATAAGATTAATAAATATAAGCATTGCGGTATAAATATTACTCCAGGGTTTTGTTTTAAATTTACTTACTCATTTCTGCAGAAAGTTAAATTTTAGATTAAAACATAATCATTAAAGGTAGCTGTGTGAATCAAAAGATTTCTGAGCTCTGTGATTGAAGATAAGATTCATTGGATTGACGTAAATACTTTATAATTTTTCTTTTTCCATTTTAAGTCAAGTTACTTTTTTCTTTCATATGTTGTATCACAAATATTTTTTGCCTGATAAGAAAAATATGGTATCTGCATAAAAATACTGAAACTAAAAGAAAATATCAAAGTGATTTTTTATGAAATTGTAAGATTTTCAGAGAATGCTTTTCTTGATTTCTTTAGTTTAAACACATTTATTTATAGTGGATTGGGAAACAAGTTTTGCAACTTATATTAATCCCTTTCCACTTAGTGGGTGCGAGTGCGGCCTTGTAGCGGCATTAGCCTACTCTTTTTCGAAATCTACAAGGATGTCTTTAACGTGCAAGAGATATGGCTCTCTCTTAACACGGGTCAGCCATTTATCGTCCCCTTCCAACGGACTATCATCGTTTCCTCAAGACCATACTCGCAGATGGTGTCAAGGGAGAGCCGAAAATTGAGTGATTTTTTTTTTATATTATTTATGAAACAAAAAGCAGTTAACATCCAGCTAACTTGAAAGCAAACAACAACAACAGTAACAGTACATATTATACATACTCATTCCCGTAGATGTTTCCTTGACCTCCACATGATCGGTCACCTGTTCTTTATCACATGTAGATATACGATTCAATTTTCCTTTCTTCTCTTTGGATATTTCTGGAGATTCTAAATCTGCCAGTTCACTTTTCAGACTAACAGTAGAGTCAGCGGTACTCCTTGGTGAATTGATGTCTATACTTTGTGTAGGACTACTGAGAGATCGCACGGTCGTGGCTGACTGACCAGGCAGAAACATACTTACTGGTCGCAAGTTTGGCAAGTTGAATCCCCTTTAAAATATATGCAAATTGCAAAGGATTTAAATACAAATATATTTTTTTTGGAGTCACATATATTCAAAATGTATAAAGGCAAAACAAAAATTTAATCTAAGTTTTAATGATTTCGTTCAAGATGGTTAACAATACATTGAACTTCGGGAATCTGTTTTAACCAAAGAAGCTATATGATACACATCTATAAATTATAATATACATATATATACCTTGTTTATTTCATGATTGAAAATGATATATTACAATAATTTAATTTAGATGTTACCTGGGATTTCTGGTAAAAAAAATAAAGAGACCCTTCACTAAAATACTGGACTAGAGAACTGCATTCAATAAATTGTTGAATAAAAAAAACATATAAACGTAGATAGAAATATCTTTATATCACGACGATGCAATTATGTTAACTTGTACCAAATAGAATCCACAATGTAACAGATAGAAATATAGTTTTAGAACTTACTTATTTCTTGGGCTATTTGAAAGTTCTGGTCGATCTGTACCTAACAAGATCTTGGTTCTCTCCATATAATCCATATGTGTTCTAAATAACTGCAAATAAAAGATGTTTGATGCATCCCTTTATATACTCATGATACTCCAAGTAACAAAACTAGTTTAACTTACAACATAAGCTTTAGATTTACCAGTTGCAAAGCGTCGAGCAGAGTAACAAGAGGAAATCCACCCCCTGTGCCATTGATTCTCCATTCAATCTTTCCTAGTGTAAAAAGAGTCAGTAAAAAAAATTCTGTTGCTGTTTCTTTCAAACATTTCTAAAGTGGTAAAGTTGTTGTCAACATGGGTAATGGATATCTGTCTGTCAAATTCTAAGTAGCTCAATATAGCACAAGTATCATTCAGAAATAATTTGCTTTCTAAATAAATGCTGACACCAAGAAGCAACAATTTTAACCCTAATAGTCCCAACAGCATGTAGTATTTTATGCCTTACCTCTGTGTATCGTTCATGGAGTTTGTTGTAATCTTTTTTAAGATCAGCTTCTTTTTCTTCTAGTCTTGAAACTGAAATAAATTGATAAAATAGATGATGCTATAAGTAGTGATCCAACATTATAGTTTTTTTTTAAATGATTATATTATCTTGTTCTTCTATCATGTCTATAGATAGAATATATTAATCAAAATTTTACCATATTCAAATCAAGAAATATATTTATATCCTCCAGTCTGAAGAGCTAAAACAAGACAACCTCCTTAGAACATCATCCTCCAATTGCAAACTATCATATCATTTGGACAAATTTGAGTTTATAGAATTCTGAATAATATATCCTTTTATAAACATAATAAATCAACATCAAAGGCTTAAATTCACTAGATTTTTCAATTATTAACTTATTAAAATGTTTGAGTTAATGTTTGAAATTTAATCCTGATAATAATAATTTATCTGATTTTGTTTGCTTAAATTGTTTTTCTTTGAGTGAATTTTCAATGTCACTTACTGTTGTTGAGTAAATGCCATTATGCTAAAGGATAAATATAACTGGTATGATAAAGAGATTCTATTCTTGAATCTGTACCAAACAATAGTTATAATTTTTATTCAAATTGCTTTATAATTGTATTACATAATTTAGTGTCTTGAAAACTCTTCTTGAATCACTTTTATTTCAGATTTAAAATAGTTTCTGTATGTATACCTGTATAATGTGTTGAATTTTTGTTTTGTATTCCTTATTTTTCCTGTTTAACTATTTTCATTTTCCCTATCATTTATATAAAGTAGTATAATAACAACACATACATGTATAAGAGTTACTTTACCATGATCAGAAGAATTTTTAGCTTTCAGTTCTAACATTCTGACAATTGATTCTAAACTTTCTATTTTTTCTTGAAGCTCTTTCTTTTCTCCTTCAACAGAATCTTCCATTTCCAAATATTTCTGGAAAAAAATAATCAGTTCATTAAATGCATACATCATGTGTATATTATTGTATTAACAGTCTGCAATTTAGCATAATAGAATTATTATTCAACATCCTGTTCTAAATATTGCAATTTGCATGATGAAAATTTGACCATTTACTTCTTCAATGTTCATATAAATTCCATTTTTTTTTTAAACATATATCTACACGATGTAAAAAACATAACAAGTTTATATGACAAGCTCTGCATATTATATTGGATTTTCTTATTTATGTAGAGACAGATTTACAAGACTTGAAATGAAAGTAATTTAGGAAATAGAGAACTTTTGGTAACACATTTTTTCTGGATGTACCTTTATGGG
The DNA here is from genome assembly GCF_965363235.1 of Mytilus galloprovincialis. NCBI lineage: Eukaryota > Metazoa > Mollusca > Bivalvia > Mytilida > Mytilidae > Mytilus > Mytilus galloprovincialis. The sequence goes on along the minus strand of NC_134845.1, from coordinate 74,655,562 downwards.
ATATAAGACAGATCCCTTGAAAATGCAGGATAATAGACACATCATTCTGACAGACAAAATTATCAGAATTGCCTAACCAGAGGACTTATATTGGGGAAACCCAGATTTTAAATTAAAGTCAAAGACATTGATTGGGTTATAGAAGGGGTCCTTAGGAATTACAATTTTGCATGTTATTATGTAGAGTGAAATTTGTAAACTAATTGAGTATTTTTTTTTAATGACAAGTACATGTAGTTAACATGTTAAAAGTAATATTAAGTACTTTTTTGTCTGATCTCATTCTGTTGTGCAATGATTTAGCTTCTTTAATTATTGTTTGTACATACATGTACAAAATTACTCCCATATAATAAGATTTTTTTCTCAATGCAACATGGAAGAAGTTAATAAACACTGGGCATGACATATTTCAGCATCAAACTTGAAAGATGTGCAGTATTTACAGATCTTACATACTATGTCTATACATGTACATGCATGATAAATATTCAATTTTTGATAAGCTGGAGTAGTAGCTACAGTGTAAATAAATATGTTCTTCTATTTAACATGTTTAACCTACTAAAGATCTGTGAAAAGTTGTTTTAACAACAATTAATTTTCAGATTTGAGAAAATGGGGCATTGACCCATCAATAATGTTGATTAATCAGTCAATGCCCCATGTTAGGAGTATATTATATATTTTGTATATATTGGATCCATTTTGTACAAAGATAATTAAATTAAGTCCCAGATTAAATTAATTAAGTGACAAAAAGGGTCAGTCTTAATAACTTTAATTTTATGACACGTACATTGTACATGACATGCATACTAAATAAATTAAATATCTAGAAACAAAATTATACATGTAGGACTATACAGAAAAAACTTGGAAACTTATTAAATCCAATTTAAAAAAAAAATGTACTTTTAAGATACATTGTATCAAGATACATAATCTATTATCATGATTATGGCACTGAATCTATATATCTGACAAAGATATCATAAATAAAGCCTGCAAGTATATTTTGTTGCCAGCACCACTAAGGCAGTATGTGATAAAACCAATGCAAAACTGTTCTGTTAAATCAAAAATAATGTCATGTAAATCATGGTTTGTAAATAAGGCAACAAATTAAACTCCAGGGAAATTGTATGTTTTCATTACCATGATTACCAGAAATTATAAGAGTATTGTGAGGCCAAATTAATTAGTTACAGAAGTACTTATCTTCCACAACTATAGATGTAGTCAATATCAAATGACAAAATCACTTTTTTCGATCAATGATACTTATTCATTTACCATGTTTACAAAACAATATTTAGTCAAATATACTTAATATAGTTTACAGTATGACCATTATGAAATCAAAGCGCTGTAAGCGCTGAAGGCAGTTAACCAAAAACCAAGGCAACCGTAATTATGAAAACTGTGGCAATGCTGCCTCAACATTAAACATTCATATATAGTACATTCATGTTTATCTAATGATTTATTTATTAAGGCAAATAATTTATATGTTATCAAGGTTTCAAAAGCAATGCATATATATCAATGTATATTTTTTATGGTGAGTCTGCAGTGGTACAAGTTCCCAATGATTGCAGTTGTTCTACTTGGTAGTTAACCTTGGTTTTATTTGACTGCTAGAAGTTCAATTTGACGTAGTATGAACATGTAATAGCATGAATGGACTGGTTTCCCTGGAAAGAAAACTGAGTTTGTGTTCTATAGTACAAAAGTTATGAGACACGAATCAGACAAATGTTCACTACAACAGGGATCAAAGATGAGGTCTGACTGACTTGCCCATAGTAAATGTAAATGATTTGTTATTTTGTCCTATACATATGAATAAATATAATTTAGGGGTGGTGATCTCAACGGTTTTCAAGTTCTCAAACAGGTAGGGGTAGGCAGAGGATTTAGGGGGCAGGGGGCCCGGCCCCCCTTTTTGGGAAAAAAATTGGTTGCTTATATAGGGAATCACTGAAGCGTGACTGGAGCGGGCCCCTCTTAGGTCAGTCAGTGGGCCCCACTTATGAAAATTTCTGGATCCGCCACAGGGGGTAGGGTGACCCTAGGGACTTCCCCTACATTTCATTTTATTTGTTATATTGTCCCATACATGAATATATATGGTTTAGGGGTGGGGATCTCATTGGTTTCCAAGTTCTCAAACAGGAAGGGTAGGGTGACCCAAGGAACTCCCCCTATATTTCATTTAATTAGTTATATTGATTCATACATGAATATATATTGTTTTGGTGTGGGGATCTCGAGCGTTTCCAAGTTCTTAAACAGGAGGGTTGGGATGACCACAGGGACTTCCCTTATATTTCATTTGATTTGTTATATTGTCCCATACATGAGTATATATGGTTTAGGGGTAAGGATCTTGACCATTTCCAAGTTCTCAAACAGGAGGGTGAACAGTGACCTCAGGGACTCCCCCTATCTTTCATCTGATTTGTTATATTGTCCCATACATGAATATATATGGGTAAGGGATGGGGATCTCGACCATTTTTAAATTTTAAAACAGGAGGGGTGGGATGACCCCTAGCGATTCTTCCTATATTTCATTTGATTTTTCATATTGTCACAAACATGAATATATATGGTTAAGGGGTGTGGATCTCGACCGTTTCCAATTTCTCAAACAGGAGGGGGTGGGGTAACCCCAGGGACTCCCCCTATATTTCATTTTTTATTTATTATATTGTCCTATACTTGAATATATGCAGGGGCGGATTCAGACGGGGGAGGGTTGCGGGCTTGCACCCCCCTTAAATTTGCAAAGCATGGGTTGTTCTCAGCTTAATAAAGAAAATTCCGATAATTTTACCTCAATTTTCTTTTAGCCTCGCTCTGCTCGGCGAAAATTTAAGTTTGCGCCCCTCCTAACCTAAAATCCTGGATCTGTCCCTCATATGGTTTAGGGGTGGGGAGCTCGACCGTTTCCAAGTTATCAAACAGGAGGGGGTAGAGTGGCCCAAAGAATGCCACCTATATATCATATGATTTACTTACATTAAGGTATATATAATATAGTTGCATTATTTGTGAAAATAAAGAATGAAACTTTCAGCTACTTTAATTGACCCTTCAAAATTGAGAAAAAAACAAATAACCCCTCGAAATTGCAGTAATATGTTTACACTTTAAAAGCATCTAACATGCATTATTAGAAAATTTAGACTGTGACCATGAACATGTATATTGTTAGATATACTGTTCCCAGCTGTCACGTTGTATTGGATTTTTAAATTAAAATTTATCAAAAAGTAATTTTTAGTTTCTGAATAAAATATTTTCCTGCTTTTTCTTTCTTTTAAATATATCTTTTGGTTTACAATACCAGTGTTTATATTCATTTACCATGCATAGATGTATTTTTTCACCTGCTTGGATTTATTTTGTAAATGATCGTCAAACCCGGAATTACCCTTATCCGCTTCCGAAATCGGATCCAATTTTGTAAAATTTTGTCTTCACGGCCGCCATTGTTATGTGTTTACAATGTTGTTGTTGTCAATCAGATACGATTTTACTCGAATTTATACAATATTTGTCGGCGATTTTCTGTATAAAGCTAGCGGTTGAACAAAATGAACATCGCCGTCATGAATAATAATGATAAAAATAAGTTTTTAGCTCGTTTAATTGGAGACTTTGGTGAACATGGTGAAAAGGTTTGCAAAGTAATTTCTTATTGTCTTTCAAATGTAAGGCGACTACGTCGGGCGTAGCTAGAAACCAACTATCCTAGTCGAAATTCCGCTTGCAAAAGTGGAAGGTCTCGGACCACCGCTAATTTGAAATTTTTACACCTGCCTCCAAATTGAAAAGCTACGAAAATTTCTTTTTCTAATTTGAAATTGCCGCCAACAGCATGAACAGTTGAATTATATAATAGACTACTGACGTAGTTGTACTACGTATTGATGACAAACAATATTCCTACGACTTTTGTCATTTGGGAAATCTAAACTGCTTGTCTTAAGAGATTTTCGGCGATTAAATATTTCATACAATTGTTCTTTGACATCTTAGCTAAAAGCACAAGTCATAATGAACTACATAAGGATTTTTAATAAGCACTACTTCCTATGTGTAACTTTAAAACTTTTGGATAAATCGACGATCATTTAAGGTTTTTCTGGTCATTTTTTTTGTAATCCAGAATAAAAAGTATTAAAAAAGTGTTCAATTAGTTATATATAAAATAGTAACAAGCTAGATAATAACAATGGCAAGTATTTCAGGATTTATTGGGTAGAACACAAATCTAGGGTGCTCGCATAATGCAGCTTAACTGCATAAAAATGTGACTGCAGTCTGCATATTGAATAATCAATATGGTCAAATTGGTAATGTGACTGAATCAGCCTGTGGCCAAACTTATTTTTTAACTGAAATGCATCAATTTAGCGTACACATGCAGCGGTAGTCCAAACAATTTATTAAGATGTCTTGCAAGGCTATATTAATTTTTCCTGGGACACCTTCCTCCAAGAAAAAAAAATAGCCTTGCATTAGACATCATAATTATTTGAACTATAAAAGCAGGGGTTGAGGTGTGATTTGAGTATTGAGGGTTTTGATGATTCAAAGTCATAGAGATAAAAGGTTTCTGATTTATTTATTTGTGCTCATGCATCGGTTGTTATTATACTTCGCATTAAAGCAAAAGATGTCTCTTGTGAATACCTGATCTGCTACTTTTCGCAGCTGTTTTTCCCTTTCATACTGTGTCAACAACTGCTCATTATCATCTCTCAAGAGTTCCAATTCTACATCTGATTCTTGTTTATCTTGCAGCGCCTGGTCCAAACCTTCTAAAAGACCTACAGTCAATGGCATTAGCTCTTTGACTACATCTTCGTCGTACTTTTTAATCATCCTTTCAAATTCTTTGTAAACATTCGTGGCAAGTGCTGAAACCTTTTCAGACATGACATGGCCCTCCTCGTTAGTTCCATACACCGTTTCGGCTATCTCAGCCATTTTTCAAATTTTCAATCAGCTACAAAATATATAATTGAGTTTGCTAAATATAGCTACATTTTGTTTATACGTATGGGATTTGATCAAAAGGAAATAATTCTGTTTTGACGTCTGAGCTGTCGTCCATATTGACAAGTTGATGTATAAATTAATCATGTGATGTACAGAGCATGCGTTTACGAAAGAATGAACCACTTCCGGTTTGGGGGCCAATACAAAAACAAACATGACTGGGTTCAGGCACCTCAGGAGAATTTCGGGTGCCATTTCGAAGTTTATTGCACCACAAAAAATACGAGTAACACACTTAAAATTTTCCTCCCAAATACTGCAGGGCAAAACAGTCAGAATAGGATGTGCCTGCGGTTTTTGGGGGGATACAGCTGTGGCTGGTAAGAGTTCAAAGGTTGTATTAGGTCAATTCGTCCCATAAAATCGCCCCAAGTATTACTTTAAAACTTAATTAAACTTAATTTTAATTAATGACTAGAACACACCCGCTAAATCGCGGGCATATACAGCTTGTGAACTGTTGTAGGATGATTTTTTGTAAAAGATATTATGTATGGAGAATTTCATAAAAGGTATTGAAAGCTCTCTCCCTTTTTCCAAAGTCAGATATTTGATTCCTTTCTGTTAAATTCAATTATTTTCGTGTTTCTGGCCTCAGACCACAATTATTCTTCTCCTTTGCTAAATACTTCTTTTGGTAAATAAACTCATCATAGATACCAGGAATAAAATTTTACGCTTACGCTAGACGCACGTTTCGTCTACAAAAGACTCATCAGTGACGCTCGAATCAAAAAAATCAAACCAAATTAAAAATTTGCTCCGTTTCAAACATAAAATAAATGTAACTGCTTATATATATAGACCATTATAAGTCTAATAAAATATGCTTCAAGGACAATCCATCAGTGCTTTTTCTTTTGAGAGCATTAATTAACATGCCAATGGTAGGATATGAATCTTGTATAAGTGACTAAGGCTAATTTGAGGGGTGGTCGGATGGGTCTTGATCCTGAGATGCAGAATTTAAAAAATTAATATCCCGAAATCCCGAAATCGAAAAATATATTCCCGGATTCCGTAAGGACCTATCCCAAATCCCGAGCTTAAAAACACCCGATCCTGACGCCCCGAAAAAGGTCCTGTCTCCCTCTAATCTCTACCTTACTTTCATTTTTGCCAAATCACTATTTTCGCTTTCAACAATAAATTTGTATGCCCCGGCCAAATTATGAGCAATATGTTTTCTAGTCTGTGCATCCGTGCGTTCGTTCGTTCAGTCGTCCGTCCGTCTGTCTGCCCCACTTCAGGTTAAAGATTTTGTCGAGGTAGTTTTAGATGAAGTTGAGCATGTTTTACTTATTTTAATATATAGCAAGTGGTAAGCATTTCAAAGAAAAAACAGTAGACAGAATCAGGAGCTTTCTATACTGACATAGAAAAGCCCTGACAGAATACAGAGAGTATCTATATATTAATGTAGTATAATCGTAGTTTACATATAGATAATTGTCCTCTATAAGGAGGTATAATAGTTGTTGTTCTTGAGATCTAAACACCATAATATGAAGAACGCTCTGATTGGCCTATTTATTTTTCATTTTTTGTTATCTTTCAAACAATTGGTTGTATTTGAGCATGTTTCAAACCGGAAGTCTTATCTATGACTAAAGGTCAGTCTGATGACGGATTCATATCCGGACTCCTTTTTTGTCGTTTTTCTCCCAAAATAACTCAATCTGAATAATCATAAGAATGGATGACAAATGCGACTATGCATGTTACCTATAGGACACAGAGGCATGATTATTAATTTATTGTGGAAGGAAGAGAAGCGACACACAAAATGAGGTCTTCTCGTTTAATAGTATAGATTCCCCCTCCCTAGCAAACAGCAAGACAATATAGAAATAATGTTAAAGATAAAGCTAACAAAATTGAAATTTTAGGATTTTTAATTCAATGACATGTTGGGACAAAATAATTACAATACACCTTATCACTATTTGTCCGCCATTACTGAATATCACACAGGTTCCCGTAAAATTTTGACGTCATAAAACAAAATATCTGACGCCACAATGGAAAAGTGATTGTTGTATGCGTCAAAAGTTCAAGCGGCTGTGTCAGCCGGGATTAGCTATACACCTTATCGCTATTTGTCCGCCATTACTGGATATCACACAGGTTCCTGTAAAATTTTGACATCATAAAACAAAATATCTGACGCCACAATGGAAAAGTGATTGTTGTATGCGTCAAAAGTTCAAGCGGCCGGGTCAGCCGGGATTAACGATAAGGTGTATGCTATTAGTATTAGTATCAGCATAGATGTAATAATGGGTATTACATCTATGGTATTAGTATTATGGTGATGTGTTTCCTAGAGTTTATGAATTTGTACACTAAATCCATTGGATGTGTACTGATTAATACTTAAGTCTGGAAATAATTATATTTTTTGTTTAATACTCAAGTTGAAGATGAAGTTGGCTTTGAACTACATTTCAGTAACTTTGAGTACCCTTATTTCAGTGCTTTTTTTTGTCTTACCGTTATATTTGTTTTTCATGTAGAAATTTTTTAATTGTTTTTATTCCTTGTACCAATCTTTGGTTTTGTTTCTCAGTCTTTAGTGTTTTGTATGTTGTTTTGCATGTTTTTTTTCTTTTTTTGCAAGGACATTTTAAATTTAGACTCATGGGTTTGAATATCACTTTCGTATCTTTCACCTCTCGTTTGAAACCAGTTGAAAAATCTGTTTGTATTGACATTCCCATTTTGCTTGAGAATAAAACGTTATCCCTAATCACTGTTTGTGTAAATTTTGTTGATTCATTTATTGATTTTTAACCGGATTTTTGTGACAAAAATGTCGGTTATTGATTTGGGGATGTACGGCGGGCGGGCGGGCGGGCTGGCGGCAATCAAATGTTGTCCGTGCATTAACTCATGAACCGTTCAACCAAAGCTTTTAAAATTTTAATATGTTGTTACTGACAACTAAATGAAGGTCAAGTTCAATAATGGCGATTTTGACTTTTACCGTTCAGGAGTTATGGTTCTTGAAAGATTGAAAAATGGAGTTTCCAGTCGTGTCCGTGCATTTACGCATGAACTGTTCTACCTAAGCTTCCCAAATTTAAATATGTTGTTACTGATGACAAAATGGAGGTCAAGTTCAATAATGGCGATTTTGACTTTTACCGTTCAGGAGTTATGGTTCTTGAAAGATTGAAAAATGGAGTTTCCAGTCGTGTCCGTGCATTTACGCATGAACTGTTCTACCTAAGCTTCCCAAATTTAAATATGTTGTTACTGATGACAAAATGGAGGTCAAGTTCAATAATGGCGATTTTGACTTTTACCGTTCAGGAGTTATGGTTCTTGAAAGATTGAAAAATGGAGTTTCCAGTCGTGTCCGTGCATTTACGCATGAACTGTTCTACCTAAACTTCCCAAATTTTAATATGTTGTTACTGATGACAAAATGGAGGTCAAGTTCAATAATGACGATTTTGACTTTTACCGTTCAGGAGTTATGGTTCTTGAAAGATTGAAAAATGGTGTTTCCAGTCGTGTCCGTGCATTTACGCATGAACTGTTTTACCAAAGCTTCCGAAATTTTAATATGTTGTTACTGATGACAAAATAGAGGTCAAGTTCAATAATGACGATTTTGACTTTTACCGTTCAGGAGTTACGGTTCTTGAAAGATTGAAAAATGGTGTTTCCAGTCGTGTCCGTGCATTTTCTCATGAACCATTCAACCAAAGCTTTTGAAATTTTTATATGTTGTTACTGATGGCAAATTAGAGGTCAAGTTCAATAATGACGTTTTTGACTTTTACCGTTCAGGAGTTATGGTTCTTGAAAGATTGTGAAATGGCGTTTCCATTCACGTTGTTGCATTTACTCATGAACCATTCAATCTAAGCTTTTCAAATTTTAAGATGTTGATACTGATGACAAAATGGAGGTCAAATTTGATATTGACGATTTTCACTTTCACCATTCATCAGTAATGGTTCTTGTGATATTGCCAGGACACAAATAAATATTAATAAATCCGGTTTGCTGTCGTTGTGACAGCCTCTTATTAAGATTAATTTATGTTTATTAGCTCCTCAATTTATCTATGGTACAAAGTTAGACTTTCTTTAATAGTTAATAATATTTTTTAGCTCCTCAATTGATCTATACTAAGGTACAAAGTTCGACTTTCTATAAGTAATTTTATATTTTTTAGTTCCTCAATTGATCTATTTGGTACAAATATGACTTTCTATAATTTTAATTTTATGTTATATATTTTAGTTCCTCAATTGATCTATGGTACAAAGTTATACTTTCTATCAGTAATTTTATATTTTTTAGCTCCTCAATTGATCTATGGTACAAAGTTAGACTTTCTATAATTTATGTTGTATTTTTTAGCTCCTCAATTGATCTATGGTACAAAGTTAGACTTTTTATAATTTATGTTATATTTTTTAGCTCCTCAATTAATCTATGGTACACTTTCTATAATTTTAAATTTACATGTTATGTTGTATTTTTTAGCTCCTCAATTGATCTATGGTACAAAGTTAGATTACCTGGTGTTTGATTACCTGTCAGAGATCACAATGTCGCTGTTAATTTCAGCTAAACATAAGTATCCCGTAAGTAGATTTTATTTACATGTCACTTTAAGATCATAGATTAAAAGAATATACTGACTGCTGTTACTTATCCATGTTATCATCTTTCATTCATGACATAAAAAAAAAAAACACCTGGAAAACAAAAGCCACTATTAATTTTAGGGACATTTAAGTTTCACATTTGTTCCAGATTTTTTATCTGACATTAGGCCATTGCTTTTCTTTGCATTAAATAATGGAGTTGATTGAAGTCATGAAGATGGCTATATGTTATCTTTAAAATGATTATAATGAAACCAGCCATCCCACACAAATGCAAAGAAATTTTTAATGACATTGAATGTTTTTGTAATGGAATGATAACATTGACTTCACTTAAGGTGGTACCTAACATTACAGGGAGATAACTCTGTAAAATAAGCTAAACGTTTTCATTATGTGGTGTTGTTAAGTAAATATTGAGCTTCTCAATGATCAAAATAAGTGTTTGTGAAACTGCTGTATAAGCAGTGTAATTTTTCTGATAAAATGGTTGGTTCAAATTTTTTGAAATTTTTATATTTTTGTCAAAGGGTCAAAGATAATACCTTGTCAAAATTTTATGAAATTTAAACGAGCAAAATTAATTTAAGTGAAGATGTTGGGTACCACCTTAATATTTCATTGAAAACCCACCAATTAATAATTTATTTTTTCTCAAAGAAATACATTGATGGCTTCAATATTATGTAGCAGATTGACAGTAAAATATGTTGTATTTTTTATCACCAACATTATTACACAAACAGCATATTACACAAATCTATAAAGTAATTCAGTACTAATGTATTTAATTGTAGAATCTAGGGTATGCACCTGATTTTGTACAGATTTGTATGGCACCATTCATCAAAGATATCAAGTCTAAAGGTATTTTTTGATATATATCAAATAAATAATTGACTGTCATTTCATTGCCTATAAGATTTTTTGGGCCCTGTACCTTTAGCCATGGTTCATAGACTTTGAATTTTTTTCATAACTTACATGTTACAGTATTGCTATTTTAATTTTAACATTTGCATTTTACAATCAAAGTAACAAAAAGGTGAGACATATCTCTGTGGTAACAGTTTACTTTTGCTTTCAGACTCTCCCTCAAATTGGCAAAAATACAACCTGCCTAAAAAATTAAATGGTTTACTTAAATAAATTAAGTAATTGATTTGGACTTGCAATTGTTTGATTGGAGCAACACTGATGAATCCCTATGTATTTGGTTGTTTAATAACAGCCTGATATCTTTAATGAATGTTAACAGTATCCATTCTTCCTATTATAGGTATAAAAGTGATAAGTAATGCTGGTGGTGTAAATCCACAGGCCTGTGCTGATGCATTAAAACAGATATGTGCTTCTGTTGGTGTCGAGATGAATATTGCTGTTGTTACTGGTGATGACCTAATGCCTAAGGTATAAAACAGACACTATTAAATGATAGTTGTATGAAATATGTTGCTAGGAATACAAAAAAATATTCTGAAAGTAGGCCTTAGAATTTAGGAAGAACTTTTTTAATACTGTTTCATAATGACGACAAGATCAACTTAAAATTAAAGGCTAATGTAGAATTTTCCCCTATATATAATAACTATTCAGGAGAGAATATGTTATGTGAAAATTTGTGACAAATAATGATAATGTTATAAAATTCTGCAGATATATTAACATATGAAACAAGGCTCTATATATTGACTGACTACCAATTTTAAAAGTTAATACAGTTAATTATTAAGTATGATATTTCATTTTTCCTCTGTTTAGTATTTATTACTTATTTCAGAGCAAAGAATTGATCAACAGTTCAATCACTGATATGGATTCAGGTGATCAATTCCCTAAAACTGTACACAGTATGAATGCATATTTAGGGTAAGTTGGTGAAATACATTACAGTTAAGGGTAATGTTTTTTTCTCTAAATATGAAAATGAGGACAACGAAGGAGGAGTGTTATAAATGATTGCCAATGAGACAACTTTCCATCAGAGACCAAAAGATTTATCTAATAAAGGGTCACTCGCTGTCACGTTACAGCCTTAAGCAATAAGCGAAATCCATATTTTTAACTAAGGAATAAAGGATCTGCATTACAAAATGTGAAACAATTTAAAAGAGAAATTAAACAACCTGATTTCTGCTTAAAACACAAATAAAAGAAAAACATGGCAGACATGGCTGAAATCTATAGTTTTCAGAAATTATTTTATCTTCTTTACTACTCACCAATCAAACATTCATTTCACCAAGAATCACCATTTTATACTAGGACGACCTTTTATCAAGGTTAAACATTCACCAAGAAAAAGCCCCTGATTATGAATTTAGTGACTGTCTCACTCTCTCAGAGGTCCACAGCTATGTTTCATTTGTCATTGCCAGTGATCTTTTCTCTGTTAATGAATTATAGTTTGTGGTCACATCATCTTGACACACTTAGAGTGCAAGTTGATTATGGAGTGAACTGAGTAATTTTTGTGTCAAATTAGCATTTTGACCCATATTTACTGGTTCCCTGAACATTAAAGTTGTGGTGTAGGTATGTTATCACCCTAGTCTTATTAATGATGTTAGCTCAAGATGAAATTAAGGCTAAGAGGCAAAACCTATCATATTGTTAGCAATGAACATGTTTTGCTCATTGTTGAAGACTGTAGACATATCTTTATTTGCTACATCATTTGATATCTGTTGTATAGTTTCTCATTGGCAATTATACCACATCTGCTTATTTTTAAAAAGCAAAAGTTAGAACTGCGCCTCTTACATGTTTACTAATATATAAATTACCATTTCTGTTTTTGAAGAGCTGGACCAATAGCTAGAGCTCTGGACCTTGGTGCCGATATTGTTATCACTGGCAGATGTGTGGACAGTGCTTTAGTTCTTGGACCTTTGCTGCACAATGTAAGGTGATCACATACTTTGATAGTCTCTCTTCACTATCCTTTGATGCACTGTTGCTAGATATTTTTATGGGCTAACATATACTATTTAGTGTTGTTAAAATATTTTTGTATGTAAGGGGATGATGTAAATGTCACATAAACCAAACATCAAGATATAAATAGAGTTCAACATTGTTCTTCTACAAAATACAAATCTGAATATAAATCAAATTCCAAATCACTAGAGTCCACAATATTTTCAAATGTGAACAAGAGACTACCACAGATTTGCCATCAACACTTAAGGTGGTACCCAACACCTTCGCTAAAATTAATTTGGCTTGTTCAATTTTCATAAAATGTTGACAAAGTATTTACTTTGACCCTTTGACAAAAATATAAAAATTTCAAAAATTTTGAACCAACCATTTTATCAGAAAAATTACACTGGTCTTATAGCAGATTTGAAAAACACTTATTTTGATCATTGAGAAGCTTAATATTGCCTTCACAATGCAATGTTATTAAAACGTTTAGCTGATTTTTTACAGAGTTATCTCCCTGTAGTGTTAGGTACCACCTTAAGATTTTGTTTTTACTGTTATTTGGTGATATGATGGTTGCAAAATCAGTTTTGCCTGCTTTGCTTCATTTCTCCTGAAAAACTGGATTTTCAACTCAAATCTGGACTGACAGCAGCTAAGCTTAGTATCACCAATATAACTTAAATTGTAGCTATTGAATCTCAATTGATGATGGTAATGGTTCAAATACAGAATTGCTATGAAAATGTGCACCTGTTAGTAGATGAAAGGATTCTCACAGGATACTGTAACTGTTTTTTTTGGTCTTTTACAGTTCCAATGGAATATGAATGATTTTGATCACTTGGCTGCTGGCAGGTTTGTATTTCTATATAAAACATATTTATAAACTTGTAATATCAATTTTAAATTTGCATGATAACTGCTTTTTCATCAGATGCCTCTCAAGACTAATCTTTTGAAATGACTGATTGATTGATAGAAGTTGTTTGACATAACTTCTATTCTATACAACAACTGTTTCTATTTTTTCAAGGAAACAGAGCACCACCAACTTTTAACCAGAAAACTGGCAATCCTGAACACATGAAGATTGAATCAGATTGGAGCGCAACTTGCTCCTAGCTGGGTTCAGTGGGGTACTGCTGTTCAATACTTATAAATCAATTAAGAGAAAAAAAAAGTCAGGTCACAATCCAAAAAGGAGGGAATAAAATTGAGAATGGAAATGGGGAATGTGCCAAAGAGACAACAACCCGACCATAGAGCAGACAACAGCAGAAGGTCACCAACAGGTCTTCAATGCAACGAGAAATTCCCGCACCCGCAGGCATCCTTCAGCTGGCCTCTAAAATAGTATATACTAGTTCAGTGATAATGAACGCCATACTAAACTCCAAATTGACACAAGAAACTAAAAGTTAAAAAAATACAAGACTAACAAAGCCAGAGGCTCCTGACTTGGGACAGGTGCAAAAATGCGGCAGGGTTAAACATGTTTGTGAGATCTCAACCCTCCCCCTATACCTCTAGCCAATGCAGAAAAGTAGACGCATTACAATACCCTCATTAAAATTTAGTTCAAGAGAAGTCCGAGTCTGATGTCAGAAGATGTAACCAAAGAAAATAAACAAAATGACAATAATACATAAATAACATCAGACTACTAGCAGTTAACTGACATGCCAGCTCCAGACTTCAATTAAACTGATTGAAAAATTATGTCTTCATCATATGAATATCAGGCACAATCCTCCCCGTCAGGGGTTTAGTATCATAACATATATGAGAAGAACATAACCCGTGTCATGCCAACAACTGTTTATTAAATAAATCCGATGCAAAGACCCTATAAGTGAATCAATATTAACACCAAAATATGCAATCTTTAATTACCTGACAACAGTATCGTAACTATATCCCTTCTTAATAAGTCCATTTAAAGGTTTTGTTAGCTTCTGAGGTGAATGAATACTGACATTTTTGTGCTTTATAAAGAATATTTCCATAAAATATTGCATGTGAAATACCTGAACGTATAAGAAGTCTGCATGTTGAGCTATATTTACGAATGATGTCCTTATACCGATGATAAAATTTAGTAAACACATCAACTATAAAAGGAGAAAAACAGGAACAACAGAAACACTGAACTGCAACAAAATCAAACCCTTAAATAGAAAGAAACGAAACTAATTGATAACAACTGCCATATTTCTGACTTGGTACAGGACATTTTATGAAGAAAATGTGGGTTGAACCTGGTTTGATGGCTAGCCAAACCTTTACTCTTATGGCAATGTTTAAAAAGTACCTACAATGACAACATTTCATGACAGGAATACAATACAAATATAGATGAGCACACTCAGGACAGAGAAATACATAAATAAATAATATAATAGTACATAACAACATGTAGGTGTCATACCACCAATTAAAAGTCCCTATCTGTTCAACCAAATTTTGCAATTTTCACAGCTTTCTAAATATTTTACCTTAAGTTTAACTTCATAGAAACTAGGTATATCCTGAATTGTACAGGTGTCACCTTTCTGCATACCAGTTTTCAACATACATTCAAAATCATATAAGAAAGAAGAGAGCTCCCGAAAGGAGGTACCACTAAAAATAACCCCTGGTTTTCTGGAAATCTTAGATTAGTATACCATGGAGCACATTAATCCTCAATCTTAAATGCAAACTCCTAGACAGGTAAAATTTGGCTCAAAATGGTCTTAATATATTTCTCTTTCAACAAAAGTTTCATTTCTGCAAATTTTTTGGTTAGTTTAGGTGAACAATGACATCAAATGCACTATTTTTTGTCCGAGTAGGCCTACTTTCACATACGTTCTAAATTTGAGGGAGTAATTGGTGGTATGACACCTAAAGAGACAAAAAAGTTGGTTAGAAATCTTTTGTTTTGCGTTAATCTTAATCCTTAGTCAATTTGAAGTTATAAACAGCCTTTCTGAGCATAATGTGACTTATATTAAAAATTTCACAGCTCAATTTAAACTGACTGTAATGTATGACTTTGATAGAAAATACTTGAAAATTTCATTTTGGGCTACAGGAACATAAAGTTTCAATATCAAGATCAGTTTTTGCTGATTTTTCCTTGTTTGTTCTACTACTTAAAAGACTTTCAACAATTTTTGCAATGCATTTAGTAAAAAATCTAAGGTATTGAAGTGTCAAGGAATATTGACCCCCCTTTTTTTCATCTGGTATCTGTAAAGTACTACAAATTGATCAAAAGTGCAGTCATGGTCATTTAACTGTTTTTATTTACATCAGTTAATAAAATTCAAGATATAAAAATTTCATTTGGAATAATAAATGGTATTTTTGTGAGTTTCTACAGTGTTTACATTAGGCTATGCTATCTGCCAAGTACATAGTATGACGCAATGATATAAGGGGTAAAAATCAAATAATTTCATTAAATCTGCATGACAAAATTTGTTTGGGGGTAGTAAATAACCTATGTTATAATGTTTAACACCACAGAAACAACTTTTTGTGCATTTATTGTCGAGTCTGCAACTTTTGTTGCAGAAAGCTCGACATAGGGATAGTGATCCGGCGGCGGCGGCGGCGGCGGTGTTAGCTCACTTCTTAAAAGCTTTATATTTCAGAAGGTGGAAGACCTGGATGCTTCATACTTTGTATATAGATGCTTCATGTTATGAAGTTTTCGTCAGTCACATGTCCAATGTCCTTGACCTCATTTTCATGGTTCAGTGACCACTTGAAAAAAAAGTTCAAATTTTTTGTAATGTTGAATTCTCTCTTATTTTAAGAAATAGGATAACTATATTTGGTATGTGCATACCTTGCAAGGTCCTCATGTCTGTCAGACAGTTTTCACTTGACCTCGACCTCATTTCATGGATCAGTGATCAAGGTTAAGTTTTGGTGGTCAAGTCCATATCTCAGATACTATAAGCAATAGGGCTAGTATATTCGGTGTATGGAAGGACTGTAAGGTGTACATGTCCAACTGGCAGGTGTCATCTGACCTTGACCTCATTTTCATGGTTCAGTGGTTATAGTTAAATTTTTGTGTTTTGGTCTGTTTTTCTCATACTATATGCAATAGGTCTACTATACTTGTTGTATGGAATGATGGTAAGGTGTTCATGTCTAGCGGGCAGATGTCATCTGACCTTGACCTCATTTTCATGGTTCAGTGGTCAAAGTTAAGTTTTTGAGTTTTGGTCTTTTTATCTAATACTGTATGCCAATGCATAGGTCAACTATATTTGGTGTATGGAAATATTTTATGATCTTTATGTCAGTCGCGCAGGTTTTATTTGACGGTGACCTCATTTTCACGGTTCATTGCACAGTGTTAAGTTTTTGTGTTTTGGTCTATTTTTCTTAAACTATAAGTAATGGGTCAACTATATATGCTGTATAGAAGCATTGTTAGCTGTACATGTCTGCCTGGCATGGTTCATCTGACCTTGACCTCATTTTCAAGGTTCATTGGTCTTTGTTTAGTTATCTTGGTTAATGTTAAGTTTATGAGACAGTTGTAATAAAACTAAGCTTTATACTTAGGACTATCAACATAATATCAATGATTAGTATAGAAGGCGAGACATTTCAGCGTGTGCACTCTTGTAACAATTTAGGACATTTTTTAATATTAGAACATATTGTCAGGGTGAGAAAAGCTAAAAATAGCACAAACTCAAGTTTTAGGCTCTAAATTTGCAATATGTGACTTTTTGCCCCCAAAAAGATTGAAATGTGGCTACTATTATTTCAAATGATCAGTTGAGACCAAAAAAATGAATTGTTTTCTGAATTTGATGTTTCACCGCATTTTGCTTAAAGGTGTCATACCACCAATTAAAAGTCCCTATCTGTTCAACCAAATTTTGCAATTTTCACAGCTTTCTAAATATTTTAACTGAAGTTTAACTTCATAGAAACTAGGTATATCCTGAATTGTACAGGTGTCACCTTTCTGCATGCCAATTTTCAACATACATTCAAAATCATATAAGAAAGAAGAGAGCTCCCGAAAGGAGGTACCACTAAAAATAACCCCTGGTTTTCTGGAAATCTTAAATTAGTATACCATGGAGCGCATTAATCCTCAATCTTAAATGCAAACTCCTAGACAGGTAAAATTTGGCTCAAAATGGTCTTCATATATTTCTCTTTCAACAAAAGTTTCATTTCTGCAAATTTTTTGGTTAGTTTAGGTGAACAATGACATCAAATGCACTATTTTTTGTCCGAGTAGGCCTACTTTCACATACGTTCTAAATTTGAGGGAGTAATTGGTGGTATGACACCTGTAAACCACTGAATAACAACAAACAGCTTCCATGAATTTACTGTGGATTCATTATTATTTGTTGGATACCAATTTTCGTGGATTTCGTGGGTACAGGTGAACCACGAATTTAAATGTGCCATGAATAACAAATTTTCTATAGGCGTGTGTGCAGAATTACGGCAAAACCACGAAATAAGATATTCACGAACATGCAAGTTTTCCTAAATCCACGAAAATTGATACCCATGAAAATAAATGATTCCACATTAGTACACAAGGACACCACAAACTCACAATCTAGTTGACAGGCTGGCGATTACTATAAATTATCTATTAAACAACCACTAAGTCTTCCCTCCCAATAGTTTACATGGTCAGATGCATAAAACATTTTGAAGCATTAAAACAAAGACTAGAAGAGCATATCATGTCTGAGGTCAACTTTACCAGAGAGAGTTACAACTTAATTTTAAGAACTTGTATATTATATGAATCCGAAAATTGACAATGGAATTATATGATTATATGATGTCAGTATGAATTGCTGACTACACTTCAATAAAAAAAAATCCACATTTGAATCTTACAGTTTGGCTGGACATCTGATAGAATGTGGTGCACAAGTAACTGGAGGAATATTTACAGACTGGAAAACTGTCCCTGATTGGTGAGTAAAATATTTGCAAACTGGAAAACAGTCTGGTCTTGTAAGGGGTCTCACGGGTACACTATAGGGGTTAATATCAGCAATATCTTGGACAAATTATATAATGGTGAAAAGATCAACTTTTCTTTAAAGAGTTATGTGCCTCTTTGAAATATAAAACATGTGCAATGTGGGGGACTCTGGAACTCTGTTCTTTTACTACCATCGGAAATTTATTTGTAAGCAAAAACTTTTAAATTCTCAGCCAAATGTATTCTGAAGGGAATTCTTTACATTTGGGTAAAATGATGAACTTGTTGCCAGTTTACAAATACACAGTTTAGCTCATCTAAAGACCATTTTGGTAGAACTCTATTTATATAATATGAATATATTTAATGAATTTACACTGAAAAAAAACCCCAGATACATGTAGTACTTTTCAATAAACATTAACATTTAAGAAATCTTTAAAAAGATAAATAATTTATGTGATATTTAAGGTTCTTAGGGTCTCTGGTTAATGAATTTTAATTATTACAGGGATCATATTGGTTTTCCTGTAGTAGAGTGCAGTGCTAATGGTGATTTTATTGTGACTAAACCAAAAGGAACTGGCGGTTTAATCAATGAAGCTACCGTTAGTGAACAGTTGGTATATGAGATTGGTGACCCAGCACATTATTTCCTCCCCGACGTCGTCTGTGATTTTACACAAGTACAATTAGATGAAATTAACTGTAAGTTACATGCATCATTTTACTTCTGGTAATAGAAGTATATTATATCAACATTTTAATGTCTTTGTATATCAACAAATATTTGTGCCATCTTTCAAAATTGTAAGATTACTGTAATTGTTTCCTGTACATGATGTTCATTCAGTTTCAAGTCAGGATATCTGGATTATGTTTTTTTTTGATTGGTAGGTATTGATAGTTGTTGTTGTTTGCTTTAAGTTTACTTAATAAATCATGTTAACTA
Source organism: Mytilus galloprovincialis (assembly GCF_965363235.1). NCBI lineage: Eukaryota > Metazoa > Mollusca > Bivalvia > Mytilida > Mytilidae > Mytilus > Mytilus galloprovincialis. Next base: position 74,635,998 of record NC_134845.1, on the reverse strand, counting down.
GTTGTTGAGAGAAATTTTTATGGTTATCTGTTGAACTTTTAAATGCAGACATAAAAGATATCATTATACGTCTCAAACAGTTTGATTTCTTTAAAGTTATTTTTTATATTTTGTTTGATAGCAGGAACTGATGAAGCAGCAGTGTTTGTAACAGGAGCTAAAGGAAAACCACCAACTAGTCAGTATAAGGTAAGACACATTAGAGCCAAATGCATACAGTCAGGATCCTACTTCGTCAAAATTATCTCCCCATTACGCCAGTTCATTTTCACAATCGTAAAAATGGAAGCCATTGTAGCGATGACGCGCTACCAATTTTGCTCTTGGAAACCGATAAATTTATCCACATTGCACCAATACGATCCTTATATATCAGTTATATTTTAAAAGACAAATGTATCAACTAGCTAATGAGCATCAGTTAATGATCTTGTCTGCATTGATTCAACTTAAAACTATTGTCTGATCGGTTGTTAGGTGGAATTTTCGAAAAATCATAAACATTTAAAAAAAATCTAATTAAATATTTCGTGGAAGGGCAGACTAGATTTTTTTTAGTGGTTGAAGACTATAAACCCTAGTTATCACACACAAAAAATTAGAATTTTTCGAAGATATGCATTTTCATCATCCAACTTGTAAGACTGTCGTCAAGTACTTTCAGTAAAAAAATAGCTATTCGAACACACCTTCCCTGTTTTTGTGACTCATTAGATAGGTATTTCACTTGACCCATATATTTCATCTTTTAGTACTGTTATTTTTGTGTGTTATAAAGTCAACCTATAGCTTTAATATATAAAAATGATAGAATCTGAAGCGAGACGATGTATGAAATATTCTTACTTTGAACGATATCAAGACAAAATACTCAACTCAAACACGCCCTAACATAAAAAGGTGCACTCGATTTTCTCTTTTCGATACAATTGTTACCTATTTTTTGGAATTTTTTCTTCAGTCACATAATGGAAGGGCAGACACGAAAATTACTGAACTAATAGATTGATATCTTTTCCGTCCGTGGTAATTTTTTCAAAAAAATCGGAGGTTATGCATTTTTGTCATCCAACTTGAAAGATACACATGTCGTCGACTTGATATCTAATTGTTCTGCTTAACTATGTACTAGATAAATTGAAAACTTATGCAAATGGTGTTTTTGAAATAAAACACCTCGTAATTGAGAAGAAAATTGCAGTTTTGTTTGTTTCTATTAACTTTTTAAAAATTTGTCACTATAGTAAACAATACAGTAAACATTTATCGCCTTCTCTAATAGAGAGCTTCGATTCTTTTGTTCTATTTCAACCTGGTTTCCGACTGCATATGTATTAACTAAGGGCTATTTCATTAAAATGTTTGTGGGAGGGTATGAGGGAAGTTCAATTATTGAATATTTATGCCCAATTTATAGGCATTATGTTTTCTGATCTGTTCATTCATTAGTCCGTTCGTCTGTCTGTCTGTCTGTCCCGCTTCAGGTTAATGTTTTTGGTCGAGGTAGTTTTTAATGAACTTGAAGTCCAATAAACTTGAAACTTAGTACACATGTTCCCTATGATATGATCTTTCTGATTTTAATTCAAAATTACAGTTTTGACCCCAATTTCACTATCCACTGAACATAGAAAATGATAGAGCCAATGGGGCATTCGTGTACTATGGACACATTCTTATTTCAGTATGTGTCTGTTATCATTATGCAAAATTATCTACAAAATGGTTCTTGGTTGTAGGAATATTGTGAAGGTCCCATCCTATCCTCCAACATACATTTTATTAGAATAGCCTCAAGATATGGAGCAGTAATGAAACTGACATAAATCATCAGAGTTTTTCATGGCATGTCAAATGACCAGGACATCACTCTCGTATGGCTTACATCCCTGCCTTATAATATTGGGATTTTCTTGTTAATCAAATGTCAAGTAAATTTTATTTGAACTGATGCCATGGCATAATGCAACTCTTAACATTATTTCATTCAACCCAGTGGCGGATCCAGAAATTTTCATAAGTGGAGGCGCACTTGACTGCCTAAGAGGGGCCTGCTCCAGGTCATGCTTCAGTGATTCCCTATATAATCGACCAATTATTTTCCCAGAAAAGGCCCCCCTCTAAATCCACCACTGCAACCATCACCCCAAAACAGATATTTATACTTATACAGCCAGTATGTAGGGTAGACATTTTTGTTTTTCCAGTAGTTTGTGCTTACAAATATAAAAAAGAAGATGTGGTATGATTGCCAATGAGACATATCTCCAAAAGGGAACAAATGACACAGAAATTAACAGCTATAGGTCACTGCACAGTCTTCAACAACAAGCAAAACAAACACTGTAAAGTTGTTTTCAGGGTATAATTGAGTAGACTGATAAGTTTTTTTGTATGCTCAATAGACTATGCTTACAACTGACAACATATAGCTATACTATGAAAATAAGAAGATTTGGTATGATTGCCAATATGACATAGTAGTTACCAAAAGAGGGGTGAAAGATACCAGAGGAACAGTCAAACTCATAAATCAAAAATAAACTGACACCGCCATGGCTAAAAATGTAAAGGACAAACAGACAAATAATAGTACCAGTACACAAGTACCAACTATAGCAGTCCAGGCAATTACTGAAAACTGTAATATTACATTAAAATGTAATATTACACAAATCTGTAATATTATTGTTTTCTGTAATATAACAATTTTTTTAAGGAAGTAGGGGTTATCTCCCATTAGTTGGTACAAATTAATTTTTCATTACAGAAAAACAAATTTGTTTCTAGGTTTGTTTGTTTTTGTTCCTCCATATAGTGTAGTATATATATATTAAAGTAAAACAGCAACAACAAATATATCAAAATTATCAAATTGAATTTATCATCATTATGTTCATGAATGTTTTACTCAACATTGAAAGCTAACAACTGTTATAGTTTAATCTTCACCTTGTCTAGGAATTAAAGGTAAAACAATTATTCTACTTGCATCGCCTAATGTACATTTTAAATTTATATAATAGTTGTCTATTGAAAGAACTGAACTGGAATAGCATTACGGTAGTGCTGTAAGTTTGATACAAAGGACCATTACAGTAATAGATTGAAGCTTTTACTAAGATAATAAAAATGGTGCTTATCGTAAAATTCCATTTTCATTCCAAGACAAGTTTTAAGGTTGGTAATTTCTTTGATCAATGTACAAGTGTTGTATACAAAATTAAACCCAATGACCTTTGAACCCTCAATGATTAAGAATAAGAATTTTTATTGGTTTTAAAATCCAAACAATATAGGATTGTTCTAAATAAACAAAAAAATAACAAACATATAAATAACTAAATGATAGATAGAAAACAATACAATAATGTTGCATTGAAAATAATAGAGATTATGCAACATACCTCCTCTATGAAATTATCATTTTAAATATCTTGAAATATTACATTATAATGTTAGTCACCAATAGCACACAGTTCATATAAAAATGTATTGACAATTCTTACATTATACATTTCACTTATGCTGTTAACAATATAATTGATTAATAAATATATGACATTCTTCACAAGAAGACTAGGTCTAATAAGTTCTGTACATGTTATGAAAAAATGAAATTCCTCTTCCACCTCTTTATCACATAAAGGACATATACATCCTATATTCTAAGGCTGTTTTGTTGTTGACTGGCAAATATTGGCAAAATTGATAATTTATACAAAGGAAAATATGGAAAAGATTACATGTGTTTTTATTCTTGATTTAATTTGATATAATGAATAACAAAAAGCTTTGATTGAATTTTATGTGTTTAAAAATTATAAATGACATTGATTAGATATTGAACAGCCAAAAATAAATTGTCTCCTTGGGTAATTCTTTGAACATTGTTGAATCTAGCAAAAACACTGTTTTAATACTTTAACAAATGATTTTTTTTCTCTTTGCTATATTAAGGACAATTCACTTTGAAATGATCTTTAATAGAATTTGATGCATGTTATAAACAGTAACTACATACCGGTAGTCTATTGATAATCAATTTCAACAATTTGTAGTTCTGATTGACTTTTGTATAAATCATCAATTTTGCCAATGTTGGCCACTGTCCATAAACGACCATTTGCCAAGCTATTAACATTGACTCTGCAGAGCATGGCATTGATATGTGCTAATGCAGAGTCTTCTTTGCCAGGCCATTTAAAATTTTCACCACTAGGGTGCATATATTTGATCGAGGCCCAGTCCTTGTTGTCTCCTTTGATGGCAGTCACCACTCCAGGATACCATCGATCCTCAAACGCAACTGCATAATAGGAGTTTATCTCCCATGTTGTTTCTGTATCTGGAAGAATAAATTTTATAAAAAGTTCATATATATTTCGTCTTTATTCATTTTCAATTTAATTTCTTTTAGTTTATATAATGATTAAGCGTTTATATCAAAAGGTCAGTGTTTGCAATCATAAACATCTTAAAGCAGATAAAATATAATAAGGAGGTGGGTTTTAGTGGTTTTCAAAAACCACATCTATAAATGTATCATCAATCATCAATCTTATTATCTTTTTATTTTAGCAAGTGGTGTTCAACACCTGTTGATGCTAATAACCCATTATATTGACATATGCATCTAACAAAACAAAATTGTAAACAGGAAATAAGGTTACAATTTTAATAAGGAATTTCCAAAATGTCAGCATTTTTTTTTTAGGGAATAGCAATTTATCTTTTACCAGTTTAATAAAAAAATATTGAATTTATTATTTAAAGAACAAAATTTTAAGAATCAGATTTAACTATTTAGTCTTAATGATCAGTCAAATGACATATTTTGATAGTTATTCATTAAATACATATGTGTGCTTACCTTCCTCTGCAGTCACATCATGATCTGATTGGGAATTTGGATCCTACAAAGAATAAATAAATTTAATTATTTGATTTGATCTGAAGCTGAAATAAAATATAAATGCTAGAACACTAATGATATGTAAGCTTTTTATTTTAATATATACAAAATATAAGAATAGGGAATAGGTATTTTATAAACAAAAACATTAAGGCCCCCAGGATGGCATATGGACATACAAACAATATGACTACATGTATATAAACATTTAGTTAACATTAATGTAAACACACTTTACATGTAGTTTACCTCATGAAAAGTCTACATTTGGAAATATGTAAACTACTGTTCTCTGTTAATGATTAAGTTCATATAAATACTTACATTTTGGATGTCTTGTGATACATCCTGGTCTATATGGTCATTGGAAAGAGTTCTATCTATTTGTTTAGTATTTCTTCGTTTCTTTTTTGCTATTAAAAATGAAGTAAAGCACATTTGTAATTTCTAAAGACGTTACATTTTGCAGCTAAATTGCTTTAGTATCTGTTGATTTTTAAAAAAAAATAACTGATTTTACATACAGGTCTATCAAATATAACTCAATAATTTTTTCATTTTTTCTTGTCATTTGGCATGTTTCAGTGAACAACTCTTGTCAGGATTTTTTATCTTCAAAACGGCAATAACATGAATAAGAAGGAATGATATATGAAAGAATCACATTACAGTTTAAGTATGGTTAACTGATTATCATGATTATTTAAGTGTAGTAAATTGTAAAAGTTATCATGTACCAAGTAATAAAAATACTGGGATATAATCAAAGTTTCTAAGTTTAATACCTGGGGCTTTAATGATTGGCATATCTTGGTCATCTCTTTCTGTAGCACCTAAGAAAAGAAACATTAAAATTAACTCTTATCTATAGTGAAATCTGAGGAGTCTATATATATCTGCCATACAATCAATGATATCCTTGAAACTGGTGAGGGGAGCACAGTGCATTTTATCAGTTATACATATGTTTATATTTAGCATTTTTGTTTATAAATGCTTGTTTTCAAACTGTCTGTCAAATACATATTTTTGGTTCTTATCTTATCTTGTTATCAAGTTAATACACTCCTAATGATTTTGCTTTCCTATAGATTTGAGTAATCATTAAGTGAAACAGAAAAATACCTTGCTGGTCTTGATTGTTAACAGCTATCTGCTCTATAGGTTCAGACAGCTAAAAAATAAAAATAAAGCACATAGTAATTTTTCCTCATATTTTTTTAAGACGCATATATTAGGGAAAAACTACAGTTTTACTTTCTGTCATAACAATTAAGTATATGGTGTCTTTTTCAAATAGTTTACTTCTATAACTTGCTTGTCTTAATTTGTTATTTTATAAATTAATAAATAATTGTTACTAAAAATCTACGTATAAACTAACAACTAATTATTATGAAAATAAAATAAATCATTAATCATATTAAAGTATCACACTTGCTCATAAAAGTAAAATTTGTAAACTCACCACAGGTTCAATAACATCAGTATTCACTTCCTCAGTGACATCCTTCTCCGTTTCATTCGTTTCTTTTGAATCTAAAAAAAATAAAATAATACAGATTAAAAAAAATGTATTATTCTTGAAAAAAGGTGGGTCAATATTTGTAATATGCACTTCGTGATTAGAAACACATAAATTAAGATGATGTTCAAAGTTTACTTTTTGTTTGCAAAGTGCTGAATTTCAAAAGAAAATTTAGTATACAAAAAATTTGTCTTCCATTTTTAGGTTTCTGTTTGGTAAAACAATTAATCACACTTTATCAATCAAAAAATTTAACCATAAAAAATGTATTAATTTCCAAAAAAAGAATTGTAGAAAATACTGCATTACAATTGTACTACCGATACTTAATAAATTTATAAATTTCGCTTGAAATTTTATGATAAAAATGAATTTATTTGATAATAAAGTTACCATAGATCAATTTAGGTTTTGCAGCCTGTATTTTCTGATGCGTTTTGCCTTTCTTTCTTTTCTGCTTAGAAGTGGTAGGCTCTATGTGTTGTATAATCTATCAAACAAAAAATATAATGTTAACCATCAAAGCATTTTTATTTCAAACACAGAAATTAAATTGATACTATGATAATAATAATAATCTTTATTTCGAGAACACGGGAACTGATTTAATAATGCTGATGACTAATTTAGTTGAGCGAAATCAATACAACTTTGAAAAAGAAAATGTTTGGGAAGTTATTGAAAATTAAAACAAACCTCAGGTGCATTGGTCTCATTAATCAGTCTAATTGGTTCCCCAATTTCTTCCTCCTCCTCATTGTCATCCCTTTCTCCTGATTCTAAAAAAAAAACACGCAAATTAGACACTTTTCAATCCTAGGTATTTGTTCTGTTGCCTACTTTTTTGAAGTTTAAGTTTTGCCTCTTCTTTAGTTTCTGTTTAACTCATTGTTTAAAGTCATGCATATATTTGTGCCTGCCCTAACTCAGGAACTTTAGAATATGGCCTTTGTTAGTCTTGTAAATTTTTTAAAATTTTGATTTATATCTAAGCAATGCTAAGGTAATGATCATTTTCCTGAACTATTATGCATGCATGTTTCTCAATTTTATTCTTGGCCATCTCTTTCTGGCCTATGCAGTGGAGTCTCAGTGGTTTCCTTGAGCAGTTTTTTTGAAAGTACCTGTTTTCATTCTTGTTTCTATACATTATCCAATAGCTTTTTAAATTACTGTCCTAGTCTTAGGTTGAAAGTTGTCTCGTTGGAATTTATACTTCATTCTCTTTTCTATTTTTTTTATAAATATGTATATGTCTTAACTTTTTTTTAATTATTATTTTCAAAAATATACGACAACTTTTAGGTGAAAAGTAGTAATTACAGTTACCATTTATCAGTTTTCTTTTTGCAGGTTGGCTTTTCTTTTTCTTCTGCTTTTGTTTAGGAGAATTTATTTCTGTGAAATAAAATTATTTTATAGTATACACAGTCAGTAAGGATGAAAACATCTATTTAAACAAATTTTTCAATTAAAGTGAAATATTTTGCTAGAATAGGTAGTTCACATGATTTCAATAAAATCTGATAAGGGGCGTTATGTTGATCAATAAATCATGTGGTGCAATCACACACTGTCTATGAGATAAATCACATTTTGACCTCAGTTCATTAGCTTGTTATCCTTTTTATTATCTTATAGTTTTGATGCAATCATTTCTGAAAATTCCAAAATCATCAACTAAATCAAGATGAAATTAAAGTTTAGATTTTTTTTTAAATCATACAAATTATAGATTTACCTAATGTAATTGACTTCTCATGTTCAACTGGAATGACTTCAGTTTCCTCCAGTTGTTGTTTCTGTTGGTGTGCCAAGTGTTTTGACACACCAGGCCCACATGACAATTTGGATGGTGTCACAAACTTTATAGCTTGAGCCTGTACTTTTGGAAGGAATTCCTCATAACTTGTTGATTTGACGAATTCCTCCTGTTTAAGCACAGGCTCAACATTTTTAAGTCTGTGGAGAAATTCTCCATGGCCACAATATTTAATTAGTTGCCTCTTCTGCACCTCATCCCTTACACAAAATATAAGGGAGAGATCTATTGTTTGCAGATCAGCTAATTTTTTTATGTTTTTAACAATCTGCTTGATAGCCATGGATTTTATCCTCCTTTCATTGGACCTTACGGCATTAAATGCCTCATCAGGAGTCTTATATTGCTTATTTTTTCCTGGCAACAGCTTAGGTGTTGATATGGCGTTGCCGTCCTCATTGATTTCCCTATTGAAAAATAAAAAAAAGATGTAAATCCTTTTCAAGATTCTAACAAATACCATCCCCCAAAAGATTAATCAGTTACATGTATACAAATAATAAGAATTTGTTTACCTAGGGCACTGATTACCTTAGCTGTATGGAGAAAACCTTTTGGGGATTTTGGTCCTCAAACAGCTTTTCAATGTTGTACACTATTTGTCCTTACATATACAATTGTTTTAATTTGAAGCCTCTCTGATGAGTCTTGTATCGACAAAAAGTGTGACTGGCATAGTAAAATTATAAGCATTTTCCTTTATCTAGATATTTATTAACAAATGTGTTGTTATAGCATTATATATATAATGTTTATAATGTTTATTGAGTAAATGCACATTTATACCCCAATGGGGCTGAAGGCACACATAAATCAACACAATACATCATACAAAAATAGCAACAAAAGAACAAAACAGTATATACATATATGTATCTTTCATGCAGTTGTTGAGTCCAACCTCCTCAGTGACCATGACTTTTTAACAAATGGAGCAGCATACTGCATAATTGACGGACACGAAAGACATAAAACCAATTTATCGGAATTATCAATATTATCTATATCAGAAAAGATATTTCTAACTTTCTTCAAAAATTCAAATCTCAAATCTTTACTTTTTATACATGTAAATATATATGTTCTTCGTTATCTATTTTATTTAGACAACAATATTGACATAAAAGTTCTTCACATTTTATATTTTTGTATCTACCCCTTTCAATTTCCAAAATATGGTCACTTACCCTTAATTTATTATTTTTTTTCCTTATTTCAAAGTTATTCTCTTTGAGTAAATAAGTTTCATATATTTTTTTGATTTTACTATAGATAAATAATTTATTATTTTCTGTTAAAGAATTTAATTTTTTAAAGAACAGCTTTTTATATTTGTCTTTTATAAAGTCAATATTTTGTATATCATATATATTTAAATTATTTTCATGAGTTATATTTTTTACAAAGGTATACCAAGAATAGGTTCCTGTTTCATCCAACAGTTTAGTTGTGCAATAGGCATCATATAACAACGGATTAATCTCTGTGTTAGATACTATTGCCACATATTTTTTAGTGCTTGAACCTTTAAATATACATCTATTGGATATTGTCCTAACTCTGCCCTTGATGCAATGTTTACTGCTTTTCTACTTAAACCTAGAATTAATTTGCAAAATTTTAAATTCACCTTTTCAATAAAGCTATTATCAATTGATGTTAGTAAATCAAAATCTTTATCATTATTTACCGCTCTACTCTTAGATCTTAATATTTTTTCATAGTAATCCATATACCTAATTTCTGAGTTATACATTAAAATTGGTTTTATTAAAGATTCAAATAGTTTTTTATGTATATTTATACATATATATTTTCTATATTATTCAAATATTTAAACAAACTGAATAGAACTTTTGTGTCTTTTTTTAAAGTTCCATATGTGATGTATGGAATTTACCAGAAGCCTCTATAATATTACCTAAATATTTATATTTTAATACTTTTTTTCTAATTTATAACCATCCAAAGTAAACTCTGCTTTAGTGTACATATTTTATGCATTTTGTATTGCAACTGAACATTAAATGGTAGTTTAACCATTTGTTAACCAAAACATACATATTTTTGCAAAACTTTAGAAAATACATGAAATAAAAACACTCAGTTTGTGCAATCTTCAATTTGTTTATTTATTTATTTTTTCAGTCAAGTGCAACCTATGCAGATGGTTACCGATCTACAGCTGTGGCAATCATAAGAGGTCCTAATACCAAACAAAAAGGAGAGAAAACTGCAGATCAAATTATTAAAAGGTGAAGAGACTTTAAGTAACAACAAAGTTGATGTTAAAGATTATTAAAATAAAAGTGTTTTTTAAATGAAATTTACATATTGATATGGATTAGGTAAATTTTACAATATTTAAATAGAAAAATGGTAACATCTTCAATGTGACAGAAACTAAGCAAACATCACAAAATCATGTTTTTCTCTTATTTCCTCTTGTTGTGCTTATCTGAACTCCTGCTTTGCAATTTCAATTTTGAAGTGAAAGCAGGGGCAGATCCAGCCATTTACGAAAGGGGGATTCCTTACCAAGAACATAGGGGGAGGGGGTCAAACTAGATGTCCCTATTCAAAAACATTGATGATTAAAAAGGAACCCCCACCCCCTGGATCTGTGGATCATACATGCTTGACTTCACAAACTTGAACCTGTAAATTTAGTTGGAACCAATACCTCTGAATGAACATATGTTATCTTGAATAGTTCTTTATTTCCAGATGTAGAAGAATATTCAAGCAGTTGAATTTAGAAGATTTCTCCAGGGTGCATATTGAAGTTTTGGGTGCAGAGCAAAGCTATGGACCAATGACTAATTTACCTCATGTAATGTTAAAAATGATTTATTCTTTAAATCTGAATTTACATGTTTTGAGACTGAAGATAAAATATTATTCTTTTGAACCAATTTTTATAGATTTCTTGAGTACAAATGAACCATGAATGTAAATATTCTACACAGAAAATATTTATCATAGGCTTTTATAAAACAAAATAACAAGATCATGTATCTACAATAGATATAACTTGTCCTTAAGCCACCAAAATTGGTACACAAAAATATAAATAAATCCATATTATATCCACCAAAATTGGTATGCAAAAATATAAATAAACCCACATTATGTTATTTTAAAGTTGTGTATACTCTGATATCAAAATCTGTACTTGCATATCAAATACATGTAACACTCAAAAGTGCTGAGCAAATACTGTGGATTCATTTGCTTTCGTGGATTTTTAAAAAAAGGTTCTTTTGTGGTTTTTAAAACAACCTAGAGAAAAATTTGTACTAAGTTGAACATTTATATTTGTGAATCATCAAATCCACAAAAAAGCCAAGTAAAAAATTAAGGAAACTAGAAATTCAGACCCAAATTTAGACCCTCATTAATCAAGTGCTAATATTTATTGATATGGTCCTCGATGCTCTTCAACTTTCTACTGCATTTGTCCTTTTTAGCTGTTTATATTTGAGTGTCACTGAAGAGTTTTTTTATACGACCGCAAAAATTGAAAATTTTTTGGTCGTATATTGGTATCATGTTGGCGTCGTCGTCTGCGTAGTCGTCGACGTCGTCCGAATACTTTTAGTTTTCGCACTCTAACTTTAGTAAAAGTGAATAGAAATCTATGAAATTTTAACACAAGGTTTATGACCACAAAAGGAAGGTTGGGATCGATTTTGGGAGTTTTAGTCTTAACATTTTAGGAATAAGGGGCCAAAAAGGGCCCAAATAAACATTTTCTTGGTTTTTGCACTATAACTTTAGTTTAAGTAAAAAGAAATCTATGAAATTTTGACACAAGGTTTATGACCACAAAAGGAAGGTTGGGATTGATTTTGGGAGTTTTGGTCCCAACAGTTTAGGAATTAGGGGCCAAAAAAGGGCCCAAATAAGCATTATTCTTAGTTTTCGCACAATAACTTGTTGGAAATCACGCACAGAAGAGAATGTTAACGTAACGCGGCATTATTGTATATCCAACGTTGTGTACTTATGACGTTATCTTGTACTTCAGTCATCAATACAAATTCATACAGTTTAGACGTCTTTGTTATATTACATGCAGTTTTAGTAAAACCACTTTAAGATATAACTTTATTATAAGTAAATAGAAATCAATGAAATTTGAAAACAAGGTTTATGACCACAAAAGGAAGGTTGGGATTGATTTTGGGAGTTGAGGTCCCAACAGTTTTGGAATTAGGGGACAAAAAGGGGCCCAAATAAGCATTATTCTTGGTTTTCGCACCATAACTTTAGTATAAGTAAATAGAAATCTACGAAATTTAAACACAAGGTTTATGACCATAAAAGGAAGGTTGGGTTTGATTTTGGGAGTTTTGGTCCCAACAGTTTAGGAATAAAGGGCCCAAAGGGTCCAAAATTGAACTTTGTTTGATTTCATCCATAATTGAATAATTGGGGTTCTTTGATATTCCAAATCTAACTGTGTATTTAGATTCTTAATTTTTGGTCCCGTTTTCAAATTGGTCTACATTAAGGTCCAAAGGGTCCAAAATTAAACTTAGTTTGATTTTAACAAAAATTGAATCCTTGGGGTTCTTTGATATGCTAAATCTAAATATGTACTTAGATTTTTTATTATTGGCCCAGTTTTCAAGTTGGTCCAAATGGGGGTCCAAAATTAAAATTTGTTTGATTTCATCAAAAATTGAATAATTGGGGTTTTTTGATATGCCAAATCTAACTGTGTATGTAGATTTTTAATTTTTGGTCCCGTTTTCAAATTGGTCTACATTAAAGTACAAAGGGTCCAAAATTAAACTTAGTTTGATTTTAACAAAGATTGAATTCTTGGGCTTTTTTGATATGCTGAATCTAAACATGTACTTAGATTTTTGATTATGGGCCCAGTTTTCAAGTTGGTTAAAATCAGGATACAAAATTATTATATTAAGTATTGTGCAATAGCAAGAAATTTTCAATTGCGCAGTATTCAGCAATAGCAAGAAATCTTCAATTGCACAGTATTGTGCAATAGCAAGAAATTTTCAATTGCACAGTATTGTGCAATAGCAAGAAATCTTCAATTGCACAGTATTGTGCAATAGCAAATATTTTCAATTGCACAGTATTGTGCAATAGCAAGAAATATCTAATTGCACAATATTGTGCAATAGCAAGAAATTTTCAATTGGAGTATTTCTTTGTCCAGAATAGTAGTTGAATCAACTTAAATCATTGTTTTATACAATATACAATGTATATTCGTTTTTACTACCAACTGATAAATTAAGACAATCTTTACCATTCAGTGATAACAAGCACTTTATTTTACATTTTAATATTTTATGATGTATTTAAATGAGTAGTTATTGTTGCAAACTCCATTAGAAATTTGAATTGAGATCAGTTTTGGAAAAAGGGAAAGGGGGATGTGAAAAAAAAAATGGGGGTGGGGGGTTAAATTTTTTCATTTCAGATTTCATAAATAGAAAGAAAATTTCTTCAAACATTTTTTTGAGAGGATTAATATTCAACAGCATAGTGAATTGCTCAAAGGCAAAAAAAATATTTTAAGTTCATTAGACCACATTCATTCTGTGTCAGAAACCTATGCTGTGTCAACTATTTAATCACAATCCAAATTTAGAGCTGAATCCAGCTTGAATGTTGTGTCCATACTTGCCCCAACCGTTCAGGGTTAAACCTCTGCGGTCGTATAAAGCTGCACCCTGCAGAGCATCTGGTTGTAGATGAAATCGCTCTTGGCATAGATGATTTGAATCCTAGTGTATATGATGAGTTCTTATACTGTGTATTCATTATTATTCGTTGGATACCAATATTTGTTGTTTTAATGGGTACAGGCAAACCACGAATTTAAATGTTCAACGAAGTTTAAAATTTTACCAGGTTGTATGCAGATTTGTCAAAACCACGATATTACATAATATCCAGGTAGAAGCAAGTTTTCAGCAATCCAAGAACATTGGTACCCACAAAAATAAATGAATCCACAGTAGATCATTCTTTTAAGAAATTTTGGACGATAAATAAAAACACCAAAATGATCAAAGGTCCAACTTTGCTGAAGTAAAACTGTTACTGAGTGAGATTCGTTTAAACAATTTTAACCTTTTCTTTTCAGGGCAGCAGGGAATCAGTATTGTGGTTAGCTGTCCATCATCATCAGAAAAAAGCTTTAGAGTTCTTTTCTAAAGAAATAGCTCCAGCTGGTACTGGCATGGGTAGGTAACTCACATAATTGGAAACCAGTTTATATTTAAGATAAGATAAAGTTTATATCTGTAAGAGAGTTTCATGTTAAAAATTGTGATGCCTTTCTGCTTATTATGCAGAACATGTATGCTTTGCTTCAGTGGCTGAATATTTTGTACAAAAAGAGCGGGTAGCATGTTTGTTTTAATTTTTTTATAAGTTGATAAAAAACATAATTTAAAGCATCTATTTTAAGTGTACCAAGCTTTGTTATACCTTTTAGTTACTTTTTGTTTTAAAACTAAAAACAAAAACAGTGTTTTGATTTTAAGTGATTGCTGTTAACCTCAATAGATATGTTTTTCAATGATTTGTTGTTAAACTGCATATATATTCTTTATTATAATAGCTCCAGGACTTACAGGCCTGGTTGGAGGAAGACCTAGAGTGTAAGTTATGTAATATGGTTTTCAATGTGCTTTATTTAAGAGTTGCATGCCTCTTTTTGTAATTTTTATTGGAGTGTAAAAGCGTTGACTGAAGCACATTTTAAAAAAGTCTGCATAATCAGCACTTTTATAATCCTTTAAAAGAACAAAAAGAAGCATTTAAATCTTATAAATGTGTATTTATGTATTTATGTACAACCATGAAAATACAGCTATAACAAATTTTCTGTTTGTTTTCTGATGCAAGTAGTCATGAGAAGTATGTGCTGTCTTGATTGTTGAATTTTTTTAGGAATACTTTTTGATGTTGGATTGACTCATGATTGCTTTCAGCCAATCAAAAGTTCTTATGAAATATACATTTCAATTTATTGTGGTAACTTACAACAGATAGGCCATCAACACAGACGAAAAAATAAACTCCCACCTCTCTGAAAGACTTAACACCACCAAATAGGGTCCAGACAAAATGTGAATATACTGGAAAGTAGTACTTGTATATTTATGAAAAAAATATGGAATATAAAAAATTATTTGTGTACATTAGTTGAACTCGTTTCATAAAAAAAAAATATCTGAAAAATTTGTACTGATAAACGTGTTTCTAAAACAAACTTCAGTTGTTTTTCTTTTACAGATCACCAATATTGAGACTGTTTTCCTTCATGTATCCTAAAAAAGATATTGAGGTATGCAAGTAGAATCTCTCTTTCAAAGATAATGAACCTGTTTTCATCCTTTTCTCAATCTCTATAGAGATTGTAATTTTCATAAATGGCATTTGTAATTTAAAATTTAGACACTGGTAAACCATTTGGAACAACAAAGTGGAAGATTTCCCTTTTTAAACTCCACACTTATTGTGTGGTGACTTTTTTTCTAATTTTTTTTGTTTAAAGATACAAAGTATTTTAAAATTTCAGTATAATAGCTAGACAGAAATACTGTCTTCTACAATAGCTAGACAGAAATACCGTCTTCTACAATAGCTAGACAGAAATACTGTCTTCTACAATAGCTAGACAGAAATACTGTCTTCTACAAAAGCTAGACAGAAATACTGTCTTCTACAATAGCTAGACAGAAATGCAGTCTTCTATAATAACTAGACAGAAATACTGTCTTCTACAATAGCTAGACAGAAATACTGTCTTCTACAATAGCTAGACAGAAATACTGTCTTCTACAATAGCTAGACAGAAATACTGCCTTCTACAATAGCTAGACAGAAATACCGTCTTCTACAATAGCTAGACAGAAATACCATCTTCTACAATAGCTAGACAGAAATACAGTCTTCCACAATAGCTAGACAGAAATACTGTCTTCTACAATAGCTAGACAGAAATACTGTCTTCTACAGTAGCTAGACAGAAATACAGTCTTCTACAGTAGCTAGACAGAAATACCGTCTTCTACAATAGTTAGACAGAAATACCGTCTTCTACAATAGTTAGACAGAAATACTGTTTTCTACAATAGTTAAACAGAAATACAGTCTTCTACAAAAGCTAGACAGAAATACTGTCCTCTACAATAGATAGACAGAAATACCGTCTTCAACAATAGCTTGACAGAAATACAGTCTGCTTCAATAGCTAGACAGAAATACCGTCTTTTTTAAAATCATTTTTGTTAATCCTAATCAGTGGTTTAGTATGTGTATGTTTCTGCAATAGTTAAACAGAAATACAGTCTTCTACAAAAGCTAGACAGAAATACTGTCCTCTACAATAGATAGACAGAAATACCGTCTTCAACAATAGCTTGACAGAAATACAGTCTGCTTCAATAGCTAGACAGAAATACCGTCTTTTTTAAAAACATTTTTGTTAATCCTAATCATTGGTTTAGTATGTGTATGTTCATTTTTGTGATACAGAAATGTTTCATTTTTATAGATTGATATTTCCCTAAATGGCAACCATGTTGAAAAATTTGAACCTCAGGAAATTCCAGTAGCTGAGTATCCTAAGGCCAAGGAACAGAATGTAGTGGATGAAGTAATAGTACAGACAGGGAACAAGTCATACAGATTGGAAGACCTGGCTTACACAAGGAGTGGAGATAAAGGAAATATGTGTAATATAGGTAATCAGTGATACAAATAGTATAGTAAAACTACTCACATAAATTTGTTATGTTCAGCGATGTTCTTCAGACATCAACCACAATAGTTTTTTGTCTATGTTATAGCTTTAAACCTTTCATCTTTGTTTTAGGAGTAATAGCCAGACACCCAGCCATATTACCATACCTAAGGCAGCAGTTAACATCAGAAGCTGTCCAGAAATACTTTTCACATTTATTTGATAATCCAAGTAATGCTTCTGTACAAAGGTCAGTCATTTAAATTTGAATTCCACATTAGTCATATAAGCTTTATGTCTGTCAGCCATTACAAAAAGTCATTTGTGAAATATGAAAATTGAAAAAAAGAGGTAAGATTGTAAGAAAAAAGTATGATTATAGATGGTCCCTTAAAGTGCCAAAAATGCTGGAATTTACAATATTTTTTAAATAAGAATTTTTGATAATTGAAAACAGTGGTAAAGGCAATTTACTTTAATGAGTTGAGTATTCACAAGACTATTTTTACCCTGATGATTATTTGTTTTCCTAAATATAGTGTAAATACGCATGAATTAAGAATTATTTATATATAATCATTCATGGGTTTCACTTAGCGTTGACCTTCAGTACTGTATAATAACTTATTCATTTATATGTCTCAAAATGTGGAAAATAAATTGTCTTTTTCAAAACTTTTTCAAATGCTCTTAATAAGTTGTTATGAAAGTGAGGCCAAAGATACCAGAGGGACATTCAAACTCATAAGTTGAACATAAACTGACAACACCATGGCTTAAAAAGAAAAAAAACAAAAACAGACAAACAAACAAACAACAGATCATAAGACAAACAAAAACACAGCAACAAAAATCACATCAAAAACTAGGGGGATCTCAGGCGCTCTGGAAGGGTTAGTTCTTAGTTTTTTTTATTTTAATACTTGGATATAAAGTATATTTATTACTTCGTAGATACTACGTTCCTGGTATACATGGAATGAACTTTGTCTTACCTGAATCGTTAGGAGGAGGTGGTGTTGCATCCCTACGAAGTGACCCTCAGGTAATTATAATTATTCAAAATAACAGGTTGAAACTTATTTCTTTGGATTCAGTTATTTTGATGGATAGCAATTTTCTTTGAATAATTAAAAATTGTATTTTCATGAATATTTGAATTCTTGGTTTTAGCAAAGTCTGCATTAAAACATAAAAGAAAATTTAAGTCTTTTTTAAGTATTTGAATTAGTGGCTTACCTTTACCCACTCAATCCACAAACATTTATATCTCATGAATAATAGTGATTCCACAGTAGATCACAAACAAATAATACACTTTCACCAACATGATGCCAGTTAGATCTCAATGAAATAAGGTAGAGTTACTCCCCTTAATTAACTATATTTTTAATATTGTTATATAAATACTCTTGTATATTATTTCAGGGCAAGGCGTATGGACAGATGTTGTTGGATTTTATTGTGAAGGACGTCCCAGATATGGATCAGTATTTGAAGGAAATTAAGTGATGACTAAAATTACTTTGATATGACTATCATTGTTTTGATTACAATGTTCAAAGAAATATGTCAACATGTTAGTTAGAGTATTTGTCTGTATTTGTGATAGTTTATATATATTATACTTCTTAAGCATTCAAATTGCAAATTATTTGACAATTAATAATCAACGAGAATGCAACCGAATGACCCAAAAAATCATGAAGAGGTTAAGATATGATCTTGGATAATATATAAATGTTTATAGGCTATAGCAAGATCTAAACCTAAAATCTAGAAATGTGTGAACAGTTTTTATCTTCATGTTTTACACACACTTTTTAGAAAATATGGAAAACATCTTATTATGGAAATGATTTCTAGTAAACTTATTGACAGATAAGCTATTGTTAAGTCTATGTTTGTTTTTTTTGTTGGGTTTCTTTTTCATTGACATTTTCCCATCTCTTTATTTTGTGATGAAAGGTTGTTAATGTTTTGATTGATACCCATAATACCAAAATAGTATTTGTATGAATGTTACAGTAACAAGAAAGCTCTGGTTAAAAAAGATATTACTAAACATTGAAAATGTTCTAAAATTGTTGAAAATTCAAACCTCAGGTATAACCAAGCTACCATTTCTGGACATTTTAATGACATTATTTATATGTTGTAGCATTCTACAGACAAATTGTTGTATTTATTATTTTTCACAATCTCATGACATGTAGTTTTTTTTTTTATTGTATTTAGAAATCAATGATTATGAATGTTCTACAAATATTATTAAAGATGAAAAGGGTTTTAAACCTGGTTTAAAGAAGAAGTGGATTGGGCTATTTGATATCCTTTCTTTTTGAAGTCAAGACATACTATTTTTGTCCTCTTTATTCTGGCATATGGCATGTGGCATATTTATTTCCATAAGAGCACTGGATAAGCTACTGGAATATGCAACATTTAACATTTTCAGAAAAGCTAACGTTAAAATGGGAAATTGTAAAAAAATATATGTTGAACTGCACATCAACCCTACCTTTTATGCAAAACAAAAAATCTTTATAAACACTGATTAACAGATGGATTTTGATTTCTCAAAGCAGGAAATTAAAGTGTCATAAGACATAGTTTTTTCATGTAGAATAATGGAATAAGCCTGAAAAGAATAACACAACTAAAGGAAGATACAATTTTACCCGAAATGGGTTTGAGGGTTAATGTTTCCAGATGTGCATACATAACCAACTATATAAATACAGACTCTATAAAAGGTAAAATGATACTGGATTTGATTCAAATGGTAAATTTACAAATAGGATAACTATGTATGTGTTATAAGTTCAAAAACGGGGTAAAAATATCATTTCAATGTTGTAACTCTAATTTATTTAAAAATAATCTAATTTTGCAAATAAACAGATATAATTCATTTTATTTACTTGCTTTAGTTTGTTAAGTTGCCACACACATGTTATAAAAGAGTGTTCATGTACTTTTTATATTTAAGTTGTTCAGAACAAACACAGGATTAGGTTAAAATTTACTTTTTGGGGTATTTAGTGATTGCTAATAATTGAGGAATACAAGAGGAAGATAGATACCTAACTCTCCTAAAACCAAAACAAACTGACAACGAAAAACTAAATACAACCTATAGACAAACAATGGTCTACAAAACACAATATAGAAAACTAAGAACTGAGCAGCATGAAAACTACAATAAACCAAGGGTGATCTCCGATGCTCTCAGAGGGTATGCAGACTCTGTTTTACATGGATATGAATTCAACTTTGGACTTGGAATATTGGTTAAATAGCTTCCTTGTAAGCAACATAATTTATGACCCTAGCAGGCCATTCATTAGGAGGCGGTACCCGCTACTTTTACCCTCCTATGCTATTGACAAGTACCGCCTAAATGTAGGAATTTTTATATAAGATATTCATGGAATAAATTGAAAAGTACCACCTAGAAATGTGGAAAGTACCAGGCAACATGAAAGATAATGAAACCCCTGCCCTAGTTACCTTGTCAAATATTAAAAAAAATGTGAAGTCGCAAAAAATACCAAATGCAGAGGAAAATTCTTACAAAGTCAACAAATTATAATATCTAAAGATCAAACACATCAAACCAATTGAAAAGAATTGAAAACAACTGTCAAATTCCTGACTTGGTACAGGCAATTTCTCAAGTATGAAATAGTGGATTAAACCTGGTTTTATAGTTAGCTTAACCTCTCAATTGTATGACAGTCATATAAAATTCCATTATATTGACACCGATGTGTGAACAAAACAAACAGACATAATAGGTAAAAATGTCAAAAATTAGGGTATAGCAGTCAACATTGTGTTATAAGCTTTCACTATAAAAAGACATACAGACAAAGCACATTAGCTAAAATGAAAGACAAGAATTCAAGAATTTAACATAACACAATGACGGGATGTATAAGTACAGAGCCATGTCATATGTCACAAAGAAAGTCAAAAAGGCATATACACATAGCACATTAGCAAAAATGAAAAACATGAATACAAAAATATACCATAGCACAAAAAGGGATGTATAAGTACAGAGACATGTCCAATGGATATCACCAACAACACTTAAAAGTAAAAGTATTATTCATAAAGACAAACAAAAGAATACTATTACACTTATTTAAGATGATAAACAACATTAGTACCCAGAATCTATACTTTTCGACTATTATTATTTATTTGTGAAGTTGATAAGGGATATTTATCAACAAGAACTTGGTACCTTCCAATGAACTTTATAAGAAGAAGGTCGAGACGTTCTTTGACATACCTCTGGCTCATTAACTTTCTACTCGGACACTGGTAACGTTTTACAAAATCTGAGAAGATAGTTAGCTACATCAGTATCAAAGACAAAAACTTATCAGTATTCACTGCGAAGAGCACAAACAAAAGGACATTTTTAGGGATCATATATGCTGTAAAAGAACACCATTGTTTCAGCCTCATTTACAAGGTATCTTTCAGTATTGTTTATTTCTGGTTTAAGCTCATCAGGCCAAATACAGGGTTTGCCATCACTTGTCACCTACTGTAATTTTCTTCAAAGATCTACTGAAATTACTAAACATCTTTAAATAAAATTCACATATTTTCTCAATGGTGATAATTTCGGGGTTGACATTGGATTTTGGTCCATGTGTTTTTAGTAATGATATAACATTTTAGATTTTTATTGCTGTATGTTTGTCAATAACTTGTTTAAAAAGTTTATATAAACAAACTTGTTTACAGCATGATAAATATATTTATCTGTAATTCATACATTTTCCTCTGGTACGGTACTCTCAGAATCGGTGGACTAGTTGGGATAAAATATTTATTAAGTCCATTGTGAGTGGACAGGGTAAGTATGTACTTTCCCTTTAATTCTCAAATTATCGCATAATATTTTCCGCAGTAAAGCATAAGTATTTTAGGTGAATGAAACACTTGTCATCGTTTCAGTAAAGTTAATGTAGATTTTTTTACTACTTTGCTTATATTGTTTGCAAATATGAACAGGAAATTTATGAAAAAAACAATAAACTTAAAATATTTGCGTTATCTGCAGTATAATTTGATATATTGCCTTACTCTCCTGCTCTGAATTTCAATATTCTAAGCATGACTGTTAATGGTCTGTTCCAATGTGTCTTCTTTTTCTGTTTGTTGAGAAGGATGTTCAGTCACTGTTGAGTGTTACCGTTCATGACATTTTAGACGCAAGACAAAAATAGTAACCAAAAAGGTACCTCTATTGCATGACAGAAGCAAAATAACAAATTAAATACAAATTATGGGTAAAATATTTCATTCACATAACCCCAATAGGAAAAAAACTTACAATTTTGCTTTTTGAAATATTTGTAGATCTTGTTTTACTGATCATTTTTGCTATGAAAAGATTTTGTTAAAACCCTGCTTTGTTCTATACCAACACGCTGAGCTGATTTTTTTAACATGCTAGTTCACAAGGTAATAGTCCTCCATTAATGTATAACCCTACCCGGACTCGTTATTCTGATTCAAGGCAACCAGTCTGCTGTTCATTCTTACTGCAGTGTTCTTTGTAAAGAAACAGCATGCCAATTTTAAAGTATAGTTTGACTCTGTTGGTCTTCAAACACTGAGAACGCATATGACGAGAATGAATACTTTTCTACAGATTGTTACTTCAATATTGATAATGAAAAAAAAAATCCTTTAAGAACAATTTTGAAGAATGTACCAAGTAAAACAACTATGAAGCCTATGAAGAATGTTTCAACTAAAACAGCTGAAGGAAAGCACCCATTAGCCTGGATTAACATTAACAAAAACGACGTATGGAACAGAACCCATGATAATTACAAGAAAAACCAGGAGTCACAGGCGAAAAGTAAAATGGAACCATGAATAAAGAGGTCAAATCAGCTGATGAAACTATGGTAATAACCTTTTTTAAAATAAACAAAGTTGATACTTTACCACCGGCAAATAAAACGAGAAACATCAATGTTACCACCAGTGTAGAAAAAATAATAGTAAACAATATAAATGCCACCAACACAATCAAACTTGATTGCATTTATTCATGTGTACGGAAGGAAATGTCAACAGACCTGACACACATCTTAACTCACTTATTTCAACAGTACATCAATCGTAGTATCATACCTGACGAACATCTGCCCTCTTTTGGAAAGGACTAAACAATAGAGTATATATACCCACAAAGCAATTGGAAATACTTTTTGGTACCGTCAAGATCTTCATGATCTTCATTAATCTTCATGTATGTCCTCGGACCACCAACCAGAACAGAATCATTCATATTTAGCTTTATTCCGAAAACTATTAAGGGTTGAAACTCAATATTAAAAGGTTGAATCAGATCAGTTATTGTTAGTTAGGGAAGGATGTATTGGGATTAATCGCTATGTGACAGACGAGGGTGAAATAATGTCCATCGGCCGTGTCATCGTACCATATTAAGATCAGTACCCTTTGTACTATCCATGACTGAGGAAAATTTGGTGGTTTAAAATTATTTTTGATATAACGTCTAAAATGGTTTCAACCAATCCTAAAAAATCTATATACCTTTTGTTTTATCTATCAAATGGTAAAACTCGTTAAAAATTGACTTATATAAGGTCAAACATCATTAAAACAGCTACAATTACGCTTGTTTTTCTAGCACTTTTGGTTTTAACACCTTTTGTTTTAGAAATAGAATAGTCAGTACGCATACATTCTTTTAGATTCAGACAGTTTTTCTTGAACTTTTGACTTTAACACCAACTTTTTTCAGCTTAAGAAATAATGATTTTCATTTAGTTACATTCTGATGTATCACACTTATTACTTTAAGCAATAGGTCAACAATATTGTTTTTGTATATAATGATTGTATGCAAAAGATGTTCATGTACGTTTGCAAGGGATCGTCTAATCTTGACATCAGTGTCAAGGATCACGTTTATTCTTCATTGATAAATGATCACACCTGTAGCTATCAACATATAATCTTTTTGGTCAATGCACAATATGTGTGAATAGGCTATAACGATATAAATCTTCAAACCTACATGTGAATAAGGGGACCTCGATAGCATAGCGGTCTAAGAAGTCGAACTTCTGTATCACTAACTTGTCAACAATGCGGTTGTGAGTTCGAATCATGCATGTGGCAGGTGCGCTTGACTCTCATTCTAATTGACCAGGTTGGCAGGTTTCCTTGACAGAAAGTCGGTGGTTCTCTCTCGGGAATTTAGCTTCACCTCTAAAAACTGACCGCCACGAAATAGCATGAGAGTTTAACACCAATCAATCTATTAAAACCTGAATGTGAACAATCTTTATGTGCGTTTGAGTAATATCCAAGTAATTAACTAATATCTCAATGTATCGGAGTGAAATCAATGGGAATTGTTTGAATTTTCAGTCTGAATATGATACTCGAAATTTTATTACCACCAGAAGGCATATTCGAAATTGTATAGTTTTACTGCATTTTTTTATGTTTGCCTGAATAATCTTTTACACATATCTAAGCACGTTTGGCAGAGAGAAGATCCTCATAAAATATCATAACATAGTATAACATAACGGATATATATGTAAAACCTTTGCAACAACGCCGGGAAGTACACTGGTGGCCTGTTTTGTGGATAATTTTCTGTCCCTATACACTATACCCTCATGTTCCATTGACATTTTAATCTCGTCCTTAACCCTTGTCATTTGTAAAATGTTATTTTTCTGGCACACCTTATTAATCGAGTCAGACCATTGAATTTTGGATTGAGATTTTCTGAGGAATGGACCATTCTTTTCATACGGCAAAATATTTGAACCACTGAACATTGAGAACTTCCTTAATTGGTTAAACATGTTAAATCAGAACTATTCAACAGCGACCACAGTCAGCAAAGCATTATTCACTATATAATGAAATATTTGGTTCGTTACATTAGAGTTTAGGCTCTATATTCTCAATCAAGTAGTTGAGCTATGAGTGTATAGTTTTTTTTAAAATCTTTGGTTGATTACAATTTATATATAGAAAACCTGGTACTACTGTCATTCAAACAAATAAATATATATTATACGGTAGTATCTATGTATGTTAGCGTTTGTTTTTGTTGCAGTTCTTTCCCCCCGTTGTTTCCTCGTATAATCGATGTGTGTTCTCTTGGTTTTAGTTTGTAACCTGAACTTGTTTTCATTTGATCAATTTATGACTATTAAACAGCGATATACTACTGTTGCCTTTATTCAAAATAGAACCTGAGTTTGCATTGTTTTTTTCATACATTTCGGTGTTGTCCTATCAAGATTCACAAGAAGGAGCATCTTGACCCAAAAACTACTAGTTGTGTGTAGCTCCATAACAAAAAATACATGTATATTAGTTTCTTATATATGCTTCCGTTAAATCAATATGATTAAGTAACAGTTCAACGCGATTAAAAAAGGTCTATAAAATAACAGGTAGGAGACATCCTATCTTTAAGTCTTGTTAATGAAACACAAATGCACAAAGAAGAACATATAACAAAGATACAATCATTGTATTCTATTATACAGGCATCGTGGCCAACATAAAAACAGGTACAAATCAGACATGGGGCGAATTACATTGCAATGTAATGCATTATATTACAATTTCTTTGACACAACCATGCATTATATTACAATTACAATTACAGTCATTTATCAAAGTCATGCATTAAATTACAATTACTTTTGCAATGTAATGCATTAAATTACAATTCCTTTTGCAATGTAATGCATTAAATTACAATTCCTTTTGCAAAGTAATGCACTAAATTACACATTACATTTGTAAATTTCTTATTAAGTGAATAGAAAAAACAAACATTTTGAAAAACAACATGAAGTCACAAAAGATTCTAGCATATGGAGTAACTGTTCCTTAAATTGAATTTAACTATACATGTTAAAAGACTATTCTATACTGCTATTACAGTTTTAATTGTTTTAACTTAATTATGGCACCCTCAACGGAGTTGGGGTGACATATTGTTATTGTTCGTTTCTTTTTTTCTTATATTTATTCTTCCACACTTTTTTGTCCATGCTATTTCTCAGAATTGGCTTATATTGATGGAACTATACCATAATGCAGACCACTATATGAAATTGTGCAATCGGGGTATGGCATCATCAAGATGGCTGCCGTTGTCATGGAAACTAATCAAATGTAAAAAAAAATGCAAATTCTAAATCTTTCATAATAAGACCTAGCTGGATGAAACTTTATGGTCATGTTGGCAGTGGTGCACTGAGGTACCAACAGTACTTTGCTTCTGCAAAATGGCTGCCATTGCCATGGAAACTGGACAAAAGTTTAAGATTGACCCTATGGGAAAAACATCACAGCAGCATTGTCTTAAGGAATATCAGACCAAACTCAAAGATATATCATTAACATGTAACTTGGCATAAGTCAATGTTGCAACTTTTGTTGTAATTTTCGAAATGGACACCGTTACCATGGGAACAGCAAAAATATCCAAAAATTTGAAAATGGTCTGAACTTAATGAAACTTATTAAAGATAGTAACTGACAATTGGAAATAAAAACTTTGGACTTCAGAATTTCCAAAATGGGCCACGGTTGCCATGGAAACTGAAAAAATGTGACAAATTGAAAAATGGTCCAAATTTGTGGAAAATTTACAGAAAATACATTCTTATGTCTTTGTGTGCATTACCTGTTTAAATTTTAAAAATGGCTGCAGTTTAGAGGCAATGTGGGAAGGGTGCCATCCGCTATTGCTTGCAATGGCAAATCTAGTATTTTCTTTGCTTTTATCAAATACTTTTTTGTTAATTTTAATCAAAATATTTACTGAGAATTTCTTTCCTAATTTTATTATGAATATAGAGATTCAGCTTAATAACATTAACGGTACCAATTTTCCTGCACCAGATGCGCATTTCGACAATACATGTCTCTTCAATGATGCTCGTGGCCAAACTATTTGAAATCCAAAGCTTATATAAAAGAAGAAGAGCTATAATCCAAAAGGTCCAAAAAGTATAGCCAAATCCGAAAAAGGAATCAGAGCTTTGCATGAGGGAGATACATTCCTTAATTTATAATAATTAATGACCAATTGTCAAAAAGGTGAGTCAGCACTTCGTTGTTGACATGAATATCCTTTTTATTAATTTTATGTTACAAAACTTTGAATTTTTCGAAATGTTTAGGATTTTCTTATTCCAGGAATAGATTACCTTAGACGTATTTGACACAACTTTTTGGAATTTTGGGTCCACAATGCTCTTGTTTTTAAACTATTAAGATCATTACCCAATGCCTGGTACATATGTACAAATAATTAAAAGTAAGTTTAAAACAATGCAATAATTTATAGATACATTATCTACTTACCAAAATTTACTATCGGGACTTAACTACTGTTAATTTAACACAGTTATAAATTAACCAAATTAGTCAGTTTTAAAAGAAGAGTTTTAAATACGACTGTCCATTAAAACAGAAACTGCAATTTTAGACTAGGGCTTAAGGGCATACGATACAGTTACAGGTGAGGTAATGATGTTGCTAATGTAAAATGTTATTTTCGCGATGTCAAACTTCATCTGTAAAAGATGCATTTTTCGACTGATTTTTATCATTCAAACTGATTTAATTTGAAAACGAGAACATGGACCCCTATTTTTTAAAACGACTTTTTGTTTCATTTTTCAGGGAGATTATGTGGATCAAATTTTATAAAAATTTTGATAAATATACAGCAAATAATGATGTTTTTTCTACATTCATGAACATTTGATAAAGATGAGTTATTTCTGTAAATGTTTAAATTTTTAGGATACTTATAGAATACAGAAATTTTTAATTATTTAACAAAAAACAATTTGTGTTCATCTTTTAAAACAAAAAAAGTTATGCATTTCTTTCGAAAGGTAAAATACGGCCACAAATCCGAAATTTTGAGCAAATATACAAAATTTCGACCTCATTTTACTTAAAAAGAAGCACATGAAGGTATTTTTTTGTTTACATATTTGATTTAATCAGGTTGGAAAATTTCATCAAAATGTAAATACGGGATCAAAACTGTATCGTATGCCCTTAAGCTGTAAATGGAAAATACTGCCCTTGATTGTGCAATTAAATGATGAATGAACCAAAGCAGAGCATGCATGTTTAAAAAAAAAAACAGTTGCTAAAACAAAAATAAACAAAAATAAACCAGATTTTTTATCAGTATTAAGAGGCTTTTACACATTGTTTTTTTTTTTTCGTTTGGTAATGTGAAATACCACTAAGCATATAAATAACAAAATGAAAGTACTAACTTACATATTAAAATGAATTGATAAGGGTTGAGCACCATTTCTGCGAACTTTGTTTTGTACAGTTGTAGTGTTTAGTTCATGTGGGTCATATCTGTTTTCATAAATTGTTGTTTTAAAGATTAGAACGTTCGATTTCTCGTTTTAATTGCTTCTCATTTTAGTTGTTTATCTCATTTTGTATGTCAGGTGCCTTTATAGCCGACTATGCGGTATGTTTTTTTTCACATTGTTCGAGTCCATATGGCTATAATTGCTGACTATCACTTCATATTAACTCTGATGTATTGTTGTTCCTTTTAAAATCATATCACATCTCATCATTTTCTTATGGTAAAACTTGGACAGAATAGTTATTAAAGGTACCAGGATTATAATTTAGTACGCCAGACGCGCGTTTCGTCTTCATAAGACTCATCAGTGACGCTCATATCAAAATATTTATAAAGCCAAACAAGTACAAAATTGAAGAGCATTGAGGACCCAAAATTCCAAAAAGTTGTGCCAAATACGTAATGTGTAAATTATGCTCACATTTGTTGATATTTCATGAATTATTTGTTTGAAATGCAATTAATTTAAAATGAATACATACAAATCGAACCACACTGAAGTATCAATCAAAGATTAAAAAAGAGTAAGTATGTCAAGAATAAAGAAAAAAAGTGGTACTATCAAACATTGATTATTTCTCGTAAAAATTAACCAATGTCAGTGCATGAACTCATTGGAAATAAAACTAACGCAGATTTAAACCTTTTTTCTTTTCTAGATCATTTCAAAAGTAATCAAAAATACTTTATACAAATCAATTGTACTCACTAAAATGATATGCTACAAAAAGTAAAATAACAAAAAAAAAAACGAACTCTGAGGAAAATTCAAAAACAGAAAGTTCCTAATCAAATGGCAAATACAAAAACTCAAACACACCAAATGAACGGATAACAAACTGTCATATTCCTAACTTAGAACAGACATTTTCTAATGTCAACAAATTGTGGATTTAACATGATTTTAAAGATGGAAAAACCTCTCATTTGTTTGACAGACGCATAAAATTCCATTATATTGACATCAATGTGTGAAAAAAACCAAACAGACATTATAGATGAAAATGTCAAAAATAGAGGTACAGCGGTCAATAATGTGTTATAATCTTAATCACTATAAAACAAACAAAAATGTAACAAAGAAACACAAATGACCATATAGACAAAGCACATAAGCAAAAATCAAAGGCAAGAATACAAAAATTACCATAGCACAATAACAATAATGAGATGTTTTGATATCTTCCGATGACCGCTGGTTTATCAACTTTCTACTCAGACACTGGCTACTTATGTTGTGGAAATTGATAATTTCAAAATTAAGTAAAAACCGTTTCGTTTGTCATAGATTCTGGTACTGAGATGACTGCGTATGTCAAAAATCGAGATACTAGTAAAAATTTTTGCCAAGAAAGTGTTTGCTGTTTCTTTAATTTCTAGTTCTAGGGGATTCATTAATGGAACTCAATCAGAAAAGTTTTGTTAGCTAATAGAATGAACATCATTAATAAATCTGAATGTGAAACTAAGAGATCTCGCTTCTTTGATCTTTTTGTCTCTGACAATTGTCTGAAGGAACTCATGAAAATAAGAAGACAAGGAAAAGCACACAGTTCGTTCCGATAGGAATGCCGACATTTTGTTGAAACTGTCTACCTCCAAATTCAACAAATATGTTGTCAATAAGAAATTCCAGCATAAAAGCTTAATTTTAGGTCACGCTTATTCAAAATTTATCTCTAAAACGTCGTCCTTAGGGTGTGATATTGATTTACTGTTACAAGAACTTCTAAATAATTAATGGCATGTATTAACTATGTGCACAAAGAGAAAACTAGTAGAAAAATATTCTCAAAGAAATAGAACTTTTTTTGCACGTTGACTCTACTGACTATAAGTTAATCAAATAAAAAAAAAACTCTTTTTAATAGAAATAGTGATTTTTTGTTTAGATAAAAACAGATTTACCATATTATAGAAGGATCAACATGTTGCAAATGGCATCAATATACCCGGTTCCAATTTCAATGTATTTTTCTGGAGGATGTTAATGTCATTATAACAACACTTTTTCTCCTTGCATAAATGATACCAGTACAAAGCTTACATATAATGGCTTCCGTAAAAATATTTTTCCTTTGATTTTTATTTAAATAAACATCGTTTCAAATTATACTATTCAAACAAAGACACTATTTTAACATTGAATGCTAGAACATTGGATTTATTCATAACATAGAACTGACGATCCCAATAATGGTAGAATTTTGAATTTGTACCAGTGTAAGAACTTGAAGGAAAACCATTTATTGTGATTGGGAAGTGTTTTAAATTTTACGTTAATATAATGTTTTCATTTTAATTGTTTTTTTTTTAACAATATTCAGCAAAGATGAACAGATTTGGAAAACAAATCATTTTAACAAGTTGCAAATGCGAACATTTTATAACTGCTTTCAATAAAACACTATACGTCTTTTCATACATGTATAGAAGTTCTTTCTACTGAATTGTTACGACGATTAAAGTCTCTTCAGTGATGTTTGATGTCAAAACTTTTGAAAATACAGAAACAAATGCTACTATCCAGAACCAGATACAACAACATATACCAAACGAATAATACAACCCGAAGCAAGGAATCAGAAAAATGATTGAATGTTAAACAGCACAAACTACCAAAAAACATCCGTATTATCCCACACCGACTGAAATCGGCGCTGATTAAAATATAAAAAAAAAACCATCCCGTATTACAAATTTCATGCGTTTGAAGCGATATATCGTCATCAGGAACTCTCGAAGGCAAATATATGAAAGCCATTGCTTTATAAGAATCGAAAAGTGAAAAGCCTTATGATAAAAAATAATGTTTTTAAATAGGGAAATCCATTTAAGGCCAACTACACATGTTTTGACTTTTCCTCGTTTTTTAATATATATATATTTTTTTTTTAAATCTGCACATTTTTCTCCGTTTCTGAAGTAAAACTACAAGGTATAGTCTGCATTCATCCTCGATCTACATATGAAAGTTCAGATCTTCAATTATCCTAACACTTTGATATTAATTCGATACTCTATAATTACGTAAATAAATAATTACACATTTTCTAGTTTGAATTAATTTATATTTTGTATTGTCCGGTCTTTAAAAAATATTAAAAGAAATTTCTGACGTCAGACAGTCACACAAATCAATGAATGTGTTTGTAGATAGATGTTTTTGTGTTCTGTTAAATTGTCCCTTTTAAAATTGTTATACGATGATCACTGATGTACCCATATTTTGACTATTTTATTTATTGTGTCTGTTTAGTTTACGCATCGATGTAAATATAACGGAATTTGACGAGACTGTCATCAAAGTGAGGGGGTTAGCGATATAGAACCAGGTTTAATCCACCATTTTCTACATTTGAAAATGCCTGTACCAAGTCAAGAATATGACAGTTCTTGTCCATTCGTTTTTGATGCGTTTTGTTATTTGATTTTGCCATGTGATTATGGACTTTCCTAATTGATTTTCCTCTAAGCTCAGTATTTTTGTGATCTTACTTTTTATTGTTTATTATATTGTACCTTATATTTGAAGATCGTGCAGTAACATCTAGAGGGTCCATGCACATGTCTTTTGTCTCTTATGAATATGTATCTCATTGGAAAACATAGAAAGTTTCTGTATTTTTATTTTAAGAGAATGTTTCTTTTCGTTCCAGTTTACACAAATAAAGATGTAAGGATTGATATTGTAGGTTCTACCCTGTCGAGAAAGATAAAAGATGCATCACAATCATATATAGAATAAAATTGAGAATGCAAACGGGGAATGTGTCAAGGACACAGCAACCACGCTAAATTTGTTTTGTTATGATTTCATGTAGTAATAGCTGGATATCTACTTTAAACACCTATGTAGAAAGGTAGGATAACGTGTTAATTAAGATCATAAACAAAACTGAAGGTCATCTCAGATCACAATACTTGTCAATATATCTTACAATTCCTACAAACAACTAGAATCGAGGAGGAGAATGAATGGTTGTAAATAACAATAAACAAACAACTAGAATCGAGGAGGATAATGAATGGTTGTAAATAACAATAAACAAACAACTAGAATCGAGGAGGAGAATGAATGGTTGTAAATAACAATAATAACCTAATGAATGACATATTGTTGTACATTAACATAGAATTATGAAGAGTATAGAAAATTATTTGTTGTTGTTTTGTTTGATGTGAAAGCGTTCCGGAAGTACAAAGTTTCCCACTTTGTCTGTATTGGTATACATTGAACATCAATCAGCATATTTGACCACATATCCTCAATGATAATATTAGTTTGATACTTTTTAAGCCTGAAAAATCACGCAGTCGGTTTTATCGTTTGAATTGTTTCATATTTAGTCAAGTTGTGACCTTTTATTGGTTACTACAAGGTATGGTTTTAACTTATTGTTGAAGGTCGTGCGATGATCTGTAGTGATCACTTCACGTGCTTTGATATTCTTTTTTTTTTATCAAAATCATAAAAAAAGTTAAAGGTCGCCATAGGTCTTCAGGAAAAACTGACCAATGCAATGAATCAAACCTGTCCTAAAACAATTACAACCACGGAGGGGAAATTGATGGATATAAATAACAATTCATATAACATAAAAAATGAATAGTGTTGTACCTTGACATAAACTTATAAAGAGAACAGAAACGTGTTTTCTCCGAGTTTTTTTTCTCGTAAAACTAGTTTTCACATTCAGCTAAGCTGCAACATGTACAGAGTATCTGAATACATTTGTGTCCAATCAAAATATTAAAGCTCTGATTTCCGATAATATTACTACTCACATCATGTTAATACTCAATTGGATTTCATTATTATACCAGTAATCCAGTCGTCGACTTTTCTCTCCGATTTGATATATTTGGTATTTTATAATGCCACAGCGCTTATAATATTATTATTATTTAGATGAGATTTGCATATTGCTGGAGGCCACACGTAGACGTTTAGTTGCTCATTTCATAATATTTGGCCCTCATTGGATATTTGTCATTTCGGCAATCAAACAACATCTCCTGAATTTAATATTAAGAGTAAAATTCTTATTTTCCCAATTATAATTTAAAATAGCGTAAGGATTGAAATAAATTGGAACGATATTAAAGTAAAAGCTTAACTACATGTTTGTTTAGAAATTTAAATCATCAAAAAAAATTCACACTTGCTTGAAATTAAAATGCGTATTAACAGCATCAAGACCCAACTGAAGTCACAATAAACTGATGGTAAAGCTTAACTTAAAACAATCGTGGGCAGGTACTTTTAATAGGGAAAGGGGTAAGTATTCACTTACAGCTAAGTAATCGGATCTGTAAATTTACCAGCTGTAATTCTTTGACTGAGTGGGTAGTTATTTGTGTATGTCACTAGACACTGACGCTGCCGACTTATCAATTTTCACCCCTTTTTGAATCCATGCTAGTTCCGCTTGTGTTGTATTAACTTTATTTGTTTCGTTTATAATAATAAGCTATAGGATTTTAGTATCGGTATTCGGTAAACATGTGACACTTCTGTTGCCTATAATTTACACACTTATAAAGATATTAATTGTCAAACCCCGTTGGTTTTGATTTCATGGTTAGCACAATGTATAATCAATAAATTCATTACTTTCTAATTACATACCTTATGAAATAAATAAATATATAAATATATATATATATATATATATGAATTTTCAATCTAGACTTGTTTATATTTATTTCGTTTGGGCTTGTATAACATTTTCTCTCCAGTTTATATGATCCGTTCACCCTATTTTGAATTCAAAGGTCTAACCTTAGTGTAGGTAAATTAAATGGTGGCCGAAATATAATTATTTCTGTGACTGTATCTCGCATTAATTTGTAGAATCCGTTACAATAGATATTTCAGCTGATCTGTAACAATTCCATCTACATGACTAATATATCATGTACTGTATTCCGACGCTAGATTAAAACTGATGAGGAAAGGTAACACTCGGACACCGTAAGCGTTATTATTTGTGAAGCCAAGGTGGTCGAGTGGTTTAGCGCGTCGGTTACAGTGCAGGCTATTTGGTGTCACGATATCTCAGTAGCATGAGTTTGAATCCCGGCGAGGGAAAACAAAACATTTGCTAAAGCAAATGTACAGGTCTCACATTGTTGGTTCAGACATATTTATATATTTATATATATACATACTTTAGTAGATTATTCGATCATGCAAATATACTTCAGTAGATAAGTCAACCATGTTGTATAGTGTAATTATTCTTTTATCTAATTCAGTTGATAGTATATATATGTATAGAATAATATTTATGTAATACCTTTAATTTATCAACTTCCTTAGCCAAAGTTGACATTAGATGGATTTTGTTATTATCTTAGGTCTTTTTTTGTTGTTGTATATAGTTGATCAGCTTACCACACAAATCATGCAAATGGTGATACAAACATGAAACTTTGTAAGAACACGCCTTAAGATGTATATAATCATATCAAGGGGGTTGCCACGAAAAAAATCATCCCATCACAGCTGCCATCTTTGATTTTCAAATTGACATCTAATCAGGTAAAAGACATCAAATGTATGTTCTCTTCTGCATACATATTGCTTGTATTTTATTCAAAATGTTATAAGATGAAATGAATGAAGGTTTCTTTGTCTTATTTTAGCAATTAAAACATCATTTCCGGTAAAATATTGGTCAATAACTCACTTTCGTTTTTATTAATATTATCCTGATTATTACGAATACATAACATGCATAAGACAAAACCAGAACCAGTTATTCTTCTCGAGGATGTTCCTGCCATTATTAACTACGACTACCTATTCCTGAGTTTATAGAATGGGTATTATTGTAATCACGAGGAAGAAGACACAATGATATTTGTTCATATCAAATGTGCAGCTAACCTTTTTTCAACATTATAAGATGAAAAAAAGTTGGGTTGCATTCAGAAATGGAAAAGACCTGCTAGATTGCTTTCGATTAACTATATTGATCATGCTCTTGATTCTGAATCAGAGGTTTGGGCCATTTTTCCACGCTCCTCTGAATATGACACTGTCTTCACTTTTCGTGGGAAGGGAAATATTTGATGTTCTCACTTAGGTGTTTGGCTAGGTGTTTGGGGGAGAAGCTGACATGGAGTTGATATAGGATTATGTTGTAGTTATTTATTTAACAACGTTTGACATCAATAAATCCGGGACTGAATTGTTTGTAAGCAAACTAAGACAGTATGACACAATTCAATCCGCAAGAACTGCACTGTTTGGACTCACCAAACGAACTGCATTACAAGGTATTCATGTATGAGGACAGCATAAATAACAATCTAAAGGGTAATTTTTCAAGAACGACCACCCAACTTCGCATTTGAACTGTGTTTTATGGTAATAAGCATTGTGTATACGGAGTTTCACCAACTTTGGTTGAGGCAACATAAAATTAGAGAAGGGAAACTAAAGACGTACGTACGTACGGACAAGGGTAACACTTATTGCCCACTCCGAAGCGGCGGGGAATAAAAATTTCGAACGTTTTTATACTCAAATTGTGCATACCCGACACATTCCCGATTATCCCTACGACCCATATACGATCAGGTCGATCTGGTCTGGTCGAGATCAGGCTGAGATCGTGAATATTTGAATTGGTCTAGCTAGTCGAGTAAAGATCATGTAACGATCGTGAATTGATCGGAACTATTGAATAAGTATTCATTTTGTTGTCGGGATGGAGTCGCGATGGAGTCGTGAATGGTCGAGTTAAGGTCGTGTACAGTCGGATGGCGATCGGGTAGAAGTCGTAAACAGGCCCGATCAAGAATATGGTTGAGCTTGGTCGTTGAAATTTGGACAATCGGGATCATCGAGTTGATCTGATCGGCAGTGTGAAACTAGCTTTAGTAAAATCTGTGCTCGACTTGGTCGAGCACAAAATATGGTCTTTTCTCACTCTTGGCAGTTTGTAGTGCTCATAATAGCTCTTCTATTGTAATCGGCTTTGAGTTAAATCCAGAAAAGAGCTTCTGACGGAGGACATTTATGTTGTTTTTATTTTAGTGACGAATTTTAACTTTTTTTTATTTACAGTTCAAATAAATTTATTTCTTTTGGTAACAACTTTTTTTTAATTTCATTTCACATCCAATGTCCCTCTGTTCAGACGATACTATTTCGCTATGTTAAGCTTATAAACTTATATTCAAATACAGAATAAAGTTTATCGTTCTGCTATAATTATATGAGGTTATTTGTAATGAGTATTCTTAATTATTCCAATAATCCAATATTAAAAGTTTGGATAAGCATATTACATATAAGCTACATGTATATTAATTAATGCATGTGCTGAAATTCCCTTTTTTCCTTTGATATTTTATCATTTGAGTTATTTTGCGTAATCAATATTTACTTTAACTTCAGTCTATTTTGATTTGTTTGTTTGATCTAACCCATTTTTAATCGATTTAAGAGGGTAGACCTTGGTTCAGAGAGATAACTCTTTCAGTTAAGCGTTTGTAAAAGTCAAGTTCATCAATGTATTTTAAGCATTTACTTGAAACAGATTGAAAATAATCTATGTAACCTAGAAGCTTAGAATATATTTTTGAAAATGGTTGACACAAACATACTGATGATTTTAAGAGTTATTTCTCTTAATCTAGGTCTACCTCCTTAAATCAGCAACCTTCCAAACTGTTACTGTAGTAAATGGAGTGGTAACTTATTCATAGAAATTCTTTCTTTTAATTTATAAATAGCAATGGGATACTAAATAATCCAGAGCATATTTTACGTACACTCTTCATTATCAAGTAATATGCAATCATTCAATTTCATTTGTCGAAAGCACTAAAATTTATTTTAACTCAACGAAATCTCATGTCAAAGATACCACGCTTATAATTTGATACTCCAGCGATCTGACAACGGCACTAGAATTTAAAGTGTGAAAGGCCAAACAATTAAGAAGTTGAAAACCATTGAAAATCAATATTTATTTTTATTATACTTCCTGTAAGAATGTTCTTCTATAGAAAAATTGCTCTATTTTTGCATAGTTTTTTAAAGAAATATATAGCGTTAACTGCACTATGCGAAAATAGTAGGCCTTGCTGTTGCAACAGACTATTGATTTTCATGTCAATCATTGTCAATTTCACGTGCAAAGGCGGAGCTTAGTTGCTTTGACAGACAAGTGGGTTGGATTTATGAGCATAGCAATTAATAAACTATTACAATTGAACAATCAGGGGAAAATAGAAGATATATTCATTTTAATTTCTCTGACATTTTAAGAGACTTTAAATTACTGTAGTTTCTGTTAGAACGTTTTTATTCTTTGTTTACTTCTGCTTACTGCCGTTGAAGCCAACATTATTTGAATACTTTAGAAGTCATTTGTTTACAGATAAATAGTTATATATGGTCCGTTATCATTGGTTTTTTTTGTAAGTTATTGAGTTATATGAGTATTGTGTTAATACTGCAACTTAAATTAATAAATCATAGCTTTTTTAATCGTAACACAAATGTCAAACTTTTTTTATCCATTAATGGACCCCTGATTGTGGAAAAAGTGTTCCATGATGAAATTGACATTATATAAAATATAGATATGCTTCTATATTTAGGAAATAAACACAACTAGTTGCAGTATAAATACATCTATATGCAGAGTTACAAAAAGCGCATTTTTGTACACTGAAAAACACTACTGTCACTATTCCAAATAGTAAACAGTCAGTATAATAATGATATTAATGTTGTGTTTAACATTGACTATGGAAAATAGTAGCCAGGGTTTGAGACAATAGTGCACTCCCCTTCGGGTCGTGCACTATTGTCTCTCACCCTGGCTACTATTTTCGCATAGTCAATGTTAAACACAACATTATTATATAAATAGTTGATATGTTGTATTCAGCATTGTTCTTATTTATTATCACCAGGAACACATAATTCCCTAAAATATTGTAATACAATAATGTAAAGATATAAGAACAACAAAATATCCATGAATATGTTTTCCTCAATCCATGAAAATGGGCATTTACTAAAATAAATAAATCTTCACATCGCTTTTCTACCCCAGAAAGGGATACCTTACGTATATTTGGCAAAACTTTCTGAGGTTTGATATATCGATGTTTTTCAGATTCGTCCTTTATTTGACCATTCTTACTTTTTTTATTTGAATAGATAAGTAGATGAAACGCGCATCTAGCGTACATAATTTTAATCCTAGTAAATTTTATGTGACACTATTTTGCAGTGATCAAATTCTTAAAATGAAATAACTTTTTTTT
Source organism: Mytilus galloprovincialis (assembly GCF_965363235.1). Taxonomy (NCBI): domain Eukaryota; kingdom Metazoa; phylum Mollusca; class Bivalvia; order Mytilida; family Mytilidae; genus Mytilus; species Mytilus galloprovincialis. The sequence goes on along the minus strand of NC_134845.1, from coordinate 74,597,233 downwards.
TTTTAATTTTAAGATTTAAATGCTAAAATATTAGAATCGGTCAATCGTACATCAAGTAAACGAAACTTTTTGTCGGGAGATGATCAGATTTATTTTCTTCATTTTTTCCCTTTTTTTATTACAATGTCATTTTATTTGATTGATTTTTTTTAGTCATTTTGATTCTTTATCGTTTTCTTAAATAGTAGATAATTCAATCAAGCAGTATATTCTATTTTTTCATTAATCTATTACAGTTGATATTATGTGCTCTAGATATATGTTCTATATTTATTGCTGATGACTATTGACTGCCTCGATGCTTGGTCACATGGCAGCGTGTTTGCCTCGAGTTTGTGATATTATGGATTGGAACCCAGGCCTGGTCAAAACAAAGACTTTCACAAAGGTATTTGCTTCTTCTCCGCAAAACACGGGTTATCTCGTAGTAGTATGTGACATGCAAACAGTTTCCTCTTGAACTAGCACGTTAAGAAAACGGCTCAATGTATATAATTCATAAATTAAATCATAGAGACCTGGGTTTGAAGTCATAAAACTTTGCTCAGTGCTCGGAGAACAAAAAATCATGCTCGAAACATAAAATCCAGCCGCTTGATGGTTGATTTTGGAGTATGAGTACAAAAATCATTATAGAGATCAGGATTTAAAATAAACAATCGTCTACAAAACACTCAATGTAATGTTGAATCAAAGAAATGAAACGGCCAAAACTTACTTACACCACTGGGTCGATGCCACTGCTGGTGGACGTTTCGTCCCCGAGGGTATCCCCAGCCCAGTAGTCAACTCTTCATCTTTTATATAAGCTTTGGATTTCAAATATTTTGGCCACGAGCATCACTGAAGAGACATGTATGTTCGAAATGCGCATCTGGTGCAAGAAAATCGGTACCGTTAATTTTAGTCAACATTTCGGTGTTGACATGAATATCAATAATGTGGCCCTTTTTATAAATTTCCTGTTTACAAAACTTTAAATTTTACGAAAAACTAAGGATTTTCTTACCCCAGGCATAGATTACCTTAGCAGTATTTGGCACAACTTTTTGGAATTTTGGATACTCAATGAGCGTCACTGATGAGTCTTATGTAGACGAAACGCGCGTCTGGCTTACTAAATTATAATCCTGGTACCTTTGATAACTATTTACTTGAGGAGAATTGAAGACCCAAAATCACGAGAGGATTATGTTATCATGTTTTCGTCCGCGGTATGTATTCAATTTGTCAATTTGTCATTAGAATCTGAAGAGGACTTTTCTAAGTTGCTATTCGCTGTGGTAATAGTTGTTTTTTTTTTTTTTTTTTTTTTTTTTTTTTTTTTTTTTTTTTGTTTTTTTTTTTTTTATAGTAATGAAGATTTTAACATGAAGTTGACCCCATTTTTTTGACAATAGCTACCTATAGTAAATTTCGGAAATTATTGCATTTATTATTGCGATTTTTTTAAGAATGAACAAACCGTGAGTTTTCATTATTGCGATAATCATAATGTCGCATTATTCGCAGTATTTAAAACCTCGCAATCATTACTTATTTTACAGTATCATGACTATCTGTTTTGCTAACACATTGTTGTCAATGTAATGAAATTATTTTGGACTGTCATACAAGTAAGAGGTTTAGCTACCTTTACAAACAAGTTTGATTAACCAATTTTTACATAAGGAAATGCCTGTACCAAGTCAGGAATATTGCACTTGTTTTTCCATTCGTTTGATATGTATGAACCTTTTGATTCTGCCATTTAAAGCTACGTGATATATAAAAATATTAAATTCTGATTCTTTTTTTGTTCAATAAATCTAAAATGCAAGTGGACTAGTAAATAATAATTCACTTTGAGCAGCCAGCATGGTTCAATTTTGTCAAAATAGGCTAAAAAACAATGATGGTGAATTATTCACTAGGAAGTGAATAAATCACACCCCATTTCATCCGTATTCATATGAACTTCAATTTAGCCCCTTAGCTAGAGATGGATAACGCATGAATAGTGCGTGTAACGTTATATAAAAGAAAAGAATGTCAACATTGAAAGTGAAATAAAAGGTAAATCACATAATTCGTTAAAAAAAAAACCCAAAAACATTTGTATACAGGAAATGAATATGCTTAACATATATTTTTAATCTATAAAATGAAATTGAAAAAATCCAATTGCACGATTTTGATATCTATTGATATCTATATTTATGTTCATATCAACTCAATAGTTAATTAAATGGCGTCTTGACTAAAACACACGCGAACAGAAGCTACATTTATTGACCACATGCCCTGTAAATTGTTTATATTAGACTTTTTATTTTTCAGATAAATGTTTTACATCGTTATAAATAAAATATGGGTATTTGAGTCAAATCGGTGAACACGAATTAGACAGCTAGTGCACTTGTATAAAGAACTTTTTGTTTTGAAATTTCCTTGGAGTTTGGTATTTTTGCATATTTTATTTTATGTGTTGGTTATACATGTTATATCAAGTATTCATATTTTGAGACATAATATCCACTGCTTTTGTCATATACATAACATCTGTAAAAACATACGAAATGAAATATGGCTGAATCAAATGATTCAGCTTTTAACCAAAGATCTGTATTGTATGAATTTAACACCTACTGAATATATCGATACATGAAGTGTCAAATTGTTGAATCAGACTTTTTATGTTGTTCTTCTTATTTCGTCAAAATTCGATATAATATCTAACAACCTTTACCTTAACAAGAACAGTGTGATATCAATAGGTACTATAACTATGCTATACTTCTGTAATTGTTATTGTGTGTTATATCATTGAATGTCACTTGTTGTGATCAAAACAAAACTATGTATTATATGATAATAGACAATGCATAGCACAATATAGTTTATTTTACTTTGGTCTGTCCTTGACTTTAGGTTTCCGGAAGTTACCAAATGTAAGGAAGTGATCTTTTATCTAACAACGAGGACGAATAATTGAATGAAATTACCATCACGATAATGATGAAAGATATTAGCTTCTGGTCTGTATACTCCATTTTTACTTAAGTATGGTGTTGTTTACACATTTGATACGTTTACTTTATTTATCTACATTTTACGTAAACGTTTTATTAGTTAAAAGATATTTATTTATAGTGGATTGGGAAACAAGTTTTGTAACTTATATTAATCCCTTTCCACTTTGCAAGAGCGAGTGCTGCCTTGTAGCGGCATTAGCCTGCTCTTTTTCGAAGTCTACAAGGGTGTCTCTAACGTACAAAAGATATAGCTCTCTCTTATCACGGGTCAGCCATTTATCGTCCCCTTCCGATGGGCTATCATCGTATCCTCAAGATCGTACTAACGTTTTACTAACCATACCATTCTTTTGTAAGATTGTTTGTTTGATATTATCAAAATGTTCTACGTACAGTATAAGTATAAAGTAAAATCCAAAAAATACTGAACTGCGAGGAAAATTCAAAACACAAAATCCCTAATCAAATGGCAAAATCAAAAGCTGGTATATGAACTTTGATATATAATTGCGAATTAAATGTATAAGCTTTTTGTTATGTTGTCATTGAGCAGAACAAATTCAAATTTAATCTTGGTGTAGCTCAGTTGTTGCAATACTGAGAATAGGGGAGGAACAAAACAGTCAAATTTTTAAAAAATATATCATGATTTAATAAAAATATACAAAAATGAAATGCACATTATAAAAATATAAATAAATGTAAAGTACAGATGGTGAAAAAATCATACACTTTCATGACATACTATAACGCTATGTCACATATTCATTCGCCTTGTGTAGTCAATAATTTGGAAGGAAACACTGATGCAAAGTATATTCTCCAATATGGAGCATAAGACATATGCAAATAAAATGCTATGTAGATACTTGGTTGATGTGGATGAAACTGACTGAATTTATGTTGTTAAGTTGCTGGTCATATTTAGGCAAAACAGCTATACCACCCATTACTATTTTGACAAAAATGCATTCATTGGTTTTGACATTTTTTATCAGAAGTCTACACGGTCGGATAACACTTTGTTAGTCTGCTTTAACACCTTGTAGTTAGTTTCTAAAATACTCAAATGGATTCAAACGTCAAGCGATGTGGTTTTCTTCTGGGTCATATTAACTGCAGAACTGTCTTCACTTTCGGACTGTTCAAATATTGTATCGGTTGTAGGTTTGTAAGGTTGATATCTGCTTTCAGAGGTAGGAATTCTGATAGATATTGAACCAGATATAAGAGCCGAAGACCTTTTACTAGATGTCTAAAAAAAAACCAAAAAAAAACTTATAATATTCCATGGAAACATTGATAGCATAGGAATTGAAGACTAAAACCCAAATCAAAAGCCTGAATTATGGGTCCAAAAAATGCTACATGTAAAATACAAATTATTTACATAGTATAACTAATAGTGTATACAATTTAGAATATAATGCATAATTGTTTCTAAAAATTTTTTGTAATTATGTTATTTATAATTGATTCAGTCATTTAAAAGAAAATCTTCTGTTGTTACAGAACAACAATAACTTGAATGGTCGACAATCGAACAACACTGCCTTAAGGGGACAAAAACAACAATACATAAAGCGACTGCCGAACAAAATTTACTAAAAAGGGCTGTCAAAAATGAATTCCTTAGGTTATTTAATAGATTTAAATAGATCTTGAATCAAGTTCGGATTTTTACAGAACACAGGAGTTTCTAGGTAGTTATTGTTTTTCAACACTGCGAGCTTCAGATAGTATAGTTAACTTCATTAAATTTGCTAGATTCAGTTTATCGTTTCTGTTTCCTGAGCTCAAATATGATTCGCATTGCACAAATTGCAATGAAAGGACTTCTTCTAATTTTACACATTCAATGAAAAGTGATTCCTTTGCAGTTGTTGTAAAACAAACTTTGGAAATATATTAGTATAATGATTATAAAATGGGACATGATTACATAGTAGTTATTTCGTCTATTTAATAAAAACGTCTCTTAATATTGTAACGCTCTTATTGGGACCATGTTAGCAGTAGGTTGTTGGCTCCTGGCATATATGTTATCATCATACTTTTGTACGTATATACAATTTATGAAAGCCTATGATACCAGTTAATATGATGTACATTTTAGTAATATGACTGTAACACACTTACTGAATGCGATGTAGGTCTTTCATATGCACATGAACATTCGTAGTTTCCGTCCCTACGACTAGCTCGGCAGCAGCAGTACAGAAATATGCAGACAATAACGATGGACGTGCAGCTACAGATGGCAGCTAGAGCCATTGAGTTTGTATGGAATTCTATAGTAATTTCTGGAAACATTCCGAATGAACCTCCATCAGAAGTTCCATTTTGTATTGCGTATGGACGAATTGCTATAAAATAGAAAAAAATACATTAATAAACTATAATTGCGTTAGCGCATTTGGAAATATCTTTACAATGATTAATATCAATTTCTCCTTTGCATTTATTTAGACAATATTTATGAACAAAAGAAGATATGGTGTATATGTTAGGTATTCAGCAACCAATTAATACTAACCACAAATAAATTAAATGAATAATTTTGACAGTAATGTGGTGAAAGCACATTTTACGTGCATTAAAGAGAAAGCTGGTTGCGGTGCAAGAGTTGGTATTTGTTGACTTATTCAATCAATTAAAATGTTAACATACTTTAAATATAAAACAAAGAAAATAGGATTTATCTTAAAGTCCAACATAAGGCGTTTAAAGAGCTGCTTAACAATCACTCTAAATGGTATTGGAAAAATAAGTCCTAGCGTTCAAATAGGCAATGCATGAAATATATCGAGCATCAAAACTAAGTAAGCTTTTAAAGTGCAGCCGAAACCAATTGTTATTGTTCCTTGATTAACTTGGGATACTGTTGTGCGCCTAGCTAAATTAAAAAAGACGCCAAGTGGACAATTACTTAGTCTAAGGAAAATAAACATCTCCATAGTGCTAGAAACATGAATTAAGTACAATTAAAGCAATTAATTCTAGTTGAACCTTGAACTACAATTATTCTAACTAAAGATCGTTTTAATTTTAAATAAAATTACTTACCGTTAGCAATGAGGCTGGTAGTGTTTGGGTGAAGCAAATCTAAAATAAAGATATATTTGACATATTACTTTGATAGATTTCATACATATGTTTATGATATGAGGAAAATTAGTCTGAATTAGTATCTAGGTAAATTCTCTCTTGGAAGTTAAAAACAAATAAAGCATAATATTACAATGCTGATTTGCAATAGATTTTTATCAATATAAATTTTTATTTTTTTTTTATAATAAAGTGAGATATATAAAACATATCTCCATATTCACTTAGGTTCCCATTTATACAGTCTAAATCATAACACAAATCAACTGAGGCCTGGTGCAGCTTAGACAAATACCCTGAAATTGGACTGTGCTACCTTTTCTCCAAATTGGCGGCATTTGTGAGGAAAAAAACACAAAACAAAAAAGAATCAGCTCGAAATAAAGATAATGCGTTGCACCGACTGAAATCATATCATGTTGGTATCGTACTAGGTAGAGACATGCCCCATCACATTGCTATTGTATTGTCCTAAATAAAGATGCAGTGTTAGTAGCTGAATTAGTCGCAATCACCATTGTCTATTATAAAACTGTTATTTCAATAGGAGTTGTAAGAAATCGTACATTGCTTTTGGTTCACAATAGTCAATTTGAAAAAAGTCGATCGCAGTGTATACATTGTTTTTGTACTCTGTAATCAAAATACTTGTAATCAGAGCTTGTATTTGGTTTCAAATCTCAATACAATTATTCAATCGTTTTACTTGTCGACGCTTTAATGAAAATCTCTTAGCTTAAAATAACACAAAAAAAACTTACCACTATTGTCAGTTCCTTGCATCCTCACAGTTAAATGTTTATGTATACGAATCAAATTTTTAATGAGCATTATGCACTATGAAATTTATATAAATATATGGTGTCAAATTAACAAATCCCCGTTTCCATGGTTTTCCTTCACATGTCATGATTGAAAACAAACATCTCCGTCTTCTTCCGTAAACAACAACATTATACAATAACAAAATTAAGGTTACACAACCAAAGGTGATTGATTCTGATTAACACAAACATATTTACTAAAGACGTGGCGATGAATTTCTTACCGGGTTTAGTGAGTCGCGTGTCCATATTGGCATGTTTAATTTCAAGTTATTAATCTATTTAAGTAATCTACTAATTTTAGTTACTTATTTGTTATATCTAATTAACCATTTGTTCTATCAAGTAATCAAACCAATAAACATTCATTTACCAGTAAGAGTAGTATTATCAATTTGTAATGTGAAATAATTTCACCGCATTAACAAATTGATAGTCTCCTTTCCCTAGTTATTACACTGATGCATCAAATTATCGAAATTTGGTAACGGGTCATTATTTTTTTAAATCAAAATTGCAACTGTTACTTCGTTCATCTTATCTTTTCATATATTTGAATGCAATACTGGCATGACAGTAACTGCTAGAAATCCTTTGTAAATTTATGTATCATTGTAATTTTGCTTAGTTTATTTTTTTACCTATTCTGACATCGGACTCTGGGATTCTTTTAAACTGAGTTTTATTGCGCGTATTGTTATATGGTTTGTTATTCTAAATTGGCTAGAGGTGAAGGGTTGACATCTCACAAGACATGTTTTACCCCGCAGCATTTTTGCACGTGTCCCATGTCAGGAGCATCTGGCCTTTGTTAGTCTTGGATTTCAGTATGACGTTCATTTTCACTGACCTAATACACATTTATATTTAGGGACCAGCTGAGGATCAACTCCGGTTGCGGGATTTTCCCGCTAAGTTGAAGTCCTATTGTTGACCTTCGGTTGTTATCTGCTCTTTGGTCGGGTTGTTATCTCTTTTACATATTCCGCGTTTCCGTTCCCAATTTTATAATGCCCATTCCGGACTATATGTATACATTTCTTAAAACTGAGAATGCTTTGCCTGGGGGAAGGTCATCTCAGATGGTTTTGTCTATTTTTGCCAAGGCTTTTTAAACTTGAGACTCTCATCTAATAAATACTTATAAGTTTGGCTTCCCAAACTATAAATCTCGAGCGAAATCGTTGAAGGATATATCAGAAAAACTAACAGTGCAACATCAGGAGGAAAAGGTCACATGCAATGGTTTTGTTTTATCTATCAAGGCTTTTGTAGTTTGATACTGAAAACCTATTACTACTTAAAGTTTGGCTATCTCAACTATTATTTTGGACGCAAACTGTAAAAGCTTATTCCAAAATCACGACGTGTTGTTTGCGAAGGTTAACAACAAGACCGGATCAACGTACGCTAACATAGAAAAAGTAAAATAACATAAATACCAAGCTCCGAGAAAAATTCTGAACGGAAACTCCATAGTTTTTTTTTATAAGCAACATTATTTAAGTTTTGCCTCAGTGAGATTGATAACATTTAACAAAAAAAAATAAGTCTCCTCTAAGCAAAACATATTTCATCTCCCGTCTTAACAACAGTCAGGTGTGAATCGCATTTATTGGAATCTCAATTAGTTTTTCGTAACAAGTTGTGCCTTTTTTAAAAGAGGGACGAAAGATACCAGAGGGGCAGTCAATCTCATAAATCGAAAATAAACTGACAACGCCATGGCTAAAAAAGAAAAAGACAAACAGACAAACAATAGTACACATGACACAACATAGAAAACTACAGAATAAACAACACGAACTAGGGGTGATCTCTGGTGCTCCGGAAGGGTAAGCAGATCTTGCTTCACATGTGGCACCCGTCGTGTTGCTTATGAGATTACAAATCCGGTTAATAGTCTAATTCGGTATGTCACATTTATGAAAGGGGAGGGGATTGTAGTTACGACGTAAGGAACATATCCGATATCATTTGTGGAACGGCTATTCCATAATTATAACAGAGGCATTGCTGAGATGTCATATACAATTTAGAATGTTATACTGGCATGTCAGTAACTGCATATTTAATTTAATTTATTTAAATATGATGTTATTTGCTAATTTATGTATCATTACCATATTTCTTAGTTTCTTTTGTTACTTTATCTAACCTCGAACTCTTGACTTCTTTTAAAGTGAGTTTTATTGTGCGTATTGTTGTGTGTGTGTTTTTTTTATTCTACATTGGCTAGAGGTATAGGAGGAGCGTTGAGATCTCAAAAAACATGTTTAACACCGCATTTTTGCGCCTGTCCCTAAGTCAGAAGTCTATGGCCTTTGTTAGTCTTGAATTCTTTTTTTGATTTTAGTTCATTTATATGTTTTGGAGTGTAGTATGACGTTAGTATGACGTAAATTTTCTCTGAACTAGTACACATTTTTATTTAAGGACCAGCTTAGGACCACTTCCTTTAAGTCTAATTAGCGAACTTCGGAATGTATCTCCCTCATGCAAAGCTCTGATTCCTTTCACGGATTTGGCTATACTTTTTTTACCTTTTGCATTATAGCTCTTTATCTTTTATATAAGCTTTGGATTTCAAATATTATGGCCACGAGCATCACTAAAGAGACATTTATTGTCGAAATGCGCATCTGGTGCAAGAAAATTGGTACCGTTCAGTTTATTGTAACTGCTCTTTGATCTGGTTGTTGTCTCTTTGACATATTCTCCGTTCCATTCTCAATTTTATAATGCCCATTCCGGAATATATGTATACATTTCTTCAAAAAGAGATTGCATTGCCTGGGGAAAAGGTCATCTTAGATGGTTTTGTCTATTTTATCAAGGCTTTTTAAGTTTGAGACTCTCAACTGATAAGTACTTATAAGTTTGGCTTCCCAAACTATAAATCTCGCGCGAAACCGTTGAAAGTTATTCCAAAAAGTGCAACAGCCAGAGGAAAGTGTCACATGAACTGGTTTTGTCTTATCTATCATGGCTTTTGAAGTTTCATACTAAAACCGATTAAAACTTAAAGTTTGGCTTCCTAAACTATAAATCTGGATGCAAACTGTAGAAGGTTATTCCAAAAGCACGTGTTGTGTGCGAAAGTTATCAATAAATATGAATTAACGCACGCCAACATAGAAAAAAATAAAAATAACAAAAATACCGTGCTCCGAGTAAAATTCTTAACGGAAACATCGTACGTTTCTTTTTCCAACATTATTCAAAAAACGAGAGATACCAGAGGGACAGTCAAACTCATAGATCGAAAATAAACTCACAACGCCATGGCTAACAAAGAGTTACAGGCAAATAAAAGTACACAAGACACAACATGGAAAACTAAATTCTAAACACTACGAACCCCACAAAAACTGGGGGTGATCTTAGGTGCTCCGGAAGGGTTAGTCTGTTTTGCCTCAGTTAGATTAATGACTTATTTTAAAAGATCAGTTTCCTCATAGCAAAACATATCTCATCTCCTGTCTTAACAACAGTCAGGTTTAAATCTCATGTATTTTTATTTGTAAATTGCCTTTTATAACAGCAACATCACTGATATATTATTTATCTTAGTTTTTATATTTCGAATTTCTACATTTAATAGAAAGTCATGGAATGATGAACTATAACTTAAATTTAATCACATATTTGATATGACATTTAAAAGAGGTTTGAAGACCTGTTGGTGACCCTCTGCTGTTGTTTTTTTATTTGGTCGGGTTGTTGTCTCTTTGACACATTCCCCATTTCCATTCTCAATTTTATTGAAAGTCAAAGTATTAATTGGCATCCATTTTGTTATTACCTTGGCCATCCAGTGATGACTAATACATTGAGTTTTAACCTTTTATAGAGCCTGCCCTTGCATAATTATCTCTAATTTCAAACTGTAAATAAGCATACATGTCCCCATGTATCGATATACAATACAAGAACGAATTTGAAGTGAGCTGAACCATGAATTGAATTGAATGTTTCTAATATTTAAGATAAGCTGCACTATCTGTTGATTTCAACTGTTCTGGTACTCAATAAAAATGCCACAAGTTCATTTGTCCGTTAATTTCACAATCAACTGTTGAGGTACCGTAAGATTAACGCCTATAAACATTATTAGTTTACTCATTGTGTTTTATTGTCAAACATATATCATTGTAAAAACCAATGCTAGGTCGGATTTTTGATAGCTAAGGACCAACAAAAAGTGACGATTGGAATACGTTAACTAGAAATATATTCCTCATCCTTAGAAATGTATACAGAGAACGACTAAAGAACCGAACTCCACTGCTGACAAGATTCCGGACTTGGGTAAGGCACGTGAACTTTTGATCGCGTAAAAATAGTTATGTTTATATAAATAAAGGCAGTAGTATTATACCGATGTTAAATAGTCATAATTTTAATCAGTGGAATAAGAATGTTTAATATAAACAAGTGCCTAAAATAGTATAGCTCTGTTATTTTTTCCGGATGAATAGATAAGAGAAAAAAAACAAGCAAACCTGAAAGAGACAGTACTGTATCAAAGAACGTTTGTAGCTACTGCAAAAAAAAATCTACAAGAAATTATTCCGTCCTACATTATATCGTTGCTGAAATCATTTCTGAGAAGATTCTTTACTATAGTGTCATATACAGTATTGAAAATCTCGATCATGAGAGATGCGAATACAAACCTGAAAATAGTTACAAAAAAAAAAACAAACAATATTACATAAAGTTCAACCCTAAATTAGGAATCTGTTCAGTGTTTTTATTTTATATCTAACAGCTCTTACTGCCATTACTGCTCTTGTCATTTGCAAAGTTTTTATTGAACACAGATATATTCTTTAATTAATTCAGGACTTTTATAAGACTGGGGTGATTTAAGATGTTATTAAAGTCTTTATTTTTGTTCCAAGGTATGATGGAACGATTGTGTTGTTCGTTGATTACTAACAATAAAAGCAAAACATTGAAAAATAAGAAAACAACCCCTAAAAAACATTTTAATGTTTATAAAGAAAACAACATTTGATAAATTTGTATTCATCTAAAACGCTTCCTGGATTTATCCTCAATAGGAAAGCTCTGTACCATATCTTTGAGATCATAGGGGCATTAAGAAACTCCAAGTATATCTAAGGTCTTGTAAATCACTAAATCCATTCAAGATTGTTTTTCAAAGTCAATAGTCTGTACAAACAAAAAACAACAATAAACAAGGTTTGTAAAAGTTATCATCCCTTATTTGTTTGTTGATTTCGCAATCAACTGTTGAGGTACTTTAAGATTAACGCATATAAAAATTATTAGTTTACTCATTTGGTTTTATTGTCAATACATATATCATTGTAAAAACCAATGCTAGGACGGATTTTTAACAGCTAAGGACCAACAAAAAGTGACGATTTGAATACGTTAACTAGAAATATATCCATCATCCTTAGAAATGTAAACAGAGAACGACTAAAGAACCGAACTCCACTGCTGACAAGTTTCCGGACTTTGGTCAGGCACATGAACTTGTGATCGCGTAAAAATAGTTATGTTTATATAAATAAAGGCAGTAGTATTATACCGATGTTAAATAGTCATAATTTTAATCAGTGGAATAAGAATGTATAATATAAACAAGTGCCTAAAATAGTATAGCTCTGTTATTTTTGCCGGATAAATAGATAAAAGAAAAAAAAAAAACAAGCAAACCAGAAAATGGAAATATTTACACCTGTCCTAAGTCAGGAATCTGATGTACATTAGTTGTCGTTTGTTTATGTAATTTATACGTGTTTCTCGTTTCTCGTTTTTTTAAATTTTATATATATTAGACCGTTGGTTTTCCCGTTTGAATGGTTTTACACCAGTAATTTTGGGGCCCTTTATAGCTTGTTGTTCGATGTGAGCCAAGGCTCCGTATTGAAGGCCGTACATTGATCTATAATGGTTTACTTTTTAAAAATTGTTATTTGGATGGAGAGTTGTCTCATTGGCACTTACACCACATCTTCCTATATCTAAGTACTGTATCAAAGAACGTTTTAGCTACTGCAAAGAAAAAAAAAGCCTACAAGAAATTATTCCGTCCTACATTATATCATTGCTGAAATCATTTCTGAGAAGATTCTTTACTATAGTGTCATATACAGTATAGAAAATCTCGATCATGAGAGATGCAAATACAAACCTGAAAATAGTTACAAAAAAAAAAAAACAATATTACATAAAGTTCAACCCTAAATTAGGAATCTGTTCAGTGTTTTTATTTTATATCTAACAGCTCTTACTGCTATTACTGCTCTTGTCATTTGCAAAGTTTTTATGGAACGCAGATAGATACTTATATTAATTCAGGACTTTTATAAGACTGGGGAGATTTAAGATGTTATTAAAGTCTTTATTTTTGTTCCAAGGTATGATGGAACGATTGTGTTGTTCGTTAATTACTAACAATAAAAGCAAAACATTGAAAAATAAGAAAACAACCCCTAAAAAACATTTTAATGTTTATAAAGAAAACAACATTTGATAAATTTGTATTCATCTGAAACGCTTCCTGGATTTATCCTCAATAGGAAAGCTCTGTACCATATCTTTGAAATCATAGGTGCATTAAGAAACTCCAAGTATATCTAAGGTCTTGTAAATCACTAAATCCATTCAAGATTGTTTTTCAAAGCCAATAGTCTGTAGAAACAAAAAAAACAACAATAAACAAAGAAAAGGGTTTGTAAAAGTGATCATCCCTTATTTGTTTGTTGATTACTCTTTATTACTTTCTTAATATGTTGAATGTTAATGTCGGTCATCTTGTTTTATTACTTTTAGATTATTTTGCTTTCTCTCCTTTAAATGCATTAAGTATAAAAAAGAAGATGTGATATGATTGCCAATGAGAAAACTATCCACAAAAGACCAAAATGACACAGACATTAACAACTATAGGTCACCGTACAGCCTTCAACAATGATCAACGTCCATACGGAATAGTCAGCTGTAAAAGGCCAAAATAAGACAATGTAAAACAATTCAAACGAGAAAACTAACGGCCTTATTTATGTAAATAAATGAACGAAAAGCAAATATTTAACACATAAACACACGACAACCACTGAATTACAGGCTCTTGACTTGGGACAGGCACATACATAAATAATGTGGCGGGGTTAAACATGTTAGCGGGATCTCAACCCTCCCCTAACCTGGGACAGTGGTATAACAGAACAACATAAGAACGAACTATAAAAATCAGTTGAAAAAGTCTTAACTCATCAGATGGACAAAAAACAAATAAGTTTTTCAACTTGAATAATTTGACCTCCTACTGTCAATTATAGGGGAATGAAAATGGTTCTAATCATCTACATGATTTACAGTACGGTCAGCTAGAACATATCTGTTTTTGTAGGAGAAAAATGATCGATGAATTTGGGGCAAGTATAATATGGCATAGTAGTAGTGACTTTTTCATAAATTTGACATCTATAGATCGATGCATATGCACTCTCAGTCTTTGACTTACAAGAAAGCTTACATCAATTTTCAATATAATGTTTGCTTAATGTTCAAGAAGTACAATAGAAATAAGAACAAGAAGACAAAATATAAGTTAAAAATTCAGACAAATTGATTGTAACTAAATAAATAAAAAAATATGACACATAAATAAACAATAGATATAGGAAGCTGTGGTGTGAATGCCAATGAGACAACTCTCCATCCAAATAACAATTTATAAAAGTAAACCATTATAGGTCAATGTACGGTCTTCAACACGGAGCCTTATATAACAGTCACAAATATTTTCAATTATTAATGCATGACAGTATTATCCCAAAGTAGCACTAAATAAATAAATTGTATATTGAAAAAGGAATAAATAGTAAATAGATAAAGACATTGTGCCTGCTTTGATCTAGTGCAAAAAACATCCAGTAGTTATTTTGGAAATTCCAAAGGAAAATAGAACCAACATAGGATTGTCAGGAATTCCTCTTTAGTAAGTGTAAGGGAAGTATATGTTGGGTACATAGCTACTTTTGCATAGGTACTATTTCTGTACCGAAAATCAGGCCTTGAATGCATAAAACTTTGCTCAGTGCCCGGAGCACAAAAATCATGCTCGAAACATTAAATCTAGCAATTTGATTGGTTGATTTTCGAGTCTGAGTACAAAAATCATGCTCGAAAGTTTTATGACCGTGAGGCTAGTAGTACTGGAAATCTACTTTTAATATTCAGTACTATTTTGTTACTTTAAAATTATTGTAATATTTAGGTACCTGTATTTATAGTACTTGATTTTTGGTTGCACGGTTATATTTTCAACATTTTGAAAGTTGCTCAAACATGGAATACTGTGATCATTGTTGATATTATTATTGTACCGATATTTGAAGTACAAATCAAGTACTGGAAAATACAAGTAGCTAAATATTACAATAATTCTAAAGTAAAGAAATAGTACTAAATATTAAAAGTAAATTTTCAGTACTACAGATTTTAGTACAGAAATAGTACCTATGCAAAAGTAGCTGTGTAGACAACATTATACATTTTAACTTTTTTTTGATTCGAGCGTCACTGATGAGTCTTTGTAGACAAAACGCGCGTCTGGCGTATATACAAAATTTAGTCCTGGTATCTATATACAATATAAGATTTAAGGTTATACAACGAATGGTGAATGATTCTGATTAACACAAACAATTTGTCTTCAGAAATGACGACACTATTCCTACAGGGGTTCGTTTGCAACATACCAGTTTGAAGAATTTTTCATACAATGTGATATAACAAATCATTTGTCTTTTTCAACTAAAGAATCTTCAAATTTGCTTTACTTATTTGATACATCAAATAATTAAATGGTGTTTTTTTTCAAGTTATAAAGGAGTAGATTCGGTAAGTGGTATATTTGACCGCGATTATTAAGTTTAATATTTCAGAACATTGTATTTTTTTAAAGTTGATAAAAAGACATGCAAAGAAGTATTTTGGTTAAAGTTATATTCTGAAGCGTTAATATTTACACCCCCACGCTGTAAAATGATTTCAAGAAACTGTTTTAACCTGTTTTTAACCCAAACAGGTTAAAACAGAGTTTTTTTTGCAAAATTTGACAAAGTCTTACTGTTTGCAACCAAATTAATGCCTAAGACAAATAGAGCGCAGGCGTCGACAAACTAAATATTAGTGTCAGATATGTTAAATGCCATAACAAAGATAATGCTAACTGTTTTTTATCCAATAAATCAATGGACATGTTTCCATTTTCATTGAACTTTCGTCGAAAATCAAAATGAGTGCCACTTGTGACATCATGAACAGAGCGCAAGTATGTAAAGAAGTTTCGATATTTTCATTATATTAGCTATGAATAATTTTTGTATTGGTTTATTAAATCTAATTTTAAATTTTAGCCAGAAGTAAAGATTCCTATTGCTATAACCAAAAAAATTAATTATCGGTAATAAATTGTAATATCAGTAATCTGGTATGACATATACTAGTACTCAAACCGTTATAAGAAATTGATAACCTTTCACAATTACCCAAACTGTCATATCCAAACAATTATCACGTGTCACGGCTCAAATACACAAAGATATGAATGTTAACAATAACGGGTCCTTGTATGACCATCCACAATAAGAAAATAATATTCGTATAGTTATCTATAAAAGGCCATAAAATTACAAAATATATTTTTTGGAACACCGAATTTGGAGAATTTAAACATGTTTGTGAGCGATCGACCCATTCTTAGAAAAGAAGAATAGCAACACTTTTAAAAATAAAAAAGTCATATTTGATAAAACAATGATAATGATATTGATTCCTAGCAAACAGCAGATACTATGTTTTGTAATCAGAGTTGTGTTGACTGACTATAACAAGACGTCCTTCACTGGTTCGTTTTGAATACCGTAACACACAACTGATAAGTCTTTAATATATACATTTTGTATAAATAAAGAAATACAAATGAATTGAAAAAAGTAAAATCACCAAATAAACTGAGCATGGAAGAAAATTCAAGAAGGAAAGTCCGTAATCAAATGGCAAAAGCTCAAACACATCAAACAAATGGATAACAACTATCATATTCCTGACTTGGTACAGGTATGTTCTTATGTAGAAAATGGTGGATTAAACCTATCATTTGTATGAAAGTTATTATAGTGACAATGATGTGTGAACAAAACAAATGACATAACAGGTAAAAACATGTCATTAATAGTGGTACAGCATTGTGTTATAATTCAAATCACTATCAAAAGAAATATGTCAACAAAGAGAAAAACAAAAAGGCATAATGACAAAGCATATATAGAAACAAACATAGCATAATAGCACAATGACGGGATGTATAAGTACTGAGCCACGTCAAACGTAATAAACTAAAAATAACGAACTTCTATGAAAATCTAAAATTAAAAGTTCGTTATCCAATTGCAAAATTAAACGCTAAAACACATTAAACAACCGAATAATAACTGTTATATTCCTGACTTGGTATAGGCATTTTCTGATGTAGAAAATGGTGGAATAAATCTGGTTTTATAGCTATCTAAAACTCTCACTTGTATTAAAGTCGCATCAAATTGCATTATATTGACAACGATGTGTGATTAAAACAAACAGACACAATAAGTAGGTACCACCTGAAGCACGCCTCGCTGTGTTGAAGACCCATTGGGGGCTTTCGGCAGTGTTCTGCTCTTTGGTCGGGTTGTTTTCTCTCTGACACATTCTCTATTTCCATTCTCAATTTCAAAAATGTAAAAAATAGAAGTACAGCCGTCAACATTGTGTTATAATCATAATCACTTTGTAAACAAACAGATATGTAAAAGAAGCACAAAAAGGCATATAGACAAAGCACATTAGCAAATATTTTAAAAGACAAGAATACAAAAATGAACGTGTTTTATTGTTTAAGAGAGAAGACACTGAGGGCATTAAAACAATGACTTCAATGACAACATATAACACCACCGCCAACATAAAAACACTTAACAGCAATAACAAAATGCTACACAAACGATAAGCTTGAGCAACAACAAGTCATTCAAAAAAAGGGGGGGGGGAGTAAACTTAGGTGTTCCTGAAAGATAAGTAGATATTGATCTACATATGATCTCAATCATGTTGTTAATGCAAGTAAAACTTTTGTAAAAGTCGCATTTGAAGTTGACAATATAAAGGCATTTTTCTTGTATCAAACAGTCACACAAAGGATTGATCATAAATTCATTAAATCATTTAACTGATTTGATAGAAGTTATTGATTGATTTAAGCTTTCAAGTCTACTCTTTTAAAAAGTTGGCATCAATGTATTTTTTTTTCATTACATTATACACAAAAAATAAAAAGAATGATCAATTTTGTTGGAAAAAACTACAGATCACAAAAAGCACCAGCATTACACGTTTTTCAATAGATTACACCCACGCACAAAGACCAAACCACGAACAATACATTGAAGACAGCCTGTTTGATTTTTTGTTTGTTCTTTTATTGCAATAATTAAGTACTGGCAAGTTAGATAAGTTCTAATATATAGTTAATTCCATTGTCTTGCACTTGATAGTCCACAAATTCATTAGCCCAACAGTATGTTTCACAATCGACAATCCCGCTAATTGGAAACTTATATAAGGTGTGATATTGTCAAGAAAAACATAAACACGTGACTTATTAAAGAGGAGAACTGAAATAATCAGGAATCATTGTTTACCACGAAGGATACATACATATACGAAAATTTATCAAGGCATGTGTAGGAAATTCTTTTGGAAAAACTTATTTGTTAACAACGGTGATACTTATATGAATAAGTTTTAATGATGAACCAAAATTTTCTTACACAGTTTATTTTGTCTTTTGTTTTTTGCGCCCCTTTTGTTTGAATCGAATCAGAACTTTTAAGACAAATGGATACTAAATTTAAAACTGTAGATGACAATACATATATGTGAGAGTAAAACCAAAGTTTATGTTGATATCATATTTACTCTGAAAATAGTCATAAAAATATAAGATAACATGCTAAAGTTTATGTTGATGTCATATTTACTTTGAAAATAGTCATAAAAATATAAGATAACATGCTAAAGTTTATGTTGATGTCATATTTACTTTGAAAATAGTCATAAAATATAAGATAACATGTCATGCATGTAGAATATAAAACAAACTTGGTATTATTGCCAATGAGCGACATAAAGTCACCATCTGGTCGTCAAGTTTGTTATTGGAGCTGAAACGCTTCGTTGATTTGTCCACAATAGGAAAGTTCTGTACCATATCTTTGAAACCATAGGATGAAAGAGAAGCGGAAACAACATGTGAAAATCTAAATCACCAAAAACGGATATGACAATAATATTCTAATTCATCTAAGATCAACTTAGTTTGAAGAAGTTACAACTTCAGTTTCTTAATCATTTGTAAAATTGAAACACAAATATTTGTAAAACGTTTGCATATAATTAGTTGATGATCTTTTATGAAGTAAACTTTAAGACATTTTTGCGTCCAAAGATCTGTCCTCGGTTTGCCTTCATTTGAAAGCCAAGGATGTATAAATACGTTGTAACCATAAGGAATATAAGACTAAGAATTAAACACATCCAGGGAAATCTTTACCAAAAAAAAGTTTGACCCTCAGTATTTTATTATGCTTTGGATTCTGGATTTTTCAAATGCGAATTTTAGAAATAATATTAATCGAATACAGAGCTAATACTACCCTCAAAAACTTGCTCAAACATAACTATTTGAAATGCATTGATGTATTAAGAAACTCCAAGTATATCTAAGGTCTTGTAAATCACTAAATCCATTCAAGATTGTTTTTCAAAGCCAATAGTCTGTAGAAACAAAAAAAAAAAACAACAATAAACAAAGAAAAGGGTTTGTAAAAGTGATCATCCCTTATTTGTTTGTTGATTACTCTTTATTACTTGCTTAATATGTTGAATGTTAATGTCGGCCATCTTGTTTTATAACTTTTAGATTATTTTGCTTCCTCTCCTTTAAATGACTACAGATATGCTTTTCAACTTGAATAATTTGACCTACTGTCAATTAAGGGGAATGAAAATGGTTGTAATCGTCTGAATTATCTATATGATTTACAGTACGGTCACCTAGAACATCTTTGTTTTTGTAGGAGTAAAATGATCGATGAATTTGGGGCAAGTATAATATGGCATAGTAGTAGTGACTTTTTCATAAATTCGACATCTATAGATCGATGCATATGCACCCTCAGTCTTTGACTTACAAGAAAGCTTACATCAATTTTCAATATAATGTTTGCTTAATGTTCAAGAAGTACAATAGAAATAAGAATAAGAAGACAAAATATAAGTTAAAAATTCAGACAAATTGATTGTAACTAAATAAAACAAAAAATATGACACATAAATAAATAATAGATATAGGAAGATGTGGTGTGAGTGCCAATGAGACAACACTCCATCCAAATAACAATTTATAAAAGTAAACCATTATAGGTCAATGTACGGTCTTCACCACGGAGCCTTATATAACAGCCACAAATATTTTCAATTATTAATGCATGACAGTATTATCCCAAAGTAGCACTAAATAAATAAATTGCATATTGAAAAAGGAATAAATAGTAAACAGAGAAAGACATTGTGCCTGCTTTTATCTAGTGCAAAAACATCCAGTAGTTATTTTGGTTGAAATTCCAAAGGAAAATAGAACCAACATAGGATTGTCAGGAATTCCTCTTTAGTAAGTGTAAGGGAAGTATATGTTGGGTACATAGCTACTTTTGCATAGGTACTATTTCTGTACCGAAAATCAGGCCTTGAAGGCATAAAACTTTGCTCAGTGCCCGGAGCACAAAAATCATGCTCGAAACATGAAATCTAGCAATTTGATTGGTTGATTTTCGAGTTTGAGTACAAAAATCATGCTCGAAAGTTTTATGACCGTGAGGCCAGTAGTACTGGAAATCTACTTTTAATATTCAGTACTATTTTGTTACTTTAAAATTATTGTAATATTTAGGTACCTGTATTTATAGTACTTGATTTTTATGCACGGTTACATTTTCAGCATTTTGAAAGTTGCTCAAACATGGAATACTGTGATCATTGTTGGTATTATTATTGTACCGATATTTGAAGTACAAATCAAGTACTGGAAAATACAAGTAGCTAAATATTACAATAATTCTAAAGTAAAGAAATAGTACTAAATATTAAAAGTAAATTTTCAGTACTACAGATTTTAGTACAGAAATAGTACCTATGCAAAAGTAGCTGTGTAGACAACATTATACATTTTAACTTTTTTTTGATTCGAGCGTCACTGATGAGTCTTTTGTAGACGAAACGCGCGTCTGGCGTATATACAAAATTTAGTCCTGGTATCTATATACAATATAAGATTTAAGGTTATACAACGAATGGTGAATGATTCTGATTAACACAAACAATTTGTCTTCAGAAATGACGACACTATTCCTACAGGGGTTCGTTTGCAACATACCAATTTGAAGAATTTTTCATACAATGTGCTATAACAAATCATTTGTCTTTTTCAACTAAAGAATTTTCAAATTTCCTTTACTTATTTGATATATCAAATAATTAAATTGTGTTTTTTTTTCAAGTTATAAAGGAGTAGATTCGGTAAGTGGTATATTTGACCGCGATAATTAAGTTTAATATTTCAGAATATTTTATTTTTTTAAAGTTGATAAAAAGACATGCAAAGACGTATTTTGGTTAAAGTTGTATTCTGAAGCGTTGATTTTTACATCCCAACGCTGTAAAATGATTTAAAAAAAACTGTTTTAACCTGTTTTAACCCAAACAGGTTAACACAGAGTTGTTTTGCAAAATTTGACAAAGTCTTACTGTTTGCAACCAAATTAATGCATACGACAAATAGAGCGCAGGCGTCGACAAACTAAATATTAGTGTCAGAGATATTAAATGCCATAACAAAGATAATGTTTACATTTTTTTGTCAAGGCCTGCGCTCTATGTTTCTTATCCAATAAATCAATGGACATGTTTCCATTCATTTTCATTGAATTTTCGTAAAAATCAAAATGAGTGCTACTTGTGACATTATGAACAGAGCGCAAGTATGTAAAGAAGTTTCGATATTTTCATTATATTGGCTATGAATAATTTTTGTATTGGTCTATTAATTCTAATTTTAAATTTTAGCCAGAAATAAGGATTCCTTTTAAATCTACACTTTTGCTATAACGAAAAAAATAGATTATCGGTAATATATTGTAATATCAGTAATCTGGTATGACATATACTAGTACTTAAACCGTTATAAGAAATTGATAACCTTTCACAATTACCCAAACTGTCATACCCAAACAATTATCACGTGTCACGGTTCAAATACACAAAGATATGAATGTTAACAATAACTGGTCCTTGTATGTCCATCCACAATAATAAAAAAATATTCCGTATTGTTATCTATTAAAGGCCATGAAATTACAAAATATATTTTTGGAACACCGAATTTGGAGGATTTAAACATGCTTGTGAGCGATCGACCAATTCTTGATCTAGAAAAGAAAAATAGCAGCACTTAAAAATAAAAAGTCCTATTTAATAAAACAATGATAATGCTATTGATTCCTATCAAACAGCAGATACTATGTTCTGTAATCAGAGTTGTGCTGACTGACTATAACAAGAAGTCCTTCACTGGTTTGTTTTGAATAGCGTAACATACAACTGATCAGTCTATAATGTATACATTTTGTATAAATAAGGAAATCCAAATGAACTGAAAAAAGTAAAATCACCAGAAAAACTGAGCATGGAAGAAAATTCAAGAAGGAAAGTTTGTAATCAAACGGCAAAATCAAAAGCTCAAACACATCAAACGAATGGATAACAACTGTCATATTCCTGACTTGGTACAGGCATGTTCATATGTAGAAAATGGTAGATTAAATCTATCATTTTTATGACAGTTGCGTAGAATTCTATTATAGTGACAACGATGTGTGAACAAAAAAAAAAAAAAAAAAAAACAGATATAAAAGGTAAAAACATGTCATTAATAGTGGTACAGCATTGTGTTATAATTCAAATCACTATTAAAAGAAATATGTCAACAAAGAGAAAAACAAAAAGGCATAATGACAAAGCATATATGGAAAAACAAACATAGCATAATAGCACAATGACGGGATGTATAAGTACTGAGCCACGTCAAACGTAATATACTAAAAATAACGAACTTCTATGAAAATCTAAAATTAAAAGTCCGTTATCCAATTGCAAAATTAAACGCTAAAACACATTAAACAATTGAATAATAACTGTTATATTCCTGACTTGGTATAGGCATTTTCTGATGTGGAAAATGGTGGAATAACTCTGGTTTTATAGCTATCTAAAACTCTCACTTGTATTAAAGTCGCATTAAATTACATTATATTGACAACGATGTGTGAACAAAACAGACACAATAAGTAGGTACCACCTGAAGCACGCCTCGCTGTGTTGAAGACCCATTGGGGGCTTTCGGCAGTGTTCTGCTCTTTGGTCGGGTTGTTTTCTCTCTGACACATTCTCTATTTCCATTCTCAATTTCAAAAATGTAAAAAATAGAAGTACAGCCGTCAACATTGTGTTATAATCATAATCACTTTGTAAACAAACAGATATGTAAAAGAAGCACAAAAAGGCATATAGACAAAGCACATTAGCAAATATTTTAAAAGACCAAAATACAAGAATGAACGTGTTTTATTGTTTAAGAGAGAAGACACTGAGGGCATTAAAACAATGACTTCAATGACAACATATAACACCAACGCCAACATAAAAACACTTAACAGCAATAACAAAATGCTACACAAACAATAAGCTTGAGCAACAACAAGTCATTCAAAAAAAGGGGGGGGGTGTTAAACTTAGGTGTTCCTGAAAGATAAGTAGATATTGATCTACATATGATCTCAATCATGTTGTTAATGCAAGTAAAACTCTTGTACAAGTCGCATTTGAAGTTGACAATATAAAGGCATTTTTCTTGTATCAAACAGTCACACAAAGGATTGATCATAAATTCATTAAATCATTTAACTGATTTGAAAGACGTTATTGATTGACTTAAGCTTTCAAGTCTACTCTTTTAAAAAGTTGGCATCAATGTATTTTTTTTTCATTACATTATACACAAAAAATAAAAAGAATGATCAATTTTGTTGGAAAAACTACAGATCACAAAAAGCACCAGCATTACACGTTTTTCAATAGATTACACCCACGCACAAAGACAAAACCACGAACAATACATTGAAGACAGCCTGTTTGATTTTTTTGTTCTTTTATTGCATTAATTAAGTACTGGCAAGTTAGATAAGTTCTAATATATAGTTAATTCCATTGTCTTGCACTTGATAGTCCACAAATTCATTAGCCCAACAATATGTTTCACAATCGACAATCCCGCTAATTGGAAACTTATAAAAGGTGTGATATTGTCAAGAAAAACATAAAAAACGTGACTTATTAAAGAGGAGAACTGAAATAATCATGAATAATTGTTTACCACGAAGGATACATACATATACGAAAATTTATCAAGGCATGTGTAGGAAATTCTTTTGGAAAAACTTATTTGTTAACAATGGTGATGCTTATATGAATAAGTTTTAATGATGAACCAACATTTTCTTACACAGTTTATTTTGTCTTTTGTTTTTTGCGCCCCTTTTGTTTGATTCGAATCAGAAATTTTAAGACAAATGGATACTAAATTTAAAACTGTAGCTGATAATACATATATGTGAGAGTAAAACCAAAGTTTATGTTGATGTCATATTTACTTTGAAAATAGTCATAAAAATATAAGATAACATGTCATGCTTGTAGAATAAAAAAAAAAATTGGTATTTTTGCCAATGAGCGACATAAAGTCACCATCTGGTCGTCAAGTTTGTTATTGGAGCTGAAATTATCTGCACACCACTCTAACGAGAAGTTAACATCTCGGCATTATCTATTTCTTGGAAGTTTTTGAAAAGGGAAATCACTTTTTGACGATAATATATTTTTTTAATTTATTGATGGTTGCATAGATTGAAAGATACAAAAGAGAATTTGTGTTGAAATGTGTCGTCAGTCTACTTGCGATTATTCTTTAATTTTTGAAATAGCTACAATATTTAGTTTTGTATCACCGAGGAATATAAAAAAAACATCATTGGGAGTCTCTCCTTAACTTGACAAAAGAAGGTTGCTTAAACTTTTCCAGATCGTATACCATGATACCCGAACAAAGAGAGGAATGTGTTGTTAGGTATAATGTTTTTGTTTAATCTTTTCATTGTAATTGCAATTAGTTTGTCAATAGTTACAGCACGAGTTATAATCTCATGAGTCATTCGTATATGTATCGATCATCCTGAATATGCATGAAATATTTGCCACTGGTTATATTCATCGATCATCCTCAATATGCATGAAATAGGCGTTAAGCAACCAACAATCAATCTATGCATCGACAATAAGAAAAAAAACCAGATTACCTTTAAAGTTTGATACTAGATTAGACATTCTTTCAGGGACGTGTTCAGATGACAATTTTCCAGGAAAGCAAAATTCTGATAACTCATGATTACATTATTTACGATTATTTCAATGACAACAGACAACACCAAGGAAAACATAATTACTTTGAATAGATAAACAACAATTTAAAAATGTTACACAAACCAATAAATCTTGATAAAAAAACAGGGGTTAATGTAAGTGTTCAGGTAGGATAAGTAGATATGATCTTATGTTATTAAGACTCTTGTATAAGTCTAATTTTGAAACGACAATAATTTATAGGAAAAAATACGCAGTTTTTAACGCTCAACCAAGACAGCCAATTGAAACAAATGTTTGATCTTTTGTATTTAATGTCAAATTATGTTAGAAATATTGAAGCTGAAGTAAACAATTTTGAACATAATAATTCAAATATCAGGTCTAGAAAGTTTTATCAGGAATATTGGTTTGCCTTAAAAAAAAGATGCCATATTTATAACAGTCTTGTATTTGTTCTAACAATTAACCACTTGATTGAACAGGTACTCATTGACTTTTGAAGTTTAAAGCAAATATATTAATGTGCAGGCATGTTTACGGTATCGACAATCCATACAGAAGAAGGGGCCGAATTCATGTTAATAAAAGAAACAGCCCTCAAATGATGATAAACAGGTGAACATGATAATAAGCAGGCATTTATTGTGTACCTATAGGTCATGGAAGTATAAACAAAGAGCTGATTTAATAAAATTGAGAATGAATATGTCAAAGAGACAACAATCCGACCAAAGAGCAGATAATTATATAGATCAAAACTGTCCTTGAATTTGAGTTTCTAGGGGTTAAATGTTTATAAGCAGACATTTTCTTGTACCATTAAGTCATGCAACTAGTATAAAGTAGGTTGATCATGTTTAAGGAAACGTGAACTCGTGTGAATTAGGAAGTAATTTATTCTTAATCGGAGGCAAAAGAACAATCCATTAGGTAACTTTTACCATTCTTGCAACTGATAGTACGATTCGTCGATTTAGATGTAATTTACTACAGGAAACACATAATCATGTTTCCCTCTTTCATTTTTCATTTAGTTGCAGCAAGTTGAATTGTTTCTAATCTATATTTTAATCCATTGTTTTAGAAATTATTATTCTACCAGTTGATAAGTTCAACAATGATATTTCACAATCGACTTTTGAAATCCACTAATTAGATAGCTTACTACTGGTATAATATTGTCAAGTCAAAAATAGAAACATGACTAATTAAAGAAGAAAACTGTCCTAATCATAGATCATTGTTTACTAAGAATTATCAATGAAAGGAGATGAAAAGATGATTACACGGAATTGTTTGTCTCTAGTATTGGTCTAGACCTTCAACTTACCAATTTATATAATTGCTTCTTGTTGAAAACACTAAGGAACTTTGCAATTCAGGAAAGTACTTACTCTAGGGATTTAAGTGCAGAAACAGTATTTAAGACATATTTATATTACACGTATATTGTAACGCACAAACTGTAGAACCTGTGACTGATATTTCTGACATTTATAAGTTCTGTGTTTGTAATATGTAAATTGTATATTTATTCATACTATACTAATGAACTGTATTGTGCAAAGTAATGTCACCCCTTTTGATTTTAGCAAAAAAGAAATTTTAAGAGCCATGGTAACTAAATTTAAAATTGGAGACTATTACGTAAATATGAGAGTTGCACCAACGTTTTTTTTATTAAGTAATATTAGAATTTGAACAAAGTCATAAAAAATATAGACAGCATGTCTTTAGTCTTCAATCTAAGCCTAAGAATTTGCATCAAAATGATGTTGAAGAAAGGTGAATTTATCTCCTGCACCACTTAGAAAATACCATATTTTCAAATTAAACTGTCACATTAATTATATTATGTTAGTTCACAGATACCACATGGTTTCTCTCTCAATTTATAGGTGACAATTGTTGAAAGAAGGGATAAAAATGAAATACACAATACCAATCAAGAAATGCATCTTTTTTCCTTTATATAAGACAGCATGTATTTAGTCTTCAATCTATTAATCTATTTAAATCAAGAATTTGCATCAAAATGATGATGAAGAAAAGTGAACTTATCTCCTGCACCACTTAGAAAACACCATATTTCAAATTGAACTGTCACATAAATTATATTATTTTAGTTCACAGAAACCACATGGTTTCTCTCTCAATTTATAGGTGACAATTGTTGCAAGAAGGGAAAAAATGAAATACACAATACCAATCAAGAAATGTATCTTTTTTTCTTTATATATGATTTTAATTTTTTTATACAAAATTTAATTTTTTAAAAGATTAAAATATTTAGAAAAACATTTAAAAATAATTAGGTTTTCAAATAAATCTTAAAAGGCAGGATAAAGAATGCTGTCTTATATTTTTTATGACTTTGTTCAAATTCTAATATTACATAATAAAAAAACGTTGGTGCAAATTATCATGTCCAACGCACACAACTTAAAAGGGGAAAAAATACGCATACTTGATGATCTGCCAATTTCAATGAAGGAGGAGAGATTTTCACTTTTGCACAATGCATACAAAATAAGAAAAAGGGACAAACTACAAACAAGAATTCGAGCAAAGGGGGCCCACATGACATTAGAGACTCGTAAAGATAAATCAGAAGAATGGTTTACATGGGGATAACTGTTGAATTGCAGTTTTATATACTTGTATATATAGTATTCTAAAGATAAAAGCTGGTTACTATAACTATATAAAATGTCATATACATGATACTATTGAGTATATAAATTAACTAAGAATATAAGAAGATATAAATTCAATAATGAATTCTAGAAAACATAATATATTACATTGACACAAGAATTTTGAATTGTTTAGATTTCTTTTCATCGCTTTAGATTGATAGTTCATGTAGTAAGTATAGAAGAAAAAAGAATTGTTGCTTTTTCATTTGGCTTACATTTTATTTTAAGTTATGCTTTTTTATTTTTGCTCAATTTTGTTTGACTAGCTTCATTTGATATATAGTTTTTTTCTTGGCTTTTATTGTTATGTTGAATAAATGCATGCATGCTTTAACTTACATATAGGTATTATATGTTATAATGGGATTTTTAAAAAAATTTTTTGCTTTTTTCGTTACGCATTTTGTGTTCAGGTGTTTATATATCTAGAGAAAATGTAGTCTATTTCAATGTTTGTGAATTTATAAGTTCACCTTAAGAAGTGTATATATAAACAATTGGAGGATGTGTGGGGTGCTTTTTTTTTTACACCTTTAAGACTCTACATTTCTTAAAAATAAATAGTAAGATTGAAATAAAACATTTTGTACCTTCAATACTCAAAAGGCGGTATAAATTTATACCTTAAGGTGAGCTTTAAAAAATAAATATTTAGTTTTTGATCTCAATTATAGTAAATTAACAAATAGTGTATGCTTATTTAAATCCAAAGATGCAAAGTGACACCTCACATGTTGTAGTGATGTGATATAAGCATAAGACAAACCTGACCAGATCAGATAAGGAAGCACAAAACAATGGACATTTTGTGGTTTTAAGGTGCTTCTTGTGTGATCTCTTCTTTTTCATCTAAACAATTATTTAATGTTTAAGCCTAATCTAATAATTATAAGTTTGTAAGAAATGGTGTTTAAATATTGAGATGTAGTACATATTAGTATGCAGATCAGTGCAAAACTTAGTCTGGCCTAATTTTGATATAAAAACAAATTGAGTTATCTCCCCTAGAACACATGTAAATATACATTAAGATCAGAAATATCTTGGTTTCATATTATATGTTTTAAATGTGTTTTTTTGTTTTTGTTTGTTTATGTTATGTATATATTTATTACAAAACAAAGATTTCTGGTATTTGGCATATATATGAATATTTTTTTCAGGAAGTGAAATATTATGAAATCAGTCCTGATGTGTCGTATGAAGTATTGTTTCCTTTGTTTTTACAAATATCATACTTCACAGTTGAAAAACAAATATCATGATGGAAGGAAAAAACATTAAAATAATGTCCTTTAATTGTCAAGGACTTCACATGAAGGAAAAACGGGGAGATATTTTTGATTATCTTCATTCATAAGATTTAAATATATATTGTCTCCAGGATACACACTTTATAGAACAAGATGAAGTTTTGATAAAAAAAACCAATGGAAAGGCCATTGTGTTTTCAATTCATTTGCTTCAAACAACCGTGGAGTTGCTATACTGTTTAAAGATAATTTTGACTATAAAATACACAAAGTTAAAAAAGATGGAGATGGCAATCTGGTGGTATTGAATCTTAATATTGAAGACAAGAGATTTACTCTGATAAATGTTTATGGGCCAAATATTGATACTCCCTGCTTCTATGACAAATTAACAGAAATTATAGATTTCTTTGGAAATCAGCTCTGTATTATTTGCGGGGACTTTAATCTTGTTCAAAATTTCAGCCTTGATACCCATAACTTTATAAATATAAACAATCCAAGATCTAGACAGAAAATTTTAGAAATTAAAGAATATAAGAATCTTGTCGACCTATTCAGAGAAATATACCCTGTTGTTAAAAGGTTTACATGGAGAAGGAAAAACCCTTTTAAACAATCCAGATTAGATTTCTTTTTGATTTCTGAAAGCCTTATAGATGACATTTGTGAAGTAAACATTGCTAATAGCTACAGGGTCAGATCATTCACCAGTGATTTTGACTTTAAAAATAAATGAATTTATAAAAGGCAGATGCCTCTGGAAGTTTAATTAATCTCTCCTTCAAGATCCAGAATATGTAAAACTAATAAAACAAGAAATTACTAACACAGTTGAGCAATATAAAATGCCAGTGCATAGAGGGGATGCTTTACATAGTATTGATAATTAAGATATGGATTTTTCAATTAATGATCAATTATTGTTGGAGACCCTTCTCCTTGAGATTAGAGGTAAGGCTATTTCTTATTCAACATTTATAAAATGAGAAAAGATAAAACAGGAAATCCAACTGACTGAGATACAAAATTTAGAAAATGAGGTAAGTATAGAGGGCACTCTTGATGAAATAGAAGTAAAAAATGTCAACTTAAAATTTTGAGACAAGGTTAAAGGTCAATATGTTAGGTCAAGAACCCAATGGATTGAAGAAGGAGAGAGGCCAACAAATTTCTTTTGTAATTTAGAAACACAAAACTTTGTCAATAAAACTATGAAAAAACTAATTACTGATGAAAATACTGAAGTAGAAAATCAGAAAGAAATCTTAAAACAACCAAAAATATTTTATGAGAAACTTTACAAAAGACAAGAATGCCTTAATAGTTATCAAAGGTACCAGGATTATAATTTAGTACGCCAGACGTGCGTTTCGTCTACATAAGACTCATTAGTGACGCTCATATCAAAATATTTATAAAGCCAAACAAGTACAAAGTTGAAGAGCATTAAGGATTCAAAGTTCCAAAAAGTTGTGCCAAATACGGCTAAGGTAATCTATGCCTGGGATAAGAAAATCCTTAGTTTTTCTAAAAATTCAAAGTTTTGTTAACAGGAAATTTGTTAAAATGATCACATTATTGATATTCATGTCAACACCGAAGTGTTGACTACTTGGCTGGTGATACCCTCGGGGACGAAACGTCCACCAGCAGTGTCATCGACCCAGTGGTGTAAATAGTTATCAAAGGTACCAGGGTTATAATTTAGTACGCCAGACGCGCGTTTCGTCTACATAAGACTCATCAGTGATGCTCATATCAAAATATTTATAAAGCCAAACAAGTACAAAGTTGAAGAGCATTCAGGATTCAAAGTTCCAAAAAGTTGTGCCAAATACGGCTAAGGTAATCTATGCCTGGGATAAGAACATCCTTAGTTTTTCTAAAAATTCAATGTTTTGTTAAGAGGAAATTTATAAAAATGACCACATTATTGATATTCATGTCAACACCGAAGTGTTGACTACTGGGCTGGTGATACCCTCGGGGTCGAAACGTCCACCAGCAGTGGCATTAAAAAAGTAAACCTATCAAGAGAATTACCATCTTTGACATCTAAATTAAATGATACAGAAAAAATATCATAAGAAGGTAACATTTATTTTGCTGAATTAACACAAGCTTTGAAAAGGATGAAAAATAATAAAAGTCCTTGGTCAGATGGTTTTACTGCAGAATTGTTCAAAGTATTTTTGATAGACATTGGAAAGTTTGTTTTGAGGTCAATAAATTATTTATATCAGATAGGAGAAATGTATGTCACACAGAGGCAGGGAGTTATCACATGTATTCCTAACGAAGGCAAGTCAAAACAGTCTTAAAACATTGGCGTCCAATTACACTTTTGAATTCCACATACAAACTAGCTTCGAGTTGTATTGCTGAGAGGATAAAGCCAGTTCTAAACAGAAAAAATAATTCTGATCAAACTTGCTTTATCTGTAGTAGATTTCTCGTGGAGAACTGTAGACTTATATATGATATTTTACAATTTACAGAAGAAAATGATATCCCTGGTATCTTATTACTCATTGATTTTGAGAAGGCCTTTGAATCTATATCATGGGCCTTTCCTTTTGAAACACTGAAGTATATTTATTTTGTAGACTCTATTATGAACTGGATAAAACATTTTATAATGATATTACATCTACTGTCACCCAGAACTGCTGTCTGTCAGACTTTTTCCATGTGGAGAGAGGCTGTAGACAGGGTGCGATGTGCTGAAATATTAGGCATTTTAGTAAGAGGTAGTGACGAGATAAAGGGTATCACGATAGACGATTCAGAGTATATCTTGTCTCAATATGCAGACGACACATCACTTATTTTAGATGGGTCGCCTTCCTCGCTGGATGCACCTCTCCGTATTTTACAATTCTATGCTGAGATATCAGGACTGAAAAATAACTTAGACAAAACAAACGTTATATGGATAGGTAGTAAAAAACATAGTCAAGACAAAATATATGTAAAGTGGGGACTGAAATGGAGTTTCAGTACCTTCAAATTATTGGGTATCACTTTCTGTGTTGATTTGGATAGAATGTTAAATCTAAATTATGCTCCTCTAATACAAGAAATAGAAGAAAAAAAATATTACAAAAATGGTCAAAACAGTCACTTACCCCGTTTGGTAAAATAACAATTATAAAGTCATTAATTATATCGAAATTTAATCATCTGTCCCTGTTCATCCCAGGTCCAGATGATAAAATGATAAGTCAACTTAATAGTAAAATTTATTTATTCATTTGGGATGATAAGCCTGACAAGATAAAGCGGAATCTTCTTTGTCAGGAATACTTCCGAGGGGACCTAAAAATGATTAATTTGAGAAATTTTATACAAGGGTTAAAACTTACTTGGGTTAGAAGATTATTTAAGTCAAAATCTAAATGGATTCAATTATTTACCTCCACCCCAAATTTAAATTTTAAAGAGTTGGCTTATTTTGGAAGGTTTTCATGCCTGGAAAACTATGTCAAAACTCAGACATCCATTTTATTTTGAGGAAGTCATTTCTACATCTATATGGCATAACGAACATATTAAAATTGATAAATGTCAGCGTTTACTATAAAAATTGGGCACATCATGGGGTATGGAGTGTAAATGACCTGTTAGATGAAGATGAAAAAATATTAATGTATGAAAATTTTTAAATTATGTATAATTTCAAACCCATGTTTCTACAGTTTTATGGACTTAAATTAGCACTAAAAAAGTGGCAACAAGACATTGGAATCAACACTGAAAGAGAAAAAAAACCTCAGGCTATTATACCTTTTAACATTAATATTTTCTTCAAGTCCGAAAAGGGCTCAAAGGACATGTATACTATTTTAAATCAAGGAATTTTACCTACAGATTTTGTAGCAGAAAAAATGGGAAGGTATTCTTAACAAAGTTGTAGAAAATTGGAAAAATACACTTGTGTGCTACCAAGGTTTTAAAAAATACTAGGTTATGTTGGTTTAAATATATAGTAATAATTCATTATATTTTAGGGAAAAATGTTCTACTTTTTAAAATGAAGCTTGTTAATTGTAATGTGTGTACATTTTGCAAGGAAGAGCCTAAAACTATAGAACATTTACTTTGGGGTTATCATATTGTTGCCGATATTTGGCACAATCTAAATTCATGGATTTTTTATAAGGTTCTCATCGAAATTCCACTTAATTTGAAAATTGTCATTTTTGGCCTCTATGAAAATTATAGACTGAATTTTATTAAAATTTAAGTTACCTTACTGACGAATTACTTTATTTACATCTGTAAGCTACAAGATGTAAAACCTAATATAAAAGGTCTCCAAAATTACACAAAAGAAAACTTGATTTTAGAGAAACATGTTTCTTCAAAATATTTAAGTGTGCAAGAACATAACTTTTACTGGAACCCCTGGGCTATGGTCATTAATTAAATTTAAACATGTATGTATATGAGCATTTGAAGTTATTTGTATACTGTTATACCATACCATATGTATGCTCATATATTTCTTGCACTACTATTACTATATCAATGAAAGTGTTATTACTATACTTAATCCATAGATTTCTAAGAGTTAGTTCAAAGAATGTTTATTATGCTTATTTATTTCATTTGCTTGCTTATTGTGCCACAAGATAAATATATGTTGATACTTGTAAATTCATGAAGAAAAAAAATAGATTTTAAAAAAGGCAAGATAAACAACATCAAAGAATATTTCCGAAATAAAAGTCAAACACAAAAAATAACAAAAGGGGGAGGGTCAACCCCAAATGTGCCTGTGCATTTTCCTAAAACTTTTAAAGTTAAACAATTTTGAGTTTTAAACATCTGTTTGTTGTAATATCATCACTTGCCTTATCAGTATGAAATGACAGATTTATAGCCCTACATAACCATTTTATAATTGAGAGAAGATATGAAATTTTCACTTTCTTGTTCATGGATATTGGACTGTCTCATGTGTCTTGCTTGTAAAGATGTCAGGTTTGTAATTAGAGCTGAATAATTTTGAGATAAGTCATGTGTTTGTATGTAAATGTTATGTTAGTATCTCGGCATGATTTATTCACTGGAATTTTATGGAAATGAGAAATCCCTTTTTGACGATTATACGTTTTCATAATTTGTTGATTGTTGCAAAAAGATGTATAAGAGTAGATGTGTTTTGAAATGTGCCGTAAATTTCTTGCATTGGTTCTTCAATTTTTGAAATAGATACAATATCTAGTTTTGCACAAAGGAAGAACATAAACAAACATCATTGGGTATATCTTCTCCAGGTTGGTCTATCTTTTCCCGATAGTATACATTGATTCCCGAACACAGCAAAACATTTGCTATTTCTGTAAGTCTTTTCATTGTAATTGCAGTTAGTTTGTCAATAGTTACAGTATGAGCTAGACTCTCAATAGTCATTTTATATACATCGATAATGAGAAAAAACATAGTATCTTTTAAATTTTACACTTATTAAACATTCTTTCAGAGACGTGTTCGGATGACTATTTTCAAAGAAGGCAAAATTCTGATAACCTGTTCATTAGCGTCAAGGAAATGCTCATCACAATAATCAGTTGGTTGATATTGAAAGCCAGAAAATTCATTGGAGTAAAAGTGCATATGGCATCCTGTCTGTAATGAGTTGTTTATCCTAATGACTTTCGAAATAAATTGACATGTATCAACTCTTATTTTGTCTCAAAAGCATAGGTTTCGAAAAGACACAAGTCAACAAAGTATCAATAATTGGTATTGTATTTAACTCTTCTTTGTAATATTTTTTGTAGTGCCTATTTCTTCAAATAAAACTTTTTAGTCTTGCACAAGTACCGATAGAAATTCGCGGCGAAGTCGAACCATTATAAGTATCACATCTGCACTTCGAAAACATTGTTGAAATATCATGGATTTGACAAACTTCGGACGAATTACTGATGAATATATGGGTTCTTATGAACAACAGTTTACTTGGTTTCGGCGTTTTTTTGTAAAATTTATATGCAGAAAACATATGTTAACAAATTGCAGACATTGCATATTTATATTTGTGGATTATAAGGTAAGAAAGAAATTGGTAGAGTGGTCAAACGGATTCACTTTCGGTATTTAACAAACCTTTAATTCCAAGTTAGATAGAATGTTAACAGCGTGAAAACTGTCCTTTTTCGCGAACGTGTATGCCTTCTTTGTGTTTATTCTACGTGTTGTATGAAAAAGGGAACAAACAAAGCAACGTAACGCACAAACACAATCACAAACACAAATATAGACAACTTCTCCTTCGAACTAAACGGCGGAACAAAAGATTGGTCAAATTCCTTTTAACGTCCATGGTAAATTTTAAAAAAAGTATGACAAAAAGAGAAAACATTATTAAATTCAAATAACAAAGCTATCAAAGATACTAGTATTATAATTTAGTACGCCAGACGCGCATTTCGTCTACATAAGACGCATCAGTGACGCTTATGTCAAAATATTTATAAAGCCAAACAAGTACAAATAAAATTTAAGCAAGGAGCAAGTAGATATTCAAGTAAAAAATAAGGTTGTAGCAGTTAGCAATTCAAATAGGTGATTTCAACCATCTTAACATAAGATGTTAAACAGAAAATCTGAAAATAGCAATATATCGGCTCTTGATGATTTAAGTGTAGGAATCAATAACTGCAGACGGTGTTACATATTTTTCATTGTTCATCACATAAATAAAAAGAAATCAGATATCTCATGAACATTGACAGTGTACCGTAACTGAAAAAACCAGTTCAAATATGTTTATTATTATATAATAATCTTTACTTGTCATATAAGTAACATTATACTTGTGACATAAACAAAAGTAACAGCAACAATAAAATAACTGAGTTGAACACACACATATCTAATATTCATAATTTGAAAATAACGGTAAGTTCCAATGTTTTATCAAAGAAATAGAATTATTCACGAAAAGTGATATGAAATGGCTTTTTCTGTATTGACCCTATTTAGATGAACTGGCTCTCGAGTTTTAAGTCTCATGTCCAATACAGCTAACCACTAAACGATACCAATACCAATACCAAAACCAAAAACACAGCTTCTTAAGATATAATGCGAATCATTAATTGTTATATACACTTTAAACATACATCAAAGGAAAATAAATGGCGTTCTTTAGAAGCCCTAACATAAGAGGTCGTAGCAACATTACAGTTTATTTTCCCAGTATTATCGACTGATTTGAGGTTTTACCGTGAGTGTCCTATTTCAGAGTGTGACATAAAAACTGAGTGTAAATTGGCAACAAGTTAAGCATGCATGACTTATGTACTGTTCAAAGGTAGATAACCCAAGCAAATCGCGATAATTTTAAATGATTCGTATCTCAACTATGATTTTAATAAAAATTGAAATATATTATTGCTCTTTCTTCATTATGCTCATGTTGTTTTCTGTATGATATTTTAGATGTATCTATTTATTTACTGTCACAGCTAAATGTTTGCATGATAACATCAGCTTTCTATCATGATTTCGATTTAAATCACGACCTAATCATACACATTCCGCAATTAAGGAAACAACAAAAGCATCAGTGTTGTACTCAGGTCATAAAGCGCGGAGGTTTGACTAGCCATAAAACCAGGTCCAACCCAATATTTTTTCTTAAAATGCATGATGCATTGTCGTTTGATTTTCATTACACTTCAGTGTTCTGTTGTTTTGTTGTTTTCCTTTTATAGTTGGTGTTTCCCTCGGTTTTAGTTGATAACTCGGATTTGTTTTCTCTAAATCGACTTATGACTTTAGTACAGCAGTATACTACTGTTGTCTTCATTTAGATAAAAAATCATTACTTGGTAAAACATTTAACCTTCGTGCCGTTGAAATTTTAACCAAAACAAAACTTAGCTTTTATTGACGAAAATAAAACATTTTTTTCTAAACAGTTAATTTATAAATATGACCATATCAATGATAACTCATGTCAACACATAAGTGCTGACTACTGGGCAGGTGATACCCTCGAGGAATTAAAACTTCACCAGCAGTGCCAATTGAAAGTCCATCTCTAAAATATAGCGACTTTATAATGAAGACATCCGGAGTTTTAGGGAAGCTTTGCATTTGTTATCAATGTCGTTTACTGAAATTTAGTTTTAGGGAAACACAGAGTGAAATACAAATGAAAAAGAGGATACGATACCAAGGACCAGTTTGAACCATTATAATAAAAACAGTATATACAAAAGCAAAACGACGCGGAAAAGACAAAAATAAATATCCCCCAAACAGTACAATTAGAAGACGATTGGGCAATACGATCTCCACAAACAAACGGGACTAAAAAGCAGATGCATCGGTACGGTTCCTGCTATACTAATGACATCCATCATGTTCCACAAGTCAATACAATCTGTTCTGAAAAAAAATATTACTAGTCCGTGGTAATGGCATAACATCTAACATGGATACGGTATCATAATAAATGGCATCTTCCTGGTGTTACATTTAAAGAAATCTTAATTAGTACTGATAAGGTATTTGTTCTTTTCTAGAATAAATAATTTGAATGGACATCGACGCCTTTAATGAAAACAAATGGAACTAATTCTTACAATCTTTATTAACTCTAGAAGTAGAATAAGTGTCTGAACACTATTCAAGTCAAATGTTTTGAACCTAAACTACGAAAAACAAATTGTATATTTGATCTTATACTTATGTTTCTTGTAAGAATTTAAGAGACGTGGTTGCCTCATCATCAAAATAGAACATATGCCACTGCAGATTTGAAACGGTAAAAAAAACTATTAGAAATATTATCAGTTTCAAAAGGAGTTTTTTTGTTTATGATAAATTTGTTTTTAACATAAACCAGAAAATCTTTTAAATATTTTAGATATTTGCAGTTAATAAGAGGTTATATAAAAACGGTACGATATGTATCATTAATGATATAATCCATAAAACAAAAACAAAAATATTTCAAAGAACCGATTTAGACCATCATTAAAATAATCATGATACATGTAAAATTTTAAGTTAACATAATGATGCAACGTACAAATAGAACGTAGCATGCTGACAATTTCCATTCATCTATTTATAATTAACAGCAACGTTGAAGTGTGATATTTGTCAATCAATCGTAATTTACCATTGTCTACATTAAAATAATTTTATCACAAATTGAAATTTGTCTCGATTACAGTTAAAACTTTTTCAACTCAAATTTCTTTTTCCTAAAAAAAAAATAAAGACATTCTAATGCGTGACATTGGTTATACGAAATACTAATGCTTTGGTAAATTTGACATGACTAGAAATCAAGTAAACAAAATGCTAGCGTATTATTTCTTTTTAAATTGATCGCCTTAACCTTTAACTTAATAAAAAAAAATCTTATTTCAGAACTCAAATGCATAAAAAACTTAGAACAAACCGTTTAATGTTATGATTAAGTCCGTTTGTACTTATTTTTTAAAACAAATTAGTATGGAATCCAAAGCTGGCTAAAAAAATATTCTTTTTTTTTTTTTAAGAAATGAGTCTTTTTATCTATTCTATTGTGCCTTTTATGTTGTCATGAAAACATCGTTACCATTTTAGTCTCTGAACAAATTGCTAAAGATAATTCCATCTTAAAATGGCTATGGAAATGATAGTTTAAAAAATTATTTCGGTGTAACATTAAGGTGAATAGTTGCAGTTGCAGGGATGTTTTTACTGTTGCTTAACAAAATTGGTCAGACAGAGCTTCTACATGTAAGGTTCAAAGAACGAATGAACTCATCACAGATACCATTTATTGAACGGAGACAAAAGAATAATCAGTGACGATACAATAAAAATTGTTAAACAGTCTTAATAAAGTAGGGGGCCTCGGTGGCCGAGTGGTCTAAGTAGTTACAACTGTAATCACTAGCCAGTCAACACTGAGGTTGTGAGTTCGAACCCCGCTCGTGCGGGTGCACTCGACTCCAATCTTAAATGACTAGGATTGTCAGTTTTCCTATCGAAGGTCGGTGGTTTTCTCCGGCTACTCCGGCTCCTCCACCAATAAAAACTGGCCGCCACGAAATAGCCCAAAAGCGGTGCTTAAAAGTGGCGTTAAAACACATAAAATCAATCAAACTCAATAAAGTACAAATTTGAAGAGCAACATGCAATCGAACGTAAAGGCGCAATTAGGTTCAAAGCACGAACATGCTATCAGAACACGTTGCAATTACAATTACAAAAAAAAAAAAAAAAAAAACAAAACAGACAAAATATAAACTTGAACAGTTTTATATCAATTGATCTGACCATTAACTCGGCATCAGTGTTTATATGATTAAGTTGGTGGTATAAGGCAGATAACAATATTAAGCCTAAATCGACGTAAATTGCAGAGACAGTGTATCAAATTCAAAAATACCATATCAAACAGAAAGATATAAATCCATATGTTTTTTTTTAAGGAAAACAATACACTTTAAGGTGTAAAATTGCATCCTGTATATTTCTTTCTCATCTTTTCAAAAACAAAAATTGATAAAAGCAAAACAATCTTAATACTTTCAGTTGTTTTGTCTTTTATTAACAACTTCTAAATAATAGAGGGTACTGCAAGTAACAATATATGGGATCCATAAAGATGATATCCGAATGGGATTCATAGAGATGATATTCGAAAACTGAAAATAATATATTGTCACTTTTCGTCGTTATTACGACACGGATGTAGGTTAGTCAGTCGGTAGTTAATTGACTAGGATTGTCAGTTTTCCTATCGAAGGTCAGTGGTTTTCTCCGGGCACTCCGGCTTCCTCCACCAATAAAAACTGGCCGCCACGAAATAGCCCAAAAGCGGTGCTTAAAAGTGACGTTAAAAACACATAAAATCAATCAAACTCAATAAAGTACAAATTTGAAGAGCAACATGCAATCGAACGTAAAGGCATGTCAGTTACCATGGTTGTATAGATCGTTTCAATATCTTTAAAACTACTTGGATAAAACTTCCTAGTTTTTAAAACGACATCTTACTTGTATTCAAATAAACCCCTAGTAAGGGTTGTTTGTTTATACTTCAACCATGTCAATATTAATGTTAAAGTAACTTTATTTTTACTGCTAATTCTAAACCAATGTAGGTAA
The DNA here is from genome assembly GCF_965363235.1 of Mytilus galloprovincialis. Classification (NCBI taxonomy): domain Eukaryota; kingdom Metazoa; phylum Mollusca; class Bivalvia; order Mytilida; family Mytilidae; genus Mytilus; species Mytilus galloprovincialis. Next base: position 74,556,578 of record NC_134845.1, on the reverse strand, counting down.
AACGACAGTTTTTTTTTTATATGTGAAACACTTTCAAACTACATGTAAATCTTTACAAACAGAATATTGCTCTCTTGTACTAACCAAATAATAAACAGTCTTTACTGTATTCCTGTCAAGTAGTGTTGTCATTTTACCAGTATTTTTAACCTTGTTTTATAAGCGGAAGTTTTGGCTAGCTATAAAACCTGGTTTTACTTAAAATGTACTGTACAAAGTCAGGAATATAGAAGCTGTTATCGTGCAGTTCGTTTCTATGTATATTGGCGTTTACTTTTGTTGTAGTTCAGTGTTTCTTTTGTTCTGTTTTTTTCCTCTTCTAGTTGATGTGCTTCCCTCGGTTATAGTTACCCAGATTTGTGTTTGCTAAGCCGAATCTTCACAATTAAACAGCAGTATTCTACTGTTGCCTTTATTTATAACATACGTGTTCTGACCATATATCCAAAATGTTCCTTAACATCTACTGTGTGCAAGTAATATTACACAATTTTAGTGTTTTTGAGGAGGTTTTGCATGCTAGTTTGGGTTACAATTTGCTTTTTTCCAATCTCCACTAATATCGAAAACATAATGCAAACTAAAATGTATTTTTATTTTAATACCATTCTTAGTTTATTTTTTTATTTTTTCAAACGTTAAAAATATGTTTTTGGTTTTCTAATGTTTGGTTACGTGCGGTAATTCAAAGAAAGAGGTGGTGTGCTGGTGGAAATCCATATATATGTATATCATACCATGTCTCCCCCGACCGAATCAGTATCAATGCTGGCGGATAATCAGTCCACGAGGATGCCATCCGTTTAATAGTCAGGGCTTCGGTATTCAGTTGAAATGACATGCATCTCTTTTGCAAACAGATATTTATTGATTTTTGCCCTCCCTACTTTTATTGGATAATACATTGTTCATTCCTCAGGAAAAGTTAACCATAAAAGGTATCATTTGTATCATGTGTTCTGTTTATGTCTCAATTTCTTTAACAAAAGGGAATTAATAGATTCAATAACGGCTTGCCATAGTATTATAAGTATTTCACAAGTAACTGCAATTTTACATATAGACATGGGTTTAGTATGAGTAGCGACATTTAAGTTACTTTAGAATTTACGTTAACATGTCTGTAAGTATAAAACATCCCTTGCTAGTGATTTATCTAAAGTACTAGTAAAATATCGTTTTTAAAACTGAAAAGTAAAAATATTGAAACGATCTATATATTGACCAAGTGTTTACTTACATCAATTACTGACTGCAGTATACATTGGTTTTGATTTTTATACCCTCCATAAGCTAATACATCCCCGTTAACACTATTCGAATATCATCTATGTGAATTCCGTATATTCTAACTTCAGTTACCCTCTATCATTTAGAATAAATTGAAGTTGTTTATAAAAGACACCCGATCCAAACAACTGAAACTATAATACCTAAGATTATTTTGAATTGACCAAAATGCATTTTTTAAAAGATTAGAAATAAGCATACAGGATGCAAATTTACATCGTATATTGTTTTCAGTAAAAAAACATATGTGGAGTTACATATTTTTGTTTGATTATAGGTTTATGCTGAATTGAATCATATATATAGACTTTTAAAAAATCTTGCATCTTTTGGAGGATATCAATCCAGGAAAGTGGAAGGATATCATGTTTACTGGAAGTGGTGCGGCCTAGTAAAAACAGCAAACAGAAAATAGAAAAAAAATGTTTTGACCTCAGGATTACTTAACTTTTTATTCTTCATGGCATGACCCACTTTTTTTTTCGATTAAATCACAATTTCACATTAGTACATACATGATATGAACATGAAAAAAATTTCTATTTAGCATTTTTTATTTTTTTATTTTCAAAGATCAGCTGTTTTGCATGTAAGCCTATGGAGCAGTCAATTACAAGACTGTAACCTGCATACGTCGATCTAGGCAAAATATAGTTACCTCCCTGATGCCGTCGATTTAATCATATTATATTGTGATTAAAAGTTCATTCTTTTGAATGGCATTTACAGTTCCTTACCTTTCTTGATTACACGTTGCTCTTCAACATCGTTCTTTTTTGGACTGTTTAACTTTTTGATATTCTGCGTTACTAATAAGTCTTTTGTAGACGAAGCGCGCGTTTGTCGTTTACAAAAATGGTATCTATGACGATTTTTTTTTCTTTCTTTCATTGAACCTTAAATGATATTGACATTGTACGTTACTTCTATCATAGATGTAATACCCATCGGGTATGGACCTTATATGAACGGATGTTGGTTTTTTTTCTCACTCTTTATCGACACAAGTCTTACCATATTGATAAGAATTCGCAACAGGAAATATATTTTCATCGTCGATGATGCTACAGTGGTTTCTTGCAATTGATACATATCGGGAATTTTGACGGACAATTCTTCTACTTTAAGAACTGCAACCATCGACATGCAGCTTACTTCTAGTGCGAAAGGTTGTCATTTAAATGCAATCCCCTATTTGGTGAAACAAAATTTTAAAATGGGTATTTATTAATTCTCCACTAAGCATGCGCATTAAAGGGGCACTAGCTACGAGACATATAAAAAATATAAAGTTTGATTTTTTTGTTCAATCAATAATGAAAGTAAAATAGTGAAATAACAATTCGCTTTTCGCAGCCAAAAAGGTTCAATTTTGTCAAATTACGCTAAGAAACATTGATAATTAGTAATTCACTTGCAAGTGAATGAGTCGACCTCTTTAAATCCGTATTCATTCTGAACTTCAATTTAACCCCTAGCTAGAGATTGACAACGCATGCATTGTACATGTACTGGTTATTTAAATAAAAAGAATGTCAACAATGAAAGTGAAACTACGGTAAATCATTTGATTACTAATTCGATGCACATAAAATCATTCTTTACGGTTAAAAACAATGAGAAACATCTATTTTTAATCTATAAAATAAAATCAAACAGACCTATAAAAATCCAATTGCACGTGTTGGTTTAATCTATTCATATCTTTATTTATGTTTACATCGCTTATATGGTCATCGATAGTTAATTAGATGGCGTCTGGACTAAAATACATACGAAACGAACCTATATATTATCTACCCCATGCTCTGTAAACTGTTTTGTTAGACTTTTGATAGTTTGAATAAATGTTTTACATTGTTATAAATCAACTATGAGAATTTGAGTCAAATCGGTGACCATGAATTTGACAGCTAGTGCCCCTTTAAGGAATAAAGTAAAGACCATCATAATGATGTGTTTGCATAATTAAGGTGATTTGTCTTTACCTTTGTGTGAGTAAGTTCTCAAATAAAATCAGCGTGAAGTTTGCTACATTACAGGGTATATCAATATCTCATATAAGCATGTAATCGTTCTGAATATACATGTACTATTTGTCATTGAACGTGAAGCATCCATCGTGCTACATCAATCCGCAAACTGGACCCTCTAGACTTCATTAAGGTTCAATTATCGGTGTATTTGTAAAACTACACAAAATTGTACGTCTCAGATAGCATGAGTACTTGCATAAAATCATAGAAATTATATTCTATTGACCGATGAACATACCAAAATATTTCGCTGAATCGAATAAGACAACTGTATCATTTTTTCCATAAGCACTTGTTCAAATCTTTGAACACTGTACTTATAGTTTCCTGAATAGACGTGTTTGTAGAGAATCTGTGCTAATTACTAATGATTAATAACCAATATGTAAAAAGTCGTATTGATTTGCCTAAAGAAATTATGTTATGTCAATGATTAAATGAAATCTCTATGGATTGATATTACTCTCAGATTTTTTTCAATAATGAATTGTCTACTTATATTTGTGAAGCAATGTTCACACAATCCAAGTGAAATGAAGAATAACTGAAATAATAATTCATAACGGGTCAACGATAGAAAGCATGGAATTTTTACCGTAGTGATTGGAAAGATTTTTCACATGGACATAAGATTACGAGTATTTTTTATGCAAACTCTGTATGCATCTTATTCAGATAAGATTTTATGAGAGTTAAGCACTGTCACATATAGTCCAAGATTACTCTGACGTCCAACGGCTGTTTTGTCAGACAAGCTGGGGTCGTGTTGTCTGGCAAAACAGGCGTAGGACGTCAGAGTTATCTCGAACTATGTCACATATATCCATGAGCTGATCAAAAGTCAGGAACTTCGTTTTGTCTTATATCATATTTTTTAAAATGTATGTTGTTTTCCATTTTCAGGAATTTGGTTCTGATAGTAGAACTTTGATAGTCAATGAATGTTGGTTACTTAGAAATTGACATTGTATAGACGCAATGCTTATTGTTGGGTGAAATCTGTGTGTTTAACTTTAGATGTCTTTTCTTTATTTGTGTTTTTGAGTTGTGTTACATTGATGTTTACCCCTCATCATCTCCCTTTATTGATATCATATGCAGTCATAACAAAATATTATCAAATTTGATGTTATTACAGTGGATTCGTTAATTTTCGTGGATACTTGATTTAGTGGTTTTTCAAAAGTGTGCACACAAACCAAAAAAAAAAAAAAACAAACAAACAAACAATTAAAATTCGTTGGATTTTTACTTTAACTAGCATAATCCACAAAAAATTGTATTCAACGAATAATAGTGAATCCAATAGACTTCAAAATATAAACAAAACTAATTCCCATTATAAATGACACTGTTGTGACAAAAAGTGACAATATTCAAAACCGAAAACCCATGATCTGATGTATGCTGCAACAATAAAGTTTAAAGATGACATTAGCAGTCTGAGAAAACACACTTACTTTTGTTATGCCAAACTATGTGTTTTGTTAGGATGTATGTAGAACCTTTTAAAAGTGTTGATAACTGATAAGCATTACAAGTTCATTTAAGCATTAAATCATTCAAATTAAAACCTTATTATTACTGGTAGATACAATACTCGAAAAGGTCATTATACGGTCGCGGTCTTCCTCTGCAATTAAACTCCAACAACGATATCTAAATTCTGACAGCACCACCAAATGCTAAATAAGTAAAAGAAGTGTATGCTATTGAAATGGTATATTGTCAAGAATAATAAAAACACACTAGATTAAAAAAAATCAATTAATTTCCAACTGAGACGACATGTACATGGTAGATACATTTTACATAAACTCAGCTATCACTAGGGTGGTGCTTTAAAAGCGTGTAATGTATTTTACTTTTACACATATGACACGAAGAAACTTGTCAAATCATATTTGTAGGTTTCATACTAAGATCATAATGGTGTGTTGTCTGTTTTTAAATTAAGGCGACTGTAGTTTACCAAATTGAATGTTTAAATCTCATAAATAGATTCGGAAGAGAAAAATCTAAACCTCTTAAAATAATTCGTTAATGAGTTGAGATACCGACATCGATTCCCAATGGTGACAGTAAAATCAGATAGATAGACCTCATCTGATCGGTACTAAGCAATTAAACAAATAACGAAAATACGTAGCATTGCAGTTTCTGAGGTTTAATTCATAGCACTATATAATAAATATACCATGTTTTCCAAGACCAAGACCAAAATATCAATCAGCATACAACTACAATGGATTTAGTGTCACAACGGCATAAGCAGTCTAAGGAAAGCATGACCTTGTGCAATGTCAAAATATAAGTACAGACAAAAAGCTTAAGTAGACATTCAAGTAACTTCCAAAAAGTGTAGCTCCTTTAGGTAAAGTAGCTCTTAATCAGTACTGGTTTGTATGTATATAGTTATGTGATTATTATGCCATCACTCTTGAAACGTCTGCATTTCCAAATCCCTAAATAAGCGAAAATCTGACGCATCTGGTCAGATTATTAGATAAACATGTATCATCTGCTGAAGCTTATTCAATAAACATGTATCGTCTACTGAAGCTTATTCAATAAACATGTATCGTCTACTGAAGCTTATTCAATAAACATGTATCGTCTACTGAAGCGTATTCAATAAAGATGTATCGTCTACTGAAGCGTATTCAATAAACATGTATCGTCTACTGCATGAAGCGTATTCAATAAACATGTATCGTCTACTGAAGCTTATTCAATAAACATGTATCGTCTACTGAAGCTTATTCAATAAACATGTATCGTCTACTGAAGCTTATTCAATAAACATGTATCGTCTACTGAAGCGTATTCAATAAAGATGTATCGTCTACTGAAGCGTATTCAATAAACATGTATCGTCTATTGCATGAAGCGTATTCAATAAACATGTATCGTCTACTGAAGCTTATTCAATAAACATGTATCGTCTACTGAAGCTTATTCAATAAACATGTATCGTCTACTGAAGCTTATTCAATAAACATGTATCGTCTACTGAAGCTTATTCAATAAACATGTATCATCTGTTGAAGCTTATTCAATAAACATGTATCGTCTGTTGCAGCTTATTCGATAAACATGTATCGTCTACTGAAGCTTATTCAATAAACATGTATCATCTGCTGAAGTTTATTCAATAAACATGTATCGTCTGCTGAAGCTTATTCAATAAACATGTATCATCTGCTGAAGCTTATTCATAAAACATGTATCGTCTGCGGAAGCTTATTCAATAAACATGTATCGTCTGCTGAAGCTTATTCAATAAATATGTATCATCTGCTGAAGCTTATTCAATAAACATGTATCGTCTACTGAAGATTAGTCTATAAACATGCAACGTGCTCAAGGTATCGTATCAAAGGGTTTTTTTTACTATAGAAATAAAGGTTTTATAGTTGTTAATTCGGAATGAAATGATGCCTAATAATGTAGAGTCCTGGTTTTATAGACGTTGGAGATGCAATATATTGTGAGATATTTAAACTCCTTTTCGAATGAGTCATGTTGTTAAAGGGACCATCCGAAAACTTGGTCTCTAGATATTATCAACTATGACAAGTGTGTTTGTAAAATATCTAAAGTCGCTTTGATTAGTTTTTTATTTGATGTTGTCTTATAATAAACATAGAACAACTTCGACATTTTAAATTCTGGCCAACATTCAAACACCGTGTTAACAAACATTAACATTTTGTAAATAACGAAATACCCTTTGTTTAAAAATACCATTGCACGTTAATCATCTTATTCCAGGGAAGCTCGTATTCTTTTCATCCTGTTTGTTTCCATGTTTTCGTTTTCAGAAATTGTCTAGATATAGAAATCCTAAAAACAGGCGCCATCTAAAATACGAACAATAAAATCTTGTTCAATGTTACCACTCGGTGGTTCAATTTAAAAGTGTTGGAATTTTATCAGATTATGAAGTTTCAATGGTATTTCCAAACGTCGTGTAATATAAATATTTATATAACAAGACTTTGATAATTTTTAACAAATTTATTTTGCGTATCTTTTGGCATACACGGAATCACATAATATTGACGTAAACATGTACACAAATTCACAAATCTACCACAGCCATATCACATAGAACAACCCTTATTACAACAACCAAATCACAAGAACAGTCGTAGTGATGCCTTACAAATAGTCATATCACATAGAACAGTCATAGTGATGCCTTACAAAAAGTCATATCACAAAGAACAGTCATAGTGGTGTTTTTCTACAACAGTCATATCACAAAAAAGAGTCATAGTTCATCCATTCATTATTGTGTGTCATTTGAGAACAATCAGTGATTGTACTTGACTTCAAGATGAAATCTAATGCCGGACGGATATTTAGTTATAAGATATATGTTATATACCTATTGAAACTGTTGATTTATTTTATTTCTATATTTGACTTTTGACAATTTGTCTATTTTCCGATTGAGCAAAAAAAATTCAGTCAACAAAAAATGTTAATTAAATACATGATAGAGTAAATTTGATTATTACTTGCATTTCTTTTATTTTTAATTCAGTTATGTCCAAATATTATCTGTGCATCATTACTTTCTTTCTATCTCGTTGTTATGGAGTTTTAGTTTGTCGCAGGTGAAAATCAGAAATAGCATCAAATATTGACTTTATTCTGTCAAACACCCGGGGTGTTAATTTTAAGAATTCATATACTTAGTATTAATAACTTCTGTGAAAAAAAACATCATTATATTTTTAACACCTCCATGACACGTGTTTTAACGCCAATACAAAAAAAAAGACAAGTAACTTGGCATCTTGTCTAAAAAGATGGAACAAACATCTGTCATTGACTCTATATCCGGTCTTAAATGCAGATAATAACGTATTTTCCTTTCCAATTTTTTTTTTTGGGGGGGGGGGAGGCGGGAGGGTTAAAAATTATTTTTTTGACCATACTTGATTCAACTATATTCACAAATCTATCTTAAATCACTTTCAATTTAATAATTTTACTATCAAAGTGAAGAAACTGAAAATTACAAGATATTGTGTTGAAAGACGCTTTTGTATTACAACATCAAAACATAAAGATCAATATTATGATATAACCACAGGGTGACATACCTGTTTGTCTCTTATCTACAAAATATGTTTAACAATACATTTAAGTAAATAAAATAAAATCCTCTATCATGAATTATCTATTTTCTTGATGAAATCAGCATGTTAGATTTGAAAGAGAATTCATTGGGACGTTTTGTAGCAGTCGACTTCTTCTATGCAAAGAAATTTATTATGAACTATTTTTTATAAAATTTCTTTTAAGAATTTACACGGTTTCATTTCTAAACATAACATTAACGTTGTAAAAAAATTTCAAAACAGGAATTAAGGCCTTGAAATTTACAACTTTATCTGGTGTACAACTTCAAAGGTAATGTTCAAAAGAATTGAAGAAATAATTTTGCAGCCTTATTGTTCAACTTGATTTTTGTATGAATTTACGTGGACAGTCCTAAAATAATATTCAGCAGTCGTTGACGTTTTATAATTTCTTGTTATATTTGACTTTTTCTATGTGGATATTTGTTTAACATGTTTTAGGAAGGGGATTACTGGCCAAGATTTCCGTTAATGGCGATTATCATCGTCTCCAGGGAGGCAAGGTGTATTTAAACATAAACTAAACTTAAATACAAAGTACACAATAAAAGATTTCCGAAAGATAAAATTTCAATTTGAAATAAAAATATTTGGCTTTTGAGTACAGTATCAAAAGGCTTTTAGTTACAACGCATGGCGATTTGCCAATTAAATCACCTTGGTTCAGTTTAAAAAGAGAGACATATTTGTATTCATATTTACAAAATGTCGGACAAAAGAACCTTTTGAAAAATTCATCAAATGCATACCTTTTTATTTATCAGATTTTTTTAGAATACGATTTATTTATGCAGCACTACAGGTAAATGAAAAAGTAAATAGATAAAAAATAAAATTTATCCTGAATTAAACATGAAATGATTATGATTCTCTATATACCTTTAAAATCACTTCTGTATTTGGGCAATGTAGGTCAGATAATTTTTTAATGATTTTAACTTTTCCTTGTATATACCTTTCGTCACTTCTCTTTTATGGAATGTGTAGTTGTTAAAAAAAACCCCACAGGGAATGAGGTAATAGTACCACCCGACATAATCGCCTATTAAAAGAGATTTAATCGACACTTTCAATTAACCAGTGAATCGCATATTCAAACTAGCAGGCCTGCTAATCACATATTCAGAACCCTAGGTTGGACCCCTTTAGAGAAAACTTTTTGTTAGTCTATTTATTTTAAAGTTTCGTAGATATGGCATGAAATAGGTGTATAACTAACAATATCGATAATTTATATCATTATCAAAATTTGATAGACGTCAATTGAAAGATTATTAATCCTCCTTAACTCTATATCTCAGTGAAATGCGTCATGGTACATAGAATACATTAAAGTGCAATTTAACAAGTGAAAAACACCCAGACACGGAAACTAGTCTACTTTCTGTGTTCCGACCTTTCGCTTTCTATTTTTTATTTTCTCTTTCAATGAAGGTGCCAGTTTAACAGTTTGTGGTCGGTCAAATATCTGTTCCATGTTTTCGGGGCTTGTTTTATATGTCTGTATAATCTCAAGTTGTAACAGCTGACCTGATAAAATATTAACTTCCTGTTCAAGTGTTTCAAGTTCGTCCGAATATTTACTAAATTCGTTTCTTGCAGCACCATATGATTTTTGACTATTTTCGACTTTTTCTGTCAGCAATGATTTTGCCTGGTCTCTTTCGACCTTTTTATCTTGAACATCTGATAATTCCCTCTCAATAGCTATGAGCAGTTGTTCTAATTCGCGAACTTGTTTTAATAGTTTCTGTCTCTTGATTTGGAGACTGTAGTTTTTCTTCGTTTGTGTCAATGTAAGCTTTAGAAAGTCCGCCATATTAGCTTTTTGTTCTTTTTCTTCATGTTTACTCTTCTTCACGTGTTCGTATCCAGCAATTTGTTCATCTAACTGATTCAGTTCTGATTCAATAGTATGCAGTTTTTCTCTGTTATTTTGCAGTAATATTTGAGTTGATTTAACCGATTTTTCAATTTTCTTTTGCTTTTCTTTTTGATTTTTCAGCACGTCTGATCTCCTTTTTGTTATTGTTCGTGTTTTCCGTATATAATCGTTTACTTCATACATATATTCTTCATCTCTGTTTAACCATTTTCTAGAAATATCACATAGATTACTGATTTTGTTTTCTAGATCTGGTATAAGTCTTAATATGGGAAAAGCTTTCAAATCACATGCAACCAGTAATTTCTCTGAAAATTCGGAATCTTTGAATAAATCCTGGTGTAAACCACTATCTAAACTTTTCAGAAGTAGTCTCGTATTTGTCAACTCGCGTTCTAATTCCGTTATATAACCAGAAATATCCAAGGTATAACGGTTTGAAACTTCTAGATTAATATCATCACTGCTGTAGCTAATGCAACTCTGATTTAACCGATTTAATACACTATTTTGAAATTTTTCAACTAAGGCACGAAAACCATCAACCGTATTTTTGAGATTTTCCCAGAACTCAGTTATCATCGTAATTTCACCTTTGTCATATTCCATTGCTTCTCTGAGTTTATTGATAAGACCAACAAGGCGTGTTTCACTATCTATAATTTCTAACTTTATATTTTTGCGCTTTAATTCATTATTTGCGTTTAACAACTTTTCGTTCACTTGTTTAAGATAGTCTAACTGTTTTTGAGTTAAATTATCTCCCTTTGCCTCCTCGGAACTATAAAAACTTTGTTGCAAACTTTGCACTTCCTGTTCCGAGTCCTGGATCTTGTTTCGGAGGAAGTCCAATCCGTCTAGATACGCTCTCTGAAGGCCAGCTCTGACAGATGTCATTTGCTGTGACTGTTGTCCAACCTCGTTCTACAAAACATAAACAAATACATGTAATTTAAGTATCATCTTAAAACAAAAACATTGTATACCATGTACAGATAAGCTGTTAAAATAGTAGCAATTCAAACAGTTCTGTACCTTTGCCAATAGAATAATATAAACTATGTATATTGAAATCAAGTCTAGACAAGAAAAACATGGGCTTATGAGCTACAAGAGGGGGGATGTACGTGACAGTTAAAAATGCCCCCCCCCCCCCCTCTTGATTGGTTAATGCATGCTTAAGGACTGCAACAAAATTCGTTCCAAAATCTGACGCAGTCGTAGTTGTTTTGTTGTGTTCCCCAACGGCTCATAAAACTACTCAGCTCCGTAGAGATAGCTTTACTGAAACTTATAGAAAAGACAGTACAATCGTACTCTACACGATTAACAATTAGTAGCGAAATATGTCAATGCCGATCTAATACGTATCGAACAATTAATTGCAATCTTGAATGGATACTGAGATTGTATACGAGCGGATATCGGAAAAGCCATTTATAATATAATTGTTTCTATAGTCCTTATAATTGAAAATTATTGATGAGAAACAATGATGAATATCTATTTTAATCAAACAATAGAAACATAGAAGCACAATGCATATTTGTATAATACGTAGTGAGACAGAAAGGGTGCGGAATCAACACAAAGAATGTTAGAGGTTCTTGATTGTATATAGTTACTATTACACCAAAATAAGACCATCGAAGAATACATGTTGATTTCATTTCTTCTCAAACATATCAATCTAATTAAAATATTGATCTCAGATTTCGTTATACTAATTATGAGATATACATACTAAGCAATACTCAATCAAATAACAGGACTACAAAATTATCGGATAGTGCAATAGACCACACTTATATTAAATACGTAGTCCAGAAAGTCTGACTCAGTACAGGCGTACAATGTGGTGAGTTAAATTAGGATCATGAGCGCTCAAACATTGTCTTACTACCCATTGTCTTAACTAAAATTGAGAATGGAAATGGGGAATGTGCCAAAGAGACAACAACCCGACCATAGAAAAAAACAACAGCAGAAGGTCACCAACAGGTCTTCAATGTAGCGAGAAATTCCCGCACCCGGAGGCGTCCTTCAGCTGGCCCCTAAACAAATATATACTAGTGCAGTGATAATGAACGCCATACTAATTTCCAAATTGTACACAAGAAACTAAAATTAAAATAATACAAGACTAACAAAGGCCAGAGGCTCCTGACTTGGGACAGGCGCAAAAATGCGGCGGGGTTAAACATGTTTGTGAGATCTCAACCCTCCCCTATACCTCTAGCCAATGTAGAAAAGTAAACGCATAACGATACGCACATTAAAATTCAGTCCAAGAGAAGTCCAAGTCTGATGTCAGAAGATGTAACCAAAGAAAATAAACAAAATGACAATAATACATAAATAACAACAGACTACTAGCAGTTAACTGACATGCCAGCTCCAGACTTCAATTAAACTGACTGAAAGATTATGATTTCATCATATGAACATCAGGCACAATCCTTCCCGTTAGGGGTTTAGTATCATACCATCATAACATATATGAGAAGAACATAACCCGTGTCATGCCAACAACTGGTTTTTGAATAAATGTGTTTAGTTCCGATGCAAAGACCCTATAAGTGAATCAATATTAACGCCAAACTATGCAATCTTTAATGACCTGACAACATTATCGTAACTATATCCCTTCTTAATAAGTCTATTCAAAGGTTTTGTTAGTTTTTGAGGTGAATACTGACACCTTTGTGCTTTATAAAGAATATTTCCATAAAAAATTGGATGTGAAATACCTGAACGTATAAGAAGTCTGCATGTTGAGCTATATTTACGAATGATGTCCTTATACCGATGATAAAATTTAGTAAATGTTTTGACTAGTTTGTGATATCGAAAACCCTGGTGTAATAATTTTTCGGTAATACATAAATTTCTCTCGTTAAAATCTAAAACATTGTTACATACACGAGCGAATCGTACAAGTTGAGATATATAAACACCGTAAGATGGTGACAAGGGAACGTCACCATCTAAAAATGGATAATTAACGATAGGAAATGAAAAATCATCTCTTTTATCATAAATTTTAGTATTCAGCTTTAGTCCATATATCTTCAAAAGTGAAACGCAATGAAAAAAAACTTCCAAAGAACAACACATGGCCTAGATAGCCTGAATCGATATTGGTATAAATTTCATGGTGTTAAAACAGTTCTCGTGACATCCCCTTCCCCCATTAAGCAAACTATAAACTTTCAATATCGAATAAAGTATAACTAAATCATTACGAGTCACAAATCTACACCACGCATAATCTGTTTTCACATAATTATCTTACAATGGTATTTTTAAACGTATTGTAAAGCATAATAGTATATATAAAGAAGTAACTACTTATCAGGAAAATGGTCTTAGAAGACTTTAATACATAAGTTTATGATGATACTCCAATAGCTATAAAGAGTACTTTTAAAGTATTTCTCTTCTTAATTTTCTACTAGAAATTTCCCATGAAAGGCATTTACAAGGGAATTGTTGATTACTTTTGGATAAATCGAAATGAGAGTGTGAAAAAGTCCTGTACACTTTTATCGAAGACCATTTGTATACAGTATGACTCAACATATAAACGATATCGCTCTGTAAATAACTTTCAATAAGGCTATCGATATTGTGTAATAACAGGTTGTAAATTTTAACGATCATATATCGTATGGGATTACATGATATAAGTCAAGGAAATTTTCCATCTAATCCGTCATTTGTGATATAAAGCACGAATCTCTATTATATCATATGTACACTTGTTAAATGAAATGACAATTCAGCACGGCAAACCTTGCAAAGACAAAGACTATAAATGAAGAACACCTGGATCAAGAAGAAAATGTAAACAATTCAAAACTTCAATTTGTTAAATTAGATATTTAATGTCTTACTGTTAGTATTTTGGATGTAAAGTAACTTATTTGCGGTCTACTCTCCGAATAACGCTGATTTTTAACGGTTTCCCCACTAATAAAATTGACACCGTAGATTTAACCTCCTCAACAGTATAGTTCATTACACACTATTGCTACAAACTTTATGTTGTTGAGTTTCATCTTATTCTTCATTATGTGCTACCGATCGTTAAGGCTTTACAAATGTAATTTTGAAGTAAGTAAATAGTGTATTATTGTCAGATACAGGTATTCATTAATAAGTAATAAAATTGTCACCCTTCAACCCCCGAATTACGAATTCAATCACACCCTCTTCACCTTATTTCGAACGACTAAGAATTTAAGCGAATATATACCAACGCAAACCTTTCAAACTTCTCCTTATTAAAATTTCCCGTACCCTTCCCCTTTACTAATTTTCTAGTACCCTCCCCCTTAACATTTTTTCTCGTACCCTCCCCCTTAACAAATTTTCCCACACACTCCCCTTTAACAATTTAGCAACTTTCTGTGAGATATTTCCTACCTCTCCTTCCATTTCCTCCCCATCCTCCTCATTGAAATAGAAACTTTCTTTGTCCGTATTGTGTTCTAACATTTTATAATCCAATACAATGCGGCTCTATATATTTGTTTGGTAATCAATTCATATCACATTGAAAGGCCATGAACTTGAGAGTTGTTCTCCTTAAAAGGAAGGAAAAAACTCCATTTGTTTCACATTTCAACAACGTACACTGATTTACAACACATATATTCCAGAAGAAGTTACTAAACAACAAAATGAGAAATTTGTGTCACAGCTTATTCATTATAATGTTAAATCCGCCATTTTAAAATATGAAATTCGATCTTATAATTCCAATATCTAATATTTTATATTGTATGGATAACAATAGACTTTGTTCAATAATCCATTGGGGGTTAGGGAGTCATTTTACTTTTTAATCACATAATGTGTTTATACTTTCAGCTCTAATAAAGATAATTGTTAAAAAAAATCTGTGTTGTGAAATATATTAACTGAACCGTAAATTGATTGATACTATTTTTGAACATTTGATAAAAAAATCCATGACTTTTTGTTTGAAGATTTAAATGTAAATATATAGGTTCACGTGTATTGAATCGACTTATCTTTTTGCACAATATTTAAAAAGCTTTTGTTTAAAATCTAAATTCCTCAAGAACAAAGTTGCTAAAATATATTGATTGAGTGTTGCTTATTTAACGTCCAGTTGCGAATGTTTAGTGCATATTCTGAACGAAACACGTTGAAAAAAAAACAATACAATATGTAGGTTCTGCAAGGTTGGAAATGTAGAATGCCACCGGAAGAAAAATAATTTTGGTTAGAGGTTAGAAATTTTATTTTGAGGCAGATCACATACGGACGACTTGGAGAGTTATTGCAATGAATCTCTAACAAAGCTTTGGTTTAACATTTTAGGTGGTGTATACATATACATTGTATTCTCTAATCTATAAATTATTTCAATTTCTTATTTTTTTATAAACATGAAATAAAATACAGTTGATAATTAATCATCTTCATTCAAATGTTATCAATTTCTTAAAATATAAAGTACAGCTAAACTGTGTAACAGATATCAACTCCCACGTCCCCCAAATTTCCATCATACCCAAAACAAAGAAAAAAATATGTATATGTGTCGTCCTATATGCTGAATTGATAACACGAGGTAGACTAAGCAGAAAAAAGTGTTTCAACTAGTAATCATTACAATACATCTTTATAAGAGCTATAAGAAGACAACTTGAACTGTAAATCCGATTAAAATTGTGTAAACATTTAGGTTTTGTAAAAGTCCACTCTATTTTCTTACAGGGATCGCCTCAGCTTACAAAACAAAAAAAAAGAGATTCAGAAACAATGTCATTTGCTTGCAAACATATATCTGCTTTGTAATGATGTTATATTCTTTCTATATCAACAAGTTAAAAAAAAATCTCGTACATTCCCCAGAAAGTTAGAAGTGATGGCCTTGGTCTACTAACATTGGAGATAATACATAAACATTTTAAAACTTTACGGAAGAATAAGTTTAATATGCAATTTTACAAAGGTATAAGGTTACATCATAAGCGGATCGGAATTTAATTCTATTCATTTTTAAGAGGTTTCAATCATTAATTGTCGAGTATTTATAAATGACCTATTGCTCATGGCAATATATATATAAGTGTAAATAATTAATAAAATAGAAACAAATATTTTGTTCGATTTTCAATAAGTCCAAATAGTTATAGCGGTCTTATTGACTGGCACTCTACTATCCTTATCGAGAGTGATGTATAGGTGTTTTCATTCGGATAACGACCAAACAAAAGCTCAAACCGGATCTAAGTATATTATAAGTAAAGAGGACATAAGACCTGCGCAATGTTACGATAGCATGTAAAATAGTCATAAATTTGTCTGAAACAACTACTCGGTACTTACGTTTCCATTATTTTCTTTTCAAAACGTGTGAAACAAATAAGTTTAACTTAGCATTCTTAATAACAGTTGCGTGCTTTAGCTTCGTAATAATAAAGATAATATTGATCTGTTTATTCTTTATATAAGAATTTTAGTATTGAAAGTGTCAAGAAGAAAATAAGAACCAAGTAAATGTGTTCATGTTAGTATTATATGAGACGATAACATCTGATTTACAAAGAAGTTAAAAAATAAATATTTTCGCTTTTCTCTTGTTCTAACAAGAACAATTAGTTTTGATAAACAAAAAAATAAGTGTCTCTATCTCAATTTTTCAGATGCAGTAATACTTGCAGAAGATATTTTGTATTTTTAAAGTTGAGAAGCTGATATCTGAGTTCAATTGGGCATATTTTCACGTAGCATCATGACATCAATCGTTCATTACTGCAAAAAGTAACACTTATACGCCTATGGTACTTTCTAGTTTTGCATTTGACAGTGTCTGTTGAGTTTTGAAGATTAAGCCTATAGATTAAAGAAAATACCAATAATGTAGCAAACCAACAATGTGTAATATAGCTATCGTATCATTTAATCGTTAAAGTCAATATTCATGGGGACGTCTAGAAATCATGCAGTTAAGTTGACAGAAAAGATGAACTAAATATCCTATTGTAAAATCGATCTTGCGTCTGATAAAAGTAGGCATAAAACCGTTTATCACCAGAATGGGTAGATAAACAACCAAAAAGGGCCACAAGCAATCTGTTTACTCACATTTTCGACATTTTCTTTCGGGAATTTCCCTGCGTGGTCATACGGAACATCTTTGGTACGTTTCCTGATTATACTGTTGGCCTTTCTCACATTAGGCCGTTTAGAAGCACCAAGAGTAAGAGCTCCCTTTTGTCCAGTATTCCCGGTAAGACTTGGAAACATAGGCTGGTACATTTTCACAATTTTAAATCAAACTTTGATTTCAAATTCCATATATTTTCTCATCAATTCATGGATGTTCTAATCATTTGTTTTGGTCAATTTTCCAAGTAATTCAAACTAAACACAAGAATGCACAATCAAGAAAAATACCTCCACAACCATTTTAAATCAAAGCAAAATCTACAATCTGTGATCCATTAAATCATCGTCTCGTTCTAATATTCACTGGTTTCTCCCATGTCAACATTCAACAAGTACTTGAAAGACCGAATCAATATTTGAGATTTGTTTGCCGATAGTTCCTTGTTTTCTCAAGATCAAACTATCATGATTACAGTCATTTCCGTATGTTTTCCTATTCGATGAAAGAAATTTACTTTCTTCATTATATCATTTTTTGTTTATATTTGTTCAGTCAGTTTAAATATTTGTTAATTACAAATTATTATACAATTGCTTGACACCTATAGTTGACAGACCATCTTTGTCAATTCCTGTTTTCCCATCGTGCAATTTGAAATTTTCAAGTAAAAACTTTTAAAATTTGTCTTAATTGTTCCAACACCAGGAAATGAATAGACAAACCGATGTATATCCATTTATGATGCAGAAATAGTGATTTTCCAAAGTTTACACAAAATCTTTCCACTCCCTCAAAACACAATTTACATTAACTACACAATAGCCTCGTCAAACTTCGGGTTACCAATGCGCTCTTATGCTAAGTATCTTTTTGTGTCTCTTTAAAACTTGTCATCCGGAAAGATTTATATATCGGAGTTGTATACATATATATTTTATAATGAGGGAACTATTGTCAAACTATGAAGGATAAAGGGATCGTTAAAAAGACTTTAATCTTCTAACAAACAGGTTGGCTTGTATAATTGTCACCTATTGTAGTATAATGTTGATATAGCTGAGCAGATAAAAATAAAATTTGAATTCAAATATTCAAATATTCAAATAAAAAGTCAAGGTTGGGTTTGACAGCAACAAGCTTTTGACAAAAGATATTCTAAATATAGTCTATCTATCTCGGTCTCAATAATGAAACAAACTTGTTAAATAACTTCGAAACAGATATTTGTGTGACATTTCCGACAATATTGATTCTTTCTAAGTACCATTCACACCATTGATACAACTGTTAGATATCTCCGAAGAGATGTGACCAAATGAGTCAATCTTTTAAGTTGATTGTTTTTGTTTGTTTTGAGTGAAGACAAATATTCAAAATCTATCAGCTTTCCATCATGAAACATGCAATAATATAAAAACAAC
Source organism: Mytilus galloprovincialis (assembly GCF_965363235.1). Lineage (NCBI taxonomy): Eukaryota > Metazoa > Mollusca > Bivalvia > Mytilida > Mytilidae > Mytilus > Mytilus galloprovincialis. The sequence continues at coordinate 74,537,640 of NC_134845.1, read as the reverse complement.
CTTTATTTTGAAGCAATTTAAAGCTTTATATAACAGAATCAATCTTTTTTTTTTTAAATATTTCTTGTATAAAACTACGTTTCCGTATACATGAAATGTTTATTCTAAATACAACAATGATTAGGGAGTTTTTTTTATTTATACGCAAATGTTCAAATTTCACCCTTTAATTTGTAATTTCTTAATATCCTTAATATTTTGTAAAATAAGTTCTGTGGTTTGTTCTGACCTCCGATTATAAACCAGAGGACATAAAACAAAAGTATCCCACAACATTGGGGTTATCTGCATAACTTCTGTCTAATGTTGGGCATTTTATCATATTACATTTTATTATAATTATAATTTATAAGGTGTGAATTCCTCTTCATACGTTTAATAATAATGGAAAATTACAAAAGCCTTTTGCACTGCACTGAACACTTCTAATCAAAACGTTGTCATCGCTATTATAGAGACTGATTTTTACAACAATGATAAAAGTTACTTTCGAGAAGTTGCATAGTCATGTGCATGATTGAAATAAAAAAAATACAAGAAATTTGATTGAAAATCTATTTATTTGAATGAATTTCAAAACATGACACGACAATTTAGATTTAATTTAACCCCTGTAAAGAAAAAAGTTAATCTTGTGAAATTTAGGCGGATTAAACTTCATTATATCCCTATACACCCACGACCTTTAATTATATCCTTAATCATTGACATGAGATTAGATATACCGAGTTAAATGTTTCCTATGATCTATCATGGTTCTTGTGTTAATTTCTCGGCGATTTCTTTCACCAGGAGTTCCGAGGAAATAGAATATACACATCCAATAGTGCATTGATAAATTAAGTACTATAAACTTACCCAAAGCAATGATGTAGATTCAACCTTTTCAACTTTTAACCGTTGTCTACAAAGCATACTAGTACTTGTTACTGTACAAACGACTGTCATTGTTTTTCACTTAATTTCAATACTATAATATAGAATTTAAACGTTGATTTGAAAGACAGACCACAGTTACCCTGAAATCCCGGACATCATAGCTATTATTGGCGGGTGTTAAGGATCCAAGATAAATATGTAGCTAGGAATAACAAACACACATAAACACTTCCGTAGTTTAAATAATTCGAATTATTTTATAATCAGGTGTTTTTAAAATTCTTGGAACTTATTGAAGCTGAAAAAAATACTTTAAATCTCATTTACAATAAAAATATGTAAAATGTTCATTTTTATGCATAGGAGATATTAGTAATCTCAAATTTAAAACTTAATAACGCGATTTTTTTTAATTTTAAGTTCATTATCCCCTGAAATCAACACTCTTATTAAAAGTCAGACCGGGAATGCTTCTATAATCGGAGGGGGACTAAACTCAGTGGACTATCACCCAAAAAAGTTCAAGGACTTAATCTTATATGCTGGTATCGAGTTTCAAAACCTTTACAGCCACACTCGCTCGAGTATTATTCAACGGTATTTTAGAAATGAAATTATTTATACAGAATAACGATACTTGCCAGGAAGCACATGCCAAGAATTGAAAAAGTGGCTGCTATAATAAGCTTGCCTTCCATACAGTATGAAACAAAATGTGCTTGGTGAATTTGATCATATCTGGTTCTTTATAACAAGAAAGCAAACGCTCCTTCTAGAGCATTAAGCTCAACTCTTTTAATATGTCCAGTCATTAATTCTTGCAGTTTCAGAAAGGCGTAAAGCAGTTAATATCGTATCGTGAGGTATATGCAACAAATATATAAGTAATGTGAATATTCTACCGTGACATTATTTAGAGAATATTCCACCGTGACATTATTTAGAGAAAGAATATTCCACCGTGACATTATTTAGAGAATATTCCACCGTGACATTATTTAGAGAATATTCCACCGTGATATTATTTAGAGAATATTCCACCGTGACATTATTTAGAGAATATTCCACCGTGACATTATTTAGAAAGAGAAAATGGGTGGATCTTTTTCAAACTAGCGAACAAAGAGAACACTAGTCTTTTGTCACATAATATTTCTTTAACATGCAAATAAAATCTCCCCAACATAAGTGTTACTTTCATAAGAATAAGGATGTGTTATCATAAAATATATGAAACTTTTTCTTTAAATGTATAAACATTTTGTTCTCGCTCCGTTTTTTATACTACCCGTGATCGTGTATAGGTACACAACTTATCCACGAAGTCATCCACATTAACATTCTGCGTGCTATACAGCTTGACTTCAAACTCATATGATGTAGTTTGTTTGGGTGCGGTTTAATTATTACATTGCACTGGTCCTGCATATGCACATTCTTTGTGTACCCAGTTAGGAGAATGTAATTCAGTGGTTGTTTGCAATTTATTTTTTTCGTTAATTGTTTTTAGCATTACTGAGGTCGCCGGATTTCTCTCCTGAAATGTTTCACATTTTGTCATGCAAGGGCCTTTAACAGCTTACGGTATAGTTTTGTCCATTGTTGAAGTCGTATAAAATATATTTAAATGAACGTGTCACGTTTAGTAAATAACACTCAATCAATCATTATAATTTTTGTATAAATATTTTCCATTATATTTCAAAATAACCGAAAATCCAAATCAAGAGATACATGTACGATGAATAATACAAAGGACTATAATAAATAGTGCTGAACAAAAACGGAAGGAATAGCACAGCGCGGTCATATAGCGATGTTTAAATGTCACGTTTTGGATGTTTTATGCTATAAGATGAGATATTTTTCAATCGAAGGCCCTTTACACCCTCTCCTGAATCCGCCACTTTAAAGGAGATGTTTATGATCATAGCTCAACTTGCTGATTATATAAACACATGGTTTTCTTTTTTTCATTTTATAAGACTGTGTATTCAAATATTTCGACATTTGTGCACTGCTTTGCTCGGTATATTACGTCACAAAGTCAATAATCAGTAATGGCAATAACTTTGCATTGATCAACTTTTTAATACATCTTTAATGTATTAAAAGTAGTGGGCCATTTATATATATACAATCAGGTGAAATGTCTTTAATACACACCTTTAAGAATTGAAAAGATTTTATTTTACCATTTAGTTATAGAAAATTCTATCAATGAAATTGATTATCATCTTTTATAAACAAAAGAAAATAAAAATCTTTAATATCTTCAGAAGCGCGTTCTACCATAAAGTTATCTTCATTTTTTTTTTTAATTTCCCTATTATACGCAAACTGAAATTTACTTATATCATATCAAAAACCCAAAGTCATAATGACAAGTATGTGTTATGCATAAATGTATCATTTCAATAAAGAAGAGCGATAATAGTGTGTAGATTTTCAGACCGTGTTTCCACAACTACATATTTTTTTTTATAAGAAATTGCTTTACGCAATAACATTTTCGTTTATAAAGAAATGTTCTTGCGTAAAGTAATCTCTTATAATCTTTCATTGTTTTTTCTATTTCTCCTGATGAATAAAGTCAAAACGAAATTAAATAATAATGATACAATAATCAAGTAACATGAAACGTGGACTAGAACCATAAGATACACGTATGTATGGTAGAGCAGTACAGTAGATTGACTTGAAACAGATCACCAAACCAGCAGTCTCTATAATGACTGTTGCGAAGATTTATTGTTTAAAATGCAGATTCATGAAGTTTTTCGCACTGACTTGATGATACTGCGCTTCTACATTTCAAACCGACAAAAGAAACCTTTGATTTTCGCGCGCTTTCTGTTCAGATGATTTGTACCTAGAAATTAGTATCCCCATAAACCTAGACGTTATAGTGAATGCATAGGCAATCGGATGCATTTCCTTTGCTCGAGTAAGCTCCTTCACGAGTGTGTAAATTTTGGTTTGCATTTTTCATGTTCTTGTCGATTAAAATGTAACCATGTAACTGCGCAACAAAATTATGTACATGCTTGTTTTTTTTTTTACAATGAAAACCAATATATCAAATAATTGCTTAATTCATTCACAATACATTTTTTGTAGTAAAGAGAAAAATATTCTAGAAACTATCCTAAAGTACGACATAAAAGTATCATTTATATACTTGAATACCTCTCTCTCTCTCGTCATTCAGGTACAAATTCATTTTTCAATTAAATGACGTTTAACTTTCAACAGATACAATTAAACGTCAGTTAAGGAATGTATTCATCATACCATTTTAAAGTCATATTTTTCTTAATTATAATATAGCCCCTCTTAATATCAAACTAAATATATTCCCTACACTGAATTTTTCATTCCATTTGGTTATTTAAATGGCGACAAATTTTGTTATTTAGTGGAACAAATTAAAATGTAATGTTTTCCTGTAGAATATAATCCTTCAGTCTAATTATTTACCAATTTTCTACAGATGTGTTTCTGTTTAAAACATGAATAAATCTTATCTGTTTTAATAAGGTAAACGCCATAATTGCTTTAAAAGATTTAGTATCTTTTTACACGTACCATATTAACCCCTTATACAATTTGTACGTTACAGTGAATAGGTGATGTCGTAGAATCAGTGAAAATAATTTTGCAAAATTTATAATTATAACCTAGAATTATACAAAATCAAACACAACACTTTTGATATTTCCTCATTAAAATTCAGAAAATCTATGTAAAACTAAAACAAGTCATTTTTATTGACACACTTACATTAGAATAACAGAGTTTTAATATTTACAACAACAAAATCAAATATGCTATGATTGATCTTTCCGATCTTGTAATAAGTTTACAAGAAACAGTTCATTTATATCGCTATTTAGGTCGATGTCATCAAAAATAGCTCAAACATAGATACATCAATATCATTAGCAAACTTTCACTGCCATCAATGGAGATTCTGTTATCCGGTTTGATTTTTATCGTAACTTTTAATTGGTCATCCACTTATCTAGATATTATGAGATAGTTGCTAACCTAACCAAGTAAGATGTTAATGTAACGGCATATGCTCCTTTTTGGTATTTGTCACGTTCTCTTCATTTAAGCTGCGAGAATTAATCATTAATATGATTTGAAGGAAATGTGGACAAATTTCAAGTAGACAACAATCCACATTAAGATGGATTAGCATTCAATGACAAATCAAATTTATATTCAGTACGAAAACAAGCTAATTTGATATAATCCTGCTTCGTACTAGATCGACACATAAAGCTGGATTTTCAACGTAAATTAAATTTATATTCAGTACGAGAACAAGCTAATTTGATATAATCCTGCTTCGTACTAGATCGACACACAAAACAGGATTTTCAAAGTACTATTTCATAGAAAATCGATAGGCAAATAAGTGCGAGAAGATACCAAGGAGGAAAATAAAATCTATAGTAGGAGAAATAAAATTGATCGTCAAAAAAGTTTGAGAACATATCAAGAGGCCAATCATGATCGATCGTCAATGACGCTGGAGAAGATATCAAGAGGGCAATCATGATCGATCGTCAAAAACGTGGGAGAAAATACGAAGGGAACAATCATGATCAATCGTCAAAACGTTGAAGAAGACACCAATGAAACAATCATGATTGATCTTCAAAGACGTAGGAGATTATACCAAGGGGGCAATCATGATCGATCGTCAAATACGTGGGAGAAGATACCAAGGGGACAATCATGATCAATCGTCAAATCGATGAAGAAGATACCAATGAAACAATCATGATTGATCTTCAAAGTCGTAGGAGATTATACCAAGGGGGCAATCATGATCGATCGTCAAAGAGGTGGAAGAAGATACCAAGGGGTCAATCACGATCGATCGTCAATGACGTGGGAGAAGATAGCAAGAGGGCAATCATGATCGATCGTCAAAAAAATTGAAGAAGATACTAAGAGGGGCAATCATGATTAATCGTCACAGACGTGAGAGAAGATGCCAAGGGGACAATCATGATCGATCGTCTAAGACGCTGGAAAAATATATCAAGGGCACAATCATTATCGATCGTCATAGAGTTGAAAAAGATACCAATGAGACAAGCATGAAAGATTGTCAGAGAAGTTGAAGAAGATGCCAAGGAGACAATCATGATTGATTGCAAACTCGTGGGAAATATACTAAGGGGCCAATGATGATCTACAGTAAAAGACTTTAAAGGAGATACCAAGGGGATAATCATGATCGATCGTCTAAGACGCTTGAGATGATACCAAGGGGCAATCATGATCGATCGTCTAAGACGCTGAAGTAGATACCAAGGGGGCAATCATGATAGATCGTCAATGACGTGGGAGAAGATAGCAAGGCCAATCATGATAAACGGTCTAAGACGGTTGAGAAGATACCAAGAGGGCAATCTTGATTGATCATCTAAGACGCTGGAATAGATACCAAGGGGGCAATCATGATCGATCGTCAAAGAAGTTGAAGAAGATACCAAGAGGGAAATTATGTTCGATCGTCAAAGACGTAGGAGACGATACCAAGAAGGCAAAAAAAAAAAAATCTCAATAGTAAAAGAAAAGATGAAGATACAAAGAAGACAATCTAGTCGGAGAAAAAGGATAACATTCCAAGGGGGAATTTAAATTTGAAATTCAAATAAATGGTGAAAGATACCAAGTGACTATCAATATTGATAGCCTTCACAGATTGCGAATTGATTTATTAGGGGACAATCAAAATTTAGTAAAAGCGTTGGGAGAATGTAATAAGGTGTTAATCAGGATAACAAATCTTATATGAAAAGCTCAGAATCAAAGTCGAAGTTATCTATAAATTGTATGTTCACATGTTCCCAGTTTGTCCAGCTCCATTGTACAGTTGGACAGTCATACCTTTTTTGATTGGCAGTCATGACGGTTTATTAGCCAATGGATGTCTAACAACTAAAAAGCAATCAATGATAACTGCCCGGTTTCCGTCTCCACTCTTTATTAATAGAGAAATATAGTATGTTTATGTTTGTTGCCATCAGTAGTTAGGATGCAAGAATCTTTTCAATAATAAACTTCAAAGAAGAGAAGGACGAGAAATGTTTTGTATCATCTGATAATTTGATTTGCTGCATTCTCGAGGCTGCATGCAAAAGAGAAAATGTCTTCTCATCTGTTACAGTCTTACATGGTGTTTGATCAAAGCTTTAATCAATTTGATATCCCTATAAATTATCGTTAAATCAATATCATTAATCATCTCCTTTGGAACATCTCCAATGTCTACTAATATTAGAATTACACGCAATTAGTACCTGTTTACACTAATAAAGTAAAAAACATAATACACACTATAAAAGATGTTTTGTTATACGTCCGAATAAGCTATAAAGTCTTCTTTTCTTTACGTTATCATAATAAGCTATGAAAAGGAAGACTGTGTGCAAGCTTATAACTTCTACAGTCAACGTAAGAACAAACAAAAGTACCAGTAAAAGATGTTAACTTGAATTAGAATTAATACAGCTCTTTATTCTGCTTATTTAATGAGCCAATTAAATCTCTGATTGATTCCTATAAGTATATAAACGTTTTTTTTTCTTCTATAACGTTTAACTTGAATAAGAAATAAAAGAAATAAATAAACAACTAAAATAAATACACAACAGTACCTTGTTTTTCAAAGTAACAACTGATATTGGTCCTGGATATTTTCTAAGTTTTGCTTCTATACGAAATAGATCCATACTAGGAAAATATTTGCACAGCTAGATGAACTGACGATAAAAGTAAATATAGTTCCAATTAAAAATTAATTCATAATTGAATTGGATCTGTTAATTAGTTTGACCGTTGTCAGTTTCTGGCGAATAAATCAATCTTATCCATTCCATGACAAGACCGTTTTATTTATAATCAATATTAGCACGTAAGTGTCATTGTCCAGCGGATGGATTCTGCTTTGATTCAAATACAAACTGCTTTGATTCAAATACAAATTATTGTTACTGTTTTCCTATTTGTCAAGTTTAACATGAATCGTGCGCAATCTCACTTTTTTACAGTAAACCCTGACTGACACTAAATGGAAAAATTGACTGCTTATTATTGAATCTGAAGTGAGCAAATAAAATAATACAATTTCCAGATAAGATAAACTATACCAAAGAATGCCGATTTAAATTATATGATTAGATTAAACATGTTGATGCCAATGGCTATTCCAATTGTGTCATTCTGTTCGATTGATATCGTGTTTTATGACGGAGATACCAATCTAATATTCTATTATTCTCCGCTGCGTGCACTAAATACACATTCAATGACTTTAAAGAATCACAAAAAAATATCCAAACCGCTTTATCATCATCGAATTAATCAAATTTCCATTAATTATTGCGTCTGTTTAAACATTGTAATAGAGGACAGAAGAGATAAATAAACAACTAATGACCTTCAGAAGTGCATCTCTCTCTTTAATGTTATAAATAGTAATAAGTTTACATTTATAAGAATTAATTAAATTCCTTATTCTATTACAAATAATACAATGCTCTTGTTAAACAGACATAAGCGGACATTTTTTTTAAAGTTTAAAACACGAGTCCAACACAAAAAATGAAAATTATCCAAGTTTATTTTTATTTATTTTTTTATATTTTCGAACAATCTTGACTATACAGCCTTTACTCCCAACAAAATATTGTGTTGAAAATGACCACACTTTCAGGTTTTATGTTAACATTTCATGGAAATTATAAATTGTGAATCTATGAACAATCTTACGTTCAATCATCTACTTGGAGGTTTTTTTTATTTACTTTACGACATTTGTATCTACTACAGACAAGATATCACAGTATGGCTCCAAAGTTTGTTGACAAATATTAACAGTATCATATGATCGATATCGGGTAAATCAAACGTATAGAATGTCGTAAGTACACCTGTCATTCACCTGTCCGCAACATATCTTAAGAACATTTTACACACTGGTTTCCTAGGTTTAAGTAGATACGACAAAAATTTTTGACATAGATAAACTGCACTTATATCATGTAAAATAGGGAAGTTCGTGTTGGATTTAAATGACTATTATCCCATACAGATAATATATTGTTCTTGATATCAAGTTTTGAACTTTCACAATATTGTGTTTTAAAAAAAGATATATTGTGACAAAATGCATCATTAAACTGTCGTTTCTATAACTACAGATGCAACAAACTAATATTGTATATCAACGTACTATACATTTTATTAAGTATGGCAAAGAGAGCATTACATGTCCCAATATTCATTACAACAAAAAAAGATTGGTGATGGCTTATAATTAACAACCCAAATTGTTATACTTGTCCAAAGTCATCTCTCAACATTTTTTATTTTTCTATTCCAGGGTAACTAAAGACTAATAAAATCATTGTAAAGTACTTCAACGCCATCTCTCAAACTGTACAATTTATTATTCTTCTGATCAAGGATCATGGCAAACTATTGTTTTTAATGGAAGCCGGATCTTGTTATTTTATATTACAACTTGTCTTGACATATATTAATGTAGAAATGTTGAAGTTCCACTCCCTATATTGACTGTATTTGTCATTTTGTGTTGTTTGGTTACTGTTTCATTTTATCCAACGTGGCATTTTAGTCGTACGCGAGTATGCATTTATAGTTTTATATTTTCAAACTATATATTTTTTTCATTTATAAAGCAGAAATACAAGTCACACGTCTGTCAACGCTGTTTCATACACGTCATTTGCCTTTTCAGAAAACTAATACGATGTTGACAAAAATACAATGCGGTAGTAAAGTCATGCCAATTCCGGAATAACTGTTGCCTGTCATATCCCGATTCTAACCATATTAGCACTTATATCAACATGTAGTTACGTGAATAGCTTGTTAAATAGAGTAAATATCAGACTTTGATATCAATGATAAAGGAATAAAGCAAATACGAATTTGGAATGAAAACAAATATTTTGACATTACAGAGCAAACATATGCTGACAATGATGATAAAGAAACTTATTCGAAAAGTAAAAGCTCATTTTAATCTCGATACAGTCCGTTACCTTGGTAATAGATATGTTGAAATAATGAATTTGTAATGAATTAATTGAAAAGATCGCGTGTAGATAACTATACTGAAGGAAAGATGGACGAAATCTCGCAAAACTAAAAGGAAGCAGATTTTCATCTCAATATTGAATTGTTACCAATTAAAGGTTACCCCTAGTTTTGACTGGGATAAAGCAATTGTAAGCCCTTGGTTTTTTTCCAACTGACAGTGAATCCTGACAAAGTGTAGCGGTAACTTGGCTGTTTGGGATATATATGAAATCACATGCAGCCACGTACAGTGAGTTGCAGTGGTTAGTTAAATGCGATGACTCGTGTAGAGTGAGTACAACGCCATCTACATGTCGAAGAGAAATTGTAATAACTTTCTAGAGATCTATCGGTGGCTTGAACAATTTTCGTCCATCATTACAACATTTTCGAGTGGCAGTCCGAAAGGAGTAGGTCCAGTAATACCCCTTTTTGGACCCAAAATATAGCAGATTTACAAACTTATTAAAATGTTAACTTTAAGTTATTTATTGGACGGTAGAATGCTTCTGCTACATAAATATGGGCTGTTTTTGACAATACAATGCACATATATTGGGTACTAGTACCATAAAGTCATGCTAAATTACTGAAATCTTCGCAATTCTAGAATTTTAGTTAAATTTGAGACGGTTTTCGTGTAAAACGAAAGTGGGCGCATTCGTGTTCATCCGTAATATTGAAATGTAAGTTGTATTTTATGATAATACAACTTTCAAACATATATAAAGGTTGAGGATGAACACGGATGCGGTCACTTTCATTTTTGACAAAAACCATCTGAAAAGTGACATTTTTCAGCATATTTTTCATATTTTCGTTTTTAATGACTAAATCAGTTAAAATCTTTCACATAAACTAATTGATTCAAATGAAATAGACACTTAAGTGTTCAAAAAGTGATCAAAATCTTTCGTCAGATGAACCTGAAATTTGAGGCCAAAATCGGTCCCTTCTTCATCCCAGTAGAACCTTCCTATTGAATTATTAACATATTCTTGTCCGAAACATGCATGATATATTTGTCACTGTACGCAAAGCAAACATCAATCAATCAATCAATCAATCAATCAATCAATCAATATAGGTAATCGTGAAATAAATTTATTTATATTGAATATGAAAATAGGAAAAGTTTGTGAAAGTGTATTCTGTAACCTTTGTCACATATCTCTTATGATTTAATCACATGTGTATCTCCAATAAGAAAGACCAGTATTTACGCTAATGACGGTCGGTCCGAATCTAACAAGCAGTTGGGGGAAAAAGGGTTAAGTGGTGGTCAGTGTGCTGTTTTCCAATACAACTCGATGATAAAACATTATGTTTACAGACACAGGGATAACCATTAATTGGATGGCAACTTTTTTCATATGAATTGACTGGCCAACGAACGACCCTTGTTAAAAATGTAGACGTCTAAAACCTTTTTTGTAAAAATTCCGACCTGCAGTTATAGATTGTCATCGCCACCCCTTCCCTCCAACAAAACACGAAAAAATACAATTCTTTAATACAAAAGCATTTCCTAGCACCGTCCGCATTTTAAGCTGGTCACTGTAGTTAACGTGTACTTTTACCGTCTTAAAAATTCTGGCAAACTTTGGTCTCAAATATAAACTGATAGATAATTGAATTTTTCTACATCAAAAAGCGTATGGTACTGGAAATAAAAAGTTTCATTGAATGACATTTTAGATGAATTAAATGACATAAAACGAATCACACTGAATAAATGGCGGACAGAAAAATCCTGCTGGTATTTATTTCAACTTCATATTCAATAAAATACATTAGTTAAGTTGAAATACATTTCAATAAACGTTCTAATCCCCTTCCTTTCAAATTATTTACAGTTCAGTGTCACAAAAACCGAGAAGGAAAACATTACTAGTTAAATTAATAAACTCTTTTATATTCCAATTGGCCCGCAGTCAGTTCGATAACAATCTTGTTTTGATAAAGGCCTAACTTGTTAATAGATCGTGATTACTTTCAATGTGTGGAAAGTGTTAATCGAGAAAACAGTTCTTTACTAATCGTAGCGCTGCACCATCGATCTATTGCGCAACATTGCTCACTCAATCGTTTTGTCTTTCTTATATTACGTTGATGGAAATTGATAATTGTGATTTAATAAGCACTTGTTTTACTATAGATCTGAATAAAACATTAACACGACCGTTTGAAGCCAGCTGGTGATGGCAGATGGTACATGAAAGTGACTAGCATGCAATTATATTCCTGAAATGGCCTGCGTTGGATGAAATGTTGCTAGAAAATTTTGATTTTCAAAATAATATTATGATACCGTCGGATATATATTACTTCTCGACTCGCTATTCGTAAGAAATATTTGGCAGTGGACTCTTAACAACCAACAATGAATCAGTCGACTCGCTATTCTTTATTCAATTACGTCCAAAGTTCCTATACATTCCATATGTATACCACTTTTACATATTGTAGCAGAGAGAGAGAGAGAGAGAGAGAGAGAGAGAGAGAGAGAGAGAGAGAGAGAGAGAGAGAGAAAATGTTCAAACTAATATGTCATTTCTTTCAAAACAAATTTTAAAAACAGTATATTATGTCAGTGAGCCTTAGACACTTTTTAACATTATGGGAATTAAGATTTCGTATCACGTTTATTGCAAAACTGCACCAATAAGGAGCAAGCAAAGACAATTATATATGGTTACGCTAACAAGAACACAAACTTTAATTGTAAGATTTCGAGTTTCAAAATATCGCGGTAATAACTGATGTAATCAATAGTTAATAAATGATTTCATTAGACTTTTACATCGAAAGTCTGACATATTTTTCAAAAAAGATAAACACCGTACAACCGAACAATATGATTTTGTTTGAAATACGATCATGTACCGCTGTAACCGAATATAAAACAAGGAAGACATTTTGCATTTCCTTTTGATGTTTCACTTCTTGAATTTGAATTGTCTCAGTTTAATGAAATCATTGAAATACCTCAACATAAGTAAAATAACTATATCAGGGCGTTTTTTATAATGTTTTGAACATAATTCCTTATTCAATTTATTTGATAAAACTACAAAAGAATATCTGTGCGTGACCGTAGCGATCGACCTTATAAAACCCAGATACAGGCCGGTTGAACGATGCGAAGTGTATATACTTAAATGAAAATAAATTTAGATTTTAAATTAATAGATTGAGTTATGTGTCCAAAACGGAATTGGAAACTACCAAGAATGTTTATGTGTATAAATTCACAAAGACTCTTGAGATTGATACATAAAAATTTAAATATACAATACACTCTTGTATTTTATTGTAAACAATCTTCATATAAACTATAAAGACATTTTTGCCCTTTACAACACATAAAACTTGATTTATTTTATTTACACAATACTAAAACCTATATGTGAAAAGAGAAATCAATAGTAATGAAAGATGCTCTTTCTCAGTGTGGAAGATTAAAATTATAAGATGAATAATATATATCATTTAAATGACTTAATAAAATATTGATAGCCATTATATTATTTCCTTCATTGAAATATTTCAAAATATGTCAAATCCTATACAATTTTAAATGTCTTATACGAAAAAAGCAATAAGTGGAGTAATTTAGGGGGAAATATTCATTTAAACCCATACAATAACAGAACAACGGCCTTCATTTGTTTGATTCTTTAAAATGTTACCAAATATTTGACATTTATATAAGTGGGTAACACATCTATATACACACACATACTCTACAAGAAGATATAAAAACAAAATGACCAACCATTGAATGAAATGACGCAAAACAAATTAAAGATAGTGAAAAGAGTGCCAAGAGTACTTCTTTAAAAAGATTGCACATTAATATGTTTAAATTTAAGTTTGCATGTAATACAGCCAGATGTATAACTAACTTACCCTTTTCACCCTCAAAGGATCTGATTTCTGCTCCTCGCACATTGGCGTTTGTTTTGGGGTTTCTAAATCTGGATTGACCTTTGTAATATCGCTGTCTGTATCTGTATCAATTGAATGTGAAATAGAAGACTTTGAATCCATGATCGCAAGTGTAGTTTCCCCCTTCAAGTGCATTTTGACTTCAGAACGTTTTGAAACTTGGTTTGGAACCTTTTGAGATCGTGTACGACGGACCCTCATTGGACGTGCAAATATGGGTTTCGTATAAGGAACAGGTTCAGCTCCCAGCATCATTTTGCCAATTTGAATTGTTTAAAAATTCCGTTCATACGCAATTTCATCATTCTTTATCATATTTCTGTCTCCTCAGTTTAGAAACTTCCATCACGTAGAAAATATATAATCAATAATCCGAGAAAAAATGACACTGAGACAAATGAAAGGCGATACTCAAAAGTATACACATTAACACCTCAGTCATAAGATGTTACAGATTTACCTGTCGTCTGCTATGAAACGGAAATATTAATCTCGTAGAAATATCGCTTTCACGTGATCGATGGTAACAAACAAACACGAACTCAGGTAAACATCTGAGATAGTAAAGATTTTTCAATGAGCTTTTAAACTGATTTAGTAGCGACTATTTCAATTTGAAAATGTTTTCCTTTGTGAATTATGAATAATGTTTTAATTTATTTCCTCGTTATCAGACTTTTCCATAAATGTTTACTTCACACAATTTTGAATGGATGACTTAAGATTTAAATAGAAGAAATTTAGTACTTTAACTTTCTGACGAACTAGATAAAACCATAAATAGAATATAGCATTCGTCGATGACTTTTATATATGTTGCAACCAACAACTCAGTGATTTAAAATATGAGTGATCAAGCAGAACGACGTGCTTTATATACCATAAACACCATCGTACATGAACATATGGACAATTTTACGTCGTTTTGACAAAATGTAAGCCTTCACAATCAATATATACATTTATTGAATATTTAATTTATACTTATTTACGACTTAAAAGTTTCCCTGCGGGATCTACAGTGATAAGAGGACTCAGTTTTAAATCTAATATAATGTAAAAATAGCAAACACAACTAATTATCTATCTAAAAACGTGGATGTTCATTTAAAAATTGAATGCTCTTTTTTGTAAATTTATTGGGGTGTAAAAGCCTTGACCGAATTACATTTTGTATGAAGCGCGGAAGCGCTTCATACTAAAAATGTGCGCACGGTCAACGCTTTTACAACCCTATAAAGTTACAAAAAAAAAGCATTCAATACTTATAATTACATTTTTACCTATAGGATCATAAAAACACGCCTTTTATCAAGTTTTTATTTCATTTACCTGTGCACTTTATTGTGGGACCTCGTGTCATCATGAATGGAAAGTTTTATTGTGTGATACAACTGCTTAAGGAATACCACGTGATGTACAGTTAGCCAATCAGAATAACGTATTATAGTGAAACATACATTTAATGTAATTATAAAATATTACAATAATGATCGACGGAAAAACTATGGTGACAATGGCTTCAAACATATTATACTCAAATGGATATGCATGGCATTGTATCTTACTGAGGCTATAAACATTATACGAAGGAAAACGAAACATTATAAAAAAAAAGATACAGATTTCTGTACTGTTTCTTTCTACTTTGGTACCAGATTATAGAAACACTCGCCATGGAACTTTTAGAAAATGACAGGAGGAAAACATCATTCAATCGATTGTCTTCATATTTATATAATTATCAAAATTATTCATTTTGACATAAGTTGTTCATAAGAATTCTTCCAAAAACGATGCCTAAATCTTTTAACTCAAGGAAGGCAATTACAATGTAAAAAAGTGTTTAAATTATTTTTAATGTTTATGCTATTATAGGGACTTTTTGAATATCACATTGCAGGGTCTTTTAACTCAATAGTACCGTGCAGATTTTTGAGACGTAGCTCTGGTTCCTGTTATTAAGAATATCAAATAGAATATGAAAGATTAATGATGCACTTCAAGGTAGTAATAACGAACTTAAGATTGAAATGACAGCAGCAAAAGAAATATTAAGAAATATAGAAAGACAAGCTTATGCCTCGCCTTACATAAAGATACAACTGCAGACAAATTATGAAAGCATCAACCACTGTTACTATTTCTTTTACAAATTTATTAACATGTAAAGAAAACCCCCAATATCATATACAAATATACTCAAAATGAATGACAAGTCAATTAGCTACTCCAACATAAGAACCAAGTTTTGACATGCATTGAGATATAAAAAGTAATGAAAAAAGCATAAACAGAAAAGATATTTGGTATTGACCATGAGGTAATTTAAAATACAGCCATATAATCCATGTCTCGTTCTTCTTAAAAATGGGAGTCTTACACCATTCATAAAAAAGGGGGAAAAGATAACACGGACACTGCTATAGCTTTAGAAGAATAACTGCAACAAAGACATTTGCCAAAATACTACAAAGTATATATACTCAAAACTATAGTTGAAACCATAGTTAACACCATATAAAATTGTCTTCAAATAGGATCAACAGAAAAAGATATATATCTGTGTGTAGCATTCATGAAATCAGAAGCAATTGAAAATCAGAAGCAATTGAAGAAGAAAGTAAGATACCGAAGATATTAACAAACTTAATTACCCTTGCTGTAGACAAAGATTTTGACAAACTGAACCATGAAATCCTTTTCAATAAGCTGTACGAAACTGTAGGAAACTGTAGATACTTCTAGTAAACTTATATAGACTGCTGACTTTTGCCGCGGTGGGTCGAAACGATATCAACCCCATGCGAAGAGATTTATTTACTGCGGGTGATTTATTTACTGCGGGGGGTGCAACAGGGTTCAAGATTATTAACTATCCTCTTCAAATGTCAGAGCAATGTGATACTGGATAGGTATTGTAAACAGTGCCGGTGTTATAGCAGGAACCAGACCCAGCACCTATATGACATGTGTAAATGATACTACTGTACTGGCAAATAACATAGAAGATGAACAAAGAGCTCTGGATACATTATTGCACCACACGAAAAGGGTCTTATGAAAATCAACTTATTAAATAGATATGAAGCTGTATACCACAACGCCATAGGCCTTAGAATAAAATGTAACAGAATTAACATTTGAAGAAAATATTGCTACATAGCTGGTTTGCATAGCTGATATACTATTGAGAACATATGCAGTACCAAGATGCACACACACATATATAGAAACAAGTCAAAATTGAAAACAACGTTTAAACCTATGATTGCGTTGAATAAAAACCGCATTTTTTTTATACGTGTGCGGTTACAAATTTCGTTGTAGAGAGGTCTAAATACAGCACAAACAACACTTTACATATTTTAACAAAACGCATTTGACTAACAGAATGCACAACTGATGTTCTTAAACCCTGCTGACTACCATTAACGATTGCCAATTAAATTGATCACAAGGTTTAACAAAATGGATCTTAATTTAATAACAAATAGAAAACAATAAATTGCGTCAAAGATGGTAAACCGTAACATGTGGTGTTAATTTTTATTACACCATATCCAGATTTTGACAATTAATGTCTCTTCATTGTTGTTAGGAATCGAAAAGTATTGGAAGGCCGTTTAATTTACCTCAATTTAGGATTTTAAAGAGTCAAAATAGGATGGAAGGATTATATAAACCGGAGGGAATATATATGGACTTGAATCACAAAGAAATGTTAGTACTGATAGAAAGGAAAGAACTCAGACAAATACAAATAAAACTCTAGTAGATCAAAACAAGATAAAATTAACCCTTGGGAAACAAATTCTTATCTTCTTTATGAACATTGCAAGAATCACCGGAACCATAGAGTGGGGAATTCAGCGCACATACATAGTTTATATTTCTGACCAAAGAGGAGATAACTTTATTAGTTAATATACGGATAATTCTTTACAAGTAGTACCTTATGTCATGTAAGAGTAAGATCACAAAAATACTGAACTTAAAGGAAAATCAATTCGAAAAGTCCATAATCACATGGCAAAATCAAATAACAAAACGCATCAAAAACGAATTGACAAGAACTGTCATATTCCTGACTTGGTACAGACATTTTCAAATGTAGAAAATGGTGGATTAAACCTGGTTTTATAGCGCTAACCCTCTCACTTTGATGACAGTCTCATCAAATTCCGTTATATTTACATTGATGCGTAAACTAAACAGACACAATAAACAAAATAGTCAAAATATGGGTACATCAGTCATCATCGTATAACAATTTAACAGAACACAAAAACATCTATCTACAATTACTTAGAAAATCCAATAAGAAAATCAAACGGAAAATTACTATGAGTACAGTACAAAAGAGTCAAAGGTTCGTCCAAGTTTATCCAGTAAAACTTTGATTGTTTTTGATAATTCTACCATTCTAGAAGATAGTTGATATTGTTGACTTTTTATACTAATAGCTCTATATCAAAAGACAGTTTCCCTATTTAATCTGTAAAATTAAAAATATGTGAGTGGATGCATACATGTCAATATGATAATCCAACCTATCTACTTATATGCATACCCTACATGCATTTAATTCATTTTCTCGCAATGTAACAGTTAAGCACCTCTAAATGATAATATTGATGTGCTTGTGTATTATGCACAATTTTGATGCATTATGGACATTCTTAATTTTCATTATAATTACTGTGAAAAGCTGAGTACTACAAATGTACATATGACTTTCTCATTGCCAATTTTTGTTTTTACTTCCATGTTTAATAGCCTAGCTTCGACATTACTCTTATGATAAGGGTAGTGCTCCATTATTTAAGGAGGAAATATAGATAACTACATGTAAACCAAAAAATTCGGCCCGGTAAGGAAAGAACATACCAGAAAGTAGTACATATTTAAACAAAATAGTTCCTACGCATAGCTGTAAACTTGTAATTGTGTACAATAATTTGACATTTTTTGTTGTTGAATTAAAGCTTACAGATTTGAGATCACTGTATCACCTGCGTTGTAAAATGACTTTGAATAATGAAAAATAACTTATTTTCTAGAAGGGAAAAATTATCCTGCTGTTCCGAAAAGCACTTTGTGATTGTACAACCAATGTTTCCGGGAACCAGTGTGTAGTCAGGAATATAAAAGCCAGAAAAGCTACTTTTCCCGCTTCCCTCAACTGAGAGATATAAGTGTGCATCATAACGAATAGGAGTGTTATTTGCAGAAAAAAGTTTGATTCTGGGAGTTATAATAATGCATCTAAGATGGACAAGGCAATGCGAGATATCATTGAAGACAATTCGTAGAGTCAAAGGTATATAGAGTAAAATAGGAACACCAGCGTCTAAGGGCTTGTGGCGCAACGGATAACGCGTCTGACTACGGATCAGAAGATTCCAGGTTCGAATCCTGGCAAGCTCGGATAGTTTTTTGTCAATGCTTTTTAACACTCCCTTTTGAAACACGCATATATAGTGGACAGTCAGAAGTTACATTTAAAAGAAATGTCTGAACAGATTATAGAGTATCCAAACGTCAGAAACAATTTGAACTCATTGATAGCTAGGGTTTTGGTGGAATCTTTTATTAGCACATATATTATATGTTGTGGCTGTTTGCCAATCTTTACATTCAACATGTTAGAAGGATATAACAAAAATAATGTCCTCCCCGGCGGGGAATCGAACCCCGGTCTCCCGCGTGACAGGCGGGGATACTAACCACTATACTACCGAGGACTTGACGGTGAGAGCACAAATTTTAACAGATAAAGCTAAACTTTTAGAAATTACCAACACAAAAGCCAGAAAAGCTACTTTTCCCGCTTCCCTCAACTGAGAGATATAAGTGTGCATCATAACGAATAGGAGTGTTATTTGCAGAAAAAAGTTTGATTCTGGGAGTTATAATAATGCATCTAAGATGGACAAGGCAATGCGAGATATCATTGAAGACAATTCGTAGAGTCAAAGGTATATAGAGTAAAATAGGAACACCAGCGTCTAAGGGCTTGTGGCGCAACGGATAACGCGTCTGACTACGGATCAGAAGATTCCAGGTTCGAATCCTGGCAAGCTCGGATAGTTTTTTGTCAATGCTTTTTAACACTCCCTTTTGAAACACGCATATATAGTGGACAGTCAGAAGTTACATTTAAAAGAAATGTCTGAACAGATTATAGAGTATCCAAACGTCAGAAACAATTTGAACTCATTGATAGCTAGGGTTTTGGTGGAATCTTTTATTAGCACATATATTATATGTTGTGGCTGTTTGCCAATCTTTACATTCAACATGTTAGAAGGATATAACAAAAATAATGTCCTCCCCGGCGGGGAATCGAACCCCGGTCTCCCGCGTGACAGGCGGGGATACTAACCACTATACTACCGAGGACTTGACGGTGAGAGCACAAATTTTAACAGATAAAGCTAAACTTTTAGAAATTACCAACACAAAAGCCAGAAAAGCTACTTTTCCCGCTTCCCTCAACTGAGAGATATAAGTGTGCATCATAACGAATAGGAGTGTTATTTGCAGAAAAAAGTTTGATTCTGGGAGTTATAATAATGCATCTAAGATGGACAAGGCAATGCGAGATATCATTGAAGACAATTCGTAGAGTCAAAGGTATATAGAGTAAAATAGGAACACCAGCGTCTAAGGGCTTGTGGCGCAACGGATAACGCGTCTGACTACGGATCAGAAGATTCCAGGTTCGAATCCTGGCAAGCTCGGATAGTTTTTTGTCAATGCTTTTTAACACTCCCTTTTGAAACACGCATATATAGTGGACAGTCAGAAGTTACATTTAAAAGAAATGTCTGAACAGATTATAGAGTATCCAAACGTCAGAAACAATTTGAACTCATTGATAGCTAGGGTTTTGGTGGAATCTTTTATTAGCACATATATTATATGTTGTGGCTGTTTGCCAATCTTTACATTCAACATGTTAGAAGGATATAACAAAAATAATGTCCTCCCCGGCGGGGAATCGAACCCCGGTCTCCCGCGTGACAGGCGGGGATACTAACCACTATACTACCGAGGACTTGACGGTGAGAGCACAAATTTTAACAGATAAAGCTAAACTTTTAGAAATTACCAACACAAAAGCCAGAAAAGCTACTTTTCCCGCTTCCCTCAACTGAGAGATATAAGTGTGCATCATAACGAATAGGAGTGTTATTTGCAGAAAAAAGTTTGATTCTGGGAGTTATAATAATGCATCTAAGATGGACAAGGCAATGCGAGATATCATTGAAGACAATTCGTAGAGTCAAAGGTATATAGAGTAAAATAGGAACACCAGCGTCTAAGGGCTTGTGGCGCAACGGATAACGCGTCTGACTACGGATCAGAAGATTCCAGGTTCGAATCCTGGCAAGCTCGGATAGTTTTTTGTCAATGCTTTTTAACACTCCCTTTTGAAACACGCATATATAGTGGACAGTCAGAAGTTACATTTAAAAGAAATGTCTGAACAGATTATAGAGTATCCAAACGTCAGAAACAATTTGAACTCATTGATAGCTAGGGTTTTGGTGGAATCTTTTATTAGCACATATATTATATGTTGTGGCTGTTTGCCAATCTTTACATTCAACATGTTAGAAGGATATAACAAAAATAATGTCCTCCCCGGCGGGGAATCGAACCCCGGTCTCCCGCGTGACAGGCGGGGATACTAACCACTATACTACCGAGGACTTGACGGTGAGAGCACAAATTTTAACAGATAAAGCTAAACTTTTAGAAATTACCAACACAAAAGCCAGAAAAGCTACTTTTCCCGCTTCCCTCAACTGAGAGATATAAGTGTGCATCATAACGAATAGGAGTGTTATTTGCAGAAAAAAGTTTGATTCTGGGAGTTATAATAATGCATCTAAGATGGACAAGGCAATGCGAGATATCATTGAAGACAATTCGTAGAGTCAAAGGTATATAGAGTAAAATAGGAACACCAGCGTCTAAGGGCTTGTGGCGCAACGGATAACGCGTCTGACTACGGATCAGAAGATTCCAGGTTCGAATCCTGGCAAGCTCGGATAGTTTTTTGTCAATGCTTTTTAACACTCCCTTTTGAAACACGCATATATAGTGGACAGTCAGAAGTTACATTTAAAAGAAATGTCTGAACAGATTATAGAGTATCCAAACGTCAGAAACAATTTGAACTCATTGATAGCTAGGGTTTTGGTGGAATCTTTTATTAGCACATATATTATATGTTGTGGCTGTTTGCCAATCTTTACATTCAACATGTTAGAAGGATATAACAAAAATAATGTCCTCCCCGGCGGGGAATCGAACCCCGGTCTCCCGCGTGACAGGCGGGGATACTAACCACTATACTACCGAGGACTTGACGGTGAGAGCACAAATTTTAACAGATAAAGCTAAACTTTTAGAAATTACCAACACAAAAGCCAGAAAAGCTACTTTTCCCGCTTCCCTCAACTGAGAGATATAAGTGTGCATCATAACGAATAGGAGTGTTATTTGCAGAAAAAAGTTTGATTCTGGGAGTTATAATAATGCATCTAAGATGGACAAGGCAATGCGAGATATCATTGAAGACAATTCGTAGAGTCAAAGGTATATAGAGTAAAATAGGAACACCAGCGTCTAAGGGCTTGTGGCGCAACGGATAACGCGTCTGACTACGGATCAGAAGATTCCAGGTTCGAATCCTGGCAAGCTCGGATAGTTTTTTGTCAATGCTTTTTAACACTCCCTTTTGAAACACGCATATATAGTGGACAGTCAGAAGTTACATTTAAAAGAAATGTCTGAACAGATTATAGAGTATCCAAACGTCAGAAACAATTTGAACTCATTGATAGCTAGGGTTTTGGTGGAATCTTTTATTAGCACATATATTATATGTTGTGGCTGTTTGCCAATCTTTACATTCAACATGTTAGAAGGATATAACAAAAATAATGTCCTCCCCGGCGGGGAATCGAACCCCGGTCTCCCGCGTGACAGGCGGGGATACTAACCACTATACTACCGAGGACTTGACGGTGAGAGCACAAATTTTAACAGATAAAGCTAAACTTTTAGAAATTACCAACACAAAAGCCAGAAAAGCTACTTTTCCCGCTTCCCTCAACTGAGAGATATAAGTGTGCATCATAACGAATAGGAGTGTTATTTGCAGAAAAAAGTTTGATTCTGGGAGTTATAATAATGCATCTAAGATGGACAAGGCAATGCGAGATATCATTGAAGACAATTCGTAGAGTCAAAGGTATATAGAGTAAAATAGGAACACCAGCGTCTAAGGGCTTGTGGCGCAACGGATAACGCGTCTGACTACGGATCAGAAGATTCCAGGTTCGAATCCTGGCAAGCTCGGATAGTTTTTTGTCAATGCTTTTTAACACTCCCTTTTGAAACACGCATATATAGTGGACAGTCAGAAGTTACATTTAAAAGAAATGTCTGAACAGATTATAGAGTATCCAAACGTCAGAAACAATTTGAACTCATTGATAGCTAGGGTTTTGGTGGAATCTTTTATTAGCACATATATTATATGTTGTGGCTGTTTGCCAATCTTTACATTCAACATGTTAGAAGGATATAACAAAAATAATGTCCTCCCCGGCGGGGAATCGAACCCCGGTCTCCCGCGTGACAGGCGGGGATACTAACCACTATACTACCGAGGACTTGACGGTGAGAGCACAAATTTTAACAGATAAAGCTAAACTTTTAGAAATTACCAACACAAAAGCCAGAAAAGCTACTTTTCCCGCTTCCCTCAACTGAGAGATATAAGTGTGCATCATAACGAATAGGAGTGTTATTTGCAGAAAAAAGTTTGATTCTGGGAGTTATAATAATGCATCTAAGATGGACAAGGCAATGCGAGATATCATTGAAGACAATTCGTAGAGTCAAAGGTATATAGAGTAAAATAGGAACACCAGCGTCTAAGGGCTTGTGGCGCAACGGATAACGCGTCTGACTACGGATCAGAAGATTCCAGGTTCGAATCCTGGCAAGCTCGGATAGTTTTTTGTCAATGCTTTTTAACACTCCCTTTTGAAACACGCATATATAGTGGACAGTCAGAAGTTACATTTAAAAGAAATGTCTGAACAGATTATAGAGTATCCAAACGTCAGAAACAATTTGAACTCATTGATAGCTAGGGTTTTGGTGGAATCTTTTATTAGCACATATATTATATGTTGTGGCTGTTTGCCAATCTTTACATTCAACATGTTAGAAGGATATAACAAAAATAATGTCCTCCCCGGCGGGGAATCGAACCCCGGTCTCCCGCGTGACAGGCGGGGATACTAACCACTATACTACCGAGGACTTGACGGTGAGAGCACAAATTTTAACAGATAAAGCTAAACTTTTAGAAATTACCAACACAAAAGCCAGAAAAGCTACTTTTCCCGCTTCCCTCAACTGAGAGATATAAGTGTGCATCATAACGAATAGGAGTGTTATTTGCAGAAAAAAGTTTGATTCTGGGAGTTATAATAATGCATCTAAGATGGACAAGGCAATGCGAGATATCATTGAAGACAATTCGTAGAGTCAAAGGTATATAGAGTAAAATAGGAACACCAGCGTCTAAGGGCTTGTGGCGCAACGGATAACGCGTCTGACTACGGATCAGAAGATTCCAGGTTCGAATCCTGGCAAGCTCGGATAGTTTTTTGTCAATGCTTTTTAACACTCCCTTTTGAAACACGCATATATAGTGGACAGTCAGAAGTTACATTTAAAAGAAATGTCTGAACAGATTATAGAGTATCCAAACGTCAGAAACAATTTGAACTCATTGATAGCTAGGGTTTTGGTGGAATCTTTTATTAGCACATATATTATATGTTGTGGCTGTTTGCCAATCTTTACATTCAACATGTTAGAAGGATATAACAAAAATAATGTCCTCCCCGGCGGGGAATCGAACCCCGGTCTCCCGCGTGACAGGCGGGGATACTAACCACTATACTACCGAGGACTTGACGGTGAGAGCACAAATTTTAACAGATAAAGCTAAACTTTTAGAAATTACCAACACAAAAGCCAGAAAAGCTACTTTTCCCGCTTCCCTCAACTGAGAGATATAAGTGTGCATCATAACGAATAGGAGTGTTATTTGCAGAAAAAAGTTTGATTCTGGGAGTTATAATAATGCATCTAAGATGGACAAGGCAATGCGAGATATCATTGAAGACAATTCGTAGAGTCAAAGGTATATAGAGTAAAATAGGAACACCAGCGTCTAAGGGCTTGTGGCGCAACGGATAACGCGTCTGACTACGGATCAGAAGATTCCAGGTTCGAATCCTGGCAAGCTCGGATAGTTTTTTGTCAATGCTTTTTAACACTCCCTTTTGAAACACGCATATATAGTGGACAGTCAGAAGTTACATTTAAAAGAAATGTCTGAACAGATTATAGAGTATCCAAACGTCAGAAACAATTTGAACTCATTGATAGCTAGGGTTTTGGTGGAATCTTTTATTAGCACATATATTATATGTTGTGGCTGTTTGCCAATCTTTACATTCAACATGTTAGAAGGATATAACAAAAATAATGTCCTCCCCGGCGGGGAATCGAACCCCGGTCTCCCGCGTGACAGGCGGGGATACTAACCACTATACTACCGAGGACTTGACGGTGAGAGCACAAATTTTAACAGATAAAGCTAAACTTTTAGAAATTACCAACACAAAAGCCAGAAAAGCTACTTTTCCCGCTTCCCTCAACTGAGAGATATAAGTGTGCATCATAACGAATAGGAGTGTTATTTGCAGAAAAAAGTTTGATTCTGGGAGTTATAATAATGCATCTAAGATGGACAAGGCAATGCGAGATATCATTGAAGACAATTCGTAGAGTCAAAGGTATATAGAGTAAAATAGGAACACCAGCGTCTAAGGGCTTGTGGCGCAACGGATAACGCGTCTGACTACGGATCAGAAGATTCCAGGTTCGAATCCTGGCAAGCTCGGATAGTTTTTTGTCAATGCTTTTTAACACTCCCTTTTGAAACACGCATATATAGTGGACAGTCAGAAGTTACATTTAAAAGAAATGTCTGAACAGATTATAGAGTATCCAAACGTCAGAAACAATTTGAACTCATTGATAGCTAGGGTTTTGGTGGAATCTTTTATTAGCACATATATTATATGTTGTGGCTGTTTGCCAATCTTTACATTCAACATGTTAGAAGGATATAACAAAAATAATGTCCTCCCCGGCGGGGAATCGAACCCCGGTCTCCCGCGTGACAGGCGGGGATACTAACCACTATACTACCGAGGACTTGACGGTGAGAGCACAAATTTTAACAGATAAAGCTAAACTTTTAGAAATTACCAACACAAAAGCCAGAAAAGCTACTTTTCCCGCTTCCCTCAACTGAGAGATATAAGTGTGCATCATAACGAATAGGAGTGTTATTTGCAGAAAAAAGTTTGATTCTGGGAGTTATAATAATGCATCTAAGATGGACAAGGCAATGCGAGATATCATTGAAGACAATTCGTAGAGTCAAAGGTATATAGAGTAAAATAGGAACACCAGCGTCTAAGGGCTTGTGGCGCAACGGATAACGCGTCTGACTACGGATCAGAAGATTCCAGGTTCGAATCCTGGCAAGCTCGGATAGTTTTTTGTCAATGCTTTTTAACACTCCCTTTTGAAACACGCATATATAGTGGACAGTCAGAAGTTACATTTAAAAGAAATGTCTGAACAGATTATAGAGTATCCAAACGTCAGAAACAATTTGAACTCATTGATAGCTAGGGTTTTGGTGGAATCTTTTATTAGCACATATATTATATGTTGTGGCTGTTTGCCAATCTTTACATTCAACATGTTAGAAGGATATAACAAAAATAATGTCCTCCCCGGCGGGGAATCGAACCCCGGTCTCCCGCGTGACAGGCGGGGATACTAACCACTATACTACCGAGGACTTGACGGTGAGAGCACAAATTTTAACAGATAAAGCTAAACTTTTAGAAATTACCAACACAAAAGCCAGAAAAGCTACTTTTCCCGCTTCCCTCAACTGAGAGATATAAGTGTGCATCATAACGAATAGGAGTGTTATTTGCAGAAAAAAGTTTGATTCTGGGAGTTATAATAATGCATCTAAGATGGACAAGGCAATGCGAGATATCATTGAAGACAATTCGTAGAGTCAAAGGTATATAGAGTAAAATAGGAACACCAGCGTCTAAGGGCTTGTGGCGCAACGGATAACGCGTCTGACTACGGATCAGAAGATTCCAGGTTCGAATCCTGGCAAGCTCGGATAGTTTTTTGTCAATGCTTTTTAACACTCCCTTTTGAAACACGCATATATAGTGGACAGTCAGAAGTTACATTTAAAAGAAATGTCTGAACAGATTATAGAGTATCCAAACGTCAGAAACAATTTGAACTCATTGATAGCTAGGGTTTTGGTGGAATCTTTTATTAGCACATATATTATATGTTGTGGCTGTTTGCCAATCTTTACATTCAACATGTTAGAAGGATATAACAAAAATAATGTCCTCCCCGGCGGGGAATCGAACCCCGGTCTCCCGCGTGACAGGCGGGGATACTAACCACTATACTACCGAGGACTTGACGGTGAGAGCACAAATTTTAACAGATAAAGCTAAACTTTTAGAAATTACCAACACAAAAGCCAGAAAAGCTACTTTTCCCGCTTCCCTCAACTGAGAGATATAAGTGTGCATCATAACGAATAGGAGTGTTATTTGCAGAAAAAAGTTTGATTCTGGGAGTTATAATAATGCATCTAAGATGGACAAGGCAATGCGAGATATCATTGAAGACAATTCGTAGAGTCAAAGGTATATAGAGTAAAATAGGAACACCAGCGTCTAAGGGCTTGTGGCGCAACGGATAACGCGTCTGACTACGGATCAGAAGATTCCAGGTTCGAATCCTGGCAAGCTCGGATAGTTTTTTGTCAATGCTTTTTAACACTCCCTTTTGAAACACGCATATATAGTGGACAGTCAGAAGTTACATTTAAAAGAAATGTCTGAACAGATTATAGAGTATCCAAACGTCAGAAACAATTTGAACTCATTGATAGCTAGGGTTTTGGTGGAATCTTTTATTAGCACATATATTATATGTTGTGGCTGTTTGCCAATCTTTACATTCAACATGTTAGAAGGATATAACAAAAATAATGTCCTCCCCGGCGGGGAATCGAACCCCGGTCTCCCGCGTGACAGGCGGGGATACTAACCACTATACTACCGAGGACTTGACGGTGAGAGCACAAATTTTAACAGATAAAGCTAAACTTTTAGAAATTACCAACACAAAAGCCAGAAAAGCTACTTTTCCCGCTTCCCTCAACTGAGAGATATAAGTGTGCATCATAACGAATAGGAGTGTTATTTGCAGAAAAAAGTTTGATTCTGGGAGTTATAATAATGCATCTAAGATGGACAAGGCAATGCGAGATATCATTGAAGACAATTCGTAGAGTCAAAGGTATATAGAGTAAAATAGGAACACCAGCGTCTAAGGGCTTGTGGCGCAACGGATAACGCGTCTGACTACGGATCAGAAGATTCCAGGTTCGAATCCTGGCAAGCTCGGATAGTTTTTTGTCAATGCTTTTTAACACTCCCTTTTGAAACACGCATATATAGTGGACAGTCAGAAGTTACATTTAAAAGAAATGTCTGAACAGATTATAGAGTATCCAAACGTCAGAAACAATTTGAACTCATTGATAGCTAGGGTTTTGGTGGAATCTTTTATTAGCACATATATTATATGTTGTGGCTGTTTGCCAATCTTTACATTCAACATGTTAGAAGGATATAACAAAAATAATGTCCTCCCCGGCGGGGAATCGAACCCCGGTCTCCCGCGTGACAGGCGGGGATACTAACCACTATACTACCGAGGACTTGACGGTGAGAGCACAAATTTTAACAGATAAAGCTAAACTTTTAGAAATTACCAACACAAAAGCCAGAAAAGCTACTTTTCCCGCTTCCCTCAACTGAGAGATATAAGTGTGCATCATAACGAATAGGAGTGTTATTTGCAGAAAAAAGTTTGATTCTGGGAGTTATAATAATGCATCTAAGATGGACAAGGCAATGCGAGATATCATTGAAGACAATTCGTAGAGTCAAAGGTATATAGAGTAAAATAGGAACACCAGCGTCTAAGGGCTTGTGGCGCAACGGATAACGCGTCTGACTACGGATCAGAAGATTCCAGGTTCGAATCCTGGCAAGCTCGGATAGTTTTTTGTCAATGCTTTTTAACACTCCCTTTTGAAACACGCATATATAGTGGACAGTCAGAAGTTACATTTAAAAGAAATGTCTGAACAGATTATAGAGTATCCAAACGTCAGAAACAATTTGAACTCATTGATAGCTAGGGTTTTGGTGGAATCTTTTATTAGCACATATATTATATGTTGTGGCTGTTTGCCAATCTTTACATTCAACATGTTAGAAGGATATAACAAAAATAATGTCCTCCCCGGCGGGGAATCGAACCCCGGTCTCCCGCGTGACAGGCGGGGATACTAACCACTATACTACCGAGGACTTGACGGTGAGAGCACAAATTTTAACAGATAAAGCTAAACTTTTAGAAATTACCAACACAAAAGCCAGAAAAGCTACTTTTCCCGCTTCCCTCAACTGAGAGATATAAGTGTGCATCATAACGAATAGGAGTGTTATTTGCAGAAAAAAGTTTGATTCTGGGAGTTATAATAATGCATCTAAGATGGACAAGGCAATGCGAGATATCATTGAAGACAATTCGTAGAGTCAAAGGTATATAGAGTAAAATAGGAACACCAGCGTCTAAGGGCTTGTGGCGCAACGGATAACGCGTCTGACTACGGATCAGAAGATTCCAGGTTCGAATCCTGGCAAGCTCGGATAGTTTTTTGTCAATGCTTTTTAACACTCCCTTTTGAAACACGCATATATAGTGGACAGTCAGAAGTTACATTTAAAAGAAATGTCTGAACAGATTATAGAGTATCCAAACGTCAGAAACAATTTGAACTCATTGATAGCTAGGGTTTTGGTGGAATCTTTTATTAGCACATATATTATATGTTGTGGCTGTTTGCCAATCTTTACATTCAACATGTTAGAAGGATATAACAAAAATAATGTCCTCCCCGGCGGGGAATCGAACCCCGGTCTCCCGCGTGACAGGCGGGGATACTAACCACTATACTACCGAGGACTTGACGGTGAGAGCACAAATTTTAACAGATAAAGCTAAACTTTTAGAAATTACCAACACAAAAGCCAGAAAAGCTACTTTTCCCGCTTCCCTCAACTGAGAGATATAAGTGTGCATCATAACGAATAGGAGTGTTATTTGCAGAAAAAAGTTTGATTCTGGGAGTTATAATAATGCATCTAAGATGGACAAGGCAATGCGAGATATCATTGAAGACAATTCGTAGAGTCAAAGGTATATAGAGTAAAATAGGAACACCAGCGTCTAAGGGCTTGTGGCGCAACGGATAACGCGTCTGACTACGGATCAGAAGATTCCAGGTTCGAATCCTGGCAAGCTCGGATAGTTTTTTGTCAATGCTTTTTAACACTCCCTTTTGAAACACGCATATATAGTGGACAGTCAGAAGTTACATTTAAAAGAAATGTCTGAACAGATTATAGAGTATCCAAACGTCAGAAACAATTTGAACTCATTGATAGCTAGGGTTTTGGTGGAATCTTTTATTAGCACATATATTATATGTTGTGGCTGTTTGCCAATCTTTACATTCAACATGTTAGAAGGATATAACAAAAATAATGTCCTCCCCGGCGGGGAATCGAACCCCGGTCTCCCGCGTGACAGGCGGGGATACTAACCACTATACTACCGAGGACTTGACGGTGAGAGCACAAATTTTAACAGATAAAGCTAAACTTTTAGAAATTACCAACACAAAAGCCAGAAAAGCTACTTTTCCCGCTTCCCTCAACTGAGAGATATAAGTGTGCATCATAACGAATAGGAGTGTTATTTGCAGAAAAAAGTTTGATTCTGGGAGTTATAATAATGCATCTAAGATGGACAAGGCAATGCGAGATATCATTGAAGACAATTCGTAGAGTCAAAGGTATATAGAGTAAAATAGGAACACCAGCGTCTAAGGGCTTGTGGCGCAACGGATAACGCGTCTGACTACGGATCAGAAGATTCCAGGTTCGAATCCTGGCAAGCTCGGATAGTTTTTTGTCAATGCTTTTTAACACTCCCTTTTGAAACACGCATATATAGTGGACAGTCAGAAGTTACATTTAAAAGAAATGTCTGAACAGATTATAGAGTATCCAAACGTCAGAAACAATTTGAACTCATTGATAGCTAGGGTTTTGGTGGAATCTTTTATTAGCACATATATTATATGTTGTGGCTGTTTGCCAATCTTTACATTCAACATGTTAGAAGGATATAACAAAAATAATGTCCTCCCCGGCGGGGAATCGAACCCCGGTCTCCCGCGTGACAGGCGGGGATACTAACCACTATACTACCGAGGACTTGACGGTGAGAGCACAAATTTTAACAGATAAAGCTAAACTTTTAGAAATTACCAACACAAAAGCCAGAAAAGCTACTTTTCCCGCTTCCCTCAACTGAGAGATATAAGTGTGCATCATAACGAATAGGAGTGTTATTTGCAGAAAAAAGTTTGATTCTGGGAGTTATAATAATGCATCTAAGATGGACAAGGCAATGCGAGATATCATTGAAGACAATTCGTAGAGTCAAAGGTATATAGAGTAAAATAGGAACACCAGCGTCTAAGGGCTTGTGGCGCAACGGATAACGCGTCTGACTACGGATCAGAAGATTCCAGGTTCGAATCCTGGCAAGCTCGGATAGTTTTTTGTCAATGCTTTTTAACACTCCCTTTTGAAACACGCATATATAGTGGACAGTCAGAAGTTACATTTAAAAGAAATGTCTGAACAGATTATAGAGTATCCAAACGTCAGAAACAATTTGAACTCATTGATAGCTAGGGTTTTGGTGGAATCTTTTATTAGCACATATATTATATGTTGTGGCTGTTTGCCAATCTTTACATTCAACATGTTAGAAGGATATAACAAAAATAATGTCCTCCCCGGCGGGGAATCGAACCCCGGTCTCCCGCGTGACAGGCGGGGATACTAACCACTATACTACCGAGGACTTGACGGTGAGAGCACAAATTTTAACAGATAAAGCTAAACTTTTAGAAATTACCAACACAAAAGCCAGAAAAGCTACTTTTCCCGCTTCCCTCAACTGAGAGATATAAGTGTGCATCATAACGAATAGGAGTGTTATTTGCAGAAAAAAGTTTGATTCTGGGAGTTATAATAATGCATCTAAGATGGACAAGGCAATGCGAGATATCATTGAAGACAATTCGTAGAGTCAAAGGTATATAGAGTAAAATAGGAACACCAGCGTCTAAGGGCTTGTGGCGCAACGGATAACGCGTCTG
This sequence comes from Mytilus galloprovincialis, assembly GCF_965363235.1. NCBI lineage: Eukaryota > Metazoa > Mollusca > Bivalvia > Mytilida > Mytilidae > Mytilus > Mytilus galloprovincialis. The sequence continues at coordinate 74,505,131 of NC_134845.1, read as the reverse complement.
ACTACGGATCAGAAGATTCCAGGTTCGAATCCTGGCAAGCTCGGATAGTTTTTTGTCAATGCTTTTTAACACTCCCTTTTGAAACACGCATATATAGTGGACAGTCAGAAGTTACATTTAAAAGAAATGTCTGAACAGATTATAGAGTATCCAAACGTCAGAAACAATTTGAACTCATTGATAGCTAGGGTTTTGGTGGAATCTTTTATTAGCACATATATTATATGTTGTGGCTGTTTGCCAATCTTTACATTCAACATGTTAGAAGGATATAACAAAAATAATGTCCTCCCCGGCGGGGAATCGAACCCCGGTCTCCCGCGTGACAGGCGGGGATACTAACCACTATACTACCGAGGACTTGACGGTGAGAGCACAAATTTTAACAGATAAAGCTAAACTTTTAGAAATTACCAACACAAAAGCCAGAAAAGCTACTTTTCCCGCTTCCCTCAACTGAGAGATATAAGTGTGCATCATAACGAATAGGAGTGTTATTTGCAGAAAAAAGTTTGATTCTGGGAGTTATAATAATGCATCTAAGATGGACAAGGCAATGCGAGATATCATTGAAGACAATTCGTAGAGTCAAAGGTATATAGAGTAAAATAGGAACACCAGCGTCTAAGGGCTTGTGGCGCAACGGATAACGCGTCTGACTACGGATCAGAAGATTCCAGGTTCGAATCCTGGCAAGCTCGGATAGTTTTTTGTCAATGCTTTTTAACACTCCCTTTTGAAACACGCATATATAGTGGACAGTCAGAAGTTACATTTAAAAGAAATGTCTGAACAGATTATAGAGTATCCAAACGTCAGAAACAATTTGAACTCATTGATAGCTAGGGTTTTGGTGGAATCTTTTATTAGCACATATATTATATGTTGTGGCTGTTTGCCAATCTTTACATTCAACATGTTAGAAGGATATAACAAAAATAATGTCCTCCCCGGCGGGGAATCGAACCCCGGTCTCCCGCGTGACAGGCGGGGATACTAACCACTATACTACCGAGGACTTGACGGTGAGAGCACAAATTTTAACAGATAAAGCTAAACTTTTAGAAATTACCAACACAAAAGCCAGAAAAGCTACTTTTCCCGCTTCCCTCAACTGAGAGATATAAGTGTGCATCATAACGAATAGGAGTGTTATTTGCAGAAAAAAGTTTGATTCTGGGAGTTATAATAATGCATCTAAGATGGACAAGGCAATGCGAGATATCATTGAAGACAATTCGTAGAGTCAAAGGTATATAGAGTAAAATAGGAACACCAGCGTCTAAGGGCTTGTGGCGCAACGGATAACGCGTCTGACTACGGATCAGAAGATTCCAGGTTCGAATCCTGGCAAGCTCGGATAGTTTTTTGTCAATGCTTTTTAACACTCCCTTTTGAAACACGCATATATAGTGGACAGTCAGAAGTTACATTTAAAAGAAATGTCTGAACAGATTATAGAGTATCCAAACGTCAGAAACAATTTGAACTCATTGATAGCTAGGGTTTTGGTGGAATCTTTTATTAGCACATATATTATATGTTGTGGCTGTTTGCCAATCTTTACATTCAACATGTTAGAAGGATATAACAAAAATAATGTCCTCCCCGGCGGGGAATCGAACCCCGGTCTCCCGCGTGACAGGCGGGGATACTAACCACTATACTACCGAGGACTTGACGGTGAGAGCACAAATTTTAACAGATAAAGCTAAACTTTTAGAAATTACCAACACAAAAGCCAGAAAAGCTACTTTTCCCGCTTCCCTCAACTGAGAGATATAAGTGTGCATCATAACGAATAGGAGTGTTATTTGCAGAAAAAAGTTTGATTCTGGGAGTTATAATAATGCATCTAAGATGGACAAGGCAATGCGAGATATCATTGAAGACAATTCGTAGAGTCAAAGGTATATAGAGTAAAATAGGAACACCAGCGTCTAAGGGCTTGTGGCGCAACGGATAACGCGTCTGACTACGGATCAGAAGATTCCAGGTTCGAATCCTGGCAAGCTCGGATAGTTTTTTGTCAATGCTTTTTAACACTCCCTTTTGAAACACGCATATATAGTGGACAGTCAGAAGTTACATTTAAAAGAAATGTCTGAACAGATTATAGAGTATCCAAACGTCAGAAACAATTTGAACTCATTGATAGCTAGGGTTTTGGTGGAATCTTTTATTAGCACATATATTATATGTTGTGGCTGTTTGCCAATCTTTACATTCAACATGTTAGAAGGATATAACAAAAATAATGTCCTCCCCGGCGGGGAATCGAACCCCGGTCTCCCGCGTGACAGGCGGGGATACTAACCACTATACTACCGAGGACTTGACGGTGAGAGCACAAATTTTAACAGATAAAGCTAAACTTTTAGAAATTACCAACACAAAAGCCAGAAAAGCTACTTTTCCCGCTTCCCTCAACTGAGAGATATAAGTGTGCATCATAACGAATAGGAGTGTTATTTGCAGAAAAAAGTTTGATTCTGGGAGTTATAATAATGCATCTAAGATGGACAAGGCAATGCGAGATATCATTGAAGACAATTCGTAGAGTCAAAGGTATATAGAGTAAAATAGGAACACCAGCGTCTAAGGGCTTGTGGCGCAACGGATAACGCGTCTGACTACGGATCAGAAGATTCCAGGTTCGAATCCTGGCAAGCTCGGATAGTTTTTTGTCAATGCTTTTTAACACTCCCTTTTGAAACACGCATATATAGTGGACAGTCAGAAGTTACATTTAAAAGAAATGTCTGAACAGATTATAGAGTATCCAAACGTCAGAAACAATTTGAACTCATTGATAGCTAGGGTTTTGGTGGAATCTTTTATTAGCACATATATTATATGTTGTGGCTGTTTGCCAATCTTTACATTCAACATGTTAGAAGGATATAACAAAAATAATGTCCTCCCCGGCGGGGAATCGAACCCCGGTCTCCCGCGTGACAGGCGGGGATACTAACCACTATACTACCGAGGACTTGACGGTGAGAGCACAAATTTTAACAGATAAAGCTAAACTTTTAGAAATTACCAACACAAAAGCCAGAAAAGCTACTTTTCCCGCTTCCCTCAACTGAGAGATATAAGTGTGCATCATAACGAATAGGAGTGTTATTTGCAGAAAAAAGTTTGATTCTGGGAGTTATAATAATGCATCTAAGATGGACAAGGCAATGCGAGATATCATTGAAGACAATTCGTAGAGTCAAAGGTATATAGAGTAAAATAGGAACACCAGCGTCTAAGGGCTTGTGGCGCAACGGATAACGCGTCTGACTACGGATCAGAAGATTCCAGGTTCGAATCCTGGCAAGCTCGGATAGTTTTTTGTCAATGCTTTTTAACACTCCCTTTTGAAACACGCATATATAGTGGACAGTCAGAAGTTACATTTAAAAGAAATGTCTGAACAGATTATAGAGTATCCAAACGTCAGAAACAATTTGAACTCATTGATAGCTAGGGTTTTGGTGGAATCTTTTATTAGCACATATATTATATGTTGTGGCTGTTTGCCAATCTTTACATTCAACATGTTAGAAGGATATAACAAAAATAATGTCCTCCCCGGCGGGGAATCGAACCCCGGTCTCCCGCGTGACAGGCGGGGATACTAACCACTATACTACCGAGGACTTGACGGTGAGAGCACAAATTTTAACAGATAAAGCTAAACTTTTAGAAATTACCAACACAAAAGCCAGAAAAGCTACTTTTCCCGCTTCCCTCAACTGAGAGATATAAGTGTGCATCATAACGAATAGGAGTGTTATTTGCAGAAAAAAGTTTGATTCTGGGAGTTATAATAATGCATCTAAGATGGACAAGGCAATGCGAGATATCATTGAAGACAATTCGTAGAGTCAAAGGTATATAGAGTAAAATAGGAACACCAGCGTCTAAGGGCTTGTGGCGCAACGGATAACGCGTCTGACTACGGATCAGAAGATTCCAGGTTCGAATCCTGGCAAGCTCGGATAGTTTTTTGTCAATGCTTTTTAACACTCCCTTTTGAAACACGCATATATAGTGGACAGTCAGAAGTTACATTTAAAAGAAATGTCTGAACAGATTATAGAGTATCCAAACGTCAGAAACAATTTGAACTCATTGATAGCTAGGGTTTTGGTGGAATCTTTTATTAGCACATATATTATATGTTGTGGCTGTTTGCCAATCTTTACATTCAACATGTTAGAAGGATATAACAAAAATAATGTCCTCCCCGGCGGGGAATCGAACCCCGGTCTCCCGCGTGACAGGCGGGGATACTAACCACTATACTACCGAGGACTTGACGGTGAGAGCACAAATTTTAACAGATAAAGCTAAACTTTTAGAAATTACCAACACAAAAGCCAGAAAAGCTACTTTTCCCGCTTCCCTCAACTGAGAGATATAAGTGTGCATCATAACGAATAGGAGTGTTATTTGCAGAAAAAAGTTTGATTCTGGGAGTTATAATAATGCATCTAAGATGGACAAGGCAATGCGAGATATCATTGAAGACAATTCGTAGAGTCAAAGGTATATAGAGTAAAATAGGAACACCAGCGTCTAAGGGCTTGTGGCGCAACGGATAACGCGTCTGACTACGGATCAGAAGATTCCAGGTTCGAATCCTGGCAAGCTCGGATAGTTTTTTGTCAATGCTTTTTAACACTCCCTTTTGAAACACGCATATATAGTGGACAGTCAGAAGTTACATTTAAAAGAAATGTCTGAACAGATTATAGAGTATCCAAACGTCAGAAACAATTTGAACTCATTGATAGCTAGGGTTTTGGTGGAATCTTTTATTAGCACATATATTATATGTTGTGGCTGTTTGCCAATCTTTACATTCAACATGTTAGAAGGATATAACAAAAATAATGTCCTCCCCGGCGGGGAATCGAACCCCGGTCTCCCGCGTGACAGGCGGGGATACTAACCACTATACTACCGAGGACTTGACGGTGAGAGCACAAATTTTAACAGATAAAGCTAAACTTTTAGAAATTACCAACACAAAAGCCAGAAAAGCTACTTTTCCCGCTTCCCTCAACTGAGAGATATAAGTGTGCATCATAACGAATAGGAGTGTTATTTGCAGAAAAAAGTTTGATTCTGGGAGTTATAATAATGCATCTAAGATGGACAAGGCAATGCGAGATATCATTGAAGACAATTCGTAGAGTCAAAGGTATATAGAGTAAAATAGGAACACCAGCGTCTAAGGGCTTGTGGCGCAACGGATAACGCGTCTGACTACGGATCAGAAGATTCCAGGTTCGAATCCTGGCAAGCTCGGATAGTTTTTTGTCAATGCTTTTTAACACTCCCTTTTGAAACACGCATATATAGTGGACAGTCAGAAGTTACATTTAAAAGAAATGTCTGAACAGATTATAGAGTATCCAAACGTCAGAAACAATTTGAACTCATTGATAGCTAGGGTTTTGGTGGAATCTTTTATTAGCACATATATTATATGTTGTGGCTGTTTGCCAATCTTTACATTCAACATGTTAGAAGGATATAACAAAAATAATGTCCTCCCCGGCGGGGAATCGAACCCCGGTCTCCCGCGTGACAGGCGGGGATACTAACCACTATACTACCGAGGACTTGAAGGTGAGAGCACAAATTTTAACAGATAAAGCTAAACTTTTAGAAATTACCAACACAAAAGCCAGAAAAGCTACTTTTCCCGCTTCCCTCAACTGAGAGATATAAGTGTGCATCATAACGAATAGGAGTGTTATTTGCAGAAAAAAAGTTTGATTCTGGGAGTTATAATAATGCATCTAAGATGGACAAGGCAATGCGAGATATCATTGAAGACAATTCGTAGAGTCAAAGGTATATAGAGTAAAATAGGAACACCAGCGTCTAAGGGCTTGTGGCGCAACGGATAACGCGTCTGACTACGGATCAGAAGATTCCAGGTTCGAATCCTGGCAAGCTCGGATAGTTTTTTGTCAATGCTTTTTAACACTCCCTTTTGAAACACGCATATATAGTGGACAGTCAGAAGTTACATTTAAAAGAAATGTCTGAACAGATTATAGAGTATCCAAACGTCAGAAACAATTTGAACTCATTGATAGCTAGGGTTTTGGTGGAATCTTTTATTAGCACATATATTATATGTTGTGGCTGTTTGCCAATCTTTACATTCAACATGTTAGAAGGATATAACAAAAATAATGTCCTCCCCGGCGGGGAATCGAACCCCGGTCTCCCGCGTGACAGGCGGGGATACTAACCACTATACTACCGAGGACTTGACGGTGAGAGCACAAATTTTAACAGATAAAGCTAAACTTTTAGAAATTACCAACACAAAAGCCAGAAAAGCTACTTTTCCCGCTTCCCTCAACTGAGAGATATAAGTGTGCATCATAACGAATAGGAGTGTTATTTGCAGAAAAAAGTTTGATTCTGGGAGTTATAATAATGCATCTAAGATGGACAAGGCAATGCGAGATATCATTGAAGACAATTCGTAGAGTCAAAGGTATATAGAGTAAAATAGGAACACCAGCGTCTAAGGGCTTGTGGCGCAACGGATAACGCGTCTGACTACGGATCAGAAGATTCCAGGTTCGAATCCTGGCAAGCTCGGATAGTTTTTTGTCAATGCTTTTTAACACTCCCTTTTGAAACACGCATATATAGTGGACAGTCAGAAGTTACATTTAAAAGAAATGTCTGAACAGATTATAGAGTATCCAAACGTCAGAAACAATTTGAACTCATTGATAGCTAGGGTTTTGGTGGAATCTTTTATTAGCACATATATTATATGTTGTGGCTGTTTGCCAATCTTTACATTCAACATGTTAGAAGGATATAACAAAAATAATGTCCTCCCCGGCGGGGAATCGAACCCCGGTCTCCCGCGTGACAGGCGGGGATACTAACCACTATACTACCGAGGACTTGACGGTGAGAGCACAAATTTTAACAGATAAAGCTAAACTTTTAGAAATTACCAACACAAAAGCCAGAAAAGCTACTTTTCCCGCTTCCCTCAACTGAGAGATATAAGTGTGCATCATAACGAATAGGAGTGTTATTTGCAGAAAAAAGTTTGATTCTGGGAGTTATAATAATGCATCTAAGATGGACAAGGCAATGCGAGATATCATTGAAGACAATTCGTAGAGTCAAAGGTATATAGAGTAAAATAGGAACACCAGCGTCTAAGGGCTTGTGGCGCAACGGATAACGCGTCTGACTACGGATCAGAAGATTCCAGGTTCGAATCCTGGCAAGCTCGGATAGTTTTTTGTCAATGCTTTTTAACACTCCCTTTTGAAACACGCATATATAGTGGACAGTCAGAAGTTACATTTAAAAGAAATGTCTGAACAGATTATAGAGTATCCAAACGTCAGAAACAATTTGAACTCATTGATAGCTAGGGTTTTGGTGGAATCTTTTATTAGCACATATATTATATGTTGTGGCTGTTTGCCAATCTTTACATTCAACATGTTAGAAGGATATAACAAAAATAATGTCCTCCCCGGCGGGGAATCGAACCCCGGTCTCCCGCGTGACAGGCGGGGATACTAACCACTATACTACCGAGGACTTGAAGGTGAGAGCACAAATTTTAACAGATAAAGCTAAACTTTTAGAAATTACCAACACAAAAGCCAGAAAAGCTACTTTTCCCGCTTCCCTCAACTGAGAGATATAAGTGTGCATCATAACGAATAGGAGTGTTATTTGCAGAAAAAAAGTTTGATTCTGGGAGTTATAATAATGCATCTAAGATGGACAAGGCAATGCGAGATATCATTGAAGACAATTCGTAGAGTCAAAGGTATATAGAGTAAAATAGGAACACCAGCGTCTAAGGGCTTGTGGCGCAACGGATAACGCGTCTGACTACGGATCAGAAGATTCCAGGTTCGAATCCTGGCAAGCTCGGATAGTTTTTTGTCAATGCTTTTTAACACTCCCTTTTGAAACACGCATATATAGTGGACAGTCAGAAGTTACATTTAAAAGAAATGTCTGAACAGATTATAGAGTATCCAAACGTCAGAAACAATTTGAACTCATTGATAGCTAGGGTTTTGGTGGAATCTTTTATTAGCACATATATTATATGTTGTGGCTGTTTGCCAATCTTTACATTCAACATGTTAGAAGGATATAACAAAAATAATGTCCTCCCCGGCGGGGAATCGAACCCCGGTCTCCCGCGTGACAGGCGGGGATACTAACCACTATACTACCGAGGACTTGAAGGTGAGAGCACAAATTTTAACAGATAAAGCTAAACTTTTAGAAATTACCAACACAAAAGCCAGAAAAGCTACTTTTCCCGCTTCCCTCAACTGAGAGATATAAGTGTGCATCATAACGAATAGGAGTGTTATTTGCAGAAAAAAGTTTGATTCTGGGAGTTATAATAATGCATCTAAGATGGACAAGGCAATGCGAGATATCATTGAAGACAATTCGTAGAGTCAAAGGTATATAGAGTAAAATAGGAACACCAGCGTCTAAGGGCTTGTGGCGCAACGGATAACGCGTCTGACTACGGATCAGAAGATTCCAGGTTCGAATCCTGGCAAGCTCGGATAGTTTTTTGTCAATGCTTTTTAACACTCCCTTTTGAAACACGCATATATAGTGGACAGTCAGAAGTTACATTTAAAAGAAATGTCTGAACAGATTATAGAGTATCCAAACGTCAGAAACAATTTGAACTCATTGATAGCTAGGGTTTTGGTGGAATCTTTTATTAGCACATATATTATATGTTGTGGCTGTTTGCCAATCTTTACATTCAACATGTTAGAAGGATATAACAAAAATAATGTCCTCCCCGGCGGGGAATCGAACCCCGGTCTCCCGCGTGACAGGCGGGGATACTAACCACTATACTACCGAGGACTTGAAGGTGAGAGCACAAATTTTAACAGATAAAGCTAAACTTTTAGAAATTACCAACACAAAAGCCAGAAAAGCTACTTTTCCCGCTTCCCTCAACTGAGAGATATAAGTGTGCATCATAACGAATAGGAGTGTTATTTGCAGAAAAAAGTTTGATTCTGGGAGTTATAATAATGCATCTAAGATGGACAAGGCAATGCGAGATATCATTGAAGACAATTCGTAGAGTCAAAGGTATATAGAGTAAAATAGGAACACCAGCGTCTAAGGGCTTGTGGCGCAACGGATAACGCGTCTGACTACGGATCAGAAGATTCCAGGTTCGAATCCTGGCAAGCTCGGATAGTTTTTTGTCAATGCTTTTTAACACTCCCTTTTGAAACACGCATATATAGTGGACAGTCAGAAGTTACATTTAAAAGAAATGTCTGAACAGATTATAGAGTATCCAAACGTCAGAAACAATTTGAACTCATTGATAGCTAGGGTTTTGGTGGAATCTTTTATTAGCACATATATTATATGTTGTGGCTGTTTGCCAATCTTTACATTCAACATGTTAGAAGGATATAACAAAAATAATGTCCTCCCCGGCGGGGAATCGAACCCCGGTCTCCCGCGTGACAGGCGGGGATACTAACCACTATACTACCGAGGACTTGAAGGTGAGAGCACAAATTTTAACAGATAAAGCTAAACTTTTAGAAATTACCAACACAAAAGCCAGAAAAGCTACTTTTCCCGCTTCCCTCAACTGAGAGATATAAGTGTGCATCATAACGAATAGGAGTGTTATTTGCAGAAAAAAGTTTGATTCTGGGAGTTATAATAATGCATCTAAGATGGACAAGGCAATGCGAGATATCATTGAAGACAATTCGTAGAGTCAAAGGTATATAGAGTAAAATAGGAACACCAGCGTCTAAGGGCTTGTGGCGCAACGGATAACGCGTCTGACTACGGATCAGAAGATTCCAGGTTCGAATCCTGGCAAGCTCGGATAGTTTTTTGTCAATGCTTTTTAACACTCCCTTTTGAAACACGCATATATAGTGGACAGTCAGAAGTTACATTTAAAAGAAATGTCTGAACAGATTATAGAGTATCCAAACGTCAGAAACAATTTGAACTCATTGATAGCTAGGGTTTTGGTGGAATCTTTTATTAGCACATATATTATATGTTGTGGCTGTTTGCCAATCTTTACATTCAACATGTTAGAAGGATATAACAAAAATAATGTCCTCCCCGGCGGGGAATCGAACCCCGGTCTCCCGCGTGACAGGCGGGGATACTTTTTTTTTTTTATCTTTATTATAATCCACAATTCATATATACATATCACAGTTTTGTTACACAAAATTGAAAACATTATCATTAGTTATTGTCCTTTCATTATCTATATAGCGTGAAATATTTGTCACGAACATAATTAACTGATTATTTACTTTCAATACTCATATTGATATACATATACACATCATTTTCTATAGAAAAAATATCATATCCCTATACTTATATTGAATCTCTATCTAATCTACCACTCACCTCATACATTCACAATTATCATTATTAAAAGCTTACACAGAATACAATGAAAAATCAAAAGAGTTATCTGTTTGTACTGTCTTATTGTCCGACATATGACATAAAAAGTGACAATCGAAATAATAGTTCGCACAGGGCTGGTCTCCATTCCACCACGCAAATAAAATCGAAAGTATTTAAATTAAGGCAATTATCAGCAATAATAAGACAAACAAACAACATCACAATAAAATATTCATCGTTCAGCAAAAACTTTTTCTCACATTTTCTCACAGAAACATACCCACTTTCTCTCTACAAAAACAAATTACAATATATCAATAAAAAAAAAAATTACAGTCGTTTCATTTTCGCAACTTTTTCCATCTTCAATATCCCTTCATTCACTTCATCATTCATAAATGGTGTTGTTCGTACATCTTCAAAATCCTCGGTTAGCACTTTATTAAATCTAGAGTACTCATGTTCCCCGGGAAGGAGAAGTTCAAAATTTTTACGGCTCATATGGAACAATACCAGACGTCCTCTTTCCGTTTTTCCAATCAAAATGTCCATACCGTTCCGGCTTTTTTTCAAAACAATTTTCCTTATAATTCCACTTTCTGGTACCTTTCTATTATGTTCTTTCTCTTTATCACATGATTGTACACCTGATGACGTAGTGGATACAATATCGTTATTATTCTTTTTACTAATTGTACATTTTGTAACTAAATTTTCTACTTCTACGTTGCATTTATCATTTTCAATTCTCCCAACAGATACGCTATGTTTATCTTTATTCATATTGTTTACACTTTTACTCGCTAAACAGGTTGGTGACATAGACAATTCATTACCTGTATCGATCGATAGTTCTATATTTGGACTCTCTATAATATCAATGTTACCTGTAGTAGCGGAGGCCACAGACGGGTCATATTCAAAATCCATTATATCTAAGGTATTTGTCGATACCTTTTCACTCTTTCTTTGAATAATTTCAGATGAACGATCTGAACAAATCACATTTGTATTATTCTCAATATTCTCAATATTTACATTGTCATTGTTATATTCTTTCATCCGTTTTTTATTACGATTGACGGTAGAATTTGATTTTCTTTTACTCTTTGTACTATCTTCATTTGTAAAAACTATAGATACACGGGCTCTGTCATTCTCACCGTGAACAGTAAATGTTATATTACGAAATTGTTCGCATGCATTTTCTATAGTACTCATCAGTAGAGCTGGAAGTCTTTCCATTATAAATATAATTAAAAACAGTTATACAATTCACCCTCGGGAAGCCTCTTTCAATCCAACAATATTTACAACATTTCAAACAGTTAATAAAGACGGGTTTTTCAATATCAATGAAAAGAACTTACTTCTAAAACAAGTAAGAATGTTAATAATCCATATTTTGGCTTGGTAATCCGAGCAATAACTTGTAATAGAGTAAAATTTTCACAGTACTCAAAACAAACGTCCTGTCATATAAAGGTCCACTCGACTTTTCCACAGGCGGGGATACTAACCACTATACTACCGAGGACTTGAAGGTGAGAGCACAAATTTTAACAGATAAAGCTAAACTTTTAGAAATTACCAACACAAAAGCCAGAAAAGCTACTTTTCCCGCTTCCCTCAACTGAGAGATATAAGTGTGCATCATAACGAATAGGAGTGTTATTTGCAGAAAAAAGTTTGATTCTGGGAGTTATAATAATGCATCTAAGATGGACAAGGCAATGCGAGATATCATTGAAGACAATTCGTAGAGTCAAAGGTATATAGAGTAAAATAGGAACACCAGCGTCTAAGGGCTTGTGGCGCAACGGATAACGCGTCTGACTACGGATCAGAAGATTCCAGGTTCGAATCCTGGCAAGCTCGGATAGTTTTTTGTCAATGCTTTTTAACACTCCCTTTTGAAACACGCATATATAGTGGACAGTCAGAAGTTACATTTAAAAGAAATGTCTGAACAGATTATAGAGTATCCAAACGTCAGAAACAATTTGAACTCATTGATAGCTAGGGTTTTGGTGGAATCTTTTATTAGCACATATATTATATGTTGTGGCTGTTTGCCAATCTTTACATTCAACATGTTAGAAGGATATAACAAAAATAATGTCCTCCCCGGCGGGGAATCGAACCCCGGTCTCCCGCGTGACAGGCGGGGATACTAACCACTATACTACCGAGGACTTGAAGGTGAGAGCACAAATTTTAACAGATAAAGCTAAACTTTTAGAAATTACCAACACAAAAGCCAGAAAAGCTACTTTTCCCGCTTCCCTCAACTGAGAGATATAAGTGTGCATCATAACGAATAGGAGTGTTATTTGCAGAAAAAAGTTTGATTCTGGGAGTTATAATAATGCATCTAAGATGGACAAGGCAATGCGAGATATCATTGAAGACAATTCGTAGAGTCAAAGGTATATAGAGTAAAATAGGAACACCAGCGTCTAAGGGCTTGTGGCGCAACGGATAACGCGTCTGACTACGGATCAGAAGATTCCAGGTTCGAATCCTGGCAAGCTCGGATAGTTTTTTGTCAATGCTTTTTAACACTCCCTTTTGAAACACGCATATATAGTGGACAGTCAGAAGTTACATTTAAAAGAAATGTCTGAACAGATTATAGAGTATCCAAACGTCAGAAACAATTTGAACTCATTGATAGCTAGGGTTTTGGTGGAATCTTTTATTAGCACATATATTATATGTTGTGGCTGTTTGCCAATCTTTACATTCAACATGTTAGAAGGATATAACAAAAATAATGTCCTCCCCGGCGGGGAATCGAACCCCGGTCTCCCGCGTGACAGGCGGGGATACTAACCACTATACTACCGAGGACTTGAAGGTGAGAGCACAAATTTTAACAGATAAAGCTAAACTTTTAGAAATTACCAACACAAAAGCCAGAAAAGCTACTTTTCCCGCTTCCCTCAACTGAGAGATATAAGTGTGCATCATAACGAATAGGAGTGTTATTTGCAGAAAAAAGTTTGATTCTGGGAGTTATAATAATGCATCTAAGATGGACAAGGCAATGCGAGATATCATTGAAGACAATTCGTAGAGTCAAAGGTATATAGAGTAAAATAGGAACACCAGCGTCTAAGGGCTTGTGGCGCAACGGATAACGCGTCTGACTACGGATCAGAAGATTCCAGGTTCGAATCCTGGCAAGCTCGGATAGTTTTTTGTCAATGCTTTTTAACACTCCCTTTTGAAACACGCATATATAGTGGACAGTCAGAAGTTACATTTAAAAGAAATGTCTGAACAGATTATAGAGTATCCAAACGTCAGAAACAATTTGAACTCATTGATAGCTAGGGTTTTGGTGGAATCTTTTATTAGCACATATATTATATGTTGTGGCTGTTTGCCAATCTTTACATTCAACATGTTAGAAGGATATAACAAAAATAATGTCCTCCCCGGCGGGGAATCGAACCCCGGTCTCCCGCGTGACAGGCGGGGATACTAACCACTATACTACCGAGGACTTGAAGGTGAGAGCACAAATTTTAACAGATAAAGCTAAACTTTTAGAAATTACCAACACAAAAGCCAGAAAAGTTACTTTTCCCGCTTCCCTCAACTGAGAGATATAAGTGTGCATCATAACGAATAGGAGTGTTATTTGCAGAAAAAAGTTTGATTCTGGGAGTTATAATAATGCATCTAAGATGGACAAGGCAATGCGAGATATCATTGAAGACAATTCGTAGAGTCAAAGGTATATAGAGTAAAATAGGAACACCAGCGTCTAAGGGCTTGTGGCGCAACGGATAACGCGTCTGACTACGGATCAGAAGATTCCAGGTTCGAATCCTGGCAAGCTCGGATAGTTTTTTGTCAATGCTTTTTAACACTCCCTTTTGAAACACGCATATATAGTGGACAGTCAGAAGTTACATTTAAAAGAAATGTCTGAACAGATTATAGAGTATCCAAACGTCAGAAACAATTTGAACTCATTGATAGCTAGGGTTTTGGTGGAATCTTTTATTAGCACATATATTATATGTTGTGGCTGTTTGCCAATCTTTACATTCAACATGTTAGAAGGATATAACAAAAATAATGTCCTCCCCGGCGGGGAATCGAACCCCGGTCTCCCGCGTGACAGGCGGGGATACTAACCACTATACTACCGAGGACTTGAAGGTGAGAGCACAAATTTTAACAGATAAAGCTAAACTTTTAGAAATTACCAACACAAAAGCCAGAAAAGCTACTTTTCCCGCTTCCCTCAACTGAGAGATATAAGTGTGCATCATAACGAATAGGAGTGTTATTTGCAGAAAAAAGTTTGATTCTGGGAGTTATAATAATGCATCTAAGATGGACAAGGCAATGCGAGATATCATTGAAGACAATTCGTAGAGTCAAAGGTATATAGAGTAAAATAGGAACACCAGCGTCTAAGGGCTTGTGGCGCAACGGATAACGCGTCTGACTACGGATCAGAAGATTCCAGGTTCGAATCCTGGCAAGCTCGGATAGTTTTTTGTCAATGCTTTTTAACACTCCCTTTTGAAACACGCATATATAGTGGACAGTCAGAAGTTACATTTAAAAGAAATGTCTGAACAGATTATAGAGTATCCAAACGTCAGAAACAATTTGAACTCATTGATAGCTAGGGTTTTGGTGGAATCTTTTATTAGCACATATATTATATGTTGTGGCTGTTTGCCAATCTTTACATTCAACATGTTAGAAGGATATAACAAAAATAATGTCCTCCCCGGCGGGGAATCGAACCCCGGTCTCCCGCGTGACAGGCGGGGATACTAACCACTATACTACCGAGGACTTGAAGGTGAGAGCACAAATTTTAACAGATAAAGCTAAACTTTTAGAAATTACCAACACAAAAGCCAGAAAAGCTACTTTTCCCGCTTCCCTCAACTGAGAGATATAAGTGTGCATCATAACGAATAGGAGTGTTATTTGCAGAAAAAAGTTTGATTCTGGGAGTTATAATAATGCATCTAAGATGGACAAGGCAATGCGAGATATCATTGAAGACAATTCGTAGAGTCAAAGGTATATAGAGTAAAATAGGAACACCAGCGTCTAAGGGCTTGTGGCGCAACGGATAACGCGTCTGACTACGGATCAGAAGATTCCAGGTTCGAATCCTGGCAAGCTCGGATAGTTTTTTGTCAATGCTTTTTAACACTCCCTTTTGAAACACGCATATATAGTGGACAGTCAGAAGTTACATTTAAAAGAAATGTCTGAACAGATTATAGAGTATCCAAACGTCAGAAACAATTTGAACTCATTGATAGCTAGGGTTTTGGTGGAATCTTTTATTAGCACATATATTATATGTTGTGGCTGTTTGCCAATCTTTACATTCAACATGTTAGAAGGATATAACAAAAATAATGTCCTCCCCGGCGGGGAATCGAACCCCGGTCTCCCGCGTGACAGGCGGGGATACTAACCACTATACTACCGAGGACTTGAAGGTGAGAGCACAAATTTTAACAGATAAAGCTAAACTTTTAGAAATTACCAACACAAAAGCCAGAAAAGCTACTTTTCCCGCTTCCCTCAACTGAGAGATATAAGTGTGCATCATAACGAATAGGAGTGTTATTTGCAGAAAAAAGTTTGATTCTGGGAGTTATAATAATGCATCTAAGATGGACAAGGCAATGCGAGATATCATTGAAGACAATTCGTAGAGTCAAAGGTATATAGAGTAAAATAGGAACACCAGCGTCTAAGGGCTTGTGGCGCAACGGATAACGCGTCTGACTACGGATCAGAAGATTCCAGGTTCGAATCCTGGCAAGCTCGGATAGTTTTTTGTCAATGCTTTTTAACACTCCCTTTTGAAACACGCATATATAGTGGACAGTCAGAAGTTACATTTAAAAGAAATGTCTGAACAGATTATAGAGTATCCAAACGTCAGAAACAATTTGAACTCATTGATAGCTAGGGTTTTGGTGGAATCTTTTATTAGCACATATATTATATGTTGTGGCTGTTTGCCAATCTTTACATTCAACATGTTAGAAGGATATAACAAAAATAATGTCCTCCCCGGCGGGGAATCGAACCCCGGTCTCCCGCGTGACAGGCGGGGATACTAACCTTTGGCACCGTCCCTTGATGATCTTTGCTGGCTGGACACAGAATCTATAATCTTAGAAATATGTTTTAAAAATATATTTTCAATAATTAAGGAGCTTGACTCATCTGCATTAAGTACAAGTAGGGACTCCCCTTTAAGCACCGACTCTTGGTGCTTTCTGCAGATAAGTCATATTAAATATCCTTTTATTAAATAAACTTTGTTATTTGCAGTATACCTCATAGTCAAATGTGGGAGTGCTTAATTGCTTTGTTTTTTATTGGGTTCTTTTTGTATTTTTTTTTTGTATTTTTATATATTGACATTTCTCCACACAAACTACTAATGCCTCATGTTTGTCTTCTCAAAGTGAAGATACACTTACCGGGTGCACTTGAGTCATTTTCAACATAGTATTCATTGAATAATAATACATTGCTACTATTTCGTTGAGTGTATTTTCTGTGTTATATTATTTTATTTTATTATTTTTATAACACTTGTTACATATCTTTACTGTGTGTGTATTGCATATGTTTTTGTTTATAATAATATTGTCTGTATCATATGCCCTCCTGGGGCCCTAATTTGGTAAATAAAATATTCTATTCTATTCTATTCTAACCACTATACTACCGAGGACTTGAAGGTGAGAGCACAAATTTTAACAGATAAAGCTAAACTTTTAGAAATTACCAACACAAAAGCCAGAAAAGCTACTTTTCCCGCTTCCCTCAACTGAGAGATATAAGTGTGCATCATAACGAATAGGAGTGTTATTTGCAGAAAAAAGTTTGATTCTGGGAGTTATAATAATGCATCTAAGATGGACAAGGCAATGCGAGATATCATTGAAGACAATTCGTAGAGTCAAAGGTATATAGAGTAAAATAGGAACACCAGCGTCTAAGGGCTTGTGGCGCAACGGATAACGCGTCTGACTACGGATCAGAAGATTCCAGGTTCGAATCCTGGCAAGCTCGGATAGTTTTTTGTCAATGCTTTTTAACACTCCCTTTTGAAACACGCATATATAGTGGACAGTCAGAAGTTACATTTAAAAGAAATGTCTGAACAGATTATAGAGTATCCAAACGTCAGAAACAATTTGAACTCATTGATAGCTAGGGTTTTGGTGGAATCTTTTATTAGCACATATATTATATGTTGTGGCTGTTTGCCAATCTTTACATTCAACATGTTAGAAGGATATAACAAAAATAATGTCCTCCCCGGCGGGGAATCGAACCCCGGTCTCCCGCGTGACAGGCGGGGATACTAACCACTATACTACCGAGGACTTGAAGGTGAGAGCACAAATTTTAACAGATAAAGCTAAACTTTTAGAAATTACCAACACAAAAGCCAGAAAAGCTACTTTTCCCGCTTCCCTCAACTGAGAGATATAAGTGTGCATCATAACGAATAGGAGTGTTATTTGCAGAAAAAAGTTTGATTCTGGGAGTTATAATAATGCATCTAAGATGGACAAGGCAATGCGAGATATCATTGAAGACAATTCGTAGAGTCAAAGGTATATAGAGTAAAATAGGAACACCAGCGTCTAAGGGCTTGTGGCGCAACGGATAACGCGTCTGACTACGGATCAGAAGATTCCAGGTTCGAATCCTGGCAAGCTCGGATAGTTTTTTGTCAATGCTTTTTAACACTCCCTTTTGAAACACGCATATATAGTGGACAGTCAGAAGTTACATTTAAAAGAAATGTCTGAACAGATTATAGAGTATCCAAACGTCAGAAACAATTTGAACTCATTGATAGCTAGGGTTTTGGTGGAATCTTTTATTAGCACATATATTATATGTTGTGGCTGTTTGCCAATCTTTACATTCAACATGTTAGAAGGATATAACAAAAATAATGTCCTCCCCGGCGGGGAATCGAACCCCGGTCTCCCGCGTGACAGGCGGGGATACTAACCACTATACTACCGAGGACTTGAAGGTGAGAGCACAAATTTTAACAGATAAAGCTAAACTTTTAGAAATTACCAACACAAAAGCCAGAAAAGCTACTTTTCCCGCTTCCCTCAACTGAGAGATATAAGTGTGCATCATAACGAATAGGAGTGTTATTTGCAGAAAAAAGTTTGATTCTGGGAGTTATAATAATGCATCTAAGATGGACAAGGCAATGCGAGATATCATTGAAGACAATTCGTAGAGTCAAAGGTATATAGAGTAAAATAGGAACACCAGCGTCTAAGGGCTTGTGGCGCAACGGATAACGCGTCTGACTACGGATCAGAAGATTCCAGGTTCGAATCCTGGCAAGCTCGGATAGTTTTTTGTCAATGCTTTTTAACACTCCCTTTTGAAACACGCATATATAGTGGACAGTCAGAAGTTACATTTAAAAGAAATGTCTGAACAGATTATAGAGTATCCAAACGTCAGAAACAATTTGAACTCATTGATAGCTAGGGTTTTGGTGGAATCTTTTATTAGCACATATATTATATGTTGTGGCTGTTTGCCAATCTTTACATTCAACATGTTAGAAGGATATAACAAAAATAATGTCCTCCCCGGCGGGGAATCGAACCCCGGTCTCCCGCGTGACAGGCGGGGATACTAACCACTATACTACCGAGGACTTGAAGGTGAGAGCACAAATTTTAACAGATAAAGCTAAACTTTTAGAAATTACCAACACAAAAGCCAGAAAAGCTACTTTTCCCGCTTCCCTCAACTGAGAGATATAAGTGTGCATCATAACGAATAGGAGTGTTATTTGCAGAAAAAAGTTTGATTCTGGGAGTTATAATAATGCATCTAAGATGGACAAGGCAATGCGAGATATCATTGAAGACAATTCGTAGAGTCAAAGGTATATAGAGTAAAATAGGAACACCAGCGTCTAAGGGCTTGTGGCGCAACGGATAACGCGTCTGACTACGGATCAGAAGATTCCAGGTTCGAATCCTGGCAAGCTCGGATAGTTTTTTGTCAATGCTTTTTAACACTCCCTTTTGAAACACGCATATATAGTGGACAGTCAGAAGTTACATTTAAAAGAAATGTCTGAACAGATTATAGAGTATCCAAACGTCAGAAACAATTTGAACTCATTGATAGCTAGGGTTTTGGTGGAATCTTTTATTAGCACATATATTATATGTTGTGGCTGTTTGCCAATCTTTACATTCAACATGTTAGAAGGATATAACAAAAATAATGTCCTCCCCGGCGGGGAATCGAACCCCGGTCTCCCGCGTGACAGGCGGGGATACTAACCACTATACTACCGAGGACTTGAAGGTGAGAGCACAAATTTTAACAGATAAAGCTAAACTTTTAGAAATTACCAACACAAAAGCCAGAAAAGCTACTTTTCCCGCTTCCCTCAACTGAGAGATATAAGTGTGCATCATAACGAATAGGAGTGTTATTTGCAGAAAAAAGTTTGATTCTGGGAGTTATAATAATGCATCTAAGATGGACAAGGCAATGCGAGATATCATTGAAGACAATTCGTAGAGTCAAAGGTATATAGAGTAAAATAGGAACACCAGCGTCTAAGGGCTTGTGGCGCAACGGATAACGCGTCTGACTACGGATCAGAAGATTCCAGGTTCGAATCCTGGCAAGCTCGGATAGTTTTTTGTCAATGCTTTTTAACACTCCCTTTTGAAACACGCATATATAGTGGACAGTCAGAAGTTACATTTAAAAGAAATGTCTGAACAGATTATAGAGTATCCAAACGTCAGAAACAATTTGAACTCATTGATAGCTAGGGTTTTGGTGGAATCTTTTATTAGCACATATATTATATGTTGTGGCTGTTTGCCAATCTTTACATTCAACATGTTAGAAGGATATAACAAAAATAATGTCCTCCCCGGCGGGGAATCGAACCCCGGTCTCCCGCGTGACAGGCGGGGATACTAACCACTATACTACCGAGGACTTGAAGGTGAGAGCACAAATTTTAACAGATAAAGCTAAACTTTTAGAAATTACCAACACAAAAGCCAGAAAAGCTACTTTTCCCGCTTCCCTCAACTGAGAGATATAAGTGTGCATCATAACGAATAGGAGTGTTATTTGCAGAAAAAAGTTTGATTCTGGGAGTTATAATAATGCATCTAAGATGGACAAGGCAATGCGAGATATCATTGAAGACAATTCGTAGAGTCAAAGGTATATAGAGTAAAATAGGAACACCAGCGTCTAAGGGCTTGTGGCGCAACGGATAACGCGTCTGACTACGGATCAGAAGATTCCAGGTTCGAATCCTGGCAAGCTCGGATAGTTTTTTGTCAATGCTTTTTAACACTCCCTTTTGAAACACGCATATATAGTGGACAGTCAGAAGTTACATTTAAAAGAAATGTCTGAACAGATTATAGAGTATCCAAACGTCAGAAACAATTTGAACTCATTGATAGCTAGGGTTTTGGTGGAATCTTTTATTAGCACATATATTATATGTTGTGGCTGTTTGCCAATCTTTACATTCAACATGTTAGAAGGATATAACAAAAATAATGTCCTCCCCGGCGGGGAATCGAACCCCGGTCTCCCGCGTGACAGGCGGGGATACTAACCACTATACTACCGAGGACTTGAAGGTGAGAGCACAAATTTTAACAGATAAAGCTAAACTTTTAGAAATTACCAACACAAAAGCCAGAAAAGCTACTTTTCCCGCTTCCCTCAACTGAGAGATATAAGTGTGCATCATAACGAATAGGAGTGTTATTTGCAGAAAAAAGTTTGATTCTGGGAGTTATAATAATGCATCTAAGATGGACAAGGCAATGCGAGATATCATTGAAGACAATTCGTAGAGTCAAAGGTATATAGAGTAAAATAGGAACACCAGCGTCTAAGGGCTTGTGGCGCAACGGATAACGCGTCTGACTACGGATCAGAAGATTCCAGGTTCGAATCCTGGCAAGCTCGGATAGTTTTTTGTCAATGCTTTTTAACACTCCCTTTTGAAACACGCATATATAGTGGACAGTCAGAAGTTACATTTAAAAGAAATGTCTGAACAGATTATAGAGTATCCAAACGTCAGAAACAATTTGAACTCATTGATAGCTAGGGTTTTGGTGGAATCTTTTATTAGCACATATATTATATGTTGTGGCTGTTTGCCAATCTTTACATTCAACATGTTAGAAGGATATAACAAAAATAATGTCCTCCCCGGCGGGGAATCGAACCCCGGTCTCCCGCGTGACAGGCGGGGATACTAACCACTATACTACCGAGGACTTGAAGGTGAGAGCACAAATTTTAACAGATAAAGCTAAACTTTTAGAAATTACCAACACAAAAGCCAGAAAAGCTACTTTTCCCGCTTCCCTCAACTGAGAGATATAAGTGTGCATCATAACGAATAGGAGTGTTATTTGCAGAAAAAAGTTTGATTCTGGGAGTTATAATAATGCATCTAAGATGGACAAGGCAATGCGAGATATCATTGAAGACAATTCGTAGAGTCAAAGGTATATAGAGTAAAATAGGAACACCAGCGTCTAAGGGCTTGTGGCGCAACGGATAACGCGTCTGACTACGGATCAGAAGATTCCAGGTTCGAATCCTGGCAAGCTCGGATAGTTTTTTGTCAATGCTTTTTAACACTCCCTTTTGAAACACGCATATATAGTGGACAGTCAGAAGTTACATTTAAAAGAAATGTCTGAACAGATTATAGAGTATCCAAACGTCAGAAACAATTTGAACTCATTGATAGCTAGGGTTTTGGTGGAATCTTTTATTAGCACATATATTATATGTTGTGGCTGTTTGCCAATCTTTACATTCAACATGTTAGAAGGATATAACAAAAATAATGTCCTCCCCGGCGGGGAATCGAACCCCGGTCTCCCGCGTGACAGGCGGGGATACTAACCACTATACTACCGAGGACTTGAAGGTGAGAGCACAAATTTTAACAGATAAAGCTAAACTTTTAGAAATTACCAACACAAAAGCCAGAAAAGCTACTTTTCCCGCTTCCCTCAACTGAGAGATATAAGTGTGCATCATAACGAATAGGAGTGTTATTTGCAGAAAAAAGTTTGATTCTGGGAGTTATAATAATGCATCTAAGATGGACAAGGCAATGCGAGATATCATTGAAGACAATTCGTAGAGTCAAAGGTATATAGAGTAAAATAGGAACACCAGCGTCTAAGGGCTTGTGGCGCAACGGATAACGCGTCTGACTACGGATCAGAAGATTCCAGGTTCGAATCCTGGCAAGCTCGGATAGTTTTTTGTCAATGCTTTTTAACACTCCCTTTTGAAACACGCATATATAGTGGACAGTCAGAAGTTACATTTAAAAGAAATGTCTGAACAGATTATAGAGTATCCAAACGTCAGAAACAATTTGAACTCATTGATAGCTAGGGTTTTGGTGGAATCTTTTATTAGCACATATATTATATGTTGTGGCTGTTTGCCAATCTTTACATTCAACATGTTAGAAGGATATAACAAAAATAATGTCCTCCCCGGCGGGGAATCGAACCCCGGTCTCCCGCGTGACAGGCGGGGATACTAACCACTATACTACCGAGGACTTGAAGGTGAGAGCACAAATTTTAACAGATAAAGCTAAACTTTTAGAAATTACCAACACAAAAGCCAGAAAAGCTACTTTTCCCGCTTCCCTCAACTGAGAGATATAAGTGTGCATCATAACGAATAGGAGTGTTATTTGCAGAAAAAAGTTTGATTCTGGGAGTTATAATAATGCATCTAAGATGGACAAGGCAATGCGAGATATCATTGAAGACAATTCGTAGAGTCAAAGGTATATAGAGTAAAATAGGAACACCAGCGTCTAAGGGCTTGTGGCGCAACGGATAACGCGTCTGACTACGGATCAGAAGATTCCAGGTTCGAATCCTGGCAAGCTCGGATAGTTTTTTGTCAATGCTTTTTAACACTCCCTTTTGAAACACGCATATATAGTGGACAGTCAGAAGTTACATTTAAAAGAAATGTCTGAACAGATTATAGAGTATCCAAACGTCAGAAACAATTTGAACTCATTGATAGCTAGGGTTTTGGTGGAATCTTTTATTAGCACATATATTATATGTTGTGGCTGTTTGCCAATCTTTACATTCAACATGTTAGAAGGATATAACAAAAATAATGTCCTCCCCGGCGGGGAATCGAACCCCGGTCTCCCGCGTGACAGGCGGGGATACTAACCACTATACTACCGAGGACTTGAAGGTGAGAGCACAAATTTTAACAGATAAAGCTAAACTTTTAGAAATTACCAACACAAAAGCCAGAAAAGCTACTTTTCCCGCTTCCCTCAACTGAGAGATATAAGTGTGCATCATAACGAATAGGAGTGTTATTTGCAGAAAAAAGTTTGATTCTGGGAGTTATAATAATGCATCTAAGATGGACAAGGCAATGCGAGATATCATTGAAGACAATTCGTAGAGTCAAAGGTATATAGAGTAAAATAGGAACACCAGCGTCTAAGGGCTTGTGGCGCAACGGATAACGCGTCTGACTACGGATCAGAAGATTCCAGGTTCGAATCCTGGCAAGCTCGGATAGTTTTTTGTCAATGCTTTTTAACACTCCCTTTTGAAACACGCATATATAGTGGACAGTCAGAAGTTACATTTAAAAGAAATGTCTGAACAGATTATAGAGTATCCAAACGTCAGAAACAATTTGAACTCATTGATAGCTAGGGTTTTGGTGGAATCTTTTATTAGCACATATATTATATGTTGTGGCTGTTTGCCAATCTTTACATTCAACATGTTAGAAGGATATAACAAAAATAATGTCCTCCCCGGCGGGGAATCGAACCCCGGTCTCCCGCGTGACAGGCGGGGATACTAACCACTATACTACCGAGGACTTGAAGGTGAGAGCACAAATTTTAACAGATAAAGCTAAACTTTTAGAAATTACCAACACAAAAGCCAGAAAAGCTACTTTTCCCGCTTCCCTCAACTGAGAGATATAAGTGTGCATCATAACGAATAGGAGTGTTATTTGCAGAAAAAAGTTTGATTTCATTGAAGACAATTCGTAGAGTCAAAGGTATATAGAGTAAAATAGGAACACCAGCGTCTAAGGGCTTGTGGCGCAACGGATAACGCGTCTGACTACGGATCAGAAGATTCCAGGTTCGAATCCTGGCAAGCTCGGATAGTTTTTTGTCAATGCTTTTTAACACTCCCTTTTGAAACACGCATATATAGTGGACAGTCAGAAGTTACATTTAAAAGAAATGTCTGAACAGATTATAGAGTATCCAAACGTCAGAAACAATTTGAACTCATTGATAGCTAGGGTTTTGGTGGAATCTTTTATTAGCACATATATTATATGTTGTGGCTGTTTGCCAATCTTTACATTCAACATGTTAGAAGGATATAACAAAAATAATGTCCTCCCCGGCGGGGAATCGAACCCCGGTCTCCCGCGTGACAGGCGGGGATACTAACCACTATACTACCGAGGACTTGACGGTGAGAGCACAAATTTTAACAGATAAAGCTAAACTTTTAGAAATTACCAACACAAAAGCCAGAAAAGCTACTTTTCCCGCTTCCCTCAACTGAGAGATATAAGTGTGCATCATAACGAATAGGAGTGTTATTTGCAGAAAAAAGTTTGATTCTGGGAGTTATAATAATGCATCTAAGATGGACAAGGCAATGCGAGATATCATTGAAGACAATTCGTAGAGTCAAAGGTATATAGAGTAAAATAGGAACACCAGCGTCTAAGGGCTTGTGGCGCAACGGATAACGCGTCTGACTACGGATCAGAAGATTCCAGGTTCGAATCCTGGCAAGCTCGGATAGTTTTTTGTCAATGCTTTTTAACACTCCCTTTTGAAACACGCATATATAGTGGACAGTCAGAAGTTACATTTAAAAGAAATGTCTGAACAGATTATAGAGTATCCAAACGTCAGAAACAATTTGAACTCATTGATAGCTAGGGTTTTGGTGGAATCTTTTATTAGCACATATATTATATGTTGTGGCTGTTTGCCAATCTTTACATTCAACATGTTAGAAGGATATAACAAAAATAATGTCCTCCCCGGCGGGGAATCGAACCCCGGTCTCCCGCGTGACAGGCGGGGATACTAACCACTATACTACCGAGGACTTGACGGTGAGAGCACAAATTTTAACAGATAAAGCTAAACTTTTAGAAATTACCAACACAAAAGCCAGAAAAGCTACTTTTCCCGCTTCCCTCAACTGAGAGATATAAGTGTGCATCATAACGAATAGGAGTGTTATTTGCAGAAAAAAGTTTGATTCTGGGAGTTATAATAATGCATCTAAGATGGACAAGGCAATGCGAGATATCATTGAAGACAATTCGTAGAGTCAAAGGTATATAGAGTAAAATAGGAACACCAGCGTCTAAGGGCTTGTGGCGCAACGGATAACGCGTCTGACTACGGATCAGAAGATTCCAAGTTCGAATCCTGGCAAGCTCGGATAGTTTTTTGTCAATGCTTTTTAACACTCCCTTTTGAAACACGCATATATAGTGGACAGTCAGAAGTTACATTTAAAAGAAATGTCTGAACAGATTATAGAGTATCCAAACGTCAGAAACAATTTGAACTCATTGATAGCTAGGGTTTTGGTGGAATCTTTTATTAGCACATATATTATATGTTGTGGCTGTTTGCCAATCTTTACATTCAACATGTTAGAAGGATATAACAAAAATAATGTCCTCCCCGGCGGGGAATCGAACCCCGGTCTCCCGCGTGACAGGCGGGGATACTAACCACTATACTACCGAGGACTTGAAGGTGAGAGCACAAATTTTAACAGATAAAGCTAAACTTTTAGAAATTACCAACACAAAAGCCAGAAAAGCTACTTTTCCCGCTTCCCTCAACTGAGAGATATAAGTGTGCATCATAACGAATAGGAGTGTTATTTGCAGAAAAAAGTTTGATTCTGGGAGTTATAATAATGCATCTAAGATGGACAAGGCAATGCGAGATATCATTGAAGACAATTCGTAGAGTCAAAGGTATATAGAGTAAAATAGGAACACCAGCGTCTAAGGGCTTGTGGCGCAACGGATAACGCGTCTGACTACGGATCAGAAGATTCCAGGTTCGAATCCTGGCAAGCTCGGATAGTTTTTTGTCAATGCTTTTTAACACTCCCTTTTGAAACACGCATATATAGTGGACAGTCAGAAGTTACATTTAAAAGAAATGTCTGAACAGATTATAGAGTATCCAAACGTCAGAAACAATTTGAACTCATTGATAGCTAGGGTTTTGGTGGAATCTTTTATTAGCACATATATTATATGTTGTGGCTGTTTGCCAATCTTTACATTCAACATGTTAGAAGGATATAACAAAAATAATGTCCTCCCCGGCGGGGAATCGAACCCCGGTCTCCCGCGTGACAGGCGGGGATACTAACCACTATACTACCGAGGACTTGACGGTGAGAGCACAAATTTTAACAGATAAAGCTAAACTTTTAGAAATTACCAACACAAAAGCCAGAAAAGCTACTTTTCCCGCTTCCCTCAACTGAGAGATATAAGTGTGCATCATAACGAATAGGAGTGTTATTTGCAGAAAAAAGTTTGATTCTGGGAGTTATAATAATGCATCTAAGATGGACAAGGCAATGCGAGATATCATTGAAGACAATTCGTAGAGTCAAAGGTATATAGAGTAAAATAGGAACACCAGCGTCTAAGGGCTTGTGGCGCAACGGATAACGCGTCTGACTACGGATCAGAAGATTCCAGGTTCGAATCCTGGCAAGCTCGGATAGTTTTTTGTCAATGCTTTTTAACACTCCCTTTTGAAACACGCATATATAGTGGACAGTCAGAAGTTACATTTAAAAGAAATGTCTGAACAGATTATAGAGTATCCAAACGTCAGAAACAATTTGAACTCATTGATAGCTAGGGTTTTGGTGGAATCTTTTATTAGCACATATATTATATGTTGTGGCTGTTTGCCAATCTTTACATTCAACATGTTAGAAGGATATAACAAAAATAATGTCCTCCCCGGCGGGGAATCGAACCCCGGTCTCCCGCGTGACAGGCGGGGATACTAACCACTATACTACCGAGGACTTGACGGTGAGAGCACAAATTTTAACAGATAAAGCTAAACTTTTAGAAATTACCAACACAAAAGCCAGAAAAGCTACTTTTCCCGCTTCCCTCAACTGAGAGATATAAGTGTGCATCATAACGAATAGGAGTGTTATTTGCAGAAAAAAGTTTGATTCTGGGAGTTATAATAATGCATCTAAGATGGACAAGGCAATGCGAGATATCATTGAAGACAATTCGTAGAGTCAAAGGTATATAGAGTAAAATAGGAACACCAGCGTCTAAGGGCTTGTGGCGCAACGGATAACGCGTCTGACTACGGATCAGAAGATTCCAAGTTCGAATCCTGGCAAGCTCGGATAGTTTTTTGTCAATGCTTTTTAACACTCCCTTTTGAAACACGCATATATAGTGGACAGTCAGAAGTTACATTTAAAAGAAATGTCTGAACAGATTATAGAGTATCCAAACGTCAGAAACAATTTGAACTCATTGATAGCTAGGGTTTTGGTGGAATCTTTTATTAGCACATATATTATATGTTGTGGCTGTTTGCCAATCTTTACATTCAACATGTTAGAAGGATATAACAAAAATAATGTCCTCCCCGGCGGGGAATCGAACCCCGGTCTCCCGCGTGACAGGCGGGGATACTAACCACTATACTACCGAGGACTTGAAGGTGAGAGCACAAATTTTAACAGATAAAGCTAAACTTTTAGAAATTACCAACACAAAAGCCAGAAAAGCTACTTTTCCCGCTTCCCTCAACTGAGAGATATAAGTGTGCATCATAACGAATAGGAGTGTTATTTGCAGAAAAAAGTTTGATTCTGGGAGTTATAATAATGCATCTAAGATGGACAAGGCAATGCGAGATATCATTGAAGACAATTCGTAGAGTCAAAGGTATATAGAGTAAAATAGGAACACCAGCGTCTAAGGGCTTGTGGCGCAACGGATAACGCGTCTGACTACGGATCAGAAGATTCCAGGTTCGAATCCTGGCAAGCTCGGATAGTTTTTTGTCAATGCTTTTTAACACTCCCTTTTGAAACACGCATATATAGTGGACAGTCAGAAGTTACATTTAAAAGAAATGTCTGAACAGATTATAGAGTATCCAAACGTCAGAAACAATTTGAACTCATTGATAGCTAGGGTTTTGGTGGAATCTTTTATTAGCACATATATTATATGTTGTGGCTGTTTGCCAATCTTTACATTCAACATGTTAGAAGGATATAACAAAAATAATGTCCTCCCCGGCGGGGAATCGAACCCCGGTCTCCCGCGTGACAGGCGGGGATACTAACCACTATACTACCGAGGACTTGACGGTGAGAGCACAAATTTTAACAGATAAAGCTAAACTTTTAGAAATTACCAACACAAAAGCCAGAAAAGCTACTTTTCCCGCTTCCCTCAACTGAGAGATATAAGTGTGCATCATAACGAATAGGAGTGTTATTTGCAGAAAAAAGTTTGATTCTGGGAGTTATAATAATGCATCTAAGATGGACAAGGCAATGCGAGATATCATTGAAGACAATTCGTAGAGTCAAAGGTATATAGAGTAAAATAGGAACACCAGCGTCTAAGGGCTTGTGGCGCAACGGATAACGCGTCTGACTACGGATCAGAAGATTCCAAGTTCGAATCCTGGCAAGCTCGGATAGTTTTTTGTCAATGCTTTTTAACACTCCCTTTTGAAACACGCATATATAGTGGACAGTCAGAAGTTACATTTAAAAGAAATGTCTGAACAGATTATAGAGTATCCAAACGTCAGAAACAATTTGAACTCATTGATAGCTAGGGTTTTGGTGGAATCTTTTATTAGCACATATATTATATGTTGTGGCTGTTTGCCAATCTTTACATTCAACATGTTAGAAGGATATAACAAAAATAATGTCCTCCCCGGCGGGGAATCGAACCCCGGTCTCCCGCGTGACAGGCGGGGATACTAACCACTATACTACCGAGGACTTGACGGTGAGAGCACAAATTTTAACAGATAAAGCTAAACTTTTAGAAATTACCAACACAAAAGCCAGAAAAGCTACTTTTCCCGCTTCCCTCAACTGAGAGATATAAGTGTGCATCATAACGAATAGGAGTGTTATTTGCAGAAAAAAGTTTGATTCTGGGAGTTATAATAATGCATCTAAGATGGACAAGGCAATGCGAGATATCATTGAAGACAATTCGTAGAGTCAAAGGTATATAGAGTAAAATAGGAACACCAGCGTCTAAGGGCTTGTGGCGCAACGGATAACGCGTCTGACTACGGATCAGAAGATTCCAAGTTCGAATCCTGGCAAGCTCGGATAGTTTTTTGTCAATGCTTTTTAACACTCCCTTTTGAAACACGCATATATAGTGGACAGTCAGAAGTTACATTTAAAAGAAATGTCTGAACAGATTATAGAGTATCCAAACGTCAGAAACAATTTGAACTCATTGATAGCTAGGGTTTTGGTGGAATCTTTTATTAGCACATATATTATATGTTGTGGCTGTTTGCCAATCTTTACATTCAACATGTTAGAAGGATATAACAAAAATAATGTCCTCCCCGGCGGGGAATCGAACCCCGGTCTCCCGCGTGACAGGCGGGGATACTAACCACTATACTACCGAGGACTTGAAGGTGAGAGCACAAATTTTAACAGATAAAGCTAAACTTTTAGAAATTACCAACACAAAAGCCAGAAAAGCTACTTTTCCCGCTTCCCTCAACTGAGAGATATAAGTGTGCATCATAACGAATAGGAGTGTTATTTGCAGAAAAAAGTTTGATTCTGGGAGTTATAATAATGCATCTAAGATGGACAAGGCAATGCGAGATATCATTGAAGACAATTCGTAGAGTCAAAGGTATATAGAGTAAAATAGGAACACCAGCGTCTAAGGGCTTGTGGCGCAACGGATAACGCGTCTGACTACGGATCAGAAGATTCCAGGTTCGAATCCTGGCAAGCTCGGATTGTTTTTTGTCAATGCTTTTTAACACTCCCTTTTGAAACACGCATATATAGTGGACAGTCAGAAGTTACATTTAAAAGAAATGTCTGAACAGATTATAGAGTATCCAAACGTCAGAAACAATTTGAACTCATTGATAGCTAGGGTTTTGGTGGAATCTTTTATTAGCACATATATTATATGTTGTGGCTGTTTGCCAATCTTTACATTCAACATGTTAGAAGGATATAACAAAAATAATGTCCTCCCCGGCGGGGAATCGAACCCCGGTCTCCCGCGTGACAGGCGGGGATACTAACCACTATACTACCGAGGACTTGACGGTGAGAGCACAAATTTTAACAGATAAAGCTAAACTTTTAGAAATTACCAACACAAAAGCCAGAAAAGCTACTTTTCCCGCTTCCCTCAACTGAGAGATATAAGTGTGCATCATAACGAATAGGAGTGTTATTTGCAGAAAAAAGTTTGATTCTGGGAGTTATAATAATGCATCTAAGATGGACAAGGCAATGCGAGATATCATTGAAGACAATTCGTAGAGTCAAAGGTATATAGAGTAAAATAGGAACACCAGCGTCTAAGGGCTTGTGGCGCAACGGATAACGCATCTGACTACGGATCAGAAGATTCCAGGTTCGAATCCTGGCAAGCTCGGATAGTTTTTTGTCAATGCTTTTTAACACTCCCTTTTGAAACACGCATATATAGTGGACAGTCAGAAGTTACATTTAAAAGAAATGTCTGAACAGATTATAGAGTATCCAAACGTCAGAAACAATTTGAACTCATTGATAGCTAGGGTTTTGGTGGAATCTTTTATTAGCACATATATTATATGTTGTGGCTGTTTGCCAATCTTTACATTCAACATGTTAGAAGGATATAACAAAAATAATGTCCTCCCCGGCGGGGAATCGAACCCCGGTCTCCCGCGTGACAGGCGGGGATACTAACCACTATACTACCGAGGACTTGAAGGTGAGAGCACAAATTTTAACAGATAAAGCTAAACTTTTAGAAATTACCAACACAAAAGCCAGAAAAGCTACTTTTCCCGCTTCCCTCAACTGAGAGATATAAGTGTGCATCATAACGAATAGGAGTGTTATTTGCAGAAAAAAGTTTGATTCTGGGAGTTATAATAATGCATCTAAGATGGACAAGGCAATGCGAGATATCATTGAAGACAATTCGTAGAGTCAAAGGTATATAGAGTAAAATAGGAACACCAGCGTCTAAGGGCTTGTGGCGCAACGGATAACGCGTCTGACTACGGATCAGAAGATTCCAGGTTCGAATCCTGGCAAGCTCGGATTGTTTTTTGTCAATGCTTTTTAACACTCCCTTTTGAAACACGCATATATAGTGGACAGTCAGAAGTTACATTTAAAAGAAATGTCTGAACAGATTATAGAGTATCCAAACGTCAGAAACAATTTGAACTCATTGATAGCTAGGGTTTTGGTGGAATCTTTTATTAGCACATATATTATATGTTGTGGCTGTTTGCCAATCTTTACATTCAACATGTTAGAAGGATATAACAAAAATAATGTCCTCCCCGGCGGGGAATCGAACCCCGGTCTCCCGCGTGACAGGCGGGGATACTAACCACTATACTACCGAGGACTTGACGGTGAGAGCACAAATTTTAACAGATAAAGCTAAACTTTTAGAAATTACCAACACAAAAGCCAGAAAAGCTACTTTTCCCGCTTCCCTCAACTGAGAGATATAAGTGTGCATCATAACGAATAGGAGTGTTATTTGCAGAAAAAAGTTTGATTCTGGGAGTTATAATAATGCATCTAAGATGGACAAGGCAATGCGAGATATCATTGAAGACAATTCGTAGAGTCAAAGGTATATAGAGTAAAATAGGAACACCAGCGTCTAAGGGCTTGTGGCGCAACGGATAACGCGTCTGACTACGGATCAGAAGATTCCAGGTTCGAATCCTGGCAAGCTCGGATAGTTTTTTGTCAATGCTTTTTAACACTCCCTTTTGAAACACGCATATATAGTGGACAGTCAGAAGTTACATTTAAAAGAAATGTCTGAACAGATTATAGAGTATCCAAACGTCAGAAACAATTTGAACTCATTGATAGCTAGGGTTTTGGTGGAATCTTTTATTAGCACATATATTATATGTTGTGGCTGTTTGCCAATCTTTACATTCAACATGTTAGAAGGATATAACAAAAATAATGTCCTCCCCGGCGGGGAATCGAACCCCGGTCTCCCGCGTGACAGGCGGGGATACTAACCACTATACTACCGAGGACTTGACGGTGAGAGCACAAATTTTAACAGATAAAGCTAAACTTTTAGAAATTACCAACACAAAAGCCAGAAAAGCTACTTTTCCCGCTTCCCTCAACTGAGAGATATAAGTGTGCATCATAACGAATAGGAGTGTTATTTGCAGAAAAAAGTTTGATTCTGGGAGTTATAATAATGCATCTAAGATGGACAAGGCAATGCGAGATATCATTGAAGACAATTCGTAGAGTCAAAGGTATATAGAGTAAAATAGGAACACCAGCGTCTAAGGGCTTGTGGCGCAACGGATAACGCATCTGACTACGGATCAGAAGATTCCAGGTTCGAATCCTGGCAAGCTCGGATAGTTTTTTGTCAATGCTTTTTAACACTCCCTTTTGAAACACGCATATATAGTGGACAGTCAGAAGTTACATTTAAAAGAAATGTCTGAACAGATTATAGAGTATCCAAACGTCAGAAACAATTTGAACTCATTGATAGCTAGGGTTTTGGTGGAATCTTTTATTAGCACATATATTATATGTTGTGGCTGTTTGCCAATCTTTACATTCAACATGTTAGAAGGATATAACAAAAATAATGTCCTCCCCGGCGGGGAATCGAACCCCGGTCTCCCGCGTGACAGGCGGGGATACTAACCACTATACTACCGAGGACTTGAAGGTGAGAGCACAAATTTTAACAGATAAAGCTAAACTTTTAGAAATTACCAACACAAAAGCCAGAAAAGCTACTTTTCCCGCTTCCCTCAACTGAGAGATATAAGTGTGCATCATAACGAATAGGAGTGTTATTTGCAGAAAAAAGTTTGATTCTGGGAGTTATAATAATGCATCTAAGATGGACAAGGCAATGCGAGATATCATTGAAGACAATTCGTAGAGTCAAAGGTATATAGAGTAAAATAGGAACACCAGCGTCTAAGGGCTTGTGGCGCAACGGATAACGCGTCTGACTACGGATCAGAAGATTCCAGGTTCGAATCCTGGCAAGCTCGGATTGTTTTTTGTCAATGCTTTTTAACACTCCCTTTTGAAACACGCATATATAGTGGACAGTCAGAAGTTACATTTAAAAGAAATGTCTGAACAGATTATAGAGTATCCAAACGTCAGAAACAATTTGAACTCATTGATAGCTAGGGTTTTGGTGGAATCTTTTATTAGCACATATATTATATGTTGTGGCTGTTTGCCAATCTTTACATTCAACATGTTAGAAGGATATAACAAAAATAATGTCCTCCCCGGCGGGGAATCGAACCCCGGTCTCCCGCGTGACAGGCGGGGATACTAACCACTATACTACCGAGGACTTGACGGTGAGAGCACAAATTTTAACAGATAAAGCTAAACTTTTAGAAATTACCAACACAAAAGCCAGAAAAGCTACTTTTCCCGCTTCCCTCAACTGAGAGATATAAGTGTGCATCATAACGAATAGGAGTGTTATTTGCAGAAAAAAGTTTGATTCTGGGAGTTATAATAATGCATCTAAGATGGACAAGGCAATGCGAGATATCATTGAAGACAATTCGTAGAGTCAAAGGTATATAGAGTAAAATAGGAACACCAGCGTCTAAGGGCTTGTGGCGCAACGGATAACGCGTCTGACTACGGATCAGAAGATTCCAGGTTCGAATCCTGGCAAGCTCGGATAGTTTTTTGTCAATGCTTTTTAACACTCCCTTTTGAAACACGCATATATAGTGGACAGTCAGAAGTTACATTTAAAAGAAATGTCTGAACAGATTATAGAGTATCCAAACGTCAGAAACAATTTGAACTCATTGATAGCTAGGGTTTTGGTGGAATCTTTTATTAGCACATATATTATATGTTGTGGCTGTTTGCCAATCTTTACATTCAACATGTTAGAAGGATATAACAAAAATAATGTCCTCCCCGGCGGGGAATCGAACCCCGGTCTCCCGCGTGACAGGCGGGGATACTAACCACTATACTACCGAGGACTTGACGGTGAGAGCACAAATTTTAACAGATAAAGCTAAACTTTTAGAAATTACCAACACAAAAGCCAGAAAAGCTACTTTTCCCGCTTCCCTCAACTGAGAGATATAAGTGTGCATCATAACGAATAGGAGTGTTATTTGCAGAAAAAAGTTTGATTCTGGGAGTTATAATAATGCATCTAAGATGGACAAGGCAATGCGAGATATCATTGAAGACAATTCGTAGAGTCAAAGGTATATAGAGTAAAATAGGAACACCAGCGTCTAAGGGCTTGTGGCGCAACGGATAACGCGTCTGACTACGGATCAGAAGATTCCAGGTTCGAATCCTGGCAAGCTCGGATAGTTTTTTGTCAATGCTTTTTAACACTCCCTTTTGAAACACGCATATATAGTGGACAGTCAGAAGTTACATTTAAAAGAAATGTCTGAACAGATTATAGAGTATCCAAACGTCAGAAACAATTTGAACTCATTGATAGCTAGGGTTTTGGTGGAATCTTTTATTAGCACATATATTATATGTTGTGGCTGTTTGCCAATCTTTACATTCAACATGTTAGAAGGATATAACAAAAATAATGTCCTCCCCGGCGGGGAATCGAACCCCGGTCTCCCGCGTGACAGGCGGGGATACTAACCACTATACTACCGAGGACTTGACGGTGAGAGCACAAATTTTAACAGATAAAGCTAAACTTTTAGAAATTACCAACACAAAAGCCAGAAAAGCTACTTTTCCCGCTTCCCTCAACTGAGAGATATAAGTGTGCATCATAACGAATAGGAGTGTTATTTGCAGAAAAAAGTTTGATTCTGGGAGTTATAATAATGCATCTAAGATGGACAAGGCAATGCGAGATATCATTGAAGACAATTCGTAGAGTCAAAGGTATATAGAGTAAAATAGGAACACCAGCGTCTAAGGGCTTGTGGCGCAACGGATAACGCGTCTGACTACGGATCAGAAGATTCCAAGTTCGAATCCTGGCAAGCTCGGATAGTTTTTTGTCAATGCTTTTTAACACTCCCTTTTGAAACACGCATATATAGTGGACAGTCAGAAGTTACATTTAAAAGAAATGTCTGAACAGATTATAGAGTATCCAAACGTCAGAAACAATTTGAACTCATTGATAGCTAGGGTTTTGGTGGAATCTTTTATTAGCACATATATTATATGTTGTGGCTGTTTGCCAATCTTTACATTCAACATGTTAGAAGGATATAACAAAAATAATGTCCTCCCCGGCGGGGAATCGAACCCCGGTCTCCCGCGTGACAGGCGGGGATACTAACCACTATACTACCGAGGACTTGAAGGTGAGAGCACAAATTTTAACAGATAAAGCTAAACTTTTAGAAATTACCAACACAAAAGCCAGAAAAGCTACTTTTCCCGCTTCCCTCAACTGAGAGATATAAGTGTGCATCATAACGAATAGGAGTGTTATTTGCAGAAAAAAGTTTGATTCTGTGAGTTATAATAATGCATCTAAGATGGACAAGGCAATGCGAGATATCATTGAAGACAATTCGTAGAGTCAAAGGTATATAGAGTAAAATAGGAACACCAGCGTCTAAGGGCTTGTGGCGCAACGGATAACGCGTCTGACTACGGATCAGAAGATTCCAGGTTCGAATCCTGGCAAGCTCGGATAGTTTTTTGTCAATGCTTTTTAACACTCCCTTTTGAAACACGCATATATAGTGGACAGTCAGAAGTTACATTTAAAAGAAATGTCTGAACAGATTATAGAGTATCCAAACGTCAGAAACAATTTGAACTCATTGATAGCTAGGGTTTTGGTGGAATCTTTTATTAGCACATATATTATATGTTGTGGCTGTTTGCCAATCTTTACATTCAACATGTTAGAAGGATATAACAAAAATAATGTCCTCCCCGGCGGGGAATCGAACCCCGGTCTCCCGCGTGACAGGCGGGGATACTAACCACTATACTACCGAGGACTTGACGGTGAGAGCACAAATTTTAACAGATAAAGCTAAACTTTTAGAAATTACCAACACAAAAGCCAGAAAAGCTACTTTTCCCGCTTCCCTCAACTGAGAGATATAAGTGTGCATCATAACGAATAGGAGTGTTATTTGCAGAAAAAAGTTTGATTCTGGGAGTTATAATAATGCATCTAAGATGGACAAGGCAATGCGAGATATCATTGAAGACAATTCGTAGAGTCAAAGGTATATAGAGTAAAATAGGAACACCAGCGTCTAAGGGCTTGTGGCGCAACGGATAACGCGTCTGACTACGGATCAGAAGATTCCAGGTTCGAATCCTGGCAAGCTCGGATAGTTTTTTGTCAATGCTTTTTAACACTCCCTTTTGAAACACGCATATATAGTGGACAGTCAGAAGTTACATTTAAAAGAAATGTCTGAACAGATTATAGAGTATCCAAACGTCAGAAACAATTTGAACTCATTGATAGCTAGGGTTTTGGTGGAATCTTTTATTAGCACATATATTATATGTTGTGGCTGTTTGCCAATCTTTACATTCAACATGTTAGAAGGATATAACAAAAATAATGTCCTCCCCGGCGGGGAATCGAACCCCGGTCTCCCGCGTGACAGGCGGGGATACTTTTTTTTTTTTTCATTAATAAAATTTTTATTACATATTTACATACTGTCACCATTGAGACATCCCTCGTTGGTGAGAATTTTGCTATATACAGAGTTGTTAGTAGTTATCCTCCTACATTAGTAAAAAATAAAATACATCTAGATGTACATGTTTTAAAAGTTAAAAGAATTATATACAGCATATATGTTTTTTTTTTATGGCGATTCATTTTTCAAAAAAGTCTATATGAATAGACGGTGGACAAATTCTATATTGAAAGCGAGACAACTCCAAAATATTTTCAAAAGTCAAACACACCTAAGTGCGATCGATAATTTTACGTTGGAATGTGATCTATTGTTCTAACAACCAATCAAATAGAAGTAACTGTCTAGACAAACAAAACTATGTTGTCGTTTTGAATATCTAATAAAGTGTTTTTGTGTAAAAAATATTTGTAGAATAATTGTCTTTGTTGTGTCATTTTATAATAAGTGTATGCGTATTCAATGTATTTTCTTATTGTGTATTTGAAAAAACGTAGTGCATCTATTTCTTTGTCATGAAAAACTTTTAAATTCCGTGTTTTGAATATGCAAACTCGGGCTACACTAAGGAAAAAGTTTAGAAAATAAGTATTAATATCTTGTGAACGTTTTAAAAACCCAAGTAAAAATAACTGTTCATAATCAATGGAATTAACCATGTCAGGTGGGTAATTAATAAATATGTTGTGTAATGTGTCTTTCAGGTAATCATGAAGTGGTTGAATCTTTTGACAATGTACAAACAGGTGACCAAGATTCTCTATACCTTGGCCGCATGCTTTGCATGTGCCTGTATCTGCCTGACCTATTCTGACCAACTTTTCAAGTGTAAAAATAGCTCGATGGACAATCCTATAATTTAAACAATGACAATCAGGAGGTAAACAACTCTGATTGACAACCAAATAAAGACTTTTGAAATTGAGAGGCGGATACTGCTCCTCCCAATGCTTTTCAGCAGAGGGCGTTTCAAAAAAATTTGACAGAAGAAGGCTGTAAAATAATTTCGTCACAGCACTTCTAAAATGAATTTCTCTGTCATTATCTAAACAAATTTTAACAATCGGAGCATTTTCAACATTCAGAGGATTTTCGGATTTTAATAGTTCTTTCCACTCTTCAGGAATACATCGTATGATTTTTTCGAAAGCTGTTTTTATTTGTTCTGTTTTTTCATCAGGAAATTTTTGTTTTATTATTTCATCTATTGAATTTAATGTGAAGAAACCCGGCATAAATTCATAGCAAATGTCTTTTATCCGTATCAAGCCTGTTTGAATGAATTTTTCAAACAGAAGCATTTTACCGTTGCATATTATATTTGGATTACAAAACAGCGGATTATTATATACATGTTGCACTTGAAAATCGATTTTGAAATCGGCTTTTATTTTATAATATGCGTTTATCATTTCTTGATAATAAAGTGGTAAGTGTTTAATCTGTTTTGAATTTAAATGCGTATACACAATATCTTGTTTTAAATCCATATTATCGATTTTAGTAATAAAGTAATCAAACGCACCTTTCCAGATTGATTGACATTCAGGATCCAAATATTTTTTAAGAAATTTTAGTCTAAAGGCTTGCATTTTTAGAAAAAATATCAGGAATATTTAATCCACCTTCAAGTTTTGTACCTACTACACTTTGATATTTTACTAAATGTGATTTATTTTGCCAAAGAAACTTTATAACAATTAGACGGATTTCATTTTTAACTTTTTCTGGCAATGGACATACAGTTACAGTATAATATAACCTCGACATTATAAGGGAAGTTAAAACTGTAGCTCGACCTGGTAAAGTTAAATCTCTTTTATTCCAAAAGAATAAAATTGTTTTTATCTTTTTTATTTTATCTTTCCAGTTTAGAATTTCACATAACTCTTTATCTTTTCCAACATATATGCCTAAAACTTTTGTTACATTTTCACATTTTTGTATATTTAGTTTATGTAACTCTGAATCAGTAATATTGCCAGAACCTAAGCACATAATTTCAGATTTTTGTCTGTTAATTTTAGCTCCAGAAGCTTCACTGTACAAATTTAGAACTTTGAAAGTTTCATTTACAGATTCTTTATTTGAAGTAAAAATATTTGTGTCATCTGCGTGTTGAAATATTTTAGCATTTACATTTGACTTTGGGATATTTACACTCTGGATATTTTTATTTTTAATTATAGCTTGACCTAATGGTTCTGCCACCAATACATAGAGGAGAGCAGAAACTGGACACCCTTGTTTTATTGAATTATTAAGTTTAACATACTTTGTAAGGAAACCATTACATTTTACACTGCTGTTTACATTATTATAGAATATTTTAATCCACTGCATAAATTTAGGGCCAAAACCAAATTTTTCTAAAACTAGAAACAGATAGTCATGGTCAACCTTATCAAAAGCTTTTTCCTGATCAACTTTTATAAGATAGGCTTCTAAATCATCATTTTCAATTATTTCAATTAAATCTCTTATACTTGATGTAGTGTCTGCAATGTCACGGCCTAATATGCAACATGTTTGAAAACTAGACACTAGTTTCGGCAGAACAAATTTTAATCTATTAGACATTATTCTAGCAATTATTTTGTAGTCTACACAAAGCAAAGATATCGGTCTAAAATTTTTTAAAGAATTTTTATCCCCTTTGTTTTTATAAACTAAGTTTATTATACCATGCCGCATGGATCTTGTTAATATATGTTCTTCTTCTATAACTTTAAAAATTTTAAGAAAAATCTCACCAAACAAATGAAAAAATTTACAAAAGAACTCAACTGTTAGTCCATCAGGACCTGGTGATTTATTTTTTGACATGCCAAATAATGACGATTTAATTTCATGCAAAGTTAAATCGGTTTCTAAATTTTCACTGTCTTCATCAGAAACTTTTTCAGAAATAAATTCCAAAATTTCTTTTGCTTTATCTTTATCTATTACTGTACTAGAGTATAACTCTTTATAAAATTTATGTACTTCTTCTAAAATTTCATCTGTAGTTTTTAAAATTTTGCCCTCTGTCGTTTTTAATTCTTTTACAGCGTTACTATTTTGTTTATATTTTTCAAGTTGCAAAAAATATTTAGAACTTTTATCACCGTCTATAGCCCATTGAGCCTTTGAGCGCAATATTGCACCTTTACAAATTTTATCTTCATATGTTTTAAGTTTTAGTTTCATTTCTTCGAACTTATTTACATCAAAATTTACATTATTTACCGCCATAGACGATAGTTTTTCATATTCATTTTGAAGCTTAAAATATTCTGACTTTTCAATACGCGATTTATTTTGCGCATATGATTTTGATAATTGTTTAATTTTAAATTTTAAATTATCATACCAAATAAGCGGCTCATCATCAAAAAGTCTACAGCTTTTTTCTTTTTCAATTAGTTGTGAAATTTTTTGAACATAATCCTCGTCGTGTAATAACAAATTATTAAATATCCATAACCCTGGGCCTCTCTCAATTTCAGTAAAATCTATATTTAGATTAACAAAAGAGTGGTCACTGAATGTATTATGTTTATAATACACGTTTTTGACGAATTGTGAATATGCTTTCGGAATGAAAATGTGGTCAATCCTACTTTGTATTAGGACATTTTGAACGATACGACGCCAAGAGAAGGTTCGTGCATTTTGATTTCTCGCTCGCCATACATCATACAAGTTAGACATGTCACAAATGTTTGTGAGTTTTTTGTATGCTTTATCTTGTGTGTGTTCTGTTTTACCACAACGATCAAGATTTGACAGAGATGTATTCATATCACCTAGTAAAATAATATTTTCCGAATTCGGCATTTTAGAAGTAAGTCTCTCAAAAAACGTATTTTTTTCTTGCATTATGTTTGGAACATAGCAATTAATTATATCAATAGTTTTATCATCCTGTTCAAAGGAAATATGGATACATCTACCGTCAAAACTTTGTACTTCCGACACTTGATTTTGTACTCTTTTGCTTACTAAAAAAGCAACACCTTGTCTCAGGTTTACACCATTACAAAAATATATTTTTCCTTCCCAAAATTTTTCAATATTTGGAATAATACCATCATCCCAAAAGGTTTCTTGTATACCAACAATATCAAAATAATTTTCTGTACAATATTTTGTAAAATTCTGAAACTTTGTTACATCTCTGAGACCATTAGCATTTATGCTAACAATATTTACCATCAACAAGAAAAATAAACAATAAAGGTGTGTACCTATGAACTTGAACTTGGTTGTTTAAGGGGGAGTTTGGACTTAGGATTAGACTTCATCTTCTTAATATCCTCAGGGGTGAGGTTGGGGCTAGTAACTAAACGACGCCTTCTTTTTTTTCCCATATTACGAGCCAGTTCCTCATCAGTTATTTCCATTTCAGTCTCACTGGCAATCGAAGACTCTGCATTTTTGTCAACATCAGAATCAACCACAACATTTGACTCATGAGAAACTGACTCGTTCACTTTTTTTGACCCCCCTTTTTTATGCAAAATATTTATTTCATTGTCAATTAAATTGTCTTTTGAAAGTTCATGTACTGTCATAACTTCAGTTTGTTCATCATCATCACCGGAATCAGTTTTAGGATTTTCATCTAGGATAAGTTCATCTTGTGCATTATTTTCATCTAGGTTTAGTTCATCTTGGGCAGTATTTACATCGGAATTTTCTTTATCATCTGTTACTTCATCACGGTCATCTAAATTTAGCGTATCATCAACATCATCACGATCATCATTGTTAACCTCTTCATCTTCTTCCATTTGTTCATCATTAGTTACGTTATCATTTTCGACATTAGAGTCTTCAGCATTCACGTCATCTTGGGGTTCTGTATCAGGACGATCATGATCCCATACAAATTCACAGGTACAGTTAGCTGGATACCGGTGACACTTATCACAACGTGGTTTCGGACAATTGCGTGCCAAATGACCACTCTCTTTGCAACGATAACACATATTATCAGGACAGTTGATATAAACATGGCCGGATTCGAAACATTTCGAACAGACCCTTTTCTGGTTGTCATGTAATACTCGTATGTATTCGTGCGAATTTACACCTGTCGAAAATTTCATACTGTACGGTAGACTTTGACGAAATTCAGGGAATCTTACTACCACGTACCTTGTACCATCTGCAATGGACGTGCCAGGATGCATTCGGCGTTTAATAGGTGATATAAGTTCTGCACCGAAATCTTCTAGTTTTTTCGTAATTTCGTCATCCGTCACGTAATATGACACATTTAGGAAGCTCACCATTTTTTGCTTTGAAAATACAGCGTTCGGCTGGAATTTCACATTGTTAACTTTGAACCCAGTGTCACACAACAAATCAACAGCTTCTAATTCTTTAAGAGTTATTTCGTAAACATTTCCGCTTTTAGGTACGCAAGCCTCTACTACACCTTCACCAACTTCTGCTTCTACACTATTTATTACAGACAAGGCCGAAACATTTTTATTGTCCCCAACATCAACAAGGACAGTCTGTTCCTTCACAGTTCTATTCGCCCCCCTTTCACCAGGCATGGTGAAGGGAGGTTACAAAAACACTTTAAAATGTCAGATATATGGAAAATAAATCTCGATTATCAAAGGAAATGTCACTAAGAGCAATCACTTACACCTTAAGCCATGGATGGCTCGTCCAAAGACGAAAAAAATTTCGATTGAAATTCAGCTATGAATATTACGTCCTTCTCGCTGAATGTCCAAACCGGAAGTCTCGGGGAATCGAACCCCGGTCTCCCGCGTGACAGGCGGGGATACTAACCACTATACTACCGAGGACTTGAAGGTGAGAGCACAAATTTTAACAGATAAAGCTAAACTTTTAGAAATTACCAACACAAAAGCCAGAAAAGCTACTTTTCCCGCTTCCCTCAACTGAGAGATATAAGTGTGCATCATAACGAATAGGAGTGTTATTTGCAGAAAAAAAAGTTTGATTCTGGGAGTTATAATAATGCATCTAAGATGGACAAGGCAATGCGAGATATCATTGAAGACAATTCGTAGAGTCAAAGGTATATAGAGTAAAATAGGAACACCAGCGTCTAAGGGCTTGTGGCGCAACGGATAACGCGTCTGACTACGGATCAGAAGATTCCAGGTTCGAATCCTGGCAAGCTCGGATAGTTTTTTGTCAATGCTTTTTAACACTCCCTTTTGAAACACGCATATATAGTGGACAGTCAGAAGTTACATTTAAAAGAAATGTCTGAACAGATTATAGAGTATCCAAACGTCAGAAACAATTTGAACTCATTGATAGCTAGGGTTTTGGTGGAATCTTTTATTAGCACATATATTATATGTTGTGGCTGTTTGCCAATCTTTACATTCAACATGTTAGAAGGATATAACAAAAATAATGTCCTCCCCGGCGGGGAATCGAACCCCGGTCTCCCGCGTGACAGGCGGGGATACTAACCACTATACTACCGAGGACTTGAAGGTGAGAGCACAAATTTTAAC
Organism: Mytilus galloprovincialis; assembly: GCF_965363235.1. NCBI lineage: Eukaryota > Metazoa > Mollusca > Bivalvia > Mytilida > Mytilidae > Mytilus > Mytilus galloprovincialis. The sequence continues at coordinate 74,461,061 of NC_134845.1, read as the reverse complement.
AGATAAAGCTAAACTTTTAGAAATTACCAACACAAAAGCCAGAAAAGCTACTTTTCCCGCTTCCCTCAACTGAGAGATATAAGTGTGCATCATAACGAATAGGAGTGTTATTTGCAGAAAAAAAGTTTGATTCTGGGAGTTATAATAATGCATCTAAGATGGACAAGGCAATGCGAGATATCATTGAAGACAATTCGTAGAGTCAAAGGTATATAGAGTAAAATAGGAACACCAGCGTCTAAGGGCTTGTGGCGCAACGGATAACGCGTCTGACTACGGATCAGAAGATTCCAGGTTCGAATCCTGGCAAGCTCGGATAGTTTTTTTGTCAATGCTTTTTAACACTCCCTTTTGAAACACGCATATATAGTGGACAGTCAGAAGTTACATTTAAAAGAAATGTCTGAACAGATTATAGAGTATCCAAACGTCAGAAACAATTTGAACTCATTGATAGCTAGGGTTTTGGTGGAATCTTTTATTAGCACATATATTATATGTTGTGGCTGTTTGCCAATCTTTACATTCAACATGTTAGAAGGATATAACAAAAATAATGTCCTCCCCGGCGGGGAATCGAACCCCGGTCTCCCGCGTGACAGGCGGGGATACTAACCACTATACTACCGAGGACTTGAAGGTGAGAGCACAAATTTTAACAGATAAAGCTAAACTTTTAGAAATTACCAACACAAAAGCCAGAAAAGCTACTTTTCCCGCTTCCCTCAACTGAGAGATATAAGTGTGCATCATAACGAATAGGAGTGTTATTTGCAGAAAAAAGTTTGATTCTGGGAGTTATAATAATGCATCTAAGATGGACAAGGCAATGCGAGATATCATTGAAGACAATTCGTAGAGTCAAAGGTATATAGAGTAAAATAGGAACACCAGCGTCTAAGGGCTTGTGGCGCAACGGATAACGCGTCTGACTACGGATCAGAAGATTCCAGGTTCGAATCCTGGCAAGCTCGGATAGTTTTTTGTCAATGCTTTTTAACACTCCCTTTTGAAACACGCATATATAGTGGACAGTCAGAAGTTACATTTAAAAGAAATGTCTGAACAGATTATAGAGTATCCAAACGTCAGAAACAATTTGAACTCATTGATAGCTAGGGTTTTGGTGGAATCTTTTATTAGCACATATATTATATGTTGTGGCTGTTTGCCAATCTTTACATTCAACATGTTAGAAGGATATAACAAAAATAATGTCCTCCCCGGCGGGGAATCGAACCCCGGTCTCCCGCGTGACAGGCGGGGATACTAACCACTATACTACCGAGGACTTGAAGGTGAGAGCACAAATTTTAACAGATAAAGCTAAACTTTTAGAAATGACCAACACAAAAGCCAGAAAAGCTACTTTTCCCGCTTCCCTCAACTGAGAGATATAAGTGTGCATCATAACGAATAGGAGTGTTATTTGCAGAAAAAAGTTTGATTCTGGGAGTTATAATAATGCATCTAAGATGGACAAGGCAATGCGAGATATCATTGAAGACAATTCGTAGAGTCAAAGGTATATAGAGTAAAATAGGAACACCAGCGTCTAAGGGCTTGTGGCGCAACGGATAACGCGTCTGACTACGGATCAGAAGATTCCAGGTTCGAATCCTGGCAAGCTCGGATAGTTTGAAAAAAGTCGAGTGGACCTTTGTATGACAGGACGTTGTTTTTGTGTACAGTGAAAATATTACTTTATTATAAGTTATTGCTCGGATTACCAAGCTAAAATATGGATTATTAACATTCTAACTTGTTTTAGAAGTAAGTTCTTTTCATTGATATTGAAAAAACCGTCTTTATTAACTGTTTGAAATGTGGTAAATATTGTTGGATTGAAAGAGGCTACCCGAGGGTGAATTGTATAACTGTTTTTAACTATATTTATAATGGAAAGACTCCCGTCGTTATTAACGAGTACTATAGAAAACGCATGTAGACAATTTCGTCATATATCATTTACTGTGCATGGTGAGAATGACAGAGCCCGTGTATCTATAGTTTTTACAAATCAAGATAGTAATAAGACTAAAAGAAAATCAAATTCTACTGTCAATCGTGATAAAAAACGGATGAAAGAATATAATACTGATGATGCAAACAGTTCTATTAGTGAGAACCATAAAGATGTGATTTGTTCAGATCGTTCATCTGAAATTAGTCAAATACCGAGTGAAGAGGTATCGACAAATACCCTAGATATAATGGACATTGACGATAACCCGTCTATGGCCTCTACTACTTCAGGTAACATTGAAGTTATAGAGAGTCCAAATATAGAACTGTCAATCGATACAGGTAATGAATTGTCTTTGCCACCAACCTGTTTAAAGGGTAAACATGTAAACAATGTGGAAAAATGTAAACAAAGAATAACTGTTGATAGAATTGAAAAGAATAAGTGTACCGTAGAAGGAGACATTTTAGTAACAAAATGTACAATTAGTAAAAAGAATAATAGCGATATTGTATCCACTACGTCACCAGGTGCACAACCATGTGATAAAGTGAAAGAACATAATAGAAAAGTACCAGAAAGTGGAATTATAAGGAAAATTGTTTTTAAAAAAAGCCGGAGCGGTATGGACATGTTGATTGGAAAAACGGAAAGAGGACGTCTGGTATTGTTTCATATGAGTGGTAAAAATTTTGAACTTCTCCTTCCCGGGGAACATGAGTACTCTAGATATAACAAAGTGCTAACCGAGGATTTTGAAGATGTACGAACAACACCATTTATGAATGATGAAGTGAATGAAGGTATATTGAAGATGGAAAAAGTTGTGAAAATGAAAAGACTGTAATTTTTTTATTGATATTTTGTAATTTGTTTTTGTAGAGAGAAAGTGGGTATGTTTCTGTGAGAAAATGTGAGAAAAAGCTTTTGCTGAACGATGATAATTATATTGTGATGTTGTTTGCTTGTCTTATAATTGCTGATAATTGCCTTAATTTTAATACTTTCGATTTTATTTGCGTTGTGGAATGGAGACCAGCCCTGTGCGAACTATTATTTCGATTGTAACATTTTATGTCATATTTCGGGCAATAAGACTGTACAAACATCTAACTCTTTTGATTTTTCATTGTATTCTGTGTAAGCTTTAAATAGTTGTGAATGTATGAGATGAGTGGAAGATTAGATAGAGATTGAATATAAGTATAGGGATATGATATTTTTCTATAATAATGATATGTATATGTATATAAATATGAGTATCGAAAGTAAATAATCAGACAATTATGTTCGTGACAAATATTTCACGCTATATAGATAATGTTTGAAATGTGATTCGTTTCAGAGAAAGGACAATAACTAATGGCAATGTTTTCAATTTTGTGTAACTAAAACTGTGATATGTATATATGAATTGTGGATTATAATAAAGATAAAAAAAAAACGCGTCTGACTACGGATCAGAAGATTCCAGGTTCGAATCCTGGCAAGCTCGGATAGTTTTTTGTCAATGCTTTTTAACACTCCCTTTTGAAACACGCATATATAGTGGACAGTCAGAAGTTACATTTAAAAGAAATGTCTGAACAGATTATAGAGTATCCAAACGTCAGAAACAATTTGAACTCATTGATAGCTAGGGTTTTGGTGGAATCTTTTATTAGCACATATATTATATGTTGTGGCTGTTTGCCAATCTTTACATTCAACATGTTAGAAGGATATAACAAAAATAATGTCCTCCCCGGCGGGGAATCGAACCCCGGTCTCCCGCGTGACAGGCGGGGATACTAACCACTATACTACCGAGGACTTGAAGGTGAGAGCACAAATTTTAACAGATAAAGCTAAACTTTTAGAAATTACCAACACAAAAGCCAGAAAAGCTACTTTTCCCGCTTCCCTCAACTGAGAGATATAAGTGTGCATCATAACGAATAGGAGTGTTATTTGCAGAAAAAAGTTTGATTCTGTGAGTTATAATAATGCATCTAAGATGGACAAGGCAATGCGAGATATCATTGAAGACAATTCGTAGAGTCAAAGGTATATAGAGTAAAATAGGAACACCAGCGTCTAAGGGCTTGTGGCGCAACGGATAACGCGTCTGACTACGGATCAGAAGATTCCAGGTTCGAATCCTGGCAAGCTCGGATTGTTTTTTGTCAATGCTTTTTAACACTCCCTTTTGAAACACGCATATATAGTGGACAGTCAGAAGTTACATTTAAAAGAAATGTCTGAACAGATTATAGAGTATCCAAACGTCAGAAACAATTTGAACTCATTGATAGCTAGGGTTTTGGTGGAATCTTTTATTAGCACATATATTATATGTTGTGGCTGTTTGCCAATCTTTACATTCAACATGTTAGAAGGATATAACAAAAATAATGTCCTCCCCGGCGGGGAATCGAACCCCGGTCTCCCGCGTGACAGGCGGGGATACTAACCACTATACTACCGAGGACTTGACGGTGAGAGCACAAATTTTAACAGATAAAGCTAAACTTTTAGAAATTACCAACACAAAAGCCAGAAAAGCTACTTTTCCCGCTTCCCTCAACTGAGAGATATAAGTGTGCATCATAACGAATAGGAGTGTTATTTGCAGAAAAAAGTTTGATTCTGGGAGTTATAATAATGCATCTAAGATGGACAAGGCAATGCGAGATATCATTGAAGACAATTCGTAGAGTCAAAGGTATATAGAGTAAAATAGGAACACCAGCGTCTAAGGGCTTGTGGCGCAACGGATAACGCGTCTGACTACGGATCAGAAGATTCCAGGTTCGAATCCTGGCAAGCTCGGATAGTTTTTTGTCAATGCTTTTTAACACTCCCTTTTGAAACACGCATATATAGTGGACAGTCAGAAGTTACATTTAAAAGAAATGTCTGAACAGATTATAGAGTATCCAAACGTCAGAAACAATTTGAACTCATTGATAGCTAGGGTTTTGGTGGAATCTTTTATTAGCACATATATTATATGTTGTGGCTGTTTGCCAATCTTTACATTCAACATGTTAGAAGGATATAACAAAAATAATGTCCTCCCCGGCGGGGAATCGAACCCCGGTCTCCCGCGTGACAGGCGGGGATACTAACCACTATACTACCGAGGACTTGACGGTGAGAGCACAAATTTTAACAGATAAAGCTAAACTTTTAGAAATTACCAACACAAAAGCCAGAAAAGCTACTTTTCCCGCTTCCCTCAACTGAGAGATATAAGTGTGCATCATAACGAATAGGAGTGTTATTTGCAGAAAAAAGTTTGATTCTGGGAGTTATAATAATGCATCTAAGATGGACAAGGCAATGCGAGATATCATTGAAGACAATTCGTAGAGTCAAAGGTATATAGAGTAAAATAGGAACACCAGCGTCTAAGGGCTTGTGGCGCAACGGATAACGCGTCTGACTACGGATCAGAAGATTCCAAGTTCGAATCCTGGCAAGCTCGGATAGTTTTTTGTCAATGCTTTTTAACACTCCCTTTTGAAACACGCATATATAGTGGACAGTCAGAAGTTACATTTAAAAGAAATGTCTGAACAGATTATAGAGTATCCAAACGTCAGAAACAATTTGAACTCATTGATAGCTAGGGTTTTGGTGGAATCTTTTATTAGCACATATATTATATGTTGTGGCTGTTTGCCAATCTTTACATTCAACATGTTAGAAGGATATAACAAAAATAATGTCCTCCCCGGCGGGGAATCGAACCCCGGTCTCCCGCGTGACAGGCGGGGATACTAACCACTATACTACCGAGGACTTGAAGGTGAGAGCACAAATTTTAACAGATAAAGCTAAACTTTTAGAAATTACCAACACAAAAGCCAGAAAAGCTACTTTTCCCGCTTCCCTCAACTGAGAGATATAAGTGTGCATCATAACGAATAGGAGTGTTATTTGCAGAAAAAAGTTTGATTCTGGGAGTTATAATAATGCATCTAAGATGGACAAGGCAATGCGAGATATCATTGAAGACAATTCGTAGAGTCAAAGGTATATAGAGTAAAATAGGAACACCAGCGTCTAAGGGCTTGTGGCGCAACGGATAACGCGTCTGACTACGGATCAGAAGATTCCAGGTTCGAATCCTGGCAAGCTCGGATAGTTTTTTGTCAATGCTTTTTAACACTCCCTTTTGAAACACGCATATATAGTGGACAGTCAGAAGTTACATTTAAAAGAAATGTCTGAACAGATTATAGAGTATCCAAACGTCAGAAACAATTTGAACTCATTGATAGCTAGGGTTTTGGTGGAATCTTTTATTAGCACATATATTATATGTTGTGGCTGTTTGCCAATCTTTACATTCAACATGTTAGAAGGATATAACAAAAATAATGTCCTCCCCGGCGGGGAATCGAACCCCGGTCTCCCGCGTGACAGGCGGGGATACTAACCACTATACTACCGAGGACTTGAAGGTGAGAGCACAAATTTTAACGGATAAAGCTAAACTTTTAGAAATTACCAACACAAAAGCCAGAAAAGCTACTTTTCCCGCTTCCCTCAACTGAGAGATATAAGTGTGCATCATAACGAATAGGAGTGTTATTTGCAGAAAAAAGTTTGATTCTGGGAGTTATAATAATGCATCTAAGATGGACAAGGCAATGCGAGATATCATTGAAGACAATTCGTAGAGTCAAAGGTATATAGAGTAAAATAGGAACACCAGCGTCTAAGGGCTTGTGGCGCAACGGATAACGCGTCTGACTACGGATCAGAAGATTCCAGGTTCGAATCCTGGCAAGCTCGGATAGTTTTTTGTCAATGCTTTTTAACACTCCCTTTTGAAACACGCATATATAGTGGACAGTCAGAAGTTACATTTAAAAGAAATGTCTGAACAGATTATAGAGTATCCAAACGTCAGAAACAATTTGAACTCATTGATAGCTAGGGTTTTGGTGGAATCTTTTATTAGCACATATATTATATGTTGTGGCTGTTTGCCAATCTTTACATTCAACATGTTAGAAGGATATAACAAAAATAATGTCCTCCCCGGCGGGGAATCGAACCCCGGTCTCCCGCGTGACAGGCGGGGATACTAACCACTATACTACCGAGGACTTGAAGGTGAGAGCACAAATTTTAACAGATAAAGCTAAACTTTTAGAAATTACCAACACAAAAGCCAGAAAAGCTACTTTTCCCGCTTCCCTCAACTGAGAGATATAAGTGTGCATCATAACGAATAGGAGTGTTATTTGCAGAAAAAAGTTTGATTCTGGGAGTTATAATAATGCATCTAAGATGGACAAGGCAATGCGAGATATCATTGAAGACAATTCGTAGAGTCAAAGGTATATAGAGTAAAATAGGAACACCAGCGTCTAAGGGCTTGTGGCGCAACGGATAACGCGTCTGACTACGGATCAGAAGATTCCAGGTTCGAATCCTGGCAAGCTCGGATAGTTTTTTGTCAATGCTTTTTAACACTCCCTTTTGAAACACGCATATATAGTGGACAGTCAGAAGTTACATTTAAAAGAAATGTCTGAACAGATTATAGAGTATCCAAACGTCAGAAACAATTTGAACTCATTGATAGCTAGGGTTTTGGTGGAATCTTTTATTAGCACATATATTATATGTTGTGGCTGTTTGCCAATCTTTACATTCAACATGTTAGAAGGATATAACAAAAATAATGTCCTCCCCGGCGGGGAATCGAACCCCGGTCTCCCGCGTGACAGGCGGGGATACTAACCACTATACTACCGAGGACTTGAAGGTGAGAGCACAAATTTTAACAGATAAAGCTAAACTTTTAGAAATTACCAACACAAAAGCCAGAAAAGCTACTTTTCCCGCTTCCCTCAACTGAGAGATATAAGTGTGCATCATAACGAATAGGAGTGTTATTTGCAGAAAAAAGTTTGATTCTGGGAGTTATAATAATGCATCTAAGATGGACAAGGCAATGCGAGATATCATTGAAGACAATTCGTAGAGTCAAAGGTATATAGAGTAAAATAGGAACACCAGCGTCTAAGGGCTTGTGGCGCAACGGATAACGCGTCTGACTACGGATCAGAAGATTCCAGGTTCGAATCCTGGCAAGCTCGGATAGTTTTTTGTCAATGCTTTTTAACACTCCCTTTTGAAACACGCATATATAGTGGACAGTCAGAAGTTACATTTAAAAGAAATGTCTGAACAGATTATAGAGTATCCAAACGTCAGAAACAATTTGAACTCATTGATAGCTAGGGTTTTGGTGGAATCTTTTATTAGCACATATATTATATGTTGTGGCTGTTTGCCAATCTTTACATTCAACATGTTAGAAGGATATAACAAAAATAATGTCCTCCCCGGCGGGGAATCGAACCCCGGTCTCCCGCGTGACAGGCGGGGATACTAACCTTTGGCACCGTCCCTTGATGATCTTTGCTGGCTGGACACAGAATCTATAATCTTAGAAATATGTTTTAAAAATATATTTTCAATAATTAAGGAGCTTGACTCATCTGCATTAAGTACAAGTAGGGACTCCCCTTTAAGCACCGACTCTTGGTGCTTTCTGCAGATAAGTCATATTAAATATCCTTTTATTAAATAAACTTTGTTATTTGCAGTATACCTCATAGTCAAATGTGGGAGTGCTTAATTGCTTTGTTTTTTATTGGGTTCTTTTTGTATTTTTTTTTTGTATTTTTATATATTGACATTTCTCCACACAAACTACTAATGCCTCATGTTTGTCTTCTCAAAGTGAAGATACACTTACCGGGTGCACTTGAGTCATTTTCAACATAGTATTCATTGAATAATAATACATTGCTACTATTTCGTTGAGTGTATTTTCTGTGTTATATTATTTTATTTTATTATTTTTATAACACTTGTTACATATCTTTACTGTGTGTGTATTGCATATGTTTTTGTTTATAATAATATTGTCTGTATCATATGCCCTCCTGGGGCCCTAATTTGGTAAATAAAATATTCTATTCTATTCTATTCTAACCACTATACTACCGAGGACTTGAAGGTGAGAGCACAAATTTTAACAGATAAAGCTAAACTTTTAGAAATTACCAACACAAAAGCCAGAAAAGCTACTTTTCCCGCTTCCCTCAACTGAGAGATATAAGTGTGCATCATAACGAATAGGAGTGTTATTTGCAGAAAAAAGTTTGATTCTGGGAGTTATAATAATGCATCTAAGATGGACAAGGCAATGCGAGATATCATTGAAGACAATTCGTAGAGTCAAAGGTATATAGAGTAAAATAGGAACACCAGCGTCTAAGGGCTTGTGGCGCAACGGATAACGCGTCTGACTACGGATCAGAAGATTCCAGGTTCGAATCCTGGCAAGCTCGGATAGTTTTTTGTCAATGCTTTTTAACACTCCCTTTTGAAACACGCATATATAGTGGACAGTCAGAAGTTACATTTAAAAGAAATGTCTGAACAGATTATAGAGTATCCAAACGTCAGAAACAATTTGAACTCATTGATAGCTAGGGTTTTGGTGGAATCTTTTATTAGCACATATATTATATGTTGTGGCTGTTTGCCAATCTTTACATTCAACATGTTAGAAGGATATAACAAAAATAATGTCCTCCCCGGCGGGGAATCGAACCCCGGTCTCCCGCGTGACAGGCGGGGATACTAACCACTATACTACCGAGGACTTGAAGGTGAGAGCACAAATTTTAACAGATAAAGCTAAACTTTTAGAAATTACCAACACAAAAGCCAGAAAAGCTACTTTTCCCGCTTCCCTCAACTGAGAGATATAAGTGTGCATCATAACGAATAGGAGTGTTATTTGCAGAAAAAAGTTTGATTCTGGGAGTTATAATAATGCATCTAAGATGGACAAGGCAATGCGAGATATCATTGAAGACAATTCGTAGAGTCAAAGGTATATAGAGTAAAATAGGAACACCAGCGTCTAAGGGCTTGTGGCGCAACGGATAACGCGTCTGACTACGGATCAGAAGATTCCAGGTTCGAATCCTGGCAAGCTCGGATAGTTTTTTGTCAATGCTTTTTAACACTCCCTTTTGAAACACGCATATATAGTGGACAGTCAGAAGTTACATTTAAAAGAAATGTCTGAACAGATTATAGAGTATCCAAACGTCAGAAACAATTTGAACTCATTGATAGCTAGGGTTTTGGTGGAATCTTTTATTAGCACATATATTATATGTTGTGGCTGTTTGCCAATCTTTACATTCAACATGTTAGAAGGATATAACAAAAATAATGTCCTCCCCGGCGGGGAATCGAACCCCGGTCTCCCGCGTGACAGGCGGGGATACTAACCACTATACTACCGAGGACTTGAAGGTGAGAGCACAAATTTTAACAGATAAAGCTAAACTTTTAGAAATTACCAACACAAAAGCCAGAAAAGCTACTTTTCCCGCTTCCCTCAACTGAGAGATATAAGTGTGCATCATAACGAATAGGAGTGTTATTTGCAGAAAAAAGTTTGATTCTGGGAGTTATAATAATGCATCTAAGATGGACAAGGCAATGCGAGATATCATTGAAGACAATTCGTAGAGTCAAAGGTATATAGAGTAAAATAGGAACACCAGCGTCTAAGGGCTTGTGGCGCAACGGATAACGCGTCTGACTACGGATCAGAAGATTCCAGGTTCGAATCCTGGCAAGCTCGGATAGTTTTTTGTCAATGCTTTTTAACACTCCCTTTTGAAACACGCATATATAGTGGACAGTCAGAAGTTACATTTAAAAGAAATGTCTGAACAGATTATAGAGTATCCAAACGTCAGAAACAATTTGAACTCATTGATAGCTAGGGTTTTGGTGGAATCTTTTATTAGCACATATATTATATGTTGTGGCTGTTTGCCAATCTTTACATTCAACATGTTAGAAGGATATAACAAAAATAATGTCCTCCCCGGCGGGGAATCGAACCCCGGTCTCCCGCGTGACAGGCGGGGATACTAACCACTATACTACCGAGGACTTGAAGGTGAGAGCACAAATTTTAACAGATAAAGCTAAACTTTTAGAAATTACCAACACAAAAGCCAGAAAAGCTACTTTTCCCGCTTCCCTCAACTGAGAGATATAAGTGTGCATCATAACGAATAGGAGTGTTATTTGCAGAAAAAAGTTTGATTCTGGGAGTTATAATAATGCATCTAAGATGGACAAGGCAATGCGAGATATCATTGAAGACAATTCGTAGAGTCAAAGGTATATAGAGTAAAATAGGAACACCAGCGTCTAAGGGCTTGTGGCGCAACGGATAACGCGTCTGACTACGGATCAGAAGATTCCAGGTTCGAATCCTGGCAAGCTCGGATAGTTTTTTGTCAATGCTTTTTAACACTCCCTTTTGAAACACGCATATATAGTGGACAGTCAGAAGTTACATTTAAAAGAAATGTCTGAACAGATTATAGAGTATCCAAACGTCAGAAACAATTTGAACTCATTGATAGCTAGGGTTTTGGTGGAATCTTTTATTAGCACATATATTATATGTTGTGGCTGTTTGCCAATCTTTACATTCAACATGTTAGAAGGATATAACAAAAATAATGTCCTCCCCGGCGGGGAATCGAACCCCGGTCTCCCGCGTGACAGGCGGGGATACTAACCACTATACTACCGAGGACTTGAAGGTGAGAGCACAAATTTTAACAGATAAAGCTAAACTTTTAGAAATTACCAACACAAAAGCCAGAAAAGCTACTTTTCCCGCTTCCCTCAACTGAGAGATATAAGTGTGCATCATAACGAATAGGAGTGTTATTTGCAGAAAAAAGTTTGATTCTGGGAGTTATAATAATGCATCTAAGATGGACAAGGCAATGCGAGATATCATTGAAGACAATTCGTAGAGTCAAAGGTATATAGAGTAAAATAGGAACACCAGCGTCTAAGGGCTTGTGGCGCAACGGATAACGCGTCTGACTACGGATCAGAAGATTCCAGGTTCGAATCCTGGCAAGCTCGGATAGTTTTTTGTCAATGCTTTTTAACACTCCCTTTTGAAACACGCATATATAGTGGACAGTCAGAAGTTACATTTAAAAGAAATGTCTGAACAGATTATAGAGTATCCAAACGTCAGAAACAATTTGAACTCATTGATAGCTAGGGTTTTGGTGGAATCTTTTATTAGCACATATATTATATGTTGTGGCTGTTTGCCAATCTTTACATTCAACATGTTAGAAGGATATAACAAAAATAATGTCCTCCCCGGCGGGGAATCGAACCCCGGTCTCCCGCGTGACAGGCGGGGATACTAACCACTATACTACCGAGGACTTGAAGGTGAGAGCACAAATTTTAACAGATAAAGCTAAACTTTTAGAAATTACCAACACAAAAGCCAGAAAAGCTACTTTTCCCGCTTCCCTCAACTGAGAGATATAAGTGTGCATCATAACGAATAGGAGTGTTATTTGCAGAAAAAAGTTTGATTCTGGGAGTTATAATAATGCATCTAAGATGGACAAGGCAATGCGAGATATCATTGAAGACAATTCGTAGAGTCAAAGGTATATAGAGTAAAATAGGAACACCAGCGTCTAAGGGCTTGTGGCGCAACGGATAACGCGTCTGACTACGGATCAGAAGATTCCAGGTTCGAATCCTGGCAAGCTCGGATAGTTTTTTGTCAATGCTTTTTAACACTCCCTTTTGAAACACGCATATATAGTGGACAGTCAGAAGTTACATTTAAAAGAAATGTCTGAACAGATTATAGAGTATCCAAACGTCAGAAACAATTTGAACTCATTGATAGCTAGGGTTTTGGTGGAATCTTTTATTAGCACATATATTATATGTTGTGGCTGTTTGCCAATCTTTACATTCAACATGTTAGAAGGATATAACAAAAATAATGTCCTCCCCGGCGGGGAATCGAACCCCGGTCTCCCGCGTGACAGGCGGGGATACTAACCACTATACTACCGAGGACTTGACGGTGAGAGCACAAATTTTAACAGATAAAGCTAAACTTTTAGAAATTACCAACACAAAAGCCAGAAAAGCTACTTTTCCCGCTTCCCTCAACTGAGAGATATAAGTGTGCATCATAACGAATAGGAGTGTTATTTGCAGAAAAAAGTTTGATTCTGGGAGTTATAATAATGCATCTAAGATGGACAAGGCAATGCGAGATATCATTGAAGACAATTCGTAGAGTCAAAGGTATATAGAGTAAAATAGGAACACCAGCGTCTAAGGGCTTGTGGCGCAACGGATAACGCGTCTGACTACGGATCAGAAGATTCCAGGTTCGAATCCTGGCAAGCTCGGATAGTTTTTTGTCAATGCTTTTTAACACTCCCTTTTGAAACACGCATATATAGTGGACAGTCAGAAGTTACATTTAAAAGAAATGTCTGAACAGATTATAGAGTATCCAAACGTCAGAAACAATTTGAACTCATTGATAGCTAGGGTTTTGGTGGAATCTTTTATTAGCACATATATTATATGTTGTGGCTGTTTGCCAATCTTTACATTCAACATGTTAGAAGGATATAACAAAAATAATGTCCTCCCCGGCGGGGAATCGAACCCCGGTCTCCCGCGTGACAGGCGGGGATACTAACCACTATACTACCGAGGACTTGAAGGTGAGAGCACAAATTTTAACAGATAAAGCTAAACTTTTAGAAATGACCAACACAAAAGCCAGAAAAGCTACTTTTCCCGCTTCCCTCAACTGAGAGATATAAGTGTGCATCATAACGAATAGGAGTGTTATTTGCAGAAAAAAGTTTGATTCTGGGAGTTATAATAATGCATCTAAGATGGACAAGGCAATGCGAGATATCATTGAAGACAATTCGTAGAGTCAAAGGTATATAGAGTAAAATAGGAACACCAGCGTCTAAGGGCTTGTGGCGCAACGGATAACGCGTCTGACTACGGATCAGAAGATTCCAGGTTCGAATCCTGGCAAGCTCGGATAGTTTTTTGTCAATGCTTTTTAACACTCCCTTTTGAAACACGCATATATAGTGGACAGTCAGAAGTTACATTTAAAAGAAATGTCTGAACAGATTATAGAGTATCCAAACGTCAGAAACAATTTGAACTCATTGATAGCTAGGGTTTTGGTGGAATCTTTTATTAGCACATATATTATATGTTGTGGCTGTTTGCCAATCTTTACATTCAACATGTTAGAAGGATATAACAAAAATAATGTCCTCCCCGGCGGGGAATCGAACCCCGGTCTCCCGCGTGACAGGCGGGGATACTAACCACTATACTACCGAGGACTTGAAGGTGAGAGCACAAATTTTAACAGATAAAGCTAAACTTTTAGAAATTACCAACACAAAAGCCAGAAAAGCTACTTTTCCCGCTTCCCTCAACTGAGAGATATAAGTGTGCATCATAACGAATAGGAGTGTTATTTGCAGAAAAAAGTTTGATTCTGGGAGTTATAATAATGCATCTAAGATGGACAAGGCAATGCGAGATATCATTGAAGACAATTCGTAGAGTCAAAGGTATATAGAGTAAAATAGGAACACCAGCGTCTAAGGGCTTGTGGCGCAACGGATAACGCGTCTGACTACGGATCAGAAGATTCCAGGTTCGAATCCTGGCAAGCTCGGATAGTTTTTTGTCAATGCTTTTTAACACTCCCTTTTGAAACACGCATATATAGTGGACAGTCAGAAGTTACATTTAAAAGAAATGTCTGAACAGATTATAGAGTATCCAAACGTCAGAAACAATTTGAACTCATTGATAGCTAGGGTTTTGGTGGAATCTTTTATTAGCACATATATTATATGTTGTGGCTGTTTGCCAATCTTTACATTCAACATGTTAGAAGGATATAACAAAAATAATGTCCTCCCCGGCGGGGAATCGAACCCCGGTCTCCCGCGTGACAGGCGGGGATACTAACCACTATACTACCGAGGACTTGACGGTGAGAGCACAAATTTTAACAGATAAAGCTAAACTTTTAGAAATTACCAACACAAAAGCCAGAAAAGCTACTTTTCCCGCTTCCCTCAACTGAGAGATATAAGTGTGCATCATAACGAATAGGAGTGTTATTTGCAGAAAAAAGTTTGATTCTGGGAGTTATAATAATGCATCTAAGATGGACAAGGCAATGCGAGATATCATTGAAGACAATTCGTAGAGTCAAAGGTATATAGAGTAAAATAGGAACACCAGCGTCTAAGGGCTTGTGGCGCAACGGATAACGCGTCTGACTACGGATCAGAAGATTCCAG
Organism: Mytilus galloprovincialis; assembly: GCF_965363235.1. Classification (NCBI taxonomy): domain Eukaryota; kingdom Metazoa; phylum Mollusca; class Bivalvia; order Mytilida; family Mytilidae; genus Mytilus; species Mytilus galloprovincialis. Next base: position 74,445,830 of record NC_134845.1, on the reverse strand, counting down.
GTTCGAATCCTGGCAAGCTCGGATAGTTTTTTGTCAATGCTTTTTAACACTCCCTTTTGAAACACGCATATATAGTGGACAGTCAGAAGTTACATTTAAAAGAAATGTCTGAACAGATTATAGAGTATCCAAACGTCAGAAACAATTTGAACTCATTGATAGCTAGGGTTTTGGTGGAATCTTTTATTAGCACATATATTATATGTTGTGGCTGTTTGCCAATCTTTACATTCAACATGTTAGAAGGATATAACAAAAATAATGTCCTCCCCGGCGGGGAATCGAACCCCGGTCTCCCGCGTGACAGGCGGGGATACTAACCACTATACTACCGAGGACTTGAAGGTGAGAGCACAAATTTTAACAGATAAAGCTAAACTTTTAGAAATTACCAACACAAAAGCCAGAAAAGCTACTTTTCCCGCTTCCCTCAACTGAGAGATATAAGTGTGCATCATAACGAATAGGAGTGTTATTTGCAGAAAAAAGTTTGATTCTGGGAGTTATAATAATGCATCTAAGATGGACAAGGCAATGCGAGATATCATTGAAGACAATTCGTAGAGTCAAAGGTATATAGAGTAAAATAGGAACACCAGCGTCTAAGGGCTTGTGGCGCAACGGATAACGCGTCTGACTACGGATCAGAAGATTCCAGGTTCGAATCCTGGCAAGCTCGGATAGTTTTTTGTCAATGCTTTTTAACACTCCCTTTTGAAACACGCATATATAGTGGACAGTCAGAAGTTACATTTAAAAGAAATGTCTGAACAGATTATAGAGTATCCAAACGTCAGAAACAATTTGAACTCATTGATAGCTAGGGTTTTGGTGGAATCTTTTATTAGCACATATATTATATGTTGTGGCTGTTTGCCAATCTTTACATTCAACATGTTAGAAGGATATAACAAAAATAATGTCCTCCCCGGCGGGGAATCGAACCCCGGTCTCCCGCGTGACAGGCGGGGATACTAACCACTATACTACCGAGGACTTGACGGTGAGAGCACAAATTTTAACAGATAAAGCTAAACTTTTAGAAATTACCAACACAAAAGCCAGAAAAGCTACTTTTCCCGCTTCCCTCAACTGAGAGATATAAGTGTGCATCATAACGAATAGGAGTGTTATTTGCAGAAAAAAGTTTGATTCTGGGAGTTATAATAATGCATCTAAGATGGACAAGGCAATGCGAGATATCATTGAAGACAATTCGTAGAGTCAAAGGTATATAGAGTAAAATAGGAACACCAGCGTCTAAGGGCTTGTGGCGCAACGGATAACGCGTCTGACTACGGATCAGAAGATTCCAGGTTCGAATCCTGGCAAGCTCGGATAGTTTTTTGTCAATGCTTTTTAACACTCCCTTTTGAAACACGCATATATAGTGGACAGTCAGAAGTTACATTTAAAAGAAATGTCTGAACAGATTATAGAGTATCCAAACGTCAGAAACAATTTGAACTCATTGATAGCTAGGGTTTTGGTGGAATCTTTTATTAGCACATATATTATATGTTGTGGCTGTTTGCCAATCTTTACATTCAACATGTTAGAAGGATATAACAAAAATAATGTCCTCCCCGGCGGGGAATCGAACCCCGGTCTCCCGCGTGACAGGCGGGGATACTAACCACTATACTACCGAGGACTTGACGGTGAGAGCACAAATTTTAACAGATAAAGCTAAACTTTTAGAAATTACCAACACAAAAGCCAGAAAAGCTACTTTTCCCGCTTCCCTCAACTGAGAGATATAAGTGTGCATCATAACGAATAGGAGTGTTATTTGCAGAAAAAAGTTTGATTCTGGGAGTTATAATAATGCATCTAAGATGGACAAGGCAATGCGAGATATCATTGAAGACAATTCGTAGAGTCAAAGGTATATAGAGTAAAATAGGAACACCAGCGTCTAAGGGCTTGTGGCGCAACGGATAACGCGTCTGACTACGGATCAGAAGATTCCAGGTTCGAATCCTGGCAAGCTCGGATAGTTTTTTGTCAATGCTTTTTAACACTCCCTTTTGAAACACGCATATATAGTGGACAGTCAGAAGTTACATTTAAAAGAAATGTCTGAACAGATTATAGAGTATCCAAACGTCAGAAACAATTTGAACTCATTGATAGCTAGGGTTTTGGTGGAATCTTTTATTAGCACATATATTATATGTTGTGGCTGTTTGCCAATCTTTACATTCAACATGTTAGAAGGATATAACAAAAATAATGTCCTCCCCGGCGGGGAATCGAACCCCGGTCTCCCGCGTGACAGGCGGGGATACTAACCACTATACTACCGAGGACTTGAAGGTGAGAGCACAAATTTTAACAGATAAAGCTAAACTTTTAGAAATGACCAACACAAAAGCCAGAAAAGCTACTTTTCCCGCTTCCCTCAACTGAGAGATATAAGTGTGCATCATAACGAATAGGAGTGTTATTTGCAGAAAAAAGTTTGATTCTGGGAGTTATAATAATGCATCTAAGATGGACAAGGCAATGCGAGATATCATTGAAGACAATTCGTAGAGTCAAAGGTATATAGAGTAAAATAGGAACACCAGCGTCTAAGGGCTTGTGGCGCAACGGATAACGCGTCTGACTACGGATCAGAAGATTCCAGGTTCGAATCCTGGCAAGCTCGGATAGTTTTTTGTCAATGCTTTTTAACACTCCCTTTTGAAACACGCATATATAGTGGACAGTCAGAAGTTACATTTAAAAGAAATGTCTGAACAGATTATAGAGTATCCAAACGTCAGAAACAATTTGAACTCATTGATAGCTAGGGTTTTGGTGGAATCTTTTATTAGCACATATATTATATGTTGTGGCTGTTTGCCAATCTTTACATTCAACATGTTAGAAGGATATAACAAAAATAATGTCCTCCCCGGCGGGGAATCGAACCCCGGTCTCCCGCGTGACAGGCGGGGATACTAACCACTATACTACCGAGGACTTGACGGTGAGAGCACAAATTTTAACAGATAAAGCTAAACTTTTAGAAATTACCAACACAAAAGCCAGAAAAGCTACTTTTCCCGCTTCCCTCAACTGAGAGATATAAGTGTGCATCATAACGAATAGGAGTGTTATTTGCAGAAAAAAGTTTGATTCTGGGAGTTATAATAATGCATCTAAGATGGACAAGGCAATGCGAGATATCATTGAAGACAATTCGTAGAGTCAAAGGTATATAGAGTAAAATAGGAACACCAGCGTCTAAGGGCTTGTGGCGCAACGGATAACGCGTCTGACTACGGATCAGAAGATTCCAGGTTCGAATCCTGGCAAGCTCGGATAGTTTTTTGTCAATGCTTTTTAACACTCCCTTTTGAAACACGCATATATAGTGGACAGTCAGAAGTTACATTTAAAAGAAATGTCTGAACAGATTATAGAGTATCCAAACGTCAGAAACAATTTGAACTCATTGATAGCTAGGGTTTTGGTGGAATCTTTTATTAGCACATATATTATATGTTGTGGCTGTTTGCCAATCTTTACATTCAACATGTTAGAAGGATATAACAAAAATAATGTCCTCCCCGGCGGGGAATCGAACCCCGGTCTCCCGCGTGACAGGCGGGGATACTAACCACTATACTACCGAGGACTTGACGGTGAGAGCACAAATTTTAACAGATAAAGCTAAACTTTTAGAAATTACCAACACAAAAGCCAGAAAAGCTACTTTTCCCGCTTCCCTCAACTGAGAGATATAAGTGTGCATCATAACGAATAGGAGTGTTATTTGCAGAAAAAAGTTTGATTCTGGGAGTTATAATAATGCATCTAAGATGGACAAGGCAATGCGAGATATCATTGAAGACAATTCGTAGAGTCAAAGGTATATAGAGTAAAATAGGAACACCAGCGTCTAAGGGCTTGTGGCGCAACGGATAACGCGTCTGACTACGGATCAGAAGATTCCAGGTTCGAATCCTGGCAAGCTCGGATAGTTTTTTGTCAATGCTTTTTAACACTCCCTTTTGAAACACGCATATATAGTGGACAGTCAGAAGTTACATTTAAAAGAAATGTCTGAACAGATTATAGAGTATCCAAACGTCAGAAACAATTTGAACTCATTGATAGCTAGGGTTTTGGTGGAATCTTTTATTAGCACATATATTATATGTTGTGGCTGTTTGCCAATCTTTACATTCAACATGTTAGAAGGATATAACAAAAATAATGTCCTCCCCGGCGGGGAATCGAACCCCGGTCTCCCGCGTGACAGGCGGGGATACTAACCACTATACTACCGAGGACTTGAAGGTGAGAGCACAAATTTTAACAGATAAAGCTAAACTTTTAGAAATGACCAACACAAAAGCCAGAAAAGCTACTTTTCCCGCTTCCCTCAACTGAGAGATATAAGTGTGCATCATAACGAATAGGAGTGTTATTTGCAGAAAAAAGTTTGATTCTGGGAGTTATAATAATGCATCTAAGATGGACAAGGCAATGCGAGATATCATTGAAGACAATTCGTAGAGTCAAAGGTATATAGAGTAAAATAGGAACACCAGCGTCTAAGGGCTTGTGGCGCAACGGATAACGCGTCTGACTACGGATCAGAAGATTCCAGGTTCGAATCCTGGCAAGCTCGGATAGTTTTTTGTCAATGCTTTTTAACACTCCCTTTTGAAACACGCATATATAGTGGACAGTCAGAAGTTACATTTAAAAGAAATGTCTGAACAGATTATAGAGTATCCAAACGTCAGAAACAATTTGAACTCATTGATAGCTAGGGTTTTGGTGGAATCTTTTATTAGCACATATATTATATGTTGTGGCTGTTTGCCAATCTTTACATTCAACATGTTAGAAGGATATAACAAAAATAATGTCCTCCCCGGCGGGGAATCGAACCCCGGTCTCCCGCGTGACAGGCGGGGATACTAACCACTATACTACCGAGGACTTGACGGTGAGAGCACAAATTTTAACAGATAAAGCTAAACTTTTAGAAATTACCAACACAAAAGCCAGAAAAGCTACTTTTCCCGCTTCCCTCAACTGAGAGATATAAGTGTGCATCATAACGAATAGGAGTGTTATTTGCAGAAAAAAGTTTGATTCTGGGAGTTATAATAATGCATCTAAGATGGACAAGGCAATGCGAGATATCATTGAAGACAATTCGTAGAGTCAAAGGTATATAGAGTAAAATAGGAACACCAGCGTCTAAGGGCTTGTGGCGCAACGGATAACGCGTCTGACTACGGATCAGAAGATTCCAGGTTCGAATCCTGGCAAGCTCGGATAGTTTTTTGTCAATGCTTTTTAACACTCCCTTTTGAAACACGCATATATAGTGGACAGTCAGAAGTTACATTTAAAAGAAATGTCTGAACAGATTATAGAGTATCCAAACGTCAGAAACAATTTGAACTCATTGATAGCTAGGGTTTTGGTGGAATCTTTTATTAGCACATATATTATATGTTGTGGCTGTTTGCCAATCTTTACATTCAACATGTTAGAAGGATATAACAAAAATAATGTCCTCCCCGGCGGGGAATCGAACCCCGGTCTCCCGCGTGACAGGCGGGGATACTAACCACTATACTACCGAGGACTTGAAGGTGAGAGCACAAATTTTAACAGATAAAGCTAAACTTTTAGAAATGACCAACACAAAAGCCAGAAAAGCTACTTTTCCCGCTTCCCTCAACTGAGAGATATAAGTGTGCATCATAACGAATAGGAGTGTTATTTGCAGAAAAAAGTTTGATTCTGGGAGTTATAATAATGCATCTAAGATGGACAAGGCAATGCGAGATATCATTGAAGACAATTCGTAGAGTCAAAGGTATATAGAGTAAAATAGGAACACCAGCGTCTAAGGGCTTGTGGCGCAACGGATAACGCGTCTGACTACGGATCAGAAGATTCCAGGTTCGAATCCTGGCAAGCTCGGATAGTTTTTTGTCAATGCTTTTTAACACTCCCTTTTGAAACACGCATATATAGTGGACAGTCAGAAGTTACATTTAAAAGAAATGTCTGAACAGATTATAGAGTATCCAAACGTCAGAAACAATTTGAACTCATTGATAGCTAGGGTTTTGGTGGAATCTTTTATTAGCACATATATTATATGTTGTGGCTGTTTGCCAATCTTTACATTCAACATGTTAGAAGGATATAACAAAAATAATGTCCTCCCCGGCGGGGAATCGAACCCCGGTCTCCCGCGTGACAGGCGGGGATACTAACCACTATACTACCGAGGACTTGAAGGTGAGAGCACAAATTTTAACAGATAAAGCTAAACTTTTAGAAATTACCAACACAAAAGCCAGAAAAGCTACTTTTCCCGCTTCCCTCAACTGAGAGATATAAGTGTGCATCATAACGAATAGGAGTGTTATTTGCAGAAAAAAGTTTGATTCTGGGAGTTATAATAATGCATCTAAGATGGACAAGGCAATGCGAGATATCATTGAAGACAATTCGTAGAGTCAAAGGTATATAGAGTAAAATAGGAACACCAGCGTCTAAGGGCTTGTGGCGCAACGGATAACGCGTCTGACTACGGATCAGAAGATTCCAGGTTCGAATCCTGGCAAGCTCGGATAGTTTTTTGTCAATGCTTTTTAACACTCCCTTTTGAAACACGCATATATAGTGGACAGTCAGAAGTTACATTTAAAAGAAATGTCTGAACAGATTATAGAGTATCCAAACGTCAGAAACAATTTGAACTCATTGATAGCTAGGGTTTTGGTGGAATCTTTTATTAGCACATATATTATATGTTGTGGCTGTTTGCCAATCTTTACATTCAACATGTTAGAAGGATATAACAAAAATAATGTCCTCCCCGGCGGGGAATCGAACCCCGGTCTCCCGCGTGACAGGCGGGGATACTAACCACTATACTACCGAGGACTTGACGGTGAGAGCACAAATTTTAACAGATAAAGCTAAACTTTTAGAAATTACCAACACAAAAGCCAGAAAAGCTACTTTTCCCGCTTCCCTCAACTGAGAGATATAAGTGTGCATCATAACGAATAGGAGTGTTATTTGCAGAAAAAAGTTTGATTCTGGGAGTTATAATAATGCATCTAAGATGGACAAGGCAATGCGAGATATCATTGAAGACAATTCGTAGAGTCAAAGGTATATAGAGTAAAATAGGAACACCAGCGTCTAAGGGCTTGTGGCGCAACGGATAACGCGTCTGACTACGGATCAGAAGATTCCAGGTTCGAATCCTGGCAAGCTCGGATAGTTTTTTGTCAATGCTTTTTAACACTCCCTTTTGAAACACGCATATATAGTGGACAGTCAGAAGTTACATTTAAAAGAAATGTCTGAACAGATTATAGAGTATCCAAACGTCAGAAACAATTTGAACTCATTGATAGCTAGGGTTTTGGTGGAATCTTTTATTAGCACATATATTATATGTTGTGGCTGTTTGCCAATCTTTACATTCAACATGTTAGAAGGATATAACAAAAATAATGTCCTCCCCGGCGGGGAATCGAACCCCGGTCTCCCGCGTGACAGGCGGGGATACTAACCACTATACTACCGAGGACTTGAAGGTGAGAGCACAAATTTTAACAGATAAAGCTAAACTTTTAGAAATGACCAACACAAAAGCCAGAAAAGCTACTTTTCCCGCTTCCCTCAACTGAGAGATATAAGTGTGCATCATAACGAATAGGAGTGTTATTTGCAGAAAAAAGTTTGATTCTGGGAGTTATAATAATGCATCTAAGATGGACAAGGCAATGCGAGATATCATTGAAGACAATTCGTAGAGTCAAAGGTATATAGAGTAAAATAGGAACACCAGCGTCTAAGGGCTTGTGGCGCAACGGATAACGCGTCTGACTACGGATCAGAAGATTCCAGGTTCGAATCCTGGCAAGCTCGGATAGTTTTTTGTCAATGCTTTTTAACACTCCCTTTTGAAACACGCATATATAGTGGACAGTCAGAAGTTACATTTAAAAGAAATGTCTGAACAGATTATAGAGTATCCAAACGTCAGAAACAATTTGAACTCATTGATAGCTAGGGTTTTGGTGGAATCTTTTATTAGCACATATATTATATGTTGTGGCTGTTTGCCAATCTTTACATTCAACATGTTAGAAGGATATAACAAAAATAATGTCCTCCCCGGCGGGGAATCGAACCCCGGTCTCCCGCGTGACAGGCGGGGATACTAACCACTATACTACCAAGGACTTGAAGGTGAGAGCACAAATTTTAACAGATAAAGCTAAACTTTTAGAAATTACCAACACAAAAGCCAGAAAAGCTACTTTTCCCGCTTCCCTCAACTGAGAGATATAAGTGTGCATCATAACGAATAGGAGTGTTATTTGCAGAAAAAAGTTTGATTCTGGGAGTTATAATAATGCATCTAAGATGGACAAGGCAATGCGAGATATCATTGAAGACAATTCGTAGAGTCAAAGGTATATAGAGTAAAATAGGAACACCAGCGTCTAAGGGCTTGTGGCGCAACGGATAACGCGTCTGACTACGGATCAGAAGATTCCAGGTTCGAATCCTGGCAAGCTCGGATAGTTTTTTGTCAATGCTTTTTAACACTCCCTTTTGAAACACGCATATATAGTGGACAGTCAGAAGTTACATTTAAAAGAAATGTCTGAACAGATTATAGAGTATCCAAACGTCAGAAACAATTTGAACTCATTGATAGCTAGGGTTTTGGTGGAATCTTTTATTAGCACATATATTATATGTTGTGGCTGTTTGCCAATCTTTACATTCAACATGTTAGAAGGATATAACAAAAATAATGTCCTCCCCGGCGGGGAATCGAACCCCGGTCTCCCGCGTGACAGGCGGGGATACTAACCACTATACTACCGAGGACTTGACGGTGAGAGCACAAATTTTAACAGATAAAGCTAAACTTTTAGAAATTACCAACACAAAAGCCAGAAAAGCTACTTTTCCCGCTTCCCTCAACTGAGAGATATAAGTGTGCATCATAACGAATAGGAGTGTTATTTGCAGAAAAAAGTTTGATTCTGGGAGTTATAATAATGCATCTAAGATGGACAAGGCAATGCGAGATATCATTGAAGACAATTCGTAGAGTCAAAGGTATATAGAGTAAAATAGGAACACCAGCGTCTAAGGGCTTGTGGCGCAACGGATAACGCGTCTGACTACGGATCAGAAGATTCCAGGTTCGAATCCTGGCAAGCTCGGATAGTTTTTTGTCAATGCTTTTTAACACTCCCTTTTGAAACACGCATATATAGTGGACAGTCAGAAGTTACATTTAAAAGAAATGTCTGAACAGATTATAGAGTATCCAAACGTCAGAAACAATTTGAACTCATTGATAGCTAGGGTTTTGGTGGAATCTTTTATTAGCACATATATTATATGTTGTGGCTGTTTGCCAATCTTTACATTCAACATGTTAGAAGGATATAACAAAAATAATGTCCTCCCCGGCGGGGAATCGAACCCCGGTCTCCCGCGTGACAGGCGGGGATACTAACCACTATACTACCGAGGACTTGAAGGTGAGAGCACAAATTTTAACAGATAAAGCTAAACTTTTAGAAATTACCAACACAAAAGCCAGAAAAGCTACTTTTCCCGCTTCCCTCAACTGAGAGATATAAGTGTGCATCATAACGAATAGGAGTGTTATTTGCAGAAAAAAGTTTGATTCTGGGAGTTATAATAATGCATCTAAGATGGACAAGGCAATGCGAGATATCATTGAAGACAATTCGTAGAGTCAAAGGTATATAGAGTAAAATAGGAACACCAGCGTCTAAGGGCTTGTGGCGCAACGGATAACGCGTCTGACTACGGATCAGAAGATTCCAGGTTCGAATCCTGGCAAGCTCGGATAGTTTTTTGTCAATGCTTTTTAACACTCCCTTTTGAAACACGCATATATAGTGGACAGTCAGAAGTTACATTTAAAAGAAATGTCTGAACAGATTATAGAGTATCCAAACGTCAGAAACAATTTGAACTCATTGATAGCTAGGGTTTTGGTGGAATCTTTTATTAGCACATATATTATATGTTGTGGCTGTTTGCCAATCTTTACATTCAACATGTTAGAAGGATATAACAAAAATAATGTCCTCCCCGGCGGGGAATCGAACCCCGGTCTCCCGCGTGACAGGCGGGGATACTAACCACTATACTACCGAGGACTTGACGGTGAGAGCACAAATTTTAACAGATAAAGCTAAACTTTTAGAAATTACCAACACAAAAGCCAGAAAAGCTACTTTTCCCGCTTCCCTCAACTGAGAGATATAAGTGTGCATCATAACGAATAGGAGTGTTATTTGCAGAAAAAAGTTTGATTCTGGGAGTTATAATAATGCATCTAAGATGGACAAGGCAATGCGAGATATCATTGAAGACAATTCGTAGAGTCAAAGGTATATAGAGTAAAATAGGAACACCAGCGTCTAAGGGCTTGTGGCGCAACGGATAACGCGTCTGACTACGGATCAGAAGATTCCAGGTTCGAATCCTGGCAAGCTCGGATAGTTTTTTGTCAATGCTTTTTAACACTCCCTTTTGAAACACGCATATATAGTGGACAGTCAGAAGTTACATTTAAAAGAAATGTCTGAACAGATTATAGAGTATCCAAACGTCAGAAACAATTTGAACTCATTGATAGCTAGGGTTTTGGTGGAATCTTTTATTAGCACATATATTATATGTTGTGGCTGTTTGCCAATCTTTACATTCAACATGTTAGAAGGATATAACAAAAATAATGTCCTCCCCGGCGGGGAATCGAACCCCGGTCTCCCGCGTGACAGGCGGGGATACTAACCACTATACTACCGAGGACTTGAAGGTGAGAGCACAAATTTTAACAGATAAAGCTAAACTTTTAGAAATTACCAACACAAAAGCCAGAAAAGCTACTTTTCCCGCTTCCCTCAACTGAGAGATATAAGTGTGCATCATAACGAATAGGAGTGTTATTTGCAGAAAAAAGTTTGATTCTGGGAGTTATAATAATGCATCTAAGATGGACAAGGCAATGCGAGATATCATTGAAGACAATTCGTAGAGTCAAAGGTATATAGAGTAAAATAGGAACACCAGCGTCTAAGGGCTTGTGGCGCAACGGATAACGCGTCTGACTACGGATCAGAAGATTCCAGGTTCGAATCCTGGCAAGCTCGGATAGTTTTTTGTCAATGCTTTTTAACACTCCCTTTTGAAACACGCATATATAGTGGACAGTCAGAAGTTACATTTAAAAGAAATGTCTGAACAGATTATAGAGTATCCAAACGTCAGAAACAATTTGAACTCATTGATAGCTAGGGTTTTGGTGGAATCTTTTATTAGCACATATATTATATGTTGTGGCTGTTTGCCAATCTTTACATTCAACATGTTAGAAGGATATAACAAAAATAATGTCCTCCCCGGCGGGGAATCGAACCCCGGTCTCCCGCGTGACAGGCGGGGATACTAACCACTATACTACCGAGGACTTGACGGTGAGAGCACAAATTTTAACAGATAAAGCTAAACTTTTAGAAATTACCAACACAAAAGCCAGAAAAGCTACTTTTCCCGCTTCCCTCAACTGAGAGATATAAGTGTGCATCATAACGAATAGGAGTGTTATTTGCAGAAAAAAGTTTGATTCTGGGAGTTATAATAATGCATCTAAGATGGACAAGGCAATGCGAGATATCATTGAAGACAATTCGTAGAGTCAAAGGTATATAGAGTAAAATAGGAACACCAGCGTCTAAGGGCTTGTGGCGCAACGGATAACGCGTCTGACTACGGATCAGAAGATTCCAGGTTCGAATCCTGGCAAGCTCGGATAGTTTTTTGTCAATGCTTTTTAACACCATGTACAAGAATTCGTTCGGTCTTTAATGCGCATGCGCTAGTAATTGTCCATATACTTGACGAACGCACCTTTCAACAGGATGTTTACCTGAAATGTGCTCCGTTTGAATTGTGAATTTGGTGAGTTATATGAAAGTTATTGTTGTATAAACTGTTTCCGTATTTAATATAGATGTAAAAGACTTTAATAACAGAGAAAACCGCGTGTTTAACTGTTTATTTTCCCCTTATTCCTGCTGTGTAGCGCAGGATAAGGGGGGTAGTTTCGGTGTGTCTGACTTTTATTTGAGATATGTCCAAAAACCAAAAAGACATTGGAAAAATGGATAAGAAAGCACCAGAAAGTGTGGTTAAAGTTAATGAAAAGGAAAATCAAAGACAAAAGAATAAATATAAGGAACCTAGATTTGTAAGAGGTAGTAGGATTTATAGAAAAGAATGTACGGTGCGTATTGACAATATACCCAATTGGAAATATTCCGCTACTAAAGTGATTGAAATCTTAGAGAATTTATGTGGAGAAAATACAATTTTAGCCGTTGTTCCGTCGGAAAACAAACTGTCATATGAAGTGACAACAGACGATGAGGATACCGCTATTAAAATGACAAATGGAGTTGAAATTGGAGAAGATAAATTTAATTGTATATTTCAATTTAATGATGTGGTAGTTGTGTCAATTATGCATCTACCAGCATACATGGACGATGAAGAAATCTTACAACCGTTGATCAATAAAGGATGTGAAATAAAATCTGACCTGTTTAGACATGTTCATCCGAGGACACAAGTGGCAGATGGAACGCGATATGTTCATGTCAAATTTCCTCCTGGAATGGTTTCATTGCCGTGGTCAATGAAATTTGAAACAGGTTTAGGACCGAAATTTTTTCGAGTTGTTCATAATCATCAAAGAACATTGTGTAATAAGTGTGGATCCCCTCATCACAAGTACAGACAATGTCCACAGCTAATTTGTGAGGGTTGTGATGAGCAGGGACATAAAATGAGAGAATGTACTGCGAAGAAGTGTGATACATGCCGCAGCTTGCCTAATAGATGTTTTTGTAAAAAGGAGGATGATGGAATTTGCCCATATTGCAGAGGAAAACCTTGTGTATGTTATTGCGCGGTATGCAAACAACATTACAATGACTGTTCTTGTGGCGTACAAGGCACGACAGGCTCTGGAATTGATAGCAATGAACAAGTAGATGAGATAATTCAAATTGATGAAAATGAGAATGAAATGGAGGGAAATGATGAAGCTCTTGTATCAAGGCAAGATGGTAGTGATGATCAGCTTCCTGAAGAAGATGGTGAAGATAATGAAGAGGCGAATATGGTAGATGAATTGGACGTGAAGAATAATGGTGACAACATTTCAAGGGAAGAAGCCAATGATGATTCAAAGGTTCCTGTGCAGACAGAGACCAAGAGGAGTGAAGAAGGGACAAAAGAAAAGGTTCAAGAAAAGAAAGAAGATGACTTTGATAATGAACTTAGTCTTAATGTCAAAAATGTAAATGATAAAAATGATATTGTCATTAATGTTGATGTACACAAGTGCAATGATACTCAAGTAGATAATTTTGTTACTAAAGATAATGTAGAGATCAGTGATAATGAAACTGAAAATGAGAGTGAAAATTTGGAGAGTATGGAAACTGACTATGAGTCTTTTGATGAGAATAGTGATAATGAAGAACATGTATCTGGTTGTGTTGATGGTGCAACCGGTAGAGACAGGAAAAATGAAAATATTTTAAGTGTCTCTGGTTCAAGATTTAAACAAAGTCAATTAAAAAAGTCAGTCAAAACAAGAAGAAATATAATGAAATTTTTTCCTAAGGTTGATAAAGTTAAGGTTAGATCAGCTCCGTATGTAAAAAAAGGTAAAAATGGATTGTAAAATTTTTATTTTATTACTGTACTTAGCCATGGTACTGTTAGTGAGTCACAACTGTAATGGCCTGAGAAATATAGTTAATTGTAAAAAATATTTTTCAATTGCTAATGAAAGAAATATTGATATATTGTTATTACAAGAAACATTTTGGGATATTGAGTTAGTTGAAAGTATTGAACAATTGTATAATGGTAAAATATTGATGAGTAATGGCATAAATAGAAGGCAAGGTGTTGCTATTTTAGTAAGTAGAAAATATTGTGAAAATGTAAAACTTGTACATAATGATGAACATGGTAGATTTATTCATATAGAATTTCAATATAATGATATTGTTTGTAATATTGTTAACATATATGCACCAAATAACGTCAATGAAAGGGTAGAATTTTTTAGCTTTTTACAAAATTATATGTTGAATTTTGATAACATTATTATAGGTGGTGACTGGAATACCACATTGTCTGACCTAGATAGATGTACCAAAACAGGTCATAAGGTTGATAATGCTTTTAGAAAGTTGGAACATTTGATGAATGATTCGGATTTGTATGATATTTGGAGATTTAGAAATCCCAATAAAAGAGTGTTTTCTAGGAAAATGATATATAATGGAGTTTTAAAACAGTCTAGGCTGGATTATTTTTTGGTGAATAGACAATTAACTGTATTTATACAAAATATTTTTCACTATGATACTTCTTTGAGTGATCATAGTTTTGTAGAAATGAAAATTAATTTTGAAAATGTGGAAAAAGGACCAGGGTTGTGGATATTGAATAATTCTTTACTTACAAATGATGAGTATATTGAGAAGATTAAAAATACTATAGAAGAAGCAAAAAAGTGTCCATTGTATGGCACTGAATTTTTAATATGGTGGGATAACCTGAAATATAAAATTAAAAAGTTTAGTCAAGTTTTTGGAAAAAGAATTTTCAAAGAGAAACATTCTAAATTTTTTTCTATACAGAGTAGATTACAAAGAATATCTGAAAGAATAGCTAATGGTGAAATTGTTGATTTAGCTTATTATGAAAATTTAAAGATGGAATTAAGTGCTTTGGAAGAAGAAAGATGTAAAGGAGCAATTCTTCGCTCAAAGGCATACTGGGCTACTGAAAGCGACAAATGTACAAAATATTTTTTACAACTTGAGAAACATAAACAAGAATCAAATTGTATCAAAGAGTTATTGAATGATAACAATGAAAGTGTTTGTAACACAGAAGATATTTTGGATGTCGAGTATAAATTTTATAAGAAACTATACTCAAGTGTTGAAATTGATGAAACTGTTATGAATGAATTTTTAGAAAATGTTGATGTTAAAATTACAGAAGATGATAGTATTATGTGTGATGAAGATATTTCTTTACAAGAGATTGAATTTTCCCTTAAAAAAATGTCAAAAAACAAAAGTCCAGGATCAGATGGTTTGACAGTAGAATTTTATTGTACATTTTTTAGTTCTTTGAAAGATATTCTTTTAAAGCTTTTTCAAACTGTAGAAGAACAATTATGTATGTCTAGATCAATGAAATGTGGTATAATAAGTTTGATATATAAAAACAAAGGTGAAAGGAAATGTTTGAAAAATTATAGACCAATATCATTACTTCAAGTAGATTATAAAATTTTAGCAAAAATAATGGCTAATCGTTTTAAAAAGGTTTTGAGTAGAATTATATCAATATTTCAAACATGTTGCATACCGGGTAGAGACATAGCTGATGCAATAGCTAGCATTAGAGATATTATTGATATAATTGAGTCTGAAGGTTTAGAAGGGTATATTGTAAAAATGGACCAGGAAAAAGCTTTTGATAAAGTGTCTCACACATATCTTATTTCTGTTCTTAAAAGATATGGTTTTGGTGAAAGATTTATTAAATGGATAGAAATATTTTATACAGATATAAAGAGTTCCATAAAATGTAATGGTTTTTTAACAAAATATTTTAAGATTAGCAATGGTATTCGTCAAGGGTGCCCTATTAGCGCTCTTTTGTATGTATTGTCAGCTGAACCTTTGCAATGTGCAATAAGTAAATGTATTGATATAAAGGGAGTAGTAATACCACATGTAAATATTATGTCACTTATTTATCAACATGCAGATGACACAACTTTGACTTTAGGTGATAAGAATTCTATTTGTAAAACTATGGATGTATTTGATAGATATGGCAAAGCATCAGGATCAAAAGTAAACAAGTCAAAATCTGAGATATTGTGCATAGGTACTGCTAAAATTAGTCTCGCAGAGCAAGAACATATTGGGCTCAAATATTGTGAGGATTGTGTTCAGGTTTTAGGTGTATATGTAGGTAAAAATAAGAATATGTGTGATGAACTTAATTGGAAAGACAAGGTAAAGAAAATAAAAGCAATTACTAAGTTGTGGCAACAAAGACAGTTAACGCTTTTTGGAAGAGCAACTGTTGTTTCTACATTACTTATGTCTAGGCTTTGGTATACCATAGCTGTAACCTCGATACCTGAATGGGCTTTAGATGATATCAAAAAGTGTTGTTTAGATTTTTTATGGGGTCATGCGTCGCATTTAGTAAAGTATAGAGTTTTAGTGGGGAAAAAAGATGAGGGTGGAATAAATTATCCAGATATATATTTAAAATTATTATCATTCAGGTTGAAATTTGTTAGTAGATATTTCAATGAGGAATGTACAGCTATGTGGAAAAATACCATGAAATATTTTTTAAGAAAAATTCGTGGTATGAATATTGATAATTACTGTTTTTGTATGACACTTAATAAGGAAGATTGTAAATTACTTCCTAAATTTTATATTGAAATGATAGATGCTTGGCAATATGTTAAATCTTTCATAGATGTAGATATGAAATCTATGGATATTTTACAACAACCTCTGTTTTTAAATCCAGATATAAAAGTACAAGGAAAAATTGCCTTTTGGCAACATTTTATTGTAGCGGGTATAACTCAATCAAAGATTTGTGTTTTGAAGTTATTCCCGGTTTTTTGTCTTTTAATGCTGTCAAAGAAATGGTTTTAGATATGTATGATGACGTAAATGTTAAACAGTTACAATGTCAATATAGAGAATTAATTGAATGTATTCCAGAAGATTGGAAGAAATGTATCAAGCATGGTGTTTTTGATGCTAATAGAGATAAGTCACCATATTTTATTGTAACCTTTGGTGATAAGGGGAAAGATTTAATTAATTGCAAAACAAAAGATTTTTATGAGATTTTAATATCAAAAGTTTTTATCAAGCCAGATGTTGAGCAATTTTGGTTAGAAATTTTGAATGAACAAACTTTACCATTCTGTAATATGTGGAAATCGGTACACAATTACTGGAAGCCACCAGATTGTGTTCAATTAGATTTTAAGCTAATGCACAATAGAATTTTTACAAATGTCAAACTAAAGAGAATTGGATTGATGGATACAAACATATGTGACAGTTGTCAATCTGATATTGAGGATTTGCTACATATTTTTCTAG
The DNA here is from genome assembly GCF_965363235.1 of Mytilus galloprovincialis. NCBI lineage: Eukaryota > Metazoa > Mollusca > Bivalvia > Mytilida > Mytilidae > Mytilus > Mytilus galloprovincialis. The sequence goes on along the minus strand of NC_134845.1, from coordinate 74,428,527 downwards.
ATTGTCAAATGTTAGTGTCTTTTCATGATTATATTAACCAATTGTTGGTTAAATTGTTGGAACGATGTGAAACGGATGTGATTGTAACACAAGGTTATAGAAAGCTGATTTTGTTAGGCATGTCAGGGAAATTCAAAAGTGTAAATGTTGTTTTTGTGAATTTTTTCTTATCGATTGTTAGACTGTGTATCATGAAAAAACGTCAGATTGTAAAACGTTCTACCTTAAATTTCAATCTCATAACTTTTTTCAAATATACAATGAAGAATTATGTTACATATTTCCATGCATATTGTAAAAGAACTAACAAAGAGAATGTGTTTGAGAAATATTTTATTGAACACAATCCAATTTTAAAAGAGACTGATGACATTTTATTGTTTTACTTATAGACTTAGAATATAAAAAAACAAAAAACAAAAAACTTTTGTATATGGACTAATTGATACTCATGTGTTGTTTGTGTAAATACTATGTATATAAATTGTCATAACATGCTGTATATTTCAAATGTTTTATGAATAAAGATAAAAAAAAAAAAAACGCGTCTGACTACGGATCAGAAGATTCCAGGTTCGAATCCTGGCAAGCTCGGATAGTTTTTTGTCAATGCTTTTTAACACTCCCTTTTGAAACACGCATATATAGTGGACAGTCAGAAGTTACATTTAAAAGAAATGTCTGAACAGATTATAGAGTATCCAAACGTCAGAAACAATTTGAACTCATTGATAGCTAGGGTTTTGGTGGAATCTTTTATTAGCACATATATTATATGTTGTGGCTGTTTGCCAATCTTTACATTCAACATGTTAGAAGGATATAACAAAAATAATGTCCTCCCCGGCGGGGAATCGAACCCCGGTCTCCCGCGTGACAGGCGGGGATACTAACCACTATACTACCGAGGACTTGACGGTGAGAGCACAAATTTTAACAGATAAAGCTAAACTTTTAGAAATTACCAACACAAAAGCCAGAAAAGCTACTTTTCCCGCTTCCCTCAACTGAGAGATATAAGTGTGCATCATAACGAATAGGAGTGTTATTTGCAGAAAAAAGTTTGATTCTGGGAGTTATAATAATGCATCTAAGATGGACAAGGCAATGCGAGATATCATTGAAGACAATTCGTAGAGTCAAAGGTATATAGAGTAAAATAGGAACACCAGCGTCTAAGGGCTTGTGGCGCAACGGATAACGCGTCTGACTACGGATCAGAAGATTCCAGGTTCGAATCCTGGCAAGCTCGGATAGTTTTTTGTCAATGCTTTTTAACACTCCCTTTTGAAACACGCATATATAGTGGACAGTCAGAAGTTACATTTAAAAGAAATGTCTGAACAGATTATAGAGTATCCAAACGTCAGAAACAATTTGAACTCATTGATAGCTAGGGTTTTGGTGGAATCTTTTATTAGCACATATATTATATGTTGTGGCTGTTTGCCAATCTTTACATTCAACATGTTAGAAGGATATAACAAAAATAATGTCCTCCCCGGCGGGGAATCGAACCCCGGTCTCCCGCGTGACAGGCGGGGATACTAACCACTATACTACCGAGGACTTGACGGTGAGAGCACAAATTTTAACAGATAAAGCTAAACTTTTAGAAATTACCAACACAAAAGCCAGAAAAGCTACTTTTCCCGCTTCCCTCAACTGAGAGATATAAGTGTGCATCATAACGAATAGGAGTGTTATTTGCAGAAAAAAGTTTGATTCTGGGAGTTATAATAATGCATCTAAGATGGACAAGGCAATGCGAGATATCATTGAAGACAATTCGTAGAGTCAAAGGTATATAGAGTAAAATAGGAACACCAGCGTCTAAGGGCTTGTGGCGCAACGGATAACGCGTCTGACTACGGATCAGAAGATTCCAGGTTCGAATCCTGGCAAGCTCGGATAGTTTTTTGTCAATGCTTTTTAACACTCCCTTTTGAAACACGCATATATAGTGGACAGTCAGAAGTTACATTTAAAAGAAATGTCTGAACAGATTATAGAGTATCCAAACGTCAGAAACAATTTGAACTCATTGATAGCTAGGGTTTTGGTGGAATCTTTTATTAGCACATATATTATATGTTGTGGCTGTTTGCCAATCTTTACATTCAACATGTTAGAAGGATATAACAAAAATAATGTCCTCCCCGGCGGGGAATCGAACCCCGGTCTCCCGCGTGACAGGCGGGGATACTAACCACTATACTACCGAGGACTTGACGGTGAGAGCACAAATTTTAACAGATAAAGCTAAACTTTTAGAAATTACCAACACAAAAGCCAGAAAAGCTACTTTTCCCGCTTCCCTCAACTGAGAGATATAAGTGTGCATCATAACGAATAGGAGTGTTATTTGCAGAAAAAAGTTTGATTCTGGGAGTTATAATAATGCATCTAAGATGGACAAGGCAATGCGAGATATCATTGAAGACAATTCGTAGAGTCAAAGGTATATAGAGTAAAATAGGAACACCAGCGTCTAAGGGCTTGTGGCGCAACGGATAACGCGTCTGACTACGGATCAGAAGATTCCAGGTTCGAATCCTGGCAAGCTCGGATAGTTTTTTGTCAATGCTTTTTAACACTCCCTTTTGAAACACGCATATATAGTGGACAGTCAGAAGTTACATTTAAAAGAAATGTCTGAACAGATTATAGAGTATCCAAACGTCAGAAACAATTTGAACTCATTGATAGCTAGGGTTTTGGTGGAATCTTTTATTAGCACATATATTATATGTTGTGGCTGTTTGCCAATCTTTACATTCAACATGTTAGAAGGATATAACAAAAATAATGTCCTCCCCGGCGGGGAATCGAACCCCGGTCTCCCGCGTGACAGGCGGGGATACTAACCACTATACTACCGAGGACTTGACGGTGAGAGCACAAATTTTAACAGATAAAGCTAAACTTTTAGAAATTACCAACACAAAAGCCAGAAAAGCTACTTTTCCCGCTTCCCTCAACTGAGAGATATAAGTGTGCATCATAACGAATAGGAGTGTTATTTGCAGAAAAAAGTTTGATTCTGGGAGTTATAATAATGCATCTAAGATGGACAAGGCAATGCGAGATATCATTGAAGACAATTCGTAGAGTCAAAGGTATATAGAGTAAAATAGGAACACCAGCGTCTAAGGGCTTGTGGCGCAACGGATAACGCGTCTGACTACGGATCAGAAGATTCCAGGTTCGAATCCTGGCAAGCTCGGATAGTTTTTTGTCAATGCTTTTTAACACTCCCTTTTGAAACACGCATATATAGTGGACAGTCAGAAGTTACATTTAAAAGAAATGTCTGAACAGATTATAGAGTATCCAAACGTCAGAAACAATTTGAACTCATTGATAGCTAGGGTTTTGGTGGAATCTTTTATTAGCACATATATTATATGTTGTGGCTGTTTGCCAATCTTTACATTCAACATGTTAGAAGGATATAACAAAAATAATGTCCTCCCCGGCGGGGAATCGAACCCCGGTCTCCCGCGTGACAGGCGGGGATACTAACCACTATACTACCGAGGACTTGACGGTGAGAGCACAAATTTTAACAGATAAAGCTAAACTTTTAGAAATTACCAACACAAAAGCCAGAAAAGCTACTTTTCCCGCTTCCCTCAACTGAGAGATATAAGTGTGCATCATAACGAATAGGAGTGTTATTTGCAGAAAAAAGTTTGATTCTGGGAGTTATAATAATGCATCTAAGATGGACAAGGCAATGCGAGATATCATTGAAGACAATTCGTAGAGTCAAAGGTATATAGAGTAAAATAGGAACACCAGCGTCTAAGGGCTTGTGGCGCAACGGATAACGCGTCTGACTACGGATCAGAAGATTCCAGGTTCGAATCCTGGCAAGCTCGGATAGTTTTTTGTCAATGCTTTTTAACACTCCCTTTTGAAACACGCATATATAGTGGACAGTCAGAAGTTACATTTAAAAGAAATGTCTGAACAGATTATAGAGTATCCAAACGTCAGAAACAATTTGAACTCATTGATAGCTAGGGTTTTGGTGGAATCTTTTATTAGCACATATATTATATGTTGTGGCTGTTTGCCAATCTTTACATTCAACATGTTAGAAGGATATAACAAAAATAATGTCCTCCCCGGCGGGGAATCGAACCCCGGTCTCCCGCGTGACAGGCGGGGATACTAACCACTATACTACCGAGGACTTGAAGGTGAGAGCACAAATTTTAACAGATAAAGCTAAACTTTTAGAAATTACCAACACAAAAGCCAGAAAAGCTACTTTTCCCGCTTCCCTCAACTGAGAGATATAAGTGTGCATCATAACGAATAGGAGTGTTATTTGCAGAAAAAAGTTTGATTCTGGGAGTTATAATAATGCATCTAAGATGGACAAGGCAATGCGAGATATCATTGAAGACAATTCGTAGAGTCAAAGGTATATAGAGTAAAATAGGAACACCAGCGTCTAAGGGCTTGTGGCGCAACGGATAACGCGTCTGACTACGGATCAGAAGATTCCAGGTTCGAATCCTGGCAAGCTCGGATAGTTTTTTGTCAATGCTTTTTAACACTCCCTTTTGAAACACGCATATATAGTGGACAGTCAGAAGTTACATTTAAAAGAAATGTCTGAACAGATTATAGAGTATCCAAACGTCAGAAACAATTTGAACTCATTGATAGCTAGGGTTTTGGTGGAATCTTTTATTAGCACATATATTATATGTTGTGGCTGTTTGCCAATCTTTACATTCAACATGTTAGAAGGATATAACAAAAATAATGTCCTCCCCGGCGGGGAATCGAACCCCGGTCTCCCGCGTGACAGGCGGGGATACTAACCACTATACTACCGAGGACATGAAGGTGAGAGCACAAATTTTAACAGATAAAGCTAAACTTTTAGAAATTACCAACACAAAAGCCAGAAAAGCTACTTTTCCCGCTTCCCTCAACTGAGAGATATAAGTGTGCATCATAACGAATAGGAGTGTTATTTGCAGAAAAAAGTTTGATTCTGGGAGTTATAATAATGCATCTAAGATGGACAAGGCAATGCGAGATATCATTGAAGACAATTCGTAGAGTCAAAGGTATATAGAGTAAAATAGGAACACCAGCGTCTAAGGGCTTGTGGCGCAACGGATAACGCGTCTGACTACGGATCAGAAGATTCCAGGTTCGAATCCTGGCAAGCTCGGATAGTTTTTTGTCAATGCTTTTTAACACCATGTACAAGAATTCGTTCGGTCTTTAATGCGCATGCGCTAGTAATTGTCCATATACAGCGATTACTTTTACTATAGATTTGAATGGGCAAATAGTTTATATACCCATATAACTTTATGTTAACATTTGCATTTCTTCTTTGCGTGGTTAAATATAGTTTCTTTAAGGTTTGAACTGTTTAATGATGTAAATATTATAAAATTATGATATTTTAAACATCCGTCACTTTTGATTTAAAATTTGCTACCATAAATAGCAAAGTAGCCCTTTTAATGTATACAGAGAAGGCATTGTTTTGCGAACCCCTGACATCTGTTTGCTTCAATAACAAATAGTATTCGTTATTTCCTTATTTTCGCGTGGATGTTTTAATAATCTCCAAAGACAGGCAAATAAAATGGTATTTTTGTCTAAAAATTAACTTTTGTAATTCTCCCGTCTTTTTATGGTTGAAAATTGAAAATTGTCATGGAAAAGAGAATTTTACACGCTTGGATACGAAGTCATCGGAAAAAGACTTATACTTTACGAATTAGTATGATTATATCTTTTAAGATTCTGATATACAATATAATTTTGAAGATATACATGTTTACTCTACATGTGACATTAAAGTAGACATACTTGCAATACACAAGGTATACGTTTTTGTGTATTTTCCCCTTTTCAATCATGATAGAGGATAAGGTATACAAAAGAATCATTATGTTGAAAAGTAAACTTCCAACAATTAACAATCTCAATATATTTTTCATTACAATGACAAAAATAAATTTGCTGGAAGCTTACCAGAAAAGACTGGTGTAACGGATGGATGCATGTCGAAATTAAAATCCTCCTTCGATTTTGATTGAATAAAAGAATAAGCTTCGTCGTTATTGCATATATCGTGACCATCCATAAACATCAATGGGATGAGGTTCTTTGGTTGCACCAGTTATATTTTTAACAGAAAAAATGGCTATGATTTTTTAAATTATTAAAGTTTCAATAATTATTATTTCATAATTTTTCCATAACTGTAAGCTAACTAACTACAGTGACATATACTACAAATGCAGTATACGTCTCTGCTAACAATAATGATTTATCTTCCCTGGAAAAAAAAACCCACATATTAAACATCCCAATACTCAGTAGTATGATAAAGTTTGAAATATGTTTTAACAGAATATTTACTAATTAACTTTTTAACAACTACATGTACTGCATAAACCTACACACCCCGGGATACCAATATTGATTTGTGTGATTCAAGTATCTTTGATTGTTCTTTACAGGGAGTGATGCGTGTATAAATATTATTAATTTTTCACACTTTTCTTATCATTTCAAGTTGAACACTTTCAGAGTTTTATCTTTGACGAGTTTTTGATTTGGCTAAGTTAGCTGCATGTATTTTGGTAAATACCCCGTGTTTACTAAATACTTTGTTATAGTTGAGATCCGTTACATATATTCCTTTAGAAATAAACATTATTATGAAATAATCATTAAAACGGATATGAAAATAAATTAAAAAATACTCAAAACTGTAATATATTTGGAAAAGTTTCAACTGAGACCAATTGCATGCAATCTCATCAGAAATAATTATTGTTCACTTTTCACCGACATGCATGCTGCTTTGTTTTAACCAAGCTAGTTTTTTTAAAATAAATAAGGCCGTTAGTTTTCTCGTTTGAATTGTTTTACATTGTCATTTCGGGGCCTTTTATAGCTGACTATTATAATTTACGCAATTGTTAGGTCATGACACAGTCTTTCGAATCAATTTGTACGTATCTGTTAAATGTAAAATGAAATTAGAAAAAAAAATCCGAATGAAAACTTTTAGGATTAATGTATTTATATAACATTGACAATATCACTTAATGATTGTGATGCGTTTAAAGCGTTTTTCTGTATTTACCCTTATCAATATCCAAAGTTATAACACCCCATACAATTAATTGGTTAAAGGTGTCTTTTTAAAACAAAGGAATATATAAAGTATCATCAGTATGATGACCATAAAATCAGTAGGACATCATCGTTTACGAAGCAGTAACATAAAGGTGTTTACTAATTCTGTTTATTTATGTTTACTATCTTTACATATAAAACATGTAAAAGATCATAAACAAGAAATAGATATTCAACATAATTTGATTACATAATATTTTTAATTTATTTTTACCTCATGTATCGAAGAAGTGAAATCGATTTTGTTTTAAATCATTCTCTATTTTAAACTTGCAAAATTTAATAGATTTTCATGATAGATGCATTTCGCCATCTTGCTGATCAAAGATGAAAAAAGAAACAAACTTTTCACCAAATTCGTTAATAGTTAAATTGAGTTAATATGAGTTTAGAATTTTTCTCTGTACCGATGTAATGCATTGTCTGTATGAGATTCAAAATATTTTACCAAGTCCTTCAACCAGACATGGCAAAATACAATATTTTAGGTGGGCAGATTTCTTTCTTTTTTTGACTTTTTTTTTTGTCTTATAAATTTTATTTTCTTAACAGAATTTGCATGTTTAGAAAAGTGTTCAGACATAAGAAAGAATTATGTTACACAATAATTACGCATCTCGTATAATAAAAACTAATTGAAATTATTATATATAAACCGTAATAATCCTAATTTGATTCTTTAACTCGGTTTTCTATTAAGATGACAAATTATTATACTATTGGAATTAAGCGTGGACATCGATCATCAAACATTCAAAACCCGTTGTGATCCGACATTTAATTATTTATGTACACAAGTTGGCGTGCAAAAATCAACAGCCTCCTCGGAAATACTGATAATCTCGTTTCCCTTGATAAAAAAATTGAGTTACCTCCCGTTTTTTAGTACGAGTTGTCTTTCTTGACCGAACTAATAGTTCAGTATGTCCCTTTTGAAACACGCATATATAGTGGACAGTCAGAAGTTACATTTAAAAGAAATGTCTGAACAGATTATAGAGTATCCAAACGTCAGAAACAATTTGAACTCATTGATAGCTAGGGTTTTGGTGGAATCTTTTATTAGCACATATATTATATGTTGTGGCTGTTTGCCAATCTTTACATTCAACATGTTAGAAGGATATAACAAAAATAATGTCCTCCCCGGCGGGGAATCGAACCCCGGTCTCCCGCGTGACAGGCGGGGATACTAACCACTATACTACCGAGGACTTGAAGGTGAGAGCACAAATTTTAACAGATAAAGCTAAACTTTTAGAAATTACCAACACAAAAGCCAGAAAAGCTACTTTTCCCGCTTCCCTCAACTGAGAGATATAAGTGTGCATCATAACGAATAGGAGTGTTATTTGCAGAAAAAAGTTTGATTCTGGGAGTTATAATAATGCATCTAAGATGGACAAGGCAATGCGAGATATCATTGAAGACAATTCGTAGAGTCAAAGGTATATAGAGTAAAATAGGAACACCAGCGTCTAAGGGCTTGTGGCGCAACGGATAACGCGTCTGACTACGGATCAGAAGATTCCAGGTTCGAATCCTGGCAAGCTCGGATAGTTTTTTGTCAATGCTTTTTAACACTCCCTTTTGAAACACGCATATATAGTGGACAGTCAGAAGTTACATTTAAAAGAAATGTCTGAACAGATTATAGAGCATCCAAACGTCAGAAACAGTTTTGAACTCATTGATGGGGTTTTGGTGGAATCTTTTATTAGCACATATATATGTTATGGCTGCATGCCAACCTTAACATTCAACATGTTAGAAGGATATAACAAAAGTAATGTCCTCCCCGGCGGGGAATCGAACCCCGGTCTCCCGCGTGACAGGCGGGGATACTAACCACTATACTACCGAGGACTTGAAGGTGAGAGCACAAATTTTAACAGATAAAGCTAAACTTTAGAAATTACCAACACAAAAGCCAGAAAAGCTACTTTTCCCGCTTCCCTCAACTGAGAGAAATAAGTGTGCATCATAAACGAATAGGAGTGTTATTTGCAGAAAAAGTTTGATTCTGGGAGTTATGCATCTAAGATGGACAAGGCTATGCGAGATGTCTTTGAAGACAATTCGAAGAATCAAAGGTATAAAGAGTAAAATAGGAACATCAGCGTCTAAGGGCTTGTGGCGCAACGGATAACGCGTCTGACTACGGATCAGAAGATTCCAGGTTCGAATCCTGGCAAGCTCGGATAGTTTTTTGTCAATGCTTTTAAACACACCCTTTGTTATAAAGTTCACCTCACTTTATTACCGTATCATCTGTTACAGTAATTATAATTGACAGATCAGCAACTCTCACATGTCTGCACATTCTTAAATAAACATGTAATTAAATAGATCAATTGAAGTTCTTATACACATGTGGTCATTCTGTAGTCTGACCATCAAACGATGTACTTGTTAATAAATTAGTTATAGAAACTGGATTGTATTATTACATAGCAAATATATTACACAATTTGGCGACGAGGAAAAAACTGGATATTAAAATAAATGTGAATTTCTACAAGTGACAATGCCGACTTACGGGAAATTAGACTCTTTTGATGAATCCGAAGATTGGACACAATATGTAGAACGTATGGAACATTATTTTAATGCTAATGAGATAGACGAAGAAGACCAGAAAAGGGATATTTTCTTAAGTGTATGTGGGAAGAATACCTACAAATTAATAAGGGATTTATTAGCACCAGCCAAACCAGGAACGAAATCACTGGCCGATTTAACAAAACTAGTGAAGGACCACCGAGATCCAGTACCATCAGAAATCATTCAGAGATTTAAATTTAACAGTAGGACAAGACACAGCGATGAGTCAGTGATGACATTTATTGCAGCACTAAGAAGTCTGACAGAACACTGTAATTATGGTGACACGTTAAACGCAATGTTACGTGACAGGTTAGTCGTCGGGATAAAGAGTGACCGCATACAGAGGAGGCTGTTAGCAGAGCCAAATTTAACATTTGAAAAGGCATTGGAAATTGCTACCGCTATGGAGACTGCAGAGAAGAATGCACAGGACATCCAAGCGAGTGGGACAAATGGAACATTTCAGAAACAAATCAACAAAGTTTCAAAATCATATACAAGAAACAACTCTGGAAATTCGAAACAAGGAGATTGTTACCGTTGTGGAGGAAATCACGTAGCCGCTGAATGCAGGTTCAAGGATGCAAAATGTCACAGTTGTAAAAAGAAAGGACATATCGCAAAGAAATGCCGTAACAAATCTGCCAGTGGGAATTTAAGTGAAAATCACAGAGAGTTTAAATCACGTTTTAAACCACGTGCTCATTTCATGGAGCAGGATGAAAGTAGTGAAAGTGAAAATGAAGTTTACTCAGTTTTTCATTTTGGAAATAAATCTAATGAGGCATACACAGTGCAAATCAATGTAAATGAATGTGAAATAGCCATGGAAATAGATACCGGAGCGTCAGTTTCTATCATGAGCGAGGATACTTACAAGGAATACAAGTCGAAATTCAGAATCGAACCGACAAGTGCTAAACTCCGAACATATATGGGAGAGCAGATTCCTGTAATAGGACGTGCAATCGTCAATGTCAATTACAAAAAGGAAAGCGCAAAATTACCATTACTAATAGTGAAGCGTAAAGGTCCGAATTTACTTGGCCGAGACTGGTTGAACAAACTCCAACTGGATTGGAAGGATATTTTCTCCGTCGTTGGAAGTGATAATCAATCAAGTGATTTGAATGTGATCTTGGAAGCAAATAAGGAGGTTTTCAAAGATGAACTTGGAACTGTAAAAGGCATGAAAGCCAAGATTTATGTTGATGAGAGTGCTGTACCGAAATATTTCAAGGCTCGCCCTTTGCCGTATGCGTTGAAGGATAAAGTGGAGATGGAACTTGAACGTCTTGAGAAGGAGGGTCAGATTCAGCAAGTGGAATTTTCCGACTGGGCCGCTCCGATAGTACCTGTAGTTAAGGAGAACGGATCTATTAGAATTTGTGGTGACTACAAGGTAACCGTTAATGCCGTTTCAAAGTTGGATAATTATCCTATTCCTAAAACAGAGGATTTATACGCAACGCTTGGAGGAGGACAAGAATATACAAAGTTGGATTTAAACCAAGCATATCAACAGATTGAACTTGATGAGGACAGTAAGAGGTATGTGACTATAAACACGCATAAGGGTTTATTCAGATACAATAGACTTCCGTATGGTGTAGCGTCCAGCCCAGGGATTTTCCAAAGAACACTTGAAAATGTTGTTCAAGGTATAGCCAATGTTTTGGTTCGAGTAGATGATATACTGATAACGGGTAAAACAAGGGAGAAACATCTTAATACTCTTTCTGAGGTATTGTCTAGATTTAAGAGAATCGGAATTCGGTTAAAGAAACAGAAGTGTGTGTTCATGGCCGAAGAAGTTGTTTATTTGGGATTTAAAATAAACAAACACGGAATATATCCAGTTGAGAGTAAAGTTGAGGCGATCGATAAAGCACCAAGTCCGACAAACGTGACAGAACTGAAAGCTTATCTTGGAATGCTGAACTATTACAATAGATTCTTAGCGAATTTGTCTCACTTGTTAAAGCCGCTACATGTACTTCTACAGAAAGACACAAAATGGAGTTGGGAAAAAGAACAGGAAAAAGCGTTCATAGAGTCAAAACAGCTGTTGAAATCCTCATCAGTACTTGTACATTTCGATCCGAAAAAGAAATTAATTTTAGCATGTGATGCATCACCATATGGATTAGGCGCCGTACTTTCGCATAAAATGGACGACGGCAGCGACAAACCAATAGCTTATACATCTCGAACACTTACATCAGCAGAGAAGAATTATTCCGTTCTTGAGAAGGAGAGTCTGGCCATAATATTTGGTATCAAGAAATTTCATCAATATTTGTATGGACACCCCGTTACAATCATAACCGATCACAAGCCGCTCATAGGTTTATTTCGAGAAGATAAACCTATACCTACAATGGCCGCATCTCGAATTCAAAGGTGGGCACTGACTTTAGCTGCATATGAGTACACGATTGTATACAAAGAAGGAACTATCCAGGAAAAGTTGAACCGTTTTCTTTTCAACTACCGTATTACGCCACAAACAACGACAGGACTGGCACCGTCAGAATTGCTAATGAAAAGGAAACTCAAGTCACGTCTAGATTTAGTTTTTCCAAATATCGAGAAGCGAGTTCAGGAGAGACAACAAAAACAGAAACATTATCACGATAAGAAATCTGTGATCAGACAAATTAATGTAGGACAAGGAGTATTTGCCCGAAATTTCGCAATTGGTTCAAAGATTAAATGGATTCCAGGAGAAGTTATAAAACAATCAGGACCACTTTCATTTCATATTAAATTGCAAGATGGACGTGTCATTCGTAGACATATTGACCACACCAGAGTACGAAACTTCGATTGCACAAACAACGAAAATGAAGAAAAATGTGACAATGACAGTGATTTGTTTGAGCCAGAAATAACTATACCGATAAGTACTCCTGAGACCGAACAACCGCAAATCGAGAACCCGTCAAACATGACTGAACAAATGGAACCACGCTATCCGAAGAGAATAAGAAAAGAACCATCGCATTTAAAGGATTTTGTGTTGAAATAAATGGTTGATTTATAAAGAGGCATAATAATCCTCACAACCGTTTGAAGTGCATTAAGTACTTCGCAGTGCATGTGACACTGTGTACATATCAATTAGTGTAAGAAATAACAACAAGACCAGTGCGAACATTTTTATTTTTATTTTCATAGTAGGACATTATAGTTTCAGTGCAGACAAACTTTAACGAATGAATCTTTGTGATCTGACATTTTTATTTGTTTTCAACTGATATGGACTTATCAATCAGTAGCCGTGAAAAGACATTAATTTTCTGTAATTGAGTTAATTTGTTTTTAATTTGTTTTTATCTAAGGCCGGAGAAGTGTTATAAAGTTCACCTCACTTTATTACCGTATCATCTGTTACAGTAATTATAATTGACAGATCAGCAACTCTCACATGTCTGCACATTCTTAAATAAACATGTAATTAAATAGATCAATTGAAGTTCTTATACACATGTTGTCATTATGTAGTCTGACCATCAAACGATGTACTTGTTAATAAATTAGTTATAGAAACTGGATTGTATTATTACATAGCAAATATATTACACCCTTTTGAAACACGTATATATAGTGGACAGTTAGAAGTTACATGTAAAAGAAATGTCTGAACAGATTATAGAGCATCCAAACGTCAGAAACAGTTTTGAACTCATTGATGGGGTTTTGGTGGAATCTTTTATTAGCACATATATGTTATGGCTGCATGCCAACCTTAACATTCAACATGTTAGAAGGATATAACAAAAATAATGTCCTCCCCGGCGGGGAATCGAACCCCGGTCTCCCACGTGACAGGCGGGGATACTAACCACTATACTACCGAGGACTTGAAGGTGAGAGCACAAATTTTAACAGATAAAGCTAAACTTTAGAAATTACCAACACAAAAGCCAGAAAAGCTACTTTTCCCGCTTCCCTCAACTGAGAGAAATAAGTGTGCATCATAAACGAATAGGAGTGTTATTTGCAGAAAAAGTTTGATTCTGGGAGTTATGCATCTAAGATGGACAAGGCTATGCGAGATGTCTTTGAAGACAATTCGAAGAATCAAAGGTATAAAGAGTAAAATAGAAACACCAGCGTCTAAGGGCTTGTGGCGCAACGGATAACGCGTCTGACTACGGATCAGAAGATTCCAGGTTCGAATCCTGGCAAGCTCGGATAGTTTTTTGTCAATGCTTTTTAACACACCCTTTTGAAACACGTTTATGTTCTTGTTCGTCAACTCAAACGAACATAAAATATTTATAAATAAAAAACCTAACACTATTTGGGATATCAGCTCGCCTGGACAGTACAGTTAAGCATATTTATTCATTTATTTACAATGTTTGTCTGCACGCCCGTAGCCGCTGCTTCAACATGTTCAACATATCATTTTCCAATTATACACAATCTACAAAAGAAATATCTTTGTTAACAATCTTTTCAAGCACGTATAATCTTAAAAAACATCCACATAAATCTTAAGCATGACTACATCAATTTTCAATATTGACAAAATAAAAGTGGGTGGGTGGGTGGGGTCAAATGACCAGACTTAACTGTCCGAAATGCAAGCGTCGAATGACAAATAACTACACATATATTTACCGTTACAATTCTTCCCGCTTATATTAGCTCGTGAAATACTCATTACTCTATAGAGAATACCTTCAAACCGGTATATCTAGTCATGTGACAAATGTCGCAACAAATACACGTGTTCTTTATAACATTGATAAATACATTTATGTTCTTGTTCGTCAACTCAAACGAACATAAAAATTTATAAATAAAAAACCTAACACTATTTGGGATATCAGCTCGCCTGGACAGTACAGTTAAGCATCGAATGAAAACAAAGAAAGGGAACAGATAATAGTTATTTTACAGCAATAATTATATCTTATATACCCAATTTTTTAGATACTGACAATCTATTATCTATACTTTCTTTTATATAACCATCTTTAGCATTTTCGCTTTTCCATCGCCCATGTTTTTTAAATAGACGATCTTCAACCCCTGCTGCTGCTGCAGCGGTTGCTCCACCTGAACGTAAACTGTGAAGACCGAACTGTTTTTTATCTAGACCGATGGTTTCTAATGCATTCAACAATACTTCTCTAGCTCTAGTGTATGAAAGTGGTGAATTTTTCCTTAACTTATAAGTTCCACTTTTACTACAATAACTTAAAGACCTGAATACAAATTCGTCAGAATTTTCTGCTATTTGAGCTAACTTCATATAATGTTCTAACATAGCCACTGGACAAGTATTATTTCCAGTTTTAGAAATAACTACATCACGACCTTCCCTGTAAACATCAGTTTTGCTCTGTTCTAAAAATAGCTTAACATGAGTAGGTAAAAAGGATACATTAGATCTTTTCAAATTAGCTAATTCAGAAAATCTTAAAAATCCTGCATAACTTAATAAGCACATGCATGCAATGCGTACATCTTTAAGATTATTACAATCTTGACCATATAAATGAACAATTTTTGATAAAATGTTAGCTGTAATAGGTTCCTTTTTATTAATTTTATGTCCAATTTTTCTGTATGACCCTTCACGAACAGAAATAACCAAGTCGGAATTGCAAGGGTTCGGAAAACCGGCCAGCTTGTGTGCCCAAGAAATCGCATATACAGCCTCATCTATTTTACTTGTAGAGTTGAATGTTTCTGATATATGAACTAAGTATAATGCAATATGAGCAGTAGAAGCTGGTAATGAAGAAATGCAATGTAATTTTGACCACTTACACCAAGAGTTGAATCCATAAGTGTACTTCTTTCTAGTGCTGTCCGCCCTCGACGATAGAACATAATCTGGAAGCTTCTGTACAAGATGATCAGGCATACTAGGATGAATATCGCTGGACAATGATTGCCATATCCCAACATTGAAAATGTCTGTAAAATGTGTTAACGTTATAAAAATTAATAAGCTCAAAACATAATATATATTTTAAAATTAGCATGACCATACTTCACATTAAACCAGAAGTCTTGTCACATACATTTGACCTTGTCAACTATAATTCTTGACCATGTCACCACCAATACATTATTGGTAAATCATTAATAAACGTAACCATGTCAACTATTTTGTATATGACCGTGTCACCGCTACCCAGTAGCATCTAACATAACCGCCAAAACTGGTGTTATGAATTGTTCTTGAGCAAATATAGAACTTGGGTTCGACCCTCTTACAAAGATACCTTCTGTATCTATAAATTCAATTACATCTGTAACATGTACCTGGTATTCTAGGTTTTTATCAAAAATCTTAGTCCAATAGGCTGCCGATTTCCATTTAGGAACAATCAAGGTCCCTTTGGCCTTACAGTAAATCAAGTGCTTAATACACCGAATAACCGAATAAACAGGTGGTACCAACCAATTATTCTCATTTGACCAATCTTGTGTAAAAGCATCTACAGCTATTGCACACGGGTTCCAAAACATAGAATTGTATCTACACACTTTTGCATTCTGAGAATTTGCAAACTGGTCTATTGTGTAAGGACCTTATAAATCATTCATAAATTGAAAAAACTCATTTGATACGCCCCAGTCCTCGTAATCAACCATTCTACTGATATAATCAGCTTGAGAGTTTTGCGATCTAGGAATCCATTGAATGTCAATGGAAATGCATTTTTTAATACAGACCGAAAAAATCGACAAAGCTAAAAATTGTAGTTTTTCATTCATACTACCAGCTTTTACAATTTTAACACAGTTCTGATTATCTGTGTACCATTTAAGCGTTTTGCCTTCAAAAACATTTTTGAAAGATATCAAGGCTAGCTCTATAGCCTTTAACTCCCTCCATGTCGAACTTTCTTGAGCTTCAGAAAAATCCCACGTTTCATGAAAAATTTTCTTGTCAAGTTCTACTGAATATGCACCTGCCCCTTTACCACTGCCGTCAGAGTAAATTACAACATGTGACTTTGAGTAATGACCCAACAACTTAATGTTTAAACTATGTATGTTTTTTAACCAAAAATGCAGTTCTGATAAGACTTTGTATGGACATGGAAATAACAGCCATTTGTCCCATTCTGTTCTACACTCTATTGCCATATAACAAAATTTTGTCATAATTCTAGCTACATTGCCAATGACTGGAGCCATGGAAATAATTTTACCTACAACCTGAGCTAAGGTCCTAGCAGTTATATTAGGAAATCTTCCAATAACTGACACAAGCGATACACGCAAATCATTTACACGTCTGTCTGGGATAACAAGACTAAATTCGCTAGCATTCCAAACAATACCAAGCCATTCTAATGACTGTACAGGGGAAAAAATTGACTTTTCTTCATTTATGAGAAAACCGGCGTCTTCTAAAGATTTCTTAACAAAATCTGAATCTTCTATACACTTAGATTTATCTGTACACATACCAAAACCATCATCAAGGTACAAAACAACATCTATACCGTTTTCACGCCAATATTTGACCATAGGTCTCAGACATTTTGTAAATATATATGGGCCCGTACATATACCAAATACTAAAACTGTAAAACAATAAAATCTATTATTCCATCTGAAACCTAAAAAGGTTTGTTGCTGCGGACAAATGTCCAAATGAAAATATCCAGAACTTAAATCAAATTTATACATGTACGAATCTCTCTGAAAATATTGAACTGCTATCTTCCAATCTTCAAATTTTATTTTATCTTTTTTGATTGATCTATTGAAAGAAGATAAGTCAAGAATAAGCCGTTTTTTGCCAGATTTTTGAATCGCTACGCTTAATGGATTGACAACATGAGGTTGAAATGGTACTTCAACAACACAACCTGTAGTAACTAACTCAGAAATAGTCTGATTGACAAAAGATTCGTTCATCAGTGCCGATTTATTATTCTTAATAAACATTTTTACCGGCGGGTCAATAAATGGAATGACATAACCGTTACGTATTGTGTCAATAACAAAGGAATTTGCTCCAATACTTTCCCAAAATTTTACATGCTTGGCTAACCTTCCTTTAACACCCGTAAATGACATGAAATTATGACTAATTTCTTCAAAATAATGAATTTGAGTTAAGAAATTATCTAATTCATACTGTGACTCATATTCACATTCAAAACAATCTATATCAGTAAATTTATACTTATCATTTAGATTTCTGGGTGCATCTGCAGATTTACTTTTGATTGGCAGTCCAGACGATCCGGCACCAACAGATCCAGATTTGAGGGGGCAATTTTTTCTCCAATGCCCGAACTGCTTACAATAGAAGCACATGTCCCACTGGCACGGCTCACGCCGTGCGGCGCTGTTACGAAAGGGCTGCCTCTGAAACTGTTGATTGTAGGTAGGATTAGAATAGGTTTCGGCTGGTGGCACTCTGGGTTTGTTGGAATACGGAGCGGGACGTCCTTTTGTCTTGTCTTTCATCGTGCGCATAGCTCGACTCTCCGCCTGGCGAATTTTCTTCTCATCTTCACTGTCAGAAGCAATATCATTGGACTCGTACTCACGGACGGTTGACCATCCTGCCGGGGAAGAATCAGCAATCCTTATAAGCTTATTACGGCCTTTAACTTTATCCAGCAAATCCAGAACAACACGAATACTATGTGCCTCTGTTGACGGTATTGACTTGTAAAGCTTATTGAGATCGTTCACGATTTCTTCGTTAAACTTAAATTGAATTCGGTTTCCTTCGTGCTTAAACTTGATAGAGACTTCCTCTTTTATCTTCTTGGACATCGCGTCTTGTTCACGTACCAACTTGGATTCAAGGCTATCCATTTTCCCGTCCATGTACAACTTGAATAGAGAGAACGTGTCATGTAAGTCCCTATCAGAAGAAGATCTGTTAGCACCATCACTGCTTTTATCAGGTAAAGAGTCGTCTTGTAGAAGTAAACTTTCTTCTGTATGTTCGGCCATATTGAAGAAAAGACCAGACTTAACTGTCCGAAATGCAAGCGTCGAATGACAAATAACTACACATATATTTACCGTTACAATTCTTCCCGCTTATATTAGCTCGTGAAATACTCATTACTCTATAGAGAATACCTTCAAACCGGTATATCTAGTCATGTGACAAATGTCACAACAAATACACGTGTTCTTTATAACATTGATAAATACATATATATAGTGGACAGTTAGAAGTTACATTTAAAGAAATGTCTGAACAGATTATAGAGCATCCAAACATCAGAAACAGTTTTGAACTCATTGATGGGGTTTTGGTGGAATCTTTTATTAGCACATATATGTTATGGCTGCATGCCAACCTTAACATTCAACATGTTAGAAGGATATAACAAAAATAATGTCCTCCCCGGCGGGGAATCGAACCCCGGTCTCCCGCGTGACAGGCGGGGATACTAACCACTATACTACCGAGGACTTGAAGGTGAGAGCACAAATTTTAACAGATAAAGCTAAACTTTAGAAATTACCAACACAAAAGCCAGAAAAGCTACTTTTCCCGCTTCCCTCAACTGAGAGAAATAAGTGTGCATCTATAATCATCTATCTATTTATAATAATCTTCAAGACAATTACCAAAAACAGCAAAATTTGTTTTTTTACCTTAAAATTACTAATTCAGGGGCAGCGACCTATAAATAACAACCGGTTGTCCGATTCATCTGAAAATCTCAGGGCAGTTAGATTTTGACCTGATAAAAACAATAACATCCCATATCAGATTTTCTCTAAATGCTTTGGTTTTTGAGTTATAAGCTAAAAACTGCATTTCACCCCTATGTGCTATTTTTAGCCACGGCGGCCATCTTGGTTGGTTGGCCGGGTCAGCGGACACATTTTTCAAACTAGATACCCCAATGATGATTGTGGCCAGGTTTGGTTTAATTGTTGAAACATATGATCAAAATATCAAAATATCATAGAATGTCATTTTTCATATCGCATGTATAATCAGTCCTAGGTCAATGTCAGCCCTCGAGCCATGCGGCTCTGAAAAATGCCATGTAATAATCTGATACTATACTACCGAGGACTTGATGGTTAGAGCACACATTTTAACAGATAAAGCAAAACTTTAGAAATTAACAACACATTCAAATTTTCAATATAAATGGAATGCTTGAATTTGTTGTATTTTGATAAAATTTTCATATTACTGCATCAATCAGAAATATGTTTATCATAATATGAATTTATATCACGGATATAGCAAAAATAAACTGACCTTGAAATGTGTATGGCAAGATGTTACATGGAACATGCCTTTACAATCAAAAATAAATTCTAATTAATTATATATTACCTCTGGTCCTGAAAACTAAGCTCCAAACCATAAAAATAGTAAACAAATTTCAAATATAAATAAATGAATTTACCTTTCTATAAAAAAAATTATGTAAAATTGACAATTTTATGTTAAATGCAATTATAAATATATAATTCTATGTTCACAATTAAGATATAATTTGAAATATTTTGATATCTTGATTTTGCTCAAAAGGTAAAAAAAAAAAACCTGGAATAATCTCGCACATTTGACCAGTTCAGTTCTTAGGGAAAGAATGGAATAGTATTGGGTAAAATGATTTAGAAACCTCCCTCCCCCTACACCCACACTCTGAATATCATAAATTTTGACTTTTTGAAAACAAAATGCTATAATTTCAAACTTTTGAAGACTGAGTCACAAAAGTAGGTTTTTATAATAGTCTCTTTTAAATTTAGGAAGATTTTGCCAGACCACATTATGACGCTTTCCACTGATTATGGGGACATCGTGATCGCCTTACTACTGTGGATTCATCATAAGTTTTATTCGTTGAATGCCAATTTTCGTGGGTTTCATAGATACAGGTAAACCACGAAATCAAATGTTCAACGAATTACAAATATCATATAGGCTTTGTATACAGAGATTGCTAAACCACGAAATCAAATATCCATGAAAATGCAAGTTTTACTTAATCCACGAAAATTGATACCCACCAAGATAATGAATCCACAGAATAAAGCACAGCTTGCACACTTCGTCTAGTAAGGGACTTCTGGTTTTACATGTAGTAATATATGTTATAAGCTTTTACAGACATATAGAAATATAACAGCTAGGCATAATCATTATTGAAATGTAATCAATATAATATTTACATATAGATTAGTTGTAAAATACATGTTTTCCCAATGGACATTTTGTTGGAGGCTAACATATCTGTTATTAAAACTGTCCAAGCTTTTTAATTTATGTTTAACATGGACTGCATGTACAACAAATGGCACAAGATGTTTCATGAATTATTCAAATATATAATATATTGCCTTTAAGATATATACTGATAACAAATGTTACCAATATTGTGTCTGTATATAAGTGACTAAAGCATCTAACACATAAAACCACTAATCATGACAAAACTTGTGATCCTCTTGTGCCTATCTGTTTTTGCAGTTGCTGTTGAGGCTTTAATAGCTGGTGGTTTATCGGACGTGAGGCAGCCAAATGAAGAAGTTAATAGGATAGTAGGAGATGTAAGTTAATGTTCTCTGAATTTGTAGAAAAAATGTCACTTTACTAATTTATCTATTTGTAAAGCTCTTCTTTTGATTGACTGATAATTGCTTAACGCCAGTAGCAAATATTCGGAAATAACAAATATAAAACAATTCAAATGAGATAAATAACGGCCTAATTTATGTTTTAAAAAATGGACAACAACAAAAAATGACCATCACTGAATTACAGGCCCCTGACTTGGAATAGACACATACATACAGAATATGGCGGGGTTTAACATGATAGTGTTTATCTAAGACAGAAAAGGCGAATTAAAAAAAATCATACCTGCACTATCCAAAAATATTTTACTGTGTAGTGTATAAACATCATGACATTATATCAAAATTATAGAAAAGTTTATAAACTGTCACTCAAATTAAGGAAAATTTTGTGAAGAGTGGGTTTATGATATTTTAGAGTTGGCGTATAATATTTGCATTGCTTTTAAGAGGAAACAGTTTCTTTTCATTACCATTCATAAATAGTTAATGAGAGGCGAAAAATACTATAGGGTTAATTAGACTCATATGTCAAAAACAAACCACCTACGCATGTAAATTGTTTTTTTTTAAACGAGGAAAATACAGACAACATCAGTCAGTCACTTACTCAGTTCAAAAAATAAATATAAAAATGTTAAGACTGAACAGAGGAAGATGAACATCACCAAAACAACCGGGTATTCTTTAGGGATAAACAATTTCTTTTCGTTACACTTTGCAGTAAACTATTTCTTTTCGTTACAAATAATAAAATTGAGAAAGGAAATGGGGAATGTGTCAAAGAGACAACAACCCGACCATAGAACAGACAACAGCAGAAGGTCACCGACAGGTCTTCAATGCAGCGAGAAATTCCCGCACCCGTAGGTGTCCTTCAGCCGGCCCCTAAACAAATATATATATATACCAGTTCAGTTATAATGAATGCCATACTAAACTCCAAATTGTACACAAGAAACTAAAATTAAAAATAATACAAGACTAACTAAATAAATCTACATTTATCTAATTTATTTCAAATTCTATTTTTTCAGTTAAAAGGTGAAATAGAGGCCCAGCTTGGTGAAAAACTGAACACGTACAAAGTTGTTTCCTTCAAGAGACAAGTTGTAGCAGGAACAAACTATTTCATTAAGGTAGGAGAAAATAATATGTTTCAATCAGGCATTTAATTATCAACTTTTGAATTTTACTGTTTTCTTAAAAACAAAAAGTCGTTGCAAGAAGCTTAAAATTTTCCGAAATGTTACTTTTTGTAAAAGATGATTTTTATTAAAAAAAATTCTCAAAAGAGAATATGGATATTTTTTATAGAACCCAATATAAAACTAAATGAACCACGAAAATTCAGGCAAAACATTGATATTAATTTTTTTGCTAAAAAAATCTAGGGTAAGTAGGTCAGAACTTATATTTTCCAAACTACATATACAGTTTGTTTCATCATTTGCATTTTGATTCAATGTTTCTATAAATACCTACATATTATAAAAATCTATGTGAATATGCAGACAAATGACACAAAAAGAATAAAACAAAAGTGGTTATACTTTCTTCAACCATAGAAAAATTTTAGTACAGGTTTTGTAGAAATATATATAAGTAGCAATGTTTATGTCAAAAAGACACCAACCTAGCAAAACCAAATACTAAGCACTTACCACAATTTTGTAATTGTATTACATTGTAGTACCAATAATACCAGTATGGGTTTTTTTTCAGATTGAGTATGGTTTAAAATACGTTCATATCAGAGTTTTCAAATCACTTGGAGGACGAGTTACACTGGCAAGTGTGGAATCTGGACATAAATTACATGATCTTATTAAATATTTCGAATGATTTTTTTTATCCTGAATACAAAGAAATCACTATATAAAGTAATATTAAATAAACAAATCCAAATCAGTTACATTATTGTTTTTTTTCAAGATTTTCTTGTAATGTAATTATTGTGTGCCACTTTATTTATTTAGCATCTGTGAAAACAAAGACATTTTCATTGAATTCAAACTGTTTTTGAATTAAATTCATTTATAAAGCACTTGATTATTCCAACATAAAAACGTAATAAGGTGTTGCTCATAAAAAATGGCTACTCCAAAGTTTATGCTATGGCAATGTTCTTAATTTGCAAAAGGAAAGTCTAAAAGTAAGATCACCCTTCTGAAGTACTGATATTTTTAGCACCCCGAGTGAGAATCACACCCAGGACCTTTAGCACTGTAGACATCGGTCTTAACCACTAGCCCGAAAGCTGTGAAAATTGTAAAATTTGGTTGACCAGATAGGGACTTTTAATTGGTGGTATGACACTTATATATCTGTCATGTCTATTCAACTTTCAACAATATTGAAATTCGATAAAAAAAAAAATTATCTTGCGTTCTATGATCTGGCTTTATATGTTTTTTTAACTTACCAGTTTGATTTCTAACAAAAATATCTTTAAATACAGATAATAATTGTTTGCATAAAAATTGCTTCCAGGATCAAGCATTACTGATGAGTCTTAAAGTAAGGAAATCGAAGGAAAACGGCGGGTAATTTTTAGCCACTGATTTTATTGAGAAAAAAGTCCGCGGTCACGTGAATGTATTTATTGTTAATAATCATAGGTCAAAGTACGGCCTTTAAGACGGAGCCTTGGCTCACCCCAAACAGCACTGTGATCCCTGCTTGTTGTTTCTTTAAGTGAGGAAATCGAAGATAAACCGGTCATTTTTATCCATTTTCTGAGAGAAAAAAACAATCAGCAGGGGGGCTGCGGCCCCTAACCCCCCGCTCTCTTGGGGCCTCAATCGGCGGCCCCGAAACCCCTGCCTCCCCTGAATTCGAACCCTAGTTACGTCCCTGAATGCAAATGTTGAAATCAAAAATAGCAACACTTTAACATGTAAGTTTTGCAAATATGCAAAGTCAATGAACTATGACTAAAGGTACATGGCTAAACAATCTCCATGGAAATGAGATGTGCCAATGCTAGTACAACTGCATACCAAATACCATTGACGTATCATAAGTAGTTCTCTTTAAACAAGCCTAAACACAAACTAATACATGTAAACTAGGCAAAATTTCAAAGTCAATAAACCATAACTGAGGGAAGGGTAAAACATTTCTATTGTAATGAGATGTGCCAGTGTTAATACAACTGTATACCAAGTATTATTGACCTACCGCTACTGGTTCCCAATAAACTGACCTAATCACAAACTAATACATGATAACTAAGCAAAAATTTCAAAGTCAACAGACCATGACTGAGGGGGCAGGCCGAATAATCTCCATGGAAATGAGGTATGCCAATGCTTATACAACTGCATACCAATTATCATTAACCTTCGACTACTGGTTCCCCATAAACTGACCTAATCACAAACTAATACATTTAAACTAAGCAAAAATTTGAAAGTCAATTCTTCTTCTTCCAGTTAAGCGGCCGCAATCAACTGTCTGATTATTCTGCCACTGTGTGTTGCGCATGAAAGTCCAAAGAAAATTTAGTTTACATTTTGTGAAAGTTAAAATCCTATATACAGGTGCTCATTAAAAACAAGTGTTTATGTCTATTTTGTTAGCCGAGCCTTGAAGCATTCAAGACTCGGGGCGGTGATAGTGGAAAGTGGTAAGGCATTCCATTCCCGTATTGATTTTGGATAGAATGACATTTTCCTTATATCCGTTCTACAAAGAGGAACCTGGAAACATCCAGTCCGAGTTGTTCTTGATGCTCGGTTTGTTGGAATAAGCCTAGATGTTGCATCTATATTAACTAGGCAGTTAGTTATTTTGTACATCATGCACATCCTTGTTGTTGATCTCCTCTCTTCTAGTTGTTGCCACTCGAGTTGATTTATCATGGCGTCTACTGATGATGTGTTACGGTATTTGTTGGTAACATACCTAGCCCCTCTGCGTTGTACCATCTCAATTTTTTTCTTGTTGTTCTGTTGATGGGGGGCCCAAACTGCGCTTGCATATTCAAGTGTTGGTCTGACTAATGACTTGTATGCATTTTCTTTCACTTGTTTGTTACTGATGTTTAGATTTCTTTTTAAGAACCCAATAGTTTTATTTGCTTTTTGGCAGATGTTATGTACATGAGTACTCCAATTTAAATCTGAGCTGATTGTAACTCCAAGATATTTTGCATCCGATACTCTCTCCAGTACATGGCCATGAAGGATATAATCTTTTGAGATTGGATTTCTTTTCTTGCTGATGGTCATGACATTGCATTTGTCTGCGTTGAATTTCATGAGCCATCGTTGTTCCCAGTCTGATAATTTGTTCAGATCCTCTTGCAGTGTTGTTGTATCTGTATCTGTATTGACCATAAATGAAGGGGTGGGGCCAAATAATCTCCATGGAAATGAGATATGCTGATACTTATACAACTGCATACCAATAATCATTACTAAACCACTAGTGGTTCCCCATAAACTGACCTAATCACAAACTAATACATGAAAACTAAGCGAAAGTTTCTAAGTCAATAGACCATAACTGAGGGGGCGGGGTCAAATAATCTCCATGGTAATAAGATGTGCCAATACTTATACAACCGCATATCAAATATCTTTGACTTACCACTAGTGGTTCACCATAAACTAGACCTAATCACACAAACTAATACGTTGTTGACACCACCGCTGCAACTGCCGACGCTGGAAACAGCATACCTGTCTCGCTTTTTGACTCCGTCAAAGCGAGACAAAAAATATGAATGTAAGATCAATAACTCCCTAAGGAGTCATTTGATCATTTTGATGCAAACAATACCGGTATGTAGATCATGACATTTGTTGCATTTTGCCTCTGTTGAATGATGTTTTTTTCTATCTTATATATTTAACGATATTAAACAATTCATTTTTCATCATTATATTATACTTTAAGCGTTGGTGGCCATGTGTGTCAATTACTGGAATAAAAACCTCTATATAGATATCTTAAGGATCATTCAACACATACTAATGGTTGAGGTTGTGCTGATAGTTTTGTGGAGATTTGTAAAAACTTTGAGATAACTGATGTAAGGTGATCTAGCATATCAAGCTAATAAAGCCTTTATCATTAGATTTCTTAGAACCATAAGTTCTTCCTCTTATAAAATCAAAGGTACACTTGTTTATTTAGGAACAGTGCATTGATTCATCGTTGTCATTTAAGGCCCAATCAGCATGCTTGGCTTGATCACGTTTTTTGTGTGTGGAGGAATCCACCGTTACTCGAGAAAACCACTGACCTTCAGCAGGAAGATAATAATATTTCAAAAGGGATGCAGCATCCTAAGTAAACTCATCATAGTTACCAGGACTTAATTTTGTATATACACCAGACATGGCTTTCCTCTACACAAGACTCATCCTATGATAATTCTGACATCTCATTTGAATCTTAGCTGACAATAAACATTTGTAATGCTAATTCATTTATAATAGGTACAAATTGGCTAAGCATTCTGATTTAACCTGTCATTATTTAAGAAACAATTGATGCAAGCTATACTTTATTGTAGTTTTAACATGGGTAGGCATTATATTCGTGATTGTTTTTGCCCAAGCTCTAGTGAGTGCTAAAATAACATAAATATAATGCCTAACCATGTTAAAACTACAATAAAGTAGTAGCTTGCATCAATTATTTCGATTCTGATTAGGAAAATTAGGGTAAATAATTTCTATGTCCGATTTTCAAAAGTGTAGCGCATTTGTGTAGGCTCTTCCATGAACCTCCCTTTTTTGTAAACCAGCAAACGACTGGCAATGTGATTTTTCAGAGGGAGGAGTTTGAACAGCCAGCATGAACAGTTGTCATATCTAGGTAAAATATCTCAATTTCCAAATGCAACACAATACAGTCATAACAAATAAATTAGTAACAACATGTGCATCATTTAAGAGTTTGGAAGTGTTTTTAAATTAATGAAATATATTAAATGTATTACAATTTGATAAAATTAATTATTCTGCAGTAGTCGAAATACGCAAACAAATTTTATTGGTTAAGAGCATGGTTTTTAACAAAGTGAAAGAAGCAAATTATATTAGAATTCTTTTTAAATTCATAAATTGTCTACTTTCTCTTTCAGATTACATCTCTGAATATTTAGATAAGGTTACCCTATAATCAGCTTTTTTTTAATAAACAAATAAACAAAAGGACACCAATACAAATCTCTGATTTTATTATAAATATAAATATAGGATTATTTACATTTCATAATATATATTTGATATGAGGCTAGTTTCATGTGTTTTACTGCATGAATGCACAATCAAAAACTGTAAGACTATTGCTCTTATCATAAGAGAGAAACCAATATTCAAGACACTAAGATATTGAATTTCTACCAATTTTTCTAGTTATAAGGACTTCACCCTCAATTGTAACATTCCATAAAATAACTTGTCATTCATCGAACATGCAGTCAGAAAATTTTCCCTTCTTATTTCATTTTTTTTTTAGGAATCATTTGTTTCACTTCCCCTATATATGGAACATGTATTGAAAATCAAAACAAATAAATTTTAATTGAAGAAGCTACAAAAAAAACATATGATCTATTCTTCATTCACCATAGAGTTTTCTATATAATATATATACTACATGCTTATTTGTTTATACTCTGTTCCTTGCAGGTTCAAAAATATTTTTACACTTAACAAAAATACAGAGTGAAGTTAGTTTTTATTTTATTTCACAGAATTCGTATTCCATACGTCAAAATGCATGCATATATTTCAGAACTTATAGTATTTATTTAATGAAGTGATTAGTTATCCATGCTTTAAAATATTTTCAATATCAGTATTTATTTGATATATAGTTAACACTGCAACTATATTAAACTTGGCAATACAAATCTCAGATTCAAGAAAATAAAAATATACTAATTTACAATAAAAATCGGTAAATATACAGCTAACACACTTTTGCCTTGATATAGTGATATGCAGAGACAAGACATAATACAAATATCACTAACACAATCTGATATATCACAAATACACAAGACAACAACCTAAAAATCTACAGTAAAATTGTTCAAATATATCACACATACAATATCACAGACAATATTTAAATATAAAATAAATATGGCATCTTGTAAAATATCAAATGATAACAAATTATGTGATGTTAATTTATTTGTGGGAAAAACCTCATTAAATACATGTACTGGGAAATAACAACACATAGCTGTTTATAATCTTGAGAATGAGTCAGATTTTTCAAAGATGATAGGTACAAAAACTATGATGATTATAGAGAGATTTCAAAGAACAGAAATTTAGTAAGAATTAAGGGGGTCTCATTTTGGGGTTCTGATCCCAGATCCCACTTACTGTTTTGTCAGATTTCCATATCCTGCTTACCCTATGTACATAAGCAATTCTCATTTTTTTTATTTTCACAGCACAATAATTTTACTTTCACGTGTCATGCTTTAAAAAAATCGGCAATCCTGCGTCACGCTTAGACCAAAATGAGACCCACAATTAACACTCTTTTGTCTCCATGATGGAGGTCTGAGTGCAGGAATTCTTTAACTTGTTATACTGACTGAAAACTGAAAAAAAATGTTTTCTGAACAATTTTAAGTTCGCTTAGCACTGCTTGATTCATCACAACTTTAAGCAAGGATATCTTATTAAACTTGTTTGAAAGGCATGTTTATATGTTGGTTAGTTATTTAAGAAAATCATTAATTTCCCCCTCTAAAATGGTGGGCAAGGAAAATAGCATATACTCGATCTATGGCATATCTAAAGAAACTTTTCTATTCTGGTGATCTGCAAGACATTTTCTTATATCTCTTTCCATACCATTTATAATCAGAGAATTTCTGAGAAAGGTAAACTGAATTACAACCAAGAGCCAGTGACAAAACAAAAGAACATATTGTTTATCAAAAACAAAATTGCAAGCCTGATTACAATGATATACTGGTATATGTTTAAAACAGATCATTTAAAGTGAAAGAAAATAGTTAACAAAGGAAGAAAGGTTCTTATTTAGAAACTTGCTATACCTCTACTCCTGAATTTAGTCTAAGGTTATTAGTAGCATGAACTTCATATCAGTGTCATCACAATTCTTTTAACAATTTTCAGTAAATTTGATTAGAATACTAAATGTTTTCTCAATTATGCTACCAGATAGGGTATGACTTGTAACTCTTTCATAGAATTTTAGTTTTTTATTTATTTTTATGCTGATGAATGGGAATGATATTGAGTAGTAAGGGTGAAAGATGAAAGACAAACAATAATGTCTAGAGAAAAAGCTGATCTGGAACAGGGATTAAATACTTTGATGTATTAAAGGGACATAACCCACACATCCGGTCAAACCAGGGAATATCAATTTGACAGCTTATGCCGTTTTAATCAAAATAGGATATGGTTGACAAATGAACATCAACTATCTAAATATATGGTACAAATGACTATACAGTTCTAAGGATTTCACAAAGTTTTTTTTCAGTTTATATCACTCATACATTCAATACTCCTAATTCTTATTAAAGTAATACTGGTGATAGGCTAAGTTTTAAAATAAAATAAAATTATTAGTTAACACAACCTTTACTAGTTAATCTTTCCATTGAATACTAGTAAGTATTTGATTTAATGTGGAATAAGTGGATATAATTTGATGTATTTTGTCTGCATAAGTACTCATAAGATTTCATAGACCTGATCCTTTTTAGGGAATATGGGAGAATTTATGGCACTTGAACTATTGACATCTTATATGAATAACTTTTCCTGTCTAGTGTCAAGACATTTTCATTTATGACATAAAATTTTCAACTATTGACATCTTATATGAATAACTTTTCCTGTCTAGTGTAAAGACATTTTCTTTTGTGACATTAAAATTTGAAGGGAACCATCATGATGTCCAGTAATAGTGGACAAATAGGTGTGTTCATATATTGTTGACACAATACACTTTATCATTGTTTTTGATAATCTTGATAAACAAAATTTAAAGTATGCATAGAATACACTATAATGTTAGGTATACTTGTGTTAATAATAATGCTCTTAAGTAACCGAAATACTGATGTCGTATACAATCTATGGAAAACAGATCTTACAATAAGAGATAAATATTATAGAACAATCTAATGCTTTGACAATTATTATTTTTTTCATATCTAATAATTATTTAAGTGTTTTTTTTAACACTTACATCAATATTTTAAAGCTGTTTTTTTAAAAACACAAAAAAAGAAGAGAGAGAGAGAGATTATGAACCACAGATATTTTCATCTAAAGTCTGATCTAAAAACAGTGAGTAAAATTTTATGTTAAAAGATGAATCAGATCCCCATTTACTGAAATTTATATATATGACACTGAGAAAAAAACATTGAAGATTATGAGGTAATTTTCAAAATTCAAGTCTGCAAAAAGTCACAAAAATGTGAAAACATAAATAAATAGATTGAACAAAAAGATATTTCTATTGAAAATTCTTAGTACATTTTATTGTAATAATTCCTGATTTATCAGATAACTTAATATAAGTCTGGCTGATAATTATACCTATAGAGGTATAGCTATGTTTCCTCTACTGCAACAGTTCTTGTAAGACAAAAATAGCACTATGTGAATAACTTACAACTGCCTTGATATGATTAAATTGTATTTTTTGTATTACTCTGGAGGTTAAACCCAAACATGTTGAAGTCAAACACATGTAAAATTCAATTCTAATGGCTCAAAATTAAAAAAACAATAGAACATGACCTAATATTAAAATGTATCATCGTTTTGACTTTCTCCCTCTTGTCTGTCCATCCTTTACTTTCTGTAATTTTCTTCCTTGTTTCTTCATTAATTCAGCAGTATCTGTAAAGGGATAAATTAAAATTTTTAAAGAGCTTAAAAAGTGGTCAAATGTTTAAATATAATATAAATATAAAAACAATCAGGCTAAGAATATAAATTCATGCTACAAAACATATTTGCATGTGTATATTTTGTGGTCACAGATAAAACAACCAAAAATTAATTTTATCATTCCTACAAGTATACCTTTATATGAAATATTCCACATTAATTAATTCTTTAGTTTTAGTCTAAAAATGAGATATTCAGCCGTATGTTGCACTGAAAAAAGATGTAATAAGCAATGGAGGAATATATTTTCATTTCATTTTTATTCCCCCACATTTTTACAATTTCACTTGACACCTTCTCAAAGACACATCACTTGGATGCCAAAAAAGTTTGGTAAATCAATTGTAAATATGAAGATATATAACCTTTATTTTCTCTCTGTAGGGTGCCTCCCATTTTTGTAAGAGATTCAATCTTTTCCTCCAAACGTTTACACAACTCTTGTGTGTCTGGTAACAATCTTGTTGGCTTTTCTCTGGAGGGATGTGACAATGGAACTGCTGAAACACAATTGATTAAAATTAAATAGTCAACTAAAATGACAAGGCCAACATTATGAATTTGAAATGATAAGACCAAATTTTAGACTTTGAAATGACAAGGCCAAATTTTACACTTTGAAATGACAAGGCCAAATTTTAGACTATGAAATGACAAGGCCAAATTTTAGACTTTGAAATGACAAGGCCAAATTTTAGTCTTTGGAATGACAAGGCCAAATTTTAGACTTTGAAATGACAAGGCCAAATTTTAGACTATGAAATGACAAAGCCAAATTTTAGACTTTGAAATGACAAGGTAAATTTGTGAATTATAAATGACAAGGCCAAATTTATAATCTTGAAAGACAAGGGGATTACTGAACCAGACACTATCATACTACAGATATAAACTTTTATGTACAGTTCATTTTATTTCACTATGGTGGTTAGAGAGAGAAAAAAAACATTAAGTCAGATTAACCTATATGTGTTATGGTCACAACTTCAAAAGATGCATATAAAACAAGAAAAATCATAAGATAAGGACACTGCCTTAATTTTAACTTTCTCTAAACCACATTATTAAAGAATACTAAAATAAATTAATTTACTCTTACTTTGTATAAATGCTTTAAATTAAATAAAAATGCTTGAACTGAATTTTAATGTGCGTATTGTTATGCGTTTACTTTTCTACATTGGCTAGAGATATAGGGGAGGGTTGAGATCTCATAAACATGTTTAACCCCGCTGCATTTTTGTGCCTGTCCCAAGTCAGGAGCCTCTGGCCTTTGTCAGTCTTGTATTATTTTTAATTTTAGTTTCTTGTGTACAATTTCGAGTTTAGTATGGGGTTCATTATCACTGAACAAGTACATATATTTGTTTAGGGGCCAGCTAAAGGACGCCTCCAGGGATGGGAATTTCTTGCTGCATTGAAGACCTGTTGGTGACCTTCTGCTGTTGTCTGTTCTATGGTCGGGTTGTGGTCTCTTTGACACATTCCCCATTTCCATTCTCAATTTTAATGAAATCATTTTATTGCTGCCTATTTCTAGCATAACTATAGAATAGCAATAATTAATACACTTATATTATTTATATACAAATTATATTGATTTATATGTATATTCATAAGTAGTCAGTTTCTTTTAATATATAAATACATCTAATGACAACAATCTTTATTAAAATAAGGTTAAAGTTAACTGAAGTGTTAAAGCCAAAATTTTTCATTTTTCATTATGAATAAATAAGTTGTTAGAAAAAGCTGTCAGGCTGTAAAATACATGTGAACTGAAGGCAAGATCGATGTGTTAAAAGCTGGCTGTTATTGGAAATAAAAATAATGAATGGTGTATAAAATCAAGCTTGCAGGTATAACAAATAAAACATCTATCTACTGGTTTATATCATTAATTTTTGCATCACAATACCAAGTACTTTACATTTAAAGGACAAAAAGCTGTTATGTGGGGTAACTGGCTTATCTAGAGCATGAAATTATTGGGTAATTATTCAGAGAACAATCCTGTCAGAGTGGTGACATTTAATCTAATGCCTAACATCGGGGTCACACTTTGTCTGCTAATGAATACCTGGCAACAGATAACTTAGAAGATAAAATTTCAGCAATTATTAAAAAAAATTGTTAGAGGCTGTTGTTTTTCCTTCCTTTGTCCCAGATAGGTTGATTGCAGAACTGAAAGACACTTTTATGTTCTTTTACTAAATATTTGCTACATGACATGCAACAATCAATCAATCCCTTCAAAATGTATATTTTAAACACACAAAAAAATATAAATTTCTTATTTTGCAGTTTCAATCACAATTATTTATTTTAATTTCATGCTCTGATAGCCAGTAATACTTGAAGCGTATAAAAGACACAACAGATATTTTGTGCAATCCTACCTTGGAATTGTTGATCAGACATGTCTGAATCATTCCGTGAATCAGTCACACTATCTATATTGGTAAAAGTTTGTCATAATCAGAATGTACCATCAAACAACCATTTTCTCAGCAAAAGCCATAAAACGTTTAACCAATTTGATTCTATTTTAACTTTTAAAGAAGCAATTTAAAAAAATCTTCCATTTATGTTATCTTATCCCCTTTTGTACCATAAAACTTTTTAAAACTTGTAAAACAAATCTTGATTGCATCAAGAACATTTATTTAAAAGGGTCTTGCAAGAAAAGTCTTTATATGATAAATGCTCTATAGTACATTTTTTTTTACTTGTGAAACTCTTTCCTGCTCATTTTTCTTCACATAATTATACCAGTGATAATACATTGACAGCAATTTGAAAATAAAGTCTTCTGAATCAGTTAAAAATATCTAAAAGCAAATAGATTTTAAGCTTGAAATTTTTTTCCAAAACACTTCAAAATCTCCATATAAGAGTCTAATCTCATAAGCTAATATACATTCTTCATTAATTTTAGTTTTCATCACTTTCCTGAGGCAAATTGGGATAATAATTTGAAAATGTTTGTAAAAGATATATAAAATATCCTGAATGGAGAAGGAAAATGTGCTTTCTATTTTTGTAAGGGGATATTGGTCCTTTACAAGAATATATGAACATTTCTTTCCTCTACCCTTACCACAGTGATAACCATAACCCTTATTTCTTATTTCATCTTTACCTATAAAACCTTAAACTGAACAATTAGTTTCTGTCCCATAATGCTACTAATAAAACTAAAATCCGCACTTTCCTACAGCAAAAGTACAAGAAAAATCTCTAAATTTGGAAATCTAGCATATTCAAGAAATTTTCTCCTTGGGGTAAGACAAGTACAAATCATTGTTATTATCTTAAAAGGAAGCGGAGTTCCATTGTTACATAATATCATTAATCATAAAATCTTGATGATAATAATCTGTTTAAGCAATTGTAGTAACAAAATATTCAAATTATCTCCCCTTACCTGAGGTATAACTGTTGATTTTGACAGATCTATTGGGTAAGTTAGTAATTCTATGAGAATCTTGTGGATTGTAGTTGTTTTGGTCTTTCAGCAAGAGAGACAACTCTGAGCTGTTGCTACGTCTGTGTCGATTCCTTGGTGAGGTGGACTTGGATCTGTTATCTAGTAAAATATATACATATATTTACTTGAATTTCTTATTGCAATTGTTGACCAATGAATGAAAATGCAAATAATTGTTGGGATTAAGGGAATGTTGCATAAAATTAATGAAAAATGCATGTTTTAATTTTTTGGCAAATTCTATTCCATCACTTATTTTGGTGTTTTGCATATGTAGTTTCAATAAAATGCTCAGATTCCAGTTCAAAGTGTCCTTTTTCACTGCTGTTTCATACTGTCAGTAACTTTTGTCTTAGTGTCCAAAAAAGAAGCTGTAGAAAGGATGAATTGTGTACATGTATAATATTCAGCCTTTAAATACTTTGGAATCTTTCAAATTAGATAAGCCTTTAACCTTCCTTGGTTCAAGCAAATTTTCATATTCCTCTATTTAAACAAGGAATAATTGTTTTATTTAGACATGCATTGGGATTACACAGGATGAAATGACAGAGAATTTCTAATGTATTTCCCAGGTTTCATAGTATGGTTACATTAAAACTAGATCCTTTTAAAGATAACTCTATTGTCTGATTTTTTATATAAATGTTCTGAACTGTAATGCATGAAAGCTTCTTACTTTCTGTGTAATATAATAATTCCTGACTTACCTTTGTATGTAAATGCTGAGTAGTCATGTGTCCTTGACCTTAATCTACTAACCTTTGTATGTAAATGCTGAGTAATCATGTCCTTGACCTTGATTTACTAACCTTTGTATGTTAATGCTGAGTAATCATGTCCTTGACCTTGATTTACTAACCTTTGTATGTTAATGCTGAGTAATCATGTCCTTGACCTTGATTTACTAACCTTTGTATGTTAGGCCAACTAAAATTAATTAGTAGATTTTCATCCAAATTTTTGAAAAAAATGGGGCGGGAGGGAGGATTTTATTTTTTAAATTTTATTTCATATGAAACCCTCTTGTCACGAGTTCTTCGTACCGCGAGGTATAAACAAGTGTAAAATATATATTATAATATATTATGATAATAAGCTTACGTCATGTATATACATGCCGTATAAGGGACTATAAGGAATCATAATATATAATTTTTCAAACTCTTAAAAAAATATCTAATTTGCAACCACTGTTATACATGTACATGTAAATTTGCCCCTTTAGAAACCTATTTATAGTAAACATCAAAAACGAAGAGAAATACTCTCTTCACTATACCTACACCAAATTTATTTTGCTTTCTAAGCAATTATTTGTAGTCCCCATAAATTAAGAAAATGTACATGTATTGGTACAATTGTATGCCACACAAGTATTATGAGTACAGAATAAAATGAAAACTCAGTGTTGAAAGTCATTATGATGTAAAACATGAACTTCACCAAAAACAAAGTTGTTGTTTAATGACTACATTGAGGGTATTGTCCCTGTTTTGAAAGAGAGTGTTTGCTGTTTGTCAAAAAAAAAAAACGACAGCCATGGGTAAATCTAACGGCTTGCTATACATGCTATAATAAAATGCGTTTGTTTGTCGACTTTTTTTGTTCATTATACGGCCATAAATCTAACAAGTTCGTGCTTGTGTCAATTTCTTTAATCCAGTCATGTTTTTTTGTACCAATTTGTTCCACGATTATTGCGTTTTGGATATCATTCACAGTCGAAGTTTCCTGACACAGTCATAAATTAAAAAAAATACGTATAATCTACTGAATCACATTTGTGACATACCGCAATTTGCGTTCTTGGACACAGCGTTTTACTCGTAACTCGAATATTTCATACATGCCCTTCTCGTAATCAATCTTAATTCTCGGTAGATGATGTTGTCATCAGAGAGCAGCACAATATGTCAACTTGATCATTTTCGTTAGATTACTCGAAGAAATACAAAACCGAAATTTAAAAGAGGAAGTTAAATGAAACGAAATAATCGAATGTTCCCGGTAACGGACATGAACAAAATCCGGAAATCATATTTTTTTATTAAATAAAAAAAAATCGGGGCGGGACGATTTCAGAGGGGCGGGCAGGGATGAAAATCTATCAATTAATTTTAATTGGCCTTAATGCTGAGTAATCATGTGTCCTTGACCTTAATCTACAAACATTTGAATGTAAATGCTGAGTAATCATGTGTCCTTGACCTTAATCTACTAACCTTTGTATACAAATGCTGAGTAATCATGTGTCCTTGACCTTGATCTATTACAAGTTCGGTCTACTTCAGCATCAGAATGGTATTCAGTGTCAGAAGACAAGCTTTAAAAAGAAAAACATTTCATTGTTTAAGGAAATATTATAAATTTCAAAAAGGAATTCAGGAAAAAGCTGTTAAATATTCATATCCTTGTCATTTGGTCTTTTGGATTTCTGTATACAAATATAAAGTAAAATTCGATGAAAGTGTAAAGCGATAGTTTGTTGATCCTTATTGAAGGGTCAAATAGGAAAACTCAAGGCAAAACAATCTTTAAAAAAAGATTGTCTTTTCACAATGAACTAAAAAAATACCTTCTGAAAGAACTAAATGACTTCTAAAAAAAATCACAACCTTCAAATAAAGAGGCACATTAAAACAAAATGAGCAAACTAAAATGTAAGACAATCCTTATACCAATACATTACTATATGCATACTGAAAATGGATGCATTTCTGTGGAATTTCTAAGAACAACTAGTAATTAGTCCATTTCCTGTCAATTTATAATAAAATTGTTGGAAGATTTTCTCTCATTTTCTTGAAATTTAAACCTTTCTTGACCAAAAGAAATGTAATAAACGTGTGGTTGCCATTGATTAGCTTATTTAAATGGTCAAAACTTCCATTGGGCTCTATGTAGTTGAAATTCTTTATTTTCTTTATCAAAAGTGGTCTTTTATTAATGTTTGCCTCAATTTGATCCAGAGATGGTGTTCATTTAGTATGGTGTTCATTATTACTGAACTAGTATATATTTTTTTGGGGCCAGCTGAAGGACGACTCCGGGTGTGAGAATTTCTCGTTGCATTGAAGACCTGTTGGTGACCTTCTGCTGTTGTCTGCTCTATGGTCGGGTTGTTGTCTCTTTGGCACATTCCCAATTTCCATTCTCAATTTTTTTTTATGACAAATGGATATCAGGAATGTGGAAGGCACTTGGACGGGATTTTTGTTTATAACAAGAATGTATCCATAGTACATGAATGCCCCACTCACACTATCATTTTCAATGTTCAGTGGAACTGGAAATTGGGGTCAACTCTTATTTGGCACGAAAAAATTTGACAGATCATATCATAGGGAACGTGTACTAAGTTTCAAGTTGATCGGACTTCAACTTCATCATAAACTATCTTTACCAAAAGCTTTAACCTACAGCGGGACAGACGGACATACAAATGAACAGTCACACAGACCAAAAACATTATGCCCATGGGTGGGGATTAAAAAATAAAAATAGTTTCTTAAATAGTTACTCATGGATTATCAGATTTATCCAATGACAATAGTTAATTAGTCAAATATTATAATCTTGACTGGATAAATCTGATAATCCCCTGGTAGGAATGTAGGAATCTATATGTATCAGCTTACCTGTCATGTTTATGGTTATAGTTGATATTAGTTTGTACAGGAGGTTTAGAATATCTATGTAATGATGCTTTCTGTGCATAATTTGCACTCTGCTTCTTCTCAGATACCAGTTCTCTCATCTCTGTCAGTAAAGACTTTAGTTCATTCCCAAAAGCTCTGTATTCATCTGTATCCTATGAAATGTATACAAGTATTTAAGGTTAGCAGCTGGTCTTCCGGTTTAAAAATTGCAGCAAAAAGACAAATAAATCTCATAAAGGACTCCATGAAAACTTATGTCCTGCATGAAATTGCCGCTGTAATTGATAAAGTATAATGTTGACTGCCAAAAAAGTCCATCCATCCACAAAATACAGAAAAATTGAAAGCAATAAAATTCAAAGTTTTGCTTTTGAATTTCCATCAAAAATGATTTCAAACTTATACCTGTTAATATATTTACAGCTGAACTTATCCATCTATACACTAGATAAGTGAAGTAGATAAAGCAGTCATCTGAATACTATTTGGCTTATAATGACAGGTTGCAGACTGTTGAAATTCAGATCAATGCACAAACATTAAAGCAACTAAATATACTAGGCACCGAAACATGTCGATCAATAAATTTCTGCAGCAGTCCCTAAAGTGTTGTTGTTATAAGACTCTCTACTTTTTATGTTTTTCATCATAACGACTCTGCATACCCCCGGGTATCCACTTTATGGACTCTACCGTACTATAGACTCACCAGGCGTTGGTTCACTTTCGTTTGTAATTAACTATATACTGTTGTATTTCATACAAAGCGTACATATTTAAGATGTTAAAAACCCTCCTCCATTGAGATTGACAATAACAGAGAGTAATGGCATAGAACTAGATTTTTAAATATTATTCTATCTTACTCTAGTAGGTTTTTCTTGATGATCGTAATCTGATGATCTAGCAGTTGACTGAGGTTCAGAACTTCTTGTCATTTGTTCCTGTGTTCTAGAACTACTTTGACTGAACTCATCCTGAGGATAGTGTGGGGAGACTGGATACACAATA
Organism: Mytilus galloprovincialis; assembly: GCF_965363235.1. Classification (NCBI taxonomy): domain Eukaryota; kingdom Metazoa; phylum Mollusca; class Bivalvia; order Mytilida; family Mytilidae; genus Mytilus; species Mytilus galloprovincialis. Next base: position 74,389,072 of record NC_134845.1, on the reverse strand, counting down.
CTGGGATACTTGTCTTTGTTCTTCTGTATTACCTCCTGTTTATTAAATAAATTTTAAAGTATAATTACTATTGGGATAATGATAAATTAACTTATGTACCAATAAAACATTTATTAATGTATCCATTTGGGAATCATGAAGATGGCTGCTTCATCAGGGCCTCAAAACTACATTCAAGGTTGAAAATTGTTTATCACTTGTTCAAAATTGGTTGTCTAGGTAACCAACCCTTTGATGATCTGTAACCACTCTTAATATATTCAGATTCAATTTTTTTTCTACTTCAGAACTTCCTGTAAGCTAGAATACTAAGGAAAAAAACAAAATATGTGTGGTGATAGGCATTTCCTAGGATTTTAAAGTATTATAAAACAAGAATGTGTCCATAGTTCACGGATGCCCCAATCACACTATCGTTTTATGTTCAGTGGACTGTGAAATTGGAGTAAATACTCTAATTTGGTATTTAAACTAGAAAGATCGTATCATAAGGAACATTTGTACTAGGTTTCAAGTTGTTTGAACTTCATAAAAAAAAAGTTGACAAAAACCCTAACCTGAAGCTAGACAGACAGACAACAAATAAACAAACGGAGGTGCAGACCGAAAAACATAATGCCCCTAGGTGGGGTAAAATGAAGCATAGCTCAACCATTCAATGTAAGAATTAGCATGAACAAGAAGTGTGGAATGAATCATTATAAATAATCCTGATATTCTTCTTATAAGTTTGAAACATTGAAGAAGAAAAAAACAAAATGTCACCTGTAGATCAAGTTGATGTTTTAATCTGAGTCTAGCTAACTCTTGTTCATACTGTTCTATCTCAGCCTGAGTTGTAGCATTCCTTGTAGCAGCCTATAACAAGACAGATAATTTTAGTTAATTTGTATTGTATTTGATCCTGTTAAGATCAAAATTTTCTATCAATTTAATACATCTGTTGGAAAAAAGACTTTACAATGTAATATTTTTTTATATATTAGGTATGTATGTTACTATTCAAATATGAAAAACACTATGCTGGATGTGTTAAGTATTAAAGTATGTATATAAATATGTATACTTCATAAAAACCAATCAGAGCCTGTTACAGATAATGATTACAAATAGACATATTGTGTATGTATAGAAACAATAATGATAAGGCTTATGATATATGTATGATCCTTTAGAAATAAAAAATAAAAATTTTGTTGCATTCCATTCATGCTAAGAATAATTTCTTTACTGCTTTAGTTATTTAGGTGACTTTCTAAGTAGAAAAATAGCAGACGACAGATTAGCACAGAGAGAATGTCTCTAAACCCTTTATTATACTTGTACAACATGCTAAATACTGACAATGTATATATTATATATAATTGATACTGACAATGAAATTATTATAGTTACTAAGTACAACATTCTACCCATCAATCAGTATTCATCTTCTAGTTACACAGATCATTCTAACATAGTTTTTTTGTAACAAGGGTTTGAGCTGGAGGGTGTCATTTATACTGAGGGCATAAAATGTTCTGTGTAGCTGCACTAATTCCATGGTCTGCACAATCAATATGGTGTTTTGGTTGATGTAATAATTCATTCAATAAAATCAAATTCTTATCATACTGAACTAAAACAAACTTTTTTTTATAGTACTAAGTTTTTCCTATGGAATTAAATTCAATGGTTTATTTAACTATATATAAACTTCAGGATAAATGAATATGACATCTGACAAACAATAATATTTTTATATTACTTAAATATAAAGTAATTCACACATTTTATATATAATGCTGGTTCCTTGCCACAGATTTTTGATACTGGGTTAATTTGTAAATTTTTTAGTTTTTTTCTATTAAAGTTATTATAACTACATTTTTTTGTTCTAGAAGTGTCTTGCCTGTATTGCTGCAGTTTGTGTTTATGTGTAATTTTGACTGTAAAAAGTGAGGCCATACAATTTATCAGTAAATACAGAATTTAAGGCAAGAGGCTATTTCTCAATTTTGAAGATAAGCTTCAGTCTAGATTTCATAAAATTCCATAAAGGGCTGACAAAGTTATTGATTTCAAAACCAAAATTTAATCACCTACTCATAACCTGATTAGTGATGCTACCTACACCACTAACGGAATCAAGAAACCTTCTAAAACACCTGCCAGACAAAAATCAAATGTTCTGCTGAAATCAAACCTGTGATTGTGTTAAGTGCTGTTGTAGAAACAAATCACCAACTGTGCATAAAAAACAGATCTTCAATTGATTTTAAACTGCAACAATAACACAGTGAGAAAGCAACACATATTTCCCTACTGAAAACAGAGTATTCCTTTTGTAAAACTAGGCTATGACAAGTTATCTGCAGAAGTTTTCTTTTATTCAGGCAAGAAACAATCTGTTTACACCAAGTTGAAATTTACCTTGAATTTTTTACTGAAAAGCTAGCCATTAAAAAATAATCAGAGGGAAAAAGAAGTTGGCATTTATACTTTTCAACTAATCGCCCTTGATATTTAATGAAGCTAACTAAATCTTAAGTAAATTTTGGCTTTCTTGACCATCTTGAATTAGAATTGGAGAAAAAAAGGGGAAGGGCTAAGTCATCCAACCAATGGAAAAGGAATTGACATGCTGTAATTATTTCTTTCATTGTGTTACAAGACTAGCAAGTATATGCCAATTAAAATGTAAGATAAACTTTTTCTAATGAAAGATTGTACACTAAAATAGAAGTCTAAAAATAATCAATCGTTGAACATTTAGACACCTTAGCTACATTAAGTCATCAAGGCCTTATTCTTAACTGGCTTAGGTGTTCAAAGACTGTGTTGCAAATGGCCACCCCTGTTACATAAAAGCCATCTTGCTAGATGGTACACTTTTTTTCTAATTTTCACTAGCTCGTAAGTCTGATATTCATTCAAATTGTAGAACATTTGTTTTGTCTGCCAGCTGGTATTAAAGTATATATTTGGCTTGTGACTTGATCACAAACTTGTGTGTGTTTATTTGATAAAATATTTCAACTTTGAGTATATATTCAATGATAAATTTCAACTTGGTGTATATGTTCAATGATAAATTTTAACTTGGTGTATATATATGCTCAAGTTATGAAGTACAGGTTATATAGCTAGTTGAGGGAGAAACACACACAGTGACTGTAGACAACAAGGTAACACCACGGGCCAAATTAAACAAACCTTCTTGGGTTTAGTGGGACATTTTTTGTTTACTTTGTCCCCTGGATTTCGTTTTGACTGTAATATGAATGTTTGATATATGTAAATATGAGACTGCAAGATATCTCAACAATTTTAATTCAAAACTGTAATGCATACTGTTTTTTAACTGCATCAATTTTAATACATTGTACTTAAAAAATCAAAACATATCTCAGCACAACAAAACTGGGTATTTCTATAGAATTAAATATGTTATTTTTTTCACCTTAATATGCAAATTGTGTCACTGACAAGCAAATCAAAAACACTTTCATGTTTAATAAAATCAATACAACTGCATTCAAAATGAACTCATTCACTGCATGTCCAAACCAAAGCGTAAAATCATTTAAAATAACAATTGGGTTCGGAATTGAAAAATGGTTATGCTGCAAAGTATGTTTTAGATATTTTATCTATCTTTAATATATATCAGTGTCCATCTAAGAGCAACTGACTGAAGGTACATTTTGGACATTATTAGAAATAATAATAAATCAATCATGATCCCAAGTTGCATGAACATGATGAAAAACAATAAATTATGACAACTTTTTTTTTCCTTAATAAGAACACTTTTTTTCACAGATGCTACAACAGTGTAACTTCACATTAAAATCATAAAAAATGTTTTTATTTGCCATCACTAGCTTTCAAATATTTAAGTTCAACCTGGTACATCTGATTCAGCTAACTCCAGAAAACTGATTAAGATGTACAAATGTATACAGTGTTATTTTCCAAAGTACTTATCTATCATGTCTATTTAATTTTAACAACAAAAATAGTTTACAACTGTAAAACTGATAAATTAAGATTTTTTTTTTGTCAAAATATACTGGCTCTATAAATAGACATTTTCTCATGCAAATCTTTCGCAAATCATGCATTTCACTCACGGTATTGTTCTGAAAAGTCAATGACACAGACTACATGAACTTTATGAACGAAAGAGTTATTATTTAAACAAGATCTATGTTATTATTACTGTGAAAAATGCAACAGGAATTAGCCTCACATTAGTTAAAACTCATATTTAAAACTCTGATCACATTACTTGTATGAAGTATGGTTTGTAAAAATGAGAAGATGTGGTATGATTGCCAATGAGACAACTATCCACCAGAGTTAAAATGAAGTGCTAATAGCCAATGTCCACTGACCAACAAATATGATAACTGTCCACTGACCAACAGATATGATAATAACTGCACAAAGTTATTTTCTGAAGTTACAGTAAGCAGCTCATCAAATGTAGTGTACAAGAATAAATCCTTCTGTACAAACAAATGATTTTGTTTAAAAGTACAATTTTTCTCCAACATGCATGGTGGTATGAATTCAATATTTCTGAATAAAATCTGATATAAAAGAAAAAGAATAGACTTTTTTGTATTAAGGGCTCATTTAACATTTACAAAAATACAAATCATTATAAAGTGGAACATTAAATCCTCTCTTTAAGATCTTTGCATTTAAAAAATTTAATATAGTGATGACTCTTTTTTATAGAAATAATAAATATTTGTGGCTAGATAAAGAATACAGATTAACAAGTATTTCATCTTTTAATTTAATTGTGCTTTTAAAACTTCGTGAACTGCAACTGAATATATATTAAAAAAAAATGTAGCATTTGTACTTTAATTTAAGAGAAAGAATTATCTAAAATTTGTGAAATGAATCTATAAGGAATGCACATGAAAAGTGTAGTAAATATGAAATTTTTCATGATGAATATATCTCCTTAGTATTCATTAATGATACAATGACATACAAAGGTAGATAACTCACCTTATCCAGTAACATCTCCAGATTACTGACTTGTTGCTTCATCTCCATGACTTTCTCCTGTGATATCTCAAGGTCACCTGATAATTGCTGATTGTGTGTTAGTGTCTTATTTAATGTTGATTTCAGTCGATCTTTGTCATTTTCTAAACTATGGCGATCCTGTAACAAAGTACAAGACAATGATTTAAAATCTTATGGAAAACTGTTTTACTACTCAAGGCGCTTTCAAATAACAAATAAGTTTCACTTTTCATTTCAGAAAATTGATGAACCAACTTCCACAATCATTTTCTATGCTCAAAGGACAAGAAATTGGGGTAAAACTCTAAAAATTTTGCATTTGAATTAGAAATATTATATATATCATAAAGAAGATGTGTACTAAGTTTCAAGTTGATTGGACTTCAATATCATCAAAAACTTCCTTGACCGAAAACTTTAAATTAAAACTTTAACCTGAAGCAGGGCAGACAGACTAACTAACAGACGGACGAACAAACAGATGCACAAACTGAAAAACACAGTGGGGCATAAATATGTGCTTCATTGTGTGATATATGATAGGGAGGGTTATCATAAAGTCTTTAATATTTTATCAACAATTTGTACATTTTTTGGTGAAAGTTTCAATATAAATGGAATGCTTGAATTTGTTGTATTTTAATAAAATTTCAAATTACTACATCATTCAGAAATATATCATAATATTATGATATATTCAGAAATATATCATAATATGAATTTATATTATATGTTATGTGGACCAATTTCCCATGTTATAACAGGAGACCTTAACATCGTTCGCGACCGAGAGTTAAAATCATTCCTCAGTAAAGGACCTAAATATCGTCCCCCGTCAACTATTAACTGGAATGAGTGTCGTAATATCATCAACGACTCACTCCGCGCCTACTGTTTGAAATGGGTAAAACGGGAAAAAGCTGACAAAAAATCTTTGGACTCTTTTTTTAATTCAGTAATGAAGATAGTTGATATTCGAATACAACATTTTAAAGAACATTTTACCCTCAACAAAAACTATAAAAACCCTATTTCGCGTATCAAAAATAAACTAACAGAACTAGCCAAGGAATTTGTTTTTGTCCCGGCTGATAAAGCTGCGAATAATATCATTATTGTTTGACGTAAATTTTATATAGAAGTTCTGCAAAAGGAAATCACGAATTCACCAACATTCCAACTGACTTCATTTTCAGAAAACGACATCTGTAACAAACATAAACTTTTAGCTACTTCTTTACAAGCAGAACCAAACACAATGAAAGTCCCAACTATGTACTGGCTTCCGAAGCTGCACAAAAAACCTTACAAATATAGATTTATTTCATCTTCCAGCCATTGTTCAACTACTAAATTGTCTGTTTTACTTACTAGTACACTTGGTACAATAAAAAACCTGATAATAAATTGTTCAAATAAGGCCTTTGAAAATAGTGGAATTAATTACTTTTGGAGTGTCAAAAACTCGTTGGAAGTACTTGATAAATTGCATGCATATATTGGTGATTTTGAATCTGTTCAAAGTTTTGATTTTTCTACCCTATATACCACTTTGCCTCATATTCTTATTAAGAAAAAATTCACATCCCTAATTAACTGGGCATTTAAAAAGTCGGAATGCGAGTACATATGTTCAAACTCTTTTAGATCATTTTTTAGTAGCAATAAACAAAAGAACTATGTCAATTGGACATGCTTTGATACTATTTATGCACTTGAATTTTTACTTGATAACATTTTTGTTCGCTTTGGAGATTCCGTATATCGTCAAGTTATTGGAATTCCAATGGGGACTAACTGTGCACCACTTATTGCGGACCTGTTTTTGTATTGTTATGAGTTACAATTTATGACTAAAATTAGCAAAGACCCATCAAAACAACATTTGATACAAAAATTTAACAATACTTTTAGATATTTGGATGATATATTGGCTCTAAATAATGACGACTTCAGTATGTATACTAAAGAAATTTATCCTGTAGAACTTACTTTAAATAAAGCTAATGATAACAATGACCACTGCCCTTTCCTCGATCTTGATATCTATATCATAAACGGGAAGCTTAATACAAAAATTTATGATAAAAGAGATGATTTTTCATTTCCTATTGTTAATTATCCATTTTTAGATGGTGACGTTCCCTTGTCACCATCTTATGGTGTTTATATATCTCAACTTGTACGATTCGCTCGTGTATGTAACAATGTATTAGATTTTAGCGAGAGAAATTTATGTATTACTGAAAAATTATTACACCAGGGTTTTCGATATCACAAACTGGTCAAAACATTTACTAAATTTTATCACCGGTATAAGGAAATAATTCGTAAATATAACTCAACATGCAGACATCTTATACGTTCAGGTATTTCACATCCAAAATTTTATGGAAATATTCTTTATAAAGCACAAAAATGTCAGTATTCTCCTCAGAAACTAACAAAACCTTTAAATAGACTTATTAAAAGGGGATATAGTTACGATACTGTTGTCAGGTCATTAAAGATTGCATATTTTGGCCTTAACATTGATTCACTGATAGGGTCTTTGCATCGGAACTAAACACATTTATTTCTAAAAAAACAGTTGTTGGCATGACACGGGTTATATTCTTCTCATATATTTTATGATAGTATGATACTAAACCCCTAACGGGAGGGATTGTACCTGATATTCATATGATGAAGACATAATCTTTCAATCAGTTTAATTGAGGTCTGGAGCTGGCATGTCAGTTAACTGCTAGTAGTCTGTTGTTATTTATGTATTATTGTCATTTTATTTATTTTCTTTTGTTACATCTTTTGACATCAGACTCGGACTTCTCTTGAACTGAATTTTAATGTGCGTATTGTTATTCTTTTACTTTTCTACATTGGCTAGAGGTATAGGGGGAGGGTTGAGATCTCATAAACATGTTTAACCCCGCCGCAATTTTGCGCCTGTCCCAAGTCAGGAGCCTCTGGCCTTTGTTAGTCTTGTATGATTTTAAATTTTAGTTTCTTGTGTATAATTCGGAGTTTAGTATGACGTCCATTATCACTGTACTATTATGCATATTTTAGGGGCCAGCTGAAGGACACCTACGGGTGCGGGAATTCTCGCTACATTGAAGACCCATTGGTTGCCTTCGGCTGTTGTTTGCTCTATGGTCGGGTGGTTGTCGCTTTGACATATTCACCATTTCCTTTCTCAATTTTATAACAAAAATAAACTGACCTTGAAATGTGTATATATATTTGACAAGATGTTACAACATGCTTTTACAATAAAAAAATAAAAATCTAATTAATTATAACTCTGGTATGGAAAACTATGCCCCAAACCAAGGAAAATAGTAAACAAATTATAAATATGAATAAATGAATTTACCTTTCAATCAAATTTTCATGTAAAATTGACAACAACTTCAGGTTAAATGCAAAAATAAATATAAAATACTATGATCACAATTTTTATGATATTTGAAATATATTTGAAAAACTTTTGCTCAAAGTAAAAAAAAACTTATTAACAATCTGGATAAATTTCGCACATTTGTCCAGATCAACAGTCACAAAAATTATTTTTGAATTTCAAGTGAATATATGAATTTAACAGTACAAAATTATATAAACTGGAGCAAGACCTGACATTTTTTGTTGTTGTTAAAGAATCCATGCACCACTAGTTGGTGCTTACCTGAATTTCTGACAGGTGTAAAACTGTGATCAGCACTGATTGCAGAAATGAAGTAAAACAAATGAAAAATGGTCTTGAGTATTGTAAAAATTCACTGATGTGGTATTTTGGGAAGAAAAAGGAACATTATTGGGTAAAATGAGTCAGAAAAAAACCCAATATCTGAAATTTTGACTGCTTTAAGAAAGTGATGTTCTTTCAAAGTTCTGACCACTATAAAGACAAAGGTAAATATTCTAAAAGTCTTGTCTACATTGAGCATACATGTGCAACACTTTTTCTTAACAGTGGTGTTTATGTACTGTTACCATGGTTACATACCCTTGTTAGAGAGTCTAATTTGTCTTCTAACCACCGAACCTTTGTTTTCAATGAATCAATTTCACTCCTTTTCAGCGTTACTTCTTTCTGCATTTTATCTGCAACCTTTACCGCTGAAATATACAAAATCAAAACTTAACCAATATTTGTTATGGGTAATGCAGCCATCAAATGCAAAAATATGCACATTTTTCAATGTTTGATTTCTAATATCTATATATAGCTAGTAAGTAATAATTCAATACCCAACTGTTTCCCAAATTTTGTTTAACAGTAACACTGGCCAAAAAATTACTTTTGAGGACATTTATGCTATATGATAATAAGGCCACAATACTTTAATGTTTCCTATATTAGCTGATTTTTCTAAAAATTTAAAGAGAGAAGCTCATGATGTTATTTCAATGACATATATTCTAAAGCAATTTGAAATATACTGAAAATCAGAATTTTTTTTATAGATATTTTTATAATTGGGAAAATTACATCAGGAAAGATTTCCCAAAAATGAAAACTTGCAGTTTAAATTTTGACGGTACAATACTATTATTCCTTTCACTTCCTTATCTATTGTTTGGATGAGGTCAAATTATATTTTTGCCATAAAAATTAAACTCTAATGCAAATAAAACAATAATGTGTCCCTAGTACATGGATGCCCCATCCGCATTATCATTTTCTATGTCAAGTGTACCGTGAAAATGGTGTTAAAACTCTAATTTGGCATTAAAATTAGAAAGATCATATCATAAGTTTCAAGTTGATTGGACTTTAACATTATCAACAAGAATGTGTCCACAGTAAACGGATGCCCCACTCGCACTATCATTTTCTATGTTTAAAGGACTGTGAAATTGGAATAAATTCTCTAATTTGGCATTAAAATTAGAATGATCTTATCAAAGGGAACATGTATACTAAGTTTCAAGTTGATTGGACTTCTACTTTATCAAAAACTACCTTGACCAAAAACTTTAACCTGAAATTTGCACTATCATTTTCTATGTTCAGTGAACCGTAAAATTGGGGTCAAAACTCTAATTTGGCATTTAAATTAGAAAGATCATATCATAGGGCACATGTATACTAAGTTTCAAGTTGATTGGACTTCAACTTCATCAAAAACTACCTTGACCAAAAACTTTAACCTGAAGCCAAAAACTTTAACCTGAAATTTGCACTATCATTTTCTATGTTCAGTGAACCGTAAAATTGGGGTCAAAACTCTAATTTGGCATTTAAATTAGAAAGATCATATCATAGGGCACATGTATACTAAGTTTCAAGTTGATTGGACTTCAACTTCATCAAAAACTACCTTGACCAAAAACTTTAACCTGAAGCCAAAAACTTTAACCTGAAATTTGCACTATCATTTTCTATGTTCAGTGAACCGTAAAATTGGGGTCAAAACTCTAATTTGGCATTTAAATTAGAAAGATCATATCATAGGGCACATGTATACTAAGTTTCAAGTTGATTGGACTTCAACTTCATCAAAAACTACCTTGACCAAAAACTTTAACCTGAAGCCAAAAACTTTAACCTGAAATTTGCACTATCATTTTCTATGTTCAGTGAACCGTAAAATTGGGGTCAAAACTCTAATTTGGCATTTAAATTAGAAAGATCATATCATAGGGCACATGTATACTAAGTTTCAAGTTGATTGGACTTCAACTTCATCAAAAACTACCTTGACCAAAAACTTTAACCTGAAGCCAAAAACTTTAACCTGAAATTTGCACTATCATTTTCTATGTTCAGTGAACCGTAAAATTGGGGTCAAAACTCTAATTTGGCATTTAAATTAGAAAGATCATATCATAGGGCACATGTATACTAAGTTTCAAGTTGATTGGACTTCAACTTCATCAAAAACTACCTTGACCAAAAACTTTAACCTGAAGCCAAAAACTTTAACCTGAAATTTGCACTATCATTTTCTATATTCAGTGAACCGTAAAATTGGGGTCAAAACTCTAATTTGGCATTTAAATTAGAAAGATCATATCATAGGGCACATGTATACTAAGTTTCAAGTCGATTGGACTTAAACTTCATCAAAAACTACCTTGACCAAAAACTTTAACCTGAAGCGGGACAGACGGACGGACGAACGAACAGACGGACGGACGAACAGACAGACGGACGCACAGACCAGAAAACATAATGCCCCTCTACTATCGTAGGTGGGGCATAAAAACTACCTCAACCAAAACTTTATCCTGAAGTGGGAAGAACGGATGAACGAACGAAGGGACGAACAAACTGACGCACAGACCAGAAAACATAATGCCCATTAATGGGGCATAAAAAAATTTGGCTTAGTAATGTCCCTCAAACATTCAGATTTTTCTCCTTATTTAAGTGAAAAAGTCATCCTATCTTCTTATCTAAAATTCTTAGGATTTCTGTGCTCTAAAAGAATTTTTAAACTGTCTGCCATTTGCAAATGTCTTTATAATCATTTAATTAAGTGTAATTTCATGGACAATGAAAATCTAATTTGTCTGTTATCTTCAAAACACTGCTCATTTACAAGCCCCCAAGGAGATATTTTTGAAGGACTGAGTGCAAATACTTAAGAACTTAAGATCTTTGCGCAATCAGTTTCTTTGTTGAATTAATGAGATGAAACATTGAAATCTAACAAAAAATTTTGAGTTAACCAGGGAAAAACCATTAAAGGCATGTTTTTTCATCTCAAAACTTGAGAACTTTTGTGGGATTGTAAAATAAATTCACTTATACAAGTGAATTTTTTTAGAAAATTAAGAGGAGATTATTCAAACATTATAATTAACTTATAAAGGTACTGGTCTTTTTTTTTTTTAATTATTTGAGTACGGTAAATAAAGAATTCTTGTACAAGATGTTCCCCTGACTGTATTTAGCATATGATAATTCCAACATAAAAACTTTGTTTGTTGTGTTCTAGTAATAAGGTGTCTGCTCATACAAAATGGCTACCCCAAGAGTATGCAATGGCAATGTTCATAATTTGTAAAAGGAAAGTCTAAAAGTAAGAAAGATTAAAAATAACACAAAGAGGTTCTCAATGTCATAAAATGTAAAAAAAATTCACAAAGTTTGAATTAGCAAAATGTACGGAAACGTCGCCATGCGACGTCATCAAAACGTCATCTTTTTAAAATCAGCGAATACAATATGTTCCAAGTATCCATTTCGTAAAAAATGAAGAGTAAGCATGGACTTATATCCAATTGTTCAGAATATTTTAAGAAATTAAACAAAAGCTCGGTTTTCAGACTATTGACGATGCGAATTTAAGCATGGATGCAATTTGGGTACTCCTCATTACAGAATCATTGATGGTTTGGAGGTTAGTTCAGACCAATTTTTCTATGATTTCAAATGAATTCAAAATTAAATTGGTGAAACCATATAGTAAATAATGATACATCTACAAAATAAACACATACTGAAAACTTTTGTGTGAAGCATATATAAATGTAGGTTAAAAAAACTGTCAAAATAGGTGCAATTTGGGTACCCTCACGTTAGTCATGTAGTTGAGAAGCAGTAGTATACTAACATGTAGGATAGAAGAACTAATGATCAAATGGACTCCCTTATCACTTTGTACCACAAGTTTCAAAAAGTGGGGGTATTAAATTCAGTCTGATTAAAATCACACCTTCAGTTTCAAAAATAAGACCGCTGAGAGGTTTAATTTTAATCAGACTGGGTATAATTAATAATATTTGTTACTTTAAATGAACAGTAACATAACTATCGGTCATAATAAAGCCCTCATATGATGCCTTACCCTGGTGGTCTGCAGAGTCTCTGGTTCGCATTGTTTTCTGGGCTAGTTTGACTTCTTGTTCAGCAGCTAAAACATAAACAGATGAATTGTTATCAAATGTCATTAATACTCAACAAGTTATAATCTAAATAAATACATGAAAAATACAAAAGTAATTGATGGCCACTGGTTAAAACTTTCTCAAAATTGATATACACAAAAATATCACCGTATTGCAAATAGTGCAATGGTTTAACATATGCAAACAATAAATGTCAAATGAAATCCTAGAGAAAAAAGCAATATTTTACACAGCAGCTTTTTTTTTCTGTTCTTCATCTTGAATATCGATGGTGGGTTTTCAAACTTAAAATATAAAAGTGTGTATACCTTACAATAATAACATGACCACTTACTGTCAAATAAGCCTAACTCTTACCATACTTGATTGCTTACTTGGTGTTATTTTTTATGTAATTCTCCTTGTTATATGAATTCTAACCTTTAATCCGTGATTGCATTCTACTTATTTCTCTTTCACGATCAGCCTTCTGTTTTTCATAAATATCTTTTATTTTGTCTTTTTCCTCAGTTACTGTTGCCACTTCAAATCGACTTTCTTTAAGTTCCCGATACAAATTGTCTTTTTCATGCTGAACTATATTTGTTTCTTCTCTTCGTATTTGTAATTCTTCCATGTTATGTTGCTTATCTTCTTCTAACTCTTTAATCCTTTTTTCCCGTATTTTCATTTTCTTTGACATAGTGTCCCGTGATAATTTTAATTCTTCCAGAGCTTTTGTCCTCTCTTGCACCATGACCAGTAAGTTTTCCTTCTCGTCACGTAAAGACTCTGTTGTTTTTGATGTACTTTCTATCATATTAGTAAAGTTATTAGATTGCTTCTGCAATATTTCTACGTTTCGTTCTTTTTCATCTATTTGTATATTAAGTCTCTCTTTCTGCGACTTCACTTGTGCCAGTTCTTCATTCCTTTGTTCCAGTAAGTTCATGTAATAATCTTTTTCCTGTATAACTCTTTCAATATCCGACTTTTTATCATCAAGCATGTTAGTCACATGACATTTTTCAGCTTGTATTGAATCAAACTGAATCTTTAATGACTCATATTTATCACTTGTTTCATGATACTCCTTTTTGAGGTTGTTATTTTCCGAGCGATTTAACTCCAATTCCAAACTCAGTCTATTACATTTTTCAGTTATGCTACTCAACTGTGACGTTAAGTTACTAATCTGGTCAAAGTGTCTTTCTCGCTCTTGTCGCTCGGCAAAATTAATCTGCAAAATGTAAACCAAATAAGATTCTCTGCTAAATTTCAGTCAAACAAAAAATATACTGAATTGAATGCAAGTCTAAAATTATTACTCTTTAAACAAGTAAGCAATAAGCATCATGACAATGCAATCATTTAATGAAGTACGTTTATGAGTATCGAAATGCATCAAAAGAAAATACAGTTCTCTATGTCTTTAATTTCTTTTTAAATATTACTATTTTACTGATTATACTTAAAATTCAGCTACATGATAACACCTTCTTTTGTTTATTCATGGAAAAGGCAATGCATGTGACACAGCATATTTTTATGAATTTCAAAAGAAACCCATTTTAGCAATTTGGATATGGCCACACATACAATTCTACACTAAAACATCACTACATTATAACATTTCAGCAGAAGTAAAAGTAAAAATAACAATAAACTTTAAGAGATCTATGGCAACAAAATGTCAAGTGAAATTATATACAGTACTCTAGTTTCCATCAAAAATAATAAATTAATGATAATTACTTCAGTTGTTCTTTTTATCTGACAAGTTCTTGCCTGTTTTCCCACTTTTATATGATAATAAACATTGATAAAAACTAAACTTCAATGTTAAAATAAGTTTAAAAGTAACACATATATCTTTGAGCTTCAAAAAAATTAAAATCAAATTTATAATATTACCTCATACTCCTCATCAACGTCAGAAAACCAAGACATAGCTAGATGATTTATCTAACATAAGACCTATACAACATGCGGCATAAAATATATTTAACGGTATGTATATTATTGTCCCAATCAATTACAGCATCGTTTTGTTTAAAAGTTAATTTACAAACAACATTTCTTATCAAATTAGTGACCCAAATATTAACATTTGTAAACAATAATAAAAATATAAGTTCTAATCTTGAATAAATCTTTCATTTAAAGGGACTAAATCACAAAGCTTAAGACTGAATTAGAGCTTTGCTTAAGCATAGATTAAATACCTATTTAATTTCTGTACAGAAGTATGTCCGTTCATTAATATTGTATTATTGAAATGAAATGACAGAAAAATGATATATTTTATTGAAAGTTTTTCTCATGACAAACATTCTCAATCAATCTTATTCATGTTATTCTTTTTATTTAAAACAGATACAATGTAATACATATTATTTAGCATGTCCAGGACAATGGACTGTTATATTTGTTTTTAATTTATTGTTTTTGCATTTCAATTGTTTCACATTTTGTCAGGTTGGGGCTATTTTTAAAAAGCTGACTTTACAGTATGGGTTTTGTTGATGTAAAACTTGGGTATATCTAGTGTAAAGTCCACCAAAGAAAGCTGAGTTACATAAGCAATATTTATTAAATACTTAATGATTTAAAAAGCTGGCACTGCCAATTGATGCTTCCTGAAACTCCACATTTATTGAGTGAAAACATTTTATATTAGGGGTTTAACATATTCATATGCTTGGAGGGACAAACAAACATGTACTATTATTGCTAATATTTCACCTGTATAAATATATTATAATTCATAATGGGATAACATCCTTGAAAAATAAGCTTCAATCCAGAAAACATTCAGTCAATGAACCACAACTAAAGGTACAGGGCAAAATAATCTCCATGGAAATGAGATGTTCCAATGCCCTTATTATCTGACCAAATCACAAAAACACTGTAAATTCGGAAATTATTGTGAGTTTTTATTATTGCGAAAAATGTGACATGGTTATAATCGTAATAATTTAAACTTGCATTTTAAATTTTCTATATGTATTAAACAGGATATTTCTAAATATCGCAAAAATTAAAATTGCATTTTAGTCTTAAATTACAAAATGGCAATAATAAATGCACACAATAATTTCTGATAAAGTAATACAATTCTGACGCCACCCTCATTTCTGGAAACAGCATACTAATGTCTCGCTTTTTGACTGTCAAGGCAACACCAGAACTACCTATAACGGAATTAGCTCTCCCCGTGAGAAGTCAAAATACTTGTACAGGTACTTGATATAACAAAACACTTGTACAGGTACTTGATATAACAAACAAGCCAAGCAATAACAAACATAAATTAATGCACAAGGTACATACAACTCATTATTCAGTTATGTGATAGAAAGAAAAGACAACAGAGTGAGCAGTGACCTGTTTCATTATTTGACAAGTTCATCAACATTCAATTTTTCCACAACTAAGCTTTGATCAATTTTAAATAGATATTTTTCTAATTTCTTAACAATAATCCTGCTCTCTTTCTGGTAATTGGACTTTTTTTTTACTAAAATTAATATTTATTTATGTATATGCTCAGAGTGACCCTGATAAAAGTCAGTCTGGATCAAAGTGTTTGTGATCAATGAAGGGTTAAGATTGCAGTTATTTTGCAGAGGGAACTTCAAAGTAAAACACTGCATTGTATTTTGGATTGGAGATATCTCCCTTTGTCAAACAATTGTATATTGCACAAAGGAAATAACTCCAATTCTAAATATTAAAAATTCAACAGTGACATCATTGATATTTTTTGATAGATAGATTACTGTATCATGCCAAAACTATGTACTTTCAAGTAATATTGTTTATTTAGACATTTTCTAGCTTGCTATGAAGTATGTATTTTCTGATGGTTGAAGGCATAACAGTGACCTATAATCCTTAACATGTTTGTCATGGAGGATAGTTGTCTCATTGGCAATAATATCACATCTCTTTATCGATATTATACACATCATACTGAAACTTAAATACATTTGAGAATATGTCTTGAACTGTACATGGATTGTATGTAAAAAGTGTTGTGCTCAATGCACTTTTGTTTTGTTTTTTGCTACAAAACTAGAGCTAGATCTGGAAATCATAATTATCTAGTTTTATAAGGGTTTTAATTGCTTGAAGCAATCTTTACTGCTGAAACAATACACCTTATCCCTATTTGTCCGCCATTACTGGATATCACACAGGTTCCCGTAAAATTTTGACGTCATAAAGCAAACATCTGACGCCACAATGGAAAAGTGATTGTTGTATGCCTCAAAAGTTCAAGCGGCCGGGTCAGCCGGGATTAGCGATAAGGTGTATTCTAACATAGAAAATTGTATATCCAATATAATTATTATATCTTTAACATCAATATAAATTCTACACATTTGATTGTGGTACATGTATTTATTCACTTGAGATAGTTAAAATTTAAAAAATTTAATAATCAAAAGTGAACAAATATCATACTTGATGGAAAAGTGGTAGCTGTTAAAAATACTTAGCTATTTTGTATGACCTGAATTATAAAATGTTGACAAACAAGTACAAACAGATGGTAGATGAAGAAAAGAAGTGATAGTAAGGTAGTTATTGATTACTTTAAAAATTAATAAATATATTTGCACAAATTCTAGGAAAGAAAAACATTGTGTACAATATATGTTCAAACTGTGTGGCATAAACAAAACAAATACCAGTGTTTTAAAAACACGAGGATCTTGGATTGGCTCCTAAAATAAAGTCAGCATTTATTTAATGGGTAAACCATTACTTTCAAAACAATTCAAAATATGACATGAATTGTTTTTGAATTTTTAAAATGCATGATAATATCAGACTGCACAAATAAAAGTTTAAAGGGTGATTGATTGTAACATGATTCAAATGTGGATGTGGTGATTTGCGGAAGCATGCTTGATTCATAAACTTTATTAAAACTTTTTGTTATGTTCCCTATTGGAATTTTGAAAACAAGGAAAACTTTTTGTTCAAATTGATTATAGGAATTTCACTTTCAACATTATATAATTTACTCACATGAATTGAAACTCTTTAAACATAAGTTTTTGTTTAAAATAATGTCTTGAAATATAACCTGTTTAGGTTTTTGAACATGCTAATTTTAGATAAAGGCCTAGAGTCAGATGATAAGCCACCATTAAAAAAGCTTTTATCTTTATCTCTATATAATTTAATTTTGGATGTAACACGTCCTCTGATTGGCTGACGTTATTTTGTTATCAGCCTATAGACATAATTAAGTCATGACTCATGTGACCAAGATGTTATCAACGTTTTTTCATGGTTTTCTACGTCTTTAAATGAAATTTAGAATTAAATTATAAGAAATGACTGTAATATTTTTTTCTGTCTATTCAAAATAACATAAAAATGTGGTGCACACTGTTAAATAACCGGCTACGCACGTTATTCAGTGTGCACCAAATTTTTTATGTTATTTCTTCATAGACAGAAAAAAATATAAGTCATTCTTTAATTGAATTTAGTTCATTAGACCAAATAGCTGGATGATGAATTGTTGTTTGATGATACAGCAGCATGAAATATTTCATGCAGATTCAAGATGATACCAGATTTGATGAAGACGGAATATTTTACATCAAAAACACAATTTGAAGTTAATATAGCATGAAATGTATTGAAACAAGTTAAATGTTTAACTGTAAACAAAAACAACTAATAATTAAAACTTATTAATCATAAAAAAAGAAAAAAATAATATCTTGGAAAACTCACCACTGTATTTACATAATCTATACATGTGTGTTGCTGTGTTTGAAAAAAAATGTTTAATACCTTAAATGTAAACCAAATAAACAGGCTGAACCTTTAATCTGAACTCAAGATCATTGATAACTAATCTGAACTCAAGATCATTGACACAAAATCATATATAGCTTAAAACATAAATGACCCTTAATGCAGAAACAAATTTCATCACTTCAATAGTGATACACGTAATCATGCAGAGAATTAAAAGCCATGTTTTAGTCTACACCATGCAAAATATTATAAGTGATAATGGCCCATGCATAGACTACAAGCAGATATTAAAATCAAACTGACGACCTTGCAGTTTTTTAGCATTAAGGGGCCTGGAAAGCAGAATAAAGTTAACCTTACAATAATGAAAGAGTCGAATTTAAGGCAATAATTACAACTGTGATTGATAAAAAAAAAGTGCGGCAGAGGTGTGACATAACTGAAACTTGTTCTAAAATCAGGAAAACATCTTTTATTTTTGGATTTTTATCACATATTTACGAAAGATAGAATTTCTGAAACTTTAGCTGTTTTACATTTCTTAATAAAATTTCCTTTAAAAGTATGTGTATATATATATATATTTCTTGTTCAAGTTGAATTATCTCAGATTTAGTGTTTGAATTTGTTTTAAGACATTATTCTTTGCTAGGAAAAAAGCATTAAAAACATACCACACAATAGCATAACATGCAAAACACTTTTTCAGGCAATAAATGACCCCTGACCTTTATATGTCCAATAACACACATACAGTATATTAACCCATAACCTCCTTAACACACAATCCTACACCAGTACATACTCCACATTAATGTATACACAAATATACTACACCAATACATACACCACATTAGTGTATATACACATATCCTACACCAATACATACACCACATTAGTGTATACACATATATCCTACCTTTTGATTTACTTGTGTGTTACATTCTTGTTTTACAAGCTCTAACATTTTATCCAAACGATCCACATCTTTCTGCTTGTCGTCAAGTTTGTTTTCTAAATCTGTTTGTCTGACACGAAGCTCAGTCTCCTTCTGTTGAAGCTCAGAATTTCTCTTCTTTTCTGATTCATAGTCTGTGTTTGCTCTTGTCACATTTTTCTTTATGAATATAAAAATATAAATTATCAAAATCATGTGATTACCAAATGAATTCAACTTGATTAGACATGGTATCTTTACAAGAAGAAAAAGATATTTTTTGAAGACTGATCTCCAAATTTATAAGTCAAAGGTTAAATCTAATCTGTATACAAATATGTGGTGTATACTACTTTATATTACAAATTGAAAATTCTTTACATTAAGTTGTTGTTAAGGCCACTTCTAATTATGTAAATATAATTAAGTAATACATTTGAATAACTTTTTTTAGTAAACAAATATATTTGATTTGTTCTTGAAAGGCTTGAATAGGAAAAAAGCTTAAGTCAAGTGTTTGTATTGTATTTCGTCTTAACATTTGTGATTGAGTTACTATACAATAAAGACCCTATTTGTAAAGCTAACAATGTATACAAGGAATTCTTTTAATAACCTAACAAAGGTGTATAGATTTACATATATATTTGTATGTTGGCTGTTTCAACTATTAAAACAAAAATTACTATTCACAACAAATTGTATCTTGTTAATAATTTCCAGTTTTAAATCTGTCATGAGTTTCCATTGCAACAAGGATAATTAAAATGATAATTTGAAACATTTCCAGATATGACTAGAGTCCTCTATGTTTATATATAAAAAGATTAACATGTGTTTTTGGGGCAAAATATTTTATCCTGTATCGTTAGAAAATAAATTGCTTCAATGAGCACAGCCTGATACGGCCTCAGATGTTTTAAACCCTGAACAGTTGGGGCAAATTTGGACACAATATTCAAGCTTGATACTGTCTAAATTTGAATTGTGATCAAATTTTTGACATGGTTTAGGTTTCTGACACACAAAAAAAATGTCAAGATCTTACAAATCTATTGCGCTGTGCAATTATAGATTTTTCTTGAAAATTTGAAAAAAAAATTAGAACCCCTTAATAAAAATAGAACCCCCATACTTTTGAATCTCCCCCATGAAGCAATTACCCCCACACTGAATCCCAACATTTCCTTTGTAGTAAGGAACCTTGAAGTACAATTTCAGAGAGATCCATACTCTTAAACACAAGTTATTGACTCAAAACTAGAAAATTGCTTGTTTTTGGCCCCTAATTCCTGCATGAATTGGGCGATTACCCCAAACTCAATCCCAGCCTTCCTTTTGTGATATGGAACCTTGTTGTACAATGTCAAAGAGATTCATAAACTTACACACATGTTATTGTCCAGAAACTACAAAAATGTTTGTTTTTGGCCCTTTTTGGTCCTTAATTTCTAAACTTTTGGCCCCATAACCCCCCAAAAAAATCCAAACTTTCTACTTGTAGTATTGATCATTGTGGTACAATTTCAGAGCTATTGAAATACTTAAACACTAATTATTAACCTGAAAGGAGAAAAATGATTGTTTTGGCCCCTTTTGGGCCCTTAATTCCTTAACGGTTTGGACCATCATCCCCAAATTCATTCCCAACCTTCTTTTTGTAGTATTAAACCTTCTTCTCAGATTTCATAGAGATCCATTGACTTAAACTAAAGTTATTGTCCAGAAACCAAATGTGTCTTCAGAATACATCAAACCATTATACGTTCCCCCAATTTTTTTTGCGGTCCTATAAAAACAAGGAGCCCAAATATTGGACAAACAAGAATGTGTCCACAGTACACGGATGCCCCACTCACACTATCATTTTCTATGTTTAAAGGACTGTGAAATTGGAATAAATTCTCTAATTTGGCATTAAAATTAGAATGATCTTATCAAAGGGAACATGTATACTAAGTTTCAAGTTGATTGGACTTCTACTTTATCAAAAACTACCTTGACCAAAAACTTTAACCTGAAATTTGCGCTATCATTTTCTATGTTCAGTGAACCGTAAAATTGGGGTCAAAACTCTAATTTGGCATTTAAATTAGAAAGATCATATCATAGGGCACATGTATACTAAGTTTCAAGTTGATTGGACTTCAACTTCATCAAAAACTACCTTGACCAAAAACTTTAACCTGAAATTTGCACTATCATTTTCTATGTTCAGTGAACCGTAAAATTGGGGTCAAAACTCTAATTTGGCATTTAAATTAGAAAGATCATATCATAGGGCACATGTATACTAAGTTTCAAGTTGATTGGACTTCAACTTCATCAAAAACTACCTTGACCAAAAACTTTAACCTGAAGCCAAAAACTTTAACCTGAAATTTGCACTATCATTTTCTATGTTCAGTGAACCGTAAAATTGGGGTCAAAACTCTAATTTGGCATTTAAATTAGAAAGATCATATCATAGGGCACATGTATACTAAGTTTCAAGTTGATTGGACTTCAACTTCATCAAAAACTACCTTGACCAAAAACTTTAACCTGAAGCCAAAAACTTTAACCTGAAATTTGCACTATCATTTTCTATCAGTCAACCGTAAAATTGGGGTCAAAACTCTAATTTGGCATTTAAATTAGAAAGATCATATCATAAGGAACATGTGTACTAAGTTTCAAGTTGATTGGACTTCAACTTCATCAAAAACTACCTTGACCAAAAACTTTAACCTGAAGCGGGACAGACGGACGAACGAACGAACGAACGAACGAACAGACGGACAAACGGACGCACAGACCAGAAAACATAATGCCCCTCTACTATCGTAGGTGGGGCATAAAAAACCTAACCTCACCTTGATAGTAAAAATATAGTTACTTTTGAAAAAAATGAAGCAAAAAAAGACATCTTTTTAAGTGTCATACCTGTTACTCTTCACATTTAGACTCTAACGTAGCTTATTTCCGGACTGTTTTTAAGTGTGTCATACCTGTTACTCTTCACATTTAGACTCTAATGTAGCTTGTTTCCGGACTGTTTTTAAGTGTGTCATACCTGTTACTCTTCACATTTAGACTCTAACATAGCTTGTTTCCTGACTGTTTATAAGTGTGTCATACCTGTAACTCTTCACATTTAGACTCTAACGTAGCTTGTTTCCTGACTGTTTATAAGTGTGTCATACCTGTAACTCTTCACATTTAGACTCTAACGTAGCTTGTTTCCTGACTGCTTCATCCCTCTCAGATCTTGTCTTCAGTAAATCTCTTTGTACACTGTTCAAAGTCTCATCAACTGAATCTTTCTGTAAAACAAAATTTTCAATATAAAAGAAAATCTATAAAAGTTATGTCCCAATTCAGTCAATGGTTAATTAGGGCAAGTATAAGAGTATATGACAACAGTTGTGAGTTACTACAGATGACTTATCAAGAATGCGTCCCCAGTACACGGATGTCCCATTCGCACTATCATTTTCTATGTTCAGTGGACCGTGAAATTGGGGTAAAAACTCTTATTTGGTATTAAAATTAGAAAGATCATATCATAAGGACTCTGTGTACTAAGTTTCAAGTTGATTGGACTTCAACTTCATCAAAAACTACCTTGACCAAAAACTTTAACCTGAAGCCGGACGAACGGACATACGGACGGACTGACAGACCAGAAAACATAATGCCCCTCTACTATCAAAGGTGGGGCATAAAAAATCAATTGGATAAAAAAAAATTGAATGATTTGCTTCTTAAGAGTCATGGACTACCAACTGGTTTAAAGTGATTCCATTCTCCCCAAGATGTCTTTTATCATAATTCTAAATCTAGAAACATGAGTGACAAATGAATGAGTTTCCAGACAAACTAAATGAGACAAGAATTCCCATATCACTAGTTACGTTCATGAGATAAGCATAGCTGTTCCAAATTTTTAACATTACAATAAATATCAGGACAACAGATATCATTGAAGTTGGGGGACCAGAAATCACTTCAAAAATATATAAAGGAGGTTGTTTCTAAGGAACAGTTACAAAAAAAAAACCACACAACTGAGGAAATATTGAATTTAAGCATGACAGGACAAATGAAAGAGCCTTCCATTTTCCCCCAGTAAATATTTTTTCTTAACACCCAGGTAACATCTAAATGAAATTTGATAATTTGTTAACATACCTTTTCAGTCCATTTGATCCTATTCTCATTATATTCTTCCTTGAGCAGTTTAACTTTACTCTCTAATTCTGTGATTGTCTCATCTTTAAGTTTAATCTGCTGCTCATACTGTCCCCTATAAATATATTTATATATTACATTTATTATATTTATAAATGGTTTCTTCAAAATATGGAATGCCGTTTCACTTTTTGCAGGAAGTCACTCACCCAAAACATCCTTTTTCCATGTGAGTATTCAAACAACATCTGAACCCCCTTAATTATAACTGTTTTCCTCATACTCTATAATTCTTAAAGGGCAAGCAGAGATCTAATTCTTAAAGGGCAAGCAGAGATCTAATTCTTAAAGGGCAAGCAGATATCTAATTCTAAAAGTGCCAGCTGAGATCTAATTCTTAAAGGGTAAGCAGAGATCTAATTCTTAAAGGGCAAGCAGAGATCTAATTCTTAAAGGGTAAGCACCTTGACTAAAAAAAATTTGGCTAGTTGGATTTTCATATAATTTTGACAAAATATTTACTTTGACCTTTTAACAAAAATATAAAAATTTCAAAAGCCTTGAACCACACACTTTCCTCGGAAAAAATTCATTGGATATTAAAATTAGTGTTTGTCAAACTGCTATATAATATATATAGCAGTTTGACAAACACTAATTTTGATCATTGGGAAGCTTAATATATCCTTTACAAAACCACTTGATTAAAATGTTTTGCTGATTTTTACAGAGTTATCTACCTGTAATGTTAGGTATCACCTTAAAAACTGTGTCATGTGTGATAATCTACTGTATCAAAAGAATGTACCTATATGGTTCGTGATATATTACTATACAATTCCTTCATGTAATTACATTTTAGTTGTGATAACTTACTCTAACATGGCTAGCTGAGACTGTAACTGTGTCGTTTGTTTTCTGGAGTTACTTGCCCTTTCTAATGCAGTTTTCAGTTCTTTTTCATGCTCTGTTGTCATGCTTGTTATCCTGAAAATATAACAATGCCTACCATTCAAAATCATGAATTTATATTGCAAAATTTAAAGACCATCTGACTTAGAGTCCATGTGTTGAAAATCAGTTTACATGTAAAATCTTTTGCAAAAAGTTCTAGAAACAGTATGGATGACAGAGGCAATGCCCTCTTTATGTCAACCGTAGCAATAACACTTCTATTGTGTTATACGAACAAACATCAAAATTGCATTGCAATTATTCAATCCAATTTTCAAACTAACACAAGCCCATCAAATTGAAAGAAAATTTTACTCTGACAATATAAACAAACAGCATAAATCTATATATTCCAAACCCTCTTCAATTATTACATATTCCCCCTCTCATTGATTATTCCTAAAGCTATTGTCAAAACCCTTTCTTTGGTCATTTAATAGCTACCATTTACAAATGAGGATGTTATCATATCCTACCAAAATACAAATATAAGATAACACTTCTTATTCACTGACATTAAACGAAGAATTTCAAACCTGTCCGTTTGAAACAAGAATTATAATATACCATATCAAAAAATTTTGATTAGAAATTTAGGTAAATTTGATTTTTGTTTTTTGGTTACAAATATACCAAAAAATATTCATCAAATAAAACACTATAAATGTATAAATAAACTCCAATGATATTTTCATTAGTTTTCTGCACTTATTGTTAAACTTAACAATTGCATACTTTTCTGTATTTAAACACAACACCTGAATTTTGAATAAAAGCTATTTTAGAAGTAGCATAAAAGTTTTAATATTCAAGATCACATTTCATCCGTCATTCCTTCCCATACGATTAGTTTAAATATACCATCAATAAAAAAGATGGAAAAGGGGAGATAACCACAAAATAATAATTTATATTTTCTAGAATAATTGTCTGCTTTCAAGATTACTTTTTCTTGATAATTTATGCAGGAAATAACAAGAATGTGTCCATAGTACACGGATGCCCCACTCGCACTATAATTTTCCATGTTCAGTGGACCGTGAAATTGGGGTCAAAACTTTAATTTGGAATTAAAATTAGAAAGATCATATCATAGGGAACATGTGTACTAAGTTTCAAGTAGTTGTGACTTTAACTTCATCAAAAACTACCTTGACCAAAAACTTTAACCTGAACTTCGCACTTTCATTTTCTATGTTCAGTTGACCATGAAATTGGGGTCAAAACTATAATTTGGCATTAAAATTAGAAGGATCATATCATGGGGAACATGTGTACTAAGTTTCAAGTGGATTGGACTTCAACTTCATCAAAAACTACCTTGACCAAAAACTTTAACCTGAAGTCGGACGAACGAACGAACGGACGAACGAACGAACGAACGAACGGAGGCACAGACCAGAAAACATAATGCCCCTCTACTATCGTAGGTGGGGCATAAAAATAATTGCAATTCTAATCATTCTAAAAGTGATTAAATTGTTTAAGAAAATAATTTCTTGGTATATTTAAACTAAATGTACACTCCTTGTCCTTGGGTTAATGAGCAATGTTGATTAGGCTCCAATAAAAGTTATGTTGTTATGACAACCATGACTTACTTGCGATACATTCCTAATGCTTCCTGTTCTCTAATGAAACAAACACAACTTTAAAATCTGAGAAAATTTTCTCTTCAAAATAAACATTCTGTTTCTCAATTTATTTTTTAAATTTTCATGTTAAAAATTTTTGTTAATTTTTACTCGATTTGTTCATTTCATACACTGTAAAATGTTAGATTAAAATATTCTGGTTTCCCAGTCATCACAGTCAAAACCAATACACTAATTTTTATTTCATGAATTTGCAATTGAAGGAAAAAAAATCATATTTAATTTTGAAAATTATTAATCTGTCATTTTTTAAACTCCCATGATTCTTTGGGTCAGGTGAGCTCAATTCATTAGAAGAACACACCTTATTTACTTGAAACATGGTGCAAGACAAAGTTTATTATAAATGATGAGACAATTTTTTTGTGGAAGAAAAGTGTCCATACTTAGTTCAGAAAGAGATTAAAAACACACAACTCATGTAGTTTCACATTTAACATCAAAGTATGACTGGTGACTGACCATATTAAAGTGATCTGCAGCTCAAGGTATGACAATATATTTATGTGTTAGACAATGTTCTTGCATGTGTTTTATGATCTGTTAAAACATGACGTGTGCTGGTGTGTAATGTTTGTCATTACCACTTCTTTCTATGAACTTTTAAACTGAAAATTACAATAAATACATTTCAAATCATGCAAAAGTAGTAAAACAGAAAGAAAACAGGGGATTGTATTTTTTTATGATTATATTTGTACATATTGGAAATCTATACATTAAATTGAAAATATTTTTTTATGTAGGCAATATTTCTTAGTTTGCATATTGAAGTTCTGTTTAAATAATTTGAGTTAAAGGGAAGTAACTCTTGTGAATGCTTACTTTTCTTGTTGTTCTTTAATTAAAGATTCTTTGTCTTGGCTTACTGTCTGTTTCAAGGACTTCACTTCACTTTCCAACTGTAAAATATTAAATTTCCATGATTATTGCTTTTTCTCCTCAAAAAGTTCTTTGAACAACAAATTCATCATAGACATGTTTTTTTCATGAAAAGAATTCCACTTATTCAACACAAATGAATTATTCAACTCAGTAAATTTTAAAGCTACTAATCATGCATGAGAAGTTTACAATTAGGTGTAATATGCATTCAAAAAAGTAATTTGAATAAAAAGTGTGGCTAAAATGTATTTTGTTTATTGTCTGAAATAAAAGAAATGCAGTAGAAGTTGTAATGTTAACCATTATATCTATATGTGGGAATGGGTTAATTTCTGAGAGACCTACTTTCCTAGACATACTTGAGTGTTATTCAAATTGATGTGAGAGGATAAGAAGAGACTTTCAAATCCTCTCAACCAACTTTTGAAGTAAATTTGCATATATTGAAAAACAACCACAGAGGACCATTGACTAATGTCTCAAAGTAAAACCTCTCGTCCTACCCTTGCACACAAACTAAAATGAAAGAGCCTAGAGGGAAATTTGTTTTTATGATAGATCTTCTAAGCTTATGGTATCTGTTTAATACATCCATAACTTTTCTGTACATATGGTGATTTAGAGGTTCACATATTGTATTGACACTTGTTTATTTTCTAAAAGCATTCTGTGGTCGGTCACCTACTAGTAGTCTGTTAGTTTTTGTTTGTTGAGTAGCTGTCTGATTGATATAGAAACAGATAATTAGTTCATATGAGAATTCAACAAATAGAGCTAAAGCACTAAAATGAGTTGAAATGCACCTAGGTGTAACTTTATCAGGGTTCCAAGTCTAATAGTTAACACAATAGTGAATGAATGAAAATGAACTGGCCATAATCTGATTTTGTTTATTTCATACATTGAGAAAACAAGAATGTGTCCCCAGTACAAGGATGCCCCACTAACATCATTTTCTATGTTCAGAGGACCGTGAAATTAGGGTAAAAATTTGGCATCAAAT
Organism: Mytilus galloprovincialis; assembly: GCF_965363235.1. Lineage (NCBI taxonomy): Eukaryota > Metazoa > Mollusca > Bivalvia > Mytilida > Mytilidae > Mytilus > Mytilus galloprovincialis. The sequence continues at coordinate 74,360,805 of NC_134845.1, read as the reverse complement.
TTAGAAAGATCATAACAAAGAGAAAATGTGTATTAAGTTTCAAGTTGATTGGACTTCAACTTCATCACAAACCACCTTGACCAAAAACTTTAACCCTAAGCAGGACAGATGAACGAATGGACAGAAGAACGAATGGACGACTGAACAGACACACAGACCAGAAAACATAAGGCCCCACTACTATCGTAGGTTGGGTTAAAAAATTATTTGACTTCTGTAGGTCTTTCAGTCATGTATTTTGTAAATAAATAGCTGTAAAAACTGCATATTATCTCACATCATCAACTTTCTGTTTTCTGTCTTCTGCCTCACTAGTCAACTCTTGTAAACATCTTTCTAATGTATGGACCAGCATTCCTGGAACTTGTTTAGATACAGGATCAGAATCAAAGTAGTTTCTCCCCCTTTTCCGCTCCACGTCTCCCAACAGGATCCTGATCTGGTTAATGGCTGTCTCTGACAAATACTTGTCTCGACTGTTGTCTTCATTTTTTCTGTTTGTATCTAGTAAAGCCTAAAATGAAGAAAAGAAAACATGGTATATTTGCCTGTATAAAACTGTAATTTTACTTGTTACAAACTTTTTAGTGTTAAAGATTGCAAGAAACATTAACATTGCCTTCCATACAAAATTGATGCATAATTTTTGTTAAATCTATTAAAGGGTAATTTTAGTATTGTGAATATCAGGTTACACAACATTTAAATCTGTCTGTAGTACATTTAAGTTGTTTGTTTTATAAACAAGTAAATATATTTAAAACTCCATTTTTTAAGAATTTTAGAATTTATTAGAAATGAAAATAACTTTCGATATAAAGATGATTCATATTCATATTTGTTTTGGATAACTCTTTTAAACACAAAATGACAGTAAAAGTGTAAGATTCTTAAAGTCATGAAAGTTGTAACAATCTCATTACAGAATTCATTAAAAAAATTAATAGTTTTAATATTACATATGTAACGTGATGGTACCCAAATTGCACCTATTTTGATAGTTTTTTCAACTACGTTTTTTTATGATCAAGACAAAAATTTACATTTTGTGTTTATTTTGTAGCCGTATCCTTCTTTATTATATTGGTACACCAATTTGATTTTCAATTCATATGGAATCATAGAAAAATTGGTCAGAAATAACCTCCAAACCATCAATGATTCTGTAATGAGGAGTACCCAAATTGCATCCATGCTTAAATTAGCATCGTCAAAAGTCGAATAACAGAGCTTTTGTTTATTTTTTTCAAATGTTTTGAACAATTGGATATTTGTCCATGCTTACTCTTCTTTTTTTAAGAAATGGATACTTGAAACATATTATATTTGCTAATTTTAAAAAGATGACGTTTTGATGACATCGCATGGCGACGTTTCAGTACATTTTTCTTATTCAGTAAACATTCCATCTGTTGATAAATAATTGAACGTTTTGTGTATATCTATTAATATTTTCTTATTTACTTTCTTCGTTTATACATAATCTACATGTTTTGTAATGTTGAATATATCTATAGAAAAATCATTTCAATCCTAAAGGGAGCCATAACAGTTACAGAACTCAGTTATATAAAAAAAAATAGTCAAACCCTTATCCCAATATTTCAGAAACTTTTTTAACAGATCCAAAAACAAAGTGTCAAACAAAATGCAAAAAGTTAAAAAAAAATATTTTTTTTAAAATTAGTGTCTGACTCTGACATTAAAAAATCAAATGCTGACTAAAAATAGTTAATAAAATCACTCATTACATTCACACTGCAATGAATCTGTCTGTTATACAAATTATTCCTAATTTGCATAATTGTATCTGACAAATAAGCTATGCCAATAACCATGAACATCAATCAACAGTAATTGACCTGACACCAGTCCTCCTGGGACATGTACATACATAAACCAGAACGAGGCTGCTTAAGGGAGGAAACATACAGCAAATTGAAAAAAATCAGAAGTAAAAATCTTAAAATATTTTAGCTGAAAGTATCTTACACATTTTTATCAAGAAATAGAGGTTATTGAGCAAAAATTTAATTAAGGTATAGAAAAAAGCCAAAAGGTTTCATAAGAAACTATAGGAAACATTTAAAACTTGAGAAAAGATCCTTATTATTACAATAACCAGAAGTATTGTCTCTTTTTTAAGCAGTAAAAATACACATTTATTTTAAATACATGGATTTTCATATTTCTTTAAGTAAACCTGCATTTTTTTTTTATATGATACTCATTTGAAAAAAGGATCACATGAAATAATGTATATACAATTAAAAAAACAAATATATAGAATGACCATTACATAAGTATATCAAAGTATTTCAATAATGTAAAATCCAGAAAAAATAAACAGACTTGTTAAAAATAAACATTAATTTTCAATGAAAATTCTTGTGTGTTTATTTCTACAAGGGTTATCTCTCTTTATACAGTCCTTGTTACGTTTACAATGTTATTTTTCTTTCAATATATTTATTGTATAAGCAGTATAAATACACAACTGGAAGTCCATTAAAAATTTAGATAGCATTTATGACCAATTAAAATGGGTGAAACCCATGATACAGATTAAAATTGAGAGCCTGAAATCTGATTTTAAATGCACTTTTGCAGGCTTCGTTTTCTGTATTTGACTGTAAATGGTGTATCAGTCATAAGAGTCACTGTTTTCTATGACAATAAGTCAGACATCTATCAATCAATTATATGTATCAAAAAACAGATTCTCACGCAATCTTTATTTGGAAATGAATTACAAAAAAGTATTCACAGTCATCCTTAAATCCAATGACAAATTTTCAACTAAATTCTGCCCTCTTGACATCTTTTTTTTTAATTTGCCATTGGATTGCTGTGTCATTGGTGTATTCATAACATCTCCTTTTATTCATGTTTATAAAAGTGTATTTATGTTTGAATTGTTTTACACTAGTATTGTTGGGACCTTTTATCACTTGTTCAGTTTGAACCAAAGATCCATGTTGAAGTCAGTACTTTGACCTATAATAGTTTACTTTTAGAACTTGTGACTTGGATGGAGAGTTGTCTCATATGCACTCATACCACATCTTCTTCTATCTATTCATACTGCTCATAAAAGCAATTTAATTTCTATGAAATATACAATGCTTTATGTGGTGGGATGGAGTGAAAGTTACCTCTTCTTGAGCTTTACATTTTTCTTGCAGTTGATGAACAGAGCTCTGTAGTTTATGGATCATTGATTCCTGATTAGTCGATTCTCTTTGCCTGCAAAAAAAGTTAATATAAAACTATACAGTTGCAATGTAGTTCTTCTTGAACAACAATGACCTCCCATTTGAATGATTCTTTTGAAATTAAAATTCTAGGAAAAACTAACAATTATTTATTTTCATAATATCTTCCTTAAAGAGGGAAAGGATTTCTGAAATCTGAGTACCGGTAAGACACTTTCAATATTCATGAAAACCTTTACTATTGTGTAAGTAAAGACCTCAATTTTCTTTATAGGATTTCTAACCTGAGTTCTAAGACAGAGTCCCTGTTAGATACCGTCTGCTGTAACTTGGCTTTCAGATCTTCTATAGTACTTCTAAACTGTCTCTTGTGCTGTTCAAATGTTTCACTGTTCTGAAAAAATAAACTCACAGCTTAACACATGTTAAAAAAATTCCCTTTGTCAGTCAAAACAGAATTTGTTTTTGCAGAAAAATAAAAGTTTATTACAGATAAAGCCTAAAATAAAATGCATTAAAAGAACATATTCATACATTAATACTATGAAACCTATGTAAGAAAATGTATGTTGTAAATTTGGAGAGTTTTGTGTTAAGTCTCTTTATTTATTGAAATGTCATTTCTAATTATTTGAACTTTTCATAACCTATAAATTTACTACAAAAATATTTAAAAGTATCTAGGTTTGTTGTCTTAATGTTGCACTGATTTTTTTTTTGCATTTGCCACTTAGGGCTTTTCCAGAATTAATTGTATGTGGGGGAGGGAGCACACTTTTATTAAAATTTGATGGGTGGTGGTTATTTAAGAAATATTGCTTGAATATTTAAATGAAATATCCAATTTAACATGTATGCATGGTGGGGTCAAATAAAAAGTGCCTTCATCCCCTACCCCCTACTTTGTTTATATCAAACCTCAACTGTGGATGTAGTGTCACTTCTAGTGTTATCATCTTTTAACATATGGAATGGAGCCTAAACTTCAGTGGTTGTTGTTTGTTGTAGGTCATTTTCGTTTTTTTGTAACTTTCTAGCTTTATCATAAATCTGATGGGGAATTTTTTTCATTTGAATATTTTAACATATTGTCATGATGGGAACTTTCATAGAAGACAATACAGCATAGGTTTTTCTCATTGTTAAAGGCCATACAGAGACCTTTATTTGCTAAGATCCCCTTCATTTGAATTCTGTTGGTTATTTGTCACATCTAAGTTTATATAAAACATTAAAATCTTACCTCTTGTAGTCTTTTCCTGAGATCAGTGACCTGCTCCTGAGAATCTTTTAAAGCTTTTTCTAGATGTGATCTGTCAATTATATAAAAAAACAATGATATTGTTATAAAATTAATACATGTGTGTTGCACTTTTGATGTTCTTTTGATATCTTTTTTGTTGTTGGGTTGCTGTCTTATTGATGTTTATCCTATTTATTAATTCCTATTGACCAACATATCCTATAAGTTGAAGTTTCCATTTTTGTATTTTCACAAAGATTTGATATGTTTGATACGTCTTCATTTTCTTCATACAAATATAAAACATTTCTAATTTCTTTATAATAAATAACAAACAAATGTATGAAGGATTGATATAGCACACACACACAAGGCGCAAGCGAAACTTACACTAAAGATTCAAAATGAAATAAACGTAAATTGTTTTTTTTTATAATTGATTTTGGATAGGGGCTTAATATTTTACTTTGAAACAGGTGTGGGTGGCCATCAGAACCACTTTCCCTAGTAGGTCATTGATGACCACATTTTTTATACCCTGTATAATCCTTGAATAAGAAACAAAGACAGTAGCCTGACAAGAACAAAGTGATAAAATATTGACTGATAAAAAAACAGGATTTTTGACAGAACTTCTTTGAATTGAATTTGAAGTATATCATTGTTAATTTAAACTGATAAAAATCAGTTATATTAAAATCTTACGGGGATTGTAATCATATACAGGTTGTCTAGCAGAGAATAGTTCTGTAGATGGCAGGGTAGAGAACCCAGTTTTAGATGGACTACTTACGGGGGATTGTAATCATATACAGGTCGTCTAGCAGAGAATAGTTCTGTAGATGGCAGGGTAGAGAACCCAGTTTTAGATGGACTACTTACGGGGGATTGTAATCATATACAGGTCGTCTAGCAGAGAATAGTTCTGTAGATGGCAAGGTAGAGAACCCAGTTTTAGATGGACTACTTACGGGGGATTGTAATCATATACAGGTCGTCTAGCAGAGAATAGTTCTGTAGATGGCAAGGTAGAGAACCCAGTTTTAGATGGACTACTTACGGGGGATTGTAATCATATACAGGTCGTCTAGCAGAGAATAGTTCTGTAGATGGCAGGGTAGAGAACCCAGTTTTAGATGGACTACTTACGGGGGATTGTAATCATATACAGGTCGTCTAGCAGAGAATAGTTCTGTAGATGGCAGGGTAGAGAACCCAGTTTTAGATGGACTACTTACGGGGGATTGTAATCATATACAGGTCGTCTAGCAGAGAATAGTTCTGTAGATGGCAGGGTAGAGAACCCAGTTTTAGATGGACTACTTACGGGGGATTGTAATCATATACAGGTCGTCTAGCAGAGAATAGTTCTGTAGATGGCAGGGTAGAGAACCCAGTTTTAGATGGACTACTTACGGGGGATTGTAATCATATACAGGTCGTCTAGCAGAGAATAGTTCTGTAGATGGCAAGGTAGAGAACCCAGTTTTAGATGGACTACTTACGGGGGATTGTAATCATATACAGGTCGTCTAGCAGAGAATAGTTCTGTAGATGGCAGGGTAGAGAACCCAGTTTTAGATGGACTACTTACGGGGGATTGTAATCATATACAGGTCGTCTAGCAGAGAATAGTTCTGTAGATGGCAAGGTAGAGAACCCAGTTTTAGATGGACTACTTACGGGGGATTGTAATCATATACAGGTCGTCTAGCAGAGAATAGTTCTGTAGATGGCAAGGTAGAGAACCCAGTTTTAGATGGACTACTTACGGGGGATTGTAATCATATACAGGTCGTCTAGCAGAGAATAGTTCTGTAGATGGCAAGGTAGAGAACCCAGTTTTAGATGGACTACTTACGGGGGATTGTAATCATATACAGGTCGTCTAGCAGAGAATAGTTCTGTAGATGGCAGGGTAGAGAACCCAGTTTTAGATGGACTACTTACGGGGGATTGTAATCATATACAGGTCGTCTAGCAGAGAATAGTTCTGTAGATGGCAAGGTAGAGAACCCAGTTTTAGATGGACTACTTACGGGGGATTGTAATCATATACAGGTCGTCTAGCAGAGAATAGTTCTGTAGATGGCAGGGTAGAGAACCCAGTTTTAGATGGACTACTTACGGGGGATTGTAATCATATACAGGTCGTCTAGCAGAGAATAGTTCTGTAGATGGCAAGGTAGAGAACCCAGTTTTCGATGGACTACTTACGGGGGATTGTAATCATATACAGGTCGTCTAGCAGAGAATAGTTCTGTAGATGGCAGGGTAGAGAACCCAGTTTTAGATGGACTACTTACGGGGGATTGTAATCATATACAGGTCGTCTAGCAGAGAATAGTTCTGTAGATGGCAAGGTAGAGAACCCAGTTTTAGATGGACTACTTACGGGGGATTGTAATCATATACAGGTCGTCTAGCAGAGAATAGTTCTGTAGATGGCAAGGTAGAGAACCCAGTTTTAGATGGACTACTTACGGGGGATTGTAATCATATACAGGTCGTCTAGCAGAGAACAGTTCTGTAGATGGCAAGGTAGAGAACCCAGTTTTAGATGGACTACTTACGGGGGATTGTAATCATATACAGGTCGTCTAGCAGAGAATAGTTCTGTAGATGGCAGGGTAGAGAACCCAGTTTTAGATGGACTACTTACGGGGGATTGTAATCATATACAGGTCGTCTAGCAGAGAATAGTTCTGTAGATGGCAGGGTAGAGAACCCAGTTTTAGATGGACTACTTACGGGGGATTGTAATCATATACAGGTCGTCTAGCAGAGAATAGTTCTGTAGATGCCAGGGTAGAGAACCCAGTTTTAGATGGACTACTTACGGGGGATTGTAATCATATACAGGTCGTCTAGCAGAGAATAGTTCTGTAGATGGCAAGGTAGAGAACCCAGTTTTAGATGGACTACTTACGGGGGATTGTAATCATATACAGGTCGTCTAGCAGAGAATAGTTCTGTAGATGGCAGGGTAGAGAACCCAGTTTTAGATGGACTACTTACGGGGGATTGTAATCATATACAGGTCGTCTAGCAGAGAATAGTTCTGTAGATGGCAGGGTAGAGAACCCAGTTTTAGATGGACTACTTACGGGGGATTGTAATCATATACAGGTCGTCTAGCAGAGAATAGTTCTGTAGATGGCAAGGTAGAGAACCCAGTTTTAGATGGACTACTTACGGGGGATTGTAATCATATACAGGTCGTCTAGCAGAGAATAGTTCTGTAGATGGCAGGGTAGAGAACCCAGTTTTAGATGGACTACTTACGGGGGATTGTAATCATATACAGGTCGTCTAGCAGAGAATAGTTCTGTAGATGGCAAGGTAGAGAACCCAGTTTTAGATGGACTACTTACGGGGGATTGTAATCATATACAGGTCGTCTAGCAGAGAATAGTTCTGTAGATGGCAGGGTAGAGAACCCAGTTTTAGATGGACTACTTACGGGGGATTGTAATCATATACAGGTCGTCTAGCAGAGAATAGTTCTGTAGATGGCAGGGTAGAGAACCCAGTTTTAGATGGACTACTCGGTAACCCTGAGTGATGAGATACTGGGACGGACTTAAAGTTGGAGAATTCTCCACTATACAATGTCTGCTGTAAACGATCAGTTTCTTTCCTCTGAGAGTCAAGTTGATTCCTGTAAAATACAATTACAAGAATATTTTTCTCAAAAATCTCCACAGGCTATATATAGGTATTCTTATCTTGTCTCTATGTTAAAAATAAAACTGTTACCACATATATACGTATTTGATTAATACTTTGTAAATATCTGTCAGGAACAGGGAAAAAATGTATCATTTTCAATTGCTCTATTGATCTAAATCATATATTATATACTATACAACATAGACATAAATGTAAAAAAATATGCCTTTTAACTCCAGGTGTCCATTAGACAAAAGCTGAAATCAAATGCTGTTGATAAGTTTTTCAAGGTCTTATAAAATATGTACACATGCTATATATTTTGATGAAATGACTGTAAATAAAAACAATGTGTAAGTTCTAAATAACACTGTCTTCCATAACTAAATATTTGTCATCTTTACAGCTTCCTCTATATACAATAACTATCTACTAAATCTGTGAACCCCATGCACCTTTTAATTTACATAAAAAGACCTACATTTGTAACCTTACTAATTGTCCCATAGTTTATACTGTTCTATAAACCAATCACTTGGAAATATTATATAACCTCAGTTTTCCATCAAACTTATACACTTTGAAAATAGATGTTACAGATATTTACAATTGTAGCAAGCTAAATTCATACATTTTATTTGATAAATCAATGACTCCTAGCTAAAGACATATATATAACATTTTGTTTCCTCTGAATTGAATCTTGCTATTTCATATTTGGATAAATCTCCAAATATTAAATAGTCTAGGATATTTTTGCTTTTAATTTTGCAAGAATATATTGCTTTAGACGTACCAAATTTATAAAGCGCTATTTTCATATTGCATGGACTGTTAAAAGAATGTTACATATATATGTGATTGGTTTATAAAACTAAAATAATTATCTATATCTTACTTTGGATTTACAACTGTAGCACCTAATTTTCTGAAAATTTCCATTAAAACTTATAAGCTATATTCAATTTTCTTAATACATTCAGGATAATCCGATTTATTCAATTTCAACTTTTCAAAACTATTTCAATTAGACTATAAGCAATTTCATTCCAAATTAAAATGTAAAATAAGATTTCTGTGTTTCAGGCAAACAAAATATTTTGTTGATTTTAATTAAAATGATAAAAGGAAATTAAACCCTTTTGCATATATAATTAATAATTCAATATTCAAGGATAGTAATAGTATAATATATATTCTAAAACTTCGATGTCCTCAAATACCAGCTTGCCTTTAAAACAACCTCTTCCAATGATTTATTGTCCAATACAGTAAGACTGTTTAGATTTTACATCTTATACATGTAAGGTTTCACCAAATAGGAAAATTTCAAACTGGAAAAAAAAAACGAACACACTTCGCAAGAACTGTTATAATCTACATGATCTAAAGAACAAATATATCTACCATACAAATACATAAGTAAAGAAGTCCCTTAAAATAATTACCTGAGATCTGCTATAGTTTTCTGTTCTGCTGTTATATCTATCAGTGCTGACAGTGTTGAGGGAGAAGGGGGCGTCATATTGGGTTTTCCTGATAGAGACTACAATGTAAGAAAATCAATTTGAACTACAATTAGTATCTCTGCAGTATGACAAAAACATATACAGTGAAACCTGTGTAAACCGAACCTCTTCTGGAATTAAGATTTTATTCAGTTTTGGCCGATGTTCGGTTTTATCAGGTTCACAAGGCATATAATTTGATATGATGGTGCTTAAGAACATGTTTGGTTTATACAGGTTTTCGGTTTATGCAGGATTTGGTTTATTCAGGTTTCACTGTACATGTATAAAATGAATATGTGTCCATAGCACACAAATGCCCTGCTCACACAAGCTAAACCCTAATACATTTCAATGTTAAATAAACTCTGACATCAGTTCAAAAGTGTGATGGGACTAAAGATTCCGGAAAAAAACACTTTATCAATAACTTCAACCCCATAAAGAATGGTCATCTGGTCCGGTTTATATACCGATGAAATATGGGTAGGATACACAGACCAGAAAACATAATGCCTTTCTACTATCACATCATACCATTTCATCTAAGTTGTTAGGCCAACTAAAATTAATTAGTAGATTTTCATCCAAATTTTTGAAAAAAATGGGGAGGGTGGGAGTATTTTATTTTTTAAATTTTATTCCATATGAAACCTTCCTGTCACATGTTATTCAATCATATATGCAAGTGTAATAATAAGCTTATATCATGTAAATACATCCATTAGGTATCATGTATAAGACAATAACAATCAAAACCAAGGAGTAACCAAAGACTCATAAAACCAAAAGACATTTACATCAACAGTTACAAATAATAAGTAGGAAACAACACAAACTCCACTAAAAACCAGGAATGAAATCAGGTGCCCGGAAAGGGTAAGCACTTCCTGCACCGTATATGGCACCCCTCATGTTATTTCTTTGTTCAGTTCGATAATGCTGGAAGGTTGTTATGACTGAGGAAGAATATCACTGAGATATGATTTCTGACACACTTTTGTCATAATGGCCAATTAGCTCATGATGGCAACCAAAACCAGGTGCTCCGCAGGGCGCAGCTTTATACGACCGCAGAGGTCGAACCCTGAACAGTTGGGGCAAGTATGGACAAAACATTCAAGCGTGATACAGCTCTGAATTTGGATTGTGATCAAATTTTTGACATTACATGGTTTTTTTTTACACAAAACAAATGTCAAGATTTTACAAATCAATTAAAGATTTCTTCTTCAAACTTTTTAAATCTAAAATTAAATAGTTGACACAGCATAGGTTTCTGACACAGAATGAATGTGGTCTAATGAACTTAAAAGTTTTTTTTTGCCTTTGAGCAATTCACTATGCTGTTGAATATTAATCCTCTCAAAAAAATGTTTGAAGAAATTTTCTTTTTATTTATGAAATCTGAAATGAGAAAAATTTAACCCCCCCCCCCCTTTTTTTCACATCCCCGTTTCCCTTTTTCCAAAACTGATATCAATTCAAATTTCTAATGGAGTTTGCAACAATAACTACTCTTTTAAATACATCATAAAATATTAAAATGTAAAATAAAGTGCTTGTTATCACTGAATGGTAAAGATTGGTTGGTAGTAAAAGTGAATATACATTGTTTATTGTATAAAACAATAAAAAAAACTTCATCAGCAACATTTTATATTGGCAAATTTCCAATGAAGTTATTTACATAAAGTTATTGGCAAATAAAAATAGAAAATGACATCATAGTCATGTCTGGCAAATGACCAACATACATTATCTAAAAACATTTTATATAAGATAAGGAAAAAAAGCTTCATCAGCAACATTTTATATTGGCAAATTTCCAATGAAGTTATTTACATAAAGTTATTGGCAAATAAAAATAGAAAATGACATCATAGTCATGTCTGGCAAATTTCCAACATATATTATCAACTACTATTCTATACAAAGAAAGATAACTCCAATTGAAAATTAATTGCTATTGCACAATATTGTGCAATTAGATATTTCTTGCTATTGTGCAATACTGTGCAATTGAAAATTTCTTGCTATTGCACAATACTTGATATGGAATCCTGATTTGGACCAACTAGAAAACTGGGCCCATAATCAAAAATCAAAGTACATATTTAGATAAAGCATATCAAATAAGCCCAAGAATTTAATTTTTGTTAAAATCAAACTTAGTTTAATTTTGGACCCTTTGGACCTTAATGTAGACCAATTTGAAAACTGGACGAAAAATTAAGAATCTACATACACAGTTAGATTTGGCATATCAAAGAACCCATTTATTCAATTTTTGATGAAATCAAACAAAGTTTAATTTTGGACCCCCATTTGGACCAACTTGAAAACTAGGCCAATAATTAAAAAACTAAGTACATTTTTAAATTCAGCATATCAAAGAACCCCAAGGATTCAATTTTTGTTAAAATCAAACTAAGTTTAATTTTGGACCCTTTGGACCTTAATGTAGACCAATTTGAAAATGGGACCAAAAATTAAGAATCTACATACATAGTTAGATTCGGCATATCAAAGAACCCCAATTATTCAATTTTTGATGAAATCACACAAAGTTCAATTTTGGACCCTTTGGGCCCCTTATTCCTAAACTGTTAGGACCAAAACTCCCAAAATCAACCCCAACCTTCCTTCTATGGTCATAAACCTTGTGTTTAAATTTCATAGATTTCTATTTACTTATACTAAAGTTATGGTGCAAAAACCAAAAATAATGCTTATTTGGGCCCCTTTTTGGCCCCCAATTCATAAACTGTTGTGACCTCAACTCCAAAAATCAATCCCAACCTTCCTTTTGTGGTCATAAACCTTGTGTCAAAATTTCATAGATTTCTATTCACTTAAACTAAAGTTATAGTGCGAAAACCAAGAAAATGCTTATTTGGGCCCTTTTTGGCCCCTAATTCCTAAAATGTTGGGACCAAAACTCCCAAAATCAATCCCAACCTTCCTTTTGTGGTCATAAACCTTGTGTTAAAATTTCATTGATTTCTATTCACTTTTACTAAAGTTAGAGTGCGAAAACCAAAAGTATTTGGACGACGACGACGACGATTACGCCAACGTGATAGCAATATACGACCAAAAAATTAAAATTTTTGCGGTCGTATAAAAATTAATTGACCTTAATTTGATGATTCATAGCCCTGTCTTAGCAACTTTTGAGAAAGCAGTATTCCTCGTTCAACAAAGTACTTTGAGCTAGCTCTAGAGTAACGTATTAATATTGAGATACATTATGTCCATATGCTGGTGCTGCTTTTTCAAATTCGTAAATATATATCTCTGATTGGCAACCACTGTTCTACATGTAATTGCCGCTTTAGAAACCTATTTTATAGTAAACAGCAGAAATGTGAAGAAATGCTCTCTTCAGTTGGACTACCTACATCTCAAATGTATTTTGCTTTCTAAGCTATGTTTTGTTGTCCTAATAAAATGAAGCAAATACATTGGTATGCAACACGAGTATGATAAGTACAGAATAAAATGAAAACTCAAACAAATAATAATAGAGTTGGTCCTAATAATATGCAAGATGCAAATATCATTACAACATGTACAATGTAGAACATAAAGTTGTTTAATGACTCTATCGTGAGTATTGGGACAGAGGATGTTTGCTGATTTTTTTTTACAAAAAACGAAAGGCATGGTTAAATTTATTTCTAAGAGCTTGCTGTTAATAAATAAATTACAAATGCGTATGTTTGTCGATTTTCTAAACTCAATATATGGTCATTAATCTAAAAAGTTCATGCTTGTGTCAATTTCTTTATTCCAGTCAAATGTGTTAAAAGATTCTGAGGCTTTTGGGTTTCCTTCACAGTCCAAATTTCTTGACACAAAGTCATTGTATAAATAAAATAAATCCATGGTGTTTTACTCACAAACATTTGTGTCATTTGTGACATAGTGTACGGCGATTTGCGTTCTTGGACACAGCGTATTACTAGTTACCCGAATATTTCATGCCCTTCTCGTAATCAATCTTTATTCTCGGTAAACGATAATGTCATCATAGGATCAGCAAAATATATCGACTTAATCATTCAGTTAGAATACTCTACGGCAGCAACCATTTTTTTTTCTGGACAAACTTTTTTCGCGGCAAGTCGAAAACAATCGTTTTATTTCAATTTTAGCATTATATCTAGTGGCAGCTGAGGGTGAAACAAACAATTTTTTTTTCTCAGAATCAAAAACAAATTAGTTTTTTTCTCCAAAAACTGGACACAAACTTTTTTTTCACAAAAAAATCCATAGCCCCCCCCCCCAGAAAATCAAATGGTTGCAGCCTAAGAAAACCGAAATTTGAAGCAGCAAAATCTATCAATTAATTTTAATTGGCCTTAAGTACAGATATGTTGTAGTTGAAGATCATTTATAAGCAATGTGTATTTGTTTGACATTTGACCTGAGCATTCATGGTCCTTGTCTGTTGTACTTACATCTGTATGGCCATAATCTTCACCAATGGAATTTCCTGAAATAAAAATTATCTTTAATTAAAAATTTCAAAGAGCAATAAAATAACTAGATCATGTAGATCATTGTCTCTAACTGAAGTTACATAAAAGAACAAAAAAGCTTTGCTATCCTTTATGTATATTACTGCTCTGACCATAACATTCCTTTAAAAATATTCATTTTGACACACAAGTTTTCATATAAAGCATTTGTTTTTATAGCTAAATCTTCATCAAAATCATTTCTTGTATTCAAGCTTCTCATTTAAAGCTATCTTATGTTTAGCCAGTTTTAGAAAAAGGTATACAGGATAGATTTCTATAGATACGGCGAAAGCGAGGAAAGCAATCAAGTCGAGATGACCAATGATAATCTGTTTATCGCTATTTTACCTATGACGACATTGTCAATTTTCATTAGCAACGCCACATGCCTCCTTACTTTATAGTGATAATTTACCATCTCAAGCGAGTAGTATGATATGAAAAATTATCACAAAAAAAGATCAAAGTAAAATACACAAAATAGCGATAATATAGTTATATACATTAATTGTTTCATATCTTATAGTTCCCTTTAGTCATTTTATCATTTGTGAACATTATATTGCCATTGTGTTGCCAGACTACTAATCACATTTTTAAGGGAGAGTACATACTACATCAGTTATATATCCACCCATCTTGTCCCATGTCTATTTCCTGTTTTTTAGGTGAAATAGGTGTCATGATCTAAAATATGATCATTAAATTGAGAATGTAATACACAACCGGGTATTGTAAACAATGTGGTGAATTATGCCTGAGGTCTAAGAACTTTTATAAACATGATAAATGTATATGTTAAAAAACTGATGGACCTTTCAAAAGTTTTTTTTTCTTCAAAAAATTATTAGAATAGCAAAAAATATGTTA
Organism: Mytilus galloprovincialis; assembly: GCF_965363235.1. Lineage (NCBI taxonomy): Eukaryota > Metazoa > Mollusca > Bivalvia > Mytilida > Mytilidae > Mytilus > Mytilus galloprovincialis. Next base: position 74,345,768 of record NC_134845.1, on the reverse strand, counting down.
CAGCCTTGCATTGACTCACAAAAGAATGGGATGTTAAATTTGATACACCATGTAAAAAGAGTTCAACACATGTAAAACTTCCACATTAACGTTAACCAATGCAACACAACTTTAAGGTTTTGGTAAGTTGAACCTGTTGCAATGCAGATCAAAAATATCCTCTTCTCCAGAGGCAGCCAAACATTAATGATTTTTTGCCATTCATTTTGGTCTAGATATTTTGCACAAACAAACTACTAGATTCAAATTTCAATATATAATGTATTGTAATTTGATTTGGTCCATGAATATACATGATATTATATATTTGCCACTAGAAGATCAACTTTAAATCATTATCTATGCAAATATTTCACCTATCATCAGTTATTCTGAGTATACGGTTTACCCTCTTGAACCATAAGAAAAATATACCATTTTTTTCACTACCTTAATTTGGTCTCAAATTCATAGCTATTATAAATTTATATATAGACATAACAAAGTTGAATAAAAGTTTAATTCTTACAAACTACAAGCTTATTTGTAAGTCTTTACATCTTTATTTAAAACCTATCTCTATATTGATTTACCTTTATTATAACACAACTATTTTGTTCCCTAATAACATAGAACATTCATCATGTTGTAAACATTCTTCATGTTCTAGTTGTATATTCTCTCAATACAAAGTTTTATAAAGTGCAAATTATTGGGTGTGTAAATTTTCTATGAGCAAACACAAATTACAAATGTTTGTATCTGAAGGATATATTTTCTTGTCAATTTGAAGAGAAGCATGCATGTTTTATTTATTCTGAGTTTAATTTTTCTGTTAGTATATTATATTCTTATTCGATATAGCAATTACAATTTTTTTGTGCTATTTTTTTCCATCTTTGACATAACTGTCATATTTCATATCTGTTTGTAAACGTGTAACTAATTTTATACAACATGACTAAATAATTAAAATGCAGTATTTCTTTTTAATTTTTATATTTTTAATGCATATCAACTTCAAGGAGTTGAAGGCTTTTTTTTTTCTTAAATAAATTTTGTAAAACCTCAATAAAACAAGCTCCTACAAGTATCTAACAGTAGACAATTCTGTCAAATAATTTATCCACCCGACTCAATAACTGCCAGATTTATGTGAATTAAGGATTAAGGAAAATATTTTCTTTTGGACGGGGTTCTAAATTGCAATTTACGGTCATGATTTACATTATATAAATGTTTAAGTACAAAAATGTCTAATTCTATTTGACCATAATGATTTACTTAAAATCAATGTTCAAGTATTATGTTAGCAGATTTGATAATTCAATTCAATCTTCAAAGAAAGGGGAGATTATCTTGTAGTGTATTCAAGCTTCTTTATATGTTGAAATGGACAATCCCTGCTTTGTCAAAATATTTGTGTTGGTACACTTTTCATAAACTATATATGAATATAAATCAAACATACTTCAGATGGAAGGTCTAAAATTCACACTTTGCTAATTAAATATTATTCTTAATAATATTTATCAAGAGGGACAAATATTTAATTTTGTGCTTTAACAAATTGAGACAACTTGTGAAGTTGTATGTTATATCTGCTTCTTAATTAGATCTGGTATTATTTGAAATCCACATTAAAATCAATCAGATATTTCATTTCATACAACAAAGACATTTGTTGAAAAAAAATTTATTCAAAATAAAATGTGTCCGTTTTAACATTTTACAGGTTAATTATTTTGAATATAAAAATTATTTTACTACCACCAATAAAATTCGAGGTCATATTTCAAGCCAATTGTATGAAACAAGATTCTTTTATATTTTTTATAATGTTAAGGAAATTATTACACCAATTCATGTATATTGTCATTTTGTTTATTTCCTTTGGTTACATCTTCTGACATCAGACTCTGACTTCTCTTGAACTGAATTTTAATATGCATATTGTTATGCATTTACTTTTCTACATTGGCTAGAGCTATAGGGGATGGGTTGAGACCTCATAAACATGTTTAACCCCGTCATATTTTGCACCTGTCCCAAGTCAGGAGCCTCTGGCCTTTGTTAGTCTTGTATTATTTTTTATTTTTGTTTCTTGTGTACATGTACAATTTGGAGTTTAGTATGGCGTTCATTTTCACTGAACAGTATATACATTTGTTTAGGGGCCAGCTGAAGGACACCTGAATTGAAGACCTGTTGGTGATCTTCTGCTGTTGTCTGTTCTATGGTCGGGTTGTTGTCTCTTTGACACATTCCCCATTTCCATTGTCAATTTTATATACATGTACATTGAATATAAAAAATTGTCTAAAGACTTTATTTTTTTAATTAGATACCCATGGACAAACAAATATTTCATTCAGTGAGTTTTGATGGCAAAGTTTAGCTTTTAATCGATCCTAGACTTCGTTCCAAAAGTTAACAAGATGGTGACATTGATAAACAATCAACACAGAATCATGGAGCACATGAAAAAAATAAGTTAGTTGATAGAGCAATATTTAATTTGTTAAATATTGTCCATGCTCTTTCATTTAATTTTGTAAATCAAACTATCTCATAACAGTTGTGGAATGATTTGATGATTGTTCTTACATAGAATCAATGAATTCCCTTGCACTTATGTTGTGCAGTTGTCAAAGTTTATTGAGAGGTCTTGTGGTTAATAGGTCACATTAATATAGACGTATTGACGAAAAAGAGTACATACAGGAGGACAATAATTCAACAGCACAACATAGATAAAATAAGGGATTTTCTTTAACAAAAAAGTCCATGTTTTATTGAACAAAAATCAATAGCCATTCAAGTTTATAAAACATATATTCATTTTTTTTTCATAGTTTGAAGTTTCATACATGACTTTAAAGAACATTTTGAAGGACAAAGTTGAGAAATTAAACTATTCATTGACATATTTAATATACCAGTCAAAAGGGTAATTTGAAATTACATTTTATTAATTGTGTGTTGGACAGGACAATTATATCATGTAAGAACATGTGGAAGTCAACTTTGTAATTATGCAAGGTTTTAGAAGTTAAGAATGATATCCAATAGATTTTTTAATATAATTGTTAATTCTGATTTTTTTATGGCAATTTACTCAATCCAATAAGCATTTTTTTTTGAAAATTCATGATGCAAATTATAACATTAGAAAATGTCTAAATACAAACATTTCATGTAAGGCATCAATGAGTTGTCACCCATATGGAATTCCAAAATTTGTGTTATCAAGCTGCTTTTTTAACAAAATTTTCTTATACATATTATACAAACTCATGTAAAACATTTCAGCATGTTCAAGATATATAGCATTTAAAATTTAAAATAAAGGATTTTTGACCAAAACATTACTTTGAAAAGATTCGACCATAAAGTCTATCTAACATGTCTAAAGTAAATAACTGAAATGATAACATAACAATAAAAAAAATCAACCCTTAAGGTACAATTGCCTTGACTAAAAATTCATTTGGCTCGTTCAATTTTCTTAACTTTTGACAAAATATTTACTTTGATCCTTTGATAAAAATATGAAAATATCAAAACACTTGATTCACACACTTTATCAGAAAAAAACATTGGATATATAGCAGTTAGCATGGTTATACAAACACTAATTTTTATCATTGAGAAGCTTGATATTTCCTAAACAACAGAATGTGATTAAAACATTCAGCAGATTTTTACAGAGTTAAGTCACTGTAGTGTTATGCACCAGCTTAATGTTCAGAAAGTCGATCCTTAATTCAGTTTTATTTTTAATTCAAATTTAATAAAAAAATTATTTTGAATTGCAATTTAATATTTTTATTTAATCATGTTCACATGCTATATTCATGATATTAGGATTTAAGTTGCCAGTTTTTAAAAAACAAGAAATTTAATCCAAATAATTATATTCAACTATAAAAGTGTATCATTGTATAGCAGTACTTTTCCTGCAAATTACATACAGCATGCATGCTGTTGAAAAGGATAAATTTGCAAACATCAATATCATCTTGTTTCTAAAAATTACAGCATCAAATCCATGACACAAGTTTTTTAGAAAATCACATTCAAGCAACAAACATTTGTATATACATTTTATTATATAGCATTAAGCAGTGTTCTCCCCAGAAATTTTGGATAGCATCACATTTTGCGTAAAAAAAATAACTGTATTTTTTTTAATGTCATTTGTTGCGTCGCGTTGATGCTCTATTTCCTTTATATGTTTTAGTTTATATTGTTCAATTTATAACTGAGAATACAATTCAACTATAACCACAAAAACAGTTGTTTCAGTTTATGTTTTCTTTATTCATTTATAGTTACAGAATTATTTTTTTCCTTTAGTGGTTAAAAAGTCATGGACTCCAACAATTATATCGCTACTGCAGTTGTGAGTTAACACCCTACATAGTACATCTGTTTCAGGTACATCCAACTCCTATCTTATTTGACCATTTAGGATTGTTGTCAGTTTTCCTGCCAAGACCACAGTCTTTACGATAAACTGTTAAATCTACAGGCCCAGAGCTCATTTTTTAAATTTTTTAAGTTAGATTCTGTTGGCCTGTAGATATGATTTTTACAGGCCCAAGAGCAATTTTACAAGCCTGGGCTGCCACTTAGCGTGAAGACGGAGACCAAGGTTGATTGTTCTCTCAGGACACTCTGGCTTCCTCCTCAAATAGAAATTGACCAACACGAATAGTAAAAAGAACTGAGAGTGGTGTTTAACCCCAAAGGCCCAATCAATCATTAATTATATTACCCTGATGCTATACATGTAAAGCTCTACAGTTGTTAAAATGGTTTTTTTTTTGTATAATGACTTTCGTTTGAACAACTCTGTTAATGGAATAAATGTCGATAAACAAGAAAGGACATTATACACTAAAAAGCTGCTACCCCATCCCCCTAAATCAACCTCTGATAAACTAAATACATGTAAACCACAATTTTAAACAAGACACAACCAGATGCTCCGCAGGGCGCAGCTATATACGACCGCAGAGGTTGAACCCTGAACAGTTGGGGCAAGTATGGACACAACATTTAAGCTGGATTCAGCTCTAAATTTGGATTGTGATTAAATAGTTGACACAGCATAGGTTTCTGACACAGAATGAATGTGGTCTAATGAACTTAAAATATTTTTTTTGCCTTTGAGCAATTCACTATGCTGTTGAATATTAATCCTCTCAAAAAAATGTTTGAAGAAATTTTCTTTTTATTCATGAAATCTGAAATGAGAAAAATTTACCCCCCCCCCATTTTTTTTCACATCCCCCTTTCCCTTTTTCCAAAACTGATCTCAACTAGATATCATTGAGATGGGAGCCATCTCTGTGGGCCCCGCTGTGAATAATGTGCATTAAAAAATTGTATCTTTACCATAGGACATGGGTTTGTCAACTGAAATCAAAGTTTTTGACCTTGACCTTTGACCTAGGAAGTTGTAAATACATTATGACACACCCTTTGGTGTTGGTTTATAAACATGTCAAGTATAAACTTTGAAATGATAACGGTTCTCAAGATATAGAGCGGACACGATCTTTACCATAGGACATGGGGTTGTCAACTGAAACCAAAGTTTTTGACCTTGACCTTTGACCTAGGAAGTTGCACATAAATTATGACACACCCTTTGGTGTTGGTTTATATACATGTCAAGTATAAACTTTGAAATGACAACGGTTCTCAAGATATAGAGCGGACACGATCTTTACCATAGGACATGGGGTTGTCAACTGAAACCAAAGTTTTTGACCTTGACCTTTGACCTAGGAAGTTGTACATAAATTATGACATACCCTCTGATATTGGTTTATATACATTTCAGGTATAAACTTCAAAATGATAACGGTTCTCAAGATATAGAGCGGACACAATCTTTACCATAGGACATGGGGTTGTCAACTGAAACCAAAGTTTTTGATCTTGAACTTTGCCCTAGGCAGTCATTCATAAATTATGACACACCCTCTGGTGTTGGTTCATATACATGTCAAGTATAAACTTTGAAATCATAACGGTTCTCAAGATATAGAGCGGACACGATCTTCACCACAGGACACAGGGTTGTCAACTGAAACCAAAGTTTTTTTACCTTGACCTTTGACCTAGGAAGTTGCACATACATCATGACACACCCTCTGGTGGTGGTTAATAAACATGTAAAGTATAAAGTATGAAATCATAATGGTTCTCTAGATATGGAGCGGACACAAAAGTGTTACGGACGGACGGACGGACGGACGGACAGACTGATCACTATAGGGTACCCGCCTAAAGGCGGGGCCCTAATTAAAATTCCTAATGGAGTTTGCAACAATAACTACTCATTTAAATACATCATAAAATATTAAAATGTAAAATAAACGGCTTGTTATCACTGAATGGTAAAGATTTTTTTAATTTATCAGTTGGTAGTAAAAGTGAATATACATTGTATATTGTATAAAACAATGATTTAAGTTGATTCAACTACTATTCTGGACAAAGAAAGATAACTCCAATTGAAAATTTCTTGCTATTGCACAATATTGTGCAATTAGATATTTCTTGCTATTGCGCAATACTGTGCAATTGAAAATTTTTGCTATTGCACAATACTGTGCAATTGAAGATTTCTTGCTATTGCGTAATACTGTGCAATTGAAAATTGCTTGCTATTGCACAATACTGTGTGCAATTGAAGATTTCTTGCTATTGCTGAATACTGTGCAATTGAAAATTTCTTGCTATTGCACAATACTTAATATAATAATTTTGGATCCCGATTTGAACCAACTTGAAAACTGGGCCCATAATCAAAAATCTAAGTATATGTTTGGATTCAGCATATCAAAAAAGCCCAAGAATTCAATTTTTGTTAAAATCAAACTTAGTTTAATTTTGGACCCTTTGGACTTTAATGTAGACCAATTTGAAAACGGGACCAAAAATTAAGAATCTACATACACAGTTAGATTTGGCATATCAAAGAACCCCAATTATTCAATTTTTCATGAAATCAAACAAAGTTTAATTTTGGACCCCGATTTGGACCAACTTGAAAACTGGGCCAATAATCAAAAATCTAAGTACATTTTTAGATTCAGCATATCAAAGAACCCCAAGGATTCAATTTTTGTTAAAATCAAACTAAGTTTAATTTTGGACCCTTTGGACCTTAATGTAGACCAATTTGAAAACGGGACCAAAAATTAGGAATCTACATACACAGTTAGATTCGGCATATCAAAGAACCCCAATTATTCAATTTTTGATGAAATCAAACAAAGTTCAATGTTGGACCCTTTGGGCCCCTTATTCCTAAACTGTTGGGACCAAACCTCCCAAAATCAAACCCAACCTTCCTTTTATGGTCATAAACCTTGTGTTTAAATTTCATAGATTTCTATTTACTTATACTAAAGTTATGGTGCGAAAACCAAGAATAATGCTTATTTGGGCCCCTTTTTAGCCCCTAATTCCTAAACTGTTAAGACCAAATCTCCCAAAATCAATCCCAACCTACCTTTTGTGGTCATAAACCTTGTGTCAAAATTTCATAGATTTCAATTTACTTAAACTAAAGTTATAGTGCGAAAACCAAGAAAATGCTTATTTGGGCCCTTTTTGGCCCCTAATTCCTAAAATGTTGGGATCAAAACTCCCAAAATCAATCCCAACCTTCCTTTTGTGGTCATAAACCTTGTGTTAAAATTTCATAGATTTCTATTCACTTTTACTAAAGTTAGAGTGCGAAAACTAAAAGTATTCGGACGACGACGACGCAAGACGACGAGGATGCCAACGTGATAGCAATATACGACGAAAAATTAAAATTTTTGCGGTCGTATAAAAACTCATAACTTTTCATTGTGGGTTAATGTTGCCCTTGCAATGATTGATGAACCTTTCACTAAAATCCTTTGAACTCATATGTATACATGTACATTATACAATAATGCATAAGAAAATTTTAATAACTAAAAAATGTTTTAAAGTATGACAATCTTGTTAATAAAACTAAAATGTTCATGTATAATAAATTCTACAAATCTTTATCTGTCAGTAAAATTTAATGCAGTGAATTTCAAATATTGATTCAACACTCCAATCCCTAAATAAAATTTTAAATTCAAAATTATTGAATAACAAAAGTGTGAAGTTTGTATTCATTAAAAAGTTCTTAATGTCTGCTTGAAAGTTTTTAAAAGTGACAGTTCATTTTGTAAATCACATGAAGTATAATCTGATTAAACAATTTAATTTATCATCTCCTAAATGTTACCATGTTATATGTACATGAATACATTTGTATGTTAGTGGGTAAGTGTCAAGACAGTATAATTTAAATCTTGAAATTCATAGTCAAGACAATTAGTGATTCAGAATAGAAATTTTTTAAATGTTTTGTCATCAATCAGTAATTTGTTTTTTCTTGTTTTAAATGGTTTCGTTTTCATATCAGACCCTTTGAAGCATATTATTTTGGCTTGGTATTGGTTTTTCTCACTGTTGTCCTACCCTTAAGTTCGCTTACATCCATGTTTGATTATTGTCATTTGGACTCTGAACATGCTGATGGATTATTGTTTCATCCCAATTTTATTTTTTATATGAAGTATTTTAATATTGATGCACATGTACATGTATACATATTTTACATTGTAGCTACAATTTTCTTTCGAAAAATTTCAGATGCACAAAAAAATCCTCACAAACTTTTGTTTTGAAGCAACAGATAACTATCTAAACATAATGTTTTGTTCCTAAAAGTGGATTTCATTGCTCAAATATCATGCCACAAATGGAAACTATGAGAAAATAGATGTTTACAGCTGGCATGACTGGATTTATTAGTTGTCTTTTTTTCGTAAATTGCTTATACCATGTTTACCAACATGACCAAGACAATAATCTAATTTACATTTTGATCATGAAACACAACTATACAAACATGACACAATTACAGAGTTTATTTCTGGATGTAATGTTAATTAACATGAAAAATGCTTTTTACAATATATGGACAATTGCTACAATGTTTATACATATCAAATAATTTCATTACAACAAACGAATGCTCAATGTTTTAATTTTGTTTTTTCGTATTATAAATTCTACATACATGAAATACATGTAGCTATTTTCACTTTGACATATAAATGTTTTTGAATGATATGTCTCAAATATTGTTAGCTTATTCAACTACTCTCTTCTGGAAAATCAGTAACTATTTGATTAATTTATGTTGACAGTGCACATTTTCATAGTACATACATATACTTTTCAAAAGTAAATATCAAATTTCACTATATTGATGGTGCCAGTACTAGTAAAACAGCCATTTCTATTATTATTATTAGAAACAGGATACATGTATTTTGCAGTTTAAATCAAGTTATTTTAATCAGAGTGCACAAAAAAACAATTTGCACCACTGCCTAAAATGGTATCAGGTCTGATTGCGCCCAATACACTTTCGCACCCTACATGTTTGCACCTCGAACGTTCGCACTAAAGGTCCGTTTGCACCCAATTTAAAATGAAGTTCCAGTTGAATAACTAGAAAATCATGATTGTTGTTTTAAATTGCTCAGATGTAAATACTGCTTGTATTTAGCTTCGTATAAATAAACATTGAAAATTTTAAATGAAAAACACAAAAGATAAGTGTTTTTAACAGATTGGCCCCTTTGATCTGAAACAATTAAACAAAAAATTATAGCAATACACTAACCAAAAATGATTAAAATTTAAGATTTATTCCATACCAAAAATCCCCCTTGTCAGAATCTCACTTTATTTAGAAACAATGATTAAAAATATTTTAACAAACACTATCCAAAACATGATTAAGATTTATTCAACACAAAAAACACGTTGTCTCACTTTATTTTGAAACAATGACAACAAATATACTAATAGGAATACACTTTCCAAAACTTGATTACAAAGTTATTAAACACAAAACCAATAAAATTGGGCGCGAACATGTAGGGTGCGAAAGTGAAAGGGCGCGAACACGTAGGGTGCGAAAGTGAAAGGGCGCGAACGTGAATGGCCGCAAACGGACCCGGATTCACCTAAAATAATACAGTCTGTGTAACACCTGCATCTGTCTCTTACAAGTGTGCATGTATTTTTACAAAAAATGTACATGTAAAATAGCTAAATTCTAATTAATATATATAATAATTCAAGGACTAAAAGTAAAAAAATAACAAATTCAAGAATTCCTTTATCATGTTTATTTTTAAGCAATTATTACCATGATAAATTAAAAAAAAAACTATGGATTTGTAAAAATCAATTTGAATAGCATTTGTTAGTTTGTTTAGTTTGATTAAACAGAATATAACATTTTCAAAACTTAAAACATACACAATTACAACCTTTAATACAAGTTTTAATACATTTTGTGTAGATTCGGTTGACAATTCAACACTCTCCAGAACTATTTAAGCCTTGGGAACAAATAATGATGCTAAATAGTGTAAACAAATACCTCATTACACTGTTTACAATTGACACTTAAAGTAATAAATTTAAGATTTAAATATCTAATGACATCTTGGACATGCCCATTCATGAAATATGCAGTTCAACTTACCTAAATTTGCCAAACTTTGTGCTCGAAGTTTTTGTCCTTCAATCTCCAGTTGTTTAATTTGATCTAATAAATCGTTTGCTTTAGTTTTGATGGTGCTGGAGTTTCTATTCCTTGCAGGACTCGTTGTGATCCCGTATGCACCCGAAGCAATCACGTTTGTGTGGGTCAAACCACCGCTCGCCATTTCCATTATATCACTTGTAATCTAGGAAGATAGTTTTACTTAAACAAGTTATGGACAAGGTCCATTTAAATAATTATTGAAATAAATGGCCAATAATACTGCAAAACCTGAGGGGAACCCAGTTTCACACGAGTGGCGTCTTTGACAACAAATGGTGGAATGTTTTCATATTTCGAGCGCCAAGGCCGGAAATGTGGGCGGTACTTCAAGGGAGATAATATCTTCTAGCTATTTAAAAAAAAAAGCAGTACGTGGATAACATTTTAAAATATTATGAATTTAAGAACAATTAGAATTTTACACCCTTAGCCACTTCTTCTTCTTCCAATAAAGTGCATTCCTCTAGTTTAGTATTATCACACTAACAGTAGCTATTGCCCATGCTTGGGTGTGACAGCAAAGGTGCAAGACTTGAAATGTTTAGGCAAAATTTGCTCATGATTTTGTCGGCTCCGATAAAAATATCTTAAATGAAGCCGGCAAAATAGCCTATTTCTATAGAAATGACTTTTTGACAGTGTCAGCAATACATAGTTAATTTGTTGTTGGTGCTGTAAAAATAGAAAATATGTTATTTTGCCGGCTTGAGGCCGGTAAGCGAAAGCAAAGTTAAAAACTTTTTTATTTACACAAATATCAAAACTGACTTTTATTTCAAAAGCAAGTTAAATTTATTTTTTTTTTAATTTTTTGAGCTAAGATAAGATAAGATATTTTTATTCCAATTAAAGGGCCCATGAAGAGCAAAGTAGTTTATTACCAGTGGCGGATTTACCGGGGGGTAATGCTAAATTATTTTCCTAAGATCTATTTTGGAACTGAATCTGGGAATTAATAAGTTCTTTAAATGCCCGAGCATACAGTTATATTTGTTTATTTTTATTTTTTCAATTGCCATGTACATGTATGAGGCTAAAAAAGGTCACCATTTGTAAGGATATGAAGGTGTTTTACAGATATTAGAATAATGTACAAAAAAGTAAGTCTGGAAGCAAGGCCAAAAAAATATAGAGGTGATGAAGAAAATATTGATTGATTGTATGTTGTTTAACGTCCAGTGGCAAATATTTGATGCATGTTGAGGACAAATATAATAACAGATCAATTGGCAGGAAAAGAAAGTATAAAGTGAAATAGTAAAAACAATTAAAAAAAATATAGAAATATAGAGATATAGAAACGATGATTTGACCCTCCCCCTTTTAAAAAACAACAACCAAAGAACAAACACTCACACTCGCATATACCGTATATACATCTCTAAAAAATCTAAAATTTTGGTTTCATGGTGCCCCCCCCCCCCCCCCCCCCCCCAGACATCAAGGTTCTGGATCCGTCCCTGTCTACAATGATTTTGATAATTGACACAGTAATGTTGAAATGTGAATCAAATATAAATATGAATATAAAAGTATCTCAATTCTAATATGTTAAACCACAGCTAGATCAGAGCCACACACATATTATAAAAAAAAGACATAACAATTATATCTAATATTAACAGGCTTGAAATATTCTCAACGTACGTGTTAAAAAAGCAATATCGATCTGTACGATATTGATAGCTTTCTCAGTTTAAAACATTTATTGATATAAATTGCAATACTTTTCTATACCTCTAGGTTTTCTTAAATAAAAAGCCAATTAAATTTGGCTCTTGCTTAACTTTTCAAATTTTTCAAAACCTATTAAAATATTATTATAACGTTATTTTCTTAAAAAGTTATAAAGGGACATTGACATATAAAATGTTCTTCGTCTTCAACTTTATCTCTGGTGCATTTTTTACATAATCTTTGTGATTTATCTTTATATTTTTTTTTGCATATTTTCCGTGTCTACTTTAAGGGTGTGTGCACTTGTTCTGATTTTGCACAGTCTATATTTAAATTCTTTTGATTGCTGATATTTTTCTGTACCATAACAATGTTTAATTGAAAAATAGGTCATGCGTTTACTACCTGATTCAACAGTATTTTCTCTAAATTATTTCCAATGATTCTGAAAATTTGTACATATTTTTTTCTTAACAATAGTACATAAACGGCCAACACTTACACTGGTAAGTCTATAGTTCTGTCATTATATAGTCAATACTAGAAAACCATGTAGTGATATTGTTTGCATGTAACTTTTTATGCGATTGACTTTGTTATATAGTATAATATTATCAAATTATAATGCAATGAGATTTTTAACTTTTATTTTTCTTTATAACACACAATTAAAAATCTGAGATTTTATTCTTTACATGCATATATATACATATCATATAGCATTAGACAGTCACTGACTGATTTTAGAAATAATTACAACTACATATTCGGATATGAATTCATTGCAACAAATGAATGTTGAATATTTTTATTTTGTTTTTATTTTTCTTGCTATACATTCTATTACTAGTAGTTATTTATACTTTTAAGCGATTATTAAATGATGTAACTTTAGCTGTTTACTTATTTAACTTCTGGTACATCAGTAATCATTTGATTCTTTTATGTTGATATTCACTTTTCAAAAGTAAATATTAAGTTTCACTATTCACAAAGATCCTACAAATCAACAAATTCACCATATAACTGGTGATGTATTCACAGTCCACCAAAGATTGTGGTAGGATGTTCCATATATCCGTATGCTATCTGAAAAGAAGGAATGCCTGCATGTCGCATATTGAAGTTTTGGCATACAGTATGAGAAATCGTGTTGTATGTCCTCTACCCACAGATGGTGTATTATGTAACTCTATATAGCGTGTCCTCTACCCACAGATGATGTATTATGTAACTCTATATAGTGTGTCCTCTACCCACAGATGATGTATTATGTAACTCTATATAGCGTTTGGTATTGCTACATACATGTAATATTCTGTAATCAAGTTACTGCTTTACACTTGGTCCTTCTCTCGGCTAGTGATTGCCACTATAGACTTTTTATATATAAAAAAAAGAAGATGTGGTATGATTGCCAATGAGACAACAGAAATTAACAACTATAGGTCGCCGTACGGCCTTCAACAATGAGCAAAGCCCATACCGCATAGCCAGCTACAAAAGGCCCCAAAATGACAATGTAAAACCAATTCAAACGAGAAAACTAACAGTCTTATTTATATATATATAAAAAAAAAAAAAAATGAACGAAAAACAAATGTGTAACACATAAACAAACGACTTAGCATTTTATGCATGTATGTTCGTGACACTGCTGTTTTTTTTTTTGGTAGTCGTTCAATACAAACCGGGCTGATCTTCTTTGCACACTTTCTAATTTCTATATGTTAAGGTTGGTGAACGGGTCCCAAACTGTCTGAACATGCATATACTCAAACAATGGTATAACTATCGTTGTGTAGCATACAACTTTTGTTTGTTGGGGACAGTGCTGAAGATTTCTTTGGATGAATGCCCTGGTTGAATTAGCCTGTTTAACTATACTAGTATTTGCTCTCTATGTGTGTGTTCCAATTAATGTTTTTCGTGATTGTTACGCCTAAATATTTTGCTGAGTCAACCAACTCTAAAATATGCCCATAAAGGTTGTAACTGGTGGGATGCTGCTTGCATTTGTTGGTTACGCGTATAGGAGTTTCCATTTCCATTTGCCAATCAGATTCATATCTGAGCAAGTTGTTCATGTCTTTTTATAGTAGGTGTGAGTCTGCATCATTTTGGATACTTCTGTACAGTACGCAGTCATCTGCAAATAAAGTTGCTTACATTTATTGTATTACTAAAAAAAAATCCTTTATAACCAGAGATTACTTAAACACTGTGTTAAAATACTTTCAGTGAAATTAGAACAAATGAATGTTCATGATTTTACCAATAAATGAAATATCTGATAAAGAAGTGTTGTTACTTTAAAATATACATACTTAATCATGGACTATCGAAGGAAGGGATTTCATTTTTTTTTTAAATCGGAAAAATATGATAAAATGTGCCAAAATTCAGAAAACAAATATAAAATGCATATATTTTTTTTAAATCTAATTTTACATCACGGTTCTAAAATGAGTAAAGAAACGCTTCGTAAGAAATAAATTCGTTTTCTATTTTTAACAACAAATGAATATTTTTTATATTGCTTCAATAAAGTATCTTTGTGAAATACTTTCTGAGTATCCAGGAAAATAAAGAGAATATAACAAAATATAAACATTTTTTTTCTTCAAATAGAAAGGGTGACTGGGGTATAGAAATATGGTCACTTGGTCTTCTCCCGACCGGCAGTAAAACGCTTGCTGAAGTGGGGCGTCCGTTTGGCTGTGCGGGATGTATCAAGTTCGCAGTCACGTCCGGTCAGAAGGGGGACGTTAAATCCGATGCCTCGTGTAAAGAGAGTGCCACGCTCTTTGCACGTTAAGAACCATTGCAACAACTCTTTGAGGGGTCCGTAGGTGGCCTGTTGCAAGGCAAAATTTCTGTCTCTATCCAATATACCCTCATTTTCCAGTGGCAGTCCAAATTTCCCCGACCATCATCCTAGATGGCCTCTATTACAACAACCTACCTATTGTATTTATTGTGAACTTGTTCTCTTCCTGAATATGAATGAAATATTTGCCACTGGACGTAAACAATTTCTTCAAATATATCAGTCTTTTTAAATTTATGAAAAATACATTTTGAGATACTGTTTTGTTCTTTCATAACCCTTCGATTTTCCTTTATAAACATAGCATACACATCTAGATATTTTAGTTTTTACTCGGAGACATAGTATATATAAAATTGAGAATGGAAATGGGGAATGTATCAAAGAGACAACAACCCGACCATATAACAGACAACAGCAGAATGTCACCAATAGTTCTGCAATGCAGCGAGAAAATCCCGCACCCGGAGGCGTCCTTCAGCTGGCCGGATGTTTTCGATTTTAAATGTAACTGCTTTGTAGGAATAATATATTGAAGCAGTTTCCATCTGAACATTTCAACTTGTTTTCCATTAACTTTTTAAATATAAAATCGTATACAAATGACATATATGGTATGTATTCTAATTTAAAATATCTTGTCCAAATGTTGATACCGATTGGCTTTTTATAAAAAAAAAAAATTATCTACCAAAGTATTCTAGAGTATTTTATTGTTGATATCTTTTGCTTCAATTTGTTTATTTTGCCATCTTAATTTAACCTTTCATATATTGTTTATACTGTTAACGGAGTTTTTTTTAAAACTTGCATCCATTCTTTTGGGATGCAAGATTTTAACATCTTAAACTCTACAACCCAGCTTGGTTTATTTATTAACTTTTTTAAAATAAAACTTTCGGATAAATTTCCTACACAATCCAATATGTCATTAATATAAACGAATCCACTTTTAACCCAGTTCGGGAAAAACAAGCTTTTGTTGCGATATTTAGTATATTTATTTCCCAAAATAATCTGTTTTCTTATTTCCGAAAAGTGATCAGAACATGTTTCTAAATCTCCTCTTGTTTTAACACAGCTTGAAATTAATTGTAAATAAAAATCAGATATTTTCCAAAGTTCATTTATTGATTTAATATTATCTAAATTCTTGACAAGACTGTTTTTTCCAGGATTGTTAAAATATTTAGTACGAATAATCTTCTAATTCGGCAGGTTGGTTGTTGTTAACTTGGAGACACATGAGGCTTTCAGTGCTTTAAAATAACTGTCAAAATCAATGATTCGTAACCCCTTTTTTGGTATTCACCTATCAGTGTCGGTTTCTTTTCACTTTGTGATTTTTTCCTTCCCAAGTATATTTAAAACAACAGCTTTCAATTTATTTTAGGTAAATATCTAGAACATTGCACAAAGAAGCAAACAATGTTAAAAAAATCGTTTTCTTGGAGTAATCGTTTTAGTATGTTATGAATTGAATATGAGAGAATTTAAGTCTAAGCCCCTTTTAAAGAGAAGCTGTATGTTTATGAATTATGAGTGATGATATAGATGTCATACATAGTTAAGCATAGGTCATATTTTAAATATTGCCTGTAAATATAAAGGTCATTCTTCCTTAAATATTTATATAAATATAGGAACTAAATTTCAGTGAATGCTATATTAAAATGAGCAAATTTCTTTTGACAAAAATTGCACACTTAATTCTTAATTGTACTCAGTTGCAAGTTAGCTAGTAAGATTCTGGATTAACCTGTAATTTATTTTTATTGATTAAAAGTTTAACTGATAAGTAGGAAACTTGTGACTTAATAAATGATCATATTATTTGCCAAGACAAACAAAATAGGGTTCAAGACATAAGCCCTTTTTCCTCTGTTTTATAGAACATGGGGCTATTATACTAACTCTACATTAACAATATATTGTATCACAGATGAAACGGACCATTAAATAATCTGTTATGGAGGGTTTAAGAACGGAATAATCATCTGCATCTTTTGCAATGTCGTTGGTGAAAAAGGTTAAGTGACGAAAACAGTTTTTTTTTTTTTGGGGGGGGGGGGGGGGATTTCGATCGATTTTACGCATTCTTCTGCAAGTTGGGGTATAAATCAGTTATAATTAGTTTCGAGAGTTTCTAATGTCCAACGAAACAATGTTTTGCAACATGAGATTGATTTGTATTGTGTTTTTTCTAGATGTATTTCTATTTGTATCCATCTGATGAGTTATTAAGCCTTTTCAACTGATTTTTATAGTTCATTCTCATGTTGTACTGTTACACCACTGTCCAAGGTTATGGGGAGGATTTGGATCATGCTAACATGTTTAACCCCACCACATTCTGTATGTATACATGTATGCCTGTCCCAAGTCAGGAGTCTGTAATTCTGTGGTTGTCGTTTGTTGAATGTGTTACATATTTGCTTTTCGATCATTTTTTGTACATTTTATTAGGCCGTTAGTTTACTCGTTTGAATTGTTTTACATTTGTCATTTCGGGGCGTTTTATAGTTGACTATTCGATAGGGCTTTGTTCATTGTTGAAGGCCGTGATGGGACCTATAGTTGTTAATTTCTGTGTCAGTTGTTCTCTTGTTGATGGTTGTTTCATTGGCAATCATGCCAATCTTCTTTTTATATTGTATATTTACATTTACTTTGTTTGTAATATCATTTGTTGTTAAAACGCAAACTGAATGTATAAAATTTTGACCGATGATGTACATCAAATGCTAAAAGGGGCACAAGCATTTGTTTACGAAACCAATCATCGGCACATAATGATATATATAAGTAAAGAAACAATAATGGAATGATGATGATGATGATGATGATGATGATGATGATGATGATGATGATGATGATGATGATGATGATGATGATGATGATGATGATGATGATGATGATGATGATGATGATGATGATGATGATGATGATGATGATGATGATGATGATAGGGCGTTAATTGTAGCAGAAGGTGTTTTCTATTGTAAAACATTTATAACAAATAAAATCCACATTGGAAGGGGGTTAGACCCTTCAGGACTCCGGGGTCGAGTATTTTCTAGCTTGGGATTTCGGGATTGATCCTTTCGGGATCCGGGAGTTCTTTAATCGAATTTTGGGATGTCGGGATTTAAATTTTTTTAAATTCGGGACCTCGGGATTTCATGTTTTTAAGTCCGGAATTAGAACAGCCTCCACATTGTTAACTTGTCCTCATGTTCTCGTAAAAGTAGCCATTCTGTCTAGATTTTATAAATTATTTAAATTTTGAAATAAAATGTCTGCTTTAACAAATTGTTTTACTGTTGCATGAATGATAGCCGGTTAAAGAAAATTTATTCGGCCTCCAAGTATGTAATTGTCTTTATGGACACTTAACAATTACCTTAAGAGCTGGGGATACGCCCTTTATAAAGCTACATAGATATAAGAAGATGTGGTATGAGTGCCAATGAGACAACCCTCCCTCCAAGTCACAATTGTAAAAGTAAAGCATTATATGACAAAGTACGGCCTTCAACACGAAGCCTTGACTCACACTAAACAGCAAGCTATAATGGGTCCCAAAAATGACATGAAAGGTAAATGCATTGGTGAAAATGATTCTGACACAGAAAAGACTATTTTTACGCGCAAACGGATTTTTTCCTATAAAAATGAAAAATAATTAAAATTAAAATATCAAAATTCTTGAGTGAATATTTTGAATTGGATCCAGCTTATCATATAGTTTTGTAGATGTTGGATAGATCCTTTTTTTCTTTTCTGTAATATTCTTATATTATTAGAAGGTGTGGTACGATTGCCAATGAGACAACTATGATCAGATAATCCACCAGAGTTAAAATGACAAAGATAAAAACAACCATGGTTCACTATACGGCCTTCAACAATGAGAAAAAACTTATTCAATACAGTCACTAAAAAAAAAACACAATATGAAACATGGGAAACATTTCAAATGAGAAAACTAACCGGTAACGGCAAAATTAATTCAATACAATTACGAAATACTAATACAACGAGACTATTGAATTAGAGTTATCCCTCTTCAATAACTATTACGAATCATTATTATTATCAACAATATAGAGAAAAGAAATATTCGTTTGACCATGTAGATTCGTACACATTGCAATATTAAATTTGAGAATCGATTAAGGTCTCCATCAGGGTACTCATATTTAATCATTAAATCTCCATCAGGGTATTTGTCAATAAAAAACTATATTAAATATAAAAAAGGAAGATGTGGTATGATTGCCAATGAGGCAACTCTCCACAAAAGACCAAAATGAGACCTTAACTTGCTTTTGAAATTAACTCTGACTCTATCACCCACTGTTTTTCACCAATTCTCTCTCACACGCAACGACTTTCACACCTCACTCACAATCATTCTCACACTCTCCAATTCTCACGCTCACTCATTACACGCACCACACGCAAACCCTAACTCACCCACACCAACTCTCAGCCTCATCCACTCACATACACTCACTGTTTCTAACCACTCACTGTCACCCACCCTCATCGTCATTCAGTCTGACCCTCATTATTGTCTGAACCTTTTTTTTATATTTTCATTCACTCTCACCCACACATTCACTGTCCCAAACATTCAGTCTCGATCACTATCACCCACTCACCTTCAACCTCACTCACTCACTCACCCAGTCACCCTCACCCTAACCCACACATACTCTCAACTACACTCATCCACACTCTCACCCTAACCCACACATAATCTCAACTACACTCATCCACACTCTCACCCTAACCCACACATAATCACAACTACACTCATCCACACTCTTACCCTAACCCACACATAATCTCAACTACACTCATCCACACTCTCACCCTAACCCACACATACATACTCTCACCTACACTTTCACCCACACACACTCTTTACCCCTCCCACCCACACACACATATTCACCCCACACACACACTCTTTACCCCCCCCTCCCCCCCACACACACACAAATTCACCCCAAGACATTTCAAATGGCTGTAGCAGTACATTTGTTCAAAAGCTGTGACTGCCACAGTCCATCAGGTCGAACACGTCTCTGTCTACATTTATCATTACCTGGGACGGTTAGGTACACATACCTTCAGTTTACATTCATTAGGTATGCGTACATGTGGAGAGTTATCTCATTGGCAATTATACCACATCTTCTTTCTTATATTTATCAACATGTTTCTTTACACAGATTCAGTCAGCATCAATTTTTTGTTTTTGTTTCATTTTATCCCTGGTACAAAGAGAAATATAGTCATAGAAGTAAAAAAGAGGGGCGAAAGATACCAGAGGGACAGTCAAACTCATAGATCGAAAATAAACTGACAAAGCCATGGCTAAAAAGAAAAAGACAAACAGAAAATTAATAGAACACAACATACACCATAGAAAACTGAAGACTAAGCAACACGACCCCAACAAAAACTGGGGTTGATCTCAGGTGCTCCGGAAGGGTAAGCAGATACAGCTTCACATGTCGGGCACCCGTCGTGTTGCTTATGTTATTATAAACCCGGTAAATAGTCTAATTTGGTAGGTTTATATTTCTGAAAAGCGAAGGGGATGGTAATAACGACATACAGTATATGTAAGGAACATATCCGATATCATCTGTGAAACTGTTATTCCATAACGGTCAACCAACTCGTGATAGCGTCCGTAAAGTTTACACACTGTTTTTAAAACAAAATACATATGAGTTATTCCGCTTTGTTCGACAAATTTCACTTTATTCAACTAAAACTGACAAGATATGAAAATAGCACATCAAATTCTCATCTCCGCAACCCGACTCAACAGTCTTAATAAGACTAACAGTGTTAACGTTTACTGGTGTTTGTTCAACCTAACAGAAGTTCCAAAGAAATCTTTGTTATAAACATTTTCATAATACCTATTCCTGTTGGACTCATTCATAGGGTCTTTGCATCAGGATTAAACACATTATTTTTCTAAAATCATGTGCTTACAAGATGGGTTATGTTCTTCTCATATATTTTATATTGATATGATACTAAACTCTAAACTTGAGGGAATGTGCTTGATTTTCATATAATGAAGACATAATCTTTCAATCAATTAAATTGAGGTCTGGAGCTTGCATGTCAGTAAATGTAAATGTTTTTCACGAAGTTGTGTCAGTTTGCTTAGTTTCTTCTGTTACCTATTTTGACATTGGACTCGGACTTTTGATGTGTGTATTGCTGTGTGTTTGTTTAATCTAGAGGCTAGAGGGGTGTTGAGATCTCACAAAACATGTTTACTCCGCCGAATGTTTGCGCTTGCTCAAAGTCAGGTGTTGTTTATACAAATTAAATGTATATCATTTATATTCATGAATGATCCCGCTCTCTATCTATATTTTACGCTGATGCATATACAGTGAACGTACAATTTTACAGACAAATTAAACAAAAATACTCAAACCGTATGGTTAAATAACACAAATGAATAAAGTGCCAACGGTCTACAACAGCATTATGTGATAATGAAATAAAAAGGATTGGAAATGATTGTCCAATATTTGCCAAGGGTAGCTAGCATAGTTATTTGTTTAAATATCAGATTAGCTACATATGACTTAAAATGAAACAACAAACAAAACATAGTCCAGATAGCACAAATTTTAACATGTATTGTCAAGCACAAAATATGTTGGTTAAACAAGTTTAACGTGCAAGTAATTTATCCCCTTTC
Source organism: Mytilus galloprovincialis (assembly GCF_965363235.1). Taxonomy (NCBI): domain Eukaryota; kingdom Metazoa; phylum Mollusca; class Bivalvia; order Mytilida; family Mytilidae; genus Mytilus; species Mytilus galloprovincialis. The sequence continues at coordinate 74,323,853 of NC_134845.1, read as the reverse complement.
CTAATTAAACAATTATGCATTAAAACTATATCACACATATGCAGTCACCAGCATGGTGACCATGTCTAACGAGAAAGATTGGCGAAAGATACCAATGTGACATTCGAACTCATAAGTCAAAAATATGCCTGAAAAAAAAGAAGAGGACCAACAAACAAACAACAGCACACAAAATACAACATAGAAAACTAAAGAAGAAGAAACACGAACCCTACCTGTATGGATACAAAAAAAGAAGATGTGGCATGATTGCCAATGCAACAACTCTCCACAAGAGACCAAATGACCTCATATGAATACAGAAACACGTGTAGAAGAAGTGGAGCACAGCTAGTTCCCACGGGAATTCCAAAAATTTGTTAAAACACGGTCTCCAAATGTTAAACATATGTTGTCAAACAAGCTTATCAAACATCTTTATGTCAGTTTCAGAGAATTTTGTTTATTTTGGAATAAGTATATGAATAAGGGCAAAACATGTCACAGTTTTAACCCCATGGTGATTGTTTTACGAAAATTTGCATACAAGCTTTTTTTCACTTAGTAAATTCAAATATGTATACAATAAAAACTATCGATTTTACACATTTACCTAAATGTACGGTTTCTTGAACATTTCTATTCTTATCGAATTTAACAAAAATCATTAAAATTGGAACAAACAATCTCAATCTGTATCAAGTAAAATATATCGCTTTGAAAAAGAGGGGTCAATGTTCTCGTTTTCAAGCTAACGAGTAAATTCACTCGAAATATGCACCTTTTCCAGATATGTCGCAGTTTTACGTAGTGAAACAATAGCATGTTACGCAAGCAAGATCAACATGTCGCTACTACATAAGCATGTTGTTAATTCCGTCCTATTTACATCAGGGGGCCCAACGTATGCATTGAGCTTAACTTGACTAATACTACCCTGAACCGTAATCCTAGCCCTCACATTAAATTTTAACCATGACACCAACCTCTACATTTATAAAAGATATCCATAAACTTAAAAAAGCATTTACCATTATTGCTCAAAAGGATGGAACCCCTTTATTTGTATTCTTCGTGCAAGTTAATAGCAACTATAGCTGTCCGCATAGCGGGACTTATATCCCCCTCCCAGAAATTGAATTTTAGTTATTGCTGTGGAATTCAGTAATGAGGTATGCATTTTGAGATATTTCAACTACTCATTTTATAGAATCATTGCCTTGATCTGTGTAAGATTGGCAAAAGGTTACTCAATCTGAAAAAAAAATATACTTTTCTAGGTATAGTTTTTTTTTCGCTGTAAATTTTGAAATTAAAAGTCAAGGTCAGTATGATGTCCCTACATGTAAAGTTTTATGTCAATCTTCGTGCTACAATGCAATGCTAATCGTGTATTGAAATAAGCCCTATCTATCAACTCCATATGAAATATACACGGTCTTGTGAAAGCCTGGTGCTATTTTCCACTAATTAGACCAATACCTATGTAACCGGAGAGCATTGTTTGTTTCCATCGGGACTCGAACACAGGAACTCTAAGTATCTACCACCTTCACTAGGGGAAGCAATCCCGTCACACATAATCTAGCTAATATTTCTGTTTACAAGTCCGTTATCTAGAGCAGACGTTTAAATTTATGTTACATATCACTTACATTTCATATATCCAAGTGAACTTGAAATTAAAGATACTACGGACGCAGATAAATCTGCTTCATATTTAGACCTTTTTCTCGAAATGACTACTGATGGTAGGTTGAATACCAAAATTTATGACAAACGCAATGATTTTATTTTTTTCTATAGTCAACTTTCCATTTCTGTGAAGCAACATCCCAGCGGCACCAGCATATGGAGTATTTGTGTCTCAATTGATACGTTCCTCTAAAGCTAGCTCAAAGTACGTGGATTTTGTTAAACGAGAAATACTGCTTTCTCAAAAGTTGCTAAGACATGGCTATGAATCAATCAAATTAAGGTCATCACTCAAGAAATTTTACGGTCGCCATCATGAGCTGATTGACCATTATGACAAAAGTGTGTCAGACATCATATCTGATATTCTTCCTCAGTCATAATAACCTTCCATCATTACCGAACTGAACAAAGAAATAACACGACGGGTGCCATATGCTTCCTGATTTCACTCCCGTTTTTTTGTGGAGTTCGTGTTGTTTCTTATTTCTTATTTATAACTGTTGATGTAAATGGCCTTTAATTTTTTTAGTCTTTAAAATTGAGAATGGAAATGGGGAATGTGTCAAAGAGACAACAACCCGACCATAGAAAAAACAACAGCAGAAGGTCACCAACAGGTCTTCAATGTAGCGAGAAATTCCCGCACCCGGAGGCGTCCTTCAGCTGGCCCCTAAACAAATATATATACTAGCTCAGTGATAATGAACGCCATACTAAACTCCAAATTGTACACAAGAAACTAAAATTAAAATAATACAAGACTAAAAAATGTTTACTCCTTGGTTTTGATTGTTATTGTCTTATGTCATGTATATACAAATCCCACACATTATATTCAGTACATAACACAGTTTTAGCTCACGTGACAATAGGAGTTTTCTCATCACTTTGCGTCCGTCATCCGTCGTCGTCCGTTAACTTTTACAAAAATCTTCTCCTCTGAAACTAATTGGCTAGATTCAACTAAACTTGGCCTACATCATCCTTGGAGTATCTTGTTTAAAAAAAAGAACCAAGATGACCACCATGGCTAAAAATAGAACACAAGGGGGTAAAATGCAGTTTTATGCTTATATCTCTGAAACTAAAGCATCTAGAGAAAATATAACAAGGGATAAACATGTTCACAGGTCAAAATATATCTGCCCTGAAATTTTCAGACGCATCAGACAACCTGTTGTTGGGTTGCTGACCCTTCATTATTAATGGTTTTTCAGGTGTATAGATGTATTTGGCAACATATTTCGTATCACAAACTGTGTAGTTGTGCCAAAATAAAGCTCGGAACTACCCAGGAAAAATTGGCTTGAGTCGTATTAGGTCGTAATGTTTAAACCTATTATGTTTTCCTTATGCCTGACTATCATACCACAGCACTATATAAATGGTTATGCTAACAAATGTTTTATCAGTGTAGGCCCCTTCATCATGGAAAATTACAAACATGCACCACGATCTCACTTTCTTAAAAACATTTTCACATTTAAAAGAGATATTAATGTTCATATAAAATATATTACATAAATCACCTTAAAAGTTATATATGTAAATCTACTAAATCGTTGCATTCCAAATTACCACAACAAAAAATGTGTCACATCTACATTACAATGGATGGGGAAGGTATCATACGTACTGCTCTTTGACATGGGGATAAATCACCGGGAAATCGGGATGACGAATTGTAATTTGATGAAAAGACAGAATAACAATCTTTGTGTAAAGTAATAAACCAGTCGTATCTAAGATATTAATAAATATTAACTTTAAACTTATATATTCACATTGTGTTTGCCAAAGTGAAGATTTTTCTCATCGATATTTTGAAGAACATATTAGGTTGTTCCAATGTGATCAAATAGCTTTAAGGACTTACTATATTCATAAAGTTTACTATATTCATAAAGTAAAAACGTCGCAGTTTACGAGGCTTTGTGAAGGTGATTTCAATTCATTTTTGGGGATTATATATTACAATGAAAGAAAAAATTCAACTACTTTTATTCTTTATATATGGAATAAATGTGTTCGCTGGTAAGTTTCAACTTTAATGATAGCAGATGTGTGTATGATTTGAGGGAGTGAAAACTGGGAGCCCTGGAGCAAACTCTAAGTCTGAATGAATGAAAGAATGAATGCATGCATGAGTTTTCATAAACTAACAGATGATATTGTGCACATATCTTTTCCAATTAAAAGGTATTCATGAAAAGCAATAGATGCTTATTATATATGCATATGACTGTATCAAGTTTTTTTTCACATAATTTAAGGGACGACATTAAAATTTCAATATATAGGATAAAAAACTTAATTCACATAGTTTTTTCACTGAACCCACCTTCCCCTCTCTGAACTTAATTTGGGAAAAATTTATTGACCAATATTGATATATGTAAAATCGATTTTGGATTAACAAAACCTGCAGCAATTTTAACCACCTAACCCCCACCTCTCATCCTCAAACTATTTGATTTAAGTTTTTTTTTATATCCTACATTGATCTTTTGATGTCGTCCCTTATATACAGAAAAAGTCTTAATATTTGCTTAACGATACTGATATACTATATTGTGATATACGATTTGATGTTATGAAACCGTTTAAGCAATTACCTCGACCAAAATAGCCTTCTTTTCTATTAGATGTAATACGATGCTTGGTGTTTAGGTTTATAAATCATAATGGGTCAGCACAGCTAGTTTGTGCTATTTTTAAACACAAACACCCAGTATCCATGGTATCGTATTACAATTTATAAAGACATTGAAATTAAACAAAGGCTATTTTGTTGACCGAAATATTTGTCTAGTATACGTAAAAAAAAGTATATTTCATAACATCCCCATAACATTACATAAGTTTATAAATATATCAAATTAATACCGCTGCGCAACAATTTGTAGACTTTTATATGTTTTTCCTAATCTGCGAATCGGCGGTTCGGTATACACATTAAATTTGCTGGTTGTGTTTTATATAGACTTCTATCTATCCATATATGTATATATACCCAAACTTTGCCCAATAATTCTTTCTTTCAGGTTTAAAAGATCTTTAAGATATTCAGATATTTGTTACTTAAAACGGTTACACAAATAAGTGCTTTCTTGCCACGTTTTTATCATGCTCATATCACCCCAAACGATGACTGTCATTTCTAAATTTACATTTATATGTACTAATATACATGTATCTGCAGTCTCTAATGGATGATATAATATAAACTATAACACAAGTGATTAACTTTTAAACAGGAAAGAATGAATTATTTCGAAACTTGTGATATAGTTTTTATTATGTTTATAATTTTTGGCCTCTATATAAAGACATTCATCTAGAAATTAATAATGAGGGTCGGAGGAAAACAAATATTTTCGACAAAAGAGATGATTTCAGCTTCCTTATCGTGAACTTTACATTTCTATGTAGCTTCATTCCAGCAGTGACTGCATATGTAGTATATATATTTCCCAGCTGATTCCATATTTTAGGGCTTGTATTTCCTATCATAATTTCATTGACAAAGGGTAACTGCTCACAAGGAAGCTATCAAATCAATAGTTCCCTTTGTGAGCTTTACGGACGCTATTACGAGTTGGTTGACCGTTACGGAATATCCGTTTCACAGATGAAAACGGATATGTTCCTAATGTCGTAACTACAATCATGTCCGCTTTTCCGAATGTGACCTAACTATTTAGACTTGTTACCGGCGGATTTTAATAATATGAGCAACACATGTGGAGTAGGATCTGTTTTCTCTTCCGGAGCACCTGATATTGTTTTCGTGTTGCCCAGTCTCTAGTTTTCTATGTTGTGGTTTATGTTCTATTGTTTGTTTGTCTGTTTGTCTGTTTGTTTCTTTTTCTTTTTGACAGTTTATTTCCGACTCATCTTTGAAGTCGCAAAAACTAGTAAGCTTTGTCGTGATACAAAGCTAGTTTAATCGAGATAAGAAGCTACTAAGTCTTTATAAAGGAGTTAATTGTCGTAAAAACCAGTTAGTTTAATCGTGATAACAAGTTACATAATCTTTATAAAGGAGTTAATAGTCGTAGTAACCAGTTAGCTTAGTCGTGATAACGAGATAGCTTATTTGGGATAACAAGTTAACTTATTCGTGAAAACGAGTAAGCTAATTTGTAAATAAAACTATATGCTTTCACTAACCGGATTCTTATATTTTACAGTTCTTTCCATAGTATAGAGATTTCTTGTTTTTGACATTTCTCTGGATTTTAATAGGTTAAATGAAAACAAGAGGCTGTCACAACGACAGCAAACCGGATTTATTAATATTTATTTGTGTCCTGGCAATATCACAAGAACCATTACTGATGAATTGTGAAAGTGAAAATCGTCAATATCAAATTTGACCTCCATTTTGTCATCAGTATCAACATATTAAAATTTGAAAAGCTTAGATTGAATGGTTCATGAGTAAATGCAACAACGTGAATGGAAACGCCATTTTACAATCTTTCAAGAACCATAACGCCTGAACGGTAAAAGTCAAAATCATCATTATTGAAATTGACCTCTATTTTGTCATCAGTAACAACATATAAAAATTTCAAAAGCTTTGGTTGAATGGTTCATGAGAAAATGCACGGACACGACTGGAAACACCATTTTTCAATCTTTCAAGAACCATAACTCATGAACGGTAAAAGTCAAAATCGTCATTATTTAACTTGACCTCTATTTTGTCATCAGTAACAACATATTAAAATTTGGAAAGCTTTGGTAGAACAGTTCATGCGTAAATGCACGGACACAACTGGAAACTCCATTTTTCAATCTTTCAAGAACCGTAACTCCTGAACGGTAAAAGTCAAAATCGTCATTATTGAACTTTACCTCCATTTTGTCATCAGTAACAACATATTAAAATTTGGGAAGCTTTGGTAGAACAGTTCTTGCGTAAATGCACGGACACGACTGGAAACTCCATTTTTCAATCTTTCAAGAACCATAACTCCTGAACGGCATTATCGAACTTGACCTTCATTTAGTTGTCAGTAACAACATATTGAAATTTTAAAAGCTTTGGTTGAACGGTTCATGGCGTTGTCAGTTTATTTTAGATTTATGAGTTTGACTGTCCCTTTGGTATCTTTCGTCCCTCTTTTAATGCACGGACAACATCTGATTGCCGCCAGCCCGACCGCCCGACTGCCCGACTGCCCGACCGCCCGGCCGCCCGCCGTTCATCCCCAAATCAATAACCGACATTTTTGTCACAAAAATCCGGTTAAAAACTATAATGCTGTTAAAGAAAAAAAGGATTTGTAGATCTATTTTTTTCAGTTTTTTTTTCATAATAAAACACACTAGTTCGTATGATATTTCATGTACGTCTTTCAGTTTTGTTTCGGTAAAATATAACTGTCATGCGTGCATATATAAACTAATGATTTATAAATTTACGGTAAATGGTTATGAGCTTGAAACAGTTTGTGAAAGTCCATTGAGTTGGATTAAATATAGACGATGCAACGATGATGTAAACCTCTTTGAACTGCAGGTGATCGTGGTTCCAGTCTGATTCATTAACCGTTCTTGTATGTTACTTAAATTTGCAGTTTTAGTATTTGTTTTGGTCTAGTGGTTTGTCGTACTTACGTACTCTGTGAAATAAAATGTTCAAGACGAGGCACATTTGTTGTTATCCGATAACTGTGTCATTGTTTTGAAATCTTATAGTTTATTTACCAGCTTCAGGTGTATATTCCGTATTCTGTTTCAATCATGTACTATTTGATCAGGATTTTTAGACTTTCCTGCTTTTCTTTCTTTATATAAGGGATATATAATGATGAACATGAAATTCACCGGGTTTATACAAAATTTCAATCCTGGTATCTATGAGGAGTATATTTTCATTTTTAATCCTTCTGTCGAGCTTACTTTCTTAGGCAACATAACATCTTGCAAAGCGGACAACGTTAACATTCAAATCAATTTGCAGTATGTTTTAAAAAAAATTGCATAATTTTCCACCAGTTTTTGGTGTAGTTCGTGTTGCTTAGTCTTTAGTTTTCTATGTTGTGTCTTGTGTCTTGTTTACTATTGTTTGTCTGTTTGTCTTTTAATTTTTAGCCATGACGTTGTCAGTTTATTTTCGATCTATAGATGAGTTTGACTGTCCCTCCGGTATCTTTCGCCCCTCAAAATAAACTCAAAAACTCTATCAGTTTTAACCAAATACATGGACCAAACGTGAACTAATATACATTCGATATACGATAGTAGAATATTGTAGGAAAAAGTTATGTTCATGCGATTTGTTACTACAAACATAATGTTACAATATTGTCGATGAATGTTCAGCATGGTTTCAGACCTGAAAACCTGTATCTAAACAATTTAGCGGAAAATTGAGATGGAAGCAAACGATGAATAAATAAAAAGAATGAAATATTTACGTATTGACTATATCCTCATTGTTTAAACTATGATTCATGGTCAAACTAGCCATTCGATTCTTATTTGAACTATTAGCTGAAAAAGGGGCCACATTGCTGTCTTATCAAACCGACTCTCTAATTTGTTAAAACTTTTAGACGCAGAAAGAAAGTTAAGTTTCCCCTATGTTTTACCCTGCAATTTGAAATTGACAATTTCACGTTTAGTTTCTTAATTTCGAAATGAAAATTGGCTGGGTTTTATAGAAACAATTAAGACTAAAGGGCGGACCGATCAGTGGAGCCCGAAAAATATCTTAAACGTAATAAACAGGGGTCATTAATATTACATTTTGACAAAGACAACATATACAGCTCGTCTTCATTATGTTAACCTATTATTTGTAGATAGATAGATAGATAGATACTTTATTCTCTAAAAACTAGATACAAGTTTACAGAGAAACATACAATATAAATACAGACTTAATAGTTAAGGTAAACAAATACCGTAATTATGATGACATACATGTTTATGGTGTGATAAATTGATATATATTAAGGTTCATCATAACAAATGGACAAATATGGCCGTATTTTCACCTCAAAAACTACTCTGTGTACAGACTTACCTGTGCTGTTTTGAAAGTTTTAATGCCTAGCATCCACTAGATATACAAAAGTTAAATGCATTTTGTGTTTTTGTTGGTTTTTGATGGGCATTTTTTTTTCCTTTCTGCAGAAGGTGTAAAAATAAACAAACACCTGAATTACTTTGATACTGTCCACTCACTGACTCAGATAAACTCTTTAACTCACCTATAGTTGTGAAGATACCCGTTGTCCATGTCAATTAAAGACAATCAAAACAATACAAACCGGTTTTTTACCTGAGGGTGCATCTCATAGTTGTACTACAACTTAGTTAATTTTCACACCTTTTGCATGAAGGAAAAAAATGCCCATCAAAATCCAAAAGAGATTTTATCTTTCTGAAACACAAAATGCATTTAACTTTATTATATCTAGTGGATGCCAGGCATTGAAACTTTTCCAACTTCACAGGTAAGTCTGTACTCAGAGTACTCAGAGTAATTTTTGGCATGTCAATACAGCCATATGCGTCCGTTTGTTATGATGAACTTTAAAGCGGGTGCACTTTTCTTAATATAGAGGTGTTCGATTAAAATCGACACGTGTCGCCGAATTTTTGAACAGGTCAGTAGTTTCTAGGTGAATGTTTATTTACCTTTAAAGTTGATTACCCTTCAGTAAAATTTAAAGTACTATTAATGAATACAAATGGACAAAAATAGTATGGCGTGCAAATCACGTTTATATGCACGTTTGGTCAAAGACATAAATAATCATTTATATAAGTCTATGGTTTAGTACAAAAAGGTTAATCGCTTATAAATGTATCAACTTAATCACAAAAACAAACCTAAGTTATAGGTGATACAAATGGGGATGGAAATTAATTCAAATGTGTTGAGGTGGGGAGCTATAATAAAATACATCAACCTAGATAAAAGATTGATTATTTTTTTCACCAACGAGATGTTAAATTATGACAAAGAGTAATGACAATTTATTTCTAAAAACTAGAGTAAAAATAGTAAATGACAATTGCAATGGAATATAAATTTGTTAAAACAAGCGAATATCTTAAAAAAAATCATTTCGTAGTTAGTAGTTATACATTATTCTCGAATATTTATACTTCAAATACAAAGCAAAAATTTGGTGGTTTACAGTCGATTAGTAGTTTTAGAATGAATTATATAGTCTAGTTATTTCTGGCGTATACCGGTATTATTATCTAATATCTAATTAGACTTAGAAAATTTAGTAGACTTTATATTTGCAAACTTCGTACTTGCAATATCAAATTTCCGATTGAAACAGGGAGATGGAATAGAATTCCAGAAATTGAAAGAAAATGTAAGCTTTGTAAAACTGGTCTTGGAGATGAGTATCATTACATATCACTTTGTAACAATGCTGATGTTGTTAAAATAAGAAATGCATATATTCCTAATTACTACAGAATCAACCCAAATATCAATAAACTTTATGGAATGCTGAAATATTGCAATTTACATGTATTAACTAACCTTTCTATTTTCATACAAAAGGTTGAAAAACTACTGCTCTCTCTGTAAATCAGCACATATGAATATATTTATATATGTTACACCTTTTGTTACTATCCACTATTATTTGATTGTGTTCATGTGACCACGTGGTTATTTAAGCTTACATATTGCACGGACTTTGTGTGGTATGGTCAATAGATTTAGTATACATTTAGCTTTGTAAAAATGTTTCATTGTATGTATTCTACTCATTTCACTTCTATGTTATTTGTAAATGTATGTGTATTTGTCGCTCCTGTTACGCAGGAAATCTGCGTCTGAGTGTATTTTGAATAAACAGTTAAACAGTTAATTAAATAGAGGTACCACGATAATTAGAATTTGCGTTGTGTTGCCAACTTAATATTTGGAAAGGTAAGTAATCAGTGGGTCAATGTTATTTGCGTTGTTTATAACCTTTGTGCACCATTTAAAGCACTCTCTAAGGTAAATTCGATAATGACTGCAAACGAACAAAAAAAGAATGACGTGAAAATCACGTACAAAAGAGGGACGAAAGATACCAGAGGGACAGACAAACTCATAAATCGAAAATAAACTGACAATGACATGGCTAAAAATGAAAAGGACAAACAGACAATCAATAGTACAAATGACACAACATAGAAAACTAAAGAATAAACAACACGAACCCCACCAAAAACTAGGGGTGATCTCAGGTGCTCCGGAAGGGTAAGCAGATCCATATGTGGCACCCGTCGTGTTGCTTATGAGATTACAAATCCGGTAAATAGTCTAATTCGGTAAGTCATATTTATGAAAGGGAAGGGGATTGTAGTTACGACGTAAGGAACATATCCGATATCATTTGTGAAACGGTTTTTCCATAACGGTCAACCAACTCGTGATGGCGTCCGTAATACAAATTGTGTCACACAATATATCCCTGTATTTGTATCTAATTTGGTAATAAGGTAAATCTTAAACAAATTATATCACTATTAATGGAAACTGGGTTCGTAGTTGATACAAATGGGGATTTTTATTAATCTAATGATGTGATAGGGAGTACAATATTATTGATAATTCAGAATCTTCCTCGATAAAAGATTGATTTATTTACTATTCAACTATTAAATAATGATTAGGAATAATGTTTCTGAATTCACTTAGAAACATTTTATAACAATTTAACATAAAATACATTTATGAATAGCATATCAATAAAATAGAATGCATTTTTTGCATTGCAATACTACTCAGATAAGATGATAATTATACGTTGCTTACGTAGGCATTAGTACAAGTTCACGACTGGAAATTTGGTAAGATATAGGACGAGAGCTAACAACATGAAAATTTATGTTATATTAAAACATATTTTTCTAAATCAGTTAGATAAGGTTTAAACAAAGTTACTATATTTTTATACGTATATAACATATATTGAATTGATTTAATAGAAAAAAAATTAACAAAAATTCTTCTGCGAAAAGAAAACATTTTCTATCTTTTCCACACTTCGGTTGACGATGTCATTATAGTTCTTTCACATCAATAGTTTAATTGACTGTTTATGGATGGTTACTCAATACGTATTCAAATAAACTTTTAACTTATATAAACCCTGAAATAAGAGTAGGTTTACCTAAATGGCCATTTCCTGATTGGTATCTCGGTCACAATCTCGGTAGGTTCTTAATATTTGGGGAACACTGGTAAAAAAAATCAGGTGACCTTTTATAGAAATATTTTACTTAATATCATAACCTTAAGGCATTTAACTTTTATAAATTTTATAGACATATATTAGAAATATTCTACTTCAACATCATAACCTTAAGGCATTTAAGTTTTCCAACTAGGACTACAATAACCTTTTATAGAGTTGTTATGAGGTGATTTAAGGTCATTGGAGACAATAGTTTGAAATGAAACAAACTACTGCACATATTTTATGCTTTATTCATACAATAAGTATATTTACCGGTAAGTGTTAAGACTTAATTGTATATCTGTAAAAAAAAATCGCAACGATTGAAATATCTGTTCTTGTTTCATGAAAAGATTATTTATATTTATAAGGAAAATGAAAATAATTCAAATGACGAAAAAAACAACAGCTTTATAGCTATAGATAAATAAAACTTCTTTCGAATATAGAATGAATATTAGATATGTTTCACTAATCTTTTCAAAGTTTTAATTGTTAAATAGATTACTATGAATTGCCGTATTTCGGTATCATTTGTGTTATATACTATTGTCAAACAAAATATTGTTGATCAATTTAAACATAAATGTCACACTGACGTGCTTGAATCGTCAAAAGCTTAAAACTATCGTATGTATAAAGAAAACTGTGAATTTGAATAATATCTAAAAAAAAATTAGATGATAGAAATATTATTTCATTATTAGAATTAAGAATAGGAAATCATAGATTAGATGGCAAAATGTTGCAAGAGAAAATGGAAAATGCTTAATTTGTAACTCTGGCGATATCGGAGATCAATTTCATTATATTTTTATATGCTCTGTATATAATGATCGTCGTAAGCAGTTATTGATAAAAAGTTATACAAATCAACCAAATTCGTCCTGAACTGATGAATAGTAAAAATCCATCTGATTTGAACACTTGTGCAAATTCCTAAGACTAGTCAATATGCATGTAGGCTCTCCTGGGTAGCTAATATACTTGATATAATTTAGTTTAATATGCATACTATAATTTATGATGTTTGCCTCTCGCTTACTTTCGTATAAATGTTTTATGTCTGTACATACACATTATGTGGTATTTATTGTGTGTATCTCTATACCAATGTAATTTGGTTTGTTGAGAAATAAAGATATATAGTGTCAGTGTGGATGATTCGTAGAATTTGTATACTAGAGGCAGAGCTCAGCATTATTTAGACCGAATTCTTCTGCCCCTATACTGTATATTTTTACTAATTTACATTTGTTTTTTTTTTTTATGAATTTTGCTATTTTCTAATTTTTTTTTGCAATATAGAAACAGAAATTCAAAACAGGAGGCACACGAAAATGTAGAAAAACAGTTTATCTTTAAGTGTATACAGGCATGGATATCTGACAAGTACAGAATAAGCGAAAAATGAGCGCAAACAAATTGTCCGCGATCTCCTGTTTTGAATGGGCACTGCTTTCATTCTCTATATAGAAAAAAAAAATAAGAAAAAAATAACAAAATAACAAAATAGCAAAATTAATAAAAAGCAAATATAATTTAGTAAATATATGCATTATAGGGACAGAAAAATTCGGTCTAAGCATTTTTAGGATATATCACACATCAATATTGTGTGAAAAGATGAATATTTAAGAATAAATGCCGCTTTTTTAGCGGCTTATCAATATAACGATTTGATTTTTTCATTAAAAGTGTATCTGAAAATTTTATCACATTTTACGATCATTTTTTTATATAAAAATAAATTGACAGTTATATTTCAATTTTTTTATGGAATCCTCAAACCTAACTTCTTCAGTGTAAAGGTTGGTTATGACCACCCAATAAACAGTTATTTTTCCTTTAATGGAACTGCTGCATATAATTTGATAAGTTAATCATGATTATGGTGTCATCTTTTGCATTTCAGTTACATCAGCGCCTGTATTAACCATGTTAATGGGAACATGTGAGGACAGCGGTGTTATGCTTGCAGGTGCCGAAATCGATTGTAAATATTTAGAAAATCCTTCTGCCTATAATATCCATAAAAACCCCGAACGCTTTTGTATGAAGTATCAAAAAGAATGTTGTGTAACTTGTACCAGGCTAAAACAGGTAATTGTTTAACAAAAAAAGTCAAATAATATCCTTAAATGTACAACGAAAGAGACTCATAAAAACGGTGTACACTCAAACAAACAAGTATATCTTAAAAAAAATAATCTGAAACTCTCTGCTTGAATGACGGAAAACTTTTCCGTTTGTTTTTATTTTGGCGCATTTGCCATTTTTTTCGTGTAAATTCTAAGGTTTATTGTATTGCGTCGATTATAAACAGTTAAGTTTAATCGAACGTATGCGATGAATGCAATTATGTACACTAATACGTAAACTCCGATATGTTTAGTTCAATTGTATTCAAACTGAGGTTTTCAAAACCGATAGCAGTGTTGGTGTTCTTTTTCAACCATTTAATTTATTATTCTAAAATTTAAAACTTTTGAATTTCAATAATTGTGACCTATGTGATCATTCCAGAAACATTATTCGTTCGCATGGAAATAAGAATCAAACTTTTTTGCCACATTTAATCATAAGAAATTGCACATGTTTTTCAATATGATCCTTCATTTTTACTCTAAAATGGTGATGATTTTGTCCGCTTTTTTTTAATTAAAAGAGAACAGAGATACAACAAGAAGTCTAGAAAAATTGACAACACCAACCTGAACTGGAAAAGATAAATTATAACAACTAAAATTGAATAAAATGTATACAATTCAGGGAAACAAATAAATATTCCAGAAACCAAATATATAATATCAAGTAGGATCACTCACGACACTTTTGAACACACTGAACCGGAGAATACACGTTAAATAAAAGATCCCTCGGTTCTCAGCCACGACATAGTATATTTCTTCAATATGGGTGCATCTCTGCTTATTTATTTGTATGCTTAAACGGTACGTTACTTACTTAAACATAACTTATCTAATGTTTTCAGAATGGTTACTACACAACAAAGAGTACAGCTGCCTCTCACACTTCGACAAAGGCATCAATTCAAATATCAGGTAATTTTCATTTACATTGAGATTGCATTAAATTGTTTAAAGTGCAATTTCGTACCTATAGTGTTGCCATTTAAATAATCATTATAGCATAAACCTGTCAGTAGTTTTTTTTTCGTATCTTTACATTAGTACTCAATGTTCTACAACTTCGTTCTTTATTTGCATGTCCTTTTTAAATTTTTTTTCTTTTTGAGCGTCATTATTTAGTTTTTTGTCGACGAAACGCTCAAATTGCGCAAATACAAAATTTCAATACTGGTATCTATGATCATTTTATTTATAATCCAATCCTTAAAATGGGAGTTATATTGCAAACACATTGTCAGCCAACTTGCCTGTTCACCCCTTCTTTATTTCAACAAGTACTGCAATTTCATGATATTAGAGAAAACAGAAGAAACACAAAACGACTTCCTACAACACAGGAAGACAGAACAAGACTAATGATCAAAATCCAATAAACGTTAGACCAAGCCATCTATCTGTGCATAAGTCACAAAACGTACAAGATATGAATGAAAGTTAGTCCTGGCGCTATGTACATGCTCAATAATTTGAAAACAAATACATTTTGTACTTACGAATATCCACAGCTAAACCATATACACATTAATTAGAAGGTTTATTACGGTCTATTCTTTAAATTTCATTTCGAAAACTTGACAATCTTTCTTAAACGTGTGGAGTTTGCCTCTTTAAACATAAAATTTCCATAACGCCACTATCTATTTTTCTTCATCTTTGAATGAATATTTCTACTGACTTATAAAAACGGAGGAATCATTTACGCATTACCTGTCATAGCTTGGGGAGGGGCATTTACCAATTTAAACTGACAAAGCACTCATAAAATCATCATTAAATTCAAACCTCAAATTGCGAAATAGACTTAAACTTTTCAACCGCCGATAGATCCTATTTGATCAATAGATGATCCTTTTCAATTCTCTATGAAATATTTTATTTTAAATACCGTTTGGCAATTAAAAAAGAGATTACTAAAGTTTCTGGTATCATGATACATAATAATAAAATCACACTGTCCAGTGTTAAACATCATTATACTTAATCATAAACAAAATTCTATTATATTGGTTACAGAACAACCGACAGAGATGTGCAACGATACCGGAGTATGGATAGACGGCTTAGTTGAATGTAGATATCTGGAACGACCTTCTGCCTATAATATCCACAAAAATCCTGCTGGATTCTGTCATAAATATTTCAACAAATGCTGTGCTACATGTACAAGATTAAAGCAGGTAGGATGTTTTTAAAATAAAAAAGTTTGTATAAAAGTGTCAATAGTTATCAAGAAAAACATTTGTCCAGATTGGCTAGATTAAAATGACTTTTCCGTTTAAGTAATCATAACAAAACTGTTTGCAACTTTGTACGACATATTGACCGAAGAAATGTTTGGTTTCCTCATTTTGACCACATAAGTCCAAACCTCCTGTTTTTTTTATTTAAATATTCGTCTTTTACAAATTAAGGTGCAAAATACCAGAGGTATATTCAAACTGATAAGTTGGTAAAAAAAAACTTTCAATGGTTATGGAACTTTTCAATTCTTATCTACAGCATTACTTCAGTCATCTGTAGGTCTTAATCAAGTACATGGAAATCAATATCAAACATCTTTAACTTTCAATGCTTACAATGACACATTATATAAAATATATACACTAATTTAAACTTTGAAAATAGTATAGTTATTTGTTGTACTCAACAGTTCATCCCTATTCCTCTATTTGCAAATAAACAAAAAAAAAGTTTATCAAAGATATTGTCTGCATCTATTTGCTTTTTTTTCAGAATGGCTACTCTACAATTGGAAGTGCTTCGATAGTACCAACAGCTGCATCGCATACTTTACCGAAGGCATCAATTCTACTTACAGGTAATCTTAAGGTGTAATACCACCATTGATTTTTCCCTATTAGTCTTTGTTAAATTGGCACTTTTAAAAAAATTGTACAGTATTTACCTTTATTTCAACCAAAGAAATACTTTGCATGTGTAAAGTTTAATCCTTTCCAGTGATACAGTGAAAATTTCACACTACATTTCATTGCATATAAGAAAATAATCATCGCCGGAAGTAAACAACCCAATTTTTACACTGTTATTTACATGTTACCTGCTTTGGTAACTACGTAACCTTAACGTTCCAAAATATTTTATAAGACCATCAAATAAAAAAAGAATGATGCTTTCAGACATCCAACATACATATTTACGACTCAGAAAAATTTAAGTGCATTTAAATGCAGGGTTAATTTTCTACAACTGTCAAATTCAAGGGAATATTTTTTTAGGCCTACTTTCGTATGCAACCGGATGTGACGTACCATGATTTGGTGGTATTACACCTTAAATGAAATTTAGATGGATTGAATACACAATTTCGAATAAGCTGCAATACAGAAAGATATTTTTTTAAACATTGTTATCTTATCAGTTTGATATGTTTTCAATCCTGTACTACGCTTTGTATACAATGATCCGAAACGCTCCATTTTACATTCTGCCCAAGGACCTCTCAAAATCATCTAGATGTGTCATTATGACACACAATTTGAAATTTATAGACAAGAAATACATTAGTTGATGTAATCATTATAAGAGCACAAAGAAGAACAAAATGATGTCATTGCTTTGTAAGGAAAGCCTGGGTCCAGGATCAGTGGTTAAATCAGAATGTTTTACCATCTACCATTTGATAAAGTATAAACCTACCACTGTGGTTTAGTGTACATAAACTCTTTGAGAATATGAAAATTAACAATACT
This sequence comes from Mytilus galloprovincialis, assembly GCF_965363235.1. Lineage (NCBI taxonomy): Eukaryota > Metazoa > Mollusca > Bivalvia > Mytilida > Mytilidae > Mytilus > Mytilus galloprovincialis. The sequence goes on along the minus strand of NC_134845.1, from coordinate 74,306,090 downwards.
GTATATGGATATCTTTGTAAAACCAAAATGCACAAGAAACGCTTACTTAACAGTCGACATCTGGCGTCAAAGCTGATCTTTGGACGTGTTCATGATGCTTAAGAATTCTGGTCATGAATATTGACAAATATCCACACATAATCAATTTATTTATCGAATAGAATGTTACTTGTGGTCATTTTTAGTGATTAAAGAGGATCAATAAAATTTGGATTTAATTCTCTGCCGAACTAACATTGCATTTGAAGCTTTACCCATTGGTAGAATGGTCAAAATATGTCTGAACTGAAAACTCCTGTGTTTGGAAATAAAAAAGTACCGTCCTCTGTTACATCTTCTTAATTCTAAAAGAACGCTGGCATGTCTTTAACAGCACAGTGATGAATTATTGGTAAAGCTGTCTCATTTCGATTTCAGTACGACCAACAGAGTCGTGCAAAGACACAGGAGCGTGGGAAGGAGACGGCTTAGTTGAATGTAGATATCTTGAACAACCATCTAGCTACAATATCCACAAAAATCCTGATGGGTTCTGTCAAAAGAATTTCAACGAATGTTGTGTTACATGCTCACGATTAAAACAGGTAAGACATCTTTAATGCGTGTATCAAACTGTCCATAATATACAAAAGAACTATGGTCTGCGGGAGTAACGTTTGCAAGACAGCAATTGATATTTCATTGTAGTCTTTTATTGAAAATAAGTCTGTTCATCAATTTTGTAATTGTTTTAAAACTGATTGCCATTCTTCCCTTGTAAAAGTTGTCCGTAGATGCTAAGATTTGATATTTTCATATTAACCCCTGTCTTCTAAAATATCATCTATCAGGAAACGGTATTAAACTTACGAAATATGTTGACCCTAAGGCATCAAAGAAGATATCAACTGATATTTTTAAAACTTTCTTATCTTTGTAATCCATTCAGAAAATGTTAATTTTTAATTTGCGTTTCTCAAGCCGTTTCCTGATAAATGTTATTTCAGAAATACTTTATTCTTATGAATCAGTATCTAGCTTCTATAATATTGTGTTTGCAGTTACATTATAATGGGCACATCTCATTTTCATGTAGATTATTTGGTCCGCCCTTTAATCTTGATCTTTTAAATTTTTTAATAGATTTTTGCTGAATTTACATGTTTAAGTTTGTTAGATTAGGACAGTTTAGCTGTAGGTCACTTTTATTTGGTAGACAGTTGTGGAAGCATTTGTTTATCGCATTTCCATGTAGGTTGCCTAAAAAAGGAAATTTAAAATTAACATCGCTTTGGATGCAATAGAATTCTAAAGTGTTATTTTTATTAACAAACCATTAGACAGGTACATGCAAGTTTGTTAACCCCTATTTATTGCCGAATGTAAAAAAATCAACACATTTAAATGCATGATTCTTTTGATTGAAATAGTTAATGCAATTACACTTATATACATATGATTAAAATTGACTTTAATTTGTTTTTCAGAATGGATTGATAACACTTAATTACGTTACAGAAAAAACAACGGAGAGTACATCTACAATAGAGAAACCAAAGTCATTAAAAACGACAGCTTATGAACACTTGAAACTCCCAAACTTTGTTTTAACGATCATAAACTTTGCATACAAGGTTATCTCAGGTTAAAATACAAATGAAGTAAATAATAATGATATGATTTGAAATAGAAAACGTAATGTAGATACATTCAATATCAAACTGTATGGTATTGGTTTTGCTAATTGTTAAAAGCCGTATAGTTGTTCACATTCGCGTCATTTGATGTCTGATGAAAAGTTGTGTCACTTCATTATCGTTATATAAAACGGGATAGTACATTGACGACTAAGAAACCAGTCGACTAAAATGCCTGATAAAAAAGTCAAATGACAAAAATACCGAACTCCAAGGTAAATTCAAATCGGAAAGTCCCCTTTCAATGTTTCACACATAAAAAAAAAAAAACTACCATAACGTATTATAATATTCCAGTAATGATATATTGAAGACTTTCGTTACGTAAAAACATACTGTGTAATAACATGTCCATGTTCCTAGAATACATAGTTAATATGCTTGAGACAAACAGAAACATATTCGTTAGTACACCAAAACCGATCGATTAGATAGTTTTAAACTAAACTTGCATGTTTATATGAAGTAAGGGTGGTATACAATGGATAATAAAGATCATCATAGTCATCACAAGATAGATGCTTGAGATTTGTAAAGTGTTGTTTATATGAAGTAAGGGTGGTATACAATGGATAATAAAGATCATCATAGTCATCACAAGATAGACGCTTGAGATTTGTAAAGTGTTGTTTTCATTTTTTAGCACTGGTTTAATACACGAACGTTTCTGGGGTATAGATAAAATTAAGTCCTGGTATCTTTGATGAGCTTATTTACAACCACTGGGTCGATGCCACTGCTGGTGGAGATTTATTTCCCCGAGGGTATCACCAGCCCAGTAGTCAGCACTTTTTGTGCTGACATGAATTATCATTGATATTGTTATATTTATAAATTATAAAATTTTGAATTTTTTGAAATACTAAGGCTTTTCTACCTCAGGCATAGATTACATTAGCTGTATTTGGCAACACTCTTAGGAATTTTGGATCTCAATGCTCTTCAACTTCGTACTTTATTTGGCCTTTTTTTATAACTTTTTTGGATTCGAGCGTCACTGATGAGTCTTTTGTAGACGAAACGCGCGTCTGGCGTATAGATAAAATTTAGTCCTGGTATCTTTGATGAGTTTATTCATCAGTTCAGTAGTCGGTTCTCGGTTATAGCGTGATTTATAAAAAAAAACTTTCTAAAATTGTCCGTTTATAAATTTATATTTATTATGAAATTAGTTTTCAAATAACTCAGTCAATGTTGCCTTAGATGTATTTAGCTATCATTTTATGTTCATTGGTCATTAAGTTCTTTAGCGTATATGTATTTATACATCCTTGGCTTTCAAGTATTCGACTTTAATCATTCATGGTGAAGATAAATCCAGAAAAACGCTTCCGACGCATGAAACTTTTCTTTTCATTTGTTGTTGTTTTCTAAGGAAAAATACTCATTCTATCAAGAATAAATGAAATTGAACAGATAGTACAAGTCAGTGTCTTTTGTCAAGTCAATGCAAACTGAAACTTGATGCTTTACCAGTAATCAAGTAAAGGATTTAAATTTAAACTATCATATATATTTAGAAAACCGCCCGAAAATCAGTAAATCTAATATATAACTAATTCCTCATGACCATCGCATTTTAGTTTATAACTATGAAAATATAAGCATTTTGTAAAAAACATATTTGAGTTGCATTGAATCAAGTAAAAGTATTTGAACAAAACTTATTGTGAAAAGCTAGATATATCAATTTCTTGTATGTATATAATTAAAAACTATTTTTTGCTCATCAAAGCCCACAAATTCGGCCGTGACTGTATTAAATCTTATCTTAATAATCACAGGAACAGTTTTAGTAAGGCTCAGGCTGAAGGAATGAGCATACAATACACCTAGGTTTTTTGGGTATAACGTCTTTTTGGCTAAATGTAGGAGTGTTTGTGATTGCTCGTATGTGTAAAGGCTATGTATTAATGCAGCTCACCTAATTGCTATGTTGAATATGAATAATTTTAAGTTTGAAACTTTACAGTCAAAACTACCTTTAAGGTACAATACATGTAAAAGGTTGGAAATCGTGAAACAATGTTACAATTAATTAACAAAGATTGCATAAAACTTATATAAACATGTACATATTTAAGTTTTTGTTATACTTTCAACATAAATATGTATATGCTCTTTGATGTTAGTTCCCTGGAAGTACTTAACTTGTACCCAAAAAAAGACTTTTCAGCCGGAGAGCATTCGCTATTTCGTAGACTGTGAACAGCAAACAATACACCTCACCACTTCTACAAATAATAATGAGTTTGACAGTGGGTTCATAAGTGTTCTATATTGGTCTTTTAATGCAATGTACTATTTCTGCCAGGTTATGTGGTATTTTTAAACTCTCTTTCAGCCTTTTGACTTACATATTTTTTTTAACAATATAAAGGATTAAGATATAACATGGCTGGCCGCTGGATGATATATATTAATTGTTACTTGCAAAATGCAGTTCGGAGGTTAAGTCATGAAGTCCACTGGCGGATCCATAAATTTTCCTAAGTGGGGGGCCACTGACTGCCTAAGAGGGGGCCCGCTCCAGTCACGCTTCAGTGATTCCCTATATAAGCAACCAAATTTTTTCCCAAATAGGGTTGGGGCCGGGACCCCTGCCCCCCCTAAATCCGCCTCTGAAGTCGTCATATATAATGAGATCCTACAATAGATTTGTGTTGCAATGGTGTGGTATCGTTATAGAAAAAATGAACAACTTATCGTTTCATCAGTGAAGTATTTTAAATCTGATTTATGATTTATGATATTGCTTGTTCACGCGTCATTTAGGTATTACTGCCAATGAGACAACTCTCCGCAACAGATAAAATGACACATAAATTAACAACTATCTGTTACCGTACGGCCTTCAAAAATGAGCACAGCCTATCCCCTAATTTCAGCTAGAAAAGGCCTCGAAATGACATGTGAAACAATACAAAAGAGAAAACTAACGGCTTAATGTATGTACAAAATAATAAATGATCAACAAATATGTTATGCAGACACAAACGACAACCCTCTGACTCCTAACTGAGGACAGGCACATAACGAATGTGCCGGAGTTAAACTAGTTTGAAGACACCAACCCTCCCCATACATTGAATAGCGGTGATTCAGTACAATAAAACAACAAACTATGAAAATCAGTTGGAAAAGGCTTAACTCATCAGATTGAAATAAGTAGAAATATATGTACACCGAACAAACACAAAAAAATTATTAGAGTTTATAAGTAAATTGTGGTATCGAAATCCCTAACTTATTAATTTACAAGTAATATATAGATTACATTCATTGAAATTAAAAATGTTATAACAGACACAAGCAAAGAGAACGAGTTGTGATATATTAACACCGTAGCACGGTGCCAAAGGTTAAGGTATACCACCGTACAAAAAGGGAAATTCACAGTAGGGAAGAAAGAATCATACATGTTATTCATTCAAACACCCAAAAGCGAGCATACATAGTAAGATAACACCAGAACAATTAGGGGTGTTCAACAAAGTCACCAAGGATGAAGAGGAGGAAAATTGATTAGCCATTATAGAAAGGGGGTTCTATGACGAAAACATGAGCGTTTACGCACTGCGGTACTCACAAGGGTACTAAACGATATGGTACTTCTTTGAGCATGTTAATATCAAAGTAACTTACGTCTCGATGGTACAATGCGTTATAAATCTAAATACTTGCAACACGTGCATACACAATGGTATTATACATTGTCAAACTCATCATTGTTATAGTGTAGTTTTATCCTGATAACCAAAATAAAATCAAACCAAAAAATAAAATTGGGTATATTATATGGGTCATTTTCAAAAAATGTAGAATTTCTAGTCCACCTATGATATTTTATAATGGAAAATGCAGTTGTAAGTGTTTCAATGAAAGCTTGTAAAATTTACGAGTCGAAATATTAATATGAAGACGATTTAGATCTATTTTGATATGAATAAACTATATTTAAGAACGATTTTTTTTGCGTAATGTATGCGTTGCCTTGATATCTGCAAAAGAGAATGAAAGTTGACATTAACTCTAACGAAAAATCGTAGCTTCTTTATTATTTTATGAAGCGTTTTTTCTACAAACTAAATATAATGATCGTACATGAAGTTCGTGTTCATCCTATTACTTCTACTTAGATCAGCCATTAAATTACTTAAATTAATCCCAATATGAATAGTACACTAGTCAGTGTTGCATTCAAAAGTGCAAATAACCTTAAAACTTAAAACAGTATGTTTCTTGTTCAACAGTGTAGAGAGAAAAATATTAAATACATTTAACGAACAAAAAACATTTTAAAGACATATAGGTCGAGTCACGCTTAGTATGTCAAAATGGAAAAAAAACTGCCTTGAACGTCATAAATGTCAATTAAAGTTGAGGTTAAGGTAACTACCAGGGTATCATAATTATGTAGGACTTTATAATGAATTTCATGTGTTGAAATGTTTAAATTAATAGTAACCCCAACGGATGAGCTATTTTGTTTTCATATATTAGGTTGTAACTTGTTATCTTACAAAACTGAACACGACACATGAATTGCTGTATATAAAAGTAGTTAATCGGTAATATAACAAAGTATATAATTTTAACTTTCCTAAAAAGGGCGATATGCAGAATTATAAATTTAGTTTTTAGTAGAAATTTTGTGTGTGTGGTTTTTTTTTATTATCATTAATACTACATATTTATATAATTGTATTTACTAGTTTTATGTTTTTCCATTTTTTCGGATACTTTTTTTTGTGTTTCCCTCAAACGGATAAGGGGAACATCGCCAGTAAGAGGACTGAGGTTGGTCTCCATAGGATATACAACTGTATGGTGATAAACATATTCACTTATAGTTACACATGAGTGTTGATAGTTAACAAAACAGAGCATCTTTAGAATGCCAGCTTTGGTGATATTTTTCTGGTTTGATTTGACAGTCCCTTGCCTAATGAAGATATCTATATTATCTACATACGTCTGATACGGTGCTTTTTGTCCGCAATTCGCTTTTTGTCCGCTTTTGCTTTTTGTCCGATAATTTTGCTTTTTGTCCGAAACTTTTGCTTTTTGTCCGTTGCTTTTTGTCCGTTTTGCCTTTTGTCCGATTATTTTACTTTTTGTCCGAAACTTTTGCTTTTTGTCCGTTGCTTTTTGTCCGTTTTGCCTTTTGTCCGATTATTTTGCTTTTTGTCCGTTGCTTTTTGTCCGTTTTGCTTTTTGTCCGATAATTTTGCTTTATGTCCGATATAAAATGTGTATATTTTTGGCAGGTTTCATTTTGAACTTCAAAATACCATGTCCTTTTAGGAGTTAAATACAGACCATACTCACATTATAAATGATTTGTACATGAAATTTCATGTCTTTTACAATATATCGCATTACCTCTAAAATGCCTCGAAGCACTAATATCCTAGACCCGTAGGTGTTGGTCAACAGAGGGCAAGGGGAATACTCTTGTATATCCCTAAGTCTAAAAAACAACTATTGAAAGCTGGCTAAACTAAGACATACTCCAGGTAGGCCATTATACCAGAAGAAGAGGTAGTCAAACCCTTATAAATGGCTTATAGCACTTATGTCCTGGATCTACACGAGTTTATCAGCAACGGATTAAAAGGGGCATGAGTTTTGCCGGTATATAACGAAGTAAAAATCAGCCTCATTATTGCCAGCTCTTCAAACTAAGAGATTCTCCACGTTGGCCATTATACCAGAGGTATAGGTAGGCAGTGCCTCTTAAATGGTCCATGGGCCATGGCACTTATGTCCTCGACCCGTACGAGTTGGTCAGAAGAGGGTAAGGGGAATACTCTAGTATATCACACAGTCCACCAAAAATAGTGACGGCTGCCCAAACTAAGACATTTTTAGGTGCGCCCTTATACTAGATGTTGGAGTAGTTATTCTCTTAAAAATGGCTCATAGCACTTATGCTATAGACCCGAACGAGTTTGTCAACAATGAGTTAAAAGGGGGATGAATTAGCCCGGTATATAACGAAGTTGAAATAAACTGTTGCCCGCTGGCTAAACTAAGAAATTATCCACGCGGGCCATAATATGAGAGGTAGAGGAAGGGATTGCCTCTATAAAATGACCATGAGAACGTATGACCTAGACCCGTACGAGTTAGTCAGAAAAGTGTAAGGTTGGTACCCTAGTATATAATAAAGTCGAACTAAACTATTGCTGGATGGCTAAGAGATTCTCCGCGTGGGCCATGATACCAGAGGTAGAGGTTGTCATTGCCTCTAAAATGGCCTAAATCACTTATTCCCTAGAGAAGTACGCGGTATCATCAAAGGGTTTAAAAGGGAGTTGGAACCTCTGTTTACAAAGAAGTCGAAATAAATTATTGCCGGCTTGCTTAAGTACGAGATTCTCCAAGTTGGCCATTAATCCTAGGTTAAATGTGTGCATTGCCTTTTAAATGGCTGATAAAACTAACGCCCTAGACCTGTACGAGTTTGTCAGCAAAAGGTTAAAGGGGGGATGTGATGCCTCTTTTTACAACGAAAATATAAATTAAGCCGACTGGCCTAACTAAGAGATTCTATACGCGGGGTATTATATCAGAGGATGAGGTATGCATTACCTCTAACATAGCCATAACACGTATGTCCCAGACCCGTGTAAGTTAATCAGCAAAGGGTAAGGGGTGGGGGGGTACCTAAGTATATCACAAAGTCGAAATAAACTATTGCTGGCTGGCTAAACGAAGAGATTCTCCACATGGTCCATGATACCAGAGGTAGAAGTGGCCATAGCCTCAAAAATGGCCACTTATGCCGTAGACCCGTACCAGTGCTTCAGCAAAGTGTTAAAAGGGGGAGGTGGTATCTATGTTTACAACGAAGTCGAAATGAATTATTGCCGGCTGGCCAAACAAAGAAATTCTCCACATAGGCCATTATAACAAAGGTAGTGGTGGACATTGCATCTAAAATGGCCCATACTTCTTATTCCATTGATCTGTACGAGTTTGTCAGCAAAGGGTAAGGAGGGTACCCTGGTATATAACAAAGTCGAAATAAACTATTGCCGGATGGCCAAAAATAAAAGATGATCCACGTTTATCATGATACCAGAGGTAGAGGGGGCCTTGCCTTTAAAATGGTTTATAGCACTTATGCCAGCAAAAGGAAAGGAGGGTATTCTAGTATATCGCAAAGTCGTTATGAAATATTGCCGGCTGTTCAAACTACGAGATTCACCACATGGGCCATGCTACCAGAGGTATAGGTGGTCATTGCCTTTAAAATAGCCTATAGCACTTATATGGCATATACCCGTACGAGTTTGTCAGTAAAGAGCTAAAACGAGGAGGTGGTACCTCTGTTCACATTAAAGTCAAAATAACTGTAGCCGGTAGGACAAACTCCGGGATTCTCTACGTGGATCATTATACCAGAGGTAGAGGTTTATTTCGAATTCGTTGTAAACAAAGGTAACACCTTTTATTTTTAACCCCTTGCAGGCAAAATCGTACAGGTCTTTGGAATTAGTGTTATATGCCATTTTAAAGGCAATTACCATATCTATCTCTGGTAAAATGGCCTACGTGGAGAACCTCTTAGTTTGGTCAGCCGGCAATACTTTATTTCGACTTTGTTGTAAACAGAGGTACCATCTCCCCCTTTTGATTCATTATTGTCAAACTCGTACGGGTCTAGGGCATAAGTGCTATAAGAAATTTGTATGGCAATGCCCTCCTCTATCTCTGGTAAAATGGCCTACGTGGAGAATCTTTTAGTTTGGCCAGCCGGCAATTATTAAAGTGTATTTCGACTTCGTTGCAAACAGAGGTACCACCTTACCCTTTTAATTCATTGTTGTCAAACTCGTACGGGTCTTGGGCCTAAGTGATCTGTGCCTTTTATAAGGCAATGCCTACTTCTACCTCTGGCATCATACCCCACGTGGAGAATCTCTTGGCCAGCCGGCAATTGCTTATTTCGACTTTTTTATATACCAAGGTACTTCCCTAACCCTTTGCTGACTTACTCGCTGGCTTATCCCTTATTGTAAGTAAGTAAGTTCAATAAATATAAGACTATATGCCAGGTCTTTCTGACAACCAATTACAAACAAATTGGGGTTTATCTAATGAGGCTTTTCCCAGGATGCAATTGCTCGTAGACTGTATACAGTTGACCAAATAATCCACAAATTCCGCAAAAGGATCTTTTAATTATAGGCCATGTCCATTTAGACATTAAGCAACAAAAGCCCAGCATGACCGATGCATTTGTCTTTAACATCTCCGATATTGATTCCGCGTGGCCTTCCAATTGACATGAGTGTCCATTGGTGTTCATTGTTAAATCTTTGGAGCTATATCAGTTTGTGTGGAAATTAAGAGCACGATGACCTTCCCTTGGTGATAACAACATGACCAACAACCATATCGTGTGTTACCAAAAGCCGTCAGCAATAGTCACACCGACAATTTGCTACCTTCGTGGACAAAAGCCTGGCTTTTCGCTGGATCCTAATTAACATCTAGTGTTGTCACTACCATTTGCTGTAGAGATTTAGTTGCACAACATAACAGAAACATTCTTTGTAAATACTCTATGTTGATATTTTGACATTTGGATGGTTCATATACCAATTGTAGCCGAAAAATGATAATGAAACATTTCTGTTTAATATCGATCTATTGTTGGAATTGTAAATTTTCATATTCAATTTTTGTTTGTTTAAAGATGACCATTTTAAATAAAGATTTTAATTTTTTAAAAAGCAAGTGTTAGACTTGTGCTTTTATTGCCACTCAGTTCATATAACCTGTCACTTTTGTTGCAGAAAGCTCGACATATGAATAGTGATCCGGCGGCGGCGGCGGCGTAAGTTAACGTCTGAAAAGCTTAATATTTTAGAAGGTGGAAGAATTGGATGCTTCATACTCTGTATATAGATGCCTCATGTTACGAAGTTTCTGTCAGTCACATGTCCAATGTCCTTGACCTCATTTTCATGGTTCAGTGATCACTTGAAAAAAAAGTTCAGAATTTTTGTAATGTTGAATTCTCTCTTATTATAAGTAATAGGATAACTATATTTGGTATGTGCGTACCTTGCAAGGTACTCATGCCCGTCAGACAGTTTTCACTTGACCTCGACTTCATTTCGTGGATCAGTGAACAAAGGTTAGAATAAGTTTTGGTGGTCAAGTCCACATCTCAGATACTATAAGCAACAGGGCTAGTATATTCGGTGTATGGAAGGACTGTAAGGTGTACATGTCCAACTGGCAGGTGTCATCTGACCTTGACCTCATTTTCACGGTTCAGTGGTTATAGTTAAATTTTTCTGTCTTGGTCTGTTTTTCTCATACTTTATGCAATGAGTCTACAATATTTGTTTTATGGAATGATTGTAAGGTGTACATGTCTAGCGGGAAGATATCATCTGACCTTGACCTCATTTTCATGGTTCAGTGGTCAAAGTTCAGTTTTTGAGTTTTGGTCTTTTTATCTAATATTATATGCCAAAGGTCACTATATTTGGTGCATGAAAATATCTTATGATCTATATATAAGTCTCCCAGGTTTTATTTGACCATGACCTCAATTTCACGGTTCATTGCACAGTGTTAAGTTTTTGTGTTTTGGTCTGTTTTTCTTAAACTATAAGTAATAGGTCAAGTATATTTGTTGTATCGAAGAATTGTTAGCTGTTCATGTCTGCCTGGTATGGTTCGTCTGACCTTTACCTCATTTTCATAATTCATTTGGTCTTTGTTTAGCTATCTTGGTTAATGATAAGTTTATGTGGCAGTTGTAATAAATCTTTATACTTAGGGCTATCAACATAATATTAATGATGAGTAAAGTAGGCGAGACATTTCAGTGTGTGCACTCTTGTTTAAATGTGCTTATTTATCCGAGTCCTGGACTGCATTCCAGTGGCTTTCATTCGTTTACTTTTGTGTAAATTTTATACAGATCAGTATTTTTTCAAATGTTTTACCAATATTTTAGCTGCATGTAACATCTTGAACACTCAGAACAGCAAAACAAAATTTAAATTTCAGAAATAAATAGCCTTTAGTCATCGACGAATAGCCGATTTCAAGAGTTGTTTCCGTTAAAGGATGATTCCTTTTTTTTTGTGCAATACTTGCTCTTTCGGAGGCTCGAGGGTAATTTCAGCAAAAATTTTATCATTTTTGTTTTCATTACAAATTTTATTTATTACACTATTAGTTATAACTTTATGAATTGGCTCAAAAATCAACCCAAAAAATCGAATGATTTTGGCCTCAGATTTATTTTTCAAATGTTTATATCACTGTAAAAGCTCCAAATTGTCTCCCTTTAGTGCAATAATGACATTTTGTTTTGGCATTAGAATTAAAATGTCTTTTTCAACTCATCGGTGACCTATAGATATTTTTCAAATATGCTTTACGTAAACTAAACAGTTGTAAAATTAAATCGATTTCTGTAATTTTGTTCTTTTTTTATTTCAATATATATATCTCTCTATTTCTCCTATTAGTTCAACTTAAAAAAAAGTACCTTAACAAAAATGGTTGCTTCTTTCGAGGGCAGATTGTGAGCTTAAGTGAACGATAACCCCATGTTTTTATTTGATTTTTCTATTTAGTATATGATAAAAGTTCATCTATAGAAAAACAAGCAAAATCCTACATGTATATTTAAAAAATAATGGATTAATACCCTCCAGTCCCCTTAACGACAAAAAAAAAATAAAAAAATAGAACATTACGTTTAAGTATCACCTACAGTATTTTACAACCTCCATTGGTGATACATTATATGTATTTCTGCTGTTGTTTTATATAAGTTATTGTCCTGAATAAACATCTTTATGCGTTTTTGCGTTTTTGCGTTTCAGTTTTTATTGTGAAATTTCTTCAATCAGCCAAGACAAACTTTAAATTTCGCCTTAACGATGTTTTCGCGAGAAATCCATGTATTATTATCGAATTACTACATTTAATCATTGTCTAGTGCCCTAAAATGAGATTTTCCGAGACGCTGGGTTTGAAATGGGATACCCTATTTAATTTAAACAATATTTGCAATCTTTTCAAAAAGATGCAGATGGGAATTTTCGTTCCTTATGAAAGTGTTCGCAAGGAGTTAAATTATAAACTCCTTATAGGATTATCAAAAAGCAACTATTAAGGACCCCCTTGGAATAAAGATCTTCCAAGACAACGTGTTCGAGAGTTTGAGTTTAATACATGACTTTTTAAAACTCAATGGACGGAGCAGGATTATCTTACTCTTCCAGTAAACCATACATCATCACAGTTGCATTGGTTCTTGTTGCTCAGATTTTAAATTTCAATGATTTCGTCCGAGACCACAATTGTCGTCCCTTGATTTTCGTTATTAGTCCCTAGTGATAACAGTGGGTTACTTGCCAATAATTTTTATACCCCTTCCAAATTTATTTCTCCTTGTTTAATGCCTCACATTGTAAGTAGGGGGGGGGGGGGGGGTGAAATTACACTGTAAAAAAATTTGGGTCCAGAATTTTACAGGAAAGTAGTGATTTGGTCCAGCTGAAAAAGGTTAAAAATTAGCACTTCGGAAGCTGTCAAAAGATTTCAAGACACCCTAAACACAAAATTGTCCATATTTTGAGTTAGACGCGATGAAGTTTTCTATAATTTTGATATAATTTGTCCCAAAATTAGTACAACACACTGTAAAATTTTCATTGAGAAAGCGCAGGTGGGATTTTTTAAATTTTCATTTATGTTCTAAAAGAAATGCACTACGAATTAATTGTGTTCTCGGACCATTTGTTTTGTGGACTGTTGTGTATCTTGTTGTTTTTCATTCAGCTGCGGCTTTGTTGGTTTGTTTCAACCCTTTTTAGTGTGATTATCCTTTGGTACACTTTGCCTCTCTCTTATATATGATATCGCAATAATTATATATATGTAAGCGTTCATATACATTTATATGGATACAATATTGAATTAAAATAGATATAATAATTAGATGAGTGAAAAAAAGAAAATGAAGTAATAATTGTACGTGTGAGGAGTTGGCATTCTTATAAAAAAGAAGATGTGGTATTATTGCAAATGAGACAACTATCCACAAAAGACCAAAATGACACAGACATTAACAGCATTAGGTCACCGTACGGCCTTCAACAATGAGGAAAGCCCATACAGCATAGTCAGCTATAAAAGGCCCCGATAAGACAATGTAAAACAATTCAAACGAGAAAACTAACGGCCTTATTTATGTCAAAAAAAATAAATGAAAAAACAAATATGTAACACATAAACAAACGACAACCACTGAATATACAGGCTCCTGACTTGGTGCAGGCACATACATAAATAATGTGGCGAGGTTAAAGTCTTTTACACTAGAAATATTTTAGATCTTGTTATATAGACTAATTCTTATTCATTCTGGTCGTAAGTTAGTCTGTCATCCTCAAACGTGTGAGCAATGGTGTACGTACACCAATTTGTAGAATACATGGGATATTCAAAGACTTAAACGAACGTTAAGTCTCAGAGGCATGACTTTTTATTAGTTGTTAGTGGCTTTGAAATAGCTGTCAGATAACTGCGAGTACTCTCAGATCTGTTCATTGTGACTTTTTGTGTCGGGATGTATAAGTACCCGGCCACGTCCACTTGTATTTGTGTCTATCTGATGAGTTAAGCCTTTTTCAACTGATTTTTATAGTTCGTTCTTCTGTTGTACTGTTATACCACTGTCCCAGGTTAGGGGAGGGTTGGGATCCCGCTAATATGTTTAACTCCGGCACATTATTTAAATCTGTGCCTGTCCCAAGTCAGGAGCCTGTAATTCAGTGGTTGTCGTTTGTTTATGTGTTACATATTTGTTTTTCGTTCATTTTTTTACTTAAATAAGGCCGTTAGTTTTCTCGTTTGAATTGTTTTACATTGTCTTATCGGGGCCTTTATAGCTGACTATGCGGTATGGGCTTTGCTCATTGTTGAAGGTCGTACGGTGACCTATAGTTGTTAATGTTTGTGTCATTTTGGTCTTTTGTGGATAGTTGTCTCATTGGCAATCATACCACATCTTCTTTTTTATATGCTCGAAACTTTAGAATAGTTTAGAAATTTATCAAATCAAATAATCCTTGAGTGATGGTTTCGTTATTGAAATTCTAAATTGATATTTAACCGCGCTAAATATTATACATGTTATATATGATAATCATACGAATAAGTCAGGAACGGAGTTTCAATCTGTAATTCAATAGTTGTTGTGTGTTTCTGTATTTGTTTGTCGTATAGTGTTTTGTAAATCAATGGTTTTCTCGTTTGAATAGTTTTATTATTATGTTAAATGGTGTCGGCGTTTGCTACATGTGGAAGTGCACACATTTACGACATGTTATTGCTTAAACGCACAGTTTCTTCTTCCCGCTAATAATATATAGTCACCATTTGCACTTATATGCGAATGGCCGATTGACAGTCGCTCCAAAATATTTTGCAACATTTCAGTTAAAAAAACTTTTTTAAATCTGGTAATATTTTCGTCATATTTCCAACAACTTTATTTTTCTTAAACATTACAAATATTACAAATAAAACGAACAAACAAACTTCATTTTTGGAACACTATCACAAAGTTTACGTAATACATGTGTAGCTATTTATTTAGATAAACTGTATTAATCCATACATTTCGGAATTATTTAGCAACTATATCCAAATGACGAGGAAGTTCGAGGTTATTCAAGTAATAAGATTAAGGAAACTTTGGTTAAGACAACAGCATTTTCAACAAAGTAGTTTATTTTTGTTTGACAAACTCGAAAAGAGGGGGAAAAGTAATAAAATGGTTACTTAAGCATTTACTTAATTTCTATCACGAAATAAATGCGTTTAATATTTTAGATACAGATACAATATAGTGCATTCGTAAATGTAAAACACTTTTTACTAGAAAATTTAAAAGAGATACATCAACAGTGTTTATTTTAGAATTGCTCAAGTCTGTAGGGCTTATTCCCGATTGTCCCACTTTTTTTTAAATTAAGAGCTCATATTGTCCCACATGAAAAGTTCTGACTGGTCCACATTATTTTATGAGGCGAAATGTTCTTATCCCTTGTTAGATTGTCTCTATGGTTTTGTTTCAGATATATAAGCCAAAATCTACATTTTATGCGATGATCTTCTTTTAGACATTGCGGCCATCTTAATTATTGGGCGGGGTCATCGGATACTTTTTTGAAACTAAATACCCTAAGGATGATTTTGGCCATGTTTGCTTTAATTTTGCCAGTAGTTTCAGAAGAGAAGATTTTTGTAAAAATTAATGACGACGACGAATAATGAGAAAATGAGAAAAGCTCACTTAGTCCTATGGTCCAGGTGAGCTAAAAAGCAAAACGGACAAAAAGCAACGGACAAAAAGCAAAAGTGTCGGACAAAAAGCAAAATTATCGGACAAAAAGCAAAACGGACAAAAAGCAACGGACAAAAAGCAAAAGTATCGGACAAAAAGCAAAATTATCGGACAAAAAGCAAAACGGACAAAAAGCAACGGACAAAAAGCAAAAGTATCGGACAAAAAGCAAAATAATCGGACAAAAGCGGACAAAAAGCACCGTATCATATGATCGTCATTTAAATCGTTTAAGTCTTCAAGTGTAGAATGAGGACCACTTGATGAAAGGATACAGTCCCGTTTTGAATTCATGATATTTTCTCGTGTATATGTTACAGGGAATTTGTAAAATCACTGAAATTTCAGGGAATTTGTAAAATCACTGAACTCGATTAGTGATTTTATAAAATCCCTGATTTTGACTAGTGATTTTACAAAATCCCTGAAATAATTAAGATCTTTTTACAGATTCATTGATTAAATTCAGGGAATATGTAAAATAAATTCATTCATATTCAGAAAAAAATTTCTGTAAAAAAAGCCCTTAACAATAAAACTCAATAAGTTTGAGGTTAATCTAGCCTTTATTTTAATCCTTAGCGAGCAGTTTTCATGCACTATACAACTGACATACTGTAGAACAATGGCTTAGGCACAGTTGTCTTTAATCAAGAGCAAACATAAACAAAAAATTACTTCAAATAAATGAGGGAAAAATTAAAATGCAACATATGGAACCGGGGGCAATTTGATGAAATTTTAGAACATGTTGTCAATAATGCCACAGAAAGGAGACAAAACAAGCTCTTATCACTACCTTGTCTGAACAAAGTTACTGTTTATTACAGTTTTTCTGTAATTACTGTAAACAATAAGACCAATTGTATCATTTTTTTAAAATCAAATATAAAAACGGAACATTAGGTTAATTGCCGTAGAAAAGAGAAGAAAAACGCATATGTAAGATATAAGAAATTGATTGGTTAGGGTATGTGATCAAGTGGCAAATATTACATGCATATCAGAGCAAGAGCATCTTATAGCTGCATGAAAATTGATAAATAAAAAAAACAAATACTTGTTGTGATATTTATTTGCAACAAAATAACATTTATATTCGCAATATAATAATAAAAAAAAGACAACAGAAACTATAGGTAAGAATACTTTGTTATATACTTGCATACTTCTGAATAGGTTCTAACCAAGCAAAAAATAAAAAAAAAAGTTTTGCTTACTTTGGTCATATATCAGATACATGTATTCTATCACAAAGTAATATAACTTTGAATAATCTTCTAAACTTTCTCAACTCTGTTAATCCAAGTAAAGCAAATATTTTGTTTAATGTAGGTATGAAGTTCTTCAATGTTGAAATTTGAAAAAAATCGTGCAAAACGGGTATTTATCAGACGAAGATGTAAATAAAAATATTATATACATGTCTTAAAGACATGTACAGCAAATTTCAGAAAACTCACATATCAATAGCTAGGTTATGGTGGTAGTGGCAAAATGGAAAGTGTGCAAATTTTTCAAACAAAGCTTTGGAAATTTACAAGGAACTTTGAGAGGAATGCCAACTAAAAAACGTCGAGCTGCTACAGTAAAGATATTGTCGTTAAGTCAATAATAAGCAAAGAGTTCAATTTTCCGAGGACAGAGTGATTTGATACAGATATGCATCGAAAAGCAGGACAATTATGTAACAGTAGATGTCACCCAAACTTGCCTTATAAGCAAATTCACAATGGCCTAAATATCCGTTTATATGCCTTTTAGTCATTATCATTACATGTATAAACTAGTTCTAGCTCATTGTGTCTATTAAACAAATATATTTAAAAATCATTAGTGATCATTAGTCTCCCTCTTATATTTAGAAAACCACATTTCTAATAGCACGTTATACTTAATTGTAATCAGGGATTTTACGAAATCCCTAGCTCTATTTTCAGTGATTTTGAAAAATCCATAACAATTTTAGGGATTTTACAAAACCACTGAAACTGTTAGTGATTTTACAAAATCACTGATTAGTCCAGTGAAATCCCTGGTTTGACAAATCCCCTGTAACATATATTTCCTTATCGTGGTTGAAATAATCCAAATACATAGATTTACTAGACTAAAATGGTGAGCATTTACCATTCACATTATAGTAACTCATGGTAAAGTAACGTTTCCTTACTTCAATTATAAGTGATTTTTGGTATTGCGGTATTTTATGTTTATATTAAAAATAATAATACAATGATGTTGGGTGACAAGAAATCCGTGTGAAGCGTGCGACAAAACAGTACCATTGTTTAAAAGATATTGATCTAAAATAAACTAGATGTGTCAAAGCGAAACAAATGGCCCCGTCTCCAAAAAATGAAAAATCTGCAATTTCAATAACACATGTGGACACAAACATGATAGTTGTCTCACATATAAAAAAATCAGCTCAAAATCAGGGGGCGTACAGAACAATGTCTGTATAACTGTCATTTAACTTAAATTGATCTGTAACTCATCTTGGTTAAATCATCCCAATATCTGAAAGCGTTTAGAAAAAAAAGTCTGTATAACTGTGATTTTCTACAATTTATCAAAGTCCAAAGCCTGAAATTAAAGCAAAAATTAGCCGAGAGGAACGAAACTTAAACTTGATCTGTAACTCATCATGAGTAACTCACAAACCAAAAATCAGCCCAATATCCCACTCAGTGGCGGGGCCATAAAAATCGTAAAGTTGGTTGTCGAAATCGGAGATGATGAGCAACCTGGTTTCCAGACGGCACTGGATCCATAGTTCGGCGTTTTGCATTTGCGCCGATCAGCATTTCATTTGCGCCGTTTTTTTCTTTCATCTGCGCCGATTTTTTTACAGGTAAACTACAGGTTAATTACAGGTGAATAAATATAAGAAGATGTGGTATGAGTGCAAATAAGATAACCCTCAATCCAAGTCATGTTATTTTTCATTAACTATTATAGACCTCTTCCGTTAGCCCGGTGCACACTATATTCACATACTTTAAAATCAAGAGGTAAACACATAAGATTAAAGCACTCTGTTTATACTAAAATGACGAATTGATAATCTATTTACTGCATTCTAATCCATGTATAAAAACGGAATACGTTAAAATCACAAATCTGTTCTTGCTTAGTATTTATAGGCAACACATCTAATATATTCCTTTCTTGTGATTTTGTCTCTTATTTATTTGTCGTAATTGTCAATAACGAAGTCCATCTTTTCTTTGTCTGGCTCACATACTTATTTATGTGTATGGCCGTCGATGGTTAAAGAATGGACTCCTCGGCTCGTTGTGCACAGTGTGCAATATGTCCATTGTGTTACAGCAAAGTTCCGGAATAATATGATTCAAAATAAACTAAAACCTATATTTATAACCAGATTTTACCAATATACCTTCACGGTATAGTACATGTACAAATTTTAACTTACATGTAAATCTAATTAGGAGCAATTATAAAATCGGCGCAAATGAAAAAATGAAATCGGCGCAAATGAAAGAATGAAAATTTTGAAAATCGGCGCAAATGTCATACGCCCCATAGTTTTCATCCCATATTCAGATATTCTAAGTCCATGTTTTGTTATTGGAAACTACCATGACAATAGAACTAAATTCAAATTTAAAAAGAAAAATCAAAATCATATATTAAATTATAAATTTATAATTTGATAAAAAAAAAAAGATTAGTGAAATAAGTCAATCAATGCTCGATGGATTCCAAAAATTATATATACTACACATGGTTTAAAAGTAAGAAGATGGGGTGTTATTATCAATGAAAGCAGCAACACTAGTACTATAATGCTTGAAGACCAAATGACGTCTCTAGCTAATATGTTTAAATAATGACTATACACATGATCATAATTGTAATTTTTGTTGTAAAAATTGAAATATTATATATTACAATGCTGGAAATGTACAATAAAAGATTTAAAAACTTGTTTTCTGGTATAACAATTGAGGATAAAGATGCATGAAAATCATAATAATACAATACATTTTTAAAACAAATTCAAACCAAAAGGTTTGTCATCAGGAATTTGTGTCAGATTTAATGTTGTCAATACATTTTAAGGACATGTAGCTCGAGTCACGTCTAGTATGTTTAAGTTGAAAAAAATATATAGTACGTCACAATTACCAAGGTTGAGATTATGACAACCTGGGTGTCATTATATGTATGACTATCATTGAATTTCATTTGTTGAAATGTTTATATTATTTTAAACGCCAACGCATGAGTTATTCTGTTTGTTTTAAGGGCATACGATACAGTTTTGATCCCTTATTTACATTTTGATAAAAAATTTCCATAAAGACTATTTTTTACCAGATTAAATCGAATATGTAATAAAATAAAATACACCTTCATGTGCTACTTTTTGAATAAAATGAGGTCGAAATTACACGCCATTATTCCGACAGCCCATTAGTCCGACAGCCCATTGGTCTGACAGCCCATTGGTCCGACAACCCATTAGTCCGACAACCTAATAGTCCGACAACCCATTGCTCCGACAGCCCAATACTCCGACAACCCATAAGTCCGACACTTAACAAGTCAAGTATTAGGGTATCAGGGTAAAATAAAAATTGTCTGTCTGTATTATAACGTTTAGATATGTATTATAACATATTTTAAGAAATAACTCCCGATATATAAAATAAGGCTAAGGTAGTTCGAATATTTTCTTTATACTCAATTCGAAATCTGTATATAGAATAGAACAGAAAAAAATATTTCATTTTCCAAATTAAATTGTCTATAAAGAGCGTATAAATCTAAAACAACCAGTGATGGTGCGAGCTACTGATGATACCCCAGACCAAATATTTCGGCAAACAGGAAGTTGTTGAGTTGTGAATCTGAATAAGCATCACACAGTATAGCTGACTTATATAAACCTTGAAACCAAATTTCAGAAATCATTGTATTGTAGTTCTTGAGAAAAATGGGACGAACAATTTCAACTTGGCTGTGAAAAGTGTTCGGTAAACAGGAAGTTGTTGAATATTGAATCTGAAAACGCATCACATGATATAGCCGACTTTGATAAACCTTTCAGAAATCCTTGTAATGTAGTTCATGAAAAAGATGCAACGAAAATATTCATGGGACAGACGGACGATCTGAGAACGCTGACTGACTGACGGATGGACGGTTGGACGGACGGACAGAGAAAGGTAAAACAGTATACCCCCACTTTTTCGAAGCGGCGGTATAATGATTGGGTCAACATTAAGCTTAATACTAAAATTTATGATAAAAGAGATGATTTTTCATTTCCTATCGTTAATTATCCATATTTAGATGGTGACGTTCCCTTTTCACCATCTTACGGTGTTTATATATCTCAACTTTTACGTTTCGCTCGTGTATGTAACAACATTTTAGATTTTAACGAGACATTCATGTATGACTGAAAAATCATTACACCAGGGTTTTCAATATCACAAACTTGTCAAAACATTTACTAAATTTTATCATCGGTACAAGGACATCATTCGAAAATAGAACTCAACATGCAGACTTTTTATACGTTCAGGTATTTCGCATCCAATCTTTTATGGTAATATTCTTTATAAAGCACAAAAATGTCAGAATTCAACTCAAAAACCTTTAAATTAACTTATTAAAAAGGGATATAGTTATGATACTGTTGTCAGTACGGGGCGCTGAATGGGACTCTTGTGATTTTGTACCCTAAATTCAATTTTGTACGGACAAAAGTGAGTTTTGCTCAACAAAAATGAGTCAGTCAGTTTAACAAAACGTGTAGCATACTACAAATTTAAAATTTTGTCATACAAAATTATCTTTCAGTGGACAAAAGTTACTTTTGTCATGACAAAATTCATTTTTGTAACACAGACTTTACTTTTGTTACCTAATTTGAAAACTGGGCGACAAAAGTCAATTCTGTATGAAAATTTGTTTAGTTTGGATTCTTTGAACTAATTTGCATACAAATTCGACTTTTGTGAGACAAAATTGACTTTTGTGAGACAAAATTGGCTTTTGTGAGACAAAATTGACTTTTGTGAGACAAAATTGACTTTTGTTAGACAAAATTGACTTTTGTGAGACACAATTGACATATGTGAGACAAAATTGACTTTTGTGATCCAAAATTGATAAAATTGAATTTTGTCTCACAAAATTGAGTTTTGTCTCACAAAAGTCAATTTTGTATGCAAATTTGTTTAGTTTGGATTCTGTGAACTTATTTGCATACAAAATCGACTTTTATGACACAAAATTGACTTTTGTGAGACAAAATTGACTGTTGTGAGACAAATTTGACTTTTGTGAGACAAAATTGACATTCGGGAGACAAAATTGACTTTTGTGATCCAAAATTGACAAAAATGAATTTTGTCTCACAAAAGTCAATTTTGTCTCACAAATGTCAATTTTGTCTCACAAATGTCAATTTTGACTCACAAATGTCAATTTTGTCTCACAAATGTCAATTTGGTCTCACAAAAGTCAATTTTGTCTCACAATCACAAAATTGAATTTTGTCTCACACAATTGACTTTTGTGTTTTAATTTCCATATCAGGTAACAAAAGTCAATTTTGTATGCAAATAAGTTTATATTTGCATACCTTTTTGATAAAATTGACTTTTGTCTTGACAAAAACGAATTTTGTCTACAAAAATTAATTTTGTCATGACAAAAATGAATTTCGTCATCACAAAATTGAAGTTCTCATAAAGCAAGTCTGTATCACATAGTTTTGTAAGACAAAAATGGTTTTTTTTATGACAGAATTGAATTTTGTACAAAACCACAAGAGTCCCATTTGGCGCCCCGTAGTCAGGTCATTAAAGATTGCATATGTTGGCTTTAGTATTGATTCACTTATAGGGTCTTTGCATCGGAACTAAACACTTTTATTTAAAAACCAGTTGTTGACATGACACGGGTTGTGTTTTTCTCATATAACGTTATGATGGTATGATACTAAACTCCTGACGGGAAGGATTGTGCCTGATATTCATATGAATAATCTTTCAATCAGTTTAATTGAAGTCTGGAGCTGGCATGTCAGCTAACTGCTAGTAGTCTGTTGTTATTTATGTATTATGTCATTTTGTTTATTTTCTTTTGTAACATCTTCTGACATCAGACTCTGACTTCTCTTGAACTGAATTTTAATGTGCGTATTGTTATGCATTTACTTTTCTACATTGTCTAAAGGTATAGGGGGGGGGGGTTGAGATCTCATAAACATGTTTAACCCCTCCGCATTTTTGCGCCTGTCCCAACCCAGGATACTCTGGCCTTTGTCAGTCTTGTATTATTTTTAATTTTAGTTTCTTGTGTATAATTTGGAGTTTGGTATGGCGTTCATTATCACTGAACTAGTATATAATTTGAAACAAATTAAGTCATGTCGAAAGCCTTCAGATTTTTTGGAAAATTAAGTGTTCACCCCCAAAACCGGTTTGGCCACAACATAAAAATTTGAAGTTTATTTACAATTTTCACAGTGTGTATATGTTAAGTATGTTTAAATGAACATATGTTCCCATAGTTTTTGACTATTCATTATAGGTTGAAAAATGCAGACAAAGTTTAGATGTTTATGAAGTGTCCTATATTTTGACTTTAGTGGAACCTTAATCCGCCTCTGGGTAGAACTGGTGTTTACAGAATAGGGCATATAGGAAAAGAAATTAAAGAGGTGATTTAATATAAAGAATAGATTGAAATGGTCCAACATCAAATTAAAAATATAGATGTTGACCTGGTATCCCCTCCCCAACACACGACTCTAATATATAGTACACACCCAGCACATAGGTAATATTGGTTTGATTGTGCCTCCCCCTTTCCTCAGACATTCAGGTTCTGGGTTCAACTTTGATTTACGGACCGATAAAGTAAAATCATCTTTGTCGGTACTAACATTATTTAATTTCCGGTTATTTTCAAACATTCTATCGATGAATACTTGCATTTCAAATGGTACTGCAAGAGGTCCTATGACAAGCTGTGCTCCTTCAACAAAAACTTTTTTTAATTATTCTTAAAAATATAATTTGGCCTCAAAGTTGATCTGATCATAATTATCACGTTTTGACTTTGTTTCTAAATTGCAACCGTTTATTCTATAGTTGAATATTAGAAATAGTGTAACTTATTAATTATAGTCCACTTTTTGTAATCCATGAATATATGATTTCAGGAAGGATTTGTCAGTATGGTACTACAATTAAATCCTTGATTGCAGTGATATTTTTTTATTCAGTCAGCAAATTATTAACAGTAATGGAGTGATCGTAAAGAATGAAAAATTTGTGGATTATTAAAGAATCTCTACAAACAAACCTAAATTTAAATTCTGCAGGATATTATATTCTTGGTACTAATTTGCAGACAAAATATTTAAAGATATATGAAAATAAACCCAGAAAATTACTCTTATACATGTTATAATAATGAACCTTTTAAACTATCAAAAAACGTATTAAAATGTAATACTGAATAAAGTGTGTTGCAGAGGAATTTGAAAAAAAATATACTTTAAATAATATTTCAAAATCAGTTTCCTCATTCAAATTTTGTCTTTAAGAGACATTAAAAACTAATTGTCATTCTGAGGAATCTTTAAATTGCAATAATTTTATACATAGGCATTAATTACTTTCAAAATTTACACTTATGAAATCATTCCCTAGGCATTGAATTGGGAAGGTACCGAAACATTCCAAGAGCACAAAGATTATGTAAAAATTATGGAGTCCTAGATGACGAATTTCATTTCTGTTTGTATTGTGAAATTAACCAGAGACATATATACACATGTGTATATATCAGTGTCTCTGCATTTATTTAACGTATCACTGGGTTCTAATTTGTTTGCTTATCATGGCTAAAAGCCTGACTATGTACCTTTGATTATTTCAACATCTTGATACATTTATTAAACTAAAACACATTCTAAACCCCATTCCTGAACTTGTTTGTCATATTGGAGTCTTTATAAAGCAATCGTTGGAACTGAGGGAGTCTCAGTATGACCCCTTGATGTCAGACAAGCTTAATATGATGGGGTTTTTTTCATGACATAATTTTATAATGTTCTATTATATTTTATTTTATTATTAATTCGTATATTTAAACTAATTTCAAGATTTGTTCAAGGGTAGTTACATGTTAAACTATATTTTCGAAGGTAGATAGAAAACGGCGGATAGCAAAAAGCATATTGCACAGCAAAAAGCATATTGCACAGCATAAAGCATATTGTACGGTTATTATAGAATATCTAAAAACCGATATACTTTGTGTCAGACCTCATGTAATGAATTTCATGATATTGTTAAAAGTTTTATAAAAAAATATCTATGATGACTATGATCAATTATATCAGAGACATATAATACGTCTCTGATTATATGAAGAAAAAAAAATCTTCAAATACATAACATGCATAAGGTGTAAGAAAAAAAAAGTTAAATGAAATAAGTTATAGTTATTGACCAAGCAAGTCGGTATATGGGATTTAATTTGCACAGCTCGAGTGACCCTGTTTAACCCGAACGACGAAGGAGTTCGGGTTATTGGGTCATCTCGTGCTGTGCAAATTAAAACATATACCGATTTGATTGGCCAATAACTGTTTTAACACATGACGTCAACGACGTCAACGATTTTCCCGCATAAATCACATCCGCCCAACAAGACGTTGCAATGGATGGATTTCATCATGAATTATCGGAGGATGATATGATCTTATCACAAGTATTAGAAACATTGGAGGATGAAATGGAACTGAGAAATGTAAATATAGAGGACTTTTTTGGAGAGTTTCCTAGTAATGTGTTGGATGAGAATGCATCTGGAGATTTAATCAACACCTCAGCTGTTTCATTTGACCTAGGACTAGACTTAGATTTATGGTTGCAAGTTCCTTCGGAAAACGGAAAGATCCAAAATGTCAAGGTACTCTTTTTTTAGAATTATCTGCCACGCGCAGAGCCATTATTGCATGCTTTGAGGTGTGGACCCATAGACGGATCCAAGGGATGGAGTCCCGGGTCCCTCTTTTGTGGAAAAAAATGGTTGATTATATAGGGAATCACTGAAACATGACGCGCGCCCCCTCCTTTTAGGTCAGTCAGCCCTCCCCCTTTAACAAAAAGTTCCCATTATTTCATGATTTGAGGTGTGGACCTATAGACAGATCCAAGGGATGGAGTCCCGGGTCCCTCTTTTGTGGTAAAAAAAAATGGTTAATTATATAGGGAATCACTGAAACATGACGCGCGCCCCCTCCTTTTAGGTCAGTCAGCCCTCCCCCTTTAATAAAAAGTTCTGGATCCGCTACTTAGACCCTTGTAAAATCATTTGCGGAAACTTCCGACTAGTTTTACTGTTTAATTGTTCTCATCCGGAACATTCATGAAATATTTGCCACTGCCGGATTTTGCCTCTGCGATGTGTTAAATTATGTGATATTATCTCATTTTAGGATGAAAAACCTAAAGATCAGGAACAAGGAGTCAAACCAAGGTTTGCAGAAATGACAGACAATGAAATTGATACACTTATTGAAGATGCTGAGAACAAAAACACAAAGAAAACCACAAAATGGGAGGTTAATGTCTATGAAGACTGGAAGAATTCTAAAATTGGTAGTGGTTTAATTATACCAAACCTGAAGGATTTGTCTGTTCAAGATATTAACAGCATTTTAGGAAAATTTGTAGTAGAAGTTCGAAAAAAGAATGGAGAGAAATATCCAGCGAAAACACTTTATCTTCTTGTAACTGGACTTCTAAGAGGAATGCGGTCACAAGGTGTTTCTAATCTTAACTTTTTGAACGAGTCTGATGACAGATTTCTGAGGTTTAGACAAATACTTGACGCACAGATGAAAAAATTAACAGCAGATGGGTATGGTATAAATGTTAAACAAGCAGATCCAATTTCAGTTGAACAGGAAGAAATTTTGTGGGACAAGTCTGTGTTTGGTAATCATTCATCCGAAAGTTTTTTCCTGAACAAGTGGATATTGAAAATACAGAAAATGCATTTAATGTTTCAAAACCAGAAGGAAAATATCGAGGACTGCCAAGCAACAGCTCTTTTCAAAACTGCGTGTTCAATTTTGTAACGAAGATGTGAACCTCACAGATTTTTTTCTCAATGTTTAACACTGAATTGTTAATTTACGTTGTTTTTAAGCCGTACATAGAAATGTATGAAAAGCGGGTATTTTTCACTGAGTCAGGTTGTGACACTGATAACTTACATAACAAGACTACAATGACGAAGATGTCGATGATAATTTATTTTCATTTTTTTTAATGACAATTTTTTTTTATTGATGGACAAATAATTTTAGTATTAAATCAAACTGTGTTGACTTCTTTATCTTATTTAGATTTGTATTTTGTTGATTGTAATGCTACTACATTTGTTTTGTATGTTTTCTATTCTGATGTTTTATCAAGTGACTTATTGTTATGTCCGAGTAACATGTATCCACTTGATATTTCTTACAAAAAAGAGAAAAACAAAAATCTGTAGTAGCAATGGAATCAATAAACATTAAGTACTGTACAATAATCATCTGTCAAGGACGTGACCTGTGCAATAACTGAAGTAGTTAATGCACACCTGACCCGTGCATTATCCAGATTATACCACAGTAAGATCAAAGGGATTTTGCCTCTGTCATGTGTTAACAACTATTATTGACTTTTGAAAAAATGATATTCACTGAGGCCGACGGCCGAAGTGAATATCAGTTTTTCAAAAGTCAATTAAACCCCATATTTACCGAAACAAAAGACAGTAATTGTTTTATTCCATATTCCGAGGGAAGAAAATCATGTATTTAATGTCAAACATGTATCAAAACAAATTGTACATGAAACATTTTACCATAACGTTGCATGAAAAAGCGCGTGACGTTTAGCGCGGTGAATAACACTTCCTCAGGTGAATATGCTTTTTTATTTAAAATCCAATTCATATAGAGAAACCTACTAAAATAATACCAATATGGAATAAAACCGCATATTTACCTCATCAAAAGACATAATAAAGATATAATCATTGGTACAGAGACATGGCTATCCAACAACATTGGGAGTAGAGAAATTTTTCCACCAGAACTTGGATATGACGTTATTAGACGCGATCGTGAAAAAGATCCTCATGGAGGTGTACTAATAGCTGCTAAGAATGAACTAGAACTTAGCCAAGTATCTATCAGCAAAGACGCAGAAATGATAACAGGAAAAATTAAGATAGGTACTAAACAATACATCATTACAAGCTTTTATAGACCACCAAACAAAACAGATAACAAATATGTTGAGAGAGCAATAACAGAGATTCATAACCTGAGAAACAACAATAAAAGGAGTATCTTTCTACTAGGAGGGGATTTCAACCTACCTGATATTGACTGGGAAAAAAATGAAATAAAGGGTAACCAACTGCCACAAACAATCAACAGAGCATTCTTACAGATGTCAGCTGACTTGTCAATCCAGCAAGTAAATAACAACACCACAAGAGGAAACAACATACTAGACCTTATGTTTACAAGCCACCCAGGAAACATAGATAGATGTAAAACACTGCCACCTATAGGAAATAGCGACCACGACATAGTGTTAGTGGACATAACAGCAAATATCAACAAACCAAAACCAACAAAGCGTAAAATAAACCTTTGGAAGAAAGCAGACTTAGAAAGCATAGGGAAACATCTTGACAGTCAATATGATCTTTTCAGCAAGACCGAGTTTGAAGATATTGACACCATGTGGACATCAATCAAACAGATCATAAAAGAATCCATGGAAAAATTTGTACCAACCAAAAGATCACTGGCTAGACAGAGCCACCCTTGGATGAACACCCACCTAAGACGAATGAGCAGACAGAAACAAAGAGCTTACCCCAAAGCAAAACTCACCGACTCTCCAAAGGACTGGAAACGCTATAAAAACATCAAAGCCGAACTTCAACGTGAATCTAGACGAGCACACACCAAATTTATGCAAGACATTGTTAGTGAAGACTTATACAAGAACCCCAAAAGATTTTGGTCGTACATAAAAAGTAGGAAACAGGAATCTTCAGGCATAACAACTCTGAAAAATAAAGATGGATACCTCCACAGTGACACACCAACAAAAGCTGCAATCTTGAACAACCAATTCCACTCAGTCTACACACAGGAAGACCTTAACAACATGCCAGATAAAGGTCCAAGCCCATACCCAACCATGAGACCAATAAAAATAAGCCAAAATGGAGTCACTAAACTCCTCAGAGGAATAAGACCTTTTAAGGCAACTGGGCCAGATGATATACCAGCCTTCATGCTAAAGAACACTGCTGAACACCTGTCACCTTACCTGACTAGACTGTACCAACTGTCAATGGATCAGGGGTCAGTACCAGAAGATTGGAGGACAGCCAACATTGTCCCAGTCTTTAAGAAAGGCGAAAAACACACAGCAGCAAACTACCGCCCAGTATCCCTCACATCAATCACGTGTAAGCTACTAGAGCACATAGTCCACAGTACTATCATGGACCACTTTGACAGAAACTCCATATTGTGTGACGAACAACATGGGTTCAGAACCAAACGCTCATGCGAATCCCAGCTCCTCATAACCATACATGAAATAGCCAAGAACATGGAGGATGGCGATCAGACAGATATCATCCTGTTAGACTTCGCCAAGGCCTTTGATAAGGTACCACATAACAGACTGCTACACAAAATGGACTACTACGGAGTAAGAGGTGTCCAACTTGAATGGATAAGACAGTTCCTGTCCAACAGAACCCAGTCTGTAATCCTTGAAAATCACAAGTCTGACCCACTCGATGTGGTATCTGGAGTTCCACAGGGCACTGTGATGGGTCCCTTACTCTTTTTGGCATACATCAATGACCTCCCAGAAGCTACAACATCAAGCGCTAGACTGTTTGCCGATGACTGCCTACTCTACCGGCGCATCAGGAAACCAGAAGATGCAGACTTGCTGCAGAAAGATCTTTCCTCGCTGGAAGAGTGGGAAAAACAGTGGCAAATGTGCTTCCACCCAGAAAAATGCACAGTCATCCGTGTCTCTGGACGACGTCAACAACATCAGACATCCTACTCACTCCATGGACACAGATTAGAAACAATAGACAGTGGGAAATACCTTGGGCTCACCATCAGCAAAGATCTCACCTGGTCAAATCACATCAATCAGACCATAGGGAAAGCCTCCAAGACACTAGGTTTCTTACGGAGGAATCTGGGTAGGTGTACTCCAGCAACAAAAGCTACAGCATACTGCACGTTAGTCAGACCAACCCTGGAATATGCTTCCCCGGTATGGGATCCCCACCAAATTACCATCATACGTGACATAGAGCAGGTACAGCGACGAGCAGCTCGCTTTGTCTACAGTTGCTACCAGGACAACTCTCCAGGATGTGTCACAAAGCTTCTGGACCAACTTGAATGGGAATCTCTGCAGCACAGACGATGGAAACAGAGTCTTGTGCTGTGTTACAAGACTCAACACCAGATGATTGCCATTGATCCAGCCAAGTACTATGCATCAGGGGACAGTAGAACCAGGGGCAACCACAAATTTAGACAGACAAGAGTGAAGAGAGACGTCTTCTATCACTCATTCTTCCCGAGAACAACAAGAGAGTGGAACAAACTCCCAGAATCCGTAGTGGAGTCCGGATCACTAGAGACTTCAGGGCCAGAGTGAACATCATCCCCTGGACCCAACCACACCTCAAATAGACAGCAGGAGAACCAGTGTATATAGTTGTAATTAAGCATATTTTATTGTAAATACCATCCAGATTTTCCTGGACTTTTACTTTTGGCCAGAGAGGAGTGGCCTCCTGTCTGTTTGAGATGCGCCCGAGTCAATTACACTTTTATAGAGTTCGACTCGTAACCGGGAAGAAGAGTAATTGTATAATATGTTTCAAGGTTTATGGTTTGTTATCAGGTTATTGTCTAGGAGTATGAATATGATATTTATAAAATTCCAACAAATTCAAATGACTATTTTGATACAAATGTGATCGGAAATTAATAATATAATATTACAATTATAGCCTATTTATGAGGTCAATAAAAGATATATCGACCCAAAGAAGTATATCGACCTCGGACTTCGTCCTCAGTCAATATAATTCTTTCAGGTCAATACTATATATATATATCCTTGTATCGACCTCATACAAAGGCTTTAATTGTATAGTAGACCTATTACATTGTATTGCATTGTATTTAAAATGTATACATTAATTGTTTGTTTGTATTTGCTTGACCCTAATGGGTGTAATTTTGCAATATTATTTTAAAAAGATTAGAATTAAATAAAAGTCCGGAATTTTCTACCCTTTCCGTCCGTTTCTAAATTTATTTTAAGGGAGATAATTTCAAAGGGACTCAACTCATTTCCCCGCCAGGCAAGGAAGGGAACAGATTGTCTTCAAATTTTGCCACGATGGCCAACTTCATCGGTCGGAGAGTACGGATCATAACTGATAGCCGAACATATGAAGGATATGTTCATCTTCTGGACCAACAGAATCACCAGATATCTCTACAAAAAGGTTATTACAACGCAAACGTTTTTATTATAATATAATTTTAGACATTTTATTATGTCTTCAGTAATTATTTGTAAACAAATCTTTTCGGAGCTTTATGTATCTGACAGATGGTAGATTTAAAATACACCTTAATGCTATTTATTCTAATCCAGATAAGTTCAGAATCTCTGAAATTGGCTTTCATAGGTATGCATATCCAATTCTGTTTTATAATAAAATGTCATCAGATCTAGAACGAAACGCGAAATATATGGGAAAATTATTGCAATTAGTGAATTAATTGTTTACTTCTAAGTAAGACTAAGTTATATAAAGCCAAACAAAAAGTATTTTATGTTACATGCTGAAAAAAGTATGTATGTTACAGGTACAATGTACAAGTCAAATCGGCACCCATAGAAAAATTCGAATCGACACCTGGTTAAATTAGCACTTAGTCAAACCAGCACCTATTTAAAGTAAATAATCTTCTATTTCAAATTATTTTTAGGGTTTTCTCAACATTCTATGACTGAGACTGTTGTTTTGATTAGTTGATTAGTCTTTTCAATGAATGACTTAATTTTAAGAATTCACTAGTACATGTACCTATACAAATCTTTCTTTGTTGATTAAAAAGTCAACCAAACCAATGTCTTGCTAGCATTATTAAAAGAGCTGTAACTCCATGAACTCTATACAAGTAGATATTGATGTTTTTTTTCTTCACACTGAAAAACTAAAAAAAAACCAATGAAGCCATTATGCAAGATGTTGTTTAATCATGAGAAAGATATAAGCAGTAAGAGGGAAAACTAAGAGTCCTTTTGAGTTTTCATTAGTATCACCAGGGCTCACGCTACCAGGCGACTTGGGCGAAGAAGTCGCCTTCCCGACCGTCACTTCGCTTTCCCCGACCCCCAAAAGCGAAAACAAGTCGCCCTGTTCTTGACGACAGTCGCTTTCAGTCGCTTCCGTCATCGGACATTTTCAATTTTTACCAAGTTGATGAAACATCAAATTTTTATTGATAATTAAAGAAATTCAGACATAAACGATTCATTATCTTTTGAAAAGAGGTTGAAGCATTGTCTTCGCAGTGTGTAGCAGGTTATTTGATAAAAATACAACTTTTTATCACTTCGTGCATTTCCGCAAGTACCGGTTCTTGTTACTCGAAAACGTACATCAACCTCAATTTCGGCGGCAAAATAAGTTTGTTACTTCATTTAAACGTGATAAAAGTAGCCTCCAGTAAATTTTAATCCATTTATTGCATTAAAAACGTCATGTTCCTTTCCAAATAACTTGTCAAACATCGTTTATTTTTGTAAATGTTCTTGCATTCGTCCGCCATTGACCGATTTCTAATCTCCGGATCCGAACCGGACCAGCTATGAACGAAATCCGTACTTTTACAATAATTACTACGGACGCACGGATGGAACAGCTGACAGAAGAATATTGAACTAAAGGGAAAGATTACGCATTCCACACGCATTAAGAGACTTTTGGTTATATCTAATTGATTGGTGTATATAATTCCTTATATTTTTTATGGATTGTTTCAAACTATTGATTAAAGTTGCTTAACTCTGAGACTATTATCTGATTATACTAATATCAATATATTATGGCTCAGCTTAATAACTTTTATATTTTTTTATGAGAAACACTGAATGTCATATAACACAAGATAATTTTTAATTAAATTGTAATTGATATATTATAATTTCTTTACATTTTTTTAAATATTTTTTATTTTTTTAGTGCTAGATATTTAGTTGGTAGTTTCTCACAAGCTTAATTAAACAACTTTTAATTTCAAATGTTACTTTAATTGTAATTTTTTTACTCAGATATGAATTGAACAGTATAAAAAGAACATTATTTACATATGGCCCTTTATACTATTGTAAAATCCAAACATTGTATCACACCGCGCGAATGAGCACTTCTCTTTCAAATCTCACCACTTCTCCCTATCAGTTTCAAAAAGAGAAGTCACTTCTCCCTATAATTCTGAAGTAGTGTGAGCCCTGGTATCACTACATCTAATTATCGCAAAATTATACGCAATTCTAATATTACGTACATGGGGGACATACACAGTGTTCTCCCCAGAAATTTTGGATAGCATCACATTTTGCGTAAAAAAAAATAACTATTTTTTTAATGTCATTTGTCGCGTTGCGTTGCTGCTCTATTTCCTTTATATGTTTTAGTTTATATTGTTCAATTCATAACTGAGAATACAATTAAACTATAACAACAAAAACAGTTGTTTCAGTTTATGTTTTCTTTATTCATTTATAGTTACAGAATTATTTTTTTCCTCTTGTGCCAAATAAAAATAAATATGTGCTTTCAGTTACCCAACAATAAGTCAAATGAATGAATGGTTCATTATAGTGCAACCTGTATACAAAACTAAATATCTAGTACACAAAATTAACTATTTTTTTTATATTATATTAAGTAAAGATAAAGAAGCAAAAGTAGCAAAAAAAAATATCAATTTAAAAACTTTTTTTTATCATGTTTATGAAATTCATTGTTTCATGGCACTGAATGAATTAGTCCCTGTTGTTTCTTATCTTTACATCAAAATGATACGTATTTTCAACAAAGTTATCTAACAAATAGTCTATTTATGCGTAGGTTTCTCTATTGGTATATTTTTGTCTACCGTCCGTCTGTTGTCATCTTCGTGAAAATGCGGATTTTTGTCATATCTGGTCCGGTATCGATCCGTAGTTTACACAAAAATGTGCAATGGCGGCCGTAGAAACATTTAGGCAGCAACCATTTGATTTTCTGGGGGGGCTATGCTTTTTTTTTCTGTGCAAACTTTTTTTTCCGCCTGCGGCGAAAAACAATCTATTTTTTTCGCGACAAGTCGAAAACAATTTTTTTCTTTCAATTTTAGCATTACATATAGTGGCAGCTGAGGATGAAACAAACAATTTTTTTTTCTCAGAATCAAAAACAAATTATTTTTTTCTCCAAAATCTGGAAACAAACTTTTTTTTCAGAAAAAAACCATAGCCCCCCCCAGAAAATCAAATGGTTGCTGCCTTACGAAAATGAGTCCGAGAATAAACATTGTTTGACAAGAGATTGTGAATGAAGACGCTTTTTATCCATTAAATGAATTAAACATAAACTTAAGCCAATTATGATCACTTTTTAAAGAAGTATAAAATTGATTTTAGCTCAAAACCAAAATTCTCGCTCTCGGATTACCGGAAGAGAAAGAAAGTATTTTTGGAGAGTTGTACAAATAAACGACCTTTTAAAAAAAAAAATCGTTTTAATCTTCGAAATTTCGTAATACAAAACATAGATTTCGAATTGTTTTTGTGATTGCATTTTTCCATGTCGAAATTGGTGATTGCAGACACGTGGTTTAGTCATGTCACAAGTGTCAGCTTGGGATATTCGCATCCAAACAGTTATCACCCTGAGGGCAATTAAAACCTGGATATTTAATCTCTTAATTGCCTTTAGTGTCCGACTTAAAGGGATTACAATTAAAGGTGATATAATTTTTATGATCATAATCGATAATAGATGAAAGTTCAAAATTGAGGACAAGTAAAATAGCATCTTCAAAATAATTATAGCGTCGCGGGAATTATTATAGCATCACGGTGAAAAAATATAGCGTCGCGGTACCGCGACGCTAAAACGGCCTGGGGAGAACACTGATACATAGAATTGAGAATGGAAATGGGGAATGTGTCAAAGAGACAACAACCCGACCAAATAAAAAAACAACAGCAGAAGGTCACCAACAGGTCTTCAATGTAGCGAGAAATTCCCGCACCCGGAGGCGTCCTTCAGCTGGCCCCTAAACAAATATATACTAGTTCAGTGATAATGAACGCCATACTAATTTCCAAATTGTACACAAGAAACTAAAATTAAAATAATACAAGACTAACAAAGGCCAGAGGCTCCTGACTTGGGACAGGCGCAAAAATGCGGCGGGGTTAAACATGTTTGTGAGATCTCAACCCTCCCCCTATACCTCTAACCAATGTAGAAAAGTAAACGCATAACAATACGCACATTAAAATTCAGTTCAAGAGAAGTCTGAGTCTGATGTCAGAAGATGTAACCAAAGAAAATAAACAAAATGACAATAATACATAAATAACAACAGACTACTAGCAGTTAACTGACATGCCAGCTCCAGACTTCAATTAAACTGACTGAAAGATTATGATTTCATCATATGAACATCAGGCACAATCCTTCCCGTTAGGGGTTTAGTATCATACCATCATAACATATATGAGAAGAACATAACCCGTGTCATGCCAACAACCGTTTTTAGAATAAATGTGTTTAGTTCCGACGCAAAGACCTTATCAGTGACTCAATATTAACGCCAAAATATGCAATCTTTAATGACTTGACAATGGGGGACATACATGTATACTTGCCTCCCCATGAGCTAAAGTCATATTTGTTTAAAAGAGCAACAAAAACACATCTATTTCCATAGCACGTTTATTTCAAAGAGACAGATAACATCACATTACAAATATGCATCATCAAACATGTACAAAGGGACACAAGTCTCACGTCTTAACTACAAAACACATATGACCATACAGACATGACAGATGCATTAAACAAACAATCATCCAGAATGCTCAGCTGGTTGAAACATGCAGAAAAAATATCTTGCACTTTAATACACTCAAATTAATTTGAACGAAAAAAATACAACCAACCAACATACTGCAGTAAATGTTGCAAATTGAGGTCCCAAGAAAAAATACATTTTAACACTTTAACATTTTAAACTATAAATTGGTTTTTATTTTGAATTGAGTATGATCAATTAGACAATAAAGACACCCAAAAATGTCTGTTGATCATAGGATCAAACATGACAATAATAATATTGTAAATTCAGAAATAATTTCATTGTTTTTATTATTCATTTATTGCAAAATATGTGTCAGGGCAATCACCATAATTTAAACTCTCATTTTGATTTTTTTTTAATATGAATTGAACATGATTTTTCTCAATATCGCAAAATCTAAAATCACATTTTAGTTTAAAAATTAGACAAAATTGTAATAATAAATACACACAATAATTTCTGAATTTACAGTTTTGGAAATTTATTTTTGCTTTGGCAAATTTAACTTATGAAATATTTTTTAGATTAAATCAGAAACATATCGTCTGTAAAAAGTTTTGTACATGCAGAAAATTACAAGTGCTGGCAAAGCACTTATATATACATTTGTAACACTCCATGAACGACTATTTTCATTTATCAAATATACAATGACATACATACAGTTATGTATAAAAAAATTAGAACACTGTAACACATGCACTAAAATGCAAAATGCAAGTATAAATTGAGGTTTATTTTATTTTGCAGTGGTTATTCCTGATACTGGTAAAAAGTTGAATGGACTGCAGACGTTCTTCCAGGATGATATAACAAACAGTAAGAAATGTGCATTAATCCTTTGTTATTCAAATGATCTGTGTAAAGACATAGGATAATCCGATTTTCAGTAGGCCAATATTCATTGAAACACAAGTAAAATATAATATTTTACTAAAACAAAACTAAACAAAATCAAACAAAACTAAACATAATTAAAACATGCAAATGAATACAAATAAACAAAATAAACAACTGAAATGTTAGTTAGTATAAATTGAATCTAATCACAAAAATGTCTCATCACATCTGCTACTGTACACTCTGTTTGCGGTCAAGATCTAGGATGTTGATACCTCAGATTGTATTATTGTAGACTTTCACTTTACCAAACTTTTCACTATTTAATATTGACTTGTATACACTTGTAACATCAATAAGATGTATGGCTTACTATATATTCACTTATTAAATATATTTCACTAATCATGCTAATGGCAGCTTTTATATTGATATGCCACTTCCGGTAAATCAAACACAGACTTCTGGTAAAACTAACACCAACTTCCGGTGAAACTAACCACAGCTTCTATAAACGCAAATACGTAATTTCTGCCACATAACATAATATATACATATATATTGGCCGTTGTATGATACGTTAAACTAAACCTCACAACTGGTATTTGGGAAGATCTGTGTCAATAAATTGTACGTAAGTTGTCTGACCATTTAAATGTTGCCACTCCAAAACTGAGCATTAATACTGCATGGACCAACCCCTAAAACAAATAATTGAACCCCAAATAAATTTATAATCAAATGAAAACAATATTTCAAACCATAAATCGACCGCCACGTGAATGAATTGTCTCTGGGTCTGTTTGATATGTCAAAACGACAACTAAATGATAACACCTTCAAAAATATAAATAAATGTTCTTACCTGAGCAAATTCATTATATTGTCCTGTGAAACTCCATTTCCTGAATTGAAAATTATGAGATATCACCAAATATATGAACTGCAGCAGACAAAATGTCTGTTCACATCAAAATCTAGGTGTGCTCTGCCTAACCACTTTACCTGTATGAAAAAACCATGTGCTTCCTGTCACACGATTTTTACCTGGCGGGAAATGAATGATTGGGGTGCTAATTAGGGTGACTTTTATACAATTTATAAGCCATGAAAATATGATAGTGAACTGTCTTTCATGAATTAAAATTTATGAATAATAAGGAAATAATTAATAAAAGATAAAAATCACACAATGAAGTTCGTCACAATATGTCTTTGGTAAAGTTTTATTAATATTCGTTTTTATAAAGACTACTGGCATGACTAGTACTGTTATACATATATAGTTTCTAGAAAAGAGAAGCCAAAATGTTAAGTTCCAATGCTTGGCAACAATTATGAGAAAAAGTGTAACATTATTAAGGTTTCCTATTACTTTTGGATAACAATTTAGATCTTGATCCCTATTCCATTACGTGTTAAGTATAATTTTTTGCAACCAATCATACATTTATTTCCTATGTTTATTTCAGTTGAGGTTCTGGAAGAGGAATGCAAGAAAGTGGAAAATAATGATAGAATGCTTCCAGATAAAAGGTTGCTAATGCTTATCAGATTTAATGTGATTTTAATTAAGAATCAGTGTAATGAATTACATGTAATCTGTTATTTTGCATTGGTGTTCGTGAGTATCAAGGTACAGCATAACCTTTTGGTCCTCGTCTGTCAATCAGACAATACATCTACAATTTCACGGTGAAATAAGAAAGCGACTATAGGTAATGTACAGCCTTCAACAAAGAGCAAAACCCATATGGCACAACTGACGGCTAAAAGAATTCAACTTGAACTAATAGCCTGACTTACATTTTGTAAAATACAAATATTATATTTGAAAACAACCACTGAATTACATGCTCCTGACTTGTTTAAGAATAATCTGTTGTGTTTACAGGTGGAATATACTAAGAGTTTTTTTTAAGAGAGAATCCCCACCCAGTGAGATGTTTAACCAAACCCCTTACATGTAGGTGAACCTATGGTAACTGTTTTGATTTTAACGATAATCTTTTTATCAACAGAGAGCATGGAACACGGCTGCTTCATACCAAATACACTCCATCCCATTTAAAAGGATTGGTAGATTTTGAGCCATCAAATTATCTATTGAGAAAGGTTGTCAATGAAGAACACGGTACTGGAGATGTTCCAAAACCAGGTTTGTTGTCATCGAAACAGAAATTTCTATACTGAAAATGTTTAGGAAATTTAAAAAGATCTGTGATGTTTCTTTGATATACAGTACGCCCAAGGAGTTTGTAATCCCAAACTCCATACTCTGATATTTTTCCTGGTGTAACACCAGGAAACTCCGACATCCCTCCCAAAATTCTCGGAGAAATTTGGGAGTATTCCCTCCGACTTCCGCGTAAATCCACTACCTTTTGTTTATTGTATTAGCGACATCTCTCCCAGTCTGGTGTGACGCGGTGTGACACCAGGTAATTAATTGCCCTAATCCGTCTGATCTATGCCGGCACGCGACAGTCAAGGTATGTGAGATTTCTAATGTAATTAAACAATTGTATTTCCTGTCTATTGATTATCAGGTTATATCTGATTGCTTGAAACAAATGAAAGATTAAAATAAAAAGCAAAACGTTGTTAATTCTTTCAATCTTTCAATTACACTGTACATTTTAATCAAGTTTTTAAACAACTATATTTGATTTTGACTTCCGTTTTTTTATCAGTAAATAAATATTTAATTTACTAAAAGAGATATAATTGTGCAACAATAAGCGGAGAATAAATGAGGGCAGTTTAAAGAAAAATTACACGTCTCAAAGTTTTTTATACTACAAGTAAAAAAGAAAATATTATTCACTATCTGTTATGCTAATAATTCTACGCCATTTCCATTTTACGATTACAAAATAAAAGTTTTAAAATCCAAAACGTTGTTGTTAATGCTTTCAATTGCATTAAAGTTTTATAAAAAAAATCTATACTTGATTATGACCTCGTTTTTTATTTATCGGTAATTTATATAACTTACGAAAAGAGACATACTTGCGTGAAAATAAACGGAAACTAACGCTGAAGGTAAAAAATGTGAGCAGTGATTTTAAAGAAAATTACGTGTCTTAAAACTTGTATATGCAAGTAAAAAAGAAAATACTATTCACCATTCGTTATGCTTAATAAGTCTACGGCATTTTCTCTTCACGATTAGCATTACTTTAGGATATAATACATTTCGGCTACAACAGGAATACTGCTATAGCTGCATCAACTCGTCTTTGCATAATATTCATTTACGCACAATGAATGTAAACTTTTGTGTTGTATTTAGAACAGTGATCTTTAAATATTTTTAAAACAATTAATTGCCGTGGGAAGACGACACGCATCTCAGTGACAGTGATCAACAGTGCGTGGTTGAACTTGAACTTGACTTCGCTCACAATATTGAATGCTAAAAATAGTGACATCAATTTTGTCCACGAGATTTTTATTTGGCGGGAAATAGTATCATGTAACAGTAAACTCAGGTGACCTTTCTGGATAACCGTGGGAAAATTCATTGAAGGTTTAAACTTGCTTTGTAATGATTGACATTTGTGTGCGTTAAGATTGAGGCTCTAGAAGGTCCTTTTACAATTGATTAACCGGATTCTAAATTTTATTCCTTTTCTGAATAAACGAACATCAGCCTTTT
This sequence comes from Mytilus galloprovincialis, assembly GCF_965363235.1. Lineage (NCBI taxonomy): Eukaryota > Metazoa > Mollusca > Bivalvia > Mytilida > Mytilidae > Mytilus > Mytilus galloprovincialis. Next base: position 74,265,225 of record NC_134845.1, on the reverse strand, counting down.
ATTTATACGTTTCTCAGTCAACAGAGGACATAAACCTGGACATTTTTTATACTTCCATAGTCAACACTATACATTAATGGTAGATGAAAACAGGATGCATGTCGTTCAGTTCCTGATGGGCGTTGGTAAGATCCTCTGTGAAAATGTGTCGATCGTAAAAATCCGATCCACATTTTTTTTTACATATTTCTTTCTTGTACGATATAATTTCATTTTAATATTCTATAGTATAAATTGTTGAAATACTTCTTTTTATATTTCGCCGAGGACTTTTAACGAGCAGTAAAATACGGATTGCGCCAATCCAATTTTATTTAAAAAAATAAAAGATCAATAACAGATCATAACAGATAAAAAAACACATGATTTTATTTCTTCATATAATTAAATAAGGTTGTGATTATTGTGTTGTGTCTGGGCGGGGAATTATCTCAGTATTTATGAATATAGGGCTGCCACATTGCATACAAAACTATTTGTTTCTTTTTTAAATTCAAATATTTCAAGTCGGTAATCTACCGAGGTAGTGAAACATAATATTTTACATTTCAAAATAAATTGAAAGTAACAGAGTTCACTTGTTGGTCCGATAAATTAACTCTAGGGTTTGATTTAGATTGGACAAATTACCGTAAAAACATCATTTTGTTTTAAGCCAGTTGATATTAATTATATAATATTAAACTATTAATGAACCGGATATTGCTCACTGAGTAGGTCATAAAAGGTTCTAATTGTGGTAAAATCATCTTTGTTGAAACTTTGTTGAAAAAACAAAAATTATGACCTGATCGGACTATAATGAAAATACTAAGTAAGTGTTTTATTCGTATTTTTATACGTTTTTACGTTTTATTTCATATGACAATGACATGGGCATATACATACAAGAATAATTATCTTATTTTAAATAAAAATGTCACACTTTTATCTGACAATGAATGGACATTTAAATAACGTATTTTAAAGCACACAGGTGCAATCAAGATCGATTAAATGTACAAAGGTAATAAATCTGGCTAATCCGATTATGTTGTCACGCGTCATTAATTTTCAGTTCATCCGATGGGCAATAAACCAATTAACAGCCACGCGGTGTTGGGAGAGAATCTTTGGAGGAAATTGGGAGTAGAATCGGTGATTCGCAGTGTCACATCGCTACACTCGGAAATCGGTGATAAAAGTTCGCGATTACAAACTCTCTGGGCGTACTGTATTAGACTTTAACAAGTATGAAAAAAGGTTGGTTTATGTTTATTTAAACTATTTTGAATAACAATTTTAATTGTTTTTAATTTGACTAGACTCTAACATGTATAAGGTTTACACTATAAAAAAGGATGAGTTCAACACGTTGATTTATTTGACATAAAATAAAAGGCAAATCTGTGTATTCCAAAATATAGGAAGACCCTGCTGAACCAAAAAAATTCTACTCTTATGTTTTTTTCTCTTAAGACATTTAAAAAATGAACTTCTTGTAAATCTGTAATGCTTGTTTTATGAAGAGTTTCATGTAAGCTATCTATCATCTACTAATTTTCTTTCTGTTGTAGCCAATAAAAGTTCTGACTATGATTCAAGCAGTGATCAAGAAACTCTAGATTTTGAAGACTGTATCTACTTATCTAAAATCAATCAAAGATTCCATGATGCGGTAAGATATTTTAACATAGGAAAAATAAAATGTATGTATTGTTCTACCTGACAGCAATACTTAGGTATCACTTCTGTGACCATGGTTTCACACTTTGTTAATCCCCGAATCTTGACCCATCTTGATCCATCTCTACAAAACTTGTGTAGACTCTTCCGGGGATATGAAATTTTTCACCTGAAATTGGTCTTTGGTGTGATTTTGCAGAATCTATTAACTGAATCCTCTCCAGTAACAAGCAGTGACAACCATGCCCACGGGTAAATGTCTCATTTTTAATATTCCTAAAACAGAAAAAAACTTCTTAAATATATAATTTTCTTCTTTGCATAATAGGTATTGGAAAATTCCCTTTATTTATCAACAGGTTGTTCTGATGCACAAAAAAGTTTACAAAATGCAATATAAAACATGCAGTATGCTGTTCTTACAAATACCCATACATAGTATCTTTGTTATACTTTTTATGCTCCTGCCGTAGTGAAGAGGGCGTTGAGTTTTACCCTTGTAGGTCCTTACATTCCAAAGTTTGTTTCTGTTCTCTAACTTTAGTTTTCCCAACCAACTGATATGAAACTTATACAATATGCTTGTCACCACTAATCACAAATCAAGTATGAATATTGTTAGTCTCACTTTAACCATTCTAGAGTACAATGGAAAAAATGCTGAGTTTTTATTTCCATTCCTTTACAAAGACTCAAACATAGTATCTCTATACTTTTCTTATATACTGTCCTCATACCAGGTTCATGTTACATGTATAGCAGTTGCCTGTAGCTTAAACCATCATTACAATCTACAGTGGTACCATTGACAGTTGTAAATCTAGTGTTTGACAAAGGCGTGTTAAAATCCTTAAGTAATGAAAGGTATCTAAAGTTATGTTCATTACAATGGATAATGGAACACTTTAAATTTCTGTTTACAGATTAGTCATATAAAGGAGCAGTCCGAGGTTGGAGTGTCTTTCTCAGGTGTGTGCATTGGACGAGATGGGAAATTGTCATTAGTTCAGGTAAAACACTGAAATTTAAAATCAAATATTTTACATTGTTATTTTAATGGTTGATGTAATCCCAAATGCTTTTTTTTTGGTACAGAATGGTCATATGAGTTCAAAGAGTCGGAAAGATAATTACTATATCAGATTATTTATATGACTGACAAATACAGCTTTCTGTACAATCAAATGAACAAGTAACACATGTAACAAGGAGTAATGAAACTGTCAAAATGTTTGTGAACAATGCTGCAAACCATATAAACCACAACCACCAGACTCCTTTCTTTCGGCTATCTGGATATGTTCAATTGCTTCTTAGAACTTTCCCCTCAAGCTAAAACTTGCTGATAGATTGATATTTATATATAGTCAAATAAAGGATAGACTGTCAAGCAGTATCTTACATATTTGAAACTTATGTAGTTCATTGTGTACAACCGGTTGATATTGCACACAAGTACCTGAATATTGTGATGATGTAAAGCTCTCTAGAGACAATTATATTTTTGTTTCATTTTTAATTGCAGGTTGCTACCACCATAGATGTATTTGTATTTGATGTTTTATCTTTGGGACCTAATTGTTGGGATTTAGGTTTGAAATCTATTTTTGAAGATCCAAGACTTTCAAAGGTAAAAAATTTTATTTAAGGAATGACTGTAATATTTTTTCTGTCTATGAAGAAATAACATAAAAAATTTGGTGCACACTGAATAACGTGCATAGCGGGTTATTTAACAGGGTGCACCACATTTTTTATGTTATTTCGAATAGACAGAAAAAATATTACAGTCATTTCTTATAATTTAATTCTAAATTCCATTTTAAACCGTAGAAAACCATGAAAAAACGTTGATGACGTCACGGTCACATGATTAAATTATATCTATTGGCTGATAACAAAATAACGTCAGCCAATCAGAAGACATGTTACATCCAAAATTAAATTATTATAAATGGTAGTTATTCCAGTTCTATGATATTGTGTTTTTGTTCTTGTGGTTTTAACCATTGGGATAGTTTGATATGTTGAAGTTCAAAGGGTCGCACCAACTGTTCAACTTATCTGAGGTTTGAGTTATCCATGGTTGCAAGTTATATCAATTGAATAGTGTTCCTAACTTCCTTGATCTTCTATATTCCAATCCATCATTAATAACAAGATGGAGAATGCATAACTCTTCTGACTGATGGTTACACAGATTAATTAGTTAGGCATTCAGGAAGTACCTTTACCTAAACAGATCGTAAATATATGTCTTAATATATCTCAGTGTATTAAAACTCTTAATTCTTTTTAATCTTTAATAAGGACATTCTTGTCGTCTTGTAATCAATTGACAAAGATGTCGACAAACAATAAATATGCAATTCCAAAGTGTTAATGATTTTTTAAATTTGCACACAGAAATTTTTGATCTACTATATGTATCTGATTTATTCTATAATTTCAGGTGATGCACGACTGTAGGTTTCCTTCAGATATGTTACATCATCAGTTTGACGTTAAACTGGTTAATATATTTGATACACAGGTCAGTATATAGAACATTTCATTGCAGTATTGTTTGTTATGTTGAATTTGATTGCACTTGTCTTGTTTGTTGATTATGACTGCATACTGAGTGTTTTTAGTGTTGATTTACATTGTATATGTAAATCAACATTTTGTTGCAGATCAGTATTTCTGCTGTTCCTTTGTTTTTCCTCTTAAAGTGATTTAATGTGTTATCCTTGGTTTTAGTTGGTAACTGGAATATATTTTTGCTTAATTCATTGACTTTTGATCAGTGGTATACCACTACCTTTATTATTCAAAACTGTATTGGAATAATTCACAAGCAGGTTGCCACTTACTGAAAGTTTGCAAATTTAAAGTGTGTTAAGTTTGCTGACAATCTCATTATGTCTATTGAGTTGTATATGCATGGCATAATAAGGAGAATGACATTACTTAAGGAGAATCTATATTTTTATAATAGAATTGACATTTTCTTTTTTACAGGTTGCAGAAGTATTTGTATACAAACTTTATCACAATGGAAGTTGGCCTAAGTGGGTAACTGGTCTCTCATGTTCTTTGTTTGACCACCTTGGTCTTCCCGAAGATATGGTTAACAATTTAAAGATAAGAGAGAATTTGAAAAAGGTATGTTATGTATTAATGATTTATATGGTAATTTAGTAAAACCAAATCTGCTGGCAGCATATGAAAAAAGTAATATTTAAATTATTGATCAAACTTTAGAGAAATAAAGATATCCACCAATATGAAAGGTTTGTTGTATTAGACCTTCAAGTCTTCTAAGCAAAGAATTTGGATCATCATTTTAACTTGAGAAAAGAAAATTCAGAAAAAAAGTCTTTAATCAAAATCAGTGTGATTCAACTAAAATTCTGGACAAAGGAAGATAACTCCAATTTTTAAGGATGGCTTTAAAAATGACAGCATTGATATTTTTAGAACATATATCTTGCAAAAGTTATGTAATTTTCTTGGCAAGTATAATATCATTTGGTAACTTGAATATCTGAGCATATATTTCATTGATAAATTTCTGGAAATGTTTATGGATATGAAGTTGTATAGAATATTATGATCAATGTCACATTTGTATACATGTTCATGGATAAAATTATAATTATACTCAATATTCAATTCTGATTGCAGGAAGATCAAGAAGTTTGGATGCAGCGACCATTGCCTAAAAATTTACTGAAAATCGCCATAAAAGAAGTTCATCATTTGATACAACTACGACATACTTTGATGGAGAAGATGATGGGAGAATTCATTGCAGGAGTTGATGTTTACTTGGCACAAGTTAGGGAGGCCTCAAAAGAAGATGTGAAAAAATGCCAGGTATAGTTAATGACAAAAATTATAATTATGAAAAATTAAATTAAAGGAAGTAATAAAGTTCATTTGATTCTATTTGTCAGAGTGGAAGAAAACATTCATTTCTTTCAATAAAACCACAATTTTTTGTCCATATGTGCAACAAAAATTTCCCTCTCACTTTTCTCAGATACTACTTGAAACCATATTTTCTCTAGGCCACAGTGTCTTCCAAAGACTGTTTTGTGAATAATGTTAGGCTGTGTTCACATTGACCTAAACTCGGTGTTGTGTTTAAATAATGTAATGCACTCTTAAACTAAACACAATTACGTTCCTATGGATAAAACTCAAATTTTACATGTAGTTTGAATCATGTTTGTCTACATACAGTTGATAGTCTATGTAGGACTTTGTGGGTTAAGTGTACACAAAAGGTATTAAGATGATTAATTTTACCATGTATATTTAAAGAAGAAATGTTTTTTTTTAATAAAATTGATATTTATAACAATTATTAAAGTTCTTTACTGAACTATTTGTCTAATCTCGATATATTCCTTTGTTATAAAGAAAACACTTTAGGTAGCTTTATTAACCTCTGATGAAGACTCAAAGCATCAACATTACCAAACACATAGTTCATTTCAAAAGATGGAAATACAGTAATCCTTCGTGGCTGGTATATTCTAAACATCTCAATCCTTCTTCGTCTGTAAGCACGCTACTGCAGCCAATGTTTTTTTTTATTGTGTAATTGAGACATCTTTAGCATCTTTAAATTACTACAAATTATCCAAATAGCTTTCATAACTGCTAGAAAACTTGTTAGAGACATTTGAATTCGATTCTATGTAATAAGCATTTAAATTACTTATAGTTTACAAGTGTGAACAAATCTTTTTTGTTATTTTTATGCAGTTAAGCTGCATTATGCGAACACCCTAGATTTGTGTCCTACCCAATAAATGCTGAAATACTTGCCATTGTTATTATCTAGCTCGCTACTATGTTATATATAACTAATTGAACACTTTTTTAATACTTTTAATTCTGGATTACAAAAAATATGACCAGAAAAACCTTAAATGATCGTCGATTTATCCAAAAGTTTTGAAGTTACACATAGGAAGTAGTGCTTATTAAGAATCCTTGTGTAGTTCATTATTACTTGTGCTTTTAGCTAAGATGCCAAAGAACAATTGTATGAAATATTTAATCGCCGAAAATCTCTTAAGACAAGTAGTTTAGATTTCCCAAATGGCAAAAGTCGTAGGGATATTGTTTGTCATCAATACGTAGTACAATTACGTCAGTAGTCTATTATATAATAAGTTCAACTGTTCATGCTGTTGGCGGCAATTTCAAATTAGAAAAAAGAAATTTTCGTAGAGTTTCAATTTGGAGGCAGGTGTGCAAATTAGCGGTGGTCCGAGGTCCGCGACCTTCCACTTTTGCAAGCGGAATTTCGACTAGGATAGTTGGTTTTCTAGCTACGCCCGACGTAGTTACATTCCACTTGAAAGAAAATAAGAAATTTCTTTGCAAACCTTCCATGCAAGTCACCAAAGTCTCCAATTAAACGAGCTAAAAACTTATTTTTATCATTATTATTCATGACAGCGATGTTCATTTTGTTCAACCGCTAGCTTTATACAGAAAATCGCCGACAAATATTGTATAAATTCGAGTAAAATCGTATCTGATTGACAAAAACAACATTGTAAACACTTAACAATGGCGGCCGTGAAGACAAAATTTTACAATATCGGATCCGATTCCGGAAGCGGATAAATATAATTCCGGGTTTGGCGATCAATTACAAAATAAATCAAAGCAGGTGAAAAAATAAATCTATGCATGGTAAATGAATATAAACACTAGAATTGTAAACCAAACGATATATGTAAAAGATAGAAAAAGCAGAAAAATATTTTATACAGAAACTCAAAATTACTTTTTGACAAATTTTAATTTAAAAATCCAATACAAAGTGACAGCTGGGAACAGTATATCTAACAATATACATGTTCATGGTCACAGTTTAAATTTTCTTTATCAGTGATAAATGATGATAATGCATATGAGATGCTTTTAACATACCTGCCAACTGTCACTATTTGCGGGGGATTTCCCCCATGGAGGCTCCAAAATTGAAATTTTGAAAGAGCAATTTTGTCCACAATTTAAACAAAACAATTAATTTTGCAATGACTTAAGGCTTATAAAAGTATGAAGAAGAAAAAAAAAACAACATTAAAAGGTGTTTGAAGGCCCCCTAGAAGGTTTATTTAGGACTCTGACATCCATCTTGCACGCAAAACCCCCATGGGGATTTTGAAAAATTGGCAGGTATGTTTTAAAGTGTAACATATTACTGCAATTTCGAAGGGTTATTTGTTTTTCTCAATTTTGAAGGGTCAATTAAAGTAGCTGAAAGTTTCTTTATTTTCACAAATAATGCAACTATATTATGTATACCTAAATGTAAGTAAATCATGATATGATATATAGGTGGCATTCTTTGGGCCACTCTATCCCTCCTGTTTGATAACTTGGAAACGGTCGAGCTACCCACCCCTAAACCATATGAGGGGCAGATCCAGGATTTTAGGTTAGGAGGGGCACAAACTTAAATTTTCGCCGAGCAGAGCGAGGCTAAAAAAAATTTGAGGTTAAATTATCGGAATATTCTTTATTAAGCTGAGAACAACCCATGCTTTGCAAATTTAAGGAGGGCGCAACCCCCCCCCCCCCCTGAATCCGCCCCTGCATATATTCAAGTATAGGACAATATAATAAATAAAATGAAATATAGGGGGAGTCCCTGGAGTTACCCCACCCCCTCCTGTTTGAGAACTTGGAAACGGTCGAGATCCACACCCCTTAACCATATATATTCATGTTTGTTACAATATGAAAAATCAAATGAAATATAGGAAGAGTCGCTGGGGTCACCCCACCCTTCCTGTTTTAGAATTTAAAAATGGTCCAGATCCCCACCCCTAAACCATATATATTCATGTATGGGACAATATAACAAATCCTAACCCTCCTCATATATGCATTGCTTTTGAAACCTTGATAACATATAAATTATTTGCCTTTTAAAATAAATAAATCATTAGATAAACATGAATGTACTATATATGAATGTTTAATGTTGAGGCAACATTGCCAGTTTTCATAATTACGGTTGCCTTGGTTTTTGGTTAACTGCCTTCAGCGCTTACAGCGCTTTGATTGTTTTGTGTAATCACTCTTATCATCTACTGTGTTTTATTTTGTAATAATTCATATGATTGTTTACCGGTTAGCTCAAATATTGGACACCATGATTATTTAAAAAAAAAAAACTTTGTTTACTAAACAGAATGATCTCATATTTGGTTGGAAGCTTTACATTGATTTATTTGCAAAAATAATTTATAGGTTTCTATAATTTACATAATTTCTACTAAATTGCACAAAACATGTAGGACTAAAAATGTGTTGAAAATCGAAGTTGTAGTGGAGTTTATAAAGTAAAATTTTAATTGGATGAGGGATGGAATCAAGCTATATATAGCATTGTAAATAAAACACTCCCAATTTTGACTAAACCTGTAGGTTTAATTTAAGATTTAAATTATTTAATTAGCAAAACAGTGAAATTTATATTTTGACTTCCTTTTATTTCACCCACTTGATAATTAGCTTAGCTTGGTTTTTATGAATCCAAATAAAGTGGAAAAAACAAAGCTCCCTGATTTCATCCTAATTATTTAGTTTTGTTAACATTTAATGATGTTTTATTTCTTATAATTCAGAACAATGCCCACAAACTTCCTGTTGCATTTGAAAATTTATCAGGCTTATTAGCCAGCAGAGACAGTCACAGATACAACAGACACCGTTACAACAGAGGACCACCAGATGATCATGACTTCAATAAGGACTCCTCTGGATTCAATGAAAACTGCAGAGGGATCATAGGCTTGGATGTGAAATACAGCAATGCATCTATATGGCATGAAGGATTAGGGGGTAATCTTATTTTTGATTATGAGTCCCCTACAAACAAAGTCAAAGGGGATTATAAGTTTGCACTCTTGTCTGTCCTTCTATCCTGCGGTCAGGTATTTTTCATCATTCCTGAAGATATTGATTTTATATTAGTTTTTATAGTTCCCACATGACAAGTTAGAGATCAAGTCAGCTTTTTGTTCTTGTACAATGAGTTTTTAACCAGATGGGGATTATGTATTGCTGGAATTCTCTCAGAATACTTGTTATTGTAATATTCCTCTCTGAATTAGTAAGAAGACTTTAAACGGAAAAAGGACTATAAAATATTTGTATGGGATCGCTTTAGAATTAACTATGTTGACCAGTCTTAAAGCACATACATCCATTTTCAGTTATTGAACCGCCTTTGAAAGGTTTTTGTCTCGTTGTGACGGAGTCAAAAAGCAAGATATAGGTATTCTGGTATTATTTCCACTCCAGAAATTGGGGCGAGTGAGTGATTTAATCATTTTAATCAAATAAATTAATTTGCAATTGTTTTTACGTGAAACTTGAAAAGTAAAGGCGAGTGATTATATTGGTGTTTTGTATACATAAATTCATAGGTTCCAACAATATGGATCAAAACAAGATGGTATGAAACTTGAGTAACCACTTGAACTTTTGAAGTTTCTTAAATTAACTGCTGAAGTGGTTCTATTCATATAAGACACTTGTGGTTGCAGAATATTTATGACTTCTTATACAGTATTACTTTCTGAGGACATCAGATCTAAAACTGAATAATACAATAATTATTTCAACTGCCTTAAATGATTTTCATTGAATTGTCATGGATGTCTTTCCTCCCTCTACAGACGACTTATGACTAACAACACAACAGGTGTCTTGCAAGAAGCAAGAACTGCTCATCCTACAGAACAGCTGATTTCTCCCCATGTTTTTAGGGTTTCATGCTGTTCTTTGATGTGTGCACTTTTAGTTTTATGTGTTATATATTGGATGTCTAGGTCTGCTTTAAATTGGTTGTCTCATTTTTTTCTTTGTCTTTTTGGCACTTTGTATCTAATTCAGATGGGGTAGAATATCAATAAGACAACTCTTCATCCAAATCACAATGTATTTAAAGTTAACTATTATAGGGGTTAGAATGGCCTTCAACAAGGATCCTTTGCTCACACCAAACAGCAAGATGTTAAGGACAATAAAAGACTAGTGTAAAACAATACAAACAGGAACACCAACAGTCTAGTCTATAATATACACCTATGAACCACACCAACAGTCTAGTCTATAATATACACCTATGAACCACAACACCAACAGTCTAGTCTATAATATACACCTATGAATCACACCAACAGTCTAGTCTATAATATACACCTATGACCACACCAACAGTCTAGTCTATAATATACACCTATGAACCACACCAACAGTCTAGTCTATAATATACACCTATGACCACACCAACAGTCTAGTCTATAATATACACCTATGAACCACACCAACAGTCTAGTCTATAATATACACCTATGAACCACACCAACAGTCTAGTCTATAATATACACCTATGAATCACACCAACAGTCTAGTCTATAATATACAACTATGACCACACCAACAGTCTAGTCTATAATATACACCTATGACCACACCAACAGTCTAGTCTATAATATACACCTATGAACCACACCAACAAACTACAACTACTGATTTACAGACTCTTGATTTAGGACAGGTGCATAGATTATACAGTGGATATGGATAGTTTTCCTGAAAGATGTCTGTATTAGCGCATACATCTTCAAATTTCTATTAAATCTAACAGCTTAATTCGACAGGATTGTCAGAAGAATCGTCCTTCACATTGATAAGAAAGCTGTGTTTATGCTGGAAACTGTTTCTAGTGTCTCAATTTGATGTTCACTAAAACACTTTAGTGATTATTGGTTTTTATTATACGACCGCAAAATTTGAAAAATTTTTCGTCGTATATTGCTATCACGTTGGCGTCGGCGTCGTCGTCGTCGTCGTCGTCGTCGGCGGCGGCGTCGTCGTCGTCGTCGTCGTCCGGCGTCCGAATACTTTTAGTTTTCGCACTCTAACTTTAGTAAAAGTGAATGGAAATCTATGAAATTTTAACACAAGGTTTATGACCACAAAAGGAAGGTTGGTATTGATTTTGGGAGTTTTGGTCCCAACATTTTAGGAATTAGGGGCCAAAAAGGGCCCAAATAAGCATTTTCTTGGTTTTCGCACTATAACTTTAGTTTAAGTGAATAGAAATCTATGAAATTTTGACACAAGGTTTATGACCACAAAAGGAAGGTTGGGATTGATTTTGGGGGTTTTGGTTCCAACAGTTTAGGAATTAAGGGCCAAAAAAGGGCCCAAATAAGCATTATTCTTGGTTTTCGCACAATAACTTTAGTATAAGTAAATAGAAATCAATGAAATTTTAGCACAAGGTTTATGACCACAAAAGGAAGGTTGGGATTGATTTTTGGAGTTGAGGTCACAACAGTTTATGAATTAGGGGCCAAAAAGGGGCCCTATTAAGCATTATTTTTGGTTTTTGCACCATAACTTAAGTATAAGTAAATAGAAATCTATGAAATTTAAACACAAGGTTTATGACCATAAAAGGAAGGTTGGGTTTGATTTTGGGAGTTTTGGTCCTAACAGTTTAGGAATAAGGGGCCCAAAGGGTCCAAAATTGAACTTAGTGTGATTTCATCAAAAATTGAATAATTGGGGTTCTTTGATATGCCAAATCTAACTATGTATGTAGATTCTTAATTTTTGGTCCCGTTTTCAAATTGGTCTACATTAAGGTCCAAAGGGTCCAAAATTAAACTTAGTTTGATTTTAACAAAAATTGAATCCTTGGGGTTCTTTGATATGCTGAATTTAAAAATGTACTTAGATTTTTAATTATTGGCCTAGTTTTCAAGTTGGTCCAAATGGGGGTCCAAAATTAAACTTTGTTTGATTTCTTTAAAAATTGAATAAATGGGTTCTTTGATATGCCAAATCTAACTGTGTATGTAGATTCTTAATTTTTGGTCCAGTTTTCAAATTGGTCTACATTAAGGTCCAAAGGGTCCAAATTAAACTAAGTTTGATTTTAACAAAAATTAAATTCTTGGGCTTATTTGATATGCTTTATCTAAATATGTACTTTGATTTTTGATTATGGGCCCAGTTTTCAAGTTGGTCCAAATCAGGATTCCATATCAAGTATTGTGCAATAGCAAGAAATTTTCAATTGCACAGTATTGCACAATAGCAAGAAATATCTAATTGCACAATATTGTGCAATAGCAATTAATTTTCAATTGGAGTTATCTTTCTTTGTATAGAATAGTAGTTGATAATATATGTTGGAAATTTGCCAGACATGACTATGATGTCATTTTCTATTTTTATTTGCCAATAACTTTATGTAAATAACTTCATTGGAAATTTGCCAATATAAAATGTTGCTGATGAAGCTTTTTTTCCTTATCTTATCTAAAATGTTTTAGATAATGTATGTTGGAAATTTGCCAGACATGACTATGATGTCATTTTCTATTTTTATTTGCCAATAACTTTATATAAATAACTTCATTGGAAATTTGCCAATATAAAATGTTGCTGATGAAGTTTTTTTTATTGTTTTATACAATAAACAATGTATATTCACTTTTACTACCAACCAATCTTTACTATTCAGTGATAACAAGCACTTTATTTTACATTTTAATATTTTATGATGTATTTAAAAGAGTAGTTATTGTTGCAAACTCCATTAGAAATTTGAATTGATATCAGTTTTGGAAAAAGGGAAACGGGGATGTGAAAAAAGGGGGGGGGGGGGGGGTTAAATTTTTCTCATTTCAGATTTCATAAATAAAAAGAAAATTTCTTCAAACATTTTTTTGAGAGGATTAATATTCAACAGCATAGTCAATTGCTCAAAGGCAAAAAAAAACTTTTAAGTTCATTAGACCACATTCATTCTGTGTCAGAAACCTATGCTGTGTCAACTATTTAATTTTAGATTTAAATAAGAAGAAATCTTTAATTGATTTGTAAAATCTTGACATTTGTTTTGTGTAAAAAAAACCATGTAATGTCAAAAATTTGATCACAATCCAAATTCAGAGCTGTATCACGCTTGAATGTTTTGTCCATACTTGCCCCAACTGTTCAGGGTTCGACCTCTGCGGTCGTATAAAGCTGCGCCCTGCGGAGCACCTGGTTTACAATATAAAAAAACATTGCAGGAAGTAGACACAATAACTATTCTGGAAGTGGGAATATTTGAAAGGAGAAAAAATCTGTAAAGAAAAAAATGTGGACAGGTCTGTCCAACAAAGAATTTAATTGGTGTGTCCTTAGACATTTTAGTTATGAAAAACACAATTTATTGTTAAATCATTGAAAACTCGCAATATAAAATGAAATTGAAATTGCACATGAATACTGTACGGGAAAATAATCTACATTTGTTTATTATATTAATTGATAGTAAGGTAATTGATTAGTTCATTCAATAATGTAATTGTATACATGTATCTTTCAGGATCTAATAAAGATAGGCAGAAATCGGACAAACCAGTAACAAGAACTGCAGAATCTATGTCCATATGTAAGAACCAGACAAATAAAATATCATCAAGTAATATGTCTGAACCAGCGATATCAGGAGGTCGCATGTCAGAACCAGCAATATCATCAAGTCGTACGTCAGAACCAGCAATATCATCAAGTCGTACGTCAGAACCAGTAATATCGTCTGGTTATGTGTCAGAATCAGCAATATCATCTACTCCTACTGGGAGACAAACCTTACTGAAGACTCCGTCATATTTACTGGAAAAACTGAAGATGGCTGCAATGGCAGATGAACAGAAAGTGCCATGTGGTGACAACGATGAGAATGATAACACTACAGCCAATCAGAAGCCTTATAATAGTCAGAAGGCAGCTGAGGATAACTCCGATAAAGATATTTCAGTTGGACGTTCAATAAGGTCATGCATCAAATATTACGATTCAGATTCTGATGTAATACTAGTGCCAGCAGGTAAAATGCTTCAGTATGGGAAACTGAATAAGCCTAAACAAAAAAAATTGACGGAAATAGAGCAGATGAGCACGAAAGTGGAAGAATTGAGCAACTACATGAATGAAGTGACCACTTTAGATAACTTTTCTCCTAACAAGAGTGGAGCATCTTTTTCTATGGGAGATTCACTAACAGGTGCAGTTTCACCAAGATCTTTTAATGCATCATTTGGTGAAAACTTTGCTACAGCCCCTACTACACCATATCAGTCTGACATCAGTGAATCTCCTAGTATATCACAGAACACATCGCTTGTAGAGAATTATCAAACTGCTCCAACAACTCCTGCCATTAATTTATCTCAAATTTTACAATCTGCATCACCAAGGAAAAGTTCAATGAATATGCCTATGCTAAAAAGTCCAGAGATCATGCTCTCAAAAGACACTCAATCACCTGAAAATTCATATTTCAACAAAAATTCAACGAGTGTGTGTTCTCCAAGCAGTCCAAGCTATAAATCATCACAAAAAACTTTGACATCATCATCAGAATCTGATTGTCCTTCATTGTATAGTCATCAGAAGACATCTTCACCCAGTACTTTATTATTAAAGGGGAACTACTCTCCCAACAAGGGAAATAACTATTCAGGAGTTTCAAAAGATGATTCAAGTGATTCTTTAAATACATCTGAACTATCTGATGATACAAGTAGCAGACTTAAATCAACAACCAGCAACATTGAACGAATTAGAATTCTCATGGATGCAGCTAAAAAGAAGTCGCCTAAATCCTAACCGACAGTGCAGTTTTAAAATTTTTAAGGAAAACTTTTTTTGTCATTGGAGCCACTTCTATTATTCAAAATACATGTACATTGTATATTTTATGAAATTGCTCACTTGACGAAATTGAATTCAAAACTTTGTGTCATCTTTGTCTGATGGAGTTGAAATCTTTGTTTAATTATGAATTAAAAAAAAAGTCCAAAGTATTTTAATCATTCATCTTTTAGCCTTAAATTCATTAAGGGCTATTCCAGAAAAAAACGTATGGGGGGGGGGGGGGGGTTGGAAGGCACTTTTGTCAGCACCCGCCACCCAGACAATTGTAATTGAGACTTATAGTGCATTATAGTGTGAAAAGTTATTCTGATACCCATCACCCATGTATTATTAATATAATGTGCCTTCCAAACCCCCCATAGATTTTTTTCTGGAATAGCCCTAAAAGAAAAAGAAAAGTAGGAATATTAATTCATATAGCAAAACATGTCTACCAACACCAGACAATTTCCAAAGCAACAAACAGGACTACATTTTCCGTTCTTCATCTCAGAGTAATATTGAATCTTTATACTACACAGCAAAAAGAATGAATTTTAAAAATCATGGCCAGTTGTCAGGTTGTTTTCTGCCCTTTGGTCTGACTTTGTTGTGCCCTCAGGAAGCTCGCGATATGAATATTGATCTGATGGCGGCATAGCGTAAGCTAACTTCTTCAAAGCTTTATATTTTAGGTGGAAGACCTGGATGCTTCATACTTTGTATATAGATGTCTTATGTTACAAAGTTTCTGTCTGTCATATGTCCATTGTCCTTGACCTCATTTTCATGGTTCAGTGCACATGGCTACTTGCAAAAAAAGTTAAGCTTTTTGTAATGTTAATTTCTTTCTTATTATGAGTAAAAGGCTTTATTAAATATGTGCATACGTAGCAAGGTCTTCATGCCCGTCAGACAGTTTTCATTTGACCTTGACCTCATTTCATGGATCAGTGAACACGGTAAGGTTTTTGTGGTTAATTCCATATAATATCAGATACTATAAGATAGATCTCCTATCTTTGGTGTATGGAATGATTGTAATATGTACATGTCCAGCTGGTAAGTGTCATCTGACCTTGACCTCATTTTCATGGTTCATTGGTCAATGGTTTTTCTTGGTTTAGTTTGTTTCTAAGACAATAAAAGCAATAGGTCAACTATATGTAATGCAAAGATTGATTGCAAGGTGTAAATGTTTCTCTGGCATGGTTCATCTGACCTTAACCTCCTGGTTTATTGATCAATAAAATTGAGAATGGAAATGGTGAATATGTCAAAGAGCAGACAACAGTTGAAGGCCACCAATGTGTCTTGAGGGCAGCGAGAAAATCCGGCACCTGGAGGTGTTCCTGAGCTGGCCCCTTAAAAAAATTATGTACTAGTTTAGTGAAATAAACGTCACATTAATCTCCGAAACATATAAATGAACTAAAATTTAAAAAAAACATACAAGACAACAAAGACCAGCGGCTCCCGACTTTGAACAGGCACAAAAATGCTGCGGGTTAAACATGAAACCTCCCCTTATAACTCTAGCCAATGTAGAATAAACAAATACATAGCAATACGCACAATAAAACTCAGTTTTAAAGAAGTCTGTGTAGATGTCAGAATAGTTAACAAAAGAAACTAAGGAAAATGACAATGATACATAAATTAACAAGAGACTGCTAGCAGTTACTGACATGTGAGTATTAACCTCAATTAAACAAAATATATGAAATGATTATAACCTGTATATCAATGTTTAGTTTTCTTGGTTGTCTGTTTTTTAGTAACTGTAAGCAATAGGTCAACTATATTTGGTGTATTGAATTGTTGTTAGGTGTACATATATTTCTCGTTTTGTTTATATGATCTTGACCTCATTTTTTTGGATCATGTTTAGTTCATGTGATTTTTGTAGAGATTTTTTTTTAAATATTTTAATTTAACAAAGTTGTACAAAGATTTTGAACACGTGAAAAGTTGTTTGTTTATAGTTAGATATGTTTTGTTATTTGTAGTAAGGTCTGTTAAATTTGTATGTTTTTGGTTATTGATTGATTTTTTGTTGTTGTTTTTTTTAAGTATATATCAATCAGGTCCTTGGTCATCTCTTTTGATTTGAATTGGTAATCTTTGTCATGCCAAGGCTTTTTACAGCTTTTACTTTGCAATACGGTACAGTAGTTTAAGAGGAAAAGGTTTTTTTTAAAGTTTAAGATTCCTAATAAAAGGCAAATATGACTCCATGCCATCCTAAATCTACGGCATAAAATTACCATTGTGTAGAAGGATAGAAGTGATATACGGTACCTTAATACAGAATTCAGGATTAAAATGATGTGAATAATAAGGGCAATTCCTGATATGTGTATGGTACCTATTTAATTCATTTCTTATACCAATTAGTTAATTAACCAGATGCTCCGCTGCGCGCAGCTTTATACGACCCCAGGACAGTTAGGGCAAGTATGGACATATCATTCAAGCTTGATACAGCTCTGAATTTGGATTGTGATTAAAAAGTTGACACAGCAAAGGTTTCTGACACAGAATAAATGTGATCTAATGAACTTAAAATGATTTTTTTTTGCTTTTGGGCAATACACTATGCTGTTGAATATAAATCCCCTCAAAAAAAATATTTGAAGAAAAAATCTTTAATTTCTGAAATCTGAAATGAGAAAAATTTTACCCCCCACCACTCCCCATTTTTTTTCACCTCCCCCAATCCCTTATTCCAAAAATAATCTCAATTCTAATTTTTAATTAAGTTGGCAACAATAACTACTCATTTAAATACATAAAATATAAAATAACTTACAGTCATGGTTAGAATTGATATTAATTAACAGTAACTTCTAAAAATAAATTTAAAGCTACACATCTCAGGACAATTATCACTTCCTTTAACATAATTTTCAATCAGTGTAAGGGAGGTAATCAAGTAATCAAACATATATATAACAGTATTCTTTAAATTTAAATTGGAATTGGATTCCCTTCAATATATGGAACCATGAGGTACAATGTCGGAGAGATCCATACAGTGAAAAAAAGCATAAGTCATTGTCCCGAATCTTCAAAAATGTTTGTTTTTGGCCCCTTTTTGGCCCTTAATTCCTACACTGTTTGCCCCTTAACCATTAAAATATATTCCAACCTTCTACTTAATGGTATGAACATTGTGGTACAATTTCAGAGTAATTGAAATACTTATACACAACTGAAACTAGATAAATGTATGTTATATAATTCCTAAACTGATAGGACCATAACCCCCAAAATTAATCCCAAGCTACCTTTGATGGTTATAAACATTGTGTTAAAATTTTATTGATTTCTATTTACTTATACTAAAGTTATTATCCCGAAAGCATCTGTCTTCGGACAACGTTGTTGACAAAAGATGCTGACGACGTGATACCAATATAGGACCGCCAAAATGTTTGCGATCGTATATAAAAATGGAAGTTCTTTAGCAAATAAGAAAGCAATTTTTATACAGTTATATGACAGCTTAAGAGTTTTGGGTTTATATTGCTATCACATTGTTGTCACTGTCAAAGTTAGGCTTTTTATAAAAATATCCACAACTAAAAAACAGCAGTGCCTTTCTTCATCACATCTTCCTTGAAACCATCAGCAAATTGTTCTAGAGGGAAAACAAAGTGTTTCCCTGTGTATTTGTAAAATTTGCGTAAAATATCTGTTTTTAATTTACATTCTACAAATAAAAAATAATCATGACAACATATAACATGGCGTTATATTTTACTGGTTTTTTTTCCAGAAAATTACACAATTTCAAAGTCTGCTATAGATTTTGAGAAAACAAAAATTTGCCATAGATTTGATTTGTTTGGCATTTGTAAGGTCATAATAGCCATAGATTAGGAATCTGCCATTAATTTGGAACCTGCCATAGATTTGAGTCCTACATATATAAAAAAGAATGCAAAAATTGATCCTTACAATTCTATTTTTGTCAATGTAAGCTAAAATACATATTTCTTAATTACCACATAGTTAAAAGTCCCTTCTTGCATAATTTTGTGGTATTAAGCATTATGTAGAAGTTTGGGATGTACATACAGACGACTAGGGTATCACTTAATGCCCCCTCTGCCTCGGTTATATAATGGACTGTAGAAAACAAATGAAAATCAATTATAATGTAAATTTTTATGGCAGAACCAATATATCAAATTAACAGTGCTACTACACATATTGCTGTTTTTCATACTGTAGGTCTTCAGTGATATATATATATGAGTTTTGTGTCATGATTGTTCAAACATTACAGTTTCTCCATAGTAATTAATAACAGTCAGGTTTCTCTTCTGTCGAACAACATCCTCAATTAACTCATCTTTAATCTGAAATAAACAATACATTACAATAACCAATACACAACAAATAACATTACATTAATACATGCATGTTTTATATTGATAATAACAAAAAGTAATTGCTTTGTTTCATGTCTATTCATATATGAATGAACAAATACATTTCACAGCTCATGTGTTTTTCAGAACAAACATTCAAACTTAAAAAAAAATGAATAAAATAAAAATAAAACAAGCATTCTGAGAGTACCTACTGCATGGCAATACATAGTTCAGAGTTCATTGTATTGGAACAAAAATGCGAACTTGATTTATAACCTGTCATGGTGTAAACTATATAACAAATATCAAGTCGATATCTTCAATGTAACCAGGTGTTCCGCAGGGCGCAGCTTTATACAAACCCAATGGTCGATCCCTGAACAGTTGGGGCAAATTTGGTCACAATATTCAAGCTTGATACTGTCTGAATTTGGATTGTGATCAAATTTTTGACATAATATAGGTTTTTGTTACAAAATTAATGTGGTCAAAGATCTAACAAATCTATTGCACAATACTGTGCAATTGAAGATTTCTTCTTGAAACTTTTCAAAATAAAAAAATGGTAAACAAAAAATCCCCCCCTCCAACTTTTTGAAACCTCCTTGGAGTAATAAATCTTAAACTCAATCCCATGCTTTCCTTTGTAGTATTGCACCTTGTAGTACAATTTCAGAGAGATCCATACACTAAAACACAAGTTATTGTTATGACTGTTTGGAAACTAGAAACATGCTTCTTTTTGGCCCATAATTGCTACATATTTTGGGCAATTAACCCAAAACTGAATCCAAGCCCTTTGTTATATGGTACATTGTGGTACATTTTCAGAGAGATCCATATAATTACACAGAAGTTATTGTCTGGAAACTAGAAAAATGCTTGTTTTGGCCCCTTTTTGGTCCTTAATTCCTAAACTTTGCCCCATAACCCCTAAAATGAATTCAAACCTTCTACTTGTGGTTTTAAACATTGTGGTATAATTTCAGAGCAATTGAAATACTAGTACAAAAGTTATTATCCTGAAACTAGAAAAATACTTGTTATGGGCCCCTAATACCTAATCGGTTTGGACCATCATCCCCAAAATCAATCCCAACCTTCCTTTTGTGGTATTGAACCTTCTGAAAAAAAAATCATAAAGATCTATTCACTAAAACTAAAGTTATTATATGGAAACCAATGTGTCTTCGGACTACACAGACGACGACAACATCATACCATTATACGATCCCAAATTTTTTTTTGGGTTGTATAAAAAGTATAGAAAACTGATTATTTGAGTGAATTTTCTAAGTTCAAGGACCATAACTCTGCATAATAGCTTTCCTCTGTGGACTCATGATAGCACTGTCTCTTTGATAATTTCATCTTTCAGAATTTTTTAAGGCATCAAATGTGTCTTGTGTGCACTTTAAGGATTTATTTTTCTACATAGAAAGAGACCTTTAAGTTTGAAGTTGCTCATTTGTAAACATAAGCAAAGCCAAGAACCTCCAAACTCACAGAGGAAAGCTATCATGAGTCCACAGAGGATTAAATAATATAATTTTAAAACAAAAATACAATGATTGTATTAATGTATTATGGTCATCATTCTCTTATTTTTAACATACCATATTACAGTCAGATAAAGTTAACTTGGTTAAAAATGGCATATCAGTTGGTATTCTAGCAAAACTGTCACCTGCAATCGATTTGACACCTTGTAGATTGAGCAGTTCAAGGTATCTGTAAATATATAAAAACATACCCTGTTACACTGTTTAAGGTCTAGTAGTCTAAGGTGTGGCATTTCTGATGGTACACGCCCAAAACAGTCCCCATTTATCTTGTCGATCCCAGTTAAATCTAAGTGTAGCAAATTGCTGAAAAGATAGTAAAGTGACCATGACTCTTTAAAATTTTTCTACTGTTTAAGAAGTAAAAGTTTGATTTTTTCATCTTCATTAAATTTTCAATGAATGGGGAACAACTTGAAAAACAAGCATGACTAAAAACAGTGTGGAAAACTGATTATATGAGTGAAGTTTCAAGTCCAAGGACCATAACTCTGCACAAAAATTATAAGACCGAAACAAAAAATCAACCTTGATCTGTAACATGATAAAACTATATACCAATTATCAATCAATATCTTCAAGCATGATGAAAAAATTGTGGAAAACAATCTAATTTTAGATATGATTAATAGTTCTCTAAAATTAGATATGATGTAATACAATCCTATTTTCAAATTATAATCAAATAAAACTAATAGTTCATCAGTAGGGAGTAATAAATAAAAGGGAATACATTTGTATGAGCAGGCAACTTGCTTGATATTCTTGCCGTATGAAATAAGTATCAAAACCAAAAATGCCATTAATTTTATGTAATGATTAGGAATAAAACTGTGATAATGTAGACATTCTTACCTACAATGATCAACTACTGAAGTTGCTCCTCTATCTGTGATGTGCCAGCACCAACATAATGATAGATGCTTTAAAGTCTTTCCACAGCTGTAATACAAAAGGTATTGAATAGAAAATATCTAGTTCATTCTCAAAACAGTATTACTTGTGACACAATGGAAAATAACTTAAAACAGTTAGTCATAACCACTATAGTAATCTATTTATGTTTTGAAAATAGAACAAGATGTTGGATTATTCTCTATTTTTTTAAAAGCCACTGTCTTTGATTACTTGCAAAATGTAACATAAAACCAGATTCAGCAGGGCTCAGCTTGATACAACCGCAGAGGTCAAATCCTGAACAGTTGGGGCAAGTATGGACACAACATTCAAGCTTGATACAGCTCTGAATTTGGATTGTGATTAAATAGTTGACACAGAATGAATGTGGTCTAAGAACTTAAAAATTTAAATTGGACATTTACCTATTATGGTCCAATATGCAAAATCTAAATACATGGTTAGATTTAGCATATCAAAGAACCCTTTGTATATACAATTTTTGTTGAAATCAAACAAAGTTTACTTTTGGACCTGTCACCCCAATTTGGACAAACTTGAAAACTGGGCCCATAATCAAATATCTAAGTATATGTTTAGATTCAGCATATCAAAGAACCCCAAGAATTCAGTTCTTGATAAAATTTAAAACCCTTTGGTCCTTAATGTAGACCAATTTGAAAAAAGGACCAAAAATCTAAAATCTGAATACATGGTTAAATTAGGCAAATAAAAAAACCCCAATAATTCAATTTTTGATGAAATCAAACAAAGTTTAATTTTGGACACTTTAAGCCCCTAATTCCTAAACTGTTAGGACCAATACTCCCAAAATCAATCTCATTCTTCCTTTTGTGGTCATTAACCTTGTGTTTAAATTTCATAGATTTTTATTTACTTATACCAAAGTTATTGTGCGAAAACCAAGAAAAATGCTTATTTGTGCCCGTTTTTTACCCCTAATTCCTACACTGATAGGACCAAAATCCCCAAAATCTATCCCAACCTTCCTTTAGTGGTTATAAACCTTGTGTTAAAGTTTAATTGATTTCTATTTAATTATTCTAAAGTTAATATCTGGAAATCATCTGTCTTTGGACAAAGCTGACAATGACGTGACACCAATATATGACCAAAACATTTTTACGGTCATATAAAAATTACTGTTACTTCCTTGACTAATTGTGACCTATATTTCCTGACAGGGACTCTATTTTATTTTGGAATTGCAAGTGATAATATTATCATTTTTTATGTTTTAATGTTACCTACAAATTACATTATGTCAGGCCCTGACCTAAAAACAGTTAGATTCACAAGCAAGATGTGAAATTTGTGGTAGGTGAAAAATATATATTCTTTCAAGATTAGCTTCAACGGTTCCACATGTTCCAAGATGCAAATTTTGTGCAATTATATAGAAGAAATACGAGTACTGGTCAAAGCAAAAAAAGAGATCAGATATAAAGATAAAATTATTCTGAATTGAAATATACATGCATTCATCCAAATTAAAACAATCTGGTGCACATCATGGTGGTAGATGGCCAGTCTTAGCTGGTGTAGTAATTTGTCAGGGAGTTACAAATTATACATTTTTTCTTAAATCAGATTATAAATTGATTTATTTGTTTAATTCCAGGAGATGATAAGACTTTTACCATACCTTTGTGATCATTGTGACACACAAATATCATCACAACCTGTGCATTCTGACATGTCTAATGATGTCAAATGTTTAATTCCAGGAGAGGAGAAAACTTTTATCATACCTTTGTGATAATTGTGACACACAAATATCATCACAACCGGTGCATTCTGACATGTCTAATGATGTCAAATGTTTAATTCCAGGAGAGGAGAAAAAATTCATCAAACCAGCTGCTGTGAATTCTGTTCCTTTTCTTAAACGTAACTTCTTCAATTTGTTTAAATTCTAAAATATATAAATCACAAATAAAAATCTACATCAAAAGTAATACTCCTACATTCAAAATTAAAAGATTTTTTAAATAATCTTTTCTTAAACGTAACGTCTTCAATTTGTTTAAATTCTAAAATATATAAATCACACATATACATGTACATCACAAGTCATACTCCTACATTCAAAATTAAAAGATTTTTTAAATAAATAAAATTTCACAAATTTTTGATTCTTTGATTTTGCAAAGTCTGTTAAAAGTCTTAATACCCGGTATGTACATGTACACCCTGTGATTCACTAAACATTCAAATTTGTGGTTTACCTTTACTAGCAAAATCCACGAAAATTGGTACCCTACGAATAATAATGAATCCATATTAGCATTGCCTTAGGATAGGGTAGGTCATGAAATTGATCCTGGCCTGTAGTTGGTCAAAATTAAAACTACCAGTTCATATTACTGTTATACACATGTATATGTTCATTAAAGGTTCTACCATCTGTCTATTACTATATTTTGGCATTGCACAAAGTCAGTGGCGGATCCAGAAATTTTCATAAGTGGGGGCCCACTGACTGACCTAAGAGGGGGCCCGCTCCAGTCACGCTTCAGTGATTCCCTATATAAGCAACCAAATTTTTTCCCAAAAAGGGGGGGCCCGGGCAATAATTATAAGGGACACAAAATGAATTTGTCAATTACTGAGAACAACCTCATAGTGTTTTATATAATTGTATGTCTGACCCCAAAGGGTTACTTGGGAATAGAAATATGTTCACTTGGTGTTCTTTTGACCAGCAGTAAAAATGCTTGCCAAATGGAGTGTCTGTTTGGCTTGGCGGGATGTTTTCAGACACGTCAAGTCAGAATGGAGACGTTAAATACAAAGCCTTATGTAAAGTGAGTGTCACACTCTATGCACATTAAGAACCCTTGCAACTACTCTTTGAGGGGACTGTAGATGGACTGTTGCAAGGCAAAATTTCTGTCCCTATCCAACATACCCTCATTTTCCAGTGGCTTTTCCCCAACCATCATCCTGGATGGCCTCTATTACAAGACCTACCTATTGTATTTATAGTTAACTTGTTCTCGTCCTGAACATGCATGTTTGCCACTGCATGTTAAGCAAACCAACAATCAATCAATCATTGTAAATCAATCTATAAAGGACTTACGATGATATTTTCATAGATATTACTAAACCATATATACCTGAAGATATTCAAGGCTTTTATCTGTTAACAATTCACAAAATGATGCCTCAAATACTGTTAAGTAAGAACACTTTGCGATGGATTTATAGCAGTCATCTGTAATTTCTGCTCCATCAATGACGAGCTCTGTTAAATGTTCATTGTGTTGTTTCAACAAATATATCACAGGTCTGAAATAAAACATAAAACTTATAAATTTATAAAATCAGCTGCACCTCAGGGTGTCTGAATTTTCATTAACGGTGTAAAATTCTGTATATCCCTGATTACACCAAGATAACTAATAGTATCAGTAAATTTGTATTATTTTTATTCATTGTATTTTCAAAGTTTGAATTATCTCCCCTTAGTCTACTCCAAAAATTTATTTAAGTAACTTTTTTACAACCCAGTCTAGAGCATAATTACATGTCATGTAAATCATTGTTATCACACCTTACAAAAGTCATAAAACATATCAGAAACATTATGTCCTTTGTTATACTTAGTGTCTCTCATCCTTTTTTTCTATAGTACTTTTTAAAATCCATTCACGAATAATCATTTTCAAATTGTCTATTTTGACCTCTATATATAACATTTTTTTTTTAAAAGAAATTATTCAGAAACCGAGGTTCCAACTTACAAAGATAAAATTGGCTTTAAATGGATTTAGTTATTCTGATGAGTCCCTTATGGTCATAAAGCTCCTCAAATGTTCAAGAACTAATACATCTCTGGTTATCAAATCATTTGGTTTGAGAGTTACAGATAAAGGCAAATCATCGGTGATACAGATTTTTTTTTTACATACTTGTTCTAATTCTTTGAATTCAAATCCATGAATGTATAGTAATGAATATGATTGGTTCATAAATAAATATAAGGGAAAAATTTAAAATTGTATATCAATCCTAAGGTGCTATTTGAAAATACTGTGACTTCATTATCTCAGAAAACAAAGAAGACATACAACATGGAAGATAAATCAGACATGAATTCATTGTATATAACATACATGTATAATAACTAATACGATTACTAACTCATCATCAATCCAAGAAATTCCATCTATATTAAGACTTGTTATAGTTTCTAAATTCTTGGCTAAATGATGAAGGTCCATGTTTTCTAAAATACAGTGTGAGAAATTCATTTCCTTTAAGTGCTCACATCTACTGAGGATTTGTAAACTTCCAGGTTTAAAACATGTATCTCCTTCCAAGTTAATACTTTCAAGTATGGGGCATTTGTTAACTATTATTGAAAGCATTGGAATATTCATATTTTGACAAAATCCTAAATCTAAGTGTTGAAGATTTGATGTATATTCAGTAAAAACAGCAACCTCACTTTCTGAAATATTTTCTCTTCCATGCAATAAAAGTGACCGTAAGTTTGTAGCTTTGGCAATTAAACGACATAAATTTACAGATGGTATGTTTCGGTAGTTGTGAAGGTCAATAACTTTCCATAAGCTAGGATCAAATGCATAGTCATACCATGATTTACAAACTCTGGACAATTTACAACAGAGTTCAGGTTGTGTAAAATATGTAAAAATTTTCATAATTATCTCCCTTGGAATACAAACAATTGGACATGTACAAAACATATCATCACTTGTCAGGATTTCCTCTACCTGAATCATTGCAGGAGTAATCTCCCTTTCAATAAACTCTATGTCTGTTTTTATGATTGAATTCCTGACATGCTGAGGCTCTATATCAATATCGTCTAAAGTGTTCCTTTTTTCGACACATTTCTGTTTCATTTCATCATCAGAGAAGTTTAATGATGGACAAAGAAGATGAATATCTGATTTATCAACATTTTTCACTGGTGACAGTTGAGACATATCATCTGTGTATCCACTATCTGCTAACAAGTCAAAATCACTGTCTTCATTTGTCTCAGACATTTCTATTTGTTTTCTCCGAATTCACATTCATGTACTAATTAGCTAAAGAAAAAAGAAAATTGTCAATGATCATTTGATGCTAAGCCATGGAAACACCATTAAAGTTTGTAAAGAAAAAGAGTAATCGTTATAATCCTATCTTATCATTGATGTATGCCATATATTTCTTTCAATAAATAGGAAAAGAAAAAATTGTCTCACCCTGTAGCTCATACATGTACAAAATGTATCTTAAAAAAGCTAATTTTCTTACATACTGTTGACATTGTTATATTTTTTCCACAATTTCTTAAGTCAAAGGAAAAGAAACTTGTAGAAAAATTAATTTTCAATATATTTGTCATCTCAAATTGAAATTTCAAAAATTTGTAAGGGTTCCGCGGAACCCAGTGTCTCGCCTACTTTTGCTGTTTATCACACACTCAACAAAAATGATGAAAAAAAATCAATAAAAATATTCCTCTCGATACTATCTTTTGATTGTCAAAAGCTTCTATCCAAGTTTGGTAAAAATCCAGGATAGTTTAAGAATCTTAAAAATGTTTTAAAAACACTTTAATTGCAGACTGTATGTTATGTTAACTGGAAGAAAAACTAAGTCCATTTATAAATAAATACGGAAAAAAAAAGAATTTTATTTTTACAAAATTTACTTCTGGATACTATCTCCTGATCATAAACAAGCTTCTGTCCAAGTTTGGTACAATTCCAGGATAGTTTAAGAAAGTTATCAAAATTTAAAAAACTGTAACCACAAAGTGAATGTAATGTTTTCTGGCAGAAAAAATAAGTCTATTTATAAGTAAAATACGGAAAAAATGGAATTTTATTTTTACAAAATTTACTTCTGGATACTATCTTCTGATCATAAACAAGCTTCTGTCCAAGTTTGGTACAATTCCAGGATAGTTTAAGAAAGTTATTAAAATTTTAAAAACTTTATTAACCACAGAGTGAATGTAATGGTTCCTGGCAGAAAAAACTAAGTCCATTTATAAGTTAAATAAGGAAAAAATGGAATTTTATTTTTACAAAATTTACTTCTGGATACATGGGATACTATCTTATGAACATAAACAAGCTTCTGTCCAAGTTTGATAGAAATCCAGGATAGTTCAAGAAAGTTATTAAAATTTCAAAAACTTTAACCACAGAATGAATTTTTGTGGACGCCGACGGAATGTAGGATCGCTATGTCTCGCTTTTTCAACTAAAGTCAATGAAGTCGAAAGCTCGACAATAAAATGATACTTATACATGTTATAGGGACAGGGTCATTTTGCAAAATTATTTCAATTTAAATCTGTCGCATTTCCACAAATCATTATAATCTAATTCTGTAAAAATAATTCATATACATGTGTAAACAGCACACACTTTCAACGAAAATTTAAGAATTTTTATTTTTGTAATTTAATGAAACTTTGGTAAGTTTTATGTTATTTTGTTTTTGTTTTACTTGGCTGTAAATATTGCTCTCCATCTATTGCAGTTCATTCAAAACTTTGACCAAATTGCACCAAACTGTTTAACTGGTCAGAAATTTAAACAAACTGCTGTAGAAAACAACTGTCAATAGTTATTTATAAGAAGATGTGGTATGAGTGCCAATGACTGAGACAACTCTCTATCCAAGACACAATTTATAAAAGTAAACCATTATAGGTCTCAAATTACATGTATGGTCTTCAACATGGAGCCTTGGCTCACATTGAAAAGCAAGCTATAAATTTACATTGCAAAAGGGCCCCAAAAATAACTAGTGTAAAACCATTCAAACTGAAAAACCAATGGTCTAATCTATATGAAAAACCAGAAACACTTTTGAACCACATCAACAAATGACAACTACTGAACATCAAGTCTTGAAAGTGCTAGGTGATAAAGTAAAGCATACTTACAATCTTATAAGACTCTAACTCCACTTCAATGATATTATGAATAGGAATGTTTGAATGTCTAGGCATACAATGATTGTAAAAGTCATTCGAAAAGTGTTATGTACAAATGCCAAAAATTTGAACTTTTAGTTTTGAATTTATTTCTTTTAAAATGGTGTTCTTTTTTCAGAAATATGCTACAAATCTTTCTCTAAAACACTTAGTTAAATATACTTTAAACTTAATATGATCTCTTGAAGTTTAAAGGGGAGATAAGAACAATATTTCAAAAGAGCAATGATTTTAGATTATCTCCCATAGAAACTTATGAACAATGATTATGTACTGTAATTTCACACATATTTTACTGAATATATGTTCCAATTGAAACTGATGTCTGATTCATGATATATAGAAGACTTCAAAAGAAAAACATGTATAAAAGTTTAAATAATTAAGACGTTTTTAAAGCAATTTAAAGATATGAATACCTGAATCCTTTGAAATGACAATCACATTTAAACTATGAATAGAAATTCTGCATTTCATCTTATTAAATCAATAATTATAAAGTTAAGTTAAACATGATGAAATTTTAAGATTGACTTTATTGTGTATGCCTTTTTTTTAGCTCACCTGGCCTAAAAGGCCATGTGAGCTTTTCTCATCACTTGGCGTCCGTCGTCGTCGACGTCGTCGTCTTCGTCGTCTGTCGTCGTTAACAATTTTTCAAACATCTTCTCCTCTGAAACTACTGAATGGATTTGAATGAAACTTAACATGATTGTTCCTTAGTATATCCTGCACAAAATGTGCGCTTCGATTTTTGATCCGTCAAAAAACATGGCCGCCGTTACTTAAAATAGAACATAGGGGTCAAATGCAGTTTTTGGCTTATATCTCAAAAACGAAAGCATTTAGAGCAAATCTGACATGGGGTAAAAATGTTCATTAGGTCAAGATCTATCAGCCCTGAAATTTTCAGATGAATCAAACAAACCATTGTTGGGTTGCTGCCACTTAATTGGTAATTTTAAGGAAATTTTGCATTTTTTGGTCATTATCTTGAATATTATTATAGATAAAGATAAACTGTAAACAGCAAAAAAGATCAGCAAAGTAAGATCTACAAATAAGTTAATATGACCAAAATTGTCAATTGACCCCTTAAGGGGTTATTGTCCTTTAATGACAATTTTTCACAATTTGTTCATCATATTTGCTAACTTTAAAAATCTTCTCCTCTGAAACTACTGAATGGATTTGGTTAAAACTTAGCATGATTGTTCCTTAGATTATCCTGCACAAAGTGTGTGCTTTGATTTTTGATCCGTCAAAAAACATGGCTGCTGTTACTTAAAATAGAACATAGGGGTCAAATGCAGTTTTTGGCTTATATCTCAAAAACGAAAGCATTTAGAGCAAATCTGACATGGAGTAAAAATGTTCATTAGGTCAAGATCTATCAGCCCTGAAATTTTCAGATGAATCAAACAAACCATTGTTGGGTTGCTGCCACTTAATTGGTAATTTTAAGGAAATTTTGCAGTTTTTGGTCATTATCTTGAATATTATTATAGATAAAGATAAACTGTAAACAGCAAAAAAGATCAGCAAAGTAAGATCTACAAATAAGTTAATATGACCAAAATTGTCAATTGACCCCTTAAGGGGTTATTGTCCTTTAATGACAATTTTTCACAATTTGTTCATCATATTTGCTATATTTAAAAAATCTTCTCCTCTGAAACTACTGAATGGATTTGGTTAAAACTTAGCATGGTTGTTCCTTAGATTATCCTGCACAAAGTGTGTGCTTTGATTTTTGATCCGTCAAAAAACATGGCTGCCGTTACTTAAAATAGAACATAGGGGTCAAATGCAGTTTTTGGCTTATATCTCAAAAACGAAAGCATTAAGAGCAAATCTGACATGGAGTAAAAATGTTCATTAGGTCAATATCTATCAGCCCTGAAATTTTCAGATGAATCAAACATCCAATTGTTGGGTTGCTGCCACTTAATTGGTAATTTTAAGGAAATTTTGCAGTTTTTGGTCATTATCTTGAATATTATTATAGATAAAGATAAACTGTAAACAGCAAATATGATCAGCAAAGTAAGATCTACAAATAAGTCAATTTGACCAAAATTGTCAATTGACCTCTTTAGGAGTTATTGCCCTTTAAAGACTTTTTTTCACAATTTGTTCATCATGTTGACTTACTTTAAAAAATCTTCTCTTATGAAACTGCTGTATCAATTTCAGCCAAACTTAGGCTAAATGAGTTTCAGAGTTTCAGAGTATCTAGTATAAATTTTATATTTCATTTCCTTGTATGTCAAGAAACATAGCTCCTATGGCTAAAATAGAACATAGGAGAAAATGATTTTTTTTTGCTTTTGAAGAAAATAGGACGATTCAAAGAACATTTAAATAAATTGAAAAGCCAAAATAATCATTGATGAGAGATTAAACCAAAAAAATTCAGGTGAGCGATTCAGGCTCTTGAGAGCCTCTTGTTTTATATCACTTGCATTTTCACTTCTTGACCATGTTGACTGTATAGAGCAGATATGATCTGTACCATAGGACATGAGGTTGTCAATTGAACCAAAGGTTTTGACCTTGACCTTTGACCTAGGAAGTATTACAAACATTATAACATACACTCTGGTGTTGGTTAAAATACACTAAAAGTATGAACATGATGAAATTATAACTGTTTTCTAGAGGGGAAATAATTTGTTACACGTTACAGACGGACAGATGAATGGTCAACTGAAACCAAAGTTTTTTACCTTGACCTTTGACCTACATGTACATTTTGTAATAAGTTGTACAACCAATATGACACACCTTCTGTCTCCAGTGTTGGTAAATATACAAGTCTGGTATAAAGAATAAAATTATAATGGTTCTCTAGATATAGAGAGGAGACAATTTGTTACGGACGGACAGGTAATTATAAGGGGTCTCATTGAGGGGTTCCGATCCCAGATCTTGCTTACTGGTTTGTTAGATTCCCGTATGCGGCTTACACTACATGTATGTGCGTAAGCAATTCTCATTTTGTTTGTCATTTCCCGGGTCCTGCAAGACCTCATTTACCGTTTTCACGACACAATAATTTGACTTTCACGTTTCACACTTTAGAAAAATCGGCAATCCCGCATTACGCTTAGACCCTACATGCCCTAAGGAGACCCACATGATAGAGCGGGTCTCTAATTAAATATATTTACAACAGTATAATTAGTCTTGACTCTTGGACAATTTTATAAAAATTATGGTAGAAAAAACAATAAAAAAAAAATAAAAAATTTTATGAAAATCTCCTGAATTTTCCATTCTACTAATGAACTCAAATCATTAACTTTTTTTTCTGACTTTTTTAAAATACACCTTATTACTAATCCCGGCTGACCCGGCTGCTTGAACTTTTGACACATCAACAATCACTTTTCCATCATGTTTTTTTGTCCATTGTGGCGTCAGATATTTTATTTTGTGACGTCAAAATTTTACGGGAACCTGTGTGATATCCAGTAATGGCGGACAAATAGCGATAAGGTGTATTAATCCCCACATCTGCGCAGAAATCAAAAATTGAATATGACGTCATAACTTAAGTAACGTCACAACTACATGAAATAGAATCCCTAACAACAGAACCAAAATCGGAAACGTTACAGTATTTCCGTTTCTATTTTTAACATGTTTGAATTAAAAAAAAATTCATACAGACTTCGTCCCCTTTCACAGGTAATGCCTGCCTCATATTAGAATACGTTCAACAGTTCAAATGACATAAATTTATATTCCTTACTCATTATCTGAGACTACTATAACTTGTAGTCTCAGTCAGTATACACGATGCTAAATGGCGAAACTAAGCATATGTATAAAATACGGAAATACATGTCTATGTAGTTTTAAGTAACACCAACTGTTAATTTAATTGCTGACCAACAAGTAATTTTTGATTTGGAAAAATATTTCTTCACAGTGAATAATGATTTTATTCATTAATGTGTAAGTTCTCATGCTATTAAGCTTATATATGACTAAGTTAAATAGTTATAAAGTTAGACTTAATTTCGGAAAACGAGATACAATCCGGATTGGTAATTTTCAGGAACATATATATTTAGGTATACTGTTCCGTGACTGTTCCCAAGTAATTTTAGAAGCGTTTCTTGATTTATGATCAGTTTTAATTTATATATGTAATAATATTAAAGTTACTGTCTCTATAAAAAAACATCTTTAATAATTTAAGCCGTACTGTAATTTCAAGTTAAACACCGGAAAAAATAAAGTTTGCACAGTACACAAAAATCATATTTCATAAAAGGTATCAAAAGCCCTCTCCCTTTTTCCAAAGTCCGATATTTGTTTCCTTTCTGTTAAATTCAATTATTTTCGTGTTTCTGGTCTCAGACCACAATTATTCTTCTCCTTTGCTACAATGCTTATTTTGGTAAAAGTCAAGTCAAAGTGGCAGTCAAAATTTCCCCCACTATCATCATGAATGGCCTCTATCCTGACACGACCTATCCATTGTGTGTATTTATTGTTTAACTTGTTCTCGTCCTGAACATGCATGAAATATTTGCCACTGGACGTTAAGCAACCAACAATCAATCAATCAATGAAATCAAATTAAAAATTTGCACCTTTTCAAACATTAAATAAATGTTACTGCTTATATTTATGGACCATTATCATGAATATTAGTCTATAAATAAAATATGCTTCAAGGACAATCCATCGGTGCTTTTTCTTTTGAGAGCCTTATTAACATGACAATGGTAGGATATGAATCTTATATGAATCTTGTATAAATGACTAAGATCGACTAAGGCTATTTGAGGGGTGGTCGGAGGGGTCCTGATCCCGAAATCCCGAGATGCAATATTTAAAGAAATTTATATCCCGAAATCTTGAAATCGAAATATATATTCCCGGATCCAGATCCGAATAAGGATCAATCCCCAAATTCCGAGCTTAAAAACACCCGATCCCGACGCCCCGAAAAAGGTCCTGTCTCCCTCTAATCTCTACCTTACTTTCATCTTTGCCAAATCACTATTTTCCCTTTCAACACAAAATTTGTATGCCCCATTTATGAGCATTATGTTTTCTAGTCTGTGCATCCGTGCGTTAGTTCGTTCGGTCGTCCGTCTGTCCCTCTTCAGGTTAAAGTTTTTGGTCGAGGTAGTCAGTAACAGATAGAAAACTCAGGGTAAGAATGTATAGAGCAGACAAGGGGCAGTGGCAAATATTTCATGTATATTATGAACACAGAGAAGATTACCCCGGCACCCTTTGCCAAAAAAAAAAATCTTTTTCATCCATGTGCCTTTGGACTTTATGTTTTGAATTGTAGTTTCATTTTCCATATTCGGTATTCATTCTAATGTAAGCTCCACGTGGCAAAAATCACGTGATGCAGGAATATTGTATCTTGGAGTTAGGCTATTTCTTTCTTTTCGGGCGGGGACTCCATGTAGACAACATGCATGTTTTATAACGCAACTGTATATTTTCTTATTAAATGAAGAAAGTTGCCGGTCCAGTACAAGGATAGATCGGTTAGAAAGCAAGGTTTTAATTTTAATTAGATTGGAAAGCTTAATTTGAGAGTTAAAATCGGAGAGGACGAAAAAAAAGGGGGGCGGGTTCTTCCACAGGGAATATTTTTATCTTAGGAACTCTACATTATTTATTTAAAACAAAAGAAAGGGAAAAACAATTGTAAGGCAAATTGTGAAGGTTCTTTCTTCCTTTCTCCCGTGGAGCTATCTCGCATATATCTGGTTTACCGTCAAACCGAGCGCATGCATGTCTTTTGGTTGTTTCTGTCACTAGGTGGCTGTATCATTGACGTTTATCCCATATTTTCATATTGAATCACAATGCACACGTAAATACTGTTTTAGAACATGAATTTAAAGTTTCATGTCATGCATACTAAAGTAAAGAAAAGCAAAAAAGCGACTCAAAGAACTAAATAGAAAAAGACGAAATGATCTGATTTTCTGTACCTCAAATTTTTTTTAACTGAAAAAAAAAAAAAATGTCTTCACTGGGAACTCTCGAGCTGAAACCTACACTCTTCAGGTTAGCAGGGACACTACTCTGTCTTTAATTTTGTCATTTTTGCGCATTGGATCGTTAAAGACCCTGTCAGTGGTTCAAATTATTGCTTATCAAAGACATGTCTACTAAGTTAACGAATGCTGAATTCGAATAGGCACAGCTCTATTCATTCTCAAAAATTTTGCAATCTTTTGACATAGAAAACACCCTTTTCTATTTAAAATAGATATTCTACATTATAAGGTGTCGACTTTAAGTTAGGAATGGAACTTGAATAACTTTGAAAAGTTTATTTTGATATAAAACTTAAACAAAAGGTTGCCACATATGTAATATGATGGACACACCAACCTTTAATGACAGTATCCTTATGTTCCCTTATCCTTGGAAATCTTTAAAATCTTAAATATCTTCTACTTAATTATTGGTTTCCCCTTAAACATCTGACATTAATTGTAAATGGTTCTGCTTTAAAATTCATCTAGTAATCTTTCTAGTATTTAAAATTATTAAAGGTTAAGCTTTTTCATGTCCAGCGGCACATATTACAGTGTTATCCGGATTCATCGTTATACGATGCGGAAAAAAATGCTATTGTCAAGTTCAATTTCAAATAAATAAATTCGTGTTTGAACAAAACTATGATCTGATGTACAATGAGTGGTGTATTCATTGTTGGTCTTTAATGCCACTTTTATCATTATTTGCTATTTCATGGCGCCCAGCTGTTTTTGAGTGTAGAAAGCTGATACACCCGGAGAGAACCACTGACTTTCGGCAGGGAAACTGTCAATCCTAGTCACTTAAGATTGGAGTCGAACCAAGCTACCACGTGTAGGGTTCGAACTCTGAAATAAGCAGTGAAGTAGTAATTTTTACTAACGAAAGAAACTTGTTTCTCACTTTATCCAGTTTTCGTTTGATATATAGTTTTGTTTTCTATTATTCAAATTGAAGAAATCAAGACGTTTTAAAAACGATTTGAAGAAAACAAGGTAACCGATTGCATAGTTCTTTCAAACATATTATTTTATCGCTAGAAGGCTGTGTCGTCATGCCAAGAAATTGCCTCCGTTGAAATTTTGCAAACATCCTATAGAGCAAATTACATGGATGATTATTATTAACCATTTGGTATATGGCCGTGTTCTAAGCGACACGTACATGCAGGTCATAAATTAATTTGTTGAATGAAATCCAATCTTTAACTACTAATATAGGTGCCGCAGGAGGTCAACCGGAATTTTTAGCGAGGATTTCTTGGCATGTAACAGATAGAAAACTCAGGGTAAGAATGTATAGAGCAGACAAGGGGCAGTGGCAAATATTTCATGTATATTATGAACACAGAGAAGATTACCCCGGCACCCTTTGCCAAAAAAAAAAAAAAAATCTTTTTCATCCATGTGCCTTTGGACTTTATGTTTTGAATTGTAGTTTCATTTTCCATATTCGGTATTCATTCTAATGTAAGCTCCACGTGGCAAAAATCACGTGATGCAGGAATATTGTATCTTGGAGTTAGGCTATTTCTTTCTTTTCGGGCGGGGACTCCAAGTAGACAACATGCATGTTTTATAACGCAACTGTATATTTTCTTATTAAATGAAGAAAGTTGCCGGTCCAGTACAAGGATAGATCGGTTAGAAAGCAAGGTTTTAATTTTAATTAGATTGGAAAGCTTAATTCGGAGAGGACGAAAAAAAAGGGGGCGGGTTCTTCCACAGGGAATATTTTTATCTTAGGAACTCTACATTAGAAAGTTTTTTTAAATTATTTATTTAAAAAAAAAGAAAGGGAAAAACAATTGTAAGGCAAATTGTGAAGGTTGCTTTTCCTTTCTCCCGTGGGGCTATCTCGCATATATCTGGTTTACCGTCAAACCGAGCGCATGCATGTCTTTCGATTGTTTCTGTCACTAGGTGGCTGTATCATTGACGTTTATCCCATATTTTCATATTGAAGCACAATGCACACGTAAATATTGTTTTAGAACATGAATTTAAAGTTTCATGTCATGCATACTAAAGTAAAGAAAAGCAAAAAAGCGACTCAAAGAACTAAATAGAAAAAGACGAAATGATCTGATTTTCTGTACCTCAAATTTTTTTTAACTGAAACAAAAAAAAATGTCTTCACTGGGAACTCTCGAGCTGAAACCTACACTCTTCGGGTTAGCAGGGACACTACTCTGTCTTTAATTTTGTCATTTTTGCGCATTGGATCGTTAAAGACCCTGTCAGTGGTTCAAAGTATTGCTTATCAAAGACATGTCTACTAAGTTAACGAATGCTGCATTCGTATAGGGACAGCTCTATTCATTCTCAAAAATTTTGCAATCTTTTGACATAGAAAACACCCTTTTCTATTTAAAATAGATATTCTACATTATAAGGTTTCGACTTTAAGTTAGTAATGGAACTTCAATAACTTTGAAAAGTTTATTTTGTTATAAAACTTAAACAAAAGGTTGCCACATATGTAATATGATGGACACACCAACCTTTAATGACAGTATCCTTATGTTCCCTTATCCTTGGAAATCTTTAAAATCTTAAATATCTTCTAATTAATTATTGGTTTCCCCTTAAACATCTGACATTAATTGTAAATGGTTCTGCTTTAAAATTCATCTAGTAATCTTTCTAGTATTTAAAATTATTAAAGGTTAAGCTTTTTCATGTCCAGCGGCACATATTACAGTGTTATCCGGATTCATCGTTATACGATGCGGGAAAAATTTCTATTGTCAAGTTCAATTTCAAATAAAAAGATTCGTGTTTGAACAAAACTATGATCTGATGTACAATGATTGGTGTATTCATTGTTGGTCTTTAATGCCACTTTTATCATTATTTGCTATTTCATGGCGCCCAGCTGTTTTTGAGTGTAGAAAGCTGATACGCCCGGAGAGAACCACTGACTTTCGGCAGGGAAACTGTCAATCCTAGTCACTTAAGATTGGAGTCGAACCAAGCTACCACGTGTAGGGTTCGAACTCTGAAATAAGCAGTGAAGTAGCAATTTTTACTAACGAAAGAAACTTGTTTCTCACTTTATCCAGTTTTCGTTTGATATATAGTTTTGTTTTCTATTATTCAAATTGAAGAAATCAAGACGTTTTAAAAACGATTTGAAGAAAACAAGGTAACCGAGTGCATAGTTCTTTCAAACATATTATTTTATCGCTAGAAGGCTGTGTCGTCATGCCAAGAAATTGCCTCCGTTGAAATTTTGCAAACATCACATAGAGCAAATTACATGGATGATTATTATTAACCATTTGGTATATGGCCGTGTTCTAAGCGACACGTACATGCAGGTCATAAATTAATTTGTTGAATGAAATCCAATCTTTAACTACTAATATAGGTGCCGCAGGAGGTCAACCGGAATTTTTAGCGAGGATTTCTTGGCATGTAACAGATAGAAAACTCAGGGTAAGAATGTATAGAGCAGACAAGGGGCAGTGGCAAATATTTCATGTATATTATGAACACAGAGAAGATTACCCCGGCACCCTTTGCCAAAAAAAAAAATCTTTTTCATCCATGTGCCTTTGGACTTTATGTTTTGAATTGTAGTTTCACTTTCCATATTCGGTATTCATTCTAATGTAAGCTCCACGTGGCAAAAATCACGTGATGCAGGAATATTGTATCTTGGAGTTAGGCTATTTCTTTCTTTTCGGGCGGAGACTCCAAGCAGACAACATGCATGTTTTATAACGCAACTGTATATTTTCTTATTAAATGAAGAAAGTTTCCGGTCCAGTACAAGGATAGATCGGTTAGAAAGCAAGGTTTTAATTTTAATTAGATTGGAAAGCTTAATTTGAGAGTTAAAATCGGAGAGGACGAAAAAAAAGGGGGGCGGGTTCTTCCACAGGGAATATTTTTATCTTAGGAACTCTACATTAGAAAGTTTTTTTAAATTATTTATTTAAAAAAAAAAGAAAGGGAAAAACAATTGTAAGGCAAATTGTGAAGGTTCTTTCTTCCTTTCTCCCGTGGGGTATCTCGCATATATCTGGTTTACCGTCAAACCGAGCGCATGCATGTCTTTTGGTTGTTTCTGTCACTAGGTGGCTGTATCATTGACGTTTATCCCATATTTTCATATTGAAGCACAATGCACACGTAAATATTGTTTTAGAACATGAATTTAAAGTTTCATGTCATGCATACTAAAGTAAATAAAAGCAAAAAAGAGACTCAAAGAACTAAATAGAAAAAGACGAAATGATCTGATTTTCTGTACCTCAAATTTTTTTAACTGAAACAAAAAAAAAATGTCTTCACTGGGAACTCTCGAGCTGAAACCTACACTCTTCATGTTAGCAGGGACAATACTCTGTCTTTAATTTTGTCATTTTTGCGCATTGGATCGTTAAAGACCCTGTCAGTGGTTCAAAGTATTGCTTATCAAAGACATGTCTACTAAGTTAACGAATGCTGCATTCGAATAGGGACAGCTCTATTCATTCTCAAAAATTTTGCAATCTTTTGACATAGAAAACACCCTTTTCTATTTAAAATAGATATTCTACATTATAAGGTGTCGACTTTAAGTTAGTAATGGAACTTGAATAACTTTGAAAAGTTTAATTTGTTATAAAACTTAAACAAAAGGTTGCCGCATATGTAATATGATGGACACACCAACCTTTAATGACAGTACCCTTTTATGTTCCCTTATCCTTGGAAATCTTTATAATCTTAAATATCTTCTAATTAATTATTGGTTTCCCCTTAAACATCTGACATTAATTGTAAATGGTTCTGCTTTAAAATTCATCTAGTAATCTTTCTAGTATTTAAAATTATTAAAGGTTAAGCTTTTTCATGTCCAGCGGCACATATTACAGTGTTATCCGGATTCATCGTTATACGATGCGGGAAAAATTGCTATTGTCAAGTTCAATTTCAAATAAATAGATTCGTGTTTGAACAAAACTATGATCTGATGTACAATGATTGGTGTATTCATTGTTGGTCTTTAATGCCACTTTTATCATTATTTGCTATTTCATGGCGCCCAGCTGTTTTTGAGTGTAGAAAGCTGATACGCCTGGAGAGAACCACTGACTTTCGGCAGGGAAACTGTCAATCCTAGTCACTTAAGATTGGAGTCGAACCAAGCTACCACGTGTAGGGTTCGAACTCTAAAATAAGCAGTGAAGTAGTAATTTTTACTAACGAAAGAAACTTGTTTCTCACTTTATCCAGTTTTCGGTTGATATATAGTTTTGTTTTCTATTATTCAAATTGAAGAAATCAAGACGTTTTAAAAACGATTTGAAGAAAATAAGGTAACCGAGTGCATAGTTCTTTCAAACATATTATTTTATCGCTAGAAGGCGGTGTCGTCATGCCAAGAAATTGCCTCCGTTGAAATTTTGCAAACATCCCATAGAGCAAATTACATGGATGATTATTATTAACCATTTGGTATATGGCCGTGTTCTAAGCGACACGTACATGCAGGTCATAAATTAATTTGTTGAATGAAATCCAATCTTTAACTACTAATATAGGTGCCGCAGGAGGTCAACCGGAATTTTTAGCGAGGATTTCTTGGCATGTTTAGATGAAGTTGAGCATGTTTTACTTATTCTAATATATATGCAAGTGGTATGACCCCTTAAATAGTAACATTTCAAAGAAAACAGTAGACAGAATACAGAGAGTCTCTATATATTATATATTACAGTAGTATAATCGTAGTTTACATGTAGATAAACGAGAAAAATAATTGTCCTCTATAAGGAGGTATAATAGTTGTAGTTCTTGCGATCTAAACACCATGATATAGAGACCGCTCTGATTGGCTTATTTATTTTTCATTTTTTGTTATCTATCATACGATTGGTTGTATTTGTGCATGTTTCAAACCGGAAGTTCTATCTGACTAAAAGTCAGTATGATGACGGAATCATATCCGGACTCTTTTTTTGTGGTTTTTCTCCCAAAATATCTGAATCTGATTAATCATAAGAATGGATGACAAATGCGACTATACATGTCACCTATAAGACACAGAGGCATGATGATTGATTTATTGTTGAAGGAAGAGAAGCGACACACCAAATGAGGTCTTCTCGTTTAATAGTATAGAATATCATTTCTTCTTTCTTCTGTTTTCCTGTCGAATATCAGCGGTTCTCTTCACACACCGTCAAGCATTCTTTACCAATAAAAAGTGGTTAAGCACCAATCTATCATAGTTAATTATCATGTTGAATTTAACTGTAGCAATGTTCCTGTACATGTGTCGTTTAACGATGAATCCGAATACGATTGTAATATCTGCAACTAGACATGTTGAGGCTTAAATATATGTTGATTACCTTGAAGCATTGATTAATCTAATTCCAGAGTTAGAAAGAAACTATATCAACCATTTGGAAGGAAAGTCTAAAAGTTATTTTAAGATATGTGAAGAATAGTAAGAACAGCAAAGATAAAGCATTTAAAAAGGAGCCAGTCTCTGAAGGTTTGTGAGTCCATCACATATTTCATATGTGCCAACCTTTTGTTTGAGTCTTGCGTCAGTTCAATATAACTTTTAATTAACTTAATTATCTTAATTTAACTATTTAACATTTATATACAATAGATATAATACATATATTACACAAAAATATCACAAGACAATGTTTTACAGTATAATTACATATCATATAATCAAAACGCATAAATAATGCTATGACACCTTCAGTATCTTGCTCCAGGATATTGTTCTTTAAACAGTGTTTCTCAAAAACATTTCTCATACATCTTGCAACACACAAATATTTATACAGGTAAGATATATATTTTTTACAGTGTATTTAAATAGTATAATAAGGTAAACATTACTGTTTAAATTTCAAAGTAAATTCCTTCTTCAAAGATATATAATATCTCGCTATAGATACTATTATTAACATGAAAAATTTAATTGACAAAACTTACATCGGCAAAATTGGCCTTACTTTCTATTAAAATTTTGGCAGCGATTCGCTCCCTAATAAAATGGCGTGAAAGTGACGTCAGTGCAGCGTTTTTGAAAGGATATATAGTACCCGCGCTGCACGCCGACAGTGCATAAGATTGGGCGCGAACGTGTAGAGTGCGAAAGGACCTTGGGCGCGAACGTGTAGGGTGCGAAAGTGTATTGGGCGCGAACGAACCTGATACCGTGCATAAGTACAATGTACCACAAAGGGGCATGCACGATAGATCTACCCTTAAGTGCCCCATATCTTGCACTGTGCACAACAATCGGCAATCCTCGGGTGACGCCGGTACTCTCCTTCTATGTGATACCCTAGTCCCACTAGGCCACGATCGCACTACGATCTGTGAAAAAAATGCAAATATTGATGATCGTGGTACGATCGTGTAGGTCGCAGTAAGGTCGTACCACGGTCGTGGTGAGGTCTTCAAGATCGTGAAGTGCGTGGACAACTTTGAACATGTTTAAAACAATCGTGGTGCGGTCGTGGCGAAATCAGGTCGTAGTAGAAGCGTAGTGAGAGCGCACTAAGATCGTAGTAAGATCGCAAAGGTCGCTGTATAATCGTAGCGAGAGCGTAGCGAAAGCGTGATTCTATTCGGAGAGATTGCGCTACGATCTCACAGCGACGTTATGACGACCTCACTACGACAATCACGTTCTCACCACGACCCAACTACGCTTCCACTACGACTTTACCACGCTGTTCACGACCATTGTACGATTCTAGCACGCCCTTGCCGTCCTCATCACGCTCTTCTTACGACCTGACTACGTTCACACTACGACCATCATTTCTATTGTCATTTTCACATAAAATATATAAAAAAACTCCCTAGATTTTGTTTGTCTGAATGTATTTATCCGTTTGCTCTAACGGCTCAACCATGCTTCTCGTTTTTATATAGATTTGACCGTTGGTTTTTCCCGTTTAAATGGTTTAACATTAGTATTTTTTTGGGCCCTTTATAGCGTGCTGTTCGGTGTAAACCAAGGCTCCGTATTGAAGGCCGTACATTGGCCTATAATGGTTTACTTTTATAGATTATTACGTTGATGGAGAGTTGTCTCATTGGCACTCATACCACATCTTCCTATATATATTGACACATCTGTGTCATCTCTGCTATCGTTCACTAAAATATCGTCATTTGAGCTTTATGGACCAGCAATAGGTTGTAATTTAGGTTTGATTGGTCATCTCTTGATGACAAGTATTATACTACTTATGTGTATAGTACCAGTTTAATTGGAGTCTGGAGCTGGCATGTCAGTTAACTGCTAGTAGTCTGTTGTTATTTATGTATTATTGTCATTTTGTTTAATATTTTCTTTAGTCACATCTTCTGACATCAGACTCGGACTTCTCTTGAACTGAATTTTAATGTGCGTATTGTTATGCGTTTACTTTTCTTCATTGGCTAGAGGTATAGGGGGAGGGTTGAGATCTCACAAACATGTTTAACCCCACTAATGTTGCGCCTGTCCCAAGTCAGGAGTCTTGTACTATTTTTAATTTTAGTTTCTTGGAGTTTAGTATGGCGTTCATACTTTGCTCCCTCTGCCTCTACATCAACCCCTACCACCACGCCCACGTGTTCTAGTAGATTTTGGTGGCATGACTGTATTGTTTCCGGGAAATCTCCGTTTTAATCAGAAATAGAAGGAATGGAACTATATTGATATGAAACACGATATTGACGGTATTGATGATAACGTAGTAAGATCGCAGTATGAACGTAGTATAATCGTGGTAAGAACGTGCTATAATCGCAGTAAGATCGTGTTGCAATCGGATAACTCGTGGTATGGTCGTAGTGAGAGCGTGAAGAGCGTAGAAAGATCTTTATAAGCGTAGTGAGGTCGCAGAATAAGCGCGGTGAGAACGTGGTTTAATCGTAGCGGGATCGTTGTAGAAGCGTAATTAGGACGTAGTAGCATCGTGAAAGCAACGAAAATTAACATTTTCATGCCGTTCATACCGCGACCTCACCACGATCTAAATTTATTTTAGATCGCGGTGAGCGTGGTGCGATCGTGGTCTAGTGGGACTGGGGCTTTAGATGAGGTACGGAATCGGCCGAGTTGTGACGGATGCTGTGCACAAGTAACCAATAGCCAATCAAAAAGCTCCATTCTTTATCAAGTTGAAACGACAAAAAATACAAAATTATTAAAATATAAACTTTTACATTTTCTAACATTAATCGTAAAATAAAACATTTTTATAACAATTTCCACAAAAATTAAGATAAAATACTTTATTCTTTTAATCAACCAATGAAATCGCTAACCTTTCATCTGAAGTAATGGCAATCGATGCTCCCAGTAACAGAAACGAAGATCGACAAGTTTAAGCAAAATGCATAACCTGAACAGTGGGGAAAAGTAAATTCTAGAACTAAATTCGAATTTAGAAAAGAGTGCATATAAGTCAGATTGGCTGTCATTGTCCAAAACTGACAGAAAGTATGTCTAAAGTGGGGTCGATCCCGAAAAAGTTTCGGATGAAAAAGTACGGGAACTTTCTCAAAATAACAACAAGTTAAACAATATTCCTCATTTTCTACCCATTTGTTGGTACAAGTTGATAAACTAACACAATTATTAAATCATTTGTTAGGTTATACTTTGTGTATAATGTATTGAGGGAAGTTTATCAATCAAAATAACTTTATAGGTGGTGAACAATAATGATTTGTTTTATACTGTCAGGTTTGATGTAAAGGTAGC
Source organism: Mytilus galloprovincialis (assembly GCF_965363235.1). NCBI lineage: Eukaryota > Metazoa > Mollusca > Bivalvia > Mytilida > Mytilidae > Mytilus > Mytilus galloprovincialis. The sequence continues at coordinate 74,220,226 of NC_134845.1, read as the reverse complement.
TACTTTGTGTATACTGTATTAAGGGGAGATAATCAATCCAAATGACTTCCAAGGGGTGAACAAAAAGATTTGTTTTATTCTGTCAGGTTTGAGGTAACGGTAGGTTATACTATGTGTATAATGAATTAAGGGGAGATAATCAATCCAAATGATTTCATAGGGGGTGAACGTGAGTGTACGAACAGGAGATGAGAGTGTGAAGAGAGAGTACGAAAGGGTGATAAGAGTGTACGAGAGGGAGATGGGAGTGTACGAGAGGGAGATAAGAGTGTACGAGAGGGTGGTGAGAGTGTACGAGCGGGAGATGAGAGTGTACATGGGTGAGTGAGAATGAGAACGAGTGCTTTGTTGAGTAGAGAAACTGTGAGAGTGCGTGTAAGAGTGAGAGTGAATAGTCACCGTGAGACTGAGTGTGGGTGTCAGAGTTTGTGTGTAGTGTGAAATTCACTGCGTGTGAGGGTAATAGAGTGTGTGTGAGAGTTTGAGATTTTTTGTGAGAGAGAACTTAATTGGGGGAAAACAGTGGGTGACAAAACAGAGTGAGGGTGAAAGATAGGATGAGAGTGACTGACAGAGAGTGTGTGCGTGATGACAGTGAGAGTGAACCGGGATACGAGTAAGTGAAATGAGTGAATGTTTGAGTGAATTGAGTGGAAGAAATTTGACTGTGAGTGAGTGTGTTAGCACATAGACAACAGAAAACGTGTGAGTGAAATGTGTATAATTTTTATATATCTATATTTACCCAAATCATGAATCATTAAAAAATGATAAACGCTTTATCTGTTGTCAAGTAAATCATAGTTCCTATTCGAAATATAAGAAAAGAGTTGATATTAAGGGAACTCATTTTACTATTAATTGTATTAAATGTATCATGAGATAACTGTTGGTTTGACCTACTGGTGGTATCCAAAGGTCACATCCTTGTGCAAAAGGATGAAATTATCGAATTTCAGAGAGCATACGGAGTTGTTATATTTACCGAGACTGGAACTTTAGATACGATACGGGTAACTTATCGGTCCCTTAAATAAACTTATCTTTAAAGGGTACTAACTCAACACAATAATAATATCTATTAATTTTTTATACGCCCGTCAAAATTTTGACGGGACGTATTATGATATACAAATGTCCGGTGTCCGTCTGTCTGTCCGTCTGTTTGTCCGTCTGTCTGTCCGGCGTAAACATGTCGCACCGTAACTTGAGAACGACTTATCCAAATTTCATGAAACTTAATATAGTTGTTTCTCATGATAGTCAAATGATCTAAATACTTTTTGGTGAAAATAAGATTTAAACTTTTTGAGTTACAGCACTTTGTAACTAAAATAGGGGTGTTTTTTCACCTGTCGCACCGTATCTCAAAAACAATTTATGATTATTGCTTAAAACTTTAAACACTTCTTAGTTATATTAATCTTAATATCTGTATACTTTTTGGTGATGATTGAAAATTTCATTTTTGAGTTATTGAGTATTTTGTAAAAAAGTGGGAGGTTTTTTTTTTACATGTTGTGTCGTATCTCAAAAACAATTTATGATTATTGCTTTAAACTTTACACACTTCTTTGTTATATTAATCTAAAGATATGTATACTTTTTGGTGATGATTCAAAATTTCATTTTTGAGTTATTGAGTTTTTTGTTAAACAGGGGAGGTTTTTTTTTCATGTCGCGCAGTATCTCAAAAATAATTTATGATTATTGCTTAAAACTTTACACACTTCTTTGTTATATTAATCTAAAGATCTGTATACTTTTTGGTTTTGATTGAAAGTTTTATTTTAGTGATATTTAGTTTTTTGTAAAAAAAAAAAACACAGGGTGGGGGGTTTCACATGTCTTAAAAACAATATATGGTTATTGCTTAAAATGTTCTCAGAAACTATTTATGATTATTGCATAATACTTCCATACAAGACGTCGGGCGTATCATGCGCTCCTGTCGCAGCTGTTTATTTTATTTGGTATTTTAAAATCAAACTAATTATTATTTGTATAAACATTCATGGCTCTACAATCTATTGATATCTGTACCTCGGCATTGCACGAGGTAATTTTTTCCTGACTTTTAATGACGTGTTTTTACTAAATCCATCGGATGTTGATTGATGTTTACTAATTGATATTATAGTCTAAGATGCATGGTTTTTATTATTAACTGATATTAGAATGACCTAGCTGTCAGTAACTACGAGTAATCGCATATATGTACTTAGTGTCATTTTGTTATGGTGCTGTATAAGTACATTGTACCCTGCCACGGTGCCACGTGCTAATTAGATGTTTTTTCTCCTTTGTATCGATCTGTTGAGTTAAGCTCTTCTTAACAGTTAATTATAGTTTGTGCGTATGGTGTAATGTTACACCAATGTCCCAGGTTATGTTGGTGCGCCTCCTAACACTAGATTAACCCCGCCACATTCTGTATGTGCTTGTGAGTCAGGAACCTGTAATTCAGTGGTTGTCGTATGTTGCTGTGTATCATATTTGCGTTTCGTTTATTATTTTATACATAAATCAGGCTGTTTTATTTGTCATTTCGGATGGACGTCAAGTTGGTTACCTATTCCCTATTCCCTATTCGTTACCTATTCCCTATTCCCTATTCGTTACCTATTCGTTACCTATTCCCTATTCCCTATTCGTTACCTATTCGTTACCTATTCCCTATTCCCTATTCGTTACCTATTCGTTACCTATTCCCTATTCCCTATTCGTTACCTATTCGTTACCTATTCCCTATTCCCTATTCGTTACCTATTCGTTACCTATTCCCTATTCCCTATTCGTTACCTATTCGTTACTTATTCCCTATTCCCTATCGTTACCTATGCGTTACTTATTCGATTTTTAATATCCTTCTCCCTTTTTAATTAATTATTATTCTTCTTCTTCCTCTTCTTCCTCTTCTTCCTCTTCTTCTTCCGCCACTTTAAAATGAACTTGTCCGCAGCATTTCTCCAAAACTACTTGTCAGATTTACTTAGGGTTTCATAAAATGTTAGACTAATATGTCTAGGTGAGCCATCAATCGCTCATTTGTGCATTGGGGTCTATAAAGGGGTATTTTGGGGGCAGACAGAAGGGAGGGGTTTACTATAGAACCCATTGGGATTTTATTTTCTAAAATTTTCAAATGAATATAACTTGAAAACTGTAAGTGATAGATACATGCAGTCTTCAGAAATGATTAAAGGACAATAAAACAAATCACATGAAATATAGGGGAGTCTCTGGGGGGGTCATCCCTACCCCCTTCAATTCGAGAATATGCTTTTAACTTGTAAACGGTCCAGATCCCCACCGCTAAACCATATATTTTCTTGTATGGGACAATAAAACTAATCAAATGAAATTAAATAAAAGTTCCTGGGGGTCACCCACCCCGTTCAATTTGAGAATGTACTATTATCTTGTAAACGGTCCAGATCCCCACCCCTAAACCATATATGTTCTTGAATAGGACGATAAAACAAATCAAATTAAATTAAATGGAAGTCCCCGGGGGTCATCCCCACCCCGTTCAATTTTAGAATGTGCTATTATCTTGTAAACGGTCCAGATCATCACCCCAAAACCATATATATTCTTGTAGGGACAATAAAACTAATCAAATGAAATTAAATGGAAAATCCTGGGGGTCACCCCCATCCCGTTCAATTTGAGAATGTACTATTATCTTGTAAATGGTCCAGATCCCCACCCCTAAACCATATATTTTCTTGTAGTGGACAATAAAACAAATGAAATGAAATAAAAGGAAAGTCCCTAGGGGGTCACCCCACCCCCTCTTGTTTGAAAACTTATAAACGGTCAACATCCCCACGCCGAAACTATATATATTCTTGTATGGGACAATAAAACTAATCAAATGAAATTAAATGGAAGTTCCTGGGGGTCACCCCCACCCCGTTCAATTTGAGAATGTACTATTATCTTGTAAATGGTCCAGATCCCCACCCCTAAACCATATATATTCTTGTAGGGGACAATAAAACAAATGAAATGAAATAAAAGGAAAGTCCCTAGGGGGTCAGCCCATCCCCTCTTGTTTGAAAACTTGTAAACGGTCAACATCCCCACCCCTAAACTATATATATTCTTGTAAGAGACAATAAAACTAATCAAATGAAATTAAATGGAAGTTCCTTGGGGTCACCCCTACCCCGTTCAATTTGAGAATGTACTATTATCTTGTAAATGGTCCAGATCCCCACCCCTAAACCATATATAATCTTGTAGAGGACAATAAAACAAATAAAATGAGATAAAAGGGAAGTCCTGAGGGGGTCATCCCACCCCCTCTTGTTTGAAAACATGTAAACGGTTAACATCCCCACCCCTAAACCATATATATTCTTGTAGGGGACAATATAACAAATAAAATGAAATGTAGGTAAAGTCCCTGGGGGTCACCACCACCCCCTCCTGTTTGAATATTTGTAAATGGTGGAGATCCCCACCAGTAAGCCATATATATTCTTGTATGGGACAAAAAATCAAATCAAATGAACATGGAACCATATGAATTGCGAGTTATGGGAGCTTTGTTTGGGAGACTTCGTAACAGCATCCTGTTACAATTACTTCTTGTTGTTTATACTCTTATATCTGGTACTAGTTCTAAATTTTTTGAGGTAAAATGATCTTTTTATGACCTATTTATATGTGTTTGTGCTCAACCGATCCTTTTACTTTATGTTCGATACTCATTTGTTCCTTATTTGATTTTTATACGTTCTACCTTTTAACTGCTTTATGTCCGTATGTTTGAAGATGGATCTTGGTTCGAAGGGATGAAATCACCGTGTTAGCGCTTGCATAAAAAAAAAAGATTTGGTATAATTGCCAATGAGACAACAACCCACAATAGACCAAAATGACACAGAAACTATCAACTATAGGTCAATGTACGGCCTTCAACAATGAGCATAGCCCAAACCGTGCAGTCACCTATAAAAAGCCCAGATATGACAATTTCAAACAATTCAAACAACAAAACTAACGGCCGTATTTCATATACAAAAAAATAACGGAAAACAAATATGTAACACAAAAACAAACGATAACTACTTAATTTCAGGCTCTTGTCTAGGGAGAGGCACATACTAACATAATGTGGTGGGGTTAAACATGTTAGCAGGGTGTACATCGTTTCGGAGCATGCTATTACCTTGTTTAATTCGTTCCATCACTCACTTATAATTCGCTTATAATACGTGTATCATACGTTGCACCTTTTAAAACATGATTTTCAATTGTTTTGTTGTCTCTGGCGGTAGATTTGGGTTCTTAGAGGTAATATAACTCTATAAGCGCATATGTACCCGTTCCAGCGCTCGGATAATACCCTGTTACTTATTCGTTCCTTATTCGCTTTTAATGCGCGGGGTAAGTATACGTTGCACCTTGAAATAAATCGTTTTTTAATTATGTTCATGTCTCTGGTGGTAACAATGTGTTCTTAGAGAAGAAATGACCCTATTAGAGCGCATGTACCCGTTCCAGCGCTCGGTTAATACCCTGTTACCTATTCGTTACCTCTTCGTTACCTATTCACTTATAATACGTTTGTTGTACGTTGCACCTTTGAGAAAAGGATTTTCACTTGTGTTCATGTCTCTGGTGGTAACAATGTGTAATTAGAGATCAAATGACCCTATTAGCATGCATGTACCCGTTCCAGCGCTCGGTTAATACCCTGTTACCTATTCGTTACCTATTCACTTATAATACATTTGTTGTACGCCGCACCTTTTAGAAAAGGATTTTCACTTGTGTTCATGTCTCTGGTGGTAACAATGTGTAATTAGAGATGAAATGACCCTATTAGCGTGCATTTACCCGTTCCATTGCTCGGTTATTACCCTGTTACCTATTCGTTACCTATTCACTTATAATACGTTTGTTGTACGTTGCACCTTTTAGAAAAGGATTTTCAATTGTGTCCATGTCTCTGGTGGTAACAATGTGTTCTTAGAGATGAAATGACACTATTAGCGCGCATGTACCCGTTCCAGCGCTCGGTTAATACCCTGTTACCTATTCGTTACCTATTCACTTATAATACGTTTGTTGTACGTTGCACCTTTTAGAAAAGGATTTTCAATTGTGTTTATGTCTCTGGTGGTAACAATGTGTTCTTAAAGATGAAATGACCCTATTAGCGTGCTTGTACCCGTTCCAGCGCTCGGATAATACCCTGTTACTTATTCGTTCCTTATTCGCTTTTAATGCGCGGGGTAAGTATACGTTGCACCTTGAAATAAATCGTTTTTTAATTGTGTTCATGTCTCTGGTGTTAACAATGTGTTCTTAGAAATGAAATGACCCTATTAGCGCATATGTACCCGTTCCAGCGCTCGGTTAATACCCTGTTACCTATTCGTTACCTATTCGTTACTTATTCGCTTTATATACGTTTGTTGTACGTTGCACTTTTTAGAAAAGGATTTTTACTTGTGTTCATGTCTCTGGTGGTAACAATGTGTAATTAGAGATGAAATGACCCTATTAGCGTGCATGTACCCGTTCCAGCGCTCGGTTAATACCCTGTTACCTATTCGTTACCTATTCGTTACCTATTCACTTATAATACGTTTGATGTACGTTGCACCTTTTAGAAAAGGATTTTCAATTGTGTCCATGTCTCTGGTGGTAGCAATGTGTTCTTAGAGATGAAATGACCCTATTAGCGCGCATGTACCCGTTCCACCGCTCGGTTAATACCCTGTTACCTATTCGTTACCTATTCGTTACCTATTCATTTATAATACGTTTGTTGTACGTTGCACCTTTTGGAAAAGGATTTTCAATTGTGTTCATGTCTTTGGTGGTAACAATGTGCTTTTAGAGATGAGATGACACTATTAGCGCGCATGTACCCGTTCCAGCGCTCGGTTAATACCCTGTTACCTATTCGTTACCTATTCGTTATCTATTCATTTATAATACGTTTGTTGTACGTTGCACCTTTTGGAAAAGGATTTCCACTTGTGTTCATGTCTCTGGAGGTAACAATGTGTAATTAGAGATGAAAAGACCCTATTAGCGTGCATGTACCCGTTCCAGCGCTCGGATAATACCCTGTTACTTATTCGTTCCTTATTTGCTTTTAATGCGCGGGGTAAGTATACGTTACACCTTGAAATAAATCGTTTTTTAATTGTGTTCATGTCTCTGGTGGTAACAATGTGTTCTTAGAGACGAAATGACCCTATTAGAGTGCATGTACCCGTTCCAGCGCTCGGTTAATACCCTGTTACCTATTCGTTACCTATTCGTTACTTATTCGCTTTAAATACGTTTGTTGTACGTTGCACCTTTTAGAAAAGGATTTTCACTTGTGTTCATGTCTCTGGTGGTAACAATGTGTAATTAGAGATGAAATAACCCTATTAGCGTGCATTTACCCATTCCAGCGCTCGGTTATTACCCTGTTACCTATTCGTTACCTATTCACTTATAATACGTTTGTTGTACGTTGCACCTTTAAAAAAAGGATTTTTAATTGTGTCCATGTCTCTGGTGGTAACAATGTGTTCTAAGAGATGAAATGACCCTATTAGCGCATATGTACCCGTTCCAGCGCTCGGTTAATACCCTGTTACCTATTCGTTACCTATTCGTTACTTATTCGCTTTAAATACGTTTGTTGTACGTTCCACCTTTTAGAAAAGGATTTTCACTTGTGTTCATGTCTCTGGTGGTAACAATGTGTAATAAGAGATGAAATGACCCTATTTGCGTGCATGTACCCGTTCCAGCGCTCGGTTATTACCCTGTTACCTATTCGTTAACTATTCACTTATAATACGTTTGTTGTACGTTGCACCTTTTAGAAAAGGATTTTCAATTGTGTCCATGTCTCTGGTGGTAACAATGTGTTCTTAGAGATGAAATGACACTATTAGCGCGCATGTACCCGTTCCAGCGCTCGGTTAATACCCTGTTACCTATTCGTTACCTATTCGTTACCTATTCACTTATAATACGTTTGTTGTACGTTGCACCTTTTAGAAAAGGATTTTCAATTGTGTTCATGTCTCTGGTGGTAACAATGTGTTCTTAGAGATGAAATGACCCTATAAGCGCATATGTACCCGTTCCAGCGCTCGGTTAATATCTTGTTACCTATTCGTTACCTATTCGTTACTTATTCGCTTTAAATACGTTTGTTGTACTTTGCACCTTTTAGAAAAGGATTTTCACTTGTGTTCATGTCTCTGGTGGTAACAATGTGTAATTAGAGATGAAATGACCCTATTAGTGTGCATGTACCCGCTCCAGCGCTCGGTTAATACCCTGTTACCTATTCGTTACCTATTCGTTACCTATTCACTTATAATACGTTTGTTGTACGTTGCACCTTTCAGAAAAGAATTTTCAATTGTTTTCATGTCTCCGGTGGTAATAATGTGTTCTTATAGATAAAATACCCCTATTAGCGCGTGTGTACCCGTTCCAGCGCTCGGATAATACCCGGTTACTTATTCGTTACTTATTCGCTTAAATGCGCAGGGTATATATACGTTGCACCTTGAAATAAATTGTTTTTTAATTGTGTTCATGTCTCTGGTGGTAACAATGTGTTCTTAGAGATGAAACGACCCTATTAGCGCGCATGTACCCGTTCCAGCGCTCGGTTAATACCCTGTTACCTATTCGTTACCTATTCACTTATAATACGTTTGTTGTACGTTGCACCTTTTAGAAAAGGATTTTTACTTGTGTTCATGTCTCTGGTGGTAAAAATGTGTAATTAGAGATGAAATGACCCTATTAGCGTGCATGTACCCGTTTCAGCGCTCGGTTAATACCCTGTTACCTATTCGTTACCTATTCACTTATAATACGTTTGATGTACGGTGCACCTTTTAGAAAAGGATTTTCAATTGTGTCCATGTCTCTGGTGGTAACAATGTGTTCTTAGAGATGAAATGACCCTATTAGCGCGCATGTATCCGTTCCACCGCTCGGTTAATACCCTGTTACCTATTCGTTACCTATTCGTTACCTATTCACTTATAATACGTTTGATGTACGTTGCACCTTTTAGAAAAGGATTTTCAATTGTGTCCATGTCTCTGGTGGTAACAATGTGTTCTTAGAGATGAAATGACCTTATTAGCGCGCATGTACCCGTTCCACCGCTCGGTTAATATTCTGTTACCTATTCGTTACCTATTCGTTACTTATTCGCTTTAAATACGTTTGTTGTACTTTGCACCTTTTAGAAAAGGATTTTCACTTCTGTTCATGTCTTTGGTGGTAACAATGTGTAATTAGAGATGAAATGACCCTATTAGCGTGCATGTACCCGCTCCAGCGCTCGGTTAATACCCTGTTACCTATTCGTTACCTATTCGTTATTTATTCGCTTTTAATACGTTTGTTGTACGTTGCACCTTTTAGAAAAGGATTTTCAATTAAGTCCATGTCTCTGGTGGTAACAATGTCTTCTTAGAGATGAAATGACTCTATTAGCGTGCATGTACCCGTTCCAGCGCTCGGTTAATACCCTGTTACCTATTCGTTACCTATTCACTTATAATACGTTTGTTGTACGTTGCACCATTCAGAAAAGGATTTTCAATTGTTTTCATGTCTCCGGTGGTATTAATGTGTTCTTATAGATAAAATACCCCTATTAGCGCGTGTGTACCCGTTCCAACGCTCGGATAATACCCGGTTACTTATTCGTTACTTATTCGCTTTTAATGCGTAGGGTATATATACGTTGCACCTTGAAATAAATTGTTTTTTAATGGTGTTCATGTCTCTGGTGGTAACAATGTGTTCTTAGAGATGAAACGACCCTATTAGCGCGCATGTACCCGTTCCAGCGCTCGGTTGATACCCTATTACCTATTCGTTACCTATTCGTTACTTATTTGCTTATAATACGTTTGTTGTACGTTGCACCTTTTAGAAAAAGATTTTCATTTGTGTTCATGTTTCTGGTGGTAACAATGTGTTCTTAGAGATGAAATAACCCTTTTAGCGCGTATGTACCCGTTCCAGCGTTCGGCTTATACCTTGTTACCTATTTGTTACTTCTTATTTCAAGGGCAACGCATAGCACGCGTATTTAAAGCGAATAAGGAACGAATAAGTAACAGGGTATTAGTCGAGCGCTGAAACGGGTACATATGTTCGATTAAGGTTATTTCTCCTCTAAGAACCGACAGTTACCACCAGAGACACAAAAATATTTCTTTTTAAAGTGCAACGCATTACACACGTTTTAAAAGCGAATAAGGAACGAATAAGTAACAGGGTATCACTGAGCGGTGAAATGGGTACATATGCACTAATAGGGTTTTTCAACTCAGATCACAGAACACATAATTACCACCAGAGACGTGAAAGCAATCGATAATCGATTTATTTCAAGGTGCAACGTATACCACGCGTATTTAAAGCGAATAAGGAACGAATAAGTTACAGGGTATCAGTCGAGCGCTGAAACGGGTACATATGTTCTATTAGGGTTATTTCACCTCTAAAAACCGACAGTTACCACCAAAGACACAAACATATTTCTTTTTTTCAAGAGCAAACGCATAACACACGTTTTATTTTTTAATTTAAATATATTTATTTATAGTGGATTGGGAAACAAGTTTTGCAACTTATATTTACCCCTTTCCACTTTTCGGGTGCGAGTGCTGCCTCTAAGAACACATTGTTACCACCAGAGACATGAACACAAATGAAAATCTTTTTCTAAAAGGTGCAACGTACAACAAACGTATTATAAGCGAATAAGTAACGAATAGGTAACGAATAGGTAACAGGGTATTAACTGAGCGCTGGAACGGGTACATGCGCGCTAATAGGGTCGTTTCATCTCTAAGAACACATTGTTACCACCAGAGACATGAACACAATTAAAAAACAATTTATTTCAAGGTGCAACGTATATATACCCTGCGCATTTAAGCGAATAAGTAACGAATAAGTAACCGGGTATTATCCGAGCGCTGGAACGGGTACACACGCGCTAATAGGGGTATTTTATCTATAAGAACACATTATTACCACCGGAGACATGAAAACAATTGAAAATTCTTTTCTGAAAGGTGCAACGTACAACAAACGTATTATAAGTGAATAGGTAACGAATAGGTAACAGGGTATTAACCGAGCGCTGGAACGGGTACATGCACGCTAATAGAGTCATTTCATCTCTAAAAAGACATTGTTACCACCAGAGACATGGACTTAATTGAAACTCCTTTTCTAAAAGGTGCAACGTACAACAAACGTATTAAAATCGAATAAATAACGAATAGGTAACAGGGTATTAACCGAGCGCTGGAACGGGTACATGCGCGCTAATAGCGTCATTTAATCTCTAAGAACACATTGTTACCATCAGAGACATGGACACAATTGAAAATCCTTTTCTAAAAGGTGCAACGTACAACAAACGTATTATAAGTGAATAGGTAACGAATAGGTAACGAATAGGTAACAGGGTATTAACCGAGCGCTGGAGCGGGTACATGCACGCTAATAGGGTCATTTCATCTCTGATTACACATTGTTACCCCCAGAGACATGAACACAAGTGAAAATCCTTTTCTAAAAGGTGCAAAGTACAACAAACGTATTTAAAGCGAATAAGTAACGAATAGGTAATGAATAGGTAACAAGATATTAACCGAGCGCTGGAACGGGAACATATGCGCTTATAGGGTCATTTCATCTCTAAGAACACATTGTTACCACCAGAGACATGAACACAATTGAAAATCCTTTTCTAAAAGGAGCAACGTACAACAAACGTATTATAAGTGAATAGGTAACGAATAGGTAACGAATAGGTAACGAATAGGTAACAGGGTAATAACCGAGCGCTGGAACGGGTAAATGCACGCTAATAGGGTCATTTCATCTCTAATTACACATTGTTACCACCAGAGACATGAACACAAGTGAAAATCCTTTTCTAAAAGGTGCAACGTACAACAAACGTATTTAAAGCGAATAAGTAACGAATAGGTAACGAATAGGTAACAGGGTATTAACCGAGCGCTGGAACGGGTACATGCACTCTAATAGGGTCATTTCGTCTTTAAGAACACATTGTTACCACCAGAGACATGAACACAATTAAAAAACGATTTATTTCAAGGTGTAACGTATACTTACCCCGCGCATTAAAAGCAAATAATGAACGAATAAGTAACAGGGTATTATCCGAGCGCTGGAACGGGTACATGCACGGTAATAGGGTCATTTCATCTCTAATTACACATTGTTACCTCCAGAGACATGAACACAAGTGGAAATCCTTTTCTAAAAGGTGCAACGTACAACAAATGTATTATAAGTGAATAAGTAACGAATAGGTAACAGGGTATTATCCGAGCGCTGGAACGGGTACATGCGCGCTAATAGTGTCATTTCATCTCTAAAAACACATTGTTACCACCAGAGACATGAACACAATTGAAAATCCTTTTCCAAAAGGTGCAACGTACAATAAACGTATTATAAATGAATAGGTAACGAATAGGTAACGAATAGGTAACAGGGTATTAACCGAGCGGTTGGACGGGTACATGCGCGCTAATAGGGTCATTTCATCTCTAAGAACACATTGTTATCACCAGCAGACATGGACACAATTGAAAATCCTTTTCTAAAAGGTGCAACGTACATCAAACGTATTATAAGTGAATAGGTAACGAATAGGTAACGAATAGGTAACAGGGTATTAACCGAGCGCTGGAACGGGTACATGCACGCTAATAGGGTCATTTCATCTCTAATTACACATTGTTACCACCAGAGACATGAACACAAGTAAAAATCCTTTTCTAAAAAGTGCAACGTACAACAAACGTATATAAAGCGAATAAGTAACGAATAGATAACGAATAGGTAACAGGGTATTAACCGAGCGCTGGAACGGGTACATGCGCGCTAATAGTGTCATTTCATCTCTAAGAACACATTGTTACCACCAGAGACATGGACACAATTGAAAAGCCTTTTCTAAATGGTGCAACGTACAACAAACGTATTATAAGTGAATAGGTAACGAATAGGTAACAGGGTAATAACCGAGCGCTGGAACGGGTAAATGCGCGCTAATAGGGTCATTTCATCTCTAATTACACATTGTTACCACCAGAGACATGAACACAAGTGAAAATCCTTTTCTAAAAGGTGCAACGTACAACAAATGTATTATAAGTGAATAGGTAACGAATAGGTAACGAATAGGTAACAGGGTATTAACCGAGCGCTGGATCGGGTACATGCGCTCTAATAGGGTCATTTCTTCTCTAAGAACACATTGTTACCACCAGAGACATGAACACAATTAAAAAACGATTTATTTCAAGGTGCAACGTATACTTACCCCGCGCATTAAAAGCGAATAAGGAACGAATAAGTAACAGGGTATTATCCGAGCGCTGGAACGGGTACATATGCGCTTATAGAGTTATATCACCTCTAAGAACCCAAATCTACCACCAGAGACAACAAAACAATTGAAAATCATGTTTTACCACATGAAAGGTGCAACGTATGATACACGTATTATAAGCGAATTATAACGAGTGATGGAACGAATTAAACAAGGTAATAGCATGCTCCGAAACGATGTACACCCTGCTAACATGTTTAACCCCACCACATTATGTTAGTATGTGCCTCTACCTAGACAAGAGCCTGAAATTAAGTAGTTATCGTTTGTTTTTGTGTTACATATTTGTTTTCCGTTATTTTTTTGTATATGAAATACGGCCGTTAGTTTTGTTGTTTGAATTGTTTGAAATTGTCATATCTGGGCCTTTTATAGGTGACTGCACGGTTTGGGCTATGCTCATTGTTGAAGGCCGTACATTGACCTATAGTTGATAGTTTCTGCGTCATTTTGGTCTATTGTGGGTTGTTGTCTCATTGGCAATTATACCACATCTTTTTTTTATGCAAGCGCTAACACGGTGATTTCATCCCTTCGAACCAAGATCCATCTTCAAACATACGGACATAAAGCAGTTAAAAGGTAGAACGTATAAAAATCAAATAAGGAACAAATGAGTATCGAACATAAAGTAAAAGAATCGGTTGAGCACAAACACATATAGATAGGTCATAAAAAGATCATTTTACCTCAACAAATTTAGAACTAGTACCAGATATAAGAGTATAAACAACAAGAAGTAATTGTAACAGGATGCTGTTACGAAGTCTCCCAAACAAAGCTCCCATAACTCGCAATTCATATGGTCCCATGTTCATTTGATTTGATTTTTTGTACCATACAAGAATATATATGGCTTACTGGTGGGGATCTCCACCATTTACAAGTATTCAAACAGGAGGGGTGGTGGTGACCCCCTCAGGACTTCCCTTTTATCTCATTTTATTTGTTTTATTGTCCCCTACAAGAATATATATGGTTTAGGGGTGGGGATGTTGACCGTTTACAAGTTTTCAAACAAGAGGGGGTGGGATGACCCCCTCAGGACTTCCCTTTTATCTCATTTTATTTGTTTTATTGTCCCCTACAAGAACATATATGGTTTAGGGGTGGGGATCTGGACCATTTACAAGATAATAGTACATTCTCAAATTGAACGGGGTGGGGTGACCCCAAGGAACTTCCATTTAATTTCATTTGATTAGTTTTATTGTCTCTTACAAGAATATATATAGTTTAGGGGTGGGGATGTTGACCGTTTACAAGTTTTCAAACAAGAGGGGGTGGGCTGACCCCCTAGGGACTTTCCTTTTATTTCATTTCATTTGTTTTATTGTCCCCTAAAAGAATATATATGGTTTAGGGGTGGGGATCTGGACCATTTACAAGATAATAGTACATTCTCAAATTGAACGGGGTGGGGTGACCCCCAGGAACTTCCTTTTAATTTCATTTGATTAGTTTTATTGTCCCTTACAAGAATATATATAGTTTCGAGGTGGGGATGTTGACCGTTTACAAGTTTTCAAACAAGAGGGGGTGGGCTGACCCCTAGGGACTTTCCTTTTATTTCATTTCATTTGTTTTATTGTCCCCTACAAGAATATATATGGTTTAGGGGTGGGGATCTGGACCATTTACAAGATAATAGTACATTCTCAAATTGAACGGGGTGGGGTGACCCCCAGGAACTTTTATTTAATTTCATTTGATTAGTTTTATTGTCCCATACAAGAATATATATGGTTTAGCGGTGGGGATTTGGACCGTTTACAAGTTAAAAGCATATTCTCGAATTGAAGGGGGTAGGGATGACACCCCCAGGGACTCCCCTATATTTCATGTGATTTGTTTTATTGTCCTTTAATCATTTCTGAAGACTGCATGTATCTATCACTTACAGTTTTCAAGTTATATTCATTTGAAAATTTTAGAAAATAAAATCCCATAGGGTTCTATAGTAAACCCCTCCCTTCTTTCTGCCCCCCCCCCAAAAAAAAAAATACCCCTTAATAGACCCCAATGCACAAATGAGCGATTGATGGCTCACCTAGACATATTAGTCTAACATTTTATGAAACCCTAAGTAAATCTGACAAGTAGTTTGGGAGAAATGCTGCGGACAAGTTCATTTTTAAAGTGGCGGAAGAAGAAGAGGAAGAAGAGGAAGAAGAAGAGGAAGAAGAGGAAGAAGAAGAATAATAATTAATTAAAAAGGGGGAAGGATATTAAAAATCGAATAAGTAACGAATAGGTAACGATAGGGAATAGGGAATAAGTTACGAATAGGTAACGAATAGGGAATAGGGAATAGGTAACGAATAGGTAACGAATAGGGAATAGGGAATAGGTAACGAATAGGTAACGAATAGGGAATAGGGAATAGGTAACGAATAGGTAACGAATAGGGAATAGGGAATAGGTAACGAATAGGTAACGAATAGGGAATAGGGAATAGGTAACGAATAGTTAACGAATAGGGAATAGGGAATAGGTAACGAATAGGGAATAGGGAATAGGTAACCAACTTGACGTCCATTCATTTCGGGGCCTTTTATAGCTGATTATGCGGTATGGGTTTTACTCATTGTTGAATGCATTACAGTGACTTATATAAATATATATACACAGAGTTGTTAATTTCTGTGTCATTTGGTCTCTTGCGGAGAGTTAGTTCATTATCTTCTTCTTTTATATCATCAGCCTCCATAAACAATCTATGTTGCTGCAAGTCTTCCGTGTTTAGTCATGATAAGGTTGGCATGTTTCATCTTACATTTTTGCTGGCCTGAATATAGGATAACGCTTGCTTTCTTTTTAATAAAGTTGACCTTCTTGCATTGTACCACGGAAAATTAGTAACGCATTCGTTTAAAATCTATTAATCAAATTGTGGATACAGATCAATGTGGATAGTATGCTTGGATGTTTGATAGTGTTTTCTGACATAAACAGGTCTCTGGTTTGCTCCCATAGAGTTTTATACTGGAATGTGTTATGAATTCACCTATTTTGTTTAGCAAGAAAACGAGTCTGTAACCTTTGACAAGAACTGTATAACTTCTCTACTTTATTTTAAGATTCTATGACTTATTTTTTTTTCTATCACACAATTCACTGTTATGATCCTCTGGTCATTAAAAATTGCAAAACAAACTAAAAAGTTAAACAAGACACTTTGGCCAACGATGAGATTTTCTTCGTTTGGCAAGTGGGCAATAGTAAAGTTAAACTATGTGCCATACCAAGAAACCCCATCCCCCACCATGTGTTGGATAACTTTTATGGGTATAGGGTATAAGTGCTATGGGCCATCAACGATGGTATGGTAATTTAGCAACAGATGAAAATCATTAGTCAATCTGAAATTAAATTCTCCTGCCATTCGAGAGAAGTTATATGACAAAAAGGACCTTAGCAGTATAGACAAATTCCTCATAAGGTCAACTTCGCTTTAGTATCGAGCATCAAAAGTTATCGGGAACAAAGATTGAAAAGCTTTTAACACGTATAAGAACAAATCATAAGTTGTGTATCCGTTATATATTCTTTGAGCCATAGTCAGGGGTAGATGTTATGCTACTTCATAATAATGGGAATAAAATTGACTAAAAGAAATCAGCAATTAATTCACTGTATCCTGTATTTGTTTGGTCCTCTAGATTCGAAAAGCAAAAGTTATAAAAAAAAAATCAGTCAAATAACCACCTTTTAATGTTCACAGGATACTAAACTAACTTTCAATCAGTATTCGAGGTGAGAGGCTTTCAAACGTTTAAATTTGAGCGTACCCGATGGAGGTAAATACAGAAAGAAAAAAAACACAATAGGAATTTAGATTATTTATTTCATTTAAAAGTGCTCGGAGCAAAGTAATTTGGGGTTCTCTTTAATGGGGGTCCAGATAGGATTTACAGAAATGAGAATAATACCTCACCCCCATAAAAAAAAATAATAAGAGAAAAATCTTCAATAACAACAGGTTACCAGTCTAGAGGGGACAGTACCCGGTATATCATATGCATGTCAGTATATTAGGACAAGTTACAGTATACATATAATAGGAAACGTTACCACTTTGACTATTATAAATATAGTCACCACTCCATGATTACATTTAGCCAGTCAGACGCGTTATTCGTCTACAAAAGTGGCAGCTACTATGATAATCTTAGTAATACTGTATTTGTTTACCTCAACTATTGTATCTGTAATTATATTGTATGTTTCTCTGTAAACCTGTATTTAGTTTTTAGAGAATAAAGTATCTATCTATCTACTAGTAATTGTGTATCAATGAAGGCAGGCATGGGGTAATCGTAATCAGTAATCGTAATCAGCTGTAATCGATTACATTTTGCAGTGTAATCCTATGTAATCAGTAATCATGCCATTTCTGATTACAAGTAATCGTAATGTAATTGATTACATGGCAAAAAACAGGTGTAATCATGATTACTTTTAGATTACTTTAAGATTACATTCATAAGATTACTTGATGATTACAAATCTTGTATAAATATGAAAATAGTTTTTGATAGACAAGATGAAAATAAGAAAATGTAAAGCTTGAATGAAAAATCATGAAACTAGTAATCACAATGATGGGACCTTGTTTGATGTGATCATCTATATAACAAATTTGTATAACCAAGTGTTTTATTTTGTTTTAACAGTTTACAAAAAGAAATTTACTGTCCAATATTTCTATGAACTATGAAGAAAACCCGTGAAATTAAGCTCTTATGATACAAGAATATGCCTTGAAAGCATTTGTTTTCCTTGATGAAAACTTCTGTTTCATATTAGTTTACCCAATATTTTTACATAAATACATTGAAATTCAAATGCAGAAAACATTTAGTTCCTATTTGACTTTGATGGCCGGCATAAATATATAAGCCCACTTAATTCAAAATGGAGGTTAAACCCAGGTTTCATTTATTGACAAAATTGAATGAATTTTATTTTCCATAAATTCGTGTATAACATGTGCTTTCTTATTTTTATTCTTTATTAACTTTATTAGCCTTAAGGCTCACCAGTATAAACAAGTACATTTTGTACATGTACAGTGTATACATATGGCATAAATATTGCAAAAAATATGCATAGTAAACAATAGGTGACGTCAGAAGTTTCATCAATACAATAAACTGTTGCTTAATATAAAGAGAAATGTATAATCTTTCCTAAGTTACAAAACTGTTTTGTGTTTTCACCTGACAATAATTCTATTAATTTCAATTAGATCAAGTATTAAAAATTTTCAAACAAATAATGACAATCAACCACTTTTAACTTTATTTATATCGTTATTAAGACAATAAAATTTTAATACCCAAGCCCACCCATTGTTTGTTTAAAAAAATGGAAGTAGTGATTAACACCTGTAAAAACATTAATGGATGTGTCAATTATGTCCCAACAGACAATAAAACTATACTTAATTAATGTTTCCTTATTTTCAGTTCTTTTGTTAATTAGGCAGTTGGTTACAATTTGTAGTTAAAAATAAAGTTACATCTTTTACATAGAGAAAGGACACTTGTCTATAGCTATTTTATCAAATTGCACATGTTACACTGTAACTGTAACTGTCTTGTCTATAAATTCTTTTAAAAGATGAATAAATTAAGGCTTTTAAAAAAAAATCACCAAAATAAGCGGATAAAAAGTTTAAAAAAAACTTTGATATAGCAATATACAATGTAATCATAAGTAATCTAAAGTAATCATGATTACAATAAAGAAAAGTAATCTACTGTAATCGATTACATATGAAATAGGGTGTAATTGTAATGTAATCGATTACATTTTATTAGCAAAGTAATTGTAATGTAATCGATTACATTTTAAAGTAATCGACCCCATCCCTGAATGAAGGTCAAGATTCAGTAAACTAGCGATGTCACTTAATTTGGATGAAAAATAAAAATACGCACGAGGCATGTAAAACTAAATTTATTTTATTTCAATTCTTGTGTTTTCTGCAATATGATTAAATCATTACATTTTTAAATGAATGTTTTAATATAATATGTTATTTTTTGGCTAACATCAATCTTGAGTCTTTCTGAAATTAACATTCATTTCAAAATGAATCAAATTATTCATGATGGCATACGTTTCCACAATAAAGTGCACAGGTAAATAAACGAAAAAAAAATATTAATTGTAATCGTGTTTTCGTGATCATAGCGACAACATGTAATTAAAAGTATTGAATTCTTCGTTTAGTTATTTCATTGGGTTGTAAAAAGGGTTAAAGTGCGTGCATTTTTAGAATGAAGCGCTTTCCCAATGATTTTACAAAAAGAAGCATTCAATCCTGAAATAAAAGTCCCAGTTTAAACTTTAAAACAAATGAGACTACAGCTCTGACAAAAGTTCCTTATCAAAATGTTGACTGTTAAACAAAGTTTAATTGTTCAGATATATAAATTCTTTGATCCTTTGATTGCCTGTAACATCTTTGTCTAGATTTGCCAAGACGGTACCATTATCATTGGTGTCATTGCATTTCTCAAGTAAAATAACAGTCCTCCATTTTTGTTCAATCTGATCTGAAAAAGTTAACAAATTAAAGGTAAACAAGAATAGATATAGGCAATGGTATTTTGTCGATGTTCGAATTTCATAATTTGATTAAGAAGACAAATAAAGGTAACGAACACAACCTGAGGGAAAAACATGAACTTCAAAAGGTGTGAGAACGAGTGCGTCGACAGGGTATGAACTTCAAAAGGTGCGAGACCGAGTGCCGTCGACAGGGTAAGCGTCTCTTGCTGTGTATGCATAGTCCGTGTTATGAATACTCATTGAGCCAAAATGTCGCAATTAGAAATATGACTCATTAGGTACAATTACAGATTAGATGACTATTTCAGTATCTAAAGATCTAAGAATTCGAAAGCATGTCTCATGTTAGTGAGCTTGCGACATAGACATAACTGATATTTAACAATAGATTGAAATATTCGCCCTCAACATGATCAAGTGTTTCACTGTGATAACATACGTTCTACCAAACGAGAAGAATATATATATATATATAATATATATAAACAAGTCTAAATTGAAAACTACGTTCAAACCTATGATTGCGTTGGATAACAACCGCAATTTTTATACATGTGCATGTAAAACAAATTTCGTTGTAGAAGGGTCTAAATACAGCACAAACAACATTTTCCAAAAGACCAAAAAAGTGAAAAAGTATATTTAAACAAAACGCATTTGACTAACAGGTCGAACAACTGATGTTCTTAAACCCTGCTGACTGCTATTGGCGATTGCCAAATAAAATTGATCACGAGATGTAACAAAATGCATCGTATATAAATTTAATACTAAACAGAAAACAATAAACTTGTGGCCAAGATGTTATGCCACAAACACAAGGTGTAAATATTTTTTTTTGTACACCAGATATAGATTTCGACAATATATGTCTCTTCAGTGATGTAAGGGATCGAAACGGTATTTGGAAGGCCATATAATTTAACCTCAATTTCAGATAGACTCTTGAATTTTAAGAGTCAATATAGGATGAACGGATAATATAAACCGGAGGGAAAATATGATACAAGCCCAAACGAAAAAATATAAACAAGTCTAAATTGAAAACTACGTTCAAACCTATGATTGCAATGGATAAAAACCGCAATTTTTATACGTATGCATGTAAAACAAACTTCGTTGTAGAAGGGTCTAAAAACAGCACAAATAACATTTTCCAAAAGACCAAAAAAGTGAAAAAATATATTGAAACAAAACGCATTTGACTTACAGGTCGAACAACTGATGTTCTTAAACCCTGCTGACTGCCATTGGCGATTGCCAAATAAAATTGATCACGAGATGTAACAAAATGGATCTTAATATAAATTTAATACTAAACAGAAAACAATAAACAAGATGTTATGCCACAAACACAAGGTGTAAATATTTTTTTTTGTACACCAGATATAGATTTCGACAATAAATGTCTCTTCAGTGATGTTATGCCACAAACACAAGGTGTAAATATTTTTTTGTGTACACCAGATATAGATTTCGACAATATATGTCTCTTCAGTGATGTTATGCTACAAACACAAGGTGTAAATATTTTTTTTTGTACACCAGATATAGATTTCGACAATATATGTCTCTTCAGTGATGTTATGCCACAAACACAAGGTGTAAATATTTTTTTTTGTACACCAGATATAGATTTCGACAATATATGTCTCTTCAGTGATGTTATGCCACAAACACAAGGAGTAAATTTTTTTTTTTGTACACCAGATATAGATTTCGACAATATATGTCTCTTCAGTGATGTTATGCCACAAACACAAGGTGTAAATATTTTTTTTTGGACACCAGATATAGATTTCGACAATATATGTCTCTTCAGTGATGTTAGGGATCGAAACGGTATTTGGAAGGCCATATAATTTAACCTCAATTTCAGATAGACTCTTGAATTTTAAGAGTCAATATAGGATGAACGGATCATATAAACCGGAGGGAAAATATGATACAAGCCCAAACGAAAAAATATAAAAGTCTGCTAACTGCCATTGGCGATTGCCAAATAAAATTGATCACGAGATGTAACAAAATGGATCTTAATATAAATTTAATACTAAACAGAAAACAATAAACTTGTGGCAAAGATGTTATGTCACGAACACAAGGTGTCAATATTTTTTTGTACACCAGATCTCGATTTCGACAATATGTCTCTCTTCAGTGATGTTATATATGTAAGACTCAGATCGACGTCTGATCTCTAATCGACGTCCATTTCTCAAACCGACGTCCAAATCTGACGTCACAGTAAAATATCCTTCCAAATCGACGGCCAATTTTACGCCTATCTAATCGACGTCTATTTTGTGGGCTTTTCTAATCGACGTCCAATTCTTAGCTTCTCTAATCAACGTTCATTTTGGACACAGAATACAAAATTAACAATAACCGACAGCAGCTGAAACTTTTAGACCTTTAAACACTTTATGTGTGACAAATAGGATATGTTTAAAAAAAAAGAAGTGTTTTTCTAAGATTTATAACATACTGGACTAAATATGTAAACTGGATATCAATTTTTAAATTTTAGAGATTACATAAAAATAAGGAGATGTGGTATGACATGTCTAATGCAAACAATTCAAATTAGAAAGTTAACGGTCTTATTTATAAAAAAAACAATTCCAAAAAAAGAAATATGACAAACATTAACCATCAAAAACCACTGCAGTACAGGCCAATAAAGCATATGTCGGGGTTAAACATGTGAGCACTTAACCTAGAGCAGTTGTACACAACATGAAACATAATGGCAATTTCTTGCGTATATGTTTTACTCCAGGTGTAAAACTCAGAAATTTGTTGAAAAATATCTTACACAGTCCGAATTATAATACTGAAGAAAACAAAATGGCTTCTTTATTTTGTCTATTGTTGAAGACCGAATAATGCCTCTAATTGTCGTTTGGTTTCTTTGTCGTTAGGTTGTTTTCTCCTTACCATAACCTCATATGCATGTTATTTATTAACATGAATAGGAATGACACACTACTTTGTAAATCGATTCGATTAACTTTTTATCAAGATAAACTTTGATATGCATGATACCTAATTCGGGTTCAAAAAATTCTATATGAAAAGTATGTATAAAATGTTTGAACCCTACAAAACATGTACATGTATATAAGTGTAAATAATTAAGTTCAGTTATTTATTATCTATTTATATTGAACAATTATCGATTAAAGAC
Organism: Mytilus galloprovincialis; assembly: GCF_965363235.1. NCBI lineage: Eukaryota > Metazoa > Mollusca > Bivalvia > Mytilida > Mytilidae > Mytilus > Mytilus galloprovincialis. The sequence goes on along the minus strand of NC_134845.1, from coordinate 74,196,998 downwards.
GATTAAAATCAATCGGACGCAGTTTTTGCATTGGGCGGCGATTAGAGGGTCAAAGTATTGGACGTCAATTTGAGAATGTGACGTCAGATTTGGACGTCGATTTGAGAAACGGACGTCGATTTGAGGAACGGACGTCGATCTGAGTCTAACATATATATATAATATTTTTTGCCGCATCAATTCAATCTGGTAAAATAAAACACATGCATATTTTTTTATCAAGATATTTCTAGAGGTCTCAATCCAACCTTTGTTTTTTAGGAAAGAAGAAAAGCCCTTGCTAGTAATTTATTCGTAAAACAGAGTATCACATACGCGGATACAGGATTTTGAAAAGAAGCGGGTCATCAAACTTAGCCTCGTTAAGGAGTAGAACATATTAAAAGTCTGTACATAAAATATTTAGGGGTTCAGGTGAATTTTTTATTTCTATGTAGCAACATAAACAACGCCTGAATATAGAGCTTATACGATATTCCAGAACCGAATTTTCCTATCACGAATTCTACGATCCAGCGTTGCTTCTTACAAATAAGAGAATTGGTCCAAGAGGTAAAGCTGAAGTCATCCCTTGGAAAAAGAGTATATGTCATGATAAATTGCTTGGCGGTTATTGAATATCTGTGTGACAGAAGACAATCTTTCTTGGAATGTGACATCACCTGATGAGACGTATAACCGGAAGTTGTACCGACACGAACAGCAACACGTCGAGTAGGACCAGCTAACCCTTTCGGAACAACTTAGATAATCCCAGTTGTGTGTTACTCAGTATGTAGTTATCTAATCATTATTTTTTTTTACCATGGCGTTTTCAGTTTGTCGTCGAACGATGAATTGCAATACCCCTTTAGGACCTCTATTTCTCTTATCTCAAACACTCTTTTTTTAAATAAACATAGGTTATGTCTTTTTGAAAAGACAGTAGAAATGCAAAACCACAGGTCACCGAAAGCTGATTTTTTTTTAGTTCAGTCAAGGTGGTATAGAATGCTGGACACAGTGGAGTCGGTGTTGTATCGATATAACAATAGCATGAGTTCGAATCCCGGCGAGAAAAGAACAAAATAATTGAAAAATTTGAAGATTAACATTGTTGTGTTTATATTTAGAGTACTTATTAATAAGATATTAGTTTCAGCGGAATATCAACTTCACTGGTGATCCAATGGATGGGTCTGTCGTAGAATTGTCACTTGTTTAGACGTACTTATATATATTTATATAGTGGGCGAGATATTTTAGTGAATATTATGTTTGTTTTTACTGAATTACCGTGCTCTTCTGGAAAAAGATCAGTATGTTTGGTGTATTATGAATACCTGCTATAGCCCAATGCCAAATTGTGCAACAGCAATACCTGTTATAGCCTAAGGACAAATAGTGTAACAACAATACCTGCTATAGCACAAGGACGAATAGTGTAACAGCAATACCTGCTATAGCAAAAGGACAAATAGTGTAACAACAATACCTGCTATAGCCTAAGGACAAATAGTGTAACAACAGTACCTGATATAGCCTAAGGACAAATAGTGTAACAGTAATACCTGCTATAGCCTAAGGACAAATTGTGTAACAGTAATACCTGCTATAGCATAAGGACAAATAGTGTAACAGCAATACCTGCTAAAGCCTAAGGACAAATAGTGTAACAGCAATACCTGCTATAGCGCCTTTAAATATATGGACAAATAGTATTAAAACAATACCTATTCATAGAAAAAGAAATAATTGGGGTACCTGCAATAACCTTCAAATCCAAGGAAGATAATAATGATATCAACATTCCGAATGTAACTGTCGATTGCTGTAACCATTTCTGTAATACCATAAAGCATTTTTCTTCCTGGCACAGGATTTCATCTTCTGAAGTAAACATGTCTGTATCTATCATCCCTACCATATTTACTATTTGTTTCCATTTTCTGGCCACTTCTTTCATTTGACTTATCATCACAATGGCCTTTACCAGGGGGATATCTAAAAATACAGACATGGCCTTTACCAGGAGAATATCTGAAATTACAGACACCTGTGTGTAAAGCGTATCAATGGCATCTCATTTGTTGATTGAATAACCACGCCATGTTAGAATTAGAACTAACAAAAGTTAGTATGTCATTGTTTGGGTTTAGCAAGCACTAGTGCAATACATCTAAAAAAAAAAATGACATACGATAGTCGAACAATGTGGTTGTGTCAACTGTTTTCTAAAAACAAAATTAGTAATTAGACAATGAGCAATGTGTTCATGATGCAGCTGGACACTTATTTGATTACAAATATAAACATTTCGTAGAAACCAGTGCACACATCATATCCTTGTCATGTAGCAGCTTTGCTACTTTGTGAATTGGGTACCATAATACTGCTTCTAATGATTTAGAAAGTACATGCATGTTATCTATCAAATTAAGTTGACACTGGCTTCATACTTGTAATTATCTATTGATATTTTAACACAAATCACCGATGGTAAAACGGATATTCGTGTATACCCTTAATACGATTTCGATTGTTTAATTTCCAATATTTTTTAATGTGTACAATAAGATGAATTATGTGTTATGCTTGGACTGTTACATCAGGACTTGTTATATTGAATGACTTCAGTATAATACCTTTATATTTCTCGAGTAGATAATTCATAGTGTATCTTAAAAAAAACCAACATCACAGAAGCGTTAGTTTTTTTTCAATTTCAATTTCTATCAAAACCCTACTGTTTAAACCAACCAAGCGACCGGACAAACTATCTACTTCTTCTCTATCAATGTCTACCTTAATCCTTGAAACACATTTATTCAATTTTAAGTTATATTTGTAGATTTAAATTTACACTCAATGCCATTCGTTCGACACATATTTTTTCAATTTTGAAAAGTCAGTAATGGCAACATATGAGCAAATACTTTATTGATACCAGGCTTTAAATATGTACACCAGACGCTCATAAAGAAATAAAGAAAACAAAAATTTCAATAATGTATGAGCGTTGAGGGCTAATACAACGAAAGGTATGAGCTGATAGCTGTTTTTAATGTTTAGAATTGGACCTCTGTATAAATTGTATTAACTCATGCAAATGCCAAGTATTTATCTGATAACTTATAGGTTCAGTTAAAAGGCACGATGGATACACAGTTGATGTCATTTCTCTTTCGAATTACTGATATTATTACAGGTTTTATGAAATGCGATTTTGGCCTATTCCTAGTTTCCAAGTTTCTTTACTGGTTTTTCGAAATAAGTATGGCTGTCTCCCTTGTCATCCAAATTCCATTTAGAGTATGAATGTTTTCAAACGGAATTATCACAAAAATGCATTGAGCATACATTTACGTCTTTCCTCTTTTCCGTATTGGTGTTTGAAAAGATGTTGCTTAACTATTTTGTATATTATATTGTACCGTTTATACGATTTTGAAACTGACTCTGTTTACCAAACACTTTTCTTTGTTAGAGATACAACAAGAAAAATAGTGTTTCAGAGAGTTTTTGTTTTTATGTCTTCTTCTTCGCAACCGTTATAGAATATAGAAAGCAACACATTTATTTATCTAAATTGCACGTTTCATCCTCAGAATGTTACGTTTAAATTTGACCGAAACATTGAGGAGTCTTAATATGAGTGTTATTTCCCCTTTATATTTAACATAAGTGAGATGTTATAAAACGCATACCCCATTAGTCATCGAGACCTAGGATCTTTTGATTTTTATGTCCTTGGTCAACTAAAATGAAAATTAAATCAAAGTGGAAGGTCGAGATCATAATTTAAATTTAGACTTTGTCTTATTTTGACGGTTCAGAAATCGTTTAAGATTGCAACAAAATATTTCTAAAAATTTGATAATTGCAACATGTCATTACACTTAAAGTTTGGTCGAAAGGGTACATTAACATTTAATGACAGTTTTCTCCTCTCTTATATTTTAAATAAGCTGTATGGTGAGTAATGATTATCGGGTTTTCTACACATTGATATCGTAAAATATTAACCACGAGCCACACAGTGAACCTTTTTGGCTAGTGAGCGCATCGAACAAGCTTAAAAGTTTCACCTTGTGTCGAGTGGCTGAGTTTTTACGATATCTATACAAAAAAAAAAACCCCGATTATTTGTTCATTGTTCTATCACTGGTCTTTTTCCTATCACTAAGACAGTTTCACGCTTGACGAAAGCAAGCTTGGTAACGTCTCCCCTCGCACTGTGACGTCGCTGATAACTTCTCACATTACGTCGCTGATAATGTCTGGCCTCGTTTTGAAGCATTGATACGAGAACTACAGATCGACAGAGCAGAGTGATATAGGACGATAAAATAACTTATTAACCTTATATAGGAGAGGCATAGGCTTAACGACCTTTACATTTATGAAATATGTGTGAAGAAACATTTAATTAAATGAAACTAGAAGTGAAATTTTGAAAACCAGAAGTAGCTAATTATTTATCTCATTTTAAGCCACAGTATTGCGAAGCGATTTTTTTTTATGGAATCAGCGTTAATTTAGCTATTATCTGTCACCATAATTGAATTGTAATAATTGGATTTTTATTTGTATTGGGATTCTACAGAAAAAATGTTTTTGGTGCTTTTGTTGGATTACTTTCTTTGAAATTAGTTTATCATAATGATTTAAATTTGTGTAGGAAGAAGATGTTTGCTGTATGTCTATTCGTGTCTTATGTATGTCAAATCCAAACAGATAAAGGATGAGTCTATTTTCAATTTGATGGTATTGATTCTTATTAATTTAAACACTCCTACACCTAAAAAAATAACCTCTAATTTGTGTTTATAATTAAAATAATAATAGTACTATCAATTTTATATAGAAGTTTCAATTGAAACATAAATTTTAACGTGTTATATTCAAAATTAGAAAATTAAAAAAAATCTGCAAATAACCATATGGAAATTCGATTACTTTATATTTAAATTGCATACCAAAATAGGAATCTTTTCTATACGCTTGTATCTGAAACATATAAAAATTGATATGAATTCACAAAACAACGAAACAAAAACACATTTTTGTTTTCTCTTATTTTTGAGTGTAAATTGACATTGCGATAAGACGTGTCACGGTACTTGTCTATCCCAAATTCATGTATTTGGTTTTGATGTTATATTTGTTATTCTCGTGGGATTTTGTCTGATGCTTGGTCCGTTTCTGTGTATGTTAGTTACATTGTAGTGTTGTGTCGTTGTTCTCCTCTTATATTTATGCGTTTCCGTCAGTTTTAGTTTGTTACCCCGATTTTGTTTTTTTGTCCATGGATTTATGAGTTTGAACAACGGTATACTACTGTTGCCTTTATTTAATCATATAGTATACTAACGACTCAAACAAGAATTGGAGAATTTTGATTTAGCAACTGGATAGGAATGACTCACAGATTTTAATATTTTGACACTATTTCCTATTTTCTTTTTAAGGACAAGAAAACACTGACAAAGAATTACCCAATGAATCTTTGATTCTTTTACAGTTACTTCAAACACTGACCTGAAAGTATATTAAATGCAATTAAATTATTATGTATTTCAGTACATGATTTATCTCACGAAACACTTGGTCTCTTCACTTCGTTCGGATTTATTTGTCGTTTAGTGATTGTTCATACTGTAATTTATGAATTTTTCTGCGATATTTCTGCTGACAATGTTAAAGTAATGGTACATTTGTCATGTTTGTAAACAAAAAACATATGTAATACATGTAAGGCAAAACATTCCCTTTATCATTTTATTCTGCCTATATAAACATGAAACTCAGATAAAGAATTAATTAATCGCTTATATTAATTATTACATGTATCATGATTCAATATTTTTAATGACAGAACTTTCGTTCAAAACGCAAATGAGTGCCGAATCGATTGCATATGTTACACCCTTTAATAACACTTGGTCTCACTACGTTCGGATTTCTTGTCGTTACGTGATTGTTCATACTGTAATTTATGATTATTTCTGCGATATTTCTGCCGACAATGTTAAAGTAATGATACATTTGTCATGTTTGTAAACAATAAACATATGTAATACATGTAAGGCAAAACATTCCCTTTATCATTTTATTCTGCCAATATAAACATGAAACTCAGATAAAGAATTTGTTAATTGCTTATATTAAACTATGACATGTATCATGATTTAATATTTTTAAAGACAAATCTTTCGTTCAAAATGCAGATTGAGAGCTCGAAATCGAATGCATATGTAGCATCCTTTAATATAAACATGAACATTATAAGGATTCACCATGAATGACAACAGAACTAATATTTTCTTAAGTTTGCGAACATGAAAAATTCATAATCAGAAATGAAATGATTATTTCATTGATATACAAGAGATTTCTTTGTATTTCTAAACGATAGATAATACACACGGAAGAAGAACAATGATTAACAAATGATTCTTTTATATAATACAGCATTTTTCTATAAAATGTCGTACCATGGTTTGTTGAATGTAAACCGAAAGCCATTCTCTGTAGTTTTGAGAGTAGAGTTTATTTTCTCCCATTCTTTATCTGAACTTTCTCTGCCTACAATTATGTAATGGGCTAGATGACCTACAAAGAGAAATTAAAAATGTAATACCAGATGAGTAAAGATGTGTCTTCTTTGTTTCTATCTGCATATGTCTTGCTTTTTATTGACATATATAGTATAGCCTGTTTTTTGCAAATATTGACTTCAACATATTCACACCATGTTTCCTTTTAATTATGACATATTTGACTGGGTCTTGGTTTATATGGCTTGTGATGCATGGATAACAGGAGACGCCTACCCTACGGAAGCATTTTGTCATTCTCGGTTTGGATATTCATGATATTTCTTCTGGATTTTTCTTCATTTACGAGTTTTAACATTCCATTTTGTAAATGGCTATATCCTCTTAGATAGTTGAGAAGGTTGCTTATATTTTTCGGTAAGCATGTGTTAAGTTTACACCGTCAATGTAGGAATCTAAGTGTGCATACTGAAAAAAAGTATATTGGAACAGTCATAAAATGACAAATACAAAGTTTCTAAAGTAGGCAAAATGAATAATAATCCTGTAAAATCCCCATTTTATATTTACTCATGTTTAAATTCAACTGAAGCTTAACAGTACATTTAAACATATTAAGAAAGATGCAACTAACTATAGTATGTCCATAGTTCTGGTTTCAAGTTCTATATTATTTATTGTTTTCTATAAATTCTTCGGAGTTTATAATTAGGCAAATCAGTATGATATTATGGTTAAAAAGTAAACTACTTCTTGTACACTGACGTAAATTGGTTAACTCTGTTAGTATAAGCAGTATGTTTAACACATATAAACATTTCCTCTTTTAAACTATTGCCATATAAAACAGGCCCTACATTATTGTATCTATGTTATCCTCGTAACTGTATATCTGTATAGGTTACATTGACATGGACAATGAGGGCAGGGGGTCATGTAATGATAAATATACATAACTTACTATATTTGCCATTAATTCCACTGACATCTGATAGTGGTAAATAGATCTCTGATTTTGTTAGTATTTCTGAATCAGTATCTACATTTAAAATTGTTGTTGATGGCCCCTTTTTTGACTGCAGAAGAAAGAATCTTGATTCATCCAAATATATCTAGTTATTGCTCATAAAAAAAAACTGTGAAGTGAACTATACTAGTCACTTTTGTTTAGAAAATACAAAAACTAAACCCTGAACAATAATGATAATGCTTTTCTGTATTAATTCCAAATAATCAAGTTGTGAGCACTGTGTTTTTATTTTGCTTTCAAACTTTTCATATATTAACGATTTCTAAGTTAAGGTCACCAGCTACCCGATGTAGGTTATATAAGAAACATGTTTAATGCAAACGGCGGATTTAATAATCATATGTGAACCATGAAACAATATTTGAAAAACACGAATTTAATTTCCAGAAAAAATATGTATTAATTGATATTTACCCGCATAGATACAGACGAACATTGCGGGAAACATCCTTTTTCAAAAACAATTTTTGTCTCCAGGTCATATGACGTGTATATACTTTCACAATTTCTTGAAGGAATATACGTTTCAAATGGCCCCCAACCAGAATTTGAGAACGTCTGTCCAGTTTGAATCGCAGCAAATATGTGTGGAATGATCTTTAGTGTCACCCGAATTCCTGCTTGAACCTTAACGACGAAAGAAACTAAATTAGCACAAAATATATATGTACAAAAACAAAAACTGATCTGCCTACGCAGCCTGATATTGACTAAACATAACTTATATTTTATTAAAAAGAATGGTAGCTGCTTCACTGTTTTTTTCACTCCCATTTACCTGGTAATACATTGACTAATGAAAAATTAACTGAAAATAAACAATTCAAGCTATCATAATAGGGGATGGATTTCTTCGTACTATGAACAACACAATATTTTTTTTGTAAAAAATGTTTCCCTTCTTTGTATTTGATGGCTTTTTGTTCAATACTATTGATGTTTATTAAAATTATTTTATATCTCACAGCGGTATAATACTGTATCATGGCTGTATAATCACATTTATATAACATATACATGTTAAGACAAGTCAAATAATTTGAGATTGACATTTGAAAGTGAATAACTTACATTACAAGCTGGATATATTTTCCAATCTTCTACATCTTGTTTTGTCATGACTGCGTTAAAAGCTGTCGCTGAAAATTCTGACAAGTCTAAAATGTCTACTAAAACAGATCCCTAAAAATAAATACTTCATTAAAACTGTCGTATTCAAAACAATACACATTTGAAAAAGTGAGTTTTTTTCACCATAGCTCCAAAAATTATAAATCTTTTATACTAGTAGATTATTTTAAACAGATTAAAAAAAGTCTGAAAGTGTTTTAACAACTGTTTTGTATCTCAAATAAAAAAAATTGGATATTTGTTTACGAGATTCTATTACTAATACGAATGCTTTAGACATTGTCTTTGGCATAGATGTAAACGTGGTAAAATAACGGAAAGAAAATAAGCAATTTCACTGGGTTTTATGGGATTTGCTTGGTGAAATACGCTTTTTAAAAATAGCAAATACATAGAATACAAATGTTGAGAATACCCGTAAAAAAGTACTGAGGTGTAGCATCTTTCATTTGCAGTCAGTATTTCGATCCATTATATAAGGTAGATATTCCTTGTTTTCGAATTGATTCATAGACTTGAATAGTTCATAAATCAGAACAGAATTCGGTGACCTTGCAAGAACTCTAATCGATATAACCATGATAACAGATAGCTATATTTAGTTCGTGTAGAAATGTTTTAAAAAAGGCATTTAAGTTTAAACACTTTAAAATAATGTACTTATGCAATGCTTACGTGCAATGTTGATTAGAGGATTTTTCGTTTGTAATATCTCAGAAAGCAAATTTAGAAAAGTCTCGTATACATTTAGAAAAGTAACGTATATATATTTCATTTTGTTAGTGAATTCATAATCAGTAAGTTCTATTCACTTGCAACATTTCATGAGTAGTCGAAATATTGCCAATAACCGTACACATGCACCTGATATAACTTCATTTTGCTTATATTTAGTACAAAACAAAACTTTGTGTTTCATTATTTACACTTAAACCATTTCCAGAATACACACAAGGCATTGGACAATATTTTGTGTTCATGTAAGCTTTATGACAAAACTGTGTACTATCTTCTCCAAATTATAGCCGCCCTTCTAACAATTTTAAGCGTGTAAATGCACGATGGTTTTTATCTTAGATTTTCTTGTGCATATTGCTAAACTTTTTATTAACGATTCTATATCATTTTTATAGTCGATCGCTTTTTTGCTACCGTACGATTTGTATTTATCAAACTAAAGTTGTTTTACTTTTCCACAATTGTGTTCAATTTGTTCACAACATATCTGGATATTTGAGACAGACTTATAATCAACGATTCTGAACAAATGTTATAAAATGCAGAACACTTAATCAACATCTTAATAATTAAAAAAGAAATTATGTCTTATATAAAAATATTTTCACCTGTATATTGATGTTTTCGCGTAAGACAAACTTAAAAGAACTTCCAACTTTTCTGTCCTTTATCTTCGAACCAATATTTTGTTTGCTATACGGTATTAAAAAACAGTTGACGCCTATACTGTAGGAATAAGACAGGAATGGTACTGTCAGGATAATCAATGTTTCACCCGACCTTTCATAACCAAATCTATTACAAAACAAGACAATAGTAAAAAAGTATACCGTATTACAGTTCTATATACTATTAGTGTTATTCTTTATCAAAGACCATTATGCATTAGTGGTAGAAATAGCGGGGAACTGCATTAAACAAGATAACTTTTTACCAACAATATATTAAATACAATTTTATGGGGCTATTTTTAAATAAATCGACTATTAAATCCTTACTATACCTTTTTGTCAAGCGATTGCAGAAATACAGAATTCAAAATATTTCCCCCATTTTGCTATATCACAAATTTAAATTAGATTTAAGCAAAATAATAACTATTGAATTGATTGAAGTCACAACAATAGCTTTACTAAGACGAAAATTATTATATTTAAAGTATACAACAATATCCAAATATTGGTTGAATATCACATTATAGCTGACTGACAATTCAAAAAATTATTATAAAAATATGATTTGAAACCGTTTGATATTTGAAATACGATGAAAGTCCTTTACAACTGATTTTCTACTGATTTGTATAGTTTGTTTTTATGTGGTACTGTTAGGACACTGTCCCAGGTTCCTGGAAAGGAGAATTGATTAGCCCTGCAGCTGTACCAAGCAAGGAGCCTACAATTTAGTGTTTCTCGTTTATTACTGTATATTATATTTGTTTTTCGTTTATTTTTTGTTAACAAATAAGACACGAATTGCTTACTGTGTTTATATGATGCTAGTACGTTTCTATAATTTTGATATGTAAGAAAATAAATGCTATACATACAAGTATTTGGTTGCATATCGTTGGCGCTTGACATTCAAACAATCAAGCTGGACATTCAGCTTTTTCCAACGAATCAATTTGATCATCAGTTGTACTAAGACTTTGTTGTTTTCGAATTCGCCTTTTTCAAGTTTACTGGTTGCACTGCATAGTTTCTCAATCTAGTAAATTTTTCATATTAAATCAAAATAAATATATGAAAAGAAACAACCCTTCAACCGGCCAACAACATATGGAATGATCTATAGATCATTGTTTTAGAGCAGGAATGATGCTCACATTGTATTTACAGGTTTACCTTCAGGTGCAATGCTTGTTCTGACTTCGTTGTTTAAGGATGTTTGCTTGTCATGTTTTGAAATTTTTGTCATATTTTCGGAATCCTCTTGATTTCTCCAATTGAATGCCTTAAACAAATTTGCCCATTGACCCCCATTTTTCTTTAAATAAATCATATACATAGTTTTTCAGATCTGAAAATCGTCAATGATAAAGCTATGTAAAATACTTACACGATTCTGAAGTTTACCATCATCTTTTTCTATCATTTCTAAAACAACCATAAAATTAACACTATACTTGTGTGGCAACACTCAGTACATTAAACAATCTATGTTCTACTACTTGTCTTAATTTACTTGAAGACAGATTAGCACCTAGATGACTCAAAGCGATTTAGACGCGCACAAGCTTGAAAATACTATAGTTAATGTATTTACCAATCAACAACAATATAGCTAGTTTTTTTCAGTTCATTATCACAACCAAAATATCTTTAATTAAATCATTATTAACACAAAATAAAACTTATTTGTTCTTTCACTTACATCGTACATGGCGGGAAATCTGCTTAAAGTGGTATATTAAAACAGGATGTCCCATATATTCATGAAATATAATATCCGGCAACGGATGTAAACAAATGCATTATTATTCATTACACCTTTATATACAAATATAAATATGATTCCTATGTCAGGTTTTTTTTTTTGGTGTTGTAATTGTTTTTCTTAGAAAAGGTAGATGAATTGAATGATTTTATACATAAAAAACGGCAGTGACAAATTTAGTTTCAGACGTATGATCTTCTTTTGAATATTCCTAACAAATCAAATAACTATAATTTGGATTAAGGCGCTTAACACATACCTTGTAAGAACAATTTGTTTTTTATCCACTGTATGAACTTGTTGATTTTTACCCATAAATGGTTGTTCAAATCTTGATCAAATTGAAGAACACCTTTGTCTAGATCGCTTTTGACGTCGTTAAACGAGAATGTCAACAGTGATATAAAAACGTTGACCAAGGTTATTGACACACTGAATGTATAGAGTCCAAAATAAAATTTGACTAAAACGTCGTCGAATGCTTCTGTGTTATACTTTTTCATAGATAACAATACAATTAAAAGTGTGTTCATGGTTTCAAACATGTTTTTGAACATTTCGTCTTTACGCCCTATGGTGAGCCATATCAACGCGGCAAATGCAGTTAGTTCTAGAACAATTATCACCATGAAGGCGACAATTGCTCCTCTAGCGATTTTTAATGATGAAATCATCTTGAAGAAATGATAATTGAACTCAAGGGGTGATAGAAGATCCAAAATAATGATAAATAATAACATTGCTAAGGATCCTTGGTAAGCAGCATCAAATTGGTAGACCTTTTCGAATGATATGTAACGACCTGAAAAAAATCATAATAAAACAGTGACAAGTGTTCATGTATAGCATAACACATACTTTATTTATTCTTAACGGGATTGACAATTTTAGACGTAGCAGGACCAGTAAAAGATTGAGTAGTAATCATAGACAATAAAATAATTTAAACTGAAAAGTTATTATAAAAAAATAACTATAAACACGTTTATGTGCACAGTAAGGTAAATATTGTATTATTTAAAATGTATATAAACTTAGTATTGGGTAGATGTTTATATGAAACATCACTGTCATTAAAGAGTTTTACATGCAATCACTTACAGTAAAACTTACCAACACTTTCTCTAAGAGATGTGATCACAGAAATCGTAGCATCAATCCTTAAAATATAGCATATTATGGCAACTGCACCAAAAGATAACTCAAAGAATTTCGAATATGTGTGAACAAGTAAAAATGCATTCATCCGATTACTGAATAAGAATACAAGAAACAGTACAAATCGAGCACACCAAACTAGTACAAAAAATATCTGTAGCACTAATATAACAAAGTCTAAAGAAGACTGGTATGGATAAAAGCTAGCAGACCATACATGTTTGGTTAATGTTATGCTTCCTGTAGTTGGTAATTCAAAGACAAGTTTAATTTGACTAAATAATCTTGAGTTTGCGTTATAAGTCACTAAATCTAAAAATAAAACTCTTGTTCTGTAATCTATCCAATCATGTTCTATAAGATCATCAATGTATTTTGATACCAGACTTTGCTTTGGACCAAGGTCTACATAATAGCCACCAGGTCCATATGTACCATGTTCTCCAAAATATGTCAAATCTCCAGCTGGATCAAGGGCATCAAATCGATAATTTAGGAAACTATAATGATATTCTTCATTTTCGTCAAAGCAATCTGATTCATTGTAATCTCTCCAAACTAAAAGAAAAAAAAAGACAGGTAATCAACCTAAATAATTGTTTTTTTCAAAAAAGTAATAAATAAAAGATATCATTACTCATTATCCATATATGTTCCTCACTGCTGCTTTATACAGACGAACTTGCATTATATAAAGAAGAATGTATGGTATGATTGCCAATGATACTCTTACGGTCCGTCTGACTGTACAACCTCCAACAATTAGCTAAACACCTACCCCCGCATAGCTTGATATAATCTTTTGTATTGTTTATTTTTCACTGAAACCTGTATATAACAGTTGTCATTCAAAATTGCCAAAATTCACGTTAAAGAAGTTGGCATTAAATAGATTTAAGATATGCAACTAAATAAACTCATCATAGATATCAGGATTGAAATTTGATATTTCCACCAGACGGGCGTTTTGTCTACAAAAGACTCATCAGTGACGCTCGTACCAAAGAATGTTTAAAAGGCCAAATAAAATACGAAGTTGAAGTTTGTTTTTAAACATTTATACAAAATCAATTGCACATACATGGACAAAAGTTGGCGGTCTCTTCAGTTTCTTCAGAATAAGACGGAACACATCTCCGAATAGTATCTTGCGTAATGGCTGGTCCAGTACAATTACCTATAATGCAATAACTATTCGTATTACTAATTATTAATTAGAAGTTGTATGCAGATCCTATTTTACCTGTGTTCAATTCATTCTCAAATATACTGACCGACCTTAGAAACGCAATACTAGATTATTTTTTGTTATTTTTGAAATTATGTGTCACCGTCAAAAGCGATGACTGCCTGTTACAAACGCCAAAAGTGATTGTCAGAATGGTCAACAAATTCTGGTTGACATGTTTTGGGTTCTGTTTTACACCTTCTGATTTTGCATTTGTTCAACCCATTAATTGATTTTGGCAATTATACGGTTGGACCTTGAAGGCTTTAAAGGTTTTCCTTCAGTCGATTCTTTGGCACTTCAATTAATGGGAAACATGTATAGAATGCATCTGTACGCAATGGCATTCGACAATTTGATTAGCAGTTGACGTTGCGGTCGTAAATTTGTCTGGCAAATGACGTTACGTAATCAAATTCTGTTGACGGTCCATTGTCACTACATGTTGATCTGTTGCTAGCAACAAATCTTGTCTACTTGTATCGTTGTCGGAAGATCAGTAGGACGAGATTTTGAAGTCATACAGAATGGTTGCAGCATGTTTATGTTTTCCTGTTTGCAGTATTCTTATTGGCTGATTCAGTTTTTTATTTCTCAGTCTTGGCGATATGGAGATTCAACATTTTTAACTGATTTAAGTGTGGCAAAGGATTGAAAGAATTGTTTCACAAAGCAAAAAAAAACTGAAACCATTTTTCATGGGTCCCAAGTTTCGCTTTGAGAAATTCGTGCGACTTCAAAAATTCGGTCTGTTCATAACCACTGGTAAGTCAGATTTTGATTTTTTGTAAAGAGAAAAAAAGTATGGTAAGCATGAAAAGTAGTTGTAAGAGAATCAAACAAAATTTGGTAAAAAAAAATCAACAAAATGAGTGTTGCGTTTTAAAGTCGTTCAGTATAGTACAAATTCGGAGGTATTTAATCCTAAGATATGGAACGGACTCTTGTACTGTAAAGAAGACATGTTTTGAACATCCGATATCTTTCTTCTTATTCTATTGTTCTTAAAGAAATTGTATATACAGCATGTGTTTTAAGCATGTAAAAAATTAAAGCAAATTTTCAATGGGAAGCTTATAAAAACGATTCATAAAAAATGACAATAAAACATAAAATGAAACAAAATAGTTACCTTTTACTCGTAACTGTCGCAAGCGTGTTAATGTCAAACGATAGTTATATGCATTTAGAAGAAATCTCTGAATATATGCGGGTCTCAGTAATTCATCGTTTTCTGTTTCCCACCACTTTGGATAAACAGCTCTAGAAAATGTGGTCTTAATGTAATCAGAAATTTCACTTGACGAATTTGGCTGCAATTAAAACAAGTGTAAGGTTAGCTCGTCAATGTCTTAATTCAATATGAAGCTTGCCAATTAGCAAGAGGAAAATAAATTGTTAACATTTTGAAGAAACTAGTGGCACGCAGAAAAATATCCGCATATTGGTTTTTTGTAAAGAGAAAACTAGAGGCTCTAAAGAGCCTGTGTCGCTCACCTTGGTCATTGTGAATATTTAACAAAGGAAGCAGATGGATTCATGACAACATTGTGTTGTGGTGATGGTGATGTGTATGTACGTCTTACGTACCTTACTGAACATTCTTGCTGCTTACAGTTATCTCTTTCTATAATGAACTTTGCCCAGTAGTTTCAGTGGAAAATGTTAGTAAAAATTTACAAATTTTATAAAAATTGTTAAAAATTGACTATAAAGGGCAATAACTCCTTAGGGGTCAATTGACCATTTCAGTCATGTTGACTTATTTGTAAATCTTACTTTGCTGTACATTATTGCTGTTTAAAGTTTATCTTTATCTATAATAATATTCAAGATAATAACCCAAAACTGTAAAATTGCCTTAAAATTTCCAATTTAAGGGCAGCAACCCAACAACGGGTTGTCCGATTCATCTGAAAATTTCGGGGCAGATAGATTTTGACCTGATAAACAATTTAAAAAATCAGGATTTCCTCTAAATGCTTTGGTTTTTGAGTTATAAGCTAAAAACTGCATTTTACCCCTATGTTCTATTTTTACCCATGGCGGCCATTTTGGTTGGATGGCCGGGTCACCGGACACATTTTTCAATCTAGATACCCCAAAGATGATTGTGGCCAAGTTTGGATTAATTTGGCCCAGTAGTTTCAGAGGAGAAGATTTTTGTAAAAGATAACTAAGATTTACGAAAAATGGTTAAAAATTTACTATAAAGGGCAATAACTCCTAAAGGGGTCAATTGACCATTTCAGTCATGTTGACTTATTTGTAAATCTTACTTTGCTGAACATTATTGCTGTAAACAGTTTATCTCTATCTATAATAATATTCAAGATAATAACCAAAAACAGTAAAATTTCCTTAAAATTACCAATTTAGGGGGTAGCAACTCAACAACGGGTTGTCCGATTCATTTGAAAATTTCAGGGCAAACAGATCTTGACCTGATAAACAATTTTACCCTGTCAGATTTGCTCTAAATGCTTTGGCTTTTGAGTTATAAGCCAAAAACTGCATTTTACCCCTATGTTCTATTTTTAGCCATGGCGGCCATCTTGGTTAATTGGCCGGGTCACCAAAAAAAACTAAACTACTAAACTAGATACCCCAATGATGATTGTGACCAAGTTTAGTTTAATTTGGCCCAGTAGTTTTAGAGGAGAAGATTTTTGTAAAAGTTAACGACGACGGACGACGACGACGGACGACGGACGACGGACGCCAAGTGATGAGAAAAGCTCACTTGGCCCTGTGGGCCAGGTGAGCTAAAAAGTGTGGTAAGCATGAAAAGTAGTTATAAGACAATCAAACAAAATTTGGTATAGAAAAATCAACAAAAGTGTTGCGTTTTATTTAGATTATTTATATGTTTCATTAAGCTATTAAATATAAAAGCTCTGTAATTTTAAATTCTACATTAAAACAACTGCTCCTATGCAATTCTCTTTTAATATCCTGAGCAGCTGATCGCTTCTTTTTCTAAACGCTTTCGTTTTCGTTTTTCATGTTCGACTACGTTTCCTGATACGGACCCTGCTAGTTTATTTTTAAATCACGGTCGGGTAGCTTTCAGGATTTCGATATCTATTCGTTGAAGGTGTTCTGGTTATTT
Source organism: Mytilus galloprovincialis (assembly GCF_965363235.1). Classification (NCBI taxonomy): domain Eukaryota; kingdom Metazoa; phylum Mollusca; class Bivalvia; order Mytilida; family Mytilidae; genus Mytilus; species Mytilus galloprovincialis. The sequence continues at coordinate 74,179,623 of NC_134845.1, read as the reverse complement.
TTTCTTCTTCATAAACCATGTCGTGAACTTAAATCGACAAAAAAGGATGCATGACAACTTGTTATATGAAAACAAGACTGAAAATTACCAAGAACACATTTAGATTGTCTTACTGTATTGATTGTAGAAAGAGTATTTAAGATATGTTGGTTTTGCAGATATGCAGAAGAAACATCATTATGTGAACAGATTGCTGCAATGAGTATCACATAAAGAAATATTCCTATCCAAGTGCGTAGTTTGGTCCACAGTCTTGTGTCTGATTGAACAGTTTTACGGAAAAGTATTTGCTCTTTGCTCTCGAGTTCATTGCCTGGAAATAAGGGATAGTTGACTCTATTGTGGTCATTGTTTGTTCTGCACTGTGTATATACATCTGTAATAAACATACAGGAGTGCAATATTTGCTAATCTAAGAAGAATCTATAACTATGACTAAAACTATTGCTTTACTTTAAGAAATATGTATAGGACCTGCACATGGTGTATATATCTCCAAGTTGATAAGATATTCCAGAGCTTGCGTATTCTATCATGATTTCATTGTTACAGGGCTGCTGCTAACATGCCCTTCAGTGACTCATCGAATTAGGCTTATCACCAAATTTGAACTAACATGAGCAACACAACGGGTGGCACATGTGGAAATGAAACTACTCACTCTTACGGAGAACTTGAGATCACCCGATTTATTTAAAAGGGGTTCGTTTTACACTTGGTTAAGTTTTATGAGTTGCGATCATTAAAACATAAAAACATCATTTTGAATTTTTGGAATGCAATGAGCCCAGTCTGATATAAAATAATTTCAAAATAATATTCACATAACCAGAGTAAATCATTTGAATATATAACAGTGAAAAATTAACCATATACTTAAGTCATTCACACCAAACTGTGAGCAATGTAAAGGACAAGGTACGATAAGGCCTGTTTTTGCTCCCCCTTACTTTCTCATTTTTCTAAATATATTAACATTATTTTTTAACATAATAAGCTTTCCAAAATGAGAAAATAGGGGGGGGGGGGGGGCAAAAACAGGCCTTATCGTACCTTGTCCTTTGTTTTCAATTAATTTATGTAATGAGTATAAGATTAAGAACTTTCCATTTCTAAGTAGCAACATTCCAGCAGCACCTGCATACGGGGTATATATCTCCCAATTGATACGATATTCCCGTGCTTGCATTATCTATCATGATAGAGGGTTGCTGCTCACAAGGAAGCTATTAAACCAAGAGTTCCAAATGATGAAGTTGAAATCATCCCTTCGTAAATTTTACGGACGCCATCACGAGTTGGTTGACCGTTATGGAATAACCGTTTCACAAATGATATCGGATATGTTCCTTACGTCGTCACTACAATCCCCTTCCCTTTCATGAATGTCACCTACCGAATTAGACTATTTACCGGATTTGTTATCACATAAGCAACGCGATGGGTGCCACATATGGAGCAGGATCTGCTTACCCTTCCGGAGCACCTGAGATCACCCCTATTTTTTTGGGGGGGGGGGGGGGGGGGGGTTCGTGTTGTTTATTCTTTAGTTTTCTATGTTGTGTCATGTGCGCTGTTGTTTGTTTGTCTTTTTCATTTTTAGCCATGGCGTTGTCAGTTTGTTTTAGATTTATGAGTTCGACTGTCCCTTTGGTATCTTTCGTCCCTCTTTTAAGAAGATTTGGTATGATTGGCAATGATACAACTCTCACCACGAGACTAAATAACCTAGAAGTTAACACACTGTTTGACATACAACTTACTTCTGTATACGTTAGGCATATAGTAATTCTTATTTTATTTGAGGAATGGGTGGGGTAGATATAAATAATAATAATATATGGTATGATTGCCAATGAGACAACTCTACATAAGAGACCAAAATGACACAGAAATTAACAAAAACAGGTCACCATATGGCCTTCAACAATGAGCCCAAACCGCATAGTTAGGCCCAAAATGACAATATAACACAATTCAAGCGAGAAAACTAACGGCCTTATTATTGTACAAAAAAAACAAACGAAAAACAAATATGGAACACATAAACAAACGAAAACCACTGAATTACGATCTCCTGACTTGATACAGGCCCATACATATATACACAATGTGGCGGGGTTAAACATGTAAGCAGAATTCATCCCAACCCTCCCCTAACCTGGGACAGTGGTATGACAGTACAACATAAGAACGAACTATAAAAATCAGTTGAAAAAGGCTTAACTCATCAGATGGACAAAACTACACTAGGTACAGACACTTGGTACAGATCTGAGAGTACTCGCAGTTAACGGACAGCTACTTAAAAGCCACCAACAACTAATACAAAAATCATGCATCTTAGACTAAATTATCAATCCGTACACATCCATTATCCAAAGGATTTAGTGTAAAAATCGTCATAAACAGTTGGTAAAAAACATGACCTTGTGCAATACAAAGATACAGGTATCGACAGATTGTAGATCCTGGAATATGTATAATATAGCATAACATACTAGTAATATATAGATATTAAAGTTTGAATTCTAAATCTCCTTACACAGGGGTTTGATTCCCTCAAAAAGAAGAGGGGGTCAAATCAACATTGAATTAAAAAAAAAAAAACCGTTCCTGCATGATATTGAGAGGAAAAATAGTTTACCAGGGAAACCCCTCTTTCACCAACAAAAGCTGAATGTTCGATTCCTTATGAAAACCGTTCTAATGATTGGAAGTATTTGAGAGTTCTAAAGGTTTCCCGATTACGCAGGTTACAACAACGAAACAAATCCCGATTGAAATGTTTGTGTTAACGCAGGAGTACAACATTTTTAACTTTTCAATATCTTCCAATATTGACGTTTTCTTGCAGATGCTATTCAATTAATTTCTGTACATGGTTCTGCTGCCAAAACCTAGTAATTCGAGAAGAAATTTCCAAGTGAAAAATGTCATTTGCTTTTTTCTCAATCGATTTATGAATTTCGAACATGCTATACTACTGTTGGCTCTATATAACGACGATTACCAAGAGTAATTTCCGGTAGAAATACAGGATATAGTTGTATACAAAGGAGAAAAGAGAGTTTGGTGCAAAGCTATCACAGAAGTAAAATGAATATATACCCACAACAAATTCTCCATCCTTTACAAATTTTTGTTTTAGATAACTGGTCTATAAACTCATCATAGGGCGTTTTGTCTACAAAAGACTCATCAGAAGCGCTCAAAAACAAGAAAGTTTAAAGGCCAAATAAATTAGGAAGTTGAAAAGCATTGGTTTCAGAAAATCTGAAAAGGTTTTGCCAAAATAAAGCTACGGTAACCGTTTGCTAGGGTGAAAAATCCTTAGTATTACGATATATCGGAAGTTTGCACATAAACATTGGTATTTCACCTAATAAATTATCCTTTATATTAACTTTTTTCAAAACTTTGTATTTTTTCAAATACTAAGGATTTTCTACTCCAGGAATAGATTACATTAGCTATATTTGGCAAAAAATTAAGAATTTTGGGTTCGCATGCTCTTAAACTTCTGACTTTTTTTGCCTTTTTAACATTTTTTTCCGAGCGTCACTGATGAGTCCTTTATAAACGTGAGTCTGGAGTACAAAATTTCAATTATGGTATCTTTGATGAGATTGGTATCAATGTCAATATCTGTTTTTTTCTTAAATTTTCAATATGAAATTTATGTTCTGAATTTCTAGTTCAAGAGGTGTACTTTGACCATCCATTGCATGTTACCAAAACCTGATTTGAACGACGTGTTTTAAATATTGATGTTTATCATAAGCACATAGTAGGGTTTCGTTAAAGTGTTGATGACACCAACACCTCGATGAGATTTGCTCGATTTGACCACTGCCTTAGTTTACAGATCGCCTAAATAGAAATCAATATTTCATTCTTTTGGCTTAAGTCTTCAGTTTTGAATGTAGTGCTATTTAATTTTAAACTACTAGTGTTATCTTTACCGGTAAAAGTCTTATTTATCACTTTCATTTTATTTTTTACTCGGCTCCGTTGTGTGATTAAAGAAGTTAATTACCGGTAATTTGGTTAGACAAGACACATTTCTTAATACCCAATTGCAAACTATCAAATCACTGTACATGACTAATCAATGTATCTTAACAAGAGTAACTGCTGACCCAGCACATAAAATTCATCCTAGTAAATGGAGGGGTGCATACAGCTTCTATGTACTGCTTTTAAAACTTAATTGATATTTTGCTATGTTCCTTGTTTTCTCTGTTTTCTTCAACTGATATTTGTGTGCCCTCATTATATGTTGTCTCCCTTTTCAAGTAAAATGCGTTCCTCTTTAATAGATATTTAGGTCCCTGTCAGTCATATAATGCTACAGGTGTTTCTGTACTTCTATACAAAATTGACTTTGAGAGTTTATGAGGAAGGTTCATGAGGAAAAGCTGTTCGGACACATTATATCTATACAGTGGTATTTCATTAAAATAGAACATACTAATAGCACGTAATGAACTAATAATTAAACTCATGAACTTACTCACCCTGTCCTGAATTGGCATTGCTAAAGTTGTCTCCACTTGGTATTGGTGTTGAAAGATCAGATAATTCCTTGCTTCCAACACGTTTACATATACAAGCTATCACTGCAGCTATTATTATTGCCTGAAATACGTCGTTTACAAGACTGCATGAAAGAAATAACGATAACAGATTTCTGTATTGTTCCATTTGATTTAAACCTTCAAGAATTATGTTTATGCAATTATATGCAGTAGCATCACTGCTTGTGAACTCTATTTATTATCTTGTGGTCGTTTGATTGTTGTCCCTTCTAACGATAATTCTCTTCATGAAAAATTGTTATGATAGATTTATTATCAAAACGAATTTTGTTCTGTTTCACTTAAAACAAAACAAAAATGCCCCTTATGTGAATATAATTAATCATTTGGAAAAATTATAATACTGTTAATCGAAAAAAAAATTTAAATATGTTTAGTTATCGCTATATACCGATAGCTATATTCAGTCATGATATATATATATAAAATAATCGAATACTTAAAATATTCCCGTTTTGTAAATTATGTGGCATTGGTTTTTTTTTTAATGTTGAAAAAAATATTTACCTTTAATGGCTCCAGTATCAGAACACTTTGACATACAGAGAGAAGGAACGATGTCATCCATTCCAAGGTTTTATCTCCTCCCCATTGAAGTGAATACAGGAACACAAATGTTCCACTTATCACGACACATAATACTATAAATGCATAACCAATGAAGATAAACCACCATGGTATATAACATCCATAACATACTTCACCTCTAAATTTCCTTTTTCGAAAAATTAGAACCAAAATTATGCTTGGCAATAATGCAATTATTCCAGACATAAGTCCCACATAAAACTGTTTGAAATTCAACTTGAGTGGTCCTAAAATAATACTCTGTGTCGTTTCAACATCTGGCATGTCATACCACATAGCTGATGACACCATTGAGAGAAAAAGAATTGTTGTCAAGCACCATAGTCGTTGAACCCTTGTAAATCGGCTAAACTGTGGTCTTTTGACAAGGGAAACCCATAGATAATCATCAAATAACTTTCGTCGACTTATGTTATAAAACAATGTATCAGTTTCAACCTCATCTTCGTTAAACACATTTGAGCTGCACCATAGCAGCCCCTTTTCACTTTTCAGTGATAAAACTTGTCCACACAGAAATGTATACCTGTGACATGTAAACAGTGTATGGTTATACAAAATATATCTTCTGCTCATCTTTGAATGATGCATTTATTCATGTTATTCATTTAAATGTATGTGACAAAAATTGGATACAAGTATTCTTATATTGTAAACTTTGAAATGTTAGGGAGAATCATTTGTGTGTTGAAAGTTTCAAAAAGTAATACTTTTACAGAATGAAAACTGAAATTTATGATTTTGATTTTTAAAAATGTTAACTAAATAATGATTTTAATCAACCAATTTAACTTTTTCAAAGGAAAGTTTAAACATGGTTACTAGATGCTCGTGATAGTGTAACAAAATGGAGTCAATCTTATTTGCTTGACTATTATTTTAAAACTATAGAGTTTTGTATGGTATACAACTAAGCACTATATATGTGATAATTACCGTTGTAGAGTATTTGCTTTGGTAATAGATACTTTTAGGAGATGCCACTTCGTATGACCATCAGCGTTGTCATGCCAAATTTGTATTTTCTTTATGTTTCCAATGTCATCTTCTAGTTTTATTGCAAAGTGGGATGTTGTTCCGTTCTTGAAATTCTAAAAAAAAACACATGCTAAATTATAAGCACCATTGGAAGATATAAAGGGGACAATTGAATATCTAAGACTGCGACAAAATGTCGTTAATGAGTTGAGACAGATATGTTGTATAGGTCAACAAATTTGCGATGGTAACCGTAACTTATTTAGTGTTCTTTCAGTCGTTCTTTTTAACTATTTAAGATAAGTTTTTGCTTAAGGAGCACACAACTACTAAAGAAGTTCCTGGAGTGGGAACTTGCACTAGCGTAACGTGATATTGATAAAATTCCATGTTAACAATAATTGCACCATGATTAAGAGTTTAAACTTTTCAACAACTGACGGTTACGTCGCGCGAGGTAGACACGATGTTCAGAGGGGAACACGATATTTTATAATGACAAGTGGAATAATATATAAATAAGGAAATGAAAAAAAAACTTTACACCTTAGCCTGGCTTAGGCTCTTTATTATTTATCTATTTATTTTATCAACGGACAATTTAATAAAGGTATGATGTAAATGCTTGTTTTCAAAAGGACATGCTTTGCTCTCCTAAAATTTCCATATATAAGCTTGATTTAAAAATAATTTTGTGTTTCTTCTTCTGCTTATTATGATTATAGGGTTGAGTAATCACACTTTTTGTGATCAACGCCATATATATAATAAAATTAATTCTGATATGACGTCATATTATCGCCAACCAGTATAATCGCAATATATCTACCTTTAGCGCAAATGCAGTAATACACAAAAACGGCTGTTCCGCCCTACGACCAACTCAAAACCCCAGTTTACGTAGGCCAAGATTCAGATACAATATATATTTATCTCTATTCTACAGCCAAAATAAACAAATCAGTCCATTTCAATTTATTTTTCATGGTGAAATTTCATAAACAAAATTCCGCGAATCAAATACGCCTCAGAACGAATAAAATTACATTGGAAAAAAATATAGAAGTGAAAAATGCGATTAAAAAAAAATCATTGAATCATATGATACTACTAATATAATCAAAATTGGGTAAAATGGAACAGCCAAACAGTATCGTATGTATAGGGCTTTCACGGTTAACAAAATTACGGAATTTGATATATTGGAATCGAAATAATTCATGGCAGCCGAAGATTTTTTTTCATTTAAGTACCGTGACACGTCTTATAGTAATGTGAATTCACACTCAAAAATAAGAGAAAACAAACGACACAACGGAAACACAACGTTAAAATGTAACACACCCAGAAACCAACTATAATATAACAATGGCCATATCCCTGACTTGGTACAGGACATTTTTAAAGGAAAAAAAGGTGGGTTGAACCTGGTTTTGTGGCATGCCAAACCTCCCTCTTTTATAGCCATGTGAAATTCAACATTAAAATGACAACACAACATTACAGGACTACAATATAAATGAATAGGAGAACACAATTGACAAAGAAACACTCGAATAATAGCTAACAAAGGGCAACAAGTTTAAAATTTTAAATACGCCAGCAGTGCATTTTGTCCACCCAAAACTTACTAGTGACGCCCAGATACAAAAGTTTGAAAGCCGAAACAAGTACAAAGTTGAACAGCATCGAGGACCAAAAGTTCAAAAAAGTTGTGCCAAAAACAGCCAGGGTTTTCTGTTAGGTACCACAACATCCCTATTATTTAGAATAATTTATACTTTTGCAAACAGTAAATTTTATAAAAATCCAAATAATAAATGGATAATTGAAAATAAATCTACGGCTGCCATGAATTATTTCTTAAATATACCTGTAATTTTATAACTGATCGTATTATAGGAAATGCAACAAAAAAAGCTAAGCAATCTTTGATATGAAAAACATGTATCACATAATTGCTTATAGAGTATAAGTACTACCTTTCGGATCCCGTCATCCATTTTGCGTGTCCCTGAAAAGCCTTTTTGTCCAATTATATTAAGATAAACAGAGGAGTTCATTTCTCTGCTTGAGTTTACTGACGTTTCGATGGTAACAAAATATACCACGGAAAAATCATCAGGATTGTCTTTCAAAGGAAGAAATTCCCACTGAAATAATTTGAGTAAATAACCACATAAAAAATTAGAATTTACAATTTATTTACGATAAAGTCAGATTTCCCTGGAATTAAAACAATAATATAATTATAAAGCTTTCAGGTTCAACCAAAATCAATTACGAAACTTGTTTATTTTATAGTACAGCTTACAACATAACTGGATAAGCAATACACGGAAATGTATCGACTAACATAGGAAAAGAGAATGGTAATGATACATTTGTGTGTGTCCTTAACAATTACACACGGCATTATTATATTTGTAACAATTTTGAATTCAATCTATCCTAGAATTCTAATAAAAAAGGACAAATAAGATATCCATCTTTGAAATGATTTTATTCTATTTATCCAGTATGCCATTTTAACAATTGAAAGAGAATAAACAGGTGCATAAATTGGAATTGAAAAAAACACAAAATATCTCATACGATTTATCAAAATCTGCCAACATAAAAAGTCATTATTTCTGCCATGCATTAAATATTTATATAATCAGTTACAAGCGGCGATGTAATTGAAAATAACTAATCAAAAAATTAAATGTATTCTTTCAATCAATGTTTACCTCCAGATTTAATTAAACGCATTAAATTTATAAACGTAGCTAAACACAAGAGGACTGAAAACCTAGCTCACGAGATTTCATTTGGTTGTTCCATTTTAGCTCACCTGGCCCAAAGGGCCAAGTGAGCTTTTCTCATCACTTGGCGTCCATCGTCCGTCGTCCGTCGTCGTTAACTTTTACAAAAATCTTCTCCTCTGAAACTACTGGGCCAAATTTAACCAAACTTGGTCACAATCATCGATGGGGTATCTAGTTTAAAAGAGTTGACCTGGCCAACCAACCAAGATGACCGCCATGGCTAAAAATAGAACATACGGGTAAAATGTAGATTTAGGCTTATAACTCTAAAACCAAAGCATAAAGAGCAAATCTGATATGGGTAATACTGGCCAAATTTAACCAAATCTACATTTTACCCCTATGTTGTATTTTTAGCCATGGCGGCCATCTTGGTTGGTTGACTGGGTCACCGCACACTTTTTTTAAACTAGATACCCAAATGATGATTGTGGCCAAATTTAACCGCACACATGTTTTAAACTAGATACTCCAATGATGATTGGGGTATCTAGTTTGAAAAATGTGTGCGGTGACCCAGTCAACCAACCAAGATGGCTGCCATGGCTAAAAATACAACATAGGGGAAAAATGTAGATTTTGGCTTATAACTCTAAAACCAAAGCATAAAGAGCAAATCTGATATAGGTAAAATTGTTTATCAAGTGAAGGTCTATCTGCTCTGAAATTTTCAGATGAATCAGGCAACCGGTTGTTAGGTTGCTGCCCCTGAATTGTTAATTTTAAAGAAATTTTGTCGTTTTTGGTTATTATCTTGAATACAATAATGCAATAATGTTCAGCAAAGTAAGATCTACAAATAAGTCAACATAACCAAAATAGTCAGTTGACCCCTTAAGGAGTTATTGCCCTTTACAGTAATTTTTCACCAATTTTTCATAAATTTTTGTAATATTTTACAAAAATCTTTTCCTCTGCAACTACAGTGCCAAATTTAACCAAACTTGGCCACAATCATCGATTGGGGTATCTAGTTTAAAAAATATGTGCAGTGACCCAGTCAACCAACCAAGATGGCCGCCATGGCTAAACATAGAACATAGGAGTAAAATGTAGATTTTGGCTTATAACTCTAAAACCAAAGCATTTAGAGCAAATCTGATGGGTGTTAAATTGTTTATAAAGTCAATATCTATCTGCTCTGAAATTGTCAGATGATTGGACAACCGGTTGTTGGGTTGCTGCCCCCTAATTGGTAATTTTTAAAGAAATTTTGCCGTTTTTGGTTATTATTTTGAATACTATTATAGAGAGAGATAAACTGTAAACAGCAATAATGTTCAGTAAAGTAAGATCTACAAATAAGTTAACATGACCAACATGGTTAGTTGACCCCTTAAGGAGTTATTGCCCTTTATAGTCAATTTTTAACATATTTCATTAATTTTTACAAAATAATTTCCTCTATTACTAATGGGCAAAGTTCATTATAGATAGAGATAACAGTAAGAAGCAAGAACGGTCATTAAAGTAAGAACTTCAAATACATCACCATCACCAAAACACAATTTTTTCATGAATCCATCTATGTCCTTTGTTATATATGCACATAGACCAAGGTGAGCGACACAGGCTCTTAAAAGCCTCTAGTTTAATTATATAGATATAGGAAGATGTGGTGTGAGTGCCAATAAGACAACCCTCCATCCAAATAACAATTTAAAAAAAAAGTAAACAATTATAGGTCAATGTACGGCCTTCAACACGGAGCCTTTGCTCACACCGAACAACAAGCTATAAAAGGGCCCCAAAATTACTAGTGTGAAACCATTCAAACGGGAAAACCAACGGTCTAATATACATTCATATTATAGTTTAAAGGTCAAAGTTATCCTAAACTTACCATGATATTATCTGTTTTATCTAACAATCGTAATTTTATCGTCAGTAAACTACCAATAACTAACATGGTAATAATCGCAGTCAGGGCATACGGGCTGTCAGCCAATGATGTTGTGAAAGTGGCAAATATCTTCGCAAAATCTATATCACTTGGAGGAATGAAAAATACATTGGCAGAAAACGCGCCAAGGAAGTTACTTTTAAATTTTATTTTGTTGTCTGAAGTTCTGTAGTCCTGAAATAATATATTGATAAGTACACATGAAATTATTAAAACACATACCACAAAACATTCAACTTTCTTAAATAGGAACACGCCTTTGTAGAGTATTACATATGCAATATTTTATGTATTAATTCCCGCATTAATATTTACAATTACATCTATATGGATCAAAAATAAAGTTGTTACTGATGTAGTATTGAATTTCGATCTTATAGCTAATTGAATCAGAACATTTATTAAAGATACCGATATTGCCAATAACTACTGGTCCAACCAAAACCACGGGGAATCTATTTTAAAGCAAATATCGCTGTTATTGGGCCACAACTTCAGAGAGAACTATTGAACTAAAACACGACTTTAATGAAAATACGAATGTTCGATTTAAATTCTGCTATAAAATTGGGGAACCCATCCTAAATTTAAGAATAAAAGTCCCTTATGAGTTGAAAAATGTATACTCAGAGCTTTGCGTGAATAAACTCATCATAGATATTAGGATTAATATTTTATATTTACGCCAGACGCGCGTTTCGTCTACCAAAGACTAATCAGTGACGCTCGAATAAAAAATAGCTAAAGAGGCCAAATAAAGTACGAGGTTGAAGAATTGAAGAGTAATCCATTGTATTTTAAAATGATTGACCCTATCCCCGACAGAAACACAAATAATCTTCATTTGGAAATAATTTCCTTTTATTAACATCACAATTACCTCTTTGCGTTCTTTCGTTGTCCAGTTTTCGAAGGTTTTGAACAAAGTGGAGGAGGATATATAGCTTGCTCTGAAGTCATGTGTCACTGTTAGTAGTATAAATATAATTATGAGTGCTAAACCCATTCTGTCATGTGTCACTGTTAGTAGTATAAATATAATTATGAGTGCTAAACCCATTCTTACTACATTAATCTTTATTTTCGACCATACAGTTCAATCAATTAGTGATTATAGTAACGTGTTGCTAAATGTTTTGGTACATAAGTATCCAATACTCTTTGATGACATACAAAATTAAGGCAGATATTAACGGTGACATTGAAACTGTATTCGATTGATAAACAGGTAAGTATCATATTATAACACATAATTCATAAAGCAGGCTGCATGAAAATGAATGCTTCTTTCGGTCATCTTTGGAATAACATAGAAACATTTAAATTCCCATTGGTCCAGACATTTTACCACCCGTTCAATGATTTAATATGTCTATCACCTTATAAAACTGCTATACGTAATGAACAGTTTGTTAGATTAAAGACTTTCTCGAAACTTTTTGTGACTGACTTTTCAGAAAGAGAATTAAAAAAATGTGACTGACTGTCTTTTATGAAAATAATGCTGAATCGCCAGTTGATATACTTAATATACATTTCGACTTTTTGTAATTGCGCAGATTACCAAGTTTTGTTTAAAACGATTGATTAAAATGGCGTGTAAAGACATATATATATTGACGATTCGAGTTTCTTTGCAGCTAAATCGAAAAGACAATTAAGACCAAACCAGTATTTGCAAGGAATGTAAATTATCCTAATGATATTTTGAATTAAATACACGATAAAATTATATTAGCAAAATGTGACAGTTATCTCGAGTAATCAACTTACCTAGCGAAATTGATCTCTTCGTCCGTGTGTCGCTATCATGTCGGTCATCTGAAAAAAAGAGTAGATGCATGTGCATGACAACTCTTTGTGATCATTGATTAAATTTTCGTATTTTTGCAAAGATTGTAGTTTGATGAATTAAAATGCCAACTCAAAGTCCTGCTTATTGAAGTAGACGTGTGCATTGTCGGTTTTAAATGAGTTCGAATTTAGTTAACAATTTAACACTGTTGAATCTATATTTCAATTAAGCAACATTTGCGTGTCATCAACAAATGAAGTATAAATCCTCTAAGTTTGGTTCATACAAAGATTTCCTGGTGATAAAACGACTTATGAACCTTGGATCTTTAATGTTAACACGTTCGTATTTAAGACGTCATCAAAGTTCATGTAACCGTGCAGTTATATCTTTATAACAAGTGTGCATATGTACACGACAATTTATAGCAGACACATCGTATCCTCCTTTCTTTGCACACAAATTGTCCCTTCATACTACCCACAAAAAAACAAAAATTAAAAGGGACCATTTCAGTGCACGAATGGATCCTATTAATTATGGTTTAATTTGATGTTAACAATGAATAGGGCGTAACAGATGGTCATCGATGTTCAAATCCCATAACTGTATCTAAAATCTAAAAACAAAACCTGAATGATTTTTCTACCTTAATAGGTGACTTCATCCGCTTATAATGAGAATACACGCACGCGCGTAATATAATTATGGTATAATTACGATAGAGCGTTTTTTTTTTGCACTGTTTTTTTTCTGTCTTTTGATGTTTTGTTAACTTCCAGCAGCATACTAAATGTCGAGTCACGTTACTGCGAAATGAATATAAACCCTGCTTTGTACTAGACCGACACGACTTCGAGACGACAAATCTATGCGCTCACTAGCTCCTTAATGGTGCATGCTTATCAGAGAAGCAAGAAATGCTAACTTTTAAGTCTTTGGTTTTGACGTGTTGGTTATCTAACCCAAGACTTCCTACATTGCATCACTTTTTATACATTCTACCTTCGATTAAAATTGGGAAAAAACCCATTAATTAAAACATGTTATCTATTACAATTACTCAGTTTGTCTAGTTTAATATTTTAAGAATATAAAAGCATATTATTTATAAAATTACCATATCCGTAGCTTGTATATGAAATTTAATCTTAATGACTATAGTGAGAAATACATACCTTCACAACTTGCAGTTACAACTAATGGTTTCAGATGCCTGTTTGTTGGGCTAGACAATAAGATTATTTTCAACGACTGTTCATAATAGCTTGCTTTAAGTTTTAATGGATCACGGTAGATAATGCTACTTCGACCTTTTGTTTTTACATATAAATCATAATCGCTCTTATCTGGAAAAGTGTCATACTTGCCAAAAATATCACAAATTTTTAATGATTTTAACTTAATTTCAATAAGAAGTTCGTTTGCCGTGAGATTTGTGTCCACATAGCTCATAAAGATGCCAGAGTCTGTGGATGATTCTGTCATTGACAACATTTGGTTTGCTGTTTCCAGTTTTTCATTATTAAGTGTAACTTCTAAGGGATCATCATTGTCTTCAATTTTGAGTATATCCTTTTCCTTTTCCTTTCCCTTTTCCAATATTACGACTTTAACAACTGATGAACCGTTTCCTACAGATTCTGGATTTTTCACGTATAGATATGGACTTATCTTATACGCAAATACCTGTAAATGTATACGAATAAACAAACGATTTCACTATTGAAGAAAGAAATAGTGTGCACTCTTTCATTCCTTTTTATCCTAAAGTTTAGGAAGATCAAATAAATTATTAAATCAATACTATAAAATAAGCTTGAATAAAGAATTTAACGTATTATTCTTATTTATATGGTCATGTTATATGAGTGTGAAACAGTAATGTTAAATGTATTTTGAAAATTGCGTTAACTTACAATTACAACTATTTCTTTCTTCCGAGATCTGTCTTGGAATGTTTCAAAAAATGGTAGAGATAGTCCACCAATTTCAGTTAAAAAGTGTTCCGGTAACTTTCCACCTTTAGCTTTTATAGCTAACACAGAAACTTCAGTCGTAGTTATAGCAACTGGTGTAGGGTGCTCGTCAATAAGTCGTTTATCTAAAACCATATTGACCATTTGAATCATGTTGTCCTCAGCTGTATGGATTGTTGACTTCAGCTTAAACGATTATAAAAGTGAATAGCTCAGTTTAACAGATAGATATATAGAAATATTTGTTTACTTTCTTAAAACGTTTATAGGTCCAACAATGCATTTAAATCTGCTGGTTTTATTTTATTTTGCATCTGTTTGAATGAATTCGATAGCATCAAACAGGGTGTTAATTTTACTCTATATAAAATTAATCATTTAAATTTGACGCATTTTGTCTGATATAATTATCTTTTTGTAATATCTTTTTACCTTATCTGCAGCTGCTAGTGTGTTTTGTGTCTGTCTTGTGCTTTTTAAAACATCGGAAAACAATTCAGCCATGTCTGAAAGTTAAATTAAAACTATGTCAAAGTCATAATAAACGAGTGACCGTTGAAAAATAATGTTATTCTAATTCTTGAACCAATGC
The DNA here is from genome assembly GCF_965363235.1 of Mytilus galloprovincialis. Lineage (NCBI taxonomy): Eukaryota > Metazoa > Mollusca > Bivalvia > Mytilida > Mytilidae > Mytilus > Mytilus galloprovincialis. The sequence goes on along the minus strand of NC_134845.1, from coordinate 74,164,377 downwards.
ATACAAACATCATAAACTTAGTCTTCTGTGCACGATTTTATCATTTTTTTGGCATAAATTTCGTATAATTGTCTTTTTTTTTCAATCGGTCACTGTTGTTGTGAAAATATGGCAGATAATTAAAGTTCGTGTTTTGAAGCAGAAGTTTAACGATTGTCACCTGTTTGTAAACAATCAACAAAAAAGGCATGGATTTTGAGCACGTGTTTAACATGAACAATCAGATAATAGTTTATTTTAAGGACATCCATGCGTATTGCGATCACCGGATTTTTACGAGATGGATCACACTGAGGTAACTTTGCATACGGAAAATATGTTGGGGGAATTGCTTCCTGGAATGATGCAATTAAAATAAAGTAAACTACTTCTTAACATGAATAAATTAAAGAATTTTTTTCAGAAAAAAGTATATGTACATAAGTTTTATAATGAAAACTATCCATTGAGTTATAAAAAAACATATGCAATTTTTTTTTTAATTTGAGGTTTCTTATGACTTTAAAATTAACAAAATAAAAAAAATCAAGCAATAATTCCCAACTTCAATGTCTTTAAATTCATTCAGTATTTACTAGCTATCATTCAAATGGTCAGTTACATATTGACAAGAACTTGTAAAAAAACTATAAGCAGCTCTGACCAAAATTATTTCCACGGAATGAAGTAAATAAATGCTATCTTAAACCAGTTATTTAACTAGAACGTTTTATTTATTTTTTTAATTTGAAAGACTCTTATAAAGTAAAATTGAATAAAAACCGAGTGTACCAAACAGAAAAACGAATTAAAAACGAGTTGCGGTAATGGCCCTATGGAGTTTGATAATAAAATTATTCCATATTCAGTTGTTTAAAATTAACCAAATTAAATTTTGTAATTTTCTATTATCACATAAACGATGCATGTGTGACAGTAATAATTTGACCATTATTTCTGGTGTCAAATCACCATAAAAAAAATTAATTCACATTTCTGACATTTTCCCTGTTTTCGTCCATTTTTTTTCTAAACAACAGTCATCAGCAAAAACAGTGAATCAGGTGCTCCGGGAAAGTAAGTAGATCATGCTTAACTTGTTGTTGTCTCTCAAACAAAATGTAAAGGATTTAACCAAACACTCCTTGAAAATTACAACGTTAAGGGACACCATTTTCATAGACTCCAATGACTATATTTGAGCAGATCTTTTAATATCAACATGAACATTAAACCAACTATTCTTAATTTTGCCGACTTGTATTCAAATAATAGTGTACCGATGGATTTGATGTTTTTAAAAATAAGAATACTAGATTCAAAAAATAAAATCGTGTAAGTAATATAAAAAAAGTTATCAACATATGCACAAATAATATATTTCAAATATGTAGTCTAAATGTGAAAATATATCTGCTCAGTTCAATACGTTCGTGACAGAAACAAGCAGTATCTAAGTGAATTATTCTTTTTTTTAAATCTTATGAAAGAAACTTGTGTTAGAATAAGCATCATGTTTATGCAAAACAAATCTCTTTACTCTTGGAAAATAACTACAGTTTTTTAACAGATAAGGTAAAATTCATGAATATTTTACCTCGAGAAACCTCCGACAAATCAACTGTTTCTACGTCTGAAAATTCCGGACTATTTGTTAACTTTGACAATAATAACGAGAAAATATCGTTTGTTGTTTGCTGAAATATATAAAGAATATTAAGTGTCTCAAACAAACACGTTTTTTTCGCGTGATGTACAAAACATGAATCAAACGTTTGTTTTATTTTCGGAGACTGTTTCAGTTCTTGTCGATGATAGCAGTCTGAGTATTATGCTATAAGAGAACAAGAGAATACATAACAATATCCACACTATTAAAAAATATGAAGTATATAGTTTATCAACGTTTAACTGAGAATGGCTTGAAACTAAAAAAACTAACTATCAATTGTGTTCAGGTTTTGATCGAGTGATTAAACAAAATTTCAATGGCATAAAAAGATATTTGTCAGTACGATTACGTTTGAAATTGTTCAAATGAAGTACTTTTTAAAGAACGAAAACAAAGCAATTAACCAGTCGGATAATACTGTAGTACGTAACACGTACATTCGTAAAAAGCATTGAACATTTGTATATATTATTGCTTGCCACATCTGATAATTTGCATGGACACCGGCATCGGTATATTTGGATAAATCAAACATGTCCACTCCCATGTAAATATGGTGAAACTATCCAAAAAGTTAACGCCCAGTCACACGTGTTGAATCGATCCAAACATACGTATATCAATGTCGATTCAACCAAATGTGGATATCATACAGAAAATATTCGTGTTGTAAACAATACTAATATAACATGTATAAAGAAAACAAAATCTGGTATGAATGCCAAAGAGCCAACTATCCACAATAGTTCAAATACCGAAGATAACAGTAAACATTTGTCACCGTACGGTCTTCAACAATGAGAAAAACCCTATACCTTATAGTCAGCTAGAACAGACCACCGCAACATGAAACAATCGAAACGAGAAAACTAACGACATAAGTTGTACGAAAAAACCCAAATATGACGGACATAAACCAACGACCACCACTGAATCACAGGCTCTTGACTGAGGACAGGAATATAAAGATTGTGGCGGGGTCAAATATGCATGTAAGCTTGCAACCCTCCCTTAACGTTGAACAGTGGTGATTATAAGAACAAACAGTTACAAATGGCTTAAGTTTACTCAATAGACCGGAACGAAGCACATACAAACCATCAAACATAAAAACAATAGATACGAAGTATCGATATAAGAGAACTCGCGGTAACTAAAAGCTAGTTCCAGGCCATTTACAACTAAAAAATAAATCGCGCCTTCCTAGACTAAAGTATCAATCCGTACAATGTTGGGTTTAGACGTACGAACATGATCGTACTTTGTGTGTGTCAAACAAATTGTCTTTTAAACAATTTTTTTTTTTCACAGAAAACGCATTTTTTTTTAAATATCCAAATTCGGAGACCGTTATCGATCCGTGTCTTATACGCTTTCGCGCATGCTCAGTCGACGTACTGCCGATTTTATTTTTCATTCGATTAAGGTGGGATTTTTTGCATTATGTTCCTCATTTTCAGGTCTTTGAAATTGAATTATATAAATTAACCGTGTCCAAATCCTTACTGTCTCCACCTTATAACTGTGTACACACTCTTTGTTTCAACACTTGCCTAATTGTACCGCGATTTCACAGGCATCTTCTAGTATATATAAATCTTAAATTATCATTTACGGTAAACGTATCGAAGCACATGAAATGATGTCCCCTTGTTCTCTGTTCTAACGACAGTTTTACAAAGAATCAGGTAATTTCTTATATATCTTAATACTGCAAGGTTATCGTAAAATGTTTTCAGAACTGAAAATTATCATTAAATTAAATTAAATTTGATCAACATAGTAATATGTTTTGTTACTTATTAGGAATATATGAAATTGCCCTTCGGCTTTTACAGTTATAAACTAGAAATATTTAGTTTATAAGCACCCATAATGCCTTCATTCTTATCCACATTTTCTTAGAAAAATCCGGACCCTTTGTTTAAAACCCAGACGTTTTTTAATGTTGCTCTCGAAAAACACACGGACAATGTAAAGCACTGAACAAGGACATTGTGCGTCGTTTGTACTAAAAAAAAGGTTTCGTATTTAGAATAGGATGAACAGTCATGAATAAAACGCGAAAAAGCAATACATTGATCTGATCGCATGTAATGTCATTCGAAAAAAAGTGGACCGATTCACCAGACAAAAACACGATCTCCACCGGACACTATACTTACCGTGATATTGCACAACGGGAAATGCTTATTATCGATTTTTCCACTCTCGAGTTGTGTGTGTAAATGCATTGATTATGACATACTTATTGACAACAGTACATAAATCAGTCATATCTGACAAAGCTTTTAAATACAGGTACAATATAAAAACAAAGAAATTAATTATGTTATTGTAAAAGTACTCACGACAGATGTTTTCAAGTCTGTATAATTTTGAGTAATGTGGTTGTCTATATGTTGATGTGTTTGTTTAGCGTAAGCTTCAGCATCACTTATATTAGTTGACGAACTTTGGGAAATTGTGCTTTTCAAATCTTCTAAGCTACCTAAGCATAATTCAAACAAACAATAATGTTTCAATTAGAAAATTCAAATAGAAAACATTCATTTGTTTTAATAATCTCGAGTTCTCTTTCTTGATAAAATAAGGGTATTTTGTTTTCAATGCAAGAACATGTTTTTTTTTTATCTCTTTTAATGTCCTTAAATTTCCCGTCCCCCTCCAAAAATCGGAAAATTGATAAAGGTTATCAATTCATAAAAGTGCATCTTAAGACATTTTAAAACAAATTGATCATTATAATCAATTCGAGTACCTGTAAATACAGTTTTCTTAGTTAACTCAAAGTTTAAGAGTAATTTAATACAGGTGCCATGAACAGGCAGATTCTTGTACTTTCTGTTACCGGGGCCGATACAGGCCTTGGTGATCTCCTCTTGATACCAGAGCCGAAACGGAAATATCTAGATAATAACACGTACTGTATAAAATACTTAAGTGCATTATATATAATTGCTGAATGTTTCATGCTGAACAAGTTGAATAACATCAATTAACGGTTACTAACTTTATTTTAGAAGTGTAGATTTTCGATCTGCTTATAAATGTTTTATTTCGTAATATACCTTACATTGTACATACCAATTGTCTAGAATACGGATGTTTGGTTATCAGTAATTTATGATCCAAAATAAAATAAATCCATTAGTCTCTTATGGTAACATTCGCCTTTTAATCGGAATGTTTTGTTTAGTCATACATTTTTTCTGTTAGCGTTAGTTTATTATCGAGGATCAATAGCTTTTATATTGTTTCTAACAATTTTAAAATATGTACAACTAAAATGTGTGCTTTGTTGTAACATATGTCTTCGTTAGTTTACTACTTGCCAATGGTATTTTATTTCATATTTCATTAAACAGATCATTCATTTAGATAATTATCGTCAATCTTTACAAATGATCAAGCCTAAATACGATAGTTAACCAGATGATATCGATACCTTTACAAACTAGCATTTTCATTTTAACAACCACCATACAATGTAACGTAATTGCTTACCACATTATATTTTTATATATTTTCATACATTGTCTACAATGATTGTTATGTTTAAGGTTATAAAGCATTTACAATAAATCATGTATTATCATGCTTTCTCGACCTCTTGATCTTATACAATAGAAATACTTAGAAGTATAGAAACAAGACGATACCGGCCTTTTTTTTTTTTATTAACGGCATTAATTAGGCGATACTATTTAATTGAATCCCCTTCATCGTGAATTAACAAAGACGTCGGAACGGATAAGGAGTGACGTGTTACTAGTATTTACCCTCCTAACCCTCGAACGTCGGGAAAATAAAACTACGTCTATCGGACATATCACTGAGTCATATGTGGTTGAACATCTGCCAAGTTTCCGTAAACTGAAATTAAGAAATAATTGATGCAAGCTATACTTTATTGTAGTTTTAAACATGGGTAGACATTGTATTTGTGAATATTTTTGCCCGTCCGGTAGTGAGTAGAGTTGCCTTAAACTGAAATGATAATACATAAAAAAAAACATACTGTCAGTAGAGTTGCCTTGAACTGAAATGATAATAAAGAAAGTACATACTTTCAGTACACGTATCACTAGTAAATCCAGCTAGGCAGATGCAATCTCCGTCAGCATTACAGCTTGCACCATATTGACAGCCATACACAGAACATGGATTTTCTGGAGATAAGAACACATATGTATATATACATTACCTGAAGATCTGTGAAAGCAGTGAAAGTACTAGTAAAAGTGATGAATTGAAACCGTTATTATCTTTTAATAATTTTCTTTTATATATTAAAAGATAATAACGGTTTCAATGCATCACTTTTTTACTAGTACTTTCACTGCTTCCGCAGATCTTCAGGTAATGTGACTTGTATATAAATAAAACAATTGATTGACGTTAACAATAGTATGACGTTAACAAATACAAGGGAGACTACTAATGTCATTTTAAAACTTTAAAATGTTACGTTAAAATTAGAATATCATTTATCATTTTATCCCGGGTTGAGAATGTTTATGAATAATTCTTCTTTCTTCCTCCGGAGAAAATCATTTTGACGATTGACAATATACAATGGATATTTAAATCGTCCATTAGAACAACGATGGAAATGATCGTTTGCCCTGATGAGTGTTAAATCTTCATGGTTGGTTTGCTGTCTATGTAAAGTCATTCTACTCCGCAGTTCATTTTTTGACTCTCGATTTGAACACAATTTCTATAAAGTTTTGATATTTTTCCTTAAATTTAAAAGTAATGAATCGGTTTTTGAATTAAAGTTGTAGGTTAAATTGGATACAATATTTCAATTTTTTATTTGCAATTTTCTTTTACGTCAATACTTATGACAGTGGTTAGGACATCCTAGCTAAAATGGTCCTCAGATAGCTTCGATGTGCATGCTGAGACATGTCGTAAGTCGGTCCCAACTCTGTCCTAATTTCTGTCCTAAGAATATCTTGTAGGACCGATCTAAGGATAGTTAAGATAAACAGGCACCAGTTCTCATAATGTTATTACATATGTATGTAACAAATATATTTTTATTTAAATAAAAAAATGTCTTTTATTTACTCGCATTTATATTTTAGGCATTAAGCTTAATGCCTGCACACATTTTTCAGGATTTAAGACTAATGCCTAACATCATTTAAGCAATAGATTTACTGCCTAGGCGTTAGCTTATTGCTTAGGATTAAAGCTTAATGCCTAATTTCACTTATTGCCGCTAACATATATAACGATAAAATATATGTGCACCAAACGATGTCAATTCATATATACGAACTTAAGGGTAACTGTATAGTTATGAATTATGAGTGATGATATACATGTAGTGCTTTGGTTTATAAGCATGGTTCGAATTTTAAATATTGTGTGTAAATAAAGGTAATTTTTCTAAATATTGATATAACTATAGATACAGAATTTCAGTGACTGTTATATTAAAATGGTTTCTTTTTATAGGCAAAAATGGCACACCCCTACCAAAGAAATATCGAAGTAACCCCCATGCTTTTTCCACTACTACTACTACTACTACTACTACTATCTATTCCTTGAACAGAAGTGTTTCTCATTTGTTTGTGTATAGTGTTAAGGGCCATAACTCGAATGTCAGTCATGTCAAACAAAGCCTTATCAACATTTATATGTGACTAGCCTCACAATAATTGTCCCCTGCTGAATTAACAAATATCTTACAAATTTTTTTTTGCCTGCTTTTATTGGGACCTCACAATAACAGAAGACAAGTTAAGTTATAGTTACAAGTCTTTCACAAAAATAACTTGTAGAATGTCTTTCATAGTTATTACCCCATAGAATGACTTTCAAATTTATAACTTGTAGAATGTCTTTGACAGTAACAACTCGTAGAAAGTCTTCCATAATCAAACCTTGTAGAAAGTCTTCCATAGTCAAACTTTGTAGAATGTCTTTCATAGTTATATAACATGTAGATTGTCTTTCATACTTATATAACATGTAGATTGTCTTTCATAGTTATATAACTTGTAGAATGTTTTTCAAACTTATTTTACTTGTAGAATGTCTCTCATAGTTATAGATTGTAGAATGTATGGCACCAAAACCCCTGCTAAAATGTTTTCTGAATGGATTGTATTGAATTGAATTTTCGTGCAGTTTAAAGGCCTTGGCAGATCTCAAACTGCGCTAATTTTTTTAATGTCAAATTTGAATATTAGCCAATACTATGAATAGATACAAGGTTAACAGATAAAACCGTTCATTCGTTAAAAAACCCCGCAATTTTTACGATTTATCTGTTTGATTAAAACAGATGCATTTAAAGTTAAAATCGATATAGAAAATAAAAGTTTCCTTGTTATTGAAACATGCATTTAAATCGTCTGATCAATATAAACAGTACTAAATTTAAAGCTCATTCACAAGTATAGACCTCATAGAATTAATAATGAGTATTGCACTTTTAAAATTTCGATGTTATCTTTTTTATTATACCACGAGGATCCCATAATAACAGTTAGACAAAAACAAATAATACATAACTTTGATTGATATGTTGATTTTTTTTGCATGAAATCTGATTTATAATAGGATAACACACATTGTATTATTAACAAAATCAAAGACTTTGAGTTGCATCATTAAATAAAATGAATCCTCTTATTTGAATAGATCTTAGAAAATCATTGTCATTTTTTTAAAGATGTTTTCGTCTAGCCCCCAAATATAACAAATAAAGGGAGATATCAGATATTATACATGTACCTCAACGAGACAGCAGTCCAATACGAAAGACATTAATAGGTCACTTCACAATTCTCAACAATAGACCAGCGTCAATACATGTCAAGCTATAAATAGTTAAGTCCTTTTGGTTTAGATGCTATCAAAAGACTAGTATATTTGGGTTTCTAGAATTTAAATCTTAAAAGCGTTACGTAAATAATGCAATAAGGAATAACATTTAAAAAAATCCACTTATTGAAGACTTACTCAAGCTACTTAGAGGTTGCATAGAAAAAGCTACATAAAAAAACGCGCGAGCACGGGTTGACTTGAAATGTTTATGGTGATACACAGCTTGGGTTCGTGTTTCTCAAACTGTTTTTATGCACTTGTGCATTATGTTGATAATTTGGATAAGTTTGTAAGTTCTTCTTCCATAGGCGTTTGAATGTCCAATTAGTAGCTGCTGTCTCTGTGTTACACATGTGCTCCTAGAACGGAGGAAATAATTCAGAGAAGAGGAAGACAACACAGAACACTGATGATTAAAACATTTCTCGAAAGGTGCGAGTCAAGTTCTGTCGTGTGTAATACGGGTACCCAAAAAACGAAGGAACTAACTAATAAAAGAAAATCTAGAACACTCTGATGATTTAAAACATTTCTTCAGTGGTGCTGTTTGTTATATTTCTTTTTTTTAGTGATGCAAGTTTGATAAAGAGATGCAAGTTATAATAATTAGTGAAAGTGCTTGAATTAGGCGAGTTGGCCTTTGGTAGAGACAAACTAAATATAAAACCATTCCCGTCTGCTTATAAAACGTAGACGGTAAGAAACCAGCTACGGAACTTTATTTAGAGTTAAATTAATTAAGCTACCCTAATTAAAGCAATTACTATATAAAGTTATAAAATACATTAAATACACTAACTTTTTTTTATTATATAATACTTCAGATGATCGTCGGCTCGGAGAGAAACTGGCTAAAAAATGTTGGTCTTCAAATTTAATAGTATAGATGAGCATACAGTACATTGACAAAAGTATTCTCACCTACATTTTTTGTTATATATTTTATATAAAAAAATACATTTTTTGTTGGATTTTTACCAACCAGAAGACGAAGTAAAAAGACGAATACTTTTCCTAAGTATATTTGTTTATTTTGATATAGATTTGTCTGCATGTGTTTAGTTTTTTTTCCTCATGTGAACACGTTTACGAACTTTAACAAGTTGATCTGGTTGAAATATATATAGCAAATTTTTAAACAAAAAACAATACTTGTGTTTATATCATCAGAAATAAAAAAAAAAGTTCCACAACAAAAATACAACGACCAAAAAACCCCAATTAACCAATGACAGTTCTTATTGGATAAGATCTAACCAGAAATGACACCACAATAAATTTGTTTAAAGCTTCCCAAGATTTAAAATCGTATTGGCCATACATGACCAGTTAACATCTAAAAAGATGCATAAAACAATCTCATGATTTATCTCAGAAAAAATGTGTAAATCCCCTGAATATTTTATAAAACTATCAATAAAATAGTTAACATGATAATTACAACTTGAAATCTTAAAAAAGTATTGCTTGAACAGATTACTGTGAACTGTCAAATTGATGCTAAGGGTGAATTTTGAGAATGAGCAAGATTACATTATAGTCAGACAGACAGTAATTGTAGCATCAATGCTTGGCTACTATCCATTTTTTAAAGGCTTTTATTTTGTTTAATAAATATTAGATAAGTTAAAGTAGCATGCAATATTTTATTATCGGTGAATTTTCAGGGTCAAATCAGCCTTAAAAGGTAAGTCATCCTGAAAATCATTAGTTTATACCCAAAATGATACGATTTAGTATAGGACCAAAAAGTCTTAATATAAAAAGAAAAAAAGAATTAAATCTTACCAGTCATAGTAACAGTTATTATGTTCCAAAGTAAAATCTGGACATATATCTAAAATAGAAAAAAAAAAAGAACTTGCATTTAATTCGAATGTAGTTCTACAATTACCTACAATATCTAGCGATTCAGAAATCAGTGTATAAATATTAATACAGATGACACATTTTTTTCTTTAAGCTCAATATACTACAGTCTACTCAGTAGTTGATTATGGTTAAACGTATATTATTTTTCTGCATTCAAAACTTTAAAATTTTGAATATGATAAGAAAATTCTGCTTTTCTGTTCTATCAATAATTTTGCTGTCTGAAATCTTTAGGTTTCTATATTAGGATATAAGACGACAAGATAGCATAACAGCAGGATAACAACATGCAATGAGCTCGCTTTCAAAAACATCATTGTTTGGTGTGATATAGTATAGTTTGTGATGGTTTAGTTTGTATTTGTGTTTTTTGCTATATATACTTCCCTTTTTTCCTGTACTGGTTTTTTATTGTATGGAAATAATGCAATGGATATGATTGCCAACGAGAACAAAATGAAAATAATGGAACGCCGTAACTGCCGTATGGTACTTCCTTCTTTATCATGATGAGGGATTTTTTTTATTATGATGAAGTTTTTCATTATTTTGATGAGTTTTTTTTCTCTATTACAATGAGTTTTTCCATTATTATGATGAGGGTTTTCTTTATTATGTTGAGCCTTTTCTCCTTTATGATGAACTTTTTCCTTATTATGTTTAGGGTTTTCTTTATTATGATGCACTTATTACCAAAACAATTCCCATGTCGTTGCAATCCCCGATACTATATAGGAACCCCCTTTTTCCTGGATTTAAAAAAAGAACCTTTCTAGCTTGCTTTTCGGTGTGAGCCAATGCTCCATGTTGAAGGCCTTACTGTGTTTTTTAACTTTAAAAGTATTCTCAAATGAATCTAGTATAAATTTTGTATTTCATTTCTTTGAACGTAAAGTAACATAGACACTTTGGCTAAATGCAATATATGGGTAAAATGTATTTAATTGCTTTTGAAGAAAATATGACAGATACAATGAACTTTTAAATGGCATTTTTAAGCCACTCATTAAAATATACTGAAAACCAAAAACAATCAATGATGAGAGATTTAAGCAACAAAAAAATAACAGGTGAGCGATTCAGGCTCTAAAATGCCTCTAGTGTTTAATATCTATTACATTCTACTTTCATCTCGGCAAGCTAAACATAAGTGGATTTTCTAGACTTAGAAAGAAAATTGTTCATAGTTGGGTGATTATAAAAAAGACATGCAAAACTTTATTATTTTAGTCTTTTTATGTCACAGACATGAAACAATATCAAAACAACACTTGTATATGTTAGATTTGAAAGTTTTGTGATCCACTATTTATAGTTTACAGACTATTTACCGGATTAAAATTTTGTAATCACATAAGCAACACGACGGGTGCCACATGTGGAGCAGGATCTGCTTACCCTTCTGGAGCACCTGAGATCACCCCTAATTTTTGTTGGGGTTCGTGTTGTTTATTCTTTAGTTTACTATGTTGTGTCATGTTTACTATTGTTTTTCTGTTTGTCTTTTTCATTTTTAGCCATGGCGTTGTCAGTTTGTTTTAGATTTATGAGTTTGACTGTCCCTTTGGTATCTTTCGTCCCTCTTTTACAGTATGTAATGTTATAAAAACATCCTTAATAGTTTTTTTTTTTAAATCCTTGGATATAGCCAGACTTAATTGGTTTTTTTTACTATAATACCTTTCAGATATAAAATAGGACTATTATTCATTTGTTTATAGGATTTATCACAATTTATTGCATTTTGATACATACAGACAGTTTTTAATGATTTTGGAGGTGTATTTTGTTTTCGTAATAAAAAAAATCAACAAAAAGACGTGTCTCATGTTTTGAAGTCACAGGTATAACCGAAAGACAATTGGTTGGGTAGAATTATCTTTCTCCATATTTCAACATTTACGATAGTTTCTCTCCGAGCAATTTTACCTTTAAGCATGTTATGCTAAAGAAAAAAATATATCTGTTGAAAATTTAGTGAAAAAATCTTAAACGTAATTTTAAAATGCTATATCGTAAATGAAAATAGTATCCATGATGATCCCTTATAAAAATCATTTTCCGAAAGATTTCCGGAATTTTGATTTATGAAAAGAAATTGATTGCAGAAACATGCACCAGCAACAACATATAAAATAGGGGAATGGAACACTTATTTTGTTACTTAATCTAAAAATACACCTGTAAATGAATGGTGTTACTGTCAACTACTTTAATAGAAATTGAATACCACCACTGACCAGATGAGTAACACCAATGAATATATTATGACAATAGTAACACCAATGAATATATTATGACAATCAGCATTTTTATGTGTTTCTTTCATGTTTAACAACCGAAAAATCATATTATTTATGACATATTATACTATATATACCATATTATACATTATAACAATGTTTTAACAATAGAATGTACAATGTATCCACATACAAATTTTTCACAAACTTGTCTATGCTGGTAACATCAATGGCAATATTTAGTAACACTATTGACATTTTTAGTTATTGATGTCATGGTATATAATTTGAGATTTTTAGCCTAAGAATTATTTTTCTTCTTTTTCTTTTGCTCAGTGTTGTTTGTTTTATGTTCAGTACTTAATAAAAGTAAAATTTGAAATATGTTGTCAATGGTGATACTTTTGTGTCATTGGAGTTATTGAAGGGTCAGTGGTGTTATATGCAATATGCAATATTTTTTTTATTATAAATGAAAGTGTTTTTTGAACGTATACGAAGGATTATGCATTATCTAATCATTTAGTATTACACATTTTATATATATTCAGTTTAAGTGTATTTTTAAATATTTACAATAGGACAGCCAACTTTTTTACGACAATTTATTCTGAAATTCATGTTTAAATGGAATGCAAACCTATTACAATAATGTCAATACGTAGTAATTTAAACCTAAATTTAAAATTGAAACAGTTGTTTTTATTTAACAATATTTGTTTTAGTTATTTACGTATCTGTATTTACAGTACTTGTAATTTTGATACAGAAATAACACCAAAAGCGATAAGAATATTCCATGTTTGAAAATCATAATTTTAAGAGATTTGAAATAGACATACTTTCAAAATGCTAAGATAATGTAACGTATAGTACTTAAATTTTCAACTTTAATCAAGTACTGTAAAAATACAGGTACCTAAATATTACAATAATTTTAAATTTACAAAATAGTACTGAATATTATAAGTACTACAGATTTTTGGTACAGATATATTACCTATGCAAAAGTAGATGTGTAGTTGCTACCACATTATTAAATATGAGGACATAGTTAAGTTTTTAAAACAATGACATAATTTTTCAAAAAAATTTCCTCATTGAAATTTGCCTGTTTTATTATAATGACCCAGTTTGGAAAATCCACTATTTTTTATCTTGTCGAGAATGCAGGATGAATGTAATAAATTTTTAAAAAGTGGATTATCTAGACTCTGAAAGGTCGTTGATCATTGTAAGGCACATGAAAAAATAGAAAACCATTTATCTATTATTGTATATTGGTACAGATAGCTGAAAAATGTATAAAATCTGCGAAAAAAACGAGCGCAAACAATTTGTATGCGAATCTCATGTTTTTAATTGACACTATTTTCTTTTTATATATTGCACTAAATAAAACTAGGAAAAATAGAAAATAGCAAAGTTAATGCAAAGCAAATGGAAATAAGGAAATATATGCATTATAGGGACAGAAGAATTCGGTCTACCCTTATCGCTCCCTCGATTTGTGTATTAGACTAGTACTGTTATGAACAATTTACTTTTGTGTGCACTGAAATAATATCAAGATACCATTTACAATTACATGTATGATTTAAATATGTCTATGTCCTTGAGTTTTATAGAAAAAATGTTGAATAGAAATAAGAAGATGTGGTATGAGTGTCAATGTAAGAACTTTCCATCTAAGTCACAATGTGCAAAATGTAAGAGTTATAGGACACAGTAAGGCCCTCAACACGGGGCCGTGGCGCTCATCGAAAAGCAAGCTAGAAAGGGTCCCACAATAACTAGCGTAAAACAATGCAAACAGGAAATAAATTGGGATTTAAATGAAAACTATGTACGCAATTCAATCATAACAAATTTCCAATAAGGATCTTCGCTTAAAATAACCCCTCCTCTAGATTGTTTTAAATCAAGTTTACTAGCTGGAAAAAGAAGCCTTGCATTTTTAATCACAAACTTAATAATGACCGAAAGTTCCGGATAAAAGTTTTATATCAGTCTTTTGGAAAATGTATAGGATGAAATAGGAGGCTCGGTTCCTATATAGTATCGGGGAGTGCAACAACATTGGAACTGTTAGGGTATTAAGCGTAGCATAATGAAGAAAAAAACTTATCATAATAAAGACGAACCTCATTATTATTGAGAAAAAATCATCATTAAAGAGACTCATCATAATACAGAAAAAAACTCATCATAATAGAGAAAAAAACTCATCATAATATTGTAAAAAATCATCATAACAGAGAAAAAACTCATTATAATAGAGAAAAAAACTCATCATAATATTGTAAAAAATCATCATAACAGAGAAAAAACTCATCATAATAGAGAAAAAACTCATCATGATAATGAAAAAACTCATCATAATAGAGAAAAAAAACCTCATCATAATAGAGAAAAAAACTCATCATAATAATGAAAAAACTCATCATAATAGAGAAAAAAACTCATCATAATAGAGAAAAAAATCGTCATAATAAAGAAAGACCTCATCATAATAAAGAAACCTCTCATCATGAGAAAAAAACCCTCATCATGATAAAGAAAGAAGTACCATAATTGGCAGATACGGCGTTCTATAGTATTGGAGAGCATGGGTAAAGGCTAAAGGCAATAGGAATTTTCTTGTGACAATGAGTCAGATCACCAACAAGTGTGGTACTATCAAATAAAAATCACACCAAAATTCACGGTATCGCTTTCAGAGTTAATTTAATTTCTTTTTTTAATTCTTTTTATAAACTTTTTAAAATGCTGAATGGAAGACTAGTATGAAAATTTGAGCTTACACTTCTACATGTAATATACTTTTAGGATTGTTTCTGTTCTTTTCAATACAATTTAATCAGTAACTGTTATCTAAAGAAGAAATTAAGCGTTATTTGTGATTTTATAACGATTTATCTTTGCGTAATTTTCAATGCATTAACAACTTATGTAATTCAACAAAAGATTATCGAAAACAGATACATTGTACACAGTACACCAAGCGAACTAAATAAAAAGTCAACAAAATTATGAAAATGGAGAGCAGAATAAGTAAAGAAGTATGTTTGTATAATGAAAGCAATGTATATAACAAAATAGTAGCTTAGTTATTCTTGAAATTGGAAGCTTTGAAAAACTAGAGATTTTTTTTTTTAAAACAAAACCACTTATTGCGATATTGGTTCCTTAAATACTAAATGGATGTGTGAAATGATGAACAAAACATCTTATTAAACTAATAGATTTTATTAATATGAACAAAACATAAGTATATATATCTTCTGCTGTGACGCACACTGAAACGAAATTCTTTGACTGAAATTAATTGAGTTGGTGCTTTACGTCACTTTCAACACTTTTTGTTATAGAAGGTAAAAAATGAATTGTATTTCCATCAAAAGGACTCACAAAAAAGCATATTATGATAAACGACATTATTTTAGACAACAACAAAACCAAATGGCGTCCATTTTTTTTTATTGGTGGAGGAGGTCGGAGTCCACAGAAAAGTCAACCGACTTTCGATATGGAGGAAATGACACCGGGAATTCTAGTAAATAAGGAACTACGAGCGTGGTCTAATTCACAACTTCAATGTTGTCATGATAGTGATTACTGTAGATAAACTTTAATTTGATATATCGACAAACGAGACCTGGGAAATTCTTCAAATAATAGAATTATAATACAAAGATTTGGTATGATTTCCAATGAAACAAATCTCTACTAGGATCCAATTGTCATATAAAATTAACAATTATATGTCACCATATGGCACCCCAACAATGAGCAAAATATATACCACACAGTAAGCTATAAAAGGTCCCGAAATGGAAAATGTATTACAATTCAAACGAGAAAATGTACGGTCTGATCTATGTACAAAACAATAAACGAAATTATCTGTTAAAGTTGGGTGTTGTCTCACAGAATACGTGTATTTCTGTATCTAATAAAAATTGCTTCTTGGTATAACATTGTATGGTGAGCAAATGTATTTCCAAACACATTCCACCGATGTTAACTGAGTATGAACCATAAGTCTGTTATTTGTTTCATTATATATATAATATTTATACGTTAGATAAAGAGTATGGCAATGTTTGGATTAAATCTTTTATAACGATTTTATTATGCCCCACCTACGATAGTAGAGGGGCATTATGTTTTCTGGTCTGTGCGTCCATTCGTCCCGTTTCAGGTTCACGTTTTTTTTGTCAAGGTAGTTTTTGATGAAATTGAAGTCCATCCAACTTCAAAATTAGTACACATGTTACCTATGATATGATCTTTATGATTTTAATGCCAAATAGGATTTTGACACCAATTTCACGGTCCACTGAACATAAAAAATGATAGTGCAAGTTTCAGGTTAAAGTTTTTGGTTAAAGTTTTTGGTCAAGGTAGTTTTTGATGAAGCTGAAATCCAATCAGCTTGAAAATTATTACATATGTTTCCTATGATATGATCTTTCTAATTTTAAATGCCAAATTATATTTTTGCCCCAATTTCACGGTCCACTGAACATTAAAAAAAATGATAGTACGAGTGGGGCATCCGTGAACTGTGGACACATTCTTGTTTTGTAATGTAATTGCATTATAAAACATCTCCCTATTAGATTTTTTACAGTTGTGCCCAAAGGGTCATATTATTATAGTGAACAATGATCAACATTCTGATTGATACGACTATTTTACATGTATGATGCAAGTAATAATTGAGTTCCCATTTCCATCTTCGGACTTGTTATATAAATATGTATGTGTGTTGTTGTTGAGTTGCTGTCTGATCGCAGTGTACTGAAATCGGGTTTAATTTAAAAAATAAATAAAAGGATTATAACGAAAAGAGGAATGCATTTCAAAGAGGTGAAAGAAAACAGTTGTTGTTAATTCATATTAAAGATATTCGTACGTTTAAAAACAGCGAAACGCGAACATACGTTGTCTACATATATAGTGCACGTCAACGTCATACTATCGATGCTGTGACATTTTTGTAGACCACCATGTGACCGCTTTATTTCGATAATGTGTACACTACACTTTATTTTATATATATCGAAATGATCGTTTTGAAATAATAATTTGCAACAACTCATCCCTTATAATTCAAAGAAAAATTATGAAAGTTAACATTGTGACATTTTGGGAGCCACCCTTTCAACGCATCAATGTTCGATTCTAATCGATAAAAATATAATTAAAAGCATAAGATATTGTCTTTTTTATTTGGAATATATCATACTGACTTCATTTCTCCGTTCAAAACTGCAAACCACAGTATTTTTTTTTATTATTGACTATTACCAACTCAGGAATTACATGTACTAACGTAAAACGTTGGTTTACAGTTTTGTGACACGAGACCTTTGAGGACCCATGTACTTAGTATTTTATTTACGGCCCCACAACGAAGTTGTCGGTTCCATATAGTTTTACCCTTGTCCGTCATTCTGGCATTCCTTCATTCCGTTATTCCGCAACAAACCATTATACGGCAATTTTAAATAAACGCCTTCAGATATTAGGCTGATTTTTGGTATGCGAGTTAACCATGATGAGTTACAGATCAAGTTAAAGTTTTATTCCGCTCGGCTAATATTTGCCGAAATTACGAGCTTCGGACTTTGATAAATTGTTAAAACTCACAGTTATACAGACTTTTTTTCTAAACGCTTTCAGATATTGGGATGATTTTTGGTATGATGAGTTACAGATCAAGTTTAAGTTTCGTTCTGCAATGCTAATTTTTGCCAAAATTAAGGGTTTACAACTTTGAAAATTGTTAAAAATCAGTTACACGGATTTGTTTTTCAATACGCCTCCAGATTTTGAGCTGATTTTTGATATGTGAGACTACCATCATGTTTTTGTCCACATGTGTAAATAAAATTGCAGATTTTGCAACATTTTGAGACGGGGCCATTCGTGTCGCTTCGACACATCTAGTTGTTTTATGCTTTTAATGAGATGCTGTCGGAATGAATGCCGTTTACATTTTATAGATAAGGATGTATGTTACATTTTTTGACTAGATGAAATGTTTGCACAGTTTTACTCCATATTGATTAATTCTTTTGAATTCTGAATTCGGTGTCAGGTAAGTGAAATCAGAAAACGTCACCAACATTGTGCGTATCAATATTTTTAGAAAAATTCGTAAGGGTTCCGCGGAACCCAGTGCATCGCCTACTTTTGCTGTTAATCGCAGGCTTAACAAAAATAAGGAAAACAATCAATAACATTATTCCGCTTGATACTATCTTTTGATTGTAAGAAGCTTCTGTTCAAGTTTGGTAAGAAACCTCAAATTAAAAAAAATAATGCATTTGTTTTTTCATAACTCAATGGATAGTTTTTATTATAAAACTTATGTACATATACTTTTTACTGAAGAAAATTCTTTAATTCCGTATGCAAAGTTTTCTCAGTGTGACCCATCTCGTAAAAATCCGATGATCGCAATACGCGTGGATGTCCTTAAAATAAACTATTATCTGATTGGACATGTTAAACACGTGCTCAACATCCATGCCTTTTTTGTTGATTGTTGACTAACAGGTGACAATCGTTAAACTCCGGCTTCAAGACCCGAACTTTAATTACCTGCCATATTTTCATAACAACACTAACCGATTGAAAAAAAAAATTGACGATTATACGAAATTTATGCGAAAAAAAATGATAAAATCGTGCACAGAATACTAAGTTTATGATGTCTGTATGCATTGGTTCCAGAATTGGAATATAACATTATTTTTTACCGGTCACTCGTTTCGTATGACTTTAACTTTATACTGAATTAAATGTTAACTGGAAAAAAAATTAAGTCCTTTTATAAATAAAATACAGATACACAGGTACAAAATTATAACAAAATTTTAATCTGTATACTAGTTTTTGATCATAAACAAGCTTCTGTCTAAGTTTGGTACAAAATCAAAAGTAGTATAAGAAAGTTATTATAATTTTAAAAGCTTTAAACACAAAGTGAATGTGTTGTTTCCTGGCAGAAAATCTGAGTCCAATTAAAAGTGAAAGACGGAAAAATGGAACTTTATATTTACCAAATTTACTTCTGCATGGATACTATCTTATGATCATAAAAAAACTTCTTTCCAAGTTTGGTACACACCCATGATAGTTTATGAAAGTTATTAAAATTTTAAAAGCTTTAACCACAGACTGAATGTTATGTTTCCAAGCAGAAAAAACTAAGATCATTTATACATCTGGATACTATCTAAATCACATAAACAAACTTCTATCTAAGTATGGCAGACATCCAGTATGGTTTAAGAAAGTTATTAAAATTTTAAAAACTTTAACCACAGAGTAAATATTTGTGGACGCCGCTGACAAAGACGACGCCGACGCCGACGGAGTGTAGGATCGCTATGTTTCGCTCTTTCGACTTAAGTCGAATGCTCGACAAAAAGGAAGAAGAGTCACACAAATTTCTGTGAAATAAGTATTTAACATGTTTTTTTTTATTCCTTGAAATGAGGCAAATATAGAAAAGACTTACAAATGTGTGATCCATAGTAAAAAGATCTGGTCCCTCCTATTCTTCCTTTATTCCTAATTTTCTAATGCATTTTGTAACGTCTACTCCTGAATCTGGTATTGCTTAGTTGTCGCATTGTTGTTGATTTAAATAAATTTAAAACATTAGTGTTTATTGATTAACTGTTATATGAATAACCACATTTTACGGGTTAGAGAATTATTGAGTAGATTCAACAAAGTTTGTCGTAACTTTTAGACTAAAATCTAACAATAATAGTTTATGTAAAATGGTTGGCGTATTTTATTATTTTTGTTGTTGTGATTTCCTCTTTCCTGATTTCAAACTATACTTTAATTATATGATAAATAGTTAAAAAATAATTTAACAATTTTATAAAACTTGTTGTGTAGTATTTATAATACATAATGAATGATATATATGTTCCCATATCGTTATAATGTGTCATTGTTATTATGTATAATGTTTTAAGCCGTGGGCCAATATGGGCGTAAAGTGTTTTCAATAAAATATTTATTATTTACAGAAAAGAAATTGCAAAGTACATCGATACGTTTGGATATAAAAGTTTGAATTGTGCTAATGAATACTTAGTGTAGGCCTATTTCTCCCCGACTGAACTGGATTATCTTAAATAAGTGAAATAACCATTTTTTTCAACGGTTTCTATGACAACAATTTTCATTTTCTGATATATTTGTCAAAACACCACTAACAAACGTGGTAAAATATGAATTTTTCAAAGTTATGCAGAAAATCAATACTTTAAAAAAAATAATGTCTCAACTCATAATCGTACATATACACGGCCGTCACTCGGTTAACCGAGATATTGGTCGGTTAATCTACCTGAGTATGCGGCTATATTGGCGGTTGGTCTGTTAATCGGATCGGTTATACGTCTGTTAAGAGTAAAACGTACAATGTAATGTTAAACTCTGTTAAATATACAGATTTTTTTCGCATATTATAAGAACAAAATCAAACAAAGAAGCGTCTACCAAAATAATATCTATCATGAACATTTTCCACCTGTAAAAAGATTTCATTGTTTACGCAGTTTCAGTAAAACTAATAGGCGTCGCGCAAGTATGTATTATTGTTGATTATACGCATAGCAATATCTTTTTTTATTAAAGACGAAAAATACATTTTTAGGTATCATTTAAAGGACACAAAATTGTACTTTGGTTCTAAAAATAAATTGACATTAGTTGTTATATAACCAGAATAATACCACATTTTAGTGAATATTAAGGGGGAAAAGTCTGTTAATGGGTTGGACAATTTAAATTGTGTCAGTTAAGAGTTATTTAGCCACGGCTATAGTTTTGCTACCTTTATATTTTCCCATTGAAAAAGTTAAGAGTGAGATGTACTTATATAGAAAAAATGACAATACGGTGCCACAGTATCCTTCTAGTAAGAGCATGTTTATTACAGAGGATGATCTCTGGTCACTCCGATGTATTGCTATCGCCTAAATTTCCATCATTCATAAATTATGCAAATTAGTTTTGGGTCTTATTTTGTTGAAACATCGTACGACCGGAGAACGGAAATCGCAGGTATAAAAATACACTTTTTTCACTTGTAATGACTGCGGATCTATAATTTTTATAGATCGGTTGAAGACCCAAAACTAATTTGAATAATTTATGAATGATGAGTGACCTCAATATCCTCCTCCATATTTTGTATACACTCTACCTTTGATCACAATTGGGAAACACCAATTAATAATACTATCAGTGTGTGCAGTTTTGTGTTTTAACAATATTAAGGCATAAATGTATTTCTAATCATATAACTATATCCAAAACACCTCATAAGTATATGAATGTGATCTGTATAACTATACTGATCAATACATACATGTACCTTCAAAACTTGCAGTTACAACTAATGGTCTCATATTCTTATTTGATTGGTTTGTCAATAAGGTAATTTTTACCGACTGTTTATAAAAGCTTACTTTAAGTTGCAATGGATCACGGTAAATAATTATACTTTGTCCTTTTGTTTTTACATAAAAACCATAGTCGTTTTGATCTGGAAAAGTGTCATACTTGCCAAAAATATCACAAAATTTTAACGGTTTTAACTTACTTTCAATAAGAAGTTCGTTTGCCGTGATTTTTGTGTCTGCATAGCTCATAAAGATGCCAGAGTCTGTGGATGATTCTGCCATTGACACCAGTTCGTTTTCAATTTCTAGCTTTTTATTACTAAGTGTAACTTCTAAGGGATAATAATTGTCTTCAATTTTTGTTATATCCGTTTCCTTTTCCTTTATAACGACTTTAACGACTGATGAACCATCTCATACAGATTCTGGATTTTTCACGAATAGATATGGACTACTCTTATAAGCTAATACCTGTTAATGTACACAAACGATTTCACTGTAGAAGAGCAAAATGTGTGGTATCTTTCGTGCATTGCAATTTTCAGCTGATGAAATGTCAAGTTTAGGAAGATTAAATAATTTTTAGTCAATAATATAAAAGCTTGGTTGTACCTTTATAAATTTTGTTGATATGATCAAACTGTATGCGTTTGTTACGGTAATGGTAAACTCTATCGATATGAGTTTGTTATATTAATGTTAACTAATAGTTAATAGTTCGTTTCTGTGCATGTTGCACTGTTGATTTTTTTGTTGCACTTCAGTGTTCTGTTGTATCGTTGTTTTCCTTTTATGGTTGATGTGTTTTCTTCGGTTTAAGTTTGTAACCTGGATTTATTTTCTCTCAATCGATTTATGACTTTTGAACAGAGGTATACATCTGTTGCTTTATTTCGCCATTGCGTGGTTAACGGATTATTTTAATTGATATGATCATCAGTTTGTTACTTTACTATAAACGTATTCATTCGATCTATTGATATAGTCATAATTTAAGAATTTATTAAAGTAATGTTAACGAATTAATTCTATTGATATGATTATGAATTTCAGTTAAAAAGTGTTCCGGTAATTTTCCACCTTTAGCTTTTATTGCTAACACAGACACTTCAGTCGTATTCATATCAATAGGCTTAGGATTCTAGGAACTAGTTCGTTTAGCAAGAACCAGATTTATCAGTTTATCATGCTGTCTTCAGCTGTGTTGATTGTTGACTTTAACTTAAGAAAAATAATTGCAAACATAACAATAAATAAATCATTTGGACCTCTTTGATTCATACTTAAAATGGTTCTCGCTTCGATAAAACCATGTTTAATCCACCATTTTTTACGTATGAAAATGCCTGTACCGAGTCAGAATATGACTTTTGTTATTTATTTATTGATGTGTTTGATCTTTTGAATGTGCAATTCACTTAGGGACTCTCCATTTAGAACTTTCCTCTGAGTAATTGGTACTTTTGATGTTATACCTTTTCAAGAAAGCAAATGAATGTAGTATCTTTACTTTTACAGGTATCATTTGCCCTTAAATATGGTGATCAGAAATGAGCGTACAACAAGGATGACCAGTTGACGAATTTTATCGAGTTGGGTTAACGAAATAACTCACGGCTGTGTGTGATATCAATGAAAAGAGGAGAAAAATCCTCATCGAAATACAGATGTCGTCGTTGTAAACAATGTTCAGGATTCAACTAAATTTGGGTAAAAGGTCAAAGCAAACATTTCAAGAAAACGCAGAGTCACGTTTAGACAGCCGGTCGCCCCTACATATATGCGTTAAAAGCAAAATAAATTCAAACATTTCAAAGGATTATATTATATGTTGTATATTTAAGACTAATTTAATATTTAATTGTAGGTCAATTTATGCTCAATAAGGCATGTACGTGTGTAAGATGGAGTGTTTAATTGTCATATAGTTTTCATAACTTTGACAGACTTCACCTTTTCACCGTTCGCAGTCTTTCTTTTTTTTTTCTACAAAGCAAATACTCCATCTTACACATGTATATGCCTTATTGAGCATAAATTGACCTACAATTGACATGAAGTTTATATACAAAAAAGCTTCTAACAATATCAATCTAAAATAAAGAACTCTGATTTCGTTATTCGCATATGAGCTTATATATACGAGTACGCAAGTTAAAAGAGATCCGAATTTTATAAGATTGAAACAACGTAGAAAATTTTACTATGCTAGCAGTAGCTTTTATGTTTAATTGTCTTTTGTGAAGAGGTTTAGGTTAGAGATCTAATTTCAGTTTTTGTTTTTAAAATTGCATTTGAAGCAACTCGCAGAATGCAAGGTATACAGCATATATTATGATCGGTGAGGCGGCAACACCTTTAAATATTTGTATACCTTTATATATCAGAGGGTAAAGGAACTAGATTATCATAGTTTGTATATGTATTCATTGTGTTACGAAGTTCTCATCGGTCATATTTAATATTTTTCTTGGCCTAATTTTCATGTTTAAGTGACTGCTAAAAAACTGTTTAGATTTTTATTGTAATGTACGGTCTCCACAATGCAAAAAAAAATCATACCGTAAGGTCGGCTATAAAAGGCTCGGATATAAAAAAAAATTGGAACAATTCATTTGAGTTTAATAATGGCATAATTCATAACAAAACAAATGTTCTCCACGGAAAATTTGACAAACTTGAAACAACGACCACTGAATCGGTCCTGACTTGGAACAGGCATATAAAGAATGATAATTGATAGCATTACGGTGCATCAGCACAGAAATGCTATATAGCACCGAGAATGTTTTCTGCTCTTTAATCGGATTGTTGTCTCTTTGACACTTTCCCAATCCATTCTTTTTACATGTAATAAATCGTTTTCTGTATGAATTTCGACATAGTTCAGTCAGTTAGAGAAACAGGCTGTATAATTGTCACGGTAATGATGTTTACGATCGTACTTTGCTCAGTAGGTTTGTTTTTAACTTCAAATATTTAATTACACAACTAGTTGTGACCAATGTCCCTTAGCGCTACAGCAATGACGTTAAGTTTCCTCCCTGTGTTATCAATTGCTAAAGAAATCAGGGGATTTGATTATCAAAATATAATATATTTATATTCAGTGTTAGTTGAATTTTACAAAGTTGTATTTATACTAGCACACAATATATATACATTAATCAGTTAGATTTTCATTAGCTTTCAGTAAGAGAACGACAAAATTATTTCAAATAGAGGGAGGGTATGAGGATTTTGAAACTCAATAACTTAGCCTGGTATGAACTGAAAATCACTAATGTTGCACAAGACCGGATGAACATGAATTGCTTTCATCAGAGTAATAAGTATCGTGATGATACACGTAATAACTTTGCTTTCGATGAAAATGTGGTAAATTTAGGATAATTGTTTAGTCTTACTAAAATGCTGAGATAATTATTGCAAAATCACTTAGATACTTACCGCTTATGGTATATGATATATTTAATGTATGAACTATATCAAGTTCTATTTAACCACAAACAAAGCGCGTGATAATTTAATGTTTGTGTGAAAGATATCCCGTACACTGCGGTATCTGAGGATACCCACTAAAAACACGAAATTTACAAACTCGTGAAAATGTGAACTTCCGTCGACAATCATTATTTTAAAATTTAAAGATTTGGCTTTAATTTGCAAATCGGACTTTTTTGGACAATGGGAACCGTACTATACATGGTAAGGTCATTAAAGAGCATCGTGACGTGCCTTTTTGAAATCAGTAATAAACATTGCAATAACTTACAGTGTAATAGGTTTTCACAAAGTGTATTCTCTTGTTACACCCTTCATTCTGTAGTAAACTTCACTATATAATACTAGTCTCATGTACGTCACCCCTTGATAATGTATGCCTTAGAAAAACCTTTACTGTGAAAGTATAAAGAATACAAAACTCATAAATAAAGTGCAAATGTACACGACAACGCCGCTGCTATGTTTATTAAATATGTTACACATGAACATTCATAAACACTAAGTATATATATATATATTATACACATATACACAACTATATACTCCACACAATATAATACCAAAAAGAAAAAACAACCCTCCAGTCCTATCAATTCTATATATCTTATAAATAATTAAAAAAAGGGGGGGGACTTATTGAATAAATTAAAATTTACCAAGTATTTAGAAGAGGACCGATCGCTTTGGCGCTGTCGTGCTGAATGACCGAAACCCCCGTTTCGGCGGGAAACTGACCACATGAAACAATATCAAACTGAAAACAAAAAGAATTGTTTGTGACGAATTGCATAGCTATACGGATATCTTCAAATTTTACACTGACACTGGTTTTCCAAAGATGTTTATTAACATGTCTGAGATCTAAAATGAGACGTTTCTTTTTACTGTTAGACGAAGAAACTGTAAGTGGATTTACAATACGTGGTTGAATGTCACATTCTTCAATCAAACCCCTAATCAATAGATCGTGAATAGCTTCAGTTACAAACTCGCTATGGATGATTGCCGATCGATTGTTTTGTAAACATATAGACGGTGGAGTACTGTAAAAAGGAATTTTGTAACCGTTCAAAATGGTGTCCAAAATAAATTCATAACATCCTATACTTTTCCAAAATAAATAGTGATTTTTTAGCCTGTCCTTAACAATAATATTAGCCTGGCCTTGTTCATACTCGTAATAATCAGTAGTGAGATTATCGGATTCAGTATTAGAAACGACTGACGTAGTATTATCAGGTAAAATATTCAAACTATACTCATCTTTTATAAAATCTGTCTTATTTTGGTTTCGACATGGTGCCAGGTCTTGGGTTGAAAGGACATTGGTTTCTCCAATGCTGGAACGATCCACATCCATAACAAGCTCCTTGGCGTTGTTGGTTTCCTCGCTGATTACCACTCTTGCTGGCTTGACTGGCTTGACCATGGTACAAGGCTTGCCCGTTGTACCATGACTGGGGGTCACGAAAGGGCTGATTTTTTGCTGGAAAAGTAGCATTAAATTGAGAAGGAGCATTCGATTCATAATTAAAGTTAGGTTTAGCAGCCGCCTTTTTCCCTTTTGAATTGCGTTTACGTAACGCCTTGTTTTCTGCTTTATTTATTTTGCTCTCATCGTAAGAGTCACTTGCTATTGGGTTAGTTTCATACTGACGAACAGTCTCCCATCCCCCTTCGCTGCTGTCGGCGATTTTGATAAGTTTATTTCGCCTTTTGGTCTTATCAATTACTTCTTTGATAGTATCTCGTGCATAATCAACTTTTGAGTTATCCATTGCCCAAATGGATTGTGTGAGATCTTCTAAAAATTCAGTGTTAAGAAGGAATTGAACTTTATTCCCCTCGTATTTCCAATTATACTGGGATTCAGTTTTTAACTTTTTAACTTGGGAAGCATCAGAAACAGTAGCCCCGTGAACTTCTTGTCTTAAATCGGAAATGTCTTTCCTTAAACTATCGTTAAATCCACCTTGCGTTTTAACAGCTTGCATCACATCACTAAGTGAAACCTCACGGTCATGCACATTTAACTCCTCATTTTCAGCCATTACCAACAATTTAATTTACTAAGTATTTAGAAGAGGACCGATCGCTTTGGCGCTGTCGTGCTGAATGACCGAAACCCCCGTTTCGGCGGGAAACTGACCACACGATAGGTGCGACACCTATATACATCATGAAAAGACAAGAGAAAATAATTTCACTCTAATTCACTACGTTCAACCGTATGAAATTATATATGCCTAATGTACAATAAGAGATTAATATTTACTCGATATATCTTTGGAGATTATACATCTTTTTGGTTTTATACATGTATGTCTCTATAGATGTCAAACATATTTCCCCGACAAAAAACGTAAAAACTTTAAAAAAAAAGCATCGACATATTTGAGTTAATTATCAAAGTAGATAAATGAAGTGTTTGCCTAACCTATTATGTAAAACGATAATTGACGTCATTAGTAAGTTTAACAGGTAAATATAGATGATTTTATTTACTCTCTTGAACGTTTACAGGTTCAACAATGTATTTAAACCTGATGGTTTTATTTATAACTGCATCATTTTGAGAAGGAATTCGATAGCACCAAACAAACTGTAAATTTTACTGAATGAAATTAATTTTTTAAATTTGAAGCCTTTTGTCTGACTCAACTTTTTGTATTATGTATTTACCTGCTCATCAGCTGAGTTTTTTAAAACATCGGAAAACAGTTCAGCTATGACTGAAAGTAAAATAAAACAATTAAAAAATTAAGAAATATCTAACAAATCTAGCATTAATTCCAATTTTAATGTGTTACAGTAAAACCATGTATTGACTACCTATCATTGAAACGGTCTATATAGATTATAACAAGATCATGTAAAAAAACTATTATAGCAGCTTTGACCAAAATTATTTCACAGAAATAAAGTGAACAAGTGTTATCTTAAACCAGTCGTTTAACTACATTTGGAGATCAATTTCAACAAACAAACATAAAACCAAGCGAGAAGGAGTTGCATAATATGCCATAAAAAAATTATGATGTTTGATAACTAACGTATTATAAATTGTGGTGATTTTAGAATTTGCGAAATAATAAATTCTTGATAATTGAATGCACTATTTCGTCTCCAAGTGTTTGAAGATCATAAATTCTAGCCGTCATAAGAGTCTGCAAAATAATGCATATTTTGCCAAAGAGTTTGTAAGTGGAAAATGTAAACCACATGTTCATGATGTTAGTACTCAAAAGCATTTTTTCACGGAAGATAAATTTCTATAGACAATTATCAGGGAAGGTTGGTACTTGCTATAGAAAGTCCGAAAGCTAGTTGAAAATTGACCACTATGTACGAGTTAAATGTGTACTAATACTTAGTTTAGAAGACCAAGTGTTATATACATATTTTCGTTATAAAAAATGGTTGCTAGTTCACAGTCTGGTATCTGTATCACTCCGGAATCGGAAAGGGTTATTCCGTATCCGGACTGATATTAACTCTCTCTCATTTTCTTGTCGATGAGGGTAGCAGAAGTTACTATTATTTGAGTGCAAAATATTACAACAAAAACTATCTTATTCGTTATTATATGTGTCCTTAATATACAAAGTCCTCCGAGTAAACGAAATTTAAATTACCAGGGACAGCAACACAACAACGGGTTGTCCAATTCGCCATGTTAGTGTACAGGCCGGGTCATTATACACATTTGTAAAACCTAGATACCATAATTATGATTGTGGTCTAGTTTGGTTACATTTATACCAGTAGTTTCAGAGGATAACATTTTAGTAAAAGTTAACTGAGGACGACGGACGACGGACGCCAAGTAATGAGAAAAGCTATATTTGCACAATGGGCTAGGTGAGATAAAAAAAAATGTGTTACAAATTAAAAAGAAAATATCAACAAAACAGTACCTATGTGAAATTTCCGTTTTTAAAGTCGTATGTTAAGCGTCATGTCTTTCCAATATAGGACGAAAAATACATTGAGAAATGAATATACAGAAAAAAATCTACTTACACTTAGATAAATCAATGATAGTTTTTAGCTGCTTATGAAAAGTTCATTTATGTTTTACCTTGAGAAAAGTCAATTGTTTATTCGTCTGAAAATTCCAGACTAATAGTATCTGTTAACTGGGACGACAATAATGACGAGAAAATATCGTTTGAGGTTTGCTGAAATAGATAGAAAATATTAAGTATCAAAGCTACTGATGAACACCAGAACTGATTTTATTAGAGTTAAAAATTAAAATGTTGAAAATATAACCCATATCCAAACATATTTCATCTGACAACTATGAATATCGAACACTGAACACCTTTAGTCTTTCTTCTAAACAATACTATGATAAAAATCATTAGTTGTAACATACGACAGATGTAGATGCACCATAATTGGCGTATGCATTTCTGAGGATATCAAAGATTTTCCAGACCTTCTTGCATTCATTTCTATGGACCCCAGGGATCTATCATTTTCTCCTATAAAATATAAAATAAAATAAAATATTATGTCTTTAGAAAATGAAACTCCTATCCCTTGCAAATTTGAACATCAAAAACATTTTGAGGAATGAAGAGTAAAAGTCACATATATCATACGTAAACTGTTATCGCAGAGATATGTCTCGCTGTTTTGTAATGCAAATTTTGAAATTAAAATAGCAACACTTTATCATGTTAATTTTGTAAATATTCAAACTCAATAAACCATGACTGAAGGAAAATGGCTAAACAGTCTCCTTGGAAATGAGATGTGACAATTCTTATACAACTGTATACCAAATACCATTGGCTGATCATACGAAGTTCCCCTTAAACAAACCTAAACACACACTTATACATGTAAACTAAGCAAAATTTCAAAGTCAATTAATTATAACTGAGGGGATGGGGTCGGATAATCTCCATGGTAATGAGATGTGCCAATGATAATACAACTGCATATCAAATATCACTGATCTACCACTCGTGGTTCTCAATAAACCGACTTTAGCACAAATTAATACATGAAAACTAAGCAAAAGTTTAAAAGTCAATAGACCACTACTGAGAGGGCGGAGCCAAATAATTTCTTGGAACATATACAACTGCATACCAATTTAGCATTAACTTACCACTATTCGTTCCCCATAAACTAACCTAATCACAAACTAATACATGAAACATAAGCAAACATTTCTGAGTCAATAAATCATAACTGAGGGGACAAAGCCGAAAAATCTCCATGGTAATGAGATTTGCCAATACTAATACAACTGCATACTAAATATCTTTGACTTACCAATAGTGATTCACCATAAATTAGACATAATCACAAACTTATACATTGTTGACGAAACAGCATACATATGTCTCGCTTTTTTACTCCGTCAAGCGAGACAGAGTTCTGTATTCATTTAAAGGCAAATACATAAATGTAACTTCATTTAGGCCATGAAAATAAATGTTCACTTTCAACAAACGACAGGGTAAAATAAAAATCCAAAAAGGTCAATTTTATTAAACATATGACTACAAAAATGATCTTTGGCAATTTAGATTGCTTAAAACATTGTAAGTGTTTGATATAAACGCAAGTGGTTTTACTATAGTTATGATTGATTTTTTAATAATTTTATATACACGTTAGGTATAGTGTCCGGCTAGGATCGTGGTTTTTTTAGTGATTTGATCGGGTTTTTTCGAGTGTGACCACTTTTTTTTCGAGTGAATATGATAAAAAATGTAAACAAACAGACTTCTTTTCTAACAAGACGTGATATAGAAGCTTGAGCTTGATATAGAAGGTTATACATGATATGTTAGTATTTGAGATATAAAGATAATATCATTATGACATTGCTTTTCGTTAAAAAAGTGAAATTTAGCCTTGAAATGCTTTTATTCCGAAATACCGAATAAAGCCATTTTCTTACACATACCAATGCAAATGTCGTCGGAAATGCATACATTGAATCTATATATCATTAGATGTACAGACACTTTACAAAAACTATTGTTATTGCACTGAAAACGACATTTTGAAACTAAATTCAGTTTTCATGTCCGGGTTTTTTCGAGAGCAGTCCGGGCTTTTTCGAGTGTGTCCTTTTTGTATCGAGCGATTATACACATTTCTTATAGCTAAAAATGTTATGTGTTTACGTTTAAAAACTATGAAATAAAGTCTTAAATTAAGTACTTTCAAGACATATGGTGTATCAACACTTGCATTTTATAAACAAGTATCGTTCATTTGTATATATTCTTTTTCTCACATCTTATGAATTGCATGTACAGTATATATCCGTGATGTCAACAATCTAATATGAGTGATCCGGACTATATAAGTATTTGGACCTCATAGGGATAACTATTATTGAACAGCAACTTGTCGACTTGGAATCTAATTGGGATATACAAGTACCTGGCCACGTCCACTTTTATTTTTGTCCATCTGATGCCCTTTTCAACTGATTTTTATAGTTCATTCTTATGTTGTACTGTTATACCACTGTCCCAGGTTAGAGGGAGGGTTGAGATCCCGCTAACATGTTTAACCCCGCCACATTGTGTATGTATGTGCCTGTCCCAAGTCAGGAGCCTGTAATTCAGTGGTTGTCGTTTGTTTATGTGTTACATATTTGTTTTTCGTTATTTTTTTATATAAATAAGGCCGTAAGTTTTCTCGTTTGAATTGTTTTATATTGTCATATCGGGGCCTTTTATAGCTAACTATGCGGTATGGGCTTTGCTCATTGTTGAAGGCCGTACGATGACCTATAGTTGTTAATGTATGTGTCATTTTGGTCTCTTGTGGACAGTTAACGTTGTCTCATTGGCAATCATACAACATCTTCTTTTTTATGTGATAAAGAGTTTAATCATTGATACTATGGTCGGACAGAAAACAGATACACTCAGATTAAAAAAATTAATTGAAAGACAATTGGTTTCAACTTGTAACTTGTGCTGTTTTGGGTAGCCTTTGAACTATAAAATTAATACGTTTCATGTAACCGTCGTTGTTATAGATAAGTTATTTGTGTCGTTTCTAATGTATACCTATATGGTCCCAATACTCATATGGTCCGGTTCGTTATTAACCAAATGAGTATTATATTCGTCTGTTGAACAATAGTTGTCGTTTGTTTATGAAATTGATAATACGTGTTTCTCGTTTCTCGTTTTTTATATAGATTAGACTGTTAGTTTTCCCGTTTGAATGGTTTTTGAACTAGTTATTATGGGGGCCCTTTATAGCTTGTTGTTCGATGTGAGCCAAGTTCCCGTGTTGTAGGCCGTTCATTGACCTATAATGGTTTACTTTTATAAATTGTTATTGAATGGAGAGTTGTCTCATTGGCACTCAAACCACATCTTCCTATATCTATCATAAAGTCCGACCATACGCGTACAGTTAGTTTGACCATATGAGTACTCATATGGTTGTGACCATACGCGTATGGTCCTTCCTTATATCCATAAGCATAGAAAATTCGAATTGAGACGTACATACATTTATGTTACCTCCTATACATTTCTAGGAATGTGATATGTTAAAAGCGCTCTCGTGGAGACCGTGTATATTTCATATTAGGTTAGTAGGGAGGCGGGCTTATCTCATACACGGTTAGTACTGGTGTTACGTCCCTTTATATTCCATATAAGGTAGTAGGGAGACGGGGCTTATTTCATACACGGTTAGTGATGGTGTTGCGCCCCTTTATAAAAGCAAAACGGTACTGAGAAAAAATCGTAAAGGTTTCAACAAACGAAGAAACTGATGATTAAGATAAATTCATAAAACACATTTAAACCTAACAAGTTGTTGTTGTTGGTATCTGTTTTTGTAGGATCAACAGTATTTAAGACTTGCTCATTTTGATAGGTCACTAGTTCTAAATTTCACAAGTTAAGATAGTCGGTAAGATGAATTCGTTAGATAGTGTGCTAGTGAACTTATACGGTATATATTGGGTCAGTAAATTGCATATGGGATTCGCTCTCACCCCATATGGAATTTACTGACCTCATACATACCGTATTAGGTCACTAGCACACTATGTAACTTATAATATTGTATAGGATGAGATACATGTTTGTTTTTAAAAGTGTATACATCTTAGATATTTCATTAACTATTCGTCTTGGACCTTGTATTATTTATTTTATTGTTTAAGAAATGGAAACCGAAAATGACTAAATGCTACATCTGTGAGGAGAAATCTGATTATACAAATGTAATAATTGGTCATACAGCAACTAAACACTTTGATAACTTCCCTTCAATAAATGAAAAGTGTCTAAAAAGTGGAAATTATGAATATTAATCAAGATATTACAATGTTGTTTTAAGTGTCGTTCGAAGCACAGGACAATCTAGCTGGTGATAACATATAATATACATATTTTGTATTTGTCTATAATTGCTAAAGGATCATATTTAGGCATTGTTGATTTTATCTGAATTTTATTCAAATTTTGTGTTCAATGGCAATAAGAATGGGGTGGATTCAGTGTGTGTTTATTTTATGTTTTTTTTTTATTAATAGGTTTCGTTTATTAATCTCCGGAGATCACCACAAGAAATATGATTAACTGTAAAATCAAAAGTAGCATGAAATGAACTTAAAATGAATATGAGTTCCCTGCATTATGTTCTGACACCGTTTTGTTAAGGATCAAGTAATTTCTAAATGGACACTGGAAAGCAGTTGTTTAACGCTCTCCAAACAGAAAATTTGCATTAAATTGAAAAAAGATTCATTTTGATGTTTTTGTAACTTATTGGGAATATGATATTGTCCTTCACTTAATTACAGTTATATAAGTCATTTTTCAAAGTCTAGAATACATTTTTTCTTATTCAAATTTTCTGTAAAAAAAACCCGGACTATTTGTCTAAAAACTCGGACGATTTCACACTTGCTCTCGAAAAAAACCGGACAATAACAAACACTGATTTTTTTTTAATTAAATACAAGGAAATTGTGCTTCTTTGTTGATCAAAACAGATTTAGTATTTAATATAAGATGGGTAGTAATGTTAAAACCTGTTATAATTACGAAATAGCAGTTCATTGAACTTATCGCATGTTTTATCACTCGAAAAAGCCCGAACTACACTCGAAAAAAAAAAATGGACCAATCACTCGCAAAACCATGATCCTAGCCGTACACTATACCCCCGTGATATAGCAATTGTGGGAAATGTTTACTCTGTCATTTTTTTCTTACGAGTTGAGTGTCAATGCATGAACTTATAAAGGCAATAATAGTACACCGCTGTTCAATAACCATAACTACATGCGATTTAACTGAAAGAAATCCGGGTCAAAAACCAAAACTAAAGGAAACACGTCAACTATAAGAGGAATACGGAACAACAGAAACAATGAACTGTTACAAAAACAAATGCCAACGTTGTTATATATAATTGATCTATGTGATAACAACTGCCATATTACTGACTTGGTACATGTCGTTTTAATTCTATACCGATTAACAACAATATATAATGCCTTCATATCTAACATACTTTTGAATACAAGATTATAATACACACCAGGAAATGCTTGCTCTCAATTTTTCCACTCTTGAGTAGAGTTCATGAATTATGACATATTTATTGATAGCAATATATATACCTTATATCTGACAAAGCTTTTTAATTACAAAATATCAAAAAAGAGATGAATTAGGTAAAATTACTCACAGCAGATGTCTCCAAGCCTGTATAATTTTGAGTTATGTGGTTGTACATATATTGATGTATTTGTTTAGCGTAGGCTACAGCATCGCTTATATTAGTTAAGTTTAACGAATTTGTGCTTCTCGAATCTTCTAAGCTACCTAATTGTATAAGCAAAATATTCAGGCAAATCATCAAGTTTCCAATTCAAAATGTGAGCACAAATATTTATTTGTTCTAATAGTCTCGAGTCATCTTTTCTTATAAAATAAGAGGATTGTGTATTCATTCGCAAAAATAAGGGTTTTTTCTCTTCTAAAGTCACGACATTTCCCGATTTTTTTTCTTTTGGAAATGTTATTTATTCATAAAAGTGCTTCTGTAGACATAAAACAAGATGATCATTATAATCTGTTACTATAGTTTTCTTAGTTAAATGGAAATTTGAGAACTATTTTATCAAGGTACCATTAACAGACAGATTCTGTTTTAATCTTTCGTTACCGGGGCAGATACAGCTTTGCTCATATCCATTCCAGAGCCAATACGGAAATATCAAGATAATAATACGTACTTAATAAATTACTTATGTGCATTATATATATAATTGCTAAATGTTTCATGCTGACCAAATCATAATAACATCATTAACGGTTTACTATCTTTATTTTACATTGAATATACAGAGCACGGATGTTTGGTTATCTGTGATTTATGAAGCAAAATATATTGTATTTCCCATTAGTGTCTTATTTGGTGGTGACATGGATATCAATAATGTGGTCATTTTTATAAATATCCTGTTTACAAACCTTTAAATTTTTCGAAAAACTAAGGATTTTCTTACCCCAGGCATAGATTACCGTAGCCGTAATTTGGCACAACTTTTTGGAATTTTGGATCCTCAATGCTCTTCCAACTTTGTACTATTTGGCTTTATAAATATTTTGATGTGAGTGTCACTGATGAGTCTTGTGTAGACAAGGCGCGCGTCTGGCGTACTGGGTTGTAGTCCTGGTACCTTTGATAACTATTTAAACCACTGGGTCGATGCAACTACTGGTGGAAGATTCGTCCCCGAGGGTATCACCAGCCCAGTAGTCAACATTTCGGTGGTGACATTAATATCAATAATGTGGTCATTTGTATAAATATCCTGTTTACAAAACTTTAAATTTTTCGAAAAACTAAGGATTTTCTTATCCCAGGCAAAGATTACCTTAGCCGTATTTGGCACAACTTTTTGGAATTTTGGATCCTCAATGCT
Organism: Mytilus galloprovincialis; assembly: GCF_965363235.1. NCBI lineage: Eukaryota > Metazoa > Mollusca > Bivalvia > Mytilida > Mytilidae > Mytilus > Mytilus galloprovincialis. The sequence continues at coordinate 74,127,855 of NC_134845.1, read as the reverse complement.
CTTCAACTTTGTACTTGTTTGGCTTTATAAATATTTTGATGTGAGCGTCACTGATGAGTCTTGTGTAGACGAGGCGCGCGTCTGGCGTACTGGGTTGTAGTCCTGGTACCTTTGATAACTATTTACACCACTGGGTCGATGACACTGCTGGTGAACGTTTCGTCCCCGAGGGTTTCACCAGCCCAGTAGTCAACATTTCGGTGGTGACATGAATATCAATAATGTGGTCATTTTTATAAATATCTTGTTTACAAAACTTTAAATTTTTCGAAAAACTAAGGATTTTCTTATCCCAGGCATAGAGTACCTTAGCCGTAATTTGGCACAACTCTTTAGAATTTTGGATCCTCAATGCTCTTCAACTTTGTACTTGTTTGGCTTTATAAATATTTTGATGTGAGCGTCACTGATGAGTCTTGTGTAAACGAGGCGCGCGTCTGGCGTACTGGGTTGTAGTCCTGGTACCTTAGATAACTATTAACACCACTGGGTCGATGCCACTGCTGGTGGACATTTCGTCCCCGCGGGTATCACCAGCCCAGTAGTCAACATTTCGGTGGTGACATGAATATCAATAATGTGGTCATTTTTATAAATATCTTGTTTACAAAACTTTAAATTTTTCGAAAAACTAAGGATTTTCTTACCCCAGGCATAGATTACCTTAGCCGTAATTTGGCACAACTTTTTTGAATTTTGGATCCTCAATGCTCTTCAACTTTGTACTTGTTTGGCTTTATAAATATTTTGATGTGAGCGTCTCTAATGAGTCTTGCGTAGACGAGGCGCGCGTCTGGCGTACTTGGTTGTAGTTCTGGTACCTTTGGTAACTAATTATGGTAACATCAACCTTTCAGAAATGTTTAGTGCAGTCATCCTTTTCTCTAATAGCGATTTTTTTAATCGAGGATCAACAGCTTTATATTGATGTTTACAATTTCAAAATATGTATAATTAAAATTACAAAACAGAGTGTGCTTTGTAGTAACTTATTTCAGCATTAAACTATTACTTGCTTATAGTATTTTATTTCATAAAAAACATTCATTTACTTACTAGATTACTATCGTCAACCTTAACAAATGATGATTTTCATCGCATATTATCGATTCCTTTACAAGATAGTATTATCATTTTGACAACCAGCATGCAATGTAACGTTACTGCATGCTTACCACATTAAAAAAAATTGCATATTCCTATATATTTTCATACATTGTCTACACCGATTATCAAGTTAAAGATTCTAAAGCATTTACAATAAATCATATATCATTATGCTGAATTCACTAAATCAATTGTGTTTGAACATCTGAAAAGTTGCCTAAAGAACGTACTTTCAGTAGAGTTGACTTTTAATGAGGGAAATAAATCATCATTACGATATAACAAAACCACATCATGTAATGAAACAACTACATTACGTTAAGTCACATACACATCAAGTAATGTTAAAACCACATTGACTAATGACACAACCATATTAAATAATGGTGAAACCCCATCGATTAATGACAAAACTATATTGAGTAATGACAAAACTATCAAGTCAAAACGAAACCATATCGTGTAATATCGAGATATCATTAAGTAATGACTATTCCATATTGAGTTATATTAAAACATCATTACGTAATGTCAAAACCATATTAAGTAAAGACAAAACAACATCAAGTAATATCAGAGTTCCACATAAGACAGATGTGGCGTTCCATAGACTTCCTTCACCTGCCTTGGGTATACTACTACTACTACTACTACTACTACTACTACTTCTACTACTACTACTACTACTACTACTACTACTACTACTACTACTACTACTACTACTACTACTTGTAAAACTACATGACATCCTTAATAGCAAGTTTCCATGACGTGGCATCTTTTTTTTCTGACCATACCTATTCAATGAACAGAAATATATATCACTTGTTTGTTATAATTCGTATTACGGTCATGTAATACAAAGCCTTATCAACATTTCTAGGTTACTAACTTCCTAAGAGTTGTCCCCTACTGGATTTACAAGTATCTTACACATTTGATTTGTCTACTTGTATGGGGATCACAAAATTTCAGAAGATGAAATTTAGTTATATTTACAAGTCCTTTCAAAATATAACTTGTAGAATGTCTTTCATTGTTATAACTTGTAGAATGTCTATTACAGATAGTTATTACTTGTAAAATGTCTTAGGGTTATAACTCTAAGAATGTCTTTCAAAGTAATAACTTGTAGAATATCTTCGGATTTTTACCTGCACAATGTCTTTTATAGTTATAATTTGTAGAACTTGGCAGTGACAACTCGAAGAATGGCTTTCAAATTAATAAATAATAGAAAGTCTTTCAGTTATAACTCTTCAAATTTCGTAAATAGTTATAACTTGTAGAAATCTTACAAGTTAGAACTTGTAGAATGTCTTTGAATTGTAACCTATAGAATGTCTTTCATAGTTTATAAGTTGTTAAAAGTCTTTGAGTTAAATTTCTTAGATGTCTTTCATAGTAGAAATTCTGTCAGAGTTATATTACCCCCGTAGAATGTCTTTTATAGTTATAACTTGCAGAATGTCTCTGAGTTGAAACTTGTAGAATGTCTTTGACAGTTACAAATCATAGAAATTCCTCCATATTCAAACCTTGTAAAATGTCTTTCATAGTTATAACTTGTAGAAAGTGCTGCATAGTTATAACTTGTAGATTTTTTTCAGTGTCAGTGTTATAAATTGTAGAATGCCATTAATGTCTTTGGTAGTTATAACTTGTCGATTGTCATTCGGTGTCAGTGTTTTAAATTGTAGAATGACTTTATGTCTTTGGTAGTTATGACTTGTATAATGTCTTTCAGTGTCAGTGTTATACATTGTAGAATGACTTGATGTCATTGGTAGTTCTTACTTGAAGAATGTCTTTAAGTGTCAATAAATAAACTCCTCATAGATGCCAGGACTAAATTTTATATATACATAATGTACGCCAGACGCGCGTTTCGTCTACAAAAGACTCATCAGTGACGCTCGAATCCAAAAAAGTTTTAAAAAACCAAATCAAGTACGAAGTTAAAGTGTTATAAATTGCAGAATGCCATAATGCCTTCGTTAGTTATAACTTGTAGAATGTCTTAAAGTGTCAATGTTATAAATTGTAAAATTACTTGATGTCTTTGGTAGTAATAACATGTGGAAAGTTTCACCACAGATCTGCTGTAAATGCAGATCCTCTCCACATGTGTTTGTATGCAGTTCGAGAAAGATTTTATTTCAATTCGGGACCCATTTGATCCTAAATGACATAATGACTATTATACTATTCTATACACAGTTAAATTGAATATGAAGTGAATACAAACAGACTCACCAAGAAAAAAATAAAGTTGAGTTTAGGAAACCCCTGCTAAAATGAATTTTCGTGCAGTTCAAACGCCCTGACGGACGCCATACGTCGCAGATTTTTATATTTCAAATTTGAAGATAAGCTGATAATATTATGAATAGATACCAGGTTAACAGAAAATACTAATTTGTTTTTAACGATTTATCTGTTTGATTCAAACAGATGAAATAGATATATCATATAAAATTTTCTTCGATATTGAAACATTCATCTGAAACGTCTGATCAATATAGAAAAATAGTAAATCAAAAACATATTCCCAAGTAGACCCTAACAGAAATAATATAAATTCTTTAACTTTTTTTTTTATCAAAACACAATACATGGATTTTATCACCTTTTGACAAAGGCAAATGATATAAAACTTTGATTGAAATTTTGATTTTTTTTTGGAGGGCATATGATTTATAATAGGATAACACACATTTCAACATACATGTATTAACAAATTACAGAATTTGTGTTGAATTATTAGATAAAATGAATTCAATAAATTACATGTTTAACTCTTAAAAGTAAAGAGTTGTTTCGTTGGCAATCTTACCATATCCTCTTATATGTAAAGCTTTTAGATAAGCATTATTTGTTTTGGAAGATTTTTTCGTCTAGCCCTGATATAGAAAAAAGAAGGAAATATCAGATAATTTTTTTTTTATTCAACATGTACCTCAATAAAAAAAAACCACACAACATAACAAAACAAAAGACATTTTATAGGTCACTTTATAGTTTTTAAAAATAGACCAGCGTTAATGCATGTCAAGCTATAAATAGCCCACATTTGATTTGTAGTGTATTATAGAAGTGTATATATAATACAAAAGTTCCTAATCTATTATAGTAACAGTTGTTATGGTCCAAAGTAAAATCTGGACATATATCTAAAACAGAAAAAAATAAGAACTTGCATTTTAATCAATGTAGTTTTACAATTATCTATAATATCTAGTTATCATAGTTACTGTAACAGTTGTTATGGTCCAAAGAAAAATCTGGACATATCTAAACTAGAAAAAGAAGAACTTGCATCTTATTCCATGTAGTTATACAATTATGTAAGATATCTTGTTCAGTGTATACATATCTATACTGAACACACATTTATATCTTTAGCTCAACATATATATTAACTCAGTAGTTTATAATGGTTATTAGATATAGGAAGATGTGGTGTGAGTGCCAATGAGACAACTCTCCGTCCAAATAACAATTTATAAAAGTAAACCATTATAGGTCAATGTACGGTCTTCAACACGGAGCCTTGGCTCACGCCGAACAAAAAGCTATAAAGGGCATAAAAATTACTAGTGTAAAACCATTCAAACGGGAAAACCAACGGTCTAATCTATATTAAAAACGAGAAACGAGAAACACGTATAAATTACATAAACAAACGCACGGCCGACACTCAGCTAACCGAGAGTTTGGTCGGTTAATCTATATTGAGTATGCGGCTATATCGGCGGTTGGTCTGTTTATCGGGTTGGCTAAAGTCTGTTAATCAGGTGTTATCGAGAAAATCATTGCAAGGTCAGTATGTTTCATTGTATAACTTTTTAATTACATTTATATCATAAAACTATTCATGTCTGACAAAACGATTTGGAGTACTGAATCCGGTGGTGTAATTATTTTTTTTCTAGCTTCAATAAACGATCTATAAAATGAAAAGGCGAGTTACTCATCAGTAAATTTATACACATTTTACACACACAAAATGAACACAAAAATGACAAGTTGGTTGAGTTTACTTGCATGCAATATTTTGAACATCGATAAAAGACAGGCATTATGTTTGTTTACCATATTAACATCAATATGTGAAAAATCTACACGAAAAACTGTATTTTGGTGACATAAATCAATTTTTGATAAAAATGTGGTCTGTTAATGGGTCGGATTGTTGTCGCTTTGACACATTCCCCATTTCCTTTCTCAATTTTACCTTTGTATTTCGACGTACTACAAACTGATGCATCGCGCTTTGAACGATTGCTAAGCGTTCCTATGGCATGCAACTAACGTATACCGACTTTGTCAATTTTCTCTGTACGTTTGGTGCACGCCGGTCTATACGCCAATGTGTGACGCCGGCATAAGGTAATCTATTCCTGAGGTAGAAAAGCCTTAGTATTTCAAAGAAAACGCATGGAATTTAACCAGCTGCATTGCAACACATGACAGATTCATAGATGTTACAGACTTTGAACAGACAAAAAAATAAGGCTGATTGATAACTTGGCGTAAATAATAAATTCGTGCGAATTCGAGCGGCCAATCAGTCCATATAACGCTATATTGAAGTGACACACCCTTCAATGAAATGCAAAGAAATAAAATTAAAATAAAAGTTTTCTTTCTATAAGGATACTGTTGCACCGTATTGTAATTTTTTCGTCACAAGTACATCTCATTTTTTTCAATGTGAAAATATAAACTAAAGGTAGTAAGACTATTGTCGTGGCTAAATAACTCTTAACTGACACGATTTAAATTGTCCAACCCATTTACGGACTGTATTCCCCTAATATTCATTAAAATGTGGTATAACTCAACTTATATGACAATTATGAAATATTTATCAATGACAATTATTTTTTTAGAACCAAAGTACTATTTTGTGTCCTTTAAATCATATAAAAATGTTTTTTTAGCCTTTTATCCAAAATATTGCTATCCGTACAAGCATAAAAACCACATACTTGCGAGACGCCTTTTCGTTTTACTTAAAACTGCGCAGGCTATGCATTTTTTTTTACTGGTGGAAAATGTTCTATGATAGATATCATTTTGTCAGACACTTTTCTTTTTTTGATGTGGTTCTCATAATATGGCAAAAATCTGTATATTTAACAGAGTTTAACATTAAATTGTGAGTTTTACTCTTAACAGACGTATAACCAACACGATTAACAGACCAACCGCCAATATAGCCGCATACTCAATATAGATTAACCGACCAAACTCTCGGTTAGCCGAGTGTCGGCCGTGAAACGACAAATACTTTGCAAACATTTGCAGCGGGATAAAACGTTTTACATCTTAATACATATGTATTTGTGTTTATTTCATATCTATATATATATATCCGTTTGTTCCCGTGGTAGGTTTGTATTGTATGGAAATAAGGCGATGGATATGATTGCAAACGAGAACAAAATAATATCAATCAGACCACAGAAGGAGAATGTAAACCAAAACAGTTCAAAAACAATGCAAATAGAGAAGACAAAAGACTTGATTTATGCTAATCACAACAAACGGATGACAAGTATTGGAGACAGTAGAATTAACAACGATTGGATCAGTGGGTCTTGAGACGTGATCATGTATTTGACGATTTAAACATGTATGCAGCTTTTCTTTATCGACGTATCAAGATCAAAAGGTGAGGAAAATTATCTAAAACACTGTTTTAACAGCAAATAACTTTTAACAAAGTTATATGGTCCCTGCTTCAAATAAGAAATTAACTTAAACTATAGAAATACCTAAAAGTATTTTACACTTGAATTTGTAAATTTTTGATTAAAAATGATTAATTAATGAGGAATCAGAAAATAATTTAGTGAATTGGTAAATGGACAATTGGTCCCACTTCATTTAACAGTGAGCACATCTCTGGTCAAGGTTTAGTTGCTCTGCTTTCTAAATTAATTTAAACACGTTTTTTATTGGTCAAGCAGTACAGTAATTTATATTGGATAAAAGTTTCAATTTAAAAGTAGAACTCACTATTGATTTTCACTTTTCAGAAACACCAGAAAACAGGTAGTCAACATTTTAATAATTTAGAACTTTTATGTTTAAATATGTCTTAGTTTGTCGTCGTAACTTCTATCAGCGTAGCTAATTTGTTAAAGAACATTGTGTTGCGTCTTTTGTTCTTTTTTCAAAACCCTCCCTCCCATTCCCTTAAGGTGGAATATGTTTGTATGAGGCGGGTATGAACTTTATATTTCATTTGTATTTCATAGAATTTTTAATTTGTTAAGCTTCATTCTTTAAATTTATTAAGATACTACTTAGTAGTTCTTTAATTCAGAGTTTATTTGTCAGTTATAATCTATGATCACTTTGTATTTCATTTGTATTATATTCTTGACATATGTATATATAATTATGACTACCTGCAAAGCCTAAATAAAAGTTTTTATTTAAACAGAAAAAAAAAGAAAAAAAAATGATTATGATTATGAAGACCAAGAAATCTGTGATATGTTAGAATTTGGTTGGCCTTTAGGTTTTGATAGAAAATTTGAAGAATTTGGAAACAGTAAAATTGTCAAAAATCATACTGGGGCAAGAAATTTTGCTAAAGATATTGATAAATATATTAAAAAGGAGGTAGGCTATGGTGCTATACTAGGTCCTTTTGCATCAAACCCATTTAATGATTTTTTGGTAATATCTCCAATGAATTCTGTGCCAAAAGCAAACTCGGAAGAAAGGAGAGTTATCATGGGAATTTTTGGGTAAATCAGTCAATGATGGAATTGATAAAAATGTTTATTTAGGTAAACATATATCCATTATCCTAATGTGGATAATTTTATTGAAATTATTAAAGAAAAAGGGAAATTCTGTAAATTGTTTAAAAGGGACTTGCACAGAGCGTATAGACAAATTCCAGTAGACCCAAAAGACTATAATTTAATTGGTTTTACCTGGAAAGGTCATTATTTTGTTGATAGAGTTTTACCTATGGGTTTAAAATCAAGTGATTTTATTTGTCAGTCAGTGACTAATGCTGTCAGATTTATAGCCAAAAAGCATGATATATCTTTGATAAATTATTTAGATGATTTTGCTGGGGCTTAAATTAGTGAAAAAGCAGATATTTCATATACAAAATTGAAATGGGTTTTAGATAGCTGTGGTTTGGAAGAATCTGTAGAGAAAGCTAGTAGTCCTTCTCACAGAATGAGCTTTTTAGGTGTTTGGTTTGATACTGAGAAAATGACTATGGAAGTCACTCCTGATAGATTAGTGGAGATTTTCGACTTAGTGTCATTTTGGTTAAACAAAGACACAGCATCTTTAAAAGAAGTACAGTCCTTAATAGGAAAACTGAATTTTATTGCTAGTTGTGTTCGACCAGGTCGTATCTTTATATCAAGAATTTTAAATTTTCTTAAGGAGTTTAAAAATGAGGATTGTATTTTAGAGGTTTCCGTGGAATTGAAGCATGATCTTTTCTGGTGGTCAGAATTCTTGGAGATATATAATGGTGTTTCACTGTTAAATCTTCAAGAGTGGACAGCACCAGACGAGTATATGGCTTCAGATGCATGTTTGGTTGGTTGTGGAGGAGTTTCGAATGGACAGTTCTTTCACTGTGTGTTTCCAGATTTTATTGTACAGCAAAACTTACATATAAATGCTTTGGAATTATTGTCAGTTATTGTTTGTTTGAAATTGTGGGGACAGAGAGGCAGAAAGATATGTATTCAGTGTGACAATATGGTTTCAGTTCAAGTTATCAATCAAGGGAAATCAAGGAGTCGTTTTTTACAAGCTTGTCTTAGAGAAATATGTTTTATTTGTGCAATTAAAGAATGTGAATTAAGAGCTATTCATATAGACGGTATTGAGAATAGATTACCAGATATGTTGTCCAGATGGAGTTTGTCAGATATTTACCCTGTGCAGTTTAATAAAGCAATTGAAGGTAGAAATTTTCAACATGTTAATGTAGATTCAATTTTTTTCAGATCCTGTCACAATTGGTGAACTTAGTTTATCTGTAGATCTTCACATGCTTAAAACACGTACAAGCACAAGAATCTTTGAAATCTGCACACGCTTCAGGAACTAGAAAAAATTTGAAAATACAGTGGAAAGTCTTTTTCCTGTTTTGTCATTTTTATAATTTAAAGACCTTGCCTTGCGAGTTAAATACACTTTGCTTGTTTGCACAATTTTTAAGTAGATCATTCAAAAGTGTAGACTCGATCAGAAATTATCTGAATTGAGTTAAGGTGTTACATCTACTTTTTGATCTACCTTTTATTCATTTTGAGTCATTCTATTTTAGATTGTTTATGAAGGGATTAAAAAGATGCAATCCCCACACAGTTCGGACAGCTCTTCCAATTACACCTAGTATTTTATTAAAAATAAGGGAGGAATTAAATTTTGATGATGTCAATAGTTACACCTATTGGTGCATTTTTCTTTTTGCTTTCTATCTGATTTATAGAAAATCCAATTTGGTTGGGACAGTAGATGATAGCTCTAAATGTTTGCATAGAGAAAATATTTCAGTTTTTGAAGATTATTTACTAGTTCAGTTTCGTTGGTCTAAGACTATACAATTTGGGGAGAGAGTTTTAGAAATACCAATTGTTAAAAATTTATCCTCTCCGTTGTGTGCTTTTAGTGCATTTAAGGCCATGTGCATAAGCTTTCCTGCTTCAGCATCTTCCCCAGCTTTTCTTGTTATATCTGGTAGAAAAACTAAGCCAGTGTCCTACAATATGTTACAAAGTTTTTTGAAAAACATTGGGGAGAAAATTGGGTTAGATCCAACAAAATACTCTTCTCATAGCTTCAGAAGAGGAGGTGCAACTTGGGCATTCCAATGTGGTGTATCTGCTGAACTCATTCAATTACAAGGGGATTGGAAGAGTGACGCCTATAAATTGTATCTTAGATATGGTTTAAATGACAAGATGCAAGTCTCGTCAAAAATGATGGGTAGACTGTGGTATATGTTTTTTTATTTGGTGTTATAATTTGATTAGTTGATATTTTAAATTGTATTGTAGGTTTGAAGGCATGGGGTAAACCCAGTTTAGTTATATCAGATTCTATTTTAAAGAATCTTCCAGAGATGAGGAATACGCAACTTCAGGCCTTTGGGGGTCTGATCTGTGAAATGTTTTTAAGGAAAATAAAAAAACAGGGTATTCACCTGGTAACATTTTAACAATATAATTGTACATGTTGGTACAAATGATGTATTTAATATAAATGCTAATTTATTTGAAAAATACATTCGTGATATTATACATGAATTGAGGATTTGTAATCCAGATTGTGTTATTATTTTATCTTCTGTATTACCTAGACCATGTGATTTTAATCATTCTGAATTGTTCGTCATCAAGTTTAACAATGTTCTAAAACAGTTGACTTCCTCTCTAACTGATGTCAAATACATGCAATGTGAGAAGACTTTTTATAATAGAGTGAGAAAGCCAATTAACACTTTGTTTACAGTTGACAAATTGCAGTTGTCCACCACTGGTCTTAATAAGGTTTTTAGCTTTATAGCTAATACTCTTGCACATGTTTAAATCCTTTGAGGAATTTTGATTGTGTTTGAAATTTGATTAATAATTTAAATTAAATTGACTTGTAAATTGCAGCTTAATCTTAGAAGGTTACTCTTAATCTCCGCATGAGAGAGCGTAGACTTTTAATCCTGTTTTTTCTATTATTGTTGAGGGTTTACACTGTTGACTCTATCATGCATCCTTGTTAGTACAATGGTTAGTACACCTGTCCTTGTGATGGGGGATCGAGGTTCGAGTCCTCGACTTGGATTATAGAAGATGGTGTAGACTTACTCTCTTATTATTTTAGAATTATTATAAAAGTTGCAATTTGCAGTTTCTGAGATTTTTTTTTCTGGCGGACCTTCGGTTTGGCGGGTATGAAATTTATATTTCATTTGTATTTTTAATTTGTTATGCTTCATTCTTTAAATTTATTAAGATACTACTTAGTAGTTCTTTAATTCAGAGTTTATTTATCAGTTATAATCTAGGATCACTTTGTATTTCATTTGTATTATATTCTTGACATATGTATATATAATTATGACTACCTGCAAAGCCTAAATAAAAGTTTTTATTTAAACAGTATTTTCTTCTGAATTAATTTGTAAATTTTTGATTAAAAATGATTAATTAATGAGGAATCAGAAAAATAATTTAGTGAATTGATAAATGGACAATTGGTCCCACTTCATTTAGCAGTGAGCACATCTCTGATCAAGGTTTAGTTGCTCTGCTTTCTAAATTGATTTAAACACGTTTTTTATTGGTCAAGCAGTACAGTAATTTATATTGGATAAAAATTTCAATTAAAAAGTAGAACTCACTATTGATTTTCACTTTTCATTCGGGTTGTGAGTCCCGGATCATCACGGTTGTGTTTTTTGTAGCACCGCACTATACTTATTTATTGTTCATTTTCACATTTTCAGATTGAGTATCGACTTTTTTTTGTTGTATACAAGTAAGATTAATATAATCTTTTCAATAATAGATACTAATTTATTTTTGTTTAACCTTATTTACAGTATATATATAGTTTTTCTTTGTTTACCTTTGTCTTGTCCGCCATGATGGACGAGTCAAAAAATACTCAGTTCCGAACTGAGGATTTTTACAACGCATTGAGCAGTAGTGACCTAGAAACTACTGACAATGAAAGTCAACAGGGTCACTCATGGACAACTCAAGTTAAAAAACGTAAAAGAGTAGCAACAGGTTCCCCCGCTACCACCCATAACAACACAGTTATTAGAGTACCCTCCCTCCAAAATGCCCCCAACAAATATTTGCTCATAATAGCTAGTATTAACCCATCCATTAAACTTGGAAGACAAAACCCCATTAAAATTCAAAAGGCCCTATCGGATTCGGTAGGAGTTGCAAAAAATCTAAAGCAACTCGCAAACGGCAATTTACTAATCGAGTGCCAAGATAAACATCAATGGAAAGCCATCCAACAAAGAACCTCCATTGGTGAATGGTCGATTAGGTCAAGTTTGCCCAAATCGACATCATCAGCTGGAGTGATATACAACGTGCCGCTTGACTTCGATATTGAGGATGAAGACTTAAAATCAGTCATGAAAGGTCAAAAAGTTAGTAAGGCAACACGTTTAACATACTATGATAAAAATAGTAATACAAGAAAAACGTCAAGATCAGTCAAACTGATCTTTGATGTTCCAATACTACCCACAACCATAAATATTGGATTCAATAGTTACAAAATAAAGCTATATGTACCAAATCCCATCCAATGTTATAAATGTCAGGGATATGGGCATATGGCAGGTAATTGTAGCAATAAAAGAAAATGTAGGAAATGTGGTGAGGACCACCAATCCAATGAATGTAACACAGAATCCCCAAAGTGTGTAAATTGTAAAGGTGACCATCCATCGAACTATAAACTTTGTCCCTCAAGGGAACAACAAAAACAAGCTCTCAAGGTAGTTAAAAGAGACAACATCACCTTGCATGAGGCAAATAAACAAGTGAAAGCTAAGGCTAAAGCAAGACCAGTTGGTCAGCAACTAGAAGCTGAACATACTGATATCAAAAAAGGTTATAAAAACACCAATATAATAGACCAAGTAATCCCAATTATAAGTGTTGCAATGCTTAATATTCTTACATCCCAAACCCCAACAAGTGAACTTAATTTAGAAAAAGTTATTGGTTTCGTATCGATGGCAACCAAACAAATGTTTGGATTTGATTATGATGTTTCGAAAGGTCTTCAATTGGCCAATAGAGTAACAACAGATATGCTATAATGTTTTATACAAATCATAAAATATTAACAGAAGTAATGTTATATGTTCTATCTGTGCTTATAATGGCTAACTTTACTAGTTTACTAATATACAACATAATGTTCAGTATTGTTCATTGGAACTGTCGTGGTATTCACAATAATGCTGCAGAGTATATAGCTATGTCGCAAATAAAGCCCAATATAATATGCTTCCAGGAAACATGGTGTAAAAACGAGCAAGACCATCCACATGTAAATGGGTTATAAAATAGCTGATTTTTCTGTTCGTAATACTATATCACATGGAGGTACAGCAATATATGTCAGAGAAAACCTCCCATATCTGAAAAAGAATATTGATAGTAATTTAGAAATATCATGCATTAAATTTAATTTTGATAATAATGATATTACACTTGTCAATCTATAATATATTTGACCAAATAGAGGGAAAATTTTTACTGTGTGGAGACTTTAATGCCCACCACACTTTGTGGGGTGGTAAACATACAGATACTAAGGGAAGAGAGTTGTTCTCTTTCCTTGAGTATAAAGATATAGTACTTCTTAATGATGGTACAGGTACAAGGTGTAACCCCAGTACATTAGAACTGGCACCTATTGATTAGTAAAATAACATGGTCAGTTGACCTCACTAGTTCTTATGGCAGTGACCATCATGTTGTAAATATTAATTTTAGTCATAAACAAATACTAACTGATGATTCTGAATCAGTATATAATTATAAGAAAGCAGACTGGGAGGCATTCTCCAGCAAATGTAATGAACATTTGAGTCCTGACATGATTTCTGACAATATAGAAGAAACATGTTCAAGACTAACAAACAAAATACTCCAAATAGCTGGGGAGTGCATCCTAGTCAAATTAAAAAATAATAAACCCAAAAAACCACAAGTACCATGGTGGACACCTGAATGCACTAAAAGTGTTAAAGAAAGGAATATTTGTAAAAACCGTGCCCAACATACAGGTTTTGGTACTGATTTTACTATATATAGAGAAAAAGAAAGAGCGTGCAGAAAAACTATTACAGCTGCACAAGCTATGTATTGGGAGAGCTATTGTAACTCGCTAAATAATGATAGTAAATTGTCAGATGTATGGAAAAAAGTAAAATCAATGTTGGGTAAAACATTTAAAAAATTAAATTTACCAACCCTGTTATATAATAATACCAAATATGAATGTACTCAAGACAAAGCAGATATACTTGCTACAAATTATGCTCAAGTCAGTAGTGATGATAATTATTCTGACAATTTTAAAAGTCAGAAACAAGATATAGAACAAAAGGAGTACGGTAAATTATTACACTACTATAAGGATAACTCTGATAGTTATAATGAACCATATACTATGCAAGAATTAAAAGACGCTATCAGTGATACATCTGATACATCCCCTGGAAAAGACAAAATTACGTATTCTATGTTCAAACAATTTACAGACAAATCACTGTCTGTGTTATTACTTTTTATTAATAGAGTTTGGTTTTTACAAAACCTTCCAAGTGAATGGAAGCATTCCATTATATCTCCAGTACTTAAACCTGGAAAAAACCCACAGACCCACAGTCATATAGACCAATAGCCCTTACATCTAACTTTGTAAAAATTATGGAGAAAATGGTCAATACTAGACTACGGTGGTATCTAGAAAAAAATAATTTCTACACACCAAATCAGAGTGGATTTAGGAAAAATAGAAATACTATGGAACAAATAATTAGAATTGATAATGATATTCATAAAGCATTTCTCAAAAAACATTTCACAGTTGGTGTATTTATAGACTTCCAAAAAGCATTTGATATGCTTTGGAAAAAAGGGTTATTAATAAAAATGGCCTCACTAGGTATAAGAGGTAATATGTTGGGATGGGTAAAGGATTTTCTTAGTGACAGAACAATACAAGTTAAAGTTAATAATACTTACTCTGAAATATTTATAATTCAGAATGGTACACCACAAGGTAGTTGTATAAGTCCTACACTATTTAACATCATGGTAAATGATATATCCAATAATTTAAAGTACTGTGCTATGTCACAATTTGCAGATGACAGTGCTATATGGTTATCTGGCAAAAGCAATAAATATCTACAAAAAAGAATACAAGAGGATATAGATACAATTAGTACTTGGTGTGATAAATGGGGTTTCCTCATATCACAAACAAAAACTGTAGCTATGATATTTAGTAAGAATAGTTCCCCTTGTATTAAACTTAAACTTGGAGAAACAATATTGTCATTTGTTAAAGAAGTCAAGTTTCTAGGTATGATTTTTGATTCAAAACTAACATGGTTAAAACATATACAATATATAGAAAGTAGATGTTCAAGCGTGTTAAACTGCATGAAATTGTTAACTGGTACCAAATGGGGTGCAAACTGTTCTACCCTGAGAACAATATATATATCAATGATAAGGTCAAAGATAGATTATGGCTGTGAAGTTTATAACTCAGCCTCCCACTCTGTCAAGAAAAAACTAGATAGTATTCAAGCCCAAGCATTAATAATATGTGCAGGTGCTCATAAAACTGCCAGTATAAGTGGATTACAGACTGAAATTGGTGACCCCCCATATGAGTTGAGAAGAAAAAGTCTTATTACTAAGTCTTTTTTAAATATACTAAGTCTGAATGACACAAACCCAACTATAAAGAGTTTACAAGGAAACGCTATATATGAATTTAATAAGGAAAAAATTAAGGAAAATCAAAAACCATATTGTGTTATTGCACATGATACTATGAATAAATTTAATGTAGACTATAATACTGTATACAAATGTAAAGAGTTCCCAACACCACCATGGCATGTTCTAAAACCACAGGTCAGAACGGAACTTACAAATATTATTACAAAAAAAGATAGTCCTCACCTAATTAAAAGTGAAGGAAATATCCTCATTGATAACAAGTATAGTAATTATTTAAAAATATATACAGATGGATCTAAGAATCCAGAAAACAACACAAATGCATGTGCTTTTGTAGTTCCAGAACTTAAAGTAAAAAAAGGTTTTAAATTACAAAATCATGTTTCAATATTTATGTGTGAACTGACAGCCATACTTTTATCTTTATATTGGTTAGAAGAATTTCAACCAGAAAATACTGTAATATTTGTAGATTCACTGTCAGCACTAAAAGCTATTACAGGAAGTATTTTTAAAGTTAAAACACAAATAATTTATGACATTCAATATATATATAGTAAACTGTCCAAATTAGGCTTAAATATCATTTTAGAATGGATACCCAGTCATGTGGGTTTAAGTGGTAATGAAATGGCATACTCAGCAGCTAAAAAGGCTCTATCAATAGAAACATGTATAACTAGTATACCACTTTACAAAGAAGATATCAAATGTTTATGTAAAAATTTACTAAAAAAAATGTGGCAACAATACTGGGAAAATAACACAAAAAGTAAACAACTACACACTATTCAAAATCATGTTAACTTTTGTATTACCATACCAAAGAGTACTAGAGAAAGAGAAAGAACTCTATTTAAACTTAGATCAAGTTATATATTCACTAATAAATGCAAATACACAATGGGTAAATGTAATAGTGAACTGTGTGACACATGTTTAGTAGTGGACGATATGCAACACTACCTGTTTAACTGTAGGAAGTACATACCACAAAGACAAAAAATGATGGAAAAGTTCGAATCATCAGGGGTAAAAGATCTCTCATATAAAAATTTATTTTCAGGATATTCTCAGACACTAATCCCAATATGGGATTATTTAATAAACACCGGTATGCGATAAAGTAAAATTATTCAGAAAATACTGAAAATCTAGCTATATATATATATATTTCTAGTTCATAGTGTAAATTTTGTAAAAATATGCTTAAAATTGTTTTAATAGGATACTTTTGGTCAGGGTGTGAAAACCTATAGATATTATCAGTATAGGTAAAGAGAAATATAAAACTTTAGGGCTTGCAATTCATTAGTAGAATTACTTTTAAACAAAATAATGTAATATTAGTCACTGGACAACAATTCATTGATTTGAACAAGTATGACAACAAATATCAAATATTCAAAATACTATTACATCTGTAACAACTGATTAAATGAACTCTTGATAAGAGAAAATCTAAGTAAGGAAATGAAAATGAAATTAATTTATAATTAATTAGCATTGAATAGATTTTTTTTTTTTATAAATTTGCTTATAAATACATGTGATCATATGTAAAATATCATGCCACAGGAGTCTGACATATCTCCCTGAAATCATCAATCACAATCACTCTCTCGTCGGTCCATCCCAAATCAAATTGGGGACACGAACCTCACAACAAGAATTAACTGCATGTATATATATGTACCTAACTAACACTATGAGGAATGTGATTCAGCTGCTGTCAATGGATAAACTATTGACACCGTAGCTAAAATATTGATAGGGTTATACATGGGGTCGACTGACGAGATGAGTTATCTTAATGTGGGATATTTTTCTTTAAGGGCATACGATACAGTTTAGATCCTGTATTTACAGTTTGATGAAAATTTCCATATAGGCTAGTTTTTGCCTGCTTAAATCAAATATGTAATAAAAAATATACCTTCATGTGCTACTTTTTGAGTTAAATGAGGTCGAAATTTTGTATATTTGCTCAAAATTCGGATTTGTGGCCGTATTTTCCCTTTCGAAAGAAAGCCATAACTTTTTTGTTTTAAAAGATAAACACGAATTGTTTTTTGTTAGATAATTTGTAATTTTTGTATTTTATAAGTATCCTAAAATATTATGCATTTTTTTTTCAGAAATAACTCATATTCATCAAATGGTAATGAATTAAGAAAAAATCGTATTTTTTTGCTGTATATTTATCAAAATTAAAAAAAATCCTCTATTTACAGTTTTATAAAATTTGGTCCACATAATCTCCCTGCAAAATGAATCAAAATGTCGTTTTAAAAAATAGGGGTCCATGAACTCGTTTTCAAATTAAATCAGTTTGAATGATAAAAAATAGTCGAAAAATGCATCTTTTCCCGATAAGTCATAGTTTGACGTCGCGAAAATAACATTTGACGTTAGCAACGTCATTACCTCCTCTGTAACTGTATCGTATGCCCTTAAGGGCACTGGCTTGCCAGAACCCCGGTCCTTGTGATATGATGATTTTAAGAACCAACCAGCACATTTTACAACGACCAAAAACAATGCACCGTGTAAATACTAACCTTGTTTTAGTATTATTAGTCACGGCTGCTAAATCATCCGTTTAGACTGGAAAATGTTTGTTAACAGCCTCCCCGCCGGGTATGCTTGCAGCACATGGTAAATTACCACGTGGTACGGCTGCAAGTATTTACCAACAATTTATTTCTTTACAGTGCAAGGGAAACAACTCCAGTCTAAACGGGCGACACCAAAAACAAATAATTCGGTAGATATATATTATTTACCTTTTTTTCTTCTTAGTTTTTTTCATTTCTAAATATCGGCTTTTTAATCGGGCGTATTGCATTTCCGCTAATTATTCAAAGTCCCAATACTACGTTTCCGCAAATTTAAAGTATACGTTTCCGCAATTTGCATTTATTACTTTTCCGCAAATTTACCTGGTAAATTATAAAGATTTGAATGTACATATGTGATAATTTTTTATTTTTTTTTATTTTTAATAAAACAAATGTTCTGATCTCAGTAAAGCTACAATTTTCTATATATAACTAGTTGACTCGGGTAAGGATGAGTTAAACTTCATTGAGAAATCTTTGGTTTGGCTTACTTGCCAACTGACAAAGATTATCGTTGTAACAGAGCTGGAGGGTATCATTTATCAGTTTATGATTTCTAAATATAAGAAACATAACCCCGTTGAATTTGACAATATTCGGCACTAAAACTTCTAGTCTACGAAAGTTTTTATTTTTAAAGTAGTACACTAAATCAAGTACAACCAAGATAGCACTCTCTGGTATACATTTATACTGTACATAACTGCAAACATGAACACTTACAATTTATTACACACAAATATGTTACAACAATACATTATAGATTCTAATTATACATACACAGTAATTTATATATATATTTTTTCTTCTCAGAGAAAGCAAGTTTAAGAAACTTTTATAAGAGAGGGTGCTATCTTTAGTCAAATTCAATATACAGAGAATCACAATTTACCAAGAACGTACGAGCCGCGGTATAATTGTATTAATGTGTATACCATATACGGGAATATGTCAGACCCCTTCTACGATTTGCATATTTGTAAAAGTCAGATATGTCTATCCAAAAGTATATGATACTTACAGTTTTCATGTTTAAAAAACAAACACACCTACCTACCAAATCATTTAATATTTATAAACAAAGAAGGCTAAGTTACAAATAACGGAATAATAAGCTCACATATATTTTTCTTCGTAATATAAATCAACCAATAGATAATCAAGATAATTAAAATACACACTATAGCTCAGATTTAAATAACAAGATTAATTAAATTTAAGGGAAAAAAAAACTCACAAAATTTCTATAATATGAATATATAATATAGGCTAACACCTAAATAATGAAAAATTTAAAACATTTACTTAAAATGTTTTTATATAAGGTAATCTGGCGCAATACCCGCAAGGGTAGTCGCCATTAAATTCTATTTAGTAGTAGTAGATTTTCACTTTTCAGAAACACCAGAAAACAGGTAGTCAACATTTTAATAATTTAGAATTTTTATGTTTAAATATGTCTTAGTTTGTCGTTGAAACTTCTATCAGCGTAGCTAATTTGTTAAAGAACATTGAGTTGCGCGTTTGTTCTTTTTTCAAAACCCTCCCTCCCATTCCCTTAAGGTGGAATATGTTTGTATGAGGCAGATATGAAATTTATATTTCATTTGTATTTCATAGAATTTTTAATTTGTTATGCTTCATTCTTTAAATTTATTAAGATACTACTTAGTAGTTCTTTAATTCAGAGTTTATTTGTCAGTTATAATCTATGATCACTTTTTATTTCATTTGTATTATATTCTTGACATATGTATATATAATTATGACTACCTGCAAAGCCTAAATAAAAGTTTTTATTTAAACAGTATTTTCTTCTGAATTAATTCATTGCAAGTGCCAGTAAAATAATATGTTATGTAACAAAATTGCACTTAAATACCTTATGTATTATGTACTTATGTTAAAATGTGTTCAATATTTGTTTTTATACATTTATAGTTAGCTGAGAATTATGATATACTTTAACATAAGGTACGTGTTGAAGGTCAGTATCCTCTGAATACAGTTCAATGAAATAGATACATTTTGTTACATAATCATATAGTATGAAATTCAAAACAGTGTAGCTGTGGCCATTGATTGACACATTAAAATCATTCATTGACTGGGACAATTTAGGTGAACGTTTGTATGTAACGACCAATGCTCACTATGTACTTTTTAAAGACACTTAAACTATGGGGTCACCAAAGGTTCTCAACACCTAAATAAAGTAATTCGAAAAATTAATCAGAAATAACACGATATTTTGATTTATATCAATTATATAAATCAAAACACAAATGTTATTCCTGATTAATTTTTCGAATTATTTTATAATTAAAGGCGTTAAGAAACCTTTGTTGACCCCAAAGTTTAAATGTCTATCGTAGGTACGTCATGAACAGTGGTTGTTACAGACAAACGTTCACGTAAATTGTCCCAGTCAATGGATGATTTTGATGGGTCAATCAATGGCCACAGCTACACTGTTTTGAATTTCATACTAATTGAATAATGTAATTTTACTAAAACTAAGGTTCCAACTCCTTCAAACATGATAAACAATAGACGGTTACAGCTATTATGTTTATATATAAGGCCTTCTGTCCAACAGCTCACCCAAACAATAGCGACTAAAATAGATCGCAAGTCTGCAAAAAAATCAGTATACTCGATCAATTTATTTCGTAATATTTTTTGTGAAACGTAGGTTTGGATTTTGCTTTCAAAGAAATTGACTTTCAAAATTCAAGGTTTTGAGTGTGCATAATGGAGTTTTTTTACGAGTCACATGTTGTAAAAATGTACATGTAACGTCTGTGGACACCTTTTTTTGGGGGGTATTATATCTATAGAATCAATAAATAAACATTTACTTAGGGTTTGAACTCGTTTAAAAATATACATCACCAAAACGTTTCCCTCTTCGATTTGAAGCTTGCAGGGATAACGCTTTCTGAGTTTATGTACTTCTTTTAGTTACTTACCTTTTTGAAACATAGAGCACAAAGAAAGTCATGTTCGCCACATTTTGAATTTTTTTTTTGCAAAAAATGAAGAGATGTGTAGTTTCCTTCGTCAATGAGGCAGTATGGAGAGATCTGGGGATTTCGTCAATGAGACAGTATGAAAAGAAGTGGAGTATCCGTCAGTGGGACAGCATGACGAGATAAGGAGTATCGGTCATTGAGACAGTATGAAGAGATGTGGGTTCTCCGTCAATGAGACAGCATGAAGAGATTTTGAGTATCTGTCAGTGGGACAGTATAAAGATATGTGTAGTATCCATCAGTTGGACAGTATAAAGAGTTGTGGATTCTCCGTCAATGGGACAGTATAAAGATATGTGGAGTTTCCGTCAGTGTGCCAGTATGAAGAGATGTGTAGTTTCCGTCAATGAGACAGTATGAAGCAATGTGGTTTCTTCGTCCAGGAGACAGTTTGAAGAGATGTGGAGTTTTCATCAGTGGGACAGTATTAAGAGATGTTGAGTTTCCGTCGATGAGACAGTATGAAGAGATGTGGATTTTTCGTCAGTGGGACAATATGAAGAAATTATGAGATTCCGTCAGTGTGACAATATGAAGAAATGTGGAGATTCCATCAGTAGGACAGTATGAAGAGATATGGAGTTTCCATCAATGAGACAGTATGAAAAGAAGTGGAGTATCCGTCAGTGGGACAGTATAAAGAGTTGTGGGTTCTCCAAGAATGAGACAGTATGAAGATATGTGGATTCTCCTTCAGTGGGACAGTATAAAGATCTGTGGAGTTTCCGTCAGTGTGCCAGTATGAAGAGATGTGTAGTTTCCGTCAATGAGACAGTATGAAGCAATGTGGTTTCTTCGTCCAGGAGACAGTATGAAGAGATGTGGAGTTTTCATCAGTGGGACAGTATTAAGAGATGTTTAGTTTCCGTCAATGAGACAGTATGAAGAGATGTGAATTTTCCGTCATTGGGACAATATGAAGAAATTATGAGATTCCGTCAGTGTGACAATATGATGAAATGTGGAGATTCCATCAGTGGGACAGTATGAAGAGATATGGAGTTTCCATCAATGAGACAGTATGAAAAGAGGTGGAGTATCCGTCAGTGGGACAGCATGACGAGATGTGGAGTATCGGTCATTGAGACAGTATAAAAAAGATCTGGAGTTTTCGTCAGTGGGACAGCATGAAGAGTTGTGGGTTCTCATTCAATGAGAAAGTGTGAAGAGATGTGGATTCTCCGTCAATGGAACAGTATGAATAAATGTGTAGATTCCGTCAGTGGGACAGTATGAAGAATTGGTAGATTTCGTCAGTGGGACAGTATGAAGAGATGTTGAGTATCTGTCAGTGGGACAGCATGAAGAGATTTGGGTTCTCATTCAATGAGAAAGTGTGAAGAGATGTGGATTCTCCGTCAATGGGACAGTATGAATAAATGTGTAGATTCCGTCAGTGGGACAGTATGAAGAAGTGTGTAGATTTCGTCAGTGGGACAGTATGAAGAGATGTTGAGTATCTGTCAGTGGGACAGTAATAAGAGATGTGGAATTTCCGTCGGTTGGACAATTAGAAGAGATGTGGGTTCTCCGTCAAAAAGACAGTACGAAGAGATGTAGATTCTCCGTCAATGAGACAGTATGAAGTGATGTTGATTCTCCGTCAATGAGACAGTATGAAGAGATGTGGAGTTTCCGTCAGTTGGACAGTATGAAGAGATGTGGGTTCTCCGTCAATGAGACAGCATGAAGAGATTTTGAGTATCTGTCAGTGGGACAGTATAAAGATATGTGTAGTATCCATCAGTTGGACAGTATAAAGAGTTGTGGATTCTCCGTCAATGGGACAGTATAAAGATATGTGGAGTTTCCGTCAGTGTGCCAGTATGAGGAGATGTGTAGTTTCCGTCAATGAGACAGTATGAAGCATTGTGGTTTCTTCGTCCAGGAGACAGTATGAAGAGATGTGGAGTTTTCATCAGTGGGACATTTTTAAGAGATGTTGAGTTTCCGTCAATGAGACAGTATGAAGAGATGTGAATTTTTCGTCAGTGGGACAATATGAAGAAATTATGAGATTCTGTCAGTGTGACAATATGATGAAATGTGGAGATTCCATCAGTGGGACAGTATGAAGAGATATGGAGTTTCCATCAATGAGACAGTATGAAAAGAAGTGGAGTATCCGTCAGTGGGACATCATGACGAGATGTGGAGTATCGATCATTGAGACAGTATAAAAAAGATCTGGAGTTTTCGTCAGTGGGACAGCATGAAGAGTTGTGGGTTCTCATTCAATGAGAAAGTGTGAAGAGATGTGGATTCTCCGTCAATGGAACAGTATGAATAAATGTGTAGATTCCGTCAGTGGGACAGTATGAAGAATTGGTAGATTTCGTCAGTGGGACAGTATGAAGAGATGTTGAGTATCTGTCAGTGGGACAGCATGAAGAGATTTGGGTTCTCATTCAATGAGAAAGTGTGAAAAGATGTGGATTCTCCGTCAATGGGACAGTATGAATAAATGTGTAGATTCCGTCAGTGGGACAGTATGAAGAAGTGTGTAGATTTCGTCAGTGGGACAGTATGAAGAGATGTTGAGTATCTGTCAGTGGGACAGTAATAAGAGATGTGGAATTTCCGTCGGTTGGACAATTAGAAGAGATGTGGGTTCTCCGTCAAAAAGACAGTATGAAGAGATAATGATTCTCCGTCAATGAGACAGTATGAAGTGATGTTGATTCTCCGTCAATGAGACAGTATGAAGAGATGTGGAGTTTCCGTCAGTTGGACAGTATGAAGAGATGTGGGTTCTCCGTCAATGAGACAGCATGAAGAGATTTTGAGTATCTGTCAGTGGGACAGTATAAAGATATGTGTAGTATCCATCAGTTGGACAGTATAAAGAGTTGTGGATTCTCCGTCAATGGGACAGTATAAAGATATGTGGAGTTTCCGTCAGTGTGCCAGTATGAAGAGATGTGTAGTTTCCGTCAATGAGACAGTATGAAGCAATGTGGTTTCTTCGTCCAGGAGACAGTATGAAGAGATGTGGAGTTTTCATCAGTGGGACAGTATTAAGAGATGTTGAGTTTCCGTCAATGAGACAGTATGAAGAGATGTGGATTTTTCGTCAGTGGGACAATATAAAGAAATTATGAGATTCCGTCAGTGTGACAATATGAAGAAATGTGGAGATTCCATCAGTAGGACAGTATGAAGAGATATGGAGTTTCCATCAATGAGACAGTATGAAAAGAAGTGGAGTATCCGTCAGTGGGACAGCATGACGAGATGTGGAGTATCGGTCATTGAGACAGTATAAAAACGATCTAGAGTTTTCGACAGTGGGACAGCATGAAGAGTTGTGGGTTCTCATTCAATGAGAAAGTGTGAAGAGATGTGGATTCTCCGTCAATGGAACAGTATGAATAAATGTGTGGATTCCGTCAGTGGGACAGTATGAAGAATTGGTAGATTACGTCAGTGGGACAGTATGAAGAGATGTTGAGTATCTGTCAGTGGGACAGCATGAAGAGATTTAGGTTCTCATTCAATGAGAAAGTGTGAAGAGATGTGGATTCTCCGTCAATGGGACAGTATGAATAAATGTGTAGATTCCGTCAGTGGGACAGTATGAAGAAGTGTGTAGATTTCGTCAGTGGGACAGTATGAAGAGATGTTGAGTATCTGTCAGTGGGACAGTAATAAGAGATGTGGAATTTCCGTCAGTTGGACAATTAGAAGAGATGTGCCACTAGGTTCTCCGTCAAAAAGACAGTATGAAGAGATGTTGATTCTCCGTCAATGAGACAGTATGAAGTGATGTTGATTCTTCGTCAATGAGACAGTATGAAGAGATGTGGAGTTTCCGTCAGTTGGACATTATAAAGAGATGTGGGTTCTCCGTCATGAGACAGCATGAAGAGTATTGCGTATCTGTCAGTGGGACATTATAAAGATATGTGTAGTATCCATCTGTTGGACAGTAAAAGAGTTGTGGGTTCTCCGTCAATGAAACAGTATGAAGAGATGTGGATTCTCCGTCAATTGGACAGTATGAAGATATGTCAATTCACCGTCAGTGGGACAGTATAAAAATATGTGGAGTTTCCGTCAGTGTGCCAGTACGAAGAGGTGTGTAGTTTCCGTCAATGGGACAGTATGAAGCAATGTGGATTCTCCGTCCAGGAGACAGTATAAAGAGATGTTGAGTATCTGTCAGTGGGACAGTAATGAGAGATGTGGAATTTACGTCAGTTGGACAATTAGAAGAGATGTGGGTTCTCCGTCAAAAAAACAGTATGAAGAGATGTTGATTCTCCGTCAATGAGACAGTATGAAGTGATGTTGATTTTCCGTCAATGAGACAGTATGAAGAGATGTGGAGTTTTCGTCAGTTGGACAGTATGAAGAGATGTGGGTTCTCCGTCAATGAGACAGCATGAAGAGATGTTGAGTATCTGTCAATGGGGCAGTATAAAGATATGTGTAGTATCCATCTGTTGGACAGTAAAAGAGTTGTGGGTTCTCCGTCAATGAAACAGTATGAAGAGATGTGGATTATCCGTCAATGGGACAGTATGAAGATATGTCGATTCTCCGCCAGTGGGACAGTATAAAGATATGTTGAGTTTCCGTCAGTGTGCCAGTACGAAGAGGTGTGTAGTTTCCGTCAGTGAGACAGTATGAAGCAATGTGGATTCTCCGTCCAGGAGACAGTATGAAGAGATGTGGATTTTTCATTAGTGGGACAGTATTATGAGATGTGGAGTTTCCGTCAATGAGACAGTATGAAGAGATGTGGAGTTTTGGTAAGTGGGACACTATGAAGAAATTACGGAATTCCGTCAGTGTGACAGTATCAAGAGATGTGGAGTATCCGTCAATGAGACAGTATGAAAAGAAGTGGAGTATCCGTCAGTGGGACAGTATGACGAGATGTGGAGTATCGGTCATTGAGACAGTATGAAAAGATCTGGAGATTTCGTCAATGAGACAGGATGAAGATATGTTGAGTTTTCGTCAGGGGGACAGTATGAAGAGATGTGGGTTCTCCGTCAATAAGACAGTGTAAAGAGATGTGGATTCTCCGTCAGTACATGAAAATTTTCATTTTACTGATAATCAAAATTATAACTTACGTTCAGCTGATGAAAAACTATTAAATCTTCCAAAACCAAAAACAATTTTTTTTAAGAAACATTTACATATTCAGATTCTCAAATATGGAACAATTTACCAAATGAAATAAAAATGAGTAATACACTTGTATCTTTTAAAACAAAATGTTACAAATTTTTCATCAATTGTGCAAATTAATATGCTTTTTCATTATTATTTAAATACAATTGTATATTGTGTATAATATAACTTTATAATACTCTATGTACTTATAAATATGTTATTATTATTTTGAGGACTCTCAGGAAGATTAGTTTTAACTAATGGGATCATCCTCTTGAAATAAAGATTATTTATTTATTTATTTTATTTAGTAGGACAACATGACGAGATGTGGAGTATCGGTCATTGAGACAGTATGAAAAGATCTTGAGATTTCGTCAATGAGGCAGTATGAAGAGATTTTGAGTTTTCGTCAGTAAAAACTAATCTTCCTGAGAGTCCTCAAAATAATAATAAAATATTTATAAGTACATAGAGTATTATAAAGTTATATTATACACAATATACAATTGTATTTAAATAATAATGAAAAAGCATATTAATTTGCACAATTGATGAAAAATTTGTAACATTTTGTTTTAAAAGATACAAGTGTATTACTCATTTTTATTTCATTTGGTAAACTGTTCCATATTTGAGAACCTGAATATGTAAATGTTTTCTTTAAAAAATTTGTTTTTGGTTTTGGAAGATTTAATAGTTTTTCATCAGCTGAACGTAAGTTATAATTTTGATTATCAGTAAAATGAAAATTTTCTTGTAAATAGTTAGGAACCATACCATTTAATGATTTAAATACAAGTATTGCCTTTTGGTATTGAATGCGTTTTTCCATATTTAACCAGTGTAAACTATTAAACAATAAACTGGATGATGTCATTATGTCAGCTTCTACTATAACCCTAGCAGATTTCTTTAATAACTTATTAAGTTTATTTATTCCACTTTCACAACAGCTTCCCCATATATTGCAACAATAATCAAATAATGGCAGAATATAAGCATTAAAATAGATAATACGTATATGCATAGGTAAATATTTTCTTATCTTTTGTAATAAATTGATTCTGTTTGATATAGTACATGACATTTTATCTATCTGCTGATTCCAACTTAGGTTTTTGTCAATATATAAACCAAGAAGTTTTTCACAATCTACATTTTCTATTTGTTCATTTGAAATATTGATATCTAAACTGTTTCCAGTTGAACAAAGCCTTTGTTTTGAACCAATAATCATTGATTTACACTTTTTGGCATTTAATTTCATACAATTTTGCGAACACCAGTTTTCAATTACATGAATATCATTTTGAAGGTTAGAAGTTAACTGAAGTAAATTATTACCTTTACAATGTAATGTAGAATCATCTGCATATAAATCTATTAATGAATGTTCTATATTAAGTGGTAAATCATTGATATATAAAATAAATAACAGAGGGCCCAGGATAGAACCTTGTGGTACCCCAGTTTTTATGCATTTAGTATTAGACATGACGTTATTGACGCTGTTGTGAAAGTGGAATAAATAAACTTAATAAGTTATTAAAGAAATCTGCTAGGGTTATAGTAGAATAATTCAATATTCAGTGGGACAGTATGAAGAGATGTGGGTTCTCCGTCAATGAGAAAGTATGAAGAGATGTAGATTCTCCGTCAGTGAAACAGTATGAAAAGATGTGTAGTTTCCGTCAAAGAGACAGTATGAAGAGATGTGGAGTTTCCACCAGTTGGACAGTATGAAGAGATGTTGGTTCTCCGTCAATGGGATAGCATGAAGAGATGTTGAGTATCTGTCAGTGGGACAGCATGAAGAGTTGTGGGTTCTCATTCAATGAGAAAGTGTGAAGAGATGTGGATTCTCCGTCAATGGGACAGTATGAATAAATGTGTAGATTCCATCAGTGGGACAGTATGAAGAGATGTTGAGTATCTGTCAGTGGGACAGTAATAAGAGATGTGGAATTTCCGTCAGTTGGACAATTAGAAGAGATGTGTGTTCTCCGTCGATAAGACTGTATGAAGAGATGTTTATTCTCCGTCAATGAGACGGTATGAAGTGATATTGATTCTCCGTCAATGAGACAGTATGAAGAGATGTGGAGTTTCCGTCAGTTGGACAGTATGAAGAGATGTGGGTTCTCCGTCAATGAGACAGCATGAAAAGATGTTAAATATCTGTCAGTGGGACAGTATTAAGATATGTGTAGTATCCATCTGTTGGACAGTAAAAAGAGTTGTGGGTCCTCCGTCAATGAAACAGTATGAAGAGATGTGGATTCTCCGTCAGTGGGACAGTATAAAGATATGTGGAGTTTCCGTCAGTGTGCCAGTACGAAGAGGTGTGTAGTTTCCGTCAATGAGACAGTATGAAGCAATGTGGATTCTCCGTCCAGGAGACAGAATGAAGAGATGTAGAGTTTTCATTAGTGGGACAGTATTATGAGATGTGGAGTTTCCGTCAATGAGACAGTATGAAGTGATGTGGAGTTTTCGTGAATGGGACAATATGAAGAAATTAGGGAATTCCGTCAGTGTGACAGTATCAAGAGATGTGGAGTATCCGTCAATGAGACAGTATGAAAAGAAGTGGAGTATCCGTCAGTGGGACAGTATGACGAGATGTAGAGTATCGGTCATTTAGACAGTATGAAAAGATCTGGAGATTTCGTCAATAAAACAGTATGAAGATATGTTGAGTTTTCGTCAGTGGGACAGTATGAAGAGATGTGGTTTCTCCGTAAATGAGACAGTGTGAAGAGATGTGGATTCTCCGTCAGTTGGACAACATGACGAGATGTGGAGTATCGGCCATTGATACAGAATAAAAAGATCTGGAGATTTCGTCAATGAGACAGGATGAAGATATGTTGATTCTCCGTCAATGAGACAGTATGAAGTGATGTTGATTCTCCGTCAATGAGACAGGATGAAGATATGTTGAGTTTTCGTCAATGAGACAGTATGAAGAGATGTGGATTCTCCGTCAATGAGACAGTGTGAAGAGATGTGGATTCTCCGTCAGTGTTCCAGTATGAAGAGATGTGTAGTTATTGTCAATGAAACAATATGAAAAGATGTGTAGTTTATGTCAAAGAGACAGTATGAAGAGATGTGGATTCTCTGTCAATAGACAGTATGAAGAGATGTGGCATATGCAACAATTGATAAAAGTGTTGAGTAATCGTCAATGAGACGACACTTTGAGATGTGGAGTATAATTTGTCAATGAACCAAAAGAATGAGACGTGGAGTATTTTGCAATAGGACAATATAAGAAGTGAGTTATTCGTCAATGAGACAATAGCATGAGATGTTGTGTATCCTTCAATAAGACAATGAAATGAGATTCGAAATTTCCGTCCATGGAACAATAGACTGAGAATGAAAATCTGTTAATGAGAAAATAAACGGATATGAAGAGTATATAGATTTACACAAAGAAAGCAAGACCAAGTCTCTTAAGATAAAAATCTAGGGAGCATCGCCAGTCTACAATGATAGACAAGCGTTAGAACTTTATAGTTATTCCCAATTCTATAAACGCTATGAAACAGAAAGTATTTCCATCAACACCGAATGCCCAAATAACAAAAACATCAAGATATGTAATGACATAACCAATGGCGAAGTTTCTGAATTGGGACAAGCATCTGATGATAAGTGGGATTGACTTTTCTTTTAAACGCATATAAATGTAAAATTATTTGTATATTCATTGATTCTTCATTGGATTTGCGTAATTGAACTTGATACACGGTATAATTTTTGAAAAAAAACACCAAATAGAATGAACGATATTAAAATTAGTATACCGCATCAAAGTATACTCGTGGTTACTGAAAACAAACTCTCAAGGTACTGATATGAAACACCAGAAGTTTAAAGAGAGTACGTGCAGCTTGCCATTATGCTTTCTGTTGCTTTTCATAGCTTAGCTTCAAGATACATTAACCTCTTTTATATTCTATGAATTACTGAATTAATTATTTGGAAATTGACGCACATTTGTATAGAAAGCACATGAAATCATCGAAAAACGTTTATTGATTTGATTGAACATCATTAAACCAACAATTAAAAATTTAAAGTAATAAACTCCCATTTTAATGCAGTAAAACAACAAAAAATTAAAAAAAAGTTCATACATGTATGTAGGTTTCGTTTTTATGGTACACATCCTTGGGGTAGTGTTCATGAATAAAACGTCGACGTAACCGTAACGTCACCACATTGTAAGCCAAGCTGACAGTATTTTCATATTAAAATCTTTAATTAACAAATATATTCACAAAAATAACAAAAAAATCTATGCATGCTTCATTGACTTAAGAAAGGCATTTGTATGGAGGACAGCCCTTCTATATAAATTATACAAAATGGGAGTAGGAAAGTCTTTTTACAGAGTAATAAAACAACAATATTTAAATACAAAATCCTCTTTAAAATATAAAGATCACATTTCTGACTATTTTGGCATTACTAGAGGTGTGAAACAAGGGAACTCATTAAGTACTACTTTGTTCAATATTTTTATAAATGATATCACTAAAGGCTTGGAAGATGACAACTCAAGTTCACTGGAGCTTATAAATAGTAAACTAGGCTCCCTCCTGTTTCCTTATTACTATCAGAATTTAAGGAGGGTCTCCAAAATAGTCTAAATAACGTTTCTTTGTTTTGTGAAAACTGGCAGCTTTCTCTAAACATAAATAAAACAAAAGGTATGGTCTTTTCAACAACAAAGCAAAAGCCTGAAACATCTATACTTGTATATAAAAACCAAAAAATATAGAATGTTTTAGAATATCCTTACTTAGGTCTGCTGATTAAATCAAATGGTAATCTCAGTCATAGTACAGCTGAATTAACAAAAAAAGGCAAAAAAGGTTTTGTTTTCTATCAAAACATATACTAATTCTCTTGGCAGCCTTCCTATCAGAGTGTCCAATAACTTATTTGACACCTTAGTGAGACCTATGTTGACTTATAATTCTGAAATAACATATTTGGACTCATATATAACATATTTCAAAGCTAAAAAAAGAGCTTTGGTTTCTGGAAAAATTGTGGACCCATTTAATTTTATTGACAAGACTCCAATAGAAAACTTGCATCTGGGTTATTGCAAGTTTACCCTTGGTACTAACAAGAGTGCCTCAACTTTTGGTACAAGGAACGAATTGGGAAGACTGCCTATTGAATGTCATATAAAATCCCAAACTATTATGTATTTAGCAAGGCTTTTCACCTCAAACTTGAATCCTTTATTACATGAATTTTTTCAATTAACTAAAACTTTGGATTCTAGTGGCTCCTATTCATGGTTCACTTTTGCAAAAGCTATTCTTTCTGAACCTAACGTTGATGTAGATAGACTAAAAACCTGTGATAATTTAAAACAATTAAAAATATTAAAAGCTATATTAAAACCCAAATAAACTCATACTACAACAACCTGTTGATGAATAAGTTGAGATCTATTGATGATTAAAGTAAATTAATTTTTTATAAAGGACTTGAGCCAAATCTATTGATCAAACCTTACCTCTCTAACTCAAACTTAGAAAATTAATTACAAAACTTAGAATCAGTGACCATTCGTTATTAATTGAAAGAGGAAGGCATTTTAAAATTCCTTTGCAAAGTACTAGATGATGAGAAACATTTCTAAATAAATTGTTCTCATAATTCAAATATTAGATTAACATATTTTAATTGCATTAACAGAGAAAGTAATTCATTTGCTAATCTCACTGACAATGACAAAGTTACATATATACTTAACCCTTCAACACCAACACAAGTGAATAATCTATGATCCTTTATAAAAAAAGTCAATGGAACTGAGGACAGGAGACCCTTTAATATTTACCTGAATTTGTGTAAAAAAATATATATATTGAGTTACTTAGTTATTGTCTTTATTTGTTTTTGTTGTTTTTATATGTCACAAACTGTAAAGTTTATATGGCAATAAAACTTTGAATTGAATTAAAGCTTTCACCGTTTATCATTTATACTAATGTAGTAATAAATTGTTTACACAAGACCAACAATTTTTTTTTTCGTATCATTTAAACGGAAGTTTATGTATCAACAATATCTTAAGAAACATCTATGCATTTATAATTGAGAGAGGGTAGGAGGGATCCTAATCCCGAAATCCCAGGCTTAAAAACATGAAATCACGAGGTCCCGAACTTAAAGGAATTTAAATCCCGACATCCCGAAATTCGAAAAAAGAATTCCCGGATCCAAAAAGGACCATCACGAAATCCCGAGCTTAAAAACACCCGATCCCGGAGTCCCGATAAAAGGTCCTACCCCCCCCCCCCCTCTTTTCATAATTGGGGATTTGGTGATTGTACGACAAAATAAACATGCTTGTGTTTTCGATAAAAATGTTCACATATATTTAAAGAATCTATTTAGGCCACACCAATTTAAATTCTTGTTCTACGGATTTTTGGACTCCAAAATTTGGGGCGAGCGAGCGATTTGAAAATTTTAATAAAAAAATATTTAATTTGCAAATTTTTGAGACGAAGCTTGAAAAGTAAAGGCGAGCGATTATTTTTTTTTTTTTTTTTGTAAACATAAAATAGTAGGTTTTGACAATAATAAAACTTGATTTATAACTAGTACTTTGACATTTCTTTAATTTCTGAAGTATTTTTTCCCTGTTTACCAAGAAAAAATTAAATCTGGTCTATGTATGTGTGACTGACAATGAGACAGTTCTCAATCCAAGTCATAATCAGTTTGGGGTCAACCCCTTAATGTTATAAATATCCCTTTTACATGTTTTATGAGGGATCAACATAAGTTATAATATATTTGTTTGTACAAAAGGGCTCATATTTTCTCAAAGAACTATATATCTATCTAGTATTAAATGGTCAAAACATGTCCAAGAATTTTGTAATATTCCGGGACTTTAACCATGCTAAATTAATACATTTACTTTAACAGTTTAATATTATTCAAAATAAGTGGACCCCTCTTTTAGAAAAAGTTGTTTAAAATATGATGTAACTCTCCTCTTTTGGGTACAAAATTCTAAGTTTTCAAAGGTTTTGCAGGGGTCGAATTTAAGCTTTTTTGTGTACTAGCCAGCCGGACCAGTGGACTGAAAACTCTACTGGTCCTGCAAAAATGACATTAATTTGACAAACACTAATATAAATGACAGATGTTTAATTTTATTTTGATGCTTTCGTTTACATAAGTTAGACAGTAACAAAGGAATTTCCACATTTTGTATTGTTGTGAAGGACGCTCACCCGAGATATTAATTAACTTGATCAATTGTAATACCCCCCAGTACCGTGTAATTGATTTCACAGGTAAATTGTTTTGTAAACAAACGGAAATTGCGATGCAATCAGTGATTTTTATTGACAAATTTCTACTGGTCCACCGGACCACCAGCTGACAAGATCTACTGGTCCGACGCAAATTTTAGTAGTCCCGGACTACCGGACTAGCGCTAATTTCGACCCCTGTTTTGTATAGAAGAACTATACAAATCCTTGGTATTTCTATTTTCTTTTCTACATCAGTAAAATGACCCCTTGTCTGAGCCTGAGGGAGGATTGTTCTCAACCTGACACTAACAAACACAGGTCAAAGTACGGCCTTTTACACAGGGCTTTGGTACAGACCAAACAGAAAGCTATAAAGGATCCCAAAATTATTAGCGTACACAATTCGAACAGGAAAACCAACGATCTAATTTATATATCCAAACGCAATGAACAACATCAACAAACGATAACTGCTGAACGACAGGTCCCTGGATCAATCAGGACAGGTGCATAAACATGCAGCGGCTATAGATAATTTTGTTTTGCCAGCATATAATATAATTGCAGTTGAAGGCAAATCCTTCAGAAGTTCTTTGTACTTTATTCTAACAACGAACATTTATTTATAGGGAATATAAGTAATTAAGGGGGAAAGAAACCAATGTTGATATCTTTTTATAATATTTACCAAAAAACCGGTGCGGGAAATAGACATGATTACATTTCCGGATGCGGGAAGCGGGAATATAAAAAAAATTAAAAAAATCTGTTTTGAAAAAAATAGGTGCGGGCGGGTCCGTCGAACAAGGAATCAAATTGGTGTGGCCTTAGTTAAATTTTAGGGTGAAGAGGAACAAATGCATAAGATTTCTATTTTCAGTTATTATAAAATTTATAATTGTAACAAAGGAGACAAAAGTTGTATGCAAATGTTTACCGACAACTGTGACCTAGCTCATTTACAGAACATTGACCTTAAATATCAGTACTGACATATAATACAGTGTTAATTATTATGCAATCCTGAGAGATAATGTACAATAAAATTAAGATATAAATGTTCTAAATGGAGTTTAGAGATCAATCTATCAAAATCCTTAACATTTATATTTAATAGACCTGGTAGACTGTAAAAAGCATATTTTTCATTTTGAAAGATACTTTATGCTATAATGTAAGCAATTGGACAGTTAAAGCAATATATTATAGAAGAGTTCAACACCAAAAGTAACTAATGTATCCATCCCCCCCTTTTCCTGTTTTTGTTGGAAAAATTTGGTTGATTATATAGTGAATATCTGAAGCAGCATGAGCAGGCCCCCCTTTTAGGCGAGTCAGTGCCCCACCCCTTTTACAAAAAGTGTTTGATCCGCCACTGGTATCTGTTTCTGCTATTGTTGTGTCGTTTTTGATATACTGTTAACACAGAGATTGTTTTGCTATTTTCCTTTTCAGTATAAAAAAGGGAGGGTCGGTGCTATTTTTCTTTTTAACCTTTCGAGATTTTTTTTTTTAATTTTTCCACTTATAAAATCTATCACTGCCAAAATAATTTATTTAGTATATATAAAAAGAAAAGGAACAGTTAAATATCTTGAGTAGATATCAGAAAAAATTTAGATGGATAAATAAAGTCCTATAAAAAAAATACAAGTCCATGATTAATAAATTTAACATTTTTCTTCATGAAAACTTTTTAGTGAAAAATACAGTTTTTTTTTTGGAAAAAAAGGAAAAAGATGTACCAAAATTCTGTAAAATTAGTATTTAACATGTGTTCTTTTTTTTTTTATTCCTTCAAATGAGGCAAATAAATAAAAGACTTACAATTGTAAGGTCCATACTAAAAAACTAGTTTCTCCTACTTTATTCCTCTAATTCTAATGCATTTTGTAACGTCAACTTCTGGTTTTTGGATTGCTAAGTTGTTAAATTGTCGTTGATTTAATATCATTCAATTATTAAAACGTACTTTTTTATTGATTAACTGTTACTATAATTACCAAATTTTACAGTTAAGTCCATTATGAAGTAAATTTATCAATGTTTTTCATAACTTTTCGACTAATATCAAACAATATGTTTATGCACATCATTTTGTTTTGATATTTCATCTTTCCTCATCACAAACTGTGGCTTCGATTATATATATATATATATGATAAATGTTTCAAAATCAATTTAAACCATTTTACAAAATTTGTGGTGCTGCAATTATGATAAATAATGAATGATAATTATTCCCATATCGTTAAAACTTTTTTGTTTTTACAGCAAACCTCCACATAGAAATTCAAGTACATCGCCATGTTACGATAAGTTTGAAATATTCTGATAAACAGTTACAGTGCTCAAGAGAATTAGTGTTGGCTCATTTTCAACATACTGAACTAGAACTTGTATATAACATCTGAGGACAAATTAGACCATCGAACGATTACGTAGATGCATGTTAAGTAACACAAACAAGATGAAACTGGTTTCTATGGCAACAATTTTCATTTCCTGGGATATTTGTCAAAATACCACCAACAAACGTAGTAAACTAATGGAGCAACCATTTAGCTTCAAAAAGAGGGGGTATGTTTTTTGTTTTTTTTTTGTCTGAGTCAGATTTTTTTGTTTTTGTTTAGTTTAAAAGTCATTTCTCAACTCTACTATGAATCTAATCATCTTGTCTATATATTGGTAGATATTATTTAGATATAGGAAGATGTGGTGTGATTGTTTATACATGTTATACTACTTCCTAATAATGGGAAGTTGCGTAAAAATAACCTGCAATTATCATATTTATCATATAAGTTTATATCATTAATCAACGAGGAAATCAAATTTAAAGATGAGAAGATTTTCAGTGAACAAACTAAGTCCGTTTATTTAAAACAAAAAGACATGGAAATAGAATTATAAAACACAAGTGCACTATAATATACACATATATAAACTAGCAGACCACATTTGTATATGTGCCAGTAAATAGTTATTTAAGTGTCAAGTGTCATGTTTAGGTAATTAGATAATCATTCACGTTTATTCTGTCCACGTTAATTCCTTTGATTAAAGCAATTTCAAATGATTGACTCATTGTTGTTTGTTTAAAATTTCAGTGGGAAACATTTCATTTGAATTGTTATTGTTATATGTCATTGGGTACCTCTTATTGATGCATATCAAACATTACATGTTATTCTTATATATCCAGGAATTACATTTACAATGAATCAGATATCATATGTAGGTACATGGATTAGAATAGGCTAAGGGCTGAAAATGTAAACTATAACTGTGAAAAGATTTATGCTACATTTAGGGACAATCAGTTTTCTTGATATTTGTGGTGATGTAGTGTCAGAAAAAGTTCACATACAAAACATGGAAATTGCCCATCAAGACTTATGTCTCGAAATCGTAATATTTCTATTGTCAGATAAACACCATTTGGATCATTTTAAATGTTTTCTCCTTGAACATGTATATTGCATTCTCTGAGTACCTAATAGTACATGTACATGTAAGATAAACAAGAGCTATTATAGTATAAAAACCCTCTATCTTTAGAGCTTTCTCTGAGATACTACGTTCTAGTGTTATTTCCAGGCAGAACTGTATCCATAGAAGCTAATTTATGCAAATAGATTAGCAAGGATCCGAATGATGCTAGATATATCTGCTAGACCCTTTATCTTTTAAGACTTCAAAACAGAAATTGCCACCCCAATTTTGGGTCACCAATTTTAATGTTACAATGTCGAATGATTTTGTCTTAGTATTCTTATATAAAGCGAACCGTGTCGAAACAGATTTGTCGAAACAACTGGTCTTACTGTGTTTGGAGGTTAATATAAGTTTTGTAATAGCAAATTGGTGCCTAAATAGTTATTTTCCGAGGCAACGTCAACGACGTAAAGTGTGAACGTCATGCAAATCTCCGTTTTTTGGGGGTTTTTTTTGGGGGGGGGGGGAGAAAATAAGAAGCAGTTGAATATCATGAGTACATACTAGAAAATTAGAGATGGATAGATAAAGTCTTATAATAAAAAAAAGTCAATTATTAATAAATATTCAATTTTATGAAAACATTTCTTAAACAAAAAGAAGAAATACAAAAATTCTGTGAAATAAGTATAATACGTGTTTTTCTTCTTCTTTTTCAAATTCAGCAAATATGCTGTGTTTAAAATGCATTTTGTAACGGCAACTTCTGATCAAGTTCTAGTATTTATAATTTGTTGCATTATCGTTGATTTAATATCATTCAATTATTTAAAACATATGTGTTTATTGATAAACTGTTACTTGAATTGCCACAGTTAACGGTTTAGTGCATTATTGAGTATAGTTAACAAATTTTTCCATAACTTTTTGACTAATATCTAACAATGGTTTATGTAAAGTAGTTGGCATATCATTTTTGTTTGTTTGTAATTTCATCTATTTAGAATGTACCGTGTCTAAACAACTTGTCTTATTCACCTGGAACGCACAGTGTCTTAACACCTGGTCTTACTTACCTAGAACGAAACACCTAGTCTGATTGTATTTGTAACGTACTGTGTCTTAATACCTGGTTTTACTCACATAGAACGTACCGTGTCTAAACACCTAGTCTTATTGTATTTGGAACGTACTGTGTCTTAACACCTGGTTTTACTCACCTAGAACGTACCGTGTCTAAACACCTAGTATAATTGTATTTGGAACGTACTGTGTCTTAACACCTTGTTTTACTCACATATAACTCACCGTTTCTAAACACCTAGTCTTACTCTATTTGGAACGCATCGTATCTAAACACCTGGTCTTACTCACCTGGAACGAACCGTCTCTTAACACATGTTCTTACTCACATGGAACAAAATGTGTCTAAATACCCAGTCTTCCTCTATTTGAAACGCACTGGGTCTGAACACCTCATCTTTCTCTATTTGGGACGTTCTGTGTCTAAATTCCTCATCTTACTCTCTTTATGATGTACCGTGTCTGAACACTTTTTCTTTATTTGTTTGTGACGTACATTTGTACCGTGTCTAAACACCTGATCTTACTTTGTTTTGGACGTACCGTGTCTAAGCACCTTATCCTTGGCTATTTGGGACCTACCTAGTCTAAACAACTGATCTTACTTTGTCAGCGACGTACTGTGTCTAAACACCTTATCTTACTTTGTTTGTGACGTACCGTGTCTAAACACATGATCTTACTTTGTTTGTGACGTACCGTGTCTAAACACCTTATCTTACTTTGTTTGTGACGTAACGCGTCTAAACACCTTATTTTACTCTATTTGGAACGTACCGTGTCTAAACACCTTGGGCCGGTTGTTCAACTTGTCGTTAACTTAACGGTAGCGTTAGCCTTAACGTGTCGTGAAATAGTTTAACGTGGCGTTACTTAACGGAAGGTTAAAAAGCTGTTGTTCAAGTTGATTTAACGGTAGCGTTAGCTAACGTGACCGTTAACATATCTTAACCTGTCGTTAAATCTTAACTATGGTTTAGAGGCTATTTTAGTTACCCATAATTCAGATTTTCTGAACTTTCTCCATAAACAACTTACCTTCTGCTAATGCATGTACTGAGTCTAGTGTAAAAAAAAAAACAAGGGAAAGAAAGCCGAATTTCTCGGAAGCAGAAATCAATGTACTCCAAGATGAAGTTGAAAAGAACTATGCTGTCATTAATGACAAATTTGGTAGTGCTGTGACCAATAAAAGAAAGACAGCAGTCTGGGGAAGGATTTCCATAATGGTGTCTTTTCTTGGTGTTGCCCATAGGTCAGCCAAGGAGTGTAAAGATAAGTGGGGCAACACAAAGAAAGAGGCAAAGAAGATCTTTTCAGTAAAGAAGAGAGACCATGGAAAAACGGGTGGTGGACCACAGGGTAAACCAGTGAGTGTGGCAGTTAACAGAACCATAGACCTGTGTAAGGACTCTGCTTCCTTCAAGGGCATAGGAGGTGTAGAAAGCTGCATTATTGGTATGTAATACTTTGTTTGTGACGTTCCGTGTCTAAACACCTTTTCTTACTTTGTTTGGAACGTACAGTGTCTTAACACATTATCTTACCCTTTTTGGGACGTACTGTGTCTAAACACCTGGTCTTACTTTGTCTGTGACGTACTGTGTCTAAACACCTTATCTTATTCTCTTTGTGACGTACTGTATCTAAACACCTTACCTTACTCTCTTTGTGACGTATTGTGTATAAACACCTGATCTTACTTTGTTTGTGACGTACTGTGTCTAAACACCTTATCTTACTCTGTTTGTGACGTACCATGTCTAAACACCTGGTCTTACTTTGTTTTGTGACGTACCGTGTCTAAACACCTGGTCTTACTCTAGTTGTGACGTATCGTGTCTTAAGACCTGGTTTTACTTTGTTTGTGACGTACCGTGTGTAAACACCTTATCTTACTTTATTTGGGACGTACTCTGTTTAAACACCTTATTTACTCTATTTGGGACGTACCGTGTCTAAACACCTTATCCTACTCTATTTGGGACGTACTTTGTCTGTACACCTGATCTTACTTTGTCAGTGACGTACTGTGTTTAAACACCTTATCTTACTATATATGGGACGTACGGTGTTGATATACCTGATCTTAGTATGTTTAGAACGAAAGATGTGTTAAAATATTGTACTACTCTGTTTTGTATTACTTACAATTTTTCATCATTTTCACGTTGACTTATAAGATATAGATGAGCAATTCTTTCCTACTTTTATATTATACATCTGTTCAACTCCTAACGCAATTACAGTATATTTAAAAAGAGATAGCTATTGTACCTGGTGGGAAAAAGGACGATCTCGATTTGTTAAGTTTTTAATATATCTATTTGTATGTCAGGACTGAGTGTTAAATGTCTAGACAAACATCTCCTGTGAAATGCAAACGATTTTCCTGGCACAGTTCCCCAGTTATCAATAACGTTTAAAGTTTTAACATCATCAACTTTGATACTGTCCACATCTGTGTTGCCTTCTTCTACATACATGGAACGTACTGTTACAAAGGGATACATTGATGTGTCATTCATGAAAACAATATTGTCAAAGTAAGCTTGGGTAAAGTCTTCGGTAACTTTTAATGTCATTCTTAAATATCCCCCATCTTTGAAGAATATAACCAACTTCATATCGTCAGGATAAATATCCACTTGTGTAATAGATACATAAGGTCGGATAGAGTCGTGTTTACATTGACCAAGAATAACGGAAGTTCCAAAAGGGATCCAGTCTAATCCTTCAGGAGACACCGGCAAAAATCGAGCATTTCCGTCTTGATATAAGATAAATACCTGGCTATATCCCTGTGTCCACGGCACTGGACGATAAAGTCTTAGAAAAGCAAAGCCTTGGTGAGAATTGTCACTATGAATATTAATTGTCATTCTATCATGGCCACGCCACCACATGTCTACTTGAACACCTTCAATGATGATGTTGTCACTTTTGTACAAAGTGATAGTTCGGTCTGGTATAAATGGTCTTCTATCAAGTCTTAAGTAGTCTATTTTTAGATGGGATAACTCTTTTGTGTAAAGAACAAGACTAATGTAATTGTAATCGGTTTCAATCCATGTATAATCCGGTATTTTCCACATTTGCTCAAGATGTGATTCACTAAATCGTTTACGTTCGGATGTAACCATACTTCCATTTCTGTGCTTATATCTCAATGTAATAAATACGTCGTTTCTTACTGAAATAAATTTAAGAAAAAGTTGTGATCCCATATCTGTATTAATGCTACCGGTGTGTTGTCCTTTCTGTCTAAAAATTACGTTTATATCTATAGAACTTAAATTATTCTCTTGAAAAGTCAAGAATGTAAAGTTGCCATACATTTCTTTTGAAAAATGAGTTACAGAAAAATTATCAAATCGCCATAACGTCTGCGTTAGATGTGGA
The DNA here is from genome assembly GCF_965363235.1 of Mytilus galloprovincialis. Taxonomy (NCBI): domain Eukaryota; kingdom Metazoa; phylum Mollusca; class Bivalvia; order Mytilida; family Mytilidae; genus Mytilus; species Mytilus galloprovincialis. The sequence continues at coordinate 74,086,204 of NC_134845.1, read as the reverse complement.
CAGAACGTTAAATTAGCTTGTCGTCTGTTTGCAAATGTTCTGTATTGTGGCAATCGAGCTGTTATAGAGAATGCGTTAACATGTGGATGATAAATGGGAATGTCAACATTGTCCACTTCAGCGCACTTGGTGAAGAATGAATTCTGTGCCATATTAGCTGGGGTCACAACAGATTTCGCTCTCGGAGGAAAATGTAGTTGTTGAATGCAAATAACTTTACAACTAAATATCATATTATTCAATTTACTGTCATTTACTTCTAGTAAAAACATATCAAGTACGATTGAATTTGTAGCATATACTTTTAAAATATTCCAACCTGCTTCAAGTTGATGTACTATTGAAAAACTTCGTGTGTCATTAAAAACATTTGACTGATTGTAATTTGGAACGGCAAAATAAGATCCATAGTTGAGGTTTTCATTCACAACAATATTTAGTAACGTGCTCTTTTTAAGATTAAGATATCTTATATTTCTTATTGTAACAAACGACCTCTGGCGGAGACAAAAGTTAATTGAAAGAGAAGTTCCTCCTTTTACAAGAACTGCTTTATGATCCGATGCATTACGATACGGTAATAACTCATGGTTACCATCCGTTCTCTCATCTTCTGCTTCAATAAGGAATTCTTTTCCTTCAATAACAATTTTGCAAAGTGCTGCAACTATTATACACTTTTGGAAACACATTATATTACAGTAATTAACACACAATGTGCACAATACAATCGTATGGTACCTACGTGGAGGTGCCACGTGCATATAAATTCTTCCTAATACGAATCATTACAACTTATGTATAGTTTTCTTTAAAACCAGAATGGTTTACACATAGTTCGTTTGTAGATTACCACATGACAGAAGTCAAATGATTGAATGCCTTTGTCAACAGTATTGTGTAGTATCATTTATCTTTGTCATATTCTCTTTACAACTGTATATTAATTTTATGCATGTACAATTTGTGTTTTATATATGTTGTTATAGTATATAGTTCATTTTTGTCATAGAATTAAGTTAAGGACAATTGTACATGTAACAAAGAAACATAAAAAGCAGAAAAAGACATTTTGACAACTTTGGGGAGTGTAAGAACGTTTTACTTTCTTTCCTATTAATGCCGTTTGTGTTCGACTGCTTCTAGAGAAAAAGCAAGGAGCTTAAAGGTAGTATTGACTTTGTGTTAAAATACATTTCTCTGGGATGCTCGACAGAAACTTGCTTCACGTGCGGGATTTCGTGATTTTATCCCCAACGTAGTCAAACCAAAGCTGATTCTCTGTTAAGTCTGGCCGGAGTCATATGGTGTTTGGTGACCTTTGTTTTGCATATAAATGGATTTATTAAGGATTTAAACTTGAAAATGTGTATGCCCGGTACAACAGATCAAGATCAATCAAGACATTTTAAGTACACTGACATTAATCATGAGATAAAAGTAAGGAGGTGTGGTATGATTGCCAAGAAGACAACTACTGTAACATTGTATCTACCAAAGTTTAAAAACCATACCGTATAGGTTGCATTAACGAGAATATTTTTGTTCAGTAATATGTAAGATTTTGATAACAAAGTTTGCAAATATATACAGTACTTATGTGGGCATTTAATAAAAGTGCGAAATTCAGACCTAAAAAAACGGAAAATCAACTTGTTCAAAATTTTATTTCAAGAGTTATTTTGAATGCTACTATTATAGACCTGTTTGTAAATAAAAGTTGCAATCTTAAATATTTTTTTATAATTTATATACTGTTTCCACTACGAAACTGCTTCTAAACGCACAACTTATGGGATTTTAATGTCTTCTATTGACATTCCAATTTGTTTTACTTTATATACTAGAAAGATCTCTTTTTTTCTGAATTTGAGAACCATTTTTTTCGATTAGATTAGACAGTCTTTCATATATATGAAGGTACAACTAGTGTTACGTAGTGGACATTTTGATGAGTTTCGTAGCTGACAAAACCGTTTCGTAGTTGACAAAAAGTTTTGTAGTTGACAGCAACTATATTCTATGTTGATAAAAACATAGGTGCTGAAAGTTATATGAAACTAACCCTAGTTATTTGTTTTGCATGAATATCATGAAAAAAGAGTAAATTTTTTGAATCGTTCAGGAATCAATATCTTATTAATCCCTCTAAAAATAGTATGTTTCTTTGCTTAAAAATGTTAAATCTTATTAAATGATTAAATGTACTGAGTGCACAAAATATTACTTGTAAAGATCAAACATATTTTTTAAAGTGGCTGGGACAAGAAATGTTTTTTATTGAAAAATACTCATGTATCAAATTTTCTATACATCTAGAAGATTTGCCAACAATATAGTTGTCGAGAGGAATACCTCATACATACCAGTTGTCAAGAGGAATACCTCATACATACCAGTTGTCGAGAGGAATACCTCATACGTAACAGTTGTCGAGAGGAATACCTCATATAAACCATTTGTCGAGAGGAATACCTCATACATAACAGTTGTCGAGAGGAATACCTCATACTTAACAGTTGTCGAGAGGAATACCTCATACATACAAGTTGTCGAGAGGAATACTTTATACATACCAGTTGCCGAGAGGAATACATCATACATAAAAGTTGTCGAGAGGAATATCTCATACATAACAGTTGTCGAGAGGAATACCTCATACCTAACAGTTGTCGAGAGGAATATCCCATACATACCAGTTTTCGAGAGGAATACCTCATACATACCAGTTGTCGAGAGGAATATCTCATACATAACAGTTGTCGAGAGGAATACCTCATTCATAACAGTTGTCGAGAGGAATACCTCATATATACCAGTTGTCGAGAGGAATACCTCATACATAGCAGTTGTCGAGAGGAATACCTTCTACATACCAGTTGTCGAGAGGAATACCTTATACATACCAGTTGTCGAGAGGAATACCTCATATATACTAGTTGTCGAGAGAAACACCTCATACATAACAGTTGTCGAGAGGAATACCTCATACATAACAGTTATCGAGAGCAATACCTCATACATAGCAGTTGTCGAGATGAATACCTCATACATACCAGTTGTATTGAGGAATACCTCATACATACCAGTTGTCGAGAGTAATACCTCATAACTAACAGTTGTCGAGAGGAATACCTCATACCTAACAGTTGTCGAGAGGAATACTTTATACCTAACAGTTGTCAAGAGGAATACCTCATACCTAATAGTTGTCGAGAGGAATACCTCATACCTTACAGTTGTCGAGAGGAATACCTCATACATACCAGTTGTATTGAGGAATACCTCATACATACCAGTTGTCGAGAGTAATACCTCATAACTAACAGTTGTCGAGAGGAATACCTCATACCTAACAGTTGTCGAGAGGAATACTTTATACCTAACAGTTGTCAAGAGGAATACCTCATACCTAACAGTTGTCGAAAGGAATACCTCATACCTTACAGTTGTCGAGAGGAATACCTCATACATACCAGTTGTCGAGAGGAATACCTCATACATACAAGTTGTCGTGAGGAATACCTCATACATACCAGTTGTCGAGAGGAATTCCTCTCTATTCAAGTCACAATTTGTAACAAGTAAACTATCATAGGTCAATGTACGACCTTCAACGCGGAGCCTTGGCTCACACTGAACAGCAAGCTATACAGGGCACCAAAATAACTAGTGTAAAACAATTCGATTAGGAAAACCAACGGTCTGATGTTTATATTAAAACGGAGAAACGAGAAACACTAATGAACCGCATCAACAAACGACAAAATACGAAGTATATATTTTCAGTTACAATTCTCTCCCTTTCACCCTTTACCATGCATGTAATTTGACGATCTTTGACGCAGTCGTGTGTAACGTATATATGCATGTTATTACCGTTAAGGCGTAAACTGCATGTTACATTTGAATAAAGCCCGTTAAGGGCATACATAAATTTTGAACTAATTCCTAAATTTTCTAATTTGTTAAACAACAATACTCTATTTATCTCTGGTTACATTTGTCATGGTTTAGATCCAAATAAATACAATGTGCCACAGTAATATTGATAGTTTGTTTGAAGTCCATAGTGAAATATTGAGGTAACACAATTAACTATTTGACTAAAGAGAACAAAAGCCTTTTGAGCAAATTTGGTGGGCGTAAACGACAAATTCGTACATTGATATTTTTTGTACCCGGCGTAACGCATTGCGACGTCAATGAAAATATCGGGCGTTTGTCCTTCCGTCTGTCCGTACGTCTGATCGTTCGTACGTCCGTTCTCACGTGTACAATTTTTGCCTGATTCTTTTATGTAACTTATATCCTACGTTGTTTTAGCAATATATTGGGCTAGTTCGAAACTCAGTGCTGATCATTTACTTTAAAAAGAGTTACGCCCCTTGGAGGCATTAGTTATATTAAAAATTGCATTGTTTACACTCTCATATGTACAATTATTGACAGAATTTTATGAAACTTACATCGGAGGTTTATATTAGCAATGTCTTGAACGAATTCAAAAACAAGTGCCAATCTGTTAATTTTATGTAATTATGTTCCTTGTAAAACTGGAATGATAAAAACGCGGATTTTGTAATGACTTTGAATATGTAAGTTATATGTAATTATTGGTTGATTTTATTGTTTATATTCTGTCATATTCAGAGAATGTTCGTCTTACTTTACACTGAAATGTCAGAGTCTGGATAAATCACAGTTTATAATACTGGATTACCATGAAGGCATGACAATGCATGATACTGAAAGTGGGGTAGTCGGTACACAGGCACTTGTTTCTGTCAATGTGGGTTTAAGTGTTGAATCTGAAACCTATGTGGACATAATGTTACTTAATTTACTTGAATAAGCTACATTTAAAGGAACCTATCTATTTTTAATTCTCAAACATGATTCAGATTGTTATTACAAAAATGTACTTAAGCAACCTCATTAACAGTTTAGATTTATATCAAATCGGATGAGAATCCAGGATTTTTAAAGGGGAGGGGTCTAGCAAGTCAACATTTGGGGTAAAACTATATAAAAAAAGGACTACACATTTACCATACATGAAGCTCCTCAGTTGAAAAAGGCAAGCCTTCAGCTCCCCCCTCCCTCAAAAAATCTGCCTCGGCAATTTTAAACCCTTTTATGCTGTATGTTAATGTAGCTGTACAGTGGAGCCTATGGGACTTCAATCTAAGTAGACATCTGCATCACCGAAATTCAACTTGTATTTTCATGTATAATTTGATAATAAAATTTTAAATCATTTATACATTTTTTTTAATTTGTTCTGACAACTTTTAATTCATTTAAACATATAGAGACACCGGAGTTGGTGTTCGATTCCCACCCTAGGCATTCATTTATATTGGCTGGTGCAAAGCGGGCAGTTTAGCTTAGTGAGCCCACACTGACTCTGTTGTTCATATGTCACTTAAAAAAATCAGGCAGCCTCGTTCAGGTCTTGCCATCTTTATTTTTCTTTCCGAAAATCATACACAACAAAACCAAGGTATAGTTGTGAAAATTATACCAAAGACAACTATGGTATAATTTTCGGTTATTGAGATTTATACTCTTGTTTCATTCTCATAGGTTACATTGTAAAGCTATAGGTTGATTATACATTATTTGTATTTCAGGTCAATGTTGTCCAAAACTTTAATTGTTTTTGGCATAATTAACCTTTGATGCATCCAAGATCCAAAAGTGTTTATATTGATGAATTATATATTAGATTTGGATTCTTTTAGTTACAAAACATTTTGGATCGTAGGTGGTGGCAAAATGGGCCTAATTTGAAACATAAAATGTACTTTTATGAAAAGAACTGATTTTTTGAGCATTAAGACTTTTGAAATAGACCCATTTACGAACCAAATTGTGAACTTTTTTTAGTTTTATGGTATAGAGTATATTTTAGGCCATTTTGGGCAATAAGTGGACCTTGTCCTTTGAATCAGTGGTTTCACAATAACCATAATACTAAGTATCTGTTAGAAGATAGCACTTTCACAGTACATTGTTAAACTTAAAGATAAATATATACCAACAATGACCAATATTAATGATGGAATGAGATTATATATACTGTTTTATATTGTCACATGTACATACATAAATGAAAATTAAAACCAAACTGTTGTCATTATTCATAAAAAAAAAAAAAAACGAAAAGGGAGGTATGATTGGTAATCAGACACCAGCTCAAGACAAAATGATGAAAAAGAAAGAAAGCTTACCATACAACATTTTTACAATCAGAAAAAAATAACTATACATAAATCAGTAAGAAATAGCCATGAAATGACAAATGTTAAAACAATATAAACAAGAAAACGTATGGCTACATCAATGTACAAACAGAAAATCAAGATATACACCAAAAATTACAAGCCCTGTTTAACAGACTGCTTTAGCCTGACTAAGGACCGACCGGTGGTATCCAAAGTAATAAATCCAGAACAAAGTTAAAAAAAACCTAACAGTTGTAAAACTATCCAGATGTTGTGAAATTCAATTAACAAAAATACCATAAAAAAGACATCATTAGCGTAAGGCTATTTACATATAATACATTGTAATATTTAAAATGAACCATTTAATAATTAGAAAACAGAACTTATAGCTCCTGATTTTTTAAAAATATAATGGATAAATGATTTAAAGTGTTACAATAAAACAAAGATAACTCAGTGAAGCTATTTATTAACTGCAACAAAAATCTAAAATAAAGGATAGTAATCTTGCTGTGTTAACATTAGAAATTAATCCAAAAGCTAAATGTTTCAGGAAAAAGAAGACCTGGATACTACATGTACAAACATTGTTATAAATGCCATTTGTAGGGCAGGAACTACTTACCCATCCAGAGCATCTGAGATCACCCCCAAGTTTTGGTGGGGTCCGTGTTGCTCAGTCTTTAGTTTTCTATATTGCTTCTAGTGTACTATTATTTGTCTGTATGTCTTTTTCAGTTTTAGTCATGGCATTGTAAGTTTATTTTCGATTTATGAGTTTGCTGTTCATCTGGTATCTTTCACCCAATTATTACAATTTATCTGTTTTAATATGATTGTCTTGAACCTCTTTTTCATAGTTCAGTGAGTGACTATATAGCTACTCGAAGAATTGTATGCTATGTTGATTCTCTATTATAAGTTATACGCTAACGATTTTCGTATGTGTTTATCTATATAGTCATAATGCCAATATAACAGTTCTCATTAGACCACGGCACATAGTCGTTAATAATTCACAAAGTTAAGTTTCCTAGTTCAAGTCAGTATCTCAGATATGATAGCATATTATATTATGTGTACTCTCTTGTAAGGTGAACCTATCTGTCTGGCAGGTATTATATAAACACCTGTTATAGTACGGTGACCAAGTAAGGAAAAGTGACTTATTTAAGGAGTTTAATTGTCATTCGGACTATACGGTTATAAATCACAGTATTGATAGTTCAAAGGTTAAACTTAACATTTTGACTTGTCAAAAAATCGTACGGTGCAATTTTTGTAAAATGGGCTTTGAAGTACGTCAGTTTACTTGAAAGAAAAGTCGACTTAGAAAAGGTTTTAGGTCTACATTGAATATTAAAGAACATCCGTTATATGATTTCTGTTATTATATACACTGTTGTTACACCTTATTTAACGATTTCAAATAAAATTTAGCAAAATTAGTCCGTTATCAAAAGTTTATGTAAAAGATAACACTACGAATAGTTTGCATTTAATAAAGTACGTTTTCAATTTCATTATTTGTTTTTACGCAAAATGTAAAATTATAAACATTTATGTGATATATCATACTTTTTGTTTATCAATGATATCAAATGCATTTATCTCATCAGTATTATTTCATCAATTCAAGCCAGACACAAGTCCTAACGTTTCTATGACGGAGCTTTTCGAAGCTCATATACAGTCTCTTATAAATACATATAAGTAATGGGGATGTGCTGTATCACTTACATTCAAATAGCGGGATATGTTCCTTAAAGCAGTAGACATTTTGTTGTCAAATGTTAGAACAGAACGAGATGGCAATTGGCTACTTCCTTGAGATCGTCATCTCAAATGTAACTTAAGTTTTTGTAACCAACCGTACCAATTACTGAAGCCAGTTTACATACTCGATATGCTTCATTTTTATGAAAATATTCGATCACCTTTTATAGATGGCTGCTTTGCTTTTAGACATACTCCTGGACATTTTAACGGTATATGGACCGGAAGGCTACATAAAAGACATTATAAAAGCCTCAAGGGATCAGATGGTACTGTAGGCATAACAAATCAAAGTCTGCGCTTGTTAGATGGACCCTTACTATACATTTCCTAAAATCCCTTAGTAGTGTTATAATGATAAGGGCTGGAAATAATGCAAATGTCCACGAGGAAACAAAACCAACAGCAATAAGAATAGTTGAAAAACATGTTGTTGCCATTGTGAACCATCTGAATGAACCATGACTGATCCCTTTGATGTGGAATCCCACCCTCATGTCTTATCAATATCTCTTCTAGAATGAACATGTCTAGACATTTTTATATCACTAGTCTCTTTCTCTAGATAAGTCATGGAGGTTTTATAGTCCAATATCAAAGTCAAAACTAAAAACGTTTGAAACATGACCACAAAAACAAACATTACTTGTATTGAGACGTGCACTGATTTTGGCAAAATGTAGAGATGATGTTACATTAGAACATGTGCTGTCGCACCATGTAGGTCCAATTTACCTTTTTCAAGATGACGACACCATATAGGAAAATCATGCAAGTCTGATTTGGTGAAGCAATTAGAATCTGAAGTCTCTTGTGCACTTTCCCTACCTTCCATTATACCATCACTCACAACTTAAATCAGAGATGGTATGGCATTGGTTTAATGTATTAATGTTAAGAAAAGTAAAACATTCGGTGACCTTGTAGCTGATTATTACAAAAATATGTCCCAATGAATTTCTGTAGCGCACACAGTAGCATATGTTTATGACCGCTACGACATGAACAACTCTATAAAGTCTGCCGAAAGGGAACGCCGCACAAAGACTACAGCTTCCACTAAAATGTATCAGATTATTGAGGGGAAAAGTATTCCTGACTGGAAAACTTTGACAAATCCTATATGATTCCACCTGATATGAGCTTTACTTAGCCAGAACGTTTGTAAATTCGTCAAAATTTGTCAAAGTTATTTACGCCAGCACTATGGACCTCTTATACAAATAGGATTTTTCTGTGTGTTCACTATTATAAATAAGGTAGGACTCTAAAGTGTGATGGGGACGCTAAAGTACGATGGTCACGCACTTTATGGTGACTTGAATAACACCGATATCACTCAGATTACAATTCTACCTTGACAGGTAAGTTTGTATTTAGCCTATAAAATACTTATTTAGCCTTGAGAATTGAAAGGTCAGTTTATCCCATTCATACAATAGAAGTTTACCTTTAAGGGTCAGAATGGGGTTTACAGAATAGAGAATAAATGTAATAGCAACAAAAAATAGAGAATAGAGAAAATGAACAACAAAATTAAGAATAGAGAATAATGCGGTGCAAAAGTATAAAGAATAAATGTGCAAAATAAAATGGATACTTAGGTAACTGTAATGCAATACCGATAATATAATGATCAATGTGCATAATTGATAAATAATCTTGTAACAGAAAGACTATATAGTAAAATCATTTTCATGAGAATTTGCTTTACAGAATGAGAGTTATTTTTAAGGCTATTAAAAGAAAAATGCCCTAAAAATTGAAAGAATACATATATTAAAAAACCCATGCAGGTCCTCATGTCATTTACATTGTCAAAATATAGGACACATCTAGTCAAACTGGTTTGGTATAACTGACTGTTTATTGCCCTAGATGTCTATTTCACAGTGACCTTATGTGTTTGTGCTAAGAGTACATTGTACTGTCAAATTCATTGATTTTCTGTTGGGACATGACCTACATTGTAAACATGCAAAATAGTGGCTTGAGATTTCAACTGATATTAGTATAATAAATTAAAATTTGGAATATTATATCCTGGTTGATGATGTTTTTTTTTGGGACCAAGATGTTTTCTTCATTCTTGTTCACATTATGATTATTTTAAGGTTCATGTGTCTAAAATGACCGTATTTTCACCTCAAAATTTACTCTGAGTACAGACAAACCTGCGCATCTGTAAATTTTTCCAGGCATAGCATGCCCTAGATAAATGAATTTTAAATATATTTTATGTTTTAGAAAAATAAAAACTTACCAGGATTTTGCCGTGCACTTTTTTAGCTCACCTGGCCTAAAAGGCCATGTGAGCTTTTCTCATCACTTGGCGTCCGTCGTCGTCGTCGTAGTCGTCGTTAACAATTTTTCAAACATCTTCTCCTCTGAAACTACTGAATGGATTTGAATGAAACTTAGCATGATTGTTCCTTAGAGTATCCTGCACAAAGTGTGTGCTTCGATTTTTGATCCGTCAAAAAACATGGCCGCCGTTACTTAAAATAGAACATAGGGGTCAAATGCAGTTTTTGGCTTATATCTCAAAAACGAAAGCATTTAGAGCAAATCTGACAGGGGTAAAAATGTTCATTAGGTCAAGATCTATCAGCCCTGAAATTTTCAGATGAATCAAACAAACCATTGTTGGGTTGCTGCCACTTAATTGGTAATTTTAAGGAAATTTTGCAGTTTTTGGTCATTATCTTGAATATTATTATAGATAAAGATAAACTGTAAACAGCAAAAATGATCAGCAGAGTAAGATCTACAAATAAGTTAATATTACCAAAATTGTCAATTGACCCCTTAAGGGGTTATTGTCCTTTAATGACAATTTTTCACAATTTGTTCATCATATTTGCTAACTTTAAAAAAATCTTCTCCTCTGAAACTGCTGAGTGGATTTGGATGAAACTTAGCATGATTGTTCCTTAGATTATCCTGCACAAAGTGTGTGCTTCGATTTTTGATCCGTCAAAAAACATGGCCGCCGTTACTGAAAATAGAACATAGGGGTCAAATGCAGTTTTTGGCTTATATCTCAAAAACGAAAGCATTTAGAGCAAATCTGACATGGGGTAAAAATGTTCATTAGGTCAAGATCTATCAGCCCTGAAATTTTCAGATGAATCAAACAAACCATTGTTGGGTTGCTGCCACTTAATTGGTAATTTTAAGGAAATTTTGCAGTTTTTGGTCATTATCTTGAATATTATTATAGATACAGATAAACTGTTAATAGCAAAAATGTTAAGCAAAGTAAGATCTACAAATAAGTCAATTTGACCAAAATTGTCAATTGACCTCTTAAGGAGTTATTGCCCTTTAAAGACTTTTTTCACAATTTGTTCATCATGTTGACTTACTTTAAAAAATCTTCTCCTTTGAAACTGCTGTATCAATTTCAGCTAAACTTAGGCTAAATGAGTTTTAGAGTTTCAGAGTATCTAGTATAAATTTTATATTTCATTTCCTTGTATGTCAAGAAACATAGCTCCTATGGCTAAAATAGAACATAGGAGAAAATGATTTTTTTTTTGCTTTTGAAGAAAATAGTACGATTCAAAGAACATTTAAATAAATTGAAAAGCCAAAATAATCATTGATGAGAGATTAAACCAAAAAAATTCAGGTGAGCGATTCAGGCTCTTGAGTGCCTCTTGTTTCATTCCTCCAGAAGGTGCCAAAATAAACTAAGTTGGGAAACAGGTTTAAGAACTTCCCCACAGGTAAAAATTAAAGTGAGCATTTTTAATTGACATGAACATTAGATGGACAATAGATACCTGACAATAATTGGTTATTTAAACTGTGTACCTGAGTGGACCATATCAAGGTAAACTCAACTGTTTGTTAATTTTATCATCTTCTGCAGAGACGAAAAAAAGTGTACGGCAAAATCCAGTTAAGTTATGAATTTTCTAAATCATACAATGCATTTGTTTTCTATTTATCTAGGGCATGCTATGCCTTAAAACTTTTCCAGATGCACAGGTTTGCCTGTACTCAGAGAAAATTTTGAGGTGAAAATACGGCCAATTTAACCATAGGGTCCACATGAACCTTAACCTTCAACATTGTTCAATGCACATTTAAAGATAGAAAAATTTCAGCTCTCATTTAAAATATTTTGCAACTTAATAATAATCTGTCAGATTTGGTGTAAACAAAAAACAAGACCCTGCAAGCATAGTCTATTTCTATAACAGTCAAGCAGATAGTTTTTTTTTATATCTGAAAAAAAACTACCATGTAAAGAAATATGCAATTAAAAGGCCTAAAATAACCCCTAAAATTCAACATTAACAGATTTTTAACAATTAAATCAAGATGCACAAAGTTTTAAGTATTGGTCAGAATATAGGGTTCTTTTGTACTTTAACAATATCACAATAACAATAAAGTGACCTTAATTTTGGACAAGGTAAATGGCATGAAGCCAAATTTATCAACCTCTATTGTATGAATGGGAAACTGACCTTTCAATTCTCAAAGTTAAATAAGTATTTTATAGGCTAAATACAAACTTACCTGTCAAGGTAGAATTGTAATCTGAGTGATACCGCTGTTATTCAAGTCACCATAACGGATACATTGAAATCATTGTTTATGTTGCAGTTTACTTTGACGTCCCAGTTCAAATATTGATTTTAATGAAAAGTAAAGTCGGTAAAATAAAGGTACGGCATGTTTACATGCGTAAATCATAAATTGTCTGCTAAAAAATTAGAACGAATTTTGAATTTGTAATTTTCAATGACGACTTTGAGAGGAGATGTTCACATTAGTGATAGACTGTGTGAATGGCAAGCTACACCAATTATCCAAATATGTGATACCGGCCTGAATTAAAAAAAAAACATACACAGGATATATAGATTTTTGTCACACCTAAATTACCGTTTTAGCAATTATTACGTGGTCGTTCTTCTTAATTTAAAACAACGACGATCACTTTTAAAAGACTACCGGTAATTATAACGCCTATCAAATATGTCATAAAACCTTGTACTAGCTTTCGCAAGAGGACTATTTTTTAAATCCGTGTTCTTTAATACTTTAAGCCCTTTAACCTTACCCTTTTAGTCTATTGCACTTTTGCGTGATAAACCAGCGTACTTTAGCGAACAAACAGCCATCGCACTTTAGCGTGATACACCATCGTACTTTAGCGTAGAACATCGCACTTTAGCGTGACCATCGCACTTTAGAGTACCATCGCACTTTAGAGTCCTACAAATATATGGCACATACAAGCGAGTTCTGTTGTATTAATATGCAAAGACAGGAAGAAATGACTCAAATAACATGCCCTCGTTTTGGACAGGCAAGTTTAGAATGCCCCCTTCCTTAACTTTTGACTGAGGTGTAACATTATTCCATAAGAAAAATTATGAATATCAGTTGGAAAGGGCCTTCAAATTGGTTCTAAACTATTTTAAGGGTAAATGATGACGATGTTATTGAAATTCTACAAGACAGCTAAATTGAAAATACATTTAAATAGACATTATTAAGATAAAAATGACAAAAAGACATTCATATGAGAAAACCAAGTTCAGGTAGACTAGTAAGGGTCTACGTGGAAGTTTTATTAGATTTAATGACACTGACCGATATTCCCGTTACAAAAACAAAAATATCGTTCATTGATTAGACATGTTACGAAAAGGTATATTCTCGACGATGAGGTTGACAAATAGACTTGCGTCTTGGTTAATTCAAATTACATTTATCTAGAACATCATTATGTAACATCTTATACGACAATTGCTTTTGTAATATTATTGCTGGCTAAAACCTGTCATAAGACATAAAAGGTGTACGCGCACAGGAGTGGGTGGTCTAGAAAAAAGGGGGACTGAGGGTTATACAAGTTCATTCGATTCTAGATTGATAATATATACATAGTAAGCAAGTTAAATTTTAGCGTTTTTTGGCCAAGTTGCTCATTCTGCCTTTTCTTAACTCAAAACTCCTGTCCTGCCTTTTTAAAATTTAATCCTATCCCCCCCCCCCACACACAACCCATTCTCCCTGAAACAACAACTGGTACTTCCGTAGAGTAGTAATAAGTACCCATCCAAAACGTTTCAGGAATTTATGAAATACAAAATATCTGCATAAGGTGGTGTTAAGATGTAAATGCAAAGTCATTATGCAATACTTTTGAAACTCTGCAGGGTTGTTCAACCGATGAGTAGTGAGTCATATTTTACACAAATCTCTTCTCGTTCTGAACATACATGAAATATTTGCCACTGAACGTTAAGCAACCAACAATCAATCAATCACAAACCCTTTATAAAGAAAACTGGAACTTTTTAGATTAAGACAGAGTTGGAAGGAAATTAAGAAAGAAAATACATGCCTTCGAAGCTATATGACAAGGCGTAAATTTTCTAAAACTATATAATGCAACATGCCTCAAGTTTAAATTGTATAAAACTTGTGTTTTAGTTGTTTTAAAACAGACCCCGTTAGATAAAAATTTAGGTGGCAAACAACTGGATCAAAATACATACACTGTTTGTTTTTTTAAACTATATAAAAATGACCGTTATATATATATTTAAGAGTATGTATAAAACAGATTATAAAACTTAAGATTATTTGAGAGATCTATTAAGGGCTCGTTTAAGAATTCACACATGTATGTACCCCGTGTCTCCGTTGTACCGCACACCTACTGCATTAACATGATCGTCCCCCCATTTTTTGGGGTATGTTTTCTTAAAAATATAATGGAAATTATTAATATCTATTTCTTATATCTCTTATGGTATAAATGTTATTGAATATTCGTTCCATACGGAATTGCCTGCGAAATGCAGTTTTTAAATAAAATCCATTGTATATACAGGTAATCTCTTTTGCGTTTTGACACAGTACCCACATTTAAAGTAATTTGTCAACCCCAGCATCGTGAATATACCTTTTCGTAACATATATAATACTAAAATTACGAGGTCCAATTTGTCAGCCGTCATCACGTAAAAACGACGAATCAAAGAATTCAACTTTATCTATAACTAATATAGTACAAAGGTGTAGATTAAAAATTACACCACTCCAGGCCCTTTTGTTTTCCACGTAGTTAATATTGCCAATAATTGAGAAGTTCCGGATCGAGTCCGATACCGATACCAATAGTATATTCACATGTTACCTATTACCTTATCTGATCTTATCTGTACGTTCTTCAGCTGAGAGGCGCACCACCAAACGGTGTATTCAGGATTAATATGCTATATACACGGGTCATAATCACAGGATTGACACTACTAAATTGTAGTATTTTAATCAGTAAGACTTTCTAAGATAACAATACGAATACTAAACATCTGGACTAAAAATAAGGCGTATAGGTACAGTTTTCAATTTGTTAGCAGGCATGACGTAAAACAGCGAATCAATTCAACTTTATTTATAACTAATATCGGACAATGCTGTTGATTAAAAAATACTCCATTCCAGGACCTTTTGTTTTCCGAATAATTAATATTACCAACAATTGATAAGTTCCAGTTCGACGGGTTCAAACAGAAAGATTTGAAAACAAAGAAAACTGTGTATCTTATAATCGGCATGACTTTATCAGATGACAATACTAATACTAAAATAAGGCTTGCGCAAAGTTATATACTTTAATTCAGTCACGGACCCGCGATATCACGGGTGTGTTCTAGTGTCTAATAACATGACGATACTTGTTTTATATAAATAAAATCTTTTTGATAATAGTCATTTAAATCGCTTTTCTGATGCGTTTGTGTAAAATAGGATGAACATATCCGTTTTCATGTATATCATATAATACAAAATATATCACTCTGCAAACAAACAAAAATTCAAAAAAGTTTGTCTTTTGAATTTTCAATCCTTTTCCGACTACAATGACACATTGTTGGTGCTTGACGTCTTAAAAATCTTGTACTCTTATGTTATATTTAGATGAAAAGCAACTAGAAAACAAATCAGTTTGTAAGGGTAGATCTTTGGGAAAAGAATTTAAAGAAATTCAAGGATTTGCATATTGAAGAAAGTGTCATGTGTCGAAAGAAATATTAAATAATCTGTAAATATCAACCATGCCACATATAGGTCGTGGCACGCATAGTCTCAGAAAACCTTCAAACTTTGTCAGTTAAGGTAGATGGGGTGTCTAAATTATAATCCATAGAATCTTTTAATAATTTGCCAAAATGTAGTTCATATCCTGCTTGTTTAAAAACATTAATAAAAAGAATGGGTCACCGGACTTATTTTCACACTACAGGTTGTGCAAAATTGTAAAGATTTTGTATAGATTATGCATGGAAAACTTATTTTTCCGCCATAAGACGCAAACCACACCATAGAATTTTTAGATAAAATTTGAGAAGATAGCTCCAATATTATGCTTTCAGATAAGAAAAAGAAAAAATGGGGTCACCGGACTCGTTTTCTTGCTACGTGTAAAAATGGGTAAATTCCTATCACATTCTATTGTAAAAGTAACACTATCTGAATTATCTGCCCTTGCATTTGAGTTGCCTCCCCTTATTTGACAAAGTTTGGAAAAAATGAATCAAACAAAAGAATTCTTATTTTTGTAAAATACAATCATAAATATGATCAAACATGGCATTTTCTATATTAGAATGAAAATTCTTACACATGAATTACCTACTACTATAAAAATTTGCACATTTAATCAAAGATCTAGACCTTGTTTTCTAGTATTTCAAAATCCAAAATGGAGGAAGACACCCTATCTACCTTAATACACTTTTATGTATAAATGAAAAAAATATATTGATATTGTTGCTGTGGACCATGGTTGCCATGGTAACAGGTATTCTAATTTTACCTTCAAAATTGCTCTTTTTCAACTATGAAATAGGTCTACTTTGGGCATTAATATCCACTTAAATAGCAATATATTGGTAAAAATACCTATAATTTATATGAATATCATTACAAATTGATATAATGATTGAATTTAAAAAGATAAAATATTATGTTACCCTGATTTGATCCTTGGATACATGGAAGACTGCAACAGGTATATAAAATACCCAATTTAGACAGTTTTTGAGGATGTGTAGCAAACTTACGCATCCATGTTGGAATATGGCATTATACTTTCCTTTGAGACAACATATTATAGTTTCAATATATGGAATAAAATTCTTGGGGATCTTGTTTCCAAGAGCGGTAACCATGGAAACAAAAAAGTAAAATTTTCAAATTTTTACCAGGTTTTTCATTAAAAAATGCATTTAAAAAGTAAACTAATAACTTATTTAATCTTACATAACCGTTTATTTATTATCTACAGGAGAAATTCAACTTAATGACAAATAATAGGTCTGTTGCTATGGAAAAAGGGCTTTCAAAATTGCAATTTTTAGCGAAAAATTGTAAAAAATTTGTAAAATCTGCAAATTTAGAAAAAAAAACAAGATTAAAACAATTTGAGAACTATAATGGCATTATACAGACTAAAGTTTAAGTTCAAATTAAATCTGGCAGTGAAAATGGTTACCATGGAAACATATGGATTATATCTGGAGATCTGCAATAAGGTCTAACATGTCATTTTTTTTACACAAATCAACATCAACACTATTTATTTGTTGCAATAATTTTGAAATGTAAATATTCAAAATGCTAAACCATATCTCATTTAAACATTAGAAATGGTTTCAATGTTGTCAAGATGTTTGCTATAGCCTTGATATGCAAAAGAAGACTACTAGTTCACAGATTTAAGTTGAAGCAACTGTTTTGTCTTACAAACAGATAAAAAAAAGTCATCTTACGAATATAAGAGACTGTACACATGGCAATAAAGGAGAATTGATCAGAAATGCCAACTGTATTTTTAGGAACAACATAAAGAGACACAGACAAAATAAAGTTTTTTATTCATAAATAGTGCATTCAATATTTACAAAGATACTAATATGTAGTTTTTATTGGCAAAAAAGCTGTTAGGGCACCTCCTCCTTTAAACAAAAGAATTAAAACTAAAAACATTTTAACTGTTATTTGATTCCAAAAGTACTTTATATTTTTTTCTGTTTCTTTTCTCTGCTGCTACATAATCTTCAAAATTACTAAGTTTTTTTTCTCTTATCTGACAAAGGCCGGAGAAAATGAAGCAATTTGTTGGTCTGATCAAAATGCTCCTTTTTGTGCATGATGTATAAAGAGGAATTTCTCATCTCATCAGCAGCCACTTAAGGATCTACCTTGTTACCACTCGCCTTTCCATATTAGAATTTTCAGTCATGTACAATATATTGCCCTAGTTGTTGACTTAATGTACCTCTGGATTTATTGACTTGGAAGCCCATCCCATTTGAAGAACTTTATCTGAATTAAGTGCCAATGAACTATTTGTTGATTAAAAGATATAGACTTTTCAGGCTGATTTGAAATCATCTTATCTGCATACAATCTTTTTGCTGTTTCTTATATTTTCATTTTTACATCATTTAACAAAGAATTGACTATGTTGTATGAGGACATGCTCTTCACTGCTGTTGAGAATTCTCTTGTGTGCAGCTTATTTCGGGACATTTGAAATGGTAATTCTTGCTTCCTTATTACATGTAGTATATGTAGTACAGTTTTCTCGATTTCCATTCTCTGAAATAAAAACAATATTTAAACATTAAAGCTGTCACATAAAAGCTCACAATTTTTGTTGAATAGAAAAAATCAATTTGATGAGGCCTCTTGTAACACCCTAAAACTAAAAGTGTATTTTAGTTACATACTATGTAGATATGCATATTATCAGGAAATTATGATTCAATTGTTTTTTTCTAGAGTTTCATGATATTCTGTTGTGTGGTTTTAGAGGAGTTGTTATAAAAAAATTGCAGTAGTATATTGAGGCAAATAAGTTCAAAGGGGCATAACTCATAGAAACTAGAGGTTCTTAAGAGGCTGTGTCGCTCACCTTGGTCTATGTGCAATTTAAACAATGGACACAGATGGATTCATGACAAAATTGTGTTTTTTGATGGTGATGTGTTTGTAAATCTTACTTACTAAACATTCTTACTACTTCGAATTTTCTCTATCTATAATGAACTTGGCCCTTTAGATACAGAGGTAAATATTTTGTACAACCAGATACTCCGCAGGATGCAGCTTTATACGAACGCAGAGTTCGAACCCTGAACATTGGGGCAAGTATGGACACAATATGCAAGCTTGATACAGCTCTGAATTTGGATTGTGATTAAATAGTTGACAAAACACAAGTTTCTGACACATAATGAATGTGGTCTAAGAACTTAAACTTAAAAACTTTCAATTTTAAATTGGACATTACCTATTATGGTCCAATATCCAAAATCAAAATACATGGTTAGATTCAGCATATCAAAGAACCCCAAAAATTCAGTTTTTGATGAAATCAAATAAAGTTCAATTTTGGACCCTTTAGACCTCAATGTGGACCAATTTTTGATAACCAGGCCCAAACATCAAAAATCTAAATACATGGTTAGATTAAGCATATATCAAAGAACCCCATATATATAATTTTTGTTGAAATCAAACAAAGTTTAATTTTGGACCCCATTTTGAACCAACTTGAAAACTGGGCCTATAATCAAAAATCCATAATACATGTTTAGAATCAGCATATCAAAGAACCCCAAGGAATCAATTTTTGTTGATATCAAACAAAGTTTAATTTTGGACCAGGATTTGGACCAACTTGAAAACTGGGACCATAATAAAAAATCTAAGTACATGTTTAGATTCAGCATATCAAAGAACCCCAAGGATTCAATTTTTGTTGAAATCAAACCTAGTTTAATTTTGGACCACGATTTGGACCAACTTGAAAACTGGGCCCATAATAAAAAATCTAAGTACATGTTTAGATTCAGCATATCAAAGAACCCCAAGAATTCAATTTTTGTTGAAATCAAACAAAGTTTAATTTTGGACCCTGATTTGGACAAACTTAAAAACAGGGCCAACAATCAAAAATCTAAGTACATGTTTAGATTCAGTATATCAAAGAACCCCAAGGATTCAATTTTTGTTAAAATCAAACTTAGTTTAATTTTGGACCCTTTGGACCTTAATATAGACCAATTTGAAAACAGGACCAAAAATTAAGAATCTACATACACAGTTAGATTCGGCATATCAAGGAACCCCAATTATTCAATTTTTGATGAAATCAAACAAAGTTTAATTTTGGACCCTTTGGGCCCTTATTCCTAAACTGTTGGGACCAAAACTCCTAAAAATAATCCCAACTTTCCTTTTATGGTCATAAACCTTGTGTTTAAATTTAGATTTTTTATTTACATATACTAAAGTTATGGTGCAAAAACCAATGAAAAATGCTTGTTTGGGCCCCTTTTTGGCCCCTAATTCTTAATCTGTTGGGACCTCAACTTCCAAAATCAATCCCAACCTTCCTTTTATGGTCATTAATCATTTTCATAAACCTTTAATTTTCATAGATTTCTATTCACTTATACTAAAGTTATAGTGCGAAAACCAAAAGTCTATGGACGACGAAGGACGACGATGACGTGATACCAATATACGACCAAAAAATTTTCAATTTTTGCGGTCGTATAAAAACTGCAAAATTTCCTTAAAATTACTAATTACTAACTTTGTTGCATGGGGTTTAATAAGAATCAGTTTATATCAACTAACCTATTCTGAGTTACATTGTTCTATTTTTAAAGCAAAAAAATGTACTTGAAATACAAATTGCCAAAAAAATATTTTCATACCTAAAAAACTGAGCAATCCGTCCAAGGCTTCCAGCTTTATGGAATTACAAATAAAAGAATCTGACTCAAATCAGCTTGCTCACTTTTACTTATTTCCTGACTACATGTATCTTTTAGGATTAACAATGGAACACCTTTCACTGGTATTGTCTGAAATAAAATAAAAATATAAGGAGAAATTACAATAAAAGTATAATTCTTTACTACATATATTTGTTTTAAATTGTGTAATAACAATGAATAATTGTATTATTTAAGCTTCATGTTTTTCAATTTAAGTGATATAAATCTAATATATATTTTTTTAAATAAATCATTATTTTTATTGTATTTCAGTAAATGGCTTTAAATGCTTGTATTTTGGACATGTAAATAAAATAAATAGGGAATGTGTCCATGTTTGTGAGATCTCAACCCTCCCCCTATACCTCTAACCAATGTAGAAAAGTAAACGCATAACAATACGCACATTAAAATTCAGTTCAAGAGAAGTCCGAGTCTGATGTCAGAAGATGTAACCAAAGAAAATAAACAAAATGACAATAATACATAAATAACAACAGACTACTAGCAGTTAACTGACATGCCAGCTCCAGACTTCAATTAAACTGACTGAAAGATTATGATTTCATCATATGAACATCAGGCACAATCCTTCCCGTTAGGGGTTTAGTATCATACCATCATAACATATATGAGAAGAACATAACCCGTGTCATGCCAACAACTGTTTTTAGAATAAATGTGTTTAGTTCCGACGCAAAGACCTTATCAGTGACTCAATATTAACGCCAAAATATGCAATCTTTAATGACTTGACAACAGTATCGTAATTATATCCCTTCTTAATAAGTCTATTCATAGGTTTTGTAAGTTTCTGAGGTGAATACTGACACCTTTGTGCTTTATAAAGAATATTTCCATAAAAAATTGGATGTGAAATACCTGAACGTATAAGAAGTCTGCATGTTGAGCTATATTTACGAATGATTTCTTTATACCGATGATAAAATTTAGTAAATGTTTTGACTAGTTTGTGATATCGAAAACCCTGGTGTAATAATTTTTCAGTAATACATAAATTTCTCTCGTTAAAATCTAAAACATTGTTACATACCCGAGCGAATCGTACAAGTTGAGATATATAAACACCGTAAGATGGTGACAAGGGAACGTCACCATCTAAAAACGGATAATTAACGATAGGAAATGAAAAATCATCCCTTTTATCATAAATTTTAGTATTGAGCTTTCCGTTAGTGATATAGATATCAAGATCGAGAAAAGGGCAGTGGTCATTGTTAGTATTAGCTTTATTAAAAGTAAGTTCAGCAGGATAAATTTCATTAATATACATACTGAAGTCGTCATTATTGAGAGCCAAAATATCATCCAAATATCTAAAAGTATTATTAAATTTGTTTATCAGATGTTGTTTTGATGGGTCTTTGCTTATTTTTGTCATAAATTGTAACTCATAACAATACAAAAAGAGGTCCGCAATAAGTGGTGCACAGTTAGTCCCCATTGGAATTCCGATAATCTGACGATATACGGAATCCCCAAAGCGAACAAAAATGTTATCTAGTAAAAATTCAAGGGCATATATAAAGCTTGTTTGAGTCAGTATTTTTCAGCCTCCTTAATTGACATCAATACTGGTATCAGATCTTAGAG
This sequence comes from Mytilus galloprovincialis, assembly GCF_965363235.1. NCBI lineage: Eukaryota > Metazoa > Mollusca > Bivalvia > Mytilida > Mytilidae > Mytilus > Mytilus galloprovincialis. Next base: position 74,063,748 of record NC_134845.1, on the reverse strand, counting down.
AGGTCAGATTTGAATATTCCAGTGAAGCAGTGCGAGAATTTTGGGGTAACCCCTTTTTTCTTTAATTGGGAAGTACTGTAACTATTCTTTCATAGTGTACTAGATCTACTCCTGAATCTTAATTACAGCTATTTTATGAAAGCATGCAAAGCAAACCTTTGATTAACTTGCTTGCTATGTTTGTTTGTATTTATGTATTATGTTTGCATTTATGTTTGTTTGTAAACAAAAGGTAACTATGTAGTCTGTTTCAGTCTGTCTACTATACACTGGAATTTGATGTTAATTTCTATTGTCAAAGTAATAGTATATACAACATACTGAAACTCTGCCTACATATTGTTTGCAAACATTCAAGCAAATATAGAAAGCAAGTCTATGAAAGTTTTGTTTTGCATGCTTTTATAGAATAGCTGTAACAGTGTTCTGCTATTTACCTGTCTTGATCTTTTGATTGGACCTGAATCATCTAAAGCTGTGACTTGATCTATTTGAAAAAAGAAAATGCATATTTGGACAGTGAATATCATAATTATTAATTAGTCTATATTTCTAATTACAATCCTAAAAAAAATAGTATTAATACTAGTATGTGCCTAAAATAAGCATGCACAAGCCACATTTAAATCAGAACTTTTCTTACATTAAATATTTAAAAGACAACATACATGTATGCAACTTAAGGAGATACACTGTTGTTCAGTTGCATAGATTTAACAAAATTAATTCACTTTTATGTCTTCTTGATAATTTCTTTTTTAAAGAAATAAACATACATGCATCAAATGTACAATCATTACCATATATACTGTATATAATACAAACCTTATTTACATTAAGAAGTTTAAATGTTGCACTGCTTTGTTCTGGCAATCTAGTAACCTTAGTCTACTTTCTCTGCAAATACATGTACCTGGAATTATAAAAGAATCATTAACTGTTTTACATAAACATTTTTATGGTCATGTTTTTATAATTATTATTTAATTAGGATTTATTCAAAAAGTATATACAGTTTAATTTAGCATGTCACTTAAATGTATGTGGTTACAACTTGACCTGGTCAGCACAGCATCTTAATTCAAATACACAAAAAGGAAGCATAACCTATTGTGTCATTTTGGTCTCTTGTGGACAGTTGTCTCATTGGCAATCATACCACATCTTCTTTTTTTATACAAACATGTACATCATGTACATATAAGTGTGCTACATATGTAGACAATTTTTCATATTTGCATTCTCAAAGAAAGAGACTTAAAACCCACTCATAAAGGTCCTTATAGAATTTTGTTCAGGAATGGATGCGTTTTTTCATAAATAAGGAAAAAAGTTGGTTCATAATTGCATTAGAATATGCTAAAATTCATACTACTAACCTAGATTAAAAATGTCAATTTGAGTTTAATATCAGAAAAAGTGAAAAAAAGTCACTGAACAAGTATTTAAAAGAAATTGATATGATATAAACTGAACCAAAGATATTATGCTGTATATAAGTCACTGTAAGCCGAGAAAAGCAAAAATCAGCTATTTTCAATATTTTAAAGCCTGTTGCCATGGTAACCATACATAACTCAGGTGACACGTACAGACTTTTTTTCATATTTTATATCAATGTTTGTTGTCAGAAAGTTTCAACAAAATCGGTGACTACCCGTGCCCAACTTTGGTTGACGGTTACAGAGAATGGGTGTTATACCTCATACATACCAGTTGTCGAGAGGAATACCTCATATATACCAGTTGTCGAGAGGAATACCTCATACATAACAGTTGTCGAGAGGAATACCTCATACTTAACAGTTGTGGAGAGGAATACCTCATACATAAAAGTTGTCGAGAGGAATACTTTATACATACCAGTTGTCGAGAGGAATATCTCATACATAACAGTTGTCGACAGGAATACCTCATTCATAACAGTTGTCGAGAGGAATACCTCATACATAACAGTTGTCGAGAGGAATACCTCACACCTAACAGTTGTCGAGAGGAATATCCCATACATACCAGTTGTCGAGAGGAATACCTCATACATAACAGTTGTCGAGAGGAATACCTCATACGTAACAGTTGCCGAGAGGAATACCTCATATATACCAGTTGTCGAGAGGAATACCTCATACATAGCAGTTGTCGAGAGGAATACCTTATACATACCAGTTGTCGAGAGGACTACCTTATACATACCAGTTGTCGAAAGGACTACCTCATATATACCAGTTGTCGAGAGGAATACCTCATACATAACAGTTGTCGAGAGCAATACCTCATACATAGCAGTTGTCGAGAGGAATATCTTATACATACCAGTTGTCGAGAAGAATATCTCATACATAACAGTTGTCGAGAGGAACACCTCATTCATAACAGTTGTCGAGAGGAATATCTCATTCATAACAGTTGTCGAGAGGAATACCTCATACATAACCGTTGTCGAGAGGAATACCTCATACCTCATATAAACGAGTTGTCGAGAGGAATACCTCATACATAACAGTTGTCGAGAAAAATACCTCATACATAACAGTTGTCGAGAAGAATACCTCATACATAACAGTTTTCGACAGGAATACTTTAAACATACCAGTTGTCGAGTGGAATATCTCATACATAACAGTTGTCGAGAAGAATACCTCATTCATAACAGTTATCGAGAGGAATACCTCATACATAACAGTTGTCGAGAGGAAAACCTCATACCTAACAGTTGTCGAGAGGAATACCTCATACATACCAGTTGTCGAGAGGAATACCTAATGCATACCAGTTGTCGAGAGGAATACCTCATAACTAAGAGTTGTCGAGAGGAATACCTCATACCTAACAGTTGTCGAGAGGAATACCTTATACCTAACAGTTGTCAAGCGGAATACCTCATACCTAATAGTTGTCGAGAGGAATACCTCATACCTTACAGTTGTCGAGAGGAATACCTCATACATACCAGTTGTCGAGAGGAATACCTCATGCATACCAGTTGTCGTGAGGAATACCTCATACATACCAGTTGTCGAGAGGAATACCTCTCTATTCAAGTCACAATTTGTAACAAGTAAACTATCATAGGTCAATGTACGACCTTCAACACGGAGCCTTGGCTCACACTGAACAGCAAGCTATACAGGGCACCAAAATAACTAGTGTAAAACAATTCGATCAGGAAAACCAACGGTCTGATGTTTATATTAAAACGGAGAAACGAGAAACACTAATGAACCGCTTCAACAAACGACAAAATACGAAGTATATATTTACAGTTACAATTCTCTCCCTTTCACCCTTTACCATGCATGTAATTTGACGATCTTTGACGCAGACGTGTGTAACGTGTATATATGCATGTTGAATTCCTTCACTTATCCATGATATCCATAAAAATTAAATAATACTAATAAAAAGAAAAAAAAATACAATCAAAGGGGGGGGGGGATAGACCTTTAATGCTTTCTCGGTGACTTATGTCACCATAATTTAGAAAATGATTTTTCTTTGAGAGTATTGTCGGTTGAAAAAAAAAATACATTTATATTATCGTGTGTCGAATATTGTTTTTCTGAGATTGAAAAATTAATTTTCCTTTATATCAACCTGGAACTATTATACTAATGTTAGTATAATAGTCCTAGTATCAACATACAGTGGAGATCACTTCTAACCTCTCATTAGAACTGTCAGAATATTCTGTCATAGAACTGTTCTAACCTGTCCTAGAACAGTTCTAGCTAGAACAGTTCTACCTTAGAACTGTTCTAGGTAGAACTGTCAGGATCAGTTCTAGGTAGAACTGACTAAATCAGTTCTAGGTAGAACTGTCAGGATCAGTTCTAGGGTAGAACTGTCAGGATCAGTTCTAGGTAGAACTGACCAAATCAGTTCTAACCGTAGAACTGTCAGCAGAACTGACTAAATCAGTCAGGACTGTAGAACAGTTCTAAATGACGTCACTGCAGAAAGGGCAATTTAGAATTTAGAAGAAAAAATCAGTTCCAATTACTTTACTATATATAATAGCAGATTTTTCTATATTTTTTACTGATCAAAATTTACATGTACAAATATCGAAGTGGATAGGAGGTTATCCAACTCATCGGAGAAATATTTTTATGAGATTGCAAATGAAACATCATTGTTTACGTTTCTTCGTTCCCCGTTTTTAACAGTCTCTTCGTAAATATAACTCTGCATTTAATTCAAGTAAATTTAATCTTAATTTACCTTGTTTGCCTTGGATTTACATTCATGATTTAAGATTCTGTTTGGACAAATGCTCAAACGAAAATTGTACAGTGGATGAATTATGGGATATCATAGTAATGAACACAGTGTTGTTAAACGCAAGAAAACTATGTACATTTGCACCTCGAGATTTGCACTGAGGTCTCAGATTTGCATTATCTCGTTGCCAAACTTATCCATAACGATAATGAATAATATCTGGGAGTCTGGAACGTCAGAAAAATATACTCGATCTGAACATGAATGAAATATTTGCCACTGGACGTAACGCTACAAACAAAACCAATCATTTTCCTTCTTCAAATTATATTAACAGTATAGTCAGTATACCTTTCCAAGAAAAGAACTTCTCATACATGTACTTTTCATTTTAAAATAAAGTATATGAATCATAGATGTGAGTGTTGGATGATGCCCTTAAATACATTTTGTAGTTCTGTTTAAAAAAAAACCATCATGAACAACTGACTAAATAAAAATTCACTTTTTGTGACGGTTCTTTATTTAATAATTTAAGTTTGGATGTAACGGGTCAGCTGTCTTTATTGTGTTATCAGCGCCCATAGACATAAGTTAGTCATGTTTGTTCAATTTCCAATATTGCAGTTATTTATATATATACTACAGTAAAAAAAATATAACCGAAGTACTGTTCAACTATATAGACTCACATAAAAAAGCAAATATGGTCAGTTTTGGTTGATGCGGTCAAAAGATTTTATTATACAACTCAGTCTGAAGTATGAAAACTACTGATCATGCTGATATTTGTTTACGATTCAATACTTTGAATAAAAAGAGGATATACTGGCACTATAAATTCATGCGAACAAAATTTTGAGGTCATTGTTTTCCAATATTGCTGTAACTTGTATATTACAGTCCCTCTTGACCTAAAATTAGAACTGAATTACTGTGCAGCTTTATAGATTTGCAGAAAAAAAGAGAAAATAAGGTCAGTTTAGATTGATGCGGTCAAAAGATTTTATTACACGACTCAGTCTGAAGTATGAAAACTACTGATATTTGTTTACGATTCAATACTTTGAATAAAAAGAGGACATGCTGGCACTATAAATTCATGCGAACAAAATTTTGAGGTCTTTGTTATCCAATATTGCTATAACTTGTATATATTACAGTCCCTCTTGACCTAAAATTATAACTGAATTACTGTACAGCTATATAGATTTGCAGAAAGAAAGAGCAAATAAGGTCAGTTTAGATTGATGCGGTCAAAAGATTTTATTACACGACTCAGTCTGAAGTATGAAAACTACTGATATTTGTTTACGATTCAATACTTTGAATAAAAAGAGGACATGCTGGCACTATAAATTCATGCGAACAAAATTTTGAGGTCTTTGTTATCCAATATTGCTATAACTTGTATATATTACAGTCCCTCTAAATGACCTAAAATTATAACTGAATTACTGTACAGCTATATAGATTTGCAGAAAGAAAGAGCAAATAAGGTCAGTTTAGATTGATGCGGTCAAAAGATTTTAGTACACGACTCAGTCTGAAGTATGAAAACTACTGATATTTGTTTACGATTCAATACTTTGAATAAAAAGAGGACATGCTGGCTGACTAAAAAATTCATGCGAATAAAATTTTGAGGTCATTGTTATCCAATATTGCTATAACTTGTATATATTACAGTCCCTCTTGACCTAAAATTATAACTGAATTACTGTACAGCACCCTTTTTATGGAAGATCAATGCATTTGAATGAGGACAATAAATTTTAGTTGGACCCCCCCCCTTTTTTTTTAAACTGCTGGATCCGTCCCTGGTGGTTTGGGCCGGAATAACGTATTACATTAAGGTCAGATAATTTTGTTATGTAAAACGAGTCATCCTGACTCCCCGAATGACAAATGTAAAATAAATGAAATAATAATGCCCCCCCCCCCCCCAATATTAACGGCTTAATTTATGTTCAAAAAATGAAAGAAAAACAAATAATTTATGTAACACATCAACAAAGAAAATCACTGAATAACAGGTTCCTGATTTGGAACAGGCACATACATGCAGAATATGGCGAGGTTAAACATGTTCTCTTGCCGATTATGAATCTGAAATAAAACCGGCAAAATAGCAAAACTCTATATAATATTAATCGCTATTTTGCCGAAGCCTTTATATTAAGACAAATATTTCTTCAAACTTATAAATCAATTCTAGCCGTAGAATTTATAAATCAATTTAAGCCGTAGAATTTATAAATTAATTCTGGCCGTAGAATTTATAAATCAATTCTAGCCGTAGAATTTGAAATCAATTCTAACCGTAGAACTGTTCTAGAAGTAGAACTGACCAAATATCTGGTCAGTTCTAGCTAGAACTGTCAGGATCAGTTCTAGGGTAGAACTGTCAGGATCAGTTCTAGCTAGAACTGTCCAAATCAGTTCTAGGCAGAACTGACCAAATCAGTTCTAGCTAGAACAGTTCTAACCTAGAACTGACTAAAAGGTGTCAGGCTGACAGTTCTACATACTGTTCTAGAACAGTTCTCCTGACAGATTCTGACAGAATTTATGAGAGGTTAGAACTGATCTCCACTGTATCTTAATATCAGCTCAATGTATTTCTCTTTATTGACTGAAGTGGAAGTATTTTACCAGGAGTGTAATTTTCATATTAAAAAATAGATGAATTGTTTTCTGTTGAATTTGCCATTGATTTAAAGAAAGCTCGGAATCTATAGGCAAATATGTGTCATATATATTACATGTAGCACCGACATCGTTATACAAAACACACTGTGTTATTATTACCTCTTAAGTGTTTTCTATTAAAATTCTTTTTGTTGACGAAGTTTTTTTTTGCATGCTCTCAAAAGTTATATTCCAGAACTGAAGATGCTACTGATAATTTAATATTGAGCATCTTAAAAAGCACCCAGTCAGTGACTGCAAGTGCAGAGATATGTTATAATTGGGCTTCATAAGAGGGTACAACTCATGTTACGTAGTGGACATTTTAATGAGTTTGTAGCAAAAACCGTTTTTTAGTGGACAAACAGTTTCGTAGTTGACATCAATCCTATTCTATATTGATATAAATATATTGAAAATTACATGAAACTATAATTCCTTGTTATTTGTTTTAACCGGATATAATTTAAAAAGGAGTAAAATACAATTGCAAGGATGTGGTAGTCTCCACTAAGAAACGTTTTTCTCCCAAACTTGTGTCGTAAATGACCGTTAAGTAGTGGACATATTCACGCCCCCCCCCCCCACACACACACAATCACTATCTTGCACTATGTGGTAACAAAAACTGACTCTTTTAATCAAAGCACTTGCTAAGCTGTACACTGATATTTTCATAATTTTAAAACCAGATATTAAAGGAGTTTTGAACCGTTTCTTAGTGTGCTCATTTTTTTCTCCAACAATCAATCTGCCGTTATAAAAACATGATCTGTGACAAACACAACATAATATACAAATCAAACAATCTTCAAAATAAAAAATACAACACTAAAATTATATAAAACTGTTTATTCTCAAAATCTAATTACTTCATTTCGAAGTGTACATTTGGTCAGGGACACACCTGCTAAACATATTTTTTAATAATCATAGAACTTATATTGAGTAAAAATAACATTTATTTCACCCTATTTTACAATATTTTCGACTATGAATGTTGAATTGGAGATCTAAGGACATTCCATTTTGGTTATTTTGAACCGTTCAGATATCAAGAAACCCCTCTGAAAATAGCATGTGTCTTTGCTGAAAAATTTTTAATTTAATTAAATGTAATAATTGCACAAAAATAACTTGTAAAGATAAAAAAAAACATTTTTTTTTTAAGTGGCTGGGACAAGAAATCGCATTTTTATTAAAAAAAAACAACAAAAAAACGCCCATATCAGGCTCCTGACTTGGGACAGATATATATGTGGAAGTGAAAAACGGGATTAGCCATGTGACATAATATGCAAAGACAGGAACAAATGACACAAATAACATGCCCTCGTTATGGACAGGTGAGTTCAGAATGCCCCCTTCCGTAACTTTTGACAGAGGTGTAACATTATTCCATAAGAAAAATTATGAATATCAGCCTTCAAATTGGTTCTAAACTATTTTAAGGGTAAATGATGACGATGTTATTGAAATTCTACAAGACAGCTAAATTGAAAATACATTTAAATAGTCAGACATTATTAAGATAAAAATGACAAAAAGACATTCATATGAGAAAACAAGTTTAGGTAGACTAGTAAGGGTTTACGTGGAAGTTTTATTAGATTTGATGACACTGACCGATATTCCCGTTACAAAAACAAAAATACCGTTCATTTAATAACATGACGATACTTGATTTATACAAATAAAATCTTTTTGATAATAGTCATTTAAATCGCTTTTCTGCTGCGTTTGTGTAAAATAGGATGAACATATCAGTTTACATGTATATTATATAATACAAAATATATCGCTCTGCAAACAAAGAAAAAACAAAAATAGTTTGTCTTTTGAATTTAAATCCTGTTCAACATTGTTGGTGTACTTAAAATCTTGTACTTTTATGTAATAATAAGTAACTAGAAAACAAATTAGTTTGTAAGGGTAGATCTTTGGGGAAAGAATTTAAAGAAATTCAAGGATTTGCATATTGAAGAAAGTTTCATGTGTCGAAAGAAATATTAGATTATCTGCGTTTGAAAATTTTCACAAAACAAAATGATATACAATATAAAAAAGAGAATGTGGTATGATTGCAAATGAGACAACTCTCCACAAGAGACCAAATGACACCAAAATTAATAACTATAGTTCACCGCACGCACTTCAATAATGAACATAGCCCATACCGCATAGTCAGCTATAGAAGGCTTCAAAATGACAAATGCAAAACAATTCAAACAAACGAGAAAACTAACGACATTATTCATATACAAAAATGAACGAAAAACAAGTGACAACCACTGAATTACAGACTCCTGACTTAGGACAGGCACATACATACAGAATGTGGCGGGGTCAAACATGTTAGCGGATACCAACCCTCCCCTAACCTGGGACAGTGGTGTAACAGTCCAACCTAAGAACGAACTATAAATTCAGTTGAAAAAGGCTTAACTCATCAGATGGATACGTATAAAAATACATTTTGTACTACACAGAGTGAACGTGGTCAGGTACTTGTATATCCCAACAACAAAAAGACAATAAGTACAGATCTGCGAGTACTCGCAGTTACTGACACCCCCTTTAGCAAATAAAACAGGATCTAAGATAGTCCGAGGTATCTTGTATAATTATTTTGTGATGAATAACAATGAAACATGCACGAACATGTTTGAAAGCTAGTAAAATTTCGAAAATGTTCGGTGAACAAATCTTCATATTTCCCTCAGGCACGGGAAATAAATGTAAAATGTTCACCCGTATTTCAATTTTTAGTCCTTCGTTATTCCTCTAATATGCGTTGTGGGACATATTGACTTTATACCTTTTGTTTCTCTATTTAACAGGCTCACAAATGAGGAAGAATGTATATCTGTAATTAGGGGCTTAAGGGTCGCAGCAGTCCGTTCCAATATTCAAAATATGCATTCCATTATTAATAAAGGGCTGCGCTTTAGCGCATGATACGCCCGTTGTTTGAAAGACGACGGGCGTATAAAAATGGCAAAAAAGACTACAATGACAATGAGGAGCAGCAAGAAGATAACAGGGAAAATGAAGATGGTGAAAGTGACTCTACTGAAAGTTATGATCTAAATGAGGAAGTAGGTGATGAAAGTAAGGATTTCATTGATGATGAAGATAAAGATTTCATTGATGATGAGGAGGCTTTGAAGAAACTTTTCCCTAAGAACTAAATCCATATACATCTACCTGGTATATTTTTTTTTTATCAAAAACATGTCAAAGAATTTTGCAATATATATTCATGGACTTGTATATCTTTTTATATACATGTACTATTTAAAAAAAATGGACCCTCTATTAGAAAGATTGTTCCAAATATAATGAATTTTCCTGTTTTTAAGTTAAAAAATCTGGATCAAGTTATTCATTTTTTTTTAAATTTACAACAGTGGTCGCCTGTCTGAGACAGTCCCTCTATAAAGGGATATCCCTAATTTAGAGGGTTGCTCCTAACATCTTTCAGGATTTTTATTAAATTTTGGCAGGTCTAGACATTTTGCCACTAGCCCTATGCCAGAGACTAGTGATAATTGCTTTATTTTCCATTCATGCAGAAGATGCCAAACTAAATTGGGGGAGAGATGCTAAAAAAAAGCTCCATCTGCTGATTATAAGAGTACCGTAGAGATCTGTTGGTTGAATTGATTGACATGTAAAATAGAGAGACAAGAGGAATTTGTACAACAATGATGAGGCCATTGGAAAATTGAATGTAGGTTTATGTTTCACCAAAAACTAAAAACTTTTATAAATAGGTTGATAGGCATACATGTCTGTCTAACTACATGTAGGTTCATCTTACCTTGTATATCTATCATTTACAAGGGTGTGAATGGGGGTTTACAAAACGGGCACAATTTATTAGAAATAAAGAACAATGACCCCAATAATAAAGAATATTGAATAGAGAATAATGAGGTGCTTAAATTAAAAGAATATATATAGAGAGAATATTGGGCAAAAAGTATTAAAAAAAAGAAAAAAATCACCTTCATAAGATATTGTTTTAAAAAAATCTTCACTGTAGCCTGTGTTAATGTGCATACTTTATTTGCTTTGTATATTATTAAATATATATATAATAAATTTTAAAAAAAATTATTAATACAATGGACAACACTGAATGATAATTTTATTATTTTTAATGGAATTAGAATACTTAAAAAGCCTAAACAATTCTTGTTCACAACCAAATGCCCACATAGAGATCCTCATTCACAAGGTCATTGTTCAATTTATATAAATTTTGTTGTATTATTGAAGATTCTATGTCAATGGCGGATCTATGTACCCTTATTGGCCCAAGACCACAATTAATGACCCCGATTTCGTTGTTCACGAATATAGTTCCCTTATATAGTGTATTTTTTCTTATTTTTTTTTCTTTCCCTTTCTCATACATTTCTTAGCTTTTCTGGGGTGGAAATGAATGAAGAGAGCTGATGTTTTATTTTAACTGATTTTGATCAGGAAAGAGTGATTAGGCCAGGTGCAAAAAAGTAATATTTACACGTTTCGGAAAATCTCTTGACTTGCCTATAGGGGTATGGATGTGTATTGGCCAAATTTGAATGATTCTGAAAATTGCATATATTTTTGGACTTGTACTGTACATTACACACACAAAAAATTAGACAAAAAGAATAGGCAAAATTTTTTTAATGCGACAAAACGTTATAAAGAAATGATAGAGGAATTAATTGTGGTCTCGGGCCTATTATACATGTAGATCACTATGCAGTATGGGTTTGCTAATTGTTGAAGGCTCTTATGTGACCCAATAGTTTCTTTATATCTATGTCATTTGGTCCGGTGGATAATTGTTTCATTGAGCTCATGTTTTCTCTGCTTCTATGTACAAAAAATTGAGAATGGAAATGGTGAATATGACTATATGTCAAAGAGACAAAAACCCGACCAAAGAGCAGAAAATAGATGACAGCTACCAATGAGTCTCAACGTATGGAGAAAATCCTGCACCTGCAGGTTGTCCTCAGCTGGCCCCTAAATAAAATTGTGTACTAGTTCATTGAAAATGGAGGTCACACAAAATTCCAAATCATATAAATGAACTAAAATTCAAAAACATACAAGACTAACAAAGGCCATAGACTTGGGACAGGCATTAAAATGAGGCGGGGTTAAATATGTTTTGTGATATCTCAACTTTCCCTCTATATCTGTAGCCAATGAAAAACAAAGGAATACATAGTTCCCAGGTTAGGGGAGGGTTGGGATCACGCTAACATGTTTAACCCCGCCACCTTTTTTTTATGTATATGCCTGTCCCAAGTCAGGAGCCTGTAATTCAGTGGTTGTCGTTTGTTTAAGTGTTACATGTTTGTTTTTCGTTCATTTTTTTTAGATAAAAAAGGCCGTTCGTTTTAATTGAATTGTTTTACATTGTCTTATCGGGGCCTTTTATAGCTGACTATGCGGTATGAGCTTTGCTCATTGTTGAAGGCCGTACTGTGACCTACAGTTGTTAATGTCTGTGTCATTTTTGTCTCTTGTGGACAGTTGGCTCATTGGCAATCATACCACATCTTCTTTTTTATATAGCAATACACACAGTAAAATAAATGCAAACTTACTTACCATGCTTACTTGCAATATATATAATATACTTTCTTTATTTTATGCACTGATTTCTTACCATGCTTACTCTTAAAAAACAACTTGTGGTCTTGATAGCAACACTACCCAGGCATTTATTTAGGTATCACAAAAATATTAATCACATTCTGGTATAAAATGACAAAATCGGAACAATAAATGCACTTCCCTGAATTTGCAGTTGGTGTGAGACAAGACTCTGTGTTGAAGGCTGTTCATTGACCTATAATGGTTTACTTTTATAAATTGTTATTTGGATGGAGAGTTGTCTCATCAGCTCTCACACCACATCTTCCTATACATTGTAACTATGACAGTATACTGTTTTCAAATATTTATTTGGATTTTGGGTTCCATTTTAATTTGGTCCATATTGAGGACCAAAATTAAATTTAGATAAACTTACTTTGATTTCTTATTTAATTGAAATCTTGAGGTTATTTGATATTCTTAATCTATGTATTTTGGACCATAAACATGATAAATCAGGCTGTTATTTTTATCGTGTGAATTGTTTTACAATTGTGATTCCATTGACTGAGCTGTATGGGTTTAACTCATTGTTGAAGGCTGTATGGTTACCTGCAGTTGTTGATTCTGAGTCATTTGTCTTTTTGATGAATTGTTTCATTTGCTATCTTTGTACATCTTATATTTTTGCATTAAAGTCTAATTCCAAATTTTGGAGCTTCTTCATTAATACCACGTCACATGCCTGAAACCTATGCTGTCTCAATATTTAATCACAATCTAAATTCAGAGCTGTATCAAGCTTGAATATGGGGGTTGTATCAATCCGCCCCCTGTATTTTATTTGTCTTTCAATGTTGATGACAAATGTATCCATATTAAATGAAAATTATAAATAATGCACAGATCATAATTGAAGGAACAACATTTTTGTTGCTGTTCTTTATCTTAATTTCAAATTTTTCACCTTCCACATATTTATATGTTCTTATTCTATATACATGTTTCAATGGCTGTTTTTCAAAGCAGGTTTGATGAAATGATAATTGAGATGAAGTATTTTAACAACAATTATGATTTATATCTAAATATACGTGCATGATTATAATAACAGCAATTTATGATTCAAAAGTTAACCAACATAATAAAAATAACCATTAACATTCAATTTATTACTTTTCATATCATTAAATTTAAATATATCAATAATCTTAATAAGAAATAAATATCTTCAGCTGTAGTCAATTATGTACAACTAGTATAAATATATCACAGATATTTGACTTGTACTTCATGTTCATATCACAGATAGCAGTTATGTCGTTTATATCACAAATAGCAGTAGTAATCTTTCAATGCTTATATCACAGATATTTGAAGTATATATATATATATATACGTATCACAGATGGTGGAAATTTTTCACAGTTTATCAGGTGTTGATTAATTATATATTTTAATGATTTAATATTGATGTATGCAGGATGGGAAAGCAAATCACTCAAATTATTGTCCAGAAATTGTCATCAATGAATCAGTAACTGAAGATTAAACAAAGGTATGTTGAGAAAGTCCTCCAGAGCTGTAAAGAAACTGAGACGGTATCCATGTAAGCTGTTTCAGATCTGAAACTGCCATTAAAGCAGATACATGTACATGTACTTAAAAACAAATCGTGAGAAATATTTGGCATGAGTAGTGACCACATCTGTGTTATTGAAAATAATGTTCCACACCAAAAAGAATTGAATCTTAATTAAACTACCAGGAAGACACAAAACAATATTTTGGGTTAATAAATACTCCAGAAACTCAGCCAAATGCGACATAAAGAATATCCTCAAACCAAAAATATGATATCAGAAGAAGGAAATTGATATAAAATTAAAGATCCAAATTTTACATTTGATCTTTTTGCTTATCTTAGAATGAAATATGTATTTCATAATACCAGTCAGATGGGAATTATATTCATGTTAAAAAAATATATAATTTACTTATTTTTTGGAGGTAAAATTATTTCCGTTAATAGATAGTCAGATTATAATTTCATTTGTATAAAGATACAAGTCTTATTTTCTTTCCATAAATGTAATGCTTTATTTGCGTAAACTATCAACAGTGAAATAATCAAAAGCTGCTCATTTACAAGTCTCTAGGAGGCAGTTTTATAGGCCGTGCACAGCTATGCTATATATGTGTTAGTTTCTGAAATAATAGGTTGAACTGTCCTAAAAATATTGGCAATCGAAATAACAATTTTATGTTTTGAACACCCAAAACTTAGGATAAGGGTTTGTATTAAAAAATCTTTAGTATCAAAATTTTCAAAAGAATAAGTGAAGAAACTTAAAAATATTTAAATCTGACATATTACATCTTCAAGTAAATAAGCATAACTTGAATAGTATTGCCCCTTACATGCCTTACTGACTTTAAAATGTTTAATTGCTTATAAGATTAAAAATATTCTTTAATTAACTGACTTTAGGGTATGTACATGTAACTATGTTAATGGCATTAAAGAAAGACATCACTGTTCCATATCTTCAATTGGCGAAATCAGTGGTTCACTGAGGTTCCGGTGGTTAAGAATGGAAAAGCATCGAAGACAGACATTCCTCGCAAGAGCAGGTTTTGTGCAACACCTGTTGTGTACCCACTGATCACAAGTATCACACTGAAACCAGGATATATACTTGTCCTTTTGAATGGATTTGGGTGGTTCAGTGCTACCACAGGTATTGCACAAAATCTCATCAGCATCATTGATGGTATCAGGGACACTGTCATCAAAGTCAACGTCCTTTTCATTAGTCCCCTCCTCCTCCCCCTCAGAAAACATGTAAGGAATAGTCTATTGACTGTCATCACTGTCATCGTCTGTCATGTCAATCACCACTGGATTGACGTCTTCATCCCTGATACCATCAAGTTTCCTGAGCTTTTCCTCAAACTCCCTTACCACGCGAGTCTCAAATTTAGCCCAGCGCTCCGCATCGACATGGGACTTGGCCTCCAAAAAAAGCTGAGTAATACCTTTTTTATTGCAACTAGAATTATTTCTAGCTACATAGCCTTTTAAGTAAGACCAAACCAGTTCGATGGGATTGAGCTCACAATGATAAGGAGGTGTGCGTAAAATCTCATGGCCATTAGCTGATGCAAGGTCATCTATTATATACCTAGGTTGAGGCTTTTTTTGCTTCACCAAATCAAGCAGCTCGGTCTTTTTCATTTTCTTATCATACTGAACATTGCTCTTCTCCAGCCATGCCGAGATCTCTGACTTGTTGCTGTTCGTGTTTGGTACCTTTGAGTCAGGATCTAAGTGACTGTGATACGGAGCATTGTCCATTACAATTACAGACCGAGGAGGCAGTTTAGGGAGAAGTGTATCTCTGAACCACTCTGTAAAGTGCTCCTTATTCATCTCGTCATGATAATCAGAGCTGTTGGTTTTCGACTCAAATATAAGACCACATCCGGGGATTAGGCCTTGTTGAGAGGAGCCAACATCTAAGATTATCAATCTAGTACCCTTGCCAGAAGGTACTTTCCGATGGGTACCTTTACAGTGTGGCTCAAAGACAGACATGGACGTGCTGGGAACATCCAGCCAGTCACCCTTTACCACATGATTGGTGTTCAACCAAGTCTCATCCAGATATACAATATGACGCCCTTGCTGCCTAAACTTATGTATCTTACGAAGATATGTCATTCTCATGAGAACGATGTCCTCCCTCTCCGACACAAATCTTCTGCTTGTCGCATTCTTGTAGAACCTGAAAAAAAAATCATACATGTATATATTTGTATATGATGTATTTTAATAATCATGATAATAGATGATACGTTTGTTTGTATATTTTTTAATATTAGATAAGAATGTATTGTTTTTATTTTCAGGCTGTTAGCTATATATACATGTAGTGTCAATCATTAAGTTACTGCCTGCTAAGCAATACCTGGAGTATGTGTAAAGTTGAATCTAGATGACTCTGATGTATTCTGGTAGCTTGATGCATTAATAGCAGAAAAGAAATTCATTAGTCTTGTAAGTATGATTCGCAATGGGGAACTTAAATCTAAATCTTTAAACTTATATGCAACATTGTTAAGTTGAAATATTTTCAGATGTATTCTTTGTTTTCCTGGACCTCTATGAGTACAAGTAACATTTTTATTATATGCATTGAAATTAAAAATTATACATGTTAACCTGTCCCATGATTTTGACAAAAAAGATGAAATACCCAATATATATACACTTTCAGCATGTTTTATATCTGTTCCATTACAAATTATAAAAAAAAAATGAAAATAAAGGATATAGTTCAGAGTTTTGTATACATTTTGTTAAGTGGCTAGCTGTAGCACGTCATCACTGTCATCGTCTGTCATGTCAATCACCACTGGATTGACGTCTTCATCCCTGATACCATCAAGTTTCCTGAGCTTTTCCTCAAACTCCCTTACCACGCGAGTCTCAAATTTAGCCCAGCGCTCCGCATCGACATGGGACTTGGCCTCCAAAAAAAGCTGAGTAATACCTTTTTTATTGCAACTAGAATTATTTCTAGCTACATAGCCTTTTAAGTAAGACCAAACCAGTTCGATGGGATTGAGCTCACAATGATAAGGAGGTGTGCGTAAAATCTCATGGCCATTAGCTGATGCAAGGTCATCTATTATATACCTAGGTTGAGGCTTTTTTTGCTTCACCAAATCAAGCAGCTCGGTCTTTTTCATTTTCTTATCATACTGAACATTGCTCTTCTCCAGCCATGCCGAGATCTCTGACTTGTTGCTGTTCGTGTTTGGTACCTTTGAGTCAGGATCTAAGTGACTGTGATACGGAGCATTGTCCATTACAATTACAGACCGAGGAGGCAGTTTAGGGAGAAGTGTATCTCTGAACCACTCTGTAAAGTGCTCCTTATTCATCTCGTCATGATAATCAGAGCTGTTGGTTTTCGACTCAAATATAAGACCACATCCGGGGATTAGGCCTTGTTGAGAGGAGCCAACATCTAAGATTATCAATCTAGTACCCTTGCCAGAAGGTACTTTCCGATGGGTACCTTTACAGTGTGGCTCAAAGACAGACATGGACGTGCTGGGAACATCCAGCCAGTCACCCTTTACCACATGATTGGTGTTCAACCAAGTCTCATCCAGATATACAATATGACGCCCTTGCTGCCTAAACTTATGTATCTTACGAAGATATGTCATTCTCATGAGAACGATGTCCTCCCTCTCCGACACAAATCTTCTGCTTGTCGCATTCTTGTAGAACCTGAAAAAAAAATCATACATGTATATATTTGTATATGATGTATTTTAATAATCATGATAATAGATGATACGTTTGTTTGTATATTTTTTAATATTAGATAAGAATGTATTGTTTTTATTTTCAGGCTGTTAGCTATATATACATGTAGTGTCAATCATTAAGTTACTGCCTGCTAAGCAATACCTGGAGTATGTGTAAAGTTGAATCTAGATGACTCTGATGTATTCTGGTAGCTTGATGCATTAATAGCAGAAAAGAAATTCATTAGTCTTGTAAGTATGATTCGCAATGGGGAACTTAAATCTAAATCTTTAAACTTATATGCAACATTGTTAAGTTGAAATATTTTCAGATGTATTCTTTGTTTTCCTGGACCTCTATGAGTACAAGTAACATTTTTATTATATGCATTGAAATTAAAAATTATACATGTTAACCTGTCCCATGATTTTGACAAAAAAGATGAAATACCCAATATATATACACTTTCAGCATGTTTTATATCTGTTCCATTACAAATTATAAAAAAAAAAATGAAAATAAAGGATATAGTTCAGAGTTTTGTATACATTTTGTTAAGTGGCTAGCTGTAGCACGCCTCCGGGTGCAGGATTTCCTCACTGTATTGAAGATACATTGGTGGCTTTTGGCTGTTTTTTGCTCTTTGGTCGGGTTTTCTTTTTGACACATTCCCTATTTCATGTATTTACATTTTCACTTTAATGAAATTTTTGGCTTAGAGATTGGATGACCGGTAGGTCAAAATATTTTGAAATAATTACCGAAACCCCAGTAAATGCACTGTTCTCGACACTGTAGATATGGAAATGTCAATGTCTTTCTTTTTCAGAGCTTCCTGCAGCTTTGGCATGGTCACCGACTGGGATTTCTTGTGCAGATCATAGATGGTCCTCCTCACCACACCTTTGTCGAAATCATCCACCTTCTGAGTCTTGGTGACAGTTTTCTGGACATAATCCTTGTGAATTAACTTGACCACATCCTGCACAGGATCATTTCCATTGATGTACCCTCTCAGGGTGGACTGTTTAATGCCTGTAATTTTCATTTAGAATTATTTAAACAAATGTTTACCATTTTGTTTTTATCAATGCAATACATGCAATGTTATTATATATAATTATAAATCATGTTGAACAAAACATCAATATTGAAGACTTTCACCATATTTTTCATCACCTTTTGTTTTTGCTGAATTTTGATGGTAGAACATAAAAAAGTAATATCTTGTCTAGACTTAAGGCCAAAAAAATTTAATAGGTGTGTTTTGTATTACTTCTTTGAAAAGAAAAGGGTAAAGCATTTTTGCGCCTGTCCCAAGTCAGGAGCCTCTGGCCTTTGTTAGTCTTGTATTATTTAAATTTTAGTTTCTTGTGTACAATTTGGAAATTAGTATGGCGTTCATTATCACTGGACTAGTATATATTTGTTCAGGGGCCAGCTGAAGGACGCCTCCGGGTGCGGGAATTTCTCGATACATTGAAGACCTGTTGGTGACCCTCTGCTGTTGTTTTTTATTTGGTCGGGTTGTTGTCTCTTTGACACATTCCCCATTTCCATTCTCAATCTTTTTTTAATTAAGTATAGGGATTTATTTTTATTTTAACATTTTTTTAGATTGAGTCTTTGTTTCATTTTGACTTTAGCCGTGCTTATATGGTAATAGGAAACACATCTTTTTTTGTTTAGACTTAAGGAATGGATTTTTAGAAGGACTTTATTGTTAGAATTATACTTTATGTAATTAATACTGAAATCCTTCTATTTCTTCTTTTGAATGGAATAGAATACAAATGTATATGCTAGTATACACAATTTGATTTTTTTAATTGACATTGAAAATGTTCAAGTGTGCTAATGAAATGTCCAATTGTTTTTTTTTTTTTTCAAATCAAATAAAAAAATTGATTAATTTTACCTGTTGCTTTCACCAGTCTTCTCTTTGGATTTTGAAGCATCCATGGGCGCTTCATATCCTTTTCCATCAGAAAAAACTGGTACAGTTTTCTCAACAAGTCCTTTGTCTGAAAAGTACATAAAAAATTAGGAAAATTGTAATAATGTTCATAGAATGTTACACTTCAATTTTTTGATAAAACAAGTGTGGTAAATTTTATAATGTTTCAAGGAATGTTAAATTTTATTTTTTTTAATAAAACAAGTACTTGCCAAGCATGCCAAGTGAAAGTGATAGCTTTAACAATGATCAAGGGGACATAATCCAAACTCCAATTAGATTCAAATTTATGTGTGAATATAGAAAAATTTCATTGAGCATAAATATGGAATAAGATTGATACTAGTTAAATATATATAGTTTATATTGACGTTAAGAATAGTACATACTAAAAAGAAAAATTTTATTGAGCATAAATATGGAATAAGACTGATACTAGTTGAATATATATAGTTTATATTGACGTTATGAATAGTACATACTAAAAATTCAGGCATTTATTTATATCATAGATATCATGCTAGGGCTTAATTAATATATTGTTTGTTTCTCCAATCCCGACCCTCCAAAGCCAGGTGTGGGTCAGAAGGTAGGGAAATTTTATTTTTTCCAAAAAGCTTGAACAGCATTTGACGATCCTGCAAGCCTGAAAATCGGAAATGAATAAAATAATATTTGACTTAAATTTGACAATAAAATTTTAAGAGTAGCACTGTTTTTGCAGGGTCGGTCGGGATTGGGGAAACAAAAAATATTTTATTTTAGGCCCTATGTATTTAAATGGACTAGACATTTATCTGTTGTAAGACTAAAAGACTGTATTTTGAGGTTATCTCCTATATTATAGTTATATTTTTTTCCTTCTACTTATTTGTTATTATGTTAACAAGTGTGGCAATAATCAAAATGTGCATACTTTTTGTTCAAAATATGAAGATGTGCATTTAAATTGATAGTTAATTGTAAAATAAAAAATGTTCTAGAAACCAGTTAGATGGGGGTCTAAATTGAAATCAAAAGAATTTATAATTTTATTGCTTAAATGAAGTTTTAATTATGAACTTCTGAAATATATACCCTTAATAATAATTTAGGTCATTTGTTTTTTTTTTTTTTTTAATAACCATGAAGTTTTAGCATTTGATAATGTTATAGCTTTGCCTTTGTTAGCATTGTCTGCACCATAAAATTTAAAAATCAGGTTGGGATTGAATTTGAGGGTTATCGTCCTAACTTTTAAGGAATTGAAGGTCCCTAACAGCAAGGTTCTAGAACTGAACAGAAAGGTTGGGAGTGAATTTTTTTTTAGTCGAGGGGGGGGGGGGGGTGGGGAGATATGGTTTCTTTCCATTTATAACATTAATAAAGGGACCAGCAATAATATTTTTTATACTTTGTATAAATTGCTTATTTCTTGACCAATTTCAATGGGTTTTTATTCTTGATTTCTTAGAAATGCTGAATCTACCTGTGTATTATGTTTTTGGAATTTGGTCCACATTTAGGTAAAAAGGGTCCAAAATTAAACTTTGTTTGATTTCATCAAAAAATGAATTTATGAGGTTCTTTGATATGCCGAATCTAACCATGTATTTAGATTTTTAATTTTGGGTCCTGTTTTCAAATTGGTCTACATTAAGATCTAAAGGGTCCATAATTAAACTTATTTCGATTGTAACAAAAAAATAAATTTTTGGTGTTCATTGATATGCTGAATCAAACAAGATGGTCGCCATGGCTAAAAATAGAACATAGGGGTAAAATGTAGATTTTGTCTTATAACTCTGAAACCAAAGCATTTAGAGAAAATCTTACATAGGTGTTAAATTGTCTATTAGGTCAAGATCTATCTCCCCTGAAATTTTCAGACAAATCGGAAAACCCGTTGTTGGGTTGCTGCCCCCAAATAAGTAATTTAAAGGAAATTTTGCAGTTTTTGGTTATTATCTTGAATATTATTATATTGATAGAGATAAACTGTTAACAGCAATAATGTTCAGCAAAGTAAGATCTACAAATAAGTCAACATGACCAAAATTGTCAAGTGACCCATTAACGAGTTATTGCCCTTTATAATCAATTTTCTAAAATTTTTGTAAATTTTAAAAAAATCTTCTTCTCTGAAACTACTGGGCAAAATTAACCAAACTTGGCCACAATCATCATTGGGGTATCTTGTTTAAAAAGTGTGTGGCGTGACCCTGCCAACCAACCAAGATGACCGCCATGGCTAATTATAGATAGGGGTAAAATGTAGATTTTGACTTATAACTCGGAAATTATTATTATGAATATTATTATAGATAGTATAGAGATCAACTGTAAACAGCAATAATGTTCAGCAAAGTAAGATCTACAAATAAGTTTATGTTTTCCTGCTTTGTAATGGGTCTCATGTGTTAAGCAGTTTTCCACTTATATTTTATACTCTAGTTTGTTAATGTTATAATGATCAGCTGTTACACGACTGTCTTAGGTTTAATAAGCCACATTTTCTAAGTACCTGTCCCAGTTAGGAGCCTACACTTTTATATTTGTTTTTCATAAATTGTTATGCCCCACCTACGATAGTAGAGGGGCATTATGGTGGGGCATTATGTTTTCTGGTCTGTGGCTCCGTTCGTATGTCTGTCCGTTTGTCTGCGTCCGTTCAGGTTAAAGTTTTTGGTCAAGGTAGTTTTTGATGAAGCTAAAGTCAAATCAACTTGAAACGTAGTACACTTGTTGCTTATGATATCTTTCTAATTTTAAAGCCAAATTAGACTTTTGACCCCAATTTCACGGTTCACTAAACATAGAAAATGAAAGTGGGAGTTTCAGGTTTAATAAAGTTTTTGGTCAAGGTAGTTTTTGATGAAATTGAAGTTCAATCAACTTGAAACTTAGTACCTATGTTCCCTATAGTATAATATTTCTAATTTTAATGCGAAAT
Organism: Mytilus galloprovincialis; assembly: GCF_965363235.1. Classification (NCBI taxonomy): domain Eukaryota; kingdom Metazoa; phylum Mollusca; class Bivalvia; order Mytilida; family Mytilidae; genus Mytilus; species Mytilus galloprovincialis. The sequence goes on along the minus strand of NC_134845.1, from coordinate 74,041,014 downwards.
TAGATTATTCGGCCACAATTAAAAAAAAAATGGTTTGCCCAAACCCTACCTAAAGGTTGAGATAGTGGGTAGGTAGGTAGGCATTTCCTTTTTTTTTCAAAAAGAGACATTGAAGTATCGGGTGTTTATTAGTCTTCACGCTATCTGATTGAAAAAAAACTTCCTCAAATCAGGACAATAAAAGAATTTGATTACAGATTAGGCAGCTTTTTTCTGGATAGGTAGCGTTAGGGCAAACATACCTATTCTTTTTTATGGCCCTACCCAATTTCACAGTCCATGGAACATGGAAAAGGATAGTGCGAGTGGGGCATCCGTGTACTTTGGACAATTTCTTGTTTTTACTTTTTATGTTGGGGTATTTTATAGCTAACTACAAATGAATACGGTATGAGTTTTTGTCTTGCTTGATGGAGTAAAAAAGCAAGACATAGGTATGCTGTTTCTGGCATCGACGTCCATGGTGTCAACAATGTATTACCGGTAGTTTGTGATTAGGTCTAGTTTATGGTGAACCACTAATGGTAAGTCAAAGATATTTGGTTTACATTTGTATGAGCATTGGCACATCTAATTATCGTGGAGATTATTTGACCATGTCCCCTCAGTTATGCTTTATTGACTTTGAAATTTTGGTTAGTTTACATGTAATAGTTTGTGTTTATGTCTGTTCAAAGGGAACTACTTATGATAAGGCAATGGTATTTTGTATACAGTTGTATTAGCATTGGCATGTCTCATTTCAATGGACTTAGTTTATCCATGTACTTTCAGGCGAGACGTATCTCTGTGATAACAGTTTATTGTATTGTTGAAGGCTGTAACGGTATGGTTACTTATACATTTGTAAATGCTTACATCCATTTCATTTGTTTAATGGATATTTATCTCATTCAGAAATCATACCACATCTCCTTATTTCTTAATAGGAAAAAAGTTATACATGTATTTAAAAGTTAAACAAAAGAACAGAGTTCCTATATCCCGTGTTGCACAGAGTTTATATTTCCAAGGAGAATAACTCCTTTAAAACACTTGTCTGAGATATTGCTGATATCAACCTATGATATTTTTGTAAGTTTCATAAAAATCTGGTAAGAATTGAATCAGAGAGAGCTAACAAAACCGGCCGACTGCTGGAAAACAAGGATAGACTGACAGAAGCTTTGTATTTCCATTCTCTAGGCAATGCATTATGTTGGGCCAGTGGGGTTAATTTCAAGTTATAGAGTAAGGCTAAAGTAGTCTTAACTTCTTAAGGTTGGTTGCAGCAAGTTAGTTTAGAAGCAGATTAAGGTGTGAAATATCCATGTATGGGTAACACATACACTTCTTATGTTGCCTTTCTTATCCCCCACCCACCCATCCATTTTACATATATATATTATGCTTCTGAATCTTTATTTATAAATGGGATTGATTGAGTTGAATAGAGTTTTGCCATTGTTTACTTATGCCTTGATAGTCCAGGTATTGTGAAAATAGTCATAATATATATGTGACACAATAACACTTTCCTTTCCAAATTCCAGTTGGCAGTTCATTTGTTTTTGTCATTTTCATAATTATTGTGCTTCTTTTGTTGTTTTTTTTTTTGCCAATTTTGGTTCATCAGTTATATACCTGATTGGTTTTTACCAAATTCTTTAACTTTGGTGGCATATTTCTGGTTTTGTATATTCTTAATTAACAATAAAACAACAAAGTTAAAAATTGTACTGTCTGTATTATTATCGTCTGCAATTATAGATTACTTTGGGTCTTACCTTGCAATTGTAGAAAAAATCCGAGATGTCCGAAATTTATGTAAATTTTCTGAACTTGAACTCCACGGAAACACTTCCGGTAAAAACAATGGCTGATTCCACCATTCAAAATCGTCTATGAAAATGTGAAGGTCAGGATTATGACAGTGCGATCACTTAAAAGGTAGGTCAGTAGTGGTTTTTCTAAATGCGATTTTTGAATGGAATGTAAAAAACTATATCTCGAGTAAACGCGATTGATAGTTTAGATTATATTTACCGATAACCGCTACGAATTTCAGCTGACGGCGACCATACAGATTTTTTCCTCTCATATTTGTCCCTGTACGCTGCACTATGGACATCCCATAGTGCAGGTTCTGCTTCGCATAATTCTATAAGAAGGACATTTTTTCCCAAATCATCTTCATTTTCTTCTCTTGCGTCTGTATCAGCCATCATTAAAGTTCGTGAAGAGTTCAAAAAGGTCGAAAATGTTGTGTCAGATGTATACAAGATCATCATATATATATATGATAGTTAAAAGAGGATTTGTGAAGAAAAGAACAGATATTTATCAAATAATTATCAAACATGCTGAAAAATTCAAACGTTAAACAATAGTGTTGAACAAAAGTATGTTTAACTTATAAAAAGGGGGGGGGGTCGAATTTCCATGATGTAGGCAAATGTTTTCAAAATTTATATTTTCTTTGAGTATTTTTTCTTTTGTGTGTTGCTTTTATAGTATCAGAATTGCAGAAAATCGTACAGATTTGTCGTTTTTCCGTTCACACGATGCGATTTTGAACCGATTTGTCGGATGAAAATAGGGAACCAACCGATTTGGAAACGACTTTGTGATTAACAAAACGACATCCGATTTTAGTGTTTACACGGTGCGATTTTTGATGAAACGACATCACAGGTAAAAAGTCGGATGGAAATCGGATGGAAAATCGTACCGTGTAAACGCAGCTTTACTAAATTAAACGATACTTACCTTGGTTAAAGTTTATTTTGAAGCTGAAATATTCTAGGCGAATTACCACTAGCGAACGTTTGTCATACACTTATCCAGGAATTACCCTTAGCTCGGAAATTTACCTTTATCCAATTACCCTTAACCAGGGAAGAAACGTATTCTGTGATATTTTTTCAACAAAGCAAAATTTGTTAAGTATTTCTTTTTAATTAGATTTACAGTTAATTAATAAGTATTTACTGGTATAGAGTATTTCGATTATTTTGAATAATGCACTAATATTTAAGTAATTCTTCTTTGCAAAGGGAGAATATATTAAAAATTTAATTTCATGGAATGGGAGACAACTGCAACTTATTACTCTTAAACGGAAACGCGTTTACTCTTATCTAGAAAATGTAATGTTATATTAGTGACTTATTGTTAACACAGGAGGGCATTTCCAATATTTAATCAACTAAAAATAAATAGATATAAATGAACAGTCAAATCAAAAGTAATTTTATTTTCTCAATAGACTTGTAGCTTAAAAGTCGAAGGTAATTATTTTTGTCATTTTCATGATAATGAGACAATCATTTGATTTCTTTTTTTTTTTGGGGGGGGGGGGGGGGGGGGGGGTGCAAAAAGATTTAGAAAAATATACCCTTGCCTGACCTAAACAAACATAGTGCAGGAACCAGTTGTGGTCAAAAGTGGAAATAATTTTTTCGGCCAACAAATGTAAGCGTGCATAACTTTATGATAGATTACAATGTATAGCCAATCTGCAAATACGACCACTTAATTTGAACTTTACAAGATGGCTGTCTCAATTGGCATTCATACCCATGCTCAGAATAACAATTTCTACTTATTTACCAATTACACCTAATAATTAGATGGTTCTTTGAATGACTCCTTTCAAGATTGTCCCCCTAAAATGATGATTTTTGACTTGTTCGCGAAGTGTGCCTTTTATGTAGAAAATTATGATCGGTTGGAACTATAAACAATCAACAATAAATCAAGGCTAATATAAAATATTGAATCTGAATCTATAAATAAAACAAAATAAAATCTGTTAACACTCCTCACAAATTATTTTACGTATTCAACTCACAATTATATGGAAAATATACAATCTGTTGATCCTATAAGCTCCGTTTAAAAATACGTTCGAAATAGGAAACAATTTGATGCATATATACATTTATAAGACTACCTTATTAATATTCAGAATATACTTTCAATTGAATTAGTCTGGCTTAAGTGTACAATTTTTTTTTTATTATTGAATGTTAGTTCTCTTAGCCCGTCAACTTTTTTTTTTAAAGAAAAGTACATGTATGATTAAGTAAAAGTTGATAATTTCTTTGCTGCTGTTGTTTTTCTCTCCTTTCTTTTTGAATGAATCAAAGTCCCTGGTATACTTATGAAACTGCTAGCATCTTATAAATAAAGTAAATGCGTCTTGAACTGCACATTAACACTGCTAATTGGTTTTTTTTACTTATCAGTCTGAAAAATCATATTTCGTTACTCTTATCCCGGAATATGTTATGAATGGAGAACTTGTGATGCAGCGACAAGCGTGTTGTAACTGCGATGACGTTGCGCACGATATTGGTGTCACTTTGGAAATATGGGTTAGAAGGTGGGTTATTCAAATTCAAGCTCTTATCCTATACAATAAATATCCATGTTATGCATATCATTCGAAAGGAGATAAACCACAGAAATCAATAACATAGATGATTTGTGCTTTGTCTATTTTTTAATGAAAAACTTTGCTCATTTCGATGCCTATAACGTCATTTTAAGGGTGTCCCGCTGTTACAATTTTGTTTTATGTGAGTCTTTAAAATCCCAGTGCGGATTCATTAGTAAGTAGAATGGTTAAAATTTTGCAATTGTTTTGTATACATTTAACTTAAAATGAAGTAACAGACGTTTTTAACTTTAAGAGAAGGAAGATCGTCAAAAGAGTTTAAATAAAAAAGAGAAAAAATGTCCCAATTAGCTGCTCAACCCGTAATTTTTTTTCTGTCTTCACTTTCATAAGATATAACGGACGAAAATGGATTTTAATAATATCAGAAAAATTATACATGTCCCAAAGAAGCTATCTGAAGTCATCATTAAGTAACTGCGGTCTTTTTTTAAAAACATCTTAATTTTTCCCGTGTCCAATAAAATGTCCCGATGGACAAAATAACACAAAGAATAATTCAGAGGCTTTTTATCAAACAAAATTCTACTATATCTCAATTTTTTAACACCTGTTAACTGATATGAATGGAAAATACATTTAATTTCCTTTAAAATGATATGATATGTACTTTTGTTTGAGTTACAGTTAGAAAATCCGAAACGATCTAAGATGTCCAATGAAATGTCCCCGTAACCGTAATTTGACGTTCGCGTTATAATAACGTTAAACTGTATACGAATTTTCTTGCATATTTGGCATAACATAATTTCATGTTATGGTCTGATCTATATAAAATATTAATAAAGTTCTCCTTTAATATGCATTAAAATACAGATCTGCATTAATTCATGCATATAAGATGTCGAAATATTTAACTCGGATATTTCATAAAGACAAGGCCCCGGAGGAATAAGAAAGAGATAACTTACTAATAACCACACTCCCACTTTATAAAAGCAAGATACATTGAAAAAGAAAATGCGATCAAAAGTGAGATATTCTTAGTTATCCTCCTAAGCCAGATAGTATCTGTAATTCCTAGCGTTGCTATTAAAAGATTCGAAGCTATACACATGAATGAAAATTCTCACAAAAAATTTATGAGAAAAAGTACACCTTAGTCGTGAACATTTCAGTAAAACGTGCAATCATTTTTTTTGTCGCATCGACTCATTTAACAAAACGTTTTATCAGAGAAATACTTGTATGTCATAAACATTTCAGTATAGCTAACGATGATTTTTTAACTTCTGTGAGTAGAACAATTCCTAGTCATCTACCTAGCAATATGTGTTTGAAAAATAAGGTTATTACATTTAGAAGTAGTGTGGCAGAATAAAGATTATTTTCTCGAATCTCCAACAGAATTGCCTGGTACATGAGCATGTGATGAAACTAGTATATTGAAATTGAAACTTTTCTTTTACCATAACTTGAGAAAGAACGAAAAGGAGAGAGTGAGAGAGTAGTTGTCCGACATATATGATGGTTGGCACACAAACATGTAGCAGCTAGCTCCAAGGTATTAATTTACACACTCCCAACTCATTCTAGAAAAAAAATTAACCAATCAATGCGGTGTAAAGTATATCTTTTTTTCATCTTCGCAGAACGCCACAAAGCATAGCTTGAATTTTAATTTTTACATCGCGATGACCGTGAGGGCATTCCGATGTATTGTTGCCATAGAGATTTTACTTTCGTTTTGACTGGTAACCGATCGTATGAATACGCGAATATCATCGAATGCAAAATAACATTTCTTATCGCTTGTTATAAATTCACTTCTTCAATGAATACTCATAAGAACAGAAATTTATAATACGAAAATATTATGTCGTTACAAATATTTATATGCATTAAAAATGCACACGTACAGAAAAATTGTGTTAACGCATGCGGAAGAATATCACAAGAAAGTTTTTTTTTTGGAAAATATGAATGTCTACTCAAATCCAATCTATTGGAAAAATCGAATTGTTATAGAAGAGTGTCCACCATGCACTTGTACTACATTTTTATTAGAATCGTAGAATAGAATGATATAAAATTGGATGAAAATTATACATACATGTAACTGCTATATACAATTATTAATATAATATATAACAACAAACCAGAGTATACGTATTTGTATCACCACAATATAATAGATATTAAAGCAGTGAAATTGAATTCCTTGTCATTTATTCATCATCCACGCACGAACTTGTCTCAGAAAAAATATATCTCTGTACATAAACCTTAGTTTTCCGGTATAGATATGCGATTTTTTTTTCGGAGACAAGTGCTTGTGACCATCCACAAAAACTTGCGGTCATCCGAGGTTCAGTACTTCAGTACTTTGATTATACTTTTAAAACAATGTAAAAACGAAACCAAAAATATTGAAACCGAAAACATAAAAATAATCAGATGAATGTCAAAGAAGATTTGGTGTAAACCGATACTCAGTTATATGTTGAAAATGGAAGCGCGGAACCAAAAATATTGTATAGTATAAAAAATGCATGAAATGCATTCCTGACGGTCCATAGTTGTTCGCTTGAGAAACACTAAACTATGTAAACATGCACATATATCAGTTACTTAAAAAAATCACATCTAGTAAAAAAAAAGTTGTATTATTCAAAATCGGATTTCGACCTGCTGGTTATCTGTGATGTAGGTATTGGTCTGTGTAAAAGTTTTCCATACTTTGCCAAATTCTATAATTTCAAATATTTAAAAAAAAAAAAGTCTTGATTGCCGACCCTTTTTTGAAGCTTGAGTTTATGAAAAAATATCAGATGAAAGGGTAGCTTGCAAAATATGTTTCCGAAAGCAAAAACAAAACAATACAGAATCACGGTTCTCATTTTCACAATAAAGTAAAAGATGCGGCCGTATAAGACCAATTAATAATTTCTATATGCAAACAACAATGAGCAAAACCCTTACCTTATAGTCAGCTATGAAAAGCCCCGAAATGACAAATGTAAAACAATTCAAACGAGAAAACTAACGGCCTGATTTATGTGCAAAATGTGTAAATTCCTACATAACATGAATTTTCTTAATTATTTACCTGGTAAAACAATCCTGATTTAAAAAAACATAATCAATGAAAACGTTTTCTTTTTAAAAAAAAATAATTTAGACCCTGACCAACTTTAAATTATTGAAAGTTGGCAACGGCAGCATAAGAGCACGTATTTCTTTTTCGATGCACATTTTATAAAGTTTTTTGTTAGAGATTTTTTAAATAATGATATAGTTAACATTTTCCATGAAATCGGGATTGATGTAAAGATTGTGGACTTACTTATACGTTAAAATAAATAATATGAATTATAATGTAATTATAAGTCACTGTTTAAGAAAAATTAAATAAAACCAAATTCTTGGACTTTTATATTAATGTTAGTATACAGTATAATAATCCCAGGATTAAAGTGTTGATGAAATAAGATTATAAAAAGAAAAATAGCTTGCGATATATATACTACCTACATCTTTCACATAATCAAAGACAAATCAAGAAGCATTTGAATGTTAATTGAGGGAGCGAAATTACCAAATTGCAACAAACATATATAAACGTGTAATTCGGGAATAGAGACAAACAAGAAACGAAATATTTAAAATTTCACTAGCAAAGATAGGAGACGTCTTCTGGCAGAGAGAGCATTGCTTAATTTTAAGAAATAGAAGAAACTGATTGTTGAAGGCCTATAATTGTTAATTTCTTTGTCATTTTGATCTCTTGTGGAGAGTTGTCTCATTGGCAATCATACCACATCTTCTTTTTATATATTTAAATCATTTTACAAGACATCAAATTGTCATTTTGTGCTATTGTTGCAGACAATTCTTCGCAAAAGTTAATAATTGTTCATGTACATCTAAAATTTTGTTTTAATTCAATGGAATTTTGCATTTGCACCGGCTTTAAAAAATAAAACCATATAAAGAAGCAACTTCGAACATCTCTTTACTTTAAGCGGCATTTTCACATGAGTAGAATATAAGGTCAATGTTTGAAACTTTCCGTGGAACAACGTCAAAATCGTCGTTTTATTAGAAACGTCGTGTAACGGTGAGTGGCACCAATACCGTGCGTAACGTCGATGCTTTCGGATGTCATCACATCTCTTCAAAATAACATGCTTGTATGTATGTATATATTCATATAGTTGTACTTTAATAGATATTTATCTGAAAACTTTCGATTACAATTTCATTTAATATGTCGGTACCCTTATTCCGGAAATATGTAAAAAGATAAAATATGCATATGCCTCTTTTTTTTTTTTTTTAGTATTTTGCTCTGTGTTCAAGGCCTCACTGTGACTTTGAGATGATGCAAACTAAAATCTTACTCCTTTGCATTTTTGTTTTGGCTTTGCACATGCTTTTTTGTGTCTTTGAAAGATATCCCACATCCTATACTTTCTATCAGGGTAGTATCTCCGATGTCTAAGTTGTTTTCTAATAATCATATTCTATTCCAGGTGCCCACATCATACATTTTTGAATATTTGTACGTTCTAAACGGACATTCGAGCAAACATAATATATTATCATTTACCTCAAACTGTGTTTGCAATACACAATTAAACGAAATAGCGAATAAACAGTGCTATTCTTTTTTTAATTTCACTATTTTCCATATCAGTCTCAAAAATTAAGTCTGTAATTTTATATCATATGTTGGTACTCTTATCCCGAAAATATGAACATGAAGGGAAAATATGAAATGCAGGGAAAAGTGGCTAGTAACAGCAATGCTTTAATGTTATTGTAACGTGTTTCCGGGATAAGAGTACCGACATAAAATATAAAATTACGGGCGTAATTTCGCGAACAGTATAATTTCAATATAAAAATCATTTCACTTTCAAGTCATATTCATAAAGCGACGATGTGTATACTTATATCTAAATAAAAATCATATAATTTTATATTTTTTTCAAAAGATTATATTTATATAGAAATGCAAATATTTTACATTATGTGTCGATACCCTTATCCCGGAAACATGTTTAAAAGATAAAATATGTATTAATATGCTGCTATTTTATTTTTTTATTATGCCAGTCCAAATTCAAAACCATTCCTTCCAGTCGACATGCCATGCATAAGCCTACTCTATATTGTTTGTAGTTTCTCTCCTGAATATTTATAATAGATTGCAATTGGAATTCGGTGTGAGTCAATGCTCCGTGTTGAAGGCCGAACTTTTACCTATAATTGTTCACTTTAAATACAATTGCGACTTGGATGGCAATTTGTCTCATTCGCGCTTCGTGCCACATCTTCTTTTTTTTTTGTTATTTAAGCAAACAACAACCAATTGGTCATCGAATTTGAATTATTACTTCTTTATCCCGTGTATTTCATACAAAATGATCAAACCAAAAAATTACCCCACTTGTATCATTGAATAAATATATTTCATAATCATGGATTCAGTTAAAAAAGCTATATACAAAATTTAGAAATCGAAGCTTCGAAACCTCTTCAATTATATTTTTTTCAATGATCAAACTGCATCCAAACCAAACAATGTCTGAAACAATCTCTTTAATACAAGTATACCTTGTTTCATGTTATTGCTGTTGTACGAATTAAGATGAAACAATATGAATGTTTAGATAAAATTGTAACAACCTATCATGACATGCTAAAATCTAATAACCTACAAAAACGTACATATTTATTATTATAAAAGATATTTGTTCAATACAATGCAACTCAAAATAACAAAGATAGGAAACTATAACACTGTTTGTTTGTATTTGTAATATCAAGACGCCGACGAAGCTAAGATTATTGTAAATATTGCGTTACATTAGGTAGAAAATATCTATTTTACATCTCCAAATTACCCCTATTTTACTTCGTTTATTGATAAAAATCTATTCCTCTGGTTCATCTGAATTGTAGTCTTCTTCTTGTTCAGGATTTCTTATCCTAAGTAGATATTGAACAAGATCATAATTACTGTCATCATTCAAAGTTATTATGCAATTGCTATAGATATTAGACATACATGTGTGATTGAACAACGAAGCCCATCGACGAACATCATTGGTGAGGTATACAACATAAAGTCCACTGAAGATTAATGCCATATATGACCGAAAGTCGTCATATAAATCCATGAACGGGTGGTTAACTAGTATGAATTCTCCGTCAATCTCATGTTTAAATGGTAAAACAAATCCATGTAATTTTAAAAAGTGATAAAACACCATTGACCGTTCATCTTTTGATAGTAGAATTCCTTTGCCGAATGATTGATCTTCAAACTCAAGTAGCTTATGCTGGAGCCACTTGTTAATCAGTTCGAAGTTTTGGTCATTTGACAAAAGAATATCATTTTCGTGAAGCGTATCTGTTGAATCATTTGGTCCTTTATGTGGCTTACCAATGCTTATTTAGTTGTCATCATCGGGGTCCAAGTTGTCTTCTAGCATACTGTCAAGGGTAGTATTTGAGTCCAGATCAACATCAAACTTGTCATGGTCTTTATTGCAGTCGTTTTGCTTGTCATCATCGGGGTCCAAGTTGTCTTCTAGCATACTGTCAAGGGTAGTATTTGAGTCCAGATCAACATCAAACTTGTCATGGTCTTTATTGCAGTCGTTTTGCTTAATATCTTCAGAAGAATCGAGTAAACATTGATTTTCAATGTGAATTGTTCCACAACGATGGCATAATATTTCATTTGTGTTATTAAAGGAATTACACGTATTACAATCAAGGGTTCCGCATACTTTGCATAAAATATTATGGTCTGTGCAATTATCGTGTTCGCCAATGGATTGTGCCTGATCGGGTATCAAACTTAAATAATGAAATTCAGCTATATGTCCTAAGTATAAAGTCTGCTCCAGTGCAACATCTCGTGGTATTATTCTTATTGGTTGAGAGTTTGGTAAACTTGATAATATTAGAATTGGAATCCGGAACAGACATGCGGCAGCAACAAGCACGGTATTATCACCCCATTCTCCATCCCGTTCCATTCTTTCCAAATAACCATTCAAGTCTACATCGACCGTAAAATCACGAAAATCAACAGTTCCATCAGAAAAATCAAGGACAGGGTTATTACGTAAAAAGTCAACTATCATATGACGTAATCTTGTGTACGAAATTTGGACATCTACTCGTGAAAGTTGCAAGTACAGCGCATGAAACATACAGTTACCATCTGATGGTATATCTCTGTCGACATGTAGATCTTCTTTCGCTGCATTTTGTTGAAGTCAAATCATTTTATCATGCATGGCTTTTTTGTATGATGTTGACATTACTCTGCTTTCGGTAATTATATCATTTAGTTCCTGAAGGATATTAAGAACTCGTTGATTTCGCCCTGCAAGTTTATGTTCTTTCTTTTTTTGTTTTCTTTTGCTTTCCGTTGTTTTTCTCTTTCTTTACTTGCTATTTTGGATGTTATCATATCTACCTTAAACCAATCTCTGGAAGTTGTTTTTTCCTGCGTTGTATACTTAACTTTGTACTTATGTAGATCTTTATTTGTCGCAATTACAATTCCTTCTAATACCCTTGGCGCTGCGATTGATGAGCCTCCTCTATACACTCTTTTGTCTTTGCCTATAAATTTTACGTATACTTCATCGCCTATATTATATTCGAATGGTGGATATTTTGCCAAACCATTTTTCTGCATATTTGCGCTAGCTTTTTTCGAAATATTAAATGCCTGACTTCTAACTTTTTCAATGTGCCTCATTCTTTCTGCACAGTCTTCACTCGGTATAAATGTCATATTCGACTCCTCGTTTGCAAATTCAATTGTTATGTCTTCTAAATTTGTATTTGTGAAATTACATTTTTGTGTTACAGAATTTGGTTTGATTCCCAATAAACATTCATAAGGAGATATTCCCAAAGACGAGTGAACCGCATTATTGTAAATACTTTGTAAACTAGGAAGATTCGTCACCCAATCGCAAATGCCTCCGAATTTTGAATTAATTAGATCAAAACGAATTTTGTCTTTCCAGGTCCCATGAGATCTTTCTATTTTCCCCTGGCTCTGCGGATGGTAACTTGAACAATATATCAATTTAATGTTCATATATTTACAGAGGCGTGTAACAACACCTTTGAACTCTGAACCTTGGTCACTCTGTAATATTTTAGGATTTCCAAATTCCGAGTATATCTCCCGTAGCTTAGCAGCGACTTTTTCCGAGCTCTTATCAGATAATGGTCGCAACCACACAAATCTCGTGAACACATCCATTGTTGACAGAATATATTTATACGAAACATCGTCTTTCTCCACTATGAGCTTACGCATGTCCACAAGGTCAACTTGGTGTCTTTCCATTGGTTTTTTTTTTTTGCATCAACAGGTATAAGTAGTGCTTTATTTGAAAATAATGGTCGTTTTTGTCTCTGCATAATGTTATTAGATATGTATCTCTGAATCATAGGCTCCCCAATTCCAAAGTAATGTTCTTTAATTTGATGGTACAGTTTTCTTGCCCCGTCCGCTTTGCTTAAAGCATAAAACTTTTCTATACATTTTTCCAATTCCTCCCACGGAAGAACAATTTTCCCATCAATAGTAATCCTGTTCATTTGTTTACCTAAATACGGATCAATTATCGATTGCGTTCCAAAGTTGAAATGACTTATCTTTTTATATAGTCTTTTTTCCAGACTATTCCTTTCTTTCACTGGAATAACTCTCTCCTTGACAACAGATTCATCAAAACTCGATAGTTGGAACAACTTAACTTAGGAGTCCTTCTTCTCTGTCCCTGAAAATAAAGAATTATGATTTCACTGTTGAGTAATAATCTTTAATTTTAAGGAAAATGAGGACAAAGCAAACTTTTAATAAAGGTAGCAACAGATATGCCGACGGTAATGACATCCAAACGATAACGTAATTTTCAGGGGATCTATAAACGCTTCTGTTTCATTTGTTAATTTTTATATGTTATTTTAGAATGCGTTCAGAAAAAAAAAGAGGTTTCACTAAAACTCTAATACTTAAAAGGAAACCACTCTTAGTATGTCAATTAAGTATGTTCGGACAAATACGAATAGTCAAATGCGTTTTGTTAAACATACACTTTTTCTCTTTTTTGGTATTTCGGAAAAAGTTGTGTGTGCTGTATTTAGACCCCGCTACCTAAATATTTGTTTTGCTTGCATACGTTGTTTTTATCAAACGCAATCAAAATTTTTATTTTATTTGACCGTTGTTTTTAATTCACATTTTTGCACCTCATGTTTGCGGAGTACCATCTTTTCCGCAGGTTAATTGTTTTCTGTTTGGTAATACAGTAATAATAAGATCCATTTTGTTACACCTTTTTTGTGATTCGGGGTTTTTTTTTTTTGCAATCCCCAATGGCAGTCAGTGCTGTTTTAGAACAACCGTTGTTCAACCTGCTAGTCAAATTCGTTTTGTTAAAATATATAATATTTTTTGATCTTTTGGATAATGTTTGTGCTGTATTTAGAACACTCTACTAAGAAATTTGTTTTGCATGCACACGTATAAAGATTGGGGTTTTTATCAAACGCAATTATAGGTATGAACGTTGTTTTCAATTTAGACTGCTTTATATCGTTTATATTCCGACCGACAGTAAGACGCTTATCAAAGTTGTGCGTCCGTTTGGCTGTGTGGGATGTACAAGTTTGCAGTCACGTCCGGTCAGAATGGGGACGTTATATTCAATGTCAAGTGTAAAGAGAGTGCCACGCTCAAAGTCTCTTTGCACGTTAAGGACAAATGCAACAACTCGTTGAGGATTCCGAAGGTGGCATGTTGTAAGGCAAAATGTCTGTGCCTATCCAATATACCTCCATTTTTTAGTGGCAGTCCAAATTTCCATGTCCATCATCCCGGGTGTTTTTTTTTCCCAAGTTCTACCTACTGCATTTGTTATTAACTTGTTCTCGTCCTGAACACGCATGAAATATTTGCCACTGGACGTTATTTACTAAAGTACTGTGTTACGACGCTAGATAAAAAAAAACTGACGAGGAAAGGTAACATCCGGCCGTATTATTATAGAGCCTAGTTGGTCGAGTGGTCTAGCGCATCGGCCATAGTGCAAGGCGATTTAGGGCCACGATATTCCAGTAGCATGAGTTCGAATCGCGGGCAGGGAAAAACGAAAGAATGCTACCACAAATTTACAGATCTAACATTATTGGGCTAATACTATGACAAATCATTCATTTAATACAGATATTGGCTGTCATAAAGTTAATTGGCTCATCTTTAGATGTACAGGCATTAATATCTATATAAACGAGCTTAGCCTGTCATAGATAATATACATAACTAGTATACATATGATACGAATTTCTAATTCGAGAATCATAAGATACGGTTAACAACAGAAGCCTGTTTATGACCTCTATAGACTATAATTTTGGTCCGAGATCACGAATTTAATTTTTGTTTTTTTCACGGTTTGGGGTGAAGAATATTAGAAATTTTAGTTATCACAGAATTTTATAGTTCTTAATTTCGTTAATGCATACAGGTTTTTTTATAAATCCGTTAAAAAGAATTATAAAAATCTGGGATGAAATGTACTCTATAATTATTCTGCTATGGGGACTCGGTTTGTAAAAAGTTACTCCTGCCTTTGACCTGGATATCTCATTCTGTTGTTAACTCTTCTGTTTGTCTGTGCCCGCCGAGCAGCCCGGTGGTTATCGCCGAATACTTCGGCTTCCTCCACCATTATTACAGATTCTGCTCGGTGTTGGAGTGGTGATTGTCTGTGATGGGGAGTGTACACGGATTCCACTTTACCTCGTAGTTCTCGAGAAGTGCTCCGAGGGATATACGTATACATTCATGCATATTCATTACAAAAAACAGTAACAACTTATTCTACAGATTCGTTATCACGAATACATCAGTGTGTGTTGTTTAACCTCGTGTCAATGGTTTGAGTCAGTAACCAGTAGCTTAAGGTTACAACACATTGAGTTAATGTATGTTGTCCCAGGTTAGGAAAAAGTTGAGCGCTCATTGTTCCTCGTTTTTCATGTTTGGAGCCTTTTATAGCGAACCATATGGTATGAGTTTTTCTCATTGTAGAAGGTCGTAAGGTGGTCTATGTTTGCTTATATCCACTTCAATTGAAATCTGGTGGACAGTTGTCTCATTGGCAATCATACAATAACATCTTTCACATCTCATTATCTTTATAATAATAATGTGTGATAAAAAATTACAAATACTGATAACAATTTAATCCGTAATCGTGATTTTCAAAGTCGTGATCTCGAATTCAAAGAATATATTTGGGACATCTTTTAAAGGCTTATATAGTTCATAGATTAAGTCGATCTTTATCATTTATAGGACTGTTATGTACATACTACTTCTAAATAGTAGATAGACCAAAGTAACATTGTAAAAACGTATTGTTTTTTTCTACATTGGCATGATGTATTTAAGGGGAGGGTTGAGATTTCAAAAAACATGTTTAACACCACCGCATTTTTGCGCCCGTCCAAAATCAGGAGCCTCCGGCTTTTTTGGTCTTGTATGATTTTTGTTTCTTGTGTATAATTTGGAGTTCAGTATGACGTCCATTTTCACTGAACTAGTATACATATTTGTCTTGAGGCCAGCTGAAGAACTCCTCCGGGTGTGGGAGTTTCTCGCTGCAATGAAGACCTTGGTGGCCTTTATCTGCTTTATGGTCGGGTTGTTGTCTCCCTCGACACATTCCCCATTTCCATTCTAAATTTAATTTTGCATACACATAGGCGTTGAAAAAAATATATAATATCAGTCACATTGATTTCCAATATGAAGTACAACATTAAAAAAGTAACTTCAGAGAAAACAAAAGACTAAATTTCGTTCGAAGTGTGCCGAAAATTTAACAATTTGATATTTAAATATACAAACCATTTAAATGCGAACTTTTGCTAATTGTAATTTCATCAGGAGCAGCAATAAAACGATTGTTTATCAGGAATTGAAACATAAAATATCTTTTTTTAAAAGTAGACAACTTTGGGATATGTTATGATTTTTCTATAGCATTTACATAGTAATTTAAAAACTGGGTTTATAAATTAAAATTTCAAACTACTACAGAAAATTAAGTATTACAAAGTAACCTTGCAGACGATTTTGCTGAACATAAATTACAGGAATGCATATTTAACTGCGATGTCAATATAGTAAGATTATATAAGTACACAGAAATTAAACTTGACACCTGGTTTTTTTTCGGAACGCATAGTGTATTTAGTTTTAATTGTATGATAACCTATTGAAGAAAGTTAAAATGTTTGAAACACGATGCTAGATTACAAGGTCGTTAATGGCTCTCCATTCACATTATTTATTTGAAGGCTAATTAGTATTGACTGGTTGTTGACAGATTTATTAATTTTGTAATGGTAGGTTCAGTTGCATATACATTACTGCTTATTTCGATACATAAAAACAAACAAAGGGGGTTTAGAGCGGTGGTACCTTTATAGCTTAGTTCAAAATTGTTTTGTAAACACTGTTAGTGTATACAATATGCTATCAAATTATTTGATTTTTATTCTAGGAAAATACGAAAGTCCATTAATATCAAAATACACTTTTAAATGAGAAAACACGTTTCTAAGTAAAAAACATCCGTCGTTTTTGTAAATTGTAGAGTTATTGAGAAAGGAAAAAATAAATAATATACTAGTATATGAGTTTACCAGTAGTTCGTTTAAATACGGGAACGCTCAAACAAATCGATCTGCTATTTTCTTTTTATGTATAATTATATGTATTCACGGTGTACCCTCTAAAATAATATTATAAAATCACAGAATAAAACTAAAAATTGTGATAATGTTTGTGTTGCTGTACAGGATTTGAGGCTGTACTCTCTGATTGATTAATTGCTACAACTGTTTAATCACCGGCAAAATTGAAATATCGAGTTGAAGGTATTGTTTCCACTCCTATTCTCTTATCCACAAAGAATAAAGTTTTAAGTTACACATATTTCCCCCCCCAACCCATTTACACCCTCGCAAAATAAAATGATCGCCATTGTCATATAATGTAAGAGTTTGATGTTAAAAATAATAGATTGAATTAGTTATTAGGTTTAGAACACTTACCTATCTAAACCTTAAAGCTAAGATATTTTACCACTTTTTCTTCCTCGACAAACCATAAAGTTTTTTTCTTGGACCCTCACAATATATTTTCGGTATTTGAGAACATGCCAATATAATCAAATAGTATAAGTTGGGTAATGGTTGGAGCGTTATAAGTTACAAAAATGTATCTTGTTTATCTCTAATCATTTGGATTTAATTATTTTGACACGAGTGAATTTTATTTGTCAAAACGATTTCGGCATATTACTTGCACTAGTATGACGATCAATAGATCTGAATTGTGTGTGCAAGATTTTTATCAATTAAAAAAATAGCCACAAATAATTAATACATACCTTTTCTTTTTCATCTTTGTGAGAGTTGACATTTGTCATCAGAAGAAATAATAAAAAGTTAAACAGCATCAATATTGTTGAAAACTTCATCTTGATATTACGGATTTCGGAAGTAGCGCGAACTTGAGCTGGTTCCTATTTCAAGTTTTCTAAGGGGGTAACAGATACACGGGAGACATTATTTTGATCTCGGCAGCTATGATTCCTATTTCGGTATTATTTAAATGAATTTGTATCAATATTAATAGTAAATGCTTGAAAAATACAATTCATCAATATAACTTACGATCTCAAATAATAGAACCGCTTGTTATCACTGTAAGTATATTTATTTGAAAAAAATGAAATTTCCAGGATAAGAGTATTTCGTAAGAGTATATTATCGGGCTAAAAGTAATTCCTGCATAAGTGTATAACAAACGTTCATATACAGCACTAATAATGAGTTGTTCGGTAGGGAACGGCGAAGAACGTTACCAAACTCTTTTACTGAGATGTTTGAAGTTTATTACCCTTAGATAACTTTAATATAACGCTGATACTGCCATATTCTAGAAAAAAGACTCCCAGAATAAAGGTCCGTATACAGAATTTCATTTTCATCAGTTAGTTCATCTGAATAGAGACCGCTACCATTGATTTGTATTACAGAAGATGATCCCATATTGATACATTCCATTGACACACTAATGTCCCCCACGTAAATGTCTTTGATAATAGTTATCAAAGCACCAGGATTATAATTTAGTACGCCAGACGCGCGTTTCGTCTACATAAGACTCATCAGTGACGCTCATATCAAATATATGTATCAAGCCAAACAAATACGAAGTTGAAGAGCATTGAGGATCCAAAATTCCAAAAAATTGTGCCAAATACAGCTAAGGTAATCTATTCCTGGGATATGATAAGTCGAAAAGTCTGCATTTAGAAATCTCATATCATACTGAGTGTCCCCATTTAGTTCATGAAATAAATGCCATTAGTAGTCCCCATTTAGAAAGCTCATATCATACATTCGTGTATAGGTTGTGTGTCCCCATTTAGTCCATAAAAATGTATCTTTAGTGCTTCTCATCTGATCACTTCATTGATTCTATGACTACATAAAATTCAAATAAAAACTTCCAACTTTAACCACGGTAAGTATTGTTTAATCTAGTAATTAACCTCAAATCTTGGCTGAAAAAATGCTTTCTATGTTACCTTTCGTCGTCAGTAGAATCTAGAGTTGTACATGGTGTATTTGGCAGGAAGATGGGGTAGATTGCAGATTAGCTAAATTGTCTATTCTAAAAGATCGTGAGATTCAGTCACAGAAAAATATATATAAGTACATCTAAACAAGTGAAATCTGTACTAGTAACAAGCTCGTTAAATAAAGGCAACAGTAATATACCGCTGTTGGAAAGTCATATATCGATTGAGAGAAAACACATCCGGGTTATAAACTAAAACCTCAAGGTAAACACATCAACTATAACAACGAACGTGCAACAAAAAACCTTTTACTTTATTTAATTTTTTGCCATACAATACCTTATTGACAGAACAAACGAAATACACATCATCTTTATTTAAAATAAAGCTAATATACTAAATATGCAAATCTAAATACAATAAATCTATTGCAGAAATGTCTCCAGGTGAACAATTGGTTACATTATTTTGTTTATTTAGGATGTTGAATTTACTTTTTGCATACATTTTTTCATATATTTAAATAACCAACAATTTTCTAACCATAAACAGATGTATGTTTATATCTCAAGAGTGTTGAAATAATCACATTGGTGTTACTCATAATAGACATCAATATACTAATAGCAGTTGCAAGCAGATTCATAGTATGGATATATACGCGGTTTATTACAAATATAAGTTGCTGTAGGTTTAGAAATACACTACTGTTTTCGTTTTTACTTTTTGACAAGCATTTCATCTCTCATACAAGGAATTAATCCTTTTCGAAAGGCTACTTCGAGTAAATCATCGGCAGTATGAATGGTTTTAGGATATTGCTTCATTGCCCATTTCAAAAAGACGCAGAATTCCGACCAATCAACAGAGTTGTCGATATCCATATCGAGGGCCTGCAACGCTTTTTTAGTATCGTTACATCTGTAACAGGCAAAATAAGGGGCCATGAAACCATTGTAGAAGGAATCATAATCCAAGAGGTTATCACCTTGAACTTTATCTTTCAGATCCCATTCGTCCCATCTTTCACGGATTTCTTTAAGTAGGTTTTGTCCATGTGGTGTCTTCATTGGATCGTTGGCGATTTCGTCTCTTATTTCATCTGTGAGTTTCCCCCCAGATCGATCGAACAAAACAGCCAATCCACATTTACTCATATACTCTTCTTTCCTAAATATGATTAAAACATGAACTGTGTAGTTGTGAAAATAGAAAAAAAAATTATAAAAAAGTACTAACACAAACTTTAATTTGTTTTTGTTCAGTGGTGAAGAAGTGTTCGCGGTTTATTTATACCTTGTAACTTTTCATTTCGAAAGTAATTTTAATTCATTTAAGCTTTTCTATTATAGTGGTTCTATTTTAGGGATTTATTTGCAAATTTTACAATACAATGAACTTATTAGATATAACTGTGGTGAGGTCGATGAAAATTGCGCAATGAAAAGAAAACAAGGAAAAGGTTTTAAAGCTAAACCAACAGGTCTTTAAAACAAAGCTTTTACAAAGACTTTATAG
Organism: Mytilus galloprovincialis; assembly: GCF_965363235.1. Classification (NCBI taxonomy): domain Eukaryota; kingdom Metazoa; phylum Mollusca; class Bivalvia; order Mytilida; family Mytilidae; genus Mytilus; species Mytilus galloprovincialis. The sequence continues at coordinate 74,020,401 of NC_134845.1, read as the reverse complement.
TGGATAAACTAATGAAAAGGAGAATTATAGAAAAATCCCTCCTCTTCATGAAATATTAGTAAATCAATGCCGGTGAAGATACTGATTAAAATTATTTATAAACAATAATCGTACATTATAAAGAAAATATTTGCCTAATATAAATTGTGTTATTAGAAATTAACATGTAATTGGTAGTTGTCTCATTGGCAATCATACTGCATCTTCATATTTCTCAGTTGCGGATCCAGGGGGGGGGGTCCGGGGGTTGGAACCCCCCTTTTTTTGGACGATCAATGTATTTGAATGGGAGCACATAGTTGGAACCACCCCTTTACTCTGGGTTGGGAACCCCCCTTTTAAAATGGCTGGATCCGCCACTATTTCTGTTTATAAAAACACGATATGTTAGTACGTTCATTGTTTATCGAGATGATTTTATGCATTTGGATCTAGCTTGTGAAACTGAAATTAAAAAAAACAAACTCGTTGCTGCAAATTGATAATTAAAATTGGAAAAAATTATGCACATACAAAATATTAAGATCTTTCAGGTCACAACTTTACTGAATATACCACATAGTAATCCAACATGTTACAGTTTCCTGAACTAGATTTTCAAGTCTAGTAAGAAACTAGAGGCTCTAAAGAGCCTGTGTCGCTCACTTTGGTCTATGTGAATATTAAACAATGGACACAGATGGATTCATGACAAAATTGTGTTTTGGTGATGGTGATGTGTTTGTAGATCTTACTTACTAAACATTCTTGCTGCTTACAATTATCTCTATCTATAACAGTACTTTCTGTGGAAAATGTTATTGAAAATCTTCAAATTTTAAGAAAATTGTTAAAAATTAACTATGAAGGGCAATAACTCCTTAGGGGGTCAATTGACTATTTTGGTCATACTGACTTATTTTTAGTTCTTACTTTGCTGTACATTATTGCTGTTTACAGTTTATCTCTATCTATAATAATATTCAAGATAATAACAAAAAAACAGCAAAATTTCCTCAAAATTACCAATTCAGGGGCAGCAACCTAACAACAGGTTGTCAGATTCATCTGAAAATTCCAGGGCAGATAGATCGTGACCTGATGAACAATTTTACTTCCTGTCACATTTGCTCTTAATGCTTTGGTTTTTGAGTTATAAGCCAAAAACTGCATTTTACCCCCATGTTCTATTTTTAGCCATGGCGGCCATCTTGGCTTGTTGGCCGAGTTACCGGACACATTTTTTAAACTAGATACCCCAATGATGATTATGGCTAAGTTTGGTTAAATTTGGCCCAACAGTTTCAGAGGAGAAGATTTTTCTAAAAGATGACTAAGATTTACGAAAAATGGTTAAAAATCGACTATAAAGGGCAATAACTCCTAAAGTGGTCAACTGACCATTTTGATCATGTTGACTTATTTGTAGATCTTAGTTTGCTGAACATTATTGCTGTTTACAGTTTATCTCTATCTATAATAATATTCAAGGTAATAACCAAAAACAGCAAAATTTCCTTAAAATTACCATTTCAGAGGCAGCAACCCAACAATGGAATGTCCGATTCATCTGAAAATTTCAGGGCAGATAGATCTTGACCTGATGAACAATATTACCCATGTCAGATTTGCTCTAAATGCTTTGGTTTTTGAGTTATAAGCCAAAAACTGCATTTTACCCCTATGTTCTATTTTTAGCCATGGCGGCCATCTTGGTTGGTTGGCCGGGTCACCGGACACATTTTTTAAACTAGATACCCCAATGATAATTATGGCCAAGTTTGGTTAAATTTGGCCCAGTAGTTTCAGAGGAGAAGATTTTTCTAAAAGATTACTAAGATTTACGAAAAATGGTTAAAAATTTACTATAAAGGGCAATAACTCCTAAAGTGGTCAACTGACCATTTTGATCATGTTGACTTATTTGTAGATCTTAGTTTGCTGAACATTATTGCTGTTTACAGTTTATCTCTATCTATAATAATATTCAAGGTAATAACCAAAAACAGCAAAATTTCCTTAAAATTACCATTTCAGAGGCAGCAACCCAACAATGGAATGTCCGATTCATCTGAAAATTTCAGGGCAGATAGATCTTGACCTGATGAACAATATTACCCACGTCAGATTTGCTCTAAATGCTTTGGTTTTTGAGTTATAAGCCAAAAACTGCATTTTACCCCTATGTTCTATTTTTAGCCATGGCGGCCATCTTGGTTGGTTGGCCGGGTCACCGGACACATTTCTTAAACTAGATACCCCAATGATAATTATGGTCAAGTTTGGTTAAATTTGGCCCAACAGTTTCAGAGGAGAAGATTTTTCTAAAAGATTACTAAGATTTACGAAAAATGGTTAAAAATTTACTATAAAGGGCAATAACTCCTAAAGTGGTCAACTGACCATTTTGGTCATGTTGACTTATTTGTAGATCTTACTTTGCTGAACATTATTGCTGTTTACAGTTTATCTCTATCTATAATAATATTCAAGATAACCAAAAACAGCAAAATTTCCTTAAAATTACCATTTCAGGGGCAGCAACCCAACAACGAAATGTCCTATTCATCTGAAAATTTCAGGGCAGATAGATCTTGACCTGATGAACAATATTACCCATGTCAGATTTGCTCTAAATGCTTTGGTTTTTGAGTTATAAGCCAAAAACTGCATTTTACCCCTATGTTCTATTTTTAGCCATGGCGGCCATCTTGGTTGGTTGGCCGGATCACCGGACACATTTTTAAACTAAATACCAGAATGATGATTGTGGCCAAGTTTGGTTAAATTTGGCCCAGTAGTTTCAGAGGAGAAGATTTTTGTAAAAGTTAACGCAGGACGACGACGACGGACGACGACGACAGACGCCGGACGCCAAGTGATGAGAAAAGCTCACTTGGCCTTTCGGCCAGGTGAGCTAAAAATAACATCGTCTGTCGGATGAGATAAATTTATGTTAAGTATCAAACACATTTGCACTTACTTTTGAAGTAGTTGCTTTTTCAACCTGTGTTGTATACTTTATAGAAAATGTAAACAAACCTGTTCGCTCGTAAATCTTCTAGCATGACTTCCTTCATTAGATTGGCTCGCTCTATAGTAAAGTCTTCGTTCTCGCCAAAATAATTGACTAACTTTGTTTGGACCATTTCCGCTGATGAAAGGGTGGTTATTCGAATAGGAGCTTGTACCTCGAAAAATTCTGCAAAATCAAATTCTTCAGGATTCAAATCAAAAACGAAGTCGAGAGCACGTGCACCATAAACAGGCTGTTTGATGTGGGGATCAACTCCAGTGGTAATTCTGGTCATGTTAATTGCTGCTTTTCTGAGATACGTGCAATTAAACTTTTTCAGCACTCTTTTGTTTCCCATTCTAATTAGATTAAGTATTGTTACAATAGATGGGGCGTTTCCCATGGCAGCACCTTCTTTTATAACACTGGCCCAAATTCCATTTGCTCCATCCATCAGTACCTGAATATGGAATAAAATATTCAACTTTGTTTACAAATATGATTACCTAATATTGATGACTCCTTTTCCAAGGCTGATTAATACGTGATTTTAAAAAACAGTAATTTTAAAAAAAGGATAGACACGTCTTGTTGCCTTTATAACTTAAGGAACTTCATTTCATGGAAAACATGATTTTGTAGAAACCTCAAACAAGAAGTTAACAGAAAACCCACTATCTTTATAACAAGTAGTTTCGTGATAGACTATTCACTTGTTAAATTGGTCTATAAATATTGGGGTAGCGTTTATTGTTCCCAGAAGTTTTTTGAGATTTGATAAATGCCATATTTATGGTTTTTTATATTAATCTCTATATTTTTATACTTAGCTAAAATTTACATATGTTAAGCAGTGAAACTACACATAGGTATAATATAATCCTTAAATCAATTTAGCCTACATGTTAAATAATATAATAAGTTTATTACATAGGTCATAGTTTTCTTTGTTGTGTTTTGTGTACATTTGTTTGTCTGTGTCGGTTGAAGCCATGGCGTTGTCATATTATTTCGACTTAGGAGTTTGGATGTCTCTTTGCCTCTATCGCCTCTCTTCATTTTTGGCATTTGAATAACAATACATCACAATTTAAAAAAAAAGATAACTTTCATATATTTAATAGTTGTTTTAAAAGACATTTTGCCCTGCCATTTAATTCTCTACTTTCTTTTTGTAAATAGCCAACAAATTTAACATGATTTGGTCAAAAAGCATTTTAGCCACTTTATTACCGAGATCAGGTTTGGAAAATTTTTAAGCAAATTATCAGTGAGATATAGTTACATGCAATAAATTTCGACAATTTAAGACATGTAACTTTTGTTGTAAAGGCATACCTGCAAAGCTACAACATCACAGTAACCAAATTTCTCGTGAACATGAACCAAAAGATGACCATTGAAATTATTGGCATCCATGACCTTTCTTATATGTTTTGCCCAGGTTCCACATTCCTCTGGAAGAGATTGCCCTCTTGGTTCCTCAAACATCAGACCAAACAATGGTAGTTTACATAGGAAATCAGTTACTTCAAAAACTCTTTCGGAATCAGTTGGCATAGCATCTGGGAGGTCTCTGAAACTTACGAATACTTTTGCCTCTGTACTCAAATTTTCAAAAACCCAGTCTACCCATTTTTTAAGCAATGCGCACATCTCTTTTGTTGTGAAGCTGTCAAAATCATATGTAGAATCTCCAAGATCGATTTCAAAGATAACGTTATACAGACCAGCTTCTTTCATTTTCCTTAAACCTACAGGTATGCTTTCAGTGTCAGGAACTTTCTTCTTTATTGCTGAAAAAGTCATATAAAAATGTCATGAATATGTTATTATTGAATCAGCAAGTTCCTGATTTTGACCTTGTTGCTTGATCTGACTTTTGAATAAAGTGACGGTGGAAAATATATAACAGATGTTTACGTTGTCAATCCTGCTCAAGAACTATTTAAAAAAAATGTTTGCAAAAACAAGAGTAAGTTGGAGTTTACAAGACGTAAAGACAAAGCTGTTGATCTTTCTGTAGCACTGAGTTCATCTCGTATTTTGTGGGGTGTTTGTTGCTCCATCTTTAGTTTTTCTGGTAATAAATATTTCTGAGCATGGTCTCTCTGTCCGTCTTGTTTTTCTCCATTGACTTATGTTTTTTTTTGTAATGGCTACGTGATATTTCTTTCATTATTACACATTGATTGCTTAACGGTTGTTCAACTTTGATTTTTTTTAATACATATTCAAAACAATGACTTTATAAGTAACTGACCTTCAGTTATTTCTGAGAAAGAACAATGACTTTATAAGTACTAGTAACTGACCTTCAGTTATTTCTGAGAAAGAACAATGACTTTATAAGTAACTGACCTTCAGTTATTTCTGAGAAAGAACAATGACTTTATAAGTAACTGAAATTCAGTTAGGCCAAATAAAAAAGTATGTGTGGTTCCAGTTACATCTGAAAAAGGGTTAGGGTAGGTAGGTAGGTTTTTTTTTTAAATTGAGTCTATGGGAGCAACATTCTGACTTTAACAGTGCTTAATGAAAAAAAACAATAAAATCTTTAGTGTAGGCTATTTTTGAGGCGAAAACGTAGGGAAGGTAGGGTTACTAGAACCACACATATATTTTTATTTAACCTTATTTCTGAGAAAGAACAATGACTTTATAAGTAACTGACCTTCAGTTATTTCTGAGAAAGCCCAAAGGCCTGCACGATCCTCTCCTCTGTCAGCGAGTTGTTTGATAAAGACATCATCTACACGAGTGCTGTGGTTGAAGGAGGCAACTATGGTATGCTTAAATCCACATTTTTTAACTTCGTCATAAACTTTCCACTTGTTTTCAATGGTGTGACCTCTAAGCTGACCTACTGTGCTCTCTCTTATTGAGTTGTCTAGGACAAACAAATCTAAATCTTTCAGTACTTCGTATTTCTTTAAACTTTCGGTCACATCTTGTTCATAGGCCTTGGCCAAGTTTTGAAACTCCTCATTGCATGCTTCACGTGCCATTTTCTTTATCTGAAAATATTAATGATGCATGGTCACTAAAATTTGTTCAATTAAAACATGAAAAGAACAATTTTGAAGTCATTTTTCTGTGTTTACCTTCACCAAAAAAGTCTCAAACCCAACAATTGGATAGCAAAGAATTACGGAAGGGTATAGGTATATGTTTTAATTGTTGTTGCTGTTGACTTCTTGCGTTATATCATACTTATGGATATATTCTATGTCAACTTGTGTGATGATATCAAAATAAGTTTTGAAAAATACTGCGAAATATTGTGTTATATCAAAACAATTCGATAGCAATTATCATAAACTGACCTAATCACAAACTAATACATGAAAACTAAACAAAAAATGTCAAAGTCGATAGACAATGACTGAGGGGCGAGGCCAAATAATCTCCATGGAAATGAGATATGCCAATGCTTATGCAACTGCATACCAATTATCATTAACTTACCACTTGTGGTTCCCCATAAACTGACCTAGTCACAAACTAACACATGGAAACTAAACAAAATTTCAAAGTCATTATACCATAACTGAGGGGTGGGACCTAAGAATTTCCATGAGAAGGAAATATGCCAATACTAATACAACTGCATACCAAATTTCTTTGACTTGCCACTAGCGGATCACCATAAACTAAACCTAATTACAAACTAATACATAATTTGATTGTTGACGCCGCTGCCACCGTCGCCGGAAACAGCATACCTATGTCTCGATTTTTTGACTCCATCAAGCCAGCAAAAAAATAGAATGCATGAATTAAGTTATGGTCCAAAACCAGGCCTAAAACTACAAGGTACATAAAAAATGTTTTTTCTTTAATTTCTCATTTTAAAACTGCCAAATTATGTTTCAAATACATTTATTTATTTTTTCCTAACTATACATTACTTTTCAAAACAATGTATTATATTTATAATGTCGAACTGACGTTTCTGCGAGGTCTGATGACTTTTAGCGCCTTGTGTTAAACAAGAGATAGTGTTAGTAAATAAAGATGGTTATTCTTGAAAAATGACAATAAAAACTTTAAGGTAGGCTATTTCTAAGCTTGTAGGGTAACCAGGTAGGGAAATAGGAAACACTTGTTACACACATATTTCAATTTTTTTTGGGGGCCTTAAACAGTATTAACTCTTTTGAAAAATATAAAATAAATTAAGAATATACCCATGTTGTTAGCAAAAACGTGTACTTCTGTCACGAGTTCCGTATGTGTGTGAAATACTATAAAATTAACTAAATTCAATTAAAACATAAGTTCAAAAGTCAATTAAAAATGTTCAAACAATTTTGTAAACAAACTGAAATCCTGCGGAAAACTGTCGCTTTCCACAACCTTATTTATGAACTAAATATGCAATCTATACAAAATATAAAAACACAACTTATAGAATAATAAAGTAGAAAATAAGGGTTTCGTGTCTCTGTTATGTAGCTTTCGATATAACTCTAAAATCATCACTTTATCGACAAAAGACATTTTCCCGGCAAATAAAAATGATAAATTGTCTCCCTTGGACATTATAATACTTCAAGTTACTACGAATACAATATGAAATATTTCGGGACTTTCAATAAACTTTGAACATAAATATTCAACAATCATTATCCCCGGCTTAGTATATATCTAGGATTTTGATTGGTTAACGCACGTCGTTACAAAACCCATAGCCCCTGGGTGTTGCTAACCCATATCCCCGGACGTTGCTAACCATTATTCCGGGGAACTTTACGCAAGTTTTCCTTAGTTCCATGATTGCTCCTTGTGATATTGAATTCTGTTGATTATCCGTGATGTTTGTAATTAAATATTTAATTCATTAACGATTTTGTCCTATTATACCGATCATTTACACTCATTCCATTAAATGCATCACTTGACTGCCACATTTTCAAGGAATGGGACTACTGACCTAGCTATGCAAATGACCCACGTTGACGTCACATCATCTATGGCGTAACTCTCACAACATTGAGCACCAAATTTGACTCAATCCAGTTTTTTTGTCTCCGTATTAAAAACGTCTTATATTTGACTACCTGTAGGGTTCTACCAAAGGTTGTACCCTACAACCCGTAAAAAATATGTAAAATTTCCAAATTTCAAAAAAACGTTTTTAGATAATGAAAAAAACGTTGTTTTCACGCACTTTGTACCCGAATTTTCATAAAACTCGCCCGATTCGGACTAAGACCGGGGATAAATTCGTTATCTACGTTCATATCCGTAGATATGGATATTTTAACACCCTGAAGTACCCCAGTACACCCTTCGGCTACGCCTCATGGTGTACTGGGGTACTTCAGGGTGTTAAAATATCCATATCCGAAGTACCCCAGTACACCCTTCGGCTACGCCTCATGGTGTACTGGGGTACTTCAGGGTGTTAAAATATCCATATCTACGGATATGAACGTAGATAACTTATACTATAATATAGATTTTTATATATATATATCTTTAGTGCAAAATTACACCCATAAGGGTCAAGCAATACAAACAAATATTTATACATTTTAAACACAATGCAATACAATGAAATACAATACAATATAATAGAACATATTTTAAGAGTTCAAATTATAAATTGATGTATAAAACACAATTGTGAGCTTGTCTGACAATATATATATATATATATATATATATATATATATATATATATATATAAAACAAATTTTTTGTTCTTCCCTCGCCGGGATTCGAACCCATGCTACTGTGATATCGTGACACCAAATCGCCTGCACTACAGCCGTCCCGCTAGACCACACGACCACCTGGGCTCTAAAAATAAAGCTTTCAGTGGCCGTGTGTTACCTTTCCTCGTCAGTTTTAATCTAGCGGCGTACTACAGTACATGATATATTAGGCATGGAGATGTTATTGTTACAGATCAGCTCAATTATCTATAGTAAAGGATCCTACAAATTAATGTAAGATACAGTCACAGAAAATAATTAGGTCTTTCCACCTTTCCGTGGAAAGACCTATTGGATTTCTTCTGATTATTAGGTCTTTCCACCTTTCCGTGGAAAGACCTATTGGATTTCTTCTGATTATTATTATTATTAGGTCTTTCCACCTTTCCGTGGAAAGACCTATTGAATTTGTTCTGATTATTATTAGGTCTTTCCACCTTTCCGTGGAAAGACCTATAGGTTTTGTTCTGATTATTAGGTCTTTCCACCTTTCCGTGGAAAGACCTATAGGTTTTGTTCTGATTATTATTAGGTCTTTCAACCTTTCAGTTGAAAGACCTATAGGGTTTGTTCTGATTATTAGGTCTTTCAACCTTTCTGTTGAAAGACCTATTGTATTCGTTCTGATTATTATTATTAGGTCTTTCCACCTTTCCGTGGAAAGACCTATTGAATTTGTTCTGATTATTATTATTATTATTAGGTCTTTCCACCTTTCCGTGGAAAGACCTATAGGTTTTGTTCTGATTATTAGGTCTTTCAACCTTTCTGTTGAAAGACCTATTGTATTCGTTCTGATTATTATTATTATTATTATTAGGTCTTTCAACCTTTCAGTTGAAAGACCTATAGGGTTTGTTCTGATTATTATTAGGTCTTTCAACCTTTCAGTTGAAAGACCTATAGGGTTTGTTCTGATAATTATTATTATTATTAGGTCTTTCAACCTTTCAGGTGAAAGACCTATAGGGTTTGTTCTGATTATTATTATTATTATTAGGTCTTTCAACCTTTCAGGTGAAAGACCTATAGGGTTTGTTCTGATTATTAGGTCTTTCAACCTTTCAGTTGAAAGACCTATAGGGTTTGTTCTGATTATTATTATTATTATTTTTTTTTTTTTCTTCCGCCAACTTTTTTTTCCTTCGCTGTTTTTTTGTTTCACAAGATATCGCTTAGATATAAGGTAAATGATATCGACCAGATAATACGCTTCTGAAACTGACACCGCGTAACAAAAAACTGTACCTTGTAAGAGTTATCTCCCCGAACACTGTTTTTCTTGTGGCCACTACTCCTTCGCAACCCTATAAGAAACCGACAAATTTATTTTTCCAAATTGCTCGTTATATCCTTAGGATGTTCTGTTTCATTTCAACGGAAGCTATCCGGAGACTCCATATGAGAGTAATCCCCCCTTTTATATATGATATCAGTGATATGCATTTCTAACTGGTAAACTATAAGTGATAGAGACCTAGGGTCTTTTGATTTAAGATCCTTGGTCCAAAAAAATGAAAATTAGGTCAAGGTCAAAGGTCAAGGTCAAATTCTAATTTTTGATTTTGGCTTATTTTCACCTTTTTTCATTAACCTTATAAGATACCGACATTTTTTTTAACTTAATTGTTAGTTGCGACATGTCGTAACTTATAAATTTTGGTTGCAAGGGTGCGTAAACCAAAAAAGGGAGTTTTCGCCCCTCTTATATTAAGAATTATGCGTAAAGTGATTTTACTCATGAACCATACATATTAAGGAACTAGTGTCTTTTTATTTGAGATGTTTAGTCTATGACCTTGAAATTGAGGTCAAGGTCATAGGTTAATTGGACGTTCTAGATTTTGACCTTTGCTTAAAATTCATAGTTATACATCATTAAGCCATAGGAACTGACATTTTCAACTGAATTTTGATATTTTCATATCTAAATAGATCCTTATTGGTTGAAAGACCTTCAATTGTTCTTTGAACAATTGGTTTTTAATTATTATTTTTTTTTTTTTCTTCCGCCAACTTTTTTTTCCTTCGCTGTTTTTTTGTTTCACAAGATATCTCTTAGATATAAGGTAAATGATATCAAACAGTTAATACGCTTCTGAAACTGACACCGCGTAACAAAAAACTGTACCTTGTAAGAGTTATCTCCCCGAACACTGTTTTTCTTGTGGCCACTACTCCTTCGCAACCGTATAAGAAACCGACAAATTTATTTTTCCAAATTGCTCGTTATATCCTTAGGATGTTCTGTTTCATTTCAACCGAAGCTATCCGGAGACTCCATATGAGAGTTATCCCCCCTTTTATATATGATATCAGTGATATGCATTTCTAACTGGTAAACTATAAGTGATAGAGACCTAGGGTCTTCTGATTTAAGATCCTTGGTCCAAAAAAATTAAAATTAGGTTAAGGTCAAAGGTCAAGGTCAAATTCTAAATTTTGATTTTGGCTTATTTTCACCTTTTTTCATTAACCTTATAAGATATCGACAATTTTTTTTTACTAAATTGTTAGTTGTGACATGTCGTAACTTATAAATTTTGGTTGCAAGGGTGCGTAAACAATAAAAGGGAGTTTTCGCCCCTCTTATATTAAGAATTATGCGTCAAGTGATTTTACTCATGAACCATACATATTAAGGAACTAGTGTCTTTTTATTTGAGATGTTTAGTCTATGACCTTGAAATTGAGGTCAAGGTCATAGGTTAATTGGACGTTCTAGATTTTGACCTTTGCTTAAAATTCATAGTTATACATCATTAAGCCATAGGAACTGACATTTTCAACTGAATTTTAATATTTTCATATCTAAATAGATCCTTATTGGTTGAAAGACCTTCAATTGTTCTCTGAACAATTGGTTTTTAATTATTAGGTCTTTCAACCTTTCAGGTGAAAGACCTATAGGGTTTGTTCTGATTATTATTATTTTTTTTTTTTTTTTTCTTCCGCCAACTTTTTTTTCCTTCGCTGTTTTTTTGTTTCACAAGATGTCGCTTAGATATTTGGTATATGATATCGAACAGTTTATGCGCTTCTGAAACTGACACCGCGTGACAAAAACCTTTACCTTGTAAGAGTTATTTCCCCAAACACTGTTTTTCTTGTGGCCACTACTACTTCGCAACCGTATAAGAAACCGATAAATTTATTTTTCCAAATTGCTCGTTATATCCTTAAGATGTTCTGTTTCATTTCAACGGAAGCCATCTGGAGACTCCATATGAGAGTTATCCACCCTTTTATATATGATATCAGTGATATGCATTTCTAACTGGTAAACTATAAGTGATAGAGACCTAGGGTCTTTTGATTTAAGATCCTTGGTCCAAAAAGATGAAAATTAGGTCAAGGTCAAAGGTCAAGGTCAAATTCTAAATTTTGATTTTGGCTTATTTTCACTTATTTTCATTAACCTTATAAGATATCGACAAATTATTTTTACTAAATTGTTAGTTGCGACATGTCGTAACTTATAAATTTTGGTTGCAAGGGTGCGTAGACAATAAATGGGAGTTTTCGCCACTCTTATATTTAGAATTATGCGTAAAGTGATATTACTCATGAACCATACATATTAAGGAAAAAGTGTCTTTTAATTCGAGATGTTTAGTCAATGACCTTCAAATTAAGGTCAAGGTCAAAGGTTAATTGGACGTTCTAGATTTTGACCTTTGCTCGAAATTCATATTTCTACATCATAAAGCCATAGGGACTGACATTTTCAACTGAATTTTAATATTTTCATATCAAAATAGATCCTTTTTGGTTGAAAGACCTTCAATTGTTCTCTGAACAATTGGTTTTTAATTATTATTATTTTTTTTTTTTTTTTTTTTTTCTTCCGCCAACTTTTTTTTCCTTCGCTGTTTTTTTGTTTCACAAGATGTCACTTAAATATATGGTATATGATATCGAACAGTTCATACGCTTTTGAAACCTACACCGCGTAACAAAAAACTTTACGTTGTAAGAGTTATCTCCCCAAACACTGTTTTTCTTGTGGCCACTACTCCTTCGCAACCGTAAAAGATTACGACAAATTTATTTTACCAAATTGCTTGGTATATCCTCAGGATGTTCTGTTTGATTTTGACCGAAGCTATACGGAGACTCCATATGAGAGTTATCCCCCCTTTTGTATATGATATAAGTGATTTGCATTTCTAACTGGTAAACCATAAGTGATAGAGATCTAGGGTCTTTTGATTTAAGATCCTTGGTCCAAAAAAAATGAATATTAGGTCAAGGTCAAAGGTCAAGGTCAAATTCTAAATTTTGAATTTGGCTTATTTTCACTTATTTTCATTAACTTTATAAGATTTCGAAAAATTATTTTTATTAAATTGTTAGTTGCGACATGTTGTAACTTATAAATTTTGATTGGAAGGGTACATAGACAATAAATGGGAGTTTTTGCGCCTCTTATATTTAGAATAATGCGTAAAGTAATATTACTCATGAACCATACATAATACATACCTAGGGTCTTTTGATTTGGGATCCTTGGTTTATGACCTTGAAATTGAGGTCAAGGTCATAGGTTAATTGGACGTTCTAGATTTTGACCTTTGCTTGAAATTCATATTTTTATATCATAAAACAATAGCAAGTGACATTTTCAACTGAATCTTAATATTTTCATATCATAATAGACCCTTATTGGTTGAAAGACCTTCAATTGTTCTTTGAACAATTGGTTTTTAATTATTATTAGGTCTTTCAACCTTTCAGGTGAAAGACCTATTGTTTTTGTTCTGATTATTAGGTCTTTCAACCTTTCAGGTGAAAGACCTATAGGGTTTGTTCTGATTATTATTAGGTCTTTCAACCTTTCAGGTGAAAGACCTATAGGGTTTGTTCTGATTATTATTATTATTAGGTCTTTCAACCTTTCAGTTGAAAGACCTATTGTTTTTGTTCTGATTATTAGGTCTTTCAACCTTTCAGTTGAAAGACCTATTGTTTTTGTTCTGATTATTATTTTTTTTTTTCTTCCGCCAAATTTTTTTTCCTTCGCTGTTTTTTTGTTTCCCAAGATGTCGCTTAGATATATAGTATATGATATCGAACAGTTAATGCGCTTCTGAAACTGACACCGCGTAACAAAATCCTTTACCTTGTAAGAGTTATCTCCCCAAACACTGTTTTTCTTGTGGCCACTACTACTTCGCAACCGTATAAGAAACCGACAAATTTATTTTTCCAAATTGCTCGTTATATCCTCAGGATGTTCTGTTTCATTTTGACCGAAGCTATCCGGAGACTCCATATGAGAGTTATCCCCCCTTTTATAGATGATATAAGTGATTTGCATTTCTAACTGGTAAACCATAAGTGATAGAGACCTAGGGTCTTTTTATTTAAGATCCTTGGTCCAAAAAAATGAAAATTAGGTCAAGGTCAAAGGTCAAGGTCAAATTTTAAATTTTGATTTTGGCTTATTTTCACTTACTTCATTAATTTTATAAGATTGCGACAAATTATTTTTACTAAATTGTTAGTTGCGGCATGTCGTAACTTATAAATTTTGATTGGAAGGGTGCGTAGACAATAAATGGAAGTTTTTGCCCGTCTTATATTTAGAATTATGCGTAAAGTGATATTACTCATAAACCATACATAATACTGACCTAGGATCTTTTGATTTGGGATCCTTAGTTTATGACCTTGAAATTGAGGTCAAGGTCATAGGTTAATTGGACGTTCTAGATTTTGACCTTTGCTCGAAATTCATATTTTTATATCATAAAGCCATAGCAACTGACATTTTCAATTGAATCTTAATATTTTTATATCAAAATAGATCCTTATTGGTTGAAAGACCTTCAATTGTTCTTTGAACAATTGGTTTTTAATTATTTTTTTTTTTCTTCCGCCAAATTTTTTTTCCTTCACTGTTTTTTTGTTTCGCAAGATGTCGCTTAGATATATGGTATATGATATCGAACAGTTAATACGCTTCTGAAACTGACACCGCGTAACAAAAAACTTTACCTTGTAAGAGTTATCTCCCCGAACACTGTTTTTCTTGTTATCTCTAAGGCTTCGCAACCGTATAAGAAACCGGCAAATTTATTTTTCCAAATTGCTCGTTATATCCTCAGGATGTTCTGTTTTATTTTGACCGAAGCTATCCGGAGACTCAATATGAGCGCTATCCCCCCTTTTGTATATGATATAAGTGACATGCATTTCTAACTGGTAAACCATAAGTGATAGAGACCTAGGGTCTTTTGATTTAAGATCCTTGGTCCCAAAAAATGAAAATTAGGTCAAGGTCAAAGGTCAAGGTCAAATTCTAAATTTTGATTTTGGATTATTTTCACTTATTTTCATTAACCTTATAAGATATCGACAAATTATTTTTACTAAATTGTAAGTTGCGACATGTCGTAACTTATAAATTTTGGTTGCAAGTGTGCGTAGACAATAAACATGAGTTTTCGCTCCTCTTATATTTAGAATTATGCGTAAAGTGATATTACTCATGAACCATACATATTAAGGAACTAGTGTCTTTTGATTCGAGATGTTTAGTCTATGACCTTGAAATTGAGGTCAAGGTCAAAGGTTAATTGGACGTTCTAGATTTTGACCTTTGCTCGAAATTCATATTTATACATCATAAAGCCATTGGAACTGACATTTTCAACTGAATTTTAATATTTTCATATCAAAATAGATCCTTTTTTGTTGAAAGACCTTCAATTGTTCTCTGAACAATTGGTTTTTAATTATTATTTTTTTTTTTTTTTCTTCCGCCAACTTTTTTTTCCTTCTCTGTTTTTTTGTTTCACAAGATATCGCTTAGATATAAGGTAAATGATATCGAACAGTTAATACGCTTCTGAAACTGACACCGCGTAACAAAAAACTTGACCTTGTAAGAGTTATCTCCCCGAACACTGTTTTTCTTGTGGCCACTACTCCTTCGCAACCGTATAAGAAACCGACAAATTTTTATTTCCAAATTGCTCGTTACATCCTTAGGATGTTCTGTTTCATTTCAACCGAAGCTATCCGGAGACTCCATATGAGAGTTATCCCCCCTTTTATATATGATATCAGTGATATGCATTTCTAACTGGTAAACTATAAGTGATAGAGACCTAGGGTCTTTTGATTTAAGATCCTTGGTCCAAAAAAATGAAAATTAGGTCAAGGTCAAAGGTCAAATTCAAATTCTAAATTTTGATTTTGGCTTATTTTCACTTATTCTCATTAACTTGATAAGATATTGACAAATTCTTTTTACTAAATTGTTAGTTGCGACATGTCGTAACTTAAAATTTTTGATTGGAAGGGTGCGTAAACAATAAACGGGAGTTTTTGCCCCTCTTATATTTAGAATTATGCGTAAAGTGATATTACTCATGAACCATACATTCTACTGACCTAGGGTCTTTTGATTTGGGATCCTTGGTTTATGACCTTGAAATTGGGGTCAAGGTCATAGGTTAATTGGACGTTCTAGATTTTGACCTTTGCTCGAAATTCTTATTTTGATATCATAAAGACATAGCAACTGACATTTTCAACTGAATCTTAATATTTTCATATCAAAATAGATCCTTATTGGTTGAAAGACCTTCAATTGTTCTTTGAACAATTGGTTTTTAATTATTATTATTATTATTATTATTTTTTTTTTTTTTCTTCCGCCAACTTTTTTTTCCTTCGCTGTTTTTTTGTTTCACAAGATATCGCTTAGATATAAGGTAAATGATATCGACCAGATAATACGCTTCTGAAACTGACACCGCGTAACAAAAAACTGTACCTTGTAAGAGTTATCTCCCCGAACACTGTTTTTCTTGTGGTCACTACTCCTTCGCAACCGTAAAAGATTACGACAAATTTATTTTACCAAATTGCTCGTTATATCCTAAGGATGTTCTGTTTCATTTTGACCGAAGCTATCCGGAGACTCCATATGAGAGTTATCCCCCTTTTTATATATGATATAAGTGATATGCATTTCTAACTGGTAAACTATAAGTGATAGAGACTTAGGGTCTTTTGATTTAAGATCCTTGGTCCAAAAAAATGAAATATAGGTCAAGGTCAAAGGTCAAGGTCAAATTCTAAATTTTGATTTTTGCTTATTTTCACTATTTTCAATTACTTTATAAGATTTCGACTAATTATTTTAACTAAATTGTTAGTTGCGACATGTCGTAACTTAAAAATTTTGATTGGAAGGGTGCGTAGACAATAAATGGGAGTTTTTGCCCCTCTTATATTTAGAATTATGCGTAAAGTGATATTACTCATGAACCATACATAATACAGACCTAGGGTCTTTTGATTTGGGATCCTATGTTTATGACCTTGAAATTGAGGTCAAGGTCATAGGTTAATTGGACGTTCTAGATTTTGACCTTTGGTCGAAATTCATATTTATACATCATAAAGCCATAGGAACTGACATTTTCAACTGAATCTTAATATTTTCTTATCAAAATACATCCTTATTGGTTGAAAGACCTTCAATTGTTCTTTGAACAATTGGTTTTTAATTATTTTTTTTTTTCTTCCGCCAAATTTTTTTTCCTTCACTGTTTTTTTGTTTCCCAAGATGTCGCTTAGATATATGGTATATGATATCGAACAGTTAAAACGCTTCTGAAACTGACACCGCGTAACAAAAAACTTTACCCTGTAAGAGTTATCTCCCCGAACACTGTTTTTCTTGTGGCCACTACTCCTTCGTAACCGTAAAAGATTACGACAAATTTATTTTACCAAATTGCTCGTTACATCCTAAGGATGTTCTGTTTCATTTTGACCGAAGCTATCAGGAGACTCCATATGAGAGTTATCCCCCCTTTTATATATGATATAAGTGAAATGCATTTCTAACTGGTAAACTATAAAGGATAGATACCTAGGGTCTTTTGATTTAAGATCCTTGGTCCAAAAAAATGAAAATTAGGTCAAGGTCAAAGGTCAAGGTCAAATTCTAAATTTTGATTTCGGCTTATTTTCACTTATTTTCATTAAGTTTTCGACAAATTATCTTTACTAAATTGTTAGTTGCAACATGTCGTAACTTATAAATTTAGATTGGAAGGGTGCGTAGACAATAAATGGGAGTTTATGTCCCTCTTATATTTAGAGTTTAGCGTAAAGTGATATTGCTCATGAACCATACATAATACAGACCTAGGGTCTTTTGATTTAGGTTCCTTGGTTTATGACCTTGAAATTGAGGTCAAGGTCATATGTTAATTTTACGTTCTAGATTTTGACCTTTGCTTGAAATTCATATTTTTACATCATTAAGCCATAGGAACTGACATTTTCAACTGAATCTTTATATTTTCATATCAAAATAGATCCTTTTTGGTTGAAAGACCTTCAATTGTTCTTTGAACAATTGGTTTTTAATTATTATTTTTTTTTTTTTTTTTCTTCCGCCAACATTTTTTTCCTTCGCTGTTTTTTTGTTTCACAAGATGTAGCTTAGATATTTGGTATATGATTTCGTACAGTTAATGCGCTTCTGAAACTGACACCGTGTAACAAAAACCTTTACCTTGTAAGAGTTATCTCCCCGAACACTGTTTTTCTTGTGGCCACTAAGGCTTCGCAACCGTATAAGAAACCGACAAATTTATTTTTCCAAATTGCTCGTTCTATCCTTAGGATGTTCTGTTTCATTTCAACGGAAGCTATCCATAGACTCCATATGAGAGTTATCCCCCCTTTTATATATGAGATCAGTGATATGCATTTCTAACTGGTAAACTATAAGTGATAGAGACCCAGGGTCTTTTGATTTAAGATCCTTGGTCCAAAAAAATGAAAATTAGGTCAAGGTCAAAGGTTAAGGTCAAATTCTTAATTTTGATTTTGGCTTATTTTCACCTTTTTTCATTAACCTTATAAGATATCGACAATTTTTTTTAGTAAATTGTTAGTTGCGACATGTCGTAACTTATGAATTTTGGTTGCGAGGGTGCGTAAACAATAAAAGGGAGTTTTCGCCCCTCTTATATTAAGAATTATGCGTAAAGTGATTTTACTCATGAACCATACATATTAAGGAACTAGTGTCTTTTTATTTGAGATGTTTAGTCTATGACCTTGAAATTGAGGTCAAGGTCATAGGTTAAATGGACGTTCTAGCTTTTGACCTTTGCTTAAAATTCATATTTATACATCATTAAGCCATAGGAACTGACATTTTCAACTGAATTTTAATATTTTCATATCTAAATAGATCCTTATTGGTTGAAAGACCTTCAATTGTTCTTTGAACAATTGGTTTTTAATTATTTTTTTTTTTCTTCCGCCTAAATTTGTTTCTTGGGTAGTATTGATGTTTCAAAAGATGTCGCTTAGATATTTGGAATATGATATCGTATAGTTTATATGCTTTAAAAATTTACAACCGTGTAACAAAATACTTTACGTTGTAAGAGTTATCTCCCAAAACACTGTTTTTCTTGTGGCCACTACTCCTTTGCAACCGTTAAAGATTGCGACAAATTTATTTTACCAAATTGCTCCTTACATCTTCAGGATTAGGTTATTCATTTGGACCGAAGCTTAACGGAGACTCCATATGAGAGTTATTCCCCCTTTTCCATTTAATTAAGTGATATCCATTTCCAACTGATAAACCATAAGTGATAGAGACCTAGGGTCTTCAGATTTGAGGTCCTTGGTCCAAAAAAACGAAAATGAGGTCAAGGTCAAAGGTCAAGGTCATATTCTAAATTTTGATTTTGGCTTAATTTCACTTCTTTTCAAATACCGTATGACATATTGACAAATAATTTTTCATAAATTGTTAGTTGCGACATGTCCTTACTTGTATATTTTGGTTGAAAGGGTGCGCATACAAAAAATGGGAGTTTTTGTCCATCTTACATTTAGAATTATGCGTAAACTGGTATTACTCATTAACCAAACATATTAAAGACCTAGGGTCTTTTGATTTAAGGTCCTTGGTTTGTGACCTTAAAATTGAGGTGAAGGTCATAGGTTAATACGACGTTCTAGATTTTGACCTTTGCTTTAAATTCATATAAATACCTCATAAAGCCATAGGAACTAATATTTTAAACTGATTTTTCATATTTCAATATCAAAATAGACCATTACTAGTGGAAAGACCTACAATTGTTCTCTGAACAATTGGTTTTTAATTTTTTTTTTTTTCTTCCGCCTAATTTTTTTCTTGCGTAGTATTGATGTTTCAAAAGATGTCGCTTAGATATTTGGAATATGGTATCGTATAGTTTATACGCTTTAAAAATTTACAACTTCGTAACAAAATACTTTACGTTATAAGAGTTATCTCCCCAAACACTGTTTTTCTTGTGGCCACTACTCCTTCGCAACCGTAAAAGATTACGACAAATTTATTTTACCAAATTGCTCGTTACTTCTTCAGGATTAGGCAATTCATTTGGACCGAAGCTTTCCATAGACTCCATAGTAGAGTTATTTCCCCTTATGTAAATGATATAAGTTATATGCATTTCTAACTGGTAAACCATAAGTGATAGAGACCTAGGGTCTTCAGATTTGAGGTCCTTGGTCCAAAAAAATGAAAATGAGGTCAAGGTCAAAGGTCAAGCTCATGTTCTAAATTTTGATTTTTGCTTATTTTCACTGATTTTCAAATACCGTATGACATATCGACAAATAATTTTTCAAAATTGTTAGTTGCGACATGTCCTGACTTGTATATTTTGGTTCAAAGGATGCACATACAATAAATTGGAGTTTTTGCCCATCTAATATTTAGGTTTACCTGTAAAGTGATATTACTCTTTAACCAAACATATTTAAGACCTAGGGTCTTTTGATTTAAGATCCTTGGTTTGTGACCTTGAAATTGAGGTCAAGGTCATAGGTTAATAGGACGTTCTAGATTTTGACCTTTGCTTTAAATTGACATAACTACATCATAAAGTCATAGGAACTAACATTTTAAACTGATTTTTCATATTTCAAAATAGATCTTTACTAGTGGAAAGACCTTCAATTGTTCTCTGAACAATTGGTTTTTAATTATTATTAGGTCTTTCCACCTTTCCGTGGAAAGACCTATTGAATTTGTTCTGATTATTATTATTATTATTATTATTTTTTTTTTTTTTTCTTCCGCCTAATTTTTTTACTTGCGTATTATTGATGTTTCAAAAGATGTCGCTTAGATATTTGGAATATGGTATCGTATAGTTTATACGCTTTAAAAATTTACAACTTCGTAACAAAATACTTTACGTTATAAGAGTTATCTCCCCAAACACTGTTTTTCTTGTGGCCACTACTCCTTCGCAACCGTTAAAGATTAGGACAAATTTATTTTACCAAATTGCTAGTTACATCTTCAGGATTAGGATATTCATTTGGACCGAAGCTTTATGGAGACTCCATATGAGAGTTATTCCCCCTTTTCCATTTAATTAAGTGATATGCATTTCTAAATGGCAAACCATAAGTGATAAAGACATAGGGTCTTTAGATTTGAGGTCCTTGGTCCAAAATAATAAAAATGAGGTCAAGGTCAAAGGTCAAGGTCATATTCTAAATTTTGATTTTGGCTTATTTTCTCTTATTTTCAACAACCGTGAAAGATATCGACAAATTCTTTTTTACTAAATTGTGAGTTGCGACATGTTGTAACTTATAAATTTTGGTTGGAAGGGTGCGTAAACAATAAATGAGAGTTTTCGCCCATCTTATATTTAAAATCATGCCTATAGTGATATAACTCATTAACCATACATATTACAGACCTAGGGTCTTTTTGTTTGAGGTCCTTGGTTCATGACCTTGAAATTGAGGTCAAGGTCAAAGGTTTATAGGACGTTCTAGATTTTGACCTTTGCTTTAAATTCATATTTATCCATTATAAAGTTATAGGAACTGACATTTTAGATTGATTTTTAATATTTTGATAATAAAATAGATCTTTACTTGTGGAAAGACCTTCAATTGTTCTTTGAACAATTGGTTTTTAATTATTTTTTTTTTTCTTCCGCCTAATTCTTTTCTTGCGTAGCATTGATGTTTCAAAAGATGTCGCTTAGATATTTGGAATATGATATCGTATAGTTTATACGCTTTAATAAGTTACAAACGCGTAACAAAATACTTTACGTTGTAAGAGTTATCTCCCCAAACACTGTTTTTCTTGTGGCCACTACTCCTTCGCAACCGTAAAAGATTACGACAAATTTATTTTACCAAATTGCTCGTTACATCTTCAGGATTAGGTTTTAGTTTTGACCGAAGCTATCCGGAGACTCCATATGAGAGTTATTCCCCCTTATGTATTTGATATAGGTGATATGCGTTTCTAACTGGTAAACCATAAGTGATAGAGACCTAGGGTCTTTTGATTTGAGATCCTTGGTCCAAAAAAATGAAAATAAGGTCAAGGTCAAAAGTCAAGGTCATATTCTAAAATTTGATTTTGGCTTATTTTCACTTATTTTCAAATACCGTATAACATATCGACAAATATTTTTTCCTTAATTGTTAGTTGCGACATGTCCTTACTTGTATATTTTGGTTGAAAGGGTGCGCATACAATAAATGGGAGTTTTTGTCCATCTTACATTTAGAATTATGCGTAAAGTGGTATTACTCATTAACCAAACATATTAAAGACCTAGGGTCTTTTGATTTAAGGTCCTTGGTTTGTGACCTTGAAATTGAGGTCAAGGTCATAGGTTAATACGACAATCTAGATTTTGACCTTTGCTTTAAATTCATATATATACATAATAAAGCCATAGAAACTATCATTTTAAACTGATTTTTCATATTTCAATATCAAAATAGATCTTTACTAGTGGAAAGACCTACAATTGTTCTCTGAACAATTGGTTTTTAATTATTATTATTTTTTTTTTTTTTCTTCCGCCTAAATTTTTTTCTTGCATATTATTGATGTTTCAAAAGATGTCGCTTAGATATTTGGAATATGAAGTCGTATAGTTTATACACTTTCAAAATTTACAACTGCGTAACAAAATACTTTATGTTGTAAGAGTTATCTCCCCAAACACTGTTATTCTTGTGGCCACAACTCCTTCGCAACCGTAAAAGATTACAACAAATTTATTTTACCAAATTGCTCGTTACGTCTTCAGGATTAGAATATTCATTTGGACCGAAACTATCCGGAGACTCCATATGAGAGTTATTTCCCCTTATGCATTTGATATAAGTGATATGCGTTTCTTACTGGTAAACCATCAGTGATATAGGCCTAAGGTCTTTAGATTTGAGGTCCTTGGTCCAAAAAAATGAAAATAAGATCAAGGTCAAAGGTCAAGGTCATATTCTAAATTTTTAATTTTGGCTTATTTTCTCTTATTTTCAACAACCGTGAAAGATATTGACAAATTCTTTTTACTAAATTGTGAGTTGCAACATGTTGTAACTTATAAATTTTGGTTGGAAGGGTGCGTAAACAATAAATGAGAGTTTTCGCCCATCTTATATTTAAAATCATGCCTATATTGATATAACTCATTAACCATACATATTACAGACCTATGGTCTTTTTGTTTGAGGTCCTTGGTTGGTGACCTTGAAATTGAGGTCAAGGTCAAAGGTTAATAGGACGTTCTAGATTTTGACCTTTGCTATAAATTCATATTTATACATTATAAAGTCATAGGAACTGACATTTTAGATTGATTTTTAATATTTTAATAAAATAGATCTTTACTTGTGGAAAGACCTTCAATTGTTCTTTGAACAATTGGTTTTTAATTTTTTTTTTTATTCTTCCGCCTAATTCTTTTCTTGCGTAGTATTGATGTTTCAAAAGATGTCGCTTAGATATTTGGAATATGATATCGTAAAGCGTATGCACTTTTAAAACTGACCACTGCGTAACCAAATACTTTACGTTGTAAGAGTTATCTCCCCAAACACTGTTTTTCTTGTGGCCACTACTCCTTTGCAACTATAAAAGATTACGACAAATTTATTTTACCAAATTGCTCGTTACATCCTCAGGATGTTCTGTTTTATTTTGACCGAAGCCGTATAGAGACTCCATATGAGAGTTAGTTCCCCTTTTGTATTTGAAATTTTGAAATGTATTTTAAACTGGAAAACCATAAGTGATAGAGACCTAGGGTCTTTTGTTTTGAGATCATTGGTCCAAAAAAATGAAAATTAGGTAAAGGTCAAAGGTCAAAGTCATATTCTAAATTTTGATTTTGGCCTATTTTCACTAATTTTCATTAACCTTATAAGATACCGACAAATTATTTTTACTAAATTGTTAGTTGCGACATGTCGTAACTTATATATTTTGGTTAAAAGGGTGTGTAGACATAAAATGGGAGTTTTTGCCCCTCCCATATTAAGAATTAAACGTAAAGTGATATAACTCATTAACTATACATATTACAGACCTAGGGTCTTTTTATTTGGGGTCCCTGGTTTAAGACCTTGAAATATAGGTCAAGGTCATCAGTAAATTTGACGTTCTAGATTTTGAACTTTGCTCAAAATTCATATTTATACATCATTAAGCCATAGGAACTGACATTTTCAACTGAATTTTAATATTTTCATATCAAAATAGATCCTTATTGGTGGAAAGACCTTCAATTGTTCTCTGAACAATTGGTTTTTAATTATTATTATTATTTTTTTTTTTATTCTTCCGCCTAATTCTTTTCTTGCGTAGTATTGATGTTTCAAAAGATGTCGCTTAGATATTTGGAATATGATATCATAAAGCGTATGCACTTTTAAAACTGACCACTGCGTAACCAAATACTTTACGTTGTAAGAGTTATCTCCCCAAACACTGTTTTTCTTGTGGCCACTACTCCTTCGCAACCATAAAAGATTACGACAAATTTATTTTACCAAATTGCTCGTTACATCCTCAGGATGTTCTGTTTTATTTTGACCGAAGCCGTATAGAGACTCAATATGAGAGTTAGTTCCCCTTTTGTATTTGAAATTTTGAAATGTATTTTAAACTGGAAAACCATAAGTGATAGAGACCTAGGGTCTTTTGTTTTGAGATCATTGGTCCAAAAAAATGAAAATTAGGTAAAGGTCAAAGGTCAAGGTCATATTCTAAATTTTGATTTTGGCCTATTTTCACTAATTTTCATTAACCTTATAAGATACCGACAAATTATTTTTACTAAATTGTTAGTTGCGACATGTCGTAACTTATATATTTTGGTTAAAAGGGTGTGTAGACATAAAAAGGGAGTTTTTGCCCCTCCTATATTAAGAATTAAATGTAAAGTGATATAACTCATTAACTATACATATTACAGACATAGGGTCTTTTTATTTGGGGTCCCTGGTTTATGACCTTGAAATATAGGTCAAGGTCATCAGTAAATTTGACGTTCTAGATTTTGACCTTTGCTCAAAATTCATATTTATACATCATTAAGCCATAGGAACTGACATTTTCAACTGAATTTTAATATTTTCATATCAAAATAGATCCTTATTGGTGGAAAGACCTTCAATTGTTCTCTGAACAATTGGTTTTTAATTATATTTATAAGTACGTCTGAGTCAGTGACAACTCTACAACAGATTTATCCATCGGATCGCCATCAATGATGGTGATACATGGCTGTGTACATTATGTATATACAACTCGTCTAAACATCAACCCAACAATGTTAGATCTGTAAATTTGCTTTCGCAAATTTTTTGTTCTTCCCTCGCCGGGATTCGACCCCATGCTACTGTGATATCGTGACACCAAATCGCCTGCACTACAGCCGTCCCGCTAGACCACACGACCACCTGGTATATATATATATATAACTCGTCTAAACATCAACCATATATATATATATATATATATATAGTATATGTTTCTAAACAAAAATAGATAGATTTGCATAAAATAAATTCTTGAAATGATTATCAAAGAGGGACGAAAGATACCAGAGGGACTGTCAAACTCATAAATCGAAAACAAACTGACAACGCCATGGCTAAAAATGAAAAAGACAAACAGAAAAACAATAGTAAACATGACACAACATACAAAACTAAAGACTTAGCAACACGAACCCCACCAAAAACTAGGGGTGATCGCAGGTGCTCCGGAAGGGTAAGCAGATCCTGCTCCACATGTGGCACCCGTCGTGTTGTGATAAAAAAAAATCCGGTAAATAGTCTAATTCGGTAGGTCACATTCATGAAAGGGAAGGGGATTGTAGTTACGACGTAAGGAACATATCCGATATAATTTGTGAAACGGTTATTCCGTAACGGTCAACCAACTCGTGACGGCGTCCGTAAAATTTACAAAGGGATGATTTCAACTTCTCCAATTGTTTACATCAATCAAAATGTTGCGTTCTAAGCGTAACCAACACATATAAATAATCACAATGGAAACGAAAGAAAATCTACAAAATATAGTAAGTTACAATTTCATAAAATGATAGCTTTACCCAAAAATAAAAACTTTTTTTTGTATTCGAATATAATTCAACTTACCTGGTGTAAAACAAGAGTAAGTTCTAGTAAATAAAGATGTTTATTCTTGGAAATCACTGAGTAATCAAAGTGACCGTTGAAATCCTAAATTGTTTTCATGCGGGCGCGGTCACATAATCACTGATTTCTAAACTTTCTCCTGTTTTCATCAGTCAAAACGTATCTTGTATCGTTCCCTTGACCACAACCTATTTTCACTCGTTGGTCAATAATCAAGTCATGGGAGACAGGTGCTATTAATAATTTCACACATGAGTGACCATGAGTAATAGGAAAACATAATAGGGTTCTTTAACAATAGCCGTAATTTACATGCAAAGAGAATAATTAAGCACTTACATGTCTATTTGTTAATTGGCCTAATTATGTAATCTAAAAGTTGTACACATATATCATTCTTCTTCAACAATAATTAACATTCCAAAAATAATGTAACTACCATAAGGAGAAATTTTAAAAATAAATTAAAATTTAAACTTCAAAATACTTTAACCAAATTTTTTTTTAATAATTTTCACTTTAAAATACCTTAAAGATACGAATCCCTTCGTATTTTACGGACGCCATCACGAAACGTTATGGTATAACTGTTTCACAGATGATATCGGATATGTTCCTTATGTCGTAACTACAATACCCTTCCCTTTTCACGAATGTAACCTACCGAATTAGACTATTTACCGGATTTGTAATAACATAAGCAACACGATGGATGCCACATGTGGAGCAGGATCTGCTTACCCTTCCGAAGCATCTGTGATCACCCCAAGTTTTTAGTGGGGTTCGCGTTGCTTAGTCTTTAGTTTTCTATAGTGTGTCCTCTGTGCTATTGTTTGTCTGTTCTTTTTATTTTTAGCCATGGCGTTGTCAGTTAATTTTTTTTCTATGAGTTTGACTCTCCCTCTGGTATCTTTTAGTGTGGTCTGTTATGTTAACATTTTGTCTTTGGCAATTCATAAAGTTGTTATAGTAAAATTATGAATTACCAAGACAAAATTACGGAAGCGTATTAGCGCCACACATTTTTTTTTTTTTTATTTTTCTTCCTATGTTTGCGTTTAACGCAAACCTTTGCGTTATAACGCAAACCTTTGCGATATAACGCAAACCTTTGCGTTACAACGCAAACCTTTGCGATATAACGCAAACCTTTGCGTTACAACGCAAACCTTTGCGTTATAACGCAAACATTTGCGATATAACGCAAACGTTATAACGCAAACATTTGTTTTATCTTATTTCTTATTTAAGATTCAAAGGAAACAGTAGTTATTAATGGAGGAGGCTGTATATAATAAAATTGATCACTTTTGTAGTAATTGCAAAGTAAACTACTTGAATAATTAGATCATATCAATGACTAATAATGAGCAGAATAATATAAGAAGATGTGGTATGAGTGCCAATAAGAAAACTCTCCATCTAAGTCACTATTCGTAAAAGTAAACCATCATAGGCCGAATTACGGTCTTCAACACGGAGCATTGGCTCACACTAAACAACAAACTATAAAGGTCCCCAAAAACGATATCCAAGTTACTACTAGTATATATATTACAAAGAAAATTGAGTAAATTGAGGCTATACCTAAGAAAAAAATCAACCCTGCTAATATAGCTATAACCGAATATAAATATACTTCCAAAGTAAGCTCTCGTTTGAGAATTGTGTAAAGTAGGTTACATTCAAACAAGCTACCCTTTGGCAATAAATGTATAGAATGAAGATGTTTTATTAATAAAATTATGTTCTCTCTATTCAAATTGCTACCCAAGCATCTTAAAAATACTTCATTATATTGAAATGAAAATTCAATGACTTTCTATCAAAGAATCTTGATCATATTCTGAGATTTTAAAAAAAATGTTTCCTTATTAATAATTCATTTTAAAGCAGAAAAATCATTTTGTCTATTTGACTTGGAGGTTTCACAATTGTATGACATTATTTTTGATCTTTCAATTTTAATATGACTATATACTAAACTATATCTATTTTCTTGTTAAATTATATAACTTTTCTGATGCACAAATCAGTCTTAATTTATGTATAATTGCACTTCAATTATTCCATTATTCCTATGCATATTTATTATAATGATTTGGCCTTGTATGTATGTTTCTTTTTTTATCTACTAGTTAATCACATCCGAAATGAATGACATACGGACATATATACAAAACTGAATGAATAAAAGGTTTATACGCAAAGGTTTGCGTTGTAACGCAAACATAGGAAGAAAAATAAAAAAAAAAATGTGTGGCGCTAATACGCTTCCGTACAAAATTTTAATATAACATAAATATTAGTTTAGATCTTAATTAAACTAACTATGGTACTAGCCCCTATAGCTTGACACAAATAAAGATTCTGAAGTACAATGTACGTTGACAGCTGTCGTAACTTTATGACATTTTGTTGAACTTTACTAGGCATATTACCTCGCATATTACCGGAGGGAAATTTGAAATAATCCTGCTTTTAAAATTGAAGGAGAAAGGTTTTAAAGTATAGAACAGTTAAACAATAATTACATTTAAAATATTTTTGACAGTAGATTATGCCTATATAAACTGTATGAAATAAAATAAACTGCATTTTTCTGTAACAATAAAGATTTTATCAATAATACTCATTATAACGATTGTCAAAATATTTACCAATTATTATATAATACTTATTTATAATTTAGAGAAAATTTTAAAATATAAATTATAATGACATAAATTGTTTGCATATGTTGTAAAGCTTACCTATAAACTTTTTTACTGTAATTCAAGGCTAACTTCTATAAATATAACTGTCTGAATTGAGCTTTAAAGTTTAAATTTAAACCAATTTTCCAACAATACGATAATTTATCAACCTATCAAGGAGCAGATAACAAAAAAAAAAAAAAACCACACAACAAAGGAACCTGTAGGATGTGTACATACCACGAAGTGGGATGGGTTTGAACACGACAAGTACATGTATAAAGGCTTCCTATTGTATGATAGACAAAATCTTTGTGAAAAGTGCGTGGTTGCATTTTTATAATCATCTGCCTGTCACTATGTTTTTGTTCGTTTGGGTAAGTGTATCCGGGTCGTAGTTATAACCTTCAAATTGAACACAAGCTTTTCCAAAAATAAGGTGCAGAAATTGATTAAGCTGAGGTTATGAATAAAATCTTGAAAAAAAATGTCATAAATCCGAATAAATCGGACACAAGCTAATTGCACTGGTGATCATTTAAGACAGTTTGGATCTGTTGATAGCTGACTATGCGGCACCTATCTCAAGTCAGGAGAATCTGGTCTTTGTTAGTCTTGTATATATTTTTTTGTTAACTTTAGTTCATTTATATGTTGGAGTTTAGTGTGACGTCCATTTTCACTGAACTAGTACATCTTTTTATTTAGGGGCCACCTGAGGACCACCTCCGGGTGCGGGATTTTCTAACTGGCTTCGGTTGTTGTCTGCTATTTGTTCGTATTGTTGTCTCTTTCACATTTTCCCCATTTCCATTCTCAATTTTATTATCAGCACTTGTAGCTATTGAAATTCTGTTCAAATATATAGCCATGCCATAACAAAAAATGTCTTTAAAATGAATCTAATAGGCATTTTTAAATACAAACGCTTTATTTACTTCGTATAAATTAGGTATTTAAAAACATGTTACATAAAATCACTAAATCTAAAAGATAAAACTTCCCTTTGTCAAATCACTAAAATAATATCTAGTTGCGCCATGAGCACATGATACACCCTTCGTCTTGTGGGAGAAGTTTTATGCAAAAATCATAAACAGTCTATGGAAGAAGCCTACCGATAAAAACTTTTCTTATATCACATAGCGATATTGTCTAATATCAATTGTAAATATGCAGACATTCCATGCGGAAAATGTTGTTTTCGGCAACGAAAAATTAAGAAAATACTAATTTTAAAACTAATTGTTCAAATATAAACAACAATTGAGTCTAAATATACATGCAGAAGTTAGTTAGAAGCTTAAGTTTATGTCAGTGTAAAATTTGAAGTGCTGTGTTTTTCTTATATACATAAATAAACAATGCGATACTTTTAAAATATCATAGCGGTGTTTTTATTATATCAATATTAGTACCGATTAGTATTAATATTAGATTGTTGTACCCATATTTTGACAATTTTACCTATTATGTCTGTTTTGTTCACGCATCGTTGTAAATATGACAGAATTTGACGAGACTGTCATACACGTGAGAGGTGAAGTGCTATAAAACCAGGTTCAATCCACCATTTTCAAAATTTGAAAATGCCAGTACCGAGTCAGAAATATGACAGTTGTTATCCATTCGTTTGGTGTGTTTTATCATTTGATTGTACCATTTGATAAGGGACTTTCTGATTTGAATTTTCCTCGGAGTTCAGTATTTTTTTAATTTTACTTCTTAGTAGTATTGTTTTTTAAGACCATTGCTTCAATTCAAATTGTTTTTGGTAACATCTTACAAATTTCTCAATTGGTTTTGGAAGCAAATCTAATCAAATAAGAGTTTAATAAACAATGCCGTAATCAAATAATCAGATAGCTAAGTATCAAAATGATTGACTTGTACTTTTGAATCTCCTTTTTTTTTTTTTTTTTTTTTAAATTAGACCGTTGGTTTTCCTGTTTGAATGATTTAACACTAGCAATGTCCTTGTTCCTATATAGCGTGGTGTTCGCTGTGAGCCAAGGCTCCGTGTTTAAGGACCTACTTTGATCTATAATGATTTACTTTAAACAAATTATTACTTTGATGGAAAGTTGTCTCATTCGAACTCATGCACCATCTTCTTATATCTATAAATCTCCATCCAAATAACAATTTTAAAAAAAGTAAACCATGATTATAGGTCAATGTACGGCCTTCAACACGGAGCCTTGGCTCACACAGAACAACAAGCTATAAAGGGCCCCAAAATTACTAGTGTAAAACCATTCAAACGGGAAAACCAACGGTCTTATCTATATAAAAAAACGAGAAACGAGAAACACGTATATATTACATAAACAAACGACAACTACTGTACATCAGATTCCTGACTTTGGACAGGTGCAAACATTTGCAGCGGGATTAAACGTTTTAATGGATCCAAACCTTCTCCCTTTTTCTGAAACAATAGCATAACATCACAACATAGATAAACACACGATAAAGTATCAATTGGCAGACTTAACTCAATCAAAAAACGTAAATTAATACACAATGAACGAATGAACGAATATACACATTTCTAACGTCAAAAGACATTTACATCTTATTTATTTGTGTTCTAAACATTTTTTTTAGTACTGATTGAAGAAATGAATTTATAACAAGCGATACGGATTGTTATTTTGCACTAAGAAAAGTTCGCGTATTTATACAATCGGTTACTAGCCAAAAACGAAAGTCAAATCTCTGTGGCAACAATACATCGGAATACCCTCACGGTCATCGCGATGTAAAAGAGCGTCCACGCGGCGAGCTGATTATGTTCATAGAGATATCGATTTACCAACGGGGAAAAGTCTTTGATATCAAAAGAACTGTCTTCCTTCTCAATATCTTTTGCTATGTTAATAATAAATATATTTTCTGTTTGACAAGATTTTTGTTGTATCTGAAGTTGTCCAATTTATAGTCTGAGGCTACTCAGTTGGTATTTTCAAAGAGCGGGACATCAGCATTTGTACATTTTAATTTGTTTGGATTATTGATTTTACCATTTGAATATTCATTGTAAATTGGAGCTATATTGGATTGGATGGTTTGAATGAATGTTTCTTTTATGTAATGATATTTTTTGTCTATTTCGATATTACCAAGGTGGGTAGACTATAGCAGTGTGACCAGTAAATTAGAATCTAATAGGTCGGTAGACTCTTAGACGTATTTGCAAGCGCTTTTAAATTCCGCCGTTGCATCATCACTTCAAATAGAATTATAAAAAAGAAGATGTGGTAAGATTGCCAATGAGACAACTGTCCACAAGAGACCAAAATAACGCAGACATTAACAATTATAGGTCGCCGTACGGCCTTCAACAATGAGCAAAGCCCATACCGCATAGTCAGCTATAAAAGGCCCCGATAAGACAATGTAAAACAATTCAAACGAGAAAATAACGGCCTTATTATATAAAAGAAAAATGAACGAAAAACAAATATGTAACACATAACCAAACGACAACCACTGAATTACAGGCTCCTGACTTGGGAAAGGCACATACATAAATAATGTGACGGGGTTAAGCATGTTAGTTAGTTGGTTAAACCATGTGATTGAAAACAATAGACTGAACAGGTTGTTAACACTTTCAACTATCAATAGGGTCAAGCAACATTTTCGGAATGATAAGTTCATGTAAGCGTTAATTGTGTTACAGTTACGAAATTTTAGTGATGTTGATCCTAAAACATTGAACTGGTCATGATCTAAGTTTGTGAATTATGTTTGCAGTTTTCTTGACATGCATTGTGACGTGTCATCGTATTAATTCTATATTAGAAAACTATAGCAGTTATATTAGAAAAGTATCGCATTCATAAATTTTGATATTAAAAAATCATCGCTATGATATAAGACAAATATCGCATTGATATTTTAAAATATAGCAGTATCGTTGACTTATAGGTGATTTTGGCGTATTCCACTGAATTTGATACATAATATTTATAGAATGTGTACATCTACAAATGATAAATCGTGCATTTATGTTTCATTTATTCAATAATTCAATTTTCTCGTTTAAATACACCTTGCTTGTTATTACGTAAAATAACTCATGAAAATTATACACCAGACGTATGTCATGTTAAATGTCACCCTGTTTTAAGAAAAGAGTCATTACTTTATACCGAGAAATCTGCCTTTCTTCGTACAAATGCTAACATTCGTATGAAATTTCCCACAATGCAACTCGTTGATATAAGACAATATCGCTCGTTGATATAAGAAAAGCTTTTATCGAATCGCTTCTTCCATAGACTGATAAATAGTTTCTGGAATACGGCGCGACATGTGAAAAAAACTTTTTTTACAAAAAACTCAA
Organism: Mytilus galloprovincialis; assembly: GCF_965363235.1. Lineage (NCBI taxonomy): Eukaryota > Metazoa > Mollusca > Bivalvia > Mytilida > Mytilidae > Mytilus > Mytilus galloprovincialis. The sequence continues at coordinate 73,987,146 of NC_134845.1, read as the reverse complement.
TACATTTTTAACTCTAAAATCAAATTTTGAATCATCGCCAAAAAATATACAGATCTTTAGATTAATACAACTGAGAAGTGTGTTACATAAACATTTTACTTTGACTTTTCTCAATGTTATTTAATTATTTTGATTTATATATTAACTGCAATTTGACAGTTCATACAAATTTGTCTTTTGAAATATTGGCCGCTGATCACATATCAATGATATCATTCATGTAAGTCTGAATTCAAAGCAAGTCAGTACTAAAATCATTGGCCCTGTAAACATGTATTGTGCATGTAACTCAGGATTCATTGCCAATCCGTATTGAAAATATTGTCTTAAATAAATTTATTTCGACATATATTTTTGATTTTGATTTGTTTTATTAAAAATAAAGAAACATGCGTGAGATTATGAATGAGTGTGGACTTTTATTTTCTGTTAAATACGACCACACGAGTCTAATCTGAGCACCTTAAGGGCATATCCAACAGTTTATTTTTGACGGTGAGATTTTTTTCCCTTGAAGATATTTCATTCTTCAATTGACAGAGAATCAAATTTTGCCAAAAAAAATATATGTCGTCGATATCGTTTTTGCAAAAAATACTGCTGAAAATTGAACATTATTGCCATTTTGAGGAAAAAAACGTTTTTTATTTAAAAAAAATAAATATGATTTTATAATCAAAATATACTTATAAAATGGGGCTCAAATTGAAGCCAAATAGTTCAAGATGGTAAGAAAAATCTAACTTTACCATTTAAAGCATTAATTCTTACTCAAATACAGCCAAAAACGTTATGGTGGACCCAAACAACGGCAAGAAATGAACATTTGAAATGCACATTTTTTATTTTTTTAAATATTTCCAACGGTGTCGATTTGGCCAAAGTAAGATATGTTGTTCTTTGAAAAAAATGGAACGTCATAACGTTTTGAAAAATATTTGTCACCATACTCGTTTTTGAGAAAAATCGAGTAATATAATATTGTTTACTTGATCCCTCCCGTAAGCCTCACAAATTGCGCCAAAAATTAAGACGTTTTGGGACGTAACGTTATATTTCCCCGCTAATTTTTCAAAGCCGGGCAGTGCGACGGTGTGGCAGACAAATGTATTTATACACTGTGACTTTGTTGGATAGTTGTCTCGATAGCACTCATATCGCATCTTCTTATTTATAATGGACCAGTATATGGACGAGATAACAATTCAGTTCAAAGTTTGGGTGGTTTTTTTCTTTATAGGCTTCTAGCTATAACAAAAATCTGTATGTTGATTCTTAGTGTTTTGAATTATATGTGTCGTTGGGTTGCTGTCGTATTTATGTATACCTTTAAAATCTTTTTCAAAACAAAAAGATTGATTGGGTTTAGAAATATTCACATCTCTGGACTGCTCCCGTCTGACAGTTACGTGTATATCTTTGCTAAAATTGGATGCGGCCGATTAGTTTCTCGGATGTATAAATTTGCAGCCTCGTTTAGTCGGATTAAAATGTCGTATATCCGATGCATTGAGTAGGAGAGTTTTGTGCTATCTATACGTTAAAATACCATCTAAATAAATGGCTGAAGGGATATACGAACTTCGAATAAAATCTGTAAACATCAACAAAGGTCACATGAATCTTCAAATAAGTCACATGACTGATTTTAACACATCTGTTGCGCCTTTTGCAGTTGTAGATGGAAAAAAAACTTTGATTAACAAAACAGATCAGTAAGACATTAACTGGAGAACAAACGAAACGGCTGAAAAAAGTTGAATGTTATTATAAATTGTGGCCATTTTTTTCGTGTGTTTTTTCTTTCATGACATATTTACTATATATATATATAAGTATAGAAATTGATAGTAATTTTCCCACCTAAACGAGCCTGACTGCCGTGGTTTTTTACGCTTCAATATATGAGTTATTGCATATACACAATGGAGTTTTCTGTTCTACTGCCCTCCACCTAGTTTGGCTGCATACAATGTAACCATTGATGTAGACTACTATATCATTATTGATTATTCAAACAAATGAATTCAAAGAGAAAGATGCGGAACAAATTCTAAAATTTTTGTTTAGAAATCAAATATAAAATAAAAATAAAATGTCAAAACTGGAAAACTGTTTGAGACAATCAGCAGTTGAAAACTAATGATTATGCATCACTATATGAAACTGATGAAATGCTTGCTCCCGTGCTCCAGTGGCAAATATATCAGGCATATTTAGGACGAGGCGAAAGTGGATCTGAAGTAAATGATTGATTCATTATCAAGATAAAGGGTTTGCAGCGGTAAAACGTATGCCGTACTAGATGAATAATGATTAAAATCTTGAGTTAAGGTATTAGCCCCCCCCCCCCCCAAATTTTGAATTATGTTATTTCGATGGCTGATTTTTTTTTCCTATCCTGTTATGGACCCGCTGACATAAGGAGGCGTGTCTAATTAGTCAAGACCTACTTCAAGACCTACACCAGTTTGTTTTGTTAAATTATATTTGTTTCCTCATACATAAGTAAACACCAACATCGTCATATATTTTCAACTTGTATGTCGGTGTATATATTACAATGTTTTTCCTATTTCATTTTTTTTTATTGCTGTGTCATCTTTTGTTCTGCATTATTTACCAGTTGAAGGTCGTATTCATTTTAAAGAGCTACTGTATATTAGCACTTCAACGCAAAGCTAGATGCATGATAAATGATAGTTTACGCTGTATTTTATTTTTCTAAAAAAAACCATTTTTTTCCATCTTTCTCAAGTAAAACCAAACTTTGAGTTTTCTATCCTGAATGACAAAATCTCAGAAAAGAATTAATTACAATTTATGTTGCATTCTAAAGCAATAATAAACCATTACGCATTTGCTCTCGTTGTTTTCTATTGTATTGAAGATAATTTGAATAAAACGGACACTTAAGTGAGTATGGTCTAGTAATAATCAAGATAATTGCAGTTCTTTATAAAAGACCAAGAGGACAAAGATATCTTTTAAGTTTTGAGTTCTAGTTCTGTTAATATTCTGTTTGAGTTTTTTGCCGATTCCCGCCGTGGTGCCCCTTCCTTTGAGGAAAAAAAACGTCCTTTCCAGACGGCCATTATGACGTCGTTGAAACAACGTTAAATTACGGGAAACAATAGACGACGTTTACGTTTGTTATTACCTCCCCTGAAACTGTTGGATATGCCCTTAATAACGCTGTATATATAGAATAAGGATTTCAGATCATGTGCAATGCAAAAACATTTAGGTATATATCTACAAACAGTTGAGACGTTTCACGTTCACATCCTTTGTATCCTTTATGTCAAATAGAGATGGGGATAACCCCAATCTATGCCATAGTATTGGCTGTGCTCATTGTTGAAGGCTGTACGGTGACCTATAAGTATTAATTTCTGTGTCATTTTGGTTCTTGTGGAGAGTTGTCTCTTTGGTAATCATACCACATCTTCTTTTTTTATATTAGTAATTTGACATATCAAATTTCCTTTTTGTAAATTAATAAATTGTTATATCAAATAATTATAATCTGTTATATCAAACTGACAATAATCTATTTTATCATATACTTAGCATTGATATGATAGCTTTTGCATATGTGTAATGAGTGGAAGTACACAAGCCATAATTTCCCACCCGGGCTGATAACCCATATCATGTGCATCTCGTGCACAAAACCCATGATAGTGCCTCTCGTGCAAGTAACTTCCGGTGTTTCCGGTATCGGTTGTTTACTTTTCCATTGTGACGTCAGATGTTTTTTATGACGACGTCAAAATTTACGGGAACTTTTATGGGGATAGTTAAGTACTTGCTAACAAATGCCATTGACAATTATGAATCATTTTATAGTACAACAAACATGGATTAGTAATGATCATAAAACTCTTCCAAATTTTCAATGTTTCAAAATGCCTCTATAGGAAATGTTACCGTACATATATAAGGAGGTAGTGATGCTGTTGTTGGACAATTATAGTATATTTGATTCATAATTTATTTTCTTTATAAAGTTTTTGACTGTTTTAGTTATTTCATTTGTTTATTTGCCTTACTATCAGATTATTACATGGCATATTTCATATCGCATGTATTATCAGCCCTAGGTTCAATATCGGCCCAAGAGCCGCATGGCTCGAGGGCTGATATTGACCGAGGGCTGATAATACATGCGATATGAAAAATGACATGTTATGATCTTTTTATCATATGCTTCAACAGTAGAGAAAAATAACAGATTCATATAATGATCCTTTTACTTGGTTCCCGTAAAGAAGTTGAAAGAGTATAAAGTTCACGGACGTCGGACCCAAAATTTGTTACATTCAATATGAAATCTTTCTATCATATGCCTCAACAGAGGAAAAAAACACATTTTAATATGGACGAATCGACATAAAATTATTCAACAATAAACATAATGAACATTGTTTGGAAAAGTGAACTTTTTTAAAGTACTTTCTAAGTTATGTTTCAGAAAAACTTAACAATGCATTTATTTAATAATTTTTTAATTTATTTTTTTTATTTCAATTTTATTATTTTACACAATGTACTTTCCAGTATTCAAATAGAATGAAATTCAAAACAGTGTGGCTGTGGCCATTGATTGACACATTAAATTCATCCATTGACTGGGACAATTTACATGAACGTTTGTCTGTAACGACCACTGTTCACGACGTACCTACGATAGACATTTAAACTGTGGGGTCACCAAAGGTTTCTTAACGCCTTTAATTATAAAGTAATTCAAAACATTAATCAGGAATAACCTTTATGTTTTGATTTATATAATTGATATAAATCAAAACATCGTGTTATTTCTGATTAGTTTTTCGAATTACTTAATTAAGGTGTTGAGAACCTCTGGTGACCCCATAGTTTAAGTGTCTTTAAAAAGTACATAGTGAGCAGTGGTCGTTACATACAAACGTTCACCTAAATTGTCCCAGTCAATGGATGAATTTAATGTGTCAATCAATGGCCACAGCCACACTGTTTTGAATTTCATTCTAATTATTTCGTACACTACTTTGTAATATTTTTCACTGAAAACGTAGCATTGAAGGGTATTTTCCGGAATTTGCCGAGTATCACCGGAATGCCATGTGATAACGTTACGGAAAGGCATGTGATAACAATCGAAGCATGTGATAAACTTTTCATATCAGCCCGCTAAGCACCAAATCGAAAAATATGGAAAATACTTTAATTTAATGCTATTATCATACGGTAAAAATCATATGTTATCTAGTCTAAGTATATGATAAATAAAACTATTGTCGGAAGAATATGATAAAGTGATTAATACATGGCCTTTTCCATATCAGCCTGGGTATTATCCCTCGACCCATATCAGCATCTCGACTCCGTTTCGGGCTGATATGGGGGTCTCGGGAAGAGGCGATGGAAAAGGCCATGTATTGATCTCTATATATCAGATTGATAATCTGTATATCAGATTGATAATCTGTTATATCAGATTGATAATCTGTTTTATCATATACTTAGACTAAATAACATATGATTTTTACTGTATGATAATAACATTAAATTAACGTAAACTCCATATTTTTCGAATTGGTGCTTAGCGGGCTGATATGAAAAGTTTATCACATGCTTCGATTGTTATCACATGCCTTTCCGTAACGTTATCACATGGCATTCCGGTGATACTCGGTAAATTCCGGAAAATACACCTCAATGCTACGTTTTTAGTGTTAAACTTTACAAAGTAGTGTACAAAACAATTATTTGAATACTGGAAAGTAAATTGTGTAAAATAATAAAATTCAATTAAAAAAAAATATATTAAATAAACGCATTTTTTAAGTTTTTCTGAAACATGATTTAGAAAGTTACTTTAAAAAAGTTGACTTTTCCAAACAATGTTCATTATGTATATTGTTGAATTATTATTTTTTTTTTGTCGATTTGTCCATATTAAAATGTGTTTTTTTTTTCTCTCTGTTGAGGCATATGATCGAAAGATTTCATTAAGGAATGACTGTAATATTTTTTCTGTCTATGAAGAAATAACATAAAAAATTTGGTGCACACTGAATAACGCGCGTAGCGGGTTATTTAACAGTGTGCACCACATTTTTTATGTTATTTCGAATAGACAGAAAAAATATTACAGTCATTTCTTATAATTTAATTCTAAATTCCATTTTAAACCGTAGAAAACCATGAAAAAACGTTGATGACGTCACGGTCACATGACTAAATTATGTCTATGGGCTCATAACAAAATAACGTCAGCCAATCAGAAGACGCGTTACATCCAAAATTAAATTATTATTGAATGTATCTAATTTTGGGTCCGACGTCCGTGAACTTTTTACTCTTTCAACTTCTTTTCGGAACCACGTAAAAGGATCAATATATGAATCTGTTATTTTTCTCTACTGTTGAAGCATATGATAAAAAGATCATAACATGTCATTTTTCATATCGCATGTATTATCAGCCCTCGGTCAATATCAGCCCTCGAGCCATGCGGCTCTTGGGCTGATAATGAACCTAGGGCTGATAATATATGCGATATGAAAAATGACATGTAATAATCTGATTATATCAGATTGATAATCTGTTATATCAGATTGATAATCTGCAATCTAATTAAAAACCGATCTCTCATCGCTCCCGTTTTCTGATATGTCAAGTGGGAGATCTAACGAAACCCGCTTTGAGGTCACATGTGAGTGACCTCGTAGGTGTGTCTTTTTCGGCCAATGAAATTGAGTCTTCCACGATCTTGAAAGTTTATCGTAAGGTAAAAGCATGTTACTCATTTTATTTACGACGAAATTGTCAGTCAAAATAATTCATAAACTTTTTTGATTGGCTTATAAATAGGTCGTCAACTCATTTGCATATCGTTATAAATTCATAACTTCTAGTTCACTCACATGTGACCTCAAAGCGGGTTTCGTTAGATCTCCCACGCGACATATCAGAAAACGGGAGCGATGACAGATCAGTTTTTGATTAGATTGGATAATCTGTTATATCAGATTGATAAATATAGAATAATACATGGCAAAATCCGTATCATATGTCGTATCATCCCGAGACATCAATATCAGCCCAAGGGCCTTTAGGCCCGAGGGATGATATTGGTCGAGGGTGATACGGCATGTGATACGGATTTTGCCATGTATTATACGCTTTATCATATATTTCAACAGAAGAGTATTATATTATATGAACTGTTTTCTGATCCCGATAGATTAGCACTGGGTTACCTTCAGTTCTGCTTTTGTCTTGGTTCAAAGCCTTAAAATAACTGCTTATACAAAGCACCTGGGTTACCTTACCATTTGCCTGCTGCTGTTTTAAAAATATTTTGTTTATTATTGTATTTATTTGAGTGTTTTGTATTTTTTATAGTTGCATTTAGTGTGCCAAAAAATATGCAAACTTGATGTTCGTGACGTCACATACAATATGAAAACTTGATGTTCGTGACGTTACATACCAAACAATGACGTCATTAAAAAAAATGACCTATTTTGAGGAAATTTTTTCTTAACAAAAAAAAAAAAAAACCTTTATGTAAAAAAAAAAAAAAAAAAAAAAAAAGGTATGTGATACGGGTTTTACCATGCGATACGGGGTATGCGATACGGGTTTAGCTATGCGATACGGGGTATGCGATACAGGGTAGGTGATACAGACTGGAAAAACAACCTTTATTAGATATACAAAATAGCTGTATTTTGTACTAAATATATGATAATCTGTTATATCAAATTGATGATATGTTTTATCATATACTTAGCATTGATATGATAGCTTTTGCATATGTGTAATGAGCGGAAGTACACAAGTCATAATTTCCCACCCGGGCTGATAACCCATATCAGGTGCATCTCGTGCACAAAACCCATAATAGTGCCTCTCGTGCAAGTTACTTCCGGTGTTTCCGGTATCGGTTGTTTACTTTTCCATTGTGACGTCAGATATTTTTTATGACGACGTCAAAATTTACGGGAACTTTTGTGGGGATAGTTAAGTACTTGGCTGCTAACAAATGCCATTGACAATTATGAATCATTTCATAGTACAACAAACATGGAGTAATAATGAACCTAAAACTCTTCCGAATTGTCAATGTTTCAAAATGCTTCTTTAGAAAATGCTACCATAAATATATATGGAGGTAGTATATTGCTGTTGTTGGACAATTATATACGTATACAATGTATTTGATTCATAATTCAATTTCTTTATAAAATTTTTGACTGTTTTAGTTATTGCATTTGTTTATTTGCCTTACATAAAACTATTGTCGGAAGTATATGATAAAGCGATTAATACATGGCCTTTTCCATATCAGCCTGGGTATCATCCCTCGACCCATATCAGCATCTCGACTCCGTCTCGGGCTAATATGGGGGTCTCGGGATGATTCCCAGGCTGATATGGAAAAGGCCATGTATTAATCTCTATGTATCAAATTAATAATTTGTTATATCAAATTAGAAAATTAAATTAATATGGCCCTAAAAGGCTCTCGTAATTAATATCTTTGAACTTTATACAATGTTTAATAGTTCCTGAAGAGTTACCAATCGCAAGTTTGAAAGATTGGATTTTGTTATATATATATATATGTAGGACTCTTAAGTGCGATGCGGACACTAAAGTACGATGGCCACGCTATTTAAGTGCCATGGTATACGCTAAAGTGCGATTCCTCAATACGCATTAGTTCGATGGTCTGCGAAAGTATAGACGTAAGAAACGTATAGTTGGATTATGACGCTAACAATCGTTTAAACAAACTAACTAGAGGCTCTCGAGAGCCTGTGTCGCTCACCTTGGTCTATGTGCATATTAAAAATGGACACATATAAATTCATGACATAATTGTGTTTTGGTGATTGTGATGTGTTTGTAGATCTTTCTTTACTGAACATTCTTGTTGCTACAATTATCTCTATCTATAATGAACTTTGCCCAGTAATTACAGTTGAAAATATTTTCTAAAAATTTACAAAAATTAACAAAAAAATATGAAAATTGTTAACAATTGACTATAAAGGGCAATAACTCCTGAAGGGGTCAATTGACAATTTAACTAATTCAGGGGTTAGCAACCCAACAACAGGTTGTCTGATTTGTCTGAAAATTTCAGGGCAGATAGAAATTGACCTGATAAACAATTTTACCCCATGTCAGATTCCCTCTAAATTAATGCTTTGGTTTCCGAGATATAAGCCAAATATACATTTCACCTCTATGTTCTATTTTTAGCCATGGCGGCCATCTTGGTTGGTTGGCTGGGTCACGCCACACATTTTTTAATCTAGATACCCCAATAATGATTGTGGTCAAGTTTGGATTAATTTAGCCCAGTAATTTCAGAGACGAAGATTTTTGTAAAAGATTACAAAAATTTACGAAAAATTGGTCAAAACTGACTATAAAAGGCAATAACTCCTTAAGGGGTCAACTGATAAATTTGATCATGTTGACTTATTTGTAGATCTTACTTTGCTGAACATTATTGCTGTTTCCTTATTATCTCTTTCTATAATAATATTCAAGATAATAACCAAAATCTGAAAAATTCCTTCAAATTACTTATTTTGGGGCAGCAACCCAACAACCGGTTGTCCGATGCATTTGAAAGTTTCAGGGCAGATAGATTTTCACTTGATGACCAATTTTACCCCTGTCAGATTTGCTCTAAATGCTTTAGTTTCAGAGATATACGCCAAAATCTACATTTCACCCCTATGTTCTATTTTTAGCCATGGCGGCCATCTTGGTTGGTTGGCTGTGTCACGTCACACATTTTTTAAACTAGATACCCCAAAGATGATTAAAGTTTGGATTAATTTGGCACAGTAGTTTCAGAGTAGAAGATTTTTGTAATAGATTACTAAGATTTACGAAAAATGGTTAAAAATTGACTATAAAGGACAATAACTCCTAAAGGGGTAAACTAATCATTTCGGTCATGTTGACTTATTTGTGAATCTTACTTTGCTGAACATTATTGCTGTTTACAGTTTATCTCTATCTATAATAATATTCAAGATAATAACCAAAAACAGCAAAATTTCCTTAAAATTACCAATTCAGGGGCAGCAACCCAACAACGGGTTGTCCTATTCAACTGAAAATTTCAGGGCAGATAGATCTTGACCTGATAAACAATTTTACCTCGTCAGATTTGCTCTAAATGTTCTGGTTTTTGATTTTTAGGCCAAAAACTGCATTTCACCTCTATGTTCTATTTTTTTCCATGGCAGCCATCTTGGTTGGATGGCGGGGTCACCGGGCACATTTTTTATAACTAGATACCCCAATGATGGTTGTGGCCAAGTTTGGTTTAATTTGGCCAAGTAGTTTCAGAGGAGAAGATTTTTGTAAAAGTTAACGACGACGGACGACGACGACGCCGACGCCGGACGCCGGACGCAAAGTGATGGGAAAAGCTCACTCGGCCCTTCGGGCCAGGTGAGCTAAAAATGAACATGCCGGAAGACAAATTAAGAATTTTTGATTTACAACTTTTAAACCAAATGTCCATGACTTAATGTCAGGCCTAACCGTGCTTCGTCGGCAGAAGCAACTATGTTGATTCTTTTCGGATGCTGGAAAAGGACTTTAGTTGTGTCCTGCAGTTGACTTTTTTTACTATATAGATACAAAATAGAATTGCGCATAGGTATCGTGTATCCTGCTTCTATTGGTAGCAAACGGATGCATTTAAATAAGTGTATACGTGGAAATAAACTTTGTAGTCACCGTTGAAATGTTAAACATTAGTTTATACATTGCAGGAAAATATAACATAAATGTGTAGTCGCTACTAAAAAGGGAGAAATTTAAGCATCGCCTTTCTCTCTCATTTATAAAAAAAAGGGTAGACAAATAAGTGTTACGTATTCCGACAATAATTTGTAATTTACAAGGACGATTGTAAGGGGAGGTGTTCCCATAAGTGATAGACTACAAGGTTTGAACGGCAAGCTGAACCATTTATCACAATATCTAATCATGACGCCCGAATTATAGAAAATTCATTTACAGGAAATATAGTATTTTGTGAAACCTAAATTACTTTTTTATCAATAATTACGTAGCATATTAATCTATTGCAATAAAAAATCATAATATCCAACAAAATTTGTAGATTTAGCTAACAAAGTCCTTATATTTGTATAAAGTAACATTCGTTTATAGTGGAAAATTATTTAACGTTAAGACACAACAAACGTGGTCGTGGGAATACTACAGGTGGAAATAATCAAAGACGTGGAGGTCACTACTAGGTTTCGTGCGGATTTTGGAATATCAACGGATGGAAGGTGGATGTAGATAGTGAGAAATATAACTTTTTAGCTGAATATGTAAGGTACTATAATCTGCATATACTGGGTTTAGTAGAAACCCATCTTATAGGGAATACTGGTATAAATGTAGATGGATATACATGGTTTGGTTTGAATCGAAAGGAAATTCACATTAGAGCTAAAACCGGATCTGGTGGTGTTGGGATTTTAATTCGTAATGATGTGCGAGATGAATTTAATATTAATATCGTAGAAGATAACACAGATGGTATAATCTGGGTAAAATTTGAAGATAAAAACTTTGCACATAACTGCTTTTATGTATGTGTTATATATTTACCGCCGGAAAATTCCACAAGGGCTGTGAATATTCATGAAGTTTTTGATATTTTAATGACAAACATATACACTATCCCATAAGGAAAACCATTTTATATTTGTGGTGATTGGAAAAGTCGTTGTTCAGATTTACCGGACTCTATTGAAGGAATAGATAAATTGCCACAAAGAAATGTGGTAGACTTTCAGCATAATGGATACGGAAATATTTTTTGTGACTTTTTAACAGATGTAAATTGCTGTATTTTGAATGGTCGAAAAACTTTACATAATGATTTTACATTTGTATCTACTAGAGGAATGAGTGTGGTGGATTATTGTGTTTTGCCATATGAACATTTGGATAATTTTAACAATTTTAATGTAATCAGAACAAGTTCAATAGTTGAACAAATTAATGTATTGGGAAAATACGACTTGAAGAAAGCTATGCCCGATCATTCATTACTAACTTGGGATTTTACCTTGAATTTTGACTCAAATTGCTGTATAAATACACAGACAAGAGGAACTTCTGAGACAAAGAAAAAATATGATACAAGAAATTTACCGGAAGATTGGTTGTGTCAAGAATCTACTATCGCTGAAATTGATAATGCTATTCGTTTTTTAGAAAATTCCATTGCCGATCAAAGTAGTATTGATAATATGTATGAAAATTTTGTGAAAATCGTTAAAACCGAAATGTGTAATAAATTACCGGCTAAAAATATTGTTTTATCAAATGGATTCAATATTAATAAAAGAAGAAGGTGTAAAAAAGAATGGTGGAATGAGGAGCTTACTTTATTGTGGAATGAAGTGTGTAAAGCCGAAAAAGTGTGGTTTAAATGTAAAATTAAGCGTAATAAACGGGAGTTTCGACATATATTTGTGAATAAACGTAGGATATTCGATAAGGCCGTTCAGAGTTCTAAACGAAAATATTGGTATTCCTTACAAGAAGATTTATTAAAGTATTGTGATAATCAAAAGGAGTTGGTAAAATAGGAGTTGGTAGTGAACGCCGAAGTTTTATCCCAATGGAAGTGAAATTAAGTGATGAGTCAGTATCATGTGATAAAAATGTAGTGTTAGATAAATGGAAATGTGAATTTTCTAATATGTTAAATAGAAATAATCATAATAGTGTTGAATATATTCATAGTAATGAAAATGTGTATGATGATTATCTTGATAGCTTTATATCATATGAAGAAGTGTAAAATGTGCTGTTGTCTTCAAAAAATGGTAAATCGCCTGGCTGTGATGAAATTACAGTTGAACTTTATAAGAATCAAACTGCATTGTTAGCTTTAACTCGAATTTTTAATATTTGCTTTAACTCTGGTAAGATACCTGCTTTATGGTCGAAAGGTATCATTACTCCGATTCCAAAGAGCTCTACTGCAGATCCAAGAGACCCTATGGCATACCGTGGAATAACTTTGGCTCCTGTATCTTATAAACTTTACTGTGGTGTATTAAACTCTCGTCTTACCGTTAAACTTGATGAACTTAATTTTCTTCATGATGAACAAAATGGTTTCAGAAAGGGACGAAATACTATAGACCATATTTCTACTTTGACTACTGTCATAGAAACACGTAAATTACATAAATTATCAACATATGTAGCATTTATAGACTTTAAAAAAGCTTACGACTGGATAAACAGAGATTTGCTTTTTGGTAAATTGGAAAATTTAGGTATAAGTAGTAAAATGTTAAATGCTATTTTTTCACTTTATAGAAATGTATATTCATGTGTAAAAGTAAATGGTAATTTTACTGATTGGTTTGAGGTTAAATGTGGTTTAAGACAAGGGTGTATTCTGTCTCCAATTTTGTTTAACGTTTTTATTAATGACCTTGTAGATGAAGTTAAAAAATTAGATATTGGAGTAAAAATTGATGATGAAAAAATTTGTGTACTACTTAAGGCAGATGATCTTGTATTTTTAACAGAAAATGAGAAAGATCTACAAAAAATGTTGGATACTTTAAATATATGGTGTTGTAAAAATGATTTAGTTGTAAATCTAGAGAAATCAAAAATTGTACAGTTCAGAACTCAGTCTACACCAAAGACAAATTTTACTTTTGTACTTAATAATAATGATATGGAAATTGTTCCTAGTTATACTTATCTTGGTTACTGTTGTCAGAATTTTTAGATTACAATTGTATGGCTAAGACAGTAGCTAAATCTGCAAGTAGGTCATTAGGTTTATTAATAGCTAAATGTAAAGCTAATGGAGGTTTTCAATTTGATACATTTACAAAACTTGTTGATACACTTCTTATGTCTGTAATTGAATACGGTGCCTCAATTTGGGGTCACCAGGATTTTTCTTGTATTAATGCTGTAAAAAATAGAGCAATGATATTTTTTATGGGTGTGGGTAAATACACCCCTAACTTAGCCTTATATGGAGATATGGATTGGATGCCCAGTATTATATCTCAGTGGACATGTATTTTTAGATTATGGTCGAGACTTACTAAAATGTCTCATTGTAGAGTTAATAAAAAGGTTTTCTTATGGGGCAATAAATGCTGTAATAGTAAATTTAAAAATTGGAATTATAGAGTCAATGTGAAATTTAAAGAAATGGATATGGAGTTTTTATGTAATACTGATTTTTCTATTGATAAAAATACAATTAAACAAATTGAACATGAAAATTTTTGTAGATATAAAGAGAAGTGGTACTCTGACTTAATGTATAATGAAAGAAGTAAATTGCGAACGTATAGAATGTTTAAGCAATGTTTTAATAGAGAAAAATATTTATGTATTAATATGCCTGGAAAATATAAGAGTGCATATGCTAAATTAAGATGTGGTGTTGCACCTCTGAGAATAAAAACTGGTCGATATGAAGGCATTATGGTTGACAATAGATTATGTTTTAATGAGCAATGTAAGAAAAATAACATTATTGAAGATGAGAAACATGTGTTAATTAACTGCCCAGTATATGTAGATTTACGAGCTATTTTATTTAGACATGCTAGGTGAGACTCTAATAAGGTATTTGTCTTGTCTTGTCTTGTCTTGTCTATAATTAAAAATTGCTAGCTGATCCCTCTCTGTGATTACCATTAGATTACGCTGGTTCTTTTGCCAGTCAATCTAGCATCAAGGGAAGATAAATAATTCAACTTTCGTTCATAGTTTTTTTCAAAAATGATGAACGGTTCTTTATCTTGGTATGTAATCATTTTAAACGTTTCAAATTTATGAAATTATATTCGTACATCAATGTTTTTGATACACCAATAACAAAAACTGAAATATATTGAATTGATACATTTTGTAATTATTCAAAATTATATCAGAAACCTAAACTTAATTATAAAATAATGAACCTGTTAAGGGGAGAGAATACTCGCATAACTTTTTCGAATTGGCACATAATACAACGGAATGTCACTCTTCCATACAAATGGCACATCGATATAATTAATTATCTGTACAATCGTCCTCCATCTTCAATGATGATTCTAAATTACAAATATAACCAAAAGTTGTTAATCTATAGATAATGAAGCTAACCCACTGTAAAAATATTTCTTTGCAATTTTTTAAAACTTCCTCAGAAAAATGCTCGAGCCACTTGACTTTCATAGCTCAAAATTAACGTTTTTATACACAATATTTGAATAAAGTAGTTGAAGATTATTCGCTTCTCAAAGTTTAAGACGCAATAAAAATCGTATACTTGCACCATCCTACAGAAATACGGATTTAATTAAGTCCTGAACATTTCGACATTTCGTCGTATATTTTGATCAAAACCGGTTTTACCAAATCACAAGTACGTGTTAAGATCCGACTAAATAAGCCTATCGCATATATGGTATACTATCTTTTTTAACATCCAGGTACTTTAACGTTTTAAGTCGCTTAACATTTATTTACCTTTTTGGCCAATCGCACTCAGCTGCCACTATATGTAATGCTAAAATTGAAAGAAAAAAATTGTTTTCGAATTGTCGCGAAAAAAATTTGTCCAGATAAAAAAACCCATTAGGGATTTTCGCTCCTCTGTTTAAAAATATCAAGATTTAAAGTTGATATAGATAGACGTTTATAAATTGATAGTTTACAAATAACAGAACTTAAAAAGTGATAGGTCCGTATCCTTGTTTTTTTAGATGTAATCATTAGAAATTTTAACGGGAAAGTTTCCGGTTGTTTTAAGAAAACCTGAGGTCGGGTTCAAACTAAAACATTTTGAAAGCAGAAAAAACTCCTTATAGCAAAATCCCAAATCAATTGTTTATTGTTGTGTGACATCACGTCTTATTAACTTAATTATAAAATTTACAATAAAAATTCATATATGAAAGAAATAAATTCAATAAAAAATGGATTAAAGATTAAAATGTCTCAGATTTATTAACATGTAACGATTTTCATTTACAAAGCTTTTTGGTGGCATTTGTTGTCACTTGCAAAGCGACCATCAACGAATAAATAAAGTATGATATTTCAAATTGTCTATATTTTTCCAGTTAATCAGTCAGATTTGAGACCTCTTTTAAATTAAGATAACTTATTACATCCCAGCTCCTTTGTTCTACCAGGGGTGATCTGAGCCGGATCACCACTACCAGATCACCCCAGCTTGAGTTTCTTTGTTTTGCATGCTTTCCTTTGTTCTGTAACATTTCAAATCCATTATAAACGGAAATAATTATATGGAAAAGACTATCTATCAAAATGTATGTAGAATACATCTATTGCCTATGATGGGATTCGAACGCAAGACCTTTAGTATATCAATCCACGACATATACCACTACACCAGGACGACTGGATACCCACTAGCAGTAATTTAACATATTACTTAAAGGAAGCAAGATATTTTCAAAAGTGGGGCGAGTTGGCAGACCTTTATTCAGTGGGGTTTTAACCGTTTTTATAAATAAGTGAGTTGTCAGACTGATAGTTATATTTGATTTTACACTTTTTTCAAAAGTGGGGCGAGACGGTGAACAAGACTCGGGCGATTTTTTTTATAAAAGTGGCGTTCTTGTGTGGGTCGATTAGCCAGTGGGCGAGTTGACATAGTTTCATATTTAGTCATCGTGTTAGTTTAAACATATTTATTTATAGTGGATTGGGAAACAAGTTTTGCAACTTATATTAATCCCTTTCCACTTTGCGCGTGCAAGTGCTACTTTTTAGCGGCATTAGCCTGCTCTTTTTCGATATCTAAAAGGGTGTCTTTAACGTGCACGAGATATGGCTCTTTCTTAACACGGGTCAGCCATTTATCGTCCCCTTCCGACGGACTATCATCGTTTCCTCAAGACCATAATCGCAAATGGTGTCAAGGTAGAGCCAAAAATTCAGTCCCTGAATAATCATGTTCGGGGGCATAACGGATATACATTATAAAGTTATATACAAAGTATATTATGATGGTTTCTTTTTTGGCGTTCTAAACTAGGTTTTATGAACTGTAAATGTTTTTTCGTCTTATCTAAAACAGCTGGGATGTAAAATAGTTATCCCATTCGGACTTGGTATGTCATCGGCAGGCGCGTAGCTGCCTTTATGCCCGTGTCACACTGTCCCGATTTTTATATACGATGGACACCCGAATGCGAAAATTGTAAGTTCGTACGAAGTTGGTCCCGATCTCGTTAAAATACCAAAAAGTGACCGAAGCAAGTACGATGAATAACGAAGTCTATACGATGGTGCCGAAATTATATACGATAGCAAAAGATGGACATACGAAGTTTAACCGAAGACGGGTATTTAAGCTTCATATCTCAGCCGAAGCCTACACGATGGATCACGAAGGCTACACGATAGATTACGAAGGCTACACGATGGATTACGATGATGGCGCGATGGCCATACGATGTCTAAAAGCTTACGATGCATTTAAATTATATGCCGAAGGCCTTACGCGTTTTAAATTGTTTGATCAATATTGAATATATATTATATTGTACATTTAATTTGGTATGGTGTTACTTGTTACGAATATCTTAAGCGCTATTGAATTTAAAGTTCAAAGGTCAAGGTCACAGTGGCAGTTGTAATACAAGGCAATATCACCCTTGTGGACACTCTAAAACCAATATGCTTCAAAAGATTTTAACCACATTTGGTATATTTATTGTTCCTCCTTGTAATGATCTGGCATTTTTTACGTTCAAGGCAAAAGGTCAAGGTCATGCAGATGGACTTGTTTTTTTCACCTTGAAATAGCATAATACACAGGAAATTGGTTGCTCATTTTTTTACCTGCTGGTTCTAAAGACAATATTAAAGGTATTTCCAGTTACTGAATGTTTTGGTTGATTTCTAAAAAAAATAGTTTATGTATCAAATATGCATATTCAATTTACCATTTTCTGCATGTGTCATATACAAATATAGTGTCCATATTTGTCCCCAATATGTTACAAACGAGGGAATGCCACGCTCGGCATTGCCTTGTTTGAACTGTAAAATAGGTGCACTAGTCTGAATAATCACCAATAATTATTCCCATGTTGACTGATCTATCTTAAAGGTAAGGTAATGGGTTCGTTGATCCCTTTTATTCAAAAAGAGTTCTTTCCAGGAGAATATCATAATAATATAGACAAAAGGAAGGATGTGGGGAAAGCAATAAATGCGGCAAAATATGACATATAGAAAACAAAATGGTTATGGAGTAAACATTCGTGTGACAACAACTCAGACGATACATAAAAAATCAGAATAATGAAGAAAAAGTTGGTTTCCCTATATACGTGTACATGCAGTGTTGGTGTACGAGGCGCGTTTATGATTTTCATTATGTTACTTGATATGGAAAATTGACAAAAAAAATTTTTTACTTGTAAAAGTAAATCCTGAGCCTGTAATAGATGCTCTTCTTGTTCCATTTGGATTAATAGAAACAACGCTGTCGCCTTTCTTGTTCTCATAGAATTATATGATATGAGCTCCATGTTTTGTGAACGCCTTTCTTAACTGTCGTATTAGACTGACCAGTGCATATCGCGCATGGCACTTTAAATGTATTTTACCGCGAAAATTAACTTACATTTAGCTGGATTTATTGCCGTCGTAGTTCCATCTTGTCGCCTTCGTACTTTTATTCGATGGCAACACGACGGGATTACGAGGTCTTTACGAAGTCGTGTTGCCATCGTTAGACCTTCGGGTAGCTTCGTGATTCATTCGTGTAGACATCGTAATGTCAAAACTGCCCGATGGAAACGATGGAAATACGAATGCAATACGATGTTCAAAGATGCATTCCCGGTGACATTACGATGGTGAGGATGGTGATACGAACTCAATACGAACCCTCAACATCGGACGCACCTTCGGGGATTTTTTAACATGTTAAAAAATTTAGAACCCTTCCCGAAGTTGTCCCCGAAGGCTAGAAAAAGTGGCCGATGGTTCTACGATGGTTAAAGATGGTACAACGAATAGCCCGATCTGGATACGATCAGTCCCGATTTTGAAAATTTCCATAATCGTGTTGCCATCGGCGTAAAAATCGGGACAGTGTGACGCGGGCATTACGCAAAAATCATTTGCTTGCACATGTTTTTCACAAAAAAAAAAAAAAAAAAATAAAAAAATCCTGAAATTGAATTTCGGATAGTCTTTAGTCTTTCCGGATTATCGTGTCTGGCGGTGTCTGTACTTGCAACTACAATCACGACACAAAGTTTAACCCCGGTAGAAATCAAAATAAAAATGAAGAAGCTAGATTTTTATTTTAGCAAGAAGGCAGCGGATAACAGAGAAATGGATATTGACACCGAGAGAGTTCTGAGATCATTTGCCTTGGCAAAAAATAGATATATGGACTTTGGATATTAACTAGTCTATACTTTAGTTTAAGTCTTACATGCAGTATTAACATTTAATTATACAGGCTCAATAAAATCACCTTGAAAACATCTTAGATTTATTTCCCTTACTTATAAGTCAAGACTTAAAAGTAGCCGTTCGATTTCGTATTCCCATTGTCATTTCGTCCAAAAGACTATTGATTCACCTAGGGTATCTGTGTTACAAATGACCTTCTACCGTTGTCGTAGAAACCTCTCATTTGATTTTAAAATGACCCTCGTGAGAAACACCACGGGTGTCTTGCAAGAAGCAGGACCTGCTTACCTTCGGAGCACCGGAGTTCGCCAAATTTTTTCGGGGTCCGTGTTTTTCATCTGTAGTTAGTTTTCAATTTTGAAAGTTTTTGCTTGTCATTTTGTGTCTTATCTGTTCCCGGGTTTCCAAATTACGAAACCCACTAGGATGTTACTATCGTTTCTTGAAATATGGTATAGTAAGAAACAGATAGGGTATTTATCATTTTCATCATAAAATAGTCCAAAAAATAATTTCGCCTCGCTTCGCTCGGCTCAAAAAATTTTCGCCTCGCTCCGCTCGGCGATATATGCTTGCACTTTATTTCAACTCAGCTACGCCCCTGATCGGGGTGATCTTACACTGACACACTGCGTCCTCATGGGATAACTATTACATAAAACCACAATATAAAATTGAATGTCTATTAATAAATCTTTGGGTAACAACCGCTCACTGGTATGTTATACAATTATAGCCTTTGTTTGAGGTCGATAAAAGGATATATTGACCTAAAAGAAGTATATTGACTGAGAACATATTATTAATTTCCGGCCATATTTGTTGAAAATCGTCCTTTGATTTTGTTGGAAATTTATAGATATCATATTACTTGTTATGTCATAATTTTTAATGTTTGTTTTTAAACATCTTCTGTAATTGAAGATTTTTTTTCTTTCCAATAATCGATCATAGATATTTTTTAATAATTTAATTTTGGATGTAACGCGTCTTCTGATTGGCTGACGTTATTTTGTTATGAGCCCATAGACATAATTTAGTAATGTGACCGTGACGTCATCAACGTTTTTTCATGGTTTTCTACGGTTTAAAATGGAATTTAGAATTAAATTATAAGGAATGACTGTAATATTTTTTCTATCTATTCGAAATAACATAAAAAATGTGGTGCACACTGTTAAATAACCCGCTACGCTCGTTATTCAGTGTGCACCAATTTTTTTATGTTATTTCTTCATAGACAGAAAAAATATTACAGTCATTCCTTAAATAAAACTTTTTTAACAATATCATGAAATTCATTACGTGACGTCACAGAGTATTTTAGATATTCTAAAAATGACCGTGCAATATGCTCTTTGCTATCCGCCGTTTTCTGTCTACCTCCAAAAATATAGTTTAACATGTGACTATCCCTAAACGAATCAAATTAGTTAAAATATTCGAATTAATAATCTATTGGATTAACATCCACCAACAGGTAAATGTTTGGGTTTCGTCTGAAATTGAAATGTTGCCATAGAAACTACTTAGGTTCAATTGGACGCTCGGTGTAAATCAGCTGCTTCTACAGAATTGTTTAAGAAATTGAAACGTATGTTCTTGTTATTAAATTGACCATAATGAGTATCGCTTCGTGACCACAACTCTTGTGATACTAAGTGACAATGGCACTTTCAATTGAATAAACCGAATATGTGTATGGTCATTAATAGTTATCCCACAAGGACGCGGTGTGTCAGTGTAAGATCACCCCGATGGCCGGAGGCCAGAGGGTGATCTAACACTGATACACCAAGTCCGACTGGGATAACTATTTTACATCCCAGCTGTTTTAGATTAGACGAAAAACCATTTACAATTCATAAAATCTAGGTAAGAACGCCACACAACCATAACAATGTACTTTATATATTACTATATGATGTATACCCTTTTTAACCCCCAAACACGATGAGTAGATATCGAACAATATCAACTCGCCCCACTTGCCAATCGGCCCACACTATATCGCCACTTTATAAAAATATCGTCCCACTCTTGTTTACCGACTTGCCCCACTTTGAAGAAGTGTAAAATCAAATTGAACAATCAGTCTGAAAACTCATTAATTAACGAAAAAGGTTAAAACCCCACTGAATAAAGGTCTGACAACTCGCCCCACTTATAAAAAGATCTTGCTTCCTTTAAGTATGTCAAATTACTATTTTTTCGTATCCAGTCGTCTTGGTGTAGTGGTATGTGTCGTGGCTTGATATGCTAAAGGTCTTGAGTTCGAATCCCACCATATACACTGGATTTTTTCTACATGAATTTTGATAGATAGTCTTTTCCGTATAATTAATTATAAGTTTTATAGTGGATTTGACATTCCCGCCAAAATGTTACAGAACAAAGGAAAGCATGCATAAAAAAGAAACTCAAACTGGGGTGATCTGGTAGGGGTGATCCGGCTCAGATCACCCCTGTTAGAAGGAGTAGGAGGATTTTGAAAATAAATAACTCAGCCTTGATAATCACAAAAATAAATGTTTGTGGTAGTTTGAAAATAAATTACCTGAGTTGCAATGTATTGAAAATAAATAACTCAGCAGGTTTAATCGAAAGTATGAGATGGCATCAGATTCTTCATAAATTCTACTTTTTTTCTCAAAAAAAATCGGGAAACAATTCCCAATCCCAGATGCCTCATGTAGGAAATGTCAAGTCAAACGCTTGTCTCCATATTAAATTGTGTTCACGGCGAATGCCTTGCAAGAAGCAAGTTCTGCGTTTTCCCTCAGACATAGCCCTTGTTTTTCGGGATCAATGTTTCTTATTTATTTGTCTTTTGTTCATTGATTGCCTTTCTGTATTCTGTTAGTGTTGCATTCCTTTTGTAATCTAGTAATTTTCTTATGAACTTGATCATGAGTTTAAAAAAAAGAGCAACCGCAGACTTTACTATGGAAATATAAAAGAGAAGATGTGGTATGATTGCCAATGAGACAACTATCCACTAAAGACCAAAATGACACAGACATTAACAACTATAGGTCACCGTACGGCCTTCAATGAGCAAAGCCCATACCGCATAGTGAGTTATAAAAGGCCCCGATAAAACAATGTAAAAAAATTTAAACGAGAAAACTAACGGCCTAATTTATAGTCCATTTTTGCTTTATCATGCACATTGGTCTTTTGATGTTGTCCCTAGAAACTTTTAAGTCTTACACTGAATTTATAAATTTTGCTTTGAGACCAAAATATTGTCAAAAAATTATTAAAACAAAACTTTTCAGATTATGAAAGGGTCTTTGGAACACACAGAAAGCATGATTATGCATCATTTGTTCTATAGCTTCTTGGGCCTTCAGTGGCTCCAAAACCCTTCAAAAACATGTTTGCCAATACTTTTAAAAGAGCTAGTTACAACCAAACTTTAATACTATGTATGTATGCAATACATGTATATGCAGATGGTAATATAAAATATTTATTTCTGCAGAGAATGATGATTAATTCTGATTAAATGGTACACATGGTACATAATGACTTGACTATATATTGAAAATGTATTATTTATAATAAACAAATCGTTTAACAATTGTATGTTTTCGAATATCATAAATATAGTTGTGAAAATGAATAATCAGTCCTTTGCTTTAATGAAAATGAAAAATCTTACTTCAATAGTGCAGAAAATGAATAATCTGTCCTCTTAGTTTACAAAAATAAATAACCGATCAAAAAAAAATCCTCCTGCCCCCCTCCCCCCACAAGAATATCAAATGGTCGTCCCCTAACTAGGGACATCAACCAGCACTATAGCACTTATTTTGTATATAATTCATGTCGTTAATTTTCTCTATGTGAAATATTTCATATAAAATTTTGTCATTTCGGGGACATTTAAAGTATTCTATGCGGTTTCGGTTTTGCATACTGTTGAAGACCGTTAGGCCACATAAAGTTATTAACTCGTCTTATTTTTATGTTATGGAATCAAGTTGAGGAACCAGCTGCAAAGAAAAGGACACAACCCAAGAAATCCTGTCACTCTAAAGAAGGAACTAAACATCCAGAGTCTATTTAAATGGAAAGAGAAAAATGAATCATGTCGCTGTAAGCATTTCAAACGTAAACGTAAGCTTGCACTGCAGCCACTACTAATCAAATGGTAGATCACACCAATAATAGCAAGCAACACAATATCAAAGTACAACACAACTCACGATTAATCGCTACTGATACAGAAATTATCTGTCACTCACGATTAATCGCTACTGATACAGAAATTATCTGTCACTCACGATTAATCGCTACTGATACAGAAATTATCTGTCTCACCAGTTTTCAAATATGTGTATGTCATTCAGGCGATTTGGCACGTACAATTTTCCAATAATAACTTAAATGTGGTTTAAATATCTCTTTGAATTGAGTGAAATAAAAATGCCATTATTTTGGCATTCATATTGATTATCTTTTTTTCACCTATTAGTTCAACAGAAAAAAAGTACCTTAGTTTACAAAAATGCATGCTTCTTTCGGAGGAAGATTGTGAGTGTAAATGAGCAGTGAGTGACCTGATTTTTTATTTATTTTTCTAGTAAGTATAAGTTATAGTTCATTCATAGAAAAATATTTTGTACTTACTTTAAGCTTTGATAGATAGCTTCGATGCATAATTAAGGAAGCTGATCTTAATAAGATGTCCACTTGATCAAGGACGTATAACTAATATACGTCCTTGACTTGATACACCAGTGTGTATATTTTGTCTCAAAAAAATCTCTTTCTTTACTTGTCCGTCAGGCGTAAAAAAAATAAATCCTGACAGAGTTGTTGATACGCACCAATCGCTAAATGTAGGTAAAATTTACATATTTAATGCATTGGATTCTCAGTGTATTTAATGAAGTGACTAAAACTGTTACAATCAAACTTTACTCATAATTATTCTTCAAATGTGGCGTTTGGTAGCGTTAACATATGTCTGTTTAAAAAGTGGTCGTATTTACAGAAAAGGGTTCGCTGGTTTTGTTTTTGGATTTTTATCTGATATTCGGAATTCTCTATTAATGTTATGCCATTAAAAAAATGTTTTTGTCTTTATTCATATTACATATATTTTAAAAAGCCATTTATAAATAAATCATGTCAGTAATCCTTGTTAATTTTTTTTAAGTTATAGTTATTGACCAGGCAAGTCGGTATATTGGATTTAATATGCACAGCTTGGGTGACCCTGATTAACCCGAACGACGTAGAAGTTTCAGTCTGAAGTACTTCAATTGTTTTTAAAATACATATTACGTGACCACAATTTCAACTTCACTAATACATGACAATACAATATATATACAGTATATAAGAACAACATCCTCCGTAAGAAAATCAGAAATAAAGACCTGTGTCATGAGTGCATGACACGCCAGTCGCTTTTTCGACGAATAAAGTTCTAAAACTCCTCACCGTCATATTAAAAATTTATAAAAAAAATCTAATGGGAGGTTATTCTAACAGATATAAACCAGTCACAAAAGTTTCAGGAAAACTGCTCAATGAACTTTGGATTTATTATTCTAAAAATGGGAAATTAAACTTCTTAATGAATAAAACACCATAACTCGGAAATGTCAGATCTAACATTTACAAATATCGAAAGGGACCTCACGTCAATAGTAAACCGAAAAACGGCGTATAAAAACGAAAAATATAGGAATCAATATACCAAGGAACTTAAAATTTATCAAAGTTTTACATATTTGCGACGATTTGTATTGGCGTTATTTTTCTTCTCGCGAAAGTCGCGAAAATAATTTTGTTTACAGTATCTGGTTACATGTATTAAAAGATGTGATTAGTAAAATGAAACTAAACAAAAGTTTGAACCACCATATCTTTGTAAAAGAATGTAATAATACCAGCCAACATATGAAACCTTCAATGAGGAATATCTCCTCCAAACTCATACAAGTCATAGGACATAGTTAATGAGAGTGCATATACGATTAGTTCCTGAATTTAGTTTGCTTTAAAAAAAAAATCACAAGCCTATTAGATATTAAAGATCATAACATACCTTTGAAAGCTGTTCGTCTAAAACTTAAACTGCCGAAAACTTATCTGAACATAACATTTAAATGAGAAGGTCAACCCAGATGTAATTTGTGCACCGATAACGTAATATTGATTCACTTTTATGAGTGTCTGGATGGGTTTGGCGTCTTCATTTCCCCACCCTCAAATAGAGGTAAGTTTACTCTACTTATTTTATTGTTTGTGAATTATAATCTATTTGTTATAGATTAGTTAACATCCGATTATTTCTCTATTATTTATTGTTTTTCCCATTTTCTCCTCTTTTTTTCACATTTGTCTATTATGTAAACCCTATTCAGCCCTTATATCCATTAATCGTTTTCCCGATTTTCTATATTGTATGTCTTAATCGTGTACTAAGCGAAAGGTTCTCTTAGGGGATGAATTCCACAACCATTACACTACTATTTTAAAGAAACCCCAAATACTGATTTCCGCGATACGTTTTTATCGGAAAATATTCATCAGTTATGATCGAGGCAAAACGTTTGGAAGGTATTTAAAAGACATTATGATAGTTGAAAAACATACAACCCTAAAGATCCTAATTTAAAAATTTAAACAGAACAGTAAAAAACGGTTAAAGGTTATCTTTGTCTGAGAGCAGTTCAACCTTGTAAACAGAGTGATTTCATGATTTAAGTTTTCCAATATAAAATTTTATTTGAAAAATAAGTACACCACTGAAATATCATCTTCATTGACACTAATATACTTTTTTATATCCACACATTGTATTTGATTATATTAATATATAGAGATGGACAATTACAGGTGTTCCACTGCGACCAGATACCCAACAAGGTCAGGTTTCTGCTCATGTTGTACGGGACATCGCTTGAATGTGTAATGATTGAATCAAGTTTATGAAACATGGTATATAATGTTTGTTTATTTAACTCTGAACTAGCTTTCAGTAACTACAAGTAAACTTAAATCGGAACATTGCGTCTTTTGTCTTTTCGGTCTTTTCGATAGTTTTCTTTTTATATAAAAAAAAAAAAGAAGGATGTGGCTTTATGTTGAAATAATCATTCTAGCCTTTTTGATACTGATTTTTATAGGTTTTTCATTATGCTGTGCGGTTACACTTCTGTCTTTGGTAGGAAAGCACTCGCTAAAATGATCTAAAATGTAACATTTGATACACGATCTGAAGTGTTATAAACAGTTTGATATAGCCGAAAACAACAACGACAAAAACAAATACATATTTTTTTTATACATTTACTGTGTACATATAGAGTAATAAAGGACATTTTTTTAGTTTAATTTACACAAAAGACCAGTGTGAGGTATTGACGTTTTTCGTGTTTTATTATCCTCGCCTCGTTCCTATGTTCACAATGATGATCGACTACCCTTTATAAATATAAAATTGATAGGGTTATTTTTACATTTTAGTGTTTTTAAAACAGTTTTGTCAGTGGCGGATCCAGAAATTTTCATAAGTGGGGGCCCACTGACTGACCTAAGAGGGGGCCCGCTCCAGTCACGCTTCAGTGATTCCCTATATAAGCAACCAAATTTTTTCCCAAAAAGGGGGGGCCCGGGCCCCCTGGGCCCCCCCCCCCTAAATCCGCCTCTGTTTGTTTTTGCTACATCCCACAGATTGGACAGATAATATCAGGACGTTTTTTATGCCCCACCTACGATAGTAGAGGGGCATTATGTTTTTTGGTCTGTGGCTCCGTCCGTCCGTCTGTGGTTCCCTTCGTCCGTCCAGGTTAAAGTTTTTGGTCAAGGTAGTTTTTGATGAAGCTGAAGTCCAATCAACTTGAAACTTAGTACACTTGTTGCTTATGAGATGATCTTACTAATTTTTAAGCCAAATTAGACTTTTGACCCCAATTTCACGGTCCACTGAACATAGAAAATGAAAGTGGGAGTTTCAGGTTAAAGTTTTTGGTCAAGGTAGTTTTTGATGAAGCTGAAGTCCAATCAACTTGAAACTTAGTACACTTGTTGCTTATGAGATGATCTTTCTAATTTAATGCCAAATTAGATAATTACCCAATTTCACGGTCCATGGAACATGGAAAAGGATAGTGCGTATTCGTGTACTTTGGACACATTCTTGTTTTAAAATCATTTTTATCTGTTTTCAGTCAACCATGCAGTCATTAAAAATCCCCAGTCACATTGTCACGTGTTACAACGTTTTAGAATGCTACGTTTCAACTACGTTTTGAATAAAAATATTTTTTTAAAAGTTAAGTTTTACTAAGTTTGTGCTACGTTCTTATCACGTTTTGTCACGTTCTTATCAACGTATTAGTACGTGTAGACCCACGTTTCCACAACGCATTGATACGTTTCGATACGTAGTTAGATCGTTTTTTTTTACGTAACGCTCCGCTTTTTGATACGTATTTACTAGGATTCTCATTAGTTTCAATGTTCGCTACGTTTGTTGTTGAATTTTCAAAACATACGGGGCAGGTCCCGTGTTGAACAAACTTTAAGGATCACTACGTTTCGATGCCAGTTTCGCTACGCTTTCAAAACGTAGTAAAACGTAGCTATTAAAACGTGACAGTGTGACTGGGTCTTAAACTGATTTTGTGAACAGTAGAGTAAAAAGTGTTTTAAAAAAAAAGGTTAATATAAAATTGGGTTCGAATAACCATATACATAGATATATACATCTTTGACCATGTATGATAACATACAAAAGTTTCTGTCATAGGAATAAGAAATTTCTCTGCAAATGATAGTCTGTTTCTCCTTTATTAGCTGTCCTTGTGTGTATTGAGGTAATATTTGCACCAATGGATGTAAAATTAAATGAATTATTACTTTTGTACTTTATAGACCTTATACAAATAAATATGCATGATTGATTTACAATAACCCACAAGCAATCATTGGGCATAGAAAAGTCAAAGATCATAATAGTTTTCCTTCTTGTGAAGTTTGTGTATGATATTGCGAAATACAAGTTCTTGGGAAGAACGTTCAATTTCTAACTATAGACATTCTTTACTTGTTGATATTTTCTTTGCGATTATACAAAAGCTACATATAGACTCAGTCAGTACTCCATTTTAACAATCTGCGTATGCGATTTTACTTGTTTGTGAATTTCATATGAAGTCCAAATGTTTGAAATGAGAGTAATAGGTGTAATTTTTCATTTATTTGAAAGACTTAGTTATACATTTGTAGTGTAGGACTCGGAACCGCGATGGTACTCCGAACCGCGATGGTCACGCTGAAGTACGATGGTCTACGCTGAAGTGCGTTGGTTAACACGCTGAAGTGCGATGGTGACATTGTGACGCCTACTTGTTGTTAGATACGCTGAAGTGCGATGGTCTAACTGTGACGTCTATAGTACTAACTAAGCAGGACACTTTTAATTTTGTCAAATAAACTAGTAACTTGTTCTTGTCATGTCATCGCGAAGAAATTGCTTACAACACATTAATCTATTTATCTGATATCCCAACAGTACACTCATGCTTGACTCATATATATAGTGAGACGTGACGCCTTTTCTGTAAAAAAAAAAGCTTAACGATTAGGGAGCTACCATTTGATTTTTATGGGGGGGCTAGGATGAAATTTGAAAAAAATAGGCAGGACAGGAGTTTTGTGTAAAAAAAAAGGCAGGATGAGACATTTGCAAAAAAAAAATGTCAGGACGACAATTTAGGTAAAAAAAAGTCAGGATAAACTAAAAAAAAAAGGCAGGACCGAACAGAGTGAAAAATAAAAAGGCAGGACAGAGATTACAGCTAAAAAAAAAGGCAGGACAAAATTTTTCATCCTAGCCCCCCCATAAAAATCAAATGGTAGCTCCCTTAGTTGTTTCTCTGTTGAGAATCACAAAGTACACCAAGTTTGGACCATTCGGGTTTATTTTGACCTAACCAATTGAGGAGATAACTGTATACGTGCATTTTTTCTTACAAAGTAGGGTTCATCTCATACCAGGAAAACATTTCTAACAATTAATCTTAGTTTATTATTAAGTTTTAACACAAAATTATGTGATGTATACTCGAAGAGAAGAGTAAATTAATATTAAGATCAATGCATTTTATTGTTCTTGCAAAACGTTTTCGGCATGAATTATACCAGCTTCCACAAACACTGTAAGCACATCTGCAGACCAAGATCATCTTTTAGTCGCCTTCAGAAATGGTTTGTTTTCCGACTTAGTTTGACATATTTTTCTAACCTCCACCTTAGGATTTGAATCCTTCATTTCATTCTGTTTCCTTTCCTTTGTACGTATGAAACCTTAAGCCTCATTTAATTTAATAAAGATGTATTTCAAAACGTCACATTGTCAAAACGTAATTGCAAAACCACTTCAGCGTGACTATCACTCTTCAGCGTCCCCATCGCACCTCCGAGTCCTACACATTTATTATTGCTGGTCGGATTTCTATTAACTAAACAATTAACATAGCTTTAACTCTAATGCTTAAAACTGTTCGGGATTTGAATCCTTCATTTCATTCTGTTTCCTTTCCTTTGTACGTATGAAACCTTAGGCCTCATTTAATTTAATAAAGATGTATTTCAAAACGTCACATTGTCAAAACGTAATTGCAAAACCATCGCACTTCAGTGAAAGGACCATCGCACTTCGGCGTAGACCATCGCACTTCAGCGTGACTATCGCTCTTCAGCGTCCCCATCGCACCTCCGAGTCCTACACATTTATTTTTGTTTGTCGGATTTCTATTAACTAAACGATTAACATAGTTTGAACCTTTCAGAAAAATCAAACTGCATGAACGCGATTTAAAAGTCTCTCTCAAGTTTCGACAAATCTCTTCGCCTACGCTTTTAGATCTCACTATTAATTGTAAATATTTACTCTATTTTTCATACAAGAAGTACATTTGTTTAGGGATGAACTATTCATAAATCTTAACAACATCGAAGTATTATATTGACAATTATATAATACTTCCATGGTTACAACAACAACTACAAAGCTGCGCGTCAGCCTCGTTACTAAATCTCATTTTGTAAGTCCTAACAATTGCTGTCCTCTTTATTTTTTTGTTTATTATAATAGCATTATTGTTTGTCAGAAAGTTGATAATTCTTAATTTCTCATTTGTGTAACTATATACAAACAGGGATTTAATGATTAATTTATTGTTGGTTGTTTAATGTCCAATGGCAAATATTTCGTGGATGTTCAAGAAGAGAATTCATTAACAATGACTACTATATGTAGGTCTTTTAAAGAGGCCGCCAAAGATGAAGGTCGAGAAATGTTAGACTGTCACTGGAAAATGAGGACAGATATTTGCCCTCGGTACATGCTAAATACGAACACCCCAAAGAGTTGTTTAATGGAAATGAGAAATTTTATTTAAAAGAACTTGACATGTATCTACGTTTGAAAAATAAAACAAGGATTCAAAACTTTGATACTTGCTGCTTAAAGTATAAAATTTATTTGAATAGAAATTAATATAAAAGTTTTATTTGTTTATCAAATAAGTCAACAGGCAGACCCATGCAAAGGGTTTCCGGGTGTTCAAGTGGGTTACATGTAATATTGACATTCGGAATGTTTTTTTCATGTCAAATTTAGTTTGCAAAATTAATGCATATTTATATCCTTTTTTTTTTTTTTTTTTTAGAAATAACCACAAAGCGATACACGTATGTGGTAACAGTACGGTATTTGCAGAGGTGCATGTTTAATTTAAGTAAAGCATATTCAGGACGAGAATATGTTAATGCAATATGAATATTAACCCTTGTACTAGACCGACAGACTGAGCCGAATTTTCAACGGGCTAGTTCACAAGGTGACAGTCCACAGGAACACATGTCATCTTACCCTGACATATTATTCTGATTCCGAGCCGATCAGTCTTTGCTCTTACTCCTAATGCCGCGTGCTTAGCGGAGAAGCAATCCATATCAATTATAGGGTTTTGTTTGACCCGGCCGGGGTTCAAACTAACGACCTCCTAACTTGAGGCAAAGACGCTACCTCGAGACCACCGAGGCGGTTTTATAAAGTAAAAGCAACGTTCGTGTTTTTCCTTCGTTTACAATGTACCGAACTGACCGAAATAACATGGCGATACATACAAACATCATAATCCAGCTCTCGTAGACAGAAAACATATATGATACGCAATTTGTTAACCACGATAATAACATAATAACATGATTTATCAGAAAATCACCCGATCTGTCACTCAATTTAGTTATTATAACTATTCACGATGCGTTATGCAAGTCATCATAATAATTGTTCTCTTTTGTAAAAAATAAATGAAATCACTGTACTGATCTATACATGCTATACTAGATAGAAACGACAAAAAAGTCAGCCATATCAGATTTGACACCTTACGTGACACTAATTTTTTGAATGGATTTAAAATAGATAATCTGTTGAAGAAGAAAAAACGACAATAATGTTTTCTGCATTTACAGTGTATTGTTTGGTTGTTTTTCTTTTTGTTGTTATTGTCGAGACTGCTAGCGCGGCGACCTCATAATTATTCGCATCTAAGCCCTCTTGGGAATTTATGGTTAAACCGGTAAATAGAAAAAGAACTTCATCTTCTTGTTTATATTCATATCAACTCCCCTGGTTGCTTAACTAAAGGTGTTTTTTTTTAAAACAAAATGCATTTAGAATTAAAAACCAATTGTTCAAAGAACAATTGAAGGTCTTTCCACAAGTAAAGATCTATTTTATAATCAAAATATCAAAAATCAATCTAAAATGTCAGTTCCTATGACTTTATAATGTATAAATATGAACTTAAAGCAAAGGTCAAAATCTAGAACATCCTATTAACCTTTGACCTTGACCTCAATTTCAAGGTCACCAACCAAGGACCTCAAATAAAAAGACCCTAGGTCTGTAATATGTATAATAAATGAGTTATATCACTTTAGGCATGATTTTAAATATAAGATGGGCGAAAACTCTCATTTATTGTTTACGCACCCTTCCAACCAAAATTTATAAGTTACAACATGTCGCAACTTACAATTTAGTAAAATAATTTGTCAATATCTTTCCCGGTTGTTGAAAATAAGTGAAAATATGCCAAACGGAAAGGTGGAAAGAATTAGTAAACAATTATTATATTAACCGCAAACATAATAATGACCATACGGTTAAGTTTGTATAGGCGGATCCAGCCCCCTCCTTTTTGTGAAAAAAAAATGGGTGAATATTGGGATTCCCGGTATCACTGAAGCATGACTGGAGCGGATAATCGTGCATCAGGTCAATCTAATTAAAATATTGATCTCTGATTTCGTTATACTATTTTAATTAGATTGGCACCAGGTCTATCTCAAAACCTGCATTCAAATTTCGGTCTTTATAATATTAATAAATATTTATTTTATTATAGTGTCACATATTGATTTATATCCAGCCAGTCATCAAGGACAATTCACCTATTAAAACCAACCTACTGTATACTTTTCCGGTACAAAAATGTATAACAATGATATATTTGCCGCTAGAAGTTAAACAACAATCAATCAATCACCTCGTCCCAGCATGCAGTAACTAAACGATTAGCTGCATTTTATAAAAATGACTGGAGTCACGTATTTTTCATATTCTTAATATTGAAAGTTGCTTAACGGTCAAGGGCACGTGGCATTACTCCCGTTTTTTGGAGGTATTAGTGTATCTTAATTTTGTTCATTTTTGTCGAGCCTGCGACATCTATGCCTAGCATATTAATCTATTGCAATAAAAAATCATAATATCTAATAAAATTTGTAGATTTAGCTAACAAAGTCCTTCTATTTGTATAAAGTAACATTCGTTTACAGTGGAAAATTGTTTTAACATTGAATAAGCTACAATTAAAAATTGCTTGCTGGTCCCTCTCTGTGATTACCATTATATTACGCTGGTTCATTTCCCAATCAATCTGTCACCAAGGGAAGATAAATAAACAGATTTTTGTACATAGTCTTTTTCAAAAATGATGAACGGTTCTTTATATTGGTATGTAATCATTTTAAACGTTTCAAATTTATGAAATTATATTCGTACATCAATGTTTTTGATACATCAATAACAAAAACTGAAATATATTGAATTGATACATTTTGTAATTATTCAAAATTATATCAGAAACCTAAACTTAATTATAAAATAATGAACCTGTTAAGGGGAGAGAATACTCGCATAACTTTTTCGAATTGGCACATAATACAACGAAATGCCACTCTTGCATACAAATGGCACATCAATACAATTAATTATCTGCGAAATCGTCCCCCACCTTCAATGATGATTCTAAATTATAAATATAACCAAAAGTTGTTAATCTATAGATAGTTAAGACTAATGAAAGCTAACCCAATGTAAAAATATTTCTTTGCAATTTTTTAAAACTTCCTCAGAAAAATACTCGAGCCACTTGACTTTCATAGCTCAAAATTAACGTTTTTACACAATATTTGAGTAAAGTAGTTGATGATTATTCGCTTCTCAAAGTGTAAGACGCAATAAAAATCGTATGCTTGCACCATCCTACCGAAATACGGATTTAATTAAGTCCTGAACATTTCGACATTTCTTCGTATATTTTGAACAAAACCGGTTTTAACCAAATCACAAGTACGTGTTAAGATCCGACTAAATACCTATTTTCCTATATGGTCAGGTAAAGTTGCTATCATACTATGCCTTTCAACTTTGAACTTATTTGGTATTATTACTGTTTTGATCTGAGCTAAACAATATGTGCAAGTTTATAAGAATTATTATTAAATGCCTAGAATCTCCTGGGTAATCACTTTATGTCTCTATTTTACATTTGTATTTAAAATTTATACTATGTTAATTTATTTGTATATGTCTCTGTACCATTGTACTTTGGTTTATGAGAATAAACTAAAAGATATATATGAGCGCCACTGATGAGTCTTATGAAGACGAAACGCGCGTCTGGCGTATTAAATTATAATCCTGGTACCTTTGATAACAGTAATTACTATTAACATGCATGGATTTTTATGACACTCTGATGGAAGCTAATCTTAAAGGCGATGAAATAGCATGTATAGCCAGTCAAGGTCGTTAAAAACTTCCATATATATATATATATATATATAAAGAAAAATCTTGATATTTTTTTAATTCTGTATTTTACTGATAACTGAAATCCCCTTTAAAGCAACATTTCACTTTTAACACTGACAGTAGCAATCGTAGTCGAGTCCCATGGTTCCGCAGAGGCCCTTGTAAATTTGTCAGCTATATATAAAGCGTTGTTTGTCTTTTAGTCGTTTTGGATCATGTTTTTCCTTCATTTTGTTGGTCTCACTTCGACTTATGTGAGTTTTGTTTCTCCTTTTGGTATTTTCATCGCAAATCGTTAGTTATAAACAAGAATGA
The DNA here is from genome assembly GCF_965363235.1 of Mytilus galloprovincialis. NCBI lineage: Eukaryota > Metazoa > Mollusca > Bivalvia > Mytilida > Mytilidae > Mytilus > Mytilus galloprovincialis. The sequence goes on along the minus strand of NC_134845.1, from coordinate 73,952,183 downwards.
GGATTCCTAAAAGAATATAGGTGCGCATGCTTTTCTCCAAAAAAAAAATATTGCTATAAGACACAACTAAAATAAAATTGAAAATGCAAACAGAAAACACCCCAAGGCCAAAACATAGGGAGAGAAAGGACAATTGTTTTCTTTATTATCGTAAAATTGGCTGCCTATTGAAAGGACACATATATACATGTCAATAATAACAATGATATACATTTTGTATTAACATAATAGTGGGAGATATTATGGTTATGGACATAATTGTGCAAATCGTGATACAAGCATGAAATATGGTATAAAGGTTGACTAAATGATACTAAAAAAAAATCCGCTGCTGGCCAGAAAAAAAATTCATTTTTTCAAGATGGCCACCACACATTTCGGAAATGTCGTCATTACAAATTGACAATAATTCGTTAATCCTTTAAAAGGTGTGTTATATGTAAAATCCAATGTTAGATTTGATAAAAAGTAAATGACAGTTCCTAAATTACGACTAGACAATACATTAATGAAACTAAAGGTGACTTCCGGTTTCAAAATACCGGCAAAAAAGTCAACAATTTCAATTTTTATACTTTCAAGCAACTTCACAAGGGATGTATAATTCAATGTAAGTTATGATAAAACGTTTAAAAAAGTTCCTAAGTACGACGAAACAACACATAAATGAAGAAAAACAGTGACTTCCGGTTCCAAAATGGCGGCAAATACGTAGAAAATATTTTTATGATTTCCATCAACTTAATAAGTGTTAACACTTTGTTAAGTTTAAATGCCTAGTTTGGTTAGAAAGACAGGTTGCTTATTTTATAATTATCTGATAGTTGCCTTTACAACAACCCTTACAAGGAAGGCCAGAACGGTAGCATCTACAGTTACCGACACAGCTCGATTTTCGGCTCCGCATTTCAAAGTTTTCTGACACGAGGATGCAACGGCAGTCAAAGAAGTCCATTTTGGTTTTCAACTGTCACTGATTCTTTCTTTCATCCAACCACAGTGTTCATGACTTGGAACACGTACCTGTCGAATACATGAATAATGCTGAGCCCAAGCAACTCCTCCTTGATATACTTCTCTTTTGATGTGCTCTGCAAAAGAACCTCTTGTAGGCGGAATTGCATCACAATGCCTCTGCTTCCTGGCAAACAATTCACATCGTGGCTCGCTCCATACTTTAGCCTAAATAAACATCTTTTACATCAGGAAAACCTTCCCGGCATTGTTAGCCAAGCTGACCTTTTGCCTCTTTCGTGACAATTCGACAAAGTGCCACATCCACTAAATGCATGGACGAAAGGAAAAGCAGCAACACAAGGACCAAACGCATTTGATATGTTACGTGCAGGAAGCAATCAAAAGTCGTTATTCCTTCCATAACCTATCCGCAATTTTTTCTACCTAATTTTGCGATTGCTGCAATTCTTGATACTACTACATCTGTGTCAGTACTACCTAAAATTACATTTTACAACACTTTTCATAATCATGCCGAACATGGACAAACATTCGTGTATCTGTTTCTTCATGATTACAAGGGGATAGATAGCAAGTATCTTTATTGAAATTGCAAAGAATATTTTCACCATGAGTAACATACACATTTGTATTAGTCTCTTAAGAAGCAATTTTGTCAGCAAGAAACTTGAACAATTTCGTTTTGTTGTCATCTTCACAGAGAAAACTACTCCATACCCTTGGTGTTCTACCAGAACCAACACCTTTCCATCTGGCACAAGAACCCTGCCGTCTTGTCACAGCTTTTAAATCATTCATTTTGTAAACATCAAATAGAATGTCTACTTTTAAATACTTATCGATGCAAGATTTTACATAAGGCAGTATGACATCATTAGCATAATCATCAAATATTTTTGCCCAACTTTGTGACCTGGAATTAACCATTGTTGCCCCACCAACGATAAATGCGTCCGAATTCGGATCAGCAAATCGCAGAATGTTTCAGGTAAACCCATTTGCAGCGATTTAATACCACTATTTCAAGTGGCATCCTGAGATAAAGACGGAGGAGCAGTTTGGTTTCAATGGATAAAGAAATCTTACAAGTAAAACTGTCTACTGTGACAAGAAATGAAAAGTCTAGAAAAGATATCGCAATCCCTTTTAAGGTTCTCTAGCTTTGTTTTTGACAAAGACGTTTCCAGTTTCATTTTGAGGCCAAAATAGGAAGTTGTTCTTTTTTATTTGGTTATAAAAAGCAGGGTTTCCTTTTTTTTGCATTTGCTTCAAAAGATCTTCGTATTGTTTGGACAAATATCTTGGAGTTTATTTACATATCTTACCTGTTTCCGATCAACAATTTCCTAAATGAAGTATTTTTTTTACACATCTGACGACTCTTCTAGAAATGAATTTCCAAACTCGTTCATACTTGCAAAGCCTTTAAAGCTGTTTAAAGAAATCTTTTTGTGTTTTCGTAGAGTCTTTGTTATGTCGTTCGTCTGTTTTAGAATGACCCAAACCACTAGATCTTTCAAATTAATCTTCTAGTATACTGACTCTTGGTCCAGCTACCAAAAGTAACCATCCATTTGTCTAAATGGGATCTTCGGTTAATCCTATGTCACCAATATCGCCCTTCACAATTACATTATTCTGCTTTTGTGCCTGATCAATTGTGTTACAAGAAAGAAATTTACTGGCCTTACGTACAGTGAAATTACCATTTTCAAATTCTATTGCCACCTGTGGGTGATGTTCGGGAAGGGAGGTCATATCTCGGAGATTAGTCGGTAACGATCGAGCATAATTTACACGACCAAGACCTTAAACAATACACTATCATGCTTTATATGGACTGTCTAACTCATGAAATGAGCATAATACCAAAATCAGAAGAAGTTCTTAATTTATAATTGAACGCCAGGAATTAAACTGTAGTCGAGATGACTCTATTTCCTTACACCAGTCTTTTAAATCATTGAACGTCACAGAGTCATGATATAATTATATATTCTGAAATTAACAATTTTTGAGCAAAATACCTGCAGTTGTCTGATGCGCCTGTCTAGTCCTAGGTACATTTGAACATACATAAAAATAATCTGCCGTTCTTGGTGTTGCAATATTGGCTTCAGTAAGACAACATGTCTATCCCCTATCACGCAATATATTACCCAGAGTTTTATAACAAGTCATTTCAATGTGCAATCCACCAAACATGACGATACACTTATATTTTCCTTACAAATCAGGCCATTCCCACTGAATTTGCTTAGGCATTTCAAAAAGTGGCTGATTTGCAGTTACATTTGATGTTTCTCCAGATTAACTACATTTTCGCCTCAACCATCGAATACCTGAGAATTGCCTGGTAGTGCATACAAATCGCTCTTGATGTCTATAAATAGTTTGCACATGCGCAAAAGTGTGAAACACATGTGTATCATAACCTTGAAAAATGTTATTAAACCAATTCATTATATCATTAGAAATCAAAAAACACTAAACATATAGTAAATAGTTCAAATGTTTTTGAAAGAATTTTGTTACATTTTCGCGCATGCGCAAATACTGGATATGTCAAATATTCATTTTTAATAAATATGTGATGTAAGGAAGGTAGCCACCAAACCTGGTAATTGGTTTTTACTAAAAGAAGTTCAAAGAAAAGTTTTCCAGAAAAATCAGTATTTTCAAATTAAAGAAAACAGCCATTTTAGAAAATGGCCGTGGCCATCTTGAAAATTTTTTTTTTTTTAATGGCCAGCAGTTATTTCTTACAAAGTATATGATAATGATGCTTTGTGGTTATTTTCATGCTTGTATCATCATTTGCACAATTCCCTCGATTTTGCTTGTTAATATCTTCCACTATAAGCGAAAGCAATCAGTATAGTATTCGTCGGAATTCTATTGGTATGTAATTCGCCATAAAATAAGACACACAAAAACGTACAAAAACACGAGACACCAAAGACGCATTATTTAAGTCATCATATTGAAATCTATGTCAAAAGAGAGATAATTCTGTCTGAAATATAAACTGTATCATAATAATCATACAAACATTTCACAAAATACTACTCATACAATGTCCATGTATCTGTTTTTTTATGGTTGTTTTTTGTTTGTTTGTGCTTGTGTTTTTCGTTTAATGTACTGTACATACATCAGGCCGTATGAGTTCTTGTTTAAATTGTTTTACAATTGTCAGTATGAGACCCGAAATAGTTACCTATGCGGTATGGGTTTTACGCATTGTTTAAGGTGGTACGGTAGCTCACCTCTGAGTCATTTGGTCTCTGGTTGAGAGTTGTCTCATTGACATTCATACCACATCTCCATATTGTATGTTGGTCAATTTAGGAATAATGATTAATTTAGCAGTAAATATGTTAGATCGGTACTTTTAGTTTTACATTTAGTTTTTATCTTCGTTTTTGAGTGCTTTGTGCCGATTTCATAGGTCAAGACATTTTTCAAAGAGTTTTAGTTTATTCTTATGTTGTGATGTTAAACAATTACTATCCCATGTTAGAGGGGGATGAGTTTGATCTCGCATGTTAACTCTGCAACCTTATGTATGTGCTTATCCAAAACATGAGGCTGTAATTCAGCCTGTCGATTTCATTGTTCTATATTCTATAGCTGAATATATTGAATATATTGTATGGGTTTTCCTTATTATTGAAAAGTCTATCGTAGATATAAGTTGATGTAGTGTTAGTTCATTGAGACAACTCTCCATCCAAGTCATTATTTGTTAAAGTAAATCATTATAGGTCAAAGTATAGTCTTTTACAAGGAGCATTGGCTCACACCGAACAGCAAGCTAATTTAAAACTGGGCCTCAAAATGACTAGTATAAAACAATTCAAACTGGAAAATCAACAGTCTAATCTATATTAAAAGCGAAAAACGAAAAACATTTATGAACCACATCAACAAACGACAACCACTGAACATCAGGTTTCTGATTTAGGACAGGTGCAAACAAATTTAAATGTTTTAATAAGTACAATATACCAACCTTCATCCTTACCTGAAACAATTATAGTGTAACATCACAACATAGAAAGACACACTATAAAATATCAATCGAAATAGTTTAACTTAATTAAAAGACATATGAATACAAATATATGAATATTACGGAAGCCTTTTAGGGCCATGCTAGTTTTTAATCAAAAATTTCAAAAATCAAAAATTAATGTTGAAACAACTTTATTTAAGACAAATGCAGTGATGAACTTAAGGCTGTTTAATAGTTCCTTTCATAGATATAGGAAGATGTGGCATGAGTGCCAATGAGGCAACTCTCCATCCAAGAAACAATTTATAAAAGTAAACCATTACAGATCAAGGTACGGCCTTCAACACGGAGCCTTAGCTCACACCGAACAACAAGCTATAAAGGGCCCCAAAAATTACTAGTGTAAAACCGGGAAAACCAACGGTCTAATCTACATAAAAAAAAGAGAAACGAGAAACACGTATTAATTACATAAAAAACGACAACTACTGTACATCAGAACCCTGACTTAGGACAGGTGCAAACATTTGCAGCGGGATTAAACATGTTCCTATTGAAATAAATAAAGCAACATGCCAGGGTTTTAAAAAAGGGAAAGCATTTTCTTTTATCCTTGCATGTTCATATGTTCCTAAAAGCACCAACATCTCAATAGAACTCTTCGTTTCGCTTTGACTTTAAAATATGCAATATAAATTAATCAAATAGACCCCCCTTGCCTCTCTTATATTTGTTCATTCTAAGGCACCAGGTCCCATATGCGAAATTGAGAAACAAGTCCCGAAAATTGTCTCAAATAAAAGGGAAAAGGGGGGAGCGTTGGTTATAGAAACATTAACCTGTAAATTTTGAGTTTTGAAAATGGATTATATATTTGTTACTGGACGTCAGATGAACAATCAATTAATACACGAAATGCGCCAGTTCGAGTTATTCAACTTTAATTAATCATTATTATGATAAAATCACACTATTTGTAGAGAAATTTACAATTTGTTATATCAAATTTACAATTTGTTTATCTAATTGATAATTTGTTATATCAAATTGACAATTTATTATATCAAATTGACAATTTATTATATCAAATTCATAATTTGTTATATTAAATTTGTAATTTGTTATATCAAATTTATAATTTGTTATATCAAATTTATAATTTGTTATATCAAATTTATAATTTGTTATATCAAATTTATAATTTGTTATATCAAATTTTAAAAAGTAGACTAGCATGGCCCTAAAATGCTTCTGTAGAATATACACTTAACGAATCAATTTGATTTATTTAAGGAATGAGTCTTTGACTGTAATATTTTTTCTGTCTATGAAGAAATAACATCAAACATGTGGTGCACACAGAATAACGGGTGTAGCGGGTTATTTTAAAGCGTGCACCACATTTTTAATGTTATTTCAAGTATACAGAAAAAAATATTACAGTCATTTCTTATAATCTAATTCTAAATTCCATTTTAAACCGGTGTAAACCATGAAAAAAAGTTGATGACGTCGCAGTCACATTACAAAATTATGTCTATGAGCTGATAAACAAAACAACGTCAGTCACAATCAGAAAACGTAACATCCATTATTATCCAAAATTAAATTATAACACAATGTAATAAAATACAAAATCAATAGAATAAGGGGTGAGATAATAAACAATTTCAGAAAGTCAACCATTTCCTTGAACAAAATGCCACCATGGCTGCTTATGAGAACGTCATTTGGCCTCTGGTGTATATATAGCTGTCTCTTTGACAATCAGACAACATCTTATGTTTATATTCAGTCAGTATTATATGCTGTTTTAAAAGAGTTTATTGGATCTCCAAAGGCCTTTACTTTGTTTGTTTGTTTGTTTTTATTCCAAAGGAATAATGCTTTGCAGTTGCTAAATTAAGTTGAGTCATTGTCCATGAAAACATATGGCAACTATATATGTCCGCTAGCGGGTATTAGACAAACATTGAATTGATATTTTCCCATTAAATGAAAGTAGTATATATTACACGTATACAAAAGGTGCGAAAACATATTTAATCTAAATATTCTAGCGTATTGCTTTAATAATATGTACATGTATTTCTTTATTCTACATTGGCTAGATGTAGTGGGGGGTTTGAGATCTCACAACACATGTGTATTTTACATTCAATTTGGCTAGAGGTATAGGGGTAGGTTTGAGATCTCACACAACATGTTTAACCCCGCTCGTCTTTTGCGCCTGTCCTCTGGCCTTTGTTAGTAGTCTTGTGTGGGTTTTTTTTTTTTAATTTTAGTTCATTGATATGTTTTGGAGTTTAGTATGACGTCAATTTTAACCGAAGTAGTACACATTTTTATTGAGGGACTAGCTGAGACCCACCTTCCGGGTGCAGGATTTTCTCGCTGCGTTGAAAACCAATTGGTTGGCTGCGGCTGTTTTCTGCTCTTTGTTTGGATAAGTGTCTTTTTAACATATTCCCAATGCATTTCCATTCTCAATTTTACTAGTTAGAAAATGCCTTACCATCTCTTTCATCTTGATAAGTGGTGACAAAATCAGTTTTTATCTTAGTACTGTCAGCAGAACTGAGTAAATAAGTTATAACCGTAGAACTGCCAGCAGAACTGTCTAAAACTGTTCTAGCAGTAGAACTGACCAAACCTGTCAGGATTATATAGAATAGTTCTAAATGACGTCAATTTTTTAATATATATTATATTCTTCTGATTTATTTATATTTTAGACAAAGAGTTCTTAAAACTGTTCTATGGATAGAACTGACTAAATCAATTCTGGACGTATAGAACTGGCCAGGTCAGTTCTAATCGTAGAAGTGTTCTAGTCGAAGAACTGTTCTAGCCGTAGAAGTGTTCTAGTCGAAGAACTGTTCTAGCCGTAGAACTGTTTGGTCAGTTCCAGGTAAAACTATCTAAAACAGTTCTAGGGTAGAACTGTCAGAATCAGTTTTAGGTAGAACTGACCAAATCAGTTCTAGGTTAGAACTGTTCTAGCTAGAACTGTCTTAAAGGTGTCAGGATGACAGTTCAATTAACAGTAACTGTCCTAGAACAGTTCTACTGACAGATTCTGACAGATTTGAGGAGAGGGTAGACGTGATCTCCACTGTACATGTAAGTGTCAAAACTTTGAATTACAATGCAACTTTCAAAATTATTTTCTAAAACGTCATTATCTGTGTTCGCCATGACTCAAATTTAGTCCTATTGGTTCCATATTTTATTTGATATTAGGTACCATAAATCACCGAATATATCGACCGGTTATATATCGCATACAGTCAAGTAATTCGGCGCACATGGCATACATGTATCTTGGAAAAAGACAAATGGCACCAAAAGGACTGCAGTCATAAGAAGCATGCATATTGTACAAATGAATGCTCTTCAGCTTGTTCCACCAATCTTGTTTTTCTTATACCAGTCCTGCTTCACCAATTACGCATGTTTTCTCAATCTGTTTTTAATGCACAAGAATGATGAAGGTGAATAATTCAAACTCTAATATTAAATAAGGCGTATTATGTAATATCACTTTTATGGTGACATCTTTCTTACAAACAAAATGAGATACCAAGAGCCAAACAATCATCCTGCTGAAGTTTCGATATTTTGTCAGTTTCGGATACACAAATAAGAAGATCTGTTTAAGTATATAACTAAAATAGCTACAGAAATACAACATAGTGCACAAAAGCGAACATTCTAGGGGTTAAAAATGAGTTGCCTTGTTATTTTGAAAATGATTTATTGAATTAATTTAAAGTTATGCATTTTTAAATGAATTTATTTTCTTCTGAAATAGTGAATATATTTAAGTTACCCTTGAACTCTATGTCGTCTATGGCAATCTATCACGTTTTTTTCTTCTTTTTTGTTTTTGTTTATCTAAACAGCCTATCGGTTTCACCACGTTCTGCAACGTTTTTTTTTTTAGAAAGAAGCCTGTTTCAACAAAACAGTCAATCTGATCAAAATTCAGATCTATTGTAACTTTTCAATATGAGGATAACAACATTAGAGATCTATGATTTATTTAGATTGCAAGACAGTAAACAGAAAATAAAAGGTTGAGAAACCTGAATCATACTTAACCGGATAAAATATTGGTTCCAGATAAGCCTGTAGTCCATACTTTATAACCGTATTGGTTCCAGATAAGCCTGTAGTCTATACTTTATAACCGTATTGGTTCCAGATAAGCCTGTAGTCTATACTTTATAACCGTATTGGTTCCAGATAAGCCTGTAGTCCATACTTTATAACCGTATTGGTTCCAGATAAGCCTGTAGTCTATACTCTATAACCGTATTGGTTCCAGATAAGCCTGTAGTCCATACTTTATAACCGTATTGGTTCCAGATAAGCCTGTAGTCCATACTTTATAACCGTATTGGTTCCAGATAAGCCTGAAGTCCATACTTTATAACCGTATTGGTTCAAGATAAGCCTGTAGTCTATACTTTATAACCGTATTGGTTCCAGATAAGCCTGTAGTCCATACTTTATAACCGTATTGGTTCCAGATAAGCCTGTAGTCCATACTTTATAACCGTATTGGTTCCAGATAAGCCTGTAGTCTATACTCTATAACCGTATTGGTTCCAGATAAGCCTGTAGTCCATACTTTATAACCGTATTGGTTCCAGATAAGTCTATAGTCCATACTTTATAACCGTATTGGTTCCAGATAAGCCTGTAGTCCATACTTTATCATTGACATCCTGTAGTGCTGCTTACGTTAATATATCATAAATCATAATATCTCCACCCTTCCTATCGTGACATATTGGTGGATTACTCAGACATGAACAAATTCTGTAAACGTGTGTGGCTATTATATAAAGTTTAATGAAACTGATTGAGAATTTTCTGGCAGCATTGGATCCTGGTCAAACATCCTTTTCGTGTCAGTTTACAGTCTACTGTCGAGCATCGGGCTGTACGTTTTACTAGAATTTTTATAGGAATAAATGAAAAGAAAGTGGGGGTTAAAACTACGCAAAACGACGCATTTATTTTCAAATAATCTTTCCCAGTAGGAGGTCATCCCGCTTGCCTGGGGTTATCAACAGCTCGGATTTAATTTATTCGGCAATAGAATAATTAATATATCTTTCTTTTCTGAAATTCTTCATAAATAAGTTAAGGAATGTGTACGAATCTTCCGTACCACCTTCATTGTATCTCCGACAAAACAGCTCACTCCGGCTTTACTCAGCCTTCGGTGGAATTCCTCTTCAATACATGTGTATGTCAATTCAAAATGTTATCAAAAGTCAATATTTAGTACACTAAATATAGTGTAGTTTTTAAATCGAATCAGTGTATTCACTTAAAGTCTTTTGACTTTCACCTTGTCTTTCAAATATATATTTGTTTGATAAGAAGTCAAATTTCCCGCTTTGAATACTTTTAATATAGTCATTGTTAACTTCCGAACAGTTGTGCTGAATTTTAACCTTTGATCTCACCAGTATCAATGAAAGGAAAGACTCGCACACATATAAATGTATACAAATATTTAGCTGCTAAAGAATTGACCTCATGCATTTTTACAGGTAAACTTATACATATATACTCTAGTAACTTTGAACAAATTCATTTACTTTTAAAAAACATTGGATACAAAATATAATTAAATGTGAGTTCCTGTTTACATCTGCCAAGGATTTGTTTAGTAAGTCTTACCATGCTTACTATGCAAATCCTCCATATGCAAAGATTTGGGACATTTTCTGTCAGTATTTTGAACTATACGGTTACTATTTTTGTTTTTATTATATACTTCATAACTCTGAAATAATTTATTATTCGAACGAGTTTGAAAAGCAGTGCTTAACAATCATGTTTAGCTCTCCTGGGCCATGTGAGCTGTTCTCATCACTTGGCGTCCGTCGTGTGTCGTCTGTCGTCTTCCGTTAACTTTTTCAAAAATTCTGAACCGCTGAAACATCTGAGGCAAATTTAACCAAACTTGGTTACAATCAGCATTAGGGTGTATAGTTTAAAAATGTGTCTATAGACCCTGCCTACTAACCAGCATGGCAGAAACGGCTTAAAATAGTACTTAGGGGAAAATGCAGTTTTTGACTTCTATATTTGAAACTCAAGCAAAAGTATAACAGTTGCATTATTTCATACATTAATTGTAAATAAAATTTCAGGTGAGCAACACAGGCTCCTTGAGGCCTCTTGTTTAAGAGAGTTATGCCTTTATAAATATTAATTATATGAAAAATTGCATCGTTAGCGCTCTTATATGAACAATTCTTGCCAGATTTTATAAAACTTAAATTATTTCATATGTTTATATCAGCAATGATATGCACCTTGGAAACAATAATTCTATGGAAATTGTATTGTAGGTTTCAATTATATCTGAGCAATATCTCGTACGAGTTTGAAAATCAGTTCCGATCCCAAATTTTTAAAGAGTTCGGCCCCTTTATATATTTTATTTGAAATTTTGCAATGTTAGTGCACTCATGAGTACAATTCTTGCTAGATGATATATATCATAGATTTATACATGTAACAGCAATGTCTCGGACAAGCTTGCGAATCGGGTCTGATATATTATATTTAATAGAATTTTGCACCCTTAGAAGTATTAATCATATATGGAAATTATCATTGTAAGCACTAGCATTGAAAGCACTCTCACATGTACAATTTTTGCCATATTTTTATCAAGTTCAAATACAAAACTTAATATCAGCAATGTAACGCGGAAAATTTCGAAAATAGTAGATATTCACGCAATGCTAATCATGTTTTGTTAGTAGTAAGTATAGCTTCAACTTATTCATGTACTAATATTTTTTGTAAGGTTTAATATCACAAGATTCATATATACGATACTCTTATAACCCGCGTGTCAGGAACTATTCGAAATATTTTGTTTTTCTTTCAGAAAATTGATAGACCTCTCACAATAAGAACAATGAATGTTTTACTAAATGACTTCGTTTATTATTCCCTGCTGTTCTTTGGATTGATATACATTTATTTTTCTGGTGACGAAAAATTTATGGTTGGGTTTTTAGCAGTGCTAACGTGTTCTGTGTTCATCAGGATGATCTTCAATACGGGGTGAATAACAAAAGGTAGGGAGGACATAAAGGAAAATTGTTCATCATACGTCAGATTATAAACGAACAATTAGATAAAGGTATGTTATTACAAGTCATGTCAGTAGCGAAGTCTGGCTATTGAGTTGACGATTCCCTCGGGGACTACTAAACTATCAGCAGCGAAGTCTGACTATTGAGTTGCAATACCCTCGGGGACTACTAAACTATCAGTAGCGAAGTCTGGCTATTGAGTTGACGATTCCCTCGGGGACTACTAAACTATCAGCAGCGAAGTCTGGCTATTGAGTTGACGATTCCCTCGGGGACTACTAAACTATCAGCAGCGAAGTCTGGCTATTGAGTTGACGATACCCTCGGGGACTACTAAACTATCAGTAGCGAAGTCTGGCTATTGAGTTGACGATTCCCTCGGGGACTACTAAACTATCAGTAGCGAAGTCTGACTATTGAGTTGACGATTCCATCGGGGACTACTAAACTATCAGCAGCGAAGTCTGACTATTGAGTTGACGATTCCCTCGGGGACTACTAAACTATCAGCAGCGAAGTCTGGCTATTGAGTTGACGATTCCCTCGGGGACTACTAAACTATCAGTAGCGAAGTCTGACTATTGAGTTGACGATTCCATCGGGGACTACTAAACTATCAGCAGCGAAGTCTGACTATTGAGTTGACGATACCCTCGGGGACTACTGACTATTGAGTTGACGATACCCTCGGGGACTACTAAACTATCAGTAGCGAAGTCTGACTATTGAGTTGACGATACCCTCGGGGACTACTAAACTATCAGTAGCGAAGTCTGACTATTGAGTTGACGATACCCTCGGAGACTACTAAACTATCAGTAGCGAAGTCTGACTATTGAGTTGACGATTCCATCGGGGACTACTAAACTATCAGCAGCGAAGTCTGACTATTGAGTTGACGATACCCTCGGGGACTACTGACTATTGAGTTGACGATACCCTCGGGGACTACTAAACTATCAGTAGCGAAGTCTGACTATTGAGTTGACGATACCCTCGGGGACTACTAAACTATCAGTAGCGAAGTCTGACTATTGAGTTGACGATACCCTCGGAGACTACTAAACTATCAGCAGCGAAGTCTGGCTATTGAGTTGACGATACCCTCGGGGACTACTAAACTATCAGTAGCGAAGTCTGACTATTGAGTTGACGATACCCTCGGGGACTACTAAACTATCAGCAGCGAAGTCTGACTATTGAGTTGACGATACCCTCGGGGACTACTAAACTATCAGTAGCGAAGTCTGACTATTGAGTTGACGATACCCTCGGGGACTACTAAACTATCAGTAGCGAAGTCTAACTATTTAGTTGACGATACCCTCGGGGACTACTAAACTATCAGTAGCGAAGTCTGGCTATTGAGTTGACGATACCCTCGGGGTCTACTAAACTATCAGTAGCGAAGTCTGACTATTGAGTTGACGATACCCTCGGGGACTACTAAACTATCAGTAGCGAAGTCTGGCTATTGAGTTGACGATACCCTCGGGGACTACTAAACTATCAGTAGCGAAGTCTGACTATTGAGTTGACGATATCCTCGGGGACTACTTAACTATCAGCAGCGAAGTCTGACTATTGAGTTGACGATATCCTCGGGGACTACTAAACTATCAGTAGCGAAGTCTGACTATTGAGTTGACGATACCCTCGGGGACTACTAAACTATCAGTAGCGAAGTCTGACTATTGAGTTGACTATACCCTCGGGGACTACTAAACTATCAGTAGCGAAGTCTGACTATTGAGTTGACGATACCCTCGGGGACTACTAAACTATCAGTAGCGAAGTCTGACTATTGAGTTGACGATACCCTCGGGGACTACTAAACTATCAGTAGCGAAGTCTGGCTTTTGAGTTGACGATACCCTCGGGGACTACTAAACTATCAGTAGCGAAGTCTGACTATTGAGTTGACGATACCCTCGGGGACTACTAAACTATCAGTAGCGAAGTCTGACTATTGAGTTGACGATACCCTCGGGGACTACTTAACTATCAGTAGCGAAGTCTGACTATTGAGTTGACGATATCCTCGGGGACTACTTAACTATCAGTAGCGAAGTCTGACTATTGAGTTGACGATACCCTCGGGGACTACTTAACTATCAGTAGCGAAGTCTGACTATTGAGTTGACGATACCCTCGGGGACTACTAAACTATCAGCAGCGAAGTCTGACTATTGAGTTGACGATATCCTCGGAGACTACTAAACTATCAGTAGCGAAGTCTGACTATTGAGTTGACGATACCCTCGGGGACTACTAAACTATCAGTAGCGAAGTCTGACTATTGAGTTAACGATACCCTCGGGGACTACTCTGACTATTGAGTTGACGATACCCTCGGGGACTACTAAACTATCAGCAGCGAAGTCTGACTATTGAGTTGACGATACCCTCGGGGACTACTAAACTATCAGTAGCGAAGTCTGACTATTGAGTTAACGATACCCTCGGGGACTACTCTGACTATTGAGTTGACAATACCCTCGGGGACTACTAAACTATCAGCAGCGAAGTCTGACTATTGAGTTGACGATATCCTCGGGGACTACTAAACTATCAGTAGAGAAGTCTGACTATTGAGTTGACGATACCCTCGGGGACTACTAAACTATCAGCAGCGAAGTCTGACTATTGAGTTGACGATACCCTCGGGGACTACTAAACTATCAGTAGCGAAGTCTGACTATTGAGTTGACGATACCCTCGGGGACTACTCTGACTATTGAGTTGACGATACCCTCGGGGACTACTAAACTATCAGCAGCGAAGTCTGACTATTGAGTTGACGATACCCTCGGGGACTACTTAACTATCAGTAGCGAAGTCTGACTATTGAGTTGACGATATCCTCGGGGACTACTTAACTATCAGTAGCGAAGTCTGACTATTGAGTTGACGATACCCTCGGGGACTACTTAACTATCAGTAGCGAAGTCTGACTATTGAGTTGACGATACCCTCGGGGACTACTAAACTATCAGTAGCGAAGTCTGACTATTGAGTTAACGATACCCTCGGGGACTACTCTGACTATTGAGTTGACGATACCCTCGGGGACTACTAAACTATCAGCAGCGAAGTCTGACTATTGAGTTGACGATATCCTCGGGGACTACTAAACTATCAGTAGAGAAGTCTGACTATTGAGTTGACGATACCCTCGGGGACTACTAAACTATCAGCAGCGAAGTCTGACTATTGAGTTGACGATACCCTCGGGGACTACTAAACTATCAGTAGCGAAGTCTGACTATTGAGTTGACGATACCGTCGGGGACTACTCTGACTATTGAGTTGACGATACCCTCGGGGACTACTAAACTATCAGCAGCGAAGTCTGACTATTGAGTTGACGATACCCTCGGGGACTACTTAACTATCAGTAGCGAAGTCTGACTATTGAGTTGACGATATCTTCGGGGACTACTTAACTATCAGTAGCGAAGTCTGACTATTGAGTTGACGATACCCTCGGGGACTACTTAACTATCAGTAGCGAAGTCTGACTATTGAGTTGACGATACCCTCGGGGACTACTAAACTATCAGTAGCGAAGTCTGACTATTGAGTTGACGATACCCTCGGGGACTACTAAACTATCAGCAGCGAAGTCTGACTATTGAGTTGACGATACCCTCGGGGACTACTAAACTATCAGTAGCGAAGTCTGACTATTGAGTTGACGATACCCTCGGGGACTACTAAACTATCAGTAGCGAAGTCTGACTATTGAGTTGACGATACCGTCGGGGACTACTAAACTATCAGCAGCGAAGTCTGACTATTGAGTTGACGATACCCTCGGGGACTACTAAACTATCAGTAGCGAAGTCTGACTATTGAGTTGACGATACCCTCGGGGACTACTAAACTATCAGCAGCAGTATCAGCCAAATGCTTTAAATATGATAAATGGGGAATGTGTCCATTGTGCACAGATGATGCCCTCACTTGCATATAATGCTATCAAAGGAAATAACACAAGAACTATAAAAGTAACGCTACATACATGTGTACTTTATTGTGGTTATTAATATTGAGTATGCCTTTCATTAAACTTAGTTGAGGCACACTTACTAAGAGAATCGAAACGACAAATCCAGCATTATTTCCATTTGTAATGGAGCATAACTCAGCAGAACAGTAATGCCACCAAAGTTCAAACTTCATCTGTGTTTTGTGATAATAAGCATTGTGTAAAAGTTTCATATTATTTAGTTGAGGCAAACTAAAGTTCGAGAACGGAAACAAAAAAATCATCAATTTTCCATTTAAGGAATGACTGTAATATTTTTTCTGTCTATGAAGAAATAACATAAAAAATTTGGTGCACACTGAATAACGCGCGTAGCGGGTTATTTAACAGTGTGCACCACATTTTTATGTTATTTCGAATAGACAGAAAAAATATTACAGTCATTTCTTATAATTTAATTCTAAATTCCATTTTAAACTGTAGAAAACCATGAAAAAACGTTGATGACGTCACGGTCACATGACTTAATTATGTCTATGAGCTCATAACAAAATAACGTCAGCCAATCAGAAGACGCGTTACATCCAAAATTAAATTATTTATAAAGGGACATACAATGTAACTCTAGAACTGCAAAAGTGACGCTACCATGCAAAATTCAAACGTGGTCTATGCTTTTAGGTAATTAGCATTGTGTATACGTTTCATAACATTTGGTTGAGGCAAGCTAAAGTTAAAAAATGGAAACCCCCAAAAAAATCAGCATTTTTTTTTATGTGTAAAGAAGTTGGAGAAAGGAAATCAGTTTTGGGACGTACGTACAGACGGACAAGAGTAAAACTTACTTCCCACTCCTCTACGGTGGGGGCATAAAAAAATCATACTTTATGTGTATCGACCGTTCTTGGGCTGTAAAGCCATTCAATGTCGTTAAACACTTCCATCATCATATAGATTGTAGGCGTCCGGAGCGCTTTTCTGAATTTTTCTTTCATTAGAAAATTGATGCAGCTTATTTATTTGAGGAGTCCGACCCATCCTCTTCAACAAAAGGATAGATCATCCGGTATTTTTCTAGAAAATTCGTTCTTTTACAAGGGAACTTAAAGTTTATCAAAATTTAAATTGTTTGTTTGTTTAATTAAAAAAAAAGTGTATTGGTTAATACCTTAAAGTATCATTGAACCGTAAACAAGTAAACATAATAATTACATGTAGGCACACTATTAATAGACAAATCACATAAGCAAAATTATAAGACAAGTATACAAATAATTACCATATTAAATCAAAGGCGGGATGAATAAATAATGAGAAACTCCAAAAAGGATACTACCAAAAATGGACTAAACATAAAAAGGTTCAAAAGATACAAAGACAAATAAA
Source organism: Mytilus galloprovincialis (assembly GCF_965363235.1). Lineage (NCBI taxonomy): Eukaryota > Metazoa > Mollusca > Bivalvia > Mytilida > Mytilidae > Mytilus > Mytilus galloprovincialis. The sequence goes on along the minus strand of NC_134845.1, from coordinate 73,934,674 downwards.
ATGACTAAAGAGTTCAGGTTTACGCCATACAGGTACGATTTTAATAGAAAGATGAAATTGGATGGGTTTGTTGGACCATGAATCAGGTTTAACCCCGTCCTCTTTAGTGTCTGTACCAAAATCCCTCTACCGTGTTTTTGTTTGCATGTCTAGATCGAGTTTGCTTAGTTGCGGGGGATTTGCAAAAAATAATTAATTATTTAAGCTATCTACGTAAAAGCAATATATATGTTTCACCTTGTACAGCTTTCAGCAAAGGCCGGATTAATACAAAATAGTAAATTATTTCAATCATGTAAATTATGAGATAGACGATTTTTTTTGCATTAGAAGTATTCATTTATAACTTTATATATATGCAGGTACATGTAACAAGAAAACATGCCTTCAGAGGTCGACATAGTCTACAACAATATCAGCTATTAAGAAGTTGTGCAGTTTTTACTGGTATGAAACAGATCTCCAGGAATAACAGATCGAGACCGCTATAAACCAGATCTCCAGCAATTTCTGATCCATAATGCTATAAGTCGATCATTTGCTGTCATACATTGTACTACATTCGAAGAAAATGGAGATTTTAGACCCAGAATATTGATTTGAGGAGCCGATAAATGCATTAAGCTTATTTTCCACCCATACTCGTTACATGTTGAACTGTTTTGTGCATATAACGTAACGTAAAAATTTGCATTTGTGTTCAATAGAAGAAGAAAATATATAGCAGATTTAATGAATGCTTAAAAAAAATATTTTTACTTGATAATAAACTGATCAATCACATTTAGCATATTTTTAATGGCTTAGTGTCACGAATGGTCTATGGTGTTTGTACATTGTACATTGCAAACGGTATTTAGTGTTCAACAGCTTAGTTCGAACCTTGTTGGAAATCAAAGAGCATGATTGCTCTGAGGGATACGATTGCCATTGTGTTCATTGATATTAGTATTATTCTCAAAGAATAATTCAACTGCACATGTAAAATGTACCTGTGTTCTCTGTTTGATTTACGTTATCTGAATAGTTTTTCAGCTTTAAAAAATAGCCAATCCTCGATACAAGTGTATGAACAATGTTATTATTGTGTTTTATTTTTGTACTATAAATTCCTAGTTTACTTTCCACAGTAGTCACTGAGGGTCAGAGAAGGTATCTCACTTCGTACCTTATCGTCTATTTTCCTACGTGAATTCTAGGAGGAACCCAATTTCTGATTCATTAAATATTTAATTTCCTTAAGGTCAGTGGGCATGACTCCTTTCCGTAAACATTCCTGTTTAAATTGTCATCGCTTTAAATATAATTCGACGTCTATCAACAGAACGAGATGTTTTTTTTCTCGATGTATCGTGGTATTGACGGAAGTATAAGGGCGGCAGCTCGAAGCGATAATATGGAAGACCTCCATGTCGGCTGAAGGGGTGTTCTAGTTACACCTTTACATTTATTTTAATTTGAATGTTGCACATGATTTAAAATTATGCAACAACAATAGCCCTCATGCAATAGCAGACAGACATAGAAGGGATCTCATGAGTTTTAAATTAATTGACGGAGTGGGGAATCCAGAGCAACCTTTCAGTCTGATACATGTGTACCCCTGGAGGTCAAGAAAACTATACGCATGCGCATCATTACCTAAACAAACCCTAGACTTGTGATTTGTAGCAAGGACGAATATTAAATGTTAATCAAACGACCTAGATGGTTCTTCATTTCTTTATGGAAGTTCAATATCAAATATCAGTTTCATAACGGTGACATATAAGAAAAACTCCACTTCAGTTCTTAGCTAAAGGAAATAGCTTTATCGGAATTCGGAGAACTCTCGCATTTTAACAAAACTGCGGAATTCCCTCTGTGACTTGTTTCTAAATATATAAAAACACTAAATATAAATACTGCTTAATTCTGATTTTCCGTGTTGAAAAAACACGCATATATATAAATAAAGGCAACAGTAGTATACCGCTGTTCAAAACTCATAAATCTATGGACAAAAAACAAAATCGGGGTAACAAACTAAAACTGAGGGAAACGCATTAAATATTAGACGAGAACAACGACACAACATTAAAATGTAACACACACAGCAACGGACTAATCATTGTATAAGACGAGGGAAATATCGAAACATGAAGATTATGAGAAAAACATTATAGGAAAGTTGTTTAAATTCAATACTTTTGTTTGTTTTTACCTTTTAAAGCAAGACAATATTAAGAATCTGAGATGTTCCTTAAAATTTAAAACAAAACGGTGGACGTGAGGGCCTGGGCAAAATTTGAAAGGAGTCAATGGTAAAAGTCTACAGATTGCTTAACAGCAATCGTATCTCAAAAATCGCGAAATGCAGAAATACATAATTAGTACGAATACATGTTAAGCTAGGTTCACACTGCCGATCAGATCAACTCGATGAACCAGATTGTCCAAATTTCCACAACCAAGCTCAACCAAAGTCTTAATCAGGCCTGTTTACGACTTCTACCCGACCGCTATCCGACTGTACACGACATTTACTCGACAATTCACGACCCCATCAGGACTCCATCACGACAACACAATGAATACTTATTCAATAATTCCGATCCATGCACGATATTTCCTCGACTAGCTAGACCAAATCAACTTTTTCACGATCTCAGTCTGATCTTGACCAGACCAGATCGACCTGATTGTATATGGGTCGTAGGGATAATCGGGAATGCACAATATTAGTATAGAAACGTTCGAAACTTTTATTCCTCGCCGTTTCGGAGAGAGCATCACGTGTTATACCCTTCTCCGTCCGTACGTATGTGCGTACGTTCCTACAATATTAATTTCCGTTCTCTAATTTTATTTTGCCTCAACCACATTTTATGTAACGCCGTATACAGAATGTTGTATTACCATAAAACACAGTTCAAAAGCGAATTTGGGTGGCCGTTCTTGCGTAATTACCCTTTATATTTGTTATATATGATAGCTTGGGTATTATCAGTGTCCCATGGACACATTTTCCGTATGTTTGGTTATATTCAATAGAAGGTCCGAGTAAAATCATACTTTTAAAATATCTATATAGAAATAAAGCAATTGGATTTGTGGGCAAGGTGGTTAGAGCTCAGAGAGACAGATTAATAGCTGTAACGGAGCTTGGGGAGTGAAAAGAAGACAACAAGAAGGTGTAGACAGCAAAGGGCGACGAGAAATCTAGGTGAGGCAGTGGCTGACACGCCGACCACATGTGGGCAGTATGAGAGACTTGTACAAACTTAAAAAAGAGGAACCCATGCTTATAAAACTTCCTCGTAGTTGACACTGGTATGTAATGATAGTTGTATTGCTCTTTTTTGGAAATGACACCACAAAATGAGATTTGTCACTGGATTAGTACTTATGTTAGATAACAATATACATAAACTAGCTTTACCATCCCCTTTTCCTTGCTTTTTACAGATAAAGCATACTGCTTGTGTAATATATGTGCATTAGTATGTAATCAGTATTTTTCATAGATTTGATATCCAGTAGTTGAATGGTTAAAGATACTTCTTTCTTTTTTCTGTATGGCAACAACCTGCATGTATTTGCTTAAACATTGCAAAAAGAGGGCAAAGATGTCACATACTACCCCAAAATTTTACCCAAAGTAGAATTTTAATCCCCTGGAGTGATACCTTTTCTGAAACTGTTTACAACTTTACATATATCTATCAAGAGATCAAGAGTGCATTTCTTTCTAACCAAAGTTAAGTAAACGTCGAGTAGAAACAAATGCACCGTTTAATCGGAGTTTGCTGACCCTGTTTGAACTGTCAACCAGATGCTCCGCAGGGCGTAGCTTTATACGACCGCAGAGGTTGAACCCTGAACGGTTGGGGCAAGTATGGACACAACATTCAAGCTGGATTCAGCTCTAAATTTGGATTGTGATTAAATAGTTGACACAGCATAGGTTTCTGACACAGAATGAATGTGTTCTAATGAACTTAAAATTTTTGTTTTCTCTTAGAGCAATTCACTATGCTGTTGAATATTAATCCTCTCAAAAAAATGTTTGAAGAAATTTTCTTTTTTATTTATGAAATTTCAAATGAGAAAAATTGAACCCAATTTTTTTAATCACAATCCCCTTTCCCTTATTCCAAAACTAATCTCAATTAAAATTTCTAATGGAGTTTGCAACAATAACTACTCATTTAAATACATCATAAAATATTAAGATGTAAAAAAACTGCTTGTTATCACTGAATGGTAAAGATTATTTTAATTTATCAGTTGGTAGTAAAAAGTGAATATACATTGTATATTGTATATAACAAAGATTTAAGTTGATTCTGGACAAAGAAAGATAACTCCAATTTAAAAAAAATCTTGCTATTGCACAATATTTTGCAATAAGATATTTCTTGCTTACTATTCTGGACAAAGAAAGATAACTCTAATTAAAAAAAAATTTGCTATTTCACAATATTGTGCGATTAGATATTTCTTGCCATTGCGCAATACTGTGCAATTGAAAAGACTTGCTATTGCACAATACTTAATATAATAATTTTAGATCCTGATTTGGACCAACTTGAAAACTGGGCCCATAATAAAAAATCTAAGTACATTTTTGGATTCAGCATATCAAAGAACCCCAAGATTTCAATTTTTGTTAAAATCAGACTAAGTTTAATTTTGGACCCTTTGGACTTTAGTGTAGACCAATTTGAAAACAGGACCAAAAATGAAGAATCTACATACACAGTTAGATTTGGTATATCAAAGAACCCCATTTATCAATTTTTGATGAAATCAAACAAAGTTTAATTTTGGACCCCGATTTGGACCAACTTGAAAACTGGGCCAATAATCAAGAATCTAAGTACATTTTTAGATTCAGCATATCAAAGAACCTAACTGATTCATTTTTTGTCAAAATCAAACTAAGTTTAATTTTGGACCCTTTGGACCTTAATGTAGACCAATTTGAAAACGGGACCAAAAGTTAAGAATCTACATACACAGTCATGACAGTTAGATTCGGCATATCAAAGAACCCCAATTATTCAATTTTGATGAAATCAAACAAAGTTTAATTTTGGACCCTTTGGGCCCCTTATTCTGTTGGGACCAAAACTCCCAAAATCAATACCAACCTTCCTTTTATGGTCATAAACCTTGTGTTTAAATTTCATAGATTTCTATTTACTTAAACTAAAGTTATTGTGCGAAAACCAAGAATAATGCTTATTTGGGCCCTTTTTTGGCCCCTTATTCCTAAACTGTTGAAACCAAAACTCCCAAAATCAATCCCAACCGTTCTTTTGTGGTCATAAACCTTGTGTCAAAATTTCATAGATTTTTATTAACTTAAACTAAAGTTATAGTGCGAAAACCAAGAAAATGCTTATTTGGGCCCTTTTTGGCCCCTAATTCCTAAACTGTTGGGACCAAAACTCCCAAAATCAATACCAACGCTCCTTTTGTGGTCATAAACCTTGTGTTAAAATTTCATAGATTTCCATTCACTTTTACTAAAGTTAGAGTGCGAAAACTAAAAGTATTCGGACGACGACGACGACGCAGACGACGACGCAGACGACGACGCCAACGTGATAGCAATATACGACGAAAATTTTTTCAAATTTTGCGGTCGTATAAAAACGCATGCACAGTTTGTTGTTATTTGAACTTACTAGTATTACGCGGGGGAAAAGGTGTATGCAAACTTTGCAAAAGTATGTTAGAAACAAATTATCAAAACATGTGCACGCTGAACTGTTTGTATCGCTAATGTAAGAACGATTTCGTTCTAAATAAAAAAAAATATTTGTCTTTTGTCTCCTTTTTGTGTGAAACTAAGTAAAAAAGTTCGAATTAAAACAGTAATGTGACCTATAGTTGTTACTAATCATTTCTATGTCATTTGGTGTTCTGTGAAGAGCTGTCTCGTTGGCAATTGTACTACATCTTTTTTTTTATTTAAGAATTGAATGCTTCTTTTTGTAAATTCATTGGGGTGTAAAAGCGTTGACCGAAGTATATTTTGTATGAAGCGCGGAAGCGCTTTATTCTAAAAATGTGCGCACGTTCAACGCTTTTACAACCCTATGAAGTTACAAAAAGAAGCATTCAATACTTATAATTACATTTTTTAGCTATGATCAAGAAAACACGAATTTTATATTGTTTTATTTAATTCACCTGTGCATTTTATTGTGGGACCACGTGTTATCATGAATGAAAGGTTTTATTGGGTGATGCAATTGCTTACGGAATAACACGTGATGTGCAGTTAGCCAATCAGAATAAAGTATTGTAATGAAACATACATCTAATGTAATTATATACTAGTACAAACATTTCTAGACAAACGAAAAAATACAGACAGACAAAACAGAAAATATCCCATAAAACAGGTAAATATAATCTTGATCGATGCTCTTATAAACCAACTTCGAAAGATAACTTAGTCGTCAGCAGTCTAATAATGAATGTTATTGCTCAATTACTTTCGTATTTTAAAAATTCGCCGGTGCCAAAATTGCAGGATATTCTTCTCTTACGGAACACCTGACTTCGTCCCAGGTTTTTGTTGGGTTATGTGTTGCTAAGTTTAAGTTTTCTATGTTATGTATGTTATGTGGCTTGCTGTTTGTCTTCTCGTCGTTTTTTTTTTTGCTATGTCCGAGTCGCTTTGTTTTCGACCTTTGAGTTGGATTGGTCCTATGGTGTCTTTTGCCTCTCTTTTAAAATGTTACCTCTACTTGAAAAAGTAAAGACATGTACTGTACATAGAGGAATTTTTGTACAGTTAAATACGATGTTGCCAATACATTTTTGCGGAGACAGAGTTATGAGAGTTTATCAGATCTGCACACACTTTTAGAGAATCGTGTAGCAATCATGTGTTCTCGAGTATGGGCAAGTAGAGATCGAAGAGTGGTCGAATGTGGTCGCGAAGGGATCGGGTATTGGTCGAGTTGGTCTGGGATAATAAATATAGAAGTCGTAGTGATCTTGAAGAGATCGGACATTGGTCGAGATAATCTGAAAATAATCGGACTTTAGTCGAGCAAAGGTCGAAATGATCGAGTACTGATCGGTAATTCTTTTGTATTCCGACCGAACTCGATCTCTACACAATCCTTTCCCGATCAATTCGACCGCTACTCGACGAATTCTCGATCTCCTCTCGAGTGGCTTGCTTTTCGGTCCTTACTCGATTGTTTTTGACATGTCAAAAACTCTCGGGTAGAAAGTCAGATCGATGAAGAGCAAGATAGACTATCCCGAACATTCTTGTCGATTGAGTCAGACCAGTCTCCCGATCACGTTATTTGTCTTGATCGGGCTTGATCGAGTTGATCTGATCGACAGTGTGAACCTAGCTTATTATCCATTTTACTAGACTGACACGCTGAGCCAGATTTGTTACATGCTAGTTCACAAGGTACAATGTTACCGCCCATAAAACCTTACCCGGGACACATTATACTAACTCCGAGCCGAAAAGTCTTTGTTCTTACTCTAAGTGTCGCGTGCTTAGCGGATAATCAGTAAATATCAATGTTTAAATCTTTGGTTTGACCTCGCCGACCCGACTACATACAACCACTCGCACTCGAAGCGTTCCTACCACGATCATACTGATGTGGTCTGAAATCTAGGTATTTTATAAACATGTAATACTAGTAACTTTAAAATCACGTGAAAACGTCTTGACCAATCATAATTTTAATGAAGACAATAATGAAATATGAGTGATGGTAATATATACACGAGAATGCATTATGGTTGATTTGAAAAGAAAGGACATATGATACAGAAACATAATACAGCATACATACTACTTATTACATAATACAGCATACATACTACTTATTACATAATACAGCATACATACTACTTATTACATATTATTTCAAGATAACCTTTCCTTCAAAGAATTTCTTGTCATTTTAACCATGGTCTCTATCTCCGTGTTTGTTGGAAGTAACTGTTTTAAATCCTCAGCACATGAACGAATATCTACTGCCATTATACTGTGGTCACGTAATTGTTCCTCATTTACGTGGTGTATGGAAAGTAATGTTTGATACTTCTCTCTTTCTGCAAATTGAACGATGGAGCTCCACTTTGACGTAGTGTGAAATGGTCTGTGTTTTAGACAAATCCTACCCCAAAACGCTACCCATTGTAAAAATGACGTTTCTATTTCCCAGAAACCATCAAGCAAGTTTCCAATAGATATGCACTCTTTCATTAAAGTATCCATATTTGATTGACATTTCTTTAACAGTTTGTTCGTTTCATCGCATGCACGTCGTGTCATAACATCATACATTTTCTTTGACCCCTTGGCTGTAATTTTACCACCTGCAGCAAGCAGGCCACCTGTAAAACAATAATATCTCTACAGCACAATGTCAAAAGTGAAACATTGTTTAACGGTTCGTTTATATATACCGTATTGCATGCTGACTTGTATTATACACATGTGACATACGCCTATCAGAAACATGTTATCCGGGATTCCCGAATGCAAAGTTTCGATAAGAGTTAAAAATTCTTATGCAGCTGAGATAATATATAAGTGAACGTGAATTTCCAGTAATATCCACAGGCACTTGTCTCAGATTTTTTTCCCTTACATACCTGAATATAACAAGGTTATATTAAGGTATATAGGAAAACTATTTCTGAGACAAGTGCCTGTGTTATATTTAAGAATTGAATGCTTCTTTTTGTAAATTTATTGGGGTGTAAAAGCGTTGACCGAAGTACATTTTGTATGAAGCGCGGAAGCGCTTCATTCTAAAAATGTACGCACGGTCAACGCTTTTACAACCCTATAAAGTTACAAAAAGAAGCATTCAATACTTATTATTACATTTTTTAGCTATGATCATGAAAACACGAATTTTATATATTTTATTATTTAATTCACCTGTGCACTTTATTGTAGTTATCATGAATGAAAAGTTGTATTGAGCATTGCAACTGCTTACGAAATAACACGTGATGTGCAGTTAGCCAATCAGAATAAAATATTATAATGAAACATACATCTAATGTAATTATTAGGGTATATAGGGGAAAAAATCTGAGACAAGTGCCTGTGGTAATATCCCATATAAACAAACTGTCATAAAAAACAAGAGAAAAACTGCTTCAAAATTTAGTCGTCATTATTGATTCGACCCAACGAATCTTTTAATTTCGTTTGATATTCATGACACCTTAAACGTTGACTTTACAATTATAGTTGACGTGTTTTTCTTTAAGGTCACCAGTGGCGGATCCAGGTGGGGGTTCCGGGGGGTTGGAACCACCTTTTTTTTTGGCCGATCAATGCATTTGAATGGGAGCATATAGTTGGAACCCCCCTTTTTAAAATGGCTGGATCCGCCACTGGTCAACAATAAGTCAATGCAGATTCTTATCATTCAGGAATTACTAAAGTAAAGGCGACTTTAGTTTGATGTGGGTTCTGATCGGTTGCTGAGTAAAGTGGCTATAAAGGTTTAATTGGCTAGAATGAGAGATTGAATTGGGTATGGATGATGATCGTCTTACTCTTAACAGGAGAATATGTATATGTATGCGGGAAAAAAAAACACACAGTATATTGTTTTGTGTTGACCCAACTTTTGATACTGCAAAGTTCATACCTCTTTATACTAGATAAACTTACCGTATGATTTCCTCAAAATAGTATAAGCATAAATCAAATGTATTTTCAGCAATGTGGAATTTCTAAGTTATTTATTGTCTGGATACTATTTACTCTCCATGATTTATTGATAAAACTTTATTTTCAAAATATATCTAAGTATCTTTTATATATATCTGAAATTTCTTCGAATGAAATAACTATATGTAGTAGCTGTGCATTTTTAAAACATTCCTAGATTTATTAACCTGTAGGTATCAGAGATGCTCCGAATGAAAACGGTGCTAAAAGTAAACCAACACCTGCCAACCCTGCTCCCAAAATAAAGGCCTTCGATCCTCCATAACCAGCACCTCGAGCTATTTTGTGATAATGATCGAGTTCCATTGATATTTTTGTCATCTTTTCAACGGATTCCTCTGCAACTGAAACCCAACTTCTCAGAGCATTGTCCAAATTTTCCAATCGATCAAACACTTTTGATGGATGTCTTTTAATTTTCCTAAAATAACAACAAGTAAAGTTAATATTATTTTGTATAATGTTCATTTTTTACTCGGTTCAAGAGAAAATGAAAATCGGAAAAACATACAATTGAATTCAATAAATGTACACATAATCTTTATTAATTTTTTGGGGAAAGACAGATACAATATTACATAGAAAGTAACGCTGTCATCAAAAGCATGCCAAGGAATCCTAGCTAAAAATCCCGGTGGACCTCCTACGGCACCCATTAGTAGATACAGATTTATTCAACAAATGAAATTAATTTATGACCTTTATGTACGTCTCGCTAAAGAACACGACCATATATACCAAATGGTCAATATTAATCATCCATGTAATTTGCTCTATGGGATATTTGATCATATTAATTTGCAGAATTTCAACGGAGGCAATTTCTTGGCATGCATTCGCCTATAGTGTCCTTCAGTATCACTTCCTCTTAAGTTTTTAATAAGAATTATGACACGTGACATTGCTGCAATAATTACTAAGAGATACCTCACTTGAGCTCCGCTGCAGTCAAAACTCCCTCCAGAAGTCATTTCTCTCCATTTTCGTTCCACTACAATACGAATAATGTTATTATAATTTACACAATCATTGGTCAACTTTTTCCCTTGGTTGTTTGACTATACGTAGTTTAATTTGTTCAATTTCTGATACATGTGTACTGTCCTACAGAGCTAAATATCATCAACAAAACATAGAAAATACAAATTTTTCAAATAAATTTGTCACTCCATTAATAATTTTGTTAGTTGATAATTACCACATTTGTTTTTGCTATTAAAAGGTCTACAACTCAACAACCAGCTAAAATCGTGAAGATGGAATTTGATCTTCATTTAGTCACAGGATACAACATATATATAAAGAACTGATTTCGTCAAAGTGTTTTTATGTTGAATGAACAGACAATGTTTGGCAACCGAAAGCCCGCCGCACGTCCCCAAATCAATAACCGATTTTCCGGTTTATAACATTAACTTTGAGTGCTATATGTAACTCAAAACAGAATTTATATCAGTTGTCCTTTTCACTAAAACACGAACCTGTAATAGAAATCTGATGAAAGCAGTTTGAGAAAGACGATGGAACCAGTTAAAGAGAGACGACGGATACAGTTTGAGAGAGACGACGGAACCAGTTATAGAGAGATGATGGAACCAGTTATAGAGAGATGATGGAACCAGTTATAGAGAGATGATGGAACCAGTTATAGAGAGACGATGGAACCAGATATAGAGAGATGATGGAACCAGTTATAGAGAGACGATGGAACCAGTTATAGAGAGACGATAGAACCAGTTATAGAGAGACGATGGAACTAGTTATAGAGAGATGATGGAACCGGTTATATAGAGACGATGAAACGAACCAGTTATAGAGAGACGATGGAATAACTTATTATTTACCTTCTTCTTCTTCCTCCTCGTTCATTCTGGGAAATTCTGGACAATATTTTTGTCTTAACTTTCAGTTGTGATGAAAGGTCGTCTCTAAAATGTCAAGGAATAAAATACAAACTTGTGTAATTATCTTCTGGTTAAGAGTTATGAGAGACTATAAAACATTATAAATATGGTATATGACACATACGACATTGAGATTTTATTAAAGTAGAAATACATTTTATATATATGGAAGTTGACATAGATGTATCATAACATAATTGGCAGAAAAGGTTTTGTTTATGCCGATTCACATTACCAACATTCTCAGTACAGACAAACATGCACATTGAAGATTAATCCTGATAGTACATAGAATAGATATGCGACAAACACAAATAAATTAAACAGGAGTCCCACCACTTGTTATATATAAATACCGGATAGCAAAACACAAGGTTAACAACAAGAATTACTCTCTACTTTTAAGATCTATGCATGTTATCAGAGACTATAAAACAATTTTGTATGATACAAATATGTTAACTAGCATGTCTTGAGTATAACATTTATTTCTGCTTTATAAAAATCTCAGTGCAGATTTTTTTCAGTGTGAAATATCAATATATCAGGGTTTATAGGACGCGACGGAAAGGACGATTTGCTTTCCTGTTTTTTTTTTTTTTTTTTTATTATTTTTCTCACGTTAGTGATGTTTCTTTTACATCGATCCGGGTAATCTTGTCAATCTTTTAAATAAAATTATTCCAAAAGGTTACTGATTCAACTGTGGAATTAGATCTTTGACTATTGTTTATATTGGTATAAATATTGATTTTATAATCAGTAAATACAACCATACTTAAATATTATTGTTATACACATATCCACATTCACATAAATACAAATACGAATCTTAACTGGACCCCTGCTGTTGTTTCAATCTTATCTACACAAGTCGAAGTATCAATCAGCGGGTGGCCAGTTAAATACGAATCATACAAGTCATTATGAGGTTTCCCTGTGGAGTCTTTTCTACAATCATTGAAAGTCGGTGGCTCGTACCATGGAAGTATTATATTGACAATATAATACTTCCATGCTCGTACATATACGTTGATATCATAGACTATAGATAATAGTGGATGGATTTACCCATGGATAGAACATTGTAGAAACAAGTACCTGTGACAAAATTATGTCACTTTAGGCCCTGGTCACAACGAACCCACGACATATCTACTATGCAGCTCCACGACATGATTTTTTTTCAAATCGCGGTCATCTGTGATCGTCGTACGACAGTCGCACCATATTTAATGCACCGTGTGTCGTGGGACGAAAATTGGACATGCACCTTTTCTGCTCTACGATTTTTTGTCGTGTTACTGTCTTGTGGCTGTCGTGAGAGTGTCTTACCACAGTCGTGGGACCGGCGTGCGATAAACACATTGTCATGGGTACCAATATAAACCATTCTAATAATCAAAATAATCGTACGACCGTCGCACGACAATCTCATGACTGCGCAAGACACTCGTGATACAGTCGCACGATTGTCTCACGAATACCAAATTTCGTACGACCGGCTCGCACAACATTAATTATCTGTCCTACGACAGTGGTACGTTCGTCATATGTTCGTTTTATTAGGGAGAATAAAATTCGGCGGGAATGAATGATTGGAAAAAATATACAGTAGCAGTTTAAAGAGGATGGTTATTCTACAAGAACGATAACGCTTTGTGACAGAATATAAGTTCCCCCATAATATTTTTTTCAGAATATTAGTATGATTAGTATGGATAATCTCGGGGGGCCACTTCAAACTTTTTTTGGTAGGGGTGAGCGCTGAGACATCAAATACCCCACCCTTTTCATATATTTTGTTAATCAAAAATATATACCTTGTCATATATTAATTAACAAATAGTTGGATTTATTGCATCTATCACTGGCATCAGTGGAAATACCACATCAGAATAAATACAGTATAATTGGTTTGACAAATAACTGATGCATTTACGACTGTGGTTTAACCGCATCAAGAATAAATACGGACATCTGGTTAGTTTCAGATACTTATGATATAATCAAGCAAGTGATAATAGCAACCTATTGATATATTTAATCTGAATTTCTCACCCTTTTCATATATTATAGAGCATGAAAAAGTGACCTATTCCAGCGGCTCATCCCTACCACTAATTATATAGCAAGTGGCCCCCCCGAGTGGATAATGTTTTATATAATAAAAGTTCCAGGAATCTTTGCTATATATATATATATGTGTGTATTATAAAAGTTCCAGGAATATTTGTTATATAATATAAAAGTTCTAGGAATATTTGTTATAGGCTATTAAAAAAGTTCCAGGCATATTGGAATATTGGGGTTATTATAAATGTTCCAGGAATAGTTATCCATGTTATCATGGTTATTAGAAAATTCAAGTTCTAGAAATATTTAATATATGATCAAAGTTCTAGGAATATATACTACAATATCCAAAATTATTTCTAGCTACAAATGTATGGAAGTAAATTTCCAATAATAAAGTACAGGTATTTTCATACCTTGTCTAGAAAAAGAGCCATCGTTTAAATATGTAAAAAAACTAATGTATTCCTCAGACTCTGTTCTTTGTAGGGCCTATGTACTACATCATGTTGCCATGGCGGTCGAGTTACATCAAACTTTCTGGTCAGGCCGGGTATTATGAAATCACAGAAAATTCAAGAACAAAATAATCCAGTAATCTGTAGTATTGTTGTCAAGAAATACACAAGTAAATTCACTAATCTATTTATTAAAATTCCATTCCGGACACTATTTACATAACATACAGTTTACAAAAATGTATAATTGAAATATTCATTAGCAAATTACTTTCACACGGTATAAAATCGGCAACTGTGTCTAATACTGTACACACACAAAAACCCACGCATAGCGTCCAATTCTATGCGGACAAAACCACGCAACAGTGTCCAATACTGTGCGGACAAAACCACGCTTCAGTGTCCAATACTGAGCGGAACCACGCAACAGTCTCCAATACTGTGCCGACAAAACCACGCATCAGCGTCCAATCCTGAGCGGAACCACGCAACAGTCTCCAATACTGTGCGGACAAAACCACGCATCAGCGTCCAATACTGAGCGGAACCACGCAACAGTGTCCAATACTGTGCGGACAAAACCACGCATCAGCGTCCAATACTGAGCGGAACCACGCAACAGTGTCCAATACTGTGCGGACAAAAAGAATATAAGAAATAATAATAATTCCAAAGCTATCAGTAATTTGCTAAGATATATCTAAAAATGTTATGAAGTGCACCTAGAATAACCAAAATCCTTTTTAAATAACTTTTCACATTGTATTGTTCTTAAATGTCTTGCCTTCAATCCTCTCTAAATACTAAACACAGAGGGCTCTTATATATACCTATGATCTCCAAATATTCTCCAAATATTCTCCAACTGACCTAAATATTCTCCAAATATTCTCCAACTGACCTAAATAATCTCCAAATATTCTCCAACTCTTTGTTTACAAAAATAAAACATATAAATCATATAAAAGTATTTACTATGTGACCTTGGAGAAAAATGCTATCTTAATCTCTTATAGCAGGATAGCCATTTCACTTAATGACTTTAACAGACGATAACCAAAACGTTAATATGACAAAATTAATTACAGTGGACATAAAATAACACTTGCACAATGTCATGTGAGGTGAACATTAATTAGGATGTAATCTGGTGTAAAAAATCAAATGACACTCTTTCTTTAAAGGAACAAATATTATGAAACCATATGATGTTTTAGTTCCAGGAAAATATCTTATTAAGGTTGAATTAATATTATGTAATTTTTGTTCAAAAGAACTTTCGTTATCCATAGTTTGTTCCAGCAGGGGGAACTAGTATTATGCGGAACAAATATGGGTCATTTTCAAAAAATGTCGAATTTTGAAATTGAAAAAATTATTAAAAGTTACTTATTCAAACAACCCTCTACATAAGCAAATCAAAACAAACAGTACATTAAGAACAACATATTAAAAGATGCAATCTTAATGATGTCATACAAGAATATCTTGAAACATTTTTTGATCGGTGGTACATTATTTTGTCTATCCTGTTACCATTTTCAAAAGATATTTTGGGTTATTAAGAAAAGGTTTAGATCAAATGTTAAGCTTGTTTTACGTAGTCTATTAGATGGTTTTCAAGAGAATAAACTTATATATATATTCATTCTGTAATATAATAGATTATTTGCCAATTTTCCAGGTTGTACTGAAAAATGCCTCTAAAAATTGGTTTTCAAAGGTTGTAAAAATTACCACAAGTAATGCAAGTCTAAGATAGCAATTTATATTGTTCGGCATTTTTTCACCCTTTCAAATAAACCCAACATCAGGTAAATCTTTTATAAGTTAGTTCACTTTTCTCTTTATTTCATTGGTAACAGGGACGTACGTTTCTGATATATCACTATACAAAAGTCTATCCTGTTACCTTTTTGTCTATCCTGTTACCGATATCAGTATTGCACCTGCGAATGCTTAATTGGGAAGATTAAGACGTTATAACCTTAAGATGAGTTCAAACAACGAAATATTTCATTCGTTTTGCAGCTATATGTTAAGATAAAGAAATTAACGACGTTTTTGTCTACAATTGTCTATCCTGTTACTGTAACCATAGCAACCATAGTAACAGGATAGACATAACAGGATAGACAAATTTCTTCGTTTTTGATTCCTGTTGTGAAATAACTACTCCCTTTGGTGAAGTGATTATGTTTTTCTATTGTGAATTTGGTTTCCAGCACGTAATTGCACTTTTTACAAGTATAATGTTGGTGTAATTAATCAAAATTGGTGGTAACAGCATAGACATGAAAAAAAGTACGCTCTATTTTTTTGACTTAATGTCTTGAAATTTCTTTTCTCTACAATGCCGTTCAAGAAAAGAGGCGTTTTAAATGTAAAGATTACTTTGCACGTTTGAGATCAACACTGACTGATTCAATATTCATAGGGAGAATTATTTAATGGCTGATTTAAGTAGCGGTAACAGGAAAGACATGAACCTCCTGTACGCTGATTCAATTTAGTTTGTAGATAATATGTTACATACAATGATAAAGAAGCTACGATTTTTCGTTAGTGTAATATTTAACGTTCTTAAAAAGTCCCTTTTGCAGATATCAAGGCGATCAGAAAATTGCAAAAAAATCATTTGAAATGTGTTTTTCTGACAATGTACGCAGACAAATACCCCTAAAATCGGTCTTAAATGCAGTTTAATCTTATCAAAATAGATGTAAGGTGTGTTTATTATTAATGTTCTGAATCCCAAATCCGACAAGCTTTCATTTAAACCATTACAACTGAAATTTCCATTAGAAATAAAAATTTTAGCATGGGTGTACTGAAAATTCGACATTTTTTGAAAATGACCCATATATGTTCACACCCTCACACTCACATCACTAACCCAATAGATCAGGCCAACTTTATATCACTAGTAGTTAGGATCCAAACGCGCGAGTGACCCACGACTGCTGTGCGACAGTCGAACGACAGTTGCACGACAATGACACGAGAGTGACACAATAGTAACACGCGCACCCCATGACATGAAAACCTAAAAACATAGCCCCAAACAACTCACGATTGTCGCAAGACTGACGTGCGACAAACCCTCGACAAAACTGTTGTAACCGGGGCTTAAAGCCCATATTGTTCAATGATTTTTTTTACATAGAAAAGGTGAATAGCACTTACCCATTTTCACAATCTCTCCTCGAAAGTACACGTCAACATTAGTAAATAAACAAATATATGCTATTTATAAATTAGTACACACTATTTACCTGTATTTATATGAAATAACATGAATAAGTTAGAGTTGTCTTTCTTTCAATATGTTATACTTTCACTGATCGCCTGACTTTGCTTTGTAGTTTACAATGAATGAGTTCTCGAAGTGTTTTTTTTTTTTAATATTTCAGAGAGAATGGACATGGGGCTAGGATTCTATTACCAAATTTAATCGCAGCGCATCTTGTAGAGTATTGGAAATCATGATATTGGTTATATAACTATCTGTACATTTTCATTGCTTATTCAGTTCAGGGTTCAAACACTGAACGTGGTAGTTTGTTCGACTAAAAAATATGTTTGACAGTTTCCCAGCCGGAGGTCAGTAGTTTTGTCCAGGCACTCCAGCTTTCTTCACCATAAAAATCTGGCCGCCAAGAAATAGCAAAACTGAAATTTATCAAAGTGGCGTAAAAGACCAGGGACTTTCTATTCTTAGTATAGAAAGTCCCCGAAAAGACCAACAATAACTAAATTTATCATTCTATATTTCAGGGGTTTCACACACAGATCTTATTTTTGTCAAACAAGGGTATATTCATTAGAAATTGAAATTTGACAATAGCTATTTCTAGCATCGTATAATCAATCAATCAAATCAAATATTTTATTGTCATATAAACTTTACAGTTTGTGACCAACATATATTAACACAATAAACATACATATTAAACATACACAATAACAACAGCATCAACATGTTTTAACAATAAATAAGTTGTTAAGAGTCCCCTGCCCTCAGTTCTAATGACTTTTTTCAAGAAGGATCCTAACTTATTTGTTGTAAAGGCGATGATGGATTTAGTAAATATTGAATTTTTTCTTCTTCATTTAAATTATTAAAGTTATTATTTTCAGTACATTTGTGATGAAAAAATTCATTTCTTAGAGTTTTATTTATACTCACAATATATTAAAAAATGTTTCTCATCCTCTAGTATTTTACATTTATGGCAAAGTCGTTCCTCTCTTGGGATTTTAAAATATCTCCCCTTTTCAATCAAGAGGGAGTGATCACTTATTCTGAATTTAGTGATTAATCTCCTTATCTGAAAATTAGATGTATTTAGATAAGATTCTAGTTTGTAATCTTTTTTAAGTTTTTTATAAAGAAAAAATTTACTTTTATCATCAATGTTTTGAAATTTAGTTTGAATTAAATCTTCATATTTATTTTTCATTTTTAACTTTATATCGTTTTTTATTTTATTTACATCTTTTATGTCCTTACAAGTAGAAAGAATATTAAGGTCAACATTAGTCTCTTTAACAATATTTTTTGCATAATATGTATACCATGAGTAAGTTTCTGTCAAATCTAGAGACTGTGCTAGAGAGAAATTATTATTATATAGGCTAGCTAAATATAAAAGGGTTTGTGTTTTAATAAAACATTTTATAGGCAATCTCCCTAATTCAACTCTTGCTCCTAAATTGGATGCATTTTTTCTTATTCCTAGAGTAGATTTACAAAATTTAAGATGCATATTTTCAATGGGGGTTTTGTCTATAAAATCAAATTGATTAATTTCTTTTCCTGAAGATAAGGCTCTGTTTTTGGCTCGATGAAAAGAAATATATGTATCCAAAGATGTTACTTCTGAATCATAGGTCTTCAATTGGTTTTACTAAAGAATCAAAAAGATTATTTGCTACTTTTATAGGTAGATTATTCAATGATTTAGTATAGGATTTTATTGCAAAAAATACTTTTTTTGCCTTTTTTGTCAACTCTAAAGTACTTTGTGATAAATTTCCATTATATTTTATCAACATTCCCAAAAATGAATATTCTGTTACACTCTCTATGGCTTTATTCTCATAGTGAATATGTGATGTTTCACTATTATGCTTTGACTGACTAAAAATCATGGATTTAGTTTTGTTTGTATTCAAAGAGAGTTGCCATTTGTTACAATATGATTTAACATTATTTAAACTGTTTTGAAGTCCCTCTTTTGATTCTGACAGGATTAAAAGATCATCCGCAAAAAGGAGGCATCCCACCTTACTATTTATAAGCTTAAGGGGACTTGAGTCATTTCCCTCAAAAAATTTTACAATATCATTTATAAAGACATTAAATAAAGAGGGGCTTAGTGTGTCTCCTTGATTAACCCCTCTAGCAATATTAAAATATTCTGATACATAATCTTTATATTTTAAAGATGATTTAGTATTTAAGTATTGTTGTTTTAAAACTCTATAAAAAGACCTGCCAACTCCCATTTTACATAATTTATAAAGTAAACCAGTTCTCCATACTGAATCAAACGCCTTTTTCAGATCTATAAAGCAGGCATAAATCTTTTTTTTCTCTTTATGTAAATATTTATTTATCAAGGACTTTAATAAAAAAAAAGATGCTATCAGCTGTTCTGTGATTTTCTCTAAAACCAAACTGACAATCGCTTAATTGTTTGTCAACAATCTTAATTAGCCTATTTTTCAATATGGCATTAAAAAGTTTTTATAGATTACTTATAAGAGAAATTCCTCTATAATTATTAGGGTCTTAGACTAACTTGTCACCTTTTTTATGTAAAGGGATCATGAAAGATAATTTCCAAGAATCTGGATAATTACCTGTCTTTAAAATCAAATTAATACTTTTACAATAGAGTTAATTATCACAGGTTGTGAGTGTTTGAGTATTTCATTCACAATTTTATCTGGACCTGCTGATTTGTTTACTTTAAGGTTTGAAATGACCAATTTTACCTCAGCAAATGTAATTGCAGCATCAGTTTCCATATTCAATTCAATATTATCTTCTAGAATGTTAAGTTCACGTTCCAGTTTATTTACAAAGGATTTAGCATATGAGGCTGGTGTACCCTGATCCTGAAAATGTTTTATGATTTTATTTTCATTCATTAAAATTTCAGGAATATCTTCTTCAATATTTGGTTTCTTTTTTATTGCCTTTAGAACATTCCAGTATTCTTTTGGATTATTTTTAAAAATTAGCTGAAAGTTTTTGGTGATATTCAAATTTTTTCTGTTTAATCATATTTTTTTTTAGTTTTTTACATAATTCAAAATATTCAGGTTTTAAACTTTTGTCATTTAAGTTATTCTTGATTTTATTTCCTAAATAGTTTATTTGTCTTTTTATTTCATATACTGCATTATCTGACCATACTTGTTTAATTTTTTTCTTTTTCTTTTTTGTTGGTTTAGATATGACTTTACATGTATTTTCTGCAATAGTTTGTAAAATTTTGGTAAGTTTTTCAGTTGCACCATCAACGCCTAGTTCAGTATATCATGCACGTTTCGTTTTGTATTTTATTTTAAATACGAATACATACTACATATACTTTAGCGGATTGTTCAACAATGTTATGCAACTCTATTCTTAGTATAAATTTAAAAAAGAAATATTCACCATTTCATAATCGAAAACAGTACATTTAATAATATATATGTAAAAAAAAAAGAAGATGTGGTATGATTGCCAATGAGACAACTCTCCACAAGAGACCACAATGACACAGAAATTAACAACTATAGGTCACCGTACAGCTTTCAATAATGAGCAAAGCCCATACCGCATAGTCAGCTATAAAAGGCCCCGAAATAATAATGTAAAACAATTCAAACGGGAGTTGTTCCTTATAAACTACCACATTTCTCACAAGTATTAATATTTATTTTGTTTCAAATATGCGAAAGAAATAATCTTCACTGAATTCATTCAGGTGCACAAATGATACGATTAGAGTTATTTTGTTTCTATCTTTGGGGGACAACTTCCTCCTTTTATGGTAGCTACTGTGTGTGTTTTTAGCATGAAAATAATAAAAGAGGAATGTCAGTGCAACCCATCATTAATTATTGTAATTTAAAAGCGGAATCAGTATTATGAAATACTTTATAAGTGACTACGACATTGTAAGGATAATAACCTATCGTAGGTATGAAAGAAATTAAAAGTGGTTCATTTATTCATCCGTATAAAAGCGGCACATGTATTTTATTTTATCCTTATATTTCTCATCATGCCGGGTACAAGATAATTGAGTTGCTGCATGCATAAAGAACTTAGAATATCAGTATACTATTTCGACCCCACTATTTGAAGTTAACAAAACATTTA
Organism: Mytilus galloprovincialis; assembly: GCF_965363235.1. Lineage (NCBI taxonomy): Eukaryota > Metazoa > Mollusca > Bivalvia > Mytilida > Mytilidae > Mytilus > Mytilus galloprovincialis. The sequence goes on along the minus strand of NC_134845.1, from coordinate 73,913,113 downwards.
TTTAAATCTTTTGGCCAAAGGTTTGTAAACTATACAAATCATTGTTTTTACGTTCGTAGTAACATATACTAGTAAATTCCATTGTCGGTCACCTGTGTCAATTCACGTGCAAACTGACTACATTGCTGTTGTATTTAAATCTTTCGGCCAATGAAATGAGACGTTACAAGTTGTTTGTTTATGATACGCCAGAATGTTATCAATGAACTATCAAATGCTAAACTTCACTACATATCACTGTATTGCTATCAAAATGTTGCATCTCTAAATCTAAAATTTCCTTTTTAACATTTTCTGTTGATAGAACAGCAATTAATTTTGAAGATGACAATTCTGTCCATTTGTATGATTTTATCAAATGCCATCTCTTTTCATCTAAACATTTCTTCATACATGTATCTGATATAATAGAACAATTCATATATAAGTTTATTTGAACATGATCTGATGAATGTGTAAAGTCATTTGTTTTAAAGTATTTTACCTCAGGCAGAAGACTCTCACTTGCAATATCATAATCAACTGTACTGAACCCAGTATTACACATATAAGTAAAATATCCCAGAGAATCTCCCAAAAAAACGACCATTGAGTATACGTAGCCTTGAGGACGAACATAATTCAAGCAATTTATTCCCCAATGTATTCAAAGTGCTATCTTGGTTTACTCTTCTGATTTCAATATCAGTTATATAGCTCTCTGGAAGAAGGTCAATACCATTCATCAAAAATATTTATTTCATCTGAGTCATTTTCTATGTAATCTGCTTTCATTGCAGTTCTAGAATTAAAATCCCCTATTAAAATAATTTGTCCTTCAATAGAAAATGAACTAATTTCATTTTCAAGATTTTCCAAGTCACTATCATAGTGTCCTGATGAAAAAAGGGGGAATATAAACAGCACAAAGATATAAATCTCGGTTAAGTCCAAAGAAATACTTAGCAAGCTTTAACTATAATCTATTCTGGGATGACGTAGCATCTTTAAGATAAGAAATCCCCTTGTAAAATTGTTTTTTAATCGTGACTATAATGCCACCACTATGTCTTTTGGCTTTTTTTGTTTTCTTGCGTATTTTAGAGATAATGTTATAACCTTCAATTTTAAAATCTTCTGATCCCCCTTCCAGGTTTCTAACAGTATATTTATATCTTTATTTAAAAAATCCAGAAACATTGGGTCTTTCATCTTATCCCCAAGGCCATGTACATTCCATGAGGAAATTGACAATTTTTTATGAATTCTGTTCATTTTTTAATATTTACTATTGTCAGTTATATATTAAACCTTCTTGTTAGCCTGAAAACCTTCAATTATAATAAAACAGTTTGGTTAATGTTTCTATAAACATGATAGATTAAACAATAATAATACATAGTTCCAAATAATTTTTTTTATCATTATTCATGACTGCTAACAATACATGATGAATCCGGATATGACTGTAATATGTGCCGCTGTAACAATGATGTACATAAAAGAATCGAAGAATTTAAAAGATTTTTTTTTCAAAATTTGTAAACCATTTAAGAGAAAGACTAAAAATTTAGAAGATATCTGGGAGGTTATCATCCAGCCCAGTAGTCAGCACTTCGGTGGTGACATGAATATCAATTATATGGTATTTTTTATAAATCCAGTTAACAAAACTATCAATTTATCGAAAAACTAAGGATTTTCTTATCCCAGACATAGATTACTAGTACCTTAGCCGTATTTGACACAACTTTTTGGAATTTTGGGTCCTCAATGCTCTTCAACTTTGTACTTGTTTGGCCTTATAACTATTTTGATCTGAGCGTCACTAATGAGTCTTATATAGACGAAACGCGCGTCTGGCGTAAAAAAATATAATTCTGGTACCTCTGATTAGGGATAGTAAGGGAAAAAAATACAAAAAATAATCAGTATAAAAGTACTTTCAGAAGTCTTAACCATGTTCACATTATTATACATTAATCATTAATTGTGATGATGACGAATACCTTCCTTTGTTCGAGAACAATCTTATTGTAATAGAAATCTGTGATTTGACTATGTCCATAACTTCGATGAACCAACACAAGTTAAATATCGACCTGCATTTAATTAGGTCTTTCCACTTTTCTGTGGAAAGCCTATTGTATTTGTTCTGATTATTATTATTATTATTTTTTTTTTTTTTCCGCCAAATTTTGTTCTTGCGATAAATGTTTGTTTCGCAATATGTCGCTTAGATTTTTTTCATATTGTATCGTATAGTTTATGCGCTTTTAAATTTCACCCTGCTAAGCCGAACCATTTTCTTTGTAAGAGTTATCTCCCTATTCACTGTTTGTCATGTGTGTGCATCTCCTTCGTAACAAAATAAGAAAGCGACAAAATTCTTTTTACAAATTGTTCGTTACATCCTCAGGAATTTTTGGCTAATTTGGATCGAAGCGATTCGATGAAATTTTATAGGAGTTATGTACCTTTACGGAATAAATTTGTCGGTATGTTTTTTTAACTCATAAACCGTTAACCGTATAACCCTGGAATGTTTTTATTTGAGTCCCCTGGGTCCTAACTTAGAAAATTAGGTCAAGGTCAAAGGTCAAGGTCATATTTTAGATTTTCATATGTCTTTGATTTCCCTATAATTCTTGAATGGTTATAGATACAGAAAATTTAAGCAGTGAAAAATGTTCAGTACTTCAAGGGGCAACTTTGTTACATTATGACTGTATTGGTTTTACCATTATGTAAGGGACATAACCCCCATTGATGGTTTATAAAAAGCCATTATTAGGCAAAACTCTTAAACAAAAGGTCCTGGACCCATAGGGTCTTTTGCAATGACATTGTGAAGCAATGACCTTGACAAAGGTCACAATGTCAAAGGTCAAGGTCATGTGCATATGTGATTTGGGGCACGACTTGAAGAATTTTATGTGTGTTTGCCAACCAACCAACCAACCAACCAATCATGATCAATCAATCATGATCAATCAACAAATCATGATCATGATCAATCAACCAATCATGATCATGATTAATCAATCAATCAATCATGTTTCCGTCTCATGTGTTTAATATAGGGTTCAAGATCTCCTTTGTTTCTTTTTCGCTGTTTCAATTGACCCTTTCCAACGTGTTTAACCAACCAACCAACCAACCAACCAACCAACCAACCAACCAACCAACCAATCAATCAATCAATCAATCAATCAATCAATCAATCATGATCAATCAATCATGTTTCCGTCTCGTCTCGTGTGTTTAATATAGGGTCCAAGATCTTCTTTGTTTCTTTTTCGCTGTTTCAATTTGCCCTATCCAACGTGTTTAACCAACCAACCAACCAACCAACCAACCAACCAACCAACCAACCAACCAACCAACCAATCAATCAATCAATCAATCAATCAATCAATCAATCAATCAATCAATCAATCAATCAATCAATCAATCAATTTTCCGTTTCATGTGTTTGATACGGGATTCAAGGTCTCTTTTTTCCGCTTGTTTTAATTGAGCCTATCAAACGTGTTTAACCAACATGTTTAACCAACATGTTTAACCAACGTGTTTAACCAACCAACCAACCAACGTGTTTAACCAACCAACCAACCAACCAACCAACCAACCAACCAACCAACCAACCAATCAATCAATCAATCAATCAATGCATGTTTCCGTTTCATGTGTTAAATACGGGATCCAAGATGGTTTTTTTTTCGCTCGTTTAAATTGAGCCTATCTAACGTGTTTAACCAGCCAACGTGTTTAACCAACGTGTTTAACCAACATGTTTAACCAACGTGTTTAACCAACCAACCAACCATCCATCCAACCAACCAACCAACCAACCAACCAACCAACCAACCAACCAATCAATCAATCAATCAATCAATGCATGTTTCCGTTTCATGTGTTAAATACGGGATCCAAGATGTTTGTTTTCGCTTGTTTAAATTGAGCCTATCTAACGTGTTTAACCAGCCAACGTGTTTAACCAACGTGTTTAACCAACTTGTTTAACCAACCAACCAACCAACCAACCAACCAACCAACCAACCAACCAACCAATCAACCAATCAATGCATGTTTCCGTTTCATGTGTTAAATACGGGATCCAAGATGGTTTTTTATCGCTTGTTAAAATTGAGCCTATCAAACGTGTTTAAACTACGTGTTTAACCAGCATGTTTAACTAACGTGTTTAACCAGCATGTTTAACCAACGTGTTTAATCAACCAACCAACCAACCAACCAACCAACCAACCAACCAATAAATCAATGCATGTTTCCGTTTCATGTGTTAAATACGGGATCCAAGATGTTGTTTTTTTTTTTCGCTTGTTTAAATTGAGCCTATCAAACGTGTTTAACCAGCCAACGTGTTTAACCAACGTGTTTAACCAACCAACCAACCAACCAACCAACCAACCAACCAATCAACCAATCAATGCATGTTTCCGTTTCATTTGTTAAATACGGGATCCAAGATGGTTTTTTTTCGCTTGTTTAAATTGAGCCTTTCCAACGTGTTTAACCAGCCAACGTGTTTAACCAACGTGTTCAACCAACATGTTTAACTAACGTGTTTAACCAACCAACCAACCAACCAACCAACCAATCAATCACTTAATGTATGTTTCCGTGTCATGCGTTTAATACGGGATGCAAGGTCTCTTGGTTTTTTTTCCCTTGTTCTAAGTGACCCTATCAAACGTGTTTAATCAACCAACCAACCAACCAACCAATCAATCAATCAACCAACTAATCAATCAATCAATATGTATGACTGTTTATTTATGACAGTATATTGAAGGAACAAACTCTCAATTATTCAAGAAAATTTTTATTTTATTATTGTTCTTACGTCTCTTCTGAAAAAAAATCCACATATTCTCTGAAACTACAAGTCCAATCGACCTGAAAATTTGCAGTCAGCAGGGCATACATGTATTGAAGGTTCATAAAAAAACTGTTTGCAGATATCTCTCAAGACTTTTCCTAGAAAAAAGAAATGGCAATGCTGTAAAAATCGCTTGCTAGGTCCGTAAATCTCAGTAAAAACCTACAATAAAATGTCCGCTCCGAGATTGAAATACTAATCTGTGTTACAAACAGGTGCTGAAAAATGTACATTATCAGAAAATAATCAATAAATGTGTTTTAAAGTTACACCGGATCGATTAAATCCAAAACATGCACTGCTTGTGAACTGTCATCAAAATGTCAATTTCCTACAATGACAAAAGAAATTACATTGTGTGCATTCCGTCTCTATACATGTTGCCTGTTCAAAGTCCCCACCTAAAAGGAATAAAAAGACTATCTTTTCGTTATTATAAACCCGTGTCACGTGATGTGGCGCGCGCGCTGTACCTAAAATAAAAGAAAAACTTTCCAAACTAAACATGAAACTTCTCCGGTAACAATAATATAGACCCCATACAGAAACAAACAAACAAACAAACAAACAAACAACCCCCCCCCCCCATTCAATTAATTTTAAAGGGGGAAAGACCCCCTACAATTGCTTTTTTAAAGCAATTGATTTATATTTTAAATTGGTTCTCTTCTTCTCCTTTTTGTATACAATAGTCCATCGACATCCCATAACATACTGTTGGCATACAAAGACTTATTTAAACAAAATGTATGTTTCTTTCTTATGTTCAATGTATATAATTTTAAATTGCAACTATCTATAGTTCCGTAACTTTCTATCCAGGCGTATAAACGAATGGTCGACAAGTGCGTATATATTAATTTTGTTAAATCAATATTTCTTGTATGTTTCAAACTGTCCTTCACTTTTGACAATTCGAGTACTTACATTTTCCCAACTCTACCCTTGGAAAAAATGTGTAAACAGATTTTTATTTTATCAAGTCTTTTTTTGGAATTATTTAGATTTTAATAAATAATATTCTTTACACCAGAAATGTTATTTATAAACAAGCGTACGAGTTTTAGCAGAGACATATATACACATATATATGTATATATGTCTCTGGTTTTAGTAATAACAAGTATATCACTATCGGACATGCAAGACAGAGATGTATATTATACAACTGATAGTTCAAATTGGAAAGTTTCAAGTTATCGGCCGTGTACACTGATCATTACCCTCAGAAGTGAAACGATGCATGAACTTGCAAGTCCGACAGAAAATCGCTTGAATACCTTGACGTTTCACCTCACAATACATTTCAGAGTAATACCTATACATGTAGCCATGCTGGTGATCAGACAAGGGAAGGTCCGAATTTATTTAAATAAGTTTATTACATAGAAGAATTATGAACAAATTAGATTTTCGAAAACAATTTTCACGGAACACTTATATATGATCATTTATGACTTTGAACTAATAATAGTATGACTTTTTAACCAATTTCCCGAATGATATAAACAGTTTAAAAACGACAGACCTTGGTAATTCAAAAATAAAAATAACATTTTCCGTATTAAGTTAGTAAGTGGGATAAAACAACCGTACGATTGACAAGATATCGACACGCAATTACGACTATATTAGGTATCTGTAGTTTTTGTCCTTTGTGGTTCATAGACATATCGTGGTTAAAAACGGAGAATCAAAATGGCGGCACGCAGAGAATTGATACTCTACATTAAAAATCGATGGTGATCTCTTATCTAGCAGAATAAAACTTTAATCTCTACGAATTTGAGCATTTTTATACAGAATGGACATAATATAAATTTTTGGGTTTTTTTTTTTGCGGAGTTTCCCGTTAACAATTACTTTTCCATGGAAAAATCACTTTTGATTGTTTAATTCCGACAAGAAATGAAAAGTACAGATCAATTTTAAGATGAAAAAGTTAAAGGCATTGTTGGGTTATTTTGTCGATTTAATAGATATCCAATTGTTGGACATTTTACGAGTAAATTATTCTTCAATTATATACATGTATGTCAAATATAGAATTTTTTTTATTGATTTTTGTACATGGTTAGATAGATAACCAAAATTCTGAAGTTTCTTAGATGATACATTTATGATGAATTAAATCTGAAGACTCAAAAGTTCATTTTTTTCCATTTTTTGCCAAAATTCTTCACTTTTAGATATGCAAAATTGACTATTTTTGGCATAAAACTATTTTTAGCATGATTTCCTTAGGATCAAATCATATAAAACCGGTATCTTTTTACGTATTTCTATTAAAAGACAATAACAATCAAAACCAAGGAGTAAATAAAGAATCACAAATCCAAAAGACATTTACATCAACAGTTATAAATAATAAATAAGAAACACCACGAACTCCACTGAAAACCGGTTGTGAAATCGGGTGCTCCGGAAGGGTAAGCATTTCCTGCACCGTATACGGCACCCGTCGTGTTATTTCTTTGTTCAGTTCGGTAATGATGGAAGGTTATTATGACTGAGGAAGAATATCAGATATGACACACTTTTGTCTAATGGCCAATCAGCTCATGATGGCGACCGTAAATTTCTTCAGTGATGACTTTCATTTGTAACATTCAGTCTCAATTCAAATAATTTTCTTCAAACTTTTTTTCAATTGGTGTTTTTTTCACTAAAAATTGCATACTTTTTAAATTAATCTAAGAATTTTTTATTTGTTTTCAAAAATTTTGAGTTGAATTTTTTTAATCTTTCATATATTATTACAAATATCTTGTGAATATATAATGAATATACAACTGTAAAAATAAGTGTACCATGGCAACCAATTTAATGCTAAAGTAAAAAAAAGAATAATTGAAAATTCATATTTTTCCAGGACAGCAATACTTATTCTTTAATATTTCTACAAGTTTTATGATACATAATACACCACTGAGTCGATGCCACTGCTGCTGGGCGTTTCGTCCCGGGGGTATCAGTAGTCAGCACTTCGGTGTTGACATGAATACCAATTATATGGTAATTTTTATAACTTTCCAGTTAACAAAACTATCAATTTTTCGGAAAATTAAGGATTTTCTTATCCCAGACATGATAGATTAAAAGTACCTTAGCCGTATTTGGCACAACTTTTTGGAATTTTGGGTCCACAATGCTCTTCAACTTTGTACTTGTTTGGCTTTATAACTATTTTGATCTGAGCGTCGATACTGATTAGTCCTATGTAGACGAAACGCGCGTCTGGCGTTTAAAAGTATAATTCTGGTACCTTTGATAACTATATTAGAATTGAAAGGAAAAAGCAACATAGAAGGGACCTATCTTTAAACACCATCATATTATAGTCGACGTCAGCTGAAATTCGTAGCGGTTATCGGTAAAAATAATCTAAACTATCAATCGCGTTCACTCGAGATATAGTTTTTCACATTCCAATCATAAATCGCATAAAGAAAAACCACTACTGACCTACCTTTTAAGTGATCACACTGTAATAATCCTGACCTTCACTTTTTCATAGACGATTTTGAATGGTGGAATCAGCCATTGTTTTTACCGGAAGTGTTTCCGTGGAGTTCAATTTCATAAAATTTGCATAAAGCGCGGGAAACCTTATCACATCAATGAAAGAAACATTTCAGGAATCTGCGTACAGTGACGAATGTCATATGTAAACAAATGATCCTCATAGAAACGAAGATGGCGGAATTACAATGGAAAATATTCTGGAAAATGTGAAGGTCAGGATTATTACAGTGTGATCACTTAAAAGGTAGGTCAGTAGTGGTTTTTCTTTATGCGATTTATGAATGGAATATGAAAAACTATATCTTGAGTGAACGCGATTGATAGTTTAGATTATTTTTACCGATAACCGCTACGAATTTCAGCTGACGGCGACTATACATATGTGGCAAACATTAATATTTTGATGAAGACTTGTACCAATTTACATTTATACAAAATATTCAAGTTCCATTACTACCTTACCGTCGACTCCTTTTAATGTAGAATATCAATTTCAAATAAAAAAAAAAAAAGGTTGTTTTCTATGTTCGACAATCCAAATTTTTGAAAATGAATCGAACAGTCCCCATTTGAATGCAGCATTCACTATCTCAGTAGACATGTCGTTGATAAGCAATTATAAGGCTAACCCGAAGTGTGCATGTTTCAGCTCTTGGGTTCAGAGTGAAGACATTTATTTCAGTTAAGGTTCATAATAACAAATGGACAAATATAGCCGTATATTCAAATCAAAAACTAATCTGTGAACAGACTTCTTGTGTAGTTTTGGAAAGTTTTAAGTATAAAAAAAAAAGAAGATGTGGTATGATTGACAATGAGATAACTGTCCACTAGAGACCAAAATGACACAGACATTAAACACTATAGGTCACCGTACGGCCTTCAACAATGAGCAAAGCCCATACCGCATAGTCAGCTATAAAAGGCCCCGATAAGACAATGTAAAAAAAATCATACGAGAAAACTAACGGCATCATTAATATAAAAAAACAAATATGTAACACATAAACAAACGACAACCACTGAATTACAGGCTCCTGACTTGGGACAGGCACATGAAAGATAAAATCTTATTTGGTTTTTGTTGGGATTTTTTTTTTGCACCGTGAAATTCGACGTTTATTTTTTACTATTGTCACAAATCTTGTCACAACACATAACTTTGTCTCGTTTAATATTTTGTCATTAATTATAGGTGCTTGATTTTCTCCTTTGAATTATTTAAGATTTGTTTTTTGAGGGAGGTTACTTTTGTAGCTCATTATATGTAGTACTAGTTAAATTGTTTTGTTCATTGTTGATAAAGTAGTACGGTGTTCCATAGCTGCTTACTCATTACGTATTCCTTCGTGTAGTTGTAAATGCTCTTTTGTTCCGACGTTGGAAAGTTCCGGGCAGAAAGAACTAACTAGCCGCAAAGTTCCTGAGGAACTTATTAACTAAAAACTTTGTTCTTCCTCTGATTTAAAAGTTCCACCGGAACAAAGTGACTAGTTGAAAAGTTCCAACGGAACCAAATTGGTCCGGAATCCGGAATTAACAAACTACCCCAAAAGTTCCAACGGAACTTATCAACCAGTCATAAAGTTCCATTTGGAGATTTGATGAAAAGTAAAAGCGCAACATATTATATTTGAACCTTTCAAAGGGGAACCAAGATACTGATTACAAAAGTCAAAATGAACTTCAACTATTCTTAAAGTTCCTCTTTGGCAAATTAGTTAAAACCGGAACTAACAAATTAGCCCAAAAGTTCCTCCTCATGTGGGTACTTTTAAACATATCAATTTCAGATTAATGTATATAACAAGAAATTAAAACTTATTTCGTTATGAAGGCAACATTCTGACCAAATTAACTAGTTGGTCTGTTCCACCAGAACTATTCAACTAGCTACATTGTTCCGGGGCTTTTCAACTAGCTACTTTTTTCCCGGAACTTTTCGACTGCACTCGGAATAAAACAACTAGTTGAAAAGTACCATCGGAACGAAAAAAACTAGTTGAAAAGTTCCGCCGGAACAAAGTAACTGACGGAACATAGTGGCTGTAACATAGTTTCCTAATTTTCCAAAAGGAATTTACAGAGAAATGTTCAAAATGAATATGGAAAGACAGAAAATAAAATGTGCATGTTGTTCAGCAATTTTTTTTTAAACTAGTCAGAACCATTTTTAAATCATTCAGAGTTAGGAAATAAAACTTCGTGATTTAGTTTACATAATTTATATTGCCATATACGATTAACGTCTTTTATAAACTGTACTATAAGATATACATGATAATAAATACATGTTTTCAACTTCGTTTGCAGCATTCAAATCATCGTCTTCCAACTGTAAAATAGTAAAACACAAGATTTGATTACATATGTATAATTTTCTTTTACGATATCATTTTGTTGGTGTAAAAGTTTTATAAACATACTAACTTTACCTGGGATCAAGTGTTGTAGACATCAATAACTTTGCCAAACCAGAATGTTAGGAAACTAAGACAGAAGTTTCTTTATGACCAAGAAGCATTCAAATAAGAAAGTTCGATTCAATACTAGAAATAACATTTTTTTGTCATAAAACAACTTCTGTCTTACGTCACATTTAGGGTTGGGAAAGTTTGATCGATTATAATTTTATGTTTCACCAAGAGAGAAAATACCCAAGGAGTTTCAAAGTTTGAGGGAAAGCAAAATTAAAAGTAAACAGATCATTTTAACCAAGTTGGATTATGCAAGACAAAGTGAAAACTTGGCAATACATGTATGTCGAATTATATGATTGTTCATACATTTTTCAATCTAACTTCAGACAAAAGTAAAACATTCGGAATGTCTGCAGAATGTGTGTCTGATTAGGCCATTTATATATATATGTATCAACGTTGTTAGTAATGAACGTCATTAGTAAAAAGGAGACTAGTAATTCCTCACCGAGTTTTTGCACCTGTCCCGAGTCAGGTGCCTCAGGCCTTTGTTAGTCTTTATGATTTTTAAATATAATACATTTATATGTTTTTGAATTAAGTATACGTCTATTTTCCATTAACTTATTATAGACTATACGGTATGGGCTTTGCTCATTGTTGAAGGCCGTACGGTGACCTATAGTTGTTAATGTCTGTGTCATTTTGGCCTTTTGTGGATAGTTGTCCCATTGGCAATCATGCCACATCTTCTTTTTTATATTGTATACATTTTTGTTTAGGGGCCAACTGAATCCCGCCACCAGGTTCAGGATTTTTTGCTGTGTTGAATAAACATTGGTGGATTTCGGCTGTTTTCAGCTTTTTGGTCGGTTTGTTGTTTCTTTGACATATTCTTCATTTCCATTTACTAAATGTAGAATTGAAAGATGCGGTGTTATACATACATATGTCTGGTAATTTTGGACCACTAAATGGACAGCAGATGCAGTCTTCATCGATTTGACCATCGCCATCGTTATCTGGAAAAGTATTTTTGTTGGTTTAGTTTTAATTAAGAATAGGAAACTATCAATATGGTTAATTTGGGAAAATAAATGTGAAGAAAAAATGGGAGCATATATCAAATCCCTAAAAGATACAAACCCATTATACCAAAATGTATCAATATTTAGAATGTTATGAAAATTATTATTAGTCATATCATACAAGAAATATTATCAGTCCTATTAAATAAAAGTACACGCATTTATACTACATACATGATCGTCTTGCTATGCAGTATGCGGTTTGTTCAATGTTGAAGGCTACAATGTGATGTATAGTTGCTACCTACTACATCATTGAGTCTCTGGTGGAGAGTTGGCTCAATCATTTTGGCTTTTGATCTAAAAATGTTATATAATGACAGAGAACGGAATTGGGTACGAGAGCTCGTGTGGTGTATCCCTGAGAACTGACTTGGTTGTGGAAGATAGTGTGGTTTATCCCTGGGAACTGCTTTGGGTACAGGATGTCGGTGGGTCTATCCATGTGAACTGACTTGGTTGCGGGAGATCATGGGGTCTATCCCTGGGAACTGATTGGGGTACGGGAGGTCGTGGAGTCTATCCCTGTGAATTGACTTGGGTGTGGGATGTCGTGTGTTCTATTCCAGGAAACTGACTTTGTTACGGGAGGTCGTGGGGTCTATCCCTGTGATTTGACTTGGGTGTGGGATTTCGTGTATTCTATTTCAGGGAACCGCCTCAGGTGCTGGAGGTCGTGTCGTCTATACCTGGGAATTGACATGGGTGTGAGATTTAGTGTATTCTATTCAGGGAACCGCTTCAGATGCGGGAGGTCGTGGCGTCTATACCTGGAAACTGCCTTGGGTGCGGGAGGTCGTTATGTATAACCTAGGAAATTGACTTGGGTGTGAATACCGTGGATTATATCGCGGGGAACTGACTTAGATGTGAAAGGTCGTGGGTTATATCTTAGGGAACTGACTTAGGTGCGAGAGGTCGTGGTTTACATCCCAGGGAACTGACTTAGGTGCGAGAGGTCGTAGGTTATCTCGCAGGGAACTGACTTAGGTGCGAAATGTGGGATTTATCTCAGGGAACTGACTTAGGTGCGAAATGTGGGATTTATCTCAGGGAACTGACTTAGGTGCGAGAGGTCGTGGTTTCCACCCCCAGGGAACTGACTTAGGTACCAGAGTTAGTGGGTTCTATCCCAGGGAATTTACTTGGGTATCGGAGGTCTAGGGTTTTGATACAGGGAACTGACTTGGTTGTGGGTGGTCGTGGGTTTTATCCCAGGGAATAACCCGGGTGCGGGAGGTCAGCGGTTCTTCCCCAGGGAACTGACTTGGGTGTGGTATGTCATCGGTAATTCTATTCGTGGTGCGGTCAAACCATAGGTTATCACAATGGTTGTCTTCTTTACAAAGGACTTGGACATGTAGACAACAACCAACACGATTACAATTAGCTCAGTGTGTCAGTTGGATATCTGGAGCTTGGTTCTTCTCATATTGCATCAACATGACCTGTTCCCGTCCTGATACGCAGATAATATTTACCGTTCAACGTTAAAAACAATCAATCCATCCATCTATTAATGCCTAGCTCTCAAACCGAAAAGATTATGAAGGACAAAAGCTATTTCAATAAAACAACTATAATACAAATGAATATTAATGTTCTGCATGATGGGACGAAGGATTGCCACAAGAAAACAATGAACTGTTGACTTGCGACAGATCAATTGCGGAATATTGCTAGGATTTTTTCACGTGCTGAGAACAAGTTATTCTCGTAAAAAAGGTATTGATTTTAATGTCCTCATCGTGACCGGTCGTGTGACTGAAAACTCAATTTATACAACCGGCAATTCCAAACAGACTTTATTTCCATAAGTCAGGAACCCGATGTTCAGTGGTTGTCGTTTATTGATGGGATTCATAAGTGTTTCTCGTATAGATTACTCCGTTGGTTTTCCTGATTTAATGGCTTTAAACTTGTCTTTTTTGGGGCCCTTTATAGAATGTTATTTGATGTGAGCCAAGCGTCCGTGTTAAAGGCCTTACTTTGATCTATAATGATTTACTTTAACAAATTATTACTAGGTTGGAGAGTTGTCTCATTGCCACTCATACCACAACTGCTTATTTCTCTATGACCTTAATGATGTTCTTTTGGGAATATGAAAACTGGAATGGGTTAATTGTTACGTAAGTGTTGAACTCTTTGCTTGATTTTAGATCTCTTAAGATTGTCAACATTTTGTTCTGCAGTAATAAATAGCACCATGCTTTGAAAAAAACATAATTATTCAGTATGATGCGGACACCTTGATATCTATGCTTCGTCATAAAATGTATTTGGAGTTAAATAAACCTGACCTTTTTGAACTTGAAGTAAGATAAATCTCACCTTTTCCATCTGATTGTTCTTCGTCTATTTCTCCGTCACAGTCGTTATCTATTTTGTCTCCCTCTATCATCTGACTAACCAGGCAATCCTGCAATTCATAATGATAATAAAAAAAATAATTGTTTTCAAACACTGCAACATTAAAATTAAGCCCCTTTTACGTAGTGATCAATGGCGGATTATTGGTAGAAGATTAACGTCTACAACCCGCCTGTCGGGATGTATAAGTACCCAGTCACGTCCACTTGTATTTTTGTCCATCTGATGAGTTAAGCCTTTTTCAACTAATTTTTATAGTTCTTTCTAATGTTGTACTGTTATACCACTGTCCCAGGTTAGGGGAAGGGTTGGGATCCCGCTTACATGTTTAACCCCGCCACATTATTTATGAATGTGCCTGTCCCAAGTCAGGAGCCTGTAATTCAGTGGTTGTCGTTTGTTTATGTGTTACATATTTGTTTTTCGTTCTTTTTATTTTTACATAAATAAGGCCGTTAGTTTTCTCGTTTGAATTGTTTTACATTGTCTTATCGGGACCTATTATAGCTGACTATGCGGTATGGGCTTTGCTCATTGTTGAAGGCCGAACGGTGACCTATAGTTGTTAATGTCTGTGTCATTTTAGTCTTTTGTGGACAGTTGTCTCATTGGCAATCATACCACATCTTCTTTTTAATATCTTTGATTGGAAAATAATTCCATTTTAGTATAAAATCGAAAAAAAAGTGTAAATCGGTACCCTTTTGATCTCAGGACTTATGCACCTCATTTAAAAAATAATAGATCCGTTCCTGTTATTGTATGTGTCTTCTCTTTCTGTCATTTGTCATTCATAATCCCCATTTCCATTCTCAATTTTATATTCTTTTCCAGTATTTCTTTCTTTCTGTTAATATTCCTATTTTAATAGGGATCTGTTATCATTAGATTCACGATAAACATTACGTAGTGTAATAAAACTAATTGTTATACACATATACGTACCGTGTTTATTGGTTTTGATAATAATCCAACCGGAAATCCATATGATTCATGGACCGCCTTGCCAAATAGAATCCCGCCAAATACTGTAGTTGGATCAGTATGCATGACTGTATGTGTACCAACTGATATTTCCACGTAACCCCCCACGAGGTGAGTCTCGGGTATTTTGTGAAAAATTTGATTGCCAGCTAACGATCGATTATCAATTCTAAGGCCACTCGTCTGCGAGGAATCGATGATAAACATAAAATAGTTCGAATAATTACCGTGAGAATATTCCGGAGTTGTAAATGTATATTCGAAAGCATATTGTTCTATCGGAACGACAGTTATCATTGATGGATCAGCATGATCACCATGGCCTATTTGTGTCAAAGAAAACTGGAACACTGATATAGCTTTGTCAGCAACTATATGAGAGTACAAACCAGAACTATAGTGTTTTTGAACGTGTTGACCTGCTTTGTCAAGTTTGATATTGTCCCGAAATGGTTTTCCAGAGTTTATACCAGAAACGTGTACGTGTGTGTTGTCTTCGCTAGCAATGA
Source organism: Mytilus galloprovincialis (assembly GCF_965363235.1). Taxonomy (NCBI): domain Eukaryota; kingdom Metazoa; phylum Mollusca; class Bivalvia; order Mytilida; family Mytilidae; genus Mytilus; species Mytilus galloprovincialis. The sequence goes on along the minus strand of NC_134845.1, from coordinate 73,897,329 downwards.
ATCTAAACATATCGCCTTTACCGTGTCTGTCGGGTATTGGCACGGTGGCGAAATTACTACCCCATGACGATAATGGAAGTAGCATTTCCACAAGATGATCGCGTGAGTCTCCATGCCCAACTGCGGTTTTCTTGTTTCCACTTAATACTGCTATTGGCTTACTGGAAACAATATGGGAGCCAGTTAAATCGTGTTTAGAACGAACCTGTAGTGTACTGAGTCTATCTAAAGTCACATTCATCCATTGGTTTCCATGATATGTTTGTCCATTCAGAGAAACACTTAAATGATGTATATGTGGTAAATGAATGGAAACATTTGTTTCATCATAAACCCCAATAACAGCAAAAAGACAGTAATGTGTAGCAGGGGAATACGAAACAGTATAATACTCTTTGCCAAGGGCGTCGATGGGCATAGCAAGATAAACATCATCGGACATTCCTTCTCTGTTAACAACATAAACTACGATTTCATCGTCCGCCTCAATAAGTACTGCTTTTTTAGTTAGTTCGGTGTGATTTAAACGGAGATTTGTATTAAGTTTGACTAGCTGAGTCTGGCCATAAATTACCGAGAAAGTTTTGTAGAGTTGAGCATTTGGATTACCGGAGGCTGAAACATTGACATTGACTATTGTTTTCTTAGAGGTTGTAACATATATCTCGGGATTTATATCATTACCATGATATACCTCGTTTTCCATAAAGGCAACTAAGAACTCCTTTCCTCTATTATCCAACACAGCTGAAAATATATAGACATAATGTAAACATCAATGCCTGTCCCATGCCAGGAGCCTCTGGCCTTTGTTAGTCTTGTTTGTTTTATATTATTTTATATTAGTTCATTGATATGTTTTGGAGTTTATAGTATGACGTTCATTTTCACTGAACTAGTACTCAATTTTATTTCGGTGCCAGATGAGCCCCACCTGATGTTGCTGGGTTTTCTCGCTGCGCTGAAGACCTTTTGGTGGCATTCGGATGTTATCTGCTCTTTGGTCAGGTTGTTGTATTTTTTAGGATGATCTTTTATCTAATGTGACATAATGTAAAACGTTGAAATTTGTTGGCTTTTCATTTTTTGTCAAGTAGGTGTTCTGATGCAACCACTATTACCTTGTATATCGTTAACATTTCTCATTAAGAAAGTTCATGACATGATAAACAACCGATAATGTTACTCATTTCTAGTGACAGTTATCCATACTTCTACTTCTACCAGATAATGTCCACATTCAATAACTGATTATCCTGCCATGACTTTGAAAATTATTTGATTTTCATCAAGTTTTTAATATTACTCAGCTAAAAAGATTGTATTCTTTTTTTCCCTTCTCTTTTATTACGGTATGTCTGAATAATGAAACTTACAATACATTTTTGAGTTCCATATACTATGAGAAAGAAGTTTTATTGAAGTCTGTTCATTCCCAGACTCTAGCACCGGTACTGAATCTAAAACTCCCTTATATTTTTTTTTTACAAATTAGGACAAAATTAGACAAAGTTTTATCCAAATATTGTATGCTTCAAATTTGCATCGGATACTCAAAACTGTCGTTAAGAAGATTTGTTTAGGGACCAAGAAAGATTGAGTAGCACACATTTAGGAATTTTTCAATATCTCATCTAAGTTTAGATGTATATCTGACCACTGCAGGTTTTTTTAATAATCACTTACATAAATAAAACTATGATAAATTAAAGCATCTATCCACCTTCAATAACATTACGTTTACTGTACCTGAGGTAAACTGAACCATGCACAAATAGGCACTGAAATAAATTAATAAAATCAATTTAAGATCACACACACACTTTACACAAACTGTTAGGTTCATGATGTACAAGAAATAGTATCAAGACTTCATCTTATCTAAAATGGTCACGTGATGTTTGTATAATAATGCCGTAAGATTGTGTTCCAAATTGAAAGTTAAGACTGAAGTAATTTTATTTAAATCTGAAAAGAAGTATAAAATAAATCATACAAGATTGTGACATTGTATCAAGGTATATCAGTGACAGCTATTTTGGTGCGCACGAAATGTGTTTTTTTCCAAACAATTATATGATGTATAATACACACAGGTGACCATTGGAAGCACACATAAACGTTACAAAGTAGGTGTTAAAATATACACGAGTTCGTTCTATATTCCAAAGAACAATGTTTGCGCAAAATTCATCATATGAAAAGGCTTCTAAGAATTACATTAATTTATGTTTTTGATTTAACATAGTTATGATAGGCTGTTTAAAGATCTTTGAATATAGAAAAACAAAGTGCAGACTTTGTCACGGTAGAAAATCAGTTTGTACAACATTTGTTAAAAGTATACCAATTGCTTGCTGTTGTTTTCTGTTTTACACACAGATTATATTGGGGCGACGATCAAAATTAAATGAACATAAAATGAAAATGGGATGAAACGAGACAAGAATTGAAAAAGTAGTTTTACTGCCACTGAAAATTTAGAGAAATTTCTATTTTTTTGGATAACATAGAAAACAAAGTAAGTGTCGTCCCACCGACACTCTTCTATAAATGGATAAAGTTCGAGGATGCTTCTTCCTCCTTGGAGCGTTGCAGTCTCCCTCCCTACGCAAGATTAGTCAATCATGTTCAAATGATTAGTCTTGTATTAGATACAATCTCCAAAACCACAGACATTCCTTTAGTGGGTCAAATACTTCAGCTGCATTAACTGGTTCCATCTAATGACTAGTTATACACAAACGTTTTTTCAAGGGTTTGGTACATGTTTACGGAAGAAAAAGAAACTGGAATTTAAAAGAAAACAGAATCTCTTAAAACGTCGACAACAAAAACTGACCTCATACTACAAAAACAGAAGTAAAACAAATACTTAGTATACGTACACAAATACCAAAGAAGCAACAAAAAAGAAAGGAAAACATAAGAAAAAGAAATTACAGACAAGCTATGAAAAACCAACACATAATTCAAAATACAAGACGACAGAATATTTATAGAATGTGTTTTATAACAGGACTACTAAACACCGAATCATTAAGAGATTGAAAAACGCACTAACAAGAACACCGAAAAGAAGATCCGCTACTCTCGCTACTTACCTTCAGCATACAAAATCACCAGCTGTTGAGATCCTAAGACAGAGGGAAGTTGTATATTCACCAGAAGACCAGATGGATATGTCAATAGAAAAGGCTGTTCTACAAGATATAAAGACAGCCACCAATAGTTGCAAACCAAAAAGATCAAAAGACTCTGTTATATCAATGAACGTTCTTGTAGAATCCATTAGTGGCAATAAAGTTACAGAGACAAGGTATCGCAAACAATTTGCAAAAAAAATTAGGACTACCAGTAAGACGATTGAGTAGGGGTAACCAAATCAGGACAAATATTTTAAAATCAGAAAAATCATCCTGGGCTTATGTATGCAGAAAGTCCAGCAAAGACGCATTATTTGAGGAAACAAAACGACTGGCATATAACATTTGGATGAAACCTGGCATATCCCGTCCTACAGGTAACAAGGCAGATGTAAAACGAGAAAGGATTGGTCCCAAAACAGACTCTATATATAAGCTAGCCACCAAGTATACCTACTTGAAAAAACACAGACCGAGGTATGCATTGATTTTACAGCAGAACATCCATGCATAAAATGTCACAGCGTTCGTTCGAAAATTGTAAACCGTATTTTATTCGTCAAGTTCGTCCGAAAGATAGACAAACATGTTGCTGCAGGTATCACGAAGAAACCAAAAGCGTATTCAAATGTTGCCTGAATTTTTCTGAAAAAAATTGTTGAACGATAATGATGCATATGATGAAAATCATGTTAAAGTTTATGATTACATTAGTGACCTTGTAGATGTCACATTATGTAACAAAGAGGATCATGTCCCCAACATATCTTGCTTCAAAAGAGATTGTGGAGAATATGGTATTAACAAACTAGAACTACTGACAGAGGAAACTGATGATTTAGATACTGCACAACTAGTAAAATGGAGAAATTTGAAAAGGTAGACATTAAAATTAAAGAAACAATTAAAAGGTTGGACCTTGTGGAGAAAGAAACAAAAGCTTTAAAACTATTTTCAAATTTTTTAAAAACTTTAAAAATCATTTCCACTACATCAGCATAGAGTAACGTGGCAAAACAAACAATTCTAAACACTACTTACTGATCTTCCCCAAAATCATTGCGTCTGAGTACATAATTTTTCTGAAAATTACCGCTGTACGGATTTAAAAGAACTCCAAAGTTCATATTTTCAAAAAACGGAAGTGTCTATACATGTAACAATAATATAATGGTGTTGAGAGTACATATGAGTTTCCTGAAATAATTACAGAACATTTTTTTGTAATAAGTAATGACCAGCAGCATGATCAACATTCGAGGGTATCACCAGCCCAGTAGTCAGCACTTTTTGTGCTGACATGAATTATCATTGATATGGTTATATTTATAAATTAACTGTTTACACAATTTAGAATTTTTAAAATACTAAGGCTTTTTTTTACCTCAGGCATAGATTACCTTAGCTGGGTTTGGCAAAATGTTTAGGAATTTTGGTCCTCAATGCTCTTCAACTTCGTACCTTATTTGGCCTTTTTAAATTTTTTGGATTCGAGCGTCACTGATGAGTCTTTTGTAGACGAAACGCGCGTCTGGCGTATATACAAAATTTAGTTCTGGTATCTATGATGAGTTTATTTATGTTCATGAAGTTCGAAAGAATATTGCAGAGTACTTAAATTCCATCTTTTATCCGGTCCGTACAATGCACGAATTACAGATGGATATGCAGCACAAAACAAAAGTCGACACTGCTTTGGTGATATTAGCTAGACTTGTAATGATTTTGGATATACATTGTAGCAATTTTACCCGAAATTATTTTGAAACCGCACATGCAAAAGGTAATGTTTTTTTGGGGGAAATTTCTAACATTTTAATATCTTTATTTTTTCAAAGAACGCTATATAATTTGATAACATGCTATTTGCATTGTTTGCATTTAAATCTAACGATAATAAGGTCAGTCAACAGAACTATATTGTTGGCTTGGCAATCGTCCTTATTTAAGCGGGTGATATATAATAGCAATAGAATCTTCCGTGAGATTCATGGTCGTACACACTAGAAAAGTAAAAACACTGATAAGACACATCATTATTCATAGTTAGAAAATAAATAAACGGAAGAACAAAAACTAATATTTGATCTGAATCTTAGATTAAGCGTGTATTAGCAGTGTACAAAATCCCACATTAGAGCCTAGCAAAACGTTCATTGAGACATCATGAATTCATTATTCCTACCGTACCAATACTTAGAACTGAAATCAATGATGTAAGGCAATATATGATCGTCATGCAATCGATAAAAAATGAAAGCAAAACGTTAAAAATTGCATGCGTCCGACACGCCGGATCTACCTTCATCAAGAACTCTCAAATGTCGAATATTTGAAGGCCAACAATTTGTAACAAACGAAATAATTGATAAAAGGTTAAAGATGATGTTTAAATTTACATTCAATAACTACATCTGCAGACATGATTGCAGATAGTAAGAAGTCGTGAAGCAAAAAATAGATAAGTTTGAAATCAAATTTGAGAGATTACACGTGTATTGTGCTATTTAATTGCTTAATGTTTAGTAGAAAATGTAAACATACTCAACCATACCAAACTTTTTTGGCCTACTTCGAGTTGGTCAGTTTTCACTGTTACTCATAAATGATGAATGCTGGGAAAACCAAATAGTTCTGAATTGTTTATTTTATTGTTCACCATTGTAAAATATTATTTGTATCATTTATCTGCTTCTTGTTACAGTGTCTTGAGTGTTTATAAAGTTCTTAAAACATGCATACTCCCTCGTTTATTGTCCGAAAAGAGGGACGAAAGATACCAAAGGGACAGTCAAACTCATAAATCTAAAACAAACTGACAACGCCATGGCTAAAAATGAAAAAGACAAACAAACAACAGCACACACGACACAACATAGAAAACTAAAGAATAAACAACACGAACCCCACCAAAAAACTAGGGGTGACCTCAGGTGCTCCTGAAGGGTTAGCAGATCCTGCTCCACATGTGGCACCCGTCGTGTTGCTTATGTGATATCAAATCCGGTAAATAGTCTAATTCGGTAGGTCACATTCATGAAAGGGAATTTACAGTGACATGGAAATTACGCAAGAGAAAATAAAATCAGCATGTTGCTAATCATTTTTTTTCGAACCAGTCAGAAACATTCTTTTAATCATACAGAATAAGAAAATAAAACTTGACCCAATTTTCATATATTGACATATTCGAATAACGTCTTTTATAAACTGTACTATAGGATAAACATGATAATAAATGCATCTTGTGAACTTGGTTTGCAGCATTCAAATCATCGTCTTCCAACTGTAAAAAAGTAAAACACAAGATTTGATTAAATATGAATAATATTCTTTTACGATGCTTTGTTGGTGTAAAAGTTTTGTAAACATACTAACTTTACATTTACATAAAGACTGGGATCAAATGTTGTAGACATCAAAAACTTTGCCAAACCTCGGCATAGATATGTTATGAACCTAAGACAGAAGTTTCTTTATGACCGAGAAATGGCATTCAAATAAGAAAGTTCGATTAAATACTAGAAATAACATTTCTTGGTCATAAAACAACTTCTGTCTTACGTCAAATTTAGGGAGAAGAAAGTTTGATCGATAGCATTATATTTTTATAAATAAATTTGGTGTATTTACTGTCTTCTGATTGGTTAAAAGAATTAGCTTTATTTTCAATGTTATCAATTTTATGGCGACACACCCACTCTAACGTTGTGTATTCATAGGCAAACATCTGTGTACGTTGTTATTCGTATTAATATATATGTTTGAGCCTTATTTTTGATAGAAATTTATTAAACGGCAATAATTTATTTTGAATTTATGAACCATAAAATGATTTTTTGACTCTTCACATTCGCGGATTATTCAATGTGAAGAGTCAAAATTTAATTTTATGGTTCAATAAATTCAAAATAAATAACAGCCATTCATTAAATGTTTCAACAAGAGAGAAAATACCCAAGGAGTTTGAAAGTTTTAGGGAAAAGCAAAATTAAAAATAAACAGACCATTTTAACCAAGTTGGATTATGCAAGACAAAGTGAAAACTTGGCAATACATGTATGTCGAATTATATGCTTGTTCGTTCATTTTCAATCTAACTTCAGACAAAGTAAAACTTTTTGGGATGTCTGCAAAATGTGTGTCTGATTCGGCCATTTATATATGTATCAACGTTGTTTGTAATGAACGTCATTAGTAAAATGGATACTATTAATTCCCCACCGATTTTTTGCACCTGTCCCGAGTCAGGTGCCTCAGGCCTTTGTTAGCCTGTATGATTTTTTGGTCGGGTTGTTGTCTCTTTGACACATTCCCCATTTTCATTCTCAACTTCAATTTTTAATACAGGTAAGTTATATTTTATATTTTTTTCAAATGAAGAATTGAAAGATACAGAGTTATACATACATATGTCTGGTAATTTTGGACCACTCAATGTACCATTAAATGGACAGCAGATGCAGTCTTCATCGATTTGACCATCGCCATCGTTATCTGGAAAAGTATTTATATTGGTTTAGTTTAAATTAAGAATAGGAAACTATCAATATCGTTAATTTGGGGAAATAATTGTGAGGAAAAAATGGAAGTATATTTCAAATCCCCAAAATATACAAACCCATTACAAATTACCAAAATGTGTCAATATTTAGGACGTTATGAAAAATTATTATTAGTCACATTATACAAGAAATATCATAAGTCTTATTATATAAATAAAAATAAAAAACACACGCATTTATACTACATAATTGATCGGCTAACTATGCAGTATGTGTTTTGTTCCTGGTTGAAGGCCATACGGGGATGTATCATAGTTGCTACTTACTACATCATTAAGTCTCTAGTGGAGAGTTGGCTCAATCATTTTTAACGTTTGATATAAATATTATATAATGACAGGAACTGAATTGGGTGTGGGAAGTCTATCTCTGAGAACTGACTTGGTTGCGGGAGATCGTGGGGTATATCCAAGGGGAATGATTTGGGTACGGGAGATCATATGGTCTATCCCTGTGAATTGACTTGGGTGTGTGGTTTCATGTAATATTCTATTCCAGGAAACTGCGTCAGGTGCGGAAGGTCGTGGCGTCTATACCTGGGAACTGACTTTGGTACGGGAGGTCGCGGGGTCTATCCCTGGCAATTGCCTTGGGTGTGGGAGGTCGTGTGGTATATCCCTGGGAACTTACTTGGGTGCGGCAGGTCGTGGGGTCTATCCCTGATAACTGACTTGGTTGCGGGATGTCGTGTGTTCTATTCCAGGAAACTGGGTGGATGCCAGTGGGTAGGTTTTCTTTCGAGAACTAAATTTGGTGCGGACGGTCATTGGGTCTATTCCTGCGACCTGACTTAGGTGCGGAATGTTGTGTGTTATATTCCAGGAAACTAACTAAACTAACTATCCCAGGGAACTGAATTAGGTGTTGGAGGTCGTGGTTTCTATCCCTGGGAAATGACTTAGTTGCAGGAGGTCATGGGTTCTATCCATGTGAACTGACTTTGGTTCAAGAGGTCATAGGTTATATCCGATGGAACTTACATGGATACGGGAGGTCGTGAATTATGTTTTAAGGGAACTGAATTGGTTGCAAGAGGTCGTAGGGTCTAACCCTGGGAACTAACCTAGGTCCAGGATGTCGTCACAAACTTGGGTGTGGGAGGGAAGACTTTATCTAAGGGAACTGATATGATGCAGGAGGTCGTCGGTTTTATCCCAGGGTACTGACTAAGGTGCGGAATGTCGTGAATACTATCCCAGGGAACTTATTAAGGTGCGGGGGGGTTCGCGGGTTCTATCCCTGTGAACTGACTTTGGTCCGGGAGGCCGTTGGTTCTATCCCAGGGAACCGACTTAGGTTCGGGAGGTCGTGGGTTCCATCCCAGGGAACTTACTTGGGTAGGAAAGGTCGTGGGTTCTATCCCAGGAAACTGACTTGGGTGTGAATATCGTGGATTCTATCCAAGGGAACTGAATTAGTTGCGAGATGTGGGTTTTACCCCAGGGAACTGACTTAGGTGCGAGATGTCGTGGTTTCTATCCCAAGTAACTGACTTAGGTGCGAGAGGTCGTGTGTTCTTTCCAAGGGAACTGACTCAGGTACGAGAGGCCGTGGATTCTATCCCAGGGAACTTACATGGGTATGAGAGCTAGGTCGTATGTTTTCTCCCAGGGACTGACCTGGGTGCGGGAGTTCATCGGTTCTACTCACTTGGGTGTGATACGGCGTCTATGATTCTATTCGTGGTGCACAATGATTGTCCTTCTTCTTTGCAAAGGACTTGGATATAACATTCTTTATGTAGACTACAACCAACGCGATTAAAATTAGCTCAGTGTGTCAGTTGGATATCTAAAGCTGGGTTCCTTCTCATATTGCATCAACATTACGTATTCCCGTCCTGATATGCAGATAATATTTGCCGTTCAACTTTAAAAAAAAAAAAAAACAATCCATCCGTCTATTAATGCCTAGCTCTCAAACCGAAAAGATTATGAAATAAGGGCAAAATTGAAAACACAGAAATCGATATTTTTTTTTTCGGCTAACTTCTAAAACAGCATTGAATGAAAAATATTGTAGACGCCATTCCTATTATTCATCGGATAAATTCCGAGAAAATGCCGACCATGCCGACGGTCTTCGACCCGATTAAAACATAAAAAAAAGATAGCAAACTTCAGCACGTACCATCGTTTAATTACCAGTTGTCTATGTCGTTTCTATTTCGGTGATTTTAAACATATGCAAGTCATCGCTGTTGCCTGTATGAGAATTAATTATTGTTGATCGATTCAGCCAACGCAATGCATATTCCCGGTGGCTTCTTGCATCACTTTTCGATGTTGTCATTCTTTTCTTTGAACTGAACATGCTTAGCACATATCTGACTCGTCTCAAGTACATATACAGGGTCAAATTTAATATCGCATGAACACGGATTCAAATGAGATTGAATTATTTACATGCAAGACTATATTACATCACCGGTATTTTTATCTTAGTTTGGCAAAATTGAAATCAAAATCACTGCTTATTACAAAATATCATTTGAAACGAAACAAAAATCTTGTTTTTATTTTTTGTCAAAGTCGTGATGATTAATTGATTTGATGTTTGCTGGACTTCCAATGGAATTATTACATGCATAATCAGGACAAAAACCTATTTCAATAAAACAACTAATACAATATTAATGTTCTGCATGGTCGGACGAAGGATTGCCACTAGAAAACAATAAACAGTTGACTTGCAACAGATCAATTGCGTAATTTTGCGATGGTTTTCTTAACGTGCTGAGAACAAATTATTCTCGTCGAAAAATGTTTTTAATGTCCTCATCGTGACCAGTCGTGACTGTAAATTTAATTTATGCAACCGGCACTTCTAAACAGACTATATTTCCGTAAGTCAGGAACCCGATGTTCAGTGGTTGTCGTTTATTGATGGGGCTCATAAGGGTTCGTACAGATTATTACGTAAGTGGTGATGTACTTACAAAAAAACCTTCAAGTGAATTAAGAACGCTTAAGATTGTCAACATTTTGATCTGCAGTAATAAAAACACTGTCCTTTGAGGAAACATAACTATTCAGTATTCGTTAGTATTCGTCAAAAAATGTATTTGAAGTAAGATAAACCTCACCTTTTCCATCTGATTGTTCTTCGTCTATTTCTCCGTCACAGTCATTATCTATTTTGTCTCCCTCTATCATCTGACTAACAAGGCAATCCTGCAATTAGTAAAAATAATAAAAATAAAATGTTTTCAAACACTGCAACCATAACATCAAGCCCTTTTTACGTAGTGATCAATGGCGGATTATTGGTAGAAGAACGTCTACACCCCGCCTCTTTGATGTGAAAATATTTCCACTTTAGCATAAAATCGTAATAAAGTGTAAATCGGTATATCTTCTGATCTCGGGACTTATGCCTCTCATTTCAAAAATAACAGATCCGCTTCAGTTATTGTATTTGGATTTTCTTTCTGTCATTTGTCATTCATATTCTTTTCCAGGATTTAAAAAAAAAAGATTTTTACAAAACACTAAAGGCCACATAGATCTGTTTGTTTTTATTTGACATTATTGGATTGGTTCTTATGTCCAACCAATTTCAAACCAGTTTTATTTTGTTTAATAAAGGAAAAGACGTTTACATAACAAACATTTTATATGAAAACTATTAAATGTCCAACATTTCCAATACCATGAATGCAATTTGATTGCTTTCTTATTTCTACGACTTTCCCCAAGCAGATCTTTTGAAAAAAAACAGTACATTAACGGTTGTTACAGGGACACATTTTAGATACACTGATACTTCTTATGAATAGAATTTGAGTGCATGAACAGTGAGTTCATGTGCACTTTAAATTTCAATTAGATAATTATGTACTTTTTGTTTTACCGACATATTTACTTCTTTTTTTTTATATTAAAATATTTACGTTGGCATATCATCAATAACTATATTTGTTTTCATCAATTTCAGAAGTACTATTCTTTGCTATGTTTTTTCCAAAAAAACTGATCCACAATTTTATTTGAAACAATATATTGTTTTCATGCAGATTACAAAAAATTCTTGATTTTCAGAATACCGTATATAATAGGGCTAATTTCGAAATAATTTTCTTATTCTGAAAAAAACATATCCCCCTTTTTAAGCTAAATGGTCGGTCCATAAAAGTATTCTTTTTTCTCAATATATGGACATGAATAGTATTCTTGACCATGCTGACAGTAATGAAATTCTGGTACCAACGTTTATATTTCAACAACAACAAAAAGAAAAACTAAAAATGTATATAAAAAAATCAAATCTAATCAAATTCATAGATAAAATCCCTATCAACTCACTAATACACGATTGATCCTATAGATAAAACGTGTCCTTGTATAACATGTTCTAATACATGTAGACCGCAAATCTTTAATGAAATCATTCAACTTATGTCACCAATTTTGGACGGTAAGCCGCAATTGGATCATATTGTGACATATTTAACCCTATGAGAGAAATACACACCTATAAGCATGATTTGTTTAAATCCAAAATATATGCCTATAGCCTATATACATGTATATATATACAATTCGTCTAAACATCAACCCAACAATGTTAGATCTGTAAATTTGCTTTCGCAAATTTTTGGTTCTTCCCTCGCCGGGATTCGAACCCATGCTACTGTGATATCGTGACACCAATTCGCTTGCACTGCAGCCGTCCCGCTAGACCACACGACCACCTGGGCTCTCAAAAAAGAGCTTTCGCTGGCCGTGTGTTACCTTTCCTCGTCAGTACATGATATATAAGGCATGAAGATGTTATTGTTACAGATCAGCTAAATTATCTATAGTAAAGGATCCTACAAATTAATGTAATATACAGTCACAGAAAAAATATATATTTAACGAATTTGTTTTACATGCACACGTATAAAAATTGCGGTTAAGTCTCAAGTGTGTACGACATTCATCTTTTACTTGACATGTTTTTTTTTATATAAAATTATTAGATTCGTGAATTTTTTGAAAAAAAACTCTCGGCTAAACGGAAATTCAAAAAATAAATTGTTTAAACTGTAACTTACATTAATTAGTATAATAATAAACTCCATCATATATCCCAGGATTAAAAGTTGTATTTACGCCACACGCGCGTTTTGTCTGCCCAAGACTCATCAGTGATGCTCAATATCCAAAAAGTTAAAAAGACCAAATGAATTACGAAGTTGAGGAGCATTCAGGACCCAAAGTCCTAAAAGTGTTGACAAATACAGCTACGGTAATCTAGAATCAAATAAAAGTGTCGTCGGACCGACGTAAAGCGTTTGTCAGTTATTATACTGAAAACTTTACCTATAATAACTTGTTTGTCGTCGGGTATGACTTTATGTTCACTCAGTCTATCAGAGGCCTTCCAGTAGGGATTTTTAAAAATATTCAATACTTATAATTACATTTTTTTTAGCTAGGATCATGAAAATACGATTTTTGTCAAATTTTTATCTAATTTACCTGTGCACTTTACTGTGGGACCACATGTCATCATGAATGATAAATTATTTATTAGTCCTTATCTTTGGATGTGATGTTTGTTTAAAAAAAAAAGAAAATCATGATTCGTTTGGACATTTTGATAATGCAAGTCTTGGTTTTAAATTATTTGCAAATAAGCTTAAAGTCAATCATACATAAAATAATCAATCACAGAAAGACGGCAAAAGAAAAATAAATAGACGAACTACAATGCACAGAATATCATAAACATATTTATTTGCTATCATAAAATGTACGAAGTCGTCCATTACTATGTAAATTGGGTCGATTTAGAAAATAAATAAGTTGAATACGTTTCTGTTGCCAATGTTTTTTACACTAGTTCTAGCTCATAGTGTTTAATAAACAAATATATTTGATCATTAGTCTATTATTATCTTAATAAGAAAAACACATTTCTAATAGCAAGTTATACTTAATTGAAATCAGGGATTTTACAAAATCCCTAGCTCTATTTTCAGTGATTTTGTAAAATCCCTAAAATTTCAGGGATTTTACAAAACCACTGAAACTGTTAGTGATTTTACAAAATCACTGATTAGTCCAGTGATTTTACAAAATCACTGATTTTACAAATTCCCTGTAACATATACACCAATTTATACGTTTTACAAATAACGTAAATGCAAATTTCATATCAATGACCGAAGCTACACTGTTATGAAAATGCTTCTATTCCTGAGGTAGAAAAGCCTAAGTATTTTTAAAATTCAAAAGTTTTTTGAACAGTTAATTTATAAATAAAAATATATCAATGAAAATTCATGTCAGCAGAGAAGTGCTGACTACTTGGCTGGTGATACCCTCAGGAAATAAAACTCCACCAGCAGTGGCATTTGTCTTTCTAATCTGTTTAATTTTGCTACTTCTTCTAAATGCAAATTGTACTTCTTCTTTCTATGAAATGTCGTACAAGTCAGATACAAAACAAAGGTAACTAAAAAAGGGTGGAAACAATATGCCGGATATTTCTTCTGCACTTGTAGTCAGGTTGACTTGACTACTTGTACATAAAACTTTCCGACAACGGTTGTTACCGGCCTGTTTCTTTGTTACCTTTGTATTGTATCTAATACTTGATCCCACTCGCTTTACGATCGGTCAAGATCAGAAAGCATGTTTAGTTTGTTTCGTCCTAAATGGTACGTTTTAAAATTAAAGTAATTTAAAAATTTATATGACCCAATACAACATTTTTAGAAGGTTTATACACGTGTAGAACTGCAACTGGTAAGATAAAACAAATGAAGACAGTGTTTCCAGATAGTGTTTGGCTATCTCTGTATTTCACTTGTCTGCAGTGTCTGTCAAATATATTTGCGTTTGGTACAAGAATCGTTTTTTCTCATACAAATAATAAAACAGTATGAAAAGGAATCAAATGTCAACATCCCTATTCTAATAGGAAACTGTTATCACTTGGTTCCCCATAAACATTACGTAGCGTAATAAAACCAAAGACTAATTGTTTTAAACATATACTTATATAATTACCGCGTTAATAGGTTTTAATAATAACCCAACCGGAAATCCGTATGATTCATGGTCCGCCTTGCCAACTAGTATCCCGCCAAATACTATAGTTGGATCATTATGCATGACTGTATGTGTACCAACTGATATCTTCATGTAACCCCCCACGAGATGAGTCTCGGGTATTTTGTGATAAACTTGATTGCCAGCTAACGATCGATTATCAATTCTAAGGCCACTCGTCTGCGAGGAATCGATGATAAACATAAAATAGTTCGAATAATCACCATGAGAATATTCCGGAGTTGTAAATGTATATTCAAAAGCATATTGTTCTATCGGAACGATAGTTATCATTGATGGATCAGTATAATCACCATGGCCTGCTTTTGTCAGTAAAAACTGGAACACTGATATAGCTTTGTCAGCAACTATATGAGAGTACAAATCGGAACTATAGTGTTTTTGGACGTATTGACCAGCTTTGTTAAGTTTGATAATGTCCTGAAATGGTTTTCCAGAGTTTATACCAGAAACGTGTACGTGTGTGTTGTCTTCGCTAGCAATGAATCTAAATATATCGCCTTTATCGTGTCTATCGGGTATTGGAACGGTGGCGAAATTACTACCCCATGACGATAATGGAAGTAGCATTTCCACAAGATGATCGCGTGAGACTCCATGCCCAACTGTGGTTTTCTTGTTTCCACTTAATACGGCTATTGGCTTACTGGATACAATATGGGAGCCAGTTAAATCGTGTCTAGAACGAACCTGTAGTGTACTGAGTCTATCTAAAGTCACATTCATCCATTGATCTCCATGATATGTATTTCCATTCAGACTAACACTTAAATCATGTACATCTGGTAAATGAATGGAAACATTTGTTTTATCATAAATCCCAATGATCGCAAAAAGACAGTAATGTGAAGCAGGGGAATACGAAACAGTATAATACTCTTTGCCAAGGACATCGATGGGCAAAGCAAGATAAGCATCATCGGACCTTTCTTCTCTGTTAACAACATAAACTACGATTTCATCGTCCGCCTCAATAAGTACTGCTTTTTTAGTTAGTTCGGTGTGATGTAAACGGACACTTGTATTCAGTTTGACTAACTGAGTCTGGCCATGAATCACCGAGAACGTTTTGTAGAGTTTAGCATTTGGAATACCAGAGGCTGAAACATTCACATGGACTATTGTTTTCTTAGAGGTTGTAACATATATCTCGGGATTTATATTATTACCATGAATTACTTCGTTTTCCATAAAAGCAACTAGGAACTCCTTTCCTCTATTATCCAAGACAGCTGAAAATATATAGACATAATGTAAACATAAACGCCTGTTCGAAGTCAAGAGCCTCTCTGGCTTTCGTTAGTCTTGTATGTTTTTTTTCAATATTAGTTCATTTATATATTTTGGAGTTAAGTATGAAGTCCATTTTCACTGAACTAGTACACAATTTTATTTGGTCCGAGACCACAATTAATTCGTATTGCATTTCTTTTAGAACATAAATGAAAATTTAAAAAATCCCACCCGCACTTTCTCAATGAAATTTTTGCAGTGAGTTGTACTACTTTTGGGACAATTTATATCAAAATTATTGAAAACTTCATCGGCTCTAACTCAAAATATGGACAATTTTATGTTTAGGGCGTCTTGAAATCTTTTGACAGTTTCCGAAGTGCTAATTTGTAACCTTTTTCAGCTGGACCAATTCACTGCTTTCCTTTAAAATTCTGGACCCAATTTTTTTTACAGTGTAATTTCACCCCCTACTTCCAATTTGAGGCATAAAACATTGGGAAATAAATTTGGAAGGGATATGAAAAATATTGACAAGTAACCCACTGTCAACACTATATTCAAGGGACGACAATTGTGGTCTCGGACAATTTAGGGGCGAGCCAAGGCTCACCTCCGGTTGCGGGATTTCCTCGCTGCGTTGAATTAGCTAATTGATGACCTTCAGGTGTTATCTGCTTTTTGGTCGGGTAATTGTCTCTTTGACATATACGCAATTTTCATTCCCAATCTAATAAAAAAAAACCGCTACATTTTATTTATAAGTGTAAATGAATTTTACAATCAATGTGTTTTTAACTTTTATTATTTCATCCAGATCAATACTCTTGTTGAGTCACTGTTTATCCAGTAACCAATGCAATGTCATAGAGGAAAGTGGATACGCGCAACTACAACCTAAAAAAAGTCTTAACCTGGAATATCGTGCGTGAAAAATATGTCATCAATTGGTCAATTCGGAATGGAAAAAAAAGTCAAATGTTCTGTGATCATTCAGAAGCGTATTAGGGACATAGACTTTTTTAATATCGAGTTTAATCTTATTGTCTACAGTTATAGAATTGCGACCTATACAAAGATTTGTTTAGCTACAAAGAAAGCTTGAGTGTTTCAGTAGCAATCAAAGTTTGGAAGATTATCTGGCCACCGCATTTTTCTTTTACAATAAAATCACATTTCACTCACATAAAACTATAAGAAATTAAAGAATTCATCAAACTTCAATAACATAAGGTATACTGTACCTGTAGTAATCCGGACAATACATAAAAAGGCACTGAAATAAATTAATAAAATCATTTTTAGATTGCACACACGTTATGTGGGCAACCCTATATCCAACAACAAGAATTAAGATGTCATCTTATCTAAACCGTTTATGATCACGTGATGTCTAACCAATAATGATTATGAATAAGTTTCTTTAATTCCATGTGACCATTACACCAACAAAGGCCAAAATTAACATTACAATGGTGGTGTTAATGGGAGACTAGCTGTCAAATTCGTGTTTACCGATTCGACTTAAATTCTCATATTTGATTTATAACAATGTAAAACATTTATCCAAGTTATAAAAAAGTATAAAAGTAAATATTTTACAGGTCATTGGTTCCAGAATATGTAGCTTCGTTTCGTGTGTATTTCGGTCTTTACGCCGTCTATGTAACTATCGAGTTGACCTCAAAAGACTTCCGATAGTCGTATTAGCTATATAAACATACTTTTTATATATATAAAAAGATAGTAAACTCCTGCAATTTGATTATCCTAGGTCTGTTTTATTTCATATTTTAGATTAAAAATAATGTTATAAATTATCGCTTTTACCTGTGTAAGAATGAAAAGTTATGTGATCGAATGAGTCAATCAGTTTTTTCAGCGTTTCGCAGTATAGGTTTGTCTTTAAATTTCTATCATATTTTGTACGGGACAATGATGTATGATTTGATTTGACGACAACTCACATATTTGAGTTGAGTTTTATTTAGTTGGCCTAAATTATAGTGTAGTTAGAACAATGATTTATCTTTGATTCGCTTTCAATGTTGACATTCTTTTCCGTCAACAAACTAAACACGTACAGTTTATGCGTTATCCATCTCTAGCTAAGGGTTTAAACTGAAGTCCACATAAATATTAGGCCGAATTATTCACTTGCAAGTGAATAATTCATCATCATGGTTCATTAGCTTATTTTGAAACAATTGAGCCATACTGGCCGCTAAAAGCGAATTATTTCACTATTTCACTTTCATTAATGATTGAACAAAAGAAATTCATATTTAATTTTTTTCTATATTCTCGTATAGCTAGTGCCCTTTAACAATTTATTGTGTGGTTTAAACGGGAGATATTTGACAATTATCACTTTGTTTTGCCTTGTTTTATGAATATTTTATGTCATTTCTACCAAATGTTTACACTTGAGCGATTCAGGTGAAGGTAAATACAGTTAATATGAAAGCGCGTATGACACACAAATTTATAAAGTTATTTTTATTAGATACTGGCGAACCCCATTTCAGATATTATTTAGAAAGAATCTTGTGTGGGGAGAGGACATTGACTTATTTCATGTTGTACCTAACATATTTTTGGCAAACCAGATACGAGAATAGAACAAAAGGTATATGGGGTTACCATTCACGACACATAACTGCAAAGAAATGATGGAAGCTGTTCAATTTCTCAATTATATCAATTATACACGATTCGGAAATAAAGTTTATCCGAAGGATGTAGGGATTCTTATGAACGCAAATTTCGACTTTTGAATAGCAGACTTTTTTGTATGAATTGTTATAAATTAAAGTTTATTAACTAATTCCCACTGCAAATCAATTTGAAGGAAAACGTTGATAATATTTATCACTAAAACAATTCCGGTGTCTGTAGTCTTGTTTGCTTTAAGAGTAAAAACATTTGTTATATGAACCGGGACGTGTACACTGTTTTTGTACAGATTTTGTTTGTTTGTAGAAGTTATCAGCAGTTCAGGTTCATCATAACTAACGGACAAAAATGGCGGTATTTGCACCCCATACACTACTCTAAGTACAGACTAACCTGTCAGTTGGAAAAGATTTAAGGCCTGGAATCCACTAGATATGTAAAACTTAACAGTATTTTGAATTTTGGCAGAAGGTGAAAAAATCAATTAAGTTCAACTTTGTACTTGTTTGGGTTTATAAATATTTTGATATGAGCGTCACTGGTGAGTCTTATGAAGACGAAACGCGCGTCTGGCGTACTAAATTATAATCCTGGTACCTTTGATAACTATTGGGATACAACTTTGAGATGCTCCCTCTCAGGTAACAACTGTTTTGTATTGTATTGACTGTCCTTGATTGGCATGGACAATATATCTACACATCTATTGGCAAGTTAAAGAGTGTAACTGGGGGACAGTATCAAATACAATTCAGGTGTTTGTTTAGTTTTACATTTTCTAAAGAAACGGAAAAAATATTCATTTGACAGCATTCGAGAATATTTTTTTTTCTGAAACACAAAATGCATTTAACTGTTATATATCTAGTGGATGCAAGGCCTTAATCCTTTCTAAACTACACAGGTAAGTCTGTACACCGAGGAGTTTTTGAGGTGTATACTGCCATAATTGTCGATTTGTTATGATGAATCTTAAGCACATACCTTTTTTCACTAGGCGATACAAGTTTATCTTTAAGGTTCATCATAACATTTTGGCTAAAATGGCCGTATTTACACCCCAAATTTTACTCTGAGTACAGACTAACCTATACACCTGCAACAGTTTTAAGGGATGGCAGGAACTAGATATATAAATTTTAAATGCATTTTATGTTTCAGAAAATTATAAACTTTTCTAGATTTTGCTATCCATTTTTTTTCGTTCCTGCAGAAGGCGCAAAAATTAACTAAGTAGTGAAAACAATTGAGATGCTCCCCTCATATAATCAATGTTGTGAGTAGTATTGATTTAAATGGACAATAGATGGACAATAGACACCTGTAAACAATAGGTTATTTAACAGGTTTAAACTGTGTAACTGAGTGGACCGTATCAAATGAAACTCGGGTGTTTGTTTATTTTGCTATCTTCTGCAGACTGGAAAAAAATGAACATCAAAATCCAGGTAAGTTTTTAATTTTCTGAAACGTAGACTTCATATAACTTTTATGTATCTAGTTCCTGCCATGCCTTAAAACTTTCCTGGATGTACCAGTTTGTCTGTACTCATAGTAATTGTGGAGGTGTAAACACGGCCATATTTTTCAATTCCTTATGATGAACCTTAATATTAAAGCGGCTTAATGTTTTACTAGACAAATATATAAACCTAACGTTTAGCGCTGTACGGTTAGTCACAACATTGAGCAAATGAGAAAACCTGTTAACATTCTCTTCTTACTTTTGCCATTTTACGGTACAATACTCTATCTCTAACACAAGGGCTTCGGTGACCAAGTGGTCTAGTTCTACTACTGTTATCACTAGCCAGTCAACAGTGAATTCGAACCAACTCGTGCGGGTGCACTCGACTCCAATCTTAATTGACTAGGAGTGTCAGGTTTCCTATCAAGGTCAGTGATTTTCTCCGGCACTCCGGCTTCCTCAACCAATAAAAACTGGCCACTACTAGGTAACCGAAAAGGGGCGTTAAAACACCATCAATCAATTTATGTCTAACAAAGTATATTTCAGTGTTCTGATTTTATTTTTCTAACGTGCTATGTATAAGACAATAGCTTATAGTCATGAAAAAAATATGATAGCAATAAGATAATCCAAAGACAGACCCTCGTTTTATCCAATTATGTTAAAAAGTTTACAAATTACCTATAACTTTTTCATACAAATTTTATTTGTACAGCATTACAATTGATACGTAACATATACACTTCACTGTTTCCGTTGTTTAATTGTTTTCCTCTTATAGCTGATGTGTTTCCCTCGGTATTAGTTTGTAACCCGGATTTGTTTTCTCTCAATTGATGTTTGGCCTTGGAACAGCGGTATACTACTTTAGAATTGAATGCCTCTTTTTGTAACTTTATTGGGGTGTAAAAGAGTTGACCGAAGTACATTTTGTATGAAGCACGGAAGCGCTTCATTCTAAAAATGTGTGCACGGTCAACGCTTTTACAACCCTATGAAGTTACAAAAAGAAGCATTCAATACTTATAATTACATTTTTAGCTAGGATCATGAAAACACGATTTACATCAAGTTTTTATTTAATTTACCTGTGCTCTTTATTACGAGACCTCGTGTCATCATAAATGATAAGTTTTATTGTGTGATACAACTGCTTAAGGAATAACACGTGATGTGCAGTTAGCCAATCAGAATAACTTATTATAATGAAACATACATCTAATGTAATTAATGATGTATATAACAAATTAAAAAGAAGACAAGTAAGATATTTTAATTGCTATCACGATAACTGTTGCAACAAAAATTTCACGTAGCAATTGAGACAGTAAGTTCAGAAATATGTAGGAAACATTTTTTTTTTATTTTTCATTTCTATATCAATTTTGCCTTGATGCAGAACTGAACACCTGACGCATTTCCTATTTTCGGTTCTTGATCGTCGTGAAACCAGATATTCCTTTGTAGCGGCATGTCTGTACGCATATGCATTTTTTTCTGGGCAATCAAACTTTCAGCATAAGCTGCACTTCTTTTCACAATTGTACATGTTGTACCAATTGTTGGTCACCGATCCACGGAACAGAACTTTTTAATGATATCGTTCCTTTCCAATTCATGTAACTCATTTAAAATGACCAGTATAAAAGCTGATTCACCTTTAAGCTTTCGCCATTTGTCAAGAGTATAATATGCCTGATTGGAAACGTCACCAGGATTATCTGTTTTTATTATGGCTATCTCGTTCTCAGGAATGCCGAGTTTTATTCCAAGTTTGTGAAATGTATTGTCTGTGGCGATAAGTTTGCTTAGAAACAAGACATGTTTATCCTTAAGAAGTTCGTTGTGATCTAAAAAAAAAAAAGAAATAAATTTACCAAATTAAGTACTATCAAAATCAAAAGTTAAAAATAAATAAATATATACTAAGTCTGTGATTGATTAAATAATAAAAAGTAAATCACAAGTTTCCATATATTTCGGCTATTAATTTACGGCCTTATTCATTAGAAAGAAATCTTTAACATAAGTTGCCAAACGTTTTGGCCTTTACGTCCCGATGGAAAAGGCCATAATGGCCGAAACGTACGCAAACTAGTGTTAAAGTTTTAACAATGTACACGTATATGTATAAATATATATTTATTCTTTCAAATTTAAAACGTGAAAGTGGTAATAAATTTAGCAACACTTTATGTACCAAAAATGCGGGTATGGATTTTTATGGTTGACGTTTTATTTACACATTAGGTACATGCCTTACTTTTTCGATATATGATTGAGTTGTGTCCCTTTATATGCAACCAAGACTGTAAAATTCCATGTTAATAACAAAACTAATTTTCATACCATGTTGCTTCTTCCAATTTTCAAGAACAGGGAAAGAAATTTTCACGCAATCGTCTTCCAAATCACATATCACAGAGTTGTCATTGTATTTAGTATCCAACATTCGATCCTGTTCTGTATTCCCTCTGTTAAACCAAAAACGGTAGGTGATATATTGAAAGCTTAACCAAATCTGATAAATACAGTGTTTTTGTAAGCTGATGAATTTATTCAGTTTTAACTAAATTTACATGACGGGTGAATGAATAGTGAATTTTCTAACAGATTCTGGTTGAGAGCAATGACTATATCAACATGAAATTACAATCATCATCACCAAGAACTTTCTTTTGTTTTTGATTTACACAAACATCGTTAAACTGTTAAAGGGCAAGATGAAGATGCGTTAAAGACCCATTGCTGGCCTTGTGTTTTTTCTGCCATTGGTCATATGCATGTCTCACATTGACACATACCCCTTTTCATTATCTTTTTTTTAAAACCTGAAATAAGTAAACAGATGTATTAATATTCAATAGATGAGGCAGATTACTATCTGACGCAGCTAATATATTACAAATAAACAATTTTTACCTTTCAATACGGTCCTTGGAATAATTGATATTCGTGTCGATAACAAGTTTCCTTTGTCTTACTCCTACAAACATACGCAAATGTCTTAGATTAAGAAAAAATACAGAGATCGATATTCAAATAAATGAGGCTTATAAAAAAAGAAGATGTGGTATGATTGTTAATGAGACAACTCTCCACAAAAGACCAAAATGACACAGAAATTAACAACTATAGATCATGGTTAGTCTCATTCTACATTTTTTGTTCTGCCGTAGCAAGTATAGTATGTGACATTATACTCATAAGATTGTAGAGGGGTACGGTACGATCGAAAATCAGACGACTATCCAACAGAGTTCAAATAACATGGATTTACAAACAACATAAACATATTCTTCAACTTGAGATCACTCCCGGTTTATGGTGGTTCGTGTTGCTCTATCTTTATTTTCTATATTGTGATTATGTATAGTTGTTTGTCGTTTGATCTTTTCCTTGTTTTGTCATGGCATTGTCAGTTTATTACCGATGAGTTTTGAATATCCTTTTCGCCTATATTTCTCTTTATTAAATTGTGTTGCAATGTTTAAGACAATATTAGGTAGTTTCGTGTTTTAAATTCGTAGCAGTGCATCTATGAGAAACATTAAAACTAGTTAACTGAATATGTTAAGTAAAGGTATGGTTTTCCAATATATAAAAAATATCGTAGTCTAAAAAGATTTAGGCAAATTGCACATTCTCCATTGTAACAAATTAAACACTCTTTTACTCATAATGAATATTCATGAGCGATCGCGATCGCGACTCCTGTGTTGTGCACAGAAGAGCGTCACTTCCAGCACTTTGTTTCACACAAAGGAAACGATTATAAGTCACGATTACATTAAAACAACTGGTCTAGCATGAGTGCCATACAATAAGTAAAAACTCACCCAATCGTTTTCTGTTTTTGTAAAGGAGTCCTATTGTGGTCACAATGGTAACTATTAATAAAGCTATAATAGCGGCTAGAACATATACAATATCTGTAAAGCAATTAGAAAAAAGTTATATTTTTCGTTTGTAAATTATTGCTTTAATTAAGTACACGTCTTCAACCTTTTCAGCGGTTTTGATGTTTTTACCGAGTACTATATTCGGTTCGATTGTCATTAGGTCTCAACCATGTGCCTAAAAATTGTATTGCATACTTGTATACATATGTAGAATTCTTTTGGGGTTCGTGTTGTTTGTTCTTTAGTTTTCTATGTTGTGTCATGTGTACTATTGTTTTTCTGTTTCAATGTCTTTTTCATTTTTAGCCATGGCGTTGTCAGTTTGTTTTAGATTTATGAGTTTGACTGTCCCTTTGGTATCTTTCGTCCCTCTTTTGTTTCTTGTCTGCTTAACACTCTACTTCATATTCAAAAGGAAAGGTACAAGATAAACATGTTTATATATTTTCTTAATAATGATTTTGCATTATTTAATATGTAAGTTAAATGCATTTTATCATTTTGCAAAATAACAATATTTTTCAATATTGTACGTTTGAACCGATCCCATGTTACCCTATTTATGATGAGTCATCGTGGTGTGTAAGTTACGTAATAGTGTAATATATTAAACGTAAACAGTGTGTTTTTAATATCAGAAGACACGATCCTTCATGAAAGATGAACTATTAATAATATTTGATAATATAGAGTACCCGGCCACGTCCAATTATTTTTGTACATCTGATGAGTTAAGCCTTTTTCAACTGATTTTTATAGTTCGTTCATATGTTGTACTGTAATACCACTGTCCCAGGTTAGGGGGGGATCCCACTAACATGTTTAACCCCGCCACATTATATATGTGCCTGTCCCAAGCCAGGAGCCTGTAATTCAGTGGTTGTCGTTTGTTTATGTGTTACATATATGTTTTTCGTTCATTTTTTTTTAAATAAGGCCGTTAGTTTTCTCGTTTGAATTGTTTTACATTGTCTTATCGGGGCTTATTATATTGAATAATATGAAGTTTGAAGTAATAAAAATAGAAATTGAAATTTAAATTACTTTGATCTAATGCAGCTATAAGTTTGATGAACGATTAATAGTAATGGTTGATGTAGTCCAAATGAATAACAACCAAAATAAACCGATGTATTTTGATTTTAAAATAAAGTTGTTTGTTTTTATTTACAGGAAACTAGATTGATTTGGAAAAACAAATTTGTTAAATAGAGGAATAAAATCATTGATGTTATAGTCAAATCAAACGCAATACTGTTGCAACATCACTTTTGTATGTAAAATTCATTCAATTTCCGGTGTCTATACAGAGAATCTTACCCTTGTTGTGTCAGTGTAATATTACCCTCGGGCTATCTGGGTGATCTTACACCGATATACCGCGAATTCAGGAAGTAACTATTACGTAGTCACAAGAAATAACAATGTCATGGACTTATCTGCTCAACAATTGGCAAAAGATCATTCGTATACTGGTAAAACGTGGAATATCCTATATTTTTACCATATAGCATGAATTTAAACAGATATAGAAAAATAAGATTGCACATGCTCGCTGTCTATCTATATTGAAATGTATGATTATATCATGTTAAATGAACGTTGGCAGTCTTCGGAGATCATCTTTCTGGACAATTAAATGGCGTTTTGTCTATACACACAAAATGATCATATATAACAGCTAGCCTGCGTATTGTTATTGTTTCTTTTGGACTTTTTGCATTTTGAATACACGATTTAGTATATTATGAATAAAATATTAGAATTTGGTTAAATTCGGTGAACATCAATTTGTCAGCTTATATAACTTATCCCAAGCACAAGAAACAACAACTTACCATTTCCATCTTCTGTGTTTGGTACATGCAGTACCACTCCAGACTTTAGCAAATCTTTTCCTTTAATTTGACGTGAACTAGAATTGAAGAATTAATAACAATATATACAAATCCCATAAAACCATTTAAGATGAAAATTACAACAGATATTGACACGTTCCAATATTTGGTTCAAACAAACATCTTGCTTTCATTTATCACCGAATGTACAATTACTACGAGTAAAATAAACGTCGTAAGTGAAGCATCCCGAATTAGTTCGATATCGAGAGCAATATATATTCACCAATTACTTACATGTCTGGTAGAATGTTTCCACATTTTGCATTTGATGTTTCTGTACATTGTCGCAATTCCAACCTTCCTTCACTTGTGCAATTTCTACAAAGTTTACATTCCTTAAATGATCGTGAATGACTAAAGCACCCATTAGTACAAGCTACACAGCGTCTACATTCCAAGGCACCATGAACTGGATCAAATTCAACTTTCCTATCCTTCAAACAAAGCAAATATTATTATTTTTAACTCTTTTTTTTTTTTAGATTCAGGATATATATATATATCAGAAATGTAATATGTTTACTAAACAGCAACAACAACATAAGGCAGGAAAGACAAAGGAAATTAATGACATAGACTTGGGTAATATCACTTCTGATTCTTACTGATTATGGATATAATCTGTCATATGTTGTGTAATATATTTTTCATATAATGTCATCATATACGTAAATAAACAATTTGCTTTATAGTCTACCAGTCTCACAAAATCTTTCAATATAGAACATATATATCTACCTCATTATAGACACTGATATCATAGCAACTTAGATATTTAACCTATCTACGCGTTTGTCGAACTTACATGTACTTTCACATTCAACCTCTTCTCTTATATTATCATTATTTACCTTCAGTTGCTCTAAACCAAACCCGGGAGGACATCTGTCACATCTCTTGCAGAAGTCTCCTTGGGGTAGATAAAATTCGTGTTTGCTATAATCGCAGTATATGTCAGTCTTCATTGTCCAGACAATTTTCAGATTTACCAGTAAGCCAGCTAAAATAAAGGACATGCTGAACCTGAAAAAAATCCCTTTTCATTTAAATGTATAGGGAATACACAGTTATAATAACGAAAACCTAAATCAAGATGTCGTTATATCAAACTGGGTATTCTGAATGATAAATGCAGAAAATACAATTCCAATAATAAATGATCAAACCCCTGCAACCCTCTCCTAAATTATTGAAAACTATTATTCTGCATTGCCAATACTATCTTGTTGTTAATAAGGTACACTCTAATTGCGATATAACACATAAATTGAAATAATAAATTTTATCAAATTTAAACAATAAAATGCAGCGATGTTTATATTGGAACCAAAATGACCAGACAAAATATTGACAAACAGATGACAAGCTATCTTTCCTACCTGTCTTACTGAAGACTTTAGTTGAATAAATCATTCATAACTTTAAACATCCTATATGTCTGTATACTATAAATATCGTGTTAACTACGTAATCTCATTCATTCATAACACATAAGCATCACAATACGGTGGTTACCTCTTTCTGACGTCATACGTATAATACAATATGTTAGATTGATGTTACGATGTTTGTCACGCGTTTTCATTTTTTTTAAATTTCATTTGCAGAATTGTCTTTTTTTTTGTTTAAAAAGAGTTTTTGCTAGTGGTTTCGCAAAGTTATGTGCCATTATTCCAACATGTTACATGTTAATTTTTCAGAATAATTTGATCAAATGTTTAAATAATATTTCTTTAATCAATTATTTTGTTTAAAACAATCAAATTAACATACGAATATTTTTTTTAAATACCATATGATAACGCAAATACACAAAAACTCATGGACAGAAAAAGGTTGCCAACTATTTCAAGGGTTTAAACCAAACGTCAGGAATACATAAGAGGGATGGGTCGACTAGAGCAATGAAAACAATATTGAATATATAAGAATAAGAGCTTGTAGTTTCTGTACACAGAGCCAGTCTTCAAAGGACAGGTGACCTTAACACGCTAGCCACCCACAGCCATGCGGAAATTTTAATTTATACTTTAACTACTTAGTAATGGTGATCCAGTCCTCAGCTGTAGTAGTACCTTGTGTCACCTCAGCAGCAAACTCGGTTTTGATGTCATCACAGACATTATTGATGACAAGGGAGATGGTGTGCGGAGTATATCAGACGTACTGGAATAATTGTCACTGTAGACATTGCGTATAAGTATGGAGTCTAGTCTCTTGTCTTCAATGATCAAGGAGTATGAGGAACTTGAGGATCCTATTGGTTAATCGTCCATTTTTTCAAATATCACTTCTTATTACCGACCTTTACTGATGAGTCTTTTGTAGACGAAACCCACGTCTGGCGCTAATATAAAATTTCAATTCTGGTATCTATTATGAGAGTTTATTTACAGGAAAGGGCATCCAGCGACATATTATGGAAGTTTGTAATAGTTTGTTCAAAGAGGATCTGAACAGAAAGTTTTTCATAAAAACAGACACCTAACAATAGCGGCTATTTTTTTTATGAAGAATCGGCTAGAAAGTAAGAAGAGGATCATTGTGAAAACGGACGGACAACATATGAATGTAAAAGTTCACATCGCCTCCGAATAGTGAGACCAAAAGTAAAAAAATACCTTGGAGGCTATCAGAAGACAGACAAAAGTTTAACAAAAACATCACTCAGAATATAATAATTATATTTAGCAACACAATCATGTGTGTATTGTGTTGAGGAAAAACCAATAACAGTTGCGGTATTCAGGAAGACTCTGGCTCACTGGGGGCATCTATAATGTTAACGTTAACGAAAAAAAATTAAAAGTCAATCAATAACAGGTGCGGTATTCAGAAAGACTCTGGCTCACTGGGGGCATCTACAACGTTAACGAAAAAAATAAAGTCAAATTGATTGTCTGGATATTCATTAATAATTGCAAAATAAGAAAACTTGCTGTTAGCAAAGTCTTGAATCAAAGTCGATTCAACTTAATGAACAACCAATTTTGACAATCTTTGTTCTGATTACAACGTTAAGTTGCATCGTTAGTAGGATATTCGCAGATTTAGTTCATCTTAACATTTTCATTTTTGTATTGATGGACTATTTTGTATTTCAAGAGGATCACTCATGACAGAGTGGCATATCAGATATACATGTATAGAGAGAGAATTAATGGATCACCAATATAACGATGGTGTGAATAATGTGCCATTTCATATATATAATAGAGTTCTTTTTTTTAAAATAAAGTCTGTTTATTTAGCTTTAACATGTTTAAAAAGCAAGGTTAATTCAAGTAATCGGGTAAAATTAAACAATTAAAAGGACATCAACTACAAGAAAGCAATCATCAGTGTACCTTTTCACTGTACACAGTTTTATCTCCCTGAATGAACGAAATAATTGACACTAGAATTACATTTTGTATATCACTTAACATTGCATGGTATTTATGAAGTCACGATTGTACCAAGTTGTCTTGCAATGGGGAAAATAACACAAATATGTAAAGAACATAATTCTGATCTAATTTCAAAAGAGATCTGTGAAAATCTTTACAATTAAAAAAAAACTGACAGTTTAATAGACCACGACAGTAGGCTAGCTGCTATGCATGCTTGCTGCTCGATGGGAGCCAAACTCCGTAATTTGACCTATAATGGTTTGCTTTTACATATTAGAGCTTTCTTACAAATTGACGAAAGGTACGAACGAACGTGAAGGGAGCACGTATTACATTTCCACAATAACAGTTAAAAGATCTTAAAAGAGTCTTTGTTTATCGGTAAAACAGCATTCTTTTCTAAATCAAATGTATCTTTCAAAAATAAGCATATCGCAAATAATAAACGCTTTAATATCAGAAAATAAGAAAAATAGTGTCAATACACTTACGTACATCACGTTACCTACGTAAACCACGATTACATACATTTTCGCGGGAATTCTTCAAGCACGAGTTTCACGATAAAATTTTAATGACATTATTGTAGTGCGTTAATCGTTTAACTACAAGTATAAAAAAGAAGATGTGGTATGATTGCCAATGAGACAACTGTCCACGAGAGACCAAATGACACAGACATTAACAACTATAGGTCACCGTACGGCCTTCAACAATGAGCAAAGCCCATACCGTTCACATTTATTTTTATTTTTTTTTTTGTTTCAGCAAATTTTCAACATGGATTATCGATATAAGGATGCTACAATGTTTTGAAAAAGCAAAGGGAAATAAATGTAGGAAAACAGATTTTGTGATAAAGTTTTTTTTTTAATTAATGTTATGGTGAATGACGAAAAGTAATGTGAATCTTGTGATCGCAGTCAACAAATGTGAAACTAATACTTAAAACGTACTTATGAACGTAACAAAGTTCACACTGTAAAGCGAGCATTAAATTACTAAAAAAAGAGAGGAAAACCAAACAACAAGTTATGGGGCAATCATTTAACTTCAAAAGGGGAAGGAGGTTACGATTGTAGATTTCATAATGACGTTTAAACACACAACATGCTTTGGAGATAGACGCATAGACGTCCAGTGGCTAATATTTCATGAATGTTAAGTACCAAAACGCAATCATACGCTATAAAAATAGTTCCATAAAAAGAGACTTACTCCGGTGTATATATACATCAAAAGGTGACAATGAATAATACCCAGGGAGAGGCGGTGATTCACAAGTTTTTAAATGAGCACCTGTATATATGACAGAGTATAAAGGTCATCTTTTTTTCATTTTATTATTATGGGCGTTGCAATTTTTGAATTAAGGAATTAAGGAAGTATTTTTTTTCTTATTTTTTCTCAGGGAAGTGGACAATGTATTTGCATTGGTATTTTCTTTGGTTAAATATTGCAAATTGAATATTGCATTTTTTCTTTTTGAAAATTGTGGGGGGATGTGGAATGGACGCCTTTTTTGTTTTGATTTTAGGAGTATGTTTTTCTTCTGTCTTCCTTATATTTAAGTTTATTTTGTAGAGTTTAGTGATATTTTTACCTATCGTACGTCCCGAAATCCTATATCTCACGAAAAATCTAATTTAATAAGTGTCGTTGCATGTAGGGTAAAGGTCCATAGAAGGCTAACATTGAGGGGTGAAATGCCATCGAAGTTCCATGACGATTATGTGATTATGTCAAAATAAAGGATTCCTAAAACGAGTCTTACGTATGATTCGTCAAGCATACGTACCTTTCTTCAATTTGTAAGAAAGCTCTAATGTGACTTACATGGAGAGTTGTCTCATTGGCACTTATAACCACTTCTTCTTTTATCTATGTATATATGTTGATTTGTGTTCGAAATTTTGCAACTACTGATATCTTTAAGAGTTTTTGCAAGGATTTTTTAACTTTCAAAACCTTAACACCAACTTTTAAAAAGACAACTGCTTTTTACGTCCATTTTTGGTACAAAAAAGCTCTTAAACTGTTAAGTTTCTTTTACATCCCTGCTTTCAAGCCGATGAAGGTAAATCCAGAAAAGCGTTTCACACTAATGATATTTACAACGTTTGTTTCTTCTTTTAAATTAGAATGTCTTAGACATTTAAGGGTCATGAATTGTCTTCAATCAGTATCTTATTGCAAGATTATCTCCATAAAATATCATACACTGTTCATGACGCTTAGAGTCTATGTACGTCATTGTGATTTATTGCATTTATCTCTTTATCTTAACATGTGATCACTAGTCTACATATGACTATTTGTAATACCTAAAAATAAATATTAAATACGTCATGGAAAATCGAGGTTTAAAAACAATTATTTATTATTTCTCGATCCATGTTTGTTGTTTGTACAGTTGAACAATTTTGCACCTGACACTAAATACAAAGTTAACACATTTTAAAATATCATTGTTATTGGTTAGATCATCAAAACAAATTATTCTTTAAAAATCTGTTTTCAAATTCAAGGTCATAAATTGTCCTTGATCGAAAAAATTAAGTGGAACATAAACTACGTCATTATCCGACTTTAAAAACAGTAAAATCCTCAAAACCCGGATGTTTATTATATATATGTCATATATATACATGTAGAAAACTTTGCTTATTCACTAAGGTGTGACAGGAGTACTTATTACCTTGATAAAAACATACAATGACCTAAGTAAATTTGGTGTATTTAATGATCACTGATAAAACAAATATAAATGTATGTTTACTGAATATTTGACAAGATCTTACAATAGCGTTTGACCTAATATGTAATAATAAAAAAAATGTTCTAAAAGGCAAAATTATGTAGTCCTTGCGTTTTTTACTTGTGTATGACTTAATTTTCTTAAATATGGAAAAACTATGCTTTTATTTTAAACGATTCGAAAAAAAAATTCTTCTTCTAATTTTCTAATATTTCTGGACTTCCACGGATAAATGACAGGTTATACTAGTGTTCAACTTATTGACTTATTGTATTGCATTTTACTAGACATAAGGTGTCTAATAAATTGATAAAATTGTGTTCTCATTGACAGTCATACCACATCTCCCCATTTAACTTTACAGAATTACTTCATATTCAAATTGGTCAGCAGCAACAAAAAAAATTACAGATTTGTGACGTCAGACACCGACTTTCAGTTTTTTTCCAGCATAATGAATGATCTCTACACGTCACACATTTCGCCAGTACTACTGGTCAGAATGACGTTTTATCTGGTCATCCGCTTTGTAGTGATGATATATATAATATGTTCTGTTCGCTTTTCGGATCAGTTAGACACCATCTTTGGGTTAACTTAATTACTTTAAATAACAAGTTGATGCATGATTAAATCAATGACGAATGTTTTTTTTTTCATTGTTGTAATTATTTATTGATTGTAAGATAGATTGATATATTGGTGTTTAACGCTATTTTCAGCACTATTGTGCTATTTTGTAGAGGTCAGCTTTGAAGAAATATCGAGAGGAAGTCAGAGTATCTGGAGAGGATCACCAACCTTCGGCAGATTAAATAAATAGTCCTTGTCAAATGAGTCGTGCGCAACTACCACGTGCGGGAATCGAACTGGTACCTTCAGTGTTGACAGGCTAGTGATCCAGTAGTTTGACTGCTTAGACCTCTCGCCACCGAGTTTCCTTTTTAGTAATAAAAGGGAGAAGGCCAAGTTCGTTTTATTAACATTATTAAGTCAAGATTTAAAGTTAAATTGCCAAATAACAGTCACTTTCAATGCATTGATTTTATCGCATGTAAAGGAATACTAGTAATCTTAAAATTTTCTGCAGTACCAATATTCTATTAACAATTATAATTTCGTTTTTGTTTATATTTATTCAATAAAAAATATTACATAAACAAATAAAACATATCAATGTATTTCATAAAAAAATAAAACATATCAATATAATGCATAGAAACAATAAAACATATCAATACTAAGTATGTAACAAACAGTGAATTAGCTGCAAGTTTAAACAATATAGCACTGGCCCTGGTCATTTTTATAACATTAAACATTTTGGATTGCATCATCAAAATCTTGAAGCATTCATAATACTGATTGCGGCAATACAATTTATTATTTAATATCACAGTTTATCGTAATGGCCTGGTCACTTGATCGTACGTTTTACAGAATTCCCTGATTTCCTTATGAAGTTTTAATCGTTGTAAAGTATCGATTAATCGTAACACTGTAGCATCTGATGCTTTCACTTGTTTCCATTTCAGTAATGTTTCGTATGCTTGGGATTTTACATCTTTATTATTTTCTATAATTATTTTGATATCATTGTCTGGTATCCCTAGAGCTATACCGATATCGTAGAAAATATTGTCCACAGCTATATGCTTACTTATCATTCGTGCATGTGCTTCTGATAGCTCTTCATTGTGTACTATACGATCTGAAATATAAAAAAAAACAGTAATTTTTAGAAGAAGAAAGACGAGAAGATTGAATCTCGTTATACTTAGGAAGAAATATGTAATAAAGTAATAAAGACGAGTGCCACAAGTAAAGCAGAACTTAGATGGTTACCCTTCTGGAGCACCTGATATCACAACCGGATTTTTAAAATGATTCGTATTACTTAGTTCGTACGTTTTATTAAGGTAGTATTTTGTAAACTATTTTGTCTTTTCGTAGTTTTCCGTTTTTTACCATGATTATGTCGGCATCACTTATTTCCATCATAATTTACTTGAATGTTAAGCTGTTGTTCCCAATGTTAATTGTATAATTGTGAGTATAACATGACATTATTCCGTGAATCTGCATTTACAGTTAAGTTATTGAATGTATTGGGTCTGAACTTTTTGTTTTGACTATATAATAAACAAACCTTTTTAGATAATTTAAATGACAAGATTTTACTTAACAGGATTTGGAAAAATTCACTCTTTTTAGAGTAGACACTTTTATGATGTTCGTGACTAACCATGACTTTCTATAAATATATCTACAATACTTTTTGAGTTAAAAGTATTTTCCTCCCCGTCTGTCTCTACTGTTTCTTGACTACATGATAGAAGTGAACTGTCTGTCGTTTTACTTGATGACAATGACGAACTTCCTAGTGATTCTGCCTCTAAGAGTCCTCTTGAACTGTTAAAGTAAAATAATACATGTCTGTGTTACTTATTATGGTTCGTGAAGCATATCCGTTTACAATCGTCAATTGTCGACCTGAAATCTGGCATTGGGTAAGATATATCAAGACATTGGGTAAGATATGTTAAGACATTGGGTAAGATATATTAAGACATTCAGTAAGCATTGGGTAAGATATATTAAGATATATTAAAACATTGGGTAAGATATATTAAGGCATTGGGTAAGATATATTAAGACATTGGGTAAGATATATTAAGACATTGGGTAAGATATATTAAGACATGTAAGATATATTTAAGACATTGGGTAAGATATATATTGACCTTCTGCTGTTGTTTTTTTCTATGGTCGGGTTGTTGTCTCTTTGGCATATTCCCCATTTCCATTCTCAATTTTAAGACATTGGGTAAGAT
This sequence comes from Mytilus galloprovincialis, assembly GCF_965363235.1. Classification (NCBI taxonomy): domain Eukaryota; kingdom Metazoa; phylum Mollusca; class Bivalvia; order Mytilida; family Mytilidae; genus Mytilus; species Mytilus galloprovincialis. Next base: position 73,862,387 of record NC_134845.1, on the reverse strand, counting down.
ATATTAAGGCATTAGGTAAGATATATTAAGACATTAGGTAAGATATATTAAGGCATTATGTAAGATATATCAAGGCATTGGGTAAGATATATCAATACTCATTGAAGTCAAAGTTGTGTGTATAACAGGGGAAAGTTTTGGAAACAGTGAAGCACAGATATTATATCTTTGATTGCTTGCAACACATGGCTTTTGAATGCACTGTTTTATGTTCAATTAAATCTTAAAGAAGGGAAGGACAACATTGTAAAATTTTAATAGCATGAACATCAAACAGGAAAAAAAAAAAACAAATGAATCTAGACCGTCTTCTGTAAACATTGCCGGATGAGATAACCAATTACATTATTGTATAACCTTAGCAATCTCGGACAAAACTTGTCAAGGGGATACTATGTACCATTCGGATTCAAATCAGATGAAAAGTTTTAATTATTTACTATTTAAAACGGTATTTTTTAACTTATAAGTCTTATGTTGTTGTTTAAGAGAGGCGAAAGATAATAAATGGATTCAAACTTATGAGTCCAAGTCCGTGTCGAACTGACTATGCCATGCATGGTCAAAAATGAAAAGAAATCAAAGAATAAAAATAAGCAGATATCATATGATTGCAAAAGACGAACAACAGTATACAAAAAACAACATAAAAAATTAAAGATAGGGAAAACAGTTCAACCAAAAAGCGGATTGCTCAGGTAACCTTTGGGGGGAGGGGGAGGGGATAAGTAGAACAGACTATGCTCCACATACGGCACCTGTCGTATTCTCATGATGCAGGTACAAACACGGTGATAAGTATAAACACGGTATGTCCTTAGTTTTTTTGAAACAGGAAATTGTTAGATTCAGCATATCAAAGAATCCCAGTAATTCAGTTTTTGTAGAAATCGAACAATGTTTTAATTTTAGACCCTTTAAACTTCAATGTGAATTAACCAATTTGATAACGGTGCAAACAATCAAAATCTAAATGCACGGTTAGATTTGACATATTAAAGAACCCTTATGATTCCATACACTAAGGGCCATAACCCCCAAAATCAATCCCAACCTTCCTTATTTGGCATGGTACTTTGTGGTACAATTTCATAGAGTTCTATAGACTTTTACGCATCTCATTGTCCGGAAACCAGAAAAGCTTAGGTTTTGTTTGGCTCATGAGGTAGCAATACACATTTAGGAAAAAAACTGAAAATTGACACTCATAATTTTTAAACACCCTCTTTTCCTTCCTTTCTAACAAATAAAGCTTAATATTTGTGTTATGCAACTGTACATTTATGGAAAGAGAATCTTCCATAGATTTGATTTCAAATAGTTATAATGGTGAAATTTAATCTGCATTTATTTGATACAAAATATTGCAAAAAGGGGGGTGAAAAAGTCATAAAAGTCTCAAAAATTTGGTTCATATAAAAATGTCAATCAAATTGTGTGATACCTTTCCCGAAACCTAAGACATATATCTGTCAAGAGGGTAAACAAATCATATGCATTTCTGCTCGTTTTTCGATAAAATTGAATTGAAAAGATCGAGCGTCAAATCTTTGTTGAAAAACACTACAAAAACTTCTGGCCCTATGGGCGGTACGGATAGGAAAATACGGACTGTAAAACTGATAAATGACCTATAAACCATGCTTAAAACAATCTAAATGCTCATATAAACACACTTGGAAGGCTATATTATTCTGTAACCATCTAAAAATCCATTTTATTGTACAAAAACCTTCATATTTAAAAAAGATCACCATGGCCGTAATGCGAAAACTAAACTTCTAACTGTGTATTGCTACCTTAGAATTTTACCCCTAATTCCTTCCCTGTTTGGACCGAGACCCCCGAATGCAATCTCAGCCTACCTTTCAAAGTATGCAACCTTGTGGAAAAATTTCATAAAAATCCATATACTTATACACAAGTTGTTTTTATAGAATACGTTTGCGATTATAACTCACCTTTTCGATTCTTTCTTTTGTTTTCTGGCTGTTCTCCGTTTCTTTCCTTTCAGATAAAAGAAATTGAAAATTTAACCAGATGCTCCGCAGGGCGCAGCTTTATACGACCGCAGAGTTCGAACCCTGAACATTGGGGCAAGTATGGACACAACATTCAAGCTTGATACAGCTCTGAATTTGGATTGTGATTAAAAAGTTGACACAACACAGGTTTATGACACATAATGAATGTGGTCTAAGAACTTAAACTTAAAAACTTTAAATTTTGAATTGGACATTACCTATTATGGTCCAATATCCAAAATCTAAATACATGGTTAGATTCAGCATATCAAAGAACCCCAAGAATTCAATTTTTGATGAAATCAAATAAAGTTCAATTTTGGACCCTTTAGACCTCAATGTGGACCAATCTGATAACCGGGCCCAAACATCAAAAATCTAAATACATGGTTAGATTAAGCATATATCAAAGAACCCCATATATACAATTTTTGTTGAAATCAAACAAAGTTTAATTTTGGACTGCAATTTGGACCAACTTGAAAACTGGGCCTATAATCAAAAATCTAAACAGGTTTAGATTCAGCATATCAAAGAACCCCAAGGAATTTTTGCTGATATCAAATAAAGTTTAATTTTGGACCATGATTTGGACCAACTTGAAAACTGGGCCCATAATAAAAATTATAAATACATGTTTAGATTCAGCATATCAAAGAACCCCAAGGATTCAATTTTTGTTGAAATCAAACAAAGTTTAATTTTGGACCACGATTTGGACCAACTTGAAAACTGGGCCCATAATAAAATAATCTAAGTACATGTTTAGATTCAGCATATCAAAAACCCCACGAATTCAATTTTTGTTGAAATCAAACAAAGTTTAATTTTGGACCCCAATTTGGACCAACTTGAAAACTGGGCCAATAATCAAAAATCTAAGTACATGTTTAGATTCAGCATATCAAAGAACCCCAAGAATTCAATTTTTGTTAAAATCAAACTTAGTTTAATTTTGGACCCTTTGGACCTTAATGTAGACCAATTTGAAAATGGGACCCAACATTAAGAATCTACAAACACAGTTAGATTCGGCATATCAAAGAACCCCAATTATTCTATTTTTGATGAATTCAAACAAAGTTTAATTTTGGACCCTTTGGGCCCCCTATTCCTAAACGGTTGGGACCAAAACTCCCAAAATCAATCCCAACCTTCCTTTTATGGTCATAAACCTTGTGTTTAAATTTCATAGATTTCTATTTACTTATACTTAAGTTATGGTGCGAAAACCAAGAAAAATGCTTATTTGGGCTCCTTTTTGGCCCCTGATTCTTAAACCGTTGGGACCTCAACTCCCAAAATCAATCCCAACCTTCCTTTTGTGTTCATAAACCTTGTTTTTAATTTTTGGCCCCTAATTCCAAACTGTTGGAACCAAAACTCCCAAAATCAATCCCAACCTTCCTTTAGTGGTCAGAAACCTTGTGTCAAAATTTCATACATTTCTATTTACTTAAAACTAAAGTTATAGTGCGAAAACCAAGAAAATGCTTATTTGGGCCCTTTTTGGCCCCTAATTCCAAAACTGTTGGGACCAAAACTTCCAAAATCAATCGCAACCTTCCTTTTATGGTCATAAACCTTGTGTTTAAATTTCATAGATTTCTATTTACTTATACTAAAGTTATAGTGCGAAAACCAAAAGTCTTCGGACGCCGACGACTACGGACGACGACGACGCCAATGTGATACCAATATACGACCAAATTTTTTTCAATTTTTGCGGTCGTATAAAAAAACCCAATAAAAATGAGCATAATCAAAAGCTAGCATAAGAATGAAGTTTAATTTTTAGACATACATAAACCTACATGTAATTTTTTTGTATAAAGTAAACCATCCAACTAACTCAATTTAGTACAGCAAATTCAGTGGAAATGTTACAATGTCGGAAGTCAATTGTCTGTTATGTATTTGTAAATTCAACTATATTTCTCATCATTTACCGCGCAAGATGTTCATATCTAAAACAACATTTCGGATATGGACAATTTCAAGTATGTATGATAAGGTTGTAGAATCGTATAATCTTGATATATGAAATGAGATGTTTGATGACTGGCTTCATAATGAATTTCAAGGTCATGCTATCGTTAGTATTTCAATTAATCGGATTGACATAAGCCATTATAAAATCAAGTAAAGAACATGTATCGAAACATTCATAATGCTTGTAATTCCCTTTTATATATAAATTCTGAATTGTTAACCAAACAAAGTTATTGTGTACTTGAAAAACAAAAAAAAAAAACTGATTTCGTTATACTCATACAAGTACGATCATGCGAGTAAATATACTAAGTAGATCTGAATTTTAATCTGATTGGCTTTCAATATTAATATTGAGAAATGAAAATACTCACTGAGATGTTGAGACACCGCAAAAATAATCAACACAGCAAGGACACCACAAAGGACAGAAATACTTATTACAGCTGTCATATGGTTATTATCGATATTTGTAGAATGATTCTGTTTCCGATTGTTAGTATCGATAGTTTTCAGTTCATTATAGTGTTTGTTATCGTCATGTCTAAAACAATAAAGTATCAAATTATTTCTCATAGATTTACATTTCTTTTAGTTTTTTGGAAGGTGTGGAGAAACTTTGATAATTTTTTATTTCAATTTGTTTTCATTGTTTCACACAAATCTTAACTTTACGTGTTTTTTCTGGTTATAAGTATTAAGTCAAGACAGAACTGATAGAAAATGATGCACACGAAAATGATCATCAAAAATTAAATATTTAGAATTTGTCAAAGTGATAGTATTAATTATTGTATTGCTTTTTTCAGCTTTACAGACTGTCTATATCTACAATGATATTTGCTGAAGTCTCGTCAAGATTAAGAGGCCTCCTCTCTCATTTTAAATCAATACAAAAAATAAATAATATTTTTTTTTTATTTCTTACATGGTTGACTTCAGTTTAATTTCCCCACACACTGCATCTTGTTTGGATGTACAATTCTGTGTTTCATGTACCCCTTGCTTTCTACAATCTGTACAACGTAAACATTCCTCAAACGACAGGTGTTTGCTATAGAAACCTGATGGACAGGGGATACAGTGAAGACATCCCAAAGCACCATGCAGTTGGTCGATTGCAAACTGTCTTTCCTAATATAAATATAGACATGAACATACATTGATAAAATGTGTTGCAATACCATTCATAATTATTCTACCTGCATACATTAAAAATATCTTGGACTTCACGTAGACCATGTCATTGCTAAGTATATTTTTTTATCAATAAAATATATGTGTTTCACAATGTGTTTTTGATTACTAGAAAAGGTGCTGTGACAACATGATAAATTTCTGAAACCGAGGGCAGCATTCTGTTAGTGATAGAAAGGGACTTAATTGGCAATGGAACACACAAATAGATTGTTCTGACGGCACAATTAATAGTTTATATATTTATATATTAACACATTTATGGAATACTTCAGGTATGTTTCATTCAGTAAGACTCGAAAAATAACTGAAAAGTTTCTAAATATACAAGTGTGTTTCATCATGTTGAATGCTCAGCTTGTTTTGCCAAATTATTTAGTTTTAGCATTGACCGTATATGATACAATCATTTCAGCGATGTTAAGTGTATACATTCTAAATACATTCTAAATACACATATATATATACCGTGAATGGTGCCAGCCCTAATCCCGGGAAACACTGATCACATTTTTTACAGAAGTCGCCTTGTCTAACATAGTGTTCATGTTGAATATAGTTGCAATTTATTACATCTCTGTGGTTAGGTGGCATTGTTTGTTGGTTGCTGTATCAATGTTCTAAGGCTGAAATGGAATAAAAAAACCATCTCATTGTTAATCAAGACTGTTGGCAATACATATTTTAAAAGTTAAAATAAATAAAAATTACCATTTACGTATGAGTACAAACGAAAACTAAGACCGTAAACACTTAAAAAAACCACTCCCACTTGTTTACGTATTTTGAATATTAAATTGTTTGGAATTACAATTTTTAACTAAATGTAATATCATACTATTCGATTCTTGTGTGATCATTCGAACGAGACAATTTTGTTTTGCACTTAAATTGTATATGATGAATCATCTATCATTGACGTCAGAAGGTATAAGTATTCACCTAAATAAACATATACTTGTAATGAACTTGTTTATATCAATGCATTTCATATATATGCAAACGAACAACAAATTGATTTCATGTTGGGCCTCATTCAAGAAACTTTTCGTCACACAATATTAAATCAAGTTTGAACACTGTTTTCCGTACTAGTTGATAAACTGTCTACGATATAACCATGTATAACCATGTATAACACGTGGGTTGAAAACAATAAGCTTGATCATATGATTCATTAATAAAGGTGCGTACATGCACATTTACTAGTTGAATAGTCTGTACGTAGCAATTCACAGTAAGATTACAGTGGCGGATCCGGGGGGGGGGTTCCCTTTTTTTGGACGATCAATACATTTGAATGGGGACATGTAGTTGGAACCCCCCTTTTTTGTCCTGGGTTAGGACCCCCCCTTTTTTAAATGGCTTGATCCGCCCCTGCATCTATGACACAATAACGATCATTCAAAAATATGATATAATTAATACTTTAATTAATTTAAAATCCCGTGTTTACTTATACTGTATACTCTGAGACTATATACATAGCAATTAATTAAGCATAGCAGTACTGCTTAGTTTTAATTGTGCGATATTGTCAGTTCGTTATGACCTAACCTGACCTGAAGACAAATTTGTGAGTTAGTGTCATTATTTGGCGTCCGTCGTCTGTTGTGCGTCGTCCAATAACTTTTATAAAACAATACTTCCCTTAAAACTATTTGGCTAATTGTAACAGTCGTCCTGTATGGTATCTAGTGCAAACGTGTTAAGAAAATAATCTTATAAACCCGGGAACATGACTGACGATTAATAAAAAAAGGTTTCCTTTTAAAATTCATGAAAACGGTATCGTTGTTGCAAGACGGATAGAAAAATGAAGAAAAGATCATTTATACAACAAGTTAAATGAAAAGTAAAAAAACCATGGAATAAACAGTAAAAACCCCCTCTTATGGCAGTCGCCCCCCCCCCCCACAACCCCTTATAAAATGTTCTGGATCCGCCACTGGATAAGGAAATATTCGACAATGTTGTTGACTTCACGGAGACTTGTTTTCACTATATCACGATATTTACAAGAAAATTTATAAAAAGATACCAACCTTGTTCGAAATTCCGATGCAAAATTAAACAGAACTGTTAACGGCACATTCAAAATGAGGTTGTGCGAAAGACATCAAAGTTATTAAGTAACACAAATATGTACATGTAATAAATTAATATAGGAACGTGTCACATATTCGTTCTTGAGAAAAGCAGTTTAAACGACAACATGAGTGTGTTTTTTTCAACTGAAAGCTAATGTATATTGTGAAATACCATGTTTTCCATATTTGGTAAACGTCCTAAATAATAACAGTACATAATGTACCTCGTCCAATCAAATACGTAGAACATTTCCCACGGTTTACACATGTATAGATCTGTGTATGTTTTTGATATATGGATTACCACTTTTGTTCATTATAGTGTACTAATTAACTAATTTTTGTGAGGTCATAAAATCATTAATTTAAAATTATTCCCACCTAATTCATTCTGGGGAACTTGAATCTAGGTCTGTTTAATAATTGTATTAAAATATATATGAGAAGCGAAATAACTCTTGCTACGTAGTAGATACATGTTATAATGATAATGCATTTTCTAACATAATTTTGTTTCCCCCATGTAAGCACAATTTATAATTATTTTTGCGAGTATAGGAATCCAATTGAATTAATACTATTTGACACGGCATTATTAACTGAGTATAGATTTTCAATACATTTACTTTTGTCTGAACCTGTGCCTGCTTGAGATAGGTCGACCTATATGCATTTAACACCTTAGATAATTTCTGTGAAGGAGTATTAGTTATTATCTTGTAGTCAAAACACTGATGGCTGATGGTCTTGATGGTCTTCTTATAAGTTTTCCTAATTTAATGTAATAATATATACTCATTGACATACTATTCGTTATTTTTTCTTAATCCAGATACAGGAAAAATTAAAGATAACAGTAATTGCATGCGTCTCTTAATTTGATAAAGAATCATTTTGATGACTGTCTTTGATAAATTAGCTAAACAAACTTCATTTAACCGTTAAAGGTCAATAACAATTGTTAAGAACTATCACATGCTCTTCACGTCCTCAATGATCTTCAACTTCGTACGTCTTTATTGGCGTTATTTTATTCGAGCGTCACTGATGAGTCTTTTGTAGAGGAAATGCGCGTCTGGCGCAAATATGTAATTTCAATCCTGGTATTTATGACTTATTTAGTTTATTCACAATGTCTCTTTAACACTGTACTAATCTCATCATCCATATCAGGCGTTGATGGTGTATACCAGACGCTCGTTTTTTCTTTAAAAAAAAAGAACAACAAACTCATCAGTTACACTGGAATCGAAAAAAAGTTAAAAATTAAGCCCAAATAAAGTACGAAATTGAAGAGCATTCAGGACCCAAAATTCAAAAAGGTTTTGCCAAATATAACCAAGTTTCTTCTTATTGTCAAGTATGTTCAATATGTTTTTATGACAATATGTGTAAAGAGTTAAACTTCTTTGAATGTCTAATATTTATTAAAAGATTAATTGTCTATTATCAAAATCCTTTTGAATTATATCAACAGTTACTGTCATTTATAGAAACTAAACTCTTTAGATTAATCAACTAGGTGCAAGCATCTCTACATGTCTTCTCTTAGATTCCTTTATTCTAATCATGTCTTGATAGCAATAACAGCAATACGTTGTAGATATGGTTTTCATTCCAAAGTGACGATTCAATTTTGAACAAACATCTTTTTTTATTTTAGTGATCTATTTTTTTTTTTCTGAAATTTTATTGAAAAATTAGTTCGTTAAAGACAATTCTTTACGTGAAGTCCTTCGGCGAAATAACATCTTTCATTTTAAAAACTAAATGACAAAATATTTGTTAATTCTAACACAAAAGTATAGCTGGAATCATCAACTTTCACAAACCACCAATAACAGAATTCAGCGTTAAAACAGACATTTAATCTAGATAAAGATTCACACATGATTCATATCGACTGAATTAGTACAGGCACAAAATCCCAGACCCTGATGAAAGAATGTTCTTGCTTGTGTTTGTGCTGTATTCCTACATTTGTATGACGTAGTGTTTTAGCGATATTTTTTAATATTTTTATAAAGCGGGAGGTTTGACTGGCCATTACACCAGGTTCAACCCACCATTTTTTTCGTAAAATGTCCTGTACCAAGTCAGGAATATGGCATTTTTGTTATAAATAGTTCGTTTCTGTGTGTGTTGGCGTTTGTTTTTGTTCTTTTCGGTGTTCCTGTTGTTTCTTTGTTTTTCCTCTCATAGTTGATGTGTTTCCCTCGAATGTGGTTTGTTATCCGGGTTTGTTTTCTCTCAATCGATATATGACATTTAAACACCAGTAAACCACTGTAGACTTTATTTGTATTTTTGAAATTTGAGACAGTCTGTTATGATCTTCTAGTCCGTTTCATGGTATACCTAAGACTTTTGTTGTTTCAGTTTTGGGTCTAGATGTATGATTCGATGTTTGGAGACAAATAGAAATAGAACAGTTAACACATTTTAACGCAGATCTTAAATGAAAGACAGTAAAAATGCTTTATATGGAGAAGATACTGAGATACCTCCCGATCTTAATAATGATAAATTTGTCTTTGTTAAATGGACACAAGACTGTCATAAATAGAAAAAAATACATGATACTGCAAAAACATATCTCTCAATCAAAAGAATGACAACATTAATTCCATAACCAACATCAAAAAGAATAAGTATTTCCCATTCAAAACTAAAGCCAAATTAAAGCGGTGGTCTTGATTTGTTTCTTAACAGAAATGGTCAATGTAGATACAAGTATTGTGCCTTAGGGAGGGATAAATTCTACCTAGTCAAATATCACTCTAATTCAAACAAAAGTTCTCGAAAACTGACATTATCGCCCTTCCCTTACGCCTATATCATCCTGCTCTGTCGCTCCGTAATTCTCATATCTAGGCTTTAAAACGAGACCATGCATTAGGGACTGTTCAAAATTTACCAGATGGATGGGCCGGTGCATTCTTAATATTGTTTCATTAAAAAAGCTAACGCCCATCCTTTTAAATTCTGAAAAAAAGTCCTTGCCCATCTAAAAAAATCTATAAAAAAAAGTCCTTGCCCCTCTAAAACTATAAGACAATAAAAAATGATTTAGGTTCTTTTTCTATTTTAAAGTTTTTAAAATTTTATGTCTTGAAATCAAAGAATAAACTTTGGTGTTAATACAAAATTTAAAATGTGCTAGTTAATTCCATATATGTATACATTTAGTTCAAATATGAATATTCCTTTATCTGTTCTACTTTTGGAAAAAGAAATTATGGTCCTTTTAAGCAAATATAGGCAGGCATGTTTTTGAATTTGATGCAGCCTTTTTCGCCTATTAATTAATTCCCTAAATTTGACAACTAAACACCAAACTATCAAAAAACCTAGCATTCTGTAAGATTGATATAAAAATGAGAAAGCTGTACAGTTATATGAAAATCTAAGTTATTTGAAAAAGTTAAAAAAAAATTTAAAGGTGACCAGTCACCATCCAAATTTGGTCCAAACTTAAAATTCCAGCTTTTTTTTAAGCTATTAACTAAATCCATAAAAATGACAGCAAAAAAACAAAGTACTAAACAGCCTGGCATTCAGTAAGATCAATATAAAAATGATTTAGCAGTAGAGTTTTATGAAAATGCAAGTTGATTTGAAAAAGTTATGAACAAATTTAAAGATGACTATCTTGAAATAACCTAAAACAGAAAATTTAGCTTTTTCTTTTAAACCTTTTTATTAAATCCATAAGAATGACAGCAGCACACCAAACTACCAAACAACTTGGCATTCTTTTAGATCAATATATAAATGAAATAGCTGTAAAGTTTTATGGAAATCCATGTTGATTTGAAAAAGTTATAAAAAAAATTAAAGATGACTATCTGGATTTAGCATAAACTGAAAATTTGAGCTTTTTCTTAAACCTTGTTATTAAATCCGTAAGAATGACAGACATACACCAAACTACCAATCAACGTGGCATTCTGTAAGTTCAATATATAAATGAAAAGGCTGTATAGTTTTATGAAAATCCAGGTTGATTTAAAAAAGTTATAAAAAACATTAAAGATGACTATCTAGATTCAGCCTAAACTTAAAATTCTAGATTTTTTTACCTATTTATAAAATCCATAAAAATGACAGCAATACACCAAACAAACTGGCTTTCTGTAAGATCAATATATAATTGAGATAGCTCTTGAGTTTTATGAAAATCCAAGTTGATTTGAAAAAGTTATAAAAAAAATTAAAGTTGACTATCTGAATTTAGCCTAAAATGAAAATTTGAGCTTTTTTTCTTACCTATTAATAAAATCCATAAATTTAACAGCAATACACATAACTACCAAACAACCTGGTTTCCTGTAAGATCAATATATTAATGAATAAGCTGTATAGGTTTTTGAAAATCCAAGTTGATTTGAAAAATTTACAAAAAAATTAAAGTTGACTATCTGAATTTATCCCTAACTAAAAATTTGAGCTTTTTTTCTTACCTATTAATTAAATCCATAAATTTAACAGCAATACACCAAACTATTAAACAACTTGGTATTCCATAAGGTCAAAATAATTTATAAGATAGTCCGAAAGGAAAATTTTAGCTTTTTTAATCCTTAATTAAATCCCTAAAGTTGACAGAAATGAACAAAGCTACCAGTTTTTGAGTGCCCGCAAAAGAAATTTCTTACACAACGATAAAATGGATAAAAAATTTTCCTATAAAATATGTTCTGGCCCATCCACTAAATATTTTAAAAAAAGTTCTCACCCATCCAAATATTTCCACAAAAAAAGTGCTTGCCCCGCCCCATTTTGCACCGGCCCATCTATCTGATAAATATTGAACGGTCCCTTATCAGCGACATCACAATGTGAGAGGAGTTATCAGCGACGTCACAATGTGAGAGAAGTTATCAGCGACGTCACAATGCGAGAGGAGACGTTATCAAGCTTGCTTTCGTCAAGCGTAAAATTGTCTTAGGGAGAGGGAAAAAGACCAGTAATAGAACGATAAACAGATAATCGGATTTTCTTCATATAGATATCGTAAAATAACAGCCGCTCGACATAATGTGAAACTTTTTATTGCAACAGATGTTATTAACCTCAATAATATTTTCATCACTTTTTTATTTTATATTCATGTTAGTGTGTTTTGTCCAGTTAATGTCCAGGGGTCGGTATAACGAAGCATTCCTAAGACCTGTCATAAGAAATATCTTAGGACATGTGTTATGATCTTTTTATGACTATCTGTGGATATATCTCAGACCTCGTCTCAAAGCTGTCGTAGGATGATCTTAGCAAAGATATACTAAAAGTTGTCACTGTATCGGTTATGATAAGGTTCAAGAATAAAATGGTGCATCATTACTTAAACCCAATACATTGAAGGTTTATTGTTGACAACTCATAATAATCCGTTAATCTATAAAGATTTAGCAGGAAAATGAAAATTGATGATAAGATAAAAAATATAAGTGTAATTTATATAAATACATTTATGACTATCCTACGACCCTCATTAGACACCTCTCGTGTAGTCCTAACTTTATGACCAACTTTAAGGGATGTTCTACTTTAGGAATACTTTGTGAAACCCACTTAGGAGTAATTTATGTCATTAGACCATTCTAAGACATGTCTTGGTCCTAGAACAGCGTTGTGAAACTGGCTCCAGATGCATAGTTTTAATACTTTCTTTATACCTTTTAAAACACACATTCAGTCAACAAACACTATATATATTCAGTATTCTTATCCGATGGTATATAATTGTGAGTGTCCACTTTGAAGACAATAGTAAAATATTTTCCTTGTAGTTGACACTAAAAGACGTAAGAGGATAGCCAGAATAGATTTCTCTACAAATAAAATTGAGAATGGAAATGGGGCCGGAATGGTGTCAAAGAGACAACAACCCGACTATAGAGCAGATAACAGCCGAAGGCCACCAAGACCTTCTTTCAAAGTAGAGGATATATATAAAACATCAAAATGACAATCGCCTCATGCAATGATCTTATAATTTATAAAAAAAAAATAATTTAAGGTATAAATTTACCTAAGTCATACTAAAGGCCAAAAATGTTGAAGAGTAGCTCCAGAGATATTTATAATAAAGCGTGGTTCAATGAAAACAAATTCAGCTCTCTCTTGCTTTTACAGAGTAGGCATATGAGACATTGCTTTAGTTTTTGCAAGCTATAAAACGAGAGGGAGGAATATTATGCAAAATTTTAAGGCATTCTTCTTAAAAATTTCAGAAGAATTTATTTACTAGTATCTAATGTATTGTCATTAAGGAAATGTATGCTTTTAGTGTCACACTGATGTGAGCCATAATATTAAACTGCATAAACCATACAATTACATGAAAACACATTATGCAAACATATTAAGCCATGAAGCATACATTTCTGAAACTTTGTGATCATTGTCCTCAAAAGAAAAAAACACATTCTGGCCTATTGATTGTTGTTCTGTATTCATTAATAAATTGTAATGTCTGTTTTACTTTATTTAGATTTATCTTAATTTTTGTACAAGTTAAAACCATTTTTAACCAATATTTCGTACATGTTATAAAAGAGGGACGAAAGATACCAAAGGGACAGTCAAACTCATAAATCGAAAATAAACTGACAACGCAATGGCTAAAAATGAAAATGACAAACAGACAAACAATAGTGCACATGACACAACATATAAAACTAAATAATAAACAACACGAACCCCACCAAAAAATAGGGGTGATCTCAGGTGCCTCTGAAGGGTAAGCAGAACCTGTTCCACATGTGGCACCCGTTGTGTTGCTAATGTGATAACAAATCCGGTAAATAGTCTAATTCCGTAGGTCACATTCATGAAAGGGAAGGGGATTATAGTTACGACATAAGGAACATATCCGATATCATTTGTGAAACGGTTATTCCATAACGGTCAACCAACTCGTGATGTCGTCCGTAAAATTTACGAAGGGATGATTTCAACTTTACCATTTGGAACTCTTGGTTTAATAGCTTCCTTGTGAGCAGCAACCCTCTATCAAGAAAATCATGATAGGAAATGCAAGCACGGGAATATCGTATCGAATCAAGTATATGTACGAGGTACTTTTGTACATGAGATAACTTGTATTTTTGCATTATACAAGTTATAACACGTACAATATTTTTGTACATGTTACATGTATAACCTGTACAAAATCGCAACATGTACACAACATCTATGTTAAGTTTATGTGTTCCGTTTAGAGGACGTGTTTTTCAACAAAAAATCGACATCCACATGGGAACAATCTGTGTCCCTCTACAGATATGTTTCTTTATTTATATGAGTCTGACTTGATAAAGAAACTTCTTGGGAAGAATGAAAGAAGTTAGCAGTATCTTTTAAGTTTACTTTTCGCTATACTGATAATGTTCTCTCACTGAATAATTCAAACTTTAGTGGCTTTGACTTCATGAATACCCCATATGATATTATCCTTTAAGTTTACTTTTCGCTATACTGATAATGTTCTCTCACTGAATAATTCAAACTTTAGTGGCTTTGACTTCATGAATACCCCATATGATATTCCATAATATTCAAAATGTGTCTGATATCATCTATTGAGAAATTCTATTTCATTAATAATATTTTATTATAAAGTGTGACGCGTATATTCTGCTTTGAAATAATAATAAAAGGTCAAGTACAAAAAGTTTATATAGTCTAAAGTAAGAAGATAAGTTTTGTGTACAACGGCCAATTGTTTCTATCCGATTGGTTTCTGTATTTTGTTTCATAGGAAACTAAAGTTTACAAAGTTGACATGAATCGAACAAAAAGTAAAAGTGTAGGATCAAGAGGACAATGTGCAAAAAGTAGAATCACAAAGTTCCTGATCTCCGAAGAAAGTTCAAAAACGTAAGTCCCTAATCAAATAACAAAATCAATAGCTCAACCACATCAAACAAATGAATAACAACTGTTATTATACCTTACATATATGTTAAACAATTCTATTGGGTGAAACGTTATCACGTGACAGGGAATAATTCTGAATCAGTTGTTTTTCATTCAATTGTAAGGAAGGACGAATAACCCTAAAAATTTCCACCAGCGGACCCTATTATTCACCGGCGAATAACCTTTTGAGATTGTTGATTTGTACTTGAGTTATCTCCCATGAAAATGACGTCACAGACGTAAATAAACAAAATGACAGCGTTCACGTTACACTAGAAGCCCACCGAGAGACGAGGAAATAAGGCATTGGACATGAATAGAGTGCCAGCAGCTGATGATAGCTCTTATAGAGTAACGGTCCTTTTCAGGGCCATCAATATTTTACAAAAAGATTCTATCTTTGTTGTACATTCTAAAAATTCTAGAACACAAATGTATTTTCAAACGTCAGCTTGTCTTTGACTTTCTTATGTAAAGTTTAAAAAATATAGAAAGTGTTTAAAAGGCTTTTTCACTATAAAACAATTGTGGCCCCTTAGAATCGATGAATATCCAAAATTGTCAACCCTTAAAAGTTATTTCACTTCGGGCTGCGCCCTTATTGAAATAACCTTCTCGTGTTGACAATTTTGGATATTCACCTTTTCAACGGGCCATAATTGTATATTATATTCCTGACTTGGTACAGACAATTTTTTGTGTAGAAATTGGTGGAGTAAAACTGGTTTTATAGCTAGCTTAACTTCTCACTTGTATGACAGTCGCATAAAATTCCATTATATTTACAACGATGTGTGAACAAAACAAACAGAAATAGTAGGTATAAATGTCACAAAAAGAGGTACAACATTAAAAATTGTGTTATTATCTTAATCCCTATAGCACAAACAAATATATGAACCAACGTTTACATGGCACAATAACACAATGACGGGACAGAGCCACGTCATATGTATCAAAGAAACACAAAAAGGCATATAGACAAAGCATATTAGCAAAAATGAAAGATAAACATAATTTTTTTTATGATACAATAATGACGGGATATACAAGTAAAGCAATGTGATTGTAACAAAGAAACACTAAAAGGTGTATATACTAAGCATATGAGCTAAAATGAAACACAAGAATACAAAACATATCATAAAACAAAAACTCAATGACGGGATGTATAAGTTCAAAGCCACGTCAAATGGATATCACAAAAACAGACTAAACGGTAAAAGTTATATCATAAAGACAAATAAAATTAAAAACCAATTGTTCAGAGAACAATTGAAGGTCTTTCCACCAATAAGGATCTATTTTGATATGAAAATATTAAAATTCAGTTGAAAATGTCAGTTCCTATGGCTTAATGATGTATAAATATGAATTTTGAGCAAAGGTCAAAATCTAGAACGTCAAATTTACTGATGACCTTGACCTATATTTCAAGGTCATAAACCAGGGACCCCAAATAAAAAGACCCTAGGTCTGTAATATGTATAGTTAATGAGTTATATCACTTTATGTTTAATTCTTAATATAGGAGGGGCAAAAACTCCCATTTTATGTCTACACACCCTTTTAACCAAAATATATAAGTTACGACATGTCGCAACTAACAATTTAGTAAAAATAATTTGTCGGTATCTTATAAGATTAATGAAAATTAGTGAAAATAGGCCAAAATCAAAATTTAGAATATGACCTTGACCTTTAACCTTTACCTAATTTTCATTTTTTTGGACCAATGATCTCAAAACAAAAGACCCTAGGTCTCTATCACTTATGGTTTTCCAGTTTAAAATACATTTCAAAATTTCAAATACAAAAGGGGAACTAACTCTCATATGGAGTCTCTATACCGCCTCGGTCAAAATAAAACAGAACATCCTGAGGATGAAACGAGCAATTTGGTAAAATAAATTTGTCGTAATCTTTTATGGTTGCGAAGGAGTAGTGGCCACAAGAAAAACAGTGTTTGGGGAGATAACTCTTACAACGTAAAGTATTTGGTTACGCAGTGGTCAGTTTTAAAAGTGCATACGCTTTACGATATCATATTCCAAATATCTAAGCGACATCTTTTGAAACATCAATACTGCGCAAGAAAAGAATTAGGTGGAAGAATAAAAAAAAAAAATAATAATAATTAAAAACCAATTGTTCAGAGAACAATTGAAGGTCTTTCCACCAATAAGGATCTATTTTGATATGAAAATATTAAAATTCAGTTGAAAATGTCAGTTCCTATGGCTTAATGATGTATAAATATGAATTTTGAGCAGAGGTCAAAATCTAGAACGTCAAATTTACTGATGACCTTGACTTATATTTCAAGGTCATAAACCAGGGACCCCAAATAAAAAGACCCTAGGTCTGTAATATGTATAGTTAATGAGTTATATTACTTTACGTTTAATTCTTAATATAGGAGGGGCAAAAACTCCCATTTTATGTCTACACACCCTTTTAACCAAAATATATAAGTTACGACATGTCGCAACTAACAATTTTGTAAAAATAATTTGTCGGTATCTTATAAGGTTAATGAAAATTAGTGAAAATAGGCCAAAATCAAAATTTAGAATATGACCTTGACCTTTGACCTTTACCTAATTTTCATTTTTTTGGACCATTGATCTCAAAACAAAAGACCCTAGGTCTCTATCACTTATGGTTTTCCAGTTTAAAATACATTTCAAAATTTCAAATACAAAAGGGGAACTAACTCTCATATGGAGTCTCTATACGGCTTCGGTCTAAATAAAACAGAACATCCTGAGGATGTAACGAGCAATTTGGTAAAATAAATTTGTCGTAATCTTTTATGGTTGCGAAGGAGTAGTGGCCACAAGAAAAACAGTGTTTGGGGAGATAACTCTTACAACGTAAAGTATTTGGTTACGCAGTGGTTAGTTTTAAAAGTGCATACGCTTTACGATATCATATTCCAAATATCTAAGCGACATCTTTTGAAACATCAATACTACGCAAGAAAAGAATTAGGCGGAAGAATAAAAAAAAAAATAATAATAATTAAAAACCAATTGTTCAGAGAACAATTGTAGGTCTTTCCACTAGTAAAGATCTATTTTGATATTGAAATATGAAAAATCAGTTTAAAATATTAGTTCCTATGGCTTTATGATGTATTTATATGAATTTAAAGCAAAGGTCAAAATCTAGAACGTCGTATTAACCTATGACCTTGACCTCAATTTCAAGGTCACAATCCAAGGACCTTAAATCAAAAGACCCTAGGTCTTTAATATGTTTGGTTAATGAGTAATACCACTTTACGCACAATTCTAAATGTAAGATGGACAAAAACTCCCATTTCTTGTATGCGCACCCTTTCAACCAAAATATACAAGTAAGGACATGTCGCAACTAACAATTTATGGAAAATTATTTGTCAATATGTCATACGGTATTTGAAAAGAAGTGAAAATAAGCCAAAATCAAAATTTAGAATATGACCTTGACCTTTGACCTTGACCTCATTTTCATTTTTTGGGACCAAGGACCTCAAATCTGAAGACCCTAGGTCTCTATCACTTATGGTTTACCAGTTGGAAATGGATATCGCTTAATTAAATGGAAAAGGGGGAATTACTCTCATATGGAGTCTCCGTAAAGCTTCGGTCCAAATGAATATCCTAATCCTGAAGATATAACGAGCAATTTGGTAAAATAAATTCGTCGCAATCTTTAACGGTTGCGAAGGAGTAGTGGCCACAAGAAAAACAGTGTTTGGGGAGATAACTCTTACAACATAAAGTATTTTGTTACACGGTTGTAAATTTTTAAAGCGTATAAACTATACAATATCATATTCCAAATATCTAAGCGACATCTTTTGAAACATCAATACTACGCAAGAAAAAAATTAGGCGGAAGAAAAAAAAAAATAATTAAAAACCAATTGTTCAGAGAACAATTGAAGGTCTTTCCACAAGTAAAGATCTTTTTTATTATCAAAATATGAAAAATCAATCTAAAATGTCAGTTCCTATGACTTTATAATGTACAAATATGAATTTAAAGCAAAGGTCAAAATCTAGAACGTCCTATTAACCTGTGACCTTGACCTCAATTTCAAGGTCACCAACAAAGGACCTCAAATAAAAAGACCCTAAGTCTGTAATTTGTATGATTAATGAGTTATATTACTTTAGGCATGATTTTAAATATAAGATGGGCGAAAACTCTCATTTATTGTTTACGCACCCTTCCAACCAAAATTTATAAGATACAACATGTCGCAACTCACAATTCAGTAAAAATAATTTTTCAAGATCTTTCACGGTTGTTGAAAATAAGAGAAAATAAGCCAAAATCAAAATTTAGAATATGACCTTGACCTTTGACCTTGACCTCATTTTATTTTTTTTGGACCAAGGACCTCAAATCTAAAGACCCTATGTCTTTATCACTTATGGTTTACCATTTAGAAATGCATATCACTTAATTAAATGGAAAAGGGGGAATAACTCTCATATGGAGTCTCCGTAAAGCTTCGGTCCAAATGAATATCCTAATCCTGAAGATGTAACTAGCAATTTGGTAAAATAAATTTGTCGTAATCTTTAACAGTTGCGAAGGAGTAGTGGCCACAAGAAAAACAGTGTTTGGGGAGATAACTCTTATAACGTAAAGTATTTTGTTACACAGTTGTAAATTTTTAAAGCGTATAAACTATACGATACCATATTCCAAATATCTAAGCGACATCTTTTGAAACATCAATAATACCCAAGTAAAAAAATTAGGCGGAAGAAAAAAAAAAAAAAAAATAATAATAATAATAATAATAATCAGAACAAATTCAATAGGTCTTTCCACGGAAAGGTGGAAAGACCTAATTAAAAACCAATTGTTCAGAGAACAATTGTAGGTCTTTCCACTAGTAAAGATCTATTTTGAAATTGAAATATGAAAAATCAGTTTAAAATGTTAGTTCTTATGGCTTTATGATGTATTTATATGAATTTATAGCAAAGGTCAAAATGTAGAACGTCGTTTTAACCTATGACCTTGACCTCAATTTCAAGGTCACAAAGCAAGGACCTTAAATCAGAAGACCCTAGGTCTTTAATATGTTTGGTTAATGAGTAATATAACTTTACACGTAATTCTAAATGTAAGATGGACAAAAACTCCAATTTATGGGCTGCGCACCCTTTAACCAAAATATACAAGTAATGGACATGTAGCAACTAACAATTTATGAAAAAAATATTTGTCGAAATGTCATACGGTATTTGAAAATAAGTGAAAATAAGCCAAAATCAAAATTTAGAATATGACCTTGACCTTTGACCTTGATCTACTTTTTATTTTTTTGGACCAAGGACTTCAAATCTAAAGACCCTATGTCTCTATCACTTATGGTTTACCATTTAGAAATGCATATCACTTAATTAAATGGAAAAGGGGGAATAACTCTCATATGGAGTCTCCGTAAAGCTTCGGTCCAAATGAATATCCTAATCCTGAAGATGTAACGAGCAATTTGGTAAAATAAATTTGTCGTAATCTTTAACGGTTGCCAAGGAGTAGTGGCCACAAGAAAAACAGTATTTGGGGAGATAACTCTTACAACGTAAAGTATTTTGTGACGCGGTTGTAAATTTTTAAAGCGTATAAACTATACGATATCATATTCCAAATATCTAAGCGACATCTTTTGAAACATCAATACTACACAAGAAAAAAATTAGGCGGAAGAAAAAAAATAATAATTAAAAACCAATTGTTCTGAGAACAATTGAAGGTCTTTCCACTAGTAAAGATCTATTTTGATATGGAAATATGAAAAATCAGTTTAAAATGTTAGTTCCTATGGCTTTATGATGTATTAATATCAATTTAAAGCTAAGGTCAAAATCTAGAACGTCCTATTAACCTATGACCTTGACCTCAATTTCAAGGTCACAAACCAAGGATCTTAAATCAAAAGACCCTAGGTCTTTAATATGTTTGGTTAAAGAGTAATATCACTTTACGGGTAAACCTAAATATAAGATGGGCAAAAACTCCCATTTATTATTTGCGCACCCTTTCAACCAAAATATACAAGTAAGAACATGTCGCAAATAACAATTTATGAAAAATTATTTGTCGATATGTCATACGGTATTTGAAAATCAGTGAAAATAAGCAAAAATCAAAATTTAGAACATGACCTTGACCTTTGACCTTGACCTCATTTTCATTTTTTTGGACCAAGGACCTCAAATCTGAAGACCCTAGGTCTCTATCACTTATGGTTTACCAGTTAGAAATGCATATTACTTATATCATTTACATAAGGGGAAACAACTCTCATATGGAGTCTCTGGAAAGCTTCGGTCCAAATGAATTGCCTAATCCTGAAGATGTAACGAGCAATTTGGTAAAATAAATTTGTCGTAATCTTTTACGGTTGCGAAGGAGTAGTGGCCACAAGAAAAGCAGTGTTTGGGGAGATAACTCTTACAACGCAAAGTATTTGGTTACGCAGTTGTCAGTTTTAAAAGACCATACACTTTACGATATCATATTCCAAATATCTAAGCGACATCTTTTGAAACATCAATACTACGCAAGAAAAAAATTAGGCGGAAGAAAAAAAAAAAAAAAAATAATAATAATTAAAAACCAATTGTTCAGAGAACAATTGAAGGTCTTTCCACTAGTAAAGATCTATTTTGATATGGAAATATGAAAAATCAGTTTAAAATGTTAGTTCCTATGGCTTTATGATGTATTAATATCAATTTAAAGCAAAGGTCAAAATCTAGAACGTCCTTTTAACCTATGACCTTGACCTCAATTTCAAGGTCACAAACCAAGGATCTTAAATCAAAAGACCCTAGGTCTTTAATATGTTTGGTTAAAGAGTAATATCACTTTACGGGTAAACCTAAATATAAGATGGGCAAAAACTCCCATTTATTATTTGCGCACCCTTTCAACCAAAATATACAAGTAAGGACATGTCGCAAATAACAATTTATGAAAAATTATTTGTCGATATGTCATACGGTATTTGAAAATCAGTGAAAATAAGCAAAAATCAAAATTTAGAACATGACCTTGACCTTTGACCTTGACCTCATTTTCATTTTTTTGGACCAAGGACCTCAAATCTGAAGACCCTAGGTCTCTATCACTTATGGTTTACCAGTTAGAAATGCATATTACTTATATCATTTACATAAGGGGAAATAACTCTCATATGGAGTCTCTGGAAAGCTTCGGTCCAAATGAATTGCCTAATCCTGAAGATGTAACGAGCAATTTGGTAAAATAAATTTGTCGTAATCTTTTACGGTTGCGAAGGAGTAGTGGCCACAAGATAAACAGTGTTTGGGGAGATAACTCTTACAACGCAAAGTATTTGGTTACGCAGTTGTCAGTTTTAAAAGCGCATACACTTTACGATATCATATTCCAAATATCTAAGCGACATCTTTTGAAACATCAATACTACGCAAGAAAAAAATTAGGCGGAAGAAAAAAAAAAAAAAAAAAAAAAATAATAATCAGAACAAATTCAATAGGTCTTTCCACGGAAAGGTGGAAAGACCTAATAATCAGAACAAATTCAATAGGTCTTTCCACGGAAAGGTGGAAAGACCTAATAATAATCAGAACAAACCCTATAGGTCTTTCCACGGAAAGGTGGAAAGACCTAATTAAAAACCAATTGTTCAGAGAACAATTGTAGGTCTTTCCACTAGTAAAGATCTATTTTGATATTGAAATATGAAAAATCAGTTTAAAATGTTAGTTCCTATGGCTTTATGATGTATTTATATTAATTTAAAGCAAAGGTCAAAATCTAGAACGTCATATTAACCTATGACCTTGACCTCAATTTCAAGGTCACAAACAAAGGACCTTAAATCAAAAGACCCTAGGTCTTTAATATGTTTGGTTTATGAGTAATATCACTTTACACATAATTCTAAATGTAAGATGGGCAAAAACTCCCATTTATTGTATGCGCACCCTTTCAACCAAAATATACAAGTAAGGACATGTCGCAACTAACAATTTATGAAAAATTATTTGTCGATATGTCATAAGGTATTTGAAAATAAATGAAAATAAGCCAAAATCAAAATTTAGAATATGACCTTGACCTTTGACCTTGACCTCATTTTTATTTTTTTGGACCAAGGACCTCAAATCTAAAGACCCTATGTCTTTATCACTTATGGTTTAGCATTTAGAAATGCATATCACTTAATTAAATGAAAAAGGGGGAATAACTCTCATATGGAGTCTCCAAATAGCTTCGGTCCAAATGAATTGTCTTATCCTGAAGAGGTAAAGAGCAATTTGGTAAAATAAATTTGTCGTTATCTTTTACGGTTGCGAAGGAGTAGTGGCCACAAGGAAAACAGTGTTTGGGGAGATAACTCTTATAACGTAAAGTATTTTGTGACGTGGTTGTGAATTTTTGAAGCGTATAAACTGTACGATATCATATTCCAAATATCTAAGCGACATCTTTTGAAACATCAATACTACGCAAGAAAAAAATTAGGCGGAAGAAAAAAAAAAATAATTAAAAACCAATTGTTCAGAGAACAATTGTAGGTCTTTCCACTAGTAAACATCTATTTTGATATTGAAATATGAAAAATCAGTTTCAAATGTTAGTTCCTATGGCTTTATGATGTATTAATATCAATTTAAAGCAAAGGTCAAAATCTAGAACGTCATATTAACCTATGACCTTGACCTCAATTTCAAGGTCACAAACCAAGGACCTTAAATCAAAAGACCCTAGGTCTTTAATATGTTTGGTTAATGAGTAATATCACTTAACGCGTAATTCTAAATGTAAGATGGACAAAAACTCCCATTTATTGTCTGCGCACCCTTTCAACCAAAATATACAAGTAAGGACATGTCACAACTAACAATTTATGAAAAATTATTTGTCGATTTGTCATAAGGTATTTGAAAATAAATGAAAATAAGCCAAAATCAAAATTTAGAATATGACCTTGAACTTTGACCTTGACCTCATTTATATTTTTTTGGACCAAGGACCTCAAATCTAAAGACCCTATGTCTTTATCACTTATGGTTTACCATTTAGAAATGCATATCACTTAATTAAATGGAAAAGGGGGAATAACTCTCATATGGAGTCTCTGTAAAGCTTCGGTCCAAATGAATACCCTAATCCTGAGGATGTAATGAGCAATTTGGTAAAATAAATTTGTCATAACCTTTAACGGTTGCGAAGGAGTAGTGGCCACAAGAAAAACAGTGTTTGGGGAGATAACTCTAACAACGTAGAGTATTTTGTTACGCGGTTGTAAAGTTTTAAAGCGTATAAACTAAACAATATCATATTCCAAATATCTAAGCGACAACTTATTAAACAACAATACTACGCAAAAAACAAATTTAGGCGGAAGAAAAAAAAAATAATTAAAAACCAATTGTTCAGAGAACAATTGAAGGTCTTTCCACAAGTAAAGGTCTATTTTGATATTGAAATATGAAAAATCAGTTTAAAATGTTAGTTCCTATGGCTTTATGATGTATTTATATGAATTTAAAGCAAAGGTCAAAATCTAGAACGTCCTTTTAACCTATGACCTTGACCTAAATTTCAAGGTCACAATTCAAGGACCTTAAATCATAAGACCCTAGGTCTTTAATATGTTTGGTTAATGAGTAATACCACTTTACGCGTAATTCTAAATGTAAGATGGACAAAAACTCCAATTTATTGTATGCGCACCCTTTCAACCAAAATATACAAGTAAGGACTTGTCGCAACTAACAATTTAGGAAAAAATATTTGTCAATATGTCATACAGTATTTGAAAATAAGTGAAAATAAGCCAAAATCAAATTTTAGAATATGACCTTGACCTTTGACCTTGACCTTATTTTCATTTTTTGGACCAAGGATCTCAAATCAAGAGACCTTAGGTCTCTATCACTTATGGTTTACCAGTTAGAAATGCATATCACTTATATCAAATGCATAAGGGGAAATAACTCTCATATGGAGTCTCCAGATAGCTTCGGTCCAAATGAATTGCCTAATCCTGAAGAAGTAATGAGCAATTTGGTAAAATAAATTTGTCGTAATCTTTTACGGTTGCGAAGGAGTAGTGGCCACAAGAAAAACAGTGTTTGGGGAGATAACTCTTACAACGTAAAGTATTTTGTTACGCAGTTGTAAATTTTTAAAGCGTATAAACTATACGACATCATATTCCAAATATCTAAGCGACATCTTCTGAAACATCAATACTACGCAAGAAAAAAATTTAGGCGGAAGAAAAAAAAAAAAAAAAATAATAATTAAAAACCAATTGTTCAGAGAACAATTGAAGGTCTTTCAACCAATAAGGATCTATTTTGATATGAAAATATTAAAATTCAGTTGAAAATGTCAGTTCCTATGGCTTAATGATGTATAAATAGGAATTTCGAGCAAAGGTCAAAATCTAGAACGTCCAATTAACCTATGACCTTGAGCTCAATTTCAAGGTCATAGACTAAACATCTCAAATCAAAAGACACTAGTTCCTTAATATGTATGGTTCATGAGTATTATCACTTTACACATAATTCTAAATATAAGAAGGGCGAAAACTCCCATTTATTGTCTACGCACCCTTTCAACCAAAATTTATCAGTTACGACATGTCGCAACTAACAATTTTGTAAAAATAATTTGTCGATATCTTATAAGGTTAATGAAAATAAGTGAAAATAAGCCAAAATCAAAATTTAGAATTTGACCTTGACCTTTGACCTTGACCTAATTTTCATTTTTTTGGACCAAGGATCTTAAATCAAAAGACCCTAGGTCTCTATCACTTATGGTTTACCAGTTAGAAATGCATATCACTTATATCATATACAAAAGGGGGAATAACTCTCATATGGAGTCTCCGGATAGCTTCGGTTAAAATTAAAATCCTAATCCTGAAGATGTAACGAGCAATTTGGTAAAATAAATTTGTCGTTATCTTTTACGGTTGCGAAGGAGTAGTGGCCACAAGAAAAATAGTGTTTGGGGAGATAACTCTTACAACGTAAAGATTTTAGTTACGCCTCTGTCAATTTTTAAAGCGTATAAACTTAACGATATCATTTTCCAAATATCTAAGCGACATCTTTTGAAACATCAATAATACGCAAGAAAAAAGTTTGGCGGAAGAAAAAAAAAAATAATAATAATAATCAGAACAAAACCTATAGGTCTTTCAACCGAAAAGGTTGAAAGACCTAATAATCAGAACAAATACAATAGGTCTTTCCACGGAAAAGTGGAAAGACCTAATTAAAAACCAATTGTTCAGAGAACAATTGTAGGTCTTTCCACTAGTAAAGATCTATTTTGATATTGAAATATGAAAAATCAGTTTCAAATGTTAGTTCCTATGGCTTTATAATGTATTTATATGAATTTAAAGCAAAGGTCAAAATCTAGAACGTTGTATTAACATATGACCTTGACCTCAATTTCAATGTCACAAACCAAGGACCTTAAATCAAAAGCTTCTAGGTCTTTAATATGTTTGGTAAATGAGTAATACCACTTTACGCGTAATTCTAAATGTAAGATGGACAAAAACTCCCATTTCTTGTGTGCGCACCCTTTCAACCAAAATATACAAGTAAAGACATGTCGCAACTAACAATTTTGGAAAAAATATTTGTCGATATGTCATACAGTATTTAAAAATAAGTGAAAACAAGCCAAAATCAAATTTTAGAATATGACCTTGACCTTTGACCTTGACCTTATTTTCATTTTTTTGGACTAAGGATCTCAAATCAAGAGACCCTAGGTCTCTATCACTTATGGTTTACCAGTTAGAAACGCATATCACCTATATCAAATACATAAGGGGGAATAACTCTCATATGGAGTCTCTGGATAGCTTCGGTCAAAATTAAAATCCTAATCCTGAAGATGTAACGAGCAATTTGGTAAAATAATTTTGTCGTAATCTTTTACGGTTGCGAAGGAGTAGTGGCCACAAGAAAAACAGTGTTTGGGGAGATAACTCTTACAACGTTAAGTATTTGGTTACGCCATTGTCAGTATTTAAAGCGTATAAACTATATGATATCATATTCCAAATATCTAAGCGACATCTTTTGAAACATCAATATTACGCAAGAAAAGAATTAGGCGGAAGAGAAAAAAAAATAATAATAATTAAAAACCAATTGTTCAGAGAACAATTGTAGGTCTTTCCATTAGTAAAGATCTATTTTGATATTGAAATATGAAAAATCAGTTTAAAATGTTAGTTTCTATGGCTTTATGATGTATTTATATGAATTTAAAGCAAAGGTCAAAATCTAGAACGTCATATTAACCTCTGACCTTGACCTCAATTTCAAGGTCACAAACCTAGGACCTTAAATCAAAAGACCCTATAGGTCTTTAATATGTTTGGTTAATGAGTAATATCACTTTATGCGTAATTCTAAATGTAAGATGGGCAAAAACTCCCATTTATTGGCTGCGCACCCTTTCAACCAAAATATACAAGTAAGGACATGTCCCAACTAACAACTTATGAAAAATTATTTGTCGAAATGTCATACAGTATTTGAAAATAGTGAAAATAAGCCAAAATCAAAATTTAGAATATGACCTTGACCTTTGACCTTGACCTCATTTTCATTTTTTGGGACCAAGTACCTCATATCTGAAGGCCCTAGGTCTCTATCACTTATGGTTTGCCATTTAGAAATGCATATCACTTAATTTAATGGAAAAGGGGGAATAACTCTCATATGGAGTCTCCGTAAAGCTTCGGTCCAAATGAATATCCTAATCCTGATGATGTAACGAGCAATTAGGTAAAATAATTTTGTCGTAATCTTTTACGGTTGCGAAGGAGTAGTGGCCACAAGAAAAACAGTGTTTGGGGAGATAACTCTTACAACGTAAAGTATTTTGTTACGCGGTTGTAAATTTTTTAAGCGTATAAACTATACAATATCATATTTCAAATATCTAAGCGACATCTTATGAAACAACAAAACTACGCAAGAAAAAAATTTAGGCGGAAGAAGAAAAATAATAATTAAAAACCAATTGTTCAGAGAACAATTGAAGGTCTTTCCACTAGTAAAGATCTATTTTGATATTGAAATATGAAAAATCAGTTTAAAATGTTAATTCCTATGGCTTTATGATGTATTAATGTGAATTTAAAGCAAAGGTGAAAATTTAGAACGTCCTATTAACCTATGACCTTGACCTCAATTTCAAGGTCACAAACCAAGGACCTTAAATCAAAAGACCCTAGGTCTTTAATATGTTTGGTTAATGAGTAATATCACTTTACGCATAATTCTAAATGTAAGATGGGCAAAAACTCCCATTTATTGTCTGCACACCTTTCAACCAAAATATACAAGTAAGGACATGTCGCAACTAACAATTTATGAAAAATTATTTGTCGATATGTCATACGGTTTTTGGAAATAAGTGAAAATAAGCCAAAATCAAAATTTAGAATATGACCTTGGTTGAAAGGGTGCGCACACAAGAAATGGGAGTTTTTGTCCATCTTACATTTAGAATTACGCGTAAAGTGGTATTACTCATTTACCAAACATATTAAAGACCTAGAAGCTTTTGATTTAAGGTCCTTGGTTTGTGACATTGAAATTGAGGTCAAGGTCATATGTTAATACAACGTTCTAGATTTTGACCTTTGCTTTAAATTCATATAAATACATTATAAAGCCATAGGAACTAACATTTGAAACTGATTTTTCATATTTCAATATCAAAATAGATCTTTACTAGTGGAAAGACCTACAATTGTTCTCTGAACAATTGGTTTTTAATTAGGTCTTTTTGAAAGGTCTCTATCACTTATGGTTTACCATTTAGAAATGCATTTCACTTAATTCAATGGAAAAGGGGGAATAACTCTCATATGGAGTCTCCGTAAAGCTTCGGTCCAAATGAATATCCTACTCCTTAAGATATAATAAGCAATTTGGTAAAATAAATTTGTCGTATTCTTTTACGGTTGCGAAGGAGTAGTGGCCGCAAGAAAAACAGTGTTTGGGGAGATAACTCTTACAATGTAAAGTATTTTGTTACGCAGTTGTAAATTTTAAAGCGTATAAACTATACGATGCCATATTCCAAATATCTAAGCGACATCTTTTGAAACATCAATACTACGCAAGAAAAAAAATTAGGCGGAAGAAAAAAAAAAAAAATAATTAAAAACCAATTGTTCAGAGAACAATTGTAGGTCTTTCCACTAGTAAAGATCTATTTTGATATCGAAATATGAAAAATCAGTTTAAAATGTTAGTTCCTATGGCTTTATGATGTATTTATATGAATTTAAAGCAAAGGTCAAAATCTAGAACGTCATATTAACCTATGACCTTGACCCCAATTTCAAGGTCACAAACCAAGGACCTTAATTCAAAACAGCCTAGGTCTTTTATATGCTTGGTTAATGAGTAATACCACTTTACGCGTAATTGTTAATGTAAGATGGAAAAAAACTCCCATTTATTGTCTGCGCACCCTTTCAACCAAAATAAACAAGTAAGGACATGTTGCAACTAACAATTTATGAAAAATTATTTGTCGATGTGTCATAAGGTATTTGAAAATAAATGAAAATAAGCCAAAATCAAAATTTAGAATATGACCTTGACCTTTGACCTTGACCTCATTTTTATTTTTTTGGACCAATGACCTCAAATCTAAAGACCCTATGTCTTTATCACTTATGGTTTACCATTTATAAATGCATATCACTTAATTAAATGGAAAAGGGGGAATAACTCTCATATGGAGTCTCCGTAAAGCTTCGGTCCAAATGAATACCCTAATCCTGAAGATGTAACGAGCAATTTGGTAAAATAAATTTGTCATAATCTTTTACGGTTGCGAAGGAGTAGTGGCCACAAGAAAAACAGTGTTTGGGGAGATAACTCTTACAACGTAAAGTATTTTGTTACGCAGTTGTAAATTTTTCAAGCGTATAAACTATACGATACCATATTCCAAATATCAAAGCGACATCTTTTGAAACATCAATACTACGCAAGAAAAAAATTAGGCGGAAGAAAAAAAAAAATAATTAAAAACCAATTGTTCAGAGAACAATTGAAGGTCTTTCCACCAATAAGGATCTATTTTGTTATGAAAATATTAAAATTCAGTTGAAAATGTCAGTTCCTATGGCTTAATGATGTATAAAATTTATGAATTTTGAGCAGAGGTCAAAATCTAGAACGTCAAATTTACTGATGACCTTGACCTATATTTCAAGGTCATAAACCAGGGACCCCAAATAAAAAGACCCTAGGTCTGTAATATGTATAGTTAATGAGTTATATCACTTTACGTTTAATTCTTAATATAGGAGGGGCAAAAACTCCCATTTTATGTCTACACACCCTTTTAACCAAAATATATAAGTTACGACATGTCGCAACTAACAATTTAGTAAAGATAATTTGTCGGTATCTTATAAGGTTAATGAAAATTAGTGAAAATAGGCCAAAATCAAAATTTAGAATATGACCTTGACCTTTGACCTTTACCTAATTTTCATTTTTTTGGACCAATGATCTCAAAACAAAAGACCCTAGGTCTCTATCACTTATGATTTTCCAGTTTAAAATACATTTCAAAATTTCAAATACAAAAGGGGAACTAACTCTCATATGGAGTCTCTATACGGCTTCGGTCAAAATAAAACAGAACATCCTGAGGATGTAACGAGCAATTTGGTAAAATAAATTTGTCGTAATCTTTTATGGTTGCGAAGGAGTAGTGGCCACAAGAAAAACAGTGTTTGGGGAGATAACTCTTACAACGTAAAGTATTTGGTTACGCAGTGGTCAGTTTTAAAAGTGCATACGCTTTATGATATCATATTCCAAATATCTAAGCGACATTTTTTGAAACATCAATACTACGCAAGAAAAGAATTAGGCGGAAGAATAAAAAAAATAATAATTAAAAACCAATTGTTCAGAGAACAATTGAAGGTCTTTCAACCAAAGAGGATCTATTTTGATATGAAAATATTAAAATTCAGTTGAAAATGTCAGTTCCTATGGCTTTATGATGTAGAAATATGAATTTCGAGCAAAGGTCAAAATCTAGAACGTCCAATTAACCTTTGACCTTGACCTCAATTTCAAGGTCATAAACCAAGGACCCCAAATCAAAAGACCCTAGGTCTGTATTATGTATGGGTTATGAGTAATATCACTTTACGCATAATTTTAAATATAAGAGGGGCGAAAACTCCCATTTATTGTCTACGCACCCTTGCAACCAAAATTTATAAGTTACGACATGTCGCAACTAACAATTAAGTAAAAATAATTTGTCGATATCTTATAAGGTTAATGAAAATAAGTGAAAATAAGCCAATATCAAAATTTAGAATTTGACCTTGACCTTTGACCTTGACCTAATTTTCATTTTTTTGGACCAAGGATCTTAAATCAAAAGACCCTGGGTCTCTATCACTTATGGTTTACCAGTTTAAAATACATTTCAAAATTTCAAATACAAAAGGGGAACTAACTCTCATATGGAGTCTCTATACCGCCTCGGTCAAAATAAAACAGAACATCCTGAGGATGAAACGAGCAATTTGGTAAAATAAATTTGTCGTAATCTTTTATGGTTGCGAAAGAGTAGTGGCCACAAGAAAAACAGTGTTTGGTGAGATAACTCTTACAACGTAAAGTATTTGGTTACGCAGTGGTCAGTTTTAAAAGTGCATACGCTTTACGATATCATATTCCAAATATCTAAGCGACATCTTTTGAAACATCAATACTACGCAAGAAAAGAATTAGGCGGAAGAATAAAAAAAATAATAATAATAATAATTAAAAACCAATTGTTCAGAGAACAATTGAAGGTCTTTCCACCAATAAGGATCTATTTTGATATGAAAATATTAAAATTCAGTTGAAAATGTCAGTTCCTATGGCTTAATGATGTATAAATATGAATTTTGAGCAAAGGTCAAAATCTAGAACGTCAAATTTACTGATGACCTTGACCTATATTTCAAGGTCATAAACCAGGGACCCCAAATAAAAAGACCCTAGGTCTGTAATATGTATAGTTAATGAGTTATATCACTTTACGTTTAATTCTTAATATAGGAGGGGCAAAAACTCCCATTTTATGTCTACACACCCTTTTAACCAAAATATATAAGTTACGACATGTCGCAACTAACAATTTAGTAAAAATAATTTGTCGGTATCTTATAAGGTTAATGAAAATTAGTGAAAATAGGCCAAAATCAAAATTTAGAATATGACCTTGACCTTTGACCTTTACCTAATTTTCATTTTTTTGGACCAATGATCTCAAAACAAAAGACCCTAGGTCTCTATCACTTATGGTTTTCCAGTTTAAAATACATTTCAAAATTTCAAATACAAAAGGGGAACTAACTCTCATATGGAGTCTCTATACGGCTTCGGTCAAAATAAAACAGAACATCCTGAGGATGTAACGAGCAATTTGGTAAAATAAATTTGTCGTAATCTTTTATGGTTGCGAAGGAGTAGTGGCCACAAGAAAAACAGTGTTTGGGGAGATAACTCTTACAACGTAAAGTATTTGGTTACGCAGTGGTCAGTTTTAAAAGTGCATACGCTTTACGATATCATATTCCAAATATCTTAGCGACATCTTTTGAAACATCAATACTACGCAAGAAAAGAATTAGGCGGAAGAATAAAAAAAAAAATAATAATAATAATCAGAAGAAATCCAATAGGTCTTTCCACGGAAAGGTGGAAAGACCTAATAATCAGAAGAAATCCAATAGGTCTTTCCACGGAAAGGTGGAAAGACCTAATAATCAGAACAAAACCTATAGGTCTTTCCACGGAAAGGTGGAAAGACCTAATAATAATAATAATCAGAACAAATTCAATAGGTCTTTCCACGGAAAGGTGGAACGACCTAATAATCAGAACAAAATCAATAGGTCTTTCCACGGAAAAGTGGAAAGACCTAATAATCAGAACAAAACCTAATAGTCTTTCCACGGAAAGGTGGAAAGACCTAATAATAATCATGCAGAACAAAACCTATAGGTCTTTCCACGGAAAAGTGGAAAGACCTAATAATCAGAAGAAATCCAATAGGTCTTTCCACGGAAAGGTGGAAAGACCTAATAATAATCAGAAGAAATCCAATAGGTCTTTCCACGGAAAGGTGGAAAGACCTAATAATATATGACAAGTAATTAAGATGGTAAACAACGTCAGTACCAAGAATCTATACTTCAAGACCATCGTGTATTATATGTGAAGTTGAGACGGAATATTATCAACAAGGTCTTGGTTACTTCCGATGATTTTTTTTTTAGAAAGAGGACGAGACGTTCTTTGACATATCCCTAATTCATCAACTATCTGCTTAGACACCGGTGACGCTTTACAAAGTCTGAGTAGTTGCTGCATAATCTTGAATACCGAATGAGTTGGGAAAAGTATATCCCATATGTAGGTGAAGTTAGTATATTGCAACACTGTGGAGGAAATCGATAATTTCAAAATTAAAATCGTCTCGTTTGTCATAGATTCTGGTACAGAGATGCCGTGTATGTCAAATTCGAGGTAAACGTCAAAAAATGAGACAGGGGAAGCCGTGTCTGTTTCATTAATTTCTAGTTCTGGATAATAAATAAGGGAACCCAATCAGAAATGTTTGGATTTTTAATGGAAAAAACATCATAAATATATCTAAATGTGGATAAAATGACCTGGCTTCTTTGATCTTCCTTTTTTTACAAGTGTCTGGAGGAGCTCCAATTCATATAAAAATAAGAAGAGGTCAACAAGGAGTGGTGCACAGTTCCTATAGGAATGCCGACAAAATGTTGAAAAAGTCTACCTCCGAATTCAACAAAATATTAATGTGTTGTCAATAAAAAAAAACCTCCAGCAAACTGATCACTAAGTCTTGTTCCTCTTTCTAACATGTTTTACCTTTTTGTTCACTATTAACAAAATATACCGTATGGTATCCTAAAAGAATAAATGTATAGCTTATGCTACCATTTTTGTGTTGAAAAGCATTGTAGATTATTTCTTTTAGACGATTTTTCAATTTCACATGGGAAATGGTGGTATACAGGGTTAAAAAATCAAAAGTTTTGATAGAACAAATTTCAGAAAAAGATCGAGATTTAAAATTATCGAGAACTTCTTTAGAGGTTTTTTAGGATCCACATATGGTTAATAGTTAATAATCAAAAGTACCAGGATTATAATTTAGTACGCCATACCTCTACGCGATTTAACAGTTGCACAGTATTTCTGTAGACCCTCTTTCACTGTAGCCAGAATGAGACGATCAAAGGCAAAGGTACAGACTTGTAAAGAAATACGTAATAAACCTAGAGGCTTTCAAGAGCCTGTGTCGGTCACCTATATCTAGTGTGGTTTGGAAATCATGTAAAATAAGATTAAAATCATAATAAATAGTAGTAGATAGCCCAATAATGATTGGGACCAAATTTGGTTTAATTTGGCCCAGTAGTAAAATTAAAAGAAGGTCATCCTAGTGTAATCTTGTATCAGTTACTGAAGACTTCTTATCATTATTTAAATTCCTGATCAAAATTTAAAATTATTTTTTGTTTTTTTTTTGTTTTTTTTTACAATTTTCCCATAGACTTCTATAGTAAACCCCTATGTTCTATTTTTAGTCCCGGTGGCCATGTTGGTTTGATGGTTTATCAGATACATTTTCCAATCAAGATACTCTACTGATATTTGTGGCTAATTATAAGTTTAATTTTATTTTGCCCAGTTGATTAAGTGGAGAAGGTTTTTGTAAAAAAATTACAAAATTTACATAAATTTGTTAAACATTTACTATAAAAGACAATAACTCCTTGAGGAGTCAATTGACCATTTTGGCCTTGTTGACTTATTTGTAGTTTTTACTTTAGTGAACATTATTGATGTTTACAGGTTATCTCTATCTATAAAAATATTCAAGATTATAACCGAAAACTTAAAAATTTCCTTAAAATATCTAATTCAGGGGCAGCAACCCGACAACAGGAGTTTGATTCGTCTGAAAACTTCAGAGCAAATAAATCTTAACCTAATGAACATTTTAACATGTCAATTTTACTCTAAATGCTTTTGTTTTAGAGATAAAAGCCAAAAAATGCATTTAACCTGTATGTTCTATTTGTAGCCATGGCGGCCTTGTTGTTTGCCAGGCGGGGTCGTCACACACATTTTATCAACTAGATACCCCAATAATGATTGTGGCCAAGTTTGGTAAAATTTGGCAAAACAATTTCAGAGGAGAAGATTTTTGTAAAAGTTAACACAAGGCGACGACGAACGACGACGACGACGGACGACACCAAGTGATGAGAAAAGCTCACATGGCCTTTCAGGCCAGCTAAGCTGAAAGGTATGACGTAAATAAAAACTTCGACCACATAATGATAAGTACTTGAATTTCGATTCTCTAATCATCAATTTTAGCTCGACTTGTTTATGCTGCTATCCTGATTTTGATAATTTCAAATTGTTTATTGATATAAATGATTTGATTTCAAAGCCTGCTTAAAATCTGATCACATTGATTTCCATCTCTTATTTGCAATTGTTTAAAGTTCTACTGTAAAAGTTCTAATTATGTGGTCATTTTTATAAATTTCCTGTTAACAAAACTTTTAATTTTTCGCAAAACTAAGGATTTTCTTATCCAAGGCATGATAGATTATCTTTACCTTAGCCGTATTGGCACAATTTTTTGGAATGCTCTTCAACTGTGTACTTGTTTGGCCATTGGCAGATTTAGGGGGGGGGCCCGGCCCCCCCCCCTTTTGGGAAAAAATTTGGTTGCTTATTTAGGGAATCACTGAAGCGTGACTGGAGCGGGCCCCCTCTTAGGTCAGTCAGTGGGCCCCCACTTTTGAAAATTTCTGGATCCGCCACTGTTGGCTTTTATAACTATTTTGATATGAGCGTCAATGATGAGTTTTATGTAGACGAAACGCGCGTCTGGCGTACTAAATTATAATTCTGGTACATTTGATAACTTATTGAACAACATGTGGTTTTATAATCCTATTTGAAGGGGCACTTTTTAGCTGTCAAATTCATGTTCACCGATTTGACTTAAATCTCATATGTTGCGTCTCAAGGGGAAGGGGCTTTTATTGAAAAAAGAACAGATTTGCACATAATTCGGCCTTTATCCAATACTTTGTAGCCCAAACACACACACTCTGTTATAATGACAAATTACAAACTTAAGGTATTTCATTTGACCTATATTTTAGTAATGTGCATTTGTAATGTCAGAAAGAGAGAAAAAGCCTCAAAATAAACACATTATGATATGTTACCTGTTTTTTGTTTTATTCGTTTAAAGCCAAAAACTGTCGTAAACACCCGTATGAATGCAAAAGGGTTTACCCGATTCATTTTTTTTAATAACGTAATAAAGGGGAAAAATCAAGCTAATGATATGCACAGATCCATATTTCATCTTTTACTGTTTTCAAAGCGTAAATGAAAATTTTTGAGATCGTGAATGATTTGCACATAACTCTTAAAGTTCAATACTAAAATTTGAGTATGAATAATTATGACAGTTAATACAAGTATTAGAATATGCAGCTGCGTTTCACTTTAAATGAACAAAGACTCAATTTATGCTATCACAATCTATCTTTATGGTACTTTCTTTAACACAGAATATCATTTTCATCGTGCAATTGCTACTCTTAAACTTTAATCAGTATTTTATCTTGTCGTTTTTATTTTTTATATTACTTTACATGTACCATAACATCGTCCTGTACACTTTAAAACTTTAACAGTCAACACTTTTCATGGTGTTGGTTCTGTTCGTCCAGTTAACATTTTCGCCCGGGTTCGTTCCCAGAAGTATATGTTTCGTTTTCTTTTAATCGACTGATGACTATTCAACAGGGTACACTACTGTTGCCTTTATTTCGCTCTCATTTTTAGTATCGAATTCATAACAGTGTGGCTATGGACATTGATTGGCGCACTTTAATATCCCATTGACTAGGACAGCTTAGGTGAACGTTCGTCTATAACGCCCATTGCTCACGACGTCCTTAATATAAACATTTAAACCGTGGGGTCACCAAAGGTTCTCAACGTCTATATAAAATAATTCGAAATACTAATCAGGAATTTGTGTTTTGATTTATATTGATTAATTAAACGTTCTTTACTTGTGTATTTGTTATGTTTCGACAATCAATTTTCATAATAAGATATCGCAAAGCCATGTTCTTTCAGAAAAAAGAATGACTTACTGAATGCATGTATTGATTGATTATCTTTTTCGGATTTAACAATTGCGATTGTCGAGTTATGTAATCTTTTAACTTTTATCTGGTCTAATTTTATTTTAGAACGAATGCATAATCCACTTTCAAAAGTTGTGCAAATACGAAACATAAAGACAAAATATACTTCTGCCCTGTCTTTTTCGTACTTGAAAGTTATTGGATAGTAAGAAAGCTATTTGGATTAAACCTTGTGAAATTTGCATGCATTTACGTTATTGTATTGGCAAAATGTATCATTTGGTGTATATAGGAAACTTAAACCGTTCTGCTATACTGCTACTATACTTGTGAAAAACACTTGGCAACAGAAACACATTCATCTTATCTATATAAAAAAATCGACCCAATTTACATAGAAATGGACGTCTTCGTGCATTTGTGATCGCAAATAAAATATGTTCCAGACCTTATGAGTATTTGGACCATACGTGTATGGTTGGACCATATTAGTATACCCTTATGGTCATGATATATGCGTATGGTCCAAATACTCATATGGTCCGGAACACATACATGATATTCTGTGCGTTGTCGGTCGTCTATTAATTTTTTTCTTTTGTTGATGGATTTGTCGTCTTTCTGTGAGTGATTATTTGTTCATGACTTAAAACTTACTTGCAAATAATTTAAAAACAAGACTTGATTTATAAAAATGTCCAAACAAACCATGATTTTTTTTAAACATACATCACATCCATTGCAAAAGGCTAAAATTCGCCAGGTCTTTAATTTCAACTAAGTGAGTTGACTAAATTAATGTTGCGGACCATTTTCCAATTTCCATGCGGTATCCCTTTTTTTTTTTCTCGCTCATCTTTTATGTTTGTTTTTTTCATCCCAAGACCTCTTGGAGCTTTCATTCTATAAAGTGTGTATTTTGCTAATGGTCGAAGGCCATACGGGGACCTATAGCTTGATAACGCCTGTTGGTCCCTGGAAAGAATGTGTCTGATTGCCTATCACACTTCATATTCTTATTTTAACATGCAGTTATATCTATGATAAGAATGAAAATTGAATTGTCATTGAGACAAAAACCCAACCAAAGAGCAAAAAAAAAAGAAAAAAAAAGCCCAAGGCAACATGTAGATCTTTCGTATCAAGGGAATTGCTATAAATAAATGTATTTCAGGTTAATAGTATTAGGCCATACTCAAGTTATAAAATAGATCTTGTCGTCAACTTTTGCAACCAGCTTCTATGTTTCTATAATGCACTGTTCATCTTTTTTGGGCTTCGACTTTTCAATTGGACAGACAATTTTGTTTTCGACTGTTTTAAAAAGATGCATTTTTTTACAAAATCATACAAGTAAGGAGTCTCTGGCCTTTGGTAGTGTTGTATGTTAATTAATGTTTGTTTATTTATTTGTTTAGGAAATAAGTATGACGTACATTTTCCCTGAACTAGGACACTTTTTATAATAGTTTTTCGATATCGCTCGGGCAAAAATAATCACGAATATAATGCCTACCCATGTTAAAACTACAATAAAGTATAGTTTGCATCAATTATTTCTTGAGCCTACCATTTTTTTTGTCTGTGTTGGATTTGTGTGGCATTGAAAAAAAACGGGTATAAACTACACAGTGCAGCTTCCAACAAGAATACAAGATTTATTGATTTTCAAAATGCGACCAAAATTAAAAATTTGCTCGCAGCGGAAAAAATGCAACAGTTTGATTTTCATTGAAATAAAATAATTGTTATGATTTACACACCGTTACTTTTTCCAATATAAATATTCGAACTATTTTGTGTATTGTTTCCTTTATAAATTTACATCATTTTTAAAAAGACCACGCGTCTTCGATATTTAGAAGACTATAAAAGCGATGTTCATTATCTTTCTTCTGCTGTAAGTTTAATTTAGTTATTTTGTGTCATAATTGCCATCTCGTATGTTTTAAATTTGAATAAAGAAGATTCAGGTTGTCTTATACGTCAATGATACACACAAAAAAAAAAACGATAACACATAAAATAAGGTGCAACATTCATTCTCCATGAAAAGAATACATCACATGGATGTAATTTTTGTAAGAAAAATACCAATTTCGTGAGAAGTTGTGTGTTGGACTTGAAGAGCCAAGGCAAACTGACAAATATCTGAATGAACGAATCGATTTATGGTATATAAAAAAAAGCCCACATGGTTAGCATTGAATAAATAGAAGGCCACTCTTAAATGATCACAACGTAGAAGTTTTTGTTCTCTTAATCAATAAGATATTTTCTGAAATAACGCGGGTCCCTATTAACTTAAAAGTTTTTTTGTTTTTTTTTTACCATGAATAAACTTTTTTTTTTTATTATTATTTATTGATATCAGCTCTGGACATTAATATTCTTAAAAGTGAAACTGTTGTAAGTGATGGTATAACAATTATTTAAAATAAATTCCTTAAATGATATGTGAAAAGAAAGTTTCATTTTATGTATCAAAATGTGTAACAAATGATTATTTAAATCCCCACTTGAAGGCCTCCGATAGACTGAGTGAGCATAAAATCATCGTCCACGACAAACAAGTTAAAGGTAAACTTTTCAGTACAATTACTAATAAACGTTTTACTGTCGACCACACTGTTATGAATTTCGTTCTAATTCAAATACACATATTCGTGTAAATAGAATCGTTAACAATTATTTCAAAAGAAGAAATTATACAAATGTTAGTAACACTCTATTTATAGTGTCGACCCTTTCAACATCATCCAGAAATCATTTTTGTAATATTGTGTGCAATAGCCTTCTATATTCTCGGCATCCTAAAATAGTTCGGAAAAAGTCAAAATGCATCAACGGTACTAAAATATAAAGTTGCGTTTATACTTTAATATTTTCTTGTGTGAAAAAATCAGTTTGAGTGAGCCATTCCCTTTCTGTAACAGTTGATTTCGCTTAGTTTTGATAAAACGATGGATTTGTTTTATCAATCAAAGTATGGCGTACAACAATGTACAAGGCAAATAGTAATTAGCTATATTGCTTTGGGATGAATGAAACACTGTTCAAATTGTTTAGATTATCTCTCTTGATACGAACGTTTTTTTACAAACTCTAAAAGTTTTAGGGGGTGTTATGGATAAGAATGTCAGAACCCAAAATTGGACCTTTTTTTGTAGGAAAAAGTAAAATCACAAAAATACTAAACTCCGAGGAAAATTCAAAACGCAAAGTCCCTAACAAATGACAAAATCAAAAGCTCATACACATCAAACGAATGGATAACAACTGTCATATTCCTGACTTGGTAAAAAACATTTTATTGTATCGATAATGCTGGAATTAACCTAGTTTTATGGCTAGTCAAATCTCCAGATTATAATACAATGCTACACTATATCGATAAAATGACAACCCTACGTGACAGAAGTACAACACAAACATACGCATGAACATTCATCACAATAAACGCAAGAACAAATTGATCAGCGATGTGGGAAATTTATATTGAACAAGAGTATGCGTACGTCACCTTTAACTGGAACCAATTGTAAGAGTTAGTAATTTCATCGTATGAAATGTCTTCAATTTCCATGTATTTAAATTAGATTAAATACAAAAGTAAAACGTAGGGGATAAATATCATAGCTACTTTAATATCATGATTAGCAAAAGACTTCGATGGTTAGTAAGAATGTAAGTATGTATCAAGGAAATATCAGTTGTTGAGTAATAATGGTGGCTATTTCATGAACAAACTGATCAACATCTTACCGTTGGAGATGACTTTTGAAGGGCACAAACTTTACGGAACCTGGTGCAAATCTGTATAATCAAGAGAATATTAATGGAACACAAATACCTTGATCCGTATCCGTCTAAAGACTGAAGCAGTATTCACCGTTTCCAAATTGTTAAACACTTGACCATGACCTAACACCTCAAGGATGTCAACAACTAGCAGAAATATGGTTCTTTCTATAGTTCGGTCTTCAGAAGACCGACCAGGACGTGTACCGCATCTAAAAGGTCTAGCAAAGGCGAATTTGGATAGGAATCAAAGAGCTACAATAAAAATAGAGGGTACTCCTTGTCCTTGTCCTTTCATGAACATGATGAATGTGACCTACCGAATAAGACTATTTACCGGATTTGTTATAACATAAGCAACACGACGGGTGCCACATGTGGAGAGGATCTGCTAACCCTTCCGGAGCACATGAGATCACCCCTAGTTATTGGTGGGGTTTGTGTTGGTTATTCTTTAGTTTTCTATGTTGTGTCATGTGTTTTATTGTTTTGTCTGTTTGTCTTCTTTCATTTTTAGCCAGGCGTTGTCAGTTTATTTTCGATTTATGAGTTTGACTGTCTCTCTTTCGTCCCTCTTTTGTCAATCAATTATTGGAATAGATAATCAGACATACAGTTTCAAAACAAACACTGCGGTGACCTATAGTTGTTAATTCCTGTGTTATTTGGTCTCTTGTGGAAAGTTGTCTCATTGGCAATCATATCATACCACAACTTCTTTTTTTTTTTTATATCTAACCTGTATTTATTTTCTGGACAATTAACTTCAACTGGAAAGTTTGGGATACTGTAAAGCACTGAAGGTTTATTCGAGACATTCAATTGTGTCTTTACTCGATCAATAATTTGATGATGTCAAATGTTAAATCGTTAACGGATCAACGTTTTGACCTTTCACCAATTCAAACAAAAACCTTAAGAACTTCCAGGTTTTGCTGGATGTTCTTGGTTTTTTTTGTATGAATCTCATTAATCCGTTGTATTTCTCTTCTATTGTTTCATGCCATTGCTGTCTATTGCCATCTGGGAAGATTATGAATAGAATGTTGTTGCATATCTATGTCGTTGTTCATCTTATATACCACCTTACTGACAGAGACCAATTTAGACCTCCCCACTCTGTCTATCAACTTAGTCTCGAGTTCTTTGAACGTTGCATTATACTCTTTCTTCATCAGTTGCATCTCCTTCTTAATCTAATCACACTCAGAGGTAATGACTCGGTTTAATGACCAACCGTCAATGTTGCAGCATCCGTACTGGCACTGGGAGATTTTATGTTGGTGATGCAAGTTGTGTTTATGTTGAGGTCTTCGGGCAAACTGGTCATGTTCAGGCCTCTTTCTTCGACATCAAAATAGACGAAATGAATGTTAGTCATACAATGAATCTTACAAAATAACGCTTTTAAGGCACTATACCTTAACATTCTTTTGCTATTTATCTTATTTGAATTATACATTACATAAACATATTTTAACATATATAGTATTATAGTATCGATTAACGCATACTGCATTTAAACCAATACACGTCAAGATATACAAACTTTTTACCCATTGTATATCATATGACTGTTTAGGTGAAACGAAACGAAATTCTGTCCAACGAACCGTCAATGGTCACATGACTTAAAAAATGTACTTGTTTTTGCCAACTTTTTCATAAACTGATCGCTGGATTATTATTTTAGTTATTTCGTTTTATTTTGTTAAACTTCTGTATACTGAGCTAAAAGAATGGGACAGAAAGAGGTAAGATTGACAAGTATACATAATATTTCTTGTTTTTATTTTGCTATGATTGAATGCCAAAAATAGGGTAAGAGTCGAGGATAAATGATATATACATTTATATACGTCTTTATTTCCCTATTTGAAATGCCAACCTGTTGATCATGCTCATACGAAAGCTCCCTGGATACTTTTGTCGATGATACATTAAAGTATCTCCTAATCATGTAAAAAATTAGATATTTTATCTGTTTCATTCTTTTCTTTCAAGTGTATTGATGTCGGCTAATAGCAATATAGATTTCATATGCTTGACTGTTTTATTTTCCTGTGCTTTTGAGTTACATCTCTTTTATTTACTGAATACATCCAAAGGAGGGTTTGTCATTGTTGCTATTTCATAATAATTATTTGTTTTTGACAAAAGAATTTAGTACGCCAGACGTGCATTTCAAAAGAGTTCATATGTCAAATCAATAGCGATTGTGAAGAGCAAAGAAGCCCAAATTTTCCAAAACGTTATGCGAAACTTGGTTAAGGACGTCCGTGTCTGGGGTACAAAAATATGAGTATTTAAAACGCTGAACATCTTTCAAGTCTTTATCAGGTATTCTATTCAATCAATTTTAATCAAAAGGACCTTTTAAAATAGCATAAAAGATATAACAAAAACTGTTAAAAAAAGTTGTGTATGTTATAAACTATTTGAAAGACATCGTTTCAACGTTTTAGACATCTAATTAGTCCAATCACTTCTTCTGTTCAGATTTAATGTACTTATTAAATTTATTGCTTTCATTTTATGTTATATTTTGCACGCTTCAATTATAAGCCTTATTACTATGTTGAATGCAATTTACAGTTTAAAAACGATTAAAACTCCAGACTGACTTTTTAAGCTGTAAAGTATGTTCCTTAAACCCTTACATTACCTCTAAATATGGTAAACAAATCTATGTTTTAAAGATGTCGACGTTTTTAAAAGTACAATGTGTATCAATACAAACTACTTTTGCAAAACACAATACCTTCGTTCAACATTCTGCAATTTCATCTGATTCAATAATCAGTTGCTCATTATATATATATATTATAACTACGTCTGAACATATATATATATATATATATATACGCATTATAATTAAAAAGACGTGTGTATCTCTGATAGAGAGTTGTCTTATATTGACGAAACATCATATAAGAGTACAATTACGATGACTTGTGTGTTTCCAGGCCTTTCACAGTTGTGGGTGGTCAGTTCTGGTTAAAAAAAAAATTCAAATGTTCTTCCTGAACATCATTTTTGTCTCGAAATTCCAAATTTATGGTACCAAATTTAATTTCGACATAAATTACCTTCAGTGATAATCGAGTGAAAGTTGCTAGTAGTTGA
The DNA here is from genome assembly GCF_965363235.1 of Mytilus galloprovincialis. Lineage (NCBI taxonomy): Eukaryota > Metazoa > Mollusca > Bivalvia > Mytilida > Mytilidae > Mytilus > Mytilus galloprovincialis. The sequence continues at coordinate 73,817,897 of NC_134845.1, read as the reverse complement.
TTATCCCAAGCATATACAAATGTTAAAGAGCCTTTACAGCCGAACAATACAAAAAGTATAACCAATGACGGTCAAGAAGACAGAGAGTGGATAATACCAAAAGTATAACAGATGACGGTCAAGAAGACAGAGAGAGAAAAATACCAAAAGTATAACCAATGACGGTCAAGAAGACAGAGAGAAAAAAATACCAAAAGTATAACCAATGACGATCAAGAAGACAGAGAGAGAAAAATACCAAAAGTATAACCAATGACGGTCAAGAAAACAAAGAGAAAAAATACAAAAAGTATAACCAATGACGGTCAAGAAGACGGAGAGAGAAAAATACCAAAAGTATAACCAATGACGGTCAAGAAGAGAGAGAGAAAAATACCAAAAGTATAACCAATGACGGTCAAAAAGACAGAGAGACAAAAATACCAAAAGTTTAACCTATGACGGTCAAGAAGACAGAGAGTGGATAATACCAAAAGTATAAACCAATGTCGGTCAAGAAGACAGAGAGAGAAAAATACCAAAAGTATAACCAATGACGGTCAAGAAGACAGAGAGAGAAATATACCAAAAGTATAACCATTGACGATCAAGTAAACAGAGAGAGAAAAATACAAAAAGTATAACCAATGACGGTCAAGAAGACAGAGAGTGAAAAATACCAAAAATATAAACTAATGACGATCAAGTAGACACAGAGAGAAAATAGAAAAATAACAACAAAAGGCTAATTCAAACAGATTATTTCGCTGTATCGTTGATCTTTTGGCTTTCTTCTTATTTTTCTTTTTTTACTTTCATTTTCTTTTTCTGGACTTTGATGTTCCTTAGGTTCTTATTTACGGTTTGTATTTTTCCTAATTAATTTGCTTTTAGATTTTTTATGATTTAGTCAGGAATCTCGTTACTACAAATTAATTTTATCTACGGTTTTCCCAAAGAAAAATTGTTGACAATTTGTTTCAAGATTAGAGTATATTTTGTATATAGAATACAAACGAATTCAAGCTTAAAACATTTTGGTGCAAATCTTGACGTCCATTTCACGATAATTATAATTTATTGTGTTTCCAAGCATTTACCATATCTGATACCTAATTTATGTATTTGCATTTACATGTTCAAAGATTAAAATGTTTTTTATTATTTTTCTCGAATGAGATATTCTTATCAGACGTTCCCTTTGAAGTACACGTTATGTAACTTTCAATGAAGTCATGATTGCATTCTACTAACTGTTTACTACATTAGTAGATCTCCAAGCTTAAAATTACAAAGTGCAGGCGTGCACATACATGTAAGCATTTAGATATTCGATCCTATCGTTTTACTTAATATGTTGATATTGGTTGTGTCCAGAGGTACATTTCGAACACACGTGTGTTTTATGGTGTTGGTTTCATATTGCATACCCTTGTAAATGCAGGGGCGGATCCTGGATTTTGGAAGGGGGGGCGAATATTTTAACATATATAACATGTATATTTTGTAGTTGCTGTTAAGTGTAAGTGTTGGATATTTTCGATGCTGTATTCTCCCTATTATTGTCTATCATTAAATGATACTAGTAGTATGGATCCAAAGCTATGTTCTGATAAATTTGATGTGCGTGGGACTTATCAGTAAAAAAAAAGACATGGAAAATTCTCGCCGGTTTGTTGCAAGTAATAAATTTATCATAACCTCACAAATTTCGTGTTGTAAACAAGATATACGCCGGGCTATATGATTAAATTTAAAATACGACAGTCACGAGTTAAAAAAGACAAACAAGCAATTTTTATCCAAATGTTTGGTTGATATATCTCACCCAACAAAATTAAGGGAAGTGAGGGTTTACAAATCAACCAAAGGCTAATAATGAGTCTGAAATGACAACGAATTGAGACATAATGGCCACACCCAGCAGGCAGGTTGCAGTCTGGTCTTGAAAAAAGTATTCAATATATCAGTTCGGCGAAACAGATATGACGGCCAGACATGCAAACTCTTGCCACAAAATAAAATATGCACGCTTTTATACGCCCGTCAAAATTTTGACGAGACGTATTATGTTATACAAATGTCCGGTGTCAATCCGTCTGTCCGTCTGTCCGGTGTAAACATGTCGCACCGTAACTTGAGAACGACTTATCCAAATTTCATGAAACTTATTATAGTTGTCTCTTATGATGGTCAAATGATCTGTATACTTTTTGGTGAAAATGAGATGAAAACTTTTTGATTTACAGCACTTTGTAACTAAAACAGGGTTTTTTTTTCACATGTCGCACCGTATATCAAAAACGATTTTTGATTATTGCTTAAAACTTTACACACTTCTTAGTTATATTAATCTTAAGATCTGTATACTTTTTGGTGATGATTCAAAATTTCATTTTTGAGTTATTGAGTATTTTGTAAAAAAGGGGGAGGTTTTTTTACATGTCGCGCCGTATCTTAAAAACGGTTTATTATAATTGCTTAAAAATTTACACACTTCTTTGTTACATTAATCTAAAGATCTGTATACTTTTTGGTGATGATTCAAAATTTTATTTTAGTGATATTTAGATTTTTTTGTAAAAAAAAAGATGGAAGGGGGGAGGGGAAATATGTTCCGCCGTATCTCAAAAACAATACATGGTTATTGCTTAAAACTTTCTCAGAAACTATTTATGATGGTTGCATAAAACTTTCACACAAGACGACGGGCGTATCATGCGCTCATGGCGCAGCTGTTTATTATTAACATGTTCATTGTATGCTTAATAATTCTGTTGGAAATTTTCGTTTCTAATAGCAAAAATGTGGACAAGATTTTTGTTTTCAATCCAAATACGACCAGAATTTTTGTTTGAGGCAATAATCAGAATCAATTTTTTTCTCTCCAATATCTAAGACTTGTCTACTCAAATCAAATTGTTCGTACAATAGACTTAAAATGAATGTAGAGCTTATACTGACTGGGGATCATTATTCAGCTATGTTATTTTAAAATAGGCTGGGGCGTTTGGGGTTAAACATGTTTTCGTAGGTGTTTTATATTGATGCGGAACTTTTTTGTCATGAGAGTGTAATAGTCTGTATATATAGAGTATTACTTTCTGTTTGGTGGAATAATGAAATAGAAGTCAATACGTTCTTGCTCAATCATGTGTCGCTTTGAAGGTGTCATGATTATCATCCTCAGCAAAAGCAATGTGTTACTGTAATTTAAATATTAAAATGACTGAGCGACGACTTTTTCGATGCACTGGTCAACTCCACCATAGCGAGTCATAGACACATGACTTTGATAATCAGTAGATTCCAGCGAAAAATATCTTTATGATTAAAGAATTGTCGCATACAAATAAAATAAAGAGTACACGGGAAATGGCAAAGTTCACGAAGTCTAGTCTGATTAATCATTTTACAAAATAGTCCGAGCAAAGGGGGGTGTACGCCCTCTACGCCCCCTCTGAATCCGCCACTGAATTATATATAACTTAATGTGTACTTCGGGGAAGTGTGTATGAAATTATTTTTAACTTTACTGTATGTACTATCTACTACATCAGCCTTCATTGTCTGCACTCCTTGACAGCTTTTTTTGTGTCTTTGTTTGAATTTTTAGTAAGTTGTGTGTTTTGACTCCTGGATACAATTATTGTTTGTCAAATCGATTTGATACAAACTGTTATACTTTACTATATTTGATGCCTGCTGTTGTATTTATTTATAAAATACTTCATTACACTTGAAATGAAAGGATTTATAGAACTCCCATTACATCTGATTTCAATGAAAAGAACTGTGAACAAAAAGGTCAAGTATTGTTGATGAGTGTGTTTTTTAAATACTGATATGTTTCGGACAGATGGGAGGAGATATGTGAGGTCAGCAAAATATGAACTACCAGTTTTCACCAAAACAAAAAAATATATAATATGTCATTGGCTGCATTCATTTGACTGCTCCTTCAGAAGAAGCTTAATCAGTTAAGAACAAAGAGATAGATTGGTTTTAAACAGAACAGTAAACATTCAAGGGGAAAGAACAATAACCTTGCTCTGAATCAATATGTAGAAATGCTGAACAGAGACAGCAAGGACATAGTTACAGGACACCAGACCAAAGAAAGCATTGTTGCGCACTCAAAGCAATATCCTCATTTAATCAACTACATTAAACACTTGATATCATATCCGATATCCGATACCGAAAAGGATTCCACAATATACCACAGTATAAAGCAGATGTAATGAAGGTAGCAAAAAAAACTGATAAAGGCTTTTGAACAAACACCAAAGCGAAAATATGTGTGGTGTTAAAGAGACAAGCACCAATAGGAGAGTGGCCCACAATAAACAATAATTGTGATCTATTTGTTTACTTTTACATACTTATGTATTATTAGCTTATTTAAAGATTTTATATGTAAACATGATTGAATGTGTTTTAAAAATTTCCAGACATGTCAGTTTGATCTCGTGCAGCTTTTTCGTGTCCAACCTTTAGGAGTCCAAGGTGTGCAGTTCTTACCTAGTTTTATTTCCATTTCAAAACATCAGAATGCCTGAACCAATTCATTTGAAATTTAGAAGTATTTTTTGGAACCACAAAGCACAAGACTGCCCAGGCTCTTGTTCACTCCTTGCATAGAATAAAAAAAATGCTGTTATTCTTCTGACAATGCACAACACAAAGATTTGCCATCTTTGCTGGAAGTTTTGAGACATATCTAATACTGGTAAGCTTGATGCTTTCTTGTTCTCGTTTGCACCCTTAGGATAATTTTTGAAATCCCTCTTTAAAGATCTTTTTTTTTTTTTAGGTTAAACCCCATTGCTTGTACTATTTGCCCATCCCATGTCAGGAATATATGAAAAGTATAAGATGTGGTATGATTGCCAATGCAAATTCTCCAACAGAGACTAGATGACATAAAAGTTTTAACTACTGTAAGTCATCGTACGGCCTTCAACAATGATCAAAACCCAAACCGCATAGACAGCTTTATATATGTTGGTCATAGGTATGTCCCGGCCTTAGTAGAATGTTTCTTTTTATATTCATATATTGATATTTTGCAGTGTCCTTGTATTTGATTGCAAAATTTTTGTCAGGGTCATTTAGGATTCCTATAGCTACTGCACTGGAAACCCTACAGTGATCTCTTGATGTTTGTTTTGCGATAGCAATGGATAATTTTGAAATTTCGCAATTTTTTTTCACAGTACTCTGGATTCATTTATTTCCTAGGTACCAATTTTCGCGTATTGACAAAAAAATCTCTTATTATTGATAAAGGCTATGCATGGGTTCCAGTTTAAGTATTAAAGTACTAGATTTCCAATCAAATCAGGTTGTGGTTATATAGATTTTACCACTGCATCAAGTGTATTACGATATTTCTCCACTCGAGACAGTTAAACTTTAAAATTTAAAACGCGAGGTTTACCGAGCTTTTTAAATATTTAAAATTTACTTGATAGTGGTGAAATATCGTAATACACGAGAGATAGTAGTGGAATCTGTTTCTCTGCTGATTTAAAGACAATATCTAAACAAGTTTACCTTTTCTTTTCAAAGATTTGCAGAAATCTTTATATGTGACGTCATGCATGGTCGCCTTTTTATCATGACGTCACATTAGGAAATTCAAAAGAAATCAAGAAATTTGACGTCGTAATTGAAATTTCGACCAACCATTTGCCGAGAGAACAGTTGTTTCACTAATGAGGAGAATATTTATTCTCAATTGGTTGGGAAATGTGAAAATAGTGATAAAATTTGAGAAATTATATATATATATATATATTATATATTTGTTGAATGTTAGTTCATAAATATAAATGACAAGATGTTTGGCTTGATATATTTACCATCGCAAACGATAAAATAAAATAAACTGCTTGTTTATATTGTTGAGTACTTAACTGTGTCCCATCCTTTTATTGCACGTTCTTGCATCTGTATAATAGCCCCTTCTCCCCTAAAGTCGTATCGTCGTCAATTAGTCATTTGTGCAAATTTCATTGGTGAAGATTTGAACCTGATTTACAGAATAGAGAATAATGGACAAAATATATAAATTGACAGAAATTAAGAATAGAAAAATTGGCATAAAAAAATAAAGAATACAGATATGAAGAACCCGGATGAATACCCTCATAGATACAATGATCATAGAAATTCAGTAGTAGCGATATAGCCAAATTCATTATTCTTTTATCACACAAGTATAAAACTAAATAAATACTGTCTAGGTTTTAAAGTACAATTTTTATATCTTATAACAAATTCTTATTACGTGGAAAAGTCTCGTAACTCTTAGTCTCGTAATCTCGGTAGCTATGCATTGAAACTGCACCTTATGTTTTCTTTTAAACATTCTGCGGACGTATGCATTTGAGATCTTTTTAAATTGATAAAAACGAAAGGTGGAAATTATTCACTTTCTGGTTATGATTTTTTTTTTATTCTCAGTAGGCGTTAAAATATATATAATGCTGATTGTATAATGTTGCTTAAATGCAAAATTTTGAATAGAAAATCGCCCTAAATTATCATTTTTTTACACATATTTGTTAAGTGTCATATTGTTATTAACTGATACTGGAAAAAAAGTTGATATAAAAAAACTGTTAATATTTTACTTTCTAATAACATTACATACTCAGATAAAATATATTTTCGTCCGAAAATGTAAAATATGATATGAGACAAAAGGAGCTTAAATAATTTTCTCTTACTTATCTATCATTAGAAATCTGCAATTAAATAGAAAATAGTAACCGGTGTATTACTGATCAATAAACTATTATTATGACATCATGCATGATCGTCTTTTTATCATGACGTCACATTAGGAAATTCCAAAGAAATCAAGAAATTTGACCTCATAATTGAAATTTCGACCAACCATTTGCCGAGAGAACAGTTGTTTTACTAGTGAAGAGAATATTTTTTCCCAATTGGTTGGGAAATGTGAAAAAAGTGATAAAATTTGATAAATTATAATTATTTCTTGAATGTTAGTTAATGAATAATAATAAAAAGATGACGTTTGGCTTGATATATTTCCCATCGCAAACGAAACTGCTTGTTTATATTGTTGAGTATTTAACTGTGTCCCATCCTTTTATTGCACGTTCTTGCATCTGTATAGACAAGACAAGACAAGACAAGACAAATACTTTATTAGAGTCTCACCTCAAAATTGACATACATTTATACATTTATAAAATTACAGTAATATTTAAAACAACATGAGCCACTCTAAAAAGAGTTATGAGAGACTATAAAATTTCTACAAAACACATTATAATTATCTACAATTATATAAAATACCTTTTCTTTTTAATAATACATCATAGCAGATTTTGGCTAAAAAGTAACACACATTTTCATCAGTGAATAAAAATTTGAATTTATCATCATCAGACAAATTAACAAAATCACAATTAAAAGAGCTAGCATGTTTAAATAAAATAGCTCGTAAATCTGCATATACTGGGCAGTTAATTAAGACATGTTTCTCATCTTCAATAATGTTATTTTTCTTACATTGCTCATTAAAACATAATCTATTGTCAACCATAATGCCTTCATATCGGCCAGTTTCTATTCTCAGAGGTGCAACACCACATCTAAATTTAGCATATGCACTCTTATATTTTCCAGGCATATTAATACATAAATATTTTTCTTTATTAAAACATTGCTTAAACATTCTATACGTTCGCAATTTACTTCTTTCATTGTACATTAAGTCAGAGTACCACTTCTCTTTATATCTACAAAAATTTTCCTTTTCAATTTGTTTAATTGTATTTTTATCAATAGAAAAATCAGTATTACATAAAAACTCCATATCCATTTCTTTAAATTTCACATTGACTCTATAATTCCAATTTCTAAATTTACTATTACAGCATTTATTGCCCCATAAGAAAACCTTTTTATTAACTCTACAATGAGACATTTTAGTAAGTCTCGACCATAATCTAAAAATACATGTCCACTGAGATATAATACTGGGCATCCAACCCATATCTCCATATAAGGCTAAGTTAGGGGTGTATTTACCCACACCCATAAAAAATCTCATTGCTCTATTTTTTACAGCATTAATACAAGAAAAATCCTGGTGACCCCAAATTGAGGCACCGTATTCAATGACAGACATGACAAGTGTATCAAAAAGTTTTGTAAATGTATCAAATTGAAAACCGCCATTAACTGCTTGTTTATATTGTTGAGTATTTAACTGTGTCCCATCCTTTTATTGCACGTTCTTGCATCTGTATAATAGCCCCTTCTCCCTTAAAGTCAAATCGTCGTCTATTAGTCATTTGTGCAAATTTCATTGGTGAGGATTAGAACCTGATTTACAGAATACAGAATAATGGACAAAATATATAAATTGACAGAAATTAAGAATAGAAAAATTGGCATAAAAGAATTAAAGAATACAGATATGAAGAACCCGGATGAATACCCTCATAGATACAATGATGATAGAAATTCAGTAGTAGCGATATAGCCAAATTTATCATTCTTTTATCACAAAAGTATAAAACTAAATAAACAAGGTCGAGGTTTAAAATACAATGTATTACCTTATGTCGTGGAAACGTCTCGTATTCTCGGTAGCTAGGCATTTAGACTTCTTTTGAACATACTGCAGACGTTTACATTTGAGATCTTTTTAAATTGATAAAAACGAAAGGTGAAAATTACAGCAAGTGAATCAAATTTGTCGAAAAAAAATAGGGAAAATAACAAAAAATACGGCACTTCTGATAGAAACTTCGAATAGGCCCGAGCCACCTTAAACTGCAATAAATATAATTATCATTTATATGGCGAACGACTTGTTGGAATTAATCATGATCTCGATATATCTGTAAAAGAGTCTGAAACTTAGTATAACTCTATATTTTGTTAAACCTGTGCACACTACTTCAACTTTTCATTTACCTAATTCACTTTAATTCTAATGTCGAATATTTTCAAAATAAAATACTTAAATTTGCATGCTTCGATTACTTCTTTGTCAAAAGTTATTTTAAACTTATATTGAAATCTTGATTTTTAGTGCATATTTGTTTACTTATGTATGTATAGATATTAACTAATGTTCTACGAACCTTGACTTCTTCCCTCTATTCACGGTACAGATTTTCCAAAAAGGATCAACGCTGTTAAAAAAAGGTCTTTTGTAATTTCACAAATCAGATATCACTGTCTAATAGATTACTAGCCCCTGGAAAATTTTAAAAACAACTTGTACAAAACATACTTATGTAATATATACAGTGATGCTCAAAGAGAAGACATAGCTAAAGAGAAATCAAAGTAATGACATACTGAACATCGGATGACCTCAAGTTCTTTTGGATCACAAGTACTTGCCTCAGAAAAACACATCTCTGTACCTGAATGTCAGGTTAAGGTACATAGATATATTGTTTTATGAGACAAGTTCGTGTGTGGATGATGAATAAATGACAGAGAATTCACCCTCACCGTTATAACTTTTTATAGTGTAGTGCTATAATCATTTGTTATCAGTATACTCTGGTTTGTTCTTATATGTTATATCAATATTTGTATAGCTGTTAAACATATAGTAGATCATCTTTTAAAATTATTCTACAGGCAAATTATCATCCATTTGTATACAATTCTATTTTATTATTCTAATAATAGTGCAGTGCACGTGCAACATGGACGCTCTTCTCTAATAATTGATTGTTATAATAGATTGGATTTGAGTTTCATTCATATTTTCCCGCTTTTATTGAAAAAAAAACGTTCCCGACATTTTCTTCCGCATGTGTTAACACACATTTTCGGTATTCATGGGTTGTAATTGACACATATATTTCTTAGTACAAAAATGTTTATATCATTTATCTATGTTCTTTAAAATTATTTCTTGAATAATATATAACATTTATATAACAAGCGATAAGGAATGTTATTTTGCACTCGATAATAGACGCGTAATTATGCGAAATACGTTCATTCAGTCAAAAACGCAAATATTAGTTATATTGGTGTAACCAGGGGGGCACAGAATTTTTCACCGTTGTTGAAAATTCATACACCCTGAGGTGCAGACGATTCCGTACACCCCTGATTACACAAAGATAACGAATTTATGTCTTTTGAACAAATCCCATTTGCCAATCCTTGGTAGAATCCGCTACTCTCCTTGGAATCGGCCGAGTTGAGATTTAAATTTTTTTCAAATTTTGATCCTCAATTTTGTTTTAAGTTTTGATATTTTACTTCTTTTTTTCTTTTTTTCGACATTTGATCTTTTTTTTGTAAACTTTTGTATTTTTTTTTTAGTTTTTGTCAAAATTTTATTCATCCCGTGAATTAGGGTGGGGTGTAATCTACACCGTGGTAATTAACCAATCAAATTGCAGCATTTTTACTGCATAAGAAATAACTATTTTTAAATAGGTTGATTGAACCTTAAGAAACACGACAAAAACATGTTGATATGCGTCTCGAGTTCGACAGTCTTACGGCTTTTGACTTACATAATTTCAACCTTTTTAAAACATCGTATTGTGCTTTTTTTAATTAAAAATAGAAACCTCATGACGACATGTATATACACATATCGGATAATCATAATGACTTTGTATCCTTTTTATATCTATTATGCCTGAATTACATTCGAACTTTTTGCTTTAATATAAAATATCTAAAATAATATAATTCATGTAACAATAAGTTTTTGTAGAAAATTCAATATGAATATAAAAGGCTAAATTGTCTTAGTTATTAATTACATATACTATAATATCGCTTACATTACATGTAACAAAGAGAAATAGTTTTAAATTGCTTAAAAGTAAACTTGCATGTAATGAACATGTTAAAGGAGTGGAAAGTGGGCAATACATTTTTATGTTAAATTGTTTTGGCCTTTTTCAAGGTTTTGTTACATGTAACTGTTGTCTGAGATAAATTTAAACTGTTAACAGTTTTCAACCCACTGATGTTGTTAACTGTTTTTGCCAAAACCGAGAGGTGTTTTACATGTTATTGTCCACCCCACCCCTTACCACCTCCACCCCCTCTTCACCCCTTTTAATGTCATTTTAAGTACAGTCAGTATTGTCCTCAGTTTTTTAATCTTTCAATTCATTTTTATGTTAATCTATTTTGGCCTTTTTCAAGGTGTTGTTAACTGTTGTCTTAAGCCCCGGTCACAACAGATCGCACGATTTTTTGTCGTTGAATATCTATAAAGTAGTTATCGTGGCACTGTTGTGCAAAATGTCAAAACAATATTTCGAGTGGTCACATCAGCTACGACATGTCCACGATGGGTACACGACAGAAAAAAAAAATATAATTTTACTGTCGTGGGTCTGTCGCAAGTCGGTCGTGCAACAGTCGTTCGTCAATCGTGAGTTGTTTTGTGTTCCTGAATATTCATTTTCATCTCGATTTATATTTCATTTCGTTACATTTTGCCATAAAGAGTTTTAAAGGGGCATAATACAACTATATTGTCTGCAACATTGAAAAATGATAATTTAGAAATAGAACTTTTCAATGATACTACTATTCGCTATTAGCTGCCAGTTTATTCAATTTTGTCATTAAGAACTCAAAACATTGCTGATGTTATTGTATTATTGGTTTGAAAGTGAATAATTCAACTTCGATTGAATTCTTTCCCATTCGGTCTTTGATTAATATGATGGCCGGATGCGGCCATTTCCCCTTTTCGTGTTTTCGCGATTTCTCCTCTCAATTTTCCAACGCGAAATAGGGCAATCGAGAAATCGAGAAAGCAAAATCGAGAAATTGAGAAATCGGGAAATCGGGAAATCGAGAAATTGAGAAATCGAGAAATCGAGAAATTAGGAAATCGGGAAATCGGGAAATAGAGAAAGCAAAAACGCAAAATCGAGAAATTCATTTCGCGTTATCGCGTTTTCACTTTTGTGTTTTCGCGTTTTTGCTTTCTCGATTTCTCGATTTTCCGATTTCCCTATTTCTCGATTTCCCGATTTCGCGTTTGCAAAGTTAAGGAAGAAAACACGAACACGCGAAAAGGCGAAATAAGCGCATCTGGCCACCATAGATTAAACCTTTGTTGGAGTTGGGTTGCGGTTGCGTAAGAAATGTCCAGTGAAAGAATAAACTCATCATAGATACCAGGACTAAATTTAGTATATAAGCCAGACGCGCGTTTCGTCTACAAAAGACATATCAGTGACGCTCGAATCCAAAAAAGTTAAAAAGGCCAAATAAAGTACGAAGTTGAAAACGAATGTCAGTTACAAATGCTGAAACAAGAGAAGCAAGTTCCAGAAATTACGATTTCGTTGATAGATTCGACACGCAAATTATATTAACAGTCTTTATATTATTAGTTATATTTAGCTATGGTGTCCAGTCAAAACACTCAAAAAGCTGATACGTTATAACGGTTCCATAGATTGTATTTTTATTCAATACATATTTTAGTGTTTTAGCTGAATAACGTTTTAGCATATTATACTGAATAGAATTAGTAGATTAAAATAAATTCTTTGGACATACATTTGTTCCTTTAAGTATCACGCTTTAACTTGTGGAAGTAAGATTCCGGTTCAATACGACCCTCACCGAGACATCACGAGACATCACGAAAAGATCAGATTGATAATAGTCTTCACGTCCTACTTATTACAGAGCAATACAATTAGCTATAGAAATAAAATACAATTTCTTAACATCAAAATGGAATTTTCATTATTTAACCTGATATTGCACGAAAAAGAAATGAGGTAATGCAGATGTTATCTCTATTGAAGATATGTAATTGTTTGTATAATTCTGCACAATGCAATTTAAAGCACTGTGTTATAAATACCTTGCTGAACATACTTTAAAAAATATTTCATATCAAGTAATTTTCAATTACCTTGACATAGATAACATGATGAAAATTGTGGACTGTAGACTCCAGTTCCGAACATTTTGGCTATTACAGCTAACGTGATCTATTCCTGTCGTAGAAAATTGCAAGTTTATGATAGGACAGTTACTAAAAAATAAAAGAGAAGAGAAACAACTAGGTTAGAATAACAATGAAAACCATTTTCCAAAGCCGCATTTTAAGCTTTCTGGTCTGTCCTGAATTTGGATAAGAATTAATGCAAAATCTATATTTATGGATGCACGTTTTGTTCTTTACGGCGCAAGAAATAGTAAATGAAAAACACACGCACTGATATTCTAGATTGTAACATGCATTTGCGTTATCGTGTATATTTATTTATTAGTTTCAGTTTAAACATAATAATTCTAATGAATCGTCTCTTGATTGGCTAATATCTTCTAATGAAATTAAAAAAATTTGGACATACATATATATATATTGTTTTTAAATGGGTTTTTTATTTATCTTTCCGAGTACTATATGCTTTCGACCTAAGATACATATTTTATAATCATTTTGTTAATTTTCCTCCTATTTTCCGACATTTGCTCGGTCTATGATGGAAATACAAAATATCACGTGGTAAACGTTCAAAAATAATTATATTTTGCATTCAGTTATCAGTCAAAAACGGAAGTCGCATGGGTAGAAATGTCTGTGGCAACAATACACTATGTAATAAAGGAAACACACTTATATGATTTATATTTTAAGACAAAACTGTATGCGTTGTGTGTTTAAAACCTGGAATAGACATTGAAATAGTATACTGATAATATACTATGTCCCAGAATATTGCTTGTAATAACATTACTAGAAGAGGGTCCACCATGCACTTGCACTGCACTATTATTTATTTAGAATAGTAGGATAGAATGATATACAAATGGATGAAAATTATATGTACATGTTACTGTTATTAATATAACATATTATAAAAACCCAGAGTATACTGATTTGAATCACTACAATATAATAGACGTATTTACACTTGTATGCAAATTTGTCCGCCATTACGTAAAATCACACAGGTTCCCGTAAACTTTGACATCATAATTTAAAATATTTGACGTCACAATTTAAAAGTGATTGTTGCTTGACGTCAAAAGGTGATTCGGAGTAGATCTAAGGTCATTCGGAGGCAAGATTCAGCTAAATACCAAAAGTGTAAATACGTTTATAGTTATTTCGGTGAGATTAAATTCCCTGTCATGTATTCATCCTCAACACATGAATTTATCTCAGAAAAAATATATATATGTGCCTTAACTTCACTTTCAGGTATAAGGATGATTGTCCTTTTTTAGACAAGTGCTTTTGACCAGCAACAAGAAATTTAAGTCATTCTATGTTCAGTACTTCAGTACTTTGATTATTATCATTCAATTTATACTAGATATTTAACAAACATTAACGCCAAACGCATATGTTCTGTCAAAATTATAATAAATAAATGATTTTAATATTTATCTTTCCGATCTACAAATAGACCTTGTTGAAATATACAATGCCACATGGTACTAGCCTATCCATTGAGGAACCGTATCGAAGACATACATTTTGTTTAATTGTTCGAAAAAAATTCGTGACGTTCCTAAAATCTTGTTTCCGATGATATCTGAATGTCACATAGAAGCTACCAAAACTCACCCACATATAGCGAGGGGTTCACGCAAAAATATAGTCAATTTTACACTTATTATAATGTTTAGTTTTTGCTATTTGTTAAATATGACGTTCGGTTAAAACATATATTTATATCTAATGGGAATAATCTAGTACTGTATGTCTGTATACCAATGATTCATACAAACAGTAACTACTTAATACAGGTACTGTATCAATGTAACTTATAAACTCATAATACCGAGTAGATATAGAAACTAGATTTGTAATTGCTAGCAATAACGGATCATATCATCCTCGTCCCCCAATTGCCAGGGTAACGGCAGCGATGTTGAAAATCAAAGAGGGGATCTTCACATGCCAATTAACATAATTGTAAAGTTTCATTGAGTTTGGAGCATTTTGAAATTTTTCAGATTTTTGCTATTTCCATGGTTACGGCGGCCATTTTGGAAATTCCAAACTCAAATGAGATATCTGCATATGCCAGTCAATAAAGTAGAAGAAAAATAATACATATTAAAAAAAAAACGTAGAATAACAATATGTCAACCAACTTCGTTGAGAATACAAAAAAAATAATGCATGGAAAGTAGAATCTCTTGAAATCAATCAACGTTCTCATTAGCAGGATAAACATCTCTTGCCAGCCTTTATATAATTATAAATATATCATATATGTCATTCTCATACGTGTGTGTTGATTCGTTTAGGAATTGCTTGATTGCGTGTAGGAATTATATCAATATGTTATGTTCATACTTGAAAACCTAAAGTTTTTCATATAAATTATATATAGTATATAGTTAATATGACATAACGTTTTATGACTTTCTAACACTTTAAAACGAGTTTGATATGAATTCTAAAGGAATGACAAATAAATATTTACATCCTGTCAACTTATTTATTAGTTGAAATAAAGCTTTGAATCAGCTTTCACGCAGTCCTAGTTCTCACTGATACAAGCTGTCTTTATGCTATCTGTTTTTATTTTGTGCGAAGCCATTTTGAACTGATTTTCACAGTTCATAAGTAAATATTTTACACCAATTTCCAATGAAATGGAAGAATAGAGCGATTATTAGCATGTTGAAGACCCTTGCCATAGTGTTATGTGCACGAACTTAATATTCAGTGATTCTTGTTGGTTCCTGTCCTCCAAATGTGTCATTCATTCAGGGGACGATGTTATTTTTCTAATATTTTAAATACATGTAGCTAATTACAATGTATGAAATTTGGTTATTGTTGGAGCTTTATGTAACTTTAAGTTCATTGGCAACAATACCCCAACTCCTAATATTTACATCATGGTAGAACACCAGTTTTGTAAAAGTTATCCAAAATAATAATTATTTGTTTTCAATGCAATGTTTAATCGTTCAATGGTCTCTTTTACGAATAAATCGTTCGATTTCAGTACCTACGGGTTGTGGAATAAACTTCATCAGGTTCATCATATTTACATATACTCACGCAACTGCATCCCTATATTGAGAGAGAGAAAAAAATACTGGCTACTTTATTTTCCAGTTAGTCCATTGACGCCTACATTATTTTTTTACAATTGGGTTAATGTTATGTATGTACGCCAAGTTAGTTTGATGGTGTCATTTGTCAATACTCATGTACGGATACGACAGCTACGTAAAAGATACGTAAAAGATCCCACTGATGAAAAAGAGAGAGAACTTTTAGTAGGTACTACAACTTTTAGAGGGTACTACAACTTTTGTGGGTACTACAACTTTTGTGGGTACTACAACTTTTAGTGGGTGCTACAACTTTTAGTGGGTACTACAACTTTTGTGGGTACTACAACTTTTAGTGGGTATATGTACTTCAACGGTAATGGCAAACTGGTTCAACTCATTTTAGGTTATATAAAAAATATTCTGAATTGTGAGGTGTAACAACTTGTATAGAATATAACTCCCTTCTTATGTTCTCATTTATTGTAAATTGTCACAATTGTTTTCATCCCATTCGTTGCATTGTTGAGAGTACTTGACATTACAGTTTAAATATCTTATATGGATTTCAATTTCACATTTGAATTGATCAAATGATGTTGTCGTAGAAAAAGCCAAGTCATGCAATGTTTATTCACCTCTTTGTAACCTTTCAAATAGTCTCCAAAATATGTAGTACACACACATAAAAATAGTATCAAGGTCTTTATAGTCATTTAATATGCAAACATATAATAGATGTTTGTCATAAAATGAAAGAAAAGCTTTAAAATAGCTTATTTAACATATGTCATATATGGTTTTACGATACCTGAATTAAACAGATATATTATACGGGTAGCTTTCGCATTAGATCTTTGGGCACTCATACCGAAGGGAGGACTTGAAGATTTATTTGAAGAAATAATCATTTAATGAATGGCTATTATCTATTTTGAATTTATTGAACCATAAAACTAATTTTTGACTCTTCACATTGAATAATCCGCGAAGCGGATTATGTAAAATGTGAAGAGTCAAATATTAGTTTTATGGTTCAATAAAGTCAAAATAAATTATTGCCATTCATTATAAATAAATTTCTATCAAAAATAAGGCTCAAAGAACTTTTTGTATTATATATATAAACAATAACAACCTACACATGTTGGCGTATGAATACACAACGTCAGAGTGGGCGTGTCGCCATCAAAATTGACAGCATTGAAAATAAAACTAATAATTTTAACCAATCAGAAGACAGTAAAAACACCAAATTTATTTATTAACGTAAACATAACAATGTGGACATACGATATTCTTTAAAATATAAAGTTTTATTTAAGGCACTAAGGCAAATAAAGACAATCAAATGTTGATGTTTTCTTTTTTATTCAGATTAAACATGTTGTTGTTCTCTATTTCTTTTTTGTTTATATACAAATTTTGTAATTCCGTTGCCTTTTTATAGTTAAAACAATATAGTGGGGGTTTTCATCATCGTGGAAGGCCGCGCTCTGGCTGACATTTGTTTACATCCTCCTTCACTATAGTAAAGTTGTGTCGTTTGCAAACATACAGCCCCTCCTCATTTTTTACATTATGCTAAAAGATTTTATTTTACAATTTAACATCTAATAATGTTCACCGTTTTTGAGTGAGTAATTATTTGTGTTATAGAGTCTAAACATTCTGAAATAAACTTAACTAAATAAGACAAAGCCTGCATCCATTGTTACACCTTTTAGAAAAAGAAGTTTTTATATATGTCTTTATTTCTTTGTTAGTTCATCAGCACCTATTGTTCTCTGCTAGTTCATTAACAACTATTCTTCGCTGTTAGTTCATCAGCACCTTTTCTTCTCTGAGTTCAACAGCATCTATTTCTGTTTGTTCATCAGCACATATTCTTCTCTGTTAGTTCAACAGAACCTGTTATTCTCTGTTAGTTCATCAGCACATATTCTTCTCAGTTAGTTCATCAGCACCTTTTCTTTTCTGTTAGTTCATCAGCACCTATTCTTCTCTGTTAGTTCATCAGCACCTATTCTTCTCTGTTAGTTCACCAGCACCTATTTTTCTCTGGTAGTTCATCATCAGCACCTATTCTTCTCTGTTAGTTCAACATCACCTATTCTTCTCTGTTATTTTAACAGCACCTATTCTTCTCTGTTAGTTAATCATCAGCACCTATTCTTCTCTGTTAGTTCATCAGCACCTTTTCTTTTCTGTTAGTTCACCAGCACCTATTCTTCTCTGTTAGGTCATCATCAGCACCTATTCTTCTCTGTTTGTTCACCAGCACCTATTCTTCTCTGTTAGTTCATCGGCACGTCCTCTTTTTCTTTGTTAATTCATCAATTAACTTTGAACCTTTAAGTACTAAGGCTTTCTTTTTCTACCTCAGGAATAGATAACCTTGGCTGTATTTAACAAGTTTTTTTTTTAGAAATGTTTGGTTCTCAATGCTCTTCAACTTTATAATTTATTTTGCCTTTTTACTTTTCGCTTCGAGCGTCACTGATGAGTCTTTTGTAGATGAGACGCGCGTCTGGCACAAATACAAAAATTGAATCCTGGTATCTTTGATGAGTTTATTTATATAAATATTTTGAAGTTGATATCATATAGAGATACATAATATTTCATTATATTCTATATATTTGTATATATATATATTAATTTTACCCTCCGATGGATTAACTGTTGTTTGTGTATGCAAGTCATGTAAAGTTTCTATATTACGTCATTCATCTAATTAATTGGATCTAAAGACTTTCCAAATTGGTTTTTAAGGAGTACAATAAATGAGGCATGAAACCATGCCCATCCTTGTGAAATTATTCAACATTTATTAAAAGTAAATACAATTTAATTTTGAATAACAATACAATACCGCTCGACTTTTCAGTAAGGGGAAAGGTAGGCTTGCGGAGGCTTTTAATTCCGGTTTTGTATAGTTGTTTTGAGTGTATAAAAGTAATTATCTCCATGCATTGTAAACATGCGCAACTTGCAATATTTTATTACTTTGAAAAATGACTAATTAATATGACTTTTCATACAAGACTGATACACATTGCTTCGTGTGAAGGCATCTTAATTTTATGTTTATTAGAGTTTCTATTGTTGCTAACTGTATTAAATCCTTGACACACATAATTAAATCATTTAACAGTACTAGTATGTCTTTAAAAATACAATTGAGACAGTGTAACATAAGTATATTTGTCTACTCATATAACGATGAATACCAATTTTTGTATATTCACATGACGACAAAGTGTAGGATACATTGAGTAATGTATGTCAAGGTACTTTTAATTAATTAAGTGTGTTGTTATATTTTTAAATTGTTTCTTCTGAACGTTTGTTTAAACTGGATGGGCAATTTACAAATAACTTTTATGCTTATACAGTCTTCATTATTTAAATATCTTATTTATTTATAAAGACTTCTGCTGTTTGAGCACTGGCTTATTGTAAACATCATCTGTGTATTACTCACAAACTAGTATGATTTATATAAAGTAGATGCATTCAAGATTTATTAATATGTTGCTGTCATAAAATCCAATCTTGTGAAATCAAAGTACTATTTCAAATAGATTTATTGTTGTCATGTTTATGATAGCAGTTTTTTGTGAGTAGAACAACTATTGTGTACTTTTTTTTGGTGGGGGGTGGGGGGGGGGGCTTTTGAAATATTGTTCTTTTAGACTGTTATTGAATGGATTGTCTAAAGTTGGAATTTTAAGACCTTTGATGCATGGTCCGATATAATTACAGCCGAAAAAGACGTTCACACATTTAATGATTTGAGAACCAGTAAACTGGTAGAATTTGCTGGTTTCATGTTTATCTGTGTCACACTTAACACTTTGTTTTTTCTTGTTTGAGTGATTTACAGCTCAAATAAGGGGATGATTAAGTGTGTTTATAGAACGAATTCAATACGACGATTTAACTGTTAATAAAAATGTCGATGCAGATCAAATTACTAGTATGATATTTCAATAAAATCATTATATGATTTATATATTAGGGAAGACGTTTATATGATTGGCTTACGGTAGTGGGTCTTGGAGTTATTTACTTCTTCGCTAAACAGAACTGACGGAACCACTTTTTATAACTAATGTTAAAAGGGTGTCAGAGATAATGTCTCAAACCAGCTCAACGTTCAAACTAAGTTTTCCCGTTAGATTAAATGATAAACACAATACTTTTATTTGGATGATTATAAGATGTTTTGGTTGATTTCTTTATTAATAGCAAAATAAATACAGTCATCCGCCAAGCCGATTAACTGACACAAATATACAATTTACGTTTTGCTGAGAAATCGAGTTTGGGGATTGAATTCCTGATGTCCAGTTCTAAAGTATTTTGAGGATTAAACGCTTTTTTTAATCCTATAAAATAATTGCATATTTGACGATAAATATACATTGTAAAGGAGTCGTTTCATTCCAATATTTTGATTATAGTTGTTTTTGATATTGCAGAAGAATCATCGTGACATTATGATCATAATCCACACACAATCTTTCAAATGTTTTCCAATCTGAGTACTTAATTATGTCATTGAGAATGATACTCGATGCTTCGTGTGAAGGCATATTAATCTAATGCTAATTACCCTTATTAGTTATGCTTAGCGTATCAAATGTTTGACACACATAAATTAAACATATTTTATATTCAGGACCGTGCAGTACAAGAATTTGTTGTGGTACACTTTAATTTAATGTACATCAATTCACGTAGAATATGTGTATAAAATAAATGTTTGCTTACCAGCGAAAATGAAATATTGTCGATAAAACCGAGAAAAAATAATAAGTCGTTTGATCAATCAATTATTGTGAAAGATTTTTTTTACTCAAAGTTAAATGAAAAATCAAACTTATAAAGTCCGCTCCGTATAACAGTAACAATATAATGTTGATACGAGCTGACAATATTTCTAAATTTACAATACTTTAGGAGTTATGTCAAATAAGGGTGACTGAAATGATTACTGAAAAATTGGTAATGATGATGAGAGTATACTAAAAACATTATCATCTCACATACGTTTTGATACATTTGAATGCATGTTTAGATAACTGGGTGTTTTTGTTCATATATGTTACGATAACTGGGTGTTTTTATTCTTACATGTCTAGATATGTGGGTGTTTTTGTTCTTACATGTTTAGATATGTGGATGTTATAGTTCATACATGTTTAGATATGTTAGTGTTGAACGTATTGAAGACCTCACTCTGTCTTTGAGATAGAGTAGCAATATAAGTGCTGTCCATTGTACTTTTGCTGTGCATGTACTGATTGTGGTCAAAAATCTTTTCTTTTCCATGATGTACAAACAACCATAATTTATTCTGTTAAACCTTTAGCCATGAAAATCCAGCAAATTAGATCCTATAAGTATCATATATGCATGGACATAGTGACAGTGTATTTGGATAATTATTTGATCAAATCACTGGCTGTAAACAGTTAATTGGGAGGGGACCAGTTCCATGTATTGAGTGGCGAAAATTGTCTTTATGGATATAAGTATAAGTATAAATATTCCCAATAAATAATGCTTTATGAGATCAAAAGACTGATATTATTTAATTATGGTTTTTTTTACGATGGGTTGGTGCATCTCATGTTGACTAAACTGGTGTGTGTCGTTTGATTTAACATTCATCTCAATTCATATCAACAATATAAATTAATAAAACAAGGGATGGCTATATTGTCACTCGTATGTATTTGAACAGTATGTCAGGGGTACACTACCGCATCAATAGATTTTTGTATTTTACATCACAATATTAATAGTACGATTTAAAAACAATTATTTTTGGAACGCATGTTATGGATAACTATCACTGTATCTAAATTACATTTAATCTTATAATGTAAGAGAAACAAACCAGTACAATAGTACCTCACTAATAAAAAATTAGGAGAGTTAGTGTTTTCCTCGTGTCCATGGTAACTGTTCAACTATCTGTGACACAAAATGTAACCTAGCCTTGCACTCTTTTCTTTAAAATACTGCAATCATCTTTTGTTTGTTTATTATGCATTAAATGTAAGTTCTGAAATATAAAAAAACAATGTAATAATAAATGTAAACAGATAAAAAGAGGATGACCTGAATCTAGTTGTGTGGAAATTACCTTTATCTTGCTTGCTATCATAACAATTGACATTTTGTTTCAAGATCAAAAAGCTCTTTGTCATAGTTATGAAGAACATAGTCTTTAAACAACTATTCAATATGTGGGTTATAAAACATTAATGCGTCGTTTTATGATTGTGTTGACACCAATTCATATTTCATACCACGGATCATATTATGTTTAAATTCTTTTCGTATTGTTGTTGATTTCTATTATTTCAATATATATGTGCCTCACAAAATTGACCTTTACAGGTTGTCGGTTAAATGTCGGATCAGGTTTTACAGACTTGCAAACATGTTTACATTTCTGATGCCATACGTTACTGTTTGGTAGCTGCGGATCAACAGAGAGGAAAATGATGTTGTTTTCGTAATAAATTGAAAACCACATGTATATTGTTGGCTAAATAACAAAAAGGTGTTTTTGATATCATACACTGTTTAGAGAAGCAATATAATCGGTACTAAATCGCACCGAGACAACCTCACACGTTTTCACGTTAAGCAAAAACACACCAACACAACATCACACGTGAATCAGAAACACACCAACTCAACCCTACTCGTTACTTTAAAACAACAAAATATTATTAATCATCAAACTCACACCAAAAACAACCTCATTCATTAATGAAATACACACCAACACAAGCTTACATACAAATAAAGAAACACAACATCACATGTTAATCAAAAACTCAATCACAACCTCAGACATTAATCAAAATCTCACCCACACAATATTACATTTGAATCAAAAACACACCAACACAATATTACATGTTACTCAAAATTACACCAACACAACCTCACATGTTAATAAAGAAAAGACCAACATCACCTCACACATTTATCAAATGTACAACACCACAAGCTCACAATTTAATCAAAAACACACCAACACAACCTTACACACTACTTAAAAACACCAACATATTAGTAATCATCAAACACACACCAAAACAACCTCATACATTAATCAAATACACATCAACAAAACCTCACAAGTTAATCAAAAACACACCAACATACCCTCACAAGTCAATCAAAAACTCACACGTTAATCAAAAACACTAATATAATCTCTACCGTAATCAAAAACACACCAAAAAAACTTAATGCGTTAATCAAATACAACACAAGCTTACACGTTAACAAAAAAAACCCACTACAACACAACATCACATGTTAATCAAAAGCTCCCACATAACCTCACACGTTAATCAAAAACACACCAACACAATATCACACGTGAAATAAAAACACACCAACACAACTTTCTTACACATTTATAGATTATCGTTGATCATCTCAACGAGATCAATTTTCTCGCTTGAGCTGGTACAGCGAAAGAGAGAAAAGCAATCGAGTTGAGATGACCAATGATAATCTGTTTATCGCTATTTTACCTATGCGACGTTGCCAATTTCATGTCAATTTCGTTAGCAACGCCACGTGGCCTCCTTAGTTTCTAGCGATAATTTTTCCATCTCAAGCGAGAAGCATGATATGAAAATTATCACAAAAAATGATCAAAAGAAAAATGCACAAAATAGCGATAATGACCAATAACACACAAACATAACATCACATGTAAATCAAAATCAAACGAAATCAACCTCACAAGTTAATCATTAACACACCAACAAAAACTCACTCGTTTATCAAAAACACACCAACAAAACCTCATACAATAATCAAAAACAAACCATATGTGAATTGTTGTATTTCTTGCTTTAGTTGTTGCCATTGAATTGACTGATGTGCTATCTAGATAATTATGATACTAAGCTTAATAAAACATCTGAGTAATCAAATATGTTCAACAAAAACTGGTTCAATTCGACTGATTCTTCATAATGAATTTACACATGTGATTTAAATTACTCATGATATCTTAAAATCATTGCAATACTGTTGTGAGTTTTTTCAATTGATTTACCAAATCTGGTTTGCAAAATATTGCTTAACTTGGCTGTTAATAACAAAGTTCATTATACTTATTTTAATAAAAATTTGTTAAGAATTGATTCCCGACAACTAACTGTTTAATATACACTATTTTCCAGAAAGAGATTTTAGATAGAGGGAACTGGTCTGGACGTTTGGACTTCATCCTATCATGTATTGGCTTTTCTGTAGGTTTGGGAAATGTATGGCGGTTTCCGTATCTGTGTTACAGAAATGGCGGAGGTACAAATTATTTACGGCAAATTGTCACACTAAGATAAAAAAAATAAAAATCTGCACTTTAAGTGATGATTTTGATGTTAGGTTTCTACCTAGTAAATTAATGTAAATGGCCCACTATTTTTAATAAAATTTTGCAATTCATCAAGTACGTGTACTCACAATTTTAAAGTTAATTTAAGATTAAAAAAGACTTTTCCTTTGTGCTATATTTTGTATTAAAGGTATTAACTTGTTCTCATTATTTCCAGGTCGGACATTTCTACATGTATACTTACATTTTGTTGAAATAACATACATGTATAAAAATAATGTCTGTGAAATGCTTTTTTTCTCCAAAGATCGATTGTCATAGATTGTGTCCATACAAAAAATCAAATCAAATAGTTGGTCAATTATTAGGTTTCTCTTTATTCCGTAAATATAAATATCGAACGTTCATAAATCAGGGAAAAGACATACATGATGTGTTTCAAAAATCATTTCTGCTATAAGAAAGCCTTTAAAATACAGGTAGATATCAGAAAGTTAAGGGTTAGATTTGTAGTTGTTTACACTTTGTAAAGCCCATATAATGTTATATGAAATTCTGGAAATACGTTTACAATCGGTTGTGTTCTCTGTACAACTACAAGGAATTATAAGTGCGAAACAAGTAATTGATATCTTTACAAGTATGACTTCCATTATATATACAAGTAATATAATTACCAATGATGAAAGAGGAAACAGTTATGGATCTATCTGAAACAGACAGTTATGAGGTTCTTCATGCTCTTTAACTTTATACTTGTTTGGCTTACTAACTTTTGTGATCTGAGCGTCACTGATGATTCTTATGTAGACGAAACGCGCGTCTGGCGTATCAAATTATAGGCCTGATACCTTTGATAACCAGTTAATAAATATTATAAAATATACGAATTACAAGATGTTTTCCTATAGAAGTAAGGTGATAAGTTGTTCATTAGATTTAACTTTTGTGAATATAAAAAGTTGTCAATGGTACCAGGATTATAATTTAATACGTCAGACGCGCGTTTCGTCTACATAAGACTCATCAGTGACGCTCAGATCAAAAGGTTATAAAGCAAACAAATACAAAGTTGAATAGCATTAAGGACTAAAAATTCCAAAAAGTTGTGCCAAATACCGCTTAGGTTATATACATAGAGATTCTTCACAATTTTTCTTGAAATAAAAAATGAAATGTTTTCGTATTTCTACAGGTGCTTTCCTCATTCCATATGCCATCATGTTGGTTATTGCTGGAATACCACTGTATTTCTTTGAGTTGTCCTTTGGACAGTTTGCATCTCAGGGGCCTATTACTGTTTGGACAGTAAGCCCTTTTTTCATGGGTAAGAAACATATATATAACCTTCCATAAGTTAGTCTTCTGCATATTTGAAATTGTGTATTCAAAGAATAAGACAAACACGTTGCACAATCTGAGATTTGTTTTTGCATCTGAAAAAATATGTGTCACAACGGTATTTTGATTCCGATTTTTGATTGAAGGTTTTTTTTTTCTCTCCTTATTTTACTTCTAAGCACTACTCATACCTTCCTAGACTGCAATAAAAACGATGAATAATCCGTTTGATTTCTATTGATTTTTGTTTGGGGAGGGGATTTATTATTACGTTTTTTGAGGAATATTTGAGATATATGTCAATGAAGCTTTAATGAAACGACATAAAATAAGTCCAACTTTTGTCTTACACTAAACAACACATTTCTTTCAATAGCTATTAGTGTAAACATATTTTATTTTAAAAAAACGGAATGCACAGCTACAAGAGTAACTCAATATCAAATATAAGATTTATTGAAAAGTTGGAATTAGGAATCAAGAGAAATGTTCTCATTAAAACAATATTCATGGCCCAATTTTCAAAAACAACATGATTTAAAACAAAACCCAGAGTTGATTTATAGGTAGTTATTAGCACCTAGTATTACTTACATATGTTCAACTTCTCGTCTTATCAAACTAGACTTTGTTTTCTAATTTTTATAGTAACTAGATGAAACAAAAAAAAAGACATATAGATGTATCTACATAAATTTTAATTTTCACTTTAGAATAATCATTATTATAATGATAAACATTTTAGGAGTTGGATGGGCCATGGTCTTGATAAGCGCCATGGTTTGTACTTACTATAATGTTATCATCATGTATTCCGTTTACTATATGATGGTTTCATTTGTAAACATGGATGGCGATCTACCGTGGCAACACTGCGACCACGAATGGGCATCAGACCTCTGCAGAGAAGAACCATACCCAAAGTTCGATAGTATGACAAATGAAACAGATAAAATTAAATCGGCAATGGGTGAGTTAATATCAACTTTATCTAAAATACAGTAGAACTTAGTTCAAAGTTTGTTTGTTTGTTTGACATCCTTACATTATTTTTTTTGTTTTTTTTTTTTGTTCTTTTCAAACTTTGTCATTGTTTAAAAATCTGCATATTAATGACTGCCATGAAACTATCCAGACAGCAATAGAAATAATTCAAGTGAGAAATAACAACTGTAGATATTTTATATTTATTGTATATCATTTAGGATGTCCTGTTTGGTTTTCGATGTTTTCTCTCTGTTAAGTTTGATTATGTTATATTCTATTGCAGAATTAAAGCATACGAACTGTTTAACCAGTTTGCTAACAAACTTGTCAGAATCCTTTTCTGTGAACTACACTACTTATAATGATCTTAATTCATCTATTCTTATCCAAAATACGACATCCTGTGATAAGGATCTGAAACTACCTAGTGCGGAATACTTTGAGTAAGTAAGAATTGTATAAATATCCATGGAATTATGTATGATCGCGACGCACAATGACTTTGTTTTTCCTTATGAATCCAAGTTAACAGGAATTATGTTATTCCTTTTGGTGTGGAATGGTTTTGATTAACTGGGGATGAACTGTGAACCAATGTTTCTGTTTGCGGTTTATTTTTTTACTTCGTCTGTCTCATATAAATGCGGTTTATTTTTTTACTTCGTCTGTCTCATATAAAAATAAATAATTATCTATAATTGTCTTGTATGGGTTTGTTTTTTTGTCAACAAGCATTTTTACGTGTTTGTTAACTAATCGGTTGTTAAAATTGACAGTTAGGTTTCTAAAAGACTTTGTTTCTTTTTTAATCTGATCTTTTTTGTTTTCAATTAACTGTTAATTTATACATTTAACAAATTAAAGTCCAAGAAATTATAGTTGGTAGAATTGTGTTTATAATCAACAAAAGAGATCTTTAGTTGTGACTCCTTAAATAAGTGTTGTCCCAAATAGACATTGTCTACCAATCTTTTGTAATTTTACAATGCATCTTTGAAACGTAATAGACGTAGAAATATTGTAAGAAGTTAACATGAGCATAAAAAAAATCACAGATAAGTAAACGTACGAAATTGTCGACCAACTTCATATACAGTGTATAAATCATTACTCTCAAATGATGTCCCGTCAATATCTGTTTGTGATTATTTTTACTATATTGAATAGTATTTCTAATCAACATTAATTGTAGCACCAGGTTACTACAAAAACAATCAGTAATACATTGATTAAATGCTGTAACATAACTGCAGGTTTGTCTTATTTCAGACGATATGTCTTACGGCTGCATGAGGCAAACGGATTTGGTGATTTTGGAGGTGTTAGTTTGAAGTTGGTGATATGTTTACTATTAACATGGGTTGTTATTTTCTTCTGCTTGATGAAGGGCATCAAATCATCCGGAAAGGTAAAGGTCGAATTAGAACCCAAATAATGAGACAAATCAGACAAATGACAATTTAAATTAAACAAACAAACACTTTTATGTTTCCATAACAAAAAAATATATGATATTGATATGTGGGATTTTCATTTTAATCTTTCTTTCCTTAATTTCAAATTACTAGTATATTTTGTGTCGAGCCTGTTATATACGAATTGTCACATAAGCGAGACTTAGGTATCATACTTTCCGTCGTCAGCGTCTGCAGTAAAACATAGTTATAATAATAACTTTGTCTATGATTAGCTGGATTCATTTTTATTCCCGGCTGTGATATTATTGCATGCTATTAATATTATTGTACAAACTACATGTTCCTATATACATAGCGTCAGTAATCACATTCTAGATGAATAGGATAAAAGTCAAAATAAAGGAAATGATTTTGAAAATAAAAGTAAAAACGGACCTTTACTATAACAAACACCTCTAATGTTTATGACCAATAAAAGGTCATAGCGGAAAAGAATCATTATCATTGCAATAAGCTACTCTACCGTCTTTTCTAAAGACCTTTCTGAAAGATCTGAAAAATTTCTGTTCTTTGGGGAGTGACATAAATTCATTTTCCATCTACCTTACTGGTTCTCCTATTAATTTCTTTATCATATTACATTTGTAGAGGTAAATCTCGTTTTCAATTGCATGTGCATGTCATATTTTAAACAGCCAGTCTAAGGATTATGAATTAAATATTCAAAGACATATTTCTTTATTAATTGATAACAGCATCAGTAACAGTAGTCTTGTGGTATCATGTTCGCCTCGAGTGTGGGACCTCGTGGCTATGGTTCGATCCGCGTCGGGCAAAATAAAGACTTGAAAATAAACACATACCATGATTGAAATTTTGTATTTGCGACAGACGCGTGTTTCGTCTACAAAAGACTTATCAGTGACGATCGAATAATAAAAGAAACTTAAAAAGGCCTAAAAAGTACGAAGTTGAAGAGCATTGAGGACCAACAGTTCCTAAAAGTTTTGCCAATGAAAAGGAGAACTAAGCATTCACTTTCTTTTTCTTTACTAAGCACACGACATTTAGTAGTTAGACCAAAGACTAGTTGGCCTTAGTAGTGTGACGTGTCTTGTGAACTAACATGTTAAAAATCGGCTGGGTTCCTATTCATATCACAATAATATGTTATAGTCCTTAATTTGCATTTAATTTGCCACTGGACGTTAAACAGAAATCAATTTTATTATTATCTATTGATCGGTTGTATTCACTGCTCCGGCTTTTCGTGAAACACTTACAAGTGGAGTCGTGGTAAATTAATTTTTTTCTTGTCTAACCAAAATTAACAACCAATGTGCCCGTACATTACTTTTTTTTTATTTTCTAGGCAAAATTAACAAGTAATGTGCCCATCTTAAATCATTCAAATACTACGAAATTACCACTGGCTAAAAATAATTTTGAATTTATTTGTAATAGAAACATACGTGATTTATTTATAAAAACAATTACTAAATCATTTATGTGTATGTTTGCTTTATATGAAGTACTTAATAAGAAAATCGTTTTTTAGCAGAATTGACAGGTCAATTTTCAGTTATACATATTAGAAATAGTAACAAGCATTCTTTTACAATTAGAACTACGATTCATGTATGTCTTTCATTTTAGGTTGTTTACTTCACGGCAACTTTTCCATACATTGTCTTAATTATTTTGTTAATCCGCGGCTTGACATTAGAAGGATTCGAAAAAGGAATCGAGTTTTACATGATACCAGACTGGCAAAAACTTAAAGACCCCAAGGTAAGTTATTAGGGGAAAATAATTAATTAAGAGGCACTAATGGAAATACATGTACATCCTCGATTTCTGAAATTTTGAAAATAACGTAGAAAATTCCTTCCAATATTAAGTTTTAACATCCACTGCACTGGATTAAAAATGCTGAGGTTTTAAATATACCAGAAGAAATCGTTAAAAATGAAAGCATTTGGAAAATTGTACCTCATTGATTGGCATAATGTATCGGTAATCACAAGGTAGAAATTATGGCATAAAGGACCAATCTGCTTGCTGCATGCCTAATAGTTATTGAACAATAATAGCTACATGTAACGTGACGGTACCCAAATTGCACCTATTTTGACAGTTTTTTCATCTACGTTTTTTTATGGTAAGACAAAAATGTCCATTCTGTGTTTATTTTGTAGCCGTATCCTTCTTTATTATCAAGATACACCAATTTGATTTTTATTCCATATGGAATCATAGAAAAATTGGTCTAAACTGACCTCCAAACCATCAATGATTCTGAAATGAGGAGTACCCAAATTGCATCCATGCTTAAATTCACATCGTCAAAAGTCTAATAACAGAGCTTTTGTTTAATTTCTTCAAATATTTTTGAACAATTGGATATTAGTCCATGCTTACTCTTCATTATTTTTTAAATGGATACTTGCAACATATTGTGTTTGCTCATTTTAAAAAGATGACGTTTTGATGACGTCGCATGGCGACGTTTCAGTACATTTTGCTTTTTCAGTAAATACTTCATCTGTTGATAAATACTGTGAACGTTTTGGGCATATCTAAATAGTTTTACCTATGTTGAAAGATGTGCTTAGTATTAAATCATAAAAATACAAATTGTTTAGTCTCTATGAAATCTTGTAAGATTTTCGCTGCTAGTTTTGCTAAATAGGTGCAATTTGGGTACTCGGTGCAATTTGGGTACCGTTATATATGTTGTATATTGCGCATTTTATTCGCCGATGAATATTCTATTTGTCTAAAAAGTAGCGCCGGTGTAAAGATAATGCATTTGCACTATAGTGCATATAAAAACAGAAAAAAGTACTAACAATTGTCCTTCCTCAAATGTGGTAAAAAATCTAGTGATTGCAAATTTTATAATTTTGAGGTCGTCCACTTAACAAAATGATAAAACAATAAGTTGCTCATTCTAACTGAATTAGCTTATAATAAAGGTACGCGTCCTTGTACTTCACCTATACAACTACACATGTTATAATTGTAGGTATGGGGTGATGCCGCTACACAGATATTTTATTCCCTTGGTGTGGCTTTTGGAGGTTTGCTTACAATGTCGAGCTACAATAGATTTAAGAACAATACCATCAGGTGTGTATTTTATACCTTGTAGCTGGTTATTTTCATGGTTGTAAAATTTCTCGATTTTCATTGAATAAGGTATACGAAATATTTTGGCGGTTATTATTTTGGCGGATTCAAAATTATTATCAATATCTTTGCATGTGCACTTTTAAATTGGCGTAATTTATTTTGGCGATTTTGTTTTATCCGCAAAAAATAAGCGAAAATTTACACCCCGCGAAAATAACCAGCTATACGGTAAATCATTTAAAATAAAGTTCACGGTGTTTTAAAGCGTTTTACATTATCAGGTTCTTAAATATACTTCAAAGATGCTCGGTAACAGTTTTCAATATTGTTCTTTCGTAGAAATATAAATTGACTATTGTTGTCAATTATAGGTTTATGGGATATGGGACTTGTTCGTTTTTAGGTTTATACAATATACATTAAAGTTACTTTTATTTTATTGAAACTGTTCACACATATATTTTTATTTTTAATGTGTGGGGATGCTTCGGTAATTCGTTCTTTCACAAGGGCGGTTTTTGTTAAATGTTGATACATGGACTTGTGGTTAGCGTAGCTATTTCTACATTATACTATTTACAAATGCATTACGTTCTTTGTGATTATTATCCGTTTTTATTTATTTAGTACATACATATACGTGTGATAAAAAGTTATTACGACGTTTGAAAAAAAAAAACTACTGTTTCTTCAAATTTTATTTCATTTTGGTTTTAATTAATTTTAACCATTTCTGATCTACCTTATTTTCAGAGATGCTTTCTTAGTGACCTTGATAAACTGTTGTACTAGTGTGTTTGCTGGTTTCGCCGTGTTTTCGTTACTTGGATTTATGGCACATACACTAAACAGGGATGTCAAAGATGTTGTTGATTCTGGTAAGACTTTGTAAAGGTTTTAAGTTTCTCTGCATATATTATACATTAATTAATATCACTTTTAACTAAAATATATCTCATGAAACCGTACCGAAAGTTCACATCTAGGTGATAGCAAGAGCATTTTTGTAAAGTGCATAAACCGAAAGCAATAAACATGATTTTAGGACAGTGGTTTTATTACAAATTATAGAGCATGCATCATTATCGTTGTGCCCCAAACCAAGAAGTTACATTATAAAATTGAAAAAGGAAATGGTGAATATGTCAAAGCGACAACCACCCGACCATAGAGCAAACAACAGCCGAAGGCAACCAATGGGTCTTCAATGTAGCGAGAATTCCCGCACCCGTAGGTGTCCTTCAGCTGGCCCCTAAAATATGCATAATAGTACAGTGATAATGGACGTCATACTAAACTCCGAATTATACACAAGAAACTAAAATTTAAAATCATACAAGACTAACAAAGGCCAGAGGCTCCTGACTTGGGACAGGCGCAAAATTGCGGCGGGGTTAAACATGTTTATGAGATCTCAACCCTCCCCCTATACCTCTAGCCAATGTAGAAAAGTAAAAGAATAACAATACGCACATTAAAATTCAGTTCAAGAGAAGTCCGAGTCTGATGTCAAAAGATGTAACAAAAGAAAATAAATAAAATGACAATAATACATAAATAACAACAGACTACTAGCAGTTAACTGACATGCCAGCTCCAGACCTCAATTAAACTGATTGAAAGATTATGTCTTCATCATATGAATATCAGGTACAATCCCTCCCGTTGGGGGTTTAGTATCATACTATCATAAAATATATGAGAAGAACATAACCCGTGTCATGCCAACAACTGTTTTTTTTAAGAAATAAATGTGTTTAGTTCCGATGCAAAGACCCTATCAGTGAATCAATGTTAAAGCCAAAATATGCAATCTTTAATGACCTGACAACAGTATCGTAACTATATCCCCTTTTAATAAGTCTATTTAAAGGTTTTGTTAGTTTCTGAGGAGAATACTGACATTTTTGTGCTTTATAAAGAATATTTCCATTAGTTTATTTATAGATAATCTCGTAAATTATTTTCAGTAAATAACATATTTATTTTAGGCCCAGGATTGGCGTTTATTGCGTATCCCGAAGGTATTGCTAGGATGCCTGCTGCTCCAGCATTTTTCTCGTTCCTGTTTTTCTTCATGATTTTCACTTTAGGACTTGACAGTCAGGTGAGTGTGCTTTAAATTTAAGACACTTATGGCTATAAGTAATTTTCTTTAATGATGTTTGCTTATCATGTTATTGAATTTTTGATAGATTTTCGAAATCCTCTGGTTTTATCCATTTTAATGCCTTAAAACAATTTGCCCATTGACCCCCATTTTTCTTTTTATAAATCTTTTACATGTATAATTATAAACCATCTGTAAAAGTCTTATAACATTTGTCTTTTTTAATAGTTTTTGAGAACTTTAACTTGTCGATGATATAGTTATAAAAATCAAGAGAGAACATTTTCCCGCCAAAATATAAATGGCTAACATCTCGAAAACAAGCACATTGACCTATATATTTTTTTGCTCTTTCGGTTCCTTTATTAATCCCGTATCAATATATACTAGTGTTTAGAAAAGCTTGTTATTTTGAAACTGAGTAGCGACTTCCTTAACTTATCTTACTTCAACTTGACAATGAACATGACGGAAAAGGATATGGATCAAAGAGTACAACATGTCATTTCAGTTATTCTTTCTTCATCGAGAAGGCTTATAGATCTAGAAGTTGTGTCCATCACTAGGTATTCGGTGTATAATTTTGAATATCATTTTGCGGTGTTAAGGTTTAAACGATGACTTTAGTAAAAAAATAAATATAAAATCTTATTGCAAATGTTTTCATCAAGTACCATCAAAGCGAAATGATGAAAATAGTATTTTAAAAATTTTGAAACGTGTTATAGACTTCACAATGCTCAAATCCAAACAAAAACAAAAAATGTATAAAATCTTGAATACTTCAGGAGCTGTATATATTACTGCTCTTAAGGAAGCTATTAAATCAAGAGTACCAAAAGTTGAAGTTGAAATCATCCCTTCCTGAATTTTACGGACGCCATCACGAGTTGGTTGACCGTTATGAAATAATCGTTTCACAGATGATATCGGATATGTTCCTAATGTCATAACTACAATACCCTTCCCTTTTCACGAATGTGACCTACCGAATTAGACTATTTACCGGATTTGTAATAACATAAGCAACACGACGGATGCCACATGTGGAGCAGGATCTGCTTACCCTTCCGGACCACCTGAGATCACCCCAGTATTGCTTAGTCTTTAGTTTTCTATGTTGTGTCTTCTGTACTATTATTTGTCTGGGTTTTTTTTTATTTTTAGCCATGGCGTTGTCAGTTAATTTTAGATCTATGAGTTTGACCGTCCCTTTGGTATCTTTCGTCCCTCTTTTACTCAAAGTGACCTAGAAGGAATAGCCAAATATATCTAAGGTCAACTTTGCATGAGAGAGTTTGAACATTACTTTCTTATCAATTTCTTAATTTATCAATGTCGAATTTAAAAAAAAGTTATGTTAGAAATCATGTCAGGACCAAAGCAATACTGCCTACTGGGCCAATGATATAACGGTATAGACCCAGTATATGTATGTTAGAATTACATCG
The DNA here is from genome assembly GCF_965363235.1 of Mytilus galloprovincialis. Lineage (NCBI taxonomy): Eukaryota > Metazoa > Mollusca > Bivalvia > Mytilida > Mytilidae > Mytilus > Mytilus galloprovincialis. The sequence goes on along the minus strand of NC_134845.1, from coordinate 73,783,037 downwards.
ATGCAGTTCCCGTTCCTAAACAGGTCTTATTTTGATTCATTTAAATTTCACCAAGACAGCAATACGATTAATTCCGGGTAAGCTAAACCTACATCAAAACTTTATGTTTTTGTGAATTTATGTTGTCTAAACTTCTGCTCTGTGTGTTGCAAAATGAGTTGATAATTAAAAATGCATGTTTCTGTTATCTGTGTTTGGCAGTATTTAATCTCTACATAATTTTTAAATCATTACCATTTTATCAAAAGGACTGAAGACCGGTCATATTATGTCCGTACTTTTTAAACCTGCTTTGTTGAATGTAAACTGTGAGAGTAGGAAGATATACATTTGTATCATCCATGCGCTTTCTTCGTCTAAGTATGGTTTGGAGGGTTTATTTATAGAGACGTCCTAATAGAAATATGTATCAACGTGCAGTTAAAGATTACAACACTACAGCAATACCCACTAAAAGATTTAATATTTATTATAGTTTGCAATGATGGAAACTGTCATAAGTGGTTTTATTGATGCGTTTCCAGCATTCCTCAGACCTAAGAAGACACTGTTCACCTTTATTCTCTGTGTCATTGGCTTTTTGTTGGGTATGCCTCAAGTTTGCAAGGTATGTCAAACAACTATATTTCATATATCTCTACATCCCGTAACACACATTGTTGAAGAACTAGACAGAAAAAGACAGGGAAATTTTTTTAAATGAAACCCTGATCAACTTGATCATAGTTGATTTTGTTGTATAATCAATGTAGGAGTTTTTTTTAATTGAAACCCTGATCAACTTGATCATAGTTGATTTTTTGTATAAACAATGTATACGTTTCAAAGAATACATTAATTTTTAAAGAGAACGATCTAATAATTTAAAATGTATTCAGATATCAAGGTTACTATCTTAAAAAGTATATTTTTGCATTTTCTTCTAGCGATGTAGTACGTTTTAAATTCGACAATGCGTGTCTCTTTTGTACAAATGAGGGTGGTACATGTATATATTGAGTTCTATTTTAGTCCTCAATATACCTGTCTTAATTACGATTTGATGCAAAACAGACATTTATCAACCAAATAGTCATTGTTTTATAAACCAATGTTCATATGATTCGAATACATTATTTCAGTAAAGAGGTTTTGTTAACAACAAAAAGTGGGTCTATCTACCGTGGAATATTTGATTAATTTCAAGGAGTGTAAATCCTTGTAAAAGTGGTATTTTGGAAAGATGGTTATCCCAGTGTTTCATTGATTGTACAAACATGTCTCACATGGATATGACTGATTTACCATATTTTCATTTACAGCATTTCTTTCACCTGTATATTAATTGTTTATGTACCAATCGATGACTGCTTGTTTCCAAAATTTGATTTATATATAAGGGGATTTTTGGCCTTAATTGTAAAATATTGGTATTATATGCACTAAATGTACGCATAGACTATTACCAACCTCATGATATATATATATATATACCTAACAATAGAAAAAAACATTTCCAGGGCGGAATATACCTATTGACACTGATAGATTGGTATTCGGGAAGTTACAACCTTATGATTGTCAGTTTGTGTGAACTGGTTGGGATATGCTATGTTTATGGTGAGTAACATATAACAAACAATAAAGGATTCAAAACGAGTAGATTGTACCAAATGTTATCTGTCTTAGCAGATACATGACTTGTATGTATGAGAAATGATGAGCTGGATTTATAATGCATTTAAAATAACTTTCATCAAAGGAATATGAACTAGAATTGCCATTGCGAGCAATAGCGGATGTCACCCTGGTTCACCAATTGCCACTAAGTGGCAACCATTTCGAAATTTTTTAACACTAGATATATACCTCGTTATACATCATTCTGCTAATTTTCAGATAGTTTAAAGCATTTTGAAAATTTTCATATTTGTACCCTTTCTAAGGCAACGGCGGCTATTTTGAAAATTCCAAAGATGGATGGCATGTCTTCGTATGCCAAGTAACATTTCCACAAAGTTTCATTCAGTTTGGAAGACTTTCCAATTTTTCACATTCATTCTGTTTCTATGACCACGGTAGCCATCTTGAAAGTGCCAACCCCCGATTGCACATCTACACATGGGGGTTAACATTATGGTAAAGTTCCATAATCATTGGTCCATACAATTCCGAGAAATAGTCGGGACAAAAAAGTGTGGAATAATAAACATTATAAGTTCTAAAAGAATGGAACAATAACAATATGTCACCCGACCTCTATCAGGGTGACATAATAAAACAGTTTGTGCAATGATTACAAACTGAAGCATTTGTGTGTTATATTACTGTGCTATTAGTAATTAAATGAAACAGCAGTAAGAAATAATTAAATAAAAGTAATGATTTACTGAAACAAAAGGACCCGAATCTCGCCCAAATGCACAAGCAGTATTTGTTGCAATGAATAATAATATGGGTGAGTATTACCATGTTTATCTATTGTCAGAAAAATTCATTATATCAAACAGAATTAGTAAATTTGGCTAACCAAGTCCTTATAAATGAATAAAAGTACAAGCACTTTTATTTTTATTGGAAAATTGTGCTACGTAGATTCAGCTCAAATTAAAACAAAATGAAAGCTCCTCTTTGTGATTAATGTAAGATAACTCTGGTTAGTTTTCCAAACATTTTTTCATTTTACGAAGATGATATAATTTGGTTTTCATATATAGTCTTTTTCAAAAAAGTGCAAATCCTTTGTGTAGGTTCCAAATATGATTTCTCACTAAAGCTTTTGCCATAGGTTGGAAGTTTCTGGATTTAGTAGTTGATATGGTGCTCTGTTCTTGTGTTTGCGCATATGTGTATCCTATAAGTGTTTGTGTTAGGGGTGTTTCACAATAATAAAAAATCTAAATTAAGAGAGTAACTCAATTTGAACTAGTCTAATTATCATTGAGGCAAAAAACAAGTGGAATCAAGTAATGCAACTATATTAAGGCACTTTAACCTACCTTCACTATCCATAAGGGTCTTGAACGGTCGGAGAATATTAATACTTAAAAATTAATGTACCTAAATAATATTTATAAAATTATGACATGATTTTTATATTGTTATATAAATAAAGGCAATAGTAGTATACCGCTGTTTTCAATAGTCATAAATCGATTTAACTGAAACAAATCCGGGTCACAAACCGAAACTGAAGAAAACACATCAATTATAAGAGGCGAAAAAACAAAAACGGAACAAAAGAAACACTGTGAGGTGCTTCAAAATTAAACGCCAACATTCATAGAAACGGTCTATGTGATAAAAACTGCCATACTCCTGACTTTTTAAGAAAAACGGTTGATTGAACCTGGTTATATGATATGCCAAATCTCCCGCTTATATTGGAATGTTTAAAATACCGCTAAAATGACTATATTGTATGACAGGATAATATAACAACTTTAAACGTTTCAAAACAAATGAATACAAATTATCGATACATAAATGTCTTAAATAAACCAATAAAAAAAATCTATTGAAATTGTAAATCTAATCGAAACACTATACGTAGACATAAAAAAAAATATGAACATTTTAAGGGAGACAATTAACACATCGTTAAATAGACTTTTTGGCAGTGTGAACATAGTACAAAGGGATGTCACCCTTAAATATATAAACTACTCATCAAAGGAATTAATCAACACACCATTCGTGCTCCACCTTCAATTGATATTCTAGATTATCAATATAACCAACAGTTAATTGTTAATCTAATGGATAGTGGAAGCTAACAATTGCTAACCAATAGTAAATTATATTTGTTTGAAAAATTGTTTAAACCTTATTCAGAAAAAGACACGAACTACTCCACTTTCCAATCTCATAATTAACGTGTTAACACATGTGTATAATACGAATATTAAACATTCTTTGCCTCTTATAGTACAACACACAATACAGATCGTATGCTTGCATCAATTTCCCATAATAAAGATTAAAATTTAAGCCTGAACACTTTGCCATTGTTTAGAATTTTTATCCGTTTTTTAATATTATCACACCTTTCTGTTAAGATTCGAATAAATACCCATATCCCGACATCATCAGAATAATACGCTAAATGTATCAAACAATTGGGTTTTTTTTAATCCGAGATCCACGATATGACTTTTTCTGAGGGAAAATTATTACCTTCATTTCGTTTTTAGTTTTTATGATATTCTAATGTTTTTTCTAGGCATTAATAATTTCAAACATGATATTGAGATGATGGTTGGCAAACAGCATCCAGCCTTTTGGATTTACTGGTATATCACGTGGCCGTTTATCACACCTGTGGCCATCATTGTAAGTATTCAAATGTTCATAGTGGTAGTTATAAGCCAAAGTACTGAACATTAAAAACTAGGTGACGTCATTGGTATGCTTCCGGGGTCAAACATAAACACCGGGTGTTTTTGTTTCTTGGTCGCCTAAGAATATAATAAAATTTGATAAAAAGAAGATTTCTATGTGCCAAATGTGACGGTTTTTCGATTTATATTGGAGAGATTACATGTCGTTACCTTCCGGAATTCAAAAATGTCAGCTTCCTAAGTCAGGAACTGGCTCTCATCCTATAAAGGCTCTATTCATATTAATTGTAGTCGCTTAAGGTATATATCAATTATCAATAATTGTAAAATACTTATAGTGTGCAATGCATGTTACTGATGAGCAAACACAAACAAATACAAATTTACAGAGTGAATTACTAAATATATACTGTTTTTAAGCGTGGAGGCAATTAATCATCATTTATTCAAGCAGTGTTGTAACTGTGAACAGTATATCTATATTTATGTTCCTGGTTGTAGAAACATGTTAACCAAACAAATGATTTTTGTTTAATTTTTTTAATGATTTAAAAATATTGTATAAAGGGGATATGATGCCAATTAAGATTACCAATCAATTATAAAAACTATACCAGGACCAAAACAAAAAAACAAAAAGACAAAAACAACATCTCTTACGATAAATAAAGATAAAACGTCACATAATACTAGGCTGGTAAATATCTTTTATTCTGTATAAATTTAACAGTGATGATGATATTTAATTAACTCAACCCATAATAGCTAAAGAGCATGAACGATACAGGGGGCAATTAACAACATCATAAAAACCTCAAACATACCAAACTGTATGCCATAATTTTGTACAATCAGGAAATTCAGTTGTGTATGATTTTTATGGGTTTTTATTTCCACGATAAAACTAATTCTAAAATTGACTGTTCATTGATAATATTTTTTAGAATCGAGAAAATCAGATTCGGGGAATGCACTATAACGCTTTAAATTTTGATAACGTTTATTTTCTTATCTTGCTATTTGTATAACCATGACACTGAAATTCTGTTATAGTTTATCGTGGTTATGTCTGGTGTTAATTATGCTCCTGCCTACTATGGAGATTATGTATTTCCTGGCTACGCCGAAGCTCTTGGTTGGTTGATGGTATGCTCTCCATTAGCACTCATTGTATTGGGCTTCATCGTACAGAGTATCCGATACGGTGTAAGTATATTAACTTTTGTAAGTGGAAAAGTGGAAAATCTGTTGAAGTCCTAAAACAAAAGATATATCTTAATACGTAAATGATAAATGCGATTTCATATATACAGGAGAATTATAAATGATAACATAAAAGGTTTTTACTCCAATTTTATTTTCTATTCTTGGAGGGTGATTTTTCCATTTATGTTGTATAACAACCGCTTTGAAATATTTTTGTGTTTCATTTCAGGATAACTTTAAGCTATTTCAGGAAGTAGTACAAAGCAGTAAAATTAAGATTGTATTGACTTTTAAATGTGTAAAATGTTTCAAAATTCAGATGAAGACACAACCATGCAATTTCAGATAAATAAACCATTCTTGTATTTTAAATAATGTCTTAAAACATATGATGGATAGCCTTAATTGTGTTCGACACATGTCTATAATAACCACATATATGTCCGAGATCAAACTAAAAGAAAGAAAATCCTCACAAAAAACAAGTGAGAGCATTTAGATAAAAGCTATATAATGCCAATTTTACCTGAGGGATGTTGAACAGTCGAGTAATCTCTTGTCAATTTTGCTTGAGGAAGATAGAACAGCCCACCTATCTGTTCTCGATAAAGATGAAACAGCCAAACAATTTCTTGTCAGTTATACACGAGGAAGATATAACAGCCACATATTCATATACGCTATTTACCAACGGAATATGTATAACAACTGCAAGATTCCTGACTTGGTACAGGCATTTTCAAAAGAAAACGTATGTCATATTCTTTTCTTTGCGCCAAATCATTTGATTCTAGTTCTACCTTTTATCTTGATTTACCTATTAATCAGTTAATATCGTAAATCTTTAAAACAGTACATCAATTTACACACATGATAAAGATACCTTTTTTTATATATTATTTGTATGTTTTAACATTATAAATAGTGCATTTTAGAACTTTTTGTGTATTTATGATAAAAGGCGTTTGTATTTTAGTTCCCTGGAGCTTTGAAGAAGCAGCCTGAATGGGGACCTGCTCTTGACGAGGACCGTGCTAAAGATCCTCGCAAGCGATATGAGCCAATAAACGCAGTAAGACACAGAAATGTTGCATCAAACGGAAAAGACAACTTGGCTTATGTAGGAGATAAAAAAGTCAAATACATTTCTAATGATCAAATTAGACTGTAAATGTCAATCAATCAACTTACATATACATATACAAATACATATACACTAACTATGTGTCAAGTATAGCTGTATGCATAATCAATTTGTGAATATAAATAAACGCTCAGTAAAACGCTTAAATGACATTCGGGAAAAAATATAAAAACAATACTTAACTACTTGCAGAATGATTATTTCCTAATGGTAGTAGTCTGTGATATTTGTAAATATGTTGGATTAATTGATATCAAAATATTCGCCTCTATATATATATATCATATTAATAATTACTCTAAATATTATAACAATAATGTTAAATCTGCAAATTTGCGAAAGTAAAGTTCTTCCCTTGCCGGATTTCGAACTGATGCTATTTGGGATATCGAGACAACACCGCCTGCACAATTGCCAGCGCTCTAGACCACTCGGCAACCTATAAATACATATGTAAACGACAATGTAAAAACCATAGGAAACTATTAATCAACACTTGAATTTGGCCAGACGAGCATTTCCAACAGTATTTCAACAGTAAAAAAGTGTGGAAAAACAAACTGTGATACCTGTATTTACATTCATGAAGGTACACAATTTAATTCAAAATAGAATGACATTCACCAATAACTATGATATCATTTTTTTCTTGTCCAAAAGTGTTATAGGTAATGAAATGCAATCGTTGGAGATAACCATGGAAGCACTATATCAGCACTTTTTCACCTAAGTAAGCATATACGACTTTAATAGCAGTTGTTTCTGTTTATTGATGACTGGTGCAATGCGATTAATTATTCACCTCTACTTATGGGCATTTGATGTGATCTTTTAAACATATTACTGAAATTCAAAACAAAAAAGGACATGAAATCAAAGAACATAAAAAAGATGTAGTAGGTTCAAATACAATGTATACTGATTTCCTTTATAAGATTTCGTGCGTTGTATACAAATAATTCTGTATACCTTCAGGTATTAATAGGGAAAACAACTATGTTAGTGTATTATATATTGATGAACCTTGTATCCATAAAATAATTTAATCATTAGCACTCCCATACTAGAACAACTTTTTTCTGTAAAGTTATTTAAAAGGTTTAAAAAAAATTGTTTTATATGTAAGTACATAATACTCTAACTTAATTAAGAGCTATCTTTATAACGCAACATATATTTTACTAAACCATGTGCTTGAATATTACAGTTACATAAGTTGTAATGTAAGGTAACATACCGTTTTTTATATGTTTTAATCATTTAATTTACTGTGTTTCTTTGGCGTTTTATTCCAGCATCAAAAATTCCGAACTGGTTAATTTGGTTAAAAAATGTTGGGGAAAATAAATAATGTTTCATTTGTATTTTTTAAGAACCGATACTAGTATGTAGATCGTTGGTCAAATATAAATGCATATTATGACTTTTAACTTAATCATTTTACACATTATATATTACACTATATGTTATACTGTTGCATGCATATTTTTAATAAAACCATGTCCTATGGATCTGGAATCAGTTTGTGTTAACACCCCTTTACGTATCTTTCATTCATTAGATAGTTCCTTTTTTGATCAACTGCATTCTTTTCGTTATAATTTTTCCATGCAGAAAGGTTAATAGACACAATAAGGTAATATAGAGGTATAAACAAAAGATTAACAAAATTATTCTTACTATGTCAAAGAGAGTTTTTATTGTGTTTTTTTCTCAAAAAAATTTGATAATGCGTAAAGTTCATCGCGTTTGTTTTCAAGCTACAGCTTGCACAAAAAAGATAACTTTTATCAGAATTTTAGCAACTCCGTGGGATTGCGATCTACCACTTTGTTCATTTTACTATAAATTTAAGTTGAAGTAATTTGCGATCCAATATGACGAAAGAGTCAATATCATACTTCCTTAACGCAATTGAGAAAACTATAGTAATTTTTAGTAGCATTTCAATTTCTAAATTTCAAGTAATTGTACATTTTGGATTTAGCCCACACCTTTATAACCCTTTATTATCCCATTGGGAATGTCAGTCGTATATTTGCAGCACATGCATTTATAGTCGTTAAGAAATAAGCAATCAGTAGACTTGACAGATAGCGGATCCGGATTGCTTGAGGATGGTGATGTTAAACACACAGAAAAATAATAAACAGGACTTAATATTTTTGAAAAGATATTGATAAAAGACACGATCTTATAAATTTAAAGTTTCTAGTTAGACACAGATACATAAATGACCCAATCAATTCGATGAGACACCATTTTTTTTCTATTGAAATCATTCCATTAACTGTAGCTGGTACAAGATATATAATATTATGGATTTGACATGTGCCGTTTGCACAAAACTTGCGTTTTTTTTCAAAATACCAAAAAACAAATTACGGAAAAAGTGGTTTCATGCCTTAACTTAGAGGAGGAAAATGTAAATACGACAATTAAAAGTACAGTGATTTAAAGATAAATAATTAAGCAGCTGACCTGATAGTCACACTTTTGAAATACTATTTCACTATTTGACAAATCTAAGCAGTATTGAACTTATGAAAAGAAGAATTTGGATAGAAGTTCTGGTAGTCACAGACCTTTATCAGCACAAGACGAGTTTTTTTAAGTATTTTTGGCTACGACAAGACATAGGTGGAACCGTTCTTTCCTCTTTGTTAAATGTTTTAATGTCTTCTGTTTCATGCATTTTGTCAACATCGGACTGTCACGTCAAAAAAATGTTTTCAAAAATTAATATGAACCCAACAAAGAACGAATTACAGGCATGATGTCTACCTGATATACTTTTAAAAAAAATTCCGGGCTGCGTTATGATTTTGGACTGCACAGAATTCGAGGTAGATGAGCCTGGAGAACTTGATTAACAGTCGGTAGTTGGGAATATTGGAGTCGTCATACAGCAAAGGTATTATTCGGATGCATTTTATGGGGGTTTATCTTATGGTTCTGAAAAGTTCCCTGACAGTACAACAGATGTAGACATGTGCCAACAGTCAGGATTGTTGGGTAATGTTAATATGGCGAGATATACATGGCCGACATAGGATTTACCCTTCAAAGAAAGTTTCAGGAAAAGGGTGTTCAACTTCTGGTTCTTCCATTTGCAAATCAAAAATAAGAAATAATTCAATCCACAGCAGGTCAAAAGAGCATCTACAAAACGTTGTTAACAGTGACCCTGACACTCCATAGAATGACATCAGAGTTAATGACGACGAGATTGTGCTTGGGCTAGTCGATTCGTAAATTGATTGAAGGGCAGATTTAAACTGAGAAAGTGTACAGCATATTTTAATCTATCGATCGCAAATCCGAAACATTAAAAAGAAAGAGAAAACCATTAAACTTCAGTCGTTGTTGATCATTAGCTAATATAAAGAATACAGTGTTCAAATGGTGGTTATAAGAAACAATTACTGGCAATTGCCAAAAAGTTAAACTGAAAACTGAATAGCAAACAGGTCATACTAACAACAACAACAAACAAATAAACCAATAAACACGAACTAGCGAAAGTTGAAAAAATAGGAAAATAAACAGACAAGAAGCAAAACAAAACATGCATAGCAATCAGCAACAGAAAGAGAACAGGAAGAGATAAATATACATTTGATTAAAGAATTATGAATATCTCCACCCATTTGTCGGATGATTCAATATGAAGCATGACTGAAATGTAGTTATGGACTGTAATTGTTTGTTGGCTGATAAAAAGGAACAATGCTAGGTAAAATATAATCACTGTGATCACAGGATAGCATCATTTGACGAAACGCGCGTCTCACGTACATACAAAATTTAGTCCTGGTATCTATGATGAGTTTATTGATATACACTCTTTTCTCTTGATGAGTACTTGATATGTAAAATTAGTCTCATATAGAGTTATTAGAATTGTTGGAATCGAAGAGAAATGGTTCCAATAGAAATAGTTGAAATTCCACTAAACATGTTTAACCTAGTGTATTTTTGCGCTTGTCCCAATTCAGAAGCCTCTGACCTTTGTAAGTCTTATATGTTTTTTATTTTAATTCATTTATATGATTTTGTAGTATGACGTCCATTTTCAATGAACTAGTATGAAATAGACAAAAGGAAACGTCCATATCAAAAATCCAAAAAAGATGCAGAAAGGGGGTTTTCTGAGATGAAACTTGTTAAGAATGATTGCCGATCAAAATTGCGACCATCTATTATTCATAATATTTCATACTGAAGATAAAGCATCATTTGATCCGATCCTGGCTAATGAAATGCAGAACATTTCTAGACAGCGCTCCAGACGACCAAGCCAGTCACCATATGGTCGTCGTGGGGAGTGTGATGATGTTGAAGACAATGTTGACATTTTTCCTGTCCTTGGTCCAGATTTTGATAAAGAAAATCGTTGAGATTATCAAATCCTTTATCAAAATCAGAACCTCTCTTGTTTTTTTCTAACATATGTAAAAGAAAGCATGACAAAAGTAAACATCTATCATTTATATTAGTGTTTGTCAAATGAATGTCATTTTTGCAGGACCAGAAGATTTTGAGCAGGACCATTAGATTTTTCAGATCACGTGTCCGGCTGACCAGCACACAAAACAGCTAGCTTCAACCCCTGCTAGTACACATTTTTATTTAGGAACCAGCTGACGCCCACCTTCAGAATTTTCTGGCTGAGTCAATAACAACAAAGGCAGCACCTTCTCTAGATTAGGTATAGACATTTGTTGATGAGATTGAATATTTGTTTCTTGGTTGACACGAGAATATATTTACAAATATTTACATATAGTTCCCTACAGTATCATACATGTCATAGTATTTCATTTTTTCTGTTGTAATTTTGCAATTTCGGGACAATTTGTGAACCCGCACATAACCAGTTTGGTAAAAAGTAACCCCTTTCACAATTACCAAAGTACATTTCAATGCAATGAAAATTTAAAAAAAAATGTAATTTGAAAGGGAATTGCATTGTTGGAAAATTTTATTACTTCCTTCTTGACACATTTTGGTTGAAATACTGTTTGTACATGACAAATCCCGTCTGGCAGTTGTAACTTATGTATTGCATTCTGAACACGACTTGTTATTTTGTCTTCGATTGATGATAGGTCTAAATTGATTTTTTTAAAATTCCGATTTTGCTTGCGTTTTGTTGGCTGTTTTTCTCACACTGTAAATGGCCTGACCATTAAGTTTAACCGACGATTGGGCTCAATCAACAAGACTATCAGGTGCTGATAATTTATTCTCAAACCAATCTAACAAATGATAAAGAGCTGAAAAACAAATAAAATACAATTTTACAATGTGTTGAATTAATGTTTCTAGTGTATGAAATGTCCAAAATAATTGATTGCACAGTCCGTTGAATCCGAGAAAATGTTGTTCTTTCAAGAACGGTTACATTTCCAGTATTCCACGGAGAAAAGGTTCAAATATGTATAGAGTAATTTGAAGGCTTCAAATACAATGTTGTAAAGTTAACTCACTCTGTGGTTAGCCACGAATTGTGTCCAAGATGACGTTTGTCCTTAGAATGTTCTCCAGTACTGGTATGACCTTGCAATCTTCAGTTGTAGATACGTGTGAGAGAGGGAAAGGTAGCGACGATAAGATGTTTTAACGTTCTTATAAGGTTAAAGGTGAATAATCCTCCTAGACTGGAACACATACATAGATTTAGAATATAATCAAACGAACTATATAAATAACGGAACGGCGTAACAGAATACACACAGATAGGTTTTTTTTATGAAATTTGTAGTTATATACACGTGTTTTTTTTTTAGACAAAACCGATTACTTTTTGAAAGGTTTCCATGTATTTTGTTTTGAAGTGCAATGAGTATTGTCATTGATATCCGTCTTCCTTACACAACTTAGTGAGTTGTTTTTCTGTTTTTTTCTTTTGAGACCATACTATAACCTGGTGCAGGATAGCGGATACATGAGCGCATGTACCAGGTAATCTGCAAATAAGCCAAAACAATATCAGGGGGAATCGTTCTGAAACATGACAGGCAGATTTCTGGATGGGGTAGGGGCGTCCCCCTTATGAGGCATTATTTTATGATAAAAACATAGACATTTTTACACTTAAACTTTGGCTTGCAAAGGACCACACTCGCTCTCCACTCACACGGTATTTTTAAAATCCTTGGTGTTATAAATATTAACTAGAACACACCCGCGAAATCGCGTGTATATACAGCTTGTGAACTGTTGTAGGATGATTTTTTGTAAAATATATTATGTATCATATGGCGAATTTCATAAAAGGTATCAAAAGCCCTCTCCCTTTTTCCAAAGTCCGATATTTGTTTCCTTTCTGTTAAATTTAATTATGTTCGTGTTTCTGGCCTCAAACCACAATTATTCTTCTCCTTTGCTACAATGCATCTTTTGGTAAAAGTCATATTAAATTGAAAATTTGCACCGCTTCAAACATGAAATAAACATAACTGCTTATATATAGACCATTATTAGTCTAATAAAATATGCTTCTATGACAATCCATCAGAGCTTTTTCTTTTAAGAGCCTTATTAATATGCCAATGGTAGGATATGAATCTTGTATAAATGACTAAGACCGACTAAGGCTAATTTGAGGGGTTGTCGGATGGGTCCTGATCCTGAAATCCCGGGCTTTTAAACATGAAATCCCGAGATGCAGAATTTAAAGAAATTCATTTTCAGAAATCCAGAAATCGAAAAATATATTCCCGGATCTCGTAAGGACCAATTCCCGAATCCCGAGCTTAAAAACACCCGATCGCGACGTCCAGAAAAAGGTCATGCCTCCCTCTTATCTCTACCTATCTTTCATTTTTGCCAAATCACTACTTTCACTTTCAACAATAGTTTGTTATGCCCCATTTTTGGGCATTATGTTTTCTAGTCTGTGAATCCGTGCGTTCGTTCGTTCGCTCGTTCGTCCGTGCGTCCGTCTGTCCCGCTTCAGGTTAAAGTTTTTGGTCCAGGTAGTTTTTGATTAAGTTGAAGTCCGTAGTAAATATAGTGCCGATGTGGCATCCGTGTACTATGGACACTGATTCTTTTTTCCACGTTTTACTTATTCTAATATATATATGCAACTGGTATGACCCCTTAAATATTTAACATTTCAAAGAAAACAGTAGTCAGAATACAGAGAGACTCTATATATTAAAGCAGTATATAAACTCATCATAGATACCAGGACTAAATTTAGTATATACGCCAGACGCGCGTTTCGTCTACAAAAGACTCATCAGTGACGCTCGGATCCAAAAAAGTTACAAAGGCCAAATAAAGTACGAAGTTGAAGAGCATTGAGGACCAAAATTCCTTAAAGTTTTGCCAAATACAGCTAAGATAATCTATGCCTGAGGTAGAAAAGCCTTAGTTTTTCAAACAATTCAAAAATTTGTAAACAGTAAATTTATATTATATAACCATATCAATGACAATTCATGCCAGCACAAAAAGTGCTGACTACTGGGCTTCTGATACCCTCGGGGAAATAAATCTACACCAGCAGGGGCATCGACCCATATAATCGTTGTTTATAGTAGATAAACGCGAAAAAATAATTGTCCTCTCTAAGGAGGTATAATAGTTGTGGTTCTTGCGATCTAAACACCATGATATGGAGAACGCTCTGATTGGCTTATTTTTTATTTTTCATTTTTTTTTTCTATCATACGATTGGTTGTACTTGTGCATGTTTCAAATTGGAAGTCTGTCTATGACTAAAAGTCAATCTGATGACGGAATCATATCCGGACTCCTTTTTTGTCGTTTTTCTCCAAAATTAGCTCAATCTGAATAATCATAAAAATGGATGACAAATGCGACTATTCATGGTAACTATAGGACACAGAGGCATAATGATTAATTTATTGTGGAAGGTAGAGAAGTGACACACAAAATGAGGTCTTCTCGTTTAATAGTACAGATGCATGAGTGAACAGTTTACAGTTTACAGGTCGTATTAATTTTAAGCCGGATGGGGTAATACAGTTATATTCCCCTATCTGACTCATAGAATGTGTACACTTGTCAGATATAAAGCAGGTTTGAGCATTTCTCGAATAAAAAATTGTACGCATCTCTGCTTTTAGACAGGTTATATATCGGACATGAAGAGAAATTGTCAGAAAAAAAACTCTGGTTTTCAGAGGCTGGTCCAATAGTTTGAAAAAGATGACCCAAACTAGAAAACATCAGGAGTTTGCCCTCCTCTTTCCTTAAATCTAACTTCATGTAAAGTTCTTTTATCAACGTCTTAAGGAACATTTATTCTTCAAATTTGGGTATTAAACAAATTGCCTTTTTATTTATACAGGCCGGGGTTTGATGTTATCCGTTGGGAATTTTACATTATTAACATAATGAATTAAATTAGATAAATAGGGTTCAGTTCATTGATGCCCTTTTTGTTAGAGAATCTAAATTCATTGAGCTTTTGTGCGTATCATACTAGAAGTCATTCAGGGGGAAAATATGCATATCTATAAAACAGACTAACCAGCAGATTTACATATACCAGATCTTCTACAATATAAAATAAGGGAAATACGTTTCAAAGTTAATTTGCTTAACGATACTAATATAAAATAGTGATATATGAAGAACATGTTATATAACCGTGTTGTCAAATATTTCAGTTAAATAAAAACTATTTTTAGTGTCAATGTTTTTATCAGATAATAAAATATGCTAGCTGTCTATGTCTAAAATAGCTCAGAAATACGTGTTTATGTAGAACAATTGGTGTTATCCTAAAACAAAACAAAACTCAATACTATATGCACCCAAAATTAAGTAATTTTGTGTAAACATAATAAATTAACACTGATATCAAACTGCAAGTATTTCTTAATGATGTGATTTGTAAGAAGTTTTTCTATTAGACTATCATATTTTCCCACGTAATGACAGATAACGGAATAACAGAATAACGGAATGACAAAATGACGGAATGACAGAATGGCGGAATGACGAAGTGGGGAACAAGGGTAAAATAATATGACCCTGTGCTAAGTCGGAGGTGCCATGGAAATGAAAAACAAATCTAGTTTTAGCAGTACGATGCTGGCAACATTTTACACCTCAGCGGTAAAAATGTTGAAATTGGATTTGAAGTAATTTGCAACAATTAGATATATTTCTAAGATGAATTTGCAGATCTATAAAAGAGGCATGTCAGTTGGCGATCCATTTCAGGATGTTTGCATAATGAACTTAATAATTCCTTATTTTCTGTTCAAACACTTAATGATGTCTTTGCCTTACGTTTAATGATTAATAGCTGTGTATGCCTCGAGACTTTCAGTCAAACAGAAGTACTTAACCAGTATATAACATTTAAGTATACTAAAAATGTAATTTCATGCATGCAATGAAATATCTAAATAGTTCTTTAAAGTAATAACAGTTTTAAAGTCTTTAAAGCCTTTATCCATTCCGGATGCAAAAATTTCCCCGACAAATTAAGCTTTCGGGATGTAATCAGAACGGGTGTTCCCCTTTATATATCATTTAAATACCGTAACAATCTTATGTATACAAAAATAAATATAAATTGTTATTACTGTATTTTATTTCTAAACCATAACTTTTTAAAGTGATTCATAACTGTATGTACTTCGTAGTTATGATTTTTCTGTATATGAAAGCTGAACGACTATTCATTGTCTGATTAGTAGTAGTTGTTACATGAACCTTTGATGTCAAAAAAATTAAATGCTTTACTAGATTTATTCAAAAAAAAATATATTTCACTTTTAGCATTTCTTTATTTGTAGCTCTTCGTTGACACTATTCTTGTGATTATATAGAAAGACAGAACATACGAAAGTAATAAATTAACTTCAACAAAAAC
The DNA here is from genome assembly GCF_965363235.1 of Mytilus galloprovincialis. Taxonomy (NCBI): domain Eukaryota; kingdom Metazoa; phylum Mollusca; class Bivalvia; order Mytilida; family Mytilidae; genus Mytilus; species Mytilus galloprovincialis. The sequence continues at coordinate 73,766,500 of NC_134845.1, read as the reverse complement.
TGCATGACTGTTAAGATGGGTACTCATAAAGAATGTATAGTCTCTACTCAACTTTAAACTTTTCTGGGGTAACTTTTTACGGTTTAAAATCTGAAAATAACATGAATAAGTTGAAATTTTGTGATATCATCAACGAAGGAAACACTTGGTCGTTGATGTTAAAAGTATGCATTGCTTAAGTAACATTCCCAAGTTATGTCTCGATGACACAGATATTCCGTAATCTCAAGCCAATCATGATTTCGTCCGAAAAAAATTCAAGGAAAAAACTTGAACATGACAATTCCTTTATTTCAATACCGATTAATCAAGAATCGTTGCATGTGAGGAAAGGTTCCTCTTACGTTACCGTCTTTATTTTGAATTAACATGCATCTTCTTTGTTGAGTTTAGAGATACTTAATTGTATTTTACCCGATACGCTTATAATATATCAAGTTTGAAAGAAAAGAAAAACAATCGAAATCACATTGAACAACTCACTATGAAAAATTGAAATGATTTATCATTTCTTTTTAGGTATAAGAATTCCTTATCATTAGTTGCGTAAATCTAGAAAAATACTCAGACGCATCAAAAATGTTTTTTTTCTGGAAGAGTTGAATGTTTACTGATTAAGAATTTAGTTTAAAAAAACAAATTGCAATTTTTTTATCCGGGAAATGAGAGGTTTGGAATTTAATTATTCTGAATGGGGTTTGAACTTACTTTCAGTAACTGCGTTTTGTTTTTGTTTTTGTTATTGTATTCGTGTCTATTAGATGAGTAAAGTAAATTTCAATTGATTTTAATCATTTTTTTTTCTTTTGTTGGGCAGTAACACCACTGTCCTGAAATATTATTTATGGAAATTGTAATAAATTGGAAACAAACACGATGATTTCTTGTTCTTATTTTCTAGATATTTCTAAAAGGCAGCGTGCACATTAGCTTTTTTGCATTGAAACAGGTTTGATAGTTTTCATAAAAATTAAACGCGTGTATTTGTCGACTCTCTCTTGAATGAAATATTCAAAAAAAAAAACACCGTCATCGATTATTGTGGTTTTGGTTTTTATTTTTATTTTTTTTTTTTTGTTAGGGGGGAGGGAGAGGTAAATAAAAGCAACAGTAGTATACCGCTGTTCAAAAGTCATAAATCTATTGAGAGAAAACAAATCTGGGTTACAAATTAAAACTGAGAGAAATACATCAAATATAAGAGGAAAACAACGAAACAACAGATACACTAAAGAGCAACAACAACAAAAAAACAAACGACAATGTAAAACACACAGAAACGAAGTATTAGATAAGAATTGCCATTTTCCTGACTTGGTAAAATTTTAAGAAAAAAATGGTTGGTTTGACCTGGTTTTGTGGCAAGCCAAACTAGGTAAATTCTTCTAGATAACCTCGATGATAATTCAAGTGTATTCGTATTCGTTAAGCATATCTTTTAGAATATGGGCAGATTACCTTAGTTTTTTCTTAAAGATGAATTATTTGTAACAACTTAACTTTGACTTTTTCGATATATGTTCAAATAGGCAAAGGGAAGGAAGAGAGTTGTGAGAACTTGAAATTGGTTTACCCTGCCACATTTTGTGCCTATACCAATATAACTCACTCTATCTGGACCATGTGTAATTCGTTCTTGCTTGTGTTTTTAAACGCACAAGCTAAAATTAAAAAATGTTCATATATGTTACATTTTCCCTATGAAGAATACAATGTTTCACTTGACCTTCCCTATGCATGAAGGCAAAGTATTGTTGTATGCAGCTTGCCACTGGCGCATGTCCATACTCTAGTGAACGTAACGGGGACAGAAAATTTTTGATTTTGAATGTCTATAAAAATTATGCATTGTCGAAAGTTTGGAATAATTGAAGAAACTATAATACATAATTCATATTTCTTCATGTACACAATATTTTTAAAGATCAATACCAATCTCGCTTGATATATACGCAGCATTAAAATGGCTATAAACTAGTATTTCATTGAGAGGATTTAATAACTTATTTATATAATTTTCTTTATTTGTAATCGTTATTAAATACGTATAAATAACCAAAACTGTAAAAGGAATGAGCCTTTTAATACTTCAAGTTTAAAGGGGTCTTTTTGTCATTTTTATTAAAATTCAAGATTCTGTGCGCAAAGCTCGGTGTGTGAATAACAAATACATTTAACAAATCAAAATTGCATATGTATAGTTAGGAGCATTTTAACAGAATTATGATATATACATGATTAACATCATTAAGTGAATAATTAAATAAAAAAAGAGACAATAATTTATTTTTTTATTGATAGCACAATTATTCTTTAAACTGACAGAAAAAGGTAAAATCACAAAAATACTGAACTCTGAAGAAAATTCAAAACTGAAAGTTCCTAATCAAATGGCAAAATCAAAACCTCAAGCACAACAACGAATGGATAACAACTGTCATATTCCTGACTTGGTACAGGCATTTTCTTATGTAAAAAATAATGGATTAAACCTGGTTTTATAGCTAATTAAACCTTTCAATTGTATGACAGTCGCATTAATTTCCATTATATTGACAACGATGTGTGAACAAAACAAACAGACACAATAGGTAAAAATGTCAAAAATAAGAGTACTGCAGTCTACAATGTGTTATTATCTTAATCACTATATAAACAATTAAATATGCAACAAAGAAGTACAAAAAGTCATATAGCCATAGCACATTAGCAAAAATGAAAAACAAGAATACAATAATTTACAATAGCACAATAACACAATGACAAGATGTATAAGTACAGAGGCATGTCAAATGGCCATCACAAAAAACAGACTAAACAGTAAAAGTTATATCCATAAAGACAAAAAAAAATACTATAACACGTTATTAAGATGATAAACAACGTCAGTACCCATAATATTTACGTCAAGACCATCGTGTATTAATTGTGAAGTTGATACGGAATATTTATCAGCAAGGTTTTGGTACCTTCCGATAAACTTTGTTAGGAAAAGGACGAGACGTTCTTTGACATTACCTTGCTTTATCAACTTTCTGCTCAAACTCTGTATACGTTTTACAAAGTCTGCGTAAGAGCTGCAAGCTCTTAAATATCGAACAAGTTTGGAAACGTATATCCCATATGCAGGTGAAATTGGTATAATGCTACTAAGATGGGCGAGGGGGAAATTAATAATTTCAAAATTAAAATCGTCTCGTTTGTAAGAAACTATCGTGACTGCCCTGATCGTGTTCAAATACATGCAAGTTTTGTTCATTGAACCTCAAATGTGCATTCCCTTCTACGATATACTTAGTTCAATTGGAATCAAAAGGAAAATGTAGGGGACAAAATCATGAACACCGCTGCATGAGTTGACCCCAGATAAATAAACAAAAATCATTGTTAGTAACTGGCTAGCTTTTCTATTAGATTTCGACTAGTTGAACATTTGGCCAACTAGTCTAAGAGAATAAGTTCACGAATGATCCATATTTTCTATTAATCTGGCCATAATACTAAAATTTCACTACGAAAAAGTAATGATATTACTATTAAAGCATTAATACAAATTAACTGCATTTTGGCACATCATATTAAAAATGACTGTCCTTATTCATTTTGACATCTTGTTCTTCCTTTTCATTACGATCTGTTTGTTAATCGTTCCATAAACTAGTTATAACATTTCTTTTTTATTTTCTTAAAGTAATAGACATTTTGTAGACTTGTCATGTGACTTCCATTACCGCGTGACCAAAATCTAGGCATCGTCACTTCCAACACATATTGAGCAAATGGGCAAAAAAAGTTTAATTTTAAGCTGCACAAAATATTTGGGAAGTTAAAATCTAATAAGTTGTCACCCTACCTCAGTCGTACGGAAATCAAGATTACGTACTTGCGGAACATAAATTACTTCTATACTACCCTACAGAATGACGATTATGAAAGTGTTTTAATAGAGCAGGGATACATTCGCGCCTTTTATCTGGTAAATGACGTCATAAAGGCGTGCGAAATTGACGATCTTTTCCGGTGAAAGACATGATTCCAGAAATGACGTATTCTCTGTTTGTTGTGTTCACGCATTGTTGTTAATATAACGGAAAGTAAGAGGTTTAGCTATACAACGAGATTTAATCCACCATTTTCTATATAAGAACAATTGATGAGAAAAATTATACACAGGTTGATATCCTGTTGAAATAAAACAAAATAAATCCAACTCTTTATTTGATAAGGTAAAAATAGCCAAGTTGGTTTATGTCAATTGCTTACATGTTTTTACGGGCTTTAAAAGTTTAATATAGGTGCATAATTTAGGACTTCTTGTATCTTTACGTGAATATTTTAAAACTATAATATTAAGCTTCGAGATATGTTAAAATATCAAAGAATATTTACTAAATAAAACTTAAAAGAAAAAAATATATAAAATCAGAAAAAAGGGGGTCCTTTTCCTATTTCCTACGGACTGGATTATCTGTACTTTCGTCTAATACTTATGTCAAAAAATAGTTTATTAGGTTACTAAACATTTGCGGTCTATTTCTACATAAAATATAGATACTGTTCACTAAATAACCATCATATAGTCAGTTGTTATTTTTGTTGACAAATTTACCATCATATAATATACATCCTAAAGTTAGGACCCTCTTAAGACCATCTAATGACACCACAACGGGCGTTCTAAAGTTGGGACAATTTATATTACTTTTCCTACGTTACGATATTATTGATAAACCCACTAAGGACATAGACACGGCATTAGATGATGTAAAGAAATGTTCTAGGACTAAGAGCGTTTCGATGAACAGGCCCCGGGTTATTACCAAAAACAATACTAAGTATCATTGCGGATTACACTGAATTTAATATTCATTTATTTTTATGTCCTTTTATATAATTCAGCATTGTTTTGGATAAGTAGAAATCCAAGATCGGTGAATATATCAATACTTTATTACAAACAATAAGTCTTTCAAGTTAAACTCAAAATCTAGACGACGTTCATCATCTCTGTCATCACGGGGAAGCTTATAATAATAATTCAGCTAGTCATCTGATATAATAGTATTCTTCAGCTGTCGAACTACACCTGGTAATTTGTGTTAGAAATCCGGTTGTTAGACTTATTCAATATCGGAATCAGTATTTGAACTAACCTCATTTTCATGTATATGGGAATTATTCTTCTGTCTATTCTATTTTAACACTCAAATATGTTATAGCTTCGCATTGATATAATATAGTGTTATTAACTGGCTGTTTGTGTGTTGGCCCTGTTATAAATTCGGGGTAAGCTGTATTCAGAGCCTCGAACAGCTGACCTGGCTTTTCGCATTCACGTCCATGGATTATTTCTTTTTCAACTTTGTATGGTGTATTTTTTTTATTTCTCGTCCAAGTTCTTCATCTTATGCTACTAAAATTCCTTTTATCTAGCAAATATAAAGTAGCTGGGAAGAATAAACCAAACAGTTTTACTATTCTGATGATTGATCAACGGAAATGAACCAGTGTCAATAATGCGCATAATGATACGTTTAAATTTAAGCAAGGCGTAAGAAAATTGAAACCGGAAGTGAACGTCCCGTATTAGCCCCATGTGACAATACGGCTTTTACCGTATTGGCCACCGTATTGCCTCTGTCCGAAAAGCAATATTAAATCTAATTTATATCGACAGGTCAACGTCATCAGTATTGCGTATGCTGAATTATCCGTTTTAGGGCTGATTAAATCGTATCATTTAATAAGTTTTAAATATTTAATCTATTCTAATCATTATTGAATAGTGATCATCACAAAGCGAGCATGACTGCAGTTACGTGTTCAGATTTTCAATAGTCAAATATTTTATTTTGAAGATACTCATATGCATAACCATAACATCTTTAAAAAAGATGTAAAACACAACCTGCTGAACCATTGCGAAAAATTAAATTGAATTGAAACTTGCGCTAATTTTACATCAATATCGTTATTTCCAACTGCGCATGTGTTTGCTTCTTTTTGTAACAAACAGGATTTACTGTTTCATTTTCTCAATATGGAAAAGGAAAAGGTATGTATATTGAAATTGTATTCCTACAAAAGTTTAATACTGTTTTAAACATTGACAAAGTCAAATTGTATCAGCGAAAATATTATCATTAAATAAGATTTAGATATAATCAATATTATGATATTATAACGGATAAAAATAAGATAAACTTTTGCAAATTAGGGCTCATACTAAGTTGATCCTTTGTAATTCCAAAATATGTTAGATTCCAAAGTACACTAATTTATTTATATGGCAAATACTCTTCTTTAATTATAATGTATTATTGTTTATCACAAACAGATAACTTTTATGATCAACAAAACTATTAAAGATAACTTTTAACTTTTTTTTTCTTTAGAAATAGCTTCATTTCAGTCATAGGTGAGTGTCTTTTGTGAATGGAAATTTAAAGATAAAAAAAACGTGTTAAAATATTGTCCAATTACTTTATAAGTAAACAAGGTAATGCAGTATTGCTGTGCCAAAAGTGATTTAATCCTAACATCCCTTTTTAAGGTCATTTGCTCTAATAACTATGTATATTAATTTATTTTCAAAGCAATTGACAGAATATTGTCCGATTAAACCAACAAATACCTTTGTTGCAAGTGTTATGCCATTTAAGGGTGTTAACCTTTTTTTTATTTAGTTACCAGGTCTTCGATTCTTCAACAAATTATGATTTGGGTAAAGTAGTTCAAAGTATAGTGGATAAAAAGGGTGTCGTCATAGCTCTAAAGACTTACAATTTAAGTTACTTTCAAGAACGCTTGTCGCTTCTAATACTTTTCCTGCTTCTACATGTATTGTCTTAAAATAACAGTTACATCAAATCATTTAAGTTTCGATTATTTTGATATTGAAGTTGGTGTTAATGTTACTATAAGGAAAATTTCAAAATTATAAATGAAAGAAAGCAAGGTGCATTATTGAATCATATATATCAAATTCATAAAATAGTATACTTAGTTTAATATAGAAAATTAATATATTAACAAGTTAAGAAGTATCGTAGTTGGTAACTGTTATATGATAAAAACATCTCAAGATATTCACTTGCAATACAATTGGTCATCTATGCTAATATAAGATATGCTTGTTCTTATATTACAGAATGTACAAAACATGTAGGCTTGACATGGACAATTTTGTATACGCTGCTGAGTAATTTAACCGAAATTAATGCGAACAGTTATGTTAATATTACGTTTAATTCATGATTTAATATTTTAGTCAGATGCTTACATAAATTATATGCTACTGGAACACACATTTATGTATGATGTAAGATAAGTGAATCCTGTACTGTGTTTAGTGACATGAAAACTTCCTTCGTCATAGTGGAAAACTTCTTACATGAATGTTTACATGTACGATCACGTGTTTAAGTTGACCGGGTGTCTCACATCATAGTGGAAGGTAAAATAGCAACAAAAAAATAATCGGTGTTAATCTTTAATTCAACATTGAAATATTGAGACACTGGTATATTTAATTTAAGTAAAGAGCATTAAGTGATAGATGGTTCTTTAAAGTACAGAATATGTTTCATTAAAGTCATATGAAATGAGTTTGATGTTATCTTAACATTATCGAAATTATTAAACTAATTTCTGGATATATATACTGAAATAGTCTTGTATGCGCATATATTTTTTTTTACATCTATTGTGAATCTATAACGTATAATCGAACAAATAATATTTCATTCAGTGGTTCTTGGTACCAAGCTAATCAACTTTTGAGTTTGTTACCGATCAACACAAATCACTGTGAACATGATAAAACGTAGTGAATTGAAAGAGCCATGATTTTTTGTTCCATGTGTTCCCAATTTTTTTATAAAACTTTTTTTTCTTAACAGTTGTTTTGAAATGGATAAAGTGTGTTTAATTGTTTGTTAAGAAATAGATATTACTTTCCACCAATTAGTACACGTTTGCTTACATTATTTCATACCGTATTTCATTTCCACTCGCATTTTGGCTGTGCTGTGGTCGTATTTCTAACGGAAGGTTTGGTAGTGAAGGTAACTGCATACGGCAAAATATGTGAGAATAAGTGTACGGGAAGACAATTTACAGCAGTTCATCTATAACAATTGTTATGGTATAAAGCGTTTTCTATTACAAGAAAGTACGCGTATATGCGTATATTTGCTTTATAATAACACTTACTTAGCTATTCAAGTATATAAAACAGATTTACTTATGACTTTAACTTACCCATGATTATAAGGGATACGACTCAGATAGTTGGATTGTAGGGTAAATTTATTGTTTTTGTTTTGTAAGAAAAAAAGAATACAGTGACCGCAGTTTTTCTTTTATTCTCTGAAAGCACAGAACAAAAATTATTCTTTGATATTTAGATTTTAAATTGTATCGATTAGTTTTATCTCTATTCACAAAAAAAAAATTTTCAACTTTGTATGGTGTATTTTTTTTATTTCTCGTCCAAGTTCTTCATCTTATGCTATTAAAATTCCTTCTATCTAGAAAATATAAAGTAGCTGGGAAGAATAAACCAAACAGTTTTACTATTCTGATGATTGATCAACGGAAATGAACCAGTGTCAATAATGCGCATAATGATACGTTTAAATTTAAGCAAGGCGTAAGAAAATTGAAACCGGAAGTGAACGTCCCGTATTAGCCCCATGTGACAATACGGCTTTTACCGTATTGGCCACCGTATTGCCTCTGTCCGAAAAGCAATATTAAATCTAATTTATATCGACAGGTCAACGTCATCAGTATTGCGTATGCTGAATTATCCGTTTTAGGGCTGATTAAATCGTATCATTAAATAAGTTTTCAATATTTTATCCATTCTAATTATTATTGAATAGTGATCATCACAAAGCGAGCATGACTACAGTTACGTGTTCAGATTTTCAATTGTTAAATATTTTATTTTGAAGATACTCATGTGCATAACCATAACATCTTTAAAAAAGATGTAAAACACAACCTGCTGAACCATTGCGAAAAATTAAATTGAATTGAAACTTGCGCTAATTTTACATCAATATCGTTATTTCCAACTGCGCATGTGTTTGCTTCTTTCTGTAACAAACAGGATTTACTGTTTCATTTTCTCAATATGGAAAAGGAAAAGGTATGTATATTGAAATTGTATTCCTACAAAAGTTTAATACTGTTTTAAACATTGACAAAGTCAAATTGTATCAGCGAAAATATTATCATTAAATAAGATTGAGATATAACCAATATTATGATATTATAACGGATAAAAATAAGATAAACTTTTGCAAATTAGGGCTCATACTAAGTTAATCCTTTGTAATTCCAAAATATGTTAGATTCCAAAGTACACTGATCTATTTATATGGCAAATACTCTTCTTTTATTATAATGTATTATTAACACTGGACACTTTTAATTTGCAAAACACTCATTTGCAAATCCGCCGCCGCCTCAAACAAGAGCTACAATATCATGTATATAACCAAAATGTGCAGAATTACATGGGATTCAATAATTTCATTGGTTTTCTACAGTTACTTTCATATTTATTTTGCAATTTGAATTATAAAAACATGGGATTTTCAATATCCCATGGGACAGGGCAAAATCCCATGGGATTTACCATTATCCCATGGGATTTTGGTTAAATCCCATGGGATTTTTTTTTGTCCCATGGGATTATTGTAGTCCCATGGGATATTTGTTGTCCCATGGGACAAAAAAAATCCCATGGGATTTTTATTATCCCATGGGATTTTTAATATCCCATGGGACAAATTAAAATCCTATGGGATTCTAATTGTAAATATATAGATATGAATAAACAGTAATGTGTATGTTACAATGTATTCTATTTGGTAGTAAATTATTATAAGATGAATCTTTTTAATTGAATATCTTTTTTTCTTGGGAAATGTTAATTTAGCATATTGTTCTTTAACTGTTCAAAACTAAACTTTTAAACAACAAAGCAGATAATGTAAGTATCAATATATGTTTATTCATGAATTATAGAATACTTTCTTGAAACACAATTATTTGCCATTTGAAATCAATAAAAACTCTATTGTTAGGCTTAACATACTAGTAGCTATTTAAGTAAATCTATTTTTTTCACAATATCCCTCAACACAAAACATAAATAGTTTCTTATCATCCAGCATTGATTGATGGTATAGTCCACTTTTTGGACATTCAGCACAGAACTTTGACATTATTGTGGTTTCAATATTTTTTTGAATTTAAAAGAACTTCAAATCATTGACTGAGTGATGAAAATAATAACTGATCCAACTTTTTTCTTTGAATTTATTCTGGTCTTGTTTCTATGTTTTCTCCATTTATTTTAGGTGGTGAATTTCAATCCTTCTGAAAAAGAACCAATAAAATCTAAAGTAATGGATTATACAACATTGTTTTCATACATGTAGCAATAATATGATTTTCAATAAAAATAGCTATGCGGTATGGATTTTACTGATTGTTAAAGGTTGTCCAGTGTCATCAGTTGCTAACGGCCTACATCCTTTGGTCTCTGATGGAGGGTTGTCAAATTAGCAATATACCACATCTTCCTATTCTAATACCAATAACAATCAATTAATTTATTCTTCTTTATAAAATTTGGGTATTTTCCCAAGTTATATACATAATATATATATATACTGTAAATTCAGAATTAATGCAAGTTTTTTTTTATTGCGAAAAATGCAACGGAGTTGTAAACGCAATAATTTAAACTCATATTATGAAATATTTTATATGGATTAAACAGGATTTTTCAAAATCGTAAAATTTAAAATCACATTTAAGTCTAAAATGACAGAATCGCAATAATAAATGCACGCAATAATTTATGAATTTTACAGTATAAAGATCAATGTTAAAAGTTAAAACTTTAGACAACTATAATAACTTTCCATTATTCACAAGAATTTGCAATATATTATACAAAATGCAGACAACAGAAACAATATTTCTTTAAGCTTTTGAAGTTCAGACAGATTTCAATTTGTGTTTTATTTCAATGAAAAAATACCTTGAACATATTGGAAATTATAACATTGATACAAACAAAATATGTATGTTTTATCCTTTTTTTTTTGTGTTGTTGGCTTGCTGTCTCATTTTAATATACATTTAAACATACATCAATAATCTTCTTCTTTATTAAAAGTAAAAATAGGATATTTTTGATTTTGATATCCCAAAACATTATAGTTCTATCACATAACTTATTACCAAGTTCAAAAACACCAATGTGTTTGATATTAATTTTAAGACATGTATAAATGTTCCAGACCATATCAGTATTCGGATCTTACTTTTATGGTCCAGAACTTACAGTCCCACCATATGTGTACAGTCAGACCATTTAAGTATACTTGTACTGTCTGGTACCAGCTCAACCAAACCTGTGTTTTTATTTTAACTGCAATTAAACTTTTTGTATTAATCTATTAAAGATTTCAGTTATGTTGTTCTGTACTGTACATTTGTTTGTAATAAACTTGACCAACTTCTTAAAATTGGGCAGACTGTATGCGTACAGTCCAAATACTTGTTTGTTCTGGAACATAAACATGATTAACAAGCATTTGGCAGGATGTCATGCTAAAATCCCATTAATATTAGTACTAAATTTTGAGTATATACATGTAAATCCACAAGTTACTTACTGAAATTCATGGTGAACACTCACCAAAAACTTACAATTTAGAGGAAAGACTGGAAAGATGAATGCACTAACACTATCAAAACAGAGCATAAAACTTACCGAAAAACAAGATGTTTTACATTTATCCAGGAGCAGGATAATTGAAAAGTTGTTTTTTTCTTTCTCTGCTGTCCATCATAAAACCTTTGAATTCATTCATGCAAAATATGAAAATCTGCAAAGCTCAACTTATCCACATTTTGAATTTTGAACTGCATACTTGTCCTTTTCATCTTGCTGACAACCTAAACATAAAAAAATGATAAAAACATAATTCTAGATTGATTTTGTGTTTTTATTTTTGTTGGTACATGTACAAACAATTTTCCCAACTTTAAAACGAAAACATCATCACCAAAGAGGAGGTCATACTAACCTCCGAAATATTTAAACAAACCGAAATTATTACTTGATTAAGATCTTGTCGTAAATTAATGGCATAGATACTCTTATTTTTGAAAACTTGATGTCTATTGCATACTTATATTCCTTTGTACGAAAATCAAATCAAATATATTTTTACGAGAGTATGCATATTAAGATGGATTCCATGGACTTTAATGTAAGCATGATTAATTTTAAAGTCACTGACAGTTTTTCAGCTCTATGTGTACATTTTGAGAGAATCTTGCAATACTGTATATTCTGATATTCAGAACTTATTGTGAGGTTTTTATTAATACAACTGAAAGCTGTATCTCGTTTTCATTTCTGATACATATTTATGAGCTGAAGACCAGTGCCGAATTTTTCTCACTGCATTGAAGACCCATAGGTGACCTTCGGCCGTTGTCTGCTCTTTGATTGGGTTGTTGTCTCTTTGTCAAATTCCCAGTTTCCACTTCCCATTTTATATCATGTATGCTGATTTTTCTCAAATAACAATATTCAATCATGCAATTTTGTCTATTATTGAAAATACGATAAGCAAAAATAAATGCACAAAAAATTTAACATTGTTATATATATGTAAAAGACTTTTTTTTAAATTCAAAACAGTTGCCTACACTGTTAATTTGCTTGTTTGATTTCATATTTTTAAAGCCTTTATAGCTAGCTAGATGGTATGCCGGGGTGGATCCAGCCATTTTAAAAAGGGGGGTTCCCAACCCAAGACAAAGGGGATGATCCTATATTCATTTGATTTGTTTTATTGTCTCATACAAGAATATATATGGTTTGACGGTGGGGATCAGGGATCCTGAAATTTTTTCACCTAACCACTGGATGACAGGGGATCTCAACCATTTAAAAGTTTCTCAAACATGTGGGGGTGGGGGTGAACCCCATGGACTCTCCCTATATTTCCTTTGATTTGTTTTATTGTTCTATACAAGAATATATAAATATGGTTTAGGGGTGGGGATCTTGACCGTTTACTAGTTTTCAAACTAGAGGGGGTGGGACTTCACTTTTATTTTATTTCATTATTAATTTTATTGTCCCCGACAAGAATATATATGGTTTAGGGGTGGGGATCTGGATCGTTCACAAGATAATAGCACATTCTCAAATTGAACAGAGTGGGGTAACCCCAAAGACCTCCTTTTAATTTCATTTGATTTGTTTTATCGTCCCATTCAAGAATATATATGGTTTAGGGATGGCGGCCCGGGATCTGGACCGTTTACAAGATAATAGCATATTCTCAAATTGAAAGGGGTGGGGATTACCTCCCATGGACTCACCCTCCCTTCTTTCTTCCCCCCGAAATACCTTTTAATAAGCCCCAATGCACAGATAGTTCACAGTATTTTCCCTTAATTTACACTAAAGAATATACACTATACAGGTGTAATTTTTTTTTAAAAAGATAATACAACTGAAGACCACCATGACCACAGTGGTGGATCCAGAATTTTTCATAAGTGGGGCCCACCGACTGCCTAAGAGGGGTCTGCTCCTGCCATGACTCAGTGATTCCATATATAATCAAGCAATTCTTTTCCCAAACAGGGGGCCCTGAACTCCTGATTCCCCCTTTTTTTTTCCTCATTTCAATCACCCTGATATAAATTTAGTTTTATCACTTACAATAGGAATGGTTTGAATTCCCCAATAATTCTTATATACCATTAATATCAACATATTTCATTTTTGATAAATGAAAGGCAAAAGTTTTCTATGGGTAGAAATGGATAGTGGGAAGCTTTCAGATTCACACCATGCCGGTGGCTGTGTTCAAAGTGCTGGGTTTTTATGACCCTCGTTGTTTGCGGACTAACTATTTATGCCAGTGGTGGATAATAGTGTGCGTGCATTAATCTTCTATACCTTCTTTATCAATATATTCAAATACTGACGGCAAGTGTTGTAATGATGTATCAATGTCTTTTTGAAATCACCGTGCTATTTACATGTGGGATCGAGAATGCAGGGGAAGGAAACTTGTCAATTATGTTTATTTCTAAGCCAAAATAAAATGAGCCGCCGTAAAATTAACCTTGGGTAATAACAGTGCATGTAAGGCTCGTCTCGGAGGGGTGTCTTTTTTTCTGTCTTCTTTTTATGCCCCACCTACGATAGTAGAGGGGCATTATGTTTTCTGGTCTGTGCCTCCGTTCGTTCGTCCGTTCGTTCGTCCTGTTTCAGGTTAAAATTTTTGATCGAGGTAGTTTTTGATGAAGTTGAAGTCCAATCAACCTGAAACTTAGTATATATGTTCCTTATGGTATGATTTTTCTAATTTTAATGTCAAATTAGAGTTCTTACCCCAATTTCACGGTCCACTGAACATAGAAAATGATAGTGCGAGTGGGGCATCCGTGTACTGGGGACACATTCTTGTTTTAGTTATATTTTTAATAACTTACACTTTTTTCCATTATTCTCTTTCTTTCACTATTCTTTATTCCTTTTTTTTTCTTTGTCCTTTGTTCTCTATTCTGTTAATTAACATCCATACCCTCTTATGTGTATGTGGACTTACTGTAGTTTATTTTTTAGTTCTGGCAGAGATATTAGATACAATATATATGTCTCTGGTTCTGGTATTATGCGATAAGTCAATTTCTTTTTCATGCAGTGTCATGAAATATAATGGTTTTATGCATATCAGCCAAGATTGTGCGCAACATTTTAATAAACAATTCAACACTATATACACGTTATGTGAATTTTATTAAAATCGATGAAGAACATGAATTTGGCAGCTAGTGCCCCTTAAACAGGTAAAGTTCAATTAACAAATTCTGATCTACTGGCATTCAACACCAAATTACTTACTTGCTGTATATTGATAAATGTGATTGTATATTGTCAATACCTCAACATCGAGAATACGTCATGTGAGGTGTTGGTCGCTACGTTTGATACGGGGTCAAAGGTTGCGGCTTCGAGACAGAGAAAAACATCCAGGTAAAAAGTGTAGAATTTTGTTTTTGAAAATTTGAGTTGTAAATTTTCCTAAAAAGTACTTAATTCCGTTCATCTAATTGTAAATTTTCCAAAAAAAAGTACTTATTTCCGTTCATCTATTATGGGTATAAACTAAACTGAACAAGAAAAGTATTAGTAAACAGACAGAAAGTCCGACGTTGAATTAATTATTTTACAATTAATTGTTTAAATATATGAGAGAATGTTTTAGGCGAATTTTCTTTAATTACAGATAAATGTATTTTAGGTTCAGGAAATGATTTATTCTTCGGGTACGTCTAAACAACCGCTCAGGACCTCCTGAGTGCACTCAGGACATACAAAGTGCACTCAGGACCCATTACCGTAATCATATCTGCACACATGATGGATGTTTATATTCGTTATACGCTTCTTATTTTAGAGTTAAATTTTGGTAGAAGTTGAAATCGCAGGGGCGGATCCAGCCATTTTAAAAAGGGGGGGGGTCCTAACCCAGGGCAAAAAAAGGGGGGGTTCAACTACATGTCCCCATTCAAATGCATTGATCGGCCAAAAAAAGGGGGGTTCCAACCCCCCCCCCCCCCGGAACCCCCCTCCCCCCTCTGGATCCGCGCCTGAATCGAACTTAGATAGATATGTTAATTCTTATAAAATAATGAGGGCACGTGTCACTGATTACACAACTACTGAGCCATGAATTATCCAATCAACAAAATTGATTGGATTATCTTTATTGTTTTTTAGGAATTGTATTGTTTAGTTCAGTTTTACCTTTAACATGAATTTGCATATAGAAAAAATAAAACATATATCTCATTCGATGTGCTTTTTCAGTTTATTTTTCATGATGACGGGTAAATTAATTTGTTGTGTTTTGCAGTTCACGAATAAAGAAAATTATTTTATAGTTGCGTTTTTTTTTTCTGTAACAAGTTCGATTTTTGTTTTTCAGTGTGATTCTTTTCTCTATCTCTCTCTCTCTAAATCAAGTTTTTAAACAAACACAATGTTGACTGAATATCAAATTTTATTACATTTGTATATCTTTATTCTCAACAAACCATTATACAAGAGAAGACAATTATGTACAATATTCAGTTTAACCAAGTTGGTTTAACCTTAACGGAAATCTGTGCACGAAGACTTAGTCGTGGTTTGAACGGATTTCGTGTCAATAAACTGTCTTCGAAATAGTCTTTCTTTGTTAATGTTTGTGTCATTTTGGTCTTTTGTGGATAGTTGTCTCATTATCAATCATACCACATCTGTAATGGCCTGACCATTAAGTTTAACCGACGATTGGGCTCAAGCAACAAGACTATCAGGTGCTGATAATTTATTCTTAAACCAATCTAACAAATGGTAAAAAGCTGAAAAACAAATAAAATACAATTTTACAATGTGTTCAATTAATGTTATTATAACGAAATGTCAAAGGTAATTGATAGCACAGTCCGTTGAATGCGAGAAAATGTTGTACTTTCAAGAACAGATAAATTCCAGGTATTTCACGGAGAAAAGGTTCAATCATACGAAAGGCAATTTGAAGGCTTCAAAAACAATGTTGTAAAGTTAACTCACTCTGTGGTTAGCCACGAATTGTGTCCTAGATGACGTTTGTCCTTTGAAAAGTTCTCCAGAACTGCTATGACCTTGCAATGTCCAGTTTGAGAGAGGGAAAGGTAGCGACGGTACGATGTTTTAACGTTAAAGATGAATAATCCTCCTAGACTGGAACACATAAGTAGATTAAGAATATAATCAAACGAACTATATAAATTACAGAACGGTGTAACAGAATACTCCCCGTCTGATGTCTATCTGATATCACTTTTCCATAATTTTTTCGAATATGAATACAAGATTTACACAAATGAATTAATCCCAATATAAATTGAATATATACAGGTGAAATGTCCACTATTTCGTGTGAGAAATATCGGATCTAAACGATTTTTCACTATAAAAGTTCCTAATAAGTACGTTCCACGTGAAACTGGGTAGGCACAGTTTCTTGTCCTTTAGAAGAAGGGTGTCTCGGACGACATTGTTGTGTTCTGTAGAATGTTCTATTACTGCTGTATCGATAATGGGAACTGTTTTCTCCAACGTAGTTAGACGGCGATGACGATCGACGACAGATCGAAGTATAACAAGAGTTAGTAGTTGGTTGTCTTCCGATTTGGCGATATGACACATCTTTGTGAGTATCAGACGAAATTAGGCGTTTCGTCATAACGTTCAATCCTGCAGATCTAGTCGCTCTATCTGTAGAGTGGCGTCCTCTATGTTTGATCTTGTCGTAGTAATGTCCAAGAAAGGGTGTTACTCTGTGACGATGTCCAGATAAGACTACTGGTTCCTTTTCACTTATATTCAAGTCAGATTTGGCAATACTGCTTCCTCCTCGTAGTAGACGTTTCTCATGCAATGGCAGATTGAGATTGGCAATAGGTCCTTCTTTCGGAATAGGTTTGTGAATGCTATTGATTTCCTCTCCACGAACTTTAAGTTCTGTTGATTTCGGATTGAAACTTTCTTTATCTATAGATTTTTCTATAGAAGTCACAGATTTTGCTTTTAGTGACGCGAGTGATGTCCCTTTAGATGAATTTGTGCGTTTACCAGGCTTGGTACTAGGTCCTGTACATTCAAGGGATTGTATTGAATGCGATTTAGCGATCTTGGCATTCGAATGAAAGTTTTTGTCGTTAGACTGAACAACAATTGGATTATTGTCCTTAACGGCTATTTCCGGTCTTGAGGCAAGACGTTGTTTTGATTCCGTGATTGAAACGTAAGTTATCTTTGTGTTGACTTCAATAGGAGAAGTTTGCTTGTCAATGTATGTATTTCCAATTATGACCCAACCAAGTCTCAACTTTTGGGCAAATGGAGTTCGGGATGGTCCTAGGCGTTGTTCAAGGACGTGGTGTGCCTCTATAAGGTCCCTTCCAATAAGGAGAAGAATTTGACAACGTTCCTCTATTGGTGGAATGCTTCCTCTGAGTTCTTTCAGATGAGGATGATGCATTGCAACTTCAGGAGTAGGAATTTCGTCTCGATGATTGGGAATATTTTTACATTCAATTAATGTAGGCAGATCAAATTGTACGTCACTATGTACAGATTTTATGACGAAATCTTTTCCTCTTTTCCCGGAAGTAGCTACTCTGCCGGAGCATGTCGTAAGAGAGTAGTTTTCAGGTTTCTCCCGAACGTTAAACAGACTGAAGAATTCAGGCGAGGCAAGAGACCGGTTGCTTTGGTCGTCAATAATGGCGTACATCCTGATAATTTCGTTTGTCTTGTCCTTGTGGTACACGTCCACAGGTAATATCTTGGCACAAGATTTCTCGCTCTTATGATCTTTGTAGATCTCTGTGCAGATCGAACTTACAGAGGTTAACTTTGTTTCAGCTGACTCTGTCTGCTCCCCGCCGTAGGCTTGTCTGGGTGAGCTAAACTGGGAACTTTCAGATTGTTGTGGTCTAGTGATGTGAAGTGCTGTGGTATGTTGTTCACTTCCACACTCGTTACAACTGATACTTGCGTTGCAGTCCCGACTTCTGTGTGTGGTTGACTCACAACACTTGTAGCACACATTGTTTTGTCTTAACAGTTCCTTGCGTTCCTCGATTGGTTTGGCTCGGAATGCTCGGCATTCATTCAAGGTATGCTTTGTCTTGTGTAGGATACACAGATTTTGTTGTTGACTGCTGTCTTCAGTTTGCTGTTCAACAGCCGTCTTATGGACGTTGACTTTAGAGTACGTCTGAGGTGTGAACCTTGGCGTAGAGTCTTTTGTATTTGGTGTTACTTTTGATCCAAAGATGAACCCAGGATCGTTCTTAATTTTGCTCATTTCCCTGATGAAGGCAGAGAATTCTGTGAATGGCGGAAAGGCAACTTCATATTTGGACTTGTATCTTGAAGCCCTTGTTATCCACTTTTCTTGGAGTCCGTATGGTAGTTTTTCCACAATAGGATTTATACCGGACGAAGAATCGAAATAAGCAAGCAAACATCCCAGCTTGGGATTTTCCTTGTGATATTCGATTTCTGATAGAATATCAGACAAGTCATAAAGACGTGCGTTATCTTTGTTCGTCAAGGTAGGAAAATTGACGAGTTTACTCGTGATAGAGGCTTCCAACATTTCTGGAGCACCATATCGCTCATCCAGTCTTTGCCATAACCTCTGTAAGCCTCTAGTAGGGTTGTTGGCATTTGATGCCCTAATACTCATGGCATGTTTACCAGACTCTGGCCCTAGCCACTTTATCAGTAGGTCTATTTGTTCCGAGTCAGAAACTTGTAATTCGTCTATGACGTTTTTAAAGCTTGCTTTCCATGTATGGAAGGATTCTGCCCGATCGTTAAAGCTTGTTAATCGAGAGAAAAGCAGGTCCTTACGCAAGAGAAATCTAGTAATCTCCGATGTTGGGTTGATTTGTTGCTGGTGTGCAACAGGGATCTCTTCTATTACGCCTTGTTTTTGGTGTGAAACAGGGATCTCTTCTATAACGTCTTGTTTTGTGCTTAAGACAGGGATCGCTTCTTTACTACCCTGTTTTTGGTGTTCAGCAGGGATCTCATCTGAAAGGCCTAGTTTTTGTATGCCGGTTACTAATCCCAGATCTGGGATAAAGGTAACTTCCGGTGACTTATAATTGGAAGGCAAGACAGCAGATGTCTGTGACAGCAAGTTCTGTGCCACGGATGGCACGAACGCTGGTGCATCGTGACTCAGCTCGATCTTAACAGGAATTTGTTTTTTCCTTTGAGGTTCTGTTACTTCCTTTACAACAGTTGATACAGGAAGTTTATTGACGAAATCTTGCACGCGCTGGAGCGGGTTTTCCTTTTCGTCAGGGAGATCGCTATACGCTTGGCTATCATCGTATTCCAGGATACGAGCCTCGGCTTCTGCGGCTGCAGCTTCTCTCTGTGCTTCAAGAAGGTTAAATTTGGCTTTAAGTTGGGCCTTTTCTCGGCTTACTCGTGCGGCTTCTTGTTGCATTTGAGCCTTCCTGCGCATAGCCTCTTGTTCTAACTGAACTGTTCTCTGTGCGGCCTCCTGAGCGACTTCTTGTTCCATTTTTGCCTTTTTGTGTGATGCTTCCTGTTCCATTTCAATTTGTCTGAACAGGGCTTGTTCCTCTAACATTGCTTCCTGTTGTAGGATAATGGCATGTTTTTCTACAAAGGCTATTTTAGACTTGGCAGCCTCTGCCTTGGCACGCTTTCTCCGTGCTAGGCTTGACATGTCTGACACGTTAGAGCTACCACTGCGTGAGGTTTTCTTACCTTTTGAGGTCTTTGTTTTAGTGGATTTGGCCTTTGTTAGGGCGAGGCGATGCTCGTGTAGTTTTTCCATAACAAGTTCCACTTTGGACAGACGTAAATCCAAAGAGAGTTTACATGCATCAATTTCTTTTTGACTCTCCAATGTTCTGGTCCTTTTCAGAAATTCTAGGTATTCATCTGTGAGCCTACGATAATTATTGCAGGCTTTAACAAGTTTGTCCTGGACTGTTAGGAGTTGCTGGAGATCGTTAGGAGGCGTTGTTACTTCCAATAACTGGGATTCAATGTCTGCCCAGAGAGCCTCTAGTTCCTGACAGAACTTGTCACGTTTTTCAGTGAAAGCTCCTTGTCCTTTTTCCGTGAGGTCACGTACTCGCCTAGCCTCGGGAGTTTCATCTGACTGTGATGTATTAGACGGATTTTCTAATAGTTCAGGGACATCTCCTTCTTGGGGCTGAATCTCTTCTTGTTGTTCCTCATGACTGGGATCCATGTTGACTCAACGTTGTTAGTTTGCTGTCGAGTATACACAAGCTATGTAGTCCACTGTCAGTGTAAAGGTATGTAAGTTGCTACGTTGTCGTTCCTTGTCTGGATATGTAAAGACAGGTTGTCGTCAATTTACTGTACGTCAAGGGATGACGCGTACATGCAGGGCTCAACAGGTAGGTTGCTGTGTAGCTGTGGAGTGGCGTTATCTGTGAGACACAACAGGCAAGTTGTAGACTTTTTACTGTAATGGCCTGACCATTAAGTTTAACCGACGATTGGGCTCAAGCAACAAGACTATCAGGTGCTGATAATTTATTCTTAAACCAATCTAACAAATGGTAAAAAGCTGAAAAACAAATAAAATACAATTTTACAATGTGTTCAATTAATGTTATTATAACGAAATGTCAAAGGTAATTGATAGCACAGTCCGTTGAATGCGAGAAAATGTTGTACTTTCAAGAACAGATAAATTCCAGGTATTTCACGGAGAAAAGGTTCAATCATACGAAAGGCAATTTGAAGGCTTCAAAAACAATGTTGTAAAGTTAACTCACTCTGTGGTTAGCCACGAATTGTGTCCTAGATGACGTTTGTCCTTTGAAAAGTTCTCCAGAACTGCTATGACCTTGCAATGTCCAGTTTGAGAGAGGGAAAGGTAGCGACGGTACGATGTTTTAACGTTAAAGATGAATAATCCTCCTAGACTGGAACACATAAGTAGATTAAGAATATAATCAAACGAACTATATAAATTACAGAACGGTGTAACAGAATAACATCTTCTTTTTTAAAATTTCTCGCTACTACAATCTAACTTACATATTTTTTAGAAATAATTATACCCAAAATATCATAATTTTAAAAAAACGGAGACGAAAACGGAGACAAGTTCGTTTTCAGAATTTATTTTCGCATTGAAATTCGTTTCAGGCTTGTAAAACTGGACAAAACGACTTTAATTAGAGAAAAAAAACTTAATAAAAACGGATTTCTTAAAACATTCGTATAACTCAAAAATAAAATTCCTGGACAAGTTCGATAAAAATGAGAAATAACATCTAACTACATGTATATGAGTTTGATTGTTTGAAAAGTACGGCTTTTACCGTTTAGAACGGATTCCATATACAAAACTTTAATTAATATAAATTCTTTTAAAGTATGAACATTTATAATTATTTCCCTTTTCAAACTCGTGCAAAGAATTAATTACTGGTCCAGGACATGTAAATAAAATTAAGAATAAAACTTAAAAATTTATGGAACGAAATTTTAATAAAAGACGAAAATCTTAAAACATCGTGATATTCATTCTAGACGTCACAATATTACTTCCCGCATGGTCACACTGTACTAACAACACAATGTATAAAACAACAATAAAGATAATCCAATTATTTTTGTTGATTGGATAATTCATGGCTCAGTAGTTGTGTAATCAGTGACACGTGCCCTTATTATTTTCTAAGAATTACAAATTCTACCAAATTTAACTCTAAAATAAGAAGCGTATAAAGAATATATGCATCCATCCTGTGTGCGATGACTATAAAGGGTCCTGAGTGCACTTCGTATGTCATGAGTGCAATCAAGAGGTCCTTCAAGCGGTGTTTAGACGTACCGTTATTCTTCTGGAAGCTTCAATTTTTTCTTATCAATAACTTTTACACAAGGAGACATTTGTTTTTTTGACAGCATGAACCCCAGTTAATGAGCAAACACAAATTAAGAACGAAAATCGTTTACAATTAAATTTTATAGAAGGAAAAAAGGGGGGGGGGTAATAAATAAATTTTATTTACGCTCACATACTTTTAAACAGATTTGCATATGTAAGCTCTCTATAGTTAATGTTAAATTATTTCAGGAGTTTTGAAAAAAAGAATATTATATACAGTTTAATTTCGACTAAAATAGTGATTCTTTTTATAGATTTGGTACCTCAGTTTCGACTCAACATTTCATTTTGAATTGTTAGATGGCAAACTCTTTAGGCGAATATTGTATCTGTTCTTTATTTAATTATGGTGTTATTGGCGATAATATTCATTATAACAAGGCCTTGTACAAATCCTTGATTATAGAATGTTTGGTAATATAAAAAGACGAAAGTAGACAAACCCTAATTATGCAGGGTTTCACAAGTTGATCTCCAAGCGGCCCACATTTAACATATAATAAGATCTATATTTTTCAACGTTTTCAAAATGAAATAACTTGAATTGAAAATTTCCCAACTGTGAAAATTTGTTATTTCTAAACGTCTTTAATTATTATTTCGGAAAAAAAAATTATTTAGCATATTCATATATTTTCATAATTTTTTTCCGAGGAAACCTTTTTTTTGCAAAGTTTACTTCTATATGTTTTTAACCATCACCAGCGACTTATTCTCTGCCATCACCAATTAGTCCTAATTATTAAAGATCAATTGCCCAAATTCAAATGATGATTGGTATATCGTATTGAATATGACCATCGGTCATCCGTGACGTATCCCAAATAACGACGCATGCCGATAGATAGATCATAGTTTATTAATTAGCGTCTCGCAATTTAAATTTCATCAAGGGGACTTAATTAAACCAGTTACTATACAAATCTTGAAAAAAACGATGTACATGTACTTTTTAATATTTTTAAAACAAATTACGAAAACGTTTAGTGTAAAAATCACCGAATATAAATGTTTCTTTCTTGCAGGTTTTGGCATTTGTAAATAACATTAACGTTTTGGAATTCTAATGCAAAAGACAGTCGATTCAAACTGAAATAACTTCTTTAAAGATGGTTTGATTTTTTCAGAGACACATGTATTATATATGTCTCAATACATGTATTATATGTTTCTGATTTTATCAAAACAAAAATTACAAAATTATAAAATATGTTAGTTATCGAATGTATACCCTGAACTCTTACTATTATATATACATGTCCTAAGTTACTTAATGTCCTGTGTGCAACCAGGAGATCCTGAACGGTTTTTAAACGTACCATTATTTTATATGCATATATTCAAAGCTGTTCTTAATTATATGCATACTAGGTATCAGTGGCGGATCCAGGGGGAGGGTTTCGGGGGTTGGAACCACCCCTTTTTTTGAACGATCAATGTATTTGAATGGGGACATATGGTTGGAACCACCCCCTCCCCCTTTTGTCCTGGGTTGAGACCCCCTTCTTTTCAAATGGCTGGCTCCGCCGCAGAGGTATATTTATATATATATGTGTGTACCAGCCCCCCTCCTAAATCTTGGGAAACAAATGGTAGATTATATAGGGAATCACGGAAGCATGACTGGACGTGACCCCTCTAAGGCAGTCAATGAGTCCCCACTTATGAAAATTTCTGGATCAACCATTGCTTAGTTCTAGTTATCTTAGGTCCTAGTGTGAAATAATGCCAATAGGTCTTTTAAAACACATCTTTATTCATACATGTATATATACGTTTTCTCACGGATTTGTTCATGCAATATTGGAATTATGTTTACTCAATGCGCAATTACTGAACGGTTTATATTTGCTACTTTTCTTTTTAATTTCATATAATTATTTTTTGATTTTTTTTCTTCGAAAAATTAGTGGTGTTGAAATAGGGAATGGACACAGATACCTTATCACATTTAACCAAAGAAATGTTGTATAATGTCATCAATCTGTATTACACGTAGACAGGATGTTCTCTAGAAAACTATACGTTATACACACCCGAGAATACACGCACTGTCGTAATGGAAAATTACTGTATGTTATAGTTACCTGTAATCAGCTTTGCAACACCATGTCATGACAGTTCAAAAAGATTTTCTTCAAATCAAATTGGAATATTCATTTTTTCTGTAAAATTTAAAACTTTAAAAAGTAGACTTTGACAAAATTATGAAATAGAAAGAATTGAACAATTTAAAATAGTATTTTAACAAAGATTTAGATATAATTTTACAACGATCCTTAAAAAATAACCAAACAAACGTTGAATCAAACGATATGAACCTACGCAGTTTTATATTAAAATACTGACACACACCAGTTTGCCATCTCAGTATGCAAGGCAAGGGTGCTTGGTGAGGTGCTGGAACTTGATGTACATGTATCATTAAGTTAATACAGTTCTGTTAGTATTGACTGCCTTTTTACAGAGACTTTCTATTCTTACTGTTATCAGTTAGTATCTATAGACGGTTCCTGGCTTAGAATGATTCTCTGCTCAGCAAATGGTGCGTAATTAGCATTTGAATCAAATTTCTTGTAGAAGTAAAAAACACAAATTAATGTATTTGACAACTTTATTCAGGAGCACAGTCTATATTATCCGGCGTAAATAACTTAGAGATTTATGTGGAAGTTTACTCTGCTGCTCGATCTATGCTAATCGATGTTCCAGTATATTTCATATTTATATTTATTCGTGAGGCCTCGTCATCGTTTATATTCACTAAAAGCACAGTCGCCTAAATATTTTATATGGCGAAAAAATTGCGAAAATTGGGGGAAATAATATATTTTTAGTAGCATTATTATTTTAGAATCTTAAGAGGTTGCTTGCAAATTTAACTCTAAAATGAGAAGTGTATGACGATCTATAACGAATATATACATCCATCATGTGTGCAGATACGACGGCGACTATATAGGGTCTGCCATGAGTGCACTTTGTATGCCCTGCATGTGTGCACCCAGGAGGTCCTCCTGAGCGGTGTTTAGACGTACCGGGAAAATCTTATCTGATTCAGGATCAATTCATCGGTTACACTCCCCTGTCACCAGTGATTCTTTTTTGCTGACATTCTGAAAAAGTATTGTGTAGTCCCTGTGTAAGTGTTGACTCTCAACTTGCACATGTGATTTTTTAACACTCCCTGGACTTCTGCAAAAACAGAAAGTCACAGGACATTCCGACAAAAAGTCACAGGACAAAAAGTCAAACACATGTCAAACTCAGGCATAAAGTAACAAAGTTAATAGGACAAAAAGTCACAAACAATTTGTTGACAATTGATTGAATATAAATGAAAAAAAGATTTTGAAATATCTTCTTTTTATTACATATATTCATTTTTAATTTTAGGAAATTGTTCATAATATAAAAAGAAGATGTGGTATGATTGCCAATGAGACAACTGTCCACAAGAGACCAAAATGACACAGACATTAACAACTAGAGGTCTTTACGGCCTTCAACCATAAGCCAATATAAAGAAGGTATGGTATGATTGCCAATGAGACAACTGTCCACAAGAGACCAAAATGACACGGACATTAACAACCATAGGTCACCAAACAGCCTTCAACAATGAGCAAAGCCCAAGGTAAAGCCCATACCGCATAGTCAGCTGTAAAAGGCAATCATACTATATCTTTTTTTTTTATATTTACATGTTAAAAAATGCGTGCAAATGTAATCAAAAGCTGCACACAAACGTAATGATTTTTGTGCGCAAATGTAATGGTAATGTGCGCAAACCTAATGCACTGATTTATTTGTTTTTAATAAATTTTAATTTAAAGTTGCTACATCATGTTCATGTATAAAACTTCAAGAAAAATACAAAAAGAGTGTTTTTCTTGTTCAAAGAAAAATAATCTCAAAACTAAATTGTGACTTTTTGTCCTGTGACAGTGTGTGACTTTTTGACTGTGACTTTCTGTCCTGCATTCAGATTGAATAGGGGAGTTTGGTTGACCCCGCCTCCCTCTATCTGAGACTACTATCTCAGTGATGAGCTTTATGTTTCATGTACAAATGTATTGTGCTTGTCATATATATGTATTTCGGATAAAAGCTCTACAGACCTTTAATATGTTGTATTGTTATATGTATAACCGACAATAAATAAATAGCCCCTAACAAGTAAGAATTAGGTTACTTCTTTTTGTTTTGACATCTTGCATGGGTTTTTATAGCCCGTATTAAAATTATGCCCCCACTTTAAAAAAGGGGGGGGTATACTGTTTTACCCCTGTCTGTCCATCCATCCTTGCGTCAGTCAGTCCGTCCGATGAATATTTTTCGTCTCATTTTCCTTAGGAACTATAATAGAAGGATTTCTGAAATTTGGTTTCGGGGTTAAATAAGTCAGCTATACCGTGTGATGCATTTTCAGATTCATCACTCGACAACTTCCTGTTTTCCCAACACTTGTATGATTTTACACATGATAGCCAAGTTGAAAGTTGAAAACTAACAACCTAATTTATGTACAAAAAAATTGAAAAACAGATATGTTACACATAAACAAACGACAATCACTGAATTATCGGATCCTCACTTGGAACAGGCACAACCATAACAAATTGGCAGGGTATAAGGAACTTTGAAAATATTTAGTTTTTGTGGTTTGGTCAATTTTCCGGATACTGTAAGCAATAAGGCCCCTTTATTTAGTGAATGGAATAATTGTAAGATGCACATATCTGTCTGCCATATTTTATATGAACTTGACCTCATTTTCATGGTTCATTATCATGGTCAATGAAACACTGCATTGTTTTGTCAGTTTATCATATGTTTAAAGTTACAGGTAGATTATATTTGGTAGATATGAAACAATTGTAAGGTGTGCATGTCTGAATGGCAGATTCATATATAAACCATGACCGCATTTTATTGTTCTTTGGTCAATGATAAGTTTTCTTGGTTTTGTCATTTTATCAGGCCACATTTAAAAGAATGTCTGTTTCCCCTCCCCGGGTCTACCCTTTGTAAACAGACCAGGAAGGCAGGTTTTTTTTAGCTCACCTGACCTGAAAGGTCAAGTGAGCTTTTCTCATCACTTGGCGTTCGTCGTCTGTCGTCCTGCGTCCGTCGTCTGTAAACTTTTACAAAAATCTTCTCCTCTGAAACTACTTGGCCAAATTCTACCAAACTTGGCCACAATCATCCTTGGGGTATCTAGTTTAAAAAATGTGTGGCGTGACCTGTCAAACCAACCAAGATGGCCACCATGGCTAAAAATAGAACATAGGGGTAAAATGCAGTTTTTGGCTTATAACTCAAAAACCAAAGCATTTAGAGCAAATCTGACATGGGGTAAAATTGTTGATCAGGTCAAGATCTATCTGCCCTGAAATTTTCAGACGAATCGGACAACCTGTTGATGGGTTGCTGCCTGTGAAATGGTTATTTTAAGGAAATTTTGCAGTTTTTGGTTATTATCTTGAATACTATTATAGATAGAGATAACTGTAGACAGCAATAATGTTCAGCAAAGTAAGATCTACAAATAAGTCAGCATGATCAAAATTGTTAGAGGACCCCTTAAGGAGTTATTGCCCTTTATAGTCAATATTGAACAACTTTTCGTCATTTTTGTAACTTGTATAAAAATCATTTCTAAAACTACTTGGCCAAATTTAACCAAACTTGGCCACAATCATAATACTAGGGTACTTATTTAAAAAAAAAAGTGTCTAATGACCCCGGCTACCAACGAAGATGGCCGACATCAGTAAACACATTAACAGGTGAGCGACACAGGCTCTTGAGAGCCTCTAGTTTTTTTTAACTGGATGTGATTGTCATAGCATGGTCACATGAATGGTTTGACTTGTCCAGTCCAGGCCACTTATCAGTTGTTTGTGCTCAATTTGAGTGTATTTATTTAGATTATCAATCCTTCTGCTTTCAAGTGCTTTCAAGCACTTTCCAAAAATGGAAACAAATTATTTTCAGGAAAAAAATAATTTCGATTTTTTTGTGGAAAATAATTTTTTGACCCGGGCGCTTATTTTTGACCCGTGTGGGGGGAGGGGAAATAAACATTATTTTAATTTTGGCCTTAGATTTTTAAGCATAGGTCTACTTGTTGTATGGAATGACTACAAGGTATCATATAAAAAAGATGTCTGCCTGCCAAGGTTAATTTTACTGTGACCTCATATTCATAGAATAATGATAATATTCATGATATTGAACAGCAAGAATGATGAGTAAGTTGATGTTATATACAAATAAGACAAAATTTTCAGTTGCCTACTAATTATGTAATACATGTAGTAGTTATTTTTGTCATTAAATGATGTTTACCCTTTTATGTGTAGGGCAAGAACATGAAAGATAAAGGGGAAACTATAAACAGAAGAAATTATCAACAAAATAAGATTTACAGAGGTCAACAAAGCCTAAATGGTAAGTCCACTGTTATAAAAAATTTTGTCCTTGAATAATAATTAAATATTTATTAAAATAAGATGTGGTATGATGAAAGAGAAAACTATCCATCAGAGTTCAATTTAGTGGATGTAAGCATTGTAATTACTTATTAGAGGCCATTGATGACCTGTAAGTAATGAGAAAACCCATACCCTATACATGTTATAGTAATCTATAAAAGTCAACACTAACCAAATTTGAAACAGAGCATCAATTCAAACGTCAAATATACCAGACTAATTTATAAAAACAAAAAATTATGAAAAATAAAAATGACGGGTATGAACCAACATCAACCACTGAACTATGTACAAGCTCCTGATATTAGACAGGTATAATATGGCTGGGTTGATATAAAAATAAGAAACACTTAGCAGTCTGATTTCCAATGAGACATTTCTCCAATAGAGATCAAATGACATTTAAGGAGGCTCTAGGGTATAACAATTTCAGAAAAAAATTTTAATATTTTTTTTTCATAACTCAATTTATTTATATCTTTATCATATGGTACACCAAAGCATTCAAAACAATCAATTCGGTTTGGCCCCAGATGACTTTTAAAATGCATTTATCATTGAAAAAGCTCCAAATTATCTCCCTTTGGTGCAAAAAAGCCATTTTTTGGCATTAAAAATGTAATATCTTATTTAACTCATCGGTGGCCTATATTTTTTTATTATAATTTTAAATAAGCTGTACTTTAACTAAACTATTATAAAATTTAAGCGATTTCTGTAATTTAGTACTTGAATATTTAAATGAAAGTTTATCATATTAATCATAAACATGATAAAATAGCCATTTTATTGATCTCTTCACTGATAATTTTTGAGTTTGTGTATTTGTAGGTCAGAAATCTGGATTTTCATGGTCATCATTCACAGATCAATACTGAACGGAAAACTTAAAGCTGATATTTTTCTCCATAGTGCGACTTTTTTATTAATTTGAAATGGAACATGTTTTTTCCTACATTTATTTGAAAGAGGAAATTTCAACATGATGACTATAAACAAAAAGGAGTCATATCATCACGATCATTGATGCACAAGAACTTGATCATATAAATACAACAATGTAATTATCAATTGAAAGATGGAACGAATGAACAAGATATTAGAATGTTGTTGTCCAAATAAACTTGCTTTGTCTTCTCATTTGAATCTCTCCATTCAATAAAGATGTACAGAGGAAGATCTTTAAAGAACAGATTGAAAAAATGTTTTGTCTAAGAATTGCAGGAATATTCTAGTGAATGAAATTATTTATTGACTTCACTCTTATATAGTGGACTGAATAATTGTACATAGCAAGCTGTGAATAAAGAAAGCAAAAACTTGAACAAAAAGTGTTTATATTATAAATTTGCAATTATAAGCATACTATTATGTACACCACAAAGTTATATATAATTCAAATTGTTTGCCTATACAAGTATTGCAATGAACCTATAACAAAGAAAATCTTACCTCATGAAAAGAGTGAACTATTCAGTCAGAATATGAAATATTTTTTCAGTTCTATTTTTCATAATAGAATAAACAAGACAAAGATTTCAAAACAATATTTTTTCATTTATTTAGAAATTTCATCATTTTGTTTCAGTGAAAGGACTTTATTCTTTGACTGTAAAATATTATTATTATACATTCCAAAATAAGAATAATATTTATTGTCATATAAACAAATAAAAAACATGTTTGTGACAAAATTTTAAAAAAATTATATATATGTATATATAAAAAATATAAAAAACACTTGTATACATTTAAAACATTTTACTACCAAACAGCATTCATTGTAACATACACATAACTTTATATTTATATATATATATTTATAATTTTAATCCCATAGGATTTTATTTTGTCCCATGGGATATTAAAAATCCCATGGGATAATTATAGTCCCATGGGATTTTTTTTGTCCCATGGGACAACAAATATCCCATGGGACTACAATAATCCCATGGGACCAAAAAAAATCCCATGGGATTTAACCAAAATCCCATGGGATAATGGTAAATCCCATGGGATTTTGCCCTGTCCCATGGGATATTGAAAATCCCATGTTTTTATAATTCAAATTGCAAAATAAATATGAAAGTAACAGTATAAAACCAATGAAATTATTGAATCCCATGTAATTCCGCACATTTTGGTTATATACATGATATTGTAGCTCTTGTTTGAGGCGGCGGCGGATTTGCAAATGAGTGTTTTGCAAATTAAAAGTGTCCAGTGTTTATTGTTTATCACAAACAGATAACTTTTATGATCAACAAAACTATTAAAGATAACTTTTAACTATTTTTTTTTCTCTAGAAATAGCTTCATTTCAGTCATAGGTGAGTGCCTTTTGTGAATGGAAATTTAAAGATAAAACAAACGTATTAAAATATTGTCCAATTACTTTATAAGTAAACAAGGTAATGCAGTATTGCTGTGCCAAAAGTGATTTAATCCTAGCATCCCTTTTTAAGGTCATTTGCTCTAATAATTATGTATATTAATTTTTTTTCAAAGCAATTGACAGAACATTGTCCGATTAAACAACAAATACCTTTGTTGCAAGTGTTATGCCATTAAGGGTGTTAACCTTTTTTTTATTTAGTTACTAGGTCTTCGATTCTTCAACAAATTATGATTGTGGTAAAGTAGTTCAAAGTATAGAGTGTAAAAAGGGTGTCGTCATAGCTCTAAAGACTTACAATTTAAGTTACTTTCAAGAACGCTTGTCGCTTCTAATACTTTTCCTGCTTCTACATGTATTGTCTTAAAATAACAGTTACATAAAATCATTTAAGTTTCGATTATTTTGATATTGAAGTTGGTGTTAATGTTACTCTCAGGAAAATTTCAAAATTATAAATGAGAGAAAGCAAGGTGCATTATTGAATCATATATATCAAATTCATAAAATAGTATACTTAGTTTAATATAGAAAATCAATATATTAACAAGTTAAGAAGTACCGTAGTTGGTAACTGTTATATGATAAAAACATCTCAAGATATTCACTTGCAATACAATTGGTCATCTATGCTAATATAAGATATGCTTGTTCTTATATTACAGAATGTACAAAACACGTAGGCTTGACATGGACAATTTTGTATACGCTGCTGAGTAATTTAACCGAAATTAATGCGAGCAGTTATGTTAATATTACGTTTAATTCATGGTTTAATATTTTAGTCAGATGTTTACATAAATTATATGCTACTGGAACACACATTTATGTATGATGTAAGATAAGTGAATCCTGTACTGTGTTTAGTGACATGAAAACTTCCTTCGTCATAGTGGAAAACTTCTTACATGAATGTTTACATGTACGATCACGTGTTTAAGTTGACCGGGTGTCTCACATCATAGTGGAAGGTAAAATAGCAACAAAAAATAATCGGTATAAATCTTTAATTCAACATTGAAATATTGAGACACTGGTATATTTAATTTAAGTAAAGAGCATTATGTGATAGATGGTTCTTTCAAGTACAGAATATGTTTCATTAAAGTCATATGAAATGAGTTTGATGTTATCTTAACATTATCGAAATTATTAAACTAATTTATGGATATATATACTGAAATAGTCTTGTATGCGCATATATTTTTTTACATCTATTGCGAATCTATAACGTATAATCGAACAAATAATATTTCATTCAGTGGTTCTTGGTACCAAGCTAATCAACTTTTGAGTTTGTTACCGATCAACACAAATCACTGTGAACATGATAAAACGTAGTGAATTGAAAGAGCCATGATTTTTTGTTCCATGTGTTCCCAATTTTTTTATAAAACTTTTTTTTCTTAACAGTTGTTTTGAAATGGATAAAGTGTGTTTAATTGTTTGTTAAGAAATAGATATTACTTTCCACCAATTAGTACACGTTTGCTTACATTATTTCATACCGGATTTCATTTCCACTCGCATTTTGGCTGTGCTGTGGTCGTATTTCTAACGGAAGGTTTGGTAGTGAAGGTAACTGCATACGGCAAAATATGTGAGAATAAGTGTACGGGAAGACAATTTACAGCAGTTCATCTATAACAATTGTTATGGTATAAAGCGTTTTCTATTACAAGAAAGTACGCGTATATTTGTTTTATAGTAACACTTACTTAGCTATTCAAGTATATAAAACAGATTTACTTATGACTTTAACTTACCCATGATTATAAGGGAATACAACTCAGATAGTTGGATTGTAGGGTAAATTTATTGTTTTTGTTTTGTAAGAAAAAAAGAATACAGTGACCGCAGTTTTTCTTTTATTCTCTGAAAGCACAGAACAAAAATTATCCTTTGACATTTAGATTTTAAATTGTATCGTTTAGTTTTATCTCTATTCACAAAAAAATTCTTGTTACCATAACAACATCTGGCATTTTTTTCAACCAGTAGTCTTTACTATGGTACTATTCTATGGTACTTTAATCTTTACTAAACTTCGCAGTATCATAGGCTGTTGTGAGTAACATTATGGCTTGTACAACATTTTAGTTTGTTTAATAACATTTGATAAAATTATAGATAACAATGTATGGACGAATGCTTCAAATATGGTAAGTGTTGAGTAAAGAAAGGACATTCTTCACTAAGGTCAAAAATGTATTTGAAGTATTTGAAATTTTGTATAACAATCATGCTTTGTTAGTGATGACTGTCGATAAAAAAAAATGTTATCACTTTTTCTGTGTATAATCTACTTACTGAAAGTAGGTGGACATCCATATGGAGTTTATACCCTTTGAAATTTAATTGACTAATCATGCTAATGTAAACATACAAATCGCTTGCTTTTTGTTTTTGATTTTTTAAAGGCATATAAACAGGGACTTGTTTTATTTATATTTTTTAATTAATTCAGCAATCGATGTTAAAATCATTTCACATTATTTAAAATCTAGAAGTAAAAATAAATCAAAATTTATTTAAAAGGTAGAATATGATAAAATATGAAGTATGCATTTGCTATTACAAATTATAACTGTCGTTCATAAAAAAATAAGCTAAATAGTCTTGATAGAGTAAAATGGTACACTTTGAAATGATCAAAACTAAAGTGGTTTCTGTAGTTAACTGAGACATATCTTATCGAGAAAAACAATAAATGTTCACTTTATTAAAATGTTGCTATAATCATAAAAAATTGGCACAAATAGTGAGTTTTAAATGAGATGAAAGATAGGTTACAGGTTTGACTGTACTAAGGGGTTCTTTTTTGATTGTACATATCTATACGTTATCTTTTAGACTCTATATAGATATAGGAAGATGTGGTGTGAGTGCCAATGAGACAACTCTCCATACAAATAACAATTTAAAAAGTAAACCATTATAGGTTAAAGTACGGCCTTCAACACGGAGCCTTAGCTCACACCGAACAACAAGTTATAAAGAGCCCCAAAATTACTAGTGTAAAACCATTCAAACGGGAAATGTCGGGTTATGTGGCCTTTACTAAATTGAAACACGGTATTCTCTTGAATAAAACTGTCAGTATGATGACTGGAATGATTTATATCGTCATAACGTCCTTCAAATGATATATATATATATATATAAAATTAAATTTCAAAATGCTCTTAAAGTCCTTATATTCTCTACATTGTTCTCCAACTGGTTTCACATCTTTGTGATAATCATGGATCAAAGATGTGAAACCGGTTGGAGAACAATGTAGAGAATAAAAGGACTTTAAAAGCATTTTGAAATTTAATTAGGTCTTTCCACTTTTCTGTGGAAAGCCTATTGTATTTGTTCTGATTATTTTTTTTTTCTTCCGCCTAATTTTGTTCTTGCGATAAACATTTGTTTCGCAATATGTCGCTTAGATATTTTGTATATGATATCGAACAGTTTATGCGCTTTTGAAATTTACCCTGCGTAAACGAATACTTTTCTTTGTAGGAGTTATCTCCCCAAACACTGTTTTCCTTGTTATGGCATCTCCTTCGCAACCGTTAAAGATTATGACAAATTTATTTTACAAAATTGTTCGTTACATCCTCAGTAATTTTTGGCGTATTTGGATCGAAGCGATTCGAAGAAATTTTATAGGAGTTATCTATCTTTTCGGAATAAATTTGTCGGTATGTTTTTTTAACTCATAAACCGTTAACCGTATAACCCTGAAATGTTTTCATTTGAGTCCCCTGATTCCTAACTTAGAAAATTAGGTCAAGGTCAAAGGTCAAGGTCATATTTTAGATTTTCATATGTCTTTGATTTCCCTATAACTCTTGAACGGTTATAGATACAAAAAAATTAAGCAGTGAAAAATGCTTGGTCCTTCAAGGGGCAACTTTTTTTACATTATGACTATATTGATTTTACCATCATGTAAGGGACATAACTCCCATCGATGGTTTTTAAAGGGCCATTTTTAGGCAAAACTCTTAAACAAAAGGTCCTTGACCCATAGGGTCTTTTGCAATGACCTTGTGGAGCAATGACCTTGACGAAGGTTACAAGGTCAAAGGTCAAGGTCATCAAATCATGTGGTTTTGGCACTATTTAAACAGTTTTATGTGTGTTTGAATTTCAACCAACCAACCAACCAACCAACCAACCAACCAACCAACCAACCAACCAACCAACCAACCAATCAATCAATCAATCAATCAATCATGATCATGATCAATCAACCAATAATGATCATGATCAATCAATCAATCACGTTTCCGTCTCATGTGTTTCTTATAGGGTTCAACCAACCAACCAACCAATCAATCAATCAATCAATCAATCATGATCATGATCAACCAATCATGTTTCCGTCTCATGTGTTTAATATAGGGTCCAAGATCTTCTTTGTGTCTTTTTCCGTGTTTCAATTGACCCTATCCAATGTGTTTAACCAACCAACCAACCAACCAACCAACCAACCAACTAATCAATCAATCAATCAATCAATCAATCAATCATGATCATGATCAATCAATCATGTTTCCGTCTCATGTGTTTAATATAGGGTCCAAGATCTTCTTTGTTTCTTTTTCCGTGTTTCAATTGACCCTATCCAACGTGTTTAACCAACCAACCAACCAACTAACCAACTTATCAATCAATCAATCAATCAATCAATCAATCAATCTGTATGACTGTTTAATCATGACAGTTTATTGAAGGAACAAACTCTCAATTATTCAAGAAAAATTGAAATTTAATATTGTTCTTACGTCACTTCTGAAAAAAAATCCATATGTTCTCTGAAACTACAAGTACAATCGACCTCAAAATTTGCAGTCAGCAGGGCATACATGTACTAAACGTTTATAAAAAAACTTGGTGCAGATATCTCTCAAAGCTTTTCCTAGAGAAAAGAAATGGCAATGCCGTAAAAATAGCTTGCTAGGTCCGTAAATCTCAGTAAAAACCTACAATAAAATGTCCGCTCCGAGTTTGAAATACTAATCTGTGTTACAAACAGGTGCTGAAAAATGTACATTATCAGAAAATAATCAATAAATGTGTTTTAAAGTTACACCGGATCAATTAAATCCAAAACATGCACTGCTTGTGAACTGTCATCAAAATGTCAATTTCCTACAATGACAAAAGAAATTACATTGGGTTTATTCCGTCTCTATACATGTTGTCTGTTCAAAGTCCCCACCTAAAAAGAAATAAAAAGACTATCTTTTCGTTATTATAAACCCGTGTCACGTGATGTGGCGCGCGCGCTGTACCTAAAATAAAAGAAAAACTTTCCAAACTAAACATGAAACTTCTCCGGTAACAATAATATAGACCCCATACAGAAACAAACAAACAAACAAACAAACAAACAAACACCCCCCTCCACCCCCAATTCAATTAATTTTACAGGGGGAAAGACCCCCTACAATTGCTTTTTTAAAGCAATTGATTTATATTTTTATTTATATTTCTACTAGTGTGGACACAGAGTTCAATTTTTAGTATATATATATGTGTTTAGACGAGTTGTGTGTGTATATATATATACATAACTCGTCTAAACATCAACCCAACAATGTTAGATCTGTAAATTTGCTTTCGCAAATTTTTTGTTCTTACCTCGCCGGGATTCGATCCCATGCTACTGTGATCTGTTGTAGAGTTGTCACTGACTCAGACGTACTTATATATATATATATATATATATATATACGAGTCTAACTACGTTCAAACCTATGATTGCGTTGGATAAAAACCGCATTTTTTATACGTGTGCATGTAAAACAAATTTCGTTGTAGAAGGGTCTAAAAACAGCACAAACAACATTTTCCAAAAGACCAAAAAAGTGAAAAAGTATATTTAAACAAAACGCATTTGACTAACAGGTCGAACAACTGATGTTCTTTAACCCTGCTGACTGCCATTGGCGATTGCCAAATAAAATTGATCACAAGATGTAACAAAATGGATCTTAATATAAATTTAATACTAAACAGAAAAAAATTCACTTGTGGCCACGATGTTATGCCACAAACATACAGTGTCAATATTTTTTAGTACACCAGATCCGGATTTCGACAATAAATTCTCTTCAATGGTGTTAGGAATCGAAACGGTATTTGGAAGGCCATATAAAAAGTACCCTCATTTTTAGAAAAAGTACCCTCATTTTTAGAAAAACTACCCTCTTTTTTAGATAGACTCTTGAATTTTAAGAGTCAATATAGGATGAACGGATCATATAAACCGGAGGGAAAATATGATACAAGCCCAAACGAAAAATATAAACGAGTCTTAATTAAAAACTACGTTCAAACCTATGATTGCGTTGGATAAAAACCGCATTTTTTATACGTGTGCATGTAAAACAAATTTTGTTGTAGAATCGTCTAAAAACAGCACAAACAACATTTTCCAAAAGATCAAAAAAGTGAAAAAGTATATTTAAACAAAACGCATTTGACTAACAGGTCGAACAACTGATGTTCTTTAACCCTGCTGACTGCCATTGGCGATTGCCAAATAAAATTGATCACAACTCGTCTAAACATCAATCCAACAATGTTAGATCTGTAAATTTCTTTTTTCTTCCCTCGCCGAGATTCGAACCCATGCTACTAAAATATCGTGACACCAAATCGCCTGCACTGTATTCGGCGCGCTAGACCACACGGCAAACTTGGTTTCATAAAAATGAAGCTTTCGGTGGCCGGGTGTTACCTTTCCTCGTCAGTTTTAAAAAGTCGTAATACAGTACATGCTATATAAGGCATGAAAATTTTATAGTTACAGATCAGCTATATTATCTATACAAATTACTGTATACAGTCACAGAAATAATTATATTTATAAGTACGTCTAAACCAGTGACAACTCTACACCAGATGTATCCATCGGATCACCATCACTGATGGTGATACATGGCTGTGTACATTCTGTATATACAACTCGTCTAAACATCAACCCAACAATGTTAGATCTGTAAATTTGCTTTCGCAAATTTTTTGTTCTTCCCTCGCCGGGATATATATAAAATTATTAAAAGATCATAACGGTTTCAATTCATCACTTTTACTAGAACTTTCACTGCTTTCACAGATCTTCAGGTAATGTGATTTGTATATATATAA
Organism: Mytilus galloprovincialis; assembly: GCF_965363235.1. Classification (NCBI taxonomy): domain Eukaryota; kingdom Metazoa; phylum Mollusca; class Bivalvia; order Mytilida; family Mytilidae; genus Mytilus; species Mytilus galloprovincialis. The sequence continues at coordinate 73,727,867 of NC_134845.1, read as the reverse complement.
AACAATTAATTGAAGTTAACATTAGTATGACGTTAACAAATACAAGGGAGACTACTAATGTCATTTTAAGTCTATAAAATGTTACGTAAAAATTAGAATATCATTTATCACTTAATCCCGGGTTGAGAATGTTTATGAATAATTCTTCTTTCTTCCTCCGGAGAAAATCATTTTGACGATCGACCATATACAATGGAAATATTTTTAATCGTCCATTAGAACAACGATGGAAATGGTTGGTTTCCCTGAAGAGTGTTAAATCTTCATGGTTTTTTTGCTGTCTATGTAAAGTCATTCTAGTCCGCAGTTCATTTTTTGTCTCTCTAACATAGAATTCCTCACAATTTAAACATATGAGAGAATAGATGACATTTGAACTTTTACAAGACATATTTTGCTTAACAGTAAAACGCTTTCCATTTTTGAAATAAATTGAACTTTCTTCTATTAAATTTGGACAATTCATACATCGTTTATCGGTTCATTTTATTACAATTGGCAAAGTTTCATTAAGGGTGTATTCTTCTTACGTTTCAGTCTCGTTGAAATCTCATTCTTGAATTATTTCCAAAACATGTGATACAAGTAGAAAATATCAATGAATTTTAAAAATATTATATTCAAACATAACTCTGTGAAAAAATTGTGTATTTAAAATGAAGAGGGTTTTAAGTAGTCCAGTTTTCAAATTTTACGACCAATCAAGTCAGTATTTTTAGCTAAAGTTTTGAGAAAATGGGTGAGGGGTACAAAAAATGATTTTACAAGAATCATGTACATCTCATAACATTTTTGTCTTTTCAAATTTCTTAGATATATATTTTTTCAATCATTTATAAGAAAAAGTTGAATTAATATGCATTTTGTTCTTAAAAAACAAATTCACAAAATTGACAGCATGGTAAATTTTACACAAAAAAGCATCAACATATGATAAAACTTTCTTATATTAACACCTATCTATAGTTTTTTTTTTTAAAGTAAAATTTATTCAGATTGGTCCACTTCATCTTTAAAGAAAGTATGAAAAAAAGTTTAGTTGTGGAACTGTGATTTTTTTCACGATAACAGCCCAAAAATAGGTAAAAATCGATGAAAAATGAGAAAATCATCAAAAATGGGCATTTTCAAAGGGCCGTACCGTAGCAAAAAAAAAAAGAAGTGCACCACCATATAATTTTTTCTTAACCAATTATATTTTTACAGTCTTATAACCCAAAAATCAGGATAAGAAAAAAGTTTAATTCTAGTAATGTTTTGCTCCTCAGAGGTGTACATCCTTACAGACAAATTTTAAAGATGTTAAATATCGTTTCAGACTTTTCAACCGTCTTTTGCTGTTTATAATCTTCTTTTTCTGTAAGACTTTGTCCATTCTTTCACTTTTGTATAAATTCTTTCAATTTGTCGCATGAAAATAAATATGTCATAATCTCGCTTTTGACACATTCCCCATTTCCATTCTCAATTTTATTGTACCTTTGATACCTATTTTCAAGAATTTTTATTATGTCCATATGTAAATGCCAAATCAGATTTATGTTCTCAATACTGTCCACTTATTTGCTAGAGCTGTTGACCCCTTCTATATGTTTTGTACAGTTTATCATAAGCTGCGAAATTGCAATCTTGTCTTTGAAAATGTAATTTTTTCCATTGTTTCATGTGAATTTTCAATAATGTCTCAAAATTAATATTTAATAAAAAAAAACAATTTGTTGATTTAGGCAAATTGTGTTTCTCTGAACTCCGGAAATATTGTTCCCCACAAAACACAAAAACGTTCAGGAAATGTTCCAGGAACGTTTCTGTTTCGTTGTGAGAACGTTGTGATTAAACATTGTAGGAACGTAAAAGTGTGGACTACCAGTTACGTTGTAAGAACGTTATGATATAACGTTATGGAAAACCAACCTGGAACCTAAATAGAACCTTGTGTAACCAAACTGGAACCTTGATAGAACCTTGTATAACCAATCTGGAACCTTAATAGAACCTTGTGTAACCAATCAGAAACCTTTATAGAACCTTGTGTAACCAATCTGCAACCTACATATAATCATTTGTTACCAATCTGGAACCCAAATTTAACCTAGTCCCAGACAACATTTGTATGTTGGCACAACAATGGCCCAAAGTATCTACATTCATTGACTCAACGTTGTTTTTCTCTCCATCTTCCTGAACATGCATGAAAATTTTGCCACTGGACGTTTTAGCAAACAACAATCAATTAATCTTTCTCTCCAGGAATTGTACCCATATTTGAATGAATTAAACCAACATATCCATGTTACCTATTTTTCTTAAATAATGAATAAAAAGATATGATACCAATACATAATTTATTTTAGCTAGACAAGGCGCAAATTCTTAAAAGTTTAATTTTATGTATCTACACGTTGCAACATCAGATCTTGAATGAAAATTATAAAGTATATTCATGATGTTTCATTTCTGTAAATGTAAGTCACTTCATCAGGTTCATATGTAGTTATTTCCTAGTTCTGTAATTCACTTCTGACATCAGGTTCATACAGTTATTTCCTAGTTCTATAATTTCACTTCATCATGTTCATACGATTACTTCCTAGTTCTGTAATTCACTTCAACAGATTCATCCAATTATTTCCTTGTTCTGTAATTTCACTTCATCGGGTTCATACAGTTATTTTATAGTTATATAATTCACTTCATCAGGTTCATACAGTTATTTCCTAGTTCTGTAATTTCACTTCATAAGGTTCATACAGTTATTTCCTAGTTCTGTAATTTCACTTCATTCGGTTCATACAATTATTTCCTAGTTTTGTAATTCACTTCTTCATGTTCATACACTTACTGCCTAGTTCTGTAATTTCACTTCATTAGGTTTATACAGTTATTTCCTAGTTTTGTAATCTAACATGGGTTGTATTCACAAGAGTGTTCCTTTTGTTTTCTGCTACACTTTCATTTGGAACTTTTTTCTGAATATGTCTTTTGTTTAATTCTTATCCCGTGTAGCAAATCTTCATAAAAATTATTTTACTGCCTCTGTAATAAAGAAATGAACAAATGAGTACTCAGTGTATACTTCCTATGAATATAATAAATCCTAAAAGACTCTTGTTTAAAACTAGACTATACAATGCGATGCCATGGGGTTAATGCACTCATACCACATCTTTCAACATCTATTTAGATTGTTAGACTTCACTGTGCTAGCTAAGTTAAGCCGGAAAATTGAGGGTAGATATGGATACAGGAAACAGAACCATGTAAAAAAATGTTCTAACTAAATGAATAATTCTAGTAAAAAATCTAAATCAAATCTTAATACAACAGCATTATCGGTATTATAATATTTAACATTTTAATTATGCATATATCATCTATATATTTTCAAATTTCGAATCCGATGTGGCATTAAAGATTGCTATTATGTTCCTAACTTAAAATAATTTATTGTGCATTTTGTCCAATTCTTTTAAATTTGTATGACCTAAAAATAATTAAACAACATTCTGAAACAGTATATGTAACAAGGAAAATTCGAAAATACACTTTTCTATTGATAAGGGTTATAAATGCAATCTTCACATTTAACAAAGATTTCAGAAATAAAATAAGTTTTATTTGTGGTTAAAAAACATGTATTATTTGTCATTCATAATCATATACGTATATCAGAATGTTTAAAGTAACAATCAACTTACATGTTTCTTTCTCTTTAGATGATGCGATTTTCTCTTTTGTTTTCTTTGTTATCACTGCTTTCTTACAAATACACGACAGGAAATAGTCTCAAAAGTGACTATCCCATTACACTTAGATTTCCTATAACCTTAATTACCATAGCAACTATCTTTGAAATTTGTCTAACATCTGGTCAACATCATTCTATAGGTCAACCTTATCAGAATATGCTTGTTATCAAATATCATTATGTATTATACATGTTATAATTGCTACTTATGTTTCACAAATTAAAGTTGAATGAAAAAAGTTATAATAAATAATGAGAATAATAAATTTTAATCGAGCAATCTATATGTTTAAGGAATAAAAAAATATTTTGTTCTTAATGCAGTGTCGGTTTTTTAGTTTTAAAAACTATCAGCATTCACTTTCTGAAACAAAATAAAGGTTTGATTAACATGCAAAACGGCAAACATCTTACTTGCATTTTTTGCTATTAATTTGATTTTTGTTTTTGTTTTTTGGAAAGATTATTTTTTCAAAAAAATGAGGAACATAATTCGAACGTTTTAAGAATGTTAGTAAAGTAACGTTAAAAAGTAACTAATATGAAACGTTTCTACAACGTATCATTTGTAACATAACCAAACTGAAACTTCCACACAACGTTAAAACAAAACGTTCCTAGAACGTTGAATTGTAACGTTTCATTTTAACGTTCTCACAACGTTCGTGTAACGTTAAGGTCCGAAATAACCTTACAGGAACCAATCCACAACGTTCTTTGAACGTTATGTGTTTAGTGGGTCAGTCATATTTTTTTTTATTGTTTGCTTATGAAAAACCTAAAACCTAAGGCAAATGTTATTAGGAAGCAAAATTACAAAATACCGAACTCCGAGGAAAATCCTTAACCTGAGTAAAGTAATATCATGGATCCTACTTGATATTTAGTATTGAGAATGATTAAAGTACAAATCTTAATACTCCAATTCCAATTTGTTCTTTTTCATATATATCGTCCATGAATTTTATTGTGTTCCGGTTGATCCGTTTAAATGTATATATGTAGAAATCAAAAAGGTTTTTATTAACATATTGAGTGGTATTTAACATTTCAAGATTCTTTATTGAAGTTTTAAAATAGCAATGCTGATCTGATCAAAGGTGTTCTAATATTAAAATCATTTCACTCTGTACACGAAACATCCCTTTTAACAGTTTTCCTTTTCTCTTCTTTTTCTTGGTGTTTTTTTTTTTCTGTGGTTTCCTTTCTGTTTTCTTTATTTACCCTCTATCATATCTTTTCAAACATATTTTTACCATTTCTGATTCTTTATAACTAGATATTGCATTCAAAAATGACATATGGGGGTGAGGCAATTTACCACGTCTAATAAACAGTGTGAGTTGTGATACTTCCTTGAATATATTGTTGCGTGAACCCCTGAGGGTTCACGCATATTTGTTAGTTAGAAATATTGTCTATGAAGGAATATTCGGAAACTTTCTTATTGTTCATTCGGAACATTTGTTCTTCTTATCTGTATTAGCTTCCTGCAATTAAAAGCACCTCCATACGGGGTATTCAATATATTTAAAACATGGCAATACAGAACTTTACACTGATCGCAAACTCACTTTAATATATGCAATATAATAAAAATCTATATAGAAAAAACGAAATAGCTATCCATAAATATAATTTTTAAAGAATAATAATGATTCAAAACATGCACACATGTACCGCAGTCTTCCAAAAATTCATAAAATTAATTTAGAAATAATTAATGAGGCATTGCGAACTGGTCAACTAGTATGATACAATGTACATTAATTTATGTTCCTTACGACCGATCACCAATTGGTGTAGCTCTCCCACGAGATGGATTAAGATTGAGAAATTAATTGACCTAATATAAAATCATTGTTGAAGAGGCATAACTTTTGAATTCTAGATACACCAGATTTCATTAATAAGATAGAGTCACACAAGATGAAAAGGGAATGCATTCAAATTGCCTATGATGTAACGTAAATATACACAAATATGATCATTGTTAATTTAAAAGAAACGGTTATCAATGCAGTAGAATTAATTGATACACAAGAATATCCTTTAAAGATTAAAAAAAGGTTTAACTGCATTTGTTAAATTATTTCTTAGAAACAATGAATTTGGATTTAATGGACAGTTCTACAATCAAGTTATAAGACCGTCCATGGGTGGTATATTTTCACCATTATGCACATATCTGCATCATTCTGCAACTAATTACATAATAATTAATTATGTAATAATTATGTCATAATGAAATTATCGCAATTTGAAAGATTGGTCTTTCTTCTTTCTTTTGGTACCTCATTTATAAAATTTAAAGAAAGATGAGTGGAACTACATCAGTTTAAAGATGTCTGATTGGGGTTGAAAAATCTTTGTATTGTGCTACCTTAATAAATATCTCAGATAAGTTACAATGGAAAGAAAACATCAAATTACATTGTCAATAATATAGAGATGACAGTTTTATGGTCTTCACAGGCTAATTGAGCAAGCAAAGGATTTCATTAACATAGCGTATGACATTGACCCTCTACTTAAGTTCATATGATGAGCTAGTAGTTGGGGTACTTTTGAAAAGGAACCAATGCTGCAAAAAAAGTTAACTTTAAGCAAAAAAAACAACAAAATATTGTTAAATTTTTGAATTATGGGCAACACATATGTTAGCAAAAAAACGGTGTAAATTCTTGAGATTTATTCCGGATGTCGATTGAAGGAACAGCCATAATAATCGAATTATCTGCGACTGATGTGAACTATATTCTATTTAGTAAACTATATGCTCGGCAATGAGATAATAAGCTAACAAAAAAACAGGCTCCTGATTTCGGACAGGTTTATTAAGTATGTACATGTATAAGCAGCAAATTGAATGTATTAGCTGGATCCAAACCCATTTCTATTGTGGAACAGGGTTTTACGACATGCACAAAACAAATGATTAGCAAGCAGTGTTTGTCTTATTGGTAGAAATAAACATTCCACATTCTTTGAAACAAAATAATCGTACTTTAACGTGTAGAAGGAACAATTCTTCTGAAGATTCGGGGATGCGGACCACAGCTTGATCTGGTTTGTGAACTGAATTGAACGGAAACGACTGATGCCAAATGTGATGCGCTATAATATATCAAAGTAAATGAAAACCAAAAACTGAAAACAATATATAATTTAATCAACAGAGTACAACTTTTATTATGATATGCCAAAAGTAAGTAGAAATGGAACATTCCGAATGACTTCAAATTACCCGTACTAAGGAGGCATATAGTAAATGCACTAACCAATGGTTGGAAAGCTTGGCTTTCCTTGGTTGGACTGAAAGTCAGTCCTCAGAGGATTCAACATAATAATCTAAAACCGTTTATATAAAATATATAAGTTTCTCGCAGAAAGTAATCAAAAGTTTTGAGACGATGCAAATATTAAACTTTACAATAGAAATAAATATCTTTAACCAATGTACTCAAATAGTAAAAGCTATGTTTTTTAACAAATATGTACTGAATAAGTTCATGTAAATCATTAAATAAAGAAATATGAAATTTATAGTTTTAAACAAGGGAAATAATAATGCCATAATAGTCCTAACTGCCACAAACGTTTAATCCTGCTGCAAATGTTTGCACCTGTCCTTAGTCAGGAATCTGATGTGTACAGTAGTTGTCGTCTGTTTATGTAGTTCATACGTGTTTCTCGTTTCTCGTTTTTACATAGATTAGACCGTGAGTTTTTGCGTTAGAATGGTTTTATACTAGTAATATTTGGTGCCATTTATCGCTTGCTGTTCGGTGTGAGCCAGGGCTCTGTGTTAACTTGATGCCGTACCTTGACCTATAATTGTTTACTTTTATAAATTGTAACTTGGATGGAGAGTCGTCTCATTGGACCTCATACCACATCTTCCTATCTCTATTTTATATGGCTTTTTTTATAACGGAAAAGTAAATTAAAAGACTTAGGGACTTAGAAGAAATATTACCTCTACCAATAAGAACCCTAGAAGTGTCATCTATTGGTAGTAGTTTGACCTTTCACGTTGGTAAAAATTAATTTCGAAATAGAAACATTATGTATCTTTTCACTTTATATTTAACACCACTCTCAACATACCCAAATTGTCCTGATTTACAATAAAAAGAAAATATTATCCTAAACACACATGATAATGAAAACACTATAGACGACAACTACTGTACACATCAGATTCCTGACTAGAGATATAATTTACAATTCAGTTGAAATAAGAATTAGCGTTAAAAAAAGGTTCAAAGGTTCACGTATTGACTTTTAAAAAAAAAAAAAAACCCAACTTGTTTATCAAAATTAGAGTGATATAATCTTCAAATTTAAAAATGGCTTAGTTTTGCTTTTTAAAAACAAGAGTACGCGAACTTTCCTGTATAAAAAATCCTTCAATTGTCACAATTTTCCATCCATGATTACCGTTGATTTTTACCTACATAAAACAATCAAGTCAACACAGAAGTTCTGACTACTTGGCTGGTGATACCCTCGGGGAATAAAAAACTCCACCAGCAGTGGTTGTAAATAAATTCATCATAGATACCAGGATTGAAATTTTATATTTACGCCAGGCGCGCGTTTCGTCTACAAAAGACTCATCAGTGACGCTCGAATAAAAAAAATGTTAAAAAGGCCAAAAAAGTACGAAGTTGAAGAGCATTGAAGACCAGAAATTCCCAAAACTTTTGCAAATACTGCTAAGGTAATCTAATCCTGAGGTAGAAAAGCCTAAGTATATCAAAAATTCAAAGTTTTTTTAACAGTCAATTTATAAAAATGAACATTTCAATTGATAACTCAAGTCAACACAGAAGCACTGACTACTTGGCTGGTGATACCATCGGGGAATGAAAACTCCACCCGCAGTGGCATTGACCCAGTGGTTGTAAACAATTCATCATAGATACCAGGATTGAAATTTTATTTTTACGCCAGGCGCGCGTTTCGTCTACAAAAGACACATCAGTGACGCTCGAATCAAAAAATGTTAAAAAGGCCCAAAAAGTACGAAGTTGAAGAGCATTGAGGACAAAAAAATTCCTAAAACTTTTCCCTAATACAGTTATTCCAATGGGGAAAAATTCCACTGATACCTAATCTTTACATTGAAGATATTCCTTGCAACAAATATTTGCGGTCTTCGTAGGTTGCAAGGCACATTTCTGTTCAGATGTCCAACATACTCTTATTTTCCAGTATATATTCTGGCCCTTTCTTAATTGTTAAAGAACCTATCTTATTCATAATTCTAATATTACGTTATATTTTCGTCAACCCGTATAATCATAATGTATCTACCTTTAGCGCAAACGCAGTACTACACAAAAAACGGCTGTTCCGCGTTACGGTCAACTTATTTATACTGCCAGTTATTCTCAATTTTCGACATCAAAATCCCCAGTTTACAATGGCCAAGATTCAGATACAATATATTTATCTCTTTTTTTACAGCAAAATAAACAAATCAGTCCATTTCAAATTATTGTTCATGGTAAAATTTCATGAAACGAAAATTCCGCGAAAAATGTTATTGTCTTGGCATGGCAACGGAACAAGGTGACGTCATAAATATGTTTCCGTAAACAAAAATCAAATGTAAATAAAGCTTCTTGTACGCCTCAGAACGGATAAAATTACATTGGAAGAAAATATATAAGTGGAAAATACGATTGAAAAAAAAATCATTGAATTATATAATATTCCTAATATTATCAAAATTGGGTAAAACGGAACAGCCAAACCAGTGTCGTATGTATAGGGCTTTCACGGTTAGTAAAATTGCCGAATTTGTGCTATCAAAAATTGCTGGAAATTGAAGAGGCACTAGCTACGAGTAACGAACAAAATTGGAATATGATATCGTTTGGTTCAGTCATTGATAAAAGTGAATAAAGAAATACCAATTCGTTTTCAACAGCAAATTTGGGTCAATTTTGTAACAATAAAATATCATTGTTGAATTATTCACTTGCAATTGAACAATTCGAACTTATATGACCTTTCACTTAACCAACAAGCTACATTTAGGTTATGCATGCATAATTCGTGTTCAGCCATTAAAAGGAAAATAATGTCAACATTTTCACAATTTTCCCGTTTGAATGGTTTTACACTAGTACTTTTTGGGACCCTTTATAGCTTACTGTTCGGTGTGAGCCAACGCTCCGTGTTAAGTCCGTACCTTGACCTATAATAAATTACTTTTACAAATTGTTACTTGGATGGAGAGTTGTCTCATTGGCATTCATACCACGTTTTCTTATATCTATTGAAAGTGAAAAAGGTCAAACATTTCGTTGACTGATTTAACACAAAAGAAAATCATTCTTATACAGTTAAAATGTTAATTAATGTATTTTTTAAACCTTAAACATGAAATCAAACAGAACTTTCAAAATACAATCGCACGAGGTCGCAATCTTTTTATATTTATGTGTATGCTTATATCGGGTTATGTGATCGTCGGAAGTATTCGGAGGTCATCTTGATAGTTAATAAGTTAGCGTGTAGACTAGAATACACACGAAATTGTGATATATATTATCGAGTATATGCATTGTCAACTGTTTATTTAAGACGTATTGTAGTTTGTATATAGATTTTAGTATGTTATAAATCATATGCGAGAATTTGGCAGTTAGTACTCCTTTCAGAAAATTCATTACATAATTAAAGGATTTAAAATCTTTATAAATATGGTTAAACGTTCGATTTAAACTGACTTGGTTGTTATTGTATGTCAGCAACTAACGAAATGCATTTAAAATTTAATTTCAAAAATGGTATCTGTTATTGCATCGATTGCTGTATCATTGGATGACTGTAATGTACATTTATCTGAAGAACAATCTTGGGCCAGTTTTTTTAAATGTTCTACGACATGTTTTAATATATCACGTGTGATATTCACAAGAACTATTATAGGACAATCCTAGGTTACAACTTCGCCTGCAAATTTATTTTGTCTAATATTAATTTTTGAAAAGCATTAATTTAAAATAAAAGGGTTTTTCAGTTATTGAATAGAAACATCTGGTACAGAACAAATAACCAACACCACCCGTCGTACAACCCAAAGTTTAAGATAGGATTTTCGTTAAAAAATGAGTTTATCATGGCGATTCTTCATTTGTTTTACGATATGTATTATTAAAAATATTTTTTTTGTTAACAGAATCCCCATTTTTTATATATACGTAGAACATTAAAATTTCAAGGATTGCTAAAGTTGCTGTTGAAGATTTTTTATTTGAAATCATATATGGAAAACTGTACATGTTAAAGACAAAGATTTGCACAGTGCAAACTATTTCGTGTTCTTATAGGACAACTTTTCGTGAAGTCTTCAAGCAAAACGTAATTCGTGTCTAAAAGACCATTCCAAGTTTGAAATCTGTGCAATAAAATGTACTATACATTGCTTTTCGAGTCAAATCTATTCGATCTAATTCAATTCTTACAATACATTTAACAACCTCCACTCGTTCATTGTTTTCGAGGACTAGATCAACTACATGTACATATTCAGACATTTAGGTAAAGTCAAAATCCAGAAACGTGTTGACGCGAATGACTTAATACATTTGTAATTATTTTTTTAATGGGGTGGGGAGGATGGTTTCCATTGCAAGTCATTTTAAGTCATGTGTAGTCGAAAGGGTAAACAGACATACGACATCCTTTAGCTAGTCTAAACTTAATATTTGCAGGAGATATTAGAGCGTGGTAATTGGACTGGGCGACTGGACTTCATACTGTCCTGTATAGGATATTGTGTTGGATTGGGTAACGTTTGGAGGTTTCCATACCTTTGTTTTAGAAATGGCGGTGGTAAGTAAGAACATGTGTAGCGTTACTTAATAGTATGTAAAATTATGTAAATATAAAGAAATTGAGCTATTGCTTAATATGGAACAAAATGAAAAAAAGAAAAAAATATGGTAGAGTGCTTTTATAGGAGAAAAGAATAAAGAAATGATATAAACTATCTTAAGGATGTTTGCTTGTCATGTTTTGGAATTTTTGTCAGATTTTCGAAATCCTCTGGTTTTATCAATTTGAATGCCTTAAAAAAAATTTGCCCATGGACCCCCATTTTTCTTTTTATAAATCTGTTATATATATGATTATAAGCCATTGGTAAAAGTCTTATAAAATCTTATTTATTTTGTCAATAACTTTTGAGAACTTCAACTGGTCAATGATAAAGCTATGAAAAATCAAGAGAGAACATTTTCCCGCCAAAATTTTAATGGCTAATATCTCGAAAACAAGCATATGGACCCTATATTTTTTTGGCTTTTTTTTATTCAATTCATCTTCTATCAATATATACTAGTGTTATGGAAAGTTATTTATTTTGAAACTGAGCAGCGAACTTCCTTAATACAGAAACAAAAATACACAATGCCAGCCAATTTGGATCTATGGACCGAAAATAAGATACACAAATTAGTTGATCCAAAAGCAAGAATATAAAAGCATTATATAGGTAAACAGTATAAAACTTAACTCATGACAGACATATGGACAGAATTCGATTTAATATGGATATTGCTAGTGTTTAAAATGAGCTCAGGAAATAAATTTGAAAAAAAATAGAAATGGAGAGGATTTAAAAGGGAATGAAGTAAACTAAATAAATTTAAAAAAGGGAATTTTTCCGAAATATACCAAAGCTTGGAAAAACTTAACAATTGTTTATAACACTACCCGAACAGTCGATATTGATCCCCTGTTATGTAGATAGATAGATTAAAACTTTAAACAATTTTATTTTGAATAGAAAAAGAAAGTAACAATGTGAGCAAAATATTCTATAAAAAAGGCATAGTAAATAAAACTCTTAGGAATTCTTTAGAATGGGTCACCAAGTTTTCAAAATTTGTAATAGGTATTTTAATATTTATAAAAGCTGGCTATAAATAAGAATGCAATTGCATGAAGACATTTCAAAATAGAGGGAGGGTTGAGCGCTTACAATCATGTTTAACTTTACCACATTCTCCCGGAGCTCTTAATTTAGTGTTTTTCCTTTGTTGTTGTTCGTCTCGTTGTTTTATTCCTTTTTCATAAATAAGGGCCGTTGTTAATCTCTTTTGAATTGAATTGATTCATTGTTTGTCGCGTAGAGTCCTTTTACAGCTTACGGGGTTTACTCACTTTTGAAGCCAATACAGTACCTTTTAGTTGTTTATACTTTCGTCCTTTTATCTCCAGTAGGAAGTTGTCACACCGTCAGGCTACATCTCCTTGAAGATATATTTCGCCATCTTTGGCAACGATCTACAATCAAGATATTTTATGACATTGACCATAAAACTAAAGGGAACCTTTATTAACATCATTGTCCTGATTGTGCAAATATGTGTATTTGACACTTATATCTGTTTCTAAGGCCGTGTCCACATTGACCTAAACTCGGTGTTGTGTAAGTGTAACTCACACGTAAAATAAACAAAATTACGTTCCCATTGATAAAACATAATGTTTACATGTAGTGTAAATCATGTTTTGTCTACATGCAGTCGATACTCGATGTAGGCCTTGTGTAGATTAAGTGTACACAAAACTAGGCATTTAAAACATTAGTTTCACCGTGCATATTTAAGGAAGAAACGATGTTTTAATAAAATTGATATTTATAGCAATTATTTATGAAGTTCTTTACAGAAATATTTGTCTCAACTTAACCCCCTCTACTTGCCGACTTGTTTCTTTATTATTATGAGGTGACTTCATGCAGGAACTTCTTAGGAAGAAAGATAAGAAGTTAGCAATATCCTTTAACTCTACTTTCCGCTATATAGATGATGTTCTTTCACTAAACAATTCAAAATTTGGTGACTATGTGGAACGCATCTATCCCATCGAACTAGAGATAAAGGATACTACAGATACAGTTAAGTCGGCTTCATATCTTGACTTACATCTAGAAATTGACACTGAGGGTCGGTTGAAAACAAAACTTTACGACAAAAGAGATGATTTCAGCTTTCCAATTGTGAACTTTCCATTTCTAAGTAGCAACATTCCAGCAGCACCTGCATACGTGGTATATATCTCCCAATTGATACGATATTCCCGTGCTTGCATTTCCTATCATGATTTTCTTGATAGAGGGTTGCTGCTCACAAGGAAGCTATTAAACCAAGAGTTCCAAATGGTGAAGTTAAAATCATCCCTTCGTAAATTTTACGGACGCCATCACGAGTTGGTTGACCGTTATGGAATAACCGTTTCACAAATGATATCGGATATGTTCCTTACGTCGTAACTACAATTCCCTTCCCTTTAATGAATGTGACCTACCGAATAAGACTATTTACCGGATTAAAATTTTGTAATCACATAAGCAACACGACGGGTGCCACATGTGGAGCAGGATCTGCTTACCCTTCCGGAGCACCTGAGATCACCCCTAGTTTTTTGTGGGGTTCGTGTTGTTTATTCTTTAGTTTTCTATGTTGTGTCATGTTTACTATTGTTTTTCTGTGTCTTTTTCATTTTTAGCCATGGCGTTGTCAGTTTGTTTTAGATTTGTGAGTTTGACTGTCCCTTTAGTATCTTTCGTCCCTCTTTGATGTATTTATTTGTTTTCTTTAGAAATAAAACTTAACGTAGCTTTATTAAGCCCTTATCAAGACTCAAAGCAGCATCATTGCCGAACACATAATTCATTTGAAAATTAAGGTCTTTCCGAATCGACTTGACTTACACAGAAATATTTGCCATTGGTTTTTACTCAAACAACGATTCACTCATAAATGCATTACTTAAAAAGTGTGAGGCAAATGTTTTGTTTGTCTAGTATCTCGGATCCGTGAAATTACACTTAAAAAGTAAAAAAAAAACATTACCCCCTCCCTTTGCCAAATACTTCTTGGAGAAGAAATACCATTTGAACAAACAGAAAAGATAGAAATATAGTGATTCCTAGTATATCAATCCTTCTTCTTCGTCTGTAAGCATGTGTTGCAGCCTACGTTTTGTAATGCTTAATCGAGACATATTTAGTATCTTTAAACTACTGCAAATCATCAAAATTGCTTTCATAAAGAAGCAACCACTTAACTTCAAAAAAGAGGGGTGGGGATATTTTGTTTGTTTATCTGAGTCAGAATTTGGCCGCGCAAACGTTTTATTCCGGTTTTTTTTTCGATGCTGGTAATCAAATTTTTTTCTTCAACATTTAACACTATAATGTATAGGGAAACTCTTGATTCAGATTATTTTTTATCATCTGTAGAACCAGAACTGTTTTCTTTATCCAATTGTGGTTCGGAATATTTCCATCTCCCCTATTTAGAGTCAAATGGTCGTTCCCTTACTGCTAGAAAAGTTGTCCGAAAACGTTTCATTCAATTCTACGTTATGAACATTTAAATGACATAGAGTTTACAAATGTGAACAAATCTTATGTACAGGTAATTAAACAAGGTGTATAGATGTGAACAAATTTAATGTGAAACCAATGTCCAGTTCATTAAACTAATTGTAAACAAGTTTACTGTACATGGAATTTGGTGTGATCACGGCCTTATATGTGCAATTTTAAATCATTATAAACTCATCCAAAAATTTCATTCGCGTCTGTTTCTAGTTTTGAGTTTTTCCTGCAAAGCAATCCTTGTCATACTACCAAATTAAAAAAAAAAATGAAATATGTACAAGTATTACATCAAAAAACGTGATATAAAAGTACTGATGAAATTTTAAAGACCTTTTTAAACATTTCTATGGTAACTTAGATATAGATTTTTTCGCATTGACTTTGTTTAAGATTTCGTACTATTCGTTTCATTTCGTACAACTTATATGTATTTATTTAAGGTGCTTTCCTTATCCCGTATGCCATTATGCTGTTTATCGCAGGAATACCACTGTTCTTCCTGGAATTGTCACTTGGACAGTTCGCATCACAAGGTTGCATTACTGTGTGGGCTGTTAATCCAATGTTTATGGGTACGTGTGGAAGTAACTTCTAGTGACATATAGACGGTTTCATTATATCAACTTGATTTCCTTTGTCTATTCATTCTCATATTTAAATAGCTGGTCAAACAGGCAGGATCTTTGTTAGTAATGTTTAATTTGATTATGTTTTATTATACCTTACACTTATACTTACATGTGTGTCTTGAAATCTGATCGATCATAAGCAATTCTTTTCTTCAATTCTTTGAAGTTTGAGAATAAAATTATTTTGCGCGGCTCACATGATAAAACAATTGCCCGATTGAACATACAGTGTTGTAATAAGTGCAAAGGTTCAGTGTTTGTTTATTTTGCAGGAGTTGGATGGGCTATGGTTATGATCAGTGCTATAGTATCAGCATACTATAATATTATTATCATGTACTCAATATATTACATGATGGCGTCCTTTGTATCCTTGGATACACAGTTACCATGGACTAAATGTGATCCTGAATGGGCTTCAGAACTTTGTCGACATGATCCATATCCGGATTTTAAAACTATGACAAATGAAACATCTATTCACTTCGAAGCTATGAGTAAGATATATCCATATAAATTGCCATTTTTTAACTCGTTTCTCGGAGAAACTGAATACTTAGTAAAACATTCAATGTCTGTTTATTAATGAACAATATTGTGATATCGACAACACTGCCGAATTCAGTTACACATCTAATATCATGTATAAACATAAAAGTATCTATCTGCAAAGCAAAGATAACATTAGTTTACCAAAGTTAAACTTTCTTAAAAAACTATGAACTGATTCGCACTATCCTAATTTAATGTAATATGTGTGCATGTGGTTGTTGAACTAGTATTGGAAACCGCGTGGTATTTTTCGATATTGATTGATATAAAATGAATGTACTTTAAGAGTGTGTGTTATACACCCATGCTTTAAAATAAATTAAATTACTTGTTGAAAACTAAAACAATTATAAATAGACACGACTCTTGATGTGTCTATTTATAATAGTCTGGAGGTGTACCTAGATTGTCATAAATTATAAAATACAGATAATGCATTTTTGTAAACAATTGTATACAAACATTATTTAGCAAAGTAATCTTGCAAATTGCAGAGTAACAAAGCAAATAAACACGTATTAATAATTGATATTTTATATTGAATGTATCTGTGACATATATGCATAATAAAACGAACATGAATTAATAACAGTTGATCGGATCTGATATACACATAGTTAATTTTCCGACATTTGATATCTTATCCTGGACGAGAAAAGTCTGTAATTCTTTATCTCATTTAAGCCAATAGCTGTTGCTGTATCTCAGCCGCATCATTATGCAACCAATTAGAATCGATCATGGTATAAGTAATTAATTCAAGATGGCGTGTATTTCGACTGAAACTAATAGCTCCGCACCGTGATGCGAAGCAAAAAAGTGAAGAAAGGAAACTGATGACAAAATGAAAACTCGATTAGCCTTTGTTGTTTGTGCTATAATACCCTTACTGGGAAGTTTTCCAATTGGTTTCGGGAATTTTAATTTGTTGTTTAACTTATTTAAATATTGATTTTCACATTTGTCTGTTTTATCTATTTATAGTATTTGCAGTTATTAATATTGACAGTTGTTCTTCTCGTAGGACTAAAAAATAAACCTTGCCTACGGGGATTGTTACCAAACATATCTTCTGCAGTTGGTTTCAATGTGTCGATGATAGAGGACATACCTAATGATTTCTTGGTTTACAACACCACAAGCTGTGACTTGAAATTAAAAGTGCCTAGTGACGAATACTGGACGTAAGTGAAGACCTTTTTCGTTTATCTTTGCTAAAACAAACATTTCAGTTTTTGATTAAAAAAAAAATAATAAAACACAAAAAACATATATGTTCAAATTTGTGTCTATGATCTGAAATTTGTTTTTCTGTTTTCAAAACTCATAACAATATATTATTCCATATTTGTAGGCGATATGTGTTACGATTGCACGAGGCTGATGGTTTTGGTGATATGGGTGGTCTCAGTTTGAAACTGACATTATGCCTACTATTGGCATGGATAGTTATTTTCTTTTGCCTGATGAAAGGAATAAAATCATCTGGAAAGGTAATGATAAAATATGTTTCGTCCATATTTCTCGAAAAAGGTCGATGAGTTATTTTCTCTGTACCTTTTCTGAAATTGATTTATGATTTTCAATAAAAAGCACCTCATGTTATGTAATTGTAGATACTAGTATATATAATGCAAATAGACCGGTTTTAATCATACAAATCAAGAAAGCAATTACAACTAAGAAAACGCGATTATAACACCTTAACAACACAACCTTCGGAAACGGTGGAACGAAATTTAAGAAACTTAAGAATCCTGTTATCATGAAATTCTGGCACACAAATGCGACACAGTATGTGTTCTTATGATAATGCAGAATATGGCTGTTTTTGTTATTGCTTGTAAGACCAATGGAAAAACATGGGATCAATTACTATAACTAATAATTGGCCTTCAACAATAAAAACATATATCGTGTAGTACAATGTAAGCTATACACCGGAAGGCAAAATGTGAATCAATTCAATCGTAAAAAATAACGGCACGGGTTTCTACAGTATTATTAAGCAAAATATACTAAATATATGTATGGAAGGCAGCACCCAACGAAAACAGGATTACAGACTCAAGCTATGGATATACAGAAAAAGAAGGTGACGAGGTGAAACCCTCTAACATATAATTTTGCTAAAACGACACAGTACGTGAACAAAGTAAAAACACCAGTTGTGAAACAACTTGAATCATCAGATCGTTACCGTTAAACAAAGATAAAAACTAATACACAAGGATTCACATATCGATCTTGTGTGACGTTTTAGTTTTGTAAAGCGATGAAAAAATATGATGTAAGACTTACCTTAAATGTTCCAGTTTTATGAAGGAGACTGAACGCTACTTTTTAAATTTGAAAAACAACATCAATACTGGAAACTGGCATCAATACACTTTGGTGCACAGTTAATATTCACTAATTTACATTTTTAGTAAACAAAATAAATCAATTTTACAATGACTTCTTTCCTGAGAATTTTTATCAAGGAAAATGTTTTTTTTTTTTTTTCGATTATTAAGTAAGTTATATACATTTGTATTAATGATTATTAGTTACTCGTATACTCTGTAGTACCACCTTTGCAGGTCGTTTATTTCACAGCCACATTCCCATACATAATTTTGATTGCACTGCTAATCAGAGGGGTCACCTTAGATGGATATGAGAAAGGTATTAAATTCTACATGACAGCTGACTTTGAAAAGCTTAAAGAACCGAAGGTAACGTCATAGTCCACGATGACTAGTACTTCGGTACTGTTATGATTAAATTCATACATTTTACTATTAATTATGAGATTACATTTCTATTGTCTTATGCCAAACCTGAAACTGCCTAAACAAGATTGACAAAAGAATGTCTCAGATGTTCTTATTATACATGTAGTGGCGTAATCATATCTGATACCGTTGAATATATCTGTTTGGATTGTCGGATTGAATCTTCAATTCGATACTTGTACTTTCATTTTAGCACTTACTGTATCAATTTTCCTCTTTCTTGTTGTTAAGCAGTATGTTTTCATGATATATTGACAAGTGAGCAGTCATCTTCACAATACAGGTATTTTAAGAATTAAGGAGATTTGAATAAAAGTCGGAGATCAATTAAATGCTACATTTTAAAGAGGGAAGATCTTAGGTGCTCCAAAAGGGTAAGCAGACCCTGCTCCATGTGTGGCACCTTTAGTGTTGTCAAAGTTTAAAAAAAACTTTGTAACAAGTCTTATTCGGTAGGTCACATTCTAGTAAATCTTACAAGTATGGAATATATGCAACTTAAATGGCCTTTTTTCCGTTATACGACCTACGGATTTAACAAACAACAACATTTAATTCTTTACAGATTCCATAGTTGTATCATTTGCTTGAATCTTCATTTGTCGTCTGTGAGTTTTAATAGACTAACTGTTCATGATAGATTGTTCAATTGTTTTTAAAACGCACAATCATCATTCCAAGTATGTTTAATGATTCAACGTTAAATGAAGCAGTTTTTTGTAGATCAACTGTTTTAATCATAACTATTTATTTTATTTAGTATCATTTTTCTGTTTTAATTTTCAAAAAGTCTTTCAAAGATTTTTTTCTGTTATAAATATTTGTTATAGTTATCAATAGATTCGATTCAAGTGAACCTCTTCTTATATGTTCAGTATACAATTAAGTGTATATGTGTGGGATATTCATCCTGTGTTGTAGACCCATTAGTGGACTTCGGCTATTTGGTCGGGCTGTTGTCTCTTTGACACATTCCCCATTTCCAATCTCAGTTTTACTTTAAGTACCAAGAATGTATAGCAAGGGAAAGAAACGTTTTCAATAATTAAATGAAATTGCCTCTTTAACTGAATGATTTCTAGTTTTGCTTAATAGACGAATGCTCGAAAGTCATTGATATGTTTCTATTTTTTTCTAAGGTATGGGGAGATGCTGCTACACAGATCTTTTATTCATTAGGTCCGGCTTGGGGTGGACTCATGACGATGGCCAGCTACAACAAGTTTAAAAATAATACCGTTAGGTAAATACTTGTCACTTTAGCGTGAATGACGCTGATGCAAAATTATGGTTACTTGTCTTTTTCTGTAATATCATACATTTATTGATCACTTTGAAATATTGTGTAAGGAACAGTACATTAGACTTGATGACTTCACATTTCGGACAGTACAATGAATTGCATATTAACTTCATTTATATTAACTTACCAAATTTCAAAAGTTTAAATGTGTGTAACATGAATTTACAGGAAGGGAAAATAAGAAATAATTCCACCAAAATAGCTTCACACAGAAAAAATAAAATGAATGGCATTAGCATTGGGCCGCCATTTTAAAGAAACATTTTCACAAAAATCAAAAACTAAGAAGGAGCAATTATCTTAAATTTGTGTCATCTCATTTTTGTATTCTGTATTTAGTTCGTTCTGCAGATCTTGTAAAGTTATATTACATTAATAAAACGATAAATTCTACAGTGTCTAAATTTCAAAATTTATTGTACAGAAACATACTATCAGCATTTGTTAAAACATATTTATAATATCAGAAACTGGTGTATATTATTTATGTTAAATATTAGAAATATTCCATTGAAGTAGGATAAAGACTTCATAAAAGCCAAAAACACGATTATTCAAAAATATCAAACAACTGTTTAGATAGAATAACATCATTATAGTTATATCAGTGTGTATTAAAGTTTTATCAGTACATTAACATTTACAATTATATCAAACGTATTGTTATGTTTCAGGGATACATTTATTGTGGCGTTAACTAACTGTGGAACAAGCGTATTTGCTGGATTTGCAGTATTCTCTCTACTTGGATTCATGGCTACACAACTAAATAGAGAAGTTCAAGATGTTGTTGATGCTGGTATAGCTTTTGTTAAAAGTAACCTAGAATACTTTCGCTGGAAAATATTTTTGGCAGATTTTAATTTATCTGTTATTGTCCAAAACAGTAATATTTGCTCTATATTTAAATTATAAATAGTATAAACAATTTGGTGCAATCGAATCATTTTTCAAATTATCGATTATGAATCAGAATTATTCGTTTCAATTTAATTTTTGCATTCTGTTTATGCAAACACTTTAGAAAAAATCAGAGAAAATTTCGGTAGTATGTACGATTTTTAGTGTCATTAAACATCCATTGTAGATATTAAAGCATTAATTAATACTAGATACGAACTTCATTGTCAGTCGTCATCTGTAAGTTGTAAGCTTATCTGTTTACAAGCGTCAATTTAAAGCATAAAGCTACCTAAGCTTTCATTTTTTACTACATTTTTCCAGGTCCAGGCTTAGCTTTTATTGCATACCCAGAAGGAATCGCTAGAATGCCTTTTGCTCCTCAACTCTGGGCGTTTTTGTTTTTCTTCATGCTTTTTACACTGGGACTCGATAGTCAGGTTGGTTTGCTTACACAAAATTGTATTTTTTGAAATAATTTGTTGTTCTCTTATCCGATGATCATTTTGTTTTTAAAACATTCCGATTAGTTAGATATACAAAAACAATATTGCTGTGTTTGATGCGTTTTTTCAAAAGCAAAAAAATACGACGTTAGAGAAAAAAAAACATGGACTCTGTTGTTCCTACATTAAAGGAATAATATATTTCAATTTTTTGAAGAAAATGCAATAAGTGTAATGAAATGAGGTAGAAAGAATTACATTTTATTTAAAGACCATGTACATTTACAACACTCGACAAATGACGTAGACATATCTAAAGTTTACAAGAGTTTATTGATCATCGAAAAACTACTGTTGCCTCTCACGCATTATTTATGCTGAACTTTTTGAAACACTAAAAATTGGAAATATCTTCTCATGGGTAAATTAATGGTTGTATATAAATGAATATATTCACTGAATGTCGACTATTGATTTATTTTCTTTCAACTATCCAGTCAATTTTTATCTTGGTAGTTTAATTTTGACCTTTTGATCACAGAAGCAAAAACATTATACTTGCCAAAAAAAAGTAAAATCACAAATACTGAACTTAGAGGAAAATCAATTCGGAAAGTCCATAATCACATGGCAAAATCAAATAACAAACTATCCAAATGAAATGTTATATGTGCATATAAATTAATATCCCAAGAAACAGTCAAAATAGTAATCATGTTAAAATCTGATATGTAATTATTACCTGTAGTTTGCTATGATGGAGACAGTTATAAGTGGCTTTGTTGATACCTTTCCCTCCTTTCTGAGACCAAAGAAGGAATTGTTCACTCTATTCTGTTGTACCATTGGATTTCTAGCAGGACTGCCACAAGTAACAAAGGTATACACCCATGTTCATTATCATTGTTAGTGTATGACAGTTTGGCAACTACGTTGTTAATTTTTTTACTATACCGAGCGTCAGTAAAAGGGTGATACTTATGTGTATTTTAAAATAATAGAAATTCAAACGTCAGATGCTCTTCAGAAGTATACAAATACTTGTTAAACATCAGAAGTATAATCCAATAAGTTCCTACCTTAGTGAGAGCAAAAATCTAAAGTAATTACAAAATAATTCTAATATTCCTTAGTTAATCTGCTCTCTTTTTTAAAATTCACAATGAACTACTAATATGTGAAGTATAGATAAAAATGAGTTATAAAAAAGGCGAGAACGTCATATTTGGCGAAAAAAATAGCGGAGAATGTTTCGTTATGGATAATACAGAAAATGTTTTGTTAAAAAGGAAAAAAAATATAATAGTAACATAAACAGTTGTATTCACCAGATGCGCATTTTGACAATTGCTGCCTTTTCCGTTATGCTCGAGGCCAAAATATTTGAAAGTCGAAAACACGATTAAAACGTTGAAGAATTGATAAAACAAAAATTACTGAATTAAAGCCGAACCCGGACAATGGTTAAATCATATGAAAATAATGAAATTGATAATGAAGTCCGCAGCTAATGGTGTTAACAAATCTCAGTTATGTGTGTTCTCAATATTGCAGTTTCTCTAAAAGAAAGATTATATTTATACACGCACTAAAACCTTTAACAAGTCTTTCTGGGATTATTTAGTTAAATGGTCGCCATCGCACATATTAATTGGCTTTATTAATGTTTGATATTATAACCTACCACAGCCATTATAATTCTGAAAGATCACTCTTTTGTTATTTCTGTCGTTTTTATTGGTTTTGTCATGTTCCTGACTATAAAAGTGTGAGGAAAGTATATTTAACACTTTGTGCGGACTTTTTTGTTTACATTTCAATTGGTAGCTTATTCCATGCTCCGTAAGCATCCATGCTTATTTTTAAAGCAGATTTATTAAAACAATTGCCTGTATTATTTTCCTTAGGGTGGAATTTACTTATTAACGTTGGTTGATTGGTATGCTGGGAGTTACAATCTTATGATTGTTAGTATAGCTGAGATCGTCGGTGTGTGTTATATCTATGGTCAGTATGATTACCACATTGTTAATCCACAAATTGTGGACACAATATTTTCGTTTTGCTTTTTTTGGTCTTCGTATTTTTTAATACAAATACAATAGCATTTACTTTGGTCAATAATTAGAGGCATGCTTTTAAACCAGATTAAAACGGCTAGTTAAATACATGATAAACGTTATGAAATATTCAATCTAAATGAATTTTTCATAACTTGTGAAGTCCCCACAAAATACAAATCCTAAATTCTATAAAAAATAATAAATATTTCTTTCTCAAAATAATTTTAATTCGAAATATGCGTTATTACAGTAAGAAATCAATTATAGGTAGTCTAGAATATTCTTAAAAATGTATAAACTCCTAAACCATACTGACAAGTTACAATATATGTTCAGTTGAAGGGCAAGGTTATCATGAAAGAGAACAACATGGAACAAATGTGGATAGAGACTTTACTTATAAATAGTATACGAAAGACTAATTGAACTTTTACAATATTTAAATAAACGCATGGATATTTTTACTGTAACATTTTACCAATTTTGTTTAAGTTACAATATGTACAATCATGTTATTCCATACCAAATATATGATTATGTTCTATTAATTTATAAATTTTTGGTTGCAGGAGTAAATAACTTTCGTAAAGACATTGAGATGATGTTAGGAAAACAAAATATTATTCTTATGAGTTATTGGTATTGTACCTGGATGTTTGTTACACCTGTAGCTATTACAGTACGTTATGAAACATGTGTCTGTATGGTATCATTTTAGTTTGAGAATAATTGTGTCTTCTGTCTTTCAATAAAACTGTCTTTAATCAAAGAAGAAATTGACATACTGGCTCTCTTACTAAAACGGAAAACAAATTATACAATCAAGTTTTTATAAATATTGCCCCTATATATTGGAACATGGGGCCAGAGATACGATTTGATATTCCACGTTGTTCTTAACTTGTTTTACTATATACGAAGAAGTAGTCATCTCGTACCCACAACTTCTTCTTACAATGAATCTGTCATATAACCATTAATTCCGTACATAGTTTGAATTTTCTAATTGTTTTTTCTAACCGGGTAATAAGGGTATTTTTATGCAGCAACACAATGAATTTTTCGTGCTCTTGATATTGTTTTTGTTCATTGTTTACCAATAGTTAATAGTTGCTATCTCATTTGGTCTCTGGCAGAAAGGGGTCTCATTGACTTATCATAATACATAGCTTTATTCTTATCTATACTCTATAGCCTTCAGATACCGATGCAATACATATATCATGTATAAGCGGCTGTAATTTACATGCTTTAATATAATAGTAATAGAAACATCTTTATTTTCAAATGTTGTACAAGTTGAAACCATTTTAAGCAATATTTTGTACTTGTTATAACATGTACGAGATACTCAATAAACTTTTGTACATGTTATGACTTTCAGTTTTGCCCTTTACAAACTATAACTTTTACAATATTTCTGAATAATTTCTCATTAAAAACTTGAATGAGTCTGAAAATAAATCCAAAAATAAATGTGCATCAAATTTGCTAAGTTCGGCGAACATCTATATCGGATTTGTGCCTAATTCATTTAATTTGTCAGTCAAGATTATGGAGGATTCCCATGATATCTTACATACCATAAGCTTGGTGTACTAAGGGTAAACTAGATTATTATTGTTTTACTTACAGTTCATCGTATTTATGTCAGCCCTAAGTTATGCTCCAGCTAGTTATGGAGGTTACGAATTTCCAGGTTATGCACAGGCTCTAGGATGGTTGATGTCATTGTCTCCAGTAGCTGTAATAATAGTTATAATGATCGCACAGATAATACGTAAAGGGGTAGGTCAAATAAATATCGATACAAAATGTATTTTTTTCAGATCAAGACTATTTTGATGTATATGGGATATACTACATTACAGTCTTTATATAAAAAAGGAAAAGAACGAAGTTTTCTCAATATCATCAATAACATTCAACTTACTTCCAGTTTTTTTTTAATACTGAATTTCATGATTTTGTTTTGTGCTTTTTTCTACTTGTTATAGAATTTTAAAATATATTTCACTCCTTCTATAACCAATAAAGCAATAGGATCATTTTCCCGATTCATTTCAAAACTTTCAAAATGTTGCCTGATTTATTTTTTTCTTTCTAATTTCAGTTTCCAGCAGCAGTGAAAACTGAGCCCAATTGGGGTCCAGCTTTAGATGAACACAGAGCTTTAGATCCCCTTAGATATGAACCAATACGGCGAGGAACATTCAAAATAAATGGTGATGTTCAAGAAGTTAACGGCCATAATAATATTACCTTCATTGGAGATGAGAAAACAAAATACACACCACATGTGTCAGACTAATTTCAATAAAACATCAAGGATTAAACCAGTCAATAATGGAAACATACAGGATATAATAACGTTATATAAAAAGATATCTTAATCAACGGAGTTTTCATAAACCGTTGTATGCTTTAGTATAGCATTATGCTTAAAACAGTTACATAATATCATAATAAATACTCAACAATGGACTCGACCACGACAGTGTTGTACAGTTTTACGAATATTTACGTATTGGTACCTTTTTTACAGAATTTACTATCTGGCCCACAAATTATGTCCTTATCTATGCTTTGGTATATACATTATATGAACAAGACAATACATTTATACATTATGTAACTCATCTTCGAAAATTATGTTTTATCCAACATGTCTAAATATTTTGAATGCGTACCTTAGTTGAATTCAGTCACGTGAATTATTTTTTTCTTCGTTTTTATTATATACGTACGATTTCTGTTTTTTTTTTCTGTTTAATAATAAAAAAAACAAATAAAAGCAAAAGAGTAAAAAATGAAATTGCTGTATTTTATATTACAAATAAAGTTGATTTTATATTATTTATTGTTGCCTGATTATTTTTATGAACATTTGTCCTTACCAAGTTTTATTGTTATCTTAATACTTTTTAAAGTAGCTGTAACAAACCAAACGTACACATATAGAAAAAAAACTCTAAACCACGAATGAAATTCGGCATTTTATAATCTAAATATATCATGCACTACAGTACGAACTGTTCTAGCACAATTAAACAAATGCACATATGTTGTCTTTAAAATATGTTTCTTTAATATTTGAAGTCTTCTTTACCACGTTTGAGTTGGAACCCCGCCGAGGGAAGATTTAACATTGTTGTGCTGATATATAGAGTAATATAATATGTGTTTTTTTAACCGTGTATCAACTTCACCGGTGATCCGAGGGACGGATCTGTCGTAGAAAGCTGATTATTTATAGTTCAGTCCAGGTTACCGAGTGGTCTACAGTTTGCACACAGTGTTGTTCTTTTCGATGTTGTTTCAATATCTCAATAGTATTAGCTCAAATCCCGTCGGCAAAAATTTCCTTCCGCAATTTTTTCACAAAAAAAAAGAGAGAGAGGGGTTAAGATTCTTTACGATAGATAATTTAGCTGATCTGTAAAAATTCCATCTTCAAGCCTTATATATCATGTACTGTGTTACGAGGCTAGATTGAAACTGACGAGAAAAGATAAAACCCAGCCACTATAAGTTTTGATATACAGTACATATTGTAGAGTTGTCTAGTGCTTCGGGAATAGTGCAAGGCGATTTGGTGCCACGATGTATCTGTAGCATTAGTACGAATTCCGCCCAGAAAAGAACAAAAACATTTGCTTCCGCAAATTTACAGATCTAATATTGTTGGGTTGATGTTTAGACATTAAATTATAAATATGTAAATCTGAAAAAACCAACAGTGTTAGAATTAGATTTTTCTGCCTACAAACGTTTGTCCGTCCCTCAGCAGGATTAGACCTTGCACCTTTGATACACTACAGTACCAATTTAATAATACTGTTGGATATTTAGATGATATACATATGGACTCTCAATAATGACGATTCAGTTGTAAAATAAAGAGATTATCCTGTTCAACTAATTTTAAATACTAGTCAAGCTAATACTGACAATAAACACTGTCCTTTCCTTGATCTTGGTATTAATATCATTAACGGGAAGTTTGATACAAAAAATTCTGATAAAAGAGATGATATTCATTTCTTATTGTTAATTATCCATCTTTAGATGGTGTCGTTCCCTTGTCACCATCTTATGGTGTTTTTACATCTGAACTTATACGATTTGCTCGTGTAAGCAACAACGTATTATATTTTAGCGAAAGAACTTTATGTATAACTGAAAATTATTACCCCAGGTTTTTCGGTATCACAAACTTGTCAAAACATCTACTTAATTTTATCATCGATATAAGGATATCATTCTTAAATATAAATCATCATGCAGACATCTTATACGTTTAGGTATTTCAAATTTCTAATCTTTAAAGGAAATAGTTATTACAAAAAACAAAAAAAATCACCTCAAAAGCTAACAATACCTTTAAACAGGAGGGATATAGTTACGATACTGTTGTCAGATTAACAAGAACCACGGAACTACATGCTCCTGGCTCTAGGTTGCACTTTGTAAATACAGCTGTTTCTGACAACACGCCTCTTATGGGGAGAAATTGAATATTCATAGAAAATTAATTTTGTTTACATACTGGTTCTTTCCAGTTATGCTCTCTGTGTTCCATATCGCAGAGACAGTACTGGAGAATGTTACCAGTAAATAAACACGTGCATATTGTTTACATTGAAATCTGTGGTAACCTTTCATTCGAGGTAGGGGTAGTTAAGAAAATTAGTGTAAGTTTAAACTCTGAGAAGTTCAGGGCATATAAACGTTGAAAATATGCCGCACATCCCTATATTTTGACCTTTGAAAAAAATTGTGGTGCAAATGAGCTTTCAATTCTTGGATAAGATTTTTGTCAAAACTTCATAGTAAAAGTGGTACAGTTTTAGCCGTAAAAGGAGTTCCTATGGGAAATTGCATTGTCAATATTTACAGAAATGCAACCTATATAGGGTAAAAAAGGGGAACATTCAGAATTTAACCAAATTTGCTTTATTTCACAAATTTTAAAGAAATTAACTCAAATATGAAGTTTTATAAATATTTAATGAAGATTGATAGAATCCTGGGCCTTAGATATGATGACTCAGCATAAATTCACAGTTTACAGTATGCATATTTTACTTAAAGTCCTGGATACAAAATTAATTCATAACATTTGCATATTTGTAGGTTAAATTGTTAAAAAGTGCTTATATTTACTCTTCGCGGTCATTGAAACTCATAGATCCTTCCTGAATATTATTTATGGAGTATTTGTGTCCTTTCGATAACCCAAAATTAAGCCGCAACACCTAATTCTTCTTTTTTGTCACCACGGCATAACAAATACAAGCTAGAAAAACAAAAATATATCTCAAGAAAACTTACAATAGTGTGTTCTATCCTGAATATGTACTAAATATTTCAAATTGCTAGAAACAGCAGAATGATTTAGGAAATTTGAGGACCCAGGGGCAAAAAACATAGAAAATTGCCTACCCCCTGGGTCATAAAACAAATAATTTAACTTGTAAATGCTATGATTTGATGATTTTAAAGTTCTTGATATAGAAAACAGTAACTATGCTTGGAAGTTATGCAAAAATCAGATGTTAGCAGTCATCTCTACAACATTTGAAGTGAATTTATATCTCAGACTGGTATCTGCATACATACAACTATTGCAAATATGGCTTTGTTTGAACACTTCTAGTATATATAGTAGCTAAATTGTGTCAGATATATGGTTACAGATGATACTGTTGTGACAAGAATTCTAAATTGACCATTTCAGGCAGAAAATGTGTTCTTTAATTGACAAATAGGCATACAGTAAGATGTGGACTGGAGACAGAGGCTGGATTGGATACTTTACATAATCTTGAATGTTGTGATGATTGACTGCTAAACATTACATTTATAATATTCTGATATGCTTTCAATATGTTATCAAAACAGTTATTAACAGGTTCTATGCATTTTTTATCAGAAAATATGCAAATAGGGTAAGCTGACAATAATTAAAGTCTTGTTTTCAAATTCTTAAAAAAATGAAACAGGGGAGGGGGTATAAAATGTATAGTAAAGAAAAACTTAGAGTATACACAGTGATTTCTTAAAGACTATAATTCTGATAAATGAGTATTAATGTGAGAAAAACTGATTTTAGAGAGTTTTCTATTTGAATAAATGTCTGTATAGGTTGCACTTTGTAAATACAGCTGTTTCTGACAACACGCCTCTTTTGGGGAGAAATTGAATATTCATAGAAAATTAATTTTGTTTACATACTGGTTCCCAGTTATGCTCTCTGTGTTCCATATCGAAGAGACAGAACTGGGGAATGTTACCAGTAAATAAACAGGTGCATATTGTTTACATTGAAATTTGTGGTAACCTTTCATTCGAGGTAGAAGAAGTTAAGAAAATTAGTGTAAGTTTAAACTCTGAGAAGTTCAGGGCATATAAACGTTGAAAATATGCCGCACAGCCCTATATTTTGACCTTTGAAAAAAATTGTGGTGCAAATGAACTTTCAATTCTAGGATAAGATTTTTGTCAAAACTTCATAGTAAAAGTGGTACAGTTTTAGCCGTAAAAGGAGTTCCTATGGGAAATTGCATTGTCAATATTTACAGAAATGTAACCTCTAGGTACATAAAGAATGCGGTAGAGTTATGGTTTGGGAAGGGTTGACATGTTTACTGGCGCCAAATCCTCCCACTACCAACAGAAGAACCATCTATAAAAAAACGACAGATGGATATGTCAGGGAACTATTTACTTCATTCAACAAAAAATTACCCAAAGTACAGATCTGAGAGTACTCTTAGTTACTGAAAGCTAGTTCAAAGACAATAACAATTTATACAAAAATCATGTATATAAGACTAAAATATCACTCAGCTCATGCGCAGTATAGAATATTAATGGATTTGGTGTAAAGATGATATAAACTTTACCTTGTGCAACGCCAAAATAAAAGGTATCGGAAGATTGTAGAACTGTACAACAATAATATTTAGTATGGTTCTGTTCAACTGATAACAAAATCAATATTTATTGCTAATAAAACAATATTCAAAGATTGGATTACAGTGTTAAATTCTAACCTTTTAGAAACATTTTAGATAAGTTCATCCGTTTTTAAGTACAATGTATGGTGATGCTCTCTTGTTATACTTCTCTGTTTGTCATCGTGAAATATTGTTTTTGTTAGAATGAAGAACGTGGTATGCGTATCTAGTAAACTAGTAATTATGTAATCTTATTGTTGATTATTGTTCAGGAACACCAAAAAAAATCTTATATCTAATGCTAGGTTTAAATTATGTTAAATATAATGCAAGGCCGAAATATGATATATCATTACGTAATATATTTTTGAATGCTTTCTTTAGATTCAAACTGCACTTTAAAGTTATTTGATATTTGATGTACTTATAATTGCCCAAATTTTAAATACTCTTTATGTTATAATTGTAAAACAAATATGCATTTTTCCTAAATACATTAATGCGCATGCGCATTAGTTGACAAATTCATGTTTACCTATTTGGCTTAGATTCTCTTATTTGATTTATAACATACTCAAACATATATTTCAATTACAAAAAGTATAAAATAAACAACTAAAAATGGATTGAAACGATAATATGTATCAGCATTGTGTGTGTATTTTTGTCTAGACGTAATCCAACTAACAACGAGACTACACCCGAAGATTGCCGACGATTATATAATACCCGATAAAAACATATAGAAATAGAAATAGAAAGTGATCACGTACAATTTGATTTTTCTAGGTCTGTTTAATTTAATTTCACAATATAGGTTAAAAGTATGTTAATCATCGTTTTCGCTTGTATAAAATAAAATAAATTGCGTATCGAATCTGTTAACCAATTATTTTTTTTTTCTTTTTCACTTTCAATGTTGACATTTTTTTCCCTTTTGATAGCTTAATACATGCGTAACCAATCTCTTTACCTAAGGAGTTGAATTGAAGGATTCATTAAAGTCAATTTATTTAAGTGAATAATTCATCAACGATGTTTCTTAGTCTTTTTTGGCAAAATTGAATCAAACTGGAGGCTAATATCGAATTTTTATTTCACTATTTCCCTTTCATTAATGATTGAACAAAAACAAATCATATTTCAATTTTTTTTTATCATCTCCCCTTTATAGAATGCCAAACATTTAGGCCAATTAAGTTCAAAAATAAATGTCAATCTAACATGGCAATAATTCACATTTTCTGACATGCACTAATGTAAATTACATGTAAAATAATAAATGTTAATGAATACATGCATACGATACATAACTAAAAGCAGGCATAATTACATATTACCATCGTTATCTCATTTTCCAATGGGACAGCCCTTTTATCAATCAATGTAGAACTGAAATGCTTTATCGTTACAGAAAATTCAAATGTTCCCCAAATATAACAATTTTTGTCATAAAATTGTTGGTGAAATACAAGCGAAATATTTTCGTAAATACCATTTTTGTGGAATCAAAAGTGTTTGAACGTAAATAACGTTGACTAGAAATTATCATTAAAATAGTTTACTTGAAGTTAAAAAAAAGTTTTATGTTATATCAGAGACATATAATACTATATGTCTCTATCAGAGACATATAATACTATATGTCTCTGGTTATATACATACATGTACGATTGGTGTAGACATGTTTTTTCTCGGCACCTGCATTATCAAAATGCTCTTTCAAAAATAATTTCCTTTCGATGTTCTCAAATTGACTTAGCCTTTTCTTTCGTTAGAAAGATAAATACGCTAGATATACTTACTGCATGTGTGGTCAGATGATTAAAACAGTACCGTGTACTATTATTGGCACCAATTGCGACCTTTTGATAGCAGAATTGATCATGTACTGTTGTGGGTCATAGTTTAAGACAAAAAGCAGCAATTATTTGTCTAAATTCCATTTTATTGATAAATTCAACAAACCCTGTCGCTATCTTGATAATATTTTTTTTTTTTTAAATAATCAAGGATTCTCTGAGTCTGCGTCAGAAATGTTCCTTTGGTAAACATAAGAAAATATATCCAAACTCGTTCGATATGCCCATGTCATTCGTTTCGTGATGATTTCAATGAGCGTAATCTATGTTTTACTTCAGAAATCTGTACAAAAAACTATACCTGATTACTTCAAAAATAAAGCTACACCTGTTATTTCTTATACTTACACCAAGTCTATTGCATCCAAGATTTTTCAACCATAAGAGGGTTTTAGAGGCCGTTAACCTCAAAGATATGAAATCCAAGCCTCTGGATTGCTCATGTGCATCGTCACAATACAATTATAGTCCAGCTGGTCATGTTATTACTGGTGACTTTGGCATCGTTACCAATGAACATCAAGAGAGTTGTTAGCCAAAGGGACCAAAATATAGAATTCCCCAGACCATCAACTGGAAAAGGAACTTCAGTTTACTGATGGATGCAGTTGATGACTATGCAAGAAAATGGGTAAAGCGCAAACCAGATGAAGCAGAACTGGACACTTTGTCTGAATGGATCAAAGCTATTCGATCGTGCCTTCAGAAGCGCATTCAAAAGAAACGATGTACTATGAGCACAAGAGTTACTTTCCCTTTCAAGAATCCGGATGTTGTGGCTTTATCCTGTTTGCATGACAAATATGTTTTGTTCCTGCAGATAAAGACTCTAATAATATTGTCTTCATATGTAAAACCATTATTTGCAATGTCTCACAACAGAGCTTGGAATAAATAAAACAACTGGTAATCCTACATATTCCTATCATTTACCAAGGACGAGATT
The DNA here is from genome assembly GCF_965363235.1 of Mytilus galloprovincialis. Lineage (NCBI taxonomy): Eukaryota > Metazoa > Mollusca > Bivalvia > Mytilida > Mytilidae > Mytilus > Mytilus galloprovincialis. Next base: position 73,694,263 of record NC_134845.1, on the reverse strand, counting down.
TTACAAAATCACAAATCTTTTTTAGTATCAACATCAAGGAAAATGAAGAAAATTTACCATCATTATAGATACCAAAACTACACAAAGCTCCATATAAAGAACGATACATAGCTGGATCAACAAAATGTTCGACTAAACATCTTTCTAAAATGCTTTGTACAGTTAAAGATGGGCTTCAAAAATATTGTGACGAGATATATTCTACCAGTGGTGTTAACCAGATATGGATTCTCAAAAATTCGAAAGATCTGCTGCTTAATCTTCGATCACAATCTTTGCAATTTTGCAGCAACATAAAGACTTTTGATTTTTCTACCCTTTACACTACTATTGCCCATGCTCAGTTGAAAGACCGACTCCACCGGTATTCAAATGGGTACTAATTGTGCACCCCTTCTAGTCGATTTGTTTTTGTACTCATATGAAGCAGAATCCATTCAAACCCTTCTAAAAGACAAACAGAAAAAGTACCTTGCGTAATTCTTTAATTTCACTTTCCGATATATTGATGATGTCCTATCACTTAATAACCCATATTTCAGCCAATACTTGCATCTCATATATCCCTGTGAACTTGCAATTAAGGATACTACTGATACTAGAAGGACTGCTTCATACCTTGATCTTTTCCTCAATATTGACACAGATGGACGACTTCACACGAAAATCTATGATAAACGGGACGATTTCAACTTCCCAATTATCAATTTCCCATTTATCAGCAGCAAAATACCCTCTGTCCCTTCGTATGGTGTTTACATATCTCAATTAATACGTTATTCCCGTGTATGTTCACACTATAAGGACTTCATATACAGGAGTGTGCTCCTAACGCAGAAACTGCTCCAACAAAGTTATGAGGAGGACAAATTAAAAATAACACTCCGTAAATTTTACGGACACCATCACGAATTGGTTGACCCATACGATGTATCTTTGTCCAAACTAACTTTGGACATTTTTACCACGTTTTAGATTATGGTTTGTCATTACGTCGCCTGATCTGTTTATTACCGAACGTGACTTATTCCCGAATGTGACTGTTTTGCTGAGTGTGAATTCGTATTGTTTTAAGACGTGGCACGGTACTTTTCCTTCCCAAATTAATTTGTTGGGTTTTGATGTTGTGTTTGTTGTTGTCATCGGATTTTGTCAAATGTCTTAACGTTTGTAATTGTAAATCTTTTTTTTTTTTCCTGTTGTACTCGTGTGTTGTGTAACTACTCATCCAGTTCATTTGTTAGATATAATTTTGGATCGACGAAATTTACACGATAAATTTTGTTTGCAGTTAGATCAAAAGAAACACCCACAAAGCTAAATAATACAATTAATTATCTAATTACTACTACAATTAAATATTAATTAGTATAATTTTCACTGCTATTAATACAAGTTAGATAAGTCATACAAAGCTAATCTTGAATTTCATTCAAATTCGTTCTTATTTTTTTTGGAACACGTTTTAGAAATTTAAATATGACGTGGCTGTGTGCGTTGCATTAACTATGGTTAACAGGGCTGTGATTTTGTAAGGTATTCGTTTTTATTTTATAGCTAGTCACTACTTCAGTTTAATCATGTTTATCTATTATATTGTCATTTCATAAAATTTACTGTTTGCAAAACTATGTAATATTCTTGATAAAAATGATGTTTTTGTCCCAAGCGGATAACCCTGGTCTCACAACTTTTTGGAACTTTTGGTCCTCGGCGATCTTCAACTTTGTAATTGTTATGGCTTTCAAACTTTTTACATCTGACCATAGTTTTGTGTTAACGTAGCGCGCGTAGGGCGTATAAATATATTTTTTAACCTGTTAAATTTTGATGGCTATTATTCGTTTGCTTCTCTGTCTTATATTTTCTTCCATTTATCTGTTTATTTATTGTAACCCTGTCGTGAAATGTTGTCATTGTAATGTATAATTAACAGTGCCATTACAGTGGGAGGTTTGGCATGCCACAAAACCAGGTTCAACCCACTATCTTTTTCATAAAATGCCCTGTACAAGTCAGGAAAATGGCAATTGTTACATTATAGTTCGTTTCTGTGTGTGTTACATTTCGGTGTTGTTTCTCTGTTGTGTCGTAGTTCTCTTATATTTGATACGTTTCCCTCAGTTTTAGTTTGTAACCCGGATTTGTTTTTTCTCTATCGATTTTTGAATTTTGAACAGCAGTATACTACTGTTGCCTTTATTTACTATAGTATTAATGTATGGACTTTTTCATATTCGCCCTGTAACATGCCCTAGATATTAATAATGGCTAAGGATTGTTGTAATGGCCCCGAGGCCATTATTAATATCAAGGACATGTTACAGGGCCAATATGAAAAAGGTCCATATATTGATACTTTTATAAACCAACTAAGGCAACTTTTCTGTATTGGACCTGTTATAGATTCGTGGTTAGGTTTATTTGGATTCGAGACGCAAAGACTGTTCAGTGTTCTTGAATGAAGTTGCCTTAGTTGTCTGTACTCAGAGTAAATTTTGAGGTGAAAATACGGCCATTTTAGTCATAGGGTCCACATGAACCTTAATTAATGCATGAACTATTATCATAAGATTCACATGAAACCTGTTCACGCAAGTTTCAAATATATGCTCGTTTGATGTGAAAATCAGGCGATATTAATATTAATTCATATGAGTGAAATTCCATGTACAGGACGAAATAAAATTAGGTTCATGTGGACCCTATGGCTAAAATGGCCGTATTTTCACCTCAAAATTTACTCTGAGTACAGACAAATCTGCGCATCTGTAAAAAAATTCAGGCATAGCATGCCCTAGATAAATAAATTTCAAATATGTTTTATGTTTTAGAAAAATAAAAACTTACCAGGATTTTGCCGTGCACTTTTTTTTTCGTTCCTCCAGAAGGTGCCAAAATAAACTAAGTTGAGAAACAGGTTTGAGAACTTCCCCACAGGTAATAATTGAAGTGAGCTGTATTGCTTGACATGGACATGAGATGGACAATAGATACCTACCTGACAATAATTGGTTATTCAAACTGTGTACCTGAGTGGACCATATCAAGGTAAACTCAACTGTTTGTTGATTTTATCATCCTCTCCAGGGACGAAAAAAAGTGTACGGCAAAATCCAGTTAAGTTATGAATTTTCTAAATCATACATTGCATTTGAATTCTATTTATCTAGGGCATGCTTTGCCTTAAAACTTTTCCAGATGCACAGGTTTGCCTGTACTCAGAGTAAATTTTGAGGTGAAAATACGGCCATTTTAGCCATAGGGTCCACATGAACCTTAACGATCCTTAACGATAGTCGACAGGGGAAATGAAAATAAAATATACTCATTCAGATCCCGACACATATTTTTTTCTCCATTTCTCTGAGAAGGAATAACGTTATATTCCGTACACCATAACGTCACACGTTTTTGGTCAAAATCTAGGCCTATCGATCAACTTTGAAGCCATTTATTTCAAAAACAAGGATGGTGACATATGAGTTTCTATACATGTATGGATTCACTATGCAATCCTGGATATTATGTTAGTTTTTTGTTTTTCTCCGTATATAAGAAAATAGCCATCCATTCGAAAATCTAAAAAGGTAAGCCGAAAAAAAGATATTTCCCCTATATACCTTAGTAAATTTGTCGCCAAAATTGACGTTTTCCTATGAAAATCACAAAAAAACAAAAATGGTGACCCCCATTTTTTATCACATATTCCGATGTATCTCGATTCAAAGTACACGTATGCCAAAAAATTTGGAAATCGGGAGATATGGCATTCGGTATCGTGTTACCTTAATCAATTTTTCTTATATTTAAACTAGAGCTCCGTGCATCATTATGAGTCTTAAAATAGAGAAAGGAAATTTGGAATGTGTCAAAGCGACAACAACCCGACAATAAGGCAGACAACAGCCGAAGGCCACCAATGGGTCTTCAATGAAGCGAGAAACTCCCACACCCGGGGGCGTCCTTCAGCTGGCCCCTTAAAAAATATGTCTACTAGTTCAGTGATAATGGACGTCATACTAAATTCCGAATTATACACAAGAAACTAAAATTAAAAATCATACAAGACTAACAAAGGCCAGAGGCTCCTGACTTGGGACAGGCGCAAAATTGCGGCGGGGTTAAACATGTTTATGAGCTCTCAACTCTCCCCCTTTACCTCTAGCCAATGTAGAAAAGTAAACGCATAACAATACGCACATTAAAATGCAGTTGAAATTTACCGTATGTATTTATTCCTGATATCTAAAACACGTGGTTATGTTGCTTATCCACGTGTATATTCACGTGTAATTGTTTATTTACTTTAATAAACATTGACCATTGGTCCGAATTGGACCTTTAACTTAATATGTATGCTAAATTTTGAGTTTAAAGTTTCAACTTATGTTGCATGCATTTCAAAAGCGGGAAAAGTGATCTTTGTTTATCATACTACAATATACAATCATTTGCAGCTTAGTTTTCAGTGCAGCTAAACCACCCTCCCACCAATAGTTAGGAATAAGGAGAATGTATGTACTTTTCGTTTTTTTTTTGTTTTTTTTTTTGTATACTGACTGTTTCTGTTTTGTCTTTGTAGATATTTCAACATGGCAGAGGCCAGTGAAGATGTCTTATCTCTTTTTAACTGGCGAGCTTATCCCATAATGATATGGTGTTTTTATTTATTTACTAGCCTAAATGTTGTGGATCAAATACTTTATGTTCGTTTGAGGATCAAATGAGAACATAACGCATTTTATTTTAGGGAATAATGAATATAACCATTTGGGATTCCGTAAAAAATGACCGAAACACTAAATAAAGATAAAATGATTGACTGGTGTCTAGAAATACGGATTATCCCTTGGTCTTCTTCCGACCGACAGAAACAGGTTGGGAACAACCCCCAAAATGAGGGATATCCCTTAGACAAGGGGTCATTTTACTGTTGTAGAAAAGAAATCAAAGTACTGAAGTACTGAACATCGGATGAACACAAGTTCTTGTCTATGGTCAAAAGCACTTGTCTCAGAAAAAAATTCACATATCTCTTTACCTGAAACTGAGATTAATGTACAGAAAATTATTTTTTTCTGAAACAAGTTTGTGTGTGGATGACGAATAAATGACAGGAAATTCATCTTCATCGTAATAACTGTTATGTTGTAGTGATACAAATCAGTATACACTGATTTATTGTTATATATTATATTAAAATAACAGTTACATGTATATATGATTTCCATCCATTTGTATACCATTATATAAGAAGCGCTTCATTCTAAAAATGTGCGCACGGTCAACGCTTTTACAACCCTATGAAGTTACAAAAAGAAGCATTCAATACTTATAATTACATTTTTTTAGCTATGATCATGAAAACACCTCAAGGTCATCGCGATGTAAAAAGAAAAACTTAGATATCTTCAATGGGGGGAAATTCATTATATTTGGACCATCTTTTCGAAAAGAGAGATCAAATTATTTTTAATAACAAAGTCGATATAAAAATGTAAGTCCATGAATATTACAAAATTCGTGGACATGTTTTGACCATATAATACCAGATAGATGTATGGTTCTTTGGGGAAAGTTCCTTCAAATAATATAAACATAACATTTTGCTCATTTGTACTAAAAAGTGTTTTTTTACAACAAACAAAAATTATCACTTGAAATGTACCCCTCATAAAAGGGATAGTCATTACATTGAGAGGTTACCTCTCATTTAAGGGTTTCTAACCAACCTGAGTAATACCAGAGGCGGATTAAGAGGGGTTTTCAGTGGGCCCGGTCCTCCCTTTTGTGGGAAATTTTGGTTGATTATATAGGGAATCACTGAAACATGACTGGAGCGGTCCCCTCTTAGGCAGTCAGTGGGTCCCCTCTTATGAAAAATACTGCATCCGCCACTGAATACCACGTCCGATAACTCGTGAAGAGAGAGTGCCACGTACCTGCACGTTAGAAAACCTTTGAAATAATCATCTGAGGGGTCTGCAAACTTTATGTTCCTATCCAACAAACATATCCTAATTCTCAAGTACATGCAGCAGTCCATATTTCCCGCTCTTTATTCTTGTTCTGGACATGCGTGATATATTTGCCACTGGACGTAAATCAAACAACAATCAATCGAGTAATGTGTTGAAGGGCTACACCAATCGATTAATGTGTTGAAGGGCTACACACCAATTGATTACTGTGTTGTAGGGCTACGTCAATCGATTAATGTGTTGAAGGGCTACACCAATTAATATGATATAGATTGCCTTGATATTTAAACAGTTGTTGTTAATGGCTGTTCCTGTCAAAGTTTATTTCACTGACAGTGTTTCAAATTGCATCGCCTTTTATTCACATTTATAACTTTCTGATTATTTCTGAATATTTTGTGAAAAGGGTCTTTTTTCCAGAATTGTATTTCATATACATTCATTATATCAATGTGGTTAGTTAATAACTTGAATAGTATGTGCGACATTTGCCAGAAGTTTTTAAATTACGCCTTCAACTGAATACACAAAACTATTAAAATTATTGCTCAATAAATTTGACAGATAAATGTCATAAATATAGAAAACAAACGATAAAAACATGTCTTTGTTAAAGTATATAACTTTTGGTGTTTCTATCCTGTACGCTCCTTTTAAATAAACGTCATCTCTTTATAAGCCAATACATATATCTTTATTATGTTGTCACCTTGTTTTTGGACCTGTAAAACCAGGTACAAAAGATGAAAACTTTCCGTCAAATCATTGAACCTTATCCAATCACGTGACAACTCTACACATGAAAATTAAAACTTGTTATGAGTGACAAAATTTGAGTGAAACAATAAAGAATAACGGATTTTTGGTAAAGAAAAATCATGGGGAAGGAAGCGGTAAGTCATACAAAGTTTATTGTCGTAATTCTATCAGTTTAGTACTGACATACTACATATTATATCAAATTTATGTAAAAACAATTGTAATTAATTATAATATAAAAAAAAGTTAAATTGCAATAAAGTTTGTTTTATGAAAAAGATAAAACAAACAAAATTCCTACAAGATTAAAAGTTATTTTAAAATACAAGAAGTTATAATTATAGATAAAAATAGAATGATTTTTTTTCAATAGAAAATTTAAGGTCAATAGAAAAAAAAACCGGTTTGAATTTAAATTTAAAAATCATTTTGGTGTAAGAGTAATCTGTTACAGTTACAATGTAATCTATCATGGATATAAACTTATTTGGTTCATCAACAGGCACGCATTTTATATGTTTCTAGTAAGATATATGCAAACGTTGATTAAAACTGTTTGATTGCGACTTTTGCTGCACAATGATTACCAAAATTTCCACTCCCCGGGCAGATTTTGTAGAGCAGAACAGAGTGGCTCGAGTGTAATGTGATACATCATTATTGTTTCCCTTTAACAATTGATTAATCGTCTCGTTTCTGCCAAAGAACAAACACGAGCTCATGTACATGTATGTTAGGTATGAACTTCTAACAACTGGTTTATTATTGTAAGAGGAAATGCAAAATGGATCTGTATTCATCTATTTAAGGTCAAACGAAAACAGTCGCTTACTTTATTTCTTAAGGAAATTTTTTAGGGTATTTGACCTCTTGGTAGCTACACCGTATATCCTCAAGTTTCATAGGTTTGCTCTGCTTTATGGAAAATTTTTATAAATAAAAGACATAGAATAAAAATAAAAAAGTTTGTCGTTTGTAAATTTAAAAATAATTTCCATTCAAAAAAGTATTTTTCTCTATCCTTCAATATCGCGGAATACTGACACTTTGAGTCATGGATAAATGAGAACTATGCAGGTATTTAACTTATTAACCACATAGAACACAGTGCACTTTGATATGGAAAACATAATTACGTAATAAAAAAAATGAAAACTTTCATTAAGCTTAGTGACAGTTTGAATAAATGAAATGAACCTATTCATATTAAGACTTATATTCAAACATAATTTGCTTTTGCGCTCTGGTCCATACTAAAATGCATAATACTGTAAAATGTTTTATAACATTGAATATCATATGAAATTGGAAAGTACCCACGCGTGTACTTTATCCTTTTCGTTATTGTACAGAGTTTCACGAATATTTTTGAATGTAAAGAAGATAAAAATATTCTGTTCAGGTACATTGTATCAAAAGGATCGCATTACTAAGCTAATATGTGTGTATGTGTTTCTATAAACTTATAGGCTCTGATTTACTTTGGAAGGAGTCGAAGTAAAATTACATATATAAACGAAATGATGGCTAAACAAACCAAAATCATAAAATATGTTTGTTTTTCATCTAACGCCTCAAAATCATGTCGGCAAGAATACGCCCGAGGGATACCGAAAATTCGTGAACCGGAAAAGAACAAACAAGTTCAAAACTTAATCTGTATTCATTGATTATTTACAGAATACACAAATCTACGAACGCCTTATTAATAGCTTATAAGGTATACATACCTAGTATGTGTGAACAAAATTATACAGCCATTAAATTCATATTTGCACACACAAGTTTTAAACTGAGCTCAGTGTTGCTATCTATTAAAAAAGATTCGATAAGCAGCTAACCAAAATCTGCATTAAATTAAAAAATTGAATTTCACATTTCGATTCCACGAATTGTTGCAGTAATTAAATATTTGCTATTGAATCTAGATTTCAAAACCGGATCCGTCGCTAAATGAAAAACTGTTGAGAGTGATGGTTACTATATTCTTAATCTGGTTACTGAAACTACTGAGTACACGAACTACTTTTTGCTTCATTTGATTTGCATTTCTAGATCAGCCTTGATCAGGAAAATTGTGAACGAAAGTTGTGAACAAAATGTGAAGTTTGATGACAACTTAGTTCTATCTCTTACAAAATTAAAAAATTACAAATTTGACACCAGATAAAAACAAATACTAGTATTTAGTTACTAGCCCTTCAAACACTATAACAGGCAAGAAAAATTTATTCCTGTATAATGATATCACCAAATCATAGGCATGGGATACTTAAATATTTATATACTTTAAATATGAAACTTGTAAATGCCTTATATACATTGTAGCTGAAATCGTTCACAAAAAAAGTATTTAAATTTTAATTTGCATTCGTTGTAAATATATGTATGTACAAATGTATCAATTTATTCTCATCTGTTTTCATACCACTAATGTGATAATATGTATTGTAACGAAAACATAGCTAATCATACATTGATGACGGATTAATGCTATCAGAAAAGTATGTGATTTTCATATGCCATAAAACAGATTTATTTCACCATTTTCACACGAACGATATCCAGATAAAATTTATAATTTTCCCCAATGCTGATTTCTGTCAATCGTCAAAGCCATAAAGCAAATATATTTAATGTTCCCCTCAAAATCTGCCAGCTTTCGTTTAGTCATTGTGATATAGGTTTGTTTTTTATACACAAAAAATAGGAAGCTGAAAAAGCGGATGTCTACAACGACCAGGTGAGAATTGCACCAGCAGACTTTTTAATGCTATTTATTTTTGTATATTAACATGATGATCTTTTCACTATATGTTTAATAGATTTAGCAAAGCTTGAGTTGTTAAGTAGCAATACACATTTCCCTACAGAATTGAATAAATATCAATCGTCGCGGGGGTATCCAATCTTTCAGACGCACCCATTTCGAGTTGTAATTCAACATACAGTAACTGTTGCAACTGTTTACTAAATCAAATGTTGCTACATAACTATATTCAAGCCTACGGCGGAGTCAAGTCATCCACTGTGTCTGCTGGTAAAATGACACTGGTAACTAATAAGATTTATGAAATGTAAACATTGTACATTAAAAATGTAACAGTTAAAGAAAAAACGAACTAATATAAATAACTTGTAAGAGCTAATTATTTACGATCACATTCGACACAACAAAGTTTTAAAGTCACTGAAATTACGTTGATTCGGATTTCCTATCAAATATTACTTAATCGTCATCCTGATTAATGGAATGGGATTTGTGATCATCCGAATCAAATCAAAGTACTTATCACATTATTATTCTTCGTAATCCGCGTCTGATCGGAATAAAAATAGGATTCCAATGCCCTGTTTAAGGAAAGTGTTTATGTATAATTATAAAAGAATTGATTTCATAAGCTCTTTAAAGTGACCGAAAGTTATACCACTAGACATACCACCTTTTTGCAGTGGCTGTCTAAAGTTTTCGCCCTTCTGCAGAAACTTTCAAGTTGTTTTGATGTTTGATTTGTTATTGTTCTTAAATGGCATGAACTATTTGACACTGGATGTTATACAAGGAAATCTTCAATTTATTCGTTCTTTGTGTTTTCAAATATTGAACCAAGCATGCCAAAGTCTCGGGTGTTATTAATAAACGTCATGAAGGGGGCTATTTCGTAACGAAGAAGAGTAATTTTGAAAACTATGACATAAACTATGATGAATAAGTGCATTATTTTTCGCACGTATTGTGTATGTAAAAAATAATCTTAACACTAGGAAAATATATGCTTATATTAACAAGTTATGAGATGATTTATTTACTACATTTTTCTCCTTTACTTCATAATTATTCGTTTCAATTCGATGCACATCAAAGAAATGTACTCCTGTGTTTTCTGAATGTATAAAAGTTTTATTTCATAAGTAAGTGTATTCTGGCCTAATGGTATTTCAGTCTTATATCAATTTAATGAACAAGTTTTTAAAAGTTTTATATTGTGAAAATATTTCTTTAATGTCAGTCAAATCAAGTTCAAATTTGACTGGTGAAGTTGTAACTGGCTGGTTCGGATTAAATTAAACTCGCTACACAATGCATTCTTTTCAATTCTTTTGAGGTATATACATTGTTGTATTGAATGTATTATAAAACTAAAATTTAATGACTTTGGGAATATCTTTAAATTTGAAACTAGATGACATAACGGTATATAGTGAATAGGTTAAGTTCATGATTTAATGATACGTTGACCTTGTTAATGTCTAACAGGTATCGTAAATGCCTATGAAGTATTGTTAATACCTGTCGTCACAATACACAATTTTCTTTTCTTTTGTGTGACAGTTGAAGGCTGCGAGACACGGTGCATTACGTTTGCGCGCATTACCACTACATTTGCGCGCAAAAATCATTACGTTTGTGCGCAGCTTTTGATTACAATTGCGCGCATTTTTTTGACAGGTAAACCCAGGTAAAATACAGGTAATAATACTTATTTATTTATAATTTGTTCAATTATTTACCCTGCTCACCAACGATGAGGTGGAAGTGGGATTTCGAGCAAGATAATTCCGTTTTATTTTGCACAAGCACTAAATCCTAGAAATCTATACAGATAAAATTGTTAAAATGCTTAAACATAGCTAATCTTAAAAAAGGTAAAGGTATAATTGATAAATTCATTACTTCACATGTTGTTACGTGCCGAAACTCCATGTTTGTGCCTTGGTGTAACTTTAAAAAAATAACTTAAATTATTTACTAATTTTAAAAACGATCACTTTTCATTGAAACACTTTTTATTCTGAAACATTCGCAATGAAGTTACATGTGTGTCTTAAGCTATACTACGGAGTTTATAATGCTCACTTTAAAATTTGTTTTATAATTTTATATGAACAAATTATAATTTGAATTAAGAAATATTTTCAAAATTAATAATTGATAGTCATGTTTATTATGAACATGAAAAATATATATAGTCAATTGTAATTTAATTTAAATTTTTACCTGAATTTACCTGTAAAATGAATGCGCGCAAATGTAATCAAAAGCTGCGCGCAAACGTAAAACATTTTAATCCCCAAATGCGCGCAAACGTAGTGCGCCCTCGAGACAAGAGCTTTCATTTCCTTTTCACCCAAAACATAAAGTTTATATATAAACGACCCTCATAAACGATTGCAGCGGTACCGCTTGATATTAAAACCGCATTTACATTGTAACTTTTATTTAACATTCGATTTCTAAATCGTGTGCCAAAATAGCGATACTGTTAGGAGGTCCTATATTTTAAAACGACATTAATGTGTTGGTCGCGTTATTTGTACATGTGTTGGACTATAGTGCTTGATGCTTTCAATCGAAGGTCGATTGCTACACTTTCCTGGTACTTTGGTTGCCTCCACAAATAAACACTGATTGGTAGGATATTTCCAATTGAAATTTAAGTAGCCTAAACACCAACAATATGTTTCTGTCGGTTTTTTTTTCCTTCTTACTTTTTTTTAGGATTTGAGAAATTCAACATTTTAATTTCATGATGATGGTTGAGCATAATACGATAAATGATAATAATTATAGATATATAAAGCCCAATAGAACGTAAGTTTGAAAAGTTTTCCTTTATTTTCATTTATCGAGAAAATAATTTCTGAAACCAATATATTTTCATAATGTTGTAAGAAAAGTCGCGGTCAAAACGACACGGGACTAAAATTCACAAAATGTATTTTTTATAGAACTATTATATACTTATTTATAAAAGCGGCAACTTTGTCAACAAAATGTCTTCTTAGTTTTATTTTTTTCACTAATTTATAAAACAAATGGGCTCGGTACTTGATTGGCTTTATCATGTTTATGGTGCCAAGAAATATACCCTTTGCATGGTTAAAATTCAATAATTTTTCATTTATCAAGGCTCATAACAATTTTCTCAGCTGTAAAATTAATGTATTTTTCTCAGCTGTAAAATTAATGTATTTAATAAAGAATAATTGTTCCAGTAACTTTTTCAAACCATTTTTAAAGCAATATTTGTGACTTTTATTTCCTCTGACTTTTTGTCAGCTTATCATATTTGTCAGTTATATAGGAATAAAATAGAAATCTCATGGTTTAAGATTCGAGTATATTGCACCAGAGACATATACATTTGTAATCTATCGCTCTGATTTCACGTACCGCTTGACAGGTTATTAATATATCTTTCTATGTTTGAAATGTGTTTACTTATGAAATGCTTTATTGAATAGCTTTTAATATTTTAAAATGTTAGTGCATATTACTAGTACATCAAGTGTATATACTTTGGAGATATTTAGTTCTACTTACGTTGATAATATCACCATGCGTGAAGTTCAAATTTTGCTGGTTTTTTAATTCTTGAAATTTATCTACCGAGGAGATGTTTTCTCCTGATAAATTGAATCCATAAAAAATAAGAATTAATCAAATTTTAAACAAATCTTTCAAAGACAAAAATCAACAAAATAAAGGTATTTTCACAGTAAACTTTTCCTGAATAATTCAAAACTTGATATCCATACAAATAACCAGTCAATTCTGAATCTTTATTGGCATAATTTGGACTTTGTCACATATTTATATAGTTTATACGATTTATAGATCAATAACCATTAGAATATAAAGAACACAATGTAAGTATATCCGCTTTCTATTTATAGTTCGTGTGACTGTGTTATAAAAGAAGCAACATTTTATTAAACAATTCCACTTTAACTGGGCTGCGTTCAATATCGTAGCTGCTACGTAGTGCTACGTAGATTTTGACTATTGAACGTGTAGTTATAGACTAGCTGCTACATAGATATTGATAGCAGCTACGTACAGCTGCTACGATATTGAACTTTAACCAAGAGTTCTTTTTTTTTTGTATAATTGATAATCAATCAACTATTGCTTATTTCGTGATTATCGTTACACTTTTCATCAAATTTTGGTACGATTGATAAATAGCCATTACATTTTGTTCATCTGTGGGGTTTGGTCAACCGACCAAATTTCAGAGCATTATACCTTACGAATACAATCTTTTAATCATGTCGGGTGTTCGCTTTTCTTCTATCCGTTTGACGTCACGAAAAGTTAAAATGGTGTTCAATGCATAAGTTCCGGGTAAATAAATCATAAAATGAAGAAAAAACAAATGCCACAAACTTGTAGATTTTAATTAACTAATGGTATCAACTCGTTGCGATGAATGTCGTTAAAATAAATGCGTGTTTTAATAAACAAACAAATATACCATATACATGTACTTATATACTTATATGTATATAAATGAATTTCACTGAAAACTGATCTTTACTTTTAGGAGAAACTAGTTTTATACAATTAGGGTCAATACCATAATTGGCGGACACTATCTTAAGCTTTAAATTGTACATCTTAGTTATAACCAAACGAAACCTGCTTCATTTAACGGGTGGTTTAAATTTAAGCAAATTATTCTAAATGGTGTACTCGAAGTTAATCCGTGTTTTAGTAAGTCAGCATCGGAATTCGGTTTTACGTGGTTCCCGGCTACGTCGTACAATTTAAGTTTTTTTAGCCTTCTTTTGAAAAAAGGTTTTGTTAGATTTGAAAATTGGTAAACAACTACATGTACTTTCTCTGATTTACTCGTATATTCTTGGAAGACATCCTTCCCTTTGTTGTTATTGCCTTGCCGATTTTTTTTATTAATTCAGTTCTGAGTTTTGGTATCAAAACTAATTTAAGAACTAGAGATAAACGATACAACAGCCACAGTTAAGTCTGCTTCATATCTTGACTAACATCTATAAATTGACATTGAGAGTCGGTCTTTACAACAAAAAAGTAATTTCAGATTCCCCATTGCGAACTTTCCATTTCTATGTAAAAAGAAATCATAATTTTATGATATATGGTGAAAAAATTGAAATAGTTGATTCCTACTGCTACCTTGGTGTACTTTTCAATTACAACGGTAGCTTTTGTACTGCACGAAAAAAACTTCTTAATCAGGGACAGAAGTCTTTGTATGCTCTATACCGAAAAATAGAAAATATATGTATTCCCGTCGATTTGCAGCTAAAACTGTTTCACTTATTGGTTAGTCCTGTTTGATTATATGCTTCAGAGGTATGGGGATTTGAAAATAAAGAAAGCATTGAAAAAAATACACCTTCAATTTTGCAAAAACATTTTGAAATTAAGAAGCAGTACACCAAATCATATGGTGTATGGGGAACTCGGAAGATTCCCTTTGGAAACCATTGTTAAACGTAGAATGGTGTTGTTTTGGAATAACTTATTATCGGAAAATAACAAGTTATCTTCCATTGTGTATAAATTAATGCTCAAATTACATTTTCAAAACCCCACAAAATTTAAATGGATTACGTACGTTAAATCCATATTTGACGAAAATGGAATTAGTTTTATTTGGCAAAATCAACTTCCATTGGATAAACTGGGATTAAAGAACATAATTTCACAAAAACTGAATGACCAATTCACCCAACATTGGTTTTCACAAATGAACAACTCTTCAAGAGGTGCATTTTATTCATTTTATAAAGATGAATTTCGTTTGGAAACCTATTTGATAAAGTTGAAGCTGTGTGACAGGATTTATATGGCAAAACTCAGATGTTCAAATTTAAAAATTCCTGTAGAAACGTGAAGATGGTCCGGAATTCCAAAAAAATGCACGAATTTGTCATCTCTGTGGAAATGGAATAAGAGATGAATTTCATTATCTTTTTAAATGTCAAAAACAAGAAATAAAACTGCTTAGAACTAGATATATACCACAATATTATACTGCAAATCCAACGGAGTACGAATTGAAACAGCTTTTAACATTTTGTCATGTAGTCTAAGAACTTTACAAAAACTTAGCAATATTTTTAAAAATTCTTACACGATACTTGTGATTTATGTTAGTCTGTTTTGAGTTGAATGTTATGGTAGTTTGTAAATTGACATTTTGCCATATTTTACCATGTATGTAGCATTATGTTTAGTGTGAATGTATTGAGTATAAACATGTGTATACGTGTATATATGATGTCCTCTTGTACACCTATGTGTCTGAGGTTTATTAATAAAGTATTGTCTATTGTCTAGTAAATCAAGAGTTTTAAATGTTGAATTTGAAATCATCCCTTCGTAAATTTTACAGAAGCCACCACGTAGTTGGGTGACCGTTACGGAATATCCGTTTCACAGATGATGTCGGATATGTTCCTTATGTCGTAATTACAATCCAGTTTCCTTTCCACAAATGTAACCCACCGAATTTTACTATTTACCGGGTTTGTAATAACAAGAGCAACACGACTGGTGCCACATATTGAGCAGGATCTGCTTACCCTATGTTGTGCCATGTCGTTTTTCTGTTTGTCTAATTTACATTTTTAGCCATGGCGTCAATTGATTTTTTCATCTATGAGTTTGAATGTCCCTCTGGTTTCGTTCGCCCCGCTTTTAAGAAAGTCTTACTTCTTCCGATTTTATTTTTTTATAAAATAGATGATTAAAAATATAAAATATTCAGGTTCTTTGTTGTTCTAATATTATATGACACATGTTAAAGATAACAATGACATACACATATATAAAGACACACTTTGTGGTTTTAATGATAATGATAATTTATGTTTTTTTTTTCTGAATATAGAAATAAAATTAAAAAACACTTAATATATCAATGAAAATTCGTTCATTGGAATTGTTGCAAAAATATCTGTTTGGTAAATTTTTTTATATGACTTGCAACTAATGCAATTTACAACAGCGCACGCTTCGCATATATAGTTTTAACCCAATAATACTTACCGTAGAGAGTCTTACAGCTGGTATTTTCTAAAAGTTAATGTTTATTGGAATGGTTTATATATATATATATATGTATTATATCTTTTTGCATTAATGTTTGTGTAGGAGATAATTGAACGTGGTAATTGGACTGGGCGACTAGATTTTATACTGTCATGTATAGGCTATGCTGTAGGACTGGGCAATGTCTGGAGATTTCCATATCTCTGTTTCAGAAATGGAGGCGGTGAGTACAACAATAGAAAATTAAAAAAAATGGAGATATTAACAGTACTATAATAATAGTTAAAAATAATTTTCAAATGACTGCAAGTTGTCTTTAAACGAGAAGCATGTATCCGTATTATCAAGAATATTAAAACACTCAGATGAAGGTACCTAAATTAAATAAGTACTAATGTTGATTATTTATAAATCATTATATTTTCATTATTTTTCAAACTTGAAAGACCAATGTATAAGTATGTTGTATATTTAATATGCAGCATGATTGTATTTACTGTATTGCAGGTGCATTTCTTATTCCATATGCTATTATGTTGTTTATCGCTGGAATTCCTTTGTTTTTCTTTGAATTGTCATTTGGGCAGTTTGCTTCTCAAGGACCAATTACAGTTTGGGCTGCAAATCCAATGTTCATGGGTAAGTTCTACGCTATTAAAGTAACCACCGTTTACTGAATTGTTCACTTTTTTAAACATAAGTAATATATTTATTTGTTTTTTACTATAAAACATGTGTATACCAACCTAACAAAGAACAACAGTTACCTCAAATCGACCTTAACTGACTTGGTTAATGTAATTATTACATGTATACACGTACATGCTTTGGTTTGGTTCTTGTGAATATAACTAGAGATAACAGACGTTGTACAGTTTTGTTCTTTTATTTGTTCGTCTCTCTTACTACTGTGCTTTTCAAGATACTATAGAAACTCTTTTTAAAAACGCTTAATTTGTATTTATTCTTAGGTATACATCTTAGATAATTAGATACATTTGATTTTCTATGATTGGTTTATGTATTTATGAGATGTTTATTTGGCTGTGTTGCATAATTTGTTTGTGTTTTTAGGTGTTGGATGGGCCATGGTTATGATTAGTGCCATGGTTTCAGCATACTATAATGTCATTATTATGTACGCTATATACTACATGATGGTGTCTTTCGTCAACTTGGATACAAAGTTACCATGGGCAGAATGCGATCCTGAATGGGCAACTAATCTTTGTCGACAAGAGGCTTATCCAAACTTTGCTTCTATGACAAATGATTCAGAAATTAAAAAAGAAGCTTTCAGTAAGTTATATAAATTTACAAACAGTCTGTTCATCCAGTTTCACTAAATAATTGAATCAATTCTTAATATATCAACCAGGAACCTATTTTACTAACTAACAAATGAGTGCGTCGCACAGGCACTCAAGGTGGTGTTATATAAAGGTATATAAGGAGGGGGGATTCTGAGACGAGTGACTGCGGTGCGTCGTCAATAATTTGTATTGGTAATATTTTTTTGTTTGTTATTTTAAGTTGTATAAGATTACATTACATTATAAAAGCTTTGTATTTTTTATAGGATTAAAGGACACAATGTGTTTGGAAAAACTGTTACCAAACATCTCCGATGCAGCAGGTGCCATTCCAGCATATGCAACAATAATGGACATACCTAGTAATCTCCTGGTTCATAACACGTCATCATGTGATTTAGACCTCAAGGTGCCTAGTGATGAGTATTGGACGTGAGTACAATTAATTCATTCAAGCAGAAGTCCACAGCTATACTTAACTATTTAGAATAAATGAGTTCTAGTCCTTTAATAACTTCATACTCAGAAACGTAAGGTTGCGAACAAGGAAAATATACAACTTTATGAGAGTTAACTGACATTATTATTGCTGATTCTAAAAAAAAAAACGTTCTACTGGCTTTTCTTGGAATAAATTATAGAAATATTTAACAGATATTATTAATCGCCTGACAACGTGTTTTCTGGAATACATTGTGACCATCATGTTGTATGCTTAGCCCGGTGCTTAGCGCCTTAAGGGGACAATACACAAAACCCTTTTAAAGCGTCAAAACAAATATAGACATCCTAAACATCAAAATACTTCTAGACTCACGTTTTATATGTCAAAGTTAAGTAAAGTATGTTTAAATATTTACACATCACTTAAAAAGAAGCTATTAAATTTAACTTTCAACGCCGTAACGAACAACACCCTGTTCTTATTGATTATATCAAAGCCTAATAATTACAAGTTGTACATTTAAATCGTTTGCATGGTTGGTATAATTTTACTGAGTAGGAAAAATGACATATCTGTCACACATAAGACCCCTTTTATTTGAATATATAAAATAAAAAAAAACAAAAATGAGAAATAAATTAGATAGAGTTTTGTTTTATTTTGAGTGAAGAGTATATATTTTGCACATATAAAGGTTTTGCAATGTAAAGTTAACATTTCTTGTTATATGTTGATTAAGATTCAAAACTATGTTCTTTCTACATCTTATTTCATATTACAAGTTTGAATTTTTACGGTTACTATGTATTGTATACACCTCGAGAGCGTTATCCCGAATGGATGTACAAAATGTATTTAATTCACACCAAAAATAGTGTTGTCAATGCAGAACGATAAGTTAAATGATTTAAGGGAGAGGGTGGTCTTAAGGGAGAGGGTGGTCTTTAGGGAGAGGGTGGTCTTTAGGGAGAGAGTGGTCTTTAGGGAGAGAGTGGTCTTTAGGGAGAGGGTGGTCTTTAGGGAGAGAGCGGTCTTTAGGGAGAGGAGGTCTTAAGGGAGAGGGTGGTCTTTAGGGAGAGGGTGGTCTTTAGGGAGAGAGTGGTCTTTAGGGAGAGGGGGTCTCTCTGGTCTTTAGGGAGAGGGTGGTCTTTAGGGAGAGGGGTCTCTCTGGTCTTTAGGGAGAGGAGGTCTTTAGGGAGAGGGTGGTCTTTAGGGAGAGAGGGTGGTCTTTAGGGAGAGAGAGGGTGGTCTTTAGGGAGAGAGAGGGTGGTCTTTAGGGAGAGGGTGGTCTGTAGGGAGAGGGGGTCTTAAGGGAGAGGGTGGTCTTTAGGGAGAGGGTGGTCTTTAGGGAGAGGGGGTCTTAAGGGAGAGGGTGGTCTTTAGGGAGAGGAGGTCTTTAGGGAGAGGGTGGTCTTTAGGGAGAGGGGTCTCTCTGGTCTTTAGGGAGAGGAGGTCTTTAGGGAGAGGGGGTCTTTAGGGAGAGGGGGCCGGGTCTTTAGGGAGAGGGTGGTCTTTCAGCGATTAGTTTAAATTATTTAAGGGAGAGGGTGGTCTTTCAGCGATTAGTTTAAATGATATAAGGGAGAGGGTGGTCTTTCAGCGTTTAGTTTAAATGATTTAAGGGAGAGGGTGGTCTTTCAGCGATTAGTTTAAATGATTTAAGGGAGCGGGGGGTCTTTCAGTGATTCAATCATGTTATTGAAAAGCATGATAAATGCAGGGTATCCAATTTCATTAAACGACATCTTTGTGTAAGCATTAAAGAAACTTCAAATGAATGTTTTAATAGCTGCTATTTTTCTTTCCACAGACGATTTGTTTTACGTCTCCACGAATCTGATGGTTTTGATGCGATTGGCGGTCTCAGTCTTAAGCTGACTATCTGTTTATTTTTAGCATGGATTATAATTTTCTTCTGTCTCATGAAAGGAGTTAAATCATCTGGCAAGGTAAACGCTACGAAATATAGTTATTTAAATATGTCTGTTAACTTTAATTATCCATGAAAATGTAAACAAGTAAAAAATGTTTTACTTCCAGTACGGTTATGATTGCCAATTGTAAGCTGTCATTAGACAAAAAAAATATCGCTATATTTAGTCAGAATTTGTAAACTTTTATCTATAAGTATGCATTCCTTTATGTATGTTGATACTCAAACGATAATGCATGCTATATCAACAATGTCATTACGATATTAAGTACATATAAACAGTCATTACGGCGAGAGTTTCATAAGCAATCACTAGGCTTTTTTTATGAAGTCACTAGGCTGAGTGCTATATAAACAGTCGCTAGGGTGAGAGTTTCATCAACAATCACTAGGCTGTGTGTTTTATCAACAGTCACTAGGCTGAGTGTGATATAAACAGTCGCTAGGGTGAGAGTTTCCTCAACAATCATTAGGCTGTGTGTTTTATCAACAGTCACTAGGCTGAGTGTTATATAAACAGACGCTAGGGTGAGAGTTTCCTCAACAATCATTAGGCTATGTGTTTTATCAACAGTCACTTGGCTGAGTGTTATATAAACAGTCTCTAGGGTGAGCGTTTCATTAACAATCACTCGGCTGTGTGCTTTATCAACATTCACTAGGCTGAGTTTTATATCAACATTCACTAGGCTGAGTTTTATATCAACATTCACTAGGCTGAGTTTTATATCAACAGTCGCTAGGGTGAGAGTTTCCTCAACAATCACTAGGCTGTGTGCTTTATCAACATTCACTAGGCTGAGTGTTATATAAACAGTCGCTAGGGTGAGAATTTCATTAACAATCACTAGGCTGTGTGTTTTATCACAATATGATCGTATCATTTATCGATTTAGCAATAGAAGTGTCAAAATAATTATTAAAAGAGGGACGAAAGATACCAAAGGGACAGTCAAACTCATAAATCTAAAACAAACTGACAACGCCATGGCTAAAAATGAAAAAGACAAACAGAAAAACAATAGTATACATGACACAACATAGAAAACTAAAGAATAAACAACACGAACCCCACCAAAAACTAGGGGTGATCTCAGGTGCTCCGGAAGGGTAAGCAGATCCTGCTCCACATGTGGCACCCGTCGTGTTGCTTATATTAAATGATCAAATGCAGTTGCAATATTGTTGAAATCCATGGAAAGTGGTCTTTTTCATAATAAAAATTAGTTAGATGACTTGAAAATGGAAATGTGTTGCAATTGTTTAACTGTTGTATTTTAAAATTATTAATGTAAAAACCTTTTTATTAAACATTTTGCGTGTTTCTATTACCAAAGGTTCAAGCAAGTATATATGTAATGGATGTCATTGAATCATTTTGAAAAAAGTGATATGTTGGGAATTTACAATGAGACGTCACAGTCTAAACAGTAGTAGCTGGGAATTTCTAATGAGTTATAAGAATGACACCTAACAATTTAATTTACATTATAGATGACAGATAATACAGATCGGCATGTGGTTTAATAACTATATATAGGATGTCTTCCTAGGGCTCATACTATAAATATAATGTCTTTCTAATCATAGGGCTCATTACAAGCATATCAATCGAGTTACATAAACAGGCAACATATTTATGGTACACACATAACAGACAATTCATAATAATTGTCAGTTCATTCAGTATACAAAGGAGGATAACTCCTATTAGACATGAGATATTGATAACTGTAATACCATATGTATATAAATAATTACTCTGAATATCAGCAGAGACATATATATACACATATATATGTCTCTGATATCAGCACACCATGAAGATAATTATAAATATAAAAAGTAGTGAATAAAAGGACTTTACGAGAAATATGAACTTATATAGCTGACTATGCGGTATGGGCTTTGCTCATTGTTGAAGGTGACCTATAGTTGTTAATTTATTTGTCATGTTGGTCTTTTGTGGAGAGTTGTCTCAAAGGCAATCATACCACATCTTCTTTTTTTATACTTTATATTTTTAAAATCTTTTTATATTTCTACTAGTTTTGAAGCATAATTCAATTTAAAGTACATGATATTTTTTTTCACAGATATTTTGCCCTTCTTGTTTCAAATAAAGAATTAAGATAATCACTGAATTCCGATATACATTGCATGTCATCATTTGACATTATCCATATCAATTTTTTTTTATCTTTATTCAATTTCCTTGAGTTATGATTCTCAAATTATTATATAGAGGGCATGTAAGTAAGAAATGAACTTCATCTTCAGCCATGTTGATATAGTAAAACTTGCATATTTTATCCTGACGAGGTAAT
The DNA here is from genome assembly GCF_965363235.1 of Mytilus galloprovincialis. Classification (NCBI taxonomy): domain Eukaryota; kingdom Metazoa; phylum Mollusca; class Bivalvia; order Mytilida; family Mytilidae; genus Mytilus; species Mytilus galloprovincialis. Next base: position 73,671,679 of record NC_134845.1, on the reverse strand, counting down.
ACAACCATTTTTCCTTGACTATCAAACATTCTCGAGAACTTTCTCAACGGCCTCTTGCAATTCTGAGACTGATGACTAAGTCTATATATTTTACAATGGTGACTTCAATGAATACTCCAAATCGTTTTCGCTAAAAATTCATTTAAACAATAAACTTGAATGGAAATAGGGATGTGTCAATGAGGCAACAACCCGACCAAAGAGCAGAAAACAGCCACCAATGGCCCTACAATACAGCGAGAAAATCCCGTACCGGAGGTGTGCTTCGTCTTACCCCTAAACAAAAATGTGTACTAGTTCAGTGATGATTGACGTCATATTAAACTCCGAAATATATAAATGAAACTAATATGAAAAAAAATCATACAAGACTATCACAGACCAGAGGCTCCAGACTTGGGACATGCGTTAAAATTCGGCGGAATTAGACAAAGTCATGGTTTTGCTTCATGTGAACATCTATAATCTGCTATAATTGAACAATTTTGCGTAAACATTTTTTACAATATTTACACTATACCCTATCTCTTACCGAAGCATAGACTTTGCTATTGCTTTATTTGAGAAAACCTATTTTGTATCGGCAAAACTCCTTTTTACAACTTATTTAAACTAAGTTTTGTTCACAATCTTAACTATGGTATGCTATTGTCGATTTCGTGTTTTTATTAGAATCATTTTGGGATTAACCTTACCCAAGCGTTGTCATGGTAATTGCTATACTTTGTATCCACAAACTTAATTCTCATTTATAATTTGTTGTCAACTGTTTTATAAGATCCCTCTCAAACTTAAACATTATAACAATAATAAGAAGATAACAAGACTATTTGGAGATTTGAAGGCTTCAATTGGCGATTTTATTTAGGTCTTAAATCGATTTGACACTAAATTTCATTGCAATTGAATAGACAAACTCTCGAGTCAATCATACATTCCAAAATAATGCAAATAACGCCTGAGCTTGCACGCATTATTTCAGGCAAGCAATCTTAAATGTGTTGCCTTGAAATTTGTAGCTTTTTCCAATCGAAATGAACGTTACAAAAGGTTTTGAGATGGAAAGAGTGTGCTTGCCAATGGATAGTTTGTGAATTTAACTTCAAGACTGACGGGGATACCAGAACACTCAAATTGTAATAATTTTAGAATCTTTTAGGAATTCTAGAAACTATTGAATATAAACAATAATAACTTTTATTTTTCAGGTTGTGTATTTCACGGCAACCTTCCCCTATCTTATATTGATTGCACTGTTGATAAGAGGACTTACTCTTGAAGGACACGAGAAAGGTGTTGAATTTTATATGACAGCGGATTGGGATAAACTTAAGGACCCAAAGGTAACGCATGACATAAACTTAAGGACCCAAAGGTAACGCATGACATAAACTTAAGGACCCAAAGGTAACACATTACATAAACTAAAGAACCCAAAGGTAAAGCCGGACATAAACTAAAAGACCCAAAGGTAACGCCGGACATAAACTAAAGGACCCAAATGTAACCCCTGACATAAACTAAAGGACCAAAAGATAAAGCCGGACATAAACTAAAAGAACCAAAGGTAACGCCGGACATAAACTAAAAGAACCAAAGGTAACGCCGGACATAAACTAAAAGACCCAAAGGTAAAGCCGGACATAAACTAAAGGACCAAAAGGTAAAGCCGGACATAAACTAAAAGAACCAAAGGTAACGCCGGACATAAACTAAAAGAACCAAAGGTAACGCCGGACATAAACTAAAGGACCCAAAGGTAACGTATGACATAAACTAAAGGACCCAAAGGTAACGTATGACATAAACTAAAGGACCAAAAGGTAAAGCCGGACATAAACTAAAAGAACCAAAGGTAACGCCGGACATAAACTAAAAGAACCAAAGGTAAAGCCGGACATAAACTAAAAGAACCAAAGGTAACGCCGGACATAAACTAAAGGACCCAAAATGGAACACCTGACATAAACTAAAGGACCCAAAGGTAACGTATGACATAAACTAAAGGACCCAAAGGTAAAGCCGGACATAAACTAAAAGACCCAAAGGTAACACCGGACATAAACAAAAGGACCAAAAGGTAAAGCCTGACATAAACTAAAGGACCCAAAGGTAACGCATTACATAAACTAAAGAACCCAAAGGTAAAGCCGGGCATAAACTAAAAGACCCAAAGGTAACGCATGACATAAACTTAAGGACCCAAAGGTAACGCCTGACATAAACTTGATGACCCAAAGGTAAAGCCTAACATAAACATAAGGACCCAAAGGTAAAGCCGGACATAAACTAAAGAACTCAAAGATAACGCCTGACATAAACTCAAGGACCAAAAGGTAAAGCCTGACATAAACTAAAGGACCCATAGGTAAAGCCTGACATAAACTAAAGGACCAAAGGTAACGCCTGACAAATGAGTTGTTTGTGCAAAAGGATGTCTTATGTTACAATACAAATAACAGTTTATACTTGTCGTTTCATTTGAATAAAAGGGGTATACGTCAGTGACACAACATACATACTAGAGGCAAATAAACTCATTATAGTTACAAGAATTAACATGTTGTTCACGAAGTCAGACGCGCGTTGAAGAGAATTAAGGACCCAAAATTCCGAAATGTTTTGCCTATGACAGATAATGTAAACTATCCGTAGTAAATTGAAAAGTTAAAAGTTATGTAAAACAATTAATTTATGATTATGAACATATCACTGATGAGTCGTGTCAACATAGAAGTGCTGACTTCAACATGGGTTAGTCATATCCTCGAGGAGGACACCTCATGATATACCCGGTACTAACGGGGAGGACAAACATAGTCATTTAATACTTAATAATTTCCATTCAAAATAGTATTTTTTTCTATCCTGTAATATCACAGAATACTGACACCTTGTCATGGCTAAATGAGAATTATGCAGGTATTTTACTTATTAACCACACAAAACACAGTGCACTCTATATGTAAAACATAATTATGTAACAAAAAAAAATGAAAACTTTCATTGAGCTTAGTGACAGTTTGAATAAATGAAATGAACCTATTCATAAGACTTATATTCAAACTTAATTTGCTTTGGAGCTCTGGTCCATACTAAAATGCATAATACTGTAAAATGTTTTATAACAGATAAACATTGAATATCATATGAAATTGGAAAGTACCCACGCGTGTACTTAATCCATTTTGTTATTGTACAGAGTTTCACGAATATTTTTGAATGTAAAGAGGATAAAAATATTCTGTTCAGGTACATTGTATCAAAAGGATCGCATTACTAAGCTAATATGTGTGTATGTGTTTCTATAAACTTATAGGCTCTGACTTACTTTGATAACATTATATTGATTTCTCGAATAAAAAAAGATCCATTCGTTATCAAGATGAACAATAAGCAAGTTAAAATCATTTTGATCATAAAACACACATTATTACAGGTATGGGGAGATGCTGCCACACAGATCTTTTACTCTCTAGGCCCGGCATGGGGTGGACTTCTTACAATGTCAAGCTATAACAGATTTAAAAACAACACTGTCAGGTAATAAGAAAATCTTCTTTGTAGTATTTTTATTCCCCACATAAAGGCGTTTTATTGTGCGTCCGTTCGTCCGTCCGTCTGTCCTGCTTCAGGTTAAAGTCATGATTTTGTCAAGGTAGTTTTTAATGAAGTTGGAAGTCAATCAACTTGAAACTTAGAACACATGAATCCTATGATATGACCTTTCTGATTTTAATGCCGAATTTGAGTTTTTACCCTAATTATACGGTCCACTGAACACAGTAAATGATAGTGTGAGTGGGACATTCGTGTACTTTGGACACATTCTTGTTTATGTTACTTGTAAAACAACTTGTAAAACAACTTCTATGTTGTTCAGTATAATGGAATCACAACCAAGTTATTGATCGAGGGAGACTGGGACGAAAGATAACAAGGGTAAATTGATTCAAGACGTGCATGTATAAGTCACAGTGAAACTTTAAAATTACAACTCCATATAAAATCACGAAAAACGACGAAAACACAAACAAGTCAAGAGAACACTCAATAGAAAAATTAAGCTAGGCAACACGAACCGGAGTACAAACCATGGTTGATATTCGGAAGGATACGCAGATCCTGATCCACACGTGGCACCTGTCATCTTGTTCTTTGTTAGTAGACGGACGGGAGTACACATTCGATGATAAAACCTCTGTCGATGATGTTATAATCAAAGGAAAAAGGACGGAATTCAGGTTGAAATTTTTGTTGAAAAACGTATGTTGTCTGAAAAAAATGTTTATTTGAATTTCACAAAATTGCAAAAAAGACGATTAAAGTAATGTTTATTTGTTTTTCTCTAATAAACACATTGAAATCAAATTATTACCCTTTTGCATGCAAAGAAGACAAATAAATATTTAAGCTTTCTCAACTTGGCCAATTTGAATGGGAATTTATTAAATTATCCTATTTAAATTATATTTTAGAGACACCTTTATAGTATCAATCATTAATTGTGGAACCAGTGTGTTTGCTGGGTTTGCTGTATTTTCTCTCCTTGGATTTATGGCCACTCAGCTGAACAGGGATGTTAAGGATGTTGTTGAAGCAGGTAACGTATTGCACGTGTTAATGACAAATTATATAAATCTGAATCTACCATAATTCCTACCAAAGAATATTCACCAAAATGAGAAACATTGTAAAATATCTGTGAAAATTAAATATTTTTTTCATAATTAGTATTTCATATCTAAGAAATGTGAACATTTGTTTAAAACGAGAAATGACACTTATTTCAATGTGATAACACCATAAGAGAAAAAAAACTAGTAGACGTTTAAAGTGTTTAACCCCGCCTCATTCTGTGTGTATTTGCCTGTTTCAAGTCAGGAGCCTGTAATTCGTTGCTGTGTTACATATTTGTTTTTCGTTCATTTTGTTTGTTCATTAATTAGGCCGTCAGTTTTCTCGTTTGAATTGTTATACATTCGTAATTTCGGGGCCTTTAGAGCTGATTATGCGGTATAGGTTTTGCTCATTGTTGAAGGCTTTATGTTGACCTACAGTTATAATTTCTGTGTCTCTTGTGAAGAGTTGTCTCAGTAGCAATCATACCACATCTTCTTTTTATATTTGGAAGGTAAACTCTCGGCCTGTGGAAATGAACCAGTTCCCAAACATTTATTAGAGCTGTGAATTGATTAATCAGCAATAAAATCTGACCCCATGACTAAGTTTTTAAAATACAATAGATATATCAACGACAACCACTGAGGTGACTCCAGACTCAAGTTTCTTTTATATCATCTTACACTTAAGATGTTGAAATCTTCTTAGTAGCTTTCATTTAGCAGTGTCATAAACAGTTTTAGAACAAATACCGCACAGTGCTTTTATACAATAAAATAATATAAGTTATGGGATTTAGACCGTCATTTAGGTGAAGGTAGTTTTACATGTTATATACTACCTTTGATATACTGGTATCCAATTGCTATTACGGAATTGTTATGTTTGGTTTTGATTATGAAAATGTTCGGGTTTGTCATTTCAGAGTTGTGGGAGTTTTTAAAGTAATATTTGACGCAATAATCATATTTTTAGCTTATTTTTTTTCATTTTATTATGGAAGCGTATTAGGGACATAGAAAAAATAAAATTGGCAGTGACCTTTTTTTCAAAGTCGAAATTGACATTTCAAATCTTAAAATTTCGATTTTAACTTATCTTGAAATTTTTACTTTCTAAAATCTTGAAATTTTCAAACTCGAAATTTCGACTTTTTCTAAACTCGAAATTTTGACTTTTTTAAACTTCCTCAGTATTTATACGTTAACTTTGCGATTATCACATTCACAGTCATTTATATCAGCAGGCGGAGAGCCATATACATCATAAGCTTGATAAGCATATTTTAATAAACTAAAATCATTTTCAAGAGGTTATTTTAGATAGAATATCTTGTTTTTTTGCCGAAGAATAAATAAAATATGTTTCACGTTCAAATACATATTTCAAGTCTGGACTTCAGATATGTGTATGAAGACAACCCCGTTATTCCGACACACCTATATTACGACATGCTTTTATTCAACAGTCTAATATATAAAGGCAAGGGTTAATACTTGTGTCATAAGAATGCTAACTTGTAGAGAATGTTCAAGAAAAGAGAACCAACATTTCAAAATTCAAAAACTAGAAAACTGAGCATTGGTCGTCCTGAATATGCATGACATTTTTGGCTACTTGATTTGGCTACTTGATTTACCATTGTTTAAATAAGGCAAAGTCAGTGACTTGCTATTGGGAAATCAAACAGGCCTTTGAAACTGTGATGCCAAATGACAGTGTCGTGGAAACTGAAACATGGAATATGGGGAAACATTTTTTTTCTGTCAACATGCATGTTCTTTCCGAATGAAACTCTTGAATATTAAATGCTAACCATATCTTAATTTAAGAACAAAACCAATTTCTGAATATAAATTGCCAAAATGTGTGGATGACGCTTTAATAATTTGCGTCCATGTCTACTCCTTCTAAAATAATAACTGTGTTTGAATACCAACATCAAAGTTTTAAAATTACTTAGAAAAGTCAAAATTTCGAGATTTCAAAAGCCAAGATTTTAACTTTAAAATAAAAATTTCGAGATTTTAAAAGATGAAATTTTGAGTCCAAAGTGGAAATTTCGAGTTAAAAAAAAGTCGAAATTTTGAGTTTAAAAAAAGGCGAAATTTTGAGTTTAAAAAAAGGCGAAATTTGAGTTTAAATTTCGAGTTTAAAAAATGTCGAAATTTTTAGTTTAAAATAAAAGGAATTTCGAGTTTTAAAAAAGTCGAAATTTTTAGTTTAAAGTCGAAATTTCAAGATTTTAGAAAGTCAAAAATTCAAGTTTAAGTCAAAATTTCGAGATTTGAAAAGTCAAAATTTCAAGTTATAGTCAACATTTCGAGATTTGAAATGTCAAGACTTTGAAAAAAAAATTCACTGCCAATTTTATTTTTACTATGTCCCTCATACGCTTCCGTATTTTATAAACTTCTAATTAACTCTTCCTGAATGTTTCATTTTATTTTTGCATCATTAATAAGGGCGTGTCATGTGCTCTTGGACCAGTTGCTCATTTTGGTTATGTGTGTTGATGGGTTGCTGTTCCATTGACGTACATGTCTACAACCAACATCTCCTTCATCAATATGGTTTTATTGACGTACATGTGTACAATTAACATCTCCTTCATCCATATGCTACAATTCTTACCTTATATCAACCCACACACGAGTCAAGTACTGAACAAATCGCTACCATTTGCTGTATGTCTGCTTTATTGATTTCCAGGTCCTGGGCTAGCCTTCATTGCATACCCAGAAGGAATAGCTAGAATGCCCGTAGCTCCGCTTTGGGCTTTTCTATTCTTCTTCATGATCTTTACACTTGGACTTGACAGTCAGGTTAGTAGTAAACAGTAATATTAAGTATTAATAGAAATAAATTTACTGTTCAACCAGACATTGATTATTTATAATCTTTCCATAGACACTTCTCATCTGAAAACGACATAATCTGATATGCGAAAAATGTTCTACTAAAAACTAAACAAATTTATCTACAATCTGATATAAAAGACTGCAATCGCAAAATGTACGTTTAAAAATACATTACATCTCTATATGCTTTAAACTGATTTAACTTGAAAACGAGTACATGGACCACACTTTGTTAAAATAGCATTAGGTTTGATTATGTATGAAGATTATTTGTACCAATTTTAATGAGAGAGTCAATAATATTTTTTTTAAATTTGATAAATATAACGCCAAAAAATGCGTTAATTTCCTAAAACCTTGAAATTTTGTTAAAAAATAATTAGTTCCATAGAACAGTTGTACATATTAAGAGCATATTCGTACGTAATCAAACTTACTGTCATTTTAGAAAAAGAGGGGTACATGAACTCGTTTAATCAGTCTGAATGATAAAAATCAGTCGACATTGCATCTTTTCTCGTTATGTGGCAGTAAAACCTCGCAAAAAATAACAATTTACGTTGTCAACATCATTACCTCTTCTGTAACTGTATCGTATGCCCTTAACTGTTTCAAAGATCAATACATCTAACGAACCATGATAAACTGATGTCCTCACATCCATTGATATCATTTCAAGGCTCTCTCTATATTTGAAGTTTGAAGTCTGTATCAATTATTCGAAAATCGGGCAGCTGATATAGGGCATAATAAGGATAGGGAGCTAACTGTATCCTCTTTCTTCATTAAAGCTTATTCAGTGGCTAAATAGATGTTTAAGAAAAATGGTTTTAGAAAGTGAATATATATCACAAAAAAAAACTGGTATAAAAATTTGCATGCAAAAAAGCCGACAATTTTATCAACAAATGCATGTAAAGAAGACTCCAAACTAAATATGTGGAATCCTTTTCAGTTTGCTATGATGGAGACGGTTATAAGTGGTTTTGTTGATGCCTTCCCAACCTTCCTCAGACCAAAGAAACAAATGTTTACTTTGTTTTGCTGTCTAATTGGGTTTTTAGTAGGATTGCCGCAAGTTGCAAAGGTATGTATGGAAATATAGTCTTACAGAAGAGTTAGAGTTAGAATTTTGCACTTGATATTAACATATATACTGATGGGGTGATGCATTCCCAATTGTGAACTTTCCATCTATGTAGCAACATTCTACGGAAGATATATCTCCCAGTTGATATATTCCAGGGCTTGTACTATTATTAAGACTAACAAAGGCCAGAGGCTCCTGACTTGGGACAGGCGTAAAAATGTTAAACATGTTTTTGTGAGATCCCAACCCTCCCCATATACCTCTAGTCAATGTATGATAAAGAAACTCGCAGCAATACGCACAGTAAAACTCAGTTTAAAAGAAGTCCGAGTCCGTTGACACAAAAAGTAAGAAAAGAAACTAAGCCTATTTTGTCTGTTTCGGTTGCTCACCCTTTTTTGTCAACATAACGGATTTATTAACTGTCATACAAGTGAAAAGTTTGGCTAGCTCTAAAACCAGTTTTATCTAGCCGTATTTTTCGGAAAATGCCTGTACAAGGTCTGGAGTATGACAGTTGTTTCCACTCGTTTCATTGGTGGATAATGTTTGAGTTTGTCAGTTTTTATTAACTTCCCATTTTGGATTTATCTTTGTATTCTGTAATTTAGTTTTACCTGTTTGTATATTGTAGGGTGGTATCTACTTGTTGACATTAGTTGACTGGTATGCAGGAAGTTACAACCTTATGCTTGTTAGTATGGCGGAATTAATTGGTATATGCTACATTTATGGTAAGTTTACTGTGAAATAAAGTTTCATATCGTATTTTTTTAAAGTATTTTCGATTACATCTCTAAATTACACAAGTAGCAATCGATTTTATTTATCTTTTTCTAATAATAATCATTTTAATATAACTGACTTGGAATTTATTTGTCTAAAAATTCAAAACAAAGAAATGATTGTGTATTGTAGGTCACATATAACAATTTCTTTATATAACTATTATAGGAGTAAACAACTTTAGAAGAGATATTGAGATGATGTTAGGAAAACAGCACCCGGCTTTCTGGATTTATTGGTATTGTACCTGGTGCTTTATAACTCCGGTTTCTATTGGGGTATGTACTTTTCAAATATCTTTTTAATTTATACCAAGAGAGCATACTACTACTTATTAAAAGTTAACTTGAAAAGAAATGTACGTATCTCTGTCAAACTATTCAACAAGGTTCCATACTAAAACAAGGAATGTTATAATTGATTTCATTACCGTTTAAGAATTGTAGAACAGAAAGATGCCAAAAGCAAATATTGATCTAGTTTGCGGACAATAAGTTTTTTATAAGCATAGAAATTGTACCACAAGGAAGAATGGATTGTATTTTCGGGTTATTATTGTATCTGTTTAAAAATAAGGGACCAACAACAAACAAACAATTTTTTGAAACTTTGTTTGAAATGGTTATTTCTGTCTTATTTCAATGACATTTAATCATGAAATCTTTATTATGCTGAATCTTACCGTATATTTAGAATTGATTTTGAGTGGTGTTACCAGCGGGTTCAAATTATTGGGTGCAGCATTAACTTTGATTAATTTTTTTGTTTGATAATTGTATGTTTACATTTAGAGTTTCATCTCTTATAATATTTAAGCTTAGATTTTAGTCTTATCTCTGAGGTGTCAGACATGCTTATGAGAAGCAGTCGTTTTAATTTTGAATGTTACCAAGAAATTTGCTGATTCTTTTGGTTGAATATTCCATTGAAAACCAAACTAGGAATTAAATCATGTATATATATATTTGGGATATAGGAATATAAGAGGTTTAATAAAGTCCAATTTCAAGGTGTTCTGTTCCGTGATTGCATTAAGTCAGAAACGTATGCTGTGTCACATGTTTAATCATTATCCAAATTCAGAACTGTATCAAGCTGGACTGGAGTGTCAACACTTTCCCCCAACTATACGGCGTTCGACCTCCACGGTCCCATCAAAATGCAACTGACGATTTATGTATTTCTTTGAAACATTGAATTCGGTAAATTAAATTATTAAATTGACATAATACAATGTAATTAGAACATTTTGGAAGTAAGAATGTATATCTTGCCTTTTTTCGTACCATTCATGCTAAAACCTTTTTAGTTTTTAATTATTGATTTTATTTTTTAGTTCATCGTTATCATGTCAGCAATTAACTATTCGCCAGCCTACTATGGTGATTATGAATTCCCAGGCTATGCTCAAGCTATGGGATGGTTAATGGTGTGTTCTCCACTGGCTCTTATAATTATCGTAATGATTGCACAGATAATCAGAAAAGGGGTATGTATAAGATCACTTAGCAATGTTGATAGAACTGTCAACAACAACGTACCCTCCTATATACCCCACTTCTCACTGTATTTGTTATCTTTCCAAATTACCTCTTGTTAGGCTTCGTTCGGCGTAAGATATAGGTGCCGATCTATGCATTTTAGATCAAGTTGAATTTAAACAACATGTATAGCCTATTTTATTTCCTGTGGTCTTCAAGGCTTTTCCATTTCAAAGATTTTACTATCTTTGTTACACTGCCAGGTGTGCGGTCTGGCTGCTCTTTTCTGCACTTGTTCGAGTGACTTTATTTTTTTTAAGACTACAAATCTTGTCAGGTATTCAAAATAAGTACTGACTTCAATAACATAATGTTTAGTTCTTTTGTTCACTAACACTAGAGGTAGAAGTCATGCAGTAAACAATGCTAGTTCTATCTGGGAGAGTATTAAAATGTCATACTGTGATTGAAAACTTGTCTACTTCTGTAATTTATGTATTGATAGGAAGAAAATATCTGTTCTTGTACTATTTTTCATCACCTAGAAGTTCATTAATGAATATGAATGTCATTTGTAATGACGGGATATTTTTCTTGATGAATAAAAATAAATATTAGTGTGCTGTTCATTTCTTATGGGCCGGAACGATACTTTTTTCAAAAGATCCTGAGACAACTAATTTGATTGCAAATATCACATGAGTGTTTGACGTAAATTTTATTGTTAATTTCAACATAGTTTTCCTGATTTGTACTGGATAGTCATGTAAAATCTTATCTTTGAAGGTTTTGGCACAGCATACACGGCATTAGTACGCAAAAAGATCATTTGATTTGAAGTCAAACACACTTCAATTTATCTCTTATATGCTTCTTGAGTTGCTGAGATGTAGCAAATATCAATTTCAAAGATAGGTGGAAGATCAAACCACCCGCATTGAAACTAGCTCACTATCATTAAACTAGAAGAATGCCAATTAATTCCACAGCTCAATGCATAATTTTATGTCTTTTCATTTACCTTAAGTGTTTTAAATTTAATCAAAAAACGTTTGCAACTGATCACTTTTCATGTAAAAATATTTTGTAAACACATATCTATTAATTATTCTTTATCCCTTCGACAATTATCAGTACCATGACTCTTACTGCATATCAACTCTCTTCTGTGATTCGAAGACCGATAACCTCTCTTGTTCCTGAGAACGTTTTTAATCGGGATTTTTTTCCACTTTCAGTTATCAGGAGCAGTACAGAGTGAACCACATTGGGGTCCAGCTTTAGATGAAGACCGAGCTTTAGATCCAATGAGATACAGACCACTTAGGGAGAACAAGATCCCACCAAACGGCCATTATAATGATAATGAGGGTCAAACAAATATAGCCTATCTTGGTGATGAAAAAGTTAAATATGTAGCAACTGAATCTAACAGAATGTAAGAATAAGTAGAGTCACAACTCTAAAACTAATGTATAAGAAATACTATTATAACAAAATAGATTGGTTTTATTTTTCATATTTTATTTATATATTTTCTTTTGTATATTTCCATTTTTATCATTTGTATGTAGTTAAGAAAGAGGAACTATTTTATTTTCTATATTTCCATTTTATCATTTTAAGAAAGAATTGAGCCAAACTTTTTTTTTGGTGTAGATCCTTTCAATCTCTTATTTGGCAAAAAAAGATATTCATCGAGTAAAATCTATACACGAACATAATTATGATTTTAAAATAACCTAATTGGCACCTTTTTGTGCATTTCATGATTTTTAAGGGGTTTTATTTTTTTGGGTGCCCTTCAATTATTATTAGATGAAAATAAGTTTATTTTGATATTTTTTTGATATATTTTAGTATCATTGGAATGTTTATTTGAAACGTATAATATGTTGAATTCCTTCCTCAGGTGAACTACACATGTACAAACTGTTAGTGCAATATGTTATTATTTTATTGCAAGAACATAACAATACTATATCACTTCTTTATAACTTTGAGGACTACATTCAATAATTTATAATTTCTAGCTTTGAATATGAAATATTTGGAAATGAATAGATATAATTTATGATAACTGATATTTTTATTTTTTTTAAAGTCTGGATAGTTGTCGTCAATGTGTCATCAACGAAACACATTCCGGATCAATACACACAAAACTGTATTAAGTAAAATTATAAAAAAAAACTGTCATGCTTCATAGCTAAGAAATGTTTACATTTATTAATAGTAGCTGTTATGATTGTTCAGAAAAGTCCTCAATAAGTATTTTGTAAAATGTACCCATTACTTTTGTCTATATTAGACTACATATATTATTTTTTTTAGATTCCAATTGTTTGAACTATCAATTTAAGGTTTTGAACTCAATATATATAATACTTAGACGTATTCAAATGACAGAATTATAACACATCAAATTTATTGAGATTACAGTTATGCTGAAAGTGTGCAATAAATTTCAAATAGACAATGATTAGAACGAAAATTGAAGTCATATAAATGTAATGAAAAATTACAGCTAATAAAAAATGAAATTCCAAATCCTTCAACTTTAAAAAGGGTATATTAACTGTGCTAGTGTTAATCTTATACGTGTTGGTTTTTAATGGTAAAATCTATTGACAATATTGTTGTAAAATGAATTTCCAAACCTATTAACAATGATGAAAGCCTTGAAAAGAATGCATATGGAAACGCATTGTTTATAAAAAGCACTGTAAATCCATTACCTAAGTAAAAGTATGAAGGAGAGTTGATTATTTTTAACTATATTTTATTTTGTAGTCTAATGCATATATATTTTTAAGAAAACTTACTTTTGCAAATAAATCATTTTTTTATTGACATTGTTTTATTTGCCTAGTTCTGTCAACACTTGAGCATCATTATATGAGTATACGTCAGTAAACCAGCAAACCTTGACAAAATTACAGTATATCTGGTCTGACACGAAATACAATGGATACGTCAGTAAACCAGCAAACCTTGACAAAATTACAGTATATATGGTCTGACACGAAATACAATGGAAACACCCAGTATATGTACATGTAACTATTTATAAAAGTGATCAAATCTTTTAAAGGCAGATAGAGCATTAGCCAGCACTGAATGTTTAAATTTCCTGCTTATAAAATTTCATTTATGTTTAACATAAAGCGTATTTTAAATGCTTTTCAAAATTATGAATGTTCCAAGATGGCTTTGACTGATAGTTTGACAAATTGCGAAAAATAGTTTAATATGTATTGCATAAATTAATAAAAAGTGACCCAAAGTAAGGCAAACTTTTTAAAGAGTTTGTCTTTCAGGTACGATTTAATTCATGCAAGGATGTCAAATAAGTATCAATAATTATCAAAGGTACCAGGATTATAATTTAGTACGCCAGACGCGCGTTTCGTCTACATAAGACTCATCAGTGACGCTCAAATCAAAATATTAATGAAGCCAAAGAAGTACAAAGTTGAAGAGCATTGCGGATCCAAAATTCCAAAAAGTTGTGCCAAATACGACTAAGGTAATCTATGCCTGGGATAAGAAAATCCTTAGTTTTTCGAAAAATTCAAAGATTTGTAAACAGGAAATTTATAAAAATGACCACATTATTAATATTCATGTCTTGGCTGGTGATACCCTCGGGGACGAAACGTCCACCAGCAGTAGCTTCGACCCAGTGGTGTAAATAGTTATCAAAGGTACCAGGATTATAATTTAGTACGCCAGACGCGCGTTTCGTCTACATAAGACTCATCAGTGACGCTCAAATCAAAATATTTATGAAGCCAAACAAGAACAAAGTTGAAGAGCATTGATGATCCAAAATTCAAAAAGGTGTGCCAAATACGTCTAAGGTAATCTATGCCTGGGATAAGAAAATCCTTAGTTTTTCGAAAAATTCAAAGTTTTGTAAACAGGAAATTTATAAAAATTACCACATTATTGATATTCATATCAACACCGAAGTGTTGACTACTGGGCTGGTGATACCGATTAACAGCTCTAAGTTGCATTGTCATTTTATGGATATGTGTATATATAAATGCCTTGGGTATCAATAACTCAGTGGTGGACTATTAATCTCCGAGGGTATCTTAAGCTCAGTAGTCCGAGATTCTGAACTGACATAATTCAAAGCATTCTTTTATGAAATTATTCGTTAAAAAATAATAAAATGCATTATTTCGAACGCTTGGCTTATTTAAAGTTTTAATTTCGATTGCAAAAAGATAGGTTACAACGTGTACTTGTTTGGTTGTAGAATCGTGATCGTCTAATGATATTTGTCCTTTACATATTTGATTTTTGTCTCTAATTTTCCTTAGAGTTCAGTATTTTTGTTATTTTAGTTTTGTTTACAGAATTGATCAAATTTTTGAAAGATCGGTATTTAGTCCAGTAGATGTTGATAAAAGAATATAACTTTGCAGAGTTATAGGTTGAATCATAGATGATGTTTTTTAAATGCGTATGCTCCAGAGACAAATATTTTAAGCATATTTTATTCACGAAGATAACCCTTCGAAAAGTGGAGGAAATGAAACGATCGAATATCTAGTGACACATTTTAGAAAATTTATTTTGACACGATTTAGTAGCTCTCCTAAAGGCAGGAGCCTGTAGTTAAGTGGTTGTCTTTTGTTGCTGTGTATCATATTTGTTTTTCGTTCATTATTTTGTACGTAAATTAGGCCTTTAGTGTATTTGAATTGTTATTTTCACCATGTTTCTGAAACCATTTGTTTAGTGTTAATTTTAAAAGTTTGATTAGTCTTGTTAGGGGTCCGCCCGACAGTTCTATAGTCCGACGGTTTCACAGATAATTCCCCCCCCCCCCCCCACCCCCGATTCCGCCTTTGGTCGGTTTTAAACTCCATGCTCCATATTAACATAAAAATGCGCTCAATATCTTTTCTATAAAAATATAATTTCTTGTTTTAAAAAATCGTTGTTTGATATTTATTAAAGTTATCATGAAATCAAATACAGTGGCAGACACGTATGCCGCGGATACCCCTCTTCCTTTATTTATTCTTTTTGTTTAATTTTCATAATAAAATATTCTTTCATATTTCAACCTATATTTTAAGCTATTTAAACTACTTTGAAATTTCACACTTTTCACGTGAAATACTTGAACGGTGCATGGTGTGCGTTACCAAGTTGGTGATGCAAACACAGGAAGGATCAACAATGTCAATTTTGTTTTCCATGTGTAAGTTGAAAGTTCCTATGAAAACATCGTATATTATAAAGGAATCGCGGAGGCAAAGTTGTAATATACAACGGTTTCAAATACCACAAAAACCGACAGAGAATTCATGCTATATACTGGCGATGTTGAAGGAAAGAGTGCAGGGTCAATCTACAAATAAATGTATTCAACATAGAAGAATAGAACCTAATATAGCTATTTCGCAGGCTTGTCCACATACACACGAAGACGACGATCAGGTTATAGTAAATGATACAGCATTAGAGACTTTGCGGAGTGCAATTCAACAAGACGCAAGCGTCCCAATAAAGCGGGTATATAACAACTTTGCTAGAAATGTGGCACAAGGAGGCGGAGATCGAGAACATATTCTCGAATTTCACAGAGTCCGTTCCATAATGACACGCACTCGACTAGCTTACATACCCGCAGTACCTTATGATATTGACGAAGTTTCTATCCATGGGCATTAGAAACGGACATGGCGGGAAGATATATGTTGTATAAAAAAACGATTGGGGAATTCTGATATATTCAACAAATGAAAACTTGATAAATCTTAGATAATGTCGGACTATCGAGCTGTCGGACCATCGAACCGTCGGACCATTGAACTGTCGGACCATCGAAGCGTCGGACTATCACTACGGGTTTGTTATGGTATAAATGCTCCCTTCTTAAATGTATGTTTTCATAAATAGTTACGCATTTTTATTTTTTATCTATTGGGACATTTATGGTCATTGATTTCATTGTTTACTAGGCCAAGGAGCCGACCGGTCATATTGTGCAATAACAACTTTTTGAGCTTTAAAAGCTCACTTAACAGTCTACGGAAGAAGCGAATCAATAAAAACGTTTCTTATATTAAAAAGCGATAGTGTGTTATGTGAACGAGTTGCATTG
This sequence comes from Mytilus galloprovincialis, assembly GCF_965363235.1. Classification (NCBI taxonomy): domain Eukaryota; kingdom Metazoa; phylum Mollusca; class Bivalvia; order Mytilida; family Mytilidae; genus Mytilus; species Mytilus galloprovincialis. The sequence goes on along the minus strand of NC_134845.1, from coordinate 73,654,708 downwards.
TGGGAAATCTCAGACGAATTTTTACATTTTATGAAGAAAGGAAGAATTCTTGGTAAGTTATGGCCTAATATTCTTCAAACAGAGTACCATTTAACATAACAAACGTCTGCCTGCATTTTTTTCATAAATTGTGTAATATAATAACGAGCTAGTATCATAATACGAGAAAATCGATATGTTGATTGATTGACACATAAATGCAAGATTTATTATTTGTAGATGTACATAATCAGTTACTATCATGTAAAAAATTTAGTGGAATGCAAATTTGATGCTTTCAATTTTTTTCTAAAACAAAATCACCTATATTAATTCAATAATACTGCTATATTTTATAATATGAATGCGATATTTTTCTAATATAAATGCGATAGTTTTCTCATATAAAATATCAAGTCGCAATGCATGTCAAGAAAACCTGAAACATAATTCACAATCATAGTTCATGCCAGATTTAATGGTATAGGCCAAATATCACTAAAATTTCATACCTGTAATAAAATTCACGCTTACGTGTTCTAATCATGTCGAAGAAAACTATCGATAGTTGACAGTGTTAACAACTCGATCATATTGTATGTTAAATGTTTTAGAATTACCTCCCTTAAACTGCTTTTAAATTGTCTTAATTGTCCATTGACCAGAAATATCTAGTTTTTCCCGTTTTTTGCACCTGATTCCGAAACATTTTGAGCAAAATTAAGTTGCATAATCTATTATTATTTTTTTTCGTTTCAACATGTGCTTGTTGCCTTGAGGTTTTATGCTTGTGGAGGTTTCCTGCAAGTTGTAGGTGATACCCTAGGCATCGATAAATCAACTGTTAGCAGGTGCGTGCAGAAGGTTTTGAATGCTCTTAATGCCAAGGCTGGCCAGTTTATAAACTGGCCGTCAGTCCAGAGGAAAGGGGATATCAAACAAGGGTTCTTTGACAATGAAGGCTTTCCAGTTGTAGGTTGCATTAATGAACTCATGTGAGGATTTCTGCTCCTAGTCACGACGAACCATCTTTCGTCTACAGAAAGCATTAACACACAAGCAATATGTGATCATGAAGGTACACAAACGTTTACAATTTCCTAAATAACTTCAGCCACCCTAAAAGCACAGTGCTTATAGTTAGTCTTTTGAATATATCTATATATACGACTTGAAACAGTAAGGATGCAGTTCACTGACAACAACTTGGAACGTCATTACGTAAATAAATAATCCTGAATTTTGAGGGGAAAATCTTGCCAGAAAAAAAAATACTCCACTCTTTTTTTCTACTAAAAACGATCGGCCCATAATTTTTAAAGTTTTTCAATATGTCTTTTTTCCATATTAATGTTGATGCTCTTTTTGTTTGTCGTTTTTGTTTGTGTTTTCGATAATTGTTTTTTGTCCATGGACTACCCTCTTTTGACATTTTAGTATCCTCATCATTCACATTTTATACAACATAATGCTAATAAAGAATCTTTATGATATCATGAATTAAACGTGACGACCCGCTTCAACAAACAGCATTTGCATCTTCCCTGTAGCATTTGCATTTTGAGCATATTGTATTGGGCCGGGAAATATATACTAACAGTAATATGCCGGTTTCCTGCGATGTAAAATGTTAAAGACCGGTTGGGCGCGTTTTCTCTGTTTAGAGAGATGTCCCTTTAATAAAACATTTTCCTGATTTCAATTTCATATTGAAGTTGTTGAATTGTTTACATATGTTTTCGTTAATTATAAAATGATAGAAAACTTTATTTTGTTTTCATAAATTGAAAAATTGCACTTATATGAATGGTAGTGACTTATAGTTATCACTATGACTGGTCTTCACTTTTTCCTATTGAAATCGTACAATAACTCGAGTTTGTTTTGAACAATTTGAATTTATGAGAATTTTTAAAAACAATAGAACACACCCGTGATATCGCGGGTCCGTGACTGAATTAAAATATATAACTATGCGCAAGCCTTATTTTAGTATTAGTATTGTGATCTGATAAAGTCATGCCTAAGATACACTGCTTTCAAATCTTTCTGTTTGAACCCGTCGAACTGGAACTTCTTAATTATTGGCAATATTAATTACGTGGAAAACAAAAGGGTCTGGAGTGGTGTAATTTTTCAATCTACACCTTTGTACTATATTAGTTATATATAAAGTTGAATTCTTTGATTTGCCGTTTTTACGTGATGACGGCTGACAAATTGGACCTCGTCATTTTAGTATTATAGATAGTTCCTCAAGGAAATAAACACAATAGTTATTGAAAAACTGGTCATTATCGTGATATATTAACTGCCCGTAAGACTGTGTTTTCAATAACTATTATGTAGTTAACGTTACCCGTTTGGAAGATGCGGAATCGTATACATTTAATGGGACTGACTTTTTATGCTTGAACTACATGTAAATCAAATTTTGTTTTTCAGAGTAGATTTACAAACGTTCTAGCTATGTGGCCAGGAAGCGTACACGACAGTCACATTATGAGATGTTCGCAAGTGTGCACCCATTTAGAAGAATCCCACCTGTCAGTGCAAGATGGGTTGATCCTAGGTGACAGTGGATATGCATGTAGGAGTTTTCTTATGACACCATATCTGAGACCAACAGAGCCATGTCATGAGAAATTCAATAAAGCTCATACGAAGACGAGATGCTGCATTGAACGGACATTTGGTTGGTGGAAGAAGAGGTTCAGTTTTCTACATCAGGGAATCAGAATGCACCCAGAAAAGGGTTTGTAAGATAATAATGGCATTGCAGTCTTGCATAACTTAGCCACTGAGGTGAAAAAACCAATGGACGAGTATGACAACGAGATTGTAAATAATGATGACTTAAACATTGTTTCCGTGGACCCGACGAAGGACGCATTGTACGAGATCATATAGCATGGGGATTTTTCTCATAGATTTATAAATGTAACAATTAAAAAGTTGATGAAATGCTAGTATATAAAAAAGATCTTCTGTACATATAAAAATAAATCAAACAAAACGATTGCGTTCATTGATTAATTATCATTTAAAGCTTGCAAGGTGAGATATGTGTCATTTTCCTGATTTACCTACTGCTAAAGTCTTCTAATTTCCAACTCTAATTTAATATTTTCAAGTTTAATTTTAGTTTTTTCAAGCACAAATTTCTCTTCTTGCACAGTCAAAACGTCGTACTGCTTTTGCATGAGCATTTGTGGTGTAACAGTCTCCGTTTTTCTTTTCTCAATTGGGAGCGTGTAGTGTACTGCATACAGGTGGTGGCTGATGAAATGACAACACGCTTTCATTCCCGGTTCTACATTCAGATGGTGGTTGTTCTTGAAAGAATAGCACGCTTTCATTCCCTGAGTTGTCATTTCTATGGACAATAGCTTCTGTTATTATAGTAGATTGGGCTGAATCTTCAATGCCAGAATTAGACATATCTGAAAATCGAAGGTGGAATCAGATTAGATCGAGAAATCATGAGAAATTACTGAATCTTTTTTATTCTTTGGTAATGTGCGATTACAGGTATTTAATAAGTACTAGACCCAAATTGCACCGAGTACCCTAATTGCACCTATTTAGTAAATGTAGCAGCGGAAATCTTACATGTTTTCTTAGATATAAAACAATTTGTATTTTTTGTATTTGACATTATGCTCCTCTTTAAACATAAGTAAATATATTTAAATATGCACAAAAAGTTCCCAGTATACATCAACAGATGAAGTATAACTGCAAAAGGTAAAATGTACAGAAACGTCCACCAACAGGTCATCTTTTAATGTACAGAAACGTCTACCAACAGGTCATCTTTTAATGTACAGAAACGCCCACCAACAGGTCATCTTTTAATGTACAGAAACGTCCACGTTCTATTTGTATCCATCTGATGAGTAAAGCATTTTTCAACTGATTTTTAATAGTTCGTCCTTATATATATATATTGTGATGATATACCACTGTCCCAGGTGAGGGGAGGTTGGGATCGCGCTAACACGTTTAACCCCGCCACATTCTGTATGTATGTGCCTGTCCCAAGCCAGGCGCCTGTAATTCAGTGGTTGTCGTTTGAAATGTTACATGGTTTTTTTTCGTTCAATTTTTGTACATTAATTATGCCGTTAGTTTTCTCGTTTGAATTGTTTTGCCATTTCCGGGCCTTTTTATAGATGACGGTATGGGCTTTTAACAAAAAGCCGTACGGTGACCTATACTTGTTTATTTCTGTGTCATTATGTGTCTTGTGGAGAGTTGTCTCATTTGCAATTATACCACATCTTCTTCTTTTATATATAAGTTAAAATAATGATAAGTCTTGTACTTCATACTTTTACGTAGGAATTACATTTCATATATATATAGTCATTGACATATAATGAAAAAAGAAAAGCAGAAAGAACTTCCCCTTGCATAAAACCAACTGAACTTGTTAAATGCTGATAATAAAAACACTCAATTTTCACACACTTTTGACTGTAGAAAACATTGATAATTAGCCTGTTATACCAACTCTTGACAGGTTCAACCATAAGTTAAGTCTTGATACGGAGTCAAATGACTATTGGAGTCAACGAAGCAGCAATATAAACGGCTTTTTTTCTCTTGAAAAGTGCCTTCTGGACAAGTATCAACAAACAATAATTTGCATTAACAGTGCTCCTACCAGGGTGAAATCCAAATGGCGCATCATTAAATTAAAATAAGTATACGTCAACCTAACATTTAGTGCTATTCTCCTTGTCTTCAAACTGGAAATGAGGATACCTGAATGGTTTAAATTCTAATTTTCTTTTTTTCCTTATACCATATTCATATCTATACAAAATCTTTGTGAGGTCTTATAATGTTTTAGTATCAATGCTCAGTATTAGACTGTATCATAAAGTTGTGAAAAATTTACAGAAATATGCGGAGCAAAAGACTGTCAGTGTGCTTGCATCATCCATTTTTGTTCAGCAGGTCAGAATGCCGGTGCGGGTTATGGAACATAAATGGATGGTCAAAGAATGTAAATAGTGACAAAAACATTTTAATTAATGCATGTTTAAAAAACTTAGATCTTCATATGATAGGGATGGTAGAAACACATTTGGTGAATCATAGTATTTGCATTGATAATTATAAATGGTATGGTAATAACCGCAAGCTAATTCATACCCGTGCAAAGACAGGCTCAGGAGGGGTTGGCCTTTTAGTGAAAGATGAATTACTAACTACTTTCAACATTAATATTGAAGACGAGTCAACGGATGGGATAATCTGGATAAAATTTGTAGAAAAAAACAACGATAGTAATAAATTTTATGTTAGTGTTGTGTATTTACCGCCTGAATTTTCTGCACGTTCAACAAATGCTTATGAATTTTTTGATACACTTATGTCTCAAATATACTCTATTCCGAATGGATGTCCGTTTTATATTTGTGGGGATTTTAATAGCAGGATTGGAGATATGGAGGATTATATTCCAGGGGTAGATAATTTGCCTGAACGTGAAGTAATTGATTTTAAGGCAAATAGCTACGGAGAAATTTTCTGTGAATTTTTTGGCACATAATCTTATAATATCTTGATTCGAAAATAAAAATACCATTTTCTGACAATCTGTAAAACTATTAAAATGTTCATCAATTTTAAGAGACTCAGTAAAAAGAACTTGTCTAAGATCATTATAAACAGCACAATGTAAAATAACATGATATTCATCTTCGACAGTATTAAAACAATTAATTAAAACAACATCTCTCTTCCAGCGGCAAATTTTCATACCTCCCAGTTTCCAGTCTAATAGGAGCCACCCCACATCTAAATTTTACAAAGGCGCTTCTTTCACAAAAAGGCATTAACAGTTTGCAGTAGTTTTCTACAACATACTCCTGCTTAAAAATATTATAGGTTCTCAATTTATTCCGCCCATTTCCCCGTCTGGAAGAGGATGAACTAACAATACTTTTCCATTTTTCAATATAAATATCAAACATTCTTGACATGACTGTATCAATAAACATATTTTTATTAATATTAGTGTTTGTATCACAAAAGTCAACCAATTCAAGTTCCGTGAAATGTTTTTTAACAATGAAATTCCAATTTTTCACACTTCTATGATTCAGACTGACCTCATCTGCCCATATGAATATTTTCCTATTAATACGATCTGGCTCCATATTTACTAATCTGTGCCAGTGTCTTGCAATTACTTTCCATTGAGTATGGTAAATTGGAATCCACCCCATGTCTCCCATAATAGCTGGATTAGGTGTATATTTACCAACACCAAGGAAGAACCTACACGCTCTCATTTGAATCGCATTAATAAATGAGAAATTCTTGCATCCCCAAAACGCGGCACCATATTCAACAATAGGACTTACAAGTGCATCAAATAGTTTTTTATAGACGTCATATGACATGCCACCAATAGCTTTACACTTAGCTATAACCAGACCTAGAGCTCTGTTTGCTGACCTAGCAACTGCTTTTGCAGTAATACTAAAGTCTAGAAACTCATTTAAAACAAGGCCTAGATAAGCATATTCGCTGCTAGTAGCAATATTCATATCCCCACACTTAAAGACGTGACTTGATCGTTCAAATGAGGTCGGTCTGAAATGGACAACATTACTCTTACATGAATTAATAGTCATTTTATTGTCAGTACACCGATGATATAACTCATCTAAGAGGTTTTGTAACTCATTCTCAGTATTTGCTAACAGTACGATATCATCAGCATACTTTTTCTCCCCCAATGTCAACACCAAAATCAAATGATTTTAAGTATACAGCTAATTCATTTATAAAAATGTTAAATAATAAAGGAGAAAGTGGACAACCTTGTTTTAAACCACAGTTCACAGTAAACCAATCTGTATTGAAGCTATTGACTCTTATCGAGCACCTAACCCCATTATAAAGGGACTTAATAGCCATACACATTTTTACATCAACCCCCAGAGATGTGAGTTTTTCCCATAACAATGTCCTATTAATCGTATCATACGCCTTCTTAAAATCGATAAATGCACAAAAGGTGGATTTTCGTAGTTTTTTACGAACATCGACTAAACTAGTAAGTGAAGATATCTGATCTATGGTACTCCTTCCCTTCCGGAACCCATTTTGATCATCAACTAAGGACTTATTATCTTCAACCCATTGAGACAGCCTCAAGTTTAATATGTTACAATATAATTTATATGAAGCTGGGGCTAAAGTAATACCCCTATAATTTAAGGGGTCTCTTTTATCTGACATGTTATTTTTGGGTATCGGATTAATAATTATATTATTCCACATCTCTGGGACTTTACCAGTTTTAAAACACCAATTAAACAATCTATGTAAAAATATAATACAATTCTGGTTACATAAAACATCAGCTGGAATATTATCTACACCAGAGGCTTTGCCTCTTTTGCTTTTACATACGACATTAAAAACCTCTTCAAAAGAAATTTCTTCTGTTAAAAGAAAGTCGCTTTCTGTCAAAACGGCAGGGCTTTGATCGACTGGAATGTTCCTATCCGTAGTAACCTGGTTACCTGTTTGATTAAGTAGATCGGCATAGTCCGATTTCCACTTTAACAAAACATCATCAACATTTGAAGATACATTACCATTTGCGTCTACAACTTCCATTGGTATTAAAGTTTTGCGTTCCGAAGCAATTCCTATCTTACCTATCTTCTTCCAAAACGTTTGTTGACCTGTTCTAATAAAAACAAACACTGGTCAATTAACAGTTGATTAAAAAATGTTTGTACAGTATAATCCTTTGTTTGCACAAGTTTTCCTTCTATTCCCACATGATATTTTACCTTTTCTTACCAGATTTATAAAAAGTGGGAATAGAGGGTATGAACCGTTTATAAAACCTTTACTTTGCTTGATTTTGCTAAAAAAAAAACAATAAAGAAATTGGATTAATACTACCAAAGCATTTTGACGTTTAGCAATGACCTTAAAACTGCTTATTTACGTACAATGTTACTTGTATTGATATTAAAAAATACTGCCACTATCTTATTTTAAAAGTCTCGCATTCATATTGGAATTTATAGCATTTGTTTATTTATGTACATAAGAAAAACACAGCACTTCAAATTTTACACGGACATACACTCTTGCTTTTAGCTAACTATTGAATAAACTTTAAGACTTAACTGTTGTTTGTATTTGAAGAATGTGTTTAAAAGTTGGTATTTTCTTAGTTTTGTGTTGACGAAAAAAACTTTTCCCGTATGTAGTATCTGCATATTTACAATTCATATGAGACAATACCGCTATTTTATATAAGAAACGTTTGTATCGATTCGCTCCTGCCATAGCCTGCTTAAGTCGAACGCACAATAAAAGTTGTACTTGAAAATGTCCATTATTTATTTACTTGTTTTACGGAAATCATTGGTAGCAGTTTCACTGTTTGCAATAATCCTTTGCCCATTAATCACCGAATTGTCAAATATAGGAGAACAAGAGGGTACAAAACAACATCTAAAAGAAAGCAAACATGTCTACGTTTACACTTGTACTTTATTTGAATCGATCTTAAAAGGTTCTCGTTTACATAGCACAAGCAAGATCGATCATGAGGTCGACTTCATTCGATCCAGCGAGTTTACACTCATACATAAAAAGAACCACTCAGATGTCTCTAACATGATTACTTAACATTTTGTAAACAAATAGTCGTAAACATGGAATAGTATGATAACGTGTGCATCTCGCAAGGACACTCACACACTTCAAAATCATGAAGAAAATAGTTTGATTATTAGAATTTTGTATTCAGTTATTTTAAAATTATCTTTTTGGTTCGATTTTCATAAGTTATTAAACAAAGAAATGTGAGAAGGCTACATGTAGCTATCACGTAAAATGAAAAGTCAATGCATTTGAAGATCAGTAGTTGCAGAAAAGAAATATAATTTACTGATTCAGAAGAATGATCCCAATATTAATGTTCTGGTTCCATCCATCGTTTTTAGGCACGCGCGTTTTGCCGCCGAACATGCACAGATTTATTTTCATATCTTACAAGAACAAACAAAATGCAATAATATCACCTTGTATAAATTTCCAATCTTATATATAACTGTAATGATTTATAATTGATTGTTGGTGTTTTAACGCCACTTTTAAGCGCCATATTTAAGCTATTTCTTGGCGGCTAGTTTTTATTGGCGGAGGGAGCCGGAGTGCTCGGTAAAAACCGCCCTCCGATAGGAACTTAAAGAGAAATGACAAAAGAATATGAGTTTATGTGATGATAAACGCCACACGAGTCCTTATTAATTAATATATATAAATAATCATTTATTGTTGTTAAATAAATTCAGCAGAAATAGAAAAAATTGAAAACATCTATTTTGCCTAATCTTAATTTTTGTGCTTGGAGGTACCATTTGCGCGAGCAATGTTAATAAAGGGGCATAACTCATGAACGGTAAAAGTGAAGATATCAATTTCCGCACTTGAACTGTGTTTTGTGATAATATATATTGTGTATCTGTTTAAAAGTACCTAGTTGAGGCAAACTAAAGTTAAGAGAACGGAGACGAATTTTGGGGATGTTCGGGACGGGCAGACGGACATGGGTAACACTTACTACCCTCCCCGCTATAACGGGGCCATAAAAGTTAAAAGCAGTGTTTAAATAATAATAAGATATTTTTTTTATAACTAAGACAGATTATAATAAATTACATACCCTTTTCTAGTTCTTTATGAATACAACACAATGACATATTTTTGCTATTACTTTTTTCCTCTTTTCTGGTTTGTTTTCATCGACATTAATATTGACATTGATATATTCTTGTGCTGCTTTTTTTTTTCTTTCATTTCATCCTTCTTTTCAATTTCGATACTATTTATTGATATTTTGATTCTCCATTTTGTTTCTTCCTTGTTTCTCTAAAAAAAAAAGTCTGCATTCTTTTTATCTAGCCTTTCCTTGAGTACGTTATTAAGTTTTGCGTTTTTCTTTTTATCAACGCCAACCTTTTCTTTTTCTTTTTTTTTCGTCTTCACTTCTGTAAGATGGTATAGCAAAAACTTGCTTTGATATTTTGACATTCACGACATATACAATCAAATCTATATTGGCCTTAAACCATGATAATACAACTAGCAACAAGCGAAACACAGCGTGCAACATATTTGGCCTTATTGCTATAGGAAGTTAACTGTTCCTGGTACTTCGCAGTAGGGTGTAATGCATACATTATAAAACTGTGCATAACATTTCATTATTCTTTATTGTTGCAGAACAATTTTGCTTGTTCATTAAAATTTTAACATCAATATTTTATAGATCACGAAATCTGGGAAAGCTACACGGAAAAGATTTTATGTGAACGACTTTTTGTGTAAATATGCAATATCGACTAAAGGTCTATGTCTGTAATTGCACCTGCTTCCGGATTCAACGCGTTTATTGACCTTTTATATAAGTACGAACTATGCAGTCGTTTCTTTTTAGGCATACTGAGTTAAAGTAAACGGATTCTTTATGATTTATAAGAAGCTGTTATATGATTGCCAAAGAGAAAATTCTATGCCAGAGACTAAATGACGTCGACGTTAGAAACTGTAGGGTACAACACGTCCTTCAACAATGAGTGAAACCTAGTACACATAGCAAGCTTTAAAAAAAACATAATGTAAAACATATAATCGATTAAACTTACGATCTGAATCTACAAAACAATTAACGAAAGACAAATATGATATACATCAACAAACGACTACTATTGAGTTACATGCTCCTGAATGAGGACAGAATGTGGAGGGTTTAACATGTTTGCGGGTGTCCACTCCTCCCTTTTAGCTTGGACATTGGTGTAACTGCACAACATAAGAAGACACTAAAAAGATTATTTGAAAAGGGATCAACTCTTTCAATCGATACAAAGCCCAAAAAGCTACAAAAATTCAGTGTCGTAGATTTTATGTTTGCACGCATAAATTTAAAAAAAAAAAACAATATTACTAGGAAAAAATCAAACACTAGTGCTGCAGATGCTTAGTCCGTCAATGTAGATATTTAATCTAGTTTACAAAAATGTACAAACAGGGTGGATAACTAAATATACTGACGTTGGATCAGTATTTTAAACTGATCCAAAGAGTAAATACTAATGATGTTTTTTGGAAGTACATTCCAGAGTACAACTGTGTATGGAACAAAGCTGTATTTAAAATAATCTGTTCTGTTGCTGAAAGTTTGATATTGTAGTGAGTTGGTGAATCTGGTGTTTTTGGTGAGAGGTAAAAGTTTGGGTCGTCTGCTTTAAGTTGGTGTGTGATCTTATACATCATTGTTACTCGATTGATGTTTCTGCGAGTTTCCAATGACTTCCATTTAAAATGGTCTATCATGGAAGTGACACTACTGGTGTTATGATACCTGTTGATGACATAACGTCATAACTCATAACTCCCCCTATGCAGGGTCGTAAAAAAGTAAAAAGAAAGGGAATCTATAATATGCAATACACACCATATTCAGCATTTGACCATTGTATACTATATGACCTCTATCACCTGCCGTCGACCAGAATTTGATACATCACTGAACAGACGAGTCGAATCGATAATGAAGGGGTGTTTACGATGGAAGTAACCCTGATGCACTGTAAATATACCTGACGCTTGACGCGTTCGGACGCGTTCAAAATTTGTACACCGCATGTTCAATATTTTAACGCCATATGTTCATGCTTAGAGACGTGTTCAAAGTTTTAACGTTTGTGTTTAAAATATTAAAACGTGTGTTCAGACACAGTGAACACCGATGTTCAAATTTTGATCTAAAAAAGAAGATAGTTGTATGTCCGATTTTCTTTCCTTCTAATTGGCAAATTTACAAAGAAATTCATTAAAAAATATGAATGTATACGCATGATGATGATCTTGTGAATTTTTTACTAATATTTTAGTAATTATGAAATATTAAACTTCCAAGCTGGCATATATGTATAGTTAATGAACTTATTTTATTATTATTACTAGTTTTACTTATAAGTGACATAATTATGCATATCAATGAGGCCTGTTATGATAATATCGTAATAAAAATATGTCGATGTTTATCTTATTTCATGATCCGTTCATTTAATTAACGTTACATGTTCAATCAGTGTTCAAATCGCTCGAAATTTTGAACACCTCGCGTTAAAAAAATATACCAGGGTACCAAATACCGGAAACAGATATCGGCTGGTGATTTAGGAGGTTAAACGAAGAATGGATACACATCAGGGGCGTAGCTACCCGGAGGCACGACAGCACGTGCATCCACGTCGTTTTCACAAAAAAAAAAAAAAAAAAGCAGAAGAGAGAGAGATGAGTTGGTCAATCGGAATCGGAGACTGTTGGTGTCTTTTCCGTCTATCCCGGATATTAGTTTGACAACCTAGTTACAAGTGTTGATGAAGCTGTTCATTCAGAAAAAGATCGTAGCTCCGAAGTTGCGTGCACATTGATTCGGCATGCAAAAAAAGAAATGGCAAAATAAAAATTTATAAATTGAATGTTAAAGGAAACACCTATATGTTGTCACTTTTTTTAATTGATGAAATATCATTAGATAACGACATTTGGTTCCAAAATAAAAATTTTTTTTGGAGATTATGACAAAATCGGAAGGTTACTTGTATCTTTTACAAAATTTTTACTTTTGAATTTGTAATACTCAGTCTATTCTAAGATATGTAGTTTTGGAGCATATTTTACAGAGTACAGTTCATCAGTTTGGAATGAGATGTACCAATCGGCATTAGAATTATCAGATCCCATCAGAATCGATATCGTTAAAAATATGCCGAGGCGATGTGGTTGACAGACTACCGGAGCCAATCACCCTGCAACCACGCCAAAACAGTATTGGAAAGTCTCATTATTTTTTGCGTTCATAGACCATATATGATAAGGCAACTGGAGGGTGGAGTCGCGTCAAGTTATCAGAAAATCGCTTCTTTGTGCTGTATCTCACGGCTTCATCGTGTTGTAGGAAATATCACAAACGAACAAATCTCAATATTGTCTGAAACATACGAAACTAACCTAGCATGTAATTTGACGAATTCAATTGGGAGGTCGCTCGATGCCGAACACGCACGCTGGTTAATAACATCTCGCGAGTGCTACCATGCCATGATGGCCCTGAGATCAAATGTACAAATGTACGATCAACAATGAACAACGAAAATTACATAGCATTAACATGATTACTGCATGTTCATCGGCATTTCAGTGTGAATGTTGACAAAGTAATAGAGAAGTTTGTTTCTGCCCAGACCCGAAGAGCAGATTTTGGACAATTTTGAGTAAATTCTGTATCACAAATATTTGTTGGTTATGTATTACTATATTCAGAAGATTTATTAATAGTTTTACATTCATAAATTTTTATCTACATATAGCTCCTCTTTTAACCGTCCTATGACCGAAAACCGAAAAAAAAAATTTCTGCAATAGGGTCCCAAAATTGTTTCGCCTCGATACGCTCGGCGGTAGTTGCTTCCACATCGTTTCTTTCTAGCTACGCCCCTGCACATAAGGAAGAGAACTGGAGAAGGGGCTTCTATCCCATATGAACACGAAAGAAGTGAGTAACACGTTAGGATAATCTCCATAGGTAGTTCGATGGCTTCCTTGTTATTTTCTCATTTCAGATATAATTTGTCAAATATTCATAACTGTTATATCCAAATTTTCAATATTCAACATAAAGTGAGACGAATTAAAGAACAGGATTTAGATAAAACGTAAATAACTGTCAGCATTGTTCTGATGATTTCTTAAACTGATGAATAACCAGTCTGTGATCGTCTGTCTGTTATACAGAATAAATGATGATTTTTGACATCCACGTATATTAGCTGAACACTAAGTGTTAAGAACTCTAACATCAAGTGTTCAAAAAATAAAACACAAAGGCATTAAAAACTGAACACTACACATTCAATTGACGAACACTAAGTGTTAAGAACTCGAACATCAAGTGTTCAAAAATGAAACACAAAGGCATTAAAAACTGAACACCACACATTCAATTGATGAACACTGGTGTAAACACTTGGAACACCAAAAAAGCGTTCAAGCAGTGTTCTATTTATTAACACTTAGATTTACAGTGTGGAGAGTTTAGTCGATTCTCAAATGGGGGTATAGTCTATCAAAATATAAACAGAAAGGATTATGTATGTAAACACACCGGCTTATTCTCATCTCCCCGGCAGCAGTCCTTTTGCGCCAATTACTGTTTTTCAGGGGTATGATTTGCGCCAAATTTTGTTTTCCAAATGTATCAATTGCGCCAATATTCGGAGTTCATTTGCATTTACTTTGGGAAGTATACCCAGGCAGCAACAGTAAGAAGAAGATATGTTTCAGAAAAGGAAACATTTACCATGTAAACTGCCGGTTTTAAGTCAGAATAAAGGTGGAGGGAAGTCATTTTTCTTCTAATTGGCGCAATCGTATGTTTTATTTTTGGCGCAAATGATACCATGTAATTTTAAAGCAGGTGGCGCAAACGTAGCATTGGAGAAAAAAAGTTGTGGCGCAAAAGGACGCATTTTTGGCGCAAACGGATTTCTCCCATTTCGCCTTAGCTGTCAAAATTATTATATAAAATTAATCCCATTTCGCCTTAGTACAAATTTTCAGGTTAAAAAGAAAAAACTAAGGCGAAATGGGAACTTGTGTAAACAATGGAATTAAGTTATTCTTTGTTATACTGTATTGCATTTATGTTTGATATTTGTTATTTTAATGTCAAAATCTGCCTTGAAATACTTTTTAAAAGATGTGTATGATCATATGATAGTATACAGAAGTAAATTTTGTAAAATAAAATATTCCATTTTTTCAGTATTTTCTGATAAAATGGACTCAGTTTTTCTGCCAAGAAACATTACATTTACTCTGTGGTTAAAGTTTTTTTTAATTCTAATGGCTTTCTTTAACTATCCTGGACTTGTACCAAACTTGGACGGAAGCTTTTTTCATGATCAAATAAAAGCTAGTATCTAGAAAGAAATTTAGTTAAAAAAAATCTTCTTCTTCCGTATTTTACTTATAAATGGACTTACTTTTCTTCCAGTTACATTGCATATAATTTGCAGTTAAAGTTTGTAAAACATTTATTAGATTCATAAACTATCCTTGATTTTTTACCAAACTTTGACAGAAACTTCTTTCAATCAAAAGATAGTATAGAGAGGAATATTTTATTATTTTTTTCCTCATTTTTTTTGTTGAGCCTTCGATTAACAGCAAAAGTAGGTGAGACACCATGTTCTATTAAACTTTTTGTGTGTTTCATAATGTAAAGGATAGATAAATTATTTAGATTTTTAGGCAATATTTCAAGAGAAGCAACTTTCCTACTCAAAAATGTTTTTATTGTAGATTTTTCCTGATTTCACAACTTTTGAAAAAAAAATGGTCACTTTTATTTAAAATAATCAGTCAGGAGGTGGTAACTGCAATGGAAAAATTTGAATATCTGACCTATTTGGTCAAATGAAAATATCTTTTGTTACTATTGTTGTTAATTAAATATATTACATCTACCTGAAGAAAGATCGATCGCGATCGATCTTAAGCGTTTACACTTGAAGAAAGATCGATTCAAATAAGTTCGATCTTTTTAAAACCACCTCTTGCACGTTTTAGTTCGATTGAGGATCGATATCAAGTTCCCGTTTACATAAACTAAAGATTGATCTTTTTTTTTAGATCGATCTTTTTTAAATGTGCAATCGGGGTCTTAAATATATTTCACAAGGACACGTTTTCTCTGACTGATAATGACGTCTTTTTAATAAATCCACTGGATGTTGGATGTGTACAGACTAACTAATTGATATTTTAGTCTTATATGCATTATCCTTTTATAAGTTGTTACAATGTATAGGCTTTGAAAAAGCTGTCAGTAACTGCAATTACTCTCAGATCTTTACTCTACGTCTTTTGTTCTTGGGATGTAAAAGTACCCTGCCACATTCACTTTGGTTTTGTGAGATGTATTTCTATGTGTATCCATCTGACGACAAAATTAAGCCTTTTTAACTGATTTTTATATTGTGTTCTTATGTTGTGATGTTACACTACGGTCCAAGGTTAGGGATTTGGTTGTCCTCTTCAATCTAGTTAAACCCATCCACATACTGTATGTGCCTGTACCAAGTATAAGGAACATATAATTGAGTGGATGTCGTTTTTTTTTTTTATTCTCATATTTGTTTTTCGTTTATTGCTTTGCATAGTTTGTATACTTATGTTGTGTGTCGTTACGCCAATGTCCATTGTTAGGTAAATGTTTTTACGGCAACAATCTGGGTTAACCCCGTCACGTTATGTAGGTACCTGTCTGAAGTCATGAACCTGTAATTCAGTGGTTGTCGTTTGTTACTGTGTATCATTTGTTTTTCTTTCATTATTTTGTACACAAATTATTAGTTTTCTCGATTGAATTATTTAAAATTTGTCATTTCGGGGTATTTTCTAGCTGACTATGCGGTATTGGTTTTCCTGATTGTTGTCGGAATATCGTCCGGTGACCAATAGTTGGGTTTTTTTCTGTGTCATTTTGTTTCTTGTGGAGAGTTGTATCATTGGCAATAATACCACATCATTTAATTTTTGTATTCAATTGATTGATTTTGCTTCAAACATATTCACTTAACTAAAAGCATTGACAATTTTGCACTCATATAAAAGACATAGCAATCCTTAAGAACAAACACTCTCATTTTTAAATATCTAAAAACACGAATTTGCAATAACAAATTTACTTAAGGCGACCTTTAAATTCCTTATGTAAATAATAATAGCCTAATTATTAAAGAATTAAGACACGTTTCCCCCATAAGATAGGGACAAACATTGTTTTGCACGAGCTTTATAAAACCAAACCCATACACACTGTTAACTTATTTTTTTGAAAAAAAATCTATTTCATTAGATTTCATCTAGCAATACTTTAACAACTTTTATGTATTGAGAGCATTATTCCTCATGTGAAATGTGCACAATTTTCCTAAGATGACGTGAACTGATAATACTCTATAAGAACAGATAGCACAAATATTGGTTAACTTAGGCGTTGTAAAGCCTACTGCTATATATATATATGTCTGGATTCCAGCACGTGTATAGTTGGTCAGACAAGGTTTTACTGTCAATGTGTCTTATATAGGATAGCGACTGATATTGACTAACCACGCCTGACATAGATAAATAGATAGATATCTTATTCTCTAAAAACTAATAACAAGTTTACAGAGAAACATAACAGTCAATTTAAATACAATAGTTGTGGTAAACACATGCAGTACACTATTCTAACATGAAGAACAAAATTATGATGGCATACATGTGGTCCGAGACCACAAATATAGTCCCTAGTGTTGACAGTGGGTTACTTGCCATTAATTTTTATAACCCTTCCAAATTTATTTCTCCATGTTTAATGCCTAAAATTGCAAGTAGGGGGTGAAATTACACTGTAAAATAATTTGGGTCCAGAATTTTAAAGGAAAGTAGTGATTTGGTCCAGGTGAAATGGTTGAAAAATTGTACTTCGGAAGCTGTCAAAAGATTTCAAGACGCCCTAAAGATAAAATTGTCCATGTTTTGAGTTAGAGGCTAGTTGAGTAATGGACAGGCATTTTATCGAACCAACTATTTTTTTTTTGTACGAATTCATTCTTTTCAGAGATGCATAATACCGTTTAAGGATGAACAAATTAGAATCATCAGGTTGTGGTTCTAAAAGAATAAATTCCTTTTTTTATTATTTTACAATACCTATCATTCTTTTTAACACAAGAAATCAAATTGTTATCTCATAATACAATAATGAAACGTAATACTGGCTGTTATTCATAAAAGATGATAAAATATTATGTAAATAATGTTTTTTCTATCAATTTTAACTTTCTTAATTGTCGCTAAAATTATTTTCATTTGCATATTCTTTTAATATTTATTGCAATAATTAATTTTAATTAAAAAAAATTGTTTTCTTGTCGCTAAATAGTTTCTTGTCGCTTGTTGTCGCTAAAATAATTCTTGTTGTCGCTTCTTGTCGCTTGTTGACGCTTGTTGTCGCTAAAATTCTTGTTGTCGCTAATTAGTGAGACCGCTAAAACAACAAATCTTGCAATAACAACATCTATTGTTTCTTCCACTAATCTCCCATGTAGGAATAGCCAGAATAGTAAAATACTAAATGTAGGAATAGCCAGAAGAAACCCAGAGTGACCTTTTAACAATTCTTTAAATCACTTCACAGCCTGGGGACAAATTATATTTTGTTTATTTAGTACTTAACAATATAACGATCGTTTGAACTTATTCCGTTATTTGCACACTAGTTGACACCTTTCAATAGCAAGTCTCGTCCAATATTGTGGCACAGGTAATTATTCTAATCCCGTTAGAATGATAGTCCCAGATTCCGGTACCGATTTTTATAAAGATACGTTAGATGTTGAAGGATATCGTGTTATATATTCTACATACTGAGGTAAGTAAAGTGATTCTTAATTTCTAAAAATATGTTAAATATTAAATTGATAATGAATGTTATATATATGATTCTTGGCAAACTTGATTTGTGTTGATTTTTTTCAGTGATTACTTTATATGTGGGCTCTTGTTATAACACTGAATTCAAACGACATTTAAAAAAAGGCATTATTACTTGGAGCCACTTTTATATAGAGTTGAAAAACGACTATACCATTGAAAGAAACTAATAGGTCACTATATTCTCCCTTCCTTTGTAATCATACCTATTGTTTTAGTCTCAATTTACGGAGTTCTCATAGTTATACTAAACCACCATTCATACTGTATTAGTGAAAACTACCTCTAATATGTGTGAATGCCGTATTATGTATACGATACATATGCGAATTGTGATGGAACAAACATATACGGTTGCATAGTCATATGTTTTTATAACTTTTATCATAATTATCCAAAATAGAACCGTCAATCAAGTTTTATATGGCTCCCACAAGTACATTTGGAATCGGGGAAATACTCTTTAACGTTCAATTGTCAGTAAATTCGCAGTTTTAATTATTTTCTTTTCCTTTACAGAAAACATTCGGCCATGTTTTGAAAGGACAAACTATGTCTAACTTCAAATTCAGATACATTTTGATTATTGGATTCTCTTTCGTCGTAACATATATTTTATTTTACAAAGCAAATATATTTCATGTGGACGAAAACTTTATTCATACAGAACCTGGTGAAAAACCTTATATTGTTTTTGGCATATTTAGTGCAAACGGCAGAGAGCGGTTTCGGAAAATACAACGAGAGACTTGGATTGACGCCATGACGAAAATGCAACACCACATACCATTCCGAATAACATATAAATTTCTATTAGACAATTTTGATGAAGGAACAATTAAAGAAAACATTATTTATAAAGACATTCTCAGTCTGAATGTTACTTCTCGCGATGGATCTATAAATGTCGCCAGAAAGATGCACTTATGGATAAAACACATACAAATATATTATCCAAATGCTCTTTTAGGAGCAAAGCTAGATGACGAAACGTTTATGTGCGTCCCCCAAATATTTTACAGATTGGATAATCTAAAGTCTAAAAGCTTATGCTTCAGCTACAATCATATAAAGGGGAATGCAACACACATTTATTCTGACTTTGATGACCTGTTCGTTGTGTTAGGAAGTGATATCATTGCAAGAATAGCAAACAGAACCTATTGTACGCAGGATAAATGCGAAACAAAAAACAAAACAAACTATAGTGGTGTAAAGTCATTAGCCAAATGGATTACTGGGTCTTCTGATATAGATTTCCATGGCGATATACATTGTGCACCCAATGAAAATAACCAATACGTACAGCATAGTGAATCAAATTTTTGTAGAACCCATCTAATCTTTCATAAATCTACATACAACATAATGGTTCGGTTACAAAAATACAATGACTTCCTAGGAAATAAAATTCCGTTTGCTGTAACTAGTTCTGTAGGAGAAGAAGAGCGACATATACCACGGCTATATCCCCCATCAGAATATTCCTATCTGGCGAAACATGATAACTTCGTTAATTGTAACAAATGGGCAGTGGTGACTACAATATTTGAAACATCAAAAGCAGTGCGGCATATTGCAAATTATAGCGACTGGTGTATTATTGTTGTCGCAAATATCCAAACTCCAAATAAACACGACTATTTAAAGAATTTTCCGACAGAAAGAGGAAGAATGAAGTATTTATCTGTACTGGAGCAATCTATTCTGTATCCACTCTTATCCGATGTAATTCCGCCGAACCATTTTGCAAGAAAAAATATTGGATACATGTATGCCATTCACCACAAAGCAAAATTCATTTGGGATTTCGATGACGATAATATTGGAATTGTTGATATTGAACATTTGGGTGAAACACTGACAGTTTGTCAAAACAAGCAGTCCTACCTAATGAATCCATATCCATACTTTGGGGTAAACAATACGTGGCCTCGAGGTTTCCCACTTCAGTTAATAAAAGACGAAAAGACGCATCCAACAGATTGCTACATAGAGGATAGAAGTAATACTATCCAAGTAGGAGTAATACAATCACTTGCAAATAATCAACCCGATGTTGATGCAATATATCGCTTAACTCAGAATGGTCCTTTCAATTTATCTACTAAGAACAGCGGTCAAATTTTGTGTACTAACAAATATGCTCCATTTAATGCACAAGCTACTCTATGGATATCTCCGGCATTTCTTTATATGGGCTTACCTAACAGTGTGAATGAAAGAGTTAGCGATATATGGAGAAGCTATATAGCACAGTATTTCCTCCATAAAGTAAATGTGTCGGTAGCATTTACAAAACCATATGTAACCCGGGAAAGCAATTATCATAAGCTAAAGACAGATTATGATGATGAAACTGTCTTATATGACAAAAGTTATCAATTAGTTCAATTTCTATTAAATACAATAAGCGATGATTTGTCAAAACTGTATGAAAAACTTTACATGCGTAATTTTATTGAAATCTCAGATATCCAATTTATTAAGGCATGGACTGAAACATATCTACACGTCATCAAAAACTTTAAACATGCATCATGAGGGTAGGTGTAAATAAAATGGAATTCCTCATTTGATCGTTCATAATACACAACAAGATCAGTATACAGTTTTTGCAGACATTTTACCAGAAGATGGGATATTTAATTTCGAGTCGATACCTTCATACTAGGAAGAGGGTCCACCCCTCTCCCCCATCCCTTTTCGATTGTAGTTACGTTGACTCCAATGTCGATATTTGTGTCATTGTCAATCATACTACATCTCCTTGATGTATTAAATTAACGCTTTTTTTCGGCAATTACTCGTAGGACGATTAATTTTGTAAGAGTTTTACTCCATGCACAACAGTAAATGATACATGTATTTCTTTGTTAATATAAAGTATTCACCACATTATTATTATTATTTACAGTGCTTATATAGCGCTTATCTAAAAACAAAAACATTTACTCTTAGTGCTTTACAATTCATAAAAAACAATGAATCAAGTACATATAAACAAATTTAAAAAAAAAATCAAAATAGAAACCGTTAGAAAAAATACGACTCAATATATGAAAATTAAAAATTATTCATCAAAAGTAATTTAAAAAATATAAACAAAATTTTGAAAAAAAATCATTATAAGAGAATCAACAGAGGTGCTTCAATTAAGAAAAATGGACTAATAGCTTTATGTCTAAAAATAAAAAGAGTAAAGGAAATAAAAATGCGATGAAAAAAAAGTAAGTATGGGAAATGTCTTAAAAAATAAAAAGTGCATTCTCCAATTTTCAATATTTTGATCAGTTGAATTAGAAAATTGCGATTTAGAAATGCACATATTACCTTTTTGAAGGCAAGCGGTGAAAAAGGCTTAACTTGGATATAAAGTGGAAATAAGATAAGATAAAATAAGATAAGATAAGAATTTTATTAATCTAGTCTAGAACCCATAAAGAGCATCATTTTACAACAATATGATGCACAATATGATTGGAAAAAAAACAAAACAGAAACCTAATACCATACTATAACGTTATGGACAGGATCAGAGCCTAACACATGTGTCTTATACATAACTATTATATTAAATCTTATAATAATAAAATATTATTTCATATATTCTGTTTACATCTGGATCTTATTTCTAAACATAGATTTAATAATGTAATTTCTTAGGCACATGAGAGTTGGTAAATGCTCATTTGTAAACAGCCAGAAATATTTTTTCATGATCCTCAGGTAGTTCTTTAAAATAAGTCAAAACAGTGTTTACTTTATCAAATAAGATTTTCCTCTGTTCATTATATAAAGGACAATTTACTGTAAAATGAGTCTCATCTTCAATAGAATTTGATCCGTGTAAGCAGTATATAATGACATAGACGCTGAGTACTCTCTATGCATTTTTACTATATCTATCTTTCTCAGTTCTAAGATCATGAGCACTTATTCTCATTTTACATATAGCTCTTCTTATATTAAAATCTTTAATTGATAAATAAGCCTCCTTTACGAAGTTAGTCTTGAGGTTGAAATAATTTTCTAATTTACTATTACCTTGTGATAAGGTATCAGATCTTTTGACCACCCAACATGTTTTAAAACTATTACAAAGTTTATATTTTACGAATTTGATTAATTTATTTCAAGCTTTGTATTCAAATTTTGTATATCAAGTGATTGAAGTACATATCTCATAGATGAATACCAACAATTAATGGTTCCTGCATCTAACATTTTATTACAAACATAAGCATCATAAAGTAACCCTTCGTCCAATTTGTAAGCCTAAGTACAAAGAAATACTACACCTGGTACTAGTATATCACAACAACAAAAAGACCTGAGAGTACACGTAGTTACTGGTTCAAAGCCACTAACAACTAATAAAAAAACCAAACATCTTAGACTAAATCAACAATCAGTACGCATCCAACATCCAATGGATTTAGTTTTTTAGTGTAAAGACGTCACAAACAGTCAGAGATAAACATGACATTGTGCAATACCAAGATACAGGTATCGACATATTGTAGATCCATGAATGTGTATATGTATATAACAATAATATTTAGTTTGCTTTTAATTGACTGATAACAAAATCAATATTTATACCAATAAAACAGTATTCAATGATCTAACAACAGCGTTCATTTGATTACCTTATAGAAAAGTTTATCGATAAGTTTACAAGGATCGTTTCTAAATTTCCATTTCCATTTCCGTAAAGATGAGGATGTGCTATCCCGTTTGAAATAAGTTTTCTACAGGAACAAACAAACTTCAAAACCAAATATTTATATTTATATTATGGAAGAATTTAGTAAAAGTTATAAGTAATTTATGGTATTTAAACAACATCTCTGGCTGAATATTTTACCAGAACTACATAGATAACGTTCGTTAAAATTAAAAACGTCACAACAGAAACGAGCATAACGAACAAGTTGTGAAATACAAACACCATGGTGCCAAAGGAACATCAACATCCAAAAAAGGGAAAATTAACAACAGGGAACGAAAAATTGTTCTTTGTGCGTAAATGTTAGTGTGGAGTTTTCCGTGTAAAACCGAAGATCTAAATCTAGGAAAGGACAGTTATTGCCGTTTAAATTTAATTTATTTAAAGTAATTTCCTTTGGGTAAATTTCGACAGTCTATTTAGAAAATTCTTGATGACGTCTACCTCATATGACAATACATCCTTGTCTACCTCAAAGACGATATTACATCCTTGTACACATCAGACAGTTATTGCCGTTTAAATTTAATTTATTTAAAGTAATTTCCTTTGGGTAAATTTCGACAGTCTATTTAGAAAATTCTTGATGACGTCTACCTCATATGACAATACATCCTTGTCTACCTCAAAGACGATATTACATCCTTGTACACATCAGACAGTTATTGCCGTTTAAATTTAATTTATTTAAAGTAATTTCCTTTGGGTAAATTTCGACAGTCTATTTAGAAAATTCTTGATGACGTCTACCTCACATGACAATACATCCTTGTCTACCTCAAAGACGATATTAAATCCTTGTACACATCAAAGACGACATTACATCCTTGCCTACCTCAAAGACGATATTCCATCCTTGTCTACCTCAAAGATGACATAACATCCTTGTCTACCTCAAAGACGACATTACACCCTTGTCTACCTCGAAAGACCTCATTAAATCCTTGTCTACCTTAATGACGACATAACATCCTTGTCTACCTCAAATACGACATAACATACTTCTCTACCTCAAAGACGACATTACATCCTTGTCTACCTCAAAGACGACATTACACCCTTGTCTACCTCAAAAGACCACATTACATCCTTGTCTACCTTAAAGACGACATAACATCCTTGTCTACCTCAAGACCACATTACATCCTTGTCTATCTCAAAGACGTTATTACATCTTTGTCTACCTCAAAAACGATATTACATCCGTGTGTACCTTAAAGACGACATTACCTCCTTGTATACCTCAAAGACGACATAACATCATCGTATATCTCAAAGACCACTTTACATTCTTGTCTACCTCAAAGACGACATTACATCCTTGTCTACCTCAAAGACGATATTACATCCTTGTCTACCTTAAAGACGATATTACATCCTTGTCTACCTTAAAGACGACATAACATCCTTGTCTACCTTAAAGACGACATACCATCATTGTCTACCTCAAAGACGACATAACATCCTTGTCTACCCCAAAGACGAAATAACATCCTTGTCTACCTCAAAGACCACATTACATCCTTGTCTACCTCAAAGACGACATTACATCCTTGTCTACCTCAAAGACGACATGAAATCCTTGTATACCTCAAAGACGACATAACATCCTTGTATACCTCAAAGACACGATATTACACCCTTGTATACCTCGAAGACCACATTACATCCTTGTCTACCTCAAAGATGACATTACCTCATTTTCTACCTCAAAGACGACAAACATCCTTGTCTACCTCAAAGACGACATAACATCCTTGTCTACCTCATAGACGACATTACATCCTTGTCTACCTCAAAGACGACATTACATCTTTGCCCACCTCAAAGACGACATTACCTCCTTGCCTACCTCAAAGACCACATTACATCTGTCTACCTCAAAGACGACATTACATCCTTGTCTACCTCAAAGACGACATCACCTCCTTGTATACCTTAAAGACGACTTTACATCCTTGTTTACCTCAAAGACGACATAAAATCCTTGTCTACCTCAAAGACGACATTACATAATGGTCTACCTCAAAGACCACATTACATCCTTGTCTACCTCAAAGACGACATTACATCCTTGTTTACCTCAAAGACCACATTACATCCTTGTCTACCTCAAAGACAACATTACATCCTGGTCTACCTCAAAGACGACATTACATCCTTGTCTTCCTCGAAGACGACATTACATCCTTGTCTACCTCAAAGACGACATTACATCCTCCTTGTCTACCTGAAAGACGACATAACATCTTTGTCTACCTCAATGATTACATTTCATCTGTGTCTACATTTATTCTAAAACCAGTTGTTGGCATTATACGGGTTATGTTTTTCTCGTATATTTTATGATGGTATAAAACTAAATCCTTAACAGGAGAGATTGTGCTCGATATTCGTATGATGAAGACTTAACCTTTCAATCAGTTTAATTGAGGGATGGAGCTGGCATGTCAGTAACTGCTAGTAGTCCTAAAAGTTTGTTTAATTTGTGTATCATAGGCATTTTGTTTAGTTTTTTTTTACCTATTCTGACATCCGACTCAGACTTCTTTTAAACAGAGTTTTTCTGTGCGTATTGTTGTGTTTGTTTTTCTACATTGACTACAGGTAAAGGGGGAGGGTTGATCTCAAAAAACAGGTTTAACCCCGCCAAATTATTGCGCCTGTCCCAAGCCAGGAGCCTCTGGCCTTTTTAAGTCTTGTATAAATCTAGTTTCTTCTATATATTTTTGGAGTTTAGTATGATGTCCATTATCACTGAACTAGAATATATTTTTGTTTAGGGGCAAGCTGAAGCACGTTTCCGGGTGTGGGATTTTCTCGCTGCATTGAAGACCCATCGGTGGCCTTCGGCTGTTATTTCCTCTTTGGTTGGGTTGTTGTTGCTTTGATATGTTCCACATTTCCATTCTCCCAATATTATTTTTATAATGTATAGTGTATAATACAATACAAATAATACAAATGTAACTATAATTCAATAATAAAACAACAGCATAAACACATAGTGAAGTAATGATGAAATGTATTTTATTATTTCTAAATCTATACAGTGTGTTTTCTAAAGACATAGACAAGAGGCCACAACCGTACGAGAATCTAATGATCACGTATGGTCTGACTGTTAGAGTATATCCATACAGTCTAGACCATATGTGTATGGTCCAAATTCTCATACGGTCAGAAACACATTAAATCAAAATGTTTCTCGGCATTATTGTCACAAATTATTGCAAAATTTTTAAGTTTTCAAAAGCAATCCTGAATCAAAATAAATTACTTTAGATCTGAAATCTTTTACTTACTTCTGACAGTTATTTGGCAGTTAAAAAATGTCGGTTTTTATATTTGGATAGATATTCAAAACCAGGTACATATTTCTACAGCATTTATAATTGGGTCAATGTTCAGAATAGCATCTATATTTTGTAAATCACAAACGTGAATCTGTGATTCTGTGAATTTTAGTAAATATTTAAGGACTAATTCCATCTTTTCATAAAATGTGAATTGTCTCTCATAAATGTAATGGTATTCACTGTAAAGTACTTACTGCAAGTTTTCAAATCTATTTTACATTTCAAACATTTAGGGAAATGTTTATAGACAAATTAAAGCCATAGTGCATAATATGAATAATGACGGTATGGTAAAGAAATCATGCATCAAAAAACTTAAATAAGTCTAAGAACTTTTGTAGGAAAATAGAAGTGTTATAATGTAAACTTGTTGTCTCTTTGGCACATTCCCAATTTCCATTCTCAATTTTATTAGTTTTCATCATGGTTTAGAAAAATTAAATTTTATGAAATAAGATGACGAAGTCAAAATTGCCTTTTTTCATTAAATAAAATCTTACCAATTAGATTTTCAATTCATAATAATTACATAAGATGTACGTTTCATTATTATACTTTATTTTAATTGGATAACAGCAATATTGTGTCATTCTTCATTTCAAAATTAATTGCATGAATTGTAACATACATGATGACACACATTTCCATAATAAAGTGTTCAGGTAAATAACAGAAAAACTAGATAGTAATAATTGTATTTTCATGATCATAGCGAAAATATATAATTATAAGTATTGAATGATTCTTTTAGTAATTTCATAGGGTTGAAAAGGTGTTGACTGTGCATACATTTTTTTTCGCGCTTCATACAAAATGTACTAATCCATCAACGCTTCTACACCTCAATGAATTTACAACAAAGAAGCCTTCAATTCTTAAATGAAAAGAAAAGTACAATGAGAAAGCATAAAGACATTTAGACATCATTTAAATGATGAAATTCAGATCTTTATATGTATATATTTCTAATATAACTCATCCAATTTTCCATAAAAAGAAGGATGGATAGAAACAATTTGCATTAAATTTTCAAAATTTGATTAATAACTGTGAAAATTGGAATGAGACAAAGGGGCATTAAAATCATTAGAGGAAAAGAACTAACAACAATGTTACCAGCAATAAAAGTAAAAAAAAAACAAGTTAACAAACATCACCTGTTAACTTAAACTTGAGTAACATGAATACTAGTCACAAATAATGCAGTTTTTTTTCTTCAGATAATCAATATAAATATTTTTTTCTTTTTCTTTATACATATGTTCTTGAACAATTTATTATGAGAATTATACATAATCTAAGTACAACTGGAAAATAAGTAATAACACAAGAGTGAACATGATAAATGTCTCGCCTGCTTTACTTATCATGATTGCATTTATGTTGAAAGTTGGTATTATGAAGTTTTACTACAAGTATCACATACACTTATTTATTATTATTAATGATTAATGTCAATGAAGTCAAGGTCAGATGAACCCTGCCAGACAGACATGCACACCTTATATAATACCATACAACAAATATCCAATGTTAACATATTGCTAACAGTAACAGATCAAATTGTTAAAAGTATACAGTAACCAATGAACCATAAAAATGTTGTCAAGGTCAGATGAACCCTGACAGATATGTACACCTTACAATCATTTCTTACACCAAACAATTGCTTACAGTACCTTAGACACAAACATAACGATGGAAACTTAATATTGTTTAATGACTATGAAAATCAATGTCAGATGAAACCTGCCAGTCAGACAAGTTTACAATCAATCATACACCAAATATATTTGTCTTATTGTTTAAAAAAGAGGGGCGAAAGATACCAGAGGGACTGTCATACTCTTAAAAGTTAAGAGGATCTAAGATACAGACTTGACATTGATTGATTACCCTAAAAATGAGGTAGATGTCAGATAAAACATTTGCATTTTTAAGCAATATATATGTAGGCTTCGGAGGTGCGATGGAGACACGGTAGTTCGATTGTTCTCTCGCTGAAGTGCCATGGTTTGGCATGACATTTTTATCATGTGACGTTTTCATATACAACGTTACATCAAATACAACATAGATTCACATGCAAAAAAATAGATTTTGCTATTTAGCTATATCAAAGCGGCAAACAGATGTGCTTGGTTTGTAGTAGGCCAGCCCTGGCCTCAGTGACTTATTTCTTGTTGTCAGTGGAAAAAAAAAAGTAACCGAGGCCAGGGCTGGTCTAGGTTTGCAGAAGAACTAACCAGTATTTGGAAGAATGACTCAAACCTTTTGTTCGAATAAAATGTCTTGATATAAATAGTAAACTTTACTTCTCTTCAAGCATGATATATACGATTTTATGTGGACATTTTAATGATGAAAATTACTTACTAGCATTAGCAATGTTTTTATTATATCAAGTTGATGTGTAAGAACACCGTCACTGTAGCCTTATTTCATTGTGGTTACAGTGTTTAATTTAATTTTCACAATATGTAATGTCGAAATTAACCTGACTGGTTCATACGGATTCTTTACATTTATTTTATTTTCCTCAGCAGCGAATCAGCTAATTTCAGTTTAATAGAAATTAAAAGATCTTTCAAATGCGAGGTTAGCAGCTACTTTCGTCAAATCTGAATAATTTTATTTCATTTAAACATCTTATGTAAATTTTGCTTTGTACCGTCTATATCACAAGCAGACCATCGCACTTCAGCGTAACTACCATAGCTCTTCAGTGTAGCTATCAACAAGTTAGTATCTTAATGCCACCATCACACTTCAGCGTGTTAACCAACGCACTTTAGCGTGGACCATCACACTTTAGTGTGACCAACGTGGATTGGAGTACCATCACGGTTCCAAGTCCTACATGTATACCAAATTATGCATACTTTTCCTATTACTGATAATAAGCAAGTATTTCAAGCCGTCACTGAACCATGACAATGAGGTGAAGTACAATTGAGACATGACAGGAGGAAACTTTGTAATATAAGGCATCAACAAGGTATAAAGCATCATAGTGTTGTTCCTTCTGATATATAACTATTTATATACTTGATCTACAACGTCACCCCCTCCACCAGATAGTAATCCCAAGGTCTTGCATTCTGCAACATTCGTGGCATACAATAAAACAATACCTGAAACATTTAACCCTCAACAGTTTCTATAATACAGTTTATCTTCTTACACCACACATTCATTGTAAATTTTCTTTTCTTTTAATCTTCTTTCATCTTTTCCATGACATGACTGGATCCAGTCGAACCATATATATCCCTGTTGGATTAACTTCATATATGAATGGATCATTAACATGTGCCACACCATGGCTGGTACCATCAAATACATCAGTAACATTGAAGGCTGGGGAACCAGTCACTCCAAACTCAGATAATGACAACTTTATTGTCCTTGGAACACCTTCATTGTCACTGTTTATAACAGCTATAGCATAGGAGTGTGCCTTGTGAAGGGGTCGCTGCCAGATTTCAAACTTTCTAAACTGAAATCAAATGCATTCACATATTTAAAGTTTTAATATCATATGTTAAATACCTTAGAAAAACAGAAAAGGAGAAATTAAAGAATACAATATCACATATAACAGAAACAAGAAGTACAAAATGTAATGATATGTCATATCAGAAAAATCCCCTGAAAATGTACACAGAAAGCTAATGCATAAGACATTAAAACAAAGTTAAGTATAATGACAAGATTTACCATGCATTAAGCTTATCTATAAAAGCTGGAATGGAAACTTCAATGCAAACTTTCTTTTTAAAGTCTCTACCTATGTAAAGGAGTGTAAAATACATGTAGCTAATAAATCAATTTTTATATCACTTTTCTTACAATAGGGTTTAATATGTTACTGAGAAACATATCTAATCATTAAAAGTTGATGTTGAACATAATCAATATTATGATTCACAAAATGAGGTCCAGGTCAGACAAAACTCATTACCTTCATGTCACCGGGTATATGTATCCATTTTGTTCCATGTATTAAATATATAATGTTTGTATTATTTGTGTTTTCAGTTTTATGTTTCACATTCATATCATAATCATATTTCATATTCATGTTTCTTGACGATTGACGACAAATAGTTTGCGCTGCGTATTTTGAAACAAACTATAGCTTTGTAAGCTATGTTTGGCTTTACATACTGAATATTTAAATTAGTATGATAAAAGTTAATAATGCAATTTTTTATCATTTATGATTATTTAAATGATATATATTTATATTCAAATGGCATGAGTTACGCATGAACTCAAAGCGCGGCAATACTAACCATATATTTATACTAATATAAGCACTTTTCTAGTAAGTCAATGGTCAATATAACATACAGGAAGGGTGGAAGACAAGAGTCGCCGCTGCAGATTCATAATAAGGTATTATGATTGGACGACTCTATACATCATCACACAGATCAAAGGGGTAAGTACACTCCAGAATTTTAGGGAGAGGAGACTCTTCCAACAGCCAAACGGGGAGTCAACTGGGAAAGTGAAGAACAGCAATTACTTTTTTGATATGATAAATTTACTACCATTACATCTTTTTATTATTTGCAGGACCCTTTCTAATAACAAATGTTAAGATTTAATTTCTTTGCTTTATAGACTAAATGAATTTATTTGGCAAGCAGTTGTGGAATTTATACCCTATTTATTAATATTAAAAATTCATGAATTAATATTAAAAAATGTCAGTATTTTTTAATATTAAAAATTCGATTTATTAATAATAAAAAATGTCAGTATTTTTTTATATTAAAAATTCGATTTATTAATATTAAAAAATTATTTTGTAATATTAAAAAATCATTTATTAATATCTATAAATGATTTTCAATTTTAATAAATAGAAAAAATAAATTCCACAACGGCTTGCCATAAATTTACAATGAGTTAAATAATGAATTAACTTTAAATTACTCTCAAAACTAATTCAAAGTGATAATATCAAATAATAATTATGAAACAATTCACTGCACCATTCTTTCTCTCTCAACCCAAATGAAATGTGGATGTATAGTTATTATGTAATCTTTATTACAATTTCACTCTGATTTCAATATCATATTTACTCTTTGAATGATTCAATTACATAGTTAGATCAAAGTTGACCTTTAAGCTTTCTGTTAGGTGTGAGCCAAGGCACCATGTTGAAGGCCGTACTTTGACCTATAAAGGTTTTCTTGTTTATGACGATATAAAGTTTCTAAGGAAATATCTATAACATATTAATGATTATGAAAGTGAAAATGTCTACCATGTAGTTAACAAATAAGAAACTGAAGAAGGTCAATGGCCAAAACGTCTTGAAAATTGGTTTATGATACAATGAGTTACTTTTACAAATTGTAAATTGGATATAGAGTTGTCTCATTGTCACTCATACCACATCTTCTTATATCTACTTCTGTATTCTATCACAACTCTTACCTTCCATATTCTCTGACCTTGAACTCCAAGAGGGTCCTGATTGATCTCTAATAGCATTTTATTCAATAGTAATCCTTTAGATGAGGGTCGAATGGTTTCCAAATCAACAGACATAAAAAGAGGAGATGCCATCATAGCCCACATTCCCATATGTAACTTCTCTTGATTAAAACTCAAGCCATATCCACCTATTATTAGCTACAGAGAAAACAATCAAATATATACAGTTGATTATAACTCAATCCATAGCCACCTATTATTAGCTAAAGAGATATAAACACAATTAAAAACCAATTCTTCAGAGAACAATTGAAGGTCTTTCCACCTCGATAATAAAAATGAAATTTAAAATACGTTGTTAGAAAATGTCACTCCTTGTTGATGTAATTTGGTTCTTCTAATTGATACAAAAAAATAAGATCATTATGTATATGCAGAAGACTTAATTGTTTAATTATGAACAGAAAATAATTTTTAGCAAAGGTCAAAATCTAGAGCTTCAAATTGACCTTTGACCTTGACCTCAATTTCAAGGTCATAGGTCAGTGATCTCAAATCAAAAGACCCCAGGTCAATCATTTGAATGGTTGTGGAGAAATACTGATGTCAAATACATAAGGGGAGAAAACTATAAGGGTTAACCAAAACACTTCGACTGAAATAGGTTGAAGTTGCGCCATTTTGTAAACAGTAATTTGGCAAACAAATCATATCATTAACTGTAAACAGTTTCTTTTGAATAACGATAACAAGTAAAATTTAGTTTCTTTTGAATAACGATAACAAGTAAAATTCTAACATGACCTTGACCTTCGACCTTGATCTCAACTTCAAGGTCATAGGTCAGAGAAATCAAAACGGAAGACCGGAGGTCAATCACTTGTATGGTTGTGGAGAAATACTTATTTGAAATACATAAGGGGAGAAAACACATATAAGGCTTAACCAAAACACTTTGACTGAAATAGGTTGAAGTTGCGCCTTATTGTAAACAGTTATTTGGCAAACACATCATATCATTTACTGTCACAAATCTTTGGAATAACGATAACAAGCAAAATTCAAAAATTTATAACATGACCTTGACCTTTGACCTTGACCTCAATTTCCTTCAAATGGACCAAGGACTTCATATCTATAGACTGTAGGCCTCTACGACTTATAACGTATGAATTTATCCAACAAATCGCCTATCTTAAATTTTCAAAGGGAAATAACTCCCATAAGATGTCTTCCGATCACTCAAGTCAAAATAAACCAAATCATTCTCAAGAGTAGACGAACAATTTGGTGAAAACAGTTTTCTAAAATCTTTTACGGTTTTAGAGATACAGCGATAACAAGAAAAAGGGGACGTGGGGAGATAACTCCTATAAGAACGAGTGTTCAGTCACACAGGGTGAGTTTTGAAACCCCCATTACTGTACAACATCATTGGCCAAAAAATCCATTCGATATGTTGTAAGACAAAAAAAGCATCTCAGACGGCAGAAGAAAAAAAAATAATAATCAGAAGAAAAACAAAAGGTCAAAGTGGAAAGACCTAAATATATACAGTTGATTAAAATTCAAGACATAGCCACCTATTTTGAGCTACAGAGATACAAACACAAATATTTACAGTTGATTAAAAAACTCAAGCCATAGCCACCCATTTTTAGCTACCGAGATACAAACAGAACTATAAACAGTTGATTAAAACTCAAGCCATAGCCACCTATTATATTCAATTCAAATGTGACACAACATAACAAAATGAAAATAAAAAATAACAACAAGATCATTAATATACACAATTAGTTAGAGATACAAACACAAATATTTACAGTTGATTAAATCTCAAGCCATAGCCACCTATAATGAGCTACAGATATACAAACAGAACTCTAAACAGTTGATTAAAACTCAAGCCATAGCCACCTTTTATTAGCTACAGAGATACAAATACAAATATATGCAGTTGATTAAAACACAAGCCATAGCCACCTATTATTAGCTACAGAGATACAAATAGAACTTTATACAGTTGATTAAAACTCAATCCATTACCACCTATTATTAGCTACAGAGGTACAAACAGAACTCGAAACAGTTGATTAAAACTCAAGCCATAGCCACCTATTATCAGCTACAGAGATATAAACAGAACTTTATACAGTTGATTAAAACTCAAGCCATAGCCACCTATTATTAGCTACAGATATATAAACACAAATATATACAGTTGATTAAAACTCAAGACATAGCCACCTATTATTAGCTATGGAGAAAACAATAAAATATATTCAGTTTGTCTATACTGTTTCAAAGGTTACTGCAAAAAAAGCAAATTGAAACTATTAATAAGAAATTAGCAATATCCTTTAACTCTACTTTTGGCTATATAGATGATGTTTTTTCGCTAAACAATTCAAAATTTGGTGACTACGTTGAACGCATCTATTCCATCGAACTAGAGATAAAGGATACAACAGATACAGTTAAGTCGGCATCATATCTTGACTTAAATCTAGAAAATGAGGGTCGGTTGAAAACAAAACTTTACGACAAAAGAGATGATTTCAGCTTCCCAATTGTGAACTTTCCATTTTTAAGTAGCAACATTCCAGCAGTACCTGCATACGAGGTATATATCTCCCAATTGATACGATATTCCCGTGCTTGCATTTCCTATCATGATTTTTTTGATAGAGGGTTGCTGCTGTTAATTTTACGGACGCCATCACGAGTTGGTTGACCGTTATGGAATAACCGATTCTCAAATGATATCGGATAGGTTCCTAACGTCGTAACTACAATCCCCTTCCCTTTCATGAATGTGACCTACCGAATTGGACTATTTTCCGGATTTGTTATAATATGAGCAACACGACGGGTGCCACATGTGGAGCAGGATCTGCCTACCCTTCCGGAGCACCTGAGATAGACCCTAGTTTTTGGTGCGGTTCGTGTTGCTTATTCTTTAGTTTTCCATGTTGTGTCATGTGTACTATTGTTTGTCTGCTTATCTTTTTCGTTTTTAGCCATGGTGTTGTCAGTTTATTTTCGATTTATGAGTTTGACTGTCCCTCTGGTATCTTTCGTCCCTATTTTTTTTAATAAGTAGATTCACTAACAATGTTAACATTATTATCAAATAAATTTAATGAATTTGTCATCTACTTTCTTTTTTCTTTTTATGATATCAGAGGATTAAACAAAACTAGGCTTACTATAAAATACATTTCAACATAGATTAATGGTCATCCAGTAGAGTACTTACATAAAATTACAACTATATCATAATAACAGCCATCAAATGCAAATGGGAAAAACAAAAGATAACACTAAAAATTTCGTAAGGGTTCCGCGGAACTCAGTGTCTCGCCTACTGTTTCTGTTAATCGCAGGCTCAACAAAAATGAGGAAATAAATCAACTGAATATTCCTGTTGATACTATCTTTTGATTGTAAGATGCTTCTGTCCAAGTTTGGTAAAAATCCAGGATAGTTTATGAATCTAATAAATGTTTAAAAACTTTAACTGCAGACTGAATGTAATGTTAACTGGAAGAAAACAAAATGTCCTTCTAGATACTAGCTTTTGATCATAAAAAAGCTTCTGTCCAAGTTTGGTACAAATCCAAAATAGTATAAGAAAGTTATTAAAATTCTAAAAAGTTTAAACACAGAGTGAATGTAATGTTTCCTGACAGAAAAGCTAAGTCCATTTGAAAGTAAAATACAGAAAAAAGGATTTTTTTTTTTTACAAAATTTACTTCTGGATACTATCTTATGATCATAAACAAGCTTCTGTCTAAGTTTGGTACTAACCCAGGATAGTTTAAGAAAGTTATTAAAATTTTAAAAACTTTAACCACAGAGTGAATATTTGTGGAACCCGCCGACGACGACGACATCGACGACGACGGAATGTAGGATCGCTTATTCTCGCTTTTTCGACTAAAGTCTAAGGCTCGACAAAAACCATGTCTGAAGAATGTTTCTGTCATGTGGTAAATTTCAAATTAATCTGATCAAGTGCAGAAACCATGACTTGGATAAACCAAGCATTTCGTTTTAAAAACTCTCTATTTTAATAGTAGTAATATGATCCAATAAGGTTGCATTATAGGGGATGTTTTCTGGTTCATCTAGGAATACAGTTACAATATCTATTAATTTCAGTGTCACTTGTTTGAAAGGTGTCAGTTTGATAGACTAAATCATAGTATGGATTCAGGCATACTAAGAAGGATCATTAAGCCTTGTGCAAAATCATGAATATACTGTCAGTAAAACATATTTTTATATTAGAACACTACATATATCAAACATTAAACTTAAAAGCTAAAACCATTATGAATATCTCGCCAAAGAACAAGAAAGGACATGGAGATTGTGAAAAAATCTGAAAATGAGCTTATGAACAGTCTTGACTTCTTAAATTTTTACTAGACTTAATATTTTCAACTGGTTGTGGTTGTTGATAAAGGTGATAACATGATATCTGATATATACTACAGCAATGAAAGAAAACCAAAAATAAAAAAAACAACAACCGGTTCCTGGCTTGGGATAGGCACATAAAATATGTGGCATCATCACTGGATTACAGGTTCTTGGCTTGGGATAGGCACATACAATATAAATAAAGGCAACAGTAGTATACCGCTGTTCAAACTCATAAATCCATGGACAAAAAACAAAATCGGGGTAACAAACTAAAACTGAGGGAAACGCATAAATATAAGAGGAGAACAACGACACAACACTACAATGTAACTAACACACACAGAAACGGACTAAGCATCAGACAAAATCCCACGAGAATAACAAATATAACATCAAAACCAAATACATGAATTTGAGATAGACAAGTACCGTGACACGTCTTATCGCAATGTAAATTTACACTCAAAAATGAGAGAAAACAAACGACGTAACGTTAAATTGTAACACACACAGAAACGAACTATAATATAACAATGGCCATATTCCTGACTTGGTACAGGACATTTTTAAAGGAAAAAAATATGTGGTATCATCACTGGATTACAGGTTCCTGGCTTGGGATAGGCACATACAATATGTGGTATATTCACTGTATTAAAGGTTCCTGGCTTGGGATAGGCACATACTATACATGGAATCACCACTGAATTACAGGTACTTGGCTTGTGATAGGCACATACAAAATGTGTCATCACTACTGGATTACAGGTTCCTGGCTTGTGATAGGCACATACAATGTGTGGCATCATCACTGGATTACAGGTTCCTGGCTTGCTTGGGATAGACACATACAATATGTGGCATGATCACTGGATTACAGGTTCCTGGCTTGGGATAGACACATACAATGTGTGGCATCATCACTGGATTACAGGTTCCTGGCTTGGGATAGACACGTACAATGTGTGGCACCATCACTGAATTACAGGTTCCTGGCTTGGAATAGACACATACAATGTGTGGCATCATCACTGGATTACATGTTCCTTACTTGGGATAGACACATACAATGTGTGGCATCATCACTGGATTACAGGTTTCTGGCTTGGGATAGACACATACAATGTGTGGCACCATCACTGGATTACAGGTTCCTGGCTTGGGATAGACACTCACAATGTGTGGCACCATGACTGGATTACAGGTTCCTGGCTTGGGATAGGCACATACAATGTTTGGCATCATCACTGGATTACAGCTTCCTGGCTTGGGATAGGCACATACAATATGTGGCATCATCACTGGATTACAGGTTCCTGTCTTGGGATAGACACATACAATGTGTGGCATTATCACGGGATTACAGGTTCCTGGCTTGGGATAGACACATACAATGTGTGGCACCATTAATGAATTACAGGTTCCTGGCTTGGGATAGACACTCACAATGTGTGGCATCATCACTGGATTACAGGTTTCTGGCTTGGGATAGACACATGCAATGAGTGGCACCATCACTGGATTACAGGTTCCTGGCTTGGAATACACTCACAATGTGTGGCACCATGACTGGATTACAGGTTCCTGGCTTGGGATAGACACATACAATGTGTGGCATCATCACTGGATTACAGGTTCCTGGCTTGGGATAGACACATGCAATGTGTGGCACCATCACTGGATTACAGGTTCCTGGCTTGGGATACTCACAATGTGTGGCACCATGACTGGATTACAGGTTCCTGGGTTGGGATAGACACATACAATATGTGGCATCATCACTGGATTACATGATCCTGGCTTGGGATAAACACATACAATGTGTGGCATCATTACTGGATTACAGGTTCCTGGCTTGGGATAGACACATACAATGTGTGGCATCATCACTGGATTACAGGTTCCTGGCTTGGGATAGACACATGCAATGTGTGGCACCATCACTGGATTACAGGTTCCTGGCTTGGGATACACTCACAATGTGTGGCACCATGACTGGATTACAGGTTCCTGGCTTGGGATAGGCACATACAATGTGTGGCATCACCACTGGATTACAGGTTCCTGGCTTTGGATAGGCTAATACAATATGTGGCATCACCACTGGATTACAGGTTCCTGGCTTGGGATAGGCACATACAATATGTGGCGTCATCACTGGATTATGGCTTTCTGGCAGATATCATTGTCTAAATAAAAGCTATAGGCTCTAAAGAGCCTGTGTCGCTCACCTTTGTCTATGTGCATATCATAAACGAATAAAAAATTACAAAATTTACAAAATTAATAAAAATTATTAAAAATTGACTATAAAGTGATGAGAAAAGCTCACTTGCCCCTCTGGGCCAGGTGAGCTAAAAACTTAACCATAGGTAATGTAAAGTCATCTCCTTTGCAATGCTATCAATTGGAGCAGTGCAATTCCAAATAATTGTGATAATATAAGTTAAAGTGTTCTTAATTTGTTTCACAAGTCTCCATCCCTTTTTCTAAGGCTTTAGTTGCCTACATCCCTATCTGTTGATCTCAGGTGAAGCATAATTATCTCATTTGCAAACTTACATCCCTATCTGTTGATCCCAGGTGAAGTATAATTATGTCATTGGTAAATTTACCACATCTCTAAGGCTTTAGTTGCTTACATCCCTATCTGTTGATCCCAGGTGAAGTATAATTATGTCTGACTCATTGGTAAATTTACCACATCTCTAAGGCTTTAGTTGCCTACATCCCTATCTGTTGATCTCCAGTGAAGTATAATTATCTCATTGGCAAACTTACCACATCTCTAAGGCTTTAGTTGCCTACATCCCCATCTGTTTATCTCCAGTGAAGTATAATTATCTCATTGGCAAACTTACCACATCTCTTAGGCTTTAGTTGCCTACATCCCTATCTGTTTATCTCCAGTGAAGTATAACTATCTCATTGGTAAACTTACCACATCTCTAAGGCTTTAGTTGCCTACATCCCTATCTGTTTATCTCCAGTGAAGTATAATTATGTCATTGGTAAATTTACCACATCTCTAAGGCTTTAGTTGCCTACATCCCTATCTGTTGATCTCCAGTGAAGTATAGATATCTCATTGGTAAACTTACCACATCTCTAAGGCTTTAGTTGCCTACATCCCTATATGGTGATCTCCAGTGAAGTATAATTATGTCATTGGTAAACTTACCACATCTCTAAGGCTTTAGTTGCCTGCATCCCTATTTGTTTATCTCCAGTGAAGTATAATTATGTCGTTGGTAAACTTACCACAACTCTAAGGCTTTAGTTGCCTACATCCCTATATGGTGATCTCCAGTGAAGTATGATTATGTCATTGGTAAACTTACCACATCTCTAAGGCTTTAGTTGCCTACATCCCTATCTGTTTATCTCCAGTGAAGTATAATTATGTCATTGGTAAACTTACCACATCTCTAAGGCTTTAGTTGCCTACATCCCTACCTGTTTATCTCCATTAAAGTATAATTATGTCATTGGTAAACTTACAACATCTCTAAGGCTTTAGTTGCCTACATCCCTATCTATTTATCTCCAGTGAAGTATAATTATGTCATTGGTAAACTTACCACATCTCTAAGGCTTTAGTTGCCTACATCCCTATCTGTTTATCTCCAGTGAAGTATAATTATGTCATTGGTAAACTTACCACATCTCTAAGGCTTTAGTTGCCTACATCCCTATCTGTTTATCTCCAGTGAAGTATAATTATGTCATTGGTAAATTTACCACATCTCTAAGTCTTTAGTTGCCTACATCCCTATCTGTTTATCTCCAGTGAAGTATAATTATGTCATTGGTAAACTTACCACATCTCTAAGGCTTTAGTTGCCTACATCCCTATCTGTTTATCTCCAGTGAAGTATAATTATGTCATTGGTAAACTTACCACATCTCTAAGGCTTTAGTTGCCTACATCCCTATCTATTTATCTCCAGTGAAGTATAATTATGTCATTGGTAAACTTACCACATCTCTAAGGCTTTAGTTGCCTACATCCCTATCTGTTTATCTCCAGTGAAGTATAATTATGTCATTGGTAAACTTACCACATCTCTAAGGCTTTAGTTGCCTACATCCCTATATGGTGATCTCCAGTGAAGTATAATTATCTCGTTGGCAAACTTACCACATCTCTTTATTTCTATACTATTATCCAACTTATGCATAAAGTCAGAAATAATTTTTTAGCATAACAACAAAAAACACTTTATATTTTTCTCAAGTAAGCTCTATTTTGCCATGAATAAACTCTAGTTGAGAATTTCCATGAGAGCAATAAACTGTTGTGATATTGAAGTCAATAAGAATCTTTAACAATAAAATACCTCATCAGGGTCATTCCAATGTCCAGATCCTGCATAGGCTGACAAATTGTAAGTATTGTTGCCATAGTAATCGATGATGTCATACATAACATCCCATGAGTCTTGTATATCTCTATAGTTACGCCACTGGTTGCAATACTTCTTAAATGCTGGATAATCAGTCTGAAATTAAATATTTTTCATCAAAGATCAGTTGAAAGTATAAATGTTAAGGCATTCAACTATATATATATATAAGCTATGTATTTTCCTGCAAACTAAAATTCAAAAACAATTTTGCAGTCAACATATTGGATATTGTTTTGCTTACTTATGGGTTAACATTTGTACATTTTTATACTTTCATATGTAAAATGACATTTTTCATGGGTAAATACAAGTTTAATATTCTACTTTGTTTAACACATGGCTCATTGGGTAACATTTTTTTCTAATTTACCCTCTCAACTATTCAAAGACAATATTTACAGGACATTCAGTACAACATCTTAAATAAAACAAATCTGAAAGGTTGATAAATAAGACCAAATTGTTACACAAGAAAAACATTATCAACTAAAGCATTCTATTATCTTGCCGTAATAATCATCTATAGAATAAAAATCACTGATAATCAAACGTCAGATTGCAAATTATAAATTTCTTTTTTGGGGAAAATTTTGTGTTTTATTTTCAGTTTGAATAATCAGGATTGAATATATTCAAGTAACTCACTCACAATCTTTACAGTTCTATGAATATTGTGGATTCATTAT
Source organism: Mytilus galloprovincialis (assembly GCF_965363235.1). Lineage (NCBI taxonomy): Eukaryota > Metazoa > Mollusca > Bivalvia > Mytilida > Mytilidae > Mytilus > Mytilus galloprovincialis. The sequence continues at coordinate 73,613,036 of NC_134845.1, read as the reverse complement.
TTGTTGGATACCAATTTTCGCGGGTTTTCAATAAATGACAAATTTTCTACAACTTTGGCAAAATCAAGAAATTAGATGCAATTTCCAATAATCCGCGAAAAATTGATATCCAACGAAAATAAATGAATCCACAGTATATAAATTGTATCAAAGTTGCAGTTAAATTTTACCAGATCTTTGTATGGAGAAACATATGCTGCCCAGCTACATAGATATAAAATAGGATGGCCTGTCTTGTTCAGGAAAAATCCCATTGCTTCATAACCTATAAATAGATTTATCATTTCTTGAAAAGAATGGCATCTGCAACCAGAGGGCGCAGCTTGATACGACCGCAGAGGTTGAACCTGAACAGTTGGGGCAAGTATGGACACAACATTCAAGCTGGATTCAGCTCTAAATTTGGATTGTGATTGAAAAGTTGACACAGCATAGGTTTCTGACACAGAATGAATGTGGTCTAATAAACTTAAAATTTGTTTTTTGCCTTTGAGCAATTCACTATGCTGTTGAATATTAATCCTCTCAAAAAAATGTTTGAAGAAATTTTCTTTTTATTCATGAAATCTGAAATGAGAAAAATTGAACACCCCCCCCCCCCCCACAATTTTTTTTTTCACATCCCCCTTTCCCTTGTTCCAAAACTGATCTCAATTCAAATTACTAATGGAGTTTGCAACAATAACTACTCAATTAAATACATCATCAAATATAAATATATAAAAAAGGGCTTGTTATCACTGAATGGTAAAGATTGTTTTCATTTATCAGTTGGTAGTAAAAGTGAATATACATTGTATATTGTATAAAACAATGATTTAAGTTGATTCAACTACTATTCTGGACAAAGAAAGATAACTCCAATTGAAAATTTCTTGCTAGTGCGCAATATTGTGCAATTAGATATTTCTTGCTATTGCGCAATATTGTGCAATTAGATATTTCTTGCTATTGTGCAATACTGTGCAATTGAAAATACTTGCTATTGCACAATACTGTGCAATTGAAGATTTCTTGCTATTGCACAATACTGTGCATTTGAAAATTTCTTGATATTGCACAATACTGTGCAATTGAAGATTTCTTGCTATTGCTGAATACTGTGCAATTGAAAATTTCTTGCTATTGCACAATACTTAATATAATAATTTTGGATCCTGATTTGGACCAACTGGAAAACTGGGCCCATAATCAAAAATCTAAGTACATGTTTAGATTCAGCATATCAAAGAAGCCCAAGAATTCAATTTTTGTTAAAATCAAACTTAGTTTAATTTTGGACCCTTTTGACTTTAATGTAGACCAATTTGAAAACAGGACCAAAAATTAAGAATCTACATACACAGTTAGATTTGGCATATCAAAGAACCCCAATTATTGAATTTTTGATGAAATCAAACTAAGATTAATTTTGGACCCCGATTTGGACCAAATTGAAAACTGGGCCAATAATAAAAATCCAAGAACATTTTTAGATTCAGCATATCAAAGAACCCCAAGGATTCAATTTTTGTTAAAATCAAACTTAGTTTAATTTTGGACCCTTTGGACCTTAATGTAGACCAATTTGAAAACAGGACCAAAAATTAAGAATCTACATACACACTTAGATTCGGCATATCAAAGAACCCCAATTATTAAAGTTTTGATGAAATCAAACAAAGTTTAATTTTGGACCCTTTGGGGCCCCTTAATCCTAAACTGTTGGGATCTCAACTCCCAAAATCAATTCCAACCTTCCTTTTGTGTTCATAAACCTTGTGTTTAAATTCCATTGATTTTTATTTACTTATACTAAAGTTATTGTGCGAAAACCAAGAATAATGCTTATTTGGGCCCTTTTTTGGCCCCTAATTCCTAAACAGTTGGAACCAAAACTTCCAAAATCAATCCCAACCTTCCTTTTGTGGTTATAAACCTTGTGTCAAAATTTCATAGATTTCTATTTACTTAAACTAAAGTTATAGTGTGAAAACCAAGAAAATGCTTATTTGGGCCCTTTTAGGCCCCTAATTCCTAAACTGTTGGGACCAAAACTTCCAAAATAAATCCAAACCTTCCTTTTGTGGTCATAAACCTTGTGTTTAAATTTCATAGATTTCTATCTACTTAAACTAAAGTTATAGTGCGAAAACCAAAAGTATTGGGACGACGACTACGCTGACGCCAACATGATACCAATATACGAACAAAAAATTTTCAATTTTTGCAGTCGTATAAAAATACTTAATCCATAACTTATAGTTATACACAAAAAAATTAAATACTAGTTAAATACAAGCATAGCGGGAAAAAAAACTCCTGACTAATACAATTTTACCATTTTTTGTATTAAAGTTCAAGGGTAGTTAGTGCATAAAAAGTAGCTCATTCTTAAACCTTTACAAATCATAAAAATAGTTCAATATTAGAAAAGTATTAAATGTATGAATTTGTTGAATTGGATAAATAAGAAATAAACTTGAACAACAAAATCTGATAACCTGAAATACAATTCAATCTTGAATTCTGACACCTGGAAGGAAATCCAAACTCTATGTAAATTATTACAAAAAAAACTCAAGATCCAAGGTAGCATAAATACTACAGTAATGATAATAGATAGTTTATGAGATATTATTATCACACAATTCAATCACAAAGTTTGTGTAATAAAAAGGTGGGAAAAAACATACAAATATTTTCTAGACAAATGTCTGGTATGGATTTAAAATACAGTTTCATACAGACAATCCAAAAATGAATTTCATTGCTTTCATCGATACACGGTTGTAGGTACTAACAAAGGGGGCATGATTGATTTTTACCTGACACGGTAAGAAAATCTTTGTTTTGTTTTATCTAAATTCAGTGTACATTTCTCAACATCTGAAATTCATGCTCCCAAATAATGTTTGCGTTTAATTTTTTCCTATTCATAAGACAACTTTTATATTCTGATAAGAATAAAAAACTTTTACATGCGCAAATAGTTGTATATGTCAACACCAACTTTCAATTTCGACACAGTTGTTGAGCCATTTAGTAATACATGTTTTATCTGAATGAAAGCTAATACAGGGCAAAAGTAATAGTTACCAATCATAAACCTACCTATGATTACTCATTCCATGAAACATTTTGGGTAATAAACATGATAAACAAGTGTGAAAATAAAGTTTTTGTGTACAGCCGCTGGTGAGTATGATGTATAGAAAAATAATTTCATATAAACTGTACATCATACACAATGCTTCTTTTCGGAATAAAATATCGAAAAATAACATATGTATGAAAGATTTCAATGCCAATTAATGAAACAGCTATACTTATTACGCACACACAGTGGCCTTCTATCAAAAAAAGTGTTGCAATGGATCATGTGGATATAGAATCATATTGGATGAGACAAGCACCAACTTCTTTGACAATGTTTGACAAGTATTTGCCAGTTTTTAGTAAGCATTCTTGTTTTTGGAAAATAATGAGACTTCTCTAATAATTCACCTACAACCAAATCATTTCTTAAAACAACAATTATGTTTAGATTAAGTACACATTGCTATTATATATGTAAACAAAACAAAGATTTTCTTACCGTGTCAGGTTAGATCAATCATGTCCGCTTGGTTACTACCTATACGCTGTACATATCTAGATGATACAGTGTTTAATAAATAGCTTTCATATTTGAAAATCCGGACAAGTATAATTCTAATGAAATTTCCTTTGTCAAACTGTTATGTTTCAAGGTAAAGTCTTTCAACCAGAACAAAACATAAACTTGATTTGAAATTTCTAATCATTCACTAAAGTACCAAAAAACAGCTCTAATTCTTCAGGGATTAATATAAAAAAATGTAGGTGTAAGTACAATTTTAAATAAACTCTATCCACAGGCATAATAAGGAAAAAAGTCATGTGAATTGTTTGAATTTATAAATGACAGAATAAAGGAATGATGGACTTATTTGTACATAGTGGACACTGAATGACAGGTGTCCTCATGTGTACTGATTATCAAGTTGTCTGCATGTTGATATTGTAAAATATCAGCTGCGAGTCACAATATGAAGCTTTTTGTCAAGTGAGTGCAGCGAACGAGATCAAAAAGTCTTCATATTGTGTCAAGCAGCTGATATTTTACAATATAACCTGATCATTGATTTATCGGGCTATATTTGCCTCTTTTGGAAGTGTTTTCTTAGTTTCACCAGCAACCAGAAGTTGACTTGATAAGTTCGGGTCAAACTTATCAATGTCGGTTCAAACATTATGACGTCACTCATATGTCCGGGTAAAAGCTATTAAGGCTATATGGAATAATATTTAGAGATGAGTAGAGTGAAATAGACAGTGGAACAACCGATAAAACAGAATATTGATGTTTTAACTTACCATATTTCATATCTGTCCTGTCAGCATTACAGCCATCAAGCTTCAAAAGATCCACTTTCCAGCTGGCAAATGTTTGTGCATCCAGTTGTAAGTAGAACTCACTTCCAGGGTATCCCATACAGGTCCTAGTACCAAAGTCTTCATATATACCAAGCTTTAAACCTTTATTGTGAAGCTAAATAGAGAAAATCTTCATAAATACCAAGCTTTAAACCTTTATTGTGAAGCTAAATAGAGAAAGTCTTCATATATACCAAGCTTTAAACCTTTATTGTGAAGCTAAATAGAGAAAATGTATCTCTAGTTTATAATCCAACAACAGTGCATGGCCATAAGTATTTGTCATATTATGTGTTTTTCACAATATATTTTATATAAAACTACCTAAATTCAAAAAAATATTATGGGATTTTCTGATCGTGTTTTATCAACTTGCTACTAAAACATATGAAATTGTCACATATTTATTTGTTCATATTGGTTATGTTTTTATATGCAGCGTTTTCATTTTCGGATTATATGTCATACAATTCCATGCTTTTAGTATTCATGTGCATTACCAGTAAATATCTTTGAAGACATAGTTATGTCAAAATGTTTTGTTGCTAACTAAAATCTACATTTTGTTTGAAGATACAAGAAGCTTTCATAAATTAGCAAATCATTCAAGGAGCGATTCCAAAGAAAATCATTTTTTTTAAATCTGTTTGCAAATTTGAAACATTAATTATAAAAATCAGAAAGAGGTATTAATCATATTGATAAAATTATTGCCTAAAACATAATTACTATTTCTTAATAAAAAATGGTTGAATACAGATCTAAATACTCACATAATCAGCCAAAAACTTAATTCCTCTTGGAAATCTAATGGGATCTGCTTGTAACCTTCCATTAGAATCGCGCTCCTTAGCCATCCAACAATCATCAATTGATAGATAAACATAACCAGCATCACGATAACCATCCGCTGCCATTCTATCAGCTTGTCTCATTATCAAGTTTTCACTGACAAAGTAAGACATTGTTTATATTTAAACAAGGTATTTTTATTTCTTTTTTAAATAGAGCACATTTTTTAAAGTTAACAAGATTTATTGTACACATTTGTACTCCCCTATTATAATGATAGCTTACCTAAGCATTGTTCCTGATTTCAAGTTATTTTTCAGCTGCACTTTTCAGCCAGCAGCTGTAGCTGAGTAACCTTATTTATCTTCTTGTTTTGATTCTACTTTCTTAATTATTTGCCATCTATTATTTCCTTGTTCAAATTGATGGTCATCCTGTTGGTGATTGAACTGTGCAAGGTTTTAACTCTGTGTTTTACTCATACAATTTATGTTCTAGATAGACAAAAGCGAAAATTGGAAACATGTAAAACTAAGTTAACTTAACACATTTTGTTCCTGTTACATTAAGTCAGGCTATCAGGACCACATGTTGCTCATTGTTGTTTTTGGTTCTGTTTTTTTTTTTCAAATGGAGATAGTGTTGTCTGTTATACTTTCCACTATAACCATATGAAGTATTTGCTATTATTCATTTTTTGTAAACATGTCTGTCTGTCATAATGTGGATGACCTTGACCTGGACTTAATTAAATAGTTTAATGATCAATCAATGTTATTTTTTAATTTTGAAGTCAATATTTGTTATTTTAAGATTTCATGCTGATATGAGGGTAATACAATGTACAATAATGTAGATAAACTTGGGTTATAAATCATTGTTAGGTGTATGTCTGTAAGGATTCAACTGGCCTTGACTTACTTTTCTTGGTTAAATGAATAAATCATACAATTTATATCTACAATGATTGTGGGAGCTACCTACAAGTACTATAGATTTCTTTGAGAACTGTGCTTACCTGAGACAATTTTTTGGATCTGTTTTACAATCTGTTATACATCTGAATCGTTCCCAGTGCATCCATCCCATGGGTGGTGTCAGAGCTAGACCATTATCTAAGGCATCTCCTACTTCAAACACAACTAATGATAATAACAGACAGAGGAGAACTTGTGTCATTTCTGTAATTTACTGACCTGTAAAAGTATTATTGAAATAATAGCCTTATGAGGAGTATTCTAGTACAAATGTAGTTTTTGATAATTAGTGTTATTGAAATAATAGCATCATGAGGAGTATTCTAGTAGTTTTTGAGCATCATGAGGAGTATTCTAGTAGTCTTTGAGCATCATGAGGAGTATTCTAGTAGTCTTTGAGCATCATGAGGAGTATTTTAGTAGTTTTTGAGTATCATGGGGAGTATTCTAGTAGTTTAAATTATGATAATTACTTTTCTTCCCAGCATGCCATGATTTTTTTCCCCAGTGATCTCAAAGTAAGTCTTAACAAGAATGTGTCCATAGTACACGGATGCCCCACTTGCACTATCATTTTCTGTGTTTAGTGGACCGTGAAATTTGAGTAAAAACTCTTATTTGGCTTTTAAATTAGAAAGATCACATCACAGGGAACATGTATACTAAGTCTCAAGTTGATTGGACTTCAACTTCATCAAAAACTACCTTGACCAAAAACTTTAACCTGAAATTTGCACTATCATTTTCTATGTTCAGTGAACTGTGAAATTGGGGTCAAAACAATAATTTGACATTAATAAAATTAGAAAGATCATATCATAGGGCACATGTGTACTGAGTTTCAAGTTGATTGGACTTCAACTTCAGCAAGAACTACCTTGACCCAAAACTTTAACCCGAAGCGGGACGAACGGACGGAAGGACAGACAAACGGACGCACAGACCAGAAAACATAATAATCTGTACCATACATGTATATGAAATTCATAAATATACAAATTTTAAAGATATTTCCATTTACATTCTGTACCTTTATTAGAATAGAATGCTTCACTTGATCAATAGACAAAAATTTCTACAAGGACTTCATACATACAATCACTTCTTACTCATACTTGTCAATCATTTGATTTAGGACTGCTGGATATCTACAATGATCTATGTTAGTTATAGTGGATTTATTATTATTTGTTTGATACCAATTTTTGTGGAACAACTAATTCAAATGTTCAACAAATAACATATATATGTTCAATAGGTTATGTACAAATGTATGCAGAGATTGGCAAAACCAGGAAATCAATTTTCCACGAATATGTAAGTTTTCAGCATTCCAAGAAAATTGATACCCATGAAAATAAATGAATCCACAGTATGATATCTTGCATATGACAGATGTCAGATTGTTATTGCATAATGTCTTTAACTGTTCATGTACAATGATATTCTCAGTCACAACTTAAAATGTATAAGATAATTCTAATACAATTTGCAAATCTACAAATACTTGAATGTGATTGGTCTGAAAGAATTTTTTTAGTACCCTTTGACAGACCATGTTTCAAAACTACTTTTAAAAATTGTCCGTTCATAGCCTTTGTCAACAGCCATAAATATACATGATATATGAACATGTACATCAGTGTTTGAGCATAACAAAAATATATATTGCTTCTATTTTGTTGTTCAAGAACTTCATATAAACTGGAAGTCGTATAGGATATATAATTTTTTATCTAAGTTAGTAAGTTTTGCCATGTTGTTTAAGAACTTCATGCAGTTTAGCTTGATCATTTTCATACCTAGGCGGTTTGTCCGCCCTGTGCCCAACTGGCCCTAGCTGTGCCCTTCTTATGATTCCCTGTTCCCTTTTTAAGGAAGCTGGCTTGTCATGTTTTAGATTTTTTGTCAGATTTTCGGAATCCTCTGGTTTTATCCATTTGAATGCCTTGACAAAATTTGCCCGGTGACCCCATTTTTCTTTTTGTAAATCTTTTACATGTATAATGATAAGCCATCTGTTAAAGTCTTATAAATTTTTAATTACTTTTTAACAGTTTTTGAGAACTTTAACTTGTCAATGATAAAGCTATGAAAAGTCAAGAGAGAATATTTCCCCGCCAAAATTTCAATGGCTATTATCTTGAAAACAAGCACGGTGACCTATATATTTTTTTTGCTCTTTGGATTCCTTTATTAATCCCCTATCTATATAAACTAGTGTTTTGAAAAGTTAATTACTTTGAAACTGATAAGCGAACTCCCTTAACATGCACTGCCCTTCTTCACAAGTTTATCCTAGTATTGTCACATCATTTTGATGATAAAATACTATAATTCTACCTGTCTTAATGTTTCTTGACATCATGTGACACAAATCATTTAAATAAGACACTGAAACATAGAAGAACACAGAGTAGGCCAACACCTTTAAACAATGGACTAAACTAATAAAACCTACATGTACATGTATATTTGCATTCAGGTATCGCAGATCAAATTTTTTCTTTCATAGTGTGTTAATTTACATTTTTTGATTGAGTTAAAACTTCCAATTGATATTTTATCATGTGGTTTTCTATGTTGTGATGTTATACTACTGTTTCAGAAAAAGGGAGAAGGTTTGGTACCATTAAAACGTTTAATCCCGCTACAAATGTTTGCACCTGTCCTACATGTAAGTCAGGAATCTGATGTACAGTAGTTGTCGTTTGTTTATGTAATTTATACGTGTTTCTCGTTTCTTGTTTCTTGTTTTTTATATAGATTGGACCGTTGGTTTTCCCATTTGAATGGTTTTGCACTAGTAATTTTGGGGCCCTTTATAGCTTATTATTTGGTGTGAGCCAAGGCTCTGTGTTGAAGGTTGTACATTGACATATAATGGTTTACTTTTATAAATTGTTATTTGGAGAGTTGTCTCATTGGCACTCACACTACATCTTCCTTTATCTATGTAACAACACAACATTTGAAAATACCTGGTAAATACCAAATCCAGGCATAAATATCACTTCCGCAGATCTCCACTCCAAATATAGATTTAAGCAGAATACTGTAAAGAACTGTCACTAATCAATACTACCAGTCACATTCTTTAACAGATTGTCAGATTATATGCAGATATTATTAGCGTGGGGTCAGGTTTTAGATTAATTGCTACATGACACTGAGGCAAAATGTAACAATGTCCGTTGGATGTGTACATGTAACTGTAACATATCAAGATCAGAAGGTTTTAGTTGTGTGATTATGCTCCCAGAGAAGATACGAAGCAAGGAATATATTAGAGTGTTAGTAATACATCCTTGTTGCAAGGTACATGTAAAAAAAAAAAAGAGAAATAAAGACTTCTGATAAAATATTTAATTCAGCTTACACTGTCACTGTACAATGTAAGACAAAAAAAAAGCAGATATAAAAACAGTGAAAAGACAGAATTAACATGCAAACTTTATAAAACAAAATTCCATAAAAATCTAATAGATTACTTTCAATTTATGTCCTTCACTAGAAAATTTAAGCCTTTTAAAGTCATTTCCACTTAGGGACAACCTGTATCCCTGTACTTTTAAAGTTCATCAAGCTTCTAGGTGATTATATATAATTATTATACAGGATAAAATCAAAATAATGTTTGAACCCCAGGTCCGTAATCACATTTTCCTAATGACAGCAGTGCTGATTATAATTTAATAGAACTTAATTTGCTGACTATTAACATTCATGCAATATATATAGCATCATATTTTTTCAACAGATCACCAAACGCAGGAATAATGTTCACTAAAACCAAACTTTTTGACTGAAATTCAACGAACTAAAAAATTGTCTATTATTTATTTACTTCACCCACATTATATAGTACTGTTTACATTAAATTTTAATTTAGAAATACAAATGTATTTCAAATTCCTAGATGACTTTGTCGATCGATCATCTTGAACTGTACTCTAATTGCACCAAGTACCCAAATTGCACCTATTTATCCAAAAAAGCAGCGGAAATCTTACAAGATTTCCTAGAGACTAAACAATTTGTATATTTATGATTTGATACTATGCACGTCTTTCAGCATAGGTAAAAGTATTTAGATATATACACAAAACGTCCACAGTATTTATCAACAGATTAAGTGTTTACTAGCAGAAAAATGTACGATAACGTTGCCAAAATTAGCATAAACAATATTATATTTCAAGTATCCATTTCTTAAAAAATGAAGAGTAAGCATTGACTGATATTTAATGGTTCAAAATATTTGAAGAAATTAAACAAAAATATTATTTGCGTATTTCACAGTTCATTGTGATTATATAATTATTATTAGTTGTTTTCAAATATAAAATCTGATTAAGGTGGTACCTAACACTACAGGGAGATAACTCTGTAAAATCAGCCAAATGTTTTAATAATGTTGTGTTGTAAAGGGAATATTAAGCTTCTCAATTATCAAAATTGGTGTTTGTCAATCTGCTATATAACCAGTGTAATTTTTCTGATAAAATGGTTGGTTCAAAATTTTTGAAATTTATATATTTTGGTTAAAGGGTCAAAGTAAATACTTTGTCAAAATTTTATGAAAATTAAACGAGCCAAATTAATTTTAGTGAAAGTGTTGGGTACCACCTTAATAGCCATTTACGATGGCAAAAAATATCAGATTTAATGATGAATTATTAAACTTAGACGTATCGTTTTAAAGAACATCCCAGTTGTGTAAAATGGTTTCCATATCAAACAAGAATACAAGATGGTGGCTACTGAAAATTCAACGAAAAAATACCTCAAAGTTCAAAGATCATGTTAAACCTGAACATATAGATATGAAGAACACTTCGTAAATGTGAAATGATTTGCTATAAAGTCATGTGACATTAGCCATGTCAGCTAGAATCCAGGTCCGTTTGCCCTGATTCATGTTCGCCCTAATATCTGTTCGCCCAGGGTCAATTCGCCCGGATTTTTATTTTCTTCTAATTGTTGTCTTGTCGCATTATTTTAAGTATTTAAACAAAATATGTTAAAGTTTGTTGAAAAATTGACAGAATATTTATATTGCCGCAATCAATTCATCATTTTCCCTTTGATTTGCAGAGTAGAATACAGGAATACAATGTATTTATCTTTATCATGTTTATTGATATTTGTTAACAATATAATTATATTCAGTTATTCACGAATGTATGCATTATGGCTAGTCTTAGAGTATATGTACGTACAAATAAATGAACTTGTAAATCCGTTTCATAATTTACAGTTCGTACATCATTGTTTTTTATTAATTTCAAGCTGAATATTTTATCAAAACAAAACGTTTGTTTTTATTATTAATCCATCAAAAGACAAGTATCACAATAATCAGTGATCCGAATTATTGAACAATTAATGATCCTAAACAAGCCATAAACTTTTAACTATTTCAATGTTTCCATAAATAAAATTGCAAGAATATACATGATATGTATACCAATTTTTTTTTAAATATCTGAATCAGTTTATTCAACTTCAATGCCCTGAATATTAATATTTTTATAGTAGTGGGAATGGAATCTATGGGGGAACGAACTCAGAGCGAACAGACCTAGGGCAAACAGTCCGGATACGAGATTAGTTTGATAATTTGTCAGACATCGTTATAAGTGCCCATGCATGCAGTCCCGTTAGTATAGAAAGTCCCTGGTTATTTTTTTCTATGATTCCATATGGCTTCAAAATCAAATTGGTAAAACCATATAGTGAATACATCTACAAAATAAAAACATAATGGACACTTTTGTCTGAAGCAAAAAATAAACGTAGGTAAAGAAAAACTGTCAAAAATATAGGTGCAATTTGGCTATCCAACTTACTAGTCCTATACATAGATACAGTGAAGTATTTAAATATACTTTTGAGAAGTCTTACACATGTAAATGTTGATATTTTCCAGATGAAAGATGCAATAAACTAGCAACTTTACAGTCATTGAGTCAAAGGCACATGATGAAAATATTGATCATGTGACAATCAGTCTAAAAACTCTATTTCTAGAACAAAGGAATTGATTTGACGCTTAAAAATTTCCACACGCATTGCATTAATTATAACATTTATTATTCAACCAAGCATTTAAAAAACTTAAAAAGAAATTTGGGAATTAACTGTCTGGTGCTAAGCATAAAAAAGTCTGTAAATCAAAATGTTATTTATTTTCGTTTTTTTAGTACAAAATCTAGATTATTACTATGCTTACAAGATTGTTCTCCAATAGGATTATTTAAAAAAATAACTAAGAACCGCTAAACCTTTTAAAAAAATAAGGTATAACAGTCGTCTTTTTAATCAAGTTTACATTTTTTTTAACAAGAACAGGTTAATTAAAAATACAATTATCTCTATCAATATTTGATAAAAAAAAAATAAAATCACGTAATATCATTTTAAAAATACAACATTAGGCTTACATAATAATCCGGTCATTTGCTATTCAAATGACCGGATTATTATGTAAGCCTAAAAAATTTAACAGTTGAATACCGGGCTTGGCGTTTTACACCATCTATAATCGATATAAGTTTACAGTTAAGCAATTTCATATGATTTAAGTTTTTAAAAGCCGTTAACTTTAAATTCAGGACCAGAACCCACTTTGATTTAGTTAATTTTAAACTTTGTGACCTGCACGTGAGACGTAGCTTTCCATTTATGACTGAGGCAACAACGTTCATGTATATTATGAACACAGACAAGATTACCCCGGCACCCTTTACCAAAAAAAAATCTTTTTCATCCATGTGCCTTTGGACTTTATGTTTTGAATTGTAGTTTCACTTTCCATATTCGGTATTCATTCTAATGTAAGCTCCACGTGGCAAAAATCACGTGATGCAGGAATATTGTATCTTGGAGTTAGGCTATTTCTTTCTTTTCGGGCGGGGACTCCAAGCAGACAACATGCATGTTTTATAACGCAACTGTATATTTTCTTATTAAATGAAGAAAGTTGCCGGTCCAGTACAAGGATAGATCGGTTAGAAAGCAAGGTTTTAATTTTAATAAGATTGGAAAGCTTAATTTGAGAATTAAAATCGGAGAGGACGAAAAAAAGGGGGGGGGCGGGTTCTTCCACAGGGAATATTTTTATCTTAGGAACTCTACATTAGAAAGTTTTTTTAAATTATTTATTTAAAAAAAAAGAAAGGGAAAAACAATTGTAAGGCAAATTGTGAAGGTTCTTTCTTCCTTTCTCCCGTGGGGCTATCTCGCGTATATCTGGTTTACCGTCAAACCGAGCGCATGCATGTCTTTTGGTTGTTTCTGTCACTAGGTGGCTGTATCATTGACGTTGATCCCATATTTTCATATTGAAGCACAATGCACACGTAAATATTGTTTTAGAACATGAATTTAAAGTTTAATGTCATGCATACTAAAGTAAAGAAAAGCAAAAAAGCGATTCAAAGAACTAAATAGAAAAAGACGAAATGATCTGATTTTCTGTACCTCAATTTTTTTTAACTGAAACAAAAAAAAAATGTCTTCACTGGGAACTCTCGAGCTGAAACCTACACTCTTCAGGTTAGCAGGGACAATACTCTGTCTTTAATTTTGTCATTTTTGCGCATTGGATCGTTAAAGATTCTGTCAGTGGTTCAAAGTATTGCTTATCAAAGACATGTCTACTAAGTTAACGAATGCTGCATTCGAATAGGGACAGCTCTATTCATTCTCAAAAATTTTGCAATCTTTTGACATAGAAAACACCCTTTTGTATTTAAAATAGATATTCTACATTATGTGGTGTCGACTTTAAGTTAGTAATGGAACTTGAATAACTTTGAAAAGTTTAATGTTTTTTATAAAACTTAAACAAAAGGTTGCCACATATGTAATATGATGGACACACCAACCTTTAATGACAGTACCCTTTTATGTTCCCTTATCCTTGGAAATCTTAAAAATCTTAAATATCTTCTTATTAATTATTGGTTTCCCCTTAAATATCTGACATTAATTTTAAATAGTTCTGCTTTAAAATTCATCTAGTAATCTTTCTATTATTTAAAATTATTAAAGGTTAAGCTTTTTCATGTCCAGCGGCACATAAATATTACAGTGTTATCCGGATTCATCGTTATACGATGCGGGAAAAATTGCTATTGTCAAGTTCAATTTCAAATAGATAGATTCGTGTTTGAACAAAACTATGATCTGATGTACACTGATTGGTGTATTCATTGTTGGTCTTTAATGCCACTTTTATCATTATTTGCTATTTCATGGCGCCCAGCTGTTTTTGAGTGTAGAAAGCTGAGACGCCCGGAGAGAACCACTGACTCTCGGCAGGGAAACTGTCAATCCTAGTCACTTAAGATTGGAGTCGAACCAAGCTACCACGTGTAGGGTTCAAACTCTGAAATAAGCAGTGAAGTAGCAATTTTTACTAACGAAAGAAACTTGTTTCTCACTTTATCCAGTTTTCGTCACGTGATGCAGGAATATTGTATCTTGGAGTTAGGCTATTTCTTTCTTTTCGGGCGGGGACTCCAAGCAGACAACATGCATGTTTTATAACGCAACTGTATATTTTCTTATTAAATGAAGAAAGTTGCCGGTCCAGTACAAGGATAGATCGGTTAGAAAGCAAGGTTTTAATTTTAATAAGATTGGAAAGCTTAATTTGAGAATTAAAATCGGAGAGGACGAAAAAAAGGGGGGGGGCGGGTTCTTCCACAGGGAATATTTTTATCTTAGGAACTCTACATTAGAAAGTTTTTTTAAATTATTTATTTAAAAAAAAAGAAAGGGAAAAACAATTGTAAGGCAAATTGTGAAGGTTCTTTCTTCCTTTCTCCCGTGGGGCTATCTCGCGTATATCTGGTTTACCGTCAAACCGAGCGCATGCATGTCTTTTGGTTGTTTCTGTCACTAGGTGGCTGTATCATTGACGTTGATCCCATATTTTCATATTGAAGCACAATGCACACGTAAATATTGTTTTAGAACATGAATTTAAAGTTTAATGTCATGCATACTAAAGTAAAGAAAAGCAAAAAAGCGATTCAAAGAACTAAATAGAAAAAGACGAAATGATCTGATTTTCTGTACCTCAATTTTTTTTAACTGAAACAAAAAAAAAATGTCTTCACTGGGAACTCTCGAGCTGAAACCTACACTCTTCAGGTTAGCAGGGACAATACTCTGTCTTTAATTTTGTCATTTTTGCGCATTGGATCGTTAAAGATTCTGTCAGTGGTTCAAAGTATTGCTTATCAAAGACATGTCTACTAAGTTAACGAATGCTGCATTCGAATAGGGACAGCTCTATTCATTCTCAAAAATTTTGCAATCTTTTGACATAGAAAACACCCTTTTGTATTTAAAATAGATATTCTACATTATGTGGTGTCGACTTTAAGTTAGTAATGGAACTTGAATAACTTTGAAAAGTTTAATGTTTTTTATAAAACTTAAACAAAAGGTTGCCACATATGTAATATGATGGACACACCAACCTTTAATGACAGTACCCTTTTATGTTCCCTTATCCTTGGAAATCTTAAAAATCTTAAATATCTTCTTATTAATTATTGGTTTCCCCTTAAATATCTGACATTAATTTTAAATAGTTCTGCTTTAAAATTCATCTAGTAATCTTTCTATTATTTAAAATTATTAAAGGTTAAGCTTTTTCATGTCCAGCGGCACATAAATATTACAGTGTTATCCGGATTCATCGTTATACGATGCGGGAAAAATTGCTATTGTCAAGTTCAATTTCAAATAGATAGATTCGTGTTTGAACAAAACTATGATCTGATGTACACTGATTGGTGTATTCATTGTTGGTCTTTAATGCCACTTTTATCATTATTTGCTATTTCATGGCGCCCAGCTGTTTTTGAGTGTAGAAAGCTGAGACGCCCGGAGAGAACCACTGACTCTCGGCAGGGAAACTGTCAATCCTAGTCACTTAAGATTGGAGTCGAACCAAGCTACCACGTGTAGGGTTCAAACTCTGAAATAAGCAGTGAAGTAGCAATTTTTACTAACGAAAGAAACTTGTTTCTCACTTTATCCAGTTTTCGTCACGTGATGCAGGAATATTGTATCTTGGAGTTAGGCTATTTCTTTCTTTTCGGGCGGGGACTCCAAGCAGACAACATGCATGTTTTATAACGCAACTGTATATTTTCTTATTAAATGAAGAAAGTTGCCGGTCCAGTACAAGGATAGATCGGTTAGAAAGCAAGGTTTTAATTTTAATAAGATTGGAAAGCTTAATTTGAGAATTAAAATCGGAGAGGACGAAAAAAAGGGGGGGGGCGGGTTCTTCCACAGGGAATATTTTTATCTTAGGAACTCTACATTAGAAAGTTTTTTTAAATTATTTATTTAAAAAAAAAGAAAGGGAAAAACAATTGTAAGGCAAATTGTGAAGGTTCTTTCTTCCTTTCTCCCGTGGGGCTATCTCGCGTATATCTGGTTTACCGTCAAACCGAGCGCATGCATGTCTTTTGGTTGTTTCTGTCACTAGGTGGCTGTATCATTGACGTTGATCCCATATTTTCATATTGAAGCACAATGCACACGTAAATATTGTTTTAGAACATGAATTTAAAGTTTAATGTCATGCATACTAAAGTAAAGAAAAGCAAAAAAGCGATTCAAAGAACTAAATAGAAAAAGACGAAATGATCTGATTTTCTGTACCTCAATTTTTTTTAACTGAAACAAAAAAAAAATGTCTTCACTGGGAACTCTCGAGCTGAAACCTACACTCTTCAGGTTAGCAGGGACAATACTCTGTCTTTAATTTTGTCATTTTTGCGCATTGGATCGTTAAAGATTCTGTCAGTGGTTCAAAGTATTGCTTATCAAAGACATGTCTACTAAGTTAACGAATGCTGCATTCGAATAGGGACAGCTCTATTCATTCTCAAAAATTTTGCAATCTTTTGACATAGAAAACACCCTTTTGTATTTAAAATAGATATTCTACATTATGTGGTGTCGACTTTAAGTTAGTAATGGAACTTGAATAACTTTGAAAAGTTTAATGTTTTTTATAAAACTTAAACAAAAGGTTGCCACATATGTAATATGATGCACACACCAACCTTTAATGACAGTACCCTTTTATGTTCCCTTATCCTTGGAAATCTTAAAAATCTTAAATATCTTCTTATTAATTATTGGTTTCCCCTTAAATATCTGACATTAATTTTAAATAGTTCTGCTTTAAAATTCATCTAGTAATCTTTCTATTATTTAAAATTATTAAAGGTTAAGCTTTTTCATGTCCAGCGGCACATAAATATTACAGTGTTATCCGGATTCATCGTTATACGATGCGGGAAAAATTGCTATTGTCAAGTTCAATTTCAAATAGATAGATTCGTGTTTGAACAAAACTATGATCTGATGTACACTGATTGGTGTATTCATTGTTGGTCTTTAATGCCACTTTTATCATTATTTGCTATTTCATGGCGCCCAGCTGTTTTTGAGTGTAGAAAGCTGAGACGCCCGGAGAGAACCACTGACTCTCGGCAGGGAAACTGTCAATCCTAGTCACTTAAGATTGGAGTCGAACCAAGCTACCACGTGTAGGGTTCAAACTCTGAAATAAGCAGTGAAGTAGCAATTTTTACTAACGAAAGAAACTTGTTTCTCACTTTATCCAGTTTTCGTCACGTGATGCAGGAATATTGTATCTTGGAGTTAGGCTATTTCTTTCTTTTCGGGCGGGGACTCCAAGCAGACAACATGCATGTTTTATAACGCAACTGTATATTTTCTTATTAAATGAAGAAAGTTGCCGGTCCAGTACAAGGATAGATCGGTTAGAAAGCAAGGTTTTAATTTTAATAAGATTGGAAAGCTTAATTTGAGAATTAAAATCGGAGAGGACGAAAAAAAGGGGGGGGGCGGGTTCTTCCACAGGGAATATTTTTATCTTAGGAACTCTACATTAGAAAGTTTTTTTAAATTATTTATTTAAAAAAAAAGAAAGGGAAAAACAATTGTAAGGCAAATTGTGAAGGTTCTTTCTTCCTTTCTCCCGTGGGGCTATCTCGCGTATATCTGGTTTACCGTCAAACCGAGCGCATGCATGTCTTTTGGTTGTTTCTGTCACTAGGTGGCTGTATCATTGACGTTGATCCCATATTTTCATATTGAAGCACAATGCACACGTAAATATTGTTTTAGAACATGAATTTAAAGTTTAATGTCATGCATACTAAAGTAAAGAAAAGCAAAAAAGCGATTCAAAGAACTAAATAGAAAAAGACGAAATGATCTGATTTTCTGTACCTCAATTTTTTTTAACTGAAACAAAAAAAAAATGTCTTCACTGGGAACTCTCGAGCTGAAACCTACACTCTTCAGGTTAGCAGGGACAATACTCTGTCTTTAATTTTGTCATTTTTGCGCATTGGATCGTTAAAGATTCTGTCAGTGGTTCAAAGTATTGCTTATCAAAGACATGTCTACTAAGTTAACGAATGCTGCATTCGAATAGGGACAGCTCTATTCATTCTCAAAAATTTTGCAATCTTTTGACATAGAAAACACCCTTTTGTATTTAAAATAGATATTCTACATTATGTGGTGTCGACTTTAAGTTAGTAATGGAACTTGAATAACTTTGAAAAGTTTAATGTTTTTTATAAAACTTAAACAAAAGGTTGCCACATATGTAATATGATGGACACACCAACCTTTAATGACAGTACCCTTTTATGTTCCCTTATCCTTGGAAATCTTAAAAATCTTAAATATCTTCTTATTAATTATTGGTTTCCCCTTAAATATCTGACATTAATTTTAAATAGTTCTGCTTTAAAATTCATCTAGTAATCTTTCTATTATTTAAAATTATTAAAGGTTAAGCTTTTTCATGTCCAGCGGCACATAAATATTACAGTGTTATCCGGATTCATCGTTATACGATGCGGGAAAAATTGCTATTGTCAAGTTCAATTTCAAATAGATAGATTCGTGTTTGAACAAAACTATGATCTGATGTACACTGATTGGTGTATTCATTGTTGGTCTTTAATGCCACTTTTATCATTATTTGCTATTTCATGGCGCCCAGCTGTTTTTGAGTGTAGAAAGCTGAGACGCCCGGAGAGAACCACTGACTCTCGGCAGGGAAACTGTCAATCCTAGTCACTTAAGATTGGAGTCGAACCAAGCTACCACGTGTAGGGTTCAAACTCTGAAATAAGCAGTGAAGTAGCAATTTTTACTAACGAAAGAAACTTGTTTCTCACTTTATCCAGTTTTCGTCACGTGATGCAGGAATATTGTATCTTGGAGTTAGGCTATTTCTTTCTTTTCGGGCGGGGACTCCAAGCAGACAACATGCATGTTTTATAACGCAACTGTATATTTTCTTATTAAATGAAGAAAGTTGCCGGTCCAGTACAAGGATAGATCGGTTAGAAAGCAAGGTTTTAATTTTAATAAGATTGGAAAGCTTAATTTGAGAATTAAAATCGGAGAGGACGAAAAAAAGGGGGGGGGCGGGTTCTTCCACAGGGAATATTTTTATCTTAGGAACTCTACATTAGAAAGTTTTTTTAAATTATTTATTTAAAAAAAAAGAAAGGGAAAAACAATTGTAAGGCAAATTGTGAAGGTTCTTTCTTCCTTTCTCCCGTGGGGCTATCTCGCGTATATCTGGTTTACCGTCAAACCGAGCGCATGCATGTCTTTTGGTTGTTTCTGTCACTAGGTGGCTGTATCATTGACGTTGATCCCATATTTTCATATTGAAGCACAATGCACACGTAAATATTGTTTTAGAACATGAATTTAAAGTTTAATGTCATGCATACTAAAGTAAAGAAAAGCAAAAAAGCGATTCAAAGAACTAAATAGAAAAAGACGAAATGATCTGATTTTCTGTACCTCAATTTTTTTTAACTGAAACAAAAAAAAAATGTCTTCACTGGGAACTCTCGAGCTGAAACCTACACTCTTCAGGTTAGCAGGGACAATACTCTGTCTTTAATTTTGTCATTTTTGCGCATTGGATCGTTAAAGATTCTGTCAGTGGTTCAAAGTATTGCTTATCAAAGACATGTCTACTAAGTTAACGAATGCTGCATTCGAATAGGGACAGCTCTATTCATTCTCAAAAATTTTGCAATCTTTTGACATAGAAAACACCCTTTTGTATTTAAAATAGATATTCTACATTATGTGGTGTCGACTTTAAGTTAGTAATGGAACTTGAATAACTTTGAAAAGTTTAATGTTTTTTATAAAACTTAAACAAAAGGTTGCCACATATGTAATATGATGGACACACCAACCTTTAATGACAGTACCCTTTTATGTTCCCTTATCCTTGGAAATCTTAAAAATCTTAAATATCTTCTTATTAATTATTGGTTTCCCCTTAAATATCTGACATTAATTTTAAATAGTTCTGCTTTAAAATTCATCTAGTAATCTTTCTATTATTTAAAATTATTAAAGGTTAAGCTTTTTCATGTCCAGCGGCACATAAATATTACAGTGTTATCCGGATTCATCGTTATACGATGCGGGAAAAATTGCTATTGTCAAGTTCAATTTCAAATAGATAGATTCGTGTTTGAACAAAACTATGATCTGATGTACACTGATTGGTGTATTCATTGTTGGTCTTTAATGCCACTTTTATCATTATTTGCTATTTCATGGCGCCCAGCTGTTTTTGAGTGTAGAAAGCTGAGACGCCCGGAGAGAACCACTGACTCTCGGCAGGGAAACTGTCAATCCTAGTCACTTAAGATTGGAGTCGAACCAAGCTACCACGTGTAGGGTTCAAACTCTGAAATAAGCAGTGAAGTAGCAATTTTTACTAACGAAAGAAACTTGTTTCTCACTTTATCCAGTTTTCGTCACGTGATGCAGGAATATTGTATCTTGGAGTTAGGCTATTTCTTTCTTTTCGGGCGGGGACTCCAAGCAGACAACATGCATGTTTTATAACGCAACTGTATATTTTCTTATTAAATGAAGAAAGTTGCCGGTCCAGTACAAGGATAGATCGGTTAGAAAGCAAGGTTTTAATTTTAATAAGATTGGAAAGCTTAATTTGAGAATTAAAATCGGAGAGGACGAAAAAAAGGGGGGGGGCGGGTTCTTCCACAGGGAATATTTTTATCTTAGGAACTCTACATTAGAAAGTTTTTTTAAATTATTTATTTAAAAAAAAAGAAAGGGAAAAACAATTGTAAGGCAAATTGTGAAGGTTCTTTCTTCCTTTCTCCCGTGGGGCTATCTCGCGTATATCTGGTTTACCGTCAAACCGAGCGCATGCATGTCTTTTGGTTGTTTCTGTCACTAGGTGGCTGTATCATTGACGTTGATCCCATATTTTCATATTGAAGCACAATGCACACGTAAATATTGTTTTAGAACATGAATTTAAAGTTTAATGTCATGCATACTAAAGTAAAGAAAAGCAAAAAAGCGATTCAAAGAACTAAATAGAAAAAGACGAAATGATCTGATTTTCTGTACCTCAATTTTTTTTAACTGAAACAAAAAAAAAATGTCTTCACTGGGAACTCTCGAGCTGAAACCTACACTCTTCAGGTTAGCAGGGACAATACTCTGTCTTTAATTTTGTCATTTTTGCGCATTGGATCGTTAAAGATTCTGTCAGTGGTTCAAAGTATTGCTTATCAAAGACATGTCTACTAAGTTAACGAATGCTGCATTCGAATAGGGACAGCTCTATTCATTCTCAAAAATTTTGCAATCTTTTGACATAGAAAACACCCTTTTGTATTTAAAATAGATATTCTACATTATGTGGTGTCGACTTTAAGTTAGTAATGGAACTTGAATAACTTTGAAAAGTTTAATGTTTTTTATAAAACTTAAACAAAAGGTTGCCACATATGTAATATGATGGACACACCAACCTTTAATGACAGTACCCTTTTATGTTCCCTTATCCTTGGAAATCTTAAAAATCTTAAATATCTTCTTATTAATTATTGGTTTCCCCTTAAATATCTGACATTAATTTTAAATAGTTCTGCTTTAAAATTCATCTAGTAATCTTTCTATTATTTAAAATTATTAAAGGTTAAGCTTTTTCATGTCCAGCGGCACATAAATATTACAGTGTTATCCGGATTCATCGTTATACGATGCGGGAAAAATTGCTATTGTCAAGTTCAATTTCAAATAGATAGATTCGTGTTTGAACAAAACTATGATCTGATGTACACTGATTGGTGTATTCATTGTTGGTCTTTAATGCCACTTTTATCATTATTTGCTATTTCATGGCGCCCAGCTGTTTTTGAGTGTAGAAAGCTGAGACGCCCGGAGAGAACCACTGACTCTCGGCAGGGAAACTGTCAATCCTAGTCACTTAAGATTGGAGTCGAACCAAGCTACCACGTGTAGGGTTCAAACTCTGAAATAAGCAGTGAAGTAGCAATTTTTACTAACGAAAGAAACTTGTTTCTCACTTTATCCAGTTTTCGTCACGTGATGCAGGAATATTGTATCTTGGAGTTAGGCTATTTCTTTCTTTTCGGGCGGGGACTCCAAGCAGACAACATGCATGTTTTATAACGCAACTGTATATTTTCTTATTAAATGAAGAAAGTTGCCGGTCCAGTACAAGGATAGATCGGTTAGAAAGCAAGGTTTTAATTTTAATAAGATTGGAAAGCTTAATTTGAGAATTAAAATCGGAGAGGACGAAAAAAAGGGGGGGGCGGGTTCTTCCACAGGGAATATTTTTATCTTAGGAACTCTACATTAGAAAGTTTTTTTAAATTATTTATTTAAAAAAAAAGAAAGGGAAAAACAATTGTAAGGCAAATTGTGAAGGTTCTTTCTTCCTTTCTCCCGTGGGGCTATCTCGCGTATATCTGGTTTACCGTCAAACCGAGCGCATGCATGTCTTTTGGTTGTTTCTGTCACTAGGTGGCTGTATCATTGACGTTGATCCCATATTTTCATATTGAAGCACAATGCACACGTAAATATTGTTTTAGAACATGAATTTAAAGTTTAATGTCATGCATACTAAAGTAAAGAAAAGCAAAAAAGCGATTCAAAGAACTAAATAGAAAAAGACGAAATGATCTGATTTTCTGTACCTCAATTTTTTTTAACTGAAACAAAAAAAAATGTCTTCACTGGGAACTCTCGAGCTGAAACCTACACTCTTCAGGTTAGCAGGGACAATACTCTGTCTTTAATTTTGTCATTTTTGCGCATTGGATCGTTAAAGATTCTGTCAGTGGTTCAAAGTATTGCTTATCAAAGACATGTCTACTAAGTTAACGAATGCTGCATTCGAATAGGGACAGCTCTATTCATTCTCAAAAATTTTGCAATCTTTTGACATAGAAAACACCCTTTTGTATTTAAAATAGATATTCTACATTATGTGGTGTCGACTTTAAGTTAGTAATGGAACTTGAATAACTTTGAAAAGTTTAATGTTTTTTATAAAACTTAAACAAAAGGTTGTCACATATGTAATATGATGGACACACCAACCTTTAATGACAGTACCCTTTTATGTTCCCTTATCCTTGGAAATCTTAAAAATCTTAAATATCTTCTTATTAATTATTGGTTTCCCCTTAAATATCTGACATTAATTTTAAATAGTTCTGCTTTAAAATTCATCTAGTAATCTTTCTATTATTTAAAATTATTAAAGGTTAAGCTTTTTCATGTCCAGCGGCACATAAATATTACAGTGTTATCCGGATTCATCGTTATACGATGCGGGAAAAATTGCTATTGTCAAGTTCAATTTCAAATAGATAGATTCGTGTTTGAACAAAACTATGATCTGATGTACACTGATTGGTGTATTCATTGTTGGTCTTTAATGCCACTTTTATCATTATTTGCTATTTCATGGCGCCCAGCTGTTTTTGAGTGTAGAAAGCTGAGACGCCCGGAGAGAACCACTGACTCTCGGCAGGGAAACTGTCAATCCTAGTCACTTAAGATTGGAGTCGAACCAAGCTACCACGTGTAGGGTTCAAACTCTGAAATAAGCAGTGAAGTAGCAATTTTTACTAACGAAAGAAACTTGTTTCTCACTTTATCCAGTTTTCGTCACGTGATGCAGGAATATTGTATCTTGGAGTTAGGCTATTTCTTTCTTTTCGGGCGGGGACTCCAAGCAGACAACATGCATGTTTTATAACGCAACTGTATATTTTCTTATTAAATGAAGAAAGTTGCCGGTCCAGTACAAGGATAGATCGGTTAGAAAGCAAGGTTTTAATTTTAATAAGATTGGAAAGCTTAATTTGAGAATTAAAATCGGAGAGGACGAAAAAAAGGGGGGGGGCGGGTTCTTCCACAGGGAATATTTTTATCTTAGGAACTCTACATTAGAAAGTTTTTTTAAATTATTTATTTAAAAAAAAAAGAAAGGGAAAAACAATTGTAAGGCAAATTGTGAAGGTTCTTTCTTCCTTTCTCCCGTGGGGCTATCTCGCGTATATCTGGTTTACCGTCAAACCGAGCGCATGCATGTCTTTTGGTTGTTTCTGTCACTAGGTGGCTGTATCATTGACGTTGATCCCATATTTTCATATTGAAGCACAATGCACACGTAAATATTGTTTTAGAACATGAATTTAAAGTTTAATGTCATGCATACTAAAGTAAAGAAAAGCAAAAAAGCGATTCAAAGAACTAAATAGAAAAAGACGAAATGATCTGATTTTCTGTACCTCAATTTTTTTTAACTGAAACAAAAAAAAAATGTCTTCACTGGGAACTCTCGAGCTGAAACCTACACTCTTCAGGTTAGCAGGGACAATACTCTGTCTTTAATTTTGTCATTTTTGCGCATTGGATCGTTAAAGATTCTGTCAGTGGTTCAAAGTATTGCTTATCAAAGACATGTCTACTAAGTTAACGAATGCTGCATTCGAATAGGGACAGCTCTATTCATTCTCAAAAATTTTGCAATCTTTTGACATAGAAAACACCCTTTTGTATTTAAAATAGATATTCTACATTATGTGGTGTCGACTTTAAGTTAGTAATGGAACTTGAATAACTTTGAAAAGTTTAATGTTTTTTATAAAACTTAAACAAAAGGTTGCCACATATGTAATATGATGGACACACCAACCTTTAATGACAGTACCCTTTTATGTTCCCTTATCCTTGGAAATCTTAAAAATCTTAAATATCTTCTTATTAATTATTGGTTTCCCCTTAAATATCTGACATTAATTTTAAATAGTTCTGCTTTAAAATTCATCTAGTAATCTTTCTATTATTTAAAATTATTAAAGGTTAAGCTTTTTCATGTCCAGCGGCACATAAATATTACAGTGTTATCCGGATTCATCGTTATACGATGCGGGAAAAATTGCTATTGTCAAGTTCAATTTCAAATAGATAGATTCGTGTTTGAACAAAACTATGATCTGATGTACACTGATTGGTGTATTCATTGTTGGTCTTTAATGCCACTTTTATCATTATTTGCTATTTCATGGCGCCCAGCTGTTTTTGAGTGTAGAAAGCTGAGACGCCCGGAGAGAACCACTGACTCTCGGCAGGGAAACTGTCAATCCTAGTCACTTAAGATTGGAGTCGAACCAAGCTACCACGTGTAGGGTTCAAACTCTGAAATAAGCAGTGAAGTAGCAATTTTTA
Source organism: Mytilus galloprovincialis (assembly GCF_965363235.1). Lineage (NCBI taxonomy): Eukaryota > Metazoa > Mollusca > Bivalvia > Mytilida > Mytilidae > Mytilus > Mytilus galloprovincialis. The sequence goes on along the minus strand of NC_134845.1, from coordinate 73,587,171 downwards.
CTAACGAAAGAAACTTGTTTCTCACTTTATCCAGTTTTCGTCACGTGATGCAGGAATATTGTATCTTGGAGTTAGGCTATTTCTTTCTTTTCGGGCGGGGACTCCAAGCAGACAACATGCATGTTTTATAACGCAACTGTATATTTTCTTATTAAATGAAGAAAGTTGCCGGTCCAGTACAAGGATAGATCGGTTAGAAAGCAAGGTTTTAATTTTAATAAGATTGGAAAGCTTAATTTGAGAATTAAAATCGGAGAGGACGAAAAAAAGGGGGGGGGCGGGTTCTTCCACAGGGAATATTTTTATCTTAGGAACTCTACATTAGAAAGTTTTTTTAAATTATTTATTTAAAAAAAAAGAAAGGGAAAAACAATTGTAAGGCAAATTGTGAAGGTTCTTTCTTCCTTTCTCCCGTGGGGCTATCTCGCGTATATCTGGTTTACCGTCAAACCGAGCGCATGCATGTCTTTTGGTTGTTTCTGTCACTAGGTGGCTGTATCATTGACGTTGATCCCATATTTTCATATTGAAGCACAATGCACACGTAAATATTGTTTTAGAACATGAATTTAAAGTTTAATGTCATGCATACTAAAGTAAAGAAAAGCAAAAAAGCGATTCAAAGAACTAAATAGAAAAAGACGAAATGATCTGATTTTCTGTACCTCAATTTTTTTTAACTGAAACAAAAAAAAAATGTCTTCACTGGGAACTCTCGAGCTGAAACCTACACTCTTCAGGTTAGCAGGGACAATACTCTGTCTTTAATTTTGTCATTTTTGCGCATTGGATCGTTAAAGATTCTGTCAGTGGTTCAAAGTATTGCTTATCAAAGACATGTCTACTAAGTTAACGAATGCTGCATTCGAATAGGGACAGCTCTATTCATTCTCAAAAATTTTGCAATCTTTTGACATAGAAAACACCCTTTTGTATTTAAAATAGATATTCTACATTATGTGGTGTCGACTTTAAGTTAGTAATGGAACTTGAATAACTTTGAAAAGTTTAATGTTTTTTATAAAACTTAAACAAAAGGTTGCCACATATGTAATATGATGGACACACCAACCTTTAATGACAGTACCCTTTTATGTTCCCTTATCCTTGGAAATCTTAAAAATCTTAAATATCTTCTTATTAATTATTGGTTTCCCCTTAAATATCTGACATTAATTTTAAATAGTTCTGCTTTAAAATTCATCTAGTAATCTTTCTATTATTTAAAATTATTAAAGGTTAAGCTTTTTCATGTCCAGCGGCACATAAATATTACAGTGTTATCCGGATTCATCGTTATACGATGCGGGAAAAATTGCTATTGTCAAGTTCAATTTCAAATAGATAGATTCGTGTTTGAACAAAACTATGATCTGATGTACACTGATTGGTGTATTCATTGTTGGTCTTTAATGCCACTTTTATCATTATTTGCTATTTCATGGCGCCCAGCTGTTTTTGAGTGTAGAAAGCTGAGACGCCCGGAGAGAACCACTGACTCTCGGCAGGGAAACTGTCAATCCTAGTCACTTAAGATTGGAGTCGAACCAAGCTACCACGTGTAGGGTTCAAACTCTGAAATAAGCAGTGAAGTAGCAATTTTTACTAACGAAAGAAACTTGTTTCTCACTTTATCCAGTTTTCGTCACGTGATGCAGGAATATTGTATCTTGGAGTTAGGCTATTTCTTTCTTTTCGGGCGGGGACTCCAAGCAGACAACATGCATGTTTTATAACGCAACTGTATATTTTCTTATTAAATGAAGAAAGTTGCCGGTCCAGTACAAGGATAGATCGGTTAGAAAGCAAGGTTTTAATTTTAATAAGATTGGAAAGCTTAATTTGAGAATTAAAATCGGAGAGGACGAAAAAAAGGGGGGGCGGGTTCTTCCACAGGGAATATTTTTATCTTAGGAACTCTACATTAGAAAGTTTTTTTAAATTATTTATTTAAAAAAAAAGAAAGGGAAAAACAATTGTAAGGCAAATTGTGAAGGTTCTTTCTTCCTTTCTCCCGTGGGGCTATCTCGCGTATATCTGGTTTACCGTCAAACCGAGCGCATGCATGTCTTTTGGTTGTTTCTGTCACTAGGTGGCTGTATCATTGACGTTGATCCCATATTTTCATATTGAAGCACAATGCACACGTAAATATTGTTTTAGAACATGAATTTAAAGTTTAATGTCATGCATACTAAAGTAAAGAAAAGCAAAAAAGCGATTCAAAGAACTAAATAGAAAAAGACGAAATGATCTGATTTTCTGTACCTCAATTTTTTTTAACTGAAACAAAAAAAAAATGTCTTCACTGGGAACTCTCGAGCTGAAACCTACACTCTTCAGGTTAGCAGGGACAATACTCTGTCTTTAATTTTGTCATTTTTGCGCATTGGATCGTTAAAGATTCTGTCAGTGGTTCAAAGTATTGCTTATCAAAGACATGTCTACTAAGTTAACGAATGCTGCATTCGAATAGGGACAGCTCTATTCATTCTCAAAAATTTTGCAATCTTTTGACATAGAAAACACCCTTTTGTATTTAAAATAGATATTCTACATTATGTGGTGTCGACTTTAAGTTAGTAATGGAACTTGAATAACTTTGAAAAGTTTAATGTTTTTTATAAAACTTAAACAAAAGGTTGCCACATATGTAATATGATGGACACACCAACCTTTAATGACAGTACCCTTTTATGTTCCCTTATCCTTGGAAATCTTAAAAATCTTAAATATCTTCTTATTAATTATTGGTTTCCCCTTAAATATCTGACATTAATTTTAAATAGTTCTGCTTTAAAATTCATCTAGTAATCTTTCTATTATTTAAAATTATTAAAGGTTAAGCTTTTTCATGTCCAGCGGCACATAAATATTACAGTGTTATCCGGATTCATCGTTATACGATGCGGGAAAAATTGCTATTGTCAAGTTCAATTTCAAATAGATAGATTCGTGTTTGAACAAAACTATGATCTGATGTACACTGATTGGTGTATTCATTGTTGGTCTTTAATGCCACTTTTATCATTATTTGCTATTTCATGGCGCCCAGCTGTTTTTGAGTGTAGAAAGCTGAGACGCCCGGAGAGAACCACTGACTCTCGGCAGGGAAACTGTCAATCCTAGTCACTTAAGATTGGAGTCGAACCAAGCTACCACGTGTAGGGTTCAAACTCTGAAATAAGCAGTGAAGTAGCAATTTTTACTAACGAAAGAAACTTGTTTCTCACTTTATCCAGTTTTCGTCACGTGATGCAGGAATATTGTATCTTGGAGTTAGGCTATTTCTTTCTTTTCGGGCGGGGACTCCAAGCAGACAACATGCATGTTTTATAACGCAACTGTATATTTTCTTATTAAATGAAGAAAGTTGCCGGTCCAGTACAAGGATAGATCGGTTAGAAAGCAAGGTTTTAATTTTAATAAGATTGGAAAGCTTAATTTGAGAATTAAAATCGGAGAGGACGAAAAAAAGGGGGGGGGGGGCGGGTTCTTCCACAGGGAATATTTTTATCTTAGGAACTCTACATTAGAAAGTTTTTTTAAATTATTTATTTAAAAAAAAAGAAAGGGAAAAACAATTGTAAGGCAAATTGTGAAGGTTCTTTCTTCCTTTCTCCCGTGGGGCTATCTCGCGTATATCTGGTTTACCGTCAAACCGAGCGCATGCATGTCTTTTGGTTGTTTCTGTCACTAGGTGGCTGTATCATTGACGTTGATCCCATATTTTCATATTGAAGCACAATGCACACGTAAATATTGTTTTAGAACATGAATTTAAAGTTTAATGTCATGCATACTAAAGTAAAGAAAAGCAAAAAAGCGATTCAAAGAACTAAATAGAAAAAGACGAAATGATCTGATTTTCTGTACCTCAATTTTTTTTAACTGAAACAAAAAAAAAATGTCTTCACTGGGAACTCTCGAGCTGAAACCTACACTCTTCAGGTTAGCAGGGACAATACTCTGTCTTTAATTTTGTCATTTTTGCGCATTGGATCGTTAAAGATTCTGTCAGTGGTTCAAAGTATTGCTTATCAAAGACATGTCTACTAAGTTAACGAATGCTGCATTCGAATAGGGACAGCTCTATTCATTCTCAAAAATTTTGCAATCTTTTGACATAGAAAACACCCTTTTGTATTTAAAATAGATATTCTACATTATGTGGTGTCGACTTTAAGTTAGTAATGGAACTTGAATAACTTTGAAAAGTTTAATGTTTTTTATAAAACTTAAACAAAAGGTTGCCACATATGTAATATGATGGACACACCAACCTTTAATGACAGTACCCTTTTATGTTCCCTTATCCTTGGAAATCTTAAAAATCTTAAATATCTTCTTATTAATTATTGGTTTCCCCTTAAATATCTGACATTAATTTTAAATAGTTCTGCTTTAAAATTCATCTAGTAATCTTTCTATTATTTAAAATTATTAAAGGTTAAGCTTTTTCATGTCCAGCGGCACATAAATATTACAGTGTTATCCGGATTCATCGTTATACGATGCGGGAAAAATTGCTATTGTCAAGTTCAATTTCAAATAGATAGATTCGTGTTTGAACAAAACTATGATCTGATGTACACTGATTGGTGTATTCATTGTTGGTCTTTAATGCCACTTTTATCATTATTTGCTATTTCATGGCGCCCAGCTGTTTTTGAGTGTAGAAAGCTGAGACGCCCGGAGAGAACCACTGACTCTCGGCAGGGAAACTGTCAATCCTAGTCACTTAAGATTGGAGTCGAACCAAGCTACCACGTGTAGGGTTCAAACTCTGAAATAAGCAGTGAAGTAGCAATTTTTACTAACGAAAGAAACTTGTTTCTCACTTTATCCAGTTTTCGTCACGTGATGCAGGAATATTGTATCTTGGAGTTAGGCTATTTCTTTCTTTTCGGGCGGGGACTCCAAGCAGACAACATGCATGTTTTATAACGCAACTGTATATTTTCTTATTAAATGAAGAAAGTTGCCGGTCCAGTACAAGGATAGATCGGTTAGAAAGCAAGGTTTTAATTTTAATAAGATTGGAAAGCTTAATTTGAGAATTAAAATCGGAGAGGACGAAAAAAAGGGGGGGCGGGTTCTTCCACAGGGAATATTTTTATCTTAGGAACTCTACATTAGAAAGTTTTTTTAAATTATTTATTTAAAAAAAAAGAAAGGGAAAAACAATTGTAAGGCAAATTGTGAAGGTTCTTTCTTCCTTTCTCCCGTGGGGCTATCTCGCGTATATCTGGTTTACCGTCAAACCGAGCGCATGCATGTCTTTTGGTTGTTTCTGTCACTAGGTGGCTGTATCATTGACGTTGATCCCATATTTTCATATTGAAGCACAATGCACACGTAAATATTGTTTTAGAACATGAATTTAAAGTTTAATGTCATGCATACTAAAGTAAAGAAAAGCAAAAAAGCGATTCAAAGAACTAAATAGAAAAAGACGAAATGATCTGATTTTCTGTACCTCAATTTTTTTTAACTGAAACAAAAAAAAAATGTCTTCACTGGGAACTCTCGAGCTGAAACCTACACTCTTCAGGTTAGCAGGGACAATACTCTGTCTTTAATTTTGTCATTTTTGCGCATTGGATCGTTAAAGATTCTGTCAGTGGTTCAAAGTATTGCTTATCAAAGACATGTCTACTAAGTTAACGAATGCTGCATTCGAATAGGGACAGCTCTATTCATTCTCAAAAATTTTGCAATCTTTTGACATAGAAAACACCCTTTTGTATTTAAAATAGATATTCTACATTATGTGGTGTCGACTTTAAGTTAGTAATGGAACTTGAATAACTTTGAAAAGTTTAATGTTTTTTATAAAACTTAAACAAAAGGTTGCCACATATGTAATATGATGGACACACCAACCTTTAATGACAGTACCCTTTTATGTTCCCTTATCCTTGGAAATCTTAAAAATCTTAAATATCTTCTTATTAATTATTGGTTTCCCCTTAAATATCTGACATTAATTTTAAATAGTTCTGCTTTAAAATTCATCTAGTAATCTTTCTATTATTTAAAATTATTAAAGGTTAAGCTTTTTCATGTCCAGCGGCACACAAATATTACAGTGTTATCCGGATTCATCGTTATACGATGCGGGAAAAATTGCTATTGTCAAGTTCAATTTCAAATAGATAGATTCGTGTTTGAACAAAACTATGATCTGATGTACACTGATTGGTGTATTCATTGTTGGTCTTTAATGCCACTTTTATCATTATTTGCTATTTCATGGCGCCCAGCTGTTTTTGAGTGTAGAAAGCTGAGACGCCCGGAGAGAACCACTGACTCTCGGCAGGGAAACTGTCAATCCTAGTCATTTAAGATTGGAGTCGAACCAAGCTACCACGTGTAGGGTTCAAACTCTGAAATAAGCAGTGAAGTAGCAATTTTTACTAACGAAAGAAACTTGTTTCTCACTTTATCCAGTTTTCGTCACGTGATGCAGGAATATTGTATCTTGGAGTTAGGCTATTTCTTTCTTTTCGGGCGGGGACTCCAAGCAGACAACATGCATGTTTTATAACGCAACTGTATATTTTCTTATTAAATGAAGAAAGTTGCCGGTCCAGTACAAGGATAGATCGGTTAGAAAGCAAGGTTTTAATTTTAATAAGATTGGAAAGCTTAATTTGAGAATTAAAATCGGAGAGGACGAAAAAAAAGGGGGGGCGGGTTCTTCCACAGGGAATATTTTTATCTTAGGAACTCTACATTAGAAAGTTTTTTTAAATTATTTATTTAAAAAAAAAGAAAGGGAAAAACAATTGTAAGGCAAATTGTGAAGGTTCTTTCTTCCTTTCTCCCGTGGGGCTATCTCGCGTATATCTGGTTTACCGTCAAACCGAGCGCATGCATGTCTTTTGGTTGTTTCTGTCACTAGGTGGCTGTATCATTGACGTTGATCCCATATTTTCATATTGAAGCACAATGCACACGTAAATATTGTTTTAGAACATGAATTTAAAGTTTAATGTCATGCATACTAAAGTAAAGAAAAGCAAAAAAGCGATTCAAAGAACTAAATAGAAAAAGACGAAATGATCTGATTTTCTGTACCTCAATTTTTTTTAACTGAAACAAAAAAAAAATGTCTTCACTGGGAACTCTCGAGCTGAAACCTACACTCTTCAGGTTAGCAGGGACAATACTCTGTCTTTAATTTTGTCATTTTTGCGCATTGGATCGTTAAAGATTCTGTCAGTGGTTCAAAGTATTGCTTATCAAAGACATGTCTACTAAGTTAACGAATGCTGCATTCGAATAGGGACAGCTCTATTCATTCTCAAAAATTTTGCAATCTTTTGACATAGAAAACACCCTTTTGTATTTAAAATAGATATTCTACATTATGTGGTGTCGACTTTAAGTTAGTAATGGAACTTGAATAACTTTGAAAAGTTTAATGTTTTTTATAAAACTTAAACAAAAGGTTGCCACATATGTAATATGATGGACACACCAACCTTTAATGACAGTACCCTTTTATGTTCCCTTATCCTTGGAAATCTTAAAAATCTTAAATATCTTCTTATTAATTATTGGTTTCCCCTTAAATATCTGACATTAATTTTAAATAGTTCTGCTTTAAAATTCATCTAGTAATCTTTCTATTATTTAAAATTATTAAAGGTTAAGCTTTTTCATGTCCAGCGGCACACAAATATTACAGTGTTATCCGGATTCATCGTTATACGATGCGGGAAAATTGCTATTGTCAAGTTCAATTTCAAATAGATAGATTCGTGTTTGAACAAAACTATGATCTGATGTACACTGATTGGTGTATTCATTGTTGGTCTTTAATGCCACTTTTATCATTATTTGCTATTTCATGGCGCCCAGCTGTTTTTGAGTGTAGAAAGCTGAGACGCCCGGAGAGAACCACTGACTCTCGGCAGGGAAACTGTCAATCCTAGTCATTTAAGATTGGAGTCGAACCAAGCTACCACGTGTAGGGTTCAAACTCTGAAATAAGCAGTGAAGTAGCAATTTTTACTAACGAAAGAAACTTGTTTCTCACTTTATCCAGTTTTCGTCACGTGATGCAGGAATATTGTATCTTGGAGTTAGGCTATTTCTTTCTTTTCGGGCGGGGACTCCAAGCAGACAACATGCATGTTTTATAACGCAACTGTATATTTTCTTATTAAATGAAGAAAGTTGCCGGTCCAGTACAAGGATAGATCGGTTAGAAAGCAAGGTTTTAATTTTAATAAGATTGGAAAGCTTAATTTGAGAATTAAAATCGGAGAGGACGAAAAAAAAGGGGGGGCGGGTTCTTCCACAGGGAATATTTTTATCTTAGGAACTCTACATTAGAAAGTTTTTTTAAATTATTTATTTAAAAAAAAAGAAAGGGAAAAACAATTGTAAGGCAAATTGTGAAGGTTCTTTCTTCCTTTCTCCCGTGGGGCTATCTCGCGTATATCTGGTTTACCGTCAAACCGAGCGCATGCATGTCTTTTGGTTGTTTCTGTCACTAGGTGGCTGTATCATTGACGTTGATCCCATATTTTCATATTGAAGCACAATGCACACGTAAATATTGTTTTAGAACATGAATTTAAAGTTTAATGTCATGCATACTAAAGTAAAGAAAAGCAAAAAAGCGACTCAAAGAACTAAATAGAAAAAGACGAAATGATCTGATTTTCTGTACCTCAATTTTTTTTTAACTGAAACAAAAAAAAAATGTCTTCACTGGGAACTCTCGAGCTGAAACCTACACTCTTCAGGTTAGCAGGGACAATACTCTGTCTTTAATTTTGTCATTTTTGCGCATTGGATCGTTAAAGATTCTGTCAGTGGTTCAAAGTATTGCTTATCAAAGACATGTCTACTAAGTTAACGAATGCTGCATTCGAATAGGGACAGCTCTATTCATTCTCAAAAATTTTGCAATCTTTTGACATAGAAAACACCCTTTTGTATTTAAAATAGATATTCTACATTATGTGGTGTCGACTTTAAGTTAGTAATGGAACTTGAATAACTTTGAAAAGTTTAATGTTTTTTAGTAATGATAAAAAAAAAAGTTTAATGTTTTTTATAAAACTTAAACAAAAGGTTGCCACATATGTAATATGATGGACACACCAACCTTTAATGACAGTACCCTTTTATGTTCCCTTATCCTTGGAAATCTTAAAAATCTTAAATATCTTCTTATTAATTATTGGTTTCCCCTTAAATATCTGACATTAATTTTAAATAGTTCTGCTTTAAAATTCATCTAGTAATCTTTCTATTATTTAAAATTATTAAAGGTTAAGCTTTTTCATGTCCAGCGGCACATAAATATTACAGTGTTATCCGGATTCATCGTTATACGATGCGGGGAAAATTGCTATTGTCAAGTTCAATTTCAAATAGATAGATTCGTGTTTGAACAAAACTATGATCTGATGTACACTGATTGGTGTATTCATTGTTGGTCTTTAATGCCACTTTTATCATTATTTGCTATTTCATGGCGCCCAGCTGTTTTTGAGTGTAGAAAGCTGAGACGCCCGGAGAGAACCACTGACTCTCGGCAGGGAAACTGTCAATCCTAGTCACTTAAGATTGGAGTCGAACCAAGCTACCACGTGTAGGGTTCAAACTCTGAAATAAGCAGTGAAGTAGCAATTTTTACTAACGAAAGAAACTTGTTTCTCACTTTATCCAGTTTTCGTCACGTGATGCAGGAATATTGTATCTTGGAGTTAGGCTATTTCTTTCTTTTCGGGCGGGGACTCCAAGCAGACAACATGCATGTTTTATAACGCAACTGTATATTTTCTTATTAAATGAAGAAAGTTGCCGGTCCAGTACAAGGATAGATCGGTTAGAAAGCAAGGTTTTAATTTTAATAAGATTGGAAAGCTTAATTTGAGAATTAAAATCGGAGAGGACGAAAAAAAAGGGGGGGCGGGTTCTTCCACAGGGAATATTTTTATCTTAGGAACTCTACATTAGAAAGTTTTTTTAAATTATTTATTTAAAAAAAAAAAGAAAGGGAAAAACAATTGTAAGGCAAATTGTGAAGGTTCTTTCTTCCTTTCTCCCGTGGGGCTATCTCGCGTATATCTGGTTTACCGTCAAACCGAGCGCATGCATGTCTTTTGGTTGTTTCTGTCACTAGGTGGCTGTATCATTGACGTTGATCCCATATTTTCATATTGAAGCACAATGCACACGTAAATATTGTTTTAGAACATGAATTTAAAGTTTAATGTCATGCATACTAAAGTAAAGAAAAGCAAAAAAGCGATTCAAAGAACTAAATAGAAAAAGACGAAATGATCTGATTTTCTGTACCTCAATTTTTTTTAACTGAAACAAAAAAAAATGTCTTCACTGGGATCTCTCGAGCTGAAACCTACACTCTTCAGGTTAGCAGGGACAATACTCTGTCTTTAATTTTGTCATTTTTGCGCATTGGATCGTTAAAGATTCTGTCAGTGGTTCAAAGTATTGCTTATCAAAGACATGTCTACTAAGTTAACGAATGCTGCATTCGAATAGGGACAGCTCTATTCATTCTCAAAAATTTTGCAATCTTTTGACATAGAAAACACCCTTTTGTATTTAAAATAGATATTCTACATTATGTGGTGTCGACTTTAAGTTAGTAATGGAACTTGAATAACTTTGAAAAGTTTAATGTTTTTTATAAAACTTAAACAAAAGGTTGCCACATATGTAATATGATGGACACACCAACCTTTAATGACAGTACCCTTTTATGTTCCCTTATCCTTGGAAATCTTAAAAATCTTAAATATCTTCTTATTAATTATTGGTTTCCCCTTAAATATCTGACATTAATTTTAAATAGTTCTGCTTTAAAATTCATCTAGTAATCTTTCTATTATTTAAAATTATTAAAGGTTAAGCTTTTTCATGTCCAGCGGCACATAAATATTACAGTGTTATCCGGATTCATCGTTATACGATGCGGGAAAAATTGCTATTGTCAAGTTCAATTTCAAATAGATAGATTCGTGTTTGAACAAAACTATGATCTGATGTACACTGATTGGTGTATTCATTGTAGGTCTTTAATGCCACTTTTATCATTATTTGCTATTTCATGGCGCCCAGCTGTTTTTGAGTGTAGAAAGCTGAGACGCCCGGAGAGAACCACTGACTCTCGGCAGGGAAACTGTCAATCCTAGTCACTTAAGATTGGAGTCGAACCAAGCTACCACGTGTAGGGTTCAAACTCTGAAATAAGCAGTGAAGTAGCAATTTTTACTAACGAAAGAAACTTGTTTCTCACTTTATCCAGTTGTCGTCACGTGATGCAGGAATATTGTATCTTGGAGTTAGGCTATTTCTTTCTTTTCGGGCGGGGACTCCAAGCAGACAACATGCATGTTTTATAACGCAACTGTATATTTTCTTATTAAATGAAGAAAGTTGCCGGTCCAGTACAAGGATAGATCGGTTAGAAAGCAAGGTTTTAATTTTATTAAGATTGGAAAGCTTAATTTGAGAATTAACATCGGAGAGGACGAAAAAAAGGGGGGGCGGGTTCTTCCACAGGGAATATTTTTATCTTAGGAACTCTACATTAGAAAGTTTTTTTAAATTATTTATTTAAAAAAAAAGAAAGGGAAAAACAATTGTAAGGCAAATTGTGAAGGTTCTTTCTTCCTTTCTCCCGTGGGGCTATCTCGCGTATATCTGGTTTACCGTCAAACCGAGCGCATGCATGTCTTTTGGTTGTTTCTGTCACTAGGTGGCTGTATCATTGACGTTGATCCCATATTTTCATATTGAAGCACAATGCACACGTAAATATTGTTTTAGAACATGAATTTAAAGTTTAATGTCATGCATACTAAAGTAAAGAAAAGCAAAAAAGCGACTCAAAGAACTAAATAGAAAAAGACGAAATGATCTGATTTTCTGTACCTCAATTTTTTTTAACTGAAACAAAAAAAAAATGTCTTCACTGGGAACTCTCGAGCTGAAACCTACACTCTTCAGGTTAGCAGGGACAATACTCTGTCTTTAATTTTGTCATTTTTGCGCATTGGATCGTTAAAGATTCTGTCAGTGGTTCAAAGTATTGCTTATCAAAGACATGTCTACTAAGTTAACGAATGCTGCATTCGAATAGGGACAGCTCTATTCATTCTCAAAAATTTTGCAATCTTTTGACATAGAAAACACCCTTTTGTATTTAAAATAGATATTCTACATTATGTGGTGTCGACTTTAAGTTAGTAATGGAACTTGAATAACTTTGAAAAGTTTAATGTTTTTTATAAAACTTAAACAAAAGGTTGCCACATATGTAATATGATGGACACACCAACCTTTAATGACAGTACCCTTTTATGTTCCCTTATCCTTGGAAATCTTAAAAATCTTAAATATCTTCTTATTAATTATTGGTTTCCCCTTAAATATCTGACATTAATTTTAAATAGTTCTGCTTTAAAATTCATCTAGTAATCTTTCTATTATTTAAAATTATTAAAGGTTAAGCTTTTTCATGTCCAGCGGCACATAAATATTACAGTGTTATCCGGATTCATCGTTATACGATGCGGGAAAAATTGCTATTGTCAAGTTCAATTTCAAATAGATAGATTCGTGTTTGAACAAAACTATGATCTGATGTACACTGATTGGTGTATTCATTGTTGGTCTTTAATGCCACTTTTATCATTATTTGCTATTTCATGGCGCCCAGCTGTTTTTGAGTGTAGAAAGCTGAGACGCCCGGAGAGAACCACTGACTCTCGGCAGGGAAACTGTCAATCCTAGTCACTTAAGATTGGAGTCGAACCAAGCTACCACGTGTAGGGTTCAAACTCTGAAATAAGCAGTGAAGTAGTAATTTTTACTAACGAAAGAAACTTGTTTCTCACTTTATCCAGTTTTCGTCACGTGATGCAGGAATATTGTATCTTGGAGTTAGGCTATTTCTTTCTTTTCGGGCGGGGACTCCAAGCAGACAACATGCATGTTTTATAACGCAACTGTATATTTTCTTATTAAATGAAGAAAGTTGCCGGTCCAGTACAAGGATAGATCGGTTAGAAAGCAAGGTTTTAATTTTAATAAGATTGGAAAGCTTAATTTGAGAATTAAAATCGGAGAGGACGAAAAAAAAGGGGGGGCGGGTTCTTCCACAGGGAATATTTTTATCTTAGGAACTCTACATTAGAAAGTTTTTTTAAATTATTTATTTAAAAAAAAAGAAAGGGAAAAACAATTGTAAGGCAAATTGTGAAGGTTCTTTCTTCCTTTCTCCCGTGGGGCTATCTCGCGTATATCTGGTTTACCGTCAAACCGAGCGCATGCATATCTTTTGGTTGTTTCTGTCACTAGGTGGCTGTATCATTGACGTTGATCCCATATTTTCATATTGAAGCACAATGCACACGTAAATATTGTTTTAGAACATGAATTTAAAGTTTAATGTCATGCATACTAAAGTAAAGAAAAGCAAAAAAGCGACTCAAAGAACTAAATAGAAAAAGACGAAATGATCTGATTTTCTGTACCTCAATTTTTTTTAACTGAAACAAAAAAAAAATGTCTTCACTGGGAACTCTCGAGCTGAAACCTACACTCTTCAGGTTAGCAGGGACAATACTCTGTCTTTAATTTTGTCATTTTTGCGCATTGGATCGTTAAAGATTCTGTCAGTGGTTCAAAGTATTGCTTATCAAAGACATGTCTACTAAGTTAACGAATGCTGCATTCGAATAGGGACAGCTCTATTCATTCTCAAAAATTTTGCAATCTTTTGACATAGAAAACACCCTTTTGTATTTAAAATAGATATTCTACATTATGTGGTGTCGACTTTAAGTTAGTAATGGAACTTGAATAACTTTGAAAATTTTAATGTTTTTTATAAAACTTAAACAAAAGGTTGCCACATATGTAATATGATGGACACACCAACCTTTAATGACAGTACCCTTTTATGTTCCCTTATCCTTGGAAATCTTAAAAATCTTAAATATCTTCTTATTAATTATTGGTTTCCCCTTAAATATCTGACATTAATTTTAAATAGTTCTGCTTTAAAATTCATCTAGTAATCTTTCTATTATTTAAAATTATTAAAGGTTAAGCTTTTTCATATCCAGCGGCACATAAATATTACAGTGTTATCCGGATTCATCGTTATACGATGCGGGAAAAATTGCTATTGTCAAGTTCAATTTCAAATAGATAGATTCGTGTTTGAACAAAACTATGATCTGATGTACACTGATTGGTGTATTCATTGTTGGTCTTTAATGCCACTTTTATCATTATTTGCTATTTCATGGCGCCCAGCTGTTTTTGAGTGTAGAAAGCTGAGACGCCCGGAGAGAACCACTGACTCTCGGCAGGGAAACTGTCAATCCTAGTCACTTAAGATTGGAGTCGAACCAAGCTACCACGTGTAGGGTTCAAACTCTGAAATAAGCAGTGAAGTAGCAATTTTTACTAACGAAAGAAACTTGTTTCTCACTTTATCCAGTTTTCGTCACGTGATGCAGGAATATTGTATCTTGGAGTTAGGCTATTTCTTTCTTTTCGGGCGGGGACTCCAAGCAGACAACATGCATGTTTTATAACGCAACTGTATATTTTCTTATTAAATGAAGAAAGTTGCCGGTCCAGTACAAGGATAGATCGGTTAGAAAGCAAGGTTTTAATTTTAATAAGATTGGAAAGCTTAATTTGAGAATTAAAATCGGAGAGGACGAAAAAAAGGGGGGGGCGGGTTCTTCCACAGGGAATATTTTTATCTTAGGAACTCTACATTAGAAAGTTTTTTTAAATTATTTATTTAAAAAAAAAGAAAGGGAAAAACAATTGTAAGGCAAATTGTGAAGGTTCTTTCTTCCTTTCTCCCGTGGGGCTATCTCGCGTATATCTGGTTTACCGTCATACCGAGCGCATGCATGTCTTTTGGTTGTTTCTGTCACTAGGTGGCTGTATCATTGACGTTGATCCCATATTTTCATATTGAAGCACAATGCACACGTAAATATTGTTTTAGAACATGAATTTAAAGTTTAATGTCATGCATACTAAAGTAAAGAAAAGCAAAAAAGCGACTCAAAGAACTAAATAGAAAAAGACGAAATGATCTGATTTTCTGTACCTCAATTTTTTTTAACTGAAACAAAAAAAAAATGTCTTCACTGGGAACTCTCGAGCTGAAACCTACACTCTTCAGGTTAGCAGGGACAATACTCTGTCTTTAATTTTGTCATTTTTGCGCATTGGATCGTTAAAGATTCTGTCAGTGGTTCAAAGTATTGCTTATCAAAGACATGTCTACTAAGTTAACGAATGCTGCATTCGAATAGGGACAGCTCTATTCATTCTCAAAAATTTTGCAATCTTTTGACATAGAAAACACCCTTTTGTATTTAAAATAGATATTCTACATTATGTGGTGTCGACTTTAAGTTAGTAGTGGAACTTGAATAACTTTGAAAATTTTAATGTTTTTTATAAAACTTAAACAAAAGGTTGCCACATATGTAATATGATGGACACACCAACCTTTAATGACAGTACCCTTTTATGTTCCCTTATCCTTGGAAATCTTAAAAATCTTAAATATCTTCTTATTAATTATTGGTTTCCCCTTAAATATCTGACATTAATTTTAAATAGTTCTGCTTTAAAATTCATCTAGTAATCTTTCTATTATTTAAAATTATTAAAGGTTAAGCTTTTTCATGTCCAGCGGCACATAAATATTACAGTGTTATCCGGATTCATCGTTATACGATGCGGGAAAAATTGCTATTGTCAAGTTCAATTTCAAATAGATAGATTCGTGTTTGAACAAAACTATGATCTGATGTACACTGATTGGTGTATTCATTGTTGGTCTTTAATGCCACTTTTATCATTATTTGCTATTTCATGGCGCCCAGCTGTTTTTGAGTGTAGAAAGCTGAGACGCCCGGAGAGAACCACTGACTCTCGGCAGGGAAACTGTCAATCCTAGTCACTTAAGATTGGAGTCGAACCAAGCTACCACGTGTAGGGTTCAAACTCTGAAATAAGCAGTGAAGTAGTAATTTTTACTAACGAAAGAAACTTGTTTCTCACTTTATCCAGTTTTCGTCACGTGATGCAGGAATATTGTATCTTGGAGTTAGGCTATTTCTTTATTTTCGGGCGGGGACTCCAAGCAGACAACATGCATGTTTTATAACGCAACTGTATATTTTCTTATTAAATGAAGAAAGTTGCCGGTCCAGTACAAGGATAGATCGGTTAGAAAGCAAGGTTTTAATTTTAATAAGATTGGAAAGCTTAATTTGAGAATTAAAATCGGAGAGGACGAAAAAAAGGGGGGGGCGGGTTCTTCCACAGGGAATATTTTTATCTTAGGAACTCTACATTAGAAAGTTTTTTTAAATTATTTATTTAAAAAAAAAGAAAGGGAAAAACAATTGTAAGGCAAATTGTGAAGGTTCTTTCTTCCTTTCTCCCGTGGGGCTATCTCGCGTATATCTGGTTTACCGTCATACCGAGCGCATGCATGTCTTTTGGTTGTTTCTGTCACTAGGTGGCTGTATCATTGACGTTGATCCCATATTTTCATATTGAAGCACAATGCACACGTAAATATTGTTTTAGAACATGAATTTAAAGTTTAATGTCATGCATACTAAAGTAAAGAAAAGCAAAAAAGCGACTCAAAGAACTAAATAGAAAAAGACGAAATGATCTGATTTTCTGTACCTCAATTTTTTTTAACTGAAACAAAAAAAAAATGTCTTCACTGGGAACTCTCGAGCTGAAACCTACACTCTTCAGGTTAGCAGGGACAATACTCTGTCTTTAATTTTGTCATTTTTGCGCATTGGATCGTTAAAGATTCTGTCAGTGGTTCAAAGTATTGCTTATCAAAGACATGTCTACTAAGTTAACGAATGCTGCATTCGAATAGGGACAGCTCTATTCATTCTCAAAAATTTTGCAATCTTTTGACATAGAAAACACCCTTTTGTATTTAAAATAGATATTCTACATTATGTGGTGTCGACTTTAAGTTAGTAGTGGAACTTGAATAACTTTGAAAATTTTAATGTTTTTTATAAAACTTAAACAAAAGGTTGCCACATATGTAATATGATGGACACACCAACCTTTAATGACAGTACCCTTTTATGTTCCCTTATCCTTGGAAATCTTAAAAATCTTAAATATCTTCTTATTAATTATTGGTTTCCCCTTAAATATCTGACATTAATTTTAAATAGTTCTGCTTTAAAATTCATCTAGTAATCTTTCTATTATTTAAAATTATTAAAGGTTAAGCTTTTTCATGTCCAGCGGCACATAAATATTACAGTGTTATCCGGATTCATCGTTATACGATGCGGGAAAAATTGCTATTGTCAAGTTCAATTTCAAATAGATAGATTCGTGTTTGAACAAAACTATGATCTGATGTACACTGATTGGTGTATTCATTGTTGGTCTTTAATGCCACTTTTATCATTATTTGCTATTTCATGGCGCCCAGCTGTTTTTGAGTGTAGAAAGCTGAGACGCCCGGAGAGAACCACTGACTCTCGGCAGGGAAACTGTCAATCCTAGTCACTTAAGATTGGAGTCGAACCAAGCTACCACGTGTAGGGTTCAAACTCTGAAATAAGCAGTGAAGTAGTAATTTTTACTAACGAAAGAAACTTGTTTCTCACTTTATCCAGTTTTCGTCACGTGATGCAGGAATATTGTATCTTGGAGTTAGGCTATTTCTTTCTTTTCGGGCGGGGACTCCAAGCAGACAACATGCATGTTTTATAACGCAACTGTATATTTTCTTATTAAATGAAGAAAGTTGCCGGTCCAGTACAAGGATAGATCGGTTAGAAAGCAAGGTTTTAATTTTAATAAGATTGGAAAGCTTAATTTGAGAATTAAAATCGGAGAGGACGAAAAAAAGGGAGGGGGCGGGTTCTTCCACAGGGAATATTTTTATCTTAGGAACTCTACATTAGAAAGTTTTTTTAAATTATTTATTTAAAAAAAAAGAAAGGGAAAAACAATTGTAAGGCAAATTGTGAAGGTTCTTTCTTCCTTTCTCCCGTGGGGCTATCTCGCGTATATCTGGTTTACCGTCAAACCGAGCGCATGCATGTCTTTTGGTTGTTTCTGTCACTAGGTGGCTGTATCATTGACGTTGATCCCATATTTTCATATTGAAGCACAATGCACACGTAAATATTGTTTTAGAACATGAATTTAAAGTTTAATGTCATGCATACTAAAGTAAAGAAAAGCAAAAAAGCGACTCAAAGAACTAAATAGAAAAAGACGAAATGATCTGATTTTCTGTACCTCAATTTTTTTTAACTGAAACAAAAAAAAAATGTCTTCACTGGGAACTCTCGAGCTGAAACCTACACTCTTCAGGTTAGCAGGGACAATACTCTGTCTTTAATTTTGTCATTTTTGCGCATTGGATCGTTAAAGATTCTGTCAGTGGTTCAAAGTATTGCTTATCAAAGACATGTCTACTAAGTTAACGAATGCTGCATTCGAATAGGGACAGCTCTATTCATTCTCAAAAATTTTGCAATCTTTTGACATAGAAAACACCCTTTTGTATTTAAAATAGATATTCTACATTATGTGGTGTCGACTTTAAGTTAGTAATGGAACTTGAATAACTTTGAAAAGTTTAATGTTTTTTATAAAACTTAAACAAAAGGTTGCCACATATGTAATATGATGGACACACCAACCTTTAATGACAGTACCCTTTTATGTTCCCTTATCCTTGGAAATCTTAAAAATCTTAAATATCTTCTTATTAATTATTGGTTTCCCCTTAAATATCTGACATTAATTTTAAATAGTTCTGCTTTAAAATTCATCTAGTAATCTTTCTATTATTTAAAATTATTAAAGGTTAAGCTTTTTCATGTCCAGCGGCACATAAATATTACAGTGTTATCCGGATTCATCGTTATACGATGCGGGAAAAATTGCTATTGTCAAGTTCAATTTCAAATAGATAGATTCGTGTTTGAACAAAACTATGATCTGATGTACACTGATTGGTGTATTCATTGTTGGTCTTTAATGCCACTTTTATCATTATTTGCTATTTCATGGCGCCCAGCTGTTTTTGAGTGTAGAAAGCTGAGACGCCCGGAGAGAACCACTGACTCTCGGCAGGGAAACTGTCAATCCTAGTCACTTAAGATTGGAGTCGAACCAAGCTACCACGTGTAGGGTTCAAACTCTGAAATAAGCAGTGAAGTAGTAATTTTTACTAACGAAAGAAACTTGTTTCTCACTTTATCCAGTTTTCGTCACGTGATGCAGGAATATTGTATCTTGGAGTTAGGCTATTTCTTTCTTTTCGGGCGGGGACTCCAAGCAGACAACATGCATGTTTTATAACGCAACTGTATATTTTCTTATTAAATGAAGAAAGTTGCCGGTCCAGTACAAGGATAGATCGGTTAGAAAGCAAGGTTTTAATTTTAATAAGATTGGAAAGCTTAATTTGAGAATTAAAATCGGAGAGGACGAAAAAAAAGGGGGGGCGGGTTCTTCCACAGGGAATATTTTTATCTTAGGAACTCTACATTAGAAAGTTTTTTTAAATTATTTATTTAAAAAAAAAGAAAGGGAAAAACAATTGTAAGGCAAATTGTGAAGGTTCTTTCTTCCTTTCTCCCGTGGGGCTATCTCGCGTATATCTGGTTTACCGTCAAACCGAGCGCATGCATGTCTTTTGGTTGTTTCTGTCACTAGGTGGCTGTATCATTGACGTTGATCCCATATTTTCATATTGAAGCACAATGCACACGTAAATATTGTTTTAGAACATGAATTTAAAGTTTAATGTCATGCATACTAAAGTAAAGAAAAGCAAAAAAGCGACTCAAAGAACTAAATAGAAAAAGACGAAATGATCTGATTTTCTGTACCTCAATTTTTTTTAACTGAAACAAAAAAAAAATGTCTTCACTGGGAACTCTCGAGCTGAAACCTACACTCTTCAGGTTAGCAGGGACAATACTCTGTCTTTAATTTTGTCATTTTTGCGCATTGGATCGTTAAAGATTCTGTCAGTGGTTCAAAGTATTGCTTATCAAAGACATGTCTACTAAGTTAACGAATGCTGCATTCGAATAGGGACAGCTCTATTCATTCTCAAAAATTTTGCAATCTTTTGACATAGAAAACACCCTTTTGTATTTAAAATAGATATTCTACATTATGTGGTGTCGACTTTAAGTTAGTAGTGGAACTTGAATAACTTTGAAAATTTTAATGTTTTTTATAAAACTTAAACAAAAGGTTGCCACATATGTAATATGATGGACACACCAACCTTTAATGACAGTACCCTTTTATGTTCCCTTATCCTTGGAAATCTTAAAAATCTTAAATATCTTCTTATTAATTATTGGTTTCCCCTTAAATATCTGACATTAATTTTAAATAGTTCTGCTTTAAAATTCATCTAGTAATCTTTCTATTATTTAAAATTATTAAAGGTTAAGCTTTTTCATATCCAGCGGCACATAAATATTACAGTGTTATCCGGATTCATCGTTATACGATGCGGGAAAAATTGCTATTGTCAAGTTCAATTTCAAATAGATAGATTCGTGTTTGAACAAAACTATGATCTGATGTACACTGATTGGTGTATTCATTGTTGGTCTTTAATGCCACTTTTATCATTATTTGCTATTTCATGGCGCCCAGCTGTTTTTGAGTGTAGAAAGCTGAGACGCCCGGAGAGAACCACTGACTCTCGGCAGGGAAACTGTCAATCCTAGTCACTTAAGATTGGAGTCGAACCAAGCTACCACGTGTAGGGTTCAAACTCTGAAATAAGCAGTGAAGTAGCAATTTTTACTAACGAAAGAAACTTGTTTCTCACTTTATCCAGTTTTCGTCACGTGATGCAGGAATATTGTATCTTGGAGTTAGGCTATTTCTTTCTTTTCGGGCGGGGACTCCAAGCAGACAACATGCATGTTTTATAACGCAACTGTATATTTTCTTATTAAATGAAGAAAGTTGCCGGTCCAGTACAAGGATAGATCGGTTAGAAAGCAAGGTTTTAATTTTAATAAGATTGGAAAGCTTAATTTGAGAATTAAAATCGGAGAGGACGAAAAAAAGGGAGGGGGCGGGTTCTTCCACAGGGAATATTTTTATCTTAGGAACTCTACATTAGAAAGTTTTTTTAAATTATTTATTTAAAAAAAAAGAAAGGGAAAAACAATTGTAAGGCAAATTGTGAAGGTTCTTTCTTCCTTTCTCCCGTGGGGCTATCTCGCCTATATCTGGTTTACCGTCAAACCGAGCGCATGCATGTCTTTTGGTTGTTTCTGTCACTAGGTGGCTGTATCATTGACGTTGATCCCATATTTTCATATTGAAGCACAATGCACACGTAAATATTGTTTTAGAACATGAATTTAAAGTTTAATGTCATGCATACTAAAGTAAAGAAAAGCAAAAAAGCGACTCAAAGAACTAAATAGAAAAAGACGAAATGATCTGATTTTCTGTACCTCAATTTTTTTTAACTGAAACAAAAAAAAAATGTCTTCACTGGGAACTCTCGAGCTGAAACCTACACTCTTCAGGTTAGCAGGGACAATACTCTGTCTTTAATTTTGTCATTTTTGCGCATTGGATCGTTAAAGATTCTGTCAGTGGTTCAAAGTATTGCTTATCAAAGACATGTCTACTAAGTTAACGAATGCTGCATTCGAATAGGGACAGCTCTATTCATTCTCAAAAATTTTGCAATCTTTTGACATAGAAAACACCCTTTTGTATTTAAAATAGATATTCTACATTATGTGGTGTCGACTTTAAGTTAGTAATGGAACTTGAATAACTTTGAAAAGTTTAATGTTTTTTATAAAACTTAAACAAAAGGTTGCCACATATGTAATATGATGGACACACCAACCTTTAATGACAGTACCCTTTTATGTTCCCTTATCCTTGGAAATCTTAAAAATCTTAAATATCTTCTTATTAATTATTGGTTTCCCCTTAAATATCTGACATTAATTTTAAATAGTTCTGCTTTAAAATTCATCTAGTAATCTTTCTATTATTTAAAATTATTAAAGGTTAAGCTTTTTCATGTCCAGCGGCACATAAATATTACAGTGTTATCCGGATTCATCGTTATACGATGCGGGAAAAATTGCTATTGTCAAGTTCAATTTCAAATAGATAGATTCGTGTTTGAACAAAACTATGATCTGATGTACACTGATTGGTGTATTCATTGTTGGTCTTTAATGCCACTTTTATCATTATTTGCTATTTCATGGCGCCCAGCTGTTTTTGAGTGTAGAAAGCTGAGACGCCCGGAGAGAACCACTGACTCTCGGCAGGGAAACTGTCAATCCTAGTCACTTAAGATTGGAGTCGAACCAAGCTACCACGTGTAGGGTTCAAACTCTGAAATAAGCAGTGAAGTAGTAATTTTTACTAACGAAAGAAACTTGTTTCTCACTTTATCCAGTTTTCGTCACGTGATGCAGGAATATTGTATCTTGGAGTTAGGCTATTTCTTTCTTTTCGGGCGGGGACTCCAAGCAGACAACATGCATGTTTTATAACGCAACTGTATATTTTCTTATTAAATGAAGAAAGTTGCCGGTCCAGTACAAGGATAGATCGGTTAGAAAGCAAGGTTTTAATTTTAATAAGATTGGAAAGCTTAATTTGAGAATTAAAATCGGAGAGGACGAAAAAAAGGGGGGGCGGGTTCTTCCACAGGGAATATTTTTATCTTAGGAACTCTACATTAGAAAGTTTTTTTAAATTATTTATTTAAAAAAAAGAAAGGGAAAAACAATTGTAAGGCAAATTGTGAAGGTTCTTTCTTCCTTTCTCCCGTGGGGCTATCTCGCGTATATCTGGTTTACCGTCAAACCGAGCGCATGCATGTCTTTTGGTTGTTTCTGTCACTAGGTGGCTGTATCATTGACGTTGATCCCATATTTTCATATTGAAGCACAATGCACACGTAAATATTGTTTTAGAACATGAATTTAAAGTTTAATGTCATGCATACTAAAGTAAAGAAAAGCAAAAAAGCGACTCAAAGAACTAAATAGAAAAAGACGAAATGATCTGATTTTCTGTACCTCAATTTTTTTTAACTGAAACAAAAAAAAATGTCTTCACTGGGAACTCTCGAGCTGAAACCTACACTCTTCAGGTTAGCAGGGACAATACTCTGTCTTTAATTTTGTCATTTTTGCGCATTGGATCGTTAAAGATTCTGTCAGTGGTTCAAAGTATTGCTTATCAAAGACATGTCTACTAAGTTAACGAATGCTGCATTCGAATAGGGACAGCTCTATTCATTCTCAAAAATTTTGCAATCTTTTGACATAGAAAACACCCTTTTGTATTTAAAATAGATATTCTACATTATGTGGTGTCGACTTTAAGTTAGTAATGGAACTTGAATAACTTTGAAAAGTTTAATGTTTTTTATAAAACTTAAACAAAAGGTTGCCACATATGTAATATGATGGACACACCAACCTTTAATGACAGTACCCTTTTATGTTCCCTATCCTTGGAAATCTTAAAAATCTTAAATATCTTCTTATTAATTATTGGTTTCCCCTTAAATATCTGACATTAATTTTAAATAGTTCTGCTTTAAAATTCATCTAGTAATCTTTCTATTATTTAAAATTATTAAAGGTTAAGCTTTTTCATGTCCAGCGGCACATAAATATTACAGTGTTATCCGGATTCATCGTTATACGATGCGGGAAAAATTGCTATTGTCAAGTTCAATTTCAAATAGATAGATTCGTGTTTGAACAAAACTATGATCTGATGTACACTGATTGGTGTATTCATTGTTGGTCTTTAATGCCACTTTTATCATTATTTGCTATTTCATGGCGCCCAGCTGTTTTTGAGTGTAGAAAGCTGAGACGCCCGGAGAGAACCACTGACTCTCGGCAGGGAAACTGTCAATCCTAGTCACTTAAGATTGGAGTCGAACCAAGCTACCAGGTGTAGGGTTCAAACTCTGAAATAAGCAGTGAAGTAGTAATTTTTACTAACGAAAGAAACTTGTTTCTCACTTTATCCAGTTTTCGTCACGTGATGCAGGAATATTGTATCTTGGAGTTAGGCTATTTCTTTCTTTTCGGGCGGGGACTCCAAGCAGACAACATGCATGTTTTATAACGCAACTGTATATTTTCTTATTAAATGAAGAAAGTTGCCGGTCCAGTACAAGGATAGATCGGTTAGAAAGCAAGGTTTTAATTTTAATAAGATTGGAAAGCTTAATTTGAGAATTAAAATCGGAGAGGACGAAAAAAAGGGGGGGGGCGGGTTCTTCCACAGGGAATATTTTTATCTTAGGAACTCTACATTAGAAAGTTTTTTTAAATTATTTATTTAAAAAAAAGAAAGGGAAAAACAATTGTAAGGCAAATTGTGAAGGTTCTTTCTTCCTTTCTCCCATGGGGCTATCTCGCGTATATCTGGTTTACCGTCAAACCGAGCGCATGCATGTCTTTTGGTTGTTTCTGTCACTAGGTGGCTGTATCATTGACGTTGATCCCATATTTTCATATTGAAGCACAATGCACACGTAAATATTGTTTTAGAACATGAATTTAAAGTTTAATGTCATGCATACTAAAGTAAAGAAAAGCAAAAAAGCGACTCAAAGAACTAAATAGAAAAAGACGAAATGATCTGATTTTCTGTACCTCAATTTTTTTTAACTGAAACCAAAAAAAAATGTCTTCACTGGGAACTCTCGAGCTGAAACCTACACTCTTCAGGTTAGCAGGGACAATACTCTGTCTTTAATTTTGTCATTTTTGCGCATTGGATCGTTAAAGATTCTGTCAGTGGTTCAAAGTATTGCTTATCAAAGACATGTCTACTAAGTTAACGAATGCTGCATTCGAATAGGGACAGCTCTATTCATTCTCAAAAATTTTGCAATCTTTTGACATAGAAAACACCCTTTTGTATTTAAAATAGATATTCTACATTATGTGGTGTCGACTTTAAGTTAGTAATGGAACTTGAATAACTTTGAAAAATTTAATGTTTTTTATAAAACTTAAACAAAAGGTTGCCACATATGTAATATGATGGACACACCAACCTTTAATGACAGTACCCTTTTATGTTCCCTTATCCTTGGAAATCTTAAAAATCTTAAATATCTTCTTATTAATTATTGGTTTCCCCTTAAATATCTGACATTAATTTTAAATAGTTCTGCTTTAAAATTCATCTAGAAATCTTTCTATTATTTAAAATTATTAAAGGTTAAGCTTTTTCATGTCCAGCGGCACATAAATATTACAGTGTTATCCGGATTCATCGTTATACGATGCGGGAAAAATTGCTATTGTCAAGTTCAATTTCAAATAGATAGATTCGTGTTTGAACAAAACTATGATCTGATGTACACTGATTGGTGTATTCATTGTTGGTCTTTAATGCCACTTTTATCATTATTTGCTATTTCATGGCGCCCAGCTGTTTTTGAGTGTAGAAAGCTGAGACGCCCGGAGAGAACCACTGACTCTCGGCAGGGAAACTGTCAATCCTAGTCACTTAAGATTGGAGTCGAACCAAGCTACCAGGTGTAGGGTTCAAACTCTGAAATAAGCAGTGAAGTAGTAATTTTTACTAACGAAAGAAACTTGTTTCTCACTTTATCCAGTTTTCGTCACGTGATGCAGGAATATTGTATCTTGGAGTTAGGCTATTTCTTTCTTTTCGGGCGGGGACTCCAAGCAGACAACATGCATGTTTTATAACGCAACTGTATATTTTCTTATTAAATGAAGAAAGTTGCCGGTCCAGTACAAGGATAGATCGGTTAGAAAGCAAGGTTTTAATTTTAATAAGATTGGAAAGCTTAATTTGAGAATTAAAATCGGAGAGGACGAAAAAAAAGGGGGGGGCGGGTTCTTCCACAGGGAATATTTTTATCTTAGGAACTCTACATTAGAAAGTTTTTTTAAATTATTTATTTAAAAAAAAGAAAGGGAAAAACAATTGTAAGGCAAATTGTGAAGGTTCTTTCTTCCTTTCTCCCGTGGGGCTATCTCGCGTATATCTGGTTTACCGTCAAACCGAGCGCATGCATGTCTTTTGGTTGTTTCTGTCACTAGGTGGCTGTATCATTGACGTTGATCCCATATTTTCATATTGAAGCACAATGCACACGTAAATATTGTTTTAGAACATGAATTTAAAGTTTAATGTCATGCATACTAAAGTAAAGAAAAGCAAAAAAGCGACTCAAAGAACTAAATAGAAAAAGACGAAATGATCTGATTTTCTGTACCTCAATTTTTTTTAACTGAAACAAAAAAAAATGTCTTCACTGGGAACTCTCGAGCTGAAAGCTACACTCTTCAGGTTAGCAGGGACAATACTCTGTCTTTAATTTTGTCATTTTTGCCCATTGGATCGTTAAAGATTCTGTCAGTGGTTCAAAGTATTGCTTATCAAAGACATGTCTACTAAGTTAACGAATGCTGCATTCGAATAGGGACAGCTCTATTCATTCTCAAAAATTTTGCAATCTTTTGACATAGAAAACACCCTTTTGTATTTAAAATAGATATTCTACATTATGTGGTGTCGACTTTAAGTTAGTAATGGAACTTGAATAACTTTGAAAAGTTTAATGTTTTTTATAAAACTTAAACAAAAGGTTGCCACATATGTAATATGATGGACACACCAACCTTTAATGACAGTACCCTTTTATGTTCCCTATCCTTGGAAATCTTAAAAATCTTAAATATCTTCTTATTAATTATTGGTTTCCCCTTAAATATCTGACATTAATTTTAAATAGTTCTGCTTTAAAATTCATCTAGTAATCTTTCTATTATTTAAAATTATTAAAGGTTAAGCTTTTTCATGTCCAGCGGCACATAAATATTACAGTGTTATCCGGATTCATCGTTATACGATGCGGGAAAAATTGCTATTGTCAAGTTCAATTTCAAATAGATAGATTCGTGTTTGAACAAAACTATGATCTGATGTACACTGATTGGTGTATTCATTGTTGGTCTTTAATGCCACTTTTATCATTATTTGCTATTTCATGGCGCCCAGCTGTTTTTGAGTGTAGAAAGCTGAGACGCCCGGAGAGAACCACTGACTCTCGGCAGGGAAACTGTCAATCCTAGTCACTTAAGATTGGAGTCGAACCAAGCTACCACGTGTAGGGTTCAAACTCTGAAATAAGCAGTGAAGTAGCAATTTTTACTAACGAAAGAAACTTGTTTCTCACTTTATCCAGTTTTCGTCACGTGATGCAGGAATATTGTATCTTGGAGTTAGGCTATTTCTTTCTTTTCGGGCGGGGACTCCAAGCAGACAACATGCATGTTTTATAACGCAACTGTATATTTTCTTATTAAATGAAGAAAGTTGCCGGTCCAGTACAAGGATAGATCGGTTAGAAAGCAAGGTTTTAATTTTAATAAGATTGGAAAGCTTAATTTGAGAATTAAAATCGGAGAGGACGAAAAAAAGGGGGGGGCGGGTTCTTCCACAGGGAATATTTTTATCTTAGGAACTCTACATTAGAAAGTTTTTTTAAATTATTTATTTAAAAAAAAAGAAAGGGAAAAACAATTGTAAGGCAAATTGTGAAGGTTCTTTCTTCCTTTCTCCTGTGGGGCTATCTCGCATATATCTGGTTTACCGTCAAACCGAGCGCATGCATGTCTTTTTGTTGTTTCTGTCACTAGGTGGCTGTATCATTGACGTTTATCCCATATTTTCATATTGAAGCACAATGCACACGTAAATATTGTTTTAGAGCATGAATTTAAAGTTTCATGTCATGCATACTAAAGTAAAGAAAAGCAAAAAAGTGACTCAAAGAACTAAATAGAAAAAGACGAAATGATCTGATTTTCTGTACCTCAAATTTTTTTAACTGAAACAAAAAAAAATGTCTTCACTGGGAACTCTCTAGCTGAAACCTACACTCTTCAGGTTAGCCGGGACAATACTCTGTCTTTAATTTTGTCATTTTTTGCGCATTGGATCGTTAAAGACCCTGTCAGTGGTTCAAAGTATTGCTTATCAAAGATATGTCTACTAAGTTAACGAATGCTGCATTCGAATATGGACAGCTCTATTCATTCTCAAAAATTTTGCAATCTTTTGACATAGAAAACACCCTTTTGTATTTAAAATAGATATTCTACATTATGTGGTGTCGACTTTAAAGTTAGTAATGGAACTTGAATAACTTTGAAAAGTTTAATTTTTGTTATAAAACTTAAACAAAAGGTTGCCACATATGTAATATGATGGACACACCAACCTTTAATGACAGTACCCTTTTATGTTCCCTTATCCTTGGAAATCTTAAAAATCTTAAATATCTTCTTATTAATTATTGGTTTCCCCTTAAATATCTGACATTAATTTTAAATAGTTCTGCTTTAAAATTCATCTAGTAATCTTTCTATTATTTAAAATTATTAAAGGTTAAGCTTTTTCATGTCCAGCGGCACATATTACAGTGTTATCCGGATTCATCGTTATACGATGCGGGAAAAATTGCTATTGTCAAGTTCAATTTCAAATAGATAGATTCGTGTTTGAACAAAACTATGATCTGATGTACACTGATTGGTGTATTCATTGTTGGTCTTTAATGCCACTTTTATCATTATTTGCTATTTCATGGTGCCCAGCTGTTTTTGAGTGTAGAAAGCTGAGACGCCCGGAGAGAACCACTGACTTTCGGCAGGGAAACTGTCAATCCTAGTCACTTAAGATTGGAGTCGAACCAAGCTACCACGTGTAGGGTTCGAACTCTGAAAAAAGCAGTGAAGTAGTAATTTTTACTAACGAAAGAAACTTGTTTCTCATTTTATCCAGTTTTCGTTTGATATATAGTTTTGTTTTCTATTATTCAAATTGAAGAAACCAAGACGTTTTAAAAACAATTTGAAGAAAACAAGGTAGCCGAGTGCATAGTTCTTTCAAACATATCATTTTATCGCTAGAAGGCTGTGTCGCAGTAACAGATAGAAAACTCAGTGTAAGAATTTATAGAACCGACAAGGGGCAGTGGCAAATATTTCATGTATATTATTAACACAGAGAAGATTACCCCGGCACCCTTTGCCAAAAAAAAATCATTTTCATCCATGTGCCTTTGGACTTTATGTTTTGAATTGTAGTTTCACTTTCCATATTCGGTATTCATTCTAATGTAAGCTCCACGTGGCAAAAATCACGTGATGCAGGAATATTGTATCTTGGAGTTAAACAGTCTCCGGGACAAGTTTGCAATTCCTCCGAGTGCAAAAGTTGTCACCTTAATTTTTGGAGTTAAGTCAAAATGAAGTTGATAACTTGATTGGTATTGGTTACCTGATATTCATGATATTTGTCCTAAAATTTTTTGGCTCTAGCACCACTGTTGAAAAAGTTATGCCCCTTTTTTCATTAATTTCCTCAGAGGAAAAGTAGTTTTCCTCAAGGGAAATCAAATTTCCCTAAAGGAAAAAGATTTTTCCTCAAGGGAAATTGTTTTTTCCTCAAGGGAAAAAGATTTCCCTTAGGGAATTTGCTGCATAAATATTTCCTTTGAGGAAATTCTTTTTCCTTTGAGGAAATTTGCGGCTTCAAATTTTCCTTTGAGGAAATTCTATTTCCTTTGAGGAAATTCTATTTCCTTTGAGGAAATTTGCGGCTTCAAACTTTCCTTTGAGGAAATACTTTTTCCTGTGAGGAAATTTGTAGCTTCAAATTTTCCTTGCAGGAAATACTTTTTCCTGTGAGGAAATTTTTGACAAACACTTTTCCTTGAGGGAAAATTCAAGACAACAAATTTCCTCTAAGGAAATAATTGTTCTTCAAATTTCCTCTAAGGAAATTTCTGAACACCAAATTTCCCTTAAGGAAATGTTTTCCCTTATTTTTACTAGTTAAACATTTCTTCACTATACCATGTATACAAACAGTATGAATATAATTTTACAAGACTGAATAATTGATACAAATGATATTTAAAACTTTAATAAATGTTTGACTCAACATTTTAATGACATTGAAAATTAATACAGCCTGTTTGTTTAGGTCTAGGTATGACTGGTATTGTTCTTACTTTTTATATAACTTTAACTTTGATTTATAAAAAAAATTTGTAGCAAAGGTTTTGTTTTCTTTGTAATTGTTTCAATCCAATACATAAATAAGCAATCAATTTGAATGTCATACCATTTGTGGTGTTCTAAAAAATGTGTTTATATTTGCAGATTAAATAATAATAATTAAAAACACTTTAAAGTCTTTTCCTGTTATTTTAAATTAAAATTTTCTTCTGTTTCAGCTTGTGTACAGTTATTCAATCCACTACGTAGGAATTCAGTGAATACATTATTCCATTCACTAAACATTTTCCTTCAATTCTAAGAGAAAACATTTTTGCAAATTGTTCTTCAATGATCTTCTTCCATATACTTGATATGAGGGAGCGATGTAAATGAGTGGATAAAACTGGTGTTCCTTTTTTCAACAACAAAATAGTATTTTTTCTGCATTTCTCCTTTCTTTCGACTAATATATATATAATATGTTGTTGCTTTTATACAATAGTGTTTTTGTGTATCTATGATAGAACTCCATTTTGTTTATGGCCATTATCATCTGATTATGATGAAATTTCCTATTTTTTTTTTGCAGGAAAGCACACAATCCAGTTCAAATTAATCCATTTGCGCACTATTTAGATAAATTTCAACTTTAAGTTTCCTCTTCAGTAATGACCTATTGATCATGAAAACCAAGATGTCTGATCACCTATAAATACACAAAATAAACAAATAAAATGTTATAAATGGAGAGAGAAACAGCAATAAAAGTTTATTTTGTCATGTTTATTAACATTTTAAATATATTTCCTTTCCTACTTGTGAATGCTTTTGTCTATAGTTCTTATTATTAGTTGATTTTGTGCATTTATCAATCTAGCTTGCTTTCAAAGTTTCAAGTTGAGGCAGTTTGTTCTTTATATAATATATATGTTGAGCTGTTAAACCACTGTCTAAAGTTAGGGTAGGGTTGAGTGTTCATAAACCTGTTTTTTATTACATGCATTAGTTTTTATGGATTTTTAACTTAAGCTGTCAGTTACTGTGAGTACTTAACTTTGTGTCTTTTCAATTAAGGGAAATGTATAAATTTCTTGCTTACTGTAAACCAACTAATTTTCGCGGGCGATTTATTTTCAAAAGCAATTTATTTTCGCATTTAGAAATATAATGTGCATATAAATTGTCGGGACTGTTTTTCATATATATCTTTCCTTATTCATTTATTAAAACACATTAAGTAAACTTGAAAATCACAAAAAAATAAATAGCTGTGATGTAGACTAGAACGTATAAAACACAAAATAAAGTATTCGTGAAAAATTAGTTGGTTTATAGTAGTCCAGTCTGTGTTTGCAGGAAATTTACATCATTGGTTTTCTGGTCATGCTGGTGGAGAGTTGTCTTATTGGCAATCATGCCACATCTTATTTTCATATAACCTTGCCGTATTCCTATTGTGCCTGTCCAAAGTTCAGAGCCTGTAGTTTTTGTCAGTTTAGTCTGACACTAAAATTTAGTGGTTGTTGTTGTTTCATACTGGTCATATTTATTTTTTGTAATTTATTTTGTTATAAACTAGGCAATTAGTTTTACTGTTCGGATTGTTTCAATTTTTCATCTGAGGGTCTTTTATAGCTGCCTACTTTGACTAAAGGGTACGGATTTTCTCATTATTGAAGGTTATCACAGGCCTACAATTGCTTTCTCAAAGCCATGATCAATAGTTTTCATATTTAATAAACCATATCTTTTTAATTTTTATAGTAATCATGATAATCATCTTTCAAGTTCAATAACTTTTTTAAAAATAAAAGTGGCCTTACCATTTAGGTTTACTTGGCTTCTGCAAATTTTAAATTGCCTATCATTTCTGCTGTTTATAATTTCTCTGTATCTTCTATAGTTCTTGTCCTATACATAAAAAAGTAAAAGTTATTATTGAATGACACCTTGCATCAATATTGGTTTTGCTGTTTAATGTACATGATGTATATTAATGTCTGTTTAATAAAAATCTGTACCATGAGTGCTTGATCAGCTTGTTGCCCTTTTAGTTGGTCTTTATGCTTTAAATGAATTTTAATGATCAACTAGAAAAACTATGAGCACTGCGCAAATAAGACCCCCCCCCGTTCCAAAAAAAGGACATGCACACACAGTGGTATTCATTGACATAAAACATGAAGATAATTTGGCTCCATTTAGAGATATCTCAAGTGACTATAAGTTTAAGGCTGTGATTTTTTAACAAATACATTTCTAAAACCTTCCAAAGTTTGAAAACGGACAGATTTTAAATAACTTTGTAACAACTAAAGTTCCTTAACTCTGCATCTTATACAAAGATATACATGATAAATAGTGGATGATACTCCAGCTTGCATATTCTTCAAAGTTTTAAAAAGGAACATAACTGAAGAACGGTAAAAGTTTTACTATCAAAATTTGAAATTGATCTGATTTTGTGGTAAAAAGTATTGTTTTAAAGTTTAATAAAATTTGATTGAGGTAAACTTAGGTTAGAGGCTGGAAACGAAAAATTTATCATTTTTTTCATTTTTAAAGAACATAACTCTAGAATAGTAAAAGAGACACTACCAAAATTCAAACTTAATCTGTATTTTGTGGTGATAAGCATTGAGTATAAGTTTCTTAACATTTGGTTGAGACAAACTAAAGTTTAAAGAACGGGAAACAAAAAGATCAGCATTGATTCCCCATTTGTAAAGGGGCATAACTCTAGTACAGTAACACTGACATCACCATAATTCAAACTTGATCTTGAGTATTGTGATAACAAGCTTTTGTAAAATTTTAATTAAATTTGGTTGAGGCAAACTAAAGTACTGTAAGAGACCAAAAAACAACTTTGGGACAGACAGACAGACAATCAAGTGTTAAACTTAATGCCCCCTCCACTACGGGTCATGAAAATGAAAAGGGAGTTTATGTCAAGATATAAAAACAATTCACCACAGTTTCATAAAAATTGGTGAAAGCATTCTTGAGACTATCCAAATCCCAATAGATGAATAGTACAATGACATAAATCAGAATTTTTTAAAATTGAAAGGAAAATTATCATGATTATGTTATACAAAAATAATTCACCAAGTTTCAAGAAAATTGCTCAAAGCATTATTAATAGTATACTGTAAAAATCCCCCCCTTTTATGAATAAAATCCCTAACTTTAAATTGCATACCGGGTAATTCAAAATCTTTAAAAATAACAAAGGAACTTAATTATATCAATAGATAATTCACCAAAGTATTATGAAAATTTTATGGATAATGTATTCTAATTCCAAGACTATCTAAGACATGGTTTGTTTGAATTTAAAAAGTTGGAATAAAGTACCTACTAGAATTCAGGAGAATTAGAGCAAATCAGGCTATCTTCTAGATTATCAGACAATTGACTAGAAAAGGAATTTTCTTTTTCTTATTTAGCTATTTAATTGTTATCTCTGTCCTTAATATCTACTGAACTAAGCAAATTTTTTCACATTTTTTTTTCTCTTTTCTCTCTTGTTATCTAACAATAACAAAAAAAACAAAGAGAAACTGACAATGCCAAGGCAAAACATAAGATGCAGAAAAGAAAAACAAAACACTAAGCAACACCAACATCACCAAAAAACTAGTGTTGCATTCATGTACTCAGTCAGTCAGTGAGAGTTGGCAGATCCTGACCCACTATATTTATGCTTAAAAACCTAAAAATCATAGAGTACTAAATATATTTTGTAAATACTTGATTAAAATGTTGTCATAAATAGCATAGACACCTCTTAGTTTTGAGAACCACGTGTTATTGTGCGAGTATAATCATGATAATCATGATTGACTTTTAAAAGCCTATATATTGAAATTTTCTGAAAATATTGCATGCATTTATTAATATGACCAATTTTAAGAAATGCAAAAAGATGTGAGATGATTTATATAATTGTAATTTCAGGAATTTACAGTAAAGGCTTTTAACCCCACTGCATTTTGCACTTTTCCCCAAGTCAGGAGCCAGAAGTTATGGCCTTTGTCACCTTTGTATGATTTTTATTCTAGTTTCTTTTTTTTTATATTGAGGAGTTTAGTATGACGTCCATTATCACTCAACTAGTATACATTTTTGTTTAATGGCAAGCTAAAGCATGCCTCACAACAGGCACAGATCCAGGAGGGTTTGAGGGTTGGAACCCCTTTTTTTTTTTTGGACGATCAAATTAATGCATTTGAATGGGGACATGTGGTTGGACCCCCCCCCCCCCATTTGTCCTGGGTAAGGAACCCCTCCTTTAAATGGCTGAATCCACCCCAGCCTCAGGTTGTGGGATTTTCTCGTTGCATTGAAGACCCATTGGTGACCTTTGGCTGTTACATGTATCTGCTCTTTTGTCAGGTTGTTATCTCTTTGACACATTCCCCATTTCCATTTTCAATTTTATTTTCAGTTCTATAATAAATGTTAGACTTCTTGTTGATTTGGTTTCACATTTCAGCTTCGTCGGAGGAAAGCGTCCCAGAAAATAGCCTTGCAAGACGTCATAATTATTTGGACTAGGTTTTCAACACCATCAACATTGTAAAGATTGTCGCACTGTGGAAGAAACAAGTTTTGCGCGTTAAGGGGGTTCGCGGGTCTAAATTATTTATATAGGATTTCTCTATATTTTTCTATAAATGAACTTTATCTTATAGTTAATAGAAAAATAAAATAAAAAAATGGGGTTACCGTTCATTTGCGCTCACAGTCTGCCTTCGAAAGAAGCATACATCTTTGTAAAAGTGTTTTTTTTTTCTGTTGAACTAATAGGAGAAATAAAAGTAATATCGAAATAAAAAAAGAAATTTATTACAGAAATCGCTCAAATTTTACAATAATTTAGTTTAAGTACAGCATATATTTAAATTATATTAAAAAATATAGGTCACCGATGAGTTTGAAGAGATATTTCAATTTTAAAGCCAAAAAATGGCATTTTTCCACCAAAGGGAGATAATTTGGAACTTTTTCAATGATGTTTACATTTTAAAAGTCATCTGGGGCCAACACGAATTAATTGTTTTGAATGTTTTTTGTACCATATGATAAAGTAACAACTACAAAAGGTAATAAATAAAATTTGTAATGAAAAACAAAAGTTTAATTTTTTTCTGAAATTTTTATACCCTCGAGCCTCCTTAACAAAAATATAATTGTCTGTGCTTCTTCTTCTTCTTTCGTTAATCAGCAACGGAAAGATACCATCACGCTGATGCTGACAGGTTAGTATGTGTGCATACCAATATTTAAATTTGTTAAGCCTTGTTTTTGAATATTTTGTCCATTTCTTGGTAAAATACTGTCAGACCTGGAGTGCTGTTGTTTTACAAAAACGATCAAGTAATGTAGGGGAAAGAAACTAACTTAAAAGAGGGTTACACTAAAGACCTGAAAGTGGACCTGAAAAGACCTGAAAATACACGACTAAAATTATTCAAATTGCAATAACTTTTTTATTATTGGATGGAATTTCTTCAAATTGGAATTTTATTCATTGTAAATATTTATATTTCATTAAAATTTTAAAAAAAATAAATAAAAAACAATTTTTTGCTGCCAAAAGTTGGACCTGAACGGAGAAATGAAAAGACCTGAAGGGACCTGAAAATCTATGTCGGACTAATTCTAACTACAATAACTTTTTTAATATTCAATGGATATCTTTCAACTTTTGATTTTGTGACACAAAAAGTTCAATATAATGATAATATGAAAAAAAATATGTGAAAAATATTGTTGAGGTGTCAAAACTCGGACCTGAACGGAAAATTCAAAATCTGAATGAGCCTAAAATTCCACATTATTTTAAAACGAAAATAATAAACATAGACGAAAAATATGATTGATAACTTTTCATGTTCGATGTCATTTGGTCTCTTGTAGAGATCTGTCTCATTGGTATCACACCACATCTCTCTAATTTTTATTGACAGAAGATACTAATATGATAAAGATTGAAGATACCAAAGAATAATCAAAACTCGGATATCAAAACTTATAAGTCAAAGAGATACATGTATACCATAGAAATAAATAATTGAGAAAAGGTTTGGTGTCTTTAAACTACAATAACCCCGTCACAATTTTTGTGGTGTCCCAAGTCTGGAACCTGCACTTTGTGACAAACGTCGGACCTGTTGAATGAAAAATGAAGTCCTGAATGAAACTGGATATATATAATTAATTCAACATAGCTTATAAAACATTTGCATTTTCATTCAAGAAGAGTCAAAAGCAACTTGTGATAAAAATATAATGCCTCAGAATCTGGAGCTGGTACCACACCAATCAGTGTCATAGTCATTTGCTCTAGGCTTCGACAATCCCGCGTCAAACCCCCTAATAGGTACATAAATAGTTTACTATGCAGTCAGTAGCCAAATACATATGTATATATATATACTTTTAGACGACCTTAGTCTGACTCATTTCACAGAAAACTCGAAAATACTCATTATTAATGAACATTTTAGATCACTTAACACTTAGATTTTATAACTTTAAAATTTACGAACATATAGAATTAAGATCATTTAATCGAAAGATGATTATTTGTCTATGAGCACTTGTATAAACCCGGTACTGCATTTTTTTTTGGCACGCGTCGAGAAACAGTTAAAAGTGCCGCCGATCTGTAGAGCTTTGAAGAGCTTATTTTCTCGTATGATCTATGTCTGTTACTGTGAATGTATTATGCTCTATTATATATTTATCACAAAAAGATAGTGTTATTTTATTTTCTTTTAATATGAAGCCCCACCCCTCCTCAGCTTATCTGATTAAGTTACGATCATGCACTCTGTATAAAGAAAGTAAGAAAGTCACAATTCTTATATCAGGTATTTTAAATTCTGGTCGATAGTTGTCTCATTACGAATCATTTAATTATTTACATCTCCTTATTGTTTTTAACAAGAAAGCTTTATTTATATGCGGTATAGTGATCGAGATAGTGATGAATGTGTAAACATGCAGCATGGTTGTAAATAATTGTTAAATACAGCACAAAAGATACAAAATATATATATAAAAAAAAACCAAAAAAAACACTATCAAATGACTAGTAGTCTATAAAAAAAATCAACTATAGCATACCAAAATATATAATTTGTAAAGACTTGCATGCAATTAGGCCTATAGCTCTATATTCCTATAGATCTCATAACCGTACGATTAAAAGGCAGATTATGTGTGTGTAAATTTATCAGAAAATAACATAGAGACACGTCCTAATCAGGTGATTTCAAAATACCAATTTACAAATTCAGATCTTCTGCCTGTCGTATATTGCTTACTTTGATTCATTGTATATTGCCAAACTCCAACATTTAACAAATTACATCGTAAATATACATGTTTGGTGCGGATGGAAGAAATTCAATATTTATCCTTCAAGAGACAAGAGAATGTTGGAGATATTCATTCCCTATTGTAAAATACTGTTTAATGTCGGGTGCGCCTAAACAGTGGTAAAAACAATTAATGTACATGTATGTTCAGGAAGAAAACAAATTAACAAAATTAACAATAAATACGATAGGTAGGTCTTGTAATTGAGACCGCCCGTTATACGGTCGTAACACAGAATACAACAAGGCCTAAATGGTAAGACCACTTCTATATACTGCACATGTAAATTCAGAAATTATTGCTTGCATTTATTATTATGATTTTTCACGAATGGACAACTTATTGTGATTACAAACAAAAATCTGCATAAAGATCTATATATATATATATATATATATGTGTTTTTGTTATCAAAATATGAGTTATTTTTGCGATACTCACCCAGTCACATTATTCGCATTACTAAAAACCTCTCGATTATTTCTGAATTACAGTAATAAAAGTAATTGCCTTTGAATGATGACTCATATAAAAATAAGAAGATGTGGTATGGTAAATGAGTGACCAAATATCCACCAGAGTTCAATGAAGTGGATGCAAGAAATTAAAGGCCAATGATGAGCTGGCCTTCAATAATGAGATAACACTTCCAAATATAGGTCAGCCAATAAAGATCCCAACATGAAAAGATTTAAACAATCCAATTTAGTTCATCATGTTCAAAGTCAATAACAATCAACCTTACCATAATATATAGGACAGTGGTTCAAATAACACAACATATGAACATTCTATAACAACTATTGCAAGCGGCTCAACTTTAAATTGATCATATTTTATACCAAAACTACCCATACTATTAAATAACAGCAACATACAGTATGTTGATTTAAATAACTGTAAATTAGATCAAACTAGCTCTTGACAATAACAGAAAAACAGAGGGGGGATAATTTATAGATCATTACAGTGGTTTGTGAGATAATAGACAAACACTTGAAAAGTTTAGTCATAACAACAACCACTATAAGACGTCATTAAGCACTACTGTTTACAGCTTCTGCTCTATTAGTTCATACCTACCAACTGTCACAGCTGTTTGCAGGGGAAATGGAAATAAGTCCACAAATTCAAACTAAACTATCAATTTTACCATGCCTATATGACTGGAAAAGTATGAAGAAGAAAAAAACCACACTTAAAATATATTTGAAGGCTCTTAAGGTTTAGTTTGACTATGAGGGCCATCTTGCACAGAAATTTTGAAATGTTAGTTTTTCGCAGTAATTCCAATTGTTTTGGTCATTTTGGAATTTCTGTTGATTATTAATTTTGGCTGATTATTTTTACTGTTCAGTTTTTTTTTTTATTACATTTTTTAAGATAATAGGCATTAACTTGATAATATGCAAAAAATTGTCATTTATGGGCAATAACTTCTATAAAGTAATCTGATAATTTTGTTGGAAAAGAAAGAAAATAGCTCTTTTAAAACATGCTTTGTATTTTTCACCCTTTTAGTTTATCCCGATATAAGATATAAAAGGCAGGAACAAAAACTACATACTTTATACTAGATACCCTAAGGATCATTCAGTAAGATTGGTTGAAATTTGGTTTCATTTTTTTTTTTACATAAATAAGGCCGTTAGTTTTCTCGTTTGAATTGTTTTACATTGTCTTATCGGGGCCTTTTATAGCTGACTATGCGGTATGGGCTCTGCTCATTGTTGAAGGCTGTAGTGACCTATAGTTGCTAATGTCTGTGTCATTTTGGTCTTTTGTGGATAGTTGTTTCATTGGCAATCATACCAATCTTCTTTTTTTTTATATTTAGTATTATTTCAAAAGATTTTTTGTAAGTTTCTGATGATGAATACCAAGTGATACCAGTATGTCATATGGCCTTTCGAGCTAGGAAACAATACATGAACAACTAAGGAATGAATAATCACACAATATTAAGTAAATATAAACTAGAAGCTCTTTAGAGCCTGCGTCGCTCACCTTGGTCTATGTGCATTTCAAAGGACACTCTCCAACATTGCAGAAGAGAATAGACTTCATGACAAAAATCTACATTTTGTTGATCTTGTAAGATATCTTTAAGTCTGTTAAGTTTCTCTCTATCTCATTTAGTTTTTGCTCAAAACAGAAAAAAAGGTAAAACCAATCCTCATTTAAGGGCAATCACTGTTCTATGAAGAGTGACAGTCTACTAACTACTAGTATATCAGCAAAATTTAACTTTTTCAGAGGAGAAGATTTTTGTAAAAGATTACAAAAGATTATTAAACTAGAGGCTCTTAAGAGCCTGTGTAGCTCACCTTGGTCTATGTGCATATTAAACAAAGACACAGATGGATTCATGACAAAATTGTGTTTTTGTGATGGTGATGTGTTTGTAGATCTTACTTAACTGAACATTCTTGCTTCTTTTAATTATCTCAATTTATAATGAACTTGGCCCATTTAATAGTAAAAGAGGAAAATATTTTGTTAAAATTTACAAAAATATTAAAAATTGACTATAAAGGGCAATAACTTTTTGGTCATGTTGACTTATTTGTGGATCTTACTTTGCTGAACATTATTGCTGTTTACAGTTTATCTATATCTATAATAATATTCAAGATATTAACCAAAAACAGCAAAATGTCCTTAAAATTACCAATTCAGGGGCAGCAACCCAACAACAGGTTGTCTGATTCATCTGAAAATTACAGGGCAGATAGATCTTGACCTGATAAACAATATTACCCCATGTCAGATTTGCTCTAAATGCTTTGGTTTTTGAGTTATAAGCCAAAAACTGCATTTGACCCCTATGTTCTATTTTTAGCAATGGCGACCATGTTTGTTGATAAATCATAACTTCGGATACAATTTACAAACTAGATACCCTAAGGAACATTCAATTAAAGTTTGGAAGTATTTGGCCCAGTAGTTTCAGAGGAGAAGATTTTTGTAAAAGATTACTAAGATTTACGAAAAATGGTTAAAAATTGACTATAAAGGGCAATAACTCCTAAAGGGGTCAACTGACCATTTCCGTCATGTTGACTTATTTGTAAATCTTACTTTGCTGAACATTATTCCTGTTTACAGTTTATCTCTATCTATAATAATATTCAAGATAATAACCAAAAACAGCAAAATTTCCTTAAAATTACCAATTCAGGGGCAGCAACCCAACAACGGGTTGTCTGATTCATCTGAAAATTTCAGGGCAGATAGATATTGACCTGATAAACAATATTACCCACGTCAGATTTGCTCTAAATGCTTTGGTTTTTGAGTTATAAGCCAAAAACTGCATTTGACCCCTATGTTCTATTTTTAGCAATGGCGACCATGTTTGTTGATAGATCAAAACTTCGGATACAATTTATAAATTAGATACCCTAAGGAACATTCATTTAAAGTTTGAAAGTATTTAGCCCAGTAGTTTCAGAGGAGAAGATTCTTGAAATAGTTTACGACGACAGACGACGGACGACGACGGACGCCAAGTGATGGCATAAGCTCACTTGTCCCTTCGGGACAGGTGAGCTAAAAATGACTTTAAAGGACAATAACTATTTAAGGGGTCAATTGACCATTTTAGTCATCTTTGACTTATTTGTAGATCTTAATTTGCTGAACATTATTGCTATTTACAGTTTAACTCTATCTATAATAATATTACAGATAATAACCAAAAACTGCAAAATTCCTTAAAATTACCAATTCAGGGTCAGCAACCAAACAACGGGTTGTCTGATTTGTATGAAAATTTCAGGGCAGATAGACCTTGACCTGATAAACAATTTTACCAATGTCAGATAAGCTCTAAATGCTTTGGTTTCAGATATATCAGCCAAAATCTGCATTTTACCCATATGTTCTATTTTTAGCCATGGCCGCCACCTTGGTTGGTTGGCCGGGTCATCAAACGCATTTTTCAAACTAGATACCTCAATGATGATTGTGGCCAAATTTAAATTTGGCCCAGTAGTTTCAGCGAAGAAAATATTTGTAAAAGTTAACGACGACAATGATGATGGACGCCGGACGCCAAGTGATGAGAAAAGCTTACTTGGCCCTGTGGCCACATGAGCTAAAAAGACATTTCTAATTACAGGGTCAATTACAGGAATTGGCAAATAGACTATTGGAATGATGTTTTAAACTACAGATACAGAAGGCAAATTTTGTCATACGGGACCACACCCCTAGCTCAAGGTACACAACAGAATTCATTAGTGAGAAATTTTCCCGAAAGTGA
Organism: Mytilus galloprovincialis; assembly: GCF_965363235.1. Classification (NCBI taxonomy): domain Eukaryota; kingdom Metazoa; phylum Mollusca; class Bivalvia; order Mytilida; family Mytilidae; genus Mytilus; species Mytilus galloprovincialis. The sequence goes on along the minus strand of NC_134845.1, from coordinate 73,545,351 downwards.
AAAGGAATTGGGAGTTGTAGATACAAGCTCTGTATTTTTTTTTTTTCATTTACTTTTTATGAAGTCTATTTCTGTGTATATATAGTAAGTTATCATAGTTGCATACTGTACATATATTATTCATTTTTATGACTGTTGGAAAAAAAAGTAAAATCAGAAATTTTTTATTCAATATTTAATACCTCAACATAAAACAAAAGTAACACATCTATAAATTCTTTGATAAAAATTCCTTTCATTTTCATCCTATTACAAAATCAATGATTCAACTCAAAAACTCAAACTTTAACATACAAAAATAATAATAATAATAAAAGAAAGAAATATGATTTTCCTGCTGAAATCTTCTTTATTTGGCTTTAAACCAAAGTGATAAAACTACAAAACAATAAAGACTAGCAGAATTATATAAAAACAAGAATGTGTCCATAGTACACGGATGCCCCACTCGCACTATCATTTTCTATGTTCAGTGGACCGTGAAATTGGGGTCAAAATTATAATTTGGAATTATAATTAGAAAGATCATATTATAGGGAACATGTGTACTAAGTTTCAAGTTGATGTAACTTTAACTTCATCAAAAACTACCTTGACCAAAAACTTAAACCTGAACTTCGCACTATCATTTTCTATGTTCAGTGGACCATGAAATTGGGGTCAAAACTATAATTTGGCATTAAAATTAGAAAGATCATATCATGGGGAACATGTGTACTAAGTTTCAAGTTGATTGGACTTCAACTTCTTCAAAAACTACCTTGACCAAAAACTTTAACCTGAAGTGAACGGACGGACGGACGCACAGACGAACGGAGGCACAGACCAGAAAACATAATGCCCCTCTACTATCGTAGGTGGGGCATAAAAACATGTGCACACTGCCGTTAAATAGTAACAACATATATCACTAACATTACAGTTTACTCTCAACTGCCATCACACAAAAATAAAGAGGTTGGTTCATGCCAATATTACAAAATTAGAAAGACAGTTCAAATCCAGGCTCTTTCCCTATTGCCAACTTGCTCTCAATTTTTCAAAAAGAGTAAAAACAACCATGTGCAAAGTGTGTGCCAAATTGACTTTCACTTATGATTATATGTCATCAGATTGTCAGGCATATTTTATAACTGTTTCCCTTCAGTCTGGGGTATAAAAATTCAAGCAGGAATTTTCGTAACAAATTCACTGAAAAGTTTTATTAAGGTATAACTACTGGAATTTGAGGATCAACTCAATTTGAAAATAGGACATAAAAATGTATTGGTCTCAATAACAGATGTCTTCAAGGGGAATAACAATTCTTACATTGACACGTCCTTTCCCTGGAAGTGATACTGTATTATTTATTTTGTATTATACGAAACACAAGCAATTTTCTTGATATTTTCAAAATAGTGAATTCTTCATTGATCACAAGGGACACCAAAGGAACCCAACTGGAAATATGGAATCTTAAAACAAGTTGTTCTAAAATTTATTCTTTTCTTTTTGTTTAAAAGACCTTGGTAAGTCTATTTGGCTAGATACAAGATCTTCCAGCAAAGGCCCTTATTGTTGGAAAAAAAGCAAAAAATTTATACAAGCATTTCTATATAATCCAGTCATAAAACATGTACCGGTAATGCATATTTACTACAATACCATAGTCTGCATCTTTTAACAGTACATAGTCAATATTAATTCTATAACTAAAATATTTTGGACACTATTCTGTGTACTTTTTAATGATAATATTTGATAAATTAATGTCATTTAACAGGCTTATTATCTTGCCTCAATGACTATTTGTTTATGGAAAAGTTTTAATATTAGCATACTCCTCTCAGAACTCTTTATTCCTGCCAAGTACAAAGGAATCTTAATTGGTGTTAGAAGATATGACAATGTCTGCTAGTGACTGAGATGTGTGTATTGTCGATTTTTTAAATGCCTTCTCCTGGCTAAGTAGCTTTTCCTGAAAGAATGAAGGGAAATTTTCTGATAAATTCCTTGAACTTGTCTCAACTGTATTTTCTTGGTTTGCAAACTTCACCTTTTTGATGACTTTTTGTTCTCCATAGATACCAGATTGATATTTCAAAGACAGATCATCCTTTTTTGTATTCTGCAATGTACCAAATGATTGGGTTTGATTCAGCTGTACATTTTTCTTGATTATATTTATTCTCTTTACATCAACTGATATCCTGTCTGTACATGACTTTTTATAGGATGACTCCATCAAGGAAGACCCTGCTTTTCTTTTTTGAGTACTTAATGCCCGACTTGTTGGAATAATTTGGTTGTCATCATTTCTCTCAGAAATGTTTTCAGAATTAACAGCTTCCTTTGAAGACAAAACTTTATTACTAGGTAAAAAGTTAGCATTTTGTTTTGGCAGATCATATGATCCTGTCTTAACTTCATCAGATTGTTTTAGCAGCACATATGATCCTGTCTTAACTTCATCAGATTTTCCAATTATGCATCTTTCTTGTTTCTTTTTTCCTTCATTATTTGAAGCATCTCCACTATTTGATATAAAGGAAAGGTAACTCTGGATGAAATTTCCTCGACCCTCATTACCTCCCCTTTGAATGCCTAGGTGTTGATTTTCCTTGTTTCCACTATCTACATTCTTAGGTTTGCTCATGATCTTGCCATCATTGGTCAAATAAGATGCATCACAAGTTAGTGCATTCATCTAAATATGAAAGTAAACAAATGAAATCAATACAATAACATGAAAATTGTAGTGCATATATTTTATTTTCTAATTTAAAAAAAAAATGTTTTTTTCCCACTAGAATTCTTTTTTTAATTCATTTCTATCTTAACATGAATTAAGATAGTGCTTTCATATCTTTGGCTATTTTTGTTGTTTAATTATGCAAAAAAAAAAATCTTTATTTTAATTGAAACAAAATAAAATAACCCTGCCCTATCACTGTAGCATTGCAGAAACACAATGGGTCCACAACAACAGTTTTGAAATTTCATGGATTATGTGTGGATGATTTTTTTTTTTTTGTGTTTAAGTTCAATGACCTCGAAAATTCATCATTTAATTAGTGGAATTCAACATCATTACAACCCAGCTAAATAAATTCTTATATCTTAAAACTAAGTGAAATAAATATGCTAAATATTGTTAATTGAAAAAAAAATGACTTTCCAGGCTGTTTGGTTGTTTTCTAAAGCCTCTATAATACAATGTTGCTCAATTTGCTCTGATAAAATTTCAATTATAGTTTCCAATCTTTTACTGTTGTCCATGTATTCGTTTATCCACCTAATCTTTGACTTACACTGCTTACATCTTTCTTTGGTTGTTTTTCAGACCAATGACTTAAACTGTTCTCTGATGGAAGACTACTCTGGTATTGGCAGTCAGATTGAGATTTGGAATTATTTACCTCTGATGAATGTTTCGGTGTCCACTTAGTTTCTTTGTGTTTTGCTTTGCTTTTGGTTTTTTACAGATCTTCCTTTCTTAAATGAACCTGATGCTCCCCAGTTTGTGCATTGTATTAACGTTCCATTTCTCAATCCAGCATTAAGGGCCAATTTCAACTTGTTATTTTCAGATTTTCCATTAACAGCTATCTTATAATTTGCTATAATGTATTTCAGAATAGCCTGTCTTGAACATCCACCTCTGATCTTTAAACTGTTTATAGCATCTTGTATCATCTCTCTGAAAGGTGGGTGATCATATTGATCATGTTTCAGCTTCTTTACCTGAAATTAAAAAAATAATTTTAATCTTTCCGTACTGAACTGTTTTTAGTTATTCTACTAAAGGTGGTACCAAACACCTTCACTAAAATCAATTTGGCTCGTTTAATTTCCATAAAGTTTTGAAAAAATATTTACTTTGATCGTTTGATAAAAATATAAAAATTTCAAAAACCTTGAACCACACACTTTATTGTACAATTGCATTGAACATATAGCAGTTTGACTAACTCAACTTTTGATCATTAAGAAGCTTAATATTTACTTAACAATAGAATGTCATTAAAACTTCCAGCTGATTTTTACAGAGTTATCTCCCTGTAGTGTTATGTACCACCTTAAACTTGATTTTTTGGTATGCTAAAACCATCCAGCCTGCAGATATCATTTTGAAACCACATTTTACATTTAAAAACTTAGGCTTTTTAACAATTGTCAATCTTACTGAAAAACTTTTTTTACACAGAATGTCATTGTTTCAATTTAATAATTGTCAAAGTCTCTAATAACTAGAGGCTCTCACCTGTATCTACTGTGATTTGGGAAATCATGTATAATAATTGAGACCAAGTTTTGTATAAAGTTTGGCCCAGCAGTTAAATAAAAGCAGGTCATTCACCCCAGCGTAGTCTGATTATAGTTACTGAAGACCCCTTTTCATTATTTAAATTAGTGTTGTGACCATTTAAAATTGTTTTTAAACAATTTTCCCATAGACTTCTATAAAGTAAACCCCTATGTTCTTTTTTAAGCCATGGTGGCCATGTTGGTTGGATGGCAGGGTCATTATATACATTGCATTATTTGCATCTATAAAAACCTTGCAATAATTTCTGAATTTGATTATCTCCCCTCAGACAACCTGTAGGACTTGGATTATATTCCCTTATGCCTATTTGTAGATAGTGACCTTCTTAGACTACTACATGAAAAGAAGATGTATAGTCAAACCTGTTTAAAGAGACCACTTAAAGTCATATGAAACGAATGACCGATGAAAAATAATGTTAATCCAATTCTTGAACCAATGCATACATATATCATAAACTTCTGTGCACGCTTTTATCATTTTTTTTCGCATAAATTTCGTATAATCATCATTTTTTTCTCTCTCTGTCGGTTATTAAAGTTTGTGTTTTGAAGCCAAAGTTTAACGATTGTCAACCTTTGGAAACAATCAACAAAGAGCATAGATATTGAGCATGTGTTTATAACATGTACAATCAGATAATGGTTTATTTCAGTGACAGATCCATGCATATTGCGATTACCGGATTTTTACGAGACAGGTCACGCTAAGGTCACTTTGTATACAAAAAATATGTCGTAGAATTGCCTCCTGGAAGCAAGCAATTAAAAAAAAGTAAACTTCTTCTGAATGTGGACAAATTTAAGAAATTTTTTTCAGAAAAAAGTATTTGTACACAAGTTTAATAATGAAAACTATCCATTTTGTTATAAAAAACATATGCTTCATTTTTTTTAATTTGAGGTTTCATTTGACTCTAAGGGAGATCAAACAAGTGGTCTCTTAAGACAGGTGATCTTTTAATAAACGGTTCAATTTATATGAAATGTACTACAGAGGGATCTACAATTGGTGGTTTTTAAGACAGGTTTTTGCTTAATACAGGTTGTCTCTTAAGCAGGTTTGACTTTATTCATATATCCAAGAATTTGAAATTTATTTGCACACTTTAAGTAGATTTTTTCAACCTGTTTTCTCTGCAACTCTGTTCTTGGTTCAATGGTGACTGACTTGTGATTTCCCAACTCAGATAAATCAACTTGATGTTCAGGCAATACTGAATTATCATTGCAAGCATGATCCAACTGTTTCCTTGCTTGGTTGAAGTCTTGTTTACTACTCTGCAAAAATTAAATGATGCATCAGTCAACTTGGTAAGCTCCTTCAGAAGAATTGCCATTTATCAAGACAATATAAAAAAGAAGATGTGGTATGATTGCCAATGAGACAACTGTCCACAAGAGACCAAAATGACACGGACATTAACAACTATAGGTCAGTGTAGAAAGGAATCATACCATTTTGCACTTTCAAGGAAAAAATGTCTAAAGACAGATCAAATATTATTAAAGAATGTGCCTGCAACCATGTTTTCATTCCAAATTAGAACAACTGCAGAGCTTTGTAGAAGATTTAAATCTAATTTGGTCAAGAGTAAAAGGACCGTTTCATAAATTCTGCCAACTTTGCTTCTATTGATAAGTACCAGTAGTTGTAGAAAATAAAAGGAATTTCTCCACATAATTTCACTGGTAATTTAAGTGCAATCAGTTGTATATGATACCAACCCATCATTCAAGTATAACTTAATCAAGAGGCTCTCAAAAGCCTGTAGCTCACCTGAATTAACTGTTGATTTTGAAATGATGTAAATAAAATCATAATTTATTTGAATAAGATACTTTTGATTAGATTAGATATTATAATAATATTTAAGGTAATAACAAAAAAATACAAAAGTTCCTTTAAATTAATAAGTCTTGGGATATTTGAAGGCAGATAAATAATAACCTATTACGACAAAAGAGATGATTTCAGCTTTCCAATTGTGAACTTTCCATTTCTAAGTAGCAACATTCCAGCAGCACCTGCATACGGGGTATATATCTCCCAATTGATACGATATTCCTGTGCTTGCATTTCCTATCATGATTTTCTTGATAGAGGGTTGCTGCTCACAAGGAAGCTATTAAACCAAGAGTTCCAAATGGTGAAGTTGAAATCATCCCTTCGTAAATTTAACGGACGCCATCACGAGTTGGTTGACCGTTATGGAATAACCGTTTCACAAATGATATTGGATATGTTCCTTACGTCGTAACTACAATCCCCTTCCCTTTTATGAATGTGACCTACCGAATTAGACTATTTACCGTATTTGTTATCACATAAGCAACACCATGGGTGCCACATGTGGAGCAGGATCTGCTTACCCTTCCGGAGGACCTGAGATCACCCCTAGTTTTTTGGGGGGGTTCATGTTGTTTATTTTTTAATTTTCTATGTTGTGTCATGTGTGCTGTCTTTTTCATTTTTAGCCATGGCATTGTCAGTTTATTTTAGATTTACGAGTTTGACTGTCCCTTTGGTATCTTTCGTCCCTCTTTTACACATTTTAACCAGATGTCAGATTTGCTCTAAATGCTTAGGTTTCAGAAATATAAGCCAAAACATGCATTTTACCCTTATGTTCTATTTTTAGCCATGTCTGCTATCTTGGTTGGCGGTTTTGTAAAAGATAACAATAATTTATGAAAAACTGACTCACTGTAAAGGGCAATACTTCCTAAAAGGGTCGATTAACAATTTTGGTCATGTTGACTAATTTGTAGATCTTAATTTGCAGAACATTATTGCTGCTTACTGTTTATTTCTATCTTTAAAAATATTTAAGATAATAAGGCCAACTAAAATTAATTAGTAGATTTTCATCCAAATTTTTGAAAAACATGGGGCGGGTGGGAGGATTTTATTTTTTAAATTTTATTTCATATGAAACCCTTGTCACAAGTTCTTCATACCGCGGGGTATATGCTAGTGGAAAACAAGCTTGTATAATGTATATACATGTTGTATAAGGAATCTGACACTATTTTTTAAACTCTTAAATAAAAATCCCTGATTGGCAACCACTGTTATACATGTAATTGCCGCTTTAGAAACCTATTTATAATATACATTAAAGGGAAGAGAAATGCTCTCTTCAGTTGGACTAGACCTACACCAAATTTATTTTGCTTTCTAAGCAATGGTTTGTAGTCCACATAAAATCAATAAAATGTATTGGTACAATTGTATGCAACACAAGTATTATGAGTACAAAATGAAATGTAAACTCAGTGTGGAAAGTAATTATGTGATGTAAAACATGAACTTAACCAAAAAGTAGTTTTTTAATGACTAAATTGAGGGTATTGGGACAGTTACAGAGGGTGTTTGCTGTTTGTCAACAAAAACAACAGCCATGGGTAAATATAAGGAAATTAAAATGCGTGTTTGTCGACTTTTTTTCTCAATATACAGTCATAAATCAAACAAATTCGTGCTTGTGTCAATTTCTTTAATCCAGTCATGTTTTTTGTACCAATTTGGTCTACGATTCTTGCGCTTTGGATATCATTTACAGTCCAAATTTCCTGACACAAAGTCATCGTATAAATAAAGAAAAAAACACGGTTTTCTATTCACTTGTGACTACCGCAATTTGCGTTAAATGACAAGGCTGCGTTTTACTCGTTACTCGAATATTTCATGCCCTTCTCGTTATCAATCTCTATTCTCGGTAGATGTTGTCATAATAGAGCAGCAGAATATTTCGACTCAATCATATCGTTATTAGATTACTCGGAGAAATACAAAAACGAAATTTGAAACAGGAAGTGTTGAATGAAACGAAATTATCGATGGTTCCCGGTAACGGACATGATAAAATCCGGAAATCGTATTTTTGTTAAATAAAAAAAAATCGGGGCGGGACGATTTCAGAGGGGCGGGCGGGGATGAAAATCTAGCAATTAATTTCAATTGGCCTAACCAAAAACTGCAAAATTTCTTAAAAAATACCAATTCAGGGTCAACAACTTGTCTGTTTTGTCTAAAAATTTCAGGGCAGATAGATTTCAACCTGATAAACATTTAAACCCATGTCAAATATCTGCTCTTTAGTTTCAGAGATATAAGCCAAAAACTTCATTTTACCCTAGTTCTATTTTTAGCTGTTTTGGCCATCTTATTTATAGGGGGGGAATCATCGTACACATTTTTTAAACTAGAAACCTTAATGAGGATAGTGGCCAAGTTTGATTAAATTTCGCCCAGTAGGCCAGGTGACTTAAAAATGTGAGGATCAAGTTTAAGGGTTCTTCAATACACTATTCTTGCCAAGAATGGGTAAAAAGTGAAGTACTTTCAAAAAAAAAAGATGGGTGAAAATTTAAATGTTAATTGCCAACTGATGCCATATGATAGCAATATAGCTCATAACCTTTCAGACTAGGTGTGATTAAAAAGATTAATATTACTCTTGAGCGAGAAACAGAACAAATTTCTCATCCTACAGAATGACTTCATACAATTATGCAAATACTACTGGGGCGGGGGGAGTGGGAGGGGAAGGGGTTTAAAGTCTACTGCATGATTTTTTTTGGTGATTTCTGTTATCCTTTTACATGTTAAGGAGAGAAAGGCAAAAACTCCAGCCATTAAAATAGTTCTAAGATATGTTTATCAAAATTATCTTACTATGTCATCAACAGGTGGATAAAACAATTCAACATATATAGTTTTGAATCTATCAATCCATGCAAGAGATCCAGGAAAATTTTCAATTCTTCTTTCTTTTGCAATATTCTTTGCATTCTCCAGCAGCAGATACTGGTTTTCAACGAGTATATTCAGCTTTATATTTTCCTCAACATACTTCTTTAACTCAGACTCTACATCTTGAAATGTTGATCCATACTGTACATTGAAGTAGCTTTCTACTGTTTTAACACGACTTCGTATAATATGTCTTAAATATTCAGAAGAAATTCCAAAATTTTCAGCAATTAGTCGTCTTGGTTGTTCCCCTTTGTGGACTTCTTCCAAAATTTCCATTTTCTTTTCCAACGATAATCTTGGTTTATGTTTAACCATTTCCTTCTGAAAGTATAACATTCAACTTGATCACAATAAAAAAAAATCCTTATAAAACAAGAATGTGTCCATAGTACATGGAAGCCCCACTCGCACTATCATTTTCTATGTTCAGTGGACTATGAAATTGGGATCACAACTCTAAAATTAAAAAGACCATATCATAGGGAACATGTGTACCAAGTTTCAAGTTGATTTGACTTAAACTTCATCAAATACTAACTGGACCAAAAAAGTTTTATCCTGAAGCGGGACAGACAGACGAACGAACAGACCAGAAAACATAATGCCCCACAACTATCATAGATGAGGCATAAAAAAGCCTTTTGGTGGTGTGATCCAAAAAATTAAACTGTAAAATTATAATATCATTGGAGTACTATTTCACAAGCCACTAAGTTTCCAGCTATAAAGGAAAACTAAATGTTCATAAGATTATGTGTTGCTCACCAAGAATCTTTATATGGTCAATGTCAATATTTAATAGCCAAAAAAATCACAAGATGTCGCTTAGATATTTCGTGTATTATATCGAACAGTTTATACACTTTTAAAACTGACACCATTGAACTGAAGACTTTACGCTGTAAGAGTTATCTCCCCAAACACTGTTTTTCTTCTGTCCACTACTCCTTCACAACCGTAAAAGATTACCAAATTGCTCAGCACGTCTTAAGGATTAGGGTGACCATTTGGACCACAGCTATCACGAGACTCAATATGAGTTATTCCCCCTTATGCATTTGATAAGTGCCTAGGGTCTTTTGATTTGAGGTCCTTGGTCCAAAAAATGAAAATAGGTCAAGGTCAAAGGTCAAGGTCATAGACAATAAATAGGAGTTTTAGGCTCCTCTTATATTGAAACTTATGCGTAAACTGATATAACTCATAAACCATACATATTCAAGTCCTAAAGGCCTTAGTTTATGACCTTGAAATTGAGGTCAATGTCAGGTTAATTGGAGGTTCTAGATTTTGAACTTTTCTTCAAATTCATATTTATACATGATAAAGCCATAGCACTCTGTGCTTTAGGTTACCAACCAAATGACTTTGAAAAAGCAAACACATATATTTAGGTACAAAATATTAAATTTAACTGGAATCACCTGAACACTGTAGTTGACTCTTCTAGTACGCTTTGGAGGTTCTATAAATGTGTCGTCCACTTTTTGTTTGTTTCTATAGTCCTCCCCCTCAAAATGATAGATATCAATCTCTGACGTATCCATGGTGAATGATCTAAGGTTCTGATCACTTACACTATCCATCTTCTCTTTTATCTCTTCAGTCTGAAATCATTTTAAAGAACAAAAAATTATGGATCGGTTTATTTTGTAAAAAACAATTTTTGATTGATTCAAGACATATTGTACTTTTAATAAAACTTTGGTTATACAAATTTTGGATACAACCTATATGACTATATATACTTTGTTGAACACTCAAATTTGTGGATTGATATACCCATTTAATTCCTGCAAATTAAGATTTCAATGAATAATACTTAGCATAATACTGCATGTGGATTCATTGATTTTGTTGGATACTTATCTCATGGATTTCGTTGTTACAAGTGAACCACGAAATAAAATATTCAACGAATGACAAAACTTATATTGGCCTGTATGTAGACTTTATCAAAACCACGAACTTAAATATCCACGAACATGCAAGTTTTCCCTCATCCACGAAAATAAATGAATCCATAATACATCATTCTTTGCAGACTGAAAATGCCTTTTTTGTATACTGAAATGGAGTACTGTTGATCAATCCCAACAACAGTACAAAATTTGAAGTATTGAACCAAATCCTACATTTGTGTGGAGTTTCAAGCAAATGTATCCAAGCATACTGATTACTCATTCAGTGTACAATGTGCAAAAATTCAACTAAAATCTGATAGTTGAGATTCTGCAACTTTTACATGACAATCCAGAAAAACTTTCACAATGAAAAAATACATGTACTTTGATAAGTCATTCATAAATCTAACAAGAAAATCCCAATAATTTTGTATGCAAGGTTAAACCCTTTATCTGGTACAATTTAGCTTGATGACAGATAAGAGATATACATCTATTAAAATTTTAAATATGTGTAAAATTTGTTATTATTACCTATGAAAACAACGATTATCATTCTTTCAATGGTCTTTTATACTGTAGGATGCTTTTCAATTTCATCTCATTGCAGTAGTTGCCCTTTGATTAGATTGTAGCTAAAAAATCACCTTGTTCAAAATACCATTGATAGCCTATAACTATTCTCAACTTTTTACTGCAGGAAAGGTTTGTACCCTTTTTTTCTCCCTATGCCAAAATGATATCAATATCATCATAATAATTGTCCTTACCCGTTTCTCTCCCTTTGCCAAAATGGTCTCAATATCATCATCATTGATATCAGTGTCTTTAGAAGCAGCTATTCGGCTGGCTCCATGTTTGATCATGTTCAGAACTTCTCCTTTTCCTAGTTTATTGGAGCTGTCTGATAATCTACCTACAATCATTCAATGGAATTTAATAATAAACAGCATTTTCATTCCATGGAATTTAATAACAAACAGCGTTTTCTTTAGCTAGATTGCTGCAGAGAATGAATTTGATTCCGCAAAGCAATGGCATTAGATTCTCATTTTGAATTGTTAAACTGCTAGTTCAAAATTTTTATACTTATTCTTAAGTCATTGGAGTTCTGACATGCACATCTTACAATATAGTAAGCATGCTTTAATAAATCCTTGCCAATTTAACAAATATTATTTATCCCATATTCTAATTAACTTTTGAGCTTGAACTGTAGGGTGTTGCAAGGTTAAAAAGACTTTGATCTTAAAAAAACTATTCATACAAAGAAGCCTTGGACATAATGTAATATCCAAAGATAAATACAAATGTTGAAATTAAATAGCAAAGCTTAAACATGTAAATTATCCTTTTAAAATTTCAATTCACCATATTTGTGGTAAAAATGAAATGTGCATATGCTTGTGCAACTGCATACCAAAATCAATCAATGTGGATTATAGTAAATGTCTTCCTAATTAATGGATGGGCTTATCACTTGCTCTTGATTATGGAATTATATCTCAAAATATGTTTGTAATTTAATACCTTGCTGTATAACTATATGGTCAAGTCGCAGCTTTTTCTCAGCTCTTTCAAGTATTTTCTCTTCCACTGTTTGTTCTGTAACAAAGCGTAGGACCCTGACTTGTTTGGTCTGGCCAATTCTGTGTGCCCTGTCCTGAATAAAGAATAAAAGGCTTATTATAAAAGTATCGTGCTTTTCATTTGTAATGTAAACGGAAACAGTAGTTTGCAAGAAAAGATTTGTTTAAGCCAGAAAAAAAAGAATGAATGCATTTTCTGCTTAGCACATTTAAGTTGTAAGTCAAACATTCCTCAACAGCAAGCATGTGTCTGACAGAAAGTAAATTTATCCCCTTTGACAATTCGCCGTTTCAGAATGTAATGCATTCTGGGTAATATTTTGAAAAGCGTACACCAAAACGTTGTGATTGGTTAAAAATGTCATAAACAATGGAAATTGAGACAATGACGTAGACGTTATTTTCATTTTGGGGTACAAACAATGAAATTACCCATGATGCTTTAGATTTTGAAACGGCCAATCTATCATATGGAAATCAGCAAACAGGAAGTAGGTGTCTGATATATTCAAAAAGCTCACATGTTACAACTCATCACATTTTCCATCATGGGGCCATACCTTCCAAATTATGAAGGAATAAAATCAGCACAAGGTCATTTTCAGCTTGGGATTCTATGGTTGGATGAGTTTATTTCTTGAAAAGTTAAATGAAACAATTTAAATTGTTTTTTTTTAAGTGACTTATTTAATTACAAATAAAATCTCTGACTTTCTATTTGAAGAAATCATTCAAAACTTACCATGGCTTGTAAATCCACCTGTGGATTAAAATCAGAATCATAAATAATGACGACATCTGCTGTTGCTAAATTTATTCCCAATCCACCAGCTCGGGTACTCAACATAAAGATGAACTTTTCACTACCAGGTGAATTAAATTCGTTGATCGAGACCTAAAATAAAAGCCATTTTGGATTAATTATCTTTTTTGTCAAAACATTGGTCTGACTTATTTGAATTTTGCTCTTATTTCTTGCTTGAAGTCCTGCATGCAAATTTAAATTTTGGAGTACAAGTCTGTGGATTATATAACCCTAAATACAGTTTGCATGACAACTTAAAGATATAAGTTTTCAGCCCAACAGGAAGGAGAGCACCAAAGGAGCTAAAAACGTATTACAATCTGCATAGTTAGATGAGGCTGGATGGTTTATTAAAGAGACTTGACTTGTAGTTGCTGAGAAAAATGTGGAAGGATTAATGTGGAATGGATAAGCTGACAGACAGGCAAACAGAGTTAAACCAGTAAACTTTCCATGAAAGTGACAATGTTAGGATTTGGCCATACTTTTTCTAATGACCAAAATTGCAAAGGAGTAGGTCCAGTAAGACCCCTTTTTGGCCCCAAAATTAAGCAGTTTTACAAAATTGTTAAAACTGCAAAATTTTAGTTATTTATTGGACAGTAGAATGCTACTGCTACATTAATATGGACTGTTTTTGACATCACAATCCACATATATCGGGTACTAGCGCCATTAAGTCATGCTAAATTACTGAAATCTTCACAATTCTAGCATTTTAGTCAAATTTTACACGGTTTCCGTGTAAAACAAAAGTGGCCGCATTCGTGTTCATCCTTAATATTAAAATGTAAGTTGTATTTGATGATAATACATAACATATATAAAGGTTGAGGATGAACACGGATGCGGCCACTTTCATTTTTGACAAAAAACATCCGAAAAGTGACATTTTTCGGCTTATTTGGTAGATTTTTTCATATTTGAGCTTGAATCGGATCGTTTTTAATGCCTAATCAGTTAAAATCTTTCTCATAAACTAATTGAATCAAATGAAATAGACACTTAAGTTTTTAAAAAGTGGTCAAAATCTTTTGTCAGATGAACCTGAAATTTGAGGCCAAAATCGGTCCTTACCGGACCTACTCCTTTACTGCAACAAACTACAAAATTAGGCCAATGCAAACATATCCAGGTATTTAACCATTCTACACTCACTGTTCTTTCTGCATGTGAAGTTTTCCCATCAAGTCTACAAAACTGGTATCCTTGCCAGAACAAGTAATCTTCTAGAATGTCTAGTACCCGTGTCATCTGACTGAAGATCAAAACTCTAGAACCTAAAAATATATGCTAAAATATATATAGACAAATATGCTGTCACTCAATTATGAACCAAATACATGACCAGTTCTACTTTTGAAAAATGACATTTCAATTTTCCTGAAATGGTCGTGTCTTTAAGGCACATATGATGACCACCCCTACAGCAATTTTCATTGTTTTTGTCTTTGTTTGTATGGTATATTTTCTCCAAGGAGTAAATTTGGTGTTTAGTGTTCATTGTCTGTTGTTTTTTCAAATGTTTTTGGTAAATATGTGAAATGAAGTTTTTAAATATCCCTCAAACACAATTGGTCAAAAGTTCTTAAAATTGAGAACTAACCATTACTGAATTCAATTCCAGAAACAGGACTTCAAGTAGAACTATACACATATACTTGAGTCTCTTCAAAATTAGGCAATGTTTTATCTCTATGTGATACTTAAATTAAGCAACCTACCCCGACTCTTTAATTTTGGTAGCAGTTTATGTAGGACTGACATCTTTCCACAGTTTAACACAAGGTGCATACCAGTTGTATACGGTGGACCTACAATAATTATTCTTACAAAACTAGATCATGAATAAATGCACATCTAATTGACATGTGTACATTTTCTTTCCTTGAATATATCCCAATACAAACATTGTGCCCATTTTCTTCAATTGTGCATTTTAATACTGAAAATGATTAGAATTTTTCTGGTAAAATGTAGAATTCTAGAGTTGTCCTAATTCTTAAAATTAGAAAATCAGTTGCTTTAGATCAGTTAATCATCTTTTCATAATTTTCACCAATTTTTCTGTAGTGTTGTTTAAGTCCTTGTATGTTGAAAAAATAAGCAATATAAAATTTCATGTACCCAAAAGACTTTATAGTTACTTTTTGTCTTCCAAACGGTTATACCATAGATGCCAACCCCCTTTTGACACAATCAGTAACAAACTATCAAATTTTCCGTATTTTTGAAAAGTTTTCAGTAATCATTCATAAACGTGCATTTACCAATAAAAATTACTGACGAGTGGTTGCAAAGTGATGTACACTAAAATTTGTCATTTAACATGTTGTCTGTAGTATGTATTCCATTCATTAATTGTTCAGATGTTCTCGACTCAAACATTTTTGTTTTGTCAATGAGAAGTAGAGAAAGGGGGAAAGCTACTTAATAAAATGCAAGTTTGCCTCTTCAGAAGTCAGTTAGTTACTCAACAATAGGTTGATAACTCCCGAGAAAGCGGAAGCATTACATTGGCGTTTCCTAAATACTGGACCAGGACAGAAAAGTAATGATAAAAATCCGCGTTTTACAAAATTGAACGTCGATGATTGGGAGTCCGTAACTATTCGACTTTGACCGTAATAGCGTAGTTTTTATCGCAAAATCGGAAAAACTCGGAAAAATCGTAATGGTTGGCATCTATGTTATACCAGCTTATCTACGATTATATCTAATTTGGATTTTCAAAATTTGTGACTTTAAACTACACTGAAAAACAGCACTAATGTAAATAGATTAATTTATATTTTACCCTGTTCAGCTCCAGCGAACAAGTAAGGATGATTACAACATTTCCTCAGTTGCATCAACACATTGAGTAATCTCATCTTATCCACATCACCAGTTCCATTATTAACTATATCTATGTCTTTCATCAATATGTTTGTGTACCTATAAGTTTCAGAATATCAATTTGTTGATCAGACTTTTCTATCAAACAACTTATTCATGAACATCACTTTGAACTGGGGATTTTTAGATCTTCTTGGGATAACTATCTTAATATTTCTAATCTTGATTTTTTTTTACTTTCTGGAATTGGCTGTATAGATATATAGACAAATATTTCTTTTGATATACACATTCAAAATTACATCTGCAATAAAATCTAATTTTTCCAAAATGCGCATGTTTCTTTTTTTTTTTGGTCTGTATTTTTTTATTCTCAAATAACATACCATTCTCTTTGCATGCTACTTAATCCAACAAATATTTTTTTCTCCTTTTTAGGCAAAAGCTGTTTCTCAACATCTGATTTGATTATCTTCTCAAAAGGAATGGTCTTAAAATCTGTATTACAAGAAATATTATAGATAGAATAAATACAATTTATGGGATACATAAGAAATCTGGGAAACCTTAAATGTAAATAAATATGATCTTCAATGTATCATATATACACAATTTTTCATCAGTAATGGCTCACAAGTATTATCAGGAATTTTCTCAAATTTAAACATACAATCCAATTTCAGTAAAAGAATGACTTACATCATGAAGACGTTTAATCAATTCTTCGTCACTCAAGCTATTTGTAGTGGAAAACCAAGCATCGAAGTCCTACAAAATAAATACAGATCTTTATAAAAAAATGTTGCTGAAAATTTAGAAGATTTCGAAATGCATTAAGGGGGTTCGCGGGTCTAAATCATTTATATAGGATTTCTTTATATTTTTCTATAAATGAACTTTATCTTATAGTTAATAGAAAAATAAAATAAAAAAATGGGGTCACCGTTCATTTGCGCTCACAATCTGCCTTCGAAAGAAGCATACATCTTTGTAAAAAGGTTAATTTTCTGTTGAACTAATAGGAGAAATAAAGGTAATATCGAAATAAAAAAAGAAATTTATTACAGAAATCGCTCAAATTTTACAATAATTTAGTTTAAGTACAGCATATATCGAAATTATATTAAAAAATATAGGTCACCGATGAGTTAAAAGAGATATTTCAATTTTAAATCCAAAACATGGCATTTTTCCACCAAAGGGAGATAATTTGGAACTTTTTCAATGATGTTTACATCTTAAAAGTCATCTGGGGCCAACACGAATTAATTGTTTTGAATGTTTTTTGTACCATATGATAAAGTAACAACTACAAAAGGTAATAAATAAAATTTGTAATGAAAAACAAATGTTTATTTTTTTTCTGAAATTTTTATACTCTCGAGCCTCCTTAATGCGAAAATGTTTTTTTAACAGGAGCTATATAATTATGGATAAAGCTCATGAGGTTTGATAAGATTCCTATCCTACTTTATAGACTAAGAGTCAATATTTTCTCCACATACAGTTTACCTACAGTGGAGACTTACTTATGGGTAACAATCTTGACTGGATATAAAGCCCTCTCATGGTCATTCAGTCATAGATGAAGACCATGACTGCCAATTTAAAATCTAATAAGTTCTTTCTTGACCAGCATGTTTAAAAAGTTGTGATGCTACAAAATTGTATGTCCCTAGCACAACAAATATAAGATCTTGGCTACATGCAAAGTACCCTAAATCATTAAATGAGTATATTTACCGGTTACCGTAGTAACCAAAATAAACAGCCCTATAGACTGTGTTGTGTGTGTGGGTTTTTTTTTTTTTTTTTTAATTTGTGTGTTGAGTTAGTCTAATGTGTATGTTTTGCTAAATGTATTATTTTCTAAAGTATAATAAAACTAAACCCATAGAAAAGTTGACATGGTCGAACATTGAATTTCATGGTTCACCTATACCACCAAATTATTTAAAATTGGGATCACTCAAAGGGGTTGTCATTAGGGGGTTCCAATCCTGGATCCCGCTTACTGTTTTGTCAGATTCCCGTTTCCCCCTTACACTATGTACTTAAGCAATTCTCATTTTTTTGTCATTTCCCAGGGTTCCGCTAGACTTAATTTCCCGTTTTCACGACACGATAATTTGACTTTCACGTGTCACACATACAAAAAATCGGCATTCTAATGCAATTAGTTTGTAACGATAATTTTCATTGGACGTTGATAAATATTTTGAGGGGTTAGATTCCACGTTCTACCAGTCCGTAACTAAGAAAGCCACCATTTTGAATTCCGATTTTTTTTGGATATGTAATTTCTCAAAAAATTAACAAGATATTCTCATTTTGAGCCTCAAAATCTTCTTTTTGTCGATATTGAAACCATTATGAAGCGTACGAAAAGTAAAAATACGTTTAGAATTCATGTTTGACATCCAGATTAAACACATGACGTCACACTGTTAAGATGCTAAAAACAATGCGACAGTTTCGCGGACTTTTTCATTAATGCCATTTTTAAGCCAAAAAATAACATTTATTTTAAGATGCGGCATTAGAATGGAGATAACTGTATTGTATTTTAAGCTTGGCCTTCGTAAAACTTGAGGTCACTCTTAGACCCAAATGAGACCCACCTCAAATTATATAACAACCACAGTATATATTTAAGTACTTAAAGTATATCTAAATGAACTGTAAAAAAGACTGTGAATATTGAATTTACATATAACCTGAAATTATCATCATTAATTTAACACAAATCAAGGGGAACAATTCTGCAACATCATGCAAAGGAATATAATCAATAAATACCCCAGCTGAATGAAAAACATCAGGTAATAGAAAATTCAGCAAATTGAATGCCCATAACTCATGCAAATTATTCTATAATGGGGTTCCAGTCAGCAACAATCTGTTGGTTGAAGCTATGCTTCGAACAATCTCTGATAGCTGAAAATACACAACACTGTTAATATTGGGCATTATGTATTACTTTTATTGCAATGTTGTTAATAGAACTTAAACACTTAAAATTTTTTAAGGGTTCCAGGGAACCCAGTGTCTCGCCTACTTTTGCTGTTAATCACACTCAACAAAATGATGAAAAAAATTAATAAAAATATTTCTCTCTATACTATTATATATCTTTTGATTGTCAGAAGCTTTTGTCCAATTTTTGTAAAAATCCAGGATAGTTTAAGAATCTTAAAAATGTTTTAAAAACTTTAACTGCAGACTGTATGAAATGTTAAATGGAAGAAATAATAAGTCCATTTATAAGTAAAATACAGGAAAATTAGATTTTTTTTTCCAAAATTTACTTCTGGATACTATCTTGTGATTAGAAACATGCTTCTGTCCATGTTTGGTAAAAATCCAGGATAGTTTAAGAAAGTTATAAAAATTATAAAAACTTTAACCACAGAGTGAAAGTAATGTTTCCTGGCAGAAAAAAACCAAGTCCATTTAAAAGTAAAATACGGAAAAAGAAAGTTATTAAAATTTCAAAAACTTTAACCAGAGTGAATATTTGTGGACGCCACCGCCGACACCTATGCCAACGGAATGTAGGATCGCTATGTCTTGCTTTTTTGACTAAAGTCGAAGGCTATGTATTCAAACTCTGGAAATTTTGTTAAACAACAACGACTCTGGCATGATGGACACACAAGTTAAGTCAGAATTTCCTTTTACAATCAATAATAATTTCTAATTTGTCTCTCACAAAAAAATTTGAATGTTGATTTCCACTCAATTTTATCAGACTGCATGACATCTTTTAGTTTTCCAGGGTTTTTTCTTTCTTTTCAAGCAATAAGGATTTCGTGTTTGTACGTTTTATTAAAATGTTCAGCCATATAAAATCTGTTTCTCTGTATAACTTCATATTTGTAATTCAAAATCAGAGGTAGACTAGTTTAAGATCAAAGACATTTCAAGATATTGTCATTCTTGATAAGGACGACCTTATTCATACTTAAAACTTAGATATTCCAAGACCAATCTGACCACAATATTATACCTTAGATTTTTCATTCTTTATCCTGTGGGCCTCATCAATAATGAGGTATTTCCACTTAATCTTCTTCAATTCTGTTTTCTCAAGGAGACAAAGTTCATAAGATGTCAGACAGATATCCCATTCTGTTGTCTTCATAACTTTCTTTATCATTTCTTTCTGTAAAATTAAAGAGATTGTTAACTGTAATCATTTATTATTTTTTACAAAAAATATTGTATTACTAGTTTCTATAGACAGAACACAAATATTGATTCCCAATTTAAAATTCAACATATCTCAACTGACATATCAGTTTTGAAAAGGGGGAAGGAGTTACACAAAGCAGAAATGTTGCCCTACAACATTTAACAGTGACCTATCAAACACCCAAACATAATTTAACATATATTATAATTGTTCTTTTGCTTGCAAAATGAATGACCCCCATAAACACTAGACAGCACATTAAATACAGATATTCAATATTTTTGCCAAAATACAGTTGTTGTAAATGATAATTTATTCCATCAAAATATGTCTCCAGTCTAATCAGTCAAACTTTATACCATTTAAATATTATAAATAGCTAACTTCAAATTTATAAGCAATATATATAAATTTGGATTTTTTTTTAATGACAACACAATATCTGTAGGGCTATTATTTTACATGAATATGCATCAATAGGACAGGTCGACAGCAGGTCATGCATTTGATTTTAGTGGACTTTTGCCAAATGGTAGCTAATCTTTAAAAGAATGACTGTAACAAGTAAAATATTCAAAAACAAATAAGTCACCAGTATTTGCTTTTGGATATTTACTGTAGTTGCAGTAATTCTGAAGGCTATTTTGCATGTTGCAATGCCCCACAACCACAATGAGCTGCTGTAGAAAAAAAACCAGATTTTAAATAAATGTACCCTTTCCTCTTTGTAACCAGTCAGACAAAAGATTTTCAATGATGGACACCATCTTTTGAATTCTGCTTTCCATGTGTCCATAGTTGACTTCGGACAAATGACCAGATGAGGTTCAGAAATATTCATATAGTGCTTCATGTATCCAAGTAGAGATATTGTCTGCAGTGTCTTTCCTAGTCCCTGAAAGAAAATAGATAATCTTCTAATAACAGCTAGAATATGTAAACATCCACTTTCAAATTGGACATTTGGAATTTCCCCTTTATCTATTGTAGCTTTGCTGCTGCAAAAATATCACAATAGAACAAAACTGAATATTAAATACGTTTGTTTTATCAAAATAAAAGAACAAGAATTCTTGTGCTTTCAAAAGAGATTACTACTTAGACCTCATACTTATATCTTTATCATGTGCAGAATATTTTTGTATATTTTAGGATTCAAGTTGCAATATTGGCGGGACTTAAACCAAAATCCAGCTGTCCCCAAGCTACTCATTATTTCATTTGTAACCGGAGAGCACGAATTTCATTACAAAATTGCTTGTCTCCACCGGGACTCGAACCCGGTACCTCTGTGTTACAAGGCAGCGCGCTAACCGACTGAGCTAAAGAAGTACTTCCTTAGCTCAACCGCTTACGGCTGACTAAGTATCTACTAAGTTTTTCTAAGGGAAGCAATCCCGTCACACTTCCCCCACCTCAAGAGTCATTATACTCTATAATGATGATATCTTCATCTTTTTCATATTTATATTTTAACCTGGCTAGGTAATTCTTCTAACCGTGGGTTATAATTGTTGGGCGCCAATGTAACCGGAGAGCACGAATTTCATTACAAAATTGCTTGTCTCCACCGGGACTCGAACCCGGTACCTCTGTGTTACAAGGCAGCGCGCTAACCGACTGAGCTAAAGAAGTACTTCCTTAGCTCAACCGCTTACGGCTGACTAAGTATCTACTAAGTTTTTCTAAGGGAAGCAATCCCGTCACACATTATTAAATGAAGGGGGAAAAATCTTTTTCTCGATTTGGAGGTATAGTAATACGGATCAAAGTACTGAAGTACTGAACATCGGATGACCACAAATTCTTGCATGTGGATGGTCAAAAGCACTTGTCTCAGAAAAAAATATCACATATCTCTTTACCTGAGACAAGTTCATGTTTCGATGATAAATAAATGATAGGAAATTCAACTTCACCGTAATAACTGTTATATTGTAGTGATACAAATCACTATACATACACTGCATGGTGGACACTTTTCTGTAAAACTTTGATTTTTCTAAAAATTACATACGAGTTGCAATTCATATTTTCCAGCAAAAACCAATTACAGAGTTACCTGTCCTTGCTGGTATTGTGGCAAAGCGTTCTCCTGCATGCTTTAACACAATTTTTCGGTACGTGTGCATTGATATTATCAATGATTTTTTACTTATAACTACAACACATTTTCATATTATTAATTTATGTTGTAAACAATAATATTTTTATCAGTATTCATTGAAGAGATGTATTTATATCAAATGATAAGGAATGTTTTTTTGCACTCGTTAATGTGTGCGTATTTTTCATGTTTATAGATGGGTTATAAACCCAAAACTAATTTACATAATGGAAATCTGGGTGATAGCAATACATCAGAATGACCTCAAGGTCATTGCGATGTAATAAAAGGTTGTCAATGTTCTTAAGAGTTTAGCCTTTATTTCATGAATAATTTACAGTATATTAATAGTTTGAAGTTTAATGACTTGTTATCTTTTGATTCAGGTTTTGCTTAAGCACATGGGAACCAACAATTCCCTAATAACATATATTTATACAATTTCTCCAATTATCATTCCCATTAAAGATAATTTCGTACCATTTCATCAGACAATATTCCGTTTATATCATTTCTATTCAAGGATATCATCCAGTTCAATCCTCTAAGCTGGTAATCTCTCATTTCTCCACCCTCTATAACTAGAAAATAATGTTAAAATAACTAGTAAACAAGTTTCCTTTTTAATATAATGAATAACTATCGAAATATCTAGTGTTATTTGCATTTCTACTATGTCTTGTGTTCTTTTAAGGACAAATTCACATAGTTCTTATAGTTCATACCTCAATAATTCAATCTCAAAGGTAAAAAAAAAGAAGGTTAAAATAATAATAGCTTTCATCTCAACTTTTATAGGTTGTGATATTTAATTTTTGTACAATTTTTATCATGTCTAGTTGCAAAATTAATAGACCTTGCTATTTGTTTATGTGTTACATATTTGTTTGTCATTCATTTTTTGTACATAAATAAGGCCGTTAGTTTTCTTCGTTTGAATTGTTGTACATTGTCATTTCGGGGCCTTATATAGCTGACTATGCGGTGTGGGCTTTGCTCATTGGTGAAGGCTGTATGGTGACCTATAGTTGTAAATTTCTGAGTCATGTTGGTCTATTGTGGAGAGTTGTCTCATTGGCAATCATACCACATCTTCTTTTTTATATATATACTTGCTAGTTATAGACATTTTAAATTTTAAATTTGAACTTTTCACTTGTATTCTGTTCAATATTAAAGTGGATTTATAACTTACATGATGGAGTTTTTTCAAATCTGATTGGTGTGTCACTTTCTTGTACATTAAGCAGTTCTTTGTCTTCTTCTTTTTCAGCACCACAATGGTGATTTCTAAAAATATACATGTATTAAGATATTTCAAGGCTACAATGGTATACTTAACAGTTGCACAATTTATTTACTTTAAGTTTTATTATAAACATCATATCAAAGACTTGAGTTGTTGAATATCAAAATATAATAAATTAAATCATTTTAATTCTAACACAGCATCGAAACTGATGGACAAAATTCTAAATCCTTGAAATGAACCAAGCTTCAAACACCTGGTTACATAGAATTGCTATTAAATACAAATTAAATCTAACAGAAATCAAAAATATAAAAACCTTTCTTTTCTATCTTTTTTTTGATTGTTTTTCATTTTTTCCAATGACCTTCGATATCTTCAATGGACATGATGGCAGCTTGCTTTTTCTAGTGTCAATTCCTGTTTGTATAAAGTGGGAAAAAACCTCGCTCTGTATAAGAAGGAATTCAAATCTCTTCTTTCTATCTGTTCCCTGTAAAAGAATAAAATGTGAATCAATCTTCAATACATGTATACAATGCAAGACATTTAAATTTACATAAGAATCAATCTTAAATACATTATACAATGCAAGACATGTGATACCCTTAACATTTCATTCTTTCAAAACATCTGCATGCTACAGCCAAGGAAAACCCAAATATTACTCATTCCTACTGTATGTTACACAATGCGGTGGGATATATACATGATATATAGTGACTGAGAACATAAGAAAATTCACTTCTGAAAAATTTGAGAAAATCAAAGAATAAAACAATGTTGATGACGATACAATTCATAATTTATTCTGTTAATTCTAACACCATTTCATTTTTAATAATTCCTTTGAATATTTCCCCCTGAACTTCTCTAATCTCAGACATGTGACAGAGTTGTCAAGCCACAACTGGAGATTAGGAAATTTTCAGCTGGAGTTTGGGCCTCATAACTGGAGATTTTTTATCTACATTTTTTTTTCAACGTACACAATGTGTTTTTTTTGTGTTTAAACTGCATATTTTTCCTTTTTTGTTGATGATTCTACACCTTTAAACACCTCCATAGCCATTTTTACTTGATAGAAATAAAAGATAAGGGGTTTTCAAATATTTATTTATTATATATATATATAGTGCAATAATATATTTATAGTTCAAGATAAATTGATCAGCCTTCATATAAAGTTGGTAAAAAGTATCTCTGCTTAAGGCCAGGATTTTTTAATTTGTTGGTGTAAGGATCCGCCGATCCAATTTTGCCGATTTCAAGAAAGAAAAAAAATTTGACTTTTTATGCTTTTTTATTCCCGCCGACCCTAACAAATGCATTATCCCTGAAAAATAGTTAAAATATTCTTTTTTTTAGGAAATGTAATGCAGTAATCACTAACACATATGACAACACTTTCTAATAAACAGCTGCGCCATGAGCGCATGATACGCCCGACGTCTTGTGTGGAAGTTTTATGCAATAATCATAAATAGTTTCTGAGGAAGTTTTAAGCAATAACCATTTATTGTTTTTGAGACACGGCGGGACATGTGAAACCCCCCCCCACCCTGTTTTTTTTTACAAATATCACTAAAATAAAATTTTGAATCAAACCAAAAAGTATACAGATCTTTAAATTAGTATAACAAAGAAGTGTGTACAGTTTCAAGCAATAACCATAAATTGTTTTTGAGATACGGCGCGACATGTAAAAAAAAACCTCCCCTTTTTTACAAAATACTCAATAACTCAAAAATTAAATTTTGAGTCATCACCAAAAAGTATACAGATCTTAAGATTAATATAACAAAGAAGTGTGTAAAGTTTTAAGCAATAATCATAAATCGTTTTTGAGATACGGCACGACATGTAAAAAAGACCCTCCCCCTTTTTTACAAAAATGAAATTTTGAATCATCACCAAAAAGTATACAGATCTTTAGATTAATATAACAAAGAAGTGTGTAAAATTTTAAGCAATAATCATAAATAGTTTTTGAAATACGGCGCGACATGTAAAAAAACCTCCCCCTTTTTTACAAAATACTCAAAAACTCAAAAATGAAATTTTGAATCATCACCAAAAAGAATACAAATATTAAGATTAATATAACTAAGAAGTGTGTATAGTTTTAAGCAATAATCAAGAAACGTTTTTGAGATACGGTGCGACATGTGAAAAAAAACACACCCCTGTTTTAGTTACAAAGTGCCGTAACTCAAAAAGTTTAAATCTTATTTTCACCAAAAAGTATACAGATCATTTGACCATCATAAGAAACAACTATACTAAGTTTCATGAAATTTGGATAAGTCGTTCTCAAGTTACGGTGCGACATGTTTACGCCGGACAGACGGACGGACAGACAGACAGACAGACAGACAGACGGACACCGGACATTTGTATACCATAATACGTCCCGTCAAAATTTATATCTGACCTTGAAATGTCGTTTGCGCAAATAATTTTGCGGAACGAAACCAGTGTTTAAAACCAATTACACAATAAGTTCGTTTCCCTTATTTGTCATCAGTCCGTAAGATGCATCATCTCATAGAAATAGACTTGTCCAAATGTGGACAGGTGGAAGACATCAAGTTAAAGTACTGAATATTAACAAATCAATTGGAATTTTCTTGTTTCATAGATAATAAAAAAATATCGTCCATTTGGATATAGTCAAAGAGCTGATTGCTCTGAGGTGGAAGAAGGAGAATAAAAGGTAACTTGAATTACCATAAAAGCAGCCCCACTAACCCAGCCTGCTTTGTTACATTATCGTTATGACATAATTTTTTTAAAGTACATGGATTTACCATCTGTACAATCATTTTCTATTTTTAGTGGACCTTGAAAATTAGGTAAAATCTTTAATTTGGCAGTAAAATTAGAAAGATCATATCATAAGGAACACATGTGTACGAAGTTTCAAGTTGATTGGATTTCAACTTCATCAAAAACTACCTCAACCATAAACTTTAACCTGCAGCAGGACAGACAGACAGACCAGAAAACATAAACTTTTAAAGTTCCCAAAGGGGGTTTTTAGTGCGCGACAACAATTTTAAAGGTTACAATTTTTAACGAAGTATTTTGTGCGATCTGGATTGTCTAGAAAAAGTGTCATATTTGTATGATGAGCTTACATGCCTTTTTCTTAAGTCTGTTTGCATGATTCTAGCTATTAAATCAGTAGAAAAGATGAACATGTAGCTAGCAGACCAGGAATTATTTTCTTGTGTAAGGATATTAAATGCTTGTTGAAATTTTCAATTTTGAATCATTCACAAAGATTGACCTTTAACAGGTTGGGAACAACACTCCAAATGAGGGTTACTCATTGGAAGAAAATTACATTAACCCACTGTAAAAATGAGCACCTTTAAATTCATATTATTTGATGAAACTTTTCCCCAAGAACTATGCATCTATCAAGTATTAAATGGTCAAAACATGTCAAAAGAATTCTTTATTAATTTGACCCCTCATTTTATAGTAAAGTTGTTCCAAAAATAATGAATTTTCCCACTTACGAGTTAAATAAAACTCTTGAAAATTTTTCTTTCTTTTCTTTTTCAACAGTAAAATGATCCCTTGTTTTAGGGACAGTCCCTCATTTAAGGGTTTAAGGGACATCACTCATAATGGGGGGGGGGGGGGGGCAACCTCTTTGTTAGTCTTTGCGAAAAAAAGAATAGTATATTGTGTTTTAAATGATTTAAAAATTTGAATAAATTCAAAAATAACATATGTTACAACAAGTATTATGTCAATAAGTGAAAATAAAACTACTATTTATTATCTTTATGGTAGTACTGCATCATTGAATTTTGTCAACCAGCATGGTTTTATCCTTAAGCTGTATAGGAACCTCCTTGCAGATGAAACTTCACCCATCTAATTAAAAACCGATCTCTCATCGCTCCTGTTTTCTGATATGTCACGCGACATATGGCCCAAGAACACAGTTATTTCGTAGTGCATTTCTTTTAGACAATAAATTCAAATTAAAAAAATCCCACCTGCTCTTTCTCAAAAAGATTTTTACAGTGTAGTGTACTACCAGTGAGACAAATAATATCAAAATTATAGAAACTTCTACCAGCTCTACCTCAAAATATTGACAATTCTGTGTTAAGGGGGTGTAAAATTCAGTTTGACAGCTTCAGACGGGATAAAATTTGACCTTTTTGAACTGGACCAAATCACTACTTAACATAGAGATTAAGCACCCAAATTTTTTTGACATGTAATTACATCCCCCTACTGAATATTTCATGCATTTGATATCAAGAACTTAATTGGGAAAGTGTATCAAATAAAACATGCAAGTTATACTATTTACACTAGGGACTATATTCTTAGACAACGAAAACCAAAGGATGATAACTGTGTCCTTGGACCATATCAGAAAACGGGAGCGATGAGAGATTGGTTTTTAATTAGATTGAAACTTCACCTGCCATGTTCACGATTTAACAACTAGATGAAAACCACACAAGTTCAAAATCTAGCATGTTAGAATAATCTTCAGAGAAAATGCTTTTAATTGGCTTATTAATTTAATCATGAGAAACACAGAATTTGATTGGCTGAACACGATTGTCTTACTTTGGGAACAAAATAAGGATCAATCATATTTTTGTGATGATTTTCACAAAATTGTGTTTTAGAGGTTTTTTAATGATACCCTTAATATTAATATTTTTTAATAAATGATGCAAGGACATATTATTATATGTCCTTGATAAGAGTAAAGAGAATGAACACAGGGCAAATGTACTATATGGGCAAAAGAACTCAAGACGAACAGACCAAGGGCGAACATGTTAACAGGGCGAGTCGACCCGATACCAAATTCATGCATGCGTACTACAAATATCTACATTAAAAACAACTGGTTACAAGTAAATAAATAACGTTCATGTAGAAGAGATGAAATCTAATAATTTACATAAATAAAAGGGTATATATATACGATAGTGATTGTTTTTCAATCCTAATTTACAAATTGAATGATTCGAATGCTTAATCATGTGTTAAAAACGGTGTCAAGAATCGAAAGTTGTTATGAAATTGTAATACACAGAAACGGATGCGGCATACAGATGTGGTAACAGTTCAATGATTTTACAGCCGGCACCATAGGCCTTCAGAAGACTTGAAGTCTTCTTCCACCAAAAAACGGGAATGCGTGACAACAGTTTAACCCGATATTCTTGTTTTTCCAGTGGATGAGTCTATTACGTTTTTGACACAAGTGTTGAAAGCTATTTTCGTACGACGTTTTTAAATTTTTTTTCTTTATCAGTTTTCATGCTTGAAGATCATTATTCACCAAGTTTTCTTGAATTGATTAAGAGCTACGTGAATCTGTTTTTCTTGTTTGTGTAATTTCTTCTTTGACCCTGCACCCCCCCTTTTTTTTACGGGAAATTATTAGACAATGTCATGCGATGTTTATGACAGCTGAGCAATAACATTTCATCGAACTAAAATTGAAGAAATGATGACAAAATAGCATAACAAACATTTTGTTTAACAAAGGTGAAATATATATTTATTTTGCATATTTTTCTGTCTTGAAAGATCTTTTTTTTCCGCAACCGACCGACCCGACTTTTTCAAGGGGAAAATCCGTAAACCAACAAATTAAAAAATCCTGGCCTAAGCTACATTGTCAATTTTGGTACCACTACTGAACAGTGGTGTTGAATTGATATAGTTGAGAGCTTCCTGGTGGATAGCTGTCTCCATATGACTCCTGCCAGAAAAATTACATGAATGTAATCTAGCTTCCTACATATACTGATAATTGCATAGGAAGATCCAGGGGTGCCATGCCCTAGCCCCCCCTTTTTTTTCGTGGGAAAGATTTGGTTGATTATATAGGGAATTAATAAGGCATGACTGAAGTGGGCCCCCCTTAAGTCAGTCAGTGGATCCCCTTTAGGTCAGTCAGCGGGCTCCACCCCCCTTATATAGAGTTCTAGATCTGGCACTGAATTGGCATGTTCCAGAGAGGCATAAACATGATAAAGCCTTTAGAAAAATAAATTGAAGTGTGTTCTCAGGAATTCATTCACATAACAACATTTAAAACCAATTTGTACCAAGCTTCTATAGCCTGCTGTACTCATGATCATTTGTTATGTAAGGAGGAAAATAATAATGCTAAATGGAAATTTTCATTTTGTTTGACTCTTTACCAGAACGTTTTCTTGTGTTTTATATCCTGCTGTTGGTAAGTCGTTCACCGGACATTTTTTAAATATTTTTTCTGTACTTAGCTTTGATTTTTTATTACCATGTATTGTCAAGCTTGGTTACTCATTATTATTTCTCAGTCACTCAATGTATGATATTGTTCCATACTATAGCTGCTGACCTTGTTTGTTTTACATTAAAATTGGCGTCAAAATCATGTGATGCTTTGAATCATTCTACCCAATCAAATTGCTCTAATTTGTCAATTAGGTGCGTTTTTTAGTTTTTGGCAATTATATTATTTGTTTGTGTGATATTGCTTTGAATTAGTTGCAATAATTTGGGGGTTTATTTAACAGGAAACCTCATTTTGAGCCTCGCCATTCAACATCAACGGAACCTTGTTATTATACCTACAGTCATGATGGTCAGAATATTGATCTTTTCATATTGAATCATTTTTTTTTCTATGAAAAATAAATGTAAATCGTTTTTTATTTACCTACTCTATATTCCTGAACAAAATTATGGCATGATTATATTTTTTTCATATAGTTTTCCTTTCATCTTGGATAGGTTTTTTTTTTTAGGAAAATTGCTTAAAAGTTGATATTCATAAAAATACGATTTGCTTGACCTGTTTTGTCTGCCACAAAAGATTGATGACGCTGAATGGAATATACACAAAGCAGTGAAGGCCGCCAGTGGGATTTTGTGAAGTTCTGAAATGTTTTTAGGCATTCAGAAGTTAGGTATGAAAAGGCCATTAGAAATTGGCATTTTTGAGCCACAATTGAGAATAACAATGAAAACACATCTTAAGAAATGTTTTTATATTCAAAAGTGTAGAAAAAACGTATTCTGCATAAGTGGTATTCTGCACTAATTTTGTACACTGGTAGTAGCGTAGTTAGGCAGCAACCATTTGATTTTCTGGGGGGGGGGGGCTATGGTTTTTTTTTCTGTGCAAACTTTTTTTTCTACGGCGAAAAACAATCTATTTTTTTCGCGACAAGTTGAAAACAATTTTTTTCTTTCAATTTTAGCATTACATATAGTGGTGTAATAGATGTGCCTTGATGTGTCTAGGTTAATTCCCCTTAATTTGGACAGATTAATTATTTAGTATTTAAATGTTTATTTTAAGTTTAATTTTATTTAAACACAGTAAGATAAAAGTAAGGATTGTTAATTTAACTGTTTTAGTATTTAACTTTCGATGTTTTTATAATGTTTTATGAATATTTATTTATTCAACTTTTTTTCAGTACCGTTTCTACGGAAGCGTATAGGGGCCTTATATTAGTTAGTTAACAATGCTTAAGAAAACTTAATTAATACAATACCATGCACTATAATGCATTAAATTGTTTTAATTTAGATAATTTACTCACTTATAAGATATTTAACTCCTTTATTTCTGGCAATATTAATTCTTACTAATTTTATGGATGTTAAGTTAAATATCTTTAGTTTTTAGAATTTGTTAAGTTGCATTAAATAAAACACTTTAATGTTAAGGAAACTTAATTAAGGAGTTTTCATCAATTATACTGTTTTAAATTGTTTTAATTAAGTTCATTTACTAACTTATGATAGATAAATCCAACTTAGTTAAGTCATTTTATTTTTTATATTTATCTAAAATGTATAAATTTAAAAGCTTTATTTTTAATATGGCATAACTAAAGCTAGTTAACTGAAATGGTATATATACAGCGAAACTTTCCCACGCATCCACTGTCGATATCTTATATGATTTCTGAAAATAAGAGATAACAAGCCAAAATCAAAAATTTTAATCATGACCTTGACCTTTAACCTTGACCTCATTTTCATTTTTTTGGACCAAGGACCTCAAATCAAACGACCCTAGACCTCTATCACTTATGGTTTTCCAGTTAAAAATGCATATCACTTATGTCAAATATAAAAGGGGAAATAACTCTCATATGGAGTCTCCGGATAGCTTCGGTCAAAATTAATCAACACATCCTGAGGATATCACGAACAATTTGGTAAAATAAATTTGTCGGTTTCTTATACGGTTGCAAAGATTAAGCGATAACAAGAAAAACAGTGTTCGGAGAGATATCTTTTACATGGAAAAGATTTTTGTTACGCGATGTCAGTTTCAAAAGCGTATTAGTTGTTCGATATCATATACGATATGTCTAAGCCACATCTTGCGAAACAAAAAACAGCGAAGGAACAAAAAATTGGCGGAAGAAAAAAAATAATAATCAGAACAAACCAATAGGTCTTTGAACCGAAAAGGTTGAAAGACCTAATTATATCAATACAACTCGTGTGATTACACTATCATATGTTAGACGTTATTTATAGTACTTGCAAAGCAGTTTTTCAAAATCGAATCATATTTGTTTTGTGATTAGTATTATAATGACAAAATTGACATATGTTACTCACAAATAAATGATAACCACCTTTTAAAAAGAGCTCATCCTGAAATAATGTGTACGAAAAAATAAACCTAGAAAAGGGGGTCCTGTTCGATTGTTTAGTTTTTGGGTGTTGCTCCACAACGATAACGGAAAACGGAACGGAATACGGAACGGAAACGGAAAACGGAACTGAAAGAATTTACATCTTTTCTTTTTGGTAACTTTATCTATATAGGAATGTTTTATATAGTATACTTAGTAACACAGTCATGTTAACAAGAAAATAAAGTATAAGAATAAATTTAGAATAAAGGATGTTAAAGCATAAATTATTTAAATCAGTAGGGGATGATTGAGACTGTGTGTTTTTGAAATATTTGATAAGCTTTCATGCGATTTAGAATAGTCTGTTCGATTTTTCTCTTTTACATAATAATGTTGGATAAATGTCAATAAGATAGTAACCCAACGACACAAAAAGAACTTTACATACGGCCTAAAAGGTGGACTTTGGCCTCGATTCGATAGAAAGGTTGTTAAGTAATACATTTGTTGGTAAATGTTTTTCATCGTTTTTTTCTTTGTTTCTTTTTTACTTGCCTTGAATCAAGATTAGTGATGTGATGTATTTTGTTGCATTGTTCTGAATTGTTGATATTATTCTTTGATATAATGGAAAGAAAACGTAAAAGAAACCTAATGGGGCAATGCTGTATGGACAACAACCGATAAGGAAACCCGGGAATTAGAATAGAAACTCGAATACACTTTATATTTATGTAAAATTGACAGAATCACTCTCTATACAAAGCCTTTCTCACCCAATTACAATACTGAAGTTTGCAGTTTGGTATTAACGCAAAAAAAAAGCATAACAATTCCTAGAAATTAAAATCAATAAATACGAATTAAAGCGAAAAAAGTGGCGGGAATTTAGTAGCCTACATGGATATTATACGTTTTGCAAGATGCCCTTACCCAGTTAGTCTTAGTCATGTCTAGGGTTTTCAAAATCATATTGTCAAAACTGCTTTGTATATCATGCCGCTTAATTCTTCTCAGAAAATTCAATCCATTTCAAGAAGCCGTGATCACTGAATTCGATTTCATAGTATTACAATTGAAAATAGTGTCACTCATTCAGTTTGTTGTTTTACGATATAGTTGAAAACATTAAAAGATAGGCGAAAGATACCCGTAAAAGGGACATTCAAACTCAAAAGTCGAAAATAAACTGACAACGCCATGACTAAAAAAAAAGACACAAAAAAAAAACAGATGACAGACAAACGGATAAACAATTGAACAAAAAACTGGGAGTTATCTCTGTTGCTCCGCATTGGTACACATATCCAGCTTCACGTGTGACATCCGTTAACATAGCTCATTATAGACGGCCGTACGGTAACCAATAGTTGTTAATTGCTGTGTCATTTTTGGTCTCTTGTGGACAGTTGTCTCATTGGCAATCATACCACATCTTCTTTTTTATAATTAATTTATATTCATTCACACTAAAGGAATGTTGAAATGTGAAAGTTGCTTTCTATTTGTATTGGTAGTTTTTAAAGATTTTGATGCTATGTCAAGACAACTGAAAACTCGATGGTTATTTTTATGACGGAAATTATTTTTATTTTACACTTCGCATCATTTACAGATCGTATGGATGTTTCTACTGGCCAAACACCCGATTATCCAAGATATCATTTACTTAACAATACCTGACCCATAACAGTTTCTTGATATACCACAGAATCAACGGCCTGTTTGACCTGTTTGATGTTGTCCAATTTACCACGACTCTTTGCTTGCGGAAGCATAGAAATGAGTAAACCCAACATGCATTGTGTTTTCATGCCAAAAAATTGCCTCCGTTGAAATTCTGCAAACACCCCATAGAGCAAATTACATGGATGATTAATATTGACCATTTGGTATATGGCTGTGTTCTAAGCGACACGTACATGAAGGTCATAAATTAATTCCTTCAATGAAATCAAATATTTAGCTACTAATGACTGCCGTAGGGGGTCGACCGGAATTTTTAGCGAGGATTTCTTGGCATGTATCTGGTTTCATGTAACTGTTTAATTTCGATTTAAGTAGTATATATGTGGCTTTTTCAAAATATAACATGACGGTAAATATCCTTATCGATGTGTTTGCGCAATCATTGATGACAACACATTGTCATAGTTGCAACTGCAATATTTATGAAAAGCATTGATAATATTCTAATAATCAAGCCGGTTACGCACTATGTTGGAGCATACTATATATGTTAGAGAATCTTGCAGAGAATGCATGTTTCAGATGCTTATCGAGCTTTTCTCTTCATTTGGCGTCCGTCGTCTGTTTTCGTCTTTATGAACTTTTGCAAATATCTTCTCTGAAACTACTGGGCCAATTTTACCGAACACAGTCATGTCTTTTAGAAAGTCGTCTGACAGTTTTGGTTTAACTTGGCAAAAATTATCATCGGTGTATCTAGTTTGAAAAGTATGTTGGATAACCCTGCCTGCCAGCCAAGATAGCCAGCATGGCTAAAATTAAAACATAGGAATTAAATGCAAGTCCTGTCTATTGAAAACCACTATGAATAGCGATGTTATGTATTTCCAAAACTGTTTGCTTTTTACTTTGATATCTAGCTTCTATCCTATTGTCAGCAATAATTGTTGTGTGATTTCGTTACTGGTTTTTGTAGTTCTTTCCATTTCCCCCTTAAATTCTGTCCATATAATTTTTTTCTTTCCGTTTCCGTTTCCGTTCCGTTTTCCGTTTCCGCCGTTTAGCAACACCCTTAGTTTTTGACAAAAAAAATTTGTTATTAATGTGAGCATTTTCGGCATTAAACAATGTCTGTTAGGAATCGAATTCATCCAAATCATATTTATAAATACATATTATAAAATATTCATACTTGTAAAGGTATGCATTTTTCTATCGGGAATTCTTAAAATTGAATCTGTAATTTGATTTATAAATTAACATACCACAGACAGAAAACATAAATCAGGTTAACCGTAAATAGTTAAAATCGAATAGTACCGCGCATTGATATAGTTTCTTTGTTCACTTTCATTTTTGGGAATGACTTTATTTTTACAATAGAAATTACATTTTAATTAGTTAAAATAAACTGTAGCAT
The DNA here is from genome assembly GCF_965363235.1 of Mytilus galloprovincialis. Taxonomy (NCBI): domain Eukaryota; kingdom Metazoa; phylum Mollusca; class Bivalvia; order Mytilida; family Mytilidae; genus Mytilus; species Mytilus galloprovincialis. The sequence goes on along the minus strand of NC_134845.1, from coordinate 73,509,831 downwards.
AGCTATTTTAATAGTTTTTATAGCCTCGCCTTGACGGAGTCAAAAAGCGAGACAAAGGTATGCTGTTTCCGGCGTCGGCGACGACGTCAACAATGTATTAGTTTGTGATTAGGTCTAGTTTATGGTGAACCACAAGTGGTAGGTCAATCATATTTGTTATGCAGTTGTATCAGCATCGGCACATCTCATTTCCATGGAGATTATTTGGCCTTGTCCCCTCAGTAATGGTCTATTGGCTTCGAAACTTTTGCTTATTTAACATGTATTAGTTTGTGATTAGGTCAGTTTATGGGGAACCACAAGTGGTAGGTCAATGATACTTGGTATGCAGTTGTATAAGCATTGGCAAATCTCATTTTCATGGAGATAATTTGGCTCCGCCCCCTTAGATGGCGTCTGGACTAAAATGCACACGAAACGAACCTATATATTATCTACCCCATGCTCTGTAAACTGTTTATTTTAGACTTTTGATAGTTTGGATAAATGTTTTACATTGTTATAAATAAAATATGAGAATTTGAGTAAAATCGGTGATCATGAATTTGACAGCTAGTGCCCCTTTAAAGCTCGATGCGACAGAAACAAAATCGTCACCGAGAAAAAATCAAATTAACTCGAACAAGCAAAAGTCTGTATAAATAAATTTTTCAAAAATTTATCAGAATTGAGTGACCAGCAGCAAGAATGCAACTGCCAAACAGAGCTTGAAAACATGAAGGAAAGAGTGCTCGACCTTCAGTGCCGCTCCATGAAAAACAATTTTGTTTTACCGGACTTTATAATGTCAGAGATGAAAACACCGAAGAACTTCTCCGGTGCTTTCTTTACAATGAACTAGGCATTGACTATAAAATAGATTTCGGGAACGTTCACAGGTTTGGACGATATCAAGGAGGCGGAAGATCCATAGTAGCACGTTTCCTATATCATTGTGACCTACAGTACGTTTTAGATAATGCATACAGGCTACGGAACACACGATACGGCATTAAGCAATAATTCCCCAAAGAAATAGAGGACAGGAGACGAAAGCTATATCCTATTATGTTGGGTTTATTTGAAAGGGTGAAAAAATGCCGAACAATATAAATTGCTATCTTAGACTTGCATTACTGGTGGTAATTTTTACAACCTTTGAAAACCAATTTTTAGAGGCATTTTTCAGTTCAACCTGAAAAATTGGAAAATAATCTATTATTTTACAGAATGAATATAACATGTATAAATAGGTGTTTATTCTCTTAAAAACCGTCTAATTGATTACATAAAACAAGCTTAACATTTTATCTAAACCTTTTCTTAATAACCCAAAATTTCTTTTGAAAATGGTAACAGGATAGACAAAATATTGTACCACCGATCAAAAAATGTTTCAAGATATTCTTGTATGACATCATTAAGATTGCATCTTTTAATATGTTGTTCTTAAAGTACTGTTTGTTTTGATTTGCTTATGTAGAGGATTGTTTGAATAAGTAACTTTTAATAAATTTTTCATTTTCAAAATTCTACATTTTTTTCAAATGACCCATATAAGTAACATTATACTTTTGATATACACAAAAGTAACAGCAACAATAAAATACCTGAGTTGAACACACACATACCTATATAAGATAAGATAAGATAAGATAAGATAAGAATTTTATTAATCTAATCAAGAACCCATAAAGGGCATCATTTTACAACACAATATGATTGGAAAAAGCAAAACAGAAAACTAATACATACTTTAACGTTATGAACAGGATCAGAGCCTAACACAACATGTGTTTTATATAACTATTATATTAAATCTTATAACAATAAAATACTAAATTACTTCATATATTTTGTTTACATCTGGATCTTATTTCTAACCCTTTAATAATGTAATTTCCTAGGCACATGAGAGTTGGTAAATGCTCATTTGTGAACAGCCAGAAATATTTCTTATCATTAGGTAGTTCTTTAAAATTAGTACAAAAATTTATAACTTTATCAAATAATAATTTCCTCTATTCATCATATAATGGACAATTTACTGTAAAATGGGTCTCATCTTCAATAGAATTTGATCCATGTGATAAGCAGTGATGACATAGACGTTGAGTTCTCTCTATGTATTTTTTATTATATCTATCTTTCTCAATTTTAAGATCATGAGCACTTATTCTCATTTTACATATAGCTCTTCTTATACTAAAATCTTTAATTGATAAATAGGCCTCCTTTACAAAGTCAGTCTTGAGGTTGAAATAATTCTCTTATATATATACAAGTAAAACTAACTAAGAGTCCCCTGTCCTCAGTTCTAAAGACTGTTTTATTTCACTTGGTTTATATTAAAAGGATTTAGTAGGACTACTAGTTTTTCAGTATCAGACAGATTTGGAAACATAGGACTATATATTGCCATGTCATTAAAAAGTTTTAAAGTCGTAAAACATTATTAATTTGACAGTAGAGGAGAAAGTGATTTTCATCTTCTAAGGTTTTACAAGTTGGACATGTTCTATTGTCTCGAGGTATTTTTAGATATCTGCCCTTCTCAATGATCAAATTATGGTCTCTAATTCTAATTTTTGTAAATAAACGTCTAGATTCAAAATTTGGATATCCTAGATAAAATTCTTGGTCTTGTTTGACATTAATATTTTTGTAAAGAAAAAGTTTGTTATTTTCGTTCAAACTTGTTATTTTATTTTACAGTAATTCTGAATGAAAGTTGCTTGTAATATTCTTAATCCAAGTCTTAAGTTATCATTATTCATTTATTGTGTTGAATCTGTGATAACAGTGCTCATTGTTGAAGGCCATACGGTGACCTATAGTTGTTAATGTCTGTGTCATTTTGGTCTCTTGTGGACAGTTGTCTCATTGGCAATCATACCACATCTTCTTTTTTTATATTTACAAGTATAAATTCCTTGTGAATCAAGATGTTTACTTATTGTATAGCTTTCTTTTAGTAATGGGTTTATGTTTTCAGTATTTAATCTAGCCCAATAAAGAATTGCTTGTGTTTTTATATATTTTTCTATTGGTTGTCTCTTACGTTCAGCTTTAACACCTAAATTAGCAGATGTTTTAATAAAACAATGATTATAGACATTTTCAAAACGTGCATAACAATATTTCAAAACTGTGCTTCCGTCGTTATTATGGTTATGAACAAAAATATTTTTCCCAAATTCAAATGAAAGTCGCAAATTGCTAGCAATTTCAACAACTCCTTTTTTAAAAACAACATAACATTTCTTGAAAATATAACTAATTGATCATTTAGTGCCCAAGTGGGTTTCAGCGAGGAACACTAGATCTATATTTTCTATATTTAAAAAAAAAGGGTCTTATTTTTTTTTTGTTTTTTTCATTTTTTTTTAGACCACCCACTTCCCAGAAGCCCATTTAAATGGAAGATAAATCACCACAAAACTCATTTTATAGAATAAAAGAGTGTCTCTAATTCTATCTTATAATTTTTTGAATAGTATATGATTGAACAACTTGTTTTAATGATTGCAGATATTAATAAAAGAAATTGAATATATGAGATACTGGCTATCCTAACTCAGTATCTTTATACTACAAAATTTTAGGGTTTAAGCTACAGGTGATTGTGATATAAGAGTAATAATACTGTAAATATTTTCACAACTGATAGAACAATGTTTCATCATAAACAAACAGATATTTATATAATTATATATAATATATATATATAAATGAGTTGTAGCTAGCATACTACATACACACACACACAAATGTATCCATAGTTTATGGTTGTTAGAGTTTCACAAGAAGTGGTGATTGCTGTCATCAATTTGGTATAATTATTAGATTGTTGGATTGCTGTTTGCATGATAGCCTCAGTTATTGTTTTTTACAATACGAGAAAAGTGGTCCACTAAAATTTTTTTTTGACGTACTACATGTAGCGGTAGGTGTATTTGTACGCTCATGCACATCCTGGTGTATGGTGGATTTGATAGATGTTAGGGAATCATCAAGCTTAGATGAATGAAACTGTGTTGTCGTAAACATCTTTTAAAATTTGATCTAGGCCAAACTGTTCCTCAACTGTAGCATGTGTAGCATTATCAATCAGCTTGGCTAAGATTTGTATCAGAACAGGAAAGTGAGAATGAACAAAGGTCATGTATTTAGATCCCTGGACCCTGATTGTCCCGGTTTTAACAAAGAATGTTATGTTGAACTGCAATACTTGTTCCTTATCCAATATTTCGATGAGGAACAAACATATATGTGTATAAGCAGTTACATTTATTTCATGTTTGAAGCGGTGCAAATATAGAATTTTACCAAAAAAGCATTGTAGCAAAGGGGAAGAATAATTGTGGTCTTGTGAAACTGGCATACTACGGGGTGAAAGGATCAACATTGAACTGGATAAAGGACTTTCTAAGCAGTAGAGCCCAGTCAGTTGTTCTAGAAGGACATACATCATCTCCTTTAGATGTAATATCAGGAGTTCCACAAGGAACAGTCTTAGGTCCTCTACTATTCCTGACATATATCAATGACATGCCAGATTGTACATCATCAGATGTAAGGTTGTTTGCGGACGATAGCCTGGTGTACAGAAAAATTAGAAATCCTGATGATGCTGCAACTCTACAGAGAGACCTCACTGCTCTGGAAGAGTGGGAACACAAGTGGCAGATGTGTTTCCATCCAGAAAAGTGCGCAGTCATGAGGATATCTAACAAGCGCAACACCCTGCAAACAACATACACCTTGCACGGACACCAACTAGAAGTTGTTGATAGCGGAAAGTACCTTGGAGTTACCGTTAGTCAAGACCTACAGTGGAATAAGCACATTAATAACAGGAAAAGCAACCAGGACCCTCGGTTTTCTCCGCAGAAACCTGGGCCGATGCAAACCATCTGTTAAAAACACAGCCTATTGTGCACTCATCAGACCATCGATTGAGTACGCTGCCACAGTGTGGGACCCCCATCAAACCACCTTGATCAAAGACTTCGACCGGGTACAGCGTAAAGCAGCACGATTTGTCTACAACCAGTACACAGACACTTCCCCAGGATGCGTCACTGGACTATTAGACCAACTCCAGTGGGATCCTCTACAGTATAGACGAATTAAACAGCGACTCGTACTATGCTACAAGATACAGAACCAACTAGTGGAGATACAACCCGCTATCTACTACACATCTGGGGACAACAGAACAAGGGGTGGCCACAGACTAAGACAGATAAGAGCTACTAAGGAAGTATACAAAAACTCCTTCTTCCCACGCTCTATAAGAGACTGGAACCATCTGCCAGACACAGTAGCAGCTGCACCAACACTCGAGGAGTTCAGGGCCAGATTAGCCAGTGTGCCCTGGACCCAAATGCAGCCTAACTAGACATCAGCTTTCCAAATTGTACAGTGTATATAGTTTTAATTATTTTGTTAATATTCACTTTTAATCAATGGAGAAGCCTCCTGTAATGTTTTACCGAGCGGAGTTAGTAAATCATTCAAATATGAGGTCAACCCCTTAACGGAAGAAGGAGGCCAGAAACGCAAAAATAATGGAGTTTAACAGAAAAGAAAAAAATAATGGACTTTGCAAAAAAAGGGAGAGACCTTTTGATGCCTTTTCTGAAATTCTCCAGACATAAAATCTTTTACAAAAGTTCATCCTACAAGTTTAAAATGCCCGCGATTTTGCGAGTGTTCTGGTAATAATTTATTTTAGAAAATAAGACCTGCTGAATCTAAGGATATTGCAAACTTTATTTCCGCATCTGGGACAATATCCCTAACGCGCCTCCGATTGAGGTTGTAAACAAAAAATCTCTGTGTAGTGATATCGGACATGTTTCAATTTTTAACAGGTAACTGAGCTTAACAAAGTATAGAACCTTAGAATAAAAATGGAGTTATTATATGTATTCAAAGTATTAAATTTTCAAAGAAATAATTGTGTGAAAAAAGGGACTTTTTACCATGAAGAGCCGTATCACGAAAAGATTTTCGGGGTATACTAATTTACAGAAAAATGAATCACACTTCGTACCCCGAAAATTTAACCACATATGCAAAAATGTCTCACCTTCGAAACAAGCCATCATACATATTCAAGTTTACGATACGGACTGAGCAACAGAGGAAAACGTTACCATTACCGCCTATGGAGAAACAATTACGCATATTGCCCCATCTGTACCTAATGCTCAAATGTATATAATTTTAAATGAAAACAGGAATCCGCCTACAGTTCTTTTTCTTTTCATAAACAAGAAACGCACGTGTTTTAAAGATGCTTAAAATATGCGTGGCTGCACTATTTCACATGCATTGTCTATTCAACTTCACTGGACGGAATTCAATGCAAATTTTCCGTTGTGTTCGCTACAGACGACAACACGGGACAATTTGTGAAATCAACCGTTTAGAATTGGGTAAAGAAAATGGTAAATGTTAATCTCACAACAACAAAAAATACCATCTAGCAGCCTTATTAAGACCACAAGACGTTACCACCACCCAAAATTATTGTTTTTCATAAATCTTCGGTAGCCAGTCAGAGCAGTCCAAGTCAATAATATTGTATTATTGAATGGGTGTTTTTATAATGGCCCTGTTATATGTCCAAGGTCTGTAATAATACACCTTATCGTTATTTGTCCGCCATTACTAGATATCACACAGGTTCCAGTAAAAATTTGACGTAATAGCACAAAATATCTGACGCCACAATGGAAAAGTGATTGTTGTACATGCGTCAAAAGTTCAAGCGGCCGGGTCAGCCGGGATTAGCGATAAGGTGTATGGTAGAAGAAGTCTGTAATGGCCAGAGGCAACGCCGAGGGCCATTACAGACATTCGAGGCCATTATTACTGACCGAGGACACATAACTGGGCCATTATAAAAACTCCGATTTCTTAATACATTTATTAACCAACTGAACAAAAGTGTAACTATGTGTTGCTGCCAACTTGATGTACTCTCTACTCTTTTAATGACAGGTTAGTTTGAAAAAAATAATTTGTACTTCACACCATAAAGCTTTTAATATACCAAATATCCAAGATATTAAGTTAACAGAAGTTATGTGTTGAAAAACAGGATGAGCAGTGATCCCTATATTTGAAAATCGGCGGCCATGTTAAATTTATTATATTTGATATAAACACTGTTTTTCTGTAATGGCCCTATTTTTCTGTAATGGCACCTGTTTTTCTGTAATGGCCCTATATTAATGCCCAGTTTGTCTGTTACAGTATTAAGCCCAGTTAGGGTTTATAATAAACAATAATTTTTGGCAATAATGTACTTAGTTGGTTAATAATAAATCTTGATTTATATTGTTGACAGTGAAACGTTTTCAGTATTGCACATGCTGATTTATCCGTATTATGGCTTATTTGCTCATATCATTTAATAAAAGAACATAGATATTAGACAAGAACTGGAATCGTTTTGTGACGAAGATGAATTTCACATGCAAAGAACTACAAACAGATTTATAAAGTAGTCCAAACGCTTGAATGATAAACAAGATCCTGATTTTCAGACTCAATTGATGTAAACAATGATTACGCGTACGGCTGTGTGTGCAACCATTTGTTTTAAACATCATATCCATGCAAGGCAAAGAGACGAATCTTGGAAATAAAAATTCGTTTTCCCGTAAGTTAATAACAACCATTGTTTTTTTTAAAATAGTGTTCAGTAAAAAAAACTTTTGCCAAAAGATTACACAAATAAATTGAAGATATAATGCAAATGGTCAATGTACTATTAAAAATAAAACATGTATAAAACGTAACTTGAACTCGACAACCCTCACGGCTGGTAATCTACACACGCAGAACATTTGGTTCTGCAATGAAAACCGTGAGAGGATTTTCCGGTTGTGCTTGAGTGGAGCAATTGTCACCGCTTCGAAAGGTATATACATTTCTAAATCGCAATTTTCTTATTCGACTGATCAAATATTGAAAATCGGAGAATGCTATGCTGTGGTGAATACTTGAACAAAAAGATACATGTATCATTTACTGTTGTACGTGGAGTTGAACTCCTACAAAATCAGTTGCCGCACGAGAATTTGCCTAAAAAAGTGACATTTAAATTTTAAAATGGTTTTAATTACAGACCCTCAAGTTCAAATTTACTTTTTATTCGGTCAATGGGTATGAATGTCGTTTTGGGCGGCGTGTACGCTGTCCGGTGTAGATCGACATCTTAATAAATCTAAAAACCTCATATTTTCATTATGACATGCGTGAGGGGATCGGTTCTGATTGAGGACATCGTGAATGCGTGAGGGGACGTAAAATCATAATATTATAGCCAAACTATGAGTATTTGAAAGTTGCCTAAATGTGGTCAGATTGTTCATGAAAAAAACACATTTGTGTGCATAAACTGAGGGAAACACATCAAATATAAGAGGAAAACTACGACACAACAGCAACACAAAATTAAACTTTAACACACACAGAAACGAATTACAATTTAACAATGGCCATTTTCCGGAATTGGCACAGGACATTTTAAGAAAAAATGGTGGGATGAACCCGGTTTTGTGGCATGCCAAACCTCCCGCTTCTACGGCAATGGTAAATATATCAGTTATATACAACATTACATGACAGGACTACAATACAAATAAATGATAGAACATATAGGACAGAGAAACACTCCAATTATAGCTAACAAAAGGTACCAGGTTTAAAAAAACACTTATACGTCAGACGCGTCTTTCGTCAACACAAGGCTTACCAGTGACGCTCAGATGAAAAAAGTTCGAAAGCCAAGACAAGTACATTGAGGACCAAAAGTTCCAATAAGTTGTGTCTAATGCGGCTAGGTTTTCTGTCTGGAATAAGAACATCCTTGTTATTTCGAATAATTCATAATTTTGCAAACAGTGATGTTTTATAAAATGACTATAAAATAGATATACATGATAAAATCGAAGTGATGACTAACTACACAATAAAAACGGATACATAAAATTACCTAAACCAGCACATAAAAATTTACAGCCAAGTTAGCCAAAACCATAAACGCACAAAGTGACGTAATATATGAATTTCTTAACCAATATCCCAAAAAATAGGATAGACAGATTCAGGATTAGATTTACTGATATAACATTTATCAATAACAATGAAAATTACAATATTAATTAATATCAAATTGTGGTAGTAAACAATACCGATTATTTGCCCAAAACCACGAATTTGGACACATATTTGAAATTTATTGGTTAGACTTTTATTCATAAAAAGAAAACATGGTCATTTCATGTTATTTCAAAATCCTATCTCATAATTTTTATTTATGCACACAAATTTGTTTTTTTCATAAACAATCTAACCATATTAAGGCAACTTTCAACGACTGATAGCTTGTATACAAAGATATGATTTCAAGTCCCCTCACGGATTAACGATGTCCTCAATCAGAACCAATCCCCTCACGCATGACAAAATGAAAATATGAGGTTTTTTGATTTATTAAGATGTCTATCAACACCGGACAGCGTCCACGCCGCCCAAAACGACATTCATTCCCATTGACCGAATAAAAAGTAAATTTGAACTTGAGGGTCTGTAATTAAAACCATTTTAAAATTTAAATGTCACTTTTTTAGGCAAATTCTCGTGCGGCAACTGATTTTGTAGGAGTTCAACTCCACGTACAACAGTAAATGATACATGTATCTTTTTGTTCAAGTATTCACCACAGCATAGCATTCTCCGATTTTCAATATTTGATCAGTCGAATAAGAAAATTGCGATTTAGAAATGTATATACCTTTCGAAGCGGTGACAATTGCTCCACTCAAGCACAACCGGAAAATCCTCTCACGGTTTTCATTGCAGAACCAAATGTTCTGCGTGTGTAGATTACCAGCCGTGACCCTTACGATGTAACATTTTGAAAATACATCGACTGCATGAGATATTAATGTTGCGGGAAATGGCATGCAACGTTAACACAACTGATCAACATGAACTGCTGATAGACACTGGGGAAATCAATTATGATCAATAATTGGTCAAATTTTCTGGTAGTGATTGACAGGTATGAATAAATGGTGAGGCTCTTGTTGGGACGGAATTTAGAAAAGTAGGAAGTTGTAAGCTTATTTTCAATGGAATTGCAAGAATCGAACACTTATAACCTTTTAAGATAAACGTAATGAAGTGTATTTTTTTCTTTTTTTCTTTTATAGAAATAACTTCCTTCTCTGATTGTCGACCCGAACGGCAGTCAGAATCCTTGTATTAAATATGTCGCGATCGTTTAATTTTCTCCATCATTCTGATTGATTATAGATTATAACGCATTATAACAGTGCAATACAACCAATCAGCGTCAACGATACAAATGTTCCAAAAATGAAGAAAACTATTTCAATTGACCCAGGGCAATCTCTATCCAGAGTTGCCAGTCCATACTCCCCCCTATACGGAGAGTATGGATCGATAACTCTGGATAGAGATTGGAACTAGGGTGATGAAGGAGTGTGCAACGGAGGCACTCCTGGTTTTCCGCATCTTCGCTAGCCAAAGGTTACGATCCAATTCCCTAGAGAAGGGAAGTGGATCGTAACTCTTGGCTAGCGGAGATGGGTTTTCCGAGGATGTCAATAAATAGGCTAAAAATCAAAGACGAGATCGTTTTTTTTAATAGAAGCTAAGCAAAAATGGTGTGCAACATCAAATATATGAGATGACGATATAAGGTTTTAGCCTCATCAGGCGTTTGTACTACATCAAAGTCTTCAATGGTCAGTCCTGTAACCAAGGATACCAATTGCCTAAACTCATGTGAAACTCCACGGTGAAGCGTTTGTTCAGTGTATTGATCTGCAATACCATCTAATACAGTGTCACCACAGGGCAGTGCAAACGATTGGTCCAATTTTCCGTAAATGATAGGCTGGAAATACATGACATTAGGAATCCCATAATATTGTTCCGCGAATCCTTGCTGACGGATTCGATGGGTGTTCCACATTTCTTCGAACTGCTTTAAATGCAACTGAATGATAGGCAAAAAACAAAATCGAACACATTCTAAATGTAAAGGGTCAGTATTATTTAAAATTCCCTCTTCTACAAGACTGTTAAATAAATTTTTCCAGAAAATTGTAAAATTTCGCATTAAGAAACTCCATAACATTTCTATCCTCTGGTTTGCAGTTGACCGACCAACTGATACACTATGAACTCCAGCCGAAGGATCACGGTGGCGATATCGTAAGGCCATTTGGATTCTGTGAATAAGAACATTTTCAGTTCCCGCGTCAGTCCTAACTGATCTTGGCACACGCTTGTACTTCTTTAAGTGTTCTACGAAGTAACGAGCAACGTACCGTGGATTCTTGTTGGTATGACTGGCGGTGAGCCACATGATTTTTCTGGAAAAGCCATCAATACAACCATGTATTGAAATGCCGAAAGGCTTAAGTTTGTCATACCCATCCACGTGAAGACAATCATTAGGTCCTCTGCTGTTATAGGATCTTCTAATAAGCCGTCTTCGTCTTCTAGCATTGACACCGTCAGTGTCAATTACACTCAAAGCAATTATGACTGTCTCTTGGGTTGCACGCACACCGTACAATGTATTTAGCAATCTCCAAATTGTGCGATATCCCACTTGGTCGTATCCAAAACGTCGCAGGTCAACAATTTTACGTACAATATCAGGCAAAAGATTTTCAACACCTCTTCTTCTCAAATTTAATCTCCTCAAAATTCTTTTCAGAGTTCTCTTGCTTATCATCACATTGTGCAGAAACAGCAGGAAACCCAGTATTTCATCTTGCGTGTATAACTGGCTGAAATAGTACTCAATAAGTTCGTCTAATGTCGCTCCATCTTGTGGTTGGGGAATAATGGCATTCACTGTTGTTGCACATACACAAAACAAAACAATCTGAAAAATAAACATAGGATATTTAGATACAAAATTATGTCATAGCCAGAGAAAATACAATCCCTGTGTATCATTTGTGTACTTTTTTGTTTTTTTGTGATGTTGGTTTGTCTTTTGTTTGTTTGCTCGAATTAACCGATTCACGTCTATACTTACGGCCTTTGCTCTTTCACAAATACGAGATATTTCAGAAAGTGTTTGAAACATTTTTATCCTTTCCCGGGGTATTTTGCAGACGTACATGCATTTTTACCAGCATATGTTTGTCCCGGTCTTTGTATGTTTTACCCTTCACCGAGATGATGTCACTCGTGCGTTTATAATGTAACATCATTCGGTAGATTTTATCAATAGATACATCATCGAAAGGAGTGGTATTTGTGAAAATTACAAATCGCGGGGCGGTGAAATTTCACGAGCCTGAAAGGCGAGGAATATTTATAGACCGAAGATTTGTATTTTTTGCAATTGCCACTATTTCCTTTGATACATGTATATCGTTTTAATTACACCGAATATCATCAAAACGCACAAATGACCAAAAGACAAATCCTTTGACAAATTCGTTACAAGCGTCTAAGTGAAGGGTTGTTACAGCAGGGCATTTAGAAGAGTCGGTTTTGATATGTATTTTGTCCTAACCGAATGGGGATTCCTCGTTATTACCTTAAATGTATCTGGCCAAGGCATTTGTGGGGCATCCGGGGTGATATTGTTCCATTTTATGTATAGTTTTGCACTTTTTTATACTATGAGGCCTGAGCGAATCAGGTGAGCGTGTGATCTAGTTTTATTTTATATTTTCTATTGCATTGTATATATTGTTTTTGGACGGTTAACTTTCTGGTAATAAAACCCGTCACGGCCTGGCTAGGGAATTGGGTAGGCAAATACTCACATTAATCTGTACCGATACAGCCTCCAAATGTCCTCCTTTCTACGCCATAACTCATGGTGGTGCTCCTGATAAAGGAGGCTCATACGAGACAAGAAGAAAAAGGGTAAACTTAGGTAATTATTAATGACAAATACCTCGGTGATATCAAAATCGCTGCAAATTTCCCTTGCAGCGGAATAAATTCATGAACAAAAAATACACCATCTATTGACCAATCAAAAGCCTCCATTCTTGGGGGGTTCCGGGGGTTCGAACCCCCCTTTTTTTGGCCGCTCAATGCATTTGAATCGGGACATATAGTTGGACCCCCTTTTTAAAATGGCTGGATCCGCCCCTGAATTAAGCAGATAACATTTTTGGTCAGGGTATTTGTGCAACTGTACTAGTCTTGAGACACAATTTCTCTCGCACGATGACTCGGTAGAGTTTTTCACAAGTTTACCATACAAATAAAAAAAAACACCACATAGGATGTCGATGTCGGACAGTAACCAAAATCTTTCTCTACTTATGTCCCGTGTATGTAAAGTAATATATTGAATAGACCACTTGTTGCAATGGCATTCTGTCGGATGGACCAGGTTATTCCAATATACCAGATCATACCCCCATCGAGTGGAGGCATAATATGTTCAATATGAATGAAAAGCTTGTTTTTCATATGAAGCCAGAGTTACCTGTTGACTTTCACTTCGTGTGTTTTCTTTAGTTTTACAATATATTTTTGTAATTTGTTCATTTAATTGATTTTTGAATGTCAAACTAGAAGTGATCAACTTTGATTCTACTTACCATTTTAATCATGTGAATATCCATTTTCAGGTCACATAGTTTGGCGTCTTCCGAAATAAAAGCTTCGTCGAATTGAAATGCTGCTTTACTTCAAAGAATGGATGCGTGGTAATGTTTCGCTGTATATATATACACCATAACAGTTAACTTGCCTTAGTTATGCCATATTAAAAATAAAGCTTTTAAATTTATACATTTTAGATAAATATAAAAAATAAAATGACTTAACTAAGTTGGATTTATCTATCATAAGTTAGTAAATGAACTTAATTAAAACAATTTAAAACAGTATAATTGATGAAAACTCCTTAATTAAGTTTCCTTAACATTAAAGTGTTTTATTTAATGCAACTTAACAAATTCTAAAAAATAAAGATATTTAACTTAACATCCATAAAATTAGTAAGAATTAATATTGCCATAAATAAAGGAGTTAAATCTCTTATAAGTGAGTAAATTATCTAAATTATCTAATTTAATGCATTATAGTACACGATATTGTATTAATTAAGTTTTCTTAAGCATTGTTAACTAACTAATATAAGGCCCCTATACGCTTCCGTACGTTTCAGTTAAAGTTACCCTGTTTAATGACAAGTTTAGAATATCATTTGATATTTAGTCGGAGTCGGCCTTGCACAGGCCTCCAAATACTCGCCGGACTGTATCAGTTCACTTGAGTTGAGTTAGCCACCACTTCGGTGCAGTTCGCCACAGTTAGTCACCCCTTTATGGTGCAAATCTCACTACTTTAAAAACACAACGCGAAGCAAATTTACTTTACTTTTAATACTAACTCTGAGAACACTTCAATTTCATTTTACCTTTGAAATTACTCTATTTTTGAACTTCAGTTTAGAAAGTTTTCTGACTCCTGTTAATATCCGACTTTGTTTAATACATGCAATTATTGTACATATGTGAATAAAATATAGTTTCGTTTGATCATTGTCTGTTGTTCAGCCATAATCTGATATCAGGTATCCCAATGGTCGAATAGGGGCGAAGTACTGGCCGCTACACGTCCCGGAAGGTGTCGTCACCGACCCCCTCCGTTACAGTGGCAGCTGAGGGTGAAACAAACAATTTTTTTTTCTCAGAATCAAAAACAAATTATTTTTTCTCCAAAAACTGGAAACAAACTTTTTTTTCCAAAAAAAAACCATAGCCCCCCCCCCCCCCCCCCCCCCCAGAAAATCAAATGGTTGCTGTCTTACGTCAATGCATAGTTTCCTGTGTGACAAGTTCAAACACAAATAACGAACAAACCAACAAGATGACTGATTTTACACTACGGTAGGATAATTGTAAGCATCCTCACATTATTCTCGAAATAAACTTTCATATTCGTATTTCCCATTAAATGTCATGGGAGGGGATGTAACTGTAGGATAGTTTTCCATCTGGTGGGTTGTCATTTATATAGATCATGCTAAAAATATCACCCCAGGTCATCAGAAAACCTATTAAGAACTTTAAATAACTGTACATTTATAATTCAAACTGATCGGATTCTCTGTTTTTATGGGTCGCCATACAGCTTTCTGATTTGCCCCCCCCCCCTTTTTTCTGAAAAAAAAACTACATCACTATAATCAAGGGGCGCAAACGATTTGTGTGGGTTGCTTTAATGAAGATTTGTTTGTTAGTCTGACCTGTGACATGATAACTTGTGTGGCTAACGCTGATTTACGGGCATGTTCACTCTGGATTAGTTTCAGCTACTGCACACTCTCTTCTGCTAAATTTGGCGGGAAAATATACACATGTTTGGATTATAAGTCTATATAACTCCCTATGTGTGGACAACCACCGAAACCCACAGTTATTGTTTTAACCGAGACATATAATATTCTTGTTCTTTTTCTTCAGTAGTCTCGATGCACCAGATTTATCAGTCTTACAGACAACAATAACGTCAGTGGCAATTGTTGAGATGTATGTTATATTCATGGAATGTAGGACAGAAAGTCACAGAACAAAAAGTCACAGACAAAAAGTCACGGACAAAAAGTCACAGGACAAAAAGTCACAATTCATTTTTCTGATTATTTTCTTTGAATAAAAGAATGCTTATTTCTTTAAAAATATTTTGTATTTTTCTTGAACTATTGTATAGTATAAACCAATTTTGTTCACAAAATTTATCAAAAAAATATCAAAGATGATCAAATAATGTTAAAAAAACAAAATGTCATAGTGGCTTAATTGGCACTTAAATGGCTTCATGGTTCCAAGAAATCTTTCTTTTGCATGATTAAAATTAAATAAATCTTCATTTTTCAAGTATAATGACACATTTCCTAAACTTTAGTATGAAAATATGTATTAAAAAGTAAATATTTCAAGATATTTCTCTTAGGTATAGAAGAAGCATTATAAATCTCGAACCCATTCTCCACCTGATCAAAAGATGAATTATTGAACCATTTATTTAAAAAAAGCAAGTTTTAATTTCAGCCTATTGGTGGCACCACTCTCGTTGTTTTTAATGCGGAAAAAATATATGGGCTGATTATATAGGGAATTACCACATCAGACTGCATCGGCCCCTCTAAAACAGTCAGTGAAAATTTCTAGATACACCACTCACGGCCACTTCCTGTATATTGACATACACGCTTTGTGTATTATATCAACAAAATCGGGGTTTTAATGGGGTCAAGTGTGTGTGTGTGTGGGGGGGGGGGGGGTACACAAATCACTGATTTGTCAGTATCAATACAATAGCGAATATTGTGTTTATCTTGACAACAACTGATAGTGCTTTTACTCCCCCCTTCCAATTCGGAAAGATGATTGATTTGTTGTCAGTTAGGAAAATAGTTCATACATAAAATTGAGAATGGAAATGGGGAATGTGTCAAAGAGACAACAACCCGACCAAATAAAAAACAACAGCAGAGGGTCACCAACAGGTCTTCAATGTAGCGAGAAATTCCCGCACCCGGAGGCGTCCTTCAGCTGGCCCCTAAACAAATATTTACTAGTCCAGTGTTCATGATCGAACGCCATACTAATTTCCAAATTGTACACAAGAAACTAAAATTAAAATAATACAAGACTAACAAAGGCCAGAGGCTCCTGACTTGGGACAGGCGCAAAAATGCGGCGGGGTTAAACATGTTTGTGAGATCTCAACCCTCCCCCTATACCTCTAACCAATGTAGAAAAGTAAACGCATAACAATACGCACATTAAAATTCAGTTCAAGAGAAGTCCGAGTCTGATGTCAGAAAATGTAACCAAAGAAAATAAACAAAATGACAATAATACATAAATAACAACAGACTACTAGCAGTTAACTGACATGCCAGCTCCAGAGGATGCAAGCTGTATGACATGCCAAGCAGCTATATATATACCGATTGGTCATTATTGGTATCAAAAATAATGTTTTACTTTTTATTTTTTATTTTCTTTCTTTCAAATTTCAAGATATGTATACTTTGACTGTGACGTCAAACCAAGGAGTTGTATATATACTATCCGTCTTGAAAATGCATGCACTATTTTCCTAACAACAAATCAATCATCTTTCCAAAATGGAAAGGGCCTTAGTAAATAGTTAAACCTCATAGATTTAATCATATTGACTTTATTTTGTTTTCAGTTTAGCTATTATCCTGACACGGTAGAAATTGGACATAACTGCTATACCTCAAATATATAAAATACATCATAGTGCTTTTTGGTGTATATGATTTTAAAAGTAAAAATAATTCGGATGGAGAGGTGGGTAACCCGTTGCATTTGAAATTAATAAAATGAATATTTTTCACATTTACATATATTAAGATTTAATAATTACATTCTAATATGACGTCCTTATTACGCTTTGTAAACAAAGCCGTGTTCTAATGAGCACAAAATATGTTTGACACATGCCCACGAACTTACTGTGTATATTAACTTTTTGCCATCGTTATCCTTTAAATATATACATTTAAGCAGCTGGCATAAACTTTTATTATGTATTTTGATAAAACAACATATATTTACCCTGCTCAGCCTCGTAGATTTTAAACTTATCAAATATGAAATGTAATGCACAGACTCCTCGGGAGGAAACGTGAAAGCCAAACATTTTTACGGTATTTTAGTACGCTTCGACCTATAAAAATACTGTATTTGTCCTATTAGAATCGAAATAATTCCTTCGTGTCATGCTCTATGCTCATTTTAATATGGATAGGCATTATATTTGACCACATTTTACACCTCGCTAACGCTCAGTGTAAAATATCGACAAATCAGTATAATGCCTACCCATGTTAAAATGAGCATAGAGCATGACATGAAGGAATTATTTCTTAATTAGATGTATGTTTCATTATGATACTTCATTTTGATTGGCTAACTGCACATCATGTGTTATTTCTTAAGCAATATTGCATTACTCAATAAAACTTTTCATTCATGATAACACGTGGTCCCACAATAAAGTGCACAGCTGAATTAAATAAAACAATTATATAAAATTCGTGTTTTTATAATCATAGCTAAAAAATGAAATTATATAAGTATTGAATGCTTCTTTTTGTAACTTCATAGGGTTGTAAAAGTGTTGACCGTGCGCAAATTTTTAGTATGCGCTTCATACAAAATGTACTTCGGTCAACGCTTTTACACCCCAATGAAGTTACAAAAAGAAGCATTCAATTCTTAAATAAAACACTTCGAATTCAATATTGTAAATCTTTCATTTTATACGGATTTTTTTTCTAAATGCTAACATTGTCCCGCTGTTTTACACGGCTAATAGTTTCATGCGATGGTAAAGGCCCCTCTCTATATCTTTAGGAAGAAAGAGGGGGAATTATTATCGAACGAAACAGATGCTATTGTTGGTCCTTGTGGACGGCCTCGCTGGTTTTGAGAAAAAAACAGCGCTATCCATTTATTTGTATATGCGTCAGCTTTCACCTCAGCTAACAATAGCCTTACGATACTGTTGTCAGGTCATTAAAGATTGCATATTTTGGCGGTAATATTGATTCACTTATAGGGTCATTGCATCGGAACTAAACACATTTATTTAAAAACCAGTTGTTGGCATGACACGGGTTATGTTCTTCTCATATATGTTATAATGGTATGATACTAAACCCCTCACGGGGAGGATTGTGCCTGATACTCATATGATGAAGACATAATTTTTCAATCAGTTTAATTGAAGTCTGGAGCTGGCATGTCAGTTAACTGCTATAGTAGTCTGTTGTTATTTATGTATTATTGTCATTTTGTTTATTTTCTTTATTTTCTTTGGTTAAATCTTCTGACATCAGACTCGGACTTCTCTTGAACTGAATTTTAATGTGCGTATTGTTATGCGTTTACTTTTCTGCATTGGCTATATACATAGAGGTATAGGGGAGGGTTGAGATCTCACAAACATGTTTAACCCCGCCGCATTTTTGCGTCTGTCCCAAGTCAGGACCCTCTGGCCTTTGTTAATCTTGTATTATTTTAACTTTTAGTTTCTTGTGTACAATTTGGAGTTTAGTATGGCGTTCATTATCACTGAACTAGTATATATTTGTTTAGGGGCCAGCTGAAGGACGACTCCGGGTGCGGAAATTCCTCGTTGCATTGAAGAACTGTTGGTGACCTTCTGCTGTTGTCTGCTCTATGGTCCGGTTGTTGTCTCTTTGGCACATTCCCCATTTCCATTCTCAATTTTATTATAGTGTAGTGATACCCCCCCCCCCCCCAAAAAAAAAAACAGAGAAAAAGTAAAATATGACAATGATGACCACGAAGGCAGAGTAGGGAATTTATAAACAAGGTCAAATAAATTAGTAAAACCGCTGTGGAAACTTAACTTGAAATTGATAGAAAATAGCAAATGCAAGTTATTTGTAGTATATTTTAATTCATATGTCAAAGAAAAACGGGGAAATTTAGAAATTTTTAGGTGAAAATTTTACGGATATTGGAAAAAGGGCTCAACTATTGCTCGGTCCACAAATATCTATGACTGAATGACCTTGGGTAAAGTATTGTAGTCCACAATACGAAATCAATGAACAATTAGCAAAATTATTACCGTATAGTCTAAACCAGGCCTGAAATAACCAAAATGAATAAAAATTAAACCAGATGCTCCGCAGGGTGCAACTTTATACGACCGCAGAGGTCGAACCCTGAACAGTTGGGGCAAGTATGGACACAACATTTAAGCTTGATACATCTCTGAATTTGGATTGTGATTAAATAGTTGACACAACATAGGTTTTTGAGAATGAATGTGGTCTAAGAACTTACTTAAAAACTTTAAAATTTTAAATTTGATATTTACCTATTATGGTCCAATATCCAAAATCTAAATACATGGTTAGATTCAGCATATCATAGAACCCCAAGAATTCAATATTTGATAAAATCAAATAATGTTCAATTTTAGACCCTTTAGACCTCAATGTGGACCAATTTGATAACCGGGCCCAAATATTAAAAAATCTAAATACATGGTTAGATTCAGAATATTGAAGAACCCCATATATTCAATTTTTGTTGAAATCAAACAAAGTTTAATTTTTGACCATTGGGATCTTAATGTAGACCAATTTGAAAACGGGACAATACTGTGCAATTGAATATTTCTTGCTATTGCGCAAAACTGTGCAATTGAACATTTCTTGCTATTGTGCAATTAGATATTTCTTGCTTTTGCGCAATACCGTGCAATGAAGATTTCTTGCTATTGCACAATACTGTGCAATTGAAGATTTCTTGATATTGCGCAATACTGTGCAATTGAAAATTTCTTGCTATTGCACAATACTTAATATAATTTTGGACCCCGATTTGGACCAACTTGAAAACTGGGCCCATAATCAAAAATCTAAGTACATGTTTAGATTCAGCATATCAAAGAACCCCAAGAATTCAATTTTTGTAAAAATCAAGCTAAGTTTAATTTTGAACCTTAATGTAGACCAGTTTGAAAACAGGACCAAAAATTATGAATCTGAATACACGGTTAGATTTGGCATATCAAAGAACCCCAATAATTCATTTTTGATGAAATCAAACAATGTTTAATCTTGAACCCTTTTGGCCCCTAATTCGTTGGGATCAAAACTCCTAAAATCAATCCCAACCTTCCTTTTGTGGTCATACTAAAGTTATTGTGCGAAAACCAAGAAAAATGCTTAATTGGGCCCTTTTTGGCCCCCAATTCCTAAACTGTTGGGACCAGAACACCCAAAATCAATCCCAACCTTCCTTTTATGGTCATAAACCTTGAATGTATTTAAATTTCATAGAGTGCTACTTACTTTTACTAAAGTTAAGAGTGCGAAAACCAAATGTCTTCGGACGACGACGACGCCAACGTCATACCAATATACGACCAAAAAGTTCAATTTTTGCGGTCGTATAAAAAGGAAAGACCAACGGAAGAATGAATGACAAAATAATAAACGAGAAAAAGGCATGCAGCTCACCTTAGCAAATGGCATAAACAATCGTGCTGTAGAATATTACATTTTTGCACACAGAAGAACAGGTCTGGACCTCTCTTACTTTGGAGCATAAACATTCTGCAAGTCATATCATTGATAAGTCCAAAGATTAAATTAGTGAAAATTGTTACTGTAACAAATAAGAAAACCACACCATTGTCATTTATCAGCCATTTTTATAGATGAAGATCAATGCATGGAAGTATGGGGCATGGACTTTGGAGGACTGCCCAGAATGTGAATTAGTATGAGACATTGTAAATGCAGTAGCGAATCAAGACCTCTTTTTTTTAGAACGATGCATTTGAATCAGGACATCTGGGATCCGCCCCTCTAATGTTCATCTATAAAACAGAGCAGTGCTTTTATTAATTTGTCATGAACTTGTTTTTATCCTATAGGTGGATTTCTGTAATATTTCTTGTTGCACAGTCATAAATTGACTTTGAACTAGCTGTCAGTAACTGCCAGTAAATACAATATAAGTTCAGTCCTAATCAACTGATTTTAATTGTTCTTCTCGTATATGGTACTGTTAAATCGTTGTCCAAGGTTAGAAGGGGTTTGGCGCTGGCCAACATGTTTAAGCCCACCACTATTTAATTCTGAATGTGCCTGTCCCAAGTCGAGAACCTGTACTTAAGTGGCTGTATATCATATTTGTATTTAATTCATTTTAACATAAATCAGACTGTTACTTTTCTCTCCGAAATTGTTATACATTTCTATTTTGTGGCCTTTTATAGCTCTCTATGCAATGTTGTTTTTTCTCATTGTTGAAAGCAATATGGTCACATTTAGTTTTATTCAGTTCCATGTCATTTGCTCTCTAATGGAAAAAAGTAAAAACACAAAAATACTGAACTCCGAGGAAAATTCAAAAAGGAAAATCAAAAATCAAAAGGCAAAATCAAAAGTCCAAACACATCAAACGAATGGATAACAAAAGTCGTCTCATTTGCAATTATAACCGCATCTTCTTAACAAAGTTATTTATGTATAAAAAATGTATTGACAATTATATGTAAATGTTCACTGCAAAAACTTAAAAGACTGAATAATGAAAAGATATATATGTAAAGTTTGCTTCAAATAATATCTTCCTTACACCAATTTTAAGCAAATCTGACATCTACATTCTAGGACTGTTTGACTTAGCAAAAAATTATGCATGAACCCAAAAATGCAATCTTCATGTTCATATAAAAATTACAAAAGACTCAATCCTATGAGTATAATATAGCAACAAGAAATAAATATTCTGCTCTAAATATCTTCTTTTGATCATAAATTATATTTTTCAAGAATTGTAAAATAAGAAATTTCACCAAGAGATTGATGTCCAAAACAAGCTGAAATGTGTTTCCTGCTAAAATGATTTATATTATTAGTCTAACAGATAAAAGTCTACTACAAGTTTAAAGATATTAATGATTCATAACAATGAGGTCAAGGTCTGACAGATAAACCAAGCCTGACATACTTGTTCACCTTGCAATCATTCCATAAACCAAATAGACATTTAGAGACATTTTGTTTCTAGTATCTTAGAGGACGATCCACCATTTGAAAAGTTATACTGACTTATGAACCATGAAGAAAGACAGATGATGCATGCCAGCCAGACATGTAAACTTTACAATCAATCTAAATAAAAGCATCTTTCGGTTTTCTTATATTTCATTACATGTAGGTAAATGTTGTCACTTTTATAAAAATTGTAAACTCAACACAGTTTTAATCATTTTATAGTTCATAACTTTTTTGGTTTTTTTTACCATTGAAAATATCTACAGCTTTTTCTTGTTCAAAGAATTAATTAACTGTCATATCGTTGTATGAATTTCATCAATGCATCCCAATTTGATTAAGTCATCATCCACAGCAAATTGCAAAAATCACTCTTAGTCCTGAATCTTCTCTTTTCTACTGTTGATAGTAGAATTAGCAAGCAATAGTAGTGTAATGTAATCCTAAGGGCTAGAGTTATAGCTCTGAAGACCATTGTAAATATCAGTTCCATGTATACACTTCATGAATGGTTCTCTGCATCTCATTTTTCTACAAAGATATGACACAAGTTCAGACAACTGGTTTATTAATTGGAGACAAACATTATGTATTTAAAGAATTACTGCATGCGTTTACTCTTTTAATTGTTTGGTATATGACAGTAGGGAGCATTAGGTTTGACTAGACAGTTAAAAAAAGTATCTTGGTATGTTCCTTTGGTTATTCTTGTAGTTGAGTTGCTGTCTCATTGGCATATACCCACATCTCTTCAAACAGTGTAAGCTTAATGTAATGATCTTAAAAAAGGTTCATACGAAAGCTTAAATCAAAAAGGTTATTGGTATAAATTAAGTGCTTTATTTCTTCCAATTAAAGAAATCATAAAAATGCATTGAACAAAGTTAAAACATTATTTACATTTTTCTTAAAAATATGTCTAAATAAAAAAGTTAAGACTTAAATTATACTTAATGTTTTTTATGGAAGCTTAAGACCAGACCATATACATACACATTAGGTTCTTAAAGCCTTACAATTTCAGCTTTTAAAGTCTTGAGGCATGGAAAGTTTCCTGTCCTTTGACAAACGAAATTATTCTACTTTAGTTGTCCATAGAACTGTGGTAAATTTTCATGTTAAAAGAAGTGCTAGAAAATACAACAATGGAATAATCATTAGTTAAAAACTATAAAATGTTATGAGTGGCAATTAATCATTATAAAAGGTAAATTTTAATAAGTATACAATGCCGGTCTCCAGATCTGTTTTAATTTGCAGGGTTGCAAAATAACGAATAATAGCCCACAGCCATAATATTAATAGCAATTATGAATAAATGAAATTATATTCACTCATTGCCAAAATATGGTTGTGGTTAGAACAAAAAAAAAAAAACTACTATGGCAATATATCTTTAATTGATAAGATCATCATAAATATCTGGCAATTTTCTATGATCTGAAATACCAAAAAAATCACTGACCAGTGAGTTTTGGAATGCATGCTTGCAGACTAGAGTTCTTGAAAATATAGATGGTCCTACAAGAAAACCTGCTGGTCCTCACTATAATGATCTATAATTTCTATTGCAAAAAATAACCAAAGTCATAAGATAAGTTAACTTTATTAGCACTAACACATTGACAATAAATGGTTAGATCTATGGCAACAAATTAAAGACAAACTACAATAACATATATACAATGAAGGAGTGACAGTGGATATTTAATTATGATAGAAATATAAAAATTTAAAGAAATATACATTATTACAAAAATCAATTACCTTTTAATAATGAATTTCTCACCAACAAGCATTCATTCAAATAGTTGACAACAATTTTTAATATTGTTGGGGAATTACTATTTAGAATTGATATAAGCAAGTTATATGATAAAGAAGTTAGTTTATTATTCAATGGAAAACTATTTAATTTTTTAATGAGGTTATCTCTCACATAGTTATATATATATAATGTTGATCTATTACATTTGGATTTGCATTAATCAACATACGAGGGTCTACTATTTGGTTTATATAGTATATTAAAAAAGTTTATTTTTTTTATTTTGATTGATGTCAGTCTCTTGCTTCTGGAAGGCTATATCGTTGATTCTCTCTTGAATGGGTTTTAAATACATTTTAATATCAATAGGATTTAGATTAATAAAATGAAATCCAAGTCCTGAAATAAGATTTTTCATATTTATTATCCAAGAGTTATTTTTTTCAGTTTCTTTATATATTTTTAGGGCAAGTGAATTATTTGACTCAATAATTATATGAAGCCAATATTTTATTGCTGAAAATTCTATTCATATATCAGTCCTTTAAAATATTTGATTGTCAAATCTTGGAACCACCACTTTTACAAAGAGGATTCTGTGCTTGATCACATTATGAATGATTAAATCAGCTTGTAAATGAAAGAAACTACATGTACATGTTGTTATGGAAATTCTATAGGTTATTTCAAAGTCAGTTTAAAATAAACAATTATCATGATTATAGATTCATAACATTCATCATATCATTAAATTTATCAAATAAAGGCAACATGCAGTTGTATACCGCCGTTCAAACAATTTCCATATTCAGCACTCATCACTTTGCTACATTCCATTTGTTTTAATTTCTCTCCAAGATGTGCAAAATTAATCTGAAATAAATATTTAATCTTTAAATGACAAAATTGTAACTTTAATGATTTATAAAGGGGACTGTAAATAACAAACACTGAAACAGACGTATCTACAAAAAAGTAATGCATGTACTTGAGAATGCAGTGTTTTATTTCTTTAAAGATAGTTCTTATTAATGAAGTATTTGAAAGTATATTTACAAATGCACAAATCTTCAGATATAATATTACCAAGCTTTACAAATTTCAGGCATGGTGATAGTCCAAATAATTATACCGCTGTTCAAAACTCGTAAATCTATGGACAAAAAACAAAATCGGGGTAACACACTAAAACTGAGGGAAACGCATTAAATATAAGAGGAGAACAACGACACAACATTAAAATGTAACACATACAGAAACGGACTAAGCATTAGACAAAATCCGATGGGAATAACAAATATAACATCAAAACCAAATACATGAATTTGGGATAGAAAAGTACCGTGACACGTTAAAAAAGCTAAATCAAGAAATTTAGTTTCAGATTGGAAAAAAATTAAAGGACTTAGAAATGAAGTGATAGATCTAGTAAGAGAGGCAAAACAGTCAGTACCTGATTAATTTGCACAATTCCCTAGTCGATACCCCCCCCCCCCCGGAAAGTGGTGGAGAATAGATAAGAGTGTTTGCAAATCTAAAAAATAAAGAGTCAAAATTCTTCTATTTATGTAAATGGAGAGATTCTTATTCACCCCGTTGAAAAAGCCACAGCCATATATGATTATTTTTGCTCAATATCAAGATTTGACACAGAACCGCAATTGCCTAATGTCCCACCTTTGGCACCCTATGTAGTATGAGCTGTCTGACATAGTAATAACAGAGCAGGAAGTGATTGAACATTCCCAAATTTTAAATATTAACAAACCAACTGGACCTGAAAAGCTACCTCCAAAATTTCTTAAGGTAATGTTCCCATCACTGGTTACACCTCTAACATTCATAATTAATAAAAGCTTACAAACTGGAAAAGTTCCCAGTGATTGGAAACTTGAAAACGTGTCACCTATCTACAAGGGTATTTAGATCAGGACAGTGTCTCAACCTACAGGTCTATCTCTGTTACTTATTGTTTTAGAAATATTTTTTTAAAAGTCTTTACATAACTACATGCATGATCATGCAATATTAACTGATCAGAGTTCCGTATCAAGGATTCTACTATAAATCAGTTACTTTAATTATATGATGAGATTGTAAAAAAATCTGGACAAAGGGAAATATGTCAGATTTATTTTTGATGTGTCATAGGCATTTGATCGCGTTTGGCATATGGGACTTCTGTATAAATTAAGAAAATATGGAATAAAGGGTAATGTGCTTAACTGGTTCAAAAGTTATCTTTCTGAAAGACAACAATTGGAGTAAATGTTTTTTTCTTATTGGAATACTGTCAAGGCAGGAGTCCCTCAAGGGTCAATCTTGGGCTCTTTCCTGCTTTTATTGTTTGTGAATGACATATTAGATGTAGTTACAAACAAAATAAAACTGTTTGCAGATGATACTAGAAAATATTTCAGAAGTGACAAAACATAAACATCTTTGTATAACCCTATCATCTATTGCCAGATGGGCAAGTCACATACAGTATATGTATAAAGTTTAAAGAAGAGCTATATGTAGAATGAGAATAAGTGCTCATGATCTTAGAATTGAGAAAGATAGATATAGTAAAAAATACATAGAGAGAACTCGTGCAGTCTCTATGTCATCACCGCTTATCACATGGATCAAATTGGATCACATGGAAGATGAGACCCATTTTACAGTAAATTATCTTTTATATAATGAACAGAGGAAATTATTATTTGATAAAGTAAACACTTTTTGTATTAATTTTAAAGAACTACCTAAAGATAATTTTATTATGAGATTTGATGTAATAGTTATGGAAGACACATGTTGTGTTAGGCTCTGATCCTGTCCATAACGTTATAGTATGGTATTAGGTTTTCCAATCATATTGTGCATAATATTGTTGTAAAATGATGCTCTTTACAGGGTTCTTGATATTAGATTACTAAAATTCTTAACTCTTAATTCTTGTACGGTTACATTGATTCAGAAATCAAAGAAAACACCGAAGAACTGTAATGTAAAAAAAAACTGTTTTAACAGACAGTATAGTTAATGCTATTTGAACCAACTGTGCTCCTTTTCTTGCCGACTTTTCCTTCATGCATACCATATGCATCCCTTACCAAAACGTGCTAACATTTTCCACATAAGATGCTCACGTTAAAAAATAAAATGATTGCACATTAGGTTTTTAACATGCAAATTAGGTGAGCATTTTGTGGGCAAAAAATTGCACATATGAAACTACCCTAATTTGCATGTTAAAACCTCATGTGCAAATGCTCCTGTGAGCTTTTGTTTCCCATGTGCATTTTTTCAGATTGCTCATATATACAAATAACCACGTGAATATTAGTTGACCCATTTGATTTTGTTATCTAATTATTCCCAGATGATGATAAAAGTGTATCTAAAGATCAAAACAAAATGGCTGCTTCAAATAGGAATATTTTTCAAATTTAAATGAATATCTTAAATAATTTAATTTAAAATAAAACCCTGACACATCATGTTAAGTGTTATTCTTTAATTACTGTCAATTAATTATGATTTTTATATTATTTTTTTTTTTGGTCACTAAAACCATGATGACTAAAAACATAACATTACATTTTAAAACCAATAGGTGGACTTGCAAGTGTAGTACATATTGAATGTCCGATTAAGGTAGCACAATACAAAGATTTTTCATCCCCAATCAGACATCTTTAAACTGATGTAATTCCACTCATCCTTCTTTAAATTTTATAAATGAGGTACCAAAAGAAAGAAGAAGGATTAATCTTTCAAATTGTGATAATTTCATTATGACATAATTATTACATAATTAATTGTTATGTAATTAGTTGCTATATTGTGATGTCCACACTTGAATGAATTTAGCTTCTTTGTTATTCATAGCATCCCAAAATATTTTATAGATTCTTGCACAACACAGTTTGACCTCCAAAACTGTGTCTCAGATTTTTCCTATTGTATTTCATTCTCTCATAAATCTTCAATGAAGTCTGCAACATCAATTCATAAGAGATCACTAAATTCAATTGGGTATAAAATTTGTTCTATTGATGTTTTTGGAAATCTGAGACACAGTTTTGGAGGTCAAGCTGTGTTGTACAAGAATCTATAAAATATTTTGGGATGCTATGAAGAACAAAGACGTTAAATTCATTCAAGTGTAGACATCCCAATATAGCAACTAATTACATAACAATTGATTATATAATAATTATGTCATAATGAAATTATCACAATTTGAAAGATTAATCTTTCTTCTTTCTTTTGGTACCTCATTTATAAAATATAAAGAAGGATGAAATGAATTACATCAGTTTAAAGTTATCTGATTGGGAGTGAAAAAATCTTTGTATTGTGCTACCTTAAGTACTGTGTTTCAGAAAGTTTAAAAAGGAATGATCTATTATACATGTAATACCTATTTGAAGCAATCTGCAAAATAATACTCCAATAAAGGACTAAAATTGTAATATATTTCAGAATATAACACAAAAATGAACCAGAAATAAAAATGATAACTTACAAATAATTAACCACAGCCACACTGGTTTTATCAGATGCCATTTTCTTCAGATAGCACAATATAGGGCTTAACATTTTTCATATCCGTCTCCCTCCAATTATTGCATGCTTTGAATTTGAATTTACAGGAAGTACATGACTGGGCATGTCATTTTGAAAAAGCTCATATGAGCAATGATGTAGGTTAGTTTAGAATGGTTAAAAGAATGGAAAAACTTTTCAAAGTACAAAACTAACATAAAACTAACATGGATGATAAATCTCAGCTGAGGTTTGAATTGCACATGTGAGCATTATGTTAGATTTTTGTCAGTGGGCATATATGAACTACCAAACTGCACATGTGAGCAACCTGATTTGCATACAATTCTTACTTGCATCTCATGTGCTTCACATGTGAAACTTATGTGCTTTTGTTAGCAATTTCTGTATACGGGTATAATTTCACACAGAAGGTTCTCATGAAAATTAAAAAGAAGCGAGCATTTATCTTGAATTTGTTATTTTGCTATTTAGAAGCTGTCGTCAAAATAGGATTCACTTAACTTGATAAAGTATTTCTTGTTAAATGAAACGTTTGAACTTACTAAGTGGCCCAGTGTTGAAGTTGAAGTCACCACTTAACAGTTTACGAGATTGAGTTGACAGTTGTGGATATATTTGGGTCATGAATAACCATGGATATGCTTTAATTGTTGAAATCACACTGTCGCCATCTTTTCTCGCCATTTTCATGTGTAAAACCTAATTAGACTTATCCAGGGCCTTTCTATACTTAAGTATATACTCTAGTGTAGAAAGTCCCTGACTTATCAGATAATTTGTACTCTCCATGAGTCAACATGATCATGTAACTGTTCTGGACCATATGAGTATGTACTCATATGGTCCGACCATACGCGTATGGTCCGCCTGTACGCGTATGGTCGGGGTAATTAACACTCTGTTACAGTTTACTTTTAATACTTCTAAACTCTTCATATGGTATGACCGTTCATTAAAAAGACGCTATCATGTAGGTAATTTTATTGTATTGCCTAATAACTAACAAAATGTTTCTTGTAATTCTTTATTTCACTACAAACTACCCAGGAGAAGGTAAAAAGCTACATCAAAAATAAACAATCATAAGTAATTGTTCCTAAGTTATTTCTTAACATGTATTGTAATTAAACATAATACAAGTAATGCAATGCAATGAATAGCTAGATCCCTTAATATGCTTAAATGTTCAAAACAAACAAGAAAACTATATTTCTCAAATTTATCAATTTGCTCCTAAATGAACCTTTATGACCAGGTGAGCAGAATTTGTAGTTTCAACATGTTCGGTTCACAACAATGCCAAAGTAAAAGATAACATCAACAATAACAAAATTATTCACACTAACAATATGTCCTAAGCGGGTTGTCCGTTGACATAGTCAGACTAAGTTTTACTATATCCTAGGCCTAGATAATATTGAATATTCTATTTAAAGTCACAAATACTCAAATGTGCATGGATGCACGAAAGTTACGAGAAGAAGTTTCTCGGTTCAATTAGCCATTTCTTTAGTATTAAACGTTCAAATTACACAGTATCGAAAAATATACATGATATGTGCCTAATCCTAATATCTTAACTGATATGAACCAGGTGCTCTGCAGGGCGCAGAAGTTGAACCCTGAACAGTAGGGGCAAGTATGGACACAACATTCAAGCTTGAAAACAGCTCTGAATTTGGATTGCGACCAAATTTTTGACATAATATGAGTTTTTGACACAAAACATATGTCAAGATCTTACAAATATATTGCGTAATATTGCAATTAAAGATTTCTTCTTTAAACTTTTCAAAAATTTGGAATTTGAGAAATTTGAAAAAAAAATTAGTTGAAAACTACCACCAAACCCCTTTTTTGTGCAATTAGTCCAAAATATGACATTTTTTTTTTATACATAATATACAAGTAGTGTAAGGGAGTAAATCCGAACATACCCAACATTGTATGTTAAATGTTTTAGAATTACATCCCTTACACTGCTTTTAAATTGTCTTAATTGTCCATTGACCAGAAATACCTAGTTTTCCCCCTTTTTTGCCCCTTATTCCAAAACATTTTGAGCCATAAGCCCCCAAAGTCAATACTAACCATCCTTTCATGGTATGGAAACTTGTGGTTTAATTTCAGAGAGATTCATACACTTAAACATAAGTTATTGTTTGATACAAAAATCAGATTATTTTTGGCCCCCTTTTGGCCAATAATTCCTAAACAATTGGGACCATAACCCCCAAAATCAATCCAAACATTCCTTTAGTGGTATTGGACCTTCTGGTAAACATTTATAAAGATCCATACACTTAAACACAAGTTATTGTCTGTAAAGTAGAAAAATGCTTTTTTATGCCCTGTGTTTTGGCCCCTTATTCCAACATATTTGGGAAAATTAACCCCAAACTGAATCCCAGTCTTCCTTGTGTTATACGGAACCTTGTGGTACAATGTCACAGAGATCCATACAGTTACACACAATTTATGAGGGAAGATAGGAGGGGTCCTGATCCCAAAATCCCATAGGTAAATGTACGGTCTTCAACATGGAGCCTTTCCTCCCACGGAGCAGCTAGGTTTAAAAGGCCCCTTTTCTCCTGGCTTGATATGTTTCACATTAAGTAATGTCGGGAATTTGTATAACTGACTACACAGTATTGATTTTTCTCATTATTGAAGGCCCATTTCCATTCTCAATTTTATTTATTACAGAGTTTGTCTTTAGTGCCGTGTGGAGACAGTAGAGTGCCTCCCCGTGCTTCAGGTTTATGCTCTTATAATATACTAGATTATGGAGTGTGTGTCCGACCGAGAACTGCTCTAGTTCATTACTTTAGGAATATTTATCAAAAAGTAGTATTTCAATATTCAGCCCCATTCTACTCTTTAGGCCAGCTGAAGGACGCCTCCGGGTGCGGGAATTTCTCGCTACATTGAAGACCTGTTGGCGACCCTCTGCTGTTGTTTTTTATTTGGTCGGGTTGTTGTCTCTTTGACACATTCCCCATTTCCATTCTCAATTTTATACGTTATATAAAGTTCCAAAAGGAAAAAAATATTCTGGAATATTATTTCCACAGGAATAAATATTACAGTATATGTTCCTAATGGAATAAATGGTATAGAATATTTGTTCCGACAGAAATAGGTATTATGACATTGTTTATAACAAAGTTTCCAGTGGAACTTCTGTTAGGTGGAACAAATATACGTTGACAGCTTACTGACTGCTTAAAAAGGAGGCCCGGTCCAGTCACGCTTTGACAGTGATTCCCTGAATAATCAACCATTTTTTCCCCACAATAAAAACGGGACGGGCAATATGAAACCCCCCCTTAATCCGCATCTGCAAACTCTTTTAACAAGTATCTGTATCACATGTACACTTCAATCTCAAAATTGGATTGTCGGAGGACCGTTTTTCAAATCCTTGACCGTTACCTGTCTTACGGAAGCCGCGTGTAATTTTATTTGAATACACTGAGTCGACCTAGACTATTGACAAACTAATTTTGACTTAAGTTATAGTCTATGGCTCACTATTGACAAACTTATTTTGACTTAAGTTATAGTCTATGGCTCAATATTTAGTCCCAGTTTAAAGTTTTAGTGAAGTCCTGTTTCATAGTTCGTCCTTAATTTCCTGATTCATGGTTAATAAAGGCCGGCTATCTATTTATTGGTTAGTATTGTATTTGTCGAGTAAATGGTTATTTATTTTACTATAAAAGTCATGATTGGAACTTCCTTATATTATCAATCGTCTTATTTTTTCTTTGCCGGTACCATAAAAATGCGTTGGATAAAAACCGCAATTTTTATACGTGTGCATGTAAAACAAATTTCGTTGTAGAAGGGTCTAAAAACAGCACAAACAACATTTTCCAAAAGATATAAAAAGTGAAAAAGTAGATTTACACAAAACGCATTTGACTAACAGGTCGAACAACTGATGATCTTTAACCCTGCTGACTGCCATTGGCGATTGCCAAATAAAATTGATCACAAGATGTAACAAAATGGATCTTAATATAAATTTAATACTAAACAGAATTTTTTTTTAACTTGTGGCCACGATGTTATGCCACAAAAATACGGTGTCAATATTTTTTTTAGTACACCAGATCCGGATTTCGACAATAAATGTCTCTTCAGTGATGTTAGGGATCGAAACGGTATTTGGGAGGCCATATAAAAAGTACCCTCATTTTTAGATAAACTCTTGAATTTATATATAAGTTCAGTGATCTTAAATGTCGAGAACGAGTTACAGCTATTTTCCTAAAGCATGTCACGTTTAAAGGTTTTAATATGAACTTGCTTGATTTGTTTGTATAACTGTTTGCTCGAGCATTATAATTAAGATTTACACTATGATTGCACTCAATATATAGGTGGGGCTGCAGCTTGTTACATGTTATTTGATGCTTGAGAAAAAGTTTATTCAAACAAAGCAAACAAGCCAATCAAACCTTTAAACTACATGCTTTAGGAAAAAGCTCTAAAACACACGAAGACTATACCGTATATGATACAACCATTGATAACAGAAGACTGGCTGATGGTTTTTCATCCTGACACTGCCTCAAACAAGAAAGCTACCGTCAAACATAATTACATTCGTCGCAGTCATACTGTATAGAATCATCTCTTCATCATAATATCTTGATATTACCGTCAACCTGATTTAAGGTGGTATGGGTGTCTTCCTCCATCTTTGATTGTAAAAAACAGAGAATCCAAGGTCCAGATTTTCCATCGAGTTAGCAAAATTTGATGCAGGAATGCAGATGTTTAATGTACATTTTCATTTAAAAGTACCAATATATAAGAATATAACTTCTAAATGTTGATATTTTTGCAAATGTTAATTATTTTTGGTTGTTTTAATTTTTTTTAAAATTGGCATTTTAAGGGGAGGTAACTCTAAAAAAGTGCATTTTCTGAAGGATTCTGTATGGAATTTTCATATTTTGTATTTTAGCCGGAAAAAACGTACGGTGACCCTATCTTTTCTTTTGATATTCTCAAAGCAGTGTCTGAAAGCTATATTTTCCTGAAGTATTTAACAATTCTATCATTTTGTTTAGTTTCTAATCACAAAATGGTGTTTTTTCCTGTATAATCCATACAAAATGTGTCATTTTGTCCCGTCCTGTAGCTTGAGAAAATGCGCGGTGACCTATTATTTTTATTATATTTTTCAACATGTATCAATAGATACAACGTTTTGGCAAAATATGAACAAATTCTATCATTTTTATTTTAGACTCCCATACCACCTTAAATGAACTTGATCAACACACAAACAATATTATTGCAAATGCAAACAAAAGCATAGACTTTGTTAAAAGAAATATCAAAACATCTATCCCAAACATAAAGGACGTCATTAAGTCTCAGGAATACCTACTTACGACACTTGTACATGTTCGACAAAAACTAGAGTATGCGGCTTGCTTGGTTTGGAACCCTCATACTGGTGAACAATACAATACACTTGAGATGACCCGGAGTGCGACTAGGTATGACTAATCGTTATCATACAGGCATGCTAAATACTCTTAAATGGCCTTCCTTTATTACAAAAACGCAGACTTAAAAAAAACCCAACTAAACTCATAATGTACTTAATAAACTGAGACTACTATTATGTGTTATAGTAGTCTCAGACATAAATAATGTCTTTAGTTTTCTGTTTGAATTGCTCACGTGACCATATTGTCGCAGTGACATAAAAATTACTGTTAAAATTATTCCTTTTATCCTTTAACAATTACTCAATGGAATTAACTGCTTCCAAATGCAGAGGCGGATTTAGGGGGCCCAGGGAACCCGCCCCCCCTTTTGAGAAAAAAATTTGGTTGATTATATAGGGAATCACTGAAGCGTGACGAGAGCGGCCCCTCTTAATCAGCCAGTAGGCCCGGGCTCCCTCTTAATCAGCCAGTAGGCCCCCACTTATGAAAATTTCTTGATCCGCCACTGAAATGTGACCTCCTCCTCCTCCCTCTCCCACGTTAATTTCCGCTACACTAAATATTTTAGAGAAAAGTTGACACCTACAATTGTCTACAATATTGAACAGTAAACCTTAGCAGGTATGTAAATAGTTTTAACCACATGTCATGTTAGGATTTATTTATTTTTTGCTGGTACTATTCTTTTATAAATATTTTTTTTATATTTTTATCCTAGTACGCATGCGCAGTAGTTAGTAAACAAAGAACAATATGATGGATAACTGGATATCACAAAAAGAAGAAGAACGAATTTTAAGTATATTTAGGGACTTTAACCTGTATTTTGCTAAGCCGACTTTTCATGTCTCTTCTGTTTATGGCTAGATTAATGTCTTTTATTGTTACCTTCGATCCACCATATTCATTTCAAGTCCAAATTTCGCATGCCAATAAAAGTTTACAAATTAAAATGAGTCGAGTATACCGGTAAATGCTATGATTGAAGTTAACCGATTAATATAAAAAAAAAACAGTACCCCAAATCCACTCCGTTGTCAATTTTTTTAAAAATTATTAACATTATTAAAAGACAGTTTTAGATGTTGCACAATTTTATATATTAATAAATGAATGAAATGAGTGAAAAGATCTGAAATGTATGAGGCATGTATATGTATCATATGACAAAGCTGAATTAAATTTTAAAATTTTTGGGGAGAGGGGTGGTCTAATATGCGCACCAAACCATGGGTTAATTATGGCTATTATCTGACAGAAGCAGAAGAAGCAATAGGAAAGAAGGTTGATCTTTCATCAATTATGAGATGACAAAAAGATAGTTAATCACTTAGGCATTTAAATTCAACCAATAGATTTTTTTTCAATAGAGGTGAACATAATTCAGTTCTGGTCAGTTACACCTGGAGCATGTAGCTTGATCAATTGATTTCTTAATAAAAGATTTGCATTTTTTTAGTTCTAGAAAAAAACAATGCTTCAGTTAATCATGCGTTGTTGTTCCTGAAATGCTTTAAGTATTTACAAATACAACTGATATGTAGTTGAAAATGCTCATAGGTAAATTTCATACCATTAATTTTAGAAAAGGAAGACCCTGTATACCTTTTCTAAACACTGGTACACTCTTAAACAGGGAATACCCCACTTTTTTTACCCACGTCAAAAATTTAACGTGACATATAATGGTATACAAATGTCTGGCTTCCCGCTGTCCCTTACTGTATTACTTTTTTGTCTGTCCAGAATCCACATGTCGCACTGTAACTTGAGAACCCCTTGTCCAAATTTCATGAAACTGAAGATAGTTGTTTCTTATGATGGTCAAACAATCTTTATACTTTTTGATGAAAATAGGATTTAAACTTTTTGAGTAACGGGACTCTATAACTAAAACAGGGGTGTGTTTTTTTCACATGTTGCGCTGTATCTCAAAAATGATTTCTGATTATTGCTTTAAACTTTACACACTTCTTAGTTATTCTAATCCAAAGATCTGTATACTTTTTGGTGATGATTAAAAATTTTATTTTAGAGTAATTGAGTTTTTTGTATAAAGGGGGGGGGGGGGGGTTAATGTCACTTTGTATATCATAAATGATTTATAATTATTGCTTAAAACTTAACACACTTCTTAGTTATATCAATCTTAAGATCTGTATACATTTTGGTGATTCAAACTTTTACTTTAGAGTTATTGAGTTTTTTGTAAAAAAAAAAAGGGGGGACTTTCACATGTTTCATCATATCTTAAAAACCATTAATGACTATTGCTTAAAACTTTACACACTTCTTAGTTATATTAATCTAAAGATCTGTATATTTTTTCCTTTTTTCCAATGTCGTGCTGTATCTCAAAACTATTTCTGCTTATTGCATAAAACTTCTTTAATACACAAGACAAGGGCATATCATGCACTCGTGGCACAGCTATTTATTCTGACTTGACTATGTATTACTGGTAAATTATTAAACCAGGGATATCATTACCATAAATTACTTAAAACCTTTACTAAATTTTTCCATAGATATAAAGATTTGGTTTTGAAGTTTGGTTGTACCTGTAGAAAACTTATTTCAAACAGGATAGCACATCCTCATTTTTACGGAAATGTTGTTAACCGTGCCCGGAAATTGAGAAATGACCCATGTAAACTTGTCGCTCCTTTAAATAAACTTATTCTAAAAGGTTACCTATTCAACACTGTAATGAGATCATTGAATATTGTTTTTATTGGTATAAATATTGATTTTGTTATCAGTAAATTAAAAGCTAGCTAAATATTCCTAGTATGTTATATGTAAATACATATTCATGGATCTACAATCTGTCGATACCTGTAACTTGGCATTGCACAAGGTCATGTTTTTCTCTGGCTGTTTATGACGTCTTTACACTAAATCCATTGGATGTTGGATGTGTACGGATTGATAGTTTAGTTTTAGTGGCATGATTTTTTTTAGTTGTTAGTGGCTTTGAACTAGCTGTCAGATAACTGCAAGTAATCTCAGATCTGTTCATTGTGTCTTTTTTGTGTCGGGATGTATAAGTACCGGGCCACGTCTACTTGTATTTTTGTCCATCTGATGAGTCAAGCCTTTTTCAACTGATTTTTATAGTTCGTTCTTTTGTTGTACTGTTATACCACTGTCCCAGGTTAGGGGGAGGGTTGGGATCCCGCTAACATGTTTAACCCCACCACATTATTTATGTATGTGCCTGTCCCAAGTCAGGAGCCTGTAATTCAGTGGTTGTCGTTTGTTTATGTGTTACATATTTTTTTTTTCGTTCAATTTTTTACATAAATAAGGCCGTTAGTTTTCTCGTTTGAATTGTTTTAACATTGTCTTATCGGGGCCTTTTATAGCTCACTATGTGGTATGGGCTTTGTTCATTGTTGAAGGCCGTACGGTGACCTATAGTTGTTAATGTCTGTGTCATTTTGGTCTTTTGTGGATAGTTGTCTCATTGGCAATCATACCACATCTTCTTTTTTATATTGACCCCAACTTGTTACATCTAAACAAAAGGTAGGGTACATTGTAGATAGGTAGGGATTTAAAAAAAAATTTGCGTTGAGTCTATAGGAGCAAATTATTCCGACTTAATGAAAAATCCCCCCATTAAATCTTTAGGGTAGGCTCTTATTAAGACTAAATGTAAAATAGGTAGGGTAACTGGAACCACACAGATTTTAATTTGGCTTCAGTAATATGTTTCATTCTTAAACATCATTCTTACTTAATTTTCCACTTCACTGACTTTCATGATAAATTTCATCTCACTTCAGTTTGAATTTTATGTACTTTATAAGACTTGCTGTTCCCTTATATAAGAGGATAGAAATGTTCTTTAACTCAGTTGTCAGGCATTCATTTTCTGCTACTACATACTAATGAGTAAGTGTCAAGATGGTTAAAATTTGATCGTGATTTGTCAAAATATCCTAATCACAAATCATCAGAGATCTCAAATAACTTCGTTACTGTTATTTTCTATAATGGTGGCCAATCAACTTTTTTGAAGAGAGTTATACCCCTTGGAAATTACAAATTTATGGAAAATGGCTGCATTTGCGCTCTTACAGCAATTTTTTTTAACAGATTGTTTTATATGACAGCAAACAATTTTGGTATAACATTGTAGCTGTCTGTGTTTTCCAAAGACACTTAGTTTCCAGACAATAACTTAAGTTTAAGTGAATGATTTTATGGGTTATGTTCACAACAATTTTGGAATTAAGGGCCTAAAAAGGGGTCCAAATAAGCATTTTTCCAATTTCCAGACAATAACTTGTGTGTAAGTGTACAGATCTTTCTGAAATTGAACCACAAGGTTCCATACCAAAAATGGAAGGTTGGGATTAGTTTTTGGTGTTACAGCCCAAACTGTTTAGGAATTATAGGGGCCAAAAAACAATACTTTTCTAATATTTTGTATAAATTTCTTGGTTCTTGACTAATTTCAATGGGGTTTTATTCTTGAATTCTTGGGGTTCTTTAATATGCTGAATCTAATCGTATATTAAATTTTTGGAATTTGGGCCCCATTTTAAATTGGTCCACATGAGGTTCAAAGGGTCCAAAATTAAACTATGTTTGATTTCATCAAAAATTAAATTATTTTAGTCAAAGCTTTTACTTAGATTTTTGTCGAGCCTGCAACTTTTGTTGCAGAAAGCTCGACATAGGGATAGTGATCCGGCGGCGGCTACGGCGGCGGCAACGGCGGCGGCTACGGCGGCGGCGTTAGCTCACTTCTTAAAAGCTTTATATTTTAGAAGGTGGAAGACCTGGATGCTTCATACTTTGTATATAGATGCTTCATGTTACGAAGTTTCCGTCAGTCACATGTCCAATGTCCTTGACCTCATTTTCATGGTTCAGTGACCACTTGAAAAAAAAGTTCAAATTTTTTGTAATGTTGAATTCTCTCTTATTATAAGTAATAGGATAACTATATTTGATGTGTGCGTACCTTGCAAGGTCCTCATGCCAGTCAGACAGTTTTCACTTGACCTCGACCTCATTTCATGGATCAGTGAACAAGGTTAAGTTTTGGTGGTCAAGTCCATATCTCAGATACTATAAGCAATAGGGCTAGTATATTCGGTGTATGGAAGGACTGTAAGGTGTACATGTCCAACTGGCAGGTGTCATCTGACCTTGACCTCATTTTCATGGTTCAGTGGTTATAGTTAAATTTTTGTGTTTTGGTCTGTTTTTCTCATACCATATGCAATAGGTCTACTATATTTGTTGTATGGAATGATTGTTAAGTGTACATGTCTAGCGGGCAGATGTCATGTGACCTTGACCTCATTTTCATGGTTCAGTGGTCAAAGTTAAGTTTTTGAGTTTTGGTCTTTTTATCTAATGCTATATGCCATAGGTCAACTATATTTGGTGTATGGAAATATTTTATGATCTTTATGTCAGTCGAGCAGGTTTTATTTAACCGTGACCTCATTTTCACGGTTCATTGCACAGTGTTAAGTTTTTGTGTTTTGGTCTATTTTTCTTAAACTATAAGTAATGTGTCAACTATATATGTTGTATAGAAGCATTGTTAGCTGTACCTGTCTGCCTGGCATGGTTCATCTGACCTGGACCTCTTTTTCAAGGTTCATTGGTCTTTGTTTAGTTATCTTGGTTAATGTAAAGTTTATGTGACAGTTGTAATAAAGCTTAGATTTATACTTGAGACTATCAACATAATATCAATGATTAGTATAGAAGGCGAGACATTTCAGCGTGTGCACTCTTGTTTATTTTGGGTCCCGTTTTCAATTTGGTCTACCTTTAGGTCTTTTAAGTGTCCAAAACTAAACTTAGTTTGATTTCAATAAAAGTTGAATTCTTGGAACATTTTTTAGATTTTTTATTATGGACCCAGTTTTCAAGTTGGTCCAAATTGGGGTCCAAAATTAAACTTTGTTTGATTTCATTAAAAATTAAATTATTTGATTCAAAGCTTTTACTTAGATTTTTAATTTTGGGTACCGTTGCCAATTTGGTCTATATTAAAGTCTTAAGGGTCCATTGATTTCATTAAAAGTTGAATTCTAGGGGTTCTTTGATATGCTGAATCTAAAACATGTTTTTAGATTTTTTATTATGGACCCAGTTTTCAGGTTGGTCTAAATTCGGGTCAAAATTAAACTTTGTTTGATTTCATTTAAAATGAAATTATTTGAGTTCTTTGATATGCTGAGTAATAATCTTCAATAATTGAAGGATTGCTAGAAACCTAAAGAAGAAAAAGAAGAAAGCTTTTACTTAGA
Source organism: Mytilus galloprovincialis (assembly GCF_965363235.1). NCBI lineage: Eukaryota > Metazoa > Mollusca > Bivalvia > Mytilida > Mytilidae > Mytilus > Mytilus galloprovincialis. Next base: position 73,469,124 of record NC_134845.1, on the reverse strand, counting down.
TTTTTAATTTTGGGTCCCGTTTTCAATTTGGTCTACATTAAGGTCTTAAGTGTCCAAAACTAAACTTAGTTTGATTTCAATAAAAGTTGAATTCTTGGAGTTCTTTGATATACTGAATCTAAACATTTTTTTAGATTTTTCATTTTGAACCAAGTTTTCAAGTTGGTCCAAATTGGGGTCCTATATTAAACTTTGTTTGAATTTCATAAAAAAATTGAATTAAAATGTATTGGGTTCTTTGATATACCAAATCTCACCATGTAAATGTATATGGATTCTTAATTTTTGGTGCCAATTTAAAATTGGTCTACAGTAAGGTCCAAAGGATCTAGAATAAAACCTTAGTTTTGATTTTAACAAAAAATGATTTCTTGGGGTTCTTAGATATGCTTAATCTAAACATGTACTTATATTTTTGACTATTGACCCAGTTTTCAAGTTGGTCCAAATCGGGATCCAAATTGAACTTTGTTTTATTTCAACAAAAACTGAATATAGGCTGAGTCTTGCAATGTATTTAGTTATTGATATTTGGGCCCCTTTATTAAATTGGTCCCCATTGAGGTCAAAAGGGTCCAACATTTCAACTTTGTTTGATTTATTAAAAATTGAATTATTGGTGTTCTTTGATATGCTGAATCTTACTGTCTTTAGATTTTTAATCTTGGGCCCAGGGTCCTTTTACAAATTGATCTACTTTAAGGTCCAAAGGATCCAAAATTTAATTTAGAGTAATTCTTTAAAAAAATGTATTTTTTGGGTTCTTTGATATGCTAAATCTCACCATGTATTTTAATTTTGGATTTTTGTTTTTTGGGCCCAATTATTAAATTGGTCCACAACATTAAACCTTGTTGGATTTCATCAAAAAAAATAATTCTTGGGATTCTTTGATATACTGAAACTTACCATATATATATATTTAGTTTTGGGTATTGGACCATAATAGGTTAATTTATTTTTTTTAAGTTCAATTAGAACACATTCATTTTGTGTCAAAAACCTATGTTGTGTAAAATATTTAATCACAATCCAAATTCAGAGTTGTATAACGCTTGAATGTTGTCCATACTTGTCCCAACTGTTTATTGAGGACAATTTTTACAAAATTTCTTTATCAGGTGTTCTAACTTTAAAAAATCTTCTCTAAAACTACTGAACCAATTCCAACCAAATTGAAGAAAGTATGACAAAACAAACTACATTTTCAAACACTTATTAATGTATATAAAAAAAAACTATGATGAAATTGGACACTTACACTCTTAAACGGAAGATAAATGCCAAAAAATAAAGGTGAGCGATTCAGGCTCTTGAGAGCCTCTTGTTTTTTTTTTGGACAAGCTCTTTAATTGGGGCCGATAAACAATTTTTAAAAGTGTTATGTCCCTTGGAAATATTGAATTTGTGGGAAATGGCCTCGTTAGTGCTCTCATGGATACAATATTTGCCAGATTTTTATAAAATCTATACTTTGTAATTATCAGCAATATCAAACTATTTCTAAAATGGTGGTTGATAAACTTTTTAGCTCACCTGGCCTGAAGGGCCAAGTGAGCTTTTCTCATCATTTTGTATCCGGTGTGGTCCGCCATCGTCGTCCGTCGTCGTTTATCGGACAACCCGTTGTTAGGTTACTGCCCCTGAATTGGTAATTTTAAGGAAATTATACTGTTTTTTGGCTATTATCTCGAATATTATTATAGAGATAAACTGTAAACAGCAATAATGTTCAGCAAAGTAAGATCTACAAATATGTTTATATGACTAAAATGGTCAGTTGACCCCTTAAGGAGTTATTGCCCTTTATAGTTATTTTTTACCAATTTTTCCTATTTTTTTCTAATCTTTTACAAAAATCTTCTCTAAAACTGCTGGTCCAAATTTAACCATACTTGGCCATAATCATCATTGAGGTATCTAATTTAAAAATGTGTGCGGTGACCCTGCCAACCAACCAAGATGGCTGCCATGTCTAAAAATAGAACATAGGTACAATGTAGATTTTGGCTTATAACTCTGAAACCAAAGCATTAAGGGCAATTCAGACATGGGATAAAATTGTTTTGCAAGTCACGATCTATCTGCCCTGAAAATTTCAGATGAATCCGACAACTGGTTGTTGGGTTGCTGCCCCTGAATTGGAAATTTAAGGAAATTTTGCTGTTTTTGGTTATTATCTTGAATATTATTATAGATAGAGAAAAACTGTACACAGCAATAATGTTCAGCAAAGTAAGATCCACAAATAAGTTAACATGACCAAAATGGTCATGTGACCCCTTAAGGATGTACACTTCTGAGGAGTCAAATTTTTCCTGTGTTAAACTTTTTAAATGGTCATTTAATATTTTCGAAGATAAGTGTTTTCTGAAGTGAATTCATAAAAAAAAATCATAGGCTTGTGCTCTTTTTAAGAAATTATGGCCATCTGAAAAAGGGAAATTTACAGAGTATGAGAAAAATGCTAATTTCCAACAAAAACAGCAATATATGTATTTTTTCAAAATCTATCTAATAAAAATTCATTTTGGACGTTTCCTCTTTTTAATACCTTGTATCATAGACAAGAAATCACAAAACACATAATATATATGAATTTTCCAAAACTGTCTAATAAATACTTATTTTGGGTGTTTCATCTTTTTAATAATCTGTCTCAAAGACAAAAAAATCATAAAACACAGAGTATAAAAACATACAAATTGGTTTTTTTTTTATAATTTTCACCCCAAAAATCAGAAATTTTCAACCAAAACAGGCCTAAATTCAAACATTTACATAAAAAATGGCACACTTCCTCTGTTCACTTTTTTCCACAGTTAATATGCAGTTAAGCATAGACAAACATTTTAAGCCAAAAATCATTAGGGATTAGTGCACATTAAAAAAAGTTCTTAGTTATTTACTATCACCCCCCCCCCCCCCCCCCCCCCAAAATCACATTTCTAACAAAAACGCAATATATGGATTTAAAAAAGTAAAAATATAATAATAACCGAATTTGGGTGTTTTATCTTTTCAATACCTTGTTGCATGATCAAAAATCATACATCACATATGCAGTTGAAAGCATAATTACACTTAACATTTTAAACAATTTTAAACAATTAGATATGGGTTAGTGTGCGTTTTAAAAAGTTTCATGATATTTTCTATCCTGCCCCAAATATCTCATGCTGTGCAAATACAGCACGTTGACTAATTATGTGTTATTAGATTAGTCTATAATTTTCAGATAAGATAGATATTTTTATTCTGAAACTCCCCCATTAAAGATATTTGTCCATCTGTCACATTTATTTAGGTTTAAAGCCTAAAAATAGCCAAAGTTATAAATTCAAGGGAAATAATCCCAAATTATATATATATATAAGACAAAGATTTTTTTCAAAATATTAATACCTTGTTCCCGCTACAGAAAGCCCAAACAAGAATAAAATGCAATAAAGTTCACCGTTAAAGAAAGACATAAAACAACAATAAAATGCAGCACTGTCATTTTATTTAAAATTGTTTTTTTTTATGTCTAAAATCAAAGATTTTTCAAGAAAACAAACCAAGACGTTAACCTTTGACCTACAAGTTTATACAAGAATTATGACACATCCTCTGTTGATTTATATACGTGTCAAGTATAAACACTGAAAGCATAAGGGTTTTCAGTTATAGAGCATACACGATCTTTACCATACATAGGACATAGGTTTCTGAACTGTAAATTAATTTAGTTAGTTTTTGACCTTTGACCTATAAAGTTGAATTAAATTATGGAACACTCTTACAGACAGATGGACAGATATTTTTTATACAAATATAATGTTATTGCCCTTTATAGTCAACTTTTTAATAATTTTGTAAATTTTGTAAATTTTTGTAAATTTAAAAAAAATATTTTCCTCTTTAACTAATGGGCCAAGTTCATTATAAATCGACAGCAGCCCACAGTTCAAAACTTAAGTTAATTGACCTTTTCCCAAATTGTCTTATTTATGTGAAACTAAATATATATATTTTTTTCTGTTTTTTACAAATACGGGAGGGGTCTAGACCGCCAACACATCTCCACAGTTCAAAAGTTAAGTATACCTTTATGTTAATGGACCCTTTTTCCAAAATTGTCGTATTAATGTGCAACTAATATGCACTTTGTTTTTTCTTGCAGATACAGTCCTACAGACGGAAGGGGTCCAGACCGCCACTGCGCAGACTCCCCAGCTCAAAAGTTAAGTAGACCTTAATGTTAGTGGACCCTTTTTCCAAAATTGTCGTATTAATGTGGAACTAATGTGCACTTTGTTTTTTTCTTGCAGATACAGACCTACAGACAAGACGGAAGGGGTCCAGACCGCCCCTGCGCAGACTCCCCAGCTCAAAAGTTAAGTAGACCTTAATGTTAGTGGACCCTTTTTCCAAAATTGTCGTATTAATGTGGAACTAATGTGCACTTTGTTTTTTTCTTGCAGATATAGACCTACAGACCTACAGACAAGACGGAAGGGGTCCAGACCGCCACTGCGCAGACTCCCCAGCTCAAAAGTTAAGTAGACCTTAATGTTAGTGGACCCTTTTTCCAAAATTGTCGTATTAATGTGGAACTAATGTGCACTTTGTTTTTTTCTTGCAGATACAGACCTACAGACCTACAGACAAGACGGAAGGGGTCCCGACCGCCACTGCGCAGACTCCCCAGCTCAAAAGTTAAGTAGACCTTAATGTTAGTGGACCCTTTTTCCAAAATTGTCGTATTAATGTGGAACTAATGTGCACTTTGTTTTTTTCTTGCAGATACAGACCTACAGACCTACAGACAAGACGGAAGGGGTCCAGACCGCCACTGCGCAGACTCCCCAGCTCAAAAGTTAAGTAGACCTTAATGTTAGTGGACCCTTTTTCCAAAATTGTCGTATTAATGTGGAACTAATGTGCACTTTGTTTTTTTCTTGCAGATACAGACCAACAGACCTACAGACAAGACGGAAGGGGTCCAGACCGCCACTGCGCAGACTCCCCAGCTCAAAAGTTAAGTAGACCTTAATGTTAGTGGACCCTTTTTCCAAAATTGTCGTATTAATGTGGAACCAATGTGCACTTTGTTTTTTTCTTGCAGATACAGACCTACAGACCTACAGACAAGACGGAAGGGGTTCAGACCGCCACTGCGCAGACTCCCCAGCTCAAAAGTTAAGTAGACCTTAATGTTAGTGGACCCTTTTTCCAAAATTGTCGTATTAATGTGGAACTAATGTGCACTTTGTTTTTTTCTTGCAGATACAGACCTACAGACAAGGAAGGCGTCCAGACCGCCACTGCGCAGACTCCCCAGCTCAAAAGTTAAGTAGACCTTAATGTTAGTGGACCCTTTTTCCAAAATTGTCGTATTAATGTGGAACTAATGTGCACTTTGTTTTTTTCTTGCAGATACAGACCAACAGACCTACAGACAAGACGGAAGGGGTCCCGACCGCCACTGCGCAGACTCCCCAGCTCAAAAGTTAAGTAGACCTTAATGTTAGTGGACCCTTTTTCCAAAATTGTCGTATTAATGTGGAACTAATGTGCACTTTGTTTTTTTCTTGCAGATACAGACCTACAAACAAGACGGAAGGGGTCCAGACCGCCACTGCGCAGACTCCCCAGCTCAAAAGTTAAGTAGACCTTAATGTTAGTGGACCCTTTTTCCAAAATTGTCGTATTAATGTGGAACTAATGTGCACTTTGTTTTTTTCTTGCAGATACAGACCTACAGACCTACAGACAAGACGGAAGGGGTCCAGACCGCCACTGCGCAGACTCCCCAGCTCAAAAGTTAAGTAGACCTTAATGTTAGTGGACCCTTTTTCCAAAATTGTCGTATTAATGTGGAACTAATGTGCACTTTGTTTTTTTCTTGCAGATACAGACCTACAGACAAGGAAGGCGTCCAGACCGCCACTGCGCAGACTCCCCAGCTCAAAAGTTAAGTAGACCTTAATGTTAGTGGACCCTTTTTCCAAAATTGTCGTATTAATGTGGAACTAATGTGCACTTTGTTTTTTTCTTGCAGATACAGACCAACAGACCTACAGACAAGACGGAAGGGGTCCCGACCGCCACTGCACAGACTCCCCAGCTCAAAAGTTAAGTAGACCTTAATGTTAGTGGACCCTTTTTCCAAAATTGTCGTATTAATGTGGAACTAATGTGCACTTTGTTTTTTTCTTGCAGATACAGACCTACAGACCTACAGACAAGACGGAAGGGGTCCAGACCGCCACTGCGCAGACTCCCCAGCTCAAAAGTTAAGTAGACCTTAATGTTAGTGGACCCTTTTTCCAAAATTGTCGTATTAATGTGGAACTAATGTGCACTTTGTTTTTTTCTTGCAGATACAGACCTACAGACCTACAGACAAGACGGAAGGGGTCCAGACCGCCACTGCGCAGACTCCCCAGCTCAAAAGTTAAGTAGACCTTAATGTTAGTGGACTCTTTTTCCAAAATTGTCGTATTAATGTGGAACTAATGTGCACTTTGTTTTTTTCTTGCAGATACAGACCTACAGACCTACAGACAAGACGGAAGGGGTCCAGACTGCCACTGCGCAGACTCCCCAGCTCAAAAGTTAAGTAGACCTTAATGTTAGTGGACCCTTTTTCCAAAATTGTCGTATTAATGTGGAACTAATGTGCACTTTGTTTTTTTCTTGCAGATACAGACCTACAGACCTACAGACAAGACGGAAGGGGTCCAGACCGCCACTGCGCAGACTCCCCAGCTCAAAAGTTAAGTAGACTTTAATGTTAGTGGACTCTTTTTCCAAAATTGTCGTATTAATGTGGAACTAATGTGCACTTTGTTTTTTTCTTGCAGATACAGACCTACAGACCTACAGACAAGACGGAAGGGGTCCAGACTGCCACTGCGCAGACTCCCCAGCTCAAAAGTTAAGTAGACCTTAATGTTAGTGGACCCTTTTTCCAAAATTGTCGTATTAATGTGAAACTAATGTGCACTTTGTTTTTTTCTTGCAGATACAGACCTACAGACCTACAGACAAGACGGATGGGGTCCAGACCGCCACTGCGCAGACTCCCCAGCTCAAAAGTTAAGTAGACCTTAATGTTAGTGGACCCTTTTTCCAAAATTGTCGTATTAATGTGGAACTAATGTGCACTTTGTTTTTTTCTTGCAGATACAGACCTATATACCTACAGACAAGACGGAAGGGGTCCAGACCGCCACTGCGCAGACTCCCCAGCTCAAAAGTTAAGTAGACCTTAATGTTAGTGGACCCTTTTTCCAAAATTGTCGTATTAATGTGGAACTAATGTGCACTTTGTTTTTTTCTTGCAGATACAGACCTACAGACCTACAGACCTACAGACAAGACGGAAGGGGTCCAGACCGCCACTGCGCAAACTCCCCAGCTCAAAAATTAAGTAGACCTTAATGTTAGTGGACCCTTTTTCCAAAATTGTCGTATTAATGTGGAACTAATGTGCACTTTGTTTTTTTCTTGCAGATACAGACCTACAGACCTACAGACAAGACGGAAGGGGTCCAGACCGCCACTGCGCAGACTCCCCAGCTCAAAAGTTAAGTAGACCTTAATGTTAGTGGACTCTTTTTCCAAAATTGTCGTATTAATGTGGAACTAATGTGCACTTTGTTTTTTTCTTGCAGATACAGACCTACAGACCTACAGACAAGACGGAAGGGGTCCAGACTGCCACTGCGCAGACTCCCCAGCTCAAAAGTTAAGTAGACCTTAATGTTAGTGGACCCTTTTTCCAAAATTGTCGTATTAATGTGGAACTAATGTGCACTTTGTTTTTTTCTTGCAGATACAGACCTACAGACCTACAGACAAGACGGAAGGGGTCCAGACCGCCACTGCGCAGACTCCCCAGCTCAAAAGTTAAGTAGACCTTAATGTTAGTGGACTCTTTTTCCAAAATTGTCGTATTAATGTGGAACTAATGTGCACTTTGTTTTTTTCTTGCAGATACAGACCTACAGACCTACAGACAAGACGGAAGGGGTCCAGACTGCCACTGCGCAGACTCCCCAGCTCAAAAGTTAAGTAGACCTTAATGTTAGTGGACCCTTTTTCCAAAATTGTCGTATTAATGTGAAACTAATGTGCACTTTGTTTTTTTCTTCCAGATACAGACCTACAGACCTACAGACAAGACGGATGGGGTCCAGACCGCCACTGCGCAGACTCCCCAGCTCAAAAGTTAAGTAGACCTTAATGTTAGTGGACCCTTTTTCCAAAATTGTCGTATTAATGTGGAACTAATGTGCACTTTGTTTTTTTCTTGCAGATACAGACCTATATACCTACAGACAAGACGGAAGGGGTCCAGACCGCCACTGCGCAGACTCCCCAGCTCAAAAGTTAAGTAGACCTTAATGTTAGTGGACCCTTTTTCCAAAATTGTCGTATTAATGTGGAACTAATGTGCACTTTGTTTTTTTCTTGCAGATACAGACCTACAGACCTACAGACCTACAGACAAGACGGAAGGGGTCCAGACCGCCACTGCGCAGACTCCCCAGCTCAAAAGTTAAGTAAACCTTAATGTTAGTGGACCCTTTTTCCAAAATTGTCGTATTAATGTGGAACTAATGTGCACTTTGTTTTTTTCTTGCAGATACAGACCTACAGACCTACAGACAAGACGGAAGGGGTCCAGACCGCCACTGCGCAGACTCCCAGCTCAAAAGTTAAGTAGACCTTAATGTTAGTGGACCCTTTTTCCAAAATTGTCGTATTAATGTGGAACTAATGTGCACTTTGTTTTTTTCTTGCAGATACAGACCTACAGACCTACAGACAAGACGGAAGGGGTCCAGACCGCTACTGCGCAGACTCCCCAGCTCAAAAGTTAAGTAGACCTTAATGTTAGTGGACCCTTTTTCCAAAATTGTCCTATTAATGTGGAACTAATGTGCACTTTGTTTTTTTCTTGCAGATACAGACCTACAGACCTACAGACAAGACGGAAGGGGTCCAGACCGCCACTGCGCAGACTCCCCAGCTCAAAAGTTAAGTAGACCTTAATGTTAGTGGACCCTTTTTCCAAAATTGTCGTATTAATGTGGAACTAATGTGCACTTTGTTTTTTTCTTGCAGATACAGACCTACAGACCTACAGACAAGACGGAAGGGGTCCAGACCGCCACTGCGCAGACTCCCCAGCTCAAAAGTTAAGTAGACCTTAATGTTAGTGGACCCTTTTTCCAAAATTGTCGTATTAATGTGGAACTAATGTGCACTTTGTTTTTTTCTTGCAGATACAGACCTACAGACCTACAGACAAGACGGAAGGGGTCCAGACCGCCACTGCGCAGACTCCCCAGCTCAAAAGTTAAGTAGACCTTAATGTTAGTGGACCCTTTTTCCAAAATTGTCGTATTAATGTGGAACTAATGTGCACTTTGTTTTTTTCTTGCAGATACAGACATACAGACCTACAGACAAGACGGAAGGGGTCCAGACCGCCACTGCGCAGACTCCCCAGCTCAAAAGTTAAGTAGACCTTAATGTTAGTGGACCCTTTTTCCAAAATTGTCGTATTAATGTGGAACTAATGTGCACTTTGTTTTTTTCTTGCAGATACAGACCTACAGACCTACAGACAAGACGGAAGGGGTCCAGACCGCCACTGCGCAGACTCCCCAGCTCAAAAGTTAAGTAGACCTTAATGTTAGTGGACCCTTTTTCCAAAATTGTCGTATTAATGTGGAACTAATGTGCACTTTGTTTTTTTCTTGCAGATACAGACATACAGACAAGACGGAAGGGGTCCAGACCGCCACTGCGCAGATTCCCTAGCTCAAAAGTTAAGTAGACCTTAATGTTAGTGGACCCTTTTTCCAAAATCGTCGTATTAATGTGGAACTAATGTGCACTTTGTTTTTTTCTTGCAGATACAGACCTACAGACAAGACGGAAGGGGTCCAGACCGCCACTGCGCAGACTCGTAAGCTCAAAAGTTAAGTAGACCTTAATGTTAGTGGACCCTTTTTCCAAAATTGTCGTATTAATGTGGAACTAATGTGCACTTTGTTTTTTTCTTGCAGATACAGACCTACAGACCTACAGACAAGACGGAAGGGGTCCAGACCGCCACTGCGCAGACTCCCCAGCTCAAAAGTTAAGTAGACCTTAATGTTAGTGGACCCTTTTTCCAAAATTGTCGTATTAATGTGGAACTAATGTGTACTTTGTTTTTTTCTTGCAGATACAGATCAACAGACCTACAGACAAGACGGAAGGGGTCCAGACCGCCACTGCGCAGACTCCCCAGCTCAAAAGTTAAGTAGACCTTAATGTTAGTGGACCCTTTTTCCAAAATTGTCGTATTAATGTGGAACTAATGTGCACTTTGTTTTTTTCTTGCAGATACAGACCTACAGACCTACAGACAAGACGGAAGGGGTCCAGACCGCCACTGTGCAGACTCCCCAGCTCAAAAGTTAAGTAGACCTTAATGTTAGTGGACCCTTTTTCTAAAATTGTCGTATTAATGTGGAACTAATGTGCACTTTGTTTTTTTCTTGCAGATACAGACCTACAGACCTACAGACAAGACGGAAGGGGTCCAGACCGCCACTGCGCAGACTCCATAGCTCAAAAGTTAAGTAGACCTTAATGTTAGTGGACCCTTTTTCCAAAATTGTCGTATTAATGTGGAACTAATGTGCACTTTGTTTTTTTCTTGCAGATACAGACCTACAGACAAGACGGAAGGGGTCAAGACCGCCACTGCGCAGACTCCCCAGCTCAAAAGTTAAGTAGACCTTAATGTTAGTGGACCCTTTTTCCAAAATTGTCGTATTAATGTGGAACTAATGTGCACTTTGTTTTTTTCTTGCAGATACAGACCTACAGACCTACAGACAAGACGGAAGGGGTCCAGACCGCCACTGCGCAGACTCCCCAGCTCAAAAGTTAAGTAGACCTGAATGTTAGTGGACCCTTTTTCCAAAATTGTCGTATTAATGTGGAACTAATGTGCACTTTGTTTTTTTCTTGCAGATACAGACCTACAGACCTACAGACAAGACGGAAGGGGTCCAGACCGCCACTGCGCAGACTCCCCAGCTCAAAAGTTAAGTAGACCTTAATGTTAGTGGACCCTTTTTCCAAAATTGTCGTATTAATGTGGAACTAATGTGCACTTTGTTTTTTTTTTGCAGATACAGACCTACAGACCTACAGACAAGACGGAAGGGGTCCAGACCGCCACTGCGCAGACTCCCCAGCTCAAAAGTTAAGTAAACCTTAATGTTAGTGGACCCTTTTTCCAAAATTGTCGTATTAATGTGGAACTAATGTGCACTTTGTTTTTTTCTTGCAGATACAGACCTACAGACCTACAGACAAGACGGAAGGGGTCCAGACCGCCACTGCGCAGACTCCCCAGCTCAAAAGTTAAGTAGACCTTAATGTTAGTGGACCCTTTTTCTAAAATTGTCGTATTAATGTGGAACTAATGTGCACTTTGTTTTTTTCTTGCAGATACAGACCTACAGACCTACAGACAAGACGGAAGGGGTCCAGACCGCCACTGCGCAGACTCCCCAGCTCAAAAGTTAAGTAGACCTTAATGTTAGTGGACCCTTTTTCCAAAATTGTCGTATTAATGTGGAACTAATGTGCACTTTGTTTTTTTCTTGCAGATACAGACCTACAGACCTACAGACAAGACGGAAGGGGTCCAGACCGCCATTGCGCAGACTCCCCAGCTCAAAAGTTAAGTAGACCCTAATGTTAGTGGACCCTTTTTCCAAAATTGTCGTATTAATGTGGAACTAATGTGCACTTTGTTTTTTTCTTGCAGATACAGACCTACAGACAAGACGGAAGGGTCCAGACCGCCACTGCGCAGACTCCCCAGCTCAAAAGTTAAGTAGACCTTAATGTTAGTGGACCCTTTTTCTAAAATTGTCGTATTAATGTGGAACTAATGTGCACTTTGTTTTTTTCTTGCAGATACAGACCTACAGACCTACAGACAAGACGGAAGGGGTCCAGACCGCCACTGCGCAGACTCCCCAGCTCAAAAGTTAAGTAGACCTTAATGTTAGTGGACCCTTTTTCTAAAATTGTCGTATTAATGTGGAACTAATGTGCACTTTGTTTTTTTCTTGCAGATACAGACCTACAGACCTACAGACAAGACGGAAGGGGTCCAGACCGCCATTGCGCAGACTCCCCAGCTCAAAAGTTAAGTAGACCCTAATGTTAGTGGACCCTTTTTCCAAAATTGTCGTATTAATGTGGAACTAATGTGCACTTTGTTTTTTTCTTGCAGATACAGACCTACAGACCTACAGACAAGACGGAAGGGGTCCAGACCGCCACTGCGCAGACTCCCCAGCTCAAAAGTTAAGTAGACCTTAATGTTAGTGGACCCTTTTTCCAAAATTGTCGTATTAATGTGGAACTAATGTGCACTTTGTTTTTTTCTTGCAGATACAGACCTACAGACCTACAGACAAGAGGGAAGGGGTCCAGACCGCCACTGCGCAGACTCCCCAGCTCAAAAGTTAAGTAGACCTTAATGTTAGTGGACCCTTTTTCCAAAATTGTCGTATTAATGTGGAACTAATGTGCACTTTGTTTTTTTCTTGCAGATACAGACCTACAGACCTACAGACAAGACGGAAGGGGTCCAGACAGCCACTGCGCAGACTCCCCAGCTCAAAAGTTAAGTAGACCTTAATGTTAGTGGACCCTTTTTCCAAAATTGTCGTATTAATGTGGAACTAATGTGCACTTTGTTTTTTTCTTGCAGATACAGACCTACAGACAAGACGGAAGGGGTCCAGACCGCCACTGCGCAGACTCCCCAGCTCAAAAGTTAAGTAGACCTTAATGTTAGTGGACCCTTTTTCCAAAATTGTCGTATTAATGTGGAACTAATGTGCACTTTGTTTTTTTCTTGCAGATACAGACCTACAGACCTACAGACAAGACGGAAGGGGTCCAGACCGCTACTGCGCAGACTCCCCAGCTCAAAAGTTAAGTAGACCTTAATGTTAGTGGACCCTTTTTCCAAAATTGTATTAATGTGGAACTAATGTGCACTTTGTTTTTTTCTTGCAGATACAGACCTACAGACCTACAGACAAGACGGAAGGGGTCCAGACCGCTACTGCGCAGACTCCCCAGCTCAAAAGTTAAGTAGACCTGAATGTTAGTGGACCCTTTTTCCAAAATTGTCGTATTAATGTGGAACTAATGTGCACTTTGTTTTTTTCTTGCAGATACAGACCTACAGACCTACAGACAAGACGGAAGGGGTCCCGACCGCCACTGCGCAGACTCCCCAGCTCAAAAGTTAAGTAGACCTTAATGTTAGTGGACCCTTTTTCCAAAATTGTCGTATTAATGTGGAACTAATGTGCACTTTGTTTTTTTCTTGCAGATACAGACCTACAGACCTACAGACAAGACGGAAGGGGTCCCGACCGCCACTGCGCAGACTCCCCAGCTCAAAAGTTAAGTAGACCTTAATGTTAGTGGACCCTTTTTCCAAAATTGTCGTATTAATGTGGAACTAATGTGCACTTTGTTTTTTTCTTGCAGATACAGACCTACAGACCTACAGACAAGACGGAAGGGGTCCAGACCGCTACTGCGCAGACTCCCCAGCTCAAAAGTTAAGTAGACCTTAATGTTAGTGGACCCTTTTTCCAAAATTGTCGTATTAATGTGGAACTAATGTGCACTTTGTTTTTTTCTTGCAGATACAGACCTACAGACCTACAGACAAGACGGAAGGGGTCCAGACCGCCACTGCGCAGACTCCCCAGCTCAAAAGTTAAGTAGACCTGAATGTTAGTGGACCCTTTCTCCAAAATTGTCGTATTAATGTGGAACTAATGTGCACTTTGTTTTTTTCTTGCAGATACAGACCTACAGACCTACAGACAAGACGGAAGGGGTCCAGACCGCTACTGCGCAGACTCCCCAGCTCAAAAGTTAAGTAGACCTTAATGTTAGTGGACCCTTTTTCCAAAATTGTCCTATTAATGTGGAACTAATGTGCACTTTGTTTTTTTCTTGCAGATACAGACCTACAGACCTACAGACAAGACGGAAGGGGTCCAGACCGCCACTGCGCAGACTCCCCAGCTCAAAAGTTAAGTAGACCTTAATGTTAGTGGACCCTTTTTCCAAAATTGTCGTATTAATGTGGAACTAATGTGCACTTTGTTTTTTTCTTGCAGATACAGACCTACAGACAAGACGGAAGGGGTCCAGACCGCCACTGCGCAGATTCCCTAGCTCAAAAGTTAAGTAGACCTTAATGTTAGTGGACCCTTTTTCCAAAATTGTCGTATTAATGTGGAACTAATGTGCACTTTGTTTTTTTCTTGCAGATACAGACCTACAGACAAGACGGAAGGGGTCCAGACCGCCACTGCGCAGACTCCTAAGCTCAAAAGTTAAGTAGACCTTAATGTTAGTGGACCCTTTTTCCAAAATTGTCGTATTAATGTGGAACTAATGTGCACTTTGTTTTTTTCTTGCAGATACAGACCTACAGACCTACAGACAAGACGGAAGGGGTCCAGACCGCCACTGCGCAGACTCCCCAGCTCAAAAGTTAAGTAGACCTTAATGTTAGTGGACCCTTTTTCCAAAATTGTCGTATTAATGTGGAACTAATGTGTACTTTGTTTTTTTCTTGCAGATACAGATCAACAGACCTACAGACAAGACGGAAGGGGTCCAGACCGCCACTGCGCAGACTCCCCAGCTCAAAAGTTAAGTAGACCTTAATGTTAGTGGACCCTTTTTCCAAAATTGTCGTATTAATGTGGAACTAATGTGCACTTTGTTTTTTTCTTGCAGATACAGACCTACAGACCTACAGACAAGACGGAAGGGGTCCAGACCGCCACTGCGCAGACTCCCCAGCTCAAAAGTTAAGTAGACCTTAATGTTAGTGGACCCTTTTTCTAAAATTGTCGTATTAATGTGGAACTAATGTGCACTTTGTTTTTTTCTTGCAGATACAGACCTACAGACCTACAGACAAGACGGAAGGGGTCCAGACCGCCACTGCGCAGACTCCATAGCTCAAAAGTTAAGTAGACCTTAATGTTAGTGGACCCTTTTTCCAAAATTGTCGTATTAATGTGGAACTAATGTGCACTTTGTTTTTTTCTTGCAGATACAGACCTACAGACAAGACGGAAGGGGTCAAGACCGCCACTGCGCAGACTCCCCAGCTCCAAAGTTAAGTAGACCTTAATGTTAGTGGACCCTTTTTCCAAAATTGTCGTATTAATGTGGAACTAATGTGCACTTTGTTTTTTTCTTGCAGATACAGACCTACAGACCTACAGACAAGACGGAAGGGGTCCAGACCGCCACTGCGCAGACTCCCCAGCTCAAAAGTTAAGTAGACCTGAATGTTAGTGGACCCTTTTTCCAAAATTGTCGTATTAATGTGGAACTAATGTGCACTTTGTTTTTTTCTTGCAGATACAGACCTACAGACCTACAGACAAGACGGAAGGGGTCCAGACCGCCACTGCGCAGACTCCCCAGCTCAAAAGTTAAGTAGACCTTAATGTTAGTGGACCCTTTTTCCAAAATTGTCGTATTAATGTGGAACTAATGTGCACTTTGTTTTTTTCTTGCAGATACAGACCTACAGACCTACAGACAAGACGGAAGGGGTCCAGACCGCTACTGCGCAGACTCCCCAGCTCAAAAGTTAAGTAGACCTTAATGTTAGTGGACCCTTTTTCCAAAATTGTATTAATGTGGAACTAATGTGCACTTTGTTTTTTTCTTGCAGATACAGACCTACAGACCTACAGACAAGACGGAAGGGGTCCAGACCGCTACTGCGCAGACTCCCCAGCTCAAAAGTTAAGTAGACCTGAATGTTAGTGGACCCTTTTTCCAAAATTGTCGTATTAATGTGGAACTAATGTGCACTTTGTTTTTTTCTTGCAGATACAGACCTACAGACCTACAGACAAGACGGAAGGGGTCCCGACCGCCACTGCGCAGACTCCCCAGCTCAAAAGTTAAGTAGACCTTAATGTTAGTGGACCCTTTTTCCAAAATTGTCGTATTAATGTGGAACTAATGTGCACTTTGTTTTTTTCTTGCAGATACAGACCTACAGACCTACAGACAAGACGGAAGGGGTCCCGACCGCCACTGCGCAGACTCCCCAGCTCAAAAGTTAAGTAGACCTTAATGTTAGTGGACCCTTTTTCCAAAATTGTCGTATTAATGTGGAACTAATGTGCACTTTGTTTTTTTCTTGCAGATACAGACCTACAGACCTACAGACAAGACGGAAGGGGTCCAGACCGCTACTGCGCAGACTCCCCAGCTCAAAAGTTAAGTAGACCTTAATGTTAGTGGACCCTTTTTCCAAAATTGTCGTATTAATGTGGAACTAATGTGCACTTTGTTTTTTTCTTGCAGATACAGACCTACAGACCTACAGACAAGACGGAAGGGGTCCAGACCGCCACTGCGCAGACTCCCCAGCTCAAAAGTTAAGTAGACCTGAATGTTAGTGGACCCTTTCTCCAAAATTGTCGTATTAATGTGGAACTAATGTGCACTTTGTTTTTTTCTTGCAGATACAGACCTACAGACCTACAGACAAGACGGAAGGGGTCCAGACCGCTACTGCGCAGACTCCCCAGCTCAAAAGTTAAGTAGACCTTAATGTTAGTGGACCCTTTTTCCAAAATTGTCCTATTAATGTGGAACTAATGTGCACTTTGTTTTTTTCTTGCAGATACAGACCTACAGACCTACAGACAAGACGGAAGGGGTCCAGACCGCCACTGCGCAGACTCCCCAGCTCAAAAGTTAAGTAGACCTTAATGTTAGTGGACCCTTTTTCCAAAATTGTCGTATTAATGTGGAACTAATGTGCACTTTGTTTTTTTCTTGCAGATACAGACCTACAGACCTACAGACAAGACGGAAGGGGTCCAGACCGCCACTGCGCAGACTCCCCAGCTCAAAAGTTAAGTAGACCTTAATGTTAGTGGACCCTTTTTCCAAAATTGTCGTATTAATGTGGAACTAATGTGCACTTTGTTTTTTTCTTGCAGATACAGACCTACAGACCTACAGACAAGACGGAAGGGGTCCAGACCGCCACTGCGCAGACTCCCCAGCTCAAAAGTTAAGTAGACCTTAATGTTAGTGGACCCTTTTTCCAAAATTGTCGTATTAATGTGGAACTAATGTGCACTTTGTTTTTTTCTTGCAGATACAGACATACAGACCTACAGACAAGACGGAAGGGGTCCAGACCGCCACTGCGCAGACTCCCCAGCTCAAAAGTTAAGTAGACCTTAATGTTAGTGGACCCTTTTTCCAAAATTGTCGTATTAATGTGGAACTAATGTGCACTTTGTTTTTTTCTTGCAGATACAGACCTACAGACCTACAGACAAGACGGAAGGGGTCCAGACCGCCACTGCGCAGACTCCCCAGCTCAAAAGTTAAGTAGACCTTAATGTTAGTGGACCCTTTTTCCAAAATTGTCGTATTAATGTGGAACTAATGTGCACTTTGTTTTTTTCTTGCAGATACAGACCTACAGACAAGACGGAAGGGGTCCAGACCGCCACTGCGCAGATTCCCTAGCTCAAAAGTTAAGTAGACCTTAATGTTAGTGGACCCTTTTTCCAAAATTGTCGTATTAATGTGGAACTAATGTGCACTTTGTTTTTTTCTTGCAGATACAGACCTACAGACAAGACGGAAGGGGTCCAGACCGCCACTGCGCAGACTCCTAAGCTCAAAAGTTAAGTAGACCTTAATGTTAGTGGACCCTTTTTCCAAAATTGTCGTATTAATGTGGAACTAATGTGCACTTTGTTTTTTTCTTGCAGATACAGACCTACAGACCTACAGACAAGACGGAAGGGGTCCAGACCGCCACTGCGCAGACTCCCCAGCTCAAAAGTTAAGTAGACCTTAATGTTAGTGGACCCTTTTTCCAAAATTGTCGTATTAATGTGGAACTAATGTGTACTTTGTTTTTTTCTTGCAGATACAGATCAACAGACCTACAGACAAGACGGAAGGGGTCCAGACCGCCACTGCGCAGACTCCCCAGCTCAAAAGTTAAGTAGACCTTAATGTTAGTGGACCCTTTTTCCAAAATTGTCGTATTAATGTGGAACTAATGTGCACTTTGTTTTTTTCTTGCAGATACAGACCTACAGACCTACAGACAAGACGGAAGGGGTCCAGACCGCCACTGCGCAGACTCCCCAGCTCAAAAGTTAAGTAGACCTTAATGTTAGTGGACCCTTTTTCTAAAATTGTCGTATTAATGTGGAACTAATGTGCACTTTGTTTTTTTCTTGCAGATACAGACCTACAGACCTACAGACAAGACGGAAGGGGTCCAGACCGCCACTGCGCAGACTCCATAGCTCAAAAGTTAAGTAGACCTTAATGTTAGTGGACCCTTTTTCCAAAATTGTCGTATTAATGTGGAACTAATGTGCACTTTGTTTTTTTCTTGCAGATACAGACCTACAGACAAGACGGAAGGGGTCAAGACCGCCACTGCGCAGACTCCCCAGCTCCAAAGTTAAGTAGACCTTAATGTTAGTGGACCCTTTTTCCAAAATTGTCGTATTAATGTGGAACTAATGTGCACTTTGTTTTTTTCTTGCAGATACAGACCTACAGACCTACAGACAAGACGGAAGGGGTCCAGACCGCCACTGCGCAGACTCCCCAGCTCAAAAGTTAAGTAGACCTGAATGTTAGTGGACCCTTTTTCCAAAATTGTCGTATTAATGTGGAACTAATGTGCACTTTGTTTTTTTCTTGCAGATACAGACCTACAGACCTACAGACAAGACGGAAGGGGTCCAGACCGCCACTGCGCAGACTCCCCAGCTCAAAAGTTAAGTAGACCTTAATGTTAGTGGACCCTTTTTCCAAAATTGTCGTATTAATGTGGAACTAATGTGCACTTTGTTTTTTTCTTGCAGATACAGACCTACAGACCTACAGACAAGACGGAAGGGGTCCAGACCGCTACTGCGCAGACTCCCCAGCTCAAAAGTTAAGTAGACCTTAATGTTAGTGGACCCTTTTTCCAAAATTGTATTAATGTGGAACTAATGTGCACTTTGTTTTTTTCTTGCAGATACAGACCTACAGACCTACAGACAAGACGGAAGGGGTCCAGACCGCTACTGCGCAGACTCCCCAGCTCAAAAGTTAAGTAGACCTGAATGTTAGTGGACCCTTTTTCCAAAATTGTCGTATTAATGTGGAACTAATGTGCACTTTGTTTTTTTCTTGCAGATACAGACCTACAGACCTACAGACAAGACGGAAGGGGTCCCGACCGCCACTGCGCAGACTCCCCAGCTCAAAAGTTAAGTAGACCTTAATGTTAGTGGACCCTTTTTCCAAAATTGTCGTATTAATGTGGAACTAATGTGCACTTTGTTTTTTTCTTGCAGATACAGACCTACAGACCTACAGACAAGACGGAAGGGGTCCCGACCGCCACTGCGCAGACTCCCCAGCTCAAAAGTTAAGTAGACCTTAATGTTAGTGGACCCTTTTTCCAAAATTGTCGTATTAATGTGGAACTAATGTGCACTTTGTTTTTTTCTTGCAGATACAGACCTACAGACCTACAGACAAGACGGAAGGGGTCCAGACCGCTACTGCGCAGACTCCCCAGCTCAAAAGTTAAGTAGACCTTAATGTTAGTGGACCCTTTTTCCAAAATTGTCGTATTAATGTGGAACTAATGTGCACTTTGTTTTTTTCTTGCAGATACAGACCTACAGACCTACAGACAAGACGGAAGGGGTCCAGACCGCCACTGCGCAGACTCCCCAGCTCAAAAGTTAAGTAGACCTGAATGTTAGTGGACCCTTTCTCCAAAATTGTCGTATTAATGTGGAACTAATGTGCACTTTGTTTTTTTCTTGCAGATACAGACCTACAGACCTACAGACAAGACGGAAGGGGTCCAGACCGCTACTGCGCAGACTCCCCAGCTCAAAAGTTAAGTAGACCTTAATGTTAGTGGACCCTTTTTCCAAAATTGTCCTATTAATGTGGAACTAATGTGCACTTTGTTTTTTTCTTGCAGATACAGACCTACAGACCTACAGACAAGACGGAAGGGGTCCAGACCGCCACTGCGCAGACTCCCCAGCTCAAAAGTTAAGTAGACCTTAATGTTAGTGGACCCTTTTTCCAAAATTGTCGTATTAATGTGGAACTAATGTGCACTTTGTTTTTTTCTTGCAGATACAGACCTACAGACCTACAGACAAGACGGAAGGGGTCCAGACCGCCACTGCGCAGACTCCCCAGCTCAAAAGTTAAGTAGACCTTAATGTTAGTGGACCCTTTTTCCAAAATTGTCGTATTAATGTGGAACTAATGTGCACTTTGTTTTTTTCTTGCAGATACAGACCTACAGACCTACAGACAAGACGGAAGGGGTCCAGACCGCCACTGCGCAGACTCCCCAGCTCAAAAGTTAAGTAGACCTTAATGTTAGTGGACCCTTTTTCCAAAATTGTCGTATTAATGTGGAACTAATGTGCACTTTGTTTTTTTCTTGCAGATACAGACATACAGACCTACAGACAAGACGGAAGGGGTCCAGACCGCCACTGCGCAGACTCCCCAGCTCAAAAGTTAAGTAGACCTTAATGTTAGTGGACCCTTTTTCCAAAATTGTCGTATTAATGTGGAACTAATGTGCACTTTGTTTTTTTCTTGCAGATACAGACCTACAGACCTACAGACAAGACGGAAGGGGTCCAGACCGCCACTGCGCAGACTCCCCAGCTCAAAAGTTAAGTAGACCTTAATGTTAGTGGACCCTTTTTCCAAAATTGTCGTATTAATGTGGAACTAATGTGCACTTTGTTTTTTTCTTGCAGATACAGACCTACAGACAAGACGGAAGGGGTCCAGACCGCCACTGCGCAGATTCCCTAGCTCAAAAGTTAAGTAGACCTTAATGTTAGTGGACCCTTTTTCCAAAATTGTCGTATTAATGTGGAACTAATGTGCACTTTGTTTTTTTCTTGCAGATACAGACCTACAGACCTACAGACAAGACGGAAGGGGTCCAGACCGCCACTGCGCAGACTCCCCAGCTCAAAAGTTAAGTAGACCTTAATGTTAGTGGACCCTTTTTCCAAAATTGTCGTATTAATGTGGAACTAATGTGTACTTTGTTTTTTTCTTGCAGATACAGATCAACAGACCTACAGACAAGACGGAAGGGGTCCAGACCGCCACTGCGCAGACTCCCCAGCTCAAAAGTTAAGTAGACCTTAATGTTAGTGGACCCTTTTTCCAAAATTGTCGTATTAATGTGGAACTAATGTGCACTTTGTTTTTTTCTTGCAGATACAGACCTACAGACCTACAGACAAGACGGAAGGGGTCCAGACCGCCACTGCGCAGACTCCCCAGCTCAAAAGTTAAGTAGACCTTAATGTTAGTGGACCCTTTTTCTAAAATTGTCGTATTAATGTGGAACTAATGTGCACTTTGTTTTTTTCTTGCAGATACAGACCTACAGACCTACAGACAAGACGGAAGGGGTCCAGACCGCCACTGCGCAGACTCCATAGCTCAAAAGTTAAGTAGACCTTAATGTTAGTGGACCCTTTTTCCAAAATTGTCGTATTAATGTGGAACTAATGTGCACTTTGTTTTTTTCTTGCAGATACAGACCTACAGACAAGACGGAAGGGGTCAAGACCGCCACTGCGCAGACTCCCCAGCTCAAAAGTTAAGTAGACCTTAATGTTAGTGGACCCTTTTTCCAAAATTGTCGTATTAATGTGGAACTAATGTGCACTTTGTTTTTTTCTTGCAGATACAGACCTACAGACCTACAGACAAGACGGAAGGGGTCCAGACCGCCACTGCGCAGACTCCCCAGCTCAAAAGTTAAGTAGACCTGAATGTTAGTGGACCCTTTTTCCAAAATTGTCGTATTAATGTGGAACTAATGTGCACTTTGTTTTTTTCTTGCAGATACAGACCTACAGACCTACAGACAAGACGGAAGGGGTCCAGACCGCCACTGCGCAGACTCCCCAGCTCAAAAGTTAAGTAGACCTTAATGTTAGTGGACCCTTTTTCCAAAATTGTCGTATTAATGTGGAACTAATGTGCACTTTGTTTTTTTTTTGCAGATACAGACCTACAGACCTACAGACAAGACGGAAGGGGTCCAGACCGCCACTGCGCAGACTCCCCAGCTCAAAAGTTAAGTAAACCTTAATGTTAGTGGACCCTTTTTCCAAAATTGTCGTATTAATGTGGAACTAATGTGCACTTTGTTTTTTTCTTGCAGATACAGACCTACAGACCTACAGACAAGACGGAAGGGGTCCAGACCGCCACTGCGCAGACTCCCCAGCTCAAAAGTTAAGTAGACCTTAATGTTAGTGGACCCTTTTTCTAAAATTGTCGTATTAATGTGGAACTAATGTGCACTTTGTTTTTTTCTTGCAGATACAGACCTACAGACCTACAGACAAGACGGAAGGGGTCCAGACCGCCACTGCGCAGACTCCATAGCTCAAAAGTTAAGTAGACCTTAATGTTAGTGGACCCTTTTTCCAAAATTGTCGTATTAATGTGGAACTAATGTGCACTTTGTTTTTTTCTTGCAGATACAGACCTACAGACCTACAGACAAGACGGAAGGGGTCCAGACCGCCATTGCGCAGACTCCCCAGCTCAAAAGTTAAGTAGACCCTAATGTTAGTGGACCCTTTTTCCAAAATTGTCGTATTAATGTGGAACTAATGTGCACTTTGTTTTTTTCTTGCAGATACAGACCTACAGACAAGACGGAAGGGGTCCAGACCGCCACTGCGCAGACTCCCCAGCTCAAAAGTTAGACCTTAATGTTAGTGGACCCTTTTTCCAAAATTGTCGTATTAATGTGGAACTAATGTGCACTTTGTTTTTTTCTTGCAGATACAGACCTACAGACCTACAGACAAGACGGAAGGGGTCCAGACCGCTACTGCGCAGACTCCCCAGCTCAAAAGTTAAGTAGACCTTAATGTTAGTGGACCCTTTTTCCAAAATTGTATTAATGTGGAACTAATGTGCACTTTGTTTTTTTCTTGCAGATACAGACCTACAGACCTACAGACAAGAGGGAAGGGTCCAGACCGCCACTGCGCAGACTCCCCAGCTCAAAAGTTAAGTAGACCTTAATGTTAGTGGACCCTTTTTCTAAAATTGTCGTATTAATGTGGAACTAATGTGCACTTTGTTTTTTTCTTGCAGATACAGACCTACAGACCTACAGACAAGACGGAAGGGGTCCAGACCGCCACTGCGCAGACTCCCCAGCTCAAAAGTTAAGTAGACCTTAATGTTAGTGGACCCTTTTTCTAAAATTGTCGTATTAATGTGGAACTAATGTGCACTTTGTTTTTTTCTTGCAGATACAGACCTACAGACCTACAGACAAGACGGAAGGGGTCCAGACCGCCATTGCGCAGACTCCCCAGCTCAAAAGTTAAGTAGACCCTAATGTTAGTGGACCCTTTTTCCAAAATTGTCGTATTAATGTGGAACTAATGTGCACTTTGTTTTTTTCTTGCAGATACAGACCTACAGACCTACAGACAAGACGGAAGGGGTCCAGACCGCCACTGCGCAGACTCCCCAGCTCAAAAGTTAAGTAGACCTTAATGTTAGTGGACCCTTTTTCCAAAATTGTCGTATTAATGTGGAACTAATGTGCACTTTGTTTTTTTCTTGCAGATACAGACCTACAGACAAGACGGAAGGGGTCCAGACCGCCACTGCGCAGACTCCCCAGCTCAAAAGTTAAGTAGACCTTAATGTTAGTGGACTCTTTTTCCAAAATTGTCGTATTAATGTGGAACTAATGTGCTCTTTGTTTTTTTCTTGCAGATACAGACCTACAGACAAGACGGAAGGGGTCCAGACCGCCACTGCGCAGACTCCCCAGCTCAAAAGTTAAGTAGACCTTAATGTTAGTGGACCCTTTTTCCAAAATTGTCGTATTAATGTGGAACTAATGTGCACTTTGTTTTTTTCTTGCAGATACAGACCTACAGACCTACAGACAAGACGGAAGGGGTCCAGACCGACACTGCGCAGACTCCCCAGCTCAAAAGTTAAGTAGACCTTAATGTTAGTGGACCCTTTTTCCAAAATAGTCGTATTAATGTGGAACTAATGTGTACTTTGTTTTTTTCTTGCAGATACAGACCTACAGACCTACAGACAAAACGGAAGGGGTCCAGACCGCCACTGCGCAGACTCCCCACCTCAAAAGTTAAGTAGACCTTAATGTTAGTGCACCCTTTTTCCAAAATTGTCGTATTAATGTGGAACTAATGTGCACTTTGTTTTTTTCTTGCAGATACAGACCAACAGACCTACAGACAAGACGGAAGGGGTCCAGACCGCCACTGCGCAGACTCCCCAGCTCAAAAGTTAAGTAGACCTTAATGTTAGTGGACCCTTTTTCCAAAATTGACGTATTAATGTGGAACTAATGTGCACTTTGTTTTTTTCTTGCAGATACAGACCTACAGACCTACAGACAAGACGGAAGGGGTCCAGACCGCCACTGCGCAGACTCCCCAGCTCAAAAGTTAAGTAGACCTTAATGTTAGTGGACCCTTTTTCCAAAATTGTCGTATTAATGTGGAACTAATGTGCACTTTGTTTTTTTCTTGCAGATACAGACCTACAGACCTACAGACAAGACGGAAGGGGTCCAGACCGCCACTGCGCAGACTCCCCAGCTCAAAAGTTAAGTAGACCTTAATGTTAGTGGACCCTTTTTCCAAAATTGTCGTATTAATGTGGAACTAATGTGCACTTTGTTTTTTTCTTGCAGATACAGACCTACAGACCTACAGACAAGACGGAAGGGGTCCAGACCGCCACTGCGCAGACTCCCCAGCTCAAAAGTTAAGTAGACCTTAATGTTAGTGGACCCTTTTTCCAAAATTGTCGTATTAATGTGGAACTAATGTGCACTTTGTTTTTTTCTTGCAGATACAGACCTACAGACAAGAAAGGGGTCCAGACCGCCACTGCGCAGACTCCCCAGCTCAAAAGTTAAGTAGACCTTAATGTTAGTGGACCCTTTTTCCAAAATTGTCGTATTAATGTGGAACTAATGTGCACTTTGTTTTTTTCTTGCAGATACAGACCTACAGACAAGGAAGGGGTCCAGACCGCCACTGCGCAGACTCCCCAGCTCAAAAGTTAAGTAGACCTTAATGTTAGTGGACCCTTTTTCCAAAATTGTCGTATTAATGTGAAACTAATGTGCACTTTGTTTTTTTCTTGCAGATACAGACCTACAGACCTACAGACAAGACGGAAGGGGTCCAGACCGCCACTGCGCAGACTCCCCAGCTCAAAAGTTAAGTAGACCTTAATGTTAGTGGACCCTTTTTCCAAAATTGTCGTATTAATGTGGAACTAATGTGCACTTTGTTTTTTTCTTGCAGGTACAGACCTACAGACAAGACGGAAGGGGTCCAGACCGCCACTGCGCAGACTCCCCAGCTCAAAAGTTAAGTAGACCTTAATGTTAGTGGACCCTTTTTCCAAAATTGTCGTATTAATGTGGAACTAATGTGCACTTTGTTTTTTTCTTGCAGATACAGATCTACAGACCTACAGACCTACAGACAAGACGGAAGGGATCCAGACCACCACTGCGCAGACTCCCCAGCTCAAAAGTTAAGTAGACCTTAATGTTAGAGGACCCTTTTTCCAAAATTGTCGTATTAATGTGGAACTAATGTGCACTTTGTTTTTTTCTTGCAGATACAGACCTACAGACCTACAGACAAGACGGAAGGGGTCCAGACCGCCACTGCGCAGACTCCCCAGCTCAAAAGTTAAGTAGACCTTAATGTTAGTGGACTCTTTTTCCAAAATTGTCGTATTAATGTGGAACTAATGTGCACTTTGTTTTTTTCTTGTAGATACAGACCTACAGACCTACAGATAAGACGGAAGGGGTCCAGACCGCCACTGCGCAGACTCCCCAGCTCAAAAGTTAAGTAGACCTTAATGTTAGTGGACCCTTTTTCCAAAATTGTCGTATTAATGTGGAACTAATGTGCACTTTGTTTTTTTCTTGCAGATACAGACCTACAGACAAGGAAGGGGTCCAGACCGCCACTGCGCAGACTCCCCAGCTCAAAAGTTAAGTAGACCTTAATGTTAGTGGACCCTTTTTCCAAAATTGTCGTATTAATGTGAAACTAATGTGCACTTTGTTTTTTTCTTGCAGATACAGACCTACAGACCTACAGACAAGACGGAAGGGGTCCAGACCGCCACTGCGCAGACTCCCCAGCTCAAAAGTTAAGTAGACCTTAATGTTAGTGGACCCTTTTTCCAAAATTGTCGTATTAATGTGGAACTAATGTGCACTTTTTTTTTTCTTGCAGGTACAGACCTACAGACAAGACGGAAGGGGTCCAGACCGCCACTGCGCAGACTCCCCAGCTCAAAAGTTAAGTAGACCTTAATGTTAGTGGACCCTTTTTCCAAAATTGTCGTATTAATGTGGAACTAATGTGCACTTTGTTTTTTTCTTGCAGATACAGATCTACAGACCTACAGACAAGACGGAAGGGATCCAGACCACCACTGCGCAGACTCCCCAGCTCAAAAGTTAAGTAGACCTTAATGTTAGAGGACCCTTTTTCCAAAATTGTCGTATTAATGTGGAACTAATGTGCACTTTGTTTTTTTCTTGCAGATACAGACCTACAGACCTACAGACAAGACGGAAGGGGTCCAGACCGCCACTGCGCAGACTCCCCAGCTCAAAAGTTAAGTAGACCTTAATGTTAGTGGACTCTTTTTCCAAAATTGTCGTATTAATGTGGAACTAATGTGCACTTTGTTTTTTTCTTGTAGATACAGACCTACAGACCTACAGATAAGACGGAAGGGGTCCAGACCGCCACTGCGCAGACTCCCCAGCTCAAAAGTTAAGTAGACCTTAATGTTAGTGGACCCTTTTTCCAAAATTGTCGTATTAATGTGGAACTAATGTGCACTTTGTTTTTTTCTTGCAGATACAGACCTACAGACAAGACGGGAGGGGTCCAGACCGCCACTGCGCAGACTCCACAGCTCAAAAGTCAAATAGACATTAATGTTAGTGGACCCTTTTTCCAAAATTGTCGTCTTTTTAGCATTACATAAAGTGGCAGCTGAAGCTGAAACAATTACTTTTTCTCAGGGTCAAAAAGAATTAATGTTTTTCTCCAAAAACTGGAAAAAAGTTATTTTCCAAAATATCAATAGCCCCCAATCCCCCCTCCCCCCTCCGAAAATCAAAATGATTACTGCCTTAGAGCTAAGAGCCTCTACTTTTATTTGGAAAAATTAATCAGGTTCAGGGCTTATATTTATAATAATTAATGAAATTTAAATTTTCAGAATTACACACTTGTAGTTCCCAAGATGTAAGTGGAAGTGAAATTATACAATGAAATGAATGTATATGTAATTGGTATGTATTTGTTAGTCTATTTGTAGTGGTATGACAAAAATGCTGAATCATGTGCAAATTTAAAAAGGAGTTCACCAAACTGACGAAATAAAAAAACCCACTATCAATCAACAGATCAAGGGAAAAGTTAATCTGCTATATATATGTATGGAATAGGCATGTAGTTACATTTATTTACCTCTGTAATTTGCAGTCCATGTACATTTATGAGATTAAAATTTTATATTCTAGATATCCTAAAATTTCAATTCTTATTTCATATTAATATCATTCCCATGTGCTAATTTATGCTTGTAGTTTGAGGAAAATTATCAAAATAGCTCGACTAAGATTAAACCATTATTACTGATATCATGAACTAGGTAATTTTTGCCTTGTCTGAAACTGATTGTATGGTGTACTATACTGTCTGGGCAGGGTTCATTTGTCAATATAAAGTGTCATATTTTGGTCTGTTTATTGTATACTACACAAGCTATAATCAATTAAGAAATCAGCTGTTTTTGGTGTAAGCTATGATTGTAAGGGGCTAAGACATGTAAGAAGGGGGCTTGAAAATGATGAGTTGTGTTTTTATAGGTACTAAGTATACTTAAATATATACAGGTTACATGTAGTACACATATATAAGTATACTTGAAGACAGTTTGTTTTCATAAGTAATTTATTATAAATTATAAAACATGTAATGTGGTACGACTTCCAATGGGACAACTATCCACTAGAGTCTAAATGACTGAATACTGCCAACTATAAATGATCATCTGTACAGCTTTCAACAATGAGCAAAACTGATACAGCATAGGGAGCTATAAAATGTCCTGAAACAGGGTTGGAAATTCAAAAACCTGGGTTTAATGAGTATTGCAATGCCCAGCCCAGTGGGAAATACTAGTAAAAAACCTAGGTCTGGGTTTTACTAAAAATCACCATAAAGTCACCAATTGATCATGTCAGAGCTTGATCGAGCTTAAAATGCAATACAATTTTCTCCTAATTATAAGTTTAGTAAATCATTGGAGACTAAATTGATGTAATCTTTTTTGCTTGAACCTTGACCACAGAAACAAACATTACATGTAGATTTTATTATATTACAGGAACTGTAGGAAGTTTTCCAAGAGTCTGATTGCTAAGTATGCATTACAGGATTTTTCATTGGAGCAACATCTTAGGAGGATAAACTTGTGCAAATGTATGAAGTAATCTTTGAGTACAAATAGCAATTATATGCAGAAGAGGGCTCTTAAACATTATTAACAGACATGAAGTAATAGTAGTAGTGTAATCAAGAATTAAGTGTAAACCACCTGGAATAAACTATTGTGTATATTTTTTCAACCACAAGTACTTTCAGAATATAATACAGTTCAAATTCAAATTGTTGTGTCAACAGACAAGTAATGTTAAAAAAATGAAAATGCATGTTGTTTTAAAATGAAATTTGTATATAAAAAAAACGAAATAACAAATTTTTTTAGCTTATTGTGCAGCCAAAATTTGAGATCCTTTACTGGTATTATGCTTGTTGTTTTGTCAACATTTTCCTTAAATCTTAAGAGTTAAAATGAGAAAAACTATTTTTGCATATATGATAGTTATCAAAGGTACCAGGATTATAATGTAGTACGCCAGACGCGCGTTTCGTCTACATAAGACTCATCAGTGACGCTCATATCAAAATATTTATAAAGCCAAACAAGTACAAAGTTGAAGAGCATTGAGGATCCAAAATTCGAAACAAGAAGTAAATGGTTGTAAATAACAGAGAGACTTTCAATTTGGTACATTTGTCAGGGATGATTCTACTATATAGTTTAGGGCCGCTTAGCGGCCCTCAATTCCTCCAGCGGCCCCAAAAAAATGTGTGAAAACAAATTCCCAATTCAGATTTTTTTTTTTTATAAAAATCGTTTTTTCCGAAAATGTTTTCGTCACCGATTCAGGCAGTTACAATTTTCCCCATTTGTCTTCAAAGTGTTTTAAGATCCGAATAAAAATGATGGTAAATGGAAGATTGCTAAGATAAGGTATGTTATCATAATTTTTATTTTGTGGTTATCTGAGACGTTTCTCAATAACCTTATTCTCGTAAAAGCAGACCTTTAAATGATATATGCTTTTACCAGATCACATACTCCCATAGCATTTCCTTAAATTAAATTGAAGAAAATGCTATGGGAGTATTTGATTTCGTAAAAGCATATCAATAATAGATGCTTTTTGTCAAAATGGTTCGTTTAAAAGCAGACCTCGGCAGGGAGTAAAACTTATAATTTTAGATAAATTTAATGGGCGCCGATTTCGTAAAAGCACATCGCCCAACAGAACCGGTTCTATAATATGTTTATAAAAAATATAAATCAAAATTTTTGCCTGGCTCTCAAATCAAAGTCCAACTGTCTGAGCATTTTAGAAAATACATGTTGATAGAGTCATTCATGATGAAATAGGATATCCACACATTATGGAACAGGTGAAACTTGATACAATTTTCGTTTTTCCTGGAAAATAGTATTATGTCATCATAGTTTTTATGCGGGAAAATTCCCAATTGGATGAAAATTCCCAATTTTGATGGTCAAGGGACCCATTTGAAAACAACTGGAATCATCCCTGTTTGTATATCATCTTTATTTCACAGAACTTTCTATTTTAGTGTATTAGTACAATGAGATATGAGATATACACCAATCAGACAGCAATAAAACAACAAAAACACCTGAAAGGCATTTAGTTTCTAACATGCAGTCCTCAAAAATTGATGACCACACAATATGACTTAATTTAATTGTACATACATATTAAAAATCAATTCAAATGAAATGTACATCATTGCAAACATCTGTTATAGCCAGTCCATAAATCATTTACAAAAAAGGATTGAGACTTGAACTCAATCCAAAAAGTTCTAGGAGTGAACTGATTGGTGCCCTGGATATTGTTCATAACCTGTGATGTATTTTCTTGCCTTCTTTATTTTAAGACCAAAAAGTTTTGAATAGGAATATTTTTCATGCTTATTCATATCAGAATTTGTACTAGATTATGAATAAGCTCAAATCCTATGAAATTTGTGTGATTGAGGGCAAATTCACTATAATTTCATTTTAAAAAAAAAAGCTTGATTCATGTTAATTTCACGTGAAATCTCAATTCATGTGAATTTCACATCAGATACACGTGAAATTAACGTGAAAATTTTCATGTGAGTTTCATGTATGAAGCTCGTTTGAGGTGAATCTCAAGTGAAATTTACGTGAACAAAATTTGCCTGTAAAACTCTGTAAAATTAGCTGAATATTTAAAACACAATCTATTAAGGAAATATTAAGCTCCTCAATGATCAAAATTGGTGTTTTCCAAATTGCTATATGATGTATCCAATGAAATTTTTCAGACAAAGTCCAAGTTTTTTGAAATTTTTATATTTTTGTCAAATGGTCAAAAGTAAATATTTTGTCAAATGGTTAAAGTAATAGACATACAAAAGTTTTTTCACAGCAAGTGTGGACATAGATTTTAACTCTTATATTTTCTCGAGGAAAAATTTCAGAAAAAGACAAAATGTTATTTTTGTAATAAAGAAATAGAAATTGTCAAAGACAACTAGTATCTTGGTGTATATTTTGCTGGAAATGGATTTATCAAAATCATTTGGTAATTAAATAAATCCAATTAATGTCTCCATGATAATCTTGAAAATAACTAAATATTAAATAAACAATACTGCTTATAGTAAATGCTTGGCTTAGGTTAGCTGTTAAGCAACACAGTAAAATAAATTACCCTATGGGAAAAACAGAACTCTTTTTATCAGATTACACTGACGAACATCAAAAAATACTATCCACACTGATCTGTGTCCACACTTGTATTGAAAAAACAAAAATCATGCAGAAATGAACCTTATGTTTTCCTCTGCATGCTATTCAAATTCAAATATGTGGAACATACATGTAATTCATCATAATCAAATAAATGCAAAATTATGTCTCGTCTATGACAATCTTGAAATAAACTAAATATTGAATAAACAATACTGCTTATGTTTAATGTTTGGCTTAGGTTAGCTGTTAAGAAACACAGTTTGATATAGAACCCTTTGGGCAAAAACAGAACTCCTTTTGTCAGAAAAACGCGGTAAAACATACTATCCACATTAATATGTGTCCACACTTGTATTGAAAAACCAAAAATCATGCAGAAATAAACTTTTTTTTCTTTAGGTTAAACCGTTGGTTTTCCAGTTTAAATGGTTTTAAATTAGTAGTTTTTGGAGCCCTTTATAGTTTGCTGTTCGGTGTGATACTAGGCTCCTTGTTGAAGGTCGTACCTTGACCTTTAATTGTTTACTTTTATAAATTGTGACTTGGATGGAGAGTTGTCTCATTGGCACTCTTACCACATCTTCCTATATCTATTTATGTTTTCCTCTGCATGATATTCAAAATCAAAGATGTGGTACATAATTTATCATAATCAATTGATTGATTGATTGATGGTTGCTTAATGTCCAGTGGCAAATATTTCATACACGTACAAAACGAGAACAAATTAACAATTATTATAAATACAATAGGTATATATGTCTTGTCATAATAGAGGCCATTCGGGATTATAGTCTGGGAAATTTGGACTGCCTCTGGAAAATGAGTGTATACTGGATAGGGACAGAAATTTTGCCTTGGAACAGGCCGCCTACGGACCCCTTAGAGAGTTTTTGCAAGATTCTTAACGTACAAAGAGCGTGGCACTCTTAACACGAGGCATGGGATTTAACGTCCCCATTCTGACCGGATGTGACTGCGAACTTGATACATCCCACACAGCCAAACGGACGCCCCAATTCGGCAAGCGTTTTACTGCTTGTCGGGAGAGGCCAAGTGACCATATTTCGTTTCCTCAGTCACCCTTGGGGGTTATCATAATCAAATAAATGCAATTAATGTCTCCTCCAGAACAGTGTTGAAAATAAACAAAATATTGAATAAACAATACTTCTTATAGTTAATGTTTGGCTCAGGTTAGCTGTCAAGCAACACAGTTTAATATAGAACCCTATGGGAAAAACAGAACTCCTTTTGTCAGATTACACTGACGAACATCAAAACATACTGTCCACACTGATCTGTGTCCACACTTATATTGGAAAAAAAAGTTTTTTAAATGCAAGTGTGGACATGGATTTTAACCCTTATATTTTCTCGAGGAAAAATTTCAGAAAAAGACAAAATGTTATTTTTGTAATAAAGAAATAGAAATTGTCAAAGACAACTAGTATCTTGGTGTATATTTTGCTGGAAATGGATTTATCAAAATCATTTGGTAATTAAATAAATGCAATTAATGTCTCCATGATAATCTTGAAAATAACTAAATATTAAATAAACAATACTGCTTATAGTAAATGCTTGGCTCAGGTTAGCTGTTAAGCAACACAGTTAAATAAATAACCCTATGGGAAAAACAGAACTCTTTTTATCAGATTACACTGACGAACATCAAAACATACTATCCACACTGATCTGTGTCCACACTTGTATTGAAAAAACAAAAATCATGCAGAAATGAACCTTATGTTTTCCTCTGCATGCTATTCAAAATCAAAGATGTGGAACATAATTCATCATAATCAAATAAATGCAATTATGTCTCCTCTATGACAATCTTGAAATAAACTAAATATTGAATAAACAATACTGCTTATGTTTAATGTTTGGCTTAGGTTAGCTGTTAAGAAACACAGTTTGATATAGAACCCTTTGGGCAAAAACAGAACTCCTTTTGTCAGAAAACACGGTCAAACATACTATCCACATTAATATGTGTCCACACTTGTATTGAAAAAACAAAAATCATGCAGAAATGAACTTTTTTTCTTTAGATTAGACCATTGGTTTTCCAGTTTAAATGGTTTTACACTAGTAGTTTTTGGAGCCCTTTATAGTTTGCTGTTCGATGTGAGACTAGGCTCCTTGTTGAAGGTCGTACCTTGACCTTTAATTGTTTACTTTTATAAATTGTGACTTGGATGGAGAGTAGTCTCATTGGCACTCTTACCACATCTTCCTATATCTACTTATGTTTTCCTCTTCATGCTATTCAAAATCAAAGATGTGGTACATAATTTATCATAATCGATTGATTGATTGATGGTTGCTTAATGTCCAGTGGCAAGTATTTGATGCATGTTCAGGACGAGAACAAATTAACAATTATTATAAATACAATAGGTATATATGTCTTGTCATAATAGAGGCCATTCGGGATTATGGTCTGGGAAATTTGGACTGCCTCTGGAAAATGAGGGTATATTGGATAGGGACAGAAATTTTGCCTTGGAACAGGCCGCCTACGGACCCCTTAAAGAGTTTTTGCAAGATTCTCAACGTACAAAGAGCGTGGCACTCTATTAACACGAGGCATGGGATTTAACGTCCCCATTCTGACCGGATGTGACTGCGAACTTGATACATCCCACACAGCCAAACGGACGCCCCACTTCGGCAAGCGTTTAACTGCTTGTTGGGAGAGGCCAAGTGACCATATTTCGTTTCCTCAGTCACCCTTGGGGGTTATCATAATCAAATAAATGCAATTAATGTCTCCTCCAGAACAGTGTTGAAAATAAACCAAATATTGAATAAACAATACTTCTTATAGTTAATGTTTGGCTCAGGTTAGCTGTCAAGCAACACAGTTTAATATAGAACCCTATGGGAAAAACAATCCTTTTGTCAGATTACACTGACGAACATCAAAACATACTGTCCACACTGATCTGTGTCCACACTTGTATTGAAAAAAAAAGTTTTTTAAATTCAAGTGTGGACATAGATTTTAACCCTTATATTTTCTCGAGGAAAAATTTCAGAAAAAGACAAAATGTTATTTTTGTAATAAAGAAATAGAAATTGTCAAAGACAACTAGTATCTTGGTGTATATTTTGCTGGAAATGGATTTATCAAAATCATTTGGTAATCAAATAAATGCAATTAATGTCTCCATGATAATCTTGAAAATAACTAAATATTAAATAAACAAATACTGCTTATAGTAAATGCTTGGCTTAGGTTAGCTGTTAAGCAACACAGTTAAATAAATAACCCTATGGGAAAAACAGAACTCTTTTTATCAGATTACACTGACGAACATCAAAACATACTATCCACACTGATCTGTGTCAACACTTGTATTGAAAAAATAAAAATCATGCAGAAATGAACCTTATGTTTTCCTCTGCATGCTATTCAAAATCAAAGATGTGGAACATAATTCATCATAATCAAATAAATGCAATTATGTCTCCTCTATGACAATCTTGAAATAAACTAAATATTGAATAAACAATACTGCTTATGTTTAATGTTTGGTTTAGGTTAGCTGTTAAGAAACACAGTTTGATATAGAACCCTTTGGGAAAAACAGAATTCCTTTTGTCAGAAAACACGGTCAAACATACTATCCACATTAATATGTGTCCACACTTGTATTGAAAAAACAAAAATCATGCAGAAATGAACTTTTTTTTCTTTAGATTAGACCGTTGGTTTTCCATAGTTTATTTAAAAAAAAATGTTGAATGTCAATTAGATATGTTTGATAAAGCCATTTTACCAGCTAGTGTTACTTTCCAATTCAGAGGTCTGGTGTTTTGAAAATTGAGTTGTTTTAAGAAAAATTATACTTGCGGTTTTACAAGATGATGTTAAATCTAAAGCAGACCACACCAAATAGCATTATTTACGAATATAGTTCCCTTTAATTAAGGTGTATTCTTTCTTATTTTTTTTTCTTTGACTTTCTCATTGATTATTTAGTTTTTACGGGTTGGAAATGAAAGAAGAGAGGTGAAATAAACTTTTGGATGTTGTATTTTAACTGATTTTGATATGGAAAGAGTGATTAGGCTAAGTGCAAAAAGGTAATATTTACAGTTTTCGGAACATCTCTTGACTTGTCAATAGGGGTAGGGATGTGTATTGGCTAAATTTGTAAAAGTGATTGCGTCAATCTTTCTGAATTTTGGATATACTTTTTGACAGGTACTATACATTACACACACAAAAAATTGGACAAAAGTGCATGGTGCAAATTTTTTAATGTGACAAAACGTTATAAAGAACTAATAGAGAAATTAATTGTGGTCTGTGGCCAGTGTTTCTATATCTTTTTCTTTACAAAGTATACATCGATACGATGTAAATTTATAAAAGATTCACACAGAAATCACAAATTACTACCGAAAAATGTTCAGGAAACGCGAAATTCAATTTGAAAAAAGAGATGTCCGTAAATCATTATCAAAATATTTTCAAGATGACCGTAACATAAAACAAGGATGACCGTGATTGGTAAACAGATGACCGTAACTTGTAAAAGATGACCGTAATTTGTATAGAATGACTGTAATTTATAAAGGATGATCGTAACTTTTAAATGATGTCCCTCAATTCTAAGAATATCCGTATTTGTATTCATAGCTTTTTGTTGTAATTTGACAAAGACACAAGCGGGACAAGAATGTCACACATTGTCTTAGATTTTTTACTAGTACTATATTTGTTATTGGCTTTTATACTGCATTCGTTCTATTTGAGCAGTTAAGTGCGTTGACTATATTTCTATGTCATATACAGTCACTGCAGCATGGCCCGATATCACTTTTCCTCATGAATATTTAAATAGAAGTTGCCGAAATGTTCATGTCCGTCATATTTGTTTTTCGTAAGAGCACATATTTCGTCCTATTTGTCCTCTTATTTTTTAGGATCTGGGTATGTGTTTGTCTCTTTGTTTTTCTCATTTTGACGCTACAATAGTCCCTTATTTCTGTGACAAAATCAATTTAAATAAAACTCAGATGATTGACACAAGGGATAGAAAGTGTTCCGACCTAAGAGTGCGGGTAGTGTTACCCAACTCCGATATATTCATGTATGTAGTTTATAGTGGTGAAACCTCACTCCCCCGATACGCTAAAGCGGGAAACCAAAAAATCAAAGTGAAAGAAGGTAGATCAAGACATCAACAAACAACGAACTAGAACAGGACAGACTGACAGTGGACACAAACAATAATGGTTGTCGGACTAATGGGATGTCACCGTCCATGCAGCATATAGGGTTATATAATGACCAGTGTAAAACAATTCAAAAGAGAAAGACTACGACTTGATATATAAATAAACAAAAATATAATAGGAACTCAGCAGTAAAAGAAAACCATTGCCTGAACCACATCCGCATTACGCCATCGGAAGTTAGCGTGTCATATCATCGGACTTAAAAAGCAAACAACCATCGCACTTTCAGGGACGGATCCAACCATTTTTAAAAAGGGGGATCCTAACACATGATAAAGGGGGAGGGGTGTTCCAACGACATGTCCTCATTCAAATGCATTGGTCGTCCAAAAAAAGGGGGGTTCCAACCTCCGGAAACCCCCCTTCTGGATCCGCCAATGACTTTAGTGTCCGACACCATCGCACTTTAGCGTAGCCGTAGACCATCTTAATAAGCGAAACCATCGCACTTAAGAGTACTTTCGCACTTTACAGTCCTACATGTATTTTTTTTTTTAAAGTATGAAAATGTCTCATCTGTCCCAAAGACCCCGTATCTAATATGGTTCTAAAGATTTTTATATTGTATATGATGATGTCTATTAGATTATGACACTATATATAATAAACTATCGATTAACTAACTTACCTTTCTGTAAATATATATAATATGGCGTAACACATCCAACGACTGAATACAAATATACAGGTATGGAAATATATTACAGGTAAGCAGAGATTTTTTGGCGGTAACTAGAAAGCATGCAGGTAAACAGGTGTGCTTGATTTTGAATTAGTCATGCGTCTAGCATCCGTGTGATAGGATGATGAATAATAATATAACATATGAAAAATACGTGTAAAGCATAGAAAAACATGAACTTCATATATGACCAATTTACTATTTTCCTTATAACGTCGATCCATAGAGACGTTGTTCTTCAGAAGTGATTTTTTTTTGCACGGCGGGCTTTGAGCAGAATTGGCTTCCTTTTTTCAAGTCAGTCTGGTATTTTAAGGATTATGTACCCTTGTGTTGCTCCAATGCTAAACATATGGAAATTTTATAGAAAATCCACAGCCTTTATCCTTGTTCTATCATATTTGGCAATTTGATGACCGATAGATATAGGATTATTGCATGCAGTGCTAGCCTTGATTTCCTTAAAACAAGTTTATTAATGTAGTTATTGGTTAGAACAAATAAAAATATGGACCAAATCAAGTACACCTTTTAGGGTGCGCTCGACTTTAGTTACTCTGCACGAGGTATTTTGGAATTTACAGGTTGGTTAGAACTTTTTGTAAAAAATAAACACAAGCACATCATAGAAAAGTAAGTGAGTAATCTATGTTTCAAATTTTATAACAAAAATCTCTTTATTAAAGGCTGTGGATTTTCTATAAAAATCTTGGTTTATTTGCCACAGAGTACTCTTTTTCTATTAAATGCAATGCATCAGTAAATAATAATGCTTTGCATCAAGTTTCCCCCTAGTATATGTTCAAAATGGCCTGTCTCTAATATTCATTATATCTGTAGTTTTGATACAATTGATGTTTAAAAAATTCGTACAAAAATGGCTACAGAAGGGTACATAAACCTTAAAAGCGCTTCAAATCATAAACTGGTTATCAGACGGTTTTATTTTAATAGATTTAGGTTTCGAGCTTCACTTAAGACACACACATAGGAGACATGGGTCGTTTTCAAAAAATGTCGAATTTTCAGTACACCCATGCTAACTTTTTTATTTCTAATGGAAATTTCAGTTGTAATGGTTTAAATGAAAGCTTGTCGGATTTGTGATTCAGAACATTAATAATAAACACACCTTACATCTATTTTGACAAGATTAAACTGCATTTAAGACCCATTTTGGGGGTATTTGTCTGAGTACAGTGTCAGAAAAACACATTTCAAATGATTTTTTTGCGATTTTCTGATCGCCTTGATATCTACAAAAGGGACTTTTTAAGAACGTTAAATATTATTCTAACGAAAATTCGTAGCTTCTATATCACTGTATGTAACATATTATCTACAAACTAAATTGAATCTGCGTACAGGAGGTTCATGTCTTTCCTGTTACCGCTACTTATATCAGCCGTGAAATTAATCTCCCTATGAATATTGAATCAGTCAGTGTTGATTTCAAAAGTGCAAAGTAATCTTTACATTTAAAACGCCTCGTTTCTTGAACGACAGTGTAGAGAAAAGAAATTTCAAGACATTTAGTGAAAAAAATATAGCGTACTTTTTTTTATGTCTATGCTGTTACCACCAATTTTGATTAAATACACCAACAGTATATTTGTAAAAAGTGCAATAACGTGTTGGAAACCAAATTCACAATAGAAAAACATAATCACTTCTCCAAAGGGAGTAGTTATTTAACAACAGCAATCAAAAACGAAGAAATTTGTCTATCCTGTTATGTCTATCCTGTTACTATGGTTGCTATGGTTACAGTAACAGCATAGACAATTGTAGACAAAAACGTCGTTAATTTTTTTATCTTAACATATAGGTGCAAAATGAATGAAATATTTCGTTGTTTGAAGTCATCTTCAGGTTATAACGTCTTAATCTTCCCAATTAAGCATTCGCAGGTGCAATACTGATATCGGTAACAGGATAGACAAAAAGGTAACAGGATAGACTTTTATATAGTAATATATCAGAAACGTACGTTCCTGTTACCAATGAAATATAGAGAAAAGTAAACTAACTTATGAGGGATTTACTTGATGTTGGGTTTATTTGAAAGGGTGAAAAAATGCAGAACAATATAAATTGCTATCTTAGACTTGCATTACTGGTGCTAATTTTTACAACCTTTGAAAACCAATTTTTAGAGGCATTTTTCAGTACAACCTGGAAAATTGGCAAATTATCTATTATATTACAGAATGAATATATATAGAAGTTTATTCTCTTGAAAACCATCTAATTGTCTACGTAAAACAAGCTTAACATTTTATCTTAACCTTTTCTTAATAACCCAAAATTTCTTTTGAAAATGGTAACAGGATAGACAAAATAATGTACCACCGATCAAAAAATGTTATAACATATTCTTGTATGACATCATTAAGATTGCATCTTTTAATATGTTGTTCTTAAAGTACTGTTTGTTATGATTTGCTTATGTAGAGGGTTGTTTGAATAAGTAACTTTTAATAATTTTTTCAATTTCAAAATTCGACATTTTTTGAAAATGACCCACATAACGACCAGTGCTAAATATTTCACGCATTATTTGAATTAAGAATGAATACTGTAGATAGGTTACTAGTATCGTACCGGGAATGATGGATTGGACCTAATATTTTACGTTTATTAACGGGACTAACACTAGTTGGAGT
Source organism: Mytilus galloprovincialis (assembly GCF_965363235.1). NCBI lineage: Eukaryota > Metazoa > Mollusca > Bivalvia > Mytilida > Mytilidae > Mytilus > Mytilus galloprovincialis. The sequence goes on along the minus strand of NC_134845.1, from coordinate 73,429,122 downwards.
TTTAATCTTAAAAAAAATTAAGAGCCAGTGGCGGATCCAGAAATTTTCTCAGGAGGTTTGTCCACTCCAATCAATTTCATGCTAGACATCATGTGGCAAAATTTACAGCTGTTTTACTATCAAGCTGCCCCCCCCCCCCCTCCAAAAAAAAATAGCCTTGCATGACGTCATAAGTACTCACCCCTCCCCCTCCTGGATTTTCAGTAAAAAAAACATGAAATCCAGCCCCTCTATCCAGATGTTCAAAATGCATAACCAATGTCCTTCAGTTAACCCATTCAGGTCTTATTCTATCAACTTTTAGGGAAACATAGTGTCCTAGATAAAAAAAAAAAAAAAAAAAAAAAAAAAGGGTGAATTCGAAGTTGAGCACTCGCATGTTAAAACCGGCCACACTAGTCTTTATTAGTCCAAATAATTATGACGTCTGGCAAAATGCAAGGAAGGAAGGAAGGCGTCCCAGAAAAAATAAAAGAGCCTTGTCAGACGTCATAATTATTTGGACTAGTCTTTATGTGCCTGTCCCAAGTCAAGAGCCTATCTAAATCTTTGATATTAACCTGTTCTTGTCCTGAATATACATATTAAAATTTGTCGCTGGACGTAATAAAGTAGCCATCCATCATCATCATCATCATCATCATCATCATCCCTTGTAAAAAAAAAGAAAGAAACGACGTGGTCTCAACTTATTATAGGACTTATTACAATAGGCTATTACTTAACAACAATGGGTTGATTTTAAGTCAGACTCACTCAAGGTCATAATATCAGAACCTGGCAGAAAAACATACCCTTTTCAGCTTTCGGCATGCAAGCTCGACATCATATGTTTCAGGTAAGACTTCTCTCCTTTCGACTGTCTCTGTCGCTGTACGGTCAGTGCCACTAAAGTTTCCATCGGGTAGTCGCTTGAAATCAATTTTCCTTAAATTACGTGTGTTTGGCATGTGAGTTTTTTTAGTAAATAAAAGGAAGATAACTCGCACAAAGGGGCGGATTTAGTATAGGTCACGTGATTTAGCTAATAAATAAAGTACCCGCAATTTTGCCGTACAGTCATGATCAGTCAATCATTGGTTCATATTAGTCGTATAATAATGGCGTATTTCTTTTTCGTAAATTGTTTTGCTATAATAATGGTTTCTTATTTTTCATGTTGGGTCCCATAGGCGGATCAAGGGGGTGCCTGAGGGCCCGGGCCACCCCTTTTGTGGGAAAAAAATGGTTTATTATGTAGGGAATCACTGAATCATGACAACCCCCCCCCCTCCCCCCCTGTTCTGTGTATTTTGGATCTATGTATCCGGGAGACCTAATCCATCTTGCCCCTTAACATTATTATAGGGAACAAGCTATTACATATTGCACCATACATGTATATATAAGCTCACTACTGTCTATATACTAGTAACGAGGTCCGTTTAATGTTCATCAGTATGTTTAAGGTGGTATGGGAGACTAAAATAAAAATGATGGAATTTGTTCATACTTTGCCAAAACGTAGTATCTATCGATATATGTTCAAAAATATAATAAAAATGATAGGTCATCGTGCATTTTCTCAAGCTACAGGTTGTGACAAAATGACACATTTTGTATGGATTAAACAGGGGGAAAAACAGATTTTGTGATTAGAAACTAAACAAAATGATAGAATTTTAAAATAAGTTAGGAAAAGATATCTTTCAGACAGTGCTTTGAGAATATCAAAAGAAAAGATAGGGTCACCGTACGTTTTTTTCTGGCTAAAATACAAAATAGAAAAATTCCATGTAGATTCCTTCAGAAAATGCCCTATTTATAATTAAATGCGGTTCCTTCAACCAACATACGTAATAAATCTCAAGACTTTACATCGTTTTTTTTAAATTTCATTTAATGAAAGAGTGTTGCCTATAATTAAAATAATAACTAACAGTGTTTCGGGATTTTTTGCTTATACTACAACTGTGTCTGTCTGTAGCCAGCAGTTTTCATAAGTTTTATATAGAAATTGCGTTGTGTCCACTTGTGTCCGCCTGAATCCCCTCATTTCTAGAAGTTTTATATACATGATAAAAGTAAATTTTTTCTCTATAAAAAACTTAAAAAAGATTACAAACTAGAATATTATCTAAATACATCTAATTTTCAGATAAGGAGATTAATCACTAAATTTAGAATAAGTGATCACTCCCTCTTGATTGAAAAGGGGAGATATTTTAAAATCCCAAGAGAGGAACGTCTTTGCCATAAATGTAAAATACTAGAGGATGAGAAACATTTATTACTATATTGTGAGTATAATAAAAATCTAAGAAATGAATTTTTTCATCACATATGTACAGAAAATAATAACTTTAATAATTTAAATGAAGAAGAAAAAATTCATTATTTACTAAATCCATCATCGCCTTTACAAACAAATAAGTTAGGATCCTTCTTGAAAAAGTCATTAGAACTGAGGGCAGGGGACTCTTAACAACTTGTTTGTTGTTATACATTTTAATGCTGTTGATATTTTGTATGTTTAATATGTATGTATATATGTTTATTGTGTTTATTGTATTAATATATGTTGGTCACAAACTGTAAAGTTTATATGACAATAAAATATTTGATTTGATTTGATTTATATAGAAATAACGTTGTGTCCAGCTGTGTCCACCTGTAGCCAGCTGATTTCATAAGTTTCATGTAGAAATTACGTTGTGTCCACTTGTGTCCGCCTGTGTCCCCTCATTTTCAGAAGTTTTATATAGAAATAACGTTGTGTCCAGCTGTGTCCACCTGTAGCCAGCAGTTTTCATAAGTTTTATATAGAAATTGCGTTGTGTCCACTTGTGTCCGCCTGTGTCCCCTCATTTCTAGAAGTTTTATAAAGAAATAGCACTGTGTCCAGCTGTGTCCACCTGTAGCCAGCATTTTTTATAAGTTTTATATAGAAATTACGTTGTGTCCACTTGTGTCCGCCTGTGTCCCCTCATTTTTAGAAGTTTTATATAGAACTAACGTTGTGTTCAGCTGTGTCCACCTGTAGCCAGCGGATTTCATAAGTTTCATATAGAAATTACGTTGTGTCCACTTGTGTCCGCCTTTGTCCCCTCATTTCTAGAAGTTTTATATAGAAATAGCACTGTGTCCAGCTGTGTCCACCTGTAGCCAGCATTTTTTATAAGTTTTATATAGAAATAGCACTGTGTTCAGCTGTGTCCACCTGTAGCCAGCACATTTTATAAGTTTTATATAGAAATTGTGTTGTGTCCACTTGTGTCCGCCTGTGTCCCCTCATTTCTAGAAGTTTTATAAAGAAATAGCACTGTGTCCAGCTGTGTCCACCTGTATCCAGCATTTTTTATAAGTTTTATATAGAAATTACGTTGTGTCCACTTGTGTCCGCCTGTGTCCCCTCATTTTTAGAAGTTTTATGTAGAAATAACGTTGTGTCCAGCTGTGTCTGTCTGTAGCCAGCAGTTTTCATAAGTTTTATATAGAAATTGCGTTGTGTCCACTTGTGTCCGCCTGAATCCCCTCATTTCTAGAAGTTTTATATAGAAATAGCACTGTGTCCAGCTGTGTCCACCTGTAGCCAGCATATTTTATAAGTTTTATATAGAAATAACGTTGTGTCCACTTGTGTCCGCCTGTGTCGCCTCATTTTTAGAAGTTTTATATAGAAATAACGTTGTGTCCAGCTGTATCCATCTGTAGCCAGCAAATTTTTGAGTTTTATATAGAAATTGCGTTGTGTCCACTTGTGTCCGCCTGTATCCCCTCATTTCTAGAAGTTTTATATACAAATAGCACTGTGTCCAGCTGTGTCCACCTGTAGCCAGCATATTTTATAAGTTTTATATAGAAATTACGTTGTGTCCACTTGTGTCCGCCTGTAGCACCACATATTCAGAAGTTTTATATAGTAATAACGGTGTGTCCAGCTATGTCCACCTGTAGCAAGAATATTGTATCAGTTTAATATAGAAATTACGTTGTGTCCACTTGTGTCCGCCTGTAGCCCCCATATTCAGAAGTTTTATATAGAAATAACGTTGTGTCCAGTTGTGTCCGCCTGTAGCCCCCATATTCAGAAGTTTTATATAGAAATAACGTTGTGTCCAGTTGTGTCCACCTGTAGCCACCATATTCAGAAGTTTCATATAGAAATAACTTTGTGTCCAGTTGTGTCCGCCTGAAGCCCCCATATTCATAAGTTTTATATAGGATTAGAACTGTGTACAGCTGTGTCCACCTGTAGCCAGCATATTTTATAAGTTTTATATAGAAATAACGTTGTGTCCACTTGTGTCCGCCTGTGTCGCCTCATTTTTAGAAGTTTTATATAGAAATAACGTTGTGTCCAGCTGTATCCATCTGTAGCCAGCAAATTTTTGAGTTTTATATAGAAATTGCGTTGTGTCCACTTGTGTCCGCCTGTATCCCCTCATTTCTAGAAGTTTTATATACAAATAGCACTGTGTCCAGCTGTGTCCACCTGTAGCCAGCATATTTTATAAGTTTTATATAGAAATTACGTTGTGTCCACTTGTGTCCGCCTGTAGCACCACATATTCAGAAGTTTTATATAGTAATAACGGTGTGTCCAGCTATGTCCACCTGTAGCAAGAATATTGTATCAGTTTAATATGGGGACGAAGTCCCCAATAACAGTAGAAAATTCAATAAAAAAAATAAATTCGGGAAAATTTCCCGAATTTTTCATTGTACTAATGATCTCAAAATCGTTCAATTTTTTTTATGTCATGTTTTGAAATCCCGGACCTGCGCAGAAATGTACAATATACTTCCTTTTTCCGGTCTCGTTTGTATGAAACTTTGAGTAAAATATATATTTATCAGTCTAGTATAAAATAGGAAGAAACGCGCAATACCAATTTCATTTTTAATAATTCCTTGATATGAAAAAACGTTACCTAATGATAGCGTTTCTTTGTTTACATTGCATATGACGTCATAATTTAAATAACGTCACAACTAAAATCCCTAACAACAGAACCAAACTCGGAAACGTTATGGTATTTCCGTTTCTTTTTTTTTTTGACAAATAATTAAGTTACAAAAAAATAATTCATACAGACTTCGTCCCCATTTACAGGTAAGGCCAACCTTAAAAATATGTTTGTTTGCAGTTTTCCGACTGTACCTTCAGACTGAAGGGTCGGTAGGTAGGAAAAATATTTTATTTTATCAGCCAAAATACAGTTTAAACAAGCAGTTACACTAAACCAAGTTTCTTGTGAAGAAAAAAAAAAAACATTTTAAAACAACAAACACTGGACATGCTGAAAACCAACATCAAATGAACAGGTATTTTCAGATAAAAAACTTTTTAACCAAAACTGAAACTTTAACATAGTGTCATTATCCAATTTATGACATAAAATATGGTATAATTATTAAATACTGGAACACTTATAAACAAGGAATGTCATTATGACTAGAACTGTTTCAAAGAAATATATTCAGACATGTATGCTTCTTGATTAGAATGTTTTCATGAGTAGAGTATTTTCATCGGAAAAATGTAGATATTAAAGATTTATAAGACAATGTATTAAAGAGTGTATTTTTAATAGAAAAAAAAATAACCATTGAATCTTCCTCAATTGAAAAAAAGGCAACTTGAAAAAAAAGTATTAAGACATTCGACTGTTTTCATATTTCTAACAATATATGTGATAAGGTTATATTTTTGCCAGGCTTTAATGAAAACCAAAGAAATCTAAAGTTTGGGGTGAAATCCATAGCAACCCATTAAAAGTAAATGGTCTGTACTGAAATGTTTTTAATGCATACAAAAAATTGGCAGCATAGCTCCTAAGGACATGTTTTAATTGAATTCACACAGGCCACACAGTTTGGGTATATTTAATATTGTAAGAAAGAGAGTAATTGCAATGAGTGGGGCAGCCCCCCTTATCCTAAAGGAGCATACTCATTGCAATCGAAGATAGATTTAATATAGAGAGAGTATATTTATTTTTCAAGCTAACCATTCATTTTCTCTACATCTTTGTGTAGTTAGGGTTGCTTCTTATTGATTTGGCATGATCTATATCCATTAACATTTCAAATGAGCCCATTTCTCCGTACAGGCGTGTTTACAGATATCCATGAAGATTTAAGTCACGGAGGAGTGGTTTCATCTTTGTCGTCTTCACAACGATTTGTAGAAAATATGCCATACTTCAAGCTGCTGTCGAATTATTTAACCTCTGAAATTGGTTCCATAAAGTCAGGCTCCACAGATTCTGTACCCGATTTGTTTGAGACAGAATGGTTATCGTGTCAGTTATGAATATCCGCTGCATCATCGTCAATGATATCATCACACATCATTACATGTGCCTGAATCTGTATAAACAGTTTACTAATAAACTTTTTTGTTTGTTATTTGTCTTAAAATTGACACGAGACGACAGCGTAAAGTACTCCTCCGTGACTTCATGGATACCTGTAAACAATTTCCATGTGCTTTATCATTAAATGGTCACATGAACGCTTGATGGGAAGCTAAGAAAAACCGAACTTGAAATGCGTAATTGACCCAGACTTTAAATCATTTCCGGAAAGGACCCAAAGTTCCGGATCGCGTCAATAGAAGTATTAAAAAAAATTTCTTCAAATTTAAAGCAATAAAATTTTCACAGTCGGGAGGATTTTCAAGGGTCGGTCGGTAAACTGCAAACAAACAATATTTTAATTTAAGCCTAATGCCTGCCTCATATTATAGAAATTACGTTGTGTCCACTTGTGTCCGCCTGTAGCCCCCATATTCAGAAGTTTTATATAGAAATAATGTTGTGTCCAGTTGTGTCCGCCTGTAGCCCCCATATTCAGAAGTTTTATATAGAAATAAAGTTGTGTCCAGTTGTGTCCACCTGTAGCCACCATATTCAGAAGTTTCATATAGAAATAACTTTGTGTCCAGTTGTGTCCGCCTGAAGCCCCCATATTCATAAGTTTTATATAGGATTAGAACTGTGTACAGCTGTGTCCATCTGTAGCCAGCAGATTTTTATGTTTTAAATAGAAATAACGTTGTGTCCAGCTGTGTCCGCCTAAATCACAAGTTTTATATAACACTGGGCTACTCACGGGGGGGGCTACTGTAAACACTATAATCATGATAATAGACATTGATTGTTTATCTGTTTTTATAGTTCTATATATGCGTGGCCATGTATCCCCGGACACAAAATGCATGCTAACTATATTTTGCACCGAAAATAGGACATATCTATTTCGTTAGATCTCCCACGCGACATATCAGAAACAGGAGCGATGAGAGATCGGTTTTTAATTAGATTGAATATGCTCAGTTGAAAAATCGACTTCGTTCTTAGGGAGCTACCATTTGATTTTTATGGGGGGGCTAGGATGAAATTTTAAAAAAATAGGCAGGACAGGAGTTTTGAGTAAAAAAAAAGGCAGGATGAGACACTTGCAAAAAAAAAAAGTCAGGACGACAATTTAGGTAAAAAAAAGTCAGGATGAACTAAAAAAAAAAAGGCAGGACCGAACAGAGTGAAAAATAAAAAGGCAGGACAGAGATTACAGCTAAAAAAAAATGCAGGACAAAATTTTTCATCCTAGCCCCCCCATAAAAATCAAATGGTAGCTCCCTTATGTTGTACTGTTATACCACTGTCCCAAGTAAGGAGTCTGTAATTCAGTGGTTGTCGTTTGTTTTTGTGTTACATATTTGTTTTTCGTTATTTTTTTAGTACATAAACAATACAATATTTGTTGTGGTATGAAAGTGCAGTAATTAGCATTTACTGTAACTATGTTAATTCACACATATTGAAAAATAAACAAATGAATGGACCAAATGCTCCACAGAGCCCAGCTTTATACGACTGCAGAGGTCGAAGCCTGAACAGTTGGGGCTAGTATTGACACAACATTCAAGCTGGAAACAGCTCTGAGTTTGGATTGTGATTAAAAAGATGACACAGCTTAGGTTTCTGACACAGAATGAATGTGGTCTAATGAACTTAAAATATTTGTTTTGCTTTTGGGTTAGGAGCAATTCACTATGCTGTTGAATATTAATCCTTTCAAACAAAAATATCTGAAGAAATTTTCTTTTTAATTTCTGAAATGAGAAACATTTAGAGGAGACAAACTTCAGTTAAGAGATCAGAAACTAAAAAAATGTATAATTTTTCCATTTGTAAAAGGGCATACCCTAGAAAGTGCTTGCAATCACTGAATGGTTATTAATGACTGCTTTAATTTATCAGTTGGTTATAAAGTGAATATTGCATTGTATATTGTATAATTGATTTAAGTTGACTGAACAAAGAAAGATAACTCCAATTTTCAAAGAAGATTTCATAAAGCATTGGTATTAGGTAATTCAAGAACCATTCTGGACAAACTCCAATTAAGGGTCTTGAATTTACAAAAATGTTTGTTTTTGGTCCTTAATTATTAGACTGTTTGTCCCATAACCCACACAATATATCCGAACCTTCTACTTATGGTATTAAACATTGTGGTACAATTTCAGAACAATTGAAATACTTATACACAACTTTTTAAACCGACACTAGATTAAGGCTTGTTTTGGGCACCTTTGTACCCCTTATTCCTAAACCTTAGGGACCATAACCCCCAAAATCAATCCCAAGCTTCCTTTTGTGGTTATAAACGTTGTGTTATAATTTTGTTGATTTCTGTTTACTTATAATAAAGTTATTATCCAGAAACCATCCATCTTTCGGACAGGATACCAATTTACGACCCCAAATTTTTTGTGGTTGTATAAAAATGTTGAACATGTGCAATGAAGTATAGTTTTAGAAATCGATTAGGGAGCTACCATTTGATTTTTATGGGGGGCTAGGATGAAAAATTTTGTCCTGCCTTTTTTTTTAGTTGTAATCTCTGTCCTGCCTTTTTATTTTTCAGTCTATTCGGTCCTGCCTTTTTTTTTCTTAGCTTATCCTGACTTTTTTACAACAATTGTCATCCTGCCTTTTTTTTGCCAAGTTACTCATCCTGCCTTTTTTTTTACTCAAAATCCTGTCCTGCCTTTTTTTCAAATTTCATCCTAGCCCCCTAGGTCATAAAAATCAAATGGTAGCTCCCTTAGACTGGATAGGCCTTATAATTTTTTTCCCTCCTAAATTGATGAATCATTTACACTCAGGGCCGAGTCATCAGCAGGCAATACAGATGTATTAAAACAACCTAGCATCATATTGCTAGTAGTGGGAGTAGCATTGTCCGGTAAATTTGTTCCCACTTTTTTTTATAAAATGTATGGTTCAAATCAAAATAGAATGCTTTTATCTCCTGAATACTTACATTGTACATAGAGATGATACTACTTTGACAAATCCTTGTCCATTAGAGTTGTCTGTCAAATCTTAATTTCACAAAGAATGAATTGCATAACAATGAAATGAGCTCAAAGCAAAGTACTTTAATAATACACTTAGACAAAGAGCTAAATCCAGTGATATACTTTGTACTACAGGTCCTTCATGACCATCCATCCACCCAAACCATATCTCAATAACATTCCATACTACATGATTGGATTCAGAAGTCCTGAAAAAGACATGACTTTTTTTTATCTTGTTTTAAGTATATATGCACAGGTTAAACCTTTATTGTGGATATAATCATTCAGTATCTAGCAACTATCAATTTGCTTCATGCACATATTGATATAGGTTGATTGCTCCTCTGTTAGAAATTAGAACACACCTCCATCTAATTTTAGTCAACTGACGAAGAAAAATTCAAAACTATATAAAATGTTATCTAAGACTTGTCAGTGTCTATTTCCTTTGCCACTGAATAAGATTCCATATTTACAACCAATGAAAATCAAATATCCCTCTAATAGACTTAGCATTGAAATCGTTTTCTAAAATGGTAGTTATGTGGAACCTAGAACTAAAAAAATTGAAACAATATATCTTAAATATTTCAAATGCATGTACATTTAATAATTCTCCAAAATTCACTTTATTTTTCCTTTTTTGGTTTTCTGTTGGAGACTGTATATTGACCTCTATGTAGCCTTTTCAACTTATAAAAGGGGGGGATACATTTCCATAGAATTAAACTTAATAAACAATAAATATTGAAGTCTATAACAGGCATCTAGGAACAGGCTCAACATTATTTCTAAACATGGATTAATATATACCAAAATGTGGACAAACCTACATTAAATATTCTACTTCAACGACTTTAATTAGTGGAGTAGATCAAATTAAAAAGTCGCAATGGTTAAAAACTCCAATGGCAGTCTTTCCTGCTAAAATCTTGATGTGTAGAATGTGATATACCATTTTTGGGTCTATATACTGTCCTTTAAATTTAGGTCATTTTGACACGGCAAAATATGAAAAAAAATGTAAACTATGGTCTGGAAAGCACACAGTTTGTGATATTTTAAGGTATCTTTACTAAGAAAACCTGCAAATCTCAGTGGCAGATCCAGAACTTTTCAAAAAGGTGTGGGGGCTCTGATGGACCAAAGGGTTGCCCACTCCCATCAAGCTTCAATGATTTCTTACATATATGTCATCAGCTAAATTTCCCCCACCCCCTTGGTCTGTCTATGCATCTGTTTATCGTTCTGCGAAATAGTACCAATACTAATTTTTCCTCTCCCTTACCGAACATTTTATAATTATAGTCAGATATATATTGATTGAGAGTAACTTACATAGTATTTAATGGGACTCTATTTCACACGGTTCTGTGAAATATAATACGGCAAATATATACCCGTACATTCTATCCGCATAACACAGAAATCTGATATCATAGATTTTCACTCCTCTGGGAAAAATCAACCTGTGAAATGAAATACCATGCCTGGAAAAAAATTACTGGGACAAATTATCCTCAGGATAAAATATCACAAAGGACGAAATAAACCGTTACATTACATGAGAAGCCGGTTTGGTTACAAATAATTATGTCACGTGAAGGCGCACTGACGTCACAATTTCCATTAATTTTGCAATACACTACAGTTCACTCATACAGAACCCATTATCATGCAAACATGCAACGTGAATGTGATTGGTTATCAAATAATACAGAATTTATGCACGTACAGTTAATATAGAAGAAATTAGTTCATCAAATGTGAGTTCGTGATCTTGTGGTTAAGACCGATGGCTACAGTGCTGAAAGTCCTGAGTTAGATTCTCACTTGGGGTGCTAAAAATATCAGTACATCAGAAGGGTAATTTTCACCCTCTTTCACACATCTTTGTTAATGTTCCGGGATTGTTGAAAACTTGCATATTCATCAATATTTGATTTTGTGGTTTTAACAATCCAGACAGACAAATAGCAATAAGGTGTTTAGGAAAACATGACCTAAAACCTCCTTCATATATGACAAAAATACATGGGAACTCATATTGAATGGTCAAATGTGTTCAATATGAAAATTGAAATTAAGATGGTAAAATCAAATATAAGCCGTTACTGTAAATGGACTTAAAGTATGACTTTTCAGCAAATTTAAAGGGAAATGACACGGAAGGGGCCAAATAGTGTTCAAGGGGAGCAAATGCTGTTTAAATTAGTATGCAGGTTTTAAATATAGAGGGAAGTTGAGTCATCTTTTTGGGTGAAGTTAAATACTGACTAGTGTGTGGGTCTCATTGGGTCTAAGCGTGACCAATATTGACAATTTTTCGTAAGCGTGAAACGTGAAAGTCAAATTATTGTGTCATGAAAACAGGAAATGAGGTCTGTCGTGAAAACGTGAAATGGGGTTCTGCAGGACCCCGGAAATGACAAAAAAATGAAAATTGCTCATGTACATAGTGTAAGCGGGATATGGGAATCTGACAAAACAGTAAGTGGGATCTGGGATCAGAACACCCCCCCCCCCCTCCCCCCAATGAGACCCCCTTATGTAGATTTACCTTCCGTAATTCTATTTAAAAAAAAACACTAAGAACTACGTTTAATTCACTTTGACTACTGATATGCAAACCTAGAAATATTTCATAAAATAGTGATTGAAAGATTCATAACACTTTGAAAGGATAATTCAGACACGTGTTACGCGGGAAGCATGTTTTAAATTTGTTTACAAATAATAATGTCACGTGATCGCGCACTGACCTCAAGTTGCATCGCCCTTACAATTCACTAATACATGACCATTTTCATGCAAACATGCAACGTGAATGTGATTGGTTATCATATAATACAGAAATAATGCATGCACAGTTTAAGAAGAAATTAGTTCAATAAATCGATGCGATTTTCACTTTTGACACGAATAGGTCGGGTTGACATTACCGTCATCGGAGATAATATTGAGATAAATGGGATAAAACGGACCGTCAAAAAGGTCTAGAGAAGCACATCAGTAGAACCTTAACATTAATAAGTAATACTTACCAAAATTTCTCTAATTAAAGAACTATATAACTGAAATTTCACAAAGATAACGGTAAACATTTTGTTGATGGTGATATGATGCTATTATCGATCCGTTGAATTCAGGGTCAACGGAATTTTTTGCGTTGCGTTTAAATCATTGAGGCCATCTATTTTTATTGCGGGTTCCACATATATAAATCGGAATTAAAGAAAAAATGGAATGTTGTTAACAGAATCAAAACAGAAATGATGAACATTGCAACATTTTCAGCAAAATATAAATAGGATGGAGGATCTGTGTATTCACATTATTTGTAAAACTCTCCTTATTCATGTGAAGCGTGTGCTTTACATCGAGGCTTGCTATGCTTATCATTGACGCCACAGTACTTCAACCAATCAGACAATGTTTATTTTGGGCATATGACTTTTTTTAACTCAGATTTTGGAATATTTTAATCGAAATTATAGAAAAATGGAATGTTGTTAGTACATATAAAATAGAAAATGATGAATACTTTTAGCTAAAGATAATTTGGATGGGGGTTCTGTGTATTCACATTATTTGCACAACTCTCCTTACTGATGCCATATTTTGGAATTTCCGTGACCTAAATGGTTCGCGAAAATTAATATTTTTATATATAGTATAGTAATTAAGGCATGGGTCCCTTTTCAAAAGTCTCCCAACTATTTCTTTGATTTAGCAAGGTATTCTTTGATATTTTTGTTACGTTTATACGCTATGATAGGCACCTGGGTGAAGATTTCACTACATTGTTTGTCTTTTTGCAGATTGCTCAAATGTTTTATAAAAACCTTACTAAGGTTTTTAACTATTGGATTATATTTAGTAATGAAAGTGAGTGGGAAATCCGTTGTCCTATCGGCCTTCAATAAGGTTATTTTTCTGCTTGTGGTATTTTTAACGTTTCTAATAACATTCTCTGTTTTATTTTTACAGTATCCTTTTCAACTAACTTATCTTGTAAGTTAGTTAAATGTCTATCTAACTCATTGATGTCTCTATTATTTCTAATATGACGTATAGATTCACACACTGTAATACTTGTGAATGTGTGTTTCGGATGTGCACTAGTGATTGGTAAATATTGATACGTTTCAGTTTTTTTAATATGTGATTTAACATCAAGGATGTTATTATTTAAGAAATAATTCATGGAAGCCATATATTGTTGGAAATGTACACATGGCCTGGGCCGTGATATTCGAATTTTATCCTGAACGTTAGCGAGGGATAAAATTAACGAATATCACGGCCCAGGTCATGTGTAACTCTCCAACAATATATGGCTTCCATGAATTATTTCGATTCTAATAGGACAAATACGGTCATTAAAAAACTGAAGCGAGGGTGGGTATGCTGTGTGTGTGGCTGTTCTTTTTTACTCCCTGCTAGATAAAGCTCAAATATCTTTATAAATATGTAGCTTGCGTAGATTAGTTTGTGAATAACTGCTAGAAAAAAACCTTTTAAGTCTTTAAATTCTCAAACCCAACATTTGCCATTTTAAATTTACATGTTTTTCTCGTAAGCTTCCGTTAAATTCAAAGTTGACATTTTGACTTGCTGAAACGAGTAAATATGCGAATAATGCAATAGAATAGAAAATAAAACAAAACCTACCTCAAAAATCAGTTTTAATACAATATCATACGAATTCCGATGGTTCATGCAACAGAAAACTTTCAACTTTAGCGGTTTCATTTGTATGACGTCATGTTTTGAAATGACTTAAATGCGACAAAAAGATTAATAGACTTTCGCGGAATTTTATTTAATTTTTATTTTGTTGATTTCTCCGAGCTCTTGTGCATTACTTCTTTTTATTAAGCATACGAATAAGAAAAAAAGTTATTTTGTCTTTTTAATTGCCCTTTTTAAAACAATCAAATCGGCAGAGGGTCTGCAAATAGGTTCCAATACATGTAGATTTACGTGGGAAGTATATTGTAACAGCCATTATTATGTATATCTCTGAGTCTGCGCTAAGTATATTTTATCGAGAATTTTATCACAGTGTTGTTTACAAAGCTAAAGAAGCACGTCATATTAGAATATGGAATCTTTCACCTTTGTACACTTCGGTATCTAAATAGGTCATACTAGAACTAGATACCTCAAATGTGAATTTAAGTAGAGGGTCAATTTTGTTCGCTATGTTGCTGCTCACAAGGAAGCTATTAAACCAAGAGTTCCAAATGGTGAAGTTGAAATCATCCCTTCGTAAATTTTACGGACGCCATCTCGAGTTGGTTGACAGTTATGGAATAATCGTTTCACAAATGATATCGGATATGTTCCTTACGACGTAACTACAATCCCCTTCCCTTTCATGAATGTGACCTACCGAATTAGACTATTTACCGGATTTGTTATCTCATAAGTAACACGACGGGTGCCACACGTGGAGCAGGATCTGTTTACCCTTCCGGAGCATATGAGATCACCCCTAGTTTTTGGTGGGGTTCGTGTTGTTTATTCTTTAGTTTTCTATGTTGTGTCATGTGTACTATTGTTTGTCTGTTTGCCTTTTTCATGTTTAGCCATGGCGTTGAGTCAGTTTATTTTAGATTTATGAGTTTCACTATCACTTTGGTATCTTTCGTCCCTCTTTTAAAGAAATCTTCAACTTGTTTTAATGTGCCTGTGAAGACCATAAAACCTTCATCTCTGTATCAACAGTGTAATTTGATGTTTATCTCCATTGGAACTTATCTAAGATATTTATTGATAGTACAGACAGATGTAAATCTGTGCATGTCGGAGAAAATATACCACCCATAGGCGCTCCTATAATTTGTTTGTATATTTGTCCATTGAATTCAAATTCATTGTTTCTTAGTATTAATTTAACAAATGCCGTTAAATCTTTTTTGTTGGGATTTTTAAAGTATATACTTGTGTGTCAATTGATTCTGAGAGGTTACCTCCCCTTAAAATGACAATTTAATAAAAAAAATTAAAGCAACCAAAAGTAATCTACATTTGTAAAAATATTAATATTTATAAGTTATATTCTTATAAATTGGTTCTTTTAAATGAAAATTCACATTAAATAACTGCATTCCTGCATCAAATTTTGCTAACTAGATAGAAAATCTGTACCTTACGTTCTCTGTTTTTTTACAATCCAAGATGGCGGAAGACACCCATACCACCTTTTAATCTAACCCGAATAATTCAGTCGTTATATTCCGCTTACTACATTAACCTCGCAAGTAGGAGAGATCGATTACGGGGAGGGACTGAATTATTCGGGTTACTTTTAATCATATAAAAGTACATGTATAACGTGATGGTACCCAAATTGCAACTATTTTGACAGTTTTTTTATGATCACGACAAAAATTCCCATTTTGTGTTTATTTTGTAGCCAGATCCTTCCTTCTTTTTAACATAGGTACACCAATTTGATTTTCAATATATATGGATCATAGAAAAAATGCCGGTCTGAACTGACCTCTAAACCATCAATGATTCTGTAATGAGGAGCCCCAAATTGCATCTATGCTTATATTCGCATCGTCAAAAGTCGAATAACAGAGCTTTTGTTTAATTTCTTCAAATATTTTGAACAATTGGATATTTGTCCATGCTTACTTTTCATGTTTTAAGATATGGATACTTGTAACATATTGTATTTGCTAATTTTGAAAAAATCATATAAAAAAAAAGATAATACAAATTGTTCAAGATTTTAACAAATACATGTAAAGATTATCAATGGTTGCAATTTGATAAACATTATTTTAATCTAAATACAGATATATTTCTATGTTTGGCATATATTACACCTGCAACGTCATTTTATGTTGACCAATCAGAAGACGACACACTTGAAAACATAGAAAAAGATATTATTAAGTTTAGTCAACAAGGTAGTATTATAAAGCGTGGCGACTTAAATGCAAGGACAGGGTCAGAGCCAGATTTTATAATTAATGATGTTAATGATACACATATACCAATGTATGATAATTATAGTTGTGATGTTATTCAAGAAAAAAGATGTGGTTATGATATAAAAGTAGATTCAAGAGGTAAACAACTTCTGGACTTGTGTATTGCGTCCAAATTACGTATTTTAAATGGGAGAATGTGGGGCGATTCTTATGGTAAATACACTTGTATGAAAGCAGTGGGTAGTAGTGTGGTTGACTATGTTATCGTGTCAGAAGACTTGATTGCAGACACTTTATTTTTTCATGTTGCTGATTTTTTATCAACTCTGTCAGACTGTCACTGTAAACTAACATTTGGCATGTTAGCTAGTTATTCACATCAAAATAGGGATGTCAAAAGATCTGAAATTTAATACTCGGATACTCGGTCATAATACTCGAGTACTCGCAAGTACTCGGATGAATCTTAAACATCTATTGAAAAGTTTATGTTAGATTTTAGGTGGGATGCAGTGCTTTTGTTATTACCTTTCATAAACATATTGACGAAAGACAAACGTACTACAAACATAGCTTGCTCCTCTGTTTTTTGTGTCAATGAAAAATTAAATAAACGACTGCCGTTTTTACAAATAACCTATCATAATAGCAATTATTGTTTGTTTACGTGTTTATGAACCAAATTTCAATAAAATCAAAATATTTTATAAGCAAAAATCAAAAATATTCAAAAAAGTCCGACAAAGTAGACAATATATGTAGCATCTGTTCCTGAGGAGTTGGTTTTTTTTTACACTATCATTTGTCTGATTTTCTTTTTTTCTTTAGCCATGACGTTGTTAGTTTATTTTCAACTTTTGTGGTTGAATGTCGCTCTCATACTTTCGCATACAGTGTATCTCTAAATTGTAAATTAAACAATTATAGTTAAGCTTTAAAAATAATTAAATTAATTTAAATATACATCTCATACCAATCAGAAGTCTTGATTAACAAACAAAGGTAAGTTTTTACGGCTTGTGATGAGTTAATTATTAATCCATGAAAGTGTTGATCCGTGTACAAACACCGTTAAAAATGTCTCAATCAGTTGTGTAGGGTTCCCCGCAGGTTACTTTGATTTTGTGTTTGTTTAAAAATATGATCTGGTCAACAATTTCAGACGAAAGACTGTTTAACTCTCTATTTTTTTTGTTACAAGGAGTGCACATGAAAATTTTTCCTCGAAAGGAAAGGACGTTGCTGGTATAGTACTGCAACTGACATCGAAAAAGACGCTTAGTTAACGAGTTTAATGGTCCGGAATAACACACGGCTGCAAATTGTTTTAAATAATAGAATAATATCTATATTTTAATTTCCGTCGGGTCGTAAAAAGTTTCTATGGTCACATTTTTGTATTTTATCCCTTTAATGGGGTACCCCTCAATTTACGGTTTTGGGTAGTTATCCTAAAATCCAAAAATATATTTTTTGGTTACATTTCCCGCTATTTTCGTAAATATTTTCTATGCACATATCATCAAGGATCATCGGAATGATGAAGACATAAATATAATACCATCTACAAGTAAAACTTTCAAACTTAAAGTTAGCTGTTTTTTAGGTAGAAATTTAACGCGTTTTTCTTTGAAAACGAGAAAACATATGATTCAAAAATAGTATTTGACATTTGGGAGGACAAAACATATTATTGCGATACTGCATGCAAATTTTGTTGGGCAAATTCCAAACAATTTTGTCAAAAACTCAAAAATAAAAACATCATTTATACCTTTTTTAATTACGGAAATTTCCTATCCGTCAATCAGCTCCACCATTTATTTTTTCCTTCACCATCAATTTGATAGTTTCGATGTGATTATGTAGAAGAAGTTAATTTATTTTTGAGTGATTTGAATATATATAGCAGTTCTTTCGTGTATTTTCTGTAAATAAGTTATATTTTTGTTAATAAAATTTTGACTTTATATAAAAGTTAACCAAATCCTTCGGATAAGAGGTTTTTCCGGATAATGACTATAGTTGACATTGTGTGAAAATACATTGTATGTCAATGTTTAACCTCAGAGCAATTAATATGCATGCAAGTGGTACTATTGAAGATTCGCAGAGATTTGGTGTGTGACAAGGTGATGCTAAAACCAACTTCTCTTAATATTCTGCTTTCCGTGGGCGAATCATCAGTGATGTTATGAGACTTGCACCAGAAGGCAAAATTGGTGCGTCTTTAAATCAGATTGATTGATTGTTGGTTGCTTAACGTCCAGTGACAAATATTTCATGCATATTCAGGACGAGAACAAGTTAACAATAAAAACAATAGGTAGGTTTTGTCATAATAGAAGCCATTCGGGATGATGATCGGGAAAATTTAGACTGCCACTGGAAAAGGATGGTATATTGGATTGGGACAGAAATTTTCCATTGCAACAGGCCACCTTCGGACTCCTCAAAGAGTTGATGCAAGGGTTTTAACATGCAAAGAACGTGACACTCCCTTTACACGAGGCATCGGACTTAAGGTGGCTCGGCCCTTTACCAATGCGCATATTTTAACGCATGTTTCTTAAGACGAGTGCCTTGGAAACGGTCGCTTTAAGGGGTCTGAGCGGACGTTACTGCGAACTTGATACATCCCGCACAGCCAAACGGACGCCCCACTTCGTTTTACTGCCGGTCGGGAGAAGACCAAGTGACCATATTTCGTTTCCCCAGTCACCCTTGGGGAACTTTAAATTAAAAACAACAGAAATCCATACATGTGATCAAACTGATCGACATGTATCCTCACAACCTGACACTTTTATACGATCTCGCGCTCAGTTTCTTCCTTGTAGTTTGGATATGAAAACAGGGTTTTTGTGTAAAAGACAAACCTTTAAAAAAAAAACCAGAAAACTACGCAAAACTGAGTCCTCTAAACGTGTTGACAGTCTTTTAAGTTGTGCTTATTAATGTGAGTAATCATTTATCCATGCATAACCAAGTACTTATTGAAGTCAACACCTGTGCAATTAAGTAAAACAGTTACTGAAAAATTAGAATTTGAACTTGCTGTCAGTTCATTAATAACGATTGTTAGTGATGTGATTTGTTCTTCCATAAAAAAAAAAGCCTTTCTCATGTAGCACATCCTCTATATATACCGATCAATTTTACCCAAGATTGTCTCTGATGCTTACCAAACTGCCAAATTCCAGAACTAACTAGATATTGTGACACCTTACAATTCAGACACAGTGGGGCCAAGGGATATAAAATAAAGAGTTTAGTTCTGAACTCAATTTAGGGGATGCCATATCTGCTGCAGGAAAATTGAAGTCTATGTTAAGACTTTCAGAATTACACCAAGGTGTGTCTGAAAATATTAAGGATACATTAAAAGAAGAACAATTACTTCACCCTGCCACCAGTGCTCTTATGAGCTATGTCCTCGTTTTGGTATTTCTATGGAAATGCATAGCTTGTTAATAGATATAGGAAGATGTGGTATGAGTGCCAACGATACAACACACCATCCAAGTCACAATTTATAAAAGTAAACCATTATAGGTCACGGTCCGGTCTACACGGAGCCTAGGCTCAAAACTTCATTCGTTAGCTAATTGATAAAAATAACACAAAGGCGCTTCTGAACCGTATATTGTCCCTAAAGATAACAAAAATTCGCAAATGGATGGCTATTACAAAATCAATCGTTTCTGTAGCAACATTCGCCCCATTACATTTTGGATTGGCAGTGCAGATACATCATGCATATGCATATGGGAATATGGGTCACTAACATTGATCGAAACTTTGTACTCACATTTCTTTTGTGTTTCCTATGCAAAGGTAAGACTATATCTGACGAGTTTGACCGAATCATGACGGTATTTACGCTCCAGATAGCATTTGTACTCAAAAACTGTGTTTGCTTTGAACAAACTCTGTCCTACGCAAATCTTGTTCTTATGAAAAAGGGAAGTGTCTTGTAATGCTAATACGCGTACTGAATCCGCATATGATGACTAAGAGATTGATTCATGTCTCTATTTTATGAATACTTGAGCTATTGTGTGTCACTTTTAAAACTTATATAAGGATCATGACTAATTTTGAATTACAACATTAGAAAATTGGCATTGCATTGTATAATTTTTCATCCTTCCCTTAAAAAATTAATGAGTTAACTTTTTTACCAGGATTATCCAACTAAAAAATGTTCATGCACCAAACTGACTTTGTTTTACACTCATTTTTTTTAAACCTCGCATTCGCCTCGTGTGACTATAGTATATTTTGTGTTACAACTGCTCTGTCTAGACTTTGCAAATACACAATATGTATTTATCTATAACTAGATACTAATTTTCACAAAATACACAACCTTTAAGATGCAAAATTAAAAACACTGTTTCAGCGCTTGAATTTTGTTTTTTTCAAAGATAGAAAAAATATTGAAATAATTTGATAAACTGGTGTTTTATACCTTAGAAAATAATTCTGTAATATACTATAGTGAAATACTATACACAATATGAAAGTTTATGGATGTGAAAAGGTCAAGGCCACTTCTTCTTTTGCTATGTCTTAAATGGAAAAAAATCAGAAGGTTCCAAATCAACGCCATTTTTTAATGGCAGCTTTTCATATAAGTAGTCAAATTTGTCGTTTTAACATCGTTTATACCATATGCTTATGATTGAATCGTTTTTGTAGCATTCTATTGAATAAATATCAGAATATTTCTCCTTTTTGTCCTTGTGGTTGAAATGTTGATATTTTTAGGTCTGACCTTTGACCTCAATTTCACAAAATTGTGACCACTCTGGATTTTTACGACCCAACTTTCTTTTTATACACGTTTTCCTCTTTCCATCGATATATAATTTAGGTGTGTGTTCTTCCGGACCATTAAAGTTTTAAAAAATGAACTCTGGTTGCAGTACTAGTACTACTATAACAGATAGTATCCTTAGGATAAACATATTTATGTTATTAATTTATTTTATTGAGTATTACGAAGGGAAAATTTCAACAGAACTAAAATTGAGTGGAAATGTGAAGAGAACTATTATATCTCAAGATGTATAAAAAGCAAACGAGTATCCGAGTACTAAAACTGTACTCGAGTACTCGGTCTTCCGAGCGAGTACCCGAGTACTCGAGTACTCGTTGCCATCCCTACATAAAAATAATGAGCAAGACATTACTATTTTATTTCCAGGAAAATATATATGGTCAGAAACTTCTACACAAAAACTTCAAGATACTTTATGCCAGCCAAATATTAAAAACAGTATTAAAAAATTTTTAGACTCAAAAATTAATCTTTCAGAGGACTATATTGAACAAGCGGCTAATGCATGTTTTAATATAATAGATAACGCTGCTAGTAAATGTTTAATATTTCGTAAAACAAAATTAAAAGGTGTACGTAAACATAAAAATAAAAAATGGTTTGACATAGACCTAGTACAAAAACGTAAAAGTCTTATTTCTAAAGGTAAGCTATTATCAAAATTCCCGTGGGACCCAGTTATAAAAGGGTCTTACTATAAATGTTATAGAGAGTATAATAAGCTACGTAAATATAAAGAAAGGAAATTTAAACAAAACATTCTTGACAGTCTGGATAATCTAAGGGATAATAATCCAAAGAGTTATTGGAATCTCATTAAAGAATTAAAAGAAGACAATTCGGATGGTCCAGAAAATTCTATTCAAAGTAATGTCTGGTTTTCATATTTTCAATCTTTAAATTTTAACTCTGACAAATTTAAAGACAGATTAGAGGAAATTAGTAAAAAAGTAAATAATTTAGAAAAAAATTCAACTTTTCGTGAACTAGATTACAAAATAACCCTAAAAGAAATTTTAGATGCTATAAATAACAATTACAGGAATTGGCAAATAGACTATTGGAATGATCCTTTAAACTACAGATACAGAAGGCAAATTTTGTCATACGGGACCACACCCCTAGCTCAAGGTACACAACAGAATTCATTAGTGAGAAATTTTCCCGAAAGTGAAAAGGAATTTGGAGTTGTAGATACAAGCTCTGTATTTTTTTTTTCATTTACTTTTATGAAGTCTATTTCTGTGTATATATAGTAAGTTATCATAGTTGCATACTGTACATATATTATTCATTTTTATGACTGTTGGAAAAAAAAGTAAAATCAGAAATTTTTTATTCAATATTTAATACCTCAACATAAAACAAAAGTAACACATCTATAAATTCTTTGATAAAAATTCCTTTCATTTTCATCCTATCACAAAATCAATGATTCAACTCAAACTTTAACATACAAAAATAATAGTAATAATAAAAGAAAGAAATATGATCTTCCTGCTGAAATCTTCTTTATTTGGCTTTAAACCAAAGTGATAAAACTACAAAACAATAAAGACTAGCAGAATTATATAAAAACAAGAATGTGTCCATAGTGTCCATAGTACACGGATGCCCCACTCGCACTATCATTTTCTATGTTCAGTGGACCGTGAAATTGGGGTCAAAATTATAATTTGGAATTATAATTAGAAAGATCATATTATAGGGAACAGTCATGTGTACTATGTTTCAAGTTGATGTAACTTTAACTTCATCAAAAACTACCTTGACCAAAAACTTAAACCTGAACTTCGCACTATCATTTTCTATGTTCAGTGGACCATGAAATTGGGGTCAAAACTATAATTTGGCATTAAAATTAGAAAGATCATATCATGGGGAACATGTGTACTAAGTTTCAAGTTGATTGGACTTCAACTTCTTCAAAAACTACCTTGACCAAAAACTTTAACCTGAAGCGAACGAACGGATGGACGCACAGACGAACGGAGGCACAGACCAGAAAACATAATGCCCCTCTACTATCGTAGGTGGGGCATAAAAAACATGTGCACACTGCAGTTAAATAGTAACAACATATATCACTAACGTTACAGTTTACTCTCAACTGCCATCACACAAAAATAAAGAGGTTGGTTCATGCCAATATTACAAAATTAGAAAGACAGTTCAAATCCAGGCTCTTTCCCTATTGCCAACTTGCCCTCAATTTTTCAAAAAGAGTAAAAACAACCATGTGCAAAGTGTGTGCCAAATTGACTTTCACTTATGATTATATGTCATCAGATTGTCAGGCATATTTTATAACTGTTTCCCTTCAGTCTGGGGTATAAAAATTCAAGCAGGAATTTTCGTAACAAATTCACTGAAAAGTTTTATTAAGGTTTAACTACTGGAATTTGAGGATCAACTCAATTTGAAAATAGGACATGAAAATGTATTGGTCTCAATAACAGATGTCTTCAAGGGGAATAACAATTCTTACATTGACACGTCCTTTCCCTGGAAGTGATGCTGTATTATTTATTTTGTATTATACGAAACACAAGCAATTTTCTTGATATTTTCAAAATAGTGAATTCTTCATTGATCACAAGGGACACCAAAGGAACCCAACTGGAAACATGGAATCTTAAAACAAGTTGTTCTAAAATTTATTCTTTTCTTTTTGTTTAAAAGACCTTGGTAAGTCTATTTGGCTAGATACAAGATCTTCCAGCATTTAACATGTCATTTAACAGGCTTATTATCTTGCCTCAATGACTATTTGTTTATGGAAAAGTTTTAATATTAGCATGCTCCTCTCAGAACTCTTTATTCCTGCCAAGTACAAAGGAATCTTAATTGGTGTTAGAAGATATGACAATGTCTGCTAGTGGCTGAGATGTGTGTATTGTCGATTTTTTAAATGCCTTCTCCTGGCTAAGTAGCTTTTCCTGAAAGAATGAAGGGAAATTTTCTGATAAATTCCTTGAACTTGTCTCAACTGTATTTTCTTGGTTTGCAAACTTCACCTTTTTGACGACTTTTTGTTCTCCATAGATACCAGATTGATATTTCAAAGACAGATCATCCTTTTTTGTATTCTGCAATGTACCAAATGATTGCGTTTGATTCAGCTGTACATTTTTCTTGATTATATTTATTCTCTCTACAGCAACTGATATCCTGTCTGTACATGACTTTTTATAGGATGACTCCATCAAGGAAGACCCTGCTTTTCTTTTTTGAGTACTTAATGCCCGACTAGTTGGAATAATTTGGTTGTCATCATTTCTCTCAGAAATGTTTTCAGAATTAACAGCTTCCTTTGAAGACAAAACTTTATTACTAGGTAAAAAGTTAGCATTTTGTTTTGGCAGATCATATGATCCTGTCTTAACTTCATCAGATTGTTTTAGCAGCACATATGATCCTGTCTTAACTTCATCAGATTTTCCAATTATGCATCTTTCTTGTTTCTTTTTTCCTTCATTATTTGAAGCATCTCCACTATTTGATATAAAGGAAAGGTAACTCTGGATGAAATTTCCTCGGCCCTCATTACCTCCCCTTTGAATGCCAAGGTGTTGATTTTCCTTGTTTCCACTATCTACATTCTTAGGTTTGCTCATGATCTTGCCATCATTGGTCAAATAAGATGCATCACAAGTTAGTGCATTCATCTAAATATGAAAGTAAACAAATGAAATCAATACAATAACATGAAAATTGTAGTGCATATATTTTATTTTCTAATTTAAAAAAAATGTTTTTTTCCCACTAGAATTCTTTTTTTAATTCATTTCTATCTTAACATGAATTAAGATAGTGCTTTCATATCTTTGGCTATTTTTGTTGTTTAATTATGCAAAAAAAAAATCTTTATTTTAATTGAAACTAGAAATAAAATAACCCTGCCCTATCACTGTAGCATTGCAGAAACACAATGGGTCCACAACAACAGTTTTGAAATTTTATGGATTATGTGTGGATGATTTTTTTTTTTGTGTGTTTAAGTTCAATGACCTCGAAAATTCATCATTTAATTAGTGGAATTCAACATCATTACAACCCAGCTAATAAATAAATTCTTATATCTTAAAACTAAGTTAAATAAATATGCTAAATATTGTTAATTGAAAAAAAAATGACTTTCCAGGCTGTTTGGTTGTTTTCTAAAGCCTCTATAATACAACGTTGCTCAATTTGCTCTGATAAAATTTCAATTATAGTTTCCAATCTTTTACTGTTGTCCATGTATTCGTTTATCCACCTAATCTTTGACTTACACTGCTTACATCTTTCTTTGGTTGTTTTGTCACTGCAAGGCACTAAAATGCTAAACAACGGATATTAAATCTTGGACACAAAGCAATAGAATAAGAGAACTCATAAGTAAGAATATCAAATGAAAGTTTCTCAAAATTTTCATTAAAACATGATAAAATAAGCTTATTTATATTGCTGTTTTTTTCTCCATATATAACAATTTTTTTTAATTTTGTGTATTTATAGGTCAGATATTGGTTTTCATGATCATCAACAGGTCCTGCAGGTCTATACTGAAGAGGAAACTTAATTGTTAATACTTTTCTACATAATTGGATTAAATGTGATTTTCTGGAAAAAGAAAAAGAAAAAATTCTACAAAATTGCTATGAACAAAATTGAGTACTATCAAAGATGCACAAGAACACCATTGTGTAAAATGTAACAACCTACATATTCACGGATGGATTATGGAGAAATTAAGAAAAAAATAGTATCTTTGTCATGTTTGTTGTCGAAATAAACACCTGCTTTATCCATTCATGTACATGGCTCCATCATATCAAATATACCATGTACCTTAAACAGAGAAGATGTTTGAAGAACAAGTTGCCAAAATTTATTCAACCAATTGAAGGAAGATGTCTTGTGGATGAAATTATTTATGCACTGAGCTGTTATGTAGGGGGTCGATTAATTGTACACAGCAGCTGAAACAAAAGACAAGTTAATTTAACATGGAAAGTGTTTATTTTATTTAATTTGCAAATATGAGCATAATATTAATAACATCACAAATGGTATGATATTCATAGCGTTTGGTCATTATTGTATTGTCTTAAACATGTTAAACAGTCAGCCTTTTGTTTTTGTATGTTTAATACTCACCATGAAAATTTGTATTAAAGTTTTAATTATCTTTTGTATCAATAATTCAGTCTAGGAAAAATTATATTTATACTGTTTGTACTGTTATGAAATTCCCATAGAGGAAAAATAGCGGAAAACATTTCCTTAAGGGAAATTTGATGTTCAGAAATTTCCTTAGAGGAAATTTGAAGAACAATGATTTCTTTAGAGGAAATTTGTTGTCTTGAATTTTCCCTAAAGGAAAAGTGTTTGTCAAAAATTTCCTCACAAGAAAAAGTATTTCCTCCAAGGAAAATTTGAAGCTACACATTTCCTCACAGGAAAAAGTATTTCCTCAAAGGAAAATTTGAAGCCGCAAATTTCCTCAAAGGAAATAGAATTTCCTCAAAGGAAAATTTGAAGACGCAAATTTCCTCAAAGGAAAAAGAATTTCCTCAAAGGAAATAGAATTTCCTCAAAGGAAATATTTATGCAGCAAATTCCCTAAGGGAAATCTTTTTCCCTTGAGGAAAAAACAATTTCCCTTGAGGAAAATTTTTTTTCCTGTAGGGAAATTTGATTTCCCTTGAGGAAAAGTACTTTTCCTCTGAAAGTACTTTTCCTCTGAGGAAATTGTTGAAAAAAGGGGCATAACTTGTTCAACAGTGGTGCTAAAGCCAAAAAATTTTAGGACAATATCAGGTAACCAATACCAATCAAGTTATCAACTTCATTTTGACTTAACTCTAGGTGATAACTTTTGCACTCAGCGGAATTGCAAACTTGTCCCGGAGACTGTTGTTAGGCTATTTCTTTCTTTTCGGGCAGGGACTCCAAGCAGACAACATGCATGTTTTATAACACAACTGTATATTTTCTTATTAAATGAAGAAAGTTGCCGGTCCAGTACAAGGATAGATCGGTTAGAAAGCAAGGTTTTAATTTTAATTAGATTGGAAAGCTTAATTTGAGAATTAAAATCGGAGAGGACGAAAAAGAGGAGGGGGCGGGTTCTTCCACAGGGAATATTTTTATCTTAGGAACTCTACATTAGAAAGTTTTTTAAAATTATTTATTTAAAAAAAAAGAAAGGGAAAAACAATTGTAAGGCAAATTGTGAAGGTTCTTTCTTCCTTTCTCCCGTGGGGCTATCTCGCATATATCTGGTTTACCGTCAAACCGAGCGCATGCATGTCTTTTGGTTGTTTCTGTCACTAGGTGGCTGTATCATTGACGTTTATCCCATATTTTCATATTGAAGCACAATGCACACGTAAATATTGTTTTAGAACATGAATTTAAAGTTTCATGTCATGCATACTAAAGTAAAGAAAAGCAAAAAAGCGACTCAAAGAACTAAATAGAAAAAGACGGAATGATCTGATTTGCTGTACCTCAAATTTTTTTAACTGAAACAAAAAAAAAATGTCTTCACTGGGAACTCTCGAGCTGAAACCTACACTCTTCAGGTTAGCAGGGACAATACTCTGTCTTTAATTTTGTCATTTTTGCGCATTGGATCGTTAAAGACCATGTCAGTGGTTCAAAGTATTGCTTATCAAAGACATGTCTACTAAGTTAACGAATGCTGCATTCGAATAGGGACAGCTCTATTCATTCTCAAAACTTTTGCAATCTTTTGACATAGAAAACACCCTTTTCTATTTAAAATGGATATTCTACATTATGTGGTGTCGACTTTAAGTTAGTAATGGAACTTGAATAACTTTGAATAGTTAAATTTATGTTATAAAACTTAAACAAAAGGTTGCCACATATGTAATATGATGGACACACCAACCTTTAATGACAGTACCCTTTTATGTTCCCTTATCCTTGGAAATCTTAAAAATCTTAAATATCTTCTTATTAATTATTGGTTTCCCCTTAAATATCTGACATTAATTTTAAATAGTTCTGTTTTAAAATTCATCTAGTAATCTTTCTATTATTTAAAATTATTAAAGGTTAAGCTTTTTCATGTCCAGCGGCACATATTACAGTGTTATCCGAATTCATCGTTATACGATGCGGGAAAAATTGCTATTGTCAAGTTCAATTTCAAATAAATAGATTCGTGTTGGAACAAAACTATTATCTGATGTACACTGATTGGTGTATTCATTGTTGGTCTTTAATGCCACTTTTATCATTATTTGCTATTTCATGGCGCCCAGCTGTTTTTGAGTGTAGAAAGCTGAGACGCCCGGAGAGAACCACTGACTTTCGGCAGGGAAACTGTCAATCCTAGTCACTTAAGATTGGAGTCGAACCAAGCTACCACGTGTAGGGTTCGAACTCTGAAATAAGCAGTGAAGTAGTAATTTTTACTAACGAAAGAAACTTGTTTCTCATTTTATCCAGTTTTCGTTTGATATATAGTTTTGTTTTCTATTATTCAAATTGAAGAAACCAAGACGTTTTAAAAACGATTTGAAGAAAACAAGGTAGCCGAGTGCATAGTTCTTTCAAACATATTATTTTATCGCTAGAAGGCTGTGTCGTCATGCCAAGAAATTGCCTCCGTTGAAATTTTGCAAACATCCCATAGAGCAAATTACATGGATGATTATTATTAACCATTTGGTATATGGCCGTGTTCTAAGCGACACGTACATGCAGGTCATACATTAATTTGTTGAATGAAATCCAACCTTTAACTACTAATAGGTGCCGCAGGAGGTCAACCGGATTTTTAGCGAGGATTTCTTGGCATGGTTAACGTTAGACAGCCTGAAAGAATTTGTTTAACTTTTTTAATATAAAAGAATCAACGTCGATACAAATATCAAGCAGGAAAGGGACATACTACTAAAAAATGTCACTAAAACAAGAAGTTATTAATTCATACTGAGGTTTTTCAAAAAGAATGTATTAACTTCACTTTCCCGTATTTATAAACGATATTCTCTCAATGAACAAGAAAAGTTTGGTGACTTTGTTGATCGCATGATGCCATCTATCACTTTGAACTTGAAAACATTTTGTTGAACATGTTTTGCATCAAAGAACTAGTTTTAATCAAGGCATGCCATAAACTGGTCTGCTTTTAAAATAACAATAGCAATGAGGCAACTAAAACCGAAGAGCATTGCTATATTTTTACTTTTCATAAACATGTTTACTATGTGCCACTCGACTAAAGAACGATTCACGATTAGAAGTTGGCACAAATAACTGATATATATTGTAAAATCAGTGATTTGTGATAAGTGAAGTGGAGGGACGGGTGGGGGGGGGGGGGGGGCACAACAACGGGTCCTGTCATCAAGAACATATGCACAAGATAACAAAATGAAAAATAATTTAAAAAAACCAAAAAAAAAACCAGATGTTTTATGCTTCAGATGACCAAACAAGAGTGCACATGCATGTCTTACTTATCATGGAATTTACCATGACTCTGAGGTTTTACTACAAGCATCCCATTAACTTAACATTATAAATGTTCTATGATAATGAGTTCATGGTCAGACGAACCAGACAAGACCAGACCAGACAGACATATACGACTTACAAACTAATACTTTCCAAACTAAAAGACAAATTGAAAGAGTTGGTATTACTTTGTTTCATTAAAAAGAATGGAGAACGTAGATACAAGTATCTTGTCTTGGGGAGGGATAAATCCTACTTTTTAAAGAATCACTCTGATTCAAACAAAAAATTCTCTGAAACTGACATTATCAAGATGCTTGATTTTTTTATTGACAGCATATCTGTTACGTTTGGAGGACGTGTTTTTCAACAGACTGTTGAAATTCTAATGGGAACCAATTGTGTCATCTTTTTGTCGACTTGTTTCTTTATTATTTTGAGGTTGACTTTATACAGGAACTTCTTAGGAAGAAAGATAAGAAGTTAGCAATATCCTTCAATTTTACGTTCCGCTATATAGATGATGTTCTCTCACTAAATAATACAAAATTTGGTGACTATGTTGAACGAATCTATCCCATCGAACTAGAGATAAAGGATACTTCAGATACAGTTAAGTCTGCCTCATATCTTAACTTACATATAGAAACTGACAATGAGGGTCGGTTGAAAACAAAACTTTACGACAAAAGAGATGATTTCAGCTTCCCAATTGTGAACTATCCATTTCTAAGTAGCAACATTCCAACAGCGCCTGCATACGGAGCATATATCTCCTAATTGATACGATATTCCCGGGCTTGTATTTCCTATCATGATTTACCCGATAGAGGATTGCTAATCACAAGGAAGCTATTAAACCAAGAGTTCCAAATGGTGAAGTTGAAATCATCCCTTCGTAAATTTTACGGACGCCATATCACGAGTTGGTTGACCGTTATGGAATAACCGTTTCACAAATGATATCGGATATGTTCCTTATGTCGTGACTACAATGTCTTCCCTTTTCACGAATGTGACCTACCAAATTTACAGGATTTGTAATAATATAAGCAACACGACGGGTGCCACATGTGGAGCAGGATCTGCTTACCCTTCCGGAGCACCTGAGATCACCCTCAGTTTTAATGGGGTTCGTGTTGCTAAGTCTTTAGTTTTCTATGTTGTGTCTTCTGTACTATTATTTGTCTGTTTGTCTTTTTATTTTTAGCCATGGCGTTGTCAATTTATTTTCAATCTATGAGTTTGACTCTCCCTCTGGTATCTTACGTCCCTCTTTTACAAATAATCCATTCACCAAATATAGTTAACCTGTTGCTTATAGTAACTGATAAACTGACAAAATTACGAAAACTTATCATTGACCAATGAACTATGAAAATTTGGTCAAGGTAAGATAATACCTGTCAGACAGACATGAACATTTTACAATTATACCATACACCAAGCATAGCTGACCTATTGCTATTAGTATTTGGAAAACCAAGCAAAAACAAGAGTCTAACATTTACCAATTAACCATGAAAATGAGGTCAATGTCAGATGATACCTCCTACACCGACTTATCGCACCGCGGGTAAAATATCACGTTGTGATTGGTTTAACGCCGTCACGTGGTGACCCCCTATGAGACCGTAGGGGGTTAGTAAATTCCATAGGGGGTTCATGACGCGTTAACCCTCTTGATGCCAGATTTAAAAAAATCAACGTTTCGACGTTGTCAATAGGCAATAACAATTTGACGTCGCCAGTGCCGAATTCTTTTGACGTCGTCTTTTTTGCGTTATTTTTTCATATTGATTTATATTTAGTAATTTTTTCTACACAAACGGCATCACAAGGGCGGTGACCAGGAGAACATTTTGATAATTCTATATTGACTGATTAAAATCTTTCTATACAAATTTGCATCTTGATGGACCAAGGAGATTCACAAATATAAAGTAAACTGATATTTTTTTCAAAATGCTGTTGAATTCGTGAAATTATAAAAATATCTTTTTTAATTGAGAGAGAATTTTTTAAAGTATTATGCGCCGCCTTCAATTTTTTGCTACATATTTTCATATCATAACAGTTTTTAAAAAGATATTTTAGGGTATTTATGGGCGGATTTTTACCAAACCTTATGTTGAAAGACACGGAATTGCCGGAAATACATTTGTTTATATGGTCATAATTTTATCTTTGATTGTTTTTATTTTCTACTGATGTGGACATCTATAATAATATTTTTCAAACCAATTTTGGTAAAATATATGGCAAATTTCAGGATAAAAAAAAATAGTGTTTATATTTCCAGTAAAATGGAATGAGTGTAAATGGTCGGGTATAATAGGACAAAATCGTTAATGAATTAAATATTTAATTACAAACATCATGGATAATCTACAGAATTCAATATTTCACAAGGTGTAATCATGGAACTAAGGAAAACTTGCGTGAAGTTCCCCGGGATAATGGTTAGCAACGTCCGGGGATATGGGTTAGCAACACCCAGGGGCTATGGGTTTTGTAACGACGTGCGTTAACCAATCAAAATCCTAGATATATACTAAGCCGGGGATAATCGTTTTTTTTTATCCATGTTCAAGAACTTTTATTTTTCTAAAAGTAATATTTTGATATAACAATTACCGATACAAGAGGAGGCGAATAATGTCGGGATATTTTAGCCTCATATCATTGGCATGTGCTGTCTGAATACATGAACCATGCGAGCAGAAGCCTTTTTTTTTATATCTCACATTTTTTTCTTGCATACATGTATAATGTGTAGGGATAAATTCAGAAGACTGGCTTGAATTTATCCCCGTCTCGACACGGGACTATTTACTTTATGAAGTATTATACATTTTGTAGATGTGATTACGTATTGAATGTTTGTTTTAATTTATTGTGTCTTTTGATGTTGGCCTATATAAAAAAAAATAACATGAAGGTCACAAAATTCCTTTTGTGTAAATTTCTGAAGAACCACATCCATTTCAAAAACCTAGCAAATACAAAACAGTTTGAAAGGAAGTATTGCCCGTAACTATTATCTAAAATAATTTTAGTAGTCATACTCCTTGTACTCCTCACGTGCAAAACAACTTATATTATTTCTTAATTGTATATGTTACATCATTATCCGAATCAAAAGATAAAAATAGGTCCAGATTTTAAAGGCCTAAAAACCGCTGCTGGTTTTGTGTAACAAAATTGTGCCATTAGAGGGTGTCTCCTTTATATATCTTTTCGTGTTCTCTTCTAAGTCTTCTAACGAATGTCAAAAAAATGGGTGTTCATTTTGGATTTTTTAATGTGAATCATCGCACAGATAAATAGAGAATAATTTTTAAGTTAAATTTCCCAAATTAATGCCAAACACTCGGAGAACATATTGTTCCATCAGTTTATTCTCTATAATTTGGTTATGAATATTTCATGACCAGGTCTTTGGTTTCCCGTTTAGTGAAATTCAAATCCCTAGCTTCTATTAAATCCGGAAAAGTCCGACTTCAAATAAAAAAGACTGGTGCCTTTAAAATTTCAAGCTAGTTACAGATGGTGCATGCATGCATGCATGGCTAAAAAATACCAAAATAATGTCATGAACCTGTATGTTTAAATAAGGATCTGTAAAGGGTCTATATGGAATTCAATTAAGCTGATGCTAATATAGATGAATAGTCCCTGAGCAATACAGTCTCCTAGAAATCATATTGGATATAGAAATACAGAACCCGTAACAAATATTTAAAGGTTGAAATTCGTTAATTTTCATTTTTCCCCTTTCAATTAAATGATTAATACTTATTTGTTATACACGAGTATGAATAAGCCAAATATAGTATTATGAATTAGGCCATTCATTTTCTCGATTAAATTGTTTCCCATTTTACATTTCAGGGCCTTCTGTAGGCGATTAGTTGTACTGTTTTTTTCTCATTGTTGAAGGCCGTACGGTTGCCTGCAAAATTGCTAACATCCACTTCTTTTCAACGTTGTTTGATTGTTGTCTCATCATGTTCATTGGCAGTTAAACCAAATCCCCTTATTTTTATATTATGATTATAAGTATGAAATATTTGTCGCTGAACTAAATGACACGCAATTAATTAATCGTAAATTCAGTTTTAAAATAGCTTTAGTTAAACTTTAAAATTAAATATTTCGTCTATCAATTATGTGAAGCCGACTGAAAGTGTCTGTCAATAATGCACCATATATATATAATGTTTAATAGTGACACGATTTCAGTCCTAAAATAAATGTTTATTAATTATAAATATTTCTCCTACGCGATTCAGACAAATAAAAGTCTTAAGTTTACGAAACGTATGTTTGTAAAAAATGAATAAACCCTTTCCACCTTCATAGCATGAACTAAGCTAGCAATAATAAAGAACACTTTAACCATCAAAAGTATTTGTCGCTTATCAATCAAACACCATTTGGATAAAAGGAACTCAATTTAGATAGGAAAATGTGAACATTGACAGTGTGTGTTTTATCGATCATTTAAGGTGAATTTTGTTTAGTTCCATGCTGAAAATTAGTGTTTTTCAAAATTTTCATAACTCCAAATCTTAACATTCTTTTCAGTGTTAATAATCGAGTTTTCTTGTGCCATTATTCTGTCATGAGTGGACGGGCCGATTTCCTGTTTCGGACTGTCTTAGAGGATAAACACATAAACATTAATATTCGAAACTTTATAAGTCATTTTTCAGCACACAGTTTATCGAATATGTCGGAAATGCGTCAATAAAGTGTTTTTAATTATGTAAGTCTAATAAGTAACGATGCAAAAAAAAAAGGTGACCCGGTTTTATTCAATTATCTTGTGTTACCAGCTCTTATGTCAATCGCTAAATTTCAGCACCAGTGTCATGTGCTTGCAAAGATCTGCAAATATAAAAACTAACGTTGCCGTTTGCCGCTTGTTAAGGTGGTTTTTTTTCTGAGAAAGAAAATTCAATTTACTTTTGCCACAATTATAACGTCATAATGACGTCATGGATATTACGTCATTGCTTCAAAATACACTAAGATGACCGATGGTCATCAATGTTATAAAGGTTTAATTATTTACTGAAGTGAAGATTGCAAAATTTTGATTTATAGTTTATACTATTGTTGAAACGACATATATGTCGCCTTGGCATCAAACCCCCAAACGACGTATATGTCGCTTTGGCATTCAACACTAGAACGACATATGTGTCGCTTTGGCATAGAGCGTTAGTAAAATTCATAGGGGGTGAGGCCGGAGGCCGAATCCCCTATGGATTTTATTCACCCTCTATGGTCCGTAGGGGGTCAGTAGTTAACCGTATAACGAATTTATCGCACGCTGGACTTTTTCTGCTGCCTTATGATAAAAATAAACAATGAATCACAACAACATTAATAGATGACTTATGAACCATGAAATTAGGTCAAGGTCAGGCGAATCCTGTATGACGGACATGAAGGCGTTGCAAGGAACCCATTAACCAAATATAATTATCCTACTACTCATAATAAGTAAGAAATTCATTTGATTTAAAAACTGTTATGTCAGTTATTTCAATCAGTGGTTGAACCATGAAAATAAGATCAAGGACAATGAACATACGTAGTACGACAGACGGAAACTTCGAAACATTAGGTTTCTCGCAGCAACAATTAGGTATGATACCTATATTACGCATACTGCGACATTAGTATGCGAGACAATTAAAACAATGCCTGTGAGATAACATGTCTATAACTGCACTTCCAATACCAAGTATCATGACCAATTTACCCTGTTGCCTTTTCTATATGAACTATATTTTTTGTGGGAATAAAATGACGTTTTAAATGCTTTGGCAGTTACTTTTGCTCTTTGTTCTTTCTTTTCTTTTTGATCATTTCCAGAAAAGTTTTTAAAGGTATGGTCTACACTGATGGTCAGAGTAAAAGATCGTTTTATCTGGGTCATGATATAACAGTCCCAGTTGTTATGGCATAAATATTAGAGTAATATTAGAAATCCTATATGAAACAACAATAACAGTTACATCCCTGGTAATCTGAGACTATTATACTAGTCAACAAACTGGAAATGGCATGAATCATCAGACTATTGGTGTCAAACTGTTAAACTGAACATCGACTTCAGTAGATGACTGTAAGTGTTGTACTAATTCAATCATAAAATCGTGTTCTTTCATCATCTGTCTACACTACAATACCATTCAGGATACAAAATCATCACTAATAGGCACTTTTATTTGCCTTGAGTGAACACTTTTTTACAACTTTAATGGACTTTGTTTTACTGTGTCTGACAAATGCTTCCATGAAACTCTATCATATTTATTCATGTCCATGATTAGAATAAAACCTGGGTTACTGTGAAATTGCCTAATCTAGAGGCAATGAGGATACTATATTTTTTTGTAGATTTAATCATGAAAATTTCAAAATTATCATATATATATTATGAATTTTAAAGTCTGGCAATACCATATATATAAAAGATGTGGTTAATTGTCAATGAGACAACTCTCCACCAGAGACCATGACACAAATCTTTTTTGGATACTATCAATGATTTTTTGCACTGAATTCATTGGAAGCTGATTTGTGTAATGATTGTTATCTAAGTCTTAGATACTTGATTTGTTTTAATTGTTATTGGCTTTGAACTAGCTTCCAGTAACTGACAATACTCTAAGATCTTTGTTAGTTATTTTATTTTGTGTGTTGTATCAATCTGATGAGTTATACCCTTTCGACTGAGTTTTATAGTTTGTTCTTATGCAGTGCTGTTACACCACTGTCCCAAGTTAATATGAGGGTTGCCTTCCAACAGACATCTCTATGTGCCTGTACCAAGCCAGGAACCTGCATTTCAGTGGTTCTCGTTTGTTGCTGTATATCATTATTGTTTGGTCATTGCATTTTTTTTTTACATAAATCAGGATGTTAATTCTTGTTTTTGTTTGAGTTGTTTCATAGTTGTCAATTTGGGGTATTTTATAACTTGCTATGTAGTAACTAATATGGGTTTTGCAGATTGTTGAAGACTGTATGGTGGTATATATACAGCTACAGGTTTTGGGGGCAAATATTGTGATATTTTTATTAACAAGAAAAATGGATTATTAATACACAGCATGTTGACAATGTATTATCACATATGTATTACCTGTCCTTTATTTCCAATTGGGTATTTAGTTCGGCGTATGTCTATTAATAACAACCAATAATGTAAGGAATTCCCTACTGGCCACTTTGGAAATCTCGCTCTCAAATTGCTTTGTGAGATGTGGGAAGGAAACCAATCAGAACAAGGTCCTAATTTCAAATTATCCAATAGGCAGAGATGATTAATTAATTATCATTCTTTTGTTTTAATTACTATATTCTTTTGTTTTAATTACTGGATGCCTCATTTAGGCCTTCTAGATAATACAACTGCATGAGGCAGACAAATTGTAATTTGGCATAAATAGCGAATTTAAAATCCTATACTCACCCACCCTATTTTATTTTTTATTGAGATAGCAAGGTTGCTTCATCAACTAATTATAAAAATTTAATTGTTTTAATTTAACTGTATATTTTATGAATGTATAGAGTAGATTATATTACAAGAACTCACAGTTTTGATTTCATATCATAAATGAATGTGTATTCCCTTGAGTGGAATACCACAGATTATTAATTAATTAATTTGTGTATTGTTTTCAAACTGTACTGTTGTTAGACTGTTAGTGTTTTATAAATATGAAATTTAAGCATTAAACTGTAGTTCTTTTCCCAAACTTGTCTTTGTTTTACACTAGTAACCATCTGGAGTCACAGGTTTCATGACTGGATTCCGATCATAGTTAAGACATTGACATGCATCTGATCTGATTCTGGTCTAGATTTAAACAGCATCTATACACATACACAGGGGGAGGGAAATGGGTGGGGTTGTTTCCAAAGTGATGTGGATTAATATAAACAAAGTTCAACCATTTTAATGGGATTTTGTTCTTTTAGAAGTACAATGAATTAATTTCATATACTGCAGAACTCTTACAATTTTCAGAGACAGTGGTTAGGGCAATATGTGCACTTTATTGTGTTTTTTAATAACTGTGAGTGCTCTTCAAATGGTACCCTGAATTATTATGTTTTTGTGTGCTTCAGGCAGATCTAATGAGTCAAGCCTTTTTTAGTTCGTTCTTATTCTATGATGGTACACCACTGTCCAATAAACTGTTGAGGGTTTAAAGCTAACTATATATATATACATGTATATGAGTTTTGATCATTGTTGAAGTCTTGAAGGTTGTGCAGAGTATTATAGTCTGTTCATGTCTATATCCTTTAGTCTAAGGGTGTCATCAGTTGTCTCATTGGCAATCATACTTTACTTTATTTCTCGGTTTAAAATTAGGCCCTCTATAAATCATATAAACTTACAATTTTTTTTTAATCAAAGTCATTTTATTATTATGATTGTTCCAAAACTAACAACTTTGTATATAAATGCATCAATGTAAAAATATATGTACTGTAGACTTTTAATGGTTTTGTTAAGATCTATGCTCGTTTTCCATAAGATGAAGTCACAATAATTTACCATAATTTGTAGTTCAATGGCTTTGATAAAATTTTTAGAACTTGAATAAGTCAGTTTACAGATACTAAGTCACCTTCAATCCTATAACTTGGTGTAAGGATGTATTCTGTGAAGCATGTCAATAGTCATTTAAAAGTAGGCCATACTGACCTAGTTATTACACTTCAATGACTTTTATGAAGATTTATGTCTGTGTTCAAATCTGGAGATAATTGATCTAAATTGATAACACTTTTTTTTTTAGAATAACAGCCTCCCACAAAAATTATCTCCCTTTGACCTGTATTTTCTCCTCCAGTAAGGGGTTCAATTTCACTTTCAAGTTTAGAACTAGATAATAAGTGAACTAATATATATTAAGCATTTTAAGAAAGTTTCTGACAAACATTTGTATCTTGACCCCATAATAAACTGCTTGGTTATTTCACTGGATTTCAATTCCAATAATTTTTTTTGTGAAATTTAACGTCAACATTTATTTACTTGAAATCATTAAAATTAATATTATATCGCAGATACAATTTAAAACATAAACAATGGATAAAAACTCACATAAATGTAAATAACAAATAGACATAATGTAAATTTTGATATTAGATGTACAAATGTAAAAATGTGATAATGAATATACTGGGGAAATAAGTAAAACTTTTGTCTCAAGTAAGCAGTCCTGTTTCAGTCTCATTAACTGTTTATGATATCTAAATGGTAAATGTAGAAAGGTGTAAGTCTAGCAGTTATCTAACTTAATCTAGAGGCTAGCAGTCCTGTTCCAGTCTCATTAACTGTTTATCTAAATGGTAAATGTAAAATGGTGTAAGACTAGAGGTTATCTAACTTTATCTGGAGGCTTAATGTCTCTTGAGAAACATATAGTCTTATTTAGTTTTAATTGGTTGTAAAGAGTTAAGTTACATTTTTTCTCACAAGCAACAAATAAATCTCCTACTGGTTTTCATAATCTATCACTGTATCACAGTAGTCGTTTCAAAGTTTTACTCAAATCATTGCAAAAAGAAAATTTGTTGTTTACTTAAATATAATTTCTAACAGTCATATGAACCAATATAACTTGTCGCTTTTATCTATTAAAGAACTTTATATATTTAAGGTATTTTAAAATTTCTTTCTTTATTTATACCAACTATACTACTTGATAATGATTAGTCTTACTGAGTGATAATGCATCTATACCTAATTTAAATGCTAAATGAAAATATTTAAAAAAACAAACAAGAATGTGTCCATAGTACACAGATGCCCCACTAGCAATATCATTTTCTGCTTTGAAATTGGAGGTCAAAACTCTTGGCATGAAAATTAGAAAGATCATATCACAGGAAACATGCATGTGTACTAAGTTTCAAGTTGATTGGACTTCAACTTCATCAAAAACTACCTTGACCAAAAACTTGAACCTCCTTTCACACTATCATTTTCTATGTTCAGTGGACCATGAAATTGGGGTCAAAACTTCTAATTAGGCATTAAAACTAGAAATATCATAGCATAGGGAACATGTGTGTTTTAAGTTTCAAGTTGATTGGACTTCAACTTCATAAAAAAATTCATTGACCAAAAACTTTAACATGAAGCGGGACAGATGGAAAAATAAATGGACAGATGAACAGACAAACGAAGGGATGAACAGATGCACAAGACTGAATCACATAGTGCACCTAAGTGGGGCATAAAAATGTCGAAAATAATTTTCTTGTCTAACTAGTTTATAATCCTTAGATAGATTAATCATTAGGTATATAAAACATAACACAGATTATATCCTCCTCTACATCATCCCTTGAAACTGAAGTTGTTTGACAATAATTCTTGTACTCTATTACTACAAAGCTATAAACATAAATGAAGTCTAAAAGGGATCACAATGAAATAAAAGCATCACCAAACTATAAAAAATTATGTCACAAATATATCCTTATTTTGGGGTTTTCTTATTAACAATGAGTGTTTGTAATAGCTGGAATCAATTTTACAACATCACAACTTTAAATCCACAGATAATTTTTTTTTTAGTTCCTTCAATTTCTAGCCTAACAGATGCAATAACAACATATCGTTACTCATTCCTTGCTCTTAATTTTGACTAAAATTTTCATAGCTCTAAACAATCGACAACATTTCTTTTTTTCAATCTAAATATTATAGAATGACTATCCTAAAATTTTTTGCAGTTTCTGAGTTCTTCTTTCTTCAAGTTCCTTCTGTCTATCTTCTTCTTCCTTTTGATTTATTTCGATTTCTTTTTGTCTACCTTTTTCTTCTTTTTCCAAATCAAGCTGCAATTCTTTTCTCCACTACAAGCAAATGTATTTGTTATAAAAAAAAATGAATTAGCTTTGCTTGAAATAAAATTAAGCATTCCTAGATAATTGTAAAAGGTTACTGTATACATACAGAACACAATTTTTTATGTTTTTGAAACCTTTTTCCTTATGTGAGAATTAGTTTCTACAGTAAAATCAAGCACAGATAATTATAAATCAACTTTATAAAAATGAAAGTCCACTAAAAC
Source organism: Mytilus galloprovincialis (assembly GCF_965363235.1). Lineage (NCBI taxonomy): Eukaryota > Metazoa > Mollusca > Bivalvia > Mytilida > Mytilidae > Mytilus > Mytilus galloprovincialis. The sequence goes on along the minus strand of NC_134845.1, from coordinate 73,388,358 downwards.
AAATATTGGATGGAGAGTTGTCTCATTGGCACTCATACCACATCTTTTTATAAATATATATTGTGCTTAAGACAGTGACCTAAAAAAGTACAAACAATTAAACATCTATACCTGATCTTCCACAATTCTCCTCAAATCAAAGCTAAGTCTAGTATTTACACCAACAGGTGGTTCATATAAAGCTGTGGCTAGCTGTATTTCCTCCCTAAAATATTTAATTAAATATTTATAATCATTCATGCTTAATTATTAAATAAATAAGCTTTTGCAAAGAAATAACTTTTATTATCAAGAATTTTTAGTTTTAATTTGTTATGTTGAGTTGCTGTCTTGGGGCCATTGTCTCACAGGTCTCTCAACATGTACTTGGGGCATTGTCTCACAGGTCTCTCAACATGCACTTTTTCCTATCTCTACATAATGAAATTATAATTAAGTGCAAGAGCATTGAGAAATAATTGACAAATTTTAGATATTTTGAATTATAAAACCAATTTTTGCTTAAATAATATTTCAAAAGATACCGTACATCGGGCTATTTTCGCTGGGGTGTAAAAGTTTGCTTATTATTCGCAGATAGAATAAAATCACGAAAATTAATTCTGCCAATTTAAAAGTGCACATGCAACGTATTGATAAAGTTTTGAATCCACCAAATTAATAGCCGCTAAAATATTTCGTATACCTTTTTCAATGAAAATCCCGAAATTTTATACCCGCGAAAATCACCCACTATACGGTTACTTAAATTCAGGCTTAAAGAAGTTTTCATGGTTAAATGTTTCTTGGATAGTAAGTATTTTCATGATTTCCTGGTTTTAATAGAAACCTAAAAATATTGAGGAAAATTTATGTCCCTTAAAAAATAAATAATGTCATAATTCTATGTGTGTGATGTTATTGGAAAATTTATTTTTGGTATACAGGGTTGAAACAATAATTTGATAATTATTTGACACAGATCTAGAACTTGTTATGAATATTTATTCCCGTAATCTGGCATATCTTAAGACTTAATACTGCGATCAGCTATTTTACTATACAGATAAAGCTAAATGTATAAACGTTTGCTTTATACGTCAATGACCTCAACTAACCTATAAGCCCCGCCTTATACCAGAACTACTGTATTTCATCAACAACGTCACGTCACAACCATGACAACATGTAGTAACAATGGTCAAACTTTTATAAATTTAAACTAATTATGTCTTCAAATTGGTAATTTATATACCTTTTTTAGCTCATCTGGCCCAAAGGGCCAAGTGAGCTTTTCTCATCACTTGGCGTCCAGCGTCCGTCGTCGTTAACTTTAAAAAAATCTTCTCCTCTGAAATTACTAGGCCAAATTTAACGAAACTAGGCCACAATCATCATTGGGGTATCTTGTTTAAAAAATGTGTCAGTTGACTCGGCCAACCAACCAAGATGGCCGCCATGGCTAAAAATAGAACATAGGGGTAAAATGCAGTTTTTGGCTTATAACTCAAAAACCAAAGTATTTAAAGCAAATCTGGCAAGAGATGAAATTGTTTTTCAGGTCAACATCTATATGCCCTGGAATTTTCAGAGGAATCGGATAGCAGTTTTAGGTTGCTGCCCCTGAATTGGTAATTTTAAGGAAATTTTGCCGTTTTTGGTTATTATCTTGAATATTATTATAGATAGAGATAAACTGTAAACAGCAATGATGTACAACAAAGTAAGACCTAAAAATAAGTCAACATGACCAAAATGGTCAATTGACCACCTGAGGAGTTATTGCCCTTTATAGTCAATTTTTAACAATTTTCACTAACATTTTCCACAGAAACTACTGGGCCAAGTTCGTTATAGATAGAGATAATTGGAACCAGCAAGAATGTTTTGTAAAGTAAGATCTACAAACACATCATTATCACCAAAACAAAATTTTGTCATGAATCCATTTGTGTCCTTTGTTTAATATTCACACAGACCAAGGTGAGCGAAACAGGCTCTTTAGAGCCTTTAGTTATTAAATGTTATTTATTAAGTTCATTATCCCTTTCTAATTCCTTAAAATGTCAATGTCTTACTGCCTGGACTACGCTTATAGGAAAAAATTCCAACATGCTACCCCTAGAGGGAAATTCCAAACACTTTTTTTTGTTTAAACAATATTTGTTACATATTTTTATTTTTTTATTTTTTGTTAATGATTTCAGTATAAAGACAATATACGTATAGTGTCTTGAAATATGAAATTTATTTGTATTCTGCACGAAACGGGGAAATGCTCAGTAAAACCTCGCATTTCTCCCGTTTCTAAGCCTCATACAAATAAATTTAATATTTCAAGACACTATATGTATATTGTCTAAATATCAGCTTGATGAAAGCCAAAAGGTCACATCACCCATACAAACATGAAATCAAACTAAGAAAGCAAAAACAAGGGAATATATACTTCAAATTAGTACGATAATAGAAATAGATCACTTTAAAAACATATGAAATTAACTATACATACTTAAGTGTTGTTCTGTTAGGTTTCTTCTGTCTTGGAGATACTTGCTGTACCTTTGGAGGAGGTGAGCTCTTTCTGGCAGAAGGTACGTAAGGATTAACTGCTGGTGGCAGTGGTGGTAGGTAGATGTTAGACAGACCACCAGCTATCATTCCACCAAGTCTACCAGGGTTGCATAATGTTGGCTTGTTTAATAGGCTCTCCAAATCTGTATGTACCTAGAAATTATAATAATGTAGTATGTTACACATCTCTATGTTAAATTTTTAAACATAGATTCCATTGATTTGGTTTAGGAGATAATTGTATTGTATTTTAAGCTCTGACGGCATCAATTGGTGATTTGATAGTCGTCAATTCAGTTAAATGGCCACACATTAGCGATAACTTTGTAACATAAGTCATCTATATACAAAGTATAAAGCATTCAGGTCTTCTAGATTCTAAAATAAGAAGCTTTACAGACGTTAGCTAACACCGCCATATCACTATCTCTATGTCAAGCTTTCTGCGACAAAAGTAGCAGGCTCAACAAAAATCTGACATACGTCGTCTGTGCTTGCCCGTACGTTTTCATACAATCAATTGTAAGTTGATGCCACGAGAATTAGTGACCTTCTCCGATCAAAATGATCATTACAAACAATGTTGCATTAGAATGTTTAATCATCAACATTTGTTTCATCAGACATAACTTCGTTTGAAATTGAGGTTACTGTATAAAATTACATTTATAATATTATGTAAAGCTGTTTTGCAATATCTACACTTTTTTACAAACAAATTTTTTAACTACATAAATTTATTTGAAGTTATTGTTTTTTTATTGATATTTGAAAAGTTAAAGTAAAATCATAGATCAATAAATACATTTGATCTCAATAGTTATTTCTAATTACTTAATAACAACTGTTGGCACTGATGTCAGCTTCACATAAGTTAACTATGCATCTTAATTTGCAAACTTTGCATTTGAAAATAAGATTTAAAATTTACATGCTTCTTAGGTACTTGTATCATTTCAGCTGCACTAATTTAGTAAACATATAAATGTTTTATGTTATCCTTTTACTGACAATGTTCAATGCCAAAAGTCTGTTGCCTTCTTTTAGAGATACTGTAAAGTTATTTCCCATTTACTACTGACCTGTCCAACTTTCAATGCCTCTAAGACTCTGTCATCCTTCTCCATTGAATGTGCCCTAAGTAGACTGTTCCAAGCAGCTGTTCTCATCCCCTCTCTAGCTTTATCACTGGCCAAACTACGGCAAATCTTTACTAAAGATTGTATAGCACCAAACCTTATTCTCCAACTCCAGTCATTAGGACCTAAAACACAAAACCAGAATAAAGAATTATATCAATTCTCAATAAATCTGAACTGAAACCTGGAGCAATGTTGGCATACAAAATATATATGAACCATAAAAAAACAAGAATGTATCCCTAGTACATGGATGCCCCATCCACATTATTATTTTCTATGTTCAGGGGACTGTGAAAATGGAATAAAATCTCTAATTTGGCATTAAAATTAGAAAGATCAAATCATAGTGAACATGTTTACTAAGTTTCAAGTTGATTGGACAATAACTTCATCAAAAACTACCTCGACCAAAACTTTAACCTGAAGCAGGACAGACGAACGGACAAACAGACAGACAAACAAACGAACGGATGGATGCACAGACCAGAAAACATAATGCCCATAAATGGGACTTAATAACAAGTAGATGAACCAAATGAAGAGGTACAATTTGGGTCCGAATCCAACAAATGTTCCCTTTTTCAAGTTGTGTGAATATCCATGTTTTTGAAAGAAGTCAGACTTCAGCTGGGTACATTTATCTGCTCCAGGTAGAGCTACAGTAGCTGCAAACTAGTTTTTAATTTACCATTATTAAAACAGAAAGTTTACAGTTGTCTCCCCTTAAACCAAGTATATCTATTGTCTCCCCTTAAACCAAGTATATCCTTTTTCTCCCATTAAACCAAGTATATCTATTGTCTCCCCTTAAACCAAGTATATCTATTATAATTTGTAAATCATTTAAGATTATTAATCATGTTTCAATTGAAATATTTCAAATACTAATTTTGTCAATCAAATATGTGTGGTGCAAATAAAAAGGAATTGCCTCCATGGCTGTTTGAATAACCCTTTATACTTAAACTGATTTATTAAAGCAAACACAACAATTATATATAAATAATCAATACTGACAATATACCTAAATGCTATTCTTAGTCATCATACACAACTTCAAGCTCTTTACTTGAAGGATGATTATAGCCCAGTTTGGTTGCAATTGCCTGGTAGTTGGTTTTGTTTTGATTTTTGTAAAAGTTAACGGACAACTTAAGATGACTTAAGCCAAGAGATGGAAATAGCTCAGAGTGGCTCATTGAGCCATGTGAGCTAAAAATAAAAGCTTTCAATAAAAAACTTTTCTACCATGCACAATTTTTAAAGAGACAATTTAGAAATTGGTTCAATTAATTTGATCATTTTTGTGTTTAGTAATGTTTTTTGTTTTGAACACTAGCTGTATTCAACATACAAACTAAAGTTTACCTCCATCCCTAACTTCATTGGTGGCATGAAAGAAAGCCAAGTCTAGTAGTCCAGCACTGACTAAAGGTACACTGGAATACCCACGCTTGAATGGTTCTGATACATCTTTATTAATACCCATCAATGCTATCTTTTGTATATTAGCATTACTTCCATAAAGGCAAATCTCTGCTAGAGTGTCAGTAAAAGTAATGGCAACTTCCCAGTGCCAACCATTGATTCCTGGAGTTTCTGATACCTGGCAAATAGAAACAAGTGACATAATTGTGGCAGTCTTTAATGAGACATTGAACATGTTGGTTACTAGGAGCCTATTATCTTAGATGGATAGCTCTTTGATTGGCAATCATATCGCACCTATTTTATTTTGCTATTGTCTCCAAGTAGTCTAATTTTGTATTTTAACACTTTCAAATTCTAACATTGTGTATCAAGTTACTGTATACAAATGAGTTATGTGTAAAGAATGGGTCCATAAAGGCTGAGTTCATCTTTGCTTTAAAATAATAAAGGTCTAGAACATTTCAAATTTTTAAGTGAATGACCCTTCTTAAAAAGTCACTGGTCATGCATTATAAACCATCATTATCAAAAAAAAAAGTTCCCTCTAAGAAAAGACAGGTAATGGACTGTTGATCTATTCTAACTTGAACTCCTTAATAAAGACAAAAGTATATAACCAAGTGTCAATTGTTTCACATCAAATATTTCTTCATGCTAAGTTTTGTACTAGATCTCTTTATTGTTTGCCGTTCCAAAGACTTGTATTAATCATTACCTTAGCCAGTTCAATCTTTTAGCAGAATAAGCATTAAATACTAAACACTTTAAAAAGGATTACATTAAAAATGTGTGTAAACTCACAGGTAAATTAGTGTAAGTAGGAACAGAGCTAGCTTCAGATGCTCTGCCACTTGGTAAATCTGATCCTACTTCAGCCTTCCAAGCAGTACCAGGTAAAGGATCAGAGTGAAAACTAGACCCCCTTTTAGAATCCCGTGTAGATGGATTTGTCCTCAATGAATCTCTAGTATATGTTTTAATTCTGTTTTTGTCAGTCATTTTGTTCTTAGCATTTTCAGCAAATGATACTTCTCTCTCACGACTAGCAGTTGTCCTTTGTGGTTTTTCTTTTTTCAAACTGGACTCAAACTTTTCTAGATTTTCAATACTAAGAGCAGTTTTTTGTTGTTCTGGTGATTTTTCTGGAGAGATGTCCTGTTTTTCTTGATCTGATCTTGTATGTTTAGATTTTCTGGCCGAGTCATGATCTTCCTCGCTACGTTCATAGATATCACTAAGACTTGGCTTAGAACTACCAATACTCCTTGATTCATGAGCTTTTTCAGAGTTGTCACTGGTAACACTGTATACATCTATAAATTGAAAACATTTCTTTAATTTCTTGCTAGACTATAATTTGTGTATCTTTAAAGTTTTCAACAACAAAAATTTAATTTCTAACACTGTAATTTCTTAGGACGAAGTATCATGAACTAGTAAAATAGAAACTAGAGTCACTGAATCACTTAGAAAAGTTATACATTTTACTGTTTTAAGACAGAAGCATAATTTAGATATTTATAATTGTGCTTGCTATTGTATGCTTATAAAAGCACCAGGGGAAAACCAGGATATTCAGATTCAGTTTTCTATATTTTTTATGATCACTGTATTTGTCAATGTGGAAACATTATACATTACATTTATAAATACACATTATTCTGTGTCTTTTCTTTTCTCTTCATTGTAATCATAGATTTAATTGTATTCAAATCATTGTAATCATTTAGTAATCATTTGTACCAAATTTTATTTGGTCCAGTTTACATACACCAATAAATTCCTTTAAAAAGGCGTTTAATCCTTATAATTCTTTCAACTTGGAGATAGGGAATATATTTTTCCACACTCATTACCTTTTTCACACGTAAATTGTATGTTTCTGTCATTGAATAGGCCTGACGCATGAATATATTTGTTGGAAAACCCAAAAATATGTATGCAATGAAATTTGCTATCTGATAAAAAGCAAACACACTTATTACGAATGTTTTTGTGTATTATTTTATTTTACAATTAACATGCAATGAAAATGAATTTTGTTAACGTCGTTATTATTATCGCTGCCATCTTGTTTGCATTGGTTACGAAAAGAAGTTCGGTCATCGTCGTCTATCGGAAAACAACCAACGTCAAGATCAACTACCGGAATTTCCTCTTGACCAATCATATCAACGTATTCCCTAATATGCAAATCATATTAGAATTATTTGTTTATATCTTTACACTTAGCGTTAGCAATGGGTAAAGTGTTAGCTAATATAATGCCTTCCAATGTTAAAATGAGCATAAAGCATGATATAAAAGAATTATTAGAATTCTTATCATAATTCAAACAGTTGTACTTTCAAAATGGACCTATAAGACTGGTACATTCAGAAGGCAGCAACTTTGATTTTAACTAATTTAAAATGAAATAAATAACAAGTCATTGCTATTTCAGGAATATTCATTTCTACTAACTGCTAAGATCCTGCAGACAAATTTCAAAAGAACATAAATTAAACAATACTTGTAAATATTTGATTTAAGGATTTGTTTAATCTTATATCATGTAAATTTGACACACTATTTCCTTTTATTTAAGGAAAGTTTAACTTCATTATACTGAAAATAAAAAGTTCAAACTGGTTCATCCCCACCACAACTGATGCTTTTCTTTGTTTTTAGACCTGGTTTTTTTTTTTGGAATAATGCCGATTGTTTTACACTAGTAATTTTTTTGGGACCTTTATAGCTTGTTGTTCGGTGTGGCAGCCAAGGCTCCGTGTTGAAGACAGTACTTTGACCTATAATGGTTTACTTTTATAAATTGTGACTTGGATGGATAGTTGTCTCATTGGCACTCATACCAAATCTTCTTATACCTTTATATAAATAAGAACGAGTTGAAAATTCAAAGTAGGGATACAAAGATTGATGGAAAAATGGCACTGTGACAACTATATATAAACACCCTGCTCCCTTATTTGGAGTAATAATGTGCATAGTTTGCAAACTAAAGTGCAATGATAACAATAAATATAATATGCATAGATTCAAATTAAGTAGCTCCTATACTTTTATCATATAAAACTTGTGCTTTATGATTCTTGTGCAAAAGGTGTACCGTATTCTTTATATAAAAAATAATGTGCTTCCTGTGTGTTATCTTACCACGACCTGTTTCAACTGAAAACATGACAAGATTTCTATTTATGGCAAATCAGTCTGCAGAAGTAAATCATAAAAACAAAATAAAATAAGCATAGAAAAAAACTCGAAAAGAGGCTCCAAGGATATTGATATGTAGCCAATAACATGTCAAAAAATGTGTAAGGGTTCCACATAACCCAGTGTCTCGCCTACTTTATGAATCTAATAAATGTTTTAAGAACTTTAACTGCAGACTGTATGTAATGTTAACTGGAAGAATAAGTCCATATATAATTAATATACAGAAAAACAGGGAATATATTTTTACTTTTATAAGTGACAAATTTCCTTCTAGATACTAGCTTTTGATTATAAAAGAAGCTTCTGTCCAAGTTTGGTAGAAATCCAGGATACTTTAAGAAAGTCAATAAATTTTTTAAAAAAATAACCACAGAGTGAATGTGAGGTTAACTAGCAGAAAAAGTAAGTCCATTTTTAAGTAAGATACGATAAAAAAAAGGTTTTTTCTTTAAATTTACTTCAAAAACAAGCTTTTGTTAAGATTTTGCAAAAAAACTAAGTCCATTTATAAGTAAAATACGGAAAAACAGGATTTTTGTTTTTAAAGCAATTTACTTTGTGATACTATCTTATGATCATAAACAATCTTCTCTCCAAGTTTGGTAGAAACCACAGAGTGAGTATTTGTGGCAGCTGCTGCCAAAAACAACAACAATGCAAACGACAGAATGTAGGATCGTTATGTCTCGCTTTTTCAACAAAAGGTGAAGGCTAAAATAAAAATGGCAGTAATGAATGAAAAGTGTATAATGGTGATAAGCCTGGGAGAACAAGATTTATTTATAAGTTGTAATTGGCTTTGAGAATAGAGAATCTCACAAAACATTAAAAAAAACAAAAAAACACACATTTTTATACCTGTCCTAAGTCAATAATCTTTGACTTTGATAGTCTTGTATGTTTTTATTTAGTTTGATACATTTATATGTGTGATGAACTATTATACATTACTGATATTGCTAAGGGGACATCTGAAGCCTGCCTCCATGTCAGAGATTTTTTATTGCTGTGTTAAAAACACATTGGTGACCTTTCGTCTGTTTTCTGCTCATTGATCGAGTTGTTGTCTCTTTGACACATTCTACATCTCCATTTTCAATTTTATTTGAACTAGCTTCCAGTGACTATGAATACTCAGATTTTTGTGCTTCATGTCTATTTTTTAAGTTAATTGTTTTTGAGCCTCATATCTTTACTTTGAGAAAGCAAATTGCAACTGATTTTTACAGTTTGTTCTTATGTTGTGCTGTTACACCACTGTCCAATGTTAGTTTTGAGTTAGGATTGAGTGCTGACAAACATGTTTCACCCTGCCAAGTTCTTCATGTGCCAGTCCCAAGTCAAGAGTCTGTAGTTCTGTGGTTGTTATTAGATCATGTGTTTTATATTGTTTTTTCCTAAATTGTTTTGATATAAATTAGACCGTTAGGTTTCTGTTTAAATTATTTCATATTTTTAATGTTGTGACCTTTTATAGTGGACTATCCAGGCTTATTTGAAAAATTTAAATATTTCATTACAGTCAATCAACAATAAAGATTTTTTGAGATGACTTAAAGAGACAATTCCGATATTAGATCATAACCCTTGACCTTTTCTTACCTGAGTCATCTGATCTTGAACTGTCTGGTGGAGATCCTCCTTTCACTTTAGGTCTTGACCCTCGAGCTAGACTATGAAGAATTTTCATGGCTGCTATGTTTGATTTAGCTGCTTCAGCCAATATTTGTAAAGCGATCATGCTGTCAACCCTATAAAGCAATGCATAAAGTGAATATTTTGACATCAAATAAAACTAGAGGCTCTTAAGTGTCGCTCACCTTGGTCTATGTGCTATTAAACAAAAGACACACAAATGGATCAATGACAAAATTGTGTTTTGGTATTGGAGATGTGTTTGTAGATCTTACTTGACTGAACATTCTTGATTCTTACAATTATCTCCATCTTTAATGATCTTGGCCCATTAGTTACAGAGGAAAATATTTTGTTAACATTTACAAAAATGTACAAAATTTATGAAAATTGTTAAAAATTGACTGTAAAGGGCAATAACTCCTTATGGGGTCAACTGACCATTTTGGTCATGTCAACTTACTTGTAGATCTTACTTTGCTGAACATTATTGCTGTTTACAGTTTATCTTTATCTATAATAGTATTCAAGATAATAACCATAAATGGCAAAATTTCCTTAAAAATTACCAATTCAGGGGCGGAACCCAACAATCGGTTGTCCAATTCATCTGCAAATTTCAGGGCAGATAGATCTTGACTTGATAAACAATTTGAACCCATGTCCAGTTGCTTTAAATGCTTTGGTTTCAGAGTTATAAGCCAAAATCTACATTTTACCCCTATGTTATATTTTTAGCCATGGGGGCCATCTTGGATGGTTGGCCAGGTCACCGGACACATTTTTTAAACTAGATACTCCAATGATGATTGTGGCCAAGTTTGGTTAAATTTGGTTTAGTAGTTTCAGAGGAGAAGATCTTTGTAAAAGTTAACAACGACAGACGCCAAGTGATGAGAAAAGCTCACTTGGCCTTTTAGGCCAGGTGAGCTAAAAAGAAAATCCTCATCTTCTTTTACAAGTACTAGGTGAATAACTAAACATCATAACTGATATTTACTCTAACCATGTAACTAATGAAGTAACCTAAGTAACCTAACATTAGGTTATCTAAACCTTTAATATGCATATGCTGACATTGGTCAGTAACTATACTCCAACTCAATGATGTTGACTAGAAATATAACTTAAATTTCATATACTGTGGATTTATTATTATTCCTTGGATACCAATTTTCGTGGGTTTTGCTGATTTTTTCCTAGCATTGAGTAACCCACTTAAGTTAACATGCATATTCTAAAATATGTCTACATACTTCTTACTTAAGAATATATATGTTTAGGTATTTTGAATTATGGGAAAAGTTAAAGAGGGTCTTAGTAGCAGTGTTGGTAGGGTGCCTTGGTCATCCTTTTCTGTATTCTTTATTTTTTTAAATACAAATTTTCACTGTTGCTATATCCTAACATTGTGCATTTACTGAGCACAGCTGTTGTGTGCTGTATTGCCATTAAGCACAGCAGAGGTAGAAAGGTGAACTGGTAAAGTGTGTCAGACCATAGAAACAGAATGAAGCAGGTCACCTTTCAAAACAGACTGCCTATAAAGCTCAACTGTGCCAAGCAATGATCTAAAAACTTGAGTGACAACCTGCTTGACAAGTTTTTCAGCCTAAATAGTAGAAAGATAGAGTTCTATATGGGCTAATGATGTTAGTGTAAACATATTTTATTAATTATATTCAGGTACATACATAGGCATTTACATAATACAAGTCAAATAATTAATAGGATCCAGAAACAAGCTGTTAGCTTATATAAATCCGTTTCCTGTAAGTTTAGTAATTGGCAGATCATATCAATACGAACAAAATAATATACAATTGATCTTCAAAAAAGGTAGGGCGCCCTGAAAACTGGAAAAAGGGCACAGGGCGGCACTTGGGAAAAGGCGGGCGCCGCGCCCTCTTAAAATGGCCTAGCTGGAACACTGTTTCTATGTCGAGCTTTTTGCACCAAAAGTTGCAGGCTCAACAAAAATCACACAAATCTGGTTGAACAATTAAAAATTAAAAAAAGAATGCTTTTTACTTTTGTGTTTTTAAACTTTATCTACAAATAATAGTCATGACAAACATATAAGAATTCCCTTATAATAAAACCATCTACTAAAATAATCATAGATTGAAAAATGTCTGCATGTCACTAACCAGTTTTCATTTGACAATCCCATTCCACATGTAGCCAGAGCTTGCAGGGCTTCAGCCAATCCCCCTCCAAGATGATTGGTACACCTCCATACATCCAAAGCATGCCATAAAGTTGGACTCAGATCATGTACACTACTACTTATTGCCCCACTGTGAGCTGATTGGCTTTGTCTCTCACTATTTTCATGGCGATCATGGGCTGTGCCAGATGTTCCTCTACTGTAAGGCTGAAAATAAAAGATAAGTTTATACTGGGTAAAAAGGTTGCATGTATTTGAGATATTCCTGTATAATACTACTGTGGATTCATTATTACCATCATGGGTATAGATGAACCATGCATGAATTTAACTGTTCAACCAAGTGCAAATTTTCTATCTTCTTTTTTTTTTTTTTTATATTTGATTAAAATGCATATCTATAATAGCCATGACTATCCATATAATATACTGTCTATTTATTATTTAATACTACAATAATGTAAAGCATGTTCCCTAAAGGAATTTTTAAAACAAGGATATAATATGACTGTTTGTTTATTAGTGTCTTTTTTTAATAGACTGCAGACACAAACTTGGAAACAGACTCTGATGGAACTCCAATGGTTTCCCTTAATAAATGAAAATGCCAATGCTGTAAATAAACTAGATGTGTAAAAGCGACACAAATGGCCCAGTCTCAAAAAGTTGAAAAATCTGCGATTTCAATAACACATGTGGACACAAACATGATGGTAGTCTCACATATCAAAAATCAGCTCAAAATCCAGAGGCGTATAGAAAAATGTCCATATAACTGTGATTTTCAACCATTTTCAAAGTTGTAAACTCTTAATTTTGGCAAAAATTAGCAGAGTAGGACGAAACTTAAACTTGATCTGTAACTCATCATGAGTAACTAACATACCAAAAATCAGCCCAATATCTGAAAGCGTTTAGAAAAAAAGTCTGTATATTAAACAGTGGTTTTCAATAACTTATCAAAGTTCATAGCCCGTAATTTTGGCAAAATTTAGCAGAGCAGAACAAAACTTAAATATGATCTGTAACTCATCTTTGTTAACTCACATGCCAGAAATCATCCCAATATCTGAAAGCGTTTAGAAAAAAATTCGTATAACTGTGATTTTCAACAATTTATCAAAATCCTAGCCCATAATTTCGGCAAAAATTAGCTGAGTGGAACAAAACTGAAACTTCATCTGTAACTCATCATGGTTAACTCACATACCAGCCCAATATGATATCTGAAGGCGTTTAGAAAAAAAACTCTGTATAATGGTTTGTTGTGGAATGACGGAATGAGGGAATTTCATAATTCAAAATGATGGAATGACGAACAAGGGTCAAACTATATGACTGTTTCCACAATAAAGAGGATCAATGTGTGACATTAAATAAAAAATTAAAACACACTGCAAATTAATATATTTTTGCATCTCCTGGAGCCTATGATTCTGAATTTTTAAATTATTGGTGAAAAACGATAACATTCTTTACCTGAAAAGCTCTGCAAGCAGTCTTATGTGGGTCAAGTCGATTGTAACATATGTTATGTTGACAAAATAACTACCATTTTATTATCTTATTTCTAATACAGCAGGCATGTTAAGAACAGATATTGCTAGCAACATCCTTAAAGATTCATTATTTTTGACATTGAAGACTACAGAAGCATGATTATCTGCTGTAGAAGAGGTTTTGACATCTGAAATATGCTTTTCAAAAACTCTGAAAATTGTGATTTATCTGGCCAACTGAATTATACATATCAATGACCATTGTTTGTGATTTTATTTCATATATGATAGGATACAGTAATTCTTATGGAAAAAGCCATGTTTATTTATCTTAAAATACTTAAAATCATAAAAACTGTAACCATATGTGATGTTGACATTTCAACATATGTGATGACAACATTTGTGATGATGGACTCAATTAGGACTTCTGAAGCATACATTAGAAAATGAATAAACAGCCATTTAGGCTTCTGTTTAATTCTAGAGCATTTGTTAAACCAAATCAACCCAAATTTTATGTCTGTTATTAAAGAAAAAACAAGGTAATTAAGTCCTTGATCGATATTTCTTTCAGAGGTTACTGACCCTTTGTTCTGATTGATGCAGTTCATTGATGCTTAGTTTTTTAGGAAGTTCCTGTTGGATCAGCTATTTTACATTCATTAACTATCAAAAAATGTGTTGCAATCATGAACACTTGTTTACAGCATCCAATATTGACTGTTAATGCATTGCTGAAAATAATATGACAAAAAAAGAGGTAGAACCAAATCGTATTTTTTAGAAAGACTTGCAGCAAATTGAGTACCGATCAAATGCAGTCTAGGGCTGTTCTCTATTTGTTGTGATACATGAGTTATGCTCATTATAGAAGAATTCACAATAAGTGCAAAATGAAGAACAGCAACCAAAGCGCTGTTCCAATACTATAATGTATATAACAATGTGTAAGGTTTTGTCTCATTTACATTTATTTCCATTTTCCTTTTTGATTGCAATACCAACTCCCTTGTTTCTAAAAATATTCAGATTGTTTAACTGTGGTTTTTTTTGTGCATCTTAAGACCAGCATCTTACTCTGAGACAAATTACCCAGGCATCCAATAAGTGTTTTCAACAAATTCTTCGATATTAAACCAAATCCTATGACCATTTCAACAATTTAGGTCTTTGTAGCAAATATCAAGGCAGTAACAAATTATACTTTTTACACACAGTACATGTGTAATTCCGTTCAAGTGCTCAAGAGCCAATGCTTGCCTGGACGGCCTGAAATTGCATTCATATAAGAAATTAATGGGGGTCAGTAATATCCTTGTCAATGATCACACTGCAACTGAACAGCAATAAAAGTGTTGTTTCGTTACTGAAACTTATTCTTGTGCATGATATGATTAGATATCAAGCTCAAGTCCACCAAATCATACACATAACATCAATTGGCAATATTGTCAACATATTTATTAAGAAAAAATTAACTTGAACTGTCCAGACATCCAGGACCATTGGAAAAATCTTCATCTGCAAATAGAAAATAAGAATGATTCAAATACCAAAGCAGTGTTAATGTTTACGACTTCTGGAAAAGTGATTAAATTATGTTGTAAACTAGTACTGCATCCAGCATATACATTGTAATTACTAAACATGCATAGTGTTTGTTTGTTTGAATATCAAAGCTGAAAAGGAGAAACAAATTTTACTGATCATCTTAAATTAGATCAACCTGAACATCAGGCTAAAATAGATTTAGATAGATATCTACAAAAATACATGTAGTGATAAATGTCAATATCACAATGATCAAATATTATAAAATGTATAATATAAAACAGATATTGAGAGCAATAGAATCAAGTAGCTTAAACTAGGCTATGTAAATTGTAATGAAATTGTAATATACACACCACTAAATGTGTAGTACAGGTTTCTGCCCTCCATGTGTATATCTGGGGCTTCCAGCTTTTTATGGACATCCGAAGAAAGAACAGTATGTTTGGTTTCACCATCAATCCATTTTTTCTTCTTCTTGTACTTGAAATATGTGACCCATGGCCAATTATCCACCTACAAAATAACAAGCAAAAACACATTTAGTTTTCTTTATAAATTTTAACACATTTTTATAAAACCATATTTTTACAACCTTTTGAACTGTTTTGAGTCATGGAGCTCTAAAATTTCTACATATAAATTAATAGTGTATCTCATGGTCAGTTTTTTCATTGAAAAAGTCATTCAAACTTTTGAAACCTCGATATTACATATTTTAACCATTTGACAAAACAAATCAGGCACATGGAACAAATAAACAAAACTATAAAATATAATTTAAAACTGACAATAAAGTGATATCAAACAAGTAAAGCTGATAATTCCTGGTCTTTAAGAAGTTATATTTTCATAATATTTGCACACTGAATTATTGAAAGAAATGAGACTTGTTTCAAGCTTTACTATGTCTACGACTTTCCATAAATAATTGTGAGGTTGTATACATAAGGCATAATGTCAAACAGATAATAACTTGCCTTCTTACTCCTGTACAATTATCTATGAAAATACACATTATAGTAACAAAAACTAATGAAAACTAATCATTTTATACTTACAACTGCAGGATAAAGTTTTTTACCAAGCAGGACAGAAATATATGTTCCTGCTTGATAACTTCTATTAAACAAAGATGATAATTTACGTTAAAATATGTAAAGTCTATAAATGCAAACAATAGTCAAGAACATGTGTCCAGTAAAATCCATTTCTTTGCCAAAAACAACTGAGAATCAAAACTAGATGCCAACTTCTATCTTGACAGTATATAAATAATGCATGGTACTAGTATGGCGTTCATTATCACTAAACTTGTATACATAATTAAAGACCAGTTGGTGACCTTCTGCTACTGTTTTTTCTATGGTCGGGTTGTTGTCTCTTTGACACGTTCCCAATTTCCAATCACAATTTTAAATTTTACTTTTGGTAGTGCATTTGTATTGGTTTATAAATAGTTGAAAGGTGTGATGCCACATTTGGAGCCCAAAATCACTCACCAGAAATCTTTATTGTATCCGTTTTCTTGAAACCAATACTGACAAAACAAAAAACTTTATAAATACAACCTTGCATACCATGTGTTTTCCTTGATTAACCTTCATAGACATGCTTGCAACCAAAACATTGAAAATCAAAAACTAAACAAAGAAATTTAAACTTACTGATCTTCTGTCCCTTTAGTAGCAATATCATCTGTGCTTACAGTTCCTTCCTCTTCAAGCCAATCTAATACATACTGAGGGATGACATCAAATATTGCTTCATCTGATATATTCATGTGGTCCATCTGACCAAACTTTGGCTCAACTATCTGAATTAGGCCCGTCTCATCAACATTTGGTTCCATTATCTGTATTAGGTTCATATCACCAACCTCCGACTCCATCTGACCAACCTCTGGCTCTATCTGACCAACCTCTAACTCCATCTGCCCAACATTTGACTCTATTTGACCAACCTCTAACTCCATCTGCCCAACATCTGACTCCATCTGACCAACCTCTGGCTCCATCTGACCAACCTCCGACTCCATCTCACCAACCTCTGACTCCATCTGACCAACATCTGACTCCATCTGACCAACATCTGACTCCATCTGCCCAACTTCTGGCTTCATCTGACCAACCTCTGACTCCATCTGCCCAACACCTGACTCCATCTGCCCAACTTCTGGCTTCATCTGACCAACCTCTGACTCCATCTGCCCAACATCTGACTCCATCTGCCCAACTTCTGGCTTCATCTGACCAACCTCTGGCTCCATCTGACCAACCTCTGACTCCATCTGACCAACCTCTGACTCCATCTGACCAACATTTGACTCCATCTGCCCAACTTCTGGCTTCATCTGCCCAACATCTGACTCCATCTGCCCAACTTCTTGCTTCATCTGACCAACCTCTGACTCCATCTGACCAACCTCTGACTCCATCTGACCAACATCTGACTCCATCTGCCCAACTTCTGGCTTCATCTGACCAACCTCTGACTCCATCTGCCCAACATTTGACTCCATCTGCCCAACTTCTGGCTTCATCTGACCAACCTCTGACTCCATCTGACCAACCTCTGACTCCATCTGACCAACATCTGACTCCATCTGCCCAACCTCTGGCTCTATCTGACCAACATTTGGCTTCATTTTACCAACCTCTGGCTCCATCTCACCAACCTTCAACTCAATCTGACCAACCTTAGTCTTAGACTCCGTCTCACCAACATTTAAGTCCACAATATCAATTTGGTCGATATCACCCAGGAGGGGCAATAAAGGGACAAAATGGTTTGGTATCCAATGTTGCATAGTTAGATCTTGTCTTGTGGAAGACCACATTATCTTTATCGTGTCTTCATGGTTGATGTTTCGAGGCATTATCAGCCTGTTCAGATCTTTTCTGACAACTGGGCTGCCAAGTTGAGGATACACAGAAATTACTCTGGAATTTAACACAGACGCAATGGCAAATAGTTGCCAAATACCCATAAATGAGTTTATTTTTGTAATGTCTAAGACCTCTTTTCTGAAAACTCTTCTCACTGCAGCTGGTGTCAAAACATCTCCTGGGATATATTCGGATGAATACATTGCAAACTGTTTCGATAGTTGCCTTGTCTTAATATTCAACTCCAACCCGGAGGATAAATAATCATCATTAAGATATAAATCTTCATTGGCAACCAATTCCAAAATTATTCTAACTCTGAATTCTTGATGATCTTCTTCGTTTCCATAAGCCAAAAACAGCTGCTGACCTCGGGAGACAATTCCCGTCTCCCTGTACAACAACTGGCATAAAGTTGCCTTCTGGAATGTCATTGCGAATCATCTGCAATGCATCGGCATCAATAAATACAGGAAGATCAGTTAAGCTTATATTTGGTAAAGGACAGGGTTCCTGAATGGTGCTCATTTCGACTGAATAATGATCAGCAATTACTTTTAATTCCTCAAAGGTCTCAGCTGTTGATAAATCCTGAAGTAAAGCAGCAAAATATTGCTTTCTATTTTCACATGTGTAAGTCCCAAAAACATAATCTTCTGAGTCTAAAACAACTGTGTTCTGTAAATTTGCATGCTCTTCTACAGCAGTATCTTTACATGTTAATTCATTTTTATCTGCTCTTTTTTTGGAAGTTTTATTTTCAAATTTCTTATTTCCTTTATCATTAGGTCTGTTTTTCTCTTCTGAGACTTGTGGTTTCATTTCATCTAAATTCTTGATTGGGTTCTGCCTTTGCCTCCCTGTTCTAAGGTCTACTTGTGTCCAAGTACCTGTGTATTGGTAGTTTTCACAATCTTCTTCACCATTTAAGCAGGACGCACAAAAACAAGACAACTGTCTTGTTAGTATTTGCTTTGGAATATTACCAGACTTCACAGCATGAACTTTTCTAGTACCTTGAACCGTTTTGGCTGACATTTCTATTTTGCGGTCAATGTCTGTTATTAAAATGAATGTCCTTAAGTTGTGTATGCAGCTTTCATCTGTAGAACAATCTTTAGTTAGATTTTCAGTGCAGAACTTATACATTTCTTCAGGACATGTAACAAGTGCCTGCCTAGCCTTTACTGCTCTAGTTACTGCGGATTTTACTACCCCTGTACAGGCATCTGACGGTCCTTTGCCATGTCTACTACCGAAAAAGTTCCTTTCTACTGTACACTCAAACTCACTCCCAAGGTCTGCAATCCCTTCAAATGCATTTTTACTTTTGTACTGGCCAGCGCATCCATCAGAAAATTGGATATGATGGTCAATTGTTAAACCTCTCTTTTGAATTAAATGTTCATTTGCCTTTCTTATAAATGTGCTTACAGCATAAAAGTCGTGCTTTAGGTCTCCAGATAACATTACTATGTCTTCTTTGACTGTTTCACTGCATGTTTTGCATTTGTAGTAACAAATACTTGGGTGAACGGTCACTTGTTCTGCCGACCAATGAGCTGATTGGGCTTCGTCCTGATAGAAACATGTATAATTCTGTCCAAAATCAAGAACCATAACAACCATTTGAGGTTGTAAATTTGATGTTATATGGCTAAATTGTCTGTGCTGCCATGTTGCAACAAAGAGGTGTATTGAGAGTTCTGTCAATTCTTTCTTCAACTCTGCAATCAATTCAGATCCACTTCCAGTTAAACATTTTAGTCCTTTCTTACTTGTTATCTTAGTGCCAACCTTTCTTGTTATAGTATCCCATTTGTACCAGGTCAATGTACATTTTTCATCACATACCTGTTTTACCAATTCATTTAACATGCTTACACCGCAGCCAGAGCAAGCCCTATAGATGCATTCCCTCTTATGGTACAAGGCACCATTAGGTTTGGGACATAATGTCTTATTAACTGCTTCATACTTCTTTTCTGGAAAACTTTTTATCTTATGCTTCAGAGTTTTTATTTTCAAAGAAACATTGGCACAGTATTCACAGATACATTGTTGTAAAGGTGTATTACTGTATGTCTTTACATTTGATGGTTTTAAGGAGCAAAACTTGCTAAATCCAATATGAGTATCTTGGTTCTGCTCCAAAAAATCTCTATGTGTTTGTTTTAAAGTCTTTTCTAATGTATAAACATTTTTTCCTTTGATTACTTTGCTAATATCAGGTAATACTGTTGATGCCTCCGGTCTCATATAAAAATCTTTGACCTTTTCCAAAACTGTTTCCTCAATTGCATCTTTTCTTGTAATCCACACTTCAGTATTCAGTTTTGAAACTTTTTGCAAATAATTATATCGAATTCCGGTTTCTCTGCTCATTTGCCTTAAATTAACATAAGAATCTTTCAGTATGCCTGGTAAACTGTTTCCCTTCTTTCTTCTGATTTTGTTTCATTCTGTGAGCTATTTGTTTAATTGTATCATTCTGTTTGACACCTTCATATAAATTTGCCAAGGCTGCTTTTTTCTTTGGTGATGCTTTTGTTATAAGTTTACTAACGATGCCTGCATACCTTTTTGGATCTTTAGGAATGTATTTTTTGGCTCTTGAAAAGGCTTTGCGTTCTGCCTCTGGTGTAAAGATACGGACTGATTCATTTTCATCAGTGATTGTCGGGGTTAAATCACCATTAAGGACTTTCTTACTCTCCATCTTTCTTTTTCTGTCATATTCTTTAATACGTCTCTTCTTTGTGCATGTAACCTGCTTCTTGAATCTTGCTTCTTTTTTCGCCAATACTCTCTTTGATTTGCTACCTCTCTTCTGGTCTTTATATTAGCTTTTCTACTTAATGGGACGGTTGACCCATATTTTTCTTTCATTCTGTCTCTATATTGTTTTGCTCTGATCCTTGCCTTTTCTCTGTCTACATCTTTTTGTTCCTCATTTCTGTTTTTTCTGTAGTTCTTAGATCTTTTCTTGTTTTCTTCAAGATATCTGTAATTAGTTAACAAAAAATATTTAAACAATGTGTTGATCCTATTGTAATAAATATTTGAATTATAATACATATTGGACTCAACATATATATATATTTACAATACACATTCATAAAAGTGTAAGGGCTGTTATTAGTGCAAATGAGTTATATTAAGGGTATTAAAATCACAAAAAAATAAAATGCTGCAAATATTGTTGATGACTTTGGCACATATATGACATGTTAGAATGTCAAGAATTTAATATAACAGCTAATTTTTAGTTACAACATGTCAACTGTGGATTTGGCAGCAACCATATCCAACATTGTCCAATGAAAATCTTGTTACATAATAATTGCATGAGAATAATATTTATATTCAAAGAAAACTGATTCAGAAGCCAAAGTGACTTAAATGATTATTCTGTACAACTTTTCCCTGTGTTTTATATTGGAAAAACTTACTTCTTAAATCTGTCTTTGTCAAGTTTTAATGAGTCTCTGTATTCTTTTTGTCGTTCTGCATTTGTTTTCTTTTTTTTCTGGACAGATGGTGGTCTCACTCTCAAATTAAATCTACAATAATAGTTAAAAATTATGTTAATATTCAATACATTAATGTTATCTTTATCAATAGATAAAACATAAATTAATAAATAAATTAGTTGTATTTACTGTCTTCTGATTGGTTGAAAGTATTAGTTTTATTTTCAATGTTGTCAATTTTTATGCCGAATACAAATAAATTTCATATTTCAAGACACTATACCTATATCATGTATATTGTTTTTACACTGTAATCGATAAAAAAAAATATATTTATAGAATAACTAATGGAAGAATTCAAATAGAGAAAAATATTCAACGAATGACCAAAACACATTAAATCACGAATACGTGTAGCGCACGAGTTAATTATCAGTGTTGTTCGGTCACGAGTTGAATATTTTTCGATATTTGAATTCTTTAATTAGTTATTCTTTTTATTACATTGACAAATGGCCTTTTTAACGAAATTAATATAAAACATGTAAGGAACTATATCTTTTTTCTACGCATTCACAATTTGTTTTGATCCGCCGTTATCGACGTCTTGACAACGCCTATTGTTGTATGACGCCAGAGAGTGAAATAACCACGTTTATTTCACATGTGAAATTATAGGTTTTTATTTAACTGCGAAATCAATGTAATTCATTGCAACCATTTTAATAAGTAACAAATATTGTTAAAAAAAGAATTTGAAATTTCCCTCTTGGGGTACCATTTTGGGGTAATTCCCTATGACTGCAGTCCAGGCGGTAAGACATAGACATTTTTATATGTATAGCTTTATCTGTATAGTAAAATAGCTGATTGCAGTATAAAATTAGCTACCATGAGACAAAAACAAGTCATTGACATTTACCGTGAATCCCTATGTATACTTGTACAAATTTTCCAAAAACTATCAGAACTTTTTGTAAAACTGATTAAACTTCATATTACTACAAGTTATACTATTAAATCAGAACTTTAAAGAATTGACAATAACTATGTAAAAATGACATGACAAATATTGCATCTGTTTAACACTAATTATTCTCAAAATAATATATATAAAACATATAAAATGTTGTCATGATTTTTTTTGGTTTTAATTCGAATAAGTGTTGATTATTAGCACAGTTGGTTGTTGGCAAGTTTCAACTGACAAATTAAACAATAACATATGTTATTATGACATGTCAAACATTACACTTGTTTGACACTTATTATTTTATATTTAATCAAAATAAAAACAATGAAAATTATGTCATATATTTTAGTTATTAATCAAATAAGTTCTAATGATCAGATAATCAGCACATTAAAGAATTTACATCACGATTCTTATAATAAGTTTCATCTGACAGTAACATGTGTTATTATGACACGTCAAACATTGCATATGTTTGACACTTATTCTTTTAAATAATCAAAATAAAAACAACAAACAATGTTGTCATGATATTTTTGTTATAAATCAAATAATTTCTTATAATCAGCACTTTAGAGAATTTACAACATGGGTCTTATGACAAGTTTCATCTGACAATAACATATGTTATAATGACATGTCAAACATTGCATCTGTATGACAATTATTGTTACTGCATTTAATCAAAATAAAAACATTTAGAATATTGTCATGATTAATTGGTTTACTGTTTCTTGTTTCACAAGCTTGTATTGACATGTTATCCATCTTATCTAGCAATATTCCATCAAATTATTATAACATATGTTATGATGGACAACTTCTGAAGCTAGTCTTTTTTCAGTCAATCATCACACAAGTTTTTCAGAATCCATTGTTCCCAAAAGTTGGTTAAAAGAAGATCAACCAGTGACTGATTATTTTAACAAATATTAAATGTTTAGATAATGTGTAAAAGAGAATATATTTTTCTATCAATTAACTTTATAATCCTGACTTCACTACATATGTGATGTTTGACATGCTGTTTATGTTATTTGAATCAGGTCAAACATATTGTTTGTTACACTATTCAAAAAAACATTACTTGATTTTCAAATGAAGTACATTTTGCATTTGCAATTTTAGCAATAATGACAATGGATGAAACTACAACATTCCAATACAGCATTTCTTTTTAATTTAAGTCCCAAATTATTTAATTTTGAACATACAACATGATTGACTGTTACTCCGTCATACTTTTAGTCGTCAATCGTTACAAAAGTTATAAATTGTCCGTACGAGGTCAGGACCGGGCAGCTGATTCTTGCAAGCAAATGGGTCGTGTTTTTGGAATCGTTTGCCGCCTCATTGTTAAATCATTATATAAATTATAGTACATCACCTTAAACTCATATTCGGGGAATGGTAACATACGTAATTTTATTCATTTTCGTGACGACAAGCATTATTTATTGACGGAAAAACTTACCTGGGTATAATTCTGCCGTTCTCCATACTTAATCTGCGTTGCGTAGTACGTCATCGGTTTTTGTCTTTTGAATGAATATGTCTAAAGACCGAAAACCTTGATCTGTCGTAAATAATGTAAAACACAACGGTTTTCATAACGTTACGTGATGAAGCTCAAAATTGACGGAATTTCTCAGATAACGATTGAAACCCAAGTTTTAATGAAACAAATGACAGAATTTGTATTTATTCCACTGTTTTAACAAATAACAATATCATTCTTTTAAAAAATATATCTTTTGCATTCATTGACACAAAACCTTCAATTACTAGGATCAGGTTCATTTGACCCTTTCTTTGACGGAATAACATAACGTACGTTAGACATTTTTCAAGTCTTCCTGCTACTCAAATAGGCAATAAAATGATGTGAACACATTATTTTATGAAATTTTATTTATAACACAACATCAATATAATCAATTTCAATGGTTAAATCCTTTAAAAAGTTGTTTTTATTCAATTTCACTATATACATGCAATAATGTCACAATTTTGGTGTGTACAATTAATGGCATCCAGAGATATAAATGGCTAGATTTTTTTTAACGAGTTGTCAATGAATCATATATTGTTTTAAATGTCTCTCTATGATGTCTTCTTTCTAAAAAGCACCTATATGAAAACATCAAGTTTCTCAATAAAATATCATAGGTGTTTCAAATGAACATATGTATTGACCCTCTTTACTGTGGAAACAGTCATATGGCACCGACAACTTCGTTGTGGGGGCCATAAAAATCAGAATTATTCAAATTTAACCTGAAATAATTATTAAAACTGCATATG
Source organism: Mytilus galloprovincialis (assembly GCF_965363235.1). Classification (NCBI taxonomy): domain Eukaryota; kingdom Metazoa; phylum Mollusca; class Bivalvia; order Mytilida; family Mytilidae; genus Mytilus; species Mytilus galloprovincialis. The sequence continues at coordinate 73,363,520 of NC_134845.1, read as the reverse complement.
TTACAACTTTTATCATCTATCAATGAGTGATTAAAGCTGAAATTAAATAATAAAATAGATTTACCATACTTGGTCTACTGAGTGGAGTGGTCTATTCCGTAATAAATAATAAAATAGATTTACCATACTTGGTCTACTGAGTGGAGTGATCTACTCCGTAATAAATAATAAAATAGATTTACCATACTTGGTCTACTGAGTGGAGTGGTCTATTCCGTAATAAATAATAAAATAGATTTACCATACTTGGTCTACTGAGTGGAGTGCGTGGCTTTGATACATTATCTCCTTCCTTTATCTCACCAGGTTCTACTTCAGTGTCAGCCATGATTATTTTACCAACAGTTATTATAAATCTTAGTGATAATAAGGCATTTGGGTAGGGGCTGTAGGCTTCTTGACATTCAGATAAACCTGAGAAAAATAAAAATCAAATGATTAATCATTATTATGTAATTATGTATTTATTCAGAAAATTTCTCTGCAACTTTAACTTTCAATATCATAAATAGACAGTATATTGTATGGATAGTCAAGTGCTATTTTTCTTTTTTCTCCTTGAATTAACTTGTAATTTTGATGTGATAGCAGTTGACCTTTTTAAATTATCGTTCCTCATGCAAAAGCCCCAAAATAGACCTAGATTCCCATTTACCGTTTAAAATCATGTTTCAAACTTTTACAATCAATTAAAGGATAGAGAATGTTTAAATTTGAGGAGGATAATGAGTTAGTATAAAAGCGTAAATTTGATCTTCCAAAAACAATAATCAGTAAAATACAGAATACAAATTAGAAAACTTACAGGTCAGGAGGGCCCTTATTTACACATTTGCGTGAGACACAGAAACAAATGATGTAAACTGATGCAAACATATTATACAATTCATTGGGTATACATTTTGGTCAATTTTGCCAATCCAAAACATTTAAGGATGTAATTATGAAAATATGAAGTTTCGATAATAAAAAAATTCAGATCCAGTTTCATTAGTTTCTTCAAATATTAACTCTCTTCTATTTGCAGATGATCTTCTTTTAATATCTGAAACTAAAGAGGGATTACAAAATAGTTTAAACAATTTAAGTGCTTTTTGTGATCATTGAAAACGGAGTGTAAATGTAAATAAAACTAAAACTCTGATTTTAAAGCAAAACTGTTCCAAAACAGCTAACTCATTTGCAACATACAAAGATATTCCAATATCAGACACAAATGAGTATAATTTTTTAGGAATGTTGATTAAAAATAATGAAAATCTTTCGCACAGTACTATAGATCTAACAAAAAAAGCTAAATAAGTTCTCTTTGCGATGAAGTCATATACCAGTCCATTGAATAATATACCAGTTAAAGTTGCAAATAATCTCTTTGATTCATTAGTTAAACCAATAGCTTTATATAACTCAGAAGTTACATTTTTTAGACTCCTATATAACATATTTTAGAGCCAAAAAAAAGAGCAAATAACTCTGGAAAACAATTGGCCCCTTTTATTTCATTGATAAAACACCTATAGAAAAGTTACACCTACAGTTTTGTAAATATACACTAGCTTGGTATAAGAAAAACTTCATCAAATTTAGGTGCAAGAGCTGATATGGGGAGACTTCCTCTAGAACTTAATATTAAATTTCAATCTATATTGTATCTTATTAGATAATATTCTGATGAAATTAATCGTCTCTTAAAAGAATCCTTTATTTTGTCTCAAAACTTAGACTCGGCAGGAATTTATTCTTGGTTCTCATATGTAAAACATATAGTAGAAGAAACTGGTATGGATTTGGACACTTTGAAAGCATATTCCTCACAAAAGATAACTAAAAATATAAGAGAACAAATTAAATTAAAATTGAAGCATTTTTAGGAAAAACTAGTAAATGATAAACTATCAGATATAAAGGATAACAGCAAACTCACTACTTATAAACATGTAAAAATAAATAATACAGAAGAAAAATATTTAACTTGCTCAAAACTTGAATTCAGAAAACTGATAATTTTTTTTAGATTAAGTGACCATAATTTATTAATAGAAAAGGGAAGATACCTTAAAATACCAAGAGAAGAAAGATTAGGCAAAAACTGTAAACAAATTGAAGATGAAATTCATTTCTTTTTATAATGTAATAGAAACCATAATAATAGAAAAGTTTATTTTGATCTTTTGATAAATGAGAATATCCACTTTATAAATTTAAATGACATAGATAAAATAACATATATACTCAATCCAATTTCACACATTCAGGTAAATAAGCTAGGATCCTTTTTAAAACAGTCTATTGAACTGAGGATAGGGGACTCTTCAAATATTTACTTTTATTGTGTATATTAATGATCTTGTTGTTATTTTTTATTTTCATTTTGTTATGTTGTGTCACATACTATAAATATGTAGTTTTATGGCAATAAAGATTTGAATTGAATTGATAATATCTTAGAACTACAAATTCTTTTATCTTTTTAGAAATAATTTAGAAAATAGAGGTGGATGGATATTTTTTGACACAGGATAACTTTAGAATAAATATCTTCATTATCATTCCTATAAATCAATTTTATTGAAATCCAAGCATTAAGAGACCATTTTAAAAATTAAATAACAAAAACTGATTGGGCAATTTTCCCCAAAGAATAATTTGCACATCCACATTTTATGTACCACTGTTCTGAATTTCATTGGAGTCACACTTATACTAAGAAATACAAGAGTGCACACGCTGAAATGTCTCGCCTTCTTTACTTATCATTGATATTATGTTGATAGTCCTAAACATAAAGCTTTATTACAACTTTCACATAAACTTAACATTAACAAAGAAAACAAAACATTGACCAATGAACCATGCAAAATGAGGTCAAGGTCAGATGAACCATTCCAGGCAGACATGTACTGCTAACAATTCTTCCATACAACACAGAGATGACCTATTGCTTATAGTTTGAAAAACAGATCAAAACACAAAAACTTAACACTGAGCAATAAACTGAAAATGAGATCAAGGTCAAATAAAACCTGCACAACTTATGTTTCCATACACCAAATATAGTTGACCTATTGAATATAGTATTAGAAAAAAAGACCAAACTCAAAAACTTAACTTTGACCACTGAACCATGAAAATGAGGTCAAGGTCAGATGACACCTGCCAGTTAGACATGTACACCTTACAATCATTTCATACACCAAATATAGTAGATATATTGCAAACAGTATAAGAAAAACAGACCAAAACACAAAAACTTAACTTTGACCACTGAAATATGAAAATGAGGTCAAGATCAGATGACATGTGCCAGTTGGACTTGTACACCTTACAGTCCTTCCATACACCGAATATACTAGAACAACTATTGCTTATAGTATCTGAGATATCGACTTGACCACCAAAACTTAACCTTGTTCAATGATCCATGAAATGAGGTCGTGGTCAAGTGAAAACTGTCTGACAGGCATGAGGATTTTGCAAGGTACGTACATACATAATATAGTTATCCTATTACTTATAATAAGAGAGAATTCAACACTTCAAATAATCTTAACTTTTTTTTCAAGTAGTCACTGAACCATGAAAATGAGGTCGAGGACATTAGACATGTGACTGACGGAAACTTCGTAACATGAGGCAATCTGGTCTCCCAGCTTCTAAAAAATAAAGCTTTTTTAAAAGAGGTCAGCTAACGCACCAGCTGCCATAGCCGCAACACTATCCCTATGTCGAGCTTTCTGCGACAAAAGTCGCAGGCTCAACAAAAATCACATTGAAATGTAAAAAAATAATTTATAGTAAAAAGACTTACCATCTAAGTATGTAAAGAGTCTGTTTTTAAACTCGTTTTGTCCTTGGAGTTGTCCTGCCATGTGATGGTAAAACAATCGGGTGAAAGCCAGCTGTCCCATCTGTAATTAAATGATTCAAATAAAGTTATTGTCAAATACTTAAATGCATGGGGTTCCAATTTTCATGGTTTACAGTGTACATGGATGGCTTTATCCATGCATTTAAGTATCTAACGAAATATAACACCTGTTGTACAGTTCCAGACATAGAAACATCCCTATGTAGGTTTGACTACATGCATATATATATTGTAACGAAATGGGGGTCCCTTGAAATGGAACTTGTTAAATGTTAAATGGATTACCTAAGTATAAATACGGTGGAGAAAACGGATAAAACTTCAGTACGACTTTACCCTGGGCAAGTAACACAAGTGAGAAACGTTATCTTTTTACATTGAATTCAATTTACCATTTGCCGATTACCAAGCTTTAGTTCGTAAACTTTCGAGTATTTATATTTCCGCTATCCATTTTCTTTACGATATTCTAATAAAGTAAGGTATTTATTTATTAGACTAGAATACTGTTAAGTTATATACTATTTGTATGCATTGTAGATATTTAGCGCATCTTAAAGATAATACAAGTTGATTTTTATTTAACGAGTCTGTTATTCTTACAAAAACCTTAACAGAACCAAACTAAGATCTACCAGAATACCACTAAGTACCACAAAACCTATACAGAACCAACCTAGACTTATTAAGAAGGGATATAATTACGATACTGTTGTCAAGTCATTAAAGATTGCATATTTTGGCGTTAATATTGAGTCACTGGTAAGGTCTTTGCATCGGAACTAAACACATTTATTCTAAAAACAGTTGTTGGCATGACACGGGTTATATTCTTCTCATATATGTTATGAAGGTATGATACTAAACCCCTAACGGGAAGGATTGTGCCTGATGTTCATATGATGAAATCATAATCTTTCAGTCAGTTTAATTGAAGTCTGGAGCTGGCATGTCAGTTAACTGCTAGTAGTCTGTTGTTATTTATGTATTATTGTCATTTTGTTTATTTTCTTTGGTTACATCTTCTGACATCAGACTCGGATTATTCTTGAACTGAATTTTAATGTGCGTATTGTTATGCGTTTACTTTACTACATTGGTTAGAGGTATAGGGGGAGGGTTGAGATCTCACAAACATGTTTAACCCCGCCGCATTTTTGCGCCTGTCCCAAGTCAGGAGCCTCTGGCCTTTGTTAGTCTTGTATTCTTTTAATTTTAGTTTCTTGTGTACAATTTGGAAATTAGTATGGCGTTCATTATCACTGGACTAGTATATATTTGTTTAGGGGCCAGCTGAAGGACGCCTCCGGGTGCGGGAATTTCTCGCTACATTGAAGACCTGTTGGTGACCCTCTGCTGTTGTTTTTTATTTGGTCGGGTTGTTGTCTCTTTGACATATTCCCCATTTCCATTCTCAATTTTATTAGATCTACCGGAATACCGCAAAGTACCACGATACCAGAGTACCACGCTACCAAAGAAGGGTCGCCAGTTATAACTTCAGTTCATATATACTTATCCATGATATAAAACACATTCTTATAGCAAAACACTAAGGATTACACAATTTTAGTTTAACATCAAAGCCTGACCGCTCGGTTTTCGTTACAATATATATATATATATATATACGATCATATAAGCAAAAGCAGAAAAGTATGAGCTAAATATACATTTTTTTTTGTACAACTTCATACAAGATTTAATCCATTAAATCTTTAAACAAAAGTGCACAAGCTGAAATGTCTAACCTTCTTTACAAATCATTAATATTATGTTACATTGTATTATGACGGAAACTTCATAACATGAGGCATCTATATACAAAGTATGAAGCATCCATGTCTTCCACCTTCTAAAATATAAAGCTTTTAAGAAGTTAGCTAACACCACTGCCTCAGCCGCCTGATCACTATCCCTATGTCAAGCTTTCTGCGACAAAAGTCGCAGGCTCGCCAAAAAACTCAAATGTAGGACTGTTAACCTTTTAATTCTCATGAGAAATGAGTTTTGAACGATGAAGTAAGATTTCTGGTGATGATATGCAATTAAGTTGTTTTTCCATAATTCTCATAGGAAAAAAAATAATTTCTTCTTGAGCTTGCTTTTCATGTAAATAATTAATTTTACAATTCAAAGTACATTTGTGGCATTTTCTTAACTGTAACTGTTTCAGTCACATGACATTTTTCATGGCCCAATTAACACTTGTGATAATTGTTAATCTGTTGATCATTTGATCTCAAGTCAAAAAGTGTCAACTTTTGATTACATATGGATAAAACAACCTCAATATTTACTCTGCATTTTCCTTCAATTGAAAAATATTATGAATTTTGTTAGTAATAAAAAATGAACAAGAGGGTGAAAATGAACACCTTATATTTATCAATGTCCAAAAAATCATTATAAAACAACATTTGATTAATATCACTTATATTTGTTTCTGATGTCTTCAAATTCATCATTCAATTTTTTCTTCAGAAAACTAAACTCCACGAATTTAACTTTTAACTTCTACTGAAGCCACGAAAATTAATACCCATGAATAAAAATATGTTTCCTTCAAATGTTATATAACAAGAGAAAGGAGTAAAGTTTGAATTGTCTTTTTTAAATAAGATGACTGTTATGTCTATAAGGATACCTCCATATATGAAATTGTGTCCACTTAACCCTAGATAAAACACTAAACTTAAGTCAGCTTTAAAAGTAGGAATGTATACAGAATCTGTCAAAAAATCTATTTCTGCATTGCACAATAAAGGTAATTTTATCCCATGATGGAACTTAGAGATCCTATCATATTCTACTTTGTTTACACAGCTAACAATTCTTTGAAACAATTTTCAAAGCAGGAAACAAGGCTTGATTTATGTCATTAATCAACATGATCAATGGAGGAAAAACAACTCAGTAAGCAAAGTCTAGATTGCTAGGACATTAAACTTTGAGCCCCTCACATTTTTTGGAAAATTGGGTAAAGAATTAATTTAAGGTTAATATATATCTAGTAAATAATTATTGACTACATTTTTTTACATTTATAGTTAGTCATAAATCCATGAAGTTTGGGACTTGAAAGTAAATGGAATCTAGGTTTAACAAGTCCAGGGATTTGTCCTTCACTAAAAGGTTGTAGTTTCTGATATTTAATGACACACAGATTTATTATTTTTATTTTGTATTTCATCAGCTGTACTGATTCATTTCTTTAGAATTCATAAATATACATATGAATAAATTATAGATTTTTTACTTTGATTTCGTGAATAATTTGACATCAGATTCTTTTCTTAAAGTATTCAAACAACTAAGGGGTAAAATGCCATGACATGTTACCTTTAAAAGTTTAATTTCTCCAGTCCTAAGATATGGTTGATGAACAGCATCTGTCCTGAGCCAGTATAACATTGTCTCTGCCAGGAAAAACAAAGCTGGGATGTGGAATCTCTCTAGAGGTGACTGGTCAAGTGTGGTTATCAATACATCTAGACATTCTACAATTCAAATATAATATTATGATAAGTGATTTATACTGATGTGGAATCTCTCTAGAGGTGACTGGTCAAGTGTGGTTATCAATACATCTAGACATTCTACAATTCAAATATAATATTATGATAAGTGATTTATACTGATGTGGAATCTCTCTAGAGGTGACTGGTCAAGTGTGGTTATCAATACATCTAGACATTCTACAATTCAAATATAATATTATGATAAGTGATTTATACTGATGTGGAATCTCTCTAGAGGTGACTGGTCAAGTGTGGTTATCAACATCTAGACATTCTACAATTCAAATATAATATTATGATAAGTGATTTATACTGATGTGGAATCTCTCTAGAGGTGACTGGTCAAGTGTGGTTATCAATACATCTAGACATTCTACAATTCAAATATAATATTATGATAAGTGATTTATACTGATGTGGAATCTCTCTAGAGGTGACTGGTCAAGTGTGGTTATCAATACATCTAGACATTCTACAATTCAAATATAATATTATGATAAGTGATTTATACTGATGTGGAATCTCTCTAGAGGTGACTGGTCAAGTGTGGTTATCAATACATCTAGACATTCTACAATTCAAATATAATATTATGATAAGTGATTTATACTGATGTGGAATCTCTCTAGAGGTGACTGGTCAAGTGTGGTTATCAACATCTAGACATTCTACAATTCAAATATAATATTATGATAAGTGATTTATACTGATGTGGAATCTCTCTAGAGGTGACTGGTCAAGTGTGGTTATCAATACATCTAGACATTCTACAATTCAAATATAATATTATGATAAGTGATTAATACTGATGTGGAATCTCTCTAGAGGTGACTGGTCAAGTGTGGTTATCAATACATCTAGACATTCTACAATTCAAATATAATATTATGATAAGTGATTTATACTGATGTGGAATCTCTCTAGAGGTGACTGGTCAAGTGTGGTTATCAACATCTAGACATTCTACAATTCAAATATAATATTATGATAAGTGATTTATACTGATGTGGAATCTCTCTAGAGGTGACTGGTCAAGTGTGGTTATCAATACATCTAGACATTCTACAATTCAAATATAATATTATGATAAGTGATTTATACTGATGTGGAATCTCTCTAGAGGTGACTGGTCAAGTGTGGTTATCAATACATCTAGACATTCTACAATTCAAATATAATATTATGATAAGTGATTTATACTGATGTGGAATCTCTCTAGAGGTGACTGGTCAAGTGTGGTTATCAATACATCTAGACATTCTACAATTCAAATATAATATTATGATAAGTGATTTATACTGATGTGGAATCTCTCTAGAGGTGACTGGTCAAGTGTGGTTTTCAATACATCTAGACATTCTACAATTCAAATATAATATTATGATAAGTGATTTATACTGATGTGGAATCTCTCTAGAGGTGACTGGTCAAGTGTGGTTATCAACATCTAGACATTCTACAATTCAAATATAATATTATGATAAGTGATTTATACTGATGTGGAATCTCTCTAGAGGTGACTGGTCAAGTGTGGTTATCAATACATCTAGACATTCTACAATTCAAATATAATATTATGATAAGTGATTTATACTGATGTGGAATCTCTCTAGAGGTGACTGGTCAAGTGTGGTTATCAACATCTAGACATTCTACAATTCAAATATAATATTATGATAAGTGATTTATACTGATGTGGAATCTCTCTAGAGGTGACTGGTCAAGTGTGGTTATCAATACATCTAGACATTCTACAATTCAAATATAATATTATGATAAGTGATTTATACTGATGTGGAATCTCTCTAGAGGTGACTGGTCAAGTGTGGTTATCAACATCTAGACATTCTACAATTCAAATATAATATTATGATAAGTGATTTATACTGATGTGGAATCTCTCTAGAGGTGACTGGTCAAGTGTGGTTATCAATACATCTAGACATTCTACAATTCAAATATAATATTATGATAAGTGATTTATACTGATGTGGAATCTCTCTAGAGGTGACTGGTCAAGTGTGGTTATCAATACATCTAGACATTCTACAATTCAAATATAATATTATGATAAGTGATTTATACTGATGTGGAATCTCTCTAGAGGTGACTGGTCAAGTGTGGTTATCAATACATCTAGACATTCTACAATTCAAATATAATATTATGATAAGTGATTTATACTGATGTGGAATCTCTCTAGAGGTGACTGGTCAAGTGTGGTTATCAACATCTAGACATTCTACAATTCAAATATAATATTATGATAAGTGATTTATACTGATGTGGAATCTCTCTAGAGGTGACTGGTCAAGTGTGGTTATCAATACATCTAGACATTCTACAATTCAAATATAATATTATGATAAGTGATTTATACTGATGTGGAATCTCTCTAGAGGTGACTGGTCAAGTGTGGTTATCAATACATCTAGACATTCTACAATTCAAATATAATATTATGATAAGTGATTTATACTGATGTGGAATCTCTCTAGAGGTGACTGGTCAAGTGTGGTTATCAATACATCTAGACATTCTACAATTCAAATATAATATTATGATAAGTGATTTATACTGATGTGGAATCTCTCTAGAGGTGACCGGTCAAGTGTGGTTATCAACATCTAGACATTCTACAATTCAAATATAATATTATGATAAGTGATTTATACTGATGTGGAATCTCTCTAGAGGTGACTGGTCAAGTGTGGTTATCAATACATCTAGACATTCTACAATTCAAATATAATATTATGATAAGTGATTTATACTGATGTGGAATCTCTCTAGAGGTGACTGGTCAAGTGTGGTTATCAACATCTAGACATTCTACAATTCAAGTATAATATTATGATAAGTGATTTATACTGATGTGGAATCTCTCTAGAGGTGACTGGTCAAGTGTGGTTATCAATACATCTAGACATTCTACAATTCAAATATAATATTATGATAAGTGATTTATACTGATGTGGAATCTCTCTAGAGGTGACTGGTCAAGTGTGGTTATCAATACATCTAGACATTCTACAATTCAAATATATTATTATGATAAGTGATTTATACTGATGTGGAATCTCTCTAGAGGTGACTGGTCAAGTGTGGTTATCAATACATCTAGACATTCTACAATTCAAATATAATATTATGATAAGTGATTTATACTGATGTGGAATCTCTCTAGAGGTGACTGGTCAAGTGTGGTTATCAATACATCTAGACATTCTAAAATTCAAATATAATATTATGATAAGTGATTTATACTGATGTGGAATCTCTCTAGAGGTGACTGGTCAAGTGTGGTTATCAACATCTAGACATTCTACGATTCAAATATAATATTATGATAAGTGATTTATACTGATGTGGAATCTCTCTAGAGGTGACTGGTCAAGTGTGGTTATCAATACATCTAGACATTCTACAATTCAAATATAATATTATGATAAGTGATTTATACTGATGTGGAATCTCTCTAGAGGTGACTGGTCAAGTGTGGTTATCAATACATCTAGACATTCTACAATTCAAATATAATATTATGATAAGTGATTTATACTGATGTGGAATCTCTTTAGAGGTGACTGGTCAAGTGTGGTTATCAATACATCTAGACATTCTACAATTCAAATATAATATTATGATAAGTGATTTATACTGATGTGGAATCTCTCTAGAGGTGACCGGTCAAGTGTGGTTATCAACATCTAGACATTCTACAATTCAAATATAATATTATGATAAGTGATTTATACTGATGTGGAATCTCTCTAGAGGTGACTGGTCTAGTGTGGTTATCAATACATCTAGACATTCTACAATTTAAATATAATATTATGATAAGTGATTTATACTGATGTGGAATCTCTCTAGAGGTGACTGGTCAAGTGTGGTTATCAATACATCTAGACATTCTACAATTCAAATATAATATTATGATAAGTGATTTATACTGATGTGGAATCTCTCTAGAGGTGACTGGTCAAGTGTGGTTATCAACATCTAGACATTCTACAATTCAAATATAATATTATGATAAGTGATTTATACTGATGTGGAATCTCTCTAGAGGTGACTGGTCAAGTGTGGTTATCAATACATCTAGACATTCTACAATTCAAATATAATATTATGATAAGTGATTTATACTGATGTGGAATCTCTCTAGAGGTGACTGGTCAAGTGTGGTTATCAATACATCTAGACATTCTACAATTCAAATATAATATTATGATAAGTGATTTATACTGATGTGGAATCTCTCTAGAGGTGACTGGTCAAGTGTGGTTATCAACATCTAGACATTCTACAATTCAAATATAATATTATGATAAGTGATTTATACTGATGTGGAATCTCTCTAGAGGTGACCGGTCAAGTGTGGTTATCAATACATCTAGACATTCTACAATTCAAATATAATATTATGATAAGTGATTTATACTGATGTGGAATCTCTCTAGAGGTGACTGGTCAAGTGTGGTTATCAACATCTAGACATTCTACAATTCAAATATAATATTATGATAAGTGATTTATACTGATGTGGAATCTCTCTAGAGGTGACTGGTCAAGTGTGGTTATCAACATCTAGACATTCTACAATTCAAATATAATATTATGATAAGTGATTTATACTGATGTGGAATCTCTCTAGAGGTGACTGGTCTAGTGTGGTTATCAATACATCTAGACATTCTACAATTTAAATATAATATTATGATAAGTGATTTATACTGACACAGAATTTCAGGATAAGCCTTTAACCAGTATACATGTAATAAATAGAGAATAATACATGGCAAAATCGGTATCATATGTCGTATCATCCCGAGACATCAATAACAGCCCAAGGGCCTTTAGGCCCGAGGGATGATATTGGTCGAGGGTGATACGGCATGTGATACGGATTTTGCCATGTATCATATGCTTTATCATATATTTCAACAGAAGAGTATTATATTATATGAACTGTTTTCTGATCCATAGCACTGGGTTACCTTCAGTTCTACTTTTGTCTTGTTTCAAAGGCCTTAAAAGTCCTGCTCAATTACTTATCCGAGGCACATGGGTTATCTTACAATTTGCGTGCTGTTGTTTTAAAAATATTTTGTTTATTATTGTATTTATTTGTGTGTTTTGTATTTTATTTGGTTGCATTTAGTGTGCCAAAAAATATGAAAACTTGACGTTCGTGACGTCACATACAATATGAAAACTTGACGTTCGTGACATCACATACCAAACAATTACGTCATTGAAAAATTGACATATTTTGAGGAAAATTTTTCTTAAGCAAAAAAAAAAAAAAGTAGGGGTGTGATAAAGGGTATGCGATAAAGGGTGCGCATCAAAGTTGCTCGATATTGATTAAACAGCAGGCTATTTATCAAATAAGCAAAACTACTGTATTTACTACTAAACATATGACAAATTACAATACTGGATAAATAATTTCAGGATAAGCCTTTAACCAGTATAATAAATCACAATACTGGATAAATAATTTCAGGATAACCCTTTAACCAGTATAATAAATCACAATACTGGATAAATAATTTCAGGATAAGCCTTTAACCAGTATAAAAATAAATCGCAATACCGGATAAGCCTTTAACCACTTACCAGTATAATAAATCACAATACTGGATAAGCCGTTAACCATTATAATAAATCACAATACTGGATAAGCCTTTAACCATTATAATAAATTACTGGATAAATAGTAATAAATACCACTAACCTGAGGGCATTCAAAATTTAACCACAATTCTAACAGGTACAATATCATCTGATTCAGAGGATTTGTTTATAATTGATAAACAAAAAGAATAATTAAGATGAATATTTTCAACATGTTCTTGTAATAAATAAACTCTTCTGTATAACCAAGATTAAAAATTTGTTATACAGAAGCGCATTAAGTTTGTCTAATATATTTTTTCACTGAAGTAAATATGTATCTTTTCATCTATAAAACTCTCTCTTCAATCTTTAAAATACTGTAGAAACATTAATTTTCATAGGGATTTAATTTCGTGGTTTCCAGCATATGGAATTGACAATATATGAAGGTTAAATTTTTGCGGGGGTTTTAATTTTGTGAAATAAACAAAATTAAATCCTCCACAAAAGTTTCTGCTTTTACAGTAGTCTTTTTCTCATAAATATCATTTTACCTTCTTTTCATATCAACTTTAACTGATTTTTAAGAGTTATTATTTACGAAAAAAAGGTGTAAATAATACTCATATAAGATGTACATCTTTATTGGTTTTATTAAATGGTCTTTTACGTCCTTTTTGTTAGTCCTTGCTGGTTTCTATACAATATATCATTCCTTACAAAACCAAGAATATATATCTTGTAAATGTTTGACCTTGTTTGGTAATGATGGTACATCTGTATTTAATTTATATGCATCTGAGTTCTCTTGATTAAAGTGATGTTAGGAGTGACATATTGTATGGACACCAGCAAGACTTCTTAATAAGATTTTAGAAAATGTCTCTGTGCAAGTTAATGCAAAATAATATGTAATGTCAAATGTTTTAAACCTTCAATACAATAGATGTGTGGTATGACCTTGTGAACTTACCTTCCTGTATTTTGCCCTTACACTGAGCCAACTGAGCTAGCTCAGTCCAGGCCATTGGTAAATTTACATATTGTCCTAATCCATTAAGCCGCAAACCGGATCTTCTCTGAAATTGAATAAGAGTTATGCAAAATATTTTTATTTTTTTTATAACAGTCATTGGTAAATCATTGACTAAGTACTTGTAAACAAAAGGGGAAATATAATAAGTGTCACTTAATGTTGCCTTATAATGTTTAATAAAGGCTATATTGAGAAAAGCATTATAATGGGCCATGTCCGACATGTGCCAAGCAACATGAAAATGACTAAACTTAGAATTTACAATTTTTACACTTCATTTGAGGTCTCATTATAAAATACTTGCATACAAATTTGTTCATCTTTGGTAAAGTGAAGTTAAGCAATTGAGGTTATATCCAATTTGTACACCCTGCTATCACCACTGTCAGATGAAACCTTTTACCTGTACCTTCTCTGAAAGATCAGTGCAGACAAACAATTGCAACATAAACAAAAAAGGAATGTTAATACAAGCACTGACACCGACAGGTCAAAATGAATAAACATGTATTGTATTCTTCTTTGATAAAACAAATGCACTGTCCCAGGTTAGAGGAGGGTTGGGATCCTGCTAACATGTTTAACCCATCCACATTATTTATGTATGTGAATTTCTGCGTCATTTTGGTTTCTTGTGGACAGTTGTCTCATTTGCAATCATACCACATCTTCTTTTTTATATATAATTTTTGTCTGAGATGAAGAAATGCAAAATAAAGATTATAAAAAAAAATCACAAAGTAGTTTTCAGTTTTCATCCAATTAGGATGGTACATGTACTTTTTTCTTGCTTTCCTTTTTTTTATTTATTTTTTTTATAATTCTTTATTTTGTATTTCTTCATCTCTAGCTTTGACAAATTGGGATAATCTATCACTGAACATCTAATGGAACATAACTGATAGAGATTTGCAAGTCGCCTTGAATATTCTTAAGTTAACACGGGGAAAAAACATGTTTTATGTAATTTATGTATTACTGAAAAATTATTACACCAGGGTTTTTCGATATCACAAACTAATCAAAACATTTCCTAAATTTATCATCGGTATAGGAAAATCATTTGTAAATATAACTCAACATGCAGACATCTTATATGTTCAGGTATATCACATCCAATTGTTTATGGTAATATTCTTTACAAAGCACAAATATGTCAGTATTCACTTCATAGGCTAACAAAACCTTTAAATAGACTTATTAAGAAGAGATATAGTTACGATACTGTTGTCAGGTCATTCAAGATTGCATATTTTGGCTTTAATATTGATTCACTTATAGGGTTTTGCATGTTTGCATGACACGGGTTATATGTTCTTCTCATATATTTCATAATGGTATAATACTAAACCCTTAACAGGAGGGATTGTGCCTGGTATTCATATGATGAAGACATAATCTTTCAATCAGTTTAATTGAGTTCTGGAGCTGGCATGTCAGTAACTGTTAGTAGTCTGTTGTTATTTATGTGTTATTGTCATTTTGTTTATTTTCTTTTGTTAGTCTTGTATGATTTTTGGTTTTAGTTTCTTGTGTATAATTCAGAGTTTAGTATGACCTCTATTACCACTGAATATATCTATTTGTTCAGGGGCCAGCTGAAGGATGACTTCCGGATGTGGGACTTTCTCACCCATTGGTGTCCTTTGGCTGTTGTCTGCTCTATGGTCCGGTTGTTGTCTCTTTGACACATTCCCCATTTCCATTCTCAATTGTATCGTAACTTCTCATTTGAAGGTTAAACTGGCTAAAACGTTTCTTCTGAGCATTCAAATAGCAGTGGGTAAATTTAGATGTATAAATAAAAGGTTTTTGTCTGCCAGTAATGAGTCTAAAGAATGAGACAACTATCCCCCAATCACCAAAGGACATCGATGTAAACAAGTGCTCATCAGACTTTAATCATTGCAACAAAGTTTCATTAGATTTTAATCATTTGAATAAAGTTTCATCAGACTTTAATCATTGCAACAAAGTTTCATTAGATTTTAATCATTTGAATAAAGTTTCATCAGACTTTAATCATTTGAATAAAGTTTCATCAGACTTTAATCATTTGAACAAAGTTTTATCAGATTTTACTCATTGGAACATAGTTTCATTAGACTTGAATCATTTGAACAAAGTTTCATCAGACTTTAATCATTGGAACAAAGGCAGTGGCGGATCCAGCCATTTTAAAAAGGGGGGTTCCCAACACAGAGTAAAAGGGGGGTTCCAACTATATGCTCCCATTCAAATGCATTGATCGGCCAAAAAAAAAGGGGTTCCAAACCCCCGGAACCCCCCCCCCCCCCCCCTGGATCCACCACTGAAAGTTTTATTAGATTTTAATCATTTGAACAAAGTTTCATTAGATTTTAATCATTGGATCAAAGTTTCATTAGATTTTAATCATTTGAACAGAGTTTCTTAGATTTTAATTATTTGAACAAAGTTTCATCAGACTTTAATCATTTGAGTATAGTTTCATCAGACTTTAATCATTGGAACAAAGTTTAATCAGACTTTAATCATTGGAACAAAGTTTAATCAGACTTTAATCTTTGGAACAAAGTTTCATTAGATTTTAATCATTTGAACAAAGTTTCATTAAATTTTAATAACTTGAACAAAGTTTTATCAGACTTAAATTATCTGAACAAAGTTTCATGATCAGACTTTAATCATTTGAGTATAGTTTCATCAGACTTTAATCATTGGAACAAAGTTTAATCAGACTTTAATCATTGGAACAAAGTTTTATCAGACTTTAATCATTGGAACAAAGTTTCATTAGATTTTAATCATTTGAACAAAGTTTCATTAAATTTTAATAACTTGAACAAAGTTTTATCAGACTTAAATTATCTGAACAAATTTCATCAGATTTTAATCCTTTGAACAAAGTTTTAGACATTTCTGTAAGCTTCAACAGTATTACCTTAGATCTTTCCAACATTTTGTGAGCTGTAGCCTCGTATTTCTCTCTCTCATCCAATGTTTTAGCATTGTTGTACTGATATACAAATTCCTCTGTAACTTCTAATGGATTACGACTGAAAATGATATCGTTTTATTTTTTAACTCATACATGTACCATTATTCAGAGAAAATAAACTTCACGTGAACTGTGCAGTGAAAGAAAAAAGCAGGATAAAGATTTGAGATGAAGTTTGATTCTACAACAACCATTTTCCATTTTGCAATACTAATGATTTTCTGGTTAAAGTTGACTTTTCAACATATTCATTACTAGCAGCATACGATGGCCCATTTTTTTTTAGTTTTGTTTGTCACATAATGTTAATGCATACTTTATTTCACAGGTCATGTATTATGACAATAAACATTTCATTGTAAAGTTTGTAAACACATTATTTTGAGGTTACAATTTCTGCTGCAATAAACATGACAAGGATAATAACAAAAAGCTTTAAAGAGCCTGTGTCTCTCACCTGGATCCATGTTCATCATTAATAATGACTACTTTACAATATTGCATACTAGAAATCAACAAGAGGCTGTCAGAGCGACATCAAACAGGATTTATTAATATTTATTTTTAAATATCACAAGAACCATAACTGATGCACAGTTAAAGTGAAAATCATCAATATCAAACTTGACCTCCATTTTGTCATCAGTAACAACATATTAAAATTTGAAAGGCTTGATTAAATAGTTCATGAGTAAATGCAACAACATGACTGGTAACACATATTTCAATCTTTCAAGAACCATAACTCCAGAATAGAAAAATGAAAATTGCCATTATTGTACTTGACCTCAATTTTGTCATCAGTAACAACATATTTGAAGTTTAAATGCTTTGGCTGAACGGTTTATGAGTAAATACACGGACACAACTGGAAACACCATTTTTCAATCTTTCAAGAACCATAACTCCTGAATGGTAAAAGTCAAAATCATCAATATTAAACTTGACCTCCATTTTGTCATCAGTAACAACATAATAAAATTTTAAAAGCTTTGATTGAACAGGTCATAAGTTAATGCATGGACAGGACTGGAAGCGTCATTTTTCAATCTTTCTAGGACCAGATAACTCCAGAACCGTAAAAGTCAAAATCATAAATATTGAACTTGACCTCCATTTTGTTGTCAGTAACAGCATATTAAAATTTGAAAAGCTTTGGTTGAACGGTTCATGCGTAAATGCACAGACAACATTTGGCTGCCCCTGTCCGACTGGCCGCCCGGCCATACATCCCCAAATCAATAACCGACACTTTTGTCACAAAAATCTGGTTAATAAAGCTTATATCTTAAATCCCTTTTTTCAGTTGATTGTTTTTGGCTGATGGTGACAAATTAGGTCACGTCACCATCTAAAAATGGATATTTTAAAACAATAGGAAATGATAAATCATCTCTTTTATCATACATTTTGTGTAAATTTGGGTATTAAGTTTCCTGTTAAAGATATAGATATAAAAGATCCAAGAAAGGGCAGTGTTCGTTGTTAGTATTAAATTTATTTAAAGTCAGTTCAATTGGATAAATCTCTTTAGTGTGCTTACTGAAGTCGTCAATATTGAGAGCCAATGTATATATAGTCATGATCATCCAAATGTATCTGAAAGTGATATTAAATTTTTGTATTCGCTATTGTTTGGATTGGTCTTGCTGATTTTGGTCATAAATTATATCTCATAACAATACAGAAACAGGTTTGCAATAGGCGGTACACAGTTAGTTGGAATTCTGATAACTTGATGATATACAATGATTTACGAAATCTCCACATATAGCACACACAAATATTATGGAGTAAAAATTCAAACGCAGTTATAGTATCAAAGCAGGCCCAATTGACATAGTTCTTTTGTTTGTAAATTACAATTTGTTGTAACTAAAAAATTACCTCAAAGAGTTTGTCCATAGATAGCGCATTCTGACATTATAAATGCGCATTCTGACATTATAAATGCGCATTCTGACATTATAAATGCGCATTCTGACATTATAAATGCACATCTAATTAAGTGTGAGAATATGAAGACTGTAGAATGAAATTGTTAATAAAACTACTTAAGCAGTAAGATCACAGGGTTACTTATTATGCACAAATTGTAAAACTTAAAAAAAAAGACAACATATAATAGAATTAATTGCATCAAGATATGATTTAACATGAAATATGGTATCTGAAAGAATAAGTTGGTTTACAGTACTTTCTAACAATAAATATTCTACCTTGTTTGTAAAACTTTTTGACTTTCTACACTCTGCAGGTAAGACTGTTTGAGTAAACGTTCCTGTAACTCTAATCTTTGACTATGTGATATAATACCAAACTTGTGAACAATTGGAATCTTTGTAATCGGCATGGTTTTGATTTACAGTTTCTGGAAAAAATAAGATAACAAACATATTTTTAAATCAATATTCATTTGGTTTTAATCAAATCAAATCAAATATTTTATTGTCGTATAAACTTTACATGCAGTTTGTGACGAACATATATTAACATAATGAACACAATAAACATATACAAATGTATACGTTCATATCAAACATACACAATAAAAACAGATTCAAAATTTATAAATACAAACAAGCTCAGGGATCTCCATGGATGAAAATTGAACGATGGAGGAACTTTCACCATCATAAACCGTATCTACGCTGTACAGCGTAGCGCGATCAACAATGTTTCATCCCTCCATGACTTTATCTAGCAAATCAATGCTATGCAACATGCATCTTTCATGTCGGAATAGAAACCGGAAATGCTGATGTATCAATTTAATTGTAAACTACGAAATGAATTCGGAATTACGATACGATATTTATTTACAGGAAATATTAAAAGTTTTTACTTTTTAACTTTTAAAGTAATTCTATATTATCGTTACAATACAGCAATACTCGAGTTATTTTCGATGAAATAATAATTACTGTTTTACGTTTCATGTTGATATTTCTTTTTACTTAAAAGTTTAGTTCTTCATGTTTTTGGGTGCTTTTACAGTACCAGTTTAACATGTTTAAAGCTATGACCATTTCTTTCAAAAAACTCTGAGACAATACTTTGGATTTAACAATCTAAAGGTTTAAGTGCTTGGTAAAAATTGCAGGATAAAAAAAATATATATGTATAAAATACAAAATGAATTTGTACTTGCTAGGAAACTGCAGAAAAGGCTCAATGAACCTGCCCTGGCTTTTCATCCTGAATTTAAAGTTCATACAAATTGATTTCATATTTTTCTAATACAATGTTTGTTTCATGTCTGTCCTATTTGTTTTTTTACATAAATTGTCTATGTTCATGATGGTAGCAATACACAGTTAGGAGTATATTATTGCATTTTGGTCCCGGTGAATTTTTCAAATAGGAACATTATTGTGTAATAAAATTCATTTTTAGACAGCTGAGTGCTAATTTAGCCTTCAAAGATGGTTTATAAGAGCATCAAGATTATTTTTTATATGATTTAAGGGCTATTTTATTTTTGACAATCTGTATTTTCATAGCAAGACTGGCCATCGGTCCAGAAATTAATGTAATGTTTACAAACACTTTTTTCTACACGAAGTTTTTGACGCAATTTTACAAAAAAAACGAGACGAAAGACCAAGGATTTGTATTTTCATTGGATTTGCTGAATGATATATGTACACAGTTTCAGAATTTTAAGGTATTACTTCTAGCAATTGAAATTCTACTTTTAGCCAAATTTTGGGGAAATATGTGACATCTTTTCCCCCCTTTTTGTAATATTTTATAACACATAAATGCAGATTAGGCCAAATAAAAAAGTATGTGTGGTTCCAGTTACATCTGAAAAAAAGTTAGGGTAGGTAGGTAGGGATTTTTTTTTATTTGATGGTTTTTTTTACATTGAGTCTATGGGAGCAACATTCTGACTTTAACAGTGCTTAATGAAAAATGACAATAAAACCTTTAGGGTAGGCTATTTTTCAGCCGAAAAAGTAGGGACGGTACGTAGGGTTACTGGAACCACACATATATTTTTATTTGGCCTTATTGCCATGGATACACTCAAAAGAAATTATATTTTACCATTTATTATTAATACTTGAGCTTTTTAAGAGATGTTTTTGCGGTAATATTCTACATATCAAGCCACATCATTTGAAATTAATTTATTCAGTAAAATTATCAGCATGATTGATCATTCATCAATATTGCTTTATCAGGTCAGGAATAACCACCAATTGGTGGATTATACCTCAGGCCACAATTAAAAATATTTTGGTTTGCCCAAACCCTACCCAAATGTTGAGACAGTGGGTAGGTAGGTAGGCATTTTCTTTTTTTTTCTTCAAAAAAACAAAATTGAAGTATCGGGTGTTTATTAGTCTTCATGCCTTTCTGATTAAAAAAAAACTTCTTCAAATCAGGACAATAAAAGAATTTGAGTAGGCAGCTTTTTTCTGAGTAGGTAGGGTTTGGGCAAACAAACCTATTCTTTTTTATGGCCTCAATTGATGTATAATCCACCAAATTGGCACCAATTGATGTATAATGCAAGTTTTTTGTAATTAAATGCTAGTGTGAGATAGGAGCATGATTTTGCAACTTGCAACCTATTTCATGACCCTTATCGAGTCCTACGAAAGTTTCAGTTTTGTCTAAGCCTGCTGCATCTCTTGAGAATGCATGTGTACAACAATTCTTTTGTTGAAACATTTGTGCTATTGACCATGATTGACTTTTGATAATGAAAGTTAAAGGGAAATTCCGCGATGTTTTACTTATCATCTAATTATGTTCATTTTAACATAAAAAACACATTTGCAAAGTTTTAAATTTATATTCCTTCTAATAACGGAGAAAATCAAGTATTTGTAACTTTTTTGGTTGAATTCTCGAGTGGGTCGTGACGTACAATGTATTAGCCCGATTTATTGAATTCTGGGAAAAAATAAAATCTGTTTAACTCTTATAGCTTATCGACAATATACGTAATTAAAAGCGCACAGCTGACGAATGGTCAAAGTTATGAACCACAATATAAGAATGAACGAAAATGAATATGCATATACCGTTTTGTATTGATTGAATTAAACTCCTATAAAATTATCTCTAGTAAATGTTTTTGAATAAATTTAATTAATTATTGTTGAGATTTTTTTCATAAAATATTTATTGAACATTTTTACTGATATTGAACTGAAAATATTTCAGTTCTATTTACCGTTATTGTTTTGATAATCATTTCAATGCAACTAATGTGTGAGCAGAGTGTGTATATTATTTTGTAAAGGTCACTGTATATTTCTCGGCTTGAGGTCAATTCGTTTACCTTGTAGCTATTTAGCCGCAGGTGTGAGTTCAAGCGTACACAGGTATAAATGTTGTTATTTGGAAAGGATAAACAGAAAGGATTAGAAAGAGTTTGCTGTCACGATGTTAATACACTAAGATTTAATACACGATGAGAATAAAGATACAATAATTAAATTGTGTAAATTAATTGAAAATAAAATTCAGATTCGTAATTCCGAAAGTGTATAAAAATAAAAGGAAACAATTTTTGATTACTTTCTTAGCGGCAATTGGCGTAAAGATTCAAATATGAAGCAAAAAATAGTAGTTTTAATCTTTTATAAAAACTAAATGCAATATTACCCAATTTGATATACCATTGTACATCTGTTTGATATCATTGACTTTACCTGAATTTCTTAACTTGTATTCAAATCTGGCTGTGTTTAAATGCTAATAAAACTATTGCAATTTTAAAGTTTTTAATTGACAAAAAAATACAACATACAACATGCATGATTTTTTTTTAGTTTCTTTTTAACATTTTATTCTTACATAATTAAATTCATTTGACAATCATTTACACGAACTTTTTGTGAAAAGAATATCAATTATCTAAGCTAAGGCATTATTTCTTTTGAGGATTTTTGAGGATTTTTTTTAAAATTCTATGATAATATTTGTGCAATGTTGAACATGATAGCCGTCATTAATCCAAATAAGTAATACAGTAGTTGTAATAAAAGTTATATTTTAGTCATGCATAACTTATATTGACGAATTTATAATAGTTCGTCCATACATCGTTGTTCTTGAAACAATCATTATTAGTATACATGTAAGTTTCCTGACGTATAAGAGCCATCGAGGATGAGCTCCAGAGAAATCAGACTAGTGGCGTTTCGTTCGTTTGTTTGTTGGGAAAGGAGAGGAAATGCAACCGTTTGTACAGATAAAAGACAGAATTACCATACAAGCATTTATAGTCAACACAATCAGAAAGAGTTCCCATCGTTAGACGGGGAATATGAAGGCTTCCAAGAATGAACAAGTGACATGTCTAACTCTGAACAGTTAGAAAACAGACTATCGACATCGACCGCTTGTTCTTAATATTTGAAACTGTATGCATATATATACGTATATGTTTATGATATATATAGTGATGAGTTCTTGCGTCTGACAAAAACTAAATTCCTTCATGGTTATATCTTGCCATACGTTTATATTGGTTTGTAAGGTGATTACTCACAATAGTTATTTGAAAATCCTGTTTGTGAGCTGTAGATTCATTTCAATACAGAAATTTCGTCTATATATTTCACAAGTGTATAACACGGAGAAGCTCTGAAGGTCCATTACTCCCATTTTGTTTGGGTGTGAACCATTGATGTTTACAGCAATATCACAGAATAAGATGATGATGGTAGAAAGAACTATGGGCGTCATGTGGCAAATATTACATGCATAACGGACAATAAGTTGTCAATCTGTATGAAAAGATTTCCAATACAACCATATTATTGAGAAGGAATGTTTACATGCTATACTCTCGTACTAGTATTACAGGGTTCTTGTGGCGTTCACCTTAGACACACATCTTTTTAACGATGTTTAAAAAAAAGACAGAACCAATTTAATGTCATATTTCCCTATTTTTTAAATATAACTAAAAGTCTTTTATCTGACAAGAATACCCCTATTTAGCGAACAAGTAATTTATTCTTTTTACTGTTATTGAATACCAAGAAAGAAAATAAATCCCGAAATTAATTTGAAACTTTGATACTCAAAAGTTTCCAAGCAAAATATTCACATTCCCTGGGGATAATTAGTGTTCGTCCAGTGGCATATATAACAATTGTGATGACAAATTACTTCCTTTGTTCGAGAACAATCTTATTGAAATATAAATCTGTGATTTTACTAGGTCCACAGCTTCAATGAACCAAAGCAAAAGTTATACATCGACCTGTATTTAAATCAAATTGGTTCTCTTCTTCTTCTGGTATACAATAGTCTATCGACATTCGATGATTACATACTGTTGGCATACGTGGACTAGTCTATTTACAAAACTTTTACCCCTATTTATTCAAAATATATGTATTTTTCTTATGTTCAATGTATACATGTATATATTTTAAATTGCGCTATAGTTCCGTAACTTTCTATCCAGTCGTATAAACGAATCATCGGCAAGTGCGTACATTTTTTTAAATCAATATTTCTGGTCTGTTCCAATCTGTCCTTCACTTTTGACAATGACTATATATTACATTTTCCCAAATTCACCCTTGGAAAAAATATTTAAATAGATTTTAATTTCATCAAATCTTATTTTTTGGGTATTATTTATATGTTTATGAATTATATTCTTTACACCAGAAATGTTATTTATAAACAAGCGTATGAGTTTAGTAATGACAAGTAAGACAGAGTTGTATATTATTCATCTGATAGTTCAAAATGGAAAGTTATAAGTTATAAGTTATCAGCCGTGTACACTGATCAATACCTGCAGAAGTGAAACGATGCATGAACTTGCAAGCCCGACAGGAAATCGCTTGAATACCTGGACGTGTCACCTTACACCCCTCACAATACCTTTGGAAGTAATACCTTTAGCCATGCTGGTGATCAGATGAGGGAAGATCAAAATATATTTGTTTATTACTTTAAAGAATTATGAACAAATTAGATTTTCGAAAACAATTTTCACGGAACACTTATTTATGATTTCAACTTTGACTTTTCACCTAATTCCAATATCAACAGTTTAAAAACAACAGACCATGGTAATTTAAAAAAAAGTAAGAATATTTTTCGTATCAAGTTAGTTAGTCGGATAAAACAACCGTACAATTGACAAGATATCGACACGCAATTACGACTACATCGGTTACTGTAGTTTTATTTCTTTGTGGTTTATAGACATATCGTTTTTATTAATCGGGAAAGAAGACAAAATGGCGGATCGCAGAGAATTGATACTCTAAATTTAAAATCGATGGTGATCGCTTATCTAGCGGAATAAAACTTTAATATCTATGAATTTGAGCATTTTTATACAGAATGAACATAATATCAATTTTTGATTTTTTTGCGAAGTTTCCCTTTAAGTATTTATCAAAGAGCCCCATTCACCTTTTGAGTTGTACTCATGATCACATGACTGCAGACAGTAATGATGTCCTTTGACAGGTGATTACAGGTAAATTTGCCAATCAAGAATTGACAAGATAACAAAAGAAGAAACTTCAAATAAATGCAATATGTTATGTTACAATACTAAACTAGTAATGTTTGACAAGTTTTCATACCATAATATGGTTTTAAGAAAACAATGCTCCATTTTGGTGGAATAATTTGTTTTGAAAAACAAAGAATTATACACCAATTGTTCTATACCATTATATGTCAATTGGTGGATTATACGTCAATTGAGGTATAATCCACCAATTGGTGGTTATTCCTGACCTGTTTATATGCAAGGAACCATTGATTTTGACTTCGCCCAAGTGTAAGGACCTAAGAGCTACGGTTCCGCAGCTAAGATCAGGTCGGCTTCTCATGCTTGTCGACCGTCATCGTTTCAAAAGATTGCCGTTTTTGATAATGTACATCGTTTATTAATAAATCTTCTGTGTTAACTAGATGTTAGGAGTAACTGAAACTCATAAGACCTACAAATAAACGTGATTTTGTATAAAAACTGATCCAGCTTCATACGTTTCCCTCCATGATGTTTGTTTCCATAGAACTACTTCCGGTTTTAATCCTGTACAAGGAAAACTCCAAAGAGATAAAAAAAAAAATCCCTTTGGGAGTCTTCTAGAGTTTTCTTCGAAAAATGTCAATTAGGAGCAAGGTAATGCAGACAAGTCAATGTCAAAAGTTTTGTTTAAAGTAGAATTCACAAATAACCTAAGGTCTCCAAATAGAATTAATACACTACATTTAAGACAAAACAAAGCACATAATAAACTATAGACAATATGTAAGCTTACTTTCCACTGTGCTTTTATTTTAATAAGTTTTATTCCGGGTCTGGCAAGGCTATTTTAATTTCGTCCTAGAAAAAATTAACATTGTAGGAAGGCATCCCAGAAAGTCCCAGAAAAATAAAAAATAGCCTTGCCAATGACGTCATAATTATTTGGACTAGGTAAAACCGTTTTCCCATTAACATCAGAGCAATGACGTATAATTAACATATAACAGGATAGCTATTATTTGAACTTGGAATTATTTTTAATTATGGAATTCGCATAATTTCTTGTGTTTAATTTTTTTTATAAATTCCATGTTTATTTTGTATTATGATCTTTTAAGCGGTTAATAACACTTTCCATGCAATGCATTTTGGTTAGATAGTGTTGTGCGCGGCACAGTACATTCTATTGAAAATATACTATTTTCTTTGTGATAGAAAGTGTTGTACGCAGCACAGAACATTTCAGTACAGAACAATCATGGAATTTATGAAAAATTTCAATAACAAGAAATCAAGCAAATTCCATAGTTAAAAATAATTCCAAGTTCAAATAATAGACTGTTAATTATACATCCTTGATCAGAGCTTTTGCTTAATTTCTTCAAACATTTTGAACAATTGTATATTGGTACATGTTTACCTTTCATTTTTGTTGAGCCTTTGACTTTAGTCGAAAAAGCGAGACATAGTGATAGTGATCCTACATTCTGTTGTTGTCATAGTCATCTGCAATGGCGTCCATAAATATTATAATAATAATAATAAATTCTTTATTTAAAGAGGGTAACTCAATTAGAACTAGTCTAATTTTCATTGAGGCCCTCAAAAAAAAATACATGCATACAGTTAACATTCATACATTAAAATACAATATATATTACAATATATATTACTAGTATACACAATTCAATTATTGAAATATACAAATGGTAATAAATGGCAATATTTGATCAAGTTTTGTTAAAGGAATAAAAATTATTTGATTTGCATATATAATTTTCAAGAAAATTATTATAACAATGTTTCTTGAACATGTTGAATAATTCCACATCACAACATTTTTTTATTTAGAGTGGTAAATTATTTCATACTTTGGTTGCAGAATAGTGAGAAGATTTTTTTTAAAAATTTGTATTTGGTGTTGGAACAAAAAGATCATGATTAAAGACAGATCGAAAGTTGTGGTGTTGCACATCATCAATATTTGGAATTTGCTAAGTAATCAAGTGTTAGTCCATTTACAATTTTATACATTATAATTGATTGTTGGTATTTTATTCTTTTGGTAAAAGATAGCCATTTTAAAGATGAAAACATGAAATTAGATGGAATAGAAATATCGCATTCCAGTATAATTATTGCTACTCTTTTTTGAAGTTTTATCAGTTTATGATTGAATCATTCTATCTGAATCTTTTTGTAAT
Source organism: Mytilus galloprovincialis (assembly GCF_965363235.1). Lineage (NCBI taxonomy): Eukaryota > Metazoa > Mollusca > Bivalvia > Mytilida > Mytilidae > Mytilus > Mytilus galloprovincialis. The sequence continues at coordinate 73,335,804 of NC_134845.1, read as the reverse complement.
AAATTTCCCTAAACTGAACTACAATAGTCTTTATATGGTAGAATATATATGCATTATAAAATAGTTGCCTTGTGTGTATTGGCAAATATACTTTAATTTTATATAAAAGTGATATTTTAGATGAGATAATCTTACGTATATCCTCTGGGTGCAGGAATTTCTCGTTGCATTGAAGACCTGTTGGTAACTTTCTGCTGTTGTCTGCTCTATGGTCAATGATGGTTGGGTTGTTGTCTCTTTGGCACATTCCCCCTTTCCATTCTCAATTTTATTTTATTTTTTTGATATACGATCAACATGATCTTCCCAGCTTAAATTTTCATCAATGTCAATTCCAAGTAATTTGAAAGAATGGACATTCTCAATACATGTTTTGTTGACAGAAATACCTAATTCTGATTAGTTGTGTAAGTTTTTGTTTTGAACCCAATTTCATACACTTTCATACACTTAGTTTTTTTTGCATTGATTTTCATACTGTTAATGTTACACCATGATTGTATAGCATTTAAATCATTTTGCAATATGTTGTTTATTTTTTCAGTGTTTTTATCATGAAAATGCAATGTTATATATTATTCACTCTCAGTGTGGTTAAAGTTTTTGAAATTTTAATAACTTTCTTAAACTATCCTGGATTTGTACCAAACTTGGACAGAAGAAAATCCACTGATGCTGATTGCATCCCAACTGATGGAAATGATATTTCTGATATTCTGAATTTACCGAAAATCTTAAAAAATGACACCTATAAATTCGAAATCTATAATATACTGATAGCAAGATAAAACAAAAAATTATTATAGGCAACTGAAAAATGAAATGAATAGAAGGAAAATTTCCCAACTATATATAGATTTCTCATATTACGCATCAGGCTTCAATTATTACGAACAAAACGAAAAGTTCATCTAATATTTTTTTTCTAAAACAATATATCTTTGTTCTTTATTTTTTAAAGACACCTTGTTTACCAAGCTTACTTGTATCAGGTTTTAACCATCACTAATCACTCCTAATTATTAAAGATCAAACGACCAAATCAACATTATAATTGGTATTCAAAATAATCATCAGTCATGTCTGACATGTTTCATAAAAACGGTGCATGCCTATGAAAAATGAAATAACTTCTTAAATATTAAATTGATTTTATCAAAACCAAAATTATAAGATGAAGACTTAAATTAACTATCGAATGCATACCGTCACCACTCACTAAAACATATATTTCATGTCCTGAGTGGACTTTGAATGTCCTGAGTGCACTAGTGGCTGCATGTTTTTAAGGGATTTGCCTGAGTTGCCAATCTCTTGTATTACATACATGTATATGTATCTGTCATCATCAATCATGATTATTCGCTAGATCCTGTACGTCTAAACACCGCTCAGGGCCTATATTGTTGATAGTGAAAGTGACAAAGACGTAAACGAGAGACCCACCAACAAAAACAATTGACAATATTTCATACATAGATGGATCTTGTGTCCTCAAAGCAACAAAAAGTCTATAAAAAACACAACATTGAAGTGGGATCGGAGGTCATACATCAACCTGTTAAAATAGAACAATAGATTAGAATCAAAGCTCTTTTTTTTTTCTTTTTCTTTTTTTTTTTTAAGTTTTCCTAAAACTTGGAAATATGCTAATAAATATTTATAGTATAACTAATCGCCGTATTTAAATATATAAAAAATAAGACAACGCGTGACCGAACGACGCATGGTTTAAACGAGTGCGCAGCACGAGTTTAATCCATAGCGGCGTTCGATCACAAGTTTCCGGGGGTGCGCACCCCCCCTTTATTTTTGCCGATCAATGCATTTGTATCGGGACATATGTTTTGCACCCCCCCTTTGCCCTGTTTGCCCTGGGTTAGCACCCCCCCTTTCGAAAATTCCTGCATCCGCCCCTGTTATTCTTTTTATTACATTGGCAAATGTCTTTTTTTTATGAAATTAATGTAGAAAATGTAAGGAACTATATCTTTTTCCTACGCATTGACAATTTGTTTTGATCCGACGTTATCGACGTCTTGACAACGCCTTTTGTTGTATGACGTCAGAGAGTGAAATAACCACGTTTATTTCACATGTGAAATTATCGGTTTTTATTTAACTGGGAAATCAATGTAATTCATTGCAACCAATGTAATAAATAATTTTATGGGGCAATAATACTTCCAAATGTTGTTTCATGAAAATAAGACTTTTGTAAAATTTGATGCAATAATGTGGTTTTTTTTCGAAGTTATCAACAAATGTGACGATTTTTTTCTTTAATAATTGATACCCAAAGCCAGTTGTGCTGGTACTATAAAATTTATAGTTACAATTTGTAGAAGGGTTTGTGATACACTGAAAGTTTAAATGATTAATACAAGTCTTTGGAATGGCAAACAATAAAGAGATCTAGTACAAAACTTAGCATGAAGAAATATTTGATGTGAAACAATTCATACTTGGTTATATAATTATCTTTATTTAGGAGTTCAAGTTAGTATAGATCAACAGTCCATTACCTGTCTTTTCTTAGAGTGAACTTTTGGATTTTGATAATGATGGTTTATGCATGACCAGTGACTTTTTTAAGGAGGGTCATTCACTTCAAAATTTGAATGGTCCTATATATCCAAATTCCCATATATACAAAACAAGAATTGATTAATAAGTCATTTCTGAAATCATGTCTTTCACTGGAAAAGATTATCAATTTTGCACTCCTTAGTGACTTCATTTACCAGATAGAACATGCAGAATGGCATCAGGGGCTGCAATTTTAAAAGTTTCTAGCACTTTCATAATCATCAATTTGTAGGGTAGTATAGAAATAAGTACATAATCTTGATTCACATACGACGGAGGGTGGGTGACCATCTTTAAGATTTTAATTTCCCAAACATTTTGCGCAGTATAAAATCAAACTTTTTCAATTTTTGCTCAACATGTGTTAGAAGTGACAATGCCCACATTTAGGTCAAGTCACATGACAGATTCATCTTAAAACTGTATCCTGGAACTGCCGTATTAAATCACTATACAAAGACTTGATCTAGCCATCTAACCTGTCATACTGTTAATACGATATTTACTTCTACCATGTCTACTTAAGAAATAATATATCTATCACTAACATATAACTAACATCCAAGTTTTCCCCTTTGATTGGGGAGTTTACCATGCCATGTTTTGAATTTTTATCTGAATATTTATGCTGATGTTATTCAAACAAACTTCATGAACTTATTGCATACAGACATGACAGATGACAGATTTTAGTTTAAACAATATTACATTGTACCCCCATACACATTTTGTTGGGGTTGAGAAATGTACAAATACAAATACAAATAGGCTTAGACATGGTATATTAATTACATAATTGATCATACATAATAAGTATTGTAAATAATCATGATAATGTATTATTATAAACAATGACTATGAATTAAAGACATTGACAATTCTATAGAGTTTGTTCAGCTTTACGCAGGTTCAGACTGTCTCAAATCAAAGAGGAAGTCAATTTTAGGATTGTGTATGAATTATAATTTAATAAAAAGATTATATTATTTTCATTTTTTTCAAATTTTGTAGGATCATCGATTATATTTGAAATTTTTTGGTAAAATATGGCCCTTTTAGTTAAGTATTCTTAATGTAAAAGAAAATGTTTTATCATTTTCAATTAGACCAGAATTACATACAGAGCAGTATCTCTCATTTCTGGGAATATTTAGATGTCTCCCTCTTTCAATCATCAGTATATATAAGGGCATTAGTCTTATACAGATCTTACATATTGCAGCTCTGTCTCTTCTGTTTTTTAAGATATCAACATAGGATGGTCTTTGGCCCATTATGTAGACACTCTTGAAAAGTCAAATTTTTTATCCAAGTATATTTGCATTTTGAACTTGCAAACATTGGTCATTAGTTCTTTGTTTAATAGAATTTAAATTACCTTTAACATAATTAAAGTTATTAATGATAGATATAGATTCCACAACTGCAACAAGTGTATTTTCTCCACTCGAGACAGTTAAATTTTAATATTTAAAGCATAAGGCTTGCTGAGCTTTTTAAATAATTAAAATTTAACTGTTGAGAGTGAAGAAATATCGTTATACACGAGTTACAGTGGTGGAATCTGTTTCTCTTCTAATTTTCATAGTTTCTTTTCAAAGATTTGAGGAAAGTTGTGTACTTTTGATGTGACGTCATCAAGCATGGTCGGCTTTTTTCATGAAGTCACAAAAAGAAAATTCAGAAGAAAACAAGAAAATTTGACGTCACAATTATATTTCAACCAGTCATTTGCTGAGAACAAATTTTCACTAGAGATTAGTGAGATTAGAAATATTTTTCTCACACCAGTCAGGAAATGTGAAAATATCATGAAAATTAGAGAAAAGACATTCCAAGTCCATTTAAAAGACTCTTACCGTTATCTTTATGACCCAAGGGTTTGAATCTACAGATCATGCAGATTTAGTGAATATAATCATATGCCAAAGAATTTTCCGCAGAAACTATATGGTTTAGGTAGTTGAATATTGAATATAATATTTTATTTTTCAAGGGAAACCTATTAAGTTTCGGCTTGACAATCCATCATAAGATGCCTTAAAATGAACCCCTAATATATCTTTGATAAATTTAACATGAAGTTTTTCAAATGGATTAGAGTCTATAAAATGTGAGTCCCCCCCTCCCCCAATTTCACTACCATATGTAAAATGTATAAAGATATGTTAAAGAACAAATTTGATCAGCAAGGAATTAGTTTTTATGAATATATTGTAGGTGCTAAATTAAAATTTGCACAAAAAGGGAACTGAATAATTTTTTTTTTTTTATACTGTGATTTTATAGGATTTAAACAAAGATTTTTTGAATTTTTAGCCGTAAGTAAGTTTGGTCATGTCTGTAGCATATATCATGTATATAATATGATCATGTTGATTCAAGTTATTTAAACTTACTAATTTGAAAATCTTATATTGCTACAGGTTTTTTGGCTAGTCCCATATTTAATAATACATGGGCGGTACATTGGTAGTAACAGCAAGTTTAACTGTGCAAGTATTTAAAGATATCAACATGTTTTAGTCAAAACTTAAAGATTCAAAGATTTAATAAATTTTAAATAAAAAATCAAGACTATCATTTTGAAAGATAGATGACTGGCCCCACTGCCACTCTACCCTCACCTACTCGCACTTTCAACATTCTTGCGTCCCTATTTGACTTTATTTTCACCACTGAAAATAGATATTAACTTTAATCTTGGCAGACACAGACCAATCAATTTGCCCTACTGATAATTTTGGTATTTTGGTCCTCAATGCTCTTCAACTTCGTACACTATTTGGCCTTTTTAACTTTTTTGGATTCGAGCGTCACTGATGAGTCTTTTGTAGATGAAACGCGCGTCTGGCGTATATACTAAATTTAGTCCTGGTATCTATGATGAGATTATTTAGGAGTTCCAATGCAGCAAGACCACTGATTATGCATGAGAAATCTTGAACAAGTCTTGGAAATTATCTTTAATTGTTTATTTTATTTTAGGTTCTTTCATCTTTCAAGAAATTACACAAGACAAGGTTAGAGGTGTTTAGAGAAGATGATAGAGCATTAGCAGGTGAAGTAACTTATTTAAATGCCCCACCTGAAATGACTTAAAAAAATTCATGCAAATAAAGTTTTTAGCACTTTTTTTTCATGCTTGAACATATTGTTTTGAATATGTGTTATGCTATTAAACCACGGATCCAAATGATCCACCAACACAAATGCATGTTGTGTATCATTGATAAAATATAGAAATTAAAATTGTTTATCTTCAAACCTGCTCGTCTTCCATAAAACGTTCAAGTGATTTTGCTACCTAAAATGTAGTTTCTCGAGGCTAATATTTCATGCTCATTCAGGAACTTTTGTTTGAAATTAACATGTGACTTTTATTTGAATGGAAGGGTATAGAATGGAATCTGCCAACAGTATGATGTTAAGTTCATATCTACTATTAATTTACAGTTGCAAGAGATAAAATTAACTTAGAATTTAGGAAGAACAAAGATGAAAAAGACACAGAAAAAATAAGTGAGGTTAGTTTCTGTTAAGTTTTTTTTTCACCATTTATATACCAGTTATAAAATATATTACTACTTTAAATATATATATTTGTTTTTGCCTCATGGTTTCAAAAATATGTGTATTAAATCTTGTTCTTAAAGCTTTATGACAAACTTATTCCTTGGTATTTGTTTTTTACAAATAAAGTTGATATTAATTAGTATGTTGTTATATGATTTTATATATAGATAGTGTATTAGTTTTCTCGTTTGAATTGTTTCACAATTTTCATGTCTGGCCTTTTATTTTTTAATTGGTAAAGGCTGTACTGTAGTGACCTTAACTCTGGTGGAGACAGTGTATTAGTTTTCTCGTTTGAATTGTTTCACAATTTTCATGTCTGGCCTTTTATTTTTTAATTGGTAAAGGCTGTACTGTAGTGACCTTAACTCTGGTGGATAGTTGTCTCATTTACAATCATACCACATCTCCTTATTTTTATACGACCGCCAAAATTAAAAAAAAATTGGTCATATATTGGTATCACGTCATCGTAGTCAGCATGATCCGAAGACAGATGGTTTTCCGGATGATAACTTAAGTATAAGTGAATAGAAATCAATAAAATTTTAACACAATGTTTATAACCACAAAAAGAAAGTTGGGGGTTATGGTCCCAAAGATTTAGGAATTAGGGGTAAAAAAAGGGGCCCAAATAAGCATTTTTGTAGTTTCCAGTCAATAACTTGTGTTTAAGTGTATAAATCTTTCTGAAATTATACCACAAGTTTCCATACTACAAAGGGATGGTTATTGCTCAAATCATTTAGCAATTAGTGGCAAATAAGGGGTGAAAACAACATTTTTTTCTGGTTAAAGGACAATGTTGACAATTTTAAAGCAGTGTAAGGGAGGTAATCAAATTCATTTAAAGAATACTGTTCAGTCTAGTAGTAGATTTTTGTGGAAATTTAATCTATGTGGTTCATCTGTCTTTATGCTACTTGTGTTTAATTTCCCTTTTGGTATGTTAACCCACTTTCTTGCAGAAATAGTAAGAAAATTTGACACCTTATTCTAATTAATATTTTAGTTAATACAAATAGCAGAAGATTCTGAAGACATCCTGAGGAGGAATGTAGTACAAGGAATTGTTCGTGAAGAAGACAAAGCTTTAAGTAAATAGTATTAAATTAGATTATACACGTTTTGTGACGTGGAACTCATGATCCTTCTTTATGTTACAAATACACCCATTCACAAGAATTGTATCTGAAATCAGTTAAAATAATGTTTGCTTAACCATATTATTCCTAAGTGAACAGTTAAAATAATGTTTACTTATCATATTATTCCTAAGTGAACAGTTAAAATAATGTTTACTTATCATATTATTCCTAAGTGAACAGTTAAGATAATGTTTACTTAACCATATAATTCCTAAGAAAACAGTTAAAATAATGTTTACTTAACCATATTATTCCTAAGTGAACAGAAAGCACCTGAGATCACCCCTAGTTTTTGGTGGGGTTCGTGTTGTTTATTCTTTAGTTTTCTATGTTGTGTCATGTGTACTATTGTTTTTCTGTTTGTCTTTTTCATTTTTAGCCATGGCGTTGTCAGTTTGTTTTAGATTTATGAGTTTGACTGTTCCTTTGGTATCTTTCGTCCCTCTTTTAAAATGTTCAAAAATATGCCATATTTTTCAGACCTCTTTAATGAGGTTATTTGTTGCCAATTTAAATCTGTCTATACTGAAATATATGGATAAATTTATTTATAAATGATTGGATTTTAAATGAAATGCTAATAATTATATAAGCTATAAAATCTATTCTTTCATAAATAAATCATTTAATTTTTTAAATACAGGCAATATACCAAATATTGAAAACAAAATTACAAGTTACACATTTTGGTTTTAAAAAAAGGTAATCAATATCTTATTAAAAGTAATGGCAATATTGATTAATGATATATTTTTAAGGAGGTCAATACTTATTATATGGACCTGTTTAAATTATATTAACAAAGGACGAAGTCAGAGTTTCAATATAATCTAACTGGTCCATATAAACATATTGACTTAGTAAAAGGCCTTAATTTATATATTACATATGTGAATATTTTATTATGTATTCATGTTCTTTCTGTGTTATTTTTATAATGTATTTTTCAATACATATGTACTTTAATCCATATACCAAGTTCAAAGACTGATTACTCCTTCATAAATCCGGTTAAAATTTCAAGTATGAGTTTCAATTTCACAGGTGAACCATGAATTGTCTTTTCATGTTTTTTATGATGAATAGAATAATATATTTTATGAGGTCTCAATTATTTAAAAAAAAATCTAAAACAAGAAAAGAAAATATATTTGACTGTAAAACTTATGATTTACAAAGGTTTTTCTCATAGATGGCACCATGTATGGGATGTTATCAGGATTGAGGTTTTGCACAAGTTTCAATACCCAGTTTAGCATTATATCTGGTTTATGCCAATATAATTTGTGAAGTTTGGATCAGATGTCAAAGCTTGTTCTTTCCTGGTATTTATCATCTTGTCAAACATCTCAATGATACATCGTTGTCTTTCCTGGTATTTATCATCTTGTCAAACATCTCAATGATACATCGTTGTCTTTCCTGGTATTTATCATCTTGTCAAACATTTCAATGATACATCGTTGTCTTTCCTGGTATTTATCATCTTGTCAAACATCTCAATGATACATCGTTGTCTTTCCTGGTATTTATCATCTTGTCAAACATCTCAATGATACATCGTTGTCTTTCCTGGTATTTATCATCTTGTCAAACATCTCAATGATACATTGTTGTCTTTCCTGGTATTTATCATCTTGTCAAACATTTCAATGATACATCGTTGTCTTTCCTGGTATTTATCATCTTGTCAAACATTTCAATGATACATTGTTGTCCCTGGTATCTATCATCTTGTCAAACATCTCAATGATTCATTGTTGTCTTTCCTGGTATTTATCATCTTGTCAAACATTTCAATGATACATCGTTGTCTTTCCTGGTATTTATCATCTTGTCAAACATTTCAATGATACATTGTTGTCCCTGGTATCTATCATCTTGTCAAACATCTCAATGATACATTGTTGTCTTTCCTGGTATTTATCATCTTGTCAAACATCTCAATGATACATCGTTGTCTTTCCTGGTATTTATCATCTTGTCAAACATTTCAATGATACATCGTTGTCTTTCCTGGTATTTATCATCTTGTCAAACATTTCAATGATACATTGTTGTCCCTGGTATCTATCATCTTGTCAAACATCTCAATGATTCATTGTTGTCCAAAAGTATTTATACTTTTCCTTTCTCAAGCTGGTGACTTGCTTTCATCAGCATGATATAGACAAATAGAAAGGAAATTCTTCTTCAATTTGAATAACAAATCTGTTTTTATTTGTTTCCTCATATGCATTGTAATCATTGATCATTTAAATCAGTTTTGGTTTGTTTTATTGACACCTATTTCATCATTTAATTATTTAACCTCCCAATATAGTATCCAAACCTTAGTAACCATTGAAAAAGTGATACTTTTATGCTTTCATTTGACATAATTTCAGAGATGACCACACTTCTTTGGCTATTATTTTTTTTGCCCACGCTGTATTGGACAAGGCATTAAATTTTACTCTGGTCTGTATGTATGTCTGTAGTCTGTACGCACATTGGGCAACATCTTATCCCATGGACACATTCCCCATTTATTTTATTTTGAAACTATAGCCTCTTTGTATTGCCCAATATTTAACATTTGGTACTAATGTAAACACGGGTTCAAATCATAACACTTTAAAAACAACAAAACTGACTTTGTAAGGATAGTGTATTAAGCTTTGAAACAGGGCAGACTCTTTTATTTCAAATGATTAGATGAGTCTCCAACTTTGAATTACTGAATGAACTGCTCTGGTTGACCTTTGGTATTTTTTGGTGGTAAACATTTCATAGAACATAGTGAAATAAAGATATTTACTTTGTGAAGTCACATTTTCCTTGAGAAAAGCACCAGTTAGAAGATCATAAAATTGAAAAAGGAAATGGGGAATGTGTCAAAGCGACAACAACCTAACCATAGAGCAGACAACAGTCGAAGGCCACCAATGGGTCTTCAATGTAGCAAGAAACTCCCGCACCATGAGGCGTCCTTCAGCTGGCCCCTTAAAAATTATGTATACTAGTTCAGTGATGATGGACATCATACTAAACTCCAAATTATACACAAGAAACTAAAATTAAAATCATACAAGACTAACAAAGGCCAGAGGCTCCTGACTTGCGACAGGCTCAAAATTGCGGCGGGGTTAGTTTAAAACATGTTTATGAGATCTCAACCCTCCCCCTATACCTCTAGCAAATGTAGGAAAGTAAACACATAACAATACACACATTAAAATTCAGTTCAAGAGAAGTCCGAGTCCAATGTCAGAAGATGTAACAAAAGAAAATAAACAAAATGACAATAATACATAAATAACAACAGACTACTAGCAGTTAACTGACATGCCAGCTCCAGACCTCAATTAAACTGATTGAAAGATGATGTCTTCATTATATGAATATCTGCATGTCTGCATGTTCAGTTATATTTAAGAATTATTTCCTTATACAGATGATAAAATTTAGTAAATGTTTTGACTAGTTTGTGATAACGAAAACCCTGGTGTAATAATTTTTCAATAATACATAAATTTCTCTCGCTAAAATCTTATACTTTGTTACATACACGAGCGAATCGTACAAGTTGAGATATATAATCATGGGAACGTGACAAGGGAATGTCACCATCTAAAAATGGATAATTAACGAAACATCACCATCTAAAAATGGATAATTAACGATAAGCAATGAAAAATCATCTCTTTTCTCATAATTTTTTGTATTAAGCTTCCTGTTAATAATATAGTTATCAAGATCGAGGAAAGGGCAGTGGTCATTGTTAGTATAAGCTTTATTTAAAGTAAGTTCAAAAGGATAAATTTCTATTATACATACGGAAATCATGATTATTGAGAGCCAATATATCATCCAATTATCTAAAAGTATTGTTAAATTTTTGTATCAAATGTTGTTTCGATGGGTGTTTGCTAATTTTAGTCATAAATTGTAACTCATAACAATACACAAAAAAAGCAATAAGTGGTACACAGTTAGTATGAGTAATGTGATTCCACAAAAATCATGTCTACCTATGTTAGACTTTGTATTTTTACACTTGGATTACATTTCAGTCTGTCTTATTCAAAGCTGTAGCAGACATGATATAACTATCTTTTATTTCAGGACTGCGGATAAGAAAAGATGTCCTAAGAAGTGATCCCATGTATAGTCTAGATGTCAAATATGAAGTGCCACAAAAGAAACCAAATTCATCTGATAATCCATCATGACAGAAGAACAGGCTTTTAATTGTATTTATATGTTTTTGTGTATTCTCCATTAAATTTATATCATGTGTATTTGGACATTTTATTGATACAAAGATCAGGTGAACTAAATTTCTATCTGTAAACTTGAAAACTCTGAGCTTAGTGCACTTATTCATACCCCTGCTCACCTGTTTAAAATATAGTTAGCAAAGTCTGTGTTTTTCTGTGTAAATTTCCAAAGTTGTTCCAATAAAAAACTAGATTGCTAGGCTGTACTGTAATTTCAGCCATTTCTGTAAAATGAGGCATAAAATTGTGTGTACAGTATAGAGTTGTTGTCATCAGCAACATACAGGTATATTACAAACCTTTTTATTTGTTGTTTTTATTTTTGTCATATCATGGTACATGTAGGGCCAATAAGGTCCTAATTTGGCCCAAAAAATTACTGCAAATTTTAAAGTTATCATACATATTCTTAAATTACTGAAAACTTGACTAAGCTACAAGGTATTCAGAAAAACAAAACAAATTTGACATTGAACAAGTTACCATGGCAACAAATCATGTCTTAAAATTTCAAGACTTTCCTTGTTTTTCATCAGTTTTAAGTATATTTTAGATTGAAAAAGTATGTGAGCACCAAGAAACAATTTTATATTTGGTGAGATTATGTGAATAGTTATAATAAAGCTTCTGTTAAATTATTTTGTTGTTTCTTGGCTGCGCATGATGTTTCCACAACAGATATAAAGATAGAAAACTGCATAAATTCTGTATTTTTCATCGTTTTTTTGTGAAAACAGTACATATTAATATGACGTAATTGTGACGTCATCAGATAAAAATCTTTATGTTTTTCATTTATATTTCTTGACCCTATGCATTTCTAAACATTATGTGCCAATTTGAAATAGTTAGCAAACATTTTATTTTCTTTGGCCAAATTCAGGCCTTAATGCCCCTACTTCTTTCTGCAAATTAAGGATTTATAGACATTATACTTGATTTCTATTTGAAAGGAAATGTTAGAATGTACAACAATTTATAGACAAATTTGGAAAGTATCTAAATATTGATTCTGTAATCAAGTTACTTGTTTCTAGAATTATATTAATGTAAAAAAAATGTGACCCCTGTAAAAATGGTTTAAACAAAATGATGGTTCTTTGAGATCAACTATAATACATTATGGCAAACAATCTTACCTTATATGAGAACTTTCAGCCAGAAGAGATGCATTCACAGGGTGTCATTGTGTTACAATGGTCCAAACAAGAGTGCTCACACTGAAATTTCTAGCCTTCTTTACTAACCATTGATATTATGTTGATATTCCTAAATCTAAAAAAGCTTTTCTACAACTATCACATAAACTTAACATAATCCAAGAAAATGAGGTCAAAGGTGGGATTAACCAAACTGGAAATACATAGATATAGGAAGATGTGGTATGAGTGCCAATGCGACAACTCTCCATCCAAGTAAAAATTTATAAAAGTAAAACATTACAGGTGAAGGTACGGCCTTCAACACAGAGCCTTGGTTCACACCAAACAGCAAGCTATAAAGGGCCCCAAAATTACTAGTGTAAAACCATTCAAACGGGAAAACCAATCATCTTATCTATATAAAATAGAGAAACAAGAAACACTTATGAACCACATAAACAGACGACAACCACTGAACATCAGATTCCTGACTTAGATACCATGAAAATCGGGTCAAGGTCAGATGAACCCTGCCAGACAGACATGTTTACTTTACAATCATGTATGTTTTAAATATAATAGACGACCTTTTCAATATAGTATCTAAGAAACAAACTTAACCAGAAAAACATAATATTGACCAATTAACCATGAAAATGGGGTCATGGTTAGATGATAATTGCCAGACAGCCATATACAACTTACAATCATTACCAAATATAGTTAACTTATTGCTAAATTTATTAGACAAATAGATCAAAAAACAAAATCTTCACATTGAGCAATGAACTGTAAAAATGAGGTCAAGGTCAAAACATGCCAGACTGATAAGTACATCATAAAATATATTCATACACCAAATACAGTTCATTTATTTCATACAGTATAAGAAAAAACTGTTATCACAGAGATATGTCTCGTCTTTAAGTAAATGTTGAATTAAAATAGCAATACTTTATCATGTAAGTTATGCAAATGTTCAAAGTCAATGATCCATGACTGAAGGTACATGGCTGAACAATCTCTATGGAAATGAGATGTGCCTATGTTGATACAACTACATACCAAATAGCATTGACTTATCATAAGTCATTCCCTTAAAACAAACCTAAACCAGATGCTCCGCAGGGCGCAGCTTTATACGACCGCAGAGTTTGAACCCTGAACATTGGGGCAAGTATGGACACAACATTCAAGCTCGATACAGCTCTGAATTTGGATTGTGATTAAATAGTTGAAACAACACAGGTTTCTGACACTTGATGAATGTGGTCTAAGAACTTTTTAAAAACTTAAAAACTTTAAATTTTAAATTGAACATTATCTATTATGGTCCAATATCCAAAATCTAAATACATGGTTAGATTCAGCATATCAAAGAACCCCAAGAATTCAATTTTTGATGAAATCAAATAAAGTTCAATTTTGGACCCTTTAGACATCAATATGGACCAATCTGATAATCAGGCCTAAACATCAAAAATCTAAATACATGGTTAGATTAAGCATATATCAAAGAACCCCATATATACAACTTTTGTTGAAATCAAGCCAAGTTTAATTTTGGACTGCAATTTGGACCAACTTGAAAACTGGGCCTATAATCAAAAATCTAAATACAGGTTTAGATTCAGTATATCAAAGAACCCCAAGGATTCAATTTTTGTCGATATCAAATAAAGTTTACTTTGGGACCACGATTTGGACCAACTTGAAAACTTAAGTTTAATTTTAGACCCTTTGGACCTTAATGTAGACCAATTTGAAAATGGGACCAAAAATTAAGAATCTACATACACAGTTAGATTTGGCATATCAAAGAACCCCAATTATTCAATTTTTGATGACTTCAAACAAAGTTTAATTTTGGACCCTTTGGGCCCCTTATTCCTAAACTGTTGGGACCAAAACTCCCAAAATTAATCCCAACCTTCCTTTTGTGTTCATAAACCTTGTGTTTAAATTTCATTGATTTCTATTTACTTATACTAAAGTTATTGTGCGAAAACCAAGAATAATGCTTTAATCCCAACCTTCCTTTTCTGTTCATAAACCTTGTGTTTAAATTTCATTGATTTCTATTTACTTATACTAAAGTTATTGTGCGAAAACCAAGAATAATGCTTATTTGGGCCCTTTTTTGCCCCTTATTCCTAACTGTTGGGACCAAAACTCCCAAAATCAATCCCAACCTTCCTTTAGTGGTCATAAACCTTGTGTCAAAATTTCATAGATTTCTATTCACTTAAACTAAAGTTATAGTGCGAAAACCAAGAAAATGTTTATTTGGGCCCTTTTTGGCCCCTAATTCCCAAACTGTTAGGACCAAAACTTCCAATATCAATCCCAACCTTCCTTTTATGGTCATTAACCGTGTGTTTAAATTTCATAGATTTCTTTTCACTTATACTAAAGTTATAGTGCGAAAACCAAAAGTCTTTGGACGACGACGCCAACGGGATACCAATATACGACCAAAAAAAATTTAATTTTTGCAGTCGTATAAAAACAAACATTAACTTGTAATCTATGTAAAAAGTTTCAGTCAATGAACCATGATGAGGGGTCCTGGTGCTTTATAATCTCCATGGAAAAACAAGACTTGCAAATGCCAATAAATTTTCATACCAAATATTATTGACTTAATATTAGCAGTTCATCTTAAACTGATGTAATCACAAATTAATACATATAAACTAAGCAAATATTTCTAAGTCTATAGACCATGACTGAGGGGACTGGGCTAAATAATATCCATTGAAATAAGATATGCTAATGCTAGTACAACTGAATACCAATTAACATTAGAACATGACTAAGAGGGTAGAGTCATGGAAATGAGATATGCCAATGCTAATACAGCTGCATACCAAATATAATTGACCTACTACTAGTGGTACCCCATAAACTGACCTAATCACAAACTAATACAGTGTTGACGCCACTGACACCAGAAACAGCATACCTATGTCTCACTTTTTGACAGACCAAAACACAACCAGATTCTCTGCAGGGTGCAGCTTTATACGACTGCAAATGTTGAACACTGAACAGTTGGGGCAAGTATGGACACAACATTCAAGCTTGATACAGCTCTGAATTTGGATTGTGATTAAATAGTTGACACAGCATAGGTTTCTGACACAGAATGAATGTGGTCTAATGAACTTAATTTTTTTTTGCTTTTGTGCAATACACCATGCCTTTTGAATATTAATCCCTCAAAAAAAAACATTTGAAGGAATTTTCTTTTTAATTTCTGAAATCTGAAATGAGAAAAATTGTACCCCAGTGCAAACTGTTATTTACCTACTCATTTAAATAAATCATAAAATATTGAAATATAAAATGACATACAGTCATGGTTAAAATTAATATTGATTAAAAGTAACATCTAAAAATAAAATTAAAGCTAATCATCTCAAGACAATCATCATTTCTTAATACATAATTTTCAAGCAGTGTGAACATATATATATATATGTTACAGGCATTTTCTAAATTTAGGCATTTTGTAAAATGCCTGCAAGATTCAGTCTTATACATAATGACTAATATTTCTAGGCATTTTACAAAATGCCTGAAATTAATTTATAGAATGAAATGTAAAAAAAACAACAATTGAATGCATTGAACACCAGAGCAGTTCAAATTATGAAAATTACTGATATAAAAAGAAGAATTTTGGAGATTAAATTTTACTGAATTATTCCAAATTAACACAAGCACAGATTTCAACAATTATTTCTAATTTCTCAAAATGTTTCGATGACAGAACTGATCACAATATTTGTCTTGATTTTTTGCAAATACAGATTGACGCAAAAATCTTCGACCACCTTTTGAGAAACCTTGATTATCAAATAAAAAAAGAATATGTGGTATGATTGCCAATGAGACAACTCTCCACAAGAGACCAAAATGACATAGAAATTAACAACTGTAGGTCACTGTACGGCCTTCAACAATGAAAAAAGGCCCTTACCACATAGTCAGCTTTAAAAGGCCCTGAAATGACAATGTAAAACAATTCAAACCTGAAAACTCACGGCCTTATTTATGTATCAAAGTACATTATGATGATTAGTTTCACTTGTATCTTTTGGCTAATAGCTTTCAACGGACTGAACTCAGTGAATCAAATCTGCCCATAATGGGGGATGCATCTATAACTGGAGTTTACTTGAGGCAATGAATATGAAGATACTCATATATTGGCATCACAACCATAAACCGCTTTGTATCGCAAAACCCATGTTATAGATTGGCAAGTAGAAGTCGTTATTCATGTCCTTTATCCAGAAAAATCTACTGCAGAAAATAACCATATGAATTAAAACCAAATCATTCTCATCTTAAAAATGCATAAATTATTTGCTACTAAAATGCAAACAATCAGTCATTTATAAGCAAACTTTTTTTTTTCTGTAACATGTTTCACTTCATTGTTTTGACACTGGACTTTTTGAAAAATCGTTTTGTAAGCTCGTTCTATTGAAAGAACAATTTGTCCTCCTGTCATTTTAAACAAATGATCATATCATAAATTAACTTACCTGAAATACAGAGTGAGTACATATACTTAACATACATGTAGTTTCACTAAAAAGAACACATCATATGACTACAAACCTTACCAGTTGGTTTTTGGAAATTAAGTTAATCTACCGAACCATTAGTTATTTTCTTTGCCAGATATTCTTTTTTTCTTCACTTTTGTCATATACATCTCAATGATATATTTCTTCTACAAATTGCCTGAAACTTTTTAAAAATTTCAGTCATTTTACAAAATGACTAGGTATTTTTAGTCACTTTGTATAATGCCTATCAAGGTTAGGCATTTTATAAATTGCCTAAAAATTCAGTCATATTACAAAATGCCTAAATTTAGAAAATGCCTGTAACATATATATATATAACAGTATTCTTTAAACGGAATTTATGTCGGATTACCTCCCTTACACTGCTTTAAGATTGTCTAAATTGTCCTTTAACCAGAGAAACCCTTGTTTTCCACTTTTTGCCCCTAATTGCTAAATTATGTGAGCCATAACCCCCTGTTACCATTCCTTTGTAGTATGGAAACTTGTGGTCTAATTTCAGAGATATTTATCCACTTAAACATAAGTTATTGACTGGAAACAAAAATGCTTATTTGGGCCCCTTTTTGGGCCCTTAATTCCTAAACCTTTTGGACCATAACTCCCCATAATCATTCCAAGCCTTCCCTTTGTGATATGGAACCTTGTGGTACAATGGCAGAGAGATCCATACAGTTACACACAAGTTTTTGTCCTAAAACTAGAAAAATGATTGTTTTGGCCCTTAAATCCTAGACTGTTTGCCCCATAACTCTTAAAATAAATCCAAACCTTCTGCTTATGGTATTAAACATTGTGGTACAATTACAGAGCAATTGAAATACTTATAGGTTGCATTTCTGTAAATATTGACAATGAAATTTCCCATAGGAACTCCTTTTACTGCTAAAACTGTACCACTTTTACTGTGAAGTTTTGAAAAAAATCTTATCCTAGAATTGAAAGTTCATATGCACAATTTTTTTCAAAGGTCAAAATATAGGGCTGTGCGGCATATTTTCAACGTTTATATGCCCAGAACTTCACAGAGTTTAAACTAACACTAATTTTCTTAACTACCCCTACCGAGAATGAAAGGTTACCACAGATTTCAATGTAAACCATTTGCACATGTTTATTTACTGGTAACATTCCCAAGTTATGTCTCTGTGAGATGGAACACAGAGAGCATAACTGGGAAACAGTATGTTAACAAACTTAATTTTCTAGGAATATTCAAGATCTCCCCAAAAGAGGTGTGTTTTGAGAAACAGCTGTATTTACAAAGTGCAACCTATACACAACTTATAGACTGAAAACTACAAAAATGCTTATTTAGGCCCCTTTTTTGGGCCCCTAATTCCGAAACCTTTTGGACCATTACCCCAATAATCATTCCAAGCCTTCCCTTTGTTATATGGAACCTTGTGGTATAATGGCAGAGAGATCCATCCAGTTACACACAAGTTATTGTCCTAAAACTAGAAAAATGCGTTTTTGGTCCCTTAATTTGTAGACGGTTTGCCCCATAACCCTTAAAATAAATCCAAACCTTCTACTAATGGTATTAAACGTTGTGGTACAATTTCAGAGCAATTGAAATACCTATACACAACTTATTATCTTGAAACTAGATAAATGCTTGTTTCATATGATGAAGACATAATCTTTCAATCAGTTTAATTGAGGTCTGGAGCTGGCATGTCAGTTAACTGCTAGTAGTCTGTTGTTATTTATGTATTATTGTCATTTTATTTATTTTCTTTTGTTACATCTTTTGACATCAGACTCGGTCTTCTCTTGAACTGAATTTTAATGTGCGTATTGTTATTCTTTTACTTTTCTACATTGGCTAGAGGTATAGGGGGAGGGTTGAGATCTCATAAACATGTTTAACCCCGCCGCAATTTTGCGCCTGTCCCAAGTCAGGAGCCTCTGGCCTTTGTTAGTCTTGTATGATTTTAAATTTTAGTTTCTTGTGTATAATTCGGAGTTTAGTATGACGTCCATTATCACTGTACTATTATGCATATTTTAGGGGCCAGCTGAAGGACACCTACGGGTGCGGGAATTCTCGCTACATTGAAGACCCATTGGTTGCCTTCGGCTGTTGTTTGCTCTATGGTCGGGTGGTTGTCGCTTTGACATATTCACCATTTCCTTTCTCAATTTTATTTTGACCCCTTTTGGACCCTATTTCCTGAACCTTTGGAACCATAACCCCCAAAATCAATCCAAAGCTTCCTTTTGTGGTTATAAACATTGTGTTAAAATTTTATTGATTTCTATTCACCTATACTAAAGTAAGTATCCGGTAACCATCCGTCCTTGGACAACGCTGACAACGACACGTGATACCAATATATGACCAAAATTTTTTTAATTTTTGCGGTTGTATAAAAACTGCCATAACCACTGAACCATGAAAATGAGATCAAGGTCAGATGACACCTGCCAGTTGGACATGTTCACCTTACAATCATTCCATACACTAAACATAGTAGACCTATTGCATACAGTATTAGAAAAATAGACCAAAACACAAAAACTGAACTCTAATGGATCCATGAAATGAGGTCAAGTGAAAACTATCTGACTTGCATGAGGATCTTGCAAGGTACGCACATACCAAATATAGTTATTCTATTACCCATAAAAAGAGAAAATTAAGAATATTAAAAATCAAAATCTTCCTTTACCAAAAACCTGAAGCAAGACAGACAGACTAACGGATGCACAGCATTTCTGTAAATATAGACTGGAATGCAATTCCTTTAAGGAAGAAACTGTACCACTTTTACTATGAAGTTTTGTTAAAATTTACACCCTAGAATGAAAAGTTCATCTGCACTATTATTTTATTCAAAGGTCAAAACAAAGGGCTGTGAAGCATATTTTCAACATGTGTATGCCCCAAATTTCTAAGAGTTTAAACTTATACTTAAATTCTCGCTTCAATTTTAGTCTTCCTCAGAAGTTATGTCCCTAGGTGGTGAAACAGAGAGATTATATTTGGGAACCAGTACGTAAACAAAACAAATAATCTATCAATATTGTATCTCCCCAACAGAGGTGTGGTTTGTGAAACAGCTGTATTTACAAAGTGCAACCTGTAGGATCATTCAAGTCTCTAGAGCAACAATAGAATACAGGTGTGAACAAGTATCAGAGAGAACCCTACAGTTATTTCACATTTATTGTGTTAAAAACAACATGGTTTACAAATGTTAAAACTTAAATATAAAAATACATTTTATGAATAATTCTCATAAAATTATGTCTTGAAACCTGACCCTTTCTAGATTCAAACAATAGTTCCTCAAACGATAAAAAATTGCTAGTCAGTATATCCATGTTTTCAATGTTTATATTATCATTCTTCACGCAACCATTTCTGATGATGATCTATATTGCTGCTGCTTTATTTATGTCTTTTACATTTTAATGTATGCACTAATATTTCTTTTTCTTAATTATATCTGGTCGCCAATTGATTGGATGGGATTCTTCAGTCTGAAAAATAAGAAATAAGATTTTATCCTTACAATTATATGGAAACAAGGATGAACTGGGTATTATGTTTTCAGCTTTGATAAAAAGAAACTTAAATGTACAATTGTTTGGAAAACAAAAGGTATTGTCGATGAATATTTGCTGTACTTTCATAATCAGAATTGTTAAAAAAACTGAACATGTTTTCAACTAAAATTGAACTCACTGAGATGTGTTTACTGCTTATAACTGATCATAACTGCTATTATTCAATGATACATGTCGTTTGTTGACATTGATTCAGGTCTGTCATATTGGTTTTTAGTACATTGTTTTGTTATAAATTAGGCAGATTGCTTTAACATTTGAATTGTTTCACATTTTTTTTATCAGGGCCTTTTATAGCAAACTATACTATGGGTTTGTAACTCTTGACACTTTGTACAAATAACTTACTGCTGAGTCATCTTCCTTGTATATTTTAACAGTTTTGTCAGCTTCAGCTGTGATAAGACGACTTCCGCTATGGTCATACTGTAAAGCAAAGATTCCAGCTTCTGAATCAATAGATCCTGGCTGTGCTAATGATTGCATTCTCTGGAAATTATAGCCTGTCTTCCAATCCCAAAAGTGCATGGAGCCATTGTCAGCTTTTAAAATACAGAATTTTACAAATAAAACACATGCTTTGCTTTTTCAAAATTTAAAGCTATATATTCATTGCAAAGATTTCTATTCCTTGATAAAATTTGACATGAAACATAGTATTCTCTCTGGAGCTGGCATGTCAGTTAACTGCTAGTAGTCTGTTGTTATTTATGTATTATTGTTATTTTCTTTGGTTACATCTTCTGACATCAGACTCGGACTTCTCTTGAACTGAATTTTAATGTGCGTATTGTTATGCGTTTACTTTTCTACATTGGCTAGAGGTATAGGGGGAGGGTTGAGATCTCACAAACATGTTTAACCCCGCCGCATTTTTGCGCCTGTCCCAAGTCAGGAGCCTCTGGCCTTTGTTAGTCTTGTATTATTTTAATTTTAGTTTCTTGTGTACAATTTGGAAATTAGTATGGCGTTCATTATCACTGAACTAGTATATATTTGTTTAGGGGCCAGTTGAAGGACGCTTCCGGGTGCGGGAATTTCTGGCTACATTGAAGACCTGTTGGTGACCTTCTGCTGTTGTTTTTTTTTCTATGGTCGGGTTGTTGTCTCTTTGGCACATTCCCCATTTCCATTCTCAATTTTATCTCATTGAATTTTTATTTTAAATGAAAATTTATTATTCCATTGTATTTATGCATCGAAGAACTGCAGCTTTTTTAAACATACATAAAAAAATAATAATCTTGGAATAGTCTGAAATGCTCATCTGGCAAAAATATGTCATTCCAGTTTAAACAATATTTATTCAGATATAAAATTATCACAAAATGACACAATACAACTGAAAAAAATATTTTGGATTTAGAAACAAGCAAAGCTTTTACAAATCTGTCTCCTTGATATTTAAGATTTTAATGAAGTATCTTATGTTTTGAGATGTTGAGCTAGTAGTGTTCTCCCCAGGATCTTTTAGCATCATGGTAATGTGATGCTATAATCTTATATGTGATACTATCTGAAGTAGTTTTCTTATAGATTATATTATGGATGTGATGCTATAATTTTTAGAAACAAGAAAGTATTTCAATTTCATCTGTTGACCAGGATGCTAAATGAAATATCTGGGGAGAACACTGGCTACATCTGGATATTAAAAAAAATTAAATATGTGACATTCATAGTTCCAGAGATACAATCAGGGAAAATTTTGTGATATCAGTCTATTAATGTATGGAATGTAATATGCAACATTAAATTTACTTTCTCTAAAATCCATCCGCAAGATACTTTATATCAATGAATTCATTACTATAAACATGTCTTCTTAAATGTTATGAAAACATAGAGGGTCTGACACTGAAATTCGTTTTTGTTTGTTTGTAGTTTTGATGTGAAGTGAATAAAATGCTTCTCTGAGTGCAGCCTGATACGACCACAGAGGTGAAACCCTGAACAGTTGTGGCAAATTTGGACACAATATTCAAGCTTGATTCTGTCTGAATTTGGATTGTGATCAAATTTTTGACATAGTATAGGTTTTTGACACAAAATAAATGTCAAGATCTTACAAATATATTGCACAAAACTGTGCAATTAAAGATTCTTCTTGAACATTTTAACAAAATTTGAAATTAAAAACATTTTGAAAAAAAAATTTGAACCCCTTAAAAAAAATTGGAACCCCCAAACTTTTTGACACCTCCCCCCCCCCCCATCAACTTGGTGCAATTACTCCATCACTCAACAAGAATGTGTCCTCAGTACACGAATGCCCCACTCGCACTATCATTTCCTATGTTCAGTGGACCGTAAATTGGGGTAAAATCTCTAATTTGGCATTAAAATTAGAAAGATCATATCATAGGGAACATGTGTACCAAGTTTGAAGTCGATTGGACTTCAACTTCATCAAAAACTACCTTGACCAAAAACTTTAACCTGAAGCGGGACAGACGGACGAACGAACGAACGAACGGACGGACAAACAGACGCACAGACCAGAAAACATAATGCCCCTCTAGTATCGTAGGTTGGGCATAAAAACCAGCTTTTCTTTGTAGTATGGAAAATTGTAATACAATTTCAGAGAGATCCATACACTTACACACAAGTTTTTGTCCAGAAACCACAAAAATGCTAGCTTTTGGCCCATAATACCTAAACTTTTGGCACCATAACCCTCAAAATGGATCTAAACCTTCTACTTTTGGTATTAAACATTGTGGTACGATTTCAGAGCAATTGAAATACTTATACACAATTTTATATACTTAAAGTAGAAAAATGCTTGTTTTGGACCCCTTTTGGGCCCCAATTCCAAAACAGTTGAGACCATCATTCCCAAAATCAATCCCAACCTGCCTTTTGTGGTATTGAACCTTTTAATTAAATTTTATAGAGATCCATTCATTTAAACTAAAGTTATTGTCCGGACACCAAATGTATTTTTCGGACGACGCAGATGACGACATTATACCATTATACGATCTAAAAAAAAATTATTGCGGTAGCATAAAAAGATTTTTGGGTTGATAGTTGTCTCATTGGCAATCAAACCACAACTCCTTATCATTATATCAAAAGGACAAAATACTTCAAAATCCAGATGTCAGAACATTCATCTAGAACCAATAAAAAAATATAAGCTGTTGACACAGAGATGCATAGGTTCCAAGAAAGGACAATATGGTGGACAGTAATATTGCTAATTAAAGGACAATATGGTGGACAGTAATTTTGCTAATTAAAGGACAGTAATATTGCTAATTAAAGGACAATATGGTGGACAGTAATATTGCTAATTAAAGGACAGTAATATTGCTAATTAAAGGACAATATGGTGGACAGTAATATTACTAATTAAAGGACAGTAATATTGCTAATTAAAGGACAATATGGTGGACAGTAATATTACTAATTAAAGGACAGTAATATTGCTAATTAAAGGACAATATGGTGGACAGTAATATTGCTAATTAAAGGACAGTAATATTGCTAATTAAAGGACAATATGGTGGACAGTAATATTGCTAATAAAGGACAATATGGTGGACAGTAATATTACTAATTAAAGGACAGTAATATTGCTAATTAAAGGACAATATGGTGGACAGTAATATTGCTAATTAAAGGACAGTAATATTGCTAATTAAAGGACAATATGGTGGACAGTAATATTGCTAATTAAAGGACAGTAATATTGCTAATTAAAGGACAATATGGTGGACAGTAATATTGCTAATTAAAGGACAGATATATTGCTAATTAAAGGACAATATGGTGGACAGTAATATTGCTAATTAAAGGACAATATGGTGGACAGTAATATTACTAATTAAAGGACAGTAATATTGCTAATAAAGGACAATATGGTGGACAGTAATATTACTAATTAAAGGACAATATGGTGGACAGTAATATTGCTAATTAAAGGACAGTAATATTGCTAATTAAAGGACAATATGGTGGACAGTAATATTACTAATTAAAGGACAGTAATATTGCTAATAAAGGACAATATGGTGGACAGATATATTGCTAATTAAAGGACAATATGGTGGACAGTAATATTGCTAATAAAGGACAATATGGTGGACAGTAATATTACTAATTAAAGGACAGTAATATTGCTAATAAAGGACAATATGGTGGACAGTAATATTACTAATTAAAGGACAATATGGTGGACAGTAATATTGCTAATTAAAGGACAGTAATATTGCTAATTAAAGGACAATATGGTGGACAGTAATATTGCTAATTAAAGGACAGTAATATTGCTAATTAAAGGACAATATGGTGGACAGTAATATTACTAATTAAAGGACAGTAATATTGCTAATAAAGGACAATATGGTGGACAGTAATATTACTAATTAAAGGACAATATGGTGGACAGTAATATTACTAATTAAAGGACAGTAATATTGCTAATAAAGGACAATATGGTGGACAGTAATATTACTAATTAAAGGACAGTAATATTGCTAATAAAGGACAATATGGTGGACAGTAATATTACTAATTAAAGGACAATATGGTGGACAGTAATATTGCTAATTAAAGGACAATATGGTGGACAGTAATATTACTAATTAAAGGACAATATGGTGGACAGTAATATTGCTTATTTATTAAAAGTTGCTGGACTATCACCTAGGAGGCACTGCCTTGAAATTGTTGACACTGTATAGAAAATATCCTATTGATAGTAAGGCAACATTATAGAAAATATCATTGATCTATCACAAGTAGTTCCTATCAAACTAACTTAAGCAAGAAACTTAACAAATGTTGACTCAGGAAAAGCAACACTTATGTCTACCTTATAGTTATAATAGTAGCAATAAACAAGTGAACATACCTCCAGACACTAGAACTCCATCAGAATTGACTGTTAAAGCATTAATTATTGCATTGTGTCCTGGGAGATTCTGAATAAAGTTCCCATCAGGAAACTTCCACTCTTTAATGTTATCTGCAGAGGCTGAAGCAAATGTGTAACTGGAAAAAATAACAACGTAAACAACAAGGGGATATTTTACTGTTAAAGAGAACATTTTTTACTTATCCACTTATTATGTTCATAATACCATAAAAAACATATTCACCAAGTTTTATCTGGATATGAAAACTAATAAAGAAGAAAATCGGGAATTATTAATTTTATTTATTCGAACTTCCTGACTTCTGTGACGTAGTTAAAGTCTTTTGCATGCCGGGAGTGGATTAATCTCATTTTCAGTCTTGTTCGTTAATCATCTAATAACGCGATTTAAAGCACATTGACGACTTTTGGTGTAGCTATTAACCAACTAATAATTCAAAAAGAAAAGTGATCACCCATGTATTTTTTTAAATTAAAATGTATGGTTTATATTTAAAGGATAATTATAGTAATAAAAGTAAACCATAAAATAGAATGTTTTTATGATATTTTTCCGACGGATATGTCATACAAACATTTTAATGTGCGTATTGTTATGCGTTTACTTTTCTACATTGGTTAGAGGTATAGGGGGAGGGTTGAGATCTCACAAACATGTTTAACCCCGCCGCATTTTTGCGCCTGTCCCAAGTCAGGAGCCTCTGGCCTTTGTTAGTCTTGTATTATTTTAATTTTAGTTTCTTGTGTACATTTGGAAATTAGTATGGCGTTCATTATCACTGGACTATTATATATTTGTTTAGGGGCCAGCTGAAGGACGCCTCCGGGTGTGGGAATTTCTCGCTACATTGAAGACCTGTTGGTGACCTTCTGCTGTTGTTTTTTATTTGGTCGGGTTGTTGTCTCTTTGACACATTCCCCATTTCCATTTTCAATTTTATATATAACTGATGGTGTCATAAAAATGCATGTTTTTATTCTCACCTATTACTTCACTCTTACTATGGGTGCAATCAACAGTTTTTTTCTATGACGTCATATTTTGAGGGACCATGCATAAGTGACCCTTAGTAGTGGACTGATTAATAAAGATACTTGTATAAAACTAGATATCACTGCAATCCGAATGTTCTCTAGTTTATAATGAAATAAAAATAAAGTGTACTTTTAATAGTATAAAAAAGTTTTATCCAGAGAAAATGGGAAAAACATTGCCATGATTGCCTAATCTAAGCTTAAAAAACCTGAAATCAGGTCATGTGCACACCCATGAAGACATGATACATGAACATTTTTCATAATCAAAACTGTATGAATTTCATAGATTTTTACCGGGTCTTTCAAAAAATTCATCCTTCAGGGTACATTCGCCTGCTCTGAAAAAAGCTCTAGTGGCTGCAAATAAGTTTTCAATTTTCACTGCCAAATAAACAGGATGTTTACAGTGTTGTCTCCCCTTAAAACATGTACATTAAATCTAATTTTTTAAATTATTTTAATCATTCAACCTGTTTTAATTGAAGTTAATTAACATATTTTTACAACCAAATACAAAAAACATGATTCTTTTTCACCAATTATGTTGATAAAAAGGGACTTCCCTCCATGTCTATTTTTAGTCGGGGAATAACCCCTAGTTTATTACACAAAACTGTTTAAAGCACCCTATACAAATCTTTGCTTCAGTCTAGTACTGTGTAAATACAATGCATGTGTATTTTACTGACAACACCTGGTAAAGGCGTGGTTAAATTTACGGTAATTAAAAGATCAGCATTATGTAATCTTAATCTTTTGATCTTCACTAGAGTGTTGTTTGGCCTCAAGGCTTCATCGTTGCAGGTATGAAAATTTGAAAAAAAAGATAAAACTGAAGTGTGTTTGAGACAGAATTTTTATTTAAAAATTATTTGGGGAGGAATATGGTGGCAACCTTAATCGCCGTAATATATTTTAAAAATATTTTGCGTTTGCTTAGTTTTTAAATAAATAGGTTAGTATTTTGTTGTAACATTGAAATTCTGAATTACTTTCAATAAAATAATTTTATTAAAAAAATGGCCACGAAAACAAGCGTATAAATCAAACAGTACTATTCTAAATTATCATCGGTAACCTTGAATATTTAAATGTGCAGAGAAAATTATCAGTTACCTTAATATATTTATTTTTCCGTCCAAAGCAATCTACATTTACCTAATCAGGAATGCCCTTATTAAAATATTCTAAATCTCACATGTTAATACTTAAGCTTATTGACCAACAATGCTTAAAAAAATTAACAGAATCAATCTAACGTCAACTTTCCTTTTTTGAATGGAGACAGACCGCCAGAATCAATTTTCAATGTGCTTTATAGCTTATATACCTT
This sequence comes from Mytilus galloprovincialis, assembly GCF_965363235.1. Lineage (NCBI taxonomy): Eukaryota > Metazoa > Mollusca > Bivalvia > Mytilida > Mytilidae > Mytilus > Mytilus galloprovincialis. The sequence continues at coordinate 73,307,645 of NC_134845.1, read as the reverse complement.
TGTAAGACTTATCATTCGTTTATACATCCCCTCTAAACCAGAGACCTAAATAAATAAAGCAGACAAGCAGTATATTCTTTAAATTTCTGTGATTTACTACATAATTACCAAGAAAGATAAAAATCCCCAAGTTAATTTGATACTCAATATTTTTCCTGGAAAATCACATCCTCAGTCGGTTGGACAAAAAGATAAGAATTTGGTATACAGAACATGCAGAAGTGTGAATGTCATAAAAGCTCATTGTTATATCAGATACCTTATAAATGTGAACATGTATACATGTAAGACCTCATGGGACGTCACCTAACCACATTCAGGTATTTTGCAACTGCTACACCCCTTTTTATCAGAGCGTACATGCATGTATTAAAATGACTCTCTGTTAATTGGATTCAGAATGACAATTGTAAGTAAAATCCTACAGTTCATGGTGGGACCTTTTCTACCAGATATACAACTTTTTGTATTTATATTTTCACTTATATTACTCTCATATAATATTTAATTTGCATAAGCACAATATTCCGGGACACACTAATTAAATAAATTAAACAACCCTCTACCTAATCAGACGTTAATACAACTACTATCAGTCTATCCGGAGTGAATATAAAAAAGAAGATGTGGTATGATTGTCAATGACACAACTGTCCACAAGAGACCAAAATGACATAGACATTAACAACTATAGGTCACCATACGGCCTTCAACAATGAGCAAAGCCCATACCGCATAGTCAGCTATAAAAGGCCCTGATATGACAATGAAAAACAATTCAAACAAGAAAACTAATGGCCTTATTTATATAAAAAAAAATGAACGGAAAACAAATATGTAACACATAAACAAACGACAACCACTGCTATTTAAAGTTTCTTTATTTCTTCAAATCGGCTTTTGGGGGATCATTAGTGGACGTCCAGTGGCATATATATTACATGCCTGTCTGAACAGGAAAATTAACATAAGGTATTATTATGTTTCTTCAAATAGAACCATGTTCACATTGTCATACATTATACCCAACAATTGTGATGATGACGAGTTTCTTTAACTGTTCAAAATAATCTTATTGAAATATAACTTCGATGAACCAAGGACAAACCAAAGCAAGTTAGATATCGACCTGTATTTAAATCAGATTGGTTCTGGATGTTTCTCTCATATATTCAGTATATGTGTATATATTCTAAATTGTGACTATGATATCTATAGTTCTGTAACCTTCCCATCTAGGCGTATAAACCAATGATCGACAAGTGTGTACATTTTGTTAAATCAATGTATGTTTCATAATAATTGAAAACGAGTATATTCTTACATTTTTCCCCAATTTACCCTTGGAAGATATGTAAATAGATTTTTATTTCATCAAATCTTTTTTTTTTTTGGGGGGGGGGGGGGGAATTATTTAGATTTTCATAAATATCATTCTTTACACACGAAATATTATTTATAAACAATCGTATGAGTTTAGTAATGACTAGTATATCACTATTGGACACACAAGACAAAGTTGTATATTACACCGGATAGTTTCATTATGGAAAGTTACACCTTATCATCCATGTACACTGATTAATACCCTCAGAAGTGAAGTGATGCATGAACTTGTGTAATTGTGTAATAAGACTTTAAAAACCTGACAGGAAAGCGCTTGAATACCTGGACCTGTTACCTCACAATACCTCTGGGAACAACTCCTTTAGCCATGCTGATCAGATAAGGGGAGGTCCAAATTTATTTAAATTAGTTTATTCCAAAGAAAACAAGTATGAACAAACTAGATTTTCGAAATCAATTTTACACGGAATTTTTATCTATGACTTCGAACTTTGACTTTTTAACTAATTTCCATTTTTTGTTTCAAAATTTTTAAAAAAAAACCCAGTTTCAAACAGACCATAGAAAATGCATAGTACTAGTTTATTTAAAAAAAAATATAATTACATTTTCCATTTCAAGTTAATTAGGAAAGGTTGCACAACCATGTCTATAATAATCTTTTTGTGACCCAGGAAACTGTTTATGCTTCCAATGTCGGATAAAACAACTGTACACTTGACAAGATATAGACACTCAATTACAGCTACATTAGGTTACTGCTTGTTTTGGTCCTTTGTGGTTTATAGCTATATTGTGGTTACTATTCAGGGAGGATGTCAAAATGGCCACATGCTGAGAATTGATACTCTAAATTTTAAATCAATGGTGATCTCTTATCTTGCTGAATAAAACTTGAATATTTATGAATTTGTGCTTTTTTATACATAATGAACAGAATATCAACTTTTCATTTTATTGCGAAGTTACCCTTTTAATAATAATGGAATAACAAACTGTACTCCAAGAATACTGAATCATTTATCTGGTAAAAGTATGCTATACATTTATAAATATTCATGCTAAAATGTTAAAAATGGAATTTTCTGGCCTTTGTTAGTCTTGTATGTTTTTTAATTTTAGTTCATTTATATGCTTTAGAGTTTAGTATGACAATAATTTTCACTGAACTAGTGCACATTTTTATTTATGGACCAGCTGAGGCCCACCTCTTGGTGTGGAATTTTCTAGATTTGTTGAAGATTCATTTGTGGCCTTTGGCTATGATCTTCTCTTTAATCAGGTTTTTGTCTCAAGTGACATATTCCCCATTTCCATTCTCAATTTTCTTTATTTACAAAACTTCCTTAACACAATATTTACTGTTGTTGTCTGTCTTTAGAGGGGTTTAGTTAAGACATGATCGTTTTTTCAGGTATAATGTATAACTTACTGTTTTGGATGAAGTGTGAGAGCTCGAACACTCTTTTTATGATTAGTGAGAGTGACACGTGATTTGCCGGCTGCTAAATCCCACAATCTTATTGTAGAGTCATGGCTTCCTGTTATCACCTGTAAATAAGTAAACTTTTCTTATGTCAATCACTACAACAAAAGTCTCTTAAGATTTTGCTCATAAACCATTTGAAGTTATTCATCCACTATTTGCTAAATATCTATTATTGTGTTCATTTAAGTGAAAATACAATATACAGACATGTTCAATTTTTAGAAAATACTATAAAAATGTGCCATACAAAAATCCAGACAAAAATTCACACAATTTCAGCCATTATTTTATTACTTAAAAGTAAGGCATTTTTTTAACCTGTTAAATTTATACCAGAAATCACAACAGAAACAAACAGGGGTCTAAAAACATGAACTACATTAAATATCCCTGAACAGTTAAAAACAGTTACCCTGATTCATGGTATACAACAGTTTTAGACCAAGTTTTAGTGAAAATGATAAAATATGATTTTCAAATATTTTCACAGTGAACTATGCGCTACAATGCCAACATGCCTGCCATATCTCAATGTTTAATGTGTGTTTTTTGTAATAGTGTCTTCCAATAATCATTCACCCAAGAATCACTAGTTTTTGAGAGATGATTTGTTTTAAAACTTACTTAACTAGCAATGGCTTTCTCCAAATGGAACCAAAAGTGAAAATTTTATATAGGACAATCCATTTTAATAGTGTGTTTAGTAAGAATTGTGAGTAAAAGATAATAAAATGCTCTGCAGGGTGCAGCTTGATACCACCAAAGGTCAAACCCTGAACAGTTGGGGCAAGTATGGACACAACATTCAAGCCTGATGCAGCTTGGAATTTGGATTGTGATTAAATATTTGACACAGCATAGGTTTCTCACACAGAATGAATGTGGTCTAAGAACTTAATCATTTTAAATTTACCTATTATGGTTAAATATCTAAAATCTAAATACATGATTAGATTCAGCATACCAAAGAGCCCCTCATATTCAATTTTTGTTGAAATCAAACAAAGTTTAATTTTGGACACTTTGGACCTTAATGTGGACCAATTTAAAAATGGGGCCCGAAATCCAAAAACTTAATACATGGTTAGATTCAGCATATTAAAGAACCCCAAGAATTCAAGAATAAAACCCCATTGAAATTGGTCATAAAATAAGCAATTTATACCAAGTATTATAAAAGTATTGTTTTTGGCCCCTTATTTCTAAACAGTTAGGGCCACAACCCCCAATATCAATCCCAACCTTCCTATTTTAGTATGGAACCTTTTGGTACAATTTCAGAAAGATCCATATACTTTACACATAAGTTATTGTCTGGAAACTAGAAAAATACTTTTTTGGACCCCCTTTTTAGGCCTTTAATTCCTAAAATGTTAAGCCCGTAACCCCCAAAATCAATCCCAACCTTCCTTTTGTGTTTTCAAACCCTGTTTAAAAATTTTATAGAGATCCATTCACTTTAACTAAAGTCATTGTCCTAAAACTAAGTGTCTTTGAACGAAGTGGATGAAGATGTGATACCATCATGAATATACGACCAAAAATGTTTTTTGTAGTTGTATACAAACAAAAATTTAAGGATTTTCCAGTTAAGAATATGATGAATTTAATGTGATGACTTAAGTTAACATGGCTTTTCAAACAAGGCAACTGACAATATATAGCATGTTTTTGGCTAATAGGAATAATTTGGTGACAATAACATAAACTGAAAATATATTTAGCATGTGTTTTTCTTTGAGAAGAAAAAATGAAAATTATGTCTTTTCTACAAAAATTTAAATATGATTTCACCTGAATATATGTCTGAGTTACCATTAAAATGAAAAATGTTAAAACCAACCTGAGGTTCAGCAGCCTGACATCTGATATCAGCAACAGTATTATTATGTCCTGTTAATGTGTGTATGCATGCTTTTGTTCTCATATCCCAAACTCGGGCTGTACCATCCCGACCACATGTCACTAACACATCTATTGTAGGGTGAAGGTCGATGGCATACACTGCACTCAAGTGGCCATGGTAATGTTTGATAGTCTGTTAAACAAGATAACTAGTACATTATTTTTTCTAAGATAAAAAAGATGTTGACGACCTTCCAGATGAAGAGTTAAACCTACATTAATTAAGCCACAAAGGTCTGGACTTCTAAAACAAAACAACATTAGTTAAAGCAAATTCTAGCTTTTGAAGATCCAGGGGAAAATCTACGAGTGAAAGTATATGGAAGATGACATAAATATATAGGTGTAAATAAATTTACATGTGCAGGTGTATATATTCATAAGATAAATAGCAAGATAAGTAAACAAGTTAACAGTTTAATCAATTTCATCCTTCCATTGGGACTCTTTAGGATAACTGAATTAGCATCATTATGGGCGATGTCTTTAAGGAGGCTTGTGACATTCAGGCATTGTTTGTATTCTTGGGTTTTTGGATCGTTGTTATGAAGTATATTTCCGTCTCCTTTCGATAGGCTTCCTCCAGTCTTCCTAAATTGCTCACAATTTAAATTTTTTGCATAAATCTTTCATCAATGATTAATTTTTGCTTTTCAATATACATTAGTGGCTTAAAAATTCTGTTTAAATGTATTATAAATCTGTCATATTTTTTTCAAAAGACAAAAAAATGCAGTTGACTCATATGTTCCATTTTATCCATAGTGCCTATGTTTGTTGATGAACAAGGAAATAAAATACAAAATTTATACAACATACTAGATACAAGTTTGGCTGAAATTGATTCAGCAGTTTCAAAGCAGAAGATGCTTTAAAGTAAGCAAACTGGATGAACAAATTGTAAAAAATTGTCTTTAAAGGGCCTAATTAAGTGGTCAGTTGACAATTTTGGTCATGTAAAACTTATTTGTAGATCTTACATTGCTGAACATTTTTGCTGTTTATAGTTTATCTTTATCAGTAGTAATATTCAAGATAAAAACATAAAACTGCTAAATTTCCTTAAAATTATCAATTTAGTAGCAGTAATGGGTTATTAGATTCATCTGAAAATTTCAGGGCTGATAGACCCTAAAAATCATTCAACTTAAGTTTGGTAGGAATTGGTTTAGTAGTTTCAGAGGAGAAGATGTTTGAAATAGTTTACACCAGGCGTAACGAGGACGGCGACTGCTACGTCCAGTCTGTGTTTTTATTAAATGTTTTTCTGCTTTGTATCAGTCTGACTAGTTAAGCCCTTTTCAACTGATTTTTCATAGCTGAATAATGGATTGGTTCATAGTTGAAGGTGTTAATTTCTATGACATTTAGTCGTCTCATTCGCAATCATAACACATTGTCTTATATCTATAGAAATAGAACAAAGTATTGTATAAAAGTGTATGTGAGGTATAATTATATCAACCTTATTATATTCCAGATCCCAGCATTTCACTTGTTTATCTTCTCCACAAGAAAACAAATATGGCTGTCGTGGACTAACTACAACACCTCTAACAGCACTGATATGACCAGTTAGGGAAAGTTTTAAAGTTCCTGAGGCCAAATCCCATATCTGCAAATAATTAAGATAGTACAAATAAAGAGTTGACAAAGAGATATGTCTCATCATTATGAAACTTTGATAGTATAATGCATATGTTGAAAGTTAAATGATAATACTTTAATATGTAAACTATATTGGGAACTTGGGATAAACAAGTACCTGGTCATGTCTACTCTGTGTTTATTTGTTAGAGGAATTTCTATACGTATCCATTTGATGAGAAAAGCCTTTTCAACTGTTTTTTAAAGTTTGGTCTTATGTTGTTCTATTACACCGCTATGGAAACAAAATTTGCTAAAGCTAATACAATGTATAACTGGTTTATTTCCATTATGCAACTTTGTTAAATTTGCATTTTAAAATATTGTGAAGAATTAATCTTTGTTCCAATATAAGAAATACTTGACATGAGTAAAAATTTATCCTGTCCAGTACTACAGACCAAATTTAACATAACATTTCATTGCATATAAGATAATAACTATCACTGGATGTTAACTAATTAGTTTCCATTCATTTCTTTCCTGTAAATAAGCGTATACAGTGTAGTAACCATGTAACCTCAAGTTTTCAATTTATTTTATAGAAAAAACAAATAAAACTAGAGGCTCTAAAGAGCCTGTGTCGCTCACCTTGGTCTATGAGAATATTAAACAAAGGACAAAGATGGATTCATGACAAAATTGTGTTTTGGTGTTGGTGATGTGTTTGTAGATCTTACTTTACTGAAAATTCTTGCTGTTACAATTATCTCTATCTAAAATGAACTTGGCCCAGTAGTTACAGTACAAAATTATGAAAAGTGTTAAAAATTAACTATAAAGGGCAAAAACTCCTTAAGGGGTCAATTGACCCTTTTAGATAGATCTTCACCTAATTATATAATGAACAATTTAATCCTGTCAGATTTGGTTTCACAGATATGAGCCAAAAACTGCATTTTACCCTATGTTCTATTTTTAGCCATAGCGCTCATCTTGGTTTGCGGGCGAGGTCATTGGACACAATTTTAAAACTAGATAACCTAATGATGATTGTGGACAAGTTTAGTTAGATTTGTTCAAGTAGTTTCAGAGAAGAACATTTTTGTAAAAGATTACAAAAATTTATGAAAAATTGTTAAAAATTTATTATAAAGGGCAATATCTCCTTAAGGGGTCAACTGACCATTTTGTTCATGTTGACTTATTTGTAGATCTTATACTTTGCTGAACATTATTGCTGTTTACAGTTTATCTCTATCTATAATAATATTCTTGAAAATAACCAAAAATGGCTAGTAATATTTTTAGTGATTTACCAATTCCTGCTCCCTACCAACGGGTTGTTTATCTAAAAATTTAAGGGCAGATAGATCCTGACCTGATAAACAAATTTATCCAATGTCAGATTTGTTCTTAATGCTTTGGTTTCAGAGATATAAGCCAAAATCTACATTTTACCCCAATGTTCTATGTTTAGCCATGGCGGCCATCTCGGTTGCTTGGCTGGGTCACTGGACACATTTTTAAAACTATATACCCCAATGATGATTGTGGCCAAGTCTGGTTAAATTTGGCCCAGTAGTTTCAGAAGAGAAAATTTTTGTAATAGTTATCGATGTAGACAACAGATGCCAAGTGATGAGAAAAGCTCACTAGGCCCGAAGGGTCAGGTGAGCTTATAAGGATGGTGCTTTGAAACACGCAAGATATATGTGTATGACTCAGAAGTTTTTTACTGCAATGAAATGTGGAATTATCAGGTAATTTAAAAGATCACCTTCATGAATGAATATTAACGAATGTCATAAAATGAGGAAAGGAAACCATCTCAAGCAAGTCATTGTAGGTTTGATCAGATTATCTTAATCTTAAAAAGGCCAATTCCATATGGTTAAGCATTATGATTAAGAAGAATTTGCAAAAGTGAAGATGACTGTTAAAAAGACAGACAAGAACTAAATTTACAACTGCGAAAAAGAGGCTACAATGGGAAATTTACTTTAAACCAGCTAAAAAGAGCAGCCAACTTTAAGTTATTACAGAGAAAAACCAAAATTAAAAAGACAACAGAACGTGTTGTAACCTATTCCGATTTATTACCATATATTGTGAAAAAAAAGAATTGATATTGTTATAATTACATAACTGTAACTATATGAAAGAAGTATTCCAGAACCACCTCTTGTAGCTTATCATAGGGATAGAAACTAAGCAGACATAATTGTGCATAGGAAATAAAATCAAATCACTAAAAATATTACTAGCAACAGCAGCAACTGTGCCAACAAAACATGTAAAGAAATATGTAACAGTGTGTGCATTATTGAAAGAATTGAAGAAAAAAACCATACTAGGAGAGAAGACATTCAACTTCTTCAACAAATACATGTATATGAAAAATCTGCCAATTGTAGAAGATATTAGAAAGAAAATTTAGGCGCAGCGGATGAAAAAACAGAATACAATTAGGCCATTTGGGATCAACATTAAAGAAGAATTACTTAAATTCCCCAAATCTTATATACTTTAACTTGCATTCATAAATATATATTATGATGCCATGTTATTGTTAATGATTGTGATAGAAAAAATGTCTTCCACGTAGTTATTAATGAAACAAGAATGTGTCCCCAGTACACCCATGCCCCATCCGCACTGTCATTTTCTATATTTTTAGGGGACCGTAAAAATGGGTGAAAATCCTTACTTTGGCATTAAAATTAGAAGGATCATTTCATAGGGAACATAGTGTACTAAGTTTCAAGTTGATTGAACTTCAACTTCATCAAAAACTACCTCGACCAAAAACTTTAACCTGAAGCGGAACAGATGGACAAACAGACGAATGAACGAACAACAGATGGACGAACGAACAGCCGGACATACCAGAAAACATAATGCCCATAAATAGGGCATAAAAAAATTAAAAGAAACTGAAGAAGGCCAATGGCCGAAATGTCTTTAATAATGGTTTATTACTACAATAATGTAATCCATGTTCCTTATTGAAATTTTTGAAACAAGTGTTTAATATTGTATATCTGAATTGTAAATATCAAAATATCCAATATTAAAAAAAGTGAAAATTCATAACATGGAATTGAGAAATAGACACATGTGTAGAATCTCGATATAAACACATTTATTCTAAAACCAGTTGTTGGCATGATACGGGTTATGTTCTTCTTATATATTTTATGATGATATAATACTAAATCCTAACGGAAGGGATTGTACTTGATATTAATATGATGAAAACATAATCTTTCAATCAGTTCAATTGAGGTCTGGAGCTGGAATGTCAGTAACAGCTAGTAGTCCTTTTTTAATTTGTGTATCATTGTCATTTTGTTTAGTTTCTTTTGTTACCTATTCTGACATCGTACTTGACTTCTTATGAAATATATTTAACAATAGTACGGAAGCACATGTATTTGTTTTGGTAAAACATGTGTTTGTTTACATCAACACCTGTGTTTAGAATACCTGTAATGTTTACAATGTATTCCATTGGATGATATTTGTCGCATTGTGACTTTAAAACAGGTATTCTAGGTATCGTATGATTTTGGCTCGTGTTTCTCGTGCTTGTTGTATGATATAAATCAAATGTAATTTATAATGTTACTATTCAAAGTTCTGCCTTACACTGGTTAGCATACGCCGTACCTACTGCCTTGCTTGTATTATCCTCCCCCCCCCTGTTTTCATGTTGAGAGTAGTGATTTATTTATAATGACTTATTTAACTTGTATTTCTTGTTTTGTAGATTGGTGTATATTTGTATTTATTATGGATGGCTGACTGTGATCGAGCCAGTATGACTATTTTTTAGTGTCTCAGTAATCCATGGTGTAGTGGTTAGTGCATCGGACTACTATCACAAAGGTTCCTGGTTCCATTCCCGTTCGGGATTAAAAATTCAGGAACTCAATTTTCAGCTCTCCCTTGACACCATTTGCGAGTATGGTCTTGAGGAAACAATGATAGTCCGTCGGAAGGGGACGATAAATGGCTGACCGTTCCCCATTTCCATTCTCAATTTTATTATACAGTATATAGAATCTGGATATAAACACAGTATATAGAATTTGTATATTAGATAAATTAATATTTCTCTCCCAAATAAATAAGCAGAGAAGAGACATGAAGACAATATATACTGAATTAATCTTTAAAGTCATATGAAACCTCTACATAAGACTCATCAGTGACGCTCATATCAAAATATGGAATCCAACAATTAAAAAAATTTGGACAAATTTAAGAATTTTCTTCAGAAAAAGGTATATGTAAATAAGTTTTATAATAAATCTAGCCATTTAGTTATAAAAAAACATATGCAACCTTTTTTTTTAATTTGAAGTTTCATATGACTTTAACCCTTTCACCGATTGCTGCCCAGACAGAAGCTACTCTGAGACGATGGCTTCCCTGGCTACTATTACTCAAGTGGGAGATCGTCATAATAAATGTCAATAAAAACTTGTTTGTAGTTATTGTGTATTTATTTCATTCACTAACACCATGTTCACAGTTTTGTTCATGTTTTGATAATTTTTTCTTCATAAAATGTTCAAATTTTCAAATTTTCAGCATTTTTTAGATGAAATTCTCAAAATTCCGCTCTTTGACCCCAAATCGTAATTTTTTAACCCAAAACGGCAAAATTTTGAAAAATTTTATGAGGCTGTACAAATTCCTCACACTGAACGATGTCCATTCCAAGTGTTTTGTACATAAAACGACATTTTATGTCAAAAAAGTATACTAGTTTGGCTTCAATTCTTCCATATTCTTTCAAAAAAATGTTCCCTCATTTCAAATTCTCGTAAATTCCGTAAATTTCCTCTGATTTTGTCACGATTTTCAACAAACGGAAGCGCCATGTTTACACTTTCATCCGGGTATTCATCAAAGAAAGATAACTCATGTTTGCACTGTTTTAAGCAGGAAATATAAAAGAGGTATTCCGATCCCGGTAAACCGGGACTCATCGGCGAAAGGGTTAAGGACAAAAATTCATCTCACAGGGTATGACAGATAGAATGATATTTGTTATCATAATTGCTTTTAAACAACTCATCTGTCAGGTTTTCTGTTTTCTCACCTTAATCATTCTATCATTAGCTCCTGTTGCAAACCACTGGTTACCAGGTTCTACTGCTACACATCTTACCCAACCTAAATGTCCACTTATAACCTAAAATATGCAAAGTCTTCCTTTGAACAACCAATTCAAATATTATAATATAATGCTACTTTTACCTGAAGGATTTTGTTCAAGCGTGAAAGAATATGCTGTATTTGTACTGAACAGAATTGAAAGGTGTGCAGACTTACAAAACTTCATTTCTGAAAAGTTGGGAATGAAAATATCTAGTACATGTTGTTGTTTATTCAAAAGTAAAATGAATTTACAAAAAAATTGTCTCCTAGCCTAAATTCAACATTTTAAAAGATCAGACACACAGGAAAAAGTTGATAACAAAACCTCATCTGATATTTACTATTCAATAAATATGTCTATGTCAGTTACTGCTGCACTATGTATATTTAATATATCTGCATTATGTTTCTGTCAATTATTTTACACCTCACATATATGAGTGAGTGTATAAGCCAAGATAAAAAAGAACACTGAAATTCTTTTGCATTAATAGCAAAGACAGATATTTCATGAATAGCATTTAGTTGTTGACATTTTGTGTGATTGTTCTATGTATTGTGAGTCTTACTCTGTATAATTTCCATGGAGGATGCCACACAGGTTTAGCCATGGTCTGTGCTTTCTTTGGAACCAATGCTTGCTGTTGACCTATTGTCACTAGAGCCTAATAAAGGTGGACAAATATAAAAGTTTTATTAGTTTACAAGAAGACTCAATGATGAACGTTTAAAGCACACATAAGCTGAAATGAAAAACCAATCGCATTTTTCAGGTCTTTTAGTACTACAGGGTAAGAAACATCAATGTTTTCATAGTAATTGTTTTCCCATACAAATCTATTTTACTATATGCTTCTATTAAATAGAATCTATTTACTGCATTTTTACACCTCACATCAGCTTTTGCTGCTAATGGAGTTAATTTGTACAAAGATAAATAAAATAAATTGCTTCAAAAAGTGCAGCTGGATACAACCGCAGAGGTCTAACCCTGTACCGCTCAGACAAAAATGGACACAATATTTGCGCTTGATACAGGTCTGAATTTGGATTGTAATGAAATGTTTGACGCATAATAAGTTTCTGACACAGAATAATTGTAGTCAAATAACATACAATTGATTATATGATTTGAATTTATACCCATTGTTTTGCTCTTGTGCAATACACTATGCGAATTATTTGTTTCCAATTGGCCTAGTAGTTTCAGAGGACAATATTTTGGTAAAAATTGATGACAGATTGTGATGAGATCCTCACTTGACCCTTCAGCTGGTCAGTTGAGATAATAAATTGTCGACATGTTGTTATACAAAATGAATATTACCAAGAAACTGACCTTTGATTGATCTGAACCTCTAATATCTTGTACACTTGATCCTAATTGTGCCTCTATTTGTCTGAAATAAATGTAACATAACTGTGACATAAGATGCAACTGAATTTGATAATATGCAAACAAGTTTAAACCCATCAAGTTATGTGCCTATCAAGTCTGTACTTCAGTGGTTATTGTTGTTTGCAGTTGGTCATTATTGTTTTTTGTATTATTTTCAGTATAAATCATGCCATTTTTTTTCTTGTTTGCATTGTTTTCCATTTTGTCATATCAAGTGCTTTTATAGCTGACTTTTGGGTATAAAATTTGCTAATTGTTGAATGATGACCCTCTGTTTACCTATATTTGCTTACATCCACATCATATGGGGCATAGTGGGTATTTGTTGAAATGGCATCCAGACTCAATCTTAGTTTTTAGATATTTTTTACTGTGTGGGGAGAATGCTAAAATCAAATGTATTCAATTATATTAAAACTTCAAAAAAGAGAAGCAAGGAGATGCATATCCTTTACCTTAATCTATCCTATTTTTGAAAAACTAAGGTGGTCGACAATTGAAGAAAAATAGAAGGAAGCATCACTACATCTAATTCAAAGGTTTAGAATAATATCAGATACTAATCCTTACAAGTTGATAGTTCCAAAGCCCAAAACATCATTTTTTTTATTCTGGACTCTGGAAAAGAGCTAATGGTCCCGGAACACATTTAAAGCCTTTTGATTTCTGTTGTTTACAAATATCTCTACTGACAGTGTATTAGTTGCAAAGTGTTTTCATACCCTTCCAAAGGAGTAGGTCCGGTAAGGGTCGATTTTGGCCTCAAATTTCAGGTTCATCTAACAAACGATTTTGGACACTTTTTAAATACTTTTAACGTGTCTATTTCAATTGATTCAATTAGTTTATGTGAAAGATTTTAACTGATTTAGTCATTAAAAAATGCACCGATTGAAGCTTAAATATGAAAAATCTATAAAATATGCCAAAAATGTCACTTTTAAGATGGTTGTTGTCAAAAACGAAAGTGGCCGCATCCGTGTTCATCCTCTACCTTTATATATGTTATGTATTATTATCAAATACAACTTGCATTTCAATATTATGAATGAACACGAATGCGGCCACTTTCATTTAAGACGGAAACCGTCAAAATTTAACTAAAATGCTCAAATTGTGAAGTTTTCAGTAATTTAGCATGACTTAATGATGCTAATGCCTGATATATGTGCATTGTATTGTCAACCAAGTGCTTCGCAGGGCACAGCTTAATACGACCGCAGAAGACGAACCCTGAACATTTAGGGCAAGTATGGACACATCATTCAAGCTTGATACAGCTCTGAATTTGGATTGTGATTAAAAAGTTGACACAACATAGGTTTCTGACACAGAATGAATGTGGTCTAAGAACTTAAACTTAAAACTTTTAAATTGGACATTTACCTATTATGTTCCAATATCCAAAATCAAAATACATGGTTAGATTCAGCATAAATCAAAAAACCCCAAGAATTCCATTTTTGAAGAAATCTAATAAAGTTCAATTTTGAACCCTTTACACCTTAATGTAATAGACCAATTTGAAAACGGGACCAAATATTAAGATTCTAAATACACCGTTAGATTCAGCATATTAAGGAACCCCAATAATATAATTTTTGATGAAATCAAACAAAGTTTTATTTTGGACCCTTTTGGCCCCTAATTCCTAAACTGTTGGGACCAAAACTCCCAAAATCAATCCCAACCTTCCTTTTATGGTCATAAACCTTGTGTTTAAATGTCATAGATTTCTATTCACTTATAATAAAGTTATTGTGCTAAAACCAAGACCAGATGCTCCGCAGGGCGCAGCTTTATACGACCGCAGAGGTTGAACCCTGAACGGTTGGGGCAAGTATGGACACAACTTTCAAGCTGGATTCAGCTCTTAATTTGGACTGTGATTAAATAGTTGACACAGCATAGGTTTCTGACACAGAATGAATGTGGTCTAATGAACTTAAAATGTTTGTTTTGCCTTTGAGCAATTTACAATGCTGTTGAATATTAATCCTCTCAAAAAATTGAAGAAATAGCAATAACTACTCATTCAAATACATCATAAAATATTAAAATGTAAAACAAGTGCCTGTTATCACTGAATGGTAAAGATTGTTTTAATTTATCAGTTGGTAGTAAAAGTGAATATACATTGTATACTGTATAAAACAATGATTTAAGTTGATTCAACTACTATTCTGGACAAACAAAGATAACTCAAATCAACTGAAAATTTCTTGCTACTGCACAATATTGTGCAATTAGATATTTCTTGCTATTGCACAATACTGTGCAATTGAAAATATTTGCTATTGCACAATACGTTATAAAAACAGCCCATATTTATGTAGCAGAAGCATTCCACTTTCCAGTAAATAGCTAAAAGATTACATTTTCACAATTTTGTAAAGCTGCTATATTTTGGGGCCAAAAAGGGGTCTTACTGAACCTACTCCTTTTTTTCATCATGTTTTATGCCTCAAATACCAAGTATGGGATGAAATTGTACTGTAAAAAAAACTGGTAAAAAGTAGTGATTTGTTCCAGCTCAAAAGGGTAAAAATTAGTATGCCTGAAACTGTCAAAAGAAATCAATACTCAATAACATAGTTCATATTACGAGTTGAATCAGATGTAGTTTTCTATAATTTTGATATAATTTGTCTCAAAAGTTAAAGATTAAACATATTTTTGTAGAGTTCAAAAATGGAAAGGTCAAAATCAATCAAAGTATAACTTTTGGTCACAGTTAAACTGACATATTTTGTTCATACTTAAAGATAACAATTCAATAATGATAAAAGCTTTAATAGTGAAAATCAACTTGACCATTCCTCCATGGATTTTTTTTCTTCACATGCTTGATTCGCATAGGGTTTTTTTTCAATAAAAAAAAATCATCAGGTTTAAAGTATTAATGCATTGTGAAAAGGATTCAAGTCAGATATTCTCATGAATATCCTTTTCATATTGGATACAATTTTTTTAAAGTCAAATGCAGACATTTTGTAGTCAAAGCATTTCAACTGAGGTACTACACAGGCGTCAAAAGGCGTCATTATGGAGTTAAGGGGGTGGCGTCAAAAAGCGTCATTATGGAGGAAAGGGTTAATAGTGAAAATGAACTTGACCTTCATTTAGTCACAGGAAACACAAACATAAATTTCGATGAATTTTGTCAAAGTATTTTCAAATTTTTGCACAGACATGCTCTAAGATCACTTTTGACTACTTAAAGGTCTACCATTCAACAACAATAAATGCTGAAATCATGAAAATCAAAATTGATCTTCATTTACAGGAAGCAACATATCTTAATTTGAAAAGATTTTAGTCAAAGAGTTTTCAAATCAATGAACAGACTCTGGTTAGCAGTCGCCTGTCAAACCATTGTACATCACCAAGTTAATAAATACTATTTTCATTTGGAAATCCTGTTAAAATTGAAGCAGTCATATGACACCAAGTGAAAAATATCAAAATATTAAAATCATTGCTGAAGAAATGACGTAAATTTGTAAATTACATGACTCTTCAACTAAGTGACATGCATTGAAATAAATATTGCACTTACCTATTTTGTTCATACAATGCCATTTCTACACTTGCATTATAACTTGGATCTGTTTGCATTGCTGTTCCATCTGTTAACTGAACACCTTTATTCAAATAATTATATAGGATATAACATGGAAATAGCTTTTAAGGTGGTATGGGTGTCTTTCGCCATCTTGGATTGTAATAACAGAGAATCTAAGGTCCAGATTTCCAATCAAGTTAGCAAAATTTGATGCAGGAATGCAAATAACTAATATGAATTTGCATTCAAAAGCACAAATTTATAAGATTTTACCTTAAAAATATTGTGTAGATTATTTTTGCTTGATTTTCAAATGTTTGCAAAATTGATATTTTAAGGGGAGGTAACTCTGAGAGGATTCTACATGAAATTTTGCAATTTGGTATTTTAGCTGGAAAAAAACACACCCTATCTTTTCTTTTAATATTCTGAAAGCATTTTCCAATAGCTATCATATCGTATTTTATTTTACAATTCTATCATTCAGTTTATAGCTTCTATTCACATAATGATGTTTTTTTCCTGTATAATCTATAAAAAAATGTCATTTTGTCACAACCAGTAGCTTGAGAAAATATACTACGCTTTAGCAAAGTATGAATAAATTCTATCATTTTTAATTTAGACACACATACCACCTTAAATATCATTTATTTCTTCACAGAATAATTCAAAGAAGTTAAACTAGAGGCTCCAAAGACAATGAAAGACCTTGTGTCGCTCACCTTGGTCTAAGTGCATATTAAACAAAGGACACAAATGGATTCATGACAAAATTGTGTTCTGCTTACAATTATCTTTCTATGAATCGAATATAATGAACTTGGCCCAGTGGTAACTGTGGAAAATATTGTGTAAAAATTTACAAAATTTTACAATATTTATGAAAATTGTTAAAAATTGTAGATTTCTTGCTATTGTGCAATACTGTGCAATTGAAAATTTCTTGCTATTGCACAATACTTAATACATTTGTATAATAATTTTGGACCCCGATTTGGACCAACTTGAAAACTGGGCCCATAATCAAAAATCTAAGTATATGTTTAGATTCAGCATATCAAAGAACCCCAAGAATTCATTTTTTGTTAAAATCAAGCTAAGTTTAATTTTGGACCCTTTGGACCTTAATGTAGACCAATTTGAAAACAGGACCGAAAATTAAGAATCTGAATACACGGTTAGATTTGGCATATCAAAGAACCCCAATAATTTATTTTTTGATTAAATCAAACAAAGTTTAATTTTGGCCCCTTTTGGCCCCTAATTCATTGGGACCAAAACTTCCAACATCAATCCAAACCTTCATTTTGTGGTCATAAACCTTGTGTTAAAATTTCATAGATTTCTAATAACTTATACTAAAGTTATTGTGCAAAAACCAAGAAAAATGCTTATTTGGGACCTGTTTTTGGCCCCTAATTCCTAAACTGTTAGGACTAAAACTCCCAAAATCAATCCCAACCTTGCTTTTGTGGTTATTTAAGTTATTGTGCGAAAACCAAATGTCTTCGGACGACGACGCCAACGTGATACCAATATACGACTAAAAAATTTTCAATTTTTGCGGTCGTATAAAACTGCATTGCATGTACTATTTTTAGCCAAGTCGGCCATCTTGGTTCATAGGCGAGGTCATCCCACACATTTTTAAAACTAAATACCCTAATGATGATTGTGGAAAAGTTTGGTTAAATTTGTCTTTGTAGTTTCAGAGAAGAACATTTTTGTAAAAGATTACAAAAATTTATGAAAAATTTACTATAAAGGGCAATAACTCCTTAAGGGGTCGACTGATAGTATTGGTCAAGTTGACTTATTTGTAGATCTTACTTTGCTTAACATTATTGCTGTTTACAGTTTATCTCTATCTGTAATATCGTCCTGAATATGCATGAAATATTTGCCACTGGACGTTAAGCAACCAACAATCAATCAATCTATCTGTAATAATATTCAAGATAATAACCAAAACGGCAAATTTTCCTTGAAATTACCAAGTTAGGGGCAGCAACTCAACAACGAGTTGTCCCAATCATCTGAAAATTTCAGGGCAGATAGATCTTTTCCTAAAAAAACAATTTAATCCGATGTCAGATTTGCTCTAAATGCTTTGGTTTCAGAGATATAAGCCAAAATCTACATTTTACCTCTATGTTCTATTTTTAGCCTTGGCGGCTATCTTGGTTGGTTGAGTCACCACATACATTTTTAACTAGATACTTAAATGATGATTGTGGCCAAGTTTGGTTAAATTTTTTCAGAGAAGATTTTTGTAAAAGTAATCAACAGACGACGGACACCAAGTGATGAGAAAAGCTCACTTGGCGCCTTGGGTCAGGTGAGCTAAAAATGATGTCATTGTCATTTACTTTTATATATAAATCAAGTTTATTTCTGAATAATGAACTGTGGAAATAATAATTAATTTCTTTATTTACAAGTATATAGGATAGGGATTAGAAAACAAGTGACAAACTTACCAGGTCCACCTGGGTATGGGTGGGTACCTTGTATCAAAGTATCTTGGTTCTCTGTAAAAAGAGATAGAAGATAATAAAGGGGCAATCAAAAATATAATTATACAGGGTGTAAATAGATACAAGAAGATGTGGTGTGAGTCCAAATGAGACAACAGTGAACTCTCCATCCAAGTCACAATTTGTAAAATTATAAACCAGAATACAAAATGTAGGTCAAAGTACAGCCTTCAACACAGAGCCTTGGCTCACACCAAACAGCAAGCTATAAAGGTACCAATGGTCTAATCTACTGTGAAAGTACTTTAATTTGTGGGTATCAATTTCGTGGTTTGAGCAAAAGTTACATATTTGTGGGTTTTTAAATTGTGGATTTTAGTTTTCTGAAAGAAAAGAAAAATCAAGTGAAGAATTTTAAAGTCTTTAAAAACGAAAACATTCAACAAATTTGTAATAAAATAACTGCTTTCATCTGTGATTACAAATTGTCCTGATTGAAGGAAATTGCTAAGTAAACATTTAAATTGTTGCACACATATAATATGAAGTGATGACACTAATTAACCTGTGATCGAGTGATCAACAGATTAAAGACCATCAAAGGTGTTAATTGGGTCATAAACAAAACAGTTAATTAAACATATGCTATAAATGTACCTGGAATTGTAAAATTAATTCCGATTAAAAGCAAGCCCGGCATAAAATTATTACTTTCTGTATGAGAAGTATAAGAATAAAAAATGAACACTTTATCATAGCATTTCATCACTGGAAATCTGACTTTCATCAATCAAAGTTAGTTTTATACATTTAAAGATTGAAAGTCGTAGTTTAAAGATTAAATATATATATAATAGAGTTATTCTACCTGCAGTTGTATTTCATAGTGCATTTGGCAATATTCGATTAATTCTCTAGATTTTATGGCATGCCTTATCCATGTAGTCCAACCATGTCTTGATTTGGACAACAGTTATTATATTTCCATGGACACTTAAATTCATGGATAAAGTCATCCACGAAAACCCCGAATATTTGTTCCCCACAAATAAAAGTACTTTCACAGTACGTAGGCATGAACATAGTTCTTTAATTCTGTTTTTAAATTTGTTACCAGTAAATTAAAATCAAACCAAATATTATTTTTATACACATATTGTAACCAGATGCTCCACAGGGCGCAGCTTTATACGACCGCAGAGTTCGAACCCTGAACAGTTGGAGCAAAGTATGGACACAACATTCAAGCTTGATACAGCTCTGAATTTGAATTGTGATTAAATAGTTGACACAACATAGGTTTCTGACACAGAATGAATGTGGTCTAAGAACTCAAACTTAAAAACTTAAAAAAATTTAATTGGACATTTACCTTTTATGGTCCAATATCCAAAATCTAAACACATGGTTAGATTCAGCATATCAAAGAACCCCAAGAATTTATTTTTTATGAAATCAAATAAAGTTCAACGTGGACCCTTAGACCTCAATGTGGACCAATTTGATAACCGGGCCCAAATATCAATAATCTAAAAACATTATTTAGATTCAGCATATATCAAAGAACCCCATATATTCAATTTTTGTTGATATCAAACAAAGTTTAACTTTGGACCACGATTTGGACCAACTTGAAAACTGGCCCAATAAGCAAAAATCTTAAAACATGTTTAGATTCAGCATATCGAAAGAACCCCAAGGATTCAATTTTTGTTTAAATCAAACATAGTTTAATTTTGGACCCGGATTTGGACCAACTTGAAAACTGGGCCCATAATCAAAAATCTAAGTACATTTTTAGATTTAGCATATCAAAGAACCCCAAGAATTCAATTTTTGTTGAAATCAAACAAAGTTTAATTTTGGACCAACTTGAAAACTGGGCCCATAATCAAACATCTAAGTACATATTTGTATTCAGCATATCAAAGAACCCAAAGAATTCAATTTTTGTTAAAATCAAACTAAGTTTTATTTTGGACCCTTTGGACCTTAATGTAGACCAATTTGAAAACGGGAACAAAAATTAAGAATCTACATACACAGTTAGAATAGGCATATCAAAGAACCCCAATTATTCAATTTTTTATAAAATCAAACAAGTTTAATTTTGGTCCCTTTGGGCCCCTAATTCCTAAACTGTTTGAACCGAGATTCTTAAATCAATCCCAACCTTCCTTTTATGGTCATAAACCTTGTCTTCAAATTTCATAGATTTCTATTTACTTATACTAAAGTTATGGTGCGAAAACCAACAACGACGACGACGACGCCAACATCATACCAATATACGACTACAAAATTTTTTTGCGGTCGTATAAAAAGGATAGAAGATAATAATATAAGGGGACAAGAAAACATTATAACTTGACCAAATAACACTTAAATTTGTAATATTAGCACACATTGGTGACTTTTAAACATTGATAATAAAATAAATGTATATATCATCAATGTATTTTATAACTTAAAAATAACTTACAGAAAGCAGATAAGTCCATTAATAACTTTAAATTTAGTGTGTACATCCAACATGGTGACCACTGAAATCACAATGGCCACCATGCTGGATGTACACACTAAATTTAAAATGATCTTTATGAACTTATCTGCCTCTGTAAATCAATTTTAAGTTATAAAATACATCAATAATATATAATTATTTAATAATCAATGTTTAAAAGTCACCAATATGTGCTAATATCAAAATTTCAAGTGTTATTCGGTCATTACAAGTGTTATTAGGATAATAACAGTGTTATTCAGTCATTCATGTTACCCGCTTGGGCCGACATGTGAATATATTTTTTTAAGATTTGTACAATGAATATCGAGAAAAACTGTTAGATGCATGTCTTTTCAATAATTGTCTTACCTTAAAGCAGCATAGAATTAAACATTGTTTCTCTCTGTTAAAGTGGATACATGCTATTTGTTTTGATAAAATTTCGAAGTTACAGAAAACAAAATGGCGACCAAATAGTTTTCAAACGTAGTTGATGTTCGACACTTATTTCGTCCATGCAAATAGTTCAATATGATTTTAACTGTTTATATTGCAATTAAATATGACATGTTATTGTAACTTGTTTGGTTATCAAGGATACAGCTAGATTGTGGAGATACTTACTAAGTCATTGACATGATCAAAGAAAACAAACATGGCGACGTGGCCTAATCACAATGTTTTTACAATATTAGTATTATTTGTACGATTGTTTATGAAATCATTTCATAATAATATTTCATATTAACTAAAGAAAACCTTGAATGGATAGTAACAAAGATGAAATATCTATATATATATTTTTTTTAATCATCACACGGGTAACCAGTACATTTTACATAATCATAATTAAACCAGTCACATGCAGAGTTATTGAACATAATTATGACTGGAATAGTTGCATATGGATTTTTTTCATTGACATGATTAAAAGATACTGGTATATTATAAAGCTTACGTTGCCATTGATTAGTTTCATATGGTTTGATAACACTTTGTTGCTGTTGTTTCCTTTGGCCCTCTTTTGGTAAATCTTTAACCATTTTGTATTCATCAATGGTCTTTACTCTTCTTTTCAGTATTTCACTATAAAATAGACAAAAGTTGACATGAATAATAACTACAGCAAAAGTTCAAGGCTTCAAGGCTAATTGTCTTTCAATTTTAGAACCTTGTAATCTTTAGCTGGTAGAACTCCTTGGTCTGTTATAAACATGTGAACCATGATGACTTACAATGTACCCCTTCAGCTTTTCATCTTTTGCTGGTGGAACTCCTTGATCTGTTAAAAACATGTGAAACATGATGACCTACCCCTTGTCATCTTTAGCTGGTGGTCATGAATTACTTGATCTGTTATAAACATGTGAAACAGAATGACTTACCCCTTGTCATCTTTAGCTGGTGGTCATGAATTACTTGATCTGTTATAAACATGTGAAACATGATGACTTACCCCTTGTCATCTTTAGCTGGTGGTCATGAATTACTTGATCTGTTATAAACATGTGAAACAGAATGACTTACCCCTTGTCATCTTTTGCTGGTGGAACTCCTTAATCTGTTAAAAACATGTGAAACATGATGACTTACCCCTTGTCATCTTTAGCTGGTGGTCATGAATTACTTGATCTGTTATAAACATGTGAAACAGAATGACTTACCCCTTGTCATCTTTTGCTGGTGGAATTCCTTGATCGGTTATGAACATATGAAACATGATGACCTACCCCTTACCATCTTTTGCTGGTAGAATTACTTGATCTGTTATAAACATGTGAAACATAATGACTTACCCCTTGTCATCTTTTGCTGGTGGAATTCCTTGATCGGTTATGAACATGTCATGGGTTCTTTTCAATGATCTAAACACAAGTGTATGGACTGAGTGTTTCTGAACTTCCTAAAAGTACAAAATTAAATATTCTCTTAATAAAAAGATGTTTTAAATACAGTAGAATATAGTTAAGAAAGGGGACACAAGAATAAAATAATATTGTCATTTTAACAATTATACATGTTTGACCTATAATCATGATGATGCTTTACTTTTGAAAATTGTTACTTCTTCTTCTTATGGTATCCAGTTATCCATCAGATTTTTGATGATTACTAACTGCTGCGCATGCGTAGGATAATAATAAATAAATATTTACAAAAGAATAGTGCCAAAAATAAACAAACACTAACATGACATGTGGTTAAAACTATTTACATAACTACTAGGTTTACTGTTCTATATTGTAGAGAACAGTAGGTGTCGACTGTTCTCTAAACATATTTAAGGTTGGAGAAAGTAATACCTTTTGAGGTAGTACATTCCATTGTGTAATAGAAAACGTGAAAAATGAATATTTGTAACAGTCTTTAAATGTAAGTAGGTGTCTGTAAGTTTGTGGATGAAATTGCCGGGTTTTATTGTCTGTTGGTATGAGTAAATCTGATGGTACAGCGGCAATATGGTGAACAATTTTATAGGACATTATAAGTCTAGTTTTAAGTCTGCGTTATTGTAAGGTAGGCCAATTTAAAGTATTGAGCATGTCTGTAACGCTACTGGTGTTGTGATAACGATTGCAGGCATACCTAGCTGTCCGACGTTGAACCATCTGATTCAGCAGTATGAGGGTTCCAAACCGAACAAGTATATTCTAGTTTTGGTCGGACAAGTGCTAGGTATGCCTGAGACTTAATGTTTGTGATTGATGTTTTTTTATTTCTTTTTAGAAATTAAAGCCTAGACTCAATGAGACTTTTATTTGCATTGCCAATGATGTTGTTTGTATGCTGGGTCCATTTTAAGTCAGATTGCAGTGTTATACCAAGTTATTTAGCGGAGGAGACCGATTCTAGGGTATGACTGTGAAGGATGTAGTCGTGTTTAATTGTATTTTTGTTGTTTGAGGCAGTGAGGACTGAACATTTGGATGGAGAGTTGTCTCATTGGCACTCATACCACATCTTCCTATATTTAATACATTGTTTGTACATGTACATAGAATTGAGAATTGAAATGGGAAATGTGTCAAAGAGACACAACTGACCAAAAAGCAGATAACAGCTGAAGGCCACCAATGACTGAAAGAGACTTCAATGCAAAGAGAAAATCCCACCCTTTTCATATAATTTAGATTTCAACAAGAATGTGTCCAAAGTACACGGATGCCCCACTCGCACTATCCTTTTCCATGTTCCATGGACAGTGAAATTGGGTAATAATCTAATTTGGTATTAAAATTAGAAAGATTATACTATAGGGAACATATGTACTAAAAGAGGGCAAAAGATACCAAAGGGACAGTCAAACTCATAAATCTAAAACAAACTGACAACGCCATGGCTAAAAATGAAAAAGACAAACAAACAACAGCACACACGACACAACATAGAAAACTAAAGAATAAACAACACGAACCCCACCAAAAAACTAGGGGTGATCTCAGGTGTTCCGGAAGGGTAAGCAGATCCTGCTCCACATGTGGCACCCGTCGTGTTGCTTATGTGATAACAAATCCGGTAAATAGTCTTATTGGGTAGGTCACATTCATGAAAGGGAAGGGGATTGTAGTTACCATGTAAGGAACATATCCGATATCATTTGTGAAACGGTTATTCCATAACAGTCAACCAACTCGTGATGGCGTCCGTAAAATTTACGAAGGGACGATTTCAACTTCACCATTTGGAACTCTTGGTTTAATACAAATGTAGCTTCCTTGTGAGCAGCAACCCTCTATCAAGAAAATCATGATAGGAAATGCAAGCACGGGAATATCGTATCAACTGGGAGATATATACCCTGTATGCAGGTGCTGCTGGAATGTTGCTACTTAGAAATGAAAAGTTTCAAGTTGATTGGACTTCAATTTTATCAAAAACTACCTTGACCAAAAACTTTAACCTGAAACTCCCACTTTAATTTTCTATGCTTAGTGGACCGTGAAATTGGGGTCAAAAGTCTAATTTGGCTTCAAAATTAAAAAGATTTTATCATAAGCAACAAGTTGATTAAGTTTCAAGTTGATTGGACTTCAGCTTCACCAAAAACTACCTTGACCAAAAACTTTAACATGTTTAACCTGAAACTCCCACTTTCATTTTCTATGTTCAGTGGACCGTGAAATTGGGGTCAAAAGTCTAATTTGGCTTTAAAATTAGAAAGATCATATCATAAGCAACAAGTCTACTAAGTTTCAAGTTGATTGGACTTCAGCTTCATCCAAAACTACCTTGACCAAAAACTTTAACCTGAACGGACGGACGCACAGACGATCAGAGCCACAGACCAGAAAACATAATGCCCCTCTACTATCGTAGGTGGGGCATAAAAATGTATACCTTTTCATATATTGCTTAGGTAAAAATGTTACATACCTGCCAACTGTCACTATTTGCGGGGGATTTCCCCTATGGAAATTTTGAAAGAGCAATTTTGTCCACAAATTTAGACCAAACATTAAATTTTAATGACTATGGGCTTGTAAAAGTATGAAGAAACCAAAAAACAACATTTAAATGTATTTGAAGGCCCCCTTGAAGGATTTGTAGGACTATAAGACCCATCTGTTGTAACATAAAATATTGTCCACCATGAAATATTGTCTGTCGGACAAAATTTAATAGTGTCCTTGTCCATGAAATTTTGTGACCTCCTTCTAGACAATATTTCACTATGAAATACTGGCTTTGAAAATATTTTTTTATCGAATTATTACACAATTAGAAATAGTACACAAGCATGCAGCATGCATATTTTTAGATTTATAACTGAAATTGTTTTGTATAGTAAGGAATTTATATTATTACTAATAGTGAGTTACAAATTTGCATTGATATATTACAAATGGTTAATTAAAGATTAAAGAATTGTCTAATGTATGTTTCATTTTATTACATTATACTGTACAAATATAAGTAATGTACTGACAATTGCTTATTTTGTAAATATATACACAGATTGTGTTGCAGAATTTTTTTTCCCTATATACCTTCTCTATCATGAAGATATGTTGATTAACCTCCCCTTCATGGGACAAAATTCTATGACAATCTGTCTATAAAATATTGTCTCAATACTCACAAAATATAACTTCCCTTTAACAGGACACAATTTCATAGTATTTCTCTGTGAAATATTGTCTCAATTCACACAAAATATAACCTCCCTTTAACAAGACAAAATTCCATAGTATTCATCTGTGAAATATTGACTACGGAAGCAGGACAAATCGCCCCACTGGCAAAACGCCCCACACCAAATCGCCCCACTTTTTCACCAAGTCGCCCCACTTTAAAAAAAAATCGCCCCAAACAGGTTTACCAACTCGCCCCACTTTTTAAAAAATCGCCTCACTTGTGAAAATGGTTAAATCCCGTTAATTCCCCCCCCCCCCCCCCTGTGAACTTGCCCCACTTATTGAAAAAAGGTCAAATCTACTTCAATGTATAATTTTCAGGTCTACCAACTAGGATCAATTAGCCCCACTTAAATGGAAACTTATCTACACAGAACACCAAAAAAAAAATGAAATTTATTTACCCATTATTTTTTAAATTAAATGATGTTTCACATTCTTATAATATAATTGCAAAAATGTGTTTGTATCATTATTGGAGAATAACTTTATACTTGTAAGCTTAGTTATTTGTATAACACTTAAAAGGAAACCTTTTTATCCTTTTTCATAAGTGGGGCGAGTTGGTTAACAAGAGTGGGGCGATTTTTTTAGAAAGTGGGGCAAGTTTGTGAAAAAGTGGGGCGATTTGTCATGGATTCTTTTCTACATACAGACAAAATTTCACTATGAAAATTTGTCATTCTCAGGACATTTTTCCATAGACGAGGACAATATTTCATAATACATAGTTATGAAATATTGTCTTGTGGTACAACATTTCATAGGACAATATTTTGATTTACACTTGCACATAAAACCGGTATCGGGATCGTTCGCCCTAATTACATGTTCGCCCGAGGTTCGTTCGCACTGAGTTTGTTCGCCCTTGGTTCGTTCGCCCTGGGTTCATTCGCCCTGGGTTCGTTCGCCCTATATTCATTCATGATATGTATATGTTAAATTTATTAACGAAATATATATATAATAAAAACTATAACACAAATTCCCATACGTTTCGGCCATTACGGCCTTCTTCATTGGAATAAATTACAACATTCTATATATATATATATTGAAATTTATGTATATCTATTACAATGTAAAAGAAAATAACAGAATATTTGCCAAATTTATATTAATTAAATACTTTTAATTACTGTTGATTGCATTTTGATTGCTGATAAGGTATCATTTGAAATCTTTGATATCACTGATTGTTATTTGAATTGTCTTTGACATGTTTGATGGATTAATAATGAAAATAACATTTTTCTCAAATAAAATAGTCAGCTTGGATGGGTAAAAACACTGATGACAAGTGATCAATGTACAGCAGTGTGACTGTGTTTTTGGTATTTGTTTCACTAATAGTAATTCAAATAAGTGCTTTTAAATATTCGTTTAGGAAATAAAGGTGTGCGAAGTACAGTTCGGAATTGATCTTGTTATAACTGTTATTGAATATTTCCTAGTATAAACGTAATCATGGTAATAACATACAGATACAAACTTACTTCTCAAGGCAATACCTTGAAGTCACAATATCTTGTAGTCCAGAAATATACAGAAACTTATAACCTAGTCCCAGTAGCAGCTAGCTATAAACAACATGATCATCGTAAATATTCGGCCAAATTGTAGACTGACCTCAACACATTCAATTATATACACACAACGCAACACTATACTATAAAAAAAATCAGGGCGAACGGACTCAGGGCGAACAGGTATTAGGGCGAACAGACACTAGGGCGAACCAGAATCAGGGCAGACGGACCCGGATTCCATAAAACCCCCATGGGCATTTTGAAAAGTTGGCAGTTATGATGTTACCTTTCCCATATCAGCATATTGTTTGGGTTTTGTTTTTAGTGTGTAATGTAACAGTGGAATATCAAAGTGCTAAAAGAGAGGATTTTTAAGAACTGGATTTTTTTTTGTACCATTTTTAAAAATGCCATTGTTACCACAATAAGAATTGTCTGAATTACAGACAACACGGTATCTAGATCCTCAAGGTGTGTTCTTTGATTTGTGCTATTAAAATACCAGGTCTAAAGACATTTTTTTTTCTTATTGCCAAAAATTATACTTTTTCAGATATTGTCTCATATGTATTGTTGGCCGTGTATAATTTGTTTATTTAAAAAAAAACCACAATACTGGTACGATACTGGAATACAAAATTTTAATACCAGTATTGCGATCACCAACTACAGGAGATCCTGGTGACGAACACTTATGGTCATTTACTGTATATAATATTTTCTATTTATATTACCTCTACCATGCTGATTTTTCTTAGATAGGTACACTAGAAAATAACCAAAAAAAAACGTTGTTTGCACGGCTTCTGTATAAGGGAGATAACTGTTGATTAATAAATAGTTGCCGGCAGCTGCAAGTCTAGTGGGGTTCATATCGATTAGAACCATGAAAGAATAACATAATATGTTTCCTGAAAAATAAACATACATAACAACGCACCCTAAATTATAAACAAACTGAATGATAAAACAAACTTAACAGCGCACCAATCCGCTTAGAAAATGAATTCCTCACTATAAGAAATCATCAAATTAAAAAAAAAACATTTTACGAAATAGCTTACATAACATTATGTAAGCATTAACAGAGGGACGAAAGATACCAGACTCATACATCGATAATAAACTGACAACGCCATGGCTAAAAATGAAAATGTCAAAACAGATAAACAATAGTACACATGACACAATATAGAAAAATAAAGAATAAGCAACACGAACCCCACCAAAAAAAGGTGTTGCTAAACCGCGCCTCGGAAACGGAAACGGAAAGAAATACGTATATAGACGGAATTTAAAGGGTGAAATGGAAAGAACTACGAAAATCTATAATGACTGTAGTAACGAAATCACACACCAGTTATGTTGCCGGACAATATGGAGCTATAGATATTAAAGAAAATAGCAAACAGTTTTGGAATTACATACTGTGACTCTATCCAGGGGGGCTGGGAGGGGCGGCGGCCCCCTTTCGTGGGAAAATTTTGGTTGATTATATAGGGAATCACTGAAGCGTGATTGGAGAAGCCCCCCTTAGGTCAGTCAGTGGGCTCCAAAGTTCTGGATCCGCCATTGAGAGCCATAAAGAGCACGTGTCATTCATATATAGGTCTATATATATGCTTCTTAAACAATGGGAACTCTCCAACATTATAGACTTGAATAGTGCATAAGAAAAATCTCTCTAACTTGTTTAGTTTTTACCAAAATACAAGGAAGGGAGGATAAAAAAAAATCGTCATTTACAAGGCCGCCGTAACTACCCTTGAGGCAAGTGAGGCAATGCCTCACTTAAATTTCGACACCAATTAATTTTTTTATACATATATATAAATATAATAGTCATTTTTTGTTCTGTCTCAACCTTCATTTCTATAACTTGTCATCATTCCTTTTAAACTATTCTTCTTGGATATAACTTAACATCTAATATTCTTAACGGGTGATGTTTCTCGATTACATTAACCTAGTAACGATAATCATCATGGATCTTTAGTTAAAAACAGGCTCTTGCAGAAAAAGGAAAAGCGACAAGTGAAGGTAAAGAAGGAATAATTCTAGTAAACTAGTTTTTTGTGAACAGTCTGAGTATTGCATATAACTTCATTAAAACAATCCAAAAACGATAAGTAGACTGACAAATCAAGTACTGGTCTTCGGAAGGGGGCAGTCCTGTCTGCGTATTTATTTCTCCGTTTCACCAACTTTTGACAAATCAAGTACTGGGCATCGCAAGGGGGCAGTCCTGTCTGCGTATTCATTTTACGAACTTTAATCTTTCTCTTTACAGATAAAATAAATATAAATAATATGAAATGGAATAGTTTTTATCCATGTTTCTTTAACCTTAAAAATTGAAAGAATATCCCATATTCCAATTTGATATTATTGAGGAATGGTAAAACCATTAAGATCCTTGAACACAGGATTTTGTCTTTAATTATTCGGGACTACGGAATATCGTTTCTTTATATTCGGGGTTTCGGAATCGGACACCCCCAACCCCTAAATTTATAGATTCTGGAACTAAAATACCACCAACTATTTCCAGAAATAATTTGAAATTACGGAACTACATGTAAATGTCAAAAACTTCATTCCAATTCCCCTGTACCCATATCATAATTTTTTATATACTCTATAGATAGAATCATATACATTTATCTTATATCATTCTATCCCTAGTTTTTCTACTCTTTGTCAGCATAAAAGCGAGTTTAATATTTTGTAACTGCGACTGTATGATATGGTTCTTACAGGAAAGCTGAATTCCCTTTTGCAAACAAAACTGTTACTACCGATGCTGCTACCGAATTGCTGATGAAGAAGGAATTGGAAGAAGACATTGATCATTGTGTTGATGATAATGTGCTACCTTTAGAAACACAGATTGCCCTGAAACGACTGAAAACTTGGAAAAGAGCATGCATGAGTGGCGAGAGATTGTGCGGTCTTGCCATGCTCCATGTTCATCGCGATAAGGATATCAGCAGACCAAATTATGATTCTGAAACGATTTGACTGAACCGGCCATAGAAAAATTTGGCAAACTCTACTGAATCGATGTTTGTTCTATGTTCTGGCAGCAGACTCACATCAGTGATATTTTGGATGATTATCTTACATACAAATTTAAATAAAGTTGTTAAAAATTTGGTGTTGGTAAAAGTCTTCAAATATGAATAATTTATATAAAAAGTGTCCAAATTCAAAACATTATCAAACTCTCTAAAAATGCCTAGAATGCAGAATTTTGCACCATTCATTTCACACCCTCCAAAAAAAAATTTCGCTTCGCTTCGCTCGGCTCAATTCTTTTGCCTCACTGAAATAAGATGCCTAGTTACGGCCTTGATTTAAGGGCAATTGTTACTTTAAACAGTCCACTTACCACAACGGACATTTTGACATGTTTGTAGATTTTGTCTTGCTGATCATTTTTGCCGGTTAGCTTTCGCTTATAGTTTTCAAGTCAATTAGCAAAATAACTCATGAAAGATTCGGAAAGTGATTAAGAGCGAAAACTTGAATAGCGAGTCGACTAACGATTTCGCCGGAAAATTCATCTTATCTTGCTGGTAATTTTTGCTATTAAAAGTTTCTACCTATTTATTATATATTTCAATACAGTAGCAATAGGCAAACATCGTAATTGGTAAAAATCGTCATATAAGGGCGATATATAAGTTAACATTATGATTAGGTATAGCTCAACATTCTAAACATGTTTTTCACATCAGGTTTTCGCTATTCATATCGGTTTTCAATAGACAGCACTTGCATTTTATACCTATGTTTTAAGATAGCCATGTCGGCTATCTTGGCTGGCAGACAGGATTATGCAGCGCAATTTTAAACTCGATACACCAATGATAATTGTTGCCAAGTTTCACCAAAACTGTCAGACGTCTTCATAAAAGAGATGTGTTCGGTAGCATTTGGCCCAGTAGTTTCAGAGAAGATTTTTGAAAAAGTTATCAAAGACGAAAACGAATGGCGGACGCTATGTGACAATAAAAGCTCACTTGGCATGTTCAGGTCAGATAAAAAATTACCCTCAAAGTAAACTACCACCACTGAAGACCGAAGCAGGTCTACCAGCAGCAAACATTGCATGAACAAATCACTATAAATATTACAGCTAAGAAGACATTAATTAAATATGTACCACTAAATAAACCGTTATATTCAAAAGGGAAAGACATTTAGTCTTAGATGCATTATTTTTGTGTATTAGTTGTTAGTGGCTTTAAACTAGCTAGCAGCTACAGCGAGTTTTCAGATCTAAACTTAATGTCTTTTTTGTTGTTGGGATATACAAGTACCCTGTCACGTCCACTCTGTGTAGTATTTGTATTTGTATCCATCTGATGAGTTAAGCCTTTTTCAACTGATTTTTATAGTTCGTTCTTATATTGTACTGTTACACCACTGTCCCAGGTTTGGGGAGGGGTAGTATCCCGCTAACATGTTTACCCCCGCCACATTCTGTATGTATGTGCATGTTGTTAACTTTTCTGTCATTTGGTTTCTTGTGAAGAGTTGTCAGGCTCATTGGCAATCATACAACATCTTCTTTTTTGTATAATAACTTAAGCAGGGGCGAGAAAACAATTAGAATATGGACTCAATACATCAAAAGTATGAGGACCAGAAGAAAAAGCCATAATATGTCTAAAACATGTAAAATTAATTAGCAACTATCATATCAAATTAATTAGCAACTATCATATCAAATTAATTAGCAACTATCATATCAAATTAATTAGCAACTATCATATCATTATTCACGCATGATCTTATCAAATATTTAAAAAACAAAGTCTCATCATCTCCTGCTAATTACTTCAATACTTTATGCTTTAAAATCTTTTATTTTAAATGTATAATTCCTCTGTTTCTATCTCTTGTGAACATATGTTACACTATATAAAGCATGCCTATGTAGATAAAATAACTAAACAGAAACGATTTTGATTCTCGCTGTTTCTGTTTTCCGTTTTCGTTCTGTATTCTGTTTCCATCGTTTAGCAACACCCACCAAAAACTACGGGTGATCTCAGGTGCTCTGGACGGATAAGCAGATCCTGCTTCACATGTGGCACCCGTCATGTTGCTTATGTGATAACAAATCCGGTAAATAGTCTAATTCGGTAGGTCACATTCATGAAATGGAAGGGGATTGTAGTTACGACGTAAGGAACGTATGCGATATCATTTGTGAAACGGTTATTCCATAACGGTCAACCAACTCGTGATGGCGTCCGTAAAATTTACGAAGGGATGATTTCAACTTCACCATTTGGAACTCTTGTTTAATAGCTTCCTTGTGAGCAGCAACCCTCTGTCAAGAAAATCATGATAGGAAATGAAAGAACGGGAATATCTTATCAATTGGGAGATATATATCCCGTATGTAGGTGCTGCTGGAATGTTGCTACTTAGAAATGTAAAGTTTACAATTGGAGAGCTGAAATCATCCATTTTGTCGTAAAGTTTTGTTTTCAACCGACCCTTATTGTCAATTTCTAGATGTAAGTCAAGATATTAGGCCGACTTAACTGTATCTTTAGTATCCTTTATCTCTAGTTCGATTGAATACTAGCAGATGCGTTCAATACAATGTTGAATTATTTAGTGAA
Source organism: Mytilus galloprovincialis (assembly GCF_965363235.1). NCBI lineage: Eukaryota > Metazoa > Mollusca > Bivalvia > Mytilida > Mytilidae > Mytilus > Mytilus galloprovincialis. The sequence continues at coordinate 73,273,889 of NC_134845.1, read as the reverse complement.
AGAACATCATCTTTATAGCGGAAAGTAGTGTTAAAGGATATTGCTAACTTTTCATCTTTCTTCCTAAGACTTGAAGTTCCTGTATGAAGTTAGCCTCAAAATAATAAAGAAACAAGTCGGTAAGAAGAGGGGCACAAATTGTTCCCATTGGAATGATGTAAAGCATGTACACCAAACCCCTCATGGGGGTGTCCAAGTAAACAAGTTATTACAAAGTTTTTGAAAATATAATCACATAGTCATTAAAAAAAGATTAACAAGATAATCAAATAAAAAAAAAAACAGTCTTAGATTATCAAATAATCATCATGAAATACTTGGTATTCAAATAATCACTAGTAATTTAATTAAGGAATAACTGTAATATTTTTTCTGTCTATGAAGAAATAACATAACAAATGTGTTCTATACTGATTAGCGGGTTGTTTTAAAGTATGCACCACATTTTTTTTAATGTTATTTCGAATAGACAGATTTTTCTTATTATTTAATTCTAAATCTATTTTAAACCGGAGTAAACCATGAAAAAAACGTCGATGACGTCACGGTCACATGGCCAAATATTATGTCAATGGGCTGATAAACAAAACAACGTTAGCCAATCAAAAGACGCGTTACATCCAAAATTAAATTATTTAATTATAAAAACGAGTAAGTAATCGTAAAATAAAAAAAAATATGAGGAGGATCTAAACCTAGCTTCACATGAAGGGAAATCAAATGGAAAAAGGCCTTTTTTACCAGACAAGTGCAATGTACTGAAACTAGAGCAAAAGTATAACGGTTGCATTGATTTATAATAATTCATCAATTGTAAATAAAAAATATCAGGTGAGCGACACAGTTTCCCTGAAGCCTTTTTTTTCATATTTCAACTCATTTAATTAGTTTTACTTTTACTCTATCCTTTTCTTCCACAAAAGGATAGAGATGATTTTTTTAATACTATTGTTAAATCGCATTGAAAATACTTTGAACACGCAAATAAATAAAACTAAGTTAATAAAAGGTTCAAATATGAAAAAATATTTTCAAATAAAATATATAACAAATAAAAAAATTTGGGAACCTTTTATGCAGAAAAATGTTGGGTTTTTTTTCGGTTTTCGGCGATAGGAAGGTTAAAAATATATGTAGATAGGACTCATAAAAAAATTATGAATTTAAAACTATTAATAAATCTTCTGAATAGAGTAATACATGAACAACACATATTTGTGATACAGAATTTACTCAAAATTGTCTAAAATCTGCTCCGGGTCTAGACAGAAACAAACTTCTCTATTACTTTGACAATATTCACACTAGCTGAAATCCCGATGAACATACAGTAATGCTAGTAACTGTCGTTCATTGTTGGTCGTAAATTTGTTTTCACATACGAAGTACACTGATAGATCTCCATGGTAGCACTCGCAAGCCGTGTTATAAACCAGCGAACGTGTCGGCATCGAGCGACCTCCCAATTGAATTCGTCAAAATTACATGCCAGGTCAGTTTCGTATGTCTCAGACAATGTTGAGATTTGTTCGTTTGTTATATTTCAAACAATACGATGAAGCAGATACAGCGCAAAGAAGCGATTTTCTGATAATACTAGACGCGACTCCACTCTCCAGTCCCCCCTTATATGGTCTATGAACGCAAATATAATGAGACTTTCCAATACTGTTTTGGCGTGTTTGTACGGTGATTGGCTCCGGTAGTCTGTCTACCACATCGCCTCGGCATATTTTCAACGATATCGAAGGGTTCTGATAATTCTAATGCCGATTGGTACATCTCATTCCAAACTGATGAACTGTACACTGTAAAATGTACTACAAAACTACATATCTTAGAATAGACTGAGTATTACAAATTCAAAAGTAAAAATCTTGTAAAAGATACAAGTAACCTTCCGATTTTGTCATAATCTCAACAACAAAAATATTTTGAAACCAAATGTCGTTATCTAATGATATTTCATCAATTAAAAAAAGTGACAACATAGGTGTTTCCTTTAACATTCAATTTATAAATTTTGATTTTGCCATTTCTTTTTTTGCATGCCGAATCAATGTGCACGCAACTTCGGAGCTACGATCTTTTTCTGAATGAACAGCTTCATCAACACTTGTAACTAGGTTGTCAAACTAATATCCGGGATAGACGGAAAAGACACCAACAGTCTCCGATTCTGATTGACCAACTCATCTCTCTCTCTTCTGCTTTTCTTTTTTTTTTTATTTGTGAAAACGACGTGGATGCGCGTGCTGTCGTGCCTCCGGGCAGCTACGCCCCTGATTAGTCTAGCCAAGATTGGAGACGTATTCTGGCAGAGAAAACATTGCTAGCTTTTTAGAAAGAGAAGAAACTGAAAACATTGTTATTATGTGTCATTGTTGGAGACAATTTTTTCGCAAAATTAAAATTTGTGTATGTATTTAAAATTTTGTTTTAATTCAATTGAATTATACACCGGCTTGAAAAAATAAAAGCATATAAAGAAGCAACTTCGAAAATCTCTGCAAGATGAATACTTATTAGAATAATGTAAATTATACGGTCACTTTAAGCGGCATTTTCACATGAGTATGTTCTAAGGTTAATGTTTGAAACTTTCCGTGGAACAACGTCAAGATCGTCGTTTTATTCGGAACGTTGTGTAACGCTGAGTACACCAATACTGGCGTAACGTCTGAGTGGTGACGTTTGTGTCAAGCGCATTTAACGTCCGAATGGTTGTATAATTGATTTTTGTAATGCCATTTTATATACATCTTATACAGTCAGTAAAGAAAGATCGAGCCACCTTGATATATGTTTGAATTTCTCATAAATCGTTACCTCCGACAGATTTAGTGTTAGGACTTTATAAGCAGCCAGAGAAAATCATGGCCATGTGCAATGCCTAGTATCGACAGGATTTAGGACCACAAATGTGAACATCTGTATATAACTATGTTCTCGATGTTTTACTTACCGTTCGTAAGTAAAACATCGAGAACATAGTTATACAGAACTATGACGAAAAAATAAAAGTACAGAAAAATATCGATGAACAGTACACAATGTCCGAAATCAACCATAAGTTGCTTAAATACCCGTGTATATTCAAGTGAGAATCTACGACCAGCTTGCATTGCAAATATTATCAGTATTTAAGTAATTTTTCAAGACTATTTTCAGTTGTTGCATGTCGATTTATCATATAAAACAATAATGAAAATTCATCGCACCTCCAAAAAAATCCACATCAGAAATGATTGCACTTTCAGTGATAATTCATCGCATCTATAGTTAAAATGAATAGCCATCCAGTCGACAATATTATGGATTTCATTGCTTTAATTACACTTTTTTGGACTTTAATCTTGTGATTATATATTAGAAAGTTATATTCTTATTAAATTGTGTTCAAACATACATTTTAATCACTTATTTCGTACTTTCAAAACTTTTGAAGTAAATTAACAAACGCAATTTTACCCGTCATCCTTTTTTCTACAATAGACATACTCGCATATATAACAGTTAAAATAAATGGACGTCAAGTTGGTTACTTATTCCCTATTCCCTATTCGTTACCTATTCGTTACCTATTCCCTATTCCCTATTCGTTACCTATTCGTTACCTATTCCCTATTCCCTATTCGTTACCTATTCGTTACCTATTCCATATTCCCTATTCGTTACCTATTCGTTACCTATTCCCTATTCCCTATTCGTTACCTATTCGTTACCTATTTCCTATTCCCTATTCGTTACCTATTCCCTATTCCCTATTCGTTACTAACTCCCTATTCCCTATTCCCTATTCGTTACCTATTCGTTACTAACTCCCTATTCCCTATTCGTTACTAATTCCCTATTCCCTATTTGTTACCTATTCGTTACTAATTTCCTCTTCCCTATTCGTTACCTATTCGTTACCTATTCCCTATTCGTTACCTATCCGCTACCTATTCCCTATTCCCTATTCGTTACCTATTCGTTACCTATTCCCTATTCGTTACCTATTCGTTACCTATTCCCTATTCGTTATCTATTCGTTACCTATTCCCTATTCCCTATTCGTTACCTATTCGTTACTAATTCCCTATTCCCTATTCGTTACCTATTCGTTACTAATTCCCTATTAGTTACCTATTCCCTATTCCCTATTCGTTACCTATTCGTTACTAACTCCCTATTCCCTATTCGTTACCTATTCGTTACTAATTCCCTATTCCCTATTCGTTACCTATTCGTTACTAATTCCCTATTCCCTATTCGTTACCTATTCCCTATTCCCTATTCGTTACCTATTCCCTATTCGTTACCTATTCGTTACCTATTCGTTACCTATTCCCTATTCCCTATTCGTTATCTATTCGTTACTAATTCCCTATTCCATATTCGTTACTAATTCCCTATTCCCTATTCGTTACCTATTCGTTAACTATTCCCTATTCGTTACTTATTACTTATTCCTTATTCGTTACTTATTCGATTTTTGATATCCTTCCCCCTTTTTAATTGTTTGTATTCTTATCTCTGGTTATAGTTCTAAATTTGTTGAGGTAAAATGAACTTTTTATTACCTATTAATATGTGTTGGTGCTCAACCGATCCTGTTGATTTATGTTCGATACTTATTTGTTTCTTATTTGATTTTGATACGTTCTACCTTTTAAATGTTTTATATTCGTATGTTTGAAGATCTGGTTCTTGGTTCGAAAAGGTGAAATCACCTTTTAGCGCTTGTATAAAAATGAAGATGTGGTATGATCGCCAATGAGACAACTCCCCACAATAGACCAAAATGACACAGAAATTAACAACTATAGGTCACGATACGGCCTTCTGCAACAATAAGCAAAGCCCATACCACATGGTCAGCTATAAAACATGTAAGCGGGGTGTACATCGTTTCGGAGCTTGACTAATACCTTGTTTATAACACGCGTAGTATACGTTGCACCTTTTAGAAAATGATTTTCAATTGTGTTCTTGTCTCTGGCGGTAACTATATATGTATTCTAAGCGATGAAATAACCCTATTAGCGCGTATGTACCCGTTCCAGCGCTCGGTTTATCCCTGATACTTATTCGTTCCTTAATCGCTTTAAATACGCGTGGTATACGTTGCACCTTTAAAAAAAAGGAATTTAAATTGTTTTCTTGTTTCTAGTGGTAGATTTCGTTTCTAAGAGGTGATATAACCCTATCAGCGCGTATGTAGCAGTTTCAGCGCCCGACTGATACCCTGTTACTTATTCGTTCCTTATTCGCGTATATTACGTGTGTTATACGTTGCACATTTAAAAAAATGATTTTCAATTGTTTTCTTGTCACTGGTGGTAAATTTGGGTTCTAAGGGGTGATTTAACCCTATAAGCGCGTATGTACCCGTTTCAGCGCTCGACTGTTATCCTGTTACTTATTCGTTTCTTATTCGCGTCTCATACGTTTGTTATACGTTGCACCTTTAGAAAATGATTTTCAATTGTTTTCTTGTCTCTGGTGGTACCTATGTGTTCTAAGAGGGGAAATAACCCTATTAGCGCCTATGTACACGTTTCAGTGCTACACTGTTATCCTGTTACTTATTCGTTCCTTATTCGCTTATAAAACGTGTGTTATACGTTCCAATTTTAAAAAGAAATATTTTCGTGTCTCTGGTGGTTACTGCCGTTTCTTAGAGGTGAAATAACCTTAATAGAACATATGTACCCGTTTCAGCGATCGACTGATATCCTGTTACTTATTCGTTCCTTATTTGCTTCTTATACGCGTGGTATACGTTGCACCTTGAAAAAAAATCGATTATCGATTGATTTCGTGTCTCTGGCGGTAATTATGTGTTCTCTGAGGTGAAAAAAAACCTATTAGCGCATATGTACCCGTTTCAGCGCTACACTGATACCCTGTTACTTATTCGCTCCTTATTCGTTTATAAAACGTGTGTTATGCGTTGCACTTTAAAAAAGAAATATTTTTGTGTCTCTGGTGGTAACTGTCGGTTCTTAGAGGTGAAATAACCCTTATAGAACATATGTACCCGTTTCAGCGCTCGACTTGTATCCTGTTACTTATTCGTTCCTTATTCGCTTTTTATACGCGTGGTATACGTTGCACCTTGAAATAAATCGATTATCGATTGCTTTCATGTCTCTGGCGGTAATTATGTGTTCTTTGAGTTGAAAAAAACCAATTAGCGCATATGTACCCGTTTCACCGCTACACTGATACCCTGTTCCTTATTCGTTCCTTATTCTCTTATAAAACGTGTGTTATGCGTTGCACTTTAAAAAAGAAATATTTTTGTGTCTCTGGTGGTAACTGTCGGTTCTTAGAGGTGAAATAACCCTTATAGAACATATGTACCCGTTTCAGCGCTCGACTGATACCCTGTTACTTATTCGTTCCTTATTCGCTTTTAATATGCGTGGTATACGTTGCACCTTGAAATAAATCGACTTTCAATTGTGTTCATGTCTCTGGTGGTAACAATGTGTTCTAAGAGATAACATAACCCTATTAGCGCGTATGTACCCGTTCCAGTGCTCGGTTAATAACCTGTTACTTATTTCCTCCTTATTCGCTTTTAATACGCGGGGTATATGTTGCGCCTTGAAATAAACCGATTTTGAATTCTGTGCATGTCTCTTGTGGTAATAATGTGTTCTTATAGATCAAATAACCCTATTAGCGCGTATGTACCCGTTCCAGCGCTCGGTTAAAACCCTGTTACTTATTCATTCCTTATTCGCTTTTAATACGCGTGGTATACGTTCCACCTTGAGGTAAATCGTTTTTCAATTGTGTTCATGTCTCTGGTGGTAACAATGTGTTCTTAGAGATGAAAAAACCCTATTAGCGCTTATTTACCCGTTCCAGCGCTCGGTTAATACCCTGTTACTTATTCGTTACTTATTTGCTTTTAATACGCGGGGTATACGTTGCACCTTTTAGAAAAGGATTTTCAATTGTCTTCATATCTTTGGTGGTTATAATGTCTTCTTATAGATCAAATAACCCTATTAGCGTGTATGTACCCGTTCAAGCGCTCGGTTAAAACCCTGTTACTTATTCATTCCTATTCGCTTTTAATACGCGTGGTATACGTTCCACCTTGAAGTAAATCGTTTTTCAATTGTGTTCATGTCTCTGGTGGTAACAATGTGTTCTTAGAGATGAAAAAACCCTATTAGCGCTTATTTACCCGTTCCAGCGCTCGGTTAATACCCTGTTACTTATTCGTTACTTATTTGCTTTTAATACGCGGGGTATACGTTGCACCTTTTAGAAAAGGATTTTCAATTGTCTTCATATCTTTGGTGGTTATAATGTGTTCTTATAGATCAAATAACCCTATTAGCGTGTATGTACCCGTTCAAGCGCTCGGTTAAAACCCTGTTACTTATTCATTCCTTATTCGCTTTTAATACGCGTGGTATACGTTCCACCTTGAAGTAAATCGATTTTCAATTGTGTTCATGTCTCTGGTGGTTCTTAGAGATGAAAAAACCCTATTAGCGCTTATTTACCCGTTCCAACGCTCGGTTAATACCCTGTTACTTATTCGTTACTTATTTGCTTTTAATACGCGGGGTATACGTTGCACCTTTTAGAAAAGAATTTTCAATTGTGTTCATATCTTTTTCCTTTTCTAAAAGGCGCAACGTATACCCCGCGTATTAAAAGCAAATAAGTAACGAATAAGTAACAGGTTATTAACCGAGCGCAGGAACGGGTAAATAAGCGCTAATAGGTTTTTTCATCTCTAAGAACACATTGTTACCACCAGAGACATGAACACAATTGAAAAACGATCTATTTCAAGGTGCAACGTACATCCCGCGGAAAAAAGCGAATAAGGAACGAATAAGTAACAGGGTATTAACCGAGCGCTGGAAGGGTACATACGCGCTAATAGGGTCATATCATCTCTAAGAACACATTATTACCACCAAAGATATGAACACAATTTAAAATCCTTTTCTAAAAGGCGCAACATATACCCCGCGTATTAAAAACAAATAAGTAACGAATAAGTAACAGGTAATTAACCGAGCGCTGGAACGGGTAAATAAGGGCTAATAGGTTTTTTCATCTCTAAGAACACATTGTTACCACCAGAGACATGAACACAATTGAAAATCGATTTACTTCAAGGTGCAACGTATATCACGCGTATAAAAAGCGAATAAGGAATGAATAAGTAACATGGTATTAACCGAGCGCTGGAACGGGTACATACGCGCTAATAGGGTTATTTCATCTCTAAGAACACATCATTACCACAAGAAACATGAACACAATTGAAAATCCTTTTCTAAAAGGTGCAATGTATAACAAACGTATTATAATTTAATAAGTAACGAATAAGTAACAGGAATTAACCGAGCGATGGAACGGGTACATACGCGCTATTAGGGTTATTTCATCTATAAAAACACATAGTTACCACCAGAGACATGCACAGAATTCAAATTCGATTTATTTCAAGGTGCAACGTATACCACGCGTATAAAAAGCGAATAAGGAACGAATAAGTAACAGGGTATCAGTCGAGCGCTGAAACGGGTAAATATGTTCTATTGGGGTTTTTTCACCTCTAAGAACCGACAGTTACCACCAGAGATACAAAAATATTTCTTTTTTAAAGTGCAACGCATAACACGCGTTTTATAAGCGAATAAAGAACGAATAAGTAACAGGGTATCAGTGTAGCGCTGAAACGGGTACATATGCGCTAATAGGTTTTTTCAACTCAGAGAACACATATTTACCGCCAGAGACATGAAAGCAATCGATAATCCATTTATTTAAAGGTGCAACGTATACCACGCATATTAAAAGCGAATAAGGAACGAATAAGTAACAGGGTATCAGTCGAGCGCTGAAACGGGTACATATGTTCTATTAGGGTTATTTTACCCCTAAGAACCGACAGTTACCACCAGAGACACAAAATTATTTCTTTTTTTAAAGTGCAACGCATAACACACGTTTTATAAGCGAAAAAGGAACGAATAAGTAACAGGGTATCAGTGTAGCGCTGAAACGGGTACGTATGCGCTAATATGTTTTTTTCACCTTAGAGAACACATAATTACCGCCAGAGACATGAAAGCAATCGATAATCGATTTATTTCAAGGTGCAACGTATACCACGCGTATTAGACGCGAATAAGGAACGAATAAGTAACAGGGTATCAGTCGAGCGCTGAAACGGGTACATACGCGCTTATAGGGTTAAATCACCCCTTAGAACCCAAATTTACCACCAGTGACAAGAAAACAATTGAACATCATTTTTTTTTAAATGTGCAACGTATACCACGCGTATTTTAAAAAGCGATTTAGGAACGAATAAGTAACAGGGTATAAACCGAGCGCTGGAACGGGTACATACGCGCCAATAGGGTTATTTCATCTCTAAGAACACATAGTTACCGCCAGAGACAAGAACACAATGGAAAATCATTTTCTAAAAGGTGCAACGTATAATACGCGTATTATAAACAAGGTATTAGTCAAGCTCCGAAACGATGTACACCCCGCTAACATGTTTTATAGCTGACCATGCGGTATGGGCTTTGCTTATTGTTGCAGAAGGCCGTATCGTGACCTATAGTTGCTAATTTCTGTGTCATTTTGGTCTATTGTGGGGAGTTGTCTCATTGGCGATCATACCACATCTTCATTTTTATACAAGCGCTAAAAGGTGATTTCACCTTTTCGAACCAAGAACCACTGTCCAGATCTTCAAACATACGAATATAAAACATTTAAAAGGTAGAACATATAAAAATCAAGTAAGAAACAAATAAGTATCGAACATAAATCAACAGGATCGGTTGAGCACCAACACATATAAATAGGTCATAAAAAGTTCATTTTACCTCAACAAATTTAAAACTATAACCAGAGATAAGAATATAAACAATTAAAAAGGGGGAAGGATATCAAAAATCGAATAATTAACGAATAAGGAATAAGTTATTAGTAACGAATAGGGAATAGGTAAGTACGAATAAGGAATAGGGAATAGGTAACGAATAGGTAACGAATAGGGAATAGGGAATAGGTAACGAATAGGTAACAAATAGGGAATAGGGAATAGGTAACGAATAGGTAACGAATAGGGAATAGGGAATAGGTAACGAATAGGTAACGAATAGGGATAGGGAATAGGTAACGAATAGGGAACGAATAGGGAATAGGGAATATGTGACGAATAGGTAAAGAATAGGGCATGCCAAGAAATTGCCTCCGTTGAAATTTTGCAAACATCCCATAGAGCAAATTACATGGATGATTATTATTAACCTTTTGGTATATGGCCGTGTTCTAAGCAACACGTAAATGCAGGTCATACATTAATTTGTTGAATGAAATCCAATCTTTAACTACTAAGAAGTGCCGCAGGAGGTCAACCGGAATTTTTAGCGAGGATTTCTTGGCATGTAACAGATAGAAAACTCAGGGTAAGAATTTATAGAGCAGACAAGGGGCAGTGGCAAATATTTCATGTATATTATGAACACAGAGAAGATTACCCCGGCACCCTTTGCCAAAAAAAATTAATCTTTTTCATCCATGTGCCTTTGGACTTTATGTTTTGAATTGTAGTTTCACTTTCCATTTTCGGTATTCATTCTAATGTAAGCTCCACGTGGCAAAAATCACGTGATGCAGGAATATTGTATCTTGGAGTTAGGCTATTTCTTTCTTTTCGGGCGGGGACTCCAAGCAGACAACATGCATGTTTTATAACGCAACTATATATTTTCTTATTAAATGAAGAAAGTTGCCGGTCCAGTACAAGGATAGATCGGTTAGAAAGCAAGGTTTTAATTTTAATTAGATTGGAAAGCTTAATTTGAGAGTTAAAATCGGAGAGGACAAAAAAAAAGGGGGGGGGCGGGTTCTTCCACAGGGAATATTTTTATCTTAGGAACTCTACATTAGAAAGTTTTTTTTAATTATTTATTTAAAAAAAAAAGAAAGGGAAAAACAATTGTAAGGCAAATTGTGAAGGTTCTTTCTTCCTTTCTCCGGTGGGGCTATCTCGCATATATCTGGTGTACCGTCAAACCGAGCGCATGCATGTCGTTTTGGTTGTTTCTGTCACTAGGTGGCTGTATCATTGACGTTTATCCCATATTTTCATATTGAAGCACAATGCACACGTAAATATTGTTTTAGAACATGAATTTTAAATTCATGCATACTAAAGTAAAGAAAAGCAAAAAAGCGACTCAAAGAACTAAATAGAAAAAGACGAAATGATCTGATTTTCTGTACCTCAAATTTTTTTAACTGAAACAAAAAAAAAATGTCTTCACTGGGAACTCTCGAGCTGAAACCTACACTCTTCAGGTTAGCAGGGACAATACTCTGTCTTTAATTTTGTCATTTTTGCGCATTGGATCGTTAAAGACCCTGTCAGTGGTTCAAAGTATTGCTTATCAAAGACATGTCTATTAAGTTAACGAATGCTGCATTCGAATAGGGACAGCTCTATTCATTCTCAAAAATTTTGCAATCTTTTGACATAGAAAACACCCTTTTCTATTTAAAATAGATATTCTACATTATAAGGTGTCGACTTTAAGTTAGTAATGGAACTTGAATAACTTTGAAAAATTTAATTTGTTATAAAACTTCAACAAAAAGGTTGCCACATATGTAATATGATGGACACACCAACCTTTAATGACAGTACCCTTAAAATTATGTTCCCTTATCCTTGAAAATCTTAAATATCTTCTTTTTAATTATTTGTTTCCCCTTAAACATCTGACATTAATTGTAAGTAGTTCTGCTTTAAAATTCATCTAGTAATCTTTCTATTATTTAAAATTATTAAAGGTTAAGCTTTTTTCATGTCCAGAGGCACATATTACAATGTTATCCGAATTCATCGTTATACGATGCGGGAAAAATTGCTATTGTCAAGTTCAATTTCAAATAAATAGATTCGTGTTTGAATAAAACTATGATCTGATGAACAATGATTGGTGTATTCATTGTTGGTCTTTAATGCCACTTTTATCATTATTTGCTATTTCATAGCGCCCAGCTGTTTTTGAGTGTAGAAAGCTGAGACGCCCGGAGAGAACCACTGACTTTCGGCAGGGAAACTGTCAATCCTAGTCACTTAAGATTGGAGTCGAACCAAGCTACCACGTGTAGGGTTCGAACTCTGAAATAAGCAGTGAAGTAGTATTTTTTACTAACGAAAGAAACTTGTTTCTCACTTTATCCAGTTTTCGTTTGATATATAGTTTTGTTTTCTATTATTGAAATTTAAAAAAAACCAAGACGTTTTAAAAACGATTTGATGAAAACAAGGTAGCCGAGTGCATAGTTCTTTCAAACATATTATTTTATCGCTAGAAGGCTGTGTCGTCATGCCAAGAAATTGCCTCCGTTGAAATTTTGCAAACATCCCATAGAGCAAATCACATGGATGATTATTATTAACCATTTGGTATATGGCCTTGTTCTAAGCAACACGTACATGCAGGTCATAAATTAATTTGTTGAATGAAATCCAATCTTTAACTACTAATAGGTGCCGCAGGAGGTCAACCGGAATTTTTAGCGAGGATTTCTTGGCATGTAACAGATAGAAAACTCAGGGTAAGAATTTATAGAGCAGACAAGGGGCAGTGGCAAATATTTCATGTATATTATGAACACAGAGAAGATTACCCCGGCACCCTTTGCCAAAAAAAAATAATCTTTTTCATCCATGTGCCTTTGTACTTTATGTTTTGAATTGTAGTTTCACTTTCCATTTTCGGTATTCATTCTAATGTAAGCTCCACGTGGCAAAAATCACGTGATGCAGGAATATTGTATCTTGGAGTTAGGCTATTTCTTTCTTTTCGGGCGGGGACTCCAAGCAGACAACATGCATGTTTTATAACGCAACTATATATTTTCTTATTAAATGAAGAAAGTTGCCGGTCCAGTACAAGGATAGATCGGTTAGAAAGCAAGGTTTTAATTTTAATTAGATTGGAAAGCTTAATTTGAGAGTTAAAATCGGAGAGGACGAAAAAAAGGGGGGGCGGGTTCTTCCACAGGGAATATTTTTATCTTAGGAACTCTACATTAGAAAGTTTTTTTTAATTATTTATTTAAAAAAAAAGAAAGGGAAAAACAATTGTAAGGCAAATTGTGAAGGTTCTTTCTTCCTTTCTCCGGTGGGGCTATCTCGCATATATCTGGTGTACCGTCAAACCGAGCGCATGCATGTCGTTTTGGTTGTTTCTGTCACTAGGTGGCTGTATCATTGACGTTTATCCCATATTTTCATATTGAAGCACAATGCACACGTAAATATTGTTTTAGAACATGAATTTTAAATTCATGCATACTAAAGTAAAGAAAAGCAAAAAAGAGACTCAAAGAACTAAATAGAAAAAGACGAAATGATCTGATTTTCTGTACCTCAAATTTTTTTAACTGAAACAAAAAAAAATGTCTTCACTGGGAACTCTCGAGCTGAAACCTACACTCTTCAGGATAGCAGGGACAATACTCTGTCTTTAATTTTGTCATTTTTGCGCATTGGATCGTTAAAGACCCTGTCAGTGGTTCAAAGTATTGCTTATCAAAGACATGTCTATTAAGTTAACGAATGCTGCATTCGAATAGGAACAGCTCTATTCATTCTCAAAAATTTTGCAATCTTTTGACATAGAAAACACCCTTTTCTATTTAAAATAGATATTCTACATTATAAGGTGTCGACTTTAAGTTAGTAATGGAACTTGAATAACTTTGAAAAGTTTAATTTGTTATAAAACTTAAACAAAAAGGTTGCCACATATGTAATATGATGGACACACCAACCTTTAATGACAGTACCCTTAAAATTATGTTCCCTTATCCTTGAAAATCTTAAATATCTTCTTTTTAATTATTTGTTTCCCCTTAAACATCTGACATTAATTGTAAGTAGTTCTGCTTTAAAATTCATCTAGTAATCTTTCTATTATTTAAAATTATTAAAGGTTAAGCTTTTTTCATGTCCAGAGGCACATATTACAATGTTATCCGAATTCATCGTTATACGATGCGGGAAAAATTGCTATTGTCAAGTTCAATTTCAAATAAATAGATTCGTGTTTGAATAAAACTATGATCTGATGAACAATGATTGGTGTATTCATTGTTGGTCTTTAATGCCACTTTTATCATTATTTGCTATTTCATAGCGCCCAGCTGTTTTTGAGTGTAGAAAGCTGAGACGCCCGGAGAGAACCACTGACTTTCGGCAGGGAAACTGTCAATCCTAGTCACTTAAGATTGGAGTCGAACCAAGCTACCACGTGTAGGGTTCGAACTCTGAAATAAGCAGTGAAGTAGTATTTTTTACTAACGAAAGAAACTTGTTTCTCACTTTATCCAGTTTTCGTTTGATATATAGTTTTGTTTTCTATTATTGAAATTGAAAAAACCAAGACGTTTTAAAAACGATTTGAAGAAAACAAGGTAGCCGAGTGCATAGTTCTTTCAAACATATTATTTTATCGCTAGAAGGCTGTGTCGTCATGCCAAGAAATTGCCTCCGTTGAAATTTTGCAAACATCCCATAGAGCAAATCACATGGATGATTATTATAAACCATTTGGTATATGGCCTTGTTCTAAGCAACACGTACATGCAGGTCATAAATTAATTTGTTGAATGAAATCCAATCTTTAACTACTAATAGGTGCCGCAGGAGGTCAACCGGAATTTTTAGCGAGGATTTCTTGGCATGTAACAGATAGAAAACTCAGGGTAAGAATTTATAGAGCAGACAAGGGGCAGTGGCAAATATTTCATGTATATTATGAACACAGAGAAGATTACCCCGGCACCCTTTGCCAAAAAAAAATAATCTTTTTCATCCATGTGCCTTTGGACTTTATGTTTTGAATTGTAGTTTCACTTTCCATTTTCGGTATTCATTCTAATGTAAGCTCCACGTGGCAAAAATCACGTGATGCAGGAATATTGTATCTTGGAGTTAGGCTATTTCTTTCTTTTCGGGCGGGGACTCCAAGCAGACAACATGCATGTTTTATAACGCAACTATATATTTTCTTATTAAATGAAGAAAGTTGCCGGTCCAGTACAAGGATAGATCGGTTAGAAAGCAAGGTTTTAATTTTAATTAGATTGGAAAGCTTAATTTGAGAGTTAAAATCGGAGAGGACGAAAAAAAAAGGGGGGGCGGGTTCTTCCACAGGGAATATTTTTATCTTAGGAACTCTACATTAGAAAGTTTTTTTTAATTATTTATTTAAAAAAAAAAGAAAGGGAAAAACAATTGTAAGGCAAATTGTGAAGGTTCTTTCTTCCTTTCTCCGGTGGGGCTATCTCGCATATATCTGGTGTACCGTCAAACCGAGCGCATGCATGTCGTTTTGGTTGTTTCTGTCACTAGGTGGCTGTATCATTGACGTTTATCCCATATTTTCATATTGAAGCACAATGCACACGTAAATATTGTTTTAGAACATGAATTTTAAATTCATGCATACTAAAGTAAAGAAAAGCAAAAAAGCGACTCAAAGAACTAAATAGAAAAAGACGAAATGATCTGATTTTCTGTACCTCAAATTTTTTTAACTGAAACAAAAAAAAAATGTCTTCACTGGGAACTCTCGAGCTGAAACCTACACTCTTCAGGATAGCAGGGACAATACTCTGTCTTTAATTTTGTCATTTTTGCGCATTGGATCGTTAAAGACCCTGTCAGTGGTTCAAAGTATTGCTTATCAAAGACATGTCTATTAAGTTAACGAATGCTGCATTCGAATAGGAACAGCTCTATTCATTCTCAAAAATTTTGCAATCTTTTGACATAGAAAACACCCTTTTCTATTTAAAATAGATATTCTACATTATAAGGTGTCGACTTTAAGTTAGTAATGGAACTTGAATAACTTTGAAAAGTTTAATTTGTTATAAAACTTAAACAAAAAGGTTGCCACATATGTAATATGATGGACACACCAACCTTTAATGACAGTACCCTTAAAATTATGTTCCCTTATCCTTGAAAATCTTAAATATCTTCTTTTTAATTATTTGTTTCCCCTTAAACATCTGACATTAATTGTAAGTAGTTCTGCTTTAAAATTCATCTAGTAATCTTTCTATTATTTAAAATTATTAAAGGTTAAGCTTTTTTCATGTCCAGCGGCACATATTACAATGTTATCCGAATTCATCGTTATACGATGCGGGAAAAATTGCTATTGTCAAGTTCAATTTCAAATAAATAGATTCGTGTTTGAATAAAACTATGATCTGATGAACAATGATTGGTGTATTCATTGTTGGTCTTTAATGCCACTTTTATCATTATTTGCTATTTCATAGCGCCCAGCTGTTTTTGAGTGTAGAAAGCTGAGACGCCCGGAGAGAACCACTGACTTTCGGCAGGGAAACTGTCAATCCTAGTCACTTAAGATTGGAGTCGAACCAAGCTACCACGTGTAGGGTTCGAACTCTGAAATAAGCAGTGAAGTAGTATTTTTTACTAACGAAAGAAACTTGTTTCTCACTTTATCCAGTTTTCGTTTGATATATAGTTTTGTTTTCTATTATTCAAATTGAAAAAACCAAGACGTTTTAAAAACGATTTGAAGAAAACAAGGTAGCCGAGTGCATAGTTCTTTCAAACATATTATTTTATCGCTAGAAGGCTGTGTCGTCATGCCAAGAAATTGCCTCCGTTGAAATTTTGCAAACATCCCATAGAGCAAATCACATGGATGATTATTATAAACCATTTGGTATATGGCCTTGTTCTAAGCAACACGTACATGCAGGTCATAAATTAATTTGTTGAATGAAATCCAATCTTTAACTACTAATAGGTGCCGCAGGAGGTCAACCGGAATTTTTAGCGAGGATTTCTTGGCATGTAACAGATAGAAAACTCAGGGTAAGAATTTATAGAGCAGACAAGGGGCAGTGGCAAATATTTCATGTATATTATGAACACAGAGAAGATTACCCCGGCACCCTTTGCCAAAAAAAAATAATCTTTTTCATCCATGTGCCTTTGGACTTTATGTTTTGAATTGTAGTTTCACTTTCCATTTTCGGTATTCATTCTAATGTAAGCTCCACGTGGCAAAAATCACGTGATGCAGGAATATTGTATCTTGGAGTTAGGCTATTTCTTTCTTTTCGGGCGGGGACTCCAAGCAGACAACATGCATGTTTTATAACGCAACTATATATTTTCTTATTAAATGAAGAAAGTTGCCGGTCCAGTACAAGGATAGATCGGTTAGAAAGCAAGGTTTTAATTTTAATTAGATTGGAAAGCTTAATTTGAGAGTTAAAATCGGAGAGGACGAAAAAAAAAGGGGGGGCGGGTTCTTCCACAGGGAATATTTTTATCTTAGGAACTCTACATTAGAAAGTTTTTTTTAATTATTTATTTAAAAAAAAAAGAAAGGGAAAAACAATTGTAAGGCAAATTGTGAAGGTTCTTTCTTCCTTTCTCCGGTGGGGCTATCTCGCATATATCTGGTGTACCGTCAAACCGAGCGCATGCATGTCGTTTTGGTTGTTTCTGTCACTAGGTGGCTGTATCATTGACGTTTATCCCATATTTTCATATTGAAGCACAATGCACACGTAAATATTGTTTTAGAACATGAATTTTAAATTCATGCATACTAAAGTAAAGAAAAGCAAAAAAGCGACTCAAAGAACTAAATAGAAAAAGACGAAATGATCTGATTTTCTGTACCTCAAATTTTTTTAACTGAAACAAAAAAAAAATGTCTTCACTGGGAACTCTCGAGCTGAAACCTACACTCTTCAGGATAGCAGGGACAATACTCTGTCTTTAATTTTGTCATTTTTGCGCATTGGATCGTTAAAGACCCTGTCAGTGGTTCAAAGTATTGCTTATCAAAGACATGTCTATTAAGTTAACGAATGCTGCATTCGAATAGGAACAGCTCTATTCATTCTCAAAAATTTTGCAATCTTTTGACATAGAAAACACCCTTTTCTATTTAAAATAGATATTCTACATTATAAGGTGTCGACTTTAAGTTAGTAATGGAACTTGAATAACTTTGAAAAGTTTAATTTGTTATAAAACTTAAACAAAAAGGTTGCCACATATGTAATATGATGGACACACCAACCTTTAATGACAGTACCCTTAAAATTATGTTCCCTTATCCTTGAAAATCTTAAATATCTTCTTTTTAATTATTTGTTTCCCCTTAAACATCTGACATTAATTGTAAGTAGTTCTGCTTTAAAATTCATCTAGTAATCTTTCTATTATTTAAAATTATTAAAGGTTAAGCTTTTTTCATGTCCAGCGGCACATATTACAATGTTATCCGAATTCATCGTTATACGATGCGGGAAAAATTGCTATTGTCAAGTTCAATTTCAAATAAATAGATTCGTGTTTGAATAAAACTATGATCTGATGAACAATGATTGGTGTATTCATTGTTGGTCTTTAATGCCACTTTTATCATTATTTGCTATTTCATAGCGCCCAGCTGTTTTTGAGTGTAGAAAGCTGAGACGCCCGGAGAGAACCACTGACTTTCGGCAGGGAAACTGTCAATCCTAGTCACTTAAGATTGGAGTCGAACCAAGCTACCACGTGTAGGGTTCGAACTCTGAAATAAGCAGTGAAGTAGTATTTTTTACTAACGAAAGAAACTTGTTTCTCACTTTATCCAGTTTTCGTTTGATATATAGTTTTGTTTTCTATTATTCAAATTGAAAAAACCAAGACGTTTTAAAAACGATTTGAAGAAAACAAGGTAGCCGAGTGCATAGTTCTTTCAAACATATTATTTTATCGCTAGAAGGCTGTGTCGTCATGCCAAGAAATTGCCTCCGTTGAAATTTTGCAAACATCCCATAGAGCAAATCACATGGATGATTATTATTAACCATTTGGTATATGGCCTTGTTCTAAGCAACACGTACATGCAGGTCATAAATTAATTTGTTGAATGAAATCCAATCTTTAACTACTAATAGGTGCCGCAGGAGGTCAACCGGAATTTTTAGCGAGGATTTCTTGGCATGTAACAGATAGAAAACTCAGGGTAAGAATTTATAGAGCAGACAAGGGGCAGTGGCAAATATTTCATGTATATTATGAACACAGAGAAGATTACCCCGGCACCCTTTGCCAAAAAAAAAAATAATCTTTTTCATCCATGTGCCTTTGGACTTTATGTTTTGAATTGTAGTTTCACTTTCCATTTTCGGTATTCATTCTAATGTAAGCTCCACGTGGCAAAAATCACGTGATGCAGGAATATTGTATCTTGGAGTTAGGCTATTTCTTTCTTTTCGGGCGGGGACTCCAAGCAGACAACATGCATGTTTTATAACGCAACTATATATTTTCTTATTAAATGAAGAAAGTTGCCGGTCCAGTACAAGGATAGATCGGTTAGAAAGCAAGGTTTTAATTTTAATTAGATTGGAAAGCTTAATTTGAGAGTTAAAATCGGAGAGGACGAAAAAAAAGGGGGGGCGGGTTCTTCCACAGGGAATATTTTTATCTTAGGAACTCTACATTAGAAAGTTTTTTTTAATTATTTATTTAAAAAAAAAAGAAAGGGAAAAACAATTGTAAGGCAAATTGTGAAGGTTCTTTCTTCCTTTCTCCGGTGGGGCTATCTCGCATATATCTGGTGTACCGTCAAACCGAGCGCATGCATGTCGTTTTGGTTGTTTCTGTCACTAGGTGGCTGTATCATTGACGTTTATCCCATATTTTCAT
The DNA here is from genome assembly GCF_965363235.1 of Mytilus galloprovincialis. Taxonomy (NCBI): domain Eukaryota; kingdom Metazoa; phylum Mollusca; class Bivalvia; order Mytilida; family Mytilidae; genus Mytilus; species Mytilus galloprovincialis. Next base: position 73,254,112 of record NC_134845.1, on the reverse strand, counting down.
ATTGAAGCACAATGCACACGTAAATATTGTTTTAGAACATGAATTTTAAATTCATGCATACTAAAGTAAAGAAAAGCAAAAAAGCGACTCAAAGAACTAAATAGAAAAAGACGAAATGATCTGATTTTCTGTACCTCAAATTTTTTTAACTGAAACAAAAAAAAAATGTCTTCACTGGGAACTCTCGAGCTGAAACCTACACTCTTCAGGTTAGCAGGGACAATACTCTGTCTTTAATTTTGTCATTTTTGCGCATTGGATCGTTAAAGACCCTGTCAGTGGTTCAAAGTATTGCTTATCAAAGACATGTCTATTAAGTTAACGAATGCTGCATTCGAATAGGGACAGCTCTATTCATTCTCAAAAATTTTGCAATCTTTTGACATAGAAAACACCCTTTTCTATTTAAAATAGATATTCTACATTATAAGGTGTCGACTTTAAGTTAGTAATGGAACTTGAATAACTTTGAAAAGTTTAATTTGTTATAAAACTTAAACAAAAAGGTTGCCACATATGTAATATGATGGACACACCAACCTTTAATGACAGTACCCTTAAAATTATGTTCCCTTATCCTTGAAAATCTTAAATATCTTCTTTTTAATTATTTGTTTCCCCTTAAACATCTGACATTAATTGTAAGTAGTTCTGCTTTAAAATTCATCTAGTAATCTTTCTATTATTTAAAATTATTAAAGGTTAAGCTTTTTTCATGTCCAGCGGCACATATTACAATGTTATCCGAATTCATCGTTATACGATGCGGGAAAAATTGCTATTGTCAAGTTCAATTTCAAATAAATAGATTCGTGTTTGAATAAAACTATGATCTGATGAACAATGATTGGTGTATTCATTGTTGGTCTTTAATGCCACTTTTATCATTATTTGCTATTTCATAGCGCCCAGCTGTTTTTGAGTGTAGAAAGCTGAGACGCCCGGAGAGAACCACTGACTTTCGGCAGGGAAACTGTCAATCCTAGTCACTTAAGATTGGAGTCGAACCAAGCTACCACGTGTAGGGTTCGAACTCTGAAATAAGCAGTGAAGTAGTATTTTTTACTAACGAAAGAAACTTGTTTCTCACTTTATCCAGTTTTCGTTTGATATATAGTTTTGTTTTCTATTATTCAAATTGAAAAAACCAAGACGTTTTAAAAACGATTTGAAGAAAACAAGGTAGCCGAGTGCATAGTTCTTTCAAACATATTATTTTATCGCTAGAAGGCTGTGTCGTCATGCCAAGAAATTGCCTCCGTTGAAATTTTGCAAACATCCCATAGAGCAAATCACATGGATGATTATTATTAACCATTTGGTATATGGCCTTGTTCTAAGCAACACGTACATGCAGGTCATAAATTAATTTGTTGAATGAAATCCAATCTTTAACTACTAATAGGTGCCGCAGGAGGTCAACCGGAATTTTTAGCGAGGATTTCTTGGCATGTAACAGATAGAAAACTCAGGGTAAGAATTTATAGAGCAGACAAGGGGCAGTGGCAAATATTTCATGTATATTATGAACACAGAGAAGATTACCCCGGCACCCTTTGCCAAAAAAAAAAATAATCTTTTTCATCCATGTGCCTTTGGACTTTATGTTTTGAATTGTAGTTTCACTTTCCATTTTCGGTATTCATTCTAATGTAAGCTCCACGTGGCAAAAATCACGTGATGCAGGAATATTGTATCTTGGAGTTAGGCTATTTCTTTCTTTTCGGGCGGGGACTCCAAGCAGACAACATGCATGTTTTATAACGCAACTATATATTTTCTTATTAAATGAAGAAAGTTGCCGGTCCAGTACAAGGATAGATCGGTTAGAAAGCAAGGTTTTAATTTTAATTAGATTGGAAAGCTTAATTTGAGAGTTAAAATCGGAGAGGACGAAAAAAAAGGGGGGGCGGGTTCTTCCACAGGGAATATTTTTATCTTAGGAACTCTACATTAGAAAGTTTTTTTTAATTATTTATTTAAAAAAAAAAGAAAGGGAAAAACAATTGTAAGGCAAATTGTGAAGGTTCTTTCTTCCTTTCTCCGGTGGGGCTATCTCGCATATATCTGGTGTACCGTCAAACCGAGCGCATGCATGTCGTTTTGGTTGTTTCTGTCACTAGGTGGCTGTATCATTGACGTTTATCCCATATTTTCATATTGAAGCACAATGCACACGTAAATATTGTTTTAGAACATGAATTTTAAATTCATGCATACTAAAGTAAAGAAAAGCAAAAAAGCGACTCAAAGAACTAAATAGAAAAAGACGAAATGATCTGATTTTCTGTACCTCAAATTTTTTTAACTGAAACAAAAAAAAAATGTCTTCACTGGGAACTCTCGAGCTGAAACCTACACTCTTCAGGTTAGCAGGGACAATACTCTGTCTTTAATTTTGTCATTTTTGCGCATTGGATCGTTAAAGACCCTGTCAGTGGTTCAAAGTATTGCTTATCAAAGACATGTCTATTAAGTTAACGAATGCTGCATTCGAATAGGGACAGCTCTATTCATTCTCAAAAATTTTGCAATCTTTTGACATAGAAAACACCCTTTTCTATTTAAAATAGATATTCTACATTATAAGGTGTCGACTTTAAGTTAGTAATGGAACTTGAATAACTTTGAAAAGTTTAATTTGTTATAAAACTTAAACAAAAAGGTTGCCACATATGTAATATGATGGACACACCAACCTTTAATGACAGTACCCTTAAAATTATGTTCCCTTATCCTTGAAAATCTTAAATATCTTCTTTTTAATTATTTGTTTCCCCTTAAACATCTGACATTAATTGTAAGTAGTTCTGCTTTAAAATTCATCTAGTAATCTTTCTATTATTTAAAATTATTAAAGGTTAAGCTTTTTTCATGTCCAGCGGCACATATTACAATGTTATCCGAATTCATCGTTATACGATGCGGGAAAAATTGCTATTGTCAAGTTCAATTTCAAATAAATAGATTCGTGTTTGAATAAAACTATGATCTGATGAACAATGATTGGTGTATTCATTGTTGGTCTTTAATGCCACTTTTATCATTATTTGCTATTTCATAGCGCCCAGCTGTTTTTGAGTGTAGAAAGCTGAGACGCCCGGAGAGAACCACTGACTTTCGGCAGGGAAACTGTCAATCCTAGTCACTTAAGATTGGAGTCGAACCAAGCTACCACGTGTAGGGTTCGAACTCTGAAATAAGCAGTGAAGTAGTATTTTTTACTAACGAAAGAAACTTGTTTCTCACTTTATCCAGTTTTCGTTTGATATATAGTTTTGTTTTCTATTATTGAAATTGAAAAAACCAAGACGTTTTAAAAACGATTTGAAGAAAACAAGGTAGCCGAGTGCATAGTTCTTTCAAACATATTATTTTATCGCTAGAAGGCTGTGTCGTCATGCCAAGAAATTGCCTCCGTTGAAATTTTGCAAACATCCCATAGAGCAAATCACATGGATGATTATTATTAACCATTTGGTATATGGCCTTGTTCTAAGCAACACGTACATGCAGGTCATAAATTAATTTGTTGAATGAAATCCAATCTTTAACTACTAATAGGTGCCGCAGGAGGTCAACCGGAATTTTTAGCGAGGATTTCTTGGCATGTAACAGATAGAAAACTCAGGGTAAGAATTTATAGAGCAGACAAGGGGCAGTGGCAAATATTTCATGTATATTATGAACACAGAGAAGATTACCCCGGCACCCTTTGCCAAAAAAAAATAATCTTTTTCATCCATGTGCCTTTGGACTTTATGTTTTGAATTGTAGTTTCACTTTCCATTTTCGGTATTCATTCTAATGTAAGCTCCACGTGGCAAAAATCACGTGATGCAGGAATATTGTATCTTGGAGTTAGGCTATTTCTTTCTTTTCGGGCGGGGACTCCAAGCAGACAACATGCATGTTTTATAACGCAACTATATATTTTCTTATTAAATGAAGAAAGTTGCCGGTCCAGTACAAGGATAGATCGGTTAGAAAGCAAGGTTTTAATTTTAATTAGATTGGAAAGCTTAATTTGAGAGTTAAAATCGGAGAGGACGAAAAAAAAGGGGGGGCGGGTTCTTCCACAGGGAATATTTTTATCTTAGGAACTCTACATTAGAAAGTTTTTTTTAATTATTTATTTAAAAAAAAAAGAAAGGGAAAAACAATTGTAAGGCAAATTGTGAAGGTTCTTTCTTCCTTTCTCCGGTGGGGCTATCTCGCATATATCTGGTGTACCGTCAAACCGAGCGCATGCATGTCGTTTTGGTTGTTTCTGTCACTAGGTGGCTGTATCATTGACGTTTATCCCATATTTTCATATTGAAGCACAATGCACACGTAAATATTGTTTTAGAACATGAATTTTAAATTCATGCATACTAAAGTAAAGAAAAGCAAAAAAGCGACTCAAAGAACTAAATAGAAAAAGACGAAATGATCTGATTTTCTGTACCTCAAATTTTTTTAACTGAAACAAAAAAAAAATGTCTTCACTGGGAACTCTCGAGCTGAAACCTACACTCTTCAGGTTAGCAGGGACAATACTCTGTCTTTAATTTTGTCATTTTTGCGCATTGGATCGTTAAAGACCCTGTCAGTGGTTCAAAGTATTGCTTATCAAAGACATGTCTATTAAGTTAACGAATGCTGCATTCGAATAGGGACAGCTCTATTCATTCTCAAAAATTTTGCAATCTTTTGACATAGAAAACACCCTTTTCTATTTAAAATAGATATTCTACATTATAAGGTGTCGACTTTAAGTTAGTAATGGAACTTGAATAACTTTGAAAAGTTTAATTTGTTATAAAACTTAAACAAAAAGGTTGCCACATATGTAATATGATGGACACACCAACCTTTAATGACAGTACCCTTAAAATTATGTTCCCTTATCCTTGAAAATCTTAAATATCTTCTTTTTAATTATTTGTTTCCCCTTAAACATCTGACATTAATTTTAAGCAGTTCTGCTTTAAAATTCATCTAGTAATCTTTCTATTATTTAAAATTATTAAAGGTTAAGCTTTTTTCATGTCCAGCGGCACATATTACAATGTTATCCGAATTCATCGTTATACGATGCGGGAAAAATTGCTATTGTCAAGTTCAATTTCAAATAAATAGATTCGTGTTTGAATAAAACTATGATCTGATGTACAATGATTGGTGTATTCATTGTTGGTCTTTAATGCCACTTTTATCATTATTTGCTATTTCATAGCGCCCAGCTGTTTTTGAGTGTAGAAAGCTGAGACGCCCGGAGAGAACCACTGACTTTCGGCAGGGAAACTGTCAATCCTAGTCACTTAAGATTGGAGTCGAACCAAGCTACCACGTGTAGGGTTCGAACTCTGAAATAAGCAGTGAAGTAGTATTTTTTACTAACGAAAGAAACTTGTTTCTCACTTTATCCAGTTTTCGTTTGATATATAGTTTTGTTTTCTATTATTCAAATTGAAAAAACCAAGACGTTTTAAAAACGATTTGAAGAAAACAAGGTAGCCGAGTGCATAGTTCTTTCAAACATATTATTTTATCGCTAGAAGGCTGTGTCGTCATGCCAAGAAATTGCCTCCGTTGAAATTTTGCAAACATCCCATAGAGCAAATCACATGGATGATTATTATTAACCATTTGGTATATGGCCTTGTTCTAAGCAACACGTACATGCAGGTCATAAATTAATTTGTTGAATGAAATCCAATCTTTAACTACTAATAGGTGCCGCAGGAGGTCAACCGGAATTTTTAGCGAGGATTTCTTGGCATGTAACAGATAGAAAACTCAGGGTAAGAATTTATAGAGCAGACAAGGGGCAGTGGCAAATATTTCATGTATATTATGAACACAGAGAAGATTACCCCGGCACCCTTTGCCAAAAAAAAATAATCTTTTTCATCCATGTGCCTTTGGACTTTATGTTTTGAATTGTAGTTTCACTTTCCATATTCGGTATTCATTCTAATGTAAGCTCCACGTGGCAAAAATCACGTGATGCAGGAATATTGTATCTTGGAGTTAGGCTATTTCTTTCTTTTCGGGCGGGGACTCCAAGCAGACAACATGCATGTTTTATAACGCAACTATATATTTTCTTATTAAATGAAGAAAGTTGCCGGTCCAGTACAAGGATAGATCGGTTAGAAAGCAAGGTTTTAATTTTAATTAGATTGGAAAGCTTAATTTGAGAGTTAAAATCGTAGAGGACGAAAAAAAAGGGGGGCGGGTTCTTCCACAGGGAATATTTTTATCATAGGAACTCTACATTAGAAAGTTTTTTTTAATTATTTATTTAAAAAAAAAGAAAGGGAAAAACAATTGTAAGGCAAATTGTGAAGGTTCTTTCTTCCTTTCTCCGGTGGGGCTATCTCGCATATATCTGGTGTACCGTCAAACCGAGCGCATGCATGTCGTTTTGGTTGTTTCTGTCACTAGGTGGCTGTATCATTGACGTTTATCCCATATTTTCATATTGAAGCACAATGCACACGTAAATATTGTTTTAGAACATGAATTTTAAATTCATGCATACTAAAGTAAAGAAAAGCAAAAAAGCGACTCAAAGAACTAAATAGAAAAAGACGAAATGATCTGATTTTCTGTACCTCAATTTTTTTAACTGAAACCAAAAAAAAAATACCACAGACAGAAAACATGAATCAGGTTAACCGTAAAAAAAGATAAACTCGAATAGTACAGCGCAACCAGAAAGTCTCAACATTGTGACAGAAAGACTCAACCAATACCTTTATATCTCAACCATTTATATTTTTTTTATTTTTCTGCTCAGAGTAGGCTTGACAAAAAAAAGGATGAAATTTGAAAAAAATAGGCAGGACAGGAGTTTTGAGTAAAAAAAAAAGGCAGGATGTGACACTTGCAAAAAAAAAAAAGTCAGGACGACAATTTAGGTAAAAAAAAGTCAGGATAAACTAAAAAAAAAAAGGCAGGACCGATTAGAGTGAAAAATAAAAAGACAGGACAGAGATTACAGCTAAAAAAAAATGCAGGACAACATTTTTCATCCTAGCCCCACCCCCCTAAAAATCAAATGGTAGCTGCCTTAGTTACAAATATAATTTATCTATGGCATGACATTCTCCGATTTTACAAAAAAAGTCATTGATTTTCAGTAAATCGACGAAAATTCGACCTACCCTGTGTTTATTTTCAATATTTTGAACCAGAAAAGCTCAACAGGAAGTGCCAGAATACTTTTTTCCGTCTCAACCATTTTGGTTGAGATTACTAATAGATGGTTTACCAGGCGTGATAAGTATACTGATTTGTTCATGACTTTTAAAAGACCAATCTTAGTCGTAAGTTTTTTTTGTGAAATCGACTCCAGGTCCATCCATCACTTTGATTATTGTCCGATGTTGAGTGCTTTTTCGGTTATAGTCATCAGTGAAGTAGGTTCTGTATTTGAATAATCTTACCGATGTGGATGCAACATATAATCGCGCGAGATACACCTGCTGCTGCTGTAGGCAACTTTAGGCATACCAGTCAGTTTCCACCAGAAAAAAAACCCATAAAAGTATTGATATGTGACCTAGCAAGTATTATACACATCACAGCACCCAAATTGCACCGAATGTGTAATTTACACATGTTATGCACAAAAAGAAGGGGATTTTTTAAGAGACCAGGGTTGAGTTCAATATCGTAGCAGCGGCTACGTAGCTGCTATAAAGTAGCTGCTATAAATATGGCAGTGGCTATTTGAACGGCACCGGAAAAATAGCAATTTTGCTATTTAGCCGGCTCTGATAAAAACTATATCTCACTGTTATTAAAATGATCAAAATCTTCTATTTAAAAACTTTTGTTACTGTTACTCATATAAACACTTAAACTTTTAACTATCAACTTCAATATATTCTTAAAATTAAACTTTCCTTTAGAAAAAAACATTATGTACGGTACCTGTATATGACTTAGGGCAAATCTGATATGTTTGAAAATTCACGAAAACTAGTTTCGCAAGAAGAATTAAGAACGAGATACAGCTCAACAAGAAGAACACCTACTGGATTCCAATTGTTGTGGGTGGCATGTTTCGCACTTATTACTTCTACCAAATATCAAGAAACCTGGGAGGCCAAAAGGTTTGACCCAACAACTGCAAACTGTCATCGATCGGTCTTCCAAAAAAGTGTACCCGTAAAAACAATATGGTAAAAACAGCAATTGTGTACCATTTCATAAGAAAAGTTCCAAAGAAATGGGATTCTTTTTTATATTAGACTGGTTTGTTTAAAGAGATTTAGCAAAAAAATCTGTAAATAACAACATTTTAATATCAGAGGAACAAGTTGATTCAGCAAGACCTGAACTTTTAACTGCCTCTTGTTTGGACTCAATTGTAAATATTGATTTAAAAAGTATTGTCAAAAAGATGCATGGGAAGCTATTAAGAGCGTGTTTAAAGAGAAGAAAAATTCTATCTTCATATGCAACATAATTTTTTTATTCACACATAATGCAGATTCAAAAGAAGCCAGTGTAATGTGTAGTGTCTGTTTGGAGTGGCAACATTTGGGCTAGACTTAAACAACTTCCAAAGGCAAAGAATTGGTTTTGTAACAATTGCAAATGTTAAATCATGATTCCATTTGAAATTTATAGCAAATAACTTTTAATATTGTGACCGGTCTGTCATGTCTGTTTTATGATGTAGTTTTACCAAGGATTTTTAACCTTAGTTTTACATAATACTATTTTTATCACACGGCAGGATATTTAACCATAGATTTTATACAGATTTGAAAATCAACTTTTTATAAATATTTAAAAAAAATAATATTTTATAATGTATATACAAATGTGTTTTCATGCTTTTAATTAATATCATAAAGTTATAAATTATTTACTTATAAACATCTTCAATATTTTATTTTTGATTGTACTGTATTTTTAATGCTTGATATTGTCATGATTGTGATAAAATGATTTTAAAATTATAATTAAGATTTTTCATTCTCTACTAATCATGTCAATGAACAGTTTTATTCAGTGCCGGCTAAATAGCAAATTTGCTATTTTGCCGGTGCCGGTCAAATAGCCACTGCCTATAAATATCTATGTAGCAACTAGTCTGTAGCTACACGTTCAATAGTCAAAATCTACGTAATCTACGTAGCACTGCTATGATATTGAACTAAACCCAGTACCATTGCCATTGGCACACCGTCACGTTTACTTTATTAATATTATACCTTTATCCCTTTATTAAACTTCGGTCCTTTCATAAGCCAACGGCTTCTACTGACCCCTCATCTTGGATTGTCGTAATGCGATGTCTCGTCTCATAATAATATATTAGACTTATTAAAAAAAACTTATTTAGGTACATGTATCTAACTGGGTCTGATCAAGCCATGGTACACAACCCAGTATAAAAGGTGAGAGGGTTCAAACTATATGCCCCCATTGAACATATGTTCAAATAGACAAGACAATATTTTGTTGGCACAAACGCATATACAAATTATAAATGGTAATGACCGAATGGATAAACAATTTGCAATACATAGTACTAGTAAAATACAAACAATTATATATATATATATGTGAATAAAAGATTAAAGGTATAATGAAAATCTATTGCAATATATTATATTTTTTTACTTCTTGCATTTAAACAATTTGTTACGAAAGAGGAAGATAATTTTAGTGCCGTATAAGATGTGTCACCAAGGTCCACTCCAGAGCACTGTTAGATAAGGGGGAGCTAACTCGTATGTGCTGGAACCAAGGGACAGAGGGTCAGTCTATCGCTAGACTTAATGTTCTGATAGGTATACATGTAGCTAAAACGCAAGGAAGGTTTTCATAATTTAATTACTATAACAATTTAGACGAAATGATGATAACAAATCAATTAGTAAACAATTCCAAATAATATCTAATTAAAGTACAAAGTATCAAATCTAAATATCAAATCCAAAGTAAAGTTATTTCTCCTTAAAATGTAAAATATAAAATAAATGCCAAAACTACTAAAACATAAAATGTACTTGATCTCAATTTCAAAATATAAAGTCTTAAAATAAATGTTTCTCAAAAGTATTTTTTTTTTAGTTAAATTATGAGTCAGAGATAAATTTTGTCTCACACTACACAGTCAACTGGTAGACTGGTAGACAGTCTTATAGGGCCCGTATAATGACATGAGTAGTGTGAGGTTACGCTTCCGAAACACTGACTGTTTTTCTAAAAATATTCTCAAAAATAAAAGGTGAGTCAAAATACATTTTTGTCTAAACACTACAAAGTCAACTAGTAGACTGATCGACAGTCTTACAGATCCAGTATAATAGACTTTAGTAGTGAAAGGTTAGGTTTCCGAAAGGTGACTGCGTTTCCAAAATTTCATAATGATATTTATACTAAAACACAAAATAACTCGACATGACACGAGATGTTAATATTACTCTCATTAGTAAAAAGAGACTTTAATTAACAAAGCCTAATAAAGATAAAGATAAAGATATTTTATTTCCTAATCATAGGGCTCATAACAAGCATGTAATCACATAAAGTAAAAATAAAAAGCCTTTCTCTCCCACTCGCATACACTCACACTTACAACTATCGTTCTGATTAAGGATGATTGATTTTACAGTACAACATGTCCTAGTGACATATGCTAATTACAATTAATATTTCAAAATAAAGTGCTTTGAGCAAACTGTGACATTTCGAGTACTAATGCCACAGCATAGGTAAAATTAATTAAACAGATTAATAAATTTTTACAAAATACAAACATTAAATTTTCTATCTTAAAATAAAACATATTTATATTATGTACTATTAAGTATAAGATTTATTTTATTTTTATCGCACAATGTGGTTATATTTTTTCCTGTAATTTGGAACATTTTTACGGCGTTTTGAATTTGCGCCGATCTGCATTTCATTTGCGCCGATTTTTTTTACAGGTAAATTACAGGTGAAAAGATATAAGAAGATGCGGTATGAGTGCCAATGAGACAACTCTATCCCAGTCATGTTATAGTTGTTTATTCTTTAGTTTTCTATGTTGTGTTATGTGTGCTATTGTTTGTCTGTTTGTCCTGTTCATTTTTAGCCATGGCGTTGTCAGTTTATTGTGATTTATGAGTTTTATTGTCACTCTGGAATCTTTCGTCCCTCTTTCATTTACCATTTATCAACCTCTTCTATAAGCCAGTTGTACAAATTTTATGAATTGTCAATCATAACATGTATATAACTGTTGTCCTCTGCTCACTACGGGAAGGTGGAAGTAGGGTTTCGAGCAAGATAAGTCAATGTAAAAGCTATATATTTACATACTTTAAAATCAAGAAGTAAAAACCTAAGATAAAAGCACTCTGTTAATGCTAAAATGAAGGATTCAAATCCATTACAACGGAATACATTCAAATCATAAATCTGTTCTTGTCGAGTGTGTATAGGCAAAACATCTAATATATTCATATAATTGTCGCTAACGGGGTCCATCTTTTCTTTGTCTGGCTTACGTACTGATGCGAGCATTTCTATAGAGTTCGCATTTTAACATACGTTACGGCCTGGATTTTCTTGATAAAAACTGTAAAAACATATACATGTAAGTTGGGGTGAAGCTGCTCAGAAATGAGGTGGATAGCGTTACAGTGTGCATATATATGTACTTAGTCTGTAGGCTACGAATGTAAGACATTTGTCATCAGAAGGAGCGTCAGACATATTGTCAAACGTGAAGCAGTCATTGATTTCATTTGGGGGAAGGAATGGTAACCCGAAAAAATCATAAAATGGGATAGCCATTTACCAATGATGCTTAATTTGTCTTTATACTCTGCTTAGCCCATGTAAAAGTATTAACTTACCTGTAACTTACCTGTAAATCCAATTAGGAGAAAAAATAAAATCGGCGCAAATGAAAAAATGAAATCGGCGCAAATGAAAGAATGAATATTTTCAAAATCGGCGCAAATGTCATACGCCCCATTTTTAATACAAAAGTCTCTCTAATACTGAAGTAACCTCTGCAGTGTAGCAGCATGTTTTACAGATTTCACAAATTCTTTCTCATTCAATGGCAAGGTTATGAGCACTAACTCTTAATTTACACATTGATGATCGATCTGATCTATTTTTTTAAGCATCAACATAACCTGCCCATGCATTCACTCATTTTGTAAACACCCTGGGAAAATGATAATTTTGGAGATGCTGAAATATTTGCATGTTGTTCCTGAAAACCCTGGTCGATTAGTCTTTGTTTTATAAAACCAAACAGGGGTTTAATAGTAAGGTTATCATTTGACAAATATGATAAACCTAAGTTTTGAATAATAATATTTAACCTTTTGACCCATGGGTTGCTCTTTTTTGTAGCATTATATATTTGGTGAACTAAACTTCCTTCTGAAGTGATTAAATGGTCCCATAATTTAATACTAGATACATGTAACATTATCCTATTTTTCAATGACAGTCTTGCAAGTTTGGAACGACATGCATCATTTGAGGCCTTACAGTGTACTCCCAAGATTTCTTTAATAAATTTTATATGCAACTCTTCATAGGCATATCTGTCTTTAAATGTCGAAATAATCCCCCAGATTTCGCTACAATAAAGGTGAATAGGGGCTACTAAGGAATCAAATTTTTTCCCCAGAAGTTTACAAGGGTTTATATCTAATCCTATCATGCCTATTGTTTTCTTTATTTTAAAATATGCTTTCCTAGCTTTTTCCATAAGAGAAGTGATGGCGACATTAAAACTGCCATTAAATCTAATATTAATACCCAGGTAACGATAAGTACTAACTGTCTCTAAGGATTTGCCATTATAATAAAATTCATTTAGAAAAGACTTTCCGTTTGAATTAAAAACCATTACTTTTGATTTCTCTGTATTGACTTGTAATTTCCAAAAAGAACAATAATTACTTAATGTATTGAGACAATTTTGCAAACCTCTTTGCTATCTGATAATAATACAATATCATCAGCATACAATAGTGCATTTAATGAAACATCACCAACTACAACTGGATCTGCATTGATATTTTCCAAGACCTTTAAGAATGTCGTTTATAAAAAAATTAAAAAGAAGAGGACTCAATACATCTCCTTGTTTAACACCACAGTTTGATTCAAATGATGGGCTAAGACCATTAGAAAAAATTTAATTCTACATTTTGTATTAGAGTACATTGAAAATATTATATTAAAAATATGTTTTGGTACATTACTTTGAAGTAGTTTATGAAATAATCCTATTCTCCAAATTGTATCGAACGCTTTTCTAAGATCAATGAAAGCAGCAAATTTTGTTTTGTTTTTGGATTTATAATTGCTGACAATAGATTTCACAGAAAAGATGTGGTCTGCAAATGCGATCAAATGCATTGATCATAAAAAAAACCCAAAAAACTTCCCCTCTCCATCCGCCACTGCTCTGATGACATGTAGACTGGGGCGTAGCTCCATATATGCTGTCACGCCATGGTGTGCACATCGCGGGGTAAAAAAATAATAAATTACGCTGGAAAATAAAATAAAAAAACAAACGAGTAAAAAATATTAAAATCAACTTTCACCAAGCAAATTAGAAAACGATAAGTATAGCTATTTTAATAACGTCACAATAATATTTCCGTATGTAAATTCAATTGATTTGAAAGGAGTAGGTTCAGTAAGACCCCTTTTTGGTCCCAAAATATAGCAGTTTTAGAAAATTGTGAAAATGTAATCTTTAAGCTATATTTTGGAAAGTAAAATGCTTCTGCTACATAAATATGAGCTGTTTTTGACAATACAATGCACAAATATCGCGTTCTAGGCAGGGATGGGGTCGATTACTTTAAAATGTAATCGATTAAATTACAATTACTTTGCTTATAAAATGTAATCAATTACATTACAATTACACATTATTTCAAATGTAATTGATTACATTAGATTACGTTTCTTTAAAGTAATCATGATTACTTGTGATTACTTATGATTACATTGTATATATTTTTTTGTAATATTAAAGAATTTCTAATAACTTTTTATCCTCATGAAAAAGCTAATTTTGGTAATTTTGGTGATTTTTTATACGACCGCAAATTTTGAAAAAATTTTCGTCGTATATTGGCGTCTGCGTCTGCGTCGTCGTCGTCGTCGTCGTCGTCCGGCGTCCGAATACTTTTAGTTTTCGCACTCTAACTTTAGTAAAAGTGAATAGAAATCTATGAAATTTTAACACAAGGTTTATGACCATAAAAGGAAGGTTGGTATTGATTTTGGGAGTTTTGGTCCCAACATTTTAGGAATAAGGGGCCAAAAAGGGCCCAAATAAGCATTTTCTTGGTTTTCGCACCATAACTTTAGTTTAAGTTAATAGAAATCTATGAAATTTTGACACAAGGTTTATGACCACAAAAGAAAGATTGGGATTGATTTTGGGAGTTTTGGTTTCAATAGTTTAGGAATAAGGGGCCAATAAAGGGCCCAAATAAGCATTTTTCTTGGTTTTTGCACAATAACCTTAGGTTAAGTAAATGGAAATCTATGAAATTTAAACACAATGTTTATGACCACAAAAGGAAGGTTGGTATTTATTTTGGGAGTTTAGGACCCAACAGATTAGGAATTAGGGGCCAAAAAGGGACCCAAATAAGCATTTTTCTTGGTTTTCGCACTATAATGTTAGTATAAGTAAATACAAATCTATGAAATTTAAACACAAGGCTTATGACCATAAAAGGAAGGTTGGTATTGATTTTGGGAGTTTTGGTCCCAACAGTTTAGGAAAAAGGGGCCCAAAGGGTCCAAAATTAAACTTTGTTTGATTTCATCAAAATTGAATAATTGGGGTTCTTTGATATGCCGAATCTAACTGTATATGTAGATTCTCAACTTTTGGTCCCGTTTTCAAATTGGTCTACATTAAGGTCCAAAGGGTCCAAAATTAAACTTAGTTTGATTTTGACAAAAAATGAATCGGTTGGGTTCTTTGATATGTTGAATCTAAAAATGTACTTAGATTCTTGATTATTGAAGTTTTTTTGGTCCAGTTTTCAAATTGGTCTACATTAAGGTCCAAAGGGTCCAAAATTAAACTTTGTTTGATTTCATCAAAAATTGAATCCTTGGGGTTCTTTGATATGCCAAATCTAACTGTGTATGTAGATTCTTCATTTTTGGTCCTGTTTTCAAATTTCAAATTCTACATTAAAGTCCAAAGGGTCCAAAATTAAACTAAGTTTGATTTTAACAAAAATTGAATTCTTGGGCCTCTTTGATATGCTGAATCTAAACATGTACTTAGATTTTTGATTATGGGCCCAGTTTTCAAGTTGGTCCAAATCAGGATCTAAAATTATTATATTAAGTATTGTGCAATAGCAAGTCTTTTCAATTGCACAGTATTGTGCAATGGCAAGAAATATCTAATTGCACAATATTGTGAAATAGCAAATTTTTTTTTAATTACAGTTATCTTTCTTTGTCCAGAATAGTAAGCAAGAAATATCCTATTTGTGCAATAGCAAGAATTTTTTTTAATTGGAGTTATCTTTCTTTGTCCAGAATCAACTTAAATCTTTGTTATATACACTATACAATGTATATACACTTTTTACTACCAACTGATAAATTTAAATAATCTTTACCATTCAGTGATAACAAGCAGTTTTTTACATCTTAATATTTTATGATGTATTTAAATGAGTAGTTATTGTTGCAAACTCCATTAGAAATTTGAATTGATATCAGTTTTGAAAAAGGGAAACGGGGATGTGAAAAAAAAGGGGGGGGGGAAATTTTTCTCATTTCAGATTTCATAAATAAAAAGAAAATTTCTTCAAACATTTTTTTGAGAGGATTAATATTCAACAGCATAGTGATTTGCTCAAAGGCAAAAAAAACCTTTTAAGTTCATTAGACCACATTCATTCTGTGTCAGAAACCTATGCTGTGTCAACTATTTAATTTTAGATTTAAGAAGTTTGAAGAAGAAATCTTTAATTGATTTGTAAAATCTTGGCATTTGTTTTGTGTAAAAAAAAACCATGTAA
Source organism: Mytilus galloprovincialis (assembly GCF_965363235.1). Taxonomy (NCBI): domain Eukaryota; kingdom Metazoa; phylum Mollusca; class Bivalvia; order Mytilida; family Mytilidae; genus Mytilus; species Mytilus galloprovincialis. The sequence goes on along the minus strand of NC_134845.1, from coordinate 73,238,060 downwards.
TGTCAAAAATTTGATCACAATCCAAATTCAGAGCTGTATCATGCTTGAATGTTTTGTCCATACTTGCCCCAACTGTTCAGGGTTCGACCTCTGCGGTCGTATAAAGCTGCGCCCTGCGGAGCACCTGGTTTTAAACTTCTAGCATCATTAAGTCATGCTGAATTACTGAAATCTTTAAAATTTAAGCATTTTGGTTAATTTTTAGACGGTTTTTGTCTAATATGAAAGTGGCCGCATTCATGTTCATTCATAATATTGAATATAAGTTGTATTTGATGATAATACAAAACATATATAAAGGCCGAGGATGAACATGGATGCGGCCACTTTCATTCTTGACAAAAACCATGTGAAAAGTGACGTTTTTTGGCATATTTGATAGATTTTTCATATTTAAGCTTGAATCAGAGTATTTTTAATGACTAAATCAGTTAAAATCTTTCACATAAACTAATCGAATCTTTCGTTAGATGAACCTGAAATTTGAGGCCAAAATCGACCCTTACCGGACCTACTCCTTTGATTATATGAATAATAGTATGATGTGTTTGGTAAATGTCAACGAGCATTTGACATACAAATAATCCAGCTATGAGGTCACTGTATTTTTACGTAGATTTCATACAGTAGCTTGTACATTTGTGTAATGCCCACCACAAACTGGAAAACATTACCTTTCCGAAACAAAGAACATACTACATCAGTACAAAAGTCAGGTGTATTAACAGTTTCCACTTGATTCAGTCCAACCGTCCGTCTGTCCACCACGCTTGTAAGGGGTATAAGTAAACTGTTTAATCTGTAAATCAAGTGTGTTGAACCATTATTATCAAAATTTGCAATTTTGCACCTGTTCAAGTGCAAGGGAATTCATCGAGTTTTAAAGAACAATTTAATACACCAAATCATACAGCATATAGCTCTGAAACTAAAGCATATAGAGCAAATCTGAAATGGGTTAAAAGGTTCATCAGGTCAAGATAAATCTGTCATTAAATTTTCAGACGCATCAGACGCAACCCTTTGTTGGGTTGCTGCCCCTAAATTAGTAATTTTAAGGAAATTTTGCAGTTTTTGGTTATTATCTTGATCATTATATTAGATAAAGATAAACTATAAACAGCAAAATTGTTCAGCAAAGTTAGAACTACAACTTAGTCCAAAATGTTCAATTGACCCTAGAAAGAGTTATTGCTCTTTAAAGTCAACTTTTTACAATTTTTCTTAATTTTACTAAATTTTTACAAAAATCTTTTCCTGTGAAACTACTTGGCAAAATTGAAACAAACTTGACCTAAATCATCATTAGGGTTTGTAGTTTAAAAAATGTAACGGATGACCCTGTCATCAATAAAAATGGCCACAATGGCTAAAAATAGAACATTGGGGTAAAATGCAAGTATTGTCCTCCAACAATGATTACTTTCAAAATGGAGGAAACTCAATTTCTTGTTTAAAAATTTAAGCAGCAAAAGTGACAATTTAAAGGCTGAATTTACAATTTTAAAAGATGTCGTGCATTAATCATCTTTGGTCAGAGTAATTTCTAGTGTCCAATAAAAGTTAATAAAACTAAACAAAACAACAAGTTATTAAAATAAGTTTACTGAAAGGACATCAAGGGGTTACTGGTACATTTACAAAATGTATGTTCCACTATTTTTTACCCTGTACAATAAAGTGTTTACTCCCAAGTGAAGACTAGAACTATATGTAAAAATAACTAACATTAGAGGCCAATTAGATTGAGATTAACATGTTAAATTTTCTTGATACACAGATGTCCTTTGAATCATTAGATAAAAAGTTAAAGATGATTTACATGCTAGTGGAATATTTGGAAACCAGTGGAAATATAAGGCTGATCAAACAACAGTGTGCAAGATATTCACAGAACAAGGTTAGTTTAATAAGTCATCTGTCCATCTGTTGTTCAGTCTGTCAGTTAGTCAGGCAATATGACATAGTTTATAATCCTCTCTCAAACCTAGGACAACTTGTACATGTTTCAAGAGAAATCTCTACTTGGTGGAATTTGAGAAATAATATTCATAATTGAAATTGAAATTCCATGGAAATTCAAGTTTCTTTTTCTTCTGATTGATTGACGTCAAGTGCCAATCATTTCATGCTTTAATTCAGGACAAGAACAGAGAAGCTCGGGCCAGAAAGACTCCTTTTTGGCCCCAAATTATAACATATCAAATATTAGTTGTAAATGTCAGCTATTTATTAGATTGAAGAATTCTTACATAAATATGAGCTGTTTTTATTTGTGCTAAATTTAGAAACTGTTTGTCTAAAATGGCAGTGGCCTTGTGTTCAATCTTCATGTTCAAACATATAACTATATACAGGATGCAGATTTATAAAAGTTTTTCCAAAGTTGTATCCAAATCCCTTATTCATGGTATTTGAATTTCATGTTACATTGTATATGTTACTTCTTAGTTATAATTTTTCAGTAATAAGAACTGTTTAAACTAAATATATAAGTTGTAAGTGATGATGATACATAACATATATCTATAATACTGAAATAACAAGGTCCAATTTGTCAGTCGTCATGGGGTAAAAACAACAAATCAAAGAATTCAACTTAATATATAGCTAAATTATATAGGAGAATGGTGTTGATAAAAAATTACACCACTCCAGACCCTTTTGTTTTCCACACAGTTAATATTGCCAATAATTAACAAGTTTCAGGTCGAATCCGATATCGATACCGATACCAATTATAGTATATTCACCTGTTACCTATTACCTTATATGTACGTTCTGCATCTGACAGGCGCACCACCAAACGGTGTATTTTGGATTTGCTATATACACGGGTCATAATCACAGGGTTGACACTACTAAATTCTATCATTGTCACATTGTTTACTATTGTAGTTTATTAATCAGTATGACTTTAAAAGATGACAATACAAATACTTAAAATCTAGACTTAAATAAAGGCGTATAGAATAATTTTTATTATACAGCCTCCAATTTGTTAGCCTGCATGACGCAAAACAGCGAAACAAAGAATTCAAATTTATTTATAACTAATATTCACAGTGTAGATACTATTCTGTACGCTATCCGGAAGTCGCGATTTTCGAAGCGAGAACTTTTTGGATCACATTTTAAATTTGATTGGTATACTGAATTAAACGGTAAGTTGATCATCTGTACATTGCTTAATGATTAATTCAGCCGACATCGATATTCTCAAATGGTTTAGAATTATATTCCGCACATTCATTATTCGTATCTTTGCCTTAATCAAGAGATTTTCAAGTGCATCACTAAGAAAAATCAGTTGGCGAACCTAAAAACAATCTTTTTACCCTCTTAGTGTACAAATTAACGTAAAAACCTGACTTAATTAACTAAATGAAGTATATTGCAAGTGGTGGTAAAAGTTTCGACCAGATCTTTGCAACCAGAAATAAGAAAATTACACTTGTTTGAATTTCTCACTGTATGATCAGTCTCGCTTGTATATTTTAAAACTGTATGATCAGTCTTTATGTCACTGTATTCTAGTGGTGATTTCAAAGTTATTTCGATACATCAGAAGGTGGCATTTTTCTAAATAACACAAATATATTTCAATACATTCACATCCTGAAAACTAATGAAACATGTTTTAGCTTGATAGGGTGTACTCGACTTACTACATTAAGTATAAGGATGTTTAAATGTTGCTAAAATAAGAGGAAGGTTTGATGTATACTAGTATATTAGTTTCAGAAATGTCCTCCGTTATTCTTAAAATTGTACAAACACACAGATTTAGTTGTTATATAAAAAATGCATGTATTTACACACATTCGAGTCCGTACTGTAGCCTATAGTTGATACAGTTCCTTCACTTTGTTTAAGATGTAGAGCTGTCTCTTTGACACTCAATTGTACACCACTTTGTCAAGCGGGGGGTTATAGTAATAAAGAAGTCCATCTTACCGTTCATCCGTTGGACCGGTACAGTATGTTTCGCCGGTTTTGTAAGCGCATCTCCTCATAAACCACTTAAAAGGGTTTCAAACTGCCGGATCCCCTTTTTTTTGAATCCATCACTGATATAACTATTAATTAATCTTATTCGGTTTCCTTATCATAAATGATAATGACTGTATTGTGCACCGTCTATTTCGAATTTTAGTAAAAACTTTTATGGGGTAACTTTTTTGGATTCGAGCGTCACTGATGAGTCTTTTGTAGATGAAACGCGCGTCTGGCGTATATACTAAATTTAGTCCTGGTATCTATGATGAGTTTATTTACAACCACTGGGTCGATGCCACTGCTGGTGGAGATTTATTTCCCCGAGGGTATCACTAGCCCAGTAGTCAGCACTTTTTGTGCTGACATGAATTGTCATTGATATGGTTATATTTATAAATTTACTGTTTAATTTTGGAATTTTTTGAAATGCTACGGCTTTTCTACCTCAGGCATAGATTACCTTAGCTGTATTTGGCAAAACTTTTAGGAATTTGCTCTTCAACTTCGTACTTTATTTGGCATTTTTAACTTTTTTGGATTCGAGCGTCACTGATGAGTCTTTTGTAGATGAAACGAGCGTCTGGCGTATATACTAAATTTAGTCCTGGTATCTATGATTAGTTTATTTATATAAGATACGGACTTGAACATTGCATTATATGGGTTCATCCATTTCCAACACCTCCTAAACCAATCATTAAAGTTTTCTGAAATTGCTCCATTTTTACTCGATTAATGCATTATGGACCTTCTGTAAACTTACCAAAATTATATCACATGAATTATTCCCCTACGCAAAGCTGTCTTTATCCATTTTTTACTTATTTTAAAAAAAGCTTGATTTATGTTATCATCAATTGGTCACAGCGGACGGTGTAGATAATCTTAAAAAATGTAATAGCTAAACAGATAACTGTAACGATACACTATTACAAAGTCCACAAGCGAATCATGTAATACTTTTTAGGCATTTTGATTTTAAATAAGACTGCTGGAACAAAAATACAATTATTTTGCCGTCTAAAAAATCATAAGAAATATATTTGTATTGTCTGATGAAAGTAATTACACGTTATAGTTCCCTGGATAGTTCATAATATCACATATACACGTATATACTTTCAAATTGCTGTTGTTTTTTCTTTAAAATCACGACTGGTCATACAGTAAAAAAATCTGAAATCGCTTCTAGAATACAGTCAGTTGTAGACTGATCGTACAGTAATTTATTTTGGGATCCTCAAGGAAAACATATTTTTTATGGGAAATACAAATATTCTACTTAAATACGAAAAGAATATTGAAACAGTATATATTTAACTGTAAACTGATGCAAATATTTGCAATAAAAGATTATTTGCTTTGTACTACGAGAGCAAAATTGTCCATCGATTTCACTTTTTTCTACCAAGTTGATGTGATGCACACGTATATTTTATATTCTAATGCATGTTTTTGTTACAGTTACTCATATTTATGATGCTATATATACCTTGAAGATGTTCAAAGCACTTTGTAGATATAGGAGTAAACAAATGATGAGAAAAGTTACCGTAGGCAAAACCGTCCTGTTAGCCAGTTGGAAATCATCGCTTCGAAAATCGCGACTTCCGGATAGCGTACAGAATAGTATCTACACTGTGATATTGGACAATGCTGTTGATAAAAAATTACTCCATTCGAGGCCTTTTTGTTTTTTAAATAGTAAATATTACCAATAATTGATAAGTTCCAGGTCGACGGTTTCAAACAGAAAGATTTTGAAATGTGAAAGTAGAGAAAACTATGCATCTTATAATCAGCATGACTTTATCAGATGACAATATCAATACTAAATATCTAGGCTAAAATAAGGCTTACACATAGTTATATACTTTAATTCAGTCACAGACCAGCGATTTCACAGGTGTGTTCTAGTATAAAGGTTGAGACTGACAACAAATGCGACCACTTTCATTTTAGACAAAAAGCCATCTGAAAAGTGACGTTATGTGGAACATTTGATATAATTTCGTACATAGGCTTGAATTTAGGTGTCTTTAGTGACCAAATCAGTTCAAATATTTTGACTATTACATAAACTAATTGTATTGACTAAAGAAGACACTTAAGTGTTTAAAAATGTCAAAATCTTTCATCAGATGTATTTCAAATTAGGCCAAAATAAACCCTTACCGGAGATATAAGACTACTACTGGAATGAATTTGGTATGATGGATAGTGGTAGAAATTTTACCTTGTACAAGGTTGCCCCCAATAGAGTTATTGCAAGGATTCTTTGATATGCAGAAAGCCTGGCACTCTCTTTACATAAAAAATCAGATTAAAAGTTTTCTTTTTGAAACTACATAATTGATTGGAAGACACTCTACAAATGTTTTGATTGATTCACACAAACATGTTGTCTGCTCTATGGTTGGGTTGTTGTCTCTTTGACACATTTCCCATTTCCATTCTCAATCTTATGAGTTGTTTTTATACGACCACAAAAATTGAAAATTTTTTGGTCATATATTGGTATCACGTTGGCGTCTTCGTCGTCGTCGTCCGTAGTCGTCATGGTCATCTGAGTTTGTCGTTCAAAGACATTTGGTTTTCGCACTCTAACTTTAGTAAAAGTAAATAGAAATCTATGAAATTTAAACACAAGGTTTATGACCATAAAAGGAAGGTTGGGATTAATTTTGGGTGTTTTAGTCCCAACAGTTTAGGAATTAGGGGCCAAAAAGGGCCCAAATAAGCATTTTTCTTGGTTTTTGCACAATAACTTTAGAATACGTGAACAAAAATCTATGAAATTTTTACATAAGGTCTATGACCACAAAAGGAAGGTTGGGATTGATTTTGGGAGGTTAAGTCCCAACAGTTTAGGAATTAGGGGCCAAAAACAGGTTTTTCTTGGTTTTTGCACAATAACTTTAATCAGTATAAGTTAATAGAAATCTATGAAATTTTAACACAAGCTTTATGACCACAAAAGGAAGGTTTGGATTGATTTTGGGAGTTTTGGTCCCAATGAATTAGGGGCCAAAAGGGTCCAAAATTAAACTTTGTTTGATTTCATCAAAAATTGAACTATTGGGGTTCTTTGATATACCGAATCTAACTGTGTATTTAGATTCTTAATTTTCGGTCCTGTTTTCAAATTGGTCCACATTAAATTAAACTTAGTTTGATTTTAACAAAAATTGAATTCTTGGGGTTCTTTGATATGCTCAATCTAACCATGTACTTAGTTTTTTGATTATGGGCCCAGTTTTCAAGTTGGTCCAAATCGGGGTCCAAAATTAAACTTTGTTTGATTTCAACAAATATTCAATATATGGGGTTCTTCAATATGCTGAATCTAACCATGTATTTAGATTTTTAATATGTAGGACCGGTTATCAAATTGGTCCACATTGAGGTCTAAAGGGTCCAAAATTGAACTTTATTTAATTCCATCAAAAATTGAATTCTTGGGGTTCTTCTGTTAAGAATTTTCTTTGGGAGTTATGGCTCAAACCATTAAGGAATAAGGTGCATAAAAGGGGGAAAATAGGGTTTCCAGGTTAATGGACAATTACTTAAGTTCAAAACATAATTTAAAAGCAGTGTAAGGTTGGTAATTGAAACTCATTTTAATAGCTCACCTAAACTGGTCTCAAATTATGTATATTGGAAATTTGCCAAAAACTTTGTTATTAAAATAACTTCCATTGGAAATTTGCCAAAAACTTTAGTTTAATGAACTTCATTGGAAATTTGCCAATATAAAATGTTGCATTGGAGTTATCTTTCTTTGTCCAGAATAGTAGTCAAATCAACTTAAATCATGACTGTATGACATTTATATTATATGATGTATTTAAATGAGTAGTTATTGTTGAAAATTCCATTAGAAATTTGAATTGAGATCATTTTTGGAATAAGGGAAAGGGGGAGGTGAAAAAAAATTGGTTGGGTTCAATTTTTCTTATTTCAGATTTCAGAAATGAAAAAGAAAATTTCTTCAAATATCAAAGGATTAATATTCAACAGCATAGTGAATTGCTCAAAAGCAAAAAAAACATTTTAAGTTCATTAGACCACATTCATTCTGTGTCAGAAACCTATGCTGTGTCAACTGTTTAATCACAATCCAAATTCAGAGCTGTATCCAGTTTGAATGTTGTGTCCATCAGGGGTTTCATTATCTTTCATGTTGACTGGTACTTTCCACGTTTCTAGGTGGTACTTTTCAATTTATTCCATGAATATCTTATATAAAAATTTCTACATTTAGGCGGTACTTGTCAATAGCATAGGAGGGTAAAAGTACCGGGTACCGCCTCCTAATGAATGGCATGGTCCATACTAGCCCCAACCGTTCAACGTTCAAGGACCTCTGCTGTCGTATAAAGCTGTGCCCTGCGGAGCATCTGGTTCAACTTGCTGCCACATCATTTATGCTTTTTCCTAACCAATTTGATATGAAATGGCAGGTAAGATATATTTGATATGAAATGACAGGTAAGATATAATTGATATGAAATGACAGGTAAGATATATTTGATATGAAATGACAGGTAAGATATAATTGATATGAAATGACAGGTAAGATATATTTGATATGAAATGACAGGTAAGATATATTTGATTCTATAATTTCAGGGATTACTGGTTTACACCTTTAAATTACTGATAGATCCTGTTTTACTGACAGAAGTCAATGGTAGGTAACTTAAATCTTTAGTGTTAATAACTTTTACAAGATTCAAGTTTAATAGAAAGGTAAATTAACTTGACTATTAGTATTATATACCCATACTGTTTTAAGTTTGATTGAATGAAAAAGAAATTGTTATAGCTTCAAATTGTAAATAGCCTAAGCAAGTCATTTTTAGAAAATAGCAGAATGTTTAGTATAGATGTCTACAAGGGACACATAACCAACCAGTTAACCAATAGATGCATCTTTGAAAATACCATAGTAATGTAGTTTAACCTGTAGTCTTTGACAACTTATACATGAATTGACGAATCAATTGGTTTAAAGAGCTTGACAATTTGATCATAACTATGAAAAGATGCACAAAAGGGTTCAGATTGAAACCTTACATCAGGTACAAATCAAGATAATTCAATTTGATGAAACTTGACACAGTCAAGAATTGTTTATTATATATAGTTGAGTTGTAACTTGTAATGTAGGTGGTATCAGGAAGTAGAAACTTAAAAATATTTTATAAACAAATAATGATTTAGCAGCTATTTATAATTTTTTTTTTTATTTAGAACTGAATAATTTTTTTACCATATTAGGTGTATATATATGTCTGTTAGTTTTAAACGCCCATTTACTAGACATATTTATGGTAAACTGTTGTCCCTATGTCTGTCTGTCTGTCTGTCTGTCCGTCAGACATTTACTCCAAAATACTTTCACCAATTTGCATGAAACTTTGGTGAACTGTTTATATCTATTGATGTGAGCTCCCTTTCTTTTTTTATAAATTTTTCATTTTTCATTTCTGAGTTATGGGATTTTATTCATAATAAAGGTTGTTTTTTCCCTCCAGTTTTTGCACAATTACTTACACATGCTTTTTATACCAATTTACAAGAAACTTTAGTGAATTGTTTATATCCATTGACATAATCACCCTTTCAATTTTAATAAATTTTTTATTTTACTTTTATGGGGTTTTTATTCATTAAAAAAAAGGGGGATTTTCAAGTTTTTGCAAAACTACTCAAACATGCTTTCAGTAGTTCTCATGAAACTGTGGTGAAATGTTTATATCTATTGACATTTATAATCTCTTTTTCGATTATTATAGATTTTACATTTGACATTTCGTAGTTACAGGATTTTTTCATCGAAAAGGGGTGATTTTCTAGTTTTCAGACAATACCTTTACAGTGCTTTGAGCAGTTTTTATTAAACTTAGGTACCTGGTTTATATCAATAAAAATAATTTCCTTTAATTTTTCATAAATTTCGGATATGACATTTCGTAGTTACAGGATTTTTTCATCGAAAAGGGGTGATTTTCTAGTTTACAGTGCTTTGAGCAGTTTTTATTAAACTTAGGTGCCTGGTTTATATCAATAAAAATAATTTCCTTTAATTTTTTATAAATTTCTGATATGACATTGAGAAGTTATGAACTTTGTTCTTAGAAAATGCAATGGGCATGATGCGTATCATGTGCTCTTGGGGCAGCTGTTGATTTGTCAGGCCAGCATCTTTTGTCGCTGAAAGCTTGACAGGGATAGTGATCTGGCAGCATTTACCAACTTCTTAAAAGCTTAATATTTCATAAGGTAGAAGACCTGAATCCTTCATACTTTATATATAGATGCCTTATGTTATGAAGTTTCCGTCTGTTATATGTCTATTGTCCTTAACCTCTCATTTATGGTTCAGTGACTAGTTACTTAAAAAGAAAGATTTTTAGTATTTTTAATTTTCTCTTATTATGTGTAATAATTAAGATAACTGTATTTTGTATGTGATACCTTGCAAGGTCCTTATGCCAGTTAGATAGTTTTCACTTGACTTTGACCTCAGTTCATGGGTCAGTAAACAAGGTTACGTTTTCATGGTCCATATCTGAGATATCATAAGCAATAGGTCTATATATCGATCTACTATATTGGGTGTATGGATTTATTGTAAGCTGTACATATCTTACTGGCAGGTGTCATCTGACCTTGACCTCATTTTCATTGTTCAGTGGTAATATTAGTGGTAGTATATAGTTAAGTTTTTGTGTTTTGGTCTGTTTTTCTAATACTGTATGCAATAGGTCTACTATATTTGGTGTATGGAAATGATCTATATGTCAGTTGCATAGGTTTTATTTGACCTTGACCATATTTTCACAGTTCATTACTCAGTGTTAAGTTTTTGTGTTTTGGTCTGTTTTCTTAAACTATAAGCAATAGGTCAACTATATTTGTTGTATTGAGGAATTGTTAGCTGTACATGACTGCATGGCATGTTCATCTGACCTTGACCTCATTTTCATGGTTCATTGGTCAATGTTTAGTTTTCTTGGTTAATGTTAAGTTTATGTGACAGTTGTAATAAAGATTTATATTTAGGACTATCAACATAATATCAATGATAAGTAAAGAAGGCAAGACATTTTCAGTTGTGCACTCTTGTATAGAAGAGGTGTGGATATGTATGATATTTTAAATAATATTTTAGCTGAACTAGGAAATTCACTGTTAAATTCTCCAAATGATGTAATATTCTTGGTAAAGGAGGTAATATACTTTAAAAAAATAATTGCATTTGTGTCAACTTTCATTCTCCAGGTAATCATGAGTTTCTAAGTTCCTAAAAAGTGAGAATGCTCATAACTGTCAGTATTGGCCCTGTAATAATTATACATATTTAGTTATTAACAGATAGATGTATATAAAAGTAAGAAACAAAACTATACAGTTTTTTAATGACACATCAAATCAATGATTACATCTGATTATTATTGTGATTTTTTAATTTTATAAATAAATGTTGTTATTGCAAGTGAGTTCAACTTAATTGATTAAATGTATATATGCTTTTTTATTTGTTATTTTTAAGATTTGAAAGTTGACACTCATGTATGTTGTTAATGATGTTGTTAATGATGTTTATGTTATTTATTATTCATTTATTTAAATTAACATAAGGCATGCAAAATGGATTAAGACCATGAACATTTTTATAAAATATTTTGGAATAACATCCTTGTTTGGAACATTCATTGACAAAGGATTAACCTTCAGTATCTGCGTTGAGCATACATAACTGGAGCAGATAGTATTTTTATTGAACCTGTAACATTGTTTGGTTGCTGACTCATATTCTACATTTAGCTGGCCATGGTCTGTCAGGATTTGTCATCCAAAATCTCAAGGCCTATTGGACCTGCATCATGTCTGGGATTTTATATTTTTAAAACTTTGTCCAATTTCCCTGCTGTAGAGACAGTCTATACTTTATACACTGTCCAATTCGGGTCTGCTGTAAAAACTTAACACTTTTATACTCTATGATCTTATGGCATTGACCTTCAGACGTGGTGCTGTTAATGTCACAAATAATAAACGATTCACAAAAAGTTAAATATCTTTAAACCTTAAACCACTGTTCCCAGTTGCATCTGCTTTAAACGTCTTTGTTAAAAGTAATGTTTATTACCTGTGGTCAATTTCACAAACATCGTAAGTTTAAGTCTTAAGTGCTCTTCTAAGACAATTCCACAAAGCATATCGTAAGTTTTAATCCCAAAGTTAAGACCAATCTTACGCTTAAATCTTACGTCTTATCTTATGACCACTCTTGAGAAATAAGTACCTTACCAACGTTACTTTCACTTCATCGAAGCATGCACAGCGGTAACTCCCTATGTAAACAAATTGCGACGGAATACTTTCCACTTAGATATTCTTATTTAACTTGTCCATGGAAATAACAAAAAGAAAGCTACACTGGTCAGAGAGTGAGCTTCTTGTACTCTCTGGCACAGTTGCATCCAACATTTATGTGATTAGGGGACAGTTTGGGCATATCCTGACAATCCAAGACAAAAACAAGTACCTGTTGGGCACAGCATGTTGAAAGGTACAAAACTGTTTTTTTTTTCCATTGCCCATGTAACATTATGGCAAAATTAGGAGAAAAAATGGCCTACCCTTAATTCTAGTGAAAAAGTGCAACATTGCATAAGCAACATGTTACTGAATGTACATGCAGGTCATAAATTAATTTGTTTGATTAAAATCAAATCTTTATCTATTAATTGGTGCAGTAGGAGGTCCACCAGAGTTATGAGCGAGGACTTCTTGGCATGTAATAGGTAGCTCAGTGTTAGGACTCATAAAACAGACAGGGTAAAGGGGCAAATATTTCATGTTTATTTCAAACGCATGATAAATGAATTAGTAACAACATGAAATATATTAAATGCATGCCAATTTGATAAAATTCATTATTCTGCAGTAGTCAATATACGCATGTGCAAACAAATTTTATTGGATTTAGAGCGTTGGTTAATTCACAAAGCTAAAGAAGCACGTCATACCTGAATTAATTTTAAATCAAGAGAGTGCCAATCCTGTACATGAATTAATCGATTAGAAAGCAATATTAAATTGGTAAGCCTCATTCAAGGTAGGGAGCAAAAGGATGGGTTCCACACAGAATATTTGTGTTTTATGAACTCTTATATTTAAAAGTTTTATTATTTTTATTTGATAAAAAAAAAACGTTAGCCAATTGTGAATGGTCTTCTTTGCTTCTCCCATGCCATGAAATTGCCTCTGTGGAAAGTTTGCAAATATCCCATAGAGCAAATTACACGGATGATAAATATTGACCATTTGGTACATTGCCTTGTTCTAAGCCACACATACATGTAGGTCATAAATTAATTTGTTGAATGAAACTAAATCTTTATCTACTAATGGGTGCCGTAGGAGGTCCACTGGAGTTTTGAGCGAGAATTTCTTGGCATGGTGCACTTTGTTAGAATACCAAATAGGTTAAAAACATTAAAATACAAAACTATCAATGAAAATTAGTAGAATTGTTAGAGATAAACAAAATCCTTATTTTAGGCAGCTATTATGAGTCCTATGGTAGTATATCCTCAGGGTTAGTGCACAGGTACCACGTCTTATGAATATAAGAAGCGAAATATAACTAAAACTAATACTTTTATACTTAAGCAATTAGAACCCTTAAAAATGGCCTTACTATGCTACTGATAATTACATTCCACTTGCAACACTTTTTAATTTTGTTCATGCAACAAGGACTAAAGATCTAATGAAGTGTACTTGTTATGAGTGAATGTTAGTATTTTCCGGTAAAGGTCATGTTTTATTTTGTTCTTTTTGAGGTTTCATACAATTTGCGAAAGTTCACTTGACGAATCAAATGTAAGACACATTTAGGTATTCTTTATTCTGACATATTTAAATGATCGTCATGGAACTTTGATGGCATTTCACCCTAATGTTAGCCTATTAAGGACTATTATTATACATGTACATGCAATGACAGTGATTAAATAAGATTTTTCTGAGATATATATATATATATATATAGGATTTCGGGATGTACAATTGGTCAGAATATAATACCCCCAGGTAAAATTACAATGCTGCATTAATTATTTAACCTAAGAAAATACCAAAGCAAATACATTGTCCACTTCCCTCAGAAAAAATAAGAAAAAAACAAAAAAACAAATACGTCCTTAATTCAATATTTGCAACGCCCAAATAATAAAATGTAGAAAAAGATGACCTTCATACTATAACATCAAGAGTGTTTATTACATGTTTTTTGGGCTTTTTTTCTGTTTGACTCTCAGTATTTTCATAGCTAGACTGACCATAGGTAAAGAAATTAGAGTAATGTTTACAGACACTTTTTTTCTACATGAAGTTTTTGACACACATAAAAATGAGACAAGAGACATATGATTTTTATTGCATTTCTTTATAGCTATATGTAAACAGTTTCAGTAAAGGTAATTTTTTTTGGAAATATGTGCCATCTTTTCCCCCCTTTTTGCATTATTTTAAAACTAATAAATGCAGATTGTTGCCATAGATACACCAAACAAATGATATTTTACCATTTTAAAATAAATTTCAAATCTATGAAAGATTCTGATTACATACATATGACACTAACAGTAAGCTTAATTTGTAAGAAAGCAAGAAAAAGGTGATGGTAAAATTTATGAGATTAAGTTTCTACATTTTGTCCTAATTGTATATTGCTACCTTAATTAGTATTTCGAATATATACAGTCAATTGGACATTTAATTTTTAATTTTTCTATAGAGGCAGAAGTCCACTTTTTTATATACTAAAGACATTTTTTTCAGGTTGTCTTTCAGATAGTGACATTATTAGAACTGTTACCTAGTGACGTGACTTTTCCACAGATTTCTGTTATTATCAGACTTAATCAACTTCCCTCACTGTGTCAAAGGTAAATGATACACTTAATGAGCAATGAGAACAAAAAATACTTATTGAACACAGAAAAATTGATAAATCAAGGATATATATATAGTCTAAAAACTCTCGCTTTAAAAATGCTTTTTAATTTAAAAACTTGATTTTCACATGGTTACTGCTGGTCATTTTAGTAGTTTGTAAGAAAGGCAAACACCCAAATTAGCTTTTCAAAAAAAACTGTGACATTGAACATGTGTTAAACAGATGCTATAAGTTTATTGTTTTGTTTTGTTTTCTTTATGATTTGGTTTGTTTTCCAGTAATACAATACAGAGTAGTACAGATCTGAGTAGACTATCTTCAATACATGGCTTTGTTCAATTTACTGGAATTGTAATAGGCATGACGGCGCCATCTAAATATACGTAAGTGAAATAATATTAATTTTTAGAGATATGGGTTATGCATCAAATAAACACCAACTAAAACACTAAAAAAACCAAAAGGTTGACAATTTAAGTTTTCCATAAACAGCAATTTTATAAATCTGTGAATTAGTTATTTGTGTGAGTAGACAAAGGGGTCCTAAATTCCATTGTGGTGACAACATTTAGATTCAGTCTGTGTTTAAATTTTTTTTAGACATCAATAACTTTGTGAAACTTTATGAAATTGTATCTATAACTTGGGACAGATTCAAGTTTTCTAGAGCAAACTTATGAAAATATTTTTTTTCAGTTTCAGTATTTTACTGATGAAGAGAGTATCTGATTAGGGGATTACATTGTTTTTAGCTCACCTGAATCAAAGGATCTAGTGATGTTTTTTTTCTCATCACCTGGCATCCATTGTCTTCTGTTTACTTTTACAAAAATCTTCTCCTCTAAAACTGGTGGGCCAATTAGAACCAAACTTTGTCACAATCATCCCTGGGGTAACAAGTTTTGTCTATCTAGAAAATCACTATAGAAACAAATCTGACAGAAAAGATTGAAATGTTGAGATTTACCTTCATTTGCCAGACGACTTCAGTAGTTATTCCTCTTCAAGGTTGTGTTTTATTACTTGTTTTCATTCTGCCTTTTATATTGAAAACTTTAATTGATAGACAGAAACTTTGAATGGTAAAAATGATCAGCAAGGCAAGATCTTGAAATAAGACAACTTAGCCGAAATCGTCTATTAACTTCTTTTTAGAGTAATTGACCTTTAAATGAAAATGTTTACCAATTTTTTTGTGTTTTTGACTATTTATGTTGAATATTATTATGAATAGATAGAAACTTTGTCATCAAAGTTGTGGAGTTATTGCCCTTTAATGATGACATTGACCAATAAGTATTGTTGAAGATGCAAGTGAGTAACACAGGCTCTATAGAGCCTGTAGTTGCAGTTAACATTGAAGGCAGATTACAGTAAAAGTTTTCAAGGTATCAATAACTTTTTCAAACGTTCATATGATTCTTTAAACTTGGACAGAAGCCTTTTTATGAGATAATGTCTGAATCAATATTTTGAAAATGTTTTTTTTTCTTCTATTTTTCCGTATCTTACTAATAACCCAGCAGGAAAATCTCACACCCGGAGGTGGGCCTCAGCAGGCCCCTAAATAAAAATGTATACTAGTCTAGTGAAAATGGACATCATACTAAACTCCAAAACATAAAACTGAACTAAAATTAGAAAACTTACAAGACTTACAGAGGCTCCTCACATGGGACAGGCGCAAAAATGCAGCTGGGTTAAACATGTTTTGTGAGATCTCAAACCTCCCCTATACCAATAGCTAATATAGAATAAAGAAACACACAGCAATACCAACAGTTAAACTAAGTGTAAAAGAAGTCTGAGTCCCATGTCAGAATAGGTAATAATCAAAAGAAACAATGCAAAATGACAATGATACATAAATTAGCAGTTATTGACATGCCAGCTGCAGACCTCAATTAAACTGATTGAAAGATTGTCTTCATCATATGAAAATCAAGCACAATCCCTTCTTTTAGGGGTTTAGAATCATACCAACATAAAATATATAAGAAGAACATAACCCGTATCATGCCAACAACTGGTTTTTAGAATAAATGTGTATTTCCGATGCAATGGAAATTTGAATGAATGTTTTCACTCATCAAAGCCATATATGAGTTTGAAATAATAAAAAAACTAAGAAAGGGAACCATGTTTTGGGGAGAAAACTTATCAATTATATTTTTGTTGTTGTTGAGAAAATAGTCATTCTCCAATTTCTTATACTTAAAAAAAACCCTTTGCATTATTTTATACCACCCTCATCAAAGGAAGAGATGTGTTCAGGGTCCTTTTCTACCTACAAAAAAAGGTGAACAGGTGATCTTGACTTGCAGATAAGAATGAAAATGGAGATCATAAAAATAATTTAAGTATTTATAGAGGTCATATTTTCCATTGATCACATAGACCATAGTGAGTTTTTGAATTTGGCATTTAATTCACTTTACAAAAATCTTCTCCCTGTCTATAAATTCTGAATTTACAGTTCTTTAATATTTGCCATATGTCATGTATGTCAAATGCAACTAACAATCAATCTAAAGGTTTTTGTTTTAGTCAGAGTACTAAATATAGATGTCCTGATGAAGAATGTGAAGGTCATCATGGAAACCAATTTATCAGAGTTCATGTCACCGGTGCATCTGAAACACAGACAATAAGGTAAGGCCATTTTTTTTTGATTTGTTGATTTACGGATTTTCCCCATGAAAAAGTCGATCGGTCAGTCAGGAAAAAAAAGAAAAAAAATATATCTCAAGACAGAAAAATATTAAAAAAAAATATATTTCACCTTTCTAACAATATGTTTGGTTTGCTATTTGTTCATCATTTCTTATATATTAGTTCTGGTGAAAGACATGATTCCAGAAATGACCTAGTGCTCAGCTGCCATAAACATCACATGACATCGTCTAATAATTTTCTGTGAAAAAAGGGGGTTTGTGTCCACGGATAAAGACATAATCAAACCGTCATTTCACAAACATAGCCCTTAATAAATTTCAGGAAACTTGGTGGTTAATGATCTTCAAACACGAAAACTGAAACTGGTAAAGTAAAAAATCAAAACCGTTGTACGGAAATAAGTGTCAACACACATGTCAAAAACATAATAGACTCATCCACAGGAAAAACAAGGATATCGGGTTTATCAGTTGTCATGCATTCCCGTTTTTTATGTCCAAATGGACAAATTTTTTTTTATTATCAATGACACAAGTCTGAAGAAAATTCCAAAGGATTTGTTTTAATTAAGTTCTTCAACTTGACGTCTTCCATTGTTAGACAAGCTAGTTCATTTTCCAATTTGCTATGTTATGGAATGATGACAAAGCGGGAAACAAACTTAATGTGTAATTGGTTTTAAACACCGGTTTCGTTCCGCAAAATTATTTGCGCAAACAACATTTTAAGGTCAGTTATGATTGATTTGTCTATTTTCAAATGCGTAAATTGGAAGTTTTAGTTTTCACAACTAAACAGAAAGTGTTGTCAATTCTGCTAGTGTTTAATGCATTTTATTTCATAAAAAAAAAATGTTTTATTAATTGTTTAGAGATAATGTTTTTCTTAGGGTTGGTGGAATAAAAAAGCATGAAAAGTCAATATTATTTTTATTCTGCAAATCGGCAAAATCGGGTCAGCAGATCTGTAAACCAACAAATGAAAAGATCCTGGCCTAATGTAAATATAAAATAAAACTTTTGGTATTAGTATAATAGATCGAATAACATTTTGGATATCAGTATAATTTATAAAATATAACTTTGGGTTTTAGTAAAATAGATAAAATAAAACGTTGGATATTAGTATGATAGATTAAATGTTTTATATGAAAACCAGAAGTTTAATGAATAAAAAATGAATATTTTTGCTAATTTTTCATACTAGTTTTTGAAATTTTACACTCAATCTTAATGATAAACTCAAACACGCTAAATTCTAAATCTGAACCAAAACTTTCCTTCATTAGCATAAAATCTTGTTATGAAAAAATATGGGGAAATTTGAAATGCTGTTAAGAATCATATACCATGTATACAGTATTCAAATCAATTGAAATGTTAATCAGAAAGAATGCATTTGACCATACAATAATAAAAAAAGAAGATGTGGTATGATTGCCAATGAGACAACTCTCCACAAGTGACCAAAATGACACAGAAATTAACAACTATAGGTCACCATACAGCCTTCAACAATGAGCAAAGCCCATACCGCATAGTCAGCTATAAAATACCCTGAAATGACAATGTAAAACAATTCAAATGAGAAAACTAAAGGCCTCATTTATGTATAAAAAATAACGAAAAACAAATATGCAGCGCATAAACAAACGACAAACACTGAATTACAGGCTCCTGACTTGAAACAGGCACATACATACAGAGTGTGGCGGGGTTAAATATGTTAGCAAGATCCCAACCCTCTCCTATACCGGGGACAGTGGTATAACAGTACAACTTCCCAACGATCTATTAAGCAGGTGAAAAACTAGACCTAATCACAAAAAAAATAAAATAAAGGCTCAGATGGATAAACATACAAGTGGACGTGTACAAAAAGACAATAACAAAAAGACACTAGGTACAGATCTGAGAGTACTCACAGTTAACTGACAGCTAGTTCAAAGCCACTAACACCTAATTAAAAAATCATGCATCTAAGACTAAATAATCAATCCATACACATCCAACATCCAATGGATTTAGTGTAAAGATGTCATAAACAGTCGGAGAAAAACATGACCTTGTGCAATGACAAGATACAGGTATCGACAGATTGTAGATCCATGAATGTGTATATATGTATATAACATACTAGTAATATTAAGTTTGCTCATAATTTACTGATAAAATAAATATTTATACCAATGAAAACAATATTCAATGATCATATTACAGTGTTAAATTGGTAACCTTTTAGAATAAGTTTATTTAAAGGATTGATAAGTTTATTAAGTCTGGTTTCAATGATGCTTAGGTCTATTGTTTTGTGACCATTTTTTTTGTGCCAGAATTTATGCACACACATTGCTAGAAAGTAATTGATTTTTGTCTCGCTTGACAGAGTCAAAAAGCAAGACTAAGTTATGCTGTTTCCAGCATCAGCGGTGTCAACAATCTATAAGTTTGTGATTAGGTCTAGTTTATGGTGAATCACTAGTGGTAGGTCAAAGATATTTGGTATGCTGTTGTATTAGCATTGGCACATCTCATTACCATGTCGATTATTTGGCTCTGCCCCCTCAGTTATGTCTCTATTGACTTTAAAACTTTTGCTTAGTTATCATGTATTAGTTTGTGATTAGGTCAGTTTATGGGGAACCACTAGTTGTAAGTTAATGATAGTTGGTATGCAGTTGTATAAGCATTGGCATATCTCATTTCCATGGAGATCATTTGACTCTGCCCCCTCAGTCATTGTCTATACTAATATATTTTGTCACAGATATCCTTTATCAGTAGTTAATTGATAGAAGATGATCGATGTGTGAAGTTTTCTAAAGCACAAGCTATGCTCCAATATGGGATAAGGTTTTAAGCGCAAAAAAGTGACTATCAGTGAAAAGATCAAGCGTTTTTATGATTATGAAATTTGGCCATTTTAGCAAAATAAAAAAAAGAGCACAGTCCATTTTATAAGCAGCTTCTAAATTCTTAACAGAATAAAGTACGGCCATACGGTTGCCAGTAAATGCTCACCTCCACTTCATTTGAACTCTAGTGGATAGTTGTCTCTTTGGCAATCATACAATCGCATATTTTGATATTCTTTTATCAATGTTATATAAAAACAATGCCAGTTAATCCTGGAAATTAAGACGAAATTTAAAAGGCACCTTTTGGGTGTGTTAAATCAGTGAAATATAATACAGTATTATAAGTGTCTATGGGCCAATTAAATGCAAAACAGTTGATTGATGAATACGTATTAGACTAAGTCCTTAAAATTATTCTATAGATCTTTATAAAACATCTTACTGTGTTTATATATCTCAACTTGTACTTTCCCTTGTGTATGTAACAATGTTTAGATTTTAATGAGAGAAATTTATGTATTGCTGAAAAATTATAACACCAGGGTTTTCGATATCACAAACTAGTCAAAACATTTACTAAATTTTATCATCTGTATAAGGACATCATTCGTAAATATAGCTCAACATGCAGACTTCTTAAAAGTTCAGGTATTTCAAATCCAATTTTTTATGGAAATATTCTTTATAAAGCACAAAAATGCCAGTATTCTCCTCAGAAGCTTACAAAACCTTTAAATAGACTTATTAAGAAGGGATATAGTTAAGATACTGTTGTCAGGTCATTAAAGATTGCATATTTTGGCGTTAGTATTGATTCACTTGTAGGATCTTTGGACATTGCATCAGAACTAAACACATTTATTTAAAAACCAGTTGTTGGCATGACACGGGTTATGTTCTTCTCATGATTGTATGATACTAAACCCCTAACGGGAGGGATTGTGCCTGATATTCATATGATGACATCATAATCTTTCAATCAGTTTAATTGAAATCTGGAGCTGGCATGTCAGTTAAATGCTAGTAGTCTGTTGTTATTTAAGTATTATTGTCTTTTTGTTTATTTTCTTTGGTTACATCTTCTGACATCAGACTCAGACTTCTCTTGAACTGAATTTTAATGTGCATATTGTTATGCGTTAACTGTTCTACATTGGCTAGAGGTATAGGGGGAGGGTTGAGATCTCATAAACATGTTTAACCCTGCTGCATTTTTGCGCCTGTCCCTAGTCAGGAGTTTCTGGCCTTTGTTAGTCTTGTATTATTTTAAATTTTAGTTTCTTGTGTACAATTTGGAGTTTAGTATGGCATTCATTATCACTTTAGGGGCCAGCTGAAGGACGCCTCCCAGTGCGGGAATTTCTCGCTGCATTGAAGACCTGTTGGTGACCTTCTGCTGTTGTCTGTTCTATGGTCAGGTTGTTTTCTCTTTCACACATTCCCTATTTCCATTTTCAATTTTATTGAATAAGGGAACACAGGTTTATCAAAACAAATAAATAAGTTGTATAACTTACAGAATGTTTCTTTCAAGTAAGTTCAGAAGAAACATGAATAGACTCAAAGCTTTAAGTGTTACACAGCAATATGCATGGCGTTCACTCAGTGGGAAATCAATTGTCAAAATATTACCTCCCATGCTAACACTCAAACCTTCAACTATTCAATGTTTGTCCCTTATTAGCAAGGACACGATTCATTAGGAATTAACAAGAAACACTTTCTAGTAAAATCGAAAAAAATAAAAGTAAATTGAATTACAAAAATTTGTCCATGCAATGATATTATTTTCCATCTAAAATGGAAAGAGCGAGAACATCAGACTAACAGATTTGTGTAATATTGGTTTATAAGGTTGCTATGTGAATAAATTCCTGGATACCAACTTAAATTAATTTTTGTACTGGCTGTATACCTCGTTGGATCATGCCAATTATATTTAATTCTTTATTTATTATGCCCCATTTATGGGCATTATGTTTTCTGGTCTGTGCATCCGTCCGTCTGTTCGTTCGTTCGTCCGTTCGTCCGTCTGTCCCATGTCAGGTTAAAGTTTTTGGTCAAGGTAGTTTTTGATGAAGTTGAAGTCTAATCAACTTGAAACTTAGTATATATGTTCTGTATGATATGATCTTTCTAATTTTAATTCCAAATTAGAGATTTATTTAAAGAGGATTGCAAACAGCCAGAGGCTATGTTTGGGTCTCCTAATTGTATGTTATGTATATCACTCTTTATATGAGTGATTGCCCTCAAATGAGGATTTTTTATGTCCCATTAACGGGCATAATGTTTTCTGGTCTGTGTGTCCGTCCGTCCATTCGTCCGTCTGTATGTCCAGCATCAAGTTAAAGTTTTCCTACAAGGTAGTTTTTGATAAATGTGAAGTTCAATCAACTTGAAACTTTATTATATAATAGTACACATGTTCACGATGATATGATCTTTCTACTTTAAATGCCAAATTAGAGTTTTGACCCCAATTTCACAGTCCACTGAACATAGAAAATGAGAGAGCTATTGGGGCATCCTTGTACTATGGACACATTCTTGTTTAACCCTCTTTTGTGTTTTGAGCAAAAAGTTATAAGAAATAGAGAGAAACCTAAACAGACTGAATGATCAGCAATACAAAGTCATCAAAACAGAGATATTTTGTGATGAATCCTTTTCCTGTCCGAGAGTGTCTTTTGTTAAATATGCACATATACAAAGGTGTGCGACACAGGCTTTTAAGATCCTCTTGGTTGTTTTTCATGGGCAATGTTTTTCTACTGATTTTTTTTACTTTTCAAAGAATTACTTTTCTGTTGAAAATGAGCCAATAAACTTCTCATTAGGATATCTTTCCAATAATAAAAACTAAAGATGATTATAAGCATACAAGTTACTGTTAGGAAACAAAACAACAACAAAATATGAAGTACATGTATCTGTTTCAGGTGTTGTGACCATATATTGACTTATAATTGTTAACTCTGTAGACATTGTGACTTGGACATAGAGTGGTCTCATTGGCTCTCATACCACATATTATTTATATGTAACAATCCACTCAATGTTTGATTATATATTTTAGGAGTGACTTCAGCTGTACTTTTTGTTGGAGACGTTTGGAAGAGGAGAAGTCTTGTAGATATTTATCAGGTATTATTTGTGTAGACTAAAATTGTAGGCAGCTCCAGGGGTATTGTTTTTTATGCGCCTGCCGTAGCGGAGGGGACATTAAGTTTTACCCTTTTCCGTCTGTATGTATGTACATACATCCCAAAGTTGGTTTCTGTTCTCTCACTTTAGCTTGTCTCAACCAAATATTATGAAACTTATACACAATGCTTATTACCACTTAATACAGATCAAGTTAGAACATTGGTAGCGTCACTTTTACCGTTCTAGAATTATGAATTTAACCAACTACAATCAATGCTTTATATAATGCAATGTTTAATTTTGCCTTCCACTGATAACTTAAAGTAATTTTAACCCTCCACTTCTATAAATATTTTAAAGTCTCTTTGCAAATTGGAGTTATCTTTCTTTGTCTGTAATGGTAGTTGAATAAACTACAACCAAAGATTTACACAGTGCAATATTCAATTTTACTTCCTGTTGTTAAATTAAAGCAATCTTTACCATTCAATGCTTACAAGCACCGTTTTAGGGTTATGCCCCTTTACAAATGAACAAATTGCTGATTTTTTTGTGGAAAGTATTGACATGTGATTTCTACAATAATAAGCATAAAAACTCACATGTTGCACCTAAAAATCTTCTTTTTATCAAATTTTATTACAATTTACATTCTGAAGCCGCCAAGTAGCCAGAAAACACCCTTTGTTTGTGTTTGACGCTGGAAGCATACCTATGACATCACCTAGTTTAGGGGCAAAAGAAGATAGCATCTTTTCGCGTAATTTTCTTTAATGAAAATTTTACATTGAAATAATGATTGAAATAAATTATATAGATATAGGAAGATGTAGAATGAGTGCCAATGAGACAACTCTCCATCCAAGAAACAGTTTATAAAAATAAAACACTATAGGTTAAGGTACAGCCTTCAATACAGAGCCTTGGCTCACACCAAACAGCAAGCTTTAAAGTGCCCCAAAAGTAACTTGTTTTACATTAGAAAAGAGATAAATGTCACTAGGTAAACTTAATTTGCGACAGTAAAACTGCCAATGGACGTCCCCAGTGCTTCAAATACAATACAGGTATCTCTTAAGTAGTCGACTCCAGGGGTATTGTTTATGCTAAATATTTTGATCTCCTCATGAAATTCTGAATGTGAAATGAAAGGGGCAACATTGTGATCTTTCATTGCAGACTCTATAGAAATTTGTCAAAATAATGAATTTGATGATCAAAACCTTGAAAAGGTTATTGATGTTTTTTACCCTTTTTACCAAGGATGAAGGGGGACTAAGAATTATCTTTTTCTGTCTGTACTTACATTTGAATGTCTTTATAAACATCCTGAAATTGTTGTCTGTTCTGTAATTTTAGTTTGTCTCAACCAAACGTTATAAAACTTACATACATTGCTTATTTAATACCACGTAACGCATATCAAGTTTGTATGTGGGTGGCGTCACTGTCAGGGTTCTTATTTCTATTTATACTATATGTGGTGTATGAAATGATTTTAAGGTGTACATGTCATTCTGGCAGGTTTCATCTGACCTTGATCCAATTTTCATGCTTCATTGGTCAATATTAGGTTTTTGTGTATTGATCAACATAAAATTAATGGTCAGTAATGGTCTTCTTTTTACCTTTACTAATACCATACCTGTCAATTGACCCGAAGATTGCAGTTCATATATGAAAATTTAAGAGCTTATTTTAGTTGCCTATATGATTAAATATACTTTAATATTGGCATTTGACCTGACTGTCACCTGTTTTGTTGTGCCTTGAAACTTTTTATACCCCAAGACAAAATGTTGGTGGGCATATTGATTTACCCCTGTCTGTCCATGGGTGTGGCCGTCTGTCTGGATTAGGAATACATTGGTTTTTTTTAGCTATCTCCTACAGTTTTGGAGGTTCAACTGTAATATTTTGTAGGATATTCATACACATAATGGAGGTGTGCATGGCCACACGATTTTGATTTCTTTTGAATATTCTGAACATGAACAGTAGTTGAACTTAGTAATTTTTTTGGTACAAGCTGCATAAAGAGAACATGGCAGTAATTTTGTTGGTACATGCTGCATAAAGAGATCATGGTATGTCTGACTATCTCCTTCTACAGTTACATCATCATACATAGTGTTACATTTAAAATGTCCTAAAGTCAGGCATGCACCATTTGTGTCTTAAAGACACCGTAACAATTTCAAGTTGTATGCCAACATCACTATTTCTCAAATCTAAAATACGTGGATCTATACTCATGCATATTACAGAGCAGAAAAGGGGGGCATTGTCCATATCTAGCTTTTTTTAGTATGAAATGATAAAATTGTGTAGTGATTTTTCCTTTGAAATACTGGAGAATTCGTTATTCTTCCTAAACAGAAAATACAACTTGTTGTGTAAACTCAAATTAAGTGACCCAATACGTGCATGGGTTTACATGACAGCTTATGTGGAACACACTGTCTATTAACACCAATCATGTTAGCCTAAGTTCATTAATAATTTGTGTATTTCAAATTGGAGTTACTCCCCTTATTGTTGTCACTTAAATATTTTCAGTAAATACATATTTTGTAAACTGTTCAATTTAAAATGTGAAAAATGTCCCCTAAATATTTAAATTCCGCTGAAAAAATTTGTCTGTGTCATGACCCGAGATTTTTTTCTTCAATGCATTTTCATTTTCAGAATTTGCCAGGTATGTAATACAATGTACTTAAAACTTTTCCTCTTCATTCAAAACAGTTAATTCCCCTTCCTCACATTGCTTAGCAAACATGTTTAGGTTGTGTAACTGATATTTTTTTTAAGCCAAATTATATTTTTTAAACATTAGTACACTAGAATTTAGAGTTAAATCTATTCCAATAACTAAAGTTAAAGGAACAATATTGGCATTTTAGTTTGTGCCCTGTTAATTGAAGAAGAATATTTGATCTGTAGTAATTTGAAGGCAAGCTAAAGGCTGCACTCAAAAGCAATATTTTTAAACAGCCTCACAAACACTAATAATGTATATTTTTGTGTAGAAAAGAAGGTGATAAAAGTGGTTCCTGATAAACTTGACTCATGTGGTGAACCAAATAGTTACAGAATCCAAGCTATCCCTGTATATTTAAGAGGTAGAGTAAAGTTTACCCATACACCATACTGTATAGTAAGTCTAATCACTTTCTCTCTTGTTTTAAAAACATTATATTTATCAGTACAAAAAGATAAAAACATTCACAAGCAGAATATCAAAATTATTATACAACTATAGAAACAAAAACACCGTCTAAAATGAAACATTTGAATAAAAATGATGTCCACTTACTATAGTGAGATTATTTCATTTGGATACACAATACAATGTTATAACACTTAACAAAGGTAGGAAATAGACATTTTTGTTTGAAAATTTACATATAAGCATTCTTCTTATGACCTCATTAATAGCATAAATACTTTTAAAAAATGCGACAAGTTCAGTGATGTCCCTTTATTTGTTGTAACAAATGATCTCTCTGACTTGAACATATAGTTTGTCTTCTTAACCAATGCTCTATTTCTTAAGAATAATTGTGGTTGAAATAAAAAAAAATGTAATTTTCTTAACATAAATCTCTATTTTTATCCTTATTAGGATATAATTTGTCAGTGTTTCTTAGAACAAATCAACCAAAATCGTCCTGTTTTAATTTTTCACACATATATGCATAAACTTGAAAAACTTTTCATCTTGAAATAAGTGACTGACTATTAATTTTAGTTCATTTATATATTTTGGAGTTTAGTATGATATCCATTTAATGATTTTCATGTAATTGCAGAAAAAAAATCTTAAAAATTCATTTTTTATACGCCCATCAAAATTTTGACTTTGACAGGACATATTATGGTATACAAATGTCCTGCATCCGTATGTCTGTCCGACGTAAACATGTCGCACCGTAACTTGAGAACGACTTATCCAAATTTCATGAAACTTAATATAGTTGTTTCTTATGATGGTCAAATGATCTGTATACTTTTTGGTGAAAATAAGATTAAAACGTTTTGAGTTACGGCACTTTGTAACTAAAACAGGGGTGTGTTTTTTTCACATGTCACACTGTATCTCAAAAACAATTTTTCGATTATTGCTTAAAACTTTACACACTTCTTATTTATATTAATCTTAAGATCTGTATACTTTTTTATGATGATTCAAAATTTCATTTTTGAGTTATTGAGTATTTTGTAAAAAAGGGGGAGAGTTTTTTTACATGTCGCGCCATATCTCAAAAATGATTTATGATTATTGCTTAAAACACCGTATCTCAAAACAATTTATAATTATTGCTTAAAACTTTACACACTTCTTTGTTATATTAATCTAAAGATCTGCATATTTTTTGTTAAAATTTTATTTTAGTGATATTTAGTTTTTTGTAAAAAAAAATAAAAGAGGGGGAGTTTCACATGTCCCGCCGTATCTCAAAAACAATGTATGGTTATTGCTTAAAACTTTCTCAGAAACTATTTATGATTATTGCATAAAACTTCCACACAAGGCGTCGGGCGTATCATGCGCTCATGGCACAACTGTTTATTATGGCCTGTTATGGCCCGCAACGAAGTTGTTGGTCTGTTATGGCGTGCAACGAAGTTGTCTGTGCTATATAGTTTTACCCTTGTCCGTAATTGAGTCATTCTGTCATTCTGCAACAAACCATTATACAAAGTTTTTTTTAAACGCCTTCAGATATTGGGCTGATGTTTGGTATGTGAGTTAACCTGATGATGAGAAAATTATAGAAAACTTAAGGCCACTCTTCATTGGAAAACCTCCATTAAATTTCACATACCCGATAATATCTTTTTTTTCTCTCTGTAGGATAGCAAGTGTTTCAAATATAAGCCTATTGCAACAAAAAATGCATGCAAGTTTTTCACTAAAAAATGAAAAATCTTTTCATCTGACCATACTGTCTGCAAAAAAGTTGAATTCAAGAGTCCCTTTGTGCTCATATCTATTGTATCATGTTACCTGAGTAAAGAAATGATGAAAAAGACACAAATTTTTATTTCCTATAGCTTCAGTGTGCATTTTTAAATGTAAATATGTGCTACAGCCTAAATTGATCCTAAATTATTTTAAGTCTTACTTGGCCTAAGACACTTTTAAACTAATATGATATACTATTTGTAATTTTTCTTTCCATTTAAGGTACATTAAATACATATGTAACTTGAAGGATTATTTATAACCAAAAAACTTCACAAATTTGAAATTGCTAGATAATATTACATCTTAATGTAAGGCCACACTTCATTGGAAAACCTCCATTTTTAGGCACAGGCTCATATAAATTTTACTTTTGAGTAATTATGCTAAGTCTGATAGATCAAATGAGTATTCTATTGCTTTTAATACAGGATATATTATATATTAAGGCATTTAAAAAGTATTTTTCTGCAATATTTTGATTTTTAAAGCCCCAAATGTTGATATTTGAAATTTTTCAATTTTAACGTCAAATTTTTAACACGCAGTGTTGAATATAGAATTGGTCATACTGACATGAAATCTAATTTTGTTTGCTGGTCAGATAAGGTCAT
Organism: Mytilus galloprovincialis; assembly: GCF_965363235.1. Lineage (NCBI taxonomy): Eukaryota > Metazoa > Mollusca > Bivalvia > Mytilida > Mytilidae > Mytilus > Mytilus galloprovincialis. The sequence goes on along the minus strand of NC_134845.1, from coordinate 73,208,814 downwards.
CTTAATATTTAAACAGGTATTGTCACATGGTACAAATAAAGAAATATTAAAAAACACATGTATGTTGTTTTTGTTTTGGTTGGAAGGCCGTTACACTACTTATACTTACTACATCATGTAATCAACACTTCAAAAAATAAAAATGATCATAGAGACCTAATGGGAAAGTTTTTAAATTATTGACCAAAAATTATGAAGTTAATAGTCAGAGTTCGTATATACAATATATAAACATACATTGAGAAAAAAAATATTAAATTATAAAAATGATTTTTAAGATTTTTTTCTGCAAATATATAGTACCGGTAGTCAAATGGACAATAACTAGTACACATTTTTATTAAGGTGCCAGCTGAATCTCGCCTCTCGTTGTATTGAAGACCAATTGGTGGCCATTGGCAGTTTTCTGCTCTTTGGTTGGTCTGTTATTTCTTTGACACATATCCCATTTCCTTCTCAATTTTATTTGGTAAGTAACATTTAGAAGACTGGTATACATTTTTCTAATAGCCTTACCATTATGTTTACAGATGACATAACAAGAGGTGTTGAGTTAGGAGAGAAATACAACGTGATTGGACTTATAAGGAAAGATATAATGGGAGAAAACATCATGTTAGCTATAGAGGTAATATGCTGAAGTTAGATGACTTATAAGGAAAGATATAATGGGAGAAACATCATGTTAGCTATAGAGGTCATTTGTTGAAGTTAGATGACTTAATTGTATTATATCCCAAATATACACAGAAAAAAATAAAATCTGACTTGAGGAAAACTAAAAAATCATGATTTTAAAATTCCTATGGAGATGTGCATTGAAAAGGGAGATAACTCTGCAAAAAAAGGCAGAATATCAATAAAAATTGATACAAAATTATAACTTTACTGCTTCTATTCAACAGAATGTATTTATTCTTGATATTTTAGCCATCTTTAGAATATAACAAACAACTCTAAAGGTGTTTTCATATCTTTTATCAAGCTACAACCTAGATTTCATAATTGATAAGTTGACCATGTATAAGATTTTTCAGCATGTCGAGGTAAAGAATCTCAAATTGAATATAACTAATTAAGAATATATTCTTCTTTTTGTGGTTTAAAGTTTCTTTAAACAAGTTAGATGCTGAAAAATATAATTAACAGATATAAACAATACCAAATATCACATTATATTTTCAAAATGGTCACAAAGCCATAAATTTGCAATTTCTTTAATGAAACATGTGTAAAAAAAATTAAAAATGCCCAGAATACTATGGTTTTGTACATTTCATGAGCAGAAGATTATATAATATAGTCAAATATGAACTTATTACCCCATCAAAGTATCATACTTTACATGAATTTTAAGAAAATCAACCAAAAACTGACAAAAAAAAGACTAATGTTTGCAGAGTGATCTCCCTTTCCAATGTTAATTTCCATAAGAAATTAAAAATGCAAAATTTGAGTTTTCCTCCAGTAAGATTTAATGGGACTTTTTTCTGTGTATATTTGGGGCTTAATGCTTTAGAATAGAACTAAAACATTATCTGTTGCAATTAGTTTGAGGTTCAAACTAAGTTTGACTGGACTAATCTGTGTCCTTTTACAGATTGTTTGTTTAATATGCACATAGACCAAGGTGAGCGACACAGGCTATTTTAAGCCTCTAGTTTGTAAAAAAAAAGGGGGGGTTTCACATGTCACGCTGTATCTCAAAAACAATTTATGATTATTGTTTAAAACTTTACACACTTCTTAATTAAATTAATCAAAAGATCTGTATACTTCTTGGTGATGATTCAAAATTTTATTTTAGAGTTACTAAGTTTTTTTTCACATGTCACACCGTATCTCAAAAACCATAAATGTTTATATTTCTTAAAACTTTACACACTTCTTAGTCATATTAATCTAAAGATCTGTATACTTTTTGGTGATGATTCAAAATTTTATTTAAAAGGTATTGAGTTTTTTGTAATAAAAAAAAAAGGGTGTGTGTGTGTTTTCACAGGTCGTGCCGTATCTCAAAAATGATTTATGATTATTGCTTAAAACTTTACACACTTCTTAGTTATATATTAATCAACAGATCTGTATACTTTTTGGTGATGATTCAAAATTTTATTTTTGGTAAAAAAAAAGGGTCTGGGGTTTCACATATTGTGCTGTATCCCAGAAAGTACTTATTATTGCATAAAACTTCACACACAAGAAGACAGGTGTATCATGCGCTTGTAGCGCAGTTGTTTATTAAATTAGACAAAACAAAAGAAAATTCAATTCAATCAATATTTCCATATGAAACCCTCTATATCAACCATACAGAGTTTGTAGGTCTGGGGCAGTAATAAAAATATTAAGCAGAACAAATCAGGTTTTAAAGCAAAACTGTATCCTTTTATATTCAAAGCTTTTGGGTTGCTTTTTATAGTCTTTTTCTCAACATTCCAATTTACAATAAAAATACACTTAAAAACTTACTTAAAATGTAACTCATCCAACTGACCATTCAAATTTGGATGACATCACTTTTATAGTTCTCTAGTTATATCCCTTTATAATGTTGTGTGCAGAGGGGGATTTTTTGTTGAGCCTGCGACCTCTGTAGAGATAGTGATCTGGTAGATGTGGTTGTGTCAACCTATTTTTAAAATCTTTATATATTAGAAAATGGAAGACTTATATGTTTCATACTTTGTATATAGATGCCTTATGTTATTATGTTTCCACCTGTCATAAGTCTATGGTCCTAGACGCAGTGACTTCTTGGAAAAAAAGTTACAGATTTTTTTGTAATTTTGATTTCTCTCTTAAAATAAGTTATAGGATTACCCCATCCCTGTACAATGTTCATGTCAATCTGGCAGGTTTCATCTCACCTTGACCTCATTTTCTCTGTTCATTGCTTAGATGTTAAGAGTTTGTGTTTTGGTCTGTTTTTCTTAACTTATAAGTGATTGGTCAACTATATTTGGTAAAGTGTTTATGACCAACTGATATGTGTCATCTGACTTTGAGCTCATTTTTATGGTTCATTGCTCATTGTTCAGTTTTGGTTTTTGGTCTTTTTCTTAAACTATAAAGAATAGGTGGTCTATATTTGGTGTATGGAATGATTATTAGGTGTTTATGTCTGTCTGGCAGGTATCATTCCACCTTGACCTCATTACTTGGTTCATTGTTCAATGTTTAATTTTCATAATAAATTTTGTTTCTTAGATGCTATAAGCAATAAGCCAACTTAATCATCAAAAAGATATATTTGTTTATAATTATACCCCACGGAACAAAGTTGCGGAAGGTATAATGTTTTTGACCCGTCCATCCATCCGCCCGTCAGTCTGTCCGTCAGTCCATCACTCCCGTTTCTTGTCATCACAACTCCTCTTAAACCACACAACAGAATTTCATGAAACTTTGTACATAGTAGGACATACTTCATAGATGTGCATATCCACAGGAAATTATGATTCAATTTTTTTCTAGGAGTTACGACCCTTTGAACTTATTTGCTTCAATATACCTCTGCAACATTTTGTCATCACAACTCCTCTGAAACCGCACATCAGAATTTCATGAAACTTTGTAGATGATAAGGACATACTTAGTTGTGCATATGGACAGGAAATTATGATTCAATTTTATTTTCTTAAACAATTTTTTTTTTCTTAGTTATTCTATTTCTCCGGTGACAATGTGGAGACGTGGGTATGTGAGCGCCCTCAATAAGGTTCTTTATATTTTTTTTTTTTTTTTAGGCAAACAACATCATGAAGGTAAGTTAATAGATATAAATTGTTTACAAAATGCTATCATAAGAATTTATTTGTGACATATACAGTATTCAAATGGTCAACAAAGGTCATATTTATCATATCTGAATATAGGCTGTACTTTCAAAAAAGGTCATGTAATGAGGTGTATCCATGTGCGTTATTTTAAGTACGTTATACAAGTTATCAGACATCTGTATTGTCCAAATGCATGAAGAAGATTCACATAATTATACAATTGCATGTTTTTATTGAGACTTGATTTTGTCATCATAAAGACTTTAAAAAATATTTTCCAAAATTGCTGAACCCAATTCCCCCCAAACTTTGGGTGGCTGATCCTCATTTGTATAAAGTTCATAGATATAAGAAGATGACTTATAAGTGCCAAGGAGACAACTCTTCATTTAAGTCACCATTTTTAATAGTAAACCATTATAGGTCAAAGTACATCCTTCAACATAAGAGCCTATAAAGTGTCCAAAAAAGTGTAAAACCATTCAAACATGAAAATGTTTTTTTTTCATCCTTCCAATCAACTAACATTGCAACAACTACTTCAAAAAAAGTATATTGGTAATGCCAACTTAGATTAACAAGTAAATTTTATCCAGATTTTTGAAAAAATGGGACAGGTAGGAGAAATGTTCTCTTTTAGACTACCTGCATCAAATTTATTTTTCTTTCTATTATAATCTAAGCTATGTTTTGTAGTGCCCATAAAATGAAGCATATGTGTTGGTATGTATCACAAATATTTTGAGACTGAGTAAAATGAAAACTTAAACTGTTGAAAATACTTGTGTCAATTACTGTATTCCAATCATGTTTTTGTACCAATGTATGCCACAAATTTCCTGACACAAAGCCATTGAATAAATAAAAAAATCCATGTTTTTTCTTATCTCTAAAACTTGTGACATACTGCAGAAAGCATTCTTATAATCCTAATATTTCATGTCCTTCTCGTAATAAATCTCTATTCTCAGAAGATAATGTTGTCATAGTTTTTGTTATGACCAATAGGTTTATTTCTTAGATACTTTCAAGCAGAAGACATACTATATTTTGTGTATGGAATAATTGTAAGGTATCAATGTCTGTCTGATTTAACCTTATTTCTATTGTTTCTTAGTTAATTTAAGGTCTATTTCTAAGATAATTTAAGCAGTATAGGTCAACTATGATTGTTGTATATAATGATATTAAGTTGTATATGTCTGTCTGAAAGAATTCATCTGACCTTAACCTCTTCTTATGATTCATTGGTCAATTTTATGTTTTATGTTAGGTTTTTGTGCTGACTTGTTTTTGCAATAACTTGTGTGTAAGTGTATGGATCTCTTTGAAATTGTACTACAAGGTTCTATACTACAAAGGAAAGGCTGGGATTTAGTTCTGAGGTTATTGCTCTTAAAGAGGAGTTTCAAAAAGTTGAGGGAGTGGATTTTTTAAAAAAATTTTTAAGGGGTTCAAATTTTTTTAAAGTTTCAGGAAGTAATCTTCAATTGCACAGTATTGGTAAGATCTTTGACCACATTTATTGTGTCAGAAACTTAGGACAAAAATTTGATCACAATCCAAAGTCAGACAGTATCAAGCTTGAGTATTGTGTCCAAATTTGCCCCACCTTTTCAGGGTTCAACCTCTTTTATTCAAGTTTAGAAATATTTTTAAACTTGAGAAAAATCTTTGCTTACTCAAGTTACTGTTACATACTGTTTCAAGACATTATTTCAATTAACAGGTGACCTCTCAAACCATACCTAAGTTTTTAACTGAAATTCCAAAGAACATCACAGATTTATATGAAGGTATTGTAAATATGTTTTAGTAATGAATAATTTGGTTTACAGTCTGTTTAATACATGTCAAATACATGTACTTTGACTTATTTTTGGACATGTGAGATGATTTAATGGTTTTCTGCTATCTAAATCACTACCAATGAGTGCAACAGGTGAGGCCAAAAGGAATTTTGATTCTATGTAATAATGAACAGTACCTTATGATGCTAGATTGTGGTACTGTAAACTCGGAAATTATTGTGTGCATTTATTTATGCCATTTTGTCATTTAAGACTAAAATGCAATTTTAAATTTTGCAATATTGAGAAAAATCCTGTTTAATTCATATAAAAAATTAAAAATTGAGTTTAAATTTCTGCAATTGTAACCCTGTTGCATTTTTCGCAATAATAAAAACATTGCAATAATTTCTGAATTTACAGTATTTGAAAGATGTCCCATTTCAGGTTTTTCCACTAGAAAATGAAGAAGAACCACTCTTATACAGGAACTCACTGTCAAATTCATATTCACCCATTTGACTCAAACCCTCATATTAGATGTATAAAAATGTAAAACATTTATTCAAATTATAAAAAGTCTAAAATAAACAACTTACAGGTAATATGTAGCTTTGTCTTGTGTGTATTTTAGTCTAGACACCATCTAATTAACTGTCAAGATGAACCTGAAAACAACTTACGGTCACATAACACGATATAAACATAAACATAAATTATATTTATTTATGATTTACGTAATATATCAAAAGTTTAGATAACATTTGTTTTTATAAATACAAATAAAAAATCAGTTTTTATTTACGTTATATATACTTAATAATTGATAGTCAAATTTAGTAGTAGAATAAAGTGGTTTATATATGTCCAAGAGTGACATGAAAGAAATGAGGATCAAGTGCAAAGAATTAACTTTTTTTTGTTGATAAGTTTGGATAGTCAGTGCATATTTATACTTATACTGTGATGACAAATATCTATAGCTTCTATTTTAGATTGTAAGTCATCACCATGGAGTTTTGTGTTGAATTTAGCCTACTCTTTTGCTGGTAAGGTTTTATTTTAGATTTAGAACTTTTAACAGTTTACATCAAAGACCATTAAAATTTTTAAACACAGATTAAAATGAGGTTTTCTGGTCAAAAAATGGATATGAGTAACAGTAGAAATTTGGTATTGGGTGTTAAAGTACCCATATTTTTTTCATACTTTGGTTGCAGGGTTTCTTTAACCATGAACACAGTCATATTTGCCATACAAATACATGTCTGGATATGCTAACACTGAACTGGACCTTTTTTTTATTATTTAAAATATGTTAAGACTTGGACAAACTTTTCTATCCTGGATCTTTTTACGCCTGTTTACGGGACTTATTATGGTATACTGTCGTCGTCCGTCCTTCGTCAACATGTCAGACATTAACTCAAAAACACTGTTATCAATTTGCATGAAACTTTGGCGTATTGTTCATATGTATTGACATGAGCTCCCTTTCATATTGTATAAATTTTAAATTTAACGTTTCCCAGTTATGGGGTTTTATTCATTAAAACGGGGGATTTTCCAGTGTTCGGACAATAACTCAACAACACTTTCACCAATTTGCAAGAAACTTTGGTGAATTGTTTATATCTATTTGACATGAGCTTTTTTTAAATTTTTATAATATTAGATTTTATGTTTCTGAGTTATGGGGTTTTGTACTTTACAAAAAAGAGGATTTTCCAGTTTTTAGACAATAACTCAAAAATGCTTTTAGCAGTCTTCTTGAAACTTTGGTAAATTGTTTATATTTATTTTCGTATTTAGCTAAGGGCTGATTTCGGCCTCAAATTTCAGGTTCATCTGATGAAAGATTTTGGACACCTTTTGAACACTTAAGTATCTACTTCAGTCGTTTCAATAATTTAATGTGAAAGATTTCAACTGATTTCGTCATTAAACAGCTGAAATTCAATCTCAGATATGAAAAATCTATCAAATATGCCATAATATATCACTTTTCAGAAGGTTTTTGTCAGAAATGAAAGTGGCCGCATCAGTGTTCACTCTCAATCTTTATATATGTTTCAAATACAACTTATATTAAATATTAAGAATGGACACAAATGTGGCCACTTCCATTTAAGACGAAAACCATCTAAAATTTAACACAAATGCTAAAATGGTGAAGATTTCAGTAATTTAGCATGACTTAATGATGCTTATACCAGATATATGTGCATTGTATAAAATAGGCCATATTTATGTAGCAGAAGTATTCTACTAGCCAATAAATAGCTAAAAGTTTACATTTTAACAATTTTGTAAAACTGCTATATTTTGGGACCATAAAAAGGGTCTTATCGGTCGTCCCACTGTCTATATCACTCTGTTCAGCTCTTAATATTATTCCGTATCATGTCTTTGTGACGTCAAATACGTTGACCCGGCCTTAATAACTTTGACCCGGACATATCAGCGACGTCATAATGTTTGAACAGACGTTAATAACTTTGACCCGAACTTATCAAGTCATCTTTTGTGTGCTGGTGAAACAAAGAAAACACTTCCGAAACACGCAAATATAGCCCGATAAATCGATTATCAGATTATCTGCATATTTATATTGTAAAATATCAGCTGCTTGACATTATATGAAGGCTTTTTGATCTCGTTCGCTACGCTCACTCGACAAAAAGCTTCATATTATGTCTCTCAGCTGATATTTTACGATATCAACATGCAGATAACCTGATAATCGGTACTTATTATAGGCCTACTTCTTTAGATTTTACATTTCTGAATTATTGGATATTATTCATAAAAAGGGGGAATTTTCCAGTTTTCAGACAATATCCTTAAGTGCTTTGAGCAGTTTCATTAAACCTTGGTGACTGATTTATATCTATTAAGATTATGTCTTAAGGTTTTTTTTTTAAATTCCTGATATGACATTGAGAAGTTATTGAAATGTATTCCTTGAAAACGCACATAAGTTAACAGACGTATCATGCGCTCATGGCACAGCTGTTTATTCTATCTTTAATTAACCTTGATTAACTGCTTTGCATTGTTATTACAGATCAGATTTGCCCACCTGGGACGTACATCAGATTGAAGATGTGTATACTGTTGAGCTTAGTAACACTATTAGATAAGCAGGTAGAATACTACATTTATCATTAAGTACAATGAAATAGGGGAATTGATTAATGATTAAGTTAACTATAAAAGTGCAATTAATAAATGAATTTAGAATCTTAAAACATAGTCTTTTTATAATGCCACATTAACAATCTGTTAAAAATACACATCATGTCTCCAAGCTTTGCTTACAAGGATAACAAAACGCTCCTTTCTATTTTCTGTTTTAAAAAAGGGAGGTAATCAAGGTTGCTTAGTGATGGAGGGCATTGTGAGTTCATATATAGCTCTTGTTTAGAAACTGGAATGAAATAATTGAATATCATGAAATGGACAGAATTTATTTTAAGAAATGAATGCTTCTTTTTGTAACTTTATTGGGATGTAAAAGCGTTGACAGAAGTACATTTTGTATGAAGCGTGGAAGCACTTCATTCTAAAAATTGGCCCACGGTCAACACTTTTACAACCCTATAAAGTTACAAAAAGAGGCATTCAATACTTATGATTACATTTTTTTAGCTAGGATCATGAAAGATTTTTATTAAGTTTTTATTTAATTTACCTGTGCACTTTATTGAGGGACCTTGTGTCATCATCAATGATAAATTGTATTTAAGAATTGAATGCTTCTTTTTGTAACTTTATTGGGGAGTAAAAGCGTTGACCGAAGTACATTTTGTATGAAGCGCCGAAGCACTTCATACTAAAAATGTGCTCACAGTCAACGCTTTTACAACCCTATGAAGTTACAAAAAGAAGCATTCAATACTTATAATCACATTTTTTTAGCAATGGTCATGAAAACATGATTTTTATTATTGTTTTATTTAATTCACCTGTGCACTTTATTGTGGGACCACGTGTTATCATGAATGAATAGTTTTATTGAGCAATGCAATTGCTTACGGAATAACACGTGATGTGCAGTTAGTCAATCAGAATAAAGTATCAAAATGAAACATACATCTGATGTAATTATTGTGTAATAAAGTTGATTAAGGAATAATGTGAGATTCCAGTATAGCAAATCAGAATAACGTATTATAATGAAACATTACATCTAATATATGAAAAATCTATCAAATGTGTCATTATATATCACTTTTCAGATGGTTTTTGTCAAAAATGAAAGTGGCCACATCTGTGTTCACTCTCAATCATGAAATGTTATTTATTATCATCAAATAAAACTTACACTTAATATTAAGAATGAACACAAATGTGGCCACTTCCATTTAAGATGAAAACCATCTAAAATTTAACTCAAATTTTTTAAAAGTCTTAAATAAACAATTTACAATGCATCATGGCTCTATAATATGTATCAACATTGCCTGTGTGTTTTAGTCTAGACCTTGTGAGACTGTCCCTTTATATAACCAAATATAAACATAAATATAGATATAAATAGATAGCCTGTTTTTGTGTTATTTTTTATGGCTAAATCTACAGTAAATAGATAGAAACTGTAAGCAGCAGAAATCATCTGCAGGACATATGGTATAAATCTATGGTCTACCGCTTATAGGAGTTATTGTCATTGAAAGAAAATGCTTGTGAAAACTATAATAGATAGAGAGAACCTGTGCATAGAAAATATTAAAAACAGAACAAGATCTACTTTTAGGTCAACTTGGCAGATATAATTTTTAATTAGTTTATGTTTCTTTTTGGAAAACATTTAAATAATTAAAATGATCCACAGTACACTTGGATCTACAAATCAGTTAACAATCCTGAAATCATCAGTCAACTCCTTACAGGAGTTTTTGCCCTTTTAGGATTATATTACATTTGTTGGTGTTTGTTTTGCTTGAAATTATTTGAATTATTGCATTGTATCAATTGAATGCAAAGTGGGCAGGTTTGAATTACATGCTCCTTGGAACATCTAGTTAAGAAAAGTACCAGTAGATCTTCAAGTTCTTGAGTGAAATACATTGTATGCAATTAAATATTATTAACAATTTTTTTTGTTTTCATTTAACAGGATGACGGTTACCCCTTACATTTGTTAGCTGTTGGACAGGATACTGTTCTTATACACAGGTTATTGATGTATGGTAAACAGTTTGCAGATAAGACATGTAGTCATACTTCCACCAATCACATGTCAGGAAAAGTCACATGTGACAAGTATGAAAGTTCCCCATACTTCATTGAGGGTAAGCATTGATAAAAAGGGGTAGTCTTATCATATACCTGTCTACCTATGAAAATGAAAATGCAGGTCATGACCTGCATTGAAGAAAAAATCTCAAGTCGTACAAACTTTTTCCAGCAGAATATAAGTATTTAGCAAACATTTTTGTATATTTTAAATCAAACAGTTTCTAAAACATAATTATTCTGACACTGAAAATAATTTAAAACTTTTTATATTATTATTCATTGCACCTATTTAGCAATAGCTACATTAATGTTAATACTGATTGATACTTCATCAGTTCAAGCCAAGCAAAAACCAGCACTTCATCAGTTCAAGCCAAGCAAAAACTGGTTTAAGTTGTTCATTCTGTGTCTACCTATGATACACTTAGATATACAGTCTATATAGTTCAAAGAATATGATAATGGAAGTTTTTAACAACCTTTACTGGCTATAGATCACAAACAAACAAACTGAAGTCTGGAGCTGGCATGTCAGTTAACTGCTAGTAGTCTGTTGTTATTTATGTATTATTGTCATTTTGTTTATTTTCTTTGGTTACATCTTCTGACATCAGACTCGGACTTCTCTTGAACTGAATTTTAATATGCGTATTGTTATGCGTTTACTTTTCTACATTGGTTAGAGGTATAGGGGGAGGGTTGAGATCTCGCAAACATGTTTAACCCCGCTGCATTTTTGCGTCTGTCCCAAGTCAGGAGCCTCTGGCCTTTGTTAGTCTTGTATTATTTTAATTTTAGTTTCTTGTGTACACTTTGGAAATTAGTATGGTGTTCATTATCACTGGACTAGTATATATTTGTTTAGGGGCCAGCTGAAGGACGCCTCCGGGTGCGGGAATTTCTCGCTACATTGAAGACCTGTTGGTGACCCTCTGCTGTTGTTTTTTATTTGGTCGAGTTGTTGTCTCTTTGACACATTCCCCATTTCCATTCTCAATTTTATGTTAATAATAGAGTAGTATGCTCCGTGTTAAAGACCGTACTTTGACCTATAATGGTTTACTTTTATAAATTGTGACTTGGATGAAGAGTTGTCTCGTTGACAGGCTTTACAGGCCTCGCACGGTTGGTTTGGCACTCATGCCACATCTCCTTATATCTATTAGAAAAAAAAGTGAAAAATTTAAAGGTTGTAGAGAAAAAAGGAAAAAAAAGAACATTTTTATTTTTTTTATTGTTATTTAAATGGAAAAAATAATTAAAAGTAGTATTCTAATATATATTTGTATTCAATTTGTTTTAGATTTAATCTTTAAAAAAAAACACCATTAATTTAAGGAGTATATTGTGAAAGGTGAAAAATAAGAGGAAGTAACTCAATTTTTGATTGTCAAACAATTTTGAAATATACAAATTATTGCTGACCTTCAGGAAAGGTAATTGGTGTTAATGGCATACGATACAGTTTTGATCCAATATTGAAATTTTGCTGACAATTTGCGTAAAGGCTATTTTTTGCCTTGTTAAATCAAATATGTAATAATGTAATAAGAAATATATACCTTCATGTGCTATTTTTTTGAGTAAAATGAGGTCGAAATTTTATATATTTGCTCAAAATTCGGATTTTTTGAAGTATTTTTCCTTTCCACAGAAATACATTATTTTTTAACCGGATTTTTGTGACAAAAATGTCGGTTATTGATTTGGGGATGTACGGCGGGCGGGCGGCAATCAAATGTTGTCCGTGCATTAACTCATGAACCGTTCAACCAAAGCTTTTAAAATTTTAACATGTTATTACTGACAACTATACGAAGGTCAAGTTCAATAATGGCGATTTTGACTTTTACCGTTCAGGAGTTATGGTTCTTGAAAGGCGGCAATCAAATGTTGTCCGTGCATTAACTCATGAACCGTTCAACCAAAGCTTTTAAAATTTTAATATGTTATTACTGACAACTATATGGAGGTCAAGTTAAATAATGGCGATTTTGACTTTTACCGTTCAGGAGTTATGGTTCTTGATAGATTGAAAAATGGAGTTTCCAGTCGTGTCCGTGCATTTATGCATGAACTGTTCTACCGAAGCTTCCGAAATTTTTATATGCTGTTACTGATGACAATATGGAGGTCAAGTTCAATAATGACGATTTTGACTTTTACCGTTCAGGAGTTATGGTTCTTGAAAGATTGAAAAATGGTGTTTCCCGTCGTGTCCGTGCATTTTCTCATGAACCATTCAACCAAAGCTTTTGAAATTTTAATATGTTGTTACTGATAACAAAATAGAGGTCAAGTTCCATAATGATGATTTTGACTTTTACTGTTCAGGAGTTATGGTTCTTGAAAGATTGTAAAATGGCGTTTCCATTCACGTTGTTGCATTTACTCATGAACCATTCAATCTAAGCTTTTCAAATATTATTATTTCAAAATGTTGATACTGATGACAAAATAGAGGTCAAATTTGATATTGATGATTTTCACTTTCACCATTCATCAGTAATGCCAGGACACAAATAAATGTAAATAAATCCGGTTTGCTGTCGTTGTGACAGCCTCTTGTTTTGTTTTAAAAGCCACAAGCTGTTTTCTGTTAAATTATTTGTAAGCTCTGTTTTATATAAATGTCTTATAAATTTGTGCAATCTGTTTTTTCAAATAACTCATATTTATCAGATGTTCACAAATGTAGATAAAAACACACATAATTATTACTGTTTATTTATCAAATTAAAAAAAAATGCACAATTGACGTTTCCATGAAAATTGGCACACAAAATCTTCTTACCTAATAACCTAGGTGAGGGGTGAAATTCTTGTGTGTCACCTGCAGGATACAGATCAGTTGACAGGTATTGTGTATGCAAAACATAATGGACGCATCAAATGTCTTGTTTACTATGTAAATAAAAGGAAAAGGATAAGAGACCTCTGTAAGCTAGCAAAAAAAATAGTCTGTTTTTCTCAATTCAAATTGTTTGGTATTTGAAACTGTTCATGTCCCTAATCTAAAACCATAAGGATAAGGTATGATAAGAGCAAAATTTTCAAAAATAGTACATGTAACATCCCCTGTGTGTTGCCTCATGCGAAAAATGATACGGTTCTCTGTGCGTCCTATCCTACCTCTTTTACAAGTTATGAAACTCTGACTATTTTTTTAAAGCTCCTGCATCAATGGAGGGGGCATTAATTGTTACCCTTGTCCATCCTGTGTCCATCAGTTCTGGCTGTCCAGTCTGTCACTTACGTCCCCAAAATTGCCATGACAAAACCTTTCTAATGCATCATAGATTTCTGTAGATGAAAGAGCGACAACTTTTGACAGTAAAACAGTTCCTAAAAGTTTAATTTTAATTTGTCTCTCTGTATGTTATTTGTGTTTTAGCTGGATCATTTCAATTGGCAAAGAATGGTGTGTGCTATATTGGAGACATAGAAAGATATAAAAAATCAACAAAGGAACAAATTCAATCAGGTAAAAAAGCTTCCTTTCAATATACTTATATTTTTGTGTGTAGTTTAGGTAACCAGTAGGGACTCTCAAATGTTCAGATGAGGCCCTTAGCTTAAATGTGGTGATGATGTGATTTCCAGTCAGCACCAATTTTAACAATATGACAAAAGAGCACCTTCAATAAAGTGACAACTGTTTCTATCTATTTCCAATAGAGGACGATGTTATGTTCCTTTTTTCAGAGAGATTTAATTTAGTTTCTTTGTCTTGAATGATGTTGAGGTCCCTCTGTTATAACTAATATAATATTATACTTAATCTAAAATTTTATGGTTCACAGTCTCATGTTGATGGATATTTTCTATATTGAAATCTAATGTAACTGACATTATGTTATAACCCCACTTTAAATTGTAGAGGGGCATTATTTTTTCTTGTCTGTATAACTTGGTCCGTCTGTCCGTTCGTCTGTTTGTCATTCCCACTTCAGGTTAAAGTTTTTGGTCAAGGTAGTTTTTTGATGAAGTTCAAGTCCAATCAAATTGAAATTTAGTACACATGTTCCCTATTATATGATCTCACTGAATGCCAAATTAGATTTTTGATTCTAATTTCTGTATTTGTATAACAGTTTGCTGATTTTAGGATAAATTGATCATAATTTAAAGGAATATCAATTCAAATGTTTTACAGGTTTAGGACAAAGGAAGTTTACCATTGATATTAGCAGTAGATATACTGGTGGGTTGCCACAGCAGTTAGAAGAGACACTGTCATGTCATGTATGGGGATACACACAACCATTCAAACAAAGACAAAGTAATGATCCATTCAAAGGACAAAATATCAATGATAGTTCAAATACACTTCTGGAGTAAGTATAATAGTGATGCAAAAGAAAGGATTCCATGTTTCATTATTCTCTGGAGTACTGTGGATTCATAAATATATGTTGGTTACCAATTTTCATGGATTTCTTGGGTACAGGTAAACCATGAAATTAAATGTTCAACGAATGACAAAGCTTATATAGGCTTGTTTGCAGACCTCGGCAAAACCACGAAATAAAATATCCACGAACATTGGTACCCACGCAATTAAAGAAATCCCCGGTAAGTATATCTAAGTGGTGTGTAAAGCAAAAGAAAGGATTCCATGTTTCATTTTACTCTGGACAGTATAATGATTCTTATGCTGTGTCTGTGCATTTACTCATGAACAGATCAACCAATGCTTTTTAAATTTTATTATGTTGTTACTGGTGACAAAAGGTCAAGTTTGATATTCACAATTTTCACTTTTACCGAGTTATGGTTCTTGAAAGATTATCTTAATTCAAATTCAGAGCTTTTCAGCTTAAATGTTGTGTCTATACTTGCTTAACTGTTCAGGGTTTGACATCTGCAGGAAAATCCGGCTTGCTGTTTCTCGGACAGCCTCTTGTTAACAATTTTTCGTAAATTTTTGTAATCTTTTACAAAAGACTTCTCCTCTTAAACAACTGACACAAATTTTACCAAACTTGGCCACAAATATTATTAGGGTATCCAGTTTAATAAATATGCATGATGAAAGATTAAAAAAAAAAATATAGAACATAGGAGTAAATGCAGTTTTTTGCATATTATTCTGAAACTAAAGCATAAGTATAAAGGTTGCATTACTGTATAGAGGGTTATTTTTGAAGGGTGTAAATTTTCACTTATTTTCGCAGATAGAACAAAATTACCAAAATAAGTTCTGCCAATTTAAAAGTGGACATGTAAAGGTATTGATAAAAGTTTTGAATCCGCCAAAATAATAACTGTCAAAATATTTCGTATACCTTTTTCAATGAAAATCCCGAAATTTTACAACTGTGAAAATAGCCCTCTTTACGGTATTTCATGCATCAATTGTAAATAAGAATATCAGGTAAGCAACACAGGCTCCGGCGTCGTCCGTCGTAGTTAACTTTTACAAAAATTTTCTCCTCTGAAACTACTGGGCCAAATTTTATCAAACTTGGTCACAATCATCATTGGGGTATCTTGTTTAAAAATGTGTTCCGTGATCCGGCCAACCAACCAAGATGGCCGCCATGGCTAAAAATAGAACATAGGGGTAAAATGCAGTTTTTGGCTTATAACTCAAAAATCAAAGCATTTAGAGCAAATCTGACTGAGTTGAATTGTTTATCATGTCAAGATCTATCTGCCCTGAAATTTTCAGATTAACCTCACAACCGGTTGTTGGGTTGCTGCTCCTAAATTGATAATATTAAGGAAATTTTTCCGTTTTTTGTTATTATCTTGAATATTATTATAGATAGAGATAAACTGTAAACAGCAATAATGTACAGCAAAGTAAGACCTAAAAATAAGTAAACATGACCAAAATGGTCAATTGACCCCTAAGGAGTTATTGTTCTTTATAGTCAATTTTTAACAATTTTCATAAAATATGTAAATTTTTACTAACATTTTCCACTGAAACTACTTTGCCAAGATCATAATAGATAGAGATAATTGTAAGCAGCAAGAATGTTCAGTAAAGTAAGATGTACAAACACATCACCATCACCAAAACACAATTTTGTCATGAATCCATCTGCTGCCGTTGTTTAATATTCACATATACTAAGGTGAGCGACACAGGCTCTTTAGAGCCTCTAGTTTTAGTTCTTTTCTCTTGAAATTAGTTTTCAAAGGATTACATGAGTAAGCCTCTACTCATTAACATTATAAAGGTGGAGGCATCAGTGACCAACTTGTTTTTATATGAACTTCAAATTGCTGATCAGGTCACATGACTTTTTTCTCATTATGCGGCATCAATTGTCCTTTGGCTTAATTATTGGAACCAAACTTGGCCACACTTATTATAGGAGAATCTAGGTAAAAAAATTGTGTCCAACAAGTTCTACAAATGAGTCAAACATATTCAAAATCATCAGTTGACTACTTATTTGACTTATTGCCCTTAGCTGATGAATTTTACCAATATTTTGTATTTTTGCCTTATATCTTAAAGTTATAACAGATAGATAGAATCTTAGATATCCAAAAATGATCAGCAAGACAGGATCTACTATTAAGACAACTGAAGGGAATCGCCTGATGACTCCTTATTTGAGTTATTGCCCTATGAGGACAATTTTTACCTATTTTTGTCGAGCCTTCAACTTTAGTTGCAGAAAGCTCGAAATAGGGACAGTGATGCCGGCAGCGATGGAGGCAGTGTCATGTTAGCTAACTTCTTAAAAGCTTTATATTTTAGAAGTAAGAAGACCTAAATACTTCATACTTGGTATATAGATGCCTCATGTTACCAAGTTTCCGTCAGTCACATGTCCAATGTCCTTGACCTCATTTTTATTGTTCAGTGACTACTTGAAAAAAAAGTTAAGATTTTTTGTAATGTGAAATTCTCTCTTATTATAAGTAATAGGATAACTATATTTGGTATGTGCGTACCTTGCAGGTTCCTCATGCCCGTCAGACAGTTTACACTTGATCTCAACCTCATTTCATGGATCAGTGAACAAGGTTAAGTTTTGGTGGTCAAGTCCATATCTCAGATACTATAAGCAATAGGTCTAGTATATTCGATGTATGGAAGGACTGTAAGGTGTACATGTCTAACTGCAGGTGTCATCTGACCTTGACCTCATTTTCATGGTTCAGTGGTTATAGTTAAGTTTTTGTGTTTTGGTCTGTTTTACTTATACTGTATGTAATAGGTCTACTATATTTGGTGTATGGAATGATTGTAAGGTGTACATGTCTAGCTGGCAGGTGTCATCTGACCTTGACCTCATTTTCATGGTTCAGTGGTAAAAGTTAAGTTTTTGAGTTGTGATAATTTTTTCTAATAATATGTGCAATAGGTCAACTATATTTGGTGTATTGAAATATTTTATGACTTATATGTCCGTCGTGCAGGTTTAATTTGACCTTGACCTCATTTTCACGATTCATTGCTCAGTGTTAAGATTTTGTGTTTTGGTGTGTTTTTCTTCAACTATAAGCAATCAGTCAACTGTATATGTTGTAAGGAAGAATTGTTAGCTTGTCATGCCTGCCTGGCATGGTTCTTCTGACCTTGACCTCATTTTCACGGTTCGTTGGTCAATGTTTAGTTTTCTTGGTTAATGTTAAGTTTATATGTGTGACAGTTGTAATAAATCTTTATATTTAGGACTATCAACATAATATCAATGATTAACAAAGAAGGCGAGACATTTCAATGTGTGCACTCTTGTTTGCATTTTTGTCTTGTATCTTTTAAAATTATATTAAATAGATAGAAACTTAATAAATATACAATAATGATCAGCAAGACAATTTCTACTATTAAGACAACTAAAGGGAAATTGTCAGATGACTCCTTATTAGACTTATTGCCCTTAAATGATGATGATTACCAATTTTTTTTTGCATTTTGCAATAATAAGGATGTTCTTGACCCAGGCAGAAAACCCTAGCCGTATTGGTCGCAACGTTTCGGAACTTTTGGTCCTCTGTGCTCTTCAACTTTGTACTTTTTGTTCTCCTCAACTTTGTACTTTTGTTCTCCCATTTATTTGTGTTGTAGTCCTGTCATGTAATGTTGTAATTTTTATTGCAATTTAACATTGCCATAAAAGTGGGAGGTTTGGCATGCCACAAAACCAGGTTCAACCCACCATTTTTTTCTTGAAATGTCCTGTACCAAGTCAGAAAAATGGCCATTGTTATATTATAGTTCGTCTCTGTGTGGGTTATTTTTTAATGTTGTGTTTCTGTTGTGTCATAGTTCTCCTCTAATATTTAATGCTCTTCCCTCAGTTTTAGTTTGTAACCCAGATTTGTTTTTTTCTCAATAGATTTATGAATTTAGAAATAGCGGTATACTACTGTTGCCTTTATTTGACTTATAGTATAAAAATTGTAATAGACACATTAAATCTCAAAAAAAATCAGCAAGGCAAGATCTACTAACAAGTCAAATTTTGCCAATATTAAGTAGATTGTCACTCTTTATAGGAGTGATTTTTTTTTTATCCTTTTGTGTTTTGGGCAAAAACTTTAAAAGATAGAGAGAAACTATACAGACTAAAATGAGTAATACAAAATCATCAAAACAGAGAATATTGTCATCAATTCTATTCTTGTCTATAATGTTTAATATGCACGTAGACTAAGGTGAGCGACACAGGCTCTTCAGAGCCTCAAGTTTGGCTATCAATTTAAAAACTGTAACAGAAGGAGAGATACTTTATCAAGCAAAATTGATTTGCAGGACAAAACTTCAAATTTTTAATGTTGACTACTTATTTGCTCCTAAATGACTATTTATACTGTAAATTCAGAAATTATTGCATGCATTTATTATTGTAATTTTGTCATTTTCGACTTAAAGGGGCACTAGTTGTCAAATTCATGGTCACGGATTTGACTCAAATTCTCATATTTGATTTATAACAATGTAAAACATTTATCCAAACTATCAAAAGTCTAAAATAAACAATTTACAGAGCATGGAGTAGATAATATATAGGTTCGTTTCGTGTGTATTTTAGTCCAGACGCCATCTAATTAACTATCGATTTGACCTCCGATGACCATATAAGCGATGTAAACATAAATAAAGATATGAGTAGATTAAACCAACACGTGCAATTGGATTTTTATGGGTCTGATTTTATTTTATAGATTAAAAATAGATGTTTCTCATTGTTTTTAACCGTATAAGAATGATTTTATGTGCACCAAATTAGTAATCAAATGTTTTACCGTAGTTTCACTTTCATTGTTAACATTCTTTTTCTTTAAATAACCAGTACACGTACAATGCATGCGTTGTCAATCTCTAGCTAGGGGTTAAATTGAAGTTCACATGAATACGGATTTAAAGAGGTCGGCTCATTCACTTGCAAGTGAATTACTAATTATCAATGTTTCTTAGCATAATTTGACAAAATTGAACTTTTTTGGCTGCAAAAAGCGAATTGTTATTTCACTATTTCACTTTCATTACTGATTGAACAGAAAAAAATCAAACTTTAGATTTTTTATATATCTCGTAGCTAGTGCCCCTTTAAATGCGTTGTTAATTTTTACGATTTTGAGAAAAATCCTGTTTAGTTCATATGAAATATTCCAAAATGTGAGTTCAAATTATTGCGTTTACAACTCTGTCACATTTTTTGCAATAACAAAAATCTCGCAATAATTTCTGTGCATTTGAATGGAGACATGTAGTTGGAACCCCTCCTTTATCCTGAGTTGGGACCCCCCCCCCCCCCCTCCCCCTTTTTAGAATGGCTGGATCCGCCCCTGCTTTGAAGTTTGACAAATAAGAATGAGTTTGCCCTAAAAAACTTTTTGTGTACTGTATTTTGTAATTTTTTTTCCAGATGTTTTAGTGTGGTACACTTTACAGACTATGGTCCCAGTAATACCAATGAACAAGTTTATTTACAATGTGCACATCATCAGTTGACCTTATCCATGGGACATAACTTAAAATCTAACATCTCAGAAGACAACTTTCATAAGGTAGTATATCTTGTACAGAAACGTGTCAACGTTATAATATAGATATTCTC
The DNA here is from genome assembly GCF_965363235.1 of Mytilus galloprovincialis. Lineage (NCBI taxonomy): Eukaryota > Metazoa > Mollusca > Bivalvia > Mytilida > Mytilidae > Mytilus > Mytilus galloprovincialis. The sequence continues at coordinate 73,187,964 of NC_134845.1, read as the reverse complement.
CTTTACTGTTTCCCAATACATTGTCTTCTTTATGATTGCCTACAATGCTACAAGAAATAATGTTCTAGCTGACAAGACATTTACAGTTAAAATAATAAAGCATGCAAACCAAAAGTTTAAATGCCTTGTGTGCCAACTTTGTTTGGTTGTTTGCTCAGACATTATAATTAAGATTGACACCTAAATTCAATGAGTAGGTGAAGTATAACAGTCTGTTTACTATACACAAAGGTTTGATTGGTGAATGAATATCAAAATTGTTCCCAATATACTATCCATTGTCCAATCAACTATGTTTTATATACAGGGTACGGTTTTTTCAAGTTAGAACGTTAACTAATAGGGAAATTTTGTGGGACTTTGAAAATTGTTCGATTTAAACTGAAATTCGGATTTATCAGGGTTCTGTTTACCCATGTTTCACTGTAGTAAACAAACTGCTACTCCGCCTCTCCATTGAATTTAGGTGTCAATCTTAAGGAAGCTCGTTTGTCATGTTTTGGAATTTCGGTCAGATTTTCGGAATCCTCTGGTTTTATCCATTTGAATGCCTTAACAAAATTTTCCCGGTGACCCCCATTTTTCTTTTTATAATTCTTTTACATGTATAATGATAAGCTGTCTGTTAAAGTTTTATAAAATTTTTATTACTTTTTAATAGTTTTTGAAGACTTAAACTTGTCAATGATAAAGCTATGAAAAGTCAAGAGAGAACATTTTCCCACCAAAATTTCAATGGCTAATATTTCAAAGACAAGCACGGTGACCTATATATTTTTTTTTGCTCTTTTGATTCCTTTATTAATCCCATATCAATATATGCTAGTGTTTTGAAAAGTTAATTACTTTGAAACTGAGAAGCCAGCTCCCTTAATTACCATGTCTGAGCAAACAACCAAACAAAGTTAGCAAGCAAGGGATTTAAACTTTTGGTTTGCTTGCTTTATTATTTTAACTGTAAATCATAATAATAAATTCTTTATTCAAAGAGGACAAGGTTTAATACAACTGACAGTAGTCTTCCAGACGCCCTCAGGCAAAGGAAAATTAATTGTTGGTTTCCCCTAACATGGAAATTATTTTTAGACCCAGCAGACAGGCTTTTTTTTTTTTTTTTTTTTTTTTTGTTACTTTGCATAATTTTATATCTTTATGTTTTGTTTCTATAGCATAACTATAATCTTGCATATTTCCAACACTTTTAGTTGTCTCTGCACTTCACTTGTTTATTTTGGGGAGATTTAAACTGTTTTGATCTCCTTCATCACTGATCAATCTTAAATAAAGTAAAGTGCACTATGTTTTGTCACTGGGGCTACTCAGAGCTTACTGCTTGTCATCAGTGCTTGGGTTTCCACTGTGTTGAAGACCATGAGGTCAACTCTAGATGACAGGTTTTGTGTTGTTGGTGTTGTCTCTCAAACATTATATAGTGCCTCTACATTAAAATGTTTATTATAATACCATTCAGGAAACAACAGAAAAAACTGTTAGGGGAAACCATCAATTATTTTTCCATGGCCTCACATAAAACTCACAATACATGACAGTACGATCAAAAACAGTTATTTATGTATATCAAATACAATGCCTTAAAAAAATTAGAATATGTTTAAAAGTAAGACTTAATCAGAATATTGGAATTACTAATCTTACCAACCGCAGGTCTAGTAGTCTGAGTTAGTTTTTGAGAGAGTTTAAGCTAAATAATTAGGGTATATTTGATTTTAAAACTTTTGTCTCTATTTGCATTGCTTTGAAATTGTATGTGTTTAATTATATCAAGTAATTTGAAGTTATTAATATACTTATGATAACGTATAGGTACTATAAAGGTTACAACAGAAAGGCTCTGGCAGTGTTAGAAGTTCCTGTTGTCCTTTCAGAAAGTAAACATTTTGTGATGAGTTTGAATGTTTAAATACTACTATATATTAATAGATGAAAATATCCTGTACAGTTTTTTATCTTTTCAGTTTCTCAGATATGTGAAGGCTATTTGTCCTAATATGACTGAAGAATGTGAAGGTTTGTTACATGGATATTACTTAGCCAGTAGGAAAACAAGAAGTTCTGAAAGTAACTCTAAAGTACCTGTTTCAGCCCTGAAAACATTGTAAGTATCATCTTGTTTGCTGATTGATTATAAGATTTAGTTACACAAATTTTAATTTTAAGAAAAATTGTCATTTCCAATGAGACAATTATTAACCAGAGTTAGGTTTGGGTCTAGATATTGAATATTCATACTTATGGACAGGTTTTAGGGTTCCATTTGTGTCTAGCTAGTAGGTATTTTTTTTCTAGCCAGTAGGTAGTTTATTTTTTGTCTGGACAGTAGGAAGTTTATTTTTTTCAGTTTCCAGACAATTACTTGTTAAGGAGTTATTGCCCTTTAAGGACAATTTTACACAAGTTGTTTATGTTTTTAACTTTAAAAATCTTCTCAAATGAATATAGTATAAATTTTGTATTTTATTTCCCTGTACATCAAGAAACATAGACACTATGACTAAAATGGAACATATGGGTAAATTGCATTTATTTGCTTTTAAAGAAAATATGACAGATACAATGAACATTTAAATCACATTTTTAAGCCACTCATTAATATATATTGAAAAGCAAAATTAATCATTGATGAAAGATTTAAGCAAAAAAATAATAGGTGACCAATATAGGCTCTTGAGAGCCTCTTGTTTACTTTTTTGGATATGAGTGTACTGGTGAGTCTTTTGTAGACAAAATGCACGTCTGGCGTATATACAAAATTTAATCCTGGTATCTATGAGTTTATTTGTATAAATTGCTTATTTCTTGACCAATTTCAATGGGGTTTTATTCTTGAATTCTTGGGGTTCTTCGATAGGTTGAATCTAACAGTGTATTAAGTTTTTGGAATTTGTATTAAATATACTGGAAAAGATATTTGTAAAATTTTACTTAGCCATGGTATTTTGACCCCCCTGCAGTATATTGAACCCCCTACTATAGACCTTCAATTTCAAAAATTGAAGCTATTCTAACTCCTTAACATAGTTATATTACTCCAATAAGTAGTTTGTATGTATTAAATAAACTGGAAAAGATATTTTGAAAATTTTACTTAGCCATGGTATTTTGACCCCCCTGCGGTATATTGAACCCCCTACTAAAGACCTTGAATTTCAAAAATTCAAGCTATTCTAAATCCTTAACATAGTTATATTACTCCAGTAAGTAGTTTGTATGTATTTAATATACTGGAAAAGATATTTTGAAAATTTTACTTAGCCATGGTATTTTGACCCCCTGCGGTCTATTGAACCCCCTACTATAGACCTTGAATTTCAAAAATTGAAGCTATTCTAACTCCTTCACATAGTTATATTACTCCAATAAGTAGTTTGTATGTATTTAATATACTGGAAAAGATATTTTGAAAATTTTACTTAGCCATGGTATTTTGACACCCCTGCGGTATATTGAACCCCCTACTATAGACCTTGAATTTCAAAAGTTCAAGCTATTCTAACTCCTTAACATAGTTGTAATACTCCAATAAGTAGTTTGTATGTATTTAATATTCTGGAAAAGATATTTTGAAAATTTTACTTAGCCATGGTATTTTGAACCCCCTGCGGTATATTGAACCCCCTACTATAGACCTTGAATTTTAAAAATTCAAGCTATTCTAAATCCTTAACATAGTTATATTACTCCAGTAAGTAGTTTGTATGTATTTAATATACTGGAAAAGATATTTTAAATTGGTCCACATAGGTCCAAAGGATCCAAAATTAAACTCTGCTTGATTTCATCAAAAATTGAATTAATGAGGTTCTTTGATATGCAAAATCTAACCCTGTATTTAGATTTTTAATTTGGGGTCCCGTTTTTAATTGGTCAACATTAAAAAGGGACTAAAATTAAACTAAGATTGATTTTAACAAAAATTGAATTCTCAGGGTTCATTTTACCGCATGGTATTTTGACCCCGGGTTCACTTTTTAGGGGGTTCAAAATACCATATGACACCTGTTTTAAATTGGTCCACATAGGTCCAAAGGATCCAAAATTAAACTCTGCTTGATTTCATCAAAAATTGAATTAATGAGGTTCTTTGATATGCAAAATCTAACCCTGTATTTAGATTTTTAATTTGGGGTCCCGTTTTTAATTGGTCAACATTAAAAAGGGACTAAAATTAAACTTAGATTGATTTTAACAAAAATTGAATTCTCAGGGTTCATTGATATGCTGATTCTAAACATGTATTTAGATTTTTTATAATGGGCCCAGTTTTTATGTTGGTCCAATATTTATATGCTAAATCTAACAATGTATTTAGTTTTTAGATTTTTGGGCCCCATTTTTAAATTGGTTCATATTGAGGTCCAAAGGGTCCAAAACTAGAATTTGTTTGATTTCATGAAAAATCAAATTATTGGTGTTCTTTGATATGCCAAATCTATCTGTGATTTTAGATATTTAATTTTTGGTCCCGTTTTCAAATTGGTCTACATTAAGGTCGTAAGGGTCCAAAATTTAAATGTGTTTGATTTAAATAAAATTTGAATTTTTAAGGTTCTTTGATATGCGGAATCTAAACATGTATTTAGATTTTTGATTATGGGCCCAGTTTTCAAGTTGGTCCAAATTCGGGTCCAAAATTTAACTTTGTTTGATTTCAACAAAAATTGAATGTATGGGGTTTTCACACAGGCACTTGTCTCAGAAAAAAAATTTCTTATATTCCTTAATATATTAACACAAGGTACCTAACTTGCATTTTAGAAAAATGTCAGGCGGTGACAAAATTATGTTATATGCCGATTTCTTGGCTGTCAACCTCACTAATACTTGTTATGTCGTAAATCTAAATTGATTTATCTTCTCTATGGTGTATAACACGCCTTCTTTTGTTGTCGGAATCATCCGTTGAAATTCTTACCAAGAATGTCAATGGGAAGATTTGTGTCTAAAAAAGGAAACTCGTAACTTATTAGACATACCACAAATAACACTTGTTAGATTTTTTTCGCAGTATCTTATACAATTTTACTAATTGGGTGATAAGTTCTATTCAGACAAAAACTAAAAGTTTTTTTTTAAACAATTATTATAATTAATCATTTACTGCGAGACGTTTATTTCCAATTTTGCATTGGTAGACAAAATAATTACACATTACATCAATGTCATTCAAACTCTCTCTTGACTTTACGTCTGAATTGAAATAAGATCAGATAATCTGACAATCATTTAGACTTTTCCATAAAATATGACCAATCGGAAACCAAGATACATAAAGAGAGTGACAAAAATACCTTTTACTGCGAGACATTTATTTCAAATTTTGCATCGGTAGACTAAATAATTATGATTGACATTCTAGGGTAGGATTGCTACGGATGATACCGACAACAAAAGTAGGAGTGTTATACACCAGTGTGAAGGTAAACAATTTAGATTTACAACATAACAAGTTTAAGTGGGGTTGGGTTGACAGCCGAAAAATCGGCATATAACGAAATTTCGTCACCGCCGTAAATTTTTCTAAAATGCGAGTTAAGTACCTTGTGTTATATTGAGGTATATAGAGAAAAAAATTCTGATTCAAGTGCCAGTGGGATCGCATATGCTAAATCTATCCATGTATTTAGATTTTTGAATTTTGGGCCCTATTATCAAATTGGTCCACATTGAGGTCAAAAGAGTCCAAAATTAAACTTTTTTTTGATTTCATAAAAATCGAATTCTTGGGATTCTTTGATATGCTGAATCAATCCATGTATTTAGATTTTTGATATTGGACCATTAAAGGAAATTTTTTTTTTAAGTGCACTAGACCACATTCCTTCTGTGTCAAATATTTAATCACAATCTAAATTCAGAGTTGTATCAAGCTTGAAAGTTGTGTCCATATTGGCCATTATTTCTTCAGAGTTTGACTTCTGTGGTTGTATCAAGCTGCACCCTGCAGATCATTTTATTGGTTATTATCTTGAATATTATTAATGATAAAGAGAAACTGTAAACAGCAAAATTGTTCAGCAAGATCTTCAAATAAAATTGTCAATTGATTCCTTAAGGAGTTATTGCCCTTTTAGGACAATTTTAAACCATTTGTTTATCATGTTTACTAACTTCAAAAAATCTTTTTCTCTGATACTACTGAACCAATTCCAATCAAACTTAAGCTTAATGGTCCTTATGATATCTGGAATAAAGTTTGTGTTTTATTTTCTGTTGTGTCAAAAAAACATGGATGCCATGGCTAAAAAAAGTGCACAGGGGTAAAATGCAGTTTTGGCTTATATTATCAAACACTTACGCATTTAGAGCAAATCTGATGTGAGGTAAAAAATGTTCATTAGGTCTAGTTCTATCAGCTCTAAAAATTTCAGATAAATCTAACATCCCATTGTTGGGTTGCTGCCACTAAATTGGAAGTTTTAAGTAAGTTTTTATACGACTGCAAAAATTAAAGTTGTTTGGTCGTATATTGGTATCACGTCTTCGTCGCCTGAAGACAGATGGTTTCCGGATAATAACTTTAGTATAAGTATATAGAAATCAATAAAATTTTAACACAATGTTTATAACCATAAAAGGAAAGTTGGGATTGCTTAAGGGGGTTATGGTTCGAAAGGTTTAGAATTAGGGGCCAAAAGGGGCCCAAAACAAGCATTTTTCTAGTTTACAGACAATAGATCTCTCTGAAATTGTACTACAAAGTTTCTTACTACAAAAGTAAGGCTGGCTCAAGTCATTGAGCAAATGGGAGCAAATAAGGGGAAAAAACAAGGGTTTTTCTGGTTAATGGACAATTTAGACAATTTAACTTCTAAAACAAAATTACAGCTTATCATCTCAAGACAATCATCATTTCTAAAATACATAATTTTCAAGCAGTGTAAGGGAGGTAATCCAATTCCATTTTATGAATACTGTTATATATATGTTTGATTACCTCCCTTACACTGCTTGAAAATTATGTATTTTAGAAATGATGATTGTCTTGAGATGATAAGCTGTAATTTTGTTTTAGAAGTTACTAATATGAGGCAGGCATTACTGTGAATGGGGACGAAGTTTGTTTAAATTATTTTTTTTGTATTTTAAATATTTGTTAAAAAAAAGATACGGAAATACCGTAACGTTTCCGATTTTGGTTCTGTTGTTAGGGATTTTACTTGTGACGTTATTTAAGTTATGACGTCATGTTCAATGTAAACAAAGAAACGCAATGCATCAGGTAGGCCTAACGTTTATTCATACCAAAGACAAAGAATGATTAAAAATGAAATATCGGTATTGTGTTCCTTGAGTTCCTATATTTTACTAGACTAATCAAAGTCTCACGACAACAAGACCGGAAGAAGGAAGTAGAGTTATGTGTTCTGCGCAGATCCGGAAATTAAAAAACACGACAAAAAAAAATTGAACGATTTTGAGTTCATTAGTACAATGAAAAAATTTTCCCGATTTTTTTTTTTTTTTTTTTTTTTTTTTTTATTGAATTTTCTACTGTAATAGGGGACTTTGTCCCCATATTAATTAATATTTTAACCATGACTGTATGTCATTTTATATTTTAATATTTTATGATGTATTTAAATGAGTAGTATTACAAACTGAATTAGAAATTTGAATTGAAATTATTTTTGGAATACAGGAAAGGGGGAGGTAAAAAAAAAATTGGAGAGGGGGTGGGGGGAACAATTTTTCTCATTTCAGATTTCAGAAATAAAAAAAAAATTGGAGGGGATTAATACATGTAATATTCAACAGCATAGTGAATTGCTCAAAAGCAACAAAAAAATTATTTAAGTTCATTAGACCACATTCATTCTGTGTCAGAAACCTATGCTGTGTCAACTATTTAATCACAATCCAAATTCAGAGCTGTATCAAGCTTGAATGTTGTGTCCATACTTGCTCCAACTGTTCAGGGTTCGATAATTATCATCTGGTTGGTAATTATCTGGAATATTATTAATAATAAAAATAAACTGTAAACAGCAAAAAAATGTTCAGCAAAGTAAGATCTCCAAATAAGTTTCTATGACCAAAATTGTCACTGACCCTTTAAAGAAAATTTTTCACAATTTGTTCATCTAGTTTGCTTACTTTAAAAAATCTTCTTCTTTGAAACTGCTGTATCAAATTCAACAGATTGGGCTGGAGGAGTTTCAGAGTATTTTGTATAAATTTTGTATTTTATTTCCTTGTACATCAAGAAACATAGCCACTATGGCTAAAATGAAACATAGGGGTAACATGTATTTTTTGCTTTTGAAGAAAATGTTACACTAATCAAGAACATTTAGATAGAATTTTTAAGCCATTAATTAATTTATATTGAAAAGCAAAAATTATTATTGAGAGCCTCTTGTTTCAGTTGCTTTGAGTAACAGGAAAACTATGTTTGTTAGCTAGAATCAACAAAGACAAAGATAAACATCCAGTCAACAAACAGGAAGTGTTAACTCAAAATAACATAGGGGTAGAATCATGAATTACATAGGGGTAGAATCATGAATTACATAGGGGTAGAATCATGAATAACATAGGGGTAGAATCATGAATTACATAGGGGTAGAATCATGAATAACATAGGGGTAGAATCATGAATTACATAGGGGTAGAATCATGAATTACATAGGGGTAGAATCATGAATAACATAGGGGTAGAATCATGAATAAAATCCAGTCAAAGTCATATTTATGGTAAAAATGCTCATAAGATGTGATTAGTGCCATAATATTGGCCAAGAAAATTAAGTTTTACAAAATCATGTAATTTTTGCTTTAGAAACATATATAAGGCCAAAAATAAATTTTAATTGTTTAATGTTGCCTACCTTCTTGCATAACTACCTTCTTTAACATCCCCGAAAAAAAATTGACACAAATCAGTTAATATGTTTTACAAAGATTTTTTTTGCTTTTACAAAGATTTCTTGTCTAAAACATATAACTTATGTTGTTGGTCATGAAATTAAAATCCCAAACCCTACAAGGCACAGAAAGGCAACATCATAATAGTTCTTTCAAATATTATTCATTTCAAATTTAGAGTGGAAAGGTAGCAGAATTTAGTTTTGTGTCCAAAAATCATAAAATAATAAAAATTGCACACCTACATGTGAGTGCAAAATGTTGAAAATATGCGATTATAAAACCCCAAATGTTAGAGGTGTTAGTAAAGACAGATATTATGATAGAATTATTGAGTTTGCTTGCTTTAATTTTTGTATCACAAATATTGTAGATATTCCCTGTCAATGAGTCATGCTAGACTTAGTCTGAGAAGTGAAATTACAGTTGAAGATGGTTTAATGGCTATTTGGATCTATGAAGAGTCCTTAACAGAAAGATTAGGTACATAAAGTGGGCTAAGTAATAAGGAAATATTATAGGAACCGATAACAGTGTTAAAAAATGAAAGTCTTTCTAGAACCTTACTTGAATTGAAATGAAATAAACAGAGGTAGTCCTCATATCAGACAACATCATTTAAGGAAAAAAAGGGATTATGTAATATGATTTTTTTATAAAATTCCTGGAACTCTTATGATACTTTCATAAAAAAAAAGGATATTCACAAAAAAATGCTTGACAATTTTTTTTCAAGAGTATAGTGCAATTTGATATATGATAACTATGAAAGCTTTTTTTGGTGCAAATCTGAACATTCTTTTCATGATAATTTACTTTTCATTATGATCGGTCAAAAAAATTCATTTGAAAACCAGCCTGATATTCATATAACCATAGAGGGGGACCTCTGTGGTCGAGTGGTTTAAGTACTAAGTAGTTACTACTGTAATCACTAGCCATTCAACACTAGGGTTGTGAGTTCAAACCCCACTCGGGTGGTTAATTGAATAGGATTCTTAGTTTTCCTATCGACGGTCATGGTTTTTCTCCGGGCACTTCAGCTTCCTCCACCAATAAAAACTGGCTGTCACAAAAGAAGCCCAAAAGCGGTGCTTAAAAGTGGCGTTAAAACACCTAAAATTAAATAAATAAATATAACCATAGATTAACTTAATAAATATGCAGGCATCTATTGTATAAGGATACATGTTTTCCAAATCAACATGTTATCATTGTCAACTAATTCAGATAAAAAAGAGTATAAAGAGAAGTGGGACGAGACCATAATTGTCGTCCCTTGATTTTCGTTGTTCACGAATATAGTCCCTAGTGTTGACAGTGGGTTACTTGCCATTAATTTTTATACCCCTTCCAAATTTAAGTCTCCATGTTTAATGCCTCAAATTGCAAGTAGGGGGTGAAATTACACTGTAAAAAAATTGGGTCCAGAATTTTAATGGAAAGTAGTGATTTGGTTCAGCTGAAAAAGGTACGCCAACCATTACAGAATGTTAATGAATTGTTACATGCACGTGAAAATATCACGCAAGATGAAAATTCTGTCAAATCACTTTTACATCAACTATTAGATAAAACCGACAGTTTATTTGAACTCGTTAAATCAATAGACAAACAATGTATAGAAGACAAACAAGATTTCCAAAATAAGATCGATCAAGTCAACGATAGGATTACCGCTTTTTCAAAAAAAATGTGTACTATTGACGAACACCAGACACAACATTTATATGACATTGAAAACAGTGTCAAGTTGGTTAAAGTTGACCAGGACAAAAATTTTAGTCACGTTCATAACAAAATACAAAGCCTCGCCGATAGAGTAAAAGATTTACCAAGCCGTACACAGTACAACGCCAAAAACTTTGAAGTGGAAAAATCAAATGAAAATATAGATTATCGTAGTTTTAACTGCAACACAGCCAATACATCAAAGACATATATAGATCAATCACATACAACAATAAGAAACACTCAAATATTTCCAGAGGAACGGAAAGAAAAAACATTGATAATAGGAAGTTCCATAATTAAAGGCATCGATGCAAACAAAGTTGGAAAAGATGTTCACATACGAACAAATAGAGGCGCAACAGTACCAACATTAACAGAAAAGATTAAAAAATCTAATATACAACATTACAAAAGTATTATTTTAGTTGTTGGTGGAAATGATGCCTCGTCAAGGATACATCCAGAAGCTTTCAAAGAAAAATATGATGATATGATAAAAACTGTCAAATCGATAAACCCAGGAATAAACATTGCTGTATCTGAGATTTGTCCAAGACGGAATGTTGATACAGAAATTTATAATGCAATATTACACAGGGTTTCTACTGAACATAAGTTAAAAATCATCAAACAAACAGATGCATTTGTCTCCAGAGGCGGCGATCTCGTTTCTTCTTACTACCACCGTGATGGAATACACCTCACTAATCAGGGTACAATTCTTTTACTTAGAAACATAAACAAAGTTGTAAACATTTTCAACCAAACAACTATTTCTCAGTCCAATAATGAAAGTATTGAACAGCATGGTAAAAGACAAACCATTGCAAATACATTCAATGGTATCTGCTTTAATTGTGGCTTTTATGGTCATCATTGTAAAGACTGTCACACACTTTAGGATAAATCTGATGTATTTCAATTTGTAGACAAAGTATCAAATCATAGTAAATCATTACTACTTCATAACAATTTCGATATACTTCTTAATTTATGTCCAAATTGTAATACATCAAAATGTATATGTACTCAAAAATGTATGTCTGTAGCTGAGAATTTTAAAAACCAAAGTTCTACAGAAAATTGTCAAAAATCAGAAAATGGTAAATATGCTAATAGCCTCAGCTCAAAACCTAATTGTAATAGAAACAAACATTATCAAAAAAACTGTCTTAATCTAAAATGTAAAGGTTTCAATGCTGTATGCCTTAATGTTAGACATATTTTATCTAAATTTGACGAGTTAAAAAATATAATTACTATAAATAACAAATATTTAGATTTATTTGGATTAGTTGAAACATTCTTAAAACCTGACATTAACAATGAACAATGTAAAGTGCCGGGATACAAAATTTTCAGAAAAGATCGCCAGTGTAAGGATGGTGGTGGCATATTGGTTTATGTCAAAGATTCTATTGCAGTTAAAAATCGTTCTGATTTATCCATTAATACATTAGAAACTTTATGGTTAGAGGTAGAATTTCCAAAATCTAAACCTTTCTTCATTTGTACTATTTATAGACCACCAAATTCCCCTCAATCCTGGATAGATCTTTTTGAGGAAGAATTTAATGCAGCTCTTTCAGAAAACAAAGAGATAATTTTAATGGGGGACTTTAATATTGACTTGATTAAAATTGAGAATAAAAAATGGATCAATTTCATAAACAATTTTAATCTTCAACAACAAATTCGCACTGCAACACGTATTTGTGACAAATCTGAAACTCTAATTGATCATATTTACACTACTAATCCTGAAAATATTGTCCATTGTCATGTACCTTCATATGCTTTAAGTGACCACTATCCTGTATGCTTAAATAGAAAAATCAATATAAAGATAAAAAAAGAAAATCATATCGAAATAAAGTATAGGTGTTTCAAAAAATTTAATGAAGATGCCTTTTGTACAGACTTACATCAAACCCCTTTTCATATTGTTGAAATGGAAGATGATATTGATATTGCTGTCGACAAATGGTATGAACTTTTTAATCAAGTTATAAACAAGCATGCACCAATGAAAACTAAAAGAGTAAAAACATTTAAACAAGCCGAATGGTTTAATGAAGAAATTAAAAACTCCATTCAATATAGGAATATGTATCATTCAAAAAAAGATTGGATAAACTTTAAAAAGTGGCGTAATAAAACAACGTCGTTAATATTTAATGCAAAAAAGGAATATTACCAAAACGCCATAACTAGTTCCAAAAATAGTAAAGAACTTTGGAATCATATTAAAGAGTTAAATCCAAAAGAGGATAATATTTTTCCACCTAAAATGCAGTATGAAAATCAAACGGTTTATAACAACCAAGATATTGTAAATACTCTTAATGTTCATTTTTCATCCGTAGCTGAAAAACTTATTGGAAATAATACTTCAGATATGGATTTTTCTATGCTACAAAATTTTACTAGTGAAAAATTAAAGAAAACTGAAAATTTTCATTTAAAACTCATTTCCATTGGAGAGGTGTGTTCTCAACTAAAACATCTTAATATTAATAAATCCGCAGGTTTAGATGGAATAGGTCCCAAATTTTTAAAGCTAAGTGCAGAAATAATATCCCCATCACTAACTTTTTTAATAAACAAAAGTATAACTTCAAATCGTTTTCCGCAAAAATTAAAACTTGCAAGAGTAACTGCTATACATAAAGGAGGACCAAGAGATATTCCCTCAAATTATCGTCCAATTTCTATTTTGAATACCATATCTAAAATTTTCGAAAGACATGTATGTACACAGTTATATGAATTCCTTAACAATAAAAAATTGTTACATATCGCCCAGTCAGGTTTCAGACAAGGTCATTCCTGCCAAACAGCGCTAACTAAACTAATTGACGAATGGTTAAAATATTTAGATAATGGAGAAATAGTTGGTACAGTGTTTTTAGATTTCAGTAAGGCTTTTGACCTTATAAACCATGCCATACTTCTAGAAAAGTTAAAATTTTATCATATCGGAAAACATATGATAGATTGGATAAAATCGTATTTGTCTGACAGACAACAAGAAGTCCAATACGCAAACATTAAATCTGATAAATCGTTTGTAAAGTATGGAGTGCCTCAAGGTTCTATTTTAGGTCCGCTGTTATTTTTAATATATATAAATGATTTACCACTTCATGTTAAACAATCCAATATGGATTTATATGCTGATGATTCAACATTGCATTTTCATGATAAAAACATTGAAAAAATAAACAGCATATTGCAAAATGATTTAAATGCTATACAATCTTGGTGTAACAATAACAGTATGAAAATCAATGCACAAAAAACTAAGTGTATGAAATTGGGTTCAAAACAAAAACTTAAACAACTATCAGAATTATGTATTACCGTCAACGAAACATGTATTGAGAATGTCCATTCTTTCAAATTACTTGGAATAGACATTGATGAAAATTTAAGCTGGGAAGATCATGTTGATCGTATATGTAAAATTATCTCATCTAAAGTATCACTTTTATATAAAATTAAAGTATATTTGCCAATACACACAAGGCAACTATTTTATAATGCATATATTCTACCATATATAGACTATTGTAGTTCAGTTTGGGGAAATTTATTACAAAAAGATTCAGATAGAATCATAAAACTTCAAAAAAGAGTAGCAAGAATTATACTGGAATGCGATATTTCTATTCCATCTAATTTCATGTTTTCTTCTTTAAAATGGCTATCTTTTACCAAAAGAATAAAATACCAACAATCAATTCTAATGTATAAAATTGTAAATGGGCTAACACCTGATTACTTAGCAATACTAAATATTGATGATGTGCAACGCCACAACTTACGATCTGTCTCTAATAATGATCTTTTTGTTCCAAGACCAAATACAAATTTTTATAAAAAATCTTTTCATTATTCTGCAACCAAAGTATGGAATAATTTACCACTCGAAATAAAAAAATGTCCTAATGTGGAATTATTCAAGAAACATAGTTATAATCATTTTCTTGAAAATTATATGCAAGTCAACTAATTTGTTTTCCTTTAACAAAACTATATCAAATATTGTCATTTATTACCCTTTGTATATTTCAATGATTGAATTGTGTATATACTAGTAATATATATTGTAAATTAATGTATGAATGTATGAATGTTAACTGTATGCATGTATTTTGTTTGAGGGCCTCAATGAAAATTAGACTATTTCTAATTGAGTTACCCTCTTTAAATAAAGAATTTATTATTATATTATTATTATTATTATGTTAAAAATTAGCACTTCGGAAGCTGTCAAAAGATTTCAAGACGCCCTCAACATAAAATTGTCCATATTTTGAGTTAGAGCCGATGAAGTTTTCTATAATTTTGAAATAATTTGTCTCAAAAGTAGTACAACACACTGTAAAAATTTCATTGAGAAAGCGCAGGTTGGATTTTTTTAATTTTCATTTATGTTCTAAAAGAAATGCACTACAAATTAATTGTGGTCTTCGGACCAAGTTTCTGTCAGATATGTCAGATCCAAAATATATATACAAATGCAGTACAATGTACCATTAGACTAGTTTAAAGGCTTCATTGAACTTAGATTGGTAAACATCACCCAAATGTACTCATTGGATAAGGGAGTTTTATTTTGACTAACACAGGAATAACAAATTAGGGTACAAGGTTTTTCAAATGTCTTGTCTGTCTGTCAGTCCACACAATGACAATCTACTTACAGAAAACAATCATTTAAATTGTTTGCACCTTTGACTGAAATCCTAACCTTGAAAATTTTCCAATCTGTTTGGCTCTGAGTGCTTCAAAAACAACTCCATGAGAGAGGAAACCACATTCATCTGGTTTGTTTTCTATTTTTATACCCATGTAAATTTAAGAAGAGACCCTAAAATGGCAACAAACTATACAAACAATTTTGGTGGTTAGAATATTACCAGATTCTGAATTCCAAACTAAATATTTTGATGGGTACTGAAATAGTTGCAGTTACAAAGTTGTAAAAATTGACAGGAAGAAAACTGTGAAGCATATCTTAGCTGTAATTCAGTATGAATGCAAAAATTAAACAAAATTCTTTTGTTTAATTGTTAAAAGAAATTCTTAGGTTAATTGTAAAAAGAAATACTTAATTTAATAGTAAAAATAAATACTGAAATTAAAAGTAAAAATAAAAACTTATTTATTAATAGTAAAAAGAAATACTTATTTTGATAGTAAAAAGAAAAATGTATGGATAGCCTAATGAAAAACAATATTTGAGGTAAATTGCATGTTTTGAATTGTCAAGTATTTACAAAAGTGTCTCAAATTTAGTTGTTTTGTGACAATTTGCTAGCAAAATGTTTTCTTCAATATAATCGAAAGTCTATAGTTAATGATTTTTACCTAAACGAAATATTTTTTATTATGCCCCAGTCGTAGCAGAGGGGTCATTAAGTTTTACCCTTGTACGTCCCAAAGTTGGTTTCTGTTTTCTTACTTTAGTTTGCCTCAACCAAATGTCATACACAATGCTTATTTCAACAAAACACAGAGTTTGAATTTTGGTGGTGTCACTTTCACCGTTCTAGAGTTATGCCCCTTTAAAAATGGGAAAATTGCTGAATTTTTCATTTCCTTTCTCTAACTTTAGTTTGCCTCAACCAAACGTTATGGAAGTTATTCACAATGCTAATTACCACAAAATACAGATCTAGTTTGAAATTTAGTGGTGTCGCATTAACCATTCCAGTGATATGCCCCTTTACAAATGGAAATATTACTGATTTTTTTCGTTTCCTTTCTCTTACTTTAGTTTGCCTCAACCAAATGTTAAAAAACTTATACACAATTCTTAATAACACTAAACGCAGATCAAGATGGAATTTTTGTGGTAACACTTCTACTGTTCTAGAGTTATGCCCCTTTACAAATAGAAAAACTGCTGAATTTTTGTTCTGTTCTCTAAATTAAGTTGGCCTCAACCCAATGTCATGAAACTTATACACAATACTTATTACCACAAAACTCCAATCAAGTACAAATTTTGGTAGCATCACTTTGAACCTTCTTCTGTTTTGTCACTTTATAACTTTATATGATATGCATGCGGGGACATCATCTGTGTCCTATGGACACATTTCCCATTTGGTCCGAGACCACAATTATTTCGTAGTGCATTTCTTTTAGAACATAAATGAAAATTTAAAAAATCCCACCTTCGCTTTCTCAATGAAATTTTTACAGTGTGTTGTACTACTTTTGAGACAAATTATATCAAAATTATAGAAAACTTCATCAGCTCTAAATCAAAATACGAACAATTTTATGTTGAGGGCGTCTTGAAATCTTTTGACAGCTTCCGAAGTGCTAATTTTTAACTTTTTTCAGCTGAACCTAATCACTACTTTCCTTTAAAATTCTAGACCCAATTTTTTTTACAGTGTAATTTCACCCCTGAACTTGCAATTTGAGGCATTAAACAAGGAGAAATAAATTTGGAAGGGGTATAAAAATTAATGGCAAGTAACCCACTGTCAACACAAGGGACTATATTCGTGAACATCGAAAAATCAAGGGACAACAATTGTGGTCCAGGACCATTTATTAATTATATTCTGAAACAGTTAATAAAAAGGGTACCAGTTACTAAGGTTGTACAAAACTCATTTAAGTTGTGATTGCCAATGAAGCTCTTTTTCTGAAGACCAAACAACTGCATGTCACTGTATACCTTTTAACTATGAGTAAAACATACTTTATGAATCCATACCATAAAAGGCCCATGTATGCAGACATGTGACAGAGTTGTCGCCACAGGACTGGAGATTTGGAAATTTTCAGGTGACATTTTTATCGAAGTATGCAATCTCTGCTTGAGCTACATTGTCAATTTTGGTACCACTACTGAACAGTGGTGTTGAATGGATATAGTTGTGACCTTTCTTGTGGGTAGCTGTCTCCATATGTATGGTAAAGTCATTAGGGTCACCATAGTCAGCTTTGCAAGAAGTGTGGTAGGCATAAATATATTTGAGTTCATAAAGACATTTGTCTTTGAGGTTCAGTAATATAACTGTTCAATGTTTTCAACAGCATCAAATTAAAGTTAAATTTATACAACTTAATCTTTGTCAGTATTCCACTTTTAATCATCCAGGCTTGTGTCTTAAACTTGCTAGTTGATCACCAGGTAATAGCCAATACTATTTAATTGCAGTATATACAGTCTTATCCTTAACACCTTCATTGATTACTCGAGGCTAATTACCTATTTACCTTTTGACACAAAAACAATAACAGGAAATGGGGAAGGTCTATTAACAGGACAGATAAAACCAGGACAGTTATTTTCGATACGTTTTTATCTGTAACTTTTGTTTTACTTAACATATTGTTAAAATTTAAATTGTATAATAAAGAACAGGGTATTTACTTATATTATTTGTAAAAAATATAAAAATAAATGATAAGTAAGTTAAAAAAAAATCTGCCAGGACAGTTTAATTTTAAGAAAAAAATGGCTGAAATTGCAGAGAAAAGTTTACTTATAATTGAAATATTTTCTACAAAACAACTGTCTGGCATAATATTTTTGTACAATTATAAAGTTTATGAAATATTCATTCTAAAAATCTATAATTTAGTATTTTTTTCATTTTCTAAAGGTAAAAAAATCTGCCAGGACAGTAACCTTTCACGTTGGAAATTTTGTTGAAATTATTTCAAAATCAAAATACAAAGTCAAATATCTTCCTCAAAATAAATGTCTGGTAAACAAATGTTAGTTCATTGAAAAGTTTAGAATATAAGCTTTATGAAAATATAAAATTATATGAACTTTTATGTCATTAACACCAAAAAAATCTGCCAGGACAGTAGCCTACTCCGTTAAATTTTAAGAAAAAAATGGCTGAAATAGTCGAGAAAAGTTTACATATAATTGTTATATTT
Organism: Mytilus galloprovincialis; assembly: GCF_965363235.1. Lineage (NCBI taxonomy): Eukaryota > Metazoa > Mollusca > Bivalvia > Mytilida > Mytilidae > Mytilus > Mytilus galloprovincialis. The sequence continues at coordinate 73,169,421 of NC_134845.1, read as the reverse complement.
CTTCACCACAATTGTCTAGCAGAATATTTTTGTACGATTATAAAGATTATGGAATAATCTTTCTAAAAACCTATGATTTAATATTTTCTTCGTCTTTTAAAGGTAAAAAAATCTGCCAGGACAGTAGCCTTTTACGTTAGAAATTTTGTTGAATTTAGTTCAAAATCAAAATATAAAGTTCAATATCTTCTTCAAAATAAATGTCCGGTAAACAAATTTTAGTTCATTGAAAAGTTTAGAACATAAGCTATAAGAAAATATAAAATTATATGAACATTATTTCATCAACGACAAAAAAATCTGCCAGGACAGTTGCCTACTCCGTTAAATTTTAAGAAAAAAATGGCTGAAATAGTCGAGAAAAGTTTACATATAATTGTTATATTTCTTCACAACAATTGTCTAGCAGAATATTTTTGTACGATTATAAAGATTATGGAATAATCTTTCTAAAAACCTATGATTTAATATTTTCTTCGTCTTTTAAAGGTAAAAAAATCTGCCAGGACAGTAGCCTTTTACGTTAGAAATTTTGTTGAATTTAGTTCAAAATCAAAATATAAAGTTCAATATCTTCTTCTAAATAAATGTCCGGTAAACAAATTTTAGTTCATTGAAAAGTTTAGAACATAAGCTTTAAGAAAATATAAAATTATATGAACATTATTTCATCAACGACAAATAAATCTGCCAGTACAGTAGCCTACTCCGTTAAATTTTAAGAAAAAAATGGCTGAAATAGTCGAGAAAAGTTTACATATAATTGTTATATTTCTTCACAACAATTGTCTAGCAGAATATTTTTGTACGATTATAAAGATTATGGAATAATCTTTCTAAAAACCTATGATTTAATATTTTCTTCGTCTTTTAAAGGTAAAAAAATCTGCCAGGACAGTAGCCTTTTACGTTAGAAATTTTGTTGAATTTAGTTCAAAATCAAAATATAAAGTTCAATATCTTCTTCAAAATTAATGTCCGGTAAACAAATTTTAGTTCATTGAAAAGTTTAGAACATAAGCTTTAAGAAAATATAAAATTATATGAACATTATTTCTTCAACGACAAAAAAATCTGTCAGGACAATAGCCCACTCCGTTTGAATTATCAGCTGGACTTTAGCCTACTATGCTACATGTTTTATTAATGGCAGAAAAAAAATGTTTTTAATCATAAAAAAAAATGTATATTTATTAACTTATCTGGCATTCTTTTTTGAAATGATAATTAGGACTTAATTATTAAAAAAAAACTATAAATTAAAAACAAATTTGCTAGGACAGTACTATTACATAGGAACAAGTGAAGAATTCTGAAAATTTTTTTTTTATTCTATTCAAAGTTTTCAGTTTGAAAATCCGTGATAGAGTCATCAAAGTGATTATTTTTAGAAAACATAATTACATTGGTGTGGTTATTTAAACATTATTTGTTGATTTAATTCGATCTCTTTTCATTGTATCACAGGCAGAAGACATATATCAGAATTATGTTTTGACAGTAATAAAAACTTCAAAGTCACTGATTGGTGTCAAATACTCAAAAGATGTTTATTCACTAATAAGTAATTTGTTTAGAGCACAGGAAAGTGTCACCTTTTGTTTATCCCTTACATAAAAAAGAGTTTCCAAATATTGCATTTTTTTAACTCATTTCTGCCATTTACACCCTTACATGTTTTCTAATGAATCAAATTTGCCTTGCACAGTCACAATTAAGTACATTCCAACATAGTTTACCTTTTCCAAAAAAAAATCACAAGATATTCTATACTAGTTCTAGTTGTTCTACATGTATCCCACCTGAAAAACTTGTAAAAACAAAATTAAACAGCATTTGGTATTGCGAACATCCCACAATTTATTGCATTAAATTTTATCTTTAAATATAAAATCCATTAGTTTTCCTCAAATTAAAGCTAAATATCTTCTTTACCACACGCTCGTTTTACGGTTGACATGACAGAATATACAAATACACAGTTTCGATGACAGATCGTTAAGCTTAGCACGTGCCAACTAAATATTTAGCTATAAGACGACTCATGGGCTGCTTTTTAAGGAATTCTTCTATTATCAAATGACTTTTTTTTTTTTAAATTTCCCAAAATTTAATGCTAAAACTTTCCAACAATTATAACAACAACAATAATATTTTTAAAATAATGATAAAAAAATAATAATCTATTGAACTTTTGATTTTGATTTGAAACAAATTTGTCCACAAGTTAAGACAGAATAAGTTACTGTCCTGGCAAATTTTTTAATTCACTTTTTTTTTTAAATTATGATTGTGGCTAGCTTTTACTTTATTGTAGTATCAAAATTGTAATTCAGACAATCGCAAAACAGAAACTATTCCAATATTATATTTAAAAACTACGTTGTTAATTTCTGCAATTTATACAGAAATTTAACGGAGTAGGCTACTGTCCTGGCATATTTTTTTGGCGTTAAGGAAATAAATGTCCATATCATTTTATATTTTCATCAAGCTTATATTTCAAACTTTTCAATGATTTAAAATTTGTTTACAAGACTTTTATTTTGAAGAAGATATTTAACTTTATATTTTGATTTTGAAATAATTTCAACAAAATTTCTTACGTGAAAGGCTACTGTCCTGGCAGATTTTTTTACCTTTAAAAGAGGCAAAAAATATTAAATCATAGATTTTTAGAAATATTATTCCATAATCTTAATTATCGTACAAAAATATTATGCCAGACAGTTGTTCTGAAGAAAATATAACAATTATAGGTAAACTTTTCTCGACAATTTCAGCCATTTTTTCTTACAATTTAACGGAGTAAGCTACTGTCCTGGCAGATTTTTTTGGTGTTAATGACATAAAAGTTCATATAATTTTATATTTTCATAAAGCTTATATTCTAAACTTTTCAATGAACTAACATTTGTTTACCAGACATTTATTTTGAAGAAGATATTTAACTTTGTATTTTGATTTTGAAATAATTTCAACAAAAATTCCAATGTGAAAGGCTACTGTCCTGGCAGATTTTTTTACCTTTAAAAGATGAAAAAAATACTAAATTATAGATTTTTAGAATGAATATTTCATAAACTTTATAATCATACAAAAATATTCTGCCAGACAGTTGTTTTGTAGAAAATATTTCAATTATATGCCAGACAGTTGTTTTGTAGAAAATATTTCAATTATAAGTAAACTTTTCTCTGCAATTTCAGCCATTTTTTTTCTTAAAATTAAACTGTCCTGGCAGATTTTTTTTAACTTACTTATTTTTTATTTTTATATTTTTACAAATAATATAAGTAAATACCCTGTTCTTTATTATACAATTTAAATTTTAACAATATGTTGAGTAAAACAAAAGTTACAGATAAAAACGTATCGAAAATAATTGTCCTGGTTTTATCTGTCCTGTTAATAGACCTTCCCCAGGAAATGGTAACTTCCGTTTTTCTCGGACTTTTACTATATCAATTTTGAGTTTCTCTGTCATTATCAATTTTGTAAACAAAAATGTCTACTGAAAATCTTTCATTGACATTTTCAAAAAAGTGGAAGATTTCAAATTTTAACAGGAGGGACGGAAGAGGGTCTGAAAAGCGGGAGTTAAAATCTCGATTTTGACTTCCGCTTGAAGAATCACATGTATGTGTATGACAAAATGTAAATTAATTCAAAAGTGAAAACCAGCACCTCACCAATACAACAAAGAACAAATAAACAAATGTGTTTTACAGCAACCAACAAAACCAACAATTGAATCACAGGTTCCAGGCTTGAGGACAGAAAAAAAACCCAACTGAATCACCTAAGCCAGGAACAAAAAGAACGTTCAAACATGTTTCTGAGTCTAAAACCTTCTAAATTGGGACAGTGACATGTAATAGTCTAGTCAATCTAGCATACATTTGACATTAACCTTGAAGTAATTGCAACAGAAGATTTTAAAGTTTTAATCTTTAGCAGTTTACCCCAAATATACATAGAAAAAAGTCCCATAAAATCTAACTAGAGGAAAACTAAAAAATCACGATATGAAAATTTCTATGGAGATTTGCATTGATATGGGAGATAACTCTGCAACAAGGCAGAAATATCAATAAAAATTGATACAAAATTATAACTTTACCGCTTCTATTCAAAAGAATGTATTGATTCTTGATATTTTAGCCGTCTTTATAGTATAACAAACAACTCTTAAGGTGTTTTCATATGTTTTATCGTTTTCATAATTCATAAGTTGACCATTTATTAGATTTTTCAGCATGTTAAGGAGGTTTGGAATAAGTGTCAAATGTTCAGACTTCTTGATGTTTTTCCATATGATAAAAGGTAAAATATTTGGCCCCATAACACCTATTTATATTTTAGCATAAGACTTCATAGCTCATAAAAGGTCATTTGAAAAAATGTAAGCAGATTCTTGATTTTTTTTAACTTGAGACCTAATTAATACCAATGTAAGTATAAGGTAAAAATCCAAGTCAGCCTTTTCCCGCCATATTTTATAAATCAAATATCTCTTAAAAGGACCTATCAATATTTTTTAGCTTATTTTGATCCTCAACTAATATTCTTTCAGCTTATGAATTTCAAATTCTTGAATTATTTAATTTTACCTTAGATCACCTAATTATATATATATATATACGTACATCCATCAGGTAAAAAATCTCAGATTGAATAAAAGTTATTAAGCAGATAGTCTTCTTTTTGTGGTTTAAAGTTTTTTTAAACAAGGTAGCTGCTGAACAAATATAATTTACAGATATAAACAATACCAAATATTCACATTCAAAATGGTCACAAAGCCATAAATTTGCAATTTCTTTAATGAAAAGTTTTTAAAAAAATGAAAAAATACCCATAACATTTCGTTTTTTACATTTCATGATCAGAAGATTGTATATTATAGTCGAATACAAACTTAAAACCCCATCAAAGTATGATATTTTACAGTAATTTTAAGAAAATCAACCCAAAACTGACAAAAAAGACTAATTTCTGCAGAGTTATCTCCATGCTGATTTTGAGTTTTCCTCAAGTTAGATTTTATGGGACTTTTTCTGTGTATATTTTAGGCTTAATGCTATATAGATTAGAACTAAAACATTTTCTGTTGCAATTAGTTTGAGGTTCAAACTTAGTTTGACTGGACTATAATGGCAATCTGTAAAATCAGTTGTAAAGAGCTGATGTGTATAAGATTTTAATAGATTTATTTTTATTATAGGTCATTCATTACTGAGTCTTCAGCCCTGCCCACATGTTCAGCATGACAATAAACACCAGTACTTTGGAAAAGAGGTTTGTATGTTTAGTGATTGTTACAAACATTTCTGTGTAAATGAATCCTTATAATTGTCACATCCATCGATATCAAGAGTGTTAATGTATCCTTATAATGGTCATTTCAATCAAGAGTGTTAATGAATCCTTATAATGGTCGTATCCATCAACAGTGTTAATGAATCCTTATAATGGTCATATCAATCAAGAGTGTTAATGAATCCTTATAATGGTCATATCAATCAAGAGTGTTAATGAATCCTTATAATGGTCATATCAATCAAGAGTGTTAATGAATCCTTATAATGGTCATATCAATCAAGAGTGTTAATGAATCCTTATAATGGTCATATCAATCAAGAGTGTTAATGAATCCTTATAATGGTCATATCCATCAAAGGATTCATTTACACTCTTAATGAATATGACATTTATAAGGAAAAATTAACACTCTTATAAATGAATATGACATTAATAAGGATACATTAACGCTCTTGATTGATATGACCATAATAAGGATTCAAAACATTCTTGATGGATAAGGTTACATTAACACTCTTGGTGGATATGACCATAATCTCCCAATTGATACGATATTCCCGTGCTTGCATTTCCTATCATGATTTTCTTGATAGAGGGTTGCTGCTCACAAGGAAGCTATTAAACCAAGAGTTCCAAATGGTGAAGTTGAAATCATCCCTTCGTAAATTTTACGGATGCCATCACAAGTTGGTTGAACGTTATGGAATAACCGTATCACAAATGATATCATTATGTTCCTTACGTCGTAACTACAATCCCCTTCCCTTTCCTGAATGTGACCTACCGAATTAGACTATTTACCGGATTTGTTATCACATAAGCAACACGACAGGTGCCACATGTGGAGCAGGATCTGCTTACCCTTCCGGAGCACCTGAGATCACCCCTAGTTTTTTGGTGGGGTTCGTGTTGTTTATTCTTTAGTTTTCTATGTTGTGTCGTTTGTGCTGTTGTTTGTTTGTCTTTTTCATTTTTAGCCATGGCGTTGTCCGTTTGTTTTAGATTTATGAGTTTGACTGTCCCTTTAATATCTTTCGTCCCTTTTTCATAAGGAAACATAAACTCTCCTGATGGATATGACATTTATAAGGATACATTAACACTCTTGATGGATATGACCATTATATGGATTCATTAACACTCTTGATGGATATGATATTGACCATTAAATAAAGGCAACAGTAGTATACCAATGTTCAATCTCATAAATCCATGGACAAAAAACAAAATCGGGGTAACAAACTAAAACTGAGGGAAACGCATTAAATATAAGAGGAGAACAACGACACAACACTACAATGTAACACACACAGAAACGGACCAAGCAACAGACAAAATCCCACGAGAATAACAAATATAACATTAACACTCTTGATTGAAATGACCATTATAAGGATATATTAACACTCTTGAAGGATATGACCATTATAAGGATTCATTAACACTCTTTATGAATATGACATTTATAAGGATACATTAACACTCTTGATTGATATGACCATTATAAAGACTCCTTAACACTCTTGATGGATATGACCATTATAAAGACTCCTTAACACTCTTGAAGGATATGACCATTATAAGGATACATTAACACTCTAGGTGGATACGACCATTATAAGGATTCATTAACACTCTTGATGGATATGATATTGACCATTAACACTCTTGATGGATATGACCATTATAAGGAAGTATTAACACTCTTGATGGATATGACCATTATAAGGATACATAATGGTCATATCAATCAAGAGTGTTAATGTATCCTTATAATGGTCATATCAATCAAGAGTGTTAATGAATCCTTATAATGGTCATATCAATCAAGAGTGTTAATGAATCCTTATAATGGTCATATCAATCAAGAGTGTTAATGAATCCTTATAATGGTCATATCAATCAAGAGTGTTAATGTATCCTTATAATGGTCATATCAATCAAGAGTGTTAATGAATCCTTATAATGGTCATATCAATCAAGAGTGTTAATGTATCCTTATAATGTTTTATCTCCATCAAGAGCTATTAGTACTTTGTAAGTGTTTAGCTCACCTGGCCTGAAGGTCACTTGGCGTCAGGCATCCGTTGTCGTTAACTTTTACAAAAATCTTCTCCTCTGACACTACTGGGCCAAATTTAACCAAACTTGTCCACAATCATCATAAGGGTATCTAGTTTTAAAAATGTGTCCAATGACCCCGCCAGCTAACCAAGATGGGGGATATGTCTAAAAATAAAACATAGGGTAAAATGCAGTTTTTCTGCCCCACCTACGATAGTAGAGGGGCATTATGTTTTCTGGTCTGTGCGTCCGTTCGTCCGTCCGTTCGTCCGTCCGTCTGTTCGTTCGTCCGTCTGTCCCGCTTCAGGTTAAAGTTTTTGGTCAAGGTAGTTTTTGATGAAGTTGAAATCCAATCAACTTGAAACTTAGTACACATGTTCCTTATGATATGATCTTTCTAATTTTAAAGCCAAATTAAACTTTTGACCCCAATTTCACGGTCCACTGAACATAGAAAATGAAAGTGCATGTTTCAGGTTAAAGTTTTTGGTCAAGGTAGTTTTTGATGAAGTTGAAGTCCAGTCAACTTGAAACTTAGTACACATGTTCCTTATGATATGATCTTTCTAATTTTAAAGCCAAATTAAACTTTTGACCCCAATTTCACGGTCCACTGAACATAGAAAATGAAAGTGCATGTTTCAGGTTAAAGTTTTTGGTCAAGGTAGTTTTTGATGAAGTTGAAGTCCAGTCAACTTGAAACTTAGTACACATGTTCCTTATGATATGATCTTTCTAATTTTAAAGCCAAATTAAACTTTTGACCCCAATTTCACGGTCCACTGAACATAGAAAATGAAAGTGCATGTTTCAGGTTAAAGTTTTTGGTCAAGGTAGTTTTTGATGAAGTTGAAGTCCAATCAACTTGAAACTTAGTACACATGTTCCCTATGATATTATCTTTCTAATTTTAATGCCTAATTATATTTTTTATCCAATTTCGTGGTCCATTGAACATGGAAAATGATAGTGCGAGTGGGGCATCCGTGTACTTTGGACACATTCTTGTTGGCTCTGAAACCAAAGCATTTTGAGCAAATCTGATGATAGGTGATATAGTCAATTTTAAACAATTTTCATAAATTTATTAAATTTTTGTAAATTTTTTCAAAATATTTCCCACTGTAACTAGGCCAAGTTCATTATAGATAGAAATAATTGTAAGCAGCAAGAATGTTCAGTTAAGTAAAATCTACAAAGACATCACCATCACTAAAACACAATTTGTCAGGACTCCATCTGTGTCCTTTGTTTAATATGCACATAGACCAAGGTGAGTGACACAGGCTTTTTAGAGCATCTAGTTTAAATTGTCTGATACATTGCTGATATAAACCTTAATAAAATTTTGATTAAAATCAGGCAAAATTTTGACTTTTGCTCGCAATGCAATATTTCAATTAATAAATATTTTCAAGGGACCATTCTCTTTTTAAAATATAAATCAGCACTAATTTTTAGAAAACAAAGTTTTGTGTCATATATATTTATGTATTTGTGGGTGGTCGCAGAGGCATTGTCCATAGACAATTACTTAAGTTTAAGTGAATGAATCTCTATGAAATTTTACAGGGAGGTTTAATACCATAAAAGAAAATTTGGGATTGATTTTGGAGGTTATAGTACCAACAGTTCAAAAATTAAGGGACAAAAACAAGCATGTTTGTTGTTTCCTGACAATAACTTGTGTGTTCGTGTATGGATCTTTGAAGGTTCCATATCACAAAAGGAAGGCTGAGATTCAATTTAGGGGTAATTGCCCTAAACGTTTAGGAATTAACAGCCAAAAACAAGCATTTTCTAGTTTCCACACAATAACTTGTTTGTAAGTGTATGGATCTCTCTGAAATTGTAATGCAAGATACCATACCACAAATGGAAGGCTGGTATTGAGTTTGGGGGTAATTGCATCAATGATTCAGGAATTAGGGGCCAAAAATGGATGCTTGGATGATGGTCCATCCTATTACAGAAGCCTACAGCTTCTTGGTTAAAGATGAATCTTTAAAGCAAAGAGAATCAATTAAATGAGATAAAAATGGCCACAAATATAAGATTTGAAACATCCACATTTAATGCTGTCATAAAATATTTCAATAATACAAAACTTTCTATAATTGTCTTTATCATAATCACTAAAATGAAAGTTCATCTTTCCATCAACATTATCAAATTCTTCACATTTCCATCATGACATAAAGTTCATTCATATATCCAACACAACACTATCCTGGAAAAATCGACAGCTCTGGTCAATCCACAATGTTACCGGTTTCTGTAAAGAATGGAACTCCTGTAAAATAGTATTTAGGTTGTCATTAAACAGACAAAACAGCATTAATATATTTCTTTTTACATGTCTTAACACCTCTTCTAGCTTCAACCTCTCTTAGATAAAATTTCTTAAATGTTTTTGAAGATTTCCAATTTGCTGTTTTCATAATTGTATCTAGAGTGATACCAGCACTAAAAGCTGCAGATGTAGAGGCGCCTCTGAAAGAATGCGCCTGAAATTTTGTAACATCAATACCAGATGAAGTCAAGACAATTTTTAACCATCGAGCTAAAGTTGAGGTTGATATTTTACGCCATGTTCTAAAAGACACCAGGAGATAATCATCCTTGCGCAATTTTTTGGTAGCCTTCAAATAATATTTTAATGTGTATACTGGGCAAAGTTCTTTTTTCTTGTATGCATCCAGAGTTATGTTCTGGTTAATCCTACCAATTCTGTCTGTTTTTTGTAAATAGTTCATAGTAAAAACGACAGTTTTACTAGATGTTTCCATGTAATTCAAATTCAAATTTGTCAATGTTTGAGCTCTTTGAGCAGTAGTTAAAGCTAATAAGGTTGCAATTTTTAAAGTTAACATCTTGAGACTTAAACTTTCCAGTGGAAATAAAGTTTCTAAATAACGAACAACTTTACCAACATCCCATGTGATGGAATATTTAGGCAAAGGTGGTCTTGCATTAAAAATTCCTTTCATAAATCTGGAAATGAGATTACTATTAATTACTGTATTACAGCCAATAGAACATTTATTCATATTAATGCAACTATAAGATTTGCCATCATCATAGAGTCTAGCGAGAAAATTTAATACTTGTACTTCATTTGGTGAAGTGGTATTGATTTTTTGTGTATTACACCAAAAATACCATTTCCGCCAACTATATTCATATTGTCGCGAGGTAGAGACTCTCCATGACTGAGTGATGATGTTTCTAGCTGATTTTGAAATTCCCTTCTTTTGGAGGGAATGCCTGATACTACACAAGCGACTAGGAATAACTTTCTCATGTTTAGCGGGTGCTTTTGATTGTTGTGTACAAGTCTTAAAAGATCTTGACAAAAAGGGAGAATAACAGGATAATCGACCAAACAATTCAATAACCTTGGAAACCAAGGTTGGGATGGCCATGTTGGAACTATCATTAAAACCATTCTCACCTGTTCCTCTTCTACCTTGTTCAAAATTCTTGCTATGATACTGAAAGGAGGAAAAACATATGGTAAATAATTTTTCCAAGAAAAAGAAAAAGCATCAGAAGCCATAGCATCTGGATCTGGAAACCATGAGACATATTTACTTAACTGTTTATTAAGTCTAGAAGCAAATAAATCAATATTTGGTTGAAAGAAATGCCCACAAATATTTCTGAATATATTTTCTTTCAACTTCCATTTAGAAGAGTCACTTAAATTTCTTGACAATTGATCAGGAGTAATATTATCTTTCCCTGCAATATGGACTGTTGTAATAAAATTGTTTTTATCAGCAGCCCAGAACCATATTTCTCTTACTACTTCCAACAGTGCTACAACACTACCTCCCATGTTATTTATATATTGAACTGCTGTAGAGCTATCAGATTTAATGCAAATATGAGAATTTGAAATGTTTTTTCCTAATGAAAAAAATGCATATTTTATAGCTAAAAGTTCTAATATATTAATGTGTGAAATGCTTTCAGATTTCATCCATCTTCCTTGAGTCTTATTTTTTCCATAAACGGCTCCCCATCCAATTTTAGAAGCGTCAGTTTCAATATACTCAGTAGGAGTACCAAAGCTTATACTTTTCCCTTCATTCCTATCTACATTTTTAATCCACCATAAAATTTCATTTCTCGAATTCTCGGAGAGACTCATGATACCATCATAATTGTCATTGTTTTTGCTCAGAGCTAAATTTTCTCAATATCTAAATATCTATGAAAAATTGGTGCTAATAAAACTGCACATGAAGCTGAAGTAAATAAACCTATTAAAGAACTTACTTCCCTGATAACAGGATTATATAAACTATAGATTTTGTTTACACTTTTCAAAATCTTTTGTATTTTTTCTTCTGTCAGAAACACTTTAAATTGCACAGAATCAATCAAATATCCTAGAAAAATTATTCTCTGTGTTGGAATGAATACTGATTTTTCTTTATTTACTAAGAACCCTAGAGAGTGTAACAGATTTCTCAACATGACAGTATTTTCATAACAAATGTTCTCATAGGGACTATGTAATAATGAATCATCTATGTAGAAAAAAGACCCTACTCCTTGGTTCCTTATATGAGAAAAAAACTACTTTCACAAGTTTTGTAAAAATTCTAGGTGCACTTGCTAACCCAAAACAAAGACAAGTAAATTCATAAATCTGATCTTTCCAAACAAATTTCAAATATTTTCTACATTTTTTGTTCATTGAAATTGAAAAATATGCATCGCATAAATCTATTGATGTAAAATAATCATTCTTGCTAATATTCAAAAGGACAGACTGTAAATTTTCCTGTTTGAAATGAAAATATTTTACATACTGATTCAGACCTTTCAAATTTATTACAGGCCTATATTTCCCATTCTTCTTCTGAACAAGAAAAATATTTGATATAAATTCATCTTTCTCAGGGTTTGAAATTTGTATTGCACTTTTTGACAATAAAATTTGAATTTCATTATCAATTAGTTCTATTTCAGTTTTGTCAAAATTCATAAATTTTTTGGCATAAAAAATTGAACCGGTTTATTCTCAAATTCAATTTCATAACGTTTTGAACTAGATTAAGAATCCATGCAAGGATCGTATGATATTTTTTCCCAATTATGTAAACCAAAACGAATAGACCCAGCCCTCTAATATCTCCTGCCTCTTTGGTTTCTGTAACCAGCTCTCCCTCTGTAGCGGGAGTTTCTCATGCCTCTTTGGCCATAATTGTTGTTTTGGTATCTTCCTCGGCCCCTGTTTATACCTGGGGGGCAACCATAGCTGCAACCCCCTTGTCTCCAGTTTTTTGAAGTAGCTGTATTTACAACTCCCTTCATCTTCTGGGCATCATTAATATCTTTTACTTTCTTGGACACATCATCTCCGAACAAATATTCGGTAACGTCTAAATGTCTTGTACACAGTTGATGGTACTTCTGATCCATATTGTTTTTCAGTGTCATGCGTCTAACATATGATATTTCAAAAAATGCTGCACAAAGCATTGACAGGGCATTATTAATGTTGACCCTCATTTTAGCCACCGTTTTTACTGCATCTGGTTTCGTCAGTGCTTCTGCAGTACGTATTACTGGTACAATGCCAAAACCCAGGATCCTTTGTATGGTCTGAAAGGACAGATCATCACTTCTGGCTTGGCGATTCAATAGATGCCAAATCTCAGGATTAACTTTAGGAGGTGCCAACGACTTGCTATTTGAAGGAACTTTATAATCCTTAGCTATTTCTGTAATAACAGACTTACGATTTGTCACAGCGTTTACAAGAGCAGCGATACTCTTATGTGTTTCATCACCAAACTTGTCATCATCTTCAAAAAATTTTGGTATAGCATAAGCGAACTCTTCCTCGCTGTTTTCCTCTGACTCAACCTCATCATCTGCATTGTTTCCAAAAATGTCATATTGACTAAAATCAACTTCACCTTCACCTTCGTCTTCTTCCGGTGCACTCGCTAATTCATATCTGTCGGCATTACTATTTTGCCTGTCTAACAAAAGTTCTAGTTTAGAATAAATTCTTCTGAATTCATCTTCTCTTTCTTTATCTTTATCTGAAGGTGTTACATTGTTTCCCCGTTTTACGGGAGCTTTTCCCTTCTTGTTCTTGCCGGGTCCCTTACCCGGGCCTCTTTCATTGTTTTGTTTACTTGCGGTAGTTTTCTTTAATTTCTTAACAGTTTCTGGGGGACCACGACCGACTTTAATTGTCTCTTTTTGGGTGGTGAAAACTGTACTGACTCATCAGCCACTGCAGAAAACCCAGTGAAACTAGCTTCGTCACCCGACGCTAGAATGGACATAATGTCCGCCGCCACTTGGCTGGATTGGGAAAGACCCGAGTCGGAGTCTTCCGTACTAGACATTATAAAGTATAGACACGAGTCGTGTCTGCTGATTCAGCAATTTTATTTTTACTTTACTTTACTCGTTCTAGCCTTAGAATAAAATGAGACAGAATACAGGTGTGCACGGGTTTATATATGCACGCATGAGTGGATTTGTACAGGTGATTATGATTTAAAATCACTCAACTGTAAAACAAGGTCGTTACTAGCCTGAAGAATAAGATATTCATCTTTAACCAAGAAGCTGTAGGCTTCTGTAATAGAATCTACAAATAAGTCATCATGACCAAAATGCACATAGAACAAGGTGAGCGACACAGGCTCTTAAGAGCCTCTAGTTTAGATGAACCCAAGGCCAAGTTTATTTTGTGTCAGAAACCTATATTATGTCAATCCAAATTCAGACAGTATCTAATCACACATAACTGCTATCAACAGAAGATGCTCTACCAACAGACAGACAAACTAACAAATGCCTTGTATTTCTATGTCTCCTGCTACACATATCAATGGAGACAAAAATGTTAATCTTCAACGAGTACAAAATTATTTAAATTTTTTTTTCTCCAGAATGACCATATGATGAGACAATTCCATGTAAATCTCATTAGATTCTGTAACAACCAGCAATTCAGAGAGGAGTGAACAAGATTTATTTGGTGAACAAAGACTAAACAAAGCATATGAACATATTTAAAGATGGTGGTCCATTTGTGTTGAGCATAAACAGTTTATGAATCAGATGTTGTATTTTTTTTTAAAGAACCCAAGACCAAGTTTATTTTATGACAAGTAGACTTGACTTGACTGTTATCTCACCATTCATTTAATAGAACGATTGGAGATATGGAATTGAAAGAGAATCTTTACCCTTGCTTGAAAGGGTACACTTATGAAGTTTGGCTAGTTGTGGATGTTTCAGTCCTTCTTTGTCTCGCTTGATGGATTCAAAAAGTGAGACATAGGTATGCTGTTTCTGGCCTATATGTTTGTGATAAGGTCTAGTTTATGGTGAACCACTAGTGATAAGTCAAAGATATTTGGAATGCATTTGTATTAGTATTTGCAGATCTCATTTAAATGGATATTATTTTGCCCTGCCCACTCGGTGATGGTCTATTGACTTTGAAACTTTTGCTTAATTTTCATGTATTAGCTTGTGATTAGGTTGGTTTATGGTGAACCACTAGTGGTAGGTCAACGATATTTGGTATGCAGTTGTATTAGCATTTGCACATCTCATAATCATGGAGATTATTTGACCCCGCCCCCTCAGTCATGGTTTATTGACTTTGAGATTTTGCTTAGTTTACATGTATTAGTTTTTGTTTATGTTTGTTTAAAGGGAACTACTTATGATAAGTCAATAGTATTTGGTATGCAGTTGTATCAGCATTGGCACATCTCATTTCCATTAAGATTGTTTAACCATGTACCTTCAGTCATAGTTCATTGACTTTGAATATTTGCAAAATACAGGTTAAAGTGTTGCTATTTTAATTTTAACATTTGCATTATTGAAATTACAAAAAAGCGAGACATATTTCTGTGATAACAGTTTATTAAGTTTTTTATTCTGGATTTTAAAGACGACTTCAGATTTAGACTAATGAAATCAAAATCCCTGTATATCTCCTTTGTTTAGCTCACCTGGCCTAAAAGGTGCATGTCATCTTTGTCCAGTCATGCTTCAATGATTCCCTTTATAATCAACCAAATTTTTCCCACGAAAAGGGGGCCCAGGCCTATGATTCTACTATCCAATAAATAACTAAAAGTTTACATTTTAACAATTTTATAAAACTGCTATATTTTGGGGCCAAAAAGATGTTTTACTGGACCTACTCCTTCCAATTTTTGGCTTATATCTCAACTTAACAGCAAAACTGTCAGGAATAAACATGAAGAATAAGTCAAGGTCTAACTCCTATGTAATTTTCAGAAAAAAAAATGATAAATCATGTTAGAGTTATTGCCCTTGAAATATCAATTTTACGATTTTTTTGAAATTTTTGCTTTATATCATGAAGACTTAATAGATTAGGTGAAATTTTTAAAGTGTACAAATGACAAGAGCAATAAGATTTACAAGTAACATGGACAAAATTTGAGTTATTGCCCTTATACAATTATTTTTATCCATTTGTTTTTGTCTTTTTTACAGGTACTATGATAGAATGACTGAATGAACATTTTAATATTTAAAAAGTGCAACCTGAAATATAACATTATAACAAACAATTACATTCATATATACAAGTAATTTTCAGCCAGCCAAATAGGCTTATGATGTACATTGTGTTCATTATTGATTACTATGATAGATAGAGAGAAATCATAAAAGGATAAATTTTAAGCACAATGAAATCTACAAGTACAAATAAGCCAACCTGTCAAAATCATTAATTGAACCTTTCTTATTTTGTTTTGAAGATGATTTTTACAATACCCATTTTTATAGAAACCATAAAAGATGAAGATAAATTCTAAATATAGTAATAATATCATCTGAAATCAAAGGGTGTTGCTAAGGGAGCTACCATTTGATTTTTATGGGGGGGCTAGGATGAAAAATTTTGTCCTGCATTTTTTTTTAGTTGTAATCTCTGTCCTGCCTTTTTATTTTTCACTCTATTCGGTCCTGCCTTTTTTTTTAATTAGTTTGTCCTGACTTTTTTTCATAAATTGTCATCCTGCCTTTTTTTTTTGCAAAGTGTCTCATCCTGCCTTTTTTTTTACTCAGAACTCCTGTCCTGCCTATTTTTTCAAATTTCATCCTAGCCCCCCCCCCCCCCCCCCCCCCCCCCCCCCCCCATAAAAATCAAAATCTCCCTAAACGGCGGAAACGGAAAACGAAACAGAAAAAGGAAACAGAAAAAATTAACATCTTTTCTTTTTGGTTATTTTATCTACATAGGCATGTTTTTTACAGTATTACACACGTGTACAAGACATAAACAGAGAAATGAATTAAAGATTTTAAAGCATAAGGAGTATTGAAATAATTACCAGGAGATGATGAGACTATGTTTTAAAAATATGTGGTAAGACCATTTCGTACGTTGTGATGTGGTGTGTCATGTTGCGTTGTTCTGCATTGGTGATTTTCGTTGTATCTTTTCTTGTATAATGGAAAGAAAACGTGACAAAATCCGATATTGAAACCAGGGAACTAGAATAGAAACTTGTATAATACTTTATTTTTATGAGAGAAAAAAATGACAAATCTCTCACTATACAAAGGGATATTCAAACTCAGAAGTCGGAAAAAAAAACAAAAAAACGTCAACACCATGACTAAAAAAGGAAAAAAAGACCAAAAAGACCAAAAGACAAACAGACAAACAATTGTACACAAAACATAACATATAAACTAAAGACTGAGCAACACGAACCCCACGAAAGACTTTGGGTGATCTCAGTTGCTCAGGAAGGGTAAATAGACCCAGCTTCACATGTGACACCCGTTAACATAGCATGTATTATTCATTTACATAAAAGGAGTATTGAAATTTGAAAGTTACTTTTATTTATATATTGATAGTCTTTAATGGTTTTGGTGCTATGTTTGAGACAACTGAAAAGTCATTCTGCTCTGTTCTTTTTTAATGAAGGCAATGATACTTAATTTACACTATGCATCTGATCGTTTGGATGTTTCTACTGGCCAAACACCCTATTTTCCAAGATATCACTGATATCAGTTACTAAATAACACCTGACCCAGAACAGTTCCTTGAGATACCCCAGAATCAACGGCCTGTTGGACTTGTTTGATGTTTGACATACATACAGAATGTGGCAGGGTTCAACATGTTAGCGGGATCCCAACCCTCCCCTAACATGAGACAGTGGTATAACATAACAACATAAGAACATAAGAAGAAACCAAAAAAATGTTGCGCCTGTCCCAAGTCAGGAACCTCTGGCCTTTGTAAGTCTTTTAATTTTTTTTAATTTAATCTCCTTTATATGTGTTGGAGTTTAGTGTGAAGCCCATTTTCACCAAAGTAGAACACAACTTTATTAGGGACCAGCTGATACCACCTTCGGGTACGGGATTTTCTCGCTGCGTTGAAGACCCAATGGTGGCCTTCGAAAGGTGTCTGCACTTCGTCGGGTTGTTGCCTCTTTGACATGTTTCCCGTTTTCATCATCTTATGTTTTTAGAATGTTTAGCTCTACCTTCTGTCCATTCACGTCAAAACGGTCAGGTAAAATTGAGAATGGAAATGGGGAATGTGTCAAAGAGACAACAACCCGACCAAATAAAAAACAACAGCAGAGGGTCACCAACAGGTCTTCAATGTAGCGAGAAATTCCCGCATCCGGAGGCGTCCTTCAGCTGGCCCCTAAACAAATATATACTAGTCCAGTGATAATGAACGCCATACTAATTTCCAAATTGTACACAAGAAACTAAAATTAAAATAATACAAGACTAACAAAGGCCAGAGGCTCCTGACTTGGGACAGGCGCAAAAATGCGGCGGGGTTAAACATGTTTGTGAGATCTCAACCCTCCCCCTATACCTCTAACCAATGTAGAAAAGTAAACGCATAACAATACGCACATTAAAATTCAGTTCAAGAGAAGTCCGAGTCTGATGTCAGAAGATGTAACCAAAGAAAATAAACAAAATGACAATAGAATGAAATTCAAAACAGTGTGGCTGTGGCCATTGATTGACACATTAAATTCATCCATTGACTGGGAAAATTTACATGAACGTTTGTCTGTAACGACCACTGTTCACGACGTACCTACGATAGACATTTAAACTGTGGGGTTACCAAAGGTTTCTTAACGCCTTTAATTATAAAATAATTCAAAAATTAATCAGGAATAACCTTTATGTTTTGATATATATATTTGATATAAATCAAAACATCGTGTTATTTCTGATTAGTTTTTCGAATTACTTAATTAAGGTGTTGAGAACCTCTGGTGACCCCATAGTTTAAGTGTCTTTAAAAAGTACATAGTGAGCAGTGGTCGTTACATACAAACGTTCACTTAAATTGTCCCAGTCAATGGATGAATTTAATGTGTCAATCAATGGCCACAGCCACACTGTTTTGAATTTCATTCTAATACATAAATAACAACAGACTACTAGCAGTTAACTGACATGCCAGCTCCAGACTTCAATTAAACTGACTGAAAGATTATGATTCATCATATGAACATCAGGCACAATCCTTCCCGTTAGGGGTTTAGTATCATACCATCATAACCTATATGAGAAGAACATAACCCGTGTCATGCCAACAACTGTTTTTAGAATAAATGTGTTTAGTTCCGATGCAAAGACCTTATCAGTGACTCAATATTAACGCCAAAATATGCAATCTTTAATGACTTGACAACAGTATCGTAATTATATCCCTTCTTAATAAGTCTATTCAAAGGTTTTGTAAGTTTCTGAGGTGAATACTGACACCTTTGTACTTTATAAAGAATATTTCCATAAAAAATTGGATGTGAAATACCTGAACGTATTAGAAGTCTGCATGTTGAGCTATATTTACGAATGATGTCTTTATACCGATGATAAAATTTAGTAAATGTTTTGACTAGTTTGTGATATCGAAAACCCTGGTGTAATAATTTTTCAGTTATACATAAATTTCTCTCGTTAAAATCTAAAACATTGTTACATACACGAGCGAATCGTACAAGTTGAGATATATAAACACCGTAAGATGGTGACAAGGGAACGTCACCATCTAAAAACGGATAATTAACGATAGGAAATGAAAAATCATCCCTTTAATCATAAATTTTAGTATTCAGCTTTCCATTAGTGATATAGATATCAAGATCGAGAAAAGGGCAGTGGTCATTGTTAGTATTAGCTTTATTTAAAGTAAGTTCAACAGGATAAATTTCATTTATATACACACTGAAGTCGTCATTATTGAGAGCCAAAATATCATCCAAATATCTAAACGTATTATTAAATTTGTTTATCAGATGTTGTTTCGATGGGTCTTTGCTTATTTTTGTCATAAATTGTAACTCATAACAATACAAAAACAGGTCCGCAATAAGTGGTGCACATTTAGTCCCCATTGGAATTCCGATAATCTGACGATATACGGAATCCCCAAAGCGAACAGAAATGTTATCTAGTAAAAATTCAAGGGCATATATAGTATCAAAGCATGTCCAATTAACATAGTTTTTTTGTTTATTGCTACTAAAAAATGACCTAAAAGAGTTTGAACATATATATTCACATTCTGATTTTTTGAATGCCCATTTAATTAGGTGTGTGATTTTTTTCTTAATGAGAATGTGAGGCAATGTGGTATACAGGGTAGAAAAATCAAAACTTTGAACAGATTCAAAATCACCAATATAAGCATGCAATTTATCAAGTACTTCCAACGAGTTCTTGACACTCCAAAAGTAATTTATTCCACTATTTTCGAAGGCCTTATTTGAACAATTTATTATCAGGTTTTTAATTGTACCAAGTGTGCTGGTAAGAAGAATAGACAATTTAGTAGTTGAACAATGGCTTGAAGACGAAATAAATCTATATTTGTAAGGGGTTTTGTGTAGCTTCGGAAGCCAATACATAGTTGGGACTTTCATTGTATTTGGCTCTGCTTGAAAAGCGGTGGCTAAAAGTTTATGTTTGTTACAGATTTCGTTTTCTGAAAATGGAATCAGTTGGAATGTTGGTGAATTGGTGATTTCCTTTTTCAGAACCTCAATGTAAAATTTACGTCAAACAATAATAATATTATTAGCAGCTTTGTCGTCCGAGACAAAAACAAATTCCTTGGCTAGTTCTTTTAGTTTATGTTTGATACGAGAAATAGGTTTATTGTGGTTATTGTTTATAGTAAAATGTTCTTTAAAATGTTGAATACGTATATCAACTATCTTCATTACTGAATTAAAAAAAGAGTCCAAAGATTTTTTGTCAGCTTTTTCCCGTTTTATCCATTTCATACAGTAAGTATGGAGTGAGTCGTGGATGATATTACGACACTCATTCCAATTAATATTTGACGGGGGACGATATTTAGGTCCTTTACTGAGGAATGATTTTAACTCTCGGTCTTGAACGATGTTAAGATCTCCTGTTATAACATGGGAAATGGGTCCATAAATATATTCGGACTTACTGCATTACATGAAGTAGGTGTATTTTCACTGATATTAACATCTTTACACAATTGACTATAATTAAACACAAATTTCCGGGTAGATTTCTTGTAAATATATAAATAAGAGGTAGCTCAGTATTGTCAAAATATCCAGGAATTTGTTCTTTAACAGAATGGTCGTTAAATATACCTGCAATATTTACAAAATCAAAGCCTTTATTGACATACTTAATTTTAATAAAATGTTTTTTATGATCTTCAGGGCGATCAATTTTGGGAAATAATTTAGAATAACAATATGCCATAATAATTTGAACAATTTCATACTTAGGACTGCTATACGAAATTGTGTTGCAATCCTCCAAAATTTTATTTAACTTATTAACCGGTAACGAACAGAGTTTTGTTAACAGATAATGTCTGCCGTTGTTTTTTGAAATAGAAATTATGGTATGATTGGCCTGAAATTTTCTTTGATTGCGATTTGTTCTACGACCGTGAGAACGTTTTTTACGAACAGTTTTAGAAACTATATCCAAAATTTTAACGGAATTGGTTCTAGATATATAACCAAACTTGACCACAATCATCATTGAGGTATCTAGTTTAAAAAAATTATGTCTGATGACCCTGCCTGCCAAACAAGAACTAGCACATACGGATTAAAATCTTCAGAAGACCCTTTTTAGCTCACGTGGCCCAAACGGCCAAGTGAGCTTTTCTCATCACTTGGCGTCCGTAAACTTTTCAAAAATCTTCTCCTCTGAAACTACTGGGCCAAATTTGACCAAACTTGGCTACAATCATTATTAGGGTATCTAGTATAAAAAATATGTGCCGCAATCCAGCCAACCAAGCAAGATGGCCACCATGGTTAAAAATAGAACATAGGGTAAAAATGTAGATTTTGGCTAATATAAATCTGACATGGGGGTAAGATCAATCTGCCCTGAAACTTTCAGATGAATCAGACAACCCTTTCTTAGGGTGCTGCCCAGAATTCGTAATTTTAAGGAAATTTTGTCGCTTTCCTCATCACTTATCGTCCGGCGTCGTCGTTAACTTTTACAAAAAATCTTCTCCTCTGAAACTACTGGGCCAAATTTAACCAAACTTGGCCACAATCATCATTGGGGTATCTAGTTTAAAAAATGTGTCCGGTGACCCGACCAACCAACCAAGATGGCCTCCATGGCTAAAAATAGAACATAGGGGTAAAATATAGATTTTGGATTATAACTCTGAAACCAAAGCATTTAGAGCAAATCTGACAGGGGTTTAATTGTTTATCAAGTCAATATTTATTTGCCCTGAAATTTTCAGATGAATTGGACAACCGGTTGTTGGTTTGCTGCCCCTGAATTGGTAATTTTGAAGAAATTTTGTCGTTTTTGGTTATTATCTTGAATACTTATTATAGATAGAGATAAACTGTAAATAGCAATAATGTTCAGCATAGTAAGATCCACAAATAAGTCAACATGACCAAAATGTTAACAAAATGTTTTCCTCTGTAACTAAAGGATCAAGTTTATTATAGATTGAGAAAATTGTAAGTAGCAAGAATGTTCAGTAAAGTAAGATCTACAAACACTTCACCAAAATCAAAATTCAATTTTGTCAAAGATCCATCTGTGTCCTTTGTTTAATACATGTTACAATAATGTATGAACATAGACCAAGGTGAGCGACAAAGACTCTTAAGAACCTCTAGTTTTGTAATCCTACAAGAATCTCCTCCTCTGAAACTACTAATACAAATCTGAACAATTTCTTGTTTAAAAAATGTGTCCGATGACCCCCGCCCACAAACCAAGATGGCTGACATGGCTAAAAACATACTAGTAGGGGAAAATGCAGTTTTTGGCTCATATCTCTGAAACCAAAGCATTTAGAGCAAATCTGACGCGAAATAAGATTGTTCATTTCAACAAGATATATCTGGCCTGAAATTTTCATATTAATCACGCAACCCGTTGTTGGATTTCTACCCCAGAATTGGTAATTTTAAGAAAATTTTGCAGCTTTTGGTTATTATCTTCAATATTATTATAGATAGAAATGAACTGCAAACAGCAATAATGTACAGCAAAGTAACCCTACAAATAGACAATAGACAATAGACAATATTTTATTCGCACAAACACATTTACATTAAATGGTTATGGCATATAAAATTAAGACAATAAACTGACAATAGTTAAATTGATTATAATTATATTAGAGTGACAGTGGTATTCACAGCAAAGAAGAAAAGGGCTATAAATATCAACAGTTAACACATTGTTAATGTTCATGAACAATTAAAAAAAGGACACAAACAAAAATTAGGTTGCATATTAAAAAAAGTTATACAGATGTTCTTAATAAAAGACAATCATTAATATACTTTATGGTGATTTTTATAATGACTGGTAGACTGCTATTTAAAAGTACAGTCAATTGATTTAGTGTTATAGTGGACTGCAATTTAATAAAATTGAAATTAAGATTTTTATTAATATTTTGTATATAGGTACCCCTTAATGATTTATAGCATGGACAGATTGAGAAGAAATGGTATTCATCCTCAATTTCTTGTCTGTTACAGGATAAGCAAATGCGTTTATTTCTTTCAATGTTGGTATAACGCCCTCTTTCAATTGCTAGGGAATGCGCACTTAGTTTAAATTTACTGAAAACTGTTCGGTCGTTTTTGAATTTACATATATCAATATATGGGGGCCTTTTTCTAACTCTTTTAGTATGACAAAAGAAATTTAATTTTTCACATTTATTGATAGAACAATTCATAATTTGATAAGTCTGGTCATAGATTCTTTGTTGGATACTATTTATGTGATATTTTAAATTAAAAGTATTAAAAGTGAGATGACCAAAACCTAATTTATTTAACCGGTCTTTTACAATGTTAACCCATTTACTTGTTTTCTCTACATTATTATATATTTTATGGACTAAAGTGTTAGGCGAGTTTACAATGTGGTTTAGAAATTTTATAGCTGAAAGGTGAATTTTAAAGTACAAAGGGATTCTGTTTGTCGCAGTTAAACAGGCTACATTTGTTGTTTTGCACTGTACTCCTAAAATTTCTTTAATAAATTTAATATGTAAATGTTCAAATGGATCTGAATCTTTGAACACTTGGCTTACACCCCAAACTTCACTTCCATAAAGAGTTATTGGAACAACTAAAGTATCAAATAATTTTTCAAGCATACTGCAGGAATTATCTAAAGAGACTGTTTTTTTTAATTTTAAACCAAGCTTTTCTTCCTTTTCCATAAGATTTTTTTTTAATGATTTAAACTTCCTGAACAATTTATAGTTATTCCAAAGTAACAAATAGATTTAACAGTCTCAAGATGTTACAAATAAGTTAAAAGGACCCAAAATGGTTAATTGACCCATTAAGGAGTAATTGCCCTTTGTAGTCAATTTTTAACAATTTTCTTAAATTTTATAAATTTTTAGAAAATATTTTCCTCTGTAACTACTGGGCCGAGTTTATTATAGATAGGGATAATTGTAAGCAGCAAGAATTTTCAGTAAAGTAAGATCTACAAACACATCATGGTCATTAAAACACAATTTTGTCATGAATCCATCTGTGTCCTTTGCTTAATATGCACATAGACCAAGGTGAGCGACTCAGGCTCATTAGAGCCTTTAGTTTAGAGTTATTGCACTTAATGACAATGTTGACTAATTTTTTGAGTTTTCTATGAATTAGCCATTATAGTCGAAATATTTAGTTGACTCATTATTGGAGTTATTGCCCATTAATGATACTTTTTTACATTTTTGGTGGCATTTTTTTGCCTTTTATCTTCAAAACTATAATAAGTACTGGAGTACTGGTAGAAAGAAACTTTAGTATGAAAAATTATCATTCGGATAAGATTTATAAAAATATCAACATGACTGAAATTTTCAGTTAACTATAAGCCACTATATTTTGTGTATTGTAAGGTGTACATGTCCGACTGAAAGGTTTTATATGATCTTGACATCATTTTCATGGTTCATTTGTCAATGATAATCTTGTGTGGTCACATCAGTTTAACAGTTCGTATAAGTAATTGGTCAACTTTATTTGGTTTATTGAATGATTATAAGGTATGCATGGTCAAAGTTTAGTGTGGTGTCCATTTTTAGCTCACCACCTGGCCAAAAGGGCCACGTGAACTTTTCTCATCACTTGGTGTCCGGCGTCGTTAACTTTTACAAAAATCTTCTCCTCTAAAACTACTGGACCAAATGTAACCAAACTTGGCCATAATCATCATTTGGGTATCTAGTTTTAAAAATGTGTCTGGTGACTCGGCCAATCAACCAAGATGGCCCCCATGCCGAGAAATAGAACATACGTATAAAAATAATAGATTTTGGCTTATATCTCTGAAACCAAAGCATTTAGAGCAAATCTTACATTGTCCTTTGTACGCAATTTTTAACAGTTTTCATTCTAGTTCATTTATTTTAAATATTATATTTGCATTGCAATCCTATTAGCTCATCTCATTTCTATGTAGATTAAATGGTTGTGTTCACTCATCATATTTCATTGACTTTATAATGTTTGTATCTCTGTGTATCCGATTTGCCGGAGTCTACTGTATTTTCTGAGTATCCGACTAGGGCCAGATTTGCTGGAGTCTACTGTATTTTCGGGGTATCCGATTTGGGCCAGATTTGCTAGTCTACTGTATTAAGTTGTATTAGCATTGGCAAACCTAATCTCCATGTAGACCCTGTGTCTCAGTCTTGGTTTGTTTGCATTGTCAGAGACATGTACTTATCCTGCAATTGAGCACATCATCATACATTTAAAGCCCAACAGGCAATGCCAGTATGTATTTGTATACTAGACAGATATTGCTTTAAGGTAGCAGGGTAGTAATTGCATTCCAGAATTTAGGTTGCTCTTTTGTATATTCTACTTAGGTCAATGTATCTTAACAGTATGATTAGACGAAAAATACAGTATCAACTAAACATACTATCCCAAATTGAGGGATGAATCGGGTGTAGAAAAATATGAAATAATTTGACATACAGGTGAAAATGAATTTTTGAGATTTTTTTTTATCAAGGGAGGTATCTAAACAGTGTGATTGGACAAAAAAATACAGTATCAACTGAACATACTTTCCCAAACAAAGGGATGAATCGGGTGTAGAAAAATATGAAAAAACTAAGGGATGAATCGGGTGTAGAAAAATATGAAATAATTTGACATACAGGTGAATATGAATTTTTGAGAATTTTTTTTATCAAGGGAGGTAATTTGATGAAAATATTGACAATTTTTTGGTCAGTTTATGCATATTTTAAAATACTTTCATACACTTCCAGATAGAAATACGGGGGTTTCTCAGTATTTCCTGTTAAGGTGACTTGACAGTTGTGATCTATCATTTTATCAAAAAGACTAAAAAATCGTGTTGGTTTTGAGAAAAAAAAATAAGAATTTAATTATTGTCTTGTTTTTCATTTAAATACTAAAAAAAAACCATTTATTAACTTTTTTAAAATTAATCATGCAAAAATCAATAGGTAATGAATAATTATGTTTATTTGAAAAGTTTTGTCTGATTATATGGCAAAACATAATTATATTTCCACTGTATTGTAATTCTGCAAAAATCATTCCATGAAAGTATATGGGTGGTTTCCATGGCAACAAGGGACAATTCTAAAAAAACAATTATCTGTAAAATAAATCTTATATCATACCTTACCTAAAAAACAAAATATAAAGTCATTTGGAGGAGATAATGAATCATGATTCAACATTAGCCTGCAGGATTCTTACAAAGTCAGTAATATTGAAAACTGTACATTTTATAATAATGCACTACTTGTTACATATGATATAACATCACTATAAACCAATCTCAGATTTGAGGAAATCACAGAAGTATTACTAAAAGCGCTTGATTGAATATTCTATAACAAAGCATACCAACAAATTTCTGAATGAAATAACAATACTCATCCTTTCCAACAATGAACTTACATTTCATGGAAATTCACATCAATAAATAATTGGAGCATCAATGGGAGCAACAGCTTCCCCTGAAATATGTGACATTGCTGTTTACAATCAAATAAACTCAATACTTAAAACTCCTCATGGAATAAAAAATAAATAAAAAAGAATGATAGATAATGGACTATACTGATTGTAAAAGCAAAAGTACATTCTGTTTAAAAATGCAAATAAACAACCTGATTTGGTAAAGTTCATTTGTGAATGTAATAATCATTCCATAAAATTACAGACCTTGTAATCTGCAATGACAAACGCTTCAAAAATACCTGAAATGTTTTACAAAAAATACCGAAAGATTCCATATCTTCATAAAAACTCAAACCACCCAATTTCAGACTTTAAATCCTTTATTAAAGGCATTCGTAAACTTAGAAACACCGACACTCTGAATTTCAAACCAGAAACAAAACTCTTTATTAAAAAAATATTAAAAATAACGTGTTATATTCACGATTCTTTTATTTGTCTTTGTTTTATTATTAATATTACTTTTACTGTTTGATCTGTTTTTAGGTAAAACATTTTGGCACTGACGGGTTATCTAAATGTTCCAAGGCTTATCACTACCTTTTTGATATACAAATATAGTGCATTGATCATAACATTCTATACATCCTATCCATGAACATTTCAAGAAAATGGCTGTAATAAAAATGCACAAAATGATGTTACACCTGTAAAGAAAATTACATAACTTTTGTAAGGTGCAGGGATCTAATATCTGTTCTAAAAATAGAATTATGTCATTGTTAACATCATCTTTAAAAATTTTGAGTTATCTTTCCTTTGTCTTGAATTGGTGATTTATATATATATTTTCCCTCGGTTCATCCTATATTGACTCTTAAAATTCAAGTCTTTCTTATATTGAGGGTAAATTAAATGGCCTTCCAAATACCGTTTAGATCCCTAACATTACTGAAGAGACATTTATTGTCGAAATCCGGATCTGGTGTACAAAAAAATTATTGACACCTTAGGTTTGTGGCATAACATCTTGGCTACAAGTTTATTGTTTTCTGTTTATTATTAAATTTATATTTAGATCCATTTTGTTACATCTTGTGATCAATTTTATTTGGCAATCGCCAGCAGGGTTAAAGAACATCAGTTGTTCGACCTGTTAGTCAAATGCGTTTGTTTAAATATACTTTTTCATTTTTTTGGTCTTTTGGAAAATGTTGTTTGTGCTGTATTAAGACTTTTCTACAACGAAATTTGTTTTACATGCACACGTATAAAAATTGCGGTTTTTATCCAACGCAATCATAGGTTTGAACTTATTTTTCAATTTAGACTCGTTTATATATATATATATATAATTCCTTTTTTCAGATGTTCAGTTTAAACAGTTAGAGAAATATGATAAAAGGTAAATTAAATCTGCGTTTGCAGTAGGAACTAAGTTGTATGCATGAGAGAGTAGCTAGTGTGGTGTTTGGATGGACTTAAACTATACAATGTGGTGAACGAATTTTAACTTATACAGCTGCACGGTGACTGGGCAAGTGATGCCTATAAGCTATATTTGAATTTTACTATACAGGAGATAATAACTGTTGCAGAGTCAATGGCCAAACTTTTATAATATTTTTTTCAGACATAACCAACAAACATGTACTGGTGTTATCCTATTCAATCTGTAAACATTTATCTGGTATTTCTAACATGGACCTTCAAGCTTACAGTGGTGCTCGTATTTCCACTATTAATATAAATTTTCACCCACCCACCCAAACCCATTTTACAATTTTACAAAATTGAAGTTTACTATTTGCATGTGCAGTTGCGAATTTTTCTAACAAAAAATTTATACGTCTAACTCGAACAATCTCAAATTAAATAATAATGATATATCATAACAGTGTGAGCAGGCTTCATTCACTTACAAATTCAACTACATTTTATACCTTAAGGCTTTCCAGTCAAATTTGCAGACGAATTTCAGCCAAGTAATTACTTATAGGTTAGACAATACTTGGTCATGTTTTATGAAGATTGAGCCCAAGGCGAAGCCGAGGTCTTAAATCTTCATAAAAATGACCAAGTATTGTCTAACCTATAAATAGAACATACTCACCCCTTCTCGTCCATTTTTTGCCCTCTAATATTCATAGTACATGGTTTTCACTATGAAATGCTATACATGAATGACTTTTAATTGTAAGTTAATTATGGACGTGAACTCTTAATAGCTGCATTAATGAAGTGTACAATCCCCTAAGGCATTTTCCATGATGTAGTGCATGGAAAACCATGTACTATGAAAATTAGAGGGCAAAGAAATGACTTTTCATTGGACGAGAAGGGGTGAGTATGTTCTAATGGTTTTTAAATTATAAAAACCAACCCAAAAAAAACATATAAATGCAAACTGTACATACATGTAATCTAAAGACTTTATTGAATAATATTAATGAATAAACAAACTTTATTGTAAATATTGTCAACATCACAATATAAACGATGTGAACGATGAAAATACAAAGGTATAGACTTGGTACATATAATTAATACGATGTTAACGATGTTAACGATATAAAGACGATCGATATTGTCAACATCACGATGTTAACGATGTAAACGATATAAAGACGATCGATATTGTCAACATCACGATGTAGACGATGTTAACGATGTAAACAAAAAGTTATAGAGTCGATAAACACGATGTTATTACGATATTGGCAACATCACGATGTATACGTTGTGAACGATGTAAACACAAAGGTAAAGACATGGTTCACAACATAAATGTATACAATTTGTTGACGATGTAAACGAAGAGGTATAAAGTCGATATACAACATAAACACGATGTTGACACGACATTGTCAACATCACGATGTATACGATGTGAACGATGTAAACAGAAAGGTATATAGAATCTAATAGTATACATACAACATAAACACGATGTGTGACAGGAACATACATACATAATGTGGCGGGGTTAAACATATCATGTCTGGGTTTTTTTCACGCATAGTTGAAGATATAATGGAATTTGATGCGACTGTCATACAAGTGAATAGTTTAACACCATAAAACCAGGTTCAATCCACCATTTTCTACATTTGAAAATACCTGTGCCAAGTCAGGAATATGACAGTTGTTGTCCATTGATTCGTTTGATGTGTTTTATCATTTGATTAGGGACTTCACGTTTTGAATTTTCCTCAGAGTTCAGTATTTTTGTGATTTTACTTTTTAGAGACCATTTCAAAAGAACAAAGTTGAAAATAAATATACTGACTGACTTTAAAAACGCAACACTCATTTTGTAGATTTTTTTCTACCAAATCATGTTTGATCCTCATACAACTACTTTTTATGCTTATCATACTTCTTTCTCATTCGAAAAAATCAACATCTGACTTACCCATGGTTATTAAACCTACCGAATTGGTTGACCTTTCTGATAATCATTTTGGCATTTGTTACAGGCAGTCATTGCTTTTGACGGTTACACGGTGATTGATAAAGGGAGTTTCAGTGTATACCACAACATTTGAACGTTTAAAATGACGTAATATATTCAACTTTCGACCTGGCATTTTTTTCAAACATTGAAGTAATGAAAGAACATTCTGTTCATACGTTTGATTTTTTGAAAATGAGAATTATAAAAAATAATCTAGTGTTGCGTTTCTAAAGTCGGTCAGTATATAATATATCATTCATTACAAATTACCATCCTCAAGCAGAAAAACTTCAAAAAGTATACGGTTTTATCAAAATGTTATTTGTTGGATGTTTTCTTTTTTTTTTTTATAAATGTGTGGGATATTTATTTTTTTATCAAATTTTGATGGGGACCAGTGCCCAGTTTCACGAAGCTGTCTTAGGATAGTCTTATGACATATCTTAGTCCAAGGACGTATGTAAGTTATACGTCCTTGCTTAGTCCTAAGTGGGTTTCACAACGTTGTCCTAAATTAGGACATTTCTTAAAGTTGGTCATAAAGTTAGGACTACACGAGAGGTGTATTATGATGGTCTTAGGATAATCATCAGTGTATTTATTCATATTGTGAATATTTTATTTAAATATATTATTAATCATGGTTGAAATCGCAGGGCAGTGATTGCATTGCAATCTTATCTGGTAACTAGGTACATTGTTTATATCTCCTGCGCCTCTATATCATAACGTTATTCATATTGACCAATCAGGATGCAGCATAGGTACCCTTGATATGTCTGGCATTTCATATCAACCAATCAAGAGCTAGTATTCATATTTCCCGCCTCATTAATTAGCCAATCAGATTTAAGTAAATTATCATCGTCTGGCATCATCGGCAGTTTCAGCATTCAAAATAATAACTTGCAGCAGCGAACACCTTGTTTAAACTAAGGCTAAAGATTTTTATTCCCACCCTCCCGACCCTCATTCATGTATATATATGTCATGAAAATCAGTTCATGAACTGTCTTTTAAGTTTGTATTGTCATGTTTGGTTTATCTTTTTTTTTTTGTACTGTTTAATACCATGTATATTGTATTCATTGTATTTTCATGTGTAGTTTAGTCTTGATGTTTGAGAACCACAGTTTTTATTACACATCATTTATCTTTTGTATTCATGCATTACTTACATTTTGTATTTGCCTTAATTCATTTAGCATTATGTTCAATTATTGTATAATTGAAATAATTACATGCATACTTAATAAACTGTGGTTAGTTTTCCCAAACCTGTCTTTGTTTAAATATATAACCAACACTGCCTTATGTTCTATTGGGCCGCTGAATCCTTCGGGTGTATCCAAACTTGATTTGGGACGTTATATAAGTCATACCATATCAAGCGTTGGCAGGGAGGCTGAAAAGAGGCAGTGTTTATCACCATTGGCAAAGGGGTGAAGGGTGGGTCCCTATTTTCATAACATCAGATTAATATATTATATTATAGTTCGTTTCTGTGTGTCACGGTTACATTTTAACGTTGTGTTTCCGTTGTGTCGTTTATTTTCTCTTATATTTGAGTGTGAATTCACAATACTATAAGACGTGTCACGGTACTTTTCTATCCCAAATTCATGTATTTGGTTTTGATGTTATATTTGTTATTCTCATCGGATTTTGTCAAAGCTTAGTCCGTTTCTATGTGTGTAACATTTCAATGTTGTGTCGTTGTTCTCCTCTTATATTTGTAACGTGTACACAGGGTAAGCGTGTCTGTTTCTATTTTAGAATGAGTCCGTTACCAGTTTGATACTGGATCCAAAATTGCTCTATTTACAAAACATATAACAAATAATCTTTATTCAAATATTAACGTCAATGAACTAAAATATATACAACTGCTCTTTGCGATCTCAAATAAACTACAAATGTATCTATAGCTATTAACTATTCTACTTTAAATGTATACAATTGATACAAATTTGTACGATTACAAATTTGTCCTGGGTCAGGAACAAACTTGTCCTCCTGGTACAATAATGCACCCTACAAGTTTACACACTTGTCTTTGTTCCTCTGGTACAATTATGTACTTTACAAGGTGGTCACACAGACTCACACTTGTCCTATACGGTACAATACGGTTCAACTTGTAAACGTACAAGTCCGTATTTCTAACAGGCACCAACCTGTTCTTTATTACACTTAGTAATATTAACACAATATCTAATATATCATGTATATATAAGAGACAGCGATCTCGAATATAAACGTACCGTACCTTGGTCTTATGTCTCCGAAGACTTATGACAATCGACCCTTAGCTAGGATTCTCTCCTGCTTATATACCCCGATGGGAGCCGTACCATTATTATAGGAGGAGTGTTCTAACCAAGTGTCTCGTTACTCGTATCTGAGTTTCCTAAGGAACACCCCTTTACATTGAACCTGACCCAAAGTTTACCCGCGAAACATCTTACTCTTTTCTATGTTTTATTAAAGTATATACACAATGCATAAAATAAGGCTTCTGCCGAACTGTAACCAATGTAAACAATTTAGCCACAGATACAAAATCATCACATAACCCACGCCTCAAAAACACATGCGTCCCGCATGTCTAAAACTAACTTTTGAAACGGATAAAACATAGAAGTACTTTATACACATTTTTATTCATTTAAATATATACTAAAACTATTTAACAATGTAATCTGCCATCCAAGCTGGTTTTCGCCTTGTACGACGCCCTTCATAGCTAATTTCTTGCGTTTCTTCCTCAGGCAACGTTGACTCATGAACAGCAATGTCTTGTGAATAAGAGTCGTTTTCAGCTGTATCATTTTCAGTGTCTAATGGAACAAAAGTGTTATTATCTGATTCTGTCCTTAATGTCTGTTTGTTCTTTTTCTTAAGTCTGTCTTGTGGTTTCCCTCTGTATCCACAGTCAACTTTATATGTAAGGTCACCATATTTGTCGAGAATTTTGAAAGGACCTTTCCAGAAACTAGTCAATTTTGAAGACATCCCAGGTTTCTTAACTGGGAAATAAACGTACACCTCGTCATCTTTTCTGAAATCTTGGTATGACAATTTGAGGTCGTGATAGTGTTTCTGTCTTCGCATTTGCCCTTTAATTTTACCTCTGACAAAACTGTGGGAGTGTTCTAACTTCTCTTTAAGCTCCCAAGCCCATTTATGTGCAGGGATATCTTTAACTGATGGTGGCATTTCATACATGATGTCTAAAGGGGTTGATAGTTCCCTACCTAACATGAGACTATTTGGAGTTTGTCCAGTCGTCTCGTGCTCGGATGCCCTATATGCCATCATGACAAAAGGAATGTATTCATCCCAGTCTCTCTGGTTCTGTTCCACAAATGAACTTAACATTGTTGCAAGAGTCTTATTAAACCTTTCCACCATACCATCAGATTTTGGATGATATGGAGTGGTACGTGTTTTCTTAATGTTTAGAATACAACACATCTCTTGAAACAACAAGCTTTCAAATTGCCTGCCTTGATCTGAGTGTATCCAATGAGGAACACCAAATCTTACAATGACTTCTTCAACTATAATCTTAGCCACAGTCTTAGCTTCCATATTTGACATGGCAAAAGATTCCGTCCACTTTGTGTAGTAGTCAGAAACTACCAAGATATATTTGTTACCACTCTCTGTTTCTGGCAACTCACCAAGGATATCTGTAGCTATCCTTTCCATTGGTCCATTAGCTTCAACTAAAGCCATTGGAGCTCTTTTGGACTTTTGTGGACTTTTTCGCTTTGCACATTTGTCACATCCGTTTATGTAAGTCCTGACGTCATTTTGTAACCCAGGCCAATAATAAGATTGTCTAATTTTTGCCAAAGTTTTATGGATACCCAAATGAGCAGAACATTTATCATCATGGGAAAATTGTAAAACCTTTTTGCGTTCTGATAAAGGAATGATAGCCTGCATTTTTACAATTTTGGTTACAGGGTCTTCAAATCGTCTGTAAATAAGTCCGTCTCTTAACTCTAAGTTGTTCCATTGGTTCCAAAGTGATCTCAAGAAAAATCCCTTATCAGAAATATCTTTGTAATCAGGACGTTCATCTTTTTCTACCCATTCTGTCACTATTATCAAGTCATGATCATTATTTTGAATTTCCTTTAAAGACAGATCATGATCTTCACTGTCATCATCTCTGTCGTTACTACTATCAAAACGGGTGATAGCATTAACAGTGTCATATTGGTCTTTAGTCTCAGTCTCTTTTTCTAAACCGGAATGATAACCACATTGTTTACAAGGAATGCGACTAAGTGCGTCTGCATTCCTATGTTGCACTCCTGGTCGATGTTGAATTTGCATCTCAAATGATCCTAATGTCTCTATCCATCTAGCTATCTGTCCTTCTGGGTTCTTAAAGTTAAGCAACCACTTTAATGATCCGTGATCAGTTCTTACCGTGAATTTTCTACCGTAGAGGTATGGTTTGAAATGTTTAACAAAACAAACCACAGCCAGCAACTCCTTGCGTGTCACACAGTACTTTTGTTCTGATTTTGAAAGTGTACGACTAGCATAAGCCAAAACATGTTCAAGTCCTTCATCAGATGTCTGAGTGAGGACAGCTCCGACGGCCAAATTGCTTGCATCAGTATCCAAAATAAATTCTTTGTTAAAATCTGGATATGCAAGAACTGGTGCGTTTATTAATTTACCTTTTAATTGATCAAAAGCCTCTTGGCAATCTGTGGTCCAGACAAACTTAGTTTCCTTCTCTGTTATTTTGTGTAATGGTTTAGCAATGTGGGCAAAGTTTTTGATAAATTTTCTGTAGTACCCACAAAGACCTAAAAAGGAACGAATTTCAGTTATATTTGTAGGGGTGGGCCACTCTTTTACAGCCTTAATCTTGTCAGGGTCGGTTGATATTCCTTCCTCAGAGACAATATGTCCTAAGAAACGAACCTTGGTGGTACACAAGGTGCACTTCTTCGCCTTCAGCTTTAAACCAGCCGATTTAAGCCTATCAAAAACGTCTCTTAAATTATCAAGCATACCATCTAGTGTTTTTCCAAAAACGATTATATCGTCAATGTAAACCAGACATGTTTCCCACTGCAAACCAGCTAGTATGGTTTCCATCAATCGCTCAAATGTCTGTGCAGCGCAACACAACCCAAACGGCATGACCCGAAATTGAAATAAACCCCTTCGCGTTGCAAAAGCGGTTTTGTGTTTGTCATTTTCGGCCAACTCCACCTGCCAATATCCTGAACAACAGTCCAGAGTACTATACCATTTATTTCCTGCTAAATGATCTAACGAATCGTCAATCCTCGGTAAAGGATACGCGTCTTTATTAAGGGTCACACTGTTTAAGCGTCTATAATCTACGCAAAAGCGATAAGTGTCGTCCTTTTTCTTAACTAAGACTATCCCTGCCGCCCAAGGACTGTGTGAGGGTTCAATAATCCCTTTTTGTAACATTTTGTCAAGGTTTTCATTTACTACCTTGTTCAAATGATAAGGTGTACGACGAGGTGGTTCTTTAAATGGCCTTGCGTTTCCCGTATTGATTTCGTGTTTTACGAGATTTGTCCTTCCCAAGTCAACATCAGAAGAAGCGAACAAGTTCTGATGTTCTATCAACAAAGATTCTACTTTTTGTTTGTCTATCGAAGTCAATTCATCTGATGTCCTGTCTAACAAATCTTGTAAATCTGGTCTAAGTCCGTCATGTTTCTGTTCATTTGAACTAATATTACCATCTAGTACTTGATCAACACCAGACATTTGGGCTATAGTGGTACCGGGATAGATTGTCTTAGGATCTAGTTCTGTGTTCATTAATCTAACAGGGACTTTTTCGCCTGACCTTACCAACGTTCTAGCGCTCAAAATGTAGTCTTTCACTGCATGCTCACTTGCTTCTAACAAAGCATTGTCAGCAGGTAATTTTTGACCTTCTGCTAAGCAAACCGTGCCATTAATGACAATTTCTGACCTTGGCGGTATAACAACCGCTTCTGCAGCAACCACTCGGTAACAGCCTATTGATCCCTGAAAACACAAATCTACCTTAAAATCCCCAATACAAAAGTGCCCATTCTTAACATCAATTAAACAATTATGTCGTTTCATGAAGTCTAAACCAAGTATACCGTCAACTTGCAGATCAGTCACAACAGCTTCAGTTTGCAACATATTTGGACCGAAATGCAGATTGAACCTCCCTTTTCCACGAAGCTCTAGCTTATTGCCACACACTGACCTAACAGTTGTCTTTACTTCACTTAGATATGAATTGTCTAATGGAGTCAACATATCGTATAACTTCGAAGATACCAATGTCAAAGTTGCTTCTGTATCAACCACAAACTTGGCTTCAATGTCTCCTACATTTAGTTTGACATACATACCAGCATCTTCAGATGCTGTTGTAACCGCACCTTCATTTGTCTTACGGTTATTTTGTTTCTTAGTTTTCATTAATGTTTTGACCGACCCATCCCCCTTATTTCCATTATAATTGTTCTGATTTCTTCGGGGTAGGCGACAGTTTCTTGCCAAATGACCAAATTTGCCACAATTGTAACAACCCTTATTTGTCCTCTTACTTTGGGTATATCTAGTTTTAGCATAAGAAGACCCCACATTTGTACCACTAGTTTTTAATTTTGCCATTTCAGTCGTAAGAGTACTTAGACTTTTCTCCATTGTTTGCATCCATGATGCAATGTCTTTCGTTGGTGAGTCACTTTTTGTAATCTTTTCTTCCCTATCGAACTCGTCATCATTCATAGTCTGCCGTAAATAACCTCGTCCCTCTCTTACTTTATTTTCGGCTTTATTGTACGCCTCTAGTTCAACAGCAAGTCTTACGGCATCATTTAAACCTTTCGGTCGCGATTGTTTTATTCTGAGTTGCATTTCCGAATCAACGAGCGCGTCAATAAACTGCTCTTTTCCGAGAGTTTCACGTACGTCCAATGGGGCAGTAGGATATGCCAAGTTGGACAATCTTCGAATTGACTGGCCCAATTCGGGAAGTGATTCGCTGGCTCTCTGACGTCTCTCTTTAAACTGAACTCTGTACAACTCAGTTTGACTAGATGGCGCGAATCGCTCTTCAAGTGCGCTGACTAAATCGGAATAGTTTTGTCTTTTCTCACTTGGTAAATCTCCAAGTACAGCTTGTGCTTGTCCCATTAACGATACCGCTAAGTATAACCCTTTTCTATTTTCCGACCAATTATTTACAAGTGCACACATTTCAAAATGGGACAAATAGTCTGTCCATGATGTGCTACCGTTATAGTGACATGGTTTAATTTTCACACCAGAATTATCTGTGTTACCAGTATGTCGGTACTTGGATTTGTCAGTTTCGTCTATTTCCCTAATGTAGCTATTGTCTATGGGTAAAGGCAAAGTATCCCCTTCCCTCAAATCATTTTGGGAATGTGCGTATTCGGGTTGTTGAATGTTGGTAAATCAACTTTTTCAATATCTCCCTTTCTTGACAATGATGACCCTCTTGATCCCAGACCCGAATCATTTCTTGATACAATATTATATTTTTGACGAACACCTTGATCTTTGGGTGTTGACGAAACAAAACTATTTCTATAAGTTGTTCCTTCTTCCATATTATATATTTGTTTTGTGTACTCGTCGATTGTATCATCAAAAGACATGTTTGTACTTTAATTTGCGGTTTAACCATGCATACACAATATAATAATGTCAACACAATGTCATAAATGTACAATGTAATAAATGTCAATCACAAAATTGCCTGTACCACTATCGATCGTTAATCCCTAATGTAAATAAACCGTGGGAAATTTAAAACATTAACAGGACAATTTTGATCTGTGCAAAAGTGAACAGTTTGAACAAAAATGATCTGTGCAAAAGTGAACAGTAAGTTCTCACAGGACAGTTTGGATATAAGTTTATTAGATGATCAAATTTGGATATAATCTTTCACTATGGATTTAAAAATGAACTATTTGGATCCCAGCGCTAGCCACCAAATTATGTAACGTGTACACAGGGTAAGCGTGTCTGTTTCTATTTTAGAATGAGTCCGTTACCAGTTTGATACTGGATCCAAAATTGCTCTATTTACAAAACATATAACAAATAATCTTTATTCAAATATTAACGTCAATGAACTAAAATATATACAACTGCTCTTTGCGATCTCAAATAAACTACAAATGTATCTATAGCTATTAACTATTCTACTTTAAATGTATACAATTGATACAAATTTGTACGATTACAAATTTGTCCTGGGTCAGGAACAAACTTGTCCTCCTGGTACAATAATGCACCCTACAAGTTTACACACTTGTCTTTGTTCCTCTGGTACAATTATGTACTTTACAAGGTGGTCACACAGACTCACACTTGTCCTATACGGTACAATACGGTTCAACTTGTAAACGTACAAGTCCGTATTTCTAACAGGCACCAACCTGTTCTTTATTACACTTAGTAATATTAACACAATATCTAATATATCATGTATATATAAGAGACAGCGATCTCGAATATAAACGTACCGTACCTTGGTCTTATGTCTCCGAAGACTTATGACAATCGACCCTTAGCTAGGATTCTCTCCTGCTTATATACCCCGATGGGAGCCGTACCATTATTATAGGAGGAGTGTTCTAACCAAGTGTCTCGTTACTCGTATCTGAGTTTCCTAAGGAACACCCCTTTACATTGAACCTGACCCAAAGTTTACCCGCGAAACATCTTACTCTTTTCTATGTTTTATTAAAGTATATACACAATGCATAAAATAAGGCTTCTGCCGAACTGTAACCAATGTAAACAATTTAACCACAGATACAAAATCATCACATATTTAATGCGTTTCCCTCAGTTTTAGTTTGTTACCCCGATTTTGTTTTATGTCCAAAGATTTACGAGTTTTGAACAGCGGTATACTACTGTTGCCTTTATATAGTAAATTGTGAGTCTCCCCCCCCCCCCCCCCCCCCAAATCGAACTAGAGATAAAGGATACTACAGATACAGATACAGTTAAGTCGGCCTCTTATCTTGACTTACATCTATAAATTGACAATGAGGGTCAGTTTTCCAATTGTGAACTTTCCATTTCTAAGTAGCAACATGCATTCCAACAGCACCTGCATACGGGGTATATATCTCCCAATGGATACGATATTCCCGTGCTTGTATTTCCTATCATGATTTTCTTGATAGAGGGTTGCTACTCAAAAGGAAGCTATTAAACCAAGAGTTCCAAATGGTGCAGTTGAAATATCCCTTTGTAAGTTTTACGGACGCCATCACGAGTTGACCGCCAATGGAATAACCGTTTCACTATTGGTGAGAGCCGTGGTGTAGTGGTTAGTGCATTGGACTACTAACACAAAGGTTCCTGGTTCGACTCCCGTTCTGGGATGAAAATTTCAGGGACTGAACTTTCGTCTCTCCCTTGACACCATTTGCGAGTATGGTCTTGAGGAAACGATGATAGTCCGTCGGAAGGGGACGATACATGGCTGATCCGTGTTATCAAAGGTACCAGGATTATAATTTAGTACGCCAGACGCGCGTTCCGTCTAAAATAAGACTCATCAGTGACGCTCATATCAAAAAGAGAGCCAAATCTCTTGCACGTTAAAGACACCCTTGTAGATTTCGAAAATGTGTAGGCTAATGCCGCTACAAGGCAGCACTCACACCCGCAAAGTGGAAAGGGATTAATATAAGTTGCAAAACTTGTTTCCCAATCCACTATAAATAAATATGTTTCAAATCACCGTTTCACAGATGCTATCGGATATGTTCCTTTTGTCGTAACTACAATCCCCTTCCCTTTCATGAATGTGAACTACCAAATTAGACTATTTACCGGATTTGTTATAACATGAGCAACACGACAGGTGCCACATGTGGTGCAGGATCTGCTTACCCTTCCAGAGCACATGAGATCACCCCCAGTTTTGGGTGGGTTTCGTGTTACTTATTCTTTAGTTTTCTATGTTGTGTCTTTTGTACTATTGTTTGTCTGTTTGCCTTTTTCATTTTTAGCCATGGCGTTGTCAGTTTATTTTCGATTTATGAGTTTGACTGTCCCTCTGGTATCTTTCGTCCCTCTTTTTTGGGAGATATATACTCCGTCACTGCTAGAATGTTGCTACAAAGAAATGGAAAGTTCACAATTGGGAAGCTGAAATCATCTCTTTTATTGTAAAGTTTTGTTTTCAGCCGACCCTCGTATCAACCATGCCATATAAATAGGTCAATACTAAAATATATATTTTTTGTGTTTTACTTTTCCTCAAAATTAAACTACTTATATTTAAATAAACCATTGATACAGAGATATGTCTCGACTGTTGGCAAAAAAATAAAAAATAAAATGCAACATTGCTAATTGAAAGTCACTTGACCATTACCTACTGAGCCAGGCCTTGAAACAGTTGTCAAACTTATATATACTGGTAGGAATGCAACTTTATTGAAAATATCATTGATTTATCACAAGTAGTTCACATCAAACTAACTAACCAATTGTTGACACCTCTGTGGTCTCAGCATAAAAGCAACACATATGTCTACTTTTATGTGACAGTAATGGTTACACGCCATTATTCTGACAGCCCATTAGTCCGACAGCCCATTGGTCCGACAACCCATTAGTCCGACAGCCCAATACTCCGACAACCCATTGCTCCGACAGCCCAATACTCCGACAACCCATTGCTCCGACAGCCCAATACTTCGACAACCTATAAGTCCGACACTTATCAAGTCAAGTATTAGGGTATCAGGGTAAAATAAAACTTGTCTGTCTGTATAATTACGTTTAGATATGTAATAATATATTTTAACAAATAACTCCGTATATATATCATAAGGCTGAGGTAGTTCGAATACTTTCACGTATACACTCAATTCGAAATCTGTAAATAGAATAGAACAGGAAATATCATTTCATTTTCCAAATTAAAGGGTCTATAAACAGCATATAAATCAAAAACAACCAGTGATGGTGCGAGCTACTGATGATACCCCCGCACAAATACTTCGTTGTTGAGTTGTGAATCTGAAAAAGCCTCACACCGTATACCTGACTTATATAAACCTTGAAACCAAATTTCAGACACCATTGTATTGTAGTTCCTGCGAAAAATGTGACGAAAATTTTCAACTTGGCTGTCATGTGAAAAGTGTTTGGTAAACAGGAATTTGTTGAGTAATGAATCTGAAAACGTATCACACGATATAGCCGACTTCATTAAACCTTTCAGAAATCCTTGTAATGTCGTTCATGAAAAAGATGCAACGAAAATATCCATGGGACGGACGGACGAACTGATGGACTGGCTGACTGACGAGTGGACGGTTGAATGGACGGACAGACAGAGGTAAAACAGTATATTCCCACTTTTGCGAAGCGGCAGTATAATGATTGGGTCAACATTAAGACTTTACAATACTGATATCATAGTAATATGATATAATTATCTTTATAACACCGTAAGCCTCAGTCACAATCGGACCCAAAACAAAAATAGAAAAAAAAACCAACTAACACATTAATATCAAATAATAGTCGTATCAAACCATGTACTACATAATTCAAAAGAACTAACAATGTAATCATCATTTTTCCCCTATAATAGTAAAGTTGTCTTGTGTTTACATCGAAGATTTATCATATTTATCTAACTTTTTAAAGTTCTGACATGTGCTAGACTGAATATGCTGAAAGAGTTCATCCCTCAAATTTTGATAAAGTGAGCATTCGATTGAAAAATGACGCTCATCCTCAACTTTATCACTGTACATTACGATTTTTTGAAATTAGCATTTTCAATTTTTAATGTAATGGGTGACCACCGATTCTTCATTAACATATGAACTTCCTTTCTTAAAATCAATGATATCTAAATATTTTTCTCCTTGAAAACAATCCTGATATGAAAAATAGGTGTCAAGTTTGCCACAAAACACATAATGTAGTAAGTTTTTACAATTAGACAATTTGAGAAAGACGCAAGCAGGAGGTCCTACTAAAAAGCGCCCGGGAGCGCCCGGGAATAGAAAAAGCGCCCGGAGAAGGAAAATTATCGCCCGGAGAAGAAAATTATAATATAACTATTTTATAACAATATTTTTTTCCTGAAAAAAATAATCATTGCTTGTTTTTTCCTTAATAATATAAATGGGGATATGCAAGGACGTATAACTAATATACGTCCTTGGGATATGTACGATGCTACATCTAAGGGAGCTACCATTTGATTTTTATGGGGGGGGGGGGGGGGGCTAGGATGAAAAATTTTGTCCTGCTTTTTTTTTAGTTGTAATCTCTGTCCTGCCTTTTTATTTTTTACTCTATTCGGTCCTGCCTTTTTTTTTTACTAGTTATCCTGACTTTTTTTACACAAAATGTCATCCTGCCTTTTTTTTTTACAAAGTTGCTCATCCTGCCTTTTTTTTTACTCAAAACTCCTGTCCTGCCTATTTTTTTCAAATTTCATCCTAGCCCCCCCCCCCCCCCCCCCCCCCCATAAAAATCAAATGGTAGCTCCCTAAAGTGACTGTGTTGTTGCACTTTTACATTTTGATGTCAAAATGGTATATAAGTAAGTAAATAAACATAAATAAGAGTATTTACAAGAATCATGAACGAATTGTCCTCGAAA
This sequence comes from Mytilus galloprovincialis, assembly GCF_965363235.1. Lineage (NCBI taxonomy): Eukaryota > Metazoa > Mollusca > Bivalvia > Mytilida > Mytilidae > Mytilus > Mytilus galloprovincialis. Next base: position 73,126,376 of record NC_134845.1, on the reverse strand, counting down.
CTGAGAGCAGAATAAAAAAGGAAAAAACCAATTTTCCTCTTTTTTCACTCTTAATTCTGATAAGTGCAATTAGAGGCCAAATTCGGACCAGAACGTTATAAATTTATTCTATAACCCATGTATTTGAGAAAAAATCATGAAAAACAAAGACAATTCTGTTATATTAGTATTTATTTGTTACATTTCAAAATAAATTTATACTGAATTCTACACTTAGCTGTCCATTTTTAGTCAACTCTCTGTAAAGGATGCAACATAGAATCAATTTATTCTAAATGCATGGTGCTTACTGTATATGATCATGTATAAAATAAATTTATTATATAGAGCCATAATATCTATTATTAGTTCGATTAGGTTTATTAAATAAATTTATTCTTCATTCAATGTCATTTATGATTATGATAATATTTATCTCTATGGTGAGGCTGAGACACAGAATAAATTTATTCTACATTCAATGCATTCAATGCGATTTCGGATTATAATAATATATAAAATAAATTTATTTTGAAGTAAAGAAAACTGTTATCTGTATGGTGAAGCTGTGACACAGAATAAATTTATTCTAGTTTCAATGCGATTTCGGATTATGATTAAATATAAAATAAATTAATTTTGAAGTAAAGTTATCTGTATGGCTGAGGCACAGAATTAATTTATTCTACATTCAATATGAATTTTGTTCTATATAAAAATAATCTTAAAAATATCTCATGATAAAAAATTAAAATAATTTAAAAGAAAATTCCATCGGTCTTATTTATTACAGACAAACTGATACAATAAATTGCTTCGCCAAGCACAGCTGGATACGACCGCAGAGGTCAAATCCTAAACATTTGGGACAAAAATGGACACAATGTTCGTGCATAATACAGGTCTGAATTTGGATTGTAATTAAATATTTGATGCAATATATGTTTCTGACACAGAATAACGGTAGCCAAAAAACTTAGAATTGGTTATATCATTTGAATTTATATTAAATTTTTGGCTTTTGTGCAATACACTATGCTGTTGCGAATGGCCCTCCCCCCAAAAAAAAATAAATAAATAAATAAATTTACCTCTTTTTATGCTTTTGTGCAATACACTATGCTGTTGCTATTTGAACCCTCACCCCCAAAAAATATACCATTGCCCCTCTTTTTTTGGCAACATGATATTTGAAATTTTCTTTTTCAATTTCTGAAATCTGTAATGAGTGAAAATTATCCCCCCCCCCCCCAAATTTCTGTCAAGTTTATCTTATCACAAATATTCTAGCGGAACAGTTCAGAATGCATGTAAAACAATAGAATTGCTATATGGCCAAAAATCAATTTCCTTATCGTTTCGATTTGTCATGTGATGGCATACAAACAGTTCAAAAATACATCTAAGTCTTTTTTGTTTGCTTATATAATCCTGAAGATTTTGTTCAATGTTTTGTCACTGGCCATCTGTTAGAATAATTTTGTTTTTTTTTTCACACAAGAGACAAGCTTCGTTATAATGCAACTGGTACTAAACGTTAAGTAATCTGATCTTTTAGTGACATACAGATCGTTAGTTGGAATTATTCATCTTCAAACTCTTCTTTACTTTTCGAACAATTATCTTTGTAAATGTCAGCATTTTATCTTCTAATATTCCCAAATACATGTTTCCATTATTCCGTTCAACCAAAGCTATCTGAAAGATCAAATAAAAAATACAGTGCATATAAAAAAAATTGGAAAATGTGTCTATGGGCTACAAATGGCCCCGCTCGTAAATATACACGTGTCAACTTCCACATTCAGATACATGTACAGGATTAAAGTAGTTAAGACTGATTTGTGATTTTAACATTCGGTTAAGGCAAACTAAAGTTAGTGAACGGAAACGAAAAAATCAGCATTTTTTATGTTTATAAATGGCCTTAACTCAAGAACGGTAGAATTGATGCCACTCAATTTAAACCTTGATCTGTGTTTTATGGTAATATGCATTGTGTATACGATTTATTACATTTGCTTGAGGCAAACTAAAGTTAGAGAACAGAAGCGAAAAATCCAGCAATGTTTATGTTTATAAATGGGCATAACTCAAGATGGTAAAAGTTGGGCCATCCATGCAACATCTTACACTAACCTTGTCAAAAACTAACTGTAACTTGTAAAGTAAGCAAATGTTTCAGAGAGATGTACAAGGACTAAAGGAGCAGCCGGATCTGATCGCCGTATAAATAAGATATGCAAATGATTGTATAACCGCACATCACATATCAGGCCCTCGCTCAAAAATACATAATATATTCCTTTTCATAGAGTAACCGATACATTGCACGCATTCTTAAAATAATGACTTTTAATTCACTAATAACAATTCCGGCCGAACTACAATTGTCAAAATATGAATTATATTAGCACTTTCAAAACCTTTTGCGATGAGATAAGAAAGAACACTTTTTATAAAACAACAATTATGATTCTTAGTTTCAGCATTCTAAGTTATTTCTTGCAAGCCAGATAAAAGTTTAATCTTTTAAATTACCTCTGTAGATTTTTCTCAAAATGTATCCTTCACTAATGTTCTCTGTGGTTGTAGTAACTTCTGTCATTTTGTCTGCCTTCTAAACTTTTGTGTTTCTTTATAAATTCCTTTTGATAGAAGTGTCTGGTGACCTACAAAGAACAGCGTATTATATTTTGACTGAAATGGTCATATTATCCATGAAGATGGAGACTTTTTGTCAATTATTCTGTGTGCCAAACAGATTGCATAATAATGTGAGTACAGTTCTTTAGGTACTTATGAAAATGTTCAAAACTAGTTTTTTTCATAAAATAGTCTATTGGTCGTTTATTTGTTTTTCGCAATGGTGTTTTATTGTTTCATAGACTTATGAGTATAAATATCCTTTGGATTCAGTGGCGGAGCCAGTTAGGGTTACGTGCTTTGAACGCCCCCTTTTTTGAAGATCAATGGTTTTAAATTGGAACAAATGTTTAGAACTCTCTTTTAAAAATGGCTGGTCCCGCCCCTAGGTATCTTTCACTTTTTGCTCAAATAATAGGTACATGTTCCATCTTTCTATGCAACAATTTCATAGCTAGTGTGTCCTAACAGCTGTTCTAAGACTAAGCGTAAAGAAAGTGAACATTTATTTTTTTTAAGTGTTTAAAGATTACTTCAACTTTCACCCGTAGTAAATAATAATGAGATTACCAATTAGAAACATTAATAGTCTTCAGAATCGGATCCAGGGATGTTTAAAAAAAAAGGGGGGGGTAATTAACAATAAAACTGAGTCTCATCTAGCCCCAAGCATCATGTCAGGCATTGTCATTACTAATGTCTTCTGATCTGAGTAAATTAATTACTAAAAACTATTTAATGTCTTCTCATCTGAGAAACAATTTCCACATTTAAACGAAATCTTTTACTTATGATAATGTTGATTCTCCACAAAGTAATATAAATAGAACCATACAAATAGTAAGCAAATACATGTTTTCAGATACCATCTTCAATATAAAAAAATCACACCATGAACAAATTAACTTGTTATGTGTTCCTCTTCTACTAGCTTCAAAATATATCCAAAATCAAGAATGTGGAACATACTCTTTCTGACATAATCATTTGGTAATTGATGCAATTAGTGTCTCGAGCTCTTGTATGCCCGTCTTGAACATAAAAAACTAAATATAAAATATACAACTCTCCTAATGCTTAGGTTGGTTGTCATATTATGCAACATAGTTAATAATATAGAACCCTATGAGAAAAACATAGAACTGCTTTTGTCATACAAAACACTGTCAAACATCCAAACATACTATCCACACTGATCTGTGTCCACACTTGTAGTATATAAATTTATCTTAGCGATATAAGTTAACAAATTGTCAGAGTAGTATAGTCAAATTTAGTTATAGAATGAACATTTAATTTAAATTGCTTCATGATATACCTCTTTCCTTAAGGTTTATGTGGACCCTATGGCTAAAATGGCCGTATTTTCACCTTAAAATTTACTCTGAGTACAGGCAAACCTGTGCATCTGGAAAAGTTTTAAGGCATAGCATGCCCTAGATAAATAGAATTCAAAGGCATTATATGATTTAGAAAATTCATAACTTCACTGGAGTTTGCCGTACACTTTTTTTCGTCCCTGCAGTAGATGATAAAATTAACAAACAGTTGAGTTTACCTTGATATGGTCCACTCAGGTACACAGTTTAAATAACCAATTATTGTCAGGTATCTCTTGTCCATGTCAATTAATACATCTCACTTCAATTATTACCTGTGGGAAGTTCTCAAACCTGTTTCCAAGCTTAGTTTATTTTGGCACCTTCTGGAGGAATGAAAAAAAGTGTACGGCAAAATCTTGGTAAGTTTTTATTTTTCTAAAACAAAACATATTTGAAATGTTTGCCTGTACTCAGAGTAAATTTTGAGGTGAAAATACGGCCATTTTAGCCACAGGGTCCACATGAACCTGATATGATTATCGTTATCATAGGCAGTTGTGGCGTTCCATAAATGTTATATTCCAAATTGTTCTTGTTTATTATGGAATAATCGATATTCTGATGTATATTTACCAACTTTTTTTTCAACTGGCGGAGCTTATTTTTTAATTCGCATAAGGACAGTCTATTTGAAGATGTGTGTGATAAGGATGATTGTCGTTATAATTATTATTGAATTCTAATCACTAATCAGTGTCACCAAACGCATATACAAAAGAACTGAGTGTATGATATGAGACGAATAACTGGACACTTCATTGATGATCTTATCCCAAAACTCCTGTTTATAGATGGACTGGTCTTAAATAAGCGAACTTCTTAAACTCCGCCCAGTCAAGTGAAATAAATCTAGTAATAGTAATATCGTAGAAAAATATGCAAATTGATATTCGCAGATGCAGATCAATCGAGGATTTGAAAAGGGGCATACGCAGAGACTTGTAAAACGTCTAGTATGCATTGAGCATATATATGTCGGGGATCTATGAGGGGATCCCAGTATCCTTGACCCCACCCCTTATCCCACCTCTAGTATACTGAGCAAAACTAACCTTCAATTTCTTGAACTGTGATGAATGTTTCATGAACGAAAAAAACTGGAAAACTATCCTGTCTATGTTCAACATGTCTTCCCTCCTTTTAATTTCCACTTGTCTGTCATCTTCATTGCACGTACATAGAGAGAAATACCAAATGATCATATCATACAAAATTACAGATCAGTGTCCTACGTCTTGTCATTAATTATTTTGTGTTTCCATTTGAAGTCTTATCGGCATGTGGTAACACTAGGGGGCTACAATCAACGTACGCGTGCATTACATAAAATGATAAGGCTGTTAAGCCGCGTTTGTTATAATTAGCAATAATTATTTTAACAACTTCAGATAGATATGCGGCACTTGTTTGATAACATGAATTAAAAAAATCGAAGATTGTAAATTATTTGAATCTGTGTCATTTCATAGAGGTTATTAATGTGAGGTCATTTTATATCATTTAAATAAAATAATATGTTAATCAAAAATGGACAACTGCAAAAGTATAATGATCTGGATGGATGGTCCATCGATTTTGTATTCTTTTAATTTTTAAAACATTTTTTCTATTCTTTATAATTTTGCTCGTTATTCTCTATTTGATCATCCTTTTATTTTCTATTCTTTATATTTTTTTTGTATATGCTATATTTTTTGTCCTTTATTCTGCGTTTCCCAGTCCTGTGATTCGATATTCTATCAACTCCAACAAGACCCTCAAGTATTATTACCGATAAATAGGCGTTTGAGAATGTGTACCATTTTGTCTTATCCTTTCTTTTATTTGTTTTTAAAGATTTATAAAAAACTTACCGCACTTCATCCCGGTCTACCCTTATTACAGGTATTCCCAATGGTATGTATTGTTTTAAAATAGCTTCTCGTTCCGTGCATGCATGCATGAACTATTTGACACTGCACGTTAAGCAACCAACAATGTCAATCAATCGATTTTATAGAAAAGATGTATCATATCTTACATCAAAACAATGTATAAATACCACCCGTTCATCTTTTTCTACAAAATGATAAATGTGCAGATCACACTGCTAACATTACTAGACCACATATATGACACTTTGTCTATACCTGAGGCTGTGGATGGGGGTTTACAGAATAGAGAATAATGAACAAAAAAATTGAAAGAATAGTAAGAGAAAAATGGATGAAATTTGACCAAATCCTGATCCTCGTACTTGTGAGAACGTATATATAGGTTGAGGCCTTGCCCTCCATGTATTCAAAGTAAAGCATTATTTTGATTATGAAACATTGTGATTAGAAACGGTTGCTTTTTTCCAATCGATCTTCAAACCCTATGCCTTAAGTCTGGGTGCTAAAATCGAAATATCGATTTATTAGTGTTCAACGTAACTTTCAGCACAATATTGTAGTCTGTTGTTATTTATATATTATTGTCATTTTGTTTATTTTCTTTGTTTACATCTTCTGACATCAGACTCGGACTTCTGTTGAACTGAATTTTAATGTGCCTGTTGTTATGCGTTTACTTTTCTACATTGGTTAGAGGTATAGGGGAGGGTTGAGATCCCATAAACATGTTTAACCCCGCCGCATTTTTGCGCCTGTCCCAAGTCAGGAGCCTCTGGCCTTTGCTAGTCTTGTATTATTTTTAATTTTAGTTTCTTGTGTACAAATTGGAGTTTAGTATGGCGTTCATTATCACTAAACTAGTATATATATTTGTTTGGGGGCCAGCTGAAGGACGCCTCCGGGCGCGGGAATTTCTCGTTGCATTGAAGACCTTTTGGTGACCTTCTGCTGTTGTTTGTGCTATGGTCGGGTTGTTGTCTTTTTGACACATTCCCCATTTCCATTCTCAACTTTATTTTTTAAGATTGCGTTTTGAACGCAACTGCCATGTGCGAGGTTTGAACCATCACAACCTCAGGCCCCTAAAAACGAAAAGATCAAGAGACTAAAAATCGCTTGTATGTGTTTTTAAGGTTATATTATATATAATTAATTATATATTTATTGTTTCAACTTATAATCAAAAGTGCATTAATTGTAATAGAAATTTCAACAATTTAAAGAACTTTAAGGCTAAAAAATATATAGGCGAAACAAAAATATGGATATGTTGTTTGGTATCCCATTCTCTTCAAAGCTAATGATAAATCTGTACATTGTACATGCTTCATATCCAGTGGCGGTTACTTGACTAATATACCTCGATTTTTAGTGAGTCGAAGTAGGAAACGGCATCAGTGCGGCCAAAGATACTACGGGGGGGGGGGGGGGGGGGGGGCTTGATTAATTATACAACGAAACCCTCGACTAAATGAGCTTTCATCGTTTTCAGATAAAAAAATTTAAGGAGACGATTTTTAAGTTTGCTGAACGTGATGTGGCTAAAATTACGTGCATATTCAGGTCTTGAACAAAATAATAATAAATCCAGTAGATAGGTTCGTAATGAAATCTCTTCATTGACTTTGTCTTGTGGAAAAAGCTTTCTTTAAATCCCCGCGGGTTTAATCAGCTTTGAAGTAAGTGCTTCGTTCTTTCATTGTTTATATATTTTTTTAGTTAATTCGCCATTTATTATTTTAAAATTTACATATGAAACAATAACCCGAAGAAGACATGCCACTCTGCCAAGACACATTATTCTAACTTCAATCGTACCAGTCTTCAAATGCTTCATTACATATAAACGAATGTTTTCTTAACCTTCATTATTTGTTTGGTAGGAGCAATGTAACCTATAATATTATTGAAAAGCCATTCTTTTTTTACGGAAAGCAGGAACCGCTGAATAAGCTAATATAAAAAAAGAAGATGTGGTATGATTGCCAATGAGACAACTATCCACAAAAGACCAAAATGACACAGACATCAACAACTATAGGTCACCGTACGGCCTTCAACAATGAGCAAAGCTCACACCGCACAGTCAGCTATAATAGGCCCCGATAAGACAATGTAAAACAATTCAAACGAGAAAACTAACGGCCTTATTTATGTAAAAAAATGAACGAAAAACAAATATGTAACACATGGACAAACGACAACCACTGAATTACAGGCTCCTGACTTGGGACAGGCACATACATAAATAATGTGGCGGGGTTAAACATGTTTCTCTCACAAGTAAAAAAACCCTAACTGTAAGTCTACAGTGCAGTATTTCGGACGTCAACACAAAAAAACAGCATGCAAATATATATATGGGGGATAAGTATACCATTATTTACACATCAGACTGTACTAATTATATTATAACTTTGGATACACCAAACTAGTAACTTCATATCTCAGTAACAGGCAATATACGCCCTCAATTTTATAGAATTAATTCATAACTATTTGTATCATTTGTATTCATCTGTCAAATGTGTGTGTTCTACAAGGATCAGCAGTCCTTACCCTTTCATTTGATATCTATATAACTTACAAAAAATTATTCTGCATATAATAACGTTTAATTTAAATACGCAAGAACTACTTTGTTTTAAATACGTACTTCTTTCCTTTTTGAACATACCAATATATACACAATGGTGGCGTAACATCTTACGAAGTCTATTCAAATTGTTTTTGCAACTATTTCGCTCTGGCTGTTGCTTGTGGTCGTCTTACATTTGCAGTGTGGTGAGATCCTTTTTGTTGCATGTTGAAGGTTTAATGTGACTTTGTGCAATTAAAGCGCGTTCCTTTGCTTATTTTGTGTACGTGTTTCATAATGTGCTTATATTCATTTTGTGTCACAGATCGATACCCAATATTCTTTTGTTTTTCTATGGAATAAATGTTCCTATACAAAACAAAAATATTGGTATATTCAAAACTTCGATTTTTTTTAATAACGTAAATGATTTTTAATTTTAAGAACTAAACGAAAAAGATAATTGTAATATGAAATCTTACGATTCTTTCTTCAAACACGATTTGTTATCATATGCTAATTACCCATATCATATTTTAATGACCACATACTGTGGCAATCGTGATCATATAAACCTAATAAATTATAAACATCCGAATGTAAAATTTCGGACGATAGATAATGATAAACAAACGACGGAAATTGCATAATAAATTCACAGCGTGTGCATTTGACTCTATCTTAATATATTTGTCAGTACATAAATAACCCGAATAATACGATCACTTCGATCACTCCATGAACCATTTCCTCTAGAAAAGTAGTGGATAGGGGGCGCTGAATTTTTCGAGTTAGTACATGGAGGAAAGGTCTGTTTCAAATGTTATTCAAAGATTAGGAGCGACGATTCAATGTCCGTTTGTGTATTGTATTTGTCGTGGTTGAAACGGCACCAGGAACATATCAGGATAGACAACAGAAGTCTGTAAGTATCTATTTTATGTATTTATATATTAACATAGATATTATAAGCCTTTCATACCTTCTGTTGACAAATTCTCATAACTATGCACTGTTTTAGTAGACCACAGATGTCCTTTTCGAACTAAAAGAACCTCCCTGAAAAAACACACCTCAGTCGAATCTTTCTTCTCAAATGAATGCCCGAATGGTCATCAAATTAATACTTGTTATGGGCAGGCATTTTCGAATAATTTTTAAAAAAATGTATTAATTCTGACTGCAAGGAATTTTAAATGGTAAATAATATACATTGTATCTCGAGGGAAATGTACACACTTTAACAGGGAGAGATCCGTTTGCGCCAAAAATGCGTCCTTTTGCACCACAACTTTTTTTCTCAAATCCTACGTTTGCGCCACATGTTTTAAAATTAGATGGTTTCATTTGCGCCAAAAATAAAACATACGATTGCGCCAGTTAAAAGAAAATTACTTCCTTACTCCTTTATTCGGACTTGGAACCGGCAGTGCAACACGGCACATGTTTCCCTTTCTGAAACATATGTTTTTATTACTGCTGCTGCATGGGTACTTCCCAATTTAATGTTTGTAGTAGCTTTTAACTTCTTTTTATTGTCAAAAAACACAAACATTGAAGGATGAAATCCATAAAATAGTTAATTATAGTTCATAATAATAATAACGCCCATACGCATGGTGGGAACAAAGCTCTGTGTCATCAACATTTGTGGCTTAAACATAAAGAGCAAAAACTTCTATTTTCTATATTGGCATATCTTTGTGAAGCAAAGCAATAAGTTTTATTCTCTGTCTCTGTACATTGACTGTCTAATGCTGCTTAAGTCATTTAATTAATTAATTCTCTTCAGAAACTCGTCTTTATGGTGAAATATCTCCTAACATGTGATACCTTTTGGGGCAAAAATAAGAATACATATATAGTAATCATTAATATTTATGATAGATATATGTACAGGTAAATTGGCGCAAATGAGTTCCGAATATTGGCGCAATTGATACATTTTGAAAATTAAATTTGGCGCAAATGATACCCCTGAAAAACAGTAATTGGCGCAAAAGGGCTGCTGCCCTTTAACAACAGTAAATTTTTCATAAATATTATATAAAATAGTAAAAGTGTAGCATATATATCATGTGTATTAACGATTAAACTCTGGAAGAAATATCGTCCAGCATGAATACAAATTAAAGGGTCCTTTCAGGGAAAAAAAATTCTCAGAAAGGTATCTCTTTCTTCAGAGGTTTATATGAAACGTTAATGTCTGTTGTGCAGTGATTTGTTTTTTTTTTCCGCCTGTATGCGAGACATGGCATGGTAGGTATTGCAACCAAGCAACGTCGGCGACGATGGTGTACACTATTTGTTTGAAGCATTATATTTTACAAGTTAGACAATCTAAATGCTTCATACCTTATGTTACGAAATTTCCGTCTGTCATATGTCATTGTCCCGGCAACCTCATTTTCATGGTTCAGTAACTGCTTGATACATTTTGTTTTGTTAAATGAAAAACTCACTTATTATGAGTAATATAATAACTTTGTTTGGTATATGGGTTCCTAGCAACATTTACATGTTCGTCAGCTAGGTACATGTAGGGTTAACCTGACCTCGACCTTATTCCATGGATCAGTTATCAAAAATAAAGTAACTTAAGCAAGACCGTATCTAGATACTATAACTAGTAAGTCATTTATATTTGGTGTATGGATTGTTGAAATGATTGTAAGGTGTACATATCCACTCGACAGGTTCCGTCTGACCTTGGCCTCAATTTCATGGTTCATTGGCCAATGTATAGTGTTTGTGGTTTGGTCTATTTCTAAGATACTTTAAGCAGTAGGACCACTATATAGGGTGTATCATGTATGGAATCATTGTCAGCTGGAAATGTCCGTCTGACAGGTTTCAATTGACTTCGACTTCATTTTTATGGTTCATTGGACAATTTTTAGTTGTGTCATACATTATAGTTGTGCTTTGATAAAGTTAAGTAGACCTGATAATTGTACTAAAGACTTTCAATATGATTTCAATGATAAGTAAGACAAAGGCAGGACATTTGCACTCATATTTTGGTAATAAAATTTGTAAAGTGTTGACTAAAGTACATGTACCTAAATTTCAATATATTTTTTGTATCAGAGTGCTGAACGCGCATCTTTAACGTTTTGAGAGGAAAATAAATATTTTGTTGAAGGGAGAATGTGTTGGGTACATTACTCACATTTTTACCTGAAAAAGCTGCTGTTCCTTTTGGAACATGTCTTACTTGTTTTCTGGTATGTTAATTGGGATAGGTAAAAGTATTGTTAACACCAGTCCTGTGTTTTGTTTAAGACTGAATGAAACCTGATTTTAATTGGTATGTATTCAGTTCGCTGTCTCCTAGGTACTCATCTGTTTTAAGACTCTATGATTGATTGATTGATTGATCATGACTGGCTGAATGTCCAATGGCAAATATTACATGCATATTCAGGAAGTTGGGAATGATACATGCCAATCCTGATAAGAATAAAGAAATATGCCTGAAGAAAAACAATAACAGAGTAAGTGTTCCTGCATTTTAAACTTCAAATATTTCTTGTAGAGTGAGAAAACTGTTATGAAACACCAGCAAAAAAGACTAGATTGTTATTCAGTCCTGACTTATTCAGTGTCTCTGAAGATGAAGATTAGGTATGTAATAATGAGGTTTTAATTTGATAGATTGTTGACTTTTAGAATTGTAAAAGTTTAATTAGTTACTGTAAGTTAATCCATTTATTGTATAAATTAAAATTCAATAATTACTGTTCAAGTGCATAGCATAGCCATCTTTATCTTGCTGTATCCAGAGGCAATAGATAAAAGATGTGGTATAGGTGCCAATGAGACAACTCTCCATCCAAGTCACAATTTAAAAAAGTAAATCATTATAGGTCAAAGTGCGGACTTCAACACAGAGGAAGACTATTATTAATTACAATAAAGAGAGTGAATAATATTATATAAGCAAAATGGACATCATAAGTAAGATTGACAATTTCTTTATCAAAGATTATAAATTTTGGTATGGTTACTAAAAATATTTGAAATTGTTTTGAATTTGTCGTTATTTCTTTCAGATCAGGCCTATCCAGAAGCAAGAAAAAAGACAATTTTAAGCACGTGTATCTACAGAGAGAGACATGTTTTAAAAAACAGATATGAGCCAGTCCATGCGAAAAGGTACAAAAAGTCCTTTTGGTAAATTTTACAGGACACGTTATCAAAGTTTGTTATAGTATTTTTGAAAAACGATTTTATCCGAAAAAAAATTACATTAATGTAAACATTCATAAGATTGTCAATTCTATCCCGAATTTGTCAACTAAAACCGAAAAAGACGTAGAAATATCTGAATTTTTGGTATTTGAGCAAGTGTAAAATCATTTGTTCCCCGGACTAATGCTATACCGACCAGAAACTACAAAAAATTATGACACTACAGAGACAAAAGTCAATAATTTCCGTCAGTTCTACAGGTTTAAAGAAAGAAAGACAACATTAAAACATGAGGGAAAATGCAAAAACTATGACAACTTGTGTTTTAGAAATTGAAATTTAAGTTAAGTTAAGTTATTATATAAATCAACCTTAGTTGCACGGGATTCGAACCGTTGCCCTGTTTGATTGCATTGATATCCGCATCGTAAGCGAGAGCCTTATCCCCACTGCTACCAGGTTTAACGTAATCAATTGGCAAATCAAGCCATTTAAACTGTACTTTGAAAATGATTGAAATATATGAAATAATTCACAAAAAATCTTGATAAAACTAGGGGGGGGGGGGGGGGTCTCAACACTCGCAGGTGCGTGAAGCTCACAGCTTGATGATATGAGGGAAAGTAAATGTGTTTTATAAATCACAAGTCTACTACCAATAATTATGCACACTTTTTAGAATTTCGTAAATTTTTCGTTTTTGTACCTTTTCGCATGGACTGGCTCATATATTTTCACACATTATTAACATTCGATTTTCAACTGGCAACTACATTTTTCAAAATTCTACATTCGATTTCAACAATTAATTTTCAACTTTCAACATTCGATTTTCAACTTTCAAAATTTGTTTTTATCATCTAACAGTCCTTTTCAACATTCAATTTTCATCATTCAACATTCGTTTTCAAAATTGAAATTTAGTTTCAAACCATACAAAATTAGTTTCAAATAGTCAAAATTAGTTTCAAACCATACAAAATTAGTTTCAAACAGTCAAAATTAGTTTCAAACCATACAAAATTAGTTTCAAACAGTCAAAATTAGTTTCCAACATTCAAAATTAGTTTTCAACATTCGAATTTCAATTTTCAACAATTGTTTTCAAAATTCAACATTTGTTTTCAACATTCATTTTTTTAACATGGAAGATTTGTTTTCAACCTGAAACATTAAAAATTAGTTTTCAACATTTGATTCTCAATTTTTAACAAAGGTTTTCAAATTTTGACATATATTTTCACACATTATTATCATTCGATTTTTAACTTGCAACTACATTTTTCAAAATTCTACATTCGATTTCAACAATTAATTTTCAACTTTCAACATTCGATTTTCAACTTTCAAAATTTGTTTTTATCATCTAACAGTCCTTTTCAACATTCAATTTTCATCATTCAACATTCGTTTTCAAAATTGAAATTTAGTTTCAAACCATACAAAATTAGTTTCAAACAGTCAAAATTAGTTTCAAACCATACAAAATTAGTTTCAAACAGTCAAAATTAGTTTCAAACCATACAAAATTAGTTTCAAACAGTCAAAATTAGTTTCAAACATACAAAATTAGTTTGAAACCATACAAAATTAGTTTCAAACATTCAAAATTAGTTTCCAACATTCAAAATTAGTTTTCAACATTCGAATTTCAATTTTCAACAATTGTTTTCAAAATTCAACATTTGTTTTCAACATTCATTTTTTTAACATGGAAGATTTGTTTTTAACCTGAAACATTAAAAATTAGTTTTCAACATTTGATTCTCAATTTTTAACAAAGGTTTTCAAATTTTGACATATATTTTCACACATTATTATCATTTGATTTTTAACTTGCAACTACATTTTTCAAAATTCTACATTCGATTTCAACAATTAATTTTCAACTTTCAACATTCGATTTTCAACTTTCAATATTTGTTTTTATCATCTAACAGTCCTTTTCAACATTCAATTTTCATCATTCAACATTCGTTTTCAAAATTGAAATTTAGTTTCAAACCATACAAAATTAGTTTCAAACAGTCAAAATTAGTTTCAAACCATACAAAATTAGTTTCAAACAGTCAAAATTAGTTTCAAACCATACAAAATTAGTTTCAAACAGTCAAAATTAGTTTCAAACCATACAAAATTAGTTTCAAACAGTCAAAATTAGTTTCAAACATACAAAATTAGTTTCAAACCATACAAAATTAGTTTCAAACATTCAAAATTAGTTTCAAACATTCAAAATTAGTTTCCAACATTCAAAATTAGTTTTCAACATTCGAATTTCAATTTTCAACAATTGTTTTCAAAATTCAACATTTGTTTTCAACATTCATTTTTTTAACATGGAAGATTTGTTTTCAACCTGAAACATTAAAAATTAGTTTTCAACATTTAATTCTCAATTTTTAACATACAAAATTAGTTTCAAACCATACAAAATTAGTTTCAAACAATCAAAATTAGTTTCAAACATTCAAAATTAGTTTCCAACATTCAAAATTAGTTTTCAACATTCGAATTTCAATTTTCAACAATTGTTTTCAAAATTCAACATTTGTTTTCAACATTCATTTTTTTAACATGGAAGATTTGTTTTCAACCTGAAACATTAAAAATTAGTTTTCAACATTTAATTCTCAATTTTTAACATACAAAATTAGTTTCAAACCATACAAAATTAGTTTCAAACATTCAAAATTAGTTTCAAACATTCAAAATTAGTTTCCAACATTCAAAATTAGTTTTCAACATTCGAATTTCAATTTTCAACAATTGTTTTCAAAATTCAACATTTGTTTTCAACATTCATTTTTTTAACATGGAAGATTTGTTTTCAACCTGAAACATTAAAAATTAGTTTTCAACATTTAATTCTCAATTTTTAACAAAGGTTTTCAAATTTTGACATATATTTTCACACATTATTAACATTCGATTTTTAACTTGCAACTACATTTTTCAAAATTCTACATTCGATTTCAACAATTAATTTTCAATATTCGATTTTCAACTTTCAAAATTTGTTTTTATCATCTAACAGTCCTTTTCAACATTCAATTTTCATCATTCAACATTCGTTTTCAAAATTGAAATTTAGTTTCAAACCATACAAAATTAGTTTCAAACAGTCAAAATTAGTTTCAAACCATACAAAATTAGTTTCAAACAGTCAAAATTAGTTTCAAACCATACAAAATTAGTTTCAAACAGTCAAAATTAGTTTCAAACCATACAAAATTAGTTTCAAACAGTCAAAATTAGTTTCAAACATACAAAATTAGTTTCAAACCATACAAAATTAGTTTCAAACATTCAAAATTAGTTTCAAACATTCAAAATTAGTTTCCAACATTCAAAATTAGTTTTCAACATTCGAATTTCAATTTTCAACAATTGTTTTCAAAATTCAACATTTGTTTTCAACATTCATTTTTTTAACATGGAAGATTTGTTTTCAACCTGAAACATTAAAAATTAGTTTTCAACATTTAATTCTCAATTTTTAACAAAGGTTTTCAAATTTTGACATATATTTTCACACATTATTAACATTCGATTTTTAACTTGCAACTCCATTTTTCAAAATTCTACATTCGATTTCAACAATTAATTTTCAACATTCGATTTTCAACTTTCAAAATTTGTTTTTATCATCTAACAGTCCTTTTCAACATTCAATTTTCATCATTCAACATTCGTTTTCAAAATTGAAATTTAGTTTCAAACCATACAAAATTAGTTTCAAACAGTCAAAATTAGTTTCAAACCATACAAAATTAGTTTCAAACTGTCAAAATTAGTTTCAAACCATACAAAATTAGTTTCAAACAGTCAAAATTAGTTTCAAACCATACAAAATTAGTTTCAAACAGTCAAAATTAGTTTCAAACATACAAAATTAGTTTGAAACCATACAAAATTAGTTTCAAACATTCAAAATTAGTTTCCAACATTCAAAATTAGTTTTCAACATTCGAATTTCAATTTTCAACAATTGTTTTCAAAATTCAACATTTGTTTTCAACATTCATTTTTTTAACATGGAAGATTTGTTTTTAACCTGAAACATTAAAAATTAGTTTTCAACATTTGATTCTCAATTTTTAACAAAGGTTTTCAAATTTTGACATATATTTTCACACATTATTATCATTTGATTTTTAACTTGCAACTACATTTTTCAAAATTCTACATTCGATTTCAACAATTAATTTTCAACTTTCAACATTCGATTTTCAACTTTCAATATTTGTTTTTATCATCTAACAGTCCTTTTCAACATTCAATTTTCATCATTCAACATTCGTTTTCAAAATTGAAATTTAGTTTCAAACCATACAAAATTAGTTTCAAACAGTCAAAATTAGTTTCAAACCATACAAAATTAGTTTCAAACAGTCAAAATTAGTTTCAAACCATACAAAATTAGTTTCAAACAGTCAAAATTAGTTTCAAACATACAAAATTAGTTTCAAACCATACAAAATTAGTTTCAAACATTCAAAATTAGTTTCAAACATTCAAAATTAGTTTCCAACATTCAAAATTAGTTTTCAACATTCGAATTTCAATTTTCAACAATTGTTTTCAAAATTCAACATTTGTTTTCAACATTCATTTTTTTAACATGGAAGATTTGTTTTCAACCTGAAACATTAAAAATTAGTTTTCAACATTTAATTCTCAATTTTTAACATACAAAATTAGTTTCAAACCATACAAAATTAGTTTCAAACAATCAAAATTAGTTTCAAACATTCAAAATTAGTTTCCAACATTCAAAATTAGTTTTCAACATTCGAATTTCAATTTTCAACAATTGTTTTCAAAATTCAACATTTGTTTTCAACATTCATTTTTTTAACATGGAAGATTTGTTTTCAACCTGAAACATTAAAAATTAGTTTTCAACATTTAATTCTCAATTTTTAACATACAAAATTAGTTTCAAACCATACAAAATTAGTTTCAAACATTCAAAATTAGTTTCAAACATTCAAAATTAGTTTCCAACATTCAAAATTAGTTTTCAACATTCGAATTTCAATTTTCAACAATTGTTTTCAAAATTCAACATTTGTTTTCAACATTCATTTTTTTAACATGGAAGATTTGTTTTCAACCTGAAACATTAAAAATTAGTTTTCAACATTTAATTCTCAATTTTTAACAAAGGTTTTCAAATTTTGACATATATTTTCACACATTATTAACATTCGATTTTTAACTTGCAACTACATTTTTCAAAATTCTACATTCGATTTCAACAATTAATTTTCAACATTCGATTTTCAACTTTCAAAATTTGTTTTTATCATCTAACAGTCCTTTTCAACATTCAATTTTCATCATTCAACATTCGTTTTCAAAATTGAAATTTAGTTTCAAACCATACAAAATTAGTTTCAAACAGTCAAAATTAGTTTCAAACCATACAAAATTAGTTTCAAACAGTCAAAATTAGTTTCAAACCATACAAAATTAGTTTCAAACAGTCAAAATTAGTTTCAAACATACAAAATTAGTTTCAAACCATACAAAATTAGTTTCAAACATTCAAAATTAGTTTCAAACATTCAAAATTAGTTTCCAACATTCAAAATTAGTTTTCAACATTCGAATTTCAATTTTCAACAATTGTTTTCAAAATTCAACATTTGTTTTCAACATTCATTTTTTTAACATGGAAGATTTGTTTTCAACCTGAAACATTAAAAATTAGTTTTCAACATTTAATTCTCAATTTTTAACATACAAAATTAGTTTCAAACCATACAAAATTAGTTTCAAACATTCAAAATTAGTTTCAAACATTCAAAATTAGTTTCCAACATTCAAAATTAGTTTTCAACATTCGAATTTCAATTTTCAACAATTGTTTTCAAAATTCAACATTTGTTTTCAACATTCATTTTTTTAACATGGAAGATTTGTTTTCAACCTGAAACATTAAAAATTAGTTTTCAACATTTAATTCTCAATTTTTAACAAAGGTTTTCAAATTTTGACATATATTTTCACACATTATTAACATTCGATTTTTAACTTGCAACTACATTTTTCAAAATTCTACATTCGATTTCAACAATTAATTTTCAATATTCGATTTTCAACTTTCAAAATTTGTTTTTATCATCTAACAGTCCTTTTCAACATTCAATTTTCATCATTCAACATTCGTTTTCAAAATTGAAATTTAGTTTCAAACCATACAAAATTAGTTTCAAACAGTCAAAATTAGTTTCAAACCATACAAAATTAGTTTCAAACAGTCAAAATTAGTTTCAAACCATACAAAATTAGTTTCAAACAGTCAAAATTAGTTTCAAACCATACAAAATTAGTTTCAAACAGTCAAAATTAGTTTCAAACATACAAAATTAGTTTCAAACCATACAAAATTAGTTTCAAACATTCAAAATTAGTTTCAAACATTCAAAATTAGTTTCCAACATTCAAAATTAGTTTTCAACATTCGAATTTCAATTTTCAACAATTGTTTTCAAAATTCAACATTTGTTTTCAACATTCATTTTTTTAACATGGAAGATTTGTTTTCAACCTGAAACATTAAAAATTAGTTTTCAACATTTAATTCTCAATTTTTAACAAAGGTTTTCAAATTTTGACATATATTTTCACACATTATTAACATTCGATTTTTAACTTGCAACTACATTTTTCAAAATTCTACATTCGATTTCAACAATTAATTTTCAACTTTCAACATTCGATTTTCAAACAGTCAAAATTAGTTTCAAACCATACAAAATTAGTTTCAAACAGTCAAAATTAGTTTCAAACCATACAAAATTAGTTTCAAACAGTCAAAATTAGTTTCAAACATACAAAATTAGTTTCAAACCATACAAAATTAGTTTCAAACATTCAAAATTAGTTTCAAACATTCAAAATTAGTTTCCAACATTCAAAATTAGTTTTCAACATTCGAATTTCAATTTTCAACAATTGTTTTCAAAATTCAACATTTGTTTTCTACATTCATTTTTTTAACATGGAAGATTTGTTTTCAACCTGAAACATTAAAAATTAGTTTTCAACATTTAATTCTCAATTTTTAACAAAGGTTTTCAAATTTTGACATATATTTTCACACATTATTAACATTCGATTTTTAACTTGCAACTACATTTTTCAAAATTCTACATTCGATTTCAACAATTAATTTTCAATATTCGATTTTCAACTTTCAAAATTTGTTTTTATCATCTAACAGTCCTTTTCAACATTCAATTTTCATCATTCAACATTCGTTTTCAAAATTGAAATTTAGTTTCAAACCATACAAAATTAGTTTCAAACAGTCAAAATTAGTTTCAAACCATACAAAATTAGTTTCAAACAGTCAAAATTAGTTTCAAACCATACAAAATTAGTTTCAAACAGTCAAAATTAGTTTCAAACATACAAAATTAGTTTCAAACCATACAAAATTAGTTTCAAACATTCAAAATTAGTTTCAAACATTCAAAATTAGTTTCCAACATTCAAAATTAGTTTTCAACATTCGAATTTCAATTTTCAACAATTGTTTTCAAAATTCAACATTTGTTTTCAACATTCATTTTTTTAACATGGAAGATTTGTTTTCAAGCTGAAACATTAAAAATTAGTTTTCAACATTTAATTCTCAATTTTTAACAAAGGTTTTCAAATTTTGACATATATTTTCACACATTAATTGCAATACTCATATAAGAAGACCCTATATCAATACTGAACGAATAACAATGAGACGAAGAACAACGATCAAGAGTTGTTGACGTATTTTCTAAAATATGTTAAAAATTAAACTAGAGTTGTCTCTCTTTGTGTGTTGTTAATTGTAATTCACAAATACCAAAATTCAAATACTGTACAGACTTTCTGTATATTTTACTCATTTGTGTAGAGGTTCCATCCTCTGTATTTCATTTACAACTTATACAAAAACAATCCTTTGAATTAAAAATACATTTTATTACACCAACTTGTATTTACATTTTCATGACTAGAATATACATTTTTACTTTGTGGCATTACTTTGGCTACAGAGTATTCTATAATATTTTGTTGAGGCGCCAGGGTGACTACCGATTACCTATACACAATGGCTATCAGCTGACCTATGTTGACATAGTGTCATAAAACCCCTGGTAGTTAAACACGGTTACACCACCACCTACCATGGGGAGTGACCGAGGAAAACACTCGTATTACCAATGCTCCAGTTATTAGTGCCCCACCTGTTGGCAGGTGTAGGCCTCCCCTCTATAAGATGAGGTGGAGGAGGTCCCAGAGTCACCCATCTGTAGACCCCACCGTTACCACTAACCACATTTTCCAAACCTGCAAGTTTTAGAACTTGTCAGGCCCAGAGCAAGGGCCGAGTGAAATAATCCCCCAATCACTACCAGTCTCCCTGGACCTCCCCCCATTCAAAATTGACTCTGCGCCTAAGGATAGTAGAAGATGATTAATTTCTAAAAAGTGTCTTGTTTTCTTTCCAATTATTAAAATTGTTAATTACTAAAAACTAAAATTAATTCTGGATGCTTAAATCACAATAGTCCATAATATGTTAAAAAGTGCTGAATAACTGAAATGTCCAATTCATAGAAACGCAAGTTTATTCGAAATTATCCTGTATTGGTCCAATACTATGAAGGTCAGCCTGGATACTGGTAACCATAATATTCCAATCAAATACAGGAAACAAGTGCCTGAAAATATAAAACAAAAACAGCAGCAACTATTCTCATAGGGAGGGTGGGCGGGTTTTAAATAGTTTAACTTATTTGTGAAACACCTGCTTTCAAGTCGACAGCAAATTAACAAGTGCCCGATACGGGAATTCCAAAATTCTAATTCAAGCTGATACGGAAATTCCAAAAATCTGATTCAAGCTGCGAGCGCCATCTATGGCCATGCCGAATATGGCAATGAGCTACAGACTGCAACACCCACGCACCCACACAAATATTCGATTGAATTAAACCAGATTATTGAAAATATAAAATTTTAATAATCTCTATTAATTGCAATACTCATATAAGAAGACCCTATATCAATACTGAACGAATAACAATGAGACGAAGAACAACGATCAAGAGTTGTTGACGTATTTTCTAAAATATGTTAAAAATTAAACTAGAGTTGTCTCTCTTTGTGTGTTGTTAATTGTAATTCACAAATACCAAAATTCAAATACTGTACAGACTTTCTGTATATTTTACTCATTTGTGTAGAGGTTCCATCCTCTGTATTTCATTTACAACTTATACAAAAACAATCCTTTGAATTAAAAATACATTTTATTACACCAACTTGTATTTACATTTTCATGACTAGAATATACATTTTTACTTTGTGGCATTACTTTGGCTACAGAGTATTCTATAATATTTTGTTGAGGCGCCAGGGTGACTACCGATTACCTATACACAATGGCTATCAGCTGACCTATGTTGACATAGTGTCATAAAACCCCTGGTAGTTAAACACGGTTACACCACCACCTACCATGGGGAGTGACCGAGGAAAACACTCGTATTACCAATGCTCCAGTTATTAGTGCCCCACCTGTTGGCAGGTGTAGGCCTCCCCTCTATAAGATGAGGTGGAGGAGGTCCCAGAGTCACCCATCTGTAGACCCCACCGTTACCACTAACCACATTTTCCAAACCTGCAAGTTTTAGAACTTGTCAGGCCCAGAGCAAGGGCCGAGTGAAATAATCCCCCAATCACTACCAGTCTCCCTGGACCTCCCCCCATTCAAAATTGACTCTGCGCCTAAGGATAGTAGAAGATGATTAATTTCTAAAAAGTGTCTTGTTTTCTTTCCAATTATTAAAATTGTTAATTACTAAAAACTAAAATTAATTCTGGATGCTTAAATCACAATAGTCCATAATATGTTAAAAAGTGCTGAATAACTGAAATGTCCAATTCATAGAAACGCAAGTTTATTCGAAATTATCCTGTATTGGTCCAATACTATGAAGGTCAGCCTGGATACTGGTAACCATAATATTCCAATCAAATACAGGAAACAAGTGCCTGAAAATATAAAACAAAAACAGCAGCAACTATTCTCATAGGGAGGGTGGGCGGGTTTTAAATAGTTTAACTTATTTGTGAAACACCTGCTTTCAAGTCGACAGCAAATTAACAAGTGCCCGATACGGGAATTCCAAAATTCTAATTCAAGCTGATACGGAAATTCCAAAAATCTGATTCAAGCTGCGAGCGCCATCTATGGCCATGCCGAATATGGCAATGAGCTACAGACTGCAACACCCACGCACCCACACAAATATTCGATTGAATTAAACCAGATTATTGAAAATATAAAATTTTAATAATCTCTATTAATTGCAATACTCATATAAGAAGACCCTATATCAATACTGAACGAATAACAATGAGACGAAGAACAACGATCAAGAGTTGTTGACGTATTTTCTAAAATATGTTAAAAATTAAACTAGAGTTGTCTCTCTTTGTGTGTTGTTAATTGTAATTCACAAATACCAAAATTCAAATACTGTACAGACTTTCTGTATATTTTACTCATTTGTGTAGAGGTTCCATCCTCTGTATTTCATTTACAACTTATACAAAAACAATCCTTTGAATTAAAAATACATTTTATTACACCAACTTGTATTTACATTTTCATGACTAGAATATACATTTTTACTTTGTGGCATTACTTTGGCTACAGAGTATTCTATAATATTTTGTTGAGGCGCCAGGGTGACTACCGATTACCTATACACAATGGCTATCAGCTGACCTATGTTGACATAG
The DNA here is from genome assembly GCF_965363235.1 of Mytilus galloprovincialis. Lineage (NCBI taxonomy): Eukaryota > Metazoa > Mollusca > Bivalvia > Mytilida > Mytilidae > Mytilus > Mytilus galloprovincialis. The sequence continues at coordinate 73,102,914 of NC_134845.1, read as the reverse complement.
TGTCATAAAACCCCTGGTAGTTAAACACGGTTACACCACCACCTACCATGGGGAGTGACCGAGGAAAACACTCGTATTACCAATGCTCCAGTTATTAGTGCCCCACCTGTTGGCAGGTGTAGGCCTCCCCTCTATAAGATGAGGTGGAGGAGGTCCCAGAGTCACCCATCTGTAGACCCCACCGTTACCACTAACCACATTTTCCAAACCTGCAAGTTTTAGAACTTGTCAGGCCCAGAGCAAGGGCCGAGTGAAATAATCCCCCAATCACTACCAGTCTCCCTGGACCGCCACATGAGAGCCCAAGTCAGCTACCAAATCTGACATGGGTTCTCACCTCCACAAAATTTTCATTATTGAATCTTAGGAAAAGTTGATTATGGTGTGCGTAGGAAAGACTCAACCCCCACACCCTTGTATATTATTCAAGAAAACCTGATTTCCAGTTTGTGACAAATTAGTTCCATTTGTTCTGTATAAAGACACTTCACGCCTTAATGTTCTCATGTAATATAGCTTTACCCCAATTTTCTGTAACAAAGTTTTTGGCCACTAAATTTCTCTTTTTCTGTTCTGTTCTATTATTGCACCCGCATCCAAGGGTGCAACATGCCAGTATCGCACTGTAGCATTGAAGACCATATTATAATAACCTTTTTAAATAAAGCCTGGTAACGTAGGGTAGACCATTTTTACATTTTCAATTAAACCATTCCCTGTAAATTCTAAATCTGTCAAATCATTAGCTCCACAGAGAATAATAATAAAATGAGGAGATGGTAAAAAACAAATATTCTTTTTGCATCTATTAGGGAGTCCAAATCTTAAAGAGACTATAGAGACAATAACAAGTGGAAACAAGGAACTATCGTTCATAAACTCGGAACAGTAACTTATCAAGTCCAATTTGGAGATTTAGTATGGAAGAGACATATTGATCAGATTCGTGAATTCGTACCGCAGGAAAATAAAAACATACCAAACATATTTAAAATTACCATATCTGATATTGACACTGAATTCATAACAATACCAACATGTAATTCAATTGCGATACCGAAAACTCTGAAAATAACAATGAATCCGAACAAACTAAAATAACCAAAAATAAAACAGTTGAAAATGCTAATGATACTATCGTTATGCACCGCACAGAAATAGTAAGAAAGGCACCAGAGAGACTTATTAGAAACATATGACTGTAAATATTTGTGGTTAAGTTAGTGTAGTGATATCACTGTAGGTTTAGGATTTCATAATTGAACATTAAAAATATAGACAGTAAAACTTGTAGCTATTTAGTTCAATTGAGTGCAAATTGAATTTATTACTTTCATTCACTAGAGATTAATCTTGTTTATCTTGATCTTCTAAATTAAAAGAGGGAGGATTGTTAAATTATGTTAACATTATACGTTATCACTTTTATAGTTGACTTGACTTATAATTAATACTGACAGTTAGGAATTTATAATCATCAGATTAGCGGATGTTGTGTATTTGTTCTATCACCCTATGATTGCACTGACACACAGTTTTGTACTATGGGAGATGTGATGTGTAATAGCCAATATTCACCGTGTATATTTCCCCAAGATAAATTTGGATTCTTTTCTATTTTTAGCCTAAATTGCTCGTCATAGGTGGCCCAGTTTTCTGACCTCGTTGCCGCTAGTCTTATATCGCGCATATATTTTAACAATTCCTGTGCCCGTGTGCTGTATTTCTCAATGTAGACACTCATAAAAACCATGAATGCTGAAGTCCATTCATTTATGGACAAATAAACACTCGACGATCTTTTTTCAATGCAAATTTTTCCCCTTTTTAATTTCAAATCGCCCTCGTCCACCTCTTCCATTGCTTTTCGCGTTCTCAAAAGAGAATGAAGCTCAATAAACTTTCCCTCCCAAATTTTTTTCTTAATTTTAAAAGACACGTGTTCCCCCACTGTGTCATGAATGCTAGATTCTTGAGACGGAGTGAAATCAATGGAATTATTTGCAATTTCAAAGTTTTGGTGTAACGGGTCGTGCCTTAAAGAGGGGAACGCTCGTGCATCCTCCTCCGACTCATTACCTGATGAGAAATCAGTAGTTTCCACCGGTCCTTCTGCCACCACATGTCCGACCCCTTGTGTTTTCTTGGCAGTTCTTCTCCGTCCAGCTCCGTCCTTCTTTTGTGGGATTTCCTCGTTCTGCATTATCTGTCCGCCTGTCCTGTTAGCCGTTCTTCTCTTCTTTCCCATGGCCCTGGGTGGCGATCCTATGGCATTTCTCTTGTTTGGCATCTTTTCTTTTTCTTTTAAATAGTTTAACTTATTTGTGAAACACCTGCTTTCAAGTCGACAGCAAATTAACAAGTGCCCGATACGGGAATTCCAAAATTCTAATTCAAGCTGATACGGAAATTCCAAAAATCTGATTCAAGCTGCGAGCGCCATCTATGGCCATGCCGAATATGGCAATGAGCTACAGACTGCAACACCCACGCACCCACACAAATATTCGATTGAATTAAACCAGATTATTGAAAATATAAAATTTTAATAATCTCTATTATTAACATTCGATTTTTAACTTGCAACTACATTTTTCAAAATTCTACATTCGATTTCAACAATTAATTTTCAACTTTCAACATTCGATTTTCAACTTTCAAAATTTGTTTTTATCATCTAACAGTCCTTTTCAACATTCAATTTTCATCATTCAACATTCGTTTTCAAAATTGAAATTTAGTTTCAAACCATACAAAATTAGTTTCAAACAGTCAAAATTAGTTTCAAACCATACAAAATTAGTTTCAAACAGTCAAAATTAGTTTCAAACCATACAAAATTAGTTTCAAACAGTCAAAATTAGTTTCAAACATACAAAATTAGTTTCAAACCATACAAAATTAGTTTCAAACATTCAAAATTAGTTTCAAACATTCAAAATTAGTTTCCAACATTCAAAATTAGTTTTCAACATTCGAATTTCAATTTTCAACAATTGTTTTCAAAATTCAACATTTGTTTTCAACATTCATTTTTTTAACATGGAAGATTTGTTTTCAACCTGAAACATTAAAAATTAGTTTTCAACATTTAATTCTCAATTTTTAACAAAGGTTTTCAAATTTTGACATATATTTTCACACATTATTAACATTCGATTTTTAACTTGCAACTACATTTTTCAAAATTCTACATTCGATTTCAACAATTAATTTTCAACTTTCAACATTCGATTTTCAAACAGTCAAAATTAGTTTCAAACCATACAAAATTAGTTTCAAACAGTCAAAATTAGTTTCAAACCATACAAAATTAGTTTCAAACAGTCAAAATTAGTTTCAAACATACAAAATTAGTTTCAAACCATACAAAATTAGTTTCAAACATTCAAAATTAGTTTCAAACATTCAAAATTAGTTTCCAACATTCAAAATTAGTTTTCAACATTCGAATTTCAATTTTCAACAATTGTTTTCAAAATTCAACATTTGTTTTCTACATTCATTTTTTTAACATGAAAGATTTGTTTTCAACCTGAAACATTAAAAATTAGTTTTCAACATTTAATTCTCAATTTTTAACAAAGGTTTTCAAATTTTGACATATATTTTCACACATTATTAACATTCGATTTTTAACTTGCAACTACATTTTTCAAAATTCTACATTCGATTTCAACAATTAATTTTCAATATTCGATTTTCAACTTTCAAAATTTGTTTTTATCATCTAACAGTCCTTTTCAACATTCAATTTTCATCATTCAACATTCGTTTTCAAAATTGAAATTTAGTTTCAAACCATACAAAATTAGTTTCAAACAGTCAAAATTAGTTTCAAACCATACAAAATTAGTTTCAAACAGTCAAAATTAGTTTCAAACCATACAAAATTAGTTTCAAACAGTCAAAATTAGTTTCAAACATACAAAATTAGTTTCAAACCATACAAAATTAGTTTCAAACATTCAAAATTAGTTTCAAACATTCAAAATTAGTTTCCAACATTCAAAATTAGTTTTCAACATTCGAATTTCAATTTTCAACAATTGTTTTCAAAATTCAACATTTGTTTTCAACATTCATTTTTTTAACATGGAAGATTTGTTTTCAAGCTGAAACATTAAAAATTAGTTTTCAACATTTAATTCTCAATTTTTAACAAAGGTTTTCAAATTTTGACATATATTTTCACACATTATTAACATTCGATTTTTAACTTGCAACTACATTTTTCAAAATTCTACATTCGATTTCAACAATTAATTTTCAACTTTCAACATTCGATTTTCAACTTTCAAAATTTGTTTTTATCATCTAACAGTCCTTTTCAACATTCAATTTTCATCATTCAACATTCGTTTTCAAAATTGAAATTTAGTTTCAAACCATACAAAATTAGTTTCAAACAGTCAAAATTAGTTTCAAACCATACAAAATTAGTTTCAAACAGTCAAAATTAGTTTCAAACCATACAAAATTAGTTTCAAACAGTCAAAATTAGTTTCAAACATACAAAATTAGTTTCAAACCATACAAAATTAGTTTCAAACATTCAAAATTAGTTTCAAACATTCAAAATTAGTTTCCAACATTCAAAATTAGTTTTCAACATTCGAATTTCAATTTTCAACAATTGTTTTCAAAATTCAACATTTGTTTTCAACATTCATTTTTTTAACATGGAAGATTTGTTTTCAACCTGAAACATTAAAAATTAGTTTTCAACATTTAATTCTCAATTTTTAACATACAAAATTAGTTTCAAACCATACAAAATTAGTTTCAAACATTCAAAATTAGTTTCAAACATTCAAAATTAGTTTCCAACATTCAAAATTAGTTTTCAACATTCGAATTTCAATTTTCAACAATTGTTTTCAAAATTCAACATTTGTTTTCAACATTCATTTTTTTAACATGGAAGATTTGTTTTCAACCTGAAACATTAAAAATTAGTTTTCAACATTTAATTCTCAATTTTTAACAAAGGTTTTCAAATTTTGACATATATTTTCACACATTATTAACATTCGATTTTTAACTTGCAACTACATTTTTCAAAATTCTACATTCGATTTCAACAATTAATTTTCAACTTTCAACATTCGATTTTCAACTTTCAAAATTTGTTTTTATCATCTAACAGTCCTTTTCAACATTCAATTTTCATCATTCAACATTCGTTTTCAAAATTGAAATTTAGTTTCAAACCATACAAAATTAGTTTCAAACAGTCAAAATTAGTTTCAAACCATACAAAATTAGTTTCAAACAGTCAAAATTAGTTTCAAACCATACAAAATTAGTTTCAAACAGTCAAAATTAGTTTCAAACATACAAAATTAGTTTCAAACCATACAAAATTAGTTTCAAACATTCAAAATTAGTTTCAAACATTCAAAATTAGTTTCCAACATTCAAAATTAGTTTTCAACATTCGAATTTCAATTTTCAACAATTGTTTTCAAAATTCAACATTTGTTTTCAACATTCATTTTTTTAACATGGAAGATTTGTTTTCAACCTGAAACATTAAAAATTAGTTTTCAACATTTAATTCTCAATTTTTAACATACAAAATTAGTTTCAAACCATACAAAATTAGTTTCAAACATTCAAAATTAGTTTCAAACATTCAAAATTAGTTTCCAACATTCAAAATTAGTTTTCAACATTCGAATTTCAATTTTCAACAATTGTTTTCAAAATTCAACATTTGTTTTCAACATTCATTTTTTTAACATGGAAGATTTGTTTTCAACCTGAAACATTAAAAATTAGTTTTCAACATTTAATTCTCAATTTTTAACAAAGGTTTTCAAATTTTGACATATATTTTCACACATTATTAACATTCGATTTTTAACTTGCAACTACATTTTTCAAAATTCTACATTCGATTTCAACAATTAATTTTCAATATTCGATTTTCAACTTTCAAAATTTGTTTTTATCATCTAACAGTCCTTTTCAACATTCAATTTTCATCATTCAACATTCGTTTTCAAAATTGAAATTTAGTTTCAAACCATACAAAATTAGTTTCAAACAGTCAAAATTAGTTTCAAACCATACAAAATTAGTTTCAAACAGTCAAAATTAGTTTCAAACCATACAAAATTAGTTTCAAACCATACAAAATTAGTTTCAAACATTCAAAATTAGTTTCAAACCATACAAAATTAGTTTCAAACAGTCAAAATTAGTTTCAAACATACAAAATTAGTTTCAAACCATACAAAATTAGTTTCAAACATTCAAAATTAGTTTCAAACATTCAAAATTAGTTTCCAACATTCAAAATTAGTTTTCAACATTCGAATTTCAATTTTCAACAATTGTTTTCAAAATTCAACATTTGTTTTCAACATTCATTTTTTTAACATGGAAGATTTGTTTTCAACCTGAAACATTAACAATTAGTTTTCAACATTTAATTCTCAATTTTTAACAAAGGTTTTCAAATTTTGACATATATTTTCACACATTATTAACATTCGATTTTTAACTTGCAACTACATTTTTCAAAATTCTACATTCGATTTCAACAATTAATTTTCAACTTTCAACATTCGATTTTCAACTTTCAAAATTTGTTTTTATCATCTAACAGTCCTTTTCAACATTCAATTTTCATCATTCAACATTCGTTTTCAAAATTGAAATTTAGTTTCAAACCATACAAAATTAGTTTCAAACAGTCAAAATTAGTTTCAAACCATACAAAATTAGTTTCAAACAGTCAAAATTAGTTTCAAACATACAAAATTAGTTTCAAACCATACAAAATTAGTTTCAAACATTCAAAATTAGTTTCAAACATTCAAAATTAGTTTCCAACATTCAAAATTAGTTTTCAACATTCGAATTTCAATTTTCAACAATTGTTTTCAAAATTCAACATTTGTTTTCAACATTCATTTTTTTAACATGGAAGATTTATTTTCAACCTGAAACATTAAAAATTAGTTTTCAACATTTAATTCTCAATTTTTAACAAAGGTTTTCAAATTTTGACATATATTTTCACACATTATTAACATTCGATTTTTAACTTGCAACTACATTTTTCAAAATTCTACATTCGATTTCAACAATTAATTTTCAATATTCGATTTTCAACTTTCAAAATTTGTTTTTATCACCTAACAGTCCTTTTCAACATTCAATTTTCATCATTCAACATTCGTTTTCAAAATTGAAATTTAGTTTCAAACCATACAAAATTAGTTTCAAACAGTCAAAATTAGTTTCAAACCATACAAAATTAGTTTCAAACAGTCAAAATTAGTTTCAAACCATACAAAATTAGTTTCAAACAGTCAAAATTAGTTTCAAACCATACAAAATTAGTTTCAAACATTCAAAATTAGTTTCAAACATTCAAAATTAGTTTCCAACATTCAAAATTAGTTTTCAACATTCGAATTTCAATTTTCAACAATTGTTTTCAAAATTCAACATTTGTTTTCAACATTCATTTTCTTAACATGGAATATTTGTTTTCAACCTGAAACATTAAAAATTAGTTTTCAACATTTAATTCTCAATTTTTAACAAAGGTTTTCAAATTTTGACATATATTTTCACACATTATTAATATTCGATTTTTAACTGGCAACTACATTTTTCAAAATTCTACATTCGATTTCAACAATTAATTTTCAACTTTCAACATTCGATTTTCAACTTTCAAAATTTGTTTTTATCATCTAACAGTCCTTTTCAACATTCAATTTTCATCATTCAACATTCGTTTTCAAAATTGAAATTTAGTTTCAAACCATACAAAATTAGTTTCAAACAGTCAAAATTAGTTTCAAACCATACAAAATTAGTTTCAAACCATACAAAATTAGTTTCAAACAGTCAATATTAGTTTCAAACCATACAAAATTAGTTTCAAACAGTCAAAATTAGTTTCAAACATACAAAATTAGTTTCAAACCATACAAAATTAGTTTCAAACATTCAAAATTAGTTTCAAACATTCAAAATTAGTTTCCAACATTCAAAATTAGTTTTCAACATTCGAATTTCAATTTTCAACAATTGTTTTCAAAATTCAACATTTGTTTTCAACATTCATTTTTTTAACATGGAAGATTTGTTTTCAACCTGAAACATTAACAATTAGTTTTCAACATTTAATTCTCAATTTTTAACAAAGGTTTTCAAATTTTGACATATATTTTCACACATTATTAACATTCGATTTTTAACTTGCAACTACATTTTTCAAAATTCTACATTCGATTTCAACAATTAATTTTCAACTTTCAACATTCGATTTTCAACTTTCAAAATTTGTTTTTATCATCTAACAGTCCTTTTCAACATTCAATTTTCATCATTCAACATTCGTTTTCAAAATTGAAATTTAGTTTCAAACCATACAAAATTAGTTTCAAACAGTCAAAATTAGTTTCAAACCATACAAAATTAGTTTCAAACAGTCAAAATTAGTTTCAAACATACAAAATTAGTTTCAAACCATACAAAATTAGTTTCAAACATTCAAAATTAGTTTCAAACATTCAAAATTAGTTTCCAACATTCAAAATTAGTTTTCAACATTCGAATTTCAATTTTCAACAATTGTTTTCAAAATTCAACATTTGTTTTCAACATTCATTTTTTTAACATGGAAGATTTATTTTCAACCTGAAACATTAAAAATTAGTTTTCAACATTTAATTCTCAATTTTTAACAAAGGTTTTCAAATTTTGACATATATTTTCACACATTATTAACATTCGATTTTTAACTTGCAACTACATTTTTCAAAATTCTACATTCGATTTCAACAATTAATTTTCAATATTCGATTTTCAACTTTCAAAATTTGTTTTTATCACCTAACAGTCCTTTTCAACATTCAATTTTCATCATTCAACATTCGTTTTCAAAATTGAAATTTAGTTTCAAACCATACAAAATTAGTTTCAAACAGTCAAAATTAGTTTCAAACCATACAAAATTAGTTTCAAACAGTCAAAATTAGTTTCAAACCATACAAAATTAGTTTCAAACAGTCAAAATTAGTTTCAAACCATACAAAATTAGTTTCAAACAGTCAAAATTAGTTTCAAACCATACAAAATTAGTTTCAAACATTCAAAATTAGTTTCAAACATTCAAAATTAGTTTCCAACATTCAAAATTAGTTTTCAACATTCGAATTTCAATTTTCAACAATTGTTTTCAAAATTCAACATTTGTTTTCAACATTCATTTTTTTAACATGGAAGATTTGTTTTCAACCTGAAACATTAAAAATTAGCTTTCAACATTTAATTCTCAATTTTTAACAAAGGTTTTCAAATTTTGACATATATTTTCACACATTATTAATATTCGATTTTTAACTGGCAACTACATTTTTCAAAATTCTACATTCGATTTCAACAATTAATTTTCAACTTTCAACATTCGATTTTCAACTTTCAAAATTTGTTTTTATCATCTAACAGTCCTTTTCAACATTCAATTTTCATCATTCAACATTCGTTTTCAAAATTGAAATTTAGTTTCAAACCATACAAAATTAGTTTCAAACAGTCAAAATTAGTTTCAAACCATACAAAATTAGTTTCAAACCATACAAAATTAGTTTCAAACAGTCAATATTAGTTTCAAACCATACAAAATTAGTTTCAAACAGTCAAAATTAGTTTCAAACATACAAAATTAGTTTCAAACCATACAAAATTAGTTTCAAACATTCAAAATTAGTTTCAAACATTCAAAATTAGTTTCCAACATTCAAAATTAGTTTTCAACATTCGAATTTCAATTTTCAACAATTGTTTTCAAAATTCAACATTTGTTTTCAACATTCATTTTTTTAACATGGAAGATTTGTTTTCAACCTGAAACATTAACAATTAGTTTTCAACATTTAATTCTCAATTTTTAACAAAGGTTTTCAAATTTTGACATATATTTTCACACATTATTAACATTCGATTTTTAACTTGCAACTACATTTTTCAAAATTCTACATTCGATTTCAACAATTAATTTTCAACTTTCAACATTCGATTTTCAACTTTCAAAATTTGTTTTTATCATCTAACAGTCCTTTTCAACATTCAATTTTCATCATTCAACATTCGTTTTCAAAATTGAAATTTAGTTTCAAACCATACAAAATTAGTTTCAAACAGTCAAAATTAGTTTCAAACCATACAAAATTAGTTTCAAACAGTCAAAATTAGTTTCAAACCATACAAAATTAGTTTCAAACAGTCAAAATTAGTTTCAAACATACAAAATTAGTTTCAAACCATACAAAATTAGTTTCAAACATTCAAAATTAGTTTCAAACATTCAAAATTAGTTTCCAACATTCAAAATTAGTTTTCAACATTCGAATTTCAATTTTCAACAATTGTTTTCAAAATTCAACATTTGTTTTCAACATTCATTTTTTTAACATGGAAGATTTGTTTTCAACCTGAAACATTAAAAATTAGTTTTCAACATTTAATTCTCAATTTTTAACAAAGGTTTTCAAATTTTGACATATATTTTCACACATTATTAACATTCGATTTTTAACTTGCAACTACATTTTTCAAAATTCTACATTCGATTTCAACGATTAATTTTCAACTTTCAACAGTCATTCGATTTTCAACTTTCAAAATTTGTTTTTATCTTCTAACAGTCCTTTTCAACATTCAATTTTCATCATTCAACATTCGTTTTCAAAATTGAAATTTAGTTTCAAACCATACAAAATTAGTTTCAAACAGTCAAAATTAGTTTCAAACCATACAAAATTAGTTTCAAACAGTCAAAATTAGTTTCAAACCATACAAAATTAGTTTCAAACAGTCAAAATTAGTTTCAAACCATACAAAATTAGTTTCAAACATTCAAAATTAGTTTCAAACATTCAAAATTAGTTTCCAACATTCAAAATTAGTTTTCAACATTCGAATTTCAATTTTCAACAATTTTTTTCAAAATTCAACATTTGTTTTCAACATTCATTTTTTTAACATGGAAGATTTGTTTTCAACCTGAAACATTAAAAATTAGTTTTCAACATTTAATTCTCAATTTTTAACAAAGGTTTTCAAATTTTGACATATATTTTCACACATTATTAATATTCGATTTTTAACTGGCAACTACATTTTTCAAAATTCTACATTCGATTTCAACAATTAATTTTCAACTTTCAACATTCGATTTTCAACTTTCAAAATTTGTTTTTATCATCTAACAGTCCGTTTCAACATTCAATTTTCATCATTCAACATTCGTTTTCAAAATTGAAATTTAGTTTCAAACCATACAAAATTAGTTTCAAACAGTCAAAATTAGTTTCAAACCATACAAAATTAGTTTCAAACCATACAAAATTAGTTTCAAACAGTCAAAATTAGTTTCAAACCATACAAAATTAGTTTCAAACAGTCAAAATTAGTTTCAAACCATACAAAATTAGTTTCAAACAGTCAAAATTAGTTTCAAACCATACAAAATTAGTTTCAAACAGTCAAAATTAGTTTCAAACCATACAAAATTAGTTTCAAACATTCAAAATTAGTTTCCAACATTCAAAATTAGTTTCAAACATTCAAAATTAGTTTCCAACATTCAAAATTAGTTTTCAACATTCGAATTTCAATTTTCAACAATTGTTTTCAAAATTCAACATTTGTTTTCAACATTCATTTTTTTAACATGGAAGATTTGTTTTCAACCTGAAACATTAAAAATTAGTTTTCAACATTTAATTCTCAATTTTTAACAAAGGTTTTCAAATTTTGAAATATATTTTCACACATTATTAACATTCGATTTTTAACTGGCAACTACATTTTTCAAAATTCTACATTCGATTTCAACAATTAATTTTCAACTTTCAACATTCGATTTTCAACTTTCAAAATTTGTTTTTATCATCTAACAGTCCTTTTCAACATTCAATTTTCATCATTCAACATTCGTTTTCAAAATTGAAATTTAGTTTCAAACCATACAAAATTAGTTTCAAACAGTCAAAATTAGTTTCAAACCATACAAAATTAGTTTCAAACAGTCAAAATTAGTTTCAAACATACAAAATTAGTTTCAAACCATACAAAATTAGTTTCAAACATTCAAAATTAGTTTCAAACATTCAAAATTAGTTTCCAACATTCAAAATTAGTTTTCAACATTCGAATTTCAATTTTCAACAATTTTTTTCAAAATTCAACATTTGTTTTCAACATTCATTTTTTTAACATGGAAGATTTATTTTCAACCTGAAACATTAAAAATTAGTTTTCAACATTTAATTCTCAATTTTTAACAAAGGTTTTCAAATTTTGACATATATTTTCACACATTATTAACATTCGATTTTTAACTTGCAACTACATTTTTCAAAATTCTACATTCGATTTCAACAATTAATTTTCAATATTCGATTTTCAACTTTCAAAATTTGTTTTTATCACCTAACAGTCCTTTTCAACATTCAATTTTCATCATTCAACATTCGTTTTCAAAATTGAAATTTAGTTTCAAACCATACAAAATTAGTTTCAAACAGTCAAAATTAGTTTCAAACCATACAAAATTAGTTTCAAACAGTCAAAATTAGTTTCAAACCATACAAAATTAGTTTCAAACAGTCAAAATTAGTTTCAAACCATACAAAATTAGTTTCAAACAGTCAAAATTAGTTTCAAACCATACAAAATTAGTTTCAAACATTCAAAATTAGTTTCAAACATTCAAAATTAGTTTCCAACATTCAAAATTAGTTTTCAACATTCGAATTTCAATTTTCAACAATTGTTTTCAAAATTCAACATTTGTTTTCAACATTCATTTTTTTAACATGGAAGATTTGTTTTCAACCTGAAACATTAAAAATTAGTTTTCAACATTTAATTCTCAATTTTTAACAAAGGTTTTCAAATTTTGACATATATTTTCACACATTATTAATATTCGATTTTTAACTGGCAACTACATTTTTCAAAATTCTACATTTGATTTCAACAATTAATTTTCAACTTTCAACATTCGATTTTCAACTTTCAAAATTTGTTTTTATCATCTAACAGTCCTTTTCAACATTCAATTTTCATCATTCAACATTCGTTTTCAAAATTGAAATTTAGTTTCAAACCATACAAAATTAGTTTCAAACAGTCAAAATTAGTTTCAAACCATACAAAATTAGTTTCAAACCATACAAAATTAGTTTCAAACAGTCAATATTAGTTTCAAACCATACAAAATTAGTTTCAAACAGTCAAAATTAGTTTCAAACATACAAAATTAGTTTCAAACCATACAAAATTAGTTTCAAACATTCAAAATTAGTTTCAAACATTCAAAATTAGTTTCCAACATTCAAAATTAGTTTTCAACATTCGAATTTCAATTTTCAACAATTGTTTTCAAAATTCAACATTTGTTTTCAACATTCATTTTTTTAACATGGAAGATTTGTTTTCAACCTGAAACATTAACAATTAGTTTTCAACATTTAATTCTCAATTTTTAACAAAGGTTTTCAAATTTTGACATATATTTTCACACATTATTAACATTCGATTTTTAACTTGCAACTACATTTTTCAAAATTCTACATTCGATTTCAACAATTAATTTTCAATATTCGATTTTCAACTTTCAAAATTTGTTTTTATCATCTAACAGTCCTTTTCAACATTCAATTTTCATCATTCAACATTCGTTTTCAAAATTGAAATTTAGTTTCAAACCATACAAAATTAGTTTCAAACCATACAAAATTAGTTTCAAACAGTCAAAATTAGTTTCAAACCATACAAAATTAGTTTCAAACAGTCAAAATTAGTTTCAAACCATACAAAATTAGTTTCAAACAGTCAAAATTAGTTTCAAACATACAAAATTAGTTTCAAACCATACAAAATTAGTTTCAAACATTCAAAATTAGTTTCAAACATTCAAAATTAGTTTCCAACATTCAAAATTAGTTTTCAACATTCGAATTTCAATTTTCAACAATTGTTTTCAAAATTCAACATTTGTTTTCAACATTCATTTTTTTAACATGGAAGATTTGTTTTCAACCTGAAACATTAAAAATTAGTTTTCAACATTTAATTCTCAATTTTTAACAAAGGTTTTCAAATTTTGACATATATTTTCACACATTATTAACATTCGATTTTTAACTTGCAACTACATTTTTCAAAATTCTACATTCGATTTCAACAATTAATTTTCAACTTTCAACATTCGATTTTCAAACAGTCAAAATTAGTTTCAAACCATACAAAATTAGTTTCAAACAGTCAAAATTAGTTTCAAACCATACAAAATTAGTTTCAAACAGTCAAAATTAGTTTCAAACATACAAAATTAGTTTCAAACCATACAAAATTAGTTTCAAACATTCAAAATTAGTTTCAAACATTCAAAATTAGTTTCCAACATTCAAAATTAGTTTTCAACATTCGAATTTCAATTTTCAACAATTGTTTTCAAAATTCAACATTGTTTTCTACATTCATTTTTTTAACATGGAAGATTTGTTTTCAACCTGAAACATTAAAAATTAGTTTTCAACATTTAATTCTCAATTTTTAACAAAGGTTTTCAAATTTTGACATATATTTTCACACATTATTAACATTCGATTTTTAACTTGCAACTACATTTTTCAAAATTCTACATTCGATTTCAACAATTAATTTTCAATATTCGATTTTCAACTTTCAAAATTTGTTTTTATCATCTAACAGTCCTTTTCAACATTCAATTTTCATCATTCAACATTCGTTTTCAAAATTGAAATTTAGTTTCAAACCATACAAAATTAGTTTCAAACAGTCAAAATTAGTTTCAAACCATACAAAATTAGTTTCAAACAGTCAAAATTAGTTTCAAACCATACAAAATTAGTTTCAAACAGTCAAAATTAGTTTCAAACATACAAAATTAGTTTCAAACCATACAAAATTAGTTTCAAACATTCAAAATTAGTTTCAAACATTCAAAATTAGTTTCCAACATTCAAAATTAGTTTTCAACATTCGAATTTCAATTTTCAACAATTGTTTTCAAAATTCAACATTTGTTTTCAACATTCATTTTTTTAACATGGAAGATTTGTTTTCAAGCTGAAACATTAAAAATTAGTTTTCAACATTTAATTCTCAATTTTTAACAAAGGTTTTCAAATTTTGACATATATTTTCACACATTATTAACATTCGATTTTTAACTTGCAACTACATTTTTCAAAATTCTACATTCGATTTCAACAATTAATTTTCAACTTTCAACATTCGATTTTCAACTTTCAAAATTTGTTTTTATCATCTAACAGTCCTTTTCAACATTCAATTTTCATCATTCAACATTCGTTTTCAAAATTGAAATTTAGTTTCAAACCATACAAAATTAGTTTCAAACAGTCAAAATTAGTTTCAAACCATACAAAATTAGTTTCAAACAGTCAAAATTAGTTTCAAACCATACAAAATTAGTTTCAAACAGTCAAAATTAGTTTCAAACATACAAAATTAGTTTCAAACCATACAAAATTAGTTTCAAACATTCAAAATTAGTTTCAAACATTCAAAATTAGTTTCCAACATTCAAAATTAGTTTTCAACATTCGAATTTCAATTTTCAACAATTGTTTTCAAAATTCAACATTTGTTTTCAACATTCATTTTTTTAACATGGAAGATTTGTTTTCAACCTGAAACATTAAAAATTAGTTTTCAACATTTAATTCTCAATTTTTAACAAAGGTTTTCAAATTTTGACATATATTTTCACACATTATTAACATTCGATTTTTAACTTGCAACTACATTTTTCAAAATTCTACATTCGATTTCAACGATTAATTTTCAACTTTCAACAGTCATTCGATTTTCAACTTTCAAAATTTGTTTTTATCTTCTAACAGTCCTTTTCAACATTCAATTTTCATCATTCAACATTCGTTTTCAAAATTGAAATTTAGTTTCAAACCATACAAAATTAGTTTCAAACAGTCAAAATTAGTTTCAAACCATACAAAATTAGTTTCAAACAGTCAAAATTAGTTTCAAACCATACAAAATTAGTTTCAAACAGTCAAAATTAGTTTCAAACCATACAAAATTAGTTTCAAACATTCAAAATTAGTTTCAAACATTCAAAATTAGTTTCCAACATTCAAAATTAGTTTTCAACATTCGAATTTCAATTTTCAACAATTTTTTTCAAAATTCAACATTTGTTTTCAACATTCATTTTTTTAACATGGAAGATTTGTTTTCAACCTGAAACATTAAAAATTAGTTTTCAACATTTAATTCTCAATTTTTAACAAAGGTTTTCAAATTTTGACATATATTTTCACACATTATTAATATTCGATTTTTAACTGGCAACTACATTTTTCAAAATTCTACATTCGATTTCAACAATTAATTTTCAACTTTCAACATTCGATTTTCAACTTTCAAAATTTGTTTTTATCATCTAACAGTCCGTTTCAACATTCAATTTTCATCATTCAACATTCGTTTTCAAAATTGAAATTTAGTTTCAAACCATACAAAATTAGTTTCAAACAGTCAAAATTAGTTTCAAACCATACAAAATTAGTTTCAAACCATACAAAATTAGTTTCAAACAGTCAAAATTAGTTTCAAACCATACAAAATTAGTTTCAAACAGTCAAAATTAGTTTCAAACCATACAAAATTAGTTTCAAACAGTCAAAATTAGTTTCAAACCATACAAAATTAGTTTCAAACAGTCAAAATTAGTTTCAAACCATACAAAATTAGTTTCAAACATTCAAAATTAGTTTCCAACATTCAAAATTAGTTTCAAACATTCAAAATTAGTTTCCAACATTCAAAATTAGTTTTCAACATTCGAATTTCAATTTTCAACAATTGTTTTCAAAATTCAACATTTGTTTTCAACATTCATTTTTTTAACATGGAAGATTTGTTTTCAACCTGAAACATTAAAAATTAGTTTTCAACATTTAATTCTCAATTTTTAACAAAGGTTTTCAAATTTTGAAATATATTTTCACACATTATTAACATTCGATTTTTAACTGGCAACTACATTTTTCAAAATTCTACATTCGATTTCAACAATTAATTTTCAACTTTCAACATTCGATTTTCAACTTTCAAAATTTGTTTTTATCATCTAACAGTCCTTTTCAACATTCAATTTTCATCATTCAACATTCGTTTTCAAAATTGAAATTTAGTTTCAAACCATACAAAATTAGTTTCAAACAGTCAAAATTAGTTTCAAACCATACAAAATTAGTTTCAAACAGTCAAAATTAGTTTCAAACATACAAAATTAGTTTCAAACCATACAAAATTAGTTTCAAACATTCAAAATTAGTTTCAAACATTCAAAATTAGTTTCCAACATTCAAAATTAGTTTTCAACATTCGAATTTCAATTTTCAACAATTTTTTTCAAAATTCAACATTTGTTTTCAACATTCATTTTTTTAACATGGAAGATTTATTTTCAACCTGAAACATTAAAAATTAGTTTTCAACATTTAATTCTCAATTTTTAACAAAGGTTTTCAAATTTTGACATATATTTTCACACATTATTAACATTCGATTTTTAACTTGCAACTACATTTTTCAAAATTCTACATTCGATTTCAACAATTAATTTTCAACTTTCAACATTCGATTTTCAACTTTCAAAATTTGTTTTTATCATCTAACAGTCCTTTTCAACATTCAATTTTCATCATTCAACATTCGTTTTCAAAATTGAAATTTAGTTTCAAACCATACAAAATTAGTTTCAAACAGTCAAAATTAGTTTCAAACCATACAAAATTAGTTTCAAACAGTCAAAATTAGTTTCAAACATACAAAATTAGTTTCAAACCATACAAAATTAGTTTCAAACATTCAAAATTAGTTTCAAACATTCAAAATTAGTTTCCAACATTCAAAATTAGTTTTCAACATTCGAATTTCAATTTTCAACAATTGTTTTCAAAATTCAACATTTGTTTTCAACATTCATTTTTTTAACATGGAAGATTTATTTTCAACCTGAAACATTAAAAATTAGTTTTCAACATTTAATTCTCAATTTTTAACAAAGGTTTTCAAATTTTGACATATATTTTCACACATTATTAACATTCGATTTTTAACTTGCAACTACATTTTTCAAAATTCTACATTCGATTTCAACAATTAATTTTCAATATTCGATTTTCAACTTTCAAAATTTGTTTTTATCACCTAACAGTCCTTTTCAACATTCAATTTTCATCATTCAACATTCGTTTTCAAAATTGAAATTTAGTTTCAAACCATACAAAATTAGTTTCAAACAGTCAAAATTAGTTTCAAACCATACAAAATTAGTTTCAAACAGTCAAAATTAGTTTCAAACCATACAAAATTAGTTTCAAACAGTCAAAATTAGTTTCAAACCATACAAAATTAGTTTCAAACAGTCAAAATTAGTTTCAAACCATACAAAATTAGTTTCAAACATTCAAAATTAGTTTCAAACATTCAAAATTAGTTTCCAACATTCAAAATTAGTTTTCAACATTCGAATTTCAATTTTCAACAATTGTTTTCAAAATTCAACATTTGTTTTCAACATTCATTTTTTTAACATGGAAGATTTGTTTTCAACCTGAAACATTAAAAATTAGTTTTCAACATTTAATTCTCAATTTTTAACAAAGGTTTTCAAATTTTGACATATATTTTCACACATTATTAATATTCGATTTTTAACTGGCAACTACATTTTTCAAAATTCTACATTTGATTTCAACAATTAATTTTCAACTTTCAACATTCGATTTTCAACTTTCAAAATTTGTTTTTATCATCTAACAGTCCTTTTCAACATTCAATTTTCATCATTCAACATTCGTTTTCAAAATTGAAATTTAGTTTCAAACCATACAAAATTAGTTTCAAACAGTCAAAATTAGTTTCAAACCATACAAAATTAGTTTCAAACCATACAAAATTAGTTTCAAACAGTCAATATTAGTTTCAAACCATACAAAATTAGTTTCAAACAGTCAAAATTAGTTTCAAACATACAAAATTAGTTTCAAACCATACAAAATTAGTTTCAAACATTCAAAATTAGTTTCAAACATTCAAAATTAGTTTCCAACATTCAAAATTAGTTTTCAACATTCGAATTTCAATTTTCAACAATTGTTTTCAAAATTCAACATTTGTTTTCAACATTCATTTTTTTAACATGGAAGATTTGTTTTCAACCTGAAACATTAACAATTAGTTTTCAACATTTAATTCTCAATTTTTAACAAAGGTTTTCAAATTTTGACATATATTTTCACACATTATTAACATTCGATTTTTAACTTGCAACTACATTTTTCAAAATTCTACATTCGATTTCAACAATTAATTTTCAATATTCGATTTTCAACTTTCAAAATTTGTTTTTATCATCTAACAGTCCTTTTCAACATTCAATTTTCATCATTCAACATTCGTTTTCAAAATTGAAATTTAGTTTCAAACCATACAAAATTAGTTTCAAACCATACAAAATTAGTTTCAAACAGTCAAAATTAGTTTCAAACCATACAAAATTAGTTTCAAACAGTCAAAATTAGTTTCAAACCATACAAAATTAGTTTCAAACAGTCAAAATTAGTTTCAAACATACAAAATTAGTTTCAAACCATACAAAATTAGTTTCAAACATTCAAAATTAGTTTCAAACATTCAAAATTAGTTTCCAACATTCAAAATTAGTTTTCAACATTCGAATTTCAATTTTCAACAATTGTTTTCAAAATTCAACATTTGTTTTCAACATTCATTTTTTTAACATGGAAGATTTGTTTTCAACCTGAAACATTAAAAATTAGTTTTCAACATTTAATTCTCAATTTTTAACAAAGGTTTTCAAATTTTGACATATATTTTCACACATTATTAACATTCGATTTTTAACTTGCAACTACATTTTTCAAAATTCTACATTCGATTTCAACAATTAATTTTCAACTTTCAACATTCGATTTTCAAACAGTCAAAATTAGTTTCAAACCATACAAAATTAGTTTCAAACAGTCAAAATTAGTTTCAAACCATACAAAATTAGTTTCAAACAGTCAAAATTAGTTTCAAACATACAAAATTAGTTTCAAACCATACAAAATTAGTTTCAAACATTCAAAATTAGTTTCAAACATTCAAAATTAGTTTCCAACATTCAAAATTAGTTTTCAACATTCGAATTTCAATTTTCAACAATTGTTTTCAAAATTCAACATTGTTTTCTACATTCATTTTTTTAACATGGAAGATTTGTTTTCAACCTGAAACATTAAAAATTAGTTTTCAACATTTAATTCTCAATTTTTAACAAAGGTTTTCAAATTTTGACATATATTTTCACACATTATTAACATTCGATTTTTAACTTGCAACTACATTTTTCAAAATTCTACATTCGATTTCAACAATTAATTTTCAATATTCGATTTTCAACTTTCAAAATTTGTTTTTATCATCTAACAGTCCTTTTCAACATTCAATTTTCATCATTCAACATTCGTTTTCAAAATTGAAATTTAGTTTCAAACCATACAAAATTAGTTTCAAACAGTCAAAATTAGTTTCAAACCATACAAAATTAGTTTCAAACAGTCAAAATTAGTTTCAAACCATACAAAATTAGTTTCAAACAGTCAAAATTAGTTTCAAACATACAAAATTAGTTTCAAACCATACAAAATTAGTTTCAAACATTCAAAATTAGTTTCAAACATTCAAAATTAGTTTCCAACATTCAAAATTAGTTTTCAACATTCGAATTTCAATTTTCAACAATTGTTTTCAAAATTCAACATTTGTTTTCAACATTCATTTTTTTAACATGGAAGATTTGTTTTCAAGCTGAAACATTAAAAATTAGTTTTCAACATTTAATTCTCAATTTTTAACAAAGGTTTTCAAATTTTGACATATATTTTCACACATTATTAACATTCGATTTTTAACTTGCAACTACATTTTTCAAAATTCTACATTCGATTTCAACAATTAATTTTCAACTTTCAACATTCGATTTTCAACTTTCAAAATTTGTTTTTATCATCTAACAGTCCTTTTCAACATTCAATTTTCATCATTCAACATTCGTTTTCAAAATTGAAATTTAGTTTCAAACCATACAAAATTAGTTTCAAACAGTCAAAATTAGTTTCAAACCATACAAAATTAGTTTCAAACAGTCAAAATTAGTTTCAAACCATACAAAATTAGTTTCAAACAGTCAAAATTAGTTTCAAACATACAAAATTAGTTTCAAACCATACAAAATTAGTTTCAAACATTCAAAATTAGTTTCAAACATTCAAAATTAGTTTCCAACATTCAAAATTAGTTTTCAACATTCGAATTTCAATTTTCAACAATTGTTTTCAAAATTCAACATTTGTTTTCAACATTCATTTTTTTAACATGGAAGATTTGTTTTCAACCTGAAACATTAAAAATTAGTTTTCAACATTTAATTCTCAATTTTTAACATACAAAATTAGTTTCAAACCATACAAAATTAGTTTCAAACATTCAAAATTAGTTTCAAACATTCAAAATTAGTTTCCAACATTCAAAATTAGTTTTCAACATTCGAATTTCAATTTTCAACAATTGTTTTCAAAATTCAACATTTGTTTTCAACATTCATTTTTTTAACATGGAAGATTTGTTTTCAACCTGAAACATTAAAAATTAGTTTTCAACATTTAATTCTCAATTTTTAACAAAGGTTTTCAAATTTTGACATATATTTTCACACATTATTAACATTCGATTTTTAACTTGCAACTACATTTTTCAAAATTCTACATTCGATTTCAACAATTAATTTTCAATATTCGATTTTCAACTTTCAAAATTTGTTTTTATCATCTAACAGTCCTTTTCAACATTCAATTTTCATCATTCAACATTCGTTTTCAAAATTGAAATTTAGTTTCAAACCATACAAAATTAGTTTCAAACAGTCAAAATTAGTTTCAAACCATACAAAATTAGTTTCAAACAGTCAAAATTAGTTTCAAACCATACAAAATTAGTTTCAAACAGTCAAAATTAGTTTCAAACCATACAAAATTAGTTTCAAACAGTCAAAATTAGTTTCAAACATACAAAATTAGTTTCAAACCATACAAAATTAGTTTCAAACATTCAAAATTAGTTTCAAACATTCAAAATTAGTTTCCAACATTCAAAA
The DNA here is from genome assembly GCF_965363235.1 of Mytilus galloprovincialis. Taxonomy (NCBI): domain Eukaryota; kingdom Metazoa; phylum Mollusca; class Bivalvia; order Mytilida; family Mytilidae; genus Mytilus; species Mytilus galloprovincialis. The sequence goes on along the minus strand of NC_134845.1, from coordinate 73,080,635 downwards.
TTAGTTTTCAACATTCGAATTTCAATTTTCAACAATTGTTTTCAAAATTCAACATTTGTTTTCAACATTCATTTTTTTAACATGGAAGATTTGTTTTCAACCTGAAACATTAAAAATTAGTTTTCAACATTTAATTCTCAATTTTTAACAAAGGTTTTCAAATTTTGACATATATTTTCACACATTATTAACATTCGATTTTTAACTTGCAACTACATTTTTCAAAATTCTACATTCGATTTCAACAATTAATTTTCAACTTTCAACATTCGATTTTCAAACAGTCAAAATTAGTTTCAAACCATACAAAATTAGTTTCAAACAGTCAAAATTAGTTTCAAACCATACAAAATTAGTTTCAAACAGTCAAAATTAGTTTCAAACATACAAAATTAGTTTCAAACCATACAAAATTAGTTTCAAACATTCAAAATTAGTTTCAAACATTCAAAATTAGTTTCCAACATTCAAAATTAGTTTTCAACATTCGAATTTCAATTTTCAACAATTGTTTTCAAAATTCAACATTTGTTTTCTACATTCATTTTTTTAACATGGAAGATTTGTTTTCAACCTGAAACATTAAAAATTAGTTTTCAACATTTAATTCTCAATTTTTAACAAAGGTTTTCAAATTTTGACATATATTTTCACACATTATTAACATTCGATTTTTAACTTGCAACTACATTTTTCAAAATTCTACATTCGATTTCAACAATTAATTTTCAATATTCGATTTTCAACTTTCAAAATTTGTTTTTATCATCTAACAGTCCTTTTCAACATTCAATTTTCATCATTCAACATTCGTTTTCAAAATTGAAATTTAGTTTCAAACCATACAAAATTAGTTTCAAACAGTCAAAATTAGTTTCAAACCATACAAAATTAGTTTCAAACAGTCAAAATTAGTTTCAAACCATACAAAATTAGTTTCAAACAGTCAAAATTAGTTTCAAACATACAAAATTAGTTTCAAACCATACAAAATTAGTTTCAAACATTCAAAATTAGTTTCAAACATTCAAAATTAGTTTCCAACATTCAAAATTAGTTTTCAACATTCGAATTTCAATTTTCAACAATTGTTTTCAAAATTCAACATTTGTTTTCAACATTCATTTTTTTAACATGGAAGATTTGTTTTCAAGCTGAAACATTAAAAATTAGTTTTCAACATTTAATTCTCAATTTTTAACAAAGGTTTTCAAATTTTGACATATATTTTCACACATTATTAACATTCGATTTTTAACTTGCAACTACATTTTTCAAAATTCTACATTCGATTTCAACAATTAATTTTCAACTTTCAACATTCGATTTTCAACTTTCAAAATTTGTTTTTATCATCTAACAGTCCTTTTCAACATTCAATTTTCATCATTCAACATTCGTTTTCAAAATTGAAATTTAGTTTCAAACCATACAAAATTAGTTTCAAACAGTCAAAATTAGTTTCAAACCATACAAAATTAGTTTCAAACAGTCAAAATTAGTTTCAAACCATACAAAATTAGTTTCAAACAGTCAAAATTAGTTTCAAACATACAAAATTAGTTTCAAACCATACAAAATTAGTTTCAAACATTCAAAATTAGTTTCAAACATTCAAAATTAGTTTCCAACATTCAAAATTAGTTTTCAACATTCGAATTTCAATTTTCAACAATTGTTTTCAAAATTCAACATTTGTTTTCAACATTCATTTTTTTAACATGGAAGATTTGTTTTCAACCTGAAACATTAAAAATTAGTTTTCAACATTTAATTCTCAATTTTTAACATACAAAATTAGTTTCAAACCATACAAAATTAGTTTCAAACATTCAAAATTAGTTTCAAACATTCAAAATTAGTTTCCAACATTCAAAATTAGTTTTCAACATTCGAATTTCAATTTTCAACAATTGTTTTCAAAATTCAACATTTGTTTTCAACATTCATTTTTTTTAACATGGAAGATTTGTTTTCAACCTGAAACATTAAAAATTAGTTTTCAACATTTAATTCTCAATTTTTAACAAAGGTTTTCAAATTTTGACATATATTTTCAGACATTATTAACATTCGATTTTTAACTTGCAACTACATTTTTCAAAATTCTACATTCGATTTCAACAATTAATTTTCAACTTTCAACATTCGATTTTCAAACAGTCAAAATTAGTTTCAAACCATACAAAATTAGTTTCAAACAGTCAAAATTAGTTTCAAACCATACAAAATTAGTTTCAAACAGTCAAAATTAGTTTCAAACATACAAAATTAGTTTCAAACCATACAAAATTAGTTTCAAACATTCAAAATTAGTTTCAAACATTCAAAATTAGTTTCCAACATTCAAAATTAGTTTTCAACATTCGAATTTCAATTTTCAACAATTGTTTTCAAAATTCAACATTTGTTTTCTACATTCATTTTTTTAACATGAAAGATTTGTTTTCAACCTGAAACATTAAAAATTAGTTTTCAACATTTAATTCTCAATTTTTAACAAAGGTTTTCAAATTTTGACATATATTTTCACACATTATTAACATTCGATTTTTAACTTGCAACTACATTTTTCAAAATTCTACATTCGATTTCAACAATTAATTTTCAATATTCGATTTTCAACTTTCAAAATTTGTTTTTATCATCTAACAGTCCTTTTCAACATTCAATTTTCATCATTCAACATTCGTTTTCAAAATTGAAATTTAGTTTCAAACCATACAAAATTAGTTTCAAACAGTCAAAATTAGTTTCAAACCATACAAAATTAGTTTCAAACAGTCAAAATTAGTTTCAAACATACAAAATTAGTTTCAAACCATACAAAATTAGTTTCAAACATTCAAAATTAGTTTCAAACATTCAAAATTAGTTTCCAACATTCAAAATTAGTTTTCAACATTCGAATTTCAATTTTCAACAATTGTTTTCAAAATTCAACATTTGTTTTCAACATTCATTTTTTTAACATGGAAGATTTGTTTTCAACCTGAAACATTAAAAATTAGTTTTCAACATTTAATTCTCAATTTTTAACATACAAAATTAGTTTCAAACCATACAAAATTAGTTTCAAACATTCAAAATTAGTTTCAAACATTCAAAATTAGTTTCCAACATTCAAAATTAGTTTTCAACATTCGAATTTCAATTTTCAACAATTGTTTTCAAAATTCAACATTTGTTTTCAACATTCATTTTTTTTAACATGGAAGATTTGTTTTCAACCTGAAACATTAAAAATTAGTTTTCAACATTTAATTCTCAATTTTTAACAAAGGTTTTCAAATTTTGACATATATTTTCACACATTATTAACATTCGATTTTTAACTTGCAACTACATTTTTCAAAATTCTACATTCGATTTCAACAATTAATTTTCAACTTTCAACATTCGATTTTCAAACAGTCAAAATTAGTTTCAAACCATACAAAATTAGTTTCAAACAGTCAAAATTAGTTTCAAACCATACAAAATTAGTTTCAAACAGTCAAAATTAGTTTCAAACCATACAAAATTAGTTTCAAACAGTCAAAATTAGTTTCAAACATACAAAATTAGTTTCAAACCATACAAAATTAGTTTCAAACATTCAAAATTAGTTTCAAACATTCAAAATTAGTTTCCAACATTCAAAATTAGTTTTCAACATTCGAATTTCAATTTTCAACAATTGTTTTCAAAATTCAACATTTGTTTTCTACATTCATTTTTTTAACATGAAAGATTTGTTTTCAACCTGAAACATTAAAAATTAGTTTTCAACATTTAATTCTCAATTTTTAACAAAGGTTTTCAAATTTTGACATATATTTTCACACATTATTAACATTCGATTTTTAACTTGCAACTACATTTTTCAAAATTCTACATTCGATTTCAACAATTAATTTTCAATATTCGATTTTCAACTTTCAAAATTTGTTTTTATCATCTAACAGTCCTTTTCAACATTCAATTTTCATCATTCAACATTCGTTTTCAAAATTGAAATTTAGTTTCAAACCATACAAAATTAGTTTCAAACAGTCAAAATTAGTTTCAAACCATACAAAATTAGTTTCAAACAGTCAAAATTAGTTTCAAACCATACAAAATTAGTTTCAAACAGTCAAAATTAGTTTCAAACATACAAAATTAGTTTCAAACCATACAAAATTAGTTTCAAACATTCAAAATTAGTTTCAAACATTCAAAATTAGTTTCCAACATTCAAAATTAGTTTTCAACATTCGAATTTCAATTTTCAACAATTGTTTTCAAAATTCAACATTTGTTTTCAACATTCATTTTTTTAACATGGAAGATTTGTTTTCAAGCTGAAACATTAAAAATTAGTTTTCAACATTTAATTCTCAATTTTTAACAAAGGTTTTCAAATTTTGACATATATTTTCACACATTATTAACATTCGATTTTTAACTTGCAACTACATTTTTCAAAATTCTACATTCGATTTCAACAATTAATTTTCAACTTTCAACATTCGATTTTCAACTTTCAAAATTTGTTTTTATCATCTAACAGTCCTTTTCAACATTCAATTTTCATCATTCAACATTCGTTTTCAAAATTGAAATTTAGTTTCAAACCATACAAAATTAGTTTCAAACAGTCAAAATTAGTTTCAAACCATACAAAATTAGTTTCAAACAGTCAAAATTAGTTTCAAACCATACAAAATTAGTTTCAAACAGTCAAAATTAGTTTCAAACATACAAAATTAGTTTCAAACCATACAAAATTAGTTTCAAACATTCAAAATTAGTTTCAAACATTCAAAATTAGTTTCCAACATTCAAAATTAGTTTTCAACATTCGAATTTCAATTTTCAACAATTGTTTTCAAAATTCAACATTTGTTTTCAACATTCATTTTTTTAACATGGAAGATTTGTTTTCAACCTGAAACATTAAAAATTAGTTTTCAACATTTAATTCTCAATTTTTAACAAAGGTTTTCAAATTTTGACATATATTTTCACACATTATTAACATTCGATTTTTAACTTGCAACTACATTTTTCAAAATTCTACATTCGATTTCAACAATTAATTTTCAATATTCGATTTTCAACTTTCAAAATTTGTTTTTATCATCTAACAGTCCTTTTCAACATTCAATTTTCATCATTCAACATTCGTTTTCAAAATTTAAATTTAGTTTCAAACCATACAAAATTAGTTTCAAACAGTCAAAATTAGTTTCAAACCATTCAAAATTAGTTTCAAACAGTCAAAATTAGTTTCAAACCATACAAAATTAGTTTCAAACAGTCAAAATTAGTTTCAAACATACAAAATTAGTTTCAAACCATACAAAATTATTTTCAAACATTCAAAATTAGTTTCAAACATTCAAAATTAGTTTCCAACATTCAAAATTAGTTTTCAACATTCGAATTTCAATTTTCAACAATTGTTTTCAAAATTCAACATTTGTTTTCAACATTCATTTTTTTAACATGGAAGATTTGTTTTCAACCTGAAACATTAAAAATTAGTTTTCAACATTTAATTCTCAATTTTTAACAAAGGTTTTCAAATTTTGACATATATTTTCACACATTATTAACATTCGATTTTTAACTTGCAACTACATTTTTCAAAATTCTACATTCGATTTCAACAATTAATTTTCAATATTCGATTTTCAACTTTCAAAATTTGTTTTTATCATCTAACAGTCCTTTTCAACATTCAATTTTCATCATTCAACATTCGTTTTCAAAATTTAAATTTAGTTTCAAACCATACAAAATTAGTTTCAAACAGTCAAAATTAGTTTCAAACCATTCAAAATTAGTTTCAAACAGTCAAAATTAGTTTCAAACCATACAAAATTAGTTTCAAACAGTCAAAATTAGTTTCAAACATACAAAATTAGTTTCAAACCATACAAAATTAGTTTCAAACATTCAAAATTAGTTTCAAACATTCAAAATTAGTTTCCAACATTCAAAATTAGTTTTCAACATTCGAATTTCAATTTTCAACAATTGTTTTCAAAATTCAACATTTGTTTTTAACATTCATTTTTTTAACATGGAAGATTTGTTTTCAACCTGAAACATTAAAAATTAGTTTTCAACATTTAATTCTCAATTTTTAACAAAGGTTTTCAAATTTTGACATATATTTTCACACATTATTAACATTCGATTTTTAACTTGCAACTACATTTTTCAAGATTCTACATTCGATTTCAACAATTAATTTTCAATATTCGATTTTCAACTTTCAAAATTTGTTTTTATCATCTAACAGTCCTTTTCAACATTCAATTTTCATCATTCAACATTCGTTTTCAAAATTTAAATTTAGTTTCAAACCATACAAAATTAGTTTCAAACAGTCAAAATTAGTTTCAAACCATTCAAAATTAGTTTCAAAAATTAGTTTCAAACAGTCAAAATTAGTTTCAAACCATACAAAATTAGTTTCAAACAGTCAAAATTAGTTTCAAACATACAAAATTAGTTTCAAACCATACAAAATTAGTTTCAAACATTCAAAATTAGTTTCAAACATTCAAAATTAGTTTCCAACATTCAAAATTAGTTTTCAACATTCGAATTTCAATTTTCAACAATTGTTTTCAAAATTCAACATTTGTTTTCAACATTCATTTTTTTAACATGGAAGATTTGTTTTCAACCTGAAACATTAAAAATTAGTTTTCAACATTTAATTCTCAATTTTTAACAAAGGTTTTCAAATTTTGACATATATTTTCACACATTATTAACATTCGATTTTTAACTTGCAACTACATTTTTCAAAATTCTACATTCGATTTCAACAATTAATTTTCAATATTCGATTTTCAACTTTCAAAATTTGTTTTTATCATCTAACAGTCCTTTTCAACATTCAATTTTCATCATTCAACATTCGTTTTCAAAATTTAAATTTAGTTTCAAACCATACAAAATTAGTTTCAAACAGTCAAAATTAGTTTCAAACCATTCAAAATTAGTTTCAAACAGTCAAAATTAGTTTCAAACCATACAAAATTAGTTTCAAACAGTCAAAATTAGTTTCAAACATACAAAATTAGTTTCAAACCATACAAAATTAGTTTCAAACATTCAAAATTAGTTTCAAACATTCAAAATTAGTTTCCAACATTCAAAATTAGTTTTCAACATTCGAATTTCAATTTTCAACAATTGTTTTCAAAATTCAACATTTGTTTTTAACATTCATTTTTTTAACATGGAAGATTTGTTTTCAACCTGAAACATTAAAAATTAGTTTTCAACATTTAATTCTCAATTTTTAACAAAGGTTTTCAAATTTTGACATATATTTTCACACATTATTAACATTCGATTTTTAACTTGCAACTACATTTTTCAAGATTCTACATTCGATTTCAACAATTAATTTTCAATATTCGATTTTCAACTTTCAAAATTTGTTTTTATCATCTAACAGTCCTTTTCAACATTCAATTTTCATCATTCAACATTCGTTTTCAAAATTTAAATTTAGTTTCAAACCATACAAAATTAGTTTCAAACAGTCAAAATTAGTTTCAAACCATTCAAAATTAGTTTCAAAAATTAGTTTCAAACAGTCAAAATTAGTTTCAAACCATACAAAATTAGTTTCAAACAGTCAAAATTAGTTTCAAACATACAAAATTAGTTTCAAACCATACAAAATTAGTTTCAAACATTCAAAATTAGTTTCAAACATTCAAAATTAGTTTCCAACATTCAAAATTAGTTTTCAACATTCGAATTTCAATTTTCAACAATTGTTTTCAAAATTCAACATTTGTTTTCAACATTCATTTTTTTAACATGGAAGATTTGTTTTCAACCTGAAACATTAAAAATTAGTTTTCAACATTTAATTCTCAATTTTTAACAAAGGTTTTCAAATTTTGACATATATTTTCACACATTATTAACATTCGATTTTTAACTTGCAACTACATTTTTCAAAATTCTACATTCGATTTCAACAATTAATTTTCAATATTCGATTTTCAACTTTCAAAATTTGTTTTTATCATCTAACAGTCCTTTTCAACATTCAATTTTCATCATTCAACATTCGTTTTCAAAATTGAAATTTAGTTTCAAACCATACAAAATTAGTTTCAAACAGTCAAAATTAGTTTCAAACCATACAAAATTAGTTTCAAACAGTCAAAATTAGTTTCAAACCATACAAAATTAGTTTCAAACAGTCAAAATTAGTTTCAAACCATACAAAATTAGTTTCAAACATTCAAAATTAGTTTCAAACATTCAAAATTAGTTTCCAACATTCAAAATTAGTTTTCAACATTCGAATTTCAATTTTCAACAATTGTTTTCAAAATTCAACATTTGTTTTCAACATTCATTTTTTTAACATGGAAGATTTGTTTTCAACCTGAAACATTAAAAATTAGTTTTCAACATTTAATTCTCAATTTTTAACAAAGGTTTTCAAATTTTGACATATATTTTCACACATTATTAACATTCGATTTTTAACTTGCAACTACATTTTTCAAAATTCTACATTCGATTTCAACAATTAATTTTCAATATTCGATTTTCAACTTTCAAAATTTGTTTTTATCATCTAACAGTCCTTTTCAACATTCAATTTTCATCATTCAACATTCGTTTTCAAAATTGAAATTTAGTTTCAAACCATACAAAATTAGTTTCAAACAGTCAAAATTAGTTTCAAACCATACAAAATTAGTTTCAAACAGTCAAAATTAGTTTCAAACCATACAAAATTAGTTTCAAACAGTCAAAATTAGTTTCAAACATACAAAATTAGTTTCAAACCATACAAAATTAGTTTCAAACATTCAAAATTAGTTTCAAACATTCAAAATTAGTTTCCAACATTCAAAATTAGTTTTCAACATTCGAATTTCAATTTTCAACAATTGTTTTCAAAATTCAACATTTGTTTTCAACATTCATTTTTTTAACATGGAAGATTTGTTTTCAACCTGAAACATTAAAAATTAGTTTTCAACATTTAATTCTCAATTTTTAACAAAGGTTTTCAAATTTTGACATATATTTTCACACATTATTAACATTCGATTTTTAACTTGCAACTACATTTTTCAAAATTCTACATTCGATTTCAACAATTAATTTTCAATATTCGATTTTCAACTTTCAAAATTTGTTTTTATCATCTAACAGTCCTTTTCAACATTCAATTTTCATCATTCAACATTCGTTTTCAAAATTGAAATTTAGTTTCAAACCATACAAAATTAGTTTCAAACAGTCAAAATTAGTTTCAAACCATACAAAATTAGTTTCAAACAGTCAAAATTAGTTTCAAACATACAAAATTAGTTTCAAACCATACAAAATTAGTTTCAAACATTCAAAATTAGTTTCAAACATTCAAAATTAGTTTCCAACATTCAAAATTAGTTTTCAACATTCGAATTTCAATTTTCAACAATTGTTTTCAAAATTCAACATTTGTTTTCAACATTCATTTTTTTAACATGGAAGATTTGTTTTCAACCTGAAACATTAAAAATTAGTTTTCAACATTTAATTCTCAATTTTTAACAAAGGTTTTCAAATTTTGACATATATTTTCACACATTATTAACATTCGATTTTTAACTTGCAACTACATTTTTCAAAATTCTACATTCGATTTCAACAATTAATTTTCAATATTCGATTTTCAACTTTCAAAATTTGTTTTTATCATCTAACAGTCCTTTTCAACATTCAATTTTCATCATTCAACATTCGTTTTCAAAATTGAAATTTAGTTTCAAACCATACAAAATTAGTTTCAAACAGTCAAAATTAGTTTCAAACCATACAAAATTAGTTTCAAACAGTCAAAATTAGTTTCAAACCATACAAAATTAGTTTCAAACATACAAAATTAGTTTCAAACCATACAAAATTAGTTTCAAACATTCAAAATTAGTTTCCAACATTCAAAATTAGTTTTCAACATTCGAATTTCAATTTTCAACAATTGTTTTCAAAATTCAACATTTGTTTTCAACATTCCTTTTTTAACATGGAAGATTTGTTTTCAACCTGAAACATTAAAAATTAGTTTTCAACATTTAATTCTCAATTTTTAACAAAGGTTTTCAAATTTTGACATATATTTTCACACATTATTAACATTCGATTTTTAACTTGCAACTACATTTTTCAAAATTCTACATTCGCTTTCAACAATTAATTTTCAACTTTCAACATTCGATTTTCAACTTTCAAAATTTGTTTTTATCAACTAACAGTCCTTTTCAACATTCAATTTTCATCATTCAAAATTCGTTTTCAAAATTGAAATTTAGTTTCAAACCATACAAAATTAGTTTCAAACAGTCAAAATTAGTTTCAAACCATACAAAATTAGTTTCAAACAGTCAAAATTAGTTTCAAACCATACAAAATTAGTTTCAAACAGTCAAAATTAGTTTCAAACATACAAAATTAGTTTCAAACCATACAAAATTAGTTTCAAACATTCAAAATTAGTTTCAAACATTCAAAATTAGTTTCCAACATTCAAAATTAGTTTTCAACATTCGAATTTCAATTTTCAACAATTGTTTTCAAAATTCAACATTTGTTTTCAACATTCATTTTTTTAACATGGAAGATTTGTTTTCAACCTGAAACATTAAAAATTAGTTTTCAACATTTAATTCTCAATTTTTAACAAAGGTTTTCAAATTTTGACATATATTTTCACACATTATTAACATTCGATTTTTAACTTGCAACTACATTTTTCAAAATTCTACATTCGATTTCAACAATTAATTTTCAATATTCGATTTTCAACTTTCAAAATTTGTTTTTATCATCTAACAGTCCTTTTCAACATTCAATTTTCATCATTCAACATTCGTTTTCAAAATTGAAATTTAGTTTCAAACCATACAAAATTAGTTTCAAACAGTCAAAATTAGTTTCAAACCATACAAAATTAGTTTCAAACAGTCAAAATTAGTTTCAAACATACAAAATTAGTTTCAAACCATACAAAATTAGTTTCAAACATTCAAAATTAGTTTCAAACATTCAAAATTAGTTTCCAACATTCAAAATTAGTTTTCAACATTCGAATTTCAATTTTCAACAATTGTTTTCAAAATTCAACATTTGTTTTCAACATTCATTTTTTTAACATGGAAGATTTGTTTTCAACCTGAAACATTAAAAATTAGTTTTCAACATTTAATTCTCAATTTTTAACAAAGGTTTTCAAATTTTGACATATATTTTCACACATTATTAACATTCGATTTTTAACTTGCAACTACATTTTTCAAAATTCTACATTCGATTTCAACAATTAATTTTCAATATTCGATTTTCAACTTTCAAAATTTGTTTTTATCATCTAACAGTCCTTTTCAACATTCAATTTTCATCATTCAACATTCGTTTTCAAAATTGAAATTTAGTTTCAAACCATACAAAATTAGTTTCAAACAGTCAAAATTAGTTTCAAACCATACAAAATTAGTTTCAAACAGTCAAAATTAGTTTCAAACCATACAAAATTAGTTTCAAACATACAAAATTAGTTTCAAACCATACAAAATTAGTTTCAAACATTCAAAATTAGTTTCCAACATTCAAAATTAGTTTTCAACATTCGAATTTCAATTTTCAACAATTGTTTTCAAAATTCAACATTTGTGTTCAACATTCCTTTTTTAACATGGAAGATTTGTTTTCAACCTGAAACATTAAAAATTAGTTTTCAACATTTAATTCTCAATTTTTAACAAAGGTTTTCAAATTTTGACATATATTTTCACACATTATTAACATTCGATTTTTAACTTGCAACTACATTTTTCAAAATTCTACATTCGCTTTCAACAATTAATTTTCAACTTTCAACATTCGATTTTCAACTTTCAAAATTTGTTTTTATCAACTAACAGTCCTTTTCAACATTCAATTTTCATCATTCAAAATTCGTTTTCAAAATTGAAATTTAGTTTCAAACCATACAAAATTAGTTTCAAACAGTCAAAATTAGTTTCAAACCATACAAAATTAGTTTCAAACAGTCAAAATTAGTTTCAAACCATACAAAATTAGTTTCAAACAGTCAAAATTAGTTTCAAACATACAAAATTAGTTTCAAACCATACAAAATTAGTTTCAAACATTCAAAATTAGTTTCAAACATTCAAAATTAGTTTCCAACATTCAAAATTAGTTTTCAACATTCGAATTTCAATTTTCAACAATTGTTTTCAAAATTCAACATTTGTTTTCAACATTCATTTTTTTAACATGGAAGATTTGTTTTCAACCTGAAACATTAAAAATTAGTTTTCAACATTTAATTCTCAATTTTTAACAAAGGTTTTCAAATTTTGACATATATTTTCACACATTATTAACATTCGATTTTTAACTTGCAACTACATTTTTCAAAATTCTACATTCGATTTCAACAATTAATTTTCAATATTCGATTTTCAACTTTCAAAATTTGTTTTTATCATCTAACAGTCCTTTTCAACATTCAATTTTCATCATTCAACATTCGTTTTCAAAATTGAAATTTAGTTTCAAACCATACAAAATTAGTTTCAAACAGTCAAAATTAGTTTCAAACCATACAAAATTAGTTTCAAACAGTCAAAATTAGTTTCAAACCATACAAAATTAGTTTCAAACATACAAAATTAGTTTCAAACCATACAAAATTAGTTTCAAACATTCAAAATTAGTTTCCAACATTCAAAATTAGTTTTCAACATTCGAATTTCAATTTTCAACAATTGTTTTCAAAATTCAACATTTGTTTTCAACATTCCTTTTTTAACATGGAAGATTTGTTTTCAACCTGAAACATTAAAAATTAGTTTTCAACATTTAATTCTCAATTTTTAACAAAGGTTTTCAAATTTTGACATATATTTTCACACATTATTAACATTCGATTTTTAACTTGCAACTACATTTTTCAAAATTCTACATTCGCTTTCAACAATTAATTTTCAACTTTCAACATTCGATTTTCAACTTTCAAAATTTGTTTTTATCAACTAACAGTCCTTTTCAACATTCAATTTTCATCATTCAAAATTCGTTTTCAAAATTGAAATTTAGTTTCAAACCATACAAAATTAGTTTCAAACAGTCAAAATTAGTTTCAAACCATACAAAATTAGTTTCAAACAGTCAAAATTAGTTTCAAACCATACAAAATTAGTTTCAAACAGTCAAAATTAGTTTCAAACCATACAAAATTAGTTTCAAACAGTCAAAATTAGTTTCAAACCATACAAAATTAGTTTCAAACATTCAAAATTAGTTTCAAACATTCAAAATTAGTTTCCAACATTCAAAATTAGTTTTCAACATTCGAATTTCAATTTTCAACAATTGTTTTCAAAATTCAACATTTGTTTTCAACATTCATTTTTTTAACATGGAAGATTTGTTTTCAACCTGAAACATTAAAAATTAGTTTTCAACATTTAATTCTCAATTTTTAACATACAAAATTAGTTTCAAACCATACAAAATTAGTTTCAAACATTCAAAATTAGTTTCAAACATTCAAAATTAGTTTCCAACATTCAAAATTAGTTTTCAACATTCGAATTTCAATTTTCAACAATTGTTTTCAAAATTCAACATTTGTTTTCAACATTCATTTTTTTAACATGGAAGATTTGTTTTCAACCTGAAACATTAAAAATTAGTTTTCAACATTTAATTCTCAATTTTTAACAAAGGTTTTCAAATTTTGACATATATTTTCACACATTATTAACATTCGATTTTTAACTTGCAACTACATTTTTCAAAATTCTACATTCGATTTCAACAATTAATTTTCAATATTCGATTTTCAACTTTCAAAATTTGTTTTTATCATCTAACAGTCCTTTTCAACATTCAATTTTCATCATTCAACATTCGTTTTCAAAATTTAAATTTAGTTTCAAACCATACAAAATTAGTTTCAAACAGTCAAAATTAGTTTCAAACCATTCAAAATTAGTTTCAAACAGTCAAAATTAGTTTCAAACCATACAAAATTAGTTTCAAACAGTCAAAATTAGTTTCAAACATACAAAATTAGTTTCAAACCATACAAAATTATTTTCAAACATTCAAAATTAGTTTCAAACATTCAAAATTAGTTTCCAACATTCAAAATTAGTTTTCAACATTCGAATTTCAATTTTCAACAATTGTTTTCAAAATTCAACATTTGTTTTCAACATTCATTTTTTTAACATGGAAGATTTGTTTTCAACCTGAAACATTAAAAATTAGTTTTCAACATTTAATTCTCAATTTTTAACAAAGGTTTTCAAATTTTGACATATATTTTCACACATTATTAACATTCGATTTTTAACTTGCAACTACATTTTTCAAAATTCTACATTCGATTTCAACAATTAATTTTCAATATTCGATTTTCAACTTTCAAAATTTGTTTTTATCATCTAACAGTCCTTTTCAACATTCAATTTTCATCATTCAACATTCGTTTTCAAAATTTAAATTTAGTTTCAAACCATACAAAATTAGTTTCAAACAGTCAAAATTAGTTTCAAACCATTCAAAATTAGTTTCAAACAGTCAAAATTAGTTTCAAACCATACAAAATTAGTTTCAAAAAGTCAAAATTAGTTTCAAACATACAAAATTAGTTTCAAACCATACAAAATTAGTTTCAAACATTCAAAATTAGTTTCAAACATTCAAAATTAGTTTCCAACATTCAAAATTAGTTTTCAACATTCGAATTTCAATTTTCAACAATTGTTTTCAAAATTCAACATTTGTTTTTAACATTCATTTTTTTAACATGGAAGATTTGTTTTCAACCTGAAACATTAAAAATTAGTTTTCAACATTTAATTCTCAATTTTTAACAAAGGTTTTCAAATTTTGACATATATTTTCACACATTATTAACATTCGATTTTTAACTTGCAACTACATTTTTCAAGATTCTACATTCGATTTCAACAATTAATTTTCAATATTCGATTTTCAACTTTCAAAATTTGTTTTTATCATCTAACAGTCCTTTTCAACATTCAATTTTCATCATTCAACATTCGTTTTCAAAATTTAAATTTAGTTTCAAACCATACAAAATTAGTTTCAAACAGTCAAAATTATTTTCAAACCATTCAAAATTAGTTTCAAAAATTAGTTTCAAACAGTCAAAATTAGTTTCAAACCATACAAAATTAGTTTCAAACAGTCAAAATTAGTTTCAAACATACAAAATTAGTTTCAAACCATACAAAATTAGTTTCAAACATTCAAAATTAGTTTCAAACATTCAAAATTAGTTTCCAACATTCAAAATTAGTTTTCAACATTCGAATTTCAATTTTCAAGAATTGTTTTCAAAATTCAACATTTGTTTTCAACATTCATTTTTTTAACATGGAAGATTTGTTTTCAACCTGAAACATTAAAAATTAGTTTTCAACATTTAATTCTCAATTTTTAACAAAGGTTTTCAAATTTTGACATATATTTTCACACATTATTAACATTCGATTTTTAACTTGCAACTACATTTTTCAAAATTCTACATTCGATTTCAACAATTAATTTTCAATATTCGATTTTCAACTTTCAAAATTTGTTTTTATCATCTAACAGTCCTTTTCAACATTCAATTTTCATCATTCAACATTCGTTTTCAAAATTTAAATTTAGTTTCAAACCATACAAAATTAGTTTCAAACAGTCAAAATTAGTTTCAAACCATTCAAAATTAGTTTCAAACAGTCAAAATTAGTTTCAAACCATACAAAATTAGTTTCAAACAGTCAAAATTAGTTTCAAACATACAAAATTAGTTTCAAACCATACAAAATTAGTTTCAAACATTCAAAATTAGTTTCAAACATTCAAAATTAGTTTCCAACATTCAAAATTAGTTTTCAACATTCGAATTTCAATTTTCAACAATTGTTTTCAAAATTCAACATTTGTTTTTAACATTCATTTTTTTAACATGGAAGATTTGTTTTCAACCTGAAACATTAAAAATTAGTTTTCAACATTTAATTCTCAATTTTTAACAAAGGTTTTCAAATTTTGACATATATTTTCACACATTATTAACATTCGATTTTTAACTTGCAACTACATTTTTCAAGATTCTACATTCGATTTCAACAATTAATTTTCAATATTCGATTTTCAACTTTCAAAATTTGTTTTTTTCATCTAACAGTCCTTTTCAACATTCAATTTTCATCATTCAACATTCGTTTTCAAAATTTAAATTTAGTTTCAAACCATACAAAATTAGTTTCAAACAGTCAAAATTAGTTTCAAACCATTCAAAATTAGTTTCAAAAATTAGTTTCAAACAGTCAAAATTAGTTTCAAACCATACAAAATTAGTTTCAAACAGTCAAAATTAGTTTCAAACCATACAAAATTAGTTTCAAACAGTCAAAATTAGTTTCAAACATACAAAATTAGTTTCAAACCATACAAAATTAGTTTCAAACATTCAAAATTAGTTTCAAACATTCAAAATTAGTTTCCAACATTCAAAATTAGTTTTCAACATTCGAATTTCAATTTTCAACAATTGTTTTCAAAATTCAACATTTGTTTTCAACATTCATTTTTTTAACATGGAAGATTTGTTTTCAACCTGAAACATTAAAAATTAGTTTTCAACATTTAATTCTCAATTTTTAACATACAAAATTAGTTTCAAACCATACAAAATTAGTTTCAAACATTCAAAATTAGTTTCAAACATTCAAAATTAGTTTCCAACATTCAAAATTAGTTTTCAACATTCGAATTTCAATTTTCAACAATTGTTTTCAAAATTCAACATTTGTTTTCAACATTCATTTTTTTAACATGGAAGATTTGTTTTCAACCTGAAACATTAAAAATTAGTTTTCAACATTTAATTCTCAATTTTTAACAAAGGTTTTCAAATTTTGACATATATTTTCACACATTATTAACATTCGATTTTTAACTTGCAACTACATTTTTCAAAATTCTACATTCGATTTCAACAATTAATTTTCAATATTCGATTTTCAACTTTCAAAATTTGTTTTTATCATCTAACAGTCCTTTTCAACATTCAATTTTCATCATTCAACATTCGTTTTCAAAATTGAAATTTAGTTTCAAACCATACAAAATTAGTTTCAAACAGTCAAAATTAGTTTCAAACCATACAAAATTAGTTTCAAACAGTCAAAATTAGTTTCAAACCATACAAAATTAGTTTCAAACAGTCAAAATTAGTTTCAAACCATACAAAATTAGTTTCAAACAGTCAAAATTAGTTTCAAACATACAAAATTAGTTTCAAACCATACAAAATTAGTTTCAAACATTCAAAATTAGTTTCAAACATTCAAAATTAGTTTCCAACATTCAAAATTAGTTTTCAACATTCGAATTTCAATTTTCAACAATTGTTTTCAAAATTCAACATTTGTTTTCAACATTCATTTTTTTAACATGGAAGATTTGTTTTCAACCTGAAACATTAAAAATTAGTTTTCAACATTTAATTCTCAATTTTTAACAAAGGTTTTCAAATTTTGACATATATTTTCACACATTATTAACATTCGATTTTTAACTTGCAACTACATTTTTCAAAATTCTACATTCGATTTCAACAATTAATTTTCAACTTTCAACATTCGATTTTCAAACAGTCAAAATTAGTTTCAAACCATACAAAATTAGTTTCAAACAGTCAAAATTAGTTTCAAACCATACAAAATTAGTTTCAAACAGTCAAAATTAGTTTCAAACATACAAAATTAGTTTCAAACCATACAAAATTAGTTTCAAACATTCAAAATTAGTTTCAAACATTCAAAATTAGTTTCCAACATTCAAAATTAGTTTTCAACATTCGAATTTCAATTTTCAACAATTGTTTTCAAAATTCAACATTTGTTTTCTACATTCATTTTTTTAACATGGAAGATTTGTTTTCAACCTGAAACATTAAAAATTAGTTTTCAACATTTAATTCTCAATTTTTAACAAAGGTTTTCAAATTTTGACATATATTTTCACACATTATTAACATTCGATTTTTAACTTGCAACTACATTTTTCAAAATTCTACATTCGATTTCAACAATTAATTTTCAATATTCGATTTTCAACTTTCAAAATTTGTTTTTATCATCTAACAGTCCTTTTCAACATTCAATTTTCATCATTCAACATTCGTTTTCAAAATTGAAATTTAGTTTCAAACCATACAAAATTAGTTTCAAACAGTCAAAATTAGTTTCAAACCATACAAAATTAGTTTCAAACAGTCAAAATTAGTTTCAAACCATACAAAATTAGTTTCAAACAGTCAAAATTAGTTTCAAACATACAAAATTAGTTTCAAACCATACAAAATTAGTTTCAAACATTCAAAATTAGTTTCAAACATTCAAAATTAGTTTCCAACATTCAAAATTAGTTTTCAACATTCGAATTTCAATTTTCAACAATTGTTTTCAAAATTCAACATTTGTTTTCAACATTCATTTTTTTAACATGGAAGATTTGTTTTCAAGCTGAAACATTAAAAATTAGTTTTCAACATTTAATTCTCAATTTTTAACAAAGGTTTTCAAATTTTGACATATATTTTCACACATTATTAACATTCGATTTTTAACTTGCAACTACATTTTTCAAAATTCTACATTCGATTTCAACAATTAATTTTCAACTTTCAACATTCGATTTTCAACTTTCAAAATTTGTTTTTATCATCTAACAGTCCTTTTCAACATTCAATTTTCATCATTCAACATTCGTTTTCAAAATTGAAATTTAGTTTCAAACCATACAAAATTAGTTTCAAACAGTCAAAATTAGTTTCAAACCATACAAAATTAGTTTCAAACAGTCAAAATTAGTTTCAAACCATACAAAATTAGTTTCAAACAGTCAAAATTAGTTTCAAACATACAAAATTAGTTTCAAACCATACAAAATTAGTTTCAAACATTCAAAATTAGTTTCAAACATTCAAAATTAGTTTCCAACATTCAAAATTAGTTTTCAACATTCGAATTTCAATTTTCAACAATTGTTTTCAAAATTCAACATTTGTTTTCAACATTCATTTTTTTAACATGGAAGATTTGTTTTCAACCTGAAACATTAAAAATTAGTTTTCAACATTTAATTCTCAATTTTTAACATACAAAATTAGTTTCAAACCATACAAAATTAGTTTCAAACATTCAAAATTAGTTTCAAACATTCAAAATTAGTTTCCAACATTCAAAATTAGTTTTCAACATTCGAATTTCAATTTTCAACAATTGTTTTCAAAATTCAACATTTGTTTTCAACATTCATTTTTTTTAACATGGAAGATTTGTTTTCAACCTGAAACATTAAAAATTAGTTTTCAACATTTAATTCTCAATTTTTAACAAAGGTTTTCAAATTTTGACATATATTTTCAGACATTATTAACATTCGATTTTTAACTTGCAACTACATTTTTCAAAATTCTACATTCGATTTCAACAATTAATTTTCAACTTTCAACATTCGATTTTCAAACAGTCAAAATTAGTTTCAAACCATACAAAATTAGTTTCAAACAGTCAAAATTAGTTTCAAACCATACAAAATTAGTTTCAAACAGTCAAAATTAGTTTCAAACATACAAAATTAGTTTCAAACCATACAAAATTAGTTTCAAACATTCAAAATTAGTTTCAAACATTCAAAATTAGTTTCCAACATTCAAAATTAGTTTTCAACATTCGAATTTCAATTTTCAACAATTGTTTTCAAAATTCAACATTTGTTTTCTACATTCATTTTTTTAACATGAAAGATTTGTTTTCAACCTGAAACATTAAAAATTAGTTTTCAACATTTAATTCTCAATTTTTAACAAAGGTTTTCAAATTTTGACATATATTTTCACACATTATTAACATTCGATTTTTAACTTGCAACTACATTTTTCAAAATTCTACATTCGATTTCAACAATTAATTTTCAATATTCGATTTTCAACTTTCAAAATTTGTTTTTATCATCTAACAGTCCTTTTCAACATTCAATTTTCATCATTCAACATTCGTTTTCAAAATTTAAATTTAGTTTCAAACCATACAAAATTAGTTTCAAACAGTCAAAATTAGTTTCAAACCATTCAAAATTAGTTTCAAACAGTCAAAATTAGTTTCAAACCATACAAAATTAGTTTCAAACAGTCAAAATTAGTTTCAAACATACAAAATTAGTTTCAAACCATACAAAATTATTTTCAAACATTCAAAATTAGTTTCAAACATTCAAAATTAGTTTCCAACATTCAAAATTAGTTTTCAACATTCGAATTTCAATTTTCAACAATTGTTTTCAAAATTCAACATTTGTTTTCAACATTCATTTTTTTAACATGGAAGATTTGTTTTCAACCTGAAACATTAAAAATTAGTTTTCAACATTTAATTCTCAATTTTTAACAAAGGTTTTCAAATTTTGACATATATTTTCACACATTATTAACATTCGATTTTTAACTTGCAACTACATTTTTCAAAATTCTACATTCGATTTCAACAATTAATTTTCAATATTCGATTTTCAACTTTCAAAATTTGTTTTTATCATCTAACAGTCCTTTTCAACATTCAATTTTCATCATTCAACATTCGTTTTCAAAATTTAAATTTAGTTTCAAACCATACAAAATTAGTTTCAAACAGTCAAAATTAGTTTCAAACCATTCAAAATTAGTTTCAAACAGTCAAAATTAGTTTCAAACCATACAAAATTAGTTTCAAAAAGTCAAAATTAGTTTCAAACATACAAAATTAGTTTCAAACCATACAAAATTAGTTTCAAACATTCAAAATTAGTTTCAAACATTCAAAATTAGTTTCCAACATTCAAAATTAGTTTTCAACATTCGAATTTCAATTTTCAACAATTGTTTTCAAAATTCAACATTTGTTTTTAACATTCATTTTTTTAACATGGAAGATTTGTTTTCAACCTGAAACATTAAAAATTAGTTTTCAACATTTAATTCTCAATTTTTAACAAAGGTTTTCAAATTTTGACATATATTTTCACACATTATTAACATTCGATTTTTAACTTGCAACTACATTTTTCAAGATTCTACATTCGATTTCAACAATTAATTTTCAATATTCGATTTTCAACTTTCAAAATTTGTTTTTATCATCTAACAGTCCTTTTCAACATTCAATTTTCATCATTCAACATTCGTTTTCAAAATTTAAATTTAGTTTCAAACCATACAAAATTAGTTTCAAACAGTCAAAATTATTTTCAAACCATTCAAAATTAGTTTCAAAAATTAGTTTCAAACAGTCAAAATTAGTTTCAAACCATACAAAATTAGTTTCAAACAGTCAAAATTAGTTTCAAACATACAAAATTAGTTTCAAACCATACAAAATTAGTTTCAAACATTCAAAATTAGTTTCAAACATTCAA
Source organism: Mytilus galloprovincialis (assembly GCF_965363235.1). Lineage (NCBI taxonomy): Eukaryota > Metazoa > Mollusca > Bivalvia > Mytilida > Mytilidae > Mytilus > Mytilus galloprovincialis. The sequence continues at coordinate 73,059,134 of NC_134845.1, read as the reverse complement.
AATTAGTTTCCAACATTCAAAATTAGTTTTCAACATTCGAATTTCAATTTTCAAGAATTGTTTTCAAAATTCAACATTTGTTTTCAACATTCATTTTTTTAACATGGAAGATTTGTTTTCAACCTGAAACATTAAAAATTAGTTTTCAACATTTAATTCTCAATTTTTAACAAAGGTTTTCAAATTTTGACATATATTTTCACACATTATTAACATTCGATTTTTAACTTGCAACTACATTTTTCAAAATTCTACATTCGATTTCAACAATTAATTTTCAATATTCGATTTTCAACTTTCAAAATTTGTTTTTATCATCTAACAGTCCTTTTCAACATTCAATTTTCATCATTCAACATTCGTTTTCAAAATTTAAATTTAGTTTCAAACCATACAAAATTAGTTTCAAACAGTCAAAATTAGTTTCAAACCATTCAAAATTAGTTTCAAACAGTCAAAATTAGTTTCAAACCATACAAAATTAGTTTCAAACAGTCAAAATTAGTTTCAAACATACAAAATTAGTTTCAAACCATACAAAATTAGTTTCAAACATTCAAAATTAGTTTCAAACATTCAAAATTAGTTTCCAACATTCAAAATTAGTTTTCAACATTCGAATTTCAATTTTCAACAATTGTTTTCAAAATTCAACATTTGTTTTTAACATTCATTTTTTTAACATGGAAGATTTGTTTTCAACCTGAAACATTAAAAATTAGTTTTCAACATTTAATTCTCAATTTTTAACAAAGGTTTTCAAATTTTGACATATATTTTCACACATTATTAACATTCGATTTTTAACTTGCAACTACATTTTTCAAGATTCTACATTCGATTTCAACAATTAATTTTCAATATTCGATTTTCAACTTTCAAAATTTGTTTTTTTCATCTAACAGTCCTTTTCAACATTCAATTTTCATCATTCAACATTCGTTTTCAAAATTTAAATTTAGTTTCAAACCATACAAAATTAGTTTCAAACAGTCAAAATTAGTTTCAAACCATTCAAAATTAGTTTCAAAAATTAGTTTCAAACAGTCAAAATTAGTTTCAAACCATACAAAATTAGTTTCAAACAGTCAAAATTAGTTTCAAACATACAAAATTAGTTTCAAACCATACAAAATTAGTTTCAAACATTCAAAATTAGTTTCAAACATTCAAAATTAGTTTCCAACATTCAAAATTAGTTTTCAACATTCGAATTTCAATTTTCAACAATTGTTTTCAAAATTCAACATTTGTTTTCAACATTCATTTTTTTAACATGGAAGATTTGTTTTCAACCTGAAACATTAAAAATTAGTTTTCAACATTTAATTCTCAATTTTTAACAAAGGTTTTCAAATTTTGACATATATTTTCACACATTATTAACATTCGATTTTTAACTTGCAACTACATTTTTCAAAATTCTACATTCGATTTCAACAATTAATTTTCAATATTCGATTTTCAACTTTCAAAATTTGTTTTTATCATCTAACAGTCCTTTTCAACATTCAATTTTCATCATTCAACATTCGTTTTCAAAATTGAAATTTAGTTTCAAACCATACAAAATTAGTTTCAAACAGTCAAAATTAGTTTCAAACCATACAAAATTAGTTTCAAACAGTCAAAATTAGTTTCAAACCATACAAAATTAGTTTCAAACAGTCAAAATTAGTTTCAAACCATACAAAATTAGTTTCAAACATTCAAAATTAGTTTCAAACATTCAAAATTAGTTTCCAACATTCAAAATTAGTTTTCAACATTCGAATTTCAATTTTCAACAATTGTTTTCAAAATTCAACATTTGTTTTCAACATTCATTTTTTTAACATGGAAGATTTGTTTTCAACCTGAAACATTAAAAATTAGTTTTCAACATTTAATTCTCAATTTTTAACAAAGGTTTTCAAATTTTGACATATATTTTCACACATTATTAACATTCGATTTTTAACTTGCAACTACATTTTTCAAAATTCTACATTCGATTTCAACAATTAATTTTCAATATTCGATTTTCAACTTTCAAAATTTGTTTTTATCATCTAACAGTCCTTTTCAACATTCAATTTTCATCATTCAACATTCGTTTTCAAAATTGAAATTTAGTTTCAAACCATACAAAATTAGTTTCAAACAGTCAAAATTAGTTTCAAACCATACAAAATTAGTTTCAAACAGTCAAAATTAGTTTCAAACCATACAAAATTAGTTTCAAACAGTCAAAATTAGTTTCAAACATACAAAATTAGTTTCAAACCATACAAAATTAGTTTCAAACATTCAAAATTAGTTTCAAACATTCAAAATTAGTTTCCAACATTCAAAATTAGTTTTCAACATTCGAATTTCAATTTTCAACAATTGTTTTCAAAATTCAACATTTGTTTTCAACATTCATTTTTTTAACATGGAAGATTTGTTTTCAACCTGAAACATTAAAAATTAGTTTTCAACATTTAATTCTCAATTTTTAACAAAGGTTTTCAAATTTTGACATATATTTTCACACATTATTAACATTCGATTTTTAACTTGCAACTACATTTTTCAAAATTCTACATTCGATTTCAACAATTAATTTTCAATATTCGATTTTCAACTTTCAAAATTTGTTTTTATCATCTAACAGTCCTTTTCAACATTCAATTTTCATCATTCAACATTCGTTTTCAAAATTGAAATTTAGTTTCAAACCATACAAAATTAGTTTCAAACAGTCAAAATTAGTTTCAAACCATACAAAATTAGTTTCAAACAGTCAAAATTAGTTTCAAACCATACAAAATTAGTTTCAAACAGTCAAAATTAGTTTCAAACCATACAAAATTAGTTTCAAACATTCAAAATTAGTTTCAAACATTCAAAATTAGTTTCCAACATTCAAAATTAGTTTTCAACATTCGAATTTCAATTTTCAACAATTGTTTTCAAAATTCAACATTTGTTTTCAACATTCATTTTTTTAACATGGAAGATTTGTTTTCAACCTGAAACATTAAAAATTAGTTTTCAACATTTAATTCTCAATTTTTAACATACAAAATTAGTTTCAAACCATACAAAATTAGTTTCAAACATTCAAAATTAGTTTCAAACATTCAAAATTAGTTTCCAACATTCAAAATTAGTTTTCAACATTCGAATTTCAATTTTCAACAATTGTTTTCAAAATTCAACATTTGTTTTCAACATTCATTTTTTTAACATGGAAGATTTGTTTTCAACCTGAAACATTAAAAATTAGTTTTCAACATTTAATTCTCAATTTTTAACATACAAAATTAGTTTCAAACCATACAAAATTAGTTTCAAACATTCAAAATTAGTTTCAAACATTCAAAATTAGTTTCCAACATTCAAAATTAGTTTTCAACATTCGAATTTCAATTTTCAACAATTGTTTTCAAAATTCAACATTTGTTTTCAACATTCATTTTTTTAACATGGAAGATTTGTTTTCAACCTGAAACATTAAAAATTAGTTTTCAACATTTAATTCTCAATTTTTAACATACAAAATTAGTTTCAAACCATACAAAATTAGTTTCAAACATTCAAAATTAGTTTCAAACATTCAAAATTAGTTTCCAACATTCAAAATTAGTTTTCAACATTCGAATTTCAATTTTCAACAATTGTTTTCAAAATTCAACATTTGTTTTCAACATTCATTTTTTTAACATGGAAGATTTGTTTTCAACCTGAAACATTAAAAATTAGTTTTCAACATTTAATTCTCAATTTTTAACATACAAAATTAGTTTCAAACCATACAAAATTAGTTTCAAACATTCAAAATTAGTTTCAAACATTCAAAATTAGTTTCCAACATTCAAAATTAGTTTTCAACATTCGAATTTCAATTTTCAACAATTGTTTTCAAAATTCAACATTTGTTTTCAACATTCATTTTTTTAACATGGAAGATTTGTTTTCAACCTGAAACATTAAAAATTAGTTTTCAACATTTAATTCTCAATTTTTAACATACAAAATTAGTTTCAAACCATACAAAATTAGTTTCAAACATTCAAAATTAGTTTCAAACATTCAAAATTAGTTTCCAACATTCAAAATTAGTTTTCAACATTCGAATTTCAATTTTCAACAATTGTTTTCAAAATTCAACATTTGTTTTCAACATTCATTTTTTTAACATGGAAGATTTGTTTTCAACCTGAAACATTAAAAATTAGTTTTCAACATTTAATTCTCAATTTTTAACATACAAAATTAGTTTCAAACCATACAAAATTAGTTTCAAACATTCAAAATTAGTTTCAAACATTCAAAATTAGTTTCCAACATTCAAAATTAGTTTTCAACATTCGAATTTCAATTTTCAACAATTGTTTTCAAAATTCAACATTTGTTTTCAACATTCATTTTTTTAACATGGAAGATTTGTTTTCAACCTGAAACATTAAAAATTAGTTTTCAACATTTAATTCTCAATTTTTAACATACAAAATTAGTTTCAAACCATACAAAATTAGTTTCAAACATTCAAAATTAGTTTCAAACATTCAAAATTAGTTTCCAACATTCAAAATTAGTTTTCAACATTCGAATTTCAATTTTCAACAATTGTTTTCAAAATTCAACATTTGTTTTCAACATTCATTTTTTTAACATGGAAGATTTGTTTTCAACCTGAAACATTAAAAATTAGTTTTCAACATTTAATTCTCAATTTTTAACATACAAAATTAGTTTCAAACCATACAAAATTAGTTTCAAACATTCAAAATTAGTTTCAAACATTCAAAATTAGTTTCCAACATTCAAAATTAGTTTTCAACATTCGAATTTCAATTTTCAACAATTGTTTTCAAAATTCAACATTTGTTTTCAACATTCATTTTTTTAACATGGAAGATTTGTTTTCAACCTGAAACATTAAAAATTAGTTTTCAACATTTAATTCTCAATTTTTAACAAAGGTTTTCAAATTTTGACATATATTTTCACACATTATTAACATTCGATTTTTAACTTGCAACTACATTTTTCAAAATTCTACATTCGATTTCAACAATTAATTTTCAATATTCGATTTTCAACTTTCAAAATTTGTTTTTATCATCTAACAGTCCTTTTCAACATTCAATTTTCATCATTCAACATTCGTTTTCAAAATTGAAATTTAGTTTCAAACCATACAAAATTAGTTTCAAACAGTCAAAATTAGTTTCAAACCATACAAAATTAGTTTCAAACAGTCAAAATTAGTTTCAAACCATACAAAATTAGTTTCAAACATACAAAATTAGTTTCAAACCATACAAAATTAGTTTCAAACATTCAAAATTAGTTTCCAACATTCAAAATTAGTTTTCAACATTCGAATTTCAATTTTCAACAATTGTTTTCAAAATTCAACATTTGTTTTCAACATTCCTTTTTTAACATGGAAGATTTGTTTTCAACCTGAAACATTAAAAATTAGTTTTCAACATTTAATTCTCAATTTTTAACAAAGGTTTTCAAATTTTGACATATATTTTCACACATTATTAACATTCGATTTTTAACTTGCAACTACATTTTTCAAAATTCTACATTCGCTTTCAACAATTAATTTTCAACTTTCAACATTCGATTTTCAACTTTCAAAATTTGTTTTTATCAACTAACAGTCCTTTTCAACATTCAATTTTCATCATTCAAAATTCGTTTTCAAAATTGAAATTTAGTTTCAAACCATACAAAATTAGTTTCAAACAGTCAAAATTAGTTTCAAACCATACAAAATTAGTTTCAAACAGTCAAAATTAGTTTCAAACCATACAAAATTAGTTTCAAACAGTCAAAATTAGTTTCAAACCATACAAAATTAGTTTCAAACAGTCAAAATTAGTTTCAAACCATACAAAATTAGTTTCAAACATTCAAAATTAGTTTCAAACATTCAAAATTAGTTTCCAACATTCAAAATTAGTTTTCAACATTCGAATTTCAATTTTCAACAATTGTTTTCAAAATTCAACATTTGTTTTCAACATTCATTTTTTTAACATGGAAGATTTGTTTTCAACCTGAAACATTAAAAATTAGTTTTCAACATTTAATTCTCAATTTTTAACAAAGGTTTTCAAATTTTGACATATATTTTCACACATTATTAACATTCGATTTTTAACTTGCAACTACATTTTTCAAAATTCTACATTCGATTTCAACAATTAATTTTCAATATTCGATTTTCAACTTTCAAAATTTGTTTTTATCATCTAACAGTCCTTTTCAACATTCAATTTTCATCATTCAACATTCGTTTTCAAAATTGAAATTTAGTTTCAAACCATACAAAATTAGTTTCAAACAGTCAAAATTAGTTTCAAACCATACCAAAATTAGTTTCAAACAGTCAAAATTAGTTTCCAACATTCAAAATTAGTTTTCAACATTCGAATTTCAATTTTCAACAATTGTTTTCAAAATTCAACATTTGTTTTCAACATTCCTTTTTTAACATGGAAGATTTGTTTTCAACCTGAAACATTAAAAATTAGTTTTCAACATTTAATTCTCAATTTTTAACAAAGGTTTTCAAATTTTGACATATATTTTCACACATTATTAACATTCGATTTTTAACTTGCAACTACATTTTTCAAAATTCTACATTCGCTTTCAACAATTAATTTTCAACTTTCAACATTCGATTTTCAACTTTCAAAATTTGTTTTTATCAACTAACAGTCCTTTTCAACATTCAATTTTCATCATTCAAAATTCGTTTTCAAAATTGAAATTTAGTTTCAAACCATACAAAATTAGTTTCAAACAGTCAAAATTAGTTTCAAACCATACAAATTTAGTTTCAAACAGTCAAAATTAGTTTCAAACCATACAAAATTAGTTTCAAACAGTCAAAATTAGTTTCAAACCATACAAAATTAGTTTCAAACAGTCAAAATTAGTTTCAAACCATACAAAATTAGTTTCAAACATTCAAAATTAGTTTCAAACATTCAAAATTAGTTTCCAACATTCAAAATTAGTTTTCAACATTCGAATTTCAATTTTCAACAATTGTTTTCAAAATTCAACATTTGTTTTCAACATTCATTTTTTTAACATGGAAGATTTGTTTTCAACCTGAAACATTAAAAATTAGTTTTCAACATTTAATTCTCAATTTTTAACATACAAAATTAGTTTCAAACCATACAAAATTAGTTTCAAACATTCAAAATTAGTTTCAAACATTCAAAATTAGTTTCCAACATTCAAAATTAGTTTTCAACATTCGAATTTCAATTTTCAACAATTGTTTTCAAAATTCAACATTTGTTTTCAACATTCATTTTTTTAAGATGGAAGATTTGTTTTCAACCTGAAACATTAAAAATTAGTTTTCAACATTTAATTCTCAATTTTTAACATACAAAATTAGTTTCAAACCATACAAAATTAGTTTCAAACATTCAAAATTAGTTTCAAACATTCAAAATTAGTTTCCAACATTCAAAATTAGTTTTCAACATTCGAATTTCAATTTTCAACAATTGTTTTCAAAATTCAACATTTGTTTTCAACATTCATTTTTTTAACATGGAAGATTTGTTTTCAACCTGAAACATTAAAAATTAGTTTTCAACATTTAATTCTCAATTTTTAACATACAAAATTAGTTTCAAACCATACAAAATTAGTTTCAAACATTCAAAATTAGTTTCAAACATTCAAAATTAGTTTCCAACATTCAAAATTAGTTTTCAACATTCGAATTTCAATTTTCAACAATTGTTTTCAAAATTCAACATTTGTTTTCAACATTCATTTTTTTAACATGGAAGATTTGTTTTCAACCTGAAACATTAAAAATTAGTTTTCAACATTTAATTCTCAATTTTTAACATACAAAATTAGTTTCAAACCATACAAAATTAGTTTCAAACATTCAAAATTAGTTTCAAACATTCAAAATTAGTTTCCAACATTCAAAATTAGTTTTCAACATTCGAATTTCAATTTTCAACAATTGTTTTCAAAATTCAACATTTGTTTTCAACATTCATTTTTTTAACATGGAAGATTTGTTTTCAACCTGAAACATTAAAAATTAGTTTTCAACATTTAATTCTCAATTTTTAACAAAGGTTTTCAAATTTTGACATATATTTTCACACATTATTAACATTCGATTTTTAACTTGCAACTACATTTTTCAAAATTCTACATTCGATTTCAACAATTAATTTTCAATATTCGATTTTCAACTTTCAAAATTTGTTTTTATCATCTAACAGTCCTTTTCAACATTCAATTTTCATCATTCAACATTCGTTTTCAAAATTGAAATTTAGTTTCAAACCATACAAAATTAGTTTCAAACAGTCAAAATTAGTTTCAAACCATACAAAATTAGTTTCAAACAGTCAAAATTAGTTTCAAACCATACAAAATTAGTTTCAAACATACAAAATTAGTTTCAAACCATACAAAATTAGTTTCAAACATTCAAAATTAGTTTCCAACATTCAAAATTAGTTTTCAACATTCGAATTTCAATTTTCAACAATTGTTTTCAAAATTCAACATTTGTTTTCAACATTCCTTTTTTAACATGGAAGATTTGTTTTCAACCTGAAACATTAAAAATTAGTTTTCAACATTTAATTCTCAATTTTTAACAAAGGTTTTCAAATTTTGACATATATTTTCACACATTATTAACATTCGATTTTTAACTTGCAACTACATTTTTCAAAATTCTACATTCGCTTTCAACAATTAATTTTCAACTTTCAACATTCGATTTTCAACTTTCAAAATTTGTTTTTATCAACTAACAGTCCTTTTCAACATTCAATTTTCATCATTCAAAATTCGTTTTCAAAATTGAAATTTAGTTTCAAACCATACAAAATTAGTTTCAAACAGTCAAAATTAGTTTCAAACCATACAAATTTAGTTTCAAACAGTCAAAATTAGTTTCAAACCATACAAAATTAGTTTCAAACAGTCAAAATTAGTTTCAAACCATACAAAATTAGTTTCAAACAGTCAAAATTAGTTTCAAACCATACAAAATTAGTTTCAAACATTCAAAATTAGTTTCAAACATTCAAAATTAGTTTCCAACATTCAAAATTAGTTTTCAACATTCGAATTTCAATTTTCAACAATTGTTTTCAAAATTCAACATTTGTTTTCAACATTCATTTTTTTAACATGGAAGATTTGTTTTCAACCTGAAACATTAAAAATTAGTTTTCAACATTTAATTCTCAATTTTTAACAAAGGTTTTCAAATTTTGACATATATTTTCACACATTATTAACATTCGATTTTTAACTTGCAACTACATTTTTCAAAATTCTACATTCGATTTCAACAATTAATTTTCAATATTCGATTTTCAACTTTCAAAATTTGTTTTTATCATCTAACAGTCCTTTTCAACATTCAATTTTCATCATTCAACATTCGTTTTCAAAATTGAAATTTAGTTTCAAACCATACAAAATTAGTTTCAAACAGTCAAAATTAGTTTCAAACCATACAAAATTAGTTTCAAACAGTCAAAATTAGTTTCAAACCATACAAAATTAGTTTCAAACATACAAAATTAGTTTCAAACCATACAAAATTAGTTTCAAACATTCAAAATTAGTTTCCAACATTCAAAATTAGTTTTCAACATTCGAATTTCAATTTTCAACAATTGTTTTCAAAATTCAACATTTGTTTTCAACATTCCTTTTTTAACATTGGAAGATTTGTTTTCAACCTGAAACATTAAAAATTAGTTTTCAACATTTAATTCTCAATTTTTAACAAAGGTTTTCAAATTTTGACATATATTTTCACACATTATTAACATTCGATTTTTAACTTGCAACTACATTTTTCAAAATTCTACATTCGCTTTCAACAATTAATTTTCAACTTTCAACATTCGATTTTCAACTTTCAAAATTTGTTTTTATCAACTAACAGTCCTTTTCAACATTCAATTTTCATCATTCAAAATTCGTTTTCAAAATTGAAATTTAGTTTCAAACCATACAAAATTAGTTTCAAACAGTCAAAATTAGTTTCAAACCATACAAAATTAGTTTCAAACAGTCAAAATTAGTTTCAAACCATACAAAATTAGTTTCAAACAGTCAAAATTAGTTTCAAACCATACAAAATTAGTTTCAAACAGTCAAAATTAGTTTCAAACCATACAAAATTAGTTTCAAACATTCAAAATTAGTTTCAAACATTCAAAATTAGTTTCCAACATTCAAAATTAGTTTTCAACATTCGAATTTCAATTTTCAACAATTGTTTTCAAAATTCAACATTTGTTTTCAACATTCATTTTTTTAACATGGAAGATTTGTTTTCAACCTGAAACATTAAAAATTAGTTTTCAACATTTAATTCTCAATTTTTAACAAAGGTTTTCAAATTTTGACATATATTTTCACACATTATTAACATTCGATTTTTAACTTGCAACTACATTTTTCAAAATTCTACATTCGATTTCAACAATTAATTTTCAATATTCGATTTTCAACTTTCAAAATTTGTTTTTATCATCTAACAGTCCTTTTCAACATTCAATTTTCATCATTCAACATTCGTTTTCAAAATTGAAATTTAGTTTCAAACCATACAAAATTAGTTTCAAACAGTCAAAATTAGTTTCAAACCATACCAAAATTAGTTTCAAACAGTCAAAATTAGTTTCCAACATTCAAAATTAGTTTTCAACATTCGAATTTCAATTTTCAACAATTGTTTTCAAAATTCAACATTTGTTTTCAACATTCCTTTTTTAACATGGAAGATTTGTTTTCAACCTGAAACATTAAAAATTAGTTTTCAACATTTAATTCTCAATTTTTAACAAAGGTTTTCAAATTTTGACATATATTTTCACACATTATTAACATTCGATTTTTAACTTGCAACTACATTTTTCAAAATTCTACATTCGCTTTCAACAATTAATTTTCAACTTTCAACATTCGATTTTCAACTTTCAAAATTTGTTTTTATCAACTAACAGTCCTTTTCAACATTCAATTTTCATCATTCAAAATTCGTTTTCAAAATTGAAATTTAGTTTCAAACCATACAAAATTAGTTTCAAACAGTCAAAATTAGTTTCAAACCATACAAATTTAGTTTCAAACCATACAAATTTAGTTTCAAACAGTCAAAATTAGTTTCAAACCATACAAAATTAGTTTCAAACAGTCAAAATTAGTTTCAAACCATACAAAATTAGTTTCAAACAGTCAAAATTAGTTTCAAACCATACAAAATTAGTTTCAAACATTCAAAATTAGTTTCAAACATTCAAAATTAGTTTCCAACATTCAAAATTAGTTTTCAACATTCGAATTTCAATTTTCAACAATTGTTTTCAAAATTCAACATTTGTTTTCAACATTCATTTTTTTAACATGGAAGATTTGTTTTCAACCTGAAACATTAAAAATTAGTTTTCAACATTTAATTCTCAATTTTTAACAAAGGTTTTCAAATTTTGACATATATTTTCACACATTATTAACATTCGATTTTTAACTTGCAACTACATTTTTCAAAATTCTACATTCGATTTCAACAATTAATTTTCAATATTCGATTTTCAACTTTCAAAATTTGTTTTTATCATCTAACAGTCCTTTTCAACATTCAATTTTCATCATTCAACATTCGTTTTCAAAATTGAAATTTAGTTTCAAACCATACAAAATTAGTTTCAAACAGTCAAAATTAGTTTCAAACCATACAAAATTAGTTTCAAACAGTCAAAATTAGTTTCAAACCATACAAAATTAGTTTCAAACATACAAAATTAGTTTCAAACCATACAAAATTAGTTTCAAACATTCAAAATTAGTTTCCAACATTCAAAATTAGTTTTCAACATTCGAATTTCAATTTTCAACAATTGTTTTCAAAATTCAACATTTGTTTTCAACATTCCTTTTTTAACATGGAAGATTTGTTTTCAACCTGAAACATTAAAAATTAGTTTTCAACATTTAATTCTCAATTTTTAACAAAGGTTTTCAAATTTTGACATATATTTTCACACATTATTAACATTCGATTTTTAACTTGCAACTACATTTTTCAAAATTCTACATTCGCTTTCAACAATTAATTTTCAACTTTCAACATTCGATTTTCAACTTTCAAAATTTGTTTTTATCAACTAACAGTCCTTTTCAACATTCAATTTTCATCATTCAAAATTCGTTTTCAAAATTGAAATTTAGTTTCAAACCATACAAAATTAGTTTCAAACAGTCAAAATTAGTTTCAAACCATACAAATTTAGTTTCAAACAGTCAAAATTAGTTTCAAACCATACAAAATTAGTTTCAAACAGTCAAAATTAGTTTCAAACATTCAAAATTAGTTTCCAACATTCAAAATTAGTTTTCAACATTCGAATTTCAATTTTCAACAATTGTTTTCAAAATTCAACATTTGTTTTCAACATTCATTTTTTTAACATGGAAGATTTGTTTTCAACCTGAAACATTAAAAATTAGTTTTCAACATTTAATTCTCAATTTTTAACAAAGGTTTTCAAATTTTGACATATATTTTCACACATTATTAACATTCGATTTTTAACTTGCAACTACATTTTTCAAAATTCTACATTCGATTTCAACAATTAATTTTCAATATTCGATTTTCAACTTTCAAAATTTGTTTTTATCATCTAACAGTCCTTTTCAACATTCAATTTTCATCATTCAACATTCGTTTTCAAAATTGAAATTTAGTTTCAAACCATACAAAATTAGTTTCAAACAGTCAAAATTAGTTTCAAACCATACAAAATTAGTTTCAAACAGTCAAAATTAGTTTCAAACCATACAAAATTAGTTTCAAACATACAAAATTAGTTTCAAACCATACAAAATTAGTTTCAAACATTCAAAATTAGTTTCCAACATTCAAAATTAGTTTTCAACATTCGAATTTCAATTTTCAACAATTGTTTTCAAAATTCAACATTTGTTTTCAACATTCCTTTTTTAACATGGAAGATTTGTTTTCAACCTGAAACATTAAAAATTAGTTTTCAACATTTAATTCTCAATTTTTAACAAAGGTTTTCAAATTTTGACATATATTTTCACACATTATTAACATTCGATTTTTAACTTGCAACTACATTTTTCAAAATTCTACATTCGCTTTCAACAATTAATTTTCAACTTTCAACATTCGATTTTCAACTTTCAAAATTTGTTTTTATCAACTAACAGTCCTTTTCAACATTCAATTTTCATCATTCAAAATTCGTTTTCAAAATTGAAATTTAGTTTCAAACCATACAAAATTAGTTTCAAACAGTCAAAATTAGTTTCAAACCATACAAAATTAGTTTCAAACAGTCAAAATTAGTTTCAAACCATACAAAATTAGTTTCAAACAGTCAAAATTAGTTTCAAACCATACAAAATTAGTTTCAAACAGTCAAAATTAGTTTCAAACCATACAAAATTAGTTTCAAACATTCAAAATTAGTTTCAAACATTCAAAATTAGTTTCCAACATTCAAAATTAGTTTTCAACATTCGAATTTCAATTTTCAACAATTGTTTTCAAAATTCAACATTTGTTTTCAACATTCCTTTTTTAACATGGAAGATTTGTTTTCAACCTGAAACATTAAAAATTAGTTTTCAACATTTAATTCTCAATTTTTAACAAAGGTTTTCAAATTTTGACATATATTTTCACACATTATTAACATTCGATTTTTAACTTGCAACTACATTTTTCAAAATTCTACATTCGCTTTCAACAATTAATTTTCAACTTTCAACATTCGATTTTCAACTTTCAAAATTTGTTTTTATCAACTAACAGTCCTTTTCAACATTCAATTTTCATCATTCAAAATTCGTTTTCAAAATTGAAATTTAGTTTCAAACCATACAAAATTAGTTTCAAACAGTCAAAATTAGTTTCAAACCATACAAAATTAGTTTCAAACAGTCAAAATTAGTTTCAAACCATACAAAATTAGTTTCAAACAGTCAAAATTAGTTTCAAACCATACAAAATTAGTTTCAAACATACAAAATTAGTTTCAAACCATACAAAATTAGTTTCAAACATTCAAAATTAGTTTCCAACATTCAAAATTAGTTTTCAACATTCGAATTTCAATTTTCAACAATTGTTTTCAAAATTCAACATTTGTTTTCAACATTCCTTTTTTAACATGGAAGATTTGTTTTCAACCTGAAACATTAAAAATTAGTTTTCAACATTTAATTCTCAATTTTTAACAAAGGTTTTCAAATTTTGACATATATTTTCACACATTATTAACATTCGATTTTTAACTTGCAACTACATTTTTCAAAATTCTACATTCGCTTTCAACAATTAATTTTCAACTTTCAACATTCGATTTTCAACTTTCAAAATTTGTTTTTATCAACTAACAGTCCTTTTCAACATTCAATTTTCATCATTCAAAATTCGTTTTCAAAATTGAAATTTAGTTTCAAACCATACAAAATTAGTTTCAAACAGTCAAAATTAGTTTCAAACCATACAAATTTAGTTTCAAACAGTCAAAATTAGTTTCAAACCATACAAAATTAGTTTCAAACAGTCAAAATTAGTTTCAAACCATACAAAATTAGTTTCAAACAGTCAAAATTAGTTTCAAACCATACAAAATTAGTTTCAAACATTCAAAATTAGTTTCAAACATTCAAAATTAGTTTCCAACATTCAAAATTAGTTTTCAACATTCGAATTTCAATTTTCAACAATTGTTTTCAAAATTCAACATTTGTTTTCAACATTCATTTTTTTAACATGGAAGATTTGTTTTCAACCTGAAACATTAAAAATTAGTTTTCAACATTTAATTCTCAATTTTTAACAAAGGTTTTCAAATTTTGACATATATTTTCACACATTATTAACATTCGATTTTTAACTTGCAACTACATTTTTCAAAATTCTACATTCGATTTCAACAATTAATTTTCAATATTCGATTTTCAACTTTCAAAATTTGTTTTTATCATCTAACAGTCCTTTTCAACATTCAATTTTCATCATTCAACATTCGTTTTCAAAATTGAAATTTAGTTTCAAACCATACAAAATTAGTTTCAAACAGTCAAAATTAGTTTCAAACCATACAAAATTAGTTTCAAACAGTCAAAATTAGTTTCAAACCATACAAAATTAGTTTCAAACATACAAAATTAGTTTCAAACCATACAAAATTAGTTTCAAACATTCAAAATTAGTTTCCAACATTCAAAATTAGTTTTCAACATTCGAATTTCAATTTTCAACAATTGTTTTCAAAATTCAACATTTGTTTTCAACATTCCTTTTTTAACATGGAAGATTTGTTTTCAACCTGAAACATTAAAAATTAGTTTTCAACATTTAATTCTCAATTTTTAACAAAGGTTTTCAAATTTTGACATATATTTTCACACATTATTAACATTCGATTTTTAACTTGCAACTACATTTTTCAAAATTCTACATTCGCTTTCAACAATTAATTTTCAACTTTCAACATTCGATTTTCAACTTTCAAAATTTGTTTTTATCAACTAACAGTCCTTTTCAACATTCAATTTTCATCATTCAAAATTCGTTTTCAAAATTGAAATTTAGTTTCAAACCATACAAAATTAGTTTCAAACAGTCAAAATTAGTTTCAAACCATACAAAATTAGTTTCAAACAGTCAAAATTAGTTTCAAACCATACAAAATTAGTTTCAAACAGTCAAAATTAGTTTCAAACCATACAAAATTAGTTTCAAACAGTCAAAATTAGTTTCAAACCATACAAAATTAGTTTCAAACATTCAAAATTAGTTTCAAACATTCAAAATTAGTTTCCAACATTCAAAATTAGTTTTCAACATTCGAATTTCAATTTTCAACAATTGTTTTCAAAATTCAACATTTGTTTTCAACATTCATTTTTTTAACATGGAAGATTTGTTTTCAACCTGAAACATTAAAAATTAGTTTTCAACATTTAATTCTCAATTTTTAACAAAGGTTTTCAAATTTTGACATATATTTTCACACATTATTAACATTCGATTTTTAACTTGCAACTACATTTTTCAAAATTCTACATTCGATTTCAACAATTAATTTTCAATATTCGATTTTCAACTTTCAAAATTTGTTTTTATCATCTAACAGTCCTTTTCAACATTCAATTTTCATCATTCAACATTCGTTTTCAAAATTGAAATTTAGTTTCAAACCATACAAAATTAGTTTCAAACAGTCAAAATTAGTTTCAAACCATACCAAAATTAGTTTCAAACAGTCAAAATTAGTTTCCAACATTCAAAATTAGTTTTCAACATTCGAATTTCAATTTTCAACAATTGTTTTCAAAATTCAACATTTGTTTTCAACATTCCTTTTTTAACATGGAAGATTTGTTTTCAACCTGAAACATTAAAAATTAGTTTTCAACATTTAATTCTCAATTTTTAACAAAGGTTTTCAAATTTTGACATATATTTTCACACATTATTAACATTCGATTTTTAACTTGCAACTACATTTTTCAAAATTCTACATTCGCTTTCAACAATTAATTTTCAACTTTCAACATTCGATTTTCAACTTTCAAAATTTGTTTTTATCAACTAACAGTCCTTTTCAACATTCAATTTTCATCATTCAAAATTCGTTTTCAAAATTGAAATTTAGTTTCAAACCATACAAAATTAGTTTCAAACAGTCAAAATTAGTTTCAAACCATACAAATTTAGTTTCAAACCATACAAATTTAGTTTCAAACAGTCAAAATTAGTTTCAAACCATACAAAATTAGTTTCAAACAGTCAAAATTAGTTTCAAACCATACAAAATTAGTTTCAAACAGTCAAAATTAGTTTCAAACCATACAAAATTAGTTTCAAACATTCAAAATTAGTTTCAAACATTCAAAATTAGTTTCCAACATTCAAAATTAGTTTTCAACATTCGAATTTCAATTTTCAACAATTGTTTTCAAAATTCAACATTTGTTTTCAACATTCATTTTTTTAACATGGAAGATTTGTTTTCAACCTGAAACATTAAAAATTAGTTTTCAACATTTAATTCTCAATTTTTAACAAAGGTTTTCAAATTTTGACATATATTTTCACACATTATTAACATTCGATTTTTAACTTGCAACTACATTTTTCAAAATTCTACATTCGATTTCAACAATTAATTTTCAATATTCGATTTTCAACTTTCAAAATTTGTTTTTATCATCTAACAGTCCTTTTCAACATTCAATTTTCATCATTCAACATTCGTTTTCAAAATTGAAATTTAGTTTCAAACCATACAAAATTAGTTTCAAACAGTCAAAATTAGTTTCAAACCATACAAAATTAGTTTCAAACAGTCAAAATTAGTTTCAAACCATACAAAATTAGTTTCAAACATACAAAATTAGTTTCAAACCATACAAAATTAGTTTCAAACATTCAAAATTAGTTTCCAACATTCAAAATTAGTTTTCAACATTCGAATTTCAATTTTCAACAATTGTTTTCAAAATTCAACATTTGTTTTCAACATTCCTTTTTTAACATGGAAGATTTGTTTTCAACCTGAAACATTAAAAATTAGTTTTCAACATTTAATTCTCAATTTTTAACAAAGGTTTTCAAATTTTGACATATATTTTCACACATTATTAACATTCGATTTTTAACTTGCAACTACATTTTTCAAAATTCTACATTCGCTTTCAACAATTAATTTTCAACTTTCAACATTCGATTTTCAACTTTCAAAATTTGTTTTTATCAACTAACAGTCCTTTTCAACATTCAATTTTCATCATTCAAAATTCGTTTTCAAAATTGAAATTTAGTTTCAAACCATACAAAATTAGTTTCAAACAGTCAAAATTAGTTTCAAACCATACAAATTTAGTTTCAAACAGTCAAAATTAGTTTCAAACCATACAAAATTAGTTTCAAACAGTCAAAATTAGTTTCAAACATTCAAAATTAGTTTCCAACATTCAAAATTAGTTTTCAACATTCGAATTTCAATTTTCAACAATTGTTTTCAAAATTCAACATTTGTTTTCAACATTCATTTTTTTAACATGGAAGATTTGTTTTCAACCTGAAACATTAAAAATTAGTTTTCAACATTTAATTCTCAATTTTTAACAAAGGTTTTCAAATTTTGACATATATTTTCACACATTATTAACATTCGATTTTTAACTTGCAACTACATTTTTCAAAATTCTACATTCGATTTCAACAATTAATTTTCAATATTCGATTTTCAACTTTCAAAATTTGTTTTTATCATCTAACAGTCCTTTTCAACATTCAATTTTCATCATTCAACATTCGTTTTCAAAATTGAAATTTAGTTTCAAACCATACAAAATTAGTTTCAAACAGTCAAAATTAGTTTCAAACCATACAAAATTAGTTTCAAACAGTCAAAATTAGTTTCAAACCATACAAAATTAGTTTCAAACATACAAAATTAGTTTCAAACCATACAAAATTAGTTTCAAACATTCAAAATTAGTTTCCAACATTCAAAATTAGTTTTCAACATTCGAATTTCAATTTTCAACAATTGTTTTCAAAATTCAACATTTGTTTTCAACATTCCTTTTTTAACATGGAAGATTTGTTTTCAACCTGAAACATTAAAAATTAGTTTTCAACATTTAATTCTCAATTTTTAACAAAGGTTTTCAAATTTTGACATATATTTTCACACATTATTAACATTCGATTTTTAACTTGCAACTACATTTTTCAAAATTCTACATTCGCTTTCAACAATTAATTTTCAACTTTCAACATTCGATTTTCAACTTTCAAAATTTGTTTTTATCAACTAACAGTCCTTTTCAACATTCAATTTTCATCATTCAAAATTCGTTTTCAAAATTGAAATTTAGTTTCAAACCATACAAAATTAGTTTCAAACAGTCAAAATTAGTTTCAAACCATACAAAATTAGTTTCAAACAGTCAAAATTAGTTTCAAACCATACAAAATTAGTTTCAAACAGTCAAAATTAGTTTCAAACCATACAAAATTAGTTTCAAACAGTCAAAATTAGTTTCAAACCATACAAAATTAGTTTCAAACATTCAAAATTAGTTTCAAACATTCAAAATTAGTTTCCAACATTCAAAATTAGTTTTCAACATTCGAATTTCAATTTTCAACAATTGTTTTCAAAATTCAACATTTGTTTTCAACATTCCTTTTTTAACATGGAAGATTTGTTTTCAACCTGAAACATTAAAAATTAGTTTTCAACATTTAATTCTCAATTTTTAACAAAGGTTTTCAAATTTTGACATATATTTTCACACATTATTAACATTCGATTTTTAACTTGCAACTACATTTTTCAAAATTCTACATTCGCTTTCAACAATTAATTTTCAACTTTCAACATTCGATTTTCAACTTTCAAAATTTGTTTTTATCAACTAACAGTCCTTTTCAACATTCAATTTTCATCATTCAAAATTCGTTTTCAAAATTGAAATTTAGTTTCAAACCATACAAAATTAGTTTCAAACAGTCAAAATTAGTTTCAAACCATACAAAATTAGTTTCAAACAGTCAAAATTAGTTTCAAACCATACAAAATTAGTTTCAAACAGTCAAAATTAGTTTCAAACCATACAAAATTAGTTTCAAACATACAAAATTAGTTTCAAACCATACAAAATTAGTTTCAAACATTCAAAATTAGTTTCCAACATTCAAAATTAGTTTTCAACATTCGAATTTCAATTTTCAACAATTGTTTTCAAAATTCAACATTTGTTTTCAACATTCCTTTTTTAACATGGAAGATTTGTTTTCAACCTGAAACATTAAAAATTAGTTTTCAACATTTAATTCTCAATTTTTAACAAAGGTTTTCAAATTTTGACATATATTTTCACACATTATTAACATTCGATTTTTAACTTGCAACTACATTTTTCAAAATTCTACATTCGCTTTCAACAATTAATTTTCAACTTTCAACATTCGATTTTCAACTTTCAAAATTTGTTTTTATCAACTAACAGTCCTTTTCAACATTCAATTTTCATCATTCAAAATTCGTTTTCAAAATTGAAATTTAGTTTCAAACCATACAAAATTAGTTTCAAACAGTCAAAAT
Organism: Mytilus galloprovincialis; assembly: GCF_965363235.1. NCBI lineage: Eukaryota > Metazoa > Mollusca > Bivalvia > Mytilida > Mytilidae > Mytilus > Mytilus galloprovincialis. The sequence goes on along the minus strand of NC_134845.1, from coordinate 73,038,945 downwards.
TAGTTTCAAACCATACAAATTTAGTTTCAAACAGTCAAAATTAGTTTCAAACCATACAAAATTAGTTTCAAACAGTCAAAATTAGTTTCAAACCATACAAAATTAGTTTCAAACAGTCAAAATTAGTTTCAAACCATACAAAATTAGTTTCAAACATTCAAAATTAGTTTCAAACATTCAAAATTAGTTTCCAACATTCAAAATTAGTTTTCAACATTCGAATTTCAATTTTCAACAATTGTTTTCAAAATTCAACATTTGTTTTCAACATTCATTTTTTTAACATGGAAGATTTGTTTTCAACCTGAAACATTAAAAATTAGTTTTCAACATTTAATTCTCAATTTTTAACAAAGGTTTTCAAATTTTGACATATATTTTCACACATTATTAACATTCGATTTTTAACTTGCAACTACATTTTTCAAAATTCTACATTCGATTTCAACAATTAATTTTCAATATTCGATTTTCAACTTTCAAAATTTGTTTTTATCATCTAACAGTCCTTTTCAACATTCAATTTTCATCATTCAACATTCGTTTTCAAAATTGAAATTTAGTTTCAAACCATACAAAATTAGTTTCAAACAGTCAAAATTAGTTTCAAACCATACAAAATTAGTTTCAAACAGTCAAAATTAGTTTCAAACCATACAAAATTAGTTTCAAACATACAAAATTAGTTTCAAACCATACAAAATTAGTTTCAAACATTCAAAATTAGTTTCCAACATTCAAAATTAGTTTTCAACATTCGAATTTCAATTTTCAACAATTGTTTTCAAAATTCAACATTTGTTTTCAACATTCCTTTTTTAACATGGAAGATTTGTTTTCAACCTGAAACATTAAAAATTAGTTTTCAACATTTAATTCTCAATTTTTAACAAAGGTTTTCAAATTTTGACATATATTTTCACACATTATTAACATTCGATTTTTAACTTGCAACTACATTTTTCAAAATTCTACATTCGCTTTCAACAATTAATTTTCAACTTTCAACATTCGATTTTCAACTTTCAAAATTTGTTTTTATCAACTAACAGTCCTTTTCAACATTCAATTTTCATCATTCAAAATTCGTTTTCAAAATTGAAATTTAGTTTCAAACCATACAAAATTAGTTTCAAACAGTCAAAATTAGTTTCAAACCATACAAAATTAGTTTCAAACAGTCAAAATTAGTTTCAAACCATACAAAATTAGTTTCAAACAGTCAAAATTAGTTTCAAACCATACAAAATTAGTTTCAAACAGTCAAAATTAGTTTCAAACCATACAAAATTAGTTTCAAACATTCAAAATTAGTTTCAAACATTCAAAATTAGTTTCCAACATTCAAAATTAGTTTTCAACATTCGAATTTCAATTTTCAACAATTGTTTTCAAAATTCAACATTTGTTTTCAACATTCATTTTTTTAACATGGAAGATTTGTTTTCAACCTGAAACATTAAAAATTAGTTTTCAACATTTAATTCTCAATTTTTAACAAAGGTTTTCAAATTTTGACATATATTTTCACACATTATTAACATTCGATTTTTAACTTGCAACTACATTTTTCAAAATTCTACATTCGATTTCAACAATTAATTTTCAATATTCGATTTTCAACTTTCAAAATTTGTTTTTATCATCTAACAGTCCTTTTCAACATTCAATTTTCATCATTCAACATTCGTTTTCAAAATTGAAATTTAGTTTCAAACCATACAAAATTAGTTTCAAACAGTCAAAATTAGTTTCAAACCATACCAAAATTAGTTTCAAACAGTCAAAATTAGTTTCCAACATTCAAAATTAGTTTTCAACATTCGAATTTCAATTTTCAACAATTGTTTTCAAAATTCAACATTTGTTTTCAACATTCCTTTTTTAACATGGAAGATTTGTTTTCAACCTGAAACATTAAAAATTAGTTTTCAACATTTAATTCTCAATTTTTAACAAAGGTTTTCAAATTTTGACATATATTTTCACACATTATTAACATTCGATTTTTAACTTGCAACTACATTTTTCAAAATTCTACATTCGCTTTCAACAATTAATTTTCAACTTTCAACATTCGATTTTCAACTTTCAAAATTTGTTTTTATCAACTAACAGTCCTTTTCAACATTCAATTTTCATCATTCAAAATTCGTTTTCAAAATTGAAATTTAGTTTCAAACCATACAAAATTAGTTTCAAACAGTCAAAATTAGTTTCAAACCATACAAATTTAGTTTCAAACCATACAAATTTAGTTTCAAACAGTCAAAATTAGTTTCAAACCATACAAAATTAGTTTCAAACAGTCAAAATTAGTTTCAAACCATACAAAATTAGTTTCAAACAGTCAAAATTAGTTTCAAACCATACAAAATTAGTTTCAAACATTCAAAATTAGTTTCAAACATTCAAAATTAGTTTCCAACATTCAAAATTAGTTTTCAACATTCGAATTTCAATTTTCAACAATTGTTTTCAAAATTCAACATTTGTTTTCAACATTCATTTTTTTAACATGGAAGATTTGTTTTCAACCTGAAACATTAAAAATTAGTTTTCAACATTTAATTCTCAATTTTTAACAAAGGTTTTCAAATTTTGACATATATTTTCACACATTATTAACATTCGATTTTTAACTTGCAACTACATTTTTCAAAATTCTACATTCGATTTCAACAATTAATTTTCAATATTCGATTTTCAACTTTCAAAATTTGTTTTTATCATCTAACAGTCCTTTTCAACATTCAATTTTCATCATTCAACATTCGTTTTCAAAATTGAAATTTAGTTTCAAACCATACAAAATTAGTTTCAAACAGTCAAAATTAGTTTCAAACCATACAAAATTAGTTTCAAACAGTCAAAATTAGTTTCAAACCATACAAAATTAGTTTCAAACATACAAAATTAGTTTCAAACCATACAAAATTAGTTTCAAACATTCAAAATTAGTTTCCAACATTCAAAATTAGTTTTCAACATTCGAATTTCAATTTTCAACAATTGTTTTCAAAATTCAACATTTGTTTTCAACATTCCTTTTTTAACATGGAAGATTTGTTTTCAACCTGAAACATTAAAAATTAGTTTTCAACATTTAATTCTCAATTTTTAACAAAGGTTTTCAAATTTTGACATATATTTTCACACATTATTAACATTCGATTTTTAACTTGCAACTACATTTTTCAAAATTCTACATTCGCTTTCAACAATTAATTTTCAACTTTCAACATTCGATTTTCAACTTTCAAAATTTGTTTTTATCAACTAACAGTCCTTTTCAACATTCAATTTTCATCATTCAAAATTCGTTTTCAAAATTGAAATTTAGTTTCAAACCATACAAAATTAGTTTCAAACAGTCAAAATTAGTTTCAAACCATACAAAATTAGTTTCAAACAGTCAAAATTAGTTTCAAACCATACAAAATTAGTTTCAAACAGTCAAAATTAGTTTCAAACCATACAAAATTAGTTTCAAACATACAAAATTAGTTTCAAACCATACAAAATTAGTTTCAAACATTCAAAATTAGTTTCCAACATTCAAAATTAGTTTTCAACATTCGAATTTCAATTTTCAACAATTGTTTTCAAAATTCAACATTTGTTTTCAACATTCCTTTTTTAACATGGAAGATTTGTTTTCAACCTGAAACATTAAAAATTAGTTTTCAACATTTAATTCTCAATTTTTAACAAAGGTTTTCAAATTTTGACATATATTTTCACACATTATTAACATTCGATTTTTAACTTGCAACTACATTTTTCAAAATTCTACATTCGCTTTCAACAATTAATTTTCAACTTTCAACATTCGATTTTCAACTTTCAAAATTTGTTTTTATCAACTAACAGTCCTTTTCAACATTCAATTTTCATCATTCAAAATTCGTTTTCAAAATTGAAATTTAGTTTCAAACCATACAAAATTAGTTTCAAACAGTCAAAATTAGTTTCAAACCATACAAATTTAGTTTCAAACAGTCAAAATTAGTTTCAAACCATACAAAATTAGTTTCAAACAGTCAAAATTAGTTTCAAACCATACAAAATTAGTTTCAAACAGTCAAAATTAGTTTCAAACCATACAAAATTAGTTTCAAACATTCAAAATTAGTTTCAAACATTCAAAATTAGTTTCCAACATTCAAAATTAGTTTTCAACATTCGAATTTCAATTTTCAACAATTGTTTTCAAAATTCAACATTTGTTTTCAACATTCATTTTTTTAACATGGAAGATTTGTTTTCAACCTGAAACATTAAAAATTAGTTTTCAACATTTAATTCTCAATTTTTAACAAAGGTTTTCAAATTTTGACATATATTTTCACACATTATTAACATTCGATTTTTAACTTGCAACTACATTTTTCAAAATTCTACATTCGATTTCAACAATTAATTTTCAATATTCGATTTTCAACTTTCAAAATTTGTTTTTATCATCTAACAGTCCTTTTCAACATTCAATTTTCATCATTCAACATTCGTTTTCAAAATTGAAATTTAGTTTCAAACCATACAAAATTAGTTTCAAACAGTCAAAATTAGTTTCAAACCATACAAAATTAGTTTCAAACAGTCAAAATTAGTTTCAAACCATACAAAATTAGTTTCAAACATACAAAATTAGTTTCAAACCATACAAAATTAGTTTCAAACATTCAAAATTAGTTTCCAACATTCAAAATTAGTTTTCAACATTCGAATTTCAATTTTCAACAATTGTTTTCAAAATTCAACATTTGTTTTCAACATTCCTTTTTTAACATGGAAGATTTGTTTTCAACCTGAAACATTAAAAATTAGTTTTCAACATTTAATTCTCAATTTTTAACAAAGGTTTTCAAATTTTGACATATATTTTCACACATTATTAACATTCGATTTTTAACTTGCAACTACATTTTTCAAAATTCTACATTCGCTTTCAACAATTAATTTTCAACTTTCAACATTCGATTTTCAACTTTCAAAATTTGTTTTTATCAACTAACAGTCCTTTTCAACATTCAATTTTCATCATTCAAAATTCGTTTTCAAAATTGAAATTTAGTTTCAAACCATACAAAATTAGTTTCAAACAGTCAAAATTAGTTTCAAACCATACAAAATTAGTTTCAAACAGTCAAAATTAGTTTCAAACCATACAAAATTAGTTTCAAACAGTCAAAATTAGTTTCAAACCATACAAAATTAGTTTCAAACAGTCAAAATTAGTTTCAAACCATACAAAATTAGTTTCAAACATTCAAAATTAGTTTCAAACATTCAAAATTAGTTTCCAACATTCAAAATTAGTTTTCAACATTCGAATTTCAATTTTCAACAATTGTTTTCAAAATTCAACATTTGTTTTCAACATTCATTTTTTTAACATGGAAGATTTGTTTTCAACCTGAAACATTAAAAATTAGTTTTCAACATTTAATTCTCAATTTTTAACAAAGGTTTTCAAATTTTGACATATATTTTCACACATTATTAACATTCGATTTTTAACTTGCAACTACATTTTTCAAAATTCTACATTCGATTTCAACAATTAATTTTCAATATTCGATTTTCAACTTTCAAAATTTGTTTTTATCATCTAACAGTCCTTTTCAACATTCAATTTTCATCATTCAACATTCGTTTTCAAAATTGAAATTTAGTTTCAAACCATACAAAATTAGTTTCAAACAGTCAAAATTAGTTTCAAACCATACCAAAATTAGTTTCAAACAGTCAAAATTAGTTTCCAACATTCAAAATTAGTTTTCAACATTCGAATTTCAATTTTCAACAATTGTTTTCAAAATTCAACATTTGTTTTCAACATTCCTTTTTTAACATGGAAGATTTGTTTTCAACCTGAAACATTAAAAATTAGTTTTCAACATTTAATTCTCAATTTTTAACAAAGGTTTTCAAATTTTGACATATATTTTCACACATTATTAACATTCGATTTTTAACTTGCAACTACATTTTTCAAAATTCTACATTCGCTTTCAACAATTAATTTTCAACTTTCAACATTCGATTTTCAACTTTCAAAATTTGTTTTTATCAACTAACAGTCCTTTTCAACATTCAATTTTCATCATTCAAAATTCGTTTTCAAAATTGAAATTTAGTTTCAAACCATACAAAATTAGTTTCAAACAGTCAAAATTAGTTTCAAACCATACAAATTTAGTTTCAAACCATACAAATTTAGTTTCAAACAGTCAAAATTAGTTTCAAACCATACAAAATTAGTTTCAAACAGTCAAAATTAGTTTCAAACCATACAAAATTAGTTTCAAACAGTCAAAATTAGTTTCAAACCATACAAAATTAGTTTCAAACATTCAAAATTAGTTTCAAACATTCAAAATTAGTTTCCAACATTCAAAATTAGTTTTCAACATTCGAATTTCAATTTTCAACAATTGTTTTCAAAATTCAACATTTGTTTTCAACATTCATTTTTTTAACATGGAAGATTTGTTTTCAACCTGAAACATTAAAAATTAGTTTTCAACATTTAATTCTCAATTTTTAACAAAGGTTTTCAAATTTTGACATATATTTTCACACATTATTAACATTCGATTTTTAACTTGCAACTACATTTTTCAAAATTCTACATTCGATTTCAACAATTAATTTTCAATATTCGATTTTCAACTTTCAAAATTTGTTTTTATCATCTAACAGTCCTTTTCAACATTCAATTTTCATCATTCAACATTCGTTTTCAAAATTGAAATTTAGTTTCAAACCATACAAAATTAGTTTCAAACAGTCAAAATTAGTTTCAAACCATACAAAATTAGTTTCAAACAGTCAAAATTAGTTTCAAACCATACAAAATTAGTTTCAAACATACAAAATTAGTTTCAAACCATACAAAATTAGTTTCAAACATTCAAAATTAGTTTCCAACATTCAAAATTAGTTTTCAACATTCGAATTTCAATTTTCAACAATTGTTTTCAAAATTCAACATTTGTTTTCAACATTCCTTTTTTAACATGGAAGATTTGTTTTCAACCTGAAACATTAAAAATTAGTTTTCAACATTTAATTCTCAATTTTTAACAAAGGTTTTCAAATTTTGACATATATTTTCACACATTATTAACATTCGATTTTTAACTTGCAACTACATTTTTCAAAATTCTACATTCGCTTTCAACAATTAATTTTCAACTTTCAAAATTTGTTTTTATCAACTAACAGTCCTTTTCAACATTCAATTTTCATCATTCAAAATTCGTTTTCAAAATTGAAATTTAGTTTCAAACCATACAAAATTAGTTTCAAACAGTCAAAATTAGTTTCAAACCATACAAATTTAGTTTCAAACAGTCAAAATTAGTTTCAAACCATACAAAATTAGTTTCAAACAGTCAAAATTAGTTTCAAACATTCAAAATTAGTTTCCAACATTCAAAATTAGTTTTCAACATTCGAATTTCAATTTTCAACAATTGTTTTCAAAATTCAACATTTGTTTTCAACATTCATTTTTTTAACATGGAAGATTTGTTTTCAACCTGAAACATTAAAAATTAGTTTTCAACATTTAATTCTCAATTTTTAACAAAGGTTTTCAAATTTTGACATATATTTTCACACATTATTAACATTCGATTTTTAACTTGCAACTACATTTTTCAAAATTCTACATTCGATTTCAACAATTAATTTTCAATATTCGATTTTCAACTTTCAAAATTTGTTTTTATCATCTAACAGTCCTTTTCAACATTCAATTTTCATCATTCAACATTCGTTTTCAAAATTGAAATTTAGTTTCAAACCATACAAAATTAGTTTCAAACAGTCAAAATTAGTTTCAAACCATACAAAATTAGTTTCAAACAGTCAAAATTAGTTTCAAACCATACAAAATTAGTTTCAAACATACAAAATTAGTTTCAAACCATACAAAATTAGTTTCAAACATTCAAAATTAGTTTCCAACATTCAAAATTAGTTTTCAACATTCGAATTTCAATTTTCAACAATTGTTTTCAAAATTCAACATTTGTTTTCAACATTCCTTTTTTAACATGGAAGATTTGTTTTCAACCTGAAACATTAAAAATTAGTTTTCAACATTTAATTCTCAATTTTTAACAAAGGTTTTCAAATTTTGACATATATTTTCACACATTATTAACATTCGATTTTTAACTTGCAACTACATTTTTCAAAATTCTACATTCGCTTTCAACAATTAATTTTCAACTTTCAACATTCGATTTTCAACTTTCAAAATTTGTTTTTATCAACTAACAGTCCTTTTCAACATTCAATTTTCATCATTCAAAATTCGTTTTCAAAATTGAAATTTAGTTTCAAACCATACAAAATTAGTTTCAAACAGTCAAAATTAGTTTCAAACCATACAAAATTAGTTTCAAACAGTCAAAATTAGTTTCAAACCATACAAAATTAGTTTCAAACAGTCAAAATTAGTTTCAAACCATACAAAATTAGTTTCAAACAGTCAAAATTAGTTTCAAACCATACAAAATTAGTTTCAAACATTCAAAATTAGTTTCAAACATTCAAAATTAGTTTCCAACATTCAAAATTAGTTTTCAACATTCGAATTTCAATTTTCAACAATTGTTTTCAAAATTCAACATTTGTTTTCAACATTCCTTTTTTAACATGGAAGATTTGTTTTCAACCTGAAACATTAAAAATTAGTTTTCAACATTTAATTCTCAATTTTTAACAAAGGTTTTCAAATTTTGACATATATTTTCACACATTATTAACATTCGATTTTTAACTTGCAACTACATTTTTCAAAATTCTACATTCGCTTTCAACAATTAATTTTCAACTTTCAACATTCGATTTTCAACTTTCAAAATTTGTTTTTATCAACTAACAGTCCTTTTCAACATTCAATTTTCATCATTCAAAATTCGTTTTCAAAATTGAAATTTAGTTTCAAACCATACAAAATTAGTTTCAAACAGTCAAAATTAGTTTCAAACCATACAAAATTAGTTTCAAACAGTCAAAATTAGTTTCAAACCATACAAAATTAGTTTCAAACAGTCAAAATTAGTTTCAAACCATACAAAATTAGTTTCAAACATACAAAATTAGTTTCAAACCATACAAAATTAGTTTCAAACATTCAAAATTAGTTTCCAACATTCAAAATTAGTTTTCAACATTCGAATTTCAATTTTCAACAATTGTTTTCAAAATTCAACATTTGTTTTCAACATTCCTTTTTTAACATGGAAGATTTGTTTTCAACCTGAAACATTAAAAATTAGTTTTCAACATTTAATTCTCAATTTTTAACAAAGGTTTTCAAATTTTGACATATATTTTCACACATTATTAACATTCGATTTTTAACTTGCAACTACATTTTTCAAAATTCTACATTCGCTTTCAACAATTAATTTTCAACTTTCAACATTCGATTTTCAACTTTCAAAATTTGTTTTTATCAACTAACAGTCCTTTTCAACATTCAATTTTCATCATTCAAAATTCGTTTTCAAAATTGAAATTTAGTTTCAAACCATACAAAATTAGTTTCAAACAGTCAAAATTAGTTTCAAACCATACAAATTTAGTTTCAAACAGTCAAAATTAGTTTCAAACCATACAAAATTAGTTTCAAACAGTCAAAATTAGTTTCAAACATTCAAAATTAGTTTCCAACATTCAAAATTAGTTTTCAACATTCGAATTTCAATTTTCAACAATTGTTTTCAAAATTCAACATTTGTTTTCAACATTCATTTTTTTAACATGGAAGATTTGTTTTCAACCTGAAACATTAAAAATTAGTTTTCAACATTTAATTCTCAATTTTTAACAAAGGTTTTCAAATTTTGACATATATTTTCACACATTATTAACATTCGATTTTTAACTTGCAACTACATTTTTCAAAATTCTACATTCGATTTCAACAATTAATTTTCAATATTCGATTTTCAACTTTCAAAATTTGTTTTTATCATCTAACAGTCCTTTTCAACATTCAATTTTCATCATTCAACATTCGTTTTCAAAATTGAAATTTAGTTTCAAACCATACAAAATTAGTTTCAAACAGTCAAAATTAGTTTCAAACCATACAAAATTAGTTTCAAACAGTCAAAATTAGTTTCAAACCATACAAAATTAGTTTCAAACATACAAAATTAGTTTCAAACCATACAAAATTAGTTTCAAACATTCAAAATTAGTTTCCAACATTCAAAATTAGTTTTCAACATTCGAATTTCAATTTTCAACAATTGTTTTCAAAATTCAACATTTGTTTTCAACATTCCTTTTTTAACATGGAAGATTTGTTTTCAACCTGAAACATTAAAAATTAGTTTTCAACATTTAATTCTCAATTTTTAACAAAGGTTTTCAAATTTTGACATATATTTTCACACATTATTAACATTCGATTTTTAACTTGCAACTACATTTTTCAAAATTCTACATTCGCTTTCAACAATTAATTTTCAACTTTCAACATTCGATTTTCAACTTTCAAAATTTGTTTTTATCAACTAACAGTCCTTTTCAACATTCAATTTTCATCATTCAAAATTCGTTTTCAAAATTGAAATTTAGTTTCAAACCATACAAAATTAGTTTCAAACAGTCAAAATTAGTTTCAAACCATACAAAATTAGTTTCAAACAGTCAAAATTAGTTTCAAACCATACAAAATTAGTTTCAAACAGTCAAAATTAGTTTCAAACCATACAAAATTAGTTTCAAACATTCAAAATTAGTTTCAAACATTCAAAATTAGTTTCCAACATTCAAAATTAGTTTTCAACATTCGAATTTCAATTTTCAACAATTGTTTTCAAAATTCAACATTTGTTTTCAACATTCCTTTTTTAACATGGAAGATTTGTTTTCAACCTGAAACATTAAAAATTAGTTTTCAACATTTAATTCTCAATTTTTAACAAAGGTTTTCAAATTTTGACATATATTTTCACACATTATTAACATTCGATTTTTAACTTGCAACTACATTTTTCAAAATTCTACATTCGCTTTCAACAATTAATTTTCAACTTTCAACATTCGATTTTCAACTTTCAAAATTTGTTTTTATCAACTAACAGTCCTTTTCAACATTCAATTTTCATCATTCAAAATTCGTTTTCAAAATTGAAATTTAGTTTCAAACCATACAAAATTAGTTTCAAACAGTCAAAATTAGTTTCAAACCATACAAAATTAGTTTCAAACAGTCAAAATTAGTTTCAAACCATACAAAATTAGTTTCAAACAGTCAAAATTAGTTTCAAACCATACAAAATTAGTTTCAAACAGTCAAAATTAGTTTCAAACCATACAAAATTAGTTTCAAACATTCAAAATTAGTTTCAAACATTCAAAATTAGTTTCCAACATTCAAAATTAGTTTTCAACATTCGAATTTCAATTTTCAACAATTGTTTTCAAAATTCAACATTTGTTTTCAACATTCATTTTTTTAACATGGAAGATTTGTTTTCAACCTGAAACATTAAAAATTAGTTTTCAACATTTAATTCTCAATTTTTAACAAAGGTTTTCAAATTTTGACATATATTTTCACACATTATTAACATTCGATTTTTAACTTGCAACTACATTTTTCAAAATTCTACATTCGATTTCAACAATTAATTTTCAATATTCGATTTTCAACTTTCAAAATTTGTTTTTATCATCTAACAGTCCTTTTCAACATTCAATTTTCATCATTCAACATTCGTTTTCAAAATTGAAATTTAGTTTCAAACCATACAAAATTAGTTTCAAACAGTCAAAATTAGTTTCAAACCATACAAAATTAGTTTCAAACAGTCAAAATTAGTTTCAAACCATACAAAATTAGTTTCAAACAGTCAAAATTAGTTTCAAACCATACAAAATTAGTTTCAAACATTCAAAATTAGTTTCAAACATTCAAAATTAGTTTCCAACATTCAAAATTAGTTTTCAACATTCGAATTTCAATTTTCAACAATTGTTTTCAAAATTCAACATTTGTTTTCAACATTCATTTTTTTAACATGGAAGATTTGTTTTCAACCTGAAACATTAAAAATTAGTTTTCAACATTTAATTCTCAATTTTTAACAAAGGTTTTCAAATTTTGACATATATTTTCACACATTATTAACATTCGATTTTTAACTGGCAACTACATTTTTCAAAATTCTACATTCGATTTCAACAATTAATTTTCAACTTTCAACATTCGATTTTCAACTTTCAAAATTTGTTTTTATCATCTAACAGTCCTTTTCAACATTCAATTTTCATCATTCAACATTCGTTTTCAAAATTGAAATTTAGTTTCAAACCATACAAAATTAGTTTCAAACAGTCAAAATTAGTTTCAAACCATACAAAATTAGTTTCAAACAGTCAAAATTAGTTTCAAACCATACAAAATTAGTTTCAAACAGTCAAAATTAGTTTCAAACCATACAAAATTAGTTTCAAACATTCAAAATTAGTTTCAAACATTCAAAATTAGTTTCCAACATTCAAAATTAGTTTTCAACATTCGAATTTCAATTTTCAACAATTGTTTTCAAAATTCAACATTTGTTTTCAACATTCATTTTTTTAACATGGAAGATTTGTTTTCAACCTGAAACATTAAAAATTAGTTTTCAACATTTAATTCTCAATTTTTAACAAAGGTTTTCAAATTTTGACATATATTTTCACACATTATTAACATTCGATTTTTAACTTGCAACTACATTTTTCAAAATTCTACATTCGATTTCAACAATTAATTTTCAATATTCGATTTTCAACTTTCAAAATTTGTTTTTATCATCTAACAGTCCTTTTCAACATTCAATTTTCATCATTCAACATTCGTTTTCAAAATTGAAATTTAGTTTCAAACCATACAAAATTAGTTTCAAACAGTCAAAATTAGTTTCAAACCATACAAAATTAGTTTCAAACAGTCAAAATTAGTTTCAAACCATACAAAATTAGTTTCAAACAGTCAAAATTAGTTTCAAACCATACAAAATTAGTTTCAAACAGTCAAAATTAGTTTCAAACCATACAAAATTAGTTTCAAACATTCAAAATTAGTTTCAAACATTCAAAATTAGTTTCCAACATTCAAAATTAGTTTTCAACATTCGAATTTCAATTTTCAACAATTGTTTTCAAAATTCAACATTTGTTTTCAACATTCATTTTTTTAACATGGAAGATTTGTTTTCAACCTGAAACATTAAAAATTAGTTTTCAACATTTAATTCTCAATTTTTAACAAAGGTTTTCAAATTTTGACATATATTTTCACACATTATTAACATTCGATTTTTAACTGGCAACTACATTTTTCAAAATTCTACATTCGATTTCAACAATTAATTTTCAACTTTCAACATTCGATTTTCAACTTTCAAAATTTGTTTTTATCATCTAACAGTCCTTTTCAACATTCAATTTTCATCATTCAACATTCGTTTTCAAAATTGAAATTTAGTTTCAAACCATACAAAATTAGTTTCAAACAGTCAAAATTAGTTTCAAACCATACAAAATTAGTTTCAAACAGTCAAAATTAGTTTCAAACCATACAAAATTAGTTTCAAACAGTCAAAATTAGTTTCAAACCATACAAAATTAGTTTCAAACATTCAAAATTAGTTTCAAACATTCAAAATTAGTTTCCAACATTCAAAATTAGTTTTCAACATTCGAATTTCAATTTTCAACAATTGTTTTCAAAATTCAACATTTGTTTTCAACATTCATTTTTTTAACATGGAAGATTTGTTTTCAACCTGAAACATTAAAAATTAGTTTTCAACATTTAATTCTCAATTTTTAACAAAGGTTTTCAAATTTTGACATATATTTTCACACATTATTAACATTCGATTTTTAACTTGCAACTACATTTTTCAAAATTCTACATTCGATTTCAACAATTAATTTTCAATATTCGATTTTCAACTTTCAAAATTTGTTTTTATCATCTAACAGTCCTTTTCAACATTCAATTTTCATCATTCAACATTCGTTTTCAAAATTGAAATTTAGTTTCAAACCATACAAAATTAGTTTCAAACAGTCAAAATTAGTTTCAAACCATACAAAATTAGTTTCAAACAGTCAAAATTAGTTTCAAACCATACAAAATTAGTTTCAAACAGTCAAAATTAGTTTCAAACCATACAAAATTAGTTTCAAACATTCAAAATTAGTTTCAAACATTCAAAATTAGTTTCCAACATTCAAAATTAGTTTTCAACATTCGAATTTCAATTTTCAACAATTGTTTTCAAAATTCAACATTTGTTTTCAACATTCATTTTTTTAACATGGAAGATTTGTTTTCAACCTGAAACATTAAAAATTAGTTTTCAACATTTAATTCTCAATTTTTAACAAAGGTTTTCAAATTTTGACATATATTTTCACACATTATTAACATTCGATTTTTAACTGGCAACTACATTTTTCAAAATTCTACATTCGATTTCAACAATTAATTTTCAACTTTCAACATTCGATTTTCAACTTTCAAAATTTGTTTTTATCATCTAACAGTCCTTTTCAACATTCAATTTTCATCATTCAACATTCGTTTTCAAAATTGAAATTTAGTTTCAAACCATACAAAATTAGTTTCAAACAGTCAAAATTAGTTTCAAACCATACAAAATTAGTTTCAAACAGTCAAAATTAGTTTCAAACCATACAAAATTAGTTTCAAACAGTCAAAATTAGTTTCAAACCATACAAAATTAGTTTCAAACATTCAAAATTAGTTTCAAACATTCAAAATTAGTTTCCAACATTCAAAATTAGTTTTCAACATTCGAATTTCAATTTTCAACAATTGTTTTCAAAATTCAACATTTGTTTTCAACATTCATTTTTTTAACATGGAAGATTTGTTTTCAACCTGAAACATTAAAAATTAGTTTTCAACATTTAATTCTCAATTTTTAACAAAGGTTTTCAAATTTTGACATATATTTTCACACATTATTAACATTCGATTTTTAACTTGCAACTACATTTTTCAAAATTCTACATTCGATTTCAACAATTAATTTTCAATATTCGATTTTCAACTTTCAAAATTTGTTTTTATCATCTAACAGTCCTTTTCAACATTCAATTTTCATCATTCAACATTCGTTTTCAAAATTGAAATTTAGTTTCAAACCATACAAAATTAGTTTCAAACAGTCAAAATTAGTTTCAAACCATACAAAATTAGTTTCAAACAGTCAAAATTAGTTTCAAACCATACAAAATTAGTTTCAAACAGTCAAAATTAGTTTCAAACCATACAAAATTAGTTTCAAACAGTCAAAATTAGTTTCAAACCATACAAAATTAGTTTCAAACATTCAAAATTAGTTTCAAACATTCAAAATTAGTTTCCAACATTCAAAATTAGTTTTCAACATTCGAATTTCAATTTTCAACAATTGTTTTCAAAATTCAACATTTGTTTTCAACATTCATTTTTTTAACATGGAAGATTTGTTTTCAACCTGAAACATTAAAAATTAGTTTTCAACATTTAATTCTCAATTTTTAACAAAGGTTTTCAAATTTTGACATATATTTTCACACATTATTAACATTCGATTTTTAACTGGCAACTACATTTTTCAAAATTCTACATTCGATTTCAACAATTAATTTTCAACTTTCAACATTCGATTTTCAACTTTCAAAATTTGTTTTTATCATCTAACAGTCCTTTTCAACATTCAATTTTCATCATTCAACATTCGTTTTCAAAATTGAAATTTAGTTTCAAACCATACAAAATTAGTTTCAAACAGTCAAAATTAGTTTCAAACCATACAAAATTAGTTTCAAACAGTCAAAATTAGTTTCAAACCATACAAAATTAGTTTCAAACAGTCAAAATTAGTTTCAAACCATACAAAATTAGTTTCAAACATTCAAAATTAGTTTCAAACATTCAAAATTAGTTTCCAACATTCAAAATTAGTTTTCAACATTCGAATTTCAATTTTCAACAATTGTTTTCAAAATTCAACATTTGTTTTCAACATTCATTTTTTTAACATGGAAGATTTGTTTTCAACCTGAAACATTAACAATTAGTTTTCAACATTTAATTCTCAATTTTTACCAAAGGTTTTCAAATTTTGACATATATTTTCACACATTATTAACATTCGATTTTTAACTTGCAACTACATTTTTCAAAATTCTACATTCGATTTCAACAATTAATTTTCAACTTTCAACATTCGATTTTCAACTTTCAAAATTTGTTTTTATCATCTAACAGTCCTTTTCAACATTCAATTTTCATCATTCAACATTCGTTTTCAAAATTGAAATTTAGTTTCAAACCATACAAAATTAGTTTCAAACAGTCAAAATTAGTTTCAAACCATACAAAATTAGTTTCAAACAGTCAAAATTAGTTTCAAACCATACAAAATTAGTTTCAAACAGTCAAAATTAGTTTCAAACCATACAAAATTAGTTTCAAACAGTCAAAATTAGTTTCAAACATACAAAATTAGTTTCAAACCATACAAAATTAGTTTCAAACATTCAAAATTAGTTTCAAACATTCAAAATTAGTTTCCAACATTCAAAATTAGTTTTCAACATTCGAATTTCAATTTTCAACAATTGTTTTCAAAATTCAACATTTGTTTTCAACATTCATTTTTTTAACATGGAAGATTTGTTTTCAACCTGAAACATTAAAAATTAGTTTTCAACATTTAATTCTCAATTTTTAACAAAGGTTTTCAAATTTTGACATATATTTTCACACATTATTAACATTCGATTTTTAACTTGCAACTACATTTTTCAAAATTCTACATTCGATTTCAACAATTAATTTTCAATATTCGATTTTCAACTTTCAAAATTTGTTTTTATCATCTAACAGTCCTTTTCAACATTCAATTTTCATCATTCAACATTCGTTTTCAAAATTGAAATTTAGTTTCAAACCATACAAAATTAGTTTCAAACAGTCAAAATTAGTTTCAAACCATACAAAATTAGTTTCAAACAGTCAAAATTAGTTTCAAACCATACAAAATTATTTTCAAACAGTCAAAATTAGTTTCAAACATACAAAATTAGTTTCAAACCATACAAAATTAGTTTCAAACATTCAAAATTAGTTTCAAACATTCAAAATTAGTTTCCAACATTCAAAATTAGTTTTCAACATTCGAATTTCAATTTTCAACAATTGTTTTCAAAATTCAACATTTGTTTTCAACATTCATTTTTTTAACATGGAAGATTTGTTTTCAACCTGAAACATTAAAAATTAGTTTTCAACATTTAATTCTCAATTTTTAACAAAGGTTTTCAAATTTTGACATATATTTTCACACATTATTAACATTCGATTTTTAACTTGCAACTACATTTTTCAAAATTCTACATTCGATTTCAACAATTAATTTTCAACTTTCAACATTCGATTTTCAACTTTCAAAATTTGTTTTTATCATCTAACAGTCCTTTTCAACATTCAATTTTCATCATTCAACATTCGTTTTCAAAATTGAAATTTAGTTTCAAACCATACAAAATTAGTTTCAAACAGTCAAAATTAGTTTCAAACCATACAAAATTAGTTTCAGACAGTCAAAATTAGTTTCAAACCATACAAAATTAGTTTCAAACAGTCAAAATTAGTTTCAAACCATACAAAATTAGTTTCAAACAGTCAAAATTAGTTTCAAACCATACAAAATTAGTTTCAAACATTCAAAATTAGTTTCAAACATTCAAAATTAGTTTCCAACATTCAAAATTAGTTTTCAACATTCGAATTTCAATTTTCAACAATTGTTTTCAAAATTCAACATTTGTTTTCAACATTCATTTTTTTAACATGGAAGATTTGTTTTCAACCTGAAACATTAAAAATTAGTTTTCAACATTTAATTCTCAATTTTTAACAAAGGTTTTCAAATTTTGACATATATTTTCACACATTATTAACATTCGATTTTTAACTTGCAACTACATTTTTCAAAATTCTACATTCGATTTCAACAATTAATTTTCAATATTCGATTTTCAACTTTCAAAATTTGTTTTTATCATCTAACAGTCCTTTTCAACATTTAATTTTCATCATTCAACATTCGTTTTCAAAATTGAAATTTAGTTTCAAACCATACAAAATTAGTTTCAAACAGTCAAAATTAGTTTCAAACCATGCAAAATTAGTTTCAAACAGTCAAAATTAGTTTCAAACCATACAAAATTAGTTTCAAACAGTCAAAATTAGTTTCAAACATACAAAATTAGTTTCAAACCATACAAAATTAGTTTCAAACATTCAAAATTAGTTTCAAACATTCAAAATTAGTTTCCAACATTCAAAATTAGTTTTCAACATTCGAATTTCAATTTTCAACAATTGTTTTCAAAATTCAACATTTGTTTTCAACATTCATTTTTTTAACATGGAAGATTTGTTTTCAACCTGAAACATTAAAAATTAGTTTTCAACATTTAATTCTCAATTTTTAACAAAGGTTTTCAAATTTTGACATATATTTTCACACATTATTAACATTCGATTTTTAACTTGCAACTACATTTTTCAAAATTCTACATTCGATTTCAACAATTAATTTTCAATATTCGATTTTCAACTTTCAAAATTTGTTTTTATCATCTAACAGTCCTTTTCAACATTCAATTTTCATCATTCAACATTCGTTTTCAAAATTGAAATTTAGTTTCAAACCATACAAAATTAGTTTCAAACAGTCAAAATTAAGTTTCAAACCATACAAAATTAGTTTCAAACAGTCAAAATTAGTTTCAAACCATACAAAATTAGTTTCAAACAGTCAAAATTAGTTTCAAACATACAAAATTAGTTTCAAACCATACAAAATTAGTTTTCAAACATTCAAAATTAGTTTCAAACATTCAAAATTAGTTTTCAACATTCAAAATTAGTTTTCAACATTCGAATTTCAATTTTCAACAATTGTTTTCAAAATTCAACATTTGTTTTCAACATTCATTTTTTTAACATGGAAGATTTGTTTTCAACCTGAAACATTAAAAATTAGTTTTCAACATTTAATTCTCAATTTTTAACAAAGGTTTTCAAATTTTGACATATATTTTCACACATTATTAACATTCGATTTTTAACTTGCAACTACATTTTTCAAAATTCTACATTCGATTTCAACAATTAATTTTCAATATTCGATTTTCAACTTTCAAAATTTGTTTTTATCATCTAACAGTCCTTTTCAACATTCAATTTTCATCATTCAACATTCGTTTTCAAAATTGAAATTTAGTTTCAAACCATACAAAATTAGTTTCAAACAGTCAAAATTAGTTTCAAACCATACAAAATTAGTTTCAAACAGTCAAAATTAGTTTCAAACCATACAAAATTAGTTTCAAACAGTCAAAATTAGTTTCAAACCATACAAAATTAGTTTCAAACATTCAAAATTAGTTTCAAACATTCAAACTTAGTTTCCAACATTCAAAATTAGTTTTCAACATTCGAATTTCAATTTTCAACAATTGTTTTCAAAATTCAACATTTGTTTTTCAACATTCATTTTTTTAACATGGAAGATTTGTTTTCAACCTGAAACATTAAAAATTAGTTTTCAACATTTAATTTTCAATTTTTAACAAAGGTTTTCAAATTTTGACATATATTTTCACATATTATTAACATTCGATTTTTAACTTGCAACTACATTTTTCAAAATTCTACATTCGATTTCAACAATTAATTTTCAATATTCGATTTTCAACTTTCAAAATTTGTTTTTATCATCTAACAGTCCTTTTCAACATTCAATTTTCATCATTCAACAGTTTTCAAATTTGAAATTTAGTTTCAAACCATACAAAATTAGTTTCAAACAGTCAAAATTAGTTTCAAACCATACAAAATTAGTTTCAAACAGTCAAAATTAGTTTCAAACCATACAAAATTAGTTTCAAACAGTCAAAATTAGTTTCAAACCATACAAAATTAGTTTCAAACAGTCAAAATTAGTTTCAAACCATACAAAATTAGTTTCAAACATTCAAAATTAGTTTCAAACATTCAAAATTAGTTTCCAACATTCAAAATTAGTTTTCAACATTCGAATTTCAATTTTCAACAATTGTTTTCAAAATTCAACATTTGTTTTCAACATTCCTTTTTTAACATGGAAGATTTGTTTTCAACCTGAAACATTAAAAATTAGTTTTCAACATTTAATTCTCAATTTTTAACAAAGGTTTTCAAATTTTGACATATATTTTCACACATTATTAACATTCGATTTTTAACTTGCAACTACATTTTTCAAAATTCTACATTCGCTTTCAACAATTAATTTTCAACTTTCAACATTCGATTTTCAACTTTCAAAATTTGTTTTTATCAACTAACAGTCCTTTTCAACATTCAATTTTCATCATTCAAAATTCGTTTTCAAAATTGAAATTTAGTTTCAAACCATACAAAATTAGTTTCAAACAGTCAAAATTAGTTTCAAACCATACAAAATTAGTTTCAAACAGTCAAAATTAGTTTCAAACCATACAAAATTAGTTTCAAACAGTCAAAATTAGTTTCAAACCATACAAAATTAGTTTCAAACATACAAAATTAGTTTCAAACCATACAAAATTAGTTTCAAACATTCAAAATTAGTTTCCAACATTCAAAATTAGTTTTCAACATTCGAATTTCAATTTTCAACAATTGTTTTCAAAATTCAACATTTGTTTTCAACATTCCTTTTTTAACATGGAAGATTTGTTTTCAACCTGAAACATTAAAAATTAGTTTTCAACATTTAATTCTCAATTTTTAACAAAGGTTTTCAAATTTTGACATATATTTTCACACATTATTAACATTCGATTTTTAACTTGCAACTACATTTTTCAAAATTCTACATTCGCTTTCAACAATTAATTTTCAACTTTCAACATTCGATTTTCAACTTTCAAAATTTGTTTTTATCAACTAACAGTCCTTTTCAACATTCAATTTTCATCATTCAAAATTCGTTTTCAAAATTGAAATTTAGTTTCAAACCATACAAAATTAGTTTCAAACAGTCAAAATTAGTTTCAAACCATACAAATTTAGTTTCAAACAGTCAAAATTAGTTTCAAACCATACAAAATTAGTTTCAAACAGTCAAAATTAGTTTCAAACATTCAAAATTAGTTTCCAACATTCAAAATTAGTTTTCAACATTCGAATTTCAATTTTCAACAATTGTTTTCAAAATTCAACATTTGTTTTCAACATTCATTTTTTTAACATGGAAGATTTGTTTTCAACCTGAAACATTAAAAATTAGTTTTCAACATTTAATTCTCAATTTTTAACAAAGGTTTTCAAATTTTGACATATATTTTCACACATTATTAACATTCGATTTTTAACTTGCAACTACATTTTTCAAAATTCTACATTCGATTTCAACAATTAATTTTCAATATTCGATTTTCAACTTTCAAAATTTGTTTTTATCATCTAACAGTCCTTTTCAACATTCAATTTTCATCATTCAACATTCGTTTTCAAAATTGAAATTTAGTTTCAAACCATACAAAATTAGTTTCAAACAGTCAAAATTAGTTTCAAACCATACAAAATTAGTTTCAAACAGTCAAAATTAGTTTCAAACCATACAAAATTAGTTTCAAACATACAAAATTAGTTTCAAACCATACAAAATTAGTTTCAAACATTCAAAATTAGTTTCCAACATTCAAAATTAGTTTTCAACATTCGAATTTCAATTTTCAACAATTGTTTTCAAAATTCAACATTTGTTTTCAACATTCCTTTTTTAACATGGAAGATTTGTTTTCAACCTGAAACATTAAAAATTAGTTTTCAACATTTAATTCTCAATTTTTAACAAAGGTTTTCAAATTTTGACATATATTTTCACACATTATTAACATTCGATTTTTAACTTGCAACTACATTTTTCAAAATTCTACATTCGCTTTCAACAATTAATTTTCAACTTTCAACATTCGATTTTCAACTTTCAAAATTTGTTTTTATCAACTAACAGTCCTTTTCAACATTCAATTTTCATCATTCAAAATTCGTTTTCAAAATTGAAATTTAGTTTCAAACCATACAAAATTAGTTTCAAACAGTCAAAATTAGTTTCAAACCATACAAAATTAGTTTCAAACAGTCAAAATTAGTTTCAAACCATACAAAATTAGTTTCAAACAGTCAAAATTAGTTTCAAACCATACAAAATTAGTTTCAAACAGTCAAAATTAGTTTCAAACCATACAAAATTAGTTTCAAACATTCAAAATTAGTTTCAAACATTCAAAATTAGTTTCCAACATTCAAAATTAGTTTTCAACATTCGAATTTCAATTTTCAACAATTGTTTTCAAAATTCAACATTTGTTTTCAACATTCCTTTTTTAACATGGAAGATTTGTTTTCAACCTGAAACATTAAAAATTAGTTTTCAACATTTAATTCTCAATTTTTAACAAAGGTTTTCAAATTTTGACATATATTTTCACACATTATTAACATTCGATTTTTAACTTGCAACTACATTTTTCAAAATTCTACATTCGCTTTCAACAATTAATTTTCAACTTTCAACATTCGATTTTCAACTTTCAAAATTTGTTTTTATCAACTAACAGTCCTTTTCAACATTCAATTTTCATCATTCAAAATTCGTTTTCAAAATTGAAATTTAGTTTCAAACCATACAAAATTAGTTTCAAACAGTCAAAATTAGTTTCAAACCATACAAAATTAGTTTCAAACAGTCAAAATTAGTTTCAAACCATACAAAATTAGTTTCAAACAGTCAAAATTAGTTTCAAACCATACAAAATTAGTTTCAAACAGTCAAAATTAGTTTCAAACCATACAAAATTAGTTTCAAACATTCAAAATTAGTTTCAAACATTCAAAATTAGTTTCCAACATTCAAAATTAGTTTTCAACATTCGAATTTCAATTTTCAACAATTGTTTTCAAAATTCAACATTTGTTTTCAACATTCATTTTTTTAACATGGAAGATTTGTTTTCAACCTGAAACATTAAAAATTAGTTTTCAACATTTAATTCTCAATTTTTAACAAAGGTTTTCAAATTTTGACATATATTTTCACACATTATTAACATTCGATTTTTAACTTGCAACTACATTTTTCAAAATTCTACATTCGATTTCAACAATTAATTTTCAATATTCGATTTTCAACTTTCAAAATTTGTTTTTATCATCTAACAGTCCTTTTCAACATTCAATTTTCATCATTCAACATTCGTTTTCAAAATTGAAATTTAGTTTCAAACCATACAAAATTAGTTTCAAACAGTCAAAATTAGTTTCAAACCATACAAAATTAGTTTCAAACAGTCAAAATTAGTTTCAAACCATACAAAATTAGTTTCAAACAGTCAAAATTAGTTTCAAACCATACAAAATTAGTTTCAAACATTCAAAATTAGTTTCAAACATTCAAAATTAGTTTCCAACATTCAAAATTAGTTTTCAACATTCGAATTTCAATTTTCAACAATTGTTTTCAAAATTCAACATTTGTTTTCAACATTCATTTTTTTAACATGGAAGATTTGTTTTCAACCTGAAACATTAAAAATTAGTTTTCAACATTTAATTCTCAATTTTTAACAAAGGTTTTCAAATTTTGACATATATTTTCACACATTATTAACATTCGATTTTTAACTGGCAACTACATTTTTCAAAATTCTACATTCGATTTCAACAATTAATTTTCAACTTTCAACATTCGATTTTCAACTTTCAAAATTTGTTTTTATCATCTAACAGTCCTTTTCAACATTCAATTTTCATCATTCAACATTCGTTTTCAAAATTGAAATTTAGTTTCAAACCATACAAAATTAGTTTCAAACAGTCAAAATTAGTTTCAAACCATACAAAATTAGTTTCAAACAGTCAAAATTAGTTTCAAACCATACAAAATTAGTTTCAAACAGTCAAAATTAGTTTCAAACCATACAAAATTAGTTTCAAACATTCAAAATTAGTTTCAAACATTCAAAATTAGTTTCCAACATTCAAAATTAGTTTTCAACATTCGAATTTCAATTTTCAACAATTGTTTTCAAAATTCAACATTTGTTTTCAACATTCATTTTTTTAACATGGAAGATTTGTTTTCAACCTGAAACATTAAAAATTAGTTTTCAACATTTAATTCTCAATTTTTAACAAAGGTTTTCAAATTTTGACATATATTTTCACACATTATTAACATTCGATTTTTAACTTGCAACTACATTTTTCAAAATTCTACATTCGATTTCAACAATTAATTTTCAATATTCGATTTTCAACTTTCAAAATTTGTTTTTATCATCTAACAGTCCTTTTCAACATTCAATTTTCATCATTCAACATTCGTTTTCAAAATTGAAATTTAGTTTCAAACCATACAAAATTAGTTTCAAACAGTCAAAATTAGTTTCAAACCATACAAAATTAGTTTCAAACAGTCAAAATTAGTTTCAAACCATACAAAATTAGTTTCAAACAGTCAAAATTAGTTTCAAACCATACAAAATTAGTTTCAAACAGTCAAAATTAGTTTCAAACCATACAAAATTAGTTTCAAACATTCAAAATTAGTTTCAAACATTCAAAATTAGTTTCCAACATTCAAAATTAGTTTTCAACATTCGAATTTCAATTTTCAACAATTGTTTTCAAAATTCAACATTTGTTTTCAACATTCATTTTTTTAACATGGAAGATTTGTTTTCAACCTGAAACATTAAAAATTAGTTTTCAACATTTAATTCTCAATTTTTAACAAAGGTTTTCAAATTTTGACATATATTTTCACACATTATTAACATTCGATTTTTAACTGGCAACTACATTTTTCAAAATTCTACATTCGATTTCAACAATTAATTTTCAACTTTCAACATTCGATTTTCAACTTTCAAAATTTGTTTTTATCATCTAACAGTCCTTTTCAACATTCAATTTTCATCATTCAACATTCGTTTTCAAAATTGAAATTTAGTTTCAAACCATACAAAATTAGTTTCAAACAGTCAAAATTAGTTTCAAACCATACAAAATTAGTTTCAAACAGTCAAAATTAGTTTCAAACCATACAAAATTAGTTTCAAACAGTCAAAATTAGTTTCAAACCATACAAAATTAGTTTCAAACATTCAAAATTAGTTTCAAACATTCAAAATTAGTTTCCAACATTCAAAATTAGTTTTCAACATTCGAATTTCAATTTTCAACAATTGTTTTCAAAATTCAACATTTGTTTTCAACATTCATTTTTTTAACATGGAAGATTTGTTTTCAACCTGAAACATTAAAAATTAGTTTTCAACATTTAATTCTCAATTTTTAACAAAGGTTTTCAAATTTTGACATATATTTTCACACATTATTAACATTCGATTTTTAACTTGCAACTACATTTTTCAAAATTCTACATTCGATTTCAACAATTAATTTTCAATATTCGATTTTCAACTTTCAAAATTTGTTTTTATCATCTAACAGTCCTTTTCAACATTCAATTTTCATCATTCAACATTCGTTTTCAAAATTGAAATTTAGTTTCAAACCATACAAAATTAGTTTCAAACAGTCAAAATTAGTTTCAAACCATACAAAATTAGTTTCAAACAGTCAAAATTAGTTTCAAACCATACAAAATTAGTTTCAAACAGTCAAAATTAGTTTCAAACCATACAAAATTAGTTTCAAACATTCAAAATTAGTTTCAAACATTCAAAATTAGTTTCCAACATTCAAAATTAGTTTTCAACATTCGAATTTCAATTTTCAACAATTGTTTTCAAAATTCAACATTTGTTTTCAACATTCATTTTTTTAACATGGAAGATTTGTTTTCAACCTGAAACATTAAAAATTAGTTTTCAACATTTAATTCTCAATTTTTAACAAAGGTTTTCAAATTTTGACATATATTTTCACACATTATTAACATTCGATTTTTAACTGGCAACTACATTTTTCAAAATTCTACATTCGATTTCAACAATTAATTTTCAACTTTCAACATTCGATTTTCAACTTTCAAAATTTGTTTTTATCATCTAACAGTCCTTTTCAACATTCAATTTTCATCATTCAACATTCGTTTTCAAAATTGAAATTTAGTTTCAAACCATACAAAATTAGTTTCAAACAGTCAAAATTAGTTTCAAACCATACAAAATTAGTTTCAAACAGTCAAAATTAGTTTCAAACCATACAAAATTAGTTTCAAACAGTCAAAATTAGTTTCAAACCATACAAAATTAGTTTCAAACATTCAAAATTAGTTTCAAACATTCAAAATTAGTTTCCAACATTCAAAATTAGTTTTCAACATTCGAATTTCAATTTTCAACAATTGTTTTCAAAATTCAACATTTGTTTTCAACATTCATTTTTTTAACATGGAAGATTTGTTTTCAACCTGAAACATTAAAAATTAGTTTTCAACATTTAATTCTCAATTTTTAACAAAGGTTTTCAAATTTTGACATATATTTTCACACATTATTAACATTCGATTTTTAACTTGCAACTACATTTTTCAAAATTCTACATTCGATTTCAACAATTAATTTTCAATATTCGATTTTCAACTTTCAAAATTTGTTTTTATCATCTAACAGTCCTTTTCAACATTCAATTTTCATCATTCAACATTCGTTTTCAAAATTGAAATTTAGTTTCAAACCATACAAAATTAGTTTCAAACAGTCAAAATTAGTTTCAAACCATACAAAATTAGTTTCAAACAGTCAAAATTAGTTTCAAACCATACAAAATTAGTTTCAAACAGTCAAAATTAGTTTCAAACCATACAAAATTAGTTTCAAACAGTCAAAATTAGTTTCAAACCATACAAAATTAGTTTCAAACATTCAAAATTAGTTTCAAACATTCAAAATTAGTTTCCAACATTCAAAATTAGTTTTCAACATTCGAATTTCAATTTTCAACAATTGTTTTCAAAATTCAACATTTGTTTTCAACATTCATTTTTTTAACATGGAAGATTTGTTTTCAACCTGAAACATTAAAAATTAGTTTTCAACATTTAATTCTCAATTTTTAACAAAGGTTTTCAAATTTTGACATATATTTTCACACATTATTAACATTCGATTTTTAACTGGCAACTACATTTTTCAAAATTCTACATTCGATTTCAACAATTAATTTTCAACTTTCAACATTCGATTTTCAACTTTCAAAATTTGTTTTTATCATCTAACAGTCCTTTTCAACATTCAATTTTCATCATTCAACATTCGTTTTCAAAATTGAAATTTAGTTTCAAACCATACAAAATTAGTTTCAAACAGTCAAAATTAGTTTCAAACCATACAAAATTAGTTTCAAACAGTCAAAATTAGTTTCAAACCATACAAAATTAGTTTCAAACAGTCAAAATTAGTTTCAAACCATACAAAATTAGTTTCAAACATTCAAAATTAGTTTCAAACATTCAAAATTAGTTTCCAACATTCAAAATTAGTTTTCAACATTCGAATTTCAATTTTCAACAATTGTTTTCAAAATTCAACATTTGTTTTCAACATTCATTTTTTTAACATGGAAGATTTGTTTTCAACCTGAAACATTAAAAATTAGTTTTCAACATTTAATTCTCAATTTTTAACAAAGGTTTTCAAATTTTGACATATATTTTCACACATTATTAACATTCGATTTTTAACTTGCAACTACATTTTTCAAAATTCTACATTCGATTTCAACAATTAATTTTCAATATTCGATTTTCAACTTTCAAAATTTGTTTTTATCATCTAACAGTCCTTTTCAACATTCAATTTTCATCATTCAACATTCGTTTTCAAAATTGAAATTTAGTTTCAAACCATACAAAATTAGTTTCAAACAGTCAAAATTAGTTTCAAACCATACAAAATTAGTTTCAAACAGTCAAAATTAGTTTCAAACCATACAAAATTAGTTTCAAACAGTCAAAATTAGTTTCAAACCATACAAAATTAGTTTCAAACATTCAAAATTAGTTTCAAACATTCAAAATTAGTTTCCAACATTCAAAATTAGTTTTCAACATTCGAATTTCAATTTTCAACAATTGTTTTCAAAATTCAACATTTGTTTTCAACATTCATTTTTTTAACATGGAAGATTTGTTTTCAACCTGAAACATTAAAAATTAGTTTTCAACATTTAATTCTCAATTTTTAACAAAGGTTTTCAAATTTTGACATATATTTTCACACATTATTAACATTCGATTTTTAACTGGCAACTACATTTTTCAAAATTCTACATTCGATTTCAACAATTAATTTTCAACTTTCAACATTCGATTTTCAACTTTCAAAATTTGTTTTTATCATCTAACAGTCCTTTTCAACATTCAATTTTCATCATTCAACATTCGTTTTCAAAATTGAAATTTAGTTTCAAACCATACAAAATTAGTTTCAAACAGTCAAAATTAGTTTCAAACCATACAAAATTAGTTTCAAACAGTCAAAATTAGTTTCAAACCATACAAAATTAGTTTCAAACAGTCAAAATTAGTTTCAAACCATACAAAATTAGTTTCAAACAGTCAAAATTAGTTTCAAACATTCAAAATTAGTTTCCAACATTCAAAATTAGTTTTCAACATTCGAATTTCAATTTTCAACAATTGTTTTCAAAATTCAACATTTGTTTTCAACATTCATTTTTTTAACATGGAAGATTTGTTTTCAACCTGAAACATTAAAAATTAGTTTTCAACATTTAATTCTCAATTTTTAACAAAGGTTTTCAAATTTTGACATATATTTTCACACATTATTAACATTCGATTTTTAACTTGCAACTACATTTTTCAAAATTCTACATTCGATTTCAACAATTAATTTTCAATATTCGATTTTCAACTTTCAAAATTTGTTTTTATCATCTAACAGTCCTTTTCAACATTCAATTTTCATCATTCAACATTCGTTTTCAAAATTGAAATTTAGTTTCAAACCATACAAAATTAGTTTCAAACAGTCAAAATTAGTTTCAAACCATACCAAAATTAGTTTCAAACAGTCAAAATTAGTTTCAAACCATACAAAATTAGTTTCAAACAGTCAAAATTAGTTTCAAACATACAAAATTAGTTTCAAACCATACAAAATTAGTTTCAAACATTCAAAATTAGTTTCCAACATTCAAAATTAGTTTTCAACATTCGAATTTCAATTTTCAACAATTGTTTTCAAAATTCAACAGTTGTTTTCAACATTCCTTTTTTAACATGGAAGATTTGTTTTCAACCTGAAACATTAAAAATTAGTTTTCAACATTTAATTCTCAATTTTTAACAAAGGTTTTCAAATTTTGACATATATTTTCACACATTATTAACATTCGATTTTTAACTTGCAACTACATTTTTCAAAATTCTACATTCGCTTTCAACAATTAATTTTCAACTTTCAACATTCGATTTTCAACTTTCAAAATTTGTTTTTATCAACTAACAGTCCTTTTCAACATTCAATTTTCATCATTCAAAATTCGTTTTCAAAATTGAAATTTAGTTTCAAACCATACAAAATTAGTTTCAAACAGTCAAAATTAGTTTCAAACCATACAAATTTAGTTTCAAACAGTCAAAATTAGTTTCAAACCATACAAAATTAGTTTCAAACAGTCAAAATTAGTTTCAAACCATACAAAATTAGTTTCAAACAGTCAAAATTAGTTTCAAACCATACAAAATTAGTTTCAAACATTCAAAATTAGTTTCAAACATTCAAAATTAGTTTCCAACATTCAAAATTAGTTTTCAACATTCGAATTTCAATTTTCAACAATTGTTTTCAAAATTCAACATTTGTTTTCAACATTCATTTTTTTAACATGGAAGATTTGTTTTCAACCTGAAACATTAAAAATTAGTTTTCAACATTTAATTCTCAATTTTTAACAAAGGTTTTCAAATTTTGACATATATTTTCACACATTATTAACATTCGATTTTTAACTTGCAACTACATTTTTCAAAATTCTACATTCGATTTCAACAATTAATTTTCAATATTCGATTTTCAACTTTCAAAATTTGTTTTTATCATCTAACAGTCCTTTTCAACATTCAATTTTCATCATTCAACATTCGTTTTCAAAATTGAAATTTAGTTTCAAACCATACAAAATTAGTTTCAAACAGTCAAAATTAGTTTCAAACCATACAAAATTAGTTTCAAACAGTCAAAATTAGTTTCAAACCATACAAAATTAGTTTCAAACATACAAAATTAGTTTCAAACCATACAAAATTAGTTTCAAACATTCAAAATTAGTTTCCAACATTCAAAATTAGTTTTCAACATTCGAATTTCAATTTTCAACAATTGTTTTCAAAATTCAACATTTGTTTTCAACATTCCTTTTTTAACATGGAAGATTTGTTTTCAACCTGAAACATTAAAAATTAGTTTTCAACATTTAATTCTCAATTTTTAACAAAGGTTTTCAAATTTTGACATATATTTTCACACATTATTAACATTCGATTTTTAACTTGCAACTACATTTTTCAAAATTCTACATTCGCTTTCAACAATTAATTTTCAACTTTCAACATTCGATTTTCAACTTTCAAAATTTGTTTTTATCAACTAACAGTCCTTTTCAACATTCAATTTTCATCATTCAAAATTCGTTTTCAAAATTGAAATTTAGTTTCAAACCATACAAAATTAGTTTCAAACAGTCAAAATTAGTTTCAAACCATACAAATTTAGTTTCAAACAGTCAAAATTAGTTTCAAACCATACAAAATTAGTTTCAAACAGTCAAAATTAGTTTCAAACCATACAAAATTAGTTTCAAACAGTCAAAATTAGTTTCAAACCATACAAAATTAGTTTCAAACATTCAAAATTAGTTTCAAACATTCAAAATTAGTTTCCAACATTCAAAATTAGTTTTCAACATTCGAATTTCAATTTTCAACAATTGTTTTCAAAATTCAACATTTGTTTTCAACATTCATTTTTTTAACATGGAAGATTTGTTTTCAACCTGAAACATTAAAAATTAGTTTTCAACATTTAATTCTCAATTTTTAACAAAGGTTTTCAAATTTTGACATATATTTTCACACATTATTAACATTCGATTTTTAACTTGCAACTACATTTTTCAAAATTCTACATTCGATTTCAACAATTAATTTTCAATATTCGATTTTCAACTTTCAAAATTTGTTTTTATCATCTAACAGTCCTTTTCAACATTCAATTTTCATCATTCAACATTCGTTTTCAAAATTGAAATTTAGTTTCAAACCATACAAAATTAGTTTCAAACAGTCAAAATTAGTTTCAAACCATACAAAATTAGTTTCAAACAGTCAAAATTAGTTTCAAACCATACAAAATTAGTTTCAAACATACAAAATTAGTTTCAAACCATACAAAATTAGTTTCAAACATTCAAAATTAGTTTCCAACATTCAAAATTAGTTTTCAACATTCGAATTTCAATTTTCAACAATTGTTTTCAAAATTCAACATTTGTTTTCAACATTCCTTTTTTAACATGGAAGATTTGTTTTCAACCTGAAACATTAAAAATTAGTTTTCAACATTTAATTCTCAATTTTTAACAAAGGTTTTCAAATTTTGACATATATTTTCACACATTATTAACATTCGATTTTTAACTTGCAACTACATTTTTCAAAATTCTACATTCGCTTTCAACAATTAATTTTCAACTTTCAACATTCGATTTTCAACTTTCAAAATTTGTTTTTATCAACTAACAGTCCTTTTCAACATTCAATTTTCATCATTCAAAATTCGTTTTCAAAATTGAAATTTAGTTTCAAACCATACAAAATTAGTTTCAAACAGTCAAAATTAGTTTCAAACCATACAAAATTAGTTTCAAACAGTCAAAATTAGTTTCAAACCATACAAAATTAGTTTCAAACAGTCAAAATTAGTTTCAAACCATACAAAATTAGTTTCAAACATTCAAAATTAGTTTCAAACATTCAAAATTAGTTTCCAACATTCAAAATTAGTTTTCAACATTCGAATTTCAATTTTCAACAATTGTTTTCAAAATTCAACATTTGTTTTCAACATTCATTTTTTTAACATGGAAGATTTGTTTTCAACCTGAAACATTAAAAATTAGTTTTCAACATTTAATTCTCAATTTTTAACAAAGGTTTTCAAATTTTGACATATATTTTCACACATTATTAACATTCGATTTTTAACTTGCAACTACATTTTTCAAAATTCTACATTCGATTTCAACAATTAATTTTCAATATTCGATTTTCAACTTTCAAAATTTGTTTTTATCATCTAACAGTCCTTTTCAACATTCAATTTTCATCATTCAACATTCGTTTTCAAAATTGAAATTTAGTTTCAAACCATACAAAATTAGTTTCAAACAGTCAAAATTAGTTTCAAACCATACCAAAATTAGTTTCAAACAGTGAAAATTAGTTTCCAACATTCAAAATTAGTTTTCAACATTCGAATTTCAATTTTCAACAATTGTTTTCAAAATTCAACATTTGTTTTCAACATTCCTTTTTTAACATGGAAGATTTGTTTTCAACCTGAAACATTAAAAATTAGTTTTCAACATTTAATTCTCAATTTTTAACAAAGGTTTTCAAATTTTGACATATATTTTCACACATTATTAACATTCGATTTTTAACTTGCAACTACATTTTTCAAAATTCTACATTCGCTTTCAACAATTAATTTTCAACTTTCAACATTCGATTTTCAACTTTCAAAATTTGTTTTTATCAACTAACAGTCCTTTTCAACATTCAATTTTCATCATTCAAAATTCGTTTTCAAAATTGAAATTTAGTTTCAAACCATACAAAATTAGTTTCAAACAGTCAAAATTAGTTTCAAACCATACAAATTTAGTTTCAAACAGTCAAAATTAGTTTCAAACCATACAAAATTAGTTTCAAACAGTCAAAATTAGTTTCAAACCATACAAAATTAGTTTCAAACAGTCAAAATTAGTTTCAAACCATACAAAATTAGTTTCAAACATTCAAAATTAGTTTCAAACATTCAAAATTAGTTTCCAACATTCAAAATTAGTTTTCAACATTCGAATTTCAATTTTCAACAATTGTTTTCAAAATTCAACATTTGTTTTCAACATTCATTTTTTTAACATGGAAGATTTGTTTTCAACCTGAAACATTAAAAATTAGTTTTCAACATTTAATTCTCAATTTTTAACATACAAAATTAGTTTCAAACCATACAAAATTAGTTTCAAACATTCAAAATTAGTTTCAAACATTCAAAATTAGTTTCCAACATTCAAAATTAGTTTTCAACATTCGAATTTCAATTTTCAACAATTGTTTTCAAAATTCAACATTTGTTTTCAACATTCATTTTTTTAAGATGGAAGATTTGTTTTCAACCTGAAACATTAAAAATTAGTTTTCAACATTTAATTCTCAATTTTTAACATACAAAATTAGTTTCAAACCATACAAAATTAGTTTCAAACATTCAAAATTAGTTTCAAACATTCAAAATTAGTTTCCAACATTCAAAATTAGTTTTCAACATTCGAATTTCAATTTTCAACAATTGTTTTCAAAATTCAACATTTGTTTTCAACATTCATTTTTTTAACATGGAAGATTTGTTTTCAACCTGAAACATTAAAAATTAGTTTTCAACATTTAATTCTCAATTTTTAACATACAAAATTAGTTTCAAACCATACAAAATTAGTTTCAAACATTCAAAATTAGTTTCAAACATTCAAAATTAGTTTCCAACATTCAAAATTAGTTTTCAACATTCGAATTTCAATTTTCAACAATTGTTTTCAAAATTCAACATTTGTTTTCAACATTCATTTTTTTAACATGGAAGATTTGTTTTCAACCTGAAACATTAAAAATTAGTTTTCAACATTTAATTCTCAATTTTTAACATACAAAATTAGTTTCAAACCATACAAAATTAGTTTCAAACATTCAAAATTAGTTTCAAACATTCAAAATTAGTTTCCAACATTCAAAATTAGTTTTCAACATTCGAATTTCAATTTTCAACAATTGTTTTCAAAATTCAACATTTGTTTTCAACATTCATTTTTTTAACATGGAAGATTTGTTTTCAACCTGAAACATTAAAAATTAGTTTTCAACATTTAATTCTCAATTTTTAACAAAGGTTTTCAAATTTTGACATATATTTTCACACATTATTAACATTCGATTTTTAACTTGCAACTACATTTTTCAAAATTCTACATTCGATTTCAACAATTAATTTTCAATATTCGATTTTCAACTTTCAAAATTTGTTTTTATCATCTAACAGTCCTTTTCAACATTCAATTTTCATCATTCAACATTCGTTTTCAAAATTGAAATTTAGTTTCAAACCATACAAAATTAGTTTCAAACAGTCAAAATTAGTTTCAAACCATACAAAATTAGTTTCAAACAGTCAAAATTAGTTTCAAACCATACAAAATTAGTTTCAAACATACAAAATTAGTTTCAAACCATACAAAATTAGTTTCAAACATTCAAAATTAGTTTCCAACATTCAAAATTAGTTTTCAACATTCGAATTTCAATTTTCAACAATTGTTTTCAAAATTCAACATTTGTTTTCAACATTCCTTTTTTAACATGGAAGATTTGTTTTCAACCTGAAACATTAAAAATTAGTTTTCAACATTTAATTCTCAATTTTTAACAAAGGTTTTCAAATTTTGACATATATTTTCACACATTATTAACATTCGATTTTTAACTTGCAACTACATTTTTCAAAATTCTACATTCGCTTTCAACAATTAATTTTCAACTTTCAACATTCGATTTTCAACTTTCAAAATTTGTTTTTATCAACTAACAGTCCTTTTCAACATTCAATTTTCATCATTCAAAATTCGTTTTCAAAATTGAAATTTAGTTTCAAACCATACAAAATTAGTTTCAAACAGTCAAAATTAGTTTCAAACCATACAAATTTAGTTTCAAACAGTCAAAATTAGTTTCAAACCATACAAAATTAGTTTCAAACAGTCAAAATTAGTTTCAAACCATACAAAATTAGTTTCAAACAGTCAAAATTAGTTTCAAACCATACAAAATTAGTTTCAAACATTCAAAATTAGTTTCAAACATTCAAAATTAGTTTCCAACATTCAAAATTAGTTTTCAACATTCGAATTTCAATTTTCAACAATTGTTTTCAAAATTCAACATTTGTTTTCAACATTCATTTTTTTAACATGGAAGATTTGTTTTCAACCTGAAACATTAAAAATTAGTTTTCAACATTTAATTCTCAATTTTTAACAAAGGTTTTCAAATTTTGACATATATTTTCACACATTATTAACATTCGATTTTTAACTTGCAACTACATTTTTCAAAATTCTACATTCGATTTCAACAATTAATTTTCAATATTCGATTTTCAACTTTCAAAATTTGTTTTTATCATCTAACAGTCCTTTTCAACATTCAATTTTCATCATTCAACATTCGTTTTCAAAATTGAAATTTAGTTTCAAACCATACAAAATTAGTTTCAAACAGTCAAAATTAGTTTCAAACCATACAAAATTAGTTTCAAACAGTCAAAATTAGTTTCAAACCATACAAAATTAGTTTCAAACATACAAAATTAGTTTCAAACCATACAAAATTAGTTTCAAACATTCAAAATTAGTTTCCAACATTCAAAATTAGTTTTCAACATTCGAATTTCAATTTTCAACAATTGTTTTCAAAATTCAACATTTGTTTTCAACATTCCTTTTTTAACATGGAAGATTTGTTTTCAACCTGAAACATTAAAAATTAGTTTTCAACATTTAATTCTCAATTTTTAACAAAGGTTTTCAAATTTTGACATATATTTTCACACATTATTAACATTCGATTTTTAACTTGCAACTACATTTTTCAAAATTCTACATTCGCTTTCAACAATTAATTTTCAACTTTCAACATTCGATTTTCAACTTTCAAAATTTGTTTTTATCAACTAACAGTCCTTTTCAACATTCAATTTTCATCATTCAAAATTCGTTTTCAAAATTGAAATTTAGTTTCAAACCATACAAAATTAGTTTCAAACAGTCAAAATTAGTTTCAAACCATACAAATTTAGTTTCAAACAGTCAAAATTAGTTTCAAACCATACAAAATTAGTTTCAAACAGTCAAAATTAGTTTCAAACCATACAAAATTAGTTTCAAACAGTCAAAATTAGTTTCAAACCATACAAAATTAGTTTCAAACATTCAAAATTAGTTTCAAACATTCAAAATTAGTTTCCAACATTCAAAATTAGTTTTCAACATTCGAATTTCAATTTTCAACAATTGTTTTCAAAATTCAACATTTGTTTTCAACATTCATTTTTTTAACATGGAAGATTTGTTTTCAACCTGAAACATTAAAAATTAGTTTTCAACATTTAATTCTCAATTTTTAACAAAGGTTTTCAAATTTTGACATATATTTTCACACATTATTAACATTCGATTTTTAACTTGCAACTACATTTTTCAAAATTCTACATTCGATTTCAACAATTAATTTTCAATATTCGATTTTCAACTTTCAAAATTTGTTTTTATCATCTAACAGTCCTTTTCAACATTCAATTTTCATCATTCAACATTCGTTTTCAAAATTGAAATTTAGTTTCAAACCATACAAAATTAGTTTCAAACAGTCAAAATTAGTTTCAAACCATACAAAATTAGTTTCAAACAGTCAAAATTAGTTTCAAACCATACAAAATTAGTTTCAAACATACAAAATTAGTTTCAAACCATACAAAATTAGTTTCAAACATTCAAAATTAGTTTCCAACATTCAAAATTAGTTTTCAACATTCGAATTTCAATTTTCAACAATTGTTTTCAAAATTCAACATTTGTTTTCAACATTCCTTTTTTAACATGGAAGATTTGTTTTCAACCTGAAACATTAAAAATTAGTTTTCAACATTTAATTCTCAATTTTTAACAAAGGTTTTCAAATTTTGACATATATTTTCACACATTATTAACATTCGATTTTTAACTTGCAACTACATTTTTCAAAATTCTACATTCGCTTTCAACAATTAATTTTCAACTTTCAACATTCGATTTTCAACTTTCAAAATTTGTTTTTATCAACTAACAGTCCTTTTCAACATTCAATTTTCATCATTCAAAATTCGTTTTCAAAATTGAAATTTAGTTTCAAACCATACAAAATTAGTTTCAAACAGTCAAAATTAGTTTCAAACCATACAAAATTAGTTTCAAACAGTCAAAATTAGTTTCAAACCATACAAAATTAGTTTCAAACAGTCAAAATTAGTTTCAAACCATACAAAATTAGTTTCAAACAGTCAAAATTAGTTTCAAACCATACAAAATTAGTTTCAAACATTCAAAATTAGTTTCAAACATTCAAAATTAGTTTCCAACATTCAAAATTAGTTTTCAACATTCGAATTTCAATTTTCAACAATTGTTTTCAAAATTCAACATTTGTTTTCAACATTCATTTTTTTAACATGGAAGATTTGTTTTCAACCTGAAACATTAAAAATTAGTTTTCAACATTTAATTCTCAATTTTTAACAAAGGTTTTCAAATTTTGACATATATTTTCACACATTATTAACATTCGATTTTTAACTTGCAACTACATTTTTCAAAATTCTACATTCGATTTCAACAATTAATTTTCAATATTCGATTTTCAACTTTCAAAATTTGTTTTTATCATCTAACAGTCCTTTTCAACATTCAATTTTCATCATTCAACATTCGTTTTCAAAATTGAAATTTAGTTTCAAACCATACAAAATTAGTTTCAAACAGTCAAAATTAGTTTCAAACCATACAAAATTAGTTTCAAACAGTCAAAATTAGTTTCAAACCATACAAAATTAGTTTCAAACATACAAAATTAGTTTCAAACCATACAAAATTAGTTTCAAACATTCAAAATTAGTTTCCAACATTCAAAATTAGTTTTCAACATTCGAATTTCAATTTTCAACAATTGTTTTCAAAATTCAACATTTGTTTTCAACATTCCTTTTTTAACATGGAAGATTTGTTTTCAACCTGAAACATTAAAAATTAGTTTTCAACATTTAATTCTCAATTTTTAACAAAGGTTTTCAAATTTTGACATATATTTTCACACATTATTAACATTCGATTTTTAACTTGCAACTACATTTTTCAAAATTCTACATTCGCTTTCAACAATTAATTTTCAACTTTCAACATTCGATTTTCAACTTTCAAAATTTGTTTTTATCAACTAACAGTCCTTTTCAACATTCAATTTTCATCATTCAAAATTCGTTTTCAAAATTGAAATTTAGTTTCAAACCATACAAAATTAGTTTCAAACAGTCAAAATTAGTTTCAAACCATACAAATTTAGTTTCAAACAGTCAAAATTAGTTTCAAACCATACAAAATTAGTTTCAAACAGTCAAAATTAGTTTCAAACATTCAAAATTAGTTTCCAACATTCAAAATTAGTTTTCAACATTCGAATTTCAATTTTCAACAATTGTTTTCAAAATTCAACATTTGTTTTCAACATTCATTTTTTTAACATGGAAGATTTGTTTTCAACCTGAAACATTAAAAATTAGTTTTCAACATTTAATTCTCAATTTTTAACAAAGGTTTTCAAATTTTGACATATATTTTCACACATTATTAACATTCGATTTTTAACTTGCAACTACATTTTTCAAAATTCTACATTCGATTTCAACAATTAATTTTCAATATTCGATTTTCAACTTTCAAAATTTGTTTTTATCATCTAACAGTCCTTTTCAACATTCAATTTTCATCATTCAACATTCGTTTTCAAAATTGAAATTTAGTTTCAAACCATACAAAATTAGTTTCAAACAGTCAAAATTAGTTTCAAACCATACAAAATTAGTTTCAAACAGTCAAAATTAGTTTCAAACCATACAAAATTAGTTTCAAACATACAAAATTAGTTTCAAACCATACAAAATTAGTTTCAAACATTCAAAATTAGTTTCCAACATTCAAAATTAGTTTTCAACATTCGAATTTCAATTTTCAACAATTGTTTTCAAAATTCAACATTTGTTTTCAACATTCCTTTTTTAACATGGAAGATTTGTTTTCAACCTGAAACATTAAAAATTAGTTTTCAACATTTAATTCTCAATTTTTAACAAAGGTTTTCAAATTTTGACATATATTTTCACACATTATTAACATTCGATTTTTAACTTGCAACTACATTTTTCAAAATTCTACATTCGCTTTCAACAATTAATTTTCAACTTTCAACATTCGATTTTCAACTTTCAAAATTTGTTTTTATCAACTAACAGTCCTTTTCAACATTCAATTTTCATCATTCAAAATTCGTTTTCAAAATTGAAATTTAGTTTCAAACCATACAAAATTAGTTTCAAACAGTCAAAATTAGTTTCAAACCATACAAAATTAGTTTCAAACAGTCAAAATTAGTTTCAAACCATACAAAATTAGTTTCAAACAGTCAAAATTAGTTTCAAACCATACAAAATTAGTTTCAAACAGTCAAAATTAGTTTCAAACCATACAAAATTAGTTTCAAACATTCAAAATTAGTTTCAAACATTCAAAATTAGTTTCCAACATTCAAAATTAGTTTTCAACATTCGAATTTCAATTTTCAACAATTGTTTTCAAAATTCAACATTTGTTTTCAACATTCCTTTTTTAACATGGAAGATTTGTTTTCAACCTGAAACATTAAAAATTAGTTTTCAACATTTAATTCTCAATTTTTAACAAAGGTTTTCAAATTTTGACATATATTTTCACACATTATTAACATTCGATTTTTAACTTGCAACTACATTTTTCAAAATTCTACATTCGCTTTCAACAATTAATTTTCAACTTTCAACATTCGATTTTCAACTTTCAAAATTTGTTTTTATCAACTAACAGTCCTTTTCAACATTCAATTTTCATCATTCAAAATTCGTTTTCAAAATTGAAATTTAGTTTCAAACCATACAAAATTAGTTTCAAACAGTCAAAATTAGTTTCAAACCATACAAAATTAGTTTCAAACAGTCAAAATTAGTTTCAAACCATACAAAATTAGTTTCAAACAGTCAAAATTAGTTTCAAACCATACAAAATTAGTTTCAAACATACAAAATTAGTTTCAAACCATACAAAATTAGTTTCAAACATTCAAAATTAGTTTCCAACATTCAAAATTAGTTTTCAACATTCGAATTTCAATTTTCAACAATTGTTTTCAAAATTCAACATTTGTTTTCAACATTCCTTTTTTAACA
This sequence comes from Mytilus galloprovincialis, assembly GCF_965363235.1. Lineage (NCBI taxonomy): Eukaryota > Metazoa > Mollusca > Bivalvia > Mytilida > Mytilidae > Mytilus > Mytilus galloprovincialis. The sequence continues at coordinate 72,998,454 of NC_134845.1, read as the reverse complement.
TGGAAGATTTGTTTTCAACCTGAAACATTAAAAATTAGTTTTCAACATTTAATTCTCAATTTTTAACAAAGGTTTTCAAATTTTGACATATATTTTCACACATTATTAACATTCGATTTTTAACTTGCAACTACATTTTTCAAAATTCTACATTCGCTTTCAACAATTAATTTTCAACTTTCAACATTCGATTTTCAACTTTCAAAATTTGTTTTTATCAACTAACAGTCCTTTTCAACATTCAATTTTCATCATTCAAAATTCGTTTTCAAAATTGAAATTTAGTTTCAAACCATACAAAATTAGTTTCAAACAGTCAAAATTAGTTTCAAACCATACAAATTTAGTTTCAAACAGTCAAAATTAGTTTCAAACCATACAAAATTAGTTTCAAACAGTCAAAATTAGTTTCAAACATTCAAAATTAGTTTCCAACATTCAAAATTAGTTTTCAACATTCGAATTTCAATTTTCAACAATTGTTTTCAAAATTCAACATTTGTTTTCAACATTCATTTTTTTAACATGGAAGATTTGTTTTCAACCTGAAACATTAAAAATTAGTTTTCAACATTTAATTCTCAATTTTTAACAAAGGTTTTCAAATTTTGACATATATTTTCACACATTATTAACATTCGATTTTTAACTTGCAACTACATTTTTCAAAATTCTACATTCGATTTCAACAATTAATTTTCAATATTCGATTTTCAACTTTCAAAATTTGTTTTTATCATCTAACAGTCCTTTTCAACATTCAATTTTCATCATTCAACATTCGTTTTCAAAATTGAAATTTAGTTTCAAACCATACAAAATTAGTTTCAAACAGTCAAAATTAGTTTCAAACCATACAAAATTAGTTTCAAACAGTCAAAATTAGTTTCAAACCATACAAAATTAGTTTCAAACATACAAAATTAGTTTCAAACCATACAAAATTAGTTTCAAACATTCAAAATTAGTTTCCAACATTCAAAATTAGTTTTCAACATTCGAATTTCAATTTTCAACAATTGTTTTCAAAATTCAACATTTGTTTTCAACATTCCTTTTTTAACATGGAAGATTTGTTTTCAACCTGAAACATTAAAAATTAGTTTTCAACATTTAATTCTCAATTTTTAACAAAGGTTTTCAAATTTTGACATATATTTTCACACATTATTAACATTCGATTTTTAACTTGCAACTACATTTTTCAAAATTCTACATTCGCTTTCAACAATTAATTTTCAACTTTCAACATTCAATTTTCAACTTTCAAAATTTGTTTTTATCAACTAACAGTCCTTTTCAACATTCAATTTTCATCATTCAAAATTCGTTTTCAAAATTGAAATTTAGTTTCAAACCATACAAAATTAGTTTCAAACAGTCAAAATTAGTTTCAAACCATACAAAATTAGTTTCAAACAGTCAAAATTAGTTTCAAACCATACAAAATTAGTTTCAAACAGTCAAAATTAGTTTCAAACCATACAAATTTAGTTTCAAACAGTCAAAATTAGTTTCAAACCATACAAAATTAGTTTCAAACAGTCAAAATTAGTTTCAAACATTCAAAATTAGTTTCCAACATTCAAAATTAGTTTTCAACATTCGAATTTCAATTTTCAACAATTGTTTTCAAAATTCAACATTTGTTTTCAACATTCATTTTTTTAACATGGAAGATTTGTTTTCAACCTGAAACATTAAAAATTAGTTTTCAACATTTAATTCTCAATTTTTAACAAAGGTTTTCAAATTTTGACATATATTTTCACACATTATTAACATTCGATTTTTAACTTGCAACTACATTTTTCAAAATTCTACATTCGATTTCAACAATTAATTTTCAATATTCGATTTTCAACTTTCAAAATTTGTTTTTATCATCTAACAGTCCTTTTCAACATTCAATTTTCATCATTCAACATTCGTTTTCAAAATTGAAATTTAGTTTCAAACCATACAAAATTAGTTTCAAACAGTCAAAATTAGTTTCAAACCATACAAAATTAGTTTCAAACAGTCAAAATTAGTTTCAAACCATACAAAATTAGTTTCAAACATACAAAATTAGTTTCAAACCATACAAAATTAGTTTCAAACATTCAAAATTAGTTTCCAACATTCAAAATTAGTTTTCAACATTCGAATTTCAATTTTCAACAATTGTTTTCAAAATTCAACATTTGTTTTCAACATTCCTTTTTTAACATGGAAGATTTGTTTTCAACCTGAAACATTAAAAATTAGTTTTCAACATTTAATTCTCAATTTTTAACAAAGGTTTTCAAATTTTGACATATATTTTCACACATTATTAACATTCGATTTTTAACTTGCAACTACATTTTTCAAAATTCTACATTCGCTTTCAACAATTAATTTTCAACTTTCAACATTCGATTTTCAACTTTCAAAATTTGTTTTTATCAACTAACAGTCCTTTTCAACATTCAATTTTCATCATTCAAAATTCGTTTTCAAAATTGAAATTTAGTTTCAAACCATACAAAATTAGTTTCAAACAGTCAAAATTAGTTTCAAACCATACAAAATTAGTTTCAAACAGTCAAAATTAGTTTCAAACCATACAAAATTAGTTTCAAACAGTCAAAATTAGTTTCAAACCATACAAAATTAGTTTCAAACAGTCAAAATTAGTTTCAAACCATACAAAATTAGTTTCAAACATTCAAAATTAGTTTCAAACATTCAAAATTAGTTTCCAACATTCAAAATTAGTTTTCAACATTCGAATTTCAATTTTCAACAATTGTTTTCAAAATTCAACATTTGTTTTCAACATTCCTTTTTTAACATGGAAGATTTGTTTTCAACCTGAAACATTAAAAATTAGTTTTCAACATTTAATTCTCAATTTTTAACAAAGGTTTTCAAATTTTGACATATATTTTCACACATTATTAACATTCGATTTTTAACTTGCAACTACATTTTTCAAAATTCTACATTCGCTTTCAACAATTAATTTTCAACTTTCAACATTCGATTTTCAACTTTCAAAATTTGTTTTTATCAACTAACAGTCCTTTTCAACATTCAATTTTCATCATTCAAAATTCGTTTTCAAAATTGAAATTTAGTTTCAAACCATACAAAATTAGTTTCAAACAGTCAAAATTAGTTTCAAACCATACAAAATTAGTTTCAAACAGTCAAAATTAGTTTCAAACCATACAAAATTAGTTTCAAACAGTCAAAATTAGTTTCAAACCATACAAAATTAGTTTCAAACATACAAAATTAGTTTCAAACCATACAAAATTAGTTTCAAACATTCAAAATTAGTTTCCAACATTCAAAATTAGTTTTCAACATTCGAATTTCAATTTTCAACAATTGTTTTCAAAATTCAACATTTGTTTTCAACATTCCTTTTTTAACATGGAAGATTTGTTTTCAACCTGAAACATTAAAAATTAGTTTTCAACATTTAATTCTCAATTTTTAACAAAGGTTTTCAAATTTTGACATATATTTTCACACATTATTAACATTCGATTTTTAACTTGCAACTACATTTTTCAAAATTCTACATTCGCTTTCAACAATTAATTTTCAACTTTCAACATTCGATTTTCAACTTTCAAAATTTGTTTTTATCAACTAACAGTCCTTTTCAACATTCAATTTTCATCATTCAAAATTCGTTTTCAAAATTGAAATTTAGTTTCAAACCATACAAAATTAGTTTCAAACAGTCAAAATTAGTTTCAAACCATACAAATTTAGTTTCAAACAGTCAAAATTAGTTTCAAACCATACAAAATTAGTTTCAAACAGTCAAAATTAGTTTCAAACATTCAAAATTAGTTTCCAACATTCAAAATTAGTTTTCAACATTCGAATTTCAATTTTCAACAATTGTTTTCAAAATTCAACATTTGTTTTCAACATTCATTTTTTTAACATGGAAGATTTGTTTTCAACCTGAAACATTAAAAATTAGTTTTCAACATTTAATTCTCAATTTTTAACAAAGGTTTTCAAATTTTGACATATATTTTCACACATTATTAACATTCGATTTTTAACTTGCAACTACATTTTTCAAAATTCTACATTCGATTTCAACAATTAATTTTCAATATTCGATTTTCAACTTTCAAAATTTGTTTTTATCATCTAACAGTCCTTTTCAACATTCAATTTTCATCATTCAACATTCGTTTTCAAAATTGAAATTTAGTTTCAAACCATACAAAATTAGTTTCAAACAGTCAAAATTAGTTTCAAACCATACAAAATTAGTTTCAAACAGTCAAAATTAGTTTCAAACCATACAAAATTAGTTTCAAACATACAAAATTAGTTTCAAACCATACAAAATTAGTTTCAAACATTCAAAATTAGTTTCCAACATTCAAAATTAGTTTTCAACATTCGAATTTCAATTTTCAACAATTGTTTTCAAAATTCAACATTTGTTTTCAACATTCCTTTTTTAACATGGAAGATTTGTTTTCAACCTGAAACATTAAAAATTAGTTTTCAACATTTAATTCTCAATTTTTAACAAAGGTTTTCAAATTTTGACATATATTTTCACACATTATTAACATTCGATTTTTAACTTGCAACTACATTTTTCAAAATTCTACATTCGCTTTCAACAATTAATTTTCAACTTTCAACATTCAATTTTCAACTTTCAAAATTTGTTTTTATCAACTAACAGTCCTTTTCAACATTCAATTTTCATCATTCAAAATTCGTTTTCAAAATTGAAATTTAGTTTCAAACCATACAAAATTAGTTTCAAACAGTCAAAATTAGTTTCAAACCATACAAAATTAGTTTCAAACAGTCAAAATTAGTTTCAAACCATACAAAATTAGTTTCAAACAGTCAAAATTAGTTTCAAACCATACAAAATTAGTTTCAAACAGTCAAAATTAGTTTCAAACCATACAAAATTAGTTTCAAACATTCAAAATTAGTTTCAAACATTCAAAATTAGTTTCCAACATTCAAAATTAGTTTTCAACATTCGAATTTCAATTTTCAACAATTGTTTTCAAAATTCAACATTTGTTTTCAACATTCCTTTTTTAACATGGAAGATTTGTTTTCAACCTGAAACATTAAAAATTAGTTTTCAACATTTAATTCTCAATTTTTAACAAAGGTTTTCAAATTTTGACATATATTTTCACACATTATTAACATTCGATTTTTAACTTGCAACTACATTTTTCAAAATTCTACATTCGCTTTCAACAATTAATTTTCAACTTTCAACATTCGATTTTCAACTTTCAAAATTTGTTTTTATCAACTAACAGTCCTTTTCAACATTCAATTTTCATCATTCAAAATTCGTTTTCAAAATTGAAATTTAGTTTCAAACCATACAAAATTAGTTTCAAACAGTCAAAATTAGTTTCAAACCATACAAAATTAGTTTCAAACAGTCAAAATTAGTTTCAAACCATACAAAATTAGTTTCAAACAGTCAAAATTAGTTTCAAACCATACAAAATTAGTTTCAAACATTCAAAATTAGTTTCAAACATTCAAAATTAGTTTCCAACATTCAAAATTAGTTTTCAACATTCGAATTTCAATTTTCAACAATTGTTTTCAAAATTCAACATTTGTTTTCAACATTCATTTTTTTAACATGGAAGATTTGTTTTCAACCTGAAACATTAAAAATTAGTTTTCAACATTTAATTCTCAATTTTTAACAAAGGTTTTCAAATTTTGACATATATTTTCACACATTATTAACATTCGATTTTTAACTTGCAACTACATTTTTCAAAATTCTACATTCGATTTCAACAATTAATTTTCAATATTCGATTTTCAACTTTCAAAATTTGTTTTTATCATCTAACAGTCCTTTTCAACATTCAATTTTCATCATTCAACATTCGTTTTCAAAATTGAAATTTAGTTTCAAACCATACAAAATTAGTTTCAAACAGTCAAAATTAGTTTCAAACCATACAAAATTAGTTTCAAACAGTCAAAATTAGTTTCAAACCATACAAAATTAGTTTCAAACAGTCAAAATTAGTTTCAAACCATACAAAATTAGTTTCAAACATTCAAAATTAGTTTCAAACATTCAAAATTAGTTTCCAACATTCAAAATTAGTTTTCAACATTCGAATTTCAATTTTCAACAATTGTTTTCAAAATTCAACATTTGTTTTCAACATTCATTTTTTTAACATGGAAGATTTGTTTTCAACCTGAAACATTAAAAATTAGTTTTCAACATTTAATTCTCAATTTTTAACAAAGGTTTTCAAATTTTGACATATATTTTCACACATTATTAACATTCGATTTTTAACTGGCAACTACATTTTTCAAAATTCTACATTCGATTTCAACAATTAATTTTCAACTTTCAACATTCGATTTTCAACTTTCAAAATTTGTTTTTATCATCTAACAGTCCTTTTCAACATTCAATTTTCATCATTCAACATTCGTTTTCAAAATTGAAATTTAGTTTCAAACCATACAAAATTAGTTTCAAACAGTCAAAATTAGTTTCAAACCATACAAAATTAGTTTCAAACAGTCAAAATTAGTTTCAAACCATACAAAATTAGTTTCAAACAGTCAAAATTAGTTTCAAACCATACAAAATTAGTTTCAAACAGTCAAAATTAGTTTCAAACATTCAAAATTAGTTTCCAACATTCAAAATTAGTTTTCAACATTCGAATTTCAATTTTCAACAATTGTTTTCAAAATTCAACATTTGTTTTCAACATTCATTTTTTTAACATGGAAGATTTGTTTTCAACCTGAAACATTAAAAATTAGTTTTCAACATTTAATTCTCAATTTTTAACAAAGGTTTTCAAATTTTGACATATATTTTCACACATTATTAACATTCGATTTTTAACTTGCAACTACATTTTTCAAAATTCTACATTCGATTTCAACAATTAATTTTCAATATTCGATTTTCAACTTTCAAAATTTGTTTTTATCATCTAACAGTCCTTTTCAACATTCAATTTTCATCATTCAACATTCGTTTTCAAAATTGAAATTTAGTTTCAAACCATACAAAATTAGTTTCAAACAGTCAAAATTAGTTTCAAACCATACCAAAATTAGTTTCAAACAGTCAAAATTAGTTTCAAACCATACAAAATTAGTTTCAAACAGTCAAAATTAGTTTCAAACATACAAAATTAGTTTCAAACCATACAAAATTAGTTTCAAACATTCAAAATTAGTTTCCAACATTCAAAATTAGTTTTCAACATTCGAATTTCAATTTTCAACAATTGTTTTCAAAATTCAACAGTTGTTTTCAACATTCCTTTTTTAACATGGAAGATTTGTTTTCAACCTGAAACATTAAAAATTAGTTTTCAACATTTAATTCTCAATTTTTAACAAAGGTTTTCAAATTTTGACATATATTTTCACACATTATTAACATTCGATTTTTAACTTGCAACTACATTTTTCAAAATTCTACATTCGCTTTCAACAATTAATTTTCAACTTTCAACATTCGATTTTCAACTTTCAAAATTTGTTTTTATCAACTAACAGTCCTTTTCAACATTCAATTTTCATCATTCAAAATTCGTTTTCAAAATTGAAATTTAGTTTCAAACCATACAAAATTAGTTTCAAACAGTCAAAATTAGTTTCAAACCATACAAATTTAGTTTCAAACAGTCAAAATTAGTTTCAAACCATACAAAATTAGTTTCAAACAGTCAAAATTAGTTTCAAACCATACAAAATTAGTTTCAAACAGTCAAAATTAGTTTCAAACCATACAAAATTAGTTTCAAACATTCAAAATTAGTTTCAAACATTCAAAATTAGTTTCCAACATTCAAAATTAGTTTTCAACATTCGAATTTCAATTTTCAACAATTGTTTTCAAAATTCAACATTTGTTTTCAACATTCATTTTTTTAACATGGAAGATTTGTTTTCAACCTGAAACATTAAAAATTAGTTTTCAACATTTAATTCTCAATTTTTAACAAAGGTTTTCAAATTTTGACATATATTTTCACACATTATTAACATTCGATTTTTAACTTGCAACTACATTTTTCAAAATTCTACATTCGATTTCAACAATTAATTTTCAATATTCGATTTTCAACTTTCAAAATTTGTTTTTATCATCTAACAGTCCTTTTCAACATTCAATTTTCATCATTCAACATTCGTTTTCAAAATTGAAATTTAGTTTCAAACCATACAAAATTAGTTTCAAACAGTCAAAATTAGTTTCAAACCATACAAAATTAGTTTCAAACAGTCAAAATTAGTTTCAAACCATACAAAATTAGTTTCAAACATACAAAATTAGTTTCAAACCATACAAAATTAGTTTCAAACATTCAAAATTAGTTTCCAACATTCAAAATTAGTTTTCAACATTCGAATTTCAATTTTCAACAATTGTTTTCAAAATTCAACATTTGTTTTCAACATTCCTTTTTTAACATGGAAGATTTGTTTTCAACCTGAAACATTAAAAATTAGTTTTCAACATTTAATTCTCAATTTTTAACAAAGGTTTTCAAATTTTGACATATATTTTCACACATTATTAACATTCGATTTTTAACTTGCAACTACATTTTTCAAAATTCTACATTCGCTTTCAACAATTAATTTTCAACTTTCAACATTCGATTTTCAACTTTCAAAATTTGTTTTTATCAACTAACAGTCCTTTTCAACATTCAATTTTCATCATTCAAAATTCGTTTTCAAAATTGAAATTTAGTTTCAAACCATACAAAATTAGTTTCAAACAGTCAAAATTAGTTTCAAACCATACAAATTTAGTTTCAAACAGTCAAAATTAGTTTCAAACCATACAAAATTAGTTTCAAACAGTCAAAATTAGTTTCAAACCATACAAAATTAGTTTCAAACAGTCAAAATTAGTTTCAAACCATACAAAATTAGTTTCAAACATTCAAAATTAGTTTCAAACATTCAAAATTAGTTTCCAACATTCAAAATTAGTTTTCAACATTCGAATTTCAATTTTCAACAATTGTTTTCAAAATTCAACATTTGTTTTCAACATTCATTTTTTTAACATGGAAGATTTGTTTTCAACCTGAAACATTAAAAATTAGTTTTCAACATTTAATTCTCAATTTTTAACAAAGGTTTTCAAATTTTGACATATATTTTCACACATTATTAACATTCGATTTTTAACTTGCAACTACATTTTTCAAAATTCTACATTCGATTTCAACAATTAATTTTCAATATTCGATTTTCAACTTTCAAAATTTGTTTTTATCATCTAACAGTCCTTTTCAACATTCAATTTTCATCATTCAACATTCGTTTTCAAAATTGAAATTTAGTTTCAAACCATACAAAATTAGTTTCAAACAGTCAAAATTAGTTTCAAACCATACAAAATTAGTTTCAAACAGTCAAAATTAGTTTCAAACCATACAAAATTAGTTTCAAACAGTCAAAATTAGTTTCAAACCATACAAAATTAGTTTCAAACATACAAAATTAGTTTCAAACCATACAAAATTAGTTTCAAACATTCAAAATTAGTTTCCAACATTCAAAATTAGTTTTCAACATTCGAATTTCAATTTTCAACAATTGTTTTCAAAATTCAACATTTGTTTTCAACATTCCTTTTTTAACATGGAAGATTTGTTTTCAACCTGAAACATTAAAAATTAGTTTTCAACATTTAATTCTCAATTTTTAACAAAGGTTTTCAAATTTTGACATATATTTTCACACATTATTAACATTCGATTTTTAACTTGCAACTACATTTTTCAAAATTCTACATTCGCTTTCAACAATTAATTTTCAACTTTCAACATTCGATTTTCAACTTTCAAAATTTGTTTTTATCAACTAACAGTCCAAAATTCGTTTTCAAAATTGAAATTTAGTTTCAAACCATACAAAATTAGTTTCAAACAGTCAAAATTAGTTTCAAACCATACAAAATTAGTTTCAAACAGTCAAAATTAGTTTCAAACCATACAAAATTAGTTTCAAACAGTCAAAATTAGTTTCAAACCATACAAAATTAGTTTCAAACAGTCAAAATTAGTTTCAAACCATACAAAATTAGTTTCAAACATTCAAAATTAGTTTCAAACATTCAAAATTAGTTTCCAACATTCAAAATTTGTTTTCAACATTCGAATTTCAATTTTCAACAATTGTTTTCAAAATTCAACATTTGTTTTCAACATTCATTTTTTTAACATGGAAGATTTGTTTTCAACCTGAAACATTAAAAATTAGTTTTCAACATTTAATTCTCAATTTTTAACAAAGGTTTTCAAATTTTGACATATATTTTCACACATTATTAACATTCGATTTTTAACTTGCAACTACATTTTTCAAAATTCTACATTCGATTTCAACAATTAATTTTCAATATTCGATTTTCAACTTTCAAAATTTGTTTTTATCATCTAACAGTCCTTTTCAACATTCAATTTTCATCATTCAACATTCGTTTTCAAAATTGAAATTTAGTTTCAAACCATACAAAATTAGTTTCAAACAGTCAAAATTAGTTTCAAACCATACAAAATTAGTTTCAAACAGTCAAAATTAGTTTCAAACCATACAAAATTAGTTTCAAACAGTCAAAATTAGTTTCAAACCATACAAAATTAGTTTCAAACATTCAAAATTAGTTTCAAACATTCAAAATTAGTTTCCAACATTCAAAATTAGTTTTCAACATTCGAATTTCAATTTTCAACAATTGTTTTCAAAATTCAACATTTGTTTTCAACATTCATTTTTTTAACATGGAAGATTTGTTTTCAACCTGAAACATTAAAAATTAGTTTTCAACATTTAATTCTCAATTTTTAACAAAGGTTTTCAAATTTTGACATATATTTTCACACATTATTAACATTCGATTTTTAACTGGCAACTACATTTTTCAAAATTCTACATTCGATTTCAACAATTAATTTTCAACTTTCAACATTCGATTTTCAACTTTCAAAATTTGTTTTTATCATCTAACAGTCCTTTTCAACATTCAATTTTCATCATTCAACATTCGTTTTCAAAATTGAAATTTAGTTTCAAACCATACAAAATTAGTTTCAAACAGTCAAAATTAGTTTCAAACCATACAAAATTAGTTTCAAACAGTCAAAATTAGTTTCAAACCATACAAAATTAGTTTCAAACAGTCAAAATTAGTTTCAAACCATACAAAATTAGTTTCAAACAGTCAAAATTAGTTTCAAACATTCAAAATTAGTTTCCAACATTCAAAATTAGTTTTCAACATTCGAATTTCAATTTTCAACAATTGTTTTCAAAATTCAACATTTGTTTTCAACATTCATTTTTTTAACATGGAAGATTTGTTTTCAACCTGAAACATTAAAAATTAGTTTTCAACATTTAATTCTCAATTTTTAACAAAGGTTTTCAAATTTTGACATATATTTTCACACATTATTAACATTCGATTTTTAACTTGCAACTACATTTTTCAAAATTCTACATTCGATTTCAACAATTAATTTTCAATATTCGATTTTCAACTTTCAAAATTTGTTTTTATCATCTAACAGTCCTTTTCAACATTCAATTTTCATCATTCAACATTCGTTTTCAAAATTGAAATTTAGTTTCAAACCATACAAAATTAGTTTCAAACAGTCAAAATTAGTTTCAAACCATACCAAAATTAGTTTCAAACAGTCAAAATTAGTTTCAAACCATACAAAATTAGTTTCAAACAGTCAAAATTAGTTTCAAACATACAAAATTAGTTTCAAACCATACAAAATTAGTTTCAAACATTCAAAATTAGTTTCCAACACTCAAAATTAGTTTTCAACATTCGAATTTCAATTTTCAACAATTGTTTTCAAAATTCAACATTTGTTTTCAACATTCATTTTTTTAACATGGAAGATTTGTTTTCAACCTGAAACATTAAAAATTAGTTTTCAACATTTAATTCTCAATTTTTAACAAAGGTTTTCAAATTTTGACATATATTTTCACACATTATTAACATTCGATTTTTAACTTGCAACTACATTTTTCAAAATTCTACATTCGCTTTCAACTATTAATTTTCAACTTTCAACATTCGATTTTCAACTTTCAAAATTTCTTTTTATCATCTAACAGTCCTTTTCAACATTCAATTTTCATCATTCAACATTCGTTTTCAAAATTGAAATTTAGTTTCAAACCATACAAAATTAGTTTCAAACAGTCAAAATTAGTTTCAAACCATACAAAATTAGTTTCAAACAGTCAAAATTAGTTTCAAACCATACAAAATTAGTTTCAAACAGTCAAAATTAGTTTCAAACCATACAAAATTAGTTTCAAACAGTCAAAATTAGTTTCAAACCATACAAAATTAGTTTCAAACATTCAAAATTAGTTTCAAACATTCAAAATTAGTTTCCAACATTCAAAATTAGTTTTCAACATTCGAATTTCAATTTTCAACAATTGTTTTCAAAATTCAACATTTGTTTTCAACATTCATTTTTTTAACATGGAAGATTTGTTTTCAACCTGAAACATTAAAAATTAGTTTTCAACATTTAATTCTCAATTTTTAACAAAGGTTTTCAAATTTTGACATATATTTTCACACATTATTAACATTCGATTTTTAACTGGCAACTACATTTTTCAAAATTCTACATTCGATTTCAACAATTAATTTTCAACTTTCAACATTCGATTTTCAACTTTCAAAATTTGTTTTTATCATCTAACAGTCCTTTTCAACATTCAATTTTCATCATTCAACATTCGTTTTCAATATTGAAATTTAGTTTCAAACCATACAAAATTAGTTTCAAACAGTCAAAATTAGTTTCAAACCATACAAAATTAGTTTCAAACAGTCAAAATTAGTTTAAATACAAAATTAGTTTCAAACATTCAAAATTAGTTTCAACCATTCAAAATTAGTTTCCAACATTCAAAATTAGTTTTCAACATTCGAATTTCAATTTTCAACAATTGTTTTCAAAATTCAACATTTGTTTTCAACATTCATTTTTTTAACATGGAAGATTTGTTTTCAACCTGAAACATTAAAAATTAGTTTTCAACATTTAATTCTCAATTTTTAACAAAGGTTTTCAAATTTTGACATATATTTTCACACATTATTAACATTCGATTTTTAACTTGCAACTACATTTTTCAAAATTCTACATTCGATTTCAACAATTAATTTTCAATATTCGATTTTCAACTTTCAAAATTTGTTTTTATCATCTAACAGTCCTTTTCAACATTCAATTTTCATCATTCAACATTCGTTTTCAAAATTGAAATTTAGTTTCAAACCATACAAAATTAGTTTCAAACAGTCAAAATTAGTTTCAAACCATACCAAAATTAGTTTCAAACCGTCAAAATTAGTTTCAAACCATACAAAATTAGTTTAAAACAGTCAAAATTAGTTTCAAACCATACAAAATTAGTTTCAAACATACAAAATTAGTTTCAAACCATACAAAATTAGTTTCAAACATTCAAAATTAGTTTCCAACATTCAAAATTAGTTTTCAACATTCGAATTTCAATTTTCAACAATTGTTTTCAAAATTCAACATTTGTTTTCAACATTCATTTTTTTAACATGGAAGATTTGTTTTCAACCTGAAACATTAAAAATTAGTTTTCAACATTCATTTTTTTAACATGGAAGATTTGTTTTCAACCTGAAACATTAAAAATTAGTTTTCAACATTTAATTCTCAATTTTTAACAAAGGTTTTCAAATTTTGACATATATTTTCACACATTATTAACATTCGATTTTTAACTTGCAACTACATTTTTCAAAATTCTACATTCGCTTTCAACAATTAATTTTCAACTTTCAACATTCGATTTTCAACTTTCAAAATTTGTTTTTATCATCTAACAGTCCTTTTCAACATTCAATTTTCATCATTCAACATTCGTTTTCAAAATTGAAATTTAGTTTCAAACCATACAAAATTAGTTTCAAACAGTCAAAATTAGTTTCAAACCATACAAAATTAGTTTCAAACAGTCAAAATTAGTTTCAAACCATACAAAATTAGTTTCAAACAGTCAAAATTAGTTTCAAACCATACAAAATTAGTTTCAAACAGTCAAAATTAGTTTCAAACATTCAAAATTAGTTTCCAACATTCAAAATTAGTTTTCAACATTCGAATTTCAATTTTCAACAATTGTTTTCAAAATTCAACATTTGTTTTCAACATTCATTTTTTTAACATGGAAGATTTGTTTTCAACCTGAAACATTAAAAATTAGTTTTCAACATTTAATTCTCAATTTTTAACAAAGGTTTTCAAATTTTGACATATATTTTCACACATTATTAACATTCGATTTTTAACTTGCAACTACATTTTTCAAAATTCTACATTCGATTTCAACAATTAATTTTCAATATTCGATTTTCAACTTTCAAAATTTGTTTTTATCATCTAACAGTCCTTTTCAACATTCAATTTTCATCATTCAACATTCGTTTTCAAAATTGAAATTTAGTTTCAAACCATACAAAATTAGTTTCAAACAGTCAAAATTAGTTTCAAACCATACAAAATTAGTTTCAAACAGTCAAAATTAGTTTAAAACATACAAAATTAGTTTCAAACATTCAAAATTAGTTTCAAACATTCAAAATTAGTTTCCAACATTCAAAATTAGTTTTCAACATTCGAATTTCAATTTTCAACAATTGTTTTCAAAATTCAACATTTGTTTTCAACATTTGTTTTCAACATTCATTTTTTTAACATGGAAGATTTGTTTTCAACCTGAAACATTAACAATTAGTTTTCAACATTTAATTCTCAATTTTTACCAAAGGTTTTCAAATTTTGACATATATTTTCACACATTATTAACATTCGATTTTTAACTTGCAACTACATTTTTCAAAATTCTACATTCGATTTCAACAATTAATTTTCAACTTTCAACATTCGATTTTCAACTTTCAAAATTTGTTTTTATCATCTAACAGTCCTTTTCAACATTCAATTTTTGATCATTCAACATTCGTTTTCAAAATTGAAATTTAGTTTCAAACCATACAAAATTAGTTTCAAACAGTCAAAATTAGTTTCAAACCATACAAAATTAGTTTCAAACAGTCAAAATTAGTTTCAAACCATACAAAATTAGTTTCAAACAGTCAAAATTAGTTTCAAACATACAAAATTAGTTTCAAACCATACAAAATTAGTTTCAAACATTCAAAATTAGTTTCAAACATTCAAAATTAGTTTCCAACATTCAAAATTAGTTTTCAACATTCGAATTTCAATTTTCAACAATTGTTTTCAAAATTCAACATTTGTTTTCAACATTCATTTTTTTAACATGGAAGATTTGTTTTCAACCTGAAACATTAAAAATTAGTTTTCAACATTTAATTCTCAATTTTTAACAAAGGTTTTCAAATTTTGACATATATTTTCACACATTATTAACATTCGATTTTTAACTTGCAACTACATTTTTCAAAATTCTACATTCGATTTCAACAATTAATTTTCAATATTCGATTTTCAACTTTCAAAATTTGTTTTTATCATCTAACAGTCCTTTTCAACATTCAATTTTCATCATTCAACATTCGTTTTCAAAATTGAAATTTAGTTTCAAACCATACAAAATTAGTTTCAAACAGTCAAAATTAGTTTCAAACCATACAAAATTAGTTTCAAACAGTCAAAATTAGTTTCAAACCATACAAAATTATTTTCAAACAGTCAAAATTAGTTTCAAACATACAAAATTAGTTTCAAACCATACAAAATTAGTTTCAAACATTCAAAATTAGTTTCAAACATTCAAAATTAGTTTCCAACATTCAAAATTAGTTTTCAACATTCGAATTTCAATTTTCAACAATTGTTTTCAAAATTCAACATTTGTTTTCAACATTCATTTTTTTAACATGGAAGATTTGTTTTCAACCTGAAACATTAAAAATTAGTTTTCAACATTTAATTCTCAATTTTTACCAAAGGTTTTCAAATTTTGACATATATTTTCACACATTATTAACATTCGATTTTTAACTTGCAACTACATTTTTCAAAATTCTACATTCGATTTCAACAATTAATTTTCAACTTTCAACATTCGATTTTCAACTTTCAAAATTTGTTTTTATCATCTAACAGTCCTTTTCAACATTCAATTTTCATCATTCAACATTCGTTTTCAAAATTGAAATTTAGTTTCAAACCATACAAAATTAGTTTCAAACAGTCAAAATTAGTTTCAAACCATACAAAATTAGTTTCAAACAGTCAAAATTAGTTTCAAACCATACAAAATTAGTTTCAAACAGTCAAAATTAGTTTCAAACCATACAAAATTAGTTTCAAACATTCAAAATTAGTTTCAAACATTCAAAATTAGTTTCCAACATTCAAAATTAGTTTTCAACATTCGAATTTCAATTTTCAACAATTGTTTTCAAAATTCAACATTTGTTTTCAACATTCATTTTTTTAACATGGAAGATTTGTTTTCAACCTGAAACATTAAAAATTAGTTTTCAACATTTAATTCTCAATTTTTAACATACAAAATTAGTTTCAAACCATACAAAATTAGTTTCAAACATTCAAAATTAGTTTCAAACATTCAAAATTAGTTTCCAACATTCAAAATTAGTTTTCAACATTCGAATTTCAATTTTCAACAATTGTTTTCAAAATTCAACATTTGTTTTCAACATTCATTTTTTTAACATGGAAGATTTGTTTTCAACCTGAAACATTAAAAATTAGTTTTCAACATTTAATTTTCAATTTTTAACAAAGGTTTTCAAATTTTGACATATATTTTCACACATTATTAACATTCGATTTTTAACTTACAACTACATTTTTCAAAATTCTACATTCGATTTCAACAATTAATTTTCAATATTCGATTTTCAACTTTCAAAATTTGTTTTTATCATCTAACAGTCCTTTTCAACATTCAATTTTCATCATTCAACATTCGTTTTCAAAATTGAAATTTAGTTTCAAACCATACAAAATTAGTTTCAAACAGTCAAAATTAGTTTCAAACCATACAAAATTAGTTTCAAACAGTCAAAATTAGTTTCAAACCATACAAAATTAGTTTCAAACATTCAAAATTAGTTTCAAACATTCAAAATTAGTTTCCAACATTCAAAATTAGTTTTCAACATTCGAATTTCAATTTTCAACAATTGTTTTCAAAATTCAACATTTGTTTTCAACATTCATTTTTTTAACATGGAAGATTTGTTTTCAACCTGAAACATTAAAAATTAGTTTTCAACATTTAATTCTCAATTTTTAACAAAGGTTTTCAAATTTTGACATATATTTTCACACATTATTAACATTCGATTTTTAACTTGCAACTACATTTTTCAAAATTCTACATTCGATTTCAACAATTAATTTTCAATATTCGATTTTCAACTTTCAAAATTTGTTTTTATCATCTAACAGTCCTTTTCAACATTCAATTTTCATCATTCAACATTCGTTTTCAAAATTGAAATTTAGTTTCAAACCATACAAAATTAGTTTCAAACAGTCAAAATTAGTTTCAAACCATACAAAATTAGTTTCAAACAGTCAAAATTAGTTTCAAACCATACAAAATTAGTTTCAAACAGTCAAAATTAGTTTCAAACCATACAAAATTAGTTTCAAACATACAAAATTAGTTTCAAACCATACAAAATTAGTTTCAAACATTCAAAATTAGTTTCCAACATTCAAAATTAGTTTTCAACATTCGAATTTCAATTTTCAACAATTGTTTTCAAAATTCAAGATTTGTTTTCAACATTCATTTTTTTAACATGGAAGATTTGTTTTCAACCTGAAACATTAAAAATTAGTTTTCAACATTTAATTCTCAATTTTTAACAAAGGTTTTCAAATTTTGACATATATTTTCACACATTATTAACATTCGATTTTTAACTTGCAACTACATTTTTCAAAATTCTACATTCGCTTTCAACAATTAATTTTCAACTTTCAACATTCGATTTTCAACTTTCAAAATTTGTTTTTATCATCTAACAGTCCTTTTCAACATTCAATTTTCATCATTCAACATTCGTTTTCAAAATTGAAATTTAGTTTCAAACCATACAAAATTAGTTTCAAACAGTCA
This sequence comes from Mytilus galloprovincialis, assembly GCF_965363235.1. Classification (NCBI taxonomy): domain Eukaryota; kingdom Metazoa; phylum Mollusca; class Bivalvia; order Mytilida; family Mytilidae; genus Mytilus; species Mytilus galloprovincialis. The sequence goes on along the minus strand of NC_134845.1, from coordinate 72,980,253 downwards.
AAATTAGTTTCAAACCATACAAAATTAGTTTCAAACAGTCAAAATTAGTTTCAAACCATACAAAATTAGTTTCAAACAGTCAAAATTAGTTTCAAACCATACAAAATTAGTTTCAAACAGTCAAAATTAGTTTCAAACCATACAAAATTAGTTTCAAACATTCAAAATTAGTTTCAAACATTCAAAATTAGTTTCCAACATTCAAAATTAGTTTTCAACATTCGAATTTCAATTTTCAACAATTGTATTCAAAATTCAACATTTGTTTTCAACATTCATTTTTTTAACATGGAAGATTTGTTTTCAACCTGAAACATTAAAAATTAGTTTTCAACATTTAATTCTCAATTTTTAACAAAGGTTTTCAAATTTTGACATATATTTTCACACATTATTAACATTCGATTTTTAACTGGCAACTACATTTTTCAAAATTCTACATTCGATTTCAACAATTAATTTTCAACTTTCAACATTCGATTTTCAACTTTCAAAATTTGTTTTTATCATCTAACAGTCCTTTTCAACATTCAATTTTCATCATTCAACATTCGTTTTCAAAATTGAAATTTAGTTTCAAACCATACAAAATTAGTTTCAAACAGTCAAAATTAGTTTCAAACCATACAAAATTAGTTTCAAACAGTCAAAATTAGTTTCAAACATACAAAATTAGTTTCAAACATTCAAAATTAGTTTCAAACATTCAAAATTAGTTTCCAACATTCAAAATTAGTTTTCAACATTCGAATTTCAATTTTCAACAATTGTTTTCAAAATTCAACATTTGTTTTCAACATTCATTTTTTTAACATGGAAGATTTGTTTTCAACCTGAAACATTAACAATTAGTTTTCAACATTTAATTCTCAATTTTTACCAAAGGTTTTCAAATTTTGACATATATTTTCACACATTATTAACATTCGATTTTTAACTTGCAACTACATTTTTCAAAATTCTACATTCGATTTCAACAATTAATTTTCAACTTTCAACATTCGATTTTCAACTTTCAAAATTTGTTTTTATCATCTAACAGTCCTTTTCAACATTCAATTTTCATCATTCAACATTCGTTTTCAAAATTGAAATTTAGTTTCAAACCATACAAAATTAGTTTCAAACAGTCAAAATTAGTTTCAAACCATACAAAATTAGTTTCAAACAGTCAAAATTAGTTTCAAACCATACAAAATTAGTTTCAAACAGTCAAAATTAGTTTCAAACCATACAAAATTAGTTTCAAACAGTCAAAATTAGTTTCAAACATACAAAATTAGTTTCAAACCATACAAAATTAGTTTCAAACATTCAAAATTAGTTTCAAACATTCAAAATTAGTTTCCAACATTCAAAATTAGTTTTCAACATTCGAATTTCAATTTTCAACAATTGTTTTCAAAATTCAACATTTGTTTTCAACATTCATTTTTTTAACATGGAAGATTTGTTTTCAACCTGAAACATTAAAAATTAGTTTTCAACATTTAATTCTCAATTTTTAACAAAGGTTTTCAAATTTTGACATATATTTTCACACATTATTAACATTCGATTTTTAACTTGCAACTACATTTTTCAAAATTCTACATTCGATTTCAACAATTAATTTTCAATATTCGATTTTCAACTTTCAAAATTTGTTTTTATCATCTAACAGTCCTTTTCAACATTCAATTTTCATCATTCAACATTCGTTTTCAAAATTGAAATTTAGTTTCAAACCATACAAAATTAGTTTCAAACAGTCAAAATTAGTTTCAAACCATACAAAATTAGTTTCAAACAGTCAAAATTAGTTTCAAACCATACAAAATTATTTTCAAACAGTCAAAATTAGTTTCAAACATACAAAATTAGTTTCAAACCATACAAAATTAGTTTCAAACATTCAAAATTAGTTTCAAACATTCAAAATTAGTTTCCAACATTCAAAATTAGTTTTCAACATTCGAATTTCAATTTTCAACAATTGTTTTCAAAATTCAACATTTGTTTTCAACATTCATTTTTTTAACATGGAAGATTTGTTTTCAACCTGAAACATTAAAAATTAGTTTTCAACATTTAATTCTCAATTTTTAACAAAGGTTTTCAAATTTTGACATATATTTTCACACATTATTAACATTCGATTTTTAACTTGCAACTACATTTTTCAAAATTCTACATTCGATTTCAACAATTAATTTTCAACTTTCAACATTCGATTTTCAACTTTCAAAATTTGTTTTTATCATCTAACAGTCCTTTTCAACATTCAATTTTCATCATTCAACATTCGTTTTCAAAATTGAAATTTAGTTTCAAACCATACAAAATTAGTTTCAAACAGTCAAAATTAGTTTCAAACCATACAAAATTAGTTTCAGACAGTCAAAATTAGTTTCAAACCATACAAAATTAGTTTCAAACAGTCAAAATTAGTTTCAAACCATACAAAATTAGTTTCAAACAGTCAAAATTAGTTTCAAACCATACAAAATTAGTTTCAAACATTCAAAATTAGTTTCAAACATTCAAAATTAGTTTCCAACATTCAAAATTAGTTTTCAACATTCGAATTTCAATTTTCAACAATTGTTTTCAAAATTCAACATTTGTTTTCAACATTCATTTTTTTAACATGGAAGATTTGTTTTCAACCTGAAACATTAAAAATTAGTTTTCAACATTTAATTCTCAATTTTTAACAAAGGTTTTCAAATTTTGACATATATTTTCACACATTATTAACATTCGATTTTTAACTTGCAACTACATTTTTCAAAATTCTACATTCGATTTCAACAATTAATTTTCAATATTCGATTTTCAACTTTCAAAATTTGTTTTTATCATCTAACAGTCCTTTTCAACATTTAATTTTCATCATTCAACATTCGTTTTCAAAATTGAAATTTAGTTTCAAACCATACAAAATTAGTTTCAAACAGTCAAAATTAGTTTCAAACCATGCAAAATTAGTTTCAAACAGTCAAAATTAGTTTCAAACCATACAAAATTAGTTTCAAACAGTCAAAATTAGTTTCAAACATACAAAATTAGTTTCAAACCATACAAAATTAGTTTCAAACATTCAAAATTAGTTTCAAACATTCAAAATTAGTTTCCAACATTCAAAATTAGTTTTCAACATTCGAATTTCAATTTTCAACAATTGTTTTCAAAATTCAACATTTGTTTTCAACATTCATTTTTTTAACATGGAAGATTTGTTTTCAACCTGAAACATTAAAAATTAGTTTTCAACATTTAATTCTCAATTTTTAACAAAGGTTTTCAAATTTTGACATATATTTTCACACATTATTAACATTCGATTTTTAACTTGCAACTACATTTTTCAAAATTCTACATTCGATTTCAACAATTAATTTTCAATATTCGATTTTCAACTTTCAAAATTTGTTTTTATCATCTAACAGTCCTTTTCAACATTCAATTTTCATCATTCAACATTCGTTTTCAAAATTGAAATTTAGTTTCAAACCATACAAAATTAGTTTCAAACAGTCAAAATTAAGTTTCAAACCATACAAAATTAGTTTCAAACAGTCAAAATTAGTTTCAAACCATACAAAATTAGTTTCAAACAGTCAAAATTAGTTTCAAACATACAAAATTAGTTTCAAACCATACAAAATTAGTTTTCAAACATTCAAAATTAGTTTCAAACATTCAAAATTAGTTTTCAACATTCAAAATTAGTTTTCAACATTCGAATTTCAATTTTCAACAATTGTTTTCAAAATTCAACATTTGTTTTCAACATTCATTTTTTTAACATGGAAGATTTGTTTTCAACCTGAAACATTAAAAATTAGTTTTCAACATTTAATTCTCAATTTTTAACAAAGGTTTTCAAATTTTGACATATATTTTCACACATTATTAACATTCGATTTTTAACTTGCAACTACATTTTTCAAAATTCTACATTCGATTTCAACAATTAATTTTCAATATTCGATTTTCAACTTTCAAAATTTGTTTTTATCATCTAACAGTCCTTTTCAACATTCAATTTTCATCATTCAACATTCGTTTTCAAAATTGAAATTTAGTTTCAAACCATACAAAATTAGTTTCAAACAGTCAAAATTAGTTTCAAACCATACAAAATTAGTTTCAAACAGTCAAAATTAGTTTCAAACCATACAAAATTAGTTTCAAACAGTCAAAATTAGTTTCAAACCATACAAAATTAGTTTCAAACATTCAAAATTAGTTTCAAACATTCAAACTTAGTTTCCAACATTCAAAATTAGTTTTCAACATTCGAATTTCAATTTTCAACAATTGTTTTCAAAATTCAACATTTGTTTTTCAACATTCATTTTTTTAACATGGAAGATTTGTTTTCAACCTGAAACATTAAAAATTAGTTTTCAACATTTAATTTTCAATTTTTAACAAAGGTTTTCAAATTTTGACATATATTTTCACATATTATTAACATTCGATTTTTAACTTGCAACTACATTTTTCAAAATTCTACATTCGATTTCAACAATTAATTTTCAATATTCGATTTTCAACTTTCAAAATTTGTTTTTATCATCTAACAGTCCTTTTCAACATTCAATTTTCATCATTCAACAGTTTTCAAATTTGAAATTTAGTTTCAAACCATACAAAATTAGTTTCAAACAGTCAAAATTAGTTTCAAACCATACAAAATTAGTTTCAAACAGTCAAAATTAGTTTCAAACCATACAAAATTAGTTCCAAACAGTCAAAATTAGTTTCAAACCATACAAAATTAGTTTCAAACAGTCAAAATTAGTTTCAAACATACAAAATTAGTTTCAAACCATACAAAATTAGTTTCAAACATTCAAAATTAGTTTCAAACATTCAAAATTAGTTTCCAACATTCAAAATTAGTTTTCAACATTCGAATTTCAATTTTCAACAATTGTTTTCAAAATTCAACATTTGTTTTCAACATTCATTTTTTTAACATGGAAGATTTGTTTTCAACCTGAAACATTAAAAATTAGTTTTCAACATTTAATTCTCAATTTTTAACAAAGGTTTTCAAATTTTGACATATATTTTCACACATTATTAACATTCGATTTTTAACTGGCAACTACATTTTTCAAAATTCTTCATTCGATTTCAACAATTAATTTTCAACTTTCAACATTCGATTTTCAACTTTCAAAATTTGTTTTTATCATCTAACAGTCCTTTTCAACATTCAATTTTCATCATTCAACATTCGTTTTCAAAATTGAAATTTAGTTTCAAACCATACAAAATTAGTTTCAAACAGTCGAAATTAGTTTCAAACCATACAAAATTAGTTTCAAACAGTCAAAATTAGTTTCAAACCATACAAAATTAGTTTCAAACAGTCAAAATTAGTTTCAAACCATACAAAATTAGTTTCAAACAGTCAAAATTAGTTTCAAACATACAAAATTAGTTTCAAACATTCAAAATTAGTTTCCAACATTCAAAATTAGTTTCCAACATTCAAAATTAGTTTTCAACATTCGAATTTCAATTTTCAACAATTGTTTTCAAAATTCAACATTTGTTTTCAACATTCATTTTTTTAACATGGAAGATTTGTTTTCAACCTGAAACATTAAAAATTAGTTTTCAACATTTAATTCTCAATTTTTAACAAAGGTTTTCAAATTTTGACATATGAGCCAGTCCATGCGAAAAGGTACAAAAAGTCCTTTTGGTAAACTTTACAGGACGCGTTATCAAAGTTTGTTATAGTATTTTTGAAAAACGATTTTATCCGAAAAAAAATTACATTAATGTAAACATTCATAAGATTGTCAATTCTATCCCGAATTTGTCAACTAAAACCGAAAAAGACGTAGAAATATCTGAATTTTTGGTATTTGAGCAAGTGTAAAATCATTTGTTCCCCGGACTAATGCTATACCGACCAGAAACTACAAAAAATTATGACACTACAGAGACAAAAGTCAATAATTTCCGTCAGTTCTACAGGTTTAAAGAAAGAAAGACAACATTAAAACATGAGGGAAAATGCAAAAACTATGACATCTTGTGTTTTAGAAATTGAAATTTAAGTTAAGTTAAGTTATTATATAAATCAACCTTAGTTGCACGGGATTCGAACCGTTGCCCTGTTTGATTGCATTGATATCCGCATCGTAAGCGAGAGCCTTATCCCCACTGCTACCAGGTTTAACGTTATCAATTGGCAAATCAAGCCATTTAAACTGTACTTTGAAAATGATTGAAATATATGAAATAATTCACTAAAAATCTTGATAAAACTAGGGGGGTCTCAACACTCGCAGGTGCGTGAAGCTCACAGCTTGATGATATGAGGGAAAGTAAATGTGTTTTATAAATCACAAGTCTACTACCAATAATTATGCACACTTTTTAGAATTTCGTAAATTTTTCGTTTTTGTACCTTTTCGCATGGACTGGCTCATATATTTTCAATTTAAGAAAAACCTGTTGAACTTTTACTATTTCTTATCTGTTTATTTTACATTTATATATTGATATTTTTTTTTTTTTTAAATTGCTGCACAGTATTTCTATTCAGTCCCACATAACAAAATCAGCTGAAGAAATTGATGTTTTGATATTTCAAGGGAGTGTCCTTTTGCATTGTTGATAGCAGATATATGCATTGTTTTAAGTTGGGTTTATAAACAGTCACATCGCAACTTCAAATAAAATACATTTTTATGAATCTTACATGTAAATAGACATGAAAGATAGAAAATTATATAGGAACACAATTTTTTCTGACCTAAATGTATTTTCAAGGTAAAATTATGTGAACATATCAAATATTATCAAAAACACGGCTGGTTTAAAATAAAATTATTCTATGTAGCCTAAACAAATCATACAGATCAGTGTATTTTTTCCTAAACAAATTTTATATATTTTTATAACCATAATAAATTTATTCTGTGTCTCAACCTTAACATAATTACTGTACTATCAAAATAAATTTATTTTATATATCATAATACTTTTAATCCACATTGAATGTAGAATAAGTTTATTCTGTGTCTCCACCTTAATATAATAACTGTACTTTCAGAATAAATTTATTTTATATATTATTATACAAGACAAAAATCACATTGAACATAGGATAAATATATTCTGTGTCTCAACCTCACCATACAGATTACTTTACTTTCAAAATAAATTTATTTTATATATTATTATAATCATAAATCACATTAAATGTAGAATAAATTTATTCTATGATTTTCTCGAACTAATAACAGATATTAAGGCTCTATATAATAAATTTATTTTATAAATGATCATATACATAAAGCACCATGCATTTAGAATAAATTTATTCTATGTTGCATCCTTTACAGAGAGTTGACTAAAAATGGGCAGCTAAGTGTAGAATTCAGTATAAATTTATTTTGAAATGTAACAAATAAATACTAATATAACAGAATTGTCTTTGTTTTTCATGATTTTTTCTCAAATACATGGGTTATAGAATAAATTTATTACGTTTTGGTCCAGATTTAGCCTCTAATTGCACTTGTCAGAAATTAGAGTGAAAAAAGAGGAAAATTGTTTTTTTCCTTTTTTATTTTGCTCTCAGTTTCGATTAAAACGTATATTTTGTTATTTAAAAATAATCAGTGCCCGAGGTGTTATATTTTCGCAACTGCATGCATGGTGAACACTTTTTTATGCAGATACTGATACAGATTTATTATATCTTTTATATATATATACTTCACAGTGAATATAAAACTTAAACTGTTTCAATGGATTTGCTTATCAGGGTTTTAATGCTAAGTTTTAAATTTAAACCAAACTCCTGCTCTTTGTCCCCTTGTTTTAACTACGGTACATGTATAGTACTGCTTTATTTGCTGATTTATTATGTGTAACTCTTTTAATTTTGTTGAAATTAATATTTTTCAGTGAAATTTAAGTTGTTTTTTACATTTTTCATTTTGATATCGTTTTTGAAAAACATGTCTTTTTGATGTCTTACATTTTATAAATCTTCCGAATAAACTGTGATCCAGTATTGTCTGTCTCTCGAAACAGTATTCATATATTATTGTTAAAATTGAAACATTCATACTTGTTTTTGTGCTTTATTACAAATGTCTATTATCTGAATTTGCAAAATACTTGTCCATAATTTAAAAAAAAAAAACAATGTTCAGAACTTATTTCATCGACACAAAATTGTCTCGTGCCAATAACATATTTTTTATATTTTCCCCGGGCATCTTTTCTTTTCTCTGGGCGCTATATTTTCTTCCCCGGGCGCTTTTTCTTCACCCGGGCGCTCCCAGGCGCATTTTAGTAGGACCCCAAGCAGGACAAGAATGTCACACATTGTCTTATATTTCTTACTAGTTGTTATTGGCTTTTATACTGCACTCGTTCTATTTGAGCAGTCAAAATACGTTGACTTGTATACATAATTCTATGTCATAAACAGTCACCGACCCGATGAATATTTTTAAAAATAGAAGTTGCCGAAATGTTCATGTCCGTCATATTTGTTTTTCGTAATAAGTTTTGTTGTAAATCATCAGTCCTACACTTCCTTCAACCATTATAAAAGAGGCATATTTTTCTAGATTTTGAAATAAGCTCGGGACATAAAATTGGTATCACTACAAATAAATTGAGTGTAATCTCTCAGACTGATCGATCGCTATTGGAAGTGCTATATACTGTCTCCGTATTTCGTGGATTCACATTCCCGAACATGATACCATATTCATAATTGGATTTGGTAATCTTTTCTGAGCACATATTTCGTCCTATTTGTCATCTTATTTTTAAGGATCTGGGTATGTATTTGTCTCTTTGGTTTTCTCAATTTGACTGACGCTTATTTCTGCGACAAAATTAATTTAAATAAAACACAGATGAGTGATGGGGTAGAGAGTGTTGCAACCAAAGAGGGCAGGTAGTGTTATCCAACTCCGATATATTTCTTTATGTAGTTAAAAGTGATGAAACCTCATTCCCCTGATACGCGAAAGGGGGTAACCGACGATCTAGTGAAAAAAGGAAGATCAAGACAGACACAAAAAACACAGCGAACTAGAACAGCACAGACTGACAGTGGACACACAAACGATGAAATGTAAAGAAAAATAAAATACCCAGACACGTAAAACAAAAGAGAGACCAGGGTAAGGACTGAGCAGTTGCTTTAAGCATGTGTATCAACTCCAATATACTGAGACTTATATCCCGCATGGAAAGAATTATTGGGATCAAAACGGACAATCACTAATATTATAGAGAACGGAGTCTTTTTAGAGAAAATTTACCAATACACATAAGAAAAATTCATTGTCGGAATAATGTGCTGTCAGAGTGATGGGTTGTCGGAATAGTGGGCTATCGGAATAATGGGCTGTCGGAGTAATGGGCTGTCAGAATAGTGGGCTGTCAGAGTAACAGGCTGTCAGAATAATGGTTGTCGGACTAATGGGATGTCACCACAGTAATAGTGGTTGATTTGTGTCAATCTCACTAATAAATGAAACCATATTCAAGTTTAAGTGGCCTACTCATATAAAAGTAGGAAGATGTGGTTGGATTTCCAATGAGACAACTCTCCACAATGACACAGAAATTAACAACTATAGGTCACAGCCTTCAATACTGAGCAAAAAGCCCATATCATATCCTAATAAATGTTCAAAACAATATTCTCGAGATGATCATATATCTCTGTCTATTAAACAGTATCAAGAGTGTATATGTCAAGTGTTTCACTTTTTGTTTGTAACCCAGATTTGTTTTCTCTTAATGGATTGATGACTATTGAACAGAGGTATACTGCTGCTGCCTTTATTAAGTACTTAATATGTCCTAACAGTAATAATTACAAAATATTGTTCAATGATTTATTTTTTAATACATTTTGACATATTTTTTTTTGGCATTTGCTGATTTAAAATTTGAATATAACATTGAAGCATCAACAATATGAACAAATTATTGCACAAAACAATCTATCATAACAAAAATCATTAACATCATTAAGTTTTACAAAGGGAACAACCATTTAAAGGCATTCTTTTATTCAGATTTTTTTTACACCTAATTAAACAATTAACATTAAAATTATGTCAAAAACTAAATCAGAATATTTTTCTTCATTTTACTTGATCAAAATATTTTGAAAGTTTGGAATCAGAATATAGTTTTATAGAAATATCTATCCCCTCCCCCTACAGAGATAAAAATAATTGTTCTCTTTAAACTCAATGCATTACACTTAAAATGTTTCACAAAACAAAACAATAGCAGAAAAAATGAAACACCTGTTCAAAAAGTTGATTTTTTTTTTTAACAAACTGACTTATGTGAAAATAAAAAGCTTGTTTTCTCAGGATTCTAAATGTTTAGAACTATTTCAAAAACTGATTTAGTTTAAGATTAGCTGATTGTGTATAATAATTTATTGTAAAAATTCTAATATTATTGGTCTAGGTGATTATCATTTTAAAAGAACATTTACTTTTTTAATTTATAATTTGCTTCCAATCAAACCCTTTATTGACTTGTAAAATAATAATTTGATTGAGTGTTGAAGAGACTTCACTAATAAAAACACAAAAATCACTAATAAAATAATCCGAAACTATATATTATTGGTAAATTTCTTGAAATGTTATCGAATAGATTGATGTGCTCAATGCACAGTGTTTTAGCTCTCATAAATAGTGAAACGGTTTGTAAAATATAGCTAGCTAAACAGTTTTGAAAATATGGCCCAATTAGGCGTGTTGATTGCATTTATGATCTTTACCTAAAAAAATGCCCCACCAAAAACAATAGAATATATCAGGCATTAAATAAATATAAAATAACTGAAAAGTGCTCACAATTCAACTTAAAAATATTAACATATCAATATATAATTATTCTACCAAAAGTTACACTAAAAACAAGAAAAACTATCATATCTACATTGTTTAATACTGTTATAATACTTAAACTTGTAGGATGCCAACACATGATATATGTGTGGTTCAAAACTAGGCATATTGCAAGTTAATAGACAATTATGATAGGAATTCAACTACAAAATCGTTGAAAACAAAGAATGAGATTACTCTAAAGTAACTTTCTACATTATTATAAAATGTTAAATTTATACAATAGTATAGTATAGTACTTTTCATAGTAAAGTGCACATTTAATCCAGAAATTTCATAAAAATGAAAATCAAATGGTGATGACAGTAGTGTAGTAGGTTAAATATTGGGAAAATGGGAAGTTCAGGATCTATGAATATAACTCTGCCAAACAGACAGACAGAGGTAGTAAAACAGGGAGGGGATATAAAACTACAATTGCAAAACGTTTATGAAAAGATCCAGAACAATGCTAATATTTTTTTCATTCAGTACTTTACATTATCAAACATATAACAATACACATATTAAACATACAATAAAAAACAGAAGGTTTCATTATTTTATATATAACTATAAAACAAAATTATAATTATCTAAAATATTCTGCATAAAGAACAAGGTTCACTTATGGCACAAAATGGCCTAAAATATCAACTTTATCGTAAAACAACAAAAAGACCACAATGTGGTTCATGAATGGGTATATTTGAAAAGCCTATAATATTGCTAAATAAATCAGTTCTTTTCATAAAAGCACATAATATTCTCCAAAGTATTAAAGCCCATTTTAGACATTTTGTCAAAATATGATGATATTGTGCAATTTTCAGACCTGAAAGCTTTGGGAAAACCTTGGGTGCCGCCTGCAATCCAAAATGTTTAGTAACAAAAGATTCCAATTTAGATATAAAATTCATCAATATAAAAACTTTTTGGATCGTGGATGGAGGCCAAGGTTAATTATGCCAAAAACAATTAAAATTATGGAAAGAATTTACCAAAGTTGACATTAAATTAAAAATAATGTTTATTTCAGGGGTCATGGCTTCCTAAATTTTAAAGGATGGTGCCAAAAAAAAAAAAAAAATTTATGTTAACAATATTCCCACAAGTATTTCTATGTGAAATTTGTAATTTTTTGGCCCGATTTAAAAAACATAAAAAATTTAGGGCCAATTTTAACCCTTTGTGAACCTTCTCCTTTATTGTACATCTTAAAAAACATGCTTGTCATACTTTACCCCAAATGGCAATAGGAGAATTAAAAGATAAAGTCTACCAATGGTGTTCTCCCTATTATCCTCTATTGGAGATGTTAATTATCCATCAATATTAAAATTCTTTTTTGTATAAGAAAAATATTGCCCAACAGATGCTTAAAACCACATTTACCTCCCATTAAAATTATGAAATGAGTAAGGAAGGAATATATTATGTTTAATTTTCATGTGATAGAACGTCACAAATAGGCAATAAACTACATTTCCTTTAATAATAACTTATCATTAATGGGGGGAAGTTGTATATGTTAGACCTTGTTCACACAAGGACATTTAGATTAATTCAAACTAGATTGGCTCACTTAAGATCGGTTTAATGGCTAATGTGATTCTTTGAATCGATCTTCAATCGGTCTAAACTAAAACACCAAAAGAGCTTTTTCAGTTTGAATTGATCTAAAGTGAACTGAGCTAACTGAAAGTCTGAACGCAAAGATCCATTTAAATTAGTATGATTGAAACGAAAATAACTTATGGGCATGTTTAGTGGAAAAACTACACATATAATAAATTAACATCCCTGTATATATTGGTGGTTAGGTGTTTAAGGGCATCGATACAGTTTTGATCCTGTATTTACAAGTTCGTGAAAATTTGCATATAGGCTATTTTTTACCTGATTAAATCAAATATGTAATAAAAAATATACCTTCATGTGCTACTTTTTGAGTAAAATGAGGTCGAAATTTTGTATATTTGCTCAAAATTCAGATTTGTGGCCATAATTTCTTTTTCGAAAGAAAGACATAACTTTTTTGTTATAAGAAATAAACACAAATTGTTTTTTGTTAAATAATCGGTAATTTCTGTTTTTTATAAGTATCCTAAAAAAATATGCATTTTTTATTCAGAAATAACTCATATTTATCAAATGTTCATGAATTGAGGAAAATACGTCATTTTTTGCTGCATGATTATCAAAGTTAAAAAAAATCCTCTATTTACAGTTTTATAAAATTTGTGTCACATAATCTCCCTGCAAAATGAAACAAATTGCTGTTTTGAAAAATAGGGGTGCATTAACTCGTTTTCAAATTAAATAAGTTTGAATGATAAAAATCAGTCGAAAAATGCATCTTTTCCCGATATGTCACAGTTTGATGTCGCGAAAATAACATTTTACGTTAGCAACGTCATTATCTCCCCTGTAACTGTATCGTATGCCCTTAATCTGTATTTCTTTATTGACAAAACTTTGTGTTAACAAATGGGGAAAAGGTTGTCTTCGTCTTTGCATAATTTTGCAAAATCTTTGTCTTCTTTTCTTTTGTTGATTTTTTGTTTTCAGAAACCACAGCATTTCTTTATGTTGTAACTTCTTTGCTACAGTTTTTTGTTTAAAAAAAAAAAGAAAACTGCAAGAATACCAGTATGAAAATTTGAACTTGTGATTCAAGAGAAACAATAACTGTGTCAATAATTTTTAAGTGTGTGTATCAACACATAAATATGATTGATTATTTCTATTTACCGTATACACAATGTTTACAGTTTTACAGATAATTGGGTCTGATCCATTGCATTTGTTTCTTGAAGTATGAACGCAGTGGTTCAGATTTGACGGATAAGATCATTATGATTAAAGACAATGTGAATGCTAACTGGTTTTATTTAGATCGATTCAAATTAGATTGATTATAAAAAAATGCTAGTGTGAATGGAGTCTTACATGAATCACTAGAGGCTAGCAGTGGCAGTTTGTTAAAATTGACAACATAACAGGTTTGGATAGAGAGTTGGCACTCATATCACATCTTCTTATATCTATTAACTGAAATAATACTTTATGAACACATTCTATACCATACTTTTATGAACACATTCTATACCATGACTAGACTAATTTCTAACATGACAAAATATTTTGATTAGTAGCACCTTAAATAAGACTAGTAAAAACTTATAGCACCTTCTGTAGTATACAAGTAACAAGTGAAAAGGTTAATAGTTTCACAAAAGGTAAAGAGAGAGGCCTTTTTTTTCTTTTTGAGAAAGGGATTGTTCTTCCCATAAGACTGACTGGTATCAAGATCTTTGGTTAGAAACCAGGGTAATTCTAACAAAACAACCTATGAAATATGGCTCAGTAAAGATACATACATATCTTATGACAAACTTAGTTTTTTTTCTGAAATGAAGCAACTGTTACTCGTTACTTTGACTAAACTTTAATTTATAATTCTGTAAGTTGGTTATTTTAAGTTCATTTCTTTATGATCTTTGTACTGATTTTATCTATTTATAAGGAAAAGCTCACAGTTTTGTTTTCACATTTGAACAAAAATAATAGACATTCCCAAACAAAGAACAGAGATTGTCAATTCTGATAACACATAGTCAGCAACTTCTCTCACAAATAAAATCATGATTAAGAATTCTAAGATTATGTGTTTTGATTAAAATGGGATAAACAATATAGATCATAAAAATTGACAATGTTTGCTGTGTCCCAGTTTTGACAAGACAAACAACTAATTCAGAGTGAATGAACAGAAATAGATATTGACTTGGGTAATGTCAATTAAAAAAATTATAAATATAGCCTTAATTTTGTTGACTGATATATATGCTCTCTTCCACCAAGTAATGTGATTTATGGGTTTACAGTTAAAATAAAAATAAACTCAAATGATGAGAACTAAAAAGTAACTACATTTAAGTAGATGATCCAATGAAGTGTCAAACCAATAGCTATATTATGAGTGTATAAAAAGACAATTACAACATAGATAAGTAATATATTATTTCACTTCCATTAAATACAAATGAGTCAAGTTCATAAAAAGAACCACTTCTGCTGCACAAAAACTTAAAGTAAAAATAAATATCTAATCTATAATTAAAATTAGTTCTTTAAGTACACATTTATATTTCTAAAACAAATATGGTATAAAGTCAATAAGAATTAGGATATTTCTATGCCATGTTTTAATCATGAAGAATTAGAAATAATAGAAATTTTTATGTTTGAAATATATTTATATTCAATTGTTGTTGACTGGGCAATCACTAATCATTTTCTGGTTTTATGGAATATCTTCATTTGCAATAGGAGATCTGCTAAAATATTTGGAATAAAATTATATTCTAAAATATGTATTGAGTAACATAAAACAGAAGGTAAATCATGATTGTTATAAAATCATAGTTTTCAACCCGTAGAGTGTCTTTGATCACTGTTTCTTTGAGACTGATGATCAAAACAGTGTACATGTACTATAGACTCTTTGTAGATTTACACCGGTAAGTTCTTGGCTTTTCCCATTATGAATCCAACCATGATATAATTATACATAACTTTCCTTGAATAGGAAACATCATCTTTGAGGTTGGAACCAAATGGAAACAAATAATATCTCAGTCAGTTTTACACACAGACTAATGCTAGCTTTGTTTTGGGGTTCTCTGTTTAAGATGAATCTATAAATAAAACAAGTCAGTTGATCATATTAGAAATATCTGTATTTTACTGTTTTTTTTGTTGCTTCAAATTGTAAACATAATTATGCAAATAAGTAAATCTGCAACACATCTAAAACTTTTTTTATTTTTTTTATTTTTTTAACATCAAATCATACATTTATGGCAGTAAATATCCATGCACTTTGACTGATATTTCTATTGCAATGTAAACTAACTTAAAACCCAGGTGCTCAGCAGGGAGCAGCTTTATACTACCCTGAACAGTTGGGGCAAGTATGGAAAAACAACCAAGCTTGATACAGCTCTGAATTTGGATTGTGATCAAATTTTGACATAATTTAGGTTTCTGACACAATTTTTGTACTCAGATTGAAACAGGTAGAAATGCTCAGCACAGTCTCGCTTTCTAACTGTCTAAGCCTTGTACAAATAAAATTTATATTTCGAGACAATGTATGGTTATTAAATATTTATTTTCTGTAAATTGACATACGATTCTGTGTTAACATTAAATATCATGGATGTGGATATACTCTGAATAAAATGCTTTGCTGAGTACAGCCTGATACGACCTCAGTGGTCAAACCCTGACCAGTTGGTGCAAGTTTGGAAACAATATTAACCCTTGATACTATCTGAATTTGGATTATGATCAAAATTTTTACATAAGATAGGTTTCTGACACAAAATAAATGTGGTGAAAGATCTTGCAAATTTGAAATGAGTCAAAATATATTTTTATAAATTTTCAACTGAAGATTTCTTGCTATTGCTATCGTCCAATACTGTTCAGTTGAAGATTTCCTGCTATTGTTCAATATGGTAATATTGTGCAATACTGTTCAATAGAAAATTTATTGTTATTGCACAATACTGTGCAATTGGATATTTGGAATCAAACATTTCTTGCTATTACCCAATACTGTGCAATTGAATATTTCTTGTTATTGCCCAATACTGTGCAATTGAAGATTTCTTGCTACTGCACAATACTTAATACTATAATTTACACATCCTGTTTGGTATGTATCTCATGTCATATCAGTATTGTTTGCTTTTATATAAAAATCAGACATAATCAATAGAAAAATGGAAAACGTTTAGGAAAAAAAATCTAAAAGTAATGACCCCCCCCCCCCCAAATTTTTTTTATTTTGAACCCCTCTTGAAGTGATTACCCCTAAACATTCCCTTTCTTTTATTGTACCTTGCAGTACAATTTCAGAGAGATCCATACCCTTAAACACCAGTTATTGTCTGGAAATCAGAAAAATGCTTGTTTTGAGCCTCTTTTTTCGTCCCCTAATTTCTTAACGTTTGGGGCAATCATATTACCCCCAACTCAATCAATTCCTTTCCTTTGTGATGTGAAACCTTGTGCTACAATAACAGAGATAACCATACAATTAAACACAAGTTTTTGCTGGAAACTACAAAAATGCTTGTTTTTGGCCCTTAATTCTTAATCTGTTGGTACCAAAACTCCCAAAATCAATCCCAATCTTCCATTTGTGGTATTGAACTTTTTGTTAAAAATTCATAGAGATCCATTCATTTAAACTAAAGTTATTGTCTGAAAACCCAATGTGTCTTCGGACCACGCTGACGACGACATCATACCAATAAATTTTTTTGATATTTTTATGATTGAATAAAAATTTGATGACTTCTTACATGCCTCACTAAGTTTGACTCAGATTTGGCTTGACTAATAAGTATAACTCAGGTATTGCTTACCTCACTAATTATAACCCAGTTTTCGCTTGACTTATGCACTTTAATTCTTATTTTTGACAGTTTTCCAACATCACTTGCTAATCTAACATGTACAATTCCTTCCTTATCAAATTCTGCTAAATCAAAGTATCCATCTTTGGTTTTCTTTGCCCTGTTTTTAATAGGATCATGATAATTAAAAGGAATAACTTGTAATGATGTATTGTAGAACTTGTCTTCTCTGTGATCAGCTTTCCCACTACGAAATAAAATCCTGTAATATAAAAATATAAAATATAAAATATAAAAAGTTATAACTGTCCAAGTCAATGAATAGATCATGGACTGAATGCAATAAATTTAAAATCATTTTCCTCATTTGTTTGATTTGCTGTAAAAATGCCCTGTTTATACCCAAGGATAAGATCAGTTAAAGCCCTGTTTATACCCAAGGATAAGATAAGTTTATATCCTGTTTATACCCAAGGATAAGATCAGTTAAAGCCCTGTTTATACCCAAGGATAAGATAAGTTACTGCCCTGTTTATACCCAAGGATAAGATAAGTTTATATCCTGTTTATACCCAAAGATCAGATAAGTTTATGCCCTGTTTATACCCAAGGATAAGATAAGTAAATTCCCTGTTTATACCCAAGGATAAGATAAGTTAATGCCCTGTATATACCCAAGGATAAGATAAGTTTATGCCCTGTTTATACCCAAGGATAAGATAAGTAAATTCCCTGTTTATACCCAAGGATAAGATAAGTTAATGCCCTGTATATACCCAAGGATAAGATAAGTTAAAGCCCTGTTTATACCCAAGGATAAGATAAGTTAAAGCCCTGTTTATACTCAAGGATAAGATAAGTTAATGCCCTGGTTATACCCAAGGATAAGATAAGTTAAAGCATCTTTTTGGCCATTGTAATTAGAAAACAATCAGTACAGTGTTACTAATAATAGATTAAAAAATAACAGAGTCTCTCAGCTAAAATCTCATGTAGTTGAGAAACTTTCTAAGATGAATGATCACAGATAATCTGTTTATTGCTATATTTCGGGGGCAATGTCAATGATGTTAACTTATATCGCTATCTATCAACCGTAGACCAAAGCTTGCACTCAAGCATAATAGACACAAGCTACAACAACTGGACCCAATAAAATGAATCTGACAGACTACTTACTCATCTAAAGCAACTGGTGGTTTTAGTATTACTTCTATGTAGTCATCTTGGTTAGGAGCCAATGCCCAGAAAATGTCTTGTCCTATATAAGCTTTCTGTACAGTAAATTTGAGGTAAGTTGTCAAGGAAGTCCTTAATTCAGCTGGAGGATTCACATGCACACGAAATAACATATGTTTTCCAAAATCTCTATCCTAAAATAAATAAAATAAGGTAAATGTAATAAATTGCTTTGCCAAGCGCAGATACAACTGTAGAGGTCCAACCCTGAACCATTGGGGCAAAAATGGACACAATTTTCACACTTGATACAGGTTTGAATTTGAATTGTAATTAAATATTTGACACATAATAGGTTGTTGACACAGAACAACTGTAGTCAAAGAACTTCGAATTGGTAATATGCTCAATGTTTTGCTTTGTCTATGCTGTTGCGAATTGCCCCTCCTTCCAAAAATAAAAACAAAATTACCCCTCTGTTTTTTTATTTTATGCAATACACTATGTTGCTGCATATTTACCCCAACCAGAAAAAAAAATTGTATCCCCCTCTCCGATTTCTTTTTTACCCCTCCCCCTTCCCTTTTCCAAGTTCTTTCCTTCAAGTTATGGTCATAATTTCAATTCAAATTTCTATCGGAGATGCAACCAAAAATACCCATTTAAATACATCTTTTAATTTAAAAGTCTTATAATAGAAAATTAATACATTGATACACCATAACTTTAATCATAACTTGACAGCTAACCATCTCAAGAAAATACAATATTTATTAATATATTTTTAATTCAAACATAATATGTTGGATTACTTTTGGATTACCTCCCTTACACTGCTTTAAAATTGTCTTTATCGTCTATTAACAAAAAAACCTTTGTTTTTTCCCCATTTTTGCCCCTTATTCCTAAACGGTTTGAGCTATAAACCCCCTAAAGCCATTACTTACCATCCCCTTGTTTAATGGAAACTTGTGGTATAATTTCAGAGAGATCCATACACTTAAACACAAGTTATTGTCTGAAAACTAGAAAAAAATGCCTTTTTGGGCCTCTTTTGGTCCATAATTCCTAAATTGTTAAAACCATAACCCCTTAACCCTTGTGTAAAAGTTTTATTGATTTCTATTAACTTATACTAAAGTTATTATCCGGAAACCATCTGTCTACGGACACAACGTTTATACCAATATACGACCAAAATTTTTATAATTTTTTGGCTCGTATAAAAACTTGACACAAACCAAATTGCAAGGCTCACAATCATCAAAACAATGCTTTACTAGATTAAATTATTTTTCACATAATACAAAACATTATCATTCGTTTTGCAAACAAGGTTCGCTTTAAATGACCCTTGTTTCAAAAATTCAGCTGCAGATTGTATGTAATGTTAACTGGAAGATAAGCTCAGTCCATTAATCATGTTCATAGGTAAAACACGGAAAAACAAGAACAAAATTTTCAAATTTTTAAATACTAGCTTTTGATCATAAACCTGCTTCTGTCCAAGTTTGGTACAATTCCAGGATAGTTTAAGAAAGTTTTAAAAACTTTAACCACAGAGTGAATGTAATGTTTTCTGGCAGAAAAACTAAGTCCATACTGAAAAAATGGATTTTTTTTTACAAAATTTACTTTTGGATACTATCCTATGATTATAAACAAGTCTCGGTCCAAGTTTGGTAGAAATCCAGGATAGTTTAAGAAAGTCATTAAAATTTCAAAAAACTTCAACTACAGAGTTAATATTTGTGAACGCCTCTGACACCGCCAATGAAATGAAGGATTGCTATGTCTGGCTTTTTTCGACAAAAGTCGAAGGCTCGACAAAAATCAGCAATTTTAAAATTTATAAAGGGCATAACTCTAGAACAGTAAAACTGATGCCACCAAAACTCAAATTTAATCAGTGTTTTGTGATAAGTCTAATAATGAGCATTGTGTATAAGTTTCATAACATTTGGTTGAGATAAACTAAAGTTAGAGATCGAAAACACAAAATTTAAGCAACTGTTCCATTTGTTAAGGAGCATAATGCTAGAATTGTTAAATCGACGACCAAAATTCAACTTGACCTTTTTTTTGTGATAATAAGCATTGCGTATATGTTTCATACAATTTGGTTTAATAAAACTTAAGTTAGAGAACAGAAACCAATTTTGGGACTTAATACTTACAGAAGAAAAAGGGTAAAATTTAATACAGTGGGGACATAACAATAGCAGTATGACGTCAGGAATAAAAAGTTTATATACAATAGATTCATAGAGGTGCTTAAAACCTTGTAACACATTTTATAGTTGATGCTGTGAAATTTAGCATTGAGGCAATAACATTTGAGATTTTTGGTTTTCAGCCATTCATTTGATATACTATATATAATATATTGTCTCTGTGTTGAGATGACACACTGTTAATTATAGGTCAATCTTTAAGAGTCATACTGATCCAGGAATAAAATGAAAGTGTAAGGTTTAATAATTTCTGGATCTACCACTGCATGGTTAAGTACTAAGAGTAAGAAAGTCATTTTGCTATTACATGGACAGATTTTATCTAATCATCAAATGATCATGTAAATAATTGCTACAGCACTTGTCTTGATACACTGAGTTATTCTATGTAACAGCTAACTTGTCTACCTTATCCTCGTTATGATTTGTGTACAAATGTAATTGTTAATCGTAACACTGAGTAGGCTGTGATATGTACAAACTGTCGTAGAGTCAATGCTTTTCAGCTGTCAGTTTGATCCACGTGACTGTGAGCATGCTGGACGAGTGTAGGTAAATCCACATTGAAATGTGAAATAGCTAGTATTTAAACAGGGGAATTAAAGTTTTCAAATGTTTTTTTGGCCTCAAAACCTTACAAACGATGTTTTGACAAAAACAATGCAATTTTCTTTCAAAGCTGCTATATACCTTTACTTTTCCTTGGCGTGAGACGTTAGTTATCATGATAATTATCGATTATTTTAAATTCTATCACCTGAGTATTGTTCAATCAAACCATTATCACTTGTCAATTATCCGACGGCTTGGTCATAATAACAACTTGTTCTTGCATTCCGGAATTTTTCAGTACACTCTGGCTTTTACTTATTCAATAATAAACAGTTGTAAATATCGTAAATAGTGAAAAAAGTGCGGGAAAATGTTCATTCGTGAAATATTCATGAATAAAACACTGTCTCGCGTAGATTTCTTTTGATTTTCTCTCATTTTCAAAATAAAGTTAAATTCATCTGAATTGTCGGTGAACATTCATTCCTTTTTTATTCAAGCTGTTATCTTTTCAAAAGGACTAAAAATATCAAAAGCATCATCCTAGAATCAGTATTTAACCACTAGTACTACATTATCTTGGAGCAGAACATTTGTGAAAGTCTGTCACTTCAGGTTTGAGGCTGTCGCCTTAAGGAAAGTATTGCTATAGCAAATTTCCCAAAAACCATGAAATATGGTTGGTCAGATGAATTCTATAAGAGAGACATATATAACCATACCATCATTCTTTAATTCTCTTGTTGTCTTATAATGTTAACATGTAATGTAAACATCTTCTTTTATTTGAAATCTTCCATAGTAAAAGACACTATGGCCTTGTTGTATAAAAAAAACAGTTATTTTACCTTTAACTTCTGTACTTTCCCTTTAAGAGATGACTGCATACCAACATGTTGAAACAATGAAGGTTTAAATCGAACTCTAACTTCCTGCTTCATACGATTACAGTGTTTCTAAAACATAAGAACATAAGATAGGATCAAGGATAGCATTAAGTTTTTATAATTTAGCCCATTTGTGTAAGAAGCATTGGTAAATGTTTGAGATCCTAAGCAAGTAAGACTAGAGGCTCTAAAGAGCCTGTGTCGCTCACCTTGGTCTATGTGCATATTAAACAAAGGACACAAATGGATTCATGACAAAATTGTATTTTGGTGATGGTGATGTGTTTGAAGTTCTTACTTTACTGAACGATTTTGCTTCTTACAATTATATCTATCATGAACTTTGCCCATTAGTAACAGAGAACTATATTTGGTAAAAATTTACATAAATTTACCAAATTAATGAAAATTGTTAAAAATTGACTATAAAGGGCAATAACTCCTTAAGGGGTCAATTGACCATTTAGGTCATGTTGACTTATTTGTAGATCTTACTTTGCTGAACATTATTGCTGTTTACAGTTTATCTCTAACTATAATAATATTCAAGATAATAACCAAAAACAGCAAAATTTCTTCAAAATTACCAATTCAGGGGCAGCAACCCAACAACCGATTGACCGATTCATCTGAAAATTTCAGGGCAGATAGTTCTTGACCTGATAAACATTTTTATCCCCTGTCAGATTTCCTCAAAATGCTTTGGTTTTTGAGTTATAAGCCAAAAACTGCATTTTACCCCTATGTTCTATTTTTAGCGGTGGCGGCCATCTTGGTTGGTTGACCAGGTCACGCCACACATTTTTTAAACTAGATACCCCAAAGATGATTGTGGCCAAGTTTGGATTAATTTGGCCAAGTAGTTTCAGAGGAGAAGATTTTTGTAAAAGATTACTTTAATTTACGAAAAATGGTTAAAAATTGACTATAAAGGGCAATAACTCCTAAACGGGTCAACTGACCATTTTGGTCATGTTGACTTATTTGTAGATCTTACTTTGCTGAACATTATTGCTGTTTACAGTTTATCTCTATCTATAATAATATTCAAGATAATAACCAAAAACAGCAAAATTTCCTTAAAATTACCAATTCAGGGGCAGCAACCCAACAACCGATTGACCGATTCATCTGAAAATTTTAGGGCAGATAGATCTTGACCTGATAAACATTTTTATCCCATGTCAGATTTCCTCAAAATGCTTTGGTTTTTGAGTTATAAGCCAAAAACTGCATTTTACCCCTTTGTTCTATTTTTAGCCGTGGCGGCCATCTTGGTTGGTTGACCAGGTCACGCCACACATTTTTTAAACTAGATACCCCAAAGATGATTGTGGCCAAGTTTGGATTAATTTGGCAAAGTAGTTTCAGAGGAGAAGATTTTTGTAAAAGATTACTTTAATTAACGAAAAATGGTTAAAAATTGACTATAAAGGGCAATAACTCCTAAACGGGTCAACTGACCATTTTGGTCATGTTGACTTATTTGTAGATCTTACTTTGCTGAACATTATTGCTGTTTACAGTTTATCTCTAACTATAATAATATTCAAGATAATAACCAAAAACAGCAAAATTTCTTCAAAATTACCAATTCAGGGGCAGCAACCCAACAACCGATTGACCGATTCATCTGAAAATTTCAGGGCAGATAGATCTTGACCTGATAAACATTTTTACCCCATGCGAGATTTGCTCTAAATGCTTTGGTTTTTGAGTTATAAGCCAAAAACTGCATTTTACCCCTATGTTCTATTTTTAGCCGTGGCGGCCATCTTGGTTGGTTGACCGGGTCACGCCACACATTTTTTAAACTAGATACCCCAATGATGATTGTGGCCAAGTTTGGTTTGATTTGGCCCAGTAGTTTCAGAGGAGAAGATTTTTGTAAAAGTTAACGACGACGGACGACGACGACGACGGACGACGGACGACGACGGACGACGGACGCCAAGTGATGAGAAAAGCTCACTTGGCCCTTCGGGCCAGGTGAGCTAAAAAAACTTGAGATTGTGTCCATGGGCATGGGACACAGATGATTCCCACTGCTTGCATATAATGTTATAAAGGGGCCTAACTCTATAAAGATGTAAGTGATGCCCACCCAAAAACAAACTTGATCTGGGTTAAAGTTGTAATCAGCATTTTGTAGAAGTTTCATAACCAATTTTTAAATGGTTATATGTATGGACATACAGACAGACAAGGGTAACACTTAATGGTCCCTCTGATGTTTTTTTAGAGGTGGAGGGGTTTATAAATTGTAAACTGAACTCTTCATAAATCTACTAATCTTGATTGCCAATTATTTCATATTACTGCCTAAGTTGTATAATATCTATTGAATTTTATGAAAAGCTATGAAAATTACATCTTCACTAGCCAAGGGTCTAAAAATGGATTGTAATTAAACTTTTGACACATAATAGGTTTCTGACAGTAGTCAAAGAACTTCAAATTGGTTACAAGATTTGAATTTATATTCATTTTTTTGCTTTTGTGTAATACACTATGCTGTTGCAAATTGACCCCTCCAATTTTTTTCAACTCCCCCCTTTCCCTTACTCCAAAAAAAAAATCCTTTCCCTCAAGATATGGTCAGTATTTCAATTCAAATTTCTAATGGAGTTTACAACCATAATACCCATTTAAATACATTATAAAAGTTTTAAAATATAAAATGAGATACATAGTCATGGCTAAAATTAATATTAATTAATAGTAACTGCTAAAAATAATTTGACAGCTAATCACCTCAAGACAATCATCATTTCGTAATACATAATTTACAAGCAGTGTAAGGGAGGCAATCAAACATTGTTCTTTAAATTGATTTAGATTACCTCCCTTACACTGCTTTTAAATTGTCTCAATTGTCCTTTATCCTGAAAAAAACCTTGCTTTTCCCCTTTTTTGACCCAAATTCCTAAATGATTTGAGCCATGACCCCTAAAGTCAACTCTAACCATCCCTTTGTAGTATTGAAAGTTGTGGTATAATTTCAGAGAGATTCATACACTTTAACACAAGTTATTGTCTGGAAACCACAAAAATGCTAATTTGGGCCCCTTTTCTGGATCGTAATTCCTAAACAATTGGGACCGTAATCCCCAAAATCAATAACAACCTTCCTTTAGTGGTTATAAATCTTGTGTTAAAATTTTATTGATTTCTATTTACTTATACTAAAGTTATTATCCAGAATCAATCAGTCTTAGGACAATGCAGATGATGATGAGACGACGTCAATGGTGACGAGGACGACAACAACGTGATACCAATATACGATCATTTCTTTTTAATTTTTGCAGTTGTATAAAAACTAAAAGGTCTCTCAATAGATAACCAGATGCTCCGCAGGGCATAGCTTTATACGACCGCAGAGGTTGAACCCTGAATGGTTAAGGCAAGTATGGCCTTAACATTCAAGCTGGATTCAGCTCTAAATTTGGATTGTGATTAAATAGTTGACACAGCATAGGTTTCTGACACAGAATGAATGTGGTCTAATGAACTTAAAATTTTTGTTTTGCCTTTGAGCAATTCACTATGCTGTTGAATATTAATCCTCTCAGAAAAATGTTTGAAGAAATTTTCTTTTTATTTATGAAATCTGAAATGAGAAAAATTGAACCCCCCCCCCCCCCAATTTTTTTTTCACATCCCCCTTTCCTTTATTCCAAAACTGATCTCAATTCAAATTTCTAATGGAGTTTGCAACAATAACTACTCATTTAAATACATCATAAAATATTAAAATGTAAAAAAAAGTGCTTGTTTTCACTGAATGGTAAAGATTGAGTTAATTTATCAGTTGGTAGTAAAAGTGAATATACATTGTATATTGTATAAAACAATGATTTAAGTTGATTCAACTACTATTCTGGACAAAGAAAGATAACTCCAATTGAAATTTCTTGCTATTGCACAATACTGTGCAATTGAAAATACTTGCTATTGCACAATACTGTGCAATTGAAGTTTTCTTGCTATTGCGCAATACTGTGCAATTGAAAATTTCTTGCTATTGCACAATACTGTGCAATTGAAGATTTCTTGCTATTGCTGAATACTGTGCAATTGAAAATGTCTTGCTATTGCACAATAATTAATATAATAATTTTGGATCCTGATTTGGACCAACTTGAAAACTGGGCCCATAATCAAAAATCTAAGTACATGTTTAGATTCAGCATATCAAAAAAGCCCAAAAATTCAATTTTTGTTAAAATCAAAAGTTTAATTTTGGAACCTTTGGACTTTAATGTAGACCAATTTGAAAACGGGACCAAAAATTAAGAATCTACATACACAGTTAGATTTGGCATATCAAAGAACCCCAATTATTCAATTTTTGATGAAATCAAACAAAGTTTAATTTTGGACCCCGATTTGGACCAACTTGAAAACTTGGCCAATAATCAAAAATCTAAGTACATTTTTAGATTCAGCATATCAAAGAACCCCAAGGATTCATATTTTGTTAAAATCAAACTAAGTTTAATTTTGGACCCTTTGGACCTTAATGTAGACCAATTTGAAAACGGGGAAAAAAATTAAGAATCTACATACACAGTTAGATTCGGCATATCAAGGAACCACAATTATTCAATTTTTGATGAAATCAAACAAAGTTCAATTTTGGACCCTTTGGGCCCCTTAATCCTAAACTGTTGGGACCAAAACTCCCAAAACCAAACCCAACCTTCCTTTTATGGTCATAAACCTTGAGTTTAAATTTCATAGATTTCTATTTACTTATACTAAAGTTATGGTGCGAAAACCAAGAATAGTGCTTATTTGGGCCCCTTTTTGGCCCCTAATTCCTAAACTGTTGGGACCTCAACTCCCAAAATCAATCCCAACTTTCCTTTTGTGATCATAAACCTTTAGCTTAAATATCATTGATTTCTATTTACTTATACTAAAGTTATTGTGCGAAAACCAAGAATAATGCTTATTTGGGCCCTTTTTTGGCCTTTAATTCCTAAACTGTTGGGACCAAAACTCCCAAAATCAATCCCAACCTTCTTTTTGTGGTCATAAACCTTGTGTCAAAATTTCATAGATTTCTATTTACTTAAACTAAAGTTATAGTGCAAAAACCAAGAAAATGCTTATTTTGGCCCTTTTTGGCCCCTAATTCCTAAAATGTTGGGACCAAAACTCCAAAAATCAATCCCAACCTTCCTTTTGTGGTCATAAACCTTGTGTTAAAATTTCATAGATTTCTATTCACTTTTACTAAAGTTAGAGTGCGAAAACTAAAAGTATTCGGACGACGACGACGCAGACGACGACGCCAACGTGATACCAATATACGACCAAAAGATTTTCAATTTTTGCGGTCGTATAAAAATCAGTCACCAACCTTCTTTTTGTGGTCATAAACCTTGTGTCAAAATTTCATAGATTTCTATTCACTTTTACTAAAGTTAGAGTGCGAAAACTAAAAGTATTCGGACAACGACGACGCAGACGACGACGCCAACGTGATACCAATATATGACCAAAAGATTTTCAATTTTTGCGGTCGTATAAAAATCAGTCACCAAAGTTTAAAAAAAACTGCTCAACACATTTTAAAGGGGCACTAGCTACGAGATATATAAAAAGTTCAATCAATAATGAAAGTGAAATAGTGAAATAATAATTAACTTTTAGCAGCCAAAATGGTTCAAGTTTGTCAAAATTAAGCTAAATAACATGAATAATGATAATGGATAAATTCAACCACATTAAATCTGTATTCATGTGAACTTCAATTTAACCCCTTAGCTGGAGATGGACAACGCATGCATTGTACATGTACTGGTTAATTAAACGAAAAGAAAGTCAACTTTGAAAGTGAAACAAAGGTAAATCATTTGATGACTGGTTCGATCCACAAAAATACGTTCTTATACAAGTAAAAATGATGACAAACATACAAAAATAAAATTATACTGACCTATAAAATCTAATTGCACTAGTTGGCTTAATCTATTTATATTTATATTTATGTTTACATCGCTTATATGGTCATCTGATGTCAACTTGATAGTTATTGAGTTGGCATCTAGACTACAATACAGACGAAACGGAGCTACTTATTATCGACTCTATGCTCCGTAAATTGTTTACTTTAGACTATTGATCGTTTGGATAAATGTTTCACATTGTTATAAATAAAATATGAGAATTTGTGTCAAATCGGTGACCATGAATTTGACAGATAGTGCCCCTTTAAGGATATCTTCCATAAACTTAGAAATCTTCCCCTTTTTATGAATAATATCCCATAAATCGGAAATGTAAAATTTAAAGTTCATAAAAATCAACAAAAGATATAAACAATTTTCCAAAGTTTCATGTAAACTGCATGAAAGCATTTTTGAGTTATTGTCTGAAAACTGGAAAATCCCCCCTTTTTAATAAATAAAATCCCATAACTAGTTAACATAAAATCTGAAATAGATAAAAATTAAGAGGGAGCTTATATATATCAATTGATAAAAACAATTCATCAACATTTCACAACATTTTTGAGTTATTGTTAGAAAACTGGAAAATCCTCCTTTTTGTAATGAATAATACCCTACAACTCAAAAACATAAAATCTAAAATTATAAGAATCGAAAGGCTGCTCATGTAAATATATCAATATATAAACAATTCATCAAAGTTTCTTGCAAACTAGTGAAAGTGTTTTTGAGTTAATGTCCAACATGTTGACTACAGAGGAACAGAATGACAGTGGTAAACCATAAATCCTCCAGTAAACCGGCATTTAAAAAAGGTACCCATCCAATTCAAGTATTTGTAGATTTTCAAATCATATAAGAATTATTCAGCAGTAAACTTTTGAAATATAAAGCCTCATAAAATAAAAGAAGACTAATGCCCATACAATTTTCAAAGTCAAAAGAGGGCATATCTCTAGAACTGTAAATGACTCACAACCCAAATAAGTTCTCTGTCTGTGTGTTGTAGTTCTTAGCACTGTGTATGAGATTCATAAAATTTACTTGAAGCAACATGTAAAGAGCGTTGAAATAAAAATGGGATGGAAAGACAGTCAAAGGCAACACTTAATACCCCTATTGCCTACAGTGGGGCCATAAATAAAGTAAAAAAATATAGTTTCATTCAATACAAAATTTCCTCCAACACGTATAAACTTAAGATTCTGCTCAGGCTTTCTAATAAATCTGTTGAGCTCAAACATATGCTGTCAAATTTAACCAGCTTTAGGTCAAGTATAGTTTACCAGCAGTTTTTTGGTTTATAATATAAACATCAAACAAAGAATACCCAATATCTGTTTTCCTGGATTTTCTACCTTCAGTTGTACAATATTACTTACTGAATCCTTCTCTGGGTTACACACTTTCACAGCTAATAAATAATCCAACAACCAGTCTATAGGTTTATCTTTAAAAAACATCAGGAAAAATTCTACTACAATTGGTAGTTTGGAAGACTTAAACATTTTTCCTGAAAATAAAATGATCCATACATATGTCAATTAATGAACAAAATTGCTTAAAAAGGAAAAAGTAATTGATATAATCTATACCTTATGAAGATTTAAACTAAAATTTTCCAGTAAATTTTCAGGTAATGAGTACCGACAGTTTCACTCAATAATATTTTTTAAAACATTCAAATGTTTGCCAACATAAACATAATGTAATATCCATGTTTAAATCATTCTTTTGGGGTACTGAATTTGGTATCAATAGCTTTTAAAAGATGGCTACATATTAAGGTCAAAAGAAAAAGCTTAGTTTATGGAATTTCTACCTCAAGGCAAAAAAAATATATGTCTGTTTACGGCTACCCGACCGTCCCTATTTTTGAGCGCCGACACTAAGTCATTTTATTTCTGTCGTAAAGTGAAAAATAAACTTAACTCGTGTGAAAAGTGAAGTTAGTGTTGCCAATAATATAAATTAATCGTTAATCATGTGAATACGATAGCTGTTTTGAGGAAATTCGCAACTGGTGTGATGAAGTAACTACTTTGGTGCCAATTTTTCCAACCAACAAGAAAGAGAAATAATCCAATCATTAAAAATTCAGTTAATTTCGGCCCATAAACAACTCAGACCACGACAAGACAAAAATTATGTCACAAAAAATAAAATGAATAAATAAAATAGAATGGAAATACCAACCTACCTACCCTATTTTTTTGAAGCATGTAACCTTAAACATGTTAAACAGACATATATATATTGTTTTTGGCCTAATCAATTTTAGTTTCAAAACAGCTCTTTATAAAATTATAACATAACTGACTGACTTATTGGTGGTTGATTTGCGTTCAGAGGCAAATATCAATGATGATAACCTGTTGTTATTGAACAAGGCTTACAAATATTTTCACCTTTTACAGGATTTATTTCAAAGTTATTTCATTTTTTAACTATTTATTTTATACCATAAGTAATGGCATAATTACCAAAGGTCGTATAGTTCCTTTAAAAATTTATTCTGAGATAAAAATCATAAATATAAACTGGTAGTTTCATTTGAATTAAAAATTAAAAGGCGTCTTATGTTTCTTCCAACCATCATGTGGCAGTAAATCATAATTTTTTTTTCAAGTAATCTAATTAGGCTCAAAATTTGGCATGAAATTATTTTACACTAACTTCTTACCAATGATTGGCTGATTGGTGTTTAAAGCCACTTTTGTGTCAATTGTGGCAGTCAGTTTTTTTAGTGTTGAGGAGTGCAAGGAGGGTAGTGGGGAAAGGGGGGAACCCCTTTGGTCAGATGACAATCGTTGTCCATTGAGATTTGAGTTGAATTCAACTGCCACCTGCGGGATTCCAACTTACAACTTCACTATTTTATGGGCTCGGACTACTTAAACCACTCTAACAATGACACAGAAGTTCTGACTACTTAGACCACTCTGACTATGACAAGCTAGTGACACAGCAGTTCTGACTACTAAGACCACTCTGACTATGACAAGCTAGTGACACAGTAGTTCTGACTACTAAGACCACTCTGACTATGACAGGCTAGTGACACACTAGTTCTGACTTCTTAGACCACTCTGACTATGACAGGCTAGTGACACAATAGTTCTGACTTCTTAGACCACTCTGACTATGACAAGCTAGTGACACAGTAGTTCTGACTACTAAGACCACTCTGACTATGACAGGCTAGTGACACACTAGTTCTGACTTCTTAGACCACTCTGACTATGACAGGCTAGTGACACAATAGTTCTGACTTCTTAAACCACTCTGACTATGACAGGCTAGTGACACAGTTGTTCTGACTACTAAGACCACTCTGACTATGACAAGCTAGTGATACAGTAGTTCTGACTACTAAGACCACTCTGACTATGACAGGCTAGTGACACACTAGTTCTGACTTCTTAAACCACTCTGACTATGACAGGCTAGTGACACAGTAGTTCTGACTTCTTAGACCACTCTGACTATGACAAGCTAGTGACACAGTAGTTCTGACTACTAAGACCACTCTGACTATGACAGGCTAGTGACACACTAGTTCTGACTTCTTAGACCACTCTGACTATGACAAGCTAGTGACACAGTAGTTCTGACTACTAAGACCACTCTGACTATGACAGGCTAGTGACACACTAGTTCTGACTTCTTAGACCACTCTGACTATGACAAGCTAGTGACACAGTTGTTCTGACTACTAAGACCACTCTGACAATGACACAGTAGTTCTGACTACTAAGACCACTCTGACTATGACAGGCTAGTGACACAATAGTTCTGACTTCTTAAACCACTCTGACTATGACAAGCTAGTGACACAGTAGTTCTGACTACTAAGACCACTCTGACTATGAAAAGCTAGTGACACAGTAGTTCTGACTTCTTAGACCACTCTGACTATGACAAGCTAGTGACACAGTAGTTCTGACTTCTTAGACCACTCTGACTATGACAAGCTAGTGACACAGTAGTTCTGACTTCTTAAACCACTCTGACTATGACAAGCTAGTGACACACTAGTTCTGACTTCTTAGACCACTCTGACTATGACAAGTTAGTGACACAGTAGTTCTGACTTCTTAGACCACTCTGACTATGACAAGCTAGTGACACAGTAGTTCTGACTTCTTAGACCACTCTGACTATGACAAGCTAGTGACACACTAGTTCTGACTTCTTAGACCACTCTGACTATGACAAGCTAGTGACACAGTTGTTCTGACTACTAAGACCACTCTGACAATGACACAGTAGTTCTGACTACTAAGACCACTCTGACTATGACAGGCTAGTGACACACTAGTTCTGACTTCTTAGACCACTCTGACTATGACAAGCTAGTGACACAGTAGTTCTGACTACTAAGACCACTCTGACTATGACAGGCTAGTGACACACTAGTTCTGACTTCTTAGACCACTCTGACTATGACAAGCTAGTGACACAGTAGTTCTGACTACTAAGACCACTCTGACTATGACAGGCTAGTGACACACTAGTTCTGACTTCTTAGATCACTCTGACTATGACAAGCTAGTGACACACTAGTTCTGACTACTTAGACCACTCTGACTATGACAGGCTAGTGACACACTAGTTCTGACTTCTTAGACCACTCTGACTATGACAAGCTAGTGACACAGTAGTTCTGACTACTAAGACCACTCTGACTATGACAGGCTAGTGACACACTAGTTCTGACTTCTTAGACCACTCTGACTATGACAAGCTAGTGACACAGTAGTTCTGACTACTAAGACCACTCTGACTATGACAGGCTAGTGACATACTAGTTCTGACTTCTTAGATCACTCTGACTATGACAAGCTAGTGACACAGTAGTTCTGACTTCTTAGATCACTCTGACTATGACAGGCTAGTGACACA
Organism: Mytilus galloprovincialis; assembly: GCF_965363235.1. Taxonomy (NCBI): domain Eukaryota; kingdom Metazoa; phylum Mollusca; class Bivalvia; order Mytilida; family Mytilidae; genus Mytilus; species Mytilus galloprovincialis. The sequence goes on along the minus strand of NC_134845.1, from coordinate 72,947,192 downwards.
CTAGTTCTGACTTCTTAGACCACTCTGACTATGACAAGCTAGTGACACAGTAGTTCTGACTTCTTAGACCACTCTGACTATGACAAGCTAGTGACACAGTTGTTCTGACTACTAAGACCACTCTGACAATGACACAGTAGTTCTGACTACTAAGACCACTCTGACTATGACAGGCTAGTGACACACTAGTTCTGACTTCTTAGACCACTCTGACTATGACAAGCTAGTGACACAGTAGTTCTGACTACTAAGACCACTCTGACTATGAAAAGCTAGTGACACAGTAGTTCTGACTACTAAGACCACTCTGACTATGACAGGCTAGTGACACACTAGTTCTGACTTCTTAGATCACTCTGACTATGACAAGCTAGTGACACAGTAGTTCTGACTTCTTAGATCACTCTGACTATGACAGGCTAGTGACACACTAGTTCTGACTACTAAGACCACTCTGACTATGACAGGCTAGTGACACAGTAGTTCTGACTTCTTAGATCACTCTGACAATGATACAGTAGTTCTGACTACTAAGATCCCTCTGACTATGACAAGCTAGTGACACAGTAGTTCTGACGTCTTACACCACTCTAACAATGATACAGTAGTTTTGGCTACTTAAACCACTCTGACAATGACACAGTATGTCTGACTACTAAGACCACTCTGACTATGACAAGCTAGTGACACAGTAGTTCTGACTACTTACACCACTCTAACAATGATACAGTAGTTTTGGCTACTTAAACCACTCTGACAATGACACAATATGTCTGACTAATTAGACCACTCTGACTATGATAGGCTTGTTACACAGTAGTTCTGACTACTTAGACCACTCTGACTATGACAAGCTAGTGACACAGTAGTTCTGACTACTAAGACCACTCTGACTATGACAAGCTAGTGACACAGTAGTTCTGACTTCTTAGATCACTCTGACAATGATACAGTAGTTCTGACTACTAAGATCCCTCTGACTATGACAAGCTAGTGACACAGTAGTTCTGACTACTAAGACCACTCTGACTATGACAGGCTAGTGACACACTAGTTCTGACTTCTTAGACCACTCTGACTATGACAGGCTAGTGACACAGTAGTTCTGACTTCTTAGACCACTCTGACTATGACAAGCTAGTGACACAGTAGTTCTGACTACTAAGACCACTCTGACTATGACAGGCTAGTAACACACTAGTTCTGACTTCTTAGACCACTCTGACTATGACAGGCTAGTGACACACTAGTTCTGACTTCTTAGACCACTCTGACTATGACAAGCTAGTGACACAGTAGTTCTGACTACTAAGACCACTCTGACTATGACAGGCTAGTGACACACTAGTTCTGACTTCTTAGATCACTCTGACAATGATACAGTAGTTCTGACTACTAAGATCCCTCTGACTATGACAAGCTAGTGACACAGTAGTTCTGACTACTTACACCACTCTTACAATGATACAGTAGTTCTGGCTACTTAAACCACTCTGACAATGACACAGTATGTCTGACTAGTTAGACCACTCTGACTATGACAAGCTAGTGACACAGTAGTTCTGACTACTTAGACCACTCTGACTATGACAGGCTAGTGACACACTAGTTCTGACTTCTTAGACCACTCTGACTATGACAGGCTAGTGACACACTAGTTCTGACTACTTAGACCACTCTGACTATGACAGGCTAGTGACACACTAGTTCTGACTTCTTAGACCACTCTGACTATGACAAGCTAGTGACACAGTAGTTCTGACTACTAAGACCACTCTGACTATGAAAGGCTAGTGACACAGTAGTTCTGACTACTAAGACCACTCTGACTATGACAGGCTAGTGACACACTAGTTCTGACTACTTAGACCACTCTGACTATGACAGGCTAGTGACACACTAGTTCTGACTTCTTAGACCACTCTGACTATGACAAGCTAGTGACACAGTAGTTCTGACTACTAAGACCACTCTGACTATGACAGGCTAGTGACACACTAGTTCTGACTTCTTAGACCACTCTGACTATGACAAGCTAGTGACACAGTTGTTCTGACTACTAAGACCACTCTGACTATGACAGGCTAGTGACACACTAGTTCTGACTTCTTAGACCACTCTGACTATGACAAGCTAGTGACACAGTAGTTCTGACTACTTAGACCACTCTGACTATGACAAGCTAGTGACACAGTAGTTCTGACTACTAAGACCACTCTGACTATGACAGGCTAGTGACACACTAGTTCTGACTTCTTAGACCACTCTGACTATGACAAGCTAGTGACACAGTTGTTCTGACTACTAAGACCACTCTGACTATGACAGGCTAGTGACACACTAGTTCTGACTTCTTAGACCACTCTGACTATGACAAGCTAGTGACACAGTTGTTCTGACTACTAAGACCACTCTGACTATGACAAGCTAGTGACACAGTAGTTCTGACTACTAAGACCACTCTGACTATGACAAGCTAGTGACACAGTAGTTCTGACTACTAAGACCACTCTGACTATGACAGGCTAGTGACACACTAGTTCTGACTTCTTAGACCACTCTGACTATGACAAGCTAGTGACACAGTTGTTCTGACTACTAAGACCACTCTGACTATGACAGGCTAGTGACACACTAGTTCTGACTTCTTAGACCACTCTGACTATGACAAGCTAGTGACACAGTAGTTCTGACTACTAAGACCACTCTGACTATGACAAGCTAGTGACACAGTAGTTCTGACTACTTAGACCACTCTGACTATGACAGGCTAGTGACACACTAGTTCTGACTTCTTAGACCACTCTGACTATGACAAGCTAGTGACACAGTTGTTCTGACTACTAAGACCACTCTGACTATGACAGGCTAGTGACACACTAGTTCTGACTTCTTAGATCACTCTGACAATGACACAGTAGTTCTGACTACTAAGACCACTCTGACTATGACAGGCTAGTGACACACTAGTTCTGACTTCTTAGACCACTCTGACTATGACAAGCTAGTGACACAGTAGTTCTGACTACTTACACCACTCTAACAATGATACAGTAGTTCTGGCTACTTAAACCACTCTGACAATGACACAGTATGTCTGACTAGTTAGACCACTCTGACTATGATAGGCTTGTGACACAGTAGTTCTGACTACTAAGACCACTCTGACTATGACAAGCTAGTGACACAGTAGTTCTGACTTCTTAGACCACTCTGACTATGACAGGCTAGTGACACAGTTGTTCTGACTACTAAGACCACTCTGACAATGACAGGCTAGTGACACACTAGTTCTGACTTCTTAGACCACTCTGACTATGACAAGCTAGTGACACAGTAGTTCTGACTACTAAGACCACTCTGACTATGACAGGCTAGTGACACACTAGTTCTGACTTCTTAGACCACTCTGACTATGACAAGCTAGTGACACAGTTGTTCTGACTACTAAGACCACTCTGACAATGACACAGTAGTTCTGACTACTAAGACCACTCTGACTATGACAGGCTAGTGACACAATAGTTCTGACTTCTTAAACCACTCTGACTATGACAAGCTAGTGACACAGTAGTTCTGACTACTAAGACCACTCTGACTATGACAGGCTAGTGACACACTAGTTCTGACTTCTTAGACCACTCTGACTATGACAAGCTAGTGACACAGTTGTTCTGACTACTAAGACCACTCTGACTATGACAGGCTAGTGACACACTAGTTCTGACTTCTTAGACCACTCTGACTATGACAAGCTAGTGACACAGTTGTTCTGACTACTAAGACCACTCTGACTATGACAAGCTAGTGACACAGTAGTTCTGACTACTAAGACCACTCTGACTATGACAAGCTAGTGACACAGTAGTTCTGACTACTAAGACCACTCTGACTATGACAGGCTAGTGACACACTAGTTCTGACTTCTTAGACCACTCTGACTATGACAAGCTAGTGACACAGTTGTTCTGACTACTAAGACCACTCTGACTATGACAGGCTAGTGACACACTAGTTCTGACTTCTTAGACCACTCTGACTATGACAAGCTAGTGACACAGTAGTTCTGACTACTAAGACCACTCTGACTATGACAAGCTAGTGACACAGTAGTTCTGACTACTTAGACCACTCTGACTATGACAGGCTAGTGACACACTAGTTCTGACTTCTTAGACCACTCTGACTATGACAAGCTAGTGACACAGTTGTTCTGACTACTAAGACCACTCTGACTATGACAGGCTAGTGACACACTAGTTCTGACTTCTTAGATCACTCTGACAATGACACAGTAGTTCTGACTACTAAGACCACTCTGACTATGACAGGCTAGTGACACACTAGTTCTGACTTCTTAGACCACTCTGACTATGACAAGCTAGTGACACAGTAGTTCTGACTACTTACACCACTCTAACAATGATACAGTAGTTCTGGCTACTTAAACCACTCTGACAATGACACAGTATGTCTGACTAGTTAGACCACTCTGACTATGATAGGCTTGTGACACAGTAGTTCTGACTACTAAGACCACTCTGACTATGACAAGCTAGTGACACAGTAGTTCTGACTTCTTAGACCACTCTGACTATGACAGGCTAGTGACACAGTTGTTCTGACTACTAAGACCACTCTGACAATGACAGGCTAGTGACACACTAGTTCTGACTTCTTAGACCACTCTGACTATGACAAGCTAGTGACACAGTAGTTCTGACTACTAAGACCACTCTGACTATGACAGGCTAGTGACACACTAGTTCTGACTTCTTAGACCACTCTGACTATGACAAGCTAGTGACACAGTTGTTCTGACTACTAAGACCACTCTGACAATGACACAGTAGTTCTGACTACTAAGACCACTCTGACTATGACAGGCTAGTGACACAATAGTTCTGACTTCTTAAACCACTCTGACTATGACAAGCTAGTGACACAGTAGTTCTGACTACTAAGACCACTCTGACTATGAAAAGCTAGTGACACAGTAGTTCTGACTACTAAGACCACTCTGACTATGACAGGCTAGTGACACAGTTATTCTGACTACTAAGACCACTCTGACAATGACACAGTAGTTCTGACTACTAAGACCACTCTGACTATGACAAGCTAGTGACACAGTTGTTCTGACTACTAAGACCACTCTGACAATGACAGGCTAGTGACACACTAGTTCTGACTTCTTAGATCACTCTGACTATGACAAGCTAGTGACACAGTAGTTCTGACTTCTTAGATCACTCTGACTATGACAAGCTAGTGACACACTAGTTCTGACTACTTAGACCACTCTGACTATGACAAGCTAGTGACACAGTTGTTCTGACTACTAAGACCACTCTGACTATGACAGGCTAGTGACACACTAGTTCTGACTTCTTAGATCACTCTGACAATGACACAGTAGTTCTGACTACTAAGACCACTCTGACTATGACAGGCTAGTGACACACTAGTTCTGACTTCTTAGACCACTCTGACTATGACAAGCTAGTGACACAGTAGTTCTGACTACTTACACCACTCTAACAATGATACAGTAGTTCTGGCTACTTAAACCACTCTGACAATGACACAGTATGTCTGACTAGTTAGACCACTCTGACTATGATAGGCTTGTGACACAGTAGTTCTGACTACTAAGACCACTCTGACTATGACAAGCTAGTGACACAGTAGTTCTGACTTCTTAGACCACTCTGACTATGACAGGCTAGTGACACAGTTGTTCTGACTACTAAGACCACTCTGACAATGACAGGCTAGTGACACACTAGTTCTGACTTCTTAGACCACTCTGACTATGACAAGCTAGTGACACAGTAGTTCTGACTACTAAGACCACTCTGACTATGACAGGCTAGTGACACACTAGTTCTGACTTCTTAGACCACTCTGACTATGACAAGCTAGTGACACAGTTGTTCTGACTACTAAGACCACTCTGACAATGACACAGTAGTTCTGACTACTAAGACCACTCTGACTATGACAGGCTAGTGACACAATAGTTCTGACTTCTTAAACCACTCTGACTATGACAAGCTAGTGACACAGTAGTTCTGACTACTAAGACCACTCTGACTATGAAAAGCTAGTGACACAGTAGTTCTGACTACTAAGACCACTCTGACTATGACAGGCTAGTGACACAGTTATTCTGACTACTAAGACCACTCTGACAATGACACAGTAGTTCTGACTACTAAGACCACTCTGACTATGACAAGCTAGTGACACAGTTGTTCTGACTACTAAGACCACTCTGACAATGACAGGCTAGTGACACACTAGTTCTGACTTCTTAGATCACTCTGACTATGACAAGCTAGTGACACAGTAGTTCTGACTTCTTAGATCACTCTGACTATGACAAGCTAGTGACACACTAGTTCTGACTACTTAGACCACTCTGACTATGACAGGCTAGTGACACAGTAGTTCTGACTTCTTAGACCACTCTGACTATGACAGGCTAGTGACACAGTTGTTCTGACTACTAAGACCACTCTGACTATGACAAGCTAGTGACACAGTTGTTCTGACTACTTAGACCACTCTGACTATGACAAGCTAGTGACACAGTAGTTCTGACTACTAAGACCACTCTGACTATGACAAGCTAGTGACACAGTTGTTCTGACTACTAAGACCACTCTGACAATGACAGGCTAGTGACACACTAGTTCTGACTTCTCAGACCACTCTGACTATGACAAGCTAGTGACACAGTTGTTCTGACTACTAAGACCACTCTGACTATGACAGGCTAGTGACACAGTTGTTCTGACTACTAAGACCACTCTGACAATGACAGGCTAGTGACACACTAGTTCTGACTTCTTAGATCACTCTGACTATGACAAGCTAGTGACACACTAGTTCTGACTACTAAGACCACTCTGACTATGACAAGCTAGTGACACAGTAGTTCTGACTACTAAGACCACTCTGACTATGACAGGCTAGTGACACAGTTGTTCTGACTACTAAGACCACTCTGACAATGACAGGCTAGTGACACACTAGTTCTGACTTCTTAGATCACTCTGACTATGACAAGCTAGTGACACACTAGTTCTGACTACTTAGATCACTCTGACTATGACAAGCTAGTGACACACTAGTTCTGACTACTTACACCACTCTAACAATGATACAGTAGTTCTGGCTACTTAAACCACTCTGACAATGACACAGTATGTCTGACTAATTAGACCACTCTGACTATGACAAGCTAGTGATACAGTAGTTCTGGCTACTTAAACCACTCTGACAATGACACAGTATGTCTGACTAATTAGACCACTCTGACTATGATAGACTTGTGACACAGTAGTTCTGACTACTAAGACCACTCTGACAGCACCTATTCCTAATATCATGTAATTATTATAGGAGCAATTTTGAAACACTCAAACAACAGGTATGACTGACTGAAAGTGCTATCCTTGACAATGTTAAATAAAGCTTGGAAAAAATAGGTTCATGGTTGTAGGCAGAAACATGTAGTTATAAGAATTGAATGCTTCCTTTTATAATTTAAAATTTTATAGGGTTGTAAAAACATTGATCGTGCTCACATTGCTTTTTTAACATGAATTAAACTATAATAAAAAGCATGATAAAACGTACCAATAAATCCAAGTGATGAAAACTCCAAAAGAATCCAGTCTTTCTGTGACTGCTGTTCAGCAAATGTTTTCATAATGGTAAAGTAACCAGGCTTGGCCAGCACATCATCTTCTAACTTTAAAACAAAATCATATCATAGAAGTGCAAATGTTTCAACATTGTTTGATTAATTCAGTTTCTAAATGAAAAACTGATCAAATTTATCACCATTAACTTCATTTTATATTTCTGTAATCATTTTATACAATATGCTGAAGAAACCATAACAAATAACAATCTTTCTGATCTAAAAAAATGGTATATAGATATTTATCTATGAAATAATATTTTAACTTACATGAATAAGTCTGGAATGATTCTTAATTTATAGACATTAATCTTGCTATACTATAGAATTATAACAGCTTAAAATTGTAGGAGATATCACTAGAAATCAACTCCATCATTTATCAGAATGACAATTAACAAGAGGCTCTCAAGAGCCTGAATCGCTCACTTTAAATTTTTTGCTTAAATCTTCCATGAATGATTATTTTGGGTTTTCAATTTATATAAATGGTTCTTCAATTCTGTCATATCTTCTTCAAAAGCAAAAACAAGAGTGGACACACTGAAATGTCTCGTTTGTCTCGTGTTCATAATATAATTTATGATAAAAGTATAAAAAAACATTGTATACCCCAAGCATTACATTATTGCTGTTTACAGTTTATCTACATCTATAATAATATTAAAGATAATAACCAAAAACAGCAAAATTTCCTTAAAATTACCAATTCAGGGGCGGCAACCCAACAATGGGTTGTCCGATTCATCTGAAAATTTCAGGGCAGATAGATCTTGACCTGATAAACAATTTTACCCCATGTCAGATTTGCTCTAAATGCTTTGGTTTTTGAGTTATAAGCCAAAAACTGATTTTACCCCTATGTTCTATTTTTAGCCATGGTGGCCATCTTGGTTGGTTGGACGGGTCACCGGACACAATTTTTAAACTAAATACCCCAATGATGATTGTTGCCAAGTTTGGTTCAATTTGGCCCAGTAGTTTCAGAGGAGAAGATTTTTGTAAAAGATAACTAAGATTCACGGAAATGGTTAAAAACTGACTATAAAGGGCCATAACTCCTAAAGAGGTCAACTGACCATTTCGGTCATGTTGACTTATTTGTAAATCTTACTTTGCTGAACATTTTTGCTGTTTACAGTTTATCTCTATCTATAATAATATTCATGATAATAACCAAAAACAGCAAAATTTCCTTAAAATTACCAATTCAGGGGCAGCAACCTAACAACGGGTTGTCCGATTCATCTGAAAATTTCAGGGCAGATAGATCTTGACCTGATAAACAATTTTATCCCATGTCAGATTTGCTCTAAAGGCTTTGGTTTTTGAGTTATAAGCTAAAAACTGCATTTTACCCCTATGTTCTATTTTTAGCCATGGCGGCCATGTTTTTTGATGAAATGGGAAGTAAAACACAAACTTTATTTTCTAGAAACCCTAGGAATCAATCAGATGAAGTTTGGTTTGAATTGGTTCAGTAGTTTCAGAGGAGAAGATCTTTGAAATAGTTTACGACGACAACAGAGGGACGACGACGGACGCCAAGTGATGGCAAAAGCTCACATTTCCTTTTGGAAAGGTGAGCTAATAATTAAGAAATGGAAATTTGTATGAAACGATATTAAGACAAATTTCAGACTTTTTCAGAAAAAATTAAAAAATTCTCTATAAAATGTCTAAACAGTGAGGAAGAATAACAGTCTTAACAGAGTGTGGAAGAAAAAAAGTCTTAACAGTATAGAATGAGGAAGAATAAAAGTCTTTACAGTATAGTGTGAGGAAGGAGAAAGGAAGAATAACAGTCTTAACAGTAAAGTGTGAGGAAGAATAACAGTCTTAACAGTAAAGTGTGAGGAAGAATAACAGCCTTAACAGTAAAGTGTGAGGAAGAATGACAGTCTTAACAGTAATGAGGGAGATGCATTCCTTAATTTATAATAATTTCTATCATTTTGTAACAGTAAATTTTAATAACACAAAAAATCCGTATTTTCATGTCAGTACCGAAGTACTGGCTACTGAGGTGGTGATACCCTCGGGGACTAATAGTCCACCAGCAGAGGCATCGACCCAGTGGTAGTAATAAAATTAACGGTACCAATTTTCTTGCACCAGATGCGCATTTCGACAATACATGTCTCTTCAGTGATGCTCGTGGCCAAAATATTTGAAATCCAAAGCTTATATAAAAGATGAAGAGCTATAATCCAAAAGGTCCAAAAAGTATAGCCAAATCCGTGAAAGGAACCAGAGCTTTGCATGAGGGAGATGCATTCCTTAATTTATAATAATTTCTATCATTTTGTAACAGTAAATTTTAATAACACAAAAAATCCGTATTTTCATGTCAGTACCGAAGTACTGGCTACTGAGGTGGTGATACCCTCGGGGACTAATAGTCCACCAGCAGAGGCATCGACCCAGTGGTAGTAATAAAATTAACGGTACCAATTTTCTTGCACCAGATGCGCATTTCGACAATACATGTCTCTTCAGTGATGCTCGTGGCCAAAATATTTGAAATCCAAAGCTTATATAAAAGATGAAGAGCTATAATCCAAAAGGTCCAAAAAGTATAGCCAAATCCGTGAAAGGAACCAGAGCTTTGCATGAGGGAGATGCATTCCTTAATTTATAATAATTTCTATCATTTTGTAACAGTAAATTTTAATAACACAAAAAATCCGTATTTTCATGTCAGTACCGAAGTACTGGCTACTGAGGTGGTGATACCCTCGGGGACTAATAGTCCACCAGCAGAGGCATCGACCCAGTGGTAGTAATAAAATTAACGGTACCAATTTTCTTGCACCAGATGCGCATTTCGACAATACATGTCTCTTCAGTGATGCTTGTGGCCAAAATATTTGAAATCCAAAGCTTATATAAAAGATGAAGAGCTATAATCCAAAAGGTCCAAAAAGTATAGCCAAATCCGTGAAAGGAACCAGAGCTTTGCATGAGGGAGATGCATTCCTTAATTTATAATAATTTCTATCATTTTGTAACAGTAAATTTTAATAACACAAAAAATCCGTATTTTCATGTCAGTACCGAAGTACTGGCTACTGAGGTGGTGATACCCTCGGGGACTAATAGTCCACCAGCAGAGGCATCGACCCAGTGGTAGTAATAAAATTAACGGTACCAATTTTCTGGCACCAGATGCGCATTTCGACAATACATGTCTCTTCAGTGATGCTCGTGGCCAAAATATTTGAAATCCAAAGCTTATATAAAAGATGAAGAGCTATAATCCAAAAGGTCCAAAAAGTATAGCCAAATCCGTGAAAGGAACCAGAGCTTTGCATGAGGGAGATGCATTCCTTAATTTATAATAATTTCTATCATTTTGTAACAGTAAATTTTAATAACACAAAAAATCCGTATTTTCATGTCAGTACCGAAGTACTGGCTACTGAGGTGGTGATACCCTCGGGGACTAATAGTCCACCAGCAGAGGCATCGACCCAGTGGTAGTAATAAAATTAACGGTACCAATTTTCTTGCACCAGATGCGCATTTCGACAATACATGTCTCTTCAGTGATGCTCGTGGCCAAAATATTTGAAATCCAAAGCTTATATAAAAGATGAAGAGCTATAATCCAAAAGGTCCAAAAAGTATAGCCAAATCCGTGAAAGGAACCAGAGCTTTGCATGAGGGAGATGCATTCCTTAATTTATAATAATTTCTATCATTTTGTAACAGTAAATTTTAATAACACAAAAAATCCGTATTTTCATGTCAGTACCGAAGTACTGGCTACTGAGGTGGTGATACCCTCGGGGACTAATAGTCCACCAGCAGAGGCATCGACCCAGTGGTAGTAATAAAATTAACGGTACCAATTTTCTTACTTTCTAAGATGTCAAAGATAAAGTAAAGTGTGAGGAAGAATAACAGTCTTAACAGTAAAGTGTGAGGAAGAATAACAGTCTTAACAGTAAAGTGTGAGGAAGAATAACAGCCTTAACAGTAAAGTGTGAGGAAGAATAACAGTCTTAACAGTATAGTGTGAGGAAGAATAACAGCCTTAACAGTAAAGTGTGAGGAAGAATAACAGCCTTAACAGTAAAGTGTGAGGAAGAATAACAGCCTTAACAGTAAAGTGTGAGGAAGAATAACAGCCTTAACAGTATAGTGTAAGGAAGAATAACCGTTTTAACAGAGTGAGGAAGAATAACAGTCTTTACAGTATAGTGTGAGGTAGAATAACAATTTTAACAGTATAGTGTGAGGAAGAATAACAATTTTAACAGAGTGTGGAAGAAAAACAGTCAAAACAGAGTGAGGAAGAATAACAGTCTAAACAGAGAAAGGAAGAATAACAGTCTTAGCAGAGTGAGGAAGAATAACATTCTTAACAGAGAAAGTAAAAATAACAGTCTTAGCAGAGTGAGGAAGAATAACATTCTTAACAGAGAAAGTAAAAATAACAGTCTTAGCAGAGTGAGGAAGAATAACAGTCTTAGCAGAGTAAGGAAGAATAACAGTCTTAACAGAGAAAGGAAGAATAACATTCTTAACAGAGAAAGGAAGAATAACAGTCTTAGCAGAGTGAGGAAGAATAACAGTTTTAGCAGAGTGAGGAAGAATAACAGTCTTAGCAGAGTAAGGAAGAATAACAGTCTTAACAGAGAAAGGAAGAATAACAGTCTTAACAGAGAAAGGAAGAATAACATTCTTAACAGAGAAAGGAAGAATAACAGTCTTAGCAGAGTGAGGAAGAATAACAGTTTTAGCAGAGTGAGGAAGAATAACAGTCTTAACAGAGAAAGGAAGAATAACATTCTTAACAGAGAAGGGAAGAATAACAGTCTAAACAGTATAGTGTGAGGAAGAATAACAGTCTAAACAGTATAGTGTGAGGAAGAATAACAGTCTTTATCAAAGGACAATATCTTTGTCACAGACCATGTCTCAACAACTTCAATTTAAAAGAGGTAAATCTTTTTATAATATTTATCAAGATATTAAAAAATTAAAATTAAAGGTGTTAAAGGAAATGTTTGGATGAAAACTGTGTAGTCTATCAAGGGGAGCCACTTGATTCAAATTGTATGAACCAAGCAATACTGACTGGGCATGGCTTAAATGGATAGGTTATATACCAATAGTGTATTCAAGAAAAGGCAATAGTGATACTAATCTAATCAACGTATCTATATAAATTCTAAGATGTCAAAGATAAATGATGAGTTACATGACCTGAAGTTATGCTTGCCCTACAAGTATTTATCAGCCATGCCTAATCAGGTTATAAGTCATAACCAATACAAACATAAACAGAATATAAAGAAAACAAAATTAAAGCAACTATCACATGTTAGTGCAATAAAACCATTAACTCAACAAATTACCCATTATGTCACAAAGCATGCACCTGAATCTGTAAATAAAATGGTGGCAATACAGATAATAGTTTGTTTTCTTAGATCATAATTAAAAACATGCCTTTTATTACTTACAATAAGATATGTTTTTTTGCTCATTGTTGAAAGTCTTATTTTGACGTTTAGTTGTTTAAATCTTTATATCCTTCGTTTGTGGATACTTGTCTAAATTGTAATCATACCACATTGAAAGAGTTGTTGTTTTGTTCATTGAATGGGGTTTCTAAAATATTTTCAAAGTATCATTTTCATTTATTTAGAAAACATCAATACAATTTGGCCTAATATCTTTAGTTAGTGACGCACCAAAGAATACATTAACCTTTTGACCAACTTGTTCATTTGATCTATATCACCAAGTGATGGCAATACCTAATTGGATGATAATTTGAAAATCAAATATTGTGATTGCTTTTTGTAATCATCTCAATGGACAATTGTCACATGGACTTTTTCTTGACTATCAATGTTGAGACATTTAATACATAGACATAAACTAGATATGTTTGTATAACAGGCTAAACTCTACAAACTGAAAGGGGATAATTACCTATAAGTCACCATTAACCAGACCACAAAACACTGCTATAATAGTTATTATTTGAAACAAAGAATCTTTTTATAAAAGTATATATTCAGTAAGTTATTCCCAAAACAAACATAAACTGCCGGTTTTATAACACTAAGGCAATAATAGTTTGTGTGCAAACATTTTGAATATTCATGCTAATTTGAGAGTTAATTGTATTTTAAGGAATAAATCCATCTTTACTCTAGGAAGTGGTGGACAAAAAAAACTTGTTTATTTGTTGAAAACTAATTTACCAAGCTGATTACCCGGTATACACTGTGTCATAATGTTACCTGAACATAATAAATCCCTCTTGTTCTGGCATACAGCATAAGAAAGGAAAAATCCAGGTTTTGTTTTGTCCTCCATCTGTCAATATAAAAAGTTGAATATCATGGTGACATAGAGAAGATTTTATTCTTCAAGAATATCTTTTTAACAGTCAAACCTTTTCCGATATATTTTGTACTTATGTTGTGCAGTGTCCCAGGTTAGAAGGAAGGTTGATTGTTCACAAACATGTTAAACCCCCATCACATTCTTTATGTATCTGTACACAAGTCAGGAGCCTGTAACTCAGTGGTTGGCATTAACTGCTGTGTATCTGTACACAAGTCAGGAGCCTGTAACTCAGTGGTTGGCATTAACTGCTGTGTATCTGTACACAAGTCAGGAGCCTGTAACTCAGTGGTTGGCATTAACTGCTGTGTATCTGTACACAAGTCAGGAGCCTGTAACTCAGTGGTTGGCATTAACTGCTGTGTATCTGTACACAAGTCAGGAGCCTGTAACTCAGTGGTTGGCATTAACTGCTGTGTATCTGTACACAAGTCAGGAGCCTGTAACTCAGTGGTTGGCATTAACGGCTGTGTATCTGTACACAAGTCAGGAGCCTGTAACTCAGTGGTTGGCATTAACTGCTGTGTATCTGTACACAAGTCAGGAGCCTGTAACTCAGTGGTTGGCATTAACTGCTGTGTATCTGTACACAAGTCAGGAGCCTGTAACTCAGTGGTTGGCATTGACTGCTGTGTATCTGTACACAAGTCAGGAGCCTGTAACTCAGTGGTTGGCATTGACTGCTGTGTATCTGTACACAAGTCAGGAGCCTGTAACTCAGTGGTTGGCATTAACGGCTGTGTATCTGTACACAAGTCAGGAGCCTGTAACTCAGTGGTTGGCATTAACGGCTGTGTATCTGTACACAAGTCAGGAGCCTGTAACTCAGTGGTTGGCATTAACGGCTGTGTATCTGTACACAAGTCAGGAGCCTGTAACTCAGTGGTTGGCATTAACTGCTGTGTATCTGTACACAAGTCAGGAGCCTGTAACTCAGTGGTTGGCATTAACTGCTGTGTATCTGTACACAAGTCAGGAGCCTGTAACTCAGTGGTTGGCATTAACTGCTGTGTATCTGTACACAAGTCAGGAGCCTGTAACTCAGTGGTTGGCATTGACTGCTGTGTATCTGTACACAAGTCAGGAGCCTGTAACTCAGTGGTTGGCATTGACTGCTGTGTATCTGTACACAAGTCAGGTGCCTGTAACTCAGTGGTTGGCATTGACTGCTGTGTATCTGTACACAAGTCAGGTGCCTGTAACTCAGTGGTTGGCATTGACTGCTGTGTATCTGTACACAAGTCAGGTGCCTGTAACTCAGTGGTTGGCATTAACTGCTGTGTATCTGTACACAAGTCAGGAGCCTGTAACTCAGTGGTTGGCATTGACTGCTGTGTATCTGTGCACAAGTCAGGAGCCTGTAACTCAGTGGTTGGCATTGACTGCTGTGTATCTGTACACAAGTCAGGTGCCTGTAACTCAGTGGTTGGCATTGACTGCTGTGTATCTGTACACAAGTCAGGAGCCTGTAACTCAGTGGTTGGCATTAACTGCTGTGTATCTGTACACAAGTCAGGAGCCTGTAACTCAGTGGTTGGCATTAACTGCTGTCATAGGGTTTTTGTTTAGTTTATTAATTAGCATAAATTAGGCTGCAGGTTTTATTGTTTATGTTTAATATAGCTTATAATAGGTATTGGTTTTGTTAATTGATGAAGGCCATATGGTGAGCTTTAGTTGCTTACTTCAATGTCTTTTGAAATCAGTGGATATAGCTGTCACATTGGCATCTTAAAATTTGTATTTGGTACAATAAACTAAACATCCCCATTTAATTTGCATACAGAACTGTTCTTTTTCTTGTACATGAATGTCTTGTTTTCAATGAATGGATTTGGGACTGTACCTAAGAGAAATGCTTACTTTACCCTCTCCTTTGTATCACCATAAGTTAATGGTATATCATTTAGATTAGGATAAAAGTCTTCTGATGGAGATATAACTTCAATTAATCCGGACTCAACTTGCTTTGGAAAACTGAAGAAAAAAAACATGTTTATACATAAATCATTTTCATAATTTGATAATTTTTTATTTATGGTTTTCACAATGTTTCTGAAAAAAAATTTAGAAAAATCTACACATCATTCTTATAAACAATGTTTTGACATGTACACATAAACTTAAGAGAGAGATCAACAACACTTATTATGTTTGTATAATGAAAATCATCATAAAAGCACTCACACTAATAAAATCATGTAATTCATCAGTACCTCACTACAGTACATGAATTTAACAGAAAAAACAAGGTGTCTATAGTACACAGATGCACTTGCACTATCATTTTCTATGTTCAGTGGAAAATTGGGGTTAAAACGCTAATTTGGCATAAAAATTAGAAAGATCATTTCATATGGAACATTTTTCAAGTTGATTGGACCTCAACTTCATCAAAAACGACCTTGATCAAAAACTTTAACCTGAAGCGAGAAAGACAGACCAACAAATGGATGGACGGATGAACGAACTAAGCACAGACCACATAACATAATGCCTGGCATACATAAAAGTGGCATAATAAAATGAACCATAATAATTTTTAAACAAGATTGCACATGCTGAAATATCTTGTCTGTTTTAATTAAGATTGAATTCATGTTGAAAATCTGTAATATGAAGGTTTTACTACATTTATCACATAATCTTAACATCATCAATGATGCATTAAGATAGTCAAATAAACATTGCCAGACAGACAAGTAAACCTAACAATCATTCCATATACAAAATATAGTTATCATGTTGCTTATAACACCTGAGAAACAGAACAAACCACAAAAACTTATCATTGTCCATTTAGATAGCCATTAATTAGAGGTCAAAGTGTAAAGAGAGAGTCATATTTCTTGCACGTAAAAGACACCCTTGTAGATTTCAAAAAAGAGCAGGCTAATGCTGCTAAAAGGCAGCACTTGCACCTGCAAAGTAGCTAGGGATTAATATAAGTTGCAATAACTTGTTTCCCAATTCACTATAAATAAATATGTTTAAACTAAATATAGCTGTCCTTTCGCTTATAGTATCAGAGATACAGACTTGACCATGTTAACTTAACCTTGATCACTGTGAAGATTTAATGACACAAATGTAGACTCTGCAAGGAACCCAAATACCAAATATAGGTTATCCTATTACTCATTAACATAGAGTATTTCACTTTATGAAAGGAGTCATTTTTTCAAGCAGTCACTGAACCATGCAAATAAGGTCATGGACAATACCCATATGCCAGTTGGACCCTTTATACAAACTTTGAAACATTCTTTTTTTCTTACTTCTGAAATATAAAGCTTTATACAAAATATGCAGCTGCCAGATAGATAAACCCTGAAATCTGCACAAATAGTCATTTTAGACATGAACCAGGTGCTCCACAGGGCGCAGCTTTATACGACCGCAGAGGTCGATCCCTGAACAGTTGGGGCAGGTATGGACAAAACATTTAAGCGTGATACAGCTCTGAATTTGGATTGTGATCAAATTTTTGACATTATATGTTTTTTTTTACACAAAACAAATGTCAAGATTTTACAAATCAATTAAAGATTTCTTCTTCAAACTTATTTAAATCTAAAATTAAATAGTTGACACAGCATAGGTTTCTGACACAGAATGAATGTGGTCTAATGAACTTAAAATTTTTTTTGCCTTTGAGCAATTCATTATGCTGTTGAATATTAATCCTGTCAAAAAAATGTTTGAAGAAATTTTCTTTTTATTTATGAAATCTGAAATGAGAACAAGTATGGACACAACTTTTTAGTTTGATACAGCTATAAATGTGGATTGTGATTAAATAGTTGACACAACATAGGTTTATGTCACATTATGAATTTGGTTTAAGAAATGAAATTAGAATTTAAAGTTTTTAAATTTAATATTAAACTATTATGGTTCAATATCCAAAATGTATATAGTCATGTCTGGCAAATGTCCAACATACATTATCTAAAAACAGCTTCATCAGCAACATTTTATATTGGCAAATTCCCAATGAAGTTATTTACATTAAGTTATTGGCAAATAAAAATAGAAAATGACATCATAGTCATGTCTGGCAAATTTCCAACACATATAATCAACTACTATTCTATACAAAGAAAGATAACTCCAATTGAAAATTAATTGCTATTGCACAATATTGTGCAATTAGATATTTCTTGCTATTGCACAATACTTGATATGGAATCCTGATTTGGACCAACTTGAAAACTGGGCCCATAATCGAAAATCAAAGTACATGTTTAGATAAAGCATATCAAATAAGCCCAAGAATTTAATTTTTGTTAAAATCAAACTTAGTTTAATTTTGGACCCTTTGGACCTTAATGTAGACCAATTTGAAAACTGGACCAAAAATTAAGAATCTACATACACAGTTAGATTTGGCATATCAAAGAACCCATTTATTCAATTTTTGATGAAATCAAACAAAGTTTAATTTTGGACCCTTTGGGTCCCTTATTCCTAAACTGTTGGGACCAAAACTCCCAAAATCAAACCCAACCTTCCTTTTATGGTCATAAACCTTGTGTTTAAATTTCATAGATTTCTATTTACTTATACTAAAGTTATGGTGGAAAAACCAAAAATAATGCTTATTTGGGCCCCTTTTTGGCCCATAATTCATAAACTGTTGTTACCTCAACTCCAAAAATCAATCTTAACCTTCCTTTTGTGGTCATAAACCTTGTGTCAAAATTTCATAGATTTCTATTCACTTAAACTAAAGTTATAGTGCGAAAACCAAGAAAATGCTTATTTGGGCCCTTTTTGGCCCCTAATTCCTAAAATGTTGGGACCAAAACTCCCAAAATCAATCCCAACCTTCCTTTTGTGGTCATAAACCTTGTGTTAAAATTTCATTTATTTCTATTCACTTTTACTAAAGTTAGAGTGCGAAAACTAAAAGTATTCGGACGACGACGACGACGACGACGACGCCAACGTGATAGCAATATACGACCAAAAAATCAAAATTTTTGCGGTCGTATAAAAATGTTTAAATGAGTGTTTTTCAGTTGGTATTCATGCTCAATTACTACTGTTTGGGAAAAAGGTGTATTTTTGGGAATAATTTTAAGTCATTTTTTTCAAATTGGGATTTTTCTCCAGGGGAAAAAGTCTTTATTCTCTGGTAATTTAAGGCAAACAATTAATCACTGGATAATATATATGTCTCACAAAAGTGGAAAATGAGACAAAAAAACTCATTGAATGAAAAAGCAATCATTGGACCCTGCAAATGAAACAAGGCTTGAAAAAAACTGCACATCATAAGAATGTACACACACTGTGTTTTAACTGTTCCAGATTTTGCCTAGCTGACAATATGGTATGGGTTAGTTGAAAGCCATACAGTTGCTAAAATTGCTTATATCAACATAATTTAAACTAATTTTACCCCACCATCTGGAACGTTCCTAAAATGAGAGTTGCTATTATTGTGACAATGTTCTATTTACATACCTGGTTTGTACTTCCCTCCCAACTGATTCCACATAGTCATTGTTGTATGGCTATAAAAGAAAATAATTAAATAATTCATGTGAGGAATTTTTTTTTTCTCTAACTTAAATTTCAGAATACAACCTTTTCAATTGTAAGACATATACACCTTACAATTATTCCATACACAAAATATAGTTGTCAGCCAGACCTATGGTCAATGGGGATTGAAAAACTGACCAAAACATAATCAAAGAGCTGATTGCTCTGAGGTAGAAGATGCATAAAAGGTAACTTGAATTACCATAAAAGCAGCCCCACCAACTCTGCCTGCTTTGTCCCATTATTGCTTTTGAAGTATTCATTTTCTTCCAAAAATAAAAATCTTTAATAAAACTCAACCAAATCTCACTTCATAAAAATTTGAAAATACTGTTGATTCTAAATAAATATTGTATAACTAAATTCCATACATTTATTCATCTCAGCATGGCCATCTTGATGCAATGCAAGCAATTACAACAGTAATTGATTTGGTTTCACTTGAAAGTTTTCTATCACTTTCAAAAGAAATCTGGCCACCAAGATTTTAGTCAAACAACATTATAAACATATAAATGTATCCAATGCAGATATGTGTCAGGCCAATTGGGTTTTGAGCAATTGTAAGCAATTCAAACTTGTTCCTTAGACGAGCATAGTTGTTAAATTCCACTTATAAAACTTTGAAACGTAAGGCAATAAAAGCAATCATTGGGGACATTCTGACAATGACCGACATAAAAACCAAGTACTTTTGAAATGGTCAACTGACATTAGTTTGTTTATTAATATTTCTGTCAACTGACGGTGCATCCTTTGATGTGTAACACACCAGCAGATTCATGTGTGTGCTTGACTCTTTATTATCACAATAACATACTGAAATATTCTAACTTTCATTTTAAACAAGAATGTGTCCATAGTACAAAGATGCCCCACTTGCACTATCATTTTCTATGTTCAGTGGACCGTGAAATTAGAATAAAATCTCTAATTTGGAATTAAAATTAGAAAGATTATATCATAGGGAACATGTGTTCTAAGTTTCAAGTTAATGTAACTTTAACTTCATAAAAAACTACCTTGACCAAAAACTTTAACCTGAACTTCGCACTATCATTTTCTATGTTCAGTGGACCATGAAATTGGGGTCAAATCTATAATTTGGAACTAAAATTAGAAAGATCATATCATGGGGAACATGTGTACTAAGTTTCAAGTTGATTGGACTTAAAATTTCTTCAAAAACTACCTTGACCAAAAACTTTAACCTGAAGCGAACAGACGCACGGACGGACGAAGGGACGCACAGACCAGAAAACATAATGCCCCTTTACTATCGTAGGTGGGGCATAAAAACACATTTAAAATGTTGTCTAAAACCGGAATATGACTTGAATGCATTTAAGATCTGAACACAGACGGAAAAACTAAATCAGTGTATTTTTTCAAGCATCATTGTAGATACTTTAACACAGGATGGATTGTATGAATAAATGACAGTTTTGTAATCATCATTTTGAAACTTTCAGATGCACAATTTAATTTCCCAACTGTGCACATGCGTAACCAACATGGTATAGATTAACCTGAATAATCCTGTTGCTTTATTCCTATTATTCCAATTATTACAACAAACAGTGAGAATTATTTTTATGACCTATTAATGCTCGAAAACAAGCCATCAACTTTTAATTATTTCCACGAATTTTCATGAATTTTGAGAATTTATACCATATAGATATCTGAATAAGTTTTTTAAACTTTAATACCAATAATGTTAATTTTTTTTAACAAAAGAAAGGATGTATAATACATCCTTGATAAAAGTAAGGAGAAGGAACCCAGGGGGACAAACTCTATGGGCAAAAGAAATCAGGGCGAACAGACCCAGGGGGAACATGTAATCAGGGCGACCCGACACGCATGCATACTACCATATCTACTTTAAAACATTTTGTTACAAGTAAACAAAAAAATGTTTTTGTAAGATGAGATGAAATCTTATAATTTACAGAAATAAAAGGGTTGATATTAATACATTTAAACTTTAGAAATTATACACTGGCAATAGTGAGTTTTTTCAAACCTAACTAATATAAATGATGCAGATGCTAAGATAATGTGCAAACATTAGGGTCAAGATATGGCACAGAAGAAATTGTAAAGCACAGAAAAGGATATGGCAACACTCCTGGTAAATTTTCAGCCCCCAATATAGGTCTTCAGAAAACTTGAAAGTCATTTTCCACCAAAAACTTAATATTGTCCAATTAACTTTGAAAATGTGGTCAAGTCCGATGATTGCAAGAAATACATGTACACCTAATAATTATTTTATAAACCAAATACAGCTTACCTACATGTATTACTTTAAGTAATTGAAACACAGATCAAACACAAACCTTAACATAAGCCAATCAATCATGAAAATGAGGTCAAGGCCAGATGCTGCTGGCTAGTCAGACATGTACAACTTACCATCAAATATACACCAGTAAAGGATTGACTGAAATCAAATGCCTAACCAAAGTGACACAGGACCATTTACTTTTTTTTATCTTCCTCACCTCTGCTATAGATACAATAATAAGACAATCCCTTTTCTCCTGTGTAATCAGACCATTAACTAATGTTCTTACCTCTGCTATGAACACAATTAAAAGACAATCCCTTTTCTCCGGTGCAGTCAGACCATTAACTAATGTTCTTACCTCTGCTATGAAAACAATTAAAGGACAATCCCTTTTCTCCTGTGCAATCAGACAATTAACTAATGTCCTTACCTCTGCTATAAACACAAAATAAGACAATCCCTTTTCTCCTGTGAAGTCAGACCATTAACTAAAGTCCTAACCTCTGCTAAGAATACAATAAGACAATCCCTTTTCTCCTGTGCAGTCACACCTATAACTAATGTCCTTATCTCTGCTATGAACACAATAATAAGACAATCCCTTTTCTCCTGTAGAGTCAGACCTATAACTAATGTCCTTACCTCTGCTATGAATACAATAATAAGACAATTCCTTTTTTCCTGTGTAGTCAGACCATTAACTAATGTCCTTACCTCTGCTATAAACACAATAATAAGACAATCCCTTTTCTCCTGTGCAGTCAGACCATTAACTAAGGCCAACTACAATTAATTAGTAGATTTTCAACCAAATTTTTGAAAAAAATGGGGCGGGTGGGAGTACTTTATTTTTCATCTTTTATTTCTTATGAAACTTTCATGTGACGTGTTCTTAATGTTTGCATGCATTACCATTACATTTGCGCACAGCTTTTGATTACATTTGCGCGCATTTTTTTGACAGGTTTAGTCCTGGTATCTATGATGAGTTTATTTACCTGAGTTTACCTGTAAAATGAATGTGAGCAAATGTAATCAAAAGCTGCACGCAAACGTAAAACAATTTAATCCCCAAATGCGCGTAAACGTTGTGCGCCCTTTGCACCTGTTATAATAAACTTATATCATGTATAAACTTGTGTAAGGACTGGTAAATATTTTTTTTTAAATCTTGAATAGATATCTCTGGTTCTACATGTTATTGCTGCTTTAAAAATTTTTTTTAGTAATTAGGACAGAGGGTGTTCGCTGATTGTCAACATAAAATAATAGCATTGGGTAAATCTAAGTGTATGTTTGCCAACTTTTTGAACTCAATATACTGTCATAAATTTAACAAGTTTGTGCTTGTGTCAATTTCTTTTAAGAGTCATCATAACAAATGGACAAATATGGCCATATTTTCACCTAAAAAAAACTACTCTGTGTACAGACTTACCTGTGCTGTTTAGAAAGTTTTAAGGTGAGCATCCACTAGATATATAAAAGTTAAATGAATTTTGCGTTGCAGAAAGATAAAATCTTTCTTGGTTTTTGATGGGCATTTTTTTCCCCTTTCTGCAGAAGGTATAAAAATAAACAAACACCTAAATTACTTTGATACTGTCCACTCACTGACTTAGATAAACTCTTTAACTCACCTGTAGTTGTGAAGATACCTCTTGTCCATGTCAATTAAGGACAATCAAAACAATACAAACCGGTTTTTTACCTGAAGGAGCATCTCAAAGTTGTACCACAACTTAGTTAATTTTCACACCTTATACATGAAGGAAAAAAAATCAATGTCCATCAAAATCCAAAAGATATTTTATCTTTCTGAAACACAAAATGTATTTTAACTTTTATATCTAGTGGATGCTAGGCATTAAAACTTTTCCAACTTAACAGGTAATTTAAGTCTGTACTCAATCTAGTAAATGCTAGGCATTAAAACTTTTCCAACTTAACAGGTAATTTAAGTCTGTACTCAGAGTAGATTTTGGCATGTAAATACAGACATATTTGTCCGTTTGTTTATAATGATGAACCTTAATCCACTCATGTTTTTGTGCCAATGTGTACCACAATTCTCGTGCGTTGGATATTATTCACAGTCCTAAATGCCTGATACAAGGTCATTATAGAAAATAGACAATATTTATTATATCAATAGAAACATCCACGGTTTTCTAATCACAGAAATTCGTGTCATTGCATTTAACCATTTGCGTTCTTGGACACAGCCATTACTTGTAGCCTGGATATTTCCTGCAATTCTCTTAATCAATCTCTATTCTTGATAGATGATATTTTCACCATAGAGCAGTAGAATAATTTTAAATTACTCGAAGAAATACAAAAACCGAAATTTAAAACAGGAAGTTTGAAATGAAACGAAATATTTGATGGTTACCGGAAACGGAAATGAAACAAAATCCGTAAATCGTAACTTTTTTAACAAAAAAAAAAATTCGGGCGGGACAATTTCAGAGGGGCGGGTGGGGATGAAAATCTATCAATTAATTTTAATTGGCCTAATGTCCTAACCTCTGCTATGAATACAATAATAAGACAATCCCTTTTCTCCTGTGCAGTCAGACCTATAACTAATGTCCTTACCTCTGCTATGAATACAATAATAAGACAATCTCTTTTCTCCTGTGAAGTCAGACCATTAACTAAGGTCCTTACCTCTGCTATAAACAAAATAATAAGACAATCCCTTTTCTCCTGCGAAGTCAGACCATTAATTAACGTCCTTACCACTGCTATGAATACAATAATCAGATAATCCCTTTTCTCATGCGAAGTCAGACCATTAACTAAAGTCCTTACCTCTGCTATGAATACAATAATAAGACACTCCCTTTTCTCCTGTAGAGTCAGACCATTAACTAACGTCCTTACCTCTGCTATGAATACAATAATAAGACACTCCCTTTTCTCCTGTAGAGTCAGACCATTAACTAACGTCCTTACCTCTGCTATAAACACAATAAAAAGACAATCCCTTTTCTCCTTTGCAGTCAGACCATTAACTAATGTCCTTACCTCTGCTATGAATACAATAATAAGACACTCCCTTTTCTCCTGTAGAGTCAGACCATTAACTAACGTCCTTACCTCTGCTATGAATACAATAATAAGACACTCCCTTTTCTCCTGTGCAGTCAGACCATTAACTAACGTCCTTACCTCTGCTATGAATACAATAATAAGACACTCCCTTTTCTCCTGTAGAGTCAGACCATTAACTAACGTCCTTACCTCTGCTATAAACACAATAATAAGACAATCCCTTTTCTCCTGTTCAGTCAGACCATTAACTAATGTCCTTACCTCTGCTATGAATACAATAATAAGACAATCCCTTTTCTCCTGTGCAGTCAGACCATTAACTAATGTCCTTACCTCTGCTATGAATACAATAATAAGACACTCCCTTTTCTCCTGTAGAGTCAGACCATTAACTAACGTCCTTACCTCTGCTATAAACACAATAATAAGACAATCCCTTTTCTCCTGTTCAGTCAGACCATTAACTAATGTCCTTACCTCTGCTATGAATACAATAATAAGACAATCCCTTTTCTCCTGTGCAGTCAGACCATTAACTAATGTCCTTACCTCTGCTATGAATACAATATAAGACAATCCCTTTTCTCCTGTGCAGTCAGACCTATAAAAAAATGTCCTTACCTCTGCTATGAATACAATAATAAGACAATCCCTTTTCTCCTGTGCAGTCAGACCTATAACTAAGGTCCTTACCTCTGCTATGAATACAATAAGAAGACAATCCCTTTTCTCTGTGCAGTCAGACCTATAACTAATGTCCTTACCTCTGCTATAAACACAATAATAAGACAATCTCTTTTCTCCTATGAAGTCAGACCATTAACTAATGTCCTTACCTCTGCTATGAACACAATAATAAGACAATCCCTTTTCTCCTGTGCAGTCAGACCTATAACTAAGGTCCTTACCTCTGCTATGAATACAATAATAAGACAATCCCTTTTCTCTGTGCAGTCAGACCTATAACTAATGTCCTTACCTCTGCTATAAACACAATAATAAGACAATCTCTTTTCTCCTGTGAAGTCAGACCATTAACTAACGTCCTTACCTCTGCTATAAACACAATAATAAGACAATCCCTTTTCTCCTGTGAAGTCAGACCATTAACTAATGTCCTTACCTCTGCTATGAATACAATATAAGACAATCCCTTTTCTCCTGTGCAGTCAGACCTATAACTAAGGTCCTTACCTCTGCTATGAATACAATATAAGACAATCCCTTTTCTCCTGTGCAGTCAGACCTATAAAAAAATGTCCTTACCTCTGCTATGAACACAATAATAAGACAATCCCTTTTCTCCTGCGAAGTCAGACCTATAACTAACGTCCTTACCTCTGCTATGAATACAATAATAAGACAATCCCTTTTCTCCTGTGCAGTCAGACCTATAACTAATGTCCTTACCTCTGCTATGAATACAATATAAGACAATCCCTTTTCTCCTGTGCAGTCAGACCATTAACTAACGTCCTTACCTCTGCTATGAACACAATAATAAGACAATCCCTTTTCTCCTGTTCAGTCAGACCATTAACTAATGTCCTTACCTCTGCTATGAATACAATATAAGACAATCCCTTTTCTCCTGTGCAGTAAGACCTATAAAAAAATGTCCTTACCTCTGCTATGAATACAATAATAAGACAATCCCTTTTCTCCTGTAGAGTCAGACCTATAACTAATGTCCTTACCTCTGCTATGAATACAATATAAGACAATCCCTTTTCTCCTGTGCAGTCAGACCTATAAAAAAATGTCCTTACCTCTGCTATGAATACAATAATAAGACAATCCCTTTTCTCCTGTAGAGTCAGACCATTAACTAATGTCCTTACCTCTGCTATGAATACAATATAAGACAATCCCTTTTCTCCTGTGCAGTCAGACCTATAAAAAAATGTCCTTACCTCTGCTATGAATACAATAATAAGACAATCCCTTTTCTCCTGTAGAGTCAGACCTATAAAAAAATGTCCTTACCTCTGCTATGAATACAATAATAAGACAATCCCTTTTCTCCTGTGCAGTCAGACCTATAAAAAAATGTCCTTACCTCTGCTATGAACACAATAATAAGACAATCCCTTTTCTCCTGTTCAGTCAGACCTATAACTAAGGTTCTAACCTCTGCTATGAATACAATAATAAGACAATCCCTTTTCTCCTGTGCAGTCAGACCTATAAAAAATGTCCTTACCTCTGCTATGAATACAATAATAAGACAATCCCTTTTCTCCTGTGCAGTCAGACCTATAACTAAGGTCCTT
The DNA here is from genome assembly GCF_965363235.1 of Mytilus galloprovincialis. Taxonomy (NCBI): domain Eukaryota; kingdom Metazoa; phylum Mollusca; class Bivalvia; order Mytilida; family Mytilidae; genus Mytilus; species Mytilus galloprovincialis. The sequence goes on along the minus strand of NC_134845.1, from coordinate 72,919,927 downwards.
ACCTCTGCTATGAATACAATAATAAGACAATCCCTTTTTTCCTGTGCAGTCAGACCATTAACTAAAGTCCTTACCACTGCTATGAATACAATAATCAGATAATCCCTTTTCTCCTGTTCAGTCAGACCTATAACTAAGGTTCTTACCTCTGCTATGAATACAATAATAAGACAATCCCTTTTCTCCTGTGCAGTCAGACCTATAAAAAAATGTCCTTACCTCTGCTATGAACACAATAATAAGACAATCCCTTTTCTCCTGTTCAGTCAGACCTATAACTAAGGTCCTTACCTCTGCTATGAACACAATAATAAGACAATCCCTTTTCTCCTGTTCAGTCAGACCATTAACTAATGTCCTTACCTCTGCTATGAATACAATATAAGACAATCTCTTTTCTCCTGTGTAGTCAGACCATTAACTAAGGTCCTTACCACTGCTATGAATACAATAATCAGATAATCCCTTTTCTCATGCGAAGTCAGACCTTTAACTCAAGTCCTTACCTCTGCTATGAACACAATAATACAACAATTCCTTTTTTCCTGTGTAGTCAGACCATTAACTAATATCCTTACCTCTGCTATAAACACAATAATCAGACAATCCCTTTTCTCCTGTGCAGTCAGACCTATAACTAATGTCCTTACCTCTGCTAGAAACACAATAATAAGACAATCCCTTTTCTCCTGTGCAGTCAGACCTATAACTAATGTCCTTACCTCTGCTAGAAACACAATAATAAGACAATCCCTTTTCTCCTGCGAAGTCAGACCATTAACTAAAGTCCTTACCACTGCTATGAATACAATAATAAGACAATCCCTTTTCTCCTGTGCAGTCAGACTTATAACTAATGTTCTTACCTCTGCTATGAATACAATAATAAGACACTCCCTTTTCTCCTGCCAAGTCAGACCATTAACTAAGGTCCTTACCTCTGCTATAAACACAATAATAAGACACTCCCTTTTCTCCTGTGCAGTCAGACCATTAACTAAAGACTTCAGTGTATTACTGAGGTAACTGATTTTTTCTCTTTTGATTGTTGGTATGCCAATAACAATGGAAGCTGAAATTAAAGAAAAGTATAAGTAAAACTTAATGAATAAAAGGAATGAGTGCTGTTACCAGTAAAAATAAATAACAAGATTAAAAACTTTTATCATTTCTATCTACATTGCACCTCCAAATTTATCATCTCTTAATACTTTTGAAAGTGAAAAGTAACATTGTTTATTTTTATATAATTAGGGATAGGATAGTTCATACCATAATAGTAAATGAAGAACAATCTTTTTCTGTGGTCTGTTGACAAATAACCATTTCTAATCCGTCTAATATTATCTTTAGCCAAGAATGGAATAAAGTAACAAACTAACACAATTTTACCAGTTTTATTTTATTCTGAAGTACATGTGATCTAAGAAAACATGGGAATATAAATAAAAGTAAGAGTATTGCTGAGAAAAATTTCTGAAATAAATAGAGAATGTGTCCAAAGACAGATGATGCCCCCACTAGCATATAACATTATAAAGGGACATAACTCCAGAACTGTAAAAGTGAAGCTGCCAAAACTTGAACTTAAACTGAGTTTAGTGGTAATAAGTACTTTATATACATTTCATTAAATTTAATTGAGACAAACTTAAGTTAGGAGAACAGAAACAAAAAAAAAACTCAGCAATTTTTCCATTTACATAGGGGCATAACCCTAGAATGGTAATTAAAGTGATTTGTTGTAAGCACTGAATGGTAAAGATTGATTTAATTTATCATTGGTTGTAGTTGATTCAACTACCATTCTGGACAAAGAAAGATTACTCCAGTTTTCAAAGAAGATTTTAAAACGTATTTATTGTAGTTGATTCAACTATAAATAAAGGCAACAGTAGTATACCGCTGTTCAAAACTCATAAATCCATGGACAAAAAACAAAATCGGGATAACAAACTAAAACCGAGGGAAACGCATTAAATATAAGAGGAGAACAACGACATAACACTAAAATGTAACACACATAGACAAAATCCCACGAGAATAACAAATATAACATATATATATAACATCAATCATGGGCAAAGGAAGATAACTCCAATTTAAAAAAAAATGACTGATTTACATAATTGAAATTTTTCAGCAATTTTTCCATTTGTAAAGTGCATAACTCTAGAACAGTAAAAGAGACAGCACCAAAATTCAAACTTGATCTGTATATTGTAGTAATAAGCCTTGTGTGCAAGCTTCATAACATTTGGTTGAGGCAACCAAAATTTTAGCACTTTTTCCATTTGAAAAGGGGCATAAATCAAAAGGTTTATATATCATTCATACATAGTAACAATCTTCAAGAAGATTTTATTACCTTACTACTAAGTAAGTCTATAGCAGTAATAACTAATACTAACTTGTTGCTGTAGTTGGGCCATACACATTGAAAATGTCAGACATTTCATTACCTTTATCTAACAGTAAGAATGAATTATGACTGCTATAGTTCTGACTAAAAACATTCAGAAAATACCACAAATTATTTGTAAACAATAAGAATTTAGCCTAAGATTTCTGGGAAATCCTTTTTTCCTACCACAGCTATATTTTTAAAATAATTTTTGACATTTTGGGAAATCTTCTTACCTCCAAATTTATTTTTTGATAGATGATACTTTGGTTTCAGACTTTCTGGATGCCCAGTAAGATGTGGAAGGTATGTAAAGATGCTTGGTAGATGTAAACTGGTTCCTGACTGGTTTTCTTCTGTTATATTATGTAAATGACCTCTGAAAAGCTCTTGGAGTTCAGAAGACATATAGTCAGATTGAGATCTAAATGAAAATACAGAAAATAAAAGCTATAGAAGTACATGAAATTCTTATACATGGTAAATCAGACTTTGCTTTGGCATGATTAAAACATTTCATTGTAAATCATAACAGCTTAAGGAAATGTACCACTCCTCTATAGGCAGAATATATATGTGAGTTTGATGTTTTCTAGAGTCTAAGTACACAAGCAATAAATAAGTTTCTTTGTGCAGCACAGCAAAAAGTACAATTCTACATTCAGATCTATACCAAAATATTTCACATCTTTTATCTGTATCTAGTCATTGCATAAGGTGATGTTTTCTCTGACTGTTTATGACATCTTTACCCTAAATTCAATGGATGTTGGATGTGCCCTGATTTATATTTCAGTCTACGATGCATGATTTTTTTCATGAGTTGTTACTGGCTTTGAACTAGCTATCAGTAACTGCAAACATGTACTCTCAGATCCGTCCTAAGTGTCTTCCTGTTGTGTGCAAGTATAAGTACCCGTCCACATCCAATCTGTGTTTTTGTTTCTATTGGTAATACATCTCATGAGTTAAGCATTTTTCAACTGATTTTTATATTTTTTTCTTATGTTGTACTGGTATTATGCAAACGTGTCTATATATAGCTAACATTAGGGGGAGGGTTTGGCGCCAACAAACTAGTTTTATCCTACCACATTCAGTAGGTGCCAGTTCCAAGTCAGGGGCCTGTAATTCAGTGGTTGTCGTTTGTTGCTTTGTAACAATAAAATTGAGAATGGAAATGGGGAATGTGCCAAAGAGACAACAACCCGACCATAGAAAAAAACAACAGCAGAAGGTCACCAACAGGTCTTCAATGTAGCGAGAAATTCCCGCACCCGGAGGCGTCCTTCAACTGGCCCCTAAACAAATATATACTAGTTCAGTGATAATGAACGCCATACTAATTTCCAAATTGTACACAAGAAACTAAAATTAAAATAATACAAGACTAACAAAGGCCAGAGGCTCCTGACTTGGGACAGGCGCAAAAATGCGGCGGGGTTAAACATGTTTGTGAGATCTCAACTCTCCCCCTATACCTCTAGCCAATGTAGAAAAGTAAACGCATAACAATACGCACATTAAAATTCAGTTCAAGAGAAGTCCGAGTCTGATATCAGAAGATGTAACCAAAGAAAATAAACAAAATGACAATAATACATAAATAACAACAGACTACTAGCAGTTAACTGACATGCCAGCTCCAGACTTCAATTAAACTGACTGAAGATTATGATTTCATCATATGAACATCAGGCACAATCCTTCCCGTTAGGGGTTTAGTATCATACCATCATAACATATATGAGAAGAACATAACCCGTGTCATGACAACAACTGGTTTTTGAATAAATGTGTTTAGTTCCGATGCAAAGACCCTATAAGTGAATCAATATTAACGCCAAAATATGCAATCTTTAATGACCTGACAACAGTATCGTAACTATATCCCTTCTTAATAAGTCTATTCAAAGGTTTTGTTAGTTTTTGAGGTGAATACTGACACCTTTGTGCTTTATAAAGAATATTTCCATAAAAAATTGGATGTGAAATACCTGAACGTATAAGAAGTCTGCATGTTGAGCTATATTTACGAATGATGTCCTTATACCGATGATAAAATTTAGTAAATGTTTTGACTAGTTTGTGATATTGAAAACCCTGGTGTAATAATTTTTCAGTAATACATAAATTTCTCTCGTTAAAATCTAAATTTATTTTTCATTCATCATTTTATACATTAATTAGGTTGTTAGTTTTCTAGTTTTCAAGTTTCGCATTGTCATCTTGGGGCTTTTTATATATATATAGCTGACTATGTGTTATGGGCTTTTCTCATTGTTGAAGGCTGTAGGGTGATCATTAGTTGTAAATTTCTGTGTCATTTGGTCTCTTGTGGAGAGTTGTCAATCATATCACATCTTCTGATTTTTATATTCACAAGAATAAATATCTAAACCTTGAAGATGCAGACGATATTTTGAGTCCAGATATACAAAGTAGTCCATCAACGTATAATTTCAATTTTTAAAGCTTTCTCCAGCACAAAAATTATAACAAATTCAAGATGGAACTTATGTTCATTAATATGCTTGACATGGTAATTTGATCTATTTCATATACTGTAAATTCAGAAATGTTTGTCTTGTTTTAATGTTGTGAAAGATGCAACAATATATGTCTTGCAAAAAAACTCTCAATTTAAAAATTTAATAGCATTGTTTGTACACAACATTCACTAAAATAGCAATAAAATAATGTACATAGCCTTGCATTTTGTCATTTGTTGAACCAACACAAAAATAAATGTGCACACAAATTTCTTAATTTTAGAGTATCATATAAATGTGGTTTCGTTTACCCTATAGTCTGTTATTTTGCTTTGACAATGTTAGAGCTCTACGTCTAAAAGTAATAATTATCAAAAACCTATATACAAGTATGTGACAATATCATTGAATTATCTAGTCTCCAATGAGCAACGCTGAGCCTGAATATCTAAGTTGGACCCTAGGGAACTATTACCAGTTAGACAAAGAAATTCTTCTCTGTTTTATAAAAAAATCTGTTGCAGATTTCTGTGATGTAAACTTTTTAATCTCGTCTTGCCGATCATTTTTTCTTCATTACAGTTTGTCTCTCATTTAAAATTTTCAAGACGATGTATTAGCCCAAAACCCTATAATGAACAAGCATTCTTAGAGTATTGCATGGCAATAAATAGTCCGAGATTACTCTGACTTCCAACGGCTGTTTTGCCAGACAAGGCCCCAGCTTGTCTGGCAAAACAGCCGTTGGACGTCAGAGTAATCTCGGACTAGGCAATAAATAGTCCCAGCTACCAATTAAAAATTCATTGTATTGGAACAAACTGCTAACTTGATCTGTAACTTGTAATGGTGTAAACAATACATGTATAACAAATATCAAGTCAATATCTACAAACATGACCGAAAAAATTGTTGAAAACTGACTATTTAAGTGAATTTTCTAAGTCCAAGGACCATAACTCTGCACTTAATCATCAGACTGCATGATCTGTAACTTCTTAGGATAAAACTATATACTAATTATATAAAATCAATATCTTCAAGCATGACGAAATAAATTGTGGAAAACTGATTACTTTGGATTCATGTATTTTCGTTGATACCAATTTTTCAGGGATTGAGGAAAGTTTACACTTTCGTGGATATATGATTTCCTGTTTTTTCAAAAGTCAGCATACAAGCCATTTGATAAATTTCAATTTGTTGAATATTTAAATTCATTGTTAACCTGCAGTACCAATAAAATCTATGAACACACATGATGAAAATTGGTATCCATTGAAAATTAATAAATCCACAGTATTGATCAAAGCAATATCTTCAAGCATGACAAAAAAAATGCAGAAACCTGAATATATGAGTGAATTTTCTAAGTACCATAACTCTGCACATAATCAGCAAACCAGAACAAAATTTGAACTTGATCTGTAACATGTCATAATCATGAAATAAAACAATTTGTTTTATCATGTCACAATACACCAAACATCAAATCAATACATGTATCTTCAAGCCATAATTCCTCTTTGACTTCATCAATGTTCATCAGTAAGGAACTTATAAAATCAAAATTCAGGTCAATAATGAGAATAAGTAGTTGGTTTAAGATTTCTGTTATATTGTCTATATGTAGGTCTGAATTTGATTTAAAAGTGACACAACCCATATTTGAACATTATCTGTGTTTCGTGCACGTGATAATAACTAAATAATCATTGTCTATAAGTTTTATAACATTTGGTTGAGGCAAACTAAAATTAGAGAACAGAAACTAATTTTTAGAAATACATACATGCATAGGTATGGAATGACATAAAGTGGGACAGACTGTTCAACACTTAATTAATGACATGATTTAACAAACGTATGGAATGACATACAGAGAGACAGACTATTCAACACTTAATCAACATTAATGAGCTTGGTTGTACATAAAGTGAGGATTAAGTGAATAGCTCAAAACTTTTCAATCAGTGTCTTTAATCATATTGTACTAACTCCAGTATTTTATCGTGTGTTTTTCTATGTTGTGATGTTATACTATTGTTTCAGAAAAAGGGAGAAAGTTTGGTACCATTAAAAAGTTTAATCCCGCTGCAAATGTTTGCACCTGTCCTAAGTCAGGAATCTGATGTACAATAGTTGTTGTTTGTTTATGTTATTTATTCGTGTTTCTCGTTGCTCGTTTTTTATATAGATTAGACCATTGGTTGGTTTTCCCGTTTGAATGGATTTACACTAGTAATTTTGGGGCCCTTTATAGCTTGTTGTTCGGTGTGTGCTGAATGCTGTACATTGACCTATTATGGTTTACTTTTATAAATTGTTAAATTTGGATGGAGAGTTGTCCCATTGGCACTCACACCACATCTTCCTATATCTATTAAAAAAAAAAAGAAAATGAAAAGACATCCAAATTTTCTAACATCTCATGAATTTTGTCGACTCTAAACCACAATAATATTGTCTTTCTTTAATCGCCCTGTCTGGAAACTATGAGATTAACTGTATTTTAAGAGTTGGCATCATCAATTGAATATTTGACAGTCACAAATGCAGTTTTACAGGTGACCCTTTAAAAATTAGCGGAGCGGAACGAAACTTAAGCTTGACCTATAACTCATCATGGTTAACTCACATATATGCATACCAACAAGAATGTGTCCCAAGTACACGGATGCCCCACTCGCACTATCATTTTCTATGTTCAGTGGACCGTGAAATTAGGGTCAAAACTTTAATTTGGAATTAAAATTAGAAAGATCATACCATAGGGAACATGTGTACTAAGTTTCAAGTTGATTAGACTTCAACTTTTTCAAAAAACTACCTTGACCAAAAACTTTAACCTGAAGCGAACGGATGGACACACAGACGGACGAACAGACGCACGGAGGCACAGACCAGAAAACATCATTATGTTCTGTTGTAGGTGGGGCATAAAAATCAGCCCAATATCTGAAGGTCAATATAAGAAAAAGAGTCAATATAACTGTGATTTTCAACAATTTCTCAAAGTCCAAAGCATGTAATTTCGACAAAAATTAGTGGAGCGGAATAAAACTTTAACTTGATCTGTAACTCATTATAGTTAACTCACATACCAAAAATCAGCCCCATATCTGAAGGCGTTGAGAGAAAAAAAGTCTGTATAACTGTGATTTTCAACAATTTCTCAAAGTCCAAAGCCAGTAATTTCGACAAAAATTAGTGGAGCGGAATGAAACTTTAACTTGATCTGTAACTCATTATGGTTAACTCACATATCAAAAATCAACCCAACATCTGAAGGCGTTTAGAAAAAAAGTCTGTATAACTGTGGGCCAGGTGAGCTAAAAAAAGGTATCCTACAAATAATAATGAATCCACAGTATCAGCCAACAAAGAACATGGCAAATGTGAATTGTAGATTTATGATATTTATATCTTATAAAAAAGAAGATGTGGTATGATTGCCAATGAGACAACAGAACTGTCCACAAGAGACCAAAAATGACACAGACACTAACAACTATAGGTCAATGTATGGCCTTCAACAATGAGCAAAGTCCATACCGCATAGTCAGCTATAAATGGCCCCGATATGACAATATAAAACAATTCAAACGAGAAAACTAACAGCCTTATTTATATAATTTTTTTTACGAAAAACATAATCAAACGACAACCACTGAATTACAGGCTCCTGACTTGGGACAAGCACATATTAATCTATTTTAAACAACATTTGTTTGTTTGTTAGGATTGGTTACCTGTTAACAGTAGAATTCTGTGAGACCATTTGTAGAAAGTAATTGAACTGATTTCTTAGTTTATTTAGATTATCTTGTCTTTCTCTGTTTAATGTATCTGACATCTCCAACTTGTCTTGTAGTTCAGCAAATCTGACCTGAAGTACATGATCATAGTTCCTGTCTGAAAAAAAATATATATTATATTGAAACTGCAATCTACAAGAAAATCTTGATTCAACTAGGAAAGTATGCAACATCGAAATCATTACCAACAGTAGCTAAATTTGAAGTTTATATGTGTTTTGTAGTATTATGCATTGTGTATAAGTTTCATAACATTTGCCTGAGGCAAAATTAAGTTAGAGAACAAAATAAAAATTCTGCAATTTGTCTATTGGTAAAGGGGCATAACTCTAGAACAGTAAAAGTGAGGCCACCAAAATTCCAACTTGATCTATGTTTTGTGGTAATAAGCAATGCAAATAAGTTTCATAAAATTATTTGAGGCAAACAAAATTAAGTTAGAGAACAGAAATAAATATTTCAGCAATGTTTCCATTTATAAAGGTACATCACTCTAGAACAGTAAAAATGAGGCCACCAATATTCAAACTTGATCTGTGTTTTGTGGTAATAATCATTGTGTACAAGTTTCATAACATTTGGTTGAGATAAATTAATAGTTAAAGAACAGAAAGAAAAAATCAGCTTTTGTTCCTTTATAAAGGAGCATTACTCTACAGTCTACACGCACAGACGGACGCACAGACGAACGGAGGCACAGACCAGAAAACATAATGCCCCTCTACTATCATAGGTGGGGCATAAAAATCAGCTTTTGTTCCTTTATAAAGGAGCATTACTCTACACCAGTAAAAGTGAGGACACCAAAATTCAATCTCGATATGTGTTTTGTGTTGTTATAAGCATTGTGTACAAGTTTCATAACATATGCATGAGGCTAACTAAAGTTAAAAAACAGAAACGAAATTCAACAATTTTCCAATATTTAAGGAGCATAACTCTAACAAAGGTAAAAGTGATGCTACTCAAATTCAAACCTGATCTGTATTTTGTAGTAATAAGCATTGTGTATAAGTTTCATAACAATTGGTTGACGCAAACTAAAGTTAAAGAACGCAAACCAATTATGGGCTGTACAGACAGACGTACATGTATGTACAGATGCATGACAAGGGCAAAAACTTAATTTCACCTTCGCTACTTAGAAATAACTATGCTACAGCGGGAGCATAAAAAAAAGATCATACACTACTTTTGTTTTATTTTGTAGCTAGTGCCTGTTAAGGATGTACTTAGGTGAGGTTAGGTGAAAATTAATAAATTAAGAATTTAAAATTGATACTATCAGCTGGTAGAGCATCAATTAAGGATTAAAATAAGCTAAAAATATTGATAGGTCATGGAGCTCTTTTTCGAGATATTTAAGATTTAAAATATGGCGGGAAAAGGATGACTCAGACTTTTACCTTATATTTGCATTGATATTATTGGGTCTCAAAACAAAAGAAAGAAAATCAAGAATTTTCTAAAATTTTGGTAAATGACCTTTCATGCGCTATTAAGTCATATATGAAAAAATAAATGGGTGTTATGGGGCAAAATATTTTACATTGTATTGTATTGAAAAACACCAAGGAGTCCGAACATTTGACACAAATTCCAAAACCTCACCCAAGTACATCCTTAAAGCAGGTTAAGGCCTTGATGTAAATTGTAGGTAGATCTCAACTTTCTAAATCATGTAAATATTTTGATTCTACCCTGTCAGATTTTTAGATTTTCTTTCTCTTCAGCAGTTTTTATACTAATAGACAAAATAAGCATCTTCTTCTAATGCAGAATGATGGATTGATAGTGGCATTCTATTCATATAGTGTCTCAAAGTTATCTGTTACAAGATAATTATCTGTTATTGTAACTGGATAATCAGTAGGACCTGTTAATTATTTATTTTCTGCATTATCTATAGATACTTACTAATTGTCATGAATTGATTTATCATTTCTGCTGATACACATAATTAATCTAGATTCAACAAATGCAAGTTCCATTGGAGCTATTGGTTTTAGGGACCTCTATGTTAGTATTTTCTTTCTATTAATAATTACTCAAAACTAGATTTTTAAAAAGTTAATGAATAATGACAACAAAGGAAGATACTGATTTTGGGAACAGCTCACTTGACCCACAGGTTCAAGTGGGTTTAAAAAAAGATTATACAGGTATTGCTTCTTTACCAAAATATAAATTTGTAAGGTACATGCATTTGTAAAATTTAAAGAACTAGAACAAATTTTTCATTTCATACATTTTCAGATTGTTACTACGTACTTTTTGAAAAAAATAATATGACAACTTACCTTCCTTAGAAAACAAAGCTAGCCAAAACACTGTGCACAACACTAGACCAACTGTAATCAGTATACTCCTCGGTCTTGCCCTCATTATCAAATCTATGTTTACACTCACATACTTTTACTGCAGAAACAAATATTACAAAAATACTTTATTTGAATAAATGTTCATTTCTGAAAAGAGGATATTATATTGGGTGCGTCTAAACACTGCTAAGGAGTCCTTAGTGCACTAAGGACTTATAACATGCCACTAAGGACTAGATGGGGTGCTGTTACATGTAATTTCTTTTCATATTATGGTAGATATTGATATTTAATGCATACATTTAAAATTTTATGGAAAAATAATCATAAATAAACGAGATATTCAACATTATGTAGACATGTGCATGTTTTTCTTTGATATGCCGAAAATCAATGAACCGTTTGACACGTGTCAAATTACACACTGATTACATGGGAATCCTACTATCTGTTGTGTTTAATCGACAAGTTAGGTAAAGTTGGATACTAATAAATGAATTGTTGTTGAAATTTCATTAATATTTTTTTTTCAGAATGAAGAAGTGTTTTCTCAAGTGTACAATGGTGTATTTTGTGTTTATTTCTTGTAAATAATAACTTTGTCATCAGAGCAATATATCTAATGTCGGTTTTTTATTTGATGTTCTGACTGAAATATATATTTTTTTAAATATTTAAATTCACATTTATATATATATATTGAAAGTAGGTGTTGAAGTTTGGATAACCGGCAGAGATGTTTATTGCTTTTTCATTAAACTCATCTTGATCTTGGGCAGTGATAAGTCTGGTAGAACCGAAAATTGAATCTAATATATCGTAGCATAACTTTCGTAATTTTTTAGTGAAACCATTTGTATATACACGCTTCTTTGTCGAAATTAAAATAAAAACGAACACATTCACTTATAAATATATCTATTCCTTTTGTCTTCGTTTCTCTTACATAAATTAAACATTTTAACAAGCTGATCACACTCTTAACTTATTAGTCATTTAGTTGGCGCACATCAAATTGACAAAGTCGGCAAATAGCGTTGTCTGGGAAATAAATAAAACAAAAAACAAAATTATTTGTCCTTTTTAACATTTAATTATAAATATTAAGCATAAATCTTGTTGATACAATTGTTTATTTCTTAAAATAAAAAGATTATGATTGTTTAATCTGTTGTTATGTTATTTGGCACGTGTCATTTGGTTCATTGATTTTCGGCATATCAAAGAAAAACAGGCACGTGCCTAAATAATGTTGAATATCTTGTTTATTTATGATTATCTTTCTATAAAATTTGAAATTTATGCATTAAATATCGATCTCTAACATAATATGTAAAAATAATACACATAACAGCACTCCTTCTAGTCCTTAGTGGCATTGCATAGTCCTTAGTGCACTAAGGAGTCCTTAGCAGTGTATAGATGTACCGCATTATATTTGAATGTAGGACAGAAAGTCACAGGAAAAAAAAGACACAGACAAAAAGTCACAGGACAAAAAGTCACAATTCAGTTTTGAGATTATTTTTCTTCAAACAAGAAAACATTAACTTTAAAACAAAATTTTTATTTTTTCTTAAAGTATTATGTAAACCATATGAAAATTCACCTTGTAATTAAAAATCGGTACATGTACATCTAAACACTGCTAAGGACTCCTTAGTGCACTAAGGACTATACAATGCCACTAAGGACTAGAAGGAGTGTTGTTCATTTATTTCCCGACAAAGTTATTTCCCATAGGTACACGACTTTGATGTGTGCCAAAAAATAAGTTAGAGTGTGGTCAGCTTAGTAAAATGTTTATTCAAGAGACACGAAAACAAAAGGAATAGATATATATTTACAAGTATTTTTTTTTTAATTTTAATTTGGACAAAGATGCGTGTATATATACAAATGGTCCTTGGGGTTTATCAAAGAGAAAGAAGTTGAAAAAAATCATTTCCCGATTTTTAGTCAGATTACAGTGGCGGATCCAGAGGGGGGCGTAGAGGGCATACACCCTCCCTTTGCTTGGACTTTTTTTTTTTTTTTAATTGTAAAATGATTAATCAAAATAGACTTCATGAACTTTGCCATTTCCCGTGTATTTAATTTTTAGGTGACATTTCTTTACTTTTAAAGATATTTTTCGCTGGTATTTATTGAGTATGTCTAAGTCATGTGATTCGCTATAGTGGAGTTGACCAGTGCGTCACTCAGTCATTTTGAAATTCAAATTACAGTAACACATTGCTTAGGCTGAGGATGACAACCATGATACCTTCAAGGCCACACAGGATTGAGCAAAAACGTATAGTAGTGACTTCTATTTCACAATTCAATCAAACAGAAAGTAATACTCTATTACACGCTCATGAAAAAAAATCCACAGCAATATTATTTACCTACGAAAACATGTTTTACCCCAAAGTGGGTCTCATTGGGGTCTAAGCGTGATGCGGGATTGCCGATTTTTTGTAAGCGAGACACATGAAAGTCAAATTATTGTGTCGGGAAAACGGGAAATGAGGTCTAGCTGGACCCGGTAATGACAATAAAAATGAGAATTCCTTACGTACATAATGTAAGCGGGATACGGGAATCCGACAAAACAGTAAGCGAGATCCAGGATCAGAACCCCCCAATGAGACCCCCCCCTCCAAACGCCCCAGCCTATTTTAGAATAACATGATAGCTAAATAATGATCCCCAGTCTGTATCAGTTCAACCATGTGTCTATAACTTACAACCATATCATGTTTCAGAGTCGTTATACATGTAGTTAACAAGTTTTAAAAATATCTATACTAGATAGTACCTGGTATAGTCGAAAATAATCATATACAAATCAGAAATTACTCAACATGTCAAATTTGCATCCTGATGCTTTCTTTTGATCCTGTGTATTCAAATCATATTGACGTGCTTTCTTTACAACAGTCTAGTCCTTTGGGCAACTTGTTTTTTAACAAATGTTGTTCATTCGGAACCTTTCGGAAGTTATCTTGAGGTAAAAAGAAACGGATAGAAAAGACTTTTTACTATCAATGTCTCATATGCGCTTACTAGAGGGATTCCAAACAGTCTTATTTTGTTGTTCTTAAATTGACATTGACTAAAAATTAAGTCTGCTAAAGCTGCCAAGTCGACAGAAAAGATATTTATGGATAAAGAGGCGGACAAGACATTATATGGGACACTAAATAATGTGTTTAAACATAAAGATTTTAAATCCAAACTTCAAAAGGAAGCTACTAGATGCATACTAAACGGTGATTATTTAATATGAGGCAGGCATTACCTTAGCTGCGGAACCGTAGCTCTTAGGTCCTTATGTTATTTTTTTACTATTTGCGGACCAAAGTCGGTCCTTATGACCTGCGGAAGACCATAGTCCGCAAATACTGAAATAGTAAAAAAATAACATAAGGACCTAAGAGCTACGGTTCCGCAGCTAGCATTACCTGTGAATGGGGACGAAGTTTGTTTAAATTAATTTTTTTGTAACTTAAATATTTGTTAAAAAAAGAAACGGAAATACCGTAACATTTCCGATTTTGGTTCTGTTGTTAGGGATTTTACTTGTGACGTTATTTAAGTTATGACGTCATGTTCAATGTAAACAAAGAAACGCAATGCATCAGGTAACGTTTATTCATACCAAAGACAAATAATGATTAAAAATGAAATATTGGTATTGTGTTCCTTGAGTTTCTATATTTTACTATGATATTATTACGTAAGTATTTCTGTATTGGCCTTGTTATTGGTCCGAGGCTTGCTGTATTGGCCTGAGGCGAAGCCGAAGGCCAATACAGCTGGCCGAGGACCAATAACAAGGCCAATACAGAAATACACGTAATAATATTTTTATTAATTAACTACAGTGTTACAATTTTTGTTTAATTTCATTTCAAAAGAGATAAATATTTTTACCTTGAAGTGGAACTATCCAAATCTCAGTTTGTTTCTTTTTATTAGATGCAATACATAATGATCTGGTGCTGTTTCCAGGTGTCTTCAGCATTTTCTCATCTGATGAATTTTTCTACCCTTTTCAGTCACTATAAAGTGTTACAACTTAAATTTAGACGCAACACATAAATAGTAATTGGAAAGGTACTGCCATTGCATGTGTTATGCAGAAACTAATTTAAAATCGATGTGAAATTATGAGGTCGTGAAGAAATGAACTTTGTGATAATCTACTCGTTCCCCAAGCCTGAAATAGTTCTATCGTCTGCTTTCAAAGTACCTTTTAAATGAATGTGACCGTCTTTCGCCTGAAATGTATGCCATACTGACATTTTCAGCATGTTTAAGATAACTAAATGACAACTGCGTCTTCAAAACAACTGTTTACTTTCAGTTTGTGTTTATCGTGTCTTTCGATGTAAAGTCTAGAGACGTTCCGAAATCCTGTACTTGTGTCAACTCGGCCAATATAGAATAACTCGGCCAATACAGAAAAAAATCTATATTGGCCTAGTTATTCTGTATTGGCCCAGTTTACACATTATATTGCATTGGCAGTTTTCATCATATTAAGTCCAATAACAGTGTAGTTAGTTAATAATAGACTAATCAAAGTCTCACGACAACAAGACCGGAAGAAGGAAGTAGAGTTATGTGTTCTGCGAAGATCCGAAAATTAAAAAACGCAAAAATAAAAAAAATTGAACGATTTTGAGTTCATTAGTACAATGAAAAATTCCGGAAATTTTCCCAATTTTTTTTTATATTAAAATTTTCTACTGTAATAGGGGACTTCGTCCTCATATTATAAATCAGAGGATGAAAATTACTGTCACATCTATAGGGTAAATAAGGTTTCTGGTATGTTCGCTCCCAATATACTTTGGCAACCCACACTTTCACACCTCACCTGTTCGCCTCTGAAGTTTGTTGGCACCCTAAATGTTCGGGCTCAATTTGTATTAGAATTTCTGTTGAATTAATATGAGGCAGGCATTACCTGTAAATGAGGATGAAGTCTGTATGAATTATTTTTTTGTAACTTAAATATTTGTTACAAAAAAGAAACGGAAATACTGTAACGTTTCCGATTTCGGTTCTGTTGTTAAGGATTTCAGTTGTGACGTTATTAAAGTTATGGCGTCATATGCAATGTAAACAAAGAAACGCTATCATCAGGTAACGTTTTTTCATATCAAGGAATTATTAAAAATGAAATTGGTATTGCGTTCCTTCCTATTTTATACTAGACTGATAAATATATATTTTACTCAAAGTTTCATACAAACGAGACTGGAAAAAGGAAGTACATTGTAGATTTCTGCGCAGGTCCGGAAATTCAAAAACGTGACAAAAAAAAATTGAACGATTTTGAGTTCATAAGTACAATGAAAAATTTGGGAAATTTTCCCGATTTATTTATTTATTTTTTTTTATTATTGAATTTTCTACTGTTATTGGGGACTTCGTCCCCATATATTACTTTATTAATAGCCATAACCAAGGATTTGTATACTATACAAATCCTTGCGATAACTTATAAGTTAAAAATAATCTTGAAATTACATGTACCATGTGTATGATGTTTTAATTTGCCATCAAAACAAGAATGAGACAACTATCCACCCAATACAAATGAAGCAGATGTAAGATGTAATGTAATAACCCTGTTTTAATCTTACACACGAGGGAAATGATTGTGTTTGTCCTCCTACACATGAGGGAAATGATTGTGTTAGTCCCTCTTTTAATTTTACAGAGAAATATACATCTTTGTGCATATCTTTTAAAATATTAAAAAAAGACCCTTTTTAGATAATAGAAATACATTTAACAAAAACAGAGTGGACGTGGCTGGGTACTTGTATATCCCAACAACAAAAAGTACTGATCTTAGAGTACTTGCAGTAACTGACAGTTTTGAGTTTTGACTGTTTGAATTAAACTTTATAAAATTATTAATTTTAAAGTAATATTAGTAGTCTTAAATATAACTTTCTCTTAGACTTGTACATGTACTTCCAAATTATTTATAACTCACCTGAAATGGTTATAGGAAGGCCATATTTTTGTATTCATAAACCCAAAGACAGATGGTAAATTATTTTATGTGTAATATGCCAGATGAAAACCAATTTCCAGGTATTCATGGTATTTGACTATATATACATGTAGCTTTGATAACTTGAAAGATAAGAACATATTGGGTATGGTTATTTATCTTGCCACACAATATGTACCACCAATTATATAAAAAAAGGAGTTGATTGGATTTTTAAAATGAGCTGGCAGCATGACTTTCCCATTCATATCCAACTAAGCTGCATAGTAACAAACCTTGGTCTTAAAACCAAAACAACATTCAAAGTGCAATAATACTTCATGCTGCCCTCATTTTAGAATAACACATTATATGCATGCATGTTAAAATTCACATTATTTTTTTGCAGGAAGTAAAGATGTGTTTGTTTCCATGCCAACAGGTGCTGGAAAGTCATTATGTTACCAACTTCCAGCAGTGGCAAGTGATGGAGTATCAGTGGTAATTTCCCCTTTACTAGCTTTGATGCAAGATCAGTTAGATCATCTGAAGGCTATAAAAATACCGTCTGCGACAATTAATTCCAAACTGACAGAAAAAGAACGAAAACAGGTTCTTGCTGATCTCAATAGTAGTAATCCAAATACCAAACTTTTGTATGTGACACCTGAACAGGTAGCTACAGATGGATTTAAATCATTGGCAGACTCACTGATGAAAAGAAAGTTGTTCAAATACTTAATTGTTGATGAAGCACATTGTGTTAGTCAGTGGGGTCATGATTTTCGACCTGATTATTTAAAGTTAGGTTGTTTCCGTAAACGTATTCCAGGGGTTCCTTGTATAGCTTTGACTGCAACTGCAACTGAGCAAGTTTTAAAAGATATAATTAAGCAGTTGAAGTTGAAGGAACCAATAGCTAAATTCAAAACCAGCTGTTTCCGTCCAAATCTGTATTACGATGTAAGAATGAAAGAGACCTTAGGTGATCCTTACAAGGACTTGTCAGAATTTTGTCTAGAAGCTTTGAACAGATCACAAGCACAAAAAGAAGAACTATTAGAAAACTGGGTAAGCTATTTTGCAATCACTGCTAATGACACTGTTGGTTGTTAAATTCAATTTCATAATCAGTAAAGTATTTTAAAAAACATATTTACATCTTATATACAATGTAAGAGTGCCAAGTTTTAATTGGTTGGTAGCCAGTGTATTTTTCACATATTCTAACCTTTTTTTTTCATTTCAAACAAAGTTGCATATTTTTCTCCACTGCTGGTGAATTTTCCTCAAATTCCCATCTACGCTTTGTTATTTGTCATTTTGGATATTCCCATCTACGCCTTGGTATTTGTCATTTTGGATATTCCCATCTACGCCTTGGTATTTGTCATTTTGGATATTCCCATCTACGCCTTGGTATTTGTCATTTTAAATATTCCCATCTAGGCCTTGGTATTTGTCATTTTGGATATTCCCATATACGCCTTGGTATTTGTCATGATCATTTTGGATATTCCCATCTACGCCTTGGTACATGTATTTGTCATTTTGGATATTCTTTTTTTACCCTCCCGAGCCTCTTCCTGCCAAAGTTATTGGGATGTGACTTTACATAAAGACATTCTGCTACTTAAGGTGTATTAGTACACATAAAATTCCCTCTGTTCTATGATAATAAACAGGGGCGGATGCAGGAATTTTCGAAAGGGGGGGTGCTAACCCAGGGCACCCAGGGCAAAAGGGGGGTGCAAAACATATGTCCCGATACAAATGCATTGATCGGCAAAAATAAAGGGGGGGTGCGCACCCCCGGAACCCCCCCCCTGGATCCGCCACTGATAAAATTGAGAATGGAAATGTGGAATGTGCCAAAGAGACAACAACCCGACCATAGAGCAGACAACAGCAGAAGGTCACCAACAGGTCTTCAATGCAACGAGAAATTCCCGCATCCTTCAGCTGGCCCCTAAACAAATATATACTAGTTCAGTAATGTATCTACCTATCCTCATAATAATGGAAAATATAAAAAAGAAGATGTGGTATGATTGCCAATGAGACAACTCTCCACAAGAGACCAAAATGACACAAAAATTAACAACTATAGGTCACTGTACGGCCTTCAACAATGAGCAAAGCCCATACCGCATAGTCAGCTATAAAAGGCCCAGAAATGATAAACATGTTTATAATTTATATATATAATTATAATAAAAACTTTCCACACAAAACAATGTATTTTCATATGAAAGTAGTAAAATTAAGTTTAAAATGTCATTTCAATCGTCGAATGATAGCTTATTGTACGCTGATTCCAAAAATATATGGTTTCTATACAATGTTTTTAAATATGGAGGATAATTTGTTACTTCCGGTTTGAAAAACGTTACCTCAGATTATATTTGAATATTTACTTGACACTGATTCCAAAAATATCTGGTTCTATATACTTTTATACTAATAAAGTACAAAAAATAGCTACTTCCGGTTTACACAAGGTCACTTCCGGTTATTTTTTCAAGGTTAAATGGTTTGATACCTATTGCCAAAAGTCTCATGTCTTTATCATGTATACATATGAGGTAAAAGCAAAGGTCAAAATCTAGAACATATATTAAGCTATGACCTTGAGATCAATTTGAAGGTCATAAACCAAGGACCTTAAATCAAAAGAACGTAGGTCTTAATTATATTTGGTTAATGAGTTATATCACCATACATTTTTTTTAGTACATGTATCTTTAAATACAAGAAGGGGGAAAACTCCCTTTTACGTTCATTGAACCCTTGCAATCAAAATTTACATG
Organism: Mytilus galloprovincialis; assembly: GCF_965363235.1. Taxonomy (NCBI): domain Eukaryota; kingdom Metazoa; phylum Mollusca; class Bivalvia; order Mytilida; family Mytilidae; genus Mytilus; species Mytilus galloprovincialis. The sequence continues at coordinate 72,900,081 of NC_134845.1, read as the reverse complement.
TTACAACATGTTGTAACTAACAATTTAGTAAAAATAATTTGTTGATGTTTTATACGGTTTTTGGAAATAAGTGAAAATAAGCCAAATTCAAATTTTGAATATGACCTTGACCTTTGACCTTGCCCTATTTTTTATTTTTTTGTACCTAGGACCTCAAATCAAAAGATCCTAGGTCTCTATCACCTATGGTTTATAAGATAGAAATGCATATCACTTATATTAAATGCATAAGGGGAAATAACTCTCATATGGAGCGTTCATAGGACAAATCATGCGAAGGATATAACGAGAATTTTATGAAATAAATTTGTCGCTTTCTTTTACGGTTACGGAGGAGATGTAGGCACAAGGAAAACAGTGTTTGGGGAGATAACTCTTACAAAGAAAATTGTTCGTCTTAGCAGGGTGAAATTTAAAAGCGCATGAACTATACGATACCATATGAGAAATATCTAAGCGACATATTGCGAAACAAAAATTTCAGATTGTGGCGGGAAAAAAAAATAATAATCAGAAGAAATACAATAGGTCTTTCCACAGGAAAGTGGAAAGACCTAATTATGAATTACAGCATACTAGTAAAAAAAAATGTTTCCCTTCACCTGTACAGAGAGTTTCAATCCAATTCTATTCAGTGTAATGAAACAGATATATCATAATATGGACGGATATTTGTGAAAAATACCAGACTTGGGACCAAATTTCCCTCACCTGGCATCTCAGGAAATTTCAATGTCCCTTGACTGGTATTTTTCGCAACACATGTGATAAGTCTTATTCGGTAGGTCACATTCTGGAAAAGCGGACTTATTTGTAGTTACAACCTTAGGAACAATAATCTGCTATCATCTGTGACATTACATTTTGTATTTTAAAAATCATAGAATGTATAAATGTTGATTTGCTCTTTTCCCCAGGTATTTGTATTAAATGCAGAAGTATGTTGCACAGGAATTTAGGTATTTAGAACTTTTTTTTTATTGTAGTCCAAGTATGGTTGCGGTATTGTGTACTGTAGAACAAGAGATGCATGTGCAGAAGTGGCCTCACAGCTTACTAGAAAGGGTGTTCTTAGCAAACCATACCATGCAGGTCTAAAATCTGGGATCAGAGAGGAAGTTCAGAATGACTGGATGGAAGGCAAATTCCCTGTAATAGCAGCAACTATCAGTTTTGGTATGGGAGTAGATAAACCAAATGTTAGGTAATAATAAAGAAAAACACTTGGCCTAAGTTAAACTTCAATAACTTTGGTTATTTCTACTCAGTTAGATGTTTTCTTAAAATTTCCGATGAGCCTTAGAGCATTTCCTATCATGATTTCCTTGATAGAAGGTTAAGTACTGCTTACAAGGAAGCTATTGACTAAAGAGTTCCAAGTGGTGATGTTGAAATCACCCTTTTATCAATAATGAGGGTGGTAGTGCCCTTTACCGTTAGTGTCAAATTGGTAAAATTTTACCATGATTCGTCAGATGTCTGAAATAATTATCGTCACCGTTATTTTTTGATTCGTCAAATTCAGCTGATTTTTGCACTAAAAATCATTTGGCAAGAATTTTTAACGTTATACGTCATGAAGGTACCGCTATTACAAAAGATATATAACAAAGAGACATTCAATCTCATAAGTCTAAAAATAAACTGAAAACACTGTGGCAAAAAATAAAAATTTACAATCCCAATGAAAGTTTAATTTAGTAGGTCAAATTCTGGGAAAAGAGAACAGGATTGTGGATTCTTGTTAGCCTATAAATATGAAGTAAAACAGACTTACAAAAATCTAATTGCACAAGTTCACTATCTATTTATATATTATATCACTTTTATGACAGTCAGAATATGTCAACTCTAAAGCTAATTGGATGGTGTCTAGACTTAAATACACACAAAAACATGTTACACATTATAGAGCCCATGCCTTGTAAATTGTTTATTTTACACTTTTTATAATTTGGATAAAAGCTTAAATTAATACTTAAGTATGCTAAAAAATCAAATATCAGAGTTCGCAAAAAGTGTCAGCCCTCAGGATTTTACCACCAAAATTTTGCATAAGACTGACAATTTTAGTATTTTTCAATAGAATTAGTAGTGAGGACCAGTAGATTTTCTTCAAGGACCACCAGGGAAAAAAAGATTTCGCGAACTCTGAAATATGAGAATTTATGTCAAAATCAAATTGATGAACATGAATTTGACAGTCAATGCCCCGTTCTTTCTGACAGGTAATCTTTAAGGACACATTCACTAATGAGCCTTCCATAAATGTTCCAAATTGGTTTTCAGCAGGTTTTCACAGGTTTCACTGTAACAAGAAAAGAGAAATAACAGTTACTGTGTTAATGTTAGTCAGGACCTAAGCTATATGTAAGTTGTTGTGTGTCTTTAAATTGTTTTTTTCAGAGTATTCTGATGTTAGTGGTCTGCTGTAATGTCAAGTATTTTTTGAGATTGGTGTTATCCTTGTTGTGTAGTATTTAAAGAGGCAACTGTTCTTATCCTACAAATCAGTGTATTGGCAATGAAACCTGGTTAATTTAAGCTGAACTATAAAAGGAGTGTATTGCGACATGATCTCCCTGAAAATATATTTGTTTTGTCTTTAAGATTTGTAGCTCATTGGACCTTACCCAAATCGATGGCAGGATACTATCAAGAGTCTGGCAGAGCTGGTAGAGATGGGAACCAGTCCTACTGTCGTTTATATTATTCCAGACAGGAGAGGGATACTATTAGCTTCCTTATAAACAAAGAACTTAAAAAATTTACCAGAGTAAGTATTGTTATCGTTATTTTATGCATATTTCCTTTGATCTTTTTTTGTGATAATTTTTCATATCATGCCACTCACTTGAGATGGATAATTATCGCTAGAAACTAAGGAGGCATGTGTCTTTGCAAATGAAATTGACATGAAATTGACAACGTCGTCATAGGTAAAATAGTGATAAACAAATTATCATATGTCATCTCAACTCGATTGAGTTTCTCGTTGAGATTATCAACGATAATTTATAATTATATCGTATTAAAATACCAGTCAAACTGTAATATGCTGAGAGATTCCTGTAATTTTGATATGACCGCAAAAAAAATTGGCGGCGGCGTAGTTGTCCGATGACACATTGGTTTTCGCCCTATAACTAGTTTTAAGTAAATAGAAATCTATGAAATTTAAACACAAGGTTTATGACAACAAAATGAAGGTTGGAATTGATTTTGGGAGTTTTGGTCCGAACAGTTTAGGAATAAGAGGCCAAAAAAGGGCCCAAATAAGCATTTTTCTTGGTTTTCAAACCATAATTTTAGTACAAGTAAATAGAAATCTATGAAATTTAAACACAAGGTTTATGACCATAAAAGGAAGGTTGAGATGGATTTTGGGAGTTTTGGTCCCAACAGTTTAGGAATAAGGGGCCTAAAGGGTCCAAAATTAAACTTTGTTTGATTTCACCAAAAATTGAATAATTAGGGTTTTTGAAATGCCAAATATAACTGTGTATGTAGATTCTTAATTTTTATACGACTGCAAAAATTGAAATTTTTTTTGTCGTATATATTGGTATCACGTTGGCGTCTGCACCGTCTTAGTCCGAATACTTTCAGTTTTCGCACTCTAACTTTAGTAAAAATGAATAGAAATCTATGAAATTTTAACACAAGCTTTATGACCACAAAAGAAAGGTTGGGATTGATTTTGGGAGTTTTGGTCCCAATAGTTTAGAAATTAGGTGCCAAAAAGGGGCCAAAATAAGCATTTTTCTTGGTTTTCGCACAATAACTTTAGTATAAGTAAATGGAAATCTATGAAATTTAAACACAAGGTTTATGACCATAAAAAGAAGGTTGGGTTTGATTTTGGGAGTTTTGGTCCCAACAGTTTAGGAATAAGGGGCCCATATCGATCAAAATTGAACTTTGTTTGATTTCAACAAAAATTGAATAATTGGGGTTCTTTGATATGCCGAATCTAACTGTGTATGTAGATTCTTAATTTTTGGTCCCATTTTCAAATTGGTCTACATTAAGGTCCAAAGGGTCCAAAATTAAACTTAGTTTGATTTTAACAAAAATTGAATCCTTGGGGTTCTTTGATATGCTGAATTTAAAAATGTACTTAGATTTTTAATTATTGGCCTAGTTTTCAAGTTGGTCCAAATGGGGGTCCAAAATTAAACTTTGTTTGATTTCATCAAAAATTGAATAAATGGGTTCTTTGATATGCCAAATCTAACTGAGAGTGTAGATTCTTAATTTTTGGTCCAGTTTTCAAATTGGTCTACATTAAGGTCCAAAGGGCCCAAAATTAAACTAAGTTTGATTTTAACAAAAATTAAATTCTTGGGCTTATTTGATATGCTTTATCTAAATATGTACTTTGATTTTTGATTATGGGCCCAGTTTTCAAGTTGGTCCAAATCAGGATTCCATATCAAGTATTGTGCAATAGCAAGAAATTTTCAATTGCACAGTATTGCACAATAGCAAGAAATATCTAATTGCACAATATTGTGCAATAGCAATTAATTTTCAATTGGAGTTATCTTTCTTTGTATAGAATAGTAGTTGATAATATATGTTGGAAATTTGCCAGACATGACTATGATGTCATTTTCTATTTTTATTTGCCAATAACTTTATGTAAATAACTTCATTGGAAATTTGCCAATATAAAATGTTGTTGATGAAGCTTTTTTTCCTTATCTTATCTAAAAATGTTTTTAGATAATGTATGTTGGACATTTGCCAGACATGACTATGATGTCATTTTCTATTTTTATTTGCCAATAACTTTATGTAAATAACTTCATTGGAAATTTGCCAATATAAAATGTTGTTGATGAAGCTTTTTTTCCTTATCTTATCTAAAATGTTTTTAGATAATGTATGTTGGACATTTGCCAGACATGACTATGATGTCATTTTCTATTTTTATTTGCCAATAACTTTATGTAAATAACTTCATTGGAAATTTGCCAATATAAAATGTTGCTGTTGAAGTTTTTTTTATTGTTTTATACAATAAACAATGTATATTCACTTTAACTACCAACCAATCTTTACCATTCAGTGATAACAAGCACTTTATTTTACATTTTAATATTTTATGATGTATTTAAAAGAGTAGTTATTGTTGCAAACTCCATTAGAAATTTGAATTGATATCAGTTTTGGAAAAAGGGAAACGGGGATGTGAAAAAAAAGGGGGGGGGGTAAATTTTTCTCATTTCAGATTTCATAAATAAAAAGAAAATTTCTTCAAACATTTTTTTGAGAGGATTAATATTCAACAGCATAGTGAATTGCTCAAAGGCAAAAAAAAAACTTTTAAGTTCATTAGACCACATTCATTCTGTGTCAGAAACCTATGCTGTGTCAACTATTTAATTTTAGATTTAAAAAGTTTGAAGAAATCTTTAATTGATTTGTAAAATCTTGACATTTGTTTTGTGTAAAAAAAAACCATGTAATGTCAAAAATTTGATCACAATCCAAATTCAGAGCTGTATCACGCTTGAATGTTTTGTCCATACTTGCCCCAACTGTTCAGGGTTCGACCTCTGCGGTCGTATAAAGCTGCGCCCTGCGGAGCACCTGGTTGGTTATTATCTTGAATATTGTTATAGATAGAGATAAACTGTAAACAGCAATAATGTTCAGCAAAGTAAGATTTACAAATATGTCAACATGAACGAAATGGTCAGTTGACCCCTTTAGGAGTTATTGCCCTGTATAGTGAAATTTTAACCATTTTTTCGTAAATCTCAGTAATCTTTTACAAAAATCTTCTCCTCTGAAACTACTGTGCCAAATTAAACCAAACTTGGCCACAATCATCATTGGGGTATCTAGTTTAAAAATGTGTGGCGTGACCCGGCCAACTAACCAAGATGGCCGCCATGGCTAAAAATAGAACACAGGGGTAAAATGCTGTTTTTGGCTTATAACTCAAAAAACAAAGCATTTAGAGCAAATCTGACATGGGGTAAAATTGTTTATCAGGTCAAAATCTTTCTGCCCTCAAATTTTCAGATGAATCCAACAACCCGTTGTTGGGTTGCTGCCCCTGAATTGGTAATTTTAGGGAATTTTTGCTGTTTTTGGTTATTATCTTGAATATTATTATAGATAGAGATAAACTGTAAACTGCAATAATGTTCAGAAAAACAAGATCTACAAATAAGTTTTCATGACCAAAATAGTCAATTGACCCCTTAAGGAGTTATTGCCCTTTATAGTTAATTTTTAGCATTTTTCATAAATTTTTGTAAATTTTTAGAAAATATTTTCCACTGTAATTACTGGGCCAAGTTCATTATAGATAGAGGTAATTGTAGCAACAAGAATGTTCAGTAAAGTAAGATCTACAAACACATCACCATCACCAAAACACAATTATGTCATGAATTTCTCTGTGGCCATTGTTTAATATGCACATAGACCAAGGTGAGCGACACAGGCTCTTGAGAGCCTCTAGTTTTTAGATATTTTCAAAATCCTAGGTAGGTGGACTACCAAGGGGTTATTATTTTATTAAATCTTAAGGCTATTACCCAGGGGTTTTTATTTTATTAAAACCCAAGGCTATTACCAAGGGGTTATTATTTTATTAGAACCCAAGGCTATTTCCCAGGGGTTATTATTTTATTAAACCCCATGGCTATTACCCAGGGGCTATTATTTTATTAAACCCCAAGACTATTACCCAGGGGCTATTATTTTATTAAAACCCAAGACTATTACCCAGGGATTATTATTTTATTAAATCTTTAGGCTATTACCCAGGGGCTATTATTTTATTAAACCCCAAGACTATTACCCAGGGGTTATTATTTTATTAAACCCCAAGACTATTACCCACGGATTATTATTTTATTAAATCCTAAGGCTATTACCCAGGGGCTATTATTTTATTAAATCCTAAGGCTATTACCCAGAGGTTATTATTTTATTAAATCCCAAGGCTATTACCAAGGGGCTATTATTTTATTAAATCCTAAGGCTATTACCAAGGATCTATTATTTTATTAAAACCTAAGGCTATTGATTAGGGGTTATTATTTTATTAAAACCCAAGGCTATTACCAAGGGGTTATTATTTTATTAAATCTTAAGGCTATTACCCATGACCAGGGGTTATTATTTTATTAAAACCCAAGGCTATTATAATTACCAAGGGGCTATTATTTTATTAAATCCTAAGGCTATTACCCAGGGGTTATTATTTTATTAAATCCCAAGGCTATTACCAAGGGGCTATTATTTTATTAAATTCTAAGGCTATTACCCAGGGGTAATTATTTTATTAAAACCCAAGGCTATTACCAATGGGTTATTATTTTATGAAATCCTAAGGCTATTACCCAGGGGCTATTATTTTATTAAACCACAAGACTATTACCCAGGGGTTATTATTTTATCAAAATCCAAGGCCATTACCCAGGGGTTATTATTTTATTAAACCCCAAGGCTATTACCCAGGGGTTATTATTTTATTAAATCCTAATGCTATTACCCAGGGGCTATTATTTTATTAAATCCTAAGGCTATTACCCAGGGGTTATTATTTTATTAAATCCCAAGGCTATTACCCAGGGGTTATTATTTTATCAAATCCTAAGGCTATCACCAAGGGGCTATTATTTTATTAAAAGACTACCAAGTTGTTGAATTATAATACCTACACCTGCATACAATCAGTGTATTAAAATATTTAGTATATATTTTAATGCCGTCCTACCAATTGAAATTAGTTTTGTTTTGTTCATTAAGAGACCCATTATGATATTCATTTTTGATTTCAGGATAAGGAACAACAGAAAATCAAACTTCAATCAGCTAACAAAAATTTTGATGCTATGATAGAGTATTGTGAGTATGCCATGTAAGTATAGAAGGCTTTCTTGATTAGCAGTAGGATTTCTGAAGTATTCCAGTCATTTATATATTGTGTTCAACCTTTGTCCTCAATGGTTTCTGAAAATTTTTATTGTGTTATCATGATAATAACAAGAATGTGTCCTCAGTACACGAATGCCCCACTCACACTTTCATTTTCTATGTTCAGTGGACCGTGACATTGGGATAAAAACTCTAATTTGGCATTAAAATTAGAAAGATCATATCATAGGGAACATGTGTACTAAGTTTGAAGTTGATTAGACTTCAACTTCATCAAAAACTACCAAAACTTTAACCTGAAGCGGGACAGACGGACGGACGAACAGACGGACGGACGAACGGACGAAGGTACGCACAGACCAGAAAACATAATGCCCCTCTACTATCGTAGGTGGGGCATAAAAAGTCAGCTGAAAAAATACTGCCTATGCTGTTAACAAAGTAATCAATGTACTCTTTCCACTCATCATTTGATGAAATTAACAAAAAAACTTGCCATTATGTTTTTACATATAGAATTTTTTCACAACCTTAACATGGTACAACATGTTCATTGTGATGTTAATACATTTTCCATTTATTTTACTTCGTCAAAATTTGAAATGTTTTGTGAAGAGGAAAAATGGTATGAAATTTCATCTAACATTGTACCACATATTCTAACTTCTACAAGTCAGAAAACTTGTTCATGTCAGAGCTCTGATTTGTAATTCATGCATTTCAGCATGTGCTCTTTTGTGTTGTTATTGTAAATTGTAAATATATGGAGAGGACACTTTTTTGTTATTGCTGTTTTTGACAGTTGAAGCAGATACACTATCAGTATACAGTATGATGGCCAGACATATTGATAACTGCCTGATAGTCATTGAAAGTATCTAGATAGATTTAAATAATGCAGGAGTGATTAATAAATCCTATAAAGAGAATCAGCTGAAGTCTGAATTTTGTCACAGGAAAGCTGACAAAATGATGACAAGTTTACAAATCATTGAATAAGATATTTGAAGGCAAATTAAGGTTAAATTGATTGAATTGACTATTATATTTTTTACAGATGCAGACATTGGGCCATCTCTAAGTATTTTGGTGATGTCAAACCTGATTGTAACAATAGTTGTGATGCATGTAAAACTCCAAAAATGCTAGCCAAGACTATCGAGGACTTACAGAGAGGAGCATATGCTAAAACTAAAGCTAAAGGAAAAGGTGGAATGTACTTTATACAAGATGACAAAGATGACACTGGGTTGTATGGTGGGGGTAGAAAAGGGGTTAAGAGGTAGGAACAAAGCTATATGATATTTGTTTCAGATTCCAAAATATTTCTCCCAAATTGAAAAAAAATTCTGTCTATGCAACATATATTATATATTAAATAAAAAATTTGTTTATTGTTTATCATACACTGAAAAAAGATAAAATTGATGGAACCCAATAAGTATTGGAGGTTGAATGTGTTCCACAAACAGTATTCACAAAGTATTAATGAAGGAAACTCAATGCACAATAATGGGTTGTGTATAATCAGGAGCCTCTGGCCTCCATTATTCTTGTATAATTTTTAATTTTAGTTTCTTTCATATATTTTGGAGTTTAGTATGACGTCCATTATCATGGAACTAGTATGAATTTTTATTTCGCAATCAGCTGAAGCCCACTTTCATCAGAGGCAGAATGTAATACCTAAATTACAAACTTAAGGTGTATCATAAGCCAAAGATCAAGACTAAACGACTACCATGTACTTCATAAATTATTAAAACTCCCTTAACTGGCTGATCAGATTGTTCCGCCGGTTAAATCTGATCCACCAGTTAACTAAACCACTGGTGAACTCTGAACCGTTGGTAAAATCTGAACCGTCGGTGAACCGCTGGTAACCATATCTATATAAATAGGTGCAAACATTAATCCACGGTTCTGCCTCTGATGAAGGTCCTTTTTTGACCGAAACCGGTCAGTTCAATCAAGATTGAGTAAAAATATAATTTTGCTTGATATCATATTGAAAATTAAGATAATTCACTTTGAACATCCCTGAAATGCAATATTTTAAATATTACAGATGTTATTTCTGTGTGCAATGATACAGGGAATTGTTTGTATTTAATAGGAATGAGTCAGGGTCCTCTATAGGTTAGTACCCTCTGGAGGTTAATGCAGCAATCAATTGTGAATCATGGTCTATTAGCTTTAAAACTTTTACTTACCGTAGTTTAAATGTATTAGTTTGTGATTATGTCAGTTTAAGGGGAACCTTTAGTGGAAAGTCAATGATAATTGGTATGCAGTGTATAAGCATTAGCACATACTGTGGATTCATTTTTATTCGTGGTATACCAATTTTCGTGGATTTCGTGGGTAACAGCGAACCACGAATTTAAGAAGTCAACGAAGAATAATCCCGAGAAATGTGTATTGAGTCGGATGTTTATTTCCGGTTATGTTATGCAGTTCTAGTATAGTGTTGACTAGCGATAACCATTGTAACATAACACATGTTTTTTTTTTATTGAAAGAAGATACAAGTATTTTGATTAAATCTATAATAAATATATCTAATATCAGTGATAATTTACTTTTTAAAATTGATTAAAACTGTTCATGGAAAAATAACTGCAAGTTGTTAATTACCGTGTCATAGTTTGGTTTACCAGTGATTAAACATCAATAGGATTAAGTATGGGGATATTGCCCGTAGGTAATATTGTTTATGACAGGAACATTTATTTTCACACCTTATACTTATATCACTGTTTATTATATCGTGATTAGGGAAATGAGCTTTCAATCATAAAGTTCTGAATGCCTTATAGAATTCAGACAAGAATTTATAAATTGTAAAACAAACAAATAATTAGTTGTCTCTGTCCATTATTGTAATCGAAGTTATCAATGAATACTTTAACCTAGAATGGCCAAGCGAGCTTTTTCAATGTATTCCTTCTTTTTTGTTTTGTTTTATTATTGATCAAACCAAGGAGGTTATATGATCTCCTAAATCAAAAAAAAATCAACAAATTACGTATCTATTTTTGTTGTTGTAATCAGCGATCCACGAATTTACGTATACCACGAAACGTCTTTTTTTCTCTATCCACGAAAATAAATGAATCAACAGTAGTCATTTCCATGGAGAATATTCTCGACCTAAGTCACGGTCTATTGACTTTGAAATTTTAAATAAGTTTGCATGTATTAGTTTGTGATTAGGTCTGTTTAAGATAAATCACTAATGTTAAGTCATTGATATTTTTTTTATTGGTTTTCGAATGTATTATTATTTGCCAGTTTTATTTCAATGGAGACTCCCCCACCTCATTATCTTTCATTGACTTTGAAACTTTTATGTACTTTACAAGTTAATGTTTGTGTTTAGGTTTGTTTAAAGGGAATGCCTTATGATAAGTGTATTGCTATTTTATTTTCAACAACTTAAAGTATTGCCATTTTATTTTCAACATACATGTATATGCATTAAATCAAAATAACAAATAGGCAACACATATTTCTGTGGTTATAGTTTATTTCTTATTATCTTGAAACTGTGATAGAAACTTTAAAAAGCAATTATGATCAGCAAGACAAGATCCAGAAATAAGCGATAACAGCCAAAATCTTTAGTCAACTTGTTATTGGAATTATCTCCTTTTAGAAATAATATTTGTAACTATTTGCATTTCTTGCCTATTATATAGAAAAGCAATAATAGACAACAACAAAAAATGTAGAAAAATATAAGCAGGATAAGGTGTGCTAATATGTCAATATGACTGAAATTATCATCATAAAAATAAAATTGTGAAAGGAAGGCCACCAATGGGTCTTCAATGTAGCGAGAATTCCCGCACCTGTAGGTGTCCTTCAGCTGGCCCCTAAAAAATATGTATACTAGTACAGTGATAATGGACGTCATACTAAACTCCGAATTATACACAAGAAACTAAAATTAAAAATCATACAAGACTAACAAAGACCGGAGGCTCCTGACTTGAGACAGGCGCAAAATTGCTGCGGGGTTAAACATGTTTATGAGATCTCAAACCTCACTCTATACCTCTAGCCAATGTAAAAAAAGTAAACGCATAACTATACGCATTAGACAAAAAATCAGACTCTTTATACAGTAATTCCCTTTGAATGATTAATTTTACTAAAAAGTGGCCTTTGTTGGAGATGCACTCAGGTGAGTGACACAGGCTTATTAGATCCTCTTCTTTATGATAATACATGTAATGAGTTGTGGAATGCAACATATTAGAAATTAAATTGAATTGATTTTTATGACAAAAACATGTGATTCCTCTGGAATTGACCAAGCTCTCTAGTCAGATACAAAAGATAGATACTGGAAATTTCAATATTGTTATGAATGACGAGTGAATTGGATTCAAGATTGCACATGTTTCTTTAGATTTTCAAATGTACGAGTTATTGTAGTTTGTATTTTATACAGGTAATAAAAAATAGTCTGAGTTTATTTCAGTACTATATTGTAGTAAAAATCTGAAATTGAAATAAAATTTCTAAAAGCATAGTTTCAATAAGAGTTTTAAAAAGCTTAAAAAACACTGGGGTAAATGTGATCTCTGTAACTGCAGTTACGTATATCCAAAGATGGCGGACGATGTTTCTGGTCAATTTTTCTTTTGTCAATTTTGTAACAACAATGCATTATTCTTCGTTATTTCATGTCTGTTTTAACGTAATACTAAATTTGAAACTGAAATACTAAATGTTTTATTCATAATTCAACCGCTGAAATGGAGAAAACAGCCCTCTAAAATATCGTGATGATATGGGTAACTGAAGTAAATAAATTGTCAATGATATACGTAACTGCAAATATTGATATCCGTAACTGATTAAATTTCTACACTGATGTTTGAACAGAAATAAATGTCTCTGGTTATTTAAAGTGTGACAAACATGAATAAGAATTGTTCTTCGAAGTCTTTAGAATTATTATGTGAAAATATTGATCAGGCTTCCAATTCTGTATTTCTATATAGTCAGCAGCATTAGATGAAATATTAACAAAAATTGAGAACGGACAGTCTTTTGGTAAATGAAAAAATATAAAACCTCTTAACACACTAAACGAATTGATAACAACTGTATTTTTGATTTGGTACAAGCAGTACCTTATGTAGAAACTGGTAGATTAAATCTGGCATTATTATAGATAGCTAAGTCTCTCACTTGTAAGAGAGTCACTGACTCTCAGAATCACTAAAATTTCCATTATATTAAAAACAATTATTGGGTAAAGCAAACGGTCAAAATATATCAATATATCACAGTCAACATTATTTTAACATCTGAATGCCTAGAAAACAAAATTTAAAACTATTTCAACAGAGAAACACAAAATGGCAGTTACGCACTTTAACAAAAGTACAAAATGACCATAGCACCGTAACAAAATAGCTGTCTGTATGAATACTGAGACACCCCAAAATAAATTATTTAAACAGTAACATAGAGTAAAGGTTAACAATATACAAAGACAAAATCAAATAGCACAATATCACGTACAGCTGATCATAATCAACAAGTACCTAACCACTACATTTCAAGACCGCCAAGAGTGACTGGGGATTGGGAAAAATGGTCTCCATTGGACTACCTCCCCGAAAACCGTAGCAAAAGTTGGGCATCAGTTTTGCTGTGCGGGATGTGCAAGTACGCATCCACGTCCTGTCAGAATGAGGTCGTTTAATCAGATGCCTCGTGTAGAGATTATTTCTTGCTCTTTGTACGTTGATAACCCTTGTAACAACTCTTTGACGGTGGTCAATAGATGGCATGTGGCATGCTTGTCGTCCTGAACATATATATAATAATAGGAAGATGTGGTACGAGTGTCAATGAGATAACTCTCTACATGAAACCAAATGACATGGAAATTAACATTTATCAGGTCACCATTCGGCCTTTAACAGTGAGCAATGCCAATACCGCATAGTCTGCTTTTAAAGGCCCCAAAAAGAAAAATGTAACACAAATTGAACAAGTCAACGTACGGCTTTATTTATGTACCAAAAAAAAATTAAAAAAATAGCAAATATGTAGCACAGCAACTCACGACCATCACTGAACTGCAGGCTCCTGTGACATGGGTCAGGCCTAGGCAAATACAGAATGTAGCGATGTAAACATGTAAGATGGCGTTCAACTCCCCTAACCTGGGACAGTGGTGTTACAGTACAACATAAGAGCCGACTAAAAAATCAGTTGAAAAGGCTTAACTCAACAGGCGGATACATATAAAAATAGTTTACACAAACAAAGTGAACGTGGGAGGGTACTTGAGGGAATTTATGAGTTTTATTTCGGAAAAAAATGATGATCCTTACTATTAAATCGAGTATAATGAATGAAGCAGAAACGATGTAACTCAACAGTTACGGATGTCCTTCACTCAACGTTTATTACAGTTACAGATATCAGTCTACACAGTTACCCATATCTTCGCGATTTTTTTAAATGATGATTTCTCCATTTAGCGATTGAACTATGAAAACATGCTTTGTATTTCAGTTTCAAACTTAGCAATACTTAAAATAAGACACGAAATACCGAAGAATAATACTGAATTATTACAGAATTGACAAAAGAAATATTGACCAGAAACTTTGTCCGCCATCTTTTGATATACGTAACTGCAGTTACGGAGATCACATTTACCCCAGTGAAAAAGAGGAACCTTTAATTTATCATAATGTTGTGATTTTTACTTGTTTATGTGATTGTTTAATATAAGAGTTTTAAAAGGATACAGAGTCCTTAAGACTTTGAATCAATGCATATTCCCGTTCAGTAATAGATACATGTATTCCTCTCTTGACATAATTAGATATTGTTTAGGAAAAATTCTGAACTGCATTCTTATCTTTACTGAACTGCATTCTTATCTTTACTGAACAGATGATCAAAGTCTCTTATAAATGAATGTATAAAATAAGGAGATGTGGTAGGTATTATTGCCAGTGAGATAATTTTCCACCAAATGACATAGAAGTAAGCAACTACAGTTCACCCTACAGTTTTAAATAATGAGCAAAACCATTTTTGTGATAACCTATAAAAGGTCCTGAAATGACAAATCAATAGCCACATTTATTTACAATACATTAAATGGGAAATAAATTTGATATACTAGTAGTACAAGTAATGACAACTGTTGAATTACAGGCTTCTGATTTGAGACAGGCTGTGTTAAACATGTTTGTGGCACCTAACCCTCCCCCTTATCTGGGAAATCAGAATAACAGCACAACATATTTCTTACTTGTCAAATACATTATATGAATTATATGTCTGTTTTAGTGAGAATGATTCTTATGAAAAGACATATGGAAGTGATGAGGAACGGGACAACAAAGAAAAACAAGAAGCTGATGAAAAACGAAAAAGATTTAATTTTCTTAAGAGAGAGTTTAAAAAGAGGAAAAGGGTGAGAAATGAAGATATAATGGTACAATTGTATAAAGTGCATCTGTAGTTTTCATTATACAATTCATTATACAAATAAATTACCAGGCTTCTCACAAAAGAAATCAAAGTTACTCAATTTTATTACGGCACAATATATACACAAGACAAACAGATATATTTCACAGCACAGGACAAACACTCGACTATACCACTGACAGTCACATATAACATGTAAAGTTAATGTTAAAGAGCAAATATAGCGTCTAGCCATTAGAAATGATAAATATATTCATCCAAACAGCTCGAATAAACACATGAGCTAGCCACAGTATACACACGCACATCTTATAAATAAGTACATAAAATACATTAAAATTCATAACTAACACAGTTGTATGCGGCGGGTGGGAGGGTAAATAATTTCAATGAAAAATTTCAAATGTACCGCGAATCCCGAAATAAAGAAATATATAAGAGTGTCCTGTATCCAGGTAACAAATTGACCAATCAAAATAAGGAATACTCGGAACAATTTCTTCCGAGTAAATGTAAACAGTGATTCACGTGGTAATTATCCATTTTTATAAAATCAAAAATTACACAATTACCAGGCTTCTCACAAAAGAAATCAAAGTTACTCAATTTTATTACGGCACAATATATACACAAGACAAACAGATATATTTCACAGCACAGGACAAACACTCGACTATACCACTGACAGTCACATATAACATGTAAAGTTAATGTTAAAGAGCAAATATAGCGTCTAGCCATTAGAAATGATAAATATATTCATCCAAACAGCTCGAATAAACACATGAGCTAGCCGCCAAGCCAACGGCCGCCAAAAAAAATAAACAAACAACTGTATTGAACAAAGAATTAAGCAAATTAATTTTAACAATATAAACAATACACAATTTAAACTTGTTAATCTAGCATGCAAGAAATAATATCAAGCAAAAACTAAATAATTAAAGCAAGCAAGGAAGAAACAATATCAACCCTGAACATAAACTTTTCTCCATACAAGAAACAATATCTCATATGAAAAGAAACAGCACCCAACAGTGTGAACAATACTCACTGAAAAGAGTCCCTTACCTGCAATATAAAATAAAAATATTAGTACATATTAATATAAATAAACCTAACTACATCTTAACCAAACAATCTTAAATAATACCAATACATATTAAGGAAAATAAAATAAAAAAATCCAAATTTTAGTATGGAAGAAATAATATCAACCATAAACTAAAAAAAAAACAAAGGAAGTATGGTAGAAACATGAAATTCAACCATATCTAATCCTTTAACTCCACTTGAGAAATTCATCTCAAATGACAAGTTAACCTATCTAAATTAAATGAGCAACCCTTCTTTTAAAATATAAACCTAACTGCCTTGTAACTTCACAATTGAGATGTAAACCACCATCTTTATACGCAAATAGCTCCACCTTTGGCTTTCCACATTTCAAAAAATATCTATACGAATGAATGAATTCGACTTCATAACTCAAACATAAATTTAACAAAGCCATATTAACATCCTTTATCTTCTGACCCGTTTCCTCAAAATCAACAGGACGAGGAAGAATACCAGACAAAGCAATAACCATAGAAGGAAACAACAACTTGGCGGTAGAAATTAAATTACAATAGGCAGACTTAAACTGATCAATAGATAAAATATGAATATCATTGGTACCACAATGAATAACTAAACATTTATAACCTTCATAAATACTCCCCTTGTTCTTGTTAAGCTGATAGGTTATTTCTCCAATGGAAGGCCCCCGAAACGCATAAACATCCGCATTCTCAAGCTTCACATATTATGCAATTGAGTCTGACACTATCAGAAAAGTTCCTGGTTCTACAAAGAAACAATTTAAATTAGTAACCTAACAAGGAAACACTCTTCGACATCATTTGCGAAACTTGCAGTTTCTGTTCCAAAGTAAATTTTAAATACTTTTTATAAGCATCACTATGCCAATCTCCATGAAGTTGAATTAGTTCAGTAGAAACCTCAGCATCAAAAGCTAATGTTGCCCCCCCTCTTCTAAAACTATGAGTAGAGTAAAATAAAGAGTTACGACCTGTTTTTTGTATTAAATATTGAAGCTTATTTTTGTCGAGCCTGCAACTTTTGTTGCAGAAAGCTCGACATAGGGATAGTGATCCGGCGGCGGCGGCGTTAGCTAACTTTTTAAAAGCTTTATATTTTAGAGGGTGGAAGACCTGGATGCTTCATACTTTGTATATAGATGCCTCATGTTACGAAGTTTCCGTCAGTCACATGTCAAATGTCCTTGACCTCATTTTCATGGTTCAGTGACCACTTGAAAAAAAGTTCAGATTTTTTGTAATGTTGAATTCTCTCTTATCATAAGTAATAGGATAATTATATTTGGTATATGCGTAGCTTGCAAGGTCCTCATGCCCGTCAGACAGTTTTCACTTGACCTCGACCTCATTTCATGGATCAGTGAACAAGGTTAAGTTTTGGTGGTCAAGTCCATATCTCAGATACTATAAGCAATAGGTCTAGTATATTCGGTGTATGGAAGGACTGTAAGGTGTACATGTCCAACTGGCAGGTGTCATCTGACCTTGACCTCATTTTCATGGTTCAGTGGTTATAGTTAAGTTTTTGTGTTTTGGTCTGTTTTTCTCATACTTTATGCAATAGATCTACTATATTTGTTGTATGGAATGATTGTAAGATGTACATGTCTAGCGGGCAGATGTCATCTGACCTTGAGCTCATTTTCATGGTTGAGTGGTCAAAGTTAAGTTTTTGAGTTTTGGTCTTTTTATCTAATACTATATGCCATAGGTCAACTATATTTGGTGTATGGAAATATTTTATGATCTATATGTCAGTCCCGCAGGTTTTATTTGACCTCGACCTCATTTTCACGGTTCATTGCTCAGTGTTAAGTTTTTGTGTTTTGGTCTATTTTTCTTAAACTATAAGTAATAGGTCAACTATATTTGTTGTATGGAAGCATTGTTAGCTGTACATGTCTGCCTGGCATGGTTCATCTGACCTTGACCTCATTTTCATGGTTCATTGGTCTTTGTTTAGTTATCTTGGTTAATGCTAAGTTTATGTGACAGTTTTTAATAAAGTTTTATACTTAGGACTATCAACATAATATCAATAATTAGTAAAGAAGGCGAGACATTTCAGCGTGTGCACTCTTGTGATACTCTTTATAAGTAATGGGTAGAATGCGCCCCTTTTTAACTTTACAAAATGCAGGATCCTTTTTAACTGCAGGAATAGCTTTGATCATATTCTTGTATGCATTAACTGGACATAAAATACTCCCCTGAATACTAGAAATGGGAATTCTCAACTTTCTTTGTCCAAACGGAATTGTTTTAGGCCATTTCAAAATAATTATTAAAACATCATTCTCAATAATAATATCCCCTCTACATAATTGCTTATTTTCATCAAATTCTTTTTCTGAATTTGGAACAAGATTAGATTTTCTACTCATCATAAAAAAGGCTAACAAAAACAAACTCCAGAAAGTCTTATCCTGGGTGTCATTTAAATCCATAAACTCATAAATTTGTTTTAAAATCAAAGGAGTTATAGGAAGTGCTTTCCTTGGTAAATAAGGATTTAATCTCTGTAAACCTTTCAATGTAAGTTTTAACGAAAAACTTTGTAAATAAGGAAACTCCAAATCATTGTATAAATGCAATAATCTTACTCCAATTAAATAATTTTTAATAGAATGCACCGATTTAAAAGACCTGCTTAAAAATTGAGCATACAAACACACAGTATTCAAAGATGCTGGTAAAAATTTAAAACCAAAATAAATACAAAAAGTTAAAAAAGTCCTCCACTGAACTTTAATGTTTTCAAAAGTGCCATGAGCAAAGGCTGACTTGCACGATGTCTGTTGATCCGCTTTCAACAAATTCAGCTGTAAATCTACAATAAATTACCAATCATGAGTAAACTGAAAAAGACCTGAATAGACAAATTTCTCAAAACATTTACCTAATCTCACAACAGGCAATTCATAAAATAAGTCTTCAAATCTTGAATCAGAAAGCCATCTTGACAAAATATCTGCTGTTCTATTTTCAACTCCAGGAAAATGAACAGCCTTAATTTCAAAATTATACTTTGCAGCATAAAACAAAATTTCTCTTAAACAACATTGCATATATGCATCTCTAGTACAACCAGAATTCAAAACCAACACAGTAGATTGATTATCACATCTCACTAAAATCTTTCTATTTACAAAATGTACACTCCATACTTTAACACAAATCATCAAAGCAATCAATTCAAATTGATTTATATGTAAATTCAAATCCTTCAAAAAGGAAGGAAATTGAACATGAAAAAACTCTCTTTTTTCAAGAAACCAACCTCCACATCCACTCAAAGTAGCATCCGTCTCCAATATTTCATCTGGCTGAGACCAATCCTCTAAAGCCATCATAGAAACACCATTGTAAGACTTTAAAAAATGATACCATCAAAATAAATCTTACCTTATATACAAAGGAATAATATGGTCACATTTGTCATCTGGTAAACTACGAAGCCAAGTAAGCAACCTAGAAACAAAAAGCCTTCCTGGTCTTACACAGTTAGATACAAAATGTAATTTACCTAACAATGACTGTAACTGTTTAACTGTAGCAACCAGTAAATTTAACCAAGTCTTTACCAACAATAAAATCTCTTCCACTCTCTCAGTTGTTACTGAAATTGTAAGTTCCGAAGTGTCAAATTTCACTCCTAAAAATGTCATAACCATACTTGGAGAGCTCGCCTTCTCCACAGTATTTTCAATGAAAAATTTCAAATGTACCGCGAATCCCGAAACAAAGAAATATATAAGAGCGTCCTGTATCCAGGTAACAAATTGACCAATCAAAATAAGGAATACTCGCAACAATTTCTTCCGAGTAAATGTAAACAGTGATTCACGTGGTAATTATCCATTTTTATAAAATCAAAAATTACACCATTTTCTGTTGATAAAGCGCAATATTTGCAAAGGGGATGACAAATTTCACCTTGAAATACAGGTGAACAATATTTGACATAGAATTTTGAAGGGAATAGGATATTAAGTTTTTATACACCCGTTTACAGGACTTATTATGGTATACCATTGTCCGTCTGTCAGTCGTCAACATGTTGGATAAAAACCTAAAAATGCTTGAACCAATTTCGCAAGAAACTTAGGTGAATTGTTCATATCTATTGATGTGAGCTCCCTTTCATTTTAAGCTCACCTGACCTGAAAGGTCAAGTGAGCTTTTCTCAACACTTGGCGTCCGGCGTCCGTCATCCACAAACTTTTACAAAAATCTTCTCCTCTGAATCTACTGGGCCAAATTTAACCAAACTTGGCCACAATCATCCTTGAGGTATCTAGTTTAAAAAATGTGTCCGATGACCTGGCCATCAAACCAAGATGGTCGCCATGGCTAAAAATAGAACACAGAGGTAAAATGTATATTTTGGCTTATATCTTTAAAACCAAAGCATTTAGAGCAAATCTGACAAGGTGTAAAGTTGTTGATCAGGTCTATCTATCTGCCTCGAAATTTTCAGACGAATCAGACAACCTGTTGTTGGGTTGCTGCCCCTGAGTTGGTAATTTTAAGGAAATTTTGCAGTTTTTAACCGGATTTTTGTGACAAAAATGTCGGTTATTGATTTGGGGATGTACGGCGGGCGGCCGGGCGGTCGGGCGGCAATCAAATGTTGTCCGTGCATTAATTCAGAAACCGTTCAACCAAAGCTTTTAAAATTTTAATATGTTATTACTGACAACTATACGAAGGTCAATAATGGCGATTTTGACTTTTACCGTTCAGGAGTTATGGTTCTTGAAAGATTGAAAAATGGAGTTTAAAGTCGTGTCCGTGCATTTACGCATGAACTGTTCTACCAAAGCTTCCCAAATTTTAAAATGTTGTTACTAATGACAGAATGGAGGTCAAGTTCAATAATGACGAATTTGACTTTTACCGTTCAGGAGTTATGGTTCTCTAAAGATTGAAAAATGGAGTTTCCAGTCATGTCCGTGCATTTATGCATGAACTGTTCTACCAAAGCTTCCGAAATTTTAATATGCTGTTACTGATGACAAAATGGAGGTCAAGTTTAATAATGACGATTTTGACTTTTACCGTTCAGGAGTTATGGTTCTTGAAAGATTGAAAAATGGTGTTTCCCGTCGTGTCCGTGCATTTTCTCATGAACCATTCAACCAAAGCTTTTGAAATTTTAATATGTTGTTACTGATGACAAAATAGAGGTCAAGTTCAATAATGACGATTTTGACTTTTACCGTTCAGGAGTTATGGTTCTTGAAAGATCGTAAAATGGCGTTTCCATTCACGTTGTTGCATTTACTCATGAACCATTCAATCTAAGCTTTTCAAATTTTAATATGTTGATACTGATGACAAAATGGAGGTCAAATTTGATTTTGACGATTTTCACTTTCACCATTCATCAGTAATGGTTCTTGTGATATTGCCAGGACACAAATAAATGTTAATAAATCCGGTTTGCTGTCGTTGTGACAGCCTCTTGTTGGATATTATCTTGAATACTATTATAGATAGAGATACACTGTAAACAGCAATAATGTTCAGCAAAATAAGATCCACAAATAAGTCAGCATGACCAAAATAGTCAATTGACCCCTTAAGGAGTTATTGCCCTTTATAGTTAATTTTTTACATTTTTCATAAACTTTTGTAAATTTTTAGAAAATATTTTCCACTGTAATTACTGGGCCAAGTTCATTTATATATGCATGCACATTGTGTCACTGGTTATGACTGGTTATTTAGTTTGTGCTAATTAGATAATTTTATCTTTTATCAAATGTATTGCCCTACAGCTATACTCAATTGGTAATTGCAATAAAAACAAACCTTAATTGGTCTCTCCTACCTGTCAATTCAAAGTTGACAAAAATCACAATTTTAACAAAATTATATGATTCAGGGTTTATAAAGAAAAGTATTACTTGAATGTAACAGTTTATCAAATTACACTGATTACTTGAAAAATTGTAATCAATTACAGCTGATTAACGATTACAATTACCCCAACTCTGGTTCATTATAGATAGAGATAATTGTAGCAACAAGAATGTTCAGTAAAGTAAGATCTACAAACACATCACCATCACCAAAACACAATTATGTCATGAATTTATCTGTGTCCATTGTTTAATATGCACATAGACCAAGTTGAGTGACACAGGCTCTTGAGAGCCTCTAGTTTAGTCTGTTCCACTTCAGGTAAAAAAATTTATCGAGGTGGTTTTTGATGAAGTTGAAGTCCAATCAACTTGAAACTTAGTACACATGTTCCCTATGATATGATCTTTCAAAATTTTAATGCCAAATTAGAGTTTTTAGCCCATTTTTACAGACCACTTGACATAAAAAAAGATTGTGGATTTGACATCCATGTACTAGATTCTTGTTCATCTGTGCATTTCCCTCAATGTGGAGTGATTCAAATGAGCATACAACGGTGAAGATTGCCCATAGAATTCATTAAGAGCACTCTTTGAAATTTAAAATTCTTTACAGGATACTTCAACAGTAACAGCTGGTGATGATGATGATTTTGAGAAGCCAAGTGAAGATTGTGTTCTCAGAGATGCCTCTAGTACAAAAATTCCTAGACTAACAGTCAAGGTGAGATAATGTTTTCAATCTTTTTAGATAACATGCAGTTTCATTTTGTGAACTAAATCCTCATGTGGTTATTGTATGGAAAAATATATCATCTGCAATGAAAGTCAAGTAAGCTTATGATCAGATATTGAATTAACAAAAAATACATCATGGAAAAAAATCAAGGATAAATAGTCTCAGTTCACAAGAAATAAAGTCACAATATTGAGAGCACAAATTGTATATTTGGTATATAAATTAGATTTTCAAATATATATGAATTTTAAGAGATTTTCAATTGCATGTAGGCAGAAATTTAATTTACTTCATACATATAGTACATGTATATTAAATACCAGATTTTGATTCGTTAATATGAGGGAGATAATTTACTCTATTGTCAAATACTTTATTACAATTCACAGAGATCAATTGTGAGCTTCATGGAATACAGAAGTTATGTACAAGACGTTAAAGTATTAAATTATTGGTGTATAAACTGGACCAATTCACTCACAAAAAATAAGAGATTACTATAAAATCATGTTACAACATTTACTTTCTTGTTTAACCAAATTGTAAATGCAAACAACCTAATCATAAACCAGCTTACATATTTCTAGTTTTGAGAGTTTTAAAACAGTAAAGTTTGTGCCAGAATGTGTTAAAGAAAATACAGGTGAACTGCTTAATCCAGTAACAAAATGGAATGAAATGTCTGTGCTAAAATACCCCCTAGTAGTATTTTTATTTTTTTTGCTGAAGTGTCATGTCACCCTTAATAATCAAATAGCTTCAATTTATGATTTACATATCCTGTCTGGATAGATTATAACACTTTTAAAACCTTTAAAAAATTATTGTTTTATTTTCTAAGCCCCTATCATAGCAGAGGTGGCATTAAGTGTTATAAACCCTTGTCAGTCTATATGTTCTGAAATTTGTTTTTGTTCTCTTACTTTAGTTTGCGTCATTAACCAAATGTTTTAAATCTTATACATACAAAACGCTTATAATTACCTTAAAAGAAAATCAAGGTGAATTTGGGTGGCATCACTTTAACCTTTCTAAAGTTATGCCCCTTTACAAATTGAAAAATAGCTGAATTTTTCTTTCCCAATCTCAAACTTTAGTTTGCCTTAATCTAATGTTATGAATATTATACACAATGTTTATTTTAAAACAAAACAGATCCAGTTTGAATTTTGTTGCTGTCACTTTATCCATTCTAGAGTTATCCCCCTTTATAAATTGAAAAATAGCATATTTTTTTTCTCAACCAAATATTATGGGTGCTATAAACAGTTTCGTATAAAAAACTAGGGGTTATTCCCCAACTAAAAATAGACATGGAGGGAAGTCCCTTTTTATCAACATAATTGGTGAAAAAGTATCGTGTTTTTTGTATTTGGTTGGAAAGATATGTTAATTAACTTCAATTAAAGCAGGTTGAATGATTAAACTAATTTTAAAAATTAGATTAAAAATACATGTTTTGAGGGGAGACAACACTGTAAACAGTCTGTTTTTTTGGCAGTGAAAATTGAAAACTTATTTGCAGCCACTGTAGCTCTTTTCGGAGCAGGCGAACGTACCCTGAAGCATGAATTTTTTGAAAGACCAGGTAAAAATCTATGAAATTCATACAATTTTGATTATGAAAAATGTGCAGGTATCATGTCTTCAGGGGTGTGCACATGACCTGATTTCAGGTTTTTTAAGCTTAAATTAGGCAATGTTTTTCTCAGTTTCTCTGGATAAAACTTTTTTATATCATTAAAAGTACACTTTTTTTTTATTCCATTATAAACTAGAGAACATTCTGATTCCAGTGATATCTAGTTTTATACAAGTATCTTTATTAACCAGTCCACCACTAAGGGTCACTTATACATGGTCCCTCAAAATATGACGTCATAGAAAAAAAACTGTTGATTGCACCCTATGAAACTTGCACACAATGCAGATCATTTTTAATTTGGGTAGGATCACTTTTACAGTTCTTGAGTTATGTCCTTTCATAAACTTATATGTCTCAACCAAATGTTATGTTACTTACACCCAATGCTTATTACCACAAAAGACAGATACAGTTTGAATTTGTGTGGCGTCACTTTTACCTTTCTAGAGTTTACAAAATGAAAAATGCTGAATTTTGATTTTTTTATATCTTACTTTACAAATGCTTTAGTATGCCTCAAACAAATGTTATGAATTTTTATACCCATGTTTATTTTCCAAAAAAAAATATGGAATGAGTCCATGGGACATTTCCCCCCTTTTTCTGGCCATTAAGGTTGAATGTTTTTGTGAAATATTGGTCATTGAATGTTAAGCAACCAATAACCAATCAATCATTCAATCATAAATATTTTCATCAAACTGTAAATGTTAGTTGCAAAAGACTTAATTAAATAATACAAAGCACAAACAAACAACTACTCAAAGCACAGAAATAAGAGTACTCCCAATTAATGATAGCTAGTTCAAAGCTAACTACAACTTGTAGATAATTTATGCTATCTGGAACTAAAGTATCAATAAATACACTTCAAACAGATTTAGTGTACAGATGTCATAAACAAAATCAGAAATGCATAACCGTTCAGGATCCAGACTTAAATGAAGATTCATCTTGGGTTAAAGGCAGAATTCAATCAAATGAATATTGTTCAAAATGTTAAACTTATTATGTAGGTAACATATGATTGAATTAATATCTTATTAAAGGTTAATATTATACATGTACTTAAAACCATTACACAATATTTATCAGAATTCAAATTCTTGTGTTAAACATAAGCATAGGAATCTAATGTACAGTATTTGTCGTTTGTTTATGTAATTTATAAGTGTTTCTCGTTTCTTGTTTTTTATGTAGATTAGACAGTTGGTTTTCCCGTTTGAATGGTTTTACACTAGTAATTTTGGGGCCATTTATAGCTTATTGTTCGGTGTGAGCCAAGGCTCTGTGTTGAAGGCTGTACATTGACCTATAATGGTTTACTTTTATAAATTGTTATTTGGATGGAGAGTTGTCTCATTGGCACTCACACCACATCTTCCTATATCTCTATAATTATATATATGATATATATATATTTATAAATATTTTGTTAATGAGAATGTCTTATTTTCTGTTGTAATTGTATAGTTTAATCTGTTTCAGATCCGGGAACACTGCCTTGGAATGATTACATCTGACCTTTATACTAACTTTACTTCATACTACAAAGATATTTCTGCCAAGATGGCTGCCAAAGACTATGAACCTGAGTGTTGTGCTATAGATGAAGAATTTGATGTTTTTAAGTCAAGTAAAGCTGTAAATTTGTACAAGGCAGCTATTATGTCAAAATGCAACGAGATAAAGAAAACAACAAAAAGCAAAGATTTGCACAAATCACTTGTTCCAAAAGGATCAGACAATTTTAAATCAAGTTCTGCTAGTCATTTCTCAAATGATGGCATGGATGATTGTGATACGACATCTGGTTTTAGCTGTACTTTTGTGAAAGCTTGTGATATGATTGTTAACACAAAGAATGATTTTAAGACTGATCCTGACCCTGAGTCAGTAGTCAAGTATTCATGTGGTTCTGATTCAGATAAATATTCTAACACTGATTCTAAATTAAAACTTTCAAGAAAGTCTGATTTATCATTTTATTTTGATGGTCAAATTTGTGGTAAACCAGTTAATGATGTAATGGAAGAGAAACCTTTACAGCAATTGGAATCAGAAGTGGCATCTATTTTAGACAAATACCAAGTGGGAAGTTTTTCATCTAAATCTAGTCACAAACAGAAGTCTAGAAGTGTTAAACCAGAATGTGTGAGATTTAGTGAAGACATATTATTTAAAAAAGAGTCAGGACTTGGATCGGATGAGAATAAGTCTAGGATTTGTACATCAAGTGCCATTAAAACAGAGAGGATTGATGAATCAGATGAGCATAAGTCTAGGATTTGTACATCAAGTTCCATTAAAACAGAGAAGATTGATGAATCAGATGAGCATAAGTCTAGGATTTGTACATCAAGTTCCATTAAAACAGAGAAGATTGATGAATCAGATGAGAATAAGTCTAGGATTTGTACATCAAGTGCCATTAAAACAGAGAGGATTGATGAATCAGATGAGCATAAGTCTAGGATTTGTACATCAAGTGCCATTAAAACAGAGAAGATTGATGAATCAGATGAGCATAAGTCTAGGATTTGTACATCAAGTTCCATTAAAACAGAGAAGATTGATGAATCAGATGAGAATAAGTCTAGGATTTGTACATCAAGTGCCATTAAAACAGAGAGGATTGATGAATCAGATGAGCATAAGTCTAGGATTTGTACATCAAGTGCCATTAAAACAGAGAAGATTGATGAATCAGATGAGCATAAGTCTAGGATTTGTACATCAAGTTCCATTAAAACAGAGAAGATTGATGAATCGAAAGACAGAAAAGAAGTTAAATTGAAACATCTTAAGCTGACAACAGATGAAAAATACAAACATTCTTCTCATTCAAAATCACATGACACAAGTGAAACTAGTGGTTGTACAGATGCTTGTCAAGTCAGTGATAAAAAAGATGAAACCATTAATCATAAAGGAAAAAAAAGACCTATAAAAGAAGAGGTATTCATAACCTTTTTATGTTATTGTAAACCTTAGAGCTCACAGTGTAATACAAAATCCTTCTTTCCAACTCTTCCACACCCTGAGGTGTACTTCAGCTGGTCCCCAAACAAAAATGGGCACCAGTTCAGTAACAATGAATGTCACACCAAACTCTGAAATAAATAAATGAACTAAAATTATAAATCATACAAAATTACAAGACTAACAAAGGACAGAGGCTCCTGACTTGGGACAGGTGCAAAAATGTGGTGGGGTTAAACATGTTTTGTGAGATCTCAACCCTCCCCCTTTAGCCAATGTCATGAATACAGAAAAACAAACACACAGAAATACGCACAGTAAAACTCAGTTTAAAAGAAATCTGGTGTCAGAATAGGTAACAAAAGAAACTAAGCAAAATGACAATGATACATAAATTAACAAAGGACTACTAACAGTTACTGACATGCCAGCTCCTGACCATAATTAAACTGATTGAGAGATTATGTCTTCATCATATGAACATCAAGCACAATCCCACCCGTTAGGGGTTTAGTGTCATACCATCATAAAATATGAACATAACCTGTATCATGCCAACAACTGGTTTTAGAATAAATGTGTTTATTTTCGAGGCAAAGACCAAATAAGTGAATCAATATTAAAGCTATAATATGCCATCTTTAATGACCTGACAACAGTATCGAGCTATATCCCTTCTTAATAAGTCTGTTTAAAGGTTTGTTTGGCTTTTGAGGTGAATGATAACATTTTTATACGACCTCAAAAATTGAAAATTTTTTGGTCGTATATTGGTATCACGTTGGCATCGTCGTCCGAATACTTTTAGTTTTTGCACTCCAACTTTAGTTTAAGTCAATAGAAATCTATGAAATTTAAACACAAGGTTAATGACCATAAAAGGAAGGTTGGGATTGATTTTGGGAGTTTTGGTCCCAACAGTTTAGGAATAAGGGGCCCAAAGGGTCCAAAATTAAACTTTGTTTGATTTCATCAAAAATTGAATAATTGGGGTTCTTTGATATGCCGAATCTAACTGTGTATGTAGATTCTTAATTTTTGGCCCTGTTTTCAAATAGGTCTACATTAAGGTCCAAAGGGGCCAAAATTAAACTTAGTTTGATTTTAACAAAAATTGAATCCATGGGGTTCTTTGATATGCTGAATCTAAAAATGTACTGAGATTTTTTATTATTGTCCCAGTTTTCAAGTTGGTCAAAATCGGGGTCCAAAATTAAACTTTGTTTGATTTCATCAAAAAATGAATAATTGGGGTTCTTTGATATGCCAAATCTAACTGTGTATGTAGACCAATTTTGGTCCCGTTTTCAAATTGGTCTACATTAAAGTCCAAATGGTCCAAAATTAAACTAAGTTTGATTTTAACAAAAATTGAATTCTTGGGTTTCTTTGATATGCTGAATCTAAACATGTACTTAGATTTTTGATTATGGGCCCAGTTTTCAAGTTGGTCCAAATCAGGATCCAAAATTATTATATTAAGTAATATGCAATAGCAAGAAATTTTTAATTGTACAGTATTCAGCAATATCAAAAAATCTTCAATTGCACAGTATTGTGCAATAGCAAGTATTTTCAATTGCACAGTATTGTGTAATAGCAAGAAATATCTAATTGCACAATAGCAAGAAATTTTCAATTGGAGTTATCTTTCTTTGTCCAGAATAGTAGTTGAATTAACTTAAATCATTGTTTTATACAATGTACAATGTATATTCACTTTTACTACCAACTGATAAATTAAAACAATCTTTACCATTCATTGATAACAAGCCCTTTTTAGCTCACCTGGCCAAAAGGCCAAGTGAGCTTTTCTCATCACTTGGCGTCCGGCGTCGTCGTCCTGCGTTAACTTTTACAAAAATCTTCTCCTCTGAAACTACTGGGCCAAATTTAACCAAACTTGGCCACAATCATCATTGGGGTATCTAGTTTAAAAAATGTGTCCGGTGACCCGGCCAACCAACCAAGATGGCCGCCATGGCTAAAAATAGAACATAGGGGTAAAATGCAGTTTTTGGCTTATAACTCAAAAACCAAAGCATTTAGAGCAAATCTGACACAGATAATATTGTTCATCAGGTCAAGATCTATCTGCCCTGAAATTTTCAGATGAATCGGACATTCCGTTGTTGGGTTGCTGCCCCTGAAATGGTAATTTTAAGGAAATTTTGCTGTTTTTGGTTATTATCTTGAATATTATTATAGATCGAGATAAACTGTAAACAGCAATAATGTTCAGCAAAGAAAGATCTACAAATAAGTCAACATGACCAAAATGGTCAGTTGACCACTTTAGGAGTTATTGCCCTTTATAGTCAATTTTTAACCATTTTTCGTAAATCTTAGTAATCTTTTAGAAAAATCTTCTCCTCTGAAACTACTGGGCCAAATTTAACCAAACTTAGCCATAATCATCATTGGGGTATCTAGTTAAAAAAATGTGTCCGGTAACTCAGCCAACAAACCAAGATGGCCGCCATGGCTAAAAATAGGACATGGGGGTAAAAGCAGTTTTTGGCTTATAACTCAAAAACCAAAGCATTAAGAGCAAATCTGACAGGAAGTAAAATTGTTGATCAGGTCACGATCTATCTGCCCTGGAATTTTCAGATGAATCGGATAATCGGTTGTTAGGTTGCTGCCCCTGAATTGGTAATTTTGAGGAAATTTTGCTGTTTTTATACGACCGCAAAAATTTTAATTTTTTGGTCGTATATTGCTATCACGTTGGCGTCGTCGTCGTCGTCGTCGTCGTCGTCTTCCTAATACTTTTAGTTTTCGCACTCTAACTTTAGTAAAAGTGAATAGAAATCAATGAAATTTTAACACAAGGTTTATGACCACAAAAGGAAGGTTGGGATTGATTTTGGGAGTTTTGGTCCCAACATTTTAGGAATTAGGGGCCAAAAAGGGCCCAAATAAGCATTTTCTTGGTTTTCGCACTATAACTTTAGTTTAAGTGAATAGAAATCTATGAAATTTTGACACAAGGTTTATGACCACAAAAGGAAGGTTGAGATTGATTTTGGGAGTTTTGGTTCCAACAGTTTAGGAATTAAGGGCCAAAAAAGGGCCCAAATAAGCATTATTCTTGGTTTTCGCACAATAACTTTAGTATAAGTAAATAGAAATCAATGAAATTTTAACACAAGGTTTATGACCACAAAAGGAAGGTTGGGATTGATTTTTGGAGTTGAGGTCACAACAGTTTATGAATTAGGGGCCAAAAAGGGGCCCGAATAAGCATTATTTTTGGTTTTTGCACCATAACTTTAGTATAAGTAGATAGAAATCTATGAAATTTAAACACAAGGTTTATGACCATAAAAGGAAGGTTGGGTTTGATTTTGGGAGTTTTGGTCCTAACAGTTTAGGAATAAGGGGCCCAAAGGGTCCAAAATTGAACTTTGTGTGATTTCATCAAAAATTGAATAATTGGGGCTCTTTGATATGCCGAATCTAACTATGTATGTAGATTCTTAATTTTTGGTCCTGTTTTCAAATTGGTCTACATTAAGGTCCAAAGGGTCCAAAATTAAACTTAGTTTGATTTTAACAAAAATTGAATCCTTGGGGTTCTTTGATATGCTGAATTTAAAAATGTACTTAGATTTTTAATTATTGGCCTAGTTTTCAAGTTGGTCCAAATGGGGGTCCAAAATTAAACTTTGTTTGATTTCATCAAAAATTGAATAAATGGGTTCTTTGATATGCCAAATCTAACTGTGTATGTAGATTCTTAATTTTTGGTCCAGTTTTCAAATTGGTCTACATTAAGGTCCAAAGGGTCCAAAATTAAACTAAGTTTGATTTTAACAAAAATTAAATTCTTGGGCTTATTTGATATGCTTTATCTAAATATGTACTTTGATTTTTGATTATGGGCCCAGTTTTCAAGTTGGTCCAAATCAGGATTCCATATCAAGTATTGTGCAATAGCAAGAAATTTTCAATTGCACAGTATTGCACAATAGCAAGAAATATCTAATTGCACAATATTGTGCAATAGCAATTAATTTTCAATTGGAGTTATCTTTCTTTGTATAGAATAGTAGTTGAAATGTTTTTAGATAATGTATGTTGGACATTTGCCAGACATGACTATGATGTCATTTTCTATTTTTATTTGCCAATAACTTTATGTAAATAACTTCATTGGAAATTTGCCAATATAAAATGTTGCTGATGAAGTTTTTTTTATTGTTTTATACAATAAACAATGTATATTCACTTTTACTACCAACCAATCTTTACCATTCAGTGATAACAAGCACTTTATTTTACATTTTAATATTTTATGATGTGTTTAAAAGAGTAGTTATTGTTGCAAACTCCATTAGAAATTTGAATTGATATCAGTTTTGGAAAAAGGGAAACGGGGATGTGAAAAAAAAAAGGGGGGGGGGTTTAAATTTTTCTCATTTCAGATTTCATAAATAAAAAGAAAATTTCTTTAAACATTTTTTTGAGAGGATTAATATTCAACAGCATAGTGAATTGCTCAAAGGCAAAAAAAAAGTTTTAAGTTCATTAGACCACATTCATTCTGTGTCAGAAACCTATGCTGTGTCAACTATTTAATTTTAGATTTAAAAAGTTTGAAGAAGAAATCTTTAATTGATTTGTAAAATCTTGACATTTGTTTTGTGTAAAAAAAAACCATGTAATGTCAAAAATTTGATCACAATCCTAATTCAGAGCTGTATCACGCTTGAATGTTTTGTCCATACTTGCCCCAACTGTTCAGGGTTCGACCTCTTGGGTCGTATAAAGCTGTGCCCTGCGGAGCACCTGGTTTTGTTATTATCTTGAATATTATTATAGATAGAGATAAACTGTAAACAGCAATAAATTCAAATTCAAATTCAAATATATTTATTGCTAATCAAAGCGCCCACAAGGAGCAGAACAATCAACATTAATTACATACAAATGATTACAAGTGATTCAATATGATTAAGACACAATGTTATAAAAAAAACAACAAAAAAACAAAAAAAAACAACCAAACCTAAAAATATTTATTAAGACAAGTACAAGAATACAACAAGCACAATGTTTAATAATATAAGGGGGGTCACTGGGCATTTCTATATCTATATATCATTTAAGGAAACTTTCCTATATGAGGATAAATTTTCCAATAATTCTCCGAGTTTCTGGAGTATGAAAGTATCTTCAGAGGACATTAGCCAAATAAATTGTGATTTAATATCTAAACCACTAAAATTTTTAAACCGTTGTTTTATTTCATTTAAAAAGTTGAAACGAATATTTGAAAGTTTGTGGCACTGAAGAAGAAAATGAATTTCATCCTCAACCTCAGTACCGCACAATTTACAGATACGTTCTGACACTGTCAGATTTTTGTACCTTCCCCTCTCAATCTCTAAATCGTGAGCACTGATACGGAATTTTGTTAAATAATGTCTATATCTAAAATTTTCCTGCAAATATAATTTTCATTGATGCTAAAGTATTTAAATAAAGTTTGAATACTGGTATACCAGCTCTTTTTCTGCTCATCATGTAGAGATTTTGAGAGGTTGAAAGCCTCTTTTAATAATAAGTCATCAGATTTTTTTAAACGTATATAATATTTAAACATATTTAACAAAACCTCCAAAAATAGAGGATATCTGCCCAGTTCACCCATAACTGCAATATTTGTTGCTTTTTTACTTACTCCAAGTATAAATTTACAAAAGCTTAAATGAGCCTTCTCTACTAATAATAATGTACAGCAAAGTAAGAACTAAAAATAAGTCAGTATGACCAAAATAGTCAATTGACCCCCTAAGGAGTTATTGCCCTTCATAGTCAATTTTTAACAATTTTCTTAAAATTTGAAGATTTTCAATAACATTTTCCACAGAAAGTACTGTTATAGATAGAGATAATTGTAAGCAGCAAGAATGTTTAGTAAAGTAAGATCTACAAACACATCACCATCACCAAAACACAATTTTGTCATGAATCCATCTGTGTCCATTGTTTAATATTCACATAGACCAAGGTGAGCGACACAGGCTCTTTAGAGCCTCTAGTTTTACATTTTAATATTTTATGATGTATTTAAATGAGTAGTTATTGTTTCAAACTCCATTATAAATTTGAATTGAGATCAGATTTGGAATAACGGAAAGGGGGATGTGAAAAAAAAAATTGGGGGGGGGGGGGGAGGTTCAATTTTTCTCATTTCAGATTTCATAAATAAAAAGAAAATTTCTTCAAACATTTTTTTGAGAGGATTAATAGTCAACAGCATAGTGAATTGCTCAAAGGCAAACAAAAATTTTAAGTTCATTAGACCACATTCATTCTGTGTCAGAAACATATGCTGTGTCAACTATTTAATCACAATCCAAATTAAGAGCTGAATCCAGCTTGAATGTTGTGTCCATACTTGCCCCAACCGTTCAGGTTTCAAGCTCTGAGGTCGTATAAAGCTGCGCCCTGCGGAGCATCTGGTTGGTTTTGAGGTACAGTGGTTCTCCTTCCACACATATAATGTATTCTAATATGACGTGCTTCTTTCAATTTGTGAATAAACCCATGCTCTAAATCCAATAAAATTTGTTTGCACATGCATATATTGACTACTGCAGAATAATGTTTTTATTCAAATTGGCATGCATTTAATATATCATTAACTTAAAACACTTCCAAACTCTTGAATGATGCACATGTTGTTACTAATTCATTTATTATGACTGTAATGTGTTGCAATTTGAAATTGACATATTTGACCTAGACATGCTAGATTCGACAACCATCCATGCTGGCTGTTCAAAATTCCTCCCTCTGAAAAATCACATTGCCAGTCGTTTGCTTGTTTACAAACAAGCTAGGGAGGTTCATGGAAGAGCCTTCACACACACTCTATGCTTTAACACATTGGAAATAGAAATAACCTAAATTGTCCTAATCAGAATATAAATAATTGTTGCCATCTATACTTTATTGTAGTTTTAATAAGGTTAGTCATTACATTGTGGTATCCTCACTATTGCTCGGGCAAAAATAATCACAAATATAATGCCTACCCATGTTAAAACTACAATAAAGTATAGCTTGCATCAATTATTTCTTAAGTATATGACTTTATTTTCAATTTATATCATGCACCTAAAATGCTCCTATCTACCATACAAATTCAATATCTTTCTTTTTTTCTTTTTTTTTTTAATTGGAAAAAAAGTTTTTCTTTTTTTTTAATTGGAAAAAAAGATTACACAATTTTATTTACTTTCTTCACCAGTGCAAAGACACAGACAGTAAAAAACGAAGACTAGAATGCAGTACTGTAACAACCAATGTTAATAGAGGACCAGAAAGTAAGCCTAATGGAAAAGATTTGAAGATGACAGCAGATCTTGTTGTCAAATATCTCACACCACACTTTTCTGCTGGAAAATTTGTTTCTAAGGTAAAATCATAAATAAAAATAATATATAATTAGATATAACTATAGAAAGAGTGTCAAAAGAATAAGAAATGTTTTTTTTTCAATTTCACACCCTCTGAGATACCAATTGTTCACAAGAAGTTTAGGATACATTGTGGATATTGAGAATTAAGCCATATAATATTCACTTTATCATAATACCTGAAGTTTAACTTATGACATGATAACATACAGATTAGAAGCCTTTGCAACTGTGAATACGATTGACCTGGAATGTATTACACATATAATTTACTTGTATTTACTAAGTATATGATAAAGAAAGATAGAAACCTTATAAATTCAAGCATTTTTAGTTATAAGTTAGATTAAAGATAAAGATTTAATTAAATTTACAATAGGATATAAAAACTGATCATATGATTATAAATTTCTCTCCTCTTAGTAGTGAATCATCTTTACCAAAAACCTTATATTCACTGCTAGAAAAATCTTGAGTGGTTAATGTATTAGATTTTGAATAGCGTATACATGTGAACCAAAGTAGTTTTTGTCTCGATTGACAAAGTAAAAAAGCGAGAAATAGGTATGCTGTTTCTGGCGGCGGTGTCAACAATGTATTAGTTTTTGATTAGGTCTAGTTCATTGTGAAGTGTTAGGTCAAAGATATTTGTCTGACTGGAGCAGAGCAGGTCACTCAGCGCGCCCATACCCCCCCCCTCCCTTTTACAAAAAGTTCTGGATCCCCACTGCCTGCACCCTCAGGTATGGTCTATTTGCTTTGAAACTGATGCTTTGTTGTCATGTATTAGTTTGTGATTATGCCGGTTTATGGTAAACCACTAGTGGTAGATCAATGATAATTGGTATGCAGTTGTATAAGCATTGGTAGATCTCATTTCCATGGACTTTATTTGGCTCTGCCCCCTCAGTTATGGTCTATTGACTTCGAATTTTGCTTAGTTTACATGTTTTAGTTTGTGTTTAGGTTTGTTTAAAGGGAACTTAAGTCAATAGTATTTGGTATGCAGTTGTATCAGCATTGGCACATCTCATTTCCATTGAGATTGTTCAAGACAATAACTTGAGGATAATTAAAATTGAGAATGGAAATGGGGAACGTGTCAAAAAGACAACAACCCAAACAAAGAGCAAAAAACAGCCACAGGCCACCAATGGGTCTTCATTGCAACGAGAAAATCCTGCACCTTGAGGTGGGCCTCAGCTGGCCCCTACATAAAAATGTGTTCTAGTTCAGTGATTATGGACATCATAATTCAAAACATATAAATGAATTAAAATAAAAAACACATACAAGACTTACAAATGCCAAAAATGTGACGGGTTAAACAAAGTCGAGCACAATCCCTCCTGTTAGTTGTTTAGTATCATACCATCATAAAATATATATATGAGAACAACCTAACCCATATCATGCCAACAACTGGTTTTTAGAAAAAAATGTGTTTGTTTCTATGAAAAGACCCTATGAGTGAATCAATATTGATACCAAAATATTCCATTCTTAATGACCAGAAAACAGTATAGTATTGCATATTGTTGTGCGTTTGTTTTTTCTACATTGGCTAGAGGTATAGGGGGATGGTTGAGATCTCAAAAAACATGTTTAACCCCACCGCAATTATGCGCCTGTCCCAAGTCAGGAGCCTCTGGCCATTGTAAGTCTTGTATGATTTTATTTTAGTTTCTAGTGTATAATTTGGAGTTTATTATGACGTTCATTATCACTGTACTAGTATACATATTTGTTCAGGAGCCAGCTGAGGGAGTTTCTCGGTACATTGAAGACCCATTGGTGGCCTTCGGCTGTTGATTGCTCTATGGTTGGGTTGTTGTTGCTTTGACACATTCCCCATTTCCATTCTCAATTTTATAGAAACTTTATTCTTTCTGAATAAGTCTGTTTAATGGTTTGGTTACTTTTTAGGTGAATGCCAACATGTTTGTGTTTTGTAAAGAATATTACCCTTAAAGTATATGGATCATTATGAAATTGCACAACAATGTTCCATATAAAAAAAAGGTTTGGATTGATTTTGGGGGCTCTAATCTTTTAAGAAAAAAGTCCAAAAACAATACTTTTCTAATACTTTGTATAAATTGCTTATTTCTTGACCAATTTCAATGAGATTTATTTCAAAGTCTTGAAGTTTTTTATATTTTGGATTTTGAGCCCTGTTTATGAATTGGTCAACATTGATATCCTAAGGGTCCAAAATGAGTTTGTATGATTTCATCAAAAATTAATAAATTCTTTGGGGTCCTTATTTGCTGATTCTAACCATGATGTTCATACTTGCCCAACTGATAAGGGCAGTTGTATTAAGCTGTGCCCTGGGGAGAATTTTGTTTTCTCCCCAAATGACATTGATGGAAGTCATGTTAATTCTTGATTTTAACTGACCTGGCCCATAGAGCTTTTGCCATCACTTGTCATCAGTTGTAGACTTGTAGTCCATCATCATCATCTGTCAACTTTTTGTTAGAGAAGGCGATAAATGCTTACTGTAATGTTTACTATAGTAACAAAATTTATAAAACTCCATGTGGTGAACCAACGCCTGTGTGAATCATTTCGTTAGAGTCCCTGAAGTGGATACCTTGGTATGCAGGGTTGTCAAATTATGTTGGAAGAGAAGCCTTGCGAAGTGGTAGGAACCATGGGAAGTTGTCCAATTAGATACCAAGCCTTTAGAACAATTTCATGTATCATATAATAGTAAAACGAACTCAAGTTACATTGTAAACAAACTTTAATTTTCTTAATTTTCTATATTTCTCTTTATATCTATTTATAACTCTGTATTGCTACTTTCACTTTTCATTGTTTCTCTCACCATGACGACGTCAAATTTCACCACTTTGAGTACTTCAGGGATTAATTTCTGTATAAAAATTGTCCTGATGAAGCCTGCCTTGCAGGCGAAACATGTAGACCATAGCAAATAAAATTGCAGACCACTCGAAGTGTTGTTGTCAATTTTGGGTATTATGGTAAAATTTATAAAAGTTAATAGAAACAAGTAAAATGACAATTTTCTTCTCAATCACGAATGGTTTTTTTCAAGCCTGCGACTTTTGTTGCAGAAAACTCGACATAGGGATAGTGATCTGGAGGCGGCGGCAGCGTAAACTAACACACATCATTTCGGGGGCTTTCCCTCTGGTATCTTTCGTCCCTCTTTTAAAGCTGATTATGCAGGATTATATTTTAGAAGGTGGAAGACCTGGATGCCTTATGTTACGAAGTTTCTGTCAGTCACATGTTCAATGTCCTTGACCTCATTTTCATGGTTCAGTGACTACTTGGAAAAAAAGTTAAGATTTTTTGTAATGTTAAGTTCTCTCTTATTATTAGTAATAGGATAACTTTATTTGGTATGTGCGTACCTTGCAAGGTCCTCATGCCCATCAGACAGTTTTCACTTGACCTCAACCTCATTTCATGGATCAGTGAACATGGTTAATTTTTGATGGTCAAGTCCATATCTCAGATACTATAAGCAATAGGTCTAGTATATTCATGTATGGAAGAACTGTAAGGTGTACATGTCCAACTGGCAGGTGTCATCTGACCTTGACCTCATTTTCATGGTTCAGTGGTTACAGTTAAGTTTTTATACGACCGCAAAAATTTTAATTTTTTGGTCGTATATTGCTATCATGTTGGCGTCGTCGTCGTCGTCGTCGTCGTCTGAATACTTTTAGTTTTCGCACTCTAACTTTAGTAAAAGTGAATAGAAATCAATGAAATTTTAACACAAGGTTTATGACCACAAAAGGAAGGTTGGGATTGATTTTGGGAGTTTTGGTCCCAACATTTTAGGAATAAGGGGCCAAAAAGGGCCCAAATAAGCATTTTCTTGGTTTTCGCACTATAACTTTAGTTTAAGTGAATAGAAATCTATGAAATTTAAACACAAGGTTTATGACCATAAACGGAAGGTTGGGTTTGATTTTGGGAGTTTTGGTCCTAACAGTTTAGGAATAAGGGGCCCAAAGGGTCCAAAATTGAACTTTGTGTGATTTCATCAAAAATTGAATAATTGGGGTTCTTTGATATGCCGAATCTAACTATGTATGTAGATTCTTAATTTTTGGTCCTGTTTTCAAATTGGTCTACATTAAGGTCCAAAGGGTCCAAAATTAAACTTAGTTTGATTTTAACAAAAATTGAATCCTTGGGGTTCTTTGATATGCTGAATTTAAAAATGTACTTAGATTTTTAATTATTGGCCTAGTTTTCAAGTTGGTCCAAATGGGGGTCCAAAATTAAACTTTGTTTGATTTCATCAAAAATTGAATAAATGGGTTCTTTGATATGCCAAATCTAACTGTGTATGTAGATTCTTAATTTTTGGTCCAGTTTTCAAATTGGTCTACATTAA
Organism: Mytilus galloprovincialis; assembly: GCF_965363235.1. NCBI lineage: Eukaryota > Metazoa > Mollusca > Bivalvia > Mytilida > Mytilidae > Mytilus > Mytilus galloprovincialis. Next base: position 72,860,538 of record NC_134845.1, on the reverse strand, counting down.
GGTCCAAAGGGTCCAAAATTAAACTAAGTTTGATTTTAACAAAAATTAAATTCTTGGGCTTATTTGATATGCTTTATCTAAATATGTACTTTGATTTTTGATTATGGGCCCAGTTTTCAAGTTGGTCCAAATCAGGATTCCATATCAAGTATTGTGCAATAGCAAGAAATTTTCAATTGCACAGTATTGCACAATAGCAAGAAATATCTAATTGCACAACATTGTGCAATAGCAATTAATTTTCAATTGGAGTTATCTTTCTTTGTATAGAATAGTAGTTGATAATATATGTTGGAAATTTGCCAGACATGACTATGATGTCATTTTCTATTTTTATTTGCCAATAACTTTATGTAAATAACTTCATTGGAAATTTGCCAATATAAAATGTTGCTGATGAAGCTTTTTTTCCTTATCTTATCTAAAATGTTTTTAGATAATGTATGTTGGACATTTGCCAGACATGACTATGATGTCATTTTCTATTTTTATTTGCCAATAACTTTATGTAAATAACTTCATTGGAAATTTGCCAATATAAAATGTTGCTGATGAAGTTTTTTTTATTGTTTTATACAATAAACAATGTATATTCACTTTTACTACCAACCAATCTTTACCATTCAGTGATAACAAGCACTTTATTTTACATTTTAATATTTTATGATGTATTTAAAAGAGTAGTTATTGTTGCAAACTCCATTAGAAATTTGAATTGATATCAGTTTTGGAAAAAGGGAAACAAGGATGTGAAAAAAGGGGGGGGGGTTTAAATTTTTCTCATTTCAGATTTCATAAATAAAAAGAAAATTTCTTCAAACATTTTTTTGAGAGGATTAATATTCAACAGCATAGTGAATTGCTCAAAGGCAAAAAAAAACTTTTAAGTTCATTAGACCACATTCATTCTGTGTCAGAAACCTATGCTGTGTCAACTATTTAATTTTAGATTTAAAAAGTTTGAAGAAGAAATCTTTAATTGATTTGTAAAATCTTGAAATTTGTTTTGTGTAAAAAAAAACCCATGTAATGTCAAAAATTTGATCACAATCCAAATTCAGAGCTGTATCACGCTTGAATGTTTTGTCCATACTTGCCCCAACTGTTCAGGGTTCGACCTCTGCGGTCGTATAAAGCTGCGCCCTGCGGAGCACCTGGTTGTGTTTTGGTCTGTTTTTCTTATACTGTATGCAATAGGTCTACTTTATTTGGTGTATGGAATGATTGTAAGGTGTACATATCTAGCTGGCAGGTGTCATCTGACCTTGACCTCATTTTCATGGTTCAGTGATCGAATAGATATAGGAAGATGTGGTGTGAGTGCCAACAAGACAACTCTCCATCCAAATAACAATTTATAAAAGTAAACCATTATAGTTCAATGTACGGCCTTCAACACAGAGCCTTGGCTCACACCGAAGAACAAGCTATAAAGGGCCCCAAAATTACTAGTGTAAAACCATTCAAAAGGGAAAACCAACTGTCTAATCTATATAAAAAAGGAGAAACGAGATACACGTATAAATAACATAAACAAACGACAACTACTGTACATCAGATTCCTGACTTAGGACAGGTGCAAACATTTGCAGCGGGATTAAACGTTTTAATGGTACCAAACCTTCTCCCTTTTTCTGAAACAATAGCATAACATCACAACATAGAAAAAACACACAATAAAATATCAATTGGAAGGCTTAACTCAATCAAAAACGTAAATTAACACACTATGAACGAATAAATTTGATCTGAGATATCTGAATGCAAATGCACTGTTAATAAAATATCAGAGACAAACATTCAAGGCCAAAAAGCAAATAAACAAGTTAAGGTAAGTTTTTGATTTTTTTTTTTCTAATACTGTATGCAATAGGTCAATTATATTTGGTGTATGGAAATATTTTATGATCTATATGCTAGTTACACAGGTTTTATTTTACCTTGATCATGACCTCATTTTCAAGGTTCATTGCTCAGTGTTCAGTTTTTATACGACCGCAAATTTTGAAAAAATTTTCGTCGTATATTGCTATCACGTTGGCGTCGGCGTCGGCGTCGTCGTCGTCCGAATACTTTTAGTTTTCGCACTCTAACTTTAGTAAAAGTGAATAGAAATCTATGAAATTTTAACACAAGGTTTATGACCATAAAAGGAAGGTTGGTATTGATTTTGGGAGTTTTGGTCCCAATATTTTAGGAATTAGGGGCCAAAAAGGGCCCAAATAAGCATTTTCTTGGTTTTCGCACCATAACTTTAGTTTAAGTTAATAGAAATCTATGAAATTTTGACACAAGGTTTATGACCACAAAAGGAAGGTTGGGATTGATTTTGGGAGTTTTGGTTCCAACAGTTTAGGAATTAAGGGCCAAAAAAGGGCCCAAATAAGCATTATTCTTGGTTTTCGCACAATAACTTTAGTATAAGTAAATAGAAATCAATGAAATTTTAACACAAGGTTTATGACCACTAAAGGAAGGTTGGGATTGATTTTTGGAGTTGAGGTCACAACAGTTTATGAATTAGGGGCCAAAAAGGGGCCCAAATAAGCATTATTTTTGGTTTTTGCACCATAACTTTAGTATAAGTAAATAGAAATCTATGAAATTTAAATACAAGGTTTATGACCATAAAAGGAAGGTTGGGTTTGATTTTGGGAGTTTTGGTCCTAACAGTTTAGGAATAAGGGGCCCAAAGGGTCCAAAATTGAACTTTGTGTGATTTCATCAAAAATTGAATAATTGGGGTTCTTTGATATGCCGAATCTAACTATGTATGTAGATTCTTAATTTTTGGTCCCGTTTTCAAATTGGTCTACATTAAGGTCCAAAGGGTCCAAAATTAAACTTAGTTTGATTTTAACAAAAATTGAATCTTTGGGGTTCTTTGATATGCTGAATTTAAAAATGTACTTAGATTTTTAATTATTGGCCTAGTTTTCAAGTTGGTCCAAATGGGGGTCCAAAATTAAACTTTGTTTGATTTCATCAAAAATTGAATAAATGGGTTCTTTGATATGCCAAATCTAACTGTGTATGTAGATTCTTAATTTTTGGTCCAGTTTTCAAATTGGTCTACATTAAGGTCCAAAGGGTCCAAAATTAAACTAAGTTTGATTTTAACAAAAATTAAATTCTTGGGCTTATTTGATATGCTTTATCTAAATATGTACTTTGATTTTTGATTATGGGCCCAGTTTTCAAGTTGGTCCAAATCAGGATTCCATATCAAGTATTGTGCAATAGCAAGAAATTTTCAATTGCACAGTATTGCACAATAGCAAGAAATATCTAATTGCACAATATTGTGCAATAGCAATTAATTTTCAATTGGAGTTATCTTTCTTTGTATAGAATAGTAGTTGATAATATATGTTGGAAATTTGCCAGACATGACTATGATGTCATTTTCTATTTTTATTTGCCAATAACTTTATGTAAATAACTTCATTGGAAATTTGCCAATATAAAATGTTGCTGATGAAACTTTTTTTCCTTATCTTATCTAAAATGTTTTTAGATAATGTATGTTGGATATTTGCCAGACATGACTATGATGTCATTTTCTATTTTTATTTACCAATAACTTTATGTAAATAACTTCATTGGAAATTTGCCAATATAAAATGTTGCTGATGAAGTTTTTTTTATTGTTTTATACAATAAACAATGTATATTCACTTTTACTACCAACCAATCTTTACCATTCAGTGATAACAAGCACTTTATTTTACATTTTAATATTTTATGATGTATTTAAAAGAGTAGTTATTGTTGCAAACTCCATTAGAAATTTGAATTGATATCAGTTTTTGAAAAAGGGAAGCAGGGATGTGAAAAAAAGAGGGGGGGGGGGGGTTTAATTTTTTCTCATTTCAGATTTCATAAATAAAAAGAAAATTTCTTCAAACATTTTTTTGAGAGGATTAATATTCAACAGCATAGTGAATTGCTCAAAGGCAAAAAAAAACTTTTAAGTTCATTAGACCACATTCATTCTGTGTCAGAAACCTATGCTGTGTCAACTATTTAATTTTAGATTTAAAGAGTTTGAAGAAGAAATCTTTAATTGATTTGTAAAATCTTGACATTTGTTTTGTGTAAAAAAAAACCATGTAATGTCAAAAATTTGATCACAATCCAAATTCAGAGCTGTATCACGCTTGAATGTTTTGTTCATACTTGCCCCAACTGTTCAGGGTTCGACCTCTGCGGTCGTATAAAGCTGCGCCCTGCGGAGCACCTGGTTCTTTTTATTTTCTTAAAACATATTATAAAACGTATCTTCTCACAATTTATTTTAAAATTCTATCTCATAGAAATTTTTTTAAGCACACAAATGTGTTTTTTCATAAACAATCGTACCATTTTTATCAACTCATAGCTTGAAAAATTGAACAGTGACCCATACTTTTTATCATATTTTTGAAAAAAGCATAGTAAAATCTTCATTTTGGCAAATAATAAGAAAATTCTGTCTAAAAAGATATATACTTATGATCTACCTTAATATAATTGTCTGACTGCAGGTATTCAATTTACAGTCAGGGCCGTAACTAGCCTCTTTTAATAGTGAGGCAAAATATATTCGAAAATTTTTGGGCGAGGGGTCTGGAGGCGGGCCCCCAGAAGCTCTGAGAAAAATAACGCAAAATCGTGCATTCTGAGCGTTTCCAAGACTCTTTCTTGCATTGAAGCGGCTTAATTAATTTTTAGATATTATTTTCGACAATCAGGTCCCAAAGCAAAAACAAAGATTCATTCTAATTTAAGACTTTTAGGTATTAGAGACAACATTAAAAGACCGATATGTAGGATAAAGTAAAAATCGTAATTCTCATAATTATTAATACCGTATCTGTCTATCTGTTCTTGTCTTGTATTGTGATTAGACTTTGGTGATTTTTTTATGACTAGATTTAAATATAGTGACATTGCAGTATTATACTTTAAGTACTAGTACTGCTTAAGTGCACACTAGGGACCATCTTTACCTTGTTTTGCGATCTTTTACGGTGTTAATGATTCTTTAAAAGTATTGTTGAAGACCATCCGGTAATTAACAAGATGAAGAGCAGGAACACATTTTTTCTATGCATTGACTTTGTGTACGATTATGTCCCCATACTGCTTTATTATCTGTTAAAGGATCTCAACACGACTTAATGTAAGTTTAACCTTTCAATGTAAAAGGTCATATATGGCAATACCTTGTTTTTTTTCTTCAAATTATTTGATACCGGGAAATATGTGACCTCACTTTAATTCAAACCATGTCAGCTATCTAGTTTTATTTACAATAAAACAAACTGTTTTGTATTCTTTGATATCAATTTCAATTATCCATGCAGAAAGGACATTTTTTTGGGTCCACTGAGTAGCATCGCATGTTCTTAAAATATATTTCTCGCACAATTCTGGATATCGGTGGACATTCAACATTGCAAAACCACGTTTACAAATGAAAATCAACTCTCAGACTATAGTCATAAAGTAGGATAATAAATGAACAAAAGACAAACCCGGAACACAGAAGTACAAACAATAGACCATCAACTAACAAGAGTGCACACGCTGAAATGTCTCGTCTTCTATACTAATCATTGATATTATGTTGATAGTCCTAAGTATAAAGCTAAGCTTTATTACAACTGTCACATAAACTTAACATTAACCAAGATAACTAAACAAAGACCAATGAACCTTGAAAAAGAGGTCCAGGTCAGATGAACCATGCCAGGCAGACAGGTACAGCTAACAATGCTTCTATACAACATATATAGTTGACACATTACTTATAGTTTAAGAAAAATAGACCAAAACACAAAAACTTAACACTGTGCAATGAACCGTGAAAATGAGGTCACAGTTAAATAAAACCTGCTCGACTGACATAAAGATCATAAAATATTTCCATACACCAAATATAGTTGACCTATGGCATATAGCATTAGATAAAAAGACCAAAACACAAAAATTTAACTATAACCACTGAACCATGAAAATGAGGTCAAGGTCAGATGACACCTGCCAGCTGGACATGTACAACTTACAGTCCTTCCATACACCGAATATACTAGCCCTATTGCTTATAGTATCTGAGATATGGACTTGACCACCAACACTTAACCTTGTTCACTGATCCATGAAATGAGGTCGAGGTCAAGTGAAAACTGTCTGACACACACGAGGACCTTGCAAGGTACGCACATATCAAATATAGTTATCCTATTACTTATAATAAGAGAGAATTCAACATTACAAAAAATTTGAACTTTTTTTTCAAGTGGTCACTGAACCATGAAAATGAGGTCAAGGACATTGGACATGTGACTGACGGAAACTTCGTAACATGAAGCATCTATATACAAAGTATGAAGCATCCAGGTCTTCCACCTTCTAAAATATAAAGCTTTTAAGAAGTGAGCTAACGCCGCCGCCATAGCCGCCGCCGCCGCCAGATCACTATCCCTATGTCGAGCTTTCTGCAACAAAAGTTGCAGGCTCGACAAAAACTAAAGGGAAAATAAAAACATGGATAACGAAAAACATCCAGGGGATACACCAGAGAGTGAAGAGAACTTGCTTCTTGCAAGACACTTTCCGTGAAAACTATTTGATATGAAAACAACCTTTTGTTTCATATTTTATTTTTTTTTTTTACATGAGGCATTTGCCTCATTTGCCTCAATGTGGTTACTGCCCTGACAGTTAACTTATAGAGATATTGAAGTCAAAGTCTGTGATCAGTATCAGAGTATACATATTGTTCGAGTAGATTGTTTATTTTTACACACGACAAAAAGGAACTCATCAGTACAATGTAGAAAATACGTGTAGCTTTAGATGATGAGTTAACATTAAGGACTTTACCAAATAAAATACACAGATAATTAAAAAAGGACTTGAAAATAAATAAGAATAAAAAGACTCGGTCTAATATTTTTCTTCTTCTATTTAAAAAAAAATAATGACTATGCATTTCTATATTTATATAAAAGTATTTCAGAGCAGTTTCTGGGTGCTAATTAGTCCAAATAATTATGACGTCTTGCAAAGCTATTTTAAAAAAATTTCTGGGACGCCTTCCTGTCGTAGAAAAAAAAATAGCCTTGCAAGACGTCATAATTATTTGGAATAGGTGCTAATTAAGTCAACAATTATGTTTTAGATCACAAGTCATAAGTAAGTCACACTTCATGTTAGTATGACCATGCTTTGAATAAGAGTGATTAAAATACTGCTAGTCTGAAAGAGATTGTTTTAAGTTCAAATTTAGGACAAGACTTTTTGATTTACTTTTGCAGGAGTACTTCATCACAATATATATTATTATAAACAATGAATGAGTTTTGTGTTAATCATTTTAAGCAGTTAAGGTTGTGCACAGACAGTATAAGATTTTCTTACCTAGTTTTAGTTAAGTCCACCATCTCACTGACTTAAAGAGAATAATTAATCCAGTCAAATATTCACAGCTGAACTCACCATTACTTTTTCAAACAAACACACTAAATGTGTGTACATTGTGTTCAAATGGAAGTTGACATCCATGTGTAAGACCAAAAAACTACAATGTCAAAAAATGTCTTTCTTTTGGAATTAAGTTCAAACAGGGTTTCCTTAGGGGTGATAGAATAATAGACTTAAGTTTTTTTTTAACTTTGAGATAGGCCTACGTACTATTAATTTTTTGTATAGTATATATATATAATCTTTGTTTATCTGTGATAAAAGAAGAAAAATGATAGACAATTTCGCAAAATTTATAAACGACGATCAACAGCGTTACGTAATTGTTAAAAGACGGCCAATTTAACATGTTTAAGTATTATTTTCTTTTAATAATAAGAACCATCCTTAAAAAATCGAAAGAAATCTATTTCTGACCCTAATGGCAATAAAGAAACTGAAAAAAGAAAAACTTACAAATTGGCGCCAAATTATTTTTTCCGCAAAATTAACACAATTTCAGAATGGCGGGTTTTAATATCAATCCCATTGTTGTCTTGAGAAAGTATCAACAACGGTCGTTTCTAAGGGCTTGCTGTCCGACTGTATATTTTTAATATAGGTTGTGCCAAAAAGTATACCAAAATTTGTAAATGATCATGAAAAGTTGCAAACTTAAATTATCTTGAAAAAAATTTTGATCACGAATGTTGTTTACGCATTTGTTGTTATCTTTTCACATTTTTTTTTCCTGAAATAGTTTCCTAGCAGAGGTTTCTGACAAAATCAGTTACTATGATCATAGACATGTTTTATACAATTACGATTATCTTTCAAGTTATTTTTCCACAAGTTACGACTATCTTCTTTTGGAGTTACGATGATCTTCTGTAAATTTTCAATGGCTTTTATTTCCGTAATAAGGTCACATATGATATTAATAACACACACACATACAACAATATCGTACATATCAACATAGCAGCTGAGTGACACGGAGAAATTACAAAAAGACGATTTTACCTGTTTTGGGCTCCGCCATGTTGGGATCACCGTAACTGCAGTTACGGTGATCAGTTTCACACCAGTGTATAATGGTTATAACCTGGCTGATGAATTTGAATATGTCTATCTTATAAAATTACTCCAGCAATCTCTATAATCATGATAGTGTTGAAGTTATAAATGCTTTCAAATTAAGATCATAATCAGATCATAAAGTGAAGAAATCATCTGTCTGCAAATGATCTGTTAACTTAATTCAATAAAATATCAAAGCATAGTATGTAACTGTTTCAAAAATTGAGTTGATATAAAATACTTAAAAAACACAGACCAAAATTCCTTTTTGGTTTGATATTTGTATGTTCCAAAACCATTCCAAGTCTTATGCATGAGGCCCCTCATGGGGGGGTCCTAGTAATCACATAATCACCATTTTTTTGCCAATATAATCACATAATCATTAAATATTTGCTTATCTTTAGTAATCAAATAATCATAAACTAAAAATACAGTCCTAGGTAATCAAATAATCATGAAATATTTGGCTCAATAATCAAATAATCATTAAAAAAACGGCCAAGTAATCACATAATCAAAAACCCCATGAGGGCCCTCATGCATGAACATCTATACCTGCACTTGCACAAGGTTAATTGATCTATCCAATGCACCTCAAGTATTTTAAACAGTTTGAACAGTGTCTTTTTATTTAATTTCAGGATTTATTTAAGTCTGTTGCCAAAATATTGTCACACAAAGTATTGGAGAAATGTGAAAGTAAAGATAAAGAGAAAGGTAAATTGATTTGGTGGTGGGGTAGGGGTGCTGATAGTAAAGATAAAGAGAAAGGTAAATTGATTTGGTGGTGGGGTAGGGGTGCTGATAGTAAAGATAAAGAGAAAGGTAAATTGATTTGGTGGTGGGGTAGGGGTGCTGATAGTAAAGATAAAGAGAAAGGTAAATTGATTTGGTGGTGGGGTAGGGGTGCTGATAGTAAAGATAAAGAGAAAGGTAAATTGATTTGGTGGTGGGGTAGGGGTGCTGATAGTAAAGATAAAGAGAAAGGTATATTGATTTGGTGGTGGGGTAGGGGTGCTGATAGTAAAGATAAAGAGAAAGGTATATTGATTTGGTGGTGGGGTAGGGGTGCTGATAGAGCTGATATCGCATGGATATACATGAGGTAAACCTTCCAAATATCTACAGATTGCCTAAAGGTTACAATACACATTGCATAAGCATTTCTATTACTTTCATAAAAATAAAATTGTGAGGAGACAATAGTTGATACTAATTGAAGTAAATTTGACAGTTTTTACCGGCATCCTTTTATTGGTTATTGATGTATTTTCCTAAATAGTGATTAATTCTACAATGTATATTTGTGGCTTTGTTTAAGAATTTAAATATTGATCTGAAGCAATGCAGTTTGTGTATTTAATAATCTGATAATAATTTAGAATATGGTATCACCACCTACTTAAAGGTTTTGAATTTTGGAAGAATTCCTCAACATTTTGGAAAAAAATAAAATATGGAACTCCGAGGAAAATTCCAAACAGAAAGTTCCTAATCAAATAGCAATATCAAAATTCTAAACACATCAAGGGAATGGATAACAACTGTCATATTTCTTAGTTGGTTCAGGCATTTTTTTATGTAGAAAACAATGGATTAATTATAAAAAAAAAAGAAGATGTGGTATGAGACAACTCATCAACAGAGACCAGATGACACAGAAATTAACAACTATAGCTCACCGTAAGGCTATCAACAATGAGCAATAGCCCATACCACATAGTCAGCTATAGTAAGCATCGAAATGACAAATGTAACACAATTCAAAAGAGAAAACAAAATAATTAATGAAAAATAAATATACAACACATCAACAAACGACAACCACTTTATTACAGGCTCCTGACTTGGGACAGGATCATAAAGATGTGTCTGAGTTAAACATGTACGCTAAACGCTCTCCCTAACCTGTGACAGTGGTATAACAGTACAACATAAGAACAAACTATAAAAATCAGTTGAAAAAGGTGTTAATCTTCAGATGGATACAAATAGAAATACATTAAAAAAAACAAGGCAGGTTCTTGTATATATATCAACATCAAAAAGACACTAAGTATAGATCTCAGAGTACTCACTGACAGCTAGTTCAGAGCCAATAAAAATATAAAAAAAAATCATGCATATAAGACTAAAATATCAACCAGTACACATCTAATATCCAATGGAATTATGTGTAAAGATTATAAACAGTCCGGGAAAACATGACGTTCTGTAAACATGGTTTTATAGCTAGCTAAACCTCTCCCATGTATGGCAGTCACATAAAATTCCATTATATTGACAACGATGTGTGAACAAAACAAACAGACATAATAGGCTGGGTTTCGGCTGGCAGTCGCCATTTACGCAATTTGCGAAAAAATAGTAATTGTGGCAATTAAAATTCGTCACTTGGCAAAAGAAATATATTTATTTTCATCCATCTTGTTTATTTACTTTTTTGGGGTTTCTCAGTCTTAACCTGATCAGACAATTCTCTGAATTCACCTTGAACTCGTTAAGATTTTAACAGAAAATCAATAATCAGCTGATTGCATTTTATAGCTATGGACAACAAAGGACTAATTAATAAATCTGTTGATTGTATTGTTTGACAAAATGATATGGTTAAATGGGGTCTGTAACATGAAGAATTTATTAACCACTTTGCAACGCACATGTTCGAAGCAAACTTTTGACTTCTCTCCGTCTTTTAAGTTGTAAAAACTACTTCTTAGTACAAAAGAGCACACATTTTTCTTTTGAAGAAACTTTCCCAAAGAACTGTACATCTTTCTGGTACACGTATTATATGGTCAAAACATGTCCAAGAATTTTGTTTTATTCCGGGACTTATATCTTTTTTATTATTAAAAGTAAGTGGCCCCCCTCTTTTAGAAAAGTTGTTCAAAATAAAATGAATTTTCCCCTTTTAAGTTACAAAAAAAAGTTCTTCTTTACTAACTCATCTTATTTAGGGGGAGGGGGGCGGGCTTAGAAAAGAAGGAAAATTTTAAATGAAAAATATATTTATGTTACTTTGTGAAAAAAGTAATAAAGTGGCGAAAAATATATTGTTTTGGCAATAGAGGTGGGACCCAGGGGAAACCCTGATAATAGGTAAAAATGGCAGTAGTAGGGGTCAAAGAAGTCAACATTATGCTATTTATTATCTTAATCACTATTTAAACAAACATAATATGTAAACAAATAAAAACAAAAATCTTTATAGACAAACAACATAAGCAATAATATAAGACAAAAATACAAAAGTTTACCATTGCACACTAACACAATGACTGGATGTATTAGTTCTGAGCCACGCCAAATGAATATCACCAATACAGACTACTATGGAGTCATTTATTTTCGTTGGAAGCAATTTTCGTAGATTGATGAAATCTTGCATATTTGTGGATATTTGAATTCATGGTTTTGGTAAAGTCTGCATACATTTCTATAGAAAACTTGTATTTCGTTGAACATTTAAATTTGTGATTCCACTGTTCCACGAAATACACGAAAATTAGTATCCAATGAATATTAATGGATCCACAGTAATCAGTAAAACTAATAATTTACAAAGACAATAAAAAAAACTACTATAACACATTATCAGGTACAAATGTATTACAACGAGGTAATTTTTTGTAAAAAAAAAAGACTTGCTTTTTAAAATGAATTGTAATTTGTATAAATGTTTTAAACTGCAATAATTAGTTTATACATGTATTTTATATTAAGTACTTGTTGACTATAATAATATTTATTTTTTAGTAAAAGACAAAGTGAAACGAACCATAAAGCAACTTTTTTCAAAGCGAACAGAAATAAATAGTGTGGATGACATAGAAAACCTGTAGTATAAGAACAGATTGTTATGTTTTCTTATAAAGAGGATTGCATTATTTATTAATTTATACATGATTAGTTAAAATCTCCTGTTTGATTCCTATTCAGACCAGTTTAATCTCTTCATTGTGTACTGCTACATTGACAACAGCACTTAAGTAAATTGTATCTTTTATTGATTAGATCTGCATCATCAGGACAAAGTATACAAATTCAGAACCCTTGAAGTACAAAAAACAGTATCTTGTATGTGACATCATAATTGTCTATTGTTGACATCAATTACTATAGGAAACTATATATAATTATGTAATGTTGAACAGAAAATGAATTAAACATAGTATAATGCAAATGAAGTTAATAGGGATGACATCAAAAGTTCAATGTAGGATAAAAAACTTAATTCATATAGTTTTTTCACTGACCCCCCTACCCCCCTTCTTAACTTAATGTGGAAAAAAATGATTGACCAATAAGGATACATATAAAATTGATGTCAATTAAACAAAACTTGCAGCAAGTTTGACCCACCCCCAAACTATTAAATCAAGTTTTGTATCCTTTATTTTTTATGTCGTCCCTTCATATTCAGACTTAATCTATCATTGTTGTAATCTTCTTTATCCTGCAATCAGCCAACTATTGTACAAATAACAGGTACACAAACAATTTTTTGCTTTATTTCTTCTGTTATCCATTTCCGTGTTAAGCAAGCTTTTATATGGTAATAGTTCATTGTAGGGTCCTCTTTGTGGTCCATGTTTCAACCGATTTCTTTGAAAAATCTGAGGCAATGATTTGGATTTTAAAGCCCAGCACTGTACCTGTTATGAATTGCAGGATTTAACAATAAATTTACATTGTCGAAAATATGAAATGTATTTGTACTCGCAACAAAACAGGAGAAAAGCTCAGCAAGCCTCTCTTTTAATCCTGTTTCTAAAGCTCATTCTACTAAATTTTATAATACATTTTCCAACAATGTACATATATACTGTGGATTCATTTTTGTCAAGCCTGCAACTTTTGTTGCAGAAAGCTCGACATAGGGATAGTGATCCGGCGGCGGCGGCGGCGGCGGTGTTAGCTTACTTCTTAAAAGCTTTATATTTTAGAAGGTGGAAGACCTGGATGCTTCATACTTTGTATATAGATGCCTCATGTTACGAAGTTTCCGTCAGTCACATGTCCAATGTCCTTGACCTCATTTTCAGGGTTCAGTGACCACTTGAAAAAAAAGTTCAGATTTTTTGTAATGTTGAATTCTCTCTTATTATAAGTAATAGGATAACTATATTTGATATGTGCGTACCTTGAAAGGTCCTCATGTCTGTCAGACAGTTTTCACTTGACCTCGACCTCATTTCATGGATCAGTGAACAAGGTTAAGTTTTGGTGGTCAAGTCCATATCTCAGATACTACAAGCAATAGGGCTAGTATATTCGGTGTATGGAAGGACTGTAAGGTGTACATGTCCAACTGGCAGGTGTCATCTGACCTTGACCTCATTTTCATGGTTCAGTGGTTATAGTTAAATTTTTGTGTTTTGGTCTGTTTTTTTCATACTATATGCAATAGATCTACTGTATTTGTTGTATGGAATGATTGTAAGGTGTACATGTCTAGCGGGCAGATGTCATGTGACCTTGACCTCATTTTCATGGTTCAGTGGTTATAGTTAAATTTTTGTGTTTTGGTCTGTTTTTTTCATACTATATGCAATAGGTCTACTATATTTGTTGTATGGAATGATTGTAAGGTGTACATGTCTAACGGGCAGATGTCATGTGACCTTGACCTCATTTTCATGGTTCAGTGGTCAAAGTTAAGTTTTTGAGTTTTGGTCTATTTATCTAATACTATATGCCATAGGTTAACTATATTTGGTGTATGGAAATATTTTATGATCTTTATGTCAGTAGCGCAGGTTTCTTTTGACCATGATCTCATTTTCACGGTTCATTGCACAGTGTTAATTTTTTGTGTTTTGGTCAATTTTTCTTAAACTATAAGTAATAGGTCAACTATATATGTTGTATAGAAGCATTGTTAGCTGTACATGTCTGCCTGTCATGGTTCATCTGACCTTGACCTCATTTTCATGGTTCATTGGTCTTTGTTTAGTTATTTTGGTTAATGTTAAGTTTATGAGACAGTTGTAATAAAGCTTTATACTTAGGACTATCAACATAATATCAATGATTAGTATAGAAGGCGAGACATTTCAGCGTGTGCACTCTTGTTATTCGTTGGATACCAATTTTCGTGGGTTTCGTAGATCTACATACAGGTTAACCACGAAATCAAATGTTCAACGAATTACAAATATCATAGGCTTTGTATACAGAGATTGCTAAACCACGAAATCAAATATCCACGAAACAGCAAGTTTTCCTCTATCCACGATAATTGATACCCACAAAAATAAATGAATCCACAGTAGTATATTTATCTTAAAAAATGGTTGTAAACTATTCTGATGCTATGTGTATAAATGAAATGTGTTTTTTTAATAAATATAACATGAAGAAGCTGAATGTGTAACATGAATGTAAGTACAAAGTCAGTGTACAGTTTGTTTAAAGTTTTTTCCTAATTTGGACAACACTTTAACAAAACTGACTGGCTCCTGTTTGGCCAGAGGTACTACTTCCAATCCTATTGCCTCATTTTAGAAAAATTAAACACTTTTTGAAAATAAGATATTGAAATCTTTTGGAGGGAAAAAAAGTTTGTGACAAAGTGAAGTAATACATATATATATAGAATAACCATACATTGTCTCGAAATATCAATGTTATTTGTACAAGGCTTAGAAACAGGTAGAAAGTGAGGCTGTGCCGAGCATTTCTACCTGTTTCGAGCCGAGTACAAATAACCGATTGATATTTCGAGACAATGTATGGTTATTCTTTATATACTGCAACTCTTATAAGTGTTCTAAATGAAGTATTTAGGGTAAAAACTATCATTTTTTAATTTGGAGCTGACGACGTAAAATTTCCGCGAACCTGTATGTTTTATTGACGTCATAAATAAAACTCTACGGAAATGCATTGTCAACGTCATAAACAAGGTGATATACGGTCAGTGACTGTATATCACATATGAATATACAGTCAATTCAATTTGACTGCTCAAATAGGACAGCTGCAGTATATAAATGTTTTCAAACCTGGCATATTTTTTTGACTTCTCTTACCACTAATTGGCATAGATTGTTACCTGCAACAAATTTTGCGTCTTATATTGGTATCACATCATCGTCATCGTTGTCAGAAGACATTTGGTTTCCAGTCAATAACTTTAGTATAAGTAGATAGAAATCTATGAAGTTTATAACCACAAAAGAAAGGTTGGGATTGATTTTGGGGGTTATGGTCTTCTATCTCTTCTATAAAATACCGTATAGCAGGTAATTTTTCCAGGGTGCAAATTTTCACTTATTTTCACGGAAAGATCAAAATCGTCAAAATAAATTCCACCAATTTAAAACGGAACATGCTAAGGTATTGATAAAATTTTTGAATTCGCCAAAATAATAACCGCAAAATATTTCGCATACCTTTATAGTTTATTCAATGAAAATAGCGAAATATTACAACCGCGAAAATAACCCGCTGTACGGTAGTTGTACCAATAATAAGAAAATAGACAAATATCAGAATCTAATCAAGAACAGAGATCGAGGACACTTGAACTGATTACTAATTATGAATATTAACACACACAATGTAATCCGGAAATTGATGAATCCGGAGACGTTTTTCCTTATATTGATTATAGATTTTAACATAAAAATCTAAAAATTGATTTAATTATACGTAATTTAATTTGTTTTATCATTTTATTGTCGAGCCTGCGACTTTTGTAGCAGTAAGCTTGACATAGGGATAGTGATTCGGCGGCGGCAACATTAGCTAACAAAAGCTTTGTATTTTAGAAGGTGGCCGAAGACCTGGATGCTTCATACTTTGTTTATAGATGCCTTATGTTAAGAAGTTTCCGTCAGTCACATGTCCAATGTCCTTGACCTCATTTTCATGGTTCAGTGACTACTTGAAAAAAAAGTTTTTTTGTAATGTTAAATTCTCACTTATAAGTAATAGGATAACTATATTTAGTATGTGCGTACCCTGCACGGTCCTCATGCCTGTCAGACAGTTTTCTCTTGACCTCGACCTCATTTCATGGATCATTGAACAAGGTTAAGTTTTGGTGGTCAAGTCCATATCTCTGATACTATAAGCAATAGGTCTAGTATATTCAGTGTATGGAAGGACTGTAAGGTGTACATGTCCAACTGGCAGGTGTCATCTGACCTTGACCTCATTTTCATGGTTCAGTGGTTATAGTTAAGTTTTTGTGTTTGGGTCTGTTTTTCTTATACTGTATGCAATAGGACTACTATATTTGGTGTATGGAATGATTGTAAGGTGTACATGTCTAGCTGGCAGGTGTCATCTGACCTTGACCTCATTTTCATGGTTCAGTGGTCAAAGTTAAGTTTTTGAGGTATGGTCTTTTTTTTTCTAATACTATATGCAATAGGTCAACTATATTTGGTGTATAGGAATGTTTAATGATCTATATGCCAGTTCTGCAGTTTTATTTGACCTTGACCTCTTTTTCACGGTTCAATGATCAGTGTTAAGTTTTGATGTTTTGGTCTGTTTTTCTTTAACTATAAATAATAGGTCAACTGTATTTGTTGTATGGAAGAATTGTTAGCTTTTTTTTTTATTTAATTCACCTGTGTGCTTTATTGTGGGACCTTGTGTTATCATTTATAATAAGTTTTATTGTGTAATGCATTTGCTTAAGGAATATCACATGATGTGCAGTTAGCCAATCAGAATAATGTATTATAATGAACATACATCTAATGTAATCATTATTAAATGTAAAGTAAAAGCCCGAGTGTATGACTGACATTACTGAATGCAACATGTTTATATTTTGTCATTGTCATCGTCAGCGTTGTCCGAAGACGGATGGTTTCTGGATATAACTTAAGTATACGTAAAAAGAAATCAATAAAATTTTACACAATGTTTATAACCACTAAAGGAAGGTTGGGATTGATTTTAGGGGTTATGGTCCCTAAGGTTTAGGAATAGGGGGCCCAAAGGGGCCCAAAACAACCATTTATCTAGTTTCAGGACTATAAGTTGTGTATAAGTATTTCAATTGCTCTGAAATTGTACCACAATGTTAAATGCAATAAGTAGAATGTTGGGATTTATTTTAAGGGTTATGGGGCCAAAAACAAGCATTTTTGTAGTTTCAAGACAATAACTTGTGTAAAAGTGTATGAATCTCTCTGAAATTGTACCACAAGATTCCATACTACTAAGGGATGGTTGAGATTGACTTTTGGGGGTTATGGCTCAAACCATATATGAATTCGGGGCAAAAAAGAGGAAAAACAAGGGTTTTTTTTCTAGTTAAAGGACAATTTGAAAGCAGTGGAAGGGAGGTTCTCCAAAAGTAATGTTGGAACTACTTCACACTGCTTTAAAAAATGTGTATTGGAAATTTGCCAATAACTTCAGTATTAATAAACTTAATTGGAAATTTGCCAATAACTTTAGTACAATAAACTCCATTGGAAATTTGCCAATAACTTAAGTATAATAAACTCTATTGGAAATTTGCAAATAACTTAAGTACAGTGGCGGATCCAGAAATTTTCATAAGTGGGGGCCCGCTGACTGACCTAAGAGGGGGCCCGCTCCAGTCACGCTTCAGTGATTCCCTATATAAGCAACCAAATTTTTTCCCAAAAAGGGGGGGCCGGGCCCCCTGGGCCCCCCCCTAAATCCGCCTCTGAAGTATAATTGAAAATTTGCCAATAATTTTAGCATAATTGGAAATTTGCCAATAACTTGAGCATAAGTATACATAAATCTTTAAAATTTAAACACAAGGTTTGAAACTTTAAAAGGAAGGTTGGGATTGATTTGGGGGGCTATGGAATGAGGGGTATAAAAGGGGCCCAAATAAGCATTTTTCTAGTGTCCAGACAATAACTAGTGGAACAGTGTATAGAATTGCCTGAAATTGTATCACAAGTTTCCACACTACAAAAGGATGGTTAAGATTGGGTTTCAGAGTTATGACTAAATCTGTTTAGGAATTAGGGGCAATAAAGGGGGAAAACAAGGGTTTCCTGGTTAATGGACAAATACTTTAGCTTTGTTTCTTTATGTTGGTACTCTTTGCTATTTTTTGCTAGTTCTAGTATAAAATATTTTGAGCTGTTTCTAGAAACATCAAATACTGTGATTTAAATACACATAATAATTAAGAAATTATGATTGTAATTGAGATCATAAGCTGTAAATTTATTTTTAGAAATTACAATTAATTAATATTAATTTTAACCATGACTGTACGGTATGTCATTTTATATTTTAATATTTTATGATGTATTTAAATGAGTAGTTATTAACTCCATTAGAAATTTGAATTGAGATTATTTTTGAAATAAGGGAAAGGGGTAGACGAAAAAAATTTGAGGGTTTCTCATTTCAGATTTCAGAAATTAAAAAGAAAATTTCTTCAAATATTTGTTTTGAAGCGATCAATATTCAGTCATTTTTCTCAAATGTAGCCCGTTTGTACCACTTACTAAGCTGCAAGGTTTTTCTATACCATTACATCATATTTGAATCGTAACCTGTGATAGATTCATACATTTTCCAACCCCCAAAATCTGGGTACATGCCTTTAACTGTAAACTTATGGTAAGACCACTTCTGTATGACTGAGCTCAACATCATTATGCACCAAAGAGAAAATAAAGAGTTTGCAGAATTATTAAATAGACTAAAGGAAGGAAATTATACATCTAAAGATATAGTACTACTCAAAACTCAATGTATTGAAGAAGCTCTAAATGCTATATTTGACCACATTTTACACCTCGCCAACGCTCAGTGTAAAATATCGACAAATATAATGCCTACCCATGTTAAAATGAGCATAGAGCATGACATGAAGGAATTATTTCTTAAATTTAACCCAATGTCAGATTGCTCTAAATGCTTTGGTTTCAGAGATATAAGCCTAAATCTACATTTTACCCCTATGTTCTATTTTTAGCCATGGCGCCCATCTTGGTTGGTTGGCCGTGTCGTCGACACATTTTTATAAGCCCGTCAAAATTTTGACGGGACGTATTATGGTCTACAAATGTCCTGCGTCCGTCTGTCCGGCGTAAACATGTCGCACCGTAACTTGAGAACGACTTATCCAAATTTCATGAAACTTAATATAGTTGTTTCTTATGATGGTCAAATGATCTGGTATTTTTGGTGAAAATAAAATTAAAACTTTTTGAGTTACGGCACTTTGTAACTAAAAGAGGGGTGGTTTTTTTTCACATGTCGCACTGTATCTCAAAAACGATTTTTGATTATTGCTTAAAACTTTACACACGTCTTTGTTATATTAATCTTGAGATCTGTATACTTTTTGGTGATGATACAAAATTTTATTTTTGAGTTATTGAGTATTTTGTAAAAAAGGGGGAGGGTTTTGTACATTTCGCGCCATATCTCAAAAACAATTTATGATTATTGCTTAAAACTTTACACACTTCTTTGTTATATTAATCTAAAGATCTGTATACTTTATGGTTTTGATTCAAAATTTTATTTTAGTGATATTTAGTTTTTTGTAAAAAAAAAAAATGAGGGAGGTTTCACATGTCCCGCTGTATTTCAAAAACAATATATGGTTTATTGGTTATTGCTTAAAACTTTCTCAGAAACTATTTATGCTTATTGTATTAAACTTCCACACCAGACGTCGGGTGTATCATGCGCTCATGGCGCAGCTGTTTATTTAACTGACTAGATACCCCAATGATGATTGTGGCCAAGTTTGGTTAAATTTTGTTTCAGACCCTTTATAATAGAAAATAAAGGAACATGGATTAACCTTGCACGGGCATCGAACACAAAGTTACTTTAGTATAATACTACACTGTCACTAATTAGTCTGTCACTACTGAATGCAGTAATGCCAACTCGCCCCTCTTATGACAAAATGTATATCCATGTTTCTGATTCCACTTAAAAATAAAATCAATACTTATGAAAACCTTAGATTAACATGTTTTTGCAGTTCTTTTCTTTTCTTTTTGTTGAAATTATCAGCAGAAAGAAGTGATTATCTTTATTTCTGTGACGTGAATGCCAACTAGCCCCACTTGAGAAAAATAGAAAAATCCCAATGAAACTATCTCTACTTATGAAAAAGGAATTATTCTATATTTAAATTCAGTCATAAAAAAAATCACCTTAGAGTCAGACTGAGTCTTTCAGTTTCTCTTCGAAAGCATTCGAAGTTTGATTACTATAGAATTCGTTTCTACTGTATCCAGGGGCTTAACTAGATTCTTTTAAACGTGAGGCAAAATATATTCGCCATTCGGTGAGGGATCTGGCGGCCGTTCAAGACCCCCAGAAGCTATGAAAAAATATTACGCAAAATCGTGAATCCTGAGAGTTTCGTATACTCTTAGGAGGCACAATTATTTGAGTGTACCTACCCTTGGAACCTCAGGCTCCAAAAACACCAGTCAAGTAAAAGACATCAGCCAAGTTCAAAACACCAGCCAAGTTAAAAACACCTTCAAAACAGAAGGCTGTATCAACACCAAAATCTACTAAGATTGAGGTATGCTGCTAATGGCAGTCAAGATCATCAGATACTTCTTACTCAGTAGTGACAGTCCACCTTCCGCGAAGAAAGCAAAACTTGACAATATTTCTTGGTTTAATGGGGGAAAAAAGAGTTATTAACACTTGTGTCGATACTGTTAATATATTTAAAACCAGAATTACAACTATAGACTCTATTAGATTTGCGAATCTCTTGTATCATATGTCTCTGTTAAATTACATCGGCGAATGTGAATTCAGTCCGGTCAACTTTTTTTGAAGAAAAACATTTTTTTCAAGAAAGTTTATATTTTCATATCATTTATTTATTGACGTCGCAGATTTCTCAGTTTCATGACTTAAATCAGCTGCTTAAATATTGTTAATCCTTATTTTTTTTTATTAACATACATGTATAATCAACGTGTACATCGGCGAATGTGAACACCGTCCGGTTATTTTTTGGCACTGGCTACCATTAGTGGCTACGGTTACAAGTTATATAATAAAAATATTATTGTTACATTGGAGACTAATTGCCGGAATGCAAAGTTGGGTGAGGAACCTATTAATTACAAATATGACCAATATTACTGAGGCTACGGTTACATAATACGTTATTGTTACATGAAAAACAGCAATGTACGCTAGATAATAAGTTTTAAAAAAATCATAAACATGATCTTTGAAATTTTTGAGAAATAGATAATGTTTTGTCATGATTATGGAGCCTTTTTGTGAAAAAAGAATCTTCATGCAAATACAAGCTTTTGTCGATTGACAAAGATGCCGTGAGATATACAGCTGAGACTACTATAGTAGTCTCAGTATACAGTAATGCAACACTTATAGTCACTTGAAGAAAAGCTGAGAATCCCTTCTATGTCTGTCCGGGTTTTTTTTTGTCTTATGTCCCCTATATCTTTATAAGGATTAGGATGACACGGGAATTTGTCATTGTATTAAAATTAAGAAGTGTAGATAGAGTGGCATATTGAAAACAATATATAACCGAATAGAGAAAAAATAAAGAGAATGATCGACGAAAATGGGAACTAGATATTGCAAAGAAGCGGATATAAAAAGAGAGTCACATTGGGAAACAAATGTTTGCATGACAAAGTTATTGCTCGCTTTTATATTTTTAGTTATACAAAATCACACATCGTGTTCCTAATTGATATTCACGTGCACTTTACTTGATGTCTGCATAGCGCCATGGTTATTACTTTTAAAAATAATTAAGTTTTCCATTTGTTATATCGTAGTGTTGCTGTGTTTCTTTATTAATGATTGTGTAAACTGCATAAAAAATCTTCATACCCGTTTAGTTATTGCCTATCTATAGACGTTTGATTATTGTTACATACGATATATATATATAGAGAGAGAGAACGTACCTTTCATACATCGGCTTAAAGTAAAACGACATTGTCAAGAATTAGTCCGGTTGGTAATGCGCATGCGTCACTGGCCATAGATTCGGTATATAGACGTCAACGTGAAATATACTGATTTCAATTGACGATTGAAACATTTTCTTATAAAATATTGGTTTGACCAAGGATTTGTATAGTAAGACTATACAACTATACAAATCCTTGGTTTTACCTTGTTTCCATTATGTTCTTCAATATTTTAGCAAACAGGTAATATTTTTATTGATTTTTTCGGATTTTTCTTTCTTGATACCAATTTAACTTTAGTAACAGCTCTAGTCATTGTTATATATACTTACATGGTAAAAAGTAATTGATAACCAATAAGGGCACATCTTTAAAAAATATTTTAAAATACTAAATCAAAGAACATTTATTTGACCTTGTTATCATTTAAAAGTAGAAAGATTGCAGAATTTTTTGATATAAGTTTCAACATTTAAAAACATATTACTTTTGATGCCATCTTCATGCAAACATGAGCATTTTACCAATATTCAATGAAGAACTTCACGATTAGTGTAAAATGATACACACGAGAACTAAGATGTCATGCAGCTCTGTATATATATCATGATCACAAAATAGATTTGTCGTATTAAACTTTAGTAATTTCTTAATGTTTTAACTGGTATATTTTTATGAATTTTATTGTACACGTTATCTGCGTTACAACTTTAAAAGAAAGAACATTTCGATCGCGATCGTTAGACAAGATGAAAAGTATTCTAGACAAAAGTGGATTCTCTTACTTATGGTCATTCCAAAACACATCACCTAACATTAAATCGATAATTAAACAAAGACTAGAAGATCAGTTTACACAGTCATGGTCAGGAAAGGTAAACGATTCGCCGAAAGCCCTGAATTATCGCCTATACAAGACATCACACAATTTCCCGAGAACAGAGAAAGTGTCCGTTGTGCAGAGTTGCTATAGGTGACGATTACCACTATGTAATGGAATGCAGCAGTCTCTTGACAGATAGAACACTACTTATTGACAAGAAATACCTAACGAACTTTAATGTTTTAAAATTTAATGCTATTATGAACCAAAAACAGAAATCTAAACTTCGAAAATTGTGCCAATTTATTAGAATTATAAATGACAAACTGGATTCTCTCTGATGTTAACCTGTCGGCTATACTGATCATACCTTCGAAAAAACTCATATTTAATGCTTCCTTATGGAACGCCATGACTGTCTTCTGATGTTGATTGTTTAATATGTTCGGTGCTTTATGCATTATGTTCAGTAGTATGTATATTATGTTCAGTAGATATCCTATTATGTTCAGTATAGTTATTACATTATGTTCAGTAGTTTTTACATTATATTCGGTGCTTTGGTTATTATGTTCAGTAGTTTCATTATTACATGCAGTGGTATTTAAATTATGTTCGGTACTTCTGACGTTATATTCAGTACATTTTTCGTTATGTTCAGTACTTTCGACATTATGTTCAGTAGATTCAATATTATTTGCAGTACATTATGTAATACCTTCAGTAGTCCCGCTTTCTTTATATTCAGTACATTATTCATTATGTTCAGTAAAAGCATCTGTATTATATTCGGTTCGTTCAACTTTATGTTCAGTGGTTTTATCATTATGATGATGTAGTAAAAGTCGGGAAGTCAGTAACGGAAATTGTCGGAAAAAAACGAAGGCGGATATTTTTGACGGACGTTTTATTCATGAACACCTTTATGTGTTTGAATTAAAATGGAAGAAATGGAAGCAGTTTTAAATCGGTGTGGTTTACGTTCCCAAGTTGGCATTTTTCACAAGAAAAAAATAACTCCTGACTCAATTTGTAAGTTGTCGCTACAAGATTTCGCATATTAAGGTATGACTGACAGGAGAAAAATAATGGAATTAAGAATAGCTTGTGTTCATTTCAGCAGCAATATTTTGAATGAGTAATAACAAGTTTTTCATTCCCAAAGGAGCACTGGAATCCCTGCTTGAAATCGATTTAACTGTTTTAAAAATATTCCCTGTGGACTACCCCCCCCTTTTTTTTTGGTGCTCTCTATTTTCAACCCTCGAATTAAGCTTTCCAATCTTATTAAAATTAAAACCTTGCTGTCTAACCAATCTGTTCATGCACCGGACCGGCAACTTTCTTTATTTAATACGAAAATCTAAAGTGCCGTTATACACATGCATGTTGTTTGCTTGGAGTATACGCCCGCAAAGAAAGAAATAGCATAAGTCCGAAGGCACAAATAAGAAAAAGAAAGTTTTATGGCAAAGGGTGCCGGGGTAAATCTCTGTTTTCAAAATATACATGAAATATTTGACACTGCCCCTTTTTTGTTCTATGAATTCTAATCCTGAGTTTTCTATCTGTTACATGCCAAGAAATCCGAGCAAAAAATTTCGGTCGACCTCCTACGGCACCCATTAGTATTTAAAGATTTGATTTCATTCAACAAATTAATTTAGGACCTCTATGTACGTGTCATTTAGAACACAGCTATATACCGAATGGTCAATATTAATCTTCCATGTAATTTGCTCTATGTGATGTTTGCAGAATTTCAACGGAGGTAATTTCTTGGCATAATCAATTGTGTGTTTACCCTCCCCTTTTCTCCTTTGATATAAAGCGTTCCAATGAAAAACAAAATAAAAAGAGACAATTACGCAAGAGACTTCTATTTTTTTACCGGTTAAAGGTGATGGGTGCTTTGCGGCTCCTCATTTCTTACCCATGAAAACTTAAAATCTTTTGTATTCCCCTCTAAATTTAAGCCAATTAAGAAAAATTACCCCCTTCTACAGTAATCCGAAAAAATTAAAGGCGACAATAAAAATGCATGTAAATCTTGTAAATAATCAAAATGTTTCTGTGTATTTGGTTTTGGTTTGTTCTTCAAAATACCACTTAAGGCCAGTGTCTTGCCTGAATAAGAGAAGCTTGCTAGTGAAGACGTGCCCTTACTCTAAGATCGATTATCCGATTCAGATCCGTTCATCATCCATTTTATCCGTTATACGTCCGGTAGAAGTCCGTTTCACATTCGTTCAACACCAATTTTATCCGTTAAACCACAAGCAAATGCTACCAAAGGGCAGTGTCTGGACTGAATAAAAGCTGCTTGATTGTGAAGACGTGCCCTTACTCTAAGATCGATTATGAATATTAAGAATTCATGAATCTTAAGAAAGGCTAATTGGCATTTCAGACGCGAAATTTTCAATTGGCATTTATCCGTTTAAGATCGGTTCATCATCCGTTTAATCCGTTATACGTCCGGTAGAAGTCCGTTTCACATTCGTTCAACATCCGTTTTATCCGTTAGACGTCCGTTAGAAGTCCGTTGGTGAATTTATCTGCCAGACCTCAAACGGATGTATAACGGACACGTTACGAATACAAAACAGAAGTGAAACGGACGAGTACCGTACAAAACAGACGCATACCGGACGTTCAACGGACATTTCATCCAATGGACGTCAGTTCAAAGTTTTGAACATGCTCAAAATTTTCCACCAGACAGAACGGACGTCGACGGATTAAACGTACGCTAGACTGACATGCAACGGATATGGACGGACGTCTAACAGATAAAAAACGGACGTCTAGCGGACATGAACGGATTGAAAAAAGGTATCCGTTAGGCATTTGTTCGAGCTATCTTAGTCAAAATACTGCTGCTGAAATGAACACAAGCTATTCTTAATTCCATTATTTTTCTCCTGTCGTTCATACATGTACCTAAATATGCGAAATCTTGTAGCGACAACTTACAAATAAAGTCAGGAGTTATTTTTCCTGGTGAAAAAGCCAACTTGGAAACGTAAACCACACCGATTTAAAACTGCTTCCATTTCTTTCATTTTCATTTAATCATGCAAAGGTGTTCATGAATTAAACGTCCGTCAAAAATATCCGCGTTCGTTTTTTTCCGACAATATACAATTACTGTCTTTTGATGAGGTAAATATGCGGTTTTATTGACTTTTGAAAAATGATAGTCAATAAAACCCCATATTTACCGAAACAAAAGACAGTAATTGTTTTATTCCACATTCCGAAAGAAGAAAATGTATTTAATGACAAACATATATCTACCATTTTTTTTACATGAAACATTTTACCATAACGTTGCATGTAAAAGCACGTGACGTTTAGCGCGGTGAATAACACTTTCTCAGGTGAATATAATACAGATGCTTTTACTGAACATAATGAATAATCTACTGAATTTAAAGAAAGCGGGACTGCTGAAGGTATTACATGATGTACTGCAAATAATATCGAATCTACTGAACATAATGTCGAAAGTACTGAACATAATGAAAAATGTACTGAATATAACGTCAGAAGTACCGAACATAATTAAAATACCACTACATATAATAATGAAACTACTGAACATAATAACTAAAGCACCGAATATAATGTAAAAACTACTAAACATAATGTAAAAACTACTAAACATAATGTAATAACTACTAAACATAATGTAATAACTACTGAACATAATGTAATAACTACTGAACATAATAGATATCTACTGAACATAATATACATACTAATGAACATAATGCATAAAGCACCAAACATATTAAACAATCAACATCAGAAGACAGTCATGGCGTTCCATAGACAGCGATGGATGCATCTTTACATTGGTGACGAAAAAACTATTTTAGATGTTCTGGATAAGGACACAAGAAACTTCTAGTACAGATTTCTGATATTTTTAAAGATTGCTGCAATCCCGAACTTACGTACAATTGAACTGCAAAGAGTAGGTTTTTAAAATTTTATTATTTGTTTTCAAAATGTTCGAAATGTTTTTTTTTTTTTATATTAATTAATGATTTTGAGGAAATTAATTGCACATGAATCTGTATGAGAGTTTGTATGAATTATTCCACGTTTAACTTGAAACCAGAAGCCCATGAGGAAGGGTAGGAGGGGTCCTAATCCCGGGCTTAAAAACACGAAATCCCGAGGTCCCGAAATTCGAAAAAAAAGAATTCCCGGATCCCGAAAGGGTAAATCCCGAGATCCAGAGCTTAAAAACACCCGATCCCGGAGTCCCGATAAAGGTCCTATCCCCCTTGTCCATGGCGTACATTAATTAAACGGGATTTCAAAATGTTCACGATTAAATTCATTGACATGCGACAATATGATTTAAAAAAATATATAGCTCATTTAGAGCTGGGAACAGTATATATCTAACATATATATATTCCTGTTTAGAGTAAACAAACGCTATTAAACAGCCTCATTAAAAGTCTAGATGTCGGCAGTGGCCGGGTGTGGATCAAACACTTTTAAAGTGGGGGTGGGGGTAAAGCAAGCCAACATTTGAAAATACTATTAAATAGGTTATTTGTTTACCACATTTAAAGTTCTTTAAAAGGGGCGTGCTTCCTGTCCCCTCCATCCCCTAAAAACTAACCCGCCTTGCCAAACAAACGGTTAGATGTGATTCATGTAAATGTAGCTGTACAGAGGAGCCTATGGAAAGTTTACCATTTAATAACCGAAAATCAACATATTTTTTAAACTTTATTTGTTTGTTCTGAGAGCGAATCTTGGTTCATTTAAAATATAGAACAACAGAGTTGGTGTATGTGGGTTCGATTCCCACCCTAAGCAATCATTTATTTCAGCTGGTGCAAAGCGGGCAGTTTAGCTTAGTGGCCCCACACTGACTTTGTTGTTTCTATCAAAAAATTCAGGCGACCGACAATTTTTTTCTTTTGAATACCTTATACAACAAAACCATGGTATAATAATTGTGAAAATTATACCATGGATAGCTATGGTATAATTTTCGGTTATTGAGATTTATACTCGGGTTGCACTCCCATAGGTTACTTTGTACAGCTATAGGTTGAATTGGTGTTATTACATGTAATTGTCATGCCTTTGGCCCTCTTTTGGGTGTTATTTGTGCTTTAATGAAGAACTTATATATTGAACAGTAAAACAAAATATTAAATATAAGACTGCTATTTTCATTGTTTGGTACAGTTGGACTGTCACTGGGCACAACAGTTCAATAAAGTATCCTATTGGGAAAACCAGAGAACTCTTTTTGTCAAAACAAATCTCACTGTCAAGCATCCAAACATACTATCCACATTGATCTGTGTCCACATGTGTATATAGTTAAAATCTTTATCACTTGCATATCACAATTTTTTGTCAGAACAATCATATCTAAAATTATGCGTAAAGTGATATAACTTATTTACCATACATATTAAAGACCTAGGGTCTTTTGATTTGAGATCCTCAGTTTGTGACCTTGAAATTGAGGTCAAGGTCAGAGGTAAATTTGACGTTCTAGATTATGACCTTTGCTTAAAATTCATATCTATACATCATAAAGCCATAGGAACTGACATTTTAGACTGATTTTTAATATTTTAATATCAAAATAGATATTTACTGGTGGAAAGACCTTCAATTGTTCTCTGAACAATTGGTTTTTAATTTAATTAGTTATACTTTTACTCTATCCTTTTTCTTCCAAGGATAGAGGTGATTTTTTTTTAATACTACTAGTATTGTTAAATCGCATTGAAAAGACGTTGAACACGCAAATAAATAAAACTAAGTTGATAAAAGGTTCAAATATGAAAAAATATTTTCAAATAAAATATAAACACACAAATAAAAATGGGGAGATCCACTCTACAAACGCTAATACTGTAACGTTTATGGGTCATCGTAAATTCCTCCTTTTCTTTTTTTTAGATATTATATTACTATAATTGTCCGGTCATTTTTTTGCGGGAATAGTTTTTTTCGTGCTTGAGTCTCAATGTCCAGAATATTTAAACCTCTAGATTGGGGAAAACTTTCATATTGGTAAGTAGTACTTGAAATTTCATTTTATTTTGTATTTCGATGTTTGACTTAAATATTCATTTCTTTACATTTGATATATATCTTTTTGGTCTTAGAGTCAAACATTTCTAAATGATTAATTTACGTTTCCGTTCCAAAATAAATAAAAGGAATTGCACACTAGCTACATATTTTATGATTTCGGGTTTATAAATAGATGGTTTCATTTTGATAGCGATATTTAGACAGAAAGTAAATCCGAGGGATATTTTAGAGTAACGGTCGTCAATCTTCGGAATTTTTTGTGTCTTACTCTAAAATAGAATTTTGTATTATCGCATGTTTTATTTAAGGGTTTGAACTGGTCAATGATATAGAAAAATGTGTTTCAGACATTGCTCTGGTTGGACCGAGAACTAAACGGGAATAGAATTAATGCGATGGTTTTGTTTTTACTGATTTCCTTGTACTTGGAATTAAGAGGTTCAGGTTCTATCTAGTCTAACAAAGTCGGTGGGAGCTGGTGGGTATATTTATTCTATCTCGGAAGGTGGAACGTCACATACTGGATTGATTGAATAATTTTTAGTTAAAGCCGACTAGTGTACAACTCTTAATAAGTTATTAAACGGACACCTCTAAAATTCTAGCATCATATTATTTTATTCAATTAGATAGCACTAATGTCAAATCCTTCATTGAATAACTGTACTATAGGACCAATACTCTTTCTCGTACTATATTAACGACCTACCAGACTATCTAAAACACAGTCAAATAAGACTGGCTCATGTCTTTCCACCCAGACAAATGTAACATCCTTAGAGTATCAACAAAGAAAAAAACAAATACATTTCTATTACAACATGCATGGTCATAACCTAGAACAAGTTCAATCTGCAAAATATTTAGGCATTACACATTCTTCGGACCTCAAATGGAACAAACATATTCAACAATCAGCAGCAAAAGCAAACCAATCATTAACATTCATCAGACGTAATCTAAAAATAAATTCAAAATTAGTTAAGGAAAGAGCCTACCAAACAATAGTTAGACCAAAACCAGAATACTGCTGTACAAGGTTGGGATCCACACGCCTCGGAAAATATATATAAATTGGAACAAGTACAAAGAAGAGCTGCACGATATACTTGCAACAGATATCACAATACTAGCAGTGTATCTAAGACCCCGTTCACACTAGCATTTTTGTTAATCGATCTAATTTGAATCGATCTAATTAAAACCAGTTAGCGTTCACATTATCCTTAATCATAGCGATCTCTATCGGTCTAATCTGAACCACTGCGTTCACATTACAATTAAAAACGCAATCGATCTGACCTTTTTACCCGTAAAACTGTAAACATTGTGTATAAATAGAACTGATTTATCAAATTCATGTATAATACACTGATACACACACTTGAAAGAAAGTAAAAGTTATTGTTTATCTTGAATCACAAGTTAAAATTTTGATACCGGTGTTATTGCAGTATTCTTTAAATTTGAAAAAAATAACTGTAGCAACAAAGTAACAACACGACGAAATACTGCGGTTCCTGAAAAGAGAAAAAAATCAATATATAAGAAAAAAGACCCAGATTTCGCAAATCTATGCTACGGATAAGACAACATGTTTTCAGTTATTTTAAAGGCCTATTAACAGAGAAATATGGGTTAAACAACTAACCTCTGGGATAATTTTGACGCTATACATGCGCATAAGTTATATTCGATTCAATCGTACTAGTTTAAACCGATCTCTGCGTTCACATTTAACGTAAGATCGGTTTACTTTAGATCGATTCAAACTAAACTACCTCTTTTGGTGTTTTAGTTTAGACCGATTGAAGATCGATTCACAGCGTTCACATTGGCCCTTAAATCGATTTAAAGTGAACCGGTCTAGTTTAAATCGATAAAAATGTCCTAGTGTGAACGGGGTCTTACTGAAATGATAGACCATCTAAAATGGCAATCATTACAAGAACGCACACTAAAAACCAGACTCCAAATGTTGCACAAAGTCATCAACAAAGAAATTGCAATACCATCGCAAGATATACTCATAAAAAGCCAGTCTAGAACAAGAACTACCCATCAACAGACATACAGACAACTTCAATGTAATAAAGACACCTTTAAATGTCAAGTCTTTTTTCAGCTAAACAATCAAAGATTGGAACAAATTACCACCCGATATCTCAAACCAAACCTCTACAGACAACTTTAAAGATGCACTCATTCATGAGGTGCTCCTTAAAACATACTCTCATCTAAACTAAATGTGCTTATTGTTTTTATCTTATAGTTATAAACAAAATATATATAAAAAATGTGAAAATTGAAACTTCAAAAAATTGTAAATTTCATAAATAAATAAAAGTAAAAATTAAAATTAACTTAAAACGACCTCATACAGGTATGCGCCGGAAAGTAATCCCAAAAAAGTTAAAGGTATTCCGTAACTAAAGAAGAAGAAGAGTTGGTTAACTTTTTATGGGTATTTTTCACCGCATCGTTTTATCCTAAAAGGAGAAGTTCGAAAATGTATTGAAATTCTATAGAATTTAAACTTTCACATGAAGATACCGCGATATTTATCACGGTATTGATATTGTCTTTGTCTATTAAAAATATGGAATTGTTTTATGATTCTTGGTTATATGTTATTTGAGCAAATACATTGCTTGGCAAAATCGTCATCTCTGGTTTTTTTTTTGGTTTCTTATGTACCTGTCATTTATTGAATTTATTATTTCCTTTTATTGTCAGTATGCTGTCAGAAGTCCTGGAGCGAAAGCACAGCCCGAACCCTCTCTACCAGTAACGTCAACGAGCTAGCGGAGTATAACGTCATGAAACAAATTATGAAAGGAACATCCGTTTACACGCGAACACCCGTTTACGTTGCAATATTAAAGAAAAACACCCAGTCTAATCTAGCTCAATATCTGTTCACCTTAAAAGATCTTAAAACAACAGACAAGTAAAAAGCTGGCGTAAATTCATATCTTATTGGAAGGTTAAACTTTGTTTTGGATAGATTTGTTTTTACTGTATTTGAACTTCACGGTTCAATAGACAGACCACAACACCTTCATTACTCTTTTTTAATTGGTTACTATGATTTCAATTGTTCTAATTTTTGAACTCTTGTGAGGGAATTTGTTTTAGCTAACGCGTTTCACTCGAAGCTTCTTTTTTCACTTGGGGTCCGTGTGGATAGTAGAAAAGGTATTGTAATCGACTAGTTATGGACTTATGACTTATGGTATTTGTCTATGTGCAGAAGAAAATTGTAAATAACGACCTGGCCGAAAAGGGGGTCCATGCACCAAATACTTCTAGTCGAAACGAGTTTACAAAAGACAACAAGGAAATAAGATTTTACGATCAGTTCAAGTTTCGTGGTCTCTGGTTATACTACTTGTACTTTAATACCTATGAATTGACTGAACACGATTCGAGTAGACCGGTTTGTGTTATTTGCTAGAACATGGAACTTCATGTAAACTAAATTTGAATTTTTTTCAGAAACAGGATTTTTGTAGTATAACCTATAAAAAATCTTCACAGAACAATATATAGGAATATGTAGTACAATTTTACAGTCAATTTAAAAGAGGGATGGAAGATAGCAAATAGACACTTATAGGTTATAATAATAAGTCGAAGGAGAGACACAAAACCATGACAGAAAACAAACAAAAAAAAAAGATGAAAAGAAAAACAGTCTAAAAATACTTATTAGAAAAAATAATGACAGCACTAAAATTCACCAGAAACCTGGGATTTAACTTTATAAAAAAAACAGTATAAAAAATACTCTGAAGAAAAAATAAAAACAGCAATTAAAAAAATTCACCAGAAATCTGGAATTTAAATTTTAATGGTTTGATGCTTACAGGTTGCACTTTGTAAATACAGCTGTTTCTCAAACCACGCCTCTTTTGGGGAGATTTAGAATATTTATAGAAAATTGATTTTGTTTACATACAGTTATGCTCTGTGTGTTTCATCTCATAGAGACATAACTTGGGAATGTCATACCCGTAGCCAGGGGGGGTTCAGGGGGTTCGGACGAACCCCCCATTGAAATCAAATAAGTATTGTTAAAGTCAACGTTTTGTTCAAATTGTGACTGTTAAAGTCGAGTTCATGACCCCCTTGGAAATTCCTGGCTACGGGCCTGAATGTTACCAGTGAATATACATGTGCATATTGTTTACATTGAAATCTGTGGTAACCCTTCATTCGAGGTAGGGGTAGTTAAGAAAATTAGTGTTAGTTTAAACTCTGAAAAGCTCAGGGCATATAAGATCATATAAACGTTGAAAATATGCCGCACAGCCTTATATTTTGACCTTTGAAAAAAATTGTAGTGCATATGAACTTTCAATTCAAGGATAAGAATTTTTTCAAAACTTCATAGTAAAAGTGGTACAGCTTTAGCCGTAAAAGGAGTTCCTATGGGAAATTGCATTGTCAATATTTACAGAAATGCAACCTATATAGGGTGAAAAACGAGAACATTCAGAATTTAACCAAATTTGTTTTATCTCACAGATTTTAAAGAAATTAACTGAAATATGAAGTTTTATAAATATTTCATGAAGATTGATAGAATCCTGGGCCTTAGATATGATGACTCAGCATAAATTCACAGTTTACAGTATGCATAGTTTACTTAAGTTAAGGTCCTGAATACAAAATTAATTCATAATACTTGTTTGTAAGTTAAATTGTTAAGAAGTGCTTATATTTACTCATCGCAGTCATTGAAACTCATCCATCCTTCCTGAATATTATTTATGGGGTGTTTGTGTCCTGTCTATAACCCAAATGTGAGCCGTAACACCTAAATCTGCTTTTTTGTGACCACGGCATAAAAAATACAAGCTAGAAATACAAAAATATCTAAACAAAACTTACAATAGTGTGTTCTATCCTGAATATGTACTAAATATTCAAAATTGCTAGAAACAGCAGAATAATTTAGGAAATTTGAGGCCCCAGGGACAAAAAACAGAGAAAATTGCATAACCCCTGGGTCATAAAACAGATAATTTAACTTGTAAATGCTATGATTTTGTGATTTTTAAGTTCTTGATATAGAAAACAATAACTATGCTTGGAAGTTATGCAAAAATCAGATCTTAGCAGTCATCTCTATAACATTTTAAGTGAATTTATATCAGACTGGTATCTGCATACACATGCATACAACTATTGCAAATATGGCTTTATTTAAACACTTCTAGTATATTTATTAGGAAAATTGTGTCAGATATATGGTTACAGATGATAATGTTGTGACAAGAATTTTAAATTGACCATTTGAGGTAGAAAATGTGAACTTTAATTGATAAATAGGCATACAGTAAGATGTGGACTGGAGACAGAGGCAGGATTGGATATTTTATATAATCTTGAAAGTTGTAATGATTGACTGCTAAACATTACATTTATAGTATTCTGATATGCTTTCAATATGTTATCAAAACAGTTTTAAACAGGTTCTAGGCATTTTATATCAGAAAATATGCAAATAGGGTAAGCTGGCAATAATTAAAGTCTTGTTTTCAAATTCTTTTAAAAATTGAAACAGGGGAACTTCCGAAGGGTATAAAATGTTCAGTAAAAAAACCTTAGAGTATACACAGTGATTTCTTTCAGGCTATTACTCTGATAAATGAGTAATAATGTGAGAAAAACTGATTTTAGAGCGTTTTCTATTTGAATTAATGTTTGTATAGGTTGTACTTTGTAAATACAGCTGTTTCTCAAACCATGCCTCTTTTGGGAAGATTTAGAATATTTATAGAAAATAAATTCTGTTTACATACTGGTTCCCAGTTATGCTCTCTGTATTCCATCTCATAGAGACATAACTTGGGAATGTTACCAGTGAATATACATGTGCATATTGTTTACATTGAAATCTGTGGTAACCCTTCATTCGAGGTAGGGGTAGTTAAGAAAATTAGTGTTAGTTTAAACTCTGAAAAAAATCAGGATCATATAAGCATTGAAAATATGCCGCACAGCCCTATATTTTGACCTTTGAAAAAAATTGTAGTGCATATGAACTTTCAATTCTAGGATAAGATTTTTTTCAAAACTTCATAGTAAAAGTGGTACAGCTTTAGCCGTAAAAGGAGTTCCTATGGGAAGTTGCATTGTCAATATTTACAGAAATGCAACCTACAACAAGGAATTATATAGCAGCCTTAACCAATGTATGATGATTCTGAATGAAATGTAGACATGATAGAGCCAGGTCTGTAAAAATATTAAATTTCTTTACATTTAGGAACTGTACAAAGGCTCCTTCCTCTAATGTATGGGTACTGGTAACCAACAAACAGTTTTGGAAAGGGCGCGTGGCTGATTGGACTTCCCAGGTATGTTTTCCGTTAAGATCCCTTTGTGTATATCATGTGTTCCTCCCTTTCCATCTAGGGCGCGAAGCTGATTGGACATCCCAGGTATGTTTTCCGTTAAGATCCCTTTGTGTATATCATGTGTTCCACCCTTTCCATCTAGGGTGCGAAGCTGATTGGACATCCCAGGTATGTTTTCCGTTAAGATCCCTTTGTGTATATCATGTGTTCCTCCCTTTCCATCTAGGGCTCGAAGCTGATTGGATTTCCCAGGTATGTTTTCTGTTAAGATCCCTTTGTGTATATCATGTGTTCCTCCTTTCCATCTAGGACGCGAAGCTGATTGGACTTCCCAGGTATGTTTTCCGTTAAGATCCCTTTGTGTATATCATGTGTTCCTCCTTTTCCATCTAGGGCGCGAAGCTGATTGGACTTCCCAGGTATGTT
The DNA here is from genome assembly GCF_965363235.1 of Mytilus galloprovincialis. Taxonomy (NCBI): domain Eukaryota; kingdom Metazoa; phylum Mollusca; class Bivalvia; order Mytilida; family Mytilidae; genus Mytilus; species Mytilus galloprovincialis. Next base: position 72,824,386 of record NC_134845.1, on the reverse strand, counting down.
TTCCGTTAAGATCCCTTTGTGTCTATCATGTGTTCCTCCCTTTCCATCTAGGGCGCGAAGCTGATTGGACTTCCCAGGTATGTTTTCCGTTAAGATCCCTTTGTGTCTATCATGTGTTCCTCCCTTTCCATCTAGGGCGCGAAGCTGATTGGACTTCCCAGGTATGTTTTCCGTTAAGATCCCTTTGTGTATATCATGTGTTCCTCCCTTTCCATCTAGGGCGCGAAGCTGATTGGACTTCCCAGGTATGTTTTCCGTTAAGATCCCTTTGTGTATATCATGTGTTCCTCCCTTTTCATCTAGGGCGCTTCGCTGATTGGACTTCCCAGGTATGTTTTCCGTTAAGATCCCAGGTATGTTTTCCGTTAAGATCCCAGGTATGTTTTCCGTTAAGATCCCTTTGTGTATATCATGTGTTCCTCCTTTTCCATCTAGGGCGCGGAGCCGATTGGACATCCCAGGTATGTTTTCCGTTAAGATCCCTTTGTGTATATCATGTGTTCCTCCTTTTCCGTCTAGGGCGCGGAGCTGATTGGACATCCCAGGTATGTTTTCCGTTAAGATCCCTTTGTGTATATCATGTGTTCCTCCCTTTCCATCTAGGGCACGTCGCTGATTGGATTTCCCAGGTATGTTTTCCGTTAAGATCCCTTTGTGTATATCATGTGTTTTACCCTTTCCATCTAGGGCGCGTCGCTGATTGGATTTCCCAGGTATGTTTTCCGTTAAGATCCCTTTGTGTATATCATGTGTTTTTCCCTTTCCATCTAGGGCGCGAAGCTGATTGGAAATTCCAGGTATGTTTTCTGTTAAGATCCCTTTGTGTATATCATGTGTTCCTCCCTTTCCATCTAGGGCGCGTCACTGATTGGATTTCTCAGGTATGTTTTCTGTTAAGATCCCAATGTGTATATCATGTATTTTTCCCTGTCCATCTAGGGCGCAAAGCTGATTGGAAATTCCAGGTATGTTTTCTGTTAAGATCCCTTTCTGTATATAACGTGTTCCTCCCTTTCCATCTAGGGCACGTCGCTGATTGGATTTCCCAGGTATGTTTTCTGTTAAGATCCCTTTGTGTATATCATGTGTTTTTCCCTTTCCATCTAGGGCATGAAGCTGATTGGAAATTCCAGGTATGTTTTCTGTTAAGATCCCTTTGTGTTTATCATGTGTTTTTCCCTTTCCATCTAGGGCGCAAAGCTGATTGGAAATTCTAGGTATGTTTTCTGTTAAGATCCCTTTGTGTATATCATGTGTTCCTCCCTTTCCATCTAGGGCACGTTGCTGATTGGATTTCCCAGGTATGTTTTCTGTTAAGATCCCTTTTTGTATATCATGTGTTTTTCCCTTTCCATCTAGGGCGCGAAGCTGATTGGACTTCCCAGGTATGTTTTCCGTTAAGATCCCTTTGTGTATATCATGTGTTCCTCTTTTTCCATCTAGGGCGCGGAGCTGATTGGACATCCCAGGTATGTTTTCCGTTAAGATCCCTTTGTGTATATCATGTGTTCCTCCTTTTCCGTCTAGGGCGCGGAGCTGATTGGACATCCCTGGTATGTTTTCCGTTAAGATCCCTTTGTGTATATCATGTGTTTTTCCCTTTCCATCTAGGGCGTGAAGCTGATTGGAAATTCCAGGTATGTTTTCTGTTAAGATCCCTTTGTGTATATCATGTGTTCCTCCCTTTCCATCTAGGGCACGTCGCTGATTGGATTTCCCAGGTATGTTTTCCGTTAAGATCCCTTTGTGTATATCATGTGTTCCTCCCTTTCCATCTAGGGCTCGAAGCTGATTGGAAATTACAGGTATGTTTTCTGTTAAGATCCCTTTGTGTATATCATGTGTTCCTCCCTTTCCATCTAGGGCGCGTCGCTGATTGGATTTCCCAGGTATGTTTTCTGTTAAGATCCCTTTGTGTATATCATGTGTTTTTCCCTTTCTATCTAGGGCGCGAAGCTGATTGGAAATTCCAGGTATGTTTTCTGTTAAGATCCCTTTGTGTATATCATGTGTTCCTCCCTTTCCATCTAGGGCACGTCGCTGATTGGATTTCCCAGGTATGTTTTCCGTTAAGATCCCTTTGTGTATATCATGTGTTTTACCCTTTCCATCTAGGGTGCGTTGCTGATTGGATTTCCCAGGTATGTTTTCCGTTAAGATCCCTTTGTGTATATCATGTGTTTTTCCCTTTCCATCTAGGGCGCGAAGCTGATTGGAAATTCCAGGTATGTTTTCTGTTAAGATCCCTTTGTGTATGTCATGTGATCCTCCCTTTCCATCTAGGGCGCGTCGCTGATTGGATTTCTCAGGTATGTGTTCTGTTAAGATCCCAATGTGTATATCATGTATTTTTCCCTGTCCATCTAGGGCGCAAAGCTGATTGGAAATTCCAGGTATGTTTTCTGTTAAGATCCCTTTGTGTATATCACGTGTTCCTCCCTTTCCATCTAGGGCACGTCGCTGATTGGATTTCCCAGGTATGTTTTCTGTTAAGATCCCTCTGTGTATATCATGTGTTTTTCCCTTTCCATCTAGGGCGCGAAGCTGATTGGAAATTCCAGGTATGTTTTCTGTTAAGATCCCTTTGTGTTTATCATGTGTTTTTCCCTTTCCATCTAGGGCGCAAAGCTGATTGGAAATTCTAGGTATGTTTTCTGTTAAGATCCCTTTCTGTATATCATGTGTTCCTCCCTTTCCATCTAGGGCACGTTGCTGATTGGATTTCCCAGGTATGTTTTCTGTTAAGATCCCTTTGTGTATATCATGTGGTTTTCCCTTTCCATCTAGGGCGCGAAGCTGATTGGAAATTCCAGGTATGTTTTCTGTTAAGATCCCTTTGTGTATATCATGTGTTCCTCCCTTTCCATCTAGGGCACATCGCTGATTGGATTTCCCAGGTATGTTTTCTGTTAAGATCCCTTTGTGTATATCATGTGTTCCTCCCTTTCCATCTAGGGCGCAAAGCTGATTGGAAATTCCAGGTATGTTTTCTGTTAAGATCCCTTTGTGTATATCATGTGTTCCTCCCTTTCCATCTAGGGCACGTCGCTGATTGGATTTCCCAGATATGTTTTCCGTTAAGATCCCTTTGTGTATATCATGTGTTTTTCCCTTTCTATCTAGGGCGCGTCGCTGATTGGATTTCCCAGGTATATTTTTCGTTAAGATCCCTTTGTGTATATCATGTGTTTTTCCCTTTCCATCTAGGGCGCGAAGCTGATTGGAAATTCCAGGTATGTTTTCTGTTAAGATCCCTTTGTGTTTATCATGTGTTTTTCCCTTTCCATCTAGGGCGCAAAGCTGATTGGAAATTCTAGGTATGTTTTCTGTTAAGATCCCTTTCTGTATATCATGTGTTCCTCCCTTTCCATCTAGGGCACGTTGCTGATTGGATTTCCCAGGTATGTTTTCTGTTAAGATCCCTTTGTGTATATCATGTGTTTTTCCCTTTCCATCTAGGGCGCGAAGCTGATTGGAAATTCCAGGTATGTTTTCTGTTAAGATCCCTTTGTGTATATCATGTGTTTTTCCCTTTCCATCTAGGGCGCAAAGCTGATTGGAAATTCTAGGTATGTTTTCTGTTAAGATCCCTTTCTGTATATCATGTGTTCCTCCCTTTCCATCTAGGGCACGTTGCTGATTGGATTTCCCAGGTATGTTTTCTGTTAAGATCCCTTTGTGTATATCATGTGTTTTTCCCTTTCCATCTAGGGCGCGAAGCTGATTGGAAATTCCAGGTATGTTTTCTGTTAAGATCCCTTTGTGTATATCATGTGTTTTTCCCTTTCCATCTAGGGCGTGAAGCTGATTGGAAATTCCAGGTATGTTTTCTGTTAAGATCCCTTTGTGTATATCATGTGTTCCTCCCTTTCCATCTAGGGCACGTCGCTGATTGGATTTCCCAGGTATGTTTTCCGTTAAGATCCCTTTGTGTATATCATGTGTTCCTCCCTTTTCATCTAGGGCTCGAAGCTGATTGGAAATTACAGGTATGTTTTCTGTTAAGATCCCTTTGTGTATATCATGTGTTCCTCCCTTTCCATCTAGGGCGCGTCACTGATTGGATTTCCCAGGTATGTTTTCTGTTAAGATCCCTTTGTGTATATCATGTGTTTTTCCCTTTCTATCTAGGGCGCGAAGCTGATTGGAAATTCCAGGTATGTTTTCTGTTAAGATCCCTTTGTGTATATCATGTGTTCCTCCCTTTCCATCTAGGGCACGTCGCTGATTGGATTTCCCAGGTATGTTTTCCGTTAAGATCCCTTTGTGTATATCATGTGTTTTACCCTTTCCATCTAGGGCGCGTCGCTGATTGGATTTCCCAGGTATGTTTTCCGTTAAGATCCCTTTGTGTATATCATGTGTTTTTCCCTTTCCATCTAGGGCGCGAAGCTGATTGGAAATTCCAGGTATGTTTTCTGTTAAGATCCCTTTGTGTATGTCATGTGTTCCTCCCTTTCCATCTAGGGCGCGTCGCTGATTGGATTTCTCAGGTATGTTTTCTGTTAAGATCCCAATGTGTATATCATGTATTTTTCCCTGTCCATCTAGGGCGCAAAGCTGATTGGAAATTCCAGGTATGTTTTCTGTTAAGATCCCTTTGTGTATATCACGTGTTCCTCCCTTTCCATCTAGGGCACGTCGCTGATTGGATTTCCCAGGTATGTTTTCTGTTAAGATCCCTTTGTGTATATCATGTGTTTTTCCCTTTCCATCTAGGGCGCGAAGCTGATTGGAAATTCCAGGTATGTTTTCTGTTAAGATCCCTTTGTGTATATCACGTGTTCCTCCCTTTCCATCTAGGGCACGTCGCTGATTGGATTTCCCAGGTATGTTTTCTGTTAAGATCCCTTTGTGTATATCATGTGTTTTTCCCTTTCCATCTAGGGCGCGAAGCTGATTGGAAATTCCAGGTATGTTTTCTGTTAAGATCCCTTTGTGTTTATCATGTGTTTTTCCCTTTCCATCTAGGGCGCAAAGCTGATTGGAAATTCTAGGTATGATTTCTGTTAAGATCCCTTTCTGTATATCATGTGTTCCTCCCTTTCTATCTAGGGCACGTTGCTGATTGGATTTCCCAGGTATGTTTTCTGTTAAGATCCCTTTGTGTATATCATGTGTTTTTCCCTTTCCATCTAGGGCGCGAAGCTGATTGGAAATTCCAGGTATGTTTTCTGTTAAGATCCCTTTGTGTATATCATGTGTTCCTTCCTTTCCATCTAGGGCACGTCGCTGATTGGATTTCCCAGGTATGTTTTCTGTTAAGATCCCTTTGTGTATATCATGTGTTCCTCCCTTTCCATCTAGGGCGCAAAGCTGATTGGAAATTCCAGGTATGTTTTCTGTTAAGATCCCTTTGTGTATATCATGTGTTCCTCCCTTTCCATCTAGGGCACGTCGCTGATTGGATTTCCCAGGTATGTTTTCCGTTAAGATCCCTTTGTGTATATCATGTGTTTTACCCTTTCCATCTAGGGCGCGTCGCTGATTGGATTTCCCAGGTATGTTTTCCGTTAAGATCCCTTTGTGTATATCATGTGTTTTTCCCTTTCCATATAGGGCGCGAAGCTGATTGGAAATTCCAGGTATGTTTTCTGTTAAGATCCCTTTGTGTATATCATGTGTTTTTCCCTTTCCATCTAGGGCGTGAAGCTGATTGGAAATTCCAGGTATGTTTTCTGTTAAGATCCCTTTGTGTATATCATGTGTTCCTCCCTTTCCATCTAGGGCACGTCGCTGATTGGATTTCCCAGGTATGTTTTCCGTTAAGATCCCTTTGTGTATATCATGTGTTCCTCCCTTTCCATCTAGGGCTCGAAGCTGATTGGAAATTACAGGTATGTTTTCTGTTAAGATCCCTTTGTGTATATCATGTGTTCCTCCCTTTCCATCTAGGGCGCGTCACTGATTGGATTTCCCAGGTATGTTTTCTGTTAAGATCCCTTTGTGTATATCATGTGTTTTTCCCTTTCTATCTAGGGCGCGAAGCTGATTGGAAATTCCAGGTATGTTTTCTGTTAAGATCCCTTTGTGTATATCATGTGTTCCTCCCTTTCCATCTAGGGCACGTCGCTGATTGGATTTCCCAGGTATGTTTTCCGTTAAGATCCCTTTGTGTATATCATGTGTTTTACCCTTTCCATCTAGGGCGCGTCGCTGATTGGATTTCCCAGGTATGTTTTCCGTTAAGATCCCTTTGTGTATATCATGTGTTTTTCCCTTTCCATCTAGGGCGCGAAGCTGATTGGAAATTCCAGGTATGTTTTCTGTTAAGATCCCTTTGTGTATGTCATGTGTTCCTCCCTTTCCATCTAGGGCGCGTCGCTGATTGGATTTCTCAGGTATGTTTTCTGTTAAGATCCCAATGTGTATATCATGTATTTTTCCCTGTCCATCTAGGGCGCAAAGCTGATTGGAAATTCCAGGTATGTTTTCTGTTAAGATCCCTTTGTGTATATCACGTGTTCCTCCCTTTCCATCTAGGGCACGTCGCTGATTGGATTTCCCAGGTATGTTTTCCGTTAAGATCCCTTTGTGTATATCATGTGTTTTTCCCTTTCCATCTAGGGCGCGAAGCTGATTGGAAATTCCAGGTATGTTTTCTGTTAAGATCCCTTTGTGTATATCACGTGTTCCTCCCTTTCCATCTAGGGCACGTCGCTGATTGGATTTCCCAGGTATGTTTTCTGTTAAGATCCCTTTGTGTATATCATGTGTTTTTCCCTTTCCATCTAGGGCGCGAAGCTGATTGGAAATTCCAGGTATGTTTTCTGTTAAGATCCCTTTGTGTTTATCATGTGTTTTTCCCTTTCCATCTAGGGCGCAAAGCTGATTGGAAATTCTAGGTATGATTTCTGTTAAGATCCCTTTCTGTATATCATGTGTTCCTCCCTTTCTATCTAGGGCACGTTGCTGATTGGATTTCCCAGGTATGTTTTCTGTTAAGATCCCTTTGTGTATATCATGTGTTTTTCCCTTTCCATCTAGGGCGCGAAGCTGATTGGAAATTCCAGGTATGTTTTCTGTTAAGATCCCTTTGTGTATATCATGTGTTCCTCCCTTTCCATCTAGGGCACGTCGCTGATTGGATTTCCCAGGTATGTTTTCTGTTAAGATCCCTTTGTGTATATCATGTGTTCCTCCCTTTCCATCTAGGGCGCAAAGCTGATTGGAAATTCCAGGTATGTTTTCTGTTAAGATCCCTTTGTGTATATCATGTGTTCCTCCCTTTCCATCTAGGGCACGTCACTGATTGGATTTCCCAGATATGTTTTCCGTTAAGATCCCTTTGTGTATATCATGTGTTTTTCCCTTTCTATCTAGGGCGCGTCGCTGATTGGATTTCCCAGGTATATTTTTCGTTAAGATCCCTTTGTGTATATCATGTGTTTTTCCCTTTCCATCTAGGGCGCGAAGCTGATTGGAAATTCCAGGTATGTTTTCTGTTAAGATCCCTTTGTGTTTATCATGTGTTTTTCCCTTTCCATCTAGGGCGCAAAGCTGATTGAAAATTCTAGGTATGTTTTCTGTTAAGATCCCTTTCTGTATATCATGTGTTCCTCCCTTTCCATCTAGGGCACGTTGCTGATTGGATTTCCCAGGTATGTTTTCTGTTAAGATCCCTTTGTGTATATCATGTGTTTTTCCCTTTCCATCTAGGGCGCGAAGCTGATTGGAAATTCCAGGTATGTTTTCTGTTAAGATCCCTTTGTGTATATCATGTGTTCCTCCCTTTCCATCTAGGGCACGTCGCTGATTGGATTTCCCAGGTATGTTTTCTGTTAAGATCCCTTTGTGTATATCATGTGTTCCTCCCTTTCCATCTAGGGCGCGAAGCTGATTGGAAATTCCAGGTATGTTTTCTGTTAAGATCCCTTTGTGTATATCATGTGTTCCTCCCTTTCCATCTAGGGCACGTCGCTGATTGGATTTCCCAGATATGTTTTCCGTTAAGATCCCTTTGTGTATATCATGTGTTTTGTCCTTTCCATCTAGGGCGCGTCGCTGATTGGATTTCCTAGGTATATTTTTCGTTAAGATCCCTTTGTGTATATCATGTGTTTTTCCCTTTCCATCTAGGGTGCAAAGCTGATTGGAAATTCCAGGTATGTTTTCTGTTAAGATCCCTTTGTGTATATCATGTGTTCCTCCCTTTCCATCTAGGGCGTGTCGCTGATTGGATTTCCCAGGTATGTTTTCTGTTAAGATCCCTTTGTGTATATGATGTGTTTTTCCCTTTCCATCTAGGGCGCGAAGCTGATTGGAAATTCCAGGTATGTTTTCTGTTAAGATCCCTTTGTGTATATCATGTGTTCCTCCCTTTCCATCTAGGGCGCAAAGCTGATTGGACATCCCAGTTATGTTTTCCGTTAAGATTCCTTTGTGTATATCATGTATTCCTCCTTTCCATCTAGGGCGCGAAGCTGATTGGACTTCCAAGGTATGTTTTCTGTTAAGATCCCTTTGTGTATATCATGTGTTCCTCCCTTTCCATCTAGGGCACGTCGCTGGTTGGATTTCCCAGGTATGGTTTCCGTTAAGATCCCTTTGTGTATATCATGTGTTTTTCCCTTTCCATCTAGGGCGCATCGCTGATTGGATTTCCCAGGTATGTTTTCCGTTAAGATCCCTTTGTGTATATCATGTGTTTTCCCCTTTCCATCTAGGGCGCGAAGCTGATTGGAAATTCCAGGTATGTTTTCTGTTAAGATCCCTTTGTGTATATCATGTGTTCCTCCCTTTCAATCTAGGGCGCGTCGCTGATTGGATTTCCCAGGTATGTTTTCTGTTAAGATCCCTTTGTGTATATGATGTGTTTTTCCCTTTCCATCTAGGGCGCGAAGCTGATTGGAAATTCCAGGTATGTTTTCTGTTAAGATCCCTTTGTTTATATCATGTGTTCCTTCCTTTCCATCTAGGGCACGTCGCTGATTGGATTTCCCAGGTATGTTTTCTGTGAAGATCCCTTTGTGTATATCATGTGTTTTTCCCTTTCCATCTAGCGAAGCTGATTGGATATTCCAGGTATGTTTACTGTTAAGATCCTTTTGTGTATATCATGTGTTACTCCCTTTCTATCTAGGGCACGTCGCTGATTGGATTTCCCAGGTATGTTTTCCGTTAAGATCCCTTTGTGTATATCATGTGTTCCTCCCTTTCCATCTAGGGCGCGAAGCTGATTGGAAATTCCAGGTATGTTTTCTGTTAAGATCCCTTTGTGTATATCATGTGTTCCTCCCTTTCCATCTAGGGCGCTTTGCTGATTGGATTTCCCAGGTATGTTTTCCGTTAAGATCCCTTTGTGTATATCATGTGTTCCTCCCTTTCCATCTAGGGCGCGAAGGTGATTTGAAATTCCAGGTATGTTTTCTGTTAAGATCCCTTTGTGTATATTATGTGTTCCTCCCTTTCCATCTAGGGCACGTCGCTGATTGGATTTCCCAGGTATGTTTTCTGTTAAGATCCCTTTGTGTATATCATGTGTTTTTCCCTTTCCATCTAGGGCGTCGCTGATTGGATTTCCCAGGTATGTTTTCCGTTAAGATCCCTTTGTGTATATCATGTGTTTTTCTCTTTCCATCTAGGGCGCGAAGCTGATTGGAAATTCCAGGTATGTTTTCTGTTAAGATCCCTTTGTGTATATCATGTGTTCCTCCTTTTCCATCTAGGGCGCTTCGCTGATTGGATTTCCCAGGTATGTTTTCCGTTAAGATCCCTTTGTGTATATCATGTGTTCCTCCCTTTCCATCTAGGGCTCGAAGCTGATTGGAAATTCCAGGTATGTTTTCTGTTAAGATACCTTTGTGTATATCATGTGTTCCTCCCTTTCCATCTAGGGCACGTCGCTGATTGGATTTCCCAGGTATGTTTTCCGTTAAGATCCCTTTGTGTATATCATGTGTTCCTCCCTTTCCATCTAGGGCGCTTTGCTGATTGGATTTCCCAGGTATGTTTTCCGTTAAGATCCCTTTGTGTATATCATGTGTTCCTCCCTTTCCATCTAGGGCGCGTCGCTGATTGGATTTCTCAGGTATGTTTTCTGTTAAGATCCCTTTGTGTATATCATGTATTTTTCCCTTTCCAACTAGGGCGCAAAGCTGATTGGAAATTCCAGGTATGTTTTCTGTTAAGATCCCTTTGTGTATATCATGTGTTCCTCCCTTTCCATCTAGGGCGCAAAGCTGATTGGACATCCCAGTTATGTTTTCCGTTAAGATTCCTTTGTGTATATCATGTATTCCTCCTTTCCATCTAGGGCGCGAAGCTGATTGGACTTCCAAGGTATGTTTTCTGTTAAGATCCCTTTGTGTATATCATGTGTTCCTCCCTTTCCATCTAGGGCACGTCGCTGGTTGGATTTCCCAGGTATGGTTTCCGTTAAGATCCCTTTGTGTATATCATGTGTTTTTCCCTTTCCATCTAGGGCGCATCGCTGATTGGATTTCCCAGGTATGTTTTCCGTTAAGATCCCTTTGTGTATATCATGTGTTTTCCCCTTTCCATCTAGGGCGCGAAGCTGATTGGAAATTCCAGGTATGTTTTCTGTTAAGATCCCTTTGTGTATATCATGTGTTCCTCCCTTTCAATCTAGGGCGCGTCGCTGATTGGATTTCCCAGGTATGTTTTCTGTTAAGATCCCTTTGTGTATATGATGTGTTTTTCCCTTTCCATCTAGGGCGCGAAGCTGATTGGAAATTCCAGGTATGTTTTCTGTTAAGATCCCTTTGTTTATATCATGTGTTCCTTCCTTTCCATCTAGGGCACGTCGCTGATTGGATTTCCCAGGTATGTTTTCTGTGAAGATCCCTTTGTGTATATCATGTGTTTTTCCCTTTCCATCTAGCGAAGCTGATTGGATATTCCAGGTATGTTTACTGTTAAGATCCTTTTGTGTATATCATGTGTTACTCCCTTTCTATCTAGGGCACGTCGCTGATTGGATTTCCCAGGTATGTTTTCCGTTAAGATCCCTTTGTGTATATCATGTGTTCCTCCCTTTCCATCTAGGGCGCGAAGCTGATTGGAAATTCCAGGTATGTTTTCTGTTAAGATCCCTTTGTGTATATCATGTGTTCCTCCCTTTCCATCTAGGGCGCTTTGCTGATTGGATTTCCCAGGTATGTTTTCCGTTAAGATCCCTTTGTGTATATCATGTGTTCCTCCCTTTCCATCTAGGGCGCGAAGGTGATTTGAAATTCCAGGTATGTTTTCTGTTAAGATCCCTTTGTGTATATTATGTGTTCCTCCCTTTCCATCTAGGGCACGTCGCTGATTGGATTTCCCAGGTATGTTTTCTGTTAAGATCCCTTTGTGTATATCATGTGTTTTTCCCTTTCCATCTAGGGCGTCGCTGATTGGATTTCCCAGGTATGTTTTCCGTTAAGATCCCTTTGTGTATATCATGTGTTTTTCTCTTTCCATCTAGGGCGCGAAGCTGATTGGAAATTCCAGGTATGTTTTCTGTTAAGATCCCTTTGTGTATATCATGTGTTCCTCCTTTTCCATCTAGGGCGCTTCGCTGATTGGATTTCCCAGGTATGTTTTCCGTTAAGATCCCTTTGTGTATATCATGTGTTCCTCCCTTTCCATCTAGGGCTCGAAGCTGATTGGAAATTCCAGGTATGTTTTCTGTTAAGATACCTTTGTGTATATCATGTGTTCCTCCCTTTCCATCTAGGGCACGTCGCTGATTGGATTTCCCAGGTATGTTTTCCGTTAAGATCCCTTTGTGTATATCATGTGTTCCTCCCTTTCCATCTAGGGCGCTTTGCTGATTGGATTTCCCAGGTATGTTTTCCGTTAAGATCCCTTTGTGTATATCATGTGTTCCTCCCTTTCCATCTAGGGCGCGTCGCTGATTGGATTTCTCAGGTATGTTTTCTGTTAAGATCCCTTTGTGTATATCATGTATTTTTCCCTTTCCAACTAGGGCGCAAAGCTGATTGGAAATTCCAGGTATGTTTTCTGTTAAGATCCCTTTGTGTATATCATGTGTTCCTCCCTTTCCATCTAGGGCACGTCGCTGATTGGATTTCCCAGGTATGTTTTCTGTTAAGATCCCTTTGTGTATATCATGTGTTTTTCCGTTTCCATCTAGGGCGCGAAGCTGATTGGAAATTCCAGGTATGTTTTCTGTTAAGATCATTTTGTGTATATCATTTGTTCCTCCCTTTCTATCTAGGGCACGTCGCTGATTGGATTTCCAAGGTATGTTTTCAGTTAAGATCCCTTTGTGTATATCATGTGTTTCTCCCTTTCCATCTAGGGCGCGAAGCTGATTGGAAATTCCAGGTATGTCTTCTGTTAAGATCCCTTTGTGTATATCATGTGTTCCTCCCTTTCCATCTAGGGCGCGTCGCTGACTGGATTTCTCAGGTATGTTTTCTGTTAAGATCCCTTTGTGTATATCATGTATTTTTCCTTTTCCATCTAGGGCGCGAAGCTGATTGGAAATTCCAGGTATGGTTTCTGTTAAGATCCCTTTGTGTATATCATGTGTTCCTGCCTTTCCATCTAGGGCACGTCGCTGATTGGATTTCCCAGGTATGTTTTCCGTTAAGATCCCTTTCTGTATATCATGTGTTCCTCCCTTTCCATCTAGGGCACGAAGCTGATTGGAAATTCCAGGTATGTTTTCTGTTAAGATCCCTTTCTGTATATCATGTGTTCCTCCCTTTCCATTTAGGGCACGAAGCTGATTGAAAATTGCAGGTATGTTTTCCGTTAAGATCCCTTTGTGTATATCATGTGTTTTCCCCTTTCCATCTAGGGCGCGAAGCTGATTGGAAATTCCAGGTATGTTTTCTGTTAAGATCCCTTTGTGTATATCATGTGTTCCTCCCTTTCAATCTAGGGCGCGTCGCTGTTTGGATTTCCCAGGTTTGTTTTCTGTTAAGATCCCTTTGTGTATATGATGTGTTTTTCCCTTTCCATCTAGGGCGCGAAGCTGATTGGAAATTCCAGGTATGTTTTCTGTTAAGATCCCTTTGTTTATATCATGTGTTCCTTCCTTTCCATCTAGGGCACGTCGCTGATTGGATTTCCCAGGTATGTTTTCTGTGAAGATCCCTTTGTGTATATCATGTGTTTTTCCCTTTCCATCTAGGGCGCGAAGCTGATTGGATATTCCAGGTATGTTTACTGTTAAGATCCCTTTGTGTATATCATGTGTTACTCCCTTTCTATCTAGGGCACGTCGCTGATTGGATTTCCCAGGTATGTTTTCCGTTAAGATCCCTTTGTGTATATCATGTGTTCCTCCCTTTCCATCTAGGGCGCGAAGCTGATTGGAAATTCCAGGTATGTTTTCTGTTAAGATCCCTTTGTGTATATCATGTGTTCCTCCCTTTCCATCTAGGGCGCTTTGCTGATTGGATTTCCCAGGTATGTTTTCCGTTAAGATCCCTTTGTGTATATCATGTGTTCCTCCCTTTCCATCTAGGGCGCGAAGGTGATTGGAAATTCCAGGTATTTTTCTGTTAAGATCCCTTTGTGTATATCATGTGTTCCTCCCTTTCCATCTAGGGCACGTCGCTGATTGGATTTCCCAGGTATGTTTTCTGTTAAGATCCCTTTGTGTATATCATGTGTTTTTCCCTTTCCATCTAGGGCATCGCTGATTGGATTTCCCAGGTATGTTTTCCGTTAAGATCCCTTTGTGTATATCATGTGTTTTTCCCTTTCCATCTAGGGCGCGAAGCTGATTGGAAATTCCAGGTATGTTTTCTGTTAAGATCTCTTTGTGTATATCATGTGTTCCTCCTTTTCCATCTAGGGAGCGTCGCTGATTGGATTTTCCAGGTATGTTTTCCGTTAAGATCCCTTTGTGTATATCATGTGTTCCTCCCTTTCCATCTAGGGCTCGAAGCTGATTGGAAATTCCAGGTATGTTTTCTGTTAAGATCCCTTTGTGTATATCATGTGTTCCTCCCTTTCCATCTAGGGCACGTCGCTGATTGGATTTTCCAGGTATGTTTTCCGTTAAGATCCCTTTGTGTATATCATGTGTTCCTCCCTTTCCATCTAGGGCTCGAAGCTGATTGGAAATTCCAGGTATGTTTTCTGTTAAGATCCCTTTGTGTATATCATGTGTTCCTCCCTTTCCATCTAGGGCACGTCGCTGATTGGATTTCCCAGGTATGTTTTCCGTTAAGATCCCTTTGTGTATATCATGTGTTCCTCCCTTTCCATCTAGGGCGCAAAGCTGATTGGAAATTCCAGGTATGTTTTCTGTTAAGATCCCTTTGTGTATATCATGTGTTCCTCCCTTTCCATCTAGGGCGCGAAGGTGATTGGAAATTCCAGGTATGTTTTCTGTTAAGATCCCTTTGTGTATATCATGTGTTCCTCCCTTTCCATCTAGGGCACGTCGCTGATTGGATTTCCCAGGTATGTTTTCTGTTAAGATCCCTTTGTGTATATCATGTGTTTTTCCCTTTGCATCTAGGGCGTCGCTGATTGGATTTCCCAGGTATGTTTTCCGTTAAGATCCCTTTGTGTATATCATGTGTTCCTCCCTTTCAATCTAGGGCGCGTCGCTGATTGGATTTCCCAGGTATGTTTTCTGTTAAGATCCCTTTGTGTATATGATGTGTTTTTCCCTTTCCATCTAGGGCGCGAAGCTGATTGGAAATTCCAGGTATGTTTTCTGTTAAGATCCCTTTGTTTATATCATGTGTTCCTTCCTTTCCATCTAGGGCACGTCGCTGATTGGATTTCCCAGGTATGTTTTCTGTGAAGATCCCTTTGTGTATATCATGTGTTTTTCCCTTTCCATCTAGGGCGCGAAGCTGATTGGAAATTCCAGGTATGTTTTCTGTTAAGATCCCTTTGTGGATATCATGTGTTCCTCCTTTTCCATCTAGGGCGCGTCGCTGATTGGATTTTCCAGGTATGTTTTCCGTTAAGATCCCTTTGTGTATATCATGTGTTCCTCCCTTTCCATCTAGGGCTCGAAGCTGATTGGAAATTCCAGGTATGTTTTCTGTTAAGATCCCTTTGTGTATATCATGTGTTCCTCCCTTTCCATCTAGGGCGCAAAGCTGATTGGAAATTCCAGGTATGTTTTCTGTTAAGATCCCTTTGTGTATATCATGTGTTCCTCCCTTTCCATCTAGGGCGCGAAGGTGATTATAAATTCCAGGTATGTTTTCTGTTAAGATCCCTTTGTGTATATCATGTGTTCCTCCCTTTCCATCTAGGGCACGTCGCTGATTGGATTTCCCAGGTATGTTTTCTGTTAAGATCCCTTTGTGTATATCATGTGTTTTTCCCTTTGCATCTAGGGCGTCGCTGATTGGATTTCCCAGGTATGTTTTCTGTTAAGATCCCTTTGTGTATATCATGTGTTTTTACCTTTCCATCTAGGGCATCGCTGATTGAATTTCCCAGGTATGTTTTCCGTTAAGATCCCTTTGTGTATATCATGTGTTTTTCCCTTTCCATCTAGGGCGCGAAGCTGATTGGAAATTCCAGGTATGTTTTCTGTTAAGATCTCTGTGTATATCATGTGTTCCTCCTTTTCCATCTAGGGCGCGTCGCTGATTGGATTTTCCAGGTATGTTTTCCGTTAAGATCCCTTTGTGTATATCATGTGTTCCCCCCTTTCCATCTAGGGCTCGAAGCTGATTGGAAATTCCAGGTATGTTTTCTGTTAAGATCCCTTTGTGTATATCATGTGTTCCTCCCTTTCCATCTAGGGCACGTCGCTGATTGGATTTTCCAGGTATGTTTTCCGTTAAGATCCCTTTGTGTATATCATGTGTTCCTCCCTTTCCATCTAGGGCTCGAAGCTGATTGGAAATTCCAGGTATGTTTTCTGTTAAGATCCCTTTGTGTATATCATGTGTTCCTCCCTTTCCATCTAGGGCACGTCGCTGATTGGATTTCCCAGGTATGTTTTCCGTTAAGATCCCTTTGTGTATATCATGTGTTCCTCCCTTTCCATCTAGGGCGCAAAGCTGATTGGAAATTCCAGGTATGTTTTCTGTTAAGATCCCTTTGTGTATATCATGTGTTCCTCCCTTTCCATCTAGGGCGCGAAGGTGATTATAAATTCCAGGTATGTTTTCTGTTAAGATCCCTTTGTGTATATCATGTGTTCCTCCCTTTCCATCTAGGGCACGTCGCTGATTGGATTTCCCAGGTATGTTTTCTGTTAAGATCCCTTTGTGTATATCATGTGTTTTTCCCTTTCCATCTAGGGCGTCGCTGATTGGATTTCCCAGGTATGTTTTCCGTTAAGATCCCTTTGTGTATATCATGTGTTCCTCCCTTTCAATCTAGGGCGCGTCGCTGATTGGATTTCCCAGGTATGTTTTCTGTTAAGATCCCTTTGTGTATATGATGTGTTTTTCCCTTTCCATCTAGGGCGCGAAGCTGATTGGAAATTCCAGGTATGTTTTCTGTTAAGATCCCTTTGTTTATATCATGTGTTCCTTCCTTTCCATCTAGGGCACGTCGCTGATTGGATTTCCAAGGTATGTTTTCTGTGAAGATCCCTTTGTGTATATCATGTGTTTTTCCCTTTCCATCTAGGGCGTCGCTGATTGGATTTCCCAGGTATGTTTTCCGTTAAGATCCCTTTGTGTATATCATGTGTTTTTCCCTTTCCATCTAGGGCGCGAAGCTGATTGGAAATTCTAGGTATGTTTTCTGTTAAGATCCCTTTGTGGATATCATGTGTTCCTCCTTTTCCATCTAGGGCGCGTCGCTGATTGGATTTTCCAGGTATGTTTTCCGTTAAGATCCCTTTGTGTATATCATGTGTTCCTCCCTTTCCATCTAGGGCTCGAAGCTGATTGGAAATTCCAGGTATGTTTTCTGTTAAGATCCCTTTGTGTATGTCATGTGTTCCTCCCTTTCCATCTAGGGCACGTCGCTGATTAGATTTCCCAGGTATGTTTTCCGTTAAGATCCCTTTGTGTATATCATGCGTTCCTCCCTTTCCATCTAGGGCGCTTTGCTGATTGGATTTCCCAGGTATGTTTTCCGTTAAGATCCCTTTGTGTATATCATGTGTTCCTCCCTTTCCATCTAGGGCGCGAAGGTGATTGGAAATTCCAGGTATGTTTTCTGTTAAGATCCCTTTGTGTATATCATGTGTTCCTCCCTTTCCATCTAGGGCACGTCGCTGATTGGATTTCCCAGGTATGTTTTCTGTTAAGATCCCTTTGTGTATATCATGTGTTTTTCCCTTTCCATCTAGGGCGTCGCTGATTGGATTTCCCAGGTATGTTTTCCGTTAAGATCCCTTTGTGTATATCATGTGTTTTTCCCTTTATATCTAGGGCGTGAAGCTGATTGGAAATTCCAGGTATGTTTTCTGTTAAGATCCCTTTGTGTATATCATGTGTTCCTCCTTTTCCATCTAGGGCGCGTCGCTGATTGGATTTCCCAGGTATGTTTTCCGTTAAGATCCCTTTGTGTATATCATGTGTTCCTCCCTTTCCGTCTAGGGCTCGAAGCTGATTGGAAATTCCAGGTATGTTTTCCGTTAAGATCCCTTTGTGTATATCATGTGTTCCTCCCTTTCCGTCTAGGGCTCGAAGCTGATTGGAAATTCCAGGTATGTTTTCTGTTAAGATCCCTTTGTGTATATCATGTGTTCCTCCCTTTCCATCTAGGGCACGTCGCTGATTGGATTTCCCAGGTATGTTTTCCGTTAAGATCCCTTTGTGTATATCATGTGTTTTTCCCTTTCCATCTAGGGCGCGTCGCTGATTGGATTTCCCAGGTATGTTTTCCGTTTAAGATCCCTTTGTGTATATCATGTGTTTTTCCCTTTCTATCTAGGGCGCGAAGCTGATTGGAAACTTCAGGTATTTTTTCAGTTAAGATCCCTTTGTGTATATCATGTGTTCCTCCCTTTAATACGCTGATTGGATTTCCCAGGTATGTTTTCTGTTAAGATATCTTAGTGTATATCATGTGTTTTTCCCTTTCCATCTAGGGCGCGTCGCTGATTGGATTTCCCAGGTATGTTTTCCGTTAAGATCCCTTTGTGTATATCATGTGTTTTTCCCTTTCCATCTAGGGCGCGAAGCTGATTGGAAATTCCAGGTATGTTTTCTTTTAAGATCCCTTTGTGTATATCATGTGTTCCTCCCTTTCCATCTAGGGCACGTCGCTGATTGGATTTCCCAGGTATGTTTTCCGTTAAGATCCCTTTGTGTATATCATGTGTTTTTCCCTTTCCATCTAGGGTGCATCGCTGATTGGATTTCCCAGGTATGTTTTCCGTTAAGATCCCTTTGTGTATATCATGTGTTCCTCCCTTTCCATCTAGGGCGCGAAGGGACATTACAGGGATGTTTTACATTAAAGCCTTTGTGTATGCTTGTTTTTCTCCGTTTCCAGGAGGGCACATCGCAGATCGGACATTGCAGGGATGGTTTTATGTTTAGGACTTTTTGTATGCCTGTTTGTCTCCTTTTCCAGGAAGGCAAATCGCAAATTGGACATTTCAGGGATGGTTTTATGTTTAGGACTTTGTGTATGCTTGTTTCTCTCCTGTTCCCGGAGGGCGCGTGACAGTTTGGACATGGCAGTGATGTTTTTATGTTAAGGCCTTTGTGCATGCTTGTTTCTCTCCCTTTCCAGGAGGGGGCGTCACAGATTGGATGTTGCAGGGATGTATTTTTATGTTAAGACCTATATGCATGCTTGTTTCTCTCCCTTTTCTTGGAGGGCGTGTCGCAGTTTGGACACGGCAGGGATGTTTATATGTGAAAGCCTTTGTGCATGCTTGTTTCCCTTCCGTTTCCAGGAGGGCGCGTCACAGATTGGACATGGCTGGGATGTGTTTTTATGTTAAGGCCTTTTGCATGTTTTTTCTCCCACTTTCCAGGAGGGCGCTTCACAGATTGGACATGGCAAGGTTTTTTTTTATGTTAAGGCCTTTGTGCATGCTTGTTTCTCTCCCTTTCCTTGGAGGGTGTGTCATAGTTTGGACATGGCAGGTATGTTTTTTTATGTAATGGCCTTTGTGCATGCTTGTTTCACATGGCAAAGATTTTTTTATGTTAAAGCCTTTGTGCATGTTTGTTTCTCTCCCTTTCCAGGAGGGCGTGTAGTTAATTTGACATGGCAGGGATGTGTTTTGATGTTAAGGCCTTTGTGCATGCTTGTTTCTCTCCCTTTCCAGGAAGGTGCGTCACAGATTGGACATGGCAGGGATGTGTTTTTATGTTAAATCCTTTGTGCATGCTTGTTTCTCCTCCTTTCCAGGAGGGCGTGTAGCTAATTTGACATTGCAGGGATGTTTTTATGTTAAGGCCTTTGTGCATGCTTGTTTCTCTCCCTTTCCAGGAGGGCGCCTCCCAGATTGGACATGGCAGGGATATTTTTTAATGTTAAGGCCTTAATTATATTTGTGCATGCTTGTTTCTCTCCCTTTTCATGAGGGCACGTGGCAGATTGGACATGGCAGGGATTTTTTTTTATGTTAACGACTGTGTGCATGCTTGTTTCTCTCCCTTTCCAGACAGGCGTGTAGCTAATTGGACATGGCAGGGATGGTTTTTTTTTGTGTTAAGGCCTTTGTGCATGCTTGTTTCTTTCCCTTTCCAGGATGGTGCTTCGCAGATTGCACACATGGCAGGGATGTGTATTTAGCTCTCCTGGCCCAAAGGGCCAAGTGAGCTTTTCTCATCACTTGACGTCCGGCTTCTGGTGTCCGGCGTCCGGCTTCTGGCGTCCGTTGTCGTCATTAACATTTTACAAGAATCTTCTCCTCTGAAACAACTGGGCCAAATTTAACCAAACAATCATCATTCGGGTATCAAATTAAAAAAATTTGTGGCATGACCCGGCCAACCAACCAAGATGGCCACCATGGCTTAAAATAGAACATAGGGGTAAAATGCAGTTTTTGGCTTATAACTCAAAAACAAAAGCATTTAGAGCAAATCTGACTGCTTTTAAATTGTTCAGGTGAAGATCTATCTGCCCTGAAATTTTCAGATGGATCGGACAACCTGTTATTAGGTTGCTGCCCCTGAATTGGTTATTTTAAGAAAATTTTGCCGTTTTTTGTTATTATCTTGAATATTATTAGCTCACCTGGCCCGAAGGGCCAAGTGAGCTTTTCCCATCACTTCGCGTCCGTCGTCCGTCGTCTGTCGTCCGTCGTCGTTAACTTTTACAAAAATCTTCTCCTCTGAAACTACAGGGCCAAATTAAACCAAACTTGCCCACACTCATCATTAGGGTATCTAGTTTATAAATTGTGTCCGTTGACCCGGCCAACCAACCAAGATGGGCCCCATGGCTAAAAATAGAACATAGGGGTGCAATGCAGATTTTGGCTTATAACTCAAAAACCAAAGCATTTATAGCAAAACGAACATGTGCAAAATTGTTTATCAGGTCAAGATCTATCTGCCCTGGTATTTTCAGATGAATCGGACAATCTTTTGTTGGGTTGCTGCCCATGAATTGGTAATTTTAAGGAAATTTTGCTGTTTTTGGTTATTATCTTGAATATTGTTATAGATAGAGATAAACTGTCAACAGCAACAATGTTCAGCAAAGTTAGATCTACAAATAAGTCAAATGATCGAAATGGTCAGTTGACCCCTTTAGGCGTTATTGTTCTTTATTGTCAATTTTTAACCATTTTTCGTAAATCTTAGTAATCTTTTACAAAAATCTCCTCTGAAACTACTGGGCCAAATTAATCCAAACTTGGCAACAATCATTGTTTGGGTGTCTTGTTTAAAAAATGTGTCCGGTGACTGACCATCGAACCAAGATGGCCGCCATGGCTTAAAATAGAACATAGGGGTAAAATGCAGTTTTTGGCTCATAACTCAAAAACCAAAGCATTAAGAGCAAATCTGACACGGGGGTAGAATTGTTTATCAGGTCAAGATCTATCTGCCCTGAAATTTTCAGATGAATTGGACAATCCGTTGTAGGGTTGCTGCCCCTGAATTTGTAATTTTAAGGACATTTTGCTGTTTTTAGCTCACCTTTCCAAAAGGAAATATGAGCTTTTGCCATCACTTGGTGTCCGTTGTCGTCCGTCTGTCCGTCGTCGTCCGTCCGTCCGGCGTCGTCCGTCCGTCCGTCGTCGTCCGTCCGTCCGTCGTCGTCCGTCCGTCCGTCGTCGTCGTCCGTCCGTCGTCGTCGAACTATTTCAAAGATCTTCTCCTCTGAAACTATTGAACCAATTCAAATCAAACTTCATCTGATTGATTCCTAGGGTATCTAGAATAAAGTTTGTGTTTTAATTCCCATTTCATCAAAAAACATGGCCGCCATGGCTAAAAATAGAACATAGGGGTGAAATGCAGTTTTTAGCTTATAACTCAAAAACCAAAGCATTTAGAGCAAATCTGATATGAGTAATATTGTTTATCAGGTCAAGATCTATCTGCCCTGAAATTTTCAGATGAATCGGACAACCCGTTGTTAG
Source organism: Mytilus galloprovincialis (assembly GCF_965363235.1). Lineage (NCBI taxonomy): Eukaryota > Metazoa > Mollusca > Bivalvia > Mytilida > Mytilidae > Mytilus > Mytilus galloprovincialis. The sequence continues at coordinate 72,802,968 of NC_134845.1, read as the reverse complement.
GTTGCTGCCCCTGAATTGGTAATTTTAAGGAAATTTTGCTGTTTTTGGTTATTATCTTGAATATTATTATAGATAGAGATAAACTGTAACAGCAAAAATGTTCAACAAAGTAAGATTTACAAATAAGTCAACATGACCGAAATGGTCAGTTGACCCCTTTAGGAGTTATGGCCCTTTATAGTCAATTTTTAACCATTTTCCGTAAATCTTAGTTATCTTTTACAAAAATCTTCTCCTCTGAAACTACTAGGCCAAATTGAACCAAACTTGGCAACAATCATCATTGGGGTATCTATAGTTTAAAAATTGTGTCTGGTGACCCTGCTAACCAACCAAGATGGCCACCATGGCTAAAAATAGAACATAGGGGTAAAATCAGTTTTTGGCTTATAACTCAAAAACCAAAGCATTTAGAGCAAATCTGACATGAGCTAAATGGTTAATCAGGTCAAGATGTATCTGCCCTGAAATTTTCAGATGAATCAGACAACCGATTGTTAGGTTGCTGCCTCTGAATTGGTTATTTTAAGGAAATTTTGCTGTTTTTGGTTATTATCATGAATATTATTATAGATAGAGATAAACTGTAAACAACAAAAATGTTCAACAAAGTAAGATTTACAAATAAGTCAACATGACCGAAATGGTCAGTTGACCCCTTTAGGAGTTACGGCCCTTTAAAGTCAATTTTTAGCTCACCTGGCCCGAAGGGCCAAGTGAGCTTTTCCCATCACTTTGCGTCCGTCGTCCGTCGTCGTTGTTGTTAACTTTTACAAAAATCTTCTCCTCTGAAACTACTGGGCCAAATTAAACCAAACTTAACCACAATCATCATTGGGTTATCTTGTTTAAAAAATGTGTCCGGTGACCCGGCCAACCAACCAAGATGGCCGACATGGCTAAAAATAAAACATAGGGGTAAAATGCAGTTTTTGGCTTATAACTCAAAAACCAAAGCATTTAGAGCAAATCTGGCAAGGAGTAATATTGTTCATCAGGTCAAGATCTATCTGCCCTGAAATTTTCAGATGAATCGGACATTTTGTTGTTGGGATGCTGCCCCTGAAATGATAATTTTAAGGAAATTTTGCTGTTTTTGGTTATTATCTTGAATATTATTATAGATAGAGATAAACTGTAAACAGCAATAATGTTCAGCAAATTTAGATCTACAAATAAGTCAAAATGACCAAAATGGTCAGTGTAGTATTTACATTGTTGATATTTATCAGTTCAAGTTTGTTTACGTTAATCAGCTGTCGGTACTATAACTGTATGCATCACCGGATGCAGTGACATGAGTTATGACTTTATCTTAGATTCCCACGATATGTATTTCTCCTTAATGATCTTTAATGCTTGTTATAAAATCATGTGTATTGCTGTAGATGCTAGTTAGTTTATATTAAACCATGTAACCATAAAGTCGTATGTTTATTCCAAGGTGCCTTGAGCGCGTACACTACAATTTGGCGACGAGGAAAATGTATTTTTGTAAATGGATTTAGAATCCGGGAATTATTGTTTAGATATCTTATTCGGTGAACGTGATTACGAAATTATTATGGCAAAATTACTGGATTTACCAACTGTGCAATCTTTTGATTGTAATGGAGAACAATCTTCACTTTCGCAAAGATGGACAAAATGGAAGAAAAGTTTCGAATATTATATGACCGCATCAGGTGTATCCGAGGGAGCACAGAAACGAGCCTTACTTTTACATTTAATTGGACAAGATGCACAAGACATTTTTGAGACATTCACTGAAACAGGAGATACATTTGAAGATGCCGTGGCAAAGTTCGACCAATATTTTCTTCCGAAGAAAAATCAGCCGGTAGAAAGACACGTATTTCGTAAATGTAAGCAGAACGAAAACGAGTCGATTGACAATTACGTTACAAGACTTAAAAACTTAGCAAAAACTTGTGACTTTGGAATAATGCTTAACGATGCCATTCGAGACCAGGTTGTCGACATGTGCTATTCTACAAAATTAAGACGCCGACTTTTGCGTGAAAAGGATTTGACACTTGAAAAAGTCCAAGACATAGCGAGAGCAAGTGAAGCAGCAGATCAGCATTCCGCACAATTTGAGGAAGTTCACATAAACAGAGTTCAAGTTAAACGCGACTTTAATCCAGCGAGACACCAGAGACATGACTATAATAATCACTCTAAAAGAAAAGATATCGAGTGCCATCGATGTGGCCGTACGGGGCATATAGCTAGAGAATGTACAGTTGCCATGGATAAGACGTGTCACAAATGTGGCAAGAAAGGACACTTTGCAAAGAAATGTAAGAGCAAGAAGACAACAAAGGAGCAAGGAACGTTTTACAAGAAGGAAAAAGTTAGATACATGGAAGAAGAAAGTTCCGACGATTCAGAAGAATATGTATTCGCGATTGATCGATCCTCCGAAAAAAGGATTACTTTGAAAATAGGAGATGTTGTTATTCCATTCTTAGTTGATTCTGGAGCTACGTGTAATATCATAAATAGTGAAATAATGAGCAAATTAAAGAAGTGTGGTGTCAATAAAATTCCGATTCAGAAGCAGTTATATGCATACGGAGCTATTAATCCGTTAATGATCAATAGCAAGATTAGATCTGATATAACATGTGAAGAATCAAGAAAGTGTGTTAAAGCCGATTTCATGGTAATTGAAGGTAATCATACACCCCTGCTGGGTCGTAGTACAGCAAGTGAATTAGGCATTTTATTGATCGGTCCATCTGTAAATATGATCAATACACAAGGTGATATAAGGTCACAGTATTCTGATTTATTTTGTGGATTAGGAAAATTGAAGGATTACCAATTGAAAATTTACATAGATAAAAATGTTAAACCAATTGCACAACCAACTCGAAGATTACCGTTTAATATTCGAAAATCTGTGGAAGAGAAATTATGCGAGTTAGAAGAAATGGATGTAATTGAGCGTGTTGAAGGTCCGACAGAATGGGTGTCCCCATTAGTAGTAGTTCCGAAACGTAACTCGGAAATTAGAATTTGTGTTGATATGAGGCGAGCTAATGAAGCCGTAAAACGTTCGAGACACCCAATTCCTACAGTGGATGAAATTTTACAGGAGCTAAACGGAGCTAAGGTGTATTCTAAAATTGATTTAAGGATGGGTTTTCATCAAGTAGAACTGGAACCCGAATCCAGAAATATAACCACATTCACTACTCATGTTGGATTATTTCGTTATAAGCGATTAATGTTCGGAATATCGTGTGCACCAGAAATGTATCAACAATGCATAAAAATGGCTTTAGAAGGTTGTGTCGGACAACGAAACATATCAGATGATATAATTGTATACGGATGCACTCAAGAGGAACATGACGAGCGTTTGAAGAGAGTTTTGGACCGAATGCGCGAAAAGGGACTAAGACTTAATAAAGACAAATGTAGGTTCAATATGGACAAAATGACATTTATGGGACATGTACTTTCAGCAAAAGGAATCAGTCCAGAAAAGTCCAAAGTCGAAGCCGTAACAAGTGCGAGAAATCCGAAAACCGCATCAGAGGTGAGAAGTTTCCTAGGACTTGTAAATTATTGTGGTCGCTATATACCAGATTTCTCAACAGTTTCAGCACCTCTCCGAGAGCTAACGAGAGCAAAAACTAAATGGATATGGTCAAGTAGACACCAAGACGCGTTTGATGAACTGAAAAGGTTGTTAGCAAGTGCAAAAACGCTAGCATATTATAATAGTAACGCAGAAACACACGTAATAGTAGATGCAAGCCCTGTGGGACTTGGAGCTATTTTGAGCCAGAAACAAAGTGATGGGAACTTTAGACCTGTTACTTTTGCGAGTAGAACACTGACCGATGTAGAACAACGGTATTCGCAAACTGAGCGCGAAGCCCTTGCTGTTGTATGGGGATGTGAACGGTTTCATTTATACTTGTATGGGAAGGAATTTATTTTAGTAACCGACCACAAACCGTTAGAGGTTATCTATTCCCCGAAATCTAAACCACCAGCACGTATTGAAAGATGGGCGATGCGGTTACAGCCTTATACGTTTAAGGTTAAGTATAAACCAGGACCGCAAAATGCAGCAGACTGCCTTTCCAGATTATCGCAGGTTCGAGATGAGACTACTGGAAGAAATATTGCAGAGGAGTATGCATATTTCGTAGCGAAAAACGCAGTTCCGAACGCGATGACATTTAAAATGATTAAAGATTCAGCACATTTAGATAAAGACATTAAACAGATTTTGAATGGAAAAATTTCAAAGTCAAACAATCTTTTCCGTTTCCGAGAAGAGTTATCAGTTATTGATGGTGTACTTTTAAAAGGATCAAGAATCGTTATACCTGATAAACTTAGAAAACAAACGTTACAATTAGCACACGAGGGTCATCAAGGTATTGTTAAAACAAAATTAAGACTACGTGAAAAAGTATGGTGGCCAGGAATTGATCAAGATGCTGAAAATCTAGTAAAATCGTGCCGAGCGTGCCAAGTCGTAGGACCCGTGCCGAAACAAGAACCTATAAAAAGAACACAGTTGCCAGACGGACCGTGGCAAGACTTGTGTGCCGATCTTATGGGACCATTTCCAACAGGCGAATATGTGTTTGTCGTAGTGGATTATTACTCCAGGTGGCAAGAAGTAGCGATACTTAAGTCAGTAACAACCGATAAAATTATCCGTTCGCTTGATATGATGTTTTCTCATCACGGAATTCCAATATCTTTGAAAACGGACAATGGACCCCAATTCAAATCAAAGGAATTCTATAATTATTTGAGCGAAAACGGTGTCATACATAACAGAAGCACACCATATTGGCCTCAAGCCAATGGTGAAGTTGAACGACAAAACAGAACTTTACTAAAAGCATTTCGAACAGCAAATGCCGAAAATCGAGACTGGAGAAAAGAAATTCCGAAATTTCTATTAGCCTACCGCAGTACTCCGCATAGTACTACTGGTAAAAGTCCTGCAGAACTCCTATTCAATAGGAAAATTCGTACAAAACTACCCGAGATTAATGCGGAGAATGAAAAAGATGACGCACATACGCGAAGAAAAGACTTTGAAATGAAAGAAAAGGGAAAAATATATGCCGATCAGAAAAGAAAAACGCGAGAATCAGACATTGACGTTGGAGATATAGTGTTACAAAAACAGACTAAAACCAACAAACTGTCAACAACATTCGAACACGATCCGTATTATGTTGTCAAGAGAGAAGGATCTCGTCTTACCTTAAAGAACAATGAAGGAACCATTTCCCAAAGAAACAGTTCATTTGTTAAAAAGTTTAACGGACAAATAAACGAAGAAGAAACTTTGGTGAACGAAAACATTGACACTAATATTGAAGAGACAAATGAAAATGAACATACAGATCCAGAAGTTAACCTTCGTGAGGATTCATTGATACCGTCAAGACCAAAACGTAATCAAAAGTTACCAGAACGTTTTAAAGATTTTGTGATGAACTAAAACTGTAAATGTTCGCTATAGACTGTAAATATTTAGTATAATCTTGTAGGGTTTCATTAGATTATTTTCACACATTTTACAGACAATTTCATTAGATCAAATAAGTTCTTAATTTCGCTTAGTGTTTATTTTGGAAATTAATCTTTCAATAATATAATTATCAATCCAAGGAAAAGAGGAATGTAGTATTTACATTGTTGATATTTATCAGTTCAAGTTTGTTTACGTTAATCAGCTGTCGGTACTATAACTGTATGCATCACCGGATGCAGTGACATGAGTTATGACTTTATCTTAGATTCCCACGATATGTATTTCTCCTTAATGATCTTTAATGCTTGTTATAAAATCATGTGTATTGCTGTAGATGCTAGTTAGTTTATATTAAACCATGTAACCATAAAGTCGTATGTTTATTCCAAGGTGCCTTGAGCGCGTACACTACAGTCAGTTGACCACTTAAGGAGTTATTGCCCTTTATAGTCAATTTTTAACCATTTTTCGTAAATCTTAGTAATCTTTTAGAAAAATCTTCTCCTCTGAAACTACTGGGCCAAATTTAACCAAACTTGGCCATGATCATCATTGGGGTATTTAGTTTAAAAAATGTGTCCTGTGACCCGCCCAACCAAACAAGATGGCCTCAATGGCTCAAAATAGAACATAGTGGTAAAATGCAGTTTTTGGCTTATAACTCAAAAACCAAAGCATTAAGAGCAAATCTGACAGGAAGTAAAATTGTTGATCAGGTCACGATCTATCTGCCCTGGAATTTTCAGATGAATCGGATAATTGGTTGTTAGGTTGCTGCCCCTGAATTGGTAATTTTGAGGAAATTTTGCTGTTTTTTAGTTATTATCTTGAATATTATTATAGATAGAGATAAACTGTAAACAGCAATAATGTACAGCAAAGTAAGAACTAAAAATAAGTCAGTGAGACCAAAATGGTCAGTTGACCACTTAAGGAGTTATTGCCCTTTATAGTCAATTTTTAACCATTTTTCGTAAATCTTAGTAATCTTTTAGAAAAATCTTCTCCTCTGAAACTACTGGGCCAAATTTAACCAAACTTGGCCATGATCATCATTGGGGTATTTAGTTTAAAAAATGTGTCCGGTGACCCGCCCAACCAAACAAGATGGCCTCCATGGCTAAAAATAGAACATAGTGGTAAAATGCAGTTTTTGGCTTATAACTCAAAAACCAAAGCATTAAGAGCAAATCTGACAGGAAGTAAAATTGTTGATCAGGTCACGATCTATTTGCCCTGGAATTTTCAGATGAATCGGACATTTTGTTGTTGGGTTGCTGCCCCTGAAATGATAATTTTAAGGAAATTTTGCTGTTTTTGGTTATTATCTTGAATATTATTATAGATAGAGATAAACTGTAAACAGCAATAATGGTCAGCAAATTAAGATCTACAAATAAGTCAAAATGACCAAAATGGTCAGTTGACCACTTAAGGAGTTATTGCCCTTTATAGTCAATTTTTAACCATTTTTCGTAAATCTTAGTAATCTTTTAGAAAAATCTTCTCCTCTGAAACTACTGGGCCAAATTTAACCAAACTTGGCCATGATCATCATTGGGGTATTTAGTTTAAAAAATGTGTCCGGTGACCCGCCCAACCAAACAAGATGGCCTCCATGGCTAAAAATAGAACATAGTGGTAAAATGCAGTTTTTGGCTTATAACTCAAAAACCAAAGCATTTAGAGCAAATCTGACGGAGTAATATTGTTCATCAGGTGAAGATCTATCTGCCCTGAAATTTTCAGATGAATCGGACATTCCGTTGTTGGGTTGCTGCCCCTGAAATGGTAAATTTATGGAATTTTTGCTGTTTTTGGTTATTATCTTGAATATTATTATAGATAGAGATAAACTGTAAACACCAATAATGTTCAGCAAAGTAAGATCTACAAATAAGTCAACATGACCAAACTGGTCCGTTGACCACTTTAGGAGTTATTGCCCTCTATAGGAGTTATTGCCCTCTATAGTCAATTTTTAACCATTTTTCGTAAATCTTAGTAATCTTTTAGAAAAATCTTCTCCTCTGAAACAACTGGGCCAAATTTAACCAAACTTAGCCATAATCATCATTGGGGTATCTTGTTAAAAAAATTTGTCCGGTAACTCGGCCAACAAAACAAGATGGCCGCCATGGCTAAAAATAGAACATTGGGGTAAAATGCAGTTTTTATGCCCCACCTACGATAGTAGAGGGGCATTATGTTTTCTGGTCTGTGCGTCCGTTCGTCCGTCTGTCCGTTTGTTCGTTCGTCCGTCCGTCCGTCCGTCCGTCCGTCCGTTCGTTCGTCCGTCCGTTCGTTCGTTCGTCCGTCTGTCCCGCTTTAGGTTAAAGTTTTTGGTCAAGGTAGTTTTTGATGAAGTTGAAGTCCAATCGACTTCAAACTTAGTATACATGTTCCCTATGATATGATCTTTTTAATTTTAATGCCAAATTAGAGGGTTTACCCCAATTTCAGGGGCCACTGAACATAGAAAATGATAATGCGAGTGGGGCATTCGTGTACTGGGGACACATTCTTGTTGGCTTATAACTCAAAAACCAAAGCATTAAGAGCAAATCTGACAGGAAGTAAAATAGTTGATCAGGTCACGATCTATCTGCCGTGGAATTTTCAGATGAATTGGATAATTGGTTGTTAGGTTGCTGCCCCTGAATTGGTAATTTTGAGGAAATTTTGCTGTTTTTTAGTTATTATCTTGAATATTATTATAGATAGAGATAAACTGTAAACAGCAATAATGTACAGCAAAGTAAGAACTAAAAATAAGTCAGTGAGACCAAAATAGTGAATTTACCCCCTAAGGAGTTATTGCCCTTCATAGTCAATTTTTAACAATTTTCTTAAAATTTGAAGATTTTCAATAACATTTTCCACAGAAAGTACTGTTATAGATAGAGATAATTGTAAGCAGCAAGAATGTTTAGTAAAGTAAGATCTACAAACACATCACCATCACCAAAACACAATTTTGTTATGAATCCATCTGTGTCCATTGTTTAATATTCACATAGACCAAGGTGAGCGACACAGGATCTTTAGAGCCTCTAGTTAACCATTTTTCGTAAATCTTAGTTATCTTTTACAAAAATCTTCTCCTCTGAAACTACTGGGCCAAATTTAACCAAACATGGCCAAAATCATTATTAGGGTATCTAGTTTAAAAATTGTGTCCGGTGACCTGGCTAACCAACCAAGATGGCCGCCATGGCTAAAAATAGAACATAGGGGTAAAATGCAGTTTTTAGCTTATAACTCACAAACCAAAACATTTAGAGCAAATCTGACATGGGGGTAAAATTGTTTATCAGGTCAAGATCTATCTGCCCTGAAATTTTCAGATGAATCGGACAACCCGTTGTTGGGTTGCCGCCCCTGAATTGGTAATTTTAAGGAAATTTTGCTGTTTTTGGTTATTATCTTGAATATTGTTATAGATAGAGATAAACTGTAAACACCAATAATGTTCAGCAAAGTAAGATCTACAAATAAGTCAACATGACCAAAATGGTCAGTTGACCACTTTAGGAGTTATTGTCCTTTATAGTCAATTTTTAACCATTTTTCGTAAATCTTAGTAATCTTTTAGAAAAATCTTCTCCTCTGAAACTACTAGGCCAAATTTAACCAAACTTAGCCATAATCATCATTGGGGTATCTAGTTAAAAAAATGTGTCCGGTAACTCGGCCAACAATCCAAGATGACCGCCATGGCTAAAAATAGAACATAGGGGTAAAATGCAGTTTTTGGCTTATAACTCAAAAACCAAAGCATTAAGAGCAAATCTGACAGGAAGTAAAATTGTTGATCAGGTCACGATCTATTTGCCCTGGAATTTTCAGATGAATCGGATAATTGGTTGTTAGGTTGCTGCCCCTGAATTGGTAATTTTGAGGAAATTTTGCTGTTTTTTAGTTATTATCTTGAATATTATTATAGATAGAGATAAACTGTAAACAGCAATAATGTACAGCAAAGTAAGAACTAAAAATAAGTCAGTGAGACCAAAATAGTGAATTTACCCCCTAAGGAGTTATTGCCCTTCATAGTCAATTTTTAACAATTTTCTTAAAATTTGAAGATTTTCAATAACATTTTCCACAGAAAGTACTGTTATAGATAGAGATAATTGTAAGCAGCAAGAATGTTTAGTAAAGTAAGATCTACAAACACATCACCATCACCAAAACACAATTTTGTCATGAATCCATCTGTGTCCATTGTTTAATATTCACATAGACCAAGGTGAGCGACACAGGCTCTTTAGAGCCTCTAGTTAACCATTTTTCGTAAATCTTAGTTATCTTTTACAAAAATCTTCTCCTGAAACTACTGGGCCAAATTTAACCAAACATGGCCAAAATCATTATTAGGGTATCTAGTTTAAAAATTGTGTCCGGTGACCTGGCTAACCAACCAAGATGGCCGCCATGGCTAAAAATAGAACATAGGGGTAAAATGCAGTTTTTAGCTTATAACTCACAAACCAAAGCAATTAGAGCAAATCTGACATGGGGGTAAAATTGTTTATCAGGTCAAGATCTATCTGCCCTGAAATTTTCAGATGAATCGGACAACCCGTTGTTGGGTTGCCGCCCCTGAATTGGTAATTTTAAGGAAATTTTGCTGTTTTTGGTTATTATCTTGAATATTATTATAGATGTAGATAAACTGTAAACAGCAATAATGTAATGCTTGGGGTATACAATGTTTTTTTATACTTTCATCATAAATTATATTATGAACACGAGACAAAGGAGACATTCCAGTGTGTCCACTCTTGTTTTTGCTTTTGAAGAAGATATGACAGAATCGAAGAACCATTTATATCAATTGAAAACCCAAAATAATCATTCATGGAAGATTTAAGCAAAAAATTTAAGGTAAGCGATTCAGGCTCTTGAGAGCCTCTTGTTGGTTATTATCTTGAATATTATAGATAGAGATAAACTCTAAACAGCAATAATGTTCAGCGAAGTAAGATCTACAAATAAGTCAACATGACCGAAATGGTCAGTTGACCCCTTTAGGCGTTATTGCCCTTTATAGTCAATTTTTAACTATTTTTCGTAAATCTTAGTAATCTTTTACAAAAATCTTCTCCTCTGCAACTACTGGGCCAAATTAATCCAAACTTGGCCACAATCATCTTTGGGGTATCTAGTTTAAAAATGTGTCCGGTGACCGGCCATCGAACCAAGATGGCCGCCATGGCTAACAATAGAACATTGGGGTAAAATGCAGTTTTTGGCTCATAACTCAAAAACTAAAGCATTTAGAACAAATCTCACGGTGTAAAATTGTTTATCAGGTCAAAATCTATCTGCCCTAAAATTTTCAGATGAATCGGACAACCCGTTGTTGGGTTGCTGCCCCTGAATTGGTAATTTTAAGGAAATTTTGCTGTTTTTGGTTATTATCTTGAATATTATTATAGATAGAGATAAACTGTAAACACCAATAATGTTCAGCAAAGTAAGATTTACAAATAAGTCAACATGACGGAAATGGTCAATTGACCCCTAAGGAGTTATTGTCCTTTATAGTCAATTTTTAACAATTTTCATAAAATTTGTAAATTAACACTAACATTTTCCACTGAAACTACTAGGCCAAGTTCATTATAGATAGAAATAATTGTAAGCAGCAAGAATGTTCAGGAAAGTAAGATGTACAAACACATCACCATCACCAAAACACAATTTTGTCATGAATCCATCTGCGTCCTTTGATTAATATTCACATAGACCAAGGTGAGCGACTCAGGCTCTTTACAGCCTCTAGTTATGTTTAGGCCTTTGTGCATGCTTGTTTCTCCCCCTTTCCAGGAGGGCACGTCACAGATCTGAGATTGCAGGGATGTTTTTTGTTAAGGCCTTTGTGCATGAGGGCACATGTCATGTCCTGTCCACGCAATCTCCTTGAAAGGTAGAGAAACTAGCATGCACAAAGGCCTTAACATAAAAAAACATCCCTGCCATCTCCAATGTGTGACGCGCCCTCCTGGAAAGGGAGAGAAACAAGCATGCACAAAGGCCTTAACATCAAAAAACATTCCTGCCATATCTAACCTGCGACGTGCTGTCCTGGAAAGGGAGAGAAACAGGCATGCACAAAGTCGTTAATTTAAAAAAAATATCCCTGCCATGTCCAATCTGCCACGCACCCTCATGGAAAAGGAGAGAAACAAGCAAACACAAAGGCCTTAACATAAAAAAAACATCCCTGCCGTGTCCAATCTGCGACATGCCCTCCTGGAAAGGGATAGAAACAAGCATGCACAAAGGCCTCAACATAAAAAAACTTCCCTGTTATGTCAAATCTGTTACGCGTTCTCCTCGAAAAGGAGAGAAACTAGCATGCACAAAGGTCTTAACATAAAAAAAATTCTTGTCATTTCCAATCTGTGACGGACCCTCTTGGAAAGGGAGAAAAACAAGCATGCACCAAGGCCTTAACTTAAAAAAACATTCCTGCCATGTCCTATCTGCAATGCACCCTCCTTGAAAGGGAGAGAAACAAGCATGCAAAAAGGCCCTTACATAAAAAAAAAAACTTCCCTGCCAAGTCCAATCTGCGACACGCCCTCCTGGAAAAGGAGAGAAACAAGCATGCACAAAGGACTTAACACAAAAACAACATCCCTGCCAAGTCCAATTAGTGACATGCCCTCCTGGAAAGGGAGAGAAACAAGCATGCACAAAGGCCTTAACACAAAAAAACCAAACCATCCCTGCCATGTCCAATCTGCGATGCGCCCTCCTGGAAACAGAGAGTATAACTAGCATGCAAAAAGGCCTTAACATAAAAAAACATCCCTGCCTTTTCCAATCTGCGATGCGCCATCCTAGAAAGGGAGAGAAACTAGCGTGCACAAAGGCCTTAACATAAATAAAACATCCCTGCCCTTTCCAATCTGCGATGCGCCATCCTGGAAAGGGAGAGAAACTAGCGTGCACAAAGGCCTTAACATAAAAAAAACCATCCCTGTCATGTCCAATCTGTGATGCGCCCTCCTGGAAAGGGAAAGAAAGGAGCATGCACAAAGGCCTTAACATAATAAAACATCTCTGCCATGTCCAATCTGCGATGCGCCCTCCTGGAAAGGGAGAGAAACAAGCATGCACAAAGGCCCTAGCATAAATAAACCTCCCTGCCATGTCCAATCTGTGACGCCTCCTCCTGGAAAGGGAGAGTAACTAGCATGCAAAAAGGCCTTAACATAAAAAAACATCCCTGCCCTGTCCAATCTGCGACATGCCCTCCTGAAAAGGGAGAGAACTAGCGTGCACAAAGGCCTTAACATAAAAAAATACCCCTGCCATGTCCAATCTGTGATGCGCCCTCCTGGAAAGGGAGAGAAACAGGCATGCACAAAGGCCCTGTCCTTAAAAAACATCCCTGCCATGTCCAATCTACGATGCGCCTTCCTGGAAAGGGAGAGAAACAAGCATGCACAAATCCTTAGCATAGGAAAACATCCCTGCCATGTCCAATCTACGATGCGCCCTCTTTTAAAGGGAGAGAAACAAGCATGCACAAAGGCCTTAACATAATAAAACATCCCTGCCTTGACCAGTATGCGACGTGATCTCCTAGAAAGGGAGAGAAACAAGCATGCACAAAGGCCTTAACCTAAAAAAAAACGTTCCTGCCATGTCCAATCTGCGATGCCCCCTCCTGGAAAGGGAGAGTATAACTAGCATGCACAAAGGCCTTAACCTAAAAAAAAACATCCCTGCCATGTCCAATCTGTGACGCCCCCTCCTGGAAAGGGGAAAGTAACTAGCATGCAAAAAGGCCTTAACATAAAAAAACATCCCTGCCATTTCCAATCTGCGATGCGCCCTCCTGGAAAGGGAGAGAAACAAGCATGCACAAAGGCACCGTCCTTAAAATAATATCCCTGCCATGTCCAATCTATGATGCGCTCTCCTAGAAAGGGAGAGAAACAAGCATGCGCAAAGGCCTTAACATAAAAAACATCCCTGCCGTGTCCAATCTGCGACATGCCCTCCTGAAAATGGAGAGAAACTAGCGTGTACAAAGGCCTTAACATAAAAAAACACCCCTGCCATGTCCATTCTCTGATGCGCACTCCTGGAAAGGGAGAGAAACAAGCATGCACAAAGGCCCTGTCCTTAAAAAACATCCCTGCCATGTCCAATCTACGATGCGTCCTCCTGGAAAGGGAGAGAAACAAGCATGCAAAAAGGCCTGAACATAATAAAACATCCCTGCCATGTCCAGTATGCTACGTGCTTTTCTAGAAAGGGAGAGAAACAAGCATGCACAAAGTCCTTAACATAAAAAAAAACATCCCTGCCATGTCCAATGTGCGATGCCCCCTCCTGGAAACGGAGAGTATAACTAGCATGCAAAAAGGCCTTAACATAAAAAAACATCCCTGCCATTTCCAATCTGCGATGCGCCATCCTGGAAAGGGAGAGAAACTAGCGTGCACAAAGGCCTTAACATAAAAAAAACATCCCGGCCATGTCCAATCTACGATGCCCCCTCCTGGAAACGGAGAGTATAACTAGCATGCAAAAAGGCCTTAACATAAAAAATCATCCCTGCCATTTCCAATCTGCGATGCGCCAGCCTGGAAAGGGAGAGAAACTAGCGTGCACAAAGGCCTTAACATAAAAAAAACCATCCCTGTCATGTCCAATCTGTGATGCGCCCTCCTGGAAAGGGAGAGAAAGGAGCATGCACAAAGGCCTTAACATAATAAAACATCTCTGCCATGTCCAATCTGCGATTCGCCCTCCTGGAAAGGGAGAGAAACAAGCATGCACAAGGCCCGAGCATAAATAAACCTTCCTGCCATGTCCAATCTGTGACGCCCCCTCCTGGAAAGGGAGAGAAACTAGCATGCAAAAAGGCCTTTACATAAAAAAACATCCCTGCCCTGTCCAATCTACGACATGCCCTCCTGAAAAGGGAGAGAACTAGCGTGCACAAAGGCCTTAACATAAAAAACACCCCTGCCATGTCCAATTTGTGATGCGCCCTCCTGGAAAGGGAGAGAAACAAGCATGCACAAATCCTAAGCATAAAAAAACATCCCTGTCATGTCCTATGTACGATGCGCCCTCTTTTAAAGGGAGAGAAACAAGCATGCACAAAGGCCTTAACATAATAAAACATCCCTGCCTTGACCAGTATGCGACGTGCTCTCCTAGAAAGGGAAAGAAACAAGCATGCACAAAGGCCTTAACATGAAAAAAACGTTCCTGCCATGTCCAATCTGCGATTCCCCCTCCTGGAAAGGGAGAGTATAACTAGCATGCACAAAGACCTTAACCTAAAAAAACATCCCTGCCATGTCCAATCTATGACGCCCCCTCCTGGAAAGGGAAAGTAACTAGCATGCAAAAAGGCCTTAACATAAAAAAACATCCCTGCCATTTCCAATCTGCGATGCGCCCTCCTGGAAAGGGAGAGAAACAAGCATGCACAAAGGCACTGTCCTTAAAATAACATCCCTGCCATGTCCAATCTATGATGCGCCCTCCTAGAAAGAGAGAGAAACAAGCATGCGCAAAGGCCTTAACATAATAAAACATCTCTGCCATGTCCAGTCTGCAACGTGCTCTCCTCGAAAGGGAGAGAAACAAGCATGCACAAAGGCTTTAACATAAAAAAAACCATCCCTGCCATGTCCAATCTGCGACATGCCCTCCTGAAAAGGGAGAGAAACTAGCGTGTACAAAGGCCTTAACATAAAAAAACACCCCTGCCATGTCCATTCTCTGATGCGCCCTCCTGGAAAGGGAGAGAAACAAGCATGGACAAAGGCCCTATCCTTAAAAAACATCCCTGCCATGTCCAATCTACGATGCGCCCTCCTGGAATGGGAGAGAAACCAATATGCACAACGGCCTTAGCCTAAAAAACCACCCCAATAATGTCCAATGTACGATGTGCCCTCCTGGAAAGGGAGAGAAACAAGCATGCACAAAGGCCTTAACATAATAAAACATCCCTGCCTTGTCCAGTATGCGACGTGCTCTCGTCGAGAGAGAGAGAGAAACAAGCATGCACAAAAGCCTTAACATAAAAAAACATCCCTGCCATGTCCAATCTGGGACACGCTCCCCTGGAAAGGGAGAGAAACAAGCATGCACAAAGGCCTTAACATAAAAAAACATCCCTACCATGTCCAATCTGTGATGCGCCCTCCTGGAAAGGGAGAGAATTAAGCATGCACAAAGGCCCTGTCCTTAAAAAACATCCCTGCCATGTCCAAACTACGATGCGCCATCCTGGAAAGGGAGAGAAACAAGCATGCACAAAGGCCTTAACATAAAAAAAACATCCCGGCCATGTCCAATCTACGATGCCCCCTCCTGGAAACGGAGAGTATAACTAGCATGCAAAAAGGCCTTAACATAAAAAATCATCCCTGCCATTTCCAATCTGCGATGCGCCAGCCTGGAAAGGGAGAGAAACTAGCGTGCACAAAGGCCTTAACATAAAAAAAACCATCCCTGTCATGTCCAATCTGTGATGCGCCCTCCTGGAAAGGGAGAGAAAGGAGCATGCACAAAGGCCTTAACATAATAAAACATCTCTGCCATGTCCAATCTGCGATTCGCCCTCCTGGAAAGGGAGAGAAACAAGCATGCACAAGGCCCGAGCATAAATAAACCTTCCTGCCATGTCCAATCTGTGACGCCCCCTCCTGGAAAGGGAGAGAAACTAGCATGCAAAAAGGCCTTTACATAAAAAAACATCCCTGCCCTGTCCAATCTACGACATGCCCTCCTGAAAAGGGAGAGAACTAGCGTGCACAAAGGCCTTAACATAAAAAACACCCCTGCCATGTCCAATTTGTGATGCGCCCTCCTGGAAAGGGAGAGAAACAAGCATGCACAAATCCTAAGCATAAAAAAACATCCCTGTCATGTCCTATGTACGATGCGCCCTCTTTTAAAGGGAGAGAAACAAGCATGCACAAAGGCCTTAACATAATAAAACATCCCTGCCTTGACCAGTATGCGACGTGCTCTCCTAGAAAGGGAAAGAAACAAGCATGCACAAAGGCCTTAACATGAAAAAAACGTTCCTGCCATGTCCAATCTGCGATTCCCCCTCCTGGAAAGGGAGAGTATAACTAGCATGCACAAAGACCTTAACCTAAAAAAACATCCCTGCCATGTCCAATCTATGACGCCCCCTCCTGGAAAGGGAAAGTAACTAGCATGCAAAAAGGCCTTAACATAAAAAAACATCCCTGCCATTTCCAATCTGCGATGCGCCCTCCTGGAAAGGGAGAGAAACAAGCATGCACAAAGGCACTGTCCTTAAAATAACATCCCTGCCATGTCCAATCTATGATGCGCCCTCCTAGAAAGAGAGAGAAACAAGCATGCGCAAAGGCCTTAACATAATAAAACATCTCTGCCATGTCCAGTCTGCAACGTGCTCTCCTCGAAAGGGAGAGAAACAAGCATGCACAAAGGCTTTAACATAAAAAAAACCATCCCTGCCATGTCCAATCTGCGACATGCCCTCCTGAAAAGGGAGAGAAACTAGCGTGTACAAAGGCCTTAACATAAAAAAACACCCCTGCCATGTCCATTCTCTGATGCGCCCTCCTGGAAAGGGAGAGAAACAAGCATGGACAAAGGCCCTATCCTTAAAAAACATCCCTGCCATGTCCAATCTACGATGCGCCCTCCTGGAATGGGAGAGAAACCAATATGCACAACGGCCTTAGCCTAAAAAACCACCCCAATAATGTCCAATGTACGATGTGCCCTCCTGGAAAGGGAGAGAAACAAGCATGCACAAAGGCCTTAACATAATAAAACATCCCTGCCTTGTCCAGTATGCGACGTGCTCTCGTCGAGAGAGAGAGAGAAACAAGCATGCACAAAAGCCTTAACATAAAAAAACATCCCTGCCATGTCCAATCTGGGACACGCTCCCCTGGAAAGGGAGAGAAACAAGCATGCACAAAGGCCTTAACATAAAAAAACATCCCTACCATGTCCAATCTGTGATGCGCCCTCCTGGAAAGGGAGAGAATTAAGCATGCACAAAGGCCCTGTCCTTAAAAAACATCCCTGCCATGTCCAAACTACGATGCGCCCTCCTGGAAAGGGAGAGAAACAAGCATGCACAAAGGCCCTGTCCTTAAAAAACATCCCTGCCTTGTCCAGTCTGCGACGTACTCTCCTCGAAAGGAAGAGAAACAAGCATGCACAAAAGCCTTAACATAAAAAACATCCCTGCCGTGTCAAATCTGGGACGTGCTCTCCTGGAAAGGGAGAGAAACCAGCATGCACAAAGGCCTTAACATAAAAAAACATCCCTGCCATGTCCAATCTGCGATGCGCCCTCCTGGAAAGGGAGAGAAACAAGCATGCACAAAGGCCTGACCAAATAATAAAACATCCCTGGCGTGTCCAGTCTGCGACGTGCTCTCCTCGAAATGGAGAGAAACAAGCATAAACAAAGGACCTGTCCTTGAAAAACATCCCTGCCATGTCCAATCTGGTACGCGCTCTCCTGGAAAGGGAGAGAAATAAGCATGCACAAAGGCCTTAACATAAAAAAAACATCCCTGCCATGTCCAATCTGCGACATGCCCTCCTCGAAAGGAAGAGAAACAAGCATGCACAAAGGCCTTAACATAAAACAAAACATCCTTGCCATGACCAATCTACGATGCGCCATCCTGGAAAGGGAGATAAACCCCTATGCACAAATGCCTTAGCATAAAAAAAAAACATCCCTGCCATGTCCAATCTGCGACATGCCCTCCTCGAAAGGAAGAGAAACAAGCATGCACAAAGGCCCTGTCCTTAAAAAACATCCCTGCCTTGTCCAGTCTGCGACGTGCTCTCCTCGAAAGGGAGAGAAACAAGCATGCACAAAAGCCTTAACATAAAAAACATCCCTGCCGTGTCAAATCTGGGACGCGCTCTCCTGGAAAGGGAGAGAAACCAGCATGCACAAAGGCCTTAACATAAAAAAACATCCCTGCCATGTCCAATCTGCGACATGCCCTCCTCGAAAGGAAGAGAAACCAGCATGCACAAAGGCCTTAACATAAAACAAACATCCCTGCCATGTCCAGTCTGCAACGTGCTCTCCTGGAAAGGGAGAGAAACAAGCATGCACAAAGGCCTTAACATAACAAAACATCCCTGCCATGTCCAATCTGGGACGCGTTCCCTGGAAAGGGAGAGAAACAAGCATACACAAAGGCCTGTCCTTAAAAAACATCCCTGCCACGTCCAATCTACGATGCGCCCTCCTGGAAAAGGAGAGAAATAAGCATGCACAAAGGCCCTGTCCTTAAAAAACATCCCTGCCATGTCCAATCTACGATGCGCCCTCCTGGAAAGGGAGAGAAACCACTATGCACAAATGCCTTAGCATAAAAAATAAACATCCCTGCCATGTCCAATCTACGATGCGCCCTCCTGGAAAGGGAGAGAAACCACTATGCACAAATGCCTTAGCATAAAAAATAAACATCCCTGCCATGTCCAATCTACGATGCGCCCTCCTGGAAAGGGAGAGAAACAAGCATGCACAAAGGCCTGACCAAATAATAAAACATCCCTGGCGTGTCCAGTCTGCGACGTGCTCTCCTCGAAATGGAGAGAAACAAGCATAAACAAAGGACCTGTCCTTGAAAAACATCCCTGCCATGTCCAATCTGGTACGCGCTCTCCTGGAAAGGGAGAGAAATAAGCATGCACAAAGGCCTTAACATAAAAAAACATCCCTGCCATGTCCAATCTGCGACATGCCCTCCTCGAAAGGAAGAGAAACCAGCATGCACAAAGGCCTTAACATAAAACAAACATCCCTGCCATGTCCAATCTGCGACATGCCCTCCTCGAAAGGAAGAGAAACCAGCATGCACAAAGGCCTTAACATAAAACAAACATCCCTGCCATGTCCAGTCTGCAACGTGCTCTCCTGGAAAGGGAGAGAAACAAGCATGCACAAAGGCCTTAACATAACAAAACATCCCTGCCATGTCCAATCTGGGACGCGTTCCCTGGAAAGGGAGAGAAACAAGCATACACAAAGGCCTGTCCTTAAAAAACATCCCTGCCACGTCCAATCTACGATGCGCCCTCCTGGAAAAGGAGAGAAATAAGCATGCACAAAGGCCCTGTCCTTAAAAAACATCCCTGCCATGTCCAATCTACGATGCGCCCTCCTGGAAAGGGAGAGAAACCACTATGCACAAATGCCTTAGCATAAAAAATAAACATCCCTGCCATGTCCAATCTACGATGCGCCCTCCTGGAAAGGGAGAGAAACCACTATGCACAAATGCCTTAGCATAAAAAATAAACATCCCTGCCATGTCCAATCTACGATGCGCCCTCCTGGAAAGGGAGAGAAACAAGCATGCACAAAGGCCTGACCAAATAATAAAACATCCCTGGCGTGTCCAGTCTGCGACGTGCTCTCCTCGAAATGGAGAGAAACAAGCATAAACAAAGGACCTGTCCTTAAAAAACATCCCTGCCATGTCCAATCTGGTACGCGCTCTCCTGGAAAGGGAGAGAAACAAGCATGCACAAAAGCCTTAACATAAAAAACATCCCTGCCATGTCCAATCTGGTACGCGCCCTCCTGGAAAGGGAGAGAAATAAGCATGCACAAAGGCCTTAACATAAAAAAAACATCCCTGCCATGTCCAATCTGCGACATGCCCTCCTCGAAAGGAAGAGAAACAAGCATGCACAAAGGCCTTAACATAAAACAAAACATCCTTGCCATGACCAATCTACGATGCGCCATCCTGGAAAGGGAGAGAAACCCCTATGCACAAATGCCTTAGCATAAAAAAAAACATCCCTGCCATGTCCAATCTACGATGCGCCCTCCTGGAAAGGGAGAGAAACAAGCATGCACAAAGGCCTGACCAAATAATAAAACATCCCTGCCTTGTCCAGTCTGCCACGTGCTCTCCTCGAAATGGAGAGAAACAAGCATAAACAAAGGACCTGTCCTTGAAAAACATCCCTGCCATGTCCAATCTGGTACGCGCTCTCCTGGAAAGGGAGAGAAATAAGCATGCACAAAGGCCTTAACATAAAAAAAAAACATCCCTGCCATGTCCAATCTGCGACACAGCTTCCTGGAAAGGGAGAGAAACAAGCATGCACAAAGGCCTTAACACAAAAAAATATCCCTGCCATGTCCAATAAGCGACACGCCCTCCTGGAAAGGGAGAGGAACAAGCATGCACAAAGGCCATAACATAAAAAAAAACATTCCTGTCATGTCCAATCTGCGACGCGCTCTCCTGGAAAGGGAGAGAAACAAGCATGCACAAAGGTCTCAACATAAAAAACATCCCTGCCATGTCCAATCTGCGACGTGCCCTCCTGCAAAGGGAGGGAAACTAGCATGCACAAAGGCCTTAACATAAAAACATCCCTGGCATGTCTAATCTGCGACGTGCCCTCCTGGAAAGGGAGAGAAACTAGCATGCACAAAAGCCTTAACATAAAAAAAAAATCCATGCCATGTCCAATCTGCGATGTGTTCTCGTAGAAGGGAGAGAAACAAGCATGCACAAAGGCCCTAACATAAAAAAAAACCATCCCTGCCATGTCCAATATCAAAGGAGTTGTGCTGAATAACGGCGAAAATTGATATAAAGTTTGAATCATGATTGGTTTAATGAGTCAAAATCAAATCGAATAGATTCAGAGAAAGGCTTTGACAATGTTGGACATACCAGAGAAGATGAGGTTAACGTCATGAAAATAGTACAACTGCTATCTTTAAGCAGGGACCAAGTCCATGTTCGGCTGCAGTTATCATGGTGGCTGTAAAACATGCACACGTAAAAGCAAAAGGTTAAGCTTACTGTGTAATTCCAGATGTCATGCTTACTTGTCTTGTGCAATTAAATAGGTTATTTGATCTATAAGGCTTTACTTTTGTTTCCAATATATATATATATAATATAACATATGCAACTTTTTATCGTGATTTATGTTTTAAAATGAATGGTAGAAGGGTTTTATTTCATTTTTTTAACAACTTTGTCACTTTTCACCAGTAGTCCGTAATTAAGTGACAACAAGCTGTTTAGCTAAATTTACTCAAGGTGTCATTTTATCTTATGTTGCAACTTTGCCTCCGTCGTTTGTCTGTAATCTTCTAACATTTAAAAAAATAATACTAATTAATACACGCTTAAAAAAAAAGAAAACAAAAACAGCATACATTTCAAAAATACATACACTGAATAATATTTACTACGCAAAATTAAACAAACAAATAAATAAACAAGAGAAAATAGTAAAAGAGAAAAAATATACTGACAATCGACAAAAAAATCCTTAACGTACAAACCCAAAGAAAGGAGTTTTTTTTATAAAACATTTAAAGCAAAAGAAGAAACAAACATAACGTAAAAATAATGTGGTGTACAAGTTATTATCTTTTTCTCAACAAAAATTGTACAAGAAATTACAGGTACAACATATATGTCATTTGTAACCTGTACAAAATAATAAAATGTATCATAAACTTAGTCTTCTGTGCACGATTTTATCCTTTTTTAAGCAAACATATCTTATAATTGTCATTTTTTTCTCTCTGTCTGTTATGATGTGAAAATATGGCAGCTCATTATTTGTCGTGTTTTGAAGCCGTTGTTTACCGGTTGTCACCTTATAGTATCAACAAAGAAGCATGGATATTGAGCACGTCACGGTATAACATGTCCAATCAGATAATAGATTATTTCAGTGACAAATCCATGCGTATTGCGATCACCGGACTTTTACGAGAGGGGTCACGCTAAGGTTACTTGCATACGGAAAATATGTCGGCAAATTGCCTGGAAGCTGGGACTATTATACTAACTTGGGTATAATAGTCCCAGCTTGAAGCAAGCAATTAAAATAAGAGTAAACTTCTTCTAAATGTGGACAAATTAAAGAATTTTCTTCAGAAAAAAGTATATGTATATAAGTTTAATAATGAAAACTATCCATTTTGTTACATATATGCATCATTTTTTTTTAATTGAGGTTTCATATGACTTTTTAAGGCAACCATTTGAGACCTTTAACTTCAAGGGAGGTATGTTTTTTCCTAAAAAATATATATTCTGATCCCCAATTTGATGGAAAACAATAATGTATTGTGGGCAAGTAGACGACAAAGAAAAACATTCTGAATATAGATTGTCCCCATACCTTATGGTGTTAAATTTTGAAGAAACAAAATTTGATGATTGATAGTGTTAATTGAAATACAAAAAAAAATCGCGCTTAATATTTTAAGATAATTTTTTTATAAAGTAGATCAACGTAGGTTACTGAGCTAGCAAATACGATTTATTTTTGTGGAGTTTCACGACACGAAAAAAGGGGCGGATCCAGGATGTTGGAAAGGGGGGGGGGGGCGAAGTTTTGAAAATTTTTAGGGACCTTTTTTGGGCTAAAAACATAAAATATAAAGTGTATAATATGCACCTTTTAAACGGTTCCTGGCGTGGGGCATGTATATTTTGTAGTTGCTGTTAAGTGTAAGTGTTGGATATTTTCGATGCTGTATTCTCCCTATTATTGTCTATCATTAAATGATACTAGTAGTATGGATCCAAATCTATGTTTTGATAAATTTGATGTGCATGGGACTTATCAGTAAAAAAAAAAGACATGGAAAATTCTCGCCGGTTTGTTGCAAGCAATAAGTTTATCATAACCTCACAAATTTCGTGTTGTAAACAAGATATGCGCCGGGCTATATGATTAAATTTAAAATACGACAGTCACGAGTTAAAAAAGACAAACAAGCAATTTTTATCCAAATGTTTGGTTGATTTATTTCACCCAACAAAATTAAGGGAAGTGAGGGTTTACAAATCAACCAAAGGCTAACAATGAGTCTGAAATGACAACGAAGTTATGATTGACGGCCGACAAATTGAGACATAAAGGCCACACCCAGCAGGCAGGTTGCAGTTTGGTCTTGAAAAAAAGTATTCAATATATCAGTTCGGCGAAACAGATATGACGGCCAGACATGCAAACTCTTGCCACAAAATAAAATATGCCCGTTTTTAGACGCCCGTCAAAATTTTGACGGGACGTATTATGTTATACAAATGTCCGGTGTCCGTCCGTCTTTCTGTCCGTCTGTCTGTCTGTCCGTCTGTCCGTCTGTCTTTCCGGCGTAAACATGATGTCGCACCGTAACTTGAGAACGACTTATCCAAATTTCATGAAACTTATTATAGTTGTTTCTCATGATGGTCAAATGATCTGTATACTTTTTGGTGAAAATAAGATGAAAACTTTTTGATTTACAGCACTTTGTAACTAAAACAGGGGGTTGTTTTTTTCACATGTCGCACCGTATATCAAAAGCGATTTTTGATTATTGCTTAAAACTTTACACACTTCTTAGTTATATTAATCTTAAGATCTGTATACTTTTTGGTGATGATTCAAAATTTCATTTTTGAGTTATTGAGTATTTTGTAAAAAAAGGGGGAGGTTTTTTTACATGTCGCGCCGTATCTTAAAAACGGTTTATTATAATTGCTTAAAAATTTACACACTTCTTTGTTACATTAATCTAAAGATCTGTATACTTTTTGGTGATGATTCAAATTTTTTATTTTTGAGTTATTGAGTATTTTGTAAAAAAAAAGGGAGGTTTCTTTTACATGTCGCGCCGTATCTCAAAAACAATTTATGATTATTGCTTAAAACTTTACACACTTCTTTGTTTTATTACTCTGAAGATCTGTATTTTTGGTTTTGATTCAAATATTATTTTAATGATATTTAGATTTTTTGTAAAAAAAAAAGATGGGAGGGGGAGGGGAAATATGTTCCGCCGTATCTCAAAAACAATATATGGTTATTGCTTAAAACTTTCTCAGAAACTATTTATGATGGTTGCATAAAACTTTCACACAAGACGACGGGAGTATCATGCGCTCATGGCGCAGCTGTTTATTATTCATCATGTGAATGCTTAATAATTCTGTTGGAAATTTTCGTTTCTAATAGCAAAAATGTGGACAAGATTTTGGTTTTCAATCCAAATACGACCAGAATTTTTGTTTGAGGCAAAAATCAGAATCAATTTTTTTCTCTCCAATATCTATATATTTAAGACTATATTATTCACGTTAAGATACTTTAGTAAGACTTGCGTGACCTCGTTTTACGGGTCAAGAGAGCCACATATGGACGCAATTCCGAACAGCACTATATTGATATATCTTGCAGAAGAAATCAATGACAACAGTCTAGATTGGTGAAACATACATTAATCTTTATCTCAAACACATTTTCTTAGGAAAATAAGATGCACAAGTTTGTTTTTTTACTTCAATTACTTCAGCAGTGGTTGCAGACGAAATGTGGCTCATGTGTAAAGGAAAGATTTCTGGTTTTTTTTGTTTTTGTGTAAGTTCCTCCTTTAAAGGAGCACTAAATTCAAGTCTATCCATTTCGGTGGTGTACTTATCATTCATCTATGATTTTTTTTATATAGGTCAACATTTTTTTCGGAGTTCTCTGGACTTTTCAATAAAATTAGCATGGTTTCTTTTGACCATAAATAGGGTCACAAGAGTTAAAAAAAAAACGTCAATTGTGGGTGTATTTGGGCAAAATAAAAGGCATCACGCATATGAACAGAATCAGGAGATATTTTTCTTTCTATATATTAACAAAAGAAGGCGATATGCACTTACCTTTATGTTTTTTTTTTATATAACTTGCAGGCCAGATTGCCGTTCTTATAATATTTTCAGAATGATTTTGTCATCCTCATCAACATTCACCAAGTGCACATAAATTGTATTATCATGAAAACAAGGGAATTTTAATAGGGTTTTTATTTATAAAAAAAATTATTGATAAATATAAATAAATATGATCTCAGAGGGCAAAAATTGGAAATCGTTCGTAATTGTGTCCAGTCGTAATTGCGTCCTGTGGGGCTATGTTATTTTAAAATAGGCTGGGGCGTTTGGGGTTAAACATGTTTTCGTAAGTGTTTAATATTGATGCGGAACTTTTTTGTCATGAGAGTGTAATAGTCTGTATATATATAGAGTATTACTTTCTGTTTGGTGGAATAATGAAATAGAAGTCAATACGTTCTTGCTCAATCATGTGTCGCTTTGAAGGTGTCATGATTATCATCCTCAGCAAAAGCAATGTGTTACTGTAATTTGAATATTAAAATGACTGAGCGACGATTTTTTCGATGCACTGGTCAACTCCACCATAGCAGAGACATATAAATAATACAGAGACATATATACACATAAAAAAAAAAAAAAAAGTCCGAGCAAAGGGGGCGTACGCCCTCTACGCCCCCTTCTGAATCCGCCACTGGAAAATGCAGTAAAGTAAACATCAGTATGTTCATAGTTTTCTGAAACTGAAGAAGAAGACGACCGTTGTTGTGGATCGCAATGATACTTTGACGGTAGGGAATAGGATGATTTGTTCTGTGTTAAAGTTCAAACATTTAGTTTCGTATTTGACAAAGACTTAGAGTAAGTTCTAAATTTTAACAATAAGTCAACATGTATCATCAGTACAGCGGATATAGGTACTAACCAAGCGGGCGTGATCGATTTTGACCTTACACTGTAACGAAATATTTGCTTTGCTTTATCAATATTTATCAATATTTAGGATATAACTGTATTGTATTATAAGCTCCGACGGGGATTTGATGGTCTCAAATTAAGTTTACCAGTTTACTGGCGACGCGTTAGTGGAGACAGTAAACGGGTATTTGCGACCATCAAATCCTCAGTTGATGCCGTCGGAGCTTAGAATACAATATTGTTATCTCCATTCCTGTTACAATTTATGACAAAAATAAGCAAAGACCCATCGAACAACATCTGATAAACAAATTTAATAATACTTTTAGATATTTGGATGATATTTTGGCTCTCAATAATGACGACTTCAATATGTATATTAAAGAAATTTATCCTGTTGAACTTACTTTAAATAAAGCTAATACTAACAATGACCACTGACCATGCTGACCTTTCCTCGATCTTGATATCTATATCACTAACGGAAAGCTGAATACTAAAATTTATGATAAAAGAGATGATTTTTCATTTCCTATCGTTAATTATCCATTTTTAGATGGTGACGTTCCCTTGTCACCATCTTACGCTGTTTATATATCTCAACTTGTACGATTCGCTCGTGTATGTAACAATGTTTTAGATTTTAACGAAAGAAATTTATGTATTTCTGAAAAATTATTACACCAGGGTTTTCGATATCACAAACTAGTCAAAACATTTACTAAATTTTATCATCGGTATAAGGACATCATTCGTAAATATAGCTCAACATGCAAACTTCTTATACGTTCAGGTATTTCACATCCAATTTTTTGGGATACGATTGCTTTCAAGCAATCTGTAGACTTATACCGGTGGCTCAGAGCAATTTCCCTCACGTCAATCGTTTTATTCTAAACATTAAGGAACATATCAGATTCTTATGATTGTCTTGCTTTAAAAGGTAAAAACAAACAAAGGGATTGAACTTAATCAACTTTCCTATAATGTTCTTTTCATAATCTTCATGTTTGATAATTCCCTTGACTTCGATGCGTGTTTTTAACAACACGGAAAATCAGAATTAAGCAGTATTTATATTTAGTGTAGTTATAAATTTAAAAACACGTCAGAGGGAATTTCCGGTTTTGATAAAATGCGAGAGTTCTCTGAATACCGATAAATCTATTTCTGTCATATAAGAACTGAAGTGGAGTTTTTCTTATATATGTTACCGTTATGAAACTGATATTTGAGATTGTACTTCAATAAAGAAATTGAGAACCATCTAGGTCGTTTAATAAGCATTTTTAATATATCTTGCCCCTGAGTTTGATTTGGAAATTATGCGCATGCGTATAGTTTTCTTGACTTTAAGGGGTTTTAGATTGAATGGTTGCTCTGGATTCCCCACTCAATTAATTAATTTATAACTCATGGGATCTTTTCTATGTATGTCTGCTATTGAGGGTTATTGTTGTTGCATAATTTTAAAGCATATGCATCATTTAGATTAAAATAAATATATTCCACATCGTAGAACACCCCTTCAGGCGAAATGGAGTCTTCCATATTATCGTTTCGAGTTGTCTCCCTTTCCGGCAGTAACTTCCGTGAATTCTGAATATAAACAAGACGTCGAGTATTAGCTGGTTCTGTCAATAAACGTCGTATTATATTAAAAACAAATGCAATTTAAACTGATAAATGTGTACGGAAAGGAGCCATGATGACTGACCCAAAGGAAATTAAATATTTAAAGAGTTAGGAATGGGGTTCCTCCTAGAATTAACGTAGGAAAAAGGTGATAGGATACGAATTGAAATCTACATCTACATCATACGACGATCGATCAGCACATTGATGACTATACGTCGGCGCAGCGCTAACAGACACTTAATAAAATATAATGTAACCAATGACTGAAATAAAATACCTTCTCTGACATCTCTCACTCTGAGTCAGTCAGTGACTGCTGTGGAAAGTAAACTTGGTATTGATAGTACAAAAATAAAACACAATAGACCTAATTACGTTGTTCATACACTTTTATCCAAATTTGGCTATTTTGTAACTATTTTACATGTCTGTTTGTCATTTGAATTAGTTTTGAAAATAATATTATCCAGCTACATGCATACATGTCATGCATGTGTCAATGAAACAATGGCAATCGTATCCCTCAGAGCAATCTGCTCTTTGATTATGGAAATATTCTTTATAAAGCACAAAGGTGTCAGTATTCACCTCAAAAACTAACAAAACCTTTGAATAGACTAAGAAGGGATATAGTTATGATACTGTTGTCAGGTCATTAAAGATTGCATATTTTGGCGTTTATATTGATTCACTTATAGGGTCTTTGCATCGGAACTAAACACATTTATTCAAAAACCAGTTGTTGGCATGACACAGGTTATGTTCTACTCATATATGTTATGATGGTATGATACTAAACCCCTAATGGGAAGGATTGTGCCTGATGTTCATATGATGAAATCATAATCTTTCAGTCAGTTTAATTGAAGTCTGGAGCTGGCATGTCAGTTAACTGCTAGTAGTCTGTTGTTATTTATGTATTATTGTCATTTTGTTTATTTTCTTTGGTTACATCTTCTGACATCAGACTTGGACTTTTCTTGAACTGAATTTTAATGTGCGTATTGTTATGCGTTTACTTTTCTACATTGGCTAGAGGTATAGGGGGAGGGTTGAGATCTCACAAACATGTTTAACCCCGCCGCATTTTTGCGCCTGTCCAAAGTCAGGAGCCTCTGGCCTTTGTTAGTCTTGTATTATTTTAATTTTAGTTTCTTGTGTACAATTTGGAAATTAGTATGGCGTTCATTATCACTGAACTAGTATATATTTGTTTAGGGGCAGCTGAAGGACGCCTCCTGATGCCGGGGTTTCTCGCTACATTGAAGACCTGTTGGTGACCTTCTGCTGTTGTTTTTTTCTATGGTCGGGTTGTTGTCTCTTTGGCACATTCCCCATTTCCATTCTCAATTTTATTAGACACACACAATTTCATTTAGAAAGTAAATCTTATCATAAGTCTGAAAACATGTATATGAACACAATAATGGCCAGAACATATAAAACTCTTAAACCAAAGTTCTATAAAAGAAAATTAATATTTAAAAAAATTATTTTATTGAATATTTGCATAGAAATATGAAAGATACTAAACAGAAGAAGGTATTTTAGATCCACAGACAGATGGCTTCAAAAGAAGAGAAAGGTAATTTACCCATGGAAAACTTAATTTGCATGGGAGGTACATGTAGGGCATGAACCACCTAATATTTAATATTTTTAAAACTTATGTACAGGGTACAAATTTAATTTTAAATTGATATAGATAAAAAAAAAATGATCCACAATATAAGGTATACAAAAATGCTTATATTACTGAGACCTCCTACATGTATTTACTATCTCCCAATAGTTTACATGTTGCATACACCTATGTATGTCCTTATTTAGGCTAGAATATATATATAAGAAGATGTGGTATGAGTGCCAATGAGACAACTCTCTATCCAAGTCACAATTTATAAAAGTAAACTATTATAGATCAAAGTACAGTCTTCAACATGGATTTGATTGATTTTTGGTATTTGAATGCCACTTTTAAGCACCACATTTAGGCTATTGTGGCGGCCAGTTTTTATTGGTGGAGGAAGCTGGAGTGCCCTGAGAAAACCACCGACCTTCGATTGGCAAACTGACAATCCTAGTTAATTAAGATTGGAGACGAGTGCACCGTCATGAGCGGGTTTCAAACTCCCAACCTCAGTGTTGACTGGCTAGTGATTACAGTAGTAACTACTTAGACCACTCGGCCACCGAGGCCCCTCTTCAACATGAAGCCTTGGCTCACACCAAGCAGCAACCTATAAAGGGCCCCAAAAATAACTAGTGTAAAACTATTCAAAAAAGAAAAACAACAGTCTAATCTATAAAAAAAAAGAGAAACGAGAAACACTTGTGAACCACATCAACAAACGACAACTACTGAACATCATATATATGAATACATTATAAAGTTACGTATGAATAAATACACTGCTGCTTACATCAATTTGATACATTTACTTATTTTATAGGTATAGTAGAAAGTATGGAGAAAGACATTGACACTGCTGCTGTCATCAGGTTTCCGTGGAGGCATGACAATAGTAATCATGGTAACAGAAATGAAGAATTTAACAAAAAGCCTGGAGAGTACATACTGCAGACATTATTTTTAGAATTCTGCACAGTTGCTGAGAAAAAGATAGAACAGGTCTTAGGAGAACCATTGGTAAGAGTGATAATGAATTTAACATGTTAAATTAAAAGTATGGTAATATGTTACATAGATGTAAGAACTAACTAAGTTATTTGAACCTCGAGTTAACTGGCATCCCTAATTTTATGAGGATTATTTAGGTAAAAACAACTCTATAATAAGGTTAATACTGTTATGAAAACATTTGATAATAGAACAAAGATTTAATTACTGTAGAAAACATGAAGATACTTATATTAAAAGACCATTTTATTAGGCTAATAATATGATATTACACAATATTCTGTGTCATTATCCATATTGAAGTGATGCTGAGCAATCACCATGACACAGAAGTCCAAATAATAATCCTATATCTGAGGGTTTCCAAAGTAGAAATTATAAAAGTGTAATTACATGTACATAAATTAAATTTTAAGACAATCATTAGGTACTGTAATTAGTTTTTTTTATGAAATTCCTATACTTTTTATTTAACCCGTAAGAAGAGTTTAAATCAGACTCACTTTGGAATAATGAAAAACTAAGGATAGAAAACACATATTTTTTTATGCACCACCCAGTAGTGCGGTGATGGAATAGTATAAAGGCGATTATTAACAGAGTTTAATTTCACTTTAGGGTATACGGCTAAAAGTTGGTATACATCTAGAGAAATGATTTTACTTAAATTTTAGACTGGTCGTCTAAAAGTGGTATGGTGCAGTTTTTTTTAATTTGCCGTTTTGTTATCAAAAATGACATGACATCGTCGTCGTTAACTTTTACAAAAATCTTCTCCTCTGAAACTACTGGGCCAAATTAAACCAAACTTGGCCACAATCATCATTGGGGTATCTTGTTTAAAAAATGTGTCCGGTGACCCGGCCAACCATCCAAGATGGCCGCCGTGGCTAAAAATAGAACATAGGGGTAAAATGCAGTTTTTGGCTTATAACTCAAAAACCAAAGCATTAAGAGCAAATCTGACATGGGGTAGAATTGTTAAACAGGTGAAGATCTATCTGCCCTGAAATTTTCAGATGAATCGGATAACCCGTTGTTGGGTTGCTGGCCCTGAATTAGTAATTTTAAGGAAATTTTGCTCTTTTTGGTTATTATCTTGAATATTATTATAGATAGAGATAAACTATAAACGGCAATAATGTTCAGCAAAGTAAGATTTACAAATAAGTCAACATGACTGAAATGGTCAGTTGACCCCTTTAGGAGTTATTGCCCTTTATAGTCAATTTTTAACCATTTTTCGTAAAGATTAGTAATCTTTTACAAAAATCTTCTCCTCTGAAACTACTGGGCCAAATTAATCCAAACTTGGCCACAATCATCTCTTGGGTTAGTAGTTAGAAAAATGTGTCCTGTGACCCGGCCATCCAACCAAGATGGCCGCCATGGCTAAAAATAGAACATGGGGTAAAATGCAGTTTTTGGCTTATAACTCAAAACCCAAAGCATTTAAAGCAAATCTGACATGGGGTAAAATTGTTCATCAGGTCAAGATCTATCTGCCCTGAAATTTTCAGATGAATTGGACATTCCATTGTTGGGTTGCTGCCCCTGAAATGGTAATTTTAAGGAAATTTTGCTGTTTTTGGTTATTATCTTGAATATTATTATAGATAGAGATAAACTATAAACGGCAATAATGTTCAGCAAAGTAAGATTTACAAATAAGTCAACATGACTGAAATGGTCAGTTGACCCCTTTAAGAGTTATTGCCCTTTATAGTCAATTTTTAACCATTTTTCGTAAATCTTAGTAATATTTTACAAAAATCTTCTCCTCTGAAACTACTGGGCCAAATTAATCCAAACTTGGCCACAATCATCTTTTGGGTTATTAGTTTGAAAAATGTGTCCTGTGACCCGGCCATCAAACCAAGATGGCCGCCATGGCTAAAAATAGAACATGGGGTAAAATGCAGTTTTTGGCTTATAACTCAAAACCCAAAGCATTTAGAGCAAATCTGACAAGGGGTAGAATTGTTTATCAGTTCAAGATCTATCTGCCCTGAAATTTTCAGATGAATCAGACAACCTGTTGTTGGGTTGCTGGCCCTGAATTAGTAATTTTAAGGAAATTTTGCTCTTTTTGGTTATTATCTTGAATATTATTATAGATAGAGATAAACTATAAACGGCAATAATGTTCAGCAAAGTAAGATTTACAAATAAGTCAACATGACTGAAATGGTCAGTTGACCCCTTTAGGAGTTATTGCCCTTTATAGTCAATTTTTAACCATTTTTCGTAAAGATTAGTAATCTTTTACAAAAATCTTCTCCTCTGAAACTACTGGGCCAAATTAATCCAAACTTGGCCACAATCATCTCTTGGGTTAGTAGTTAGAAAAATGTGTCCTGTGACCCGGCCATCCAACCAAGATGGCCGCCATGGCTAAAAATAGAACATGGGGTAAAATGCAGTTTTTGGCTTATAACTCAAAACCCAAAGCATTTAAAGCAAATCTGACATGGGGTAAAATTGTTCATCAGGTCAAGATCTATCTGCCCTGAAATTTTCAGATGAATTGGACATTCCATTGTTGGGTTGCTGCCCCTGAAATGGTAATTTTAAGGAAATTTTGCTGTTTTTGGTTATTATCTTGAATATTATTATAGATAGAGATAAACTGTAAACAGCAATAATGTTCAGCAAAGTAAGATCTACAAATAAGTCAGCATGACCAAAATGGTCAGTTGACCACTTTAGGAGTTATTGCCCTTTGTAGTCAATTTTTAACCATTTTTGTAAATCTTAGTAATCTTTTACAAATATCTTCTCCTCTGAAACTACTGGGCCGAATTTAACCAAACTTAGCCATAATGATCATCGGGGTATCTAGTTAAAAAAATGTGTCCGGTAACTCGGCCAACAAACCAAGATGGCCACCATGGCTAAAAATAGAACATGGGGGTAAAATGCAGTTTTTGGCTTATAACTCAAAAACCAAAGCATTAAGAGCAAATCTGACAGGAAGTAAAATTGTTGATCAGGTCACGATCTATCTGCCCTGGAATTTTCAGGTGAATCGGATAATCGGTTGTTAGGTTGCTGCCCCTGAATTGGTAAATTTGAGGAAATTTTGCTGTTTCTTTGTTATTATCTTGAATATTATTATAAGAGATAAACTGTAAACAGCAATAATGTACAGCAAAGTAAGAACTAAAAATATGTCAGTATGACCAAAATAGTCAATTGACCCCCTAAGGAGTTATTGCCCTTCATAGTCAATTTTTAACAATTTTCTTAAAATTTGAAGATTTTCAATAATATTTTCCACAGAAAGTACTGTTATAGATAGAGATAATTGTAAGCAGCAAGAATGTTTAGTAAAGTAAAATCTACAAACACATCACCATCACCAAAACACAATTTTGTCATGAATCCATCTGTGTCCATTGTTTAATATTCACATAGACCAAGGTGAGCGACACAGGCTCTTTAGAGCCTCTAGTTTGGCATAGGCACCTATAAAATTAACTTTTGTCAAATTTTTATAAGTCTCATACATTAAGTATGCTATCATTTACTTTGAATAGATAATATCTTATACATTGAAACATTAAAAAGTGCAATTTGGTGGGTTTTTTAAATTTTTGAAACCAAAATTTGAAAGTTGAAATTGTTCTATTTCAACGTCACAATTCAGCCACCAAAGTTGAGATATAAAAAATGCCACATTTTCTATAATATATATCATATGGCTTTGAAACTTTGTAAACTGACTTCTAATGTACACTAAGCTTAAATCATGCCAAGTTTTATTAGAATTGGTCAAGTTTTTGGCCCCTAATAGGCCCAAGACCACAATTAATGATCCTGCTTTTCGTTGTCCACGAATATAGTTCCCTTTAATTTTAGTGTATTTTTTCTTTATTTTTTTTCTTTCCCTTTCTCATTCATTTCTTAGCTTTTCTTGGGTGGAAATGAAAGAAGAGAGCTGAAATAAACTTTTGGATGTTTTATTTTAACTGATTTTAATAAGGAAAGAGTGATTAGGCCAGGTGCAAAAAGGTAATATTTACACTTTTCAGAACATCTCTTGACTTGCCTATAGGGGGTATGGATGTGTATTGGCCAAATTTGTATGATGTAAAGATGCAATTTTTCTGAAAATTGCATATATTTTTGGACTTGTACTGTACATTACACACACAAAAAAATTAGACAAAAAGAATAGGCAAATTTTTTTAATGCGACAAAACGTTATAAAGAAATGATACAGGAATTAATTGTGGTCTCGGGCATAAGAGATATGCAAGGGGACACCATCTGTGTCCCATGGATACATTCTCCATTTATTTAAACATTATTTCTAAACCAAAACCTTAAAATGATTTGTAAAACAGTTGCAGCAGATAAAAATGGTCATGAAAGCAGCAAAAGTTAAATATTTCCAGACCTTAAGTTAGTATATCCTGTTTTATAATATCTTACTGATTATTTTGTAGCAGAAACTTTCTTTTTAGCTGTAAACATGCTTAATTTGCCTTGCAGGAAAAATCTTTGACAAAATCTTTACAGAGAGGAGAAGATCCACAGTTTGATCAGGTAATTTAAAAGAAAGAATGTTGTAGGAAGGAAACTGATTGAAAATTTGATGTGTTTAAAAAGCAATTTACTCATTTGATTTAAAAAAGAACAAAAAGAAAGATTGTCATTTAGGCAACTACAGAGCATGCAAATTCTGAAATTTTGTTAATTATTTAATGTTAATTATTTGAATGGGTAAATGAATATCAATTCATGTACTGCCAATTATCCCAAGTTAATTGTTTGAATGGGTAAATGAATATCAATACATGTACTGTTAATTATCCAAAGTTAATGATTTGAATGGGTACATGAACATCAATACATGTACTGTTAATTATCCAAAGTTAATGATTTGAATGGGTAAATGAATATCAATACACGTACTGTTAATTATCCAAAGTTAATGATTTGAATGGGTAAACAAATATCAGTACATGTACTGTTATTTTAAATGTTGAACAAGGCTTTAGATAAATTTGCTCCTATTGTTAAAAAGAGAGTTAAAAGCGACAGGAAGCCTGATTGGTATAACAGTGAAATCATTTACGCTAAGAATATGAGAGATAAATATAATGCACTTGGTTAATGGAGTGGGTATAGATTTTGGAGAAATAAAACTAAACAAATTATAGATAACTCAAAAGAGAATTATTTTAAAAATATGGTAAAAGACTCCAATGACCCTAACACCTTATGGAAATGTCTTCACAGTCTGAACCCAAAAGTTAAAAATACACCATATGAGTTAGCCACAGAAGATAACAATACAACTAAAAGTAAAAAATGTATAGCTGATACTTTTAATAAGTTTTTCACTTCCTGTGCTGAAAAACTAAGAGGACAAGGAAGTTATACACCTGTAAATAAAGCAAATTTTAGTAATCTTAGTAAAGGAGTAGGTTCAGTAAGACCCCTTTTTGGCCCCACAATATAGCAGTTTTACAAAATTGTTAAAATGTAAACTTTTAGTTATATATTGGAAAGAAGAAAGATTCTGCTACATAAATATGGGCTGTTTTTGACAATACAATGCACATATATCGGGTACTAGCATCATTAAGTCATGCTAAATCACTGAAATCTTCACAATTTGAGCATTTAGTTAAATTTTAGACGGTTTCCGTCTAAAATGAAAGTGGCCGCATTCTTGTTCATTCATAATATTAAAATGTAAGTTGTATATGATGATAATACATAACATATATAAAGGTTGTGGATGAACACGGATGCGACCACTTTCATTTTTGACAAAAACCATCTGAAAAGTGACGTTTTTTAGCATATTTGATAGATTTTTCATAGTTAAGCTTGAATCGGAGCGTTTTTTAATGACTACATCAGTTAAAATCTTTTACTTAAACTAATTGAATCAATTTAAATAGACACTTAAGTGTTAAAAAAGAAATCTTTCATGAAATTTGAGGCCAAAATCGGCCGTTACCGGACCTACTCCTTTGTTACAAATAAATTACATAAACATGAAAACTTTTCTATACCACCAGTGATCATGTATTAGCTATTTAATGAGTTAACAAAACTTGATATAAACAAAGCAACTGGTATGGATAATATTGGACAAAAAATCCTATGATTATGTGCCCCTTTTATTGCATCACCTCTCACATATATATTTAACAGAATTAATTCATTACTGAAGAATGCTAAGGTAACACCAGTTTTCAAGGATGGAGACAAGCTTTTACCAACAAATTACAGACCTAAATCAGTTCTTCCAAATTTATCAAAATTAATAAAAAGACATGTTTCTAGTAAAATGTACAAATATTTATCTAAGGCCTAAATTAAAATATTGTTTGTTTGCCCTTTTCCGACCCTATGTTTTGAAACAGGGTAGACAGGTAGGTAAAATATTTTATTTTTTTCCCAAAAAAAATAATTTGGCTCGGTATATTTTTTGTCATGGGTAGGCAGGTAGGTATAATATTTTATTTTATATTGCAAAAAAACATGAAACCCTGACGGGTTAAAATGCAAACATAGTACATTGTATACACAAGTGACAAGAAACATAATATACAAAATCTGCATAATGTCATTTTTGTCTGTTTTGCTTTTGCTAATAAGTTGATGGGACTAGTAGTATAATAGTCCCAGGAAGTTTTGAAAAAAAAATATCATGTAGAATGTGAAGTTAATTCATATGCAAGACTAGTTTGTTTTCAAATATCAAAATATAGAGCTGTGCCGCAGATTACTTTGTCCTGGTAAAATATGTCCGGGCAGAGATACATTACTAGTAGAAAAAGTCCCTAGAGTGTTTAAATTTTCGTGTGTGTCTGGGTTTCCAATAAAAATGCTACAAGACTTGAACTCAATTCTGAATCTGAATAAGTACGTTGCAGGGCCAGTATATATGGCATCAGTGGCAACGGGAGAGAGGCGCTGGAAAATTAATCCAACGTTGTGAGAGCAACCGAAGTTTAAAGCTCTCAATTGTCTTAGCACACACAAGATTGTCCGGTAGTCTATTCCATTCGGGTACGTATTCTACATCGCAATTTATAAATGATCTGTTTGGAAAACTTGGGAGCTTTTACTGCCAAATATTCTCCACTTTACAGGCTTTTGCCACCTTTGGTTCATGTCAGATATAAATAATACAGCAATGCTGGTCGAAGGCATCTTTAACATAATCATCCTGATCTACGGATCACAAAAGGCCATCCCTACTGTACATAGAATACAACGTCCGTTTACAAAAAAGTTTGTACACACGTTGATAATTTTGTATTAAACGAACTTTTTTGTAAGTGAACCCTCCTCTCCAAGTATAAAGATACAGAGTAACGTACGTCATATCTAGCTGCGAAAACGTAGCTCTATTGTCCTTTGATTTTTTTTTTTTTGCCATAGATCTATGGTCCGCAAATATCAAAAATCATCAAAAGGACCTTAAGAGCTACGTTTTCGCAGCTAACGTCATATCATCATGTTTTCTCAAAGCGTTCAACATCGATTTCAAACAAATGCTTTGAAACTCTATATGCAAGTGTTCATGTCAAACGCTCACGAGATACCAAACGGACTAGACCTTATACGGTAAAGATAAAACCCGAGGATTCCGGTAAAAAAGTTTTGAGCGGGAAATACAAATATAAGATTTTTGGTAGGAACGAAAAGATAAAATAAAATAAAATCTTGCTGGTAAATACAAATAAAAGATTTTCAGGCGGAACGAATTGACAGGGTCGGTCGGTAAAGGGCAAACAAACAATATTTTAATTTAAGCCTAAACTTAAACTTTTACACCCTACACAATCTGGTTTCAGGCCGCAGCATTCTTGTCAAACTGCACTTATCAATATCATTGACAAATGGTTGCAAGAAATGAATGATGGTTATTTAAATCTAGCAATTTTATTAGATTTTAAAAAAACTTTTGATTTGGTAGATCATGACATTCTTTGTTTAAAGCTTGAAATTTAGGGATTTCTGGTAACTGTCGTTTATTTACAGTTACTACCAGCGTTAGGTAGTGTTGATTTAGTCCCAGCGATCACATTTGTCATTTATTTTCAGTTACTGAATGCGTTGGGTAGTGTTGATTAAGTCCCAGTGATCACATTTGTAATTTATTTTCAGTTACTGAATGCGTTAGGTAGTGTTGATTTAGTCCCAGTGATCACATTTGTAATTTATTTTCAGTTACTGAATGCGTTAGGTAGTGTTGATTTAGTCCCAGTGATCACATTTGTAATTTATTTTCAGTTACTGAATGCGTTAGGTAGTGTTGATTTAGTCCCAGTGATCACATTTGTCATTTATTTTCAGTTACTGAATGCTTTAGGTAGTGTTGATTAAGTCCCAGTGATCACATTTGTAATTTATTTTCAGTTACTGAATGCGTTAGGTAGTGTTGATTTAGTCCCAGTGATCACATTTGTAATTTATTTTCAGTTACTGAATGCGTTAGGTAGTGTTGATTTAGTCCCAGTGATCACATTTGTCATTTATTTTCAGTTACTGAATGCTTTAGGTAGTGTTGATTAAGTCCCAGTGATCACATTTGTAATTTATTTTCAGTTACTGAATGCGTTAGGTAGTGTTGATTTAGTCCCAGTGATCACATTTGTAATTTATTTTAGGTTACTGAATGCGTTAGGTAGTGTTGATTTAGTCCCAGTGATCACATTTGTAATTTATTTTCAGTTACTGAATGCATTAGGTAGTGTTGATATAGTCCCAGTGATCATATTTGTAATTTATTATCAGTTACTGAATGCTTTAGGTAGTGTTGATTTAGTCCCAGTGATCACATTTGTCATTTATTTTCAGTTACTGAATGCGTTAGGTAGTGTTGATTTAGTCCCAGTGATCACATTTGTAATTTATTTTAGGTTACTGAATGCGTTAGGTAGTGTTGATTAAGTCCCAGTGATCACATTTGTAATTTATTTTCAGTTACTGAATGCGTTAGGTAGTGTTGATTTAGTCCCAGTGATCACATTTGTAATTTATTTTCAGTTACTGAATGCGTTAGGTAGTGTTGATTTAGTCCCAGTGATCACATTTGTAATTTATTTTAGGTTACTGAATGCGTTAGGTAGTGTTGATTTAGTCCCAGTGATCACATTTGTAATTTATTATCAGTTACTGAATGCGTTAGGTATTGTTGATTTAGTCCCAGTGATCACATTTGTAATTTATTTTCAGTTACTGAATGCGTTAGGAAGTGTTGATTTAGTCCCAGTGATCACATTTGTAATTTATTTTCAGTTACTGAATGCGTTAGGTAGTGTTGATTTAGTCCCAGTGATCACATTTGTCATTTATTTTCAGTTACTGAATGCGTTAGGTAGTGTTGATTTAGTCCCAGTGATCACATTTGTAATTTATTTTAGGTTACTGAATGCGTTAGGTAGTGTTGATTTAGTCCCAGTGATCACATTTGTAATTTATTTTCAGTTACTGAATGCGTTAGGTAGTGTTGATTTAGTCCCAGTGATCACATATGTAATTTATTTTCAGTTACTGAATGCGTTAGGTAGTGTTGCAGAACAGACATTACCTTCCTTGTTGAGGAGTTTATTTCTCTGGTTTAATAAACAGATGTTAATTGATGAAGGTGGTGTCCGACAAAGGCATAAAAGTAAAGGGTAGGTTTAAGACAATATGAAAAGTTTAATAAAGCAGTGCATAGCAGAGACAAAGGATAAAGGATAGGATAAAAACAGCAATGTACATGTAGGTCCAAGGCTCAGGTGAACAAAAAGTCTAAAACAGGGTATATTTAAAACATCATGAGACAGGCAATTCAGTTATTAAAATGGCAAAATCAAAGTTTATTTTAGTAAAATTTTTAAAAGTTTTGTTAATGTTTAGGATGTAAAACTTTGTTACATTTTATATCCTCGTGCTGATATGTTATTGAGGTATGATTGTCAACGAAACAACTACTGGTAAAAGTGGTATCCCAAAGATACAACAAAGTGAGCTTTTCTCATCACTTGGCGTCCGTTGTCTGCAGTCGTTGTCTGTTAACTTTTACAAAAATCTTCTCCTCTTTAACTACTGGGCCAAATTTAACCATACTTGGCCACAATCATCATTAGAGTATTTAGTTTAAAAAATGTTTCCGATGACCCCGCTCACCAACCAAGATGGCTGCCATGGCTAAAAATAGATCATAGGGGTAAAATGTAGATTTTGGCTTATATCTCTGAAACCAAAGCATTAAGAGTAAATCTGACAGGGATGAAATTGTTTATCAGGTCAAGATGTATTTGTCCTGAAAATTTCAGACAAATCGGACAATCTGTTGTTGGGTTGCTGCCCATGAATTGGTAATTTTAAGGAAATTTTGCAGTTTTTGGTTATTATCTTAAATATTATTATAGATAGAGATAAACTGTAAACAACATTATGTTCAGCAAAGTAAGATCTACAAAAAAGGTATCAAGACCAAAATGGTCAGTTGACCCATATAAGGAGTTATTGTCCTTTATAGTAAATATTTTACAATTTTTTGCAAATTTTTGTAATCTTACAAAAATCTTCTCCTCTGAAACTACTTGACAAATTTAACCAAACATTAATTGGGTATTTAGTTTGAAAAATGTGTCTGATGATCCTGCCAGCCAACCAACATGGCCACCATGGCTAAAAATAGAACATAGGGGAAAAAGCAGTTTTTCTCTCAATTATATCTCTGAAACTAAAGCAAAAGTATAATGGTTGCATATGCATTATTTCATGCATGAACTGTAAATAAAAATATCAGGTGAACAACAGGCTCCTTGGAGCCTCTAGTTTAACAATATGGATGCTATGTTTCTATTTGTATTTATATCAATAGTCATGGTAGTCAATATTATAAATCTTGCAAAATACAATGATAAAAACACGCAGAAAGAACATTGAAGTCTATTTCAATAATAATTATATGTATTATGTAATATATGAATTAAAGACTATAGCTTACTCAATACTTTATATATGGACTCTCAAATTCCTTCTAGATTAATATTATATGAACAGCTCCGTAAAAAATATATTGACCTCTTCAAAAGTCCATAACTGATAAATATATCATACATTTATTTTTTGATTTTTACAGAAGTAAAGACTTTCTTCTAGAAAGAAGAGATGTAAGTTTTTAAGATACTATCAATTGAACACACTTTGAATATAATAAAAAACAGTAGTAAGAAAAAACAAACCCAACTAAAGTTTAGACAAAGAGTAAATCAAATGTGTTGCTATTTACATTCTCATCAAGGGGTTGATGTTAACTTTCTCCTCTAATATATAAAAGAAGATATGGTATGATTGCCAATGAGACAACTGTCCACAAGTGACCAAAATGACACACAAATTAACAACTATAGGTCACTGTACAGCCTTCATTAATGAGCAAAGCCCATACCGCATAGTCAGCTATAGAAGGGCCCGAAATGACAATGTAAAACAATTCAAACGAGAAAACTAACAGACTTATTTATATAAAAAAAGGAACGAAAAACAAATATATAACACCTAAACAAACGACAACCACTGAAATAAAGGCTCCTGACTTGGGACAGGCACATACATACATAATGTGGCCAGGTTAAACATGTTAGCGGATCCCAACCCTCCCCCTAACCTGGGACAGTGGTAAAACAGTACAACATAAGAACAAACTATAAAAATCATTTGAAAAAGTCAACTCATCAGTATATATTGATATTGACTTTCTCCTCTATGTGTTGATATTAACTTTCTCCTCTAGGTGTAATTCACTTTATCCTCTAGGTGTTGATATTGACTATCCTCTAGGTGTTGATATTGACTTTCTCCTCTAGGTGTTGATATTGACTTTATCCTTTGGTGTTGATATTGACCTTCTCCTCTAGGTGTTGATATTGACTTTATCCTTTGGTGTTGATATTGACTTTCTCCTCTAGGTGTTGATATTGACTTTCTCCTCTAGGTGTTGATATTGACTTTCTCCTCTAAGTGTTGATATTGACTTTCTCCTCTAGGTGTTGATATTGACTTTCTCCTCTAGATGTTGATATTGACTTTCTCCTCTAAGTGTTGATATTGACTTTCTCCTCTAGGTGTTGATATTGATTTTCTCCTCTAGGTGTTGAGGTTGCACTTTGTAAATACAGCTTTTTCTCAAACCACACCTCTTTTGGGGAGATTTAGAATATTAATAGAAAATTAATTTTGTTTACATACTGGTTCCCAGTTATGCTCTCTGTGTTCCATCTCATAGAGACATAACTTGGGAATGTTACCAGTAAATATACATGTGCATATTGTTTACATTGAAATCTGTGGTAACCCTTCATTCAAGGTAGTAGTAGTTAAGAAAATTAGTGTTAGTCTAAACTCTAAAAAGTTCAGGGCATATAAACGTTGAAAATATGCCGCACAAGCCCTATATTTTGACCTTTGAAAAAATTGTAGTGCATATGAACTTTCAATTCTAGGATAAGATTTTTTCAAAA
Source organism: Mytilus galloprovincialis (assembly GCF_965363235.1). Lineage (NCBI taxonomy): Eukaryota > Metazoa > Mollusca > Bivalvia > Mytilida > Mytilidae > Mytilus > Mytilus galloprovincialis. Next base: position 72,760,071 of record NC_134845.1, on the reverse strand, counting down.
CTTAATAGTAAAAGTGGTACAGTTTTAGCCGTAAAAGGAGTTCCTATGGGAAATTGCATTGTCAATATTTACAGAAATGCAACCTTCTCCTCTAGGTGTTGATATTGACTTTCTCCTCTAGGTGTTGATATTGACTTTCTCCTCTAGGGTTTGAAATTGACTTTCTCCTAGATGTTGATATTGACTTTCTCCTCTATGTGTTGATATTGACTTTCTCCTCTAGGTGTTGATATTGACTTTCTCCTCTAGGTGTTGATATTGACTTTCTCCTCTAGGTGTTGATATTGATTTTCTCCTCTAGATGTTGATATTGACTTTCTCCTCTAGGTGTTGATATTGACTTTCCTCTTTAGGTGTTGATATTGACTTTCTCCTTTAGGTGTTGATATGGACTTTCTCCTCTAGGTGTTGATATTGACTTTCTCCTCTAGGTGTTGATATTGAATTTCTCCTTTAGGTGTTGATATTGACTTTCTCCTCTATGTGTTAATATTGACTTTTTACTCCTTTCTCCTCTAGGTGTTGATATTGACTTTCTCCTCTATGTGTTGATATTGACTTTCTCCTCTAGGTGTTGATATTAACTTTCTCCTCTATGTGTTGATATTGAATTTCTCCTTTAGGTGTTGATATTGACGTTCTCCTCTAGATCTAGATGTTGATATTGACTTTCTCCTGTAATTGTTGATCTTGACTTTATCCTCTAGGGATTGATATTGACTTTCTCCTCCCTCTAGGGTTTGATATTGACTTTCTCCCTCTTGAGGTGTTGATATTGACTTTCTCCTTTAGGTGTTGATATTGATTTTCTAAACTATGTGTTAATATTGACTTTCTCCTCTAGGTGTTGATATTAACTTTTTATACAACCCCAAAAAAATTTTGTGATCGTATAATGGTATGATGTCATCGTCTGCGTCTTCATCTGTGTCGTCCGAAGACACATTGGTTTCTGGATAATTACTTTAGTTTAAGTGAATGGATCTCTATGAAATTTCTTCAGAAGGTTCAGTACCACAAAAGAAAGGTTGAGATCGATTATGGGGATGATACTGTAGTCCAAGTCGTTTAGATTATCAATGCTAAAATATTGGTTTAGAATAAAGAATATGAAAGATGGTTTACTGTATGATACCTATATGTGTAACAAAAGCATGTTTAATAATAATATTGAATGCTGGTATTCATCCATACATTTCATTTTTAAAAAGCTGAATATTCATGATTTGGAGGTGAAACTCAACTTTTTTATCAAGTCAGTTAAGCAAAAACTTTGTAATAGTTTTATAAAATGTTGGAACACAAAAAGAACAGATACACAGAGTAGTAAATTAGATACCTATTTCAAACTTAAAACTTGTTTTTCGAAAGAAATGTATCTATCTTTAAACAATTTTCAATTGAGAAGTGCCATATGTAAAATTAGAATCAGTGCACATGATCTCAAAATAGAAAGAGACAGGTATAAAACATTATACATAGAAAGAAATCAAAGGCTTTGTAAGAAATGTACTCTAAATCTGGTTGAAGATGAACAACATTTTATAACTAGTTGTCCAGCATACAAAAGTGATAGGGAGATATTTTTCAAGGAGATAAACTGTATTTGTCCTAATTTTATACATCTTTCAAATGAGGCAAAATTTGTTTGGTTATTTACTAATGAAAATTTGTCTGTACTTAAATATTTAGGGAGCTATATTATTACATGTCTAGATGTTAGAAGAAATGTTAATTAATGTATGTAATAACAATGATAATTGTAATGATTTTATGGTTCTGATCCTGCCTGGAACTAAATGTATTTGATTTTATAAAATGAAGATAATAACACCTGTCTGAACTTTGTTTTTTAATGTTTCATTTTATTATATAAAAATGTTTTTCTGTTACAAATCATGATGTATTGTTCTATGTGTACATGTTATGCTGCCCATCAAGGGCCCTTGATTGGAATAATAAAAATATTCTTATTCTTATTCTTATTCTTTAGGAATTAGGGGCCCAAACAAGCATATTTCTAGTTTCAGGATAATAACTTGTGTACAAGTATTTCAATTGCTCTGAAATTATACTGCAATGTTTAAAACCACAAGTAGAAGGTTTGGATTCATTTTAGGGGTTATGGGGCCAAAGTTTAGGAATTAAGGGCCAAAAAGCGGCCAAAACAAGCATTTTTCTAGTTTCCAGACAATAACTTATGTGTTATTGTATGGATCTCTCTGAAATTGTACCATAATGTACCATATAACAAAGGGGAGGCTGGGATTAAGTTTTGGGCTAATTGCCCAAAATATGTAGGAATTAGGGGCCAAAAAAAAGGGCCAAAAAGAAGCATGTTTCTAGTTTCCAAACAATCATGACAATAACTTGTGTTTAGGTGTATGGATCTCTCTGAAATTGTTCTTCAAGGTTCAATACTACAAAGGAAAGCATGGGATTGAGTTTAAGGGTTATTGCTCCAAGGGGTGTTTCAAAAAGTTGGGGGGGGGGGGATTTTTGTTTACCATTTTTTTTAAGGGATTCCTTTTTTTTCAAGAAAAATCTTCCATTGCACAGTATTGTGCAAAAGATTTGTTAGATCTTTGACCACATTAATTTTGTGACAAAAACCAATATTATATAAAAAATTTGATCACAATCCAAATTCAGACAGTATCAAGATTGAATATTGTGACCAAATTTGCCCCAACTGTTTAGGGTATGACCACTGGGGTCGTATAAAGCTGCACCCTGAGGAACACCTGGTTACTCTATGTGTTGATATTGACTTTCTCCTCTAGGTGTTGATATTGACTTTCTCCTCTAGGTGTTGATATTGACTTTCTCCTCTAGGTGTTGATATTGATTTTCTCCTCTATGTGTTGATATTGCCTTTCTCCTCTAGATGTTGATATTGACTTTCTCCTCTAGATGTTGATATTGACTTTTTCCTTTAGGGTTTATTATTGACTTTCTCCTCTAGATGTTGATATTGACTTTCTCCTCTAGGTGTTGATATTGACTTTCTCCTCTAGGTGTTTGTTGATATTGACTTTCTCCTCTAGGTGTTGATATTGACTATATCCTCTAAGTGTTGATATTGACTTTCTCCTCTAGGTGTTGATATTGACTTTATCCTCTAAGTGTTGATATTGAATTTCTCCTCTAGGGTTTGATATTGACTTTCTCCTTTAGGTGTTGATATTGACTTTCTCCTTTAGGTGTTGATATTGACTTTCTCCTCTATGTGTTAATATTGACTTTCTCCTCTAGGTGTTGATATTGACTTTCTCCTCTAGATGTTGATATTGACTTTCTCCTTTAGGTGTTGATATTGACTTTCTCCTCTAGGTGTTGATATTGACTTTCTCCTCTAGATGTTGATATTGACTTTCTCCTCTAGGTGTTGATATTGACTTTCTCCTCTAGATGTTGATATTGACTTTCTCCTCTAGGTGTTGATATTGACTTTCTCCTCTAGATGTTGATATTGACTTTCTCCTCTAGGTGTTGATATTGACTTTCTCCTCTAGATGTTGATATTGATTTTCTCCTCTAGGTGTTGATATTGACTTTCTCCTCTAGATGTTGATTTTGACTTTCTCCTTTAGGTGTTGATATTGACTTTCTCCTCTAGGTGTTGATATTGACTTTCTCCTCTAGGTGTTGATATTGACTTTCTCCTCTAGGTGTTGATATTGATTTTCTCCTCTAGGTGTTGATATTGACTTTCTCCTCTAGATGTTTATATTGACTTTCTCCTCTAGGTGTTGATATTGACTTTCTCCTCTAGGTGTTGATATTGACTTTCTCCTTTAGGTGTTGATATTGACTTTCTCCTCTGGGTGTTGATATTGACTTTCTCCTCTAGGTGTTGATATTGACTTTCTCCTCTAGGTGTTTATATTGACTTTCTTCTCTATGTGTTGATATTGACTTTCTCCTCTATGTGTTAATATTGACTTTCTCCTCTATGTGTTAATATTGACTTTTTACTCCTTTCTCCTCTAGGTGTTGATATTGACTTTCTCCTCTATGTGTTAATATTGACTTTTTACTCTATGTGTTAATATTGACTTTTTACTCTATGTGTTGATATTGACTTTCATTTAATAAAATTGAGAATGAAAATGGGGAATGTGCCAAAGAGACAACAACCCGACCATAGAAAAAAAGAACAGCAGAAGGTCACCAACAGGTCTTCAATGTAGCGAGAAATTCTCGCACCCGGAGTATCGACTTTCTCCTCTAGACTTTGATTTTGATTTTCTCTTTTTTCATCCTGTAGAATTGGTTTGATATGACATTAATGCATTCTTTATGTATATATATCGGTACTGCATTTAATGAAGAAATTTTTCTTTACAGTTAGCTGTTGAATTCATTTACTGCTTAGTACTGATCGAAGTTTTAGCCAAGGTATTTTTCAATTATGTTATTAACCGGATTTTTGTGACAAAAATGTCGGTTATTGATTTGGGGATGTATGGCGGGCGGGCGGCCGGCCGGCTCGGCGGCAATCAAATGTTGTCCGTGCATTAACTCATGAACCGTTCAACCAAAGCTTTTAAAATTTTAATATGTTGTTACTGACAACTAAATGAAGGTCAAGTTCAATAATGGCGATTTTGACTTTTACCGTTCAGGAGTTATGGTTCTTGAAAGATTGAAAAATGGTTTTTCCAGTCGTGTCCGTGCATTTGCGCATGAACTGTTCTACCAAAGCTTCCCAAATTATAATATGTTGTTACTGATGACAAAATGGAGGTCAAGTTTAATAATGACGATTTTGACTTTTACCGTTCAGGAGTTATGGTTCTTGAAAGATTGAAAAATGGAGTTTCCAGTCGTGTCCGTGTATTTACACATGAACTGTTCTACCAAAGCTTTTCAAATTTTAATATGTTGTTACTGATGACAAAATGGAGGTCAAGTTCAATAATGACGATTTTGACTTTTACCGTTCAGGAGTTATGGTTCTTGAAAGATTGAAAAATGGTGTTTCCAGTCGTGTCCGTGCATTTTCTCATAAACCATTCAACCAAAGCTTTTGAAATTTTTATATGTTGTTACTGATGACAAAATAGAGGCCAAGTTCAATAATGGCGATTTTGACTTTTACCGTTCAGGAGTTATGGTTCTTGAAAGATTGAAAAATGGTTTTTCCAGTCGTGTCCGTGCATTTGCGCATGAACTGTTCTACCAAAGCTTCCCAAATTATAATATGTTGTTACTGATGACAAAATGGAGGTCAAGTTTAATAATGACGATTTTGACTTTTACCGTTCAGGAGTTATGGTTCTTGAAAGATTGAAAAATGGAGTTTCCAGTCGTGTCCGTGTATTTACACATGAACTGTTCTACCAAAGCTTTTCAAATTTTAATATGTTGTTACTGATGACAAAATGGAGGTCAAGTTCAATAATGACGATTTTTGTCGAGCCTGCAACTTTTGTTGCAGAAAGCTCGACATAGGGATAGTGATCCGGCGGCGGCGGCGGCGGCGGCTACGGCGGCGGCTACGGCGGCGGCGTTAGCTAACTTCTTAAAAGGTTTATATTTTAGAAGGTGAAAGACCTGGATGCTTCATACTTTGTATATAGATGCCTCATGTTACGAAGTTTCCGTCAGTCACATGTCCAATGTCCTTGACCTCATTTTCATGGTTCAGTGACCACTTGAAAAAAAAGTTCAGAATTTTTGTAATGTTGAATTCTCTCTTATTATAAGTAATAGGGTAACTATATTTGGTATGTGCGTACCTTGCAAGGTCCTCATGCCCGTCAGACAGTTTTCACTTGACCTCGACCTCATTTCATGGATCAGTGAACAAGGTTAAGTTTTGGTGGTCAAGTCCATATCTCAGATACTATAAGCAATAAGGCTAGTATATTTGGTGTATGGAAGGACTGGAAGGTGTACATGTCCAACTGGCAGGTGTCATCTGACCTTGACCTCATTTTCATGGTTCAGTGGTTATAGTTAAGTTTTTGTGTTTTGGTCGGTTTTTCTCATACTTTATGCAATAGGTCTACTATATTTGTTGTATGGAATGATTGTAAGGTGTACATGTCTAGCGGGCAGATGTCATCTGAACTTGACCTCATTTTCATGGTTCAGTGGTCAAAGTTAAGTTTTTAAGTTTTGGTCTTTTTATCTAATATTATATGCCAAAGGTCAACTATATTTGGTGTATGGAAATATATTATGATCTATATGTCAGTCCCGCAGGTTTATTTGACCATGACCTCAATTGCACGGTTCATTGCACAGTGTTAAGTTTTTGTGTTTTGGTCTATTTTTCTTACTAAAACTATAAGTAATAGGTCAACTATATTTGTTGTATGGAAGCTTTGTTAGCTGTACATGTCTGCCTGGCATGGTTCATCTGACCTTGACCTTATTTTCATGGTTCATTGGTCTTTGTTTAGCGATCTTGGTTAATGTTAAGTTTATGTGACAGTTGTAATAAAGCTTTATACTTAGGACTATCAACATAATATCAATGATTAGTATAAAGAAGGCGAGACATTTCAGCGTGTGCACTCTTGTGACTTTTACCGTTCAGGAGTTATGGTTCTTGAAAGATTGAAAAATGGTGTTTCCAGTCGTGTCCGTGCATTTTCTCATAAACCATTCAACCAAAGCTTTTGAAATTTTTATATGTTGTTACTGATGACAAAATAGAGGTCAAGTTCAATAATGGCGATTTTGACTTTTACCGTTCAGGAGTTTTGGTTCTTGAAAGATCGTAAAATGGCGTTTCCATTCACTTTATTGCATTTACTCATGAACCATTCAATCTAAGCTTTTCAAATTTTAATATGTTGATACTGATGACAAAATGGAGGTCAAATTTGATATTGACGATTTTCACTTTCACCATTCATCAATAATGGTTCTTGTGATATTGCCAGGACACAAATAAATGTTAATAAATCCGGTTTGCTGTCGTTGTGACAGCCTCTTGTTTTAAGTATTAAAAAGGTTTATATTTTTTTTCATTTATTTCCTAGTAAATCCTGCAATTGACACCTAGTACTTGGGTGTTTAAAACCAAATCCTTGCGTCTAATGCTTTAAGGAAATCGACAAAGTTGAAACGCACTCTGAAGAGGACCCCAAAATGAACTGTTACCAGAAAGAAATATCTGTTTTACCTCTTGCTCAACATATGCATGGAAATGGCAAACAGGAGACTTTATTTGTACATGTGCAAATAAAGCGAAAATTTATTTGTATACCTGTTATTTGTAGCCGGATTGCAGGATAAATGGTTATGTCAGCCCAATTGTGAGGTGAATAGTTTTGGTATGCCCTTGAAAATAGATGTACTTGTTATGAAAAACTGTAATCTGAGCATTATAATTAGGAGCCTATAAGAATTGCTATGATAAAAATTCTATATTGAATTTCTGATTTTCATATGATTGTTTTTTTTTTATTGATTACTTGGGTTGTTGCCTCATTAATTTATTATGTTAAAATTGTTTTATTTTCAGTTGAACTTCCATCCAGGACATGATGATTTGGTTCAACATGTAATCGCTCAGTCATTCAAACATTTCAAATATAGAGACAAGTAAGATAATATCTACTATTTCACATTATTATGAATGTGATAAGTATTAAAGGAAAACAATATTACTATAGTATTGGAAATGTTACATTCTATGATCATGAAGATGTCAATCCTAAAGATAAAAAAAATCAATGAACCCATAAAAAAATACAAAAATTCTAAACTATCATGTCTACTTTGGAAAAATAAACTTAAAACCTTGTTCCTTATAAATAAATGATTAATTAGTTGATGTGTGTTTAATTCTTAGTCGCAAATATTTCCTGAACATCCAATAATGAAAGTGAATTAATGGCTCCTAGATACTTAAAAAAATATTCATTACAAAACAAACTTCTGCATCACATTGTATAACAACCTCATATTTTAAAAAGGTTCTCAGGTAAAAAGTATATGAAAAACTGAACATCAAATCATATCTGTCTTTCAAAAGAGCAATGAAATTAAAATTAAATCAGCATTATTGAATTTTGAATTATTGCATGTATTTATTAATGTGATTTTTCAAGAATGGACAAAAATGTGAGTTTTATAACTGTGGTTTAGGAAAAAAAGGGCATAAAAAAAATTGAAAATTGTGTGAAAAAACTTTTGGATCATCAGTGTTAATATGTCATTTTAGAACAGACAAGATAAAAACATCTAGTGCAAATAAGTTAACCTGGCTGATATTATCAATTGACTGCTTATAGGAGTTATATCTCTTTACAGACTGTTTTTATCTTATAGGAGTTATATCTCTTTACAGACTGTTTTTATCTTATAGGAGTTATATCTCTTTACAGACTGTTTTTATCTTATAGGAGTCATATCTCTTTACAGACTGTTTTGATCTTATAGGAGTTATATCTCTTTACAGACTGTTTTTATCTTATAGGAGTTATATCTCTTTACAGACTGTTTTTATCTTATAGGAGTTATATCTCTTTACAGACTGTTTTTATCTTATAGGAGTTCTATCTCTTTACAGACTGTTTTTATGCCCCATTTATGAGCATAATGTTTTCTGGTCTGTGCGCAAGTTTGTTCGTTTGTCCATTCATCTGTTCATGTGTTCGTTTGTCCGTCTCTCCCGCTCCAGGTTAAAGTTTTTGGTCAAGGTAGTTTTTGATGAAGTTGAAGTCCAATCAACTTGAAACTTAGTACACATGTTCCCTATGATATGATCTTTCTAACTTTAATGCAAAATTAGAGTCTTGATCCTAATTTCACTGTCCACTGAACATAGAAAATTATACTTCGATTGGGGCATCCGTGTACTATGGACACTTCTTGTTATCCATGTTTTCATCCTTATAGAGACCATTTTGGGTAGTGAAAAATTGTAAATAGAAATTTCGCAATAAAAATAGCAGGGCACTTGCGAAAGGGGGTGTCACCAAAATGGGCGCTTGCGTCAATAAAAAGGGCGGGCTCTACACTCTGTTCAAACTTTGTAGCTAGAACACTGTATAAGAGTTACTGATATTTACAGACCGTTTTTATGCCCAACCTATGATAGTAGAGGGGCATTATGTTATCTGGTCTGTGCGTCCGTTCGTCCGTCTGTTTGTTCGTTATGCCCCACCTACGATAGTAGAGGGTCATTATGTTTTCTGGTCTGTGCGTCCGTTTGTCCGTCCGTCTGTTCGTTCATCCGTCTGTTTGTCTGTCCCGCTTCAGGTTAAAGTTTTTTGTCAAGGTAGTTTTTGATGAAGTTGATGTCCAATCAACTTGAAACTTAGTACACATGTTCCTTATGATATGATCTTTCTAATTTAAAAGCCAAATTAAACTTTTGACCCCAATTTCACGGTCTGCTGAACATAGAAAATGAAAGTGCATGTTTCAGGTTAAAGTTTTTGGTCAAGGTAGTTTTTGATGAAGTTGAAGTCCAATCAACTTGAAACTTAGTACACATGTTCCCTATGATATTATCTTTCTAATTTTAATGCCTAATTAAATTTTTTCATCCAATTTCACGGTCCATTGAACATGGAAAATGATAGTGGGAGTGGGGCATCCGTGTACTTTGGACACATTCTTGTTATCCAGGGTTTTAATCCTTTGTAGAGACCATTATGGATAGAGAAAAACTGCAAAAAGCAAAGATGCTAAGCATAAGAAGATCTGCAAATAAATCAACATTGTTGTAATAGTCAAATGATATAAAAAAGAAGATGTGGTATTATAGCCAATAAGACAACTCTTCACAAGAGACCAATTGATGCAGAAATTAGTAACTAGGTCCTAAATGACCATTTTTACCCATTTTATGATTTTTTTTCAGAAACAAAGAGAGATAAAGAGCAACAATATATATTCAAAATATTACACAAAATTAGGTCTGAAGTTAATATGGTCGAAATAGTCATTGTTCCATGAGAGTAGTTCTTGAAAGAGGATTTCTGTTTCTCCATATTTGCAGTTTTATAATACATATAGAAATATAAAATGCCAAAGTGTTCTCTTGAATAAGATCTACAAACATGACAAATCAGTAGCTGTAATAAGACATTGCTGTTTCTCACAAAATATGTCTAACATGGAAGTTGTTATTAGAAAATATGTTTATGAATATCAGATCCTGTTTTTTGAAAAATTTAAACATGACCAGCATATCATCACACTCGTTATGATTAATGCATTTAATTGTTATTTTTCAGTATTCAGACTAACCCTAACTCTGGTAACATCAGTATTATAAGTGATCTTTATGCTGAAGTGATTGGCGTTCTTACGCTCTCTAGGTAAGAAATTTGAAGCTTTTAAATTTTCAAAGTCCCTGTAAGCATATTTGTGGATTAACAGTTTACATTGACATTCACTTTTAACTGTATCATTTACGTTAAAAAACAATATCCTTTACTTTTGATAGTATCCTATTGTTTACTTTTAGTAATATTGTTTACTTTTAATGATATTAAAATTGAAAATGGAAATGGGGAATGTGTCAAAGAGACAACAACCCAACCATAGAAGAACAGACAACAGCAGAAGGTCACCAACAGGTCTTAATGCAGTGAAAAATTCCTCCACCCGGGGATGTCCTTCAGCTGGCCCCTAAGCAAATATATATACTAGTTCAGTGATAATGAACGCCATACTAAACTCCAAATTGTACACAAGAAACTTAAATTAAAAATAATACAAGACTAACAAAGGCCAGAGGCTTCTGACTTGGGACAGGCGCTAAAATGCGGCGGGGTTAAACATGTTTATGAGATCTCAACCCTCCCCCTATACCTCTAGCCAATGTAGAAAAGTAAACGCATAACAATACGCACATTAAAATTCAGTTCAAGAGAAGTCCGCGTCTGATGTCAGAAGATGTAACCAAAGAAAATAAACAAAATGACAATAATACTAAATAACAACAGACTACTAGCAGTTAACTGACATGCCAGCTCCAGACTTCAATTAAACTGATTGAAAGATTATGTCTTCATCATATGAATATCAGGCACAATCCTTCCCGTTAGGGGTTTAGTATCATACCATCATATCATATATGAGAAAAACATAACCCATGTCATGCCAACAACTGGTTTTTAAATGAATGTGTTTAGTTCTGATGCAAAGACCCTATAAGTGAATCAATATAAACGCCAAAATATGCAATCTTTAATGACCTGACAGCAGTATTGTAATTATATCCCTTCTTAATAAGTCTTATTTAAAGGTTTTGTTAGCTTCTGAGGTGAATACTAACATTTTTGTGCTTTATAAAGAATATTTCCATAAGAAATTGGATGTGAAATACCTGAACGTATAAGAAGTCTGCATGTTGAGCTATATTTAAGAATGATGGTCTTATAGGGATGATAAAATTTAGTAAATGTTTTGACAAGTTGGTGATATCGAAAACCCTGGTGTAATAATTTTTCAGTAATACATAAATTTCTCTCGTTAACATCTAAAACATTGTTACATACACGAGCAAATCGTACAAGTTGAGATATATAAACACCGTAAGATGGTGACAAGGGAACGTCACCATCTAAGAATGGATAATTAACGATAGGAAATTAAAAATTATCTCTTTTATCATAAATTTTAGTATTAAGCTTTCTGTTAATGATATAGATATCAAGATCGAGGAAAGGTCAGTGGTCATTGTTAGTATTAGTTTTATTTAAAGTAAGTTCCACAGAATAAATTTCTCTAGTATACATACTGAAGTCGTCATTATTTAGAGCAAAAATATCATCCAAATATCTAAAAGTATTATTAAATTTGTCTATCAGATGTTGTTTCGATGGGTCTTTTTCTGATTTTTGTCATAAATTGTAACTCATAGCATTACAAAAACACAGTCCCCATTGGAATTCCAATAACCTGACAATATACGGAATCTCCAAAGCGAACAAAAATGTTATCTAGTAAAAATTCAAGGGCATATATAGTATCAAAGCATATCCAGTTGACATAGTTTTTTTGTTTATTGCTACTAAAAAATGACCTAAAGGAGTTTGAACATATATATTCACATTCTGACTTCTTAAATGCCCATGTAATTAGGTATGTGATTTTTTTCTTAATGAGAATGTGAGGCAATGTGGTATAAATATTGTTTACTTTTAATAATATTGTTTACTTTTAATAGTATTATTTTCCTTTTAATAATATAGTGTTTAATTAAGGCCCTATAGTAACAAATTGTGTTAGCTCTATATCTAGAGAACTTTTATGATTTCAAATTACCCTATGATATGATTTATCTTATTTAAATGGGAAATGAGATTTTTGACCCCAATTTCACCGTCCACTGAACATAGAAAATGATAGTGTGAGTTACATGTTAAAATTTTTGGTTAAGTTTTTGGTCAAGGTAGTTTTTGAGAAGTTTGCTATAGCAATACTTTCCTTAGGCGTCAGCCTTAACTTCCGATGACAGACTATTGCAAATGTTCTGCTCCAAGATAATGTAGTACTAGTGTTTGAATACTGATTCTAGGAAGATGCTTTTGAAATTTAAAAAGTCCTTTTGAAAAGATTACAGCTTGAAAAAAAAAAGGAATGAATGTTCACCGACAATTCAGGTGAATTAAACTTCATTTTGAAAATGAGTATCACAAACACTACTTTACGGAAGAGAAAATCAAAAGTAATCTACACGAGACATCGTTTCATTCATGAATATTTCATGAATAAACATTTTTCCGCTCAATTTTTACTATGTACGATATTTATGAATGTTTATTTTTAAGTATAGAGTAAAAGCCAGAGTGTATCGAAAGAATCCTGTATGACTGACGTTACTGAATGCAGCTTGTTTATATTTTGAGCAAGCCGTCGGATAATTGACAAGTGATAAAAAGTTTGATTGAACAATTATACACAGGTGACAGAAATACTCGATAATCATATGGCTTATGTCACATGCCAGGAACGAGTATTGGTAAATACTGGCAATGATAGAAAAGTACATGTTTTGTCAAAAGTTATAAAACATCGATCGAAAGGTTTTGATGCCAAAAACATTTATAAACTTTCAAATTCAGCTTTTTAAATACTAGCTATTTCACATTCCAATGTGGATTAAAGGACCTTCACTTGTCTAGCATGCTCAGCACGTGGATCAAACTGACAGCTTAAAAACATTGACTTAACGACAGTTGGTACATATCACAGCCTCCTAAGTGTTATGATGAATTATTAAATTTGTACACAAATCGTTACAAGGATAAAGCAGGCAGGTCAGCTTCTACTTAACTCAGTGTAACAATATAACGGCTGTAGCAATTATTTACATGATTAAATAAAATCTGTCCTTGTAATAGCAAAATGACTTTCTTACTATAAGTGCGGCTAGTTCAAATAATTATGACGAACCAAAAATCTCAAATGTTATTGCCTCAATGCTAAATTTCACAGCATCAACTATAAAACGTGTTACAGGGTTATATATAAGCACCTCTATGAATCTAGTGTATTTCAACTTTTTATTCCTGTCTTCATACTGCTATTGTTATGTCCCACCGTATTAATTTTCACCCTTTTGCTTCTGTAAGTATGTACATCCTTTGCTTGTACATACGTCCGTACATCCAAAAATTAGTTTCTGGTCTCTAACTTTAGTTTTCCTAAACCAAATTGTATGAAACTTATACGCAATGCCTATTTCCACAAAACACAGGTCAAGTTGAATTTTGGTGGTGTCGATTTAACAATTCTAGAGTTGTGGTCCTTGACAAATTGGATTCTGTTCTCTTACTTTAGTTTTCCTAAACCAAATTGTATGAAACTTATAGACAATACTTTTTTCCACAAAACGCAGGTCCAGTTAAATTATTGTGGCGTCTATTTTACAATTATACGAAATATTCTCCTTAACAAATGGAAAAGTTGCTTGAAATTTTTGTGAACGATCTCTAACTTTAGTTCGTCTCGACCAAATGTTATGAAACTTATACACAATGCTCATTATCACAAAATACTGATTAAATTTGAGTTTTGGTGGGGTCTGTTTTACTGTTCTGGAGCGCCTTTACAAATTCAAAAATTGTAATTGTTGTCGAGCCTTCGACTTTTGTCAAAAAAGCGAGACATAGCATTCCTACATTATGTCGGCGGCGTCCACAAATATTCACTCTTTGGTTAATGTTTGAAATTTTAGTAACTTTCTTAAACTATCCTTGATTTCTACCAAACTTGGACAGAAGCTTGTTTATAATCATACAATAGTATCCAGAAGTAAATTTTGTAAAAATAAAATCAATTTTTATACGACCGCAAAAAGTAAAAAAATTTTGATCGTATATTGGTATCACGTTGTCGTCTTCAGCATCATCGAAGACAGATGGTTTCTGGATAATAACTTTAGTATAAGTAAATAGAAATCCATAAAATTTTAACACAATGTTTATAACCACAAAAGGAAGGTTTGGATTCATTTTGGGGGTTATGGTCCCATTTGTTTAGGAATTAGGGGTCCAAAGGGGCCAAAAACAAGCAGTTATCTAGTTTCAGGACAATAAGTTGTGCATAAGTATTTCAATTGCTCTGAAATTGTACCACAATGTTTAATACCATAAGTAGAAAGTTGGGATTTATTTTAAGGGTTATGGGGCAAACAGTCTAGGAATTAAGGGCCAACAAGGGGCCAAAAAACAAGCATTTTTCTAGTTTCAGAACAATAACTTGTGTGTAACTGTATGGATCTCTCTGACATTGTACCACATTCTGTGTCAGAAACCTATGCTGTGTCAACTTTTTAATCACAATCCAAATTATGAGCTGTATCCAGCTTGAATGTTCTGTCCATACTTGCCCCAACTGTTCAGGGTTCGACCTCTGCAGTCAAATCAAGCTGAGTCCTGCGGAGCATCTGGTTTTCAGTATTTTACTTATAAATGGTCTTAGTTTTTCTGCCAGGAAATGTTACATTCACTCTGTGGCTAAAGTTTATAGAATTATAATAACTTACTTAAACTATTCTGGATTCGTACCAAACTTGAACAGAAGCTTGTTTATGATCAAAAGCTAGTATGTAGAAGGAAATTTTGTTCTTGTCTTTCCGTATTTTACTTTATTAGTGGACTTAGCTTTCTTCTAGTTGACATTACATACAGTCTGCAGTTAAAATTTTTAAAACATTTATTAGATTCATAAACTATCCTGAATTTTTACCAAACTTGGACAGAAGCTTCCTACAATAAAAAGATAGTATAGAGAGAAATATTTTTATTAGTTTTCTTCCTCATTTTTGTTTCTATCAATTAACAGCAAAAGTAGGCGAGACACTGGGCTCCGCGGAACATTTACGATTTTTTTTCAATTCTGTGCTCTAACTTTAGTGTGCCTCAACCAAATGTTACGAAACTTATACACAACAAGTACACACCCGTGATATCGCGGGTCCGTGACTGACTTAAAGTATATAACTATGCCTAAGCCTTATTTTAGTAATTGGTATTGTCATCTGATAAAGTCATGTCGATTATAAGATACACAGTTTTTTTTTGCTTTCAAATTTTTCTGAATCCGTCGACCTGGAACTTATCAATTATTGGTAATATTAATTATTTGGAAAACAAAAGGTCCTGGCTATCCAGGAATGGAGTATTTTTTAATCAACAGCATTCTCCTATATTAGTTATCTTAGAAAGTCTTGCTGATTGCTGAATAAAACTACAATAGGGAACAATTTGACAATGATAGAATTTAGTAGTGTCAGCCCTTTGATTATGACCCGTGTATATAGCAAAATCCTAAATACACTGTTTGGTGGTGCGCCTGTCAAATGCGGAACGTACAGATAAGGTAATAGCTAACAGGTGAATATACTATTGGTATCGGTATCAGATTCGACCTGGAACTTGTTAATTATTGGCAATATTAATTATGTGGAAAACAAAAGGGTCTGGAGTGGTGTAATTTTTAATCTACACCATTGTCCTATATTTGTTCTATATAGAGTTGAATTCTTTGATTTGTCGTTTTTACCCGATGACGGCTGACAAATTGGACCTCGTAATTTTAGTATTATAGATACTTTAACCACAAAACCAAGATCAAGTTTGAATTTTGGTGCCGTCATTTTACTGTTAAGGTTATGGTTATGCCCAGTTACAAATGGAAAAAAATACTATAAAATCCCAGGCCCTAGATATGGCATAATAATAATAATAATAATAATAATAATAAAATAATAAATTCTTTATTTAAAGAGGGTAACTCAATTAGAACTAGTCTAATTTTCATTGAGGCCCTCAAACAAAATACATGCATATAGTTAACATTCATACATTAAAATACAATATATGGGTCATTTTCAAAAAATGTTGAATTTTGAAATTGAAAAATTTATTAAAAGTTACTTATTCAAACAACCCTCTACATAAGCAAATCAAAACAAACAGTACTTTAAGAACAACATATTAAAAGATGCAATCTAAATGATTTCATACAAGAATATCTTGAAACATTTTTTGATCGTTGGTACAATATTTTGTCTCTCCTGTTATCATTTTCAAAATTTTTTTTGGGTTATTAAGGAAAGGTTTAGATAAAATGTTAAGCTTGTTTTACGTAGCCAATTAGATGGTTTTCAAGAGAATAAACTTCTATATAAGGTTGCAACAGAAAATATCAAATTTTATATGACGAACATATGAAAAAAAGTAATTTTTGGTAATTGCTGAAAAGAAAATGGTTTAGTTAAAAACATTAGAGCTATGATTAAATACATATATGATTAAATACATATAATACACATCTATAACCTATTTGAAATAATACACATCTACAGTTGCAAACTTCCCAGTGGTGCTATCCAGCACCCTGATTGATGAGGTTCAAGTCCAATCAACTTGAAACTTAGTACAAATCATCCCTATGATATGATCTTTCTAATTTAAATGCCAAATTACATTTTTGACCCTAATTTCACAGTCCACTGAACATAGAAAATACTAATGCAAGTGTAACATCAGTGTCCTATGCATTCATTCTTGTTTGTTTCTGTTCTCTTTTTTAAGTTTGCTTACACCAAATGTTATCAAAATCTTATACACAGTACTTATTACCACAAAATACAAAATACAGATCAAGTTCAAATTTTGGTAGCTTCACCTGTACCCTTCACCAGTTATGTCCCTTTATAACTTTATATGATATGCAAGCAGGGGGGATCATCTGTGACTCGTGGACATGTTCCCCATTTATTTTTATATGCTGAATCTAACAGTGTATCAAGCTGCTCCCTGCAGAGCATTTTATATGTCTTTTGTCTTGAAAACTAAAAAAAGGAATAAATAGAAACTTTAAAAAGGAAAAATGATCAGTAGAAAAAGATCTACAAATATGTCAAATATGACTGAAATTATCATCAGACTCTTTATACAGTTTTCCCCTTTAATGATGAATTTTACTAAAAAGTGGAAATTGTTGAAGGTGCTAGTTAGCAACACAGACTTTTTAGAGACTCTTGTTCTAAGTGTTATTGAGTGTAAACTAAGCTGTTTAACTCACAAACAAGATAAAAGTCAGAAGAACTAATGTATTACTTCTTTTTTGCAATGTATATAAAGAATATGAATAACAGTTCTGTAGGTTTTTCTTTTTACAATACTTGTATGTGTATCATGCATGAATTTATCTTTCTATTATATAGTCTATTGAAATATAAGACAAGGAAACAAATTCAAACAGACCAGTCCCGCTCAAATACAAATCTTTTAAGTACTATCAATGAGTTATTTGGTAAGTTGTAAGATGGTAAAACTGTCTTACGTCACATGTTATAGGGAACAATCTTGTTGTATATTATATTTGAATGATTGCAGATTTCATGCTGTTAAGAAACACTTTAACCTTGAACTACGTGAACTAAAGATTCGTGATCAAACACCATATACAGCTCAGAGTATAATAAGCTTGCTCACAGGACTCAAGTATTTCAAAGTAAAGGTGAGAAATAATACTGTTAAAATCTGCTGAACTCAGTAAATTTTATCACATTTTTAGGATGCAGTTATGTTGGCAAGTTATATATTGTTCAGTATATTAGAAGAATTGTGGATAACAGGAGGGAGTAAGTATTGAGTTCACTCAGGACATGTAGTGGTCAGCAGTTGTCCCTTCACCATCTCAAGATATAAGATTTTAGCTGAACAGACACTTGAATCATATAAAACTCAAAATTGTTTTTACAAATGTACAAAATTTAAAGTAAAACATAGTCAAATGTACAAAGATTTTGAAAAATTCTAGCTAACAGGATGGTGATAGAGCAGAATGTTACCTGGAGAAAATATTGTCAACTGAGTTTAACAAGTCAAATCTGGCATTAAATATAGTATGATGAATAAAATTGACATCCATACAATCTTCATGCTTAACCACATTTCATACAGCATTGGCTTGTAAAATTCTTCTCTACAAGCCTACATAATTCAACTTAAATATTCAAAAAATTAAGCTTCTGGCTTGTGGACTGAAAAGTTAAGCGTGAAGGCTGTCCATACCAATATTTATGACTTCCATTATATCCTGTCTCCTGTTTGTGATATATTTGACTTCCTCACAATGTTGTGGTCTGGTAATAAGTTCCTTATAACTTTGATTATTTGTTTAAAAAAATAACAAATAAATTCAATGAAAAAAATGTCATGGTATATACCATGTGATAGATTGTAGAATTCATTGGCTTTAAACTTTGTGTTTACTGAATACCATGGGTATCATGAGTGAGAATTTAGTAGTTCACAGTTCAACTTGTTTCAGCCTCTAAAGCAGGTGGTTTTACAGAAGTTATGAATTGTTAATAACATTATTCTTTCTCTAGATGCATCCAATAGAGGAGTTTGAAGCAAGTGTGTCATTTTTACATGAGCTGGCTCAGTATTTCCTGGATGTGAAAGATCGTGACATCAAGCATGCCCTGGCCCAGTTGTTTGTGGATATATTACTTCCAGTGGCAGCAGTATGTATGCTGTTAGTTTTCAGTGTGTTCTGACATCATACTCTGTTTTTTATAATGTTGAATGTACTTTGCACAATAGTTTTGTTAGTATAAATAGATGGATGAGAGGGGAGGGGTGTAGGTCAAAAGACAATGTCACATCAAGCTTAGTTGTAAGCAGTTATTCGAATAACTTGTGTTGCATTATGCGCAATTTTTTTATCTAGACTGAAAATATGAAAATAAAATAAGAAGATGTGGTATGATTGCCAATGAGATAACTATCTACCAAAAAGCAACTATTTGTTATCTATGCATATTTGCTCCTCTTATAGGACTTACTCTTAACATTTATTGTCTAGCTTGCAACATGTAGTGAAACCTTAGATTCCTTTGTCTTTTGTTTGTTGGCCGCATCAACATTTAATTCCAGTCTACCTGTGGTTAAGGTTTTTTGAAGACATCAATTTGGTTACCTTTTTAAAAAAATTATTTGATACTTAAATTAGTGGATGCAGCCAACCATAAAAATCATGAAAATAAACATAGTTTGACAGTATCAGGTGGAATGTAAGATGAGAGACAAAGGTAAACAAGTATACTCTCTACTATTGGACTGAGATTATGAAAATATTCTAAAGTGATGGCATCTCAGTGTCTCTTCTCCTGTCATATTCATTTTTCTTTGTAGACTGCTAAGAATGAAGTAAATGTTCCAGTTCTGAAAAATCTCGTTGATTCCCTGTATTCATCAGCTGTAGATATGACCACAAAGAAAAAACATAATTTTGTAAGTAACATGCAATAGCATTTATAAACCATAATCAAAACGGAAGCTCATTGAAATTTGTAGAAGATTCAGAGTTAACATGTCAGAATATGAATCTAGAATCTTTGAAATCACACTTCTCAAACACCTCAATCTGTTCCTCTTATCAGGGACACTTTAACACACTTCTCAAACACCTCGTTTTGTTCCTCCTATCAGGGACAGTTTAACACACTTCTCAAACACCTCATTCTGTTCCACCAATCAGGGACAGTTTAACACACTTCTCAAACACCTCATTCTGTTCCTCCTATCAGGGACAGTTTAACACACTTCTCAAACACCTCAATCTGTTCCATCTATCAGGGACAGTTTAACACACTTCTCAAACACCCCATTATGTTCCTCCTATCAGGGACAGTTGAACACACTTCTCAAACACCTCATTCTGTTCCACCTATCAGGGACAGTTTAACACACTTCTCAAACACCCCATTCTGTTCCTCCTATCAGGGACAGTTGAACACACTTCTCAAACACCTCATTCTGTTCCACCTATCAGGGACAGTTTAACACACTTCTCAAACACCTCATTCTGTTCCTCATATTAGGGACAGTTTAACACACTTCTCAAACACCTCATTCTGTTCCACCTATCAGGGTCAGTTTAACACACTTCTCAAACACCTCATTCTGTTCCTCCTATCAGGGACAGTTAAACACACTTCTCAAACACCTCATTCTGTTCCTCCTATCAGGGACAGTTAAACACACTTCTCAAACACCTCATTCTGTTCCACCTATCAGGAACAGTTTAACACACTTCTCAAACACCTCATTCTGTTCCTCATATTAGGGACAGTTGAACACACTTCTCAAACACCTCATTCTGTTCCACCTATCAGGGACAGTTTAACACACTTCTCAAACACCTCATTCTGTTCCTCCTATCAGGGACAGTTAAACACACTTCTCAAACACCTCATTCTGTTCCTCCTATCAGGGACAGTTAAACACACTTCTCAAACACCTCATTCTGTTCCACCTATCAGGGACAGTTTAACACACTTCTCAAACACCTCATTCTGTTCCTCCTATCAGGGACAGTTAAACACACTTCTCAAACACCTCATTCTGTTCCTCCTATCAGGTACAGTTTAACACACTTCTCAAACACCTCATTCTGTTCCTCCTATCAGGGACAGTTTAACACACTTCTCAAACACCTCATTCTGTTCCTCCTATCAGGGACAGTTGAACACACTTCTCAAACACCTCATTCTGTTCCACCTATCAGGGACAGTTTAACACACTTCTCAAACACCTCATTCTGTTCCTCCTATCAGGGACAGTTTAACACACTTCTCAAACACCTCATTCTGTTCCTCCTATCAGGGACAGTTGAACACACTTCTCAAACACCTCATTCTGTTCCACCTATCAGGGACAGTTGAACACACTTCTCAAACACCTCATTCTGTTCCTCATATCAGGGACAGTTAAAAATACAAACTTACCATAACCTGACAGAATAAAAAAAAACTCAGTTGTGCAAAGCTTCTCATTAACTTGATTGATACTTTATAAGCTTAAATATTAAGATAAAGAATTGTAGTCCTTTATTTTAATCTAAGTTCTTGAAAAATAGAACCAAATAAAAAATTGTTAACCAAAATTGAATGTAAAATACTACCTTATAACCATATAGTATTTTTATGCCCCACCTACGATAGTAGAGGGGCATTATGTTTTCTGGTCTGTGCGTCCGTTCATCCGTTCGTCCGTCTTTCCGTCTGTCCGTCTGTTCGTTGTACCGTCTGTCCCGCTTCAGGTTAAAGTTTTTGGTCAAGGTAGTTTTTGATGAAGTTGAAGTCCAATCAACTTGAAACTTAGTACATATGTTCCTTATGATATGATCTTTCTAATTTTAAAGCCAAATTAAACTTTTGACCCCAATTTCACAGTCCACTGAACATAGAAAATGAAAGTGCATGTTTCAGGTTAAAGTTTTTGGTCAAGGTAGTTTTTGATGAAGTTGAAGTCCAATCAACTTGAAACTTAGTACACATGTTCCCTATGATATTATCTTTCTAATTTTAATGCCTAATTAAATTTGTTCATCCAATTTCACGGTCCATTGAACATGGAAAATAATAGTGGGAGTGGGGCATCCGTGTACTTTGGACACATTCTTGTTTTTTTTAAACCTGAAGTCCATTATATCTTGGATATGATAAGTTTCAGTTACTTTTTGGACACAGCAGAAAAGGAGTGAATGATTTTTTTATTGTCGAGCCTTCAACTTTAGTCGAAAAAGGAAGACATTAGCGAACCTTCATACTGTCATCGTCGGTGTCGTTGTTATTGTCGAGCCTTCGACTTTAGTCGAAAAAGTGAGACATAGTGATCCTACATTCCGTCGTCGTCGTCCACAAATATTCACTCTGTGGTTATAGTTTTTGAAATTTTTATAACTTTCTTAAACTATACTGGATTTCTACAAAACTTGTACAGAAGCTTGTTTATGATCATAAGATAGTATCCAGAAGTAAATTTTGTAAAAATAAAATTCCATTTTTTTTCGTATTTTACTCATAAATGGACTTAGTTTTTCTGCCGGGAAACATAACATTTACTCTGTGGTTAAAGTTTTTAAAATTTTAATAACTTTTTTAAACCATCCCAGATTTGTACCAAACTGGACAGAAGCTTGTTTATGATTATAAGATAGTATTCAGAAGTAAATTTTGTAAAAATAAAATTCCATTTTTTCTGTTTTTCACTTATAAATGGACTTAGTTTTGCTGCTAGGAAACATAACATTCCTTCTGTAGTTAAAGTTTTTGAAATTTTAATAACTTTCTTAAACTATACTGGATCTACCAAATTTGTACAGAAGCTTGTTTATGATCATAAAATAGTATCCAGAAGTAAAGAGGTATAGCCAATTTACCGGCAATTTGTTTCATTCGATAAGATAGGTAAAATCATGTTTTAAATAGCCCGATAGATGCTACCGGGGTATTTATAGTACATAAAAATACGTCACATCATTTATTTTCATACCTTGAACAGGTATTCCTACAAAAACAATGCCATGACTATTGATTTTTTAATATTGATTTATTTTATTATTAACATCCTTTATGCAAGGTGCCATACCATGTAACTTCTCAAGGAGCCAAATAATATCGAACTAATTCAAATCGTGATTTTCTCATTCTGAATACAATGTATGTATATCTGTTACACAGTATTTGTCCTGGTCTTTTAAGGTTTTATCGTCTATAAGATTAGACGAGAAAATACATGTACATGTATATATTTTAACCGGAGAACATCTTACATCAGTTGGTCATAGATCACCCTGTGTTTCTACTTCATGTTGTATTGCCTTTTCTGTAATTTTAACAAATCGACCCTTCGTTGTGATACAGATGCAACAGCTTCTTGATGTTTTACCTACAATCACGATTTGTAGTGTAATTGATTTGTTCTGTTATGTTGTTTTATTTTTCTGATGAGTTATGTACCCGTGTATAGACGGTGGTAAAAATTTCAGTACTAGTATCTTTACAGTTTGTGATTTGGCGACAAAATTGTTGTTGACTGCATTTGTTACATATAATACCATGTTCAAAAAAGGTTTCGACGAAATGTGTTTTGTTGTTATGAAAATTGTATACAATGGCCTTATTTTAAGTTATGTGTATATTACACCCGCAACATGTAGGCTTAATTTCTATAGAAATAATTCTCGTGTTATTGGTTATGTACAGGCACCTACATCAGTTTGACGACAGTTGTCCCTTGGATATATGTAATAACGTAAACACATGAATAGAAAGTAATTCAAGAGTATGGACAGTCATAGGATTGCACACAATAAGCGATACATTGTTTTTTCTTTGATACACGTAAAATTATTTACTAGTACACTAACTGAATAGTCAAAATGAACCAAAATGACTCTATGAATCAAGCAAACAACACAAAAAAATATGATAGAAACTTTAAAATTTAATAAAACAACACAAACATATGCAAAAGTTCTGAGCGAGGTTCGAACCCTTTCTTCAAAACCGTCATTTAGTAGTAGTTCTCTGCTCTACTGGTGGAGCTACGGCGATTCTTATCATTATATATCTTATTTAGAAGCTATATTGGTACAATTTATCGATGTTACAATTTTTTCTTTAAAAAGTTGTGTTTTATGTAATAAGGACACACTAAACCAATTTCATTTTTGAAGTAAAAATTAGTATGAATAACAACAGTAATAAAAAGCATAACTTTTCTTTGGTTTGAAATGTCCTTCTTGGGGGATTCCCTGTTTTTTTCACATAAAAACACCCGAAAATCCGGATATTGGACTTTCATCCTTTTTTAGGGTTAAATTAACTATTGATCACACATATCATACTATATGTAAATCGAGATATTGATCAAAAAGCATTTTTATTTTTGGTTTTTATAGGAAATTTTACTCTGTTGGCACTTTTTGAAATTGGCCCTTCTGTGAAAAAAATCCTCGGCATATTGGCCATACCTCTTTTGTAAAAATAAAATTCCATTATTTTGTATTTTACTTTTAAATGGACTTAGATTTTCTGCTGGGAAAAAACACATTTACTCTATGGTTAATGTTTTTAAAATTTTAATAACTTTTTTACAAATTTCTTACAATTTTTTTTTTATTCATTTTTTCAATTTTAAGTATATAAACAGATATCAAAGTAACCTTTAAAATTTTCTCTATTTATAGATCATAAAAATTTACACCATTTTTTGTTACCAGATCGACTAGGTTGATTTTCCTCCATTTCTTTTTCCTGATTCTTCCACCTTTTATATGCGACTGCAAAAAAATTTGCGTTTGTATTATTCCATTATATTATTGTTTGGCGTCTTCTTTGTTGTCATTGTTGTCATCTTTGTCTTTGTCTTCGTCGTCACACACGTCCAAAGACACATTTTGTTTTAGGACAATAACTTTAGTTAAGGTGAATGGATGTCCATGAAATTTGTTCAGAAGGCGAAATACCTCAAAAGGAAGGTTGAGATATCTTTGAAGGGTTATGGTACCAAGTTTAGGTATTAGGGGCCAAAAATAGGTGGAAGAATATTAATAGAAAAAAAGCAATGGAGGAAAAGCAATAGACTGTTGTTCGGTATGACATAAAAAGTGAAAAAAAGTATATTAACTATTTCCTATATTTCTTTTTTACAGCACATGTTTCCATTAGTGACTTGTCTCTTGTGTGTCAGCCAAAAACAATTTTTCTTACAAAATTGGCCATACTTTCTTACGATGTGTTTGTCACAACTCAGATCTAAAGATACCAAGATGTCAAGGATAGCTCTTGATTCTTTACATCGACTTTTGTGGTAAGTGATTCAATCTGGTTAAATTGAAAGTATTTTGTTTTTTCAATGTAGATGACTCTGTTCTGTCTTTATCAATTTTAACTAAACTCTACCGGATAATGTAAACCGAATTAGAATTTAAAATTATCCTGCTGAATTGTAATGATTCTGAAAAGAAGAAAATCAGAAAAAGTTAAGATAGGAATTTAATTTAAGCAAACTGCTGAAAATACACTGATATTTATGTCACAATTATCAATTACTGCTGATTATTTTAAATATGTTTTAAGGTAAGGTTTGCGTACACAGGGAGATAACTCGAATTCAAATAATTGAAAAAAGGAGGGACCTGCCATTTTGAATTGCTTTGATTAACCAATGTTCGATAACTACAATAGTATCGAAAATAAAACAACACCAACCTCAAAATAGCCGTTTACAAATAAGGTTATGACCTTCAGTTTGTTAGTTTTCATTTATATGATGTCACGTTTAGCCATAACGTCTTTGTGCAAAAACCATGCATAAAGTTTCGCGGAGTTTTATTTTATTTCATAAATGTACATTTTTATGCCCACGCCGAAGCAAAGGGGGCATTTAGTTATATCCTTGTCTGTTTGTACATCGATCCGAATGTACGTATCATAATGTACGTCCGTTTTTACAACATTGGTTTCCATTCTCTAACTTTAGTTTTCCTCTACCAACTGATATAAAACTTATGCACAATGCTTTTTGCCACAAAAACACAGAATAGATTTGAGTTTTGATGTCGTTACTTTTACAGTTCTAGATTTATGAGGGGTTGGACAGGGGATACCTTTCTCCATTCTCTCGTCCCCTTTCTCTTGTCTCCCGCCATAAAATCTAAAAAAAACTAATGTATGGGAAGCTCATTTCAATAGAAATCGGTCTAATATCTTGTGTTTTTATGGCTTGTCCCCGTCTCGTCCTTTCACAAGATAGAAGTGTTGTTTATTCTGCTTCAAGAACCCCGGTAAGTTTTTCACTGACTGTAAAGCTGTCTCTTTTATTGAATTTGTAAGTCTGATGCACACCGTTTCTGATTTTTTATACAGTATAAATACAAATTATAGAAACGCAGGATTGAATGAAAAACAGCACATTTTTGTGACACTTTTAGTCAATTTAGTTTTAAAATTTACATAATGGGCCATGTGTTTTACTTATAGAGGATGGATATATATGGTTGAAGAGTAGCCACAATCAATTTTGATTTGACGGTCGCAAATTTCTGTTTTACTGTCTCCCCTTCACGCGGACAGTAAAACTGCATTTGCGAACATCAAATCGCCAATTGACGATGGGGATTTCTCAACTACAGTGCCGTTACTTCATTGAACTGATTTTAATTAATTGAAATGTGGAAGATTTTCATATTGCAGATCTACATAACTGCATTTCTTATTTTAAATATCAACAATACATTTACGGCTGGTTATTTGTATTCCAAGGCCATCGTCTGTTTCGTCTTTCATCATGTATAGGAGCATGTCATACAAGTGAGAGGTTTAGCTAGCTATAAAACCAGGTTCAATCCACCATTTTCTACATTTGAAAATGCCTGTACCAAGTCAGGAATATGACAGTTCTTGTCCATTCGTTTTTGATGCGTTTTGTTATTTGATTTTGCCATGTGATTATGGACTTTCCGAATTGATTTTCCTCTGAGTTCAGTATTTTTGTGATTTTACTTTTTAGTCTGTTTGTTTGGTCAAAGACCCCAAATCTGAACATCATGTGTAACAATTGGACAAATCATACCAGTAATTTATCTTTCTCCTGCAAGGCTTTCCCCTGCTTAGTCATAAATATTTGATCATATTTGAATAACATTTGTTGATGTCTAGATTTAAATGAATGGAATACACACGGCTGCTGTAAATGACTTTACTATAGCCAAAACTGATGTCTTTTCATCCAATGTTAATTTTTGAATTTGTACATTAAGCACCTTTAAATGAATGTGACGGGTTAAATATGGTTTTAACCTGCAAAGTTTTGCTGTATATACAAACTGGTTGTATCAAATTCACATTAGTTTCAGTATCATAAAGCATAATTCTGAAGCATAATTCTAAAGCATAATCCTTAAGCACACTCCTAAAGCATAATCCTAAAGGATAAACATAAAGCACAATCCTATAGAATAATCCTAAAGCATAATCCTAAAGCACTATCTTATAGGACAATCATAAAGAAATATCCTAAAACATCAACTTGAAAGTATTTACAAGTGATGTAAATGTTGAAGTACTTTATGGAGAAAATCTAGATATTCAAGCACTAGGGCCTTTTTTTTTTAATTAGTTGGTTTACGGACAACTAGTGTCAAAGGTTAGGGTCGGAGGAGGTAAAAAAAATAAAAATAAAATAGCAATCTTAGATTTTTTTTTTGTTCACGTATAACTGTTCTGAAAAATTTGAGTTGGAGGAAAAAAAAAAAAAAAAATGCTGTTCATTCATGACATTACAGGGGTTGAGGAGGAGAAATAGTTTAGCTCTTATCTTGATATGCTTTGCATTTGATGGATGGATGGTCAATTGTTGTTTAATGTCTAGTGGCTAATCAGATGCATAATTAGGATGAGAATATGATATAAATGAGAAATGAAATGCTAAACTGACACACTGAGCCAGAATTTAAATGTGGTAGCTCACAAGGTAACAGTTCCCCCAAAGATATGTTACCTTACCCAAACACATTATTCTGACTCCTTTAATAATTGCAATTGCAGCGTGCTTGGCGAAGAAGCAGCAGATACCAATTTTTAAGTCTTTGATTTGACCGGGTCAAGGTTCAAACCCAAGATCTCTCACTCTCCAGGTGAACACAATACCATCACATTTAAGGTGCACGTGGTCTTCACATATGAATATATGTGCATGTTTGACCCAAAAATCTTTTGAGGACAATATACTTGACATAAACAAATTTCTTTGATTTATGAAATGTTTGATAATCAACTGTGTTCATGATCCTATCATGCTGATGAAGAAATAGCAATGTACCAAAGTTTGACTAAAACACATATTTTGAACAGACAAGAAATTTGTTAGCATCTAAATTATGCATGAATCCCGTTCGCTGAAAAGTGGCCATATTGTCGAATATGGCATCGCCGATTGTTTGCTTAGGTTTGCATTTGATAAAAGTGCTCTCAGTACGTTGACCATCAAAGTTAATATTCAACTGAAAGTAGATGAAGCCGTCAGACTCCATGGTCCTCCCTCGTTGGGTTTTTGAATTCGTCTGCGTCATTTCGAAGCTTTTCAAAATACGCCGTTCACTACAAACGCTTTATTGACACAGACAAAACGTTTTGGAACGCCTCGGATTTTTTTATTCACAGCACTCGAAAAATCGGGTCGGCGGAATAAAAAACAACACGAAATCAAAATTTTAATTTTATTTCACTTTTAAACAAAATCGGGTCGGCGGATCCGTAAACCAACTAATTAAAAAAAAAAGGCCTAGTACTAAAGATTGAAGCTCCATTGAAAACAATATTAGGTTGTTAGGAGTACATGTTTTTCTGACATATGACATATTTACTTTAACCTCAGTTGCTTTTAAATTTTCAGCATGCTTTCAATTCCTCAGTAAACCTACAATTAAGGATATATGCTTTGGTTGGAGAGTAAATGTCCTACTTGTGGTAATGTTCTTTTCTGATGTACAATTAAGGATATATGCTTTGGTTTGAGAGTAAATGTCCTACTTGTGGTAATGTTCTCATCTGATGTACAATTAAGGATATATGCTTTGGTTGGAAGGTAAATGTCCTACTTGTGGTAATGTTCTTATCTGATGTACAATTAAGGATACATGTATATGCTTTGGTTGGAGGATAAATGGCCTACTTGTGGTAATGTTCTCATCTGATGTGCAGGAGGTAGTGCTATTTTAGTACTGAATATAGGTTCCATGCAATGTCTCGGTTAGACAGGGTGAACCTGACCTCAACCTCATTTCATGGATCAGTGAGCAAGACTAAGTATTTGTGGTCAAATTTGTATCTCAGATACTAGTAATAAAAGCAATATGTCAAACTATATTTGGTAATTGGAATGAAATAAGGTGTAAATGTCCAACTGGCAGGTTTTATCTGAACTTCATGGTTCATTGGGGAATGTTCACATTTATGGTTTGATCTTTTTCAGTTATAGGTCAACTATATTTGGTATGTAATGATTATATTGTTCGGTGTACATGCCTCATATTGTTCATCTGACTGTGTGACCTCATTCATGGATCATTGATGATGTTAAGTCTATGTGATACTTGTAGTAAAACTTGCATATTACAGACTTTCAACATAAATTTAATCGCATGTAAAGCAGTTGAAACATTTCAGTGTGTGCACTCTTGTTTAAATGTAAAGAAAAAAAAAGTTTGCAGGCAGATTATTGTAATATTGATTTCATCAAAATGTCTTTATTTGAATTTGTATGTTGTGTATTTATATTTGTAGGATTTACATGGTCCGTATAAAATGTGAAAGTAACACTGCTACACATAGTAGACTACAGAGTATTGTTAGCAGTTTGTTCCCAAGAGGTTCCAAAATGGTCACACCTAGAGATGTGCCTCTTAACTTCTTTGTTAAAATAATACAGTTCATTGCTAAGGTAATAACCCCAATATATCAGCTAACCTTGCCCAATGAAATGATTGTAATGTGTACATTACCTGCTATGGTAATTAGGCCAATATATCAGCTAAGCTTACCCAATGGAATGATTGTAATGTGTACATTACCTGCTAAGGTAATTAGGCCAATATATCAGCTAACCTTACCCAATGAAATGATTGTAATGTGTACACTACCTGCTATGGTAATTAGGCCAATATATCAGCTAAGCTTACCCAATGAAATGATTGTAATGTGTACATTACCTGCTAAGGTAATTAGGCCAATATATCAGCTAACCTTACCCAATGAAATGATTGTAATGTGTACATTACCTGCTAAGGTAATTAGGCCAATATATCAGCTAACCTTACCCAATGAAATGATTGTAATGTGTACATTACCTGCTATGGTAATTAGGCCAATATATCAGCTAACCTTACCCAATGGAATGATTGTAATATGTACATGTCTAAAAGTTTCATCTGACTGTAACCTTATTTTCATTGTTCATTGGTCAATGTTCCATTTTCATAGTAAGGTCTGTTTCTCAGATGCTTAGTCAATAATTTATCTATATTTGATGTGTAGATATAAGAAGATGTGTTGTGAGTGCCATGAGACAACTCTCCATCCAAGTCATAATTTGTAAAAGTAAACCATTATAGGTCAAAGTACGGTCTTCAACATGCAGCCTTGGCTCACACTGAACAGCAAGCTATAATGAGGCTAAAAAAATGACTATTGTAAATCGTTCAAAAGGGAAAACCAACAGTCTAATATAATCGTTCTATATAAAAAATGAGAAATGAGAAACATTTATGAACCACATTGACAAACAACAACCACACCTTAACATCAGGATCCTGACTGACAAGGTGTTCATGTTTTTCTAGCAGGGTTCATCTGAACTTGATTTACCTTGATCATTAATAACATTAGTTTTATTTGGAACTTATAGTAAAACCTTCATATTGCACACTATCAGCATGAACTAAATCATGATAAGTAAAGCAGGGCAGACATTTCAGCCTGTCAACTATTGTTTTCCATTCTCAATTTTATTGATATTCATCAGATAATATGAAATTTAATATTGAAATTACATATTAATATGGATAATCTAAATTTTTAGTTTTGAAAAAAAATAAGGGTGCCCTCAACAATATCAATAACAAAAATGGCAAACATATACAAACAATGCAAATCTAGTTTTCCTCCTATTTCTTTCTTATGGTGTTTCAGTTAATTTAGCCCTGTTGTAAATCAGACTTGTTTTCTGGGTAATCAAGTCCATAGTCATAATTTTACTAGAAAATAAGTACATAGCTTGTAAAATTTGTCTGAAACTTATTTATCTTGTTTTGTTCTCTGTTTTCATTTAGCTATTAACAATGGGAAATTCAACATGAATTTGCTGAAAATGATTATCAAAGAACAAATGAGACATGCAGACAGTATTTTAGTATTAAATTTGTTAACATTATTTAATAAATGCTTACATGTCATTTTCGATCACAAATATTTCCTTGGATCATGTTATGACATTGATGATGTATTTTTCCTTTATTTTGTAGGAAAGATTAGATTTTGCTATGAAGGAAATAATTTTTGATTTATTGGGTGTGGGACGCCAGGCAAAAGTTGGTCTGACACCAGAGGTAGGATTTATAATACAGTGTAATAAAAGAAATAAGATTATGATTGCCTATGCAAGAAGACATTAAAGGGACACTTAGCTATGAAATATTTTTTTTTTTTTTTCAATCATTAATAAAAGTGAAATAGTGCTTTTAGCCGCCATTATAGTTCAATTTTGTTAAATTAAGTTAAGAAACATTGATGATGAATTATTCACTTGCAAGTGAATAATTCAACCTCATTGGATCCTTATTCGTGTGAACTTCAATTTAACCCCTTAGCTAGAGATGGATAATGCATGCATTGTGCGTGTTCGGTTATTTAAAGGAAAAGAATGTCAACTTTGAAAGTGAAATAAAGGTAAATCATTTGATTGACTGATTCAGTCCACAAAAACTCATTTGTATACAGGTAAAAATCGATGATTAACATATATATTTTTAATCTATAGTATGAAATCAAACAGACTGAGAAAAATACAATTACACAAGCTCACTTTCTATTTATATCTATATATTTATGTTTATATCACTTATATGATGATTGGAGGTCTTCAGAGGTCTTCGGAGGTCAACTCAAAAGTTAATTAGATGACGTCTGGACTTTTTAAAAAATACACACAAAACGAAGATACATAGTTTCGATCCCAAGCCATGTAAATCAAATATAAGAATTTGAGTCAAATTGGTGAACATGAATTTGACAGCTAGTGCCCCTTTAAGCATGATTTCAATATCTACAGGATTTGAATTGGCTTGCAGTAACTGCAAGTCTAGATCTTGTTTGATGAAGTATTTTATTTTTATGTTTTTGTCAGCCTGCGACTTTTGTTGCAAAAGTGAGACATAGCGATCCTACTTTCAATTCTCGTCAGCTGCAGTGTCCACAAATATTCACTCTGTGGTACAAGTTTTAGAAATTTTCTTCCTTAAAATATCCTGGATTTCTATCAAACTTAGACAGAAGCTTGTTTATATTCAAAATAATTAGTTTGCCTCTTATTTAATGTTTCAACTTAATCTTAAATTTTCAGCGAATGAGTATTGGGTTAAGAGCTTTTCTTGTGATAGCTGATAGTTTGCAGCAGAAGGATGGAGATCCACCAATGCCCCAGTCACAACCAATACTGCCATCGGGAAGTACTGTCCGTGTAAAAAGAACATTTCTCAATAAAATGCTTTCAGAACCAACTGCCAAAACTATTGGTCTTGTGCAGTACTACCCTCACATACTGAAGGCATTTGATTCCATATTACGAGCACTAGATTTACAAGTAGGGAGAAGTTGGTTGATGACAAAGTCTGAAAATGCCAGTAAAGAACCCGAGGAACTCATGACGTAAGATTTTAATGCAAAGACTAATGGTAATATAATCAATTAATTATCTTCCTCAAACTCATGACGTAAGATTTTAATGCAAAGACTAATGTTAATATAATCAATTAATTATCTTCCTCACTGGTTATGATTTTGCAAGATTTTATATTCAAATTACCCTCCTGTTTAATGACATCCTATAATGCAATCAGGTTTGGTAAGGTTCTATATTAATTTGGGGTATGTATAATCTAAATGTTATACATACCACAAATTAATATGAACCTTATAATCTAAATATTATATATAGATATACTAATCAGAATCTTACATTGTTAATGGTCAATTATTAAATTAAATTAATTCAATTGATTTGAAAGTATAAGTTCCCAAATGAACGCCTGAAATTTGTCTCCCGATTTGTATATATAGGTCGTTCTTTAAGTATCTATATAACTGAGTTTTGGTGAATTAAAATAGGTATGTTTTTTAGGCAAGAAATGGCACACCTTTACCAAAATAAATCAAAGTAGCCCCCCTGGATCTTCCATTACTTAAGTCTGATTCTGTACTTCAATAATCCTGTTTTCAAGTCTTCTGTTTTCCAATACAATAATCCTGTTTTCAGACACCACTGTTCCTTTACTTGTTAACAAACATTTTCTATTGTGATAAAAGATCATAAGGTTATTGAAGGCATGTTTTACAATTGCTTTCTGGTGTAACTTACAGTATTTTACTCAGTTAGATTTTGTCCCTAATGTTAATTTACAGGTGATTATAGTTTGAAGAGGGTGGTAAAGGAGGTGTCTGAACATGGAAAATCTCAAAATTAAAATAGCCAAAATGTTACATGGAAAATAGAACTTAGGATAAACAAAGTACGAGAAATAAAATTGTAAATATTAAGAAGAAAAAAAAGTACTGTAAGTTTTTACTCAGCCTAGCAGGGAGATCATGCAGTCATTTTTAAGGGACATGAAGACCCATCTGTCACTGTTAAATGTCTGCTAGTTACATCTGATGTGAAACAAAATCTTATTCATAGTTATTTGATGGACTATGAAGTACTCCTAGGGTATTAAGTGAAAAGAGCAATTAATATCTTGGGAACCAGTTCATTGATATATGATTTTTAACAATATCCAGGGTGACCTTGAATAAGTCCTGTTTTACTTTTTATTCAAAATATTTAATAAACTTTCATCTTTTTTTTGTTGCTTTTGTTTCTACATCTATTTAGACAAAACATTTCTTTATACAGACTAAATATACTGTGGTTTGAACGAAAGTTGGGTTTTAGATACCACGGATTTCATTTTTCTTAGAAAAAAAACGAGTGAAAAATTTGAAGCCATCAGAAATGAAGATTGTTGAAAGTAATCCTATATTACTGTATTTTGGGACATTGCAATACATGTACAAGGTGTTTTCTCAATCATTACTGACAACATTGAAACCTTCTAACAGTACAGGCTGGTAGTGGCACATGTAGAGCATTGTGGAATTTGCATGTATGGTAAAAACCGCAAATACCATACAAATTAACCACAATTTCCACAATGCCCTACATGTGTGTTTGTTGATGTTTGATGTCATCTGTAGATTATTTTATGCTGTATCCATGTAGTCCTTTCATGCATTGATTTAGAAAACAGTTATTATATTTCAATGTACACTTAAAACTTTTAAAACACTTAACCACTAAAATTAGTATCCCATGAATAAAAGTGTTCACTGCAGGAGCGGATCCAGCCATTTTAAAAAGGGGGGTTCCTAACCCAGGACAAATGGGGGGTTCCAACTACATGTCCTCATTGAAATACATTGATCGTCCAAAAAAAAAGGGGGGTACCAACCCCCCGGACCCCCTCCCTGGATCCACCACTGCACTGTATGTAGTTATCAGAGGTTAGCTCTCTAAATTCAAACTTGGTTACAGATGCAAAAAGGAATAATCATTATATATCAACAATTCAACACTACATGCCATAGTCCTATCTTAATCAATTCATGATTCTATAAGAAATACCTGTTAATTTACCTTATAACAGTTAATTATGATAAACTTAACCATTTCACTTGTTGATCTACAGAGGAGAAAGAAAGGCTAAGATAGAGTTGTTCAGGACCTGCATCGCTGCTATACCTAGACTTATTCCAGATGGAATGTCCTGTCAAGAACTAGTAGAACTTCTTACTAAACTAACAGTCCACATGGATGAAGAATTGAAAGGGTAAGTTGTCTTCAAGAGTACTAATTTCTAGATTTACCCTCAAATAATCTTTTACTGCTTTGAACTTCAAAATGTGCTTTCTCTTCACGATACATCTTATCAAGTTGATCCAAAAATTACGCTGCAGGTGCTAGGGACTTTACTTAACTTGCAATAAAGTGAGCGTCATGTTTGGTCTGTGATCTGTGACTTTTAGACAAAGAATTTCAATAAAAGGGCTGTTCCTTTGGTTATTGTGTGTTTTTGCTGTACATGTGTCATGGATGGATCCCCCGATTTTCTATTGAATATTTAATTCAACATCTTAGATTTATAATTTTTTTCTTCAGTTTCTAAGAAGTTAAAAGAAATAAGACTTTATTGATGTATTGTCAATTGTTGACCTCAATATTATATCTATAATAATTACAATACAGCAAATGATTTTGTAATTTATTTCTCAACATGTGAATGGGTAAGGATTAAAAAGATGCATTTTTGCAAAGAACTTTGTGTACAGGTGTAAGGTATCTGTACATGTATTTGAATATTTTTGTTTCTGAATGAAGAATGAACACCCAATTAAAATTAGAAAATATTAAAGATATAAATTTTGTTTCTAGAAAAGTGCTTTTTGAATGCCTCTTTCTAGAAACTATCAAGTTGAAAGTTTACCATAGTCACTATAGATAAATAATACAAATCTTGGAAAAGGAAGAAGATATTTAAAACCAGTTCCTCTCCTTAAGATTGAAAAATTTAAAAAAATGTCTAAGAAAAGAGAATATTTCCAATATCCTGAAAATGAAATAAAACAATTCATCCTCAGACAGGCTTAGTGTCATACAACTTTTATCAATAATCAGTGATTCTAAGATGATTTGGATAAAAAATGGATACCAATGTTTTGTAGGAGACCTTACTAAGTTGTAAAACTTGTGTCTGATCCATTTGTTATGTTAAACAATATAATATGTTTAAACAAAAAAAACTTTCAAATGCAACTATTTACAAGAAAATTTTGAGACGAGCTTGTTTTATCAAATAAAAAACAACCTATTTCCATTCTCAATTTGAATCATCTTTCTAAATTTAATGCAAGAGTAATGTATAATTTGTTTGTTTGTTCACAACGGTACCTGAGAATAGGATTTGAAATTTGAACTTATCCAGTCTCCATCTGTGAACTGGATTAACTTGATTAAGTACATTTTATATCAAAAATACATGAGGTGATTTTAAAAAGGTAAACATAACACTGGTAATTGTTGTATCTATATGATATATGTTACATACAGAGGCTTTAATAAAGAGAAAAAAAAAGAAAATGAAATAAAAAAAAATGTCTGATTAACTGTAGCTATGGATGGCTGGATGACAGCATTTACGATGCTTTGATTCACGTGTTCATCATGATTTATGGAATGTTTGTTTAACACAGCTATTAACACTATTGGTTAGACTTGATACACATTTACATAGGATTTATTCTATGATTTGTATTATTGGTTTCATGAGTAAAATGATACTCCAATACAAGATGAGACATATCTTGAATGACATTATCATGATCAGTCAATTACCCATCATTAATTCCTACTATTTATATCCCTGGAGTAATGAAATTTTTGGGGAAGACGGCTTCAAGCCGTCAATCCCCAATGGGGTTGACCAGAGTGACATTCCCTCAAATCATTCATTTTGTTTTTATAGTGTGGAAAACCCCCCAACAAATCTTACTGAGAATGATGAGATGGGGAGACACAAATGAATAAATTGACTTTAAACACTTTTTTACACATTTCCCTTCTGTTTCTCTCGAAATTATCGTATATTGAGCTCTCCTTTACACTATTTACGTTTCTTTTACAATCCGGAAAAATCAGTATGACGAGATATTCTAAATATATCCAACCTACATTATATTTTATAGTGACGTCATTGTTGGAATGCCACACTACGCATAAGCAGGGATATCCTTCACTGGTTATTTAAATCATTCTCAAAGATTGTGCACTTATTAAAAAATAGTATTTGTTAAATTTAAACATAAAGATGTTTGCTGTAGATGATTCAAACATCAACATGAAATACTTTAATTTGTAGGTCAACAACTTTCAAAGTAAACAGGAAGTCCGAGGGGCTACATGAGATCGGGGAGAGAAACGATCTTTTTCATTTTTTTCTGTAAAACTCTGTTTTAAGAATCTTCCTCCAATTCAGGAGCACCTCAATTTATGAGCTAGTTATCCACTAAAATAAACACTTAAAATGTGACATTTAGTATATGATAAGTAGTCTTCCATTAAAACTAAATTTTGTGTACCAACATAATCATTGTAATAGTTACAAAAAAAATTACAAATGTTGCATTTTGTAGTTTAAACCTATTTATTCATGAAATTTTACAAATATTTCAAAATGTAGGATTTTGAAACAAGCTTCACACAGTTTACATCAATCATATTGTTATTTTTATTAGTATCTGTTACATGAGAGATGTAACTGGGAACTTTATCAATGGAAATTTAAAACTGAATATATTTTTCAGTCCTAACTTTCTTAAGAAAAAAATTAAAAATCTTAAGAGTACTGTCACAAAAAATGGAAAATGACCCTAGCCTACAGTTCAGTTGTACACTATTAAGATTTCAAAAATAATTGTAGTTGTTGTTAAATGACAGAGTTCAACTAGTTGAATTTTAGATAATTAACTATCAACTAACAAAAAAAAATAAAATGAAATAGAAACAAGGACCGTCTTTCCCCTCAGAGCTATTCAGCTCTTTGATTAGTTGAATGCTTGAACATATTTAGCAACTGTTTATAAGTGATCAGTACTGACTACTGTATGTCCTATGAAATATAATTTATTATTTTCCAGTCATGCTTTCCAAGCTTTACAAAACCTGATGTTGGAATCTAATGTATGGAGAGAACATGTCATTTCTGGTAAGTTTTGGAATCTAATGTATGGAGAGAACATGTCATTTCTGGTAAGTTTTGGAATCTAATATATGGAAAGCACATGTCATTTCTGGTAAGTTTTGGAATCTAATATATGGAGAGAACATGTCATTTCTGGAAAGTTTTGGAATCTAATATATGGAGAGAACATGTCATTTCTGGTAAGTTTTGGAATCTAATATATGGAGAGAACATGTCATTTCTGGAAAGTTTTGGAATCTAATATATGGAGAGAACATGTCATTTCTGGTAAGTTTTGGGAATCTAATATATGGAGAGAACATGTCATTTCTGGTAAGTATCATTTGCTTTATCCAATAAATCTTTACAAACAAATACCACAGACAATTTAAAAGGAGATGTAGGTTGTACTTGAATGTGACATCAACACAATGACAAAAAACACCAAATGACATCTAGAGGTCAACATAAAAGCAATTTTTACTGAGGGGAGTGAACACCACATCCTCATAACTATAATCACCTTTTTGTCGTGCCTGCACAATGTTTTTTTGGCACCTCTGTAGTGGATGGGGCATTAAATTTTACCCTTGTTAGTCTACATACGTACATACAAATGTCTGGACGTCCCAAAATTGGGTTCTGTTCTCTATCTTAAGTTAGCCTCAACCATATGTTATGAAACAGTGCTTATTATAACAAAACACAGATCAAGGTCGAATTTTGGTGGCCTCACTAGTATCATTCTAGAGTTATGCCCATTTTCAAAGGGAAAAATTGTTGAATCTTGTTTCTGTTCTCTAACTACAGTTTGCCTCAACCAAATATTATGAAACTTATTTACAATATATAAAAAAGAAGATTTGGTATGATTGCCAATGAGACATTTATCCACAAAAGACCAAAATGACACAGACATTAACAACTATAGGTCACCGTACGGCCTTCAACAATGAGCAAAGCCCATACCATATAGTTAACTATAAAAGGCCCCGATAAGACAATGTAAAACAATTCAAACGAGAAAACTAACGGCCTTATTTATATAAAAAAATGAACGAAAAACAAATATGTAACACATATAAACAAACGACAACCACTGAATTACAGGCTTCTGACTTGGGACAGGCACATACACAAATAATGTGGCGGGGTTAAACATGTTAGCGGGATTCCCAACCCTCCCCCTAACCTGGGACAGTGGTATAACAGTACAACATAAGAACGAACTATAAAAATCAGTTGAAAAAGGCTTAACTCATCAGATGGACAAAAATACAAGTGGACGTGGCCGGGTACTTATACATCCCGACACAAAAAGACACAATGAACAGATCTGAGAGTACTCGCAGTTATCTGACAGCTAGTTCAAAGCCACTAACTACTAATAAAAAAATCATGCATCTAAGACTAAACTAAATGCTTATTACCACAAAACACAGATCAAGTTTGAAATTTGGTGTTGGCACTTTCACCATTCTACAGACATGTGACAGAGTTGTCAAGCCACAACTGGAGATTTGAAAATTTTCAGTTTGAGTTTTGGCCTCATAACTGGAGATTTTTTATCTACATTTTTATAGACGTACACATTGTTTTTTTGAGTGTTTAAACTGCATATCTTCCTTTTTAGCTCACCTGGCCCTAAGTGAGCTTTTCTCATCATTTGGTCTCTGGCGTCCTGTGTCGTCTCTGTCGGTCGTCGTCGTTAACTATTACAAAAATCTTCTCCTGAATCTACTGGGCCAAATTCAACGAAACTTGGCCACAATCATCATTGGGGTATCTAGTTTAAAAAATGTGTCCAGTGACCCGGCCAACTAACCAAGATGGCGGCCATGGCTAGAAATAGAACATAGGGGTAAAATGTAGATTTTTGGCATATAAGAAGATGAATTGGGAGACCAGTTGTTGGGTTACTGCCCCTGAATTGGTAATATTAAGGAAATTTTACCATTTTTGGTCATTATCTTGAATATTATTATAGATAGAGATAAACTGTAAATAGTAATAATGTTCAGCAAAATAAGATCTACAAATAAGTCAACATGACTAAAATGGTCAGTTGACCCCTTAAGGAGTTATTGCCTTTATATTCATTTTTTATCAATTTTTCGTAAATTTTTGTAATGTTTTACAAAAATCTTCTCCTCTGACACTACTGGACCAAATTTAACCAAACTTGGCCACAATCATCATTGGGTTATCTAGTTTAAAAAATGTGTCGGGTGACCCGGCCAACTAACCAAGATGGCCACCATGGCTAGAAATAGAACATAGGGGTAAATTGTAGATTATTGCTTATAACTCTGAAACCAAAGCATTTACAGTAAATCTGACATGGGGTAAAATTGTTAATCAAGTCAAGATCTATCTGCCCTGAAATTTTCAGATGAATTGGACAACTGGTTGTTGGGTTGCTGCCCCTGAATTGGTCATTTTTAGGAAATTTTACCGTTTTTATGCCCAACCTACAATAGTAGAGGGGCATTATGTTTTCAGGTCTGTGCGTCCATTCGTCTGTTCGTTCGTCCGTCCGTCCGTCCGTCTGTCCCGCTTCAGGTTAAAGTTTTTGGTCAAGGTAGTTTTTGATGAAGTTGAAGTCCAATCAACTTGAAACTTAGTACACATGTTCCCTATGATATGATCTTTCTAATTTTAATGCCAAATTAGAGTTTACTGGGGACACATTCTTGTTGGTCATTATCTTGAATATTATTATAGATAGAGATAAAGTGTAAACAGCAATAATGTCAGCAAAGTAAGATCTACAAATAAGTCAGCATAACCAAAATGGTCAGTTGACCCCTTAAGGAGTTCTTGCCCTTTATAGTCAATTTTTAACAATTTTCATTAATTTTGTAAATTTTTGTAAATTTTACAAAATATTTTCCACTGTTACTACTGGGCCAAGTGCCTTATAGATAGAGATAATTGTAAGCAGCAAGAATGTTCAGTAAAGTAAGATCTATACAAGCACATCACCATCACCAAAACAGAATTTTATCATGAATCGATCTGTGTGCTTTGTTTTATATGCACATAGACCAAGGTGAGCGACAAAGGCTCTTAAGAGCCTCAAGTTTTGTAAAAATAACAATATGATTCCATACCTTTCAACACTTGTTACTCGATAAAAAAGAAGATGAGGGGTTTCTTGTGGGTAGCTGTCTCCATTTGTTTGGTAAAGTCATTAGGGCCACCATAGTCAGCTTTGCATGAAGTGAAATAAGCATGGCCTTGACCCTTGGCACTAGACTTGCACCGGTGTCGTCGTCCGAATACTTTTAGTTTTCGCACTCTAACTTTAGTAAAAGTAAATAGAAATCAATGAAATTTAAACACAAGGTTTATGACCACAAAAGGAAGGTTGGGATTGATTTTGGGAATTGAGGTCCCAACAGTTTAGAAATTAGGGGCCAAAAAGGGGCCCAAATAAGCATTTTTCTTGGTTTTCGCACCATAACTTTAGTATAAGTAAAAAGAAATATATGAAATTAAACACAAGGTTTATGTCCATAAAAGGAAGGTTGGGATTGATTTTGGGAGTTTTGGTCCCAACAGTTTAGGAATAAGGGGCCCAAAGGGTCCAAAATTAAACTTTGTTTGATTTCATAAAAAATTGAATAATTGGGGTTCTTTGATATGCCAAATCTAACTGTGTATGTAGATTCTTAATTTTTGGTCCCTTTTCAAATTGATCTACATTAAAGTCCAAAGGGTTCAAAATTAAACTAAGTTTGATTTTAACAAAAAATGAATTCTTGGGCTTTTTTGATATGCTGAATCTAAACATGTACTTAGATTTTTCAAGTTTTCAAGTTGGTCCAAATCAGGATCCAAAATTATTATACTAAGTATTGTGCAATAGCAAGAAATTTTCAATTGCACAGTATTCAGCAATAGCAAGAAATCTTCAATTGCACAGTATTGTGCAATAGCAAGAAATTTTCAATTGCACAGTATTGTGCAATAGCAAGAAATTTTCAATTGCACAGTATTGTGCAATAGCAAATATTTTCAATTGCACAGTATTGCGCAATAGCAAGAAATATCTAATTGCACAATATTGTGCAACAGCAAGAAATTTTCAATTGGAGTTATCTTTCTTTGTCCAGAATAGTAGTTGAATCAACTGAAATCATTGTTTTATACAATATACAATGTATATTCACTTTTACTACCAACTGATAAATTAAAACAATCTTTACCATTCAGTGATAACAAGCACTTTTTTTACATTTTAATATTTTATGTTGTATTTAAATGAGAAGTTATTGTTGCAAACTCCATTAGAAATTTGAATTGAGATCATTAGTTTTGGAAAAAGGGAAATGGGGATGTGAAAAAAAAATTGGGGGGGGGGGGGGGGGGGGGGGGTCAGATTTTCTCATTTCAGATTTCATGAATAAAAAGAAATTTCTTCAAACATTATTTTGAGAGAATTAATATTCAACAGCATAGTGAATTTTAAGTTCATTAGACCACATTCATTGTGTGTCAGAAACCTATGCTGTGTCAACTATTTAATCACAATCCAAATTTAGAGCTGAATTCAGCTTGAATGTTGTGTCCATACTTGCCCCAACTGTTCAGGGTTCAACCTCTGCGGTCGTATAAAGCGGCGCCCTGCGGAGCATCTGGTTTTACCTTTTGACACAAAAACAATAACAGGAAATGGTGACTTCCGTTTTTCTCAGAATTTTCCTATAACAATTTCGTGTTTCTCAGACTTTTTCTTTGTCCGTATCGATTTTGTAAACAAAAATGTCTACTGATAATTTTTTGAGGTTGACGTTTTCAAA
The DNA here is from genome assembly GCF_965363235.1 of Mytilus galloprovincialis. NCBI lineage: Eukaryota > Metazoa > Mollusca > Bivalvia > Mytilida > Mytilidae > Mytilus > Mytilus galloprovincialis. Next base: position 72,717,424 of record NC_134845.1, on the reverse strand, counting down.
AAGCAGAAGATTTCAAATTTTAATGGGAGGGACGAAAGATGTATGATTCTAGAGTTATGTACCTTTACAAATGGAAAAGTTGTTGAATCTTTTGGTTCCATTCTCTAACTTTAGTTTGCTTTGACCAAATATTATGAAACTTATACACAAAGCTTATTACCACAAAACACAGATCAAATTTGAATTTGGGTGTCATCAAATTTACTATTCTATAGTTATGCCCCTTTATAAATGGGAAAATTGCTGAATTTTTCTTTTCCCTTCTCCAACTTTAGTTTGGCTCTACCAAATGTTATGAAATTTATACACAATACTTATTACTACTAAACACAGATCCTTTTTGAATTTTGGTGGCACCACTTTCACTTTTAGAGTTATGCCCCTTTACAAATAGAAAAAATTGTCAAATTTTGTTTACATTATCAAAATCAAAATGCTGAAATATTGGTTCCTATTCTCTTACTTTAGTTTGCCTTGACCAAATGTTATGAAACTTATGCACAATGCTAATTACCACAAGACACAGATCAAGTAGGAAATTTGGATGTGTCACTGTTACCGTTCTAGAATAATGATGTTTACAAACAGAAAATTTTCTAAATTTTGTTTCCATTAACAAAATTAAGTTTACCTCAACTAAATGTTATGAAACCTATAAACAATACTTATTACCACAAAAATCAGATCCAGTACAAATTTGGGTGTAGTCACTTTTACAGTTCTCGAGTTATGTCCTTTTATTACATTACATGCAAGCTGGGGCATCATCTGTGTTCCATGTACACATTCCCCATTTATTTTATAATGTGTTGTTGTAAAGATGTAGGTTTATTTCGGTATTACATGTAGGGATTAAGTTTAGCTGTTAAGGAGATGTGGTCCCTGATTGGTTGTAACAATATATTTAAGCTGTATCCTGTTTACAAACCTGAACAGCACCGGTATAACCTATATTCCTAACTTTCTGTATTTGTATGGAAAATTATATTGAGAATAGACAAGGACAGAATTGGAATAAAAAGTCTTGTGCAACAATAGTTTTTTGTTTGTTTTAGGCTTTGTATTGTTTGTTCAAAAAGACATAGCTGATACACAGACACAGATTCTAGACAGTACAATACGACTCATCATGCAGTTACTTGTTCAGTGGAAATCTAATGTCAACTCACATAAAGTAAATCTTATAATCTACAAATTAAGCTTCAGTTCAAAATTCTTCTTTCAACTTATAGCATAAAAAAACCTCCCTGTCTCTACTTAACATTGTATAGAGCTGGGAACCTCATTTGTAATTCTTTCCAATTCAATGTTTAGACACCTTGGATCTTTGCTTTTGGATTTAAGAAGTTTTAACAGTATTTTACATTATTATAGCTTTTTTGAAATATTTAATAAGTATTAGCATTTAATATTTATAAATACAGGATTTTCTGCATTTACACCAAACATAATTGCAGATTACAAATAGTTTTTATAATTTCCCTTTAGGGGCACAGTAGTATGTTCTGGCCCATAGGAAAAATGATAGACTTTTAAGATTTTCACCAACAAGAATCTTAATCCACAGTTAACAGAAAGAAGTACATTCATTTTAATTTACAGTAATATAAATTTGAATATTCATGACAACTGTTTACTTTTTCTGCTATCTTGATAAACCTAAGTCAACCTTTATTTTATCAGGAAAAAATAATTGGCAAAGAATAGACTTAATTTATACAAATATGAGCATCTGTCAATAAGGGTAAAAAAATAAGCAAAGAATATAAGAGTGATTAATAAAAATTGCATTTTTAGGAAAAACAGCCAACAGATAATATTGTAGTGAATCGATTGGAACCATCAAATCTTGGCGTATTACATGAAGTTGAAGGCTTGGCTATTGTCTTACTTTGTAGTAACAGGGTTGTTACCAGGAAACTCGCTTTACATTTGCTGAAAGAAGTTAGGAATATATTTTTTGCCAGTGCTGTTCAGGTTAGTAAAAATTACAATTAGTTACAGCCCAGTACGGTACCCATGTACACTGATATGGTTTATATGAAACTGGTTAAGAATCATTGTTAGGTTGGTAACCTTGTTTTCAATGTTCATTGATCAACATTAAGTTTTATTTGTAAGTTTTTCAGATGCAAGAAGTATCATGATAGCTTAGCTAGTGTGCCCTGATGATGTGTACTTTATTGTTACAGGGAGTAAACAGTCATGAACCTTGAACTATCATGATAGCTTAGCTAGTGTGCCCTGATGATGTGTACTTTATTGTTACAGGGAGTAAACAGTCATGAACCTTGAACTATCATGATAGCTTAGCTAGTGTGCCCTGATGATGTGTACTTTATTGTTACAGGGAGTAAACAGTCATGAACCTTGAACTATCATGATAGCTTAGCTAGTGTGCCCTAATGATGTGTACTTTATTGTTACAGGGAGTAAACAGTCATGAACCTTGAACTATCATGATAGCTTAGCTAGTGTGCCCTGATGATGTGTACTTTATTGTTACAGGGAGTAAACAGTCATGAACCTTGAACTATCATGATAGCTTAGCTAGTGTGCCCTGATGATGTGTACTTTATTGTTACAGGGAGTAAACAGTCATGAACCTTGAACTATCATGATAGCTTAGCTAGTGTGCCCTAATGATGTGTACTTTATTGTTACAGGGAGTAAACAGTCATGAACCTTGAACTATCATGATAGCTTAGCTAGTGTGCCCTGATGATGTGTACTTTATTGTTACAGGGAGTAAACAGTCATGAACCTTGAACTATCATGATAGCTTAGCTAGTGTGCCCTGATGATGTGTACTTTATTGTTACAGGGAGTAAACAGTCATGAACCTTGAACTATCATGATAGCTTAGCTAGTGTGCCCTGATGATGTGTACTTTATTGTTACAGGGAGTAAACAGTCATGAACCTTGAACTATCATGATAGCTTAGCTAGTGTGCCCTAATGATGTGTACTTTATTGTTACAGGGAGTAAACAGTCATGAACCTTGAACTATCATGATAGCTTAGCTAGTGTGCCCTGATGATGTGTACTTTATTGTTACAGGGAGTAAACAGTCATGAACCTTGAACTATCATGATAGCTTAGCTAGTGTGCCCTGATGATGTGTACTTTATTGTTACAGGGAGTAAACAGTCATGAACCTTGAACTATCATGATAGCTTAGCTAGTGTGCCCTGATGATGTGTACTTTATTGTTACAGGGAGTAAACAGTCATGAACCTTGAACTATCATGATAGCTTAGCTAGTGTGCCCTAATGATGTGTACTTTATTGTTACAGGGAGTAAACAGTCATGAACCTTGAACTATCATGATAGCTTAGCTAGTGTGCCCTGATGATGTGTACTTTATTGTTACAGGGAGTAAACAGTCATGAACCTTGAACTATCATGATAGCTTAGCTAGTGTGCCCTGATGATGTGTACTTTATTGTTACAGGGAGTAAACAGTCATGAACCTTGAACTATCATGATAGCTTAGCTAGTGTGCCCTGATGATGTGTACTTTATTGTTACAGGGAGTAAACAGTCATGAACCTTGAACTATCATGATAGCTTAGCTAGTGTGCCCTGATGATGTGTACTTTATTGTTACAGGGAGTAAACAGTCATGAACCTTGAACTATCATGATAGCTTAGCTAGTGTGCCCTGATGATGTGTACTTTATTGTTACAGGGAGTAAACAGTCATGAACCTTGAACTATCATGATAGCTTAGCTAGTGTGCCCTGATGATGTGTACTTTATTGTCACAGGGAGTAAACAGTCATGAACCTTGAACTATCATGATAGCTTAGCTAGTGTGCCCTGATGATGTGTACTTTATTGTCACAGGGAGTAAACAGTCATGAACCTTGAACTATCATGATAGCTTAGCTAGTGTGCCCTGATGATGTGTACTTTATTGTTACAGGGAGTAAACAGTCATGAACCTTGAACTATCATGATAGCTTAGCTAGTGTGCCCTGATGATGTGTACTTTATTGTCACAGGGAGTAAACAGTCATGAACCTTGAACTATCATGATAGCTTAGCTAGTGTGCCCTGATGATGTGTACTTTATTGTTACAGGGAGTAAACAGTCATGAACCTTGAACTATCATGATAGCTTAGCTAGTGTGCCCTAATGATGTGTACTTTATTGTCACAGGGAGTAAACAGTCATGAACCTTGAACTATCATGATAGCTTAGCTAGTGTGCCCTGATGATGTGTACTTTATTGTTACAGGGAGTAAACAGTCATGAACCTTGAACTATCATGATAGCTTAGCTAGTGTGCCCTGATGATGTGTACTTTATTGTTACAGGGAGTAAACAGTCATGAACCTTGAACTATCATGATAGCTTAGCTAGTGTGCCCTAATGATGTGTACTTTATTGTCACAGGGAGTAAACAGTCATGAACCTTGAACTATCATGATAGCTTAGCTAGTGTGCCCTGATGATGTGTACTTTATTGTTACAGGGAGTAAACAGTCATGAACCTTGAACTATCATGATAGCTTAGCTAGTGTGCCCTGATGATGTGTACTTTATTGTTACAGGGAGTAAACAGTCATGAACCTTGAACTATCATGATAGCTTAGCTAGTGTGCCCTGATGATGTGTACTTTATTGTTACAGGGAGTAAACAGTCATGAACCTTGAACTATCATGATAGCTTAGCTAGTGTGCCCTGATGATGTGTACTTTATTGTTACAGGGAGTAAACAGTCATGAACCTTGAACTATCATGATAGCTTAGCTAGTGTGCCCTGATGATGTGTACTTTATTGTTACAGGGAGTAAACAGTCATGAACCTTGAACTATCATGATAGCTTAGCTAGTGTGCCCTGATGATGTGTACTTTATTGTTACAGGGAGTAAACAGTCATGAACCTTGAACTATCATGATAGCTTAGCTAGTGTGCCCTGATGATGTGTACTTTATTGTCACAGGGAGTAAACAGTCATGAACCTTGAACTATCATGATAGCTTAGCTAGTGTGCCCTGATGATGTGTACTTTATTGTTACAGGGAGTAAACAGTCATGAACCTTGAACTATCATGATAGCTTAGCTAGTGTGCCCTGATGATGTGTACTTTATTGTTACAGGGAGTAAACAGTCATGAACCTTGAACTATCATGATAGCTTAGCTAGTGTGCCCTGATGATGTGTACTTTATTGTCACAGGGAGTAAACAGTCATGAACCTTGAACTATCATGATAGCTTAGCTAGTGTGCCCTGATGATGTGTACTTTATTGTTACAGGGAGTAAACAGTCATGAACCTTGAACTATCATGATAGCTTAGCTAGTGTGCCCTGATGATGTGTACTTTATTGTTACAGGGAGTAAACAGTCATGAACCTTGAACTATCATGATAGCTTAGCTAGTGTGCCCTAATGATGTGTACTTTATTGTCACAGGGAGTAAACAGTCATGAACCTTGAACTATCATGATAGCTTAGCTAGTGTGCCCTGATGATGTGTACTTTATTGTTACAGGGAGTAAACAGTCATGAACCTTGAACTATCATGATAGCTTAGCTAGTGTGCCCTGATGATGTGTACTTTATTGTTACAGGGAGTAAACAGTCATGAACCTTGAACTATCATGATAGCTTAGCTAGTGTGCCCTAATGATGTGTAATTTATTGTCACAGGGAGTAAACAGTCATGAACCTTGAACTATCATGATAGCTTAGCTAGTGTGCCCTAATGATGTGTACTTTATTGTCACAGGGAGTAAACAGTCATGAACCTTGAACTATCATGATAGCTTAGCTAGTGTGCCCTAATGATGTGTAATTTATTGTCACAGGGAGTAAACAGTCATGAACCTTGAACTATCTTGATAGCTTAGCTAGTGTGCCCTAATGATATGTACTTTATTGTCACAGGGAGTAAACAGTCATGAACCTTGAACTATCATGATAGCTTAGCTAGTGTGCCCTAATGATGTGTACTTTATTGTTACAGGGAGTAAACAGTCATGAACCTTGAACTATCATGATAGCTTAGCTAGTGTGCCCTAATGATGTGTACTTTATTGTTACAGGGAGTAAACAGTCATGAACCTTGAACTATCATGATAGCTTAGCTAGTGTGCCCTAATGATGTGTACTTTATTGTCACAGGGAGTAAACAGTCATGAACCTTGAACTATCATGATAGCTTAGCTAGTGTGCCCTAATGATATGTACTTTATTGTTACAGGGAGTAAACAGTCACGAACCTTGTCTGTTAGAGGTTATTGACAAGGCTTGTCCTGAAGTGGTGAAGAAACTGTTACCATCATTACCTGCTACAGAAAAGGTACCAGTTTTTATAAAGCTGTATCGTTGTAACTAAGATGCATGGATTTATCAGTACTAAGACATGAAAAACAGGGGACAAAAGTTCCAATGGGCAATCAAAGACCTAAGTTAAAAATAGATAAAAGATAAACTATTCATCAAAACATTACTCAGGAAACTAAAAAATGAGCAACATGATAGCTGCAGGTTCATAGTCATAATATTTTATTTCTATACTTTCTTTTTTTGTAAGAAATCTAACAAGAATAATAAAATAAAACAAGGTGTCTCACCCCAATTCTACTGTATTGTGTCGCCCCCTTCAGATTCAAAATAGAACATTCAGGTCAAGGATACAGGCTATAAAGAAACTTTATTTAGAGTAAACACGGTTTGCAAAACAAGTTATCTCAAAAGTTTTATTTCTGACTGTAATGGCATAGATTAAATTTATAACAATCAATTAAAACTGAACTTTCACTTTCAAGTATAAATAATTAATTTTCAAAAGCATTATCAGCATATGACAAGAGTCATGAGAGTAATTTTTTTGGCAATGTAAAATGTCATTTATTATCTCTGCCATTGCTCCCATTGCTATTGCCTGGTTAAAACTGGGTAGTTAATCAGAAGAAAGCTGGTACTATGAGAGCTGATCCAACAGTTCTGTGATATTTTTATCCCCATGGCCTGTAGAAATCTGTTGCTGTGTTGGCTAGATTTGAAACTGAAATTGAAAAAGAAAAATGTTTTATAAATTTGATTTCCATTAGATAAACATGTTAAATGCTTATTCAAATAGCTACATTATATTTCTCCTCTCACATGTATTGTTTTTTTATCATTGCAACATAGAATGCACAAATTATGCGTTACTTGTAACTCGATCATTTAAACTCAAACTCCAAAATATAATTTATAAATCTTGAATCTTGCCGTACACATCGTTTTGGCTTAACGATCGGCACTTTGGACGACTGTACAGGTCCTGAAAGTGACCTCTTTCTGTGCACATTTCCCCTATAAAGTGAATTTGAAAGAGTCACAAAATCGTTAAAACTAAATCACAAACTACTTACCTTTTACTGTTTGTCCATATAGAAAAATAAACAATATGGCAGCCAAACAATTACTTCGAATTTTTTGGTATTTATCGCCGAATAAGGAAAAAACCAGAGAATAGCGATATCACTAACGACCAAAAAATGAAAAGAACGAAAAAGCATGTAATTGCGTGTAAAGTGGTGAAAAGCATGTACACGCCATGTGACAAAATCCACGCGTGTAAACCATTGAAAAAGTGTGTATTACACTCGAATATCATGTCACTTGACATGTATGGGTAGGTCACCTTACGGCCTTCAACAATGAGCAAAGCCCTTTACGCATAGTCAGCTATAAAGGCCCTGAAATGACAATGTAAATATATTCAAACGAGAAAACTAACGACCTAATTTATGTTCCCTATGATATGATCTTTCTAATTTTAAAACCAAATTAGAGTTTTGACCCTAATTTCACAGTCCACTGAATATATAAAATGATAGTTTGAGTGGGGCATATGTGTTCTATGGACACATTCTTGTTTATCAAGTATGCCAGAGATATATAAAATTAAAACTTATACATAACATGCATACAGAAAATGAAAATGTTGTATTACATTTTTCAGCCGATTATTTTAACCTCTGCCAACATTGATCTTGCATGGATCATTGATAGATCAGCCTCTGTTTGGAATCCAACATCCCATGACCGTAAACTGGAGGAACATTCAACACCAATGTTTGCCAAAGTAGATCCCTGGAACCGTTGTCTGGCTACATTTGTGTCTTATGATTATGGAATGACCATGTGTCCTCATGCTGTTGGAGCTGCTTGGCCAATTGTTTATTCTAGATTGCATTGTTTGTTTCCATTGGTGGACCCAACGTAAGTATACCCTGCTCAATTGTTTTACCTTGGTTCCTGTATTGATATTAAGATTCAATAAAAAAGGAAACCAGAAGGTAGGATAGAGAATGGAAACCAGGATAGTGTCCAAGAGATCACAAAATGACTAAAGAGCAGAAAACAGCCACCAACGTAGCTAGAAAATCCCTCATCAAAATGGATACCACACTAAACTACGAAGCATCCAAATGAATCAAAATAAACAAAATAAATAAAACAACAACAAACAGACTAAAAAAAGACAACAGGTTCCTGACTTGGGACAAATTCAATGCATTAAACTATATGTTGAACTATACCTGATTTTGAAGGTGCCTGTTCTCTAGGGTACTATCTGAGGAAGTTTGAAATAATGACAATTTGATTTCCTGACTATGTTTTACATCAAGAATATGGATGTTGATAAACAAGTTAACATTGTGGGTAAATTATGTTCTTCAGTGGAGTCAAGAAGTCATTTCCAATAAAGTTTATTAATTCCATGAAAATCAGAATATAAACAGTCAATGAATGTAGACATTAACTGTTCTGTTATAAGTGTGGGATTGCTTAGAAATAAATGAAATATACTTTTTTTCAGTACTATTATGAGTGAGTACAGGGCTTCTTCACTTCTACGATCAGGAACTTCCAGTAAGAAACCTACATCAGAGAAAGATCTTCACATGCAGTTATGGCAGAATTATGTCATTTTGGCTTGTGCTATAGCACAGAGAGATGTTATAGCTCCTCTAAGATGTTCATCACCAGACCCTGCGTAAGTCACCTGAAACACTACAAAAAGACAAAAAGAATATTTTATTTGGAAACTGAATTCAACAACCCTTCCCCTTGGGCAGTTGTACCATCATATATGAATTTATAAGGAGATTCTATAGTTTGTTATTTCATGTATATATAAAGGAAAAGATGCACTTATTATTGTGTACCAAATGAATGTTTTCCACAGATTCACAAAACTCACAAAACTGCATGTTAGTTGTACATGTATTTATTCAATATCAATCTGTTTTAAAATATAACAATGCATTATAAATCATAATAATTTGATTTCTGACATAAATTTAAGCATTGAAATTTGCATATTTTTGTGTTTGTTTAGTTTAAGAAAAACATTTATATAAGAAGGCCTTAATATAAACATTGTCATTTTACAGTTAATAAATTTCGATTTGTCATTTTACAGTTAATAAATTTCAATAGGAACCATATTGATTTTTTTTTTGTCAGAAATCAACTTTTAATGTTTGAATCAGTGTTTACAGTGAACATTTTGCTCTGTAAAATATGTGTAAAATATGTGTAAAATATGTTATGGTTTTAGGGACCATCAGTTTATAAATTAAATGTTCCAATAATGGAATTCTGAAACAGGCTATGAGGTAAAGATTAATAGCAGTTTAAAGTCTAACACATCAAACTTTATATTAAGACAATATTTGAGTATTATTTTTCACAGAGTTCCTTGTCTTATAGGTCATCACCAGAAAGTACTTCCTCAGACAAGGCTGACAATAGACAGAATGGTACAACAGCAACTGGCCTCTTTCACCTGATTGTACCCTTACTGAAATGTGAAATATCAGATATGAGGGACACAATAGTAAATGGCTTAGGGTACACAAATCCTGCTGTGTTCAAGTGAGTTATCCTTGTTATTAGCTAAATTTTGTCCAATGGTCAGTGTGAGCAATTTATTTCATATTCTGTTTGTCATCTTCCTATTTATTTTTAAAAAGTTCACACACTGGTAAGGTATGCTTATGGTAAATCTGCTAAGTAAAATTACTGACATGAAAGACTAGTGACAACTTTATGTTTGACATTTTTGCTTCACATTTCCTCATGTTGTATGAAAAACAGTTCCCTTACATTAGAAAAACTAGGAACATAAAATAACTTAAGTTATAAGGAGATGTTGTATGATTGACAATAAGGCAACTATCCAGAGACTAAATGGCATAGATATTAGCAACTATAGATTGCCAAAGGGCCTTCAACTATAAACCAAAAACCCACACAGTAAGCTATAAAAATCCTTAATGTTACAAAATTATTTTTAGACTTTTATTTTTTTCTATTAATGTTAAGCATGCTAAATAATGCATTTGATTTAATGAAAATGCTGCTTTGCAGATAACTTTATTTATATTCCAGGGGTCTGTTAGGTCAGTTGGAATAAAAAAGCATGAACTGACAATTTTAAGCTAACATTTCCATAGGATACGGTGAGCTTTTGCCATCACTTGACGTCCGGCTAAAAATGGAACGTAGGGGTAAAATGCAGTTTTTGGCTTATATCTCGAAAACCAAAGCATTTAGAGCAAATCTGACGTGGGGTTAAAAGTGTTCATTAGGTGAAGTTCTATCAGCCCTGAAAATTTCATATGAATCTGATTACCCATTCTTGGGTTGCTGCCACTAAATTGGTAATTTTAAGGAAATTTTGCAGTTTTTATACGACCGCAAAAATTGAAAATTTTTTGGTCGTATATTGGTATCACGTTGGCATCAGCGTCATCGTCGTCGTCCGAATACTTTTGGTTTTCGCACTATAACTTTAGTTCAAGTAAATAGAAATCTATGAAATTTAAACACAAGGTTTATGACCACAAAAGGAAGGTTGGGATTGATTTTGGAAGTTTTTATCCAACAGTTTAGGAATAAGGGGCCAAAAAGGGCCCAAATAAGCATTTTCTCGGTTTTCGCACTTAAATTGGAAAATCATGTGCGGTTCCCAGTTCAGTCGACGTTTCATCATGATCTAATGCGGTGAAAATGGAGGACCAGATATGATTTTAGTTGGATTTACAAATCAATTGTTGTGATTTTCTAGCGGTTAAACAAAATGAACTTCGCAGTCATGAATAATAAAGCTGAAAATAATTTTTGAGATTGTTTGGGAATTTTGGTTAAAAAGGTTGGCAAAGTTAATTTTTATTTTCTTTAACAACCGAAGGTTAGTCAGGCAAATTTAATTATTGATTAAACCAACAAATAAATAAAAAGTGGCCCTAACAGAAGTAAATTTTGCAAAGGAGTATTAACCAAAGTCAATTCTGGCATGTCTTATCATAAAGAAAGATTTTGGCTGCTTTTTGAGAAAAATGCAGGAATAAAGATTTGACATTCACTTTGCAGGTTAGGTTTTGATTTGGACAGTATCATGCAGGTTCACCTTTATTTTTTCTGACTGATATGCCTAGTAGGTTAAGATTTGTTTCTCAGTAAAGAATGATTAAAATTAAAGATATTATAATAACAAAGAATTAAAATAAAATATTTGTCTTTTGACAGAGATCTAGTGGAAGAACTGGTTCCTTATTTAAAAGAAGCAGTGGAGAGAAAACAGGAGAATATTAAAAGAAGAAGAAAAAAGGACATCATTCGTGTACAGCTGGCTCATGTGTTCGAATTGATTGCCTCACAAAAAACATTTGCAATGAGGTAAATTTGTATATAAAAGATTGTATTATATGTTGAATATCATATGTAAGTGAATTGTTTGAGCTGGTTAAAACTATAAACCCACTGCATTTGTAATCACCTGTCCTAAGTCTGGAGCCTGTTGTTCAGTGGTTGTTATACGACCGCAAAAGTTAAAAAAATTTTGGTCGTATATTGGTATCACAAAGTCATTGTCATCGTAGTCAGCGTCGTCCGAAGACGGATTGTTTCTGGATAATAACTTTTGAATAAGTAAAAAGAAATCAATAAAATTTTAACACAATGTTTATAATGATATACATATATGATTTTGGGGGTTATGGTCCCAAGGGTTTAGGAATTATGGGCCCAAAAGGGCCAAAAACAGCATTTTTCTAGTTTCAGGACAAAAAGTTGTGTCTTAGTATTTTAATTGTCCTGATATTGTACCACAATGTTTAATACCATAAGTAGAAGGTTGGGATTTATTTTAAGTGGTTATTGGGCAAACAGTCTAGGAATTAAGGGCCAAAAAGGGGCCAAAAACAAGCAATTTTCTAGTTTCAAAACAATAACGTGTGTGTAACTGTATGGATATCTCTGACATTGTACCACAAGTTTCCATATAACACAGGGAAGGCTGGGAATCAGTTTGGGGTTAATTTTTCCAAAAATATGTAGGAATAAAGGGTGAAAAAAGGGCCAGAAAGAATCATTTTTCTAGTTTCTAAAAACTTATGTTTAAGTGTATGGATCTCTAAAATTTTTTACAAGAAGGTTCAATACCACTTACGGAAGGTTGGGATTGATTTTGGGGGTTATGGTCCTAATAATTTAGGAATTAGGGACCAAAAAGTGGGCCCAAAAATATACATTTTTGTAATTTTCAAACAATTACTTATGTTTAAGTGTATGAATCTCTCTGAAATTAAACCACAAGTTTCCATATTATGAAGGGATGGTTAGTATTGACTTTTGGGAGGTTATCGCTCAAAATGTTTCAGAATTAGGGGCAAAAAAGTGGAAAAACTAGGTATTTCTGGTCAATGGACGGTTAAGACAATTTAAAGGCAGTGTAAGGGAGGTAATTCTAAAACATTTAACAGACAATGTTGGGTATGTTTGGATTTACCTCCCTTACACTACTTGTATATCGTGTATAAAGAAATGTCTGGGTTTGGACTAATTGCAAAAAAAGGGGAGCAGAACATTTTTGAAAAGTTAAAAGCAGAAATATTTAATTGCACAACATTGCGCAATAGATTTGTAAGATCTTGACATTTATTTTGTGTCAGAAACTCATATTATGTAAAAAATTGGATCGCAATCCAAATTCAGAGCTGTATCAAGCTTGAATGTTGTGTCCATACTTGCCCCAACTATTCAGGGGTCGTATAAGCTGCGTCCTGTGGAGTACCTGGTTGTTTGTTGATGTGGTGCATAAAATTTTCTTGTTTTCAGTTTTGTGGAGCCTGTTACTTTTGTTGCAAAAGCTAGACATAGCAATCCTACATTCCGTCGTTGTCATTGTCGTTACTGTCAGTGGCACCAGCGTCCACAAACATTCACTCTAAATATATCCTGGATTTCTACTAAACTTGGACAGAAGCTTGTTTATGATCATAAGCTAGTATCTAGAATTTATTTCCTGTTTTTCTGTTTGTTACTTATAAATGGACTAAGTTTTTCTTCCAGTTAAAATTACATACAGTTTGCATTAATCATTTAATTAAACCATCAAAAGAGAATGGAAAATATTTTTCTGTATTGATGAGTTAAGTTTGATTATTTATGACTTTTTATATCATTTCAAATAATGCTCACCTTTTCCTATAGAGCAATCAAGATCCTTAATGATAATAAGGGATACAATTTGGATACCTACATCATAAAACAATAACTTCTAAAGACCCAGATGTTTTAACTTATGTTTATGTATTTTTAGCTCACCTGAACTGAAAGGTCAAGTGAGCTTTTCTCATCACTTGGCGTCCGTCATCCGGCTTCCGGCGTCCGTAAACTTTTACAAAAATCTTCTCCTCTGAAACTACCAGGCCAAATTTAACCAAACTTGGCCACAATCATCCTTGGGATATCTAGTTTAAAAAATTTGTCCGATGACCTGGCCATCAAACCAAGATGGCTGCCTTGGCTAAAAATAGAACACAGGGGTAAAATGTATGTTTTTGCTTATATCTTTAAAACCAAAGCATTTAGAGCAAATCTGACAGAGATAAAATTGTTGATCAGGTCAAGATCTATCTGCCCTGAAATTTTCAGACAAATCAGACAACATGTTGTTGGGCTGTTGCCCCTGAATTGGTAATTTTAAGGAAATTTTGCAGTTTTTGGTTATTATCTTGAATACTATTATAGATAGAGATAAACTGTAAACAGCAATAATGTTCAGCAAAAAAAGACCTACAAATAAGTCAACATGACCAAAATTGTCAGTCAACTGCTTAAGGAGTTATTGCCCTTTATAGTCAATTTTAACAACTTTTTCATCATTTTTTGTAACTTGTACAAAAATCTTCTTCTCTGAAACTACTGGGCCAAATTTAAACTAACTTGGCCACAATCATAATTGTGGTATATAGTTTAAAAAATGTGTCTGATGACCCCACCTACCAAACAAAATGGTCGACATGGCTAAAATTAGAACATAGTGGTAAAATGCAGTTTTTGCTTTATATCTTTGAAACTAAGACATTTAGGGCAAATCTTTCAAGATTTAAATGTCCATTAGAATAAGATTTATCCCCTCACAAATTTTCAAATGAATACTACAACCAGTTGTCAGGTTGCTGCCCTAAAATTGGTAATTTTAAGAAATTTTGCAGTTTTTGGTTATTATCTTGAATACTATTATAGATAGAGATAAACTGTAAACAGCAATAATGTTCAGCAAAGTATGTTCTACAAATAAGTCAACATTACCAAAATTGTCAGAGAACCCCTTAAGGAGTTATTGTTCTTTATAGTCAATATTTTTTTTCATCATTTTTGTAACTTTTACAAAAATTTTCTTTTCTAAAACTATGGGCCAAATTTAACCAAAATACTAGGGTATCTATTTTAAAAAAGTGTCTAATGACCCCGCCTATTAACCAAGATGGCCGACATCAGTAAATACAGTAACAGGTGAGCGACACAGGCTCTTGAAAGCCTCTAGTTTTTCAGATGTTTAACATTGATTTTATTTTTTCAGTGATTCTGTGATTGACAAGGGAGAGAATTCACTAAACAAAACATTTGTAGAGTATATTGATGGGGCTCGTCAGTATTTAGAGAGTGAGAGTGACAAGGATCTGCCAGTATTACAGGACATTCGTCTTCATTTCAGCAGATTTATCAGACAGCTTATATCTAATACTCCAAGTAAGATAACCTGTTTACAGAGGACTCAATTTATTAATTATGTAATTCAAATTTTTCTTTAGAAGTACATTATTCAAGTATTTAGGTTCACACCTTTTCTTATTGACAGAAATCGTTGATGCTTTTACAAAATAAAAAAAAAAAGGTATGCACAGATTTATTTCCTTGTGTAAAGACTTGGAAATTAGTATATACAGAATTATTACTTAACTGATCAGTCAGTACCTGCCCAATAAAGAATATTTTTCATATAGAATTTTAATTACACATATATAGAGTTTTAATTGTGTGTATTCATGTTACAGGGAATTTGTAATATCACTGAACTGATTAGTGATTTTATAAAATCCCTGATTTTGACTAGTGATTTTACAAAAAATCCTTGAAATAATTAAGATCTTTTTTACAGATTCACTGATTAAATTTAGGGAATTTGTAAAATAAATTAATTCATTTTTATGAAGAATTTCTGTGAAAAGAAAGGCTTCAACAGTAACACTCAAAAAGTTTGAGGTTAATCTAGCCTTTATTAAGTATATATGTGCATACCTCGATAAAGGCCTGCAACTTAGAAAATCAGAAAATTAGTTAACTTAAATACTCTATAAGATATTAAAATTATCTCCCCTTGACCACTGATCCTTTCCTCATGCATTTCAATTATTATTTTATGTTTCTTTAATCACTCTGTAATGTTTATGTCATGTTGTAATTAATGTTATGCCCTTAATGGACCCTTTAATTTGGAAAATTATATAAAAATATTGTATTGTATTAAGTATAATTATTTTGATATGAACGTCACTGATGAGTCTTATGTAGACTAAACGTGCATCTGGCGTAATAAATTATAATCCTGATACCTTTGATAACTCTATATTAATAAGTATGTAGTTTTCATGCACTATGCAACTGACATATGACTCAGGCACATATGTCTTTAGATCAATAACAAACGTACACACAAAAGTTACTTAAAATAATTGAGGGAGAGTGCAACATATGGAACCAGGGATGGAATTTTGGAACATGTTGTCAATGAGCCACAGTCTGAAAGAAGACAAAACAAGCTCTTATCAACACCTTGTTTGAAAGAAATTAAATGTTTATTATAGTTTTTCTGTTATTACTGTAAAAAATAAAACCAATTACAGTCGAACCTCGTGTCGAACTCAGTTGTGTCGAAAACTCAGATGAGTGGAAGTAATTTCTCGGTCCCGGTAAAATTCCCGTTTGATCAATGCATAATTACCTCTGATGAGTCGAACTTGGTTGATTCGAATACTCGGTTAAGTCGAGTACATTTTATAGTCATGTCGAAGTAAAATAATGTAAATTGACCCCGATGTCTCGAACTTCGAAAGTAAGAATTTTCGAAAGATGCAGACCTAATCATAAAAATTCAAATCGGTAGTATTTCTTATGTCAACTAATCATTTTCAAAAGAGATTAAAGCTGAGTAAACATACTTGTTTGTATAACAGTTAAAATGACATGTTTATGGTGACTGCTAATTAACAACTTTGTTGATCGTTCAAGCGGAATGTTAGTGTGTTGAACATTTTTCACCTGATATAAAACGAAACGAATTTAATTGAACCAAGTCGAAATAAAATGAATCGTTAGATTTAAAACTCATTAATTACCATAAATAAAAGAATTAGGACAGTTATAATAAATTCATGATAATTTAATGTTAGCAGACGACCTCATCAGAGACAGTTCAGAACTTATTTCGTTCCGCAAGGGATTTCATAATTTATAGCAACTGACCTTTGTTAATATTTGTGTCGACTATTGATTTTATGTGTGCATGATTTGTATCTGTACTTGTGCTTTTAATTTTTACGAAGGACCAAAAATGGAGATTGAATACACAATCATACTGTGTCTTATCGAGAATTAAAAAAAGGCGCACTATTCATTGTAAATTGTTAACACAAATCTCATACCGTATTTCATGCATTCAAAATTTATGACGACACACTCCACCTCGGATGAGTCGAACCTCGGATGAGTCGAATACTTTGGTCCGGTCCCTTCGACTTCGACACGACGAGGTTTGACTGTATATCAAATTTTTAAAATCAAATATAAAAACGGAGCATTAGGTTGATTACTGTCATAAGAAAAGAAAAATTACATATGCAAGGAATAAGAAATTGAGTGGGTTCCAGGAGTGGCTAATATTACATGCATATCAGATTATGAAAATTGATATATAAAAAGCAAATAAGTGTTGTTTTATTAACTTGCTGCCTACAAAATAACTAGCTTTATTTTCAGGGATTTTACAAAACCACTAAAACTGTTAGTGATTTTACAAAAACACTGATTAGTCCAGTGATTTTACAAAATCCCTGGTTTTTCAAATTCCCTGTAACATATATACACAGAATTTTATTATACCCCAAGCAACGAAGTTGCGTTGGGTATGTAGTTGTCGTCGTTGTCCTAATACTTTTGGTTTTCACACTATAACTTTAGTCGAAGTAAATAGAAATGTATGAAATTTGAACACAAGGTTTATGACCATAAAAGGAAGGTTGGGATTGATTTTGGAAGTTTTGGTCCTAACAGTTTAGGAATAAGGGGCCAAAAAGGGCCCAAATAAGCATTATTCTTGGTTTTCGCACAATAACTTTAGTATAAGTAAAAAGAAATCAATGAAATTTAAACACAAGGTATATGACAACAAAAGGAAGGTTGGGATTGATTTTGGGAATTGAGGTCCCAATAGTTTAGGAATTAGGGACCAAAAAGGGGCCTAAATAAGCATTTTTCTTGGTTTTTGCACCATAACTTTAGTTTAAGTAAATAGAAATCTATGAAATTTTGACACAAGGTTTATGACCACAAAGGAAGGTTGGGATTGATTTTGGGACTTTTTGTTCCAACAGTTAAGGAATTGGGGACCAAAAAAGGGCCCAAATAAATATTATTTTTGGTTTTCGCACAATAACTTTAGTATAAGTAAAAAGAAATCAATGAAATTTAAACACAAGGTATATGACAATAAAAGGAAGGTTGGGATTGATTTTGGGAATTGAGGTCCCAATAGTTTAGGAATTAGGGACCAAAAAGGGGCCTAAATAAGCATTTTTCTTGGTTTTTGCACCATAACTTTAGTTTAAGTAAATAGAAATCTATGAAATTTTGACACAAGGTTTATGACCACAAAGGAAGGTTGGGATTGATTTTGGGAGTTTTTGTTCCAACAGTTAAGGAATTAGGGACCAAAAAAAGGGCCCAAATAAGCATTATTCTTGGTTTTCGCACAATAACTTTAGTATAAGTAAATAGAAATCTATGAAATCTAAATACAAGGTTTTTGACCATAAAAGGAAGGTTGGGATTGATTTTGGGAGTTTTGGTCCCAACAGTTTAGGAATAAGGGACCCAAAGGGTCCAAAATTAAACTTTGTTTGATTTTAACAAAAATTGAATCCTTGGGGTTCTTTGATATGCTGAATTTAAAAATGAACTTGGATTTTTTATTATTGGCCCAGTTTTCAAGTTGGTCCAAATCGGGGTCCAAAATTAAACTTTGTTTGATTTCATTAAAAATTGAATAAATGGGGTTCTTTGATATGCCAAATCTAACTGTGTATGTAGATTCTTAATTTTTGGTCCCGTTTTCAAATTTGTCTACATTAAGGTTGAAAGGGTCCAAAATTAAACTAAGTTTGATTTTAACAAAAATTTAATTCTTGGGGTTCTTTGATATACTGAATCTAAACATGTACTTAGATTTTTGATTATTAGCCCAGTTTTCAAGTTGGTCCAAATCAGGATCCAAAATTATTATATTAAGTATTGTGCAATAGCAAGAAATTTTCAGTTGCACAGTATTCAGCAATAGCAAGAAATCTTCAATTGCACAGTATTGTGCAATAGCAAGAAATTTTCAATTGCACAGTATTGCACAATAGCAAGAAATCTTCAATTGCACAATATTGTGCAATAGCAAGTATTTCAATTGCACAGTATTGCACAATAGCAAGAAATATCTAATTGCACAATATTGTGCAATAGTAAGAAATTTTCAATTGGAGTTATCTTTCTTTGAACAGAATAGTAGTTGAATCAACTTAAATCATTGTTTTACACAATATACAAACTCCATTAGAAATTTGAATTGAGATCAGTTTTGGAATACGGGAAAGGAGGATGTGAAAAAAAAATTGGGGGGAGGGGGGGGAGGGGGGTGTTCAACTTTTCTCATTTCAGATTTCATAAAAAAAAAAAAAAAAAATCTTTAACCATTTTTTTGAGAGGATTAATATTCAACAGCATAGTGAATTGCTCAAAGGAAAATAAAGTATTTTAAGTTCATTAGACCACATTCATTCTGTGTCAGAAACCTATGCTGTGTCAACTATTTAATCACAATCCAAATTTAGAGCTGAATCCAGCTTGCATGTTGTGTCCATACTTGCCCCAACTGTTCAGGGTTCAACCCTGTGGTCGTATAAAGCTGCACCCTGCAGAGCATCTGGTTGGCTTATATTTCAAAAACCAAAGCAGTCAGAGCAAATCTCATATGGGGTAAAAAGTGTTCATAAGGTAATGTTCTTTCACCTCTGAAATTTTCAGATGAACCTAATAACCCATAGAGGAGAAGATTTTTTAAAGTTAGAAAATGGGTTGCTGCCACTAAATTGGTAATTTGAAGGATATTTTGCAGTTTTTGGTTATTATCTTGAATAGTAATTATGATAAAGATAAGCTGTAAGCAGTAAATATGTTCAGCAAAGTAAGATCTACAAATAAGTTCATAAAACCAAATTGTAAATTGACCTCGTAAAGAGTTATTACCCTTTAAAGACAATTTTACACAATTTGTTTATTACGTTTTCTAACTTTAAAAAATCTTCTCCTCTAAAACTACTGAACCAATTCCAACCAAATTGAAAGAAGTATGACAAAAAACTGCGTTTTGAAACACTTATTAATATACATTGAACCAAAAAACTAACTACGATGAAATTGGACACTTACACTCTTAAACAAAAGATAAATGCAAAAAAATCAAGGTTCAAGGTGAGTGATTCAAGGCTCTTGAGAGCCTCTTGTTTGTTCCATGGTCTATTGCACTGTAAATTATTGTTCTATTGCACCAGTGTGTAGTCTATTGCACTGACCTGTTATGACCTCTTATTCTGAAATCTGATTAGTTGAAAGGTATTCATGTTGTCCAATCAAATTGGGACTTTAAAATGTTAGAATATTTAATATGTTGACTTCAATGATTTATTCTGATTTCATGTCCGTTTTATTGAATTTCTTAAGTATTGGTTGTACATGTATGCTTAATACAGTTGTTACTTTCATGTGTTTTATTTCTAAGAATTTGTTAGAACTGACTCAGTATATATTAGGTAATAAAACAGTTATTGAATGTGTAACTGTGCAATAGATCAAAATATATTTCTCTCGGTATGAAGATCAGCTCAGGAAACTATTGACAAGTCCAATAGTTCTACACTTGAAAAAATAGTGGAAATATTGTGTAGTTATTTTATTTAAGAATTGAATGCTTCTTTTTGTAACTTCATTGGGGTGTAAAAACGTTGGCTGAAGTATATTTTGTATGAAGCGCGGAAGCGCTTCATACTAAATATATGCGCACGGTCAACGCTTTTACAACCCTATGAAGTTACAAAAAGAAGCATTCAATACTTATAATTACTTTTTTTTAGCAATGATTATGAAAACACGAACTTTATTATTGTTTTATTTAATTCACCTGTGCACTTTATTGTGGGACCATGTGTTATCATGAATGAAAAGTTTTATTGAGCAATGCTTACAGAATAACATGTGATGTGCAGTTAGCCAATCAGAATAAAGTGTCATAATGAAACATACATCTAATGTAATTATATAGAAAATGATAACTGAGGTATAATAAATATATATAACTCATTTAATTTTAGTGGAATACAAAAGAAGTTTACTAACCAGAGATTTGAGATACAGTCTGTTTCATCTCTTTGCTAATTGGAGTGGGAAGTTCAGCCATACTATAGGGGATACTGTAGATAGGCGGTAAGTTCAGCCTTACTATAGGGGATACTATAGATAGGCGGTAAGTTCAGCCATACTATAGGGGATACTATAGATAGGCAGTTAGTTCAGCCTTACTATTGGGGATACTGTAGATAGGCGGTAAGTTCAGCCTTACTATTGGGGATACTGGAGATAGGCGGCAAGTTCAGCCATACTATTCGGGATACTATAGATAGGTGGTAAGTTCAGCCTTACTATTGGGGATGCTGTAGATAGGCGGTAAGTTCAGCCATACTATAGGGGATACTATAGATAGGCAGTTAGTTCAGCCATACTATTGGGGATACTGTAGATAGGCGGTAAGTTCAGCCTTACTATTGGGGATACTATAGATAGGTGGTAAGTTCAGCCTTACTATTGGGGATGCTGTAGATAGGCGGTAAGTTCAGCCATACTATAGGGGATACTATAGATAGGCAGTTAGTTCAGCCATACTATTGGGAATGCTGTAGATAGGCGGTAAGTTCAGCCATACTATAGGGGATACTATAGATAGGCAGTTAGTTCAGCCATACTATTGGGAATGCTGTAGATAGGCGGTAAGTTCAGCCATACTATAGGGGATGCTGTAGATAGGCAGTTAGTTCAGCCATACTATTGGGGATACTATATATAGGTGGTAAGTTCAGCCATACTATAGGGGATACTATAGATAGGTGGTAAGTTCAGCCTTACTATAGGGGATACTATAGATAGGTGGTAAGTTCAGCCATACTATTGGGGATGCTGTAGATAGGCGGTAAGTTCAGCCATACTATTGGGGATACTATAGATAGGCAGTAAGTTCAGCCATACTATAGGGGATACTATAGATAGGCGGTAAGTTCAGCCATACTATAGGGGATACTATAGATAGGTGGTAAGTTCAGCCTTACTATAGGGGATACTATAGATAGGTGGTAAGTTCAGCCATACTATAGGGGATACTATAGATAGGCAGTTAGTTCAGCCTTACTATTGGGGATACTGTAGATAGGCGGTAAGTTCAGCCTTACTATTGGGGATACTGTAGATAGGCGGTAAGTTCAGCCATACTATTGGGGATACTATAGATAGGTGGTAAGTTCAGCCTTACTATTGGGGATACTGTAGATAGGCGGTAAGTTCAGCCTTACTATAGGGAATGCTGTAGATAGGCGGTAAGTTCAGCCATACTATAGGGGATGCTGTAGATAGGCGGTAAGTTCAGCCATACTATTGGGGATACTATAGATAGGCGGTAAGTTCAGCCTTACTATTGGGGATGCTGTAGATAGGTGGTAAGTTCAGCCATACTATTGGGGATGCTGTAGATAGGTGGTAAGTTCAGCCTTACTATTGGGGATACTGTAGATAGGCGGTAAGTTCAGCCTTACTATAGGGAATGCTGTAGATAGGCGGTAAGTTCAGCCATACTATAGGGGATGCTGTAGATAGGCGGTAAGTTCAGCCATACTATTGGGGATACTATAGATAGGCGGTAAGTTCAGCCTTACTATTGGGGATGCTGTAGATAGGTGGTAAGTTCAGCCATACTATTGGGGATGCTGTAGATAGGTGGTAAGTTCAGCCATACTATAGGGGATGCTGTAGATAGGCGGTAAGTTCAGCCATACAATTGGGGATACTATAGATAGGCGGTAAGTTCAGCCTTACTATTGGAAATATTATAGATAGGTGGTAAGTTCAGCCTTACTATTGGGGATACTATAGATAGGTGGTAAGTTCAGCCATACTATTGGGGATACTATAGATAGGTGGTAAGTTCAGCCATACTATTGGGGATACTATAGATAGGTGGTAAGTTCAGCCATACTATTGGTGATACTATAGATAGGCGGTAAGTTCAGCCATACTATAGGGGATACTATAGATAGGCGGTAAGTTCAGCCATACTATTGGGGATACTATAGATAGGCGGTAAGTTCAGCCATACTATTGGGGATACTATAGATAGGCGGTAAGTTCAGCCTTACTATAGGGGATGCTGTAGATAGGCGGTAAGTTCAGCCATACTATAGGGGATACTATAGATAGGCGGTAAGTTCAGCCATACTATTGGGGATACTATAGATAGGCGGTAAGTTCAGCCATACTATAGGGGATACTATAGATAGGCGGTAAGTTCAGCCATACTATAGGGGATACTATAGATAGGCAGTAAGTTCAGCCATACTATAGGGGATACTATAGATAGGCGGTAAGTTCAGCCATACTATTGGGGATACTATAGATAGGCAGTTAGTTCAGCCATACTATAGGGGATACTATAGATAGGTGGTAAGTTCAGCCATACTATTGGGGATACTATAGATAGGCGGTAAGTTCAGCCATACTATAGGGGATACTATAGATAGGCGGTAAGTTCAGCCATACTATTGGGGATACTATAGATAGGCAGTAAGTTCAGCCTTACTATAGGGGATACTATAGATAGGCGGTAAGTTCAGCCTTACTATAGGGGATACTTAAGATAGGCATTAAATACTATCATGTCTTTGTTTTTCTTGTAAGTACTATCATGTGTTTGTTTCTAGTAAGTACTTTCATGGGTTTGTTTCTTGTAAGTACTATGTGTTTGTTTCTTGTAAGTACTATTATGTGTTTGTTTCTTGTAAGTACTATTATGAGTTTGTTTCTTGTAAGTACTTTTCAGGTTTTGTTTCTTGTTAGTACTATCATGTGTTTGTTTTCTGTAAGTTCTTTCATGCCTTTGTTTCTTGTTAGTACTTTCGTGGGTATGTTTCTTGTAAGTACTATCGTGTTTGTTTCTTGTAAGTACTTTCATCATGTGTTTGTTTCTTGTGAGTACTATCATGTGTGTGTTTCTTGTAAGTACTTTCATGGGTTTGTTTCTTGTAAGTACTTTCATTTGTTTGTTTCTAGTAAGTACTATCATGCTTTTGTTTCTTGTAAGTACTATGTGTTTGTTTCTTGTAAGTACTTTCACAGGTTTGTTTCTTGTAAGTACTATCATGTCTCTGTTTCTTGTAAGTACTATCATGTCTTTGTTTCTTGTAAGTACTTTCATCATGTGTTTGTTTCCTGTAAGTACTATCATGTGTTTGTTTTTTATAAGTACTTGCGCAGGTTTGTTTCTTGTAAGTACTATCATGGGTTTGGTCTTGTAAGTACTATCATGTGTTTGTTTCTTGTAAGTACTATCATGTGTTTGTTTTTTATAAGTACTTGCGCAGGTTTGTTTCTTGTAAGTACTATCATGGGTTTGGTTCTTGTAAGTACTATCATGTGTTTGTTTCTTGTAAGTACTATCATGCCTTTGTTTCTTGTAAGTACTATCATGTGTTTGTTTCTTGTAAGTACTATCATGCCTTTGTTTCTTGTAAGTACTTTCATATGTTTGTTTCTTGTAGTACTATCATGTGTTTGTTTCTTGTAAGTACTATCATGTGTTTGTTTCTTGTGTGTTTGTTTCTTGTAAGTACTATCATGGGTTCGTTTCTTGTAAGTACTATGATGTGTTCGTTTCTTGCAAGTACTTTCGTGGGTATGTTTCTTGTAAGTACTATCATGTGTTTGTTTCTTGTAAGTACTATCATGTGTTTGTTTCTTGTAAGTACTATGATGTGTTCGTTTCTTGTAAGTACTTTTGTGGGTATGTTTCTTGTAAGTGCTATTATGTCTTTGTTTCTTGTAAGTACTATCATAGGTTTGTTTTTTGTAAGTACTATGATGTCTTTGTTTCTTGTAAGTACTTTCACGGGTTTGTTTCTTGTAAGTACTATCATGTTTGTTTCTTGTAAGTACTATCATGTGTTTGTATTTTGTAAGTACTATCATGGGTTCGTTTCTTGTAAGTACTATCATGTGTTTGTTTCTTGTAAGTACTATCATGTGTTTGTTTCTTGTAAGTACTATCATGTGTTTGTATCTTGTATGTACTATCATGTGTATGTTTCTTGTAAGTACTATTATGTGTTTGTTTCTTGTAAGTACTATCATGTGTTTGTTTCTTGTAAGTACTATTATGTGTTTGTTTCTTGTAAGTACTATCATGTGTTTGTTTCTTGTAAGTACTTTTGTGGGTTGTTTCTAGTAAGTACTATGATGTGTTTGTTTCTTGTAAGTACTTTCGTGGGTATGTTTCTTGTAAGTACTATCATGTGTTTGTATCTTGTATGTACTATCATGTGTTTGTTTCTTGTAAGTACTATCATGTGTTTGTTTCTTTTAAGTACTATCATGGGTTTGTTTCTTGTAATTACTATCATGTGTTTGTTTCTTGTAAGTACTATCATGGGTTTGTTTCTTGTAAGTACTATTATGTGTTTGTTTCTTGTAAGTACTATCATGTGTTTGTTTCTTGTAAGTACTATCATGTGTTTGTTTCTTGTAAGTACTATCATGTGTTTGTTTCTTGTAAGTACTATTATGTGTTTGTTTCTTGTAAGTACTATCATGTCTTTGTTTCTTGTAAGTACTTTCTTGGGTATGCTTCTTGTAAGTACTATCATGGGTTGCTTCTTGTACTTTCGCAGGTTTGTTTCTTATAAGTACTATCATGGGTTTGTTTTCTGTTAGTTTTTTCATTGGTTTTGTTTCTTAGTTCTTTCATGTGTTGGTTTCTTGTGAGTACTATCATTGGTTTGATTCTTGTTGTTGTTAGTACTATCCTGATGTTGTTTCTTAACAGATTTAAAAAAAAAATATGTGACCAACGTCTCTGACAAGTTTTAAAAAACCAGTGTTGATTATCTTTAAAAATTCTAATCTTTATAAATCAAGTGTTGTGTAAGTTATACTAATTTCCTTTTTCTGATCTTTATGATGTCAAGTGTTGTGTAAGTTATAATAATTTCCTATATCTGATCTTTATGATGTCAAGTGTTGTGTAAGTTATAATAATTTCCTATATCTGATCTTTATGATGTCAAGTGTTGTGTAAGTTATAATAATTTCCTATATCTAATCTTCATTATGTCAAGTGTTGTGTAAGTTATAATAATTTCCTATATCTAATCTTTATTATGTCAAGTGTTGTGTAAGTTATAATAATTTCCTATATCTGATCTTCATTATGTCAAGTGTTGTGTAAGTTATAATAATTTCCTATATCTGATCTTTATGAAGGTTATTTATTTGATATATTCTCCATATTTGTTTGTTTTGTAGGCCTGCTAAAGACGAAAGTTGTACAGAATTAGAACTATCAGCTGTACGAGCCATGTCTGCTGTTCTATGTTGTGGTCCTGTATTTGACACCAATGGCCTCAATGATGATGGGTATATCTATCAGTGGTTGGATATGTTACTTAGTTCCCATGATGACAGAGTAGGTACTTCTAAATAGGATTTATTATGTGATGGATTATTAACACATTATATATTTGTAATGTTATATCAAGTCTTTTACTAATTGAGGGGCATGTGATACTAAATTTTTAGAGGTATTTTAAAATTTTTATGGCCCCCCAACAAAGTTGTCAGTGCCATATAGTTTTACCCTTGTCCGATATTCCGAAATTCCGTAATTTCGTAATTCCGTCATTCTGTCATTCCACAACAAACCATTATACAGAGTTTTTTTCTAAACGCCTTCAGATATTGGGCTGATTTTTGGTTGGTGAGTTAACCAATATGAGTTACAGATCAAGATTAAGTTTCATTCCGCTCCGCTAATTTTTGCTGAAATTACGGGCTTTGGACTGTGATAAATTATTGAAAATCACAGTTATACAGATTTTTTTACTATACGCTTCCAGATTTTGAGCTGATTTTTGATATGTGAGACTAACATCGTGTTTGTGTCCACATGTGTTGTTGAAATTTAAGATTTTTCAACTTTTTGGGACAGGGCTATTCGTGTCACTTTGACATATCTAGTTTTTTTTATAAAATTGACCTAATGATTTAATTAACAAATGATAATGTTAAAGCTGCTTGACTAAGGAGGAGTTTGACATAAATTGATTTTTGTATTGACTGTGTGTGATAATGATAGGAATAGAGATGATGATGAGGTCAGGGATGAATCACAGTGTAAATGTTTTGTTTATAAAGTAAATGGTGGATCAAATATTTTCATCTCATGGAATTCATCGGTGAAAATACTATCTATTGATGATACTTCTGTTTAAGAAACCACAATAAAACAGTGTATGGTTATCATCAAATATGTTGTAGGTCAATTTTTTCAGAAAATTCCTTTTTTGCAACAAATTAAAAAATGCAACTCATATGCCAAAGTTCATTTCAAAACTTGCATGTACATGAAATGAAATTTCAAAGACAAATATTTTTGATATTGAACTGTATGTTCATAGATGACTAATCTGCCTTTTGACACCCCTCAGATCAAGGAAGAGGTAAGACTAGCTATGTATGGTGTGCATTCAATGTCTTTATTAGCTATTGCATTAGAATATGCTTGTCATCAACACCACATCAGTTAACATTAGAAATAATTTTGTTATTTGTTATGTTAACAACTAATTATTGCTAAATTTCAGTATTATTTCTTTATTGAATGCATATTACGGAAATTGACACAATTTGCACACCATACCTTTTTGCATGTTCATTTGTATTTTTAGTATTTTTTTCAGTTTGCTAGTGCTTTCTTACTTTGCCTCTCTTGACTATGTTCTTTGTGATACTTTAAGTGTGTTTATAAAAATATTTGATTAAAGGCCAAATTTAGAATTGTAACATTTTATATTGTTATCCATCTGTCTTTCTTGAGTAATGACAAGATTCCAATAATATCCTGTATTAATACTGCAAATATAAATAAACTCTACAAGAATAATAAGATAGGAAAGATTTGATCGAGAAATTTATTTGTAATTTTTAATTTTTTTAATTTTTAGCTCACCTGGCCCGAAGGGCCAAGTGAGCTTTTCCCATCACTTTGTGTCTGTCGTCCGTCGTCATTAACTTTTACAAAAATCTTCTCCTCTGAAACTAATGGGCCAAATTAAATCAAACTTGGCCACAATCATCATTGGGGTATCTAGTTTAAAAAATGTGTCCGATGACCCGCCCAACCAACCAAGATGGCCGCCATGGCTAAAAATAGAATAGGGTAAAATGCAGTTTTTGGCTTATAACTCAAAAACCAAAGCTTTTAGAGCAAATCTGACGTGGGTAAAATTGTTTATTAGGTCAAGATCTATCTGCCCTGAAATTTTCAGATGAATCGGACAACCCGTTGTTGGGTTGCTGTCTCTGAATTGGTTATTTAAAGGAAATTTTGCTGTTTGGTTATCTTGAATATTATTATAGATAGAGATAAACTGTTAACAGCAATAATGTTCAGCAAAGTAATATTTACAAATAAGTCAACATGACCGAAATGGTCAATTGACCCTCTAAGGAGTTATTGTCCTTTATAATCAATTTTTCATAAAATTTGTAAATTTTTATTAACATTTTCCACTGAAACTACTGGGCTAAGTTCAATATTGATAGAGATAATTGTAAGCAGCAAGACTGTTAAGTAAAGTAAGATGTACAAACACATCACCATCACCAAAACACAATTTTGTCATGACCCTATCTGCTTCCTTTGTTTAATATTCACATAGACCAAGGTGAGCGACACAGGATCTTTAGAGCCTCTAGTTTGAATTTAGTACCGGTATATGTCGTTATTTGAGAAAACAATGTGAAGATTTTTTTGCAGTCTTTTTTGTATGAATGCTGCAAAAATAAGTATCTTAGTCTTTATTTATGTAAACAATGAATACAATATTTGGGACTTGTTATCTTTGTGAAAAAGAACTGACTTAAGAGAAGAGATATGATTGATAATGAGAAAAATATCTACCAACACACAATGTCAACCACTACAGATTATCATATGTCCTTTAACAACCTTACTTTAATTCTAGCTTATAAAGGATCCAGATAGCAAAAATTGAATAATTAGAAAAGAAAACAAAGGTCTTATTTATGCTTATATCTACTGATCTACAGGCTCATTGTTTAGGACAGGCACAAAAAGAATAAACATGTTTGCGAGTGTTCAACACTTCCCCTATCCTAGGACAGTGGTGTCATGGGTGTATCAGTTCAACATCAGAAAAACTGTTCAAATTTGTAGAAAAGGGATTGACTCATCTGATCAGCATAGCACTTAAAGTCAGATCAAAGCCAACTTTCTGCAGATGTCAATTTAGTCCCAGCGTTTATATATACACAGTTCTATCAACCAGTATCTTTGGACTTGATCACATCCTCAGAGGACATTCTCTTTAATCAACCAAAAAAATTATATATAAATATTTCAATTATAATATTTTTAAACCATCTTTTTTTAAGTAAGCATAAATCTTGGTATAAAACATTTGAAAAGATGAAAAATGTAGCAATCTTAAATAGCAATGGTATGAAATACAATACTGTGTTTATGCAATTGATAATGATTCTCTCACACTATTGTCAGCAATTTGATGTCCCTGCCGTAAGAATTGAGTGTTACCTTTGTCTCTTTCCAACCCTCTTTCCATCATGTCTGTCCCCAAAGTTTGTTTCCGTTCTCTCCTTTAGCTTGCCTCAACAAAATGTTATGGAACTTATTCACATTGCTTGTTACCACATAACTGAGATGGAGATCAAAATTGGGAGGGATGGCTTTTACTGTTTATGAGTTATGCCCCTTTATAAACATAAAAAATGATATTTTTTTTATTTTTGTTCTCTAACTTGAGTATGCCTCAACCAATTTGTTTTGAAATTTATACACAATGCTTATTACCACAAAACACAGATCAAGTTAGAAATTGGTTGGCATCACTTTTACAGATATTGAGTTATGCCGCTTTTAAAATGAATCTCTTACTTTAGTTTGCATCAGTCAAATGTTATGAATCTTATACTCAATACTTATAATCTAAAAATTGTCATAACTACATGAATCCTGCATCTGTATATGGAAGTTGACTCATGCATATTTACAAGGGGGGTGACATTCTTCATCTATTGTTTTTGTTTTTGAATGTCAATATGAAATCGTTTAATGTGAAAATTTGTCAGATGTTACTTTGAGGGAAGACTTTATCCATTAATTTTGATAGCAAAGCAGACGAGTTTGTTTGATGAAAAATTGGAAAGTGTATTTATTTGACTGTTTTTCAAATAGTTTTACTGGTAGATTATGTAGTATTACATATATATATAGTCTGTTTGGATGATCATATTGCACCATTATTTTATTTCTTACTTTATGTCTCATTGATATTTTTTGTATATCTAAATATATAACCTGCATGATACCTCATTTGTCTTTTAAGAGACAAATCTTTGTGCAAATGATGATAAACTATCATTTTATTCTGATCATATATATATATATATATAATATATAAGAGAGCCCAGGTGGTCGCGTGGTCTAGCGGGGGGCTGCAGTGCATGCGATTTGGTGTCACGATATCACAGTAGCATGGGTTCAAATCCCGGCGAGGGAAGAACCATAAATTTGCGAAAGCAAATTTACAGATCTAACATTGTTGGGTTGATGTTTAGACGAGTTGTATATAATATATATCATATATATAACTTGTCTAAACATCAACCGAACAATGTTAGATCTGTTAATTTGCTTTCCCAAATTTTTTGTTCTTCCCTCACCGGGATTCGAACCCATGCTACTGAGATATCATGACACCAAATTGCCTGCACTATAGCCGTCCTGCTAGACCATGCGACCACCTGGCCTTGAAGGCATAAAACTTAACTCAGTGCTCAGAGCACAAAAATCATGCTCGAAACATGAAATCCAGCAATTTGATTGGTTGATTTTCGAGTCTGAATACAAAAATCATGGTCAAAAGTTTATTGACCGTGATGCCAGGGCTTCTAAAATGAAGCTTTTGGTGGCTGTGTGTTACCTTTCCACGTAAGTTTTAATCTAGCGTCGTACTACAGTACATGATATATAGGGAATGAAGATGTTATTTCAGATCAGCTAAATTATCTATAGTAAAGAAGTAAAGGATCCTACAAATTAATAAGTACGTCTGAGCCAGTGACAACTCTACAACAGATTTATCTATCGGATATATAAATTCTGTCCTTAATAATTATAAAAATAAGGAGATGTGGAATAATTATAAAAATAAGGAGATGTGGTATTATTATGAAAACAAGGAGATGTGGTATAATTATGAAAATAAGGAGATGTGGTATAATTATGAAAATAAGGAGATGTGGTATAATTATGAAAATAAGGAGATGTGGTATAATTATGAAAAAAAGGAGATGTGGTATAATTATGAAAATAAGGAGATGTGGTATAATTATGAGAGAATAAGGAGATGTGGTATAATTATGAAAATAAGGAGATGTGGTATAATTATAAAAAAAAGGAGATGTGGTATAATTATGAAAATAAGGAGATGTTGTATAATTATAAGAATAAGGAGATGTGGTATAATTGACAATGAAACAACTATCAATCAAAGTTCAAAATGAAGAGGACGTATGCATTTATAGGCATTTGTTTTGCCTTCAACAATGAGTAAAAAACAAAACTGTATGGTTGGCTATAAAAGGCCCCTACAAGAAAAATATTAAACAAGTCAATTGAGAAAACTAAACCCTGAAGTTTTAACAAAACAGTTTACGGAAAACAAATATGTCTAAAATGAACCAACGACAACCACTGAACTTCAAGTTCCTGACTTGGTTCAGGCACAAAAACAATTTGGTGGGGTTATATAAACATGTTTGTGAGTGCTCAACCTTCACCTAACCGGGGACAGTTGCTTAACAGTACAAAAACAGTGCATGTATAATAAGAAAGACGTCTAAACTGTATAAATTTGTATTGATGACTGAAGTACAAGATAATGTCATAAGTAAACGACGTTCGATATACAATAGTGCTGTGTTATGTTAACTTATTTTTCTGTGCATACAGGTACATGTATATAGGTATTTTCTCAATGATGTTATCAAATTTAAAAATAAGGAGATGTGTTGTGATGTCCAATGAGATAGATAATCAACCCGTATGGAACGCCATGCCTTATGTTGATGATCAGCATTATATGCAGTGGTCACAACATTATATGCAGTGCTCACAAAATTATATGCTGTGCTCACAACATTATATGCAGTGCTCAAATCATTATATGCATTGCTCACAACATTATATGCAATGCTCACAACATTATATGAAGTGCTCACAACATTATATGCAGTGATCCCAACATTATACGCAGTTGTCGGGACATTATATGCAGTGGTCACAACATTATACGTTTTTTGTTGATGAAGGTGATGATCAGTGATGATGATGTTTGATGTATGTGATGGTGGTTCAGATTCGGTAAACTTCAGTTTTTTTTAGCAGAAATTACAGAATCCGTTATTGGCAATGCCCAGGAAACAACATTGAAACAGTTATTAAAGTCATGTTATCATTAAGGCAGTATACAATATTTAAAACTGATTGAAATAAGGAAATTAAAAAGAATGATCAATTTACTACAAATTTATTCCACACCAGGGCATTTTAAACTTATTTTGATAATCAGTTTCACCATATTCACAACTTAATATGTATATACTTTAAGTATTTAATTAATTCAGTTGCCGAGGGCAGCTAGATACGACTTCAGAGGTCAAACCCTGAACCATTCGGACAAAAATGATCACAATATTCACGCTTGATACAGGTCTGAATTTCGATTGGAATTAAATATTTAACACATAATAGGTTTCTGACACAGAATAATTGTAGACAAAGAACTTAGAATTAGTTATATAATTTGGACTAGTTATTTAGCTTACCAGGCCTGAAGGGCCAAGTGTGCTTTTCTAATAAATCCATCATCCAAGATGACCGCCAGCAGGGGACTTAGTTTAACATAAGATCCATGTAATACATACAAATAAAATTGAGAATGGAAATGGGAAATGTGTCAAAGAGACAACAACCCGACCATAGGACATACAACAGCAGAAGGTCACCAACAGGTCTTCAATGCAGCGAGAAATTCCCGCACCAGGAGGCGTCCTTCAGCTGGCTCCTAAACAAATTTTATATATCTTGTAGCTAGTGCCCCTTTTTAAAAGTATCTGTTAAGAGTTTTATCTTTCTTATATGATTTCAAAAATCCAAGTAGAGTCAGGTGAGCAACACAGGCTCTTGAGAGCCTCTAGTTTGTGTTTGCACTATGCTGTTTCGAAATGCCCACCCCCTCCCAAAAATGAAAAAAAAATACCTTCCTCTTTTTTTTTATTTTGTGCGATACACACAAACATTGCATATTGATCACAAACTGAAAAAGAAAAAAAAATATGTATCACCTAATTTTTTGACAAAAAAAAAATTTATGAAGAAATTTTCTTTTTTATTTCTGAAATCTGATATGAGAAACAATTTTCTTTACACATAATTTTTAAGCAGTTTAAAGGAGGTAATCAAACATTATGTTTGGATTACCTCAATGTATTTGGATAACCTTCCTGACACTGGTTTCAAGTCTTAATTGGCCATTAACCAAGAAACCCTTGTTTTTCCTTCTTTTTTGCCTCTAATTCCTAAACAGTTTGGTTGAACTCAATCCTAACCATCCCGTTATGGTATAGAAACTTGTGGTATAATTTCAGAGAGATCCATACACTTACACACAAGTTAATGTCTGTAAACTACAAAAATGTATATTTGGGTCCCCTTTTTTGCCCCTTTTTCATAAACAGTTGAAACCATTACCCCCAAAATCAATCCCAACCTTTATTAGTGGTTGTAAACCTTGTGTTTTATTGATTTCTATTTACTATACAATAGTTATTATCCGGAAACCATCTGTCTTCTAATGACACTGACAACGACAAAGTGATAGCAATATACGACCAATTTTGTTTTATTATTTTCTACGGTTGTATTAAAACATATTTATTTAAACACATATATAATTGTACAGTTCTGATCATTTAATTCTAAATAAATATCTTCAGATTACTTGGGACTGCAATTTAGATATGTTATGACCCAGTATTTTTCAAGGAGAACCAAATATCTATCAGAAGTATACTGTTCATTGCATTTTTTTTTTATTAATGTTATTCGAAATAGAATTTTGCTTAGACATACAATTTTGAATCTTATTTTAAAAAGGCATATAGCACAGCAATTTTTAGTGCAAAAGAACTACATGTATTTCATGAATTTTAATCCTTTAAAGTATATAATTCGGACTATGCTATACATAAAAGCCAAATAAGTTTTGACAATTTTCCATATTTTACCCTGTGAGTGATCCATATACAGGAAAAAGAAGCCCACAGAAACAATCAAGATCCATCGTCAAAAGTAACTTTCCAAATAACGAAAAATATTCAGAAATGAAATTTTCAACCTCTTACATTGATCCTAACATGGGATATGGAAAAAAATTGTTAGCAGAAATAACAGAAATCCCTAGACTATAGACAAGCTTGTATGTGAGAAGAATTAAAGTGCCAATAACAACAACGAGAAGAATTGACAGTAAAACAATACTAGTAGTTCTCCATTAATATGATTATATTACAATACAGTAAAACAATACTAGTAGTTCTCCATTAATATGATTATATTACAATTATATATTGACATAATAACAAGTGTCCATTTTTTTTTGTGCTTCTGTTATGGTGACAAAAATTTTGTACGGAACTTCAATAAAATGAATGAAGTGCTCAGTAACAAATAGCATTCCTCTTTTAAGTGTTGTTGTTTTCAACTGGACCTTAACCAATTGTGCGTAAAATTTGGGTTGAGGCGACCAACTTTTTTCAAGGTCCATTGTTATCAGAGAAGTGTGATCTAAAAGATATCATTCTTCTATGACTTGTAGTTGATTAGATTTTGTATCTTAATGTATCTTAACCAGAATTGATTTAGGTCAAGATGACTTTTTTCATGGACAATCGTTACTATCCAATAATAGTAAATAATTCTTTTTCTGCTCACAGTTTGTTTCAATCTTTACCTAAATGCAAAACTCAGATGCATGATTTGTTTTATTAGTTGTTAGTGGCTTTGAACTTGCTGATAGTAAATGCGAGTACTTTCAGAATAGTACTTAGTGTAATTTTGTTGTTGGGATATACAAGTACCCGGCCACATCCACTCTGTTTTTTTGTTAGATGTATTTATATTTGTATCCATCTGATGAGTTTAGCCTTTTTCAACTGATTTCATAGTTGGTTCTTCTGTTGTTCTGTTAAACCACTGTCCCAGGTTAGAGGGAGAGTTTGGATCCCATATTAAAACCGGCCACATTCTGTATGTATTATGCCAAGTCAGCAGCTTGTATTTCAGTGGTTTTTGTTTGTTGATGTATTACATGTTAGTTTTTCGTTCGTTTGTTTGTACATAAATTAGGCCGTTAGTTTTCATTTCAGGTTCTTCTATAGCTGACTATGAGGTATGGGCTTTGCTCATTGTTGAAGGCCATACTGTGACCTATAGTTGTCAATTTCTGTGTCATTTGGTCTCTTGTGGAGAGTTGTTTCAATGGCAAACATACTACTTTTTTCATATACCAGGTATTAACCGTGCAGACTGACGAACAACATAGTAAACATTTTATTCACCCCATAAACTCAGTTTTCATAAGAGATGATAACTATCAATGAAAATGTTAAACTGGGTCTTGAAAGGGTAAATTTTTCTTATGAAAGTTTATATCTCTCTATAAGGCTGCTGCTCATATTTAGGAGACAAACTGCTTGACTTGGTAAAAAGCTTGTAAAAAAATTGGAATAATTGATGTAAAGTTATGTTAAACATGTATTGGTATCACGTTGGCGTCGCCGGCGTCCAAAGACTTTTGGTTTTCGCACTATAACTTTAGTATAAGAGAATAGAAATATGTGAAATTTAAACACAAGGTTTATGACAATAAAAGGAAGGTTGGGATTGATTTTGGAAGTTTTGGTCCCAACAGTTTGGGAATTAGGGGCCAAAAAGGGCCCAAATAAGCATTATTCTTGGTTTTCGCACATTACTTTAGTATAAGTAAATAGAAATCTATGAAATTTCTACACAAGGTTTATGACCACTAAAGGAAGGTTGGGATTGATTTTGGGAGTTTTGGTCCCAACAGTTTAGGAATTAGGGGCCAAAAAAGGGCCCAAATAAGCATTATTCTTGGTTTTCGCACAATAACTTTAGTATAAGTAAATAGAAATCAATGAAATTTAAACACAAGGTTTATGACCACAAAAGGAAGGTTGCGATTGATTTTGGGAGTTGAGGTCCCAACAGTTTAGGAATTAGGGGCCAAAAAGGGGCCCAAATAAGCATTTTTCTTGGTTTTCGCACCATATCTTAGGTATAAGTAAATAGAAATCTATGAAATTTTAACACAAGGTTTATGGCCATAAAAGGAAGGTTTGGATTGATTTTGGGAGTTTTGGTCCCAACAGTTTAGGAATAAGGGGCCCAAAGGGTCCAAAATTAAACTTTGGTTGAATTCATCAAAAATTGAATAATTGGGGTTCTTTGATATGCTGAATCTAACTGTGTATGTGGATTCTTATTTTTTGGTCCCATTTTCAAATTGGTCTACAGTAAGGTCCAAAGGGTCCAAAATGAAACTAAGTTTGATTTTAACAAAAATGGAATTCTTGGTTTTTTTTGATATGCTGAATCTAAACATGTACTTAGAATTTTGATAATTGGCCCAGTTTTCAAGTTGGTCCAAATTGCGGTTCAAAATTTAAAATTTGTTTGATTTCAACAAAAATTGAATCGTTGGGGTTCTTTGGTATGCTGAATCTAAACATGTACTTATAATTTTTATTATGGGCCCAGTTTTCAAGTTGGTCCAAATCGTGGTCCAAAATTAAACTTTGTTTGATATCAACAAAAATTGAATCCTATGGGTTCTTTGATATGCTGATTCTAAACCTGTATTTAGATTTTTGATTATAGGCCCAGTTTTCAAGTTGGTCCAAGTTGCGGTCCAAAATTAAACTTTGTTTGATTTCAACAAAAATTGTATATATGGGGTTCTTTGATAAACCATGTATTTAGATTTTTGATGTTTGGGCCCGGTTATCAGATTGGTCCAAATTGAGGTCTAAAGGGAAAATTGATTTTTATTTGATTTCATCAAAAATTTAATTCTTGGGGTTCTTTGATATGCTGAATCTAACCATGTATTTAGATTTTGGCTATTGGACCATAATAGTTATGTCCAATTTAAAATTTAAAGTTTTTAAGTTGAAGTTCTTAGACCACATTCATTATGTGTCAGAAACCTGTGTTGTGTCAACTATTTAATCACAATTCAAATTCAGAGCTGTATCAAGCCTGAATGTTGTGTCCATACTTGCCCCAAAAATCAGGGTTCGAACTCTGCGGTTGTATAAAGCTGTGCCCTGTGGAGCATCTGGTTTTCTGATATAAAAATTTTCAATCAAAATTGCCTTGATAACATGACTTCAACAACTGTTTTAATTTTTTTGGGGGCACCACCAATTATGACTGTATTTGGTAATTTCCAATAAAAAAATCTGAAGTTTATCTAATGAACCACCACCATCACGTCATTAAACATCATCATCACCATCACTGATCATCACCTTCATCAACAAAAAACGTATAATGTTGTGACCACTGCATATGATGTTATGACCACTGCATATATAATGTCCTGACAACTGCATACAATGTTTGGACCACTGCATATAATGTTGTGAGCACTGCATATAATGGTGTGAGCACTGCATATGTTGTGAGCACTGCATATAATGGTGTGAGCACTGCATATGTTGTGAGCACTGCATATAATGGTGTGAGCACTGCATATAATAGTGTGAACACTGCATATAATGGTGTGAGCACTGCATATAATGTTGTGAGCACTGCATATAATGCTTATCAATCATCAACATGAGGCAGTTATGACGTTCCATAAACCCAAATTACATGTATGTGGATGTAAGCAACCATAGGTCATATTGAAGTTACTATAAGAAGTATACTGCAAACAATTCAAACTAGAAAACCAATTACTGTGGTTTAATTAATATTTGTTGGGTTGGACCTTTATTTTTGGGGGGTTTCATGGGTACAGAGGAAACAAAGGAGTAAGTTCGGTAAGTGCCATATTTGGCCCCAATTATAAAGTTCATGGTTACAAGACAATAATTGTTTTAAGTTGCCTTAAAGACATGAAAAAAAGTTAGAGAGCTGTTTTTGTGAAAGTTTAATTCTAACGATTTTTACATTCTAAAATGGTCAAGATAAGGGATTTTGGTGAAATTTGACAAAATCAGCGGGATTTCAACCAAATAAAGGACCAGGAAACATAGATCGCAGGTGTCGACAAGCTTAATATTCAAATAAGACATGTTAAATGTCTTCACAAACATTATTTTAAAAGATCTTTGTTGTCGACATATGCGCTCTATGTTTCCTGTCAAATAATCTTTGGAAATTTACCCATTTTCATTGATTTTTTCATGAAAAATCAATATGAGTACAACTTGTGCATCAATGCTGGGAAATGGTTGATGGAAATTGTTTGATGGAAACCTGATGGCATAATTTTCATCTGATGGATAATTGATGGTATTTTTGCCATCTGATGGATAATTGATGGAACATTTTAACTGATGGAATATTTTTCCATTACATGTATAATGACAGAAACTTGATGGAGAATCGACCATCAGATGGAATTTGATGGATGAGTAAGGAGAATGTCTTTAGAAAATCTTTCCATATATGGCATATTCTGTGATTTAATAAAACATGTATTTGTTCTCTGTCATCTATAGGTACACCTGTCACATGTGTGTATCATTTAGTGTAGTGCATGCCCTATTGAACTTGCTGTCCTTAAAGTGCATGCCCTATTGAACTTGCTGTCCTTAAAGTGCATGCCCTATTGAACTTGCTGTCCTTAAAGTTGAATTTGTTGATGGGAAATTCTGCAAAATAAAAGTAAAAGAATCTAGCATATAAAAGAATTAGTTGAAATTGTAAAGATATAAAGTTAGTTGCAGTTACATTCATTCTCAATTCTGAAATTGTCAAATGAAAATAACACTTTTTCAAAAGATTTGTATAAATGTGTCACTTGCAGGGGCAATATCTAAAGAGGTTGTCCTTTCTTTTTTTGTTTAATATTTGTTTTTTTTTTCATAATCATTGTACTATTAACATAATGGCCCTGTTTAGATAATAATTTTGGTGGGTAGTGTACATACTATATAAAAAAGAAGATGTGGTATGATTGCCAATGAGACAACTATCCACAAAAGACCAAAATAACATGTATGTATAAAGATATATTGTTTTGTCATTTGTGGATATATAAATGTCTTATTGTCTGTCATACCACAGATCTCTAATTTTATAGCAAAATTACTTTATTAGAAGTTCTATTTTATAAAAAAAATAATGTTTTAAAATTAAACAAAATATGACTCCTGTCCTACATTATTATAGTAATAATGTATATGAATATTTTTTGTGTCATATATGGTCTCTTGTGGAGAGTTGTCTCATTGGCAATCATACCAAATCTTCTTTATTAATAATTTTTATAAATCTATGGTAATTTTTTCTAGATTCTGAAAAGTTAATTAACAATTGAGATATCACTCTATATATTGCTACTTTGAAAGTTAAAGAGCATATACATATATTCAAAATGGTGCAAATCTTGATACTTGTTGTACTTACCAAAAGATGTAATCCAAAATATATGTACACACTAATCTTCCTAAATCCAAGAGACATATATGTCATTAGAAGAATACATCTGCACTGTTCAATGTCAATAGAATTAATAAGAACTTTTTGATCTTACATCCATTGTAAAATTCATAATTTGATCATGATATTAGACATCTTTGCTTCTTGTCTGCTAGTTTTTGGAAGTTCAAATTTGAATTTGTTGATTTGTTGAGTTTGTTTAGGGGGTTGTGACAATCTGATTCCTTTGAAATGTACCTCTAATAAATATATAGTGTTATCTAAATCTTGAATAATTGCTATATATTATATAAAAAATATTGATTAATTGTTTGTAGTTTATCTTTATGTTATAAGTTAAAGATATTGCAGAAAAATGCATAAAAAGCATGTGCTCCCCTCATTTGGCCTCAAACTCTGTGTACATTTATGATGTCACATCCTGTACACAAAGGTTAAAGGAAAAAGAGATTGGCACCTGACACCTGTTTCTATCACCAGCTCATATTTCCAGTTAATGGAAAAATTACCATACCATCACAGTCTTTCCATCAACAAAATATTCTAAGTCCCAATTCCATCCCACTTTCCATCAAAGAAATTTAAAGTCCAATTTCCATCAAACTTCTTTCATTTCATTCCTATTTACCATCAGATGGAATAAGTGCCATCATATTATCCATCAGGGGGTAAAAATTCCATTCAATTTTCCATCAGATGGTAAAAATGCCATCCAATTTTCCATCAAGGATTAAAGATGCCATCAAATTTTCCATCAAAAGAATGCTGATGGAAATAATATTCCTAATTTCCATCATCCTTTGATGGATTTTTTTGGTTTTGGATGGAATTCCATCAAGTACCATCAAATTTCCATCAATTGTCCACCAAGTGTTGATGGAAAATGAAGAAATTGATGGAAGATCTAGGGAAGGGTGTGAGGCTTGATTGGAATGAAACTTATGTTGATAAAAGATAACAGTATTTTGATAGTTTTTAATACTTTCTTCTCATGCAGCGATTATGGAACAGTTATGTAAGTTGTTTTTTATATATACAATCAAAGTTTCCGTATTGTTGTCAAGATTCTCTATACATGTCAAAATTTTCAAAAGCTGAAATTGAATCCACTGTTATTACTGCATCAGTTTTATCCATTTCAGCAAATTATTTTTTCAGTTCATTGGTAATGACTTAGACATCATACTTTAAAATTTTTGTTTTACCTTTTCCTCTTAAATATATTATTTGTACTTGGCTTCCCAATCTTTTGTTTACACATGTGCTGGTATTGTGAAGTTAATTACATTCAGTAGAGTGATTATTATTAAGGGCATACAGAACCAAAGGCAAAACAATATGATTGATCCATCTAAATAAGAACCAACTTTAAAATCAGTTGGAAAAGATATCTCAACAGAACAGCACAAAGCACAAAAATCTGGTTCAAAGCTAAGAATCAAAGCCAATTTTAAGGATATACGCTTGTCATGTTTGGGATTTTTGTCAGATTTACAGAATCCTCTGGTTTTATCCATTTGAATGCCTTAAAAAAAATACCCATTGACCCCCATTTTTTCTTTTTATAAATCTTTTAGATGTATAATTATAAAAGTAAAAGTCTTACAAAATGAATACTTTTAAAATGAAAAACTGACAATAATGTGAGATTTATGAATGTGAAATACAATAAGAATCTCTCAAATGTTATTACAAGTTTTATTTTGAAACTCAGCCTTTGCAATACTGAAATCATTACCGATGTCATGTGGTATTTTGATGTACTAGTATTATATATATCTAGAAAATGGTTTTAATCAAGAAAATAATGTCATAGTTAATTGCTATGACAAGTGCAAAAAGAATACAATATTTTTTTACTGCTATTCATACCATAAAGCCATGAAGAATGAGGAGATGTGATATAATTGCCATTGACACAACTATCCAACAG
The DNA here is from genome assembly GCF_965363235.1 of Mytilus galloprovincialis. Taxonomy (NCBI): domain Eukaryota; kingdom Metazoa; phylum Mollusca; class Bivalvia; order Mytilida; family Mytilidae; genus Mytilus; species Mytilus galloprovincialis. The sequence goes on along the minus strand of NC_134845.1, from coordinate 72,675,691 downwards.
AGACCAACTGACATAGGTGTTAGCAACTGTAGGTCACTGTGTTGCCTTCAACAATATGCACCACCCATATCTGATAGCAAAATGAAACACAATTTTAATGAGAAAACCAACAGCCTATTTGATGTACAAAACAACAAACGAAAAACAAATATATTTGATTTTGTTGTTTTGCTAAAATCTGCATGTAACCTTATGGAAAATTTGAAATTTGTTGAACATTTAAATTCGTGGATCACCTGTTCCACGACATCCATAAAAAATTGTATCCAATGAATAATAATTAATCCACCATAAAATTAACAACAGTAGTTCACTGTACAGCCTTCAGCAGTGTGCAAAACCCCTACCGCATTGATGTTAACAATAAAATAGAGAAATTATGAGACTCACAGTAAACTATGTTGTCCTGTATAGGAAAGAGATTGTTTTAAGTAAATTTCCTTTTTTTTACGACGGCAAAAATTTGGTCGTATATGGGTATCACATCCTCGTTGGTGTCGTCCTCATCGTCATCAGCGTTTCCAAAGATGAATGCTTTCTGGATAATAAATTTAGTATAAGTAAATAGAATCAATAAAATTTAACCAAACTAAGCCACAATCATTATTAGGGTATCTAGTTTAAAAGATGTGTGCAATGACCCAGCCAACCAATCAAGATGGCCTCCATGGCTAGAAATAGGGGTCAAATGTAGATTTTGGCTTATAACTCTGAAACCAAAGCTTTTAGAGCAAACCTTCACATTGGATAAATTGTTAATCAAGTCAATATCTATCTGCCCTGAAATTTTTAGTTGAATTGGACAATTTGGTTGCTACCCCCCAATTGGTAATTTGTAAGTGAATTTTGCCATTTTTAGCTCACCTGGCCATCACTTGGCGTCCGTCGTCATTAACTTTTACAAAAATCTTCTCCTCTGAAACTACTGCGCCAAATTTAACCAAACTTGGCCACAATTATCATTTGGGTATCTAGTTTAAAAAATGTGTCTGGTGACCCGGCCAACCAACCAAGATGGCTGCCATGGCTAAAAATAGAACATAGGGAGTAAAATCTAGATTTTGGCTAATAACTCTGAAACCAAAGCATTTAGAGCAAATCTGACATGGGTAAATTTGTTGATCAAGTTAAGATCTATATGCTAAATGAATCTGCCAAGTTGTTGGGTTGCTGCCCCTGAATTGGTAATTTTGATTTTTTTTTTGTTGTTTTTGGTTATTATCTTGAATACTATTAGGCCTAAATTAAAATATTGTTTGTTTGCCCTTTTCCGACCCTATGTTTTGAAATAGGGTAGGTAGGTAGGTAAAATATTTTATTTTTTTCCCCAAAAAAATAACTTGGGTCGGTATATTTTTTGTCATTGGTAGGCAGGTAGGTATAATATTTTATTTTATAGATACAAAATCTTCATAATGTCATTTTTGTTTGTTTTGCTTTTGCTAAAAAGTTTCTGGGACTATTTGTATAATAGTCCCAGGAAGTTTTGAAAAAAATATCATGTAGAATGTGAATTTAATTCATATGCACTACTATTTTGTTTTCAAATATCAAAATATATTTTCAACGTTTATATGCCTGGAACTTTGAAGAGTTTTAACTTTCACTAATATTCTGTACTACGTACCTTGTTCGCTTACCTCTACCTAAAGGTTTTCTGTAAGAGTTAATATTGTCCTGGTAAAATATGCCTAGGCAGACATACATTACTAGTAGAAAAAGTCCCTAGTGTTTAAATTTTCGTTTGTGCCTATGTTGCCAATAAAATTGCAATAAGACTTGAAACTCAATTGTCACGTATTTTACATCGCATTTATAAATGATATGTATGGAAAACTTGGGCGATTTTACTGCCAAATATTCTCCACTTTAAAGGCGTTTGTCACCTTTGGTTCATGTCAGATATAATGAATATAACAATACTGGTCGAAAGCATCGTTAACATTATCATCCTGATCAACGGATCACAAAAAGGCCAAGGACGTATGTTAGTTATACATCCTTGCAAAAGGCCATCCCTACATAGAATACAACGTCCGTTTACAAAATAGTTTGTACACACGTTGATAGTTTTGTAAATGAACCCTGCTCTTCAAGTTTAAAAATACAGAGTTTTAAACATACATCATATCACGATTTCAAAGCGTTCAACATCGATTTCAAACAAATGCTTTGAAACTCTAAATGCAAGTGTTCATGTCAAACGCTCACGTGATACCAAACGGACTAGACGTTATACGATAAAGGTAAAACCCGAGGATTCCGGTAAAAAAAAGTTTTGAGCGGGAAATACAAATATAAGATTTTTGGTAGGAACGAAAAAATAAAATAAAATAAAATCTTGCTGGTAAATACAAATAAAAGATTTTCAGGCGGAACGAATTTATAGGGTCGGTCGGTAAAGGGCAAACAAACAATATTTTAATTTAAGCCTTATAGATAAAGATAAACTGTAAACAGCAATAATGTTCAGCAAAGTAAGATCTACAAATAAGCCAAACATGACCAAAATGGTCAGTTGACCCCTTAAGGAGTTATTGCCCTTTATAGTCATTTTTTACCAATTTTTCATAAACATTTGTAATCTTTTACAAAAATCTTCTCTGAAACTACAGGGCCAAATTTAACCAAACTTGGCCACAATCATCATTGGGGTATCTTGTCTAAAAAAAATGTGTGCGGTGACCCAGCCAACAAACCAAGATGGCCACAATGGCTAAAAATAGAACATAGGGGTAAAATGTAATTTTTGATTTATAACTCTGAAACCAAAGCATTTAGAGTAAATAAAGGCGACAGTAGTATACCGCTGTACAAGGAGTTACATTGTTTATCAAGTCAATATCTATCTGCCCTGAAATTTTCAGAAAAATTTTTCGTCGTATATTGCTATCACGTTGGCGTCGTCGTCTGCATCGTCGTCTGCGTCGTCATCGTCGTCGTCGTCCGAATACTTTTAGTTTTCGCACTCTAACTTTAGTAAAAGTGAATGGAAATCTATGACATTTTAACACAAGGTTTATGACCACAAAAGGAAGGTTTTGGTTTCAACAGTTTAGGAATTAGGGGCCAAAAAAGGGCCCAAATAAGCATTATTCTTGGTTTTCGCACATTAACTTTAGTTTAAGTAAATAGAAATCAATGAAATTTAAACACAATGTTAATGACTACAAAAGGAAGGTTGGTATTGATTTTGGGAGTTTAGGTCCCAACAGTTTAGGAATTAGGGGCCAAAAAGGGACCCAAATAAGCATTTTTCTTGGTTTTCGCACCATAACGTTAGTATAAGTAAATAGAAATCTATGAAATTTAAACACAAGGTTTATGACCATAAAAGGAAGGTTGGTATTAATTTTGGGAGTTTTGGTCCCAACAGAATAAGGGGCCCAAAGGGTCCAAAATTAAACTTTGTTTGATTTCATCAAAATTGAATAATTGGGGTTCTTTGATATGCCGAATCTAACTGTCATGACTGTGTATGTAGATTCTTAACTTTTGGTCCCGTTTTCAAATTGGTCTACATTAAGGTCCAAAGGGTCCAAAATTAAACTTAGTTTGATTTTGACAAAAAATGAATCAGTTAGGTTCTTTGATATGCTGAATCTAAAAATGTACTTAGATTCTTGATTATTGGCCCAGTTTTCAAGTTGGTCCAAATCGGGGTCCAAAATTAAACTTTGTTTGATTTCATCAAAAATTGAATAAATGGGGTTCTTTGATATACCAAATCTAACTGTGTATGTAGATTCTTCATTTTTGGTCCTGTTTTCAAATTGGTCTACACTAAAGTCCAAAGGGTCCAAAATTAAACCTATTCTGATTTTAACAAAAATTGAAATCTTGGGGTTCTTTGATATGCTGAATCCAAAAATGTACTTAGATTTTTTATTATGGGCCCAGTTTTCAAGTTGGTCCAAATCAGGATCTAAAATTATTATATTAAGTATTGTGCAATAGCAAGTCTTTTCAATTGCACGTACAGTATTGCGCAATGGCAAGAAATATCTAATTGCACAATATTGTGAAATAGCAATTTTTTTTTTAATTAGAGTTATCTTTCTTTGTCCAGAATAGTAAGCAAGAAATATCTAATTGCAAAATATTGTGCAATAGCAAGATTTTTTTTTAATTGGAGTTATCTTTCTTTGTCCAGAATCAACTTAAATCTTTGTTATATACAATATACAATGTATATTCACTTTTTACTACCAACTGATAAATTAAAATAATCTTTACCATTCAGTGATAACAAGCAGTTTTTTTACATCTTAATATTTTATGATGTATTTAAATGAGTAGTTATTGTTGCAAACTCCATTAGAAATTTTAATTGAGATTAGTTTTGGAATAAGGGAAAGGAGGATGTGATTAAAAAAATTGGGTTCAATTTTTCTCATTTGAAATTTCATCAATAAAAAAGAAAATTTCTTCAAACATTTTTTTGAGAGGATTAATATTCAACAGCATAGTGAATTGCTCTAAGAGAAAACAAAAATTTTAAGTTCATTAGAACACATTCATTCTGTGTCAGAAACCTATGCTGTGTCAACATTTTAATCACAATCCAAATTAAGAGCTGAATCCAGCTTGAATGTTGTGTCCATACTTGCCCCAACCGTTCAGGGTTCAACCTCTGCGGTCGTATAAAGCTACGCCCTGCGGAGCATCTGGTTGGTTATTATCTTGAATACTATTATAGATAGAGATAAACTGTAAACAGCAATAATGTTCAGCAAAGTAAGATCTACAAAAAGGATAACATGATCAGTTGACTCATTGAGGAGTTATTGCCCTTGATAGTCAATTTTTAACAATTTTTTATTGATTTGGTAAATCTTGGTAGGTTTTTACAAAATATGTTCCTCTGCAACTAAAGGGCCAAGTTCATTACAGATAGAGAAAATTGTAAGTAGCAAGAATGTTCAGTAAAGTAAGATCTACAAACACATCACCATCACCAAAACACAATTTTGTCATGAATCTATCTGTGTCCTTTGTTAAATATGCACATGGACCAAGGTGAGCGACACAGGCTCTCAAGAGCCTCTAGTTTACATTAATCATTACAAATCTAATTACTACTATCATAATGACAATTATTTATACTGTTTTAAAAATGGGTATTCATAAGTCTCTGTTTGTATTTAGCATAGCAATACATTCATATACTGAAATGTAGGTATTTAAAAGGAGATTCATTTGATACATAAAATGTCCATCCGTAAATACTTCACATTTGTGTTTATTGATAACAAATCCAAGCTATTTTACGGAAAAAACTTTACTAACAGGAATGCAAGTTTAACAACGCCGCATTTTTATACGACCGCAAATTTTTTGGTTGTATATTGGTATCATGTCGTCTGCGTTGTCCGAAGAGGGATGGTTTCCAGATAATAACTTTAATATAAGTAAATAGAAATCAAGAAAATTTTAATCTTATGTTTGTAACCACAAAAGGAAGGTTGGGATTGATTTTGGGGGTTATGGTCCCAACGGTTTAGAAATTAGGGGCCCAAAGGACCCGAAACAAGTATTTATCTAGTTTCAGGACAATAAGTTGTGTATAAGTATTTCAATTGCTCTGATATTGTACCGCAATGTTCATACCATATATAGTAGAAGGTTGAGATTTATTTTAAGGGTTATGGGGCAAACAGTCTAGGAAAAGGGGCCAAAAACAGGCATTTTTGTAGTTGCAGGACAATTACTTTTGTATAACAGTATGGATCTCTCTGACATTGTACCACAAGGTTTCCATATAAAGAAGGGAAGGCTTTGATTTAGTTTGGGGTTAATATCCCTGAACATTAATAAGGAATAAGGGGCAAAAAAAGGGCCAAAAAGAAGCATTTTTTTCGTTTACTGGCAATAACTTGGGTTTAAGTGAATGGGTCTCTCTGAAATTATGCTACAAGGTTTCTTACTACAAAGGAAAGGGTGGAATTGAGTTTGGGGTTCTTGCTCCAAGGTGGGAGGGGGGTTTCAATAAATATGGGGTAAAAAAAGGGGCCCAAATAAGTATAAGTAGTTTTCAGTCAATAACTTGTGTTTAAGTGTATAAATTGTGCATTAGATTTGATAGATCTTTGACCACATTTATATTGTGACAAAAACCTATATTATGTCAAAAATTTGATCACAATCCAAATTCAGACAGTATCAAGCTTGAATATTGTGACCAAATTTGCCCCAACTGTTCAGGGTTCGACCACTGCGGTTGTATAAAGCTGCGCCCTGTGGAGCACCTGGTTGCACCTGTTCCATGTCAGGAACATTTGGCCTTTGTTAGAATTTCCCAGAATTTTCCATCAGTACAGAAAGGAGTTGCAAATTTTTTCTTGATATCTCTTGAAAGCAACTTATTTCATTCACATGTGATATTTCTACGAATAAGATATATAAATATGTTTTAAACTAGTAGGTGTGATAATGCCCCTAATTAAAAATGGCCTCTTAGATTATACAATCAAAAAGTATAATAAATCTACAAAATAACAAAAATCTACAAAATTACAGCCCTTAAATTTAATCTGTCAGACATCAATATTTATATTTTTCAACCTCCTTCGAATTCTTTACTTGGAAAATCAATAAAAGTTTAGGACTTGCTTGATGCCTAAATTTGGCTCCAAAAATTGGACTTTCTTAATTCATGTATTTTAAAATACCAAAATTTATGATTAAGATAGGTAAAAAATGTTTTCAATTTTTAGTTCATTTTTGTTGAGCCTTCGACTTTTGTCATAAAAGCGAGACATAGCGAACCTACATTCCGTCGGCGTCTGTGGCGGCAGTGTCCACAAATATTCACTTTGTGTTTAAAGATTTTGCAATTTTAAAAACTTTCTTAAACTATCCTGGATTGGTTCAAAACTTGGACAGAACGAAGCTTGTTTATGGTAATAAGATAGTATTTAGAAATAAATTTTGTAAAAAAATTCAAATTTTTCCTTATTTTACTTATAAATGGACTTAGTTTTATCTGCCAGGAAACATCACATTCACTCTGTGCTTAAAGTTTTAAATTTTTTTTTACTTTTATATTTTAAACTATCCTGAATTTATACCAAACTTGGACAGAAGCTTTTTTATGATCATAAGATAAGTATCCAGAAGTAAAAATTTTTTCTGTATTTAACTTATAATTGGACTTAGTTTTTCTGCCAGTTAACATTAGATTCACTCTGTGGTTAAAGTTTTTAATATTTTAATAACTTTCTTAAACCATCCTGGATATGTGCCAAACTTGGACAGAAGCTTGTTTATGATCAAAAGCTTCTAACTATCTAGAAGGAAATATTGTGAAAATTTTGTACTTGTTTATCCTTATTTAACTTATAAATGGAATTAGTTTTTCTTCTAGTTAACATAACATACAGTCTGCAGTTAAAGATTTAAAACATTTATTAGATTCATAAACTATCCTGGATTTTTACCAATCAAAAGATAGTATCGGAAGGAATATTTTAATTAATTATTTTCCCATACTTTTTGTTGAGCCTGCGATTAACAACAAAAGTAGGCAGGACACAGGGTTCCATGGAACCCTTTGAGAAGTTTTTGTCTAATATCCTCAAAATTAGATTTACCAAAATTATGCCACATTTCCTGTTTAAATCCATTTTTTGGTATATGTCCTTCTAAACAACATTGACCACACCCTTTGACCAAAATGAATTTATTATACAAAATATGCATACAGGCGAGACATGTGTTATAGTAGTCTCAGATCTGGGTTAGATGATGTACACCTTACAAAAGTGGTACTTTCATATGGCCTGATGCAAAAAACTATAAAAATCTGGCCTTGCATAAAAAAGATATAGTCAATTAGATTATGATTTTCATTCCAAGAGTTCATAAGTACAATGTATCGTGCATTTATTACACAGTAACTGATATAATGCATCTGAGCTTTTTGATTTAATTTTATTATGTTTTAACATCACATATTAATAAAAATTACTGAAATTTTATGGATTTGAGAGCCAATGTTAAAATATATAAATAGGCAGTCACTGTAAATCTTACCTATATTTCTGACTTCTCCTTGGTGACATTGACCTACAATGTTTACCTGTAAATGTTGTACACGATTGTTAATTCTTACAGTCATAGTCATCTTACCTGTATTCCACACTTCTTTGTGAAAGTTACTAACACCTGTAATTGTTGTACCTTACCATGTATGGAAGCAAGACAACCCTCTGTACTGCCAAATCATCCCACACCAAATTGCCTTACTTTTCCACTATTTTGCCCACTTTCTAACAACTCCCCCACTCTTGACTCATGTTTATCAACTACCCCCACTTATGAAAAAAGTGTAAAATTCTGTTAAATTTAGTCCTACCAACTTGCCCCACTAATGAAAAAGGGTGAAATCCTGATGAATAAAATTCTTCAAACCTGCCCCACTAATGAAATAATTGTAAAATCTCAACAAATTTGTTCTTGCTAACTTGCCATAAGACCCATGGCAAATGACTAGTCCCTTAATGGGGAGAAAAAGTAAACATTTATTCATCATGATTTTACACTTATACAGTAGTGGGGCGAGTTTGGGTCAACCAGAGTGGGAACAGTAGTAGGTAGAAAGTGGGTAGTGGGGTGTAGTGTGATTTGGTAGTATGGATTCCCAATGCATAGCATACATGTATACATGTACCCCAAAACAGAGGGATTACAATTTACCAAGTAACTGATCCAGGATTTTAAAAAAGGATCCCTAAAGGGCCACCAAAAAATTGTGTGTAAAATGGGAAGAACCAGCCTATTAAAAATGTACTAAAAGCATCAAACTAATTTACTGAAATTTTATTTTATTTTTACAGATCTATGATTTAGCTAAAGAAACTGTGGTTTTACTTTTGGATTTTAACCCTGATACACAGGGGTTATTAGACTGGGTCATTGACAGATGTTATACAGGTGCTAATGAAGTGGCTGATGGATGCTTTAATGCCCTTGCAGCAGTCTTCCAAACTAGAGAATATCCATGTGACCATGTAGCCATGTTGAATCTTGCATTACTGAATGTTGGCAGTCCAAGGATGCAGACCCATGACACAGCAGTACAGTTGCTCCATCTTTTAGACACACGGTTTTTCCAAGAAGAGCCAATATTTACCTGTGATCCTTCAGAGGAACACCACCAGCGACTGCCTCTGCATGACATCTACTTATCTGTCTCCTATTGTCACTCACAAATATATCTTTCAGACCAATTAGCAAGACTTCACCCAGACCTAACCATGCCTATTTTTTCAGGTAATACTGTCAACAATTTAATATAAATTGATATACTGTAAATTCAGAAATTATTGAGTGCATTTATTATTGCGATTTTGTCATTTTAGACTACCATTAAAATGGGATTTAAATTTTTGCAATATTAAGAAATATCCTTTTAAAACATAAAAAAAATGCAAAATGCAAGTTAAAATTATTGCGATTATAACCCTGTCGCATTTTTCGCAATAATAAAAACATTGCAATAATAAAAACATTGCAATAATATCTGAATTTACAATAAATAAAAATGATCTGTTGCCTTGTATCAGATACAAGATTAGTTAGTCACCCATCAGAATACATTTTTCTTTTGTTCTTTTAAAGTAGTAAGGACTTGGAATTTGACTGTTAAAATGTTTCATGGATTAATATACCAAATATTTAGAATTGGTAAAAAATTTTATAATGGCAAATTTTGTGCCTACCATTGATTTTTTTACAAAAGAGACAACACCTACTCTTACTCTTTGTATCCTTGTTTGCTGTTATTCATATAACATAATTTTATTTGTTGATTGGAGTATATTTTTGCAAAGGCATTGATTTTTACATATTTTAATATTTTCATTTCATATTTGTCAAATGAGATGTCTGTTTCTAAGGAAGTAACTCCCATTTTTTGTTTTAGAAATAACACACAGATTTCAGACTGCCAAATCTGCTGTCAGACAGATATTATTAAGAAACTTGTTGCCATGGCTTCACAATATGGAGTTGGTGGACCCTTCACTCCCACAATCCTCTCCTCTCAGTAACTTTCTCATCCGTCTCCAAGACAACCATTCTGATAACTTCAAACCTCCATTGAAAGGAGAAGGATGGGGCTCACCAGAGGGAACTAAAATGGTGCTAAATAATATGTTTTATTTAACTGTCAAGGTAAGTATGTCTTGTATAAATGATGTATATGTTTTTAGCTTACTTTAACTATTTGGCATCTGTTTTCCTCTTCAGTCACTTTGTCTAAAAGATCTTCTTCACTGAAACCCCTCAAACTAATTATACCCCTTGTAATGAAGTTGCGTAGGGTATAATGTTTTTGACCATCCTTCCGTCTGTTTCTCAGTCCGTCAGTCCTGTTCTTGTCATCGCAACTCCTGTCAAACCACACAACAGAATTTCCTGAAACCTTTTTAGATAATAAGGACATACTATGTAGATGTGGATATTGACAGGAAATTATGATTCAATTTTTTTTCTAGGAGTTATGCCCCTTTGAACTTATTTGCTTCAAAATTTTACTGCAACAGTTTGTCATCACAACTCCTGAAACCACACAACAAAACTTCATGATACCTTTTTTCGATTATAAGGACATACTATGTAGAAGTGCATATCGACAGGAAATTACGATTCAATTTTTTTGTCTAGGAGTTATGCCCCTTTGAACTTATTTGCTTCAATATTTTACTGCAACAGTTTGTCATCAAAACTTCTCTGAAACCACGTGCACACAGCTGAATTTCATGAAACCTTTTTAGATAATAAAGACATACTATGTAGATATGATTCAGTTTTTTTTTCAAGGATTTAAGACCCTTTGAACTTATTTGCTTCAATATAGAACTGCAACAGTTTGTCATCAAAACTTCTCTGAAACCTCACAACAGAATTTCATGAAACCTTTTAGATTATAAGGACATACTGTGTAGATGTGCATATCGACAGGAATTGATGATTTAACTTTTTTTCTCATATAATTTTTAGCTCACCTGGCCCTTAACTGAGCTTTTCTCATCACTTTCAATAATATTATAGATAGAGATAAACTGTAAATAGCAATAACGTACAGTACAGTAAGATCTACAAATAAGTCAACATGACCAAAATGGTCAATTTTTAACAATTTTTATATGACCGCAAAAAAATTTGTGGTCGTATGTTGGTATCATGTCATCGTCAGCGTCATCAAAAGACGGATGGTTTCCGGATATTAACTTTAGCATAAGTAAACAGAAATCAATAAAATTTTAACACAATGTTTATAACCACGAAAGAGAGCTTGGGATTAATTTTGGGGGTTATGATCTCTTAGGTTTAAGAATTAAGGGCCAAAAAATAGCATTTATCTAGTGTCAGAACAATAAGTGGTGTATAAGTATTTCAATTGTTCTGAAATTGTACCACAATGTTTAATACCATAAGTAGAAGGTTGAGATATATTTTAAGGGTTATGGGGCAAACAGTCTAGGAAAAAAGGGGCCAAAAACAAGCATTTTTGAAGTTTCAAGTCAATAAATTGGAGTTATCTTTCTTTGTCCAGAATGGTTGTTGAATCACCTAAATCCAATGTGTTATATAATCTTCTTTGAAAATTGGAGTTATCTTTCTTTGTCCAAAATAGAAGTTGAATCAACTTAAATAAATGCTATATACAATATACAATGCAATAGTCACTTTACTACCAACTGATAAATTAAAGCAATCTTTACCATTCAGTGATTACAAGCACTTTGATTACCATTCTAGGGTTATGCCTTTGGAAAAATTGAAGAATTTTTTAGTTTCTGTTCTCTTAACTTAAGTTTGTCTCAACTAGATTTAATGAAATATGTATATAATGCTTATAACCTGTAAACTCAGTTAAAGTTCAACTTTTGGCAGGGCCAAATGAGCTTTTCTCATCACTTGGCGTCTGTCGTTCGTTGTCGTCCGTCTTCGTTAACTTTTACAAAAATCTTCTCCTCTGAAACTACTGGACAAAAGGAGTAGGTTCAGTAAGGCCCCTTTTTGGCCCTAAAATATATCAGTTTAACAGAATTGTTATAATGTAAACTTTTAGCTAAGTTTTGGAAAGTAGAATACTTTTGCTGCACAAATATGGTCTGTTGTTGACAAAACAATGCACATATATCGGGTACTAGCATCATTAAGTCATGCTAAATTATTGAAATCTTCACAATTTTAGCATTTGAGTAAAATTTTAGACGGTTTTCATCTTAAATGGAAATGACCACATTTGAGTTCATTCTTATTATTCAAATGTAAGTTGTATTTGATGATAAAACATAACATATATAAAGGTTGAGGGTGAACACAGATGCGACCACTTTCATTTTTGACAAAAACTATCTAAAAAGTGACATATTATGGCATATTTGATAGATTTTCCATATCTAAGCTTGAATATGAGCGTCTAAATCAGTTCAAATCTCTCACACAAACTAATTGAATCGACTGAAGTAGACACTTGAGTGTTTAAAAAGTGTATAAAATCTTTCATCAGATGAACCTGGAATTTGTAGCCAAAATGGGTCCTTGCATACTCCTTTAACCAAAATTGGCCACAATCGTCATTGGGGTAACAAGTTTAAAAAATGTGTCCAGTGACCCAGCCAAATAACCAAGATGGCCACCATGGCTAAAAATAGAACATAGGGGTAAAATGTGGATTTTGGCTTATATCTCTGAAACCAAAGCATTTAGAGCAAATCTGACAGAGTTTAATTAGTTATCATGTTAATTCAGACCAATCAGGCAACCCATTGTTGGATTGCTGCCCCTAAATTGGTAATTTTAAGGACATTTTGCCGTTTTAAGCTCACCCGGCCCGAAGGGCCGAGTGAGCTTTTCCCATCACTTTGCGTCCAGTGTATGTCGTCGTCCGTCCTCGTCCTGCGTCCGGCATTAACTTTTACAAAAATCTTCTCCTCTGAAACTACTGGGCCAAATTAATCCAAACTTGGCCACAATCATCATTGGGGTATCTAGTTTAAAAAATGTGTCCGGTGACCCGGCCAACCAACCAAGATGGCCGCCATGGCTAAAAATAGAACATAGGGTCAAAATGCAGTTTTTGGCTAATAACTCAAAAACCAAAGCATTTAGAGCAAATCTGACAAGGTAAAATTGTTTATCAGGTCAAGATCTATCTGCCCTGAAATTTTCAGATGAATCGGAGAACCCATTGTTATGTTGCTGCCCCTAAATTGGTAATTTAAAGGAAATTTTACTGTTTTTTGGTTATTATCTTGAATATTATTAAAGATAGAGATAAACTGTAAACAGTAATAATGTTCAGCAAAGTAAGATTGACAAATAAGTCAACATGATCGAAATGGTCAGTTGACCCCTTTAGGAGTTATTGCCCTTTATGGTCAATTTTTAACCATTTTTCGTAAATCTTAGTAATCTTTTACAAAAATCTTCTCCTCTGAAACTACAGGGCCAAATTAATCCAAACTTGGCCACAATCATCTTTGGGGTATCTAGTTTAAAAAATTTGTCCGGTGACCTGGCCATCCAACCAAGATGGCCGCCATGGCTAAAAATAGAACATAGGGGTAAAATGCAGTTTTTGGTTTATAACTCAAAAACCAAAGCATCAAGAGCAAATCTGACATAGGGTAATATTGTTTATCAGGTCAAGATCTATCTGCCCTGAAATTTTCAGATGAATCGGACAAACCGTTGTTATGTTGCTGCCCCTAAATTGGTAATTTTAAGGAAACTTTACTGTTTTGGGTTATAATCTTGAATATTATTATACGACCGCAAAAATTTTAATTTTTTGGTGATATTGCTATCACGTTGGCGTCGTCGTCTGCGTCGTCGTCGCCTGCGTCGTCGTCGTCTGTGTCTTTGTCGTCTGCGTCGTCGTCGTCTGCGGCGACGTCATTGTCGTCGTCCGAATACTTTTAGTTTTCGCACTCTAACTTTAGTAAAAGTGAATAGAAATCAATGAAATTTTAACACAAGGTTTATGACCACAAAAGGAAGGTTGGGATTGATTTTGGGAGTTTTGGTCCCAACATTTTAGGAATTAGGGGCCAAAAAGGGCCCAAATAAGCATTTTCTTGGTTTTCGCACTATAACTTTAGTTTAAGTGAATAGAAATCTATGAAATTTTGACACAAGGTTTATGACCATAAAAGGAAGGTTGGGATTGATTTTGGGAGATTTGGTTCCAACAGTTTAGGAATTAAGGGCCAAAAAAGGGCCCAAATAAGCATTTTTCTTGGTTTTCGCACAATAACTTTAGTATAAGTAAATAGAAATCCATGAAATTTTAACACAAGGTTTATGACCACAAAAGGAAGGTTGGGATTGATTTTTGGAGTTGAGGTCCCAACAGTTTATGAATTAGGGGCCAAAAAGGGGCCCATATAAGCATTATTCTTGGTTTTCGCACAATAACTTTAGTATAAGTAAATAGAAATCTATGAAATTTATACACAAGGTTTATGACCATAAAAGGAAGGTTGGGTTTGATTTTGGGAGTTTTGGTCCAAACAGTTTAGGAATAAGGGGCCCAAAGGCCCAAAAATTGAACTTTGTCTGATTTCATCAAAAATTGAATAATTGGGGTTCTTTGATATGCCGAATCTAACTATATATGTAGATTCTTAATTTTTGGTCCCGTTTTCAAATTGGTCTACATTAAGGTCCAAAGGGTCCAAAATTAAACTTAGTTTGATTTTAACAAAAATTGAATCCTTGGGGTTCTTTGATATGCTGAATTTAAAAATGTACTTAGATTTTTAATTATTGGCCTAGTTTTCAAGTTGGTCCAAATGGGGGTCCAAAATTAAACTTTGTTTGATTTCATCAAAAATTGAATAATTGGGGTTCTTTGATATGCCAAATCTAACTGTGTATGTAGATTCTTAATTTTTGGTCCAGTTTTCAAATTGGTCTACATTAAGGTCCAAAGGGTCCAAAATTAAACTAAGTTTGATTTCAACAAAAATTAAATTCTTGGGCTTATTTGATATGCTTTATCTAAATATGTACTTTGATTTTTGATTATGGGCCCAGTTTTCAAGTTGGTCCAAATCAGGATTCCATATCAAGTATTGTGCAATAGCAAGAAATTTTCAATTGCACAGTATTGCACAATAGCAAGAAATATCTAATTGCACAATATTGTGCAATAGCAATTAATTTTCAATTGGAGTTATCTTTCTTTGTATAGAATAGTAGTTGATAATATATGTTGGAAATTTGCCAGACATGACTATGATGTCATTTTCTATTTTTATTTGCCAATAACTTTATGTAAATAACTTCATTGGAAATTTGCCAATATAAAATGTTGCTGATGAAGCTTTTTTTCCTTATCTTATCTAAAATGATCTTATCTAAAATGTTTTTAGATAGTGTATGTTGGACATTTGCCAGACATGACTATGATGTCATTTTATATTTTTATTTGCCAATAACTTTATGTAAATAACTTCATTGGAAATTTGCCAATATAAAATGTTTCTGATGAAGTTTTTTTTATTGTTTTATACAATATACAATGTATATTCACTTTTACTACCAACCAATCTTTACCATTCAGTGATAACAAGCACTTTATTTTACATTTTAATATTTTATGATGTATTTAAAAGAGTAGTTATTGTTTCAAACTCCATTAGAAATTTGAATTGATATCAGTTTTGGAAAAAGGGAAACAGGGATGTGAAAAAAAAAGGGGGGGGGGGTTTAAATTTTTCTCATTTCAGATTTCATAAATAAAAAGAAAATTTCTTCAAACGTTTTTTTGAGAGGATTAATATTCAACAGCATAGTGAATTGCTCAAAGGCAAAAAAAAACTTTTAAGTTCATTAGACCACATTCCTTCTGTGTCAGAAACCTATGCTGTGTCAACTATTTAATTTTAGATTTAAAAAGTTTGAAGAAGAAATCTTTAATTGATTTGTAAAATCTTGACATTTGTTTTGTGTAAAAAAAAACCCATGTATTGTCAAAAATTTGATCACAATCCAAATTCAGAGCTGTATCTTGCTTGAATGTTTTGTCCATACTTGCCCCAACTGTTCAGGGTTCGACCTCTGCGGTCGTATAAAGCTGCGCCCTGTGGAGCACCTGGTTATAGATAGAGATAAACTATAAACAGCAATAATGTACAGCAAAGTAAGATTTACAAATAAGTCAACTTGACTGAAATGGTCAATTGACCCCCTAAGGAGTTATTGTCCTTTATAGTCAATTTTTAACAATTTTCATAAAATTTGTAAATTTTTACTAACATTTTCCACTGAAACTACTGGGCCAAGTTCATTATAGATAGAGATAATTGTAAGCAGCAAGGATGTTCAGTAAAGTATGATGTACACACACATCACCATCACCAAAACACAATTTTGTCATGAATCCATCTGCTTCCTTTGTTTAATATTCACATAGACCAAGGTGAGCGACACAGGCTCTTTAGAGCCTCTAGTTTGTTTTTATCCTGAATATTATTATAGATAGGAAGAACTGTAAACAGCAATTTATTCTTTCGTCCTTGAGGAGAATGACATCTTAAGTAATATTGATAGACAAATGCCCAGTGACGCCCCTAACACATTCTATGTGATCCTGGATACTACTGTGCCTCATGATTACCTTTAGACCTCTAACTTAAGTTTGAAGATCCTCTATAAGATAGTTTCTTTGTGTGTTGCCCTTTAACCCTGGAACAGCTGGTGGCAAATCATACTCATCATAAACGTGTACATGCATATACAACATGGGACCAAAAGCTACAGTCTCTCGGCTAGTCTTTAAGATGAAGAACCACAATTACTGACCATACAAAAACCAGAACCGGACAAATGACTAAACCTAACGCAAGCACTTCAACAAATTGATAAGGCTGTTGATAACAAAGGCTTGATAAAGTTTCACTTTTATTATAATATAAGTTTGCCCTTTGGGAGTCAGTATCTCAGCTGGGAAAATTTTGCTCCAGGCCCTGTCGACGACATTTGGTATAGTGGGTAGCCAAGCCCCGTGGACATGGACACTCTGCCAATCAAATGGAACTCAGAGGGTTCCAAAAAGGGGATGAAGCGAAGCTTCATCTCGTAGCAGGGTGCTACGAAAAGGGGTTGAATTGACGGTGGAGAGATGAAAAGTAGTTAATTACTTGGGGATAAGAAGAGAAATAAACCAGTGGTGAATTTCGTAATGGTCCAAAAATCAGATGTGAAACAGCTGAGTGACCCCCAAGGAATAGAATAGGAAAGTGGTTGTAAGGGGATGGACTTAAATTGAACACCTCGGACACCTTCAATATACTTCACTGATAATAAAGATAGAAATAATTAACTATGTATTTAATCATATGAATCAGTTTTTAAAATAAAACAATCAAATAGTGAAATACATGATATTTAAAATACTCAAATGTTTAATTTCTACAGGTATGTATTGTACATGTACATGTGCAAATGTACGCTATATGGTATAAAATAAGAATAAAAGCAAAAATTATTTTACACGGGATATGACGTAATGGAAATCATGATGATAACTTTTGTTGTGCTTTTTTAATTAGGCCAAAAATAAAATATTGTTTGTTTCCCCTCCCACCACCAACCTGGTAGAATCGCCGCGACTTGAAAAATTTTATTGGCCATTTTTGCCAAAAAAATTTTTTTGTTGCTATGTTGGTTTTTGGTGATATCTTTCCGATGCTGTAGTAAATGTATGTTGGTTTTTTTTATCTTTCCGATGCTGTTATCAACAAGCGTTTTAAATCAAGGCATTTTTGCATTGAAGCGTCTATATGATTTGGAATAAAGGAAAACAAACTACCTTGCTACACGATTTGTGTTGTGTGCAAGGGTGATATTTTAAAATAAAAAAAATCTGAAGCATCTTTCAACCCACTGAGTGCACCTTGATTGGCTTTGTCTTTTACCTCTGTTCCTGTTTAAAGGATGAAATCTTTGAGTTAAAATGGTCTGAATCGTGCTTTGAAATCAATCTATTTTGGATTCGACTTCGAACAGGTTGGGCACAAGTCAGAAAATGATAGATACGTGAATTCCCTGCTTTCATCTCTTGCGTAAACAAGACCAGTTTAAATGTTGTTTTTTTTCTTCAATTTATGGCATGAAATTTACAAAAGGGCACGTTTTACGTTATAACTGCATCAGTTGAATTTGTAAATACTTAAAGTATTCTAGGAACAACAAATCATATAAGTGAAGCCTTGTTTTTTCTAGAACTCGAAAAAAACATGCAAATCTTTTGTTTAGGAATTAATTGACCAAGCTGCATGATCCAGGTGCAACTGAACATAACTGAATTATGTTCACTGCTATTGAAAATTTTTATTCATTAAATTTTAAGTCATTAACATATCTTTTTGTCATCTCATAATTGATGATCAAGGTATGAATTGGTAAACAGGAATTGTTTTTTTGTGAGTTATGCATCAAATTAGACTTGAAATAAGCTTGATTTTTAACTAATTTATTACCCTTGCAAGAATCTATTGGGATATCCTAGGATATCCCAGGACCTTCCTGGGATTTCCTGGGATATTTTCCTGGGATATCCCAGGACTTCCTGAAATGAAATTTCAAGACTTTTCAGGAATTTTAGGGAGAGTATTGGAACAGGATTTCCTGGGATATCCCAGGAAATCCTGAACCTAAAAGCATAGGACCAACTGGGACATTTCAGGACTTTTCAGGAATAGTAAACCTGAAATATCCCAGGGTTGTCCTGAGAAGTCCCAGGGTTTCCGGACTTTTCAGGACTAGTAAACCTGAAATATCCCAGGTTTAAAAAACTTTTCAGGACTTGTTAACATGTAAATTATTTTAATATTGTCCTGAGAACTCCTGGGATGTCCTGGGATATTTCAAGACATACCAAAAAATTAAAAAAAAAGCCACGGGGATAACATGGACTCTTTATCCTTTGAATCTATGAAAAGACAGTATTCATTCTTCCGACTTTTTTTTCTTCACAGCACATTTGATGGCATTTTCAAAATCAAATCACTTGAAAACAAATTTATTTTCTTTAGTACAGTCACTGTTTTGTTCATTGTTATCATCTTCTATTCTCTCCAATTTTCCAAAAAGCCTCTTGTCTAGACTAGGTTAAGCTGGTCACATAAATGTATCTTGGCCCTCACTATAGTTTTTATAAATCAGAGCTGCTGGTCTCAGTAAATCTGAAACAAAACAAAAGTTCTGGATCTAAAGTTTGATAAAAAAAAATTATAAATACCAAATCTCATGCATTAGTAGGTCAGATTTGAATAAGTCAGCATGCTTTTTTTATTTATTTAAATGAGTACATACATGTATATATTTTGTGTATAAATGTACCCTGCCATTATGGACCAAGCTATTTGATTCATTCATATATCATAGACTTTAAAATATCTCCTGACAATTTTTTCCTACTCAATCATATATAAATTTAAATTTTTTTAAATTAAACATGTACTATAGTATTCCAGAAGTATGTATCTTAATGAATTAAGCAACTTATTTCAGACATATTGCAGCAAACTGTTTGTGGTAATCTTAATGTGAGTTTTCTCACAGTTCTATGTTTAAGTTTTTTATATTTTTATTAAAAGCATACCTATACCATTTAAATATTTTTTCATTATATGTAATAACAATGTATTTCTAATTCCTTATGACTGTGATGAAAGTAAATCTTATGTAAACATTCTATAACTGTTTTCTTTACTCTTATTGTAACATGTACATATTCAAAATGGTGGAATCTAATGTATATGTACTTACCAAAAGATATTATCCAAAATGCATGAAATCATCAAATAAATGCTCCTTAAAATCAAAGTCATGTCACCAGAAGAAAACATCTGCACTATTAATATAATGTTAAAATATAGAACTGTTGGACTTAGTTAATTCCATTTATCTGCATTCATTTTGTGTTTAAGATATACATGATATTAGACATCTTTGCTTGTTGTCCAAGTTCAAATTTGAATTGTGTCAGGGGTTATTTAAGGAGTTAAATTTCTATTTTCTTTGAAAGCTTCCCTGGTTGAATAGATTTAATTTATCTTGAATATTTGATATATATATTATAATAAAAAAAAAATCCATTTATTGTTTATGTACCATCTTAATGTTTAAAGTTACAATGGTAATTGCAGAAAATGTATAATTTAGCCATATATGTGCATGATCCCCTGCATTTGGCCTCACACTTCCTGTCCAGTGTCTACACTAAAATAAATATAAACCAGATGGCAACATTTCATTCACTCTGGCTCACATTTCAAAGATAAAGAATTAAAGCATGAAAATTATTTGTGTGTTCATTTAGATACTCGCAATTATATAAATTTAACCTGTTTACAGTTAATCTATTATCTTGGGTATTACATCTATGGTTGTATGATCATGATCTTTAATAGGGCCTTGAAAATAAATAATGTTTAATTAAAAAAAATCATGTTGTGTTGTTACTCATATTTTGGCTTTCGGCATGTGACATGATTTGTGATATGTGAGTTTTGCATTTTCCAAAATTGCATCCTAAAATTTTTATCAATATGATCATATACAAGTTGAACTGTGCACAAACAATTCTAGGAACTTTACTTAAATGGAATTGTAAATATACTTAAGTGGAATTCAAATTGCAAAAAAAGACTAAGTTTTAAAAAGAAACCCATATCTTTAAAGTCTTGAAATATCCCAGTAATTCCTGTTAATAATCTAAAGTCCTAAGAGTTCTTGAAAAATCAGGATAAATTTGTGTTCATCAAATATTGTAAGTCCTGAAATATCCCAGAAATTCCTGAAACAAATTTAAAGTCTTGGAAATTCCTGAAATATCAGGACAACAGATTTCAGGACTTCATGGGACTTCCTGGGACACTTGAAATTTCAGGATTTACAAAATTACCAGTGCTGGGATTTTTCAGGATATCCCAGGACTTCCTGGGATATCATCCCAGGACTTCCTGGGATATCCTGAAAGACAAGATTTTTTCAGGACACCATTTTGCAGGGGTAAACACTTGCTTTCATTACACATATTGTTATCATCATGATCATATGAAGGATATGTGCTTTTGTAGATTTCATACCATAAAATGAATAGGAAAAAGGAGGTCCCTGTATACTGTTTTAAACATCAGAAAACTGGGGTGTTCACTGAATAAAGGTTATACTCGACTTTTCTTGACTTATCTTACCTGTTGAATTTTGTAAAAATTCAATATAGAAAAATTATATCAAGAAATAAAATAAAAAAATTTGCCTACCTACCTACCCATACCCTGATAACCTCAGTCGGGGAGGAGAAACAAAGATATTTTTTATGTTGGCCTTACATTTTTACTAGTTCTTATATAACTATTAGAATTCCATCTACCTAATGTTTTCATTAAGTGATCCTCAATATTAGATTTTCCAGCTGTTGTTGTAGCTCCAATTCGAAATGAACGATGGAATCAACTGCCCCATCTCATGGAAGAAACCATTCTGTCTGAATAAACAACACTTATACGCTGCATAAGTTTCAAAAATGTTCAGCAAAGTAAGATCTACAAAAAAGTCAGCATGACCAAAATGGTCAGTTGACCCCAATTAACGAGTTATTGCACTTTATAGTCAATTTGTGTCAATTTTTTGTCAATTTTTGTTATCTTTTACAAAAATCTTCTTCTCTGAGACTACTAAGACAAATTTAACCAAACTTGTCCACAATCATCTTTAGGGTATATAGTTTTAAAACTGTGTCTGATGACCCCACCTGCAAACCAAGATGGCCGACATGGATAAAATCAGCATTAAGAGTAAGATAAATTTGTTCGTTAGGTCAAGGTGTATCTGCCCTGAAATTTTCAGACTAATCAGGCAACCTGTTGTTGGGTTGCTGCCCCTGAATTGGTAATTTTAAGAAAATTTTGCAGCTTTTGGTTATTATCTTGAATATTATTATAGATAGAATTAAACTGTAAACAGCAATTATGTACAGCAAAGTAAGACCTACAAATAAGTCAACATGATAAAAATGGTGAATTGACCCCTTTAGGAGTTATTGCCCTTTATAGTCAATTAGTACAAAATATTTTAACTACTGGGATAGATTCATAGGTTAATTATAGATAGAGATAATTGTAAGCAGCAAGAATGTTCAGTAAAGTAAGATCTACAAACACATCACCATGCCAATGACGTTAACTTTTTACATTTTGAACTTCTTCTAGATAACCACTGAATGGAATGAAACCTAACATGACATGAATGTTCCATCTGATGTGCTGACCAAGTGTTGTTACTTTGTAGCTGATCCATCTTCTAAGGTGGCCATCAGATGAGGATTTCTTTTAACATAGAACCCTACGGACAATACATACAAATGTCTTCTTTTAGAGAACCACTTCATTGAACGAAACCTAACATAGGATGAATGTTCCTTATGAGGAGCTGACCAAGTGTTTTAACTTTGTAGCCAATCAGTCATCCAATATGGCTGACAGCTGAGGACTTTGTTTAACATAGGACCCTATGAACAATAGATATAAGAAGATGTGGTACAAGTGCCAATTAGACAACATTCCATCCAAGTTAAAATTTGTAAAAGTAAACCATTATTGGTCATAGTACGATCTTCAACACTGAACAGCAAGATATGTAGGCCCCAAAAATGACTTGTGTAAAACCATTAAAACAGGAAAATCATTTGTCTTATATATATAAAAAGCGAGAAAGGGAAAACATTTAGGAACAACATCAACAAAGACAACCACTAAAAATCAGGTACCTGACTTATGACAGATGCAAACAAATACAATAGGTTTAAATGTTTTAATCAACCTTCACCCTTACCCTCACCCTTAGCTAGTGTAAGACACAACTATTGGTAATACATGCAAAAGTTTTCTTTTAGAGAACCACTGAATGGTATGGAACCAAACATGGCATGAATGTTCCTTATAAGGTGTTGACCAAGTGTTGTTACTTTGTAGCAAATCAATCAACCAAGATGACTGCAAACGGGGAACTTATTTTAACAAAGGACCCTATGGGAAATATATACAAATGTCTTCTTCTAGAAAACCACATAATGGATTGAAACCATAGAAATTAGAATGAATAGAGAAATTTTTCAGGAATCAATTTTTTACCCCCAATTAACTTGACAACTTTTTTTTAGATATTACGAAACTGTACATTGCAAAATGATCAAGAAACCAAGAAACAAATAAGTCAATATGATCAAGAAACCAAGAAACAAATAAGTCAATATGATCAAGAAACCAAGAAACAAATAAGTCAATATGATCAAGAAACCAAGAAACAAATAAGTCAATATGATCAAGAAACCAAGAAACAAATAAGTCAATATGATCAAGAAACCAAGAAACAAATAAGTCAATATGATCAAGAAACCAAGAAACAAATAAGTCAATATGATCAAGAAACCAAGAAACAAATAAGTCAATATGATCAAGAAACCAAGAAACAAATAAGTCAAAATGATCAAGAAACCAAGAAACAAATAAGTCAATATGATCAAACCAAGAAACAAATAAGTCAGTATGATCAAGAAACCAAGAAACAAATAAGTCAATATGATCAAACCAAGAAACAAATAAGTCAGTATGATCAAGAAACCAAGAAACAAATAAGTCAATATGATCAAAATTGTTATATTCATTGTAGGAACCTTTAGGTTACATTTACTTGAAAACTATAGTAAATAGATAGATTAAGATATTGTAAATTTAGAAATTATTGCAATGTTTTTTTTATTGTGAAAAAGGGGACAGGGTTATAATCCCAATAATTTTTCATATGAATTAAACAAGATTTTTCTCAATATTGCAAAATTTAATATTGCATTTTAGTCTAAAATGACATAGTCGCAATAATAAATGCATGCAATAATTTCTGAATTTACAGTACTGTAAACAGCAAAGATGATCACAAAGATACATTCTACAAGAGAGGCAAAAAACACCAAAGTCAAACTCTACTAGTCAAAAATAAACTTAAACACTTAAATGAAAAGACAAACTGACTGAAATAGTACCCCAAAACACAACATAGAAAACTAAAGTGAGTTGACATAATCAAAATTATTAATTGACTTCTTAGAATCCTTAGATAATATTCTTTTCCAATTTATTGCATTTTTGGCAATTATTTAAAAACAAATGAAACTAATGGCCTAATTTATTACAAAACAATTACAAAAAAATAAAATATCAGAAATAAACCAACAAGAACCACTGAACTTCAGGTTCCTGACTTAGGATAGACACACAAAGAATGTGGTGAAGTTAAACATGTTTGTTAACCTTCAACCTCCAAACATGGCACAGTGGTTTAACTGTTGGTTTTACTCAAAAGACGGATTTGAGGGCCCGGATATGAGGGACTAAAGAGGGGAGGGGCCCTGATCCCGAAATCCTGTGCTTAAAAACATGAAATCCTTAGGTCCCGAAATTTAAAAAAATTAAATCCAGACATCCTGAAATAAAAAAAAGAAATCCCGGGTCCGAAAGGGTCAATCCCGAAATCCTGAGTTTAAAAACACCTTATCCTGACGTCCTGAAAAAGGTCCTGCCCCCCTCACTTAGTGTAAAACATCATAAACTGTCTGAAAAACACAAGACCACGTGCAATGCCAAAATATAAGTAAACAGTAATATTCATTGCATTATCTTATAATGGAATTGTATTTTTTTTATAACTCATTCCTACAAATTTTAGTAATTGATATGAATGACCTTGAAACCTTTGACAGTTCAACACATTTCTGTTAAATTTTATTCTGACAATAAACTCGCATTATACACAATGTTCAATTTATAATTTCAGTATGGAGATGACCATCCAAGAGAACTAGAAGATTTGTGGGCAGCATTAGTTGTATGTTGGCCAAACAATTTACGAGTTGTTATTCATTATCTTGTCATTATTACTAATATGGCTGCCTCGGAACTGATGCAATATGTAAGTGCAATAAAAAATAAACCTTTGACGCTTTGGACTATAACTTATAATATTTCCTTGGCTATATAGAAATCCACTACGATATCTATTCCTTAATTTGCAAAGAACGCCATATTTACCTTGAAATGAGAAGATAATAACAGCAACAAATATGAAATCTCAAAATACACTTTATGATGCAATCTATGATTCTGTTATACAACTCTACACTAAACACAGAATTTCATTCCTGATTTAAACAATGTAGCAATCTTATTTTCATTGGATTGCCACCATTTTAGTTTGATATGATCTCACTGACTGACTTTCTAAATCCACCATCCCTATTGGTGTAACTGATCTTGCACTTATAAATACTGTAAACCAACTGATTTTCGTGAGTGATTTATTTTCATTTTTATCATCAGTATTTCTCCTTATGAAATTCTCAGGAGAATTAAATGCCTGTACCGAAAAGTAAAATCATAAAAATACTTAACAATAAGGAAAATTCAAAATGGAGAGTCCCTTATCAAATAGCAAAATCAAAAGCTCAAACACATCAAACGAATGGACAACAACTGTACAGTCATTTTTACATTGTTATAGATATTATTTTTTTTTTTTTAAGTTTGATGATCAATTACCTGTTATTACAAATGGACTACAATTTCAGAACTCAAAATGCTTTTTAAGTAATATAAAATGCCCATGAAAAATATTTGTTTTAGATTAATGTGTAAATGTCACAAGGACCATCCAGGTTAGTTGGAGATGAAAGAGTTTGGTAAAATTTTCGAAATATACTCTATACAACCTTATTTTAAAATGTTAACAAATTGTTGTTTTTTAGGCTAAGAGAGTAATAACCTACCTAGGAAGAGCAAAGCCTGAGCGACTAGTTGATGAGTTAATGAACGAGTTACAGACTGTAGAAACTCTCAACATGACAATAGAGCGAACTCAAACTCCACCTTATTTTAGGTTGTCACACCAAAAACGTTCAACAGCAGTTTCTAATACAACTGATGATGAAAAACTTGTCAATCAAGTTGACACCCCCCTGGAAAAAGGGACATTACACACAAAACGTCATAGTGCAAATGAAGCAGATGCTCCAAGTGAATGGTAGGTTTTATTGATCATTGAAAGTTATATTTTAGAAATGTTTACTCACCTGTTCAAGGATTTAATTGCTGCTGAAATTCAAAATTATAACCTTTTTAACTGGATTTTTGAAGTAAAAATCAGTTATTGATTTGGCAATGTATGGTTAGTGGGCGGCTTCCAAAGAATTTCTGTTTATTTACTGTAAATTCAAAAATTATTGCAAGGTTTTTATTATTACGAAAAATGCGACATAGTTGAAAACGCAGTAATTTAAACTCGCATTTTGAACTATTCTTAATGAATTAAACGGGATTTTTCTCAAAATAGTAAAAATTAAAATCACATTTAAAGGGAAACTTCGCAAAAAAAAAAAAATAGATATTATATAAAAAAGAAGATGTGGTATGATTGCCAATGAGACAACTGTCCACAAGAGACCAAAATGACACATACATTAACAACTATAGGTCACTGTAGGGCCTTCAACAATGAGCAAAGCCCATACCGCATAGTCAGCTATAGAAGAACCTGAAATGAAAACTAACGGCCTAATTTATGTACAAACTAACGGCCTTATTTATATAAAAAAATGAACGAAAAAAAACAAATATGTAACACATAAACAAAGAACAACCACTGGATCCCAACCCTCCCCTAACCTGGGACATTGGTATAACAGTACAACATAAGAACGAACTATAAAAAGTTGAAAAAGGCTTAACTCAACAGATGGACAAAAATACAAGTGGATGTGGCCGGGTACTTACAGGGGTGTGGAAATGCTATGCCTGACTCGCCCGACTCGTACATTTGAACAACCGGACAAGTAATTATTTTTGTCTGGGTTGCCCGTGGACAAGTAAAAAAATATAAAAGACAAATTTCAAATGCAACAGAAATATAGAATTAATTTCAACATGTTCAAAATGTATAAAGATGTTAAATTTATGTAAAAGAAACCAATGGTCAGCGAGTAAAAACACAAATGTTCATGACGATAAATATTACATATTGACATGGGACCATCGATTAGGTTTATCCATGAAGTGTCATTTGTATATGATTTTGTATCGAGATTCAGATTGATAAATACTTTATAAAACACCGGGCAAGCAAGACAAAAAGAATAATGAGTCGAGTAAAAAACCTAAAACGCAAATGGAGGATAAGGAGTATTAAAAAAAAAAAAATACGGAAGCGAAAATTTCAGACATCGTGAATATCAGATTGCACCTGGCTATCTAGGATAGAAATTCGGAAAATAAATAAATCTTTTATCTTTATATTTATAGATCACAGGTCAACATTATGTGTTGTCAGAGTGGTAAATAGAAGGGACGGTTTAATTGCCCATCAAGACAATTATAAAAAAAAAAACAAAAAACAAGTGTGTCAGTTAAGAGAAACAGCAAAAAAGTCAATAGTTTATCCATTATTTAATTTCCATTTCTTCACTCACTGTCCTCTAAATTAGTATATCATTATATGTACCTACTAGCTACAATTTTTATTCAAAAACTGCTTCAAAAATTACGTTTACATGTCATTCCATTGGTTGGTTTGCTGTAAGGTTTCTGTCCCATAGATGTTAACCTACTTTCCTAAATTTTTACACATAATAAACAAATGGATTTCATGTGTTGGTGATGCAAAACAGTGCTAAGAATCATATCTTAACTACAATGAAATACTTCAATATTTATTGGGGCCATCAGGGCTAGTAACTTTTTTTCCGGACAAGTGAACTTTACAGTTTTACTTGCCAAGGAACAAGTGCCCACAGCAAATATTTCCACACCTCTGACTTGTACATCTCAACACAAAAAGACACAATGAACAGATCTTAGAGTACTCACAGTTATCTGACAGCTAGTTCAAAGCCACTAACAACTAATAAAAAAATCATGCATCTAAGACTAAACTATCAATCTGTACATATCCAACATTCAATGGATTTAGTTAAAGACATCATAAACAGCCTGAGAAAAACAGGACCTTGTGCAGTGCCAAGTTACAGGTATAGACAGATTGTAGATCCATGAATATGTACCGGTATATGTATATAACATACTAGTAATATTTAGTTAGCTTTTAATTTACTGATAAAATCAATATTTATACCAATAAAAACAATATTCAATGATCTTATTACAGTGTTAAATAGGTAACCTTTTAGAATAATTTTATTTAAAGGAGTGACAAGTTTACATGGATCATTTCTAAATTTCTATATTATGTCCATTCTGTACAAAAGTACTCAACTTCATAGATATTAAAGTTTTATTCTGCTAGATAAGAGATCACCATCGATTTCAAATTTAGATTATCAATCCTCTGCATGTCGCCATTTTACCATCTTGTCCGTTCAAAAACCATGCAATATTTACATGTTCGTGGGTTTTAATTTTCTAAAAAAAAATTGAAAAATTAAAGCCTTTAGAAACAAAGGTCACCAAATAGTCTGGATTGAAGGAAATTGCAAAGTAAACCTTGACCAGTGTGAATTGTAGTAATAACACTAGTTAACCCGTGATAAAGTGATCAACAGATCAAAGACCATAAAAGGTGTAAATTAGGCCATAAACATGTCACCTAAAGAAAACAGTAACATAACAAGGCTATAAACGTACCTTGAATTGTCAAATAATTCTATTCAAAATCAAGCCCAGCATGAAATTATTATTTCCCATATGTACGAGAACTATGAGAATATAAAATGAACACTTTATCATACTAGCATATCAATACCGGAAATCTGACTTTATTGATCAAAAAAGTTTTTTATGAGAATTAAAATATCCAGCTGTACAGTTTAGGTTATTAAAGATTAAATGGGTATAATCCTGCATGCGGTTGTAGTTCTATGACTGCTATTAAAGTACTCTAAGATTTGACGTTCTTCAATATATCCTCTAGATCATATCAGTAGTCAAACCTACTGAGGGGGATCTTTCCATTTCTTGATTTGGACAAAGGTTGTTTTATTTTATTGGACACTTAAATTCGTGGATAAAGTCATCGACGAAAACTACGAAAATTGGTACCCCACGAATAAAAGTACTTTTACAGTATATCATTTCATTCTGACACATGAATTTAATTTCCCGACTTTAACTGAAAATTGTTTATTTCTTATAGTAAATTAACTAATTTTAATTCAAATAAATAAAAGCACCAAATACAGTCGAACTTTGTTGTGTCGAAAACTCGGATGAGTCGAAGTAATTTCTCGGTCCCGGCATAATTCCCGTTTGATCAATGCATTTTAACCTCTGGTTAGTCCAACTCGGATGATTCAAGTTCTCGGTTAAGTCGAGGTAATTCTTAAGTCCCGTCAATGTAAAATTGATGTAAATTGACCCTGTCTCGAAGTTCAAAATTAAAAAAAAAATCGAAAGAAATAAAAACTTTAAAAATAAAATTCATAACGTTTGTTTTTCTTGTTTAACCTATTCATTTCCATAAGTTATTAAAGCTGTGTAAATTCCATAAGTGATTAAAGCTGTGTAAACATACTTGTTTGTAAAACAGTTAAAATGACATGTTTATGATGACCGCTAATCAACACCTTTCTTGATCATCCAAGCGGTACTTGAATGTACTGAACCTATTTCACTTGGTATAAAATAAATATATATTTTATTTGAGTGTCACACATCGATTGATACAGTACATATATACAAGTAAATTAAGTAACATCTTTAAAATTCAATCAATGCCCAGCCAAACATTTGACATATGAGACACTTTAAAAGCATACATGTACATATTTACAATAAACTGCATGTTAAATTTGTATAAAATATTTCTAGAGTTAAAAATCTAATAAATTACTTTTTCAAAATCGCTTTCAAAAAAAAGCTATTTGTAAAAATATAAAATGATAGTACTAATTATATGAAAAACACTATAAGAGTTCTTATTAAAAAATTATCAATTGTCTTCTAAAATAGAAATAAATATAATAAAAATATTAATCTCAATAAATAAAAATACCTTATTTTAAAGATTTGAGAAAAACAAATATGCATAATGTTTAAAACTTAGACAAAAACTAGGTTATCAAAATAAAAATGTACTTCTTCAATCAAATGTAAATAATTTCCTTCTCATAAAACATTTCTGCAAAATTTTACATAGACATTTCTGAATTTGCTCGGATCTCATTATAAATATAAACTTATCGTCCATATGCATTGTTTCAAAATTCTCAATTAAATAATTACATTCACAAAATAAATCATATCGTATATCTGCATATAAAGGGCACACCATCAGAAAATGTTTCTCAGTCTCTACATGTCAGAGATCGCAATATATACAAAGTCTATCTTCAATTGGAACTTGCGGCCTGGAGTAGCGACCCGTCTCCAAACGAAACGAATTTTAATGACCCAAGCTGAGGTTAAATTAACCATTAGAATAAGAACAATAATTAAAAGGATTAAAATATTTTATTAATTATTATGAGTCGGTCTTTTTAATCTATGAACACTTCACATTCTTTAAAGATTAGTTATGAAAATATTTTCGTGAGTCATTCCATAATTTATAGTGACTGACCTTTGTAAATATTTGTGTATTGATTTTATTTGTGAGATTGAATCTTAAAAATACGGAATATAAATACACAATCATATCGAAAAAAGCACAATGATCAATAAACATGCATCTAGTTTACAGAAATCACTTATTGGTATTTCATACATTTCAAATACATTGTATATGACGTCGCACTCGACCTCGGATGAGTCGAATACTTTCGTCTGATCCCTTCAACCTCGACACAACAAGGTTCGACTGTATAATTAAATTAATAAATTCAAATATAGGACGTCACAATCGACCTCGGATGAGTCAAACCTCGGATGAGTTGAATACTTTCGTCTGGCCCTTCAACTTCGACACAACGAGGTTCGACTGTATAATTAAATTAATAAATAATTCCGCGGCGATCAATTTCTATTTGTCACAAACTTGAATATGTATTTTAAATATGTGTATTAAATGCTCCCTCTTGATTTATATTCCACTGATCCGAATTAAGACAGTCACACGTGGCAAAGTGTGCCCTCGAAGCTAGGCCTGGTTAAATACCGAAGTGCAAATAACATTTTACCTTTTAACAAGCCTTCCCCAAGTATTGCCACAGAACCACGAATACACACATTGTATAAACCTAGTCATAACGTAGATAGTTAAAGGTCAATAAGAGTACACCATAATATTGTCTTTACAGACTAATGTACTTTAATTTGTTCACCTTATCAGTTCGAAAAAGCATTAATTAAAAAAATAATATAACTTTTTGTGTTGTCTATAAAAATAAATCGAATATTATTATGCAGGAAGTAGTTAATATTTTTTCATTAGTTATTGAATTTCTCCTTTATTACTGCACATACATTACTGTCATAAAACTTTGTGAATATATATATTATGTCATAATGAACAAATTTAAACCATAAGTAAAAAATCGTGTATTTTCCCTTTAAGGGGTCGTACACTGGGTCTAAATCATTTATTTTTTTAAATATAGGATTTCGCTCTTTTACAGTAGTTTAGTTTAAGAACAGTTCATTTGAAAAAAAATAATAAAAAATATAGGTCACCGATGAGTTAAAAAAAGTTATTTCAATTTTGATGCAAAAGAATGTCATTTTTTTTACCAAAGGGAGATAATTTGGAGCTTTTTCAGTGATATCAACATTTTAAAAGTAATCTGGGGCCAAAACTGATTGATTTTTTTGGTTAATTTGTGTACCATATCATAAAGTAACAACTATAGTGTAAAAAATAAAATTTGTAATGAAAAAACAAATGTTTTGCTGATTTTTTTTTGGTACCCTATAGCCTCCTTTCCTTAAGTATGAAATGACAAAATTGCAATAATTAATGCATGCAATAATTTCTGAATTTACAGTTTGAATAAATTTATTCAAATTAAGATATCTTGTTTCCTGTTACTTAATGGAGGTTAAGTTAAAATTTCACGATTTTAGCTTTTCTCATTTGTCAGTTCTAGCCCTTTTGCAAGAATTAAATTTTTGATGAATTATTCCATTCTGTACGAAGGGTTGGAATAACTAAATTTTTAAAAGATATTTAAAAAAAACATTATATAAATGATTAATGACATTTTTGATTTTTTTTTCTTCTCTTGTCTTTCATAATTTGATATATATATATTAATAAATGCTCTTTGTTTTCATCAGTTAAAACTATATAAATCTCCTGTGGGCCTTCTGAATAACACAACATATATAAAGTCTTGTATGAGTTGTAAAAACAGGGTGTGATTCAACATATATAAAGTCTTATATGAGTTGTAAAAACCGGGTGTGATTCAACATATATAAAGTCTTGTATGAGTTGTAAAAACCGGGTGTGATTCAACATATATAAAGTCTTGTATGAGTTGTAAAAACCGGGTGTGATTCAACATATATAAAGTCTTGTATGAGTTGTAAAAACCGGGTGTGATTCAACATATATAAAGTCTTGTATGAGTTGTAAAAACCGGGTGTGATTCAACATATATAAAGTCTTGTATGAGTTGTAAAAACCGGGTGTGATTCAACATATATAAAGTCTTGTATGAGTTGTAAAAACCGGGTGTGATT
This sequence comes from Mytilus galloprovincialis, assembly GCF_965363235.1. Classification (NCBI taxonomy): domain Eukaryota; kingdom Metazoa; phylum Mollusca; class Bivalvia; order Mytilida; family Mytilidae; genus Mytilus; species Mytilus galloprovincialis. Next base: position 72,642,983 of record NC_134845.1, on the reverse strand, counting down.
CAACATATATAAAGTCTTGTATGAGTTGTAAAAACCGGGTGTGATTCAACATATATAAAGTCTTGTATGAGTTGTAAAAACCGGGTGTGATTCAACATATATAAAGTCTTGTATGAGTTGTAAAAACCGGGTGTGATTCAACATATATAAAGTCTTGTATGAGTTGTAAAAACCGGATGTGATGAGATTCAACATATATAAAGTCTTGTATGAGTTGTAAAAACCGGGTGTGATTCAACATATATAAAGTCTTATATGAGTTGTAAAAACCGGTTGTGATTCAACATATATAAAGTCTTGTATGAGTTGTAAAAACCGGGTGTGATTCAAGTTCAACATATATAAAGTCTTGTATGAGTTGTAAAAACGGGGTGAATATTCATGACATGTGACCATTTGTTTGAACTTAAAACCCGTGCGGTCATTTTTCTGACCATCGACTCTCGCTATAGCCTAAAGAAGAGATGTGTATTCACGGATGATTAAATGTGAATTTGTAATTGGAATTATGATATTATTGTTATTATGTTTGTATTTGATACATACATGTATATATAGAATTAAAGGTTACAGCGGGAAGCACACCTACATTATGTTTTTTGTTCTTTGTTGCACATTCACATATTTTTTCTAATCTGAAAGATGCAAAAATAATTTGGTCTTGAATATTTGGAGGTTTACAGTTACCTATTTCAAGTTACATTCAGTGCTTTTTAGAAATTCATGAATGTTACAATTATTGTAGTTTTTTTTTTCTCTTATTAAGTTTTTTAATCAATCTTGAAGACCATGAGGAATAAAAATGATTTGTTAAATTTACAAACTTTTCATGTTTAAAGTCATGCCACAATTAATATATTAAGTTAACTGTATTCAATTTTATGATAAAATACTAACTTGAAACAGCTTAATAGAGGGTCTTAAGAATGTGAATGAATGTTTTTTTTCACTCTCAGTACCTTGCTAACAGAGTCCACGATGTCCCTAAGAAGTAATTCAAGTTCTGAATCAACACAGGATCAGTTTCTAATGGGTAAGTTTTTTAAATGACTTCAATGTTAAAAGTTTTATTTGAGTTTCTTTTCTTGTTTTACCAAATAAAGAAATTCTTGTATCCTAGATTATGTTATAAAGCTGTTGTTTTTATATGAACGCTAAAAGTCGTATATTAGTACCACGTCGTCATCATCAGCATCTAAAAACAATTGATTTTTGCACAATAACTTTAAAATAAAATTGAGAATGGAAATGGGGAATGTTAGTACGGTTGTATAAAGCTGTGCTCTGTGGAGCACCTGGTTGGCTCATATTTCTGAAACTAAAGCATTTAGAGCAAATCTGCTTAGATTAAAACTCTTCATTAGGTCGACCTCTCTGCCTTGAAATTTTCAAACCAATCGGGCAACTTGTTGTTGGGTTGCTGCCCCTGAATTGGTAATTTTTAGAAAATTTTGCAGTTTTTAGTTATTATCTTGAATATCATTATAGATAGAGATAAACTGTACACAGCAATAATATAAAGCAAAGAAAAGCTACAAATATGTCAACATGACCAAAATACTTTTAGTTTTCGCACTATTACCTTAGTAATGAATGAAATTTTAACAAGGTTTATGACCACAAAAGGAAGGTTGGGATTGATTTTGGGAGTTTTGGTCCCACTATTTTAGGAATTAAGGGTCAAAAAGGGCCCAAATAAGCATTTTCTTGGTTTTCGCACTATAACTTTAGTTTAAGTGAATAGAAATGTATGAAATTTTGACACAAGGTTGATGACCACAAAAGGAAGGTTGGGATCGATTTTGGAAGTTTTGGTTTCAACTGTTTAGGAATTAGGGGCCAAAAAAGGGCCCAAATAAGCATTATTCGTGATTTTCGCACAATAACTTTAGAATGAGTAAATAGAAATCAATGAAATTTGAACACAAGGTTTATGACCACAAAAGGAAAGTTGGGATTGATTTTTGGAGTTGAGGTCCCAACAGTTTAGGAATTAGGGGCCAAAAAGGGCCCAAATAAGCATTATTCTTGGTTTTTGCACCATAACTTTAGTATGTGTAAATAGAAATCTATGAAATTTAAACACAAGGTTTATGACCATAAAAGGAAGGTTGGGTATGATTTGGGAGTTTTGGTCCCAACAGTTTAGAAATAAGGGGCCCAAAGGGTGCAAAATTAAATTTTGTTTGATTTCATCAAAAATTGAATAATTGGGGTTCTTTGATATGCCAAATCTAACTGTGTATGTAGATTCTTAATTTTTCGTCCCGTTTTCAAATTGGTCTACATTAAAGTCCAAAGGGTCCAAAATTAAACTAAGTTTGATTTTAACAAAAGTTGAATTCTTGGGCTTTTTTGATATGCTGAATCTAAACATGTACTTAGATTTTTGATTATGGGCCCAGTTTTCAAGTTGGTTATAATCAGGATCCAAAATTATTATATTAAGTATTGTGCAATAGCAAGAAATTTTCAATTGCACAGTATTTAGCAATAGCAAGAAATCTTCAATTGCACAGTATTTTGCAATAGCAAGTAATTTTCAATTGCACAGTATTGCGCAATAGCAAGAAATCTTCAATTGCACAGTATTGTGCAGTAGCAAATATTATCAATTGCACAGTATTGTGCAATAGCAAGAAATATCTAATTGCACAATATTGTGCAATAGCAAGAAATTTTCAATTGGAATTATCTTTCTTTGTCCAGAATAGTAGTTGAATCAACTTAAATCATTGTTTTCTACAATATACAATGTATATTCACTTTTACTACTGTAACGGCCAGAAATCGCCTTTAAATTGTAGCCAACAAAAGACACAAATCAATAATAAAATTTAACAATATTTATTATACAAAAGTTTACAAGAAGTATTATACAAATATTACTGTCAACTTAACTGTCAAAAAGAGTCCAATCTTTTATCTTTATCTGTATCCGGATATCTTTCGGAATCCAATGTGAATATGACGGTGGGTGGTTAAATTTTTTTTTCATTTCAGGTTTCATAAATAAAAAGAAAATTTCTTCAAACATTTTTTTGAGAGGATTGATATTCAACAGCGTAGTGAATTGCTCAAAGGCAAAAAAAATATTTTAAGTTCATTAGACCACATTCATTCTGTGTCAGAAACCTATGCTGGGTCAACTATTTAATCACAATCCAAATTTAGAGCTGAATCCAGCTTGAATGTTGTGTCCATACTTGCCCCATCCGTTCAGGATTCAACCTCTGCGGTCGTATAAAGCTGTGTCTGCGGAGCATCTGGTTTTTAATTCCCTCCGGGTTGTCAAATAACTTGCTCTGCTCTAAGATTCTAACTAGAACACAAGACACAACCACACTAAAGTAGCCTCTTTACTTGACTGTGTCACTCTGCTCTCAGATTTTAACAAGAACACTAGATGCAATACACAAAAGTAGCCCCCTCTCTTGACGTAGTCACTCTGCTTTCAGGCTTTCTATCTAGAACACTAGAATGCTATACACAAAAGTAGCCTCTTTACTTGACTGTATCACTCTGCTATCAGATTCTAACAAGAACACTTAGAACATAAGATACAACACATAAAAGTAGTCTCTTTACATTTCCATTCTCAATTATATTGTTATATTTCTGAAGTAATAATGATAGAAATGATCAAACTTATGTTTTTTAGATGATGTTGACCTACTTATGGCTTCCCCAGCAAGGGAGATGAGGAGAAGTGAGACTCCACAGCCTTATCCTTTACCAATGCCAGCTTATGGGGGATACTTTGCTCCACTGACTGATTATCTTCCTGAGAATCTCCATCCTACTCCTGGCTTCCACAGGTAATAATTAATACTTTGCTCCACTGACTGATTATCTTCCTGAGAATCTCCATCCTACTCCTGGCTTTCACTGGTAAAAATTAGTACTTTGCTCCACTAAGTGATTATCTTCCTGAGAATCTCCACCCTACTCCTGGCCTCCACAGGTAATAATTAATACTTTGCTCCACTGACTGATTATCTTCCTGAGAATCTCCATCCTACTCCTGGCTTTCACTGGTAAAAATAAATACTTTGCTCCACTGACTGATTATCTTCCTGAGAATCTCATCCTACTACCAGCTTCCACAGGTAATATTTCATACTTTGCTTCACTGACTGATTATCTTCCTGAGAATGTCCATCCTGCTTCTGGCTTCCACATGTTATAATTTAAACTTTGCTTAACTGACTTATTATCTTCCTGAGAATCTCCATCCCACTCCTGGCTTCCACATGTAATAATTTAAACTTGGCTTAACTGACTGATTATCTTCCTGAGAATCTCCATCCTACTCCTGGCTTCCACAGGTAATAATTAATACTTTGCTCCACTGACTGATTATCTTCCTGAGAATCTCCATCCTACTCTTTGGCTTCTACATGTAATAATTAATAATTTGCTCCACTGACTGGTTATCTTCCTGAGAATCTCCATCCTATTCCTGACTTCCAAAGGTAATAATTAATACTTTGCTCCACTGACTGATTATCTTCCTGAGAATCTCCATCCTACTCCTGGCTTCCACAGGTAATAATTAAAACTTTGCTCCAATGACTGATTATCTTTCTTGGAATCTCCATCCTACTCCTGGCTTCCACAGGTAATAATTAGTACTTTGCTCCACTGACTGATTATCTTCCTGAGAATCTCCATCCTACTCCTGGCTTCCACAGGTAATAATTAATACTTTGCTCCACTGACTGATTATCTTCCTGAGAATCTCCATCCTACTCCCGGCTTCCACAGGTTATAATTAAAACTTTGCTCCAATGACTGATTATCTTTCTTGGAATCTCCATCCTACTCCCGGCTTCCACAGGTTATAATTAATACTTTGCTCCACTGACTGATTATCTTCCTGAGAATCTCCATCCTACTCCTGGCTTCCACAGGTAATAATTAATACTTTGCTCCACTGACTGATTATCTTCCTGAGAATCTCCATCCTACTCCTGGCTTCCACAGGTAATAATTAAAACTTTGCTCCACTGACTGATTATCTTCCTGAGAATCTCCATCCTACTCCTGGCTTCCACAGGTAATAATTAATACTTTGCTCCACTGACTGATTATCTTCCTGAGAATCTCCATCCTACTCCTGGCTTCCACAGGTAATAATTAAAACTTTGCTCCACTGACTGATTATCTTCCTGAGAATCTCCATCCTACTCCCGGCTTCCACAGGTAATAATTAAAACTTTGCTCCAATCCTGAGAATCTCCATCCTACTCCTGGCTTCCACAGGTAATAATTAGTACTTTGCTCCAATGACTGATTATCTTTCTTGGAATCTCCATCCTACTCCTGGCTTCCACAGGTAATAATTAAAACTTTGCTCCACTGACTGATTATCTTCCTGAGAATCTCCATCCTACTCCTGGCTTCCACAGGTAATAATTAATACTTTGCTCCACTGACTGATTATCTTCCTGAGAATCTCCATCCTACTCCTGGCTTCCACAGGTAATAATTAATATTTTGCTCCACTGACTGATTATCTTCCTGAGAATCTCCATCCTAATCCTGGCTTCCCCAGGTAATAATTAAAACTTTGCTCCAATGACTGATTATCTTTCTTGGAATCTCCATCCTACTCCTGGCTTCCACAGGTAATAATTAGTACTTTGCACCACTGACTGATTATCTTCCTGAGAATCTCCATCCTACTCCTGGCTTCCACAGGTAATAATTAAAACTTTGCTCCAATGACTGATTATCTTTCTTGGAATCTCCATCCTACTCCTGGCTTCCACAGGTAATAATGAATACTTTGCTCCACTGACTGATTATCTTCCTGAGAATCTCCATCCTACTCCTGGCTTCCACAGGTAATAATTAGTACTTTGCTCCACTGACTGATTATCTTCCTGAGAATCTCCATCCTACTCCTGGCTTCCACAGGTAATAATTAAAACTTTGCTCCACTGACTGATTATCTTCCTGAGAATCTCCATCCTACTCCTGACTTCCACAGGTAATAATGAATACTTTGCTCCACTGACTGATTATCTTCCTGAGAATCTCCATCCTACTCCTGGCTTCCACAGGTAATAATTAAAACTTTGCTCCACTGACTGATTATCTTCCTGAGAATCTCCATCCTACTCCTGGCTTCTACAGGTAATAATTAAAACTTTGCTCCACTGACTGATTATCTTCTTGAGAATCTCCATCCTACTCCTGGCTTCCACAGGTAATAATTAAAACTTTGCTCCAATGACTGATTATCTTCCTGAGAATCTCCATCCTACTCCTGGCTTCCACAGGTAATAATTAAAACTTTGCTCCAATGACTGATTATCTTCCTGAGAATCTCCATCCTACTCCTGGCTTCCACAGGTAATAATTAAAACTTTGCTCCAATGACTGATTATCTTTCTTGGAATCTCCATCCTACTCCCGGCTTCCACAGGTAATAATTAGTACTTTGCTCCACTGACTGATTATCTTCCTGAGAATCTCCATCCTACTCCTGGCTTCCACAGGTAATAATTAAAACTTTGCTCCAATGACTGATTATCTTCCTGAGAATCTCCATCCTACTCCTGGCTTCCACAGGTAATAATTAAAACTTTGCTCCAATGACTGATTATCTTTCTTGGAATCTCCATCCTACTCCTGGCTTCCACAGGTAATAATTAGTACTTTGCTCCACTGACTGATTATCTTCCTGAGAATCTCCATCCTACTCCTGGCTTCCACAGGTAATAATTAAAACTTTGCTCCAATGACTGATTATCTTTCTTGGAATCTCCATCCTACTCCTGGCTTCCACAGGTAGTAATTAATACTTTGCTCCACTGACTGATTATCTGCCTGAGAATCTCCATCCTACTCCTGGCTTCCACAGGTAATAATTAAAACTTTGCTCCACTGACTGATTATCTTCCTGAGAATCTCCATCCTACTCCTGACTTCCACAGGTAATAATGAATACTTTGCTCCACTGACTGATTATCGTCCTGAGAATCTCCATCCTACTCCTGGCTTCCACAGGTAATAATTAAAACTTTGCTCCACTGACTGATTATCTTCCTGAGAATCTCCATCCTACTCCTGGCTTCTACAGGTAATAATTAAAACTTTGCTCCACTGACTGATTATCTTCTTGAGAATCTCCATCCTACTCCTGGCTTCCACAGGTAATAATTAAAACTTTGCTCCAATGACTGATTATCTTCCTGAGAATCTCCATCCTACTCCTGGCTTCCACAGGTAATAATTAAAACTTTGCTCCAATGACTGATTATCTTCCTGAGAATCTCCATCCTACTCCTGGCTTCCACAGGTAATAATTAAAACTTTGCTCCAATGACTGATTATCTTTCTTGGAATCTCCATCCTACTCCCGGCTTCCACAGGTAATAATTAGTACTTTGCTCCACTGACTGATTATCTTCCTGAGAATCTCCATCCTACTCCTGGCTTCCACAGGTAATAATTAAAACTTTGCTCCAATGACTGATTAGCTTCCTGAGAATCTCCATCCTACTCCTGGCTTCCACAGGTAATAATTAAAACTTTGCTCCAATGACTGATTATCTTTCTTGGAATCTCCATCCTACTCCTGGCTTCCACAGGTAATAATTAGTACTTTGCTCCACTGACTGATTATCTTCCTGAGAATCTCCATCCTACTCCTGGCTTCCACAGGTAATAATTAAAACTTTGCTCCAATGACTGATTATCTTTCTTGGAATCTCCATCCTACTCCTGGCTTCCACAGGTAATAATTAATACTTTGCTCCACTGACTGATTATCTTCCTGAGAATCTCCATCCTACTCCTGGCTTCCACAAGTAATAATTAATACTTTGCTCCACTGACTGATTATCTTCCTGAGAATCTCCATCCTACTCCTGGCTTCCACAGGTAATAATTAAAACTTTGCTCCAATGACTGATTATCTTCCTGAGAATCTCCATCCTACTCCTGGCTTCCACAGGTAATAATTAATACTTTGCTCCACTGACTGATTATCTTCCTGAGAATCTCCATCCTACTCCCGGCTTCCACAGGTTATAATTAAAACTTTGCTCCAATGACTGATTATCTTTCTTGGAATCTCCATCCTACTCCTGGCTTCCACAGGTAATAATTAGTACTTTGCACCACTGACTGATTATCTTCCTGAGAATCTCCATCCTACTCCTGGCTTCCACAGGTAATAATTAAAACTTTGCTCCAATGACTGATTATCTTTCTTGGAATCTCTATCCTACTCCCGGCTTCCACAGGTAATAATGAATACTTTGCTCCACTGACTGATTATCTTCCTGAGAATCTCCATCCTACTCCCGGCTTCCACAGGTAATAATTAAAACTTTGCTCCAATGACTGATTATCTTTCTTGGAATCTCCATCCTACTCCTGGCTTCCACAGGTAATAATTAGTACTTTGCTCCACTGACTGATTATCTTCCTGAGAATCTCCATCCTACTCCTGGCTTCCACAGGTAATAATTAAAACTTTGCTCCAATGACTGATTATCTTCCTGAGAATCTCCATCCTACTCCTGGCTTCCACAGGTAATAATTAAAACTTTGCTCCAATGACTGATTATCTTTCTTGGAATCTCCATCCTACTCCTGGCTTCCACAGGTAATAATTAGTACTTTGCTCCACTGACTGATTATCTTCCTGAGAATCTCCATCCTACTCCTGGCTTCCACAGGTAATAATTAAAACTTTGCTCCAATGACTGATTATCTTTCTTGGAATCTCCATCCTACTCCTGGCTTCCACAGGTAATAATTAATACTTTGCTCCACTGACTGATTATCTTCCTGAGAATCTCCATCCTACTCCTGGCTTCCACAAGTAATAATTAATACTTTGCTCCACTGACTGGTTATCTTCCTGAGAATCTCCATCCTACTCCTGGCTTCCACAGGTAATAATTAAAACTTTGCTCCAATGACTGATTATCTTCCTGAGAATCTCCATCCTACTCCCGGCTTCCACAGGTAATAATTAATACTTTGCTCCACTGACTGATTATCTTCCTGAGAATCTCCATCCTACTCCCGGCTTCCACAGGTTATAATTAAAACTTTGCTCCAATGACTGATTATCTTTCTTGGAATCTCCATCCTACTCCCGCCTTCCACAGTTAATAATTAATACTTTGCTCCACTGACTGATTATCTTCCTGAGAATCTCCATCCTACTCCTGGCTTCCACAGGTAATAATTAATACTTTGCTCCACTGACTGATTATCTTCCTGAGAATCTCCATCCTACTCCTGGCTTCCACAGGTAATAATTAAAACTTTGCTCCACTGACTGATTATCTTCTTGAGAATCTCCATCCTACTCCTGGCTTCCACAGGTAATAATTAATACTTTGCTCCACTGACTGATTATCTTCCTGAGAATTTCCATCCTACTCCTGGCTTCCACAGGTAATAATTAAAACTTTGCTCCACTGACTGATTATCTTCCTGAGAATCTCCATCCTACTCCTGGCTTCCACAGGTAATAATTAAAACTTTGCTCCAATCCTGAGAATCTCCATCCTACTCCTGGCTTCCACAGGTAATAATTAAAACTTTGCTCCAATGACTGATTATCTTTCTTGGAATCTCCATCCTACTCCTGGCTTCCACAGGTAATAATTAAAACTTTGCTCCACTGACTGATTATCTTCCTGAGAATCTCCATCCTACTCCTGGCTTCCACAGGTAATAATTAATACTTTGCTCCACTGACTGATTATCTTCCTGAGAATCTCCATCCTACTCCTGGCTTCCACAGGTAATAATTAATACTTTGCTCCACTGACTGATTATCTTCCTGAGAATCTCCATCCTAATCCTGGCTTCCCCAGGTAATAATTAAAACTTTGCTCCAATGACTGATTATCTTTCTTGGAATCTCCATCCTACTCCTGGCTTCCACAGGTAATAATTAGTACTTTGCACCACTGACTGATTATCTTCCTGAGAATCTCCATCCTACTCCTGGCTTCCACAGGTAATAATTAAAACTTTGCTCCAATGACTGATTATCTTTCTTGGAATCTCCATCCTACTCCCGGCTTCCACAGGTAATAATGAATACTTTGCTCCACTGACTGATTATCTTCCTGAGAATCTCCATCCTACTCCCGGCTTCCACAGGTAATAATTAGTACTTTGCTCCACTGACTGATTATCTTCCTGAGAATCTCCATCCTACTCCTGGCTTCCACAGGTAATAATTAAAACTTTGCTCCAATGACTGATTATCTTCCTGAGAATCTCCATCCTACTCCTGACTTCCACAGGTAATAATGAATACTTTGCTCCAATGACTGATTATCTTCCTGAGAATCTCCATCCTACTCCTGGCTTCCACAGGTAATAATTAAAACTTTGCTCCACTGACTGATTATCTTCTTGAGAATCTCCATCCTACTCCTGGCTTCCACAGGTAATAATTAAAACTTTGCTCCAATGACTGATTATCTTCTTGAGAATCTCCATCCTACTCCTGGCTTCCACAGGTAATAATTAAAACTTTGCTCCACTGACTGATTATCTTCCTGAGAATCTCCATCCTACTCCTGGCTTCCACAGGTAATAATTAAAACTTTGCTCCAATGACTGATTATCTTTCTTGGAATCTCCATCCTACTCCCGCCTTCCACAGTTAATAATTAATACTTTGCTCCACTGACTGATTATCTTCCTGAGAATCTCCATCCTACTCCTGGCTTCCACAGGTAATAATTAATACTTTGCTCCACTGACTGATTATCTTCCTGAGAATCTCCATCTTACTCCTGGCTTCCACAGGTAATAATTAAAACTTTGCTCCACTGACTGATTATCTTCCTGAGAATCTCCATCCTACTCCTGGCTTCCACAGGTAATAATTAATACTTTGCTCCACTGACTGATTATCTTCCTGAGAATTTCCATCCTACTCCTGGCTTCCACAGGTAATAATTAAAACTTTGCTCCAATGACTGATTATCTTTCTTGGAATCTCCATCCTACTCCCGGCTTCCACAGGTAATAATTAATACTTTGCTCCACTGACTGATTATCTTCCTGAGAATCCCCATCCTACTCCTGGCTTCCACAGGTAATAATTAATACTTTGCTCCACTGACTGATTATCTTCCTGAGAATCTCCATCCTACTCCTGGCTTCCACAGGTAATAATTAAAACTTTGCTCCACTGACTGATTATCTTCCTGAGAATCTCCATCCTACTCCTGGCTTCCACAGGTAATAATTAATACTTTGCTCCACTGACTGATTATCTTCCTGAGAATCTCCATCCTACTCCTGGCTTCCACAGGTAATAATTAAAACTTTGCTCCAATGACTGATTATCTTCCTGAGAATCTCCATCCTACTCCTGGCTCTGACAGGTAATAAATAATACTTTGCTCCACTGACTGATTATCTTCCTGAGAATCTCCATCCTACTCCTGGCTTCCACAGGTAATAATTAAAAATTTGCTCCACTGACTGATTATCTTCCTGAGAATCTCCATCCTACTCCTGGCTTCCACAGGTAATAATTAATACTTTGCTCCACTGACTGATTATCTTCCTGAGAATCTCCATCCTACTCCTGGCTTCCACAGGTAATAATTAAAACTTTGCTCCACTGACTGATTATCTTCCTAAAAATCTCCATCCTACTCCTGGCTTCCACGGGAAATAATTAAAACTTTGCTCTAATGACTGATTATCTTCCTGAGAATATCCATCCTACTCCTGGCTTCCACAGGTAATAATTAAAACTTTGCTCCAATGACTGATTATCTTCCTGAGAATCTCCATCCTAATCCTGGCTTCCACAGGTAATAATTAAAACTTTGCTCCAATGACTGATTATCTTTCTTGGAATCTCCATCCTACTCCTGGCTTCCACAGGTAATAATTAGGGCCCCGCCGACTAAGGCGGGTCGCCCTATAGTGATCAGTCTGTCCGTCCGTCCGTCCGTCCGTCTGTCCGTCCGTCCGTCCGTAACACTTTAACTTTGTGTCCGCTCTATATCTTAAAAACCGTTATGATTTCAAAGTTTATACTTGACATCCATTTTAACCAACACCAGAGGGTGTGTCATGATGTATGTAAAACTTCCTAGGTCAAAGGTCAAGGTCAAAAACTTTGGTTTCAGTTGACAACCCTGTGTCCTGTGGTGAAGATCGTGTCCGCTCTATATCTTGAGAACCGTTATGATTTTAAAGTTTAAACTTGACATCCATTTTAACCAACACCAGAGGGTGTGTCATGATGTATGTAAAACTTTCTAGGTCAAAGGTCAAGGTCAAAAACTTTCATTTCAGTTGACAACCCTGTGTCCTGTGGTGAAGATCGTGTCTGCTCTATATCTTGAGAACCGTTATGATTTCAAAGTTTATACTTGACATGTATATGAACCAACACCAGAGGGTGTGTCATAATTTATGAACGACTGCCTAGGGCAAAGTTCAAGGTCAAAAACTTTGGTTTCAGTTGACAACCCCATGTCCTATGGTAAAGATTGTGTCCGCTCTATATCTTGAGAACCGTTATCATTTCAAAGTTTATACTTGACATGTATATAAACCAACACCAAAGGGTGTGTCATAATTTATGTGCAACTTCCTAGGTCAAAGGTCAAGGTCAAAAACTTTGGTTTCAGTTGACAACCCCATGTCCTATGGTAAAGATCGTGTCCGCTCTATATCTTGAGAACCGTTATCATTTCAAAGTTTATACTTGACATGTTTATAAACCAACACCAAAGGGTGTGTCATAATTTATTTACAACTTCCTAGGTCAAAGGTCAAGGTCAAAAACTTTGATTTCAGTTGACAAACCCATGTCCTATGGTAAAGATACAATTTTTTAATGCACATTATTCACAGCGGGGCCCACAGAGATGGCGCCCATCTCAATGATATCTAGTTAGTACTTTGTTCCACTGACTGATAATCTTCCTGAGAATCTCCATCCTACTCCTGGCTTCCACAGGTAATAATTAAAACTTTCCTCCAATGACTGATTATCTTTCTTGGAATCTCCATCCTACTCCCGGCTTCCACAGGTAATAATTAATACTTTGCTCCAATGACTGATTATCTTTCTTGAAATCTCCATCCTACTCCTGGCTTCCACAGGTAATAATTAATACTTTGCTCCACTGACTGGTTATCTTCCTGAGAATCTCCATCCTACTCCTGGCTTCCACAGGTAATAATTAATACTTTGCTCCACTGACTGGTTATCTTCCTGAGAATCTCCATCCTACTCCTGGCTTCCACAGGTAATAATTAAAACTTTTCTCCAATGTGGCTTCCACAGGTAATAATTAATACTTTGCTCCACTGACTAATTATTTTCCTGAGAATCTTCATCCTACTCCTGACTTCCACGGGTAATAATTAATACATTGCTCCACTGACTGATTATCTTCCTTATGGAAAATGTGTCAAAGATACAACAACCCGACCAAATCTACAATCTATTTAATTGAATATAAGTTCAAATCATATAACCAATTTCTAGTTCTTTGACTACATTTATTCTGTGTCAGAAACATATACCGGTAATGTACGTGTCAAATATTTAAATACAATCCAAATGAAGACCTGTATCAAGTTAAAATATTGTGTCTTTTTAGCCTCAACTGTTCAGGGTTGCACCTCTGAGGTCATTTCCAGCTGCGCTTGCCATAGCAGTTTATTTGTTATTATCTTAGATATTATTGAAGATAGAAATAAACTGCAAAAACTGCTGATCTCAAAATTCCTGCCCAAACAATCTCAATGTTCTCAACAGAAAAAGTTATGCTAACCTATATTTTTATTCAGCAACTATATGGAATATTTGCTGTTAGCAACAGAATTAAATAAGCAGAAACAAAATTTACTTCTATTCTTTTTTTGAAGAAACCAAATAAGAATTGGTTTTTTTAATGTATTTATACAATTTGGAGTTTAGTATGGTGTTCATTATCACTGAAACAGTATATATTTGTTTAGGGGCCAGCTGAAGGACGCCTCCGGGTGCGAGAATTTCTCGTTGCATTGAAGACCTGTTGGTGACCTTCTGCTGTTGTCTGCTCTGTGGTCGGGTTGTTGTCTCTTTGACACATTCCCCATTTCCATTCTAAACTTTATTGTGGTAAATATAAATTGAAAGCCATTTCCTGTTTCTTCTTTGTATTTTTCTTGTTGTCCACTTAAATTTCACTAACAAAATAGCATTTGGTGAATACAGTTTTTTTTAAAATTGATTCAAAAATGAACTGCTATTGTTTATTCTTTTGTTTAAGGGGCAGTCTTTTGCCTATTTCACAATTCAGATTTTATTTTCTGAATTTTTATAGCCCCATTTGAACATTTTATTGCTAGTAAAAAAAATCTACTACCGTACTTTGACCTCAAATTTTACAAATTTGCACCATTTTTCAATTCTATGAACTGGCAATATTTTAAGTTTAAACATTTCTCTTAACCAAAAACCATATTTTAGCTTGATCTATTATGCTTTATTGTTGATGATCCAATGATTTATGTTTTCAGAAGTAACATGGCAGTGATGTTTCTGACAGATTTGGTGTTGGATGGTTTGGAGATCGACTGGTCTGCACATCTTCCATTGATGTTACATCTTATATTTTTAGGTAAGTGGTTAGACCCACTTCCAAATGACCAATGTGGTGCTATTTTAAACATCCCTTGCCTCATTGCACTTTTCTAAAAAAAAAAAAAAAAAAAAAAAATATATTTTAACTTCTGAAAGACTGTGCCACTTTAATCCAGGCATAGGCAATATAAATTACCCAATTTATAGCTGGTAATGTACTAAAAAATATTGTTTTACTCTTAAAAGGAAATACCAATGTAAGAACAGATTTGGAAAATCATCAGAATGTAGCAGTCCTGCCACAGAGGCTCTATGTGAACCTCAGGCCAACTAAAATTAATTAGTAGATTTTCATCCAAATTTTTGAAAAAAATGGGGCTGGTGGGAGAATTTAATTTTTTAATTTTTATTTCTTATGAAACCCTCATTCATATATATGCACGTCTAATAATAAGCTTATGTCATTTATTATATACATGTATATGAAATCGTACATAATTTTTCAAATCGTAAATAAAAATTTCGAATTGGCAACCACTGTTCTACATGGAATGTAGGACAGAAAGTCACAGGCCAAAAGACACAATTAATTTTTTCTGATTATTTTCTTTTTTTTTCTTTGCTTTTTTCTACAAAAATAATTTTGTATTTTTCTTGAACTATTGTATAAACCCCAACTTGTAAACAAAAGTTATCAATAAAATATCAAAGACGATGAAATAATTGTTAAAAAAACAAAATGTAACTGCTGCTTTAGAAACCTATTTTTAGTAAACAGCAAAAACATAGAGAAATGCTCTCTTTAGTTGGACTACCTTCACCAAATTTATTTGTCTTTCTAAGCAATGTTTTTTTTTTGTCTTCATAAAATGAAACAAATATGCATTGGTATGCAACAAAAGAATTACAATTACAGAATAAAATGAAAACTCAAACCGTTTGAGTTTTGAAAAAAATTGGGTTGGTACGTACTTTTATGATTCTTCTTAAAGATACAAATACAATTTAATTAATATGTAAAACTTAACAAAAAGAGAAGAAGTCGTTAAATGATTTTATTGAGAAAAATGGCACAGAAGTGTTTGCTGATTGTCAAAAAAAAAAAAAAAATAGCCATGAGTAATCTAAGTGTATGTTTGCTGAATTTTTTAACTCAATATATACTGTCATAAATCAAACAAGTTCGTGCTTGTGTCAATTTATTTAATCCAGTTATGTTTTTGTACCAATGTATTTCACAATTCTTGTTATTTGGATATAATTGGGAATAATTCACAGTCCAAGATTCCTGCCACAAAGTGATTTTATCCATAAAAAAATCACCGGTTTTCTAATCAGAGAAATTTGTGTCATGCCGCGATTTGCGTTCTTGGACACAGCGTTTTACTTGTAACCCGATTATTTCATGTCCTTCGCGTAATCATTCTCTATTCTCGGTAAATGATTTTGTTATGCAGAATCATTTTAAAATTACTCAATGAAATACAAAAATCAAAATTTGAAACAGGAAGTTTTGAAGGAAACCAAATTTTTTTATGGTTACTGGGAACGGAAATGAACAAAATCCGAAAATCGTAAATTTCTAAAAATAAAAAAAAACGGGGCAGGCGGGGATGAAAATCTATCAATAAATTTTAATTGGCCTCGTCATAAATTTTATTTTCATTTTTCTCTGCATTTACTTGGCCATAAAGGATCAAACTTTATTGCAAGAATAAATGTGCAGTTAGTCATTTAAAAAGATAATTTTAGCCATATGGAAAAAAGCTGTTATCTTGAAGTCAGTTGGACCAGAGAAATATTCCTGGTTTGCTTCAAATGAAAACATGAAGTTTGAGAGACAAAGGGACACAACTCTTGCTTAGATTGGTAAGGCACAAACAACTCCATATGTATGGGTATGGATATATATAGTCTGTTCTGAGATCAATTTAAATATTTATAAATGTGTTTTATGATTTTGATCAAATTATGTTTGTTATTTAGCTCATCTCGCTCCAAGAGCCAGGTGAGCTTTTCTCGTCACTTCAGTCGTTGTATGTTGTCATTAACTTTGACAAAAAATTTCTTTTTGGACCTACTATTACTCAGCAAAATTTCACCAACCTTGACCACAATCATCATTTTGGTATCTTGTTTGAAAATGTGTTTGAAGACCCAGCCTGCCAACCAAGATGACCAATATGGCTAAAAATAGAATATAGGGGTAAATTGCAATTGTCTTAATATTTAAAAAAACAACCTTTATAAATTGAGAAAATCTGAGGAGGGCAATTCTCAAACCCAACATTTACCATTTTTATACGACCGCAAAAATTGAAAACTTTTTGGTCGTATATTGGTATCTCGCTGGTGTCAGCGTCGTCTTGTTGTTGTCCGAATACTTTTGGTTTTTGCACTGTAACTTTAGTTTAAGTAAATAGAAATTTATGAAATTTAAACACAAGGTTTATGACCACAAAAGGAAGGTTGGAATTGATTTTGGGAGTTTTGGTTCCAACTGTTAAGGAATTAGGGGCCAAAAAAGGGCCCAAATAAGCATTATTCTTGATTTTTGCACAATAACTTTAGTATAAGTAAATAGAAATCAATGAAATTTGAACACAAGGTTTATGACCACAAAAGGAAAGTTGGGATTGATTGTGGGAGTTGAGGTCCCAACAGTTTAGGAATTAGGGGCCAAAAAGGGCCCAAATAAGCATTATTCTTGGTTTTCGCACCATAACTTTGAGGTTGTGTTCAATTTTTCTCATTTCAGATTTCATAAATAAAAAGAAAATTTCTTCAAACATTTTTTTGAGAGGTTTAATATTTAACAGCATAGCGAATTGCTCAAAGGCAAAAAAAAAATTTTTAAGTTCATTAGACCACATTCATTGTGTGTCAGAAATCTATGCTGTGTCAACTATTTAATTACAATCCAAATTTAGAGCTGAATCCAGCTTGAATGTTGTGTCCATACTTGTCCCAACTGTTCAGGGTTCAACCTCAGCGGTCGTATAAAGCTGTGCCCTGCGGAGCATCTGGTTAAGGTTTTGAGCTACTGTCAAATTGTCAAATAGCAGTTGACAATTAAAGAGTCATCATGTTGACTTATTGAAATCATTAAATATGCCAATAATGCACTAGAATAGAAAATAAAAAAAAAACCACCTACCTAAAAAATTCATTTTAATGCAATATTTTCCTAATTTCAATGGTTCATGTAACGGAAATACATTCGGTTTAAGTATTTTCATTTGTATAACTTCATGTTGTGAAAATACTCCAAAAGCATCAATGGACTTGGGTGTAATTTTATTTTATTTTTATTTTGTATATTACTCTTATGTATTAATTAAGTCTCCCAAACAAAGTTTGGAGACTTATTGTTTTTGCTCAGTTCTTATGATTTTTATTATTCTTCTTTTTCTTTTTCTTTTTCTTCTTTTTCTTTTTCTTTTTCTTTTTCTTTTTTTCTTTTTGTTATGCATCAGAAAAGGAATAAAAGTTGTGCAGCTTTTTTACGACCGCAAAAATTTTTGGTCGTGTATTGGTATGATGTTGGCGTCGTTCAAATACTTTTATTTTTCGCACTCTAACTTTAGTAAAAGTGAATAGAAATCTATGAAATTTTAACACAAGGTTTATGACCACAAAAGGAAGGTTGGGATTGATTTTGGGAGTTTTGGTCCCAACATTTTAGGAATTAGGGGCCAAAAAGGGCCAAAATAAGCATGTTCTTAGTTTTCGCACTATAACTTTAGTTTAAGTAAATAAAAATCTATGAAATTTTGACACAAGGTTAAAGAACATCAGTTGTTTGACCTGTTAGTCAAATGCGTTTTGTTTAAATATACTTTTTCACTTTTTTGGTCTTTTGGAAAATGTTGTTTGTGCTGTTTTTAGACCCTTCTACAACGAAATTTGTTTTACATGCACACGTATAAAAATTGCGGTTTTTATCCAACGCAATCATAGGTTTGAAGGTAGTTTTCAATTTAGACTCGTATATATATATATATA
Source organism: Mytilus galloprovincialis (assembly GCF_965363235.1). NCBI lineage: Eukaryota > Metazoa > Mollusca > Bivalvia > Mytilida > Mytilidae > Mytilus > Mytilus galloprovincialis. The sequence continues at coordinate 72,624,379 of NC_134845.1, read as the reverse complement.
TATATATTCTCTATTTACACCAATTTTGTGTGCTCCCTTTGGTTTGGAAACTTTTATAGGTTAAAAAGAATATCTTAGATGTCTGTTATACTGTCTCAATGATGTCTAGCTGTTATACTGTCTCAATAATGCCTGTTACACTGTCTCAATGATGTCTGTTATACTGTCTCAATGTTGTTTGTTATACTGTCTCAATGATGTCTGTTTTACTGTCTCAATGATGTATATTATACTGTCTCAATGATGTCTGTTATACTGTCTCAATGATGTCTGTAATACTGTCTCAATGATGTGTTATACTGTCTGTATCAATGATGTCTGTTATACTGTCTCCAATATGTGTGTTATACTGTCTTAATGATGTCTGTTATACTCTCTCAATGATGTCTGTTATACTGTCTCAATGATGCCTGTTATACTTTCTCAATAATGTCTGTTATACTGTCTCATTGATGTCTGTTATACTGTCTCAATGATGTCTGTTATACTGTATGTGTCAAGGATGTCTGTTATACTGTCTCAATGATATCTGTTATACTCTCTCAATGATGTCTGTCATACTCTCTCAATGATGTCTGTTATACTCTCTCAATGATGTCTGTTATACTGCCTCAATAATGTCTGTTATACTGTCTCAATGATGTATGTTATACTGTCTCAATGATGTCTGTTATACTGTCTCAATGGTGTCTGTTATATTGTCTGTCTCAATGATGTCTGTTATACTGTCACAATGATGTCTGTTATTCTGTCTCAATGATGTCTGTTAAACTGTCTCAATGATGTCTGTTATACTGTCTCAATGATGTCTGTTATACTTTCTCAATGATTTCTGTTTTACTGTCTCAATGATGTATGTTATACTGTCTCAATGATGTCTGTTATACTGTCTGTCTCAATGATGTCTGTTATACATGTACTGTCTAAACGATGTATGTTATACTGTCTCAATGATGTCTGTTATACTGTCTCAATGATGTCTGTTATACTGTCTGTCTCAATGTAGTCTGCTATACTGTCTCAATGATGTCTGTTATACTGTCTCAATGATGCACACCTTGCCTTTCAGTCATAAAACTTTCTAGCATGATTTTTGTACTCAGACTCAAGAATCAACCAATCAAAATACTGCATTTCATGTTTCAAGCTTGATTTTTGTGCTCCAAGCACTGAGCAAAGTTTTATGACTTCAATCCCTGATGTCATTTAAATTGTTTGTATTTTTAGGTCTAGATCACATGAGAGCTTTAGTTTATGAACACTGTAAGAAACTGTTAGAGAATCTTATGTTACTAGCTGCCCAAGATAACGAGAATGTTGCCAGAACTTTATTACAGTACAGAAGTAATATTACAGATACACTAACACTGATAGCAGAAGACAGAGATATTCATGGAGCATTGGGTTAGTACTATACATACAAGGATCGGGCTTAGAAAAAGAATATTGTTATTGATTTGATCTAAATATCTGGGGAAATCCCTTTTAAAAAGGCCTCATATCTGGTAGAGAAATGTATGACACTTTATTAAAAACAGATTGTTATCCCAAGAAAACATTGTCAACAGCGGCAAAGCCAAGGTTGACGATGCTTTTTTCGAGGGGTACCAATCTGCTCTATCACCCTCTCAGCTATGTGTTATTTAATTTATTATACTGAATGTCCTTTCATTATTGTCTTTTATAGATTAATTGTATTTTAAAAGTATTTCTATTTTCTATTTTCCTCTGTGTAACTAAAGGGCCAAGTTTATTGTAGATAAAGAAAATTGTAGGTAGCAAGAATGTTCAGTAAAGTAAAATCTACAAACACATCACCATCATCAAAATACAATTTTGTCATGAATCCATCTGTATCCTTTGTTTAATATATGTATGCACATAGACCAAGGTGAGCGACACAGGCTCTTAAGAGCCTCTAGTTTTGTATTAAGCTTCCTTTTAATGGTATAGATATCAAGATTGAGGAAAGGGTAGTGGTCATTGTCAGTATCAGCTTTAATTAAAGTTAGTTCAACAGGATGAATTTCTTGAGTATACATCAAAGTTGTAATTTTTGAGAGCCAATATATCATCCAAATATCTAAAAGTATTGTTAAATTTTTGTGTCAGATGTTGTATCAATGGGTCGTCATGAATGTATCAAGGAGGAAATAATGCATTCAAAATATTTTGTAGGGATTTCACATGTAAAATTAGAAATATTTTGCAGCTATTTTCTTTGAAATCTGTTATGAAATGACTTTTGTGCATTAAATACTGTGTTCACTGAAGGAAATTCAATTTTCATATGATGGGATTTAGTTATGTAAAAGATTAAAAATTTCAAAACTGGAATGCAAGAAGGAGTTTGTGTGATTTCAATCAACTGTGACTTTAAATGTGATGACTAACCTAATGGGTGTGTATTTTAATGTATTACAGCAGAGAGTGGGGGAGAAGAGGTGATGTTGAGGTCAATGATCAGTGTTGACAGCAGTCAGACTGTAGTGCCAGATGTGACCACACCTATAGAACAACCCACTGATCCAGAATTGTTACAAACTGTTGAGGAAGTGGCTAAGGCCATACTGGATTTTATGGAAATAAGGTAGAGTTATTAATGTTGAAATAAATTCAATGGGTCATTTTGAAAAATAATGGGCCATGTTGTAATATGAGTGGGCAATTTGAATTGACTACAGTAAAAAAAAAAGGACACAGTTTATTTCAGCAAAGAGATGGTGGTACTTACCTTTATGATTATAATTAATATCATGGATATTGTTCCTGTGATTTTGTAATTTCAATTAATATACAAAAACTTCTTCCAAACTGGGCAATATTTAAGATAACCTTTATTTACAATGTTAAAACTGGTACTGTTGCAATTGCCTTGTTAATGTTCATTTTTTTACATTAAATTTGGGTCTTCGTCAATACCATACTTATTCCAGACGTTCTGTATAACAGGACGTTTCTGCCATTTCCTCTTCACTTCTTGTATTATTATTACTTCATCACAATGATAAGAATAACAGTAGAGAGTATCATTAATTGATAGAACAAAATACCAATTCGCTGAAGCAATGTTTACAAAATTCCAAAACGATCCAAAGACCAAAAAAAAATGACAAGGACAGTTAAGCGCCTTATATGGAGACAAATGCTATATTCATAAAAAGGCTTTGGTTTTTATATGGTCGTAGATTGGTATCAGATAGGCGACATCAGCGGCGTCCAAAGACATTTGGTTTTCGCACTCTAACTTGAGAAAAAGCTAATAGAAATCTATTAAATTTAAACACAAGGTTTATGACCAAAAAAAGAAGGTTGGGATTGATTTTTGGTGTTTTGGTCCCAACAGTTTAGGAATTAGGGGCCAAAAAGGGCCAAAATAAGCATTTTTCTTGGTTTTCGCACAACAACTTCAGTATAAGTGAACAGAAATCTATGAAATTTATAATAAGGTCTATGACCACAAAAGGAAAATTGGGATTGATTTTGGGAGTTTTAGTCCCAACAGTTTAAGAATTAGGGGCAAAAAACAGGTCCTAAATAAGCATTTTTCTTGGTTTTTGCACAATAACTTTAGTATTAGTTTATAGAAATCTATGAAATTTTAACACAAGGTTTATAACCACAAAAGGAAGGTTTGGATTGATTTCGGGAGTTAACGAATTAGGGACCAAAAGGGTCCAAAATTAAACTTTGTTTGATTTGATCAAAAAATGAATTATTGGGGTTCTTTGATATGCCAAATTTAACCGTGTATTCAGATTCTTAATTTTTGGTTCTGTTTTCAAATTGGAGAACATTAAGGTCCAAAGGGCCCAAAATTAAACTTAGCTTGATTTTAACAAAAATTGAATTTTTGGGGTTCTTTGATATGCTGAATCTAAACATGTACTTAGATTTTAATGCCCCACCTACGATAGTAGAGGGACATTATGTTTTCTGGTCTGTGCCTCCGTCCGTTCGTCCATCTCTGTGTCTGTTCGCTTCAGGTTAAAGTTTTTGGTAAAGGTAGTTTTTGAAGAAGTTTAAGTCTAATCAACTTGAAACATAGTACACATGTTTCCCATGATATGATCTTTCTAATTTCAATGCCAAATTATAGTTTTGACCCCAATTTCATGGTCCACTGAACATAGAAAATGATAGTGCGAAGTTCAGGTTAAAGTTTTTGATCAAGGTAGTTTTTGATGAAGTTAAAGTTACATCAACTTGAAACTTAGTACACATGTTCCTTATGATATGATCTTTCTAATTTTAATTCCAAATTAAAGTTTTGACCCTAATTTTACGGTCCACTGGACATAGAAAATTATAGTGCGAGTGGGGCGTCTGTGTACTATGGACACATTCTTGTTAATTATGGGCTCAGTTTTCAAGTTGGTCCAAATCGGGGTCCAACATTATTATATTAAGTATTGTGCAATAGCAAGAAATTTTCAATTGCACAGTATTGCGCAATAGCAAGAAATCTTCAATTGCACAGTATTGTGCAATAGCAAGAAATTTTCAATTGCACAGTATTGTGCAATAGCAAGAAATCTTCAATTGCACAGTATTGTGCAATAGCAAGAGATCTTCAATTGCTCAGTATTGTGCAATGACAAGAAATATCTAATTTCACAATATTGCGCAATAGCAAGAAATTTTCAATTGCAGTTTTTATGAAATATTCTTTGAAAATTGGAGTTATCTTTCTTTGTCCAGAATAGTAATTGAATCAACTTAAATCATTGTTTTATACAATATACAATGTATACTCACTTTTACTACCAACTAATAAATTAAAACAATCTTTACCATTCAGTGATTACAAGCACTTTTTTTACATTTTAATTTATGATGTATTTAAATGATTAGCTATTGTTGCAAGCTCCATTAGAAAGTTGAATTGAGATCAGTTTTGGAATAAGGGAAAGGGGGATGTGAGAAAAAAAATTAGGGGGGGGGAGGGTTCAATTTTTCTCATTTCAAATTTCTTAAATAAAGAAAATTTTTTCAAACATTTTTTTTGAGAGGATTAATATTCAACAGCATAGTGAATTGTTCATTAGACCATATTCATCCTGTGTCAGAAACCTATACTGTGTGTCAACTATTTAATCACAATCCAAATTTAGAGCTGAATCCAGCTTGAATGTTGTGTCCATACTTGCCCAAACTGTTCAGGGTTCAACCTCTGCGGTCATATAAGCTGCACCCTGCAGAACAACTGGTTTTAATCGAAATAATTAAAAGATTATGATTAGAGTTTTTATGCCCCACCTACGATAGTAGAGGGGCATTATGTTTTCTGGTCTGTGCGTCCGTTCGTTCGTTCGTCCGTCCGTTCGTTCGTTCGTTCGTTCGTCTGTTCGTTCGTCCGTCTGTCCCGCTTCAGGTTAAAGTTTTTGGTCAAGGTAGTTTTTGATGAAGTTGAAGTCCAATCAACTTGAAACTTAGTACACATGTTCCTTATGATATGATCTTTCTAATTTTAAAGCCAAATTAAACTTTTGACCCCAATTTCACGGTCCACTGAACATAGAAAATGAAAGTGCATGTTTCAGGTTAAAGTTTTTGGTCAAGGTAGTTTTTGATGAAGTTGAAGTCCAATCAACTTGAAACTTAGTACACATGTTCCTTATGATATGATCTTTCTAATTTTAAAGCCAAATTAAACTTTTGACCCCAATTTCACGGTCCACTGGACATAGAAAATGAAAGTGCATGTTTCAGGTTAAAGTTTTTGGTCAAGGTAGTTTTTGATGAAGTTGAAGTCCAATCAACTTGAAACTTAGTACACATGTTCCTTATGATATGATCTTTCTAATTTTAAAGCCAAATTAAACTTTTGACCCCAATTTCACGGTCCACTGGACATAGAAAATGAAAGTGCATGTTTCAGGTTAAAGTTTTTGGTCAAGGTAGTTTTTGATGAAGTTGAAGTCCAATCAACTTGAAACTTAGTACACATGTTCCTTATGATATGATCTTTCTAATTTTAAAGCCAAATTAAACTTTTGACCCCAATTTCACGGTCCACTGAACATAGAAAATGAAAGTGCATGTTTCAGGTTAAAGTTTTTGGTCAAGGTAGTTTTTGATGAAGTTGAAGTCCAATCAACTTGAAACTTAGTACACATGTTCCTTATGATATGATCTTTCTAATTTTAAAGCCAAATTAAACTTTTGACCCCAATTTCACGGTCCACTGGACATAGAAAATGAAAGTGCATGTTTCAGGTTAAAGTTTTTGGTCAAGGTAGTTTTTGATGAAGTTGAAGTCCAATCAACTTGAAACTTAGTACACATGTTCCTTATGATATGATCTTTCTAATTTTAAAGCCAAATTAAACTTTTGACCCCAATTTCACGGTCCACTGAACATAGAAAATGAAAGTGCATGTTTCAGGTTAAAGTTTTTGGTCAAGGTAGTTTTTGATGAAGTTGAAGTCCAATCAACTTGAAACTTAGTACACATGTTCCTTATGATATGATCTTTCTAATTTTAATGCCTAATTATATTTTTTATCCAATTTCATGGTCCATTGAACATGGAAAATGATAGTGCGAGTGGGGCATCAGTGTACTTTGGACACATTCTTGTTTGGGTACTTAGTTATACCACTTGGCTCTATTATTACCATAATCTGTAATCTGTAATATATATTCTGCCAATGTAGGCACACCTCTTCCGAGTAATGGAGTTCACAACATGAATTAAATATCTACCACCAATATCACTGTTTATCTTACCTCCTATACATTTCTAGGAATATGATTGGTTAAAAGCGTCCTCGTGGAAACCGTGTATATTTAATATTAGGTTAGTTGGGAGGCGGGGTTTATTTCATACACGGTTAGTAGTGGAGTTACGTCCCTTTATATTCCATATAAGGTAATAAGGAGGCGGGCTTATTTCATACATGGTTAGTAGTGGTGTTACGTCCCTTTAGAAAAACAAAACAGTACTGAGAAAAAATCTTAAAGGTTTCAACAGACGAAGAAAGTGATGATAAATAAATTCACAAAACACATTTAAATCTAACAAGTTGTCATTGTTGGCATCTGCTTTTTTGTAGAATCAAAGGAAGTAGTTTCTTACTCATGTTAATGCTAACTGTATTGAAGTCTTGCTCATTTTGATAGGTCACTAGTCTAAATTTTACACGTTAAGATAGTCGGTAAGATAAATTTGTTACATAGTGTGCTATTGACGTAATACGGTATATATGGGGTCAGTAAATTCCATATGGGGATTCGAGCTTCGCTCTCACCCCATATGGAATTTACTGACCCCATATATACCGTATTAGGTCACTAGCACACTATGTAACTAATAATACTATATACATTCAAATATTTATTGTCATATAAACTCTGAACCATAACTTTGTGACAAATAATATAAACATACACAAAATACATTTAACAAACAAAACCTTAAAAACAAAAAAAGTAAAAAAGCAAAACAATCTATCTATATGATATATAAATATATTTTATAAATAAATCAAGAGTCCCCTGTCCTCAGTTCTAATGCCTGTTTAAAATAGGACCCTATGCTTTCTACTTCTTTTGAGGTGGATGGGCAAAGGCAAATTTTTCATTTTCTTGCAAAGGACATAAAATCTGGCATATGTTTAAAGACATTAAATTCTATCTCTTAGTTTAGGATTTTTTTTTACAGTATAAAATAAAATGGGCTTCATCCTCCATTGCATACCCGTAGCCAGGGGGGTTCGGGGGGTTCGCCGAACCCCCTTGAAATCAAATAAGCACTGTCAAAGTCAACGTTTTGTTCAAATTGTGACTGTTAATGTCGAGTTCATGAGTCCAACGAATCCCCCCTTGGAAATTCCTGGCTACGGGCCTGCATTGTATTACAGGATGTGCATAATCTTTTTTCTCTAGGTATTTTTAAATGTCTTCCTTTTTCTATCATTAAATTATGATCACTAATTCTCATTTTTGTTATGTTACTTCTCTTTTCAAAAGATTTACAGTTTAAGTATTTTCCATTTCTAAATTTTGCTTTAAACTTTTATATAAATACTATTTTCTTTTTTGATCTATTTTTTCAAATTTTTTTTCAAATATATTTGTGTAGAAATTTAAGAATTGATGTTTTAAGGTTTTTTTTAACAACTTTGAGTAATTTTTTCTTTTGTTTCCTTTGTGAATGGATACATCCATGTTTACCTCTTTCAAAATATTTTTAACATATGTAAACCAGGTATAGCAACCTGAATTATCTAAACTTTTAGAAAGTAAAAAGGATTCATATAATAATGGATTAATTTCAGAATTTAGTAATCTTGATAAGTAAAGTATACTTTGAGTTTTATATACATCTCTAGTTGGTATCTCCCTAGCTCTGTTCTCACAGCTATGTTTGATGAAGGTTTTGTTCTAAGGATATACTTACAGAAAGACAAATGTAATTTTTCTAAACTTGATTTATCAGTAAAATTAAGGGGGTCTATATTTGTTTTGGAGTTATTTGCATGTTTTTCTGCTCTAAATTTTGATACATAAGTATCCATATTAAGTAATTTCTGAATTATAAGTGGCTATTGGTTTAACTATAGAATCATTGTACATCATATTCTTGATGATAAAATTGGGCTTATTGTCAATATAAGCAGCATCAACTCATTAAATACTTTAAAATCTAAAATATTTATCTAAAGGTATCACTGTTTAAGAGTAGACAACCAATCGTCACTTAAGGTTCATATAAAGTTATTATCTACTTTCTCTTCTTTTTTTATGGCCCCCAACGAATTAATAATGTTCTGTATCACTTTAGAAACTTTTTCATTTCTTAACATTGCCATGTAAGCAAAAGGATCTAAAATCAGTTGTAAAATGTCAAATTGTTCATCTTTCATATTAAAAACAGCTAACTCTTCACTACAGGAATTACTTAAATCTTCCAAAATTGGTTTTCTGATATCTTCTAGACTTTGACACGTTAATATAGAATGTGGTAAAGTTTCTTCTGTTTCATTACACAGTTTGCATATAGACAGTTCTGAATTATTTATAAACTTGGATCTATAGGAAAACACCAGAGACGTCCCAAAAATATATAGGTACTCCTATCATTGGAGGAACATTACACAGTTGTGTACACAAACATGACGGCACAGAACACGATCGCAAATCCATTTGACAACATCTAAACTTTTCGATTCGACGTGAAAAATATCGTGCGCCACATGGGTGCTTACATTTGTCACTCAATGGGCCATTACTGGTCGATAAGCGCAATAGGTGCATGGCGCACCTCCTTCCTGATCACTGCCTGTCCCATAGTTATAAGTGTTAATAAACCATATCCATTATAGAAATATGGTCAAATATGTATTGAGTAAAAAATATATATAAACTTTCAACTTGTATCTTATCTTAGCAGAAAATGATAATTTATCAGTATTTTGCTTTTTATTTTCAGACGAGGTCGCCCACTTTGGAGTTGTGAAGACATTACTCCTCGTACATTAAATACTCAGAGTGCAGTACAGGTGGAATATTTCCTTAAACTTGTCATCAAATACTTTCAGGAGTTATCTCCTAAAGCTTTTGTAGAACAAAGATGGTCACAGGTGGCACTGCAAGTTGCCTTGTCTTGTTCATCTAGACATTATGCTGGCAGGTCATTTCAGGTTTGTTATCACATTTTTAGAAGTACAGAACACACATGGTCAATGTGATATAAATCTAGTTCCACTAATCTGATGTGATATAAATTTTAACCCCCAAGGTCCATGTGATATAAAATAAAATAAACCTATGAGGTCCATGTGAAATAAATCTAAACCAAACAGGCCCATGTGATATAAATATAAACCAAACAGGTCAATGTGATATAAATATAAACCAAACAGGTCAATGTGATATATATCATTATACTTAGACTAAATAACATATGATTTTTACTGTATGATAATAGCATGAAATTAACGTAAATTTCATATTTTTCAAATTGGTGCTTAGCGGGCTGATATGAAAAGTTTATCACATGCTTCGAACGTTATCACATGCCTTTCCGTAACGTTATCGCATGGCATTCCGGTAATACTCGGCAAATTCCGGAAAATACACCTCAATGCTACGTTTTCAGTGAAAAACATCACAAAGTAGTGTGCAAAACAATTATTTGGATAGTGGAAAGTATAAAAAACCAAAATAAATGCATTTTTAAAACTTTCAAACATAATTTAGAAAGCAACTTTTATACAATTTGACTTTTCCAAACAGTGTTCATTATGTAGATTGTTAAATTGATTTTTTTTATCGATTCGTCCATATTAAAATGTTTTTCTTCTCTTTTGATGCATATGATAGAAAGATTCAGTCATATCGAATGTACTAAATTTGGGGTCCGACGTTCACTCTTAGAACTTCTATTTGGGAACCACATGCAAGGATCTGTATTCAATATACGAATCTGTTATTTTTCTCTATTGTTGAAGCATATGATAAAAAGATCATAACATGGCATTTTTCATATCGCATGTATTATCAGCCCTAGGTTCAATATCAGCCCCAGAGCCGAATGGCGAATATGTGATATAAATATAAACCAAACAGGTCAATGTGATATAAATATAAACCAAACAGGTCAATGTGATATAAATATAAACCAAACAGGTCAATGTGATATATATAGATTATAACATGGCATTTTTCATATCAGACCCCTTATCAGCCCTAGGTCATAATATCAGCCTGAGAGCCGACATTGAAAGTTATGTTCTTTTTATCATATACTTTAAAAGAAGACATACAGACAAAAACTTTTCAAAACTTTTGAAAAATGATTTGTTGTTATATTTGTTTTGCAATTTTTAATAATATATTTTCCTGATTTCTAAATTCAATTTTGTATCCAACTTTGTTATGATTTACACAAAGAAACGTACCAGTGAGGTATATTTTCTGGAATTTGCCGAATGACGTCGAAATGTCTTCCACTAGCGTTACAGCAAAGTCAAACATGCGATAATAACAGTAGCAGTCGATATGAAACAGAAGCAGTTGATAAAAACCAGAAGCAGTTGATAACAAAAGTCATATCACACGGCTAAGGCAATTCTTCAAATTTAATATATATATATGTAAAAATAAGTTTTATCATGGGGTACATTTAAACCATCATTTTCTATAAGTATATGATAAAAATATAAACCAACCAGGTCAATGAGATGTAAATCTAGTCCCAGAAGGTCAATGTGATATAAATCTAGTCCCAGCAAGTCAATGTGATATAAATCTAGTCCCAGCAGTTCAATGTGATATAAATCTAGTCAAAACAGTTTAATGTGATATAAATCTAGTCAAAACAGGTCAATGTGATATAAATCTAGTCAAAACAGGTCAATGTGATATAAATCTAATCCCAGCAGTTCAATGTAATAAAAGTCTAGTCCCAACAGGTCAATGTGATATAAATCTAGTCCCAACAGGTCAATGTGATATAAATCTAGTCCCAGCAGGTCAATGTGATATAAATCTAATCCCAGCAGTTCAATGTAATAAAAGTCTAGTCCCAACAGCAGTTCAATGTGATAAAAGTCTAGTCCCAACAGGTCAATGTGATATAAATCTAGTCCCAGCAGGTCAATGTGATATAAATCTAGTCCCAACAGTTCAATGTGATATAAATCTAGTCCCAGCAGCAGTTCAATGTGATAAAAGTCTAGTCCCAACAGGTCAATGTGATATAAATCTTTATTATATACTTAGACTTAATAACATGACTTTTACCGCATGATAATAGCATTAAATTTTTGTAAATTCCATAATTTTTGAATTGGTGCTTCGCAGGCTGATATGTTAAGTTTTATCACATGCTTTGATTATTATCACATGCCTTTCTGTAATGTTATCACATGGCATTCTTGTGGTACTTGGGAGTTGGCAAATTCCTGAAAATACACCTCAATGGTATGTTTTCAGTGGAAAATCAGGGTACAAAACAACTATTTGGATTCTGGAAAATGTATTGTGTGAAATGAAAAAAAATTAAAAAAATAAAAAATAAATGCATTTTTAAAAGTTTCACACATAATTTAGAAAGTTACTTTAAAAATGGTGACTTTTCCAAACAATGTTTATTATGTATATTGTTGAATATTTTTTTATCTGGTCCATATTAGAATATATCTTACTGCTGTTTTTCTTCTGTTTTGTTCAGGTATATGATAGAAAGACTTCATATCGAATGTACAACATTTGGGGTCCCACTTCAATGAACTTTTCATTCTTTGAACTTCTAGTTGAGAACCACGTCAAAGGATCATTATACTAGTATTAATCTGTTATTTTTCTCCATTGTTGATTGAGCATATGATAAAAAGATCATAACATACATGTAAGTTTTCATATCTCATGTATTATCAGCCCTCAAGCCATTCAGATATTGGACTGATATTGAACCTAGGGCTGATAATACATGCGAAATGAAAAATGCCATGTAATAGTCTGATAAAACCAACCAGGTTCATGTGATATAAATCTAAACCCACCAGGTCCATGTGATATAGATATAAACCCACCAGGACAATGTGATATAAATCTAAACCAACAGGTCCATGTGATATAAATCTAGTCCCAACCAGGTCAATGTGATATAATTCTAAACCCACCAGGACAATGTGATAGAAATCTAAACCCAGCAGGTCCATGTGGTATAAATTTAAACCCAGTAGGAGAATTTGATATAAATCTAAACCAACAGGTCAATGCGATATAAATATAAACCTAGCAGGTCCATGTGGTATAAATTTAAACCCAGCAGGAGAATTTGATATAAATCTAAACCAACAGGTCAATGTGATATAAATATAAACCCAACCAGACAATGTGATATAAATCTAAACCAACAGGTCCATGTGATATAAATATAAACCCACCAGGACAATGTGATAGAAATCTAAACCCAGCAGGTCCATGTGATATAAATCTAAACCAACAGGTGAATGTGGTATAAGTTTAAACCCAATAGGTCAATTTGATTTTAATCTAAACCCATTAGGTCAATTTGATATGAACTTAAACCCACCAGGACAATGTGATATGAATCTAGACCCAAGAGGTCAATTCGATATAAATCTAAACCCAGCAGGTCCATGTGATATATATATAAACCCACCAGGTCAATGTGATATAAATCTAAACCAACCAGGTCAATGTGATATAAATCTTAACCAACCAGGTCCATGTGATATAAATATAAACCCAGCAGGTCAATGTGATATAAATCTAAACCAACCAGGTCCATGTGATATAAATCTAGACCCACCAGGTCCATGTGATATAAATATAAACCCAGCAGGTCCATGTGATATAAATCTTAACCAACCATGTCGATGTGATATAAATCTAGACCCAGCAGGTCCATGTGATATAAATCTAAACCAACCAGGTCCATGTGATATAAATCTAGACCCACCAGGTCCATGTGATATAAATATAAACCCAGCAGGTCCATGTGATATAAATCTTAACCAACCAGGTCCATGTGATATATATATATAAACCCACCAGGTCCATGTGATATAAATCTAAACCAACCAGGTAAATGTGATATAAATCTTAACCAACCAGGTCAATGTGATATAAATCTAGACCCAGCAGGTCCATGTGATATAAATCTAAACCAACAGGTCAATGGGATATAAATATAAACCCACCAGGTCCATGTAATATAAATCTAAACCAACCAGGTCAATGTAATATAAATCTAAACCCACCAGGACAATGTGATATAAATCTAAAACCAATTTAAATTATGTGCGTAGTGCATTATTAGTGACCAAATATTGTTTTTTTAAGCACACCTGGCCCAAAGGGCAAAGTGAGCTTTTCTCATCACTTGGCGTCCGTTGTCTGTATACTTTTACAAAAATCTTCTTCTCTGAAACTACTGGGTTAAATTTAACCAAACTTTGCAACAATCATCATTAGGGTATTTAGCTTAAAAAATATGTTTGGTGACCCGAACAACCAATCAAGATGGCTGCCATGGTTAAAAATAGAACATAGGGGTAAAATGTAGATTTTGGCTTATATCTCTGAAACTAAAGCATTTAGAGCAAATCTGACAGGAGGTAATAATGTTTATCAGGTCAAGGTCTATCTGCCCTGAAATTTTTCAGATGAATTGGACAACCCATTGTTAGGTTGCTGCCCCTTAATAAGTAATTTTAAAGAAATTGCTGTATTTGGTTATTATCTTGAATATTATTATAAATAGAGATAAGCTGTAAACATCAATAATGTTCAGCAAAGTAAGATCTACAAATAAGTCAACATGACAAAAATGATCAGTTGAGTCCTTAAGGAGTTATTGCGCTTTTATAGTCAATTTTTAACAGTTTTTTGTAAATTTTTGTTATCTTTTACACAAATCTTCTCCTCTGAAACTACTAAGATGAATTTAACCAAGGTTGTAAACAATCATCATTAGTGTATATAGTTTAAAAAAATTGTGTCTGATGAACCTACCCGCGAACGAAGATGGCCGACATGGCTAATAATAGTACATAGGGTAAAATGCAGTTTTTGGCTCATATATCTAAACCCAAAGCATTTCAAGCAAATCTTTCAAAAACAAAATGTTCATTAGGTCAAGATCTATCTGCCATTGAATTGTTTGACCATTCAGGCAACCCGTAGTTGGGTTGCTGCCCCTGAATTGGTAATTTTAAGAAAATTACCAGCTTTTGGTTGTTGTCTTGAATATTATTATAGATAGAGATAAACTGTAAACAGCAATAAGGCCAATTAAAATTAATTGCTAGATTTTCATCCCCGCCCACCCTTTGAAATTGTCCCGCCCCGATTTATTTTATTTAACAAAAATACGATTTCCGGATTTTGGTCATGTCCGTTACAAGGAACCATCGATAATTTCGTTTCAATCAAAACTTCCTGTTTCAAATTTCTTTTTTGTATTTCTTTGTCGGAGTAATCCCATCGAAAATGATTAAGTCTAAATATTCTACTGCTCTATGATGACAACATCATCTACCGAGAATAGAGATTGATAACGAGAAGGGCATGAAATATTCAAGTTACAAGTAAAACGCCTTGTCCTTGAACGCAAATTGCGGTAGTCACCGGTAGTCACAAGTGAATCGAAAATCGTGTTTTTTTCTTTATTTATGCAATGACTTTGTGTCAGGAAATTTGGACTGTGAATGATATCCAAAGCGCAAGAATTGTAGAACAAATTGGTACAAAAAACATGACTGGATTAAAGAAATTGACACAAGCATGAACTTGTTTGAATTATGACCATATATTGGGAAAATAATGTCGACAAACATGCATTTTAATTATAACAAGCCCTTCTATTCACCCATGGCTTTTGTTTTTGTTGACAAACAGCAAACACCCTCTGTTACTGTCCCTACCATCAATTTAGTCATTAAGCCACAACTAATTTTTTGGTTAAGTTCATGTTTTACATCATAATTTCTTTCAACACTGAGTTTACATTTTATTCTGTACTCGTAATACTTGTGTTGCATACAATTGTACCAAAACATTTAATTGATTTTATGACGACTACAAACCATTGCTTAGAAAGCAAAATAAATGTGGTGTAGGTATACTAGTAGTCTAACTGAAGACTGAAGAGAGCATTTCTCTTCTTTTTGATGTCTACTATAAATAGGTTTCTAAAGCGGCAATTGCATGTATAACAGTGGTTTTTATGCCCCACCTACGATAGTAGAGGGGCATTATGTTTTCTGGTCTGTGCGTCCGTTCGTCCGTTCGTTCGTCCGTTCGTTCGTCCGTTCGTTCGTCCGTTCGTCCGTCTGTCCCGCTTCAGGTTAAAGTTTTTGGTCGAGGTAGTTTTTGATGAAGTTGAAGTCCAATCGACTTCAAACTTGGTACACATGTTCCCTATGATATGATCTTTCTAATTTTAATGCCAAATTAGAGATTTTACCCCAATTTTACGGTTCACTGATAGAAAATGATAGTGCAAATTTCAGGTTAAAGTTTTTGGCTTCAGGTTAAAGTTTTTGGTCAAGGTAGTTTTTGATGAAGTTGAAGTCCAATCAACTTGAAACTTAGTATACATGTGCCCTATGATATGATCTTTCTAATTTAAATGCCAAATTAGAGTTTTGACCCCAATTTTACGGTTCACTGAACATAGAAAATGATAGTGCAAATTTCAGGTTAAAGTTTTTGGCTTCAGGTTAAAGTTTTTGGTCAAGGTAGTTTTTGATGAAGTTGAAGTCCAATCAACTTGAAACTTAGTATACATGTGCCCTATGATATGATCTTTCTAATTTAAATGCCAAATTAGAGTTTTGACCCCAATTTTACGGTTCACTGAACATAGAAAATGATAGTGCAAATTTCAGGTTAAAGTTTTTGGCTTCAGGTTAAAGTTTTTGGTCAAGGTAGTTTTTGATGAAGTTTAAGTCCAATCAACTTGAAACTTAGTATACATGTGCCCTATGATATGATCTTTCTAATTTAAATGCCAAATTAGAGTTTTGACCCCAATTTTACGGTTCACTGAACATAGAAAATGATAGTGCAAATTTCAGGTTAAAGTTTTTGGTCAAGGTAGTTTTTGATAAAGTAGAAGTCCAATCAACTTGAAACTTAGTATACATGTTCCCTTTGATAAGATCATTCTAATTTTAATGCCAAATTAGAGAATTTATTCCAATTTCACAGTCCTTTAAACATAGAAAATGATAGTGTGAGTGGGGCATCCGTGTACTGTGGACACATTCTTGTTTTATTTAGAGTTTGAAAAATAGTGTAGGAATCCTTATACAGCATGTATATCCGTTATACAAGCTTGTTTCCTACTAGCATATACCCCGCGGTATGAAAAACTCATGACAAGGGTTTCATATGAAATAAAATTAAAAAAATAAAATCCTCCCACCCGCCCCATTTTTTTCAAAAATTTGGATGAAAATCTACTAATTAATTTTAGTTGGCCTAATGTACAGCAAAGTAAGACCTACAAATAAGTCTACAATACCAAAATGGTCATTTGACCCCTTAAGGAGTTATAGCCCTTTATAATCAATTTTTAATGATCTTCATAAATTTTGTAAAATTTTACAAAATAATTTCCACTGAAACTACTGGACCAAGTTCATTATAGATAGAGGTAATTGTAGGCATCAAAAATCGTTCAGTAGAGTAAGATCAACAAACACATCACCAAAACACCATTTTGTCTTGAATCCATCTGTGTCCTTTGTTTAATATGCACATAGACCAAGGTGAGCAGCGACACATGCACTTTAGAGCCTGTAGTTTTGTGTGTGTTTAATTTTTGATTTTTTTTGCAGTAGCTAAAGAAACAAAAATTTGACCAAGCGTAAATTTCCCTGTATGTTCCAAGATTTATCAAAATTTGAAAGTTTTTGTACATTATACTGCTAATATGTAGTCTTTTGTGTTGTTAAACAGATTTAATTAATGAGCATACTTAATTGAAAACCTGTTTTCATAATAATTAAATTGGCTACACTAAAGTGTCTCACCTTTTGACAACACAGCAATCAGATGTTAATTAGTGACGAGCTATTGTATTGATAAGTGTCATAATCCAAACAATATAGTTGTTTATTACATTGGTTGCAATGAATTACATTGATTTCTCAGTTAAAGACCAAACAGCCTATTCATTTCTATCAGTGATTTTTCCTTCAAAATTTGTGTTAAGGTGTTGCATGATTTGAGGAACAAAATATGATGAAAAAAATTGGGGGTCATAAATTTAGTTTTGTCACTATAGCAACCTCAGTTTCGTGTTTTCCCGAATAGTAACATAATATTTGCTTGTTATATAAACTCTCAAAAAATGCTTTATATCAAACCTACAAGCATAATTCTTGTTTCATGTTAAACAGTAGATTTGTATCTTTCAAATACAGGTTCAAGAGTTTAAGGCTCATATTGATTTGATCTTTAAAAATATGATTTATTTCATTTCCGCCAAAACTTAACGTTAAACTGAAAAATGTTTCCAGTATTAAAAATATCTACCAGTGATTTCTTCATAAAAATTTAAAGAAGGAAAGTGCCATATGTACTCTTCAAAATAAAGCAAAAAAAGTGTATGTCACTGTCCTTTCAAAAAAGTTATGAGTAATTTTCATGTTTTTTTTCTCGTTCTTTTTGAAGAAAAGAGTTGTCTTTCTTCAGAACATTGCATCTGACGCCATAGTACATGTACAAACTTTCCTTGCTGGCGCACTATTTGAAAAAAAAATCGCAAATTGGAGGTTTGAAACCCACATTTAAATTTCCAAGAATGACAACTATATTCACCTACGTGGCTTTATAATACTAGAGATTAAGCATGTATCAGTTTCAGATCTTTATGATGTTGTTGCCGCACAATATAAACCTGCAGAAATGCCATCCGTCGGAATGGAAAATTGTTTGAAATAACCTTTCACGCCGCTTTTGTATTGAAAGTCTGTTTTTGTCCTCTGTCCTACATAAGGCAAAATTATGGAAAATAAATAAAAAAGAAATGAAAGATGGCACTGGTTAACTTACAGAGCATTTGATTATACCAGACTAGATGTGCTTGTTTCTTTTTCGTGTCAATTTCAGAAGATTGCCGTAACGAACTCATTTGGTACTGTTAAAAGACGGACATACAAAAGCATGGACGGAGTTCTTTATACAGCCCGTAACAGAGAAGTGATCGAATTGATGTTTCTTTACCGTCAAAATTAGCTACGTTATCGACAAACTTAATTGAGTAGTGACCGAACTATTGGTACTTTAACGTTAAAAAGATTGACAATGCTGACACACTTTCATGTGTCGATAATCAAGTTTAATACCGATAATATTGAAAATAATTCTAATCATATGAAACAAAATATGTCCATGCACCATTTCGATTGGGCGAAAACTAGTCATTTCTTCAAAGTCAGAACAGAAAAAAAAATTTATGGAAGGACGTCTTGATAGTATTATTTCCTTTACAATTTTACCCAAAACTAAAAGAAATATAGTGGTAAACAACTAAAAAGGTGTTTGATAGGAATGAAGTCCTTTATTTTTACGGACTACAATGTGTACCGTATGTGTGATGGATTTGAATTCAATCAATAACTTTGATATGTTTTCTCATATGTATACACAAAAGGGAGGACTGGTATTTGCACTTCTGTTAGAATATGTCTTCGTCCGTTTCACATGCCAAACTTTTTTGGTCTGAAGCTTATCAAGGTGAATCGTACCGTGTCTCCCCTTTTCAGGTCTGTCATTCGTCTACTTCCTGTTTGGCGGGGGCATCTGTGTCTCAGACACATTTTCTCTGTTTTCTATTACAGTTTATGCAGGAAAATTTTGTTGACAATTTTTTTTTCATATGACAAAATATTGAGGCAGCAGATTTTTTAAGTCAAAATCAGGGTCAGAATATTGTTTTCTAAAAACTACCAGGCCCCTTCCTCCATGAAAATTAAATGGTCCGTGGCAAAAATAAAAAATTCCCACATGTTCAACTTCAAAATTTGATCAGATTCTATTCTTAACTGTCGGATAATATACTAGGATAACACAAAAAAATGTCCTGTATGGGACGATTCTGTACTCATACTTCACGCGTAGTTGAGTACAAGTGTCCTCGTAGTGAACGCACCCGACTACGCGTGCAGTAAAAAGTGTACTCTTACGTCGGATACCGGGCAGTTTCTTTGTTATATCTGTACTTTATCAAATACATGTACATGTTAATATTTACTTAGTATTAAATAGGTAACAATTATTGCTGAAAGCCTGTTCAGGGTTTCTTTCTTGTGTATGATTATATAATTTTTCACATGCCTGAACTCATTGACGATAATGTAAGGTGCTCTATTAGAAAAAAAATGATTTCTAGTTCGGGTTTGAAAAAGAAATTTCGCCTTTTCTTGAACCTGTTTTGTACATTTAGTTTAACAGATATGATCCAATGGAAATTTTCACATGGAACCTTCGGTAAATAGGAAAATGAAAAGATATGGGGTAATTTACAGAGAGACCACACTCCATCCATGAGAAAAACGGAGGGAATTTAAAAATCTAGAGGTCTTCACAAGGCTTTCAACAAGGGTGGAATCTCACTACATACGTTTGGTCATCAAAAGATTCTGGTTTCTCTTTTTGTGTGTCATAAACATTCAATTCGGATTTGAATTTAATTTACCGAAACATTTCCGTACATTAAATCTTAGGACGGTCAGAACATGTTAAGGACGCAATAGATCGAAGTAAAATTTTAAGTAGTACATAGATGTGCAATAATTCAGCTTCCTGTACATGTTCATGAAGTTCTAAATCTTGAATGTTGATTTCTTTAAAAAACACCATTTTTTTACAATAAAAAATCTCAAAATGTCCGTTAACAATGAAAAAGTTTGACCAAGAAAAATCACATATCTAAGAAAAGCAGTCGTTTAATTGATTATAAGAAAGTTTCAGTATATCATGTCAAATTTCTTTAATTTGAGAGTTTTCCTTTAGTTACAAATGTAGCTCCATGTCTGATGGTGAAATAAAAATGAATGTCTCAGAAAGTGGTGAATAAGTTTCCATAAATGACAGATGAATCGGGCCAAGCTTAGTAAGTTATAGTAAACAGACTACTGTAACATTGACGCACTCGTCGAACTGTTTAAAAGATTTGTGTTTATGACCAAAAATTTATATACAACTTCATTTAAAAATTAATCTGAATTTCATAGCGCGTTGTCACAATAATGAAAGTTATAAAAAAAAATCTATAACCAGCAGATCTATAACGGAAGTTTCGACAATTTTAAACAGAAGAGATTTGAAAATAGATTTAACTTTAAATAAACACTGAAATAATTTTAATACCTCGAAGGTGTAAAGAATAAACCAACAATCTCAATTTTTAAAAGTGTCTTCATTGCGCTAACCGACGAGTTCATGTTTACAGTAGAAACAGTTGATGTGACTCCAATAAATTCATTATATAAAAAAGAAGATGTGGTATGATTGCCAATGAGACAACTATCCACAAAAGACTAAAACGACACAGACATTAACAACTATAGGTCACCGTACGGCCTTCAACAATGAGCAAAGCCCATACCGCATAGTCAGCTATAAAAGGCCCCGATAAGACAATGTAAAACAATTCAAACGAGAAAACTAACGGCCTCATTGTAGTCATGAATATTTATCGCTTATATTAAATTGATAAAGATTTTATGGAGGTCGCACCAACTGTTTCTACAGCTAAGATCGGTTACATGTAACATGATCTCGTCGATTCGCACGACGAAGCTATTATTTATGACAGAACACACATTCTAGATTATGTATTTTTGTTTCCGTCAGTTCGAAAGTATTTGATCATTTCAACTCCTTTGTATTTCATAATATGTGTCATGAACAAAGACATATGTTCGATTGAATAATGATTTTCTCGTAACAAATGATAGAAATTTCGGAGATCCCGTATTTGATCCTTTACCGTTAAAATGAAAATGCCAATGACAGAGGTTGATTATAAAAAAATGTTTTACTGTGTTAAAAAAACTTCGACTTAAACAATGAAAACTTACACTTTGGACATGAAATATTTTGTCGATGAAGAAAATTAAATTATGTCACTTCTGAAATAAGTTTGTCGATAACGTAACTTTTTCTGACGGTAAAGAAACGCGAATTCGATCACTACTCTGTTACGGGCTGTACCATTATTTTTCTCGACTAAGACGAACATTTAGAAATTATTGCATCAAGTTTGTAAATTATTTTTTTGAATATTCAAGATATAAGGAAATTAAAATTATAGGTATAATATATGAATGAAAGTTTTGATTCTAAAACGTTATACATCTATCTTAAGATACAATCCTTTTATTACTACAATGTACCTCATGTGCTTTCAATAAACAAGACAGTAAATATAAAATACAAAAAGTTTTTGATTCAAAAATTAATTTAGAAATAGTTTTCTGTTGAAAACTACAAAGTAAGATTTCTTCAACAGGATAAAATATAATTAATCTAAATTGCTCATTTTGGAAATTAAAACAAAGAAAAGGTTGTTGCCGGCATTGGAAATCGAAATTTGTTTTCAATGTTTCCGGTCACAGTTGTAGGTAGCTTAATGAAAGGGAGCAATTTTATTTAAGATATTATTCTTGGAGCAATTATTTTTGTCATAAGTTAAATTTACAGCAATTTAGTTTTAAACACCGAAATTAATTCACATTCGCTGAGTATTAGTTTTATTAATATTTTTTGCCTTACAGCTAATTTTCTAATGCATGTAGGGCAAAACTTTGGTTGGCTTCCTTGCTTTGTTCACAAGTATTAATGTTTACTCAAGCTCTGTAATTGAGATTGACATCTTTATATATAGGTATGTAGACCTGTATATATGCTATTTAATTGAATGGGACGTTATCAAAATATAATTATACAAAATATACAAACAAAGCAAGCAGGCAAACCAAAGTGTTGATCTACATACAATAGGAAATTAGCTGTAAGTTTCAGTGAGATTAGATGATGTATATCATTTCTCCTTAAGACAATTTGAAATGAAACAAGTGACAAACAAAAATGACCCTTTGTCATCATTTTATTTTTATGCCCCATTTATGGGCATTATGTTTTCTGGTCTGTGCGTCCGTTCGTCCGTCTGTTCGTTCGTCCGTTCGTCCGTCTGTCCCGCTTCAGGTTAAAGTTTTTGGTCGAGGTAGTTTTTGATGAAGTTGAAGTCCAATCAACTTGAAACTTAGTATACATGTGCCCTATGATATGATCTTTCTAATTTAAATGCCAAATTAGAGTTTTGACCCCAATTTTACGGTTCACTGAACATAGAAAATGATAGTGCAAATTTCAGGTTAAAGTTTTTGGCTTCAGGTTAAAGTTTTTGGTCAAGGTAGTTTTTGATGAAGTTGAAGTCCAATCAACTTGAAACTTAGTATACATGTGCCCTATGATATGATCTTTCTAATTTAAATGCCAAATTAGAGTTTTGACCCCAATTTTACGGTTCACTGAACATAGAAAATGATGGTGCAAATTTCAGGTTAAAGTTTTTGGCTTCAGGTTAAAGTTTTTGGTCAAGGTAGTTTTTGATGAAGTTTAAGTCCAATCAACTTGAAACTTAGTATACATGTGCCCTATGATATGATCTTTCTAATTTAAATGCCAAATTAGAGTTTTGACCCCAATTTTACGGTTCACTGAACATAGAAAATGATAGTGCAAATTTCAGGTTAAAGTTTTTGGCTTCAGGTTAAAGTTTTTGGTCAAGGTAGTTTTTGATGAAGTTGAAGTCCAATCAACTTGAAACTTAGTATACATGTGCCCTATGATATGATCTTTCTAATTTAAATGCCAAATTAGAGTTTTGACCCCAATTTTACGGTTCACTGAACATAGAAAATGATAGTGCAAATTTCAGGTTAAAGTTTTTGGTCAAGGTAGTTTTTGATAAAGTAGAAGTCCAATCAACTTGAAACTTAGTATACATGTTCCCTTTGATAAGATCATTCTAATTTTAATGCCAAATTAGAGAATTTATTCCAATTTCACAGTCCTTTAAACATAGAAAATGATAGTGTGAGTGGGGCATCCGTGTACTGTGGACACATTCTTGTTACTATAAGATTTTGTCAAATAAGCAGTATAAATAACATCATTGCAAGATCGGACATTCTTTTACGAAAATCATCCAGACATCAGTTACATGCACATGTTGCCAGTATGTCAAAACTTTAAGGAATAATTGATTATCAGCCTAACCTTGTGAATACTCAATTTTTGTAGAGCCTGCAACTTTTATTGCAGAAAGCTCGACATAGGATAGTGATCCGGCGGCGGCGACAGCGTTAACTCAATTCTTAAAAGCTTTATATTTTAGAAGGTTGAAGACCTGGATGCTTCATACTTTGTATATAGATGCTTCGTGTTACAAAGTTTCCGTCAGTCACATGTCCAATGTCCTTGACCTCATTTTCATGGTTCAGTGACCACTTGAAAAAAAAGTTCAAATTTTTTGTAATGTTGAATTCTCTCTTATTATAAGTAATAGAATAACTATATTTGATATGTGCGTACCTTGCAGTTTTCACTTGACCTCAACCTCATTTCATGGATCAGTGAACAAGGTTAAGTTTTGGTGGTCAAGTCCATATCTCAGATACTATAAGCAATAGGGCTAGTATATTCGGTGTATGGAAGGACTGTAAGGTGTACATGTCCAACTTGCAGGTGTCATCTGACCTTGACCTCATTTTCATGGTTCAGTGGTTATAGTGAAATTTTTGTGTTTTGATCTGTTTTTCTCATACTATATGCAATAGGTCTACTATATTTGTTGTATGGAATGATTGTAAGGTGTACATGTCTAGTGGGCAGATGTCATGTGACCTTGACCCCATTTTCATGGTTTAGTGGTCAAAGTTAAGTTTTTGAGTTTTGGTCTTTTTATCTAATACTATATGCCATAGGTCAACTATATTTGGTTTATGGAAATATTTTATGATCTTCATGTCAGTCGCGCAGGTTTTATTTGACCGTGACCTCATTTTCACGGTTCAATGCACAGTGTTAAGTTTTTGTGTTTTGGTCTATTTTTCTTAAACTATAAGTAATGGGTCAACTATTTAATATGTTGTATAGAAGCATTGTTAGCTGTACATGTCTGCCTGGCATGGTTCATCTGACCTTGACCTCATTTTCAAGGTTCATTGGTCTTTGTTTAGTTATCTTGGTTAATGTTAAGTTTATGTGACAGTTGTAATAAAGCTTAGCTTTATACTTAGGACTATCAACATAATATCAGTGATTAGTTTAGAAGGCGAGACATTTCAGCGTGTGCACTCTTGTTAAAAATTTTGAAAAATTGACACTAAAATTAGAAGGATCGTTTCATAAGGAACATGTTTACTAAGTTTTAAGTTGATAGGACTTCAACTTCGTCAAAAAGTACCTTGACCAAAAACTGTAACCAAAAACTTTAACCTGAAGCGGGACAGATGGACAAACGAACGGACGCACATACCAGAAAACATAATGCCCATGCATAAATCGGGCATAAAAATAACTTTCACGTATCCTGTACACAATTGGCACAAACAAAAGACAAAAAATCTACGCAAGTGAAGTAGAAAAAAAATGAAATGCAGAATGACGCAAATATAAGACAAAAAATTTACTCATGTGAAAGAATGAAAAAAAATGAAATGCAGAATGGCGCAAATGCAAAAAGTTGAGATCAAAGTTGATATTTTATTATTTTTATTAGAACGAAGGTTAAATATAGTGTAGTATCTTATGTGTCCAGTTGAGTTAAATTTCCACAGGATATTAAAGTAGCGATGCATAATTTTAGTTCCTCTTTTCTTGGGAGACGTAGCGTACCTACATATAGTACACTCTCTTAAAATCCGTGAAAAACGCAAAATAAGACGTTATTATTTGACGTTTTTTCATTGCTAGAAACAACGTCATAGAGCGTTTATGTCACTATCAAGTTGCATTAGCTGATGCGCATAAACAATAGGCTGTTGGGTCTTTAAATAAAAACTGATAACTTCTTATGTGAAATAAACATGGTTATTTCACTCTCTGACGTCATACAAACAATATGCGTTGTCAAGACATCAATAATGGCGGATCAAAACAAATTGTGAATGCGTAGAAAAAAAAATAAAGTTCCTTACATGTTTTACATTAATTTCTTTAAAAAAAGCCATTTGCCAATGTAATTAAAAGAATAACTAATTAATGAATTCAAATATCGAAAAATATTCAACTCGTGACCGAACAACACTTATATATTAATTATAATTAACTCATGCACTATGCGCATTCGTGAATTAATGTGTTGTACGGTTACTCATTGAATATTTTTCTCTATTTGAATTCTTCGATTAGTTATTATATAATTAATGAAAAAATAACCACAAAAAAAATCACTTTTACACTGATACTTGTATATGTGTATTGTTCAAAACCTTCTATTTTAAGCATGCCCCAATGTTCATGATGTACTTTCCTTTTTAAAAGTCCTCTAAATCGTGTACTTTTGTTTGTATTAATCACATTTAATTGTGAACCATTACCAGTCAGTCAATCAATTTTGAGTTATTGTCATCTTTAACAATACAGTTATATTTTCACATGTATTTTTCCATTCAGCGAAAATTTCTCTTTGACCCCAGTTCCATTATCAATTTCTTTTTTTATTTGCAATATTTGTAGATATTAAGAGCATTGAAAATCCGGCCATCAACACAGATGTTGGCTGACATTCTATCACGTCTTGTAGAGACTGTAGCTGAACAGGGGGATGATATGCAGGTATGCGGAGATTCATTCATCAGTTAAGGTCCCTGAATGATTATTTGTTTGATATATTTTCATCTTATTTAAGAATCATCATACTATAAAATTTATTATCTAATGAAATATACTTTTACCATTGATTTCTGCTGTGCAAACTAAATTCAATCCTTGAAAGCATTTGATATGTTGATTTGTCTCATTTTCAGCTCACCCTAAGCCAACACAATAAAAATGTTGAGCTCTTATTTTAGCTCAAAACTGTCATTCTGTGAAGCAAAATGATCAGCAAGACAAAGATCTTCAGAAAGTCCAAATGACCAAAATTGTTAGATGACTCCTTATCAGAGTTATTGCCCTTTTTAGTTTTATGAAGATACAAACCAATTGTTTATGTTATATCTAATATTTATAATACAGCATGGTGCTTTAAGGGCATATGATACAGTTTTGATCCTTTATTTTGAAAATTTCCATATAGGCTATTTTTTGCCTGATTAAATCAAATATGTAATAAAAAAATATACCTTCATGTGCTATTTTTTTAGTTAAATGAGGTCAAAATTTGTATATTTGCTCAAAATTCGGATTTGTGAACACATCTTCCATTTCGAAAGAAAGCCATAACTTTTACTGTTTTAAAAGATAAACAAAAATTGTTTTTTGTTAATAAATAATTTGTAATTTCTGTATTTTATAAGTATCCTAAAACATTATGCATTTTTTATTCAGAAAGAACTCATATTTATCAAATGGTCATGAATTAAGAAAAAAACGTAATTTTTTGCTGTATATTTATCAAAATAAAAAAAATTGCACTATTTACAGTTTTATAAAATTTGGTCCACATAATCTCCCTGCAAGATGAAACAAAATGTATTTTTAGAAAATAGGGGTCCATGCACTTGTTTTCAAATTAAATCAGTTTGAATGATAAAAATTAGTCGAAAAATGCATCTTTTCCCGATATGTCATAGTTTGAAGTCGTGAAAATAACATTTTACGTTAGCAACGTAATTACTTTCCTTGTAACTGTATCGTATGCCCTTAATTGAGTCAGCTTTTTTTTTATTGCACTGGGTGATGATATTTGTTGTCCTACTTTAAAGAATGTCATTATTTTGATAAATAAGTAGAAACTTTAAAAAGGAAAAATTACCAGCAGGATAAGCTCTGCATATGTGCCAGTTGAAATTGTCAGTTGACTCTTAATAGAGTTGTTTCCCTTTAGTGATGAATTTTATTAAGAAGTGGCCATTGTTTAAGATGCAGGTGAGCAACACAGGCTTATTAGAGCATGTAGTTCCTATTGTCTAAAATGATAAGCTGTTAAGATGTATTTAGAATACAAACATCAATGAACAAATGTAAATATATCTTCCTAAAAGGCCAGTTATGGGTAATTAATTTTGAACTTCTACTTTCTGATTAAACTTCACACTAAAAGAGGGAAAAGATTTGTATCAAGAGGCCCATTATAAACCATAAGCTGTATACAAACAGACAATAGCATCTCCATAAAGAAAAAGCACAAAAGAGTTAACAAATTTAAAACAAAAATAACACGAATAAAGATTGAGCATCCCAATTAAACAGTTGTACTCGTGTGCTTTGGAAAGATTCAACCTGTCATGTTGTTCATTTCATGTACACATTGTTAGCCTTGTTAATGTCATAATCATTTATTTTTCATTTATCCACCCAAAAAAGCGAAAATAAACATGTAATAATAGCCCCCTATATTGGTATTTGTCAGCCAAACCATAAATAATGGAGACATATTGTGTTTGTCCAATTGCTCAAGCTGAAGGTTCAAAAAGACTTTGGGATAAGGTATTTCCACCTTTTTATGATGTGTCAAATTTATAATTTTTTTGGTATCTATTTTCTCAAGTATTTCAAGGTTACAAGTAGAGAGTATTAGTATTTTTAAGCTGCAAGTAGGTTAGGTATTCCTACCAACAGTGCCAGTGCTAAAAGGAGTTGTGATATTTTCTTCACAGGGATATGTTACAGAAATTATGTTGACATTGGAAGCTGCAGTTGATAACCTTGACCTTGAAATAAGATCATTTGACATCATGAAAGAAATTTTCAAATCAACACCCAATCTTCTAAAGGACCAAAGCAATGAATCTGCTAACAAGAGGTTGTCAGTCTTAGGACCAAGACAAGACGTTCAACAACATGCACGAAGTACAAGTTACTCAGTAACTGGTCCTGCCCATAGAATGAAACCATGTAAGTATCACAATTATTTGTCCTGATCACACTGATTAACTTGAAATCTAACAGTGAAAATATTGACAATGAGTAAAAGACACTTTTAAAAGATTATGGTAGGTAATCGACAACTACAGAACAGGTTCCTCAGTTAGGCAGGTGCAAACAAGTGTTTCAGTAGGTACCAACCTTCACCTTTACCTGAAAATATATTTTGTAACATCACAACACAGAAAGACACACTATAAAATATCAATTGAAATGGCTTAACTCAATCAAAAGACGTATAAAAAAACCAAGTAAATATAGACTGAAGGAATAAATTTTTTCTATGACACAATATTAATGTAAAAACAAAATCAATAAAATATGGAGTGAGATATCAATGATAAACAATTTCAGAAAGTCATCCATATCTTTGAACAAAAGGACGCCATATAATGATATTATGATTTATCATATGTTTAGTACAAAATACAGCAATTTTATATATCTAATAAAGGTTCTTTTTTCCAGTCTGTATCAACTACCCTGTATCGCATACCCCATATCACATGGCTAAACCCGTATCGCATACCCCGTATCGCATAGCAAATCCCGTATTGCATACCTGGCATGACGTCACAATGCGAATGATGTCAACGGTTGAACTATGACGTCCAGTTGCTGTTCCGACTAAAAAAATGTCCTATCATTTCAACTTAAATCGATATTTTAAAAAAAATTTTTACCGAGTAACTTTACTAGCGATTTTCATAAAAAAATTAATACAATAAGATGTAGAAATGGCTGTAAAAAACTGTAAAAGAAAAAAAGGCAGTTAAAAAATAACGGGAAAATCATAATTTTCTTTTCTTTCTTATATTATATTCTTATGATACCGCATGCGATATGGATTTTGCCATGTATTATTCTATATGTAAACCTTGAACAAAATGCCGCCAAATAGTAATGTACAAAGTTAAATGAAAATAATTTTGTAAAGTAATGGAGAACATGCATATTTTTTACAAAATTATAGTACAGTAAAGTGCAAAAGTGAAAATTTATAGTCATACCAAACTATTTTCAAAGCTGGTATAATTGAATTATTAGTAGAGAGACGAGATAGAAGTAAACAATAATGACAAAAAAGCAATACAAATTGTATCAACAGGTCAAATTAACATGAAAGTATGATTTGGGTTTTTGCAGTTACTGAAAGCTAGGTAAAAGCCAAAAACAATTAATAATAAAAAATCATGCATCAGAAACTAAAATCAACTAAAACACATGCCAGGGATTTAGTTTTTTAATGTCATGGACAGTCAAAGAACACATGACTTGTGCAATGCCAAAAAAAAAAATATTGACAGGTAGTATGATAGTTAGGAGTTAAGTTCTATATAAAAAATGAACCTGAGTGTGAATTGATTTATCCTGTTTGAAAAAAATACAAGTTTAGTTATGTTTTATCTGCTGATGACAAAATCAATGTTTTTGTATTCAAAGATCTAACTAAACATAAGTAAGATAAACTTGTTTAAAGGTTAGATGAGTTTACACGGATCACATAGTGATTTCCAAGCTTTCAGTACAATATCACCTTAAAATTCAGGATGTGAAACACTGTTTTCTACTGGTACAGCATGAAATATTTGACTCTGAACATAGGAACTTTAGGTGAGATAATAGATGTATATATATAATATCTGTTATCTCACTTGTAGTTCCTATGATCAGATATATAATTTCCACAGATTTAAGGATCATATATGTACAAACACTACAGCAGTACTTGTGTTAAGCATCTTTACTATATATTATCAAACAAGAGGATGTTTTTCAGATATAGTAGATGAGATGGAGTAGAGAAACATCCTTTAGGTTCATGAGGCCATACTTTCTTTTTCTACAGGACTGAGAAAATATCACTTGTATACTATATAAAAAAGAAGATGTGGTATAATTGACAAGAGATCAAATGACACAGAAATTAACAACCATAAGTCACCATACGGCTTTCAGCAATGAGCAAAGCCCATACTGCATAGTAAGCTATTAAAGGCCTCAAAATCACAAATGTAAAACAATTGAAAAGAAAAAACTAACGGCCTAATTAATGTACAAAAAATGAATAAAAAACAAATATGTAACACATCAACAAACGACAACCACTGAATTTTAGGATCCTGACTTGGGACTTGGTTAAACATGTTAGGTGGATCCCAACCCTCCTCAAACCTAGGATAGTGGTGTAACAGTACAATATAAGAACAAATTATAGAAATCAGCTGAAAAAGGCTTAAGTTATCAGATGGATACAAATCGAGTAAAAAAATTAATAAAAAAACAAAAAAGGAACAGAGCAAAATTGTTTAAAATAACAGTAAGATGCTGTTGGATCATTTTGTTTCCATTAATAAAACTATATCAAAGAAATCAAAGAAATATTGACAGTTCTATTTTAGGATTCCAATTTGCTCACTGGGTACCATAAAACCTATTTTCATATGGGCTTATTGTGTTTTTCAGATGATCTGAGATTGAGGAGTAGTACAGATGTAGAAAGTAGATTACGTACAAGTATGACACGTTCAAGGAGTGCTCAGTCATTGAAAAATATGGACCCCTCTGGAAATGAGGATAAATTGACTATTGTATCACAAATGTTCTGGATAGCTGTTTCCATGTTGGAATCTGATTATGAATATGAATTTACTCTAGCTGTAAGACTGCTTGATAAGGT
The DNA here is from genome assembly GCF_965363235.1 of Mytilus galloprovincialis. Classification (NCBI taxonomy): domain Eukaryota; kingdom Metazoa; phylum Mollusca; class Bivalvia; order Mytilida; family Mytilidae; genus Mytilus; species Mytilus galloprovincialis. Next base: position 72,593,106 of record NC_134845.1, on the reverse strand, counting down.
TAGTAAACCAGGTGGAACAACTCTTTGGAGTCTTTAAATGTCCGGTGTCCGTCCGTCTGTCGTGCCGTCTGTCCGGCGTAAACATGTCGCACCGTAACTTGAAAACGACTTATCCAAATATCGTGAAACTTAATATAGTTGTTTCTTATAATGGTCAAATGATCTGTATACTTTTTGGTGAAAATAAGATTTAAACTTTTTGAGTTATGGCACTTTGTAACTAAAACAGGGGTTTTTTTTTCACATGTCGCACCGTATCTCTAAAACGATTCTTGATTATTGCTTAAAATTTTACACACTTCTTAGTTATATTAATCCTAATATCTGTATACTTTTTGGTGATGATTCAAAATTTCATTTTTGAGTTATTGAGTATTTTGTAAAAAAAGGGGAGTGGGTTTTTACATGTCGTGCTGTATCTCAAAAACGATTTATGATTATTGCTTAAAACTTTACATACTTTTTTGTTATATTAATCTAAAGATCTGTGAACTTTTTGGGGATGACTCAAAATTATATTTTTAAGTTATTGAGTATTTTGTAAAAAAAGGGATGTTTTTTTTTTTTTTTACATGTCGCACCGTATCTCAAAAACAATTTATGATTATAGCTTGAAACTGTACACACTTCTTTGTTATATTAATCTAAAGATCTGTATACTTTTTGGTTTGATTCAAAATTTTGTTTTAGTGATATTTAGTATTTTGTAAAAAAAAAAAAAACAGGGTTAGGGGGTTTTCACATGTCTCGCGGTGTCTCAAAAACAATAAATGGTTATTGCTTAAAACTTTCTCAGAAACTATTGATGATTATTGCATAAAACTTAAACACAAGACGTCGGGTGTATCATGCGCTCATTGCACAGCTGTTTATTTTTGTAGGGGTTCATATATTTCTTTCAAAATGTTGGAAAAGTTTCAAGAAGAAATCTTCAATTGCACAGTATTGCACAATAGATTTGTAAGATCTTTGACCATATTTTTGTGTGTGTCAGAAACCTATATTATGTCAAAAATTTGATCACAATCGAAATTCAGACAGTATCAAGCTTGAATATTGTGTCCAAATTGGCCCGAACTGTTCAGGGTTCAACCTCTTTTCTCCAAGCGAAGCATTTTATTGTCATCTTTTACTGAAATCTTCTCCTCTGAAACTATGTAGACCAATTGACCAAACTTGGCCACAATTATCATTAGAGTATAAGTTAAACAATGTGTCCAATGACTGGGCCTGCCAACAAACATGGCCGACATGGCTAAAAATAGAACATAGGGGTAAAATGCATGACTTATATCTCTGAAACTATAGCAATTAAATTAAATCTGACAACAAGCAAAATATTTATCTATCTGCCCTGAGTAAATTCACTCGATTAATCAGTTTTCCACACTTATGTTTTGTCATTCTTGAAGATATTAATTTGATAATTGGTATATTGTTTTATCATAAGTTACATTTCAAGTTTAAATTTTGTTCCGGTCTGATGATTTTGTGCAGAGTTATTGCTTTGGACTTAGAAAATTCACTCAAATAATCAGTGTTCCACACATTTTTTCATCACACTTGGAGAAATTGAAAATTGGTATATTGTTTTAGCATGACAAGTTACGGATTGAGATAGAATTTTGTTCTTGCTGTTATAACTCTTTTACATAGTAATTATACTCTAATAAGTAGTTTGTATGTATTTCACTTGCATGAAAAGATGTTTTGAAAATTTTATTTACCCAAGAGAAAATTAATCTGGGATTCCAATTAGGATCCCACCTAATTCCATCTGGATAAAATTTCGAGAATCCCGCAAAAGAAGCCAGATCCAGATGTAAATCCCGGTGGAAATATACTGGGATCCCACTGGGATATTGTGGGATTTCAATTGGGATCCCACCTAATTCCACTAGGATAAAATTTCGGGATTCCCGCAAAAGGAGCAGGATCCTGATGTAAATCCCAGTGGAAATATACTGCGATAAAATTTCGGGATTCCCGCAAAAGGAGCAGGATCCTGATGTAAATCCCAGCGGAAATATACTGGGATTTTGATTGCAATATATTGGGATTCCTGGAAAAAAAGTGGGATCCCAAAAATAAATTCCCAGCAGGATATACATGCACCAATTCTAATTGCACGTACTAGACTCCACTGCCACTTGGATTCCTGGGTATTTATGCAAAAGGATACATGTAAAGTTCTACTCCTTTCTGTAAATTAATTTTCTGTCTCTGTACTTCCAACTATAGTTAATGCTGAGTAAAGGTAACTGCAGTATCTGCATGCAATCTGTTGGCAGCTCCATTTAATAATATCATTAAATCCCCTAAAAGTATAAAAAAAAATCCACAAAGAAACATTTGTTCAATACGTTTTGAAGCAACAAATTCAATAGAAATATTATTGCACCTTTATACAGTAAATTGGAAGCCATTTCGATTTGGAATCAAATTAATTACCCTCCCCTTTTTTATCCCCTGAAGATAAAAAAACTAGTGACTTATTATTTTCACCAAATAACCATTCACACAACTCAATTAAATTTTTACATACCTCCTAGTTATGTATGTTATGTGACAACAAGATTATTCATTATGTGTTAAAAATAAATATATTTTCAGTTTATGCTTTCAGACTTTTTGGTGTTGATTTGCTCAAATAAAAACCATAAAAATCATAGTTCCTCAATTAATTATATTTATAATCATTATGTACACATATACACATGTTAAATTAAATTCTTAATGCACTTATCTGAAAACATCTGCATCTGATTCATCTTAATCCTCCATAAATCAGCGTAATCAGATTTTGATGACGTATTTACCAGGAAACTAACGTCAAAGTGACAATCTCTACCCATATTATACATGTATCGGCCAGAAGTTGATCTGTCTCCATAACGGTATTATAAAAATAAATCAAGGCATAAAATTATTTATTACTGGCCTGTTTTTAAATATAAGAAAATAAAACTTTATTTAATTGGCACAGGGTGCATGCGTTATGGCCGCATTATCTAGGACAGTATTTTCTAGGGTCAGACTGTCCAGTACAATTACAAAAAAAAACACATGGTCATGACTTAACTTTGTTTACATTTCACATAAGTTGAGAAACCAACGTTTTACGATGTCGATCATTATCTTATCATTAATGACAGACGACAACTAATAAAAATGCACTTATGTGAACTTGGGGGAAATCAGAAAAGCCCCAGCTTGTCTGGAAAAACAGCCATTGACATTTCTTGGACGCCCTGCCATTTTTATTGCGAAAATCTCAGCATTTTTCTGACTAAGAAATATTTGTCAAACTGAAATTAAGTGACCCATTAAGTGATTGGCTTCACCTGACAGCTTTGGTGTCCTACACCTTGTTCATTAACACCAATAACCTGTACTTGATGTCATCAGAGACATATATATATATATACAAACCAAACACTTACATATTTTCAACAACATAATTATGGTTCATACGTTTTCCTGTTTCAACTAGAATGGGATCCAAGCTTCAGACAGTTATCCTGATTGGGATCCCAGCTTTAGACAGTTCTGATTGGGATCCCAGCTTCAGACAGTTATCCCGATTGGGATCCCAGTGTCCATTATTTATCCCGTTTCATCTAGACTGGAATCCCAGCTTCAGACAGTTATCCCGAATGGGATCCCAGTTTCAGATATTTATCCAGAATGGGATCTCGACTCCTGATGCTTATCCTGGCATATCCCAACAATTTCACTGGGATTTTATTGGGATCCCGATGGATCCTGTTTTTGTTTGCTCTTGGGATAGCCATGGTATTTTGACCCCTCTACCATGGTAAATTGAACCCCCTACTATAGACCTTTAAATTAAAAAATTCTAGCTGTTATAACTCTTATACATCATAATTATTTTCTAAAATGTTGTTTGTATGTATTTCACTTGCTTGAAAAGATGTTTTGAAAATTTTATTTAACCATAAATTTGACTCCCCTACCAAGGTATATTGAAACCCCAGGGGTACTATAGAACTTTAGATTTAAACATTCTAGCTGTTTTACATAGTTATTCTACCCTCATAAGTAGTTTGTATATATTTTACTTGTTTGAAAAGATGTTTTGAAATTTTATTTACCCATGGTATTTTGACCCCCCCCCCCTGCTATGGTATATTGAACCCCCTTTTATAGCCGTTAGATTTAAAAAATCTAGCTGTAATAACTCTTTTACATAGTAATTACACTCTGAAAAGTAGTTGGTATGTATTTAACTTGCTTGAAAAGATGTTTTGAAAATTTTATTAGCCATGGTATATATATATATCCCCTATCATGGTATATTGCACCCCCCAGGTTTTAAAAAAGGTCAAAGCCAACAAATTGTAAATGAGATAATCTGCAATTTTATTTATCTAAAACAGGAGGTTCAATTTACTATGGTGGGTTCTAAATACCATATTTAAAAAATACCATATGACACTCGTCAGATAATTTTGTGCAGAGTAACAGTCATTGGACTTAGAAAATTTACTGAAATAATCAGTTTTCCTCACATTTTTTCAACACGCTTAAAAATATTGATTTGAAAATCGGTATATAGTTTACACCATGACAATTTATAGTTAAAATTTGGTTCCAATGCAATGAATATTTAACCAGTAATGGACTATGTATTGTCATGCAATACTCACAAAATGCTTGTTTTATTTAATTTATTTTGGACAATATGCAAGTAGAAGTAATTTATCATGCATGCAGTATTTAGCTTATAGGTTTTATAGCTTTCTTATAATTGCTATATGTAATACTTTTATCTATATTTGTAAGATTCTGAAACATTTACAACCAGAGAGACCTGACTGCCGTGAAAGATTAGAAAAGATAGAGCAACAGCTGAAGTGGAACAATTTCCCTGGTGTTCAGACTTTACTGTTAAAGGTTTGTGGTGTTCAGACTTTACTGTTAAAGGTTTGTGGTGTTCAGACTTTACTGTTAAAGGTTTGTGGTGTTCAGACTTTACTGTTAAAGGTTTATGGTGTTCAATTTAAGGTTTGTGGCGTTTAGCAGTTAACTATACTTAATTATAAAAAAGTGGAGATATACTGTTTTACCTCTGTCTGTCTATCCATCAGTCCATTGATCAGTCTGTCCATCCATTCCTGAATATTTTCATTACATCTGCCTCAGGAACTATATCATTAGGATTTCTGAAATTTTGAGGGTTTTTTGTCGAGCCTTAGGGATAGTGATCTGACCGCTTTTAAAAAGCTTTTTATTTTAGAAGTTGGAAGACCTGGATGCTTCATACTTTGTATATAAATGTAGATGCCTTATGTTATGAAGTTTCCATTTGTCACATGTCCATTTACCCTCACCTGATTTTCATGGTTCAGTGACTACTTGAAAAAAAAAGTTAAAATTTTTTTGTAATGTTAATTTCTGTCTTATTATGAGTAATAGGATAACTATATTTGGTATGTGCATACTTTGCAAGGTCCTCATGCCTGTCAGACAGTTTCACTTGACCTAGACCTCATTTCATGGATAAGTTAACAAGGTTAAGTTTTGGTGGTCAAGTCCATCTCAGATACTATAAGCAATAGGTCTAGTATATTCGGTGTATGGAAGGACTGTAAGGTGTACATTTGCAACTGGCAGGATTGACCTCATTTTTCAGTGGTTTTAGTTAAATTTTTGTGCTCTGGTCTGCTCTGTGACCTCGTTTTCACTATAAACATGTAATTTTAACTGTTATACAAACTAGTATGTTTACTCATCATAGTTTTAATATTTTCATACAACCGCAAGTATATTGGTATCATGGCATCCTCGTCGTCGGCGTCCGCATACTTTTGGTTTTCGCACTATAACTTTAGTTTAATATAAGTTAATAGAAATCTATGAAATTTAAAAACAAGGTTTATGACCATAAAAAGAAGGTTGGGATTGATTTTGGAAGTTTTGGTCCCAACAGTTTAGGAATTAGGAGCCAAAAAGGGCCCAAATAAGCAGTATTCTTGGTTTTCGCACAATAACTGTAGTATAAGTAAATAGAAATCAATGAAATTTAAACTCAAGGTTTATGACCACAAAAGGAAGGTTGGGATTGATTTTGGGAGTTGAAATCCCAACAGTTTAGGAATTAAGGGCCAAAAAGGTGCCCAAATAAGCAGTATTCTTGGTTTTCGCACAATAACTGTAGTATAAGTAAATAGAAATCAATGAAATTTAAACTCAAGGTTTATGACCACAAAAGGAAGGTTGGGATTGATTTTGGGAGTTTTGGTTCCAACTGTTTAGGAATTAGGGGCCAAAAAAGGGCCCAAATAAGCAGTATTCTTGGTTTTCGCACAATAACTGTAGTATAAGTAAATAGAAATCAATGAAATTTAAACCCAAGGTTTATGACCACAAAAGGAAGGTTGGGATTGATTTTGGGAGTTGAAATCCCAACAGTTTAGGAATTAAGGGCCAAAAAGGTGCCCAAATAAGCATTTTTCTTGGTTTTCGCACAATAACTTTGGTATAAGTTAATAGAAATCTATGAAATTTAAACACAAGGTTTATGATCATAAAAAGAAGGTTGGGATGATTTTGGGAGTTGAGATCCCAACAGTTTAGGAATTAGAGGCCAAAAAAGGGGCCCAAATAAGCATTATTCTTGGTTTTCGCACAATAACTGTAGTATAAGTAAATAGAAATCAATGAAATTTAAACACAAGGTTTATGACCATAAAAGGAAGGTTGGGATTGATTTTGGGAGTTTGGTCCCAACAGTTTAGGAATAAGGGGTCCAAAGGGTCCAAAATTAAACTTTGTTTGATTTCATCAAAAATTGAATAATTGGGGTTCTTTGATATGCTGAATCTTACAATGTACTTAGATTTTTTATTATTGGCCAAGTTTTCAAGTTGGTCCAAATCGGGGTCCAAAATTAAGCTTTGTTTGATTTCATCAAAAATTGAATAATTGGGGTTCTTTGATATGCCAAATCTAACTGTGTATGAGATCTTAATTTTTGGTCCCATTTTCAAATTTGTCTACATTAAAGTCCAAAGGGTCCAAAATTAAACTAAGTTGTTTTATACAATATATAATGTATATTCACTTTTACTACCAACTGATAAATTAAAACAATCTTTACCATTCAGTGATAACAAGCACTTTTTTTACATTTTAATATTTTATGATGTATTTAAATGAGTAGTTATTGTTGCAAAGTACATAAGTAATTTTAATTGAGATCAGTTTAGGAATAAGGGAAAGGGGAATGTGAAAAAAAAATTGGGTGTAAAGGGGGGGGGGGGGGTTTTCAATTTTTCTCTTTTCACATTTCATAAATAAAAAGAAAATAGAAACCTATGCTGTGTCAACTATTTAATCACAATCCAGATTTAGAGCTGAATCCAGCTTGAATGTTGTGTCCATACTTGCCCAACCGTTCAGGGTTCAACCTCTGCGGTCGTATAAAGCTGCACCCTGCGGAGCATCTGGTTGAAAATGATAAGGTTGCATATGAATTTCTATCATTAAGTCAACATCTCATCCCAGTGTTTTCGACACAACTAGGTGATAGTAATATGAAATGACATGTTTGATATTATCAATTTGATGTGTCTGAAGCGCCTTTCTGGATTGACCATCATCAGGTATGCTCAAAACAGAAAATTTTGAAGCTATTTTAGAACTGAACAAAGCTAATTGAGAGCTATATAACCAATCTTGGGATCAAAGACTTATAGTCAAATCTATCTAGTCAACTTTTCCTAAAGGAATTTGAACACTAGGATCTTTAGCATTTTAGAATTTATTTAATTATAGAATGACACTTTCTGAAAATGAAATTAAGAATAATGAGGATGATGACATGGAACCAAAAAATGTTTGCTCTTTATGCCCCACCTATGATAGTAGAGGGCATTATGTTTTCTGGTCTGTGCCTCCGTTCGTTTGTCTGTCCGTCGTACCGTCTGTTCGTCATACCGGCCGTCCGTCTATCTGTCCGTCTGTCCATTTGCCAGTCTTCAGGGTTAAAGTTTTTGGTCAAGGTAGTTTTTGATGAAGCTGAAGTCCAATTAACTTGAAACTTAGTACACATGTTACTTATGGTATGATCTTTCTAATTGTAAAGCCAAATTAGACTTTTGACCCCAATTTCACGGTCCACTGAACATAGAAAATGGAAGTGGGAGTTTTAGGTTAAAGTTTTTGGTCAAGGTAGTTTTTGATGAAGTTAAGACCAAACAACTTGAAACTTAGTACGCATGTTCCCTATATGGTATGATCTTTCTAATATTAATGCCAAATTAGATTTTTTACCTAATTTCATGCTCCATTGAACATGGAAAATGATAGTGCGAGTGGGGCATCTGTGTACTTAGGACACATTCTTGTTGTAATTTTGTCTCAGAAATAAAAAGGAAACTAAAAAGCTATAATGACTTAAACTCTTTTACAGGGTTTTACATCAACAGTTACATTTGAAGGCACCTGGTATTTGGTTTCCAGACTTACTGTGTCTATATCTGCCCCTGTTGTGGATCCAACAGACAGTTTAGGTTAGACAAAATATGTCAAATTCTTGTCTAAACCTGCTTACAGAATTCAAGGATGAAATTTAGCACCCTTAAGCACTACTTAAAAAAGATGCAAACTGCAATTTATGTTGTTTTATGTAACTGGTGTCTATTTTAAAAGTGTTTGTGCCAGAATACAACAAATAAGGACGGTAATCCTATTGACTGTTCAATTTGTGCTGCAGAACCAAAACAAAGGCAGTTGAATATATTTTATTTCTGTAATTCTTTCCTGCAGAATGATTATTTTTTCTTATAATTTATTTTAATAGTTTAATCCCAGTTCTTTGATAAAAATCAATTATGATGTCAAATTTTATTGAGATATTCAGAATTTTCTAATTTTAAAGTCAGGAAAAAAGCAACCATGCCTGATGACTTCACATATAAAAACAGCTTTGAAGGTCAGTGAAAAAAAAAATTATACACAAAGCCGACTGTGTGAGGGCTGTATAACCAATCAAGGCTGTTAAAAACTACATGAAGTAAAAAATTCATTAGACAGATTCCACCATCGAACATTTTGCAATACTATATTTCTCCACTATTGTCAGTTAAAATTCAATATTTAAAAAGCTTGGCAAGCCTCAAGTTTTATATTGAACTGTCCCAAGTGGATATAAATAGTATCAATGCAGTGGTAGAATCATTCTGTAGTAGAGAATTGATAATAAATAGTATCAATGCAGTGGTAGAATCTTTGTGTAGTAGAGAATTGATAATAAATAGTATCAATGCAGTTGTAGAATCTTTGTGTAGTAGAGAATTGATAATAAATAGTATCAATGCAGTGGTAGAATCTTTGTGTAGTAGAGAATTGATAATAAATAGTATCAATGCAGTGGTAGAATCTTTGTGTAGTAGAGAATTGATAATAAATAGTATCAATGCAGTGGTAGAATCTTTGTGTAGTAGAGAATTGATAATAAATAGTATCAATGCAGTGGTAGAATCTTTGTGTAGTAGAGAATTGATAATAAATAGTATCAATGCAGTGGTAGAATCTTTGTGTAGTAGAGAATTGATAATAAATAGTATCAATGCAGTGGTAGAATCTTTGTGTAGTAGAGAATTGATAAAAGATAGTATCAATGCAGTGGTAGAATCTTTGTGTAGTAGAGAATTGATAATAAATAGCATCAATGCAGTGGTAGAATCTTTGTGTAGTAGAGAATTGATAATAAATAGTATCAATGCAGTGGTAGAATCTTTGTGTAGTAGAGAATTGATAATAAATAGTATCAATGCAGTGGTAGAATCTTTGTGTAGTAGAGAGTTGATAATAAATAGTATCAATGCAGTGGTAGAATCTTTGTGTAGTAGAGAATTGATAATAAATAGTATCAATGCAGTGGTAGAATCTTTGTGTAGTAGAGAATTGATAAAAGATAGTATCAATGCAGTGGTAGAATCTTTGTGTAGTAGAGAATTGATAATAAATAGCATCAAGGCAGTGGTAGAATCTTTGTGTAGTAGAGAATTGATAATAAATAGTATCAATGCAGTGGTAGAATCTTTGTGTAGTAGAGAATTGATAATAAATAGTATCAATGCAGTGGTAGAATCTTTGTGTAGTAGAGAATTGATAATAAATAGTATCAATGCAGTGGTAGAATCTTTGTGTAGTACAGAATTGATAATAAATAGTATCAATGCAGTGGTAGAATCTTTGTGTAGTAGAGAATTGATAATAAATAGTATCAATGCAGTGGTAGAATCTTTGTGTAGTAGAGAATTGATAATAAATAGCATCAATGCAGTGGTAGAATCTTTGTGTAGTAGAGAATTGATAATAAATAGTATCAATGCAGTGGTAGAATCTTTGTGTAGTAGAGAATTGATAATAAATAGTATCAATGCAGTGGTAGAATCTTTGTGTAGTAGAGAATTGATAAAAGATAGTATCAATGCAGTGGTAGAATCTTTGTGTAGTAGAGAATTGATAATAAATAGCATCAATGCAGTGGTAGAATCTTTGTGTAGTAGAGAATTGATAATAAATAATATCAATGCAGTGGTAGAATCTTTGTGTAGTAGAGAATTGATAATAAATAGTATCAATGCAGTGGTAGAATCTTTGTGTAGTAGAGAATTGATAAAAGATAGTATCAATGCAGTGGTAGAATCTTTGTGTAGTAGAGAATTGATAATAAATAGCATCAATGCAGTGGTAGAATCTTTGTGTAGTAGAGAATTGATAATAAATAATATCAATGCAGTGGTAGAATCTTTGTGTAGTACAGAATTGATAATAAATAGTATCAATGCAGTGGTAGAATCTTTGTGTAGTAGAGAATTGATAAAAGATAGTATCAATGCAGTGGTAGAATCTTTGTGTAGTAGAGAATTGATAATAAATAGCATCAATGCAGTGGTAGAATCTTTGTGTAGTAGAGAATTGATAATAAATAGCACCAATGCAGTGGTAGAATCTTTGTGTAGTAGAGAATTGATAATAAATAGCATCAATGCAGTGGTAGAATCTTTGTGTAGTACAGAATTGATAATAAATAGTATCAATGCAGTGGTAGAATCTTTGTGTAGTACAGAATTGATAATAAATAGTATCAATGCAGTGGTAGAATCTTTGTGTAGTACAGAATTGATAATAAATAGTATCAATGCAGTGGTAGAATCTTTGTGTAGTAGAGAATTGATAATAAATAGCATCAATGCAGTGGTAGAATCTTTGTGTAGTAGAGAATTGATAATAAATAGTATCAATGCAGTGGTAGAATCTTTGTGTAGTAGAGAATTGATAATAAATAGTATCAATGCAGTGGTAGAATCTTTGTGTAGTAGAGAATTGATAATAAATAGTATCAATGCAGTGGTAGAATCTTTGTGTAGTAGAGAATTGATAATAAATAGTATCAATGCAGTGGTAGAATCTTTGTGTAGTACAGAATTGATGAGGTAGTGGATTCGTCAATGATAACAAGCTACTTTAATCCCAAGTTGATTATTGTTTTTGAATCCACTACTTCTTATCAATTCTCTAGATTCTAGTAAGACGGTCTGTTTTATGTTTTGACAATGAATCAACAGAATTTCATAAAGACAATTTTGTATTTTGTCTTATTTATTCTTTAATAGCATGAAATAGTTATAAGGGAACAAATTCCCCTATAACAGAAAAAAAAGAAATCCGGAAAATTTCCTGAAATTTTCATTGTACTAATGAGCTCAAAATCGTTAACTTTTTTTGGTCACTTTTTTAAATTCCCACATTTGGCAGAAATCTACTTCATTCTTCTGATCTCGTTTGTCATGAGACTTTGAGTCAAATATATATTTATCAGTCCAGTAAAATATAGGAAGGAATACAATAACAATTTCATTCTAATTATTCTTTGATATGAAAAAAACGTTACATATGCCTCATATTATCTACAAAGTTCACATCTATATTTAGACATTTGACAAGTTTAATATAATTTGAATTTCATCTTGGTGAATACATATTTCATTAAATGTTTAATCATTACAAATTATTAAATTTAGATAGATTTTGGTATTAATGATTTTTTGAAAGGACTACAGAATTTTGTTTTAAACAATTTAAAAATTCTAATTTCCAAATTTTAGAAACTTTGAAATTTATATAATATGGTAATATGCAACAATGTAATAATCTCAAATATCTTTCTATTTCTCTATTTAAAGACAATAATACTTTTTCTGCTTTCTAGGATTTCCAGTGAATGTTATTGCTCTGTTGCCTTTACTGGTACAAAATTATGAATGTCTTACTCCAAGTTGTCGAGATGCAGCAGATCATATAGCACAAGTTAGTAAGATTATACTCTGTTTAATCAAGAAGCCATATTGGTTTGACTATGCAGGGGATATACTAGTTTAACAATCATAATTCAATTATTTGATGTCAACAGAACTATTGAAAAGCACGAATTTCTCAAATCTATCCATTTGTAACTTAAAGAAGCCACCATTTTAAATTGCTGAATTTATTGGTTTGAGATATCTTCAATGAACATTTCTTCCTTAAAAAATCTTTGTCAAATGTATTCCACTCTAAAGCATACACAGCATAAAAGACCTGGGCACAGTTGTTCAAAAAACTGAAAAGCAATTCACTAGATAAACTTGTCTGTTTAACATAACTCTTAGTACTTGGCGCCAAATTGCAAAATGGACACAGCAACAACAAAAAAGGCGGACAAGGGCTCCAAATTTTAGTGAGACAGGTAAGGTCCATAATGTATCCAGTGAATAACTTTATCCAATATTTTGAACAACCATGCTCTGGTGTTTTACACAGGTTAATCCAAATGATTTAACAGTTATCTCCAAATTAAATAGTCATATTAGGTGCCTTCGGTGGTCCAGTGGTCTAAATAGTCGAAACACTGAGGTTGTGAGTTCAAATCCCTCACGGGGCAAGTGCACTGGTATCCATTCTATATTTAGGCTTTCTTAAACCAATGAAAACTGACCACTATTAATTACAGTTACTTGAAACTTAGTACTCATGAGTCATGATCAATCTAATTTTAAAGCCAAATTAAAGTTTTGACCCCAATGTCATGGTCCATTGAGCATAGAAGATGATGGTTTTAATGTGTTCTATGGACACATTATTGTTTTGTGTTTGTTTACCTAGTTAAAGAAAGGCCTTAATGTTAACATTGTCATTTTCCAGTATCGGTATTTATTTGTCAAACACACAAAAAAACCAAATTTTGTCAGAAATCAACTTTCAAGGTTTGAATCAGTCAGTGTTTACATTGAACAGATTGAAATGTATTAATCATATTGAATAAAAACAACATCACATTCCATTCTGTAAGAAATAATACTTGTATTTTCATCAACTTAAAAGATCATTTTTTTTACTCGGGTAGGTTAATCAATGAATGAACTACACAGAGAACAATATATTGCATTTATTAAGTCTCCCAAACAAAGTTTGGAGACTTATTGTTTTTGGTCAGTTCTTATTATTTTTATTATTATGTCACCCGATCGACAATGTCGGGTGACATATTGCTTTTCCTCTGTTTCTTTTTCTGTATTATTATTATTATACTTCCACCTAATTTTGTCCGCCCGCTTTCTCAGAGCCAAAAGTACCAATCCGAATGATGGTGCACTATAACAAGGAACCCTGACTCCCCAGAGTCTGTGCAAAATTGGAACTAAAAAATGGCTGCCATCACCATGGAAACGGAAAAATGGTGAAAAAATAAAATTTTGGAGTTCCTTGAATTATTTGAGAATGCTTAAGCTTAAAATCTTTAGATTTTAATACAATGTAGGTGCCCACTATATACAGGTTTTGGATGATTTTGGCACATTTTGGAACTGCTATGTTGCCATGGAAACTACACCAAAAATTTCAAAAATATGGAAATGCTCCATTTTTTTTTAAACTTTAGCATAACGATGAGCAACTTTGGTAGATGTGGAATTTGGCGTTGGAATTTCCAAAATGTCTGCCGTTTCCATGGAAACAATGCAAAAAGGTCAAAATGCTCCAAAAACTTCCGGGTTTGGTGAATAACTTTGGTATGCTTGAACTTAAAATCATCAAATTTTTATGCAATATAGTTGTCCACTATATACAGGTTTTGAATGATTTTGATAATCATTGGAACTACTATGTTACCATGGATACAGGAGCAAAAATTTCAGAATGCTTCAAAATTGATGAAACTTGATATGATTGTTAACTGTCAAGTCTAGATATGACTTTTGAAGTTGGAATTTCCAAAATGGCCACGGTTGCCATGGAAACTGCAAAAATGTCAAAAATTCTCAAAATGGTTTTAACTTAATGAAATTTGATATTATTGGTAACTGACAAGTTAAGATGAGACTTTTGACTTTGAAATTTTCAAAATGGCTGCCGTTGCCATGGAAACGGTATAAATGTGAAATACTTTAAAATGCTCTGAATATACTGAACATTTACAAAAAGATGAATAGCCATTCAGATTTGTGCATTTACTGTTAAACAAGTTTGAAATGGCTGCTGCTTAGTGGCAATAGGGGGAAGGGTGACATCCGCTATTGCTTGCAATGGCAATTCTAGTTCTTCTTCCTCTTCCTCTTCCTCTTCCGCCACTTTAAAAAATGAACTTGTCCGCAGCGTTTCTCCAAAACCGCTTGTCAGATTGACTTAGGATTTCGTAAAATGGTAGACTAATATGTCTAGGTGAGCCATCAATCTTTCGTTTGTGCATTGGGGTCTATTAAGGGCTATTTTGGGGGGTAGAAAGAAGGGAGGGTTTTACTATAGAACCCTATGGGATTTTATTTTCTAAAAATTTCAAATGAATATAACTTGAAAACTGTAAGTGGTAGATACATGCAGTCTTCAGAAATGATTATAGGACAATAAAACAAATCACATGAAATATAGGGGGAGTCCCTGGGAGTTCATCCCCACCCCCTTCAATTTGAGAATATGCTTACATCTTGTAACCAATCCAGATCCCCACCCCTAAACCATATATATTCCTGATTGGGACAATAAAACAAATCAAATGCAATTAAAGGGAGGTCCCCGGGGGTCATCCCCACCCCGTTCAATTTCATAATGTGCTATTATCTTGTAAATGGTCCAGATCCCCACCCCTAAACCATATATATTCTTGTAGGGGACAATATAACAAATGAAATGAAGTTAAAGGGAAGTCCCTGGGGGGGTCACCCCACCACCTCTTGTTTGAAAACTTGTAAACGGTCAACATCCCCACCCCTAAACCATATATGTTCTTGTAGGGGACAATAAAACAAATGAAATGAAATAAGAGGGAAGTCCCTAGGGGGTCACCCCACCCCCTCTTGTTTGAAAACTTGTAAACGGTCAACATCCCCACCCCTAAACCATACATATTCTTGTATGGGACAATAAAACAAATCACATGAAATTAAATGGAAGTTCCTGGGGGTCACCCCCACCCCGTTCAATTTGAGAATGTACTATTATCTTTTAAGCGGTCCAGATCCCCACCCCTAAACCATATATATTCTTGTAGGGGACAATAAAACAAATGAAATGAAATAAAAGGGAAGTCTGGAGGGGGTCACCCCACCCCCTCTTGTTTGAAAACTTGTGAACGGTCAACATCCCCACCCCTAAACCATATATATTCTTGTAGGGGACAATAAAACAAATGAAATGAAATTAAAGGGAAGTTCCTGGGGGTCACCCCCACCCCGTTCAATTTGAGAATGTACTATTATCTTTTAAGCGGTCCAGATCCCCACCCCTAAACCATATATATTTTTGTAGGGGACAATAAAACAAATGAAATGAAATAAAAGGGAAGTCTGGAGGGGGTCACCCCACCCCCTCTTGTTTGAAAACTTGTGAACGGTCAACATCCCCACCCCTAAACCATATATATTCTTGTAGGGGACAATAAAACAAATGAAATGAAATTAAAGGGAAGTTCCTGGGGGTCGCCCCACCCTGTTCAATTTGAGAATGTGCTATTATCTTGTAAACGGTCCAGATCCCCACCCTAAAACCATATATATTCTTGTAGGGGACAATAAAACAAATCAAATGAAATGTAGGTAACTTCCCTCTGTTTGAATACTTGTAAATGGTGGAGATCCCTACTCGTAAGCCATATATATTCTTGGGACAAAAAATCAAATCAAATGAACATATGAATGGCGAGTTATGGGAGCTTTGTTTGGGAGACTTCGTAACAGCATCCTGTTACAATTACTTCTTGTTCAATATGACATTAGAACAGACAACAGTTCGACTAAGAGGACGACTTTGTGGGAATCTCTCAATTGGTTCACAATAATTATTTTTAATATTTTGGGCACAGAGAGAAACTGTATATAGAAAAAAATATAAGCAATATAAGATCAAGAAAAAGAGTTAAAAGTCACAAATTCTGTGAGTGGAAACAGGATCTCCATTTTAAAGACAAAGATAAAAACAACAGGAGTTGAAACAAAATCCACAATGTTTTTGATTAAAAATTTTATCATGTCAAGGACTTAACGAATTGAGTCTGTGACAAACATTTAGAACCAATTGAATGTGACAAATTTATTTCATTAATGTTTTTTTTTTTTAAAGTAATAACTCTTTTATCCATTTAAAAACCCAAACCAATCCAGTTCTCATATCTTCACTTGTTTCTTTAAGTATAAAAGATTGAGACCTTTAAGCTTTTCTATTTACTTAAAATGGTAGATTTTGGTTCTTTTACATTACAGGTTTGTTCACAAAAATCAGATAAATTAAATAACCTTGGGACAGTCATGTCACTCTACAGTCATGGTACATTTGGGAAAGACAGTTTTCAGTGGACAAAATGTGTTGTTAAATACTTGTTGGATGTGTATTCATATACTAGTTTGACTCTCCTGTCATTCTTAGTAGAGGTAGGTACCAGAAAGTATGGTATTGGTGGCTAATTATGATACAATGATGGTCACTGTTACACATGAGGAGGCCATACCGTCTCTAATATTTTATCTTTTATATTTTTATATGCAATCTTATGCAAATTTGATCTTAACTCAGTGTTCAGAAATCTTATATAAAATGTTAAGTTTATTTAATTCATAATTATTAGTAAACAATATTGGTGTTATACACTTGAAGCCATGAAAAAACAATGATGTTTTTGTATGTCTATTTTCAACATTCTGATTTTATTAGCTCACCTGGCCCTTTTTTGGGCCAAGTGATCTTTTCTCATCAAATGGTGTCCTTTGTCTGTCGTCGTTGACATTTACAAAAATTTCCTCTGAAATTACTGGGCTAAAATTAACTAAACTTGGCCATAATCATCATTAAGGTATCTAGTTTAAAAAATGTGTCCGATGACCTGGCCAACCAACCAAAATGGCCACTGCTAAAAATAGAACATAGGGGTAAAATGTAGATTTTGGCTTACATCTCTGTAACCAAAGCATTGAGAACAAATCTGACAAAGGTTAAAAATGTTTATCTGGTTGAGATCTATCTGGCTGTAAATTTGCAGATTAATCAGAAAACCCATTCTTGGGTTGCTGCCCCTGAATTGATAATTTTAAGGAAATTTTGCTGTTTTTGGTTATTATCTTGAATATTATTATAGATAGAGATAAACTGTAATCAGCAATAATGTTCAGCAACTTAAAATCAACAAATAAATCAACATGGCTCATATCTCTGAAATCAAAGCATTTAAAGTAATGACGAGGATAAAATTGTAAATAGGTCAAGATCCATCTGCCCTGAAATTTTAAGACCAAACTTGCAACCTGTTTTTATACAACCGCAAAATTTGAAAAATTTTTCGTCGTATATTGCTATCACATTGGCGTCTGCTTCGTCGTCGTCGTCGTCGTCGTCGTTCGAATACTTTTAGTTTTCGCACTCTAACTTTAGTAAAAGTGAATGGAAATCTATGAAATTTTAACACAAGGTTTATGACCACAAAAGGAAGGTTAGTATTGATTTTGGGAGTTTTGGTCCCAACATTTTAGGAATTAGGGGCCAAAAAGGGCCCAAATAAGCATTTTCTTGGTTTTCGCACTATAACTTTAGTTTAAGTTAATAGAAATCTATGAAATTTTGACACAAGGTTTATGACCACAAAAGAACAGTTGGGATTGATTTTGGGAGTTTTGGTTTCAACAGTTTAGGAATTTTTTGGCCCCAAATAAGCATTATTCTTGGTTTTCGCACAATAACTTTGGTTTAAGTAAATAGAAATCAATGAAATTTAAACACAATGTTAATGACTACAAAAGGAAGGTTTGTATTGATTTTGGGAGTTTAGGTCCCAACAGTTTAGGAATTAGGGGCCAAAAAGGGACCCAAATAAGCATTTTTCTTGGTTTTCGCACCATAACGTTAGTATAAGTAAATAGAAATCTATGAAATTTAAACACAAGGTTTATGACCATAAAAGGAAGGTTGGTATTGATTTTGGGAGTTTTGGTCCCAACAGAATAAGGGGCCCAAAGGGTCCAAAATTAAACTTTGTTTGATTTCATCAAAATTGAATAATTGGGGTTCTTTGATATGCCGAATCTAACTGTCATGACTGTGTATGTAGATTCTTAACTTTTGGTCCCGTTTTCAAATTGGTCTACATTAAGGTCCAAAGGGTCCAAAATTAAACTTAGTTTGATTTTGACAAAAAATGAATCAGTTAGGTTCTTTGATATGCTGAATCTAAAAATGTACTTATATTCTTGATTATTGGCCCAGTTTTCAAGTTGGTCCAAATCGGGGTCCAAAATTAAACTTTGTTTGATTTCATCAAAAATTGAATAAATGGGGTTCTTTGATATACCAAATCTAACTGTGTATGTAGATTCTTCATTTTTAGTCCTGTTTTCAAATTGGTCTACACTAAAGTCCAAAGGGTCCAAAATTAAACTTAGTCTGATTTTAACAAAAATTGAAATCTTGGAATTCTTTGATATGCTGAATCCAAAAATATACTTAGATTTTTTATTATGGGCCCAGTTTTCAAGTTGGTCCAAATCAGGATCTAAAATTATTATATTAAGTATTGTGCAATAGCAAGTCTTTTCAATTGCACAGTATTGCGCAATGGCAAGAAATATCTAATTGCACAATATTGTGAAATAGCAAATTTTTTTTTAATTAGAGTTATCTTTCTTTGTCCAGAATAGTAAGCAAGAAATATCTAATTGCAAAATATTGTGCAATAGCAAGATTTTTTTTTAATTGGAGTTATCTTTCTTTGTCCAGAATCAACTTAAATCTTTGTTATATACAATATACAATGTATATTCACTTTTTACTACCAACTGATAAATTAAAATAATCTTTACCATTCAGTGATAACAAGCAGTTTTTTTACATCTTAATATTTTATTATGTATTTAAATGAGTAGTTATTGTTGCAAACTCCATTAGAAATTTGAATTGAGATCAGTTTTGGAAAAAGGGAAAGGGGGATGTGAAAACAAATGGGGGTGGGGGGTTAAATTTTTCTCATTTCAGATTTCATAAATAAAAAGAAAATTTCTTCAAACATTTTTTTGAGAGGATTAATATTCAACAGCATAGTGAATTGCTCAAAGGCAAAAAAAATATTTTAAGTTCATTAGACCACATTCATTCTGTGTCAGAAACCTATGCTGTGTCAACTATTTAATCACAATCCAAATTTAGAGCTGAATCCAGCTTGAATGTTGTGTCCATACTTGCCCCAACCGTTCAGGGTTCAACCTCTGCGGTCGTATTAAGCTGCACCCTGTGGAGCATCTGGTTTCAATTAGTTGACTTCAATAATGATCTGTTAGTTTGTATTTAAATAAACACAACATTTCTGATATTTTGTAATGATATTGGCATATTAATCCAAAAAAGATGATCAAAAATGCACAATAGATTTGTCATACAATGGAAATATGCTACATGTACAAATTCTTTCAATTTTCTCTGTTCTGAACTACTGCCAGCTGAAAGAGGAATATTTCAAAACTAAATAGTATATAAATCATATAAACATAGGTATATAATCAAATAGAAAATGAAAATGTGGAATAGATCAAAGAGACAACAACCTGACCATAGAGCAAAAAACAGCTGAAGACCATTAATGGGTCTTCAACACAGTGAGAAAATACGCACCTGGAGGCAGACTTCAGCTGGCCCAAAAATGTTGTATCCTTTATTTTTTAATGCCATTTTTCTCAATTCTTAAGTTATTTTGTCAATTTTAAAATGAGAACAAGAATCATGCAAATAAAAGAAATCAAGGCTTATAAGCTCATCATCAGTATACCAAAAGAAAAAAGAAGAGATGACTGACTATTTTAAGTGTAAAAAACAGTACACACAGAAACGCCGCAAAATTTGTAACCCTTAAAAATCTGGTCGCGCACCATGGAGATTTTCAAAAGTTGTCAGATCTGCTGCTAAAGTACAGTAATTTTTAACTGTTTGTTATATTAAGGTATATTGGAAATGTTTTTCTGAGACAAGTGCCTGTGCTTTAGAGCTACAGTTCCAACTAACATTTGATTTAAGGTCAAAACATGCATGATAAAACTGCATAATATATTTGATAGTGTTTCTACTGTTTGTAACAAATTCTCTGATGTCATTCATTTTGAAAGAACAATTGTGAAAAGCAATGGCAAAAAAAGTACAACAGTCTGACACAGTTATGTATTTACCTATAGAGCAAACAGTATTTCTAATATCAGTAAATTTCTTTTGTATTGAAATAAAGGTACTTGAGAAAGGTCCTTCATCCTACCAGAAATCTGTGTTCCAAATCATACATTGTATGGTTCATTATATTGAACTGAACCAGCCATGTACCATCCTCAACCTAGAGCTTTTCTACACTGTGTGTCGTCATGTCGGGGTAGGTATCTTTAAAAAGTAAATGTTATAGATTGGAAATTGCTATTTTATGTGTTATAATTGATTTTCTTCTTTTTAATTAAATCCTCAATAAAACGAGAGTGTCTTATACTATGGAGTTTGTGCATTATTGAATGAATCTTTATTGCATTAGCAACAACATTGCTTTAGCATAATACAATATACAGATAACAAATATGACAGAATACAGAGAACAATTAAATAAATTAAATAATGCAGAGATAACTTATAATAATATGAGTAATATATTAACTGATAATTTGCAATCTTAGTTTCCATGCAGCTTTAATTACATAGATTTTTAGTCAAGCTTTTTTACCCAGTTTATAACAGAAAAATTAGCTTTTGTGTATTTGGCCATGAACAATAATACTTTGGCAAAAAATTACATTCTATATGCAGGACAAATCAACACAAAATGATATTCATCTTCAATATTATTCATTTTACAACATCTACAAATATGATTGTCTCTAGGAATATTGTCATAGTGACCTGTTTCTAAATATAATTTCAAACTTCCACTACGTAGTTTTGTAAGTATATTGGTATTAAAATCATGGTATTAGAAAACTTGAAATTCAAATATTTGTCAAGATAAATATGGCTGCTTTTTGCATAAATCTAAAATAGAAGAAAAACAATTAATTCAAAATTTTTTTTGCAGCTTTTGGTTATTATCTTGAATATTATTATAGATAGAGATAAACTGTAAATAGCAATAACGTACAGCAAAGTAAGAGCTACAAATAAGTCCACTTGACCAAAGTGGTCAATTGACCCCTTAAGGAGTTATTTCCTTTATAGTCAATTTTTAACAATGTTCATAAATTTTGTAAATTTTCAAATTGGTCTACATTAAAGTCCAAATGGTCCAAAATTTCCAGTTTTGGAATAAGGGAAAGGGGGATGTGAGAAAAAAATGGGGGGGGGGGGTGGGAGGTTCAATTTTTCTCATTTCAGATTTCATAAATAAAAAGAAAATTTCTTGAAACATTTTTTTGAGAGGATTAATATTCAACAGCATAGTGAATTGCTCAAAGGCAAAAACAAACTTTTAAGTTCATTAGACCACATTCATTCTGTGTCAGAAACCTATTCTGTGTCAACTATTTAATCACAATCCAAATTTAGAGCTAAATCCAGCTTGAATGTTGTGTCCATACTTGCCCTAACCGTTCTGGGTTCAACCTCTGCGGTCGTATAAAGCTGCCCCCTGCGGAGCATCTGGTTCTGAAATTAGTTATATCAATAGTTATCAAAGGTACCAGGATTATAATTTAGTACGCCAGACGCGCGTTTCGTCTACATAAGACTCATCAGTGACGCTCATAACAAAATATTTATAAAGCCAAACAAGTAAAAAGTTGAAGAGCATTGAGGATCCAAAATTTCAAAAAGTTGTGCCAAATACGGCTAAGGTAATCTATGCCTGGGATAAGAAAATCCTTAGTTTTTCGAAAAATTCAAAGTTTTGTAAAGAACAGGAAATTTATAAAAATGATCACATTATTGATATTCATGTCAACACCGAAGTGTTGACTACTGGGCTGGTGATACCCTCGGGGACGAAACGTCCACCAGCAGTGGCATCGACCCAGTGGTGTAAATAGTTATCAAAGGTACCAGGATTATAATTTAGTACGCCAGACGCGCGTTTCGTCTACATAAGACTCATCAGTGACGCTCATAACAAAATATTTATAAAGCCAAACAAGTAAAAAGTTGAAGAGCATTGAGGATCCAAAATTTCAAAAAGTTGTGCCAAATACGGCTAAGGTAATCTATGCCTGGGATAAGAAAATCCTTAGTTTTTCGAAAAATTCAAAGTTTTGTAAAGAACAGGAAATTTATAAAAATGATCACATTATTGATATTCATGTCAACACCGAAGTGTTGACTACTGGGCTGGTGATACCCTCGGGGACGAAACGTCCACCAGCAGTGGCATCGACCCAGTGGTGTAAATAGTTATCAAAGGTACCAGGATTATAATTTAGTACGCCAGACGCGCGTTTCGTCTACATAAGACTCATCAGTGACGCTCATAACAAAATATTTATAAAGCCAAACAAGTAAAAAGTTGAAGAGCATTGAGGATCCAAAATTTCAAAAAGTTGTGCCAAATACGGCTAAGGTAATCTATGCCTGGGATAAGAAAATCCTTAGTTTTTCGAAAAATTCAAAGTTTTGTAAAGAACAGGAAATTTATAAAAATGATCACATTATTGATATTCATGTCAACACCGAAGTGTTGACTACTGGGCTGGTGATACCCTCGGGGACGAAACGTCCACCAGCAGTGGCATCGACCCAGTGGTGTAAATAGTTATCAAAGGTACCAGGATTATAATTTAGTACGCCAGACGCGCGTTTCGTCTACATAAGACTCATCAGTGACGCTCATAACAAAATATTTATAAAGCCAAACAAGTAAAAAGTTGAAGAGCATTGAGGATCCAAAATTTCAAAAAGTTGTGCCAAATACGGCTAAGGTAATCTATGCCTGGGATAAGAAAATCCTTAGTTTTTCGAAAAATTCAAAGTTTTGTAAAGAACAGGAAATTTATAAAAATGATCACATTATTGATATTCATGTCAACACCGAAGTGTTGACTACTGGGCTGGTGATACCCTCGGGGACGAAACGTCCACCAGCAGTGGCATCGACCCAGTGGTGTAAATAGTTATCAAAGGTACCAGGATTATAATTTAGTACGCCAGACGCGCGTTTCGTCTACATAAGACTCATCAGTGACGTTCATAACAAAATATTTATAAAGCCAAACAAGTAAAAAGTTGAAGAGCATTGAGGATCCAAAATTTCAAAAAGTTGTGCCAAATACGGCTAAGGTAATCTATGCCTGGGATAAGAAAATCCTTAGTTTTTCGAAAAATTCAAAGTTTTGTAAAGAACAGGAAATTTATAAAAATGATCACATTATTGATATTCATGTCAACACCGAAGTGTTGACTACTGGGCTGGTGATACCCTCGGGGACGAAACGTCCACCAGCAGTGGCATCGACCCAGTGGTGTAAATAGTTATCAAAGGTACCAGGATTATAATTTAGTACGCCAGACGCGCGTTTCGTCTACATAAGACTCATCAGTGACGCTCATAACAAAATATTTATAAAGCCAAACAAGTAAAAAGTTGAAGAGCATTGAGGATCCAAAATTTCAAAAAGTTGTGCCAAATACGGCTAAGGTAATCTATGCCTGGGATAAGAAAATCCTTAGTTTTTCGAAAAATTCAAAGTTTTGTAAAGAACAGGAAATTTATAAAAATGATCACATTATTGATATTCATGTCAACACCGAAGTGTTGACTACTGGGCTGGTGATACCCTCGGGGACGAAACGTCCACCAGCAGTGGCATCGACCCAGTGGTGTAAATAGTTATCAAAACTTTTGATTTTTCAACCCTATATACCACCATTCCCCATGTGAAATTGAAAAATTGCCTAAAAGAAATAATCCACAATGCCTTTCAACATAAAAATGGTAGCATACGCTATAAATTTATTACTTTGGGATATCATAAGGCATGTTTCATTAATAGTGACAAACAAAAAGGTTAAACATGCTACACAGAAGAACAAGTGGTCAGTATGCTGGAGTTTCTTATCGACAACATATTTGTCGAGTTTGGAGGTAGACTTTTCCAGCAAATTGTCTGCATTCCTATGGGAACAAACTGTGCGTCTCTTCTTATTATATCGGTCGTATATTGGTATGATTTTCATATGAATCACAGATCCTTCAGACACTAATCAAAAACAAGAGGATCAAAGAAGCAAGATTATTTAATTTCACTTTCAGATATATTGATGATGTTCTTTCCATAAATAATCTGATTTTTTCTGATTGGTTTCCATTAATATATCCCCAGAACTAGAAATTAAAGACACAACGGACACGGCTTCCTCCACCTCATTTTTAGACTTATATCTAGAATTTGACTTACACAGTCATCTCAGTACCAGAATCTATGACAAACGAGACGATTTTAATTTTGAAATTATAAATTTCCCCCACCTTAGTAGTAATATACCAACTTCACCTGCATATGGGATATATACATTCACTTTTTGAGTTTCTTTGGTTCTTATAACATGACTCTGTACTTTAAAAGATCCTGTCAGTATGATATTGTTTTATTATATGTCATTATGATATATTTCTATTATGAATTATATTTCTATTATGAATTACAATATACAATGAACCACCAACGTCCAAATTATTCAATCCCGTAGTGGAATGAACTATTTGTGTATTCTGATAAATTCTATATAACTTTTAGACTATTTTAAATCTATTTCTGAAATAAGTTCTTACATACTTTTGATTTTTTAACCCTGTATGCTAACATTGCCCATGTGAAATTTTGAAATTGTTTGTATATACATTGAACGACAAATATATGTGACGTATTAAATTTTCTAAAGTCAGACAAGTGAATCAATGAATGTGTTTGTAGATAGATGTTTTTGTGTTCGTGTTTTAGTGAGAGGTTTAGTGCTATAAAACCAGGTTTAATCCACCAATTTCTACATTTGAAAGTCAGACTATGACAGTCTATTATGTGTTTTGTTATTTGATTTTGCCATGTGATTATGGACTTTCTGGTTGGATTTTCCTCTAGATCAGTATTTTTGTGATTTTACTTTTTACTGCTCTTGAGTTCTGCTCCTCTTGCTAAATATGAAGCTCCTCTTGCTAAATATGAAGCATTACTTCTCTACTGTAACGTTACAAATAAGGAAAAGGGGTTACTTGCATCTCATTATGAGTAGGACTCATAGTTTTTGAAAGGAATGAAGATCTTACATTTCAGAAATACCTACAAAAAAAATATGGATTTTGCTTACAGGATTATGTAAAGATGTACTAATCGAGTACTTGTTCGATTTACCGAGCAATACTTGAGTACTCACTCAGTAAAAGGTCTTCAAAATGGGAATGCAAAATTAAACCAGTTTTACATATTGTGGGACGTTATTTTATGGATGGAAAACATAATTCCCCAGGAAAAGATAAAAGTCCAGGAATTTTGTACCATAATTTATTATAGCTCATTTACTACATGTACTAATTATGTAAACTGACAAATCTAATCAATTTATTAATAAGCATCTATAGAAAAATGATTACTCAAACAACAGTATATGGAATTCGTAAAGAAACACATTAATTAAATGATCAACATCAAGGTGATAATTAGAAGTAACGAATGTAACATATTAATAGTCCATATATATATATCTTTATTCTCATAAACCAAATTACAAAGGTATAGAGATAATTATACATATTTTAATACAATTACATAAATAAATAATGTACAAAAGTAGATAGAGACATTCACAATTGTTCACCCAGAAAAGTTCAATTTGTTATTGATCTCCTTTATAAGTTTACATGATAAGTTCGTTCAGTTCTGTAAATTTTTTGGAATTCATGAAGTCATAAAACTTCAATGTGTTTGGTCTATTTCTATAGTAAAATGCAATACATTGTTTTTTTTACAGTTATCAAAAGCTGAAAAATTAAAAATATAATGGTATTCATCACCAATGGCATCTGAATTACACAATAAACATTTTCTGTTTTCTCTTTCTACATGTATGTTTTGCCCTCTTTCAGTTTTAACCATTTTCAGAGGGTCGATAGACGATTTTATAATTTCTTCAGAAATATTATCTGATCAACTTTTTCTGGGACAAATCGTTTCTCAAACCTGCTGAAAATATTTGAGGTAATCGAATGACTTTAACACAATTAGTCAAACTCGTTAGCCTTGGCTCCTGTTTTATAGCCCACTTTTGTCAATTAAAAACAAACATTTTAAATGTTATAGTGTATTTTGATTTTAATTAATTTCTTTTGTTATGATATTGTAATTATTATGTTTATTTATGTTGGCCTAATTTGTGTTGTATGGCCTGATAGTTGTTTACCAAATAATCTTATAACTGTGCAGTTTAGGAATCACTGGAACAATCACAGAATGATTGGAACTTTCTAGAATGATCCTTATAAAAGATGCGTAATTTAAACTTCTACGTTATTCCAGAAACTTCCGTTGTAACTTTCCAGGATTTTCCACAATGTTCCATTATAGAGTGTTCTAGAATTTTCCATGACAACACTATATATACAGACACTAAAGTTAAACTCTCATAATTAAACTTGGACATAGACATTGATAGACATTAGTATTCACAGCATTTGGATTGACACTTTTATTCTACAAACAACATCATACTGGATTGTGACCTTAGTAGTGAACATAATATTCAGATTGGATTCCGAAAGATTTCCGGATACAGATAAAGATAACAGATTGGACTCATATTTTGACAGTTAAGTTAACAGTAAATTTTGTGTAATACCTTTTGTAAACTTTTGTATAATAAATATTGTTAAATTTTACTATTGATTTGTGTCTTTTGTTGGCTACAATTTAAAGGCGATTTCTGGCCGTAACAGAAATTGGGGGCTCGTCCGGGATACTGAACATATTTTATTCAAAATTTGTTTAATATTTTTATTATAACTAGCCAATAAAATTCTACAAAATGGCATTTGATGCTGGTAAATTTTTGAAAACGCCAGACCTGGAGGGGTTTGATAATTTAAAGAAAGAGGAATTAGTGTTGCTTGCTAAACATCTGAAATTAGATTTTAAAGTATCTATGAGAAAACAAATTATAAAAAATTTGGTTATAGACAAATTAGTTGACGCAGAAATTTTAGGTGAAGAGGCTCTTGAACTTAAGGTCGAAAATATTGACGCCTTTAAATTAAAACAGCTTGAATTAGAACATGAACTCAAATTAAAAGAACTGGAGATAAGAAAAGAAGATGAATTTAAATTAAAAGAACTGGAATTGAAGGAGATGGAGAAAAGAAAAGAAGATGAATTTAAATTAAAACAGGCAGAACTGGAAATGAAGGAAAGGTTAGAAATGGAGAAAAAAGAAAAAGAAGATGAATTTAAATTAAAAGAACTAGAAATGAAGGAGAGGGAGAAATTAAAAGAACTTGAAATGAGGGAAAGGCTAGAGATGGAGAAACTGAAAATTGAAATGGTCAAAGAAGAAAGCAACACTAAAGTTCACTCGAAATCAGATTATTTTGATGCAGCAAAAAACATACGTTTGGTTCCAAAATTTTGTGAAAAAACAGTTGATAAATATTTTCCACAGTTTGAGAAAATTGCTAACAATTTGAAATGGCCTATGCCGTATTGGACTACGATGCTGCAAAGTGTTTTTGAGGGGAAGGCCGCTGAAATATACTCCGCACTTCCATCAGAAAAAAGTTCTGATTATGACACGGTAAAACAGGAAGTTTTGAAAGCTTATGAGCTAGTACCAGAAGCATATAGACAGAAATTTAGATCTTATAAAAAGTTTGATTCACAAACATATGTGGAATTTGCTCGGGAAAAAGAAGATCTATTTGACAAATGGCTTACGTCAAAGAAAACAGATAACAATTTTGATAACCTAAGACAATTGATATTATTAGAAGAGTTCAAACTATGTGTTCATTTAGACTTAAAAACACATTTAGACGACAAAACTGTTGAGTCGATACATGATGCAGCTGTCATTTCAGATAATTATACTCTTTCACATAAAAGAAGTTTCAAGGGTCAAAATGTCAATACTTCCAGTGGAAATTACAAAAATCAAAGCAATGAGCGTACTGATAGTAAGTCTGTTGCACAGAATAAGAGTCAGTCCAGTTATAATATGTCTAGTCCAAAATTTGATACTTTTGAGAAGAAGGCACTGACTTGTGCTTATTGTAAGAAGATTGGTCACCTGATGGCTGATTGTTTTAGACTCCAGAAGAAGAATGAACGAGATAATAAGCCGAAGACCAGTGCTTGTACGACACCTTATAATACCAGTACATTGGAATGCCCTGCGCGTCAGGCTTTTAAGTCCAGTTTTTGTGATTACATGGAGGAATACAAACCCTTTATGTCTGATGGGTTTGTTGCTATTGTTGATGATACCACTCTTCAGCCTATTAAGATTTTACGGGACACTGGAGCTTCTCAGACTTTATTGTTAGAAGGTGTGTTGCCTTTGTCCGAGAATACTTCTGTTGGTGCCTCCGTTTTGTTACAAGGTGTAGAGTTAGGTTGTATAGATGTTCCTCTCCATCGTATTTATCTGAAGTCAGATTTGATAACTGGACCAGTTGTTGTAGGTGTTCGTCCTAATCTCCCTGTTGAGGGTGTTACATTATTGCTAGGAAATGATCTAGCTAGGAACAAAGTGGTTGCTGAACCAATTGTTACCAGTGAACCGGTGGTGGATGTTAAATCACCTGAAGATGATGCTGAATTGTATCCAGCTTGTGTTGTTACTAGGGCGATGGCTAGAAAACAACAAAATCAGAATTTGCAAGAAGACAAGTTTGATTACATGGACCTTTCTGACACTTTTATAGCTGACATTGAAGGTCCTGGTAGCTCAGAAAAGGCCATTACAAGACCACCTAGTGTTAACAAGAATGTTATTATGCCATGGCCAGACGTTAACAGCCATTCATTAGACCGACAGAATTTATCTGAAGAACAACATAAAGACCCTGAGGTTCTTCAGCTCAGCCAGAGAGCTCAACCACAGGAGGAAGCAGACAAAGTGGCCGAACGCTATTACCATCAGGACGGCATTTTAATGAGGAAGTGGAGGCCTCCTGATGCCACCCCAGAGGAGGAATGGAGAGTGCTATACCAAGTGGTGGTGCCTAAAGTTTATAGGCAAGAAATTATTGGTCTTGCCCATGACAACCCCTTGGCTGGGCACTTAGGTATAAGGAAGACTTGCCTAAAAATATTGCAACATTTCTACTGGCCCAGACTTAGAAATGATGTCGCAGAATACTGCAAATCATGCCATATATGCCAGGTTGTTGGTAAACCTAACCAGAAAATACCACCAGCACCACTTCTGCCTATTCCAGCCTTTGACGAACCTTTCAGCAGAGTTCTAATTGACTGTGTTGGACCTTTACCAAAGACCAAGACTGGAAATGCATATTTATTGACAATCATGTGTACATCTACCCGCTTTCCTGAAGCTATTCCGCTCAGAAATATCAAGACACCTACTATTGTCAAAGCTCTTATCAAATTTTTCACGTTAGTAGGACTTCCTAAGTCTATACAGTCCGACCAGGGATCAAATATCATGTCAGGTTTATTTCAGCAAGTCGTATACCAGTTAGGGATTGCTCAGTACAGATCAAGTGCTTACCATCCAGAATCTCAAGGTGCCTTAGAACGTTTTCATCAAACATTGAAGAACATGATTAGAACTTTTTGTCTTCAATTTGACAGAGACTGGGATGATGGAGTTCACTTTCTACTTTTTGCAGTCCGAGAGGCTGTTCAAGAATCCCTTGGATTTAGTCCCTTTGAGTTGGTATTTGGCCATACTGTAAGGGGACCGTTAAAATTGATTAAGGAAAAGTGGCTTACTGAACATACTGACTTGAATCTTTTAGACTATGTATCTAGATTTAAAGAAAAATTGTATACTGCTTGTCAAATTGCTCAGAAAAACTTAAAAAATGTACAGAACAGGATGAAAATATGGTATGATAAAGATGCCAGGAACAGAGTTTTTGAGCCTGGTGATAGGGTACTTGTATTTTTGCCAGTTCCTGGACATCCTTTACAGGCTAAATATTGTGGTCCTTATACAATAGAGAGTAAAATCAATGATTTGAATTATATTGTAAAAACTCCAGGTCGGCGCAAACAAAATAGAGTGTGTCATATTAATATGTTAAAACCATATTTTGAGCGTACTAATGTACTATGTGATAGTAAACCAGTTGCCACTTTAGGCATGGTTAACTTTGAGAACAATCATGACAAACCAGATGTAATTGAACCAACTTTTAGTTGTAAAACTATGGAAGAGACAGTTAGATTGAAAAATTCAGAAATTTTGTCAAATTTAGATTCAAAACTTGCACATCTGTCTTTTGATCGTAGAGAAGAAATAAAAACTTTGGTATTTTCTTTTAAAAATCTTTTTCCAGATGTGCCAAACAAAACCACTGCTGTTTGTCATGATGTTGATGTCGGAGATGCTTCTCCAATTAAGCAACATCCTTACAGGCTCAATCCACTCAAACTTGAAGTTATGAGAAAAGAAATTAAATATATGCTTGACAATGATATTATTGAGCCGAGTAACAGTGAATGGAGCTCTCCTTGTCTCCTTGTGCCAAAACCAGATAAAACTTTTCGTTTCGTGACTGATTTCAGAAAAGTAAATTCAGTCTCAAAATCTGATTCCTATCCGATTCCAAGGATAGACGATTGTATTGACAATATTGGTCAAGCAAAATTTGTGAGCAAATTTGATTTATTGAAAGGTTATTGGCAAGTTCCATTGACACAGAGAGCTCGTGAAATATCAGCTTTTGTTACACCAGATGGCTTATTTCAATATACTGTAATGCCATTTGGCATGAAAAGTGCTCCAGCTACATTTCAAAGAATGATCAATAATGTTATAAAAGATTTAGACTGTTGTTATGCTTATATTGATGATCTTATTGTATGTAGTGATAGCTGGGAACAGCATTTAACACATTTATATGATACTTTTGATAGATTGTCAAAATCAAATTTGACTGTTAATCTTGGTAAAAGTGAATTTTGTCAGGCCACTGTTGATTATTTAGGGCATACAGTTGGCCAAGGTCAAGTAAAACCTATTATGGCTAAAGTGGAAGCTATTTCCAAATTCCCACCTCCTACAAATAGAAAACAACTTATGAGATATTTAGGCATGATTGGATTTTACAGAAAATTTTGTTCAAATTTTGCTACTGTTGTTCAACCATTGACTCATCTTTTACGGAAAGATTCTAAATTTATCTGGAGCGGAAATTGTCAAAAAGCTTTTGAAAATAGCAAATCACTTTTAATTAATAGTCCAGTTCTGATTACTCCAGACTTTGAAAAACAATTTAAACTTGCCGTTGATGCAAGCGATGTAGGAATAGGAGCTGTTTTATATCAAGAGACAGATGATAATGTTGAAAAACCTATATCATATTTTTCTAAGAAATTGGATAAACATCAGAAAAATTATTCAACTATTGAAAAAGAGTGTTTTGCAATGTTGTCAGCACTTCAACATTTTGATGTATATTTGAATCCCACTGTATATCCGATTCTTGTTTATACTGATCATAATCCTCTCACCTTCATGCATAAAATGAGAAACAAGAATCAGAGGTTGACTAGGTGGAGTTTATTGTTACAGGAATATGATGTAATTGTAAAACATATTAAGGGTAAAGATAATGTAATAGCTGATGCTTTATCTAGAGCTTATTAAATCACTTTGTATATATTATGTATTTTTGTTCATATTATTCATGATAAGTTTTTGTTACACTAAAACTTCTTTTAAGGGGGGGGGGGGGGGGGGGGTGTTATGATATTGTAATTATTATGTTTATTTATGTTGGCCTAATTTGTGTTGTATGGCCTGATAGTTGTTTACCAAATAATCTTATAACTGTGCAGTTTAGGAATCACTGGAACAATCACAGAATGATTGGAACTTTCTAGAATGATCCTTATAAAAGATGCGTAATTTAAACTTCTACGTTATTCCAGAAACTTCCGTTGTAACTTTCCAGGATTTTCCACAATGTTCCATTATAGAGTGTTCTAGAATTTTCCATGACAACACTATATATACAGACACTAAAGTTAAACTCTCATAATTAAACTTGGACATAGACATTGATAGACATTAGTATTCACAGCATTTGGATTGACACTTTTATTCTACAAACAACATCATACTGGATTGTGACCTTAGTAGTGAACATAATATTCAGATTGGATTCCGAAAGATTTCCGGATACAGATAAAGATAACAGATTGGACTCATATTTTGACAGTTAAGTTAACAGTAAATTTTGTGTAATACCTTTTGTAAACTTTTGTATAATAAATATTGTTAAATTTTACTATTGATTTGTGTCTTTTGTTGGCTACAATTTAAAGGCGATTTCTGGCCGTAACACTTTTTTTTTTTCATTTTGATGGCAATATGCACCATTCTAACAAAAAACTGATTAGTTGAGTATTATATATTTTGGTATTCAATACTCGGTAACACCAAGCAATACTCGAGTACTTGGGTACTCATTGACATCCCTAGAATATGCACACAGTTCCAGTTTAGGCAAAGGTTTATTATCAATGGCATAAAAATATTCACTGGTTTATAGAGAAAATATATATATCCAAGCAGACAAATTTTTGTTTTTTGTTTGTTTTTTAGACTTCCCATTGGAAAGATGCTTTGAAGATTCTAAAATTGGCAGTGACACGATCATCAACTCTTGCTGCAGCCCCACCAAATCTAGGAATAGGGGAAATGAGCACTTATGTCTCTCATACTTCATTTGCGGAGACAGAAATCTTTGTGAAGAAAGAATTACCTGGTTTGTTGATTAAAATTGTCACATATTTGAAAGAAATTACATTTCAGTTTGAGCAGGAATAATTAAAAAGCCTTCTTTCTCTTTTGAAAAAAAGAAGAAAAATTGTAAGGAGATCATTGGTGATGATATGGGGATTAACTATTATTGTGTCTGATGGTCATAGGAATAAGAATGGGAAATATATGTCTGGTTGTGTTAAATGTTTTTTAGAAGAGTAGGCTCTGACCATGATAATGTTTGTGTACAACATAAAAAAAACGGCATCAAGTGTAATACAATATTTCTTTATACTTTTCAAATTTAGTGTCAAGTGTCCTATAGTATAAGTTTTGATTGTCAAATCTGTGCGTTTAATTAACTGACAAAACGGGAAGAAACTTTATCTTTCTTTTTCATATTATTTGCTTTTATTTAATTTGAAATCATCAGGCATGGTTGTCAATTTTAGCTCTAATATTTGATAATTGTGTGGCAGTAGCATACACAATCTAATTCTTCTTTGCATATCTATGATAACACTGAATATGCATCAACATTTTTGTTTTGTTTTCATGAACAATATGCCTTTGGTTTAGTAGGAACATCCATAGAAGATTTCTCATCACAGATGACCATTGTTATGTTCCATCTATAGAGCTACAGTTGTTGTTACCATTATGGAATGCATATTATTTCATGATCTTCACATGTCGCCATTAGTGAAGCAGGAATTACTTATCATTAGCAGAACCTGGCTTCAACCTCCAACTATTTCGGGTGTTAATGATCAATATTAGTTTTCTGTGGACTGTTTTTATAGTTGCCCTCTCCCATGGACGAAGTAGAAAAAAAGGCATTCTGTTTCCGCTGTGGGCATCAATAAGGTATCAGTTTGTGATTAGGTCAGTTTATTGGGAACTTCTAGTGGTTCAGGTCAATCATATTGGATATGCAGTTGTGTTAGGCCATGGCACATCTCATTTCCATGGAATAGTTTGTGCTAAGGTCAGTTTAAAAGGAACAGTTAGGGGTAGGTCATTGAAATTTGGTATGCAGATGTATATGCATTGGCACATTTCATGTTCAGGGAGAATAATTTGATCAAGTCCCTTCAGTCATTGATTTTGACCTTTTGATATGTTTCAGTTTGTGAGACTTAGGTCTGTCTAAGGAGAATCATTAGTGGTAGGTCAATGATATTTTGTATGAAGAGCTAGACGAAATTAAACATTAAAACATCTCATTTTGCATATATATTATTTGGTCCTGTCCTTTGTTAACTTTGAATGATTTGCATATACATGTAAGAGAATAAGAAGATGTGGTATGGTTGAAAATGCTCTCCAAGACTGAATGAGATAGAAGTTGAAAACTATAGGTCACCATAGTTTATATGTCAAGATATTGCCGTTTAAATTTCAATATTTGAATTATTATTATTAACTATCAAAATTACAAAACGTGAGACATGTTTTATCTTTGTTCAAGATAAAAGTTCATTTGTTTAGTGTTTCTTTCTTGGAGTGTCCAGTTTTACTTCTAAATTCAAAATATACTCAATGTCAAAATGTGAAATATTTACATACAAAATGTTTGGGACAGTAACTTTTATTTTAGGAAGGACATTGGATTTCAGCGTGGATCTTGCTACTGTTCCAATAATTGGACAGAAATATGTGAACCTTCAAGAAAGCGTTCCTGAGGGATCAGTTCCTCCTTTGTCTCCTGCCAGGAAAGGCTCCAGTCACATTGATATAGAATCTAACTGGAAAAGACCACAGGCCTCTCAGGTTTATAAATAATCTCTTATGACTGACCTCTATTCTACATGTTAGCAAATAACCTATAACTTTATTGTATACCCGATCAGAAGAAGGGGTTTACTGTTCTTTATTTATTTTTAAGTTTCAAAAAAATCAAAATGTTGGGATTTGATGGTATGATAGAAACCATGAAGCACATGGAAATGAACATTGCTGAACTGATACATGACGTCATTGCCTAATATTATCAAGTATCAAGTCATGTCCATGATCCTGAAAATATAAGATAAAAGGAAAAATGTACTAATTGCCAATAATTGGAAATATTATACATTTTACATATAGATAAGATCAAAAGACATATAATATATAAGTAACAGATAGAAGGAAAAAATAGAGGAATTATCCAGCTATATCTCTTAACTTTATTTTTAAGTGCAATGATGAATGGTATTTTGAAAATAAATTGTTTAAGACAACAAGCTTTTTATACGACTGCAAAAATTGAAAATTTTTTGGTCGTTTATTGGTATCACATTGGCGTCAGCGTCGTCGTCGTCATCCGAATGCTTTTGGTTTTCGCACTCTAACTTTAGTTTAAGTAAATAGAAATCTATGAAATTTAAAGACAAGGTTGAGGACCATAAAAGGAAGGTTGGGATTTTGGGAGTTGAGATCCCAATAGTTTAGGAATAAGGGGCCAAAAAGGGGCCAAATAAGCATTTTCTAGGTTTTCACACTATAACTTTAGTATAAGGAGATAGAAATCATTGAAATTTAAACACAAGGTTTATGATCACAAAAGCAAGGTTGGGATTGATTTTGGGAGTTGAGATCCCAACAGTTTAGGAATTAGGGGCCAAAAAGGGGCCCAAATAAACATTTTTCTTGGTTATCGCACCATAACTTTAATATAAGTAAATAGAAATCTATGAAATTTAAACACAAGGTTTATGACCATAAAAGGAAGGTTGAGATTGATTTTGGGAGTTTTGGTCCCAACAGTTTAGGAATTAGGGGCCCAAGGGGTCCAAGATTAAACTTTGTTTGATTTCGTCTAAAATTGAATAATTGGGGTTCTTTGATATGCTGAATCTAACTGTGTATGTAGATTCTTAATTTTTGGTCCAGTTTTCAAATTGGTCTACATTAAGGTCAAAAGGGTCAAAAATTAAACTTAGTTTGATTTTATAACAAAAATTGAATCCTTGGGGTTCTTTGATATGCTGAATCTAAAAATGTACTTAGATTTTTTATTATTGTCCCAGTTTTCAAGTTGGATTAAATCGGGGTCCAAAATTAAACTTTGTTTGAATTCATCAAAAATTAAATAATTGGGGTTCTTTGATATGCCAAATCTAACTGTGTATGTAGATTCTTAATTTTTGGTCTGGTTTTCAAATTGGTCTACATTAAAGTCCAAAGGGTCCAAAATTAAACTAAGTTGGATTTTAACAAAAATTGAATTCTTGGGCTTCTTTGATATGTTGAATCTAAACATGTACTTAGATTTTTGATTATGGGCCCAGTTTTCAAGTTGGTCCAAATCAGGATCCAAAATTATTATATTAAGTATTGAGTAATAGCAAGAAATTTTCAATTGCACAGTATTGAGCAATAGCAAGAAATTTTCAATTGCACAGTATTGCGCAATAGCAAGAAATCTTCAATTGCACAGTATTGTGCAATAGCAAGTATTTTCAATTGCACAGAATTGTGCAATAGCAATAAATATCTAATTGCACAATATTGCGCAATAGCAAAAAATTTTCAATTGGAGTTATCTTTCTTTGTCCAGAATAGTAGTTGAATCAACTAAAATCATTGTTTTACACAATATACAATGTATATTCACTTTTACTACCAACTGATAAATTAAAACAATCTTTACCTTTCAGTGATGACAAGCACTTTTTTTACATTTTAATATTTTATGATGTATTTAATTGAGTAGTTATTGTTGCAAACTCCATTAGAAATTTGAATTGAGGTCAGTTTTGGAATAAGGGTAAGGGGGATGTGAAAAAAAAATTTGGGGGGGGGGGGTTCAATTTTTCTCATTTCAGATTTCATAAATAAAAAGAAAATTTCTTCAAACATTTTTATGCCCCACCTACGATAGTAGAGGGGCATTATGTTTTCTGGTCTGTGCATCCGTCTGTGCGTCCGTCCGTCCGTTCGCTTCAGGTTAAAGTTTTTGGTCAAGGTAGTTTTTGAAGAAGTTGAAGTCCAATCAACTTGAAACTTAGTACACATGTTCCCCATGATATGATCTTTCTAATTTTAATGCCAAATTATAGTTTTGACCCCAATTTCATGGTCCACTGAACATAGAAAATGATAACGCGAAGTTCAGGTTAAAGTTTTTGGTCAAGGTAGTTTTTGATGAAGTTAAAGTTACATCAACTTGAAACTTAGTACACATGTTCCCTATGATATGATCTTTCTAATTATAATTCCAAATTATAATTTTGACCCCAATTTCACGGTCCACTGAACATAGAAAATGATAGTGCGAGTGGGGCATCCTTGTACTATGGACACATTCTTGTTTTGAGAGGATTAATATTCAACAGCATAGTGAATTGCTCAAAGGCAAAAAAAACATTTAAGTTCATTAGACCACATTCATTCTGTGTCAGAAACCTATGCTGTGTCAACTATTTAATCACAATCCAAATTTAGAGCTGAATCCAGCTTGAATGTTGTGTCCATACTTGCCCCAACCGTTCAGGGTTCAACCTCTGCGGTTGTATAAAGCTGCGCCCTGCGGAGCATCTGGTTTAGCCTGCAACTAACAAAGTTGAAGGGGAGTATAGGTTTGCACGCCGTCTGTCTGTCTGTCCATCCATTAGTCTGGCAAATCAATTTTCCACACTTTTTTCTTTATGGTTTAAGATATTGATTTGATACTTGGTGTATTGTTTTATCATGACCAAGTTGCAGACCAAGTTCAAATTTTGTCCAGTCTGAATTTTTGCAGAGTTATGGTTCTTTGACTTAGAAAAGTCACTATAAGATAATCAGTTCTCAACTTTTTATGCCCCACCTACGATAGTAGAGGGGCATTATGTTTTCTGGTCTGTGCCTCCGTTCGTCTGTCCGTCTGTGCCTCCGTTCGTCCGTCCGGTTAAATTTTTTGATTGAGGTAGTTTTTGATGAAGTTGAAGTCCAATCAACTTGAAACTTAATACACATGTTCCCCATGATATGATCTTTCTAATTTTAATGCCAAATTATAGTTTTGACCCCAATTTCATGGTCCACTGACCATAGAAAATGATAGTGCAAAGTTCAGGTTAAAGTTTTTGGTCAAGGTAGTTTTTAATGAAGTTAAAGTTACATCAACTTGAAACTTAGTACACATGTTCCCTATGATATGATCTTTCTAATTTTAATTCCAAATTAAAATTTTGACCCCAATTTCATGGTCTACTGAACATAGAAAATGATAGTGGGAGTGGGGCATCCGTGTACTATGGACACATTCTTGTTTCATCATGCTTGAAGATATTAATTTAAAAATAATTTCATCATGACAAGTTGCAGATCAAGTTGAAATTGTATTCCAGTATGATGACTTTGTGCAGAGTTATGGTCCTTGGACTTAGAAAGTTCTCTGAAATAATCAGTTTTAAAGCCCTTTTTTTTATGCTTGGAAGATATTGACTTGATATTTTTTATATAGTTTACACCATGACAAGTTATAGATCAAGTTAGAAATTTATTCCAATACAATGAATTGTAGGGGACTATGTATTGCCATGCAGTACTCACAGATTGCTTGTCGTCTCGCCTTGACAGAGTGAAAAAGCGAGACATAGGTATGCTGTTTCCGGCATCGACAGTGGCGTCAACAATGTATTAGTTTGTGATTAGGTCTAGTTTATGGTGAACCTGGTGGAGATTTTTTGACCCTGTCCCCTCAGTCATGGTGTATTGACTTTGAAACTTTTGCTTATTTTACAAGAATTAGTTTGTGATTAGGTCAGTTTATGGGGAACCACTAGTGGTAGGTCAGTGATATTTGGTTTGCAGTTGTGTAAGCATCAGCATATCTCATTTCCATGGAGATAATTCAGCTCTGCTCCCTTAGTCATAGTCTATTGACTTTGAAACTTTTGCTTATTTTACATGTATTAGTTTGTGATTAGGTCAGTTTATGGGGAACCACAAGTGGTAGGTCAATGATATTTGGTATGTAGTTGTGTACGCATCGGCATATCTTTTTTACTATGAAGGTAATTTGGCTCCGCCCCCTTAGTCATGGTCTTTGAAAAATTTCTATAGTTTACTAGTTAATGTTTGTATTTAGATTTGGGAACAACTTATAATAAGTCAATGGTCTTGATAGCATTTTGTATGCAGTTGTATAAGCATTGGCACATCTCATTTACATAGAGATTGTTTAGCCATGTAACTCAGTCATGGTTCATTGACTTTGAATATTTTCATAACTTGCATAAGAGGTTAAAGTATTGCTATTTTGATTTTAACATTTGCATAATCAAACTTACAAAAAGGCGAGACATATCTCTGTGATAACAGTTTATTTACTTGGGGGTTTTTCCTGAAAAGAATCACTGTGTCCTAAAATGCTTTTCATTATGTCTTTATTAGTTCCTATAAAACTTACTGGTACTTTTGTGGCCTACTTTGTAGCAAATCAAGAAGCCAGATCTGTATATATAACCACTTCAACCACATGTACAATATTGATTTGATGCATCCCGTGAAAGTTACACATGCATATACTCTTTCAGATAAAAAGTTACATGAACATTCAAATTTTACATGTTTTTACATTAATTATTATTACTACTGTAGTTTATATTACTCGCATATCTAGAAAATAGTTTGTATTCTTCCTGTTATGTATTCAAGATTGAATAAATGAAATAAGGGTTACTGATGAAGTGCATTTTTCTCTGCATAATCTTCATTTCTTTTTATTCAATTTTTTAAATATTAGTAAAAAAATGATAATTAGTTTCTGTTACATGGTTGATGTATTTTTCAGACTAGGGCAAGAGAAAGGCTTGCAGACTTATTGACATGTTATGGACAGAAGAAATTACCCAAGAGTCCATCTGTAAGTTAAAGTTTTGTTAGTAGAGACATTTGAGGATATGTTTGTGCTAGTAACTTAATACTCATAGTGGAAGGCACATGTTTGAAGAAATGGTTTTTTTGCCCCACCTACGATAGAGGGGCATTATGTTTTCTGGTCTGAGGCTTCGTTCCGTCCGTCCGTCCGTCTGTGGTTCTGTTTGTCCGTCCAGGTTAAAGTTTTTGGTCAAGGTAGTTTTTGATGAAGCTGAAGTCCAATCAACTTGAAACTTAGTACACTTGTTGCTTATGATA
The DNA here is from genome assembly GCF_965363235.1 of Mytilus galloprovincialis. Taxonomy (NCBI): domain Eukaryota; kingdom Metazoa; phylum Mollusca; class Bivalvia; order Mytilida; family Mytilidae; genus Mytilus; species Mytilus galloprovincialis. The sequence continues at coordinate 72,552,567 of NC_134845.1, read as the reverse complement.
TGATCTTTCTAATTTTAATGCCAAATTAGATAATTACCCAATTTCACGGTCCATGGAACATGGAAAAGGATAGTGCAAGTAGGGCATCCGTGTACTTTGGACACATTCTTGTTTTTATGATTAACTGATTTTAGCACTCATTTGTTCAACAATCTTGAACATTAAATTATGTAAATAATTAAGTGTAAGGAATATTGACCCAATACAAGAACAAAATAAGTATTTGTATGAGAGTTGATGCAAACTTAAGACATTCTCTATGCTAGTTATTCTAGTTATTGCTACCTTAATGGATAAATAGTCTAAATACATAAATAAGGCCGTTAGTTTTCTTGTTTGAATTGTTTTACATTGTCATTTTGGGGCCTTTTATAGTTGACTATGTGAATGGGCTATAGCTGTTAATTGCTGTGTCATTTTGGTCTCTTGTGGAGAGTTGTCTCATTGGCTATCATATCACAACTTTTTTTAAAATTATTATTATGATGTCAGCATTCTAAGCCTTTAGTTACTATATATATATTATATATACTAAGATTAGGGCAGAAAAGATGTTTCCAGATCATAACCCTATATCAAAACTGTCAACTGACCATATTTTGTGACCCGTGATATATAACTAGCTCGCCTGAGATTTGTAAATAAACAAGAAGGTCATCAAATAACCTGGGATCTGTTTTTTACTATATTCCAATTCCACGAGACTAAAGATCTTATTTGAAAATTTGTACTTCTTATACTTTAAAATTTGATGTTCGATTAGAACAAAAATTTTGTTCAAGATTGTTCAACAACTGCTAAACAAAAATTTGTTACTCCATTGAACCTTCTATGGGATTGCAACAAAACATGTGTGTATAGTCTCCTTTAAATTAATTTAAAAATCCATTGATTTTAAGATTATTGCTTCCTTTTCATATTTTAACCAAACTTGCATATATTTAAGAATTGAATGCTTCTTTTTGTAACTTCATTGGGGTGTAAAAGCGTTAACCGAAGTACATTTTGTATGCTAAAAATGTGCGCACAGTCAACACTTTTACACCTCTATGAAGTTACAAAAAGAAGCATTCAATTACATTTTTTAGCAATGATCATGAAAACACGAATTTTATTATTGTATTATTTAATTCACCTGTGCACTTTATTGTGGGACCACGTGTTATCATGAATGAAAAGTTTTATTGAGCAATGCAATTGCTTACGGAATAACACATGATGTGCAATTAGCCAATCAGAATAGAGTATCATAATGAAACATACATCTAATGTAATTATATGAAAATAAGGAGATGTGATATGCAATTGCAATAAAACAACTATCAACCAAAGTTCAAATGAAGTAGGTGTTAGCAATTATAGACATCCCTCACATCAAAATATTCCCAAAGTACAAATCTGAGAGTACTTAGTTACTAACAGCCAGTTCAAAGACAATAAGAACTAATAAAAGAAATCATGTGACTACAATGACTAATATATAGTCTGATTAGTGAGCAAATGATCCTTCCTAAGTTGACATTGGTATTTATAGGCCATAGGTATCCATTAGTAAACAAATGATCCCTCCGAAGTTGACATTGGTATTTATAGGCCATAGGTATCATTAGTGAACAAATGATCCTTCCTAAGTTGACATTGGTATTTATAGGCCATAGGTATCATTAGTGAGCAAATGATCCTTCCTAAGTTGACATTGGTATTTATAGAAATGATCCTTCCTAAGTTGACATTGGTATTTATAGGCCATAGGTATCATTAGTGAGCAAATGATCCTTCCTAAGTTGACATTGGTATTTATAGGCCATAGGTATCATTAGTGAACAAATGATCCTTCCTAAGTTGACATTGGTATTTATAGGCCATAGGTATCATTAGTGAACAAATGATCTTTCCTAAGTTGACATTGGTATTTATAGGCCATAGGTATCATTAGTGAGCAAATGATCCTTCCTAAGTTGACATTGGTATTTATAGGCCATAGGTATCATTAGTGAGCAAATGATCCTTCCTAAGTTGACATTGGTATTTATAGGCCATAGGTATCATTAGTGAGCAAATGATTCTTCCTAAGTTGACATTGGTATTTATAGGCCATAGGTATCAATAGTGAGCAAATGATTCTTCCTAAGTTGACATTGGTATTTATAGGCCATAGGTATCATTAGTGAACAAATGATCCTTCCTAAGTTGACATTGGTATTTATAGGCCATAGGTATCATTAGTGAGCAAATGATCCTTCCTAAGTTGACATTGGTATTTATAGGCCATAGGTATCATTAGTGAGCAAATGATCCTTCCTAAGTTGACATTGGTATTTATAGGCCATAGGTATCATTAGTGAACAAATGATCCTTCCTAAGTTGACATTGGTATTTATAGGCCATAGGTATCATTAGTGAACAAATGATCCTTCCTAATAAAATTGAGAATGGAAATGGGGAATGTGTCAAAGAGACAACAACCCGCCCAAATAAAAAACAACAGCAGAGGGTCACCAACAGGTCTTCAATGTAGCGAGAAATTCCCGCACCCGGAGGCGTCCTTCAGCTGGCCCCTAAACAAATATATACTAGTCCAGTGATAATGAACGCCATACTAATTTCCAAATTGTACACAAGAAACTAAAATTAAAATAATACAAGACTAACAAAGGCCAGAGGCTCCTGACTTGGGACAGGCGCAAAAATGCGGCGGGGTTAAACATGTTTGTGAGATCTCAACCCTCCCCCTATACCTCTAACCAATGTAGTAAAGTAAACGCATAACAATACGCACATTAAAATTCAGTTCAAGAGAAATCCGAGTCTGATGTCAGAAGATGTAACCAAAGAAAATAAACAAAATGACAATAATACATAAATAACAACAGACTACTAGCAGTTAACTGACATGCCAGCTCCAGACTTCAACTAAACTGACTGAAAGATTATGATTTCATCATATGAACATCAGGCACAATCCTTCCTGTTAGGGGTTTAGTATCATACCATCATAACATATATGAGAAGAACATAACCCGTGTCATGCCAACAACTGTTTTTAGAATAAATGTGTTTAGTTCCGATGCAAAGACTTTATCAGTGACTCAATATTAACGCCAAAATATGCAATCTTTAATGACTTGACAACAGTATCGTAATTATATCCCTTCTTAATAAGTCTATTCAAAGGTTTTGTAAGTTTCTGAGGTGAATACTGACACCTTTGTACTTTATAAAGAATATTACCATAAAAAATTGGATGTGAAATACCTGAACGTATTAGAAGTCTGCATGTTGACAAAATCTCTAAGTTGACATTGGTATTTATAGAAATGATCCTTCCTAAGTTGACATTGGTATTTATAGAAATGATCCTTCCTAAGTTGACATTGGTATTTATAGGCCATAGGTATCATTAGTGAACAAATGATCCTTCCTAAGTTGACATTGGTATTTACAGAAATGATCCTTCCTAAGTTGACATTGGTATTTATAGGCCATAGGTATCATTAGTGAGCAAATGATCCTTCCTAAGTTGACATTGGTATTTATAGGCCATAGGTATCATTAGTGAGCAAATGATTCTTCCTAAGTTGACATTGGTATTTATAGAAATGATCCTTCCTAAGTTGACATTGGTATTTGTAGGCCATAGGTATCATAACAAATTATTAAGTGCAGTTAAACTCAAGACCTAACATGGAATTTAAACCAGGCTTGGACATAGTGTACATATAATGGAAGGGAGATCCTACTTGATTTAAGCTCAACACTACCAATGGCAAAGTCATAGTTACCAGTATTTCAGTATAATTATAGTAAAATATAGGGTCTTCTTAGGAGTTTGATTATCATAATTTTCTCCGATTTGATTTCATATGATAATATATATAATGTGTATTTACATAGATAACTGCTATTAACTTTGCTGCAGTTAAAAAATAAACTAGTCCTGGATACTGATACATTATCAATTAAGATTTTAAAACAATATATTTAACTTTAATGTGACTATATTTTCATGCTTGCACGGTAGGATACAATGATTACTAAGGTAATCTTTGGTAACGGTAGACAACTTTCCTGAATTCTACTGTTAAACCTGGGGCTTCATATCACTTGCCTGTAACTACTTTATATACTGCAACTGTATACTCTCTTTTGGTTGATACACATTTAAATTACCTTTTATGGATACATCAGACTATAATTCATTTGCCCATAAATTATCCAGAAAAATCATTGACATTCATTAGCTTTTTTCTTCCTTTTTTTTTTGTGAAAATTGACATTATTTGATTTTTATGCTTAGATAAGATTGAACCATTTTTATATGACCGCAAAAATTAAAAATTTTTTGGTCATATATTGGTATCACGTCGTCGTCTTCATTGTCAGTGTAGTCCGAAGACGGATGGTTTCCGGATAATGACTTTAGTATAAGTAAATAGAAATCAATAAAATTTTAACACAATGTTTGTAACCATTAAAGAAAGTTTGGGATTGATTTTGGGGGTTATAATCCCAACAGTTTAGAAAAAAGGGGCCCAAAACAAGCATTTATCTATTTTCAGGACAATAAGTTGTTTATTAGTTTTTCAATTGCTCTGATATTTTACCACAATATCAATACCATAAAGTAGAAGGTTGGTATTTGTTTTAAGGGTTATGGGGCAAACAGTCTAGGCAAAAAGGGCCAAAAACAAGCATTTTTGTAGTTTCGGGACAATAACTAATGTATAACTGTATGGATCTCTCTGACATTGTACCACAAGGTTCCATATAACGAAAGGAAGGCTTTGATTCATTTTGTGGTTAATATCTCTGAACATATAGAAATGAGGGGCCAAAAAGAAGCATTTTTCTAGTTTACAGGCAATAACTTGGGTTTAAGTGTATGGATCTCTCTGAAATTATACTACAAGGTTTCTTATTATAACGGAAAGGCTGGAATTGAGTTTTGGGCTTCTTTCTCCAAGGAAAAGGGGTGGTTTCAATAAGTGAGGGGTCATAAAAGGGGCCCAAATAAGCATTTTTGTAGTTTTCAGTCAATAACATGTGTTTAGGTGTATAAATCTCCCTGAAATTATACCACAATTTTCCATACTACAAAGGGATGCTTATTTGGGTTATGGCTCAAATCATTAAGCAATGAGGGGCAAAAAAGGGGGGAAAACAAGGTTTTTTCTGGTTAAAGGACATATTAGACAATATAAAAGCAGTGTAAGGGAGGTAATGCAATTAGAATTTAAAGAATACTGATATATATATATGTTTGATTACTTGATTACCTCCCTTACACTGCTTGTTTTCAAAAGTTTCAAGAAGAAAACTTCAATTACACAGTATTGTGCAATAGATTTGTTAGATCTTTGACCACATTTATTTTGTGACAAAAACCTAAATTATGTCAAAAATTTGATCTCAATCCAAATTCAAACAGTATCAAGCTTGAATATTGCCCCAACTGTTGGACCACTGCAGTCGTATAAAGCTGAGGATATATATGGTTATATGGTTATAATTGATTTACAGATACTATGTGAGGTCAAATGAAATGAGTGAGGTTATAGCCACCATGATCTGTATTCAGATAAATAACAACCAATGGCATTTGTGCAAACAATAAAAAAACAGGAAGGAACGTTTGTGATCCTACAATTTTTATTTTTCATCTATTTGAATAACGAACCGCAGTTGGATAATTGAAACACTGCATCGTATGATATAGGTTGTAATATTTTCATCTTAATTAGGTCTTTCCACCTCTCCATGGAAAGTTCATTTGCTTATGTTCTGATTATTATTAATTGTTTTTCTTGCGCAGTATTATGCTTTACAAGATGTTGCTTAGATTTTGGGTAAATGTTATCTTACAGTTTATAAGCTTTTTTAAATCACACTGTTTACCCAAAAACTTTTTTCTTGTGAGAGTTATCTCCAGAACATTTTTTCTTTTGTTCACACTCCATCGCAACCGTAAAAGATTGTGACAAATTTATATTACCAAAGTGCTCATTACATCGGTCTTAAGGATTAGGATGACCATTTCAACAGATGCTGTCTGGAGACTCCATATGAAAGTTATTCCCGCTAATGCATTTGATATAAGTGATATGCATTTCTAACTGGTAAACTATAAGTGATAGTGACCTTTGGTCCTTGGTTTCAATTCATATTTTTACATCATGAAGCCATAAGGACCTTATGCATTAGGTTACATGCCATATGACCTTGAAAAGGCAATCGAGAAAAGGACTTGTGTAAACTGGGAGTGGCTATTTATTGTATTTATTTGATGTAAAAGTACATAGAACAATATATTTTTGAAAGCAGTGTCAAATAAACTATCACATATCACTGGAAGTGACATTTTCAAACCGGAAGTAACATATTACCTCCCTTATGTAAAACAAAATTGTATAGAAACCATATATTTTCGGAATCAGCTAACAATGAGCAATAATTTGACACTGGAAGTGACATTTTAAACCAAATTTTAGTATTTTTTTATATCCAGATACATCCTTAGAGGTGGAAGCTCTTCAATTGGTTTTTCTTTGCATTTTTCTCTGATCCTTTAATCCTATTTATTTGTACCCACTCTTATAGAAGTGGCTACATTGCATCATTTTTATAGTGGATGACCGTGAGGGCATTCTGTTGTATTGCTATCGCCTAGATTTCCATTACCTAATATTCGTTTGGGTTTTTATACGCCCGTCAAAATTTTGACGGGACGTATTATGGTATACAAATGTCCGGTGTCCGTCCGTCCGTCTGTCTGTCTGTCCGTCCATCTGTCTGTCGTACCATCTGTCTGTCCGTCTGTCCGGCGTAAACATGTCGCACCGTAACTTGAGAGCGACTTATCCAAATTTCATGAAACATAATATAGTTGTATCATATGATGGTCAAATGATCTGTATACTTTTTGGTGAAAATAAGATTTAAACTTTATGAGTTACGGCACTTTATAACTAAAACAGGGGTGTGTTTTTTTCACATGTCGCACTGTATCTCAAAAACGATTCTTGATTATGACTTAAAACTTTAAACACTTCTTAGTTATATAAATCTCAATATCTGTATACTTTTTGGTGATGATTCAAAATTTCATTTTTGAGTTATTGAGTATTTTGTAAAACAGGGGAGGTTTTTTTTACATGTCGCGCCATATCTCAAAAACTATTTATGATTATTGCTTAAAACTTTACACATGTCTTTGTTATATTAATCTCAATATCTGTATACTTTTTGGTGATGATTCAAAATTTCATTTTTGAGTTATTAGTATTTTGTAAAAAAGGGGGAGGTTTTTTTTTACATGTTGTGCCATATCTCAAAAACGATTTATGATTATTGCTTAAAACTTTACACACTTCTTTGTTCTATTAATGTAAAGATCTGTATACTTTTTGGTGATTATTCAAAATTTTATTTTTGAGTTATTGAGTATTTTGTAAAACAGGGGAGGGTTTTTTACATGTCGCGCCGTATCTCAAAAATAAGTTATGATCATTGCTTAAAACTTTACAGACTTCTTTGATATATTAATCTAAAAATCTGTATACTTTTTGGTTTTTATTCAAAATTTATTTTGGTAATATTTAGTTTTTGTAAAAAAAAACAGGGTGGAGGGTTTCACATGTTCCGCCGTGTCTCTAAAACAATATATGGTTATTGCTTAAAACTTTCTCATAAACTATTTATGATTATTGCATAAGACTTCCACATAAGACGTTGGGCGTATCATGCACTCATGGCGCAGCTGTTTATTAATTTCTGCCTGTTAGTTCTTCTATCTTCATGGCTGTTTTGCCATGGTAATTTGTTACTTTTTGTTATTTTCTAAAATCAACTGAACTGAATGATTTCAAATGTAGTAAGAATAAACTTGACAGTGATGAGTTATAATGTGCACTTTTCAGATCCATCGAATTACAAGTTGGAGTATGCTTAGCACAACAACATGTGAATTCTTGTTCCTATTATATTGTAGTTGTGTTTTACAACTTAACCACTTTTCAGTTAAAAATCTTATTTATGTTTGGTTTTTATGCCCTATTTATTATGCCCCATTTATGGGCATTATTATACCCCCGCTTTGAAAAAAGAGGGTATACTGTTTTACCTCTGTCTGTCCTTCCAACCATCCATTAGTCCATCAGTCCATCAGTCCGTCAGTCCGTCAGTCCCATGAATATTTTTTGTCACATTTTTCTCATTTTAACACTTGACATAAGTCAGCTATGACCTGTGGTGTGTATTCAGAGTCATCACTCGGCAACTTCCTGTTTACCGAACACTTGTATGATTTTACACATGATAGCCAAGTTGAAAAATTTTTGTCACATTTTTCTCAGGAACTACACTACAAGGATTTCTGAAATTTAATTTCAGGCTTGATATTAGTTAGTTATACCGTTTGATGTGTTTTCAGATTCATCACTCAACAACTTCCTGTTTACCGAACACTTGTATCATTTTTACACCTGATAGCCAAGTTGAAAATTTTTCGTCACATTTTTCTCAGGAACTACACTACCAGGATTTCTGAAATTTGGTTTCACACTTGATATAAGTCAGCTTTAAATTGTGATGTGTATTCAGATTCATCACTCGGCAACTTCCTGTTTACCAAACACTTGTATGATTTTACACATGATAGCCAAGTTGAAAAATTTTTGTCACATTCTTCTCAGGAACTGCAATATAAGGATTTCTGAAATTTGGTTTCAGGGTTTATATAAGTCAACTATACCGTGTGATGCATTTCAGATTCATCACTCAACAACTTCCTGTTTACCGAACACTTGTATCATTTTTACACCTGATAGCCAAGTTGAAAATTTTTCGTCACATTTTTCTCAGAAACAGCAAAACAAGGATTTCTGAAATTTGGTTTCATAAGTCAGCTATAAGGTGTGATGCGTTTTCAGATTCATCACTCCCCAACTTCCTCTTAACCTAATACTTTTTTTTACACTATTAATATTATCCAATTGCATCAGGGTTATCATCAGTGAGCCGTAGCTCGCAGTTTAACTTGTGTTTTCTGGGTCCATTCGTCCGTCCGTCTATCTGTCTGTCTGTTTTGTCCGTCCGTTCATTCGTCTGTTCGTCCATCCGTTCGTCCATCTTCAGGTTAAAGTTTTTGGTCGAGGTAGTTTTTGATGAAGTTGAAGTCCAATCAACTTGAAACTTAGTACACCTGTTCCTTATGATATGATCTTCCTAATTTTAATGCCAAATTAAAAATGATAGTGCAGATGGGGCATCAGTGTACTATGGATACATTTTTGTTTATTAATCAAATTACCTTGGAACTGAAAATAATTCAAAGAAAACATCTTTTAAGAAGAAAGAAAAATTGTGACTGATTTAATCATACCTGTTAACTGCCCCTTAATCCTGCGGGTGTGACCCCAGATTTTTACAAATATGAGAAGTCACCCAGGACACCTGCTGGGTCATTAAGTAACCTGACAATTCCAAAAATGACCCGTTTTTACACGGATTTTGGAGCCTTCAGACTCATCTCTTTTGAAATACTGGCAAGTTAATAATTCTTCCATAAATAGGAAGTTCAACTAGATGTGTAAACTGTCAGATCAAATGACCCATTACGTGCATGGCTTCACTTGACAGCTTTGGTGTCAAACACACTGTTCCTTAACACCAATCATCTTAGCTTTAGGTTGTTAATAACATGTGTATATTAAAATTATTTCACAAACAATTGAGGTTAATTCCCCTTTTTTGTCACCATTCACAATATACTTCTTAAAGTTATGTTTTTTTTGTAAAAAGAATAAATCAAAAATGAATTGAATGCAATTAAAATTGAGAATGGAAATGGGGAATGTGTCAAAGAGACAACAACCCGACCAAATAAAAAACAACAGCAGAGGGTCACCAACAGGTCTTCAATGTAGTGAGAAATTCCTGCACCCGGATGCGTCCTTCAGCTGGCCCCTAAACAAATATATACTAGTCCAGTGATAATGAACCCAAGAGAAAATAAATCTGGAATTCCACTGGAATCCCGGCTGGAATTTTGATGGGATTCCAAGTGGGATCCCACCTAATTCCACCGGGATAAAATTTCGGGAATTCCGATGTTAATCCCGGTTGAAATATACTGGAATCCCACTGGGATAGTGTGGGAATTCAATTGGGATCCCACTGGGATAAAATTTCAGGATTCCCGCTAAATAAGCGGGATCCCGATGTAAATGTACTGGGATAAAATTTCGGGATTCCTGTAAAAGAAGCGGGATCCCGATGTAAATCCCAGTGGAAAGATACTGGGATTCCCGGAAAAAAAAGCGGGATCCCAAAAATAAATACCAGCAGGATATACATGCACCAATTCAAATTGCACTGCCACTGGGATTCCTGAGTTATTTATGCAAAAGGATACATGTCATGTTTTCCTTTCTGTTAATTAATTTAGCTGTCTCTGTACTTCCAACTAGAATTGCTGAGTAAATTATGGTAACTGGAATATCTGCATGCAATCTGTTTCGTTGGCAGCTCCATTTAAAAAGATCAGTATATCCCCTAAAAGTATCAAAAAAATCCTCAAAGAATCATTTGTTCAATACGTTTTGAAGCAACACATTCAATAGAAATATTATTGCATGTTAATGTTTATAGAATACAGTAGATTGGAAGCTAGTCCAAATAATTATGAAGTCTTGGAAGGTTTTTTTTTTGCAAATTAATTACCTTCCCCCTTTTTTATCCCCTGACGATAAATAACTACTGACTTATTATTTTCACCAAATAAACATACACACAACTGAATTAAATTTTGACATACCTACTATTTATGCCTGTTATGTGACAAGTTAACAAGTTTATTCATTGTATATGTTAAAAATAAATATATTTTCAGTTTATGCTTTCAGACTTTCTGATGTTGATTTGCTCAGATAAAAACCATACAAATCATAGTTCCTCAATAAATTATTTTTATAATCATTATATGCACATATACACATGTTAAATTAAATTATTAATTCACTTATCTGAAAACATCTTCATTTTCGTCCTGTCCATAATTCAGCGTAAACAAATTTTGATGACGTTTTTACCAGTACACAAACGTCGACGTGACAATCTCGCCCGAAATTATATCGGCCAAGTTGATCTGTCTCCGTAACGGTATTATAAATAAATTAAGGGTATCGCATAAAAGTATTAATTACTGGCCAGTTTTTACTAAATATAAGAAAAGAATACTTGAGTAATCGGCACCTGGTGCATGCGGATAAGATAGTGGCCGCATTATTTAGGACAGTATTTTCTTGGGTCGAACTGTTCAGTACAATTGAAAACAAAGCACGTGGTCATCATTTTTTTTACATTTTACATAAGTTGAGAAACCAACGTTTTACGACGTCAGTCATTATCTTATCATTGATGCCGAACGACAACTAATAGAAACGCACTTATGAGAACTTGGGGAACATCAGAAACGCCCAAGCTTGTCTAGCAAAACACCCGTTGACATTTCTGGGACGCCCTGCCATTTTATTCACGAAAATCTCGGCATTTTTCTGACTTTTATATAAATATCTGTCAAACTGAAAATTAATTGACCCATAAGTGATTGGCTTCATCTGACAGCTTTGGTGTCATACACATTGTTAATTAACACCAATAACCGGTACTTGATGTTATTAGAGACATATGTATACACAAACAAAACACGTGCATATTTTCAACAACATAAATTAATTATGGTTCATACAATTTCCCGTTTTAACTAGACTGGGATCCCAGCATCAGACAGTTTTCCCGATTGGGATCCCGGCTTTAAACAGTTCCGATTGGGATCCCAGCTTCAGACAGTTACCCTGATTGGGATCCCAGTGTCGGATATTTATCCCGTTTCATCTAGACTGGAATCCCGGCTTCAGACAGTTACCCCGAATGGGATTCCAGATTCAGATATTTATCCCGAATGGGATCCCGACTCCAGATGCCTATCCTGGCTTATCCCGACAATTTCACCAGGATTTCTTTGGGATCCCGATGGATTTCGTTTTCGTTTACTCTTGGGTTATGACCTGTGATTTTATTCATGAAAAATCATAGTTCCTCAATAAATTATTTTTATAATCATTATATACACATATGCACATGTTAAATTAAATTATTAATGCACCTGCATTTTCAGAATCTCTTGCAAAATATATAATCTGCTATGTAACAATGTAACATAGATAGAATTGCTTTTGTAATTAACAGAAACGGTTTAAATAGACAGCTAGGTTAAAACATAGATTGAACATTGCCTTCCCATGTTTAACAATATTTATCCATTTTAAAGCAAAGTGTAATCAAAATGAAATAACTTGTGCTTCCCATCAATCCTTGGTCATCTGTTTGATTCAAAATTTCTGAAATAACATCTTTCATTTATTCAAACCATAATGTTTATAGAAGGCATGCATGAAATCATCAGACATTTTAGGAACTGTAAAAACAAGAATTTCCAAATTATGAACATATGATCATAAAATCTTTTGGATGAAATCATCAAAGTATCGAAGATTTCATTATAAGAAATTATGTCAAGAATTTGTTCACAAAATAATATTTTATTATATATATATATGTTCCAGACCATATGAGTATTTGGACCGTACGCGTACGGTCGGACCGTATGAGTATACGCGTACGGTCCAGCTGATCATACGTTTTGGGATCATATGGGTTAAATTTAAACAAACATTTATCAAAATCTTTATTTTTAGTTATACAAATTGTTATTATTACAAAATAGATGGGCGATGATGAAGTGAATAAGCGAACAATTGAAAATGAAATTAAATATTTGCTTAATTGTATATCCGTGAATTCTATTTTGTTACTCTGGCCGAAGGTGACACTTGCTTCTAATAAGAACGTCGTATTTTTTACATTTACATGTTTTGTTAATGCATGTTCCTTTGCGTATGCATTTCTTTTGTAAAGTTCATAAATATTCTAAAACAATTGTCCTCCCACATTATGTTTACTTCCGATAACTTCAATTTCAATGAGCATACTTATACTGAGCTGCAATTAATGAATTACCGGCCTGCAAAATACAGGAGATTAACAGATTAAATAAGCGTGATCTTTTTAAATAGTCAAAATATTAAGTTTTTATGTCAAATGCTGTTGAACTTTTTATATTAATTGGAGATATAAGTCGTGTTGATCTGTTATATACATTTGTATCTAATAAGCTTGACCAACTTCTTAATATCAGTCAGACCGTACGCGTACGGTCCAAATACTCATATGGTCTGGAACATATATATATAATAAATGTCTAAGAATATAACTTAAACACTCTAATTTATACATTAAAAGTTCTATTAGATTTTAAATAGAAATACGCAATATTTCGCTAAACAAATTAGCTTCATCAGGCGTGTGCATCTCTCAAGGTGAAATCGGATGCATGACAAAAAAATATTTTTGTAGCTTAACCTATACAAGATTTGAGGAAAAGTGTAACATATTGATTGATGTTTCAAAAATATGTTTATAGCTACAACTAAATGAAGTTGGAATAAAAGTTTAACACATTTATAGATGTTAGATTAATTGTATGAATTTCTATAAATTAATTTGTATGATTTTAAAATAATTATGGTTTTGATTTGCTTTTAAATCTATAAATGTGTTAAACTTTTATTCCAACTTCATGTAGTTGTAGACATCAATCAATATGCTACACTTTTCCTCAAATCTTGTATAGGTTAAGCTACAAAAATATTTTTTTGTCATGCATCCGATTTCACCTTGCAAGATGCACACCCCTGATGAAGCTTATTTGTTTAGCGAAATATTGTGTATTTTTATTTAAAATCTAATAGAACTTTTAATGTATAAATTATCGTGTTTAAGTTATATTCTTAGACGTTTATATAATTTTAATTCAGTAACTGTATCAGTTTATTTTCACAAACTGATCGATCCACGCTTAAATAGATTGAATGTTGATTGTTGCTATTTTTAGACATTATATATATATATATATATATATATATATATATATATATATATATATATATATATATATATATATATATATATATATATATATATATATATATATAAACGAGTCTAAATTGAAAACTATGTTTAAACCTATGATTGCGTTGGATAAAAACCGCAATTTTTATACGTGTGCATGTAAAACAAATTTCGTTGTAGAAGGGTCAAAAAACAGCACAAACAACATTTTCCAAAAGACCAAAAAAGTGAAAAAGTATATTTAAACAAAACGCATTTGACTAACAGGTCGAACAACTGATGTTCTTTAACCCTGCTGACTGCCATTGGCGATTGCCAAATAAAATTGATCACAAAATGGATCTTAATATAAATTTAATACTAAACAAAAAAAAATTAACTTGTAGCCACGATGTTTTGCCACAAACATACATATATATATATATATATGCATAGATACACTAGACTGCTTCATTTACTGTAAACTGGGAAATTTTTGTGCAGTTTTTTTTCGCGATATACAGTCTAGATTCGCACAGTTCTGAATTTGCGATGTGCCATTTGTGTCCTATATAAATGACTTAGAAACTGTGCAGCAGGTACAATGCGTAATCATTTTAAAACTGATTGACAGGTGTCATTTAAATAAATGTATTGATTGTTGTTTTTATACGACCGCAAAATTTGAAAAATTTTTCGTCGTATATTGCTATCACGTTGGCGTCGGCGTCGTCGTCGTCGTCGTCGTCGTCCGGCGTCCGAATACTTTTAGTTTTCGCACTCTAACTTTAGTAAAAGTGAATGGAAATCTATGAAATTTTAACACAAGGTTTATGACCACAAAAGGAAGGTTGGTATTGATTTTGGGAGTTTTGGTCCCAACATTTTAGGAATTAGGGGCCAAAAAGGGCCCAAATAAGCATTTTCTTGGTTTTCGCACTATAACTTAAGTTTAAGTGTATAGAAATCTATGAAATTTTGACACAAGGTTTATGACCACAAAAGAAAGGTTGGGATTGATTTTGGGAGTTTTGGTTCCAACAGTTTAGGAATAAAGGGCCAAAAAAGGGCCCAAATAAGCATTATTCTTGGTTTTCGCACAATAACTTTAGTACAAGTAAATAGAAATCAATGAAATTTTAACACAAGGTTTATGACCACAAAAGGAAGGTTGGGATTGATTTTTGGAGTTGAGGTCACAATAGTTTATGAATTAGGGGCCAAAAAGTGGCCCAAATAAGCATTATTTTTGGTTTTCGCACAATAACTTTAGTATAAGTGAATAGAAATCAATGAAATTTTAACACAAGGTTTATGACCACAAAAGCAAGGTTGGGTTTGATTTTGGGAGTTTTGGTCCTAACAGTTTAGGAATAAGGGGCCCAAAGGGTCCAAAATTGAACTTTGTGTGATTTCATCTAAAATTAAATAATTGGGGTTCTTTGATATGCCGAATCTAACTATGTATGTAGATTCTTAATTTTTGGTCCCGTTTTCAAATTGGTCTACATTAAGGTCCAAAGGGTCCAAAATTGAACTTAGTTTGATTTTAACAAAAATTGAATCCTTGGGGTTCTTTGATATGCTGAATTTAAAAATGTACTTAGATTTTTAATTATTGGCCTAGTTTTCAAGTTGGTCCAAATGGGGGTCCAAAATTAAACTTTGTTTGATTTCATCAAAAATTGAATAAATGGGTTCTTTGATATTCCAAATCTAACTGTGTATGTAGATTCTTAATTTTTGGTCCAGTTTTCAAATTGGTCTACATTAAGGTCCAAAGGGTCCAAAATTAAACTAAGTTTGATTTTAACAAAAATTAAATTCTTGGGCTTATTTGATATGCTTTATCTAAATATGTACTTTGATTTTTGATTATGGGCCCAGTTTTCAAGTTGATTCAAATCAGGATTCCATATCAAGTATTGTGCAATAGCAAGAAATTTTCAATTGCACAGTATTGCACAATAGCAAGAAATATCTAATTAATTTTCAATTGGAGTTATCTTTCTTTGTATAGAATAGTAGTTGATAATATATGTTGGAAATTTGCCAGACATGACTATGATGTCATTTTCTATTTTTATTTGCCAATAACTTTATGTAAATAACTTCATTGGAAATTTGCCAGTATAAAATGTTGCTGATGAAGCTTTTTTTCCTTATCTTATCTAAAATGTTTTTAGATAATGTATGTTGGACATTTGCCAGACATGACTATGATGTCATTTTCTATTTTTATTTGCCAATAACTTTATGTAAATAACTTCATTGGAAATTTGCCAATAAAAAATGTTGCTGATGAAGTTTTTTTTTAATTGTTTTATACAATAAACAATGTATATTCACTTTTACTACCAACTAATCTTTACCATTCAGTGATAACAAGCACTTTATTTTACATTTTAATATTTTATGATGTATTTAAAAGAGTAGTTATTTTTGCAAACTCCATTAGAAATTTGAATTGATATCAGTTTTGGAAAAAGGGAAACAGGGATGTGAAAAAAGGGGGGGGGGTTTAAATTTTTCTCAATTCAGATTTCATAAATAAAAAGAAAATTTCTTCAAACATTTTTTTGAGAGGATTAATATTCAACAGCATAGTGAATTGCTCAAAGGCAAAAAAAAACTTTTAAGTTCATTAGACCACATTCATTCTGTGTCAGAAACCTATGCTGTGTCAACTATTTAATTTTAGATTTAAAAAGTTTGAAGAAGAAATCTTTAATTGATTTGTAAAATCTTGACATTTGTTTTGTGTAAAAAAAAACATGTAATGTCAAAAATTTGATCACAATCCAAATTCAGAGCTGTATCACGCTTGAATGTTTTGTCCATACTTGCCCCAACTGTTCAGGGTTCGACCTCTGCGGTCGTATAAAGCTGCGCCCTGCGGAGCACCTGGTTTTAGCAGTCTTCGTAATATCTACTTGGATTATTTAAGACTATCATGAGATACAGTTATGATATCGACATACTTTCATGTATGGTCTTCATGTTTACGTTCATATTTCTTTGAAATATTTACGGTCGTTTTGTTTTCATGTTTCAACTAATACCGCGAAAATAGTGAATATAAAACTGTGGCGAACATTTCCCTGTTTACAGTAGCTAAATACCGGGTAGTTAAGATATGAACTATGAGATGTAGAATTTGAATTCAGAATATATCCTCTGATTAACTATGATTTTTCAGGTAATATTTAGCCAGTCAAGTGATACTTTGGACCATCAACAGAGTGTTGTGTCTAGTGGCGAAGAAACATCACTACCAGATAATGGATCAAGTAGGTTTTGTCATTTAATTACACCTCATAAAAGAATGACAGATTTTAATTTGTTGGTAGCCAGTGTATTTTTCGCATATTCTAACATTTTGAGCTAACTTTTACAAAAATCTTCTCCTCTGAAACTACTTGGCCAAATTTATTCATACTTGGCCACAATCATCATTGGGGTATCTAGTTAAAAAAATGTGTCCAGTGACCCGGCCAACCAACCAAGATGGCCACCATGGTTTAAAATAAAACATAGGTGTAAAATGTAGATTTTGGCTTATATCTCTAAAACCACAGTATTTAGAGCAAATCTGACATGGGGTAAAATTGTTAATCAGGCTAAGATCTTAATCTGCCCTGAAATTTTCAGATGGATGGGACAACCCCGAAATTTTGCCGTTTTTGGTTATTATCTTCAATATTATTATAGATAGAAATAAACTGTTAACAGCAATAATGTTCAACAAAGAAATATCTACAAAAAAGTCAAAAAGCCAAAATGGTCAGTTGACCCCTTAACAAGTTATTGCCCTTTATAGTCAATTTTTCGTAAATTTTTGTAATCTTTTACAAAAATTTTCTCCTCTGAAACTACTAAGACAAATTTAACCAAACTTGTCCACAATCATTAGGGTTTCAAGTTTAAAAGATGTGTCCAATGAACCAGCTTGCAAATCAAGATGGCTGACATGGCTAAATGATTACCGATACTTTAAATTTTATAATTCCAAAGTTTCAGGCAGAATGAAACAGATACATTGAATAATCTAAAATTTGTACATAGGCTAAAATGCAGTTTTTGGCTAAAATCTCAGAAACCAAAGCATTTAGAGCAAACTCTGACAGGAAAAATTTGCCCTGAAATTTTCAGACCTATCAGCGAACCTGTTGTTGGGTTGCTGCCTCTGAATTGGTAATTTTTAGAAAACTTTTGCAGCTTTTTATACGACCGCAAAATAATATTGCAGTTGTATATTGGTATCACATCGTTGTAATCGTCCGAAGACGGATGGTTTACGGATAATAACTTGAGTATAAGTAAATAAAAAACAATAAAATTTTAACACAATGTTCATAATCACGAAGCTTTGGATTGATTTTGGGGGTTATGGTCGCTTAGGTGTAGTAATTAGGGGCCCAAAGGGGCCCAAAAAAGCATTTATCTAGTGTCAGGACAATAAGTTGTGTAAAGTATTTCAATTGTTCTGAAATTGTTCCACAATGTTTAATATCATAAGTAGAAAGTTAGGATATATTTAAAGGGTTATGGGGCAAACAGTCTAGAAATAAAGGGCAAAAAGGGACCACATTCACGCATTTTTATACGACCGCAAAAATTGAAATTTTTTTTGGTCGTATATTGGTATCATGTTGGCGTTGTCGTCGTCTATCGTCGTTGTCGTCGTCCGAAGACATTTGGTTTTCGTACTCTAACTTTAGTAAAAGTAAATAGAAATCTATGAAATTCAAAAACAAGGTTCATGACCATAAAAGGAAGGTTGGGATTGATTTTGGGTGTTTTTGTCCTAACAGTTTAGGAATTAGGGGCCAAAAAGGGCCCAAATAAGCATTTGTCTTGGTTTTCGCACAATAACTTTCGTATAAGTAAACAGAAATATATGAAATTTTAACATTAGGTCTATGACCACAAAAGGAAGGTTGGGATTGATTTGGGGAGTTTTAGTCCCAACAGTTTAGGAATTAGGGGCAAACAAACAGGTCCCAAATAAGCATCTTTCTTGGTTTTTGCACAATAACTTTAGTATTAGTTTATAGAAATCTATGAAATTTTAACACAAGGTTTATGACCACAAAAGGAAGGTTTGGATTGATTTTGGGAGTTTTGGTCGCAACTAATTAGGGGTCAAAAGGGTCCAAAATTAAACTTTGTTTGATTTCATCAAAAAATGAACTATTGGGGTTCCTTGATATGCCAAATCTAACTGTGTATTCAGATTCTTAATTTTTGGTCCTGTTTTCAAATTGGTCTACGTTAAGGTCCAAAGAGTCCAAAATTAAACTTAGCTTGATTTTAACAAAAATTGAATTCTTGGGGTTCTTTGATATGTTGAATCTAAACATGTACTTAGATTTTTTATTATGGGCCCAGTTTTCAAATTGGTCCAAATCGGGGTCCAACATTATTATATTAAGTATTGTGCAATAGCAAGAAATTTTCAATTGCACAGTACTGCGCAATAGCAAGAAATCTTCAATTGCACAGTATTGTGCAATAGCAAGAAATCTTCAATTGCACAGTATTGCGCAATAGCAAGAAATATCTAATTGCACAATATCGCGCAATAGCAAGAAATTTTCAATTGAACAGTTTTTTTGAAATATTCTTTGAAAATTGGAGTTTTTCTTTGTCCAGAATAGTAATTGAATCAACTTAATTCATTGTTTTATATAATATACAATGTATATTCACTTTTACTACCAATTAATAGATTAAAACAATCTTTACCATTCAGTGATTACAAGCACTTTTTTTACATATTAATATTTTATGATGTATTTAAATGAGTAGTTATTGTTGCAAACTCCATTAAAGATTTGAATTGAGATCAGTTTTGGAATAAGGGAAAGGGGGATATGAGAAAAAAATTGAGGGGGGTTTAATTTTTCTCATTTCAGATTTCATAAATAAAAAGAAAATTTCTTCAAACACTTTTTTGAGAGGATTAGGCCAATTAAAATTAATTGATAGATTTTCATTCCCGCCCGCCCCTCTGAAATCTTCCCGCCTCGATTTTTTTTATTTTTGAAAAAATTACGATTTCCGTATTTTGTTCATTTCTGTTACCGGTAACCGTCGATAATTTCGTTTCATGTGAAACTTCCTTTTTCTAATTTCGTTTTTCGTATTTCTTAGAGAATTCTTACTGAATGATTAAGTCGATATATGATGACAACATCATTTACCGAGAATAGAGATTGATTACGAGAAGGGCGTGAAATATTCGGGTTACGAGTAATACGCTGTGTCCAAGAACGCAAATCACAGTATGTCACAAATGTCACAAATGTTTGTGAGAAAAACACCTGGATTTCTTTTATTTATACAATGACTTTGTGTCAAGAAATTTTGACTGTGAATGAAACCCAAAAGCGTAAGAATCGTGGAACACGTTTGACTGGAATACAGAAATTGACACAAGCATGAACTTTATAGATTGGTGACCGTATTTTGAGTTTAGAAAATCGACAAACATACGGCGCATTTTTAATTTATTAATTTATAGCAAGCTCTTAGATTTAGATTTATCCATGTTTTTCGTTTTTTGTAGAAAAACAGCAAACATCCTCTGTCCCAATACCCATGATAGAGTCATTAAACAACTTTATGTTCTACATTGTAATTATAATTGCATCTTGCATATTAAGGACCAACCCTATTATTTCAACACTGTTTGAGTTTTCATTTTATTCCGTACTTATCGTGCTCGTGTTGCATACCAATGCCTTTGTTTCATTTTATTAGGACAAAAAAAACATTGCTTAGAAAGCAAAATACATTTGATATAGATAGTCCAACTTAAGAGAGCATTTCTCCACATTTCTGTTGTTTACTATAAAATAGGTTTCTAAAGTGGCAATTACATGTAGAACAGTGGTTGCCAATTAGATATATATATATTTACGAATTTGAAAAAGCGGCATCAGCATATGGAGTATATGTGTCTCAATTGTTACGTTACTCTAGAGCTAGCTAAAAGTACCTTAATTTTGTTGAACAAGGAATGCTGCTTTCTCAAAAGTTGCTAAGACAGGGCTATGAATCAATCAAATTAAGGTCATTACTCAAGCAATAACGGGTGGGAGGATTTTATTTAAAAAAAAAAAAATTTTAAATTTAATTTATGGTTGCCATCATGAGCTGATTGGCAATTATGACAAAAGAGTGTCAGAAATCATATCTCAGTGATATTCTTCCTCAATCATAACAACCTTCCATTATTACCGAACTGAACAAAGAAATAACATGATGGATGCCATATACGGTACAGGAAATGCTTACCCTTCCGGAGCACCTGATTTCACTCCTGGTTTTTAGTGGAGTTCGTGTTGTTTCCTACTTATTATTTGTAACTGTTGATGTAAATGTCTTTTGGTTTTATGAATCTTTGGTTACTCCTTGGTTTTGATTGTTATTGTCTTATACACAATACATTATGGATGTATTTACATGATATAGCTTATTATTACACTTGCATATATGAATAACACGTGACAAGAAGGTTTCATATGAAATAAAATTTTAATAATAAAATCCTCCCACCCGCCCCATTTTTTTCAAAAATTTGGATGAAAATCTACTAATTAATTTTAGTTGGCCTTAATATTCAACAGCATAGTGAAGTCTTAAGTAAATTAATAATGCTTTATTACCTCTAAACTCAGTTTAAGCTCATTTTTTGGCAGCTTCACTTTAACAGTTCTTGAGTTATGTCCCTTTATAAAGTTATATGCTAGCGGGGCCATCATCTGTGTCCCTTTGGACACATTCTCCTTTTATTTTTTTAGAAGTTACTATTAATTTATATTGATTTTAACCATGACTGTATGACATTTTATATTTTAATATTTTATGATGTATTTTAATGAGTAGTTATTGTTGCAAGTTCCATTAGAAATTTGAATTGAGATCATTTTTGGAATAAGAGAAAGGGGGAGGTGAAAAAAATTGGGAGGGTGGGGGGGGGGGGGGTGGGGGAAGATAAATTTTTCTCATTTCATATTTCAGAAATTAAAAAGAAAATTTATGATTAATATTCAACAGCTTAGTGAATTGCTCAAAAGCAAAAAAAAATATTTTAAATTCATTAGACCACATTCATTCTGTGTTAGTAACCTATGATGTGTCAACTATTTAATGACAATCCAAATTCAGAGCTGTATCCAGCTTGAATGTTGTGTCCATACTTGCCCCAACTGTTAAGGGTTTGACCTCTGTGGTCGTATAAAGCTGTACCCAGCGAAGCATCTGGTTGTAAAAATAAGGAGATGTATTCATTCATCATATTTCTGCTGGAATCTTTGTCAATAAACAATACCATAAGATATATTGCTGGAACAAATGTTATATACTGTTTATTCAATAAGAAACAAATTCAGTAATATGTTTAAGAGGAAAAAACGTTACAGAATATTTCTTTCATTTAGATCTGATATTTGATGACATATTGCCAATGAGACAAGTATCTACCAGATACAAAAGATGTAGATAACAGGCTATTATTTGAACTTGGAATTATTTTTAATTATAGAATTTGCATAATTTCTTGTGTTTAAATTTTTTAATAAATTCCATGTTTATTTGGTGTTATGATGTTTTGAGTGGTTCATAACACTTTCCATACAATGTATTTTGGTTAGATAGTGTTGTGCGCGGCACAGTACATTCTAGTGAAAATATACTATTTTCTTTGTAATAGAAAGTGTTGTGCGCAGCACAGAACATTATAGTACAAAATAAACATGGAATTCATTTAGAATTTCAATACAAGAATTTAAGCAAATTCCATAATTAAAAATAATTCCAAGTTCAAATAATAGCCTGTTAGATGTAATTATAGACATACACAGACTTAATACAAGCAGTCATTACAGAGGTGTTGTGTGACAGTGGTTAACAAAGTTTTACATTCCTGATAGTAAGGCTATTTTCAACTTATTTGTTTTACTGGTACCAAAGGATTTAGTTAGTGCATCAATGTCAGGCCTGTTGTGTCATAAAGTGTGAACATTTAGATACTTTTTATAATTGCAGGTGACAATGACCCAAATGTCAATGATATTAATCTGACAATCAAAGGTTTTGATTTCCTGGACAATGAGCTCAATGATTCAGAGGTTTGAATTTTATCTCTTATTCTTTATTTGAAAACTGTAGAACATATTTTACTCTTTCTATGCTGAATTATTTTTTCAGAAAATGTCTAATTCTAGTTCATTTGCAAAAATATTCAAATTATATGCAAATGAGGTAAACCCTGCTTCAGATGCATATTGATGTCAATAAAACTTAGATAGGAGATCACAGGAGAGGATTGGTGGGGTAAGGATGGAGGGTCAGATGGGTTTGATGCTGCAAGAAAAATGATTAAATTTGAAAAGAACAACAAATTTGATATTGGGCTCTATTTCTTGACCTGGAAGATCAGGAACCGTGATAGATGTATATCATGGTAGTCTCCATGTAGAGAAGACAAAGTGAACACATATTGACCCCATAAGTGCTGAGTTTGGTATTCAAAAGAATAATTCCCAATTCCTCTCCATCATCCGTTTTGTTTTTCAAATTGACAGGAAGTGTTTGAATATAACAGATAATAAATGTGCTCGTTTAATTTAGCATGAAATCCATTTGCATTTTATGATTATAAAAAAAAATTGCTGAAGACAATTTTAACGCAAACGTATGACTTAGTAAATAATTAGCACATGCTTACCTGTTAACTGACCTGTATTCTGGGGGTGTTACCCGAGATTTTCACAATTCTGAGGGATCACCTGGGACATTCAAGAACTCTAAAGAATGACCGGTTTTCACCTGGATTTCTTAGCCCCCGATAGATTTCATAAGTGATTTTCTGTTGAAATACCGGCAAATTCGTAATTCTTCCATGAACAGGAAGTTCAGCTAGCTGTGTAAATTGTCAAATTTAGTGACCCATGAAGTGCATGGCTTCAATTGACAGCTTTGGTGTCAAACACACTGTTAATAAACACCAATTACCTTAGGTTAAGTTGTAAATGATTTGTGTATTTCACTGTTGGTTTACAACACTGGAGTTACTTCCCCTTTTTTGTCACCATTCAAATTTATTCCTTATATTTAAGTTTTTTTGGGTAAAAAATAATTAAATCTATAACATTGAATTCAGATACATATTGAAATGTCACATTTCATTATTTTTATATGATCGCAAAAATTGAAAATTTTTTGGTTGTATATTGGTATAACGTTGGCTTCGTCTGTAGTCTTTGCCATTGGCGGCGTCGGAGGACTTTTGGCTTTCACAGTATAACTTTAGTATAAGTAAACACTAGGTTTATGACCATAAAAGGAAGGTTGGGATTGATTTTGGAAGTTTTGGGTCCCAACAGTTTAGGAATTAGGGGCCAAAAAGGGCCCAAATAAGCATTATTCTTGGTTTTCGCACAATAACTTTAGTATAAGTAAATAGAAATCAATGAAATTTTGACACAATGTTTATGACCATTGAAGGAAGGTTGGGATTGATTTTGGGAGTTTTGGTCCCAACAGTTTAGGAATAAGGGGCCCAAAGGGTCCAAAATTAAACTTTGTTTGATTACATCAAAAATAGAATAATTGGGGTTCTTTGATATGTAGAATCTAATTGGTCTACATTAAGGTGAAGTGTACGTGATTAAACTACACAATAGATTTTTTAAAAATTTTACATGTAGATTCTGCTTGCAAAAATAAATCCGAAAATAAAATAAAAAAAGGGGGTTACAATTTTCGTTTTTGAGATACGAGCTGTTGAAGTTAACAGCATCATACACCAAAATTTCAAAGGATATATAGGGAAAATCGTGAAATTCGGCAGGAATTGTTACATTTCAAAGATTTTCTATAATATTAGACAATCGATTTTTTTAAAAATTATAAGACGATTCTAAAATGTCTGAGGAATCGATTGGTGCATAGAAAGTCCTTAGCAACCATGCTACTTTTCAAGCTATACTCTGTTAAAGTTTCATCTTGAGTGTAAAAAAACAAAAAACAACGACAACGTTATTGACCATGCCGCAACAGTTATGACGCTTCATATAGTTCTATACTTGTATGAAATATATACCGTTTTGTTGAGAGTTCGTGTTGCTTGGTCTTTAGTTCTTTATGTTACGTTTTGTGTACTATTGTATTGTATTTGTCTATTATATTCGGGTGCGTGCGGAGATCGCCAAGCTAGAAAACGGTTGACATTTTCTTCATTATAAACTAGAACTATTTTCTACCTTGGTGCCTTATTTTTGTTAAATTCTAAACACTGCAAGGTGTTTTCAAAATCTTTGTTCCCATAAAGCTTCATTTCATCAAGGTCTCTTCTCAGAATATCAGCCATCTGTCTGGCACAGGATAACAAATCAATATTTAAGTAAATTTAAGTTGTGTGGTAATTCTTATTACATTTGGGTAAATTAATCTTATCTTTGTGCAGCATAAGCATCTCTATAATTCAACACATCCCTGAGCCACGACATTTTATATTTTATGCATTGCATGCACTCTTTTTATTACAATCCAGACCGGCTAGTAACCGTTGTATAACTTTACACGTCTGAAGATGAATATTTGCGTGAAACATTTTTGTATGATTTTTATTTCTGGAAATCAATCTGAAATCTGCAAAAGTACTTTTCCGAAAGTCAGGCTGGACCTTTACTTTTATGTGCATTCGGGATTTACACAAATTGTAACCCGAATAATTCAGTCGTATTATTCAGCTAATGTACGAATGCTACATTTCTCGTGTGGGAGAAAATCTGACATGGAAAGAGCTTGAATTATTCGAGTTACTCAAATTGAAACTCAGGAATATATTTCTAGCTGTTCTAAAATTCGTGGAAACAAATGATTGTTTTTCAGCATTACGGTATTGAATCAATATGAGTCAGAGATACCAATTATTTCTTTTATCAAACTCGAATACCAGTCAGTTTATAGGACTTTGAATTAGGGGTGGCAATCCATTCATTTTATCCAATCAATTGGGGGGGGGGGGGGGGGGGGTCAACATTGATAGTCAAAAAGCCTTGAAATATTCGATAAAAAACGTTGAATGTAAATTATATGAACTCCAAAGTCTCATATTATAAGACTAGTAAACCACAGGCTTCTCAATTCTTGTATGATCATGAACTAGGTGAAAACCTAGAGCTGACCGAGTGCAAGATCCTCATAAATAATCATCGAGGTCATTGCAGTAAAATTTTTAAAAAATTCCAAATGTTATAGTCTGAATACATTTCACCTCTCATTCCACTAAATACTAAATTGCAGTTACAGGTATCTCAAAACTTCCCTGACCTCTTTTCTGTAACCATAATAGAGGGAGGAGGGGAGGAGGGATCCAGATCCTTTCAATTTCAATATGGTTCTAAATTTAGATTTAGTTTTCCAAATTGCGGACGGAATAGAAGACACCTGTTTATTTTCTGCACATGTAGAAAAAGTTGAAAACTAGGAGTTGAATGACACACTTTTTACTAATTTTACAGTGACTTGACTGTTAGTGTTGCTATTCACCAATTGCAACTCATTCAAAATTTTAACCCAATTGCAATTTGTTTTATTAAATCAAATTGTTCAACTGGTCAAAAATTTGAACAAACTGTTCAGCCAAAATGTGAAAGTGCAAAGTGATAAAATAAATCATACTTACAATCCTATAAGTCTGTAACTCCACTGTATTGATGTATTTCCTAAATCAGTCTATCAATCTGTATAGTTATATTATTGCCATTACCATACTAAAGGTGAACTGTTTTATTTTGAATTGCTATAAAAATGTCAAAACTAAGCTTTTATAGAGTTTTTCTTTCGAAAAGTATTCTATATTTATAAGAATCACACACTATGTGAATAAAAACATTTCATATTCAGTAAAATATGTATGAAATAACAATATGCTTCCTTGGGGAGATAACCTAAAATACTATTCTTTTGAATAAAGACTTTTTGAATCCAAAAAGCGATTATCTCCCCTTCCTACAAACATATTGCAATTTCAAATATTTTACTGAATATGAAATGTTTTTATTCACATAGTGTGTGATTCTTATAAATATAGAGTACTTTTCGAAAGAAAAACTCTATAAAAGCTTAGTTTTGACATTTTTATAGCAATTCAAAATAAAACAGTTCACCTTTAGTATGGTAATGGCTGTAATATAACTATACAGATTGATAGACTGATTTAGGAATTACATCAATACAGTGGAGTTACAGACTTATAGGATTGTAAGTATGATTTATTTTATCACTTTGCACTTTCACATTTTGGCTGAACAGTTTGTTCAAATTTTTGACCAGTTGAACAATTTGATTTAATAAAACAAATTGCAATTGGGTCAAAATTTTGAATGAGTTGCAATTGGTGAATAGCAACACTAACAGTCAAGTCACTGTAAGATAAATGTTAGAGCGAGACAACTTTCAAGTTACTGAGTAATTTTTGGGGCATAATTTGTTTATTATAGGACCGCAAAATTTGAAAAATTTTTCGTCGTATATTGCTATCACGTTGGCGTCGTCGTCTGCGTCGTCGTCGGCGTCGTCGTCGTCGTCGTCGTCCGAATACTTTTAGTTTTCGCACTCTAACTTTAGTAAAAGTGAATAGAAATCTATGAAATTTTAACACAAGGTTTATGACCACAAAAGAAAGGTTGGGATTGATTTTGGGAGTTTTAGTCCCAACATTTTAGGAATTAGGGGCCAAAAAGGGCCCAAATAAGCATTTTCTTGGTTTTCGCACTATAACTTTAGTTTATCCCTTTCCTCCATTGATTTTTTATACGACCGCAAGATTTGAAAAATTTTTCGTCGTATATTGCTATCACGTTGGCGTCGTCGTCTGCGTCGTTGTCGGCGTCGTCGTCGTCGTCGTCGTACGAATACTTTTAGTTTTCGCACTCTAACTTTAGATAAAGTGAATGGAAATCTATGAAATTTTAACACAAGGTTTATGACCACAAAAGGAAGGTTGGTATTGATTTTGGGAGTTTTGGTCCCAACATTTTAGGAATTAGGGGCCAAAAAGGGCCCAAATAAGCATTTTCTTGGTTTTCGCACTATAACTTAAGTTTAAGTTAATAGAAATCTATGAAATTTTGACACAAGGTTTATGACCACAAAAGAACGGTTGGGATTGATTTTGGGAGTTTTGGTTTCAACAGTTTAGGAATTAGGGGCCAAAAAAGGGCCCAAAGAAGCATTATTCTTGGTTTTCGCACAATAACTTTAGTTTAAGTAAATAGAAATCAATGAAATTTAAACACAATGTTAATGACTACAAAAGGAAGGTTGGTATTGATTTTGGGAGTTAAGGTCCCAACAGTTTAGGAATTAGGGGCCAAAAAGGGACCCAAATAAGCATTTTTCTTGGTTTTCGCACCATAACGTTAGTATAAGTAAATAGAAATCTATGAAATTTAAATACAAGGGTTATGACCATAAAAGGAAGGTTGGTATTGATTTTGGGAGTTTTGGTCCCAACAGAATAAGGGGCCCAAAGGGTCCAAAATTAAACTTTGTTTGATTTCATCAAAATTGAATAATTGGGGTTCTTTGATATGCCGAATCTAACTGTCATTCTTGTGTATGTAGATTCTTAACTTTTGGTCCCGTTTTCAAATCGGTCTACATTAAGGTCCAAAGGGTCCAAAATTAAACTTAGTTTGATTTTGACAAAAAATGAATCAGTTAGGTTCTTTGATATGCTGAATCTAAAAATGTACTTAGATTCTTGATTATTGGCCCAGTTTTCAAGTTGGTCCAAATCGGGGTCCAAAATTAAACTTTGTTTGATTTCATCAAAAATTGAATAAATGGGGTTCTTTGATATACCAAATCTAACTGTGTATGTAGATTCTTAATTTTTGGTCCTGTTTTCAAATTGGTCTACACTAAAGTCCAAAGGGTCCAAAATTAAACTTAGTCTGATTTTAACAAAAATTGAAATCTTGGGGTTCTTTGATATGCTGAATCCAAAAATGTACTTAGATTTTTTATTATGGGCCCAGTTTTCAAGTGGGTCCAAATCAGGATCTAAAATTATTATATTAAGTATTGTGCAATAGCAAGTCTTTTCAATTGCACAGTATTGCGCAATGGCAAGAAATATCTAATTGCACAATATTGTGAAATAGCAAATTTTTTTTAAATAGAGTTGTCTTTCTTTGTCCAGAATAGTAAGCAAGAAATATCTAATTGCAAAATATTGTGCAATAGCAAGATTTTTTTTTAATTGGAGTTATCTTTCTTTGTCCAGAATCAACTTAAATCTTTGTTATATACAATATACAATGTATATTCACTTTTTACTACCAACTGATAAATTAAAATAATCTTTACCATTCAGTGATAACAAGCAGTTTTTTTACATCTTAATATTTTATGATGTATTTAAATGAGTAGTTATTGTTGCAAACTCCATTAGAAATTTTAATTGAGATTAGTTTTGGAATAAGGGAAAGGGGGATGTGATTAAAAAAATTGGGTTCAATTTTTCTCATTTGAAATTTCATAAATAAAAAAGAAAATTTCTTCAAACATTTTTTTGAGAAAATTAATATTCAACAGCATAGTGAATTGCTCTAAGAGAAAACAAAAATTTTAAGTTCATTAGAATACATTCATTCTGTGTCAGAAACCTATGCTGTGTCAACAATTTAATCACAATCCAAATTTAGAGCTGAATCCAGCTTGAATGTTGTGTCCATACTTGCCCCAACTGTTCAGGGTTCAACCTCTGCGGTCGTATAAAGCTACGCCCTGCGGAGCATCTGGTTTTTTTTTGCATACTTGATTCGCATAGGATTTTTCAATAAAATTCTGAAAATATGCTTTCAAGTATTAATGCATTGCGAAAAACAAATATTTCTTCAAATAAATTTAAGTTTGGATATTCCTATGATATTCCTTTTCATATTGGATACAAATTTTTTTAAGTCTACTGCAGACACTTTGTAGTCAAAGCATTTCAACTGATGTACTACACAGGCGTCAAAAGGCGTCATTATGGGGTAAAGGGGGTGGCGTCAAAAGGCGTCACTATGGAGGAAAGGGTTAAGTAAATAGAAATCTATGAAATTTTGAAATAAGGTTTATGACCACAAAAGAAAGGTTGGGATTGATTTTGGGAGTTTTGGTTCCAACAGTTTTGGAATTAGGGGCCAAAAAAGGGCCCAAATAAGCATTATTCTTGGTTTTCGCACAATAACTTTAGTTTAAGTAAATAAAAATCAATGAAATTTAAACACAATGTTTATGACCACAATAGGCAGGTTGGTATTGATTTTGGGAGTTTAGGTCCCAACAGTTTAGGAATTAGGGGCCAAAAAGGGACCCAAATAAGCATTTTTTTTGGTTTTCGCACCATAACTTTAGTATAAGTAAATAGAAATCTATGAAATTTAAACACAAGGTTTATGACCATAAAAGGAAGGTTGGTATTGATTTTGGGAGTTTTGGTCCCAACAGTTTAGGAATAAAGGGCCCAAAGGGTCCAGATTTAAACTTTGTTTGATTTTATCAAAAATTGAATAATTGGGGTTCTTTGATATGCCGAATCTAACTGTGTATGTAGATTCTTAATTTTTGGTCCCGTTTTCAAATTGGTCTACATTAAGGTCCAAAGGGTCCAAAATTAAACTTAGTTTGATTTTAACAAAAATTGAATCCTTGGGGTTCTTTGATATGCTGAATCTAAAAATGTACTTAGATTTTTTATTATTGGCCCAGTTTTCAAGTTGGTCCAAATCAGGATCCAAAATTATTATATTAAGTATTGTGCAATAGCAAGAAATTTTCAATTGCACAGTATTCAGCAATAGCAAGAAATCTTCAATTGCACAGTATTGTGCAATAGCAAGAAATCTTCAATTGAACAGTATTGTGCAATAGCAAATATTTTCAATTGCACAGTATTCCACAATAGCAAGAAATATCTAATTGCACAATATTGTGCAATAGCAAGAAATTCCAATTGGATTTCAATTGGAGTTATCTTTCTTTGTCCAGAATAGTAGTTGAATCAACTTAAATCATTGTTTTATACAATATACAATGTATATTCACTTTTACTACCAACTGATAGATTAAAACAATCTTTACCATTCAGTGATAACAAGCACTTTTTTTATACGACCGCAAAATTTGAAAAATTTTTGGCTTATATTGCTATCACGTTGGCGTCGTCGTCTGCGTCGTCGTCGTCGTCGTCCGAATACTTTTAGTTTTCGCACTCTAACTTTAGTAAAAATGAATGGAAATCTATGAAATTTTAACACAAGGTTTATGACCACAAAAGGAAGGTTGGTATTGATTTTGGGAGTTTTGGTCCCAACATTTTAGGAATTAGGGGCCAAAAAGGGCCCAAATAAGCATTTTCTTGGTTTTCGCACTATAACTTTAGTTTAAGTTAATAGAAATCTATGAAATTTTGACACAAGGTTTATGACCACAAAAGAACGGTTGGGATTGATTTTGGGAGTTGTGGTTTCAACAGTTTAGGAATTAGGGGCCAAAAAAGGGCCCAAATAAGCATTATTCTTGGTTTTCGCACAATAACTTTAGTTTAAGTAAATAGAAATCAATGAAATTTAAACACAATGTTAATGACTACAAAAGGAAGGTTGGTATTGATTTTGGGAGTTTAGGTCCCAACAGTTTAGGAATTAGGGGCCAAAAAGGAACCCAAATAAGCATTTTTCTTGGTTTTCGCACCATAACGTTAGTATAAGTAAATAGAAATCTATGAAATTTAAACACAAGGTTTATGACCATAAAAGGAAGGTTGGTATTGATTTTGGGAGTTTTGGTCCCAACAGAATAAAGGGCCCAAAGGGTCCAAAATTAAACTTTGTTTGATTTCATTAAAATTGAATAATTGGGGTTCTTTGATATGCCGAATCTAACTGTCATGACTGTGTATGTAGATTCTTAACTTTTGGTCCCGTTTTCAAATTGGTCTACATTAAGGTCCAAAGGGTCCAAAATTAAACTTAGTTTGATTTTGTCAAAAAATGAATCAGTTAGGTTCTTTGATATGCTGAATCTAAAAATATACTTAGATTCTTGATTATTGGCCCAGTTTTCAAGTTGGTCCAAATCGGGGTCCAAAATTAAACTTTGTTTGATTTCATCAAAAATTGAATAAATGGGGTTCTTTGATATACCAAATCTAACTGTGTATGTAGATTCTTCATTTTTGGTCCTGTTTGCAAATTGGTCTACACTAAAGTCCAAAGGGTCCAAAATTAAACTTAGTCTGATTTTAACAAAAATTGAAATCTTGGGGTTCTTTGATATGCTGAATCCAAAAATGTACTTAGATTTTTTATTATAAGCCCAGTTTTCAAGTGGGTCCAAATCAGGATCTAAAATTATTATATTAAGTATTGTGCAATAGCAAGTCTTTTCAATTGCACAGTATTGCGCAATGGCAAGAAATATCTAATTGCACAATATTGTGAAATAGCAAATTTTTTTTTAATTAGAGTTATCTTTCTTTGTCCAGAATAGTAAGCAAGAAATATCTAATTGCAAAATATTGTGCAATAGCAAGATTTTTTTTTAATTGGAGTTATCTTTCTTTGTCCAGAATCAACTTAAATCATTGTTATATACAATATACAATGTATATTCACTTTTTACTACCAACTGATAGATTAAAATAATCTTTACCATTCAGTGATAACAAGCAGTTTTTTTACATCTTAATATTTTATGATGTATTTAAATGAGTAGTTATTGTTGCAAACTCCATTAGAAATTTTAATTGAGATTAGTTTTGGAATAAGGGAAAGGGGGATGTGATTAAAAAAAATGGGTTCAATTTTTCTCATTTGAAATTTCATAAATAAAAAAGAAAATTTCTTCAAACATTTTTTTGAGAGGATTAATATTCAACAGCATAGTGAATTGCTCTAAGAGAAAACAAAAATTTTAAGTTCATTAGAACACATTCATTCTGTGTCAGAAACCTATGCTGTGTCAACTATTTAATCACAATCCAAATTTAGAGCTGAATCCAGCTTGAATGTTGTGTCCATACTTGCCCCAACCGTTCAGGGTTCAACCTCTGCGGTCGTATAAAGCTACGCCCTGCGGAGCATCTGGTTTTTTGTTTGTTTCCGTCTTTGTTCTTCTGACTGGTAAGTTTTGCACTAGTGGTCAAATTATTCTCTTGGTATCGTCTGATATCTTATATGAATATAAATCATGTCCTTAAATTTTCAATTGCACAAAATACGAACATTTCAACGTCTTTTTAATTAAACAATTAAATTCACACGTCTTTCATTAATTATTTGTAACCTATTATAAAACTTTACGTTGAGTACTGTGTTTTTCGTTCAAAAGACTACGGCTTTTTAAAACGATATTGTTGGGTCAATTCAGTTTTCATTTTAATTAATTTGATATCAATAGAAGAAAAATTGTTACATGTTTATTTGTTTATAATTTTGTTGTGAGGCGTTTTTTCTTTCTGTTGATATCATAAACACGAAATGCCTTCTCCTACGCGTCTAAAAAAAACCAAAAAACAGTGTTTTTAAGTCAGACTACAAACAGAACAACGTACAGAATGCTGTGATTTCTAATTTGAGCTATTTAGATAATTTCTATGAGGTTTAAGACAGCACAGGCGTGCTTGTTGGATTCATTATAGACCGCAGAAAGTAGTTTCTCTTTCGTGTGTCCTTTCTTGGTGTAAGGGAGATAATTTGCGCAACTAATGACTAATGTTTTTAATCCCGTATTCCGCTAGAGGCGTGCAATTTTAGATTTTTGTTAAAATCAAACTTAGTTTAATTTTGGACCCTTTAGACCTTTAGGCGAAGTGTACGCAATTACGTACACTTCGCCTTAAGGTGCAAAGGGTCCAAAATTAAACTAAGTTTGATTTTAACAAAAATTGAATTCTTGGGGTTCTTTGATATGCTGAATCTAAACATGTACTTAGATTTTTGATTATTGGCCCAGTTTACAAGTTGGTCCAAAATGGGGTCCAAAATTAAACTTTGTTTGATTTCAACAAAAATTGATTTCTTTGGGTTTTTTGATATGCTGATTCTAAACATGTACTTAGATTTTTTATTATGGGCCCAGTTTTCAAGTTGGTCCAAATCGTGGTCCAAAATTAAACTTTGTTTGATTTCAACAAAATTTGAATCCTTGGGGTTCTTTGATATGCTGAATCTAAATATGTACTTAGATTTTTTAATATAGGCCCAGTTTTCAAGTTTGTCCAAATCGTGGTCCAAAATTAAACTTTGTTTGATATCAACAAATTTTGATTTCTTTGGGTTTTTTGATATGCTGAATCTAAACCTGTATTTAGATATTTGATTATAGGCCAAGTTGTCAAGTTGGTCCAAATTGCGGTCCAAAATTAAACTTTGTTTGATTTCAACAAAAATTGTATATATGGGGTTCTTTGATATATGCTTAATCTAACCATGTATTTAGATTTTTGATGTTTGGGCCTGGTTATCAGATTGGTTCTTATTCAGGTCTAAATAGTCCAAAATTGAACTTTATTTGATTTCATCACAAATCAAATTTTTGGGGTTCTTTTATTTAGATTTTGGATATTGGACCATAATAAGTAATGTCCAATTTAAAATTTAAAGTTTTTAAGTTTAAGTTCTTAGACCACATTTGTTATGTGTCAGAAACCTGTGTTGTGTCAACTATTTAATCACAATCCAAATTCAGAGCTGTATCAAGCTTGAACGTTGTGTCCATACTTGCTCCAATGTTCAGGGTTCGAACTCTGTGGTCGTATAAAGCTGCGCCATGTGGAGCATCTGGTTCTACCTTAATACAATTATAAATTAAATAATTGAACATTATTTTTTTTCATCTATACTTCCTTAAAGGGGCACTAGCTGTCAAATTCATTGTAACCGATATGACTCAAATTCTCATATTTAGTTTATAACAATGTAAAACTTTTATCCAAACTATCAAAAGTCTAAAATAAACAGTTTACAGAGCATGGGGTAGATAATATATAGGTTCGTTTCGTGTGTATTTTAGTCCAGAAGCCATCTAATTAACTATCGATTTGACCTCAGATGACCATATAAGCGATGTAAACAAAAATAAAGATACGAATAGATTAAACCAACACGTGCAATTGCATTTTTATAGGTCTGTTTGATTTTATTTCATAGATTAAAAATAGATGTTTCTCATTGTTTTTAACCATATAAGAATGATTTTATGTGCATCGAATTAGTAATCAAATGATTTACCGTAGTTTCACTTTCATTGTTGACATTCTTTTTCTTTAAATAACCAGTACACGTACAATGCATGCGTTGTCAATCTCTAGCTAGGGGTTAACTTGAAGTTCACATGAATACCGGTTAGAAGGATGATGACGTTTTCACTTGCAAGTGAATCAGTCAAAAATTATGTCTAATCGCTAATTTCAACAAAATTAAAGGAAATTGATTGCTAAAAGCAAATTATTATTTCATTATTCCAATTTGATTAATGATTGATCTAAAAAAAATCATACTTTATTTTTTTTATATATATCGTAGCTAGTGCCTCTTTAAACTGTTTAACTTTATTTTATTATACTCTAATTTTATTGATGTGAAGTAATAATCAGACATGTAAGGGCTGTATAGTTAGAGAAATACCTCCATTTGTAGAATATAAACTGAGAAATGATGTTTTAGGGCGAAGATGATATTATGCATGTAATGATAATCTAATGTAGTACATTGTATGAAATGTTATTAATATCAATAAGAAAAGGAATTAAGACAGTGTTTCACAAATTTATCAAAAGCTTAGAGCAATGAAATAATAACTAATACAATTTTTAATTACTTAACCATATGAACATGTTTTGGAAGCTGTGATTTAAATGGAAAAATGTTCCATTAAGGTCATATCCAATACAGTTTCTAGATAAAATGTCATTTTTATAATTTTGTAATATGTTGTAGGCCTTTGCGCTTTAAAAAATAAAACACAAAATAAAACATAGGTCACCGTGCTTGTTTTTCGAGAAAATTGAGGCTGAAAATTGGGTATTTGTGCAATTTTGTAAAGCAATTAGGCAATGTTATAAATTTTTTGGAGCAGATATTTTTCGTCGTAAATTATTAAGATCGGGTTCAATCTGAAGCTGTGATAAGTGACAAAAAGGAAAAAAATAAATCACTACACGAATAACTATATAATACAATTATTTCTGTTCAAAAAGAAAATTTGCCCTAAATCCCATTTAATAGTTTAGGACAAATAGCTTACAATTTAGGACATGACTGGCAATTATGACTGTTTTCTCATACCATATTTATTGTTCAGAAAATTTTAAAATTATTTGTAAATTATTTGTAAATTAACTTTCTAAATGAGTAAGTTTGGTAAAGGCCATAATTGACCCTGATGATAAAATTCAATGTTACTTGAAAATAATTGTTTTACGTTGACTAAAAGACATGTGAGAAAGTTAAAAATAACTTTTTGTGTCAAATTTTTCTTCTAAAGGGTTGATTTTTGCATCCCAACTAGGTCAAGAGAAGAGCTTTTGACAAAATTTTAACCAAATTTAGTACTAGGAAACATAGAGCGCAGACGTCGACAAACTAAATATTCAAATGAGATATGTAAAATGTATTTACAAACAATATTTTAAAAGATCTTTTTGGTTGAAGTATATGCTCTATGTTTCCTGTCCAATAATCAAAGGAAATTTATTAATTTTTCCTGTAAAATAAAAAAGTACTATTTGTGATGTCATGAATGAAACACAGGAACGTAAAATTTCAACAAAAAGGCTTATTTCCTATCTAGTCACTGTCTAAGCTATAATTCATTGTGAAAGAAGGTCGAAAGATACCAGAGATAGTCAAACTCATAGATCAAAAATAAACTAACAAAGCCATGGCATAAAATGAAAAAGACAAACAGACAAATAATAGTACACAAGACACAACATAGAAAACTAAAATCTAAGCAATTCTGCATAATTATTTTTCTGTTTCCTAATAATGGTTTTGTACCCTAACTTTCTAATGTTTTTCACTGAAAACACACCATTGAGGGTTTTTTGCGAAATTTGCTGAGTAACGCCAGAATGTCATGTTAAAATGTTTAGTTTAAACACATTTATTTATAGTGGATTGGGAAACAAGTTATTACAACTTATATTAATCCCTGTCAACTTTGCGGGTGTGAGTGCTGCCTAGCTTGTAGTGGCATTAGCCTGTTCTTTATCGAAATCTACAAGGGTGTCTTATTGCTTTCTCTTAACACGGATTTATCTCCCCCTTCCGATGGACTATCATATGGATCAGCCATTTATCTCCCCCTTCCGATGGATTATCATAGTTTCTCAAGACCATACTCGCAAATGGTGTCAAGTAAGAGCTATAATGAAAGGCATGATGAATCAGCCCCTAACACCAATTCACATAAATTTAGTTCTATTATCAGACTAAAAATTATAAGTAATTTGCTCTTAAGTATATGAAAAATAATACAGAGCTCTTGGGTTCTTCAGGTGTCTGTTTGATATTGAAAAAGCCTTATTAAAAATACACTTATGTATTCCTCATCATCATGTTTATGTCTTTTTTATGTGAAATGCTGTTATACAGATTAGGGGTTTGACGTGACCTCTTACAGATGAGAGGTTTGACATGATGTCATACAGATTATTGGTTTGACATGACATAATACAAATGAGGGGTTTGACTTGACGTCTTACAGAGTATGGGTTTGATAAAGCCTTTGTAACGGGGACTGAAATTGATGACGTTACCGCATACCAATTAAAGGTGTGATGAAACCTTTTCAACCAATACTGATTTGATATCGATATCATCAGGGATAGCTAATGCAGCACTATTGCCTTTGACTGTATTACACAAGCAGTTTATCTTTATTTACTTCTAAGTATACAGTGATCTGGAAGGAGTATTTCTCAATGGGCCCAGGGCCCCCAAAAAATTAATTCAATGGTCCATTTAAAAAAATGATGGGCCATGTTGTCAAATGAGTGGGCCATTTGAATTGACTAGAGTAAAAAAAAGTGTATATTTCAGCAAAGAGGTGGTGGTACTTACCTTTATGATGCTAATTAATATCTTGGATATTGTTCTTGTGATTTTATTAATTTTAATTTCAATGAATATACAAAAACTTCTTCCAAACCGGACAATATTTAGAATTACCTTTGTTTACAATGTTAAAACTGGTACTGTTGCCTTGTTCATGTTATTTTTACATTAAATTTGGGTCTTCGTCACTTCCATACTTATTGCAGACGTTCTGTATTAAAGGATGTTTCTGGCATTTCCTATGCACTTCTTGTATTATTATTACTTCATCCCAATGACAAGAATAACAGTAGAGAGTATCATTAATTGATAGAACAAAACAACAATTCGCTGAAGGCATGTTTACAAAATGTCAAAACGAGCCAAAGACCAAAAAAAAAATGACAAGGACAGTTAAGCGCCTTATATGGAGACAAATACTATATTCATAAAAGGCTTTGGTTTTTATACAACTGCAAAAATTGAAAAAATTTTGGTCATATTATTGGTATTACGTTGGCGTGGTTGTTGTTGTCCCAAGACATTTGGTTTTCGCTCTCTAACTTGAGTAAAAGTAAATAGAAATCTATGAAATTTAAACACAAGGTTTATGACCATAAAAGAAAGGTTGGGATTGATTTTGGGTGTTTTGGTCCCAACAGTGTAGGAATTAGGGGCCAAAAAGGGCCCAAATAAGCATTTTCTTAGTTTTCCCACTAACACTTCAGAATAAGTAAACAGAAATCTATGAAATTTTAACATAATGTCTATGACTACAAAAGAAAGATTGGGATTGATTTTGGGAGTTTTAGTTCCAACAGTTTAGGAATTAAGGGCAAAAAACAGGTCCCAAAGAAGCATTTTTCTTGGTTTTTGCACAATAACTTTAGTATTAGTTTATAGAAATCTATGAAATTTCAACACAAGGTTTATGACCACAAAAGGAAGGTTTGGATTAATTTCAGGAGTTTTGGTCCCAATGAATTTTTGGGCAAAAGGGTCCAAAATTAAACTATTTTTTTGTTTGATTTCATCAAAAATTAATTATTGGGGTTCTTTAATATGCCAAATCTAACCGTGTATTCAGATTCTTAATTTTTATACAACCGCAAAATTTGAAAAATTTTTCGTCGTATATTGCTATCACGTTGGCGTCGGCGTCGGCGTCGTCGTCGTCCGAATACTTTTAGTTTTCGCACTCTAACTTTAGTAAAAGTGAATAGAAATCTATGAAATTTTAACACAAGGTTTATGACCACAAAAGGAAGGTTGGGATTGATTTTGGGAGTTTTAGTCCCAACCTTTTAGGAATTATGGGCCAAAAAGGGCCCAAATAAGCATTTTCTTGGTTTTCGCACTATAACTTTAGTTTAAGTATGATTTTGGGAGTTTTGGTTCCAACAGTTTAGGAATTAGGGGCCAAAAAAGGGCCCAAATAAGCATTATTCTTGGTTTTCGCACAATAACTTTAGTTTAAGTAAATAGAAATCAATGAAATTTAAACAAATGTTTATGACCACAAAAGGAAGGTTGGTATTGATTTTGGGAGTTTAGGTCCCAACAGTTTAGGAATTAGGGGCCAAAAAGGGACCCAAATATGCATTTTTTTTGGTTTTCGCACCATAACTTTAGTATAAGTAAATAGAAATCTATGAAATTTAAACACAAGGTTTATGACCATAAAAGGAAGGTTGGTATTGATTTTGGGAGTTTTGGTCCCAACAGTTTAGGAATAAAGGGCCCAAAGGGTCCAGATTTAAACTTTGTTTGATTTTATCAAAAATTGAATAATTGGGGTTCTTTGATATGCCGAATCTAACTGTGTATGTAGATTCTTAATTTTTGGTCCCGTTTTCAAATTGGTTTACATTAACGTCCAAAGGGTCCAAAATTAAACTAAGTTTGATTTTAACAAAAATTGAATTATTGGGCCTCTGTGATATGCTGAATCTAAACATGTACTTAGATTTTTGATTATGGGCCCAGTATTCAGCAATAGCAAGAAATCTTCAATTGCACAGTATTGTGCAATAGCAAGAAATCTTCAATTGCACAGTATTGTGCAATAGCAAATATTTTCAATTGCACAGTATTCCACAATAGCAAGAAATATCTAATTGCACAATATTGTGCAATAGCAAGAAATTCCAATTGGATTTCAATTGGAGTTATCTTTGTCCAGAATAGTAGTTGAATCAACTTAAATCATTGTTTTATACAATATACAATGTATATTCACTTTTACTACCAACTGATAGATTAAAACAATCTTTACCATTCAGTGATAACAAGCACTTTTTTTACATTTTAATATTTTATGATGTATTTAAATGAGTAGTTATTGTTGCAAACTTCATTAGAAATTTGAATTGAGATCAGTTTTGAAATAAGGGAAAGGGGGATGTGAAAAAAAAATTGGAGGGTCAATTTTTTTCATTTCAGATTTCATAAATAAAAAGAAAATTTCTTCAAACATTTTTTTGAGAGGATTAATATTCAACAGCATAGTGAATTGCTCAAAGGCAAACATTTTTTTTTAAGTTCATTAGACCACATTCATTCTGTGTCAGAAACCTATGCTGTGTCAACTATTTAATCACAATCCAAATTTAGAGCTGAATCCAGCTTGAATGTTGTGTCCATACTTGCCCCAACCGTTCAGGGTTCAACCTCTGCGGTCGTATAAAGCTGCGCCCTGCGGAGCATCTGGTTGGTCCTGTTTTCCAATTGGTCTACATTAAGGTCCAAAGGGTCCAATATTAATCTTAGCTTGATTTTAACAAAAATTGAATTCTTACAGTTCTTTGATATGTTGAATCTAAACATGTACTTAAATTTTTATACGACCACAAAAATTTTAATTTTTCGTCGTATATTGCTATCACTCTAACTTTAGTTTAAGTAAATAGAAATCTATGAAATTTAAACACAAGGTTAATGACCACTTAAGGAAGGTTGGGTTTGATTTTTGGAGTTTTGGTCCCAACAGTTTAGGAATAAGGGGCCCAAAGGGTCCAAAATTGAATAATTGGGGTTCTTTGACATGCCGAATCTAACTGTGTATGTAGATTCTTAATTTTTATACGCCCGTCGTCTTTCAGACGGGACGTATTATGGTATACCGTTGTCTGTCCGTCAGTCTGTCCGTCCGTCCGTCCGTCGTCCACACTTCGGACAATAACTCAAAAACACTTTCACCAATTTCCATGAAACTTAAGTGAATTGTTTATATCTATTGACGTAAGCTCCCTTTCGTTTTTTTTTTATTTCAGATTTTAAGTTTTGGATTTATGGTGCTTTATTCATAAAAAAAGGGGGGATTTTCAACACTTCAGACAATAACTCAAAAAGGCTTTCACCAATGTCCATGAAACTTTGGTGAATTGTTTATATTAATTGATGTAAGCTCCCTTTCAATTTTTATAAATTTCAGATTTTAAGTTTTGGATTTATGGGGCTTTATTCATAAAAAAAGGGGGATTTTCAACACTTCGGACAATAACTCAAAAAGGCTTTCACCAATGTCCATGAAATTTTGGTGAATTGTTTATATTTATTGATGTAAGCTCCCTTTCAATTTTTATAAATTTCAGATTTTAAGTTTTGGATTTATGGTGCTTTATTCATAAAAAAAGGGGGGATTTTCAACACTTCAGACAATAACTCAAAAAGGCTTTCACCAATGTCCATGAAACTTTGGTGAATTGTTTATATTAATTGATGTAAGCTCCCTTTCAATTTTTATAAATTTCAGATTTTATGTTTTGGATTTATGGGGCTTTATTCACAAAAAAGGGGGATTTTCAACACTTCGGACAATAACTCAAAAAGGCTTTCACCAATGTCCATGAAATTTTGGTGAATTGTTTATATTTATTGATGTAAGCTCCCTTTCAATTTTTATAAATTTCAGATTTTAAGTTTTGGATTTATGGGGCTTTATTCATAAAAAAAAGGGGGATTTTCAACACTTCGGACAATAACTCAAAAAGGCGTTCACCAATGTCCATGAAACTTTGGTGAATTGTTTATATCTATTGATGTAAGCTCCCTTTCAAGTTTTATTATTTCAGATTTTACATTTCCGTGTTATGAATTTCCATTTTCATAAATTTTAGATTTTACGTTTTCTTAAGTAATAAATTTTTATACTTAAAAAAGGGGGATTTTATGAAACTTTGGTGAATATATTAATGTAACATCCCTTTTGATTTGTATATATTTCTAGTTGATCATATGAATTCATTTAAAGCATAAAAGACAAGTTAAAAGAGCAACGGGCGTATCATGCGCTAAAGCGCAGCCCTTTATTGGTCCTGTTTTCAAATTGGTCCAAAGGGTCCAAAATTAAACTTAGTTTGATTTTGACAAAAATCGAATCCTTGGGGTTCTTTGATATGCTGAATTTAAAAATGTACTTAGATTTTTTATTATTGGCCCAATTTTCAAGTTGGTCCAAATCGGGTCCAAATTAAACTTTGTTTGATTTCATCAAAAATTGAATAATTGGGGTTCTTTGATATGCCAAATCTTACTGTGTATGTAGATTCTTAATTTTTAGTCCCGTTTTCAAATTGGTCTACATTAAAGTCCAAAGGGTCCAAAATTAAACTAAGTTTGATTTTAACAAAAATTGAATTCTTGAGCTTTTTTGATATGCTGAATCTAAACATGTACTTAGATTTTTGATTATGGGCCCAGTTTTCAAGTCGGTTCAAATCAGGATCCAAAATTATTAGCTCACCTTTCCAAAAGGAAATGTTAGCTTTTGCCATCACTTGTCGTCCGTCGTCGTCTGTCCGTCGTAAACTATTTCAAAGATCTTCTCCTCTGAAACTACTGAACCAATTCAAACCAAACTTAATCTGATTGATTCCTAGGGTATCTAGAATAAAGTTTGTGTTTTAATTCCCATTTCATCAAAAAAACATGGCCGCCATGGCTAAAAATAGAACATAGGGGTAAAATGCAGTTTTTAGCTTATAACTCAAAAACCAAAGCATTTAGAGCAAATCTGATATGGCATTAAATTGTTTATCAGGTCAAGATTTATCTGCCTTGAAATTTTCAGATGAATCGGACAACCCGTTGTTAGGTTGCTGCCCCTGAATTGGTAATTTTAAGGAAATTTTGCTGTTTTTGGTTATCATGAATATTATTATAGATAGAGATAAACTGTAAACAGCAAAAATGTTCAGCAAAGTAAGATTTACAAATAAGTCAACATGACCGAAATGGTCAGTTGACCCCTTCAGGAGTTATGGCCCTTTATAGTCAATTTTTAACCATTTTCCGTAAATCTTAGTTATCTTTTACAAAAATCTTCTCCTCTGAAACTACTGGGCCAAATTTAACCAAACCTGTTGTTGGGTTGCCGCCCCTGAATTGGTATTTTTAAGGAAATTTTGCTGTTTTTGGTTATTATCTTGAATATTATTATAGATGTAGATAAACTGTAAACAGCAATAATGTAATGCTTGGGGTATACAATGTTTTTTTATACTTTCATCATAAATTATATTATGAACACGAGACAAACGAGACATTTCAGTGTGTCCACTCTTGTTTTTGCTTTTGAAGAAGATATGACAGAATCGAAGAACCATTTATATAAATTGAAAACCCAAAATAATCATTGATGGAAGATTTAAGCAAAAAATTTAAGGTGAGCGATTCAGGCTCTTGAGAGCCTCTTGTTATATTAAGTATTGTGCAATAGCAAGAAATTTTCAATTGCACAGTATTCAGCAATAGCAAGAAATCTTCAATTGCACAGTATTGTGCAATAGCAAGAAATTTTCAATTGCACAGTATTGTGCAATAGCAAGAAATCTTCAATTGCACAGTATTGTGCAATAGCAAATATTTTCAATTGCACAATATTGTGCAATAGCAAGAAATTTTCAATTGATTGGAGTTATCTTTCTTTGTCCAGAATAATAATTGAATCAACTTAAATTATTGTTTTATACAATATAGAATGTATATTCACTTTTACTACCAACTAATAAATCTTTACCATTCAGTGATTACAAGCACTTTTTTTTACATTTTAATATTTTATGATGTATTTAAATGAGTAGTTATTGTTGCAAACTCCATTAGAAATTTGAATTGAGATCAGTTTTTGAATAAGGGAAAAGGGGATGTGAGAAAAGAAATTGGGGGGGGGGGGGTCAAATTTACAAGGATAGTTAAGTGCCTTTTATGGAGGCAAAAACTTATATTTATAAAAAGGCTTTGGGTGTTTTATAAACGAAATAATAGTAAGCTAAGCTAACTTAAAAGATTACTAGAACACACCAGCGAAATCGCGCGCATATACAGCTTGTGAATTGTTGTAGAATGATTTTTTGTAAAAAATATTATGTATGGAGAATTTCATAAAAGGTATCAAAAGCCCTCTCCCTTTTCCCAAAGTGAGATATTTGTTTCATTTCTGTTAAATTCAATTATTTTCGTGTTTCTGGATTCAGACCACAATTATTCTTCTCCTTTGCTACAATGCTTTTGTTAAAAGTCAAATCAAATAAAAAATTTGCACCGTTTCAAACATGAAATAAATGTAACTGCTTATATATAGACCACTATTAATCTAATAAAATATGCTTCTAGGACAATCCATCAGTGCCTTTTCTTTTAAGAGACTTACTAACATACCAATGGTAGGATATGAATCATGTATAAATGACTAAGA
The DNA here is from genome assembly GCF_965363235.1 of Mytilus galloprovincialis. Taxonomy (NCBI): domain Eukaryota; kingdom Metazoa; phylum Mollusca; class Bivalvia; order Mytilida; family Mytilidae; genus Mytilus; species Mytilus galloprovincialis. The sequence goes on along the minus strand of NC_134845.1, from coordinate 72,507,753 downwards.
CTGACTCAGGTTAATTTGAGGGGTGGTCGTGGGGGGGGGGGGGGGGTCCTGATCCCGAAATCCCGGGCTTTAAATCATGAAATCCCGAGATGCAGAATTTAAAGAAATTCATATCCCGAAATCGAAAAATATATTCCTGGATTCCGTAAGGATCAATCTCCAAATCCCGAGCTTAAAAACACCTGAATCAGGGACTTTCTATACTAACATAGAAAGTCCCTGACAGAATACAGAAAGTCTCTATATATTAAAAAAGTAGTATAATCGTAATTTACATGTAGATAAACGCCGAAAATAATTCTCCTCTCTAACGAGGTATAATAATTGTGGTTCTTGCGATCTAAAAACCATGATATGGAGAACGCTATGAATGGCTTATTTATTTTTCATTTTGTTATCTATCATACGATATGTTGTACTTGTGTCACATGTTTTACTTATTTTGATATATATGCAACTGGTATGACCCCTTAGATAGTAAACGTTAACCTTTCAAAGAAAACAGTAGACAGAATACAGCAAGTCTTTATATATTGAAGTAGTATTATCATATGTAGTGTACATGTAGATAAACGCGAAAAATAAATGTTCTCTATAAGGAGGTATAATAGTTGGGGTTCTTGCGATCTAAATACCATGATATTGAGAATGCTCTGATTGGCTTATTTATTTTTCATTTTTGTTATCTTTCATATGATTTGTTGTATTTGTGCATGTTTCAAACCGGAAGTCTTATCTATGACTAAAATTCAGTGTGATGACGGAATCATAACCGGACTCCTTTTTTGCCGTTTTTCTCCCAAAATAACTCAATCTGAATAAGGCCATAGTTATTATATTTTTAGTTTTACGAAATTTTTTGACAAAACCAATGGGTAGGAGGACGGAAAAAAATAAAAAAAAAAAACTGCTGCTGCTGCTGATTTTTTTTTAATACCAACCGTCAATATCAAATTATTTTTTTTTTATTTCACCAGGAGATTTTCTACTAGTGTAACAACTATTTTTTTTTCTTGACAAGGTTTGAATTGAAAATCAATGTGCAACAACTTACTAAATCACCAAGAGCATAAATTTAGATTCTTTCATGCAGTTATGAAATAAAATTTATTTTTTTTTGCATGAAAAACACTGGGTCGGAGGAGAAAAAAAAATTAAAAATCAACATTTTTAATTTTATTTTTTTTCCTATTTGGCAAAAATTAGGGTAGGAGGGTTCGTAAAACTAAAAATAAAAAAACTACGGCCTAATCATAAGAATGGATGACAAATGCGACTATGCATGTTACTTATAGGACACAGAGGCATGATGATTGATTTATTGTGGTAGGAAGAGAAGCGACACACAAAATGAGGTCTTCTCGTTTAATAGTGTAGATGATTAGAGAAAAAAGTTTGTCTGTACTAGCCAAATTTCAAATTTAAAGTTGTTTATAAAAAATATATCATGAATGATGGTTAATTATGTTTTTTAGCTCAAGTGAGCTTTTCTCATCACTTGGCGTCTGTCGTCGTTGACTTTTACAAAAATCTTCTCCTCAGAAACTATGGGGCCAAATTTAACCAAACTTCACCACAATCATCATTGGGGTATCTAGAATATTATTATAGATAGAAACAAACTGTAAACAGCAATAATGTACAGCAAAGTAAGACCTAAAAATAAGACAACATGACCAAATGGTCAATTGACCACTTACGGAGTTATTGCCCTTTATATTCAATTTTGAACAATTTTCATAAATTTTGTAAATTTTTGTAATTTTTACAAAACATTTTCCACTGTAACTACTGGGCCAAGTTCATTATAGATAGAGATAATTGTAAGCAGCAAGAATGTTCAGTAAAGTAACATCTACAAACACATCCCCATCACTAAAACACAATTTTGTCATGAAACCATCTGTGTTCTTTGTTTAATATGCACATAGACCAAGGTGAGTGACACAGGCTAGTTTGGGTAATCAGTTATACGACACGGTTCTATTATTACCATAGGAAAACACCCCAAAAATATAAAAGTGCTCCTATCATTGGAGGAACATTACACAGTTGTGTACACACACATGGCGGCACGAAACACAAATTATGACGATCGGAAATCCATTTGACGATATCTAAACATTTTGAAATGAAGTGAAAAATATCGTGCACCACATGGGCGCTTACATTGGTCACTATATACGCCATATCTGGTTGATAAACGCTATAGGTACAGAGCGCACGTCCTTCCGGATCACTGAGTATAGAATAAATAGGTATATCTGACTTTCATCATATTTGTTAATGTATCTTTGTTCATTTATATCTGCATATGACATGGGAGTAAATTAGAATATAAATCATAACCTGGTTAATGAGTTGACATACACTATACATTGTATTTTTTTTTTTACTTCAGAGTGTTTAAAGTGTGGCATATTATAACAAAAGATATAAAACTAAATTTAAGACAGTAAATCATTGATACTGGTTTTTTTTAAATGTGTAGTACTTGTATCAAAAAGCAATATATGTAAAGTTTAATATAATAATGTTGCTGCAACTAGAAAAAGATGTTTCTCAATTGCAGTAAGAATAATTTAGAATATTTTATATACCGAAGAAAGTTAAAAAAAATATTTCATAGGTTTGAGACTGTCACTTTGTAGGAATAGCCAGGAAACACTGGTACTTTTTATACTAACCATAAAGAATTTTAAGCATATAAAGGAATCACCAGTGTCTGTCTGTCTGTCTGTCTATTTGTTTGTTCTGATTTGTGTCTAGAACATTACTTTTGTTCCATTGAATATAGGTAAATCAAGCTTGATATATGCTGATGTATCATGAGTTTGGAACATGTCATATACCATAGTTAAGTTACTCTGATCTTGAACTCGACTCAAATTAAAGTAAATCCTTGTTCAACTGGGATCTTGCTCATAATTTTTGTACCATAAAACGTTTGTTAACCAACTTAGTATTTATTTGCATCATGTGTGTAATATATTAAAGTAAGGTCACTCTGACCATGACTTTTACTTTTGACCTGGCACTGTCTGTGTGGTAAAATATTGTCTCATTTATGTTCTGTGCATAATTTTGTACTGTAGCACTTATATCAACAAAACTTTGTATGCAGAAGCAATATACTTTCAGGTAACTCTGACCTTTTATCCCTAAAATAAAACATTGCTTGATTTGTGTTCAAATAACTTTGCATGTAGAAGCATCATATTGTCACTCTGCTCTATTGACTATTATAGTAAACCATGGTCTGATTTGTGTCCAGAAGTCGGTTTCACAAACAGACTTACTACTAAGATTGATCTTAAGTATACTGAATTGTTTATGACTTACAATCAATCTTAGTTGTACGTTTGTTTGTGAAACCGACCTCAATGCATAACTTTTGTTTTATAGAACTTCAGCTGATGTATCATGGAAGGGGGAGGGGGTTATATATCAAAATAAGGTCACTTTGACATTTGTTTGATTTGTATGCAGAAACCTTGTTTTGCCTGGTCAATTTGACTTTAGATCATTATGATAGTAAAACCTTGATTTTTAACCTTTTATACTGTAAACTACTGGTTGACTAATTTTGATATGCTGATGCATGATGCAATAGGACTTTCAAGTGTGATAGTAACAAGTACAATAATAAAATAGAACACCATGGAAAATTTAAAACAGAAAGCCTCTTCTCAAATAAAAAAAATAAAAAGCTTAAATAAAGGCAACAGTAGCACGGCTGGTAATCTACACATGCAGAACATTTGATTCTGCAATGAAAACCGTGAGAGGATTTTCCGGTTGTGCTTGAGTGGAGTAATTGTCACCGCTTCAAAAGGTATGCGCATTTCTAAATCGTAATTTTCTTATTCAACTGATCAAAATATTGAAAATCGGAGAATGCTATGCTGTGGTGAATACTTTAACGAAGAGATACATGTATCATTTACTATTGTACGTGGAGTTGAACTCCTACAAAATCAGTTGCCCCACGAGAAATTGCCTAAAAAAGTGACATATAAATTTTGAAATGGTTCTATTTACAGACCTACAAGTTCAAATTTACTTTTTATTCAGTCAAATGGTATGAATGTCGTATTGGGCGGCGTGTACACTGTCCGGTGTTCATAAACATCTCAGTAAATCTAAAAAAAAACGCATATTTTCATTATGTAATGCGTGAGGGGATCGGTTCTGATTGAGGACATCGTGAATGCGTGAGGGGACGTGAAATCATATCTTCATATCCAAGCTATAAGTCTTTGAAAATTGCATAAATGTGGTTAGATAGTTAATGAAAAAAACACATTTGTGTGCATAAAAAAAAAATTATGAGAAAGAAATTTTGAAAATAATTGTGGGACGATAGGTTTTATAATAATTATGTTTTACGGAAAGGAAAAAGAAAGTAGTGTGTCAACGATTTTGTTTCTTGCTAAAAATAAAAGTTAAAAAATTTCCTATCAACCTAGTATATATATTATTACGAAAGGAGTTATCGCCCCTTAAATTGCTTATTTTAAGAAAATTAATTGTGAAAACACAAATTTCGATATTTGTTTAAATATTTTATAATATATTCATACAACAAATCACCAAGTTTTCTGTATATGAAAAAACAGTCTAACCAATAAATTTCAAATATGTGCCTAATAAAGGCAACAGTAGTAAACCGCTTGTCGAGATTCATAAATCGATTGAGAGAAAAAAACAAATCCGGGTTACAAACTAGAACTGAGAAAAACACATAAAATATAAGAGGAGAACTATACGACACAACAGAAACACAACATGAAAATGTAACACACACAGAAACAGACTATATATATAATATAGCAATGGCCATTTTCCCGACTTGACGCAGGACATTTTAAGAAAAAATGGTGGGATGCACCGCTTGTTTTCTGGCATGCCAAACCTTCCGCTTTTATGGAAATGTTAAATATAACATTTAAATGACAACATTACATGAGAGGACTACAATACAAATAAATGAGAGCACATATAGGACAGAGAAAACATAGCTAACAAATGGTACCAGGTTTTAAAAAAAATATACGCCAGACGTGTGTTTCGTCCACACGAGACTATGAAAAAAGTTCGAATGCCAAAACAAGTACATTGAAGACCAAAAGTTCCAAAAAAGTTGTGCCTAATACGGGTAGGGTTATCTGCCTGGGATAAGAACATCCTTATTATTTATAATAATTCATACTTTTGCAACCAGTATTTTTTTATAAAATGACTATAAAATAGATAAACATGCTAAAATCGAAGTGGTGACTAATTTTAGGATAAAAACGGATACATAAAACAACCCAAAACAGCACATACAAATTCACAGTCGAGTTAACCAAAGCGATCAACTCACAAAGTGACGTCGCGTTTGAATTTCTAAAAAAATTTACGCCAAATAAGATAGACTTAAGATAGAATTCAAGATAAGATTTGTAGTATTGCTATAACATTTGATAATAGAAATGAAAATTACAATATTAATTTAATCAAATTGTGGTAGTAAACTAGACCGATTATTTGCCCAAATCCACGAATTTGGAGACATATTTTAATTGGTTAGACTGTTTATTCATATAAAGAAAACTGGGTGATTTATTGTTATTTCAAAATTCTATCTCATAATTTTTCTTTATGCACACAAATGTGATTTTTTCATGAACAATCTAACCATTTAAAGGCAACTTTCAATGACTCATATATATAGCTTGTATATAAAGATATGAGTTCACTTCCCCTCACGCATTCACGATGTCCTCAATCAGAACCGATCCCCTCACGCATGACATTATGAAAATATGAGGTTTTAAAATTTATTAAGATGTCTATCGACACCGATCAGCGTACACGCCGCCCAAAACGACATTCATACGCATTGGACGAAAAAAAAGTAAATTTGAACTTGTGGGTCTGTTAATAGAGACATTTCAAAATTTAGATGTCACTTTTTTAAGAATTTCTCATGGGGCAACTGATTTTATAGGAGTTCAACTCCAAGTAGAGCAATAAGAAATACATGTATGTCTTCGTTTAAGTATTCACCACAGCATAGTTTTCTTCGATTTAGAAATGCACATACCTTTTGAAGCGGTGACAATTACTCCACTCAAGCACAACCGGAAAATCCTCTCACGGTTTTTATTGCAGAACCAAATGTTCTGCGTGTGTAGATTACCAGCCGAGAGTAGTATACCGCTGTTCAAACCTCATAAATCTATAGACAAAAAACTAAATCGGGGTAACAAACTAAAACTGAGGGAAACACATTAAATATAAGAGGAGAACAACGACACAACATTAAAATGTAACACACACAGCAACGGACTAAGCATTAGACAAAATCTGATGAGAATAACCAATATAACATCAAAACCAAATACATGAACATTGTCTGATTGTGCTTTGTATGCATATCGACCATCATTAGATCAAGATGTGGTAAAAACCAAAATCATGTCATCACCTTTACCTTGACCGATCTGGTAGTTATTTGTGTTCCAGACTTTTTTCCCAAAATTAAATCAATGGCTGAAAGTAAAAACAAAGTCTACAAAATGTCATTGTCTCAAAACATAATTTAACAGCAAAATGCATACATCAGTCCTGATATGAGGGCAGCTTTAATATTGAAATTGTACACAGAGAAAAGATGTATGGGTAAATAATTTGATGATATAAAAAAAAAAATTCTTAACAAATTGAATTTTGGGGAAATAAACGTAATAAATACATGTTATTAACAGGGAAATTTTAATTTGGAAAGATAGAAACATACTAAAGTGCCAAAAGATTATGAAACTAATTCTCAAGAAATGTAAAGAAATGCCTCAAATGGCAAACAATTAAATCCAAGTTTGCATTTATCTTACTTGTAATAATCTTACATTGATTCATTCCTAACTTAATTATTTATTGCTTTATCACCACTGTCCTATTTGATTTTCTTGTATTTCCTTGTTTGATCTGAATTGGGTTATTTTCTTTCCCATAACAAAGCATGAACAGATATACATATAGGAAATATGGCCAGTGACTTTGTTATCTTGGAAACACTATTTTCTGGTTTGATATAAAATGATACTACAAAAACTAAAGTGTAGCATGTTACTGCTTAACTAATGAATTAACCTTTTCTTTTCTCTAAAGGATTCCATGAACAAGGTAAGATGACTAGTAACTGCTTAGTACTTAACTATCTCTATTTCCAGTCTGCTTAATACTAAACTATCTCTATTTCCAGTCACGCTTTGCACATATAACAACCTTTTATTGATTATTCTAATGAAATTTTTCAGGAACATTTTTTTTCAATGAGTAAAGACTAAACCATCCAATCCACAAGTGACAAGTTTTACTTGCTGGAATTCACGAATGTTTCATTAATACAATATAATCTTTAATAAAACATAACTTACCTCTAAAAGTCTGTTTCAATTAGATTTTATCCAAATCTAAATTGTACAAGTAGATCAATAATCTTCACTATGAATGTTTTTATTTGTATGAAGTCATTTTTTGCCATGATGATTTTAGCACTAAAATCATTCATCAATGTTCAGTGAATTTTATTTTGTTATTTGCCAATGAGACAACTATCCACAAAAGACCAAAATGACACAGACATTAACAACTATAGGTCACTGTACGGCCTTCAACAATGAGCAAAGCCCATACCTCATAGTCAGCTATAAAAGGCCCCGATAAGTTTATACTTTTTGACTGTCTCTAATCATTCTAATGTACAAGTTCTATGACAAAGATTTATATGTATTATAATAGCAATAAAATTCTACTTTGCAGGCACCCAAGAAAAAAATAATCATTACCTCCTCCCTCCCAAAACCTTTCCTCTTTAACCACCATACTTTAATTGGTCCTTTTTTGACTCAATGACTAATTTTATTTGTGCAATTCATAAACTCGTATATACAACATTTTTGTCTCTCTTCATCGTTAGAAAAGTGACACGGCTTTGGTCCAATAATGTTTTAATTTGTGATTAGGTCAGTTCATGGGGAACTATTAGTTGTTGGCATGCAGCTGTTTTAGAATTTGCATATCTCATTTCAAACCCCTCCGATGACTTTGAAACTTTTCTTGATTTACATGTAATAGTTCTTGATAAGTTCAGTTTAAGGGAAGTATTTGTAGTTAATCTCTATGATATTTGATATGCAGTTGTATTAACATTGGCATTTCTAATTTCCATGGAGATTATTTTGTCTGCCCCCTTTAGTCAAGACTTAATTTAACATGTTGAACTTGCCTTTATTTAATTTTAGTAATATGAAATATTGAAATAATAGTTACCTTTGACCATGTATATACGATTTTAGGCTGTAAGTTTTCTCAATTGAATTATTTGATATTTTCATGAGGGGCCTTTTTTCCCCTCATTTTGAGGTTGTACAGTTGCTCATAATTGCTTACATCCAATTCATTTGAACTTTGGTGAATAGTTTTCTAATTGGCAATCATACCACATCTCCTTCTTTTTATATAGACATGGTTGAAGTAAATTCTGTATTATTGTTACCTTTTTCATTCACTCTCGGTGAAGAATAAGATTGTTGTTGATCAGTCAGGATTCCCCACCTGATTTTTTCAATCATGAAAATTAAATCTATTGAAGCAATGACATGCTAAAAACCTATCAATTTATCCTGGGTTTCTTATTTACCAATTTGCTTGATTATGATTTTTACAGGACAGTTGTATTTTTAAAGACAATTAATTAACAGTATAATCTACTATTTACATGTACTATCATGGCCTTTTGTCAGATTAAAACTGTTGGCTGATTAGGTGTCAATGGTGAATTTCTAAAGTTAAAAAAATCACTAAAAATTTCTGTTTAAATATTTTGTGAAAAGGCAATTGCAGAGGTTGAGTACTAATAACCCTAGATATATGAGATAACAGAAACATTATTGTTTATGGTTCTGCACACAAAAGATCCACAAGTGAAGTCTATTGTCAATGGCTATCAGTTAAAAAAAATAGGGGAATAATAATTGTTAGTGAATAGGTCAAATGAGCTTCTGATCTCTTTGGTTCCTTCTTCCATCAGTTGTCAACTCCTTGTTTGAGTTTTTACCCTTGCTTTTACTAACTTCATGAACTGAAAATCTTGCAAAATCATCATTAGACTTATTCAACTTTATAGACATTTTACTATATTTACTATAAGTTCTGCCAGGCTATCTGCTAAATAACTACTGTATACAACACAATGAAGTGATTCATAAAAAAGAAAACTTCATACAAATCATATGCCTTTGGGCAACCAGCAATCCCTTCACAACCTGTTTACTTAAATCCTTTGTGCTAAAGAATAAACCAAAAAACACACTGCCTCATGATGACGTTAATGTATTACCCTAGATGAAAAGACAAGTTGACCTTTTAACCAGTCTGTGTGTGTAAAATTCCCCTGGTTAGTTGACATTTATATGCAGGGCACTCATCAGGTAGTTAAGATGTAGTGAGATGGTCTTAAAATTTTAACCAAACTCTAAAAAAGAATATGTTCTATGACAAATCAGTTCTATTCTTCCTATAAATAAGGTGTAAGTCTAGTACAATATGTGTTTATGGAAGTTTCAGTAAAATTTTGATTGACGCCTTGCAATGATTCATTATATGTTTCTGTAATGTAATTTAAACAAATTTTATTGTTCAAAATGGCAAATGGATTAGACACAAGTTTTACAATTAGTAACGTCTTCTGTACTGTTTCCTTGTAGAGTTGAACTTAGATGCTTTGGCTTAAAGGTAGTGCATGGTGGGGCAAAGGTAGCGCTTTGTATTTCTTTGCTGATGTAAATAGAATATTTTGTCCAACTTTATAAGTAAAACAACTATGTTCTGTCCACTCATGACAGTAGTAGAAATATTCTGTAGAGGAAGTAATGTAGAAGACAGGCCAATTATCGAAAGTTTCAGGAGGCACTTTAGAACTGTTGCTTGGTAAAACATGAATATTGGATGATTTTTCACCACCAGTTAAAGCTTCTTAAGAAGATTTCATAATGCTCTCTGTTGATGTCTGTCCCCTATGTATTTTATAAACAGCGATTATCTGTGATTTTAGCTAAAACAGTTGCCCAGGTACATTGGATAAAATGGTTTGTGTAGATTTCAGACAAGTTGCACTTCTTTTCAAGTATGTCATGATAATGCCAGGCATTTGTTCTTCCACAGGGATTTTATAATACCATGTCATTTCGTTTCTACGATATTTGTCACACACTTGATTTAATAATTATAAACTTTTCATAGGACTACACAAGACAATATTCAGAATTAGTTTTTAAATAAGATTCAACATAAATAAAAAGAAGTTGAATAATTTATAAATAGGATAAAGGAGTTTGTTGTATAATATTTTAAACCTTGTGGTAGTGTATGCTATTGAAGTATATACCAATAGATAGGAGGTATTATATTCAAGTAAACCAATGGAAGGGAGTATGATATTGAAGTATACCAATGGAAGGGGTATGATATATTGAAGTATACCAATGGATGGGGGTATTGTATTGAAGTATACCAATGGATGGGGGTATGGTATTGAAGTATCCCAATGGAAGGAGGGTATGGTATTGAAGTATACCAATGGAAGGGGTATGATATTGAAGTATACCAATGGATGGGGGTATTGTATTGAAGTATACCAATGGATGGGGGTATGGTATTGAAGTATACCAATGGAAGGAGGGTATGGTATTGAAGTATACCAATGGAAGGGGTATGATATTGAAGTATACCACTGGCAGGGGTCATGATGTTGAATTATACCAATGGAAGGGGTCATGATATTGAAGTATACCAATGGAAGGGGGTATGATATTGACGTATAACAATGGAAGGGGGTATGATATTGAAGTATACCAATGGAAGGGGGTATGCTATTGAAGTATACCAATGGAAGGGGGTATGCTATTGAAGTATACCAATGGAAGGGGGTATGATATTGAAGCATACCAATGGAAGGGGGTATGATATTGAAGTATACCACTGGCAGGGGTCATGATATTGAAGTATACCAATGGAAGGGGGTATGATATTGAAGCATACCAATTGAAGGGGTATGATATTGAAGTATACCACTGGCAGGGGTCATGATATTGAAGTATACCAATGGAAGGGGGTATGATATTGAAGTATACCAATGAAAGGGGTATGATATTGACGTATAACAATGGAAGGGGGTATGATATTGACGTATACCAATGGAAGAGGGTATGATATTGAAGCATACCAATGGAAGGGGGTATGCTATTGAAGTATACCAATGGAAGGGGTATGGTATTGAAGTAAACCAATGGAAGGGGGTATGATATTGAAGTATACCAATGGAAGGGGATATGGTATTGAAGTATACCAATGGAAGGGGTATGATATATTGAAGTAAACCAATGGAAGGGGGTATGATATTGAAGCATACCAATGGAAGGGGGTATGATATTGAAGTATACCAATGGAAGGGGATATGGTATTGAAGTATACAGATGGAAGGGGTATGATATTGAAGCATACCAATGGAAGGGGGTATGATATTGAAGTATACCAACGGAAGTATACCAATGGAAAGGGTATGATATTGAAGTATACCAATAGAAGGGAGTATGGTATTGAAGTATACCAATGGAAGGGGGTATGATATTGAAGTATACCAATGGAAGGAGGGTATGATATTGAAGTATACCAATGGAAGGAGGGTATGGTATTGAAGCATACCAATGGAAGGGAGTATGGTATTGAAGTATACCAATGGAAAGGGGTATGATGTTGAAGTACACCAATGGAAGGGGGTATACTGTATAGAAGTACATGTCAGAACTAGCATGTATTAACAGTATAATAATTTGCAAAGGTGGGTAATAAATACCGCCACAATCCCCAAATCACAGAGTTGGGGAGCCACCACCCGAGAAACCGGCGACATCCCATTAGTCCGACAACCATTATTCCGACAGCCCATTACTCCGACAGCCCATTATTCCGACAGCCTATTTACTCAATAACTAAATTACAAAATGTATAAACAAACAAATATTGTACAATAAAAGATTGAAATCATCAGCATATGAAATTCAAAATTTTTAATTTAAAAAATAATACCTATAAATATAAATCTGTTAAAGAATCAAGGGAGTACATGTAGGTGGGTGGGAAATTAAAAATCTTCACTTTTCTTGAGAAAACTAAAATGGCGTCCGCTTCAGTGCAATTGCAATTGCGAGAATGCTGGCTAATCTTAAACCCATGTGAAGAGATAACATGTGCCTAATCCTCATTGGTCAATTAAATATCATTAAACAATCGTATTAGTAATTAATCTTGACCCTGATCGTGAGATGACCCCACTGATCTTTGCCTGTAAGCAAAAACTACAGACGACCCCATTCAAATTTACAGTTTCATATTACTCTTGATAAGAATAATTTCCTGACAAAAATATTTTTATGTACCATAGAATGATTTTATTTAAGTCTTGTGATTTCAGGATAATGCTTAATTAAATTATTTTGATTTCAGGATAATGATTTCTTCACTCTGCCTGACAGCAGACGACACTCTTTACAAATGTTGACACCTACAGGAAGTAATGGGCATACACAATTTGGTAGCGTTCCTGACTTGAAGTTACTTGGAGCTATGAGTCTAGCTGAGTCCCCAATATCACCTAGTGATAGTATAAGCCTGCATGAAGAGAAAATAGCTGATACTGAGGTAGTAGTAGAATTCCTTCTAATGATATGTAGAATTTGAGATAAGTTTATTTATATGAGTATGTATTTGGTTTCTATTTATGTACAACTGACTGGGTATGAATTTATACTAGAGTAATATCTCAGCTAGCCTTGTAATTTGATTAGTTCCTTTGGCAGAGGATATTTTGCAAAAAAACTCCTAAGCAATCTTATTTTTCTGTGAAACTATTCTCTTTCAAGTGAATAATTTTATTTTTATATCCCATGCAACTTCCCACACACAAACGAATAAAAGTTTAATGAGGATGTAAAATGTATATGTGCATATCCACAGGATTTTTCTTCCATTTGACTTATGTAGGAGTTAGTCCATGAATCTGGTGAGATTTTGATATTCCAGTGGCAATGTTGGAGCTTGGGATATGTGAATGTGCTCATAAAGGTTCTTTAATTGTATTATCTCAAGTTTGCTTTTATGAATTTTGTTAAATAATCTCAAAGCAACCTTACATAGAAATAGGAAAATGTGGTGTGAGTGCCAATGAGACAACTCTCCATCCAAATAACAATTTATAAAAGTAAACCATTATAGGTCAATGTACAGCCTTCAACATGGAGCCTTGGCTCAAACCAAACAACAAGCTATAAACATGACAAAGGGCCCATCTGTAAATATAAAAAAGAAGATGTGGTGTGATTGCCAATGAGAAAACTCTCCACAGGAGACCAAATGACACAGAAATTAACAACTGTAGGTTACTGAATGCCCTTCAACAATGACCAAAGTCTATTATTAATCAGTTAGCATCCGATATCTAAAGGATTTAGTATTAAGATATCATAAAAAGTAAGAGAAAAACATGACCTTGTGCAATGCTAAGGTATCTTAGGATTGTAGAGCCATGAATATACATATGTATAGAACAACAACGTTTAGTTTGCTTTTAATTTACTGATAACAAAATGTTATTTTACTTAATTTACTTATATCAATTAAAACAATATTCAAAGATATAATTAGTGTTAAAATGATAACCTTTTAGAATAAGTTTTTTTTTAAAGGATTGATAAGTTTACAAAGATCATTTCTGGATTTCTGGGCACAGTATAAAACAACATTTCTGTAAAATTTAGGATTTGATTCCCGTTTGTAATAAGTTTTCTACAAGTACAACCAAACTTCAAAACCAAATCTTTATAAGTAAGGAAGAATTTAGTAAAGGTTTTAAGTAATTTTTTACATGTATGCTCCAAATAAATAGGGCCTATAATGCAGGGTGAATTAATTTTTTACAAGGTGGATGGTGTCACTTTTATCATTTTTGAGTTATGCCCCTTTATGAAAATAAAAATTGCTAAATTTTTCGTTTCTGTTCTCTAACTTAAGTCCGCCTCAACCAAATGTTATAAGACTCATACACAATACTTATTACCACAAAACTCAGATTTTGGTAGCGTCACTTCAGTGGTGACCCTTTATAGCTTTAAATGATATGCAAACGGCGACATCATCTGTCGCCCATAGGCACATTCCCAATTTATTTTGTAAAGCTAACATCCCATAAAATATGAAAATATTTATATCTTTATATTATTGATTAAGCTGCCAGAAGAGGATGGGATGCCCAAGTTGCCATTGGTTACTTCCATTACAATCAAGTCACCAAGACTGGAGGAAAGCAGACGATCAAGTGTGTCCTCTTGTTCTACGTAAGTTTATGTCTAGTTCTTTATTATTATACGACTGCAAATGATCATGAAATATATACCTAATACAGTAACTAGAAACCCTCACATGAGAAACTGCTTGTAGAAACAATTCCATACATAGCTCTTCAATTTTGTAATTGGTTTGAATTAAGTGTCACTGATGAGTCTTATTGTATATGAAAATAATATCTGGCGTACAAAGTTGTAAGCCTGGTATCTTTAATGTGTTTTTCAAACAGTGGGTCAATGCAACTATGTCCCTCTGTTTGTCTGTCTTCAACATGTCGGACATTTCATCCCTGAGGGTTTAATCAGACCAGTAGACTGTACTTTTGTATTTACATGAAATATCATTGATATGTTTGAATTTGCCTAACCATTAATTTTAACTGATGATTGAGTTCAGGAAAAAAAGTCGGACTTTTACTTAAAAACTCTTTAACTAATTTGCATCAAACTTTGATAATCTTTAAGATAATCTCCCTTAATTTTAATAAATATCTGAAATGAAATTGAGAAGTTATTAAAACTTTAGAAAATGCCACAAGCTTATTGATGTTTTTTCATTTGATGGTACTGACTGCTGCAACAATGACATCAACAATTGTTAAGTTTTCTGCTAAAGTTAGTTTGATATGAACTACTTGTGATGTATCAGTTGTATAAGCTTTAGCATATCTCATTTCCATTCAGAATATTTGGGCTTGTCAATAGAGGTATTGATTTTGAAACTTGCTTAGTTAATACATGTATAAGTATGTGATAAGATCAGTTTAACTGCTAATGTGAGCTAGGTCAATGATATTTGGTATGCAAATTTATTGACATCTGTAAGTATCATTTCCATGGAGATTATATAGCTCCACCTGTTCTTCATATCTCATTAACTTTGAAACTTTTACATAGTTTAAAAGTTAATGTTTGTGTTTAGGTTTTTTTGTTTTGTGTTTAAAAGGAAAGACTTATAATAAGTCAATGATATTTGGTATCTATGTATTAGCATTGGCACATGTCATTTACATAGATATTGATTATTTGCCTAACTTATGTAAATGTTAAAGTATTGCTATTTTGATTTCAACATTTGCATAATCAAAATTTAAAAAAAGCAAGACATATCTCTGTGATAACAGTTTATTATCTTCCATCACTGTATTGGATACCTAAACTTCATAAGTGTCCTTACAAATATCGGTATATTGTGTTAATTGACTATAAACGACTGAAACGTTCTTTGTCACTGTAAATACAAAGATACATACAAATAGAACTAAAGACTATATAGACTAACAGTGGCGTAGCTAGGTATTCAGCCAACTGTAGACACCAATGTTAAGTTACAGAACAAGTTTAAGTTTGGTTTCACTCTGCTAATTTTTACTGAAATGATGGGCTTTGGACATTGATAAATTGTTGAAAATCACAGTTGTACAGAGTTTTTTCTAAACGCTTTCAGATATTGGGATGATTTTTAGCATGTGAGTTAACCATGATGAGTTACAGATCCAGTCTTTCTTTGGTTCCACTTTTTTTGACAAAATTAAGGGTTAAAACTTCAAAAATTATTGAAAATCACAGTTATGAAGACTTTTTTTCTATAAGACTCCAGATTTTGAGCTGAATTTTGATATGTGAGAGTACCATCATGTTTGTGTCCACATGTGTTATTGAAATTACAAATTTTTCAAATTTTTGAGACGGGACCATCCATGTCGCTTTGACACATCTAGTCTTAGATTGCCATGTAACTGGATTAATTTTCTCATTTTCTCCTAGTAGCATAATTACAAACCCTCCTTGACTTCCCCCATCAGAAAGATTACAAAAAGAAGCATCAGTATATAATAAAAGTTCTACATGTTCTCCAAGTTCCTTGAAATAAAAAGACACTGTATCATTTCTAACTTTCCTTAAAAGCTTGTTCACTCTTTTGAAGTCTTCAATAGTACTTATTTTTAACTTTGATGCTATCATAGGGATGTCAAAAGCAATATCAGGAAGAGTTTGTTTTGCAAGCCACAACAGTTGTCCAACTTTTGATCTACCGTAAGAACAGTTTGTTCGACTGATGAAAGCTGAGAATCATATTGCCTTTTTCTATCAATTGAGACTGTCTTTAAACACTTCGACATTATCTGTCTGACTCAATATTATTTTATCATCTGCATGACTCAGACCCAGTCCTAAATATTTGAACGATTCTGAAGCTTCTTTTCCGACACTGAATTTCTCTCTTATTTTCGACATAATCTCAGTTTCAAACAAATTGGTTCCTGCCAACAAAAAATCATCAACATGAACTGCAAGAACACCTGCCAGACCATTTAAATCATACCAGTAAAATACTGCTGGATCAACTTTAGATTCAGTACCATCACATTCATTTAGGGTTTTCTTAACCTTTTCATACCATTTCTCTGAAAGCCAGAGTTTTCCATTAGCATTAGCTTCTTTAGGTGGACGAAGATAAACTTTTCTTTGCGTTTTCTCCCCTTGCAGAAAGACGGTTTTAATGTCTATTGAATTGATGGACCATTTCTTTTGCATTATGATTGAAAGAATGAGTCTAAGAGATTATTTGTCACATGTAGGAGAGTTCTTCTCTATTTCATCCAAACAATCTTCTTCAAAACCTTTTGCAACAAGTCTTGCTTTCCTGTGTATTTCATTATCAGTTTCTTTTATAGTATATACCCATGTAGTGGATACATATGACTGACCATAGTCTTCAACTTCTTGATAAACATGATGTCTCTTCCAATTTTCAAGTTTAGCTTCACGAGCATCACAAAAGTCAATCTCATTGAATAAATATTCTACATTGTACCAATTCTTTTTACTTGGTGATGCTTTACCAGCTCTACTCAGAACAACTCCTTCTCGTGGAGTAGTCAGAGTATCATCACCTGGCATTTTAAAATTCACTTTTTGGTCCTTTTTTAAAAGTAATGCTTTATTACACTTAGAATTAACCTACTGTGTACTACAGAAGTTACTTGCTCATTCCTCTGTTCACTCACTGGAGTATCTTCATGATTATCATTATTAAGCTCCGAGTCACCTCCTGATCGACTTTCCTCATAAGATTCATACCCTTGATTCACAGGATTATCACTGTCTAGTTCAGAGTAACCTGCCGGACTTCCTTATTCAGATTCATGTCCTACTTCATTGTCACTTTCACCTTGTTCATTGTCTGACTGATTGTTGGCATGTGAGTTTTCCTCTTCATCACTATCATAATAAAGGACTTCATGCTCAGCCTTATTCTTGTTCAAGTTCGGAGTTTTTAGACCTTCTTTCAACGTTTCCCTCTTTTCCTGTTGTTTGTTTTTTTTTTTGTTCATCAATATCTCTTGTAACAATCCTACATTCATGCACTCTTACATTAGTTCTTCCATATCTTATAAATAAACAACAACATTGTCCTGTCCAATAATTGTACCAGGTCCTTTCCATTGATTGTCTCTAAGAAAGTATACTTTATCTCCATTTTTGAATTTCTCACCTGAGGGACGAACCTGCTTTTGAAGAGCATGCCTAATTTTCTCTGAGGATTCTGATGCTACAAATGCTTTCCTTGCCTCGTGAAGACCAACTAAGTGTTTTCCCATTGTTTTACTCATTGTTTCTCCTTCAAGAGCTAGAGGTTTATTGACTAGTGTTGATGGCAGGTTATGATTTCTTCCAAACACAATTTGATAAGGACTGTAACCATAAAAATTTACAAGACTATTTTTGGCATTCACAGCCCAGCTAAGGCCAAAAAAAAATATTGTTTGTTTACCCCCTGAAGAATCTTTCAGCCCATTGAGTGCACCTTGATTGGCTTTGTCTTTTACATATGTTCCTGTTGAAATTTTCAGATGAATCAGACAACCTGTTGTTGGGTTACTGCCCCTGAGTTGGTAATTTTAAAGAAATTTTGCTGTTTTTGGTTATTATCTTGAATATTATTATAGATAGAGATAAACTGTAAACAGTAATAATGTTCAGCAAAGTAAGATTTACAAATAAGTCAACATGACGGAAATGGTCAGTTGACCCCTTTAGGAGTTATTGCCCTTTATAGTCAATTTTTAACCATTTTTGGTAAATCTTAGTAATCTTTTACAAAAATCTTCTCCTCTGAAACTACTGGGCCAAATACTTCCAAACTTTAATTGAATGTTCCTTAGGGTATCTAGTTTGTAAATTATATCCGAAGTTATGATCTATCAACAAACATGGTCGCCATTGCTAAAAATAGAACATAGGGGTCAAATGCAGTTTTTGGCTTATAACTCAAAAACCAAAGCATTTAGAGCAAATCTGACAGGGGTAACATTGTTTATCAGGTCAAGATCTATCTGCCCTGAAATTTTCAGATGAATCAGACAACCTGTTGTTGGGTTACTGCCCCTGAGTTGGTAATTTTAAAGAAATTTTGCTGTTTTTGGTTATTATCTTGAATATTATTATAGATAGAGATAAACTGTAAACAGCAATAATGTTCAGCAAAGTAAGATTTACAAATAAGTCAACATGACGGAAATGGTCAGTTGACCCCTTTAGGAGTTATTGCCCTTTATAGTCAATTTTTAACCATTTTTGGTAAATCTTAGTAATCTTTTACAAAAATCTTCTCCTCTGAAACTACTGGGCCAAATACTTCCAAACTTTAACTGAATGTTCCTTAGGGTATCTAGTTTGTACATTGTATCCGAAGTTATGATCTATCAACAAACATGGTCGCCATTGCTAAAAATAGAACATAGGGGTCAAATGCAGTTTTTGGCTTATAACTCAAAAACCAAAGCATTTAGAGCAAATCTGACGTGGGTAATATTGTTTATCAGGTCAAGATCTATCTGCCCTGAAATTTTCAGATGAATCAGACAACCTGTTGTTGGGTTGCTGCCCCTGAATTGATAGTTTTAAGGAAATTTTGCTGTTTTTGTTTATTATCTTGAATATAATTATAGATAGAAATAAACTGTAAACAGCAATAATGTTCAGCAAAGTAAGATCTTCAATTAAGTCAATTTGACCAAAATTGTCAATTGACCCCTTAAGGAGTTATTGCCCTTTAAAGACTTTTTTCACAATTTGTTCATCATGTTGACTTACTTTAAAAAATCTTCTCCTTTGAAACTGTTGTATCAATTTCAGCCAAACTTAGGCTAAATGAGTTTCAGAGTATCTAGTATAAATTTTATATTTTATTTTCTTGTATGTCAAGAAACATAGCTCCTATGGCTAAAATAGAACCTAGGAGAAAATAATTTTTTTTTTGGCTTTTGAAGAAAATAGGAAGATCCAAAAAACATTTAAATAAATTGAAAAGCCAAAATAATCATTGATGAGAGATTTAACCAAAAGAATTAAGGTGAGCGATTCAGGCTCTTGAGAGCCTCTTGTTCATTGAATTTTAATTCCCAAGTGATTAACATACATGTATCTTTTTGTGATCGTATAATTGATGATCAAGGTATGAATTGGTGAAGAAAGGAATTGTTTTGTTGTGAGTTATGCATCAAATTAGACTTGAAATAAGTTTGATTTTTTAACTAAAAAAAACACTTGCTATCAATAAGCATTGTTATCACAAGTAGAATGTGCGCTTTTGTAGATTTCATTACATTAAATGAATAGGAAAATAAGGAGGGTCCTGTATACTTTTTAGCTCACCTGGTCTGCCGTCCGTCGTCGTCGTCGTCGTTGTTAACTTTTTACATTTTGAACTTCTTCTAAAAAACTACTGAATGGAATGAAACCAAACATGGCATGAATGTTCCTTATGAGGTGCTGACCAAGTGTTGTTACTTTGTAACCGATCCATCATCCAAGATGGCCGCTAGCGTGGGACTTAGTTTAACATAGGACCCTATGGGAAATGCATACAAATGACTTCTTTTAGAGAACCACTGAATAGAATGAAACCAAACATGGCATGAATGTTCCTTATGAGGTGCTGACCAAGTGTTGTTACTTTGTAGCCGATCCATCATCCAAGATGGCCAACAGCGGGGGACTTAGTTTAACATAGGACCCTATGGGAAATGCATACAAATGACTTCTTTTAGAGAACCACTGAATGGAACGAAACCAAACATTGCACAAATGTTCCTTATGAGGTTCTGACCAAGTGTTGTTACTTTGAAGCCGATCCATTATCCAAGATGGCCGCCAGCGGGGGACTTAGTTTAACATAGGACCCTATGGGAAATTCATACAAGTTTCTTCTTATAGAGAACCACTTAATGGAATGAACCAAACATAGCATAAATGTTCCTTATGAGATGCTGATCAAGTGTTGTTACTTTAAAGCGGATCCATCATCCAAGATGGCCGCCAGTGGGGGACTTAGTGTACCATAGGACCCTATGGGAAATACATACAAATGCCTTCTTTTAGTGATCCACTGAATTGAATGAAATCAATAGCATGAATGTCCTTTCCTTATGAGGTGCTGGCCAAGTGTTGTTACTTTTAGCCAAATTTCATTTTTTTTTTATATGATTTCAAAAACCCAAGTAGAATCAGGTGAGCAATACAGGCTTTTGAGAGCCTCTAGTTTTTTTTAACACCAGAAAACTGGGGTGTACACTGAATAAGAATACAGGGAATGACTTGAGCCTTCCTGTTAGAAAGTATATAAAACCATATCAAGGAATAAAATAAAATAATTTGTCTACCTACCTACCCATATCCTAACAACCTCAGTCAGGTGAGGGGAAACAAATTATTTTTTATGTTGGCAATGTGGACTAGTCTATTTACAAAACTTTTACCTCGATTTACACAAAATGTATGTTTTTTTTTCTTATGTTCAATGTATATGTTTTACAAGTTGTAATTTTGTACAAATTATAATTTGTACAGACTTTTTGTACAAATTACAATTTGTACAGACTTTTTGTACAAATTATAATTTGTACAGATTTTTTGTACAAATTATCAATGTTTAAGGAACCCCTTAACACAAATGGATTATGCAAGCACACAGTTTTTTGTTTCGTAAATTTCTGTCATATTTTCACAACTACATGCTACAGTTTTTTATGTTTAAATGTATAAATTACGTTTAATACTGAACATTGATACAAAAACATTATAAAAATACAAAAAGACTTTTTATATAGTTATGTTTTTAGTATGAGGAGAAAAATAATATTACAACCTAAACAATTAAATCAGGTGTCTTTATTTCAAGTTTGAGGGCAAAGCAAAATAGCACTAAATGATAGGTTGAATTTGAATTTAAAACATTAAACTGATACATTTTAGAAGATAAACCTTTATCACCTAAATAAGCGTAAAACTTGTACAAAACCCTGTACAAATTATGATTTGTACAAACTTACATCTTGTACACAACATATACATGTATATATTTTAAATTATGCTATAGTTCCTTAACTTTCTATCCAGGTGTATAAACGAATGGTCGTAAATTTTTTATGCCCCATTTATGGGCATTATGTTTTCTGGTCTGTGCTTCCGTTCGTCCGTCTGTTCGTTCGTCCGTTCGTTCGTCCGTTCGTCCGTCTGTCCCGCTTCAGGTTAAAGTTTTTGGTCGAGGTAGTTTTTGATGAAGTTGAAGTCCAATCAACTTGAAACTTAGTATACATGTGCCCTATGATATGATCTTTCTAATTTAAATGCCAAATTAGAGTTTTGACCCCAATTTTACGGTTCACTGAACATAGAAAATGATAGTGCAAATTTCAGGTTAAAGTTTTTGGCTTCAGGTTAAAGTTTTTGGTCAAGGTAGTTTTTGATGAAGTTGAAGTCCAATCAACTTGAAACTTAGTATACATGTGCCCTATGATATGATCTTTCTAATTTAAATGCCAAATTAGAGTTTTGACCCCAATTTTACGGTTCACTGAACATAGAAAATGATAGTGCAAATTTCAGGTTAAAGTTTTTGGCTTCAGGTTAAAGTTTTTGGTCAAGGTAGTTTTTGATGAAGTTGAAGTCCAATCAACTTGAAACTTAGTATACATGTGCCCTATGATATGATCTTTCTAATTTAAATGCCAAATTAGAGTTTTGACCCCAATTTTACGGTTCACTGAACATAGAAAATGATAGTGCAAATTTCAGGTTAAAGTTTTTGGTCAAGGTAGTTTTTGATAAAGTAGAAGTCCAATCAACTTGAAACTTAGTATACATGTTCCCTTTGATAAGATCATTCTAATTTTAATGCCAAATTAGAGAATTTATTCCAATTTCACAGTCCTTTAAACATAGAAAATGATAGTGTGAGTGGGGCATCCGTGTACTGTGGACACATTCTTGTTTAAATCAATATTTCTGGTATGTTCCAATCTGTCCTTCACTATTGACAACGAGTATATATTACATTTTCCCAAATTTACACTTGGAAAAAATATGTCAATAGATTTTTATTATCACTGAACTAGTTAGGGCCCTGCCGACGGCGGGTCGCCCTATAGTGATCAGTCTGTCCGTCCGTCTGTCCGTCCGTCCGTCCGTCCGTCTGTCCGTCCGTCCGTCCGTCCGTCCGTCCGTAACACTTTCGTGTCCGCTCCATATCTAGAGAACCGTTATGATTTCATACTTAATACTTAACATGATTATTAACCAACACCAGAGGGTGTGTCATGTTGTATGTACAACTTCCTAGGTCAAAGGTCAAGGTCAAAAACTTTGGTTTCAGTTGACAACCCCGTGTCCTGTGGTGAAGATCGTGTCCGCTCCATATCTAGATAACCATTATGATTTCAAAATTTATACTTGACATCCATTTTAACAACCACCAGAGGGTGTGTCATGATGTATGTACAACTTCCTAGGTCAAAGGTCAAGGTCAAAAACTTTGGTTTCGAGTTGACAATCCTGTGTCCTGTGGTGAAGATCGTGTCCGCTCCATATCTAGATAATCGTTATGATTTCAAAGTATATACTTGTCATACATTTTAACCACCACCAGAGGGCGTGTCATGATGTATGTACAACTTCCTAGGTCAAAGGTCAACGTCAAAAAAACTTTGGTTTCAGTTGACAACCCTGTGTCCTGTGGTGAAGATTGTGTCCGCTCTATATCTTGAAAACCGTTATGATTTCAAATATTATACTTGAAATCTATTTTAACCAACACCAGAGGGTGTGTCATGATATATGTACCACTTCCTAGGTCAAAGGTCTGTCTGTCTGTTGGTCTGTCCATCGCTAACAAATTTGATCCACATTATATTTTGAGAGGACAGCTGTTATTATTTCATACTTTATACCTTTTTATTTCAACTTAACATATATTAACCAACACAAGAGAATGTGTTATAATGTATGCATCCTAGGTCTAAGATCAGTCTGTCGGTCTGTCCATCTGTTCGTTGTTCTTAACAAATTGTGTCCGCTCTACCTCTCGAGAACCATTAATATTTCATACTTTATACTTGGTGGGTCATAATATATTGAAGGCATAATTCTAAAAATATGTGACAAATATCAATTGGGCAGCACCTTTAAACATATAGTTCAAACATCAATCCATATATCCAGAAGTCACTTTAGAGTAGTAATCAATGAGTTCACATCATGCAGTCATATCACTATTATACTATGAAAGTAAGATGAGAATATTTATCAGTTTTAACTTAAAATCTTAGATCAAAATCACACATGAGACTATGTAATAACTTCAAATAATGCTTCATATCAGATTATCCATACAACTTATTTACCCCCACGTTATTGACAGCGGGGCCCACAGAGATGGCTCCCATCTCAATGATATCTAGTATATATTTGTTTAGGGGCCAGTTGAAGGACGCCTCCCGGTGCGGGAATTTCTCGCTACATTGAAGAACTGTTGGTGACCTTCTGCTGTTGTTTTTTTCTATGGTCGGGTTGTTGTCTCTTTGGCACATTCCCCATTTCCATTCTCAATTTTATATTTTATACGACCGCAAAAAAAAATTTTTGCGCCCTATAATGGTATCATTTTGTTGTCTGCGTCGTTGTCGTCCGAAGACACATTTAGTATCCAGATAATAACTTTTGTTTTAGTGAATGGATCTCTATAAATTTTTACCAAAAGGTTCAATACCACTAAAGTTGGGATTGATTATGGGGGTAATGGTCCCAATAGTTTAGGAATAAGGGACCAAAAAGGGGGACCAAAATAAGCATTTTTGTAGTTTTCAAACAATAACTTGTGTTAAAGTGTATGAATCTCTCTGAAATTATACCACAAGTTTCCATACCATGAAGGGATGGTTAGTATTGACTTTGGGGGGCTATTGCTCAAAATAATTTGGAATAAGGGGCAAAAGGGCCAAAAAAGGGGAAAAACTAGGTTTTTCTGGTCAATGGACAATTTAAACAATTTAAAAGCAGTGTAAGGGAGGTAGTTCAAAATCATTTACATACAACATTGGACATGTTCAGATAGCACTACTTGTAAATTATGTATAAAGAAATGTCAGGTTTTGGACTAATTGCAAAAAAAGAGGGGTGGAAGTAGTTTTCAATTATTTTTTCAAAATTTCTCAAATTCCAAATCTTTTAAAAGTTTGAAGAAGAATTTATCTTTAATTGCACAATATTGCACAATAGATTTGTAAGATCTTGACATTTGTTTTGTTTAAAAAAACTAATATTATGTCAAAAATTTGATCACAACCCAAATTCAGAGCTGTATCAAGGTTGAATGTTGTGACCATACTTGCCCCAACTGTGCAGAGTTCAACCTCTGCAGTCATATAAAGCTGCGCCCTGCGGAGCACCTGGTTATTTCTTCAAATCTTTTTTTTTTTTTTTGTATTATTTATATTTTTATAAATAATATTCTTTACACCAGAAATGTTATTTATGAGCAAGCGTACAAGTTTAGTAATGACAAGTATATTATATCACTTTCGGACACGCAAGACAGAGATGTATATTATACACCTGATAGTTCAAAATGGAAAGTTATAAGTTATCGGCCGTGTACACTGATCAATACCCTCAGAAGTGAAACGATGCATGAATTTGCAAGCCCGACAGGAAATTGCTTGAATACCTGGATGTGTCACCTCACACCCCTCACAATACCTTTAGGAGTAATACCTTTAGCCATGCTGGTGATCAGATGAGGGAAGATCAGAATTTATTTGAATAAAGTTTATTACATAAAAGAATTATGAACAAATAAGATTTCCAAAAACATTTTTCACGGAACACTTATTTATGATTTGAACTTTAAATCAAGAGTTCCAAATGATGAAGTTGAAATTATCTCTTCGTAAATTTTACGGACGCTATCACAAGTTGGTTGACCATTATGGAATAACAGTTTCACAAATGAATTCTGATATGTTCCTTACGTCATAACTACAATCCACTTCTCTTTCATAATTTTGACTTACCGAATTAGACTATTTACCGGATTTGTTATCTCATAAGCAACAGGACGGGTGCCACATGTAAAGCAGGATCTGCTTACCCTTCCGTAGCACCTGAGATCGCCCCTAGTTTTGGTGGGGTTCGTGTTGTTTATTCTTTAGTTTTCTATGTTGTGTCATGTGTACTATTGTTTGTCATTTTCATTTTTAGCCATCAGCTTTGTCAGTTTATTTTTAATTTATGAGTTTGACTGTCCCTCTGGTAATTTCTTTCGTCCCTCTTTTATTAAAACTTAGATTTAATTTTTTTTTTATATGAATTAAACGGGATTTTTCTCAACATTGCAAAAATCTAAAATGACAAAATCTCAATAATAAATGCATGCAATAATTTCTGAATTTACAGTAGATAAAGTAGTGATTTGATCCACTTGAAAAAAGTCAAACATGAGTATGTCTAAAGCTGTCAAACTGAAATAATTGTTTATATTTTGAGTTAGAGCTCTTAGACTTTTCTATAATTTTGATATAATTTGAACACTGTAAAAATCTTATTGAGATAGAGCAGGTGCCAATTTTTAATAAGTTTAAACTATTAGAAGTTCAGGGCATATACATGTTGAAAGTATGCTGCATAGCCCTATATTTTTACCTTTGAATAAAATAGTAGTGTATATCAACTATCTGTTCTGAGATATAATTTTTCACAAAAACTTCACAATAAAAGTGGCAGAGTTTTAGACGCAAAAAAGTTACTATGGGAAATTGCATTGTCTATATTTACTGAATTGCAACCTATAAAACATTTACTATGAAATAACTGTTCTTGAGCCATTTATAAAGTGAGATAGTAGTCTCTCAAGGAATACTTAATGAGAAAATGTTGCTTTCATTATTATTTTCAGACACAGTATAGCTAGCTCAGACAGTGACATGGAACAGGTTGAGCTAAGTTCCAGTGCAACATCACCAGGGTTTTCACAGATTCACTCAACCTTCATGTACCTCACCATTCAGACAGATGAAGTGGAAGAAACATGGAAGTCACATGTTGCCAAGGTCATGTCTGAGTCTTCTGCCCTGCTAACTCTTAATACAACTCATATCTTCCCTAAACTATATAAGGTTAGTGTCAATACTCATCACACTATTATAATTGTTGAAATGAATTTAGTGAAATTAGGGTTATGATTAAAAGATAGTAAATATCCAAAATCATGTATCTTTTTTACCTTGGAATTTCAAAACACCCAGAATTATTATAAAACTATCAAATGCCATCTTTCAGGTGTTTATAGTTGGTCTGTAAACCATAAGTACATGTATTATATTTTTGAATGGTGTCTCAAATATTTGCATTAAGGCATCAAACAGTCAAACTTCTTGAACTTCGTGCAAAATACTGCTGAAGTATAAAAAAGAAGATTTGGTACTATTGCCAATGAGACAACTCTCTACAAGAGACCAAATTGACACAGAAATTTACAACTATAGGTCACTGTATGGCCTTCAACAATGAACAAAGCCTATACTGCATAGTCAGCTAAGGCCCCAAATCACTGAATAAGCATCTTTTATGAGCTTTATCCAAAAAGAATGTGAATGTATGAAAAATATATCTTTTGGTAAACCTTAGATTCCTATCTGTTTTATCCAAAAAAGTGTTTAATAAACCTTTTTTTGTTCAAATATGTCAATTTCAACAGTTTTCTGATGTTTTAGTGACATGGCAAGTTAGGTAGTATAGTTAGAATAATAACTGCATGACCTTAGGTCTATAAACACATACAATGGAATGGTCAAGAAAATAGTACAAAAACTTAAAATTGATAAAGAATAAAATTTTAACAAATAAATGAATAAGTTAACTTTTTATTTAAATTACAGAAATCAACAATTTTTGTTTTCAAGTAAACTGTGAAACGGGACCATTCATGCTGTAAATTTTAATCATTTGTGTGATGCTTTTGTTCTTTATAAATTATATATGTTTTTGTTCTTTATAGATATATTTATGTGCCTGTTCACATAATCATTCTAAGAGAAATCTGTGTGTGACAAAAAGGTTCCCTGTTACGACTCACTTAGGTTTATAATGCTTTTGCTCGTCTTAGTTTTTGATTACCTAGTATCATTTGTGCCAAGAATGGGCAGCCAAGAATGGGCATAGGACATTTAACAAAAATAAAAAAAATGCACATAGGGTCATTTTAGTCCCAAAATCATAGGACATTTAAATGTCTGAATGTTCACTTTTCCTGGATTTTCAAATAGGATGTTTGAGCCAAATTTCCAAAGCCAAAGACAAATAAAAGAATACTAAAATACATTATTAAGATGATAAATAATGTCAGTACCAAGAATCTGTAATAAATGTATGGATCTCTTTTAAATTGTACTATAAGGTTCCATACCACAAAGGGAAGGTTTGGATTGGGGATAATTACTCCAGGTGGGGAGGGGGTTCAAAACTTTTAAAATTATATTTTTTTTTTAAATTTTCAAGAAGAAATCTTCAATTGCACAGTATTGCGCAAAAGATTTTTAAGATCTTTGACCAAATGTTCAGGGTTTCAACCTTTGATGTCATATCAGGCTGTGCTCAGTGAAGCATTTTATGTAGGACAGAGCTCTAAAAAAGGATCTGTACTTTCACATCATATAAATAATGTAAGAATATTTCTTATCTCAATAAGGTGAATACCTGTCAACCTATGAAAAAATGAAAATGCATTGATGAAGAAAATATCAAGCCATAACACTTTTTCAGCTGAATTTAAGTATTATGGGGATATTTTTTATGCCCCACCTATGATAGTAGAGGGGCATTATGTTTTCTGGTCTGCGCGTTCGTTCGTCTGTCTGTCTGTTCATTCGTCCGTCCGTCCGTCCGTCCGTCTGTTCGTTCGTCCGTCTGTCCCTCTTCAGGTTAAAGTTTTTGGTCAAGGTAGTTTTTGATGAAGTTGAAGTCCAATCAATTTGAAACACATCACTAGTAACCCGAATTTAACTTGATCGGACAAAAACGTGTTAACGCTATTTAAATGAGATTGATCGTTATTTGATAAAGATTGACAAAAATTAAAAATTATATTTAATTCATTTCAATTCATATCAATTCATTTTAACGCCAGTCAAATAGATTTCTCTGCAGTCGATCAATTGAAATCAATTTAGTGGTTAGTTGCGTCAAACTAATAGGCCACGCCCCTGTTAAGCTATTTCAAACATGCATTAATTCGTTTTAAACATGGATGAGACCCGGGCTTTTTACAGGTAAATCACTCAAGCAAAACGACCTCGATGTATCTATCGTAAGTAACGTGTGATCCTTTGCAACTATATAGTAACGAAACTTTATGTATTCCTGTATATTAACCGTTTCTCTTTTTTTCTGTTTACTATATATATAATATTGTACTCGTAAATCAAATTTAGACACGGAAAACTACACAGAAATTATTTATTGTGTACATAATTTAAATTGATGTGTCTTATATTTCCGGGAAGCAACATATAGTCATTCTCTTGCTGTATATTGATATTTGGAAAAGCTTGTAATGAAAAACAAGATATTGTTGAATAATAAAATTGACGAAGATAATGTTGACGTTGAATATGATAAACAGAAAGGCATGCTCAAAATTCTAAATGAAGTAGCAGCCCACTGAACTTTTAAAACTGTGTTAAATTGTAATACCGGTCACTTGCCAAATCGGGCGTTAATTGTGGAAGAGAAACAAATATCAAACAAAAATATTGTTCTTACGATTCTGTAAAAAGATTATTGTGCTATCATGCACCCTGACGTACTTGTAATAAATGAACATGTATTCTGTATATATGAGATACATTTTAGTCTGCGATAAAGATGGGTAAGTTGATTTAAGTTTAACGACCTTGACAGGCTATTTTTCGGCATACTCTTACGTTTTTTAATGTTTTAAAAGAAAACATACCTTTATACGTTTTGGGCATTTAATATAAGTCTACTTACCAAATTGAAATGAACATAAACATTGTTAAAAAAAAAAATGGAAAAGAAACATTCTGCATTGTTGCTTTCATATAATTTTATTTCCTATATATTTGAGCGAAAATTTCTAAGTTAAAACTGATTGTAGTATAGATAAAATATTCCATCTAGGTGCTCTCGTTACATATTAAAATGAATTTCATTGGTCGGAACGTTTGCAAACTTTCAATCCAGGTGTTCTCATTGAGGTCCGCGTTCATGTTTCAAATCAATACACAATATGAAGTCCAGTTCGGCAAAAAAGAAATCAAAGTAAAACTCTACGATGTCCGATTTAACAAACAGAATTTAGAAAAATAACAATTTTACGATTCTTCCAATCACGACAAAAATATCTATCTTTTTCTCCGATGAAAATCATTACTATTTATATTAGAACAAGTCAAAAGTTGCCGGAGCTTGATTTATGATGCATACGAAACTTTAATAAATAATTATCCGGTTTGTATTTTTCAAAATAACTATTATATCCGATAAAAATCGAAAAATAAATTATCGGTAAAAAATACCGATTTTTCTATGAGACAAAAATTATCCTTATTGGAGTCAAATTTGTAATAAAGGACAAACCATATCCTCATGTTTTTTATGCAGCACTAGTAAGCATAGTTCGTCTGTTCTCGCTTCAAACCAAGCCATCATAAATACACCAGAGATTACTAAAATGAAAGTCTTCTCGCTCATTGAGATTTTTTTGTAGGTATTAAGCTTTAATTCGACCATTGAATTTTTCAGAATTACGAAAAATATGTTATAATCCTTGACCTTCCCGAAGCTTATACTTCGTTCAGTCGATTGTATGAAAGATTTTTTTAAAGAAACCGGTCTTTTACTGCAAAAAAAAAGAAGATAAAAGCGATCTTTGTTTGAAGTAACGAATGTCATTCTTAAAAAAAAGAAAGTTTTCGTGTTTTAGGTCGTCCTGATGCAAACGTAAAAGTTGAAATAAAAATTACACTCCGAGATTACACTAAAGACATTTCGCTAGCACACATGGGAAGAGATTTATTAATCGTTCATTTGCAAGTCAAAAATAATAATTATGCAAACTAATGTTAAAACTTTCCAATTTAAAATTGAGAAAAATCCGACAGGAAACCAAAGTACAAAGGTACGGCATTTATTTAAAAACAATCTCCATCCAACTTCAAAATGTGAGGTAAATCGATTAGCTTACGCTATCCAAGCAACCAACAGACAAAATAAATCTTGCCTCCCCGATGAAGACTATCTATAGACACGGAATAAAAAATAAGGAAATAATAGCATGTTAGATTGGTTAAAAACACATTTATGCAAACATGAGTCAGCTGTTTCTTTACTGAACTGGTCAGTGGTAATACAAAACCAGGGTTTCAAAAAGATGAAGAAAAAGAAAAAGACATTTAAACATGTAAAAATTTATTTAAAAGCAAATCAGATATAGTGTTTAACTGAAATTGAAAAAAAAGAATCATAATAGTCTATAATATGTAAAATTTATATCAAAAAGCTAACAGCAAAATGAAAGGAAAATATGTGTTGCTTAAGAACATTGACCTGGGCCGTAACAGCCTCATGTTTGAAATTTTAAAACAAAGTTGAAACAAAGGCTTGTCTTCATATCAAATTGTTTTCACGGCGAATGTCTTGCAAGAAGCAAACTCCCATTACTCCGGTGTCGCCCTTGCATAATTTTGCGTGATCCATGCATGTTTCTGATTTACTTGTCTTTTGTGCATTTACTTTCCTACTAAATGACTATAGTATAAGTATTAATTTTCATTTGTAAATGTCTGGTTTCGCAATGATGCATGTCCACCAATATTCAGACATTGTGCGAAAAAATATAGTTTAGAAGATATGATTCTATGCTGAATACAGAAAACATATAGTCGTTTCTTCATGAAGAATTGAACTCTAACCTTACAGAATACCAAACTGGCTCTCCTTTTTGAGTATTTTCATCTGGTGTCTTACATTTAAGGGTTTAACTTGTATTAAGTCGTGTCAACTTACTGTCAAGACAGACGCATTTATAGAAAATAAAGGAATATGGAGTAAAAGTCCATGGGACCTTATCGAACACAAAGTCAGAGCTTAACAAAAATACAAATTATCAATGGTCAGCGTTTTATTCCTGTTCATCTTTATAGTCGCTAGAGAGTCTTCAACAATGAAAGAATCACTTGTTTACCAGAAGAACAAAACGACAATAGCAAGAAAGGATCTGAGAGTACTTAAGTTTCTGACAGCTAGTTCACATTGTTACGTTTGAAGTCTTCCTGTCCGTCATCCCGCAATCGTTATTTTTGAAGACCATAAGTGAATGAGTAATTGGATTTTCTGTCTCAGGACCTGCGCATATATAAAATACTTGCCACTGAACATTGAACCAAGTAAAATCAATACACATCGTTTCATATATAAAAATCAATCTACAGATGATAAAGCATTTCTTTGCTGGTTAGACTCCCTTTTTTGGGAGTTAAACACTGTGCGGGACAAATTTCTTCTCATGGGAAGATATATTTTCCCATGGGAATATTATATTTTTATTTTATTTTTTTCAGAATTTGTAAAAGTGCTATGAAATATCGATATGGATTGACAATCACTAGTAACCAATGACTGGAAAAATTTAACAGGCATTTCAATAAATTAAAAGTATTTCTATCATACTTTTACACTCAATAGTCTTTTTTTTTGTCGTTGAATCATTGATAGAAATTCTACCGTTCAGCGGCTGATTTTACAATTTGAATCTTTCACCTTTGTTTTCGGTCAATATCATCGTGCATTTCATGTAATAGTGTTCGCTGAACTGTCAAGTATGAGAAACATTCCTTTTGAATTTCAAAATTTAATTTAAGAATTAAAATTATAATTCTGTTTTAATCTATAAACATGGGGAATGACGAATCGTGTTTTAGATTGTTTTCTAATTATAACCTTATAATTTCGTGAATTTACATCATAATCATTATGAATGTACTTATTCTTTTTCGTCTACGTAACTCGATATGCGTGTTTTTCGCCACTAAAAAGATGTGCACTTACATTTTTTGTTCAAATTTTCTAATCATGCTTATGCAATGTTGTAACTCGTCTACACAAAAATCTTTTATTTCAATTCATTTTTGGCAAACACCTTTTGAAGTCTTTTCTAGATCTTTTATAACCTCTCGGGTAATTATCATAGAAAATCCAGAGTTTTGCATTTACAGGGACGCGTACGGATGATCTTTGTGATATATTCACTTGTACTTTACCCGTAGGCTGTCTTCGTGTACTGTAATTTATGGTTTAAAGGAATACGAATACTTTATTTCTCATAAAACTTCAATTGCTAGTTATCAATAACATACATAAACATAACTATAAGGTAAAATTATTACATGCATGTGTAAACGATACAATTAAATAAACTTGGAGGACTGACTTTCACATTTATAACTTTTACATAGTTTTTCTAATATTACAATATTTGATGAGTTTAACTGTTGAACAGCTTTAAAGATATAAGGGTTTGACTAACAGTAGTTCCTTAAACATTTCCTTCTTTTTCTATAGTTTAAATGTTTTACAATTCATAATGTAATGGTACTCGTCATCAATGTTGTTTGAGTCACAGAGACGGCATATTCTCTCTTCTCTGTGTAAATCCTGACACCTTCTAGACTCAATCGGCAACTACCACTTCTATATCTGCGTAATCATGGTAATATATGAATTTAGAAAGGTAAAAAGGAAAAGTAGTTTTCAAATTGATGATTCTTTTTGAAAATACGACAACATTATGTTTTATGCGAGTCTGCAATAAAAGCAAAGAATTCTTCTTGAAACTGGTTTTTAGGTTTTTGTTTAATACATTTTGACACCCATTTATCACAAACAGTGCAGACGGACGGATAACTAATATACGTCCTTGCTGTGCATTATAATTTAAAATAGTTGTAATTTGCAATTGTTTTAAATTTGTATTTTTTCCTCACTAGATAGGTGAAAGTATGTTTAAAATTTAATATTAATTGCGAAAATGCATTACGAGCATTAATCTATACTTTTAAGTTAGAATTTAGAGTCTCAACTTTTTTCAAAATCTCTGTAATATTACCCATGCATTATTTATGTTTATGTCAAAGGCGTTTGATTGGATAATAGTTTAAGGTAGGCGTGGTTTTTGGTAACTTTCCTCCAATCAACTAGCCAATTCGACAAACCTGTGTGCGCTGATGCGTGTAAACTGGGTATTGTAACGGTACGTGTCTTACATCAGAATCTATCGTGCGTGACCAATGTTTATTGTATAATTTCTTGTCATGTGGTCAAATTATCTGAAAAAGTTACAAAGGTTACAACTTTTTGAAAGATTTTTTTCGGCAGAAACCAACAGCACTATTTGACGAAAACGAAGACGAAATAAAGGATTAAATTTTAACGTCCAGTGACATATATTATAATGATGTCGAAACAGAACTTGAAATTGACAATAGGTTTTCATAGAACCGTCGCTTTTCCAAAGAATTCACGCTTAGTTGCTATTTCACAACTTCGGGTTCGCATTATAGTTATACATGTACAAATAACTAACAATAAACAAATTCTGATGATTTCTGCAACTGTTCTAGGACCTTTTAGTTGTAATATAAATCTGTGATTTTTCTATATTCGTATTTTCGACGAAGCAAAGCAAGTTCGATCTAGATATGGACATTTATGCATTAAACATTTACAATATTCAATAGTTGTACAAATTTTTTGTAGAACATGTAGAAAAATCCGTCTTTTCGGATAAAATCTGAATTTACGTACCATTGTAATATAGAGAATGGACATGGGGAATGGATCAAAGAGATAACAACCCGACCAAAGAAAAAAACCAACATTGAGCAGAAGGTCACCAACAGGTCTTCAATGTAGCGAGAAATTCCCGCACCCGGAGGCGTCCTTCAGCTGGCCCCTAAACAAATATATACTATATATAAATATATATAGTCCAGTGATAATAAAAGCCATACTAATTTCCAAATTATACACAAGAAACCAAAATTAAAATAATACAAGACTAACAAAGGCCAGAGGCTCTTGACTTGTGACTGGCGCAAAAATGCGGCGGGGTTAAACATGTTTAAGAGATCTCAACCCCCCCCCCCCCTAATACATCTAGCCAATGTAGAAACGTGAATGCATAACAAAACGCACATTAAGATTCAGTTCAAGAGAAGTCTGAGTCTGATGTCAGAAGATGCATATACGGACCCTGGATTTAAATCAGATATGATCTGGCGGTTTTTGTCCTTTTTCAAAATACATATTTTTAATTGTGACTATCTTTAGTTCCGAATCTTTCTATCATTCTATATAATTGATTTAGTTTAAATGAAAATAAGGAACTTGGAATTAAAACACTGTTGAAGAGAAACTACATATTCGGGTTAAATTCACCTCAGTTTGTTAATTCAAGTTTGACATCTAACATCTTAATCCGTAATCCACATTTACCTGACGACCTTACATTGTTTATTGTTTTATATCAATCGAATATCCTCACACAGGAGACTGAGACAAATATGTTATTTGTAATGGTATTTATCAAAACTAAAATGATTGAAAATATCTTTGTAGAATATGAATTTGCCTAATAAGCGTATAATTATAATACATAGATTTCAACATCTTCAATAGAGAGATTACTGATAAGATTTCCAAAATATATGTACATGTATAATGCGATTAGTGCTATATAGTATGTCAATGATATTGAATGCCGCTGAGTGTAAAATATTTGTCAGCTTAAAAAAATATTTTTGACACTGCTGGTTTTAATTTTCTGACTCAAGTATAAATTTAAGAAAAGTGTATAGTTTCTGAATATTTTTAGATTCAATATTTTATCATTATTATTATTTCAAAGTCTCACCACATACAAACATAAAATGAGAATCACAGAACTGAACAAAACATTTAAACATTTGTGTTGTATGCATCAATCTTTAAAAGATAAATGAGAGACGTATAAGACACAATATATAAATATAAACAAATTTTTACTCATTTAAATTGAAAATTTACAGTGTCCGTATACTAAATGAAATTAAACATCTTTTTCTTTAAGAACAAGTGAAATAAAATGCCGTTTCTTTTCAATAAAATATTGTTGATGTTTTTGGCACCTATTGCAGCAACATTGTCGTTATTGAATAAATATATAAATTGTTAAATTAAAATGTTAAGCTTAATGTAGCATGATACATTTGTATGTCTATAATGGGCATTTTAAAAGCACAGGAATATGAAAAAGAAGATGTGGTGTGGTATGATTTCCAATTAGACAACAGTCCACAAGAGACCAAAATGACAGAGACATTAACAAATATAGGTCACCGTACGGCCTTCAACAATGAGCAATGCCAAATCCGCATGGTCAGCTATAAAAGGCCCCGATATGAAAATGTAAAACAATTCAAACAAGAAAACTAACCGCCTTATATATATATAACAAAAAAAAATGAACGAAAAATAAATATGTAACACATAAACAAACGACAACTACTGAATTGCAGGCTCATGACTTGGGACAGGCACATACATAAATGATGTGGCGGGGTTAAACATGTTAGCGGGCTCCCTATCCTCTCCCTAGTCTCGGTCAGTAGTATAAAAGTACATGTACAACATTAAAACGAACTATAAGAATCAGTTTAAATAGGCTTAACTCATCAGATGGACAAAAACATGGAGGGGTAGAATGTAATATTTGTAACTGGTCGTTAAGCAACCATGAATCATTTAATCTATTCTTTATATTTTCATCTCTTTATTCTGTAATTAAAAGTGCTTATCCCATTATCATCTTTATTTCTGTAAACTCCATTTATTTACTTTCATAGCCTCATATATGTACATGTACATGGTATTTGTTACAGGAACAATTTTGACATAAAAAAATTACAAAGTTAGTGTCCATATTTTCAGGACACGATAAATGACTTGAATTTAGCTAGAAGGTGTTTTTTCTAAGAAAATCCAGTTTTTAACACACTTATGCTTAATACTCACACTATCAGCCCACTTGTGAACTTTTGCATTTAACCGATTTGAGCTCATGTTAGTCAATCTACACCACAAACGAATAATACTTTTCGACTGTTTATATCAAAAATAGGTGGTATTCCTAAGTCTCTCGTAACTGCAGCATTTGGTGCATATTTTCGTACTCCGAGAAAAAAAAATCTACAAGCCCTATTATGTATAGAGTTAATACAGGAATATGTTTTTTGACCCCATATACCTGCTCCGTATTCTATTATAGGACAAACCAATCTTTCATACAATTTTACAAATACAACGAAACAAACACCACCTAAAACAATCGTTTTACAAAAATCATCAACTTCGAATTACAATGAAGTTTGACTAAAAACCCCAAAAAAAGTATCATAAAGTCAAAATAATTAACCTATAAAAAAATACACACAAAAAAGAAAGAAATACAAAGTTTTGTTTTAAATCCTACAAAAACAAACAATTATATAACACGGCAAACAAAAAGGTGGAAGCCGTGTATTTGTTATGTTTCTTTATTTCTGCATGGATCAGTGTTTTTATTACCTGGTTAATTACTGGCACGTGTCGTCGGACAAAACCTTTGATGACAGAAAAAAATCAAAATTACGGCTTAACTACAATTTCTAATGACTAAAAAATCAGATACATTATCTTCATGAAAAACAGCGTCCGATGGTATCTTTTTTACATTCATAGCACCATCCCATCATAGGCTTAGTGCACTTTCTTGAGCTTAGTGCACCAAAGCGGCCTAGGTGGTGTTTAGACGCTCCCCAATATACCGTCGTATATTACAAAATTAAGAATGGAAATGGGGAATGTGTAAAAAAGACAAAAACCCGACTATAGAGCAGACAAAAGAGGACGGCCTATATTACGGGTCTTCAATGTAGCGAGAAACTCATGCGTATACATACATGCATTATTGTATGCACATGCTTGGACTTATAGATGCATATATATACGTGTACAAGTCCAAATTGTGTTATAACGTATTTCTTATAAAAATACAGGAACATTTTAATACTAATCCAAACGCACGGGGGTCAATATCTGCAAATCTTCCGGTAATTACAAGTTGTCATTTAAAAAAAGTGAAATTATAGTGTATTTTAACAAAAAAATAATTATGGATGAATAGATAAATTTATTTTAAAGAATTCCAATCCCTTATAACGAGGCACCATCATATATACTTATAAAACAGCTCAAATTCTAATCACTGAAGAGACATGTATTTTCGAAATGCGCATCTGGTACAAGAAAATTCGTACCGTTAATTGTATTTTATATTAACCAGTGACACGTGTCCTAATTTTTAAGAAAAGGGATAGAAAAAGTATGAAACAAAAATAACCGGTTTTTTAAAACTTTATTTTCAAAATGCACTGCATAATTTAAACCGCTTTAATGCGGGGTTCACACATTGCCGATTATTGCTCCCGTTTGAGATCAGACAGCAATACGAAACGAAAAGTGAAAAAGTCGGATTAGTATCCTCAATTATCTGGAATGTCCTATCATTGTCTGAACACAGTCGTGTTAGTTCGTAACAGATTCTTTCGGGTCAGGAAGGGTCCGAATAGTTCGGCAAAGCACCCCGACAGTTAGGTGCGTCCCGTAACATTCGGGACAACTCAGCCGATTTTGTCTAGTCGGATTACAATCGTGGCTATGTCGTGACAGATTCTGCTGTATCGGATCGAATTCCGAACAATGTCTTGTGTATTCTGGACGGTGTCTTGTGGAACGGGAATGATCTGGAGTAATTTTTCATATTTGTTTTTCTGCCGATTGAGTCCAGATTGCATGCAGATCTTGTCGATTGCGAACCGTTTTTTGCCGAAACCGTTCCGAAACAGTCCCGTTATTAATACGAAATTAATCAATGATACCCACGTCAGAGTCCCGATAATTACAGAATACAATACGACTGAGACCAGACAAAGCCGTTTGCAATGCGATAGAGCGGACCGTGATAGGATTACGTTCCGTCAGTACCTGATCATCCCGAATATGCCGAGAGTTTTCTAACGGATATCTTCCGTCAGCGTCGGTTCACTGTCTGGTCACTGTCTGATCTCTGTCGGATTACGTTCGGTAGAGTCGGGACGAAGTCGTGACATACTCGGTCGAATTTTACCTGGCAAAAAATACAAATCGGGTTAGAAGCAGATTCAGAACGGGATTGTCGGTACTAATTCGCTTAGAAACGGTTGAATATCGTCGCTTCCTGAACACTATCTGATTGTTGTCGCGATCAAATTATTTTTTTTTACAAATTTTGATTTAAGTTTGAATTTCCATCCACGATTCACAGGATCTTGATCAGACTTTTGATAAATTTTAATCAGGAATGGTCCTGTCGAGGACGGTAGTAAAAATCGTGAATGTGTGACCCCAGCTTAAGGTGTTTCATTTTATTTTATGTTTGTACGTATACGAAAAAATGATAGCAAGTTAAACTTCAATGTTCATGACTTACAAGTATTATATTTCTTGTAAAATTGATAGATGAGCGGTTTTCACAAATACCGAACATAAGAATATAGCGTAAACGTCAATTAATGGTCAAGCAACCCAACGAGAAAAATATACTGAGTGATTTCAGAGGCATCTTCATGTACATGTATAACTAGTTTTGAGTTAGAGAAATCATTCAACATGTTCAATGCCATGCTTACGATTCATTTCAGATTTGTGCGTTTTTTTCGATTTACGAATAAGTCATTAAGATACAAAAAAGTAATTGAAGCAAAAAAAAGATACATGAAATAACGAATTAACATAAGTGTACAAATACATACCTAGGTGCATTTACTAAAACAACATTTTTTTTTCTTCATATTATTGTAATTTTATGTTTATGTACATGATGTAACCGATATGGAGCTCTTCTGAAATTAAAAATCACTTGAATGGGCATTTCTGGTGTATATACATATATAACACGTGATATCTACATGTACAATATACGGAAATGACACGGCTGGGTATTGTAAAGTTACTGAAGGTAGACTCCTGGCAGGTGTATATCCCCGGGCGAAAAAATTACTGATTTGTGAAAACGGTTAGGTGTAATTTGTCATATTGTAAACGTTTGAATAGCGCTCATCTCTTCTGTTTTATAATATTAATTGCGCCAATAAATGGAACTTGATACATTCCCCGTTTCCATTCTCAATTTTATTGATTTTGTCATATTTACCTCGAAACTATTGCCCAAACTATTAACATATTTACACGTACATGTAACATTATAATACTTACTTCAACTGTTAAATAACTATATAATTACTAAAATTCGAAATTATGTACTTCTCCTTCCGTATGCCATGTTTTTTGTGTCAATTCTATCTTTCCACCAGGTCCCTAGTGCACTTTTTTGTCAGTCTAAGTGCACTAAGGAGGCCCTTTCAGTTTGCGAATTCTGAACCTACATGTAAATACCGAAAAGGACCTCCTCAGTGCTCTACGAAGAAACATTTGAAAACAAGTCTATAATATTTGCACAATTAAATGAGTGTTTTATTGGCGCAAATGAATGTTGCAGTTTTTATGATAAAGTGATAAAAAAAAAAAAAAAAAGAATTCGCGTAATTAACTTGTGGCGCAAATTTATTCTTTTTTAGCCAAACTGGATATCGGCCTTCAAAACATTGTGT
The DNA here is from genome assembly GCF_965363235.1 of Mytilus galloprovincialis. Classification (NCBI taxonomy): domain Eukaryota; kingdom Metazoa; phylum Mollusca; class Bivalvia; order Mytilida; family Mytilidae; genus Mytilus; species Mytilus galloprovincialis. The sequence continues at coordinate 72,467,222 of NC_134845.1, read as the reverse complement.
ATACACAAACAAAGCAATATTTATCTTTTACGCAGTCTAGCCGGAGAATAAAATTTTTTGCAATTTGTGTAGGATTTTAATTTTAGAATGCAATGAACAAGTAAGAAGATCGTTAGAAACCTTACGTGAATCGGAAAATGAGCTATGCACGATGAAAGGGAAAAGGTTGGTGCGTCGATAAAAATTTCATGGATGCACTTGATAATTATTAAATTTCAAGTCTTTAAATAACATCCATTTGTAGAACTGATTATTTCGATCCTTCAAATATATGTAGAATAATAATAAAAAAAATATATTATTAAGTCTCTTTCATATAAATACTGTAGATTTGTATTTGATCATCGATTGCAAACATAACGTTCAGTGAGAAATATTTCATGTATTCGTACAGAGAACAAATCAACTTCTTTCAGAATACAATTGATTGGTTATTGAAGTAAATGATTTGCGACAGAATAAGTGAAACTTGGCCAGCAGCTTACCTCTCAAATAAAGAAATATAAAAAAGGTAGAGTTAATTCTGTATTTCACTCATACTGCACTCAAGCACTTTTTACAGTCAATACCGAAAATATGAAATACATCGATTTAAATTATGTACACAATAAATAATTTCTGTGTAGTTTTCCGTGTCTACATTTACATATGAGTACAATATAGTAAACTGTATAATTTGTGTATGTATTTGATCCTTTGAGCTGTATATTTTCTTACGGAATAAAGAATTATTATAGTAAAACAGAAAAAAGAGAAACGGTAAATATACTGGAATACATAAAGTTTTGTAAATAGTTGCAAAGGACCACACGTAACTTACATGCCACGAGTTTTCATAGAACTTGGCAATTTTTGAAACGCATGTATATATGCGAAAAAGATCTAGTGCATTTGAGCAAATCAAAATCATGTTATATATCTAACTATTTTATTTTCAACAGATTCACAAGTTTTGCATTTTTAAACCGCGTGTGCATATATATTTTAATGTTTTTATTTTAATTCCTTATATATGAACATGTCACGTGTATTATTCGGGCGCCCTATTATTCATTCGCTTGATTAAATTGTGAAACATGCGACTTTACTAAGACTGTACGCATTTAAAGTTTGAAACAAAAAACTGCAATTGGCGCAAATTGATTCTGCCCAAACGATAGATACATCGAGGTCGTTTTGCTTGAGTGATTTACCTGTAAAAAGCCCGGGTCTCATCCATGTTTAAAACGAATTAATGCATGTTTGAAATAGCTTAACAGGGGCGTGGCCTATTAGTTTGACGCAACTAACCACTAACTTGATTTCAATTGATCGACTGCAGAGAAATCTATTTGACTGGCGTTAAAATGAATTGATATGAATTGAAATGAATTAAATATAATTTTTAATTTTTGTCAATCTTTATCAAATAACGATCAATCTCATTTAAATAGCGTTAACACGTTTTTGTCCGATCAAGTTAAATTCGGGTTACTAGTGCATGTTCCCTATGATATGATCTTTCTAATTTTAAAGCCAAATTAAACTTTTGACTCCAATTTCACGGTCCACTGAACATAGAAAATGAAAGTGCATGTTTCAGGTTAAAGTTTTTGGTCAAGGTAGTTTTTGATGAAGTTGAAGTCCAATCAACTTGAAACTTAGTACACATGTTCCCTATGATACTATCTTTCTAATTTTAATGCCTAATTATATTTTTTATCCAATTTCATGGTCCATTGAACATGGAAAATGATAGTGCGAGTGGGGCATCCGTGTACTTTGGACATATTTTTGTTTATGCCCAACTTACATGCATTTTTTTTTTGTCATTTCATCTGTCCATTCATTTGTTGTCCGTCTCATGTTAGACTTTTTCCAAATATGAATTTTCTAATTGTTCAAAGATAGAAAGAATTTTTTTAAAGTAATATCTGATATGTATTTGCATTCAATTTACCTTAGATATAATCTTTTTCCCAAAAAATCAATTTAGGGAGTATACTGTGAAATAGTTGCAAAAAAGGGAGAGTAACTCAAATTTTGTTCATACCGCTTTGAAATACACGAATTATTTTTGACCTTCACAGTGTGTTTGGTACTAAAGCAGTCAAGTGAAGCCATGCACTTATGGGTCACTTAGTTTGACAACTGACACAGCAAATAAGACTTCCTGACTCAAGGAACTTAGAGGTTGCATTTCTGTAAATATTGACAATGCAATTTCCCATAGGAACTCCTTTTACGGCTAAAACTGTACCACTTTTACTATGAAGTTTTGAAAAAAATCTTATCCTAGAATTGAAAGTTCATATGCACCACAATTTTTTTCAAAGGTCAAAATATAGGGCTGTGCGGCATATTTTCAACGTTTATATGCCCTGAACTTCTCAGAGTTTAAACTTACACTAATTTTCTTAACTACCCCTACCTTGAACGAAAGGTTACCACAGATTTCAATGTAAACAATATGCACGTGTTTATTTACTGGTAACATTCCCAAGTTCTGTCTCTGCGATATGGAACACAGAGAGCATAACTGGGAACCAGTATGTAAACAAAATCAATTTTCTATGAATATTCAATTACTCCCAAAAAGAGGCGTTTTTTGAGAAACAGCTGTATTTACAAAGTGCAACCTAGAATTACGAATTTACCTATATTTCAAAGGAAAATAACTTTTAAAATCTATTATTTAATACTCTAAAAGTCTGAAGGCTCCTTGTGAAAACATGTCAAATTCTGATTTCCTGGGTTATCTTTATATTTAAAAACCCAAAAGGTATTTAAAAAGTCCTGTGTTAGAAGTGAAATTTATGGATATCACCCGCAGAGTACAGGTCAGTTAATATGTATGAATGTAAGAATATTTCTTATATATAATGTTCTTTTACACCTTCAGAGAAATTGATTATTGAATTACTTGTGTAATGATTTCACCTGCTCTAAGGCTTCTGGGAGATACACACGGTGGCTTCTACCTTAGTGCATTAGTATTGATAGACAATGACATCCATGAAGTTCTAAATTGGCAAAATGGTCTTTAATGATTTAACAATAACTGATCCTAATATCTGGACACATTGTCAAAAGGAGTCAGTAATCTTACAAATCTTATTTTATTTTAGGAACTAAGACGTCGTTTGGATACCATGACAAAGGAAGCTTGTTATTATATTGCCAAGACAGATTCTTTAAAACACATAGCAACACAGTTAAATATCCTTTTGTCAAATACATGTAACAGGAATGTGAATAATATGAATATTCAACTTTCCAGCTTTGGATTTCGTAAAACAAATTATGAATGAAATAGATGCCATGATTTAACATTTAGATTTTTAGCTCACCTGGCCCGAAGGGCCAAGTGAGCTTTTCTCATCAGTTGGCGTCCGTCGTCTGTCGTCGTCGTCTGTCCGTCGTCTGTCGTCGTCGTCTGTCCGTCATTGTCGTTGTTAACTTTTTATATTTTGAACTTCTTCTAGAGAACCACTGAATGGAATGAAACCAAACAAGGCATAAATGTTCCTTATGAGGTGCTGACCATGTGTTGTTACTTTATAGCCGATCCATCATCCAAGATGGCCGCCAGCGGAGGACTAAGTTTAACATAGGACCTTATGGGAAATGCATACAAATGACTTCTTTTAGAGAACCACTGAATGGAATAAAACCAAACACAGCATGAGTGTTCCTTATGAGGTGCTGACCAAGTGTTGTTACTTTGTCGCCAATCCAACATCTTAGAAGGCCGCCAGCAGGGGACTTAGTTAAACATAGGACCCTATGGGAAATGTATACAAATGACTTCTTTTAGAGAACCACTGAATGGAATGAAACCAAACATATCATGAATGTTCCTTATGAGGTGCTGACCAAGTGTTGTTACTTTGTCCCCTATCCAGCATCCAAGATGGCCGCCAGTGGAGGACTTAGTTTAACATAGGACCTTATGGGAAATGCATACAAATGACTTCTTTTAGAGAACCACTGAATGGAATAAAACCAAACACAGCATGAGTGTTCCTTATGAGGTGCTGACCAAGTGTTGTTACTTTGTCGCCAATCCAACATCTTAGAAGGCCGCCAGCAGGGGACTTAGTTAAACATAGGACCCTATGGGAAATGTATACAAATGACTTCTTTTAGAGAACCACTGAATGGAATGAAACCAAACATATCATGAATGTTCCTTATGAGGTGCTGACCAAGTGTTGTTACTTTGTCCCCTATCCATCATCCAAGATGGCCGCCAGCCAGGGACTTAGTTTAACATAGCACCCTATAGGAAATACATACAAATAAACACTGCATGGAATGAAACCAAACATAGCATGAATGTTCCTTATGAGATGCTGATGAAGTGTTGTTACTTTGTTGCCCATCCAACATCCAAGATGGCGGCCAGCAAGGGACTTAGTTTAACATAGGACCCTATGTGAAATGCATACAAATGTCTTCTTTTAGAAAATTACAGAATGGAAGCCATATTACATGTTTTAAACCAAATTTTATCTTTTTTTTATATGATTTCAAAAACCAAAGTAGATTCAGGTGAGTGATACAGGCTCTTCAGAGCCTCTAGTTAGGTTTCTTAGGCCAATTAAAATTAAATGATAGATTTTCATCCCCACCCGCCCTATGAAATCGTCACGCCTGGATTTTTTTTATTTCCAGATTTTGTTCATTTCCGTTACCGTTACTTTGTTACATATATATAAACTTCCTGTTTCAAATTTCAGTTATCAAATTTCTGTGAATGTTTAACAAAAGATTAAGTCAACATATTCTGCTGCTCTATGCTGACAACATCGTCTACCGAAAACAGATATTGATTACGAGAAGGGCATGAAATATTCGGGTTAAGAATAGTACACTGTTTCAAAGAACGCATATCGCAGTATGTCACAAATTTCTGTGATTAGAAAACAGTTTTTTTTTTTATTTAAACTATGATGGCTTTGTGTCAGGCAACTTGGACTTTGAATAATATCAAAAGCGCAAGAATTGTGGAACACATTGGTACAAAAACATGACTGTTAAAGAAATTGGCACCAGCACAGACTTTACGACCGTATATTGAAATCAAAAGTCGGCAAACATACACATTGTATAACTTATAGAGTTACCCATGGCTGTCATTTTTTAGCTCACCTGGCCCAAAGTGCCAAGTGAGCTTTTCCCATCACTTGGCGTCAGGCGTCGTCGTCCGTTGTCGTTAACTTTTACAAAAATCTTCTCCTCTGAAACTACTGGGCCAAATTTAACCAAACTTGGCCAAAATCATCATTGGGGTATCTTGTTTAAAAAATGTGTAGCGTGACCCCGCCAACCAACCAAGATGGTTGCCATGGCTAAAAATAGAACATGGGGGTAAAATGTAGTTTTTGGCTTATAACTCAAAAACCAAAGCATTTAAGCAAATCTGACATGGAGGTAAAATTGTTTATCAGGTCAAGATCTCTCTGCCCTGAAATTTTCAGATGAATCGGACAACCGGTTGTTGGATTGCTGCCCCTGAATTGGTAATTTTAAGGAAATTTTGCTGTTTTTGGTTATTATCTTGAATATTAATACAGATAGAAATTAACTGTAAACAGCAATAATGTTCAAAAAAGTAAGATTTACAAATAAGTCAACATGACCGAAATGGTCAGTTGACCCCTTTAGGAGTTATTGCCCTTTATAGTCAATTTTTAACCATTTTTCGTAAATCTTAGTAATCTATTACAAAAATCTTCTCCTCTGAAACTACTGGGCCAAATTAATCCAAACTTGGCCACAATCATCTTTGGGACATCTAGTTTAAAAAATGTGTGGCGTGACCCGCCAACTAACCGAGATGGCTGCCATGGCTAAAAATAGAACATAGGGGTGAAATGTAGATTTTGACTTATATCTCTGAAACCAAAGCATTTAGAGCAAATCTGACATGGAGTAAAATTGTTCATCAAGTGAAAATCTATCTGCCCTGAAACTTTCAAATGAATCTGACAACAGGTTGTTGGGTTGCTGCCCCGAAATAAGTAATTTGAAGGAAATTTTGCAGATTTTGGTTATTATCTTGAATATTATTATAGAAAGAGATAAAATGTAATCAGCAATAATGTTCAGCAAAGTAAGATTTACAAATAAGTTAAAATGACTAAAATGGTCAGTTGACTCCTTAAGGAGTTATTGCCCTTTATAGTCAATTTTGACCAATTTTTCATAAATTTTTGTAATCTTTTACAAAAATCTTCTCCTGAAACTACTTGGCCAAATTAAAACCAAACTTGACCACAATCATCATTGGGGTATATTGTTAAAAACATGTGTGGCGTGACCCCCCCCCCCCCCAACCAACCAACCAAGATGGCTGCCATGGCTTAAAATAGAACATAGGGGTAAAATGCAGTTTTTAGCTTATAACTCAAAAACCAAAGCATTTAGAGCAAATCTGACAGCCATAAAATCAATTATCAGGTCAAGATCTATCTGCCCTGAAATTTTCAGACAAATCGGACAACCTGTTGTTGGGTTGCTGCCCCCGAATTAGTAATTTTAAGGAAATTTTGCAGATTTTGGTTATTATCTTGAATATTATTATAGATAGAGATAAACTGTAAACAGAAATAATGTTCAGCAAAATAAGTTCTACAAATAAGTCAACAAGACCAAAATTGTCAATTGACCCCTTAAGGAGTTATTGCTCTTTATAGTCAATCGTTAACCATTTTCATAAATTTTTGTAAATTTTTAGGAAATATTTTCCACTGTAATTACTGGACCAAGTTCATTATAGATAGAGATAATTGTAGCAACAAGAATATTCAGTAAAGAAAGATCTACAAGCACATCACCATCACCAAAACTCAATTTTGTCATGAATTTATCTGTGTTTATTGATAATATGCACACAGACCAAGGTGAGCGACACAGGCTCTTGAAAGCCTCTAATTGTTGACAAACAGCAATTAGCCTCTGTCCAACCATCAATAAAGTCAATACACTTCTTTCTGGGGGTGGTCATGTTTTACATTGTAATTTTATTTGCATCTTATACAAGAATCTTAAAAGCACCAATCATGTTATATTCATTAATGTTTGAATTTTCTCTGTACTTGTGTAGCATACAAATGAATTTCTTCATTCTATGGTCACTACAAACCATCGTTTAGAAAGCAAAATAAATATGATGTATGTTGTCCAAATGAAGAGATCATTTCACCACATGCATGTTGTTGCTAATTACTAAGAATAGGTTTCCAAAGTGGCAATTACATGAAGAACAGTGGTTGCCAATCAGGGGCATTTATTTATGAATTTGAAAAATTATGTAGGATTCCTTATCATGCTTATACATGTTTATACATGATATAAGATTCTTACTACACTTGCATGTATAAAGAACAAAACGGTTTTGTATGAAATAAAAATTAAAAAACTCCCACCCACCCCATTTTTTTCAAATATCTGGATGAAAATCTACTAATTAAATTTAGTTGGCCTTACATACTTTAAGAAATATGTCAACTTTTTTTGGTGTATGGAAAGATTGTAGGTAACAATCAGCAGACTTTATGGGCACAGCCATTTTATGAAGATAACATGGTATTCAGAATTACATTTTGCGACTAGGGTCACACACTATGAATTGCATGATTCTAGAAAGTATTAAATACCTTATAGGTTGCAATAAACCATTAGATTTTATGGGAACAGCCATTTTATGAAGATTATATGGTATTTATAAAGAGTATGGCTAATCCTGATTGGTTGATATGTCCGCCCTTTATTTTTAGGTCACCTGGCCCAAAGGGCCAAGTGAGCTTTTCTCATCACTTGGCGTCCGTTGTCGTTCATCGTCCGTGGTCAGTCGTCGTTAACTTTTACAAAAATCTTCTTCTCTGAAACTAGTGGGCCAAATTTAATCAAGCATGGCCAAAATAATTATTAGGGTATCTAGTTTAAAAATTGTGTCCGGTGACCCGGCCAACCAACCAAGATGGCTGCCTTGGCTAAACATAGAACATAGGGGTAAAATGCTGTTTTTGGCTTATAACTCAAAAACCAAAGCATTTAGAGCAAATCTGACAGGAAGTGAATTTGTTGATTAGGTGAAGATCTATTTGCCCTGGAATTTTCAGATGAATCAGATAACTGTTCGTTAGGTTGCTGCCCCTGAATTGGTAATTTTAAGGAAATTTTGCTGTTTTTTTGTTATTATCTTGAATATTATTATAGATAGAGATAAACTAAAAACAGCAATAATGTACAGCAAAGTAAGACCTAAATGTAAGTCAACATGACCAAAATGGTCAATTGACCCCTTTAGGAGTTATTGCCCTTCATAGTCAATTTTTTAATAATTTTCATTTTCCACTGAAACTACTGGGCCAAGTTCATTATAGATAGAGATAATTGTAAGCAGCAATAATGTTTAGTAAAGTAAGATCTACAAACACATCACCATCAACAAAACACAATTTTGTCATGAATCCATCTGTGTCCTTTGTTTAATATTCACGTAGACCAAGGTGAGCGACACAGGCTCTTGAAAGTCTCTAAGTTAATGTCTAAGAGAGTCTTATAACAACAACACTTTAGGGACTGCTGCAGAAATTTATTGATAGACATGTTTTCGGTGCCTAGGGCACCTTCATCAGGATAAAAACAATACATAAAATCATGCTGAAGTACAAAAACGGGTTGTAAAAATTTTAAAGGTCCCAATGTTACAATGGTAAGTAACGTTATTAATAGCAACTGAAAGTGAAAGTGAAAGTTCATTGTCAGGAGGGTTTCTTATCGTCGAGTTGCAAGTTACGAGTTAAGAGAGTGGAGTTCAAGTTACGAAAGTCGAGTTGTGAGTTACAAAAGTCGAGTTGCAAGTTACAAAAGTCGAGTTGCGAGTTACAAAAGTCGAGAAGCGATTTAAGAAAGTTGAGTTGCGAGTTACGAAAGTCGAGTTACGAGTTACAGAAGTCGAGTTGCGAGTTACAAAAGTCGAGATGCGAGTTACAAAAGTCGAGATGCAAGTTAAGAAAGTCGAGTTGCGAGTTACAAAAGTCAAGTTACGAGTTACAAAAGTCGAGTTGCGAGTTACAAAAGTCAAGATGCGAGATAAGAAAGTCGAGTTTCGAGTTACAAAAGTCAAATTGAGAGTTAAGAAAGTTAAGTTGCGAACCACAAAAGTCGAGTTGCTAGTTACAAAAGTCGAGTTGTGAGGTAAGAAAGTCGTGTTGCGAGTTAATAAAGTCGAGTTGCGAGTTACGAAAGTCGAGTTGCGATTTACCAAAACAAATTTGACACACGAAATTTTCAGGTTTGATTCACATTTGATAAACAGAGCATGCATGTACCCAAACTAAGTTATTCCCGTGATTGCGGGATTTGAAATAGTTATGTCAGTTATATGCGATACTTATTTATAAGAGTCTAATGTAAGTTAAGTTCTGGAAGTATTTGAAAAAAAATACTATATCCTTAATAAAGGACGAGATCGATCTTATTTAATCCAGTGTGTTTATGTTCCAGACCATATGAGTATTTGGACCGTACGCGTACGGTCCGGACCGTATGCGTATACTCGTATGGTCCGACCATACGCGTACGGTCGGACCGTACGAGTATACTCATACGGTCTAGTACAAGATAAACCTTACATGTTTTTGGACCATATGGGTTTATTTTAAACAAAAATTTATCAAAAACATTTATTGAGTTTTTACATATTGACATTATTACAATTATATGAATGAAGTGAATAAGTGAAACATTGAAAAACCATAACATAACTCCTTTCCAATAACTTCAATTCAGCGAGCAATATTCCATTTCGTGTACATGTATTACTGGCATGCTAAATGCAGGAGATTAACAGATTAAATTAACGCGACTTTTTTAAATAGTTAAAACTTTTAAAAGATTTTATTTCCAATTACAATTGAATTTTTATATATTTATTCGAGATTTTATTTATGTTGATCTGTAATATACATTTGCATCTAATAAACTTGATCAACTTCTTTAAATCATTCGTATTTTGTAAAAGTACTCGTACGGTCCGGACCGTACGCGTACGGTCCAAATACTCATACGGTCTGGAACATTTACACTACAACTTAAAATGAACCAGTCTGATCATAATTTACTTTTATATCTTATATTTCGTGAACAAATAATCCTAAAAATAGAATATTAAAGAAAATTCTGCATTTCACGCGGACTATTCAAGAATTGTATTCTTCTTTTTGTAACTTCATAGGGGTGTAAGAGCCTTGACCGAAGTACATTTTGTATGAAGCGTGGAAGAGATGTGAGATCATTATAAGTCTATCTATGCCACATGGTTGAATGAATACTTGAAAAAGAATTTAAGATTTTTTTATATTGTTAATTTCTCTCTTATAAGTAAAATAATAACTATATTTGGTATTTGCGTATCATACAATGCCCCTATGCCTGTCACATGGTTTTTTATTGATCTTGACCTTTTCATGGATCAGTGAACTAAGTTTAGTGTTTGTGGTCAGGTTCATATCCCAGATACTATTAGCAATATGTCTTCTATGTTTGATATATGGAATGATTGTAAGGTGTACACCTCTCACTTGGCAGTTGTCATCTGCACTTGACCTGCTTGACCTCATTTTCATGGTTCAGTGGTCAGTATTTGCGCCAAAATAAAAATGAAAAGCATTTACGCCGATAATACTGGTGCAACATGTAAGTACAGGTGGTACATGTAAATAGTATAAAAATAGTATTATTCAAAAGATAATAACTTTAAAGCACAGTTTTTATTGCATAATAAAGCATATTTCCAGAATCATTCGTAACCACTAATAATGTTAAAGCTCAGTTCTGTTATAAATTAACGACATCATCAAAACTAAAAGAAAGCACTACACTTTAGTTAAACCAAAAGTTTGTTCTAACACAAGACATGAAAGCAATGGGTCAGACGTACTAAAAACACTGGATAACTTCCTATATGTGTGGTCCTAGAAAGCTACTGAAGAAATTCCTCTATATAAAAATAAGGAGATGTGGTATGGTTGGCAATGAGGCACTATCAAAGTCAAATAAAATGGATTTAAGCCACCATAGACAACTGTGTGGCCTTCAAAATCCATTCTTTGTAGTCTGCTATAAATGGCACAAACATGAAAAATGTCAAACAATCCAAATTGAATTCTTAGAAAACTAACAGAAACCGTTTTACTAGCTTATAATTGACAATCTCAAACATGTGAACACTTATATAATTTTAAACCTAAGTTAATTAGTTTTATAAGTTACTCAATATCCAGGAAGAATACTTAAAAAAAAACTTATTCACGCTGAAGCAATAAACCTTTTAATTTTCAAATTAAATCTCACCTGTAAACTGACACAATAGTGTTTTTACAGTAGTATCTTTGATAGCTACATGTATAGACTAAAGAATGCAAACTGGGAATCAGTCAAAGAGACAGCAACCCAACCAAAATATACAATTCAACCAAATGCCATTGGGTCTTCAACACAGCAAGAAATCACACACCTAGAGGGAGCCCTGAGCAGGCCCCGAAACACAATATTATGTATCGTTATATCAAGAATATGGACGCCATTCTATGCTCCTATATTATATGAACCAAAATAAAAATATATACAAGAGCAATAAAAGCTAAAGGTTCCTAACTTAGGTCAGACACAAAAATGTAACGAGTTAAAACTGATTTTATGCACGCCCATTATTTCCCTCACATCTCTAGCCAATGTAGACATATTTAGTTTTAACGCCCACAATTTTCAGTGTCACTGCCAAAGAATAAATTTTGCGGTCCTTACAAATCAGGTACGGTTCCAGAAGGGGGGATTCGGGGGTTGGAACCCCCTTTTTTGGACGATCAATGCATTTGAATGGGGACATGTAGTTGAACCCCCCCCCCCTTTTGTCCTTAATAAGGACCCCCCTTTTTAAGATGGCTGGATCCGCCCCTGCAAATATGGCCGGGCTCTACAGCTGTCAACTTTATAAACTCGCATCTCGATTTTTGTAACTCGCAAGTCGACTTTTGTAACTCGCAACTCGACTTTTTTAACTCGCAACTCGACTTTCGTAACTAGCAACTTGACTTTATTAACTCGCAATTTTTGTAATTGCAACTCGACTTTTTTAACTCGCAGTTCGACTTTCTGAACTCGCAACTCGACTTTTTTGTAACTCGCAACTTGACTTTCGTAACTCGCAACTCGATTTTTGTAACTTGCAACTCGATACTTGACAACAAGTGAATCTCCTTTGTAAGTATGTAAGTAAACTATAAAAAGAAATTAAAATAAAATGTTTTTGTTGTGAAAATGTTTGTTAAAATCATTCCTGCAAAATGTGTTTGTCCTCTTGCATCGTGGAAAGAATAATATGATAAGTTGTCAGGCTGTGTATAGACAGTATAGGTTGTGTGGTCTGATTGTTCATTTAACTTTCTTCCCCAAAATAGACGACATTTTACCAGCAATTCCATACATTTTAACTGGCTTCCCTTGGCCAGAGGTACTGCTTTCAATTTATTAATAAATGATTACATGACATCCCTTTTTATTCCATTAAGCATTGTTTATGATCCTTAACTTCCATACGACAGGTATTAGATATGACGTTTCTCCACATGGAATGTCCATTCTTCTTTTGTGACAGTGAAACAGTAAGTTTACAACTTTAGTTCTTTTAAATTATAGCTCTTATATGATTAAACATTAATTATGAAAACAAACACTTGATTTCTTAATATGATAATTATTCATCTATATGAGTAATAAGATTAAGAGATGCAACCAAGTAACACAATGTTACTAGAGTTTGTCTCATATCTTAAATCTAGAAATTCCTTGGTTGAAAATAAAACTTTACGACAAAAGAGACAAACATATTTCCAATTTTGATCTTTTCATTTCTATGAAAAGCATTTAAGCATCACCTGCATAAGGACAGTATATCTCCCTGTTGCTACAATATTCCAGAGCTGGTATTTCATTGTTTGAGGCATAGTACTCGCAAGGAAGCTATTAAACCACAAGTTACAAAAGGTGAAATTATATCATCCCTATGAAAATTTAACTCATGCCTTTATGAGTTGTTTGACAAAAATGACAGATGACAACAGATATACCTATTGTAACCACAATCCCGTTCTCTTGTCTTGGTCTTGGAATGTGACCTACCAAATTAGACTTACTTCTGTTTATCACCTGTTTGGTACCTTATCAGTTATTTTCCCTGATTCATATTTGTGGCCACCTCTCTCCCTTTGAAAAAAAATCAGGTTGTATTAGAGTTCACTTACATTTATTATGTTACAAACATCTCACTTGTGCAATCTTTTTTAAACTAAAAATTTAAATCTTCCATCCTATGTAAAACTATTTCAAACATCTTCCCTGAAAGAAAAAAAATCTGACGTGGAGTAAAAGTATTAGACCAGTTTTTATCAGCCCTTAAATTTTTTAGATGGATCTAAAAACCCATTTATAGTGGATTGCTGCCATTAAATTGGTAATTAGTCCCTTACTGATAAAGTCAAAGGGGAATTTAGGTTTGCACCCCATCCGTCTGTCTGTCCATCAATCCGTCACTTTTGCCATTGTTTTATCATGACAAGGTAAAGATTAAGTTCAAATTTTTTCCAGTCTGATGATTTGGTGCTGAGTTATGGTCCTTGGAAAATTCACTTAAATAATCAGGTTTTAATCACTTTTTTATTCGGCCACAAAAAAAATTTGGGATCGTATAATGGTATAATGTTGTCGTCTGCATCGTCGTCCGAAGACACATTTGGTGTCCAGATAATAACTTTAGTTTAAGTGTATGGATCTCTATGAAAAATTATAAGAAGGTTCAATACCACAAAAGGAATTATTTCAATTGCTCTGAAATTTTACCTCAATGTTTATTACCACAGGTCGAAGGTTTGGATTGATTTTAGGGGTTATGGTCCCAAAGGTTAAGAAATTAGGGGCCAAAATAAGCAATTTTATACGACCGCAAAAATTGAAAATTTTTTGGTCGTATATTGGTATGATGTTGGCGTTGTCGTCTGCGTCGTCTTCGTCCGAATACTTTTAGTTTTCGCACTCTAACGTTAGTAAAAGTGAATAGAAATCTATGAAATTTTAACACAAGGTTAGTGACCACAAAAGGAAGGTAGGGATTGATTTTGGGAGTTTTGGTCTCAATATTTTAGGAATTGGGGGCCAAAAAGGGCCCAAATAAGCATTTTCTTGGTTTTCGCACTATAACTTTAGTTTAAGTAAATTGAAATCTATAAAATTTTGACACAAGTTTTATGACCACAAAAGACAGGTTGGGATTGATTTTGGAAGGTTTGGTTCCAACAGTTTAGGAATTAGGGGCCAAAAAAGGCCCAAATAAGCATTATTCTTGGTTTTTGCACCATAACTTTAGTATAAGTAAATAGAAGTCTATGAAATTTAAACACAAGGTTTATAACCATAAAAAGAAAGTTTTGGTCCCAACATTTTAGGAATAAGGGGTCCAAAGGGTCCAAAATTGAACTTTGTTTGATTTCATCAAAAATGGAATAAATGGGGTTCTTTGATATGCCAAATCTAACTGTGTATGTAGAATCTTAATTTTTGGTCCTGTTTTCAAATTGGTCTACATTAAGGTCCAAAGGGTCCAAAATTAAACTTAGTTTGATTTTAACAAAAATTGAATCCTTGGGGTTCTTTGATATGCTGAATCTAGAAATGTACTTAGATTTTTGATTATTGGCCCAGTTTTCAAGTTGGTCCAAATCGGGGTCCAAAATTAAACTTTGTTTGATTTCATCAAAAATTGAATAATTGGGGTTCTTTGATATGCCAAATCTAACTGGGTATGTAGATTATTAAGTTTTGGTCCCGTTTTCAAATTGGTCTACATTAAAGTCCAAAGGGTCCAATATTAAACTAAGTTTGATTTTAACAAAAATTGAATTCTTGGGCTTTTTTGATATGCTCAATCTAAACATGTACTTAGATTTTTGATTATGGGCCCAGTTTTCAAGTTGGTTCAAATCAGGATCCAAAATTATTATATAAAGTATTGTGCAATAGCAAGAAATTTTCAATTGCACAGTATTCAGCAATGGCAAGAAATCTTCAATTGCACAGTATTGTGCAATAGCAAGAAATTTTCAATTGCCACTATTGCGCAATAGCAAGAAATCTTCAATTGCACAGTATTGTGCAATAGCAAATATTTTCAATTGCACAATATCTAATTGCACAATATTGTGCAATAGCAAGAAATTTTCAATTGGAGTTTCTTTGTCCAGAATAGTAGTTGAATCAACTTAAATCATTGTTTTATACAATATACAATGTATATTCACTTTTACTACCAACTGATAAATTAAAACAATCTTTACCATTCAGTGATAACAAGCACTTTATTTTACATTTTAATAATTTATGATGTATTTAAATGAGTAGTTATTGTTGCAAACTCCATTAGAAATTTGAATTGAGATCAGTTTAAGAAAAAGGGAAAGGGGGATGTGAAAAAAAAATGGGGGTTAAATTTTTCTTACTTCAGATTTCATAAATAAAAAGAAAATTTCTTCAAACATTTTTTCAACAGCATAGTGAATTGCTCAAAGGCAAAAAAAAATATTTTAAGTTCATTAGACCACATTCATTCTGTGTCCGAAACCTATACTGTGTCAACTATTTAATCACAATCCAAATTTAGATCTGAATCCAGCTTGAATGTTGTGTCCATACTTGCCCCAACCTTTCAGGGTTCAATCTCTGCGGAGCATCTGGTTGTAGCTGGTTATTGGAGTTATGGCTTAAATCATTTAGCAATTAGGGGCAAAAAAGGGGGAAAACAAATGTTTTTTTTTGTTTACGGCACACAATATTTAAAAACAGTGTAAGGGAGGTAAGCCAATTCCATTTAGAGAATACTGTTAATTATATGTATGATTACCTCCCTTACACTGCTTGAAAATTATGTATTAAGAAATGATGATTAGCTGTAAATTTATATTTAGACATTTTAGAAGTTACTATTAATTAATATTAATTATAACCATGACTGTATGTCATTTTATATTTTAATATTTTATGATGTATTTAAATGAGTAATTATTGTTGAGGAGATTAATATTCAACAGCATAGTGTATTGCTCAATAGCAAAAAAAAATTTAGGTTCATTAGACGACATTCATTCTATGTCAGAAACCTATGCTGTGTCAACTATTTAATCAAAATCCAAATTCAGAGCTGCATCAAGCTTGAATGTTGTGTCCATACTTGCCCCAAATGTTCAGGGTTCAACCTCTGTGGTTGTATAAAGCTGCACCCTGCGGAGCACCTGGTTTCTTCTAGACATCATGACAAATTATAGATCACAGTTAGACTTATACTCTTGAATAATACAATAATGTATGAATGAATTCTAAAATGGAGGGCATATGTTGCCTGTTTCTCTAATATGAAGTATCTAGTTTGGAGTATACAGTCTGGTGTATAAATAATGGTATATTGTTCCTGACTCCCATTAAATGTTTGGAAGTGAAGAATTTTAACATGGATATGAATAAGGACCCAGAACAGGTGGTGTGCGTCTTTTAGTACACAAACTGGCCTTAAATTGAGAAAATGATGTGGCACACTTAAGAGAAGTTATCTAGAGAATAAAATACACTAAAATTTAAAAAATACAGAAGAGCATTATGTATGTATGCATTACTATTTATAAGATTTCTAAATTCATTAAAAGGATGAATAGAAAAAATGATATCTATATTTGTATTTTTTGGAGTCATTCAATTCCATCATTACCAATTGATATTTATGATAGTGTTTTTTTTTATTTCCCAGTTGACAGGAAGCAGAGTATTAGAGAAACATAAATTTAATCTGCTGGAAATACAGGAATGTTTAGATACATATGGTCTCAGAAAAGATCAAGCAGAACAGGTATACAATTAATTGAGGTAGTTCTTAATTTGTAAGGTTTTTAATTTTTAGTCCCCGACTTAAGGTTTGCTCGCTGTCTGTCTGTCTATCCATCAGTCCTCAAATCAATTTTCTAGACTTTTTAGCTCACCTGGCCCACAGGGCCAAGTGAGCTTTTCTCATCACTTTGCGTCCGGCGTCCGGCGTCGTCCGGCGTTAGCTTTTACAAAAATCTTCTCCTCTGAAACTACTGGGCCAAATCAAACCAAACTTGGCCACAATCATCATTGGGGTATCTAGTTTAAAAAATGTGTGGCGTGACCCGGTCAACCAACCAAGATGGCCACCACGGCTAAAAATAGAACATAGGGGTAAAATGCAGTTTTTGGCTTATAACTCAAAAACCAAAGCATTTAGAGCAAATCTGACATGGGATAAAAATGTTTATCAGGTCAAGATCTATCTGCCCTGAAATTTTCAGATGAATCGGTCAATCGATTGTTGGGTTACTGCCCCTGAATTGGTAATTTTGAGGAAATTTTGCTGTTTTTGGTTATTATCTTGAATATTATTATAGATAGGGATAAACTGTAAACAGCAATAATGTTCAGCAAAGTAAGATCTACAAATAAATCAACATGACCAAAATGGTCAGTTGACCCGTTTAGGAGTTATTGCCCTTTATAGTCAATTTTTAACCATTTTTCGTAAATTAAAGTAATCTTTTACAAAAATCTTCTCCTCTGAAACTACTAGGCCAAATTAATCCAAACTTGGCCACAATCATCTTTGGGGTATCTAGTTTAAAAAATGTGTGGCGTGACCTGGTCAACCAACCAAGATGGCCGCCACGGCTAAAAATAGAACATAGGGGTAAAATGCAGTTTTTGGCTTATAACTCAAAAACCAAAGCATTTTGAGGAAATCTGACAAGATATAAATGTTAACCAGGTCAAGATCTATCTGCCCTGAAATTTTTAGATGAATCGGTCAATCGGTTGTTGGGTTGCTGCCCCTGAATTGGTAATTTTGAGGAAATTTTGCTGTTTTTGGTTATTATCTTGAATATTATTATAGATAGAGATAAACTGTAAACAGCAATAGTGTTCAGCAAAGTAAGATCTACAAATAAGTCAACATGACCAAAATGGTCAGTTGACCCCTTTAGGAGTATTGCCCTTTATAGTCAATTTTTAACCATTTTTCGTAAATTAAAGTAATCTTTTACAAAAATCTTCTCTGAAACTACTGGGCCAAATTAAACCAAACTTGGCCACAATCATCTTTGGGGTATCTAGTTTAAAAAAGGTGTGGCGTGACCTGGTCAACCAACCAAGATGGCCGCCACGGCTAAAAATAGAACATAGGGGTAAAATGCAGTTTTTGGCTTATAACTCAAAAACCAAAGCATTTTGAGGAAATCTGACATGGGATAAAAATGTTTATCAGGTCAAGATCTATCTGCCCTGAAATTTTCAGATGAATCGGTCAATCGGTTGTTGGGTTGCTGCCCCTGAATTGGTAATTTTGAGGAAATTTTGCTGTTTTTGGTTATTATCTTGAATATTATTATAGATAGAGATAAACTGTAAACAGCAATAATGTTCAGCAAAGTAAGATCTACAAATAAGTCAACATGACCAAAATGGTCAGTTGACCCGTTTAGGAGTTATTGTCCTTTATAGTCAATTTTTAACCATTTTTCGTAAATTAAAGTAATCTTTTACAAAAATCTTCTCCTCTGAAACTACTAGGCCAAATTAATCCAAACTTGGCCACAATCATCTTTGGGGTATCTAGTTTAAAAAATGTGTGGCGTGACCTGGTCAACCAACTAAGATGGCCGCCACGGCTAAAAATAGAACATAGGGGTAAAATGCAGTTTTTGGCTTATAACTCAAAAACCAAAGCATTTTGAGGAAATCTGACAAGATATAAATGTTAACCAGGTCAAGATCTATCTGCCCTGAAATTTTTAGATGAATCGGTCAATCGGTTGTTGGGTTGCTGCCCCTGAATTGGTAATTTTGAGGAAATTTTGCTGTTTTTGGTTATTATCTTGAATGTTATTATAGATAGAGATAAACTGTAAACAGCAATAGTGTTCAGCAAAGTAAGATCTACAAATAAGTCAACATGACCAAAATGGTCAGTTGACCCCTTTAGGAGTATTGCCCTTTATAGTCAATTTTTAACCATTTTTCGTAAATTAAAGTAATCTTTTACAAAAATCTTCTCTGAAACTACTGGGCCAAATTAAACCAAACTTGGCCACAATCATCTTTGGGGTATCTAGTTTAAAAAAGGTGTGGCGTGACCTGGTCAACCAACCAAGATGGCCGCCACGGCTAAAAATAGAACATAGGGGTAAAATGCAGTTTTTGGCTTATAACTCAAAAACCAAAGCATTTTGAGGAAATCTGACATGGGATAAAAATGTTTATCAGGTCAAGATCTATCTGCCCTGAAATTTTCAGATGAATCGGTCAATCGGTTGTTGGGTTGCTGCCCCTGAATTGGTAATTTTGAGGAAATTTTGCTGTTTTTGGTTATTATCTTGAATATTATTATAGATAGAGATAAACTGTAAACAGCAATAATGTTCAGCAAAGTAAGATCTACAAATAAGTCAACATGACCAAAATGGTCAGTTGACCCGTTTAGGAGTTATTGTCCTTTATAGTCAATTTTTAACCATTTTTCGTAAATTAAAGTAATCTTTTACAAAAATCTTCTCCTCTGAAACTACTAGGCCAAATTAATCCAAACTTGGCCACAATCATCTTTGGGGTATCTAGTTTAAAAAATGTGTGGCGTGACCTGGTCAACCTACTAAGATGGCCGCCACGGCTAAAAATAGAACATAGGGGTAAAATGCAGTTTTTGGCTTATAACTCAAAAACCAAAGCATTTTGAGGAAATCTGACGGGATAAAAATGTTTATCAGGTCAAGATCTATCTGCCCTGAAATTTTCAGTTGAATCAGTCAACCCGTTGTTGGGTTGCTGCCACTGAATTGGTAATTTTGAGGAAATTTTGCTGTTTTTGGTTATTATCTTGAATATTATTATAGATAGAGATAAACTGTAAACATCAATTATGTTCAGCAAAGTAAGATCTACAAATAAGTCAACATGACCTAAATGGTCAATTGACCCCTTAAGGAGTTATTGCCCTTTATAGTCAATTTTTAACAATTTTCATTAATTTGGTAAATTTATGTAAATTTTTACCAAATATAGTTCTCTGTTACTAATGGGCAAAGTTCATTATAGATATAATTGTAAGAAGCAAAATTGTTCAGTAAAGTAAGAAATTCAAACACATCACCATCACCAAAATACAATTTTGTCATGAATCCATTTGTGTCCTTTGTTTAATATGCACATAGACCAAGGTGAGCGACACAGGCTCTTTAGAGCCTCTAGTTTATTTGATATTTGGTGTATTATTTTATTATGACAAGTAACAGGTCAAGTTTAATTTTGTCTCGATTTTAGCTTTTCTCCTTCAGTTTAGTTAAAGCCTTATAAATTTCCCTAGAATTAAATTTTTGATGAAATACTTATTTATTACTAGATTTCTCTTCAAAGGAAAATAACTCATTTTTTTAAAGATTTGTAAAGATAAATGACATTTTGGATTTTTTCCCTTTTCTTCAGTAAATTGTTTGAAGAATTTAGTGGTAGGTTTGACTGTTACTTATGTAATTTACACCATGACCACAGGTGTCATTTGGTTTATCAAGAGAAATGATCGTGAAAGAATACCTAACTGTGGTCAAGTATTGCAGTTGGATTGTGTAAGCTCTTGTATAGGATCGTGAATGTAATTAAATGCGGAAAAAATCTTAACAAAAAAACATGTCTGTCAAAATGATTCAACTTTCTCAACATTGCTGTGCAATAAGATAAAGAAGATATGCAGTACTTTAAGAGAAAACACAAAAGACGCAATACATGTCTATAAATAAACTCATCATAGATACCAGGCTTTACAATTTATATTTACGCCAGACGTGTGTTTTGTCTACAAAAGACTCAAATGTTAAAAAGGCCAAATAAATTTCAAATTTGGGATTTATTAAAAAGGCCAAATGAAGTACAAAGTTGGGATTCATTAAAAAGGCTTCTTGTACCTATAATGGTCATATTCAAGATATCATGATATATTTGAAACTTAATCTTTTGGTGTGTCCCATAGAACAGTAATATAAAAGAATGGACTTCTCTTGAAACCGTTCATTTTTGTCTCACTTGACAGTCAAAAAGCAAGACATTATTAGGTATACTGTGTCCGGAGCGGCGTCAACAATGGTATTAGTTCGTGATTAGGTCTAGTTTATGGTGAACCACTAGTGGTAAGTTAATGATAATTGGTATGCAGTTGTATTAGCATTGGCATATCTCATACCCATTGAGAATCTTTGACCACACCCCTTCAGTTATGGTTTTATTGACTTTGACATTTTGCTTAGTTGACATGTATTAGTTTGTGTTTAGGTCTGTTTTAATGGGAACTGCTTATGATAAGTCAATGGTATGTGGTATACAGTTGTATGAGCATTGGCACATCTCATTTCCATGGAGTTTGTTTAGCCATGTACTTTCAGTCATGGTTCATTGACTTTGAATATTTGAAAAACTTACATGTTAATGTGTTACTATTTTAGTTTCAACATTTGCATTATCGAAATTACAAAAAAAGCGAGACATATCTCTGGGATTACAGTTTGTTTTATGAAAACCTTGAATTTTGTTTATTTTTCATCAAACTTAATCGTGAAAGATCGGGCAACCCATTATTTTGAGCGTGAAAGACATGCATTACCAGAAATCAGAAATCCATATTTCTTTTACCACTTGATATACTGCAACTGGTTTTGAACAAACATTAAAGCTATTATTTTTATATTTTATTACATATTTGAATTTACTTGGTAAAAAAATCTTGTTTGCAAATTTTCATAAAAAAATCAATGTGGGAAAAATAGAATTGAGAATGGAAATGGGGAATATGTCTAAGAGACAATAACCCTTACCAAAGAGCTAACAACAGCCGAAGGCCACTAATGTGTCTTAAACCTAGTGAGAAAATCCCGCACCAGTCCTTAGCTGGCCCCTACATAAAATTGTGTATTAGTTCAGTGAAAATAGACATCACTCCAAAACATATAAATGAACTAAAATTTAAAAAAATTATACAAAACTAACAAAGGCAAGGGGCTCCTGACGTGGGTCAGGCACAAAAATGCGGCGGAGTTGAACATGTTTTGTGAAAACATGAAATCTGAACCCTCCCCTATACTTCTAGCCAATGTAGAATAAAGAAACACATAGCAATACGCACAGTGACATTCAGTTTAAATGAAGTCAGAGGTTAGAAAAGGAAACAGAAGAAACTAAAAGCAAAATGAAACTGATACATAAATGAACATGTTAAGGACATCTAGCTGTTACTGACATGCCAGCTCAAGACCTAAAAAGTGTATTATATGCCCTTAAAGTCATTCTTTATCTAAATTTTCATTAGATGGTACCAAATTTTGTTCTTAACCACGATCTTTTTACATCTAAACCTTTTTATTTTGTGCACTTTTCATCAAGGGACTGTTTAAAAAAAAAAATCCCATTTTCCCATTGTATATTTCTATATGATTTCTCTAAATGTTCATTCAAAAAGTCATGCTCCATAGTTTATGAAACATTCTGTGCAAACTGGTTGAAGGCAATATCTTAAATGGATCAATTTACTTTTAAACTTTACACTTGTACTGTT
The DNA here is from genome assembly GCF_965363235.1 of Mytilus galloprovincialis. Taxonomy (NCBI): domain Eukaryota; kingdom Metazoa; phylum Mollusca; class Bivalvia; order Mytilida; family Mytilidae; genus Mytilus; species Mytilus galloprovincialis. The sequence continues at coordinate 72,444,526 of NC_134845.1, read as the reverse complement.
GTTTTGACTGCTGAAAGTTTTGGTATTTTAACATTATAGATTTTCATTTCCAAAGTTATATAACTTTAACCATTGAAGATTGAGTACCCTTATACTCAAAAGGAATTTTCTGAGAAGCTTTTTAAGCCTTCTTAAATATTCTTATTCTTTTTTAGCTCACCTGGCCCGAAGGTGAGTTTTTCTCATCACTTGGTGTCTGTCATCTGTCGTCCAACGTCGTCTGTTAATTTTTACAAAAATCTTATCCTCTGAAACTACTTGGCTACATTTAAACAAACTTGGCCACAATCATCATTGGGGTATCTTGCTCTAAAAATGTGTCCGGTGACCCTGCTAGCCAACCAAGATGGCCGCCATGGCTAAATATAGAACATAGGGGTAAAATGTAAATTTTGGCTTATAACTCTGAAACCAAAGCATTTAGAACAAATCTGACATGCCGTAAAATTGGTTTCAAGTCGAGATATATCTGCCCTGAAATTTTCAGATGAATTTGACATCCGGTTGTTGGGTTACTGCCTCAGAATTGGTAATTTTAAGGCGTTTTTGCCGTTTTTTGGTCATTATATTGAATATTATCATAGATAGAGATAACTGTAAACAGCAATAATGTTCAGCAAAGTAAGATCTACACATAAGTCAACATCACCAAAATTGTCAGTTGAGTAGTAATTGCCCTTTATAGTCAATTTTACCATTTTTTCTTAAATTTTTGTAATCTTTTACAAAAATCTTCTCCTTTGAAACTACTAGGCCAAATATTAAACCAAACTTGGCCACAATCATCATTGGGGTATGTATTTTAAAAAGTGTGTCCGGTGACCTGGCCAGCCAATCAAGATGGTCACCATGGCTAAAAATAGAACATAGGCGTAAAATGTAGATTTCTGCTTATAGTGCTGAAATCAAAGCATTTAGAGCAAATCTGACGTGGAGGTAAAATTGATAATTAGGTAAAGGTCTATCTGCCCTGAAATTTTCAGATGAATCTGACAACGGGTTGTTGGGTTGCTGCCCCTGAATTGGTAATTTTAAGAAAATTTTGCCGTTTTTGTTTATTAGCTTGAATATTATTATAGATAGAGATAAACTGTAAGCAGCAATAATGTACAGCAAAGTAATTCCTACAAATAAGTAATGATGAGCAAAATGGTCAATTGACCCCTTAAGGAGTTATTGCCCTTTATAGTCAATTTTTAATAATTTTCATAATTTTGGTAAATTTTGGTAATGTTTACAAAATGATTTTCTCTGTAACTACTGGGCAAAGTGCATTATAGATAGATATATTGTTAACAGCTAAAGTGTTCAGAAAAGTAATATCTAAAAACACATCTACATCACCAAAACACAATTTTGTCATGAATCCATGTGTGTCCTTTGTTTAATATGCACATAGACCAAGGTGAGTGACACAGGCTCATTAGAGCCTTTTAGTTCATTTCAGCATGCAGATAATGTGCTTCTTTAGCAGATGTTTTGATATATTTAATGGGGTTCAAGAGGGGTGAAATTTTTGCAAGCATAGGCTAGAGTTAAGAAGACTTTGTTTTAGCCATGCAAAGCTTTAATTCCATCTCCAGTATAATGATGTCATGCTAATCTGGTGCAGTTTATCATATGTTAAAAACATGTTATAAATGAGAGCTATATATGATCAGAAACAAGTTCAAACATTTGAAAATCAATTATTGACTACAATTTATTTTAGAGCCTTGAATTGATAAAGTCTACAATAAAACAACAGTCTTTAGGTGATGGTGGAACTTCAACAGCTGTGTCTAATGAAGAACAGGTGAGCATGCATTACACATATTAAATCTTCAACAGCTGTGTCTAATGAAGAACAGGTGAGCATGCATTACACATATTAAGTCTTCAACAGCCGTGTCTAATGAAGAACAGGTGAGCATGCATTATACATATTAAATCTTTAACAGCTGTGTCTAATGAAGAACAGGTGAGCATGCATTACACATATTAAATCTTCAACAGCTGTGTCTAAGGAAGAACATGTGGGCATTCATTACACATATTAAATCTTCAATAGCTGCTGTGTCTAATGAATAACAGGTGAGCATGCATTACACATATTAAATCTTCAACAGCTGTGTCTAATGAAGAACAGGTGAGCTTGCATTACACATATTAAATCTTTAACAGCTGTGTCTCATGAAGAACCGGTGAGCATGCATTACACATATTAAATCTTCAACAGCTGTGTCGAATGAAGATCAGGTGAGCTTGCATTACACATATTAAAACTTTAACCGCTGTGTCTCATGAAGAACAGGTGAGCATGCATTACACATATTAAATCTTCAACAGCTGTGTCTAAGGAAGAACATGTGGGCATTCATTACACATATAAAATTTTCAACAGCTGTGTCTAATGAAGAACAGGTGAGCATGCATTACACATATTAAATCTTTAACAGCTGTGTCTCATAAAGAACAGGTGAGCATGCATTACACATATTAAATCTTCAACAGCTGTGTCTAATGAAGAACAGGTGAGCATGCATTACACATATTAAATCTTTAACAGCTGTGTCTAATGAAGAACAGGTGAGCATGCATTACACATATTAAATCTTCAACAGCTGTGTCTAATGAAGAACAGGTGAGCTTGCATTACACATATTAAATCTTTAACAGCTGTGTCTAATGAAGAACAGATGGGCATACATAACACATATTAAATCTTCAACAGCCGTGTCTAATGAAGAACAGGTGAGCATGCATTACACATATTAAATCTTTAACAGCTGTGTCTAATGAAGAACAGGTGAGCATGCATTACACATATTAAATCTTTAACAGCTGTGTCTAATGAAGAACAGGTGAGCATGCATTACACATATTAAATCTTCAACAGCTGTGTCTAATGAAGAACAGGTGAACTTGCATTACACATATTAAATCTTTAACAGCTGTGTCTAATGAAGAACAGATGGGCATACAGTACACATATTAAATCTTTAACATCTGTGTCTAATGAAGAGCAGGTGAGCATGCATTACACATATTAAATCTTCAACAGCTGTGTCTAATGAAGAACAGATGGGCATACATTACACATATTAAATCTTTCCAGTTGTTTACTTTAGGTTGAAGATAAACCAAAAAGAATGCAGTAAAAACATATTTAAAAATATTTGTCTTGGATCGTTGTATGTCATGATTGTTTTACATTTATTTTTGTAAAATGAGTTAAAACAAGAAAATATTTAAATCTGGAATTATTTTGAATTCTGGAGAATTGATAAAAAACGTATGATGAAAACTAACCTAGTTTAAAATAGGGTTAGCCATGTGGGAATGGTTAGGTTCAGTTTACTTTAACTGATATTTCAGTATGAACTAGCAAACCCTACTTAATTGTTTAAGGTTTCATCATCAATTTAAGGTGTTGATTTTTAAAGGCAGTGCTTTAAGGCCTGACTTTCAAGTCATGAGGTACATCTTTTCATACGCAACGTCCAACAAATCTATGTAGGGGGTCATTTGGCCAGAAATAGATCCAGAAATGTTCAATTTTCTCCTCTCCTTTTAATGGTATGATATGGTTTTTGTTTCTTTCATTTACATTGGGAAATAAAGAAACGATCAGTGTGTATTGTTCGTTTTAAAAAACTTGTTATTAATGTGTATTTTACATTATAAGCAGTCAACCTGATTACAAACTATCATTATTTGTATTCCGTGTTGAAAGAGGTCGGGTCAGTTTGAGTGTTATCTGACATCTAAAGATTTTTTAATCAGTTCAAACGTTGATATAACAATGAAAGGTCGACTGAACATGATTAATATTGCATTTTCTATAATTCAAAGCGGAATTCGGTTTATGAACGAGAAACCGTAAGCGTTTTCAATTTCATTAGTTATGATATTGTCTACGTATTATCCTGGTTCCCGCTGCTACGTTCCGGGCATTAGCTATTTGATATATATGTTACATTACAGTGGCGGATCAAGAAATTTTCATAAGTGGGGACCCACTGACTGACCTAAGAGGGGGGCCGCTCGAGTCTCGCTTCAGTGATTCCCTATATAAGCAACCAATTTTTTCCCCAAAAAGGGGGGGACCCGGGCCCCCTGGGCCCCCCCTAAATCCGCCTCTGCATTACGATTGGGTACCAGTCAATCTACGCGTGTATGTGTATATGACTCAGTTGACAAGAGCAGTACGCTTTACGTTGATGTTGGGAAAATTTTGATTAAACTCTAAATGCTCATAGAATAAGAAATATAATCTAAACTGAATTTACCTCCTTCTGAATAATTTATTGCAATATAAATATAAATCCCTTTTGACAAGAGAAATCTGACTTTTGTTAGAAATATTTTGTTCACGTGTGCGGATTTGTATAGTAATCTTACTATACAAATCCTTGACATGTGCAAAGGTTATCACGTGTGGCGGCCATATTGGTTTGTATACATATTTGTGCAGAAGCCTCTAGAACTATGACCTAAACATAAATAGTCTTCCGAAAATGTAAACTTTATGCAATACTATTTTATCAATCATGATTAATTTCATAAATTTAAATTTGATTATTTAAAGAAATAAAATTATAACAATTACGATTTTAGATTAGAGATTCTACACAGACATGCTTTGATCTATTTATATCCAAATTAGTTTACCTGTGTGAAAATGTAAAAATGGATATTTATTTGTTTTATACTAAACAAGTAAAGACAAACTATGGATGGAAGATAATAATTCACTAGAATATTACTACGTCATAGCAACCGTCAGTTAAAGAAAGAAGACTGTCCGTTATTTCCATATCTATATAAAGGTTCCGAGTATTTTTCCGCTGAAAAATACATTGTGCAAGAGGATCAGGCAGCTACCCAAAAATATAGTGACAATAATAAAACATTTTTTTTATTCATAATATATTATAAATATTTCATATACATAATTAATAAATTATATATTGTATATCCAACTTTCTCATTCATATTCACCAAAATTTCAGGACATTTGATTTATTTTAATCAATACAGGATTTAAAAACTGCAAGTGCAAACAAATTTAATCATTACATAATCAGCTGATAATTTTTTTACGCAAACATAGTGGTGATGTAACTGATAAAAATCACTCCATCAATCCTCCAGCCCTTTCACATATTAAGCAATAGATCTACTTATTATTGTAGAATATTCAATAAATATACATTCATCGTCTAATTGAATATATCGGGTAATCGGATATTTTTAGCTGACATTTTGGGTATCCGATTGGCCTGCTGTCATGACTGTACTACCATAAAGATAATAAATAGTATTTTTTTCCACTAATTTATTGACATAAAACTTGTTGTAACATATTATATTTTTGTATGCTATTAAATCATTTAAAGGACAATGTACTAATTTTTTTTCTTCACAAAGACCAACAAACAGGTCCCCCCCCCCCCCATTATGAGCGGTGTCCCTTAAATGAGGGACTGTGCATAAAACAAGGGGTCATTTTAATGTTGAAAAAAAGAAAGAATATTTTAAAGATTTTTAACTTAAAAGTGAGAAAATTCATTATATTTTGAACAACTTGTCTTAATAAGGGGTCAAATTAATAAAGAAGATATATATAAGTTTAGAAACATCACAAAATTCTTTTGTCATGTTTAAATTTTTGACCATTTAATATTTAATAGATGCATAGTTCTTGGGGAAACGTTTCATCAAATAGAATAGTATGAATATAAAGGTGCTCATTTTTTATAGTGGGTTGTAATGTTCTTCCAATGAGTGTTACCCCTCATTTGGAGTGTTGTTCCCAACCTTTTAAAGGTCCATCTTTATGCATAATTCAAAATTGGAAATTTGAACAAGCATCTAATATTCTTACACAAATAAATAAACCCTAGTCTGCTAGCTACATGTTCATCTTTTCTACCGATTTAATAACTAGAATCATGCAAACAGACTTAAGAAAAAGGCATGTAAGTTCATTATACAAATATGACACTTTTTCTAGACAATCCAGATCATGCAAAATACTTAGCTAAAAATTATAATGTTTAAAATTGTTGTTGCACACTAAAAAAAAACATGGGAACTTTCAAAAGTTGGCGGGTATCTATATAACAAGTCTTACTATCTTAATGTCCCATTTATGAGCATTATTTTTACTGGTCTGTCCGTCCGTCCTGCTTCAGGTTAAAGTTTATGGTCAAGGTAGTTTTTTATGAAGTTGAAATCCAATCAACTTGAAACTTAGTACACATGTGTTCCTTATGATATGATCTTTCTTATTTTACTGCAAAATTAAAGATTTTACCTAATTTTCACAGTCCACTGAACATAAAAAATGATTGTACGGATAGGAAATCCATGTACTTACGACACATTCTTGTTTGAAGAAAAAAAAATACATCATAATGATAATGGAACAAAGCAGCTTGTGTTAGTGGGGCTTCTTTTATGGTAATTCAAGTTACCTTTTATTCAAGAGCTATCAGCTAAGAGTCGTATACTAAATTTTATTTTTATATAAATAAATTTATATTAGATTGGCGTTGCATCATTTTCTTCTATTGTCATGATTGTCTTAATTGCAAATACGGGAAGTGGTTAAAATGCTAATGAGACAGCTATTATAAATGACCACCAGATGTTATTGTTTTCTTAATTAAAAACTCCTCTTTCATTCATACCAATAAATTACTTTATCATGTTTATACTGAAAAATAATTTTGCTTGGAGTTATAAAAAATATGGTCATCAAAAGAGTTGACATGTTACTATGTATATTTACCATTATGTTACTTGATGTTCTTGCAGTACACACAGTACGATGACTAGTCAATCTTTGTGAACTACTTTTCATAGGATGGGAGTCATTGAATATGCGTATATGATCAATTATTAAAAATAGTCTACTTATGTTAATAAGGAAAAGTTCTTTTATGTCTTAAAAATGCATTTCATGGTGAGGTACAGAAAATATACTGAAACAGTAGACTATGGGTGACTATAGGTGAACTAGGTACAAGAGAACTCTTAATCTTAAATACTTCAAACCACCTCTGTACTATGGAAGATAATGATATAACTGGACTAGAAATACACACAACCTGTAACTAACTGCCTTTACAGCGCTTTCACGCTTTGATTATCTTGCTGGAAGACCTAAATTGTTTGTAAGACAGCTTTACATTTCAGGGGGTATAAGTCTTGGGTGCTTTATACTTTATACCATATAACTCTTATATGAAGGATACCATATAACTCTTATACACAGGATATCATATAACTGTTATATTTGTTATTCTCGTGGGATTTTGTCTGATGCTTGGTCCGTTTCTGTGTGTGTTACATTTTAGTGTTGTGTCGTTGTTAATGCGTTTCCCTCGGTTTTAGTTTGTTACCCCGATTTTGTTTTTTGTCCATGGATTTATGAGATTTGAACAGCGGTATACTACTGTTGCCTTTATTTATACACAGGATACCATATAACTCTTATACACAGGATACCATATAACTCTTATACACAGGATACCATATAACTCTTATACACTGGATACCTTATAACTCTTATACACAGGATACAATATAGCTCTTATAGGCAGGATACCATATAACTCTTATATGCAGGATACCATATAACTCTTATACACTGGATACCATATAACACTTATACACTGGATACCATATAACTCTTATACACAGGATACCATATAGGTTGCATTTCTGTAAATATTGACAATGCAATTTCCCATAGGAACTCCTTTTACGGCTAAAACTACCACTTTTACTATGAAGTTTTGAAAAAAATCTTATCCTAGAATTGAAAGTTCATATGCACCACAATTTTTTTCAAAGGTCAAAATATAGGGCTGTGCGGCATATTTTCAACGTTTATATGCCCTGAACTTCTCAGAGTTTAAACTTACACTAATTTTCTTAACTACCCCTACCTCGAATGAAAGGTTACCACAGATTTCAATGTAAACAATATGCACGTGTTTATTTACTGGTAACATTCCCAATTTCTGTCTCTGCGATATGGAACACAGAGAGCATAACTGGGAACCAGTATGTAAACAAAATTATTTTTCTATGAATATTCAATTACTCCCCAAAAGAGGCGTGTTTTGAGAAACAGCTGTATTTACAAAGTGCAACCTATACAGACATTTATTCAAATAGAAAACTCTCTGAAATCAGTTTTTCTCACATTAATACTCATTTATCAGAATTAAAGTCTTAAAGAAATCACTGTGTATACTCTAAGTTTTTCTTTACTATACATTTGATACCCCCTCCCCTGTTTCAATTTTTTAAAGAATTTGTAAACAAGACTTGAATTATTGCCAGCTTACCCTATTTGCATATTTTCTGATAAAAAATACCTAGAACCTGTTAAAAACTGATTTGATAACATATTGAAAGCATATCAGAATATCATAAATGTAATGTTTAGCAGTCAATCATTACAACATTCAAGATTATATAAAGTATCCAATCCAGCCTCTATCTCCAGTCCACATCTTACTGTATGCCTATTTGTCAATTAAAGAACACATTTTCTGCCTCAAATGGTCAATTTAGAATTCTTGTCACAACAGTATCATCTGTAACCATATATCTGACACAATTTAGCTACTATATATACTAGAAGTGTTCAAACAAAGCCATATTTGCAATAGTTGTATGTATGCAGATACCAGTCTGAGATATAAATTCACTTAAAATGTTGTAGAGATGACTGCTTACATCTGATTTTTGCATAACGTCCAAGCATAGTTATTGTTTTCTATATCAAGAACTTTAAAATCATAAAATCATAGCATTTACAAGTTAAATTATTTGTTTTATGACCCAGGGGGTAGGCAATTTTTCTATGTTTTTTGCCCCTGGGGCCTCAAATTTCCTAAATCATTCTGCTGTTTCTAGCAATTTGGAATATTTAGTACATATTCAGGATAGAACACACTATTGTAAGTTTTCTTGAGATATTTTTTTTTTCTAGCTTGTATTTATTATGCCGTGGTGACAAAAAAGCAGATTTAGGTGTTGCGGCTTACTTTTGGGTTATCGAAAGGACACAAATACCCCATAAATAATATTCAGGAAGGATCTATGAGTTTCAATGACTGCGAAGAGTAAATATAAGCACTTCTTAACAATTTAACTTACAAATATGCAAATATTATGATTTAATTTTGTATCCAGGACTTTAAGTAAACTATGCATACTGTAAACTGTGAATTTATGCTGAGTCATCATATTTAAGGCCCAGGATTCTATCAATCTTCATTAAATATTTATAAAACTTCTTATTTGAGTTAATTTCTTTAAAATCTGTGAAAAAAAGCACATATGGTTAAATTCTGAATGTTCCCCTTTTTCACCCTATATAGGTTGCATTTCTGTAAATATTGACAATGCAATTTCCCATAGGAACTCCTTTTACGGCTAAAACTGTACCACTTTTACTATGAAGTTTTGAAAAAAATCTTATCCTTGAATTGAAAGTTCATATGCACCACAATTTTTTTCAAAGGTCAAAATATAGGGCTTGTGCGGCATATTTTCAACGTTTATATGCCCTGAACTTCTCAGAGTTTAAACTTACACTAATTTTCTTAACTACCCCTACCTCGAATGAAAGGTTACCACAGATTTCAATGTAAACAATATGCACGTGTTTATTTACTGGTAACATTCCCAATTTCTGTCTCTGCGATATGGAACACAGAGAGCATAACTGGGAACCAGTATGTAAACAAAATTATTTTTCTATGAATATTCAATTACTCCCCAAAAGAGGCGTGTTTTGAGAAACAGCTGTATTTACAAAGTACAACCTATAGCTCTTATAAGCAGGATACCATATAACTCTTATATGCAGGATACTATATAACTCTTATACACAGGATACCATATAACACTTATACACAGGATACCATATAACTTTTATAAGCAGGATACCATATAACTCTTATACACAGGATACCATATAACTCTTATACACAGGATACCTTATAAGTCTTATACACAGGATACCATATAACTTTTATATGCAGGATACCATATAACTCTTATATACAGGGATACCATATAACTCTTATACACAGGATACCATATAACTCTTATACACTGGATACCATATAACTCTGATATGCAGGATACCATAAAACACTTATACACAGGGATACCATATAACTCTTATACACTGGATACCATATAACTTTTATACGCAGGATACCATATAACTCTTATACACTGGATACCATATAACTCTTATATGCAGGATACCATATAACTCTTATACACTGGATACCATATAATTTTTATATGCAGGATACCATATAACTCTTATACACAGGATACCATATAACTCTTATAAGCAGGATACCATATAACTCTTATACACAGGATACCATATAACTCTTATACACAGGATACCATATAACTTTTATATGCAGGATACCATATAACTCTTATACACAGGGATACCATATAACTCTTATACACTGGATACCATATAACTCTTATATGCAGGATACCATAAAACACTTATACACAGGGATACCATTTAACTTTTATACACTGGATACCATATAACTTTTATACGCAGGATACCATATAACTCTTATACACTGGATACCATATAACTCTTATATGCAGGATACCATATAACTCTTATACACAGGGATACCATATATCTCTTATACACTGGATACCATATAACTTTTATATGCAGGATACCATATAACTCTTATACACAGGATACCATATAACTCTTAAACGCAGGATACCATGTAACTCTTATACAAAGGATACCATACAACTCTTATACGCAGGATACCATATAACTTGTATACGCAGGATACCATATAACTCTTATACACAGGGATACCATATAACTCTTATACACTGGATACCATATAACTTTTATACGCAGGATACCATATAATTCTTATACACAGGATACCATACAACTCTTATACACAGGATACCATATAACTCTTATACACAGGATACCATATAACTCTTATACACAGGATACCATATAACTCTTATACACTCTTATATACCATATAACTCTTATATGCAGGATACCATAAAACACTTATACACAGGGATACCATTTAACTCTTATACACTGGATACCATATAACTTTTATACGCAGGATACCATATAAGTCTTATACACTGGATACCATATAACTCTTATATGCAGGATACAATATAACTTTTATACACAGGGATACCATATATCTCTTATACACTGGATAACATATAACTTTTATATGCAGGATACCATATAACTCTTATACACAGGATACCATATAACTCTTAAACGCAGGATACCATGTAACTCTTATACAAAGGATACCATACAACTCTTATACGCAGGATACCATATAACTTTTATATGCAGGATACCATATAACTCTTATACACAGGGATACCATATAACTCTTATACACTGGATACCATATAACTTTTATACGCAGGATACCATATAACTCTTATACACAGGATACCATATAACTCTTATACACTGGATACCATATAACACTTATACACTGGATACCATATAACTCTTATACACAGGATACCATATAACTCTTATACACTGGATACCATATAACTCTTATATGCAGGATACCATATAACTTTTATACACAGGATACCATATAACTCTTATACACAGGATACCATATAACTCTTATACACAGGATACCATATAACTCTTATATGCAGGATACCATATAACTTTTATACATAGGATACCATATAACTCTTATACACAGGATACCATATAACTCTTATTTTCAGGATACCATATAACTCTTATAAGCAGGATAACATATAACACTTATACACAGGATACCATATAACTCTTATACACTGGATACCATATAACTCTTATATGCAGGATACCATATAACTTTTATACACAGAATACCATATAACTCTTATATACAGGATACCATACAACTCTTATACACAGGATACCATATAACTCTTATACACAGGATACCATACAACTCTTATACACAGGATACCATACAACTCTTATACACAGGATACCATATAACTCTTATACACAGGATACCATATAACTCTTATACACAGGATACCATACAACTCTTATACACAGGATACCATATAACTCTTATACACAGGATACCATATAACTCTTATACACAGGATACCATATAACTTTTATATGCAGGATACCATATAACTCTTATACACAGGGATACCATATAACTCTTATACACTGGATACCATATAACTCTTATATGCAGGATACCATAAAACACTTATACACAGGGATACCATTTAACTCTTATACACTGGATACCATATAACTTTTATACGCAGGATACCATATAAGTCTTATACACTGGATACCATATAACTCTTATATGCAGGATACCATATAACTCTTATACACAGGGATACCATATATCTCTTATACACTGGATACCATATAACTTTTATATGCAGGATACCATATAACTCTTATACACAGGATACCATATAACTCTTAAACACAGGATACCATGTAACTCTTATAAGCAGGATATCATTTAGCTGTTATACACAAGATACCATATAACTGTTATACGCAGGATACAATATATAACTCCGATACACTTGATACCATTTAACTTATAATCACCTGATTACATTCTCTTATATCAGTTTTCAGTTACTATAGGGTCAACTATGATATTATATGGTATACATACAAATACAAAGGATATGGGGTATCTCACAATGACACAAAATCAGTTCAATTTCATAGACCCTTTTGTCTCATTTTCATAAATTGATACCTGAAGTAAGATCTTATTTTCAGGCTATTTCACACTACACTTAAGCAAAAAGTACACTAGTGCTTATACATTTGGATATCTTGATTTTGATGTGATTAAAATATGTTTTTGCATTTTCATCTAACCTCTTATATGAGGTAAATATTTGTTATGCCACGGACATATCAAAGTTTTACCTTTGTACGTCTGTACAGCACACAATTGGTTCTGTTCTCTAACTTTTATGTGGCTCAACCAAATATTAGGAAACTTATACACAATGCTTATAATTACAAAAAACAGATTAAGTTTGAACTTTTATGGTGTTATTTTTTGCTATTTTAGAGTTTTCCCCCTTTACAAATAAAAAATTACTGAATTTTTTATTTCCATTCTTTAACTTTAGTTTGCCTCAATCAAATGGTATAAAACTCAAACTCGATACATGGATATATTTTTTTCTGAGACAAGTTCGTGTGGATGATGAATAAATGACAAGGAATTCAACCTCACCGTTACAACTATTATATTGTAGTGATATAATTGTTTATTTTTTTATCTGTATACAGCTCAGGTGGTTTATTGTTAAATAATTTGTTAATATTTGTATAACAGTTATATATTATTTTCATTCATTTGTATATCATTCTATTCTACTATTCTAATAATAGCACTGTGCAAGTGCATAGTGGACACTTCACTCTGTAATAAAAAAAAATTCCAATAGATATGATTTGGGTAGACATTCATATTTTCTCAAAATGTTCTTGAGATAGTCTTCTGCATGTGTTAACACAAAATTTTCTGTATTCTATTTGTTACTGATATTTATTTTTCTATCGACATTTTCATATCATTTATCTATGTATGTTCTCAAAAATAATTTTATGAATAATAAAATATTTTTCTGCATTTTCATCCAACCTCTTAAATGGATAAAGTATGTTTTTAATATTTCATCCAACCTTTAATATAAATAATTTATTTTTGGGGACATTTTCATCCCACCTTACATATGAATAAAACATTTCATTACATTTTTGCCTCAGAAAGAATATCAGAATATGAGCTGCATAGAATAGACATTGACCTTTTGCTAGAGCACATAAACATTTAAATATTATACACTTTGGTTAATTTTGAGGCATTTGAATATGAAATAAAAGTTGACACTTGTCTGTTTTGTATGGTTCATAAAATCAACTGATTTTTCTAATAATTATAGACTTTGCCTAGAGATTAACCCAGATGTATTAATATTTATTTACATATGGTTGATTTCATTTGACATATGTTAAACAATTACTAGTTCTTACCTTTTCTATCTGTCTCCTTTCTTTGTGATTTCATATGAACACTTTTTGTTTGTATCCTATGACTATAAACTTTTCTTTTTCATTTCAGAAACTAGATTTATGTCGAAGATTGTACAGTTTAATATTTCAGCTTATACTGCTGTTTGAAAATTATGTAAAGCTGATGGATATATTTAGGTCTTTGGAAGGCTCACCACAGGTAACATTGAATTGATTGGACGATAAAACTCAATCATAGGCACACTTAATACTAGAAGAACTTCTACTGTCATAAAGTTATATCATATAATTTACAGTGATTCATATTTTTAAAAAAAGTCTTTACTTCAATTCATTGTTTTTCAGCACTTTGCATACTTTTTATACAACCGCAAAAAATTGAAAAAAATTGAAAATTTTTGGTCATATATTGGTATGATGTTGGCGTCGTCGTCTGCGTGGTTGTCGTCGTCCGAATACTTTTAGTTTTCACACTCTAACTTTAGAAAATGTGTATAATAATTTTAACACAAGGTTTATTACCACAAAAGGAAGGTTGGGATTGATTTTGGAAGTTTTGGTCCAAACATTTTAGGAATTATGGGCCAAAAAGGGCCCAAATAAGCATTTTCTTGGTTTTCGCACTATAACTTTAGTTTAAGTAAATAGAAATCTATGAAATTTTGACACAAGGTTTATGACCTCAAAAGGAAGGTTGGGATTGATTTTGGGAGTTTTGGTTTCAACAGTTTAGGAATTAGGGGCCAAAAAAGGGCCCAAATAAGCATTATTCTTGGTTTTCGCATAATAACTTTAGTTTAAGTAAATAGAAATCTATGAAATTTTGACACAAGGTTTATGACCTCAAAAGGAAGGTTGGGATTGATTTTGGGAGTTTTGGTTTCAACAGTTTAGAAATAAGGGGCCAAAAAAGGGCCCAAATAAGCATTTTTCTTGGTTTTCGCACCATAACTTTAGTATAAGTAAATAGAAATCTATGAAATTTAAACACAAGGTTTATGACCATAAAAGGAAGGTTGGGATTGATTTTGGAAGTTTTGGTCCCAACAGTTTAGGAATAAGGGGCCCAAAGGGTCCAAAATTAAACTTTGTTTGATTTCATCAAAAATTGAATAATTGGGGTTCCTTGATATGCCGAATCTAACTGTGTATGTAGATTCTTAATTTTCGGTCCCGTTTTAAAATTGGTCTACATTAAGGTCCAAAGGGTCCAAAATTAAACTTAGTTTGATTTTAACAATAATTGAATCCTTGGGGTTCTTTGATATGCTGATTCTAAAAATGTACTTAGATTTTTATGCCCGACCTACGATAGTAGAGGGGCATTATGTTTTCTGGTCTGTGCCTCCGTTCGTCTGTCCAGGTTAAAGTTTTTGGTCAAGGTAGTTTTTGATGAAGCTGAAGTCCAATCAACTTGAAACTTAGTACACTTGTTGCTTATGATATGATCTTCCTAATTTTAATGCCAAATTAGATAATTACCCAATTTCACGGTCCATGGAACATGGAAAAGGATAGTGCGAGTGGGGCATCCGTGTACTTTGGACACATTCTTGTTGATTATTGGCCCAGTTTTCAAGTTGGTCCAAATCGGGGTCCAAAATTAAACTTTGTTTGATTTAATCAAAAATTGAATAATTGGGGTTCTTTGATATGCCAAATCTAACTGTGTATGTAGATTCTTAATTTTTGGTCCCGTTTTCAAATTGGTCTACATTAAAGTTCAAAGGGTCCAAAATTAAACTAAGTTTGATTTTAACAAAAATTGAATTCTTGGGCTTCTTTGATATGCTGAATCTAAACATGTGCTTAGATTTTTGATTATGGGCCTAATTTTCAAGTTGGTCCCAATCAGGATCCAAAATTATTATATTAAGTATTGTGCAATAGCAAGAAATTTTCAATTGCACAGTATTATGCAATAGCAAGAAATCTTCAATTGCACAGTATTGTGCCATAGCAAATATTTTCAATTGCACAATATTGCGCAATAGCAAGAAATATCTAATTGCACAATATTGTGCAATAGCAAGAAATTTTCATATTTTCAATTGGAGTTATCTTTCTTTGTCCAGAATAGTAGTTGAATCAACTTAAATAATTGCTTTATACAATATACAATGTATATTCATTTTTACTACCAACTGATAAATTAAAGCAATCTTTACCATTCAGTGATAACAAACACTTTTTTTACATTTTAAGATGTATTTAAATGAGTAGTTACTGTTGCAAACTCCATTAGAAATTCGAATTGAGATCAGTTTTAGAACAAGGGAAAGGGGGATGTGAAAAAAAAATTTGGGGGGGGGGGGGGTTCATTTTTTTTCATTTCAGATTTCATAAATAAAAAGAAAATTTCTTCAAACATTTTTTTGAGAGGATTAATATTCAACAGCATAGTGAATTGCTCAAAGGCAAAAAAAATTTAAGTTCATTAGACCACATTCATTATGTGTCAGAAACCTATGCTATATCAACTATTTAATCACAATCCAAATTTAGAGCTGAATCCAGCTTGAATGTTGTGTCCATACTTGCCCCAACCGTTCAGGGTTCAACCTCTGCAGTCGTATAAAGCTGTGCCCTGCGGAGCATCTGGTTAATTGTTCATTTCAAAACAGAACAGACAATTATGAACACCTGAAGCCACAGTTTTGACAGATTTTGATAAAATTGATGTTAATAAATTTTGATAAAATTGATGATAATAAATTTTGATAAAATTGATGTTAATAAAATTGATAATAGAAATGGGGAATGTGTCAAAGAGACAACAATCCGTCCATAGAACAGAAAAAGCAGAAGGTCACCAACAGGTCTTCAATGCAGGGAGAAATTCCCGCACCCAGAGGCGTCCTTCAGCTGGCCCCAAGGTATTTATGATATGAATCAGGGAGAGAAAAAAGGACCAAAAAACAATCTTTTTAGCTCACCTGTCCCGTCTGTCGTCGTAAACTATTTCAAGAATCTTCTCCTCTGAAACTACTGGGCCAAATACTTTCAAACTTTAACTGAATGTTTTTTAGGGTATCTAATTTATAAATTGTATCCGAAGTTTTGATCTATCAACAAACATGGTCGCCATTGCTAAAAATAGAACATAGGGGTCAAATGCAGTTTTTGGCTTATAACTCAAAAACCAAAGCATTCAGAGCAAATCTGACATGGGGTAATATTGTTTATCAGGTCAAGATCTATCTGCCCTGAAATTTTCAGATGAATCAGACAACCTGTTGTTGGGTTGCTGCCCCTGAATTGGTAATTTTAAGGAAAATTTGCTGTTTTTGGTTATTATCTTGAATATTATTATAGATAGAGATAAACTGTAAACAGGAATAATGTTCAGCAAAGTAAGATTTACAAATAAGTCAACATGACTGAAATGGTCAGTTGACCCCTTTAGGAGTTATTGCCCTTTATAGTCAATTTTTAACCATTTTTCGTAAATCTTAGTAATCTTTTACAAAAATCTTCTCCTCTGAAACTACTGGGCCAAATACTTCCAAACTTTAACTGAATGTTCCTTAGGGTATCTAGTTTGTAAATTGTATCCGAAGTTGTGATCTATCAACAAACATGGTCGTCATTGCTAAAAATAGAACATAGGGGTCAAATGCAGTTTTTGGCTTATAACTCAAAAACCAAAGCATTTAGAGCAAATCTGACATGGGATAATATTGTTTATCAGGTCAATATCTATCTGCCCTGAAATTTTCAGATGAATCAGACAACCTGTTGTTGGGTTGCTGCCCCTGAATTGATAATTTTAAGGAAATTTTGCTGTTTTTGTTTATTATCTTGAATATAATTATAGATAGAAATAAACTGTAAACAGTAATAATGTTCAGCAAAGTAAGATCTTCAATTAAGTCAATTTGACCAAAATTGTCAATTGATCCCTTAAGGAGTTATTGCCCTTTAAAGACTTTTTTCACAATTTGTTCATCATGTTGACTTACTTTAAAAAATCTTCTCCTTTGAAACTCCTTTATATTTTATTTCCTTGTATGTCAAGAAACATAGCTCCTATGGCTAAAATAGAACATAGGAGAAAATGATTATTTTTTTTGGCTTTTGAAGAAAATAGGACGATCCAAAAAACATTTAAATAAATTGAAAAGCCAAAATAATCATTGATGAGAGATTTAACCAAAAGAATTAAGGTGAGCGATTCAGGCTCTTGAGAGCCTCTTGTTTCTATTTTTCAGACCATTACTTGTATTTAAGTGTATGATCTCTCAGAAATTGTACATTTTTCCTGAAAAAAAACTTTTTTTTTTTGGAAAGGGGGGGGGGGTAATTTTTTTTTTTAGATTTTAGAATCTTTTGTGCGTTTAGATTTTTTTATTTTGGGCCCTGTTTTCAAATTAGTCTGTATAGAGGTTTGAAGGGTACAAAATTCAATTTGATTTCAACTAAAATTGAAAAAAAAATTGTTTGCTGAAATTTATCTGTGTTGTAAGATTTTGAATATCAGATCATACTATGGAAATTAAATGTTTCGTGTCAATTTTTCAGAGGTTCAGCAAAGCATTTTATTATATACTTAAGTATGGTTTTGGCTACCCTTAAAAAAGTCCATAACATTCTCTGAAAGTTTGTTTATGGCTGTGTAATTTGCTGAGAATGCAATGTATAAAGATTTACAAAATTCTCAGGATGAGCAAAAAAAGATTAATAAAAGATATTTTGAAACTGGATCCTGTTTACCTGGTTTTGTATTTCTCTCGCTGTTTATCTTATTTTTTTTACAAATCCTTAAGACTTGTATGACAATAACGTATTTGCATTCAATATACTAATGTGCATTGTTAGACATGGAATCAACTACTGAACATAACACATAACAAAACAAAACAAAATATTTTGACAGACAAAAATACTGATTATGTCAATTCTGCAGATTTAAAATGACTGATTGTCTTGAGAAATATGAAAAAAAGTAAAAAATAATAAAATATTAAAATATCTAAATAAAAGTAAATACATGTAGTTTTAATGACTGGTTATTTAGATTAAGTATGAATAAGATGCTTAATCTTTTAGGTATCAGATATTTCTCTACAGCTCTGTTCTCTCAAAGAACAATTGAATCATGCATTAGAGGAATTAGAGAACGGACAAGTATCACCTATTAACATTGATTCATCAAAACCAGTCATAAAACAAGAGGCTGTGAAAAATTTATTGGAGTATATCTCAGGACAGCAATATGTAAAGGCTGTGCAATTAGTAAGAGCATTCAGGTAAGAGTATTAAGACAATGGTAAGTGGACATATACTGCCATTGAATAGGATCTTAATGCATAAAAAGTAATACTTTTATGATAAATATAAGAAGTAATTTTAAGATTGAAATAATGTTAGAAGCCACTCTCTCATTCCTCCTGTTCAAAATTCAAATTATCTGATTTTTTAAAATATGACTTTAAATAATTATCAATTTGAAAAAATGCATGCATATATACTAAACTTAGTCCTGTAAGCTTGATATTTATATTTATGATGTATTATCTTCCAATAGTAATTCATTAAGTGAGTTTTGATCCCCAACTAATTAACTTTCTAGTGTTGTAGTTTCCAGTCAATAACTTGTGTTTAAGTGTAGAAATCTCTCTGAAGTTATACCACAAACTTCCATACAACAAAGGGATGGTTATGGGGGGTTATGGGTCAAATCATTTAGCACTTAGAGGCAAAAAGGGGGAAGAAACGGGTATTTCTGGTTAAAGGACAATTTTGACAATTTAAAAGCAGGGTAAGGGAGGTAATGCATTTCCATTTAAAGAATACTTTGAAACTGCTTGAATTATGTATTAAGAAATGATGATTGTCTTGACATGATTAGCTGTAAACTTATTGTTAGAAGTTACTATTAATTTTAATATTTTATGATGTATTTAAATGAGTAGTTATTGTTGCAAACTCTATTAGAAATTTAAATTGAGATTATTTTTGGATTAAGACAAAAAGGGGGAGGTGAAAAATCTTGGGGTACTGTTTTTCTCATTTCAGATTTCAGAAATACAAATTAAAATTTCCTCATTAATTTTTTGTTGTTGAAGGAATTAATATAGTGTATTGCTCAAAAGCAAAAAAAATAATTTTAAGTTCATTAGACCACATTCATTCTGTGTCAAAACCTATGCTGTGTTAACAATTTAATCACAATCCAAATTCAGAGCTGTATCAAGCTTGAATATTGTTTCCATACTTGCCCCAACTGTTCAGGGTTCATCATCTGCGGTCGTATAAAGCTGCACCCTGCAGAGCATCTGGTTCAAACTGTTCCATATTAAGGTTTAAAGTATCCAAAATTAAACTTGGATTGCTGTAACAAAAATTAAATTCTTATTTGAAATATTGGATAACTTGGATATGCTGAATCTGTTCAAATCACAGAAGTGGTGCTGGTGGTATATACAAAAATTGTACATGTATATATGCTGATTCTAAGCTTGTATTTGGATGGGCCCTGTTATCAAAGTGGTCCACATTGAGGTTGTTATGATATTGTAATTATGTTATATAAATGATATTGTAATTATTGTATTTATTTATGTTGGCCTGATTTGTGTTGAGTGGCCTGATAGTTGTTTACAGAATAATCTCAGAACTGTGCAGTTTAGAAATCACTGGAACAATTACAGAATGAATGATCTTAATAAAAGATGTGTTGTATAAACTTCTACATTTTACTAGAAACTTCTGTTGTAACTTTCTAGGATGTTCCATTATAGACTGTTCTATAATTTTCCATGACAACTATATATATACAGACACTAAAGTTAAAGACTCACTCTTGTACTTAGACTTAGACATCGATAGACATTAGTATTCACCGCATTTGGATTGACACTTTAAAGATAATGTGCTACGGCATAGAACCAAAGTTTTGTACGAGATGTCATTTATTTTAATTCTTGAAGCATATTAACCTAGTTTAATCTGCCGTAAAGAATGTTGACAAATTACTTTAACAACATAATTTACATATACACATAGTTTTGCAATAATCAATTTTAGCATATTTTTTTTAAATATGCCGGTTTGTGAGTTGATATTTGTACATGTAAATTTTGAACAGAAAAAGTAGAAAAGCCGCTGTTGAAAGTTTTTGGAACTGATTTTTTTTTTTGCAATTAATAAATGTTTATATTTGTAATAAAAAGTGTTTTTGAATGTTAAGGTTTAAAACACAAATACGTAAAATATTAAGTCATTTTAACAACATAAATAAATGCACAAATGCACGCGACGATTATTTTATAATATACACAATTAGTTAACGCGCGTTTACTTTCAAGTGCACGTAAAAATACAATTTAGAAATCTGTAGTAAACGCCCGTTTACTTTTACGTGCACGTAAAATTAAACTTGTGAAATCTGAAGTAAACGGCCGTTTACTACTGACTAAACGGACACAGAGTAAACGCGCGTTTACTCGAGTAGACATTAGAAATTTCCATTTTGACCGCGTTAACGTAAATGAAGTAAACGGGCGTTTACTAGTAAACGCGAAATTTAAAGTTAACTAACGAAATATGTGCACGCCGCGTTAACTTGCGTTTACTTTATGTAATGCTTGGTCTGCACCCAACTGTAGTACCAGAAGCATATAGACAGAAATTTAGATCTTATAAAAAGTTTGATTCGCAGACCTATGTGGAATTTGCTCGGGAAAAAGAAGATCTATTTGATAAATGGCTTACTTCAAAGAAAACAGATAACAATTTTGATAACCTAAGACAATTGATGTTATAAGAAGAGTTCAAACAATGTGTTAATTTAGACCTAAAAACACATTTAGACGACAAAACTGTTGGGACAATACATGAGGCAGCTGTAATTTCAGATAAATATACCCTTTCACATAAAAGAAGTTTCAAGGGTCAAAATGTTAATACTTCAAGTGGAAATTACAAAAATCAAAGCACTGAGCGTACTGAAAGTAAGCCTATTGCACAGAATAAGAGTCAGTCCAGTTATAATATGTCTAGTCTAAATTTGATACTTTTGAGAAGAGGTCACTGATTTGTGCTTATTGTAAGAAAAATGATCACCTGATGGCTGATTGTTTTAGACTCCAGAAGAAGAATGAGTGAGATAATAAGCCGAAGTCCAGTGCTTGTACGACACCTTACATTACCAGTATGTTGGAATGTCCTGCGAGTCAGGCTTTTAAGTCCAGTTTTTGTGAATACATGGAGGAATATAAACCCTTTATGTCTGACGGGTTTGTTTATATTGTTGATGATACCACTCTTCAGCCTATTAAGATTTTACGGGACACTGGAGCTTCTCAGTCTTTATTGTTAGAAAGTGTGTTGCTTTTGTCCGAGAAGACTTTGGTTGGTGCCTCCTTTTTGTTACAAGGTGTAGAGTTAGGTTGTAAAGATGTTCCTCTCCATCGTTTTTATACGCTCGTCAAAATTTTGACGGGACGTATTATGGTATACAAATGTCCAGTGTCCGTCTGTCTGTCTGTCTGTCTGTCCGGCGTAAACATGTCGCACCGTAACTTGAGAACGACTTATCCAAATTTCATGAAACTTAACATAGTTGTTTCTTATAAAGGTCAAATGATCTGTATACTTTTTGGTGAAAATAAGATTAAAACTTTTTGAGTTACGGCACTTTGTAACTAAAACAGGGGTGTGTTTTTTTTTCACATGTCGCACCGTATCTCAAAAACGATTCTTGATTATGGCTTAAAACTTTAAACACTTCTTAGTTATATTAATCTTAATATCTGTATACTTTTTGGTGATGATTCAAAATTTTATTTTTTAGTTATTGAGTATTTTGTAAAAAAAAGGGGGAGTTTTTTTTTACATGTCGCACCATATCTCAAAAACGATTTATGATTATTGCTTAAAACTTTACACATGTCTTTGTTATATTAATCTTAAGATCTGTATACTTTTAGGTGATGATTCAAAATTTAATTTTTGAGTTATTGAGTATTTTGTAAAAAAGGGGGAGGTTTTTTTTACATGTTGTGCCGTATCTAAAAAACAATTTATGATTATTGCTTAAAACTTTACACACTTCTTTGTTATATTAATCTTAAGATCTGTATACTTTTTGGTGATGATTCAAATTTTTATTTTGGAGTTATTGAGTACTTTGTTAAACAGGGGAGTTTTTTTTTACATCATGTCGCGCCGTATCTCAAAAATAATTTATGATTATTGCTTAAAACTTTACACACTTCTTTGTTATATTAATCTTAAGAATTGTATACTTTTTGGTTTTGATTCAAAATTTTATTTAAGTGATATTTAGTTTTTTGTAAAAAAAAAACAGAGTAGGAGGTTTCACATGTCCCGCCGTGTCTCAAAAACAATATATGGTTATTGCTTAAAACTTTTTCAGAAACTATTTATGATTATTACATAAAACTTCCACACAAGACGTCGGGCGTATCATGCGCTCATGGCGCAGCTGTTTATTATCTGAAGTCAGATTTGATAACTGGACCAGTTATTGTGGGTGTTCATCCTAATCTCCCCATTGAGGGTGTTACGTTATTGCTAGGAAATGATCTAGCCAGGAACAAAGTTGTTGCTGAACCAATTGTTACCAGTGAACCGGTGGTGGATGTTAAATTTCCTTGGAGATGATGCTGAATTGTATCCAGCTTGTTTTGTAACTAGGGCGATGTCTAGAAAACAACAAGATGAGGATTTGCAAGAAAACCAGTTTGATTACATGGACCTTTCTGACACTTTCCTAGCAGACATTGAAGGTGCTGGTAGCTCAGAAAAGGCCACAATAAGACCACCTAATGTCAACAAGAATGTAGCTATGCCATGGCCAGACGTAAACAACCATTCATTAAACAGAAAGAACCTTTTGGAAGAACAAAATAAAGACCCTGAGGTTCTTCAGCTCTGCAAGAGGGCTCAACCACAGGAGGAAGCAGACAAAGTGGCGGAATGCTATTTCCATCAGGACGGCATTTCAATGAGGAAGTGGAGGCCTCCTGATGCTACCCCAGAGGAGGAATGGAGAGAAATATACCAAGTGGTGGTGCCTAAAGTTTATAGGCAAGAAATTATTGGTCTTGCCCATGACACCCCCTTGGCTGGACACTTAGGTATAAGGAAGACTTGCCTTAAGATCTTGCAGCATTTCTACTGGCCAAGACTTAGAAATGATGTTGGAGAATACTGCAAATCATGTCATATATGCCAGGTTGTTGGTAAGCCTAATCAGAAAATACCACCAGCACCACTTCTGCCTATTCCAGCCTTTGACGAACCTTTCAACATAGTTCTAATTGACTGTGTTGGACCTTTACCAAAGACCAAAACTGGAAATGCATATTTATTGACAATCATGTGTACATCCACTCGCTTTCCGGAGGCTATTCCGCTAAGAAATATCAAGACACCTACTATTGTCAAAGCACTTAAAAAAAATCACATAAGTAGGACTTCCTAAGTCTATACAGTCCGACCAGGGATCAAATTTCATGTCAGGTTTATTTCATCAGTTAGGGATTGCTCAGTACAGATCAAGTGCGTACCATCCAGAATCTCAAGGTGCCTTAGAACGTTTTCATCAAACATTGAAGAACATGATTAGAACTGTTTGTCTTCAATTTGACAGAGACTGGGATGATGGAGTTCACTTTCTCCTTTTTGCAGTTCGAGAGGCTGTTCAAGAATCCCTTGGATTTAGTCCCTTTGAGTTGGTATTTAGCCATACTGTAAGGGGACCGTTAAAATTGATTAAGGAAAAGTGGCTTACTGAACATACTGACTTGAATCTTTTAGACTATGTATCTAGATTTAAAGGAAAATTGTACACTGCTTGTCAAATTGCTCAGAAAAACTTAAAAAATGTACAGAACAAGATGAAAATATGGTATGATAAAGATGCCAGGGACAGAGTTTTTGAGCCTAGTGATAGGGTACTTGTATTTTTGCCAGTTCCTTGGACATCCTTCACAGGCTAAATATTGTGGTCCTTATACAATAGAGAGTAAAATCAATGATTTGAATTATATTTTAAAAACTCCAGGTCGACGCAAACGAAATAGAGTGTGTCATATTAATATGTTAAAACCATATTTTGAGCGTATTAATGAATGTGAGAGTAAACCAGTTGCCACTTTAGGCATGGTTAAATTTGAGAACAATCATGACAAACCAGATGTAATTTAACCACCTTTTAGTTCTAAAGCTATGGAAGAGACGGTTAGATTGAAAAATTCAGAAATTTTGTCAATTTTAGACTCAAAACTTGCAAATCTGTCTTTTGATCGTAGAGAAGAAATAAAAGCTTTGGTATTTTCTTTTAAAAATCTTTTTCCAGATGTGCCAAACAAAACCACTGCTGTTTGTCATGATGTTGATATAGGAGATGCTTCTCCAATTAGGCAACATCCTTACCGGCTCAATCCACTCAAACTTGAAGCTATGAGAAAAGAAATTAAATATATGCTTGACAATGATATTATTGAGCCGAGTAACAGTGAATGGAGCTCTCCTTGTCTCCGTGTGCCAAAACCAGATAAAACCTTTCGTTTCGTGACTGATTTCAGAAAAGTAAATTCAGTCTCAAAATCTGATTCCTATCCGATTCCAAGGATAGACGATTGTATTGACAACATTTGTCAATCAAAATTTGTGAGCAAATTTGATTTGTTGAAAGGCTATTGGCAAGTTCTACTGATACAGAGAGCTCGTGAAATATCAGCTTTTGTTACACCAGATGGTTTATTTCAATATACTGTAATGCCGTTTGGCATGAAAAGTGCACCAGCTACATTTCAAAGAATGATCAATAATGTTATAAAAGATTTAAACTGTTGTTATGCTTATATTGATGATCTAATTGTATGTAGTGATAGCTGGGAACAGCATTTAACACATTTGTATGATACTTTTGATAGATTGTCACAATCAAATTTGACTGTTAATCTTGGTAAAAGTGAATTTTGTCAGGCCACTGTTGATTATTTAGGGCATACAGTTGTCCAAGGTCAAGTGAAACCTATTATGGCTAAAGTGGAAGCTATTTCCAAATTTCCTCCTCCTATAAATAGAAAACAACTTATGAGATATTTAGGCATGATTGGATTTTACAGAAAATTTTGTTCAAATTTTGCTACTGTGGTTCAACCACTGATTCATCTTTTACGAAAAGATTCTAAATTTATCTGGAGTGAAAATTGTCAAAACGCTTTTGAAAATAGCAAATCACTTTAAATTAATAGTCCGGTTCTGATTACTCCAGACTTTGAAAAACAATTAAAACTTGCTGTTGATGCAAGCGATGTAGGAATTGGAGCTGTTTTATATCAAGAGACAGATGATAATGTTTAGAAACCTATATCATATTTTTCCAAGAAATTAGATAAACATCAGAAAAATTATTCAACTATTGAAAAAGAGTGTTTTGCAATGTTGTCAGCACTTCAACATTTTGATATATATTTGAATCCCACTGTGTATCCTATTCTTGTTTGTACTGATCATAATCCTCTCACCTTCATACATAAAATGAGAAACAAGAATCAGAGGTTGACTAGGTGGAGTTTATTGTTACAGGAATATGATGTAATTGTAAAACATATTAAGGGTAAAGATAATGTAATAGCTGATGCTTTATCTAGAGCTTATTAAAACACTTTATATATACTATGTATATTTGTTCATATTATTCATGATAAGTTTTTGTTACACTAAAACTTCTTTTAAGGGGGGAGGTGTTATGATATTGTAATTATGTTATACAAATGATATTGTAATTATTGTATTTATTTATGTTGGCCTGATTTGTGTTGTGTGGCCTGATAGTTGTTAACAGAATAATCTTAGAACTGTGCAGTTAAGAAATCACTGGAACAATTACAGAATGATTGGAACTTTTTACTAGAAACTTCTGTTGTAATTTTCTAGGATGTTCCATTGTAGACTGTTCTAGAATCTTCCATGACAACTATATATATACAGACACTAAAGTTAAAGACTCACTCTTGGACTTAGACTTAGACATCGATAGACATTAGTATTCACCGCATTTGGATTGACACTTTAATTCTACAAACAACATCATACTGGATTGTGACCATAGTAGTGAACGTAATATTCAGATTAAATTCCGGGAGATATCCGGATACAGACAAAGATAAAAGATTGGACTCATATTTTGACAGTTAAGTTGACAGTAATATTTGTGTAATACTTCTTGTAAACTTTGTATAATAAATATTATTAAATTTTATTATTGATTTGTGTCTTTTGTTGGCTACAATTTAAAGGCGATTTCTGGCCGTAACAAGGTAAAAAAAAAATATTTGATTTCATCAAATTTAAATTTTAGGGTTCTTTGATATGCAGAATCTAACCATGTATTTAGATTTTGTATATTTGACCATAATAGAAAAAAATCTAATTTCAATTTTTTTCAATTATTTGACCACATTTATTCTGTGACAGAAACCTATGATGTGTCAAATATTTTAATTACAAAACCAATTTCTTAGGTGTTTCAAGCTTAAATGTAGTGTCCATATATTCAGGGACTGGGTTGGACCAGTGCCTTTGTGATATTGTCAAGGTTTGTCCTGTGGATAAAATGAAAAAGAGTTCTACCATATTGGAATTTGTCAGTTAACCCCTTTTATGTTGGGCCCTGTTTTCAAATAAGTCCACATTATGGGTTGAAGGGTCCAAAATGAAACTTTGTTTGATCTCAGCTTGAATTAAATTTTTGGTGTTTTTTTTTTTTGTCGAGCCTGCAACTTTTGTTGCAGAAAGCTCGACATAGGGATAGTGATCCGGCGGCGGCGTTAGCTCACTTCTTAAAAGCTTTATATTTTAGAAGGTGGGAGACCTAGATGCTTCATACTTTGTATATAGATGCTTCATGTTACGAAGTTTCCGTCAGTCACATGTCCAATGTCCTTGACCTCATTTCCATGGTTCAGTAACCACTTGGAAAAAAAGTTCAAATTTTTTGTAATGTTGAATTCTCTCTTATTATTAGTAATAGGATAACTATATTTGATATGTGCGTACCTTGCAGTTTTCACTTGACCTCGACCTCATTTCATGGATCAGTGAACAAGGTTAAGTGTTGGTGGTCAAGTCCATATCTCAGATACTATAAGCAATAGGGCTAGTTTATTCGGTGTATGGAAGGACTGTAAGGTGTACATGTCCAACTGGCAGGTGTCATCTGACCTTGACCTCATTTTCATGGTTCAGTGGTTATAGTTAAATTTTTGTGTTTTGGTCTGTTTTTCTCATACTATATGCAATAGGTCTACTATATTTGTTGTATGGAATGATTGTAAGGTGTACATGTCTAAGGGACAGATGTCATGTGACTTTGATCTCATTTTCATGGTTCAGTGGTCAAAGTTAAGTTTTTGAGTTTTGGTCTTTTTATCTAATACTATATGCCATAGGTCAACTATATTTGGTGTATGAAAATATTTTATGATCTTTATGTCAGTCGCCCAGGTTTTATTTGACCTTCACCTCATTTTCACGGTTCATTGCACAGTGTTAAGTTTTTGTGTTTTGGGCTATTTTTCTTAAACTATAAGTAATGGGTCAACTATATATGTTGTATAGAAGCATTGTTAGCTTTACATATCTGCCTGGCATGGTTCATCTGACCTTGACCTCATTTTCAAGGTTCATTGGTCTTTGTTTAGTTATCTTGGTTAATGTTAAGTTTATGAGACAGTTGTAATAAAGCTTAGCTTTATACTTAGGACTATCAACATAATATCAATGATTAGTATAGAAGGCGAGACATTTCAGCGCGTGCACTCTTGTTTTTTTTTTTTTTTTTTTTTTTTTTTTTTTTTTTTTTTTGCAGTCGTATATTGGTATCACGTCGTTGTCTTCGTCCGAAGACGGATGGTTTCCAGATAATAACTTAAGTATAAGTAAATAGAAATGAATTTTAACACAATGTTTATAACCACAAAAGGAAACTAGGGATTGATTTTGGGGCTTATGGTCTCTTATGGTCTTTAAGGTTTATCTAGTTTCAGGATAATAAGTTGTGTATAAGTATTTCAATTGCTCTGAAATTGTAGCACAATGTTTCATATTATAAGTAGAAGGTTGGGATTTATTTTAGGGGTTATGGGGCAAACAGTCAAGGAATAAAGGGCTAAAAACAATCATGTTTGTAGTTTCAAGACAATTACTAATGTAAAAGTGTATGAATTTTTCTGAAATTATACCACAAATTCCATACTACTAGGGATGGTTAGGATTGACTTAGGGGAGTTATGGCTCACACCATTCATAAATAAGGGGCTTAAAAGGGGGAAACAAGGTTTTTGGGATACCATTGCTTTCAAGCAATCTGTAGACTTATACTCATGCCCTCACATCAACCGTTTTATTCTAAACATTAAGGAACATCTCAGATTCTTATGATTGTCTTGCTTTAAAAGGTAAACACAAACAAAGGGGTTGAACTTAAACAACTTTCCTATAATGTTCTTTTCATAATCTTCATGTTTGATATTTCCCTTGACTTATATGCATGTTTTTAACAACACAGAAAATCAGAATTAAGTAGTATTTATATTTAGTGTTTATATAAATTTAGAAACACGTCAGAGGGAATTCCCCATTCATTCCAGATTTGATAAAAATGCGAGAGTTCTTTGAATTCCGATAAATCTATTTCTGTCATATAAGAACTGAAGTGGAGTTGTTCTTGTTTGTCACCGTTATGAAACTGATATTTGATATTGTACTGCCATAAAGAAATAGAGAACCATCTAGGTCGTTTAATTAACATTTAATATACGTTCTTGCTCCAGGGTTTGTTTAGGTTATTATGCGCATGCGTATAGTTTTCTTGATTTCAAGGGGTATTAGATTGAATGGTTGCTCTGGATTTCCCACTCAATTGATTAATTTAAAACTCATGGGATCCTTTATATGTATGTTTGCTATTGAGCGTTATTGTTGTTGCATAATTTTAAATCATCTGCATCATTTGAATTAAAATAAATGTAGTCCACATCGAAAAGGTGTAACTACAACACCCCTTCAGGCAAAATGGAGTCTTCCATCTTATCGTTTAGAGTTGTCTTCCTTCCGGAAGTAACTTCTGTCAAATACAATACAACACGTCGAGAAAAATCAACTTGTTTTGTCGATAAACGTCGTATTATATTAAAAACGATCGCAATTTAAACTGAGGAATGTTAATGGAAAGGAGTCATGACCACTCCCCCAAAGGAAATCAAATATTTAAAGAGTTCGGAATGGGGTTCCTCCTAGAATTTTTAAACATAGGAAAATAGGTGATAAGATACAATGTGAAATACCTTCTCTCACTCTGAGTCTCAGTGACTGCTGTGTAAAGTAAACTTGGAATTGATAGTACAAAAATAAAACACAATAAGTACATTGTTCATACACTTGTATCTGGGATTGGCTATTTTGTAACTATTCAGATTAAGTAAATTACATTTTACATGTGCAGTTGAATTAGTTTTGAAAATAGTATTATCCAGCTACAGGTATACATGTGTCAATGAAAATAATGGCAATCGTATCCCTGAGAGCAATCTGCTCTTTGATTTTTCTGGTTAAAGGACAGTTAAGATGATTTAAAAGCAGTGTAAGGGGGTAATCCAAAAGTATGTTTGAACTACTTCACAATGCATTTAAATATGTGTATTTGAAATTTGAAATATATAACTTCAGTATTAATAAAAACTTTTAAAAATTTGCCAATAACTTCAGTATAATAAACTTTGTTGGAAATTTGCCAATAACTTAAGTATAATTGGAAATTTGCCAATAGTTTTAGCATAATTTGAAGTTTGCCAATAACTTAAGTATAAGTAAATATAAATCTTTGAAATTTAAACACAAAGTTTGAAACCACAAAAAGGAAGGTTTGGATTGATTTGGAGGGTTATTGTCCCTTTGGTTTAGGAATAAGGGGTTTAAAAGGGGCTCAAATAAGCATTTGTCTAGTGTCCGGACAATAACTTGTGGAACAGTGTATAGAATTGCCTGAAATTGTATCACAAGTTTCCACACCACAAAAGGATAGTAAGGATTGGAGTTGTGAAGTTATTACTCAATCTGTTTATTAATTAAGGCCAAAAAAGGGGGAAAACAAGGGTTTCCTGGTTAATGGACAATTACTTTAACTTTGTTTCTTTATGTTGGTACTCTTTGCTATTTTTTTGCTAGTTCGAGTATGATTTTTTTTTAATTAGATATAGGAAGATGTGGTGTGAGTGCCAATGAGACAACTCTCCATCCAAATAACAATTTTAAAAAAGTAAACCATTATAGGTCAATGTACAGCCTTCAACACAGAGCCTTGGCTCACACTGAACAACAAGCTATAAAGGGCCCCAAAATTACTAGTGTAAAACCATTCAAACGGGAAAGCCAACAGTGTAATCTATATAGAATAAAAAAACGAGAAACGAGAAACACGTATAAATTACATAAACAAACGACAACTACTGTACATCAGATTCCTGACTTAGGACAGGTGCAAACATTTGCAGCGGGATTAAACGATTTAATGGAGTCAAATAGTTATCAAAAGTACCAGGATTATAATTTAGTACGCCAGACGCGCGTTTCGTCTACATAAGACTCATCAGTGACGCTCATATCAATAAAGCCAAACAAGTACAAAGTTGAAGAGCATTGAGGATCCAAAATTCCAAAAAGTTGTGCCAAATACGGCTAAGGTAATCTATGCCTGGTATAAGAAAAACCTTAGTATTTTGAAAAATTCAAAATTTGGTAAACAGGAAATTTATAAAAATGACCACATTATTGATATTCATGTCAACACCGGAGTGCTGACTACTGGGCTGGTGATACCCTCGGGGACGAAACGTCCACCAGCAGTCGCATCGACCCAGTGGTGTAAATAGTTATCAAAAGTACCAGGATTATAATTTAGTACGCCAGACGCGCCTTCTCCCTTTTTCTGAACAATAGCATAACATCACAACATAGAAAAACACACATTAAAATATCAACTGGCAGGCTTAACCCAATTAAAAAAATTATATAAATACACTATAAACGAATAAATTTGATCTGCATTTTCTATAAACATCAAATACTGTGAATAAGAATTAAGAAATTATTATTGTTTTGAAATCATAAGCTGTAAATTTATTTTTAGAAGTTACAATTAATTAATATTAATTTTAACCATGACTGTATTTCATTTTATATTTCAATATTTTATGATGATTTTTTTTAAAATAAGGGAAAGGGTTATGTGAAAAAAATAAGGGGGGGGGGGGGGGGGGGTTACAATTTTTCTCATTTCAGATTTCAGTAATTAAAAAGGCTGTGCTTGGCAAAACATTTTATAATGAAATTCATATTATAGGTTTATATCAGCAATGTCTTTGATACTTTCATATATAAATTCTGATCAAATATTTTTATTAAGTTATGCCCCTTGGAAACATAAATTATAATAGAAATCACATTGCATATGTGCTCGTAGGCCTTCATTTCTCTTAAGATATTAATTAAAAGATTTAAAGAACAAAAAACAAGTGCTTTTTGACTTATTGCCCATGTACCTTGGATAGATAAAATATGTGCAATGCAGGGGACATTGAAATACTATATTAAAACTCTTGTTTTATTTGTAATTATGATAAAAATTTAAAACTTTAGTGATTATCATTTTCAAACACATTAATTTCAATGACCTCCCTCCTTTTAATGAGACAAAATTTCATTACAATTAATCTAAGAAATATAGTCTCAATTTAGACACAACTATGATCACAAACATACCTTATGATATCCTCCCTTTAATTAGACAACAGTTCATTATTTTGAATCATTTATATATAGAAAAAATATTATACAGAAAATTATCCTTATGGATATTAATTCGTAGATGGATAAAATGTGATAATAAGAAGTAATTATTAAATGGTCAGTCTAAAAATCAAACCATTATTTATTTCTGTTTTGTAGATCTGTGTGGTCGAATGATATGTTTGGACAAGGAAATGAAGATGATATTTTATCATTACTAAACATTTACTGTGCTTATCAGGCAGAGAAGACTTCTGGTATGTAAAAACTATAGTTATAATAAAATAATTAGAAGATATGGTATGATTGTAAATGAGACAATTTTTCAATGAATACCAATGGACACAGATGTTTATATACATCTGCATGTCACTGCAAAACCTCAAGTTGATATGCACAGATAAAAAAATGCACCAATGTATATAAATGAGAACATGTTTATGCTTTTCTTATCTTCATTATGTTGGTAATAGACTGAAATTTAACCTGATTGCTTATCAGTAATACAGCAGCACATTGCAGTAACTTAAATTAAAAAAGTATTATATTCCTTATGATAGGACATTTTAAAAAGGCTTTGCTGAATTAGGGTTTGGACCCAGATTTACAAGTTATA
Source organism: Mytilus galloprovincialis (assembly GCF_965363235.1). NCBI lineage: Eukaryota > Metazoa > Mollusca > Bivalvia > Mytilida > Mytilidae > Mytilus > Mytilus galloprovincialis. The sequence goes on along the minus strand of NC_134845.1, from coordinate 72,410,963 downwards.
CAGGGAGGGTCATGGTTCTTTATGGACACATTATAACATTCATTTATATACACCCCCCAAAAAACTCATTAAGACTACCTTTGTCCATTTGTAAGTTAATTCATACATCCGGAAATAGGTATTCGTTCTTAAAAATTTAGGTTGCCTCAACCAAGTGTTATGAAAACATAATGCTTATTACCACCAATCACAGATCAAACTTGTATTTTAGCTACATCAAACTCTAACTTTGCATCAACCAAATGTTCTAAAACTTATACACAATGCTAATTACCATCAAACACAGATCAAGTTCGAATATGGTTTGCATCATTTTCACAGTTCTTGTTGATTTATGTCGCTTTATAAATGAAGACTTAGTAAATTTGACGTTTACACACTTTAACTTTACGTTGCCTCAACCAAATGTTATGAAACTTTCCAACACTGCTTATAATCACCATATAAAGATCTTCAAATTTTTTGGTGTCTCCTCTTTCACCATTCATGAGTTACCCTATTACTGTTTGTAATGAACAATGAGAGCACTCCAACACCCAAACAATCTCATTTCATATTTACAAGTGGGGGAAAAATGCCCATTTTACATATTCTTCTTCAATTTTTGGTCTTGAAAAAAATACTAAATAAAGAGAATTTTAAACAGCAAAATCAGTCGGCAAGACCAGATTTGCAAATCATTCGAATGGCCGAACTTGTCAGTTTATTCCGTATTCAAAGTAACTATGTTCACCTTTTGTGGATTTTTTAGTTCACCTGGCCCAAAGGGCCAAGTGAGATTTTCCCATCACTTTGCGTCCGGCGTCCGTCGTCTGTCGTCGTCCATCGTCGTTAACTTTTACAAAAATCTTCTCCTCTGAAACTACTGGGCCAAATTAAACCAAACTTGGGGTATATAGTTTAAAAAATGTGTCCGGTGACCCGGCCAACCAACCAAGATGGCCGCCATGGCTAAAAATAGAACATAGGGGTAAAATACAGTTTTTATACGACCGCAAATTTTGAAAAAATTTTCGTCGTATATTGCTATCACGTTGGCGTCGTCGTCTGCGTCGTCGTCGTCGTCGTCGTCCGAATACTTTTAGTTTTCGCACTCTAACTTTAGTAAAAGTGCATAGAAATCTATGAAATTTTAACACAAGGTTTATGACCATAAAAGGAAGGTTGGTATTGATTATGGGAGTTTTGGTCCCAACATTTTAGGAATTAGGGGCCAAAATGGGCCCAAATAAGCATTTTCTTGGTTTTCGCACTATAACTTTAGTTTAAGTTAATAGAAATCTATCAAATTTTGACACAAGGTTTATGACCAAAAAAGAAAGGTTGGGATTGATTTTGGGAGTTTTGGTTTCAACAGTTTAGGAATTAGGGGCCAAAAAAGGGCCCAAATAAGCATTATTTTTGGTTTTCGCACAATAACTTTAGTTTAAGTAAATAGAAATCAATGAAATTTAAACACAATGTTTATGACCACAAAAGGAAGGTTGGTATTGATTTTGGGAGTTTAGGTCCCAACAGTTTAGGAATTAGGGGCCAAAAAGGGACCCAAATATGCATTTATCTTGGTTTTCGCACCATAACGTTAGTATAAGTAAATAGAAATCTATGAAATTTAAACACAAGGTTTATGACCATATAAGGAAGGTTGGTATTGTTTTTGGGAATTTAGGTCCCAACAGTTTAGGAATAAGGGGCCCAAAGGGTCCAAAATTAAACTTTGTTTGATTTCATAAAAATTGAATAATTGGGGTTCTTTGATATACCGAATCTAACTGTGTATGTAGATTCTTAACTTTTGGTACCGTTTTCAAATTGGTCTACGTTAAGGTCCAAAGGGTCCAAAATTAAACTTAGTTTGATTTTGACAAAAAATGAATCGGTTGGGTTCTTTGATATGTTGAATCTAAAAATGTACTTAGATTCTTGATTATTGGCCCAGTTTTCAAGTTGGTCCAAATCGGGGTCCAAAATTAAACTTTGTTTGATTTCATCAAAAATTGAATAAATGGGGTTCTTTGATATGCCAAATCTAACTGTGTATGTAGATTCTTCATTTTTGGTCCTGTTTTCAAATTGGTCTACGCGCATTAAAGTCCAAAGGGTCCAATATTAAACTAAGTTTGATTTTAACAAAAATTGAATTCTTGGGCCTCTTTGATATGCTGAATCTAAACATGTACTTAGATTTTTGATTGTGGGCCCAGTTTTCAAGTTGGTCCAAATCAGGATCTAAAATTATTATATTAAATATTGTGCAATAGCAAGTCTTTTCAATTGCACAGTATTGCGCAATGGCAAGAAATATCTAATTGCACAATATTGTGAAATAGCAAAATTTTTTTTAATTAGAGTTATCTTTCTTTGTCCAGAATAGTAAGCAAGAAATATCTTATTGCACAATATTGTGCAATAGCAAGAATTTTTTTTAATTGGAGTTATCTTTTTTTGTCCAGAATCAACTTAAATCTTTGTTATATACAATATACAATGTATATTCACTTTTTACTACCAACTGATAAATTAAAATAATCTTTACCATTCAGTGATAACAAGCAGTTTTTTTACATCTTAATATTTTATGATGTATTTAAATGAGTAGTTATTGTTGCAAACTCCATTAGAATATTTTAATTGAGATTAGTTTTGGAATAATGGAAAGGGGGATGTGATTTAAAAAATTGGGTTCAATTTTTCTCATTTGAAATTTCATAAATAAAAAGAAAATTTCTTCAAACATTTTTTTGAGAGGATTACTATTCAACAGCATAGTGAATTGCTCTAAGAGAAAACAAAAAATTTAAGTTCATTAGAACACATTCATTCTGTGTCAGAAACCTATGCTGTGTCAACTATTTAATCACAATCCAAATTTAGAGCTGAATCCAGCTTGAATGTTGTGTCCATACTTGCCCCAACCGTTCAGGGTTCAACCTCTGCGGTCGTATAAAGCTATGCCCTGCTGGGAGCATCTGGTTTGCATATAACTCAAAAACCAAAGCATTTAGAGCAAATCTTACAAGGGTAAAATTGTGTATCAGGTCAAGATCTATCTGCTTTGAAATTTTTAGATGAATCGGAAACCCTTTGTTGGGTTGCTGCCCCTGAATAGGTAATTTTAAGGAAATTTTGCTGTTTTTGGTTATTATATTGAATACTATTATAGATAGAGATCAAATGTAAACACCAATAATGTTCAGCAAAGTAAGATTTACAAATAAGTCAACATGACAGAAATGGTCAATTGACCCCTAAGCAGTTATTGTCCTTTATAGTAATTTTTTCACAATTTTCATCAAATTTGTAAATTTTAACTAACATTTTCAACTGAAACTACTGGAGCAAGTTCATTATAGAAAGAGATAATTGTAAGCAGCAAGAATGTTCAGTAAAGTAAGATATATAAACACATCACTATCACCAAAACACAATTTTGTCATGAATCCATCTGCTTCCTTTGTTCAATATTCACATAGACCAAGGTGAGCAACACAGGCTCTTTAGAGCCTCTAGTTTTGTTTTTTTTTGGAGTTTTTTTTTGTCATGTTAATGTATAAGTATACCGGGGTAAAAGGATAACTATATTTGGTATATGGGTTCTTTGGAAGGTGAACATGTCCATCAAACAGGGTCATGTTAGGTTTGTATGGTCAAGTCCATATCTCATATACTATAAGCAAATAGGGGCAACTATATTTTGTGTATGTAATAATTGTAATGTGGCTGTTTATTTTTTCTGATTTGGTATATTAATCATTTTGACTAACTGTAGTAGGTGTAAAGAATGATTGTAACATGTATATATCTGTCTAACAGGATTCATCTTAGCTTAATCTCAAATTTCATGGTTCGTTGGTAATTGTTAAGTTTTCATGGTTTTAATATCGATGTTTATCAAATAATATAAACAATAGATCAACTATATTTGATCTTTGAAATTGATCATCAGTAATTTTAGTTCTATTTGAAACATGTAGTAAAGCATCTATATTACAGGGTTTTCAACCTATATATATAATATATATATATATTGGCCCTAAAATTCCTCAAAAGTCTTATGTGTATTTCATTTCAACATAGAAAGAGCAATAGATGTTATAAAAATATATTGTTTTAATAAACATATGCCAGATTTTATGTCCTGGCAAGAAAATGAAAAAATTAAATATCTTCTTTGTCCATCAACCTCAAAAGAAGTAGAAAGCTTAGGGTCCTATTTTAAACAGGCATTAGAACTGAGGATAGGGGACTCTTGATTTATTTATAAAATATATTTATATATCATATAGAAAGATTGTTTTGCTTTTTTGCTTTTTTTGTTTTCATGGTTTTGTTTGTTAAATGTATTTTGTGTATGTTTATATTATTTGTCACAAACTCATTTTTCAGAGTTTATACGACAATAAATATTTGAATTGAATTGAATTGTTTTAATCATTAGTAAGAAATAATCATATTTTATTTTAACATTTGATTATTGCTTATTTTCACTTTTTTACAGTATCTGGAGTATTTGTATTAGTTGGACTTGAAATTGATCTTTCTCCAGTTTACACGCAACTGATGACATTGAATACTCACACATCATCTTTGGATAAGGTTGTTACCGTAGAGGACATTCCTAAGACACCTGATTCTAGTTCTTTGTGAACTTGAGATGACCTTACAGTCAGAATAGTTGCATCAACACAGGGAATCTTGAACTCTATTAGATTCATTTATTCATTCATCTTTCTCATTTTTCTTGGATTGAGGAAAAAATGAAATTTAATAAGATATTTAAATTTCATGGATTACCTACTTTGAAATGGTGCAAATGAATGTTACATATACATGTATGTAATATAAAATGAAACTTATTCCTCTGAAACCAAGCATATATATGTAATAAAAATAACATTCTTTATCATATACCAAACATGTCCAGTTCTGCATATGCAATGATACTAAAGATAAAAAGCAATTTTCAAATCAGCAGGATAATTTATACAGTACTTGACTTTTTATTGTCAAGAGTTAATACAGGTTATCATCCTGGGTACATTTTTACATCAGATGTATATCAAACACTCTGAATACATGGCCTATATCACATCAGGCCAATATTGGCCAAGGGGTAATATGGATAAGGCCATGGTTCTAAGCTGACCCCTTATTAAAATTATGTACTAGTTCAGAATTTAGAATTTTAACTTAGGGCCCAGGTTTCTAGTTGGTCAAAATCGAGATCCAAAATAAGATGTGTTAAATTTCAACAAATATTGAATATATTAAGTACTTTGCTAGATCTTACTGTGTATTCAGAATTTTAATTTTGGGTTATCAAAGGATCAAAAGTTAAATTATTATTTGATTTAAAAAAATGAATTCTGATATGCAGTCTAACTGTGTAATTACATTTTGGATCATGGGACCCGTTTTCATATTTGTCTATATTAAAGTCCTTAAAGTGGTCCAAAATTAAACTTTGATTGTTACAAGAATTGAATTTAAGGGTGTTTTCGTATGTTGAATCTAAATATGTATTAAGATTTATGATTTTGAGCCCAGTTTTCTATTTGGTTCAAATAAGGGTCTTAAATTTCAATATTGTGTATATGACTTCTTACTGTGTATTTAGATTCTTAATTTTTGGGCCCAGCTTTTAAGTCGGTCCTAATCTTGGTCAAATATTAAACTGTGTTTGATTTCAACAAAAAAATAATATATGGGGGAATCTAACCATGTGTTTAGATTCTTAATTTCAAGCCCAGTTTTTAATTCAATCTAACTTGTGGTCTGACATAAAACATTCTTTGATTTCAACCAAATAAAAAATATATCAGGTTCTCTGAAATGTTGAATCGATCCTGTATTTTGGGGTTATGGGCCATGTTATCATATTGGTCCACACTGAGGTCGAAAGGATCTTAATTTTTATATTGACCAAAAAGTTTATGACTACAAAAGAAAGGTTGGGATTGATTTTGGGAGTTTTGGTCCTAACAGTTTAGGAATAAGGACCAAAAAGGGTCCTAATAAGCATTTTCTTGGTTTTCGCACTATAACTTTAGTTTAAGTAAATAGAAATCTATGAAATTTAGACACAAGGTTTATGACCACAAAAGGAAGGTTGGGAATAATTTTGGAAGTTTTGGTTTCAACAGTTTAGGAATTAAGGGCCAAAAAAGGGCACAAATAAGCATTATTCTTGGATTTCGCACAATAACTTTAGTATAAGTAAATAGAAATCAATGAAATTTAAATACAAAGTATATGACCACAAAAGGAAGGTTGTGATTGATTTTGGGAGTTGAGGTCCCATCAGTTTAGGAATTAGGGGCCAAAAAGGGGCTCAAATAAGCATTTTTCTTGGTTTTCGCATCATAACTTTAGTATAAGTAAATAGAAATCTATGAAATTTAAACATAAGGTTTTTGACCATAAAAGGAAGGTTGGGATTGATTTTGGGAGTTTTGGTTTAGGAATAAGGGGCCCAAAGGGTCCAAAATTAAACTTTGATTTCATCAAAAATTGAATAATTGGGGTTCTTTGATGAGCAGAATCTAACTGTGTACGTAGATTCTTAATTTTTGGTCCCGTTTTCAAATGTGTCTACATTAAAGTCCAAAGGGTCCAAAATTTAACTTAGTTTGATTTTAACAAAAATTGAATCCTTCGGGTTCTTTGATATGCTGAATCTAAACATGTACTTAGATTTTAATAAAAAAAAATCTAAGTACATGTTTAGATTCAGCATATCATATACATGGTAAGCATTGTGTTCTATGTTGTCTATGTTTTGTTTAAGTAATTGTCTGTTTATGTGAAGTGTAGTTTATGTGATATATTTATGTTGGTCAGAATTTGTATACTTTGTATACTTTGTATACAAATCTATTTATAAAAATTCAATACATACAATCAATCCTTTCACAAAGTATTAAAATGACATACTATTAGTTTGTTAATTAGAAATAAGGTTTATCAGCTGACCTGAATATAAGAATATTGAAAATCCAAGAAGTATAATATAAATATCATGAATATCAGAATATTGAAAATCCAAGAAGTATAATATAAATATCATGAATATCAGAGTTGAATATATCAAGCAGGTAATTTTCACTGCATTCTAATATGTCTGCAGTCTAAATCTACCAGAAACAATGAAAACCCTATAGTAAGGTTATGGCCTGAAAATTGACCAATCAAAAGGTTAGAATTTCTCCTCCAAAATGAATTGAAAGAAAAGAGGTTCACCAAAGGAATAAGAGAATAATACTAGAGAAATATTGCTAGAAATAGAAACAATGTGTAACTAAACTATCAAATACTGCAATAAAATTAATAATCAACAATATCTTATTTTAATATATCAATCAAATATGACTCTGCCACACAATACATGCAGGTAAAGAAAACTTCAAGCTAGTCCGGGATCATGTCAGGTCATAGGCCGGACTTATCTGTTCAAGATTGTGTATTACATGGTTGATTGCTGCTTTAGTGTCTTTTATGGATCATTCTGATAACAATCAAATGATTAAAAAATAGACAAATAAATGAAGAAAAAAGGAAAAATGGAAATACAATTGTGTATTTATTACTGCATTTGGGTTCTTATATATATATATAACACAACTACTAAATAAACGTGACTGCTTTTATAACTACATTTTATTCAACTGAACTATTTCATAGATACATACATAGAAAAGTATGAAAGATAGAAACCAGATGATATTTAATTGCCTTATTGTTTACAATGTCAGATTCTCTGCTGTAGGTTAAAACTGCGTAGTATTTATAATCCGGTGATTTATAATAGACAGTCACATAAAATGTCAAAACACTATAGTTCCTCCCTGCTAGTTCCAGACGTGTGATCACGTGTTTACGTGATAAGAATTATGAATGAAAATTGGGAAATTTGTTTCCAAATTTTAATTTTATGATAGAATAATACTTGCGTTATTGGAAATTACATTAGGATTATCTCCCCCTAATTAGTATTCACACCGCCGATCGCGCTTTAAAATATCAATAAAGCGCTCAGGTATATCGACTCCCACCACGCATGCGTGATTCCCCAGTCTCTCTCGGCGAAAAGTGTTCACCAAAAAAGATTCAAAAGGGGAGGTGGGTGGGAGCCAATTACGTAAGTATTATTCTATCATAAAATAAAAATTTGAAAACAAATTTCCCAATTTTATATTAATTCATAATACTTACGTAATTGGAAATTACATTAGATTTCTAAACTATCCACAGCTGAAGAATCTTTCTGTACTTTGTATACTGTATTTTCTTCACATCAGTTCAGATATAAATAACACAACACTGTAGAGTTAAAAAAAATTATTCCATTTCTATAAATGTTTCTCCTTTTTTTTTCTTTTTTTTTTCTTTTTTTTCAGAATTTTCTTCCATATATACAAAATTCTTATTTACACAGAATTTAAAACTTCAACGTCTATGTGACGTAAATAAAAACGAGTAAAGGTTGATTCATTTGTCCAGTCTGCTGTGTCCATAATAGACTTCACAGATGCGCCGTTAAAAAGTGCCCAAGATGGGCCCAAGGCTCTTGTAGAATGAGCACGAATTTTTTTGTCTTTTTCATTGTAAGCACATTTAATTGCATTAACAATCCAAGACGAAATAGTCTGTGATGTAACCGGTTTATGCGGTTCAATAAAAGATAAAAACAACTTGTTCTCAAACTCACTGTCAGAGTTTCTAAAAGGTGCAGTTTTCTTCAAATAATAATAAATAGACCGCTTCGGATCTAATAATTTATCTGATTGATAAGACGGAATAAAAATCTTGCTGCCAAAATTGTTTTGGTCTATCCTGTTTTTATAGTCCATGACGAACAAAAGTCACCCCTTTCTTCTGCACAACAATCGACTCTTCTCCAATACACAAAGATTGTAAGTCACTGCATCTCCTGAAAGAAGTAATTGCAATTAAAAATGCAGTTTTCCAAGAAATAAATTTCAAATGAGCATGTTTCAGTGGTTCAAAAGTGCTTGTTTTAATTTTTTGAAACTAAGGGTAAGTCCCATTCAGGTAAAAGCACTACTTTTGGAGGTCTCGAGTTAAAAACACCCTTTATAAGACGAGTTATATAAGGATGTTGTCCTACTGGAATTTTCCCAATTGGAGCTAGAAATGAGGATAACATAGATCTATAACCAGCTATGGTTCTATACTGAAGACCTTCTGAGTATAAATATGTTAAAGAGGCATTATAGGGATCAATGTCCCATCTACTACACAGGCTATTGAATAATTTTCTATTTTCTTTAGAAAAACCTTTCTCTTTAAACTGTTTGTCGATAAAAACCATGCAGTCAGATTGAATACTGCTGGATTTGGATGAAATATGTTTGTTTTTGGCTGGTGTAATAGATCCTCCCTCAACCAAATCAGCTGCCCAAGTCTCATCTACACCACCTACTATCACTCGTCGCTTTGTGAATTTACGTCGGATGGGTTTGTGCAAATCTTCTGCTAATTGGTCCGACCAACGAACTTTTTTTTCCAACACCTAGTCCAAATCGAGCTTAGGTGCCAATGATAGGTTTAACGATGCTGCGCTCCATGATTTCACGTGGGATGGGGTTTGGGGTGGCATTAAGGGAAGTAAGCATAGTCTTGTCGCAGATGGAATTTCGAGCAGCTGTATCCTTGTGCTTAGCATAGCAGATATTATGGTGGTAAGCTGCTTGGTCGACTCGGTTGATAGGTTTTGACCAGGCCTTTGGGGTACCATCAGCATGGAGTCGCTTGCTAAGTTTGGTGCCAGGACCAGTGAAATTATGACCTGGCAGTTGCATTTCGACTGGAAGATTGATAAGTTTGGCAGTCCCTACAAACTGATTTTCTCAACCCACAGACGACACAAATTCCACCTCTTCTTCGTCGTCCATTGCTAGTTGTAACCTCGAAGCAGCTCTGCGTCTCTGTTGGCCTCTTATATTTCAAACAGTAAATCGTCATTTTATTTAGATAAATGAACGTTGAAGACATTTCCTACAATGAATCTACCCCAGCCAGGAGTAATCACTATCTCCTTCCACAGCGATCCATCAGAGGTATAATCATTGGAAAGAGCGATTGCGGCAAGACGACGTTGTTGAACAACCTGCTCCTGCGGCCGAAATGGTTGGACTAGGATCGCCTGTACGTCTTTGGAAAATCGCTCCATCAACCCATCTACCAGCTGCTGCAGCAAGCACTTGGGAAGGGATTTTCGAAGGAAGATATTCGGGAATTGTTCTCTGTATCAAAAAGAATTACCCATACTCACTACTTGATGTGGTTGAGTCCTTAAAATCACCATCACACCCGAGTGGAATCAACACTTTTTTCTTTGAGCAGGAAAATAATGTGCCAGACCCCCGCGAGCTCGATCCTGCCCGCAAGAATCTCATAGTGTTCGACGATTTGATTCTGAGTAAACAGAACAAATGTGAAGATTACTATGTGCGAGGTCGTCACAACAATGTGGACTGTTTCTACCTGTGTCAAAATTACTTCAAGCTGCCCCGCCAATCCATCCGAGAAAATGCCAACTTTATATGTCTCTTTCAGCAGGATGCTAAGAACCTGGATCATATTTGTCAAGATCACTGCGGTGATATTATTAAGGAACAGTTCGATGCTCTGTGTAACCACTGCTGTGCTGAGCCTCATGGGTTAGTGACCATTGATATCACGAACACCAAGGCAAATGGAAAGTATCGATGCAAATTAGATAAATTCTATGTAGTGTAAAATAAAAGATGGATTTTAAATATTCTCAAATATGGCTTAGATTATGTGGTAAGAACAAATGGGAGGTCTATTCTTCACTAGGGGAACTATGCTGCAGTAAATACGGTCTTGTCAAGACTTAATGCCTAATTGACCATGACAATTTTTCAGGAAGAAATTACAATTATAATTTCCGCCAAAAACCAAAACAGCCACAATGTGATTTTTTAGGAAAAATTACAATTATAATTTCCGCCAGAAACCAAAACAGTCACAATGTAGTGTTAATACAGTTCGAGGCCCTCAATGCCAATACCCATGCCAACCGGGTAAAAACAAACCTCGAATCTAAGAAGGATCGCCCGAAATGTGATGCTAAGTTGACACCTTGCAAAGAAGATATGCCTGAATTTGTCAAAGTAGATATATACATACCCAAATTCGTAAAACTCTGATCGGGTGTAAAAATCAGGAGCGAGGGTTATGATTTCCTCAAAGATGTATACAGACATTTCAACGAACCTCCTTGCAAAGAAGATATACCTGAATTTGTCACATGTTACCAGTGTGGTGTCAAAGTAGATACATCGATACCTAAATTTATAATCCTGATACTTTTAATAACTATTGTAAAGCTCAGGTCGGGTGTAAAAATCGGGAGCGAGGGTTACGACTTCCTCAAAGATGTATACAGATATTTCAACAAACCTCGGATTGTTTGGAGGATATCATTCACATTTGAGAAAAGCGTTTGGGGGTTCCCTACGGTGCTTGGGAGCGTTTTATCTAACACTTAGGGGCGTTTGTTCAAACGCTATCAAACGCTATGGGACGTTTGAGGGCGTTGGAAAAAACGCTATGGGGCGTTGGAGGGCGTTCTGTGTTATAAATAAATGACGTTTATCAAGATCACTTATCCTAAGCAGCGTGAGTTGCTTGCGAAAAAATTACAAGAAACCAAGAGGAGCATTCAAGCCAGCAACCGACAGCATCGGATTGATAAGATTGGATTGACCAAAGACCTCTTCCAAGGTGTTTAAGCCCATAGTTGAGGCTCAAAAGGAGACAGCTTCCAAAATCACTCAAAAGATTGAAGAGCTGCCTCCACCAACTGAGCTTGCTGAACCACTCCCTATTGAACAAGCCACACACATCACACTCGGCCCGCGAGCACAACAATATCTCCAGCTTACTATACCTCTCAAGCCGACCACACATTTGGACTGCGGGTAGAAGACGAAACCGTCATGATCGGCAGTTCACCTGTTACTTTTGATGGGGACGACATCTTAGTCGATGGAGTGCGCTACAAAGGTACTCATCGTGAAAAAGCGTCCAGAATCGTTCGAGCCCGAAGACTTGGAGACTTATGGTGAAATCCTTCAAGCATCCGGGGCTATATACCAAAGTAACTCTGTTCTGTCACGGACTCCTAAGGCCAATCGAAGCTACAAGTGGAAAGAGATTGTATCACACATCTATCGGCAGAACAAGTATGGCAGTGGACTAAGCACAGTGTTCCTCTCAAAAGACTTTAATTCTCTTTTTGATCGTCTGAAAAAAATGCAAATAATGGTGTGCGAAATTAGATTGTTGCCATCCTTGATGCTATGAGAAAATTTAGTCACATCAACGGTGAGGAGTACAAAAAGCTGCATCGTATCCTTTAAATAAATATACAATGCCATTGATAGTCAAACATGGTTATCGCCGAAAATATGCAGTTGGAGGACGAGGACTCTTTGACACCATTACCAATTTAGCCGGACGCATGTTCACATCCTCTGCAGCAAAGACATTGGGGAGTAAGGCCATGAACGCCGCCACCAATGCAGCTATGAAGGGAATGGAAAAGGGTGCTATTAAAGCTGTAGACCATGTCGCTCGGAGAATTACCCGCAAAAAGAAAACTACATCCAGTAAACCAAAGAGGACCCCTGGGCAGCAGACTCGACTGAACAATCTAATTTCAGGGAGTGGCATTGCCACCATTCACGATTTCGTGCAGCGCTATAAAGCAATACATAATGGTTGATATCTTAGCAATCACTGAAAGTTTATCTTTCGACGAAAGTCCAGGAATATAAAGTTCAGGAATAGGAACCTCAAGCTGGTGCTCAACTCAACAAACCCGGTACTGAAATAAGGATCATCATTGAAATTCAAGACCTGTTCCTTCACCCCGCCGAAAGTTATCTATTGGTGGAGGGTCGGCTTCAAACGAATGATGGTACTGCATATGCCGATGGAGATTTAGTGTCCCTCGTTCACAACGGTATTATGTATCTGTTCAGGTGTATTAGTAATAGACTATCTGGTCAGCAGATCGAGCATATCAACGACCCAGGTATTTCCACCACTATGCTAGGAATGCTTACCTATCCTGACGACTTCTCCAAATCACAGGGCATCAATCAGTTGTGGTTCAAGGATTCAACAGCTGATGCTGAGGCATACCGGTTTCGCAGCTCGCCATGGGTATATCATCACCAAACCAACCAACAAGGGATCACTCTCTTTTGCCATACCCCTCAAACACATCTTCGATTTTGCCGAGGATTATGGCAAGATCGTTTATGGGTTCAAACATGAACTCTCCCTGGTACGTGATTCTGATGCCAATGCAGTGCTCAAAGCAGCAGCCGTCAACGAGGTAGCTAAGGTGGTCTTAAGCAAGGTATCCTGGTTTATTCCCCATGTCACTCCCTCCGATGAAAACAAGCTGCGTCTGTACAAAACCATCCAGAGCAAGACCAAGATTAACTGGCTTTTGCATGAGACAGTGTGATTCCATAACCGTACCCCAAACCTCACACTTCACCTGGCGTCTAGCCACAAGAAGCGGGCATGAAAAACATCGATGGATCATCGTCGCATTCCGAACCGAAAAGGGTAGCAATCAGCTGCATAACTCCGCCGTGTTTGACCATTGTCAACTACGAAATATACATGCCATTCTCAATGCAGAACGCTATCCCGCTGTAGATTACAATACCGGTTTTACTCAAAAAAGGTCGCTAGAGTGTTCAAGAATGCCGCCGAGTTCCGCAAAAAGTTCTACAACATGGAAAGTCTGCTCAGCAATGGTAGTATCAACCCCTCGGATTTCATCGATCTTTTCCCTCTTTTTGTCATCGATGTTAGTCATCAGTCTGAGAGATCGAAGGAATCAACCGTCGATATTCAGGTCCGAGCTAAATTTGAACGCAATGTACCCGCCGATACAGAAGCCTTTGCACTTGTGATCTCCGATAGAATCTTACAATTTGAATCTGACGGTCAGAAGATGAATGTTGTGTACTGAAAATAAATAAATGGACAAAAAACTTTTACAGCAAATAGCTACCAACACAGCCCATAAGCAGGGGTTCTCTTTAATCGTATCTGGGAACGACTGTCAGATTCTAACCAGGTTCAATCCACCTATCGAGTTAAATGAGCACAAAACCTACGAAATGGCCTTGGTAAACCTGGAAACCTATAACTCCATCTCCAACATTCATACAGGTAACAATTCCTTCCGATACTCCCCCGACGATAGTGTCAACTGTCAACCAATCGCATTGAGCACAGGTTCCTATGACATCGTAGACATCAAAAATGAGATCCAGTGGTGGCTACGGCTCAACAAACACAAAACGAAGATCATCATTGATGCCAACCGGGCGACCCTAAGAGCAACGCTGACCCTCGTCAGACAGTATCAAGTAGACTTCAACGTTGTCAATAGCATCAACACCGTCTTGGGATTCGCAGATTTTCACTTTCAATATGATCATAAACGGCTATACGGAAGGGGAACACATTGTAAATATCATCAGCATCAACAGCATTCTGGTGAATAGTGATATCATCCATGGAAGTTATATGAATGGTACACAGCAGTCTACCGTCTACAGCTTCTTTCCCGTAGACGGTCCTGGTATGAAGTCTTGAGTGGTCTTGGTGGTGTATCCGTCAACAAGGCCTTAGGTAGCAATACACAGTTAGAAGTTTAGTTTCGCATTATAGTGCGGTGACAGAAGTGTAAAAAGTCGTCTAGATAGCGAGTTTAATCTCCCCAAATAACACACGGCTAAAAATGGTCTTAACTTAAAGACAAATATGTCTTCTTTAGTTTTTGCCCTGTCGTCAGAATTTCGTACGGTCACTTTTTTTCTAAAAAGTCGTTTTAATGACTGGTAGTATATTGGAGAGTTTCAACCCCCCCTTTTTCAAAATGAAAAAATGCGTATGTTTGCTTACATTTAATTGAAATAGTTTTTCCGGAAGTTATTTTTATATGTCAAAATACTCCATTCAGTATTTTATTTTCTTCTAATCTATAAAATTTGCGAAGTTTAGACTATTTAAAATTGAGGTAATTTTAATTGCAAATTCAGACTCATACTTTAGTTTTCTCTTCATAGTAGTAATAAAAATTATCCAATAATATTTTAAGCATATAATATTTAATAAAACTAATTAGTGATAAAAATTTCGGAACCAAAATATGAAAAAAATCTTAAGAAATCAATGGAAAAAGAATGGAGTAAATATCTTCAATTTCAACACGGAACGCAATCACTTGCCTTCCGTCACATTTTGTGTATTAGTCAATAATTTGCTCTCAAATGATATATGAAATTACTACCTTTTTCGCTATTATATACACATATTTTCAATTATAGTGCTTTGATATATGCCACATACTTTGTTTGTATATGTTTATATTCTATGTTTTTTCGTTATAAAACATCAAATATACTTTGTTAGAAAAGTCTTATTGTAAAATCAAAATAATTGACGGATATTTTCAGTAAATATTCCGTGATATGTCAAGTCCTTTGCAACTTGCTCCATTAAGTTCAAAGAAAAGACAAAAGTCGTTACATTTTATGCAGTGCATAATATGCAAAAAAAAAAACCCTCGATTGAAATTTTGATTCAATTTACCAGTTTAGGGAAGTCGAGTTTTGCATCTGCATTGCATATAGCTGTTAATTTAAAGAACTCCGTGCAGGCAGTTTATCATCGTTCATGCTACAAAACTTACACAAGTAAACATATTTCTTCCCTCTTTTAGAGCGAGGAAGCTTCTAGTCTAATATTTAATGACGACATACAATTACCTGACTGTTGTCCCTCAGTTTCGGGTATTTGTAAACGTTCTAGAATGCAGTCGTTAAACTGGAGCTGTATATTTTGTTGCAACAAAACATTTTAGAAAGATAAAAAAATTACTCAATTTTGAATCAGATGAGCGTATTAAAAATGTTTTATCCGTGTCAGATAAAGTTAAAGTTGAAATAGTTTCCCGTCCATCTTTTAAACTTCAATCACTCTGTCATTTTGGTTTCATTACAAATTATTTGCTAAAAACGTAAAAAAAAATATCCAAACCCGTGGAAGCAGATATCTCAAAACACGATACTGCTTTTAGTAATTTTATTTTGGCTATTGACAACGATTTAATGGTCATTCCTCATGACACCGTTACTTGATAAATATAGATCATTTCTTCCGGCTGATTCTAATTTACTTGAAATATTCTACATGTAAAATGCAGTCTAAACTAATTTATTTCTATAGAAATTCAGTTGTCAAACAACTTCAACAAGTTCAAGGCAAATATAACATAATATTTAGTAGCAAAATAACTATTTAAGATGCCATATAAGCTTCTAGTCAATTGAAAACTGACCTCAAAATCTCAATGTCAACTGTAATAGACACAAATAACGGACAGATATTTCATTCTGCTGCAAGTTTACTTAGAAAAGACATCGAAACTCTAAAGAAGACCACCCAACTTCGGATTAATTGTCTCTTCCTTCTTAATTCAGCCAATGCTTTCGTATTTATTGCAATTCATTCTATGTTTACTCAATGAAAATGCATACAGCCAAGACTATTCTCAGGAAATGGCATCAGAGAAATTGTGGAAATGCTAAGCAATTGTTGAGACAATCGTTTTTGTTTTACTCCTTTTCATTTAGGATTGGCTTTACAAATGAACCATGAGTTTGGTTCAAAACACCTTGTTGAAACATTTAATGCCAATGGATTTTATGCTACTTAAAGTAAAGTGCGACCTATCTAATGTGTTGCCAACCATGAATTGAGCGAATTCAAGATAGTGTGTACGTCTCGTATAATGTTTCCCCAGCATCTTTGCAGACAAGCATATGGATGTCATCACACCTTCCTAAACCCCCTTTTAGATCTCTTTTAAAATCTTGGTTGAATTGATAGGGATGGTTTGAAGCTGATATTTTTTTTAGGAACAAATGTCTTCGGACTTCCTACAATACCTTGGGTGTATTTGTAAAGAAAAACTCAAAATAACGTGTTTGCTTTGAGCAGAACCTTTCATGTGCAGACCTGTGGCCATGAGTGAAATGTGTAGAACTATTAAAACATGTCTTGTGACGGTTGATGAAAATGAAGATGATGGAGAGAACGGTTGATTTGGTATAAAGCTTGCTGTACTGGTACACACGGTTCCAGTCCCGAGGTTAGGGGAGTGTTGGCGTGCCCTTAAAAAATTAAACCCCGCCATTATCTATATTTGTCTGTTTCAAGTCACGAGACGGTAATGCAGTGTTTGTCGTTTGTTTCTATATAGTACATTTCTTTCTTTCTTATTTATTTTGTACATTAATCAGGTCGTTAGATTTTTTGTTTGTTTTACATTATTCATTTCGGGAATTGAAGACTATGCAGTATGAATTTTACTCATTGTTGAAACCCGTACGGGACCTATAATTGTTTTATGTCTCATTTGGTCTCATTTGGAGAGTTGTCTCATTTGCAATCATATCACATCTTCTTTTTTTATATGGAATACTTTTGAAGTTTGGGGTACGTTGCAAGGGATAAAAGGGGGGATATAGTTACAAAACCTATAATGTAATAGATATTAACCAGAGTTAAATACACAACAAAAGATAATACTATGGTACCAGTAATAATTGTGAAAAAAACCCAAAAGCAACGAGTAGTCTATAAAAAAACTGAAGTATCCGCAAATTCAATTTGAGGTCATATTTGACTGTAGTGTTTTAAATTTATGGCTTTGGTTTGATGACTCACCCACTATGATAATTTAAAAAATAATTTTAAAGTATTGTCCTGCATGACACTTGATTTTTACCTGAAATTTATATCTTTCATAAGGTTAAGGTGCTCTAAACATTTTATAGGTTGAAAACTTGATTTTTGAAGTTTTGTTTATAAAACGTCGTTTTAGAATTTTTTTTGGTAAAAAAATCTCAATGATTAAGGTTTATGTATAAAAACAAACATTACTAAAGCCAAAACAGTATCATTTGTATATAGGTAGAGTTTAGAAATAGAAAAAAATGTCAAAATTGAAACCCTCCCAAACTTTCACAGAATTTTACATATGACCTTTGACCTCAATTTTAAAAAAATGTGACCATATCAAGTCCTGACGACAGGCATATTATTATAGTACACGATTTCCTCTTTCCAATGATATATTATGTGGGTGTGTGTTCGGTGGGGAGATTAAATTCCAAAAAATCTGCCTTCAGTCACCGCACTATTATGGCCCCTGTGAATTTTTTAAATATGAAAGTTTTTGTACAATAAAATTGATTTTTAGATCATTGAAGAATAATATAGCCTTCTTAGTGGGTTTATATGAACATTTTGATTGTTTTTAACATGTTTTATAGAAATTACGTTACTTTCGAGTATTGAACCCCCGTATCCCCTAATTACAGGTATATCCTATATATCCTAAGAAAGGTAATAGAAGGGAAAACAAAACCTATATAGTGAATATGTGGCACAGATTCGATTTAAGGGGTAACAAGTGACCAAAAACCGAAAACGGCCGAACGAACCTAAGAAAAATACACCACAAATTACGTTACTTTCGAGTATTGAACTCCCGTATCCCCTAATTACAGGTATATCCTATATATCCTAAGAAAGGTAATAGAACGGGGAACAAATTCTATATAGTGAATATGTGGCACAGATGCGATTTAAGCGGTAACAAGTGACCAAAAACGGAAAACGGCCGAACGAACCTAAGAAAAAATACACCATAAATTACGTTACGATCGAGTTTTGAACCCCCGTATCCCCTAATTACAGGTATATCCTATATATCCTAAGAAAGGTAATAGAAGGGGGAACAAAACCCATATAGTGAATATGTGGCACAGATGCGATTTAAGGGGTAACAAGTGACCAAAAGCCTGGAGCTTAGTGCACCAAGGCGGCCTAGGTGGTGTTTAGACGTACCGGTTACTTTATAGAAACTCATTTCCTTGGATGGTAATAAACGCTTGTATTTTGTCCTTTACAGTGTGTCTGTTTGATAACTTACAGTTTAAGGAGAATTCTTCGTCTTTTGCATATAGATAAAGAATAGTATGAAAGCTCACGATTGCATTTAGGTAGAGAGAAATATGCTTTATTTTATTTCAGAAAGTTATTTAGTACAGATATAAAAATATTCTTAATCTTTTACAATTTACATATAAAATTTATTGTGGTCCTATTATGCACATGGTAGATAAAACTTGTGTGATTCAACTTTTTCACGGAAAACACAATTCGCTATACAAAAATCTTGTAAAATTCCGTTACATGTGGTACGCTCATATTTGCATACCTTACTGTTGAATAAGAAAGTGTAAAAACAGTTATAGAAATTCAGCTGAAAAGGGGAAAACGAAATTATTTTTCAAATATCGAATACACAAATAAAAGGGGAAAACGAAGTTATTTTTCAAATATCGAATACACAAATAAATCCACGCCTGCAATTTTGTTTTTATAGACAGGTGTCTGCTGGTATTCTATTGCACATCAAGTATCAATGTAGGCGTAACAATCTATCTCATTTATCCAATCAGCAGTCTTTTTTGCGGTAACATACGGTCGACATGGTTTAGCTTTTTTATAATGCATTATAAATTGATTGCATTAAAAGTTATTCGTACACAATTATTTACATCCACTATAAAACAAACAATATCCTTCCCAAAAATGACTTACAAGACACTCTATTATTCACAATAACTATTTACAAATTGAGATAGCGTAAAAATAGAGGGCCCTCATGGGGTTTTTGATTATGTGATTACTTGGCCGTTTTTTTAATGATTATTTGATTATTAAGCCAAAAATTTCATGATTATTTGATTACCTAGGACTGTATTTTTAGTTTATGATTATTTGATTACTAAAGATGAGCAAATATTTAATGATTATGTGATTATATTGGCAAAAAAATGGTGATTATGTGATTACTAGGACCCCCCCATGAGGGGCCTCAAAATAGAATTTAGTATTAATTACTATTTAACGGTAGAGCTCTGATTTAACGGGGCGAGAGACATATAATACATAGAGAATATCATATGGCTTTTTCAATATCGCATCCGTATCAACCCGAGACACCAATATAATCCCAAGAATGTACCTCAAGTAGATGTTTTTTTATGTAACATGACGTCATACAGATTATAGGTTTGACATGACGTCATACAGATTAAAGGTGTGATAAAGCTTTTGCAACCGTGCTGATATCGATATCATCACGGGTGGCTGATACAGCACGCTTGCCAATGATCGTATTACACATACAATTTATCTGTATTTACTTTGTTTTATTATATATCTCTCATGCTGTTAGTATGATAGTTCCGGCAATTTAACAAATTGACGGTGTTGCTATTGTTGGTCAGGGACTTACCGGTACGTCTGAAAACCACCTAGGACGCCTTGGTGCACTAAGCTCTCGAACCTGTACTAAGACCATAGAACATTATAGAGAATTTTCTATACTAATAAAAAGTCCATGTGTGTCAGATAAAAATAGACAACGCTGATATTTTAAAAAAGTGAAGAAAAGAAATATTACTATATTGTACGAACATTTTGACTAATGCACTAGCTGTGATACAGCGGAAGAAATAATGTCGAGTGCAGCAACAATAAAAAAACAAAAAAAAATCTAGGGCAAAACATCCGCTATGTCGCCCGGATTCCGACACTGACCTAGCAATTTACGATATAATTAAACAATTAAAAACCTTGTAAAAAAATAACAGAAAAAAGTCTTTTGTTTTCCTTAAATTGGGAATGTTATGATACTTTGTGAATATTTTATATACATCTTAAATCAGTGTTTTAAAGTCATATCATTTAAATAAAAAAAAAAATGTTATTTCTGCCAAAAAAAATACCAACATATATAGAATCACAAAATAATTGAAATCGGATATAGATTAGATTTGTGATCATCGGAATTCATTAAGACTTTTTAAAATATCCTTTTCTTTATAGGGACTTTTTTAGATCGAAATAAATGATGTTCATATATAAGTATGTGGTACAGCCCACACCGATTAATATATTAGTATATTCATGGAATTGATATATGCTCATGCAAATAACCCTTTCAATTATGAATTCGTTTACATTGATTTTAAAGCACATACTATAGGAGATGTGGAATATACTTCAATCTGACAGCAACCAAGCGACAAAAAAACACCATAGGTAAATCAAGACCGCATTTTTAGTCTTCAACTAGAAACAGGTGTCTTATCTCTACACGAAATGTCAAGGTCTAAATCGTCATGAGTTTGTATAAAATTTGTAAATACAATAAACAAAAATAACTATTATGAAATTCTAAATAGAATTAATATTCATTATTCACTCATATTCGAATGATCGAAATAATCAATTCGATATTTTTTATCGTTAGGGACACGTTTTCAAAGCCCGTTTTTTGTTCACATAATGATTTTGACGGATTTCCCTTTCATTTATATACTACTAAATTGCTCAGACTAGACAGCATGAAATACTAAAACTCTTTTAAAAGTGACTTTAGTCAGTGTTCACACGGTATTTCACAAACCTGTAATTTCTTCGCCAAGGGATATGAATTTGACATTGAAAGTCCCTCAATAGACTTACAATACCCGGCCGTGTCATTTCCGTATATTGTAGACGGAACGTATGATATACGTACACCAGCATACCAATACGGGTGAATTTTACTTTTTTGGAGGACTTCAAAGAGGAGTTGCATTGCATATGCCCTTATTTTGAAAAAAATATATCTATTCTTTTATTTGTGCCAAAAAAAAATTTGATAAAACGTTATTCCAAAAGCAAAACAGCTTATAGGGTGCATCAAGGATTTTCTATGCAAATCCTTGAGTTATTTAATTCTTTAATATTTCTGACATTCAATGTATATTTGTTTTGATTGCTAAATATGACAATTTTCCAAAAAGCAAAGAAAAGAGTATTGAAATATATATCCATTAATATGTTTGCTGATAACACGGAAACTTTAGGTGCAACGAAACATAATTACCTATTAAACAAACTTACTAGTTTAAAGCTATCCGTCGGTGCTAACATTCACGACGGCAGCACTTTATTAAAGATAGTTAAGTAAATAAGGGATCCTTGGATTTTGTGTTCATAAAATCCATATTACCAATGTCTATGAGCGACGAGGACGTGAACTCTGATATGTTTTACGAAAATTGCATCGTTGGATTTATTTATTAGATATTTTTTCTTCTCATTTTGTATTTTTTGGTTTGAATTGTTAACACTAGTAAATTTTCGTCCCTTTATAGTTTACTTTTCAGCGTTGAAATAATGATTGCTTATTTTAAACAGATTGTATCTTGGGTGGACAGATATCGCATTTGGCACTTATACATTTACCTCATCTTTTTTCATATGTATTTGTCTGCTGTATATTCGTCTACTTCTATTATACAAGTTCTGAATCCATGTAGCATGTGGCATGACAAAATTATGGTGAATTTGTGAAATCAAAGAAAGCTTATTTATTTTTATGTAAGATTTTATAGATTTTCGATACATGACAATAGTGGAATAAATATCAAATATGTTTTAAAGAGAAAAAAAATTACTACAGCTGTTATAACAATCTAGTTAAAATACAGATCTCTGATTTCGTTATACAACATTATATTAACCGGCATTTTCTTTCTTAGTTCTTATCCATATTTATAGTCTAAGTTCTGTAAAATTCATCTAGAATATAGGGGGTTTTTGTCGAGCCTGCAACTTTTGTTGCAGAAAGCTCGACATAGGGATAGTGATCCGGCGGCGGCGGCGGCGGCGGCGGCGGCGGCGGCGGCGGTGTTAGCTCACTTCTTAAAAGCTTTATATTTTAGAAGGTGTAAGACCTGGATGCTTCATACTTTGTATATAGATGCCTCATGTTACGAAGTTTCCGACAGTCACATGTCCAATGTCCTTGACCTCATTTTCATGGTTCAGTGACCGCTTGAAAAAAAAGTTAAGATTTTTTGTAATGTTGAATTCTCTCTTATTATAAGTAATAGGATAACTATATTTGGTATGTGCGTACCTTGCAAGGTCCTCATGCCCGTCAGACAGTTTTCACTTGACCTCGACCTCATTTCATGGCTCAGTGAACAAGGTTAAGTTTTGGTGGTCAAGTCCATATCTCAGATACTATAAGCAATAGGGCTAGTATATTCGGTGTATGGAAGGACTGTAAGGTGTACATGTCCAACTGGCAGGTGTCATCTGACCTTGACCTCATTTTCATGGTTCAGTGGTTATAGTTAAGTTTTTGTGTTTTGGTCTGTTTTTCTCATACTTTATGCAATAGGTCTACTATGTTTGTTGTATGGAATGATTGTAAGGTGAACATGTCGAACGGATAGATGTCATCTGACCTTGACCTCATTTTCATGGTTCAGTGGTCAAAGTTTAGTTTTTCAGTTTTGGTCTTTTTATCTGATACTATACGCCATAGGTCAATTATATTTAGTGTATGGAAATATTTTATGATTTATATATTAGTCTCGCAGGTTTTATTTGACCTTGACCTCATTTTCACGGTTCATTGCTCAGTGTTAAGTTTTTGTGTTTTGGTCTATTTTTCTTAAACTATAAGTATTAAGTCAACTATATTTGTTTTATGGAAGCATTGTTAGCTGAACATGTCAGCCTGGCATGGTTCATCTGACCTTTACCTCATTTTCATGGTTCATTGGTCTTTGTTTAGTTATCTTGGTTAATGTAACGTTTATGTGAAAGTTGTAATAAAGCTTTATACTTAGGACTAGCAACATAATATCAATGATTAGTAAAGAAGGCGAGACATTTCAGTGTGTGCACTCTTGTTGATTTTCTTCACGTCAATAATATAGCAAACAAACCAACAAGAAAAAAAAACAATCCAGAAGAGATCAAGAGAGCAAAGTGATTTTTCCTGCTTGCAGTAGTACAAACTATAATTACAAGTATAAAGAACAGTTATATTGTAACTATACTTGGGTAACAGTTCTCTAGTTCCATGCCATAAGTAAAGAGAAAATGGCTTACTTTCATTTTATACCTTTAAAGAGGCAAGATTAGTAGACGCAGATTTAGAAACTAATGATAAATGACATATAGCAAAATAAAATATTCATAAAAATTGAATTCAAATAGAAATCACAGTTTATTGATGTGAGCGTGAGGGAACGAATACAACGTATCTTGGAAGTTATATAAAATACAAAACTATGTATTATGATTAATAAATCGATCAGAACTACAGCGATAAAAATGTCAATAATCATTGAAATACAAATCGTTGCGTCCCAAAATTTCAAAGTACCATTTTTGTTATATCCTGTTCGAAAGATAAAAAGCCATTGCCCCAGTAGAGATTAAAAAAAAGTCATTATATCAATGTCGGATAAATTAATTGATGTACAATCACTTGCGAGTTTACAGTACTATCACTTGGACCTTTCCTGTACAACCGCTTGGCCAACTTATCAAAGTTCATTTTGAACAGAAAAATAAGGACATGTGATAAGATTTGCAATTAGACAACTATCCATCAAATTAAATGGATGTAACCTATGTTAGGCGACCATACCTTATAGTCGGCTATATATAAAAGGTTTCGACATGAACAAATGGGGAACAATTAAATTCGTAAACTAACAGCCTAATTTATAAAGGAAAAAACCAATATGACAGAATGAACCAACGGCAACTACTGAACTACAAGCCACTGACTTGGGACAGACACATAAAAAAGGTGACGTGATAAACATGTGTGTGTACGCTCAACCTCCAAAAATGAAGTGGGCGTAAGCAATTATAGCAAACAATACGACCTTCCTTCATAAACGAGAAAACCCTTCCGTAAAGTCGAACGATTAATAAAAGGCCCCGACATGAAAATATGATTTTTTTTTTTAGACTTTCACCACAGTGAATGAATGTATCTTAGCTTACATAAAAACTAAGTTCAGGTATAAATAAAAATACGGATAAACGTTTTTTTTTTACAATATTTACATCTGAAAGTTGTCTTATGATCAACAACAAGCTTCTCTCCTTGTTTGGTAGAAATCCAGGATAGTTTAAGAAAATTATTAAAGTTTAAAACACTTTAACCGCAGAGTGAATATTTGTGAACACAGAAGACGGAATGATATGATCTCTATGTCTCGTCTATGTAATAAACATTGCGAAATATATGCATCTTCTATATCAGTATGTGTTGGTAAACAAACTCTATTTTAATATGTGTATATTTTTTACTATTTTAAAATATTTTAATAAAACATGACAAGAGAACTTAAAAATAAAGTGAACTTACGGAACAAGCAAACGAAATAAAAACAAACAAAAATAAAAACAAAAATTAGTAGAATTTACATATTTACAAATAAAAACTATAACAAAGAGAAAAACAAAATGGATTCAGCAGTAACAACTATACGAGAAAAAAAAACAACATGAAATAACATAATATACACATTTTATCATCAATATATAAGTGTATTCAAAACGGATCAAGGTTGAACGAACATGAATTTCTATATATTACATTCAACTGAGTGTGGCACGTGTCGATAAAACATTAAATAACTTTTTGATTACTAAAGATATGATTATAAAATTATTTATTTTTACTTCTATATGCAATGTCCTTTGTGTCAGTGTATCATTCCAGCCGGTACTTAGTGCTATTTTTTTGCTATTAGTGCACTAAGGAGGTCCTTTGATGTTATGGATTCTCTTTTTTTTCGGGATTGTTTTCTTTTGGAAAACATTTAAAGAAAAAATCGACATAAACTTTTACATATTTAACATTTTCACTACATTTTAGGTAAGCACCTAGTTACAAGTATACGAGCATACATTTTTGATAATTTTTGATTTAAAAAATGCAATGTCAATATCGTATGTAATAACTTTGATATAGAACCTTAAACTACACATACAAAGATATATGTATGATACAGGTAAACGAATGACATAAGTGGGAAGTAGACATTGTAATTGGTCCGAGTACACAGTTATTTCGTTGAGCATTTCTTTTAGACAATAAATCAAAAATTAAAAAAATCCAACCTGCGCTTTCTCAATAATATTTTTACAGTGTGTTGTACTACTTTTGGGGCATATTATATCAAAATTATAGAGAACTCCATCAGCTCTAACTCAAAATAAGGACAATTTTATTTTAAGGAGGTCTTGAAATCTTTTGACATCTTACGAAGTGCTAATTGTTTTTACCTTTTTCAGCTGGACCTACTCACATTCATTCGTCAGATGTGCCTTAGCTTTGACATTGGATTTACTGACATAATGGCTGTATTTTGCGTGAAATTATATTTGCCACTAGACGTTTAGTAGAAAACATTCAAATACAAATCAAACCGCTCTATTTGATGCAAAATAAACGTGACAGGCAGTGCTATCATATGTATATGATCAGATTTTTTTTCAGCCATCAGTGGACATGATAAATAAGTGAGGCACGAAAAAAAGAAGATGCAAGGTATACATCAATGAGACAGCAACCAAACTACAACAATAACCGAAAGACAATTAAACTGAAAGGGAGACGTGTGGACTTCAACAAGACAAATATTCTAACATTATGTCTTATCAGCGCTATCAATTATTTTTTCGACCAGAACTCGGACATCGTAGAGTTTTAACATTTGTACTATATTGGACTTTCAATTTACGTATCGAATTGAAACATGAACGGACCTCCATGAGATCACCTGGATTGAAAGTTTGCAAACTTTCAGACCAATGAAATTCATTTTAATATGTAACGCGAACTTCAACGAGAGCACCGTGATGAAATATTAGTTTTTATCGTCCTTCCATCCGCCTTTATCACCCTGCCGTGTTGTTCCGTAATTCTTGTATCAAGAGACCAGGCATTATCAGCGACATCACAATGTGAGAGGAGAAGTTATCAGCGACGTCACAATGCGAGAGGAGACGTTATCAAGCTTGCTTTTGTCAAGCATAAAACTGTCTTAAGGAGAAAGAAACGACCAGTAATAGAACGATAAAAAGATAATCGGGTTTTCTTCGTATAGATATCGTAAAATATCAGCCGCTCGACACAATGTGAAACTTTTTAGCTCGTTCGATACGGTCACTCGCCAAAAAGGTTCACATTGTGGCTCGCGGCTGATATTTTACGATATCAATGTGTAGAAAACCCGATAATCTATACTTATTAAGAAATATACATAAATTAAGACCCCCTGAAAAAGCTTAATACGTATACGACATAATTAACGATAATTTTTGTCGTTTGAGAGACATTAAAATGACATGACGTAATCCTGCAAACTATATGTGAAATCATGCACTACATGCAATCTTAACAAGAAATCGACACGAACTGCCAGATCGAAGTTAGGACAATACCATGCTGGTTTCCCAATGGAATACTTTATTTCTCATAAAACTACAATTACATAGTTATAGAGAACATACATAAATATAACTATAAGGTACAATTTTTACAAGCAAGTGTGAACAATACAATGAAATTAACTTGGAGGACTGACTTTCACATTTATAACTTTGAAAAATTTACATAGTTTTTCTAAGATTACAATATTACATGAATTAAACAGTTGACCAAACTTATAGATATTAATTAGGGTTAGACCAGCAGTATGTAGGTAAAAATTTCTTTCTTTCAAACATAAAAGATCCACAATTCATAATATAATATAATGGTACTCGTCACCAATGTCGTTTGAGTCACAGAGACGGCAGATTCTGTCTTCTCTCGGTAAACCCTGCCACCTTCCAGACTCAATCGGCAAGTGGTGACTACCACATCTATATTTGCATAATGTCTAAATGAATTTGTAAGGTAAAACAGAAAAATATTTTTCTAATTGAAAATTATTTTTAAAAATACGATAGCATAAAGTTTTTGGTGATTCTGCAACAAATGCAAAGCATTCTTGTTGAAACTGATCTTTGAGTTTTTGTTCAATACATTTTGACACCCATTTATCAGCAAACTGTGCATTCCATATATTGGACATACCACAATTTTCAAAAATATATTTTTAATATATGATATGTCTATTGCTCGTACAATATAAAATTCTACTCGGGACAATATTCCCCAATATTCATGCAATAACCCTTTTATTGTATAGCAATATAATATTTAAAAGTAAAAACTGGTTTAAACTAAGATTTGATCGTTGATGACGTCATGAATTTTGAAGATTTATTGCACTAGTGCTCTTGGGCTGATATTGAACCTAGGGCTGATAATACATGCGATATGAAAAATGCCATGTAATAATCTGATATTATTGCACGCTAACTTTTGGTTACTTTCTGTGGGAAATATTATATTGCTATACAATAATATAAAAATACAAGTTTATAATAATTCAGCACAAATTTTACTTTCTTTTCCATTAAGAAGTCTACTCCAGAAATTAATCATTCGCAGTTTTACAGACACAGTAATAGGGTATCTGCCAAGTTCTGCATACACTATGAAATTTGGAGTAGACTGTTTTAAATGTAAAATCATTTTTACAAAATTGTAAATGTACACGTTCAAGTATATCTATATTTTCAAACCCCCATATTTCTGATCCATATATCAATATTGGTAAAACCATTTTGTCAAATAAATCAAGTTGACATTCTATTGACAAATTGTTTTGTCTACCTGTTTTTAAAACACTATACATAGCTTTTGTGGCTTGTTCTTTTAAATATTTTTATTTGATAAAAAGGATCCACTTCTAGAAAATAAAATACCTAAATATTTGTATTCTTTTACAATTTCAATGTCGTTACAATTAACTGTGAACTTGAGATTTGCTGGCATTCTGCCACTCGAAAAGATCAAAACTTTAGTTTTATTTGTATTGATTTTCATTTTCCATTCTTCACAATATTCGTAAAATGTATTTAACATGTATTGTAGATCAGTGCTATTTTCTGCTAATAAAACAGTATCATCTGCATATAAAAGTAAAAATAATTTCAAAAATACTGTCAGCTCATTTTCGATTTCTTGTGATATAGATTTTAAGCCTGTTATGTTTTTCTTTTCAAAAAAAGTTTGAAGATCATTTAAAAATATAGAAAACAAAGCAGGTGAAAGATTTCCCCCCCCCCCCCCCCCCCCATCTCACAAGGAAAGAAATCAGATTTTTTACCCTGATACGCGATTTGGCATAATCATACATACTCTGAATAACACGAAAAAATTTCCCATTTACTTCATTCTGCAATAATTTGAACAGAAGTAAATTTCGCTGTAGAGAGTCAAACGCTTTTTTCAAAGTCGATAAAAGCACAATGTAACTTTTTCTTTCCCAATTTTAATAATTCAAATAAAATATGTATAGTAAAAATATGTTCAGTCGTAGAATAATTCCTTCTGAAACCCTGCTTGGTTTTCATTTAGTATACATAATTCATCAAGATAATTACATAATCTTGTGTTCAATATTGAGGTAAAAAGTTTACCCAGAGTAGACAATAACGTTATAGGCCTATAGTTTTGTGGATCATTTTCAGAGCCTTTGTTTTTAAACAATGGAATTACATTTCCTATTAACCATGCCTCAGGCAACAATCCTGTGTCAAAAATAAGATTAAATAAACACACCTAAACATCAATAAAAAATTCAATAGACGAGCATATATATACTCATTTACAATAAGATCATAACCAGGTGGCTTATTATTTTTCAGGCTTTTTATTGCCTTCAATATTTCATGTTTTGTAATACAAGCATTACGAAATACATTTGATGAATTTTCGTTTACATCATTTTCTAAAATATACCGATCATTTGTTTCTTTATTTTTATTTAGATCCTTAAAAAAAGAAAACAAATCTTCAATATTAATATCATTTTTTTTCTTTCGTCTACCAATGGAACGAGTGCACATGGACATCTTAGGGCCTCTTCCTGTTACAAAAACAGAAAGTAAATATTTGCTTATGGTAATTGATCAGTATACAAAGTGGTTAGAATGCTTCCCAATTGCAACACAGACAGCTGAAGTTGTGGCAAGAACCCTGGTGGATCATTTCTTTTCTAAATTTGGCTGTCCGATTGAGCTTCACACAGACCAAGGAAAAAACATGGATGGAAATCTAGTAAGACAGCTCTGTGAACTACTACAAATAGCCAAGACTAGAACCACACCATATCATCCGTCATCTAATGGACAAGTGGAACGGTATAACATAACAATACTACAGACAATAAGATGTTTCATTAAAAGTAAACAACACAACTGGAATTTATTTTTACAACTAGTTGGAGCCGTCCGAGCAACACGTAACTCGCAAACAGGATTCTCTGCCTAACATGATGATGCTGGGAAGGGAAGTTTTTCAACCAATTGATGTAATTTTAGGCACTTCAAACTGGAATACTGACAGAAAAGAAGTTCCACAATATATAAAGATCTAGTGGAGAATTTAAACAGGGTGCACAACATCGCCAGGGATAATTTGAAAGCTTCACAGGAACGACAAAAAGAAATATAACCAGAATATGTATTATGTCGGAGATGTCGTTTATCAACTCAATCAAGCTACAAAGTTGGGACAGTCTGCCAAATTGAAATCTCCGTGGAAAGGACCATATTTGATAACAGCTTGGCGTTCACCTGTATTATACAAGATAACAGAATCTTGGATTCATCATGACAGAATTAAATTTTGCGAAGACAGAGAACTTCCAATCTGGATTAAAAGACTGCGAAATCAATTAATGGATCAAATTATGAAACCAACGAGATTTGCCCAATTGGATTGCCAGAAATTTTTAAAGAAAACACTAATGTCATGAGTTCGTCAGATCCTCTGATGTCTCATTTTATTGGTAATGCTGCTATTGTGAGTGTTCCAGATCCTCTGGTGTCTCATACAGTCAGTAATTCGACTTCTTCAGATAATAAAGCTCTAACCGACATGTGTGAGAAGAATATCAATGGGGATCTTCATGTCCATGAAGTGAATGCATCTGCTGTTGAATCTGATATGTAAAGTAGGTGGAGGCACAGGAAAAAACCTGCCTACTATTTTGATGCTTATCTGCATAAGATTGTCCACTATTGTTACTTAGAAAAGAATTTTTTAGCCAAAGTGTAACATATTTTTAAGCTTTACTACATGTATTATTAATGTGTGCGCAATTTTTGCTGATAATTTTTGCTTTTTAAAGAAATTTTTCTTTATTTTTTGTGTATGTCTCATCTCAATGTTTTACTGATTCCTGCAGTATGCATGAAGATAATGAATTTGAGCCGGACTATGGACCTTTTGAGGATGAACTACCAAAAAATGATGCAACTCGTGCGAGTACAAAGAGATACAATAATGGAAGAAAGTGTCCGACGTGTGCAGGAATTTTCACTAATGTCAGCAGACATGTGTTAAGAACGCATCTATTTTGGTATGTTGCCGCCCAAAATGCTTGCTGGCAGTGTAAAATACAATTTGCCCAGAATAGTGTTTTAGATGCTCATATTGCAGAATGCCATCAATCTGACATTAAGAATACAAGTATGAAATTCTCGGAAGACAACGCTGGGTTAACCCAACGAATGGTTTGTTGGATGTTGTTTCCAAAGAACTCGAATGTGACAAGATCTCTGCAATTTAGCTGACAAAATCTGTGTTTTATCCCAAGCATTCAGAACCCATTTTTCAGGGAAAAGATTTAAAACTGGTATCCATATTTAATGCCACGAATGAATATGTATTTGAATAGTAAAAATATTATAGTTCAACCCCCATACAGTATACCGTTCTTGTTACATTGGCGAATATTAGATCCAACAAACAGAAATGGGCGAGAACATTATTTCCGTTGTGAAAATTAAATCTTTAAGACCAGTTTTGGAGGTTAAGGAGACACTACACCTTACGGACTCTCATTTTCATTTGGATATGCCATTAAAAAAAAATAGGCACCATTTCATTACCTCACTTTTTTTGGACTTGGAGCAACAAAGATTATAAAATTTCCCATCTTATTAGCAATTACTGTTATCCCAGAAACTGGCCGTCTAAAGATTTAAGATCCAAAATTAGGCAGGATAACAGGATTAAACTAACATTCGGCATTCACCCACGAATTGTGAAAACACATCAAAACTAAATGAATGGATTTCGGATTTGGAATGGCTGTTAAAACCGAATCGAGTGGTTGCTGTCGGTGAGTGTGGTTTAGATAATAGTGGGAGGAAATTGGATGTAGAAAAACAGATTGTAATTGCAGTTAAAAGAGATTATTCATTGCAGAGGAGATGGACGTACTGATGAGATATGTTTGAATACACTTGTTCGGTTGCTGCCGAAACACTTTAAATTACACAGGCACTGTTTTAACGGAGATGAAATGATGTATCTGAAATGGAAAACGTCATTTCCGAACTGCAAATTTGGCATTTCACCTTTCATCCTAAATGACCAAAAATATCCAAAATATAGTGTGTAACATGAAATTGAAGGATATGGTATTGGAGACAGATGCCCCGTATTTATATTATGAGTTTGGGGATTTTGGCTCACCGTTGATAATAAAGGATATCTGTGAAAAATTGGCAAACATTTTTTTGTGTAGCGTAGAAGAATAGCCATTATTACGACCAAGAACGCTACAGATGTCTACAGCATCATTTAAGTCATGGCGGATATTTTGTATATAGTACTCATTTTGTACATAGTATATTGTGATCCTTTTGTGACATTCCAACGTTATGGCTACATGTATACACTTCTATTTACAGACAACTGTATTCCAAATTAAGGATTTATTTTCCTGCATCAAACTTCAAACCATTTGTACCTTTTAGTGTTAAGTAAAAGGAATACCTATAACTTTATTCTACAGAAAGGGTTCATTTCTATGAAAGAGGGAGGAATGTGAAGAATATGATATTCAGTATACCAGCAGTTTATTCGGAACTAAATGCACTTGGCTTGATCGTTATCCATTTACACTACGACGTGATACAAAGGAATTCCGGGATTCCCTATGGATTATTGAGCAGTCATAATATAGTTCTTATCCTGATCGGACGTCCCCATTTGATGAGCGTCCTAAAAGATAACCATTGTGATATTATAAGTAATATATTGCATACACATCCCTATAAAATCATTACATATCGTTTATATTTTGTTCATTTTTTTTCGAATTTAGTGAAATGCGTGTATTCTTAGTAAAGTCGCATGCTTCACAATTTTTAACAAATGAATGAACAATACATGTGACATTTAAGAAATTTTAATAAAAACATAAAAAATATTGATGCACGATTTAAAAATGTGAATCTGTTGAAAATAAAATAGTAAGATGTATAACATTATTTGAATTTGCCAAAGATATTTATGTCACATATTCGTTTCAATAAGTGCTATGAAAACTCGTGACATGTAAGTAACGTGTGGTCCCTTACAATTACTTACGAAACTTTAGGTATTCCTGTATATTTACCGTTTCTGTTTTTCTGTTTTACTATATTGTACTCGTAAATAAAGTAACTTCACAGAAATTATTCATTGCGTATATAATTTAAATCTTATATTTTCGGTAAACAACAAATATTAACTAGCTGTATATAAATATATGAAATAGCTTGTAATGAAAAATAATGTTTTGTTAAATAATAAAATTGATGAAGATAATGTTGACATTTGTTGAATTTAATAAACAGTTAAGTCTTGCTCAAAATTGTAAATGAAGTAACATCAATGAACTTTTAAAACTGTGTTAAATTGTAATACCGGTCGCTAGAGCAAAATAGGTGTAAATTATGGAAGAGCATATTGAAGCGTTGTTACGATTCTGGAAAGGTATATTATCGTGCTATCATGCACCGTGACGTACAAAAATTCTTGTAATAAAAGAACATGTATCCTGTATATATGAGATAAATTTTAGTTTGCGATAACAACGGGTGGGTTAAGTTAAACGATCTTGACTGGGTATTTATTAGTCGGCATTTTCTTACGCCTTTTAATACATTTCAAAAAACGATATTCACGTTTGAGGCATCTAATTCTACCTTATAAATTGAAATGACCATACACATTGTAAAAAAACAAGAACGGAAAAGAAACAATTCTGCAATAGTTGATCTCATATTATTTTATTAGCTATATTTTACCGGTAATTTCTAAAAACTAATATTTCATCTAGGTGCTCTCGTTGAAGTTTGCGTTAAATATTAAAATACATTTCATTGGTCGAAAAGTTTGCAAACTTTCAATCCAGGTGTTCAATATGGTACAAATGTTTAGACTATGATGTCCGAGTTAACAAATAGAATTTGGAAAAATAACATTTCATTCCACGGGAAAATAAATTCTATTTATTCACTAATTTCAATAATTGATTAACTTTGAAACAGTTATACATTAATATATCTTTTCGCACCCTTTAATCTAAGGTCATTAAATCTAAATAACTTAATAAAATTATTTGCTTCAATATTTTTCAATCAATAAATTGCAGGACTGAATGGAATAAAATATAAATAAAAAACAGTTTTTTAACACCAGGAGACTGTCCAGTGGTTGTTCCGTAAGAACTCCGATTTGTTTGACTAGACATGCTTTTTAATTGGGACATAGGTTTGAACCCCCTTTTTTTCTGATATCAGTGGTTGTCGTTGTTGTATTTTATCTTTTTTATATAAGTATTGTACATCAATCAGGTTGTTAGTTGTTTGAATTTATATTTGTAATTTTGGGAACTTTTATAAATGATTATGCGGTTTGGATTTTGCTCTTTGTTGAATGCTGTATGGTGATCTTATTATATAAATGTCTGAGAATATAACTTAAACACGCTAAATAATACATTATAAAAGTTCTGTTATATTTTAAATGAAATACGCGTTATTTCGCTTAACAAATAAGCTTCATCAGGCGTGTGCTTCTTTCAAGGTGAAATCATATATATAGATGCACTTTTTTATGACTTTTCTGTTATAAGACAGACAAGATTTTACGACTTATGTAACATCTTTTTAAGTCCGCGTTACACGTGCCATAGATGTAATGATATAACGTCTATGTACATTTTAATGTCTCTCAAACGACAAAAATTATCGTTAATTATGTCGTATACGTATTCAGTGATTGTTTTATTAAAAAAAAAAAACTTTTTCAGGGGGTGTTTGTTTATATATATTTCTTAATAAAAACTAATATTTCATCACGGTGCTCTCGTTGAAGTTCGCGTTACATATATAAATGAATTTCATTGGACTGAAAGTTTGCAAACTTTCAATCCAGGTGTTCTCATTTCATGTTTCATTTCGATACGTAAATTGAAATTCCAATATAGTACAAATGTAAGACTCTACGATGTCCGAGTTCTGGTCGAAAACATAATTGATAGCACTTATAAGACATAATGTTAGAACATTTGTCTTTTATAAGACATAATGTTAGAACATTTGTCTTTTGTTGAAATCGACACGTCTCCCTCTCAGTTTAGATGTCTTTTGTAGTTCGGTTGCTGTCTCATTGGTATCTTCTTTTTTTCGTGCATCACTTATTTATCATGTGCACTGATGGCTGAAAAAAAATCTGATCATATACATATGATAGCACTGCTTGTCACGTTTGTTTTG
Organism: Mytilus galloprovincialis; assembly: GCF_965363235.1. Classification (NCBI taxonomy): domain Eukaryota; kingdom Metazoa; phylum Mollusca; class Bivalvia; order Mytilida; family Mytilidae; genus Mytilus; species Mytilus galloprovincialis. Next base: position 72,375,248 of record NC_134845.1, on the reverse strand, counting down.
CATCAAATAGAGCGGTTTGATTTGTATTTGAATGTTTTCTACTTAACGTCTAGTGGCAAATATAATTTCACGCATAATACAGTCAGTCATAATTATGTCAGTAAATCCAATGTCAAAGCTAAGGCACATCTGACGAATGAATGTGAGTAGGTCCAGCTGAAAAAGGTAAAAAAATTAGCACTTCGTAAGCTGTCAAAAGATTTCAAGACCTCCTTAAAATATAATTGTCCATATTTTGAGTTAGAGCTGATGGAGTTTTCTATAATTTTGATATAATATGTCCCAAAAGTAGTACAACACACTGTAAAAATATTATTGAGAAAGCGCAGGTGGGATTTTTTTAATTTCCATTTATTGTCTAAAAGAAATGCTCTACGAAATAACTGTGTACTCGGACCAATTACAATGGCTACTTCACACTTACGTCATCCGTTTACCTTACATTGTATTATACATATATCTCCGTATGTGAAGTTCTATATCAAAGTTATTACATACGATATTGACATTGCATTTTTTCTATCAAAAATTATCAAAAATGTATGCTCGTATACTTGTAACTCTAGGTGCTTACCTAAAATGTATTGAACATGTTAAAATATGTAAAAGTTTATGTCGATTTTTTCTTTAAATGTTTGCCAAAAGAAAAAAATTCCGAAAAAAAATAGAATCCATAACATCAAAGGACCTCCTTAGTGCACTTATAGCAAAAAATAGTACTAAATACCGGCTGGAATGATACACTTGACAAAAAGGACATTGCATACAGAAGTAGACGTTGTAAAGATAAATAATTTCAAATTTTATAATCATATCTTTAGTAATCAAAAAAAATAATGTTCTATCGACACGTGCCACACTCAGTTGAATGTAATATATAGAAATTCATGTTCGTTCAACCTTGATCCGTTTTGAATACACTAATATACTGATGATTAAAAATGTGTATATTATGTTATTTCATGTTGTTTTTTTTTCTCGTTTAGTTGTTACTGCTGAATCCATTTTGTTTTTTTTTGTCTGTTATAGTTTTTACTTCTATGTAAATTCTACTAATTTTTGTTTTTATTTTTGTTTGTTTTTATTTCGTTTGCTTGTTCCGTAAGTTCACTTTATTTTTTAAGTTCTCTTGTGATGTTTTATTAAAATATTTTAAGAAAGTAAAAAATATACACATATTAAAAAAGAGTTTGTTTACCAACACATACTGATAAAGAAGATGCATATATTTCGCAAAGTTTATTTATTACATCATATACATTCCGTCTTCTGCGTTCACAAATATTCACTCTGATCAAAATTTTAATAACTTTCTTAAACTATCCTGGATTTCTACCAAACAAGGAGAGAAGCTTGTTTTTTTTTATCATAAAGATAACTTTCAGATGCAAATATTGTAAAAAAAAAACCGTTTATCCGTCTTTTTATTTATACATGAACTTAGTTTTTCTGTAAGCTAAGATACATTCACTGTGGTAAAAGTCTAAAAAAAATCAAATTTTCATTAATTAATCGTTTGACTTTACGGAAGGGTTTTTCTCGTTATTGAAGGAAGGTCGTATTGTTTCCTATAATTGGTTACGCAAACTTCATTTTTGGAGGTTGAGCGTACACACACATGTTTATCAAGTCACCTTTTTTCTGTGTCTGTCCCAAGTCAGTGGCTTGTAGTTCAGTAGTTGCCGTTGGTTCATGTCTGTCACAGTGTTTTTTTTTTACTTTATAAGTTAGGCTGTTAGTTTTCGAATTAAATTGTTCCCCATTTGTTCATGTCGAACCTTTTATATATAGCCGACTATAAGGTGTGGTCGCCTAACATAGGTTACATCCATTTAATTTGATGGATAGTTGTCTTATTGCAAATCTTATCACATACATCACCTTATTTTTCTGTTCAAAATGAACTTTGATAAGTTGGCCAAGCGGTTGTACAGGAAAGGTCCAAGTGATAGTACAGTAAACTCGCAAGCGATTGTACAAGTCAATTAATTTATCCGATATTGAAATAATGACTATTTTTTAATATCTACTGGAGCTTTTTAACTTTCGAACTTTCGAACAGGATATAACAGAAATGGTACTTTGAAATTTTGGGACGCAACGATTTGTATTTCAATGATTATTGATTATATAAATATTGCTGTTGTGTGACAGTTCTGATCGATTTATTAACAATAATACATAGTTTTGTAATATATAACTTCCAAGATACGTTGTATTCGTTCCCTCACGCTCACATTAATAAGCTGTGAATTCTGTTTGAATTCAATTTTTATGAATATTTTATTTTGCTATACTATATGTCATTTATCATAAGTTTCTAAATCTGCGTCAACTAATCTTGCCTCTTTAAAGGTATAAATGAAAGTAAGCCATTTTCACTTTACTGTGGCCTGGAACTAGAGAACTGTTCACCAAGAATAGTTATTAATATAACTGTTCTTTATACTTGTAATTATAGTTTGTACTACTGCAAGCAGGAAAAATCACTTTGCTCTCTTGATGTCTTCTGGCTTGTTTTTTGTTGTTGTTGGTTTGTTTGCTATTATTGACGTGAATAAAATCAAAAACCATTTATATTCTAGATGAATTTTACAGACTATTAATATGGATAAAGAACTAAGAAAGAAAATGCAAGTTAATATTGATATGTTGTATAACGAAATCAGAGATCTGTATTTTAACTAGATTGTTATAACAGCTATAGTAAATTTTGTTCTCTTTAAAACATATTTGATACTTTTTCCACTATTGTCATGTGTGCACCAATCTTTATGAAGAAAATTAAGCGTTAATAGTTACATGTGTACTACTACAAAAAAAGAGTGACGTACCGCCCGGAAAACAATGCGTATAGTTCTGTGCACAGGGGGCGGATCCAGTTATTGTTAAAAAGGGATAAAGGAAGAGGATTCAATATCTAATGTTCCAAGAACAAAAGGGGAATAAACCCCCGATGTCTATGTTATCCGCCACTGCATGTGTGTATCAACGACATGACGTTTTACAAATACGCAAATCGATACTTGTTCTGAAAGGACCGTTTTCGATTTTGTAGGTGAACTATACAGCAGACATATATATATGATGTAAAGATGAGGTAAATGTATGAATGCCAAATGCGATATCTGTCCACCCAAGATACAAAGAGTAAGCAATCATTATTTCAACGCTGAAAAGTAAACTATAAAGGGACGAAAATTTATTAGTGTAAACAATTCAAACCAAAAAATACAAAATGAGAAGAAAAAATATCTAATAAATAAAAGAAATATAAATATCCAACCATGAAATTTCGTAAAACATATCAGAGTTCACGTCCTCATCGCTCATATACATTGGTAATATAGAGAATAATGATAAAGTGTATAATACATTTCAAAATCCGTATCATATGTCGTATCATCCCGAGACATCAATATCAGCCCAAGGGCCTTTAGGCCCTGGGATGATATTGGTCGAGGGTGATACGGCATGTGATACGGATTTTGCCATGTATTATACACTTTATCATATATTTCAACAGAAGAGTATTATATTATATGAACTGTTTTCTGATCCATAGCACTGGGTTACCTTCAGTTCTGCTTTTGTCTTGTTTCAAAAGCCTTAAAAGAACTGCTCAATTACTTATCCGAAGCACCTGGGTTACCTTACAATTTGCGTGCTGTTTTGTTTATTATTGTATTAATTTGTGTGTTTTGTATTTTTCATAGTTGCATTTAGTGTGCCAAAAAATATGAAAACTTGACGTTCGTGATGTGAAGTAGGGGTGTCATAAAGGGTAGGGGTGTTATAAAGGGTATGCGATAAAGGGTGCGCATCAAAGTTATGGATTAAACAGCAGGCTATTTATCACATATGCAAAACTACTGTATTTACTACTAAAAATATGATAAATGGATTTTACGAACACAAAATTCAAGGATCCCTTAACTATCTTTAATAAAGTTGCTGCCGTCGTGAATATTAGCACCGACGGATAGCTTTAAACTAGTAAGTTTGTTTAATAGGTAATTATGTTTCGTTGCTGTCTTGCGGACGAATACCTAAAGTTTCCGTGTCATCATCAAACATATTAATATATTTGGGTTATTCAATACTCTTTTCTTTGCTTTTCGGAAAATTGTCATATTTAGCAATCAATACAAATATACATTGATTGTCAGAAATATTAAAGAATTAAATAACTCAAGGATTTGTATGCACCCTATAAGCTGTTTTGCTTTTGGAATAGCGATTTATCATTATTGAAGTTAAATTTTTTTTTGGCTACATTATACGGAAATGACACGGCCGGGTATTGTAAGTCTATTCATATCCCTGGGCGAAGAAATTACAGGTTTGTAGTCACTTTTAAAAGAGTTTAAGTATTTCATGCTGTCTAGTCTGAGCAATTTTTGTAGGATATAAATTAAAAGGGAAATCCGTCAAAATTATTATGTGAACAGAAAACGGGCTTTGCAAACGTGTCCCTAACGATAAAAAATGTCGAATTGACTATTTCCGGATCATTCGAATATGAATGAAAAAATAAATTTCTTTTCGTTATAAGGCTTAACGAATACCGTTATGCGTAGTAATTTACACGGCTGCATACCAAAGCGGGAATTAAATCATTCAACGGTTTGCATTCAATCAGTCTACACGTTTATTTTAATTGCGGTTAAGGTCTGTTTGACTTTTTCTCCTTCATGTCTGACGAGGAAATCCTAAGTTCTCCTGAATGTACATCTTCAAGAAGTCATCATAGGTGTGAAGTTGACAATCCTACAAGCAACCCTACAGCTGATGCTTTGTCGTTGTTTTCCACAGGACATTGGTCGTCTTACTGGCCAGAAAAAGCCAACAAGTCTAATAATATCAGCAGTTCCAAATGAGGTATAATCTTTGATTGACTTTAATTTATGCTTAGACACGAATGAGAATTAGTTAATACAAGTTTATAATGTAAAAGGTCTATTATACAATAGCTTACAAATTTGGAAAGTAAAACTTTTATTGGCCGATTTAAAAAAAAAAAAAAAAATAGTTTTACCTATTCTTGAATCTGGCAATTTTTTGAAAATAACCGATGCACCTACTTCTGTATTTTTGAATAACAAAACATCTGCTTTTGAACATAAAGATTTCGTTAAACGTGCAATTGCAGATTTGGTATGCACGGGAGTTAGCACTCCCCCTTTTGTTGTTAATCCTTTATCGGTGTAGGTCAACTCGATTGGCAAGGAATGGTTGATTGTTGACCTCAGACACGTACATCAATACGAAATGTTATTAAAATTTAAATACGAGGTTGTAAAAGAGGCCAAAATGTATGAAGCAAATAAACATTTTGCATTTAAGTTTGATTTAAGACATCATCGGGGTACTATCATATAGATTATTTTGAATCCTTTACTTTGCACCAAGGTGGTTTTTAGACGTACCGGTAAGTCACTGACCCACAATAGCAACACCGTCCTTTCGAGGATCAATTTGTTAAATTGCCGGAACTATCATACTAACAACCCCGTCAGAGACATATAATAAAACAATGTTATATGTCTCTGTCCCCGTTAAATCAGGGGTCTACCGTTAAATAGTAATTAATACTAAATTCTATTTTTACGCTATCTCAATTTGTAAATAGTTATTTTGTATGATAGAGTGTCTTGTTAGTCATTTTTGGGAAGGATATTGTTTATTTTATAGTGGATGTAAATAATTGTGTACGAATAACTTTTAATGCAATCAATTTATAATGCATTATAAAAAAGCTAAACCATGTCGACCGTATGTTACCGCAAACAAGACTGCTGATTGGATAAATGAGATAGATTGCTACGCCTACATTGATGTCCAATCGAATACCAGCAGACAAAATACCAGCTGTCAATAAAAACAAAGACCCCGTTCACACTAGGACATTTTTATCGATTTAAACTAGACCGGTTCACTTTAAATCGATTTAAGGGCCAATGTGAACGCTGTGAATCGATCTTCAATCGGTCTAAACTAAAACACCAAAAGAGGTAGTTTAGTTTGAATCGATCTAAAGTAAACCGATCTTACGTTAAATGTGAACGCAGAGATCGGTTTAAACTAGTACGATTGAATCGAATATAACTTATGCGCATGTATAGCGTCAAAATTATCCCAGAGGTTAGTTGTTTAACCCATATTTCTCTGTTAATAGGCCTTTAAAATAACTGAAAACATGTTGTCTTATCCGTAGCATAGATTTGCGAAATCTGGGTCTTTTTTCTTATATATTGATTTTTTTCTCTTTTCAGGAACCGCAGTATTTCGTCGTGTTGTTACTTTGTTGCTACAGTTATTTTTTTCAAATTTAAAGAATACTGCAATAACACCGGTATCAAAATTTTAACTTGTGATTCAAGATAAACAATAACTTTTACTTTCTTTCAAGTGTGTGTATCAGTGTATTATACATGAATTTGATAAATCAGTTCTATTTATACACAATGTTTACAGTTTTACGGGTAAAAAGGTCAGATCGATTGCGTTTTTAATTGTAATGTGAACGCAGTGGTTCAGATTAGACCGATAGAGATCGCTATGATTAAGGATAATGTGAACGCTAACTGGTTTTAATTAGATCGATTCAAATTAGATCGATTAACAAAAATGCTAGTGTGAACGGGGTCAAAATTGCAGGCGTGGATATATTAGAGATTTATTTGTGTATTCGATATTTGAAAAATAAGTTAGGTAGTCACTTTTCGTTTTCCCCTTTTCAGTTGAATTTCTATAACTGTTTTTACACTTTCTTATTCAACAGAAAGGTATTCCAATATGAGCGTACCACTTGTAACGGAATTTTACAAGTTTTTTTTTATAGCAAATTGTGTTTTCCGGAACGTCCTACCACTGAAAAAGTTGAATCACACAAGTTTTATCTACCATGTGCATAATAGGACCACAATAAATTTTATTTGTAAATTGAAAAAGATTAAGAATATTTTTATATCTGTACTAAATAATTTTCTGAAATAAAATAAAGCATATATCTCTCTACCTAAATGCAATCGTGAGCTTTCATACTATTCTTTATCTATATGCAAAAGACGAAGAATTCTCCTTAAACTGTAAATTATCAAACAGACACACTGTAAAGGACAAAATGCAAGCGTTTATTACCATCCAACGAAATGAGTTTCTATAAAGTAACCGGTACGTCTAAACACCACCTAGGCCGCCTTGGTGCACTAAGCGCCAGGAAGTGCACTAAGCGCCCATGATAGACCAGTCAAAATAACCTATCAAAAAATACACACAAAAAAAGAAAGAAATACAAAGTTTTGTTTTAAATCCTACAAAAACAAAATACACGCATAAACAAAATATATAACACGACAAACAAAAAGGTGTAATTATATATATATAAGCCGTGTAATTGTTATGTTTCTTTATTTCTTCATGAATCAGTGATTTTATTACCTGGTTAATTACTGGCACGTGCCGTCTGACAAAACCTTTGATGCCAGAAAAAAATCAAATTACGACATAACTGCAATTTTTAATGACTAAAAAATTAAGATACATTGAAAAACTACGTCCAATGGTATGTTTTTTTTTTCATGCATAGCACCATCCCTTTATGAGCTTTCATGAGCTTAGTGCACCAAGGCGCCCTAGGTGGTGTTTAGACGCTTAATTCACAACTGTCAAAACTCTGAACTCATTTCTGATATTTATCCAAGAGATTATAAACTTCAAACAAAGTGGAAAAAAGAAAAAAAAAGTTTTTAATTTTTTTTGGGTAGACGAATAGCAAATTGAATAAGGAAGTGTTATTGAAAAATATTTAAGTTATATGATGATTTTTGTAAGCAACGTGGCAAGAAACACGTATATAGAGTTACGTAGGTGACTTTTCCTCGACTGAATGTGTTAGCAATATAAATAATGCATGCAGGTCGGAATAATTGTGAGGATGACGAATTTCTTCCTTTATTCGAGAACAATCTAATTGAAATCTAATTGAAAATAAATCTGTGATTTTACCACGTCCATAACTTCGATGAACCAAAGCAATCTGTATTTAAATCAAATTCTTCTTTTTCTTCTTCTTTTAGGTATACAAATAATTATAGTCTATCGGCATTCGATGATTACGTAATGTTGGCATACGTGGACTAGTCTATTTACAAAACTTTTACCCTAATTGACGCAAAATGTATGTTTCTTTCTTATGTATACATGTATCTACAAAACGTGAAGACCTCATTTTGTGTGTCGCTTCTCTTCTTGCCAAAATAAATTAATCAACACGCCTCTACTCTGTGTCCTTATAAAGTACAGTGCATAGTCGCATTTGTCATCCATTCATATGATTAGTCAGATTGAGTTAATATTTTCGGAGAAAAACGAGAAAAAGGCATCCGGATATTGTACGAAATTTTAAGTCAGATTAGACTTCCGGTTTGCGTTTTTTTCTGTATACTTTGACTGACATACATATATACTACGAATAAAGTGTACTTTCAAGTTAACTATCCACGGCGGTCACAGAGTTTATTAAATAGAGAGGGTTTGTATACTATATCAATGACCACCATGGATCGATTAGTAAACTTAAAACACTTTATTTATATAGTAATGAATGTTCAAAATACATTGTATACAGATATTGATTTTGCTGCTCTTCCCCAATTTACACCAGCGACCGGTATTACAATTTAACACAGTTTTAAAAGTTCATTGATCTGTTAAGACTAAATAAACTGTTTATTAAATTCAACAAATGTCAACATTATCTTCATCAATTTTTTTATTTAACAAAACTTTGTTTTTCATTTCAAGCTATTTCATATATACAGTTAGTGAATATTTTTTGTTTACCGAAAATATAAGCTTTAAATTATATGCGCATTGAATAATTTCTGTCAAGTTACTTTCCGTGACATATTTAATTTACGAGTACAATATAGTAAAACAGAAAAACAGAAATGGTAAATATACAGAAAAACCTAAAGTTTCGTAAGTAATTGCAAGGGACCACACGTTACTTACATTTCACGAGTTTTCATAGCACTTAGCAATTTTTGAAACGAATAGAGAGATTAAGATCTACTGCATTTTGACAAATTCAAATTATGTTATACATCTTTCTATTTTATTTTCAACAGATTCACATTTTTTAAACCGTGCATCAATATTTTAATGTTTTATTAAAATTTCTTAAATGTCACGTGTATTGTTCATTCATTTGTGAAAAATTATGAAGCATGGGACTTTACTAAGAATACACGCATTTAACTAAATTCGATAAAATTTGAAAAAAAATAAACGATACATAAATCAAGGTTGTTTTGCTTGAGTTATTTACCTGTACAAAGTTCGGGTCTCAACAATGTTTAAAACGAATTGATACCAGTTTGAAATGGTTTAACGGGGGCGTGACCTATTAGTTTTGATTTCAATTGATTGACCGCAAAGAAATCTATTTGACTGACGTTGAAATGAATTGAAAATAATTTCTGTCAATCTTTATCAAATGACGATTAATCTCATTTAAATAGCGTTAACACGTTTTTGTCCGTTCAAGCGAAAATAAATTCTGTCAATCTTTATCAAATGACGATTAATCTCATTTAAATAGCGTTAACACGTTTTTGTCCGTTCAAGCTAAATTCGGGTTACTAGAGATAGGATATACCTGTAATTAGGGGAATGGGGGTTCAAAACTCGATCGTAACGTAATTTGTGGTGTATTTTTTCTTAGATTCGTTCGGCCGTTTTCGGTTTTTGGTCACTTGTTACCCCTTAAATCGCATCTGTGCCACATATTCACTATATAGGTTTTGTTCCCCTTCTATTACCTTTCTTAGGATATATAGGATATACCTGTAATTAGGGGATACGGCGCTTCAATACTCGAAAGTAACGTAATTTGTGGTGTATTTTTCTTATGTTCCTTCGGCCGTTTTTGGTTTTTGGTCACTTGTAAACCCTTAAATCGCATCTGTGCAACATATTCACTATATAGGTTTTGTTTCCACTTCTATTACCTTTCTTAGGATATATAGGATATACCTGTAATTAGGGGATACGGGGGTTCAAAACTCGAAAGTAACGTAATTTGTGGTGTATTTTTTCTTAGATTCGTTCGGCCGTTTTCGGTTTTTGGTCACTGGTTCCCCCTTTAATTGCATCTGTGCCACATATTCACTACATACGTTTTGTTCTCCCCTTCTATTACCTTTCTTGGGATATATAGGATATACCTGTCATTAAGGGATACGGGGATTCAAAACTCGAAAGTAACGTAATTTGTGGTGTATTTTTTCTTAGGTTCGTTCGGCCGTTTTCGGTTTTTGGTCACTTGTTACCCCTTAAATCGCATCTGTGCCACATATTCACTATATAGGTTTTGTTTCCACTTCTATTACCTTTCTTAGGATATATAGGATATACCTGTCATTAAGGGATACGGGAGTTCAAAACTCGAAAGTAACGTAATTGGTGGTGTATTTTTTCTTAGGTTCGTTCGGTTGTTTTCGGTTTTTGGTCACTTGTTACCCCTTAAATCGCATCTGTGCCACATATTCACTCTAAAGGTTTTGTTTCCCCTTCTTTTACCTTTCTTAGGATATATAGGATATACCTGTAATTAGGGGATATGGGGGTTCAAAACTCGAAAGTAACGTAATTTGTGGTGTATTTTTTCTTAGGTTCGTTCGGCCGTTTTCGGTTTTTGGTCACTTGTTACCCCTTCAATCCCATCTGTGCCACCTATTCACTATATAGGTTTTGTTTCCCCTTCTATTACCTTTCCTAGGATATATAGGATATACCTGTAATTAGGGGATACGGGGGTTCAAAACTCGAAAGTAACGTAATTTGTGGTGTATTTTTTTATGTTCCTTCGGCCGTTTTTGGTTTTTGGTCACTTGTAAACCCTTAAATCGCATCTGTGCAACATATTCACTATATAGGTTTTGTTTCCACTTCTATTACCTTTCTTAGGATATATAGGATATACCTGTTATTAGGGGATACGGGGGTTCAAAACTCGAAAGTAACGTGATTTGTGGTGTATTTTTTCTTAGATTCGTTCGGCCGTTTTCGGTTTTTGGTCACTGGTTCCCCCTTTAATTGCATCTGTGCCACATATTCACTACATACGTTTTGTTCTCCCCTTCTATTACCTTTCTTAGGATATATAGGATATACCTGTCATTAAGGGATATGGGGGTTCAAAACTCGAAAGTAACGTAATTTGTGGTGTATTTTTTCTTAGGTTCGTTCGGCCGTTTTCGGTTTTTGGTCACTTGTTACCCCTTAAATCGCATCTGTGCCACATATTCACTATATAGGTTTTGTTTCCCCTTCTATTACCTTTCTTAGGATATATAGGATATACCTGTCATTAAGGGATACGGGGGTTCAAAACTCGAAAGTAACGTAATTGGTGGTGTATTTTTTCTTAGGTTCGTTCGGCCGTTTTCGGTTTTTGGTCACTTGTTACCCCTTAAATCGCATCTGTGCCACATATTCACTCTAAAGGTTTTGTTTCCCCTTCTTTTACCTTTCTTAGGATATATAGGATATACCTGTAATTAGGGGATATAGGGGTTCAAAACTCGAAAGTAACGTAATTTGTGGTGTATTTTTTCTTAGGTTCGTTCGGCCGTTTTCGGTTTTTGGTCACTTGTTACCCCTTCAATCCCATCTGTGCCACCTATTCACTATATAGGTTTTGTTTCCCCTTCTATTACCTTTCCTAGGATATATAGGATATACCTGTAATTAGGGGATACGGGGGTTCAAAACTCGAAAGTAACGTAATTTGTGGTGTATTTTTTCTTAGGTTCGTTCGGCCGTTTTCGGTTTTTGGTCACTTGTTACCCTTAAAATTGCATCTGTGCCACATATTCACTGTATAGGTTTTGTTTCCCCTTCTATTAACTTTTTTAGGATATATAGGATATACCTGTAATTAAGGGATACGGGGGTTCAAAACTCGAAAGTAACGTAGTTTGTGGTGTATTTTTTCTTAGGTTCGTTCGACCGTTTTCGGTTTTTGGTCACTTGTTACCCCTTAAATCGCATCTGTGCCACATATTCACTATATATGTTTTGTTCCCCCTTCTATTACCTTTCTTAGGATACATAGGATATACCTGTAATTAGGGGATACGGGGGTTCAAAACTCGAAAGTAACGTAATTTGTGGGGTATTTTTTCTTAGGTTCGTTCTGCCGTTTTCCGTTTTTGGTCACTTGTTACCCCTTAAATCGCATCTGTGCCAAATATTCACTATATAGGTTTTGTTTCCCCTTCTATTACCTTTCTTAGGATATATAGAATATACCTGTAATTAGGGGATACGGTGGTTCAATACTCGAAAGTAACGTAATTTGTGGTGTATTTTTCTTAGGTTCGTTCGGCCGTTTTCGGTTTTTGGTCACTTGTTACCCCTAAAATCGCATCTGTGCCACATATTCACTATATAAGTTTTGTTTCCTCTTCTATTACCTTTCTTAGGATATATAGGATATACCTGTAATTAGGGGATACGGGGGTTCAAAACTCGAAAGTAACGTAATTTGTGGTGTATTTTTTCTTAGGTTCGTTCGGCCGTTTTCGATTTTTGGTCACTTGTTACCCCTTAAATCGCATCTGTGTCACATATTCACTATATAGGTTTTGTTCCCCCTTCTATTACCTTTCTTAGGATATATAGGATATACCTGTAATTAGGGGATACGGGGCTTCAATACTCGAAAGTAACGTAATTTGTGGTGTATTTTTCTTATGTTCCTTCGGCCGTTTTTGGTTTTTGGTCACTTGTAAACCCTTAAATCGCATCTGTGCAACATATTCACTATATAGGTTTTGTTTCCACTTCCATTATCTTTCTTAGGATATATAGGATATACCTGTAATTAGGGGATACGGGGGTTCAAAACTCGAAAGTAACGTAATTTGTGGTGTATTTTTTCTTAGATTCGTTCGGCCGTTTTCGGTTTTTGGTCACTGGTTCCCCCTTAAATCACATCTGTGCCACATATTCACTACATACGTTTTGTTCTCCCCTTCTATTACCTTTCTTAGGATATATAGGATATATCTGTAATTAGGGGATACGGGGGTTCAAAACTCGAAAGTAACGTAATTTAGGCCTAAATTAAAATATTGTTTGTTTGCCCTTTTCCGACCCTATGTTTTGAAATAGGGTAGGTAGGTAGGTAAAATATTTTATTTTTTTCCCCAAAAAAATAACTTGGGTCGGTATATTTTTTGTCATTGGTAGGCAGGTAGGTATAATATTTTATTTTATAGATACAAAATCTTCATAATGTCATTTTTGTTTGTTTTGCTTTTGCTAAAAAGTTTCTGGGACTATTTGTATAATAGTCCCAGGAAGTTTTGAAAAAAATATCATGTAGAATGTGAATTTAATTCATATGCACTACTATTTTGTTTTCAAATATCAAAATATATTTTCAACGTTTATATGCCTGGAACTTTGAAGAGTTTTAACTTTCACTAATATTCTGTACTACGTACCTTGTTCGCTTACCTCTACCTAAAGGTTTTCTGTAAGAGTTAATATTGTCCTGGTAAAATATGCCTAGGCAGACATACATTACTAGTAGAAAAAGTCCCTAGTGTTTAAATTTTCGTTTGTGCCTATGTTGCCAATAAAATTGCAATAAGACTTGAAACTCAATTGTCACGTATTTTACATCGCATTTATAAATGATATGTATGGAAAACTTGGGCGATTTTACTGCCAAATATTCTCCACTTTAAAGGCGTTTGTCACCTTTGGTTCATGTCAGATATAATGAATATAACAATACTGGTCGAAAGCATCGTTAACATTATCATCCTGATCAACGGATCACAAAAAGGCCAAGGACGTATGTTAGTTATACATCCTTGCAAAAGGCCATCCCTACATAGAATACAACGTCCGTTTACAAAATAGTTTGTACACACGTTGATAGTTTTGTAAATGAACCCTGCTCTTCAAGTTTAAAAATACAGAGTTTTAAACATACATCATATCACGATTTCAAAGCGTTCAACATCGATTTCAAACAAATGCTTTGAAACTCTAAATGCAAGTGTTCATGTCAAACGCTCACGTGATACCAAACGGACTAGACGTTATACGATAAAGGTAAAACCCGAGGATTCCGGTAAAAAAAAGTTTTGAGCGGGAAATACAAATATAAGATTTTTGGTAGGAACGAAAAAATAAAATAAAATAAAATCTTGCTGGTAAATACAAATAAAAGATTTTCAGGCGGAACGAATTTATAGGGTCGGTCGGTAAAGGGCAAACAAACAATATTTTAATTTAAGCCTTATGGTGTATTTTTTCTTAGGTTCGTTCGGCCGTTTTCGGTTTTTGGTCACTTGTTACCCCTAAAATCGCACCTGTGCCACATATTCACTATATAAGTTTTGTTCCTCGTTCTATTACCTTTCTTAGGATATATAGGATATACCTGTAATTAGGGGATACGGGGGTTCAAAACTCGAAAGTAACGTAATTTGTGGTGTATTTTTTCTTAGGTTCGTTCGGCGGTTTTCCGTTTTTGGTCACTTGTTACCCCTTAAATCGCATCTGTGCCACATATTCACTATATAGGTTTTGTTTCCCCTTCTATTACCTTTCTTAGGATATAGATGATATACCTGTAATTAGGGGATACGCGGGTTCAAAACTCCAAAGTAACGTAATTTGTGGTGTATTTTTTCGTAGGTTCGTTCGGCCGTTTTCGGTTTTTGGTCACTTGTTACCCCTAAAATCGCATCTGTGCCACATATTCACTATTTAGGTTTTGTTTCCACTTCTATAACCTTTCTTAGGATACATAGGATATACCTGTAATTAGGGGATACGGGGGTTCAAAACTCGAAAGTAACGTAATTTGTGGTGTATTTTTTCTTAGGTTCGTTCGGCCGTTTTCGGTTTTTGGTCACTTGTTACCCCTTAAATCGCATCTGTGCAACATATTCACTATATAGGTTTTGTTTCCCCTTCTATTACCGTTCTTAGGATATATAGGATATACCAGTAATAAGGGGATACGGGGTTAAAAACTCGAAAGTAACGTAATTTGTGGTGTATTTTTTCTTAGGTTCGTTCGACCGTTTTCAGTTTTTGGTCACTTGTTACCCTTAAAATCGCATCTGTGCCACATATTCACTATATAGGTTTTGTTTCCCCTTCTATTACCTTTCTTAGGATATATAGGATATACCTGTAATTAGTGGATACGGGGGTTCAAAACTCGAAAGTAACGTAATTTGTGGTGTATTTTTCTTATGTTCCTTCGGCCGTTTTCGGTTTTTGGTCGCTTGTTACCCCTTGAATCGCAATTGTGCCACATATTCACTATATCAGTTTTGTTTCCCCTTCTATTACCTTTCTTAGGATATATAGGATATACCTGTAATTAGGGGATACGGGGGTTAAAAACTCGAAAGTAACGTAATTTATGGTGTATTTTTTCTTAGGTTCGTTCGGCCGTTTTCGGTTTTTGGTCACTTGTTACCCCTTAAATCGCATCTGTGCCACATATTCACTATATAGGTTTTGTTTCCCCTTCTATTACCTTTCTTAGGATACATAGGATATACCCGTAATTAGGGGATACGGGGGTTCAAAACTCGAAAGTAACGTAATTTGTGGTGTATTTTTTCTTAGATTCGTTCGGCCGTTTTCGGTTTTTAGTCACTTGTTACCCCTTAAATCGCATCTGTGCCACATATTCATTATATAGGTTTTGTTCCCCCTTCTATTACCTTTCTAAGATACATAGGATATACCTGTAATTAGGGGATACGGGGGTTCAAAACTCGAATGTAACGTAATTTGTGGTGTATTTTTTCTTAGGTTCGTTCGGCCGTTTTTGGTTTTTGGTCACTTGTAACCCCTTAAATCGCATCTGTGCAACATATTCACTATATAGGTTTTGTTTCCCCTTCTATTACCTTTCTTAGGATATATAGGATATACCTGTAATTAGGGTATACGGGGGTTCAAAACTCGAAAGTAACGTTATTTGTGGTGTATTTTTTCTTAGGTTCGTTCGGCCGCTTTCGGTTTTTGGTCACTTGTTACCCCTTAAATCGCATCTGTGCAACATATTCACTATATAGGTTTTGTTTCCCCTGACGTTACGCACGGTATTGGTGCCACTCAGCGTTACACGACGTTCCTATAAAACGACGATTTTGACGTTGTTCCACGGAAAGTTTCAAACGTTGACCTGATATTCTACTCATGTGAAAATGCCGCTTAAAGTAAAGAGATGTTCGAAGTTGCTTCTTTATATGGTTTATTTTTTTCAAGCCGGTGCAAATGCAAAATTCCATTGAATTAAAACAAAATTTTAGATACATGAACATTTTTTAATTTTTGCGAAGAATTGCCTGCAACAATAGCACAAAATGACAATTTGATGTCTTGTAAAATGATTTAAATATATAAAAAGAAGATGTGGTATGATTTCCAATGAGACAACTCTCCATAAGAGATCAAAATGAAAAAGAAATAAACAACTATAGGTCACTGTACGGCCTTCAACAATCAGTTTCTTCTATTTCTTAAAATTAAGCAATGATTTCTCTTCCAGAAGACGTCTCCTATCTTTGCTAGTGAAATTGTAAATATTTCGTTTCTTGTTTCTGTCTCTTTTCCCCAATTACACGTTTATTATGTTTGTTGTAATTTGGTAATTTCGCTCCCTCAATTAACGTTAATATTCAAATGCTTCTTGATTTGTCTTTGACTATGTGAAAGATGTAGGTAGTAAATCGCCAGCTATTTTTCATTTCATAATCTTATTTTATCAACGCTTTAATCCTGGGCCGATTATATTAACGTTACTATAAAAGTCCCAGAATTTGGTTTTATTTAAAAAAAATTAAACAGTGACTTATAATTACATTTTAATTCATATTATTTATTTTAAAGTATAAGTAAGTCCACAATCTTAACATCAATCCGATTTTATGGAAAATGTTAAATATATCATCATTATTTCAAAAATCTCTAAAAAAAACTTTTTAAAATGTGCATCATGTTTAAAAAGAAAGGGGTGCTCTTATGCTGCCGTTGCCAACTTTCAATGATTTAAAGTTGGTCGGGTCTAAATTATTTTTTTTAAAAAGAAAATGTTTTCATTGATTAAAATTTTTAAATCAGGCAAATAATTAATTCGTATACAATTTAACGTTATTATATCGCGAAAGTCAAATTACGGTTACGGGGACATTTCATTGGACATCTTATATCGTTTCGGATTTTCTACCTGCAACTCAAACAAAAGTCCGTATAATATAATTTTAAAGGAAATTAAATGTATTTTCCATTCATATCAGTTAACAGGTGTTAAAAAACTGAGATATAGTAGAATTTCGTTTGATAAAAAGCCTCTGAATTATTCTTTATGTTATTTTGTCCATCGGGACATTTTATTGGACACGGGAAAAATGACGATGTTTTTAAAATAAGACCGCAGTTACATAATGGTGACTTCAGATAGCTTCTTCGGGACATGTATAATTTTTCTGATATTATTAAAATCCATTTTCGTCCGTTATATCTTATGAAAGTGAAGACTGAAAAAAAAATTTACGGGTTGAGCAGCTAATTGGGACATTTTTTCTCTTTTTTATTTAAACTCTTTTGACGATCTTCCTTCTCTTACAGTTTAAAGCGTATGTTACTTCATTTAAAGTTAAATGTATACAAAACAATTGTAAAATTTTTAACCATTCTACTTACTAATGAATCCGGACTGGGATTTTAAAGACTCACATAAAACAAAATTGTAACAGCGGGACACCCTTGAAATGACGTTATAGGCATCGAAATGAGCAAAGTTTTTTCATTAAAAAATAGACAAAGCACAAAATCATCTATGTTATTGATTTCTGTGGTTTATTTCCTTTCGAATAATATGCATAACATGGATATTTATTGTATAGGATAAGAGCTTGAATTTGAATAACCCGCCTTCTAACCCATATTTCCCAAGTGACACCAATATCGTGCGCAACGTCCCTTCTATTACCGTTCTTAGGATATCTAGGATATACCTGTAATTAGGGGATACGGGGGTTAAAAACTCGGAAGTAACGTAATTTGTGGTGTATTTTTTCTTAGGTTCGTTCGGCCGTTTTCAGTTTTTGGTCACTTGTTACCCTTAAAATCGCATCTATGCCACATATTCACTATATAGGTTTTGTTTCCCCTTCTATTACCTTTCTTATGATATATAGGATATACCTGTAATTAGGGGATACGGGGGTTCAAAACTCGAAAGTAACGTAATTTGTGGTGTCTTTTTTCTTAGGTTCGTTCGGCCGTTTTCGGTTTTTGGTCACTTGTTACCCCTAAAATCGCATCTGTGCCACATATTCACTATATAAGTTTTGTTCCACGTTCTATTACCTTTCTTAGGATATATAGGATATACCTGTAATTAGGGGATACGGGGGTTCAAAACTCAAAAGTAACGTAATTTGTGGTGTATTTTTTCTTAGGTTCGTTCGGCCGTTTTCCGTTTTTAGTCACTTGTTATCCCTAAAATCGCATCTGTGCCACATATTCACTATATAGGATTTGTTCCCCCTTCTATTGCCTTTCTTAGGATGTATAGGATATACCTGTTATTAGGGAATACGTGGGTTCAAAACTCGAAAGTAACGTAATTTGTGGTGTATTTTTTTCTTATTTTCGTTCGGCCGTTTTCGGTTTTTGGTCAGTTGTTACTCCTAAAATCGCATCTGTGCCACATATTCACTATATAGGTTTTGTTTCCCCTTCTATTAAATTTCTTAGGATATATAGGATATACCTGTTATTAGGGAATACGGGGGTTCAAAACTCAAACGTAACGTAATTTGTGGTGTATTTTTTCTTAGGTTCGTTCGGCCGTTTTCGATTTTTGGTCACTTGTTACCCCTTAAATCGTAATTTCCCCATAGGCGACAATGGTAGCCTTTTTTGAGATACCGACTTTAGAAAGTTGATTTTTTTTTAACGAAACCTTGCTAGAATCAAAGAAAAGTTATTAGGACAGTATTTTTTGGTCCAAAAAATATAGGTTCGCGTTGCTTTTCTTAGCGTATTTTGTACTTATCTCCCATGCCTATCAATTTTGCCCTTAAAACATACGTGTCTTGACCTAGTGTTGAAAAGTCATCTCGATCAGTGCCTTTATAGGGCTATGGAATGATTTTTATTTTGCCTTTTGTATAAAGCAGAGTGCACGAAGTCTCTAATAATAAAAAAAATAACGGGCGCACATTTCGACCAATCAGGATTAGCTATACTCTTAATTCTGAATACCATGTTATGCTCATAAAATGACTGCGCCCATAAAATCTAATGGTGTATTGTAACCGTGGCTTAATCCTGCTTTCTTTTCTTTTCTTTTTAGTTAAAAAGAGCTATTTGACATTAAACAAAAAGAGGAAAATTTCTCGACAAAAGAGTCTCACATTTGTAGAAGTTGACGCGTCAGTACCAATGTAAAAAAAAAACCTTGTCCAGGCCGAAAAAAAGTATGTTTCCGCTGAGGATTGAACTCAGGACCTTCCGCGTGTTAAGCGGATGTGATAACCACTACACCACGGAAACCATTAATGAGATTTGCCTTATTCATTTATTTAGTAGTCAGCTGTCCGACTGATCATTGGCATATTGGTGTTTTTTTAATACTCATTTGCATTACTGTGATTGATTTTTTTTTTAAGCATATTGTATTAAACATTTGAAGAGTCCGTCATGCAAACTTATAGGAAGCACTTCTAAAACCTACAAGAAGTACATGATACATTCTGAAATATGGAAGACTGGTGCAGTTTTCTTTTTTATCTTGCTTTCCCCATGTGTGTCAGTGGTTTCATTTTAACCTGTGTGTGCTAAAGTAATCTAAGCTGAGAGGCCCAAGTTAGACTTTGATGATATGCCTAATTGTATAGCGATTTTCACATGATATATAAACTGAAGTATAAATTCGATAATATTAGATAAGTATATTGTCCGGTTCTGTGGTGTAGTGGTTATCACGTCTGCTTTACACGCAGAAGGTCGCGAGTTCGAACCTCGCCAGAACCTGGTTTGTTTTTGCAAATGGGCACTCCATTACTTTTAATAACGAAAGAAATTGTTTGTGTAACTGTAATTGTTTGAAACCTAAAATTTGGCTAGATACAATAATTCAGAAATATTTGTTGGCACCCAAGGTCCTGCGGCAATCTATTGAAAAACCTATCATCTCCAAAACAGTATGTATTGTTATGATATTATAATTATTATGTTTATTTATGTTGGCCTAATTTGTGTTGTATGGCCTGATAGCTGTTTACCAAATAATCTTATAACTGTGCAGTTTATGAATGATTGGAACTTTCTAGAATGATCCTGATCAAAGATGCGTAATTTAAACTTCTACGTTATTCCAGAAACTTCCGTTGTAACTTTCCAGGATTTTCCACAATGTTCCATTATAGAGTGTTCTAGAATTTTCCATGACAACACTATATATACAGACACTAAAGTTAAACTCTCATAATTAAACTTGGACATAGACATTGATAGACATTAGTATTCACAGCATTTGGATTGACACTTTTATTCTACAAACAACATCATACTGGATTGTGACATTAGTAGTGATCGTAATATTCAAATTGGATTCCGAAAGATTTCCGGATACAGATAAAGATAACAGATTGAACTCATATTTTGACAGTTAAGTTGACAGTAATATTTGTGTAAAACTTTTGTAATCTTTTGTATATTAAATATTGTTAAATTTTATTATTGATTTGTGTCTTTTGTTGGCTACAATTTAAAAGCGATTTCTGGCCGTAACAGAAATTGGGGGCTCGTCCGGGAGATCTTAAAAATATTTTATTCAAAATTTGTTTAATATTTTTATTATAACTAGCCAACAAAATTCTACAAAATGGCATTTGATGCTGGTAAATTTTTGAAAACGCCAGACCTGGAGAGTTTTGATAATTTAAAGAAAGAGGAATTAGTGTTGCTAGCTAAACAACTGAAATTAGTTTTTAAAGTATCTATGAGAAAACAAATTATAAAAAATTTGGTTATAGACAAACTAGTTGACGCAGAAATTTTAGGTGAAGAGGCTCTTGAACTTAAGGTCGAAAATGTTGACGCCTTTAAATTAAAACAGCTTGAATTAGAACATGAACTTAGATTAAAAGAACTGGAAATGAAGGAAAGATTGGAAATGGATAAACAAGAAAAAGAAAAAGAAGATGAATTCAAATTAAAACAAGATGAACTTAAATTAAAACAAGATGAACTTAAATTAAAACAGGCAGAACTTGAAATGAGGGAAAGGCTAGAGATGGAAAAACTGAAAATTGAAATGGTCAAAGAAGAAAGCAACACTAAAGTCCAGTCAAAATCAGATTATTTTGATGCAGCAAAAAATATACGTTTGGTTCCAAAATTTTGTGAAAAAACAGTCGATAAATATTTTCCACAGTTTGAGAAAATTGCTAATAATTTGAAATGGCCAAAGCCATATTGGACTACAATGCTACAAAGTGTTTTTGAAGGAAAGGCCGCTGAAATATACTCTGCACTTCCATCAGAAAAAAAGTTCCGATTATGACACTGTGAAACAGGAAGTTTTGAAAGCCTATGAGCTAGTACCAGAAGCATATAGACAGAAATTTAGATCTTATAAAAAGTTTGATTCGCAAACCTATGTGGAATTTGCTCGGGAAAAAGAAGATCTATTTGATAAATGGCTTACTTCAAAGAAAACAGATAACAATTTTGATAACCTAAGACAATTGATGTTATTAGAAGAGTTCAAACAATGTGTTCATTCAGAATTAAAAACACATTTAGAAGACAAAACTATTGAGTCAATACATGATGCAGCTGTTATATCAGATAATTATACTCTTTCACATAAAAGAAGTTTCAAGGGTCAAAATGTTAATACTTCCAGTGGAAATTACAAAAATCAAAGCACTGAGCGTACTGATAGTAAGCCTGTTGCACAGAATAAGAGTCAGTCCAGTTATAATATGTCTAGTCCAAAATTTGATATTTTTGAGAAGAAGTCACTGATTTGTGCTTATTGTAAGAAAAATGGTCACCTGATGGCTGATTGTTTTAGACTCCAGAAGAAGAATGAACGAGATAATAAGCCAAAATCCAGTGCTTGTACGACACCTTATATTACCAGTACGTTGGAATGTCCTGCGAGTCAGGCTTTTAAGTCCAGTTTTTGTGATTACATGGAGGAATATAAACCCTTTATGTCTGATGGGTTTATTTCTATTGTTGATGATACCACTCTTCAGCCTATTAAGATTTTACGGGACACTGGAGCTTCTCAGTCTTTATTGTTAGAAGGTGTGTTGCCTTTGTCCAAGAAGACTTCTGTTGGTGCCTCCGTTTTGTTACAAGGTGTAGAGTTGGGTTGTATAGATGTTCCTCTCCATCGTATTTATCTGAAGTCAGATTTGATAACTGGACAAGTTGTTGTGGGTGTTCGTCCTAATCTCCCTGTTGAGGGTGTTACATTATTGCTAGGAAATGATCTAGCTAGGAACAAAGTGGTTGCTGAACCAATTGTTACCAGTGAACCGGTGGTGGATTTTAAATCACCTGAAGATGATGCTGAATTGTATCCAGCTTGTGTTGTTACTAGGGCGATGGCTAGAAAACAACAAAATGAGATTTTGCAAGAAGACAAGTTTGATTACATGGACCTTTCTGACACTTTTATAGCTGACATTGAAGGTCCTGGTAGCTCAGAAAAGGCCATTACAAAACCACCTAGTGTTAACAAGAATGTTATTATGCCATGGCCAGACGTTACCAGCCATTCATTAGACCGAAAGAATTTATTTGAAGAACAACATAAAGACCCTGAGGTTCTTCAGCTCAGCCAGAGAGCTCAACCACAGGAGGAAGCAGACAAAGTGGCCGAATGCTATTACCATCAGGACGGCATTTTAATGAGGAAGTGGAGGCCTCCTGATGCTACCCCAGAGGAGGAATGGAGAGTGGTGTACCAAGTGGTGGTGCCTAAAGTTTATAGGCAAGAAATTATTGGTCTTGCCCATGACACCCCCTTGGCTGGACACTTAGGTATAAGGAAGACTTGCCTAAAAATATTGCAACATTTCTACTGGCCCAGACTTAGAAACGATGTTGCAGAATACTGCAAATCATGCCATATATGCCAGGTTGTTGGTAAGCCTAACCAGAAAATACCACCAGCACCTCTTCTGCCTATTCCAGCCTTTGACGAACCTTTCAGCAGAGTTCTAATTGACTGCGTTGGACCTTTACCAAAGACCAAGACTGGAAATGCGTATTTATTGACGATCATGTGTACATCTACCCGCTTTCCTGAAGCTATTCCGCTCAGAAATATCAAGACACCTACTATCGTCAAAGCTTTGATCAAATTTTTCACATTAGTAGGACTTCCTAAGTCTATACAGTCCGACCAGGGATCAAATTTCATGTCAGGTTTATTTCAGCAAGTCGTATACCAGTTAGGGATTGCTCAGTACAGATCAAGTGCTTATCATCCAGAATCTCAAGGTGCCTTAGAACGTTTTCATCAAACATTGAAGAACATGATTAGAACTTTTTGTCTTCAATTTGACAGAGACTGGGATGATGGAGTTCACTTTCTACTTTTTGCGGTTCGAGAGGCTGTTCAAGAATCCCTTGGATTTAGTCCCTTTGAGTTGGTATTTGGTCATACTGTAAGGGGACCGTTAAAATTGATTAAGGAAAAGTGGCTTACTGAACATACTGACTTGAACCTTTTAGACTATGTATCTAGATTTAAAGAAAAATTGTTTACTGCTTGTCAAATTGCTCAAAAAAAACTTAACAAATGTACAGAACAAGATGAAAATATGGTATGATAAAGATGCCAGGGACAGAATTTTTGAGCCTGGTGATAAGGTACTTGTATTTCTGCCAGTCCCTGGACATCCTTTACAGGCTAAATATTGTGGTCCTTATACAATAGAAAGTAAAATTAATGATTTGAATTATATTGTAAAAACTCCAGGTCGGCGCAAACAAAATAGAGTGTGTCATATTAATATGTTAAAACCATATTTTGAGCGTACTAATGTATGTGATAGTAAACCAGTTGCCACTTTAGGCATGGTTCAATTTGAGAACAATCATGACAAACCAGATGTAATTGAACAACCTTTTAGTTCTAAATCTATGGAAGAGACAGTTAGATTGAAAAATTCAGAAATTTTGTCAAATTTAGACTCAAAAGTTGCACATCTGTCTTT
The DNA here is from genome assembly GCF_965363235.1 of Mytilus galloprovincialis. Classification (NCBI taxonomy): domain Eukaryota; kingdom Metazoa; phylum Mollusca; class Bivalvia; order Mytilida; family Mytilidae; genus Mytilus; species Mytilus galloprovincialis. Next base: position 72,350,937 of record NC_134845.1, on the reverse strand, counting down.
TGATCGTAAAGAAGAAATAAAAACTTTGGTATTTTCTTTTAAAAATCTTTTTCCAGATGTGCCAAACAAAACCACTTCTGTTTGTCATGATGTTGATGTAGGAGATGCTTCTCCAATTAAGCAACATCCTTACCGGCTCAATCCACTCAAACTTGAAGTTATGAGAAAAGAAATTAAATATATGCTTGACAATGATATTATTGAGCCGAGTAACAGTGAATGGAGCTCTCCTTGTCTCCTTGTGCCAAAACCAGATAAAACCTATCGTTTCGTGACTGATTTCAGAAAAGTAAATTCAGTCTCAAAATCTGATTCCTATCCGATTCCAAGGATAGACGATTGTATTGACAATATTGGTCAAGCCAAATTTGTGAGTAAATTTGATTTATTGAAAGGTTATTGGCAAGTTCCATTGACACAGAGAGCTCGTGAAATATCAGCTTTTGTTACACCAGATGGCTTATTTCAATATACTGTAATGCCGTTTGGCATGAAAAGTGCACCAGCTACATTTCAAAGAATGATCAATAATGTTATAAAAGATTTAGACTGTTGTTATGCTTATATTGATGATCTTATTGTATGTAGTGATAGCTGGGAACAGCATTTAAAACATTTGTATGATACTTTTGATAGATTGTCAAAATCAAATTTGACTGTTAATCTTGGTAAAAGTGAATTTTGTCAGGCCACTGTTGATTATTTAGGGCATACAGTTGGCCAAGGTCAAGTAAAACCTATTATGGCTAAAGTGGGAGCTATTTCCAAATTTCCTCCTCCTACAAATAGAAAACAACTTATGAGATATTTAGGCATGATTGGATTTTACAGAAAATTTTGTTCAAATTTTGCTACTGTGGTTCAACCACTGACTCATCTTTTACGAAAAGATTCTAAATTTATCTGGAGTGAAAATTGTCAAAATGCTTTTGAAAATAGCAAATCACTTTTAATTAATAGTCCAATTCTGATTACTCCAGACTTTGAAAAACAATTTAAACTTGCCGTTGATGCAAGTGATGTAGGAATTGGAGCTGTTTTATATCAAGAGACAGATGATAATGTTGAAAAACCTATATCATATTTTTCTAAGAAATTAGATAAACATCAGAAAAATTATTCAACTATTGAAAAAGAGTGTTTTGCAATGTTGTCAGCACTTCAACATTTTGATGTATATTTGAATCCCACTGTATATCCTATTCTTGTCTATACTGATCAAAATCCTCTCACCTTCATGCATAAAATGAGAAACAAGAATCAGAGGTTGACTAGGTGGAGTTTATTGTTACAGGAATATGATGTAATTGTAAAACATATTAAGGGTAAAGATAATGTAATAGCTGATGCTTTATCTAGAGCTTATTAAATCACTTTGTATATATTAAGTATTTTTGTTCATATTGTTCATGATAAGTTTTTGTTACACTAAAACTTCTTTTAAGGGGGGAGGTGTTATGATATTATAATTATTATGTTTATTTATGTTGGCCTAATTTGTGTTGTATGGCCTGATAGCTGTTTACCAAATAATCTTATAACTGTGCAGTTTATGAATGATTGGAACTTTCTAGAATGATCCTGATCAAAGATGCGTAATTTAAACTTCTACGTTATTCCAGAAACTTCCGTTGTAACTTTCCAGGATTTTCCACAATGTTCCATTATAGAGTGTTCTAGAATTTTCCATGACAACACTATATATACAGACACTAAAGTTAAACTCTCATAATTAAACTTGGACATAGACATTGATAGACATTAGTATTCACAGCATTTAGATTGACACTTTTATTCTACAAACAACATCATACTGGATTGTGACATTAGTAGTGATCGTAATATTCAAATTGGATTCCGAAAGATTTCCGGATACAGATAAAGATAACAGATTGAACTCATATTTTGACAGTTAAGTTGACAGTAATATTTGTGTAAAACTTTTGTAATCTTTTGTATATTAAATATTGTTAAATTTTATTATTGATTTGTGTCTTTTGTTGGCTACAATTTAAAGGCGATTTCTGGCCGTAACAGTATACTGAGGCAAATGTGAGGTCTATATAGCTTTTGGCAGATGACAGAATGGTTCAGAAACTGACATTTACCATTATCTAACGTGTTATATATCATACTGAATGGTTAAATTGTGCCAGTTTAAGAAAGAAAAAAAAAAGAAAAAGAAAACAACCACAGCAATTGCTTTTAACGTGTTACAATTTATAGTTGCTGTATTGAGACCTTTTACAGTTTTAATGACAATCCGTGTAGCAAATGCTACCGTTTTCTCAAATTGTTAAACTGTTAAACTTCGGCGTCGAATCAAAAGAGGATAACTACATGCAATTATGCCGATAATATATCTAACTTAAACAAGTTGACAAATGATAGACGTACATTAAAAACAAAACAAATAGGGACCTATTCAAGTGCACCTTTCATGATGCACTTGCCTTAAATGCAATGAAACAATAACAGTCATTGCTGCCTGGGAATGATTGTTGGTTCCGTTTGATACATGTAATGACATATCTATTTGATGCAATTTCCTCTCGATTTTGATATTGTTACAATTTGAGATTTCGTAGTAAACCGTCTAGGAAATGAAGTGTTGTTAAGATTGAAATAAACAATTAATTTCCCCATAGGCGACAATGGTAGCCTTTTTTGAGATACCGACTTTAGAAAGTTGATTTTTTTTTAACGAAACCTTGCTAGAATCAAAGAAAAGTTATTAGGACAGTATTTTTTGGTCCAAAAAATATAGGTTCGCGTTGCTTTTCTTAGCGTATTTTGTACTTATCTCCCATGCCTATCAATTTTGCCCTTAAAACATACGTGTCTTGACCTAGTGTTGAAAAGTCATCTCGATCAGTGCCTTTATAGGGCTATGGAATGATTTTTATTTTGCCTTTTGTATAAAGCAGAGTGCACGAAGTCTCTATAATAATAAAAAAAATAACGTAACGGGCGCACATTTCGACCAATCAGGATTAGCTATACTCTTAATTCTGAATACCATGTTATGCTCATAAAATGACTGCGCCCATAAAATCTAATGGTGTATTGTAACCGTGGCTTAATCCTGCTTTCTTTTCTTTTCTTTTTAGTTAAAAAGAGCTATTTGACATTAAACAAAAAGAGGAAAATTTCTCGACAAAAGAGTCTCACATTTGTAGAAGTTGACGCGTCAGTACCAATGTAAAAAAAAAACCTTGTCCAGGCCGAAAAAAAGTATGTTTCCGCTGAGGATTGAACTCAGGACCTTCCGCGTGTTAAGCGGATGTGATAACCACTACACCACGGAAACCATTAATGAGATTTGCCTTATTCATTTATTTAGTAGTCAGCTGTCCGACTGATCATTGGCATATTGGTGTTTTTTTAATACTCATTTGCATTACTGTGATTGATTTTTTTTTTAAGCATATTGTATTAAACATTTGAAGAGTCCGTCATGCAAACTTATAGGAAGCACTTCTAAAACCTACAAGAAGTACATGATACATTCTGAAATATGGAAGACTGGTGCAGTTTTCTTTTTTATCTTGCTTTCCCCATGTGTGTCAGTGGTTTCATTTTAACCTGTGTGTGCTAAAGTAATCTAAGCTGAGAGGCCCAAGTTAGACTTTGATGATATGCCTATTTGTATAGCGATTTTCACATGATATATAAACTGAAGTATAAATTCGATAATATTTGATAAGTATATTGTCCGGTTCTGTGGTGTAGTGGTTATCACGTCTGCTTTACACGCAGAAGGTCGCGAGTTCGAACCTCGCCAGAACCTGGTTTGTTTTTGCAAATGGGCACTCCATTACTTTTAATAACGAAAGAAATTGTTTGTGTAACTGTAATTGTTTGAAACCTAAAATTTGGCTAGATACAATAATTCAGAAATATTTGTTGGCACCCAAGGTCCTGCGGCAATCTATTGAAAAACCTATCATCTCCAAAACAGTATGTATACTGAGGCAAATGTGAGGTCTATATAGCTTTTGGCAGATGACAGAATGGTTCAGAAACTGACATTTACCATTATCTAACGTGTTATATATCATACTGAATGGTTAAATTGTGCCAGTTGAAGAAAGAAAAAAAAAGAAAAAGAAAACAACCACAGCAATTGCTTTTAACGTGTTACAATTTATAGTTGCTGTATTGAGACCTTTTACAGTTTTAATGAAAATCCGTGTAGCAAATGCTACCGTTTTCTCAAATTGTTAAACTGTTAAACTTCGGCGTCGAATCAAAAGAGGATAACTACATGCAATTATGCCGATAATATATCTAACTTAAACAAGTTGACAAATGATAGACGTACATTAAAAACAAAACAAATAGGGACCTATTCAAGTGCACCTTTCATGATGCACTTGCCTTAAATGCAATGAAACAATAACAGTCATTGCTGCCTGGGAATGATTGTTGGTTCCGTTTGATACATGTAATGACATATCTATTTGATGCAATTTCCTCTCGATTTTGATATTGTTACAATTTGAGATTTCGTAGTAAACCGTCTAGGAAATGAAGTGTTGTTAAGATTGAAATAAACAATTAATTTCCCCATAGGCGACAATGGTAGCCTTTTTTGAGATACCGACTTTAGAAAGTTGATTTTTTTTTAACGAAACCTTGCTAGAATCAAAGAAAAGTTATTAGGACAGTATTTTTTGGTCCAAAAAATATAGGTTCGCGTTGCTTTTCTTAGCGTATTTTGTACTTATCTCCCATGCCTATCAATTTTGCCCTTAAAACATACGTGTCTTGACCTAGTGTTGAAAAGTCATCTCGATCAGTGCCTTTATAGGGCTATGGAATGATTTTTATTTTGCCTTTTGTATAAAGCAGAGTGCACGAAGTCTCTAATAATAAAAAAAATAACGTAACGGGCGCACATTTCGACCAATCAGGATTAGCTATACTCTTAATTCTGAATACCATGTTATGCTCATAAAATGACTGCGCCCATAAAATCTAATGGTGTATTGTAACCGTGGCTTAATCCTGCTTTCTTTTCTTTTCTTTTTAGTTAAAAAGAGCTATTTGACATTAAACAAAAAGAGGAAAATTTCTCGACAAAAGAGTCTCACATTTGTAGAAGTTGACGCGTCAGTACCAATGTAAAAAAAAAAAACCTTGTCCAGGCCGAAAAAAAGTATGTTTCCGCTGAGGATTGAACTCAGGACCTTCCGCGTGTTAAGCGGATGTGATAACCACTACACCACGGAAACCATTAATGAGATTTGCCTTATTCATTTATTTAGTAGTCAGCTGTCCGACTGATCATTGGCATATTGGTGTTTTTTTAATACTCATTTGCATTACTGTGATTGATTTTTTTTTTAAGCATATTGTATTAAACATTTGAAGAGTCCGTCATGCAAACTTATAGGAAGCACTTCTAAAACCTACAAGAAGTACATGATACATTCTGAAATATGGAAGACTGGTGCAGTTTTCTTTTTTATCTTGCTTTCCCCATGTGTGTCAGTGGTTTCATTTTAACCTGTGTGTGCTAAAGTAATCTAAGCTGAGAGGCCCAAGTTAGACTTTGATGATATGCCTATTTGTATAGCGATTTTCACATGATATATAAACTGAAGTATAAATTCGATAATATTTGATAAGTATATTGTCCGGTTCTGTGGTGTAGTGGTTATCACGTCTGCTTTACACGCAGAAGGTCGCGAGTTCGAACCTCGCCAGAACCTGGTTTGTTTTTGCAAATGGGCACTCCATTACTTTTAATAACGAAAGAAATTGTTTGTGTAACTGTAATTGTTTGAAACCTAAAATTTGGCTAGATACAATAATTCAGAAATATTTGTTGGCACCCAAGGTCCTGCGGCAATCTATTGAAAAACCTATCATCTCCAAAACAGTATGTATACTGAGGCAAATGTGAGGTCTATATAGCTTTTGGCAGATGACAGAATGGTTCAGAAACTGACATTTACCATTATCTAACGTGTTATATATCATACTGAATGGTTAAATTGTGCCAGTTGAAGAAAGAAAAAAAAAAGAAAAAGAAAACAACCACAGCAATTGCTTTTAACGTGTTACAATTTATAGTTGCTGTATTGAGACCTTTTACAGTTTTAATGAAAATCCGTGTAGCAAATGCTACCGTTTTCTCAAATTGTTAAACTGTTAAACTTCGGCGTCGAATCAAAAGAGGATAACTACATGCAATTATGCCGATAATATATCTAACTTAAACAAGTTGACAAATGATAGACGTACATTAAAAACAAAACAAATAGGGACCTATTCAAGTGCACCTTTCATGATGCACTTGCCTTAAATGCAATGAAACAATAACAGTCATTGCTGCCTGGGAATGATTGTTGGTTCCGTTTGATACATGTAATGACATATCTATTTGATGCAATTTCCTCTCGATTTTGATATTGTTACAATTTGAGATTTCGTAGTAAACCGTCTAGGAAATGAAGTGTTGTTAAGATTGAAATAAACAATTAATTTCCCCATAGGCGACAATGGTAGCCTTTTTTGAGATACCGACTTTAGAAAGTTGATTTTTTTTTAACGAAACCTTGCTAGAATCAAAGAAAAGTTATTAGGACAGTATTTTTTGGTCCAAAAAATATAGGTTCGCGTTGCTTTTCTTAGCGTATTTTGTACTTATCTCCCATGCCTATCAATTTTGCCCTTAAAACATACGTGTCTTGACCTAGTGTTGAAAAGTCATCTCGATCAGTGCCTTTATAGGGCTATGGAATGATTTTTATTTTGCCTTTTGTATAAAGCAGAGTGCACGAAGTCTCTATAATAATAAAAAAAATAACGTAACGGGCGCACATTTCGACCAATCAGGATTAGCTATACTCTTAATTCTGAATACCATGTTATGCTCATAAAATGACTGCGCCCATAAAATCTAATAGTGTATTGTAACCGTGGCTTAATCCTGCTTTCTTTTCTTTTCTTTTTAGTTAAAAAGAGCTATTTGACATTAAACAAAAAGAGGAAAATTTCTCGACAAAAGAGTCTCACATTTGTAGAAGTTGACGCGTCAGTACCAATGTAAAAAAAAAAACCTTGTCCAGGCCGAAAAAAAGTATGTTTCCGCTGAGGATTGAACTCAGGACCTTCCGCGTGTTAAGCGGATGTGATAACCACTACACCACGGAAACCATTAATGAGATTTGCCTTATTCATTTATTTAGTAGTCAGCTGTCCGACTGATCATTGGCATATTGGTGTTTTTTTAATACTCATTTGCATTACTGTGATTGATTTTTTTTTTAAGCATATTGTATTAAACATTTGAAGAGTCCGTCATGCAAACTTATAGGAAGCACTTCTAAAACCTACAAGAAGTACATGATACATTCTGAAATATGGAAGACTGGTGCAGTTTTCTTTTTTATCTTGCTTTCCCCATGTGTGTCAGTGGTTTCATTTTAACCTGTGTGTGCTAAAGTAATCTAAGCTGAGAGGCCCAAGTTAGACTTTGATGATATGCCTATTTGTATAGCGATTTTCACATGATATATAAACTGAAGTATAAATTCGATAATATTTGATAAGTATATTGTCCGGTTCTGTGGTGTAGTGGTTATCACGTCTGCTTTACACGCAGAAGGTCGCGAGTTCGAACCTCGCCAGAACCTGGTTTGTTTTTGCAAATGGGCACTCCATTACTTTTAATAACGAAAGAAATTGTTTGTGTAACTGTAATTGTTTGAAACCTAAAATTTGGCTAGATACAATAATTCAGAAATATTTGTTGGCACCCAAGGTCCTGCGGCAATCTATTGAAAAACCTATCATCTCCAAAACAGTATGTATACTGAGGCAAATGTGAGGTCTATATAGCTTTTGGCAGATGACAGAATGGTTCAGAAACTGACATTTACCATTATCTAACGTGTTATATATCATACTGAATGGTTAAATTGTGCCAGTTGAAGAAAGAAAAAAAAAAGAAAAAGAAAACAACCACAGCAATTGCTTTTAACGTGTTACAATTTATAGTTGCTGTATTGAGACCTTTTACAGTTTTAATGAAAATCCGTGTAGCAAATGCTACCGTTTTCTCAAATTGTTAAACTGTTAAACTTCGGCGTCGAATCAAAAGAGGATAACTACATGCAATTATGCCGATAATATATCTAACTTAAACAAGTTGACAAATGATAGACGTACATTAAAAACAAAACAAATAGGGACCTATTCAAGTGCACCTTTCATGATGCACTTGCCTTAAATGCAATGAAACAATAACAGTCATTGCTGCCTGGGAATGATTGTTGGTTCCGTTTGATACATGTAATGACATATCTATTTGATGCAATTTCCTCTCGATTTTGATATTGTTACAATTTGAGATTTCGTAGTAAACCGTCTAGGAAATGAAGTGTTGTTAAGATTGAAATAAACAATTAATTTCCCCATAGGCGACAATGGTAGCCTTTTTTGAGATACCGACTTTAGAAAGTTGATTTTTTTTTAACGAAACCTTGCTAGAATCAAAGAAAAGTTATTAGGACAGTATTTTTTGGTCCAAAAAATATAGGTTCGCGTTGCTTTTCTTAGCGTATTTTGTACTTATCTCCCATGCCTATCAATTTTGCCCTTAAAACATACGTGTCTTGACCTAGTGTTGAAAAGTCATCTCGATCAGTGCCTTTATAGGGCTATGGAATGATTTTTATTTTGCCTTTTGTATAAAGCAGAGTGCACGAAGTCTCTAATAATAAAAAAAATAACGTAACGGGCGCACATTTCGACCAATCAGGATTAGCTATACTCTTAATTCTGAATACCATGTTATGCTCATAAAATGACTGCGCCCATAAAATCTAATGGTGTATTGTAACCGTGGCTTAATCCTGCTTTCTTTTCTTTTCTTTTTAGTTAAAAAGAGCTATTTGACATTAAACAAAAAGAGGAAAATTTCTCGACAAAAGAGTCTCACATTTGTAGAAGTTGACGCGTCAGTACCAATGTAAAAAAAAAAACCTTGTCCAGGCCGAAAAAAAGTATGTTTCCGCTGAGGATTGAACTCAGGACCTTCCGCGTGTTAAGCGGATGTGATAACCACTACACCACGGAAACCATTAATGAGATTTGCCTTATTCATTTATTTAGTAGTCAGCTGTCCGACTGATCATTGGCATATTGGTGTTTTTTTAATACTCATTTGCATTACTGTGATTGATTTTTTTTTTAAGCATATTGTATTAAACATTTGAAGAGTCCGTCATGCAAACTTATAGGAAGCACTTCTAAAACCTACAAGAAGTACATGATACATTCTGAAATATGGAAGACTGGTGCAGTTTTCTTTTTTATCTTGCTTTCCCCATGTGTGTCAGTGGTTTCATTTTAACCTGTGTGTGCTAAAGTAATCTAAGCTGAGAGGCCCAAGTTAGACTTTGATGATATGCCTATTTGTATAGCGATTTTCACATGATATATAAACTGAAGTATAAATTCGATAATATTTGATAAGTATATTGTCCGGTTCTGTGGTGTAGTGGTTATCACGTCTGCTTTACACGCAGAAGGTCGCGAGTTCGAACCTCGCCAGAACCTGGTTTGTTTTTGCAAATGGGCACTCCATTACTTTTAATAACGAAAGAAATTGTTTGTGTAACTGTAATTGTTTGAAACCTAAAATTTGGCTAGATACAATAATTCAGAAATATTTGTTGGCACCCAAGGTCCTGCGGCAATCTATTGAAAAACCTATCATCTCCAAAACAGTATGTATACTGAGGCAAATGTGAGGTCTATATAGCTTTTGGCAGATGACAGAATGGTTCAGAAACTGACATTTACCATTATCTAACGTGTTATATATCATACTGAATGGTTAAATTGTGCCAGTTGAAGAAAGAAAAAAAAAAGAAAAAGAAAACAACCACAGCAATTGCTTTTAACGTGTTACAATTTATAGTTGCTGTATTGAGACCTTTTACAGTTTTAATGAAAATCCGTGTAGCAAATGCTACCGTTTTCTCAAATTGTTAAACTGTTAAACTTCGGCGTCGAATCAAAAGAGGATAACTACATGCAATTATGCCGATAATATATCTAACTTAAACAAGTTGACAAATGATAGACGTACATTAAAAACAAAACAAATAGGGACCTATTCAAGTGCACCTTTCATGATGCACTTGCCTTAAATGCAATGAAACAATAACAGTCATTGCTGCCTGGGAATGATTGTTGGTTCCGTTTGATACATGTAATGACATATCTATTTGATGCAATTTCCTCTCGATTTTGATATTGTTACAATTTGAGATTTCGTAGTAAACCGTCTAGGAAATGAAGTGTTGTTAAGATTGAAATAAACAATTAATTTCCCCATAGGCGACAATGGTAGCCTTTTTTGAGATACCGACTTTAGAAAGTTGATTTTTTTTTAACGAAACCTTGCTAGAATCAAAGAAAAGTTATTAGGACAGTATTTTTTGGTCCAAAAAATATAGGTTCGCGTTGCTTTTCTTAGCGTATTTTGTACTTATCTCCCATGCCTATCAATTTTGCCCTTAAAACATACGTGTCTTGACCTAGTGTTGAAAAGTCATCTCGATCAGTGCCTTTATAGGGCTATGGAATGATTTTTATTTTGCCTTTTGTATAAAGCAGAGTGCACGAAGTCTCTAATAATAAAAAAAAATAACGGGCGCACATTTCGACCAATCAGGATTAGCTATACTCTTAATTCTGAATACCATGTTATGCTCATAAAATGACTGCGCCCATAAAATCTAATGGTGTATTGTAACCGTGGCTTAATCCTGCTTTCTTTTCTTTTCTTTTTAGTTAAAAAGAGCTATTTGACATTAAACAAAAAGAGGAAAATTTCTCGACAAAAGAGTCTCACATTTGTAGAAGTTGACGCGTCAGTACCAATGTAAAAAAAAAAACCTTGTCCAGGCCGAAAAAAAGTATGTTTCCGCTGAGGATTGAACTCAGGACCTTCCGCGTGTTAAGCGGATGTGATAACCACTACACCACGGAAACCATTAATGAGATTTGCCTTATTCATTTATTTAGTAGTCAGCTGTCCGACTGATCATTGGCATATTGGTGTTTTTTTAATACTCATTTGCATTACTGTGATTGATTTTTTTTTTAAGCATATTGTATTAAACATTTGAAGAGTCCGTCATGCAAACTTATAGGAAGCACTTCTTAAACCTACAAGAAGTACATGATACATTCTGAAATATGGAAGACTGGTGCAGTTTTCTTTTTTATCTTGCTTTCCCCATGTGTGTCAGTGGTTTCATTTTAACCTGTGTGTGCTAAAGTAATCTAAGCTGAGAGGCCCAAGTTAGACTTTGATGATATGCCTATTTGTATAGCGATTTTCACATGATATATAAACTGAAGTATAAATTCGATAATATTTGATAAGTATATTGTCCGGTTCTGTGGTGTAGTGGTTATCACGTCTGCTTTACACGCAGAAGGTCGCGAGTTCGAACCTCGCCAGAACCTGGTTTGTTTTTGCAAATGGGCACTCCATTACTTTTAATAACGAAAGAAATTGTTTGTGTAACTGTAATTGTTTGAAACCTAAAATTTGGCTAGATACAATAATTCAGAAATATTTGTTGGCACCCAAGGTCCTGCGGCAATCTATTGAAAAACCTATCATCTCCAAAACAGTATGTATACTGAGGCAAATGTGAGGTCTATATAGCTTTTGGCAGATGACAGAATGGTTCAGAAACTGACATTTACCATTATCTAACGTGTTATATATCATACTGAATGGTTAAATTGTGCCAGTTGAAGAAAGAAAAAAAAAAAGAAAAAGAAAACAACCACAGCAATTGCTTTTAACGTGTTACAATTTATAGTTGCTGTATTGAGACCTTTTACAGTTTTAATGACAATCCGTGTAGCAAATGCTACCGTTTTCTCAAATTGTTAAACTGTTAAACTTCGGCGTCGAATCAAAAGAGGATAACTACATGCAATTATGCCGATAATATATCTAACTTAAACAAGTTGACAAATGATAGACGTACATTAAAAACAAAACAAATAGGGACCTATTCAAGTGCACCTTTCATGATGCACTTGCCTTAAATGCAATGAAACAATAACAGTCATTGCTGCCTGGGAATGATTGTTGGTTCCGTTTGATACATGTAATGACATATCTATTTGATGCAATTTCCTCTCGATTTTGATATTGTTACAATTTGAGATTTCGTAGTAAACCGTCTAGGAAATGAAGTGTTGTTAAGATTGAAATAAACAATTAATTTCCCCATAGGCGACAATGGTAGCCTTTTTTGAGATACCGACTTTAGAAAGTTGATTTTTTTTTAACGAAACCTTGCTAGAATCAAAGAAAAGTTATTAGGACAGTATTTTTTGGTCCAAAAAATATAGGTTCGCGTTGCTTTTCTTAGCGTATTTTGTACTTATCTCCCATGCCTATCAATTTTGCCCTTAAAACATACGTGTCTTGACCTAGTGTTGAAAAGTCATCTCGATCAGTGCCTTTATAGGGCTATGGAATGATTTTTATTTTGCCTTTTGTATAAAGCAGAGTGCACGAAGTCTCTAATAATAAAAAAAAATAACGGGCGCACATTTCGACCAATCAGGATTAGCTATACTCTTAATTCTGAATACCATGTTATGCTCATAAAATGACTGCGCCCATAAAATCTAATGGTGTATTGTAACCGTGGCTTAATCCTGCTTTCTTTTCTTTTCTTTTTAGTTAAAAAGAGCTATTTGACATTAAACAAAAAGAGGAAAATTTCTCGACAAAAGAGTCTCACATTTGTAGAAGTTGACGCGTCAGTACCAATGTAAAAAAAAAAACCTTGTCCAGGCCGAAAAAAAGTATGTTTCCGCTGAGGATTGAACTCAGGACCTTCCGCGTGTTAAGCGGATGTGATTTTTTTTTTTTATCTTTATTATATTCACAATTCGTATATACATATCACAGTTTGAATTACACAAAAATAAAAACATTGCCATTAGTTATTGTCTTTTCTCTGAAATGATTCATATTTGAAACATTAATTATATATTGCGTGAAATATTTGTCACGAACATGATTGTCTGATTATCAACTTGTGTATACTCATATTTATATAAATATATCAATTTATATATCACCTTCTATACAAAAACATCATATATACCTATAATTATATTCAATCACTTTCTAATCTTCCATTCATCTCATACATTCAAAATGATAAAAAGCTGACACAGAATAAAATGAAAAAATTAAAGAGTTAATTGTTTCTACAGTCTTAGTGTCGAATATATGACGAACAATGATACAATCGAAAAAAAAATCGCAAAGGGATGGTGTCCATTCCACAACGCAAATAATATCAAAAGTATTAAATATGAAGTCAATTATAAACATTAATAAGACAAGCAAACAACATCACAATATAATTATCATTATTCAGCAAAAACATTTTCCCCATTTTCTCACAGAAACATACACAATTCTCACTACAAAAACAAACTATAAAATACTGAAAAAAAATAAACTGTTACAGCTTTTTATTTTCCACAAGTTTTTCCATCTCTAATATTCCTTGACGCACTGCATCAGTCATCAGTTTTGTTGTTCTTACATCTTTAAAATCGTCGGTTACCACTTTGTTAAATATACGATAATCTCGTTCACCGCGAAGGAGAACTTCAAACTCTTTATGGTCTATATGAAATAATACTAGACGTCCTCTTTGCGTTTTTCCAATTAATATGTCCGTACCACTTCGGTTTTGTTTTAAAACAATTTTATGAATAAATCTACTATCTTGTATGTTTTTATTATGTTCTTTCACTTTATCACATGTTGACGGATTCTTTTCAATTATATCAACAGATACTCTTTGTTTACTTTTATTTCCATTGTTTATAATTTTACTCGGTAAACAGGTTGGTGACATAGCCAATTCATAACTTGTGTCGATTAACAGTTCTATATTTGGACTTTCTACACTATTAATGTTACCTGTAGAAGCGGAGGCCTCACACGGGTTATCATCAAAATCCATCACATCGGAAATATTCGTCGATACCTTTCCACTCGGTATATGATTATTTTCAGATAAACTATCTGAACAAATCACATCTGTATCATTCTCACTATTCTCAATATGTACATTATCATTGTTATACTCTTTCATCCGTTTTCTATCACGGTTGACGGTAGAATTTGATTTTCTTTTACTTTTACTAATTTCCTGATTTGTAAAAACTATCGATATACGGGCTCTGTCATTTTCACCGTGCACAGTAAATGATATATTAGAAAATTGTTCGCATGCATTTTCTATAGTACTCATCAATAAAGATGGAAGTCTCTCCATTGTATATATAATTCAAAACAGTAGTAAAATTCACCCTCGGGTAGCCTCTTTCAATCCAACAATATTTACAACATTTAAAACAGTTAATAAAGACGGTTTTTTCAATATCAGTGAAAAAAACTTACTTCTAAAACAAGTTAGAATGTTAATATTCCGTATTTCAGCTTGGTAATCCGAGCAATAACTTATAATATAGTAATATTTTCACTGTACACATAAACAACGTCCTATCATGTAAAGGTCCACTCGACCGATCAAAACGGATGTGATAACCACTACACCACGGAAACCATTAATGAGATTTGCCTTATTCATTTATTTAGTAGTCAGCTGTCCGACTGATCATTGGCATATTGGTGTTTTTTTAATACTCATTTGCATTACTGTGATTGATTTTTTTTAAGCATATTGTATTAAACATTTGAAGAGTCCGTCATGCAAACTTATAGGAAGCACTTCTTAAACCTACAAGAAGTACATGATACATTCTGAAATATGGAAGACTGGTGCAGTTTTCTTTTTTATCTTGCTTTCCCCATGTGTGTCAGTGGTTTCATTTTAACCTGTGTGTGCTAAAGTAATCTAAGCTGAGAGGCCCAAGTTAGACTTTGATGATATGCCTATTTGTATAGCGATTTTCACATGATATATAAACTGAAGTATAAATTCGATAATATTTGATAAGTATATTGTCCGGTTCTGTGGTGTAGTGGTTATCACGTCTGCTTTACACGCAGAAGGTCGCGAGTTCGAACCTCGCCAGAACCTGGTTTGTTTTTGCAAATGGGCACTCCATTACTTTCAATAACGAAAGAAATTGTTTGTGTAACTGTAATTGTTTGAAACCTAAAATTTGGCTAGATACAATAATTCAGAAATATTTGTTGGCACCCAAGGTCCTGCGGCAATCTATTGAAAAACCTATCATCTCCAAAACAGTATGTATACTGAGGCAAATGTGAGGTCTATATAGCTTTTGGCAGATGACAGAATGGTTCAGAAACTGACATTTACCATTATCTAACGTGTTATATATCATACTGAATGGTGAAATTGTGCCAGTTGAAGAAAGAAAAAAAAAAAGAAAAAGAAAACAACCACAGCAATTGCTTTTAACGTGTTACAATTTATAGTTGCTGTATTGAGACCTTTTACAGTTTTAATGACAATCCGTGTAGCAAATGCTACCGTTTTCTCAAATTGTTAAACTGTTAAACTTCGGCGTCGAATCAAAAGAGGATAACTACATGCAATTATGCCGATAATATATCTAACTTAAACAAGTTGACAAATGATAGACGTACATTAAAAACAAAACAAATAGGGACCTATTCAAGTGCACCTTTCATGATGCACTTGCCTTAAATGCAATGAAACAATAACAGTCATTGCTGCCTGGGAATGATTGTTGGTTCCGTTTGATACATGTAATGACATATCTATTTGATGCAATTTCCTCTCGATTTTGATATTGTTACAATTTGAGATTTCGTAGTAAACCGTCTAGGAAATGAAGTGTTGTTAAGATTGAAATAAACAATTAATTTCCCCATAGGCGACAATGGTAGCCTTTTTTGAGATACCGACTTTAGAAAGTTGATTTTTTTTTAACGAAACCTTGCTAGAATCAAAGAAAAGTTATTAGGACAGTATTTTTTGGTCCAAAAAATATAGGTTCGCGTTGCTTTTCTTAGCGTATTTTGTACTTATCTCCCATGCCTATCAATTTTGCCCTTAAAACATACGTGTCTTGACCTAGTGTTGAAAAGTCATCTCGATCAGTGCCTTTATAGGGCTATGGAATGATTTTTATTTTGCCTTTTGTATAAAGCAGAGTGCACGAAGTCTCTAATAATAAAAAAAAATAACGGGCGCACATTTCGACCAATCAGGATTAGCTATACTCTTAATTCTGAATACCATGTTATGCTCATAAAATGACTGCGCCCATAAAATCTAATGGTGTATTGTAACCGTGGCTTAATCCTGCTTTCTTTTCTTTTCTTTTTAGTTAAAAAGAGCTATTTGACATTAAACAAAAAGAGGAAAATTTCTCGACAAAAGAGTCTCACATTTGTAGAAGTTGACGCGTCAGTACCAATGTAAAAAAAAAAACCTTGTCCAGGCCGAAAAAAAGTATGTTTCCGCTGAGGATTGAACTCAGGACCTTCCGCGTGTTAAGCGGATGTGATTTTTTTTTTTTATCTTTATTATATTCACAATTCGTATATACATATCACAGTTTGAATTACACAAAAATAAAAACATTGCCATTAGTTATTGTCTTTTCTCTGAAATGATTCATATTTGAAACATTAATTATATATTGCGTGAAATATTTGTCACGAACATGATTGTCTGATTATCAACTTGTGTATACTCATATTTATATAAATATATCAATTTATATATCACCTTCTATACAAAAACATCATATATACCTATAATTATATTCAATCACTTTCTAATCTTCCATTCATCTCATACATTCAAAATGATAAAAAGCTGACACAGAATAAAATGAAAAAATTAAAGAGTTAATTGTTTCTACAGTCTTAGTGTCGAATATATGACGAACAATGATACAATCGAAAAAAAAATCGCAAAGGGATGGTGTCCATTCCACAACGCAAATAATATCAAAAGTATTAAATATGAAGTCAATTATAAACATTAATAAGACAAGCAAACAACATCACAATATAATTATCATTATTCAGCAAAAACATTTTCCCCATTTTCTCACAGAAACATACACAATTCTCACTACAAAAACAAACTATAAAATACTGAAAAAAAATAAACTGTTACAGCTTTTTATTTTCCACAAGTTTTTCCATCTCTAATATTCCTTGACGCACTGCATCAGTCATCAGTTTTGTTGTTCTTACATCTTTAAAATCGTCGGTTACCACTTTGTTAAATATACGATAATCTCGTTCACCGCGAAGGAGAACTTCAAACTCTTTATGGTCTATATGAAATAATACTAGACGTCCTCTTTGCGTTTTTCCAATTAATATGTCCGTACCACTTCGGTTTTGTTTTAAAACAATTTTATGAATAAATCTACTATCTTGTATGTTTTTATTATGTTCTTTCACTTTATCACATGTTGACGGATTCTTTTCAATTATATCAACAGATACTCTTTGTTTACTTTTATTTCCATTGTTTATAATTTTACTCGGTAAACAGGTTGGTGACATAGCCAATTCATAACTTGTGTCGATTAACAGTTCTATATTTGGACTTTCTACACTATTAATGTTACCTGTAGAAGCGGAGGCCTCACACGGGTTATCATCAAAATCCATCACATCGGAAATATTCGTCGATACCTTTCCACTCGGTATATGATTATTTTCAGATAAACTATCTGAACAAATCACATCTGTATCATTCTCACTATTCTCAATATGTACATTATCATTGTTATACTCTTTCATCCGTTTTCTATCACGGTTGACGGTAGAATTTGATTTTCTTTTACTTTTACTAATTTCCTGATTTGTAAAAACTATCGATATACGGGCTCTGTCATTTTCACCGTGCACAGTAAATGATATATTAGAAAATTGTTCGCATGCATTTTCTATAGTACTCATCAATAAAGATGGAAGTCTCTCCATTGTATATATAATTCAAAACAGTAGTAAAATTCACCCTCGGGTAGCCTCTTTCAATCCAACAATATTTACAACATTTAAAACAGTTAATAAAGACGGTTTTTTCAATATCAGTGAAAAAAACTTACTTCTAAAACAAGTTAGAATGTTAATATTCCGTATTTCAGCTTGGTAATCCGAGCAATAACTTATAATATAGTAATATTTTCACTGTACACATAAACAACGTCCTATCATGTAAAGGTCCACTCGACCGATCAAAACGGATGTGATAACCACTACACCACGGAAACCATTAATGAGATTTGCCTTATTCATTTATTTAGTAGTCAGCTGTCCGACTGATCATTGGCATATTGGTGTTTTTTTAATACTCATTTGCATTACTGTGATTGATTTTTTTTTAAGCATATTGTATTAAACATTTGAAGAGTCCGTCATGCAAACTTATAGGAAGCACTTCTTAAACCTACAAGAAGTACATGATACATTCTGAAATATGGAAGACTGGTGCAGTTTTCTTTTTTATCTTGCTTTCCCCATGTGTGTCAGTGGTTTCATTTTAACCTGTGTGTGCTACAGTAATCTAAGCTGAGAGGCCCAAGTTAGACTTTGATGATATGCCTATTTGTATAGCGATTTTCACATGATATATAAACTGAAGTATAAATTCGATAATATTTGATAAGTATATTGTCCGGTTCTGTGGTGTAGTGGTTATCACGTCTGCTTTACACGCAGAAGGTCGCGAGTTCGAACCTCGCCAGAACCTGGTTTGTTTTTGCAAATGGGCACTCCATTACTTTTAATAACGAAAGAAATTGTTTGTGTAACTGTAATTGTTTGAAACCTAAAATTTGGCTAGATACAATAATTCAGAAATATTTGTTGGCACCCAAGGTCCTGCGGCAATCTATTGAAAAACCTATCATCTCCAAAACAGTATGTATACTGAGGCAAATGTGAGGTCTATATAGCTTTTGGCAGATGACAGAATGGTTCAGAAACTGACATTTACCATTATCTAACGTGTTATATATCATACTGAATGGTTAAATTGTGCCAGTTGAAGAAAGAAAAAAAAAAAGAAAAAGAAAACAACCACAGCAATTGCTTTTAACGTGTTACAATTTATAGTTGCTGTATTGAGACCTTTTACAGTTTTAATGACAATCCGTGTAGCAAATGCTACCGTTTTCTCAAATTGTTAAACTGTTAAACTTCGGCGTCGAATCAAAAGAGGATAACTACATGCAATTATGCCGATAATATATCTAACTTAAACAAGTTGACAAATGATAGACGTACATTAAAAACAAAACAAATAGGGACCTATTCAAGTGCACCTTTCATGATGCACTTGCCTTAAATGCAATGAAACAATAACAGTCATTGCTGCCTGGGAATGATTGTTGGTTCCGTTTGATACATGTAATGACATATCTATTTGATGCAATTTCCTCTCGATTTTGATATTGTTACAATTTGAGATTTCGTAGTAAACCGTCTAGGAAATGAAGTGTTGTTAAGATTGAAATAAACAATTAATTTCCCCATAGGCGACAATGGTAGCCTTTTTTGAGATACCGACTTTAGAAAGTTGATTTTTTTTTAACGAAACCTTGCTAGAATCAAAGAAAAGTTATTAGGACAGTATTTTTTGGTCCAAAAAATATAGGTTCGCGTTGCTTTTCTTAGCGTATTTTGTACTTATCTCCCATGCCTATCAATTTTGCCCTTAAAACATACGTGTCTTGACCTAGTGTTGAAAAGTCATCTCGATCAGTGCCTTTATAGGGCTATGGAATGATTTTTATTTTGCCTTTTGTATAAAGCAGAGTGCACGAAGTCTCTAATAATAAAAAAAATAACGTAACGGGCGCACATTTCGACCAATCAGGATTAGCTATACTCTTAATTCTGAATACCATGTTATGCTCATAAAATGACTGCGCCCATAAAATCTAATGTTGTATTGTAACCGTGGCTTAATCCTGCTTTCTTTTCTTTTCTTTTTAGTTAAAAAGAGCTATTTGACATTAAACAAAAAGAGGAAAATTTCTCGACAAAAGAGTCTCACATTTGTAGAAGTTGACGCGTCAGTACCAATGTAAAAAAAAAAACCTTGTCCAGGCCGAAAAAAAGTATGTTTCCGCTGAGGATTGAACTCAGGACCTTCCGCGTGTTAAGCGGATGTGATAACCACTACACCACGGAAACCATTAATGAGATTTGCCTTATTCATTTATTTAGTAGTCAGCTGTCCGACTGATCATTGGCATATTGGTGTTTTTTTAATACTCATTTGCATTACTGTGATTGATTTTTTTTTAAGCATATTGTATTAAACATTTGAAGAGTCCGTCATGCAAACTTATAGGAAGCACTTCTAAAACCTACAAGAAGTACATGATACATTCTGAAATATGGAAGACTGGTGCAGTTTTCTTTTTTATCTTGCTTTCCCCATGTGTGTCAGTGGTTTCATTTTAACCTGTGTGTGCTAAAGTAATCTAAGCTGAGAGGCCCAAGTTAGACTTTGATGATATGCCTATTTGTATAGCGATTTTCACATGATATATAAACTGAAGTATAAATTCGATAATATTTGATAAGTATATTGTCCGGTTCTGTGGTGTAGTGGTTATCACGTCTGCTTTACACGCAGAAGGTCGCGAGTTGGAACCTCGCCAGAACCTGGTTTGTTTTTGCAAATGGGCACTCCATTACTTTTAATAACGAAAGAAATTGTTTGTGTAACTGTAATTGTTTGAAACCTAAAATTTGGCTAGATACAATAATTCAGAAATATTTGTTGGCACCCAAGGTCCTGCGGCAATCTATTGAAAAACCTATCATCTCCAAAACAGTATGGCAAATGTGAGGTCTATATAGCTTTTGGCAGATGACAGAATGGTTCAGAAACTGACATTTACCATTATCTAACGTGTTATATATCATACTGAATGGTTAAATTGTGCCAGTTGAAGAAAGAAAAAAAAAAGAAAAAGAAAACAACCACAGCAATTGCTTTTAACGTGTTACAATTTATAGTTGCTGTATTGAGACCTTTTACAGTTTTAATGACAATCCGTGTAGCAAATGCTACCGTTTTCTCAAATTGTTAAACTGTTAAACTTCGGCGTCGAATCAAAAGAGGATAACTACATGCAATTATGCCGATAATATATCTAACTTAAACAAGTTGACAAATGATAGACGTACATTAAAAACAAAACAAATAGGGACCTATTCAAGTGCACCTTTCATGATGCACTTGCCTTAAATGCAATGAAACAATAACAGTCATTGCTGCCTGGGAATGATTGTTGGTTCCGTTTGATACATGTAATGACATATCTATTTGATGCAATTTCCTCTCGATTTTGATATTGTTACAATTTGAGATTTCGTAGTAAACCGTCTAGGAAATGAAGTGTTGTTAAGATTGAAATAAACAATTAATTTCCCCATAGGCGACAATGGTAGCCTTTTTTGAGATACCGACTTTAGAAAGTTGATTTTTTTTTAACGAAACCTTGCTAGAATCAAAGAAAAGTTATTAGGACAGTATTTTTTGGTCCAAAAAATATAGGTTCGCGTTGCTTTTCTTAGCGTATTTTGTACTTATCTCCCATGCCTATCAATTTTGCCCTTAAAACATACGTGTCTTGACCTAGTGTTGAAAAGTCATCTCGATCAGTGCCTTTATAGGGCTATGGAATGATTTTTATTTTGCCTTTTGTATAAAGCAGAGTGCACGAAGTCTCTAATAATAAAAAAAAAATAACGGGCGCACATTTCGACCAATCAGGATTAGCTATACTCTTAATTCTGAATACCATGTTATGCTCATAAAATGACTGCGCCCATAAAATCTAATGGTGTATTGTAACCGTGGCTTAATCCTGCTTTCTTTTCTTTTCTTTTTAGTTAAAAAGAGCTATTTGACATTAAACAAAAAGAGGAAAATTTCTCGACAAAAGAGTCTCACATTTGTAGAAGTTGACGCGTCAGTACCAATGTAAAAAAAAAAACCTTGTCCAGGCCGAAAAAAAGTATGTTTCCGCTGAGGATTGAACTCAGGACCTTCCGCGTGTTAAGCGGATGTGATAACCACTACACCACGGAAACCATTAATGAGATTTGCCTTATTCATTTATTTAGTAGTCAGCTGTCCGACTGATCATTGGCATATTGGTGTTTTTTTAATACTCATTTGCATTACTGTGATTGATTTTTTTTTAAGCATATTGTATTAAACATTTGAAGAGTCCGTCATGCAAACTTATAGGAAGCACTTCTAAAACCTACAAGAAGTACATGATACATTCTGAAATATGGAAGACTGGTGCAGTTTTCTTTTTTATCTTGCTTTCCCCATGTGTGTCAGTGGTTTCATTTTAACCTGTGTGTGCTAAAGTAATCTAAGCTGAGAGGCCCAAGTTAGACTTTGATGATATGCCTATTTGTATAGCGATTTTCACATGATATATAAACTGAAGTATAAATTCGATAATATTTGATAAGTATATTGTCCGGTTCTGTGGTGTAGTGGTTATCACGTCTGCTTTACACGCAGAAGGTCGCGAGTTCGAACCTCGCCAGAACCTGGTTTGTTTTTGCAAATGGGCACTCCATTACTTTTAATAACGAAAGAAATTGTTTGTGTAACTGTAATTGTTTGAAACCTAAAATTTGGCTAGATACAATAATTCAGAAATATTTGTTGGCACCCAAGGTCCTGCGGCAATCTATTGAAAAACCTATCATCTCCAAAACAGTATGGCAAATGTGAGGTCTATATAGCTTTTGGCAGATGACAGAATGGTTCAGAAACTGACATTTACCATTATCTAACGTGTTATATATCATACTGAATGGTTAAATTGTGCCAGTTGAAGAAAGAAAAAAAAAAGAAAAAGAAAACAACCACAGCAATTGCTTTTAACGTGTTACAATTTATAGTTGCTGTATTGAGACCTTTTACAGTTTTAATGACAATCCGTGTAGCAAATGCTACCGTTTTCTCAAATTGTTAAACTGTTAAACTTCGGCGTCGAATCAAAAGAGGATAACTACATGCAATTATGCCGATAATATATCTAACTTAAACAAGTTGACAAATGATAGACGT
The DNA here is from genome assembly GCF_965363235.1 of Mytilus galloprovincialis. Lineage (NCBI taxonomy): Eukaryota > Metazoa > Mollusca > Bivalvia > Mytilida > Mytilidae > Mytilus > Mytilus galloprovincialis. The sequence continues at coordinate 72,327,811 of NC_134845.1, read as the reverse complement.
ACATTAAAAACAAAACAAATAGGGACCTATTCAAGTGCACCTTTCATGATGCACTTGCCTTAAATGCAATGAAACAATAACAGTCATTGCTGCCTGGGAATGATTGTTGGTTCCGTTTGATACATGTAATGACATATCTATTTGATGCAATTTCCTCTCGATTTTGATATTGTTACAATTTGAGATTTCGTAGTAAACCGTCTAGGAAATGAAGTGTTGTTAAGATTGAAATAAACAATTAATTTCCCCATAGGCGACAATGGTAGCCTTTTTTGAGATACCGACTTTAGAAAGTTGATTTTTTTTTAACGAAACCTTGCTAGAATCAAAGAAAAGTTATTAGGACAGTATTTTTTGGTCCAAAAAATATAGGTTCGCGTTGCTTTTCTTAGCGTATTTTGTACTTATCTCCCATGCCTATCAATTTTGCCCTTAAAACATACGTGTCTTGACCTAGTGTTGAAAAGTCATCTCGATCAGTGCCTTTATAGGGCTATGGAATGATTTTTATTTTGCCTTTTGTATAAAGCAGAGTGCACGAAGTCTCTAATAATAAAAAAAAAAATAACGGGCGCACATTTCGACCAATCAGGATTAGCTATACTCTTAATTCTGAATACCATGTTATGCTCATAAAATGACTGCACCCATAAAATCTAATGGTGTATTGTAACCGTGGCTTAATCCTGCTTTCTTTTCTTTTCTTTTTAGTTAAAAAGAGCTATTTGACATTAAACAAAAAGAGGAAAATTTCTCGACAAAAGAGTCTCACATTTGTAGAAGTTGACGCGTCAGTACCAATGTAAAAAAAAAAAACCTTGTCCAGGCCGAAAAAAAGTATGTTTCCGCTGAGGATTGAACTCAGGACCTTCCGCGTGTTAAGCGGATGTGATAACCACTACACCACGGAAACCATTAATGAGATTTGCCTTATTCATTTATTTAGTAGTCAGCTGTCCGACTGATCATTGGCATATTGGTGTTTTTTTAATACTCATTTGCATTACTGTGATTGATTTTTTTTTAAGCATATTGTATTAAACATTTGAAGAGTCCGTCATGCAAACTTATAGGAAGCACTTCTAAAACCTACAAGAAGTACATGATACATTCTGAAATATGGAAGACTGGTGCAGTTTTCTTTTTTATCTTGCTTTCCCCATGTGTGTCAGTGGTTTCATTTTAACCTGTGTGTGCTAAAGTAATCTAAGCTGAGAGGCCCAAGTTAGACTTTGATGATATGCCTATTTGTATAGCGATTTTCACATGATATATAAACTGAAGTATAAATTCGATAATATTTGATAAGTATATTGTCCGGTTCTGTGGTGTAGTGGTTATCACGTCTGCTTTACACGCAGAAGGTCGCGAGTTCGAACCTCGCCAGAACCTGGTTTGTTTTTGCAAATGGGCACTCCATTACTTTTAATAACGAAAGAAATTGTTTGTGTAACTGTAATTGTTTGAAACCTAAAATTTGGCTAGATACAATAATTCAGAAATATTTGTTGGCACCCAAGGTCCTGCGGCAATCTATTGAAAAACCTATCATCTCCAAAACAGTATGGCAAATGTGAGGTCTATATAGCTTTTGGCAGATGACAGAATGGTTCAGAAACTGACATTTACCATTATCTAACGTGTTATATATCATACTGAATGGTTAAATTGTGCCAGTTGAAGAAAGAAAAAAAAAAGAAAAAGAAAACAACCACAGCAATTGCTTTTAACGTGTTACAATTTATAGTTGCTGTATTGAGACCTTTTACAGTTTTAATGACAATCCGTGTAGCAAATGCTACCGTTTTCTCAAATTGTTAAACTGTTAAACTTCGGCGTCGAATCAAAAGAGGATAACTACATGCAATTATGCCGATAATATATCTAACTTAAACAAGTTGACAAATGATAGACGTACATTAAAAACAAAACAAATAGGGACCTATTCAAGTGCACCTTTCATGATGCACTTGCCTTAAATGCAATGAAACAATAACAGTCATTGCTGCCTGGGAATGATTGTTGGTTCCGTTTGATACATGTAATGACATATCTATTTGATGCAATTTCCTCTCGATTTTGATATTGTTACAATTTGAGATTTCGTAGTAAACCGTCTAGGAAATGAAGTGTTGTTAAGATTGAAATAAACAATTAATTTCCCCATAGGCGACAATGGTAGCCTTTTTTGAGATACCGACTTTAGAAAGTTGATTTTTTTTTAACGAAACCTTGCTAGAATCAAAGAAAAGTTATTAGGACAGTATTTTTTGGTCCAAAAAATATAGGTTCGCGTTGCTTTTCTTAGCGTATTTTGTACTTATCTCCCATGCCTATCAATTTTGCCCTTAAAACATACGTGTCTTGACCTAGTGTTGAAAAGTCATCTCGATCAGTGCCTTTATAGGGCTATGGAATGATTTTTATTTTGCCTTTTGTATAAAGCAGAGTGCACGAAGTCTCTAATAATAAAAAAAAAAATAACGGGCGCACATTTCGACCAATCAGGATTAGCTATACTCTTAATTCTGAATACCATGTTATGCTCATAAAATGACTGCACCCATAAAATCTAATGGTGTATTGTAACCGTGGCTTAATCCTGCTTTCTTTTCTTTTCTTTTTAGTTAAAAAGAGCTATTTGACATTAAACAAAAAGAGGAAAATTTCTCGACAAAAGAGTCTCACATTTGTAGAAGTTGACGCGTCAGTACCAATGTAAAAAAAAAAAACCTTGTCCAGGCCGAAAAAAAGTATGTTTCCGCTGAGGATTGAACTCAGGACCTTCCGCGTGTTAAGCGGATGTGATAACCACTACACCACGGAAACCATTAATGAGATTTGCCTTATTCATTTATTTAGTAGTCAGCTGTCCGACTGATCATTGGCATATTGGTGTTTTTTTAATACTCATTTGCATTACTGTGATTGATTTTTTTTAAGCATATTGTATTAAACATTTGAAGAGTCCGTCATGCAAACTTATAGGAAGCACTTCTAAAACCTACAAGAAGTACATGATACATTCTGAAATATGGAAGACTGGTGCAGTTTTCTTTTTTATCTTGCTTTCCCCATGTGTGTCAGTGGTTTCATTTTAACCTGTGTGTGCTAAAGTAATCTAAGCTGAGAGGCCCAAGTTAGACTTTGATGATATGCCTATTTGTATAGCGATTTTCACATGATATATAAACTGAAGTATAAATTCGATAATATTTGATAAGTATATTGTCCGGTTCTGTGGTGTAGTGGTTATCACGTCTGCTTTACACGCAGAAGGTCGCGAGTTCGAACCTCGCCAGAACCTGGTTTGTTTTTGCAAATGGGCACTCCATTACTTTTAATAACGAAAGAAATTGTTTGTGTAACTGTAATTGTTTGAAACCTAAAATTTGGCTAGATACAATAATTCAGAAATATTTGTTGGCACCCAAGGTCCTGCGGCAATCTATTGAAAAACCTATCATCTCCAAAACAGTATGGCAAATGTGAGGTCTATATAGCTTTTGGCAGATGACAGAATGGTTCAGAAACTGACATTTACCATTATCTAACGTGTTATATATCATACTGAATGGTTAAATTGTGCCAGTTGAAGAAAGAAAAAAAAAAGAAAAAGAAAACAACCACAGCAATTGCTTTTAACGTGTTACAATTTATAGTTGCTGTATTGAGACCTTTTACAGTTTTAATGACAATCCGTGTAGCAAATGCTACCGTTTTCTCAAATTGTTAAACTGTTAAACTTCGGCGTCGAATCAAAAGAGGATAACTACATGCAATTATGCCGATAATATATCTAACTTAAACAAGTTGACAAATGATAGACGTACATTAAAAACAAAACAAATAGGGACCTATTCAAGTGCACCTTTCATGATGCACTTGCCTTAAATGCAATGAAACAATAACAGTCATTGCTGCCTGGGAATGATTGTTGGTTCCGTTTGATACATGTAATGACATATCTATTTGATGCAATTTCCTCTCGATTTTGATATTGTTACAATTTGAGATTTCGTAGTAAACCGTCTAGGAAATGAAGTGTTGTTAAGATTGAAATAAACAATTAATTTCCCCATAGGCGACAATGGTAGCCTTTTTTGAGATACCGACTTTAGAAAGTTGATTTTTTTTTAACGAAACCTTGCTAGAATCAAAGAAAAGTTATTAGGACAGTATTTTTTGGTCCAAAAAATATAGGTTCGCGTTGCTTTTCTTAGCGTATTTTGTACTTATCTCCCATGCCTATCAATTTTGCCCTTAAAACATACGTGTCTTGACCTAGTGTTGAAAAGTCATCTCGATCAGTGCCTTTATAGGGCTATGGAATGATTTTTATTTTGCCTTTTGTATAAAGCAGAGTGCACGAAGTCTCTAATAATAAAAAAAAAAATAACGGGCGCACATTTCGACCAATCAGGATTAGCTATACTCTTAATTCTGAATACCATGTTATGCTCATAAAATGACTGCACCCATAAAATCTAATGGTGTATTGTAACCGTGGCTTAATCCTGCTTTCTTTTCTTTTCTTTTTAGTTAAAAAGAGCTATTTGACATTAAACAAAAAGAGGAAAATTTCTCGACAAAAGAGTCTCACATTTGTAGAAGTTGACGCGTCAGTACCAATGTAAAAAAAAAAAACCTTGTCCAGGCCGAAAAAAAGTATGTTTCCGCTGAGGATTGAACTCAGGACCTTCCGCGTGTTAAGCGGATGTGATAACCACTACACCACGGAAACCATTAATGAGATTTGCCTTATTCATTTATTTAGTAGTCAGCTGTCCGACTGATCATTGGCATATTGGTGTTTTTTTAATACTCATTTGCATTACTGTGATTGATTTTTTTTAAGCATATTGTATTAAACATTTGAAGAGTCCGTCATGCAAACTTATAGGAAGCACTTCTAAAACCTACAAGAAGTACATGATACATTCTGAAATATGGAAGACTGGTGCAGTTTTCTTTTTTATCTTGCTTTCCCCATGTGTGTCAGTGGTTTCATTTTAACCTGTGTGTGCTAAAGTAATCTAAGCTGAGAGGCCCAAGTTAGACTTTGATGATATGCCTATTTGTATAGCGATTTTCACATGATATATAAACTGAAGTATAAATTCGATAATATTTGATAAGTATATTGTCCGGTTCTGTGGTGTAGTGGTTATCACGTCTGCTTTACACGCAGAAGGTCGCGAGTTCGAACCTCGCCAGAACCTGGTTTGTTTTTGCAAATGGGCACTCCATTACTTTTAATAACGAAAGAAATTGTTTGTGTAACTGTAATTGTTTGAAACCTAAAATTTGGCTAGATACAATAATTCAGAAATATTTGTTGGCACCCAAGGTCCTGCGGCAATCTATTGAAAAACCTATCATCTCCAAAACAGTATGGCAAATGTGAGGTCTATATAGCTTTTGGCAGATGACAGAATGGTTCAGAAACTGACATTTACCATTATCTAACGTGTTATATATCATACTGAATGGTTAAATTGTGCCAGTTGAAGAAAGAAAAAAAAAAGAAAAAGAAAACAACCACAGCAATTGCTTTTAACGTGTTACAATTTATAGTTGCTGTATTGAGACCTTTTACAGTTTTAATGACAATCCGTGTAGCAAATGCTACCGTTTTCTCAAATTGTTAAACTGTTAAACTTCGGCGTCGAATCAAAAGAGGATAACTACATGCAATTATGCCGATAATATATCTAACTTAAACAAGTTGACAAATGATAGACGTACATTAAAAACAAAACAAATAGGGACCTATTCAAGTGCACCTTTCATGATGCACTTGCCTTAAATGCAATGAAACAATAACAGTCATTGCTGCCTGGGAATGATTGTTGGTTCCGTTTGATACATGTAATGACATATCTATTTGATGCAATTTCCTCTCGATTTTGATATTGTTACAATTTGAGATTTCGTAGTAAACCGTCTAGGAAATGAAGTGTTGTTAAGATTGAAATAAACAATTAATTTCCCCATAGGCGACAATGGTAGCCTTTTTTGAGATACCGACTTTAGAAAGTTGATTTTTTTTTAACGAAACCTTGCTAGAATCAAAGAAAAGTTATTAGGACAGTATTTTTTGGTCCAAAAAATATAGGTTCGCGTTGCTTTTCTTAGCGTATTTTGTACTTATCTCCCATGCCTATCAATTTTGCCCTTAAAACATACGTGTCTTGACCTAGTGTTGAAAAGTCATCTCGATCAGTGCCTTTATAGGGCTATGGAATGATTTTTATTTTGCCTTTTGTATAAAGCAGAGTGCACGAAGTCTCTAATAATAATAAAAAAAAATAACGGGCGCACATTTCGACCAATCAGGATTAGCTATACTCTTAATTCTGAATACCATGTTATGCTCATAAAATGACTGCGCCCATAAAATCTAATGGTGTATTGTAACCGTGGCTTAATCCTGCTTTCTTTTCTTTTCTTTTTAGTTAAAAAGAGCTATTTGACATTAAACAAAAAGAGGAAAATTTCTCGACAAAAGAGTCTCACATTTGTAGAAGTTGACGCGTCAGTACCAATGTAAAAAAAAAAAACCTTGTCCAGGCCGAAAAAAAGTATGTTTCCGCTGAGGATTGAACTCAGGACCTTCCGCGTGTTAAGCGGATGTGATAACCACTACACCACGGAAACCATTAATGAGCTTTGCCTTATTCATTTATTTAGTAGTCAGCTGTCCGACTGATCATTGGCATATTGGTGTTTTTTTAATACTCATTTGCATTACTGTGATTGATTTTTTTTTAAGCATATTGTATTAAACATTTGAAGAGTCCGTCATGCAAACTTATAGGAAGCACTTCTAAAACCTACAAGAAGTACATGATACATTCTGAAATATGGAAGACTGGTGCAGTTTTCTTTTTTATCTTGCTTTCCCCATGTGTGTCAGTGGTTTCATTTTAACCTGTGTGTGCTAAAGTAATCTAAGCTGAGAGGCCCAAGTTAGACTTTGATGATATGCCTATTTGTATAGCGATTTTCACATGATATATAAACTGAAGTATAAATTCGATAATATTTGATAAGTATATTGTCCGGTTCTGTGGTGTAGTGGTTATCACGTCTGCTTTACACGCAGAAGGTCGCGAGTTCGAACCTCGCCAGAACCTGGTTTGTTTTTGCAAATGGGCACTCCATTACTTTTAATAACGAAAGAAATTGTTTGTGTAACTGTAATTGTTTGAAACCTAAAATTTGGCTAGATACAATAATTCAGAAATATTTGTTGGCACCCAAGGTCCTGCGGCAATCTATTGAAAAACCTATCATCTCCAAAACAGTATGGCAAATGTGAGGTCTATATAGCTTTTGGCAGATGACAGAATGGTTCAGAAACTGACATTTACCATTATCTAACGTGTTATATATCATACTGAATGGTTAAATTGTGCCAGTTGAAGAAAGAAAAAAAAAAAGAAAAAGAAAACAACCACAGCAATTGCTTTTAACGTGTTACAATTTATAGTTGCTGTATTGAGACCTTTTACAGTTTTAATGACAATCCGTGTAGCAAATGCTACCGTTTTCTCAAATTGTTAAACTGTTAAACTTCGGCGTCGAATCAAAAGAGGATAACTACATGCAATTATGCCGATAATATATCTAACTTAAACAAGTTGACAAATGATAGACGTACATTAAAAACAAAACAAATAGGGACCTATTCAAGTGCACCTTTCATGATGCACTTGCCTTAAATGCAATGAAACAATAACAGTCATTGCTGCCTGGGAATGATTGTTGGTTCCGTTTGATACATGTAATGACATATCTATTTGATGCAATTTCCTCTCGATTTTGATATTGTTACAATTTGAGATTTCGTAGTAAACCGTCTAGGAAATGAAGTGTTGTTAAGATTGAAATAAACAATTAATTTCCCCATAGGCGACAATGGTAGCCTTTTTTGAGATACCGACTTTAGAAAGTTGATTTTTTTTTAACGAAACCTTGCTAGAATCAAAGAAAAGTTATTAGGACAGTATTTTTTGGTCCAAAAAATATAGGTTCGCGTTGCTTTTCTTAGCGTATTTTGTACTTATCTCCCATGCCTATCAATTTTGCCCTTAAAACATACGTGTCTTGACCTAGTGTTGAAAAGTCATCTCGATCAGTGCCTTTATAGGGCTATGGAATGATTTTTATTTTGCCTTTTGTATAAAGCAGAGTGCACGAAGTCTCTAATAATAAAAAAAAAAAATAACGGGCGCACATTTCGACCAATCAGGATTAGCTATACTCTTAATTCTGAATACCATGTTATGCTCATAAAATGACTGCGCCCATAAAATCTAATGGTGTATTGTAACCGTGGCTTAATCCTGCTTTCTTTTCTTTTCTTTTTAGTTAAAAAGAGCTATTTGACATTAAACAAAAAGAGGAAAATTTCTCGACAAAAGAGTCTCACATTTGTAGAAGTTGACGCGTCAGTACCAATGTAAAAAAAAAAAACCTTGTCCAGGCCGAAAAAAAGTATGTTTCCGCTGAGGATTGAACTCAGGACCTTCCGCGTGTTAAGCGGATGTGATAACCACTACACCACGGAAACCGTTAATGAGATTTGCCTTATTCATTTATTTAGTAGTCAGCTGTCCGACTGATCATTGGCATATTGGTGTTTTTTTAATACTCATTTGCATTACTGTGATTGATTTTTTTTTAAGCATATTGTATTAAACATTTGAAGAGTCCGTCATGCAAACTTATAGGAAGCACTTCTAAAACCTACAAGAAGTACATGATACATTCTGAAATATGGAAGACTGGTGCAGTTTTCTTTTTTATCTTGCTTTCCCCATGTGTGTCAGTGGTTTCATTTTAACCTGTGTGTGCTAAAGTAATCTAAGCTGAGAGGCCCAAGTTAGACTTTGATGATATGCCTATTTGTATAGCGATTTTCACATGATATATAAACTGAAGTATAAATTCGATAATATTTGATAAGTATATTGTCCGGTTCTGTGGTGTAGTGGTTATCACGTCTGCTTTACACGCAGAAGGTCGCGAGTTCGAACCTCGCCAGAACCTGGTTTGTTTTTGCAAATGGGCACTCCATTACTTTTAATAACGAAAGAAATTGTTTGTGTAACTGTAATTGTTTGAAACCTAAAATTTGGCTAGATACAATAATTCAGAAATATTTGTTGGCACCCAAGGTCCTGCGGCAATCTATTGAAAAACCTATCATCTCCAAAACAGTATGGCAAATGTGAGGTCTATATAGCTTTTGGCAGATGACAGAATGGTTCAGAAACTGACATTTACCATTATCTAACGTGTTATATATCATACTGAATGGTTAAATTGTGCCAGTTGAAGAAAGAAAAAAAAAAAGAAAAAGAAAACAACCACAGCAATTGCTTTTAACGTGTTACAATTTATAGTTGCTGTATTGAGACCTTTTACAGTTTTAATGACAATCCGTGTAGCAAATGCTACCGTTTTCTCAAATTGTTAAACTGTTAAACTTCGGCGTCGAATCAAAAGAGGATAACTACATGCAATTATGCCGATAATATATCTAACTTAAACAAGTTGACAAATGATAGACGTACATTAAAAACAAAACAAATAGGGACCTATTCAAGTGCACCTTTCATGATGCACTTGCCTTAAATGCAATGAAACAATAACAGTCATTGCTGCCTGGGAATGATTGTTGGTTCCGTTTGATACATGTAATGACATATCTATTTGATGCAATTTCCTCTCGATTTTGATATTGTTACAATTTGAGATTTCGTAGTAAACCGTCTAGGAAATGAAGTGTTGTTAAGATTGAAATAAACAATTAATTTCCCCATAGGCGACAATGGTAGCCTTTTTTGAGATACCGACTTTAGAAAGTTGATTTTTTTTAACGAAACCTTGCTAGAATCAAAGAAAAGTTATTAGGACAGTATTTTTTGGTCCAAAAAATATAGGTTCGCGTTGCTTTTCTTAGCGTATTTTGTACTTATCTCCCATGCCTATCAATTTTGCCCTTAAAACATACGTGTCTTGACCTAGTGTTGAAAAGTCATCTCGATCAGTGCCTTTATAGGGCTATGGAATGATTTTTATTTTGCCTTTTGTATAAAGCAGAGTGCACGAAGTCTCTAATAATAAAAAAAAAAAATAACGGGCGCACATTTCGACCAATCAGGATTAGCTATACTCTTAATTCTGAATACCATGTTATGCTCATAAAATGACTGCGCCCATAAAATCTAATGGTGTATTGTAACCGTGGCTTAATCCTGCTTTCTTTTCTTTTCTTTTTAGTTAAAAAGAGCTATTTGACATTAAACAAAAAGAGGAAAATTTCTCGACAAAAGAGTCTCACATTTGTAGAAGTTGACGCGTCAGTACCAATGTAAAAAAAAAAAACCTTGTCCAGGCCGAAAAAAAGTATGTTTCCGCTGAGGATTGAACTCAGGACCTTCCGCGTGTTAAGCGGATGTGATAACCACTACACCACGGAAACCGTTAATGAGATTTGCCTTATTCATTTATTTAGTAGTCAGCTGTCCGACTGATCATTGGCATATTGGTGTTTTTTTAATACTCATTTGCATTACTGTGATTGATTTTTTTTTAAGCATATTGTATTAAACATTTGAAGAGTCCGTCATGCAAACTTATAGGAAGCACTTCTAAAACCTACAAGAAGTACATGATACATTCTGAAATATGGAAGACTGGTGCAGTTTTCTTTTTTATCTTGCTTTCCCCATGTGTGTCAGTGGTTTCATTTTAACCTGTGTGTGCTAAAGTAATCTAAGCTGAGAGGCCCAAGTTAGACTTTGATGATATGCCTATTTGTATAGCGATTTTCACATGATATATAAACTGAAGTATAAATTCGATAATATTTGATAAGTATATTGTCCGGTTCTGTGGTGTAGTGGTTATCACGTCTGCTTTACACGCAGAAGGTCGCGAGTTCGAACCTCGCCAGAACCTGGTTTGTTTTTGCAAATGGGCACTCCATTACTTTTAATAACGAAAGAAATTGTTTGTGTAACTGTAATTGTTTGAAACCTAAAATTTGGCTAGATACAATAATTCAGAAATATTTGTTGGCACCCAAGGTCCTGCGGCAATCTATTGAAAAACCTATCATCTCCAAAACAGTATGGCAAATGTGAGGTCTATATAGCTTTTGGCAGATGACAGAATGGTTCAGAAACTGACATTTACCATTATCTAACGTGTTATATATCATACTGAATGGTTAAATTGTGCCAGTTGAAGAAAGAAAAAAAAAGAAAAAGAAAACAACCACAGCAATTGCTTTTAACGTGTTACAATTTATAGTTGCTGTATTGAGACCTTTTACAGTTTTAATGACAATCCGTGTAGCAAATGCTACCGTTTTCTCAAATTGTTAAACTGTTAAACTTCGGCGTCGAATCAAAAGAGGATAACTACATGCAATTATGCCGATAATATATCTAACTTAAACAAGTTGACAAATGATAGACGTACATTAAAAACAAAACAAATAGGGACCTATTCAAGTGCACCTTTCATGATGCACTTGCCTTAAATGCAATGAAACAATAACAGTCATTGCTGCCTGGGAATGATTGTTGGTTCCGTTTGATACATGTAATGACATATCTATTTGATGCAATTTCCTCTCGATTTTGATATTGTTACAATTTGAGATTTCGTAGTAAACCGTCTAGGAAATGAAGTGTTGTTAAGATTGAAATAAACAATTAATTTCCCCATAGGCGACAATGGTAGCCTTTTTTGAGATACCGACTTTAGAAAGTTGATTTTTTTTTAACGAAACCTTGCTAGAATCAAAGAAAAGTTATTAGGACAGTATTTTTTGGTCCAAAAAATATAGGTTCGCGTTGCTTTTCTTAGCGTATTTTGTACTTATCTCCCATGCCTATCAATTTTGCCCTTAAAACATACGTGTCTTGACCTAGTGTTGAAAAGTCATCTCGATCAGTGCCTTTATAGGGCTATGGAATGATTTTTATTTTGCCTTTTGTATAAAGCAGAGTGCACGAAGTCTCTAATAATAAAAAAAAAAAATAACGGGCGCACATTTCGACCAATCAGGATTAGCTATACTCTTAATTCTGAATACCATGTTATGCTCATAAAATGACTGCGCCCATAAAATCTAATGGTGTATTGTAACCGTGGCTTAATCCTGCTTTCTTTTCTTTTCTTTTTAGTTAAAAAGAGCTATTTGACATTAAACAAAAAGAGGAAAATTTCTCGACAAAAGAGTCTCACATTTGTAGAAGTTGACGCGTCAGTACCAATGTAAAAAAAAAAAACCTTGTCCAGGCCGAAAAAAAGTATGTTTCCGCTGAGGATTGAACTCAGGACCTTCCGCGTGTTAAGCGGATGTGATAACCACTACACCACGGAAACCATTAATGAGCTTTGCCTTATTCATTTATTTAGTAGTCAGCTGTCCGACTGATCATTGGCATATTGGTGTTTTTTTAATACTCATTTGCATTACTGTGATTGATTTTTTTTTAAGCATATTGTATTAAACATTTGAAGAGTCCGTCATGCAAACTTATAGGAAGCACTTCTAAAACCTACAAGAAGTACATGATACATTCTGAAATATGGAAGACTGGTGCAGTTTTCTTTTTTATCTTGCTTTCCCCATGTGTGTCAGTGGTTTCATTTTAACCTGTGTGTGCTAAAGTAATCTAAGCTGAGAGGCCCAAGTTAGACTTTGATGATATGCCTATTTGTATAGCGATTTTCACATGATATATAAACTGAAGTATAAATTCGATAATATTTGATAAGTATATTGTCCGGTTCTGTGGTGTAGTGGTTATCACGTCTGCTTTACACGCAGAAGGTCGCGAGTTCGAACCTCGCCAGAACCTGGTTTGTTTTTGCAAATGGGCACTCCATTACTTTTAATAACGAAAGAAATTGTTTGTGTAACTGTAATTGTTTGAAACCTAAAATTTGGCTAGATACAATAATTCAGAAATATTTGTTGGCACCCAAGGTCCTGCGGCAATCTATTGAAAAACCTATCATCTCCAAAACAGTATGGCAAATGTGAGGTCTATATAGCTTTTGGCAGATGACAGAATGGTTCAGAAACTGACATTTACCATTATCTAACGTGTTATATATCATACTGAATGGTTAAATTGTGCCAGTTGAAGAAAGAAAAAAAAAAAGAAAAAGAAAACAACCACAGCAATTGCTTTTAACGTGTTACAATTTATAGTTGCTGTATTGAGACCTTTTACAGTTTTAATGACAATCCGTGTAGCAAATGCTACCGTTTTCTCAAATTGTTAAACTGTTAAACTTCGGCGTCGAATCAAAAGAGGATAACTACATGCAATTATGCCGATAATATATCTAACTTAAACAAGTTGACAAATGATAGACGTACATTAAAAACAAAACAAATAGGGACCTATTCAAGTGCACCTTTCATGATGCACTTGCCTTAAATGCAATGAAACAATAACAGTCATTGCTGCCTGGGAATGATTGTTGGTTCCGTTTGATACATGTAATGACATATCTATTTGATGCAATTTCCTCTCGATTTTGATATTGTTACAATTTGAGATTTCGTAGTAAACCGTCTAGGAAATGAAGTGTTGTTAAGATTGAAATAAACAATTAATTTCCCCATAGGCGACAATGGTAGCCTTTTTTGAGATACCGACTTTAGAAAGTTGATTTTTTTTTAACGAAACCTTGCTAGAATCAAAGAAAAGTTATTAGGACAGTATTTTTTGGTCCAAAAAATATAGGTTCGCGTTGCTTTTCTTAGCGTATTTTGTACTTATCTCCCATGCCTATCAATTTTGCCCTTAAAACATACGTGTCTTGACCTAGTGTTGAAAAGTCATCTCGATCAGTGCCTTTATAGGGCTATGGAATGATTTTTATTTTGCCTTTTGTATAAAGCAGAGTGCACGAAGTCTCTAATAATAAAAAAAAAAAATAACGGGCGCACATTTCGACCAATCAGGATTAGCTATACTCTTAATTCTGAATACCATGTTATGCTCATAAAATGACTGCGCCCATAAAATCTAATGGTGTATTGTAACCGTGGCTTAATCCTGCTTTCTTTTCTTTTCTTTTTAGTTAAAAAGAGCTATTTGACATTAAACAAAAAGAGGAAAATTTCTCGACAAAAGAGTCTCACATTTGTAGAAGTTGACGCGTCAGTACCAATGTAAAAAAAAAAAACCTTGTCCAGGCCGAAAAAAAGTATGTTTCCGCTGAGGATTGAACTCAGGACCTTCCGCGTGTTAAGCGGATGTGATAACCACTACACCACGGAAACCGTTAATGAGATTTGCCTTATTCATTTATTTAGTAGTCAGCTGTCCGACTGATCATTGGCATATTGGTGTTTTTTTAATACTCATTTGCATTACTGTGATTGATTTTTTTTTAAGCATATTGTATTAAACATTTGAAGAGTCCGTCATGCAAACTTATAGGAAGCACTTCTAAAACCTACAAGAAGTACATGATACATTCTGAAATATGGAAGACTGGTGCAGTTTTCTTTTTTATCTTGCTTTCCCCATGTGTGTCAGTGGTTTCATTTTAACCTGTGTGTGCTAAAGTAATCTAAGCTGAGAGGCCCAAGTTAGACTTTGATGATATGCCTATTTGTATAGCGATTTTCACATGATATATAAACTGAAGTATAAATTCGATAATATTTGATAAGTATATTGTCCGGTTCTGTGGTGTAGTGGTTATCACGTCTGCTTTACACGCAGAAGGTCGCGAGTTCGAACCTCGCCAGAACCTGGTTTGTTTTTGCAAATGGGCACTCCATTACTTTTAATAACGAAAGAAATTGTTTGTGTAACTGTAATTGTTTGAAACCTAAAATTTGGCTAGATACAATAATTCAGAAATATTTGTTGGCACCCAAGGTCCTGCGGCAATCTATTGAAAAACCTATCATCTCCAAAACAGTATGGCAAATGTGAGGTCTATATAGCTTTTGGCAGATGACAGAATGGTTCAGAAACTGACATTTACCATTATCTAACGTGTTATATATC
This sequence comes from Mytilus galloprovincialis, assembly GCF_965363235.1. Classification (NCBI taxonomy): domain Eukaryota; kingdom Metazoa; phylum Mollusca; class Bivalvia; order Mytilida; family Mytilidae; genus Mytilus; species Mytilus galloprovincialis. Next base: position 72,312,743 of record NC_134845.1, on the reverse strand, counting down.
ATACTGAATGGTTAAATTGTGCCAGTTGAAGAAAGAAAAAAAAAAGAAAAAGAAAACAACCACAGCAATTGCTTTTAACGTGTTACAATTTATAGTTGCTGTATTGAGACCTTTTACAGTTTTAATGACAATCCGTGTAGCAAATGCTACCGTTTTCTCAAATTGTTAAACTGTTAAACTTCGGCGTCGAATCAAAAGAGGATAACTACATGCAATTATGCCGATAATATATCTAACTTAAACAAGTTGACAAATGATAGACGTACATTAAAAACAAAACAAATAGGGACCTATTCAAGTGCACCTTTCATGATGCACTTGCCTTAAATGCAATGAAACAATAACAGTCATTGCTGCCTGGGAATGATTGTTGGTTCCGTTTGATACATGTAATGACATATCTATTTGATGCAATTTCCTCTCGATTTTGATATTGTTACAATTTGAGATTTCGTAGTAAACCGTCTAGGAAATGAAGTGTTGTTAAGATTGAAATAAACAATTAATTTCCCCATAGGCGACAATGGTAGCCTTTTTTGAGATACCGACTTTAGAAAGTTGATTTTTTTTTAACGAAACCTTGCTAGAATCAAAGAAAAGTTATTAGGACAGTATTTTTTGGTCCAAAAAATATAGGTTCGCGTTGCTTTTCTTAGCGTATTTTGTACTTATCTCCCATGCCTATCAATTTTGCCCTTAAAACATACGTGTCTTGACCTAGTGTTGAAAAGTCATCTCGATCAGTGCCTTTATAGGGCTATGGAATGATTTTTATTTTGCCTTTTGTATAAAGCAGAGTGCACGAAGTCTCTAATAATAAAAAAAAAAAATAACGGGCGCACATTTCGACCAATCAGGATTAGCTATACTCTTAATTCTGAATACCATGTTATGCTCATAAAATGACTGCGCCCATAAAATCTAATGGTGTATTGTAACCGTGGCTTAATCCTGCTTTCTTTTCTTTTCTTTTTAGTTAAAAAGAGCTATTTGACATTAAACAAAAAGAGGAAAATTTCTCGACAAAAGAGTCTCACATTTGTAGAAGTTGACGCGTCAGTACCAATGTAAAAAAAAAAAACCTTGTCCAGGCCGAAAAAAAGTATGTTTCCGCTGAGGATTGAACTGTTGAACTCAGGACCTTCCGCGTGTTAAGCGGATGTGATAACCACTACACCACGGAAACCGTTAATGAGATTTGCCTTATTCATTTATTTAGTAGTCAGCTGTCCGACTGATCATTGGCATATTGGTGTTTTTTTAATACTCATTTGCATTACTGTGATTGATTTTTTTTTAAGCATATTGTATTAAACATTTGAAGAGTCCGTCATGCAAACTTATAGGAAGCACTTCTAAAACCTACAAGAAGTACATGATACATTCTGAAATATGGAAGACTGGTGCAGTTTTCTTTTTTATCTTGCTTTCCCCATGTGTGTCAGTGGTTTCATTTTAACCTGTGTGTGCTAAAGTAATCTAAGCTGAGAGGCCCAAGTTAGACTTTGATGATATGCCTATTTGTATAGCGATTTTCACATGATATATAAACTGAAGTATAAATTCGATAATATTTGATAAGTATATTGTCCGGTTCTGTGGTGTAGTGGTTATCACGTCTGCTTTACACGCAGAAGGTCGCGAGTTCGAACCTCGCCAGAACCTGGTTTGTTTTTGCAAATGGGCACTCCATTACTTTTAATAACGAAAGAAATTGTTTGTGTAACTGTAATTGTTTGAAACCTAAAATTTGGCTAGATACAATAATTCAGAAATATTTGTTGGCACCCAAGGTCCTGCGGCAATCTATTGAAAAACCTATCATCTCCAAAACAGTATGGCAAATGTGAGGTCTATATAGCTTTTGGCAGATGACAGAATGGTTCAGAAACTGACATTTACCATTATCTAACGTGTTATATATCATACTGAATGGTTAAATTGTGCCAGTTGAAGAAAGAAAAAAAAAAGAAAAAGAAAACAACCACAGCAATTGCTTTTAACGTGTTACAATTTATAGTTGCTGTATTGAGACCTTTTACAGTTTTAATGACAATCCGTGTAGCAAATGCTACCGTTTTCTCAAATTGTTAAACTGTTAAACTTCGGCGTCGAATCAAAAGAGGATAACTACATGCAATTATGCCGATAATATATCTAACTTAAACAAGTTGACAAATGATAGACGTACATTAAAAACAAAACAAATAGGGACCTATTCAAGTGCACCTTTCATGATGCACTTGCCTTAAATGCAATGAAACAATAACAGTCATTGCTGCCTGGGAATGATTGTTGGTTCCGTTTGATACATGTAATGACATATCTATTTGATGCAATTTCCTCTCGATTTTGATATTGTTACAATTTGAGATTTCGTAGTAAACCGTCTAGGAAATGAAGTGTTGTTAAGATTGAAATAAACAATTAATTTCCCCATAGGCGACAATGGTAGCCTTTTTTGAGATACCGACTTTAGAAAGTTGATTTTTTTTTAACGAAACCTTGCTAGAATCAAAGAAAAGTTATTAGGACAGTATTTTTTGGTCCAAAAAATATAGGTTCGCGTTGCTTTTCTTAGCGTATTTTGTACTTATCTCCCATGCCTATCAATTTTGCCCTTAAAACATACGTGTCTTGACCTAGTGTTGAAAAGTCATCTCGATCAGTGCCTTTATAGGGCTATGGAATGATTTTTATTTTGCCTTTTGTATAAAGCAGAGTGCACGAAGTCTCTAATAATAAAAAAAAAAAATAACGGGCGCACATTTCGACCAATCAGGATTAGCTATACTCTTAATTCTGAATACCATGTTATGCTCATAAAATGACTGCGCCCATAAAATCTAATGGTGTATTGTAACCGTGGCTTAATCCTGCTTTCTTTTCTTTTCTTTTTAGTTAAAAAGAGCTATTTGACATTAAACAAAAAGAGGAAAATTTCTCGACAAAAGAGTCTCACATTTGTAGAAGTTGACGCGTCAGTACCAATGTAAAAAAAAAAAACCTTGTCCAGGCCGAAAAAAAGTATGTTTCCGCTGAGGATTGAACTCAGGACCTTCCGCGTGTTAAGCGGATGTGATAACCACTACACCACGGAAACCATTAATGAGCTTTGCCTTATTCATTTATTTAGTAGTCAGCTGTCCGACTGATCATTGGCATATTGGTGTTTTTTTAATACTCATTTGCATTACTGTGATTGATTTTTTTTTAAGCATATTGTATTAAACATTTGAAGAGTCCGTCATGCAAACTTATAGGAAGCACTTCTAAAACCTACAAGAAGTACATGATACATTCTGAAATATGGAAGACTGGTGCAGTTTTCTTTTTTATCTTGCTTTCCCCATGTGTGTCAGTGGTTTCATTTTAACCTGTGTGTGCTAAAGTAATCTAAGCTGAGAGGCCCAAGTTAGACTTTGATGATATGCCTATTTGTATAGCGATTTTCACATGATATATAAACTGAAGTATAAATTCGATAATATTTGATAAGTATATTGTCCGGTTCTGTGGTGTAGTGGTTATCACGTCTGCTTTACACGCAGAAGGTCGCGAGTTCGAACCTCGCCAGAACCTGGTTTGTTTTTGCAAATGGGCACTCCATTACTTTTAATAACGAAAGAAATTGTTTGTGTAACTGTAATTGTTTGAAACCTAAAATTTGGCTAGATACAATAATTCAGAAATATTTGTTGGCACCCAAGGTCCTGCGGCAATCTATTGAAAAACCTATCATCTCCAAAACAGTATGGCAAATGTGAGGTCTATATAGCTTTTGGCAGATGACAGAATGGTTCAGAAACTGACATTTACCATTATCTAACGTGTTATATATCATACTGAATGGTTAAATTGTGCCAGTTGAAGAAAGAAAAAAAAAAAGAAAAAGAAAACAACCACAGCAATTGCTTTTAACGTGTTACAATTTATAGTTGCTGTATTGAGACCTTTTACAGTTTTAATGACAATCCGTGTAGCAAATGCTACCGTTTTCTCAAATTGTTAAACTGTTAAACTTCGGCGTCGAATCAAAAGAGGATAACTACATGCAATTATGCCGATAATATATCTAACTTAAACAAGTTGACAAATGATAGACGTACATTAAAAACAAAACAAATAGGGACCTATTCAAGTGCACCTTTCATGATGCACTTGCCTTAAATGCAATGAAACAATAACAGTCATTGCTGCCTGGGAATGATTGTTGGTTCCGTTTGATACATGTAATGACATATCTATTTGATGCAATTTCCTCTCGATTTTGATATTGTTACAATTTGAGATTTCGTAGTAAACCGTCTAGGAAATGAAGTGTTGTTAAGATTGAAATAAACAATTAATTTCCCCATAGGCGACAATGGTAGCCTTTTTTGAGATACCGACTTTAGAAAGTTGATTTTTTTTTAACGAAACCTTGCTAGAATCAAAGAAAAGTTATTAGGACAGTATTTTTTGGTCCAAAAAATATAGGTTCGCGTTGCTTTTCTTAGCGTATTTTGTACTTATCTCCCATGCCTATCAATTTTGCCCTTAAAACATACGTGTCTTGACCTAGTGTTGAAAAGTCATCTCGATCAGTGCCTTTATAGGGCTATGGAATGATTTTTATTTTGCCTTTTGTATAAAGCAGAGTGCACGAAGTCTCTAATAATAAAAAAAAAAAATAACGGGCGCACATTTCGACCAATCAGGATTAGCTATACTCTTAATTCTGAATACCATGTTATGCTCATAAAATGACTGCGCCCATAAAATCTAATGGTGTATTGTAACCGTGGCTTAATCCTGCTTTCTTTTCTTTTCTTTTTAGTTAAAAAGAGCTATTTGACATTAAACAAAAAGAGGAAAATTTCTCGACAAAAGAGTCTCACATTTGTAGAAGTTGACGCGTCAGTACCAATGTAAAAAAAAAAAACCTTGTCCAGGCCGAAAAAAAGTATGTTTCCGCTGAGGATTGAACTCAGGACCTTCCGCGTGTTAAGCGGATGTGATAACCACTACACCACGGAAACCGTTAATGAGATTTGCCTTATTCATTTATTTAGTAGTCAGCTGTCCGACTGATCATTGGCATATTGGTGTTTTTTTAATACTCATTTGCATTACTGTGATTGATTTTTTTTTAAGCATATTGTATTAAACATTTGAAGAGTCCGTCATGCAAACTTATAGGAAGCACTTCTAAAACCTACAAGAAGTACATGATACATTCTGAAATATGGAAGACTGGTGCAGTTTTCTTTTTTATCTTGCTTTCCCCATGTGTGTCAGTGGTTTCATTTTAACCTGTGTGTGCTAAAGTAATCTAAGCTGAGAGGCCCAAGTTAGACTTTGATGATATGCCTATTTGTATAGCGATTTTCACATGATATATAAACTGAAGTATAAATTCGATAATATTTGATAAGTATATTGTCCGGTTCTGTGGTGTAGTGGTTATCACGTCTGCTTTACACGCAGAAGGTCGCGAGTTCGAACCTCGCCAGAACCTGGTTTGTTTTTGCAAATGGGCACTCCATTACTTTTAATAACGAAAGAAATTGTTTGTGTAACTGTAATTGTTTGAAACCTAAAATTTGGCTAGATACAATAATTCAGAAATATTTGTTGGCACCCAAGGTCCTGCGGCAATCTATTGAAAAACCTATCATCTCCAAAACAGTATGGCAAATGTGAGGTCTATATAGCTTTTGGCAGATGACAGAATGGTTCAGAAACTGACATTTACCATTATCTAACGTGTTATATATCATACTGAATGGTTAAATTGTGCCAGTTGAAGAAAGAAAAAAAAAAGAAAAAGAAAACAACCACAGCAATTGCTTTTAACGTGTTACAATTTATAGTTGCTGTATTGAGACCTTTTACAGTTTTAATGACAATCCGTGTAGCAAATGCTACCGTTTTCTCAAATTGTTAAACTGTTAAACTTCGGCGTCGAATCAAAAGAGGATAACTACATGCAATTATGCCGATAATATATCTAACTTAAACAAGTTGACAAATGATAGACGTACATTAAAAACAAAACAAATAGGGACCTATTCAAGTGCACCTTTCATGATGCACTTGCCTTAAATGCAATGAAACAATAACAGTCATTGCTGCCTGGGAATGATTGTTGGTTCCGTTTGATACATGTAATGACATATCTATTTGATGCAATTTCCTCTCGATTTTGATATTGTTACAATTTGAGATTTCGTAGTAAACCGTCTAGGAAATGAAGTGTTGTTAAGATTGAAATAAACAATTAATTTCCCCATAGGCGACAATGGTAGCCTTTTTTGAGATACCGACTTTAGAAAGTTGATTTTTTTTTAACGAAACCTTGCTAGAATCAAAGAAAAGTTATTAGGACAGTATTTTTTGGTCCAAAAAATATAGGTTCGCGTTGCTTTTCTTAGCGTATTTTGTACTTATCTCCCATGCCTATCAATTTTGCCCTTAAAACATACGTGTCTTGACCTAGTGTTGAAAAGTCATCTCGATCAGTGCCTTTATAGGGCTATGGAATGATTTTTATTTTGCCTTTTGTATAAAGCAGAGTGCACGAAGTCTCTAATAATAAAAAAAAAAAATAACGGGCGCACATTTCGACCAATCAGGATTAGCTATACTCTTAATTCTGAATACCATGTTATGCTCATAAAATGACTGCGCCCATAAAATCTAATGGTGTATTGTAACCGTGGCTTAATCCTGCTTTCTTTTCTTTTCTTTTTAGTTAAAAAGAGCTATTTGACATTAAACAAAAAGAGGAAAATTTCTCGACAAAAGAGTCTCACATTTGTAGAAGTTGACGCGTCAGTACCAATGTAAAAAAAAAAAACCTTGTCCAGGCCGAAAAAAAGTATGTTTCCGCTGAGGATTGAACTCAGGACCTTCCGCGTGTTAAGCGGATGTGATAACCACTACACCACGGAAACCGTTAATGAGATTTGCCTTATTCATTTATTTAGTAGTCAGCTGTCCGACTGATCATTGGCATATTGGTGTTTTTTTAATACTCATTTGCATTACTGTGATTGATTTTTTTTTAAGCATATTGTATTAAACATTTGAAGAGTCCGTCATGCAAACTTATAGGAAGCACTTCTAAAACCTACAAGAAGTACATGATACATTCTGAAATATGGAAGACTGGTGCAGTTTTCTTTTTTATCTTGCTTTCCCCATGTGTGTCAGTGGTTTCATTTTAACCTGTGTGTGCTAAAGTAATCTAAGCTGAGAGGCCCAAGTTAGACTTTGATGATATGCCTATTTGTATAGCGATTTTCACATGATATATAAACTGAAGTATAAATTCGATAATATTTGATAAGTATATTGTCCGGTTCTGTGGTGTAGTGGTTATCACGTCTGCTTTACACGCAGAAGGTCGCGAGTTCGAACCTCGCCAGAACCTGGTTTGTTTTTGCAAATGGGCACTCCATTACTTTTAATAACGAAAGAAATTGTTTGTGTAACTGTAATTGTTTGAAACCTAAAATTTGGCTAGATACAATAATTCAGAAATATTTGTTGGCACCCAAGGTCCTGCGGCAATCTATTGAAAAACCTATCATCTCCAAAACAGTATGGCAAATGTGAGGTCTATATAGCTTTTGGCAGATGACAGAATGGTTCAGAAACTGACATTTACCATTATCTAACGTGTTATATATCATACTGAATGGTTAAATTGTGCCAGTTGAAGAAAGAAAAAAAAAAGAAAAAGAAAACAACCACAGCAATTGCTTTTAACGTGTTACAATTTATAGTTGCTGTATTGAGACCTTTTACAGTTTTAATGACAATCCGTGTAGCAAATGCTACCGTTTTCTCAAATTGTTAAACTGTTAAACTTCGGCGTCGAATCAAAAGAGGATAACTACATGCAATTATGCCGATAATATATCTAACTTAAACAAGTTGACAAATGATAGACGTACATTAAAAACAAAACAAATAGGGACCTATTCAAGTGCACCTTTCATGATGCACTTGCCTTAAATGCAATGAAACAATAACAGTCATTGCTGCCTGGGAATGATTGTTGGTTCCGTTTGATACATGTAATGACATATCTATTTGATGCAATTTCCTCTCGATTTTGATATTGTTACAATTTGAGATTTCGTAGTAAACCGTCTAGGAAATGAAGTGTTGTTAAGATTGAAATAAACAATTAATTTCCCCATAGGCGACAATGGTAGCCTTTTTTGAGATACCGACTTTAGAAAGTTGATTTTTTTTTAACGAAACCTTGCTAGAATCAAAGAAAAGTTATTAGGACAGTATTTTTTGGTCCAAAAAATATAGGTTCGCGTTGCTTTTCTTAGCGTATTTTGTACTTATCTCCCATGCCTATCAATTTTGCCCTTAAAACATACGTGTCTTGACCTAGTGTTGAAAAGTCATCTCGATCAGTGCCTTTATAGGGCTATGGAATGATTTTTATTTTGCCTTTTGTATAAAGCAGAGTGCACGAAGTCTCTAATAATAAAAAAAAAAAAAAACGGGCGCACATTTCGACCAATCAGGATTAGCTATACTCTTAATTCTGAATACCATGTTATGCTCATAAAATGACTGCGCCCATAAAATCTAATGGTGTATTGTAACCGTGGCTTAATCCTGCTTTCTTTTCTTTTCTTTTTAGTTAAAAAGAGCTATTTGACATTAAACAAAAAGAGGAAAATTTCTCGACAAAAGAGTCTCACATTTGTAGAAGTTGACGCGTCAGTACCAATGTAAAAAAAAAAAACCTTGTCCAGGCCGAAAAAAAGTATGTTTCCGCTGAGGATTGAACTCAGGACCTTCCGCGTGTTAAGCGGATGTGATAACCACTACACCACGGAAACCGTTAATGAGATTTGCCTTATTCATTTATTTAGTAGTCAGCTGTCCGACTGATCATTGGCATATTGGTGTTTTTTTAATACTCATTTGCATTACTGTGATTGATTTTTTTTTAAGCATATTGTATTAAACATTTGAAGAGTCCGTCATGCAAACTTATAGGAAGCACTTCTAAAACCTACAAGAAGTACATGATACATTCTGAAATATGGAAGACTGGTGCAGTTTTCTTTTTTATCTTGCTTTCCCCATGTGTGTCAGTGGTTTCATTTTAACCTGTGTGTGCTAAAGTAATCTAAGCTGAGAGGCCCAAGTTAGACTTTGATGATATGCCTATTTGTATAGCGATTTTCACATGATATATAAACTGAAGTATAAATTCGATAATATTTGATAAGTATATTGTCCGGTTCTGTGGTGTAGTGGTTATCACGTCTGCTTTACACGCAGAAGGTCGCGAGTTCGAACCTCGCCAGAACCTGGTTTGTTTTTGCAAATGGGCACTCCATTACTTTTAATAACGAAAGAAATTGTTTGTGTAACTGTAATTGTTTGAAACCTAAAATTTGGCTAGATACAATAATTCAGAAATATTTGTTGGCACCCAAGGTCCTGCGGCAATCTATTGAAAAACCTATCATCTCCAAAACAGTATGGCAAATGTGAGGTCTATATAGCTTTTGGCAGATGACAGAATGGTTCAGAAACTGACATTTACCATTATCTAACGTGTTATATATCATACTGAATGGTTAAATTGTGCCAGTTGAAGAAAGAAAAAAAAAAGAAAAAGAAAACAACCACAGCAATTGCTTTTAACGTGTTACAATTTATAGTTGCTGTATTGAGACCTTTTACAGTTTTAATGACAATCCGTGTAGCAAATGCTACCGTTTTCTCAAATTGTTAAACTGTTAAACTTCGGCGTCGAATCAAAAGAGGATAACTACATGCAATTATGCCGATAATATATCTAACTTAAACAAGTTGACAAATGATAGACGTACATTAAAAACAAAACAAATAGGGACCTATTCAAGTGCACCTTTCATGATGCACTTGCCTTAAATGCAATGAAACAATAACAGTCATTGCTGCCTGGGAATGATTGTTGGTTCCGTTTGATACATGTAATGACATATCTATTTGATGCAATTTCCTCTCGATTTTGATATTGTTACAATTTGAGATTTCGTAGTAAACCGTCTAGGAAATGAAGTGTTGTTAAGATTGAAATAAACAATTAATTTCCCCATAGGCGACAATGGTAGCCTTTTTTGAGATACCGACTTTAGAAAGTTGATTTTTTTTTAACGAAACCTTGCTAGAATCAAAGAAAAGTTATTAGGACAGTATTTTTTGGTCCAAAAAATATAGGTTCGCGTTGCTTTTCTTAGCGTATTTTGTACTTATCTCCCATGCCTATCAATTTTGCCCTTAAAACATACGTGTCTTGACCTAGTGTTGAAAAGTCATCTCGATCAGTGCCTTTATAGGGCTATGGAATGATTTTTATTTTGCCTTTTGTATAAAGCAGAGTGCACGAAGTCTCTAATAATAAAAAAAAAAAATAACGGGCGCACATTTCGACCAATCAGGATTAGCTATACTCTTAATTCTGAATACCATGTTATGCTCATAAAATGACTGCGCCCATAAAATCTAATGGTGTATTGTAACCGTGGCTTAATCCTGCTTTCTTTTCTTTTCTTTTTAGTTAAAAAGAGCTATTTGACATTAAACAAAAAGAGGAAAATTTCTCGACAAAAGAGTCTCACATTTGTAGAAGTTGACGCGTCAGTACCAATGTAAAAAAAAAAAAACCTTGTCCAGGCCGAAAAAAAGTATGTTTCCGCTGAGGATTGAACTCAGGACCTTCCGCGTGTTAAGCGGATGTGATAACCACTACACCACGGAAACCATTAATGAGATTTGCCTTATTCATTTATTTAGTAGTCAGCTGTCCGACTGATCATTGGCATATTGGTGTTTTTTTAATACTCATTTGCATTACTGTGATTGATTTTTTTTTAAGCATATTGTATTAAACATTTGAAGAGTCCGTCATGCAAACTTATAGGAAGCACTTCTAAAACCTACAAGAAGTACATGATACATTCTGAAATATGGAAGACTGGTGCAGTTTTCTTTTTTATCTTGCTTTCCCCATGTGTGTCAGTGGTTTCATTTTAACCTGTGTGTGCTAAAGTAATCTAAGCTGAGAGGCCCAAGTTAGACTTTGATGATATGCCTATTTGTATAGCGATTTTCACATGATATATAAACTGAAGTATAAATTCGATAATATTTGATAAGTATATTGTCCGGTTCTGTGGTGTAGTGGTTATCACGTCTGCTTTACACGCAGAAGGTCGCGAGTTCGAACCTCGCCAGAACCTGGTTTGTTTTTGCAAATGGGCACTCCATTACTTTTAATAACGAAAGAAATTGTTTGTGTAACTGTAATTGTTTGAAACCTAAAATTTGGCTAGATACAATAATTCAGAAATATTTGTTGGCACCCAAGGTCCTGCGGCAATCTATTGAAAAACCTATCATCTCCAAAACAGTATGGCAAATGTGAGGTCTATATAGCTTTTGGCAGATGACAGAATGGTTCAGAAACTGACATTTACCATTATCTAACGTGTTATATATCATACTGAATGGTTAAATTGTGCCAGTTGAAGAAAGAAAAAAAAAAGAAAAAGAAAACAACCACAGCAATTGCTTTTAACGTGTTACAATTTATAGTTGCTGTATTGAGACCTTTTACAGTTTTAATGACAATCCGTGTAGCAAATGCTACCGTTTTCTCAAATTGTTAAACTGTTAAACTTCGGCGTCGAATCAAAAGAGGATAACTACATGCAATTATGCCGATAATATATCTAACTTAAACAAGTTGACAAATGATAGACGTACATTAAAAACAAAACAAATAGGGACCTATTCAAGTGCACCTTTCATGATGCACTTGCCTTAAATGCAATGAAACAATAACAGTCATTGCTGCCTGGGAATGATTGTTGGTTCCGTTTGATACATGTAATGACATATCTATTTGATGCAATTTCCTCTCGATTTTGATATTGTTACAATTTGAGATTTCGTAGTAAACCGTCTAGGAAATGAAGTGTTGTTAAGATTGAAATAAACAATTAATTTCCCCATAGGCGACAATGGTAGCCTTTTTTGAGATACCGACTTTAGAAAGTTGATTTTTTTTTAACGAAACCTTGCTAGAATCAAAGAAAAGTTATTAGGACAGTATTTTTTGGTCCAAAAAATATAGGTTCGCGTTGCTTTTCTTAGCGTATTTTGTACTTATCTCCCATGCCTATCAATTTTGCCCTTAAAACATACGTGTCTTGACCTAGTGTTGAAAAGTCATCTCGATCAGTGCCTTTATAGGGCTATGGAATGATTTTTATTTTGCCTTTTGTATAAAGCAGAGTGCACGAAGTCTCTAATAATAAAAAAAAAAAATAACGGGCGCACATTTCGACCAATCAGGATTAGCTATACTCTTAATTCTGAATACCATGTTATGCTCATAAAATGACTGCGCCCATAAAATCTAATGGTGTATTGTAACCGTGGCTTAATCCTGCTTTCTTTTCTTTTCTTTTTAGTTAAAAAGAGCTATTTGACATTAAACAAAAAGAGGAAAATTTCTCGACAAAAGAGTCTCACATTTGTAGAAGTTGACGCGTCAGTACCAATGTAAAAAAAAAAAACCTTGTCCAGGCCGAAAAAAAGTATGTTTCCGCTGAGGATTGAACTCAGGACCTTCCGCGTGTTAAGCGGATGTGATAACCACTACACCACGGAAACCATTAATGAGATTTGCCTTATTCATTTATTTAGTAGTCAGCTGTCCGACTGATCATTGGCATATTGGTGTTTTTTTAATACTCATTTGCATTACTGTGATTGATTTTTTTTTAAGCATATTGTATTAAACATTTGAAGAGTCCGTCATGCAAACTTATAGGAAGCACTTCTAAAACCTAAAAGAAGTACTGGCCTTATATTGTATACATCTTAAATGCTGTCAAGGGAATGGTTCAAATGCATAATTAGATATTTGAACTTGATACTTTATTTTCTTTGAAACTAGGACGGCAAATAAATATTTCAAAATTAGCAAGTCAAAGTTTGCCATACAGTTGAAAACAAGTTGCCATACAGTAAATTTGTCAACACGAGCAAGTTGCCGTACCCTAGACTTTAATTATTTTTTATGGTCTATATTCTTTTAAAAACATCTTTTTGACAACAAATTTCAGTAAATATGATGCCACACTATAATAATCTAAAAACGTGTCTGGAAAAATAATAAATCAAATCAAATCAAATATTTTATTGTCATGTAAACTTTATAGTTTGTGACCAACATATATTATTACAATAAACACAATAAACATATATACATACATATTAAACATACAAAATATCAACAGCATTAAAATGTATAACAACAAACAAGTTGTTAAGAGTCCCCTGCCCTCAGTTCTAATGACTTTTTCAAGAAGGATCCTAACTTATTTGTTTGTAAAGGCGATGATGGATTTAGTAAATAATGATTTTTTTCTTCTTCATTTAAATTATTAAAGTTATTATTTTCTGTACATATGTGATGAAAAAATTCATTTCTTAGAGTTTTATTATACTCACAATATAGTAAAAAATGTTTCTCATCCTCTAGTATTTTACATTTATGGCAAAGACGTTCCTCTCTTGGGATTTTAAAATATCTCCCCTTTTCAATCAAGAGGGAGTGATCACTTATTCTAAATTTAGTGATTAATCTCCTTATCTGAAAATTAGATGTATTTAGATAATATTCTAGTTTGTAATCTTTTTTAAGTTTTTTATAGAGAAAAAATTTACTTTTATCATCGATGTTTTGAAATTTATTTTGAATTAAATCTTCATATCTATTTTTCATTTTTAACTTTATATCGTTTTTTATTTTATTTACATCTTTTATGTCCTTACAAGTAGAAAGAATATTAAGGTCAACGTTAGTCTCTTTGACAATATTTTTAGCATATGTATGAAAAACAGTTCAATATCTTGACAATGGGGCGACAGAGGACGATCGACCTCAAAATTTTCCGGTTTCAAATTGGAGTATAGAAGAATTTTATTAATGTTTTTATCATATCTCTTATAATATTAATTTAATTTTGTCGAGTTTTCATTATGTTTGAACATGTTTGTTTTGTCAATGTATTTGCCATAACAAAAATTGGTTTTTGTATGTTTTGCAAATAAAGAATTATGATATATTAATCTAATCAAGAACCCATAAAGGGCATGATTTTACAACACAATATGATTGGAAAAAGCAAAACAGAAAACTAATACCATACTATAACGTTATAGACAGGATCAGAGCTAACACAACATGTGTTTTACATAACTATTATATTAAATCTTATAACAATAAAATATTATATAATTTCATAAAATAAAATCTTGTCTTAATTTTGTACTTATCGGCCTTTATACTTTAAAGAATTATATATCAGAAAACCATTTCTTAACCCAATGAGTGGAAAAGTTTTAAATTGGATGAATTCTTAACTTGTTTACCTTTTTTTTTCTATTTCTCTCCGCTTCGTTAGTACCAAATTTCCGGTGGCGATGATACACAGTGATTGGTAAGTGCTGTTGTGTATTCTATTTATAGATGTATATTTATACTATCAAGCGAGATGCTCCGTTATCGACCTTGTAAAGTCATTCTTCAGGTATGTACTCAATGATTTGAAATAAATGTCTAGAGACAGCTCTTTAGGTATTTTAAAAATAGCCGATAATCCTTGTTTTTTTATAACTGCCATAGCCTTATTCACTGTATGATTGGTATGTCCATTCTTTGCTAGCCGAATGTTAAAATAGTATCAGACACATACATATACATGATATAGGATCATACAGGATCAGAATATAAACGGGTTTAATTTAAAACTATATCTACTATTAGTCAGGCGTTAAATGAAGGGGAGGACAGGGGGTACCCTTCTCCCTTCTCCCACCCCTCTTCTCCTTTCTCCTACCCCGTTCTTCTTTCTCCCATTAGAATAAAACATCTCCTTTTGAGATATTTTTTCTTGAAATATTAGATCATTTTTTAAAAGGAGAGATATTTTATTTTACTCCTTTCTCCAACTTTTTCTCCTTTCTCCCAGCCTTCCTCTCCTTTCTCCTACCCCCTTTCTCCCTGTCTTCCTTACCCCTGTCCTCCCCCTCTTAAATTAGTCCAACCTACATTTGTCATCACAAATCTCAGTCGCGAATACGGCTCTAACTTTCTCAAAAGAAAGAATGTGATACATTTAAAGAGAGATGAGGGGGAGGACAGGGGGAGGACAGGGGGTACCCTTCTCCCTTCTCCCACCCTCTTCTCCTTGCTCCTACCCCTCTTCTCCTTATTTTATTTTTTTTAATTTACCTGAAAAAAGAGAGATATTTTATTTTTTCATATTTTATTTTTTTCTCCAACTTTTCTCCTTTCTCCCATGCCAGCCTTCCTCTCCTTTCTCCTACCCCCTTTCTCCTTTCTCCCACCCTTTCCATCATAAGTGAATAAAGTGGGGCCCTACATCAAAAAGTCATTAGAACTGAGGCCAGGGGACACTGGACTATTAGCTTGAATTGAATGATATCAACTCGTCTAAACATCAACCCAACAATGTTAGATCTGTTGATTTGCTTTCGCAATTTTTTTGTTCTTCCCTCGCCGGGATTCGAACCCATGCTACTGAGATATCGTAACACCAAATCGCTTGCACTGTAGACCACACTAGACCATACGACCACCTGGGCTTCATTAAAATGAAGCTTTCGGTGGCCGGATGTTACCTTTCATATATGTTGTCGTAGAAGTTAGAAACAAAAAGTACAGGTTCCAGCCCGGCGGCGCCGGGGAGGAAGTTACGAATCAAAATGAAATCTACTCTAACATCGTAAGGTTGATTTTCTAGGCACTTTATATATATAGCCTACATATATATGTGTGAATTATAGTTATATTGTTTACTTATGTTGTATGTCACAAACTTAATGTTTAAAGTTTATACGTAATAAATATTTGAATTGAATTGAACTGAGTATAATAACTCTATTTATCATATGTTTAGTAGTAAATACATAGAGAATAATACATGGCAAAATCCGTATCATATGTCGTATCATCCAGAGACATCAATATCAGCCCAAGGGCCTTTAGGCCCGAGGGATGATGTTGGTCGAGGGTGATACGGCATGTGATACGGATTTTGCCATGTATTATATGCTTTATCATATTTTTCAACAGAAGAGTATTATATTATATGAACTGTTTTCTGATCCATAGCACTGGGTTACTTTAAGTTCTACTTTTGTCTTGTTTCATATGCCTTAAAAGAACTTCTCAATTACTTATCCGAAGCACCTGGGTTTAAAAACCTTACAATTTGCGTGCTGTTATTTTAAAAATATTTTGTTTATTATTGTATTTATTTGTGTGTTTTGTATTTTTTATAGTTGTATTTAGTGTGCCAAAAAATATGAAAACTTGACGTTCGTGACGTCACATACAATATGAAAACCTGACGTTCGTGACGTCACATACCAAAAAATGACGTCATTCAAAAAATTGACCTATTTTGAGGAAAATTTTTCTTAAGCCAAAAAAACAAAACTGACTTTATGTAAAAAAAAAAAAAAGAAAAAAAAGTAGGGGTGTGATAAAGGGTAGGGATGTGATAAAGGGTATGCGATAAAGGGTAAGGGTGTGATAAAGGGTATGCGATAAAGGGTGCGCATCAAAGTTGCGCGATATGGATTAAACAGCAGGCTATTTATCACATATGCAAAACTACTGTATTTACTACTAAACATATGATAAAATAGTTTTGCCGAAAAAGTTTGCAAGTTTCGTCAATTTTTCACGTCGTCTGCGTCAGCGTCGTCCGAAGACGGATAATAACTTAAGGGAGCTACCATTTGATTTTTATGGGGGGGGGGCTAGGATGAAAAATGTTGTCCTGCATTTTTTTTTAGTTGTAATCTCTGTCCTGCCTTTTTATTTCAGTTTCACTCTATTCGGTCCTGCCTTTTTTTTTATTAGTTTATCCTGACTTTTTTTACCAAAATTGTCATCCTGCCTGTTTTTTTTGCAAAGTGTCTCATCCTGCCTTTTTTTTTACTCAAAACTCCTGTCCTGCCTATTTTTTTCAAATTTCATCCTAGCCCCCCCACCCCCCATAAAAATCAAATGGTAGCTCCCTAAGTATAAGTAAATAGAAATCAATAATATTTTAACACAAGGTTTATAACCACTAAAGGAAGGATGTGATTGATTTTAGGGGTTTTGGTCCTAACAGTTTAGGAATAAGGGACCAAAAGGGTCCAAAATTAAACTTTGTTGGATTTCATCAAAAATTAAATAATTGGTTTTTTTTTTGATATATCGAATCTAACTGTGTAGTTAGAATCTTAATTTTTGGTCCTGTTTTCAAATTGGTCTACATTAAGGTGCAAAGGGTCCAAAATTAAACTTAGTTTGATTTTAACAAAAGTTGAATTCTTGGGGTTGTTTGATATGCTGAATCTGAACATGTACTTAGATTTTTGATTATGGGCCCAGTTTTCAAGTTGGTCCAAATCGGGGTCCAAAATTAAACTTTGTTTGATTTCAACAAAAATAGAATTTATGGGGTTCTTTGATATGCTGAATCTAACTATGTTTTTAGATTTTTGATATTTAGACCCTGTTATCAAATTGGTCCAAATTGAGGTCTAAAGGGTCGAAAATTGAACTTTATTTAATTTCATCAAAAATTGAATTCTTGTTTATGAAGTTGAAGTCCGAACAACTTGAAACTTAGTACACATGTTCCCTATGATATGATATTTCTAACTTTAATGCCAAATGAGAGTTTTTATCCCAATTTCACGGTCCACTGAACATAGAAAATGATAGTGCGAGTGAGGCATCCATGTACTATGGACACATTCTTGTTTCTCTTGAAGTTGCTCTTACTTGACCGAGTAACAGGATGTCCTACCACAGAAAATCTAACCAGTCGAACAAATATAAACTCTAGAGTCATAAGTCGGTAAAGCGAAAATAGTCTAATTATGACGAAAACCCAAATTTGGCAGACATGATCCTACAACAACCACTGAATTTTAGGCCTTAATTGATACAGGAACACAAAGAATATGACTGGGTTTTTAAAAGTTTAAAAGCTGAAACATTCCCCTAATCTGGGACAGGCGTGTAACATCACAACATAAGACCTGAGTGTGAAAACCAGTTTTGAATAACTCACCTTGGTCTAAGTGCTAATCAAACAAAGGACACTTTCCAACATTGTAGACTAGAAAAGACTTCATGACAAAAAATTCCATTTTGTTGATCTTGTATTACTGACCTTTGAGTCTGTTTAGTTTCACTCTATCTTCTTTAGTTTTGCTCAAAACCCGGGGGTGAAACAAATTCTCGGGTTACGCCAATCACTCTTATGAAAAGTGACAGTATACTAACTATATATCCAAATTTGACTTTTTAATAGATCTTGCTGATCATTTTTATACGACCGCAAAAAAATTTAAGGTCATATATTGCTATCACGTCGTCGCGGTCGTCGTCGTCGTCGCGGTCGTCGTCGTCGTCCGAAAAAATTTAGTTTCCGGACAACAACTTTGGAACTTTGGATCTCTATGAAATTTATACAATAACTGGTGACTAAGAATGATTCGATTTTTTTTTATTTTAAAATGCGGTAAATATTTTTGATTGCTCTGAAATTGTACCACATGTACAAGGTTCAATACTATAAGTAGAAGATTGGGATTTATTTTGGGAGTAATTGCCCAAACCGTTCAGGAATTGGAGACCAAATGGTACTAAACAAGCATGACTGTTTCTAGTTTCCTGACAATAACTTATGTTTAACTGTATGGATCTCTCTGAAATGGTACCACAAGGTTCCATATAACAAAGGAAAGGCTGGGATTGAGTGTGGGGTTAATTTTCCCGAACATGTAGGAATAAGGGGCAAAAAGGGGCATTTTTCTAGTTTACGGACAATAACTTGTGTGTAAGTGTATGAATGTCTCTGAAATTATACTACATGGTGTTTTACTACAAAGGAAAGGATGGAATTGATTTTTGGGGTTCTTGCTCCAAGGGGGTTTCAATAATTTGGGGCCAAAAAAGGGGCCAAAATAAGCATTTTTGTAGTTTCAAGTCAATAACTTGTGTTACAGTGAATAAATCTCTCTGAAGTTATACCACAAGTTTCCATACTACAAAGGGATGATTATGAGGGCTTATGGCTCAAATCATTTAGCCATTAGGGGCAAAAAGGGGAAAAACAAGTTTTTTCTGGTTAAAGGACAATTCAGACAATTTAAAAGCAGAAAAAGGGAGGTAATCCAAATCCATTTTAAGAATACTGTTATATATATGTTTGATTACCTCCCTTATACTGCTTGAAAATTAGGTATTTAGAAATGATGTCTTAAGATTATTAGCTGTAAAAAAATATTAGAAGTTAGTATTCATTAATATTATTTTAACCATGACTGTATGTCATTTTATATTTTAATATTTTATGATGTATTAAAATGAGTAATAAATAAAGGCAACAGTACGGTAGTATACCGCTGTTCAAACTCATAAATCCATGGACAAAAAACAAAATCGGGGTAACAAACCAAAACTGAGGGAAACGCATAAATATAAGAGGAGAACAACGACACAACATTACAATGTAACTAACACACACAGAAACGGACCAAGCATCAGACAAAATCCCACGAGAATAACAAATATAACATCAAAACCAAATACATGAATTTGGGATAGACAAGTACCGTGACACGTCTTATCCCAATGTCAAATTACACTCAAAAATAAGAGAAAACAAACGACGCAACGTTAAATTGTAACACACACAAAAACGAACTATAATATAACAATGGCCATATTCCTGACTTAGTACAGGACATTTTTTAAGGAAAAAATGGTGGGTTGAACCTGGTTTTGTGGCATGCCAAACCTCGCGCTTTAATGGCAATGTTAAATATAACATAGAAATGACAACATAATATTACAGGACTACAATACAAATAAATAGGAAAACGTATTAGACAAAGAAACACATGATTAATGAATAACAAAAAGCATCAGGTTTAAAATTTAATACGCCAAAAACGCGCCTCGTCCACACAAGACTCACCAGTGACGCCCAGATATAAAAGATCGAAAGCGAAAAAAAAGGTACAAAGTTGTACAGCACTGAAGATCAAAAGTTGAAAAAGGTTGTGTCAAATACCGCTAAGTTTTTATGCTAGGGATAAGAACATCCTTATTATTTAGAACAATTAATGCTATTGCAAACAGTAAATTTTATCAAATGAATATAACAGATATACATAATGAAACTGAAGTATTAACTCATTACATAAAACAAACACGAATACATAATGAATGACAAACACAGAATAGACACACCCGACTCAGTCCAGGCCTCAACGTAGTTATTGTTTCATACTTCATTGAAAATTTGAGTTGAGATTATTTTTTGGAATAAGGGAAAGGGGAGGTGAAAAAAATTGGGGGAGGGGGTAAATAAGAATTGGGGGGGGGGGGGGGGGTACAATTTTTCTCATTTCAGATTTCAGAAAATATTCTACAAATGTTTGTGTTTGAGGGATTAATATTCAACAGCATAGTGAATAGCTCAAAAGCAAAATAAAAATTAAGTTTTTAAGACCACATTCATTCTGTGTCAGAAACCTATGCTGTGTCAACTATTTAATCCCAATCCAAATTCAGAGCTGTATCAAGCTTGGATGTTGTGTCCATACTTGCCCCTTACAGCCAAGGGTTCGGCCTCTGCGGTCGTATAAAGCTGCGCCCTGTGGACATCTGGTTATATGCTTTAACAGAAGAAGTTTGCTATTTTGACATGTTATCTTATTGTCATATATTTCATTAAAGCTTTGCTGAAATTCATAGTTATAGTATTTTTACTGAAATATTACAGTCTCTGTTTTTAGCTCACCTTGCCTGAAGGGCCAAGTGAGCTTTTCTCATCACTTGGCGTCCGGCGTCCGTCGTCGTCCGTCGTCGTCCCGCGTTAATTTACAAAAATCTTCTCTGAAACTACTGGGCCAAATTAAACCAAACTTGGCCACAATCATCATTGGAGTATCTAGTTTAAAAAATGTGTCCAGTGACCCAGCTAACCAACCAAGATGGCCGCCTTGGCTAAAAATAGAACATAGGGGTAAAATGCAGTTTTTGGCTTATTACTCAAAAAACCAAAGCATTAAGAGAAATCTGACATGGATAAAATTGTTTATCAGGTCAAGATCTATCTGCCCTGAAATTTTCAGATGAATCAGACAACCCGTTGTTTGGTTGCTGCCCCTGAATTGGTAATTTTAAGGAAATTTTGCTGTTTTTGGTTATTATCTTGAATATCATTATAGATAGAGATAAACTGTAAACAGCAATAATGTTCAGCAAAGTAAGATTTACAAATAAGTCAACGTGACCGAAATGATAGGTTGACCCCTTTAGGAGTTATTCCCCTTTATAGTCAATTTTTAACCATTTTTAGTAAATCTTAGTTATCTTTTACAAAAATCTTATCCTCTGAAACTACTTGGCCAAATTTATCCAAACTTGGCCACAATCATCTTTGGGGTATATAGTTTAACAAATGTGTCCGGTGACCAGGCCATGGAATCAAGATGGCCGCCACGGCTAAAAATAGAACATAGGGGTAAAATGTAGTTTTTGGCTTATAACTCAAAAACCAAAGCATTTAGAGCAAATCTGACATGTAGTAAAATTGTTTATACGACACGTCAGGTCAAAATATATTTGCCCTGAAATTTTCAGATGAATCCGACAACCCGTTGTTGGGTTGCTGCCCCTGAATTGGTAATTTTAGGGAAATTTGCTGTTTTTGGTTATTATCTTGAATATTATTATAGATAGAGATAAACTGTAAACAGCAATAATGTACAGCAAAGTAAGCCCTAAAAATAAATCAACATGACCAAAATGGTCAATTGACCCCGTAAGGAGTTATTGTCCTTTATAGTCAATTTTTAACAATTTTCATAAAATTTGTAAATTTTTATTAACATTTTCCACTGAAACGACTTGGCCAAGTTCATTATAGATAGAGATAATTGTAAGCAGCAAGACTGTTAAGTAAAGTAAGATGTACAAACACATCACCATCACCAATACACAATTTTGTCATGAATCCATCTGCTCCCTCTGTTTAATATTCACATAGACCAAGGTGAGCGACACAGGCTCTTTAGAGCCTCTAGTTTTGTTTGTAGTTTCATCTTTGGGTTTGCTTATAATATTATCGGACCTATGCTAATATGATTTACATATGAGTATCATGAGTATATACCTTGATTGGGAATTGACTTTGAAAGTAAATCAGATGAGTTTTCACTCAAAAAAGTCGGTCTTTATACAAAAGTGATCTTCCTAATTCTGATTTTGAGGCAATATTACTAGCACATTTCTTTACTCCAAGTGTTTTACAAAACTCATTGCGAATTTCTTCAGGAAGACTCTTATCTATATAACTGAGTTTATCCAAAGGAGATTTTTTTTTATTTGGCTCTAGCATTATAATATAATTTGTACACATCCATGTACTACTACCATATTTCACAGTTATATGTATAAGAATAGGACGAGCCTAAGAATCAAATAAATGAACAGACATATTTGCAGGTAAATCGTTCAGACCACTTGTATATCTTTTGACAGAGTACATAACTTTAAGAGCTTTTTTCGAAAGGGCTTCTGCAGATTTATAAAAATATAAGTTGGAGTCGTGAAAAACTTGATTTGTATAATTAGGTCTTTCCACTTTTCTGTGGAAAGACCTATTGTATTTGTTCTGATTATTATTATTTTTTTTTTTTTTTCTTCCGCCAAATTTTGTTCTTGCGATAAATGTTTGTTTCGCAATATGTCCCTTAGATATTTCTCATATGGTATAGTACAGTTTATGCGCTTTTAAATTTCACCCTGCTAAGGCGAACCATTTTCTTTGTAAGAGTTATCTCCCCTTTCACTGTTTATCATCAGAGTGCATCTCCTCCGTAACCGTAGAAAAATGCGACAAATTTATTTTATAAAATTGCTCGTTATATCCTTCGCATGATTTGTCCTATTTTAACTGAAGCGATATGAACACTCCATATGAGAGTTATTCCCCCTTTTGCATTTGATATTAGTAATATGCATTTCTAACTGGTAAACCATAGGTAATAGAGACCTAGGGTCTTTTGATTTAAGGTCCTTGGTCTAAAAAAATGAAAATTAGGTCAAGGTCAAAGGTCAAGGTCATATTATAAATTTTGATTTTGGCTTATTTTCACTTTTCTTCAAAAACCGTATAACATATCGACATGTTATTTTTACTAAATTGTTAGTTACGACATGTCATAACTTATAAATTTTGGTTGAAAGGGTGCGTAAACAATAAATGGGAGTTTTCGCCCATCTTATATTTAGAATTATGCATAAAGTGATATAACTCATTATCCATACATATTATAAGACCTTGCATCTTTTGATTTGAGGTCCTTGGTTTGTGACCTTGAAAATGAGCTCAAAGTCATTGGTTAATAGGACGTTCTAGATTTTGACCTTTGCTTTAAATTCATATTTATACATCATAAAGCCATAGGAAGTGACATTTTAGACTGATTTTTAATATTTTTATATCAAAATAGATCTTTACCGGTGGAAAGACCTTCAATTGTTCTCTGAACAATTGGCTTTTAATTCTGTATTTAATTTGATTTAGGGACAATAAAATTATTCGATGATGAAAGTCGGAGTATTGTAAGATTGTTTACTAATTATAGGCACAATATTAAGATTGGATAAATATGTTGGTGCCAGTTCATGTTTTGATTTATACATTAATAATGACTTGTGGTAAAGTATTCTCTTAGTAATGGGAATAATTCCAGTATCCATAAATAGTTCAATAGATGGTTTACGAATATCGTGTTCGTTTAAAATAATTCTAGCTGCCTTTTTTTCAATTTTAGTAAACTGTCAACTAAAATCTTGTTTCAGTTTCCCCATACTGAACAACAGTAATCCAAATATGGAAGAATATACGCATTGTAAAATAGAATTCGTGCATTATGATTCAAGTATTTCTTGATTCTTTTTAATAAACCTAATGAAGAATTAACTTTTTTGATTATATGATAAATTTGATCATACCAAGAAAGAGTGGCGTCAACAAAATAACAAGGACTTTTTCACAGTGACTTTCATTAATTGTTGGCCATTAAAGGATATATGACAGACATTTTTTTGTTTTTAACCGATTCATATTGTCTTAGTTTTTGACACATTAACTAACATTTTGTTTTCATCAACCCAATGACAAATATTTTATAATACAACATTGAGTGTCTGACTTGTATACCCTTTGTCTTTTCCAATTACAGAAATAGTGCTATTACCAGCAAAAAGATCAGTGGCATGATTAGGATTGCATAATGGTAAATCATTCATAAATTTAAAGAATAAAATAGGCCCTAAAATGGACCTTTGATGTACACCTGCTTTTAATGTAGATACATCTGAAAAAAGAATCATCCAATTACGAAGTAAATCAATGAATTGAATTATAAGAACATTTATATATTTGTAATTTTTGAAGGAGCAGTTTATGATTTAGAATATCAAAAGCTTTATACAGATCCAAAAATACTGCCCCTACTAAATTTCCTTCATCAACGGCTTTTAACCATTTATCTAACATAGAAGTCATATCAGTTTGACATGAATGGTTTGCACGAAAAAAACTGATGGCATGACATACAATAGATTATATTTGTTTAGAAAATTCATCAAATGAGTGTTTACGTGTCGCTCAAGGATCTTAGATAGTGAAAATGATAACTATCAACATAATATCAATGATAAGTAAAGAAGACGAGACATTTCAGTGTGTGCACGCTTGTTACTAAACGTTCTCTACTTTAAAAATAGCTTTGTGGACTTTTTTTTCGTTTTTTATAGATATTTGTTAGTCGCTGGCCTACTTCATCGCTGTGTGAATTTTTTTTATTATGTGTACGCTTTAATTGATTTGCCTCGCGCCTTTGTTTTAATAATTCATCTAACTCTTTCTCCCAAAAACTTTTATAATTTCGAACAGTTTTTGCCTTATCTCATAGCTGCATTTTCTACTTTTTCTTGTATTGAGTCAGTAATTTTGAAAAAATGGGCGATATCTTTTTTCGACAAAAATTAACTCAATTAAAAGCAGAAACAGACGTTTTCAGTCTTTTAAGTTTGTTATTTTTAATTATTACAGAGTAGAAGTGTTTGAATTACAAAACATCTGTTTCTTCTTGCTGGAGATAGATTATGGTTGGTTCCTTCCGCGCAATACGTTATGTGTTTCTAACAGTTCTAAAAATAGATATCCGCGTATTTTCACGAAATCCGGTCAATTATCAGTCAAAAGGGTAAGAAATGTGAGTAGAAAATTCTGCGGCAACATAACACCGGTATGACCTCTCAAGGTTATATCTGATGTAAACATTGTCTAAACCAGTGATATCTCTGAAAGGATAGTTGGAGAGGACATTAGTTTGACGCAAACTTTGCTGCTTTACATATTTTTTTTTAGAAATCCGCACCTGGAAATACAATTGAAAATCATAAAGTAGATTAATGTCTCTGATGTTTTCTTGACTTCTGATAATACCTTAAACAAGAAACATAAGTCCATATTAATATGAGAATTGGAGAAAAACAAACAAAACAAAACGAAAAATAACACACACAGAATTATTAAAAGAAACGAAATAGAAAAAAAAATTGAAACCGCTGACAGGTACCAAAGAAATGTGTCATTCATTTTCCAACATCCAAATCTTTGTCCTTGTTATAATCACTATAAAGATCTATCGACTAAACTTTACGCCACCACTTCTATCTTAATGAACAACTGATTGTCTCGGCAGGATTTGTTTTTTGTAACAGCAGTATGCATGCATTGCGCATTCAAATGTAAACTTCCAGAAAAGTAATAAATACAAATTCTGGAAACGTATTCTTTAAGTTTCTGGAAACGTAGTACAATACAGTTTTGGAATTTTGAAAAATTAGCGGAAACGCAATACGCCCCTTTATTGGAGACTAAAACTTAAAATTGGTTTTGAATACAGATGCACATTTTCGACAAGTTCGATATATAGCTTCTAGAATCTATGCACATAAGTTTAACTGCAAAACAATTATATTCTAATTACAGATTTGTATACCATGGATTAGAGGTGCAAGTATTGATAGAAAGTTATGTTACACGTCATTACGAAGTAAAACGTTCAGTTTAGAACCTTTCAGTAGATTTCCTATTCCTTCAAATGATTCTCTACCTGCAGACGTTCAGACAACATTTCAAGAGACTAAAAAAAAGGTATTTACAATAATTCAATAATCTTATAGAGAATGGTAAATTAATGTCAAATCAAAAAGTATTATATTGACTCGATGTAACTTCCACTAAATGTATACCTAATTAAACAAGTTAATTATAATATAATATTATAAAATGAAAACTAAAATATAATAATAACTTTACTTTGGTTGTTAGTTTCTGAAATATAATAATGACTTTACTTTGGTTGTTATTTTGTGTACGTTTTGTTTCCTTCTTAACCATGTTAACTGTGTACACTGGTTATTATTATGTATATGTAGCATATTTACCTGATGATATTTGGATATGGGTATTTCGTCAAATCTTAACCGTGTTGGGAGTAAATTTCAGGATAAAAACAATATATGTACATTGTCGGAAAATATATAATTTATATTTATTTAGAAACAGGACGAAGAGCGAGGCTTGTCGAGCTTTTCTCCTGTTTCGCAGCAAGTACAAATAAATTTACTCCCAACACCTGAAGCTTTAGTTTTTAAAATCTAAAGCATTCTTTCTAGAAAAAAAAATCGACATATTGTAAACGCGGACCGCGAAGAGGGCCCCACAAGGAACTGGTACGGAAAAAGAAATATCCACAATACCGCTTGCTCAACATGGAAGTGGTGTTACAGGAGGTGTTATTTGTTCAAGTACAAATAAAGCAGACATTAATTTGTGTACCTGTTATTTTTACAATACAAGGCGGATTGCAGGATAAAATAGAACATATTTTGATTAAGAGTTCAATTATAAATTTATGTAAAAAAACTTAATCATAAGCTTTTCTGACATGGGTCTGATCCCCTCAGTTACAAAGACTGCTTAATTAGGACTCCTATATATGACAAACAAGTTCAGGGATGGGGTTTAAAATGTGTTTAAGTTTATTAAATGCATCAAGATGTTGAAATGATGGTACATAGTCTTGTAGATAAGCAAAAAAAAATAGAACGCAATGATGTGTTAATGTCACAATACAAAAAGAAATGGAATTCGTCATCTAGAACTCCCCATTTTTTACATAATCTTTGTGCTCTTGGAATGTTTCTGTACTATGAGTGCCAATGAGTCAACTCTAAGTCTGTTTCTATTGTAATTTTTATCGACTTTCCTTTTAGATAAAGTAATATATTATCTGCTGAGATTCGATATGTGGTTTTAATTTTTGTCGAGAAAGCGAAACAAAGCAATCCTATATTTCTTTGGAGGCGTCAATATTAGGTTCAGTATGTGGGTTCAAGCTATCAGTAATATCAAAACTTTGTCAAACCTTCGTGAAATTTTACGGAAGGGTCAGACAGAAACCGTTTATGATCAAAAGAGTATCCAGCGCATAATGATGAAATATGTGTTTAATTTTCCTATATTTTCCGAATAACAGGAATTCCTTTTTGCAGTTAACAAGTATATATTAATAAAGTCTTGAGTTAACAAGTATAAAGTGGAGTTAACAAGTATAAAGTCTGGAGTTAAAGTTTTTTACACATCAATTAACTTCTCAAACCTTCATCGAATTTCATGAAACTTTGGTAGAAACTTTTATTGATATTGCATAGTTTAAAAAAAAAAAATCGTTCATTTTTTTTAAGTATTATACTGACAGATGGACTTAACTCAATGGGATGAACAGACGGTCTGGGATTTTTTTTTACGTGATATAATTATAAACTTTCATAGAATTTCATGAAAGTTCAAATTACTTTAATTTTATTGTACCTTTTAAACAATTAAAAAACGTGTTAAAATGTAATAATGAAAAGTGTGTTTCAGAGATATATAGTCCGAGATTACTCTGACGTCCAACGGCTGTTTTGCCAGACAAACTGGGGCCGTAGGACGTCAGAGCTCGTCCCATACCAAAAAGTGGATATTTTCCCACCCAAAATAGATGCGCTGCTTCGTCGCTTCTGATGCCGACTGACGGCGTTGGAATTATATAAATCGGGCATCAATCTGTTCATTTTTCATTTATCTCTTTATTTATGTAAGTTTCACCTACCTGCCAACCTTTATTTTTCCATACTTTAACAGTTTTCACAGTGACCCATCGATTTCGGCATTTTGCCTTTCTTTTTCAAAGATAATCATGTGACTACGAGAAAACAGTGATGATTTATGCAAATGACGATAATGTAACACCTCGTTCATTTACGATGCAAGTTATCTAAATGTCCGAAAGCTTCCGATTGTAACGTGGTCGGAACTAAATGCGTCATACCGATCTCCTGTAAAGGAGGTGAAAAATTGTGGTTGGCTACTAAATGTTAAACATCGATCTCCTACAAAGGAGGTGAAAAAATATAAATATTTGAATATTTTGAGTCTCGAGACCACGAACTCTCTCGTAACTTGACGTCCATTTGAAAGTGAAAGTCAAAATGCCGAAATCGATGGGTCACTGTAAAAACTGTTAAAATATGGAAAAATAAAGGTTCGCAGGTGGGTGAAACTTTTTTTTTTTTGAAAACATTTATGAAGAGATAAATGAAAAATGAATAGATTGATGCCCGATTTATATAATTCCAAGGCGGTCAGTCGGCATCAATAGCGACGAAGCAGCGCATCTATTTTGGGGGGGAAATATCCACTTTTTGATATGGGACGAGCTCTGACGTCCCACGGCCCCAGCTTGTCTGGCAAAACAGCCGTTGGACGTCAGAGTAATCTCGGACTAAGAGATATACTACATGTAACAAACTACTTTAGATAAACTTTCAAAATTAGATTCCTCATCCAAACTTTGTCTTTATGGGAAATTAAAAACTTATTGTCAGTCTTGAGGAACATTTAAATTGCAATAATTCATTCATGGGCAGTTACTTTCAAAATTTAGGCTTAGTGATCATTTTCTGGGCATTGAAATCTCCAGACCGACTTGTCCAATAATCACCATTAAAGCGTTTGACAGATAATCATGATTGTTTTGCTTTTTATTAAACGCTAAGGTAACATAGATGTTGATTTTTTAATATTAATAAATGATTTTGTTAATATTAAAAAATCGGCGTATTATTAATTATAAATATTAACAAATGATTAATTAATATTAAAAAATCAAACTGAATATTTAATATTAAAAAATGATTTTTTTAATATTAATAAATGATTTTTAATATTAATAAATGATTTTTTAATATTAAATATTCATTTATTAATATTAAAAAATCGGCGTATTATTTAATATTAAAAAATCGATTTATTAATATTGAAAAATGATTTTGTAATATTAAAAAATCATTTTTTAATATTAATAAATGATTTTTTTAATATTAATAAATAGGGAATAAATTCCGCAACGGCTTACTATAATATTGTGTTGTGAAATTGTTTGATTGCTCAACCCTTATGGGGGTACTTTTGCAATAAAGATTATATTTATATCATAACCGTGTTCTAAGCTACATGTAAATGCAGGTCATAAATTAATTTGAATAAAATCAAATCGGTAACTACTGATGGATACCGTAGGGTCCACATGAGTTTTGAGCGAGGATTTCTTGACATGGGTTGTAATTCTGAATCCACGGGGTCGCACAGAACCTTGTGTTGGCTTCGAACGTAGGAGGTTGTTGATAGCTACTCTACGCTGCTATCTATCCACTATACACACTGAACTAAAGAATGGAATCAAATACATGTATGAATAGCGTGTAGCCAAGATAATATTGAAAGATAGAACTTTTTGCTTCAACTCAGCGAGGTTCAGTGAGTTTATTAACATGGTTACTCGAGAAACCGTTCTGTAAGGGCAAAGGATACAATTTTGATTCCATATCCATATTGAAATTTTGATGAGCCATTTGCTTATAGGCTATTTTATACTTGATAAAATTAAATATGTAATAAAAATATACCTTCATGTGCTTATTTTTTATTACATTGAGGTCGAGATTTCGGATATTTCCGTAACTTTCGGATTTGTGGACGCATTTTTCCTTACTACAGATATACATAACTTTTTTGTTTTAAAAGATAAACAAAAAAAGTAACGGTCATTTTTAAAAGTTACGCCCATCACCCAAAATACTATAATTGAAGTTACGACCAAAACACATTTAAGTTACGGCCATCATGCTTGAATTTTATTAAATAACTATTTACGAAAAATGGAATGGTTTTATGTACCAAATTTGGTTTCAATATCAATGCACTCACGATAAGTGTATATGAGACAAGCGGTTTGGCTCAAATGAACCTTTTACTGCACAAAAATCGGAAAAGAAAAACTGATCATCTGTTCTTTCTGATGAGATTCGTCTTCTTTTTGGTGTTCCTCAAGGATCGGTCCTGGGACCAAAACTTTATTGCATTTTCTCAAGACCAATTGGCGAAATATGTAAACGCCATAACATGAGTTATCACTGTTATGCAGACGACACACAAGTTTATCTCGTGTTCAAGCCACTCGATAATTGGACGAACATATCAAAGCGACTTGAGGCTTGCGTAGCTGATATCAGCAAGTGGATGTGCTCGAACATGTTAAAATTAAACGAGGATAAAACGGAACTGATAGTATTTGCTCCAAAAAACCGAGTGAAGGACCTTTCAAACATGAATCTCAATCTTGGTGGAAACATTGTTAGTGATGCTGAGTGCGTAAAAAACCTAGGCATTTATTCTGAGAAAACTTTGACATCAGTGCTGTTTCAAAATCATGTTTCAATCAGATCAGAAACATTGGACGAATTCGACCATTTATTACAGAAGAAGCATGCAAAACGTTAGTATGCTCTCTTGTAACCTCCCGTTTAGATTGTGGGAACGCATTACTGTATGGACTCCCAGCAACATCTATTCAAAGGTTACAACGAGTCCAAAACACAGCAGCTAGGGTCATTACAAGGAAGAGGAAGTACGACCACATAACACCAATCCTCAAGTCTCTCCAGTGGCTGCCTGTAACATACCGATGCCAGTATAAACTTCTTGTGTATGTGTTCAAGGCTTTGCACGAGGAGGCACCGCTATACCTACAAGAACTCGTTAAAATATACAAACCAATGCGAGCACTTAGATCTGAAAATTCCATGATTTTAACAACGCCGCGTGTAAGAACTAAAACATATGGGGACAGAAGATTCGACAAAGCAGCAGCCGTTCTGTGGAATGGTCTACCAAGTGATCTACGAAACACCCATTGTGTGAACGTTTTTAAGAAAAATTTGAAGACTCATTTATTCAGACATGCTTTTAATAGTTCTTAAAGTATTTCCACATCATTGTAATTTTTGAATTTTTAAGCAACTACTTTTTTCCCGAATTTTTAACTTAGTATACTTATTCTGGTTATTTTAGATTTTTTTAGCAAATATTTTGAAGTTTTAACTTACTTTTATTGGTACCGATTCAATATCTCCTTAATTTATCATGCCCATTTTATATAAATTTTATTGTTTTATCAATGCTAGTTTTTCAAATCTTTTTGTTTTAAAAGTTTTAAACATGGGCTTTTATATTTTATTGTTAATTCTTATATATGTATATGGAATTATATTGTAAAGCGCTTAGGGTAATGTTAATATTATATAATGCGCTGCTATAAATACTGTATAATAATGATAAATAATCCCTAGAGTCTCCCATTTAAGGAATGACTGAAACATTTTTTTTTGTCTATGAAGAAATAACATGAAAAATGTGGTGCACATTGAATAACGCCTTAGCAGGTTATGTCAAAGCGTGCACTACATGTTTATGCCCCACCTACGATAGTAGAGGGGCATTATGTTTTCTGGTCTCTGCGTCCGTTCGTCCGTCTGTCCCGCTTCAGGTTAAAGTTTTTGGGCAATGTAGTTTTTGATGAAGTTGAAGTCCAATCGACTTCAAACTTAGTATACATGTTCCCTGTGATATGATCTTTTTAATTTTAATGCCAAATTAGAGGGTTTACCCCATTTTTCACGGTCCACTGAACATAGAAAATGATAGTGCGAGTGGGGCATTCGTGTACTGGGGACACATTCTTGTTTATGCTATTTCATAAGACAGAAAAAATATTACAGTCATTTCTTATAATTTAATTCTAAATTCCATTTTAAACCTGTGAAAACAATGGACGTCACAGTCACATGGTAAAATTATGTCTATGAGCTGAAAAACAAAACAACCTCAGCCAATCAGAAAACGCGTTACATTAAACGTAAATTAAAGTAAATTAAATTATTTTTTTAAGTTGGATTTTATAAATGTAGCCCTTTTGATCAGAAAAATAGTACGGTTTTTTTTCTCGAAATGTTGAAGATGTTCGGCAAATACCTAAGAGACAGCAACCTCTCGACATCAAGAATTGAAAGAAATCCTTCCTTTGTTTTGGTTTATTTTGTTTGCGTTTTAACTATTTATGGACTTTGTTTTACTTTTTTAGGCTGGCTTTGTTCCAAACGTCTTCAAAGCACTTTCTTACAGACCAGATGAATTGAAAGCTTTTATACAGTATTACGATGTAGTAATGGATGAAAAAGGTAAAAAGGAATAAGTACATTACAGAAATCTCTCATCCATTTTACATTGATTACATGTCGGTCTTACATCTAAAGGAGAAGCCGGTTCAATAAGGCCATAAAATGGCCCCCATTTCTAGGTACTATTTCAAATTAGGATTTATATAACCAATATCAAAACAAACACTTACTAATATAATGATTTAGATAGATATTGTGTCTTTTTATTAAAAATTTACTTACTTGATTTCTTTTCATGACGGTAGAAATCCTGACATGTTTGTCTAATTCTAAAAAATCTCCATATTTGGTCTATTTTTGGAATGTAATTATCAGTGGCTTTATATTGTGTCGAGCAATTAAGGCGTTATGTCTGAAACCGATTAGGAATTAGGTGTCAAAAAGAAGCCAAAACCAGGATTTTCTGTTTTCCGGACAATAACGTAAGTATACTAAGTCTATGAATCTCTATGAAATTGTACTGTAAGTATGCATATAAAAAAAAAGAAGGCTAGGATTAATTTTGGGGGTTATGGCCTTAAGTGTTTGGGAAAAGGGGTCAAACCCAATACTATTGTAACACTTTTGTCTTAGTATAAATTGCTTATTTCTTGACCAATTTGGTCCAATTTCAATGGGGTTTAATACAAATTCTTGAACTATTTGTGTTCTGACTGTTATAGGCTGAATCTGATTTTGAATTTTGGGTCACGTTTTTAAAGATAGCACAATGTGTTGGTGGTGTATACCACAGGGTAATATCATGCGTCTAGTGTATGGGACTGTCCCTTGTGGATGTCTTATGCCGCTGGCTAGTAATTTATTGTGAAAAGAAAGCCGAGTGTGTAAGCCTTTCCTGCCAGTACATAGCCTCTGTATTATCAAGACTCCAGCAGAATCCTCCTCGCGGTAACACATGGATACTGATTACTTAGTTAGTCAGGCTAATCTGTTGGAGATCTCGGAGTAGCAAGGACCCTAGAGATGCAGTGTGTAGGCCCATCGGTGTGTGGATACGCCCTAGCACTCATCAACCTTGCCCCAGTTATGGGAAAATAAACGGTCAGATAGAGGTCGTAGTCAGGGATGACTATCTATCTAGGAGAGACAACTCTGAATTGAAACATGGGTAGATCATGACTCATAGTCGGGGACGACAACTGATCTAAAGGAAGAGAACCTTGAAAGAAAATCTCCTGGTCCTCCAGGTTGGGGGTTGAGCACAAGACCAACTATCTCGTCTCGCAAAAAAACAAACAGTTACGGAAACAAGGACAAGAAACTTAACTCGTCTCGGACACTCGGAATACCAGCAATCACATGCAAGTATGAATGGTGCCAGTGAAAGCCAAGAGGAAGTTAGCAGCAGGAATGGTATTCTGAACACGAGAACAAAACTGAAGGTAGGATGTTGGAATGTTCGTACAATGTATGAAACAGGAAAACAAGCACAAATTTTAAATGAAATGAAAAATTATAAGCTCCACTTACTAGGCATTAGTGAATGTAGATGGACAGGTTGTGGAAAGTCTATAGCAAGATCAGGAGAAACAATCATACATTCTGGAAGGACAGACAACAAGCATCAACAAGGTGTTGCTATAATTATGAACAAACAAACAGCAAAATCACTTATTGAGTACAATCCTGTAAATGAAAGAATTATAAGAGCCCGTTTCCATGCAAAGAAAGGCAAAGTAACTTTTATTCAGTGCTATGCACCAACAAATGAAGCGGAAGAGGAAGTAAAAACTGAATTCTATAACACCTTGCAAGCTGAGATCAGAAAAGTACCAACACATGATTTGACAATTGTAATGGGCGATTTAAATGCAAAGGTTGGCAACGATAATACAGGAAATGAAAGAGTAATGGGTAAATATGGATGTGGGCAAATGAATGAAAATGGAGAACTTCTGGTTGACTTTTGTGGAATTAACAACTTAGTAATTGGTGGAACCATCTTCCCACACAAAGACATTCACAAGCTAACTTGGAACTCACCAAATGGAAGAGACAAAAATCAAATAGATCACATTATGATCAATGGAAAATGGAAAAGATCCTTACAAGATGTCAGAGTAAAGAGAGGAGCTGACATTGCAAGTGATCACTTTCTAATAACAGCCAACATAAAGTTGAAACTTAAAAAGATGTCTTCACCAACAACCATTAAAAGAAAATTTGATATAAATAAATTGCAAGACACCAAAGTAAAACAAGAATTTAACCTGCAGATAAAGAACAGATTTCAGGTCCTAGAAGACACAATAGAAGAAACATCAGAACCAGCATCGATAAACGACAAATGGCTAAAAGTAGAAGAAATATACAAAGAAACCAGTGAAAAAGTTCTTGGCTATAAAAGACAAATACATAAAGAATGGATTACACAAGGAACATGGAAATTGATTGATGAAAGAAAAGAAATAAACAACAAACTCTGTCAGACTTATTCAGAAAGAATAAAAGATAAGCTGAGGAAGGAATACTCAGAATGCAATAAGAAAGTGAAGAAAGCAACACGAAGTGACAAAAGAAAGTATACAGAAGACCTTGCAAAAGAAGCAGAAGATGCTGCATCCAACCAGAGAATGGGACAGGTTTACCAAGTTGTAAAACAGCTATGCAACAAGAAAACTAATAAGAGCATGCCAATTAAAGACAAACAAAACACCACATTATCATCCGAAAAAGAACAAAAGGAAAGATGGAAAGAACATTTTCAAGAAGTTCTCAATAGAAAAGAACCAGAAAATA
Organism: Mytilus galloprovincialis; assembly: GCF_965363235.1. NCBI lineage: Eukaryota > Metazoa > Mollusca > Bivalvia > Mytilida > Mytilidae > Mytilus > Mytilus galloprovincialis. The sequence goes on along the minus strand of NC_134845.1, from coordinate 72,277,168 downwards.
CAGTTAGCATCGATATCACAGAAACACCATTAGAATTAGATATAGATCTTTATGCGCCAACCAAACTAGAAATCCAGAGAGCACTAAAAAGTTTAAGGAATAGAAAGGCACCAGGCATTGACCAATTAAATGCTGAACTCTTTAAAGCTGATGTTAAGCAAACATCAGATATCCTTTACCCAGTTTTTAAAGAAATTTGGGAGAACAACATCATACCAGACAACTGGTCCGACGGTGACATCATAAGGATACCAAAGAAAGGTGATCTTACCAATTGCAATAACTGGAGAGGTATCACTCTTCTCTCTATTCCTAGCAAAGTATTTTGCAAAATCCTAATTTCACGAATTAAAACAGCTATAGACAGAACACTGCGACAAGAACAGGCAGGTTTTAGACCAGGACGAAGCTGTATAGACCACATATTTGTCCTCAGAAACATCCTGGAACAATGTACAGAATGGCAAAGAAAAATAATCATCAACTTTGTAGATTTTGAAAAGGCTTTTGACAGCTTACACAGACAGGGATTATGGACCATCTTAAAAAGCTATGGAATTCCTGAAAAAATAATACAACTCATCAAAGCCTTCTACGACAACTTTAAATGCACTGTAGACTCTGACCAAGACACTAGTTTTTTGGTAAAATCTGGAGTGAGACAAGGATGTGTGATGTCATCTCTCTTGTTTATCATTGCAGTCGACTGGGTGATGAAATCAACAATGTCAAATACCAACAACGGAATAAGGTGGACACTCACTTCAAACCTAGAGGATATAGACTATGCAGATGATCTAGCATTAGTATCCCATACTGAAAATCAAATGAAAGAAAAAACGGAGAGATTAGAACAGAATGCCAGGATGATTGGTCTGAAAATCAACTCTAAGAAAACACAAATAATGACAGTAAACATGCTTAATACACCAGACATCAAAGTAAATGGAGAACAACTGGAATTGGTACAGTCCTTCACTTACCTAGGTAGTGTTGTAACATCAGAAGGTGGAGCTGAACAGGACATCAAAACTAGAATTGGCAAGGCAAGATCAGCCTTTCACAGACTAAGAAACATCTGGAAAACACCATCAATCAGAAAAAAGACCGAACTGAAAATCTATAACAGCTGTGTAACATCAGTTTTACTTTACGGAGCTGAATGCTGGAGAATGACCGAAAAAGACATTAACAGGTTATCCAGCTTTCATAACACCTGCCTACGTAGAATCATGAAGATATACTGGCCAAACAAAATAACAAATGAAGATCTTCATAAGAAAACAAAAAGCCAAGATATTGAAACCACTCTGCTACAGAAAAGATGGAGATGGCTTGGTCATGTCCTAAGAAAACCACAAGGAGACATGACCAAAGTTGCATTAAGATGGACACCAGAGGGAAAAAGGAAAAGAGGACGACCAAAAACAACATGGCGTAGAACAATAGAAACAGAGATGAAAGAGAGAGGCTACACCTGGGGAACTATTGAGAAAAAAGCAGAAAACAGAGAGGAGTGGCGGCAACTTGTCCTTGCCCTATGTGCCAAAAGGCATAACAAGGACTAAGTAAGTAAGTAAGTACATTGAGGTCCAACAGGTCAATATTGAACCGTCAAAATTTAGAAATATTGGGAAACATTTGGTATGTCGAATTTAACCGTGTTTTTGGGATACGATTGCTTTCAAGCAATCTGTAGACTTATACCAGTGGCTCAGGACAATTCCCTCACGTCAACCGTTTTATTCTAAACATTAAGGACCATCTCATATTCTTATGATTGTCTTGGTTTAAAAGGTAAAAACAAACAAAGGGATTGAACTTAAACAACTTTCCTATAGTGTTCTTTTCATAATCTTCATGTTTGATATTTCCATTGACTTATATGCGTGTTTTTAACAACACGGAAAATTAGAATCAATCAGTATTTATATTTAGTGTTTTTTATAAATTTAAAAACACGTCAGAGGGAATTCCCCAGTTGTGATAAAAATGCGAGAGTTCTCTGAATTCCGATAAATCTATTTCTGTCATGTAAGAACTGAAGTGGAGTTTTACTTATATGTCGCCGTTAATAAACTGATATTTGATATTGTACTTCCATAAAACATAGAGAACCATTTAGGTTTATATACGTTCATACTACAGGGTTTGTTTAGGTAATTATGCGCATGCGTATAGTTTTCTTGACTTCAAGGGGTACTAGGTTAAATGGTTGCTCTGGATTCCCCACTCAATTGATTAATTTATAACTCATGGGATCCTTTCTATGTATGTCTGCTATTGAGGGTCATTGTTGTTGCATAATTATAAATCATATGCATCATTTAAATTAAAAGAAATGTAGTCCGTTACTTTCAACACCCCTTCAGGCGAAATGGAGTCTTCCATATTATCGTTTCGAGTTGTCTCCCTTCCGGAAGTCACTTCCGTGATTTCTGAATCAAAACATGTACAACACGTTGAGAAAAATTAACTCGTTCTGTCGATAAACGTAGAATTAAATTAAAAACGATCGCAATTTAAACCGAGGAATGTGTACGAAAAGGAGTCATCATCACTGACCCAAAGGAAATTAAATATTTAAAGAGTTAGGAATGGGGTTCCTCCTAGAACTAACGTAGGAAAATAGGTGATAAGATACGAAGTGAAATACTTCTCTCACTCTGAGTCTCACAGTGACTGCTGTGGAAAGTAAACTTGGAATTGATAGTACAAAAATAAAACACAATAGGCCTAAGTACATGTTTCATACACTTTTAACCGGGATTGGCTTTTTATACGACCGCAAAATTTGAAAAAATTTTCGTCGTATATTGCTATCACGTTGGCGTCGTCGTCTGCGTCGTCGTCGTCGTCGTCGTCCGAATACTTTTAGTTTTCGCACTCTAACTTTAGTAAAAGTGAATGGAAATCTATGAAATTTTAACACAAGGTTTATGACCACAAAAGGAAGGTTGGTATTGATTTTGGGAGTTTTGGTCCCAACATTTTAGGAATTGGGGGCCAAAAAGGGCCCAAATAAGCATTTTCTTGGTTTTCGCACTATAACTTTAGTTTAAGTTAATAGAAAACTATGAAATTTTGACACAAGGTTTATGACCACAAAAGAACGGTTGGGATTGATTTTGGGAGTTTTGGTTTCAACAGTTTAGGAATTAGGGGCCAAAAAAGGGCCCAAATAAGCATTATTCTTGGTTTTCGCACAATAACTTTAGTTTAAGTAAATAGAAATCAATGAAATTTAAACACAATGTTAATGACTACAAAAGGAAGGTTGGTATTGATTTTGGGAGTTTAGGTCCCAACAGTTTAGGAATTAGGGGCCAAAAAGGGACCCAAATAAGCATTTTTCTTGGTTTTCGCACCATAACGTTAGTATAAGTAAAAAGAAATCTATGAAATATTAACACAAGGTTTATGACCATAAAAGGAAGGTTGGTATTGATTTTGGGAGTTTTGGTCCCAACAGAATAAGGGGCCCAAAGGGTCCAAAATTAAACTTTGTTTGATTTCATCAAAATTGAATAATTGGGGTTCTTTGAAATGCCGAATCTAACTGTCATGACTGTGTATGTAGATTCTTAATTTTTGGTCCCGTTTTCTAATTGGTCTACATTAAGGTCCAAAGGGTCCAAAATTAAACTTAGTTTGATTTTGACAAAAAATGAATCAGTTAGGTTCTTTGATATGCTGAATCTAAAAATGTACTTAGATTCTTGATTATTGGCCCAGTTTTCAAGTTGGTCCAAATCGGGGTCCAAAATTAAACTTTGTTTGATTTCATCAAAAATTGAATAAATGGGGTTCTTTGATATACCAAATCTAACTGTGTATGTAGATTCTTCATTTTTGGTCCTGTTTTCAAATTGGTCTACACTAAAGTCCAAAGGGTCCAAAATTAAACTTAGTCTGATGATAACAAAAATTGAAATCCTGGGGTTCTTTGATATGCTGAATCCAAAAATGTACTTAGATTTTTTATTATGGGCCCAGTTTTCAAGTTGGTCCAAATCAGGATCTAAAATTATTTTATTAAGTATTGTGCAATAGCAAGTCTTTTCAATTGCACAGTATTGCGCAATGGCAAGAAATATCTAATTGCACAATATTGTGAATTAGCAATTTTTTTTTAATTAGAGTTATCTTTCTTTGTCCAGAATAGTAAGCAAGAAATATCTAATTGCAAAATATTGTGCAATAGCAAGATTTTTTTTTAATTGGAGTTATCTTTCTTTGTCCAGAATCAACTTAAATCTTTGTTATATACAATATACAATGTATATTCACTTTTACTACCAACTGATAAATTAAAATAATCTTTACCATTCAGTGATAACAAGCAGTTTTTTTTACATCTTAATATTTTATGATGTATTTAAATGAGTAGTTATTGTTGCAAACTCCATTAGAAATTTTAATTGAGATTAGTTTTGGAATAAGGGAAAGGGGGATGTGATTAAAAAAATTGGGTTCAATTTTTCTCATTTGAAATTTCATAAATAAAAAAGATTCAAACATTTTTTTGAGAGGATTATTATTCAACAGCATAGTGAATTGCTCTAAGAGAAAACAAAAATTTTAAGTTCATTAGAACACATTCATTCTGTGTCAACTATTTAACCACAATCCAAATTTAGAGCTGAATCCAGCTTGAATGTTGTGTCCATACTTGCCCCAACTGTTCAGGGTTCAATCTCTGCGGTCGTATAAAGCTACGCCCTGCGGAGCATCTGGTTTGTAACTATTCAGATTACGTAAATTACATTTTACATCAGTTGAATTAGTTTTGAAAATAATATTACCCAGCTACATGTATACATGTGTCAATGAAAACAATGGCAATCGTATCCCTCAGAGCAATAAGTTTTAAAGCAAAAGTGTCTCATAAGTCAGTCATGTGGCTGGATACCGATATTTTAACTTCGATTAAAATTTTTATTTGTATTTTTATACTTATATTATGATGTATGATATTGTTCTGTATTGGTATGTGACACTATAATCAAATATTCGGTCTGTCTGTCTGTCTGTCTTTCAAATGAATCCATATTAAGGTCCAAAAGTTCCAAAAAAACCTTGTTTAATTTCAACCTAAATTGAATTATTCGGGTTCTTAGATATAATGAATGTAACCTTGTGTTTTAAGATTTTGGATTTCTGGCCTGGTTTTCAAATTTATCCATATTTGGGTCCAAACAGTCCAAAATTAAACTGGGTTTGATTTTAACAAAAATTGAAATCATTGATATGCTGAAACTAAACCTGCATTTAGATTTTTGATTTTGTGCACAGATATTTTCTTGGTTCGAACCGGGGACCCACATTAAACTATGTTTTATTTCAACAAATAAATTAATATTTGGATTTTTTGTATAAATGCTGATTTAACCGTGTATTTAGATTTTGAGGACTTGAGCACCGTGTTCAAGTTGGTCCACACTGAGGTCAAAATGGTCAAAATGAAACTTTCTTTGGTGTGCTGAATCTAAACATGTATTTTGATTTTGGATAATGGACCTTGAAAGGTAAATGTCAAATTTCAAAATTTTGAATTCTTAGAATGTACCACATTCATTGAATGTCAGAAACCTATATGTTTTGACAAATATCTTATCCCAATCCAAATACAGAGCTGAATCAATGTTGATTGTTGTGTCAATACTCCATATTTGCCCCAAATGTTCAGGGTTCAACATCAAGATGCGCCTTTATAAAAAGTTAGAAATACGTATCACTCGGACTCAAAGTACGAGTGAACAAATTTTTATCGTACTTCTTTGATCGAAATAAATATAAAGCAAAGCAGAATAGCTGTCCATCAGGTTAAGATAACACACGATTATTCAATTTCGTGTTTAAACAAATTGCGATCAAACCATTTCCGCTAGTCACTTATTTATTTCTTTATAGGTAACCTCACTAAAGCGGATAAAGAAATGATAATCGTAGCTACATCAGCTGTAAATAGTTGCCTGTATTGTATAATTGCCCATGGTGCTCTACATAGAATATATTCAAAAGACCCATATCTAGCTGATCAGGTATGTGTTATTTCAGTACCAGGAAGATTTGCTGCGGGGAAAAAATGATGCTGCAACGCCACCTTTTTCATTATTTTTCATTCAATATATACGCAGTAATTGCGTCTTATTCTGTAAAATTTTGAGGCTGTTCCAAATATCAATATGTAACTTACCGCTATTTAAAAATGCAGCCTCTTTGTTCAGAAAAATGTTGGTTTTTTTTTCGGAATGTTAAAGGAGATTGATACAGTATGTATATATAAAATTGTTAGTTGGTCTTGTTATCCCTGTTCGCAGTTTGAAAGTAAAACTAAATAGTCCACATAAAGAAGACATGGGATTTTTGAATTATCAGGAGTAACATACTCACAGGTACTATCTATGACTGAAGGTAGATCATTCATCAATGTATTATAAAAAAGAAGTTAACAACTATATGTCACCGTACGGCCTCGGACCTCCACCAATGAGCAAAGCCCATACCGCATATTCAGAAATAAAAAGCCCCGAAATGACAAATGTAAAACATTTCAAACGAGAAAACAAATATGTAACACATCAACAAACGACAACCACTCAATTACAGGCTCCTGACTTGGGACAAACACAAATATACAAAATGTGGCAGGGTTAAACGTGAAAGTGGGATCCAAACCCTCCCATAACCTGGGACAGTGTTGTAACATTACAACATAAGAACGAACTATAAAATACAGTTGAAAAAGGCTGAAGTCATCAGATGGATACAAATAGAAATAATACACAGAGTGGACGTGGCCGTGTACTTGTATGTCCCAACAACATAAAGACATTACATACAGATCTGAGACTAAATTATCAATCAGTACACATCCTACATCCAATGGATTTAGTCAAAGACGTCATAAACAGTCAGAGAAAAACATGACCTTGTGCAATGCTAATATACAGGTATCGAAAGATTGTCGATCCATGAATGTTAATATGTATATAACATTGATGTCTAGTTTGCTTTTAGATTACTGATATCAAACTCAATATTAATACAAATAAAAACAATATTCAATGATATAATTACAGTGTTGAATTGAAAACTTTTTTAGAATAGAATAAGTTTATGAAATGAACTATAAGTCTACCAGGATTGGTTCTAAATTTCCGGGCACGGTAAACCGCGTTTCCGTACAAATGAGGATGTGCTATCCTGTTTGAAATAAGTTTTATACAAGTCCAATCGAACTTCAAAAACCAAATCTTTATATTTATGGAAGAACTTAGTAAAGGTTTTAAGTAATTTGTGGTAACGAAATCCCTGCCTTAATAATTGACCAGTAATACATAAATTACTTTCGTTCAAATCTAAAACGTCACATCAGACTCGGGCATAGCGAACTAGTTGTGAAATTCAAACACCGTTAGATGGTGCCAAAGAAACATCAACATCCAAAGAGATAAAATTAACAATAGGGAACGAAAAAATGTAATATAGGGGTAAATGCGTTTTTGTTTTGTTTTTGAAGACAATATGACAGATACATTTAAAGCCACTCATTACTAGAAATATTTATTGAAAAAGTAAAAACAAATCATTGATGAAAGATTAAAGCAAAAAATATAGGAGCGATTAAGGCTCTTGGGTCTCTTGTTTAAATATTGGTGTTGTTTTGCACACTTTTTATGAGTTTTTATATATATATATATGTATGAATTTTAATCTCGGTTAGGGAAGAGTCATTATGTAAATATAATGTTTTTCAGTCGTGTATCACCTTCACTAGTGATTCAATGGATAGAGCTGTCGTATAGTTGTCACTTGTCGCGTACGGTGTTGGTGTTAGTTTCGGTAACATTAATTTGACGTCATTTTTCATGCATTGTATATATATAAATAACTACTCATTTAATTTCGTGCAGCTCACAGCATAATTTATATGAGCGGTTTGCTTGACTTGTTACGTATAGAACCGAAAAGCAAAAGCAGCAAATTTTTCGTAAAGAGCAGTTAGATTAAAACAGCTAATCAATTTTTCAGATAATTATTATTTATTAATATAGTATTCCCTTGGAGCAAAGATATTTTCACTTTCTTTTGATTGTAACAGGAAATTTCATTCTTTTTTTTTTAAATTAATGTCTTTTCTGCTGCTTTCTTTTAGCCACTTTTGATAGTTTCCAGATAAAAATGTTATAAGTTGAAGCGTTTATTGCAATACCTGTGTTGGTCTCAAGTATCAATTGTTGAAAGCAAATTCAAAATTTACAACAACAAAAATAATTTAATCTAATTTGCCAACTGCATATACAAAAGGAAATTCAATCTCAACAATTAACAAGTAAAGAGATACAGTTATTAATCTTAATTAGTTTCGATAAAAATATGTTGAGAAATTGTATAAAAAAGATTCATAAAAAAGTTATGGTTTTGAATGAGATATTTGACATGTCAAATTATAGACAACGTCAAAACGAGTAAAAAAGCATGGTGTGACATTACAACTAGACAAAAGTAGTTGCTGACTGTGTCGTGTATACTTTCGACATATAGTAGAAAATGAGTTCAAATAAATCCCTGAAATGTATATTTTAAAGTTATATAGTATTTTTTGTGCTTCTATAATTTCAAAAGTTTCCCCCACCAAAACTGTAGTATATGACTATCCATATTTATAACAAAAATGTAAAAAACGGCGTTTTGTGACATTTTGACAAGACACAAACAAAAAGATCACGTTTATTTTCTTTTTAATATTTTCCCTTGAAACTTCTACATATTTTATTTTCATTCACTTAAAAACATCTTTACACGTTTAAATAAAATTTCAGATCGTAGCAAAGACCGCAAATGCCTATTGTTTTTCATAAGACACTTTTAAGAATTACGCCGAAACGTCAAAAAACGGCAAGTGTGACATTTAAACGGACTTAGTAAATTTATCAATTTAGGACATAATTTAAACAATATTTACTTAAAGAATACATAATATATTTTACTTGTATTGTATAATTTTGACAGGGGAAGGGTGGATATGAAAATTGTCATTTGGGTCTGCAGCATTCGTTCGAATTTTGAAGAGCTCTTTATAAAATGAGAGATTTGGGTTTTGTGACAGAAATAAAAAATTACAATAATCATAAATTCTGCCACGATACTTTGAAATATTGTAACAAACTTTTTTTATTTTTTTACCCTCTTCTATACGGAATAAAATGATGTATTATTTTCGGAATTATATATATAAATTATCACTCTTAACTTCTCCCGTATCCATATTTTCTTTTACTATTTTCGGCTTGGCCACAAAACAAAGTGAACTCTTCGTCCTCGTCACACCTGTCCAGTTAACGGTTACGTCATAAATAAAACACACGCCATTAACATCAACGACTGCTCTTTTTATGGATATTACCTTTTTTATTATAAATTTGAACAATGACAAGACTAGCTTCAAAGCAACGGGGATCATATTTTGCGGTGTTACTTGTCCACACGCGCAAAATCGGTTATTAAGGGATCATTCGAGTTATAAAATGAAAATAATGTATTGATTTTAAGGCATTTTCCATTTCTACTCTTTATACCACACATTTTGATGTATATATGTATATAGTTATCAATTCCGAAACTTTGAACAAATTGCAATAGAAGCGAACTGGAAAGCCAAACGTCGTATTATCACCAACACCGTACGCGACATTATTTCTGAGACTGCATCTTACGATCCATCACGATAGATAATTTATCTATTTCATCTACATGTTTGATATAATATATCATGAACTGTGTTACAACTCAAGATTCTACTGACTAAGAAAGGTCACACTAGATCACCGAAAGCTGAATTATTAGTTCAGTCTTGGTTGGTGACCGAGAGGTCTTCGAGCGCTGGCCACAGTACAGGCAGTGTTGTCCGCGTGGCGGCGATATCCCAATAACATGAGTTCGAATACTGGCGAGGACAGAAACACATATTGCTTCCCCACATTTGCAGATTTATCTACAATATAATATCTGCTAATATTAAGAGTACTTATGAATATGATAAGTGTTTTCAGACGTATATCCCCTCGTATGGATCGATCTGTTGTAGAGTTTTCACTTGTTTTGACGTACCTATCAAAATAATTATTTCTGTGACTTTATTATATGATCCTTTACGATAGACTTTAGCTAATCTACAATCAATTCCATCTTCACGCCTAATATTACATGTTCTGCAACAACTCTAGATTCTACTGACGAAGCAAGCCAAAACTGAATTTCAGTCTAGATAGCCGAGTGGTCTAGAGTGCTGGACACAGTGTAGACAGTGTTGTCTCGATATCCCAATCCGATATATATATATATATATATATATATATATATATATATAAATGTCTAAGAATATAACTAAAACACACTAATTGATACATTAAAAAGTTCTATTAGATGTTAAATAGAAATACGCAATATTTCGCTAAACAAATTAGCTTCATCAGGCGTGTGCATCTCTCAAGGTGAAATCGGATGCATGACAAAAAAATATTTTTGTAGCTTAATCTATACAAGATTTGAGGGATGGGTGTAACATATTAATTCGGTCATAAAATATGTTTGTAGCTACAACTACATGAAGTTGGAATAAAAGTTTAACACATTTATAGATGTTCGATTAATTGTATGAATTTTTATAAATTAATCTGTATGATTTCAAGATAGCTATGGTTTTGATTTGCTTTGAAATCTTTTTTCGTCTCTCTCATTGAGTCCATCAGGTTCAAGAGTTCGTAACTGGTGCATCCAAAATCTCTCTCTTTTTTGTCTTCCTTGTGTATCCCAATTTTGATTTTTCTCAATGATTTGAAATGTGATGTTTTCAAAATCATGTCCTGCTCTTAAAAGGTGTCTTGTAATTGGGCAGTTCCTTTCTTTTGTATAAAATGACCGATGGTTATTTAGTCGGATGTTAAATGGGGTTTCTGTTTCACCAACATATTGTAATTTGCAAGTTCCACACGTTAGAACATAAATGCAATTTTGCGTTTTGCAATTTGATGTTATAAATATGTTGTAATTTTTCTTTGTGACTGTGCTGATGAACTGGTTCATCAGCACAGTCACAAAGAAAAATTACAACATATTTATAACATCAAATTGCAAAACGCAAAATTGCATTTATGTTCTAACGTGTGGAACTTGCAAATTACAATATGTTGGTGAAACAGAAACCCCATTTAACATCCGACTAAATAACCATCGGTCATTTTATACAAAAGAAAGGAACTGCCCAATTACAAGACACCTTTTAAGAGCAGGACATGATTTTGAAAACATCACATTTCAAATCATTGAGAAAAATCAAAATTGGGATACACAAGGAAGACAAAAAAGAGAGAGATTTTGGATGCACCAGTTACGAACTCTTGAACCTGATGGACTCAATGAGAGAGACGAAAAAAGATTTCAAAGCAAATCAAAACCATAGCTATCTTGAAATCATACAGATTAATTTATAAAAATTCATACAATTAATCGAACATCTATAAATGTGTTAAACTTTTATTCCAACTTCATGTAGTTGTAGCTACAAACATATTTTATGACCGAATTAATATGTTACACCCATCCCTCAAATCTTGTATAGATTAAGCTACAAAAATATTTTTTTGTCATGCATCCGATTTCACCTTGAGAGATGCACACGCCTGATGAAGCTAATTTGTTTAGCGAAATATTGCGTATTTCTATTTAACATCTAATAGAACTTTTTAATGTATCAATTAGTGTGTTTTAGTTATATTCTTAGACATTTATATAATTTTAATTCAGTAACTGTATCAGTTTATCTTCACAAACTGATCCACGCTTAATTAGATTGAATGTTGATTGTTGCTATTTTTAGACATTATATATATATATATATATATATATATATATATATATATATATATATATATAACTCGTCTAAACATCAACCCAACAATGGTAGATCTGTAAATTTGCTTTCGCAAATTTTTGGTTCTTCCCTCGCCGGGATTCGAACCCATGCTACTGTGATATCGTGACACCAAATCGCCTGCACTGCAGCCGTCCCGCTAGACCACACGACCACCTGGGCTCTTAAAAATAGAGCTTTCGCTGGCCGTGTGTTACCTTTCCACGTCAGTTTTAATCTAGCGGCGTACTGCAGTACATGATATATAAGGCATGAAGATGTTATTGTTACAGATCAGCTATATATAAAATGTCTAAGAATAGCAACAATCAACATTCAATCTATTTAAACCTGGATCAGTTTGTGAAAATAAACTGATACAGTTACTGAATTAAAATTATATAAATGTCTAAGAATATAACTTAAACAGGCTAATTAATACATTAAAAAGTTCTATTAGATTTTAAATAGAAATACGCAATTTTTCGCTAAACAAATTAGCTTCATCAGGCGTGTGCATCTCTCAAGGTGAAAGCGGATGCATGACAAAAAAATATTTTTGTAGCTTAATCTATACAAGATTTGAGGAAAAGTGTAACATATATATTGATGTTGCATAAAATATGTTTGTAGCTACAACTACATAAAGTTGGAATAAAAGTTTAACACATTTATAGTTTTTCCATTAATTGTATGATTTCTATAAATTAGTTTGTATGATTTCAAGATAATTATGGTTTTGATTTGCTTTTAAATCTTTTTTCGTCCCTCTCATTGAGTCCATCAGGTTCAAGAGTTCGTAACTGGTGCATCCAAAATCTCTCCTCTCTTTTGTCTTCCGTGTGTATCCCTATTTTAATTTTTCTCAATGATTTGAAATGTGACGTTTTCAAAATCATGTCCTGCTCTTAAAAGGTGTCTTGTAATTGGGCAGTTTCTTTCTTTTGTATAAAATGACCGATGGTTATTTAGTCGGATGTTAAATGGTGTTTCTGTTTCACCAACATATTGTAATTTGCAAGTTCCACACGTTAAAACATAAATGCAATTTTGCGTTTTGCAATTTGATGTTACAAATATGTTGTATTTTTTCTTTGTGACTGTGCTGACGAATTGGGTTTCGATGTTTGCGACTTTGCAGCACTTACAATTTTCCCTTCGGCATGCACGGTTTATAACCTCCGATTTGTGATATCTCCTGTTTAGATACTTTGGATGTTACTAGAATATCTTTGAGGTTTTGGGGTCATAACGGGACGAAAAAAGATTTAAAAGCAAATCAAAACCATAATTATCTTGAAATCATACAAATTAATTTATAGAAATTCATACAATTAATCGAAAAACTATAAATGTGTTAAAATTTTTATTCCAACTTTATGTAGTTGTAGCTACAAACATATTTTATGCAACATCAATAAATATGTTACACTTTTCCTCAAAACTTGTACAGATTAAACGAGGGTAGAGTACTGGCATGAAAATACGGATTTTTTTGTGTTATTAAAATTTACTGTTACAAAATGATAGAAATTATTATAAATTAAGGAATGTATCTCCCTCATGCAAAGCTCTAATTCTTTTCACGGATTTGGCTATACTTTTTGGACCTTTTGGATTATAGCTCTTCATCTTTTATATAACCTTTGGATTTCAAATATTTTGGCCACGAGCATCACTGAAGAGACATGTATTGTCGAAATGCGCATCTGGTGCATGAAAATTGGTACCGTTAATTTTATTAAGCTACAAAAATATTTTTTTGTCATGCATCCGATTTCACCTTGAGAGATGCACACGCCTGATGAAGCTAATTTGTTTAGCGAAATATTGCGTATTTCTATTTAAAATCTAACAGAACTTTTTAATGTATTAATTAGCGTGTTTAAGTTGTATTCTTAAATGTCTAAGAATATAACGGTGGTACCTAGCACTTTAACTTATAATAAATTAATTTGGCTCGTTTAATTTTCTTAAAATTTTGACAAAGTATTTACTTTGACCCTTTTACAAAAATATAAAAATTTCAAAAAATTTGAACCAACCGTTTTATCAGAAAAATTACACTGGTTATATAGCAGTTTGACAAACACTTATTTTGATCATTGAGAAGCTCAATATTCCCTTAACAACACAACGTAATGAAAACGTTTAGCTGATTTTACAGAGTTACCTCCCTGTAGTGTTAGGTACCACCTTAAACACGCTAATTAATACATTAAAAAGTTCTGTTAGATTTTACATGTGACAGAGTTGTCAAGCCACAACTGGAGATTTGGAAATTTTCAGCTGGAGTTTTGGTCTCATAACTGGAGGTTTTTTATCGACCTTTTTATCGATGTACGCAATGGTTTTGTTGTGTGTTTGAACTGCATATCTTCCTTTTTTGTTAAAAGAACAACAATTCCATTCCTTTAAACACCTGCATATCCATTTTTACTTGATAAAAAGAGAAGATAAGGGGGTTTCTAATATTTATTCATTATGTAGCCATACCCGTAGCCAGGGGTTCGGGGGGTTCGAGGGGTTCGGACGAATCCCCCCCCCCTTGAAAACAAATAAGCACTGTTAAAGTCAACGTTCTGTTCAAATTTTGACTGTTAAAGTCGAGTTCGTGGGTCCAAATACCCCCCCCCCCCCCACCCTTTTGGAAATTCCTGGCTACGGGCCTGGTATCATTCAAGATAAAGTGATCAGCAATCATACATAGACATAGTTACATTGTCAACTGTAGAAGGGTCTAAATACAGCACAAACAACATTTTCCAAAAGACCAAAAGAGGGAAAAAATATATTTTAACAAAACGCATTTGACTAGCAGGTTGAACAGCTGATGTTCTTAAACCCTGCTGACTGCCATTGGCGATCGCCAAATAAATTGATCACAAGGTGTAACAAAATGGATCTCTATATTTACTTAATACCAAGTAGAAAACAAAAAACTTGCAGCAAAGATGGTAAACCACAACATGAGGTGCTAAGGTTTTTTTTACACCATATCCGGTTTTAGACAATTAATGGCTCTTCAGTGATGTTAGGGATCGAAAAGTATTTGGAAGGTCATTTAGTTTACCTCAATTTAGGATAGACTCTTGAATTTTAAACAGTCAAAATAGGTTGAACGGATTATATAAACCGGAGGGAATATATAATACAAATTGAAAACAACGTTCAAATCTATAAGCTAGAGTTAGAGGAGGGGATAAGGTCTCTGCGCAATGCTAGGCGGTGTTGTCGTAGAAGTTAGAAAAAAAAGTACAGGTTCCAGCCCCGGCGCCAGGGAGGAAGTTACGAATCAAATCTACTCTAACATCGTTAGGTTGATTTTCTAGGCACTATAAACAAGTCTATATATATATATATATGTATATACAACTCGTCTAAACATCAACCCAACAATGTTAGATCTGTAAATTTGCTTTTGCAAATTTTTGGTTCTTCCCTCGCCGGGATTCGAACCCATGCTACTGTGATATCGTGACACCAAATCGCCTGCACTGCAGCCGTCCCGCTAGACCACACGACCACCTGGGCTCTCAAAAAAAAAGAGCTTTCGCTGGCCGTGTGTTACCTTTCCTCGTCAGTTTTAATCTAGCGGCGTACTACAGTACATGATATATAAGGCATGAAGATGTTATTATCTTCATGCCTTATATAATGACGGCTGCAGTGCAGGCGATTTGGTGTCACGATATCACAGTAGCATGGGTTCGAATCCCGGCGAGGGAAGAATAAAAAATTTGCGAAAGCAAATTTACAGATCTAACATTGTTGGGTTGATGTTTAGACGAGTTGTATATACATTATGTACACAGCCATGTATCACCATCATTGATGGCGATCCGATGGATACATCTGTTGTAGAGTTGTCACTGACTCAGACGTACTTATATATATATATATATATATATATGTATATATATATATATATATATAACTTCTATATACCGTCTTAGTCAACGATATTTCTTACGTGGGCCTGTACACAATCAATAGATTATACAATCGCCAAAAAAGTGTACAAAACATCAACAATAGTGTACTATATACCGACAACATGAAATCTAGAATTTGCTGTTCAGCTTTGTCATTGCAAACCACACTGTGTCTAAACCACACCGACAAAAATTGTTCGGATTCGATGGTATATAACATCCAGCACAATGACGGAACATCAATAGACAGAAGAAAGATAGGTTTCCCCTTATTTTCTTATTTTATTTATGATATCGAAGAATATATATACATATACAACTATTTTCTATTGTGAGATGCAATATTTTCTACAACCGTTCTATATTAACGGAGAAATAAGTAAAAATGCACGTCAAAATGACGAGTTGAGTGAACCTTGACTCGAAATTGCTTAATTTCTCGTTAAATTGTTCACATTGTGGGGAAAGAAAGGTATGGGAAGATTGATACTATTATGAGCATCTCAATACTTGTATTTTTGAATATGGAACGAAAAAAATGGGTCATGTCAAATTAAAATACACCGGTTTTGTCAATGTTGTTAACTACACAATCACCCGGTTTCGTCTATATATATCACCCGGTTTTTTTTTTTAAACCAACAATTTATGAAAAGCAACGTTAACACGGATCTGAACATTGTCTTTCGAAAGAATTTGAATATATATTTGTTGTAAAGTAAACTTGACGTGTTTACATTTATTTTAAACGGGCACTTTTGGACATATATGTAGGTAGTTATAGTAATAGACATGTTCCTAATGTAAGGCGTATCCCTTATTTCACTTATCTTCAAACTAATTTTAAATGGAATATAAATACTTAATAGCAAACACTGTATTTAAATATTTTATAACATTATGGTATTTTTTATATTGGTTTTGAGATACATCGCAATATGTCACCCCCCCTTTTTTTTTACTGAAAAACTAAATAATGCTTAAACAAAATTTAAAACATCAACAAAAAGTATGCAGAAGTTAAAATTTATATATAACTAAGAAGTGTGTAAAGTTTGATGCAACAATGATAAATCGTTTTTATGCAGTTAAGCTGCATTATGCGAGCACCCTAGATTTGTGTTCTACCCAATAAATGCTGAAATACTTGCCATTGTTATTATCTAGCTCGCTACTATGTTATATATAACTAATTGAACACTTTTTAATACTTTTTATTCTGGATTACAAAAAATATGACCAGAAAAACCTTAAACGATCGTCGATTTATCCAAAAGTTTTGAAGTTACACATAGGAAGTAGTGCTTATTAAGAATCCTTGTGTAGTTCATTATGACTTGTGCTTTTGGCCAAGATGTCAAAGAACAATCGTATGAAATATTTAATCGCCGAAAATCTCTAAAGACAAGTAGTTTAAATTTCCCAAATGGCAAAAGTCGTAGGAATATTGTTTGTCATCAATACGTAGTACAACTACGTCAGTAGTCTATTATATAATAAGTTCAACTGTTCATGCTGTTGGCGGCAATTTCAAATTAGAAAAAGAAATTTTCGTATCTTTTCAATTTGGAGGCAGGTGTGCAAATTAGCGTTGTTCCGAGGTCCGCGACATTCCACTTTTGCAAGCGGAATTTCGACTAGGATAGTTGGTTTCTAGCTACGCCCGACGTAGTCACCTTCCACTTTGAAAGAAAATAAGAATTAACTTCGCAAACCTGTTCACCAAAGTCTCCAATTAAACGAGCTAAAAACTTATTTTTATCATTATTATTCATGACAGCGATGTTCATTTTGTTCAACCGCTAGCTTTATACAGAAAATCGCCGATAAATATTGTATAAATTCGAGTAAAATCGTATCTGATTGACAAAAACAACATTGTAAACACATAACAATGGCGGCTGTATAGACACAACTTTACAATATCGGATCCGATTCCGGAAGCGAATAAGGGTAATTCCGGGTTTGGCGGTCAATTACAAAATAAATCCAAGCAGGTGAAAAAATACATCCATGCATGGTAAATGAATATAAACACTAGAATTGTAAACCAAAAGATATATGTAAAAGAAAGAAAAAGCAGAAAAAATATTCAATACAGAAACTCAAAATTCTTTTTGACAAATTTCAATTTAAAAATCCAATACAACGTGACAGCTGGGAACAGTATATCTAACAATATACATGTTCATGGTCACAGTCTAAATTTTCTTTATCAGTGATAAATGATGATAATGCATGTGAGATGCTTTTTAAGTGTAAACATATTACTGCAATTTCGAAGGGTTATTTTTTTATCTCAATTTTGAAGGGTCAATTAAAGTAGCTGAAAGTTTCTTTCTTTATTTTCACAAATAATGCAACTATATTATATATACCTGAATGTAAGTAAATCATATGATATATAGGTAGCATCCTTTGGGCCACTCTTCCCCCTCCTGTTTAATAACTTGGAAACGGTCGAGCTACCCACCCCTAATCCATATGAGGGGCAGATCCAGGATTTTAGGTTAGGAGGGGCGCAAACTTAAATTTTCTCCGAGCCGAGCGAGGCTAAAAAAAAATTGAGGTAAAATTATCGGAATATTCTTTATTAAGCTGAGAACAACCCATGCTTTGCATACATGTATATTTTCATGTTTGTGACAATATAACAAATCAGATGAAATATAGGGGGAGTCCCTTGGGTCACCCCACCCCTCCTGTTTGAGAATTTGAAACCCGTTGAGATCCCCACCTCTTAACCATATATATTGATGTACGGGAAAATATAACAATTCAAATGAAAGATGGGGGAGTCCCTGGGGTCACCCCACCCCTCCTGTTTTATAATTTAAAAATGGTCGAGATCCCCACCCTAAACCATATATTCATGTATGGGACAATATAACAAATCAGATGAAATATAGGGGGAGTCCCTTGGGTCACCCCACCCCCTCCTGTTTGAGAATTTGAAACCCGTTGAGATCCCCACCTCTTAACCATATATATTGATGTACGGGAAAATATAACAATTCAAATGAAAGATGGGGGAGTCCCTGGGGTCACTGTACACCCTCCTGTTTGAGAACTTGGAAATGGTCAAGATCCTCACCCTAAACCATATATACTCATGTATGGGACAATATAACAAATCACATGAAATAGGGGAAGTCCCTGTGGTCACCCTAACCCTCCTATTTGAGAACTTGGAAACGGTCGAGATCCCCACACCAAAACAATATATATTCATATATGGGCCAATATAACTAATTAAATGAAATATAGGGGGAGTCCCTGGGGTCACCCTACCCCTCCTGTTTGAGAACTTGGAAACCAATGAGATCCCCACCCCTAAACCATATATATTTATGTATGGGACAATATAACAAATAAAATGAAATGTAGGGGAAGTCCCAAGGGTCACCCTAACCCCAGTGGCGGATCCAGAAATTTTCATAAGTGGGGGCCCACTGACTGACCTAAGAGGGGGCTCGCTCCCAGTCACGCTTCAGTGATTCCCTATATAAGCAACCAATTTTTTTCCCAAAAAAATCCTCTCCCCTCCTACCTGTTTGAGAACTTGAAAACCGTTGAGATCCCCACCCCTAAATTATATATATTCATATGTATTGGACAAAATAAAAAATCATTTACATTTACTATGGGTAAGTCGGTCAGACCTCACCTGTGATCCCTGTTGTAGTGAACATTTGTCTGATTCGTGTCTCATAACTTTTGTACTATAGAACACAAATTCAGTTTTCTTTTCAGGGAAACCAGTCCATTCATACTATTACATGTTCATACTAAGTCAACTTGAACTTCTAGCAGTCAAATAAAACCAAGGTTAACTACCAAGTAGAACAACTGCAATCATTGGGAACTTGTACCACTGCAGACTCACCATAAAAAATATACATTGCTATATGCATTGCTTTTGAAACCTTGATAACGTATAAATTATTTGCCTTTTTTAAATAAATCATTAGATAAACATAAATGTACTATATATGAATGTTTAATGTTGAGGCAACTTTGCCACAGTTTTCATAATTACGGTTGCCTTGGTTTTTGGTTAACTGCCTTCAGCGCTTACAGCGCTTTGATTTAGATATGGCGCAACATGTTAAAAAAAAACATACTCATGTTTTACTTACAAAGTCCTGTAACTCAAAAAGATTTAATTTGATTTTCACTAAAAGGTTTACAGATCATTTGACCACTATAAGAAGTATCTTTCTTAAGTTTCATGAAAATAAGATAAGCTGTTCTCAAGTTACGGTGCGATATGTTTACGCTGAACATAAGGATAGACGGATAGATAGACTGACTGACGGACATAATGACTTATAGATGGAGGAAATGACGGACGGATTTATACAATAATACGTCCTGTCAAAATTGTGACGGGCGTGTTAAAACGCAAAGAAATGAAAAAAAAACTCTTTAATTAAAGGTCAATAATTTTTTTTAATGAAATCGGCCAAGTCGACTTATTTGTATATCTTGGTTCCTATATCATTTTTGCTATATTACTTTCAAATGTTTAAAAACAATAGATAGAAATTGATACAAAGAACTTCAAATTCGTCCTTTAAGGACAATGCAATAACTCTTTTAAGAAGTAATGTGAAAGTTTTGAAGTAAATGGACAAATGGTAGAGCTCAACATTTTGAAAATAATCATCTGGCCCTTTCGAAT
Source organism: Mytilus galloprovincialis (assembly GCF_965363235.1). Classification (NCBI taxonomy): domain Eukaryota; kingdom Metazoa; phylum Mollusca; class Bivalvia; order Mytilida; family Mytilidae; genus Mytilus; species Mytilus galloprovincialis. The sequence continues at coordinate 72,256,632 of NC_134845.1, read as the reverse complement.
TTTCTATGTCTACGGCCGTTTTTAAAAAATTGACATCATGCACTTGCATGCCCCCTTATGTTTATTTTATTTAGCCATGACGGCCATTTTGGTTGATAAGCGGGGTCAGAGTAAACTTTTTAAAACCAGGTATCCTAATTATAATTGAAAAAGACATATGATTTTAGATAAGGTTTGTGAAATGCAGCCTAGTAATTTTAGATGTGAAAATTTATGTAAAACATTGTATTGAAAGATAATGAACGACGGTCGACCGGTGCCAAGTGATGGAAAACACGACTTTTCCTGTTGGGTCAAGTGAGCTAAAAACAACCAAGAATTCCAAACAATATTGCACCGTTTTTGAAAAAAAAATTGTGTAACAACTGAAAATTTCACAAATTTCACGAACGAGATAACTTGATCGAACATAGCAAACAATTTCACTGGCGGTTTTTTTTTCAACAAAAAAAGACATATTATTGATATTTAAGTGTACGCACTGACATGTCACAAATGCTTAAATGATCGCAATTCAATTTTTTTTAAAGGTCTGTAAGATAAAAAAAAATAAAATGGTCACAGAAACTTAACCGATTGTTTATGGAACCATTTAATTCGAGGTCTAATGAATCCTGCCAGACGGACATAAACACATTCTAATTATTAAAACCGACAACACAAACCCTTAACATTTACCAATTAATCAAGGAAAGAAGTTCATTGTGACCTAAATCGTCATGTGGCCAAAGGAAACATAATATAGAAACGAGGTCAAGGGCAAGGGCAAATAGAAAAAAAAATCGTTAGATCTGTGTTCCATACTTGTATATATTGCAGTCAAACCTTCTAACTTTTGACATATATGCAGCTTTATACAAATAGTCCGAAACGCTATATGAATTCGAATCACTTGGTCTCGCTTGTTCAAAAATATCAATGAAAATGTTTATAATAAACATAATCAAACTCACATAATCCGATTTCAAGGGTGTCCCTGTTTTCTTATTTCTTACAATATTTTAATTCGGTATACACTTTATAAGACAAATGGCGAATCTAGAAGACGTATAGGTTGCACGCTCCCGAACCTACCTTTGATTGCCAAAACTATATTAATCCATGTATTTAACGATTTTTAAAGCAAAATATAGTGAAAATATTGTTCGACTCTCTACGCTCGGCGGTATGTAAAAGCTGTTCGAATTACGTCCTCTAAAGACTTTGAAATAAACTGAATCCCTCTGTCCGTATATATTATTAAAATATATTGACCAACGTCAGTGTACGATCATCATAACACAATGGCGACAGTACAGACCCGTTTTTTATAGTAAGGTTAACTGGGTTAACAAAATAATTATTATTGAATTTTGTTGATGACCTGAGACTACTAATTTATACACACATGTGTAGTAGTATAGTTACAATTAGTGATAAATGTTTTTTTTATTTTTAATGCATGGTAGTTGTAATCCTTTTCTTCCTATAAAGTTTACATTCATTTTCTATGTCGATTATGCATGCATATACATTTGTCTTATTATCAACGTTTATCTTTAAGAAGATTTATTTTTAACTTTACATACATAGAAAGATTAGATTACTTGTAAAGGTGCCCATCCTATTGTGAGAGAAAATCACATAAGCCCATATCAAATTGTGTGTTTGGATTTTTTAGACCATAAACTCTAATTTCAAGTTTAAATATATTTTCCATAATTCATATAGAAAACGAATATTTGAGAGCTTTAACCTCAATTTGCGTTATAACTCATTTTTATCTATTCTGCTGTTAACAATTTTTGAATGCAAAGACTAAAATTATCATGTGTTCTATAAGTATTTGCTTATTATTTATTTGAATCTGAGACTGATCAGATAAATAATAAGCCGTTGTCCTGTGAAAGAACTTGTTTTCCAACGACCCACAAAACCTCTTTTTAACGCTGAAGCTAAATTATGATCAATTATAATGTGATGCGATTACGATTTTTTTTTTATTTGACCAAACCGGGTTATGCATTGTGAATTCTATGACAAAACCGAGTGGTAAACATTGACAAAACCGGCCAGTTCCATATTGACATGACCCATTTCTTTCGTTCCATACTCAGAAATACAAGTATTGAAATGTTTATAATCACTAATCTCCGTGTCTGTATCTATCTTCCCGTACCCTTTTTTCCGTACAAAGTGAACAATTTAACGAGAAATTAAACAATTTCGAGGCAAGGTTCACTCAATTCGTCATTTTGATGTGCATTTTTACTTATTTCTCCGTTAATATAGAACGGTTGTAGAAAATATTGCATATCACAATAGAAAATAGTTATATATATACTTCGATATCATAAATAAAATAAGAAAATAAGGAGAAACCTATCTTTCTTCTGTCTATTGATGATCCGTCATTGTGTCGGATGTTAGATACCATCGAGTCCGAACAATTTTTGCCGGTGTGGTTTAGACACAGTGAACCATTGACCGATGATAATTATGAAATGTGGTTTAACGAACGATGATATTTGGGACATTGCTTCGGTCGTTTTACTCTTTGTCTTGTCATACAATATAATATATATAAGTCTAAATTGAAAACAACGTTCAAACATATGATTGTGTTGGATAAAAACCGCAATTTTTATACGTATGCATACAAAACAAAGTTCTTGGCTCTAAATACAGCACAAACAGCATTTTTCAAAAGGACAAAAGTATATTGTAACAAAATATATACATATATATATCTATATGAATATGTCTCTTTTTTATACGAATGTAAATTCAAAATTAATAGAATGTTTATTAAATGTTGAATCTAAGTTTGTATCTATGATGTGTTTATTGTATTGTAGTTTGCCTTCTCTTTATTAGATTGCAGCGAATTGGAAAACAGCAGACATTACAGACCGACAGCGTGCTATTCTAGAATTTGCTGATCAGCTTTGTCATTGCAAACCGTTGACCGACGATAACTTCGAAAAATTGTACGAATTTGGATTAACGAAAGATGATGCTTGGGATATTGGTTCGGTCGTTGCACTCTTTGCCTTATCAAATCGAATGGCATTTCTAACTAATATGAAACCAAACGAGGAGTTTCACCTTATTGGCAGGGTAAAACGTGAACAAAACGAATCTTGAAATTAAAAACCAAGAGAACAATTGAAGGTCTTTCCACCAAAAAAAAACCAAGTATGTTGATATGATAACAGTAAAAATCCGGTTTAAAATGTCATAAACAGCGTTTTAGTACGCTGATTAAAAAAATATATGGTTTCTATACAATATTTTTTAAATGAGGGCGATAATTTGTTACTTCCGGTTTGAAAAATTTTACTTTCGGTATTATTTGAGTGTTTACTTGACACTGATTCCAAAAATATCTCGTTTTATATACTTTTAAATTAGTAAAGTACAAAATATAGCTACTTCGGTTTAAACAAGGTCATTTCCGGTTGTTTTTTCAAGGTTAAATGGTTTGAAACCTATTGCAAATGTCCCATGGCTTTTTCATGTATACATATGAGGTAAAAGCAAAGGTCAAAATCTAAAACGTCAAATTAAGCTATGACCTTGAGATTAATTTGAAAGTTTTAAACCAAGGACCTCAAATCAAAAGACCATAGGTCTTAATTATATTTGGTTAATGAGTTATACATGTATCACCATACGCATATTTCTAAATACAAGAGGGGAAAAACTTCCTTTTACATTCAACATACCCTTGCAATCAAAATTTACGTGTTACGACATGTCGCAACTAACAATTTAGTAAAAATAATTTGTCAATAACTTATACTGTTTTTGGAAATAACTGAAAATAAGCCAAAATCAAAATTTAGAATATGACCTTGATCTTTGACCTTGACCTAATTTTCATTTTTTTATACCAAGGACCTCAAATCTAAAAATCTTAGGTCTCTATCACTTATGGTTTACTTTCTAAGATAGAAATTCATATCACTTATATCAAATGCATAATGTGAAATAACTCTCATATGGAGTGTTCATATTGCTTCGGTCAAAATAGGACAAATCAGGCAAAGGATGTGATGAGCAATTTTATAAAATAAATTTGTTGCATTCTTTTACGATTACAAGGAAAACAGTGTTCGGGCAGATAACTCCTACAAAGAAAATTATTTGGTTATGCAGGGTAAATTTCAAAGGAGCATAAATTGTTCCATATCATATACCAAATATCTAAGCGACATATTGCAGAACAAATATTTATCGCAAGAACAAAATTAGGCGGAAGAAAACAAAATAATCAGAAGAAATTCAATAGGTTTTTCCACAGTAATAATTTGATGTTTTTACTTACGAATATATAGTAAGTAAGTAAGTAAGTAAATTTTTATTATAGTGACATGTGTAATCACAGATCAGTAAAGTACAAATATATGACATACACAATGAAATACACCCGACCCATTGGGTCTATAAGTCACTTTATACTCATAAAACGTAATTCTTTTATCACGGATTTCAAACAAAATAATGAAAAGTAAGATTAAGCTAATTTTAAAATAATTAATTAATAATGAAAAATTCAAACTTAAATAAAACAATGAAGTTTTTAGAAGATCGATTTAGTAAATGGCAAGTTGAATGCATAATAAATTAATATTTATAATAAAGAAACTGAAAATATTCAGATTGACCATGAAGTAACCTTTTACATTTTCATATTACAGTCAAATACAATCAATAATGTCAACTACACGATCATAATTAAAATTGCAATATACTGTTTATCAAACTGTTCGTGTATATAACACTACACGCCTATGCCAGAATGATTTCACTGTATACTTAGCCAGCTTTCTAGGATTGTCATCAAAAAGATAATTTTTTCATCGTTTGTAATATTTAGTAGTTCATTGCCAGAAAATATATCATTAAAAGTACATTCTCTCAAGTCATTATAGAAGGAACATGGAGAATAATGTGACATTCCTCCCCCATGGAATTGCTGTTACAAAACTTATATAAGCGTTCATTTGGTTGCTCGCCGCTATATCTACCGTCTCTAGTCTCAAAGGAAGAATTCCACAACTCAGTTGTGTTAGGAAAGATTGTTCAGTTTTGTTCAAATTTAATTTAACATAAGTTTCTATTCCAAAATTAGCCTTTAGATTCACATAAGTTCTCAACTTTGGAGTTTTCACAATGTCATTTTTCCATCAACAGTTATAGTATTCCTTCAAGATGGATTCGAACAAAGTCATACTTATAACGTCCTTGCGCTCAAAATAGTCCACTATACCAAGTTTCATGCGGTAAAAATCATTGAAATGAAAAGCAATATTCTCGTACTATAAATGTTAATCCTAACATTTTAAAAAATGTTTCGTTTGTTAATAACAGAGATATATAATACATGTATATGGGTATGGTAACATTAAAAGGTCTTTTTTTCGTGTCATTATATATATGTGTGTGTATTAACTGATTAATGGAATGTACATACACATTCCCAAACATTTGTAAGGAACTGTTGTAATGTTCCAACTAAATTAGCGGTCGAGATTGAACAAAATAATGATACTTATAAATATAATTCACGTAGAACGATTGTTTGACAGTACATATAAATATTAATATTTCTTATATTTTTTTGTCTATTCTATATTTTCTTTAATATAAGATAGGCATCCGACCTACCTGTAAATTTCCAAATTTGAGTTAGGTAGTCCTGTCGCAGTATAATATTTCAAAACCCAAGAAACTTTTGTAAATAAATATCTTTTCATTTATAGACTTATTATAATTTGCAATTTGATAATTTCCTTCGAATACAAAAAAAAGGTCGATTTCCTTTTCGGTTCTTTTCGGTCCTTTTCGGTTCTTTTTGGTCCTTTTCGGTTCTTTTCTGTAAATCGTCGCTCTTTTCTGTAAGTCGTCGAACCCGTATATCTTTGAAGTCAGAACACCAATTATTTCTACATTTTTCATAGTCATGATTGAAGACTTGTTAAGTCTCCCAAACAACGTTTGGAGACTTATTGTTTTTGCTCAGTTATTATTTTTACTATACTTTTTCCTTTTCTTTTTCTTTTTCTTTTTCTTCTTCCGCCACTTTAAAAAATGAACTTGTCAGCAGCGTTTCTCCAAAACCACTTGTCAGATTAACTTAGGGTTTCATAAAATGTAGACTAATATGTCTAGGTGAGCCATCACTCGTGCGTTTGTGCATTTGGGGTCTATTAAGGGGTATTATCTTGAGGGTTATTCACCTTTGTTGTGGAAGAAAATAACGTCTTGCTAGTTGAGATGCTTTATGATCGTAAGATAAGATACGTAACAATAACGTTACATTACATTAACAATAGTGTGCGCGAAAGTACGGGAAACAATTACATAAGAAAACGATATAAAGTCTCTTGGCCTATATTCACGAAATTCTGGGGGCCTCAAAATGCATAAGAAATAAAATTATTTTTTAGTTTCAAATTTTACTTTAAATTAAAATCGATTAATTAACCAGTCCTCTTCTGTAAAATTGTTTGAATAAAACGTGTTTTAATGCTACTCCCTTCCCACAAAATGGAAGTAAAAGTACAATGGAATCATGGACAAGTTATAGATATTTCATATTTTTTGGAAAGTTTTGTGGTGTATCGTAAATTATACCATAGCTTTGGTTGAAACCCCCGGCAATAACCTCACGAGACGAAGTCGAGTGAGGTTACCGAGGGGTTTCAACAAAAACTATGGTATAATTTACGAAACAACACAAAACTTTCCAAAAAATATGAAATATCTATAACTTGTCCATGATTCCATTTTGTGGGAAGGGAGTAGCAGTAAAACACGTTTTATTCAAACAATTTTACAGAAGAGGACTGGTTAATTAATCGATTTTAATTTAAAGTAAAATTTGAAACGCTATCTAATTTTAACGGTCAAACATAGAGTAGCCTCATTAAAAGTTTAGATGTCAGCAGTGTTTAATAAACCGGGTGTGGACCAAACACTTTAAAGTGGGGGTGGGGGTAAAGCAAGCCAACATTTGAAAATACTATTAAATAGGTCATTTGTTTACCATATTTAAAGTTCTTTAAAAGGGGCGTGCTTCCTGTCCCTTCCATCCTCCCCTAAATACTAACCCGCCTTGCCAAACAAACGGTTAGATGTGATTCATGTAAATGTAGCTGTACAGTGGAGCCTATAGAAAGTTTTTCAGGGGTATCATTTGCGCCCATTTTTGTTATCTAAATGTATCAATTGCGCCAATTTTTGTTATCTAAATGTATCAATTGCGCCAATATTCAGAACTCATTTGCGCCAATTTACCTGTTCACATATCTATTATAAATATTAAGGATTAATATATATTTATGCTTATTTTTTTGCTTAAAAAGTATCATTATGTTCGGTGATATTTCACCACGAAGATAAGCATCTGGAGAGAAATTCATTAGACAGTCCATGTACAGAAGGAGAAGAAAACTTATTGCTTTGCTGAATATTTAATTTAAGATATGCCAAAAAGAAGAAAAAAGAATCTTTTGCTGATTATGTTTAAGTCACATATGTTGATGACACAGTGCATTTCTTCCACCACCCGTATGGGCTGAAACTATCTATCACAAGACGTACCAGTAACAGAAATTATAATTGACTGTTTTATGCATTTCATCCTTCAATGTTTGAGTTTTTGGACAATAAAGTGAAGTTATAAGCTACTACATACATCTAATTGGGAAGTACCCATGCAGCAGCAGTAAGAAGAAGATATGTTTTATAAAAGAAAGGAAACATTTGCCGTGTAAACTGCCGGTTCCAAGTCCGAATAAAGGAGGAGGGAAGTCATTTTTCTTCTAATTGGCGCAATTGTATGTTTTATTTTTGGCGCAAATGATACCACGTAATTTTAAAACAGGTGGCGCAAACGTAGCATTGGGAAAAAAAACCGCAAAAGGACGCATTTTTGGCGAAACGATTTCTCCCCTTTAGTTGATTTTTGGTGGATGCTTGTCTCATGTCACTCATACCACATCTCCTTATATTAATATAAACTTTGAAATATCCGTAATCTTTCTGTTTAACTAAAGTTTGTATCAGTCTTTCAAACTTCTAATGGTAAAAAATATCATACCATTTTAAATTGTAATAGTCTATTAGTATAGTTGCCTTATTTTCCGTTTTTTTGAAAATTTAATCTTTTTCAAATGGTCCTTGTACTCAGAGGCGGATTTAGGGGGGGGCCTAGGGGGCCCGGGCCCCCCTTCTTTGGAAAAAATTTGTTTGCTTATATAGGGAATCACTGAAGCGTGACTGGAGCGGGCCCCCTCATAGGTCAGTCAGTGGGCCCCCACTTATGAAAATTTCTGGATCCGCCACTGGTACTTTTGCCTTAGATATATGATCTTTGTTTTCCCTGATTCAAATTATATTGCGCAAAAATTGCAAAAATGTGTTGTTGCTTAAATGCTAATAATCTGGATAAAGAAGTGAAAATAACAAAATGGATATTCATGAAAATTTACATATCCAATAAAGCAGATTGAAAAATAATGTGACTTCAGTTGCGTATTTTTTACCAGATTAAATCAACCTGACCATTGAAACAAAATATCACAAAGAAATACGAGTAATTTTGTTTTGAAAACGAAACAATACTTAAAATTGTAGTTCACTTAAAGGGGCACTAGTATGAAAGGCCGTTCATGTCAAAAACCCGATAAAATAACGCGTTAACATTTAACGCGATAAAATCACATTTAACACGATAAATACAGTTTTAACGCGTTTAAATAATTTTTAACGCGTTATTTTATTATTTAACGCGTTAAGCACAAAACTACAAAAAATTACCGAAAATACTTTCTTCTTTCGCCATAACTACAATTTAAGGCGTCAGATTTTACTCGAAACTTCCTAAATGAAATGGCCACATGTGTCATAACTTTGTCAATTAACGCGATAAAGTTTATTGATTTTCAGCACATTTTTGATATCATCGTCATTAATTACTTATCGCGTTGAAATAAGAATTAACGCGTTAAATGAAGGTTTAACGTGTTAAAAGAGGGTTTAACGCGTTAAAAGAAGGTTACCGCGTAAAAAGATAAGAAAAATGCAACTTTCACGTGTGACAAGCATTTTTAACGCGTTAAATGCAACTTTAACGCAGAAATTGCAACTTTTTAAAAAACTTTAACGCGTTAAATGCAACTTTAACGCGTAAAATGCAACTTTAACGCGTTAAATGCAACTTTAACGCGTTAAAAACAACTTTAACGCGTTTAAATGCAACTTTAACGCGTTAAATGCATCTTTAACGCGTTAAATGCAACTTTAACGCGTCAAAAGCAACTTTAACGCGTTAAATACAACTTTAACGCGTTAAATACAACTTTAACGCGTTAAATGACACTTGAACGTGTTAAATGCAACTTTAACGCGTTAAATGCAACTCTAACGCGTTAAATGCAACTTTAACGCGTTAAATGCATCTTTAACGCGTTAAATGCAACTTTAACGCGTCAAAAGCAACTTTAACGCGTTAAATACAACTTTAACGCGTTAAATACAACTTTAACGCGTTAAATGACACTTGAACGTGTTAAATGCAACTTTAACGCGTTAAATGCAACTCTAACGCGTTAAATGCAACTTTAACGCGTTAAATGCAACTTTAACGCGTTAATTGCAACTTTAACGCGTTAAATGCAACTTTAACGCGTTAAATGCAACTTTAACGCGTTAAAAACAACTTTAACGCGTTAAATGCAACTTTAACGCGTTAAATGCAACTTTAACGCGTTAAATGCAACTTTAACGCGTTAATTGCAACTTTAACGCGTTAAATGCAACTTTAATAATAATAATAATAATAATAATATCTTTATTTAAAGAGAGTAACTCATTTGGATTAAACCAATGTTCAATAAGGCTCTCTACATACAATGTTAACAATATGAATAAAAAATAATTAATCTACTATTACACACATGTAAACAATAGAAGTATATAAAGTAATATAACAACAACAACAAAAACAACTATGGTATACATTGTGGCTTAACTTATAAATTCAACACTTTAAAAAATAAAATGACTTGTAAGAGTTTTTGAATGCAGATATACTTTTTGATTTTTTAATTTCACTGGACAGTGAATTCCACACTTTTGGACCATTAAAAGAAAAACTTGATTTGTATAATTCTGTATTTGATTTAGGGACAATAAAATTATCCGATGATGAAAGTCGAGTATTGTACGATTGTTTACTACTTGTAGGCACAATAAGATTGGATAAATATTTTGGTGCCAGTTGGTGTTTTGATTTATACATTAATAATGATTTGTGGTAAAATATTCTCTTAGTAACAGGAATAATTCCAGATTCCTTAAATAGTTCAATAGATGGTTTACGAATATCGTGTTCGTTTAAAATAATTCTAGCTGCCCTTTTTTGCAATTTTAGTAAACTGTCAACTAAAAACTTGTTACAGTTTCCCCATACTGAACAACAGTAATCCAAATGTGGAAGAATATACGCATTGTAAAATATAATTCGTGCATTGTGATTCAAGTATTTCTTGATTCTTTTTAATAAAGCTAATGAAGAATTAACTTTTTTGATTATATGATTAATTTGATCATACCAAGAAAGAGTTTTGTCAACAAAAATACCCAGGACTTTTTCACAGTGACTTTCATTAATCTTTTGGCCATTAATGGATACATTTAATGTGTCATTACGCATTACAGACAGTTTTTAACGCGTTAAATGCATCTTTAACGCGTTAAATGCAACTTTAACGCGTCAAAAGCAACTTTAACGCGTTAAATACAACTTTAACGCGTTAAATACAACTTTAACGCGTTAAATACAACTTTAACGCGTTAAATGACACTTTAACGTGTTAAATGCAACTTTAACGCGTTAAATGCAACTTTAACGCGTTAAATGCAACATTAACGCGTTAAATGCAACTTTAACGCGTTAATTGCTACTTTAACGCGTTAAAGATGCATTTAACGCGTTAAAAACAACTTTAACGCGTTAAATGCAACTTTAACGCGTTAAATGCAACTTTAACGCGTTAAATGCAACTTTAACGCGTTAATTGCTACTTTAACGCGCTAAATGCATCTTTAACGCGTTAAAAACAACTTTAACGCGTTAAATGCAACTTTAACGCGTTAAATGCAACTTTAACGCGTTAAATGCAACTTTAACGCGTTAAATGCAACTTTAACGCGTTAATTGCTACTTTAACGCGCTAAATGCATCTTTAACGCGTTAAAAACAACTTTAACGCGTTAAATGCAACTTTAACGCGTTAAATGCAACTTTAACGCGTTAAATGCAACTTTAACGCGTTAAATGCAACTTTTACGCGTTTAATGCAACTTTACAGCGCTAAAAACTACTGTAACGTGTTTAAAGCAACGTTTAATTTAACTTAACCTTACTTACATGGACTGATCATGTTAATTTAAAAAGGCCAGCTAGATTTAAATTTGTCAACCTGTCTTTACTCTTCGTCTTGAATAAATTTTGTTTATATGTCAGGTTTTTCAGATACTTTACTTGGTCTTTTTACATCTTTTGATGTCTGTATCTAACATTAGGGTTTAACATAAACTATGTTAGTTTGACGTATACTTACATAAGTCTCTACAAGTGAAGTTTTTTTGCTGCAGATGGTGAAAACATGACATATCTTTACTATATCTATCAACCATACCTCAGTTAAACATTACAATCGGATATTGTTACACGGCTGTCAGTCAGATAACCGCCCTTTTTTAATTTTTAGCTCACTTGGCGCGAAGGGCCAAGTTAGCTTTTCTCATCACTTGGCGTCCGTTGTCTGTCGTCCGTCGTCGTCGTCGTTAACTTTTTACATTTGTACTTCTTCTAGAGAACCACGGAATGGAATAGAACCAAACATGGCATGAATGTTCCTGATGAGGTGCTGACCAAGTGTTGTTACTTTGTAGCCGATCCATCATCCAATATGGCCGCAAGCGAGGGACTTAGTTTAATATAGGACCCAAGGGAAATACATACAAATGTCTTCTTTTAGAAAACCACAGAACAGAATGCAATATTAAACCAAAAAATCTTTTTTTATACGTTTTCAAAAACCCAAGTAGAGTCAGGTGAGCGATACAGGCTCTTGAGAGCCTCTAGTTTTTCATTCGAGCGTCATTGATGAGTCTTATGTAGACGAAACGCTCGTCTGGCGCAAATACAAAATTTCAAACCTGGTATCCATTATGAATTTATCAGCTAGCAATCATGTGTGAATTGTGAACATATTTAAAACAAGAGGCTTTTAAGAGCAGGCATCCAGTATCTAGTAAACCATGCCCATAAAGATAATGAATATGTGCCAAAAGTAAGAGGATGACCATTTGATATCCATTAGGGAAAGAGGATGTTATTCTTTATTTTTACTACTTACTAAGTAGGTTTTTTTTGTTTGCCGCCTAATCATTCATTTTCGACATTTTTACCTCTAAATACTGCGTTGTTCTGTAATATGGCATGTATGGAGAACAAATTATTTATCCCCCCTTAAAATGGGCGCTATAATTAATGCCCTACCTGTAAAGCTGAAAGAGACTCTCTCTGACTGTCCGTCCTTTTCTCTGTCCGTTATCAGTCCTGAATTTTGTTCAAGGTTATGATTGTCTTTCTGATATTTTTTGACTCTAATCCCATTGTTTTATTTTGTATTTACATTCAGTCATAGATCAAATTTATTCGTTCAGTGTATCTTCATTAGTTATTTTTTTTTTTATTATGTCATTTGATTGAGTAAAGCCATTTCAGTTGATATTTTAAAGTGTGTCTTTCTACGTTGTGATATCACACTATTGTTTCAAGTTGGATAAAGGTTGGTGCCTATTAAAACGTTTTAACCCACTGCATTTGTTTGCACCTGTCCTAAGTCAGGTACCTGGTACCGTGGTTGTCGTTTGTTGATGTGCTTCATAAGTGTTTCTCATTTTCTTTTTATAGATTAGACCGTTGGCTTTCCTGTTTGAATGGTTTTACACTAGTCTTTTTTAAGACCCTTTATACCTTGCTGTTCGGTGTGAACCAAGGCTACAAGTTGAAGGCTGTGCTAAAATGTTATCGTCTTCATTGGTGTCATCTTCTTGTGTTTGTGGTGTTTTTTTTTCATTTGCAGCACTTGATTTTGATAGTATGTTGTCAAGATACCTGTTACAAATAGGACATTAAAACTTGTATGGTTTTCAGGTAACAAACCGTGTTTGCTATTTTGAAATCTGGTTTGTTAAAGAGAATGGTTTAATCGTGAGAGGAAGACGAAATGTAATATCTTCATTATCCTCATCGTCTGTAATGTCCAGAACACCACGATACTCCACAAAATGCGAACAGATCATTGTATTCGTTAGCAACATTATTCCATAACTCCATCCAACGACGTTTTAACGTGTTAAACGATGTTTAAACACGTTAAACGATGTTTTAACGCGTTAAAGGATGTTTTATCGCGTTAAACGATGTTTTAACGCGTTAAAGGATGTTTTATCACGTTAAACGTTAAATGATATTTTAACGCGTTAAATGATGTTTTAACGCGTTAAAGTAATGTATCGTAGCAACGTAATTGTGTTGAATTTAACGCGTTAATGCGATTCATTATGACACATATGGCCAGTGCGACGGGTATTTTTACGCGATAAACGTCTTTTTCACCTACGGTTTAAATCCCAAACTTGATAATTGCAAAGTTTAACGCGTTAAATATATTGATTTCTTAACGCGTTAAAATCTTGTTTTAACGCGTTAAAACTGTATTTATCGCGTTAAATGTGATTTTATCGCGTTAAATGTTAACGCGTTACTTTATCGGGTTTTTGACATGATCGGCCTTTCATACACTAGCTACGAGACATATAAAAAATCTAATATATTATTATTTGTTTTTGCTCAATCATTAATGAAATGCAAATAGCAGGGTCGGATCCAGGATTTCCGTTTAGGGGGCGCGCAGCGAGGCGAAACAATTTTTGAGGTAAAATTATTGAAATATTCTTCTATAGGGGTGATATGTAGATATCTCCAGCTATTGTGTGGTAAAATTAGCGAGAAATTAAAGTTTCAAGCTAAAACCGCCTTAATCCACACCTTACAAGAATCTACAATCACCGCAATTAACAAGAAATATGTGCGCTTCTAAAAGTCATTGAGACTATCCCCATATATTTCCCAGAAAACGGGACTGAAGACAATAAGGATAGAGGCAGACCTCAATCAGGAGTACACAAGCTGACCCTCCATATAAAAAAATCTAGCGAATGTCAATGGTTGCTTCAAAAACTGGTGTTACATTCATATTATTTAGTCAATCGAATATCTTCAGAGGGAAAATACAATAATGACATACTAGTAATAGATTTGTATGCTTCTGAGTGGATCATCCGGACCAAAGATCAAGTGACTGACCGACAGATGAACGGACAGATATGTCCCTATTCTTCGAAGAACCACCGAGCTATGATGGCAAGATCTCCCACAAATCTACAACAATCTTCTAACTTACGCACTAAAAGATTTATATTGCATATATGAATGAGTTTATAAAGCTACAGTTATAAAGCTGCAGCCGTAGTCATGAAACATTTTATTTTGATTCTGTGTTTCTGTGCAAACCAATCTACAATCAAGACACCAGCACCTGTTGTAAAATTATTTATATAGAAATATCAGGTAATATCTTAACTAAAAGAATTGAAAGACATGGTGCTGGTAGTTGTGACATAAAGAAATACAGGAACACCACAAATAAATAATTGTTTTGCACATCGCAAATATGTCTAAGCCAATTGTTTCAATAATGTGAAATTTAATCTTACTTAAGAATTACTTTAACACTCCATAACACCAGTACTGCCAAATTTGGTTAAGACAATGGAAATGTGAAGAGTTAGACAGATATAGACGGGCGGACCGACGGACGCAAAGTGAGACGAGACAGATCAAAATTGCTCACCTGACCAATAATAATATTATGTTTTGCTAACGAAAATTTTAAATTCTACCAGCGATTTTTAATTGTCCTTTCATAATATCTGATTTTTACTTTTTTTAATTTTCGGAGGTCGTGCCGGCAGACTTAACTGTGTTCGCCACAAACAACTAAAATCAGATTGAGATGCATTTACGAAGATTATTTTCTTGGGATCTCAAGCATGTAATACGGTACATAATTCGACTAAATTTTTAGGTTGCAAGTGAGAAATAAATATAGCCACAGAGATACAAATTTATAAACTAACCTTTTGCTTGAAACAATATTTCTATCTTTCATTACGGATATTATGAAAGAACTGGCTGCCAAACTGTTTTCTTGACCGTGCCATGATGAAATTGTGAAAGTGAGTAAGGGATGTTTTGGAACTTAGATTATCAAAGAAATTGATTATAAAACCGCAAATACAATAAAATATTTGTTTTTACTTTAACTGCTAAAAAAAACTATTATATTTGTCATCAAACGCAGCTCCGCGTTGCACACCTTCCTTCGAAATAATTTATAGAACTTTAATAAATCGTGGGTCAAGTTTATTCTGTTAAACTGACTTTTTTTATATATATATTTGAATGTTAAAAAAGATGTGATGGTCTCTTCTGATACTTAAATAAGTTGAAAACAACCCATGCTTTTCAAATTTTAGGGGGGGGGCGCACGCCCGCCACGCCCCGCCTTAAATCCGCCCCTGAATAGTGAAATAATAAATCGCTTTTAGCAGCCATTTTGTCAAAATAAGCTAAAAAAACCATTAGATTATGAATTATTCACTTGCAAGTATTCATGTGAACTTCAATTTAACCCTGAGCTTGAGATGGATAACACGTGAATTTTATGTGTAAAGTTATTTAAAGGAAAAGAATGTCAACATTGAAAGTGAAACAAAGGTAAATCATTTGATTGACTGATCGATCCACACAAAAAAAAAATTCTTATACAGGCTTCTGAAAACGATGATAAACATTTATTTTTCATCTATAGTATGAAATTAAGTAGACCTAGCTAGAACAATCCAACAGCACGAGTTTGCTTAGGGAGCTAGCGCTACCATTTCATTTTTATGGGGAGGGGGGGCTAGGATGAAAATTTTGTCCTGCATTTTTTTTTAGCTGTAATCTCTGTCCTGCCTTTTTATTTTTCACTCTGAGCGGTCCTGCCTTTTTTTTTTAGTTTATCCTGACTTTTCTTACCTAAATTGTCGTCCTGATTTTGTTTTTTTTGCAAGTGTCTCATCCTGCCTTTTATTTTTTACTCAAAACTCCTGTCCTGCCTATTTTTTCAAATTTCATCCTAGCCCCCCCCCCCCCCCCCCCCCCCCCTAAAAATCAGATGGTAGCTCCCTAAATGACTGATTGTTTGCATTTTAGTAGCAAATAATTTATGCATTTTTAAGATGAGAATGATTTGGTTATAATTCATATGGTTATTTTCTGCAGTAGATTTTTCTGGATAAAGGACATGAATAACGACTTCTACTTGCCAATCTATAACATTGGTTTTGCGATACAAAGCGGTTTATGGTTGTGATGCCAATATATGAGTATCTTCATATTCATTGCCTCAAGTAAACTCCAGTTATAGATGCATCCCCCATTATGGGCAGATTTGATTCACTGAGTTCAGTCCGTTGAAAGCTATTAGCCAAAAGATACAAGTGAAACTAATCATCATAATGTACTTTGATACATAAGGCCGTGAGTTTTCAGGTTTGAATTGTTTTACATTGTCATTTCGGGGCCTTTTATAGCTGACTATGTGGTAAGGGCTTTTTTCATTGTTGAAGGACGTACAGTGACCAACAGTTGTTAATTTCTATGTCATTTTGGTCTCTTGTGGTCTCATTGGCAATCATACCACATATTCTTTTTTTATATGATAATCCAGGTTTCTCAAAAGGTGGTCGAAGATTTTTGCGTCAATCTGTATTTGCAAAAAATCAAGACAAATATTGTGATCAGTTCTGTCATTGAAACATTTTGAGAAATTAGAAATAATTGTTGAGATCTGTGATTGTGTTAGGGAGCTACCATTTGATTTTTATGGGGGGGCTAGGATGAAAATTTTGTCCTGCATTTTTTTTAGCTGTAATCTCTGTCCTGCCTTTTTATTTTTCATACTGTTCGGTCCTGCCTTTTTTTTTTTAGTTTATCCTGACTTTTTTTTACCTAAATTGTCGTCCTGACTTTTTTTTGCAAGTGTCTCATCCTGCCTTTTTTTTACTCATAACTCCTGTCCTGCCTATTTTTTTCAAATTTCATCCTAGCCAACCCCCCCCCCCCCCCCCCATAAAAATCAGATGGTAGCTCCCTTAATCTATTTATATCTATATGAACACGCTTATACTAAAATACACACGAAACGAAGCTACGTATTTTCATGCCCGTGTCCTGTTTATTGTCTATTTAAGACTTTTAATAGTTTGGATAAATGTTTTACATTGTTATAAATCAAATATGAGAACTTGATTAAAATCGGTGAACATGAATTTGAAAGTTAGTGCCCCTTTAAAAAGGTTGTATTAATTTTTGAAATATAATTTAAAGATATTATTTCAACGAATGTAAATGTTTTTGGAAGATATACAGGCTTCTGAAAAAGATGATAAACATTTATTTTTCATCTATAGTATGAAATTAAATAGACCTAGCTAGAACAATCCAACAGCACGAGTTTGCTTAATCTATTTATATCTATATGTACACGCTTATACTAAAATACACACGAAACGAAGCTACGTATTTTCATGCCCGTGTCCTGTTTATTGTTTATTTTAGACTTTTAATAGTTTGGATAAATGTTTTACATTGTTATAAATCAAATATGAGAACTTGATTAAAATCGGTGAACAATTATTTGAAAGCTAGTGCCCCTTTAAAAAGGTTATATTAATTTTTGAAATATAATTTAAAGATATTATTTCAACGAATGTAAATGTTTTTGGAAGATAAGCAAAAAAAAATCACTACATGATTGCCTGAAATGATGTTTGGAAATAGTCTGAATAATCATCATCAGATTTCAGGAAATAAGCTTAATGCCTTATTTCATTTATTGCCGCTAACATACAGATAAATAGATCACAGATGTGTTAATGTTACACAATTCAATATGTAGAATAAAGACATTAACATTAAAAGACTATTAAGAAACACTTATAGAAAGGAACATAATATTAGTAACACTTAAAGTCGTTCATCAATTTTGTGGTGAGGACCTCTCACATGCTACAACAATCACTCTACATTTAGGCATAAATAACCTCCAGACCTACCTTAAGGTCAGATTTATAGAAATATGTCACAAGTTCAATGACAGTGTCCACTGTCTTATCTCGGTAAGTAGTACAAGTTACATGACACGACAAGATAACCAAAAGCCTTCTACTTTAGAATCAATCATGAGGATACAACTGATTCTCCACGTTTTATTTTTAATTTTTCAGCTTGCATTAGGTAAGCATGGTTAAGAAATACTAGAACATACCCGTGATATTACGGGTTCGCGACTGAACTATGTGTAAGCCTTATTTTAGTATTGGTATTGTCATCCGATTATAACGAAAATACACAGTTTTCTCTGCTTTCAAAATCTTTCTGTTTGAACCCATCGACCTGGAACTTATCAATTATTGGTAATATTAATTATTTGGAAGACAAAAGGTCCTGGAATGGAGTATTTTTTAATCAACAGAATTGTCCTATATTAGTTATAAATAAAGTTGAATTCTTTGATTCGCTGTTTTACATCATGCCCGCTAACAAATTGAAAACTGTACCTATACGCCTTATTTTAAGTCCAGATTTTTCAGTAGTATTCGTATTGTCATCTTAGAATGTCTTACTGATTAAAATACTACAATAGGGAACAATTTGACAATGATTGAATTAAGTAGTGTCAACCCTGTGATTATGATTATGAGCAAAATCCTAAATACACCGTTTGGTGGTGCGCCTGTCAGATACGGAACGTACAGATAAGGTAATAGGTAACAGGTAAATATACTATTGGTATCGGTATCGGATTCGACCCGGAACTTGTTAATTATTGGCAATTAATTTTTAATTAAGTGGAAAACAAAAGGGTCTGGAGTGGTGTAATTTTTAATCTACACCATTCACCTATATAAAGTTGAATTCTTTGATTTGTCGTTTTTACCCCATGACGGCTGACAAACTTGACCTCGTTATTTTAGTATTATAGATGTCATGAAATAGAATGAATGAATGAATTTTATGTCTCATAAACTACAAATTACATAGTAATAGATAATATAAAATTTGTAAGGGTTCCGCGGAACCCAGCGTCTCGCCTACGTTTGCTGTTAATCACACACTCAACAAAAATGAAAAAAATCAATAAAATTCATTCCTCTTGAAACTATCTTTTGATTGTCAGAATTTTCTGTCTAAGTATGGTAAAAATCCAGGCTAGTTTAAGAATCTTAAAAATGTTTTAAAACTTTAACTGCAGACTGTATGTAATGTTAACTGGAAGAAAAACTAAGTCCATTTGTAAGAAAATACGTGATGATATTTTATTTTTACAATTTTTATCTAACATTTGGTTCAACCAGATATTTGACAGGTATCAAAAACATTTTTTGCAAATGATATCCTTTAACAGTTAAGACCATAGTTATGAAAATTAATATACAATAGTTTATATAAATTTTACTTTCTTTACCACATAGTAATCTACATAAGAAACTAACCATACGAACGTTGACATTAACAATTACAGGATAGCTACCCAATTCCGCATAAACAATACAGCTAGGTGTACTCTGTTTTAAATGTAGAACAAGTTTACAAAATTTTAAATATACACGTTCTATCAAATCAAAATTTTCAAATTCTCAAATTTCCGAACCATAAAGAAGAATAGGTAAAACTATCTTATCAAACATGTCTAACTGACATTCTATAGTCAAACTGTTTTGTCTACACTTTATTAAAATACCATACATGGCTTTTGTAGCTTGTTCAGAAATATATTTTCGGGTCTTTAAAAAAGAACCACTTCTAGCAAAAAATATACCAAGGTATTTAATAAAAAATACTATTTATACTCAGTTACAATTTCTAATTCTCTGTATACAAATCTAATATTTTTGGGTTGTCTCCCTTTGGAGAATATAAGAACTTTTGTCTTGTTAACAGTCAGGATTCTACTTCGTCAAAATTATCTCCCCATTACGCCAGTTCATTTTCACAATCGTAGAAATGGAAGCCATTGTAGGGATGATGCGCTGCCAATTTTGCTCTCGGAAACCGATAAATTTATCCACATTGCACCATTACGATCCTTGTATGTCAGATGTATTTTAAAAGACAAATGTATCAACTAGCTAATGAGCATCAGTTAATGATCTTGTCTGCATTGATTCAACTTAAAACTATTGTCTGATCGGTTGTCAGGTGGAACTTTCGAAAATTCATAAACATTTAAAAAAATTAAGTTAAATATTTCGTGGAAGGGCAGACTAGATTTTTTTAGTGGTTGAAGACTACAAACCCTAGTTTTCACACACCAAACATTATAATTTTTCGAAGATATGCATTTTCATCATCCAACTTGAAAGACTGTCGTCAAGTACTTTCATTAAAAAAATAGCTATTCGAACACACCTACTCTGTTTTTGTGATTCATTAGATAGGTATTTCACTTGACCCATATATTTCATCTTTTAGTACTGTGATTTTCTTATGTTATAAAGTCAACCTGTAGCTTTGATATATAAAAAAATGATAGAATCTGAAGCGAGACGATGTATGGATTATTCTTGCTTTGTACGATATCAAGACAACTCAAACACGCCCTAACATAAAAAAGGAGCACTCGATTTTCTCTTTTCGATACAATTGTTATTCATTTTTTGGAATTTTTGCTTGAGTCACATAATGGAAAGGCAGACACGAAAATTACTGAACTAATAGATTGATATATTTTCCGTCCGTGGTAGTTTTTTTTTTAAATCGGAGGTTATGCATTTTTCACATCCAACTTGAAAGATACCCATGTCTATGTACTAAATAAATTGAAACTTATGCAAATGGTGTTTTTAAAATAAAACACTTCGTAATTGAGAAGAAAATTGTAATTTTGTTTGTTTCTATTTCTAACTTTTAAATTTTTTGTCACTATAGTAAACATTACAGTAAGCATTTATCACTTTATCTGACAAAGAGCTTCGATTCTTTTGTTCTATTTCAACCGGGTTTTCGACTGTTATTTTAAGTTGCCATTTTTCACAATAATCATCAAATTTATTTAACATGTTTTGTAAATCTTCACAGTGTCATCCGCATATAATAACATAAATATTTTTTAAAATACTGTTAATTCGTGTTCGAGGTCATCACTAATAGAATTTACACCAAGGACATCTTTGCCTTCAAAAAAAATGCTGTTAATCATTTAAAAATATTGCAAACAGAGCAAGGGAAAGATTTTCTCCCTGTCTTACACCCATTTCACAAGTAAATAACTCTGATTTCTCGGCATTAAATATAATTAATGCGTGATTTTACATTTTCGTACATATTTTGTATAATACGGAAAAATTTGCCATTTATATTATTCTCTAAAAGTTTAAATAATAAAAAAAATGCTTTGTATAAAATCAAAGGCCTTTTTTCAAAGTCGACAAAGGCACAGTTAAGTTTCTTCTTCCTTAATCTTAGTAACTCGAATATTGTATCTTTATTATCAAAGTCTATATAAACTATAGGTATACAATTATATCAACATCAATAATACATATAATACATACATAAACACCGACTATGTGACAGCAGAAGGTGTTGTAATGATAAACAAACATTATTTTAACATTTCAGATCTAAGCTTAAAAGATCTAAATATAAATTTACCTAAATTACACAATTCTTTTACATTATTAGTACTCATCAGTTTAATAAATTTGTACATCGACGGTTTTTTCCAATAAAATGGCTTAATACAAATTGTTCTAAAACCGTGAAACGTGGACATTTGAGGATGAAATGAAACTCATCCTCTATATTATTTTTACAAAAAGTACATATACTATTATTTCTTGTTATATCATAAAATCTTCCATTTTCTATAGCTAAGTTGTGGCTACTTAATCTTATTTTTGTTTTACATTTTTTGTAAACATTTGGAATTGGTTTGCATAAATAAAATTGCAGACAAAAATTATCTAACATATATTTATAATTAGAACATTTTGAAGACATATGCAACTGAGCATCAAGTTCTTGTTGTAGACAATCGTACAAACGTTGCTTTATGACAGCAAAATATATATCAGGCAAGTCACAAATAAGGTTTTGGCTATACCAAACATCGCCTAAACCAATAAGAAAAAGTTCTTCTTTATAAAATACATTATAGGTATATTGATCCAATATCCACCCGTTTATAGTATGGATCACATTTCCGACCTTACATTGATTACGTGCTACGTGTACAATGTTTCGAGTTCTTTCGGAATTATATTCCAGGTAACTCTCTTCAGAGGTCGTCCTTTTATGTTTTTTATTCTCTAAATGTTTATTTGTTTATTATTTTGTACATTTCATTTATCATTGTACTTTTTATTTATCATTAAAATTGAGAATGGAAATGGGGAATGTGTCAAAGAGACAACAACCCGACCAAATAAAAAACAACAGCAGAAGGTCACCAACAGGTCTTCAATGTAGCGAGAAATTCCCGCACCCGGAGGCGTCCTTCAGCTGGCCCCTAAACAAATATATACTAGTTCAGTGATAATGAACGCCATACTAATTTCCAAATTGTACACAAGAAACTAAAATTAAAATAATACAAGACTAACAAAGGCCAGAGGCTCCTGACTTGGGACAGGCGCAAAAATGCGGCGGGGTTAAACATGTTTGTGAGATCTCAACCCTCCCCCTATACCTCTAACCAATGTAGAAAAGTAAACGCATAACAATACGTACATTAAAATTCAGTTCAAGAGAAGTCCGAGTCTGATGTCAGAAGATGTAACCAAAGAAAATAAACAATACAGTTTGAAGTATTTAGCAATTTAAACCAATATTTGAAAATCTTACATTTTCTTGCGAAAATAAGAGGCAATCTACCTAGTTCTTGATATATCATAACATTGTTAGTATACAACTTAACACCAAGTATATTTTTACAATAGTTCATGTGGGGGGCTTTAAGTTTCGTTTTATCAACGTATTGAACACTGGTTTTGGTTATTAGATTTAGTTTAAGATACGTTTCAATATGCATTTTTCATTGTCAGCGCACCTTCCTTTGGTTTTAGTGTAACTGTCTAATTAATTTCTATTGGGAGACATTGATTTATTTCAAGTGTTTCTTAACGATTTCCCCAATGTTCCTGTTTCTTTTGAATGCTATTGTAGGTTTTTTATCAAAGAGATTTTTGAACTGTGGGTTGTCTTGAATTACATGCCAATGTTTTCTTATAATGGTTTGTAAATTTTCCGCATTAGCGTGGTATTGTGTTATGAAAGATATATTATAGTTATCTGTGGTTTTGTTTATGCTTGTTTCTTTGTTTGTTAATTTGTTTAATCTTTCTGTATACCTATAATTTATACAAACGTTGCTTTATGACAGCAAAATATACATCAGGCAAGTTTCAAATAAGGTTTTGGCTATACCATACATCACCTAAACCAATAAGAAAAACTTCGTTCTTTATAAAATACAACCAGTTACACTTATTATTTGGACATCTCTCTAATTCACAATATAAGTAGTTATAACAATTTTTCAATATACAGTTTGAAGTATTTAGCAATTTAAACCAATATTTGAAAATCTTACATTTTCTTGCGAAAATAAGAGGCAATCTACCTAGTTCTTGATATATCATAACATTGTTAGTATAAAACTTAACACCAAGTATATTTTTACAATAGTTCATGTGGGGGGCTTTATGTGCACCCCATATTTAGCTTGCATAACTCAATAAAGAATTTATATAAGTATCAAACAGTGATAACAAAGTGACATAGTTTAAACACATACTTTTCACATTTCTTCTTAAAGCAAACATTGCTTTTCTACCTTGTTCTGACAATTTCTGTAACATATTATACTTGGCATTAAAATTTAAAAGTACACCAAGGTAAGTAAAATTATCAACAACTTCAATTTCCTTATTATTATAATACCATTTCTCATCAACATGAACTTTTCCACCTTTCCTAAATACAACAATTTTAGTTTTATCAATATTAACACTTAATGACCATTTTGATGTATACTCATATAATGTATCAAGCATATTTTGTAACCCCAAAACAGATTCTGAGAAAATAAACATATCATCAGCATACATAAGTAAAAATAAATTCAATTCTTTCATCTCATATGGTATGGCATTATTATTAATGAAAGCCATTTCACAATCGTTAACATGTAATGAAAAAAGTATGGGCGATAACACCTCTCCCTGCATCAAGCCCAATTCATTGGTAAAGTATTCATAATTAAAACCATAAACATATTCACAAGTAGACACATTAGTATACATAGATTTAATTACAGTTAAAAGTTTACCTTGAATACCAATTTGTGCATATACTCACTGGGGTAAAGCTGATGACCGTAACTGCATTCACGGTCATCCCAAGATGTCGGATGAAAAATTAGGTCAGTGTCTGTATTGTCTGTTAAAGTGTTTCTATATCATTTTCTTTACAAATCATACATTTCAAAGATGTAAATTTATAAAAGATTCACTCGGAAATCACTAATTACTACCGAGAAATGTGCATGAAACAGGAATTTCGATTTGAAAAAATCGCTCAGATGACCGCAAATCACAATCGAGATGACCGTAACAGAATCGGCGATTCATAACAAGGCTGACCGTAATTGGTTTGAAGATGACCGTAATTTGTAAATGATGACCGTAACTTTTAAAGGATGACCGTCATTTCTAAGAAATATCCGTATTTATATAACTACCTTTTTGCATCCAATGAAGTCAATCGTGTTGGTATAAACGTATTAAGGTAGGTTGGGTGTCTAAATTATAATCCATAGAATTTTTAAAGAATTTGCCAAAATGAAGTTTATAAGATGCTTTTTAAAAAAAAGCAATAAAAAGAATGGGTCACCGGGCTTATTTTCACGCTACACGGTGTTCAAAATTGACAAATTTTGTAAAGATTATGCAGGGAAAACCCAATTTTCTGCAATAAAGCGTAATCTACACCATAGAATTTTGAGATAACATATGAGAAGATGGCCTTCATAGTACCTTAATCTGAATTATCTGCCCTTGAATTTGATTTGCCTCCCCTTATGTGGTAAAGTTGGAAAAAAATTGATCAAACAAAAGTTTTCTCTGTTGTTTGTAAAATACAACCATAAATATGATAAAGCATGTCATTTTCTATGAAGTGGAAGTTCTTATACATGCATTACCTACTTCTCTAAAAATTTACACATTCTATTAAAGATCTAGACCTTGTTTTCTGGTATTTTCAAATCCAAGATGGAGGAAGACACCCTATCTACCTTAATATGAGAGTATTATCCTACAAGTAGAAGAAACTAAGACTTGCTTCAAATGCATAGTTCACCATATGTATCTTTTTTTTACAGTTGAGAGGGCTGAATTTTTAAAATGAATTTGCAACAAGATATGCACATGAACAAGTGGGAAACCATGCAACAAAAGCGCGATAAAATGACACCTAACAAGTATAATGAAAAAAAAAATGCGGTGCACAGCCTCCAACTACAAGACAAAGAAGTTTTTTAATTTCTGGGATTCCTTTTAATGACGTATAATAAATACACATTTTTAAAAATGCCAATGCATGTACACCCATTGATATTATATCGTCTTCCATTTTGTCGTGCAAATAAAATAACAGAAAATAATTTTGCTCTTGAAAACCGATAAATTTATCCAAATAGCACCAGTACGATCCTTATATGTCAGTTGTATTTTAAAGGACAAATGTATCTACTAGCTAATGAGCATCAGTTAATGATCTTGTCTGCATTGATTCAACTTAAAACGTTTGTCTAATCGGATGTCAGGTGGAATTTTCGAAAGTTCTTAAACATATAAAAAAAAAATCTTATTAAATATTTCGTGGAAGGGCAGACTAAAAATTTTCAGTGGTTGAAGATTATAAACCCTAGTTATCACACACAAAAAAAAAATTTTTTCGAAGATATGCATTTTCATCATCCAAATTTAAAGGCTGTCGTCAAGTACTTTTAGAAAAAAAATAGCTATTCGAACACACCTACTCTGTTTTTGTGATTCATCAGATAGGTATTTCACTTGACCCATATATTTCATCTTTTCGTACTGTCATTTTTTACGTTATAAAGTCAACCTGTAGCTTTGATATGGACTATAGAATATGAAGCGAGATGCTATATCAAATACTCTTGCTTTGTACGTTTTAAAGACAAAATATATAATACCTCAAACACGCCCTAACATAAAAAGGTGCACTCGATTTTCTCTTTTCGATACAATCGGTTACCTATTTTGGGGAATTTTTTTCTTGATTCACATAATGGAAGGGCAGACACGAAAATTTCTGAACTAATAGATTGATATGTTCTCCGTCCGTGTTAAAAAAAAATCGGAGGTTATGCATTTTCTACATCCAACTTATAGTACCCATGTCGTCGACTTGATATCTTATTGTTCTGCATTACTATGAAATAGATAAATTGAAAACTTATGCAAATGGTGTTTTTAAAATTAAACACTTCGTTATTGAGAAGAAAATTGTCGTTTTATATATTTGTTTCTAACAACTTTTAAAAAATTTGTTACTATAGTATACATTACAGTAAACATTTATCGCCTTCTCTTACAAAGAGCTACGATTCTTTTGTTCTATTTCAACTGGATTTCCGCTTGCATATATCAAGACAAATTAAGATTTTTATCTGCTTCCTCTGGAACCATACACATGGGCTCGATTACCGAATATTCATATGTATTATTAATGTTTTTTATGCTCCATTTATGAACATTATGTTTTTCTGGTCTGTGCCTGCGTTCGTCCGTTCGTCTGTTCGTTTGTCCGTTTGTACAGCTTCGGATTAAATCAACTTGAAACTTAGTACACACTTTCCCTATGGTATGATCTTTTAAATTCTAATGCCAAATTACAGTTTTATCCCATTTTCACGGCCCACTAAACATAGAAAATGAGTGTAGATGAGGCATCCGTGTACTAGGGACACATTCATGTTTCTTCAAATTTTCGTCGTATCGCTGTCAATTTGTCTTAAAATTTGAACGTTATCAATAAATATTTCATTGTTTACGAGAAATATGCAATTTACTATCATTGTCATGAACCCAAAATACGGCCAATAGTTTAAAAAAAGAAATTTATGAAATATATTTATATCCGCTAACCGAGCCCCTATTGAGATCGACAAACTCAACAAAAAGCTTTGAATACAAGTACGTATATTTCTTAGAATTGACGGTCTTCCTTTATAAATAACAGTCAGCCTTTACAAATTACGGTCATCCTTTACAAGTTACGGTCATCTTTTTACCAATCACGGTCATCCTTGTTATATGTTACGGTCATCTTGAAAATATTTTGATTATGATTTACGGTCATCTTAACGATTTTTTCAAATCGAATTTCCCATTTCATGCACATTTCTCGGTAGTAATTTTATTTCCGAGTGATTCTTTTATAAATCTACGTCGTTTCAATGTATGTTTTGTAAAGAAAATGATATAGAAACACTTTAACAGACAATACAGAAACTGACCTAATTTTTCATCCGACATCTTGGGATGACCGTGAATGCAGTTACGGTCATCAGCTTTACCCCAGTGTATACTGAAAATAAATTATCACTGAGTAGTTGAATATCCATGTCTGAAACCGGCTTGATTTTCTAGTAAAATAGAGTACTCATCAAGATAATCATATAATCTAGTGTTTAAAATAGAAGTAAAAATCTTACCAAAGACATGACAAAAGAGTGATAGGAATGTAATTATGTGGTTCGGCAGAGCTACCTTTGTTCTTAAAGACTGGTATGACATTACCTATAATCCATGCCTCGGGTAAAATACCCGAATCAAAAATAATATTAAATATATGCACATAAATATCAGGGCCTTAAATGCCGACCGGCTTGAAGAGGATAGGTGAGGTGACACATAAATATCAATCATACAATCAATAGACGAGGAAATGTTTTCATTTATAAGCATATCGTCACCCGACGATTTGTTATTTTTTATATGTTTTATAGCTTTTAATATTTCTTCAGCTGTAATACTTTCATTTAACATAGAATTTGAAGATTCTTGGCTAACATCATTGATCTCATTTAATATCATAAGTATCTCCTTCATACTTAATTTGTTTATATCTTTAAAAAAAAAATTAAACAATGACTCAGTGGTGATATTACAATTGTTTTTATGTTTAACTTTATTCCAAATTTTCCAAAATTCCCTGGGGTTTTTGAATCGCATATTTCTCATCTTAGTGCGCAAGTTTTCGTTATATAGTTTAATATTTTCGTCCATGACTTTTTTGTAATGAGTTTCTGACTGTCGAAGTCTTTCTTTAAATAAATAAATAAATAAATAAATAGAGATAAATTAAAATGAAACAAAGTTATGCGCGTTATTTGCTTTTAAATTAGTTGCAAATTGAATAATCAAGCGCAAATAACAAGGTTTGTTGAAGAAGTCTGTTTATTAATACTACGATTACAGCTGACCTTCTCAAAACATTTAATTGCTTTCATTTTTGTATGCAAGACGTCACAGTACCTCTTTATATATTTAAACTGCTGGAAAATTCACCAAAGGATTCACAGAAGTTTAAACAAAAACATTGTATTTTCTCATGGAATTTATAAAGACTTTTCAGAATTAAGCATAAAGTTTTTGAACCCTTCTGTAGCCAAATGCGCTTCATAATTTAAACAGCAAAAATATTGTGCCCTTTTGTACATTTAACAAAGGAAAACTTCGTCCATAGCAATATTTTTATTCAGCTGAATTGCATTTTTAAAATAGAAAATTGGAAATTTGTGCCAAATAAAGATACTTTTTTGTAGATAATCCTCAGACTATTACAGAGATTTTCGTTATAAAATATAAAATATCGATTACTCACTGTGCTAGCGTTTATAAGGTCCTGAATACATCCTAAAATACCTTGTGATGGGTCACTTATTAACAGCGTCATGTAGTAGATGTAGACATTTGTCTTTTAAAATAGAGCTGCCACGAAAGGATAAATTAATGAAATTGAAGCGCTAAATTGACAGCTCGGCATCCCTTCATTGGCTTCCAATTCTACGATTGAAAAATAAGTGGCGTATTGGGGAGATGATTTTGAATCCTAGCTGTGAGAAAATATATATTTCGTGAATTAGTTGACCGTGAATATAGTCATTATTAAAATCTGAATTTAAAATATACACGCTATTGCTTTATTTTATCACAGGTGCATTGGATAACAGAGGAACTGAGTTTATGGTTGCATTTATGGACAACAAAATTCTAGAAAACAATGACATTCAACCAGAGATATTTGTTACTACGGCTAAAAATAAACTAGTTCATGTAACAATTACCGGGGCTCCGAATTCCAAGCTTCATCAAACATTCACTGTTACTCGCGGTCAAGTACATCGTGCTGCTTTTGACACAAGTTATCGTCTGGTTCAAACAGAATTGGCCAGAAAAGCTATATTGATCCAAGCTGACGATGAGATTGTTGTCTATGGGGTCAACCGAGAGGTATTTTCAGATGATGCGTATCTCGCTTTGCCTACAGATGTCTTAGGTAAAGAGTATTATACACTTTCGTATTCCCCATCTTACTACTACTGCCTATTTGCTGTTATTGGTATACAGGATAATACACATGTCTCAATTCGACTACCAAACACTCCGAACCTTAATATAACTTTAAAAGGTCACACATACCAGAGGAATCAATGGATTAATGTTACATTGGACAGGTTCAGTACACTTGAAATTCATGCTATTCCAGATCTTACTGGATCTTATGTCGTATCAGATAAACCAGTAGGAGTTCTGAGTGGAAACAAAAAAGCAGTAGTTGGTTCAACTGGAAACTCGCGTGATCATCTAGTTGAAATGCTATTACCAATATCTTCGTGGGGCAAGAACTATGCAACCGTGCCTATCCCTGAACGAACTGTTGGAGATATATTCCGGTTTTTATCAAGTGAAGATAATACACATGTAAATATTACTGGCGTTATCAACGGCAAACCGTTCCATGATACTCTTACTATTCCAAAAGCTGGCCAGTATGTACAAAAACAGTATGACTCTGCTCTCTATTCTCACATCGTATCTGATAAACCGATATCTCTTTTCCAGTTTTCTAAGACACAAAAAACTGGTGACTTGGCAGATCCAGCCATGATCATAGTTCCACCAATTGAACAATATGCTGCAGATTACACGTTCACCACACCAAAATACTCTAAAGGAGACTACACTAACTATTTTATGTTTATTGTTGATTCAACTCAGAAAGCTGGGCTACGGTTGGATAATAAACCGCTTCCACAAAATCAGCATTATGTATCTATTCCAGGAACAAATTTGGTTGCTGGATATATCAAAATATCGGTCGGCACCCACTCTGTCAGTCACACAAATCCTACGTCTGTCATCGGAGCAATACTATTTGGGAAGGCAAATCTTGAGTCGTATGGGTTCCCTGTTGGACTGTTGCTTACACCTGTGAATACAGTACGTATATAAGCGATTCGTTATTTATTGGTGTTGTCAAGTTGCACAGTTTTGACTAACCGGTTAATCAGATAATCGTTCCACCGATTAACCGGTTAACCGTATATATAGTACGTACCATCAAATGTACGTTTTTATAATACGATGAATTGAAGCTTGTCCTTTGACATTATAAGGCTTTATGTTAGGATTACTGGCGAATTTTGACTTTCAATAATAAAATACTCAGTATCTACTATGGTGCTTTGTAATAACATCAGATTGAAAAAACATCTTGATATTGTCGAATTGAAAATGTCTGAAACCGATGATACTTTGAAATTCTTTTTTTCTTGACGTCTCAGAAAATAATGTGAAGTGTTTCAATTTGAAATGATTAAGCTTGTTACTCGCACCATCAAGTATATATTAAGTACATCCACTTTGATTTCCATTTTACAATTTTTGAGTTGGCATTTCGTTTAAATTAAAGCCTTGCACGATGTAGGTTGCACAATCAGATGTCTACGCACTACTTGATCAAAAATAAAAAAATAAAGTAAATCGTAAAACTTACTGATTTAAAGTAACTGTTAAAAAACATTTATATTAATTATGTTTACTTAAGATCTTGCCCTGAGCTGATAGACAAGTTGTATAAGTTCTAATTAATTTTTATGTTTTTTTAATAACAATAGCAATCAGCATACTAGACAATTGATCTGTCGAATTAATCATCACGACGATTAACCCTTATACTGCCAGCGGGCCGATCTGGGCCGATTGACGTTACCTTTAATTGCCAATGGACCGATCGGACCGATTGACGTTGTCTTTAACTGTCAAAGGGCCGATTTAGTTGTTCTTTAACTGCCAATGGTCCGATATGGCCGATGATTAAGATTAATAAAATAAATATTGATTTTAGCAATAAAAGCATAATTTAATGATGTTCTGGCAATGCCATTTCATTCTCGTTTCATTTTTTCATTTTTCATAACGTCATTTAGCCATTTTTATGACGTTACAATGATGTCATGTATATTTAGCTATCACATATGAATTTTGCTGTTCGTTAATCAATCCGTTGGTTGTTTTTTTTTTTTTGTTGATTTTTTAAAATGTTTCACACTTTGTCATTTCGGATTCTTACTGTACGATATGGGTTTTGCTCGTCATTGTTGAAGGTCTTGAAGGCAATGCCAATTTCATTCGTCACGTCAAATGGTCTCAATGAAGATGTTTGGTAATTGCTACATTGGGGCAATTTCTAGTTGAATAATAGGCAATTTGGTGCCACATTTTCACAGGTTTATTTCTTCAATTGGTTATATTTTTGTTGTGGAGCTATTTTATTTTCTATTGGGATTTTTTTTGTCCAATAAAAACCTAATTTTTTTAGAAAAAAAGTTGTTTTTACATGAAATAAAAATATGGCCAAAAAAATAGAGGTGACGAATACTTTTGATCATGTACTGTCTTCACATGTTTCGCTTCTTAAACATTCTTTGCCCAATAAAAACCAATTTTTTTTAGAAAAAAAGTTGTTTTAACATGAAATAAATATATGGCCCAAAAAATAGAGGTGAGAAATACTTTTAATCATGTACTGTCTTCACATGTTTGGCTTCTTAAACATTCTTTGCTTTTAAATATCTAATTTTAAGCATTTCTGCATGATGAAAGTAAATCCAGAAAAGGTCTATGGAACATGATTTAAAACAAAACTTTGTATTTCTTTCTTTTTGTGTGTGTATTTTTTGATAGGTTATTTTGAATTTATGATACTTTTATTTGTTTTAATCAATACTTTATTGTAATTCGAAAGTGCACAATAAACGACTATTATCATAAATTCATTTATTAATATTTCATTTTGATAACTATTAACAGATATGAAACATATAGTTTATAAACATATGTAAGTAAGTAAGTATGGATGACATTATCAAGAAATAAATAAATCATTAAATATAACAAAGAGTCACAAGCAATATAAGTCACGATTTGTCTATATACACGTCAAAGATTTAATATCTTGGTTTTGTACGACACACTCTTGGTCTTTTGCTCAGATTTTTTTTTCTAGTCTTTGGGGGATTGGGATTTCAAAATTATTGTTCACTGCTCGATCGACTCGGGCACTGTTGGCTGTTTTGCAGTCGTTCACAAGTTTGAGAAAAGGTCTATAGGAAAAGCATATATTTGTTTTAATATTAAAGTTATGACAGTGCACATACCAAAGAAAAAAATATCCAAATACCAAGGATTTGTATAGTAAGTCTTACTTTACAAATCCTTGCAAATACTAAATAGCATTTAATTGTTATGTAATAAATCTATATTTATTCATCACCAGTTTATGCTTATTTAATTATGATATATGATGCTTTAACTAAACATATATATACAGAAATTACCTAGAGCATTTTATGACAATATTCCTTTAAAAGATTCTGATTCAGATTCAATATTTGATTAAAGTCTCTCCACTTATATCATTATAATATGAACATTGAATAAAACAGCAATTTTATAAATATAATATATATACTCGCTACGAAATAGGAGAAAAGCTCAGCAGAGCCTAGCTTTTCGTCCTGTTTCTAAAGCTCATACAAATAAATTTTATATTTTCCGACAATGTACATATATTGTTTTTATCCCGAAATTTACACCAAACACTCGAAACTTTCGTTGTCAAATGTAAATCATTGTCTCTAATTTTCAAAGAAATCGATCGTTTAAATGCGGACCGTGATGAGGACACCCAAAATGAACTGGTTCACAAAAAGAAAAATCCCCATTTCCCTATACATGCTCAACATGGAATTGGGGTAAAAGGAGACCTTATTTGTACATGTACAAATATAGCAAAAATTTATTTGTATACCTGTTATTTGTACAATAGATGGCTGATTGCGGGATATTTTAAAATACAAGTGCCATCCTATAAAGAATTATGAGAGACTATAGAAATTAAACTAAATTATTACTATATAATTAGCATGTCTCTAAAACATTTCCGTTCTGTAAAACCATATAAAAACATAACCTAAAATATTTCAGTTCTGTAAAAACATAACTATTAATCCAGCATATAAAAAACTTTTACTTCTACTATTTAATTTTGATTTAAATTTTTTGGCTAAATCTGAAAAATAAAGTTGACTAAACGGTATGCGTTTTCTCATCGTTTAAGGTTGTATTACGCGACCTTTATTTGCTTGTATCTTCGTCATTCCATCTCTGGACAGTGGTGGATAGTTGTCTCATTGGCAATCATACCATAACTATCTATTTATATGAAATATGAATTTAATAATAATAACCTTTTGCAGAATTTCAAGCGGTCTGTCATACTTGTTGCATTGAACCCCAAGGATGCCACATTTTAACTCTTGTATTTGAAATAAGTCTGTATTATAATTTGTGTCTATTCGTGCAAATATTGAAACAGTAAATGGGGAAAAATAAAAAGAAAGAATAGACTACAATATACTCCGCTTTGAGTAATTTCTATTGTTTTTACTATTATTTCCGCAAATCTTTTATTTCGAAAAGCGCAAACAAACACTTTTTCCAAATATTTTTTATTTGAAAAAATGGAAAAACGGGATTTTGTGGAAATAAAACCAATATTTTTGTAGAAAATCCATAGACAGAGATTTTTTATTATAATATTTTAAACATCGATTACTCGCTTGTTTATTTTTATGATGTGCTTGCATTTATATTTTACCAAAAGTTCTAAATAAAAATCTATAAATTTCCCAAAACTTCGACTAAAGTTGAGCGCATCCTCTTGAATTGGTCAATATAAAGTTGTTTTAATCAATATCTAAATTTATAAAACTTGTTTTAAGAAAATCATTGCTAGCACTGCATGCGATAATCCTCTATCTATTAAGCATCGAATTGCCAAATCGAATTGTACAAGGGGAAAGTCCGCGGATTTTCTCTAACATTTCTATATGTTTAGCATTGAATCGACACAAAGGCACATAATTCTTAAGACGGTTAATGTTTTGAATATAGCAGGAATTAATCAACTTATTTGCAAAAGAGAGCAAACATTATTAATTGTTGTATACTAGTAAGTTGATGAACTTTACCCTCTGATTAGAAAAGCACTCTCTGGAGTTAAGGTTACCTTCTGTAGCCAGTTGAGTACGTAATTTTCAAACTGCAATAGTATCAAAACAACAAATGTAATGAATACAGATGGGACATTTTGAATATAAACCAAGGGGAAACTTCGTGCAAAGCATTCTAATGTATTGTTTCATTGCATTTAATAAAAAAAAAGGGGGGACTTTGGCAAATAAACTTTATAGAAAATCCAGTCTTCTATACTGAGTTTTTTGTTATAAAATTTTAAACACTTGCTTTTCTATGATGTGCTAGTGCATGTTTATTTTTTACAAAAAGTCCTAAACAACCTTTAAATAAAACAAAAACTCGTGCTGAGGTTACTTAAGAGCCTGTCCATGAGAAAACCATGCAAAATAGTCCGGAATCAATATTTGCCAATCTTTATGAAATCTTGTTTGTAGGTTAACCTTACCATAACTACTGTAAATAAATATAATGTTTTGATCTGATTTATTTATCTTGACAGTAGGGGGCGCCACCTGTAATTTGGAAATTTTCGGATGAAAACCAATAGAAAATACACAAAATAAGCATATTTTGAAACAATATTTAATGTATTTATAAACATATCATCAACAAAAGTGGCATCAATTGTAAAACATAGTACAAAGACCTTTTCATAGCCATATCTGCAATAAAAAAAATTTGAAGTTACCCAAGGGCAGATAACTCTGTAAATTTAGCAATTTTCCAAATTTCCTATTTTCTAAAAAATGCCAAAGTTCATAGGGTTGTATATACTAAGATAACACTTTTATTTCTTTCTTTTTGCTTTTTTTACAATAATTCAAGTCTTACTTGCTACCATATAACAGGTTTTGCTTTGCATTTGAATATTAAAAAAAATATTTCCAATCTACTATCCCCCCTTTTTTTTAAACCTGAAAAATTGATCAAATTCCAGATTCAATAAAGCAAACAGTGACATATTAAAAATGAACACTGGAAGTGGGGTTTTACTCAGATTATACAAGAGACTACATTAAATTAAATAATTCTATTAAAATATATCGGTTGCTATTGACAATTAAAAATTCGTAAGGGTTCCACGGAACCCGGCGTCTCGCCTAATTTTGCTGTTAATCGCAGACTCAACAAAAATAAGGAAAAACATCAATAAAAATGTCCCTCTCGATACTGTCTTTTGATTGAAAGAAGCTTCCAAGTTTGATAAAAAATCCAGGATAGTTTATGAATCTAATAAATGTTTTATAAACTTAAACTGCAGACTGTATGTAATGTTAACTGGAAGAACACCCATTTATAAATAAAATACGGAAAAAGTGAATTTTTTTTTTACAAAATTTACTTCTGAATAATATCTTATGATCAGAAACAAGCTTTTGTCTAAGTTTGGTAGAAATCCAGGATAGTTTAAGAACATTATAAAAATTTAAAAAACTTAAACCAGAGTGAATGTTTTGTTTCTGGCAAAAAAACTAAGTCCATTTATAAGTAAAATACGGAAAAGTGGACATTTTTTTTTTACAAAATTTTCTTCTTGATACTATCTTATGATCATAAACAAGCTTCTGTCCAAGTTTGGTACAAATCAAGGATAGTTTATGATCGTTATTAAAATTTTAAAAACTTTAACCACAGAGTGAATTTAATGTTTCCTCGCAGAAAAACTAAGTCCATTTATAAGTAAAATACGGAAAAGTGGAAATTTAATTTTACAAAATTTTCTTGTTGATACTTTCTTATGATCATAAACAAGCTTCTATCCAAGTTTGGTACAAATCAAGGATAGTTTATGAAAGTTCTTAAAATATTTAAAACTTTAACCACAGAGTGAATGTAATGTTTCCTCGCAGAAAAACTAAGTCCATTTATAAGTAAAATACGGAAAAAATGGAATTTTATTTTTACAAAATTTACTTCTGGATACTTTCTTATGATCATGAACAAGCTTCTGTCCAAGTTTGGTAAAAATTCAGTATAGTTTAAGAAAGTTATTAAAATTTCAAAAACTTTAACCACAGAGTGAATATTTGTGGATGCCGCCGACGACGATTGAATGTAGGATCGCTTAGTCTCGCTTTTTCGACTAAAGTCGAAGGCTCGACAAAAATCATGGTGTTATTGGTTGGCAAAAAATTTGAGCAAAGGCAAAATAAATAAATGACACACTTTTTGCAAAATAATAATTCTACCAGATATTAAAATTTGGGCTACATGAAAATTAATAAAAAACTGACTACATCGAAATAATAAACACACAGTATTTGGTTGCGTTTAATAAGATGATTGGGGAGGGGGTGGCTAAACACCATTTTATGCCTGTTAAAAACAAATTATTTTCTGTGAAAGTACTTTATCAAATATTGCTGAATTATAAATAGAAGTTAGAACATGAAAAGGTTGATATGATAAGATTCTAATACAAACCTATTGTGATAATGCATTTACAGATTTTAGAACAGTCCTATCAAAAAGGGAGATAACTTATCATATGGAGGTTAAATAGAACAAATACACAATTTTCAGAAATAAAGTAACCCACTTTGTTTCAAAATATTTTGAAAAGAATTCATGAATAGTTAGTTTTTCCTTGCTTAAATTTATACCCAACTTGCTTTTACTAAAGCAGAAAAAGCTGTTTTCTATAAAAAAAATAACATTAATTAACAACTACATGTCTATCTGATATCACTCGCCCCTCTTCTACAGAAAGTATGATTTTTTTAACATGAAAAACATAAGTGACCCCAAAATTTTATTATAAGTTTTTGTATTTTCCTTAATGTAGCATTGGCCCATTGACAGGTTAAATATTATACTCCCCAGTGCCTTTATGTAAAACTGTTTTCTGCAATGCTTATTCAAAGTCAATAATTTCAACATCTGAACATATAAATAATATAGTGTTTGACATACATAAAATAACAACCTGCATGTAATCAAATGAAGATTAGTGAAAACAAAGAGATAAATCTGGTCCTTTGTAATTCTTATTATCTCCTTTGGTGAATTTATTAATTGTCATGGAAATGTTAGTGTTGCATGTCTTTTGGCAGCATCAATTTTAAAAACGCTAAGTCCTGGTACCAGTTCCATTAATCTTTCCTTTGTATGCTTATTTGCAAATAGGGATAACATTTGCATCTGACTTAATCTGTTGTTCTGCTGTTGATAGGATGCAATCATTGCCTCAGTCATTGTGTCAGGTTTGTCTTCTTTTAATGATATCCACTTCTTGCACACATCCGTCAAAAGATTATTTTCTTGACCTGGTGCAACATACTGTGCAGTCAGCTGGATAGCTTCTGTAATAATTTTGGTATAATATGAGGATGAACTTTTTGAGAGGCTAGTCCAGGGCAACTGTAGCTGTGAATTTAGTGCTGGAAAATTTCTGAGAAGCATTTCCATTGCAGCATTGAAAATCTCTCTTGGAGCCATGTTTTCTTCTTCCCAATCAGAGGTTGTGGTCTGGGAAAATGTCTGAGTGGACTGTGATGATAGTGTAAAGTCACATTCTAAATCTGAAAAAAAATCAAATTATAATGTTTTTTTAGAATTTTGGTACACTTTGAAATCTAACAAAGTTTAATTTTGGACCCCAATTTGGACCAACTTGAAACTTGGGCCCATTATCAAAAATTTAAATACATGTATAGTTTAAGCAATATCAAAGAACCCATAGATATATTAAGTTTTTGTTAAAATCAAACTAAGTTGAATTTTGGACCCTTTGGATCATAATGTAGACCAATTTGAAAACGAGACCCAAAATTAAAAATCTAAATACACAGGAAGATTCGGCATATCAAAGAACCCCAATAATTCAATTTTTGATGAATTCAAACAAAATTTAATTTTGGACCCTTTTGACCTCAATGTGGACCAATTATATTATATAAGTATTGTTTTTCAACTTTTTGACCTCTTTTTAGCCCCTATTTCCTAAACAGTTTGGACCATAATCCAGAAAATCAATCCCAATCTTCTTTTTTTTGCTATGGAACCTTGTGGTTTGATTTCTAAAAGATCCATTCACTTACACAAAAGTTGTTGTCTGGATACTAGAAAAATGATTATTTGGAACTCTTTTAGCCCCTTAATTCCTAACCTGTTAAAACCATATGTAACCCCCAAAATCAATCCCAACCTTCCTTTCTTGGTTTCAAACTTTGTGTTTAGATTTTATAGAGATCCATTCACTAAAACTGAGGTTATTGTCAAGAAACTATGTGTATTCAGACTTCTCTGACGACGGCAACGTGATCCCATTATACGAATTAAAATTTTGTTAAATGTGCATTTGCATTCAGGTATCGCAGATCAGATTTATTCGTTCATAGTGTGTTAATTTACGTTTTTTGATTAAGTTAAGCCTTCCAACTGATATTTTATCGTGTGGTTTTCTATGTTGTGATGTTATGCTATTGTTTCATAAAAAGGGAGAAGGTTTGGTACAATTAAAACGTTTAATCCCGCTGCAAATGTTTGTACCTGCAATCTTATGTACAGTAGTTAATTGTCGTTTGTTTATGTAATTTATACGTGTTTTTCGTTTCTCGTTTTTTATATAGATTAGACCGTTGGTTTTCCCGTTTGAATGGTTTTACACTAGTAATTTTGGGGCCCTTTATACATGTTATAGCTTTTTGTCCAGTGTGAGCCAAGGCTCCGTGTTGAAGGCCGTAACTCAAATATAAATTGTAGGCTTGAAAGATAAAATACAAACTTGGTCTCAAGTCATTTTTCAGTTAAAACAATTCATACCATAACAAAGCAAAATGTTATTTAATCATACAAGTGGAAAAAAAAGACCATGTACAGTAACTAAAAAATCATTCATTGTATTATTATTTTATATAGGGACCTTCAGCTTGCACATGTATAAACTTTGTAGATCATGTACATATGCAAAAATTTTGATAATTAATGTGTATTTACATGTATGTGAATCATTTTGTAAATGTTTCTAGTTAGACTCATATTTGGAAATTCAATATATC
This sequence comes from Mytilus galloprovincialis, assembly GCF_965363235.1. Taxonomy (NCBI): domain Eukaryota; kingdom Metazoa; phylum Mollusca; class Bivalvia; order Mytilida; family Mytilidae; genus Mytilus; species Mytilus galloprovincialis. The sequence continues at coordinate 72,216,754 of NC_134845.1, read as the reverse complement.
TTAAAGTGACCTGTGGAAGTCAAATCATGCTAAATGTGCGTAACATTTTGTAAACTTCTTTGTGATTGTTGACTAAATTATGACAGGAAAATTTTGATTCATTTGGCAGATTTTTTTATCAATATTATTCGATGGCTTAATTTATCAATTCACAGTTGTTGTGAGTCAGTTTTCAAATTATTCTGCTCTAACCAGTGCTCAGGCTATCTTACATCTGCAGTGAGGTGATTGGTTCTATTGATCTGTGTTGATCATTATTGATAGCCTAACCAATGAATGACTATAAGATGAATAAATGCACTGTTCCTTTACATTTTGATTTCTTTGCCATGCATGTACATGTATACTGTTTTTTTTCTGCCAGACCAATTCAAGCTTAACACTGTTAACATGTACATTTGTACCAATCTGTGTTGACATACATGTATGCATAGTAGATGTAGCAACCCCCCCCCCCCCCCCCCCCCACTAGTACCTGAACCAACTGGCAGAGATATTCTCTTTGTCATCCATAGCTCTTTGCATACTGATGCTGATATGCCTCTGCTTGGTTTTGCAACACTCTGGGCTGGATGTGTAGGTGACTGGTACTTTCCTGTTTGACGCCTCCAATGTATTCCAAAATCATCCCTGTGTTTCGGGCATATGTAAATGTCACATGACGAACAGTCTAATGAAAATATCCCACTTCTGTACAGTATTAAAACCCCTTCTCGTAGTTCATAGTCCGTGGAGTTACACTCCAAGACTACGTTAATTGGTACTTGTGGGTTTGTCACATTTGGTTATAGGGATAGGGTACACAGGACATTTGAAGCATAATTCAATGATTGTCCACATTCAGATTTATAATCAAATGTACATTTCATTTCATTATTTCTCTCATACTGCATAGTTATGCATTAATTACATAATAACAGATTGTCCATGAAATACAGCAGAAGATGTGGTTCCATTTTGTCTCCAATGTAAACATTAAAGAGTACAACCAGGGGAGGTAAATCATTTTTTTACTGGGGCACCATGAAGGTTTTGTCTTAATTTTTCTTTACAGACAGAAATCTAAGATTAAGTTTGAAATTATTAAATCAAATATATCTACCAAATAAATATTTGAAATTTGAACTGTTATGTCCTGATGAATACTCTAGTATATGAATATTGGATTAAGATAGGGAAAACATTTTGATAATTAAATTTATCTAAAACCCTTGAATTTCTCAATTTTGATGTTAAAAAAATAATGTTGTGTTTATAATTTTTCTCTTTAATTATTTTCTATATACCAGTAACTTTGAGATAAAATTGAGGAGTTTGTTTACAAGTAAATAGTATATTCTGCCTGAAATTCTTCTTTTTTTCGTTAAAATTTTAGATTTTTTGACATGCTCAAAATGTCATTAAAACCTATTTGCAAAGCAAAAGCTTACAGATTCTGAAGATATCAACCTTATGAAACATAAAAAGCACAACAGAAACAAAATTCAGGTGTTATCTTGCAAATTATTAACTTTTGAAAACAGTAAGCAGCATCAACCTCTCTGTACCAATCATTTTTCAAAAGTTGGCATGATGCCAATTCATAACATTTGACGGTAAAAACCGTTTTATGCAGTTGAAAACATGTTTAACTTGCATTCTGTCAAAGAAAATTACTACATTTGCTATAAAAATGACAAAAAAAAACAATTACGAAGATGGCCATTTTTTCATAAGAAAATGCTTGTGCCAATGCTTGGATGTGTTCTAAAAATAGAATTGCTTATTTCTAAAAATAGAATCAAATATTTGCACTTTTGATGGTGTACACAGAGTCCCTACATGGTAGCCTTCCAGATACATGTCACATAACATTATATTTCGAAACTAGCTTCCGGACGATTTTTGGCATATTGCATGGTTTTTTCATAGACAAGCTCTTAAGTCGAGAGCACCTTACTTTTGTGTCACAATGTAAATCAAATTAATGCATGATCAATAATGTATCCTAAAAACTAACAAAACTATCTAATAATCGAACAAATTGAGTTGGTACTAGCTTGGTGATACCCTCGGGAAATTAAAACTCCACCAACAGTGGCATCAACCAAGTGGTTGTCAATAAACTCATCATAGATACCAGGATTAAATTTTGTATTTACGACATACACACGTTTCGTCTACTTAAGACTCATCAGTAACGCTCGAATCCGAAAAAAAGTTAAAAAAGTAAAAAAAAAGGCAAACAAAATCACAAAGTTTAAGAGCATGCATGCCTGATTGGAATTTGACTCAAATCAATGAACAGGAATTTGACAGCTAGAACCCCTATTGTATTATGTGAAATTATATTATATAATATGTCAAAATTATTATTTAAATGTTCACATGTTAGATACTAATATAAGTTAGTCGGTAAAATAAATTTGTGACGAAATACGATATATTCAGGGTCCATAAATTCCATACGGGAGTCATTTTAATTGAGTATTAAAGTCTTCAATGCTTATTGTTAGAAATTTCTTTCGTTTGTCTATGCATAAACAAACGCGAACAATAACTACTTATTTGCTTTAAATGAGTATTATGAATCTATTTGAAATTGTTCGTCATGAATTTCTTGTCTTCAAGCATCTCATTCTAAGTCACGTCTCAGTCATTACAGCTTTAACCATACTCCTTTAAAGCTAAATGGTTTGTGTTGTAAATGTGCATATTTCGGCTTTTACCACAAGAGCTAACCAAATCTTTAAAAAGACTTTTAAAAAAGTTTCTTTTGTTACCTATTCTTACATCGGACTCGTTCTGATTTTTACTGTGCGTAATGCTATACGTTTCTTTATTCTACATTAGCTAGAGGTTTGTGGAAGGGTGGAGATCTCACAAAACATGTTAAACCCGCCGCATTTTTGTGCCTGTCCCAAGTCAGGAGCCTCTGATAGTCGCCGCATTTTTGTGCCTGTCCCAAATTAGGAGCCTCTTGTATTTTTTTTTAAATCTTAGTTCTTTTATATGGTTTGTGACGTCCATTTTAATAAGTACACAATTTTGTTAATTAGTACACAGTTTTGTTTTGCTGAGAACCACCTCCATGTGCGGGATTTTCTCGCTGCGTTGAAGACCCATTGTAGGCCTCCGACAAGTGTCTGTTGTCTCTTTGACATTTTACTTATATCCATTCTCAATTGTATATGTATGTTGTTGGCACCTTCCAGCGATTAAATTTCCATTTGATAATATGAAATCTTTCAGCATCTAATAATGTTCCATATTCGCCGAAAAAAAAAATCAAGCTTAAATAAAGGCAACAGTAGTATACCACTGTTAAAAACTCATAAATCCATGGACAAAAAACAAAATCGGGGTAACAAACAAAAACCGAGGGAAACACATTAAATATAAGAGGAGAACAACGACACAACACTAATATGTAACACACACAGAAACGGACCAAGCATCAGACAAAATCCCACGAGAATAACAAATATAACATCAAAACCAAATACATGAATTTGGGATAGACAAGTACCGTGACACGTCTTATCGCAATGTGAAATAACACTCAAAAATAAGAGACATTTTTAAAGGAAACAATGGTGGGTTTTTTTAAAGGACATTTTTACAGGTTTAATGTTTCTTTTTCCAACCCTCTTTCCTTTTTATTTAAGACTGTTCTGGTGACTTGTTCCTTTATTTCATCGTATATGGAACCTTGTGTCTTAGAACGAACACATACAAGAGAGAAAAGGGCGGCCTATTTGATCAATTTATATTTTTTTTTTCAAATCAAACGAAACAAACAGTCCTATTGACTATTGAGTTATTTTACATAAACTACTACAAACTTGATATTTTTGTTTCAAAGGAGTATGTTCAGTAAAACCTCTTTTTGGCCCCAAAATATAGCAGTTTTACAAAATTGTTAAAATGTAAACCTTTAGTTATTTATTGGACAGTAGAATGCTTCTGCTACATAAATATGGGCTGTTTTTGACAATACAATGCACATATATCCGGTACTAGCACCATTAAGTCATGCTAAATTACTGAAATCCTCATAATTCTAGCATTTTAGTTAAATTTTAGACGGTTTTCGTGTAAAACGAAAGTGGCCGCATTCGTGTTCATCCCTAATATTGAAATGTAAGTTGTATTTTATGATAATGCATAACATATATAAAGGTTGAGGATGAACACGGATGCGGCCACTTTCATTTTTACCAAAAACCATCTGAAAAGTAACATTTTTCGGCATATTAGGCAGATTTTTCATATTTGAGCTTGAATCGGATCGTTTTTAATGACTAAATCTGTTAAAATCTTTCACATAAACTAATTAATTCAAATAAAATAGACACTTAAGTGTTTAAAAAGTGGTCAAAATCTTTCGTCAGATGAACCTGAAATGTGAGGCCAAAATCGGTCCTTAGCGGACCTACTCCTTTATAATTGACTGGTAATAACTGCATGGTCATTTTGGTAAATATTAGGACTTACGTATAATACCACTGTAAAATGTATATCTGCATTTCTTTCAGAAAATAATTGAATAAATAAATGGATAGATATAACGTGTATTGCAGGGTTGTCAAACACATAAGATATAACGTGTATTGCAGGGTTGTCAAACACATAAGATATAACGTGTATTGCAGGGTTGTCAAACACATAAGATATAACGTGTATTGCAGGGTTATCAAACACATAAGATGATAGATATAACGTGTATTGCAGGGTTGTCAAACACATAAGATATAACGTGTATTGCAGGGTTGTCAAACACATAAGATGATAGATATAACGTGTATTGCAGGGTTGTCAAACACATAAGATGATAGATATAACGTGTATTGCAGGGTTGTCAAACACATAAGATGATAGATATAACGTGTATTGCAGGGTTGTCAAACAGATAAGTTATAAATAGATAGATATAACATGTATTGCAGGGTTGTCAAACACATAAGTTATAAATAGATAGATATAACGTGTATTGCAGGGTTGTCAAACACATAAGTTATAAATAGATAGATATAACGTGTATTGCAGGGTTGTCAAACACATAAGATGATAGATATAACGTGTATTGCAGGGTTGTCAAACACATAAGATATAACGTGTATTGCAGGGTTGTCAAACACATAAGATATAACGTGTATTGCAGGGTTGTCAAACACATAAGATGCGATATGGAGATGAAATAGACAACGACTGCGATGGTGAAATCGACGAAGAAGAATGTGATGGAAAAGGTTATTATGATAATGATGGTCAAGCAAAGGCTTAGTATGATAGCAATATTCATTATTGTTTGATTAATGTATTTCTCTATAAACCCAAACTACATTTTTCTTCACGAAAGTTATAAGACAAAATAAAACATAATTTCACTTTCCCTGTTTAACAGCATCAAAGAGAAACAAAGCTGAAAACATTGACTGGACTTTTGAAATTGGCTATTTTTTAAATTTATTTCTTTATTTCATATCACGTTTTTCTACAAAAAATAAAAAATTAAAAAAAGGTAATATACAATAACTGACTATGATTGAATAAAAATAAGATCTATTTGTTTTTATCCGGGGGTAAAAAAAATCTATTTTTTGAAAAATGTAAAAATTACAAAAATAAATATTTTTTGCGCCAAAATTTAAAAAAAAAACACATTTTCAGACATATAATTGTATACTTACATGTATTTCAAAAGTTCAAAATACAAATATGCTTGAAGGAAAACATAACATTGCAAATTGAGGCTTCAAAATAACGTTTCTGTTACTCACACCACTGAAGATATGTGGATATGGTGTACACATATTTGCACTTCATGTGTTGAGAGGTAAACAATCTTTTCCGCAAGTTAATCGTTTTCTCTTTAGCATTCTTATTTGACGTGCTTCTTTCGCTTTGTAGACAACAACGTGATCAAATTCTTGATATATCTTTACTTTATTTCATCAGACACAAATGAGTTGAAGTATTATATTTTAAGTATAAACCACTTTTAAAGTGATGTTTATTCCAAATTTCAGAATGAGATGCTTGTTTGAAATTATCTTTCCTTGTTTGTGTTTATAGTAAATGTACAATATAATGAAGTGACCATACTATAATAAGTTTTGCACAATCTCTGCTGAAACTTACCCATTAATGTGATATGCATACACACTCATGATGTGCAGTCTTTGTTCGATTATTAGATAGTTTTGTTAGTTTTTAGGATATATTATTGGTCATGCATTAATTTGATTTACATTGTGACACAGAAGTATTAGTCTTCATCAAGAGTGATACTACATTTGAAGTCAGTCAGAATTCTTAATTTTTTGAAATTGTCTCTCAACTGTTCTTTTAAACGAGAAGTTTTAATATTTAGATAAACCTTATATATTTACAGCTACATCTCATTAAGAATATTGATCTTTGATCGTATCAGATAAATAATGAGTTTAAAACATCTCTGCCTTCTTAAATAGACAAAGGGTCATAAAAATTTGTAAATTTTACATGGGAGTTTTTAATACATGGATACAAAGGACAAACATAGAAACTCCAATATCTACATGTAGTAAAATGAACAACTCTGACAGTATTGAAATATTAGGCTTATGTAGGTTATATATAGTTCATTTAACTAAAACTGTAGAAAAAATAGAATGAACGTGTTAGACAGACATCTTATGACAGATATATAAACAAATCTGACTGGATCAGATTTGAAGGCAAACACAATGAACATTTGTATACTTGTGTTTCTTGTGTGATCTTTTCTTTTTTGCCATAACCACAAAGAATGGAAAATGTATTTGTGTGTTGGAAAGAATGACAGTAAGGAAATTAAATGTAATATGAAATTATAGGAATGAAATAATCTTTCAAAATATGGGGATTGAAATGGGGCTCCAGTACATTTAAGCTCCCTTGAATTACTTTTTAGTTGACCTAGATAGAATGATTAATTTAAATTATAGGCCAGTTTTAGATGATAAGACAACACTTTGAAAAAATGGTCAAAACAATATCTTTTTGAAAACGTTGGTCATATCTTAATTAAATCATCTGTTTCTATCTATCCCTATAGCTGTTTCTATCTATCCCTATCTAGTCCAGATGAGAATATGTTACGTAATTTAACAAATAAAATGTATGGTTTGATATTGGATAATAAATCAGATAAGGCCAAGTGAGATCTTTTATGTCAAGATTATTATAAGGATGGTTTAAAAATGCTAAATTTAAAAGCATTTATACAGGGACTAAAACTTACACTGGTAAGACGGTTGTATTACTCGAATTGTAAGTGGGTTAGATTAGTCTCTATTGTTAAGCAAATAAATTTTATTGAACTAAGTTATATTGGGTCTATTAAAAGGTCATCAATTAACTTTTGGCAAGAGGTTTTTGATGCTGGGAAAACCCTAAATCAAATTAAAAAAACAAGATTCTATCGTATTCTTTATGGGAGGTAGAAAACATATACATTGGTGGCTCAAGAGTCTACTATAAAAACTGGGCAAGCGCTGGAATTTGGACAGTGCAAGACTTGTTACATTATCAGGGCAAAGTTATGTCATTTTAAAATTTTCAACAATTATATCAATTTAAGCCAAATAATTATCAAAGGTACCAGGATTATAATTCAGTACGCCAGACGCGCGTTTCGTCTACATAAGACTCATCAGTGACGCTCATATCAAAATATTTATAAAGCCAAACAAGTACAAAGTTGAAGAGCATTGAGGATCCAAAATTCCAAAAAGTGCCAAATACGGCTAAGGTAATCTATGCCTGGGATAAGAAAATCCTAAGTTTTTCGAAAAATTCAAAGTTTTGTAAACAGAAAATTTATAAAAATGACCACATTGTTGATATTCATGTCAGCATCGAAGTGTTGACTACTGGGCTGGTGATACCCTCGGGACGAAGCGTCCACCAGCAGTGGCATCGACCCAGTGGTGTAAATAATTATCAAAGGTACCAGGATTATAATTTAGTACGCCAGACGCGCGTTTCGTCTACATAAGACTCATCAGTGACGCTCATATCAAAATATTTATAAAGCCAAACAAGTACAAAGTTGAAGAGCATTGAGGATCCAAAATTCCAAAAAGTTGTGCCAAATACGGCTAAGGTAATCTATGCCTGGGATAAGAAAATCCTTAGTTTTTAACATTTTACATTATTTTTGAATGGCACACTCGCTTAATGAGTAGCTTAACACGATCAATATCGAAGTAAAGGTAGGGAAGCCTTTTAGGGCCATGCTTATTTACTTTTTACAATTTATTATAACAAATTATTAATTTGATATAACAGATTATTAATTTGATAGAACACATTATTTATTTGATATAACAAATTATCTATTTGATATAACAGATTCATTAATTCTTCGTGAATTTATCCCTTTCTGCACCCATTGTAAAAAAAAAATTAACCAACGTGTGGTTCGTTTGATCTCAGTTCTTCATTGGTTAAAATCCGATTATGACGTCGAATTTTCTTGCTTTCCTCTGAATTTCCTATTGTGACGGTATGAACAAAGACGACCATGCCTGATGACGTCACATAAAAAGAATACATCTTTTTGCAGATCATCTGAAAAGAAGGAATAAATTTGCCTGCATATTGTTTGAAAATTATTAGAGAAACAGATTCCACCACCAAATCTCGTGTAATTAATTATTTATCCACTCTCGACAGTTAAATTTTAAATATTTAAAACGCTCGGCGAGCATCTCGTTTTAAATTTGAAAATTTAACTGTCTCGAGTGGATAGATATCGTATCACACTCGATGCAGTGGTAGCATCTATATTTATCAATTTGATTATACAATGGGTGCAGAAAGGGATAAATTCACGAAGAATTAGAGAAAACAGATTATACTTATTTGATATAACAATTTATTAATTTGATATAACCAAAAAGAAAATTTGTTGTGTAAAATTACTTAAAGATGGATTGAGGATAATGCCCCTTCTCTGTTTGAAACAAAGGATAAATCATATAAGTGAACTCTTTTGAGATATAGACCTCAATGGTTTGCATTGCTATATAATGATCTAAAATCCTTAACCTACATTGTTATTAAGGTGCATAGATATACACGTGTAATGTGTTCAAAAGAAATTCAAAGTCCACAATCATTCAAAATCTCGCGCATGTTTCTTTATTTTAAATAATAAAATTCCAAATCAAAAATATATAAAATTCCAAATCAAAAATATATATTTTAACAAATTAATTTAAGACAAATGCAACGATGAATTGAAGGATGTTTAATAAATCCTTTCATGTTCCTATTGAAATAATAAAGTAACATGCCAGGTTTTTTTAAGAGGATGAAGCATTTTGTTATCCTTGCATGTTTCTAAGTTCTTAGAAACACCAATATCTAAATAGAACTGTTGGTTTCGTTTTGACTTGAAAATATGCAATATAAATTTATCAAATAGACCTCTTTTCTCTCTTTGATATGTCCATTCCAAGACACAAGGTTCCACATACGAAATAGGGGAAATAGTCCCCAAAACCTTCTCAAATAAAGAGGGAAAGGGGTAAGGGTGGGTTTTAGAAACATTAAACCTGTAAAATGAATTTTGAATATGCATTATATATCTGTCACTGGGCGTCATAATTTGTTATGTCAAATTAATAATTTGTTAAATCAAATAAAATATTTTTTTTATGCTCCACCTACGATAGTAGAGGAGCATTATGTTTTCTGGTCTGTGCGTCCGTTCGTCCGTTCGTCCGTCCGTTCGTCGTACCGTCCGTTCGTCCGTCTGTTCGTTCGTCCGTCTGTCCCGCTTCAGGTTAAAGTTTTTGGTCGAGGTAGTTTTTGATGAAGTTGAAGTCCAATCGACTTCAAACTTGGTACACATGTTCCCTATGATATGATCTTTCTAATTTTAATGCCAAATTAGAGATTTTACCCCAATTTCACGGTCCACTGAACATAGAAAATGATAGTGCGAGTGGGGCATTCGTGTACTGAGGACACATTCTTGTTTCATATCAAATTGATAATCTGTTATATCAAATTGATAATTTGTGATATCAAATTGATAATACCTTTTAACATAAGTATCTTTTCTGAATAAAAAAAGGTTCAAAGGACATTTACAGAGTATTAAATGAGAAATATATTACTTTTGCTGCAAAGGAAAAATGGGAGAACCATCTTAATATGATTGGTATTAACTGAAAAAAAAATACACACTTCATGTACAAAATATACTAGAAGAACTAAGCTTTGCTGGTTCCAATATAGAGTTATCCATTAGAAGTATAGGGACTAATTCACTACTTTACAAGATGAAAATAAATAGTAGCATATGTACAAATAAATAAATAGTAGCATAAATAGTAACATGTGTACATTTTGTAAAGAAGGACCAGAGACCATAGAACATTTATTTTTGGAACTGTCCGATGGTCGCCAGTCTCTCGCATGCACTAAATATCTGGATTTTTGAAATGACAAATATTGAACTGCCTTTGAATATTATGATTATTCTATTTGGTATCTACGAAAATGTTAAATTGAATTTTGTTAAAAATAAGACTATTCTACTTTCAAAATACTATAATTTATCGAACAAAATTACAAGAAGTTTTGCCAAATTTAAACAATTTAAAGGAACATTTGTACTTAAAAGAAACATACATTTCATTTAAAAACCTCTCTGTAGAGGAATATATCAACAACTGGAGTCCCTGGGCCCCTATTATAGAATAAATAATAAATGTTAAATTTTGATTGAAACACACTAATAGATATTGCAAGAACAAATAAGATTCTAATGTTATAAGATAATTAATCAAAGATCCGAACTGCTTCATATTATAAACATGTCTCATGGGCGATCAACCAGTTTTTGCTTTCTTCATAATTATGTCTCATGTGCAATCAAACCCTCTCTTTACCATAGTAGTATGTGTGAAATGTAAAACCGGCTCCTTTTTTTTTCAAAGATAAATATATAATCAACAAAGAATTTAGAATGATATGGCTACACAGTAATAAATGTTTTGCGCAGACAAGATAAGGCAAGATGAACGTACAAACCGCAGAACCATTATTTTTGGCAAGCCTGTGCTTCACTGGTAGGCAATGAAAGCTACAATCCTCTACGTTAAATGCAATCAGTTAAACCACCTAAACTTACCTATCAAATTGTTCCCCTTTTCTAACCTTTGTACAAGCTTTAGTAACCTCAAGGTTCCACAATATTCTATAGAAGCCCCAAATAAAAAATGATAATAGTGCTTGGAAATACCAAAGTATCTATGACCCAAAAATGTTTTACTAATGCAGGCTTAACTGACAAATTCAAGGGAACATTTTTTTGAATTGGTGGTACCTTTTAAACAGATAGAATGATCTTATGATAACTTTAAATGTATTGTTTGTAAAAAAAACTGCATGAAATGCACATTTGTGTTCTAATTGCATGAAAATTCACAGTATTATTTGAGGAGGAAAAAATTTATGATATATCTGTTTTTTGTGGGTTTTTTTTTTTTATTGAATGCACAAGACAGAAGTTTTTCAAATCAAAATTTGTGTCAGACAGCGCTCTAATTTGTTTATTTTTTTCATAGATTATTTTGATTCTACATGTGACCCTGTTTCCATCAACTGAAAGTCCATTAATTGCCATAATCATGTATGCTGACAATTTAGTATTGATATCATCCAGCGAGGCAGAATAAATAATCGTGCAAGCAAATAATCTAGCATAACCAAGACTTAAATAAGTTTTTTTAGCCCAACGGGTCTGAAGGGCCTCGTTGTAGCTTGTGCAATCACTTGGCGTCCGTCGTCTGTCGTCGTAAACTATTTTAAAAAATCACCTCTGAAACTACTGGGCCAAATATCTTCAAACTTTAATTGAATGTATTTTACCAAAATCATCGATTGATCCACGTTATGGCCTTTTAAATACAATTTAACATATTAGCTTACATCTAAACATCTTCTCCTCTGAAACTACTAGCACTTATACTGAATCTTCCTTAAGGTAACTGATATCTGAAATTTTGATCTATCGCTAATTTTGCTAAAAGAAGAACATTAATATATAGAATTAAATATATGAAAACTACTTATTATAACAGAATGTGTCTAAACTTATGTACAAAATAAATGATCGAAAAATAAATATGTAGCACATCTTAAAACGACAACCATTACATTTCCTGACTTGGGACATGCACATACATACATAATGTGGCGGGGTTAAACATGTAAGGGGGATCCGAATGCTTCTACTTACATTTGAAAGTGGTGTAATAGTACAAAAGAACGAACTATAAAAATTAGTTGAAAAAAGACAGCAAATGGATACAACTACATAAATAAATACACAAATACATGTTAAAAAAAACCCATATCTAGTGGACGTAGCCGGTTACTTGCACACCACAACAACAAATAGACACTAATTACTCTGAGAGTACTCGCAGTTACTGACAACTAGCACAACAACAAAAATCAAATGTGTGCTCTCCATTCAATCTTTTGTATTGTCCGAGTATCAAAAACTTGAATATTGTATTAAAATACACAATATAGAAAGTTGAATTTTAAAAAGTAAAAACCTATAATTTTTTCTTTTCATCATGATTTTTGAATAGTACAAAGTAACACAATCTCGTATTTAATATAACTTTAACTTGATTGCCAAAAATAATTATATCTTTTTCAGACAACGATGGTGATGGCCGGATTGACGAAGACTGCACATGTTGCGGAGAATTACTGAAAAGTATGTATAAAAAATCTTTTTTTTCAATCATCAATGCCGACTTTGGTCACGCTTTTGCAGCTATAGGCCGGGTTCAGCTCTTTGAGAAATTCAGAAATATGGGTATAGGGTTAAATATGTTAAATAATTTAAAATTTAATCCTAAATTGACAATAGCAAAGTTAATAATGATAACTGAGGCGAATATTAGTTCACTGATACCCTTTTCTTGTAAGTCTTTTATTCCGGATTTAAATTTTTGCCCGAACCACTTTAATAGGTGGTATCAGAATCAGTCCCAAAAAGTGAATGCTGTGCTTCTAGTATTTAAAGAAGAATTATTTTTTTGAAAAAAATGTGTCGTTTAATTTTTTCAAAAATCTAAGCATTTAAAGTTCTATTCTAGTCGGTTGTTCTTGCAAAATTTTTAAAAAATTTAACCGTTAGATTTTTTGGTATTTATGTTTTAAGTACGACCCACCCTCAAATTGGTTCAATAAATGAGAGCAAAAACTATTCAAAAAGTACATAATGGCCATATTTTTTTTCGTCTTTTGAACTAGGCCTTTGGAATTCTAACATGACGTCCTTCAAACGCTTTGAGTACACACCCGTGGTAAAATATGAATATATTGTTTGGGCTGTTCCGATCGTACTCCCACGTCATATGTTTTTTTTATGAATGAGCTACCCGACGTCATAGAATATAAGCATTTTACGGGAATATAGCGCTTGTGAAACCGAAAATCATCACAAACAAGGAAACGTAAACAAACGACGATGCTTAAATGTGTTATATAAGCCATTTTGTGTAAACTTATAAGACATATAAGTACAATTGTCATTTAAATTCATTCAAACCTTTAATAGTTTAAGCATGTCACTTATTCCGTTTGCTCCGTTCTTTTACGTCAAATTAATAGTGCGTTTATTTATGGGAACGGCAAATAATGCCTTCAACTAGAGCGCTTCGATCCCAAAAAATTGCCGTATTTGTCTTATTAGAATCGAAATAATTCATAGGGGCTTGAATATATTGTGATTTTACCACGGGTTGGCCCTTTAAGCAAAGTATTTTACCCCTTAGCGATATATTCAAGCCCCCATGAATTATTTCTTAATTATACCTCATTCACACTATGCCTTTTTGAAACCGGGTCCGACCCGAATTAGTTAATCCGGGTTAAATTTAGGCAGTGTGAACGCCTCAGTCTTATCCCTGGGCGAACCCGGATTAAAATTACCCCTCATTTGAGGTGGAGTTATGTGGGGCGAACCCGGATTAACTACCTCACTTCTAAGTGTGAACGCAAAGTAAAGTTAATGTGAGGTTGTTCAATGACGTCATATTTTGACAGACGTCTAGCTACCGTATATTTTGGGTCATGAATTATATTATCAGATAAATATAACGACAAAAAGAGGGATATAAGTGTATTAATCTATGTTAAAAACCTGGACATTGACAAACGATGAAACCTATATCACTTTTTGGGCGAAAAAAGGTGCAATTTGGATAAAGTGACGTTATTTGAAAGAAAAAAAAAGAAAAGCGGTTGATGGTGATTGAACTCAATGTTGGTTAAATATTTCAAACTTTAAAATAATGCATCTGTGATGGAAAAAAATATGTACAGTGGACATACAGATGCGGGTTACAATTTTGGCGCCCTACGTTTTTATTTTTGTTGAGATGGAAAATCAAACCGAACCGGGTAATTTTTTATCAAGTGTGAACTGGGGTAAATATTTCGGATTAGTTAACCCGGGTTCACACCCGGTGCATATTTTATAGTGTGAACACGTTATTACTAATTTAAGAATTCAAATATCGAAAAATATTCAACTCGTGACCGAACAAAACTGATAATTAACTAATGCGAGATACTTTGTACTTGTTTTTATGCATCTTGCCGATCTGATGAGTCAAAAGACTTTAATTGATTTTTAGTTTGTTTTATGTTGTGCTGTCACGCCATTGCCCTAGGTTTATAGACGAAGAGTTGAGCGCCAACGAATATGCTGACCCTGCTACATTCTTTATGGGACTGTACAGTCAAGATCTTGTTTGGTAGCTGTCTCTTATATCTATTTTCGTTTATTGTTTTGTCATAAAACAGTCCGATTGTTTTTTGTACTAATTTTTTTTTTTACATTTTGTACTTACTAATATTACTTCTTTACAAGCAGAACCAAATACAATGAAAGTCATTGATGGCTTCCGAAGCTGCACCTTACAAATATAGATTTATTTCGTTCCCCTTCTAAATTGTCTATTCTACTTACTAGTACACTTGGTACAATCAAAAACCTGATATGAAATTGTTCAAATAAAGTCTTTGAAAATAGTGGAATGAATTACTTCTGGAGTGTCAAAAACTCGTTGTCAGCAGCACTTGATAAATTGCATACGTTGCATTTTTAAAGTCAGAATGTGAATACATATGTTCAAAACTCTTTTAGGTCATTTTTTAGTAGCAACAAACAAAAGAACTATGTCATTGGGCATGCTTTGATACTATATCTGCCCTTGTATTTTTACTAGATACCACTTTCCTTACCAGTCCAGACTTTGCAATTAAAATAAAACATCTAGATCATGTAGATGACGGAGATACTTCCAACCGGAACTACGTCACCTACATGCTTTACTTTACCCCAGTTTTGTTTTTTTCTATTTTTCAGTAACATTATTACTACTATAGAAAATTACGTGGGGAGGTTGGGTGGGTAATTATCAGGTGGTAAGTAGAAAACTTCATTCATAAAATCTGAATTTGAAAACAAATTTAGAATTTCATTTCATTTATTTTCTACTTACCACCTGAGAAATATACATACGGATAGATTACAAAGCCATACCTCTCTGATGGTAGGGTAATTTCCTATGGCTCTGCGCCTCTTCATCCTGGGTATAATCTCTACTTCATACCACTTGTTCATTTTAAAAACATTCTTCTGTACACTATACAATATTTACAATGTCTTTATTTTTTCCTTCTTTTCTTTAGTCTTTATATCTTTTTTATCTTTTTTTTTTTCGAACTGCACATTGCAGTAAAAATATATCAGTTTTTTTTATGATTTTAAAAACAATCTCTTATATACACATCAGGATAAACCTTAACATCTACATTTCTCAAATAAAACTTGATGAAAGTTGTATCTGTACCCAGTCAGCTGACTCTAAAATACTCTTCATACTAGCCCCATTGAATAAGGCCCATGCAGGTCCAATTGCTCTCGTACTGTGAGCTTTTACTTTGAAATCTGTATTTTCATATGCCATTTTGATTGTATTCACTAACCACCTAGAAATTGTTTGCGATGTAATCGGTTTGAATGGTTTACCCGTTGACAAGAAAAGTTTTCCTTAGTCTTTCCTCGTTTCTTCTGCACCTTTTAAATAATTCGCAATGGCTCTTTTAGGATCCAGTTTTTTATTGTGTTCAAAGTAAGGCACAACAATTTTAGTTCCACAATGATTTGGTCTATCTTGTTTTGATAAACCTGGTCTCAAGAAAACAAGTCCTTTCTTCTGAACATTCACAAACCCCTCTCCTATCCTCAATGCTTGTAAGTCTGAGCACCTCCTGTACGTTGTGATTGCTGTAAGAAAAACCACTTTATAAGTTAAGCATTTAATATCAGCTTTCAATAAAGGTTCAGAAGGAGACTTTTTTAACATGTCCAACACTTTTTGTAAATCCCATTCTGGGACTAAATTTACTTTAGGAGGTCTAGAATTGAAAACCCCTCTAAGTAGTCTAATAATATAGGGATGTTGCCCAATTGGAACATTATCTATTGGAGATAGCAATGAAGATAACATTGACCTATAACATGATATAGTACGGTATTGTAAACCTGAAGTGTACAAATGAGATAAAAAAAAAATCTGCACATTCTGCTAAAGTAGCTGCATAGGGACCTTTTTCCCGTTCACTACACCAACTATGAAATCTTTTGAATTTACAAGCATAGTCTTGCTGTGTGCCAGATCTCCATGATGCTCTGAGAAGCTTTCTAGTTTCTCTTGAAAATCCCTTATTTCTGAATTTTTTGTGGAGAGCAGCCAAGCTGTTAGCGTGAACACCTCGGGATTTGGATGGTTAATGTTTGTTTTTGGTTGAGACAGTAGATTTTGCCTTATTGGTAGTTTTATTGGACTTGCTACTGATTTTTGAAGAAACTCTGTGTACCAATGTCTTCTTGGCCACATTGAAGCTATCAGAATTAGTTGACAATTGAATTGACTCATGTGTTTTAGTACTTTTGGAATTAGACATATTGGTGGAAATGCATATGCCCACATTTTTTCCGATGATATCGACAGAGCATCTACTGCTAGAGCACTGGGGTGAGGTATCCAAGCACAAAACACTGGTATCTTGTGATTGTGTACTGAGGCAAACAAATCTATTGTTGGTTCTCCCCATATTTCAAACACTGATTGAACTATCTGATTGTTCAGTGTCCACTCTGTGGGTTGTATTTTGTTTCGAGACAAGATGATCTGCAAGAAGGTTTAATTTCCCCGCTATGTGAGCTGCTCTGAATGTCAGATTGTTCTGCATAGCCATTTTCATTAGACACCATGTCTTGTAACAAAGGTGTATGGACTTGGTGCCCCCCTCCCCTGTTTGTTTACATATTGTACGACTGTTGTGTTGTCGCATTTGAGTAGCACATTTTGATTTTGTAATTGTGGTAGGAAATGTTGTACTGTTCGAATTACAGCTTCCAATTCCAAGAGATTTATGTGTTGTTTCTGTTCTTGAACAGACCAAAAACCTTGAAAAATCTGATTGTTCATGTGACCCCCAAACCCTGTCTTTGAAGCATCTGTCGTTATTGTGAGGGTCTATAGGGTCTTTGCATCGGAATTAAACACATTTATTATAAAACCAGTTGTTAGCATGACACGGGTTATGTTCTTCTTATATATTTTATGATGAAGGTATAATCTTTCAATCAGTTTAATTGAGGTCTGGAGCTGGCATGTCAGTTACTGCTAGTAGTCCTTTGTTATTTATGTATTATTGACATTTTGTTTATTTTCTTTTGTTACCTCTTCTGACATTGGACGATTGTTTTTTCTACATTGGCTAGAGGTATAGGAGGATGGTTGGGATTTTAAAAAACATGTTTAACCCCGTCGCATTTTTGCGCCTGTCCCTAGTCAGGAAGGAGCCGCTGGCTCTGTCTTGTAAGATTTTTTATTTTATGTTTCTTGTGTATAATTCGGAGTTTAGTATGACGTCCAATTAACACTAAACTAGTATACATATTTGTTTATGGGGCAGCTGAAGGAGGCTACCGGGGGCGGGAGTTTCTCGCTGCATTAAAGACCAATTGGTGGTCTTCGGCTGTTGTCTGCTCGATAGTCTGGTTGTTGTCTCTTTGACACATTCCCCATTTTCATTCTCAATTTTATTACAATGATTTTTAATCTTTTCTAAATTTTGATATTTTCTAAATTGGTTTTGATCAAATAAATCAACCCTCAATTATTTGATTGGATACATTGAATAAATCCCAGTCTTTCGACTTTATGAGATTATTGTTTTGTTATAAGTGACAGTGTATTCAGAATGTTTATTAATTGAATTGACATTTACAATTTCAAAATTCTTTTAAAATATGTTTATTCGGTCAAGGAAGACTAAATGGGCTAAGTGGCAGATTTTGCTAAAAAAATTGCTTACAACCTTGGTTCGTTAAACTTCAACTGAGAATTTCTGTTTTAATGACATAAAAGAATCATATGGTCACCGACTTCGTTTTTTGTCTTATAATCAATTATAGTCAAGCGTCATAAATTACGGCATGCAACGCGATGACTTAACTATTATATCGACGTTTTGTGTGATTTATCACAATTAACATAAAACCTTGAATGATTTATACCCGTAAAAACGAAGAAGGTGACCCTTTCTGTATTTTGCATCATTAAAACAAAAATTTATGTCTCAACAACAAATAGTATTTTTTTAATTTTAAATTTTATTGAGTAGAATAAGAGATTTGCTGATTTTAAGACTTTTATTGTGTAGAATAAGAGATTTGCTGATTTTAAGACTTTTATTGAGTAGAATAAGAGATTTGCTGATTTTAAGACTTTTATTGAGTAGAATAGGAGATTTGCTGATTTTAAGACTTTTATTGAGTAGAATAAGAGATTTGTTGATTTTAAGACAAGTTTTAGATGTTTTTTCAACGATTTTATGTGCATTCTTTATACGAAAGTTCACCCATTTAAAAAAAAAATCCAATCTAATATTTCAAATGACAAATGAGAAAAATGCATAATTTTTTCGATTTTCAATTGTAGTTCATCGAGCCAGAGTTATATGCAAAATGTTATTGAAATCTGCGACATACTGTAACTTGACTTAATAAACCGATTCCGTTCGACAGACACACGCTTGAGTCAGCCGATGCATGTTTATTTAAAAGTTTTATTTATACTTTCAGATCCTGCAATTGGTAGATAATTCCAACAGAAAGATGTTGCGGAAAAAACCCGCAATAAAGTTGCTTTATCAAATTAGTCATCTGTTATATATTTATATATATATATGTTTTATATATGTGTAATTCAGTTTGATATGTTTTACGGAATTGTACAAGTGTTGTCCGGAAACGCCTTTTTATTTACACTCTCTCTTTTATTAAATGTCGTCAACGTAAGACGTGTTTTTATTGCTTTAGCTAGTCCCAACCCAAATCTTACCATTAAGACGAGGCGATATCGTTACATGGTGGAGTGACCCTTAAAAGAATATCTGGAGACTTTTCACTAAATTTTTGAGAACATTTATGCAGTTTTCAAGCATAATTTTAATTCTGAAAATGTGACTTCCGTGCATTTTACATGTAGACCCCGTACACGAGGACGACACACGTGGTTGCGTGGAGGACAATTATGCAAGTCGGATAAAAGTTAAAAGATTCCTAGCTAGCACTGAAGTTCACTGAACATTATAAATGGATAAATAGATGGTTAACAAGCCGAATCCGCTATGTATCTTAAGGAAAATCAGTTTGGACCCAAGGCGAAGACCAAAAAGAATTCTCAACATCCAATGGCAGATCCAGAGGGGGCGTAGAGGGCGTACGCCCCCCCCTTTGATTGGACCTTTTTTTTGGTAAACTGATTAATCAGACAAGACTTCGAGAACTTTGCCATTTCCCGTGTATTTATTTTTTATGCGACAATTCTTTTTTTATAATATGTTTTGCTGTTATTTACTGATTATGTCAAACTCATGTGATTCGCCGCTACGGTGGAGTTGGGGCCAATTCGCCTTAAAAACGTCGCTCAGTCATTTTGAAATTCAAATTACAGTAACACATGGATAGACTGAGGATGACAATCATGACATCTTCAAAGCGAAACAGGATTGAGCAAGAACGTATTGACTTCTATTCCACAATTCCACGAGACAGAAAGTTATACTCTATTACACTTTCATGATAAAAAGGTCCACAGCAATATTGTTTACCTACAAATACATGCATACATGTAACCCCAAACGCCCCAGCCTATTTTAACTAGAAATAACATAGCTGAATGATGATCCCCAGTCAGTATAAGCTCTAGATAGATTTAAAGTCTAAGGAACGAACCATTTGTTTGAGAAGGCAGTGCGAGATATATATTTGAAAGAAAAAATCTGACTCTGCCTTTTAAAAACAAAAATTCTGGCCGTATCTGGATTGAAAACAATAATCTTGTCCACCTTTTTGCTATTAGAAACGAAAATTTTCAACAGAATTATTTAGCATTAAAAATGATGAATAAAAAAACGAGCGTATTTTTTGGGGGCGGGGGTTTGCATGCGTGACTGGAATGTCTGTTTCGCCGAAGTTGCGAACTGTTATATTTAATACTTTTTTCAAGACCAAACTGCAACCGGCTGCTGGATGTGGCCTTTATGTCTCTTTTTGTCGACCTTCATTCATAAACTCTTTGTCGTTTTAGACTCATTTGTAGCCTTTGGTTATTTTGGAACCCATCACTTCCCTTAATTTTGTTGGGTGAAACATATCAACCAAACATTTGGATAAAAAGTACTTGTTTGACTTTCCTAAACCGTGTCGGTCGTATTGTAAATTTTATTGAATAGCCCGGCGTATATCTGGTTTATAAAAAGAAATCTGTGAGGTTATTCCAACTTAACATACAACAAACGAGAATTTTCCATGTCTATTTTTTACTGACAAGTCCCACATGTAATATAGTAGTACATAGCTTTGGATCCATACTATTATTTTATGATAGACAATTAAAAGGGAGGATACAGCATCAAAAATCTCCAACCCTTACACTTTACAGCAACTATAAAATATACATGCTCAAATTAGGAACCGTTTAAAATGTGCATTTCACACTTATTTTATGTTTTTTAGCCCCCCCCCCCCCCCATTTTTTTACCCTCACTCCGCTCGGCGATCTTTAAAAATTTCGTCCCCCCTTTCTAAAATCCTGGGTCCGCCCCTGCCTTATTATGGGTAAAGGATAACTATTGTTGGTATATTAGTACCTTGACTTGTCCATTAGATAGGATTCATATGACCTCAAGCTCGTTTCGTGGATCAGTGATCAAGATTAAAGTTACATGGTCAAGTCCGTTTCTCGGATACTATAAGCAATAGGTCAATTATATTCGGTGTATGGAATGAAGTTAAGGTGTACATCTTTGTCTGCTGTGGTACATCTGACTGTCTTAATAGAAAATAGACATTAAGATTATTACAAACTTTCAACCGAAATTCAATCAAGGAACCGAGGCAACACCTTTCGACGTGTGCACTATTGTCTGTTTTGTGTACTCTTCAGTTGCTTCCATACCCTTGCTTAAAGCTAGTGATTGTACAAGCATAACTTAAAGCTAGTGATTGTACAAGCATAACTTAAATCTAGTGATTGTACAAGCATAACTTAAAGCTAGTGATTCTACAAGCATTACTTAAAGCTAGTGATTCTACAAGCATTACGTAAAGTTAGTGATTGTACAAGCATAACTTAAAGCTAGTGATTGTACAAGCATAACTTAAAGCTAGTGATTGTACAAGCATAACTTAAAGCTAGTGATTGTACAAGCATAACTTAAAGCTAGTGATTCTACAAGAATTACGTAAAGCTAGTGATTGTACAAGCATAACTTAAAGCTAGTGATTGTACAAGCATAACTTAAAGCTAGTGATTCTACAAGCATTACGTAAAGCTAGTGATTGTACACGTATAACGTAAAGCTAGTGAATGTACAAGTATAAATTAAAGCTAGTGATTGTACACGTATAAATTAAAGCTAGTGATTGTACAAGTATAACTTAAAGCTAGTGATTGTCCTTCTTTTTGTATACAATAGTCTATCGACATTCGATGATTACATGATACTGTTGGCATACTGCTGGACTAGGCTATATACAAAATTTTTACCCTAATTTACACAAAATGTATGTTTCTTTCTTATGTTCAATGTAAACATGTATATTTTAAATTGCGCCATAGTCCGTAACTTTCTATCCAGGCGTATAAACGAAGGGGCGACAAGTGCGTAAAATTTTTTAAATAAATATTTCTGGTTAGTTCCAATCTGTCCTTCACTATTGACAACGAGTATATACTCACATTTTCCCAAATTTATCCTTGGAAAAAATATGTAAATAGATTTTTATTTTATCAATTTTTTATTTTTTTTTTTTGGGGGGGGGGGTTATTGTTTAGGTTTTTATTAATTTTATATCTTTATTGCAAAATTACACCCATATGGGTCAAGCAATACAAACAAACATTAATACATTTTAAACACAATGCAATACAATAAAATACAATATAATATAATAGAACATATTTTAAGAGTTCAAATTATAAATTGATGTATAAAACACAATCATGAGCCTGTCTGACATGGGTCTGACCCCCTCAGTTCTAAAGACTGCTTAATGAAGACTCCAATATGACAAACAAGTTCAGGGATGGGGTTTAGAATGTGTTTTTGTTTATTAAATGTATCAAGATGTTGAAATAATGGTACATATTCTTTTAAATAAGCAAAAAGATTATACCTAGATCGGTTATTGGTTCTACCGAAAATCATAACGGAGATCTATTTAGCTAATTTTTTTTTCAGATAACAATTTTGCTATGCTAAATGGTCGTTTAGGCGTTAACGATTATACATATATATCACCAGCCGGAAAGTCTGTTGTGGATTATATTTGTGTGCCATATGAGCAATTAAACCGTATTTCAGATTTTAAAGTATTACGTATGTCAGATGTAATTGATTCTGTGAATTATCACCCGGAAAGTATCCCAGATCATTCCATCCTACTATGTGATCTTAAATGTGTTATGAAACAAAATAGTGAAAACTACGATTGTAAAGTCAGTAAAAGGATCAGCCGCAATACCAAAAACGTTCCAAATGATTTTCTTCCAGACGAAAGTGTGCAACAAATGGTTCGAGACACAATTACGAAAATAGAAAATTTTATTCACGTCGACCAGGATATCTAAAGTGCTTACAATGAATTTCAAGACGTGAAATGTGCAATAGATTACCAGTGGTGAAACAAATACAAAACAAAAGGACGAAATCCTTTTATAAACCGTATTGGAACGAAACACTACAGAATCAGTGTAATATTGCTTGCGAATATGAAAAACAATGGCTGAAATTTCATGGATCTCCACAACGTAAAAATCTCATGAAAGATAGATACTGCTACGAAACACGACTGGTAATCTACACACGCAGAACAATTGGTTCTGCAATGAAAACCGTGAGAGGATTTTCTGGTTGTGCTTGAGTGGAGTAATTGTCACCGCTTCAAAAGGTATATGCATTTCTAAATTGCAGTTTTCTCATTCAACTGATCAAAATATTGAAAATCAGAGAATGCTATGATGTGGAAAATACTTTAACGAAGAGATACATGCATCATTTACTGTTGTACATGGAGTTAAACTCCTACAAAATCAGTTGCCCCACGAGAAAATTGCCTTAAAAAGTGACATTTAAATTTGGAAATGGTTCTATTAACATACTTACAAGTTCAAATTTAGTTTTTGTTCGGTCAATGAGTATGAATTTTGTTTTTGGCGGCGTGTACGCTGTCCAGTGTTGATAGACGTCTTAATAAATCTAAAAACTACAAAATTTCATCATTTCATGCGTGAGGGGATCAGTTCTGATTGAGGACATCGTGAATGCGTGAGGGGACGTGCCAGCATATCTTTATATCCAAGCTATAGGTCGTTCAAAGTTGCCTAAATTTGGTTAGATTGTTCATGAAAAACACAATTTCGTGCATAAAAAACTATGACATAGAATTTTAAAATAAATTGTGGGAAGAACAAATGGTGTCCAAATCTGCAAATTTGGAGATTTGCAATTCATTGGTAAGACTGTTTATTTATATAAAGAAAATATTTAAACAAATATCAAATTTTTGTTTTTTAGAATCAATTTTTGTCAAATAAGACATTTAAGGGGAGATAACTCTTTTCGTATAAAAAAAAAACTGGGCTGATTGGGAAAATTTTAATTTTCACTTGTAGCAAGAAAACAAAAACGTTGACAGCATTTTTTCTTTTTCTTTAAACATATTATAAAACCTATATCTTTCCACAATTTATTTCAAAATTCTATCTCATAGTTTTTTTATGCACACAAATGTGTTTTTTTCGTGAAAAATCTTTGACCAAATAAGTAGGTCCAGTTAGACCTCTTTTTGGCCCCCAAAATAAAGCAGTTTTTCAAAATTGTTAATATGTAAACTTTTAGCTATTTATTGGAAAGTAGAATACCTCTACAACATAAATATCGGCTGTTTCTGACTAAACAATACACAAATATCGGGTTCTAGCATCATTCAGTCATGCTAAATTACTGAAATCTTCACAATTTTAGCATTTGAGGTAACTTTTAGACGGTTTCCGTCTTAAACGGATGTGGCCGCATTTTTGCTCGTTCTTAATATATAAATGTAACTTGTATTTAATCATAATACATAACATATATAAAGGTTGAGAATGAACACGGATGCGGCCACTTTCATTTTTGACAACAATAAAATTGAGAATGGAAATGGGGAATGTGTCAAAGAGACAACAACCCGCCCAAATAAAAAACAACAGCAGAGGGTCACCAACAGGTCTTCAATGTAGCGAGAAATTCCCGCACCCGGAGGCGTCCTTCAGCTGGCCCCTAGACAAATATATACTAGTCCAGTGATAATGAACGCCATACTAATTTCCAAATTGTACACAAGAAACTAAAATTAAAATAATACAAGACTAACAAAGGCCAGAGGCTCCTGACTTGGGACAGGCGCAAAAATGCGGCGGGGTTAAACATGTTTGTGAGATCTCAACCCTCCCCCTATACCTCTAACCAATGTAGTAAAGTAAACGCATAACAATACGCACATTAAAATTCAGTTCAAGAGAAATCCGAGTCTGATGTCAGAAGATGTAACCAAAGAAAATAAACAAAATGACAATAATACATAAATAACAACAGACTACTAGCAGTTAACTGACATGCCAGCTCCAGACTTCAACTAAACTGACTGAAAGATTATGATTTCATCATATGAACATCAGGCACAATCCTTCCCGTTAGGGTAAACATATAAAAAATGATATATTATGTATATTTGATAGATTTTTCATATTTAAGCTTGAATTTGAACATATTTAATGATAAAATCAGTTCGAATCTTTCACAGAAAATAATTGAATCGACTGAAGTAAACACGTAAGTGTTCAAAAGTGTCCGAAATCTTACATCAGATGAACTTGACATTTGAGGCCAAAATCGGCCTTTACCGGACCTACTCCTTTGGGCAACTTTCAACAACTCATAGCTTGGATATAAAGATATGATTTCATGTCCCCTCACGCATTCACGATGTCCTCAATCAGAACCGATCCCCTCACGCATGAAATAATTAAAAAACTTGTAGTTTTTAGATTTGTTAAGACGTCTATCAACACCGGACAGCGTACACGCCGCCCAAAACGACATTAATACTCATTGACCGAACAAAAACTAAATTTGAACTTGTAGATCAGTTTATAGAACTATTTCAAAATTTAAATGCCACTTTTTAAGGCAATTTCTCGTGGGGCAACTGATTTTGTAGGAGTTTAACTCCATGTACAACAGTAAATGATACATGTATCTCTTCGTTAAAGTATTTACCACAGCATTGCATTCTCCGATTTTCAATATTTTGATCAGTTTAATTAGAAAATTGCGATTTAGAAATGCACATACTGTTTGAAGCGGTGACAATTACTCCACTCAAGCACAACCGGAAAATCCTCTCGGTTTTCATTGCAGAACCACTTGTTCTGCGTGTGTAAATTACCAGCCGTGACGAAAGCAAAACTTTCGATAAACTTAACCGGAAATTTAAAAGAAAATTCAACATCCAGAAAGAAAGAGATTTACAAGAGCAGCTGAATTCGAATTACAAGCGTGGTTTCTGGAGAAATATAGGAAAACTGGGTATTGCAAACGAAAGAACGGAAAATATACCATGGGTAATCGTGAACCCGAATGGTACGGTAAATACAGATAGGGATGACGTTCTCAATACTTGAAAGTCCGATTTTGAAACATTGTACGCAAGAAATGATAACATTGACGATCTCGATAATTTAGTCAATGAGGGAAACATAGCTGATTTACCTGATCTTAATAATAACATAACTCGTGGTGAAATAGTCAAAGCCGTTGAACATAAGAAATTACGCAAAGCAGCTGGATATGATGAAATTCCATCAGAGGTGCTAAAGAATGAAAGTGCGATCGAATTACTGCATGTTATATGCAACGGTTGTTTTGAACTGGATAAAGTGCCTGAACAGTGGACATCTGGAGTTGTAAATCCTATATTAAAACCGGGAACAAACGATAAACGCCTCCCAACAAACTACAGGGGAATCACGATAACATCCGTACCGAGCAAAATCTACTGTAGTGTCTTGAATTCACATTTATGTAAGCAGTTAGAGGACAACGATATTCTGTGTGAGGAACAAAATGGCTTTTGTCCAAACCGCAGTTGTGAAGAGCATATATATAGCCTTACTTCAGTTATAACAAACAGAAAAATATCAAAAGAGTCTACATTCGTCAGTTTTATAGATATGAGAAAGGCGTTTGATTCTGTATCTAGATGTAACAATTAATTTGATCCCCCCTGTAAAATGATCCGGGAGATAAAATGTCTTTGAATATTTTATCCTCTAGGATAGAAAATTGCCACAAATTATATCATCCCCAACACTAAAAAAATATCCACAATGATGGATATAATTTTAGTGTTGTGGGATATAAAATTTTGCAATTTCAGTTTCTATCCTAGAGGATAAAATATTCAGACATTTTATCTCCCGGATCATTTTACGTAAAAATTAAAAACAGTCCGTAGTAGGAAATTTTGGGAATATCTGTATACTACATGTATTATAACCTGTGGATATTATTTATGGGATAGTTCTATTTTATCTACATCTTCTGATCAATGATCGATATTTGATTATTTTTGGGTTTAAAATCTCTTTTATTTAATTCAAAACATATTTTAAAACAAACACTGTTAATTATTGATGATTATACAAATATAAATATAAAACTTACCTTCATTAATTCTGTAGTACAGCTTATTTTTTTTTTATTAAGAAGCTTTGGGCACGTTTTCGTAATGCTTGTTTCTCATTTAAAGAGCTGTTTTTGGGGTATTCTTTATTCAGCAGATATTTGTACAAAACGTTATACTCCTCTCCATCCATTTTGACACAAATGATTATCTATTCTCATTTTACTTGTTTCTTTAAAGCAATGTGCCATTTGTTAAAATACTTCATTGATCAAGATGCAGTAGGATAGTATTTACATGACATTGTATCCCATCGGATATAATTTTACTGAAATATTATCCCAAATGGATATAATTTTGTAGAAATATTATCCCTAGAAATGATAAATTTCTTGGTAATATTATCCCATGGGAAATTATTTACTACTCACTTTTATCCTTAGGATATTATATCTACATTGATTTTATCCTTCATAGCAGATAATCTTTTTTAGAGTGGGACAACTTTTAAAGGTAAAAAATATCTATTATTTACTAATATTTCATCTGTAGGGATAGTTTTTACTTAATATATTGTCCCTTGGGAACTTATATTCTAAGGATAATATTTAAGTTTACATGCCGACTATGTAATAGCAACGATGTTGAAAGTGAAAAACATTTTTTTTTGTTTTGCCCATTATATGACGATATTACATTTGAATTGTTTGCTAAAGCTAGAACTTTAATTGATAGGTTCGATTCTTTGGAGAGTAAATTTATCGAAATAATGTCTTGTGAAGATATACAAATTTCTTTGTCATATGCAATTTTTAAATCTTTTCAGAGACGAAAACTATTTAGCACATGAAAATTTATCAAGCAAAAATATTTAATGTTTTTCTATTTTATATTTATAAACAGTGATTTTCACTCAAATTATTTAGTCATTTTTGATTTTTTTTTACTTTTTTGTAAGTTTATCTGTGATAATAAATATTTGTCTATTGTTATTTCTTATTTTTAAAGCTCAGTATGATGATAAGTTAATCTTTTTAAATCTTTTTAAGATTTTTAGAATTTGAATTTTTGAACATTTAGACTACAATGACTTGTTTAATAAAGTCTTTCAACTTTTTGATTTTAGAAATATTTGTACATAAGTGTCTCATAAGTCTTCATGAGGCTGGATATTTGGTCTTTTTACTTTGTGTTGTGTATGAAATTGTGTATATATATATATATATATAAGTACGTCTGAGTCAGTGACAACTCTACAACATGGGTTCGAATCCCGGCGAGGGAAGAACCAACAATTTGCGAAAGCAAATTTACAGATCTAACATTGTTGGGTTGATGTTTAGACGAGTTATATATAAAGCAAATTTATTAATAATTAAGTGTTTGAAAATGCAGTTTTTTGTCATACTTTCTTCAAAACCAAAAACTGCAAAATTTCCTTAAAATAACAAAGGAGTAGGTCCGGTAAGGGCCGGTTTTGGCCTCAAATTTCAAGTTCATCTGACGAAAGATTTTGGACACTTTTTAAACACTTAAATGTCTATTTCAATGGATTCAATTATTTTTTGTGAAAGATTTTAACTGATTCACTCATTACAAACGCTCCGATTCAAGCTTAAATATGAAAAATCTATCAAATATGCCAAAAACTGTCACTTTTCATATGGTTTTTGTCAAAAATGAAAGTGGCCGCATCCGTGTTCATCCTCGACCTTTACATATGTTATGTATTATCATAAAACACAACTTATATTCCAATATCAAGAATGAACACGAATGCGGCCACTTTCATTTAAGACGGAAAACGTCTGGAAATTAACTAAAATGTTGAAATTGTGAAGACTTCAGTAATTTAGCATGACTTAATGATGCAAGTACCCGATATATGTGCATTGTAATGCCAAAATAAGACCATATTTATGTAGCAAGGGCATTATACCTTCCAAAAAATAACTAAAAAGTTACATTTAAACAATTTTGTAAAACTACCATATTTTGGGGCCAAAAAGGGGTCTTACTGAACCTACTCCTTTGGTGGCAGCAACCTCAGGCGCGTAGCTACGTTTACGCCAAAACGCCCGGGCGTACACTTGAATTTTGGTAAAAAAAAAAATTAATCTCAATAAATTAAAAAAATCTGGTGTTAAGTCTTTTAAATCTTTCCTCAATTCCTTGTAATTGCGATTTGGCCTTTTTAACTTTTTTGGATTCGAGCGTCACTGATGAGTCTTTTGTAGACGAAACGCGCGTCTGGTGTACATACAAAATTTAGTCCTGGTATCTATGATGAGTTTATTTACTACCACTGGGTCGATGCCACTGCTGGTGGAGATTTATTTCCCCGAGGGTGTCACCAGCCCAGTAGTCAGCACTTTTTGTGCGACATGAATTATCATTGATATGGTTACATTTATAAATAACTGTTTACAAAATTTAGAATTTTTGAAATACTAAGGCTTTTCTACCTCAGGCATAGATTACCTTAGCTGGATTTGGCATAACTTTGAGGAATTTTGGTCCTCAATGCTCTTGAACTTCGTACTTTATTTGGCCTTTTTAACTTTTTTGTAATCCAGCGTCACTGATGAGTCTTTGTAGACGAAACGCGCGTCTGGCCTGGCGTACATACACAATTAAGTCCTGGTATCTATGATGAGTTTATATGGTACCATATATCATATATTTGTTCATTTTTCTGTTTGTCGAAGTCTGAATCTTCTTGGAACATTTCTTATTTTCCTTTCGTTTAAAGCATTTCATAATCAGCTGGGATTCGATATATGCTTTGAATTTCAGTCGAGCCTACATTTATGACGCGAAAACAAGAAATATAAGTCAGAGAACCTATATTTCATTTGAGGCGACAACATTTAGGTTCAATATGGTGTAAAAGTGTGTGTTTTTTTTTTAATATAAATGATTTTGTCAAACCTTAATGGACAGAAGCTTTTTATTCTCAAAAGATTATCCAGACCTTGAAATGATGAATTCATATTTTTGATTTTCCCATATTCTACAGATAAAATTTCTGTTTGCATATACAGTCTGTGGTTCAAGTTTGTTACACTTCAATAACTTTGTTAAACCTTCATTGAATTTTATGAAACTTTTGCCGAAGTTTTTTTGTGATTAATGTCTGAAGCAAAATTTTGAAAGTATATTTTTTTTTTCATTTTTCAATTGACATACGGACTTATCTTTTAGCAGTTAACAGACTCTCTGTGATTATTATTTTTTACATAATGATTTTGAAAACCTTCATATGTTGTCATGAGACTTGGGTAGAAGTTAATATATACCAGATCAAGAAAAAAAATCTAAAGAAAATGTTTGATTATTTAAAATCCTATTATAGACTGATAAAAAGATTCAATTTTCGCGGGAAGCGGCAATCTAGCGAGAACCACGATTTCACGGAACCCTTTACAAATTTTCATAATGCATCTAAACATCTTTGCAAATTAATCATTTCATATCCATTAACGACATTTGCACAACAATTGGCCTTAACCCACGGTTCCTTTAAATATATTTTAAAGTAACCGGTTTGGATATTTGCTCTAACACCAATGGCCATTAGATTTCAAATCAACACAATGAATACATTAAATATAAAAGATAAAAAAAAAAGTATTCTATAAGGTAAAAATTAAGGTGACAACTTTTGCACTCAGCGGAATTGCAAACTTGTCCCGGAGACTGTTGTGTGTTCAACTTGCTATTGATCAATTTTTTATTAAAGAAATGCCCCTTTTTCGAAACCCACTGCTAGAAGGTGTTATAACCTGGGTCCGATTGGGCTCTAAAACCCTTCGCCGTTGTTGGGGCGTATACTTAAAAATAGCCTAGCTACGCCACTGAACATAACGATGGGTTGTTAGATTCATCTGAAAATTTCAGTGCTGATAGAACTTTACCTTATTAACACGTTTATCCTTTGTCAGATTTGCTCTAAATGCTTTGGTTTTTGAGATATAAGCCAAAAACTGCATTTTACCCGTATGTTCTATTTTTACCCAAGGCGGAAATATTTGTTTGAAGAAACAGAAAATAAAACACAAACTTTATTCTAGATACCCTAAGGATCATTCAGCTTAAATTTGGTTGGAATTGGTTTAGTTGTTTTAGAGAAAATGATTTTTTAAAGTGAGAAAAACATGATAAACAAATTGTGCAAAATTGTCCTTAAAGGCCGATAACTCTTTCAGGGGTCAATTGACAATTTTGGTCATATGAACTTATATGTAGATCTTACTTTGCTGAACGTATTTGCTGTTTACAGCTTATCTTTATCATTAATACTATTCAAGATAATAAATTTCCTTAAAATTACCAATTTAGTGGCAGCATCCCAACAATGGGTTGTTAGATTCATCTGAAAATTTCAGGGCTGATAGAACTTTACCTTATGAACTCTTTGACCCCATGTTAGATTTGCTCTAACTGCTTTGGTTTTTGAGATATAAGCCAAAAACTGCATTTTACTCCTATGTTCTATTTTTAGCCATGACGGCCATGTTTTTTGTTGTTGACAAAACAGAAAATAAAACACAAACTTTATTCTAGATACCCTAAGGATCATTCAGCTTAAGTTTGGTTGGAATTGGTTCGGTAGTTTCAGAGGAGAAGATGTTTGAAATAGTTTACACCAGACGGACGACGACGAAGACGGACGCCAAGTGATGGCTAAAGCTCACCGTTCTCGAAGGAACGGTGAGCTAACAAGTCATTCCTGTTACCAATTTTGAACTTTGACATACATACCCTCAAATCATTAGGTAGCATGTTTCTCTATTGTCATAAAAATTCATAATATCTAATAAAATTAATAGATTTAGCTAACAAAGTCCTTATATTTCAATAAGGTAACTTTATTTGTTAATGGAAAATTGTTTTAATGTTAATTAGGCTTAAATCAAAAAGTGTTTGCTTTCCCCTCTCCGTGATTAAAGTAAGATAACTCTGGTCAATTTTCCTTACATTCAATCATTATAGGAAGATGATATAGTTCTGTTTTCATTTATAGTCTTTTTCAGAAAAGTTCTAATTGTTTTGGGTAGGTCCCAATTAATTTTTACACTCTAGCATTCGACATCAGTTAGAAGCTTCTGGAATAAAATGGTGGCTATGGTGTACTGTTTTGTGTTTGTGTTGGGCGTTATTACACTTCTTTCATGTATTTGTCTTAAGGGATCGAGTAAAGCAGATAAGTTACATCAGCTTTCTGCTTCATTTGAGTTCTGGCATAATGGTATACACCATACCGATCTTAGAAACCGGCAAATGCCTTTACGAGTAGAATGACGAATGCTGTTGGACAGTTTTTGGTGCATACCACAACTTGAAACAGTGCATTCTTGACAACACAATTAATGTTTTTCACCGGCATATTGTACCTCAAATTAAAAGTAGGAAAAAAGTGGGGTTTTTTTTTAATAATTTCCAGGATATGGCTTTAATAGAGAGCAATTTCATGAATACTGGGAAGATGCTTTTTCTGTGACATAGTCACTTGTTTCAGAATATTTCCCCTATATACCTTAATGGTATATTATTGTATAACAATGGAAAGTTTTATTCTGTAACGAGTGCATGTGATCTGTGATTTAGAGCAGTTTGTCTCATCGCTCTAAATGAAGGCAGATTTGACCTTGCTTATTTTTTTTACATATAAACCCGGTATGAATACTTATAGATAACAAAAAAATATTTATAATATAACAAAATAATTCTTTATATTGGTATATATTAATTTTAAACATTTCAAAACAAATAAAAAATTTTATAGATATACATAAATGTCTTTGATAAACTAATGAAAAATACGAGTATCTAGTACATTACATATATTTAAAAATATAATTATAACCCTGTTCAAGGTAGACATCAACATATTGACTTTATGACTCATAGTTCAAAGGAATATAACTCTTGTATTCAAATGACATATCAATCGAGTTATTTAGCTGCGAATTCGTGCGCCACCTTCAATGAAGATTCTAAATTATCAATATAACCACAAGTTGTTAATCTATAGATACTGACGACTAATGAATTCTAACCACAGTAAAGAATATTTGTTTGAAATTTTTTAACACTTACTCAGAAAAATGCTCGAACTACTTGACTTTCAAAGCTCATAATTATTAACGTGTTTACACACTGATGTAATATGGTTGTTAAGGTTTATGTACCCTTCTGTAACCATTTTTGTACGAATTTTTTAAACATCAATTGTATCAAAACTACAGATATAACGAATAATAGAGACAGGCCATTTTGAACATATACTAGTAGTACTGCAACCAGAGTTCATTTTTTAAAACTTTAATGGTCCGGAAGAACACACACCTAAATTATATATCGATGGAAAGAGGAAAACGTGTACAATAAGAAAAGTTGGGTCGTAAAAATCCAGAGTGGTCACAATTTTGTGAAATTGAGGTCAAAGGTCAGACCTAAAATTATCAATATTTCAACCACAAGGACAAAAAGGAGAAATATTCTGATATTTATTCAATAGAATGCTACAAAAATGATTCAATCATAAGCATATGCAATAAACGATGTTAAAACGACAAATTTGACTACTTATATGAAGAGCTGCCATTACAAAATGGCGTTGATTTGGAACCTTCTGATTTTTTTCCATTTAAGACATAGCAAAAGAAGAAGTGGCCTTGACCTTTTCACATCCATAAACTTTCATATTGTGTATAGTATTTCACTATAGTATATTACAGAATTATTTTCTAAAGTATAAAAACACCAGTTTATCAAATTATTTCAATATTTTTTCTATCTTTGAAAAAAACAAAATTCAAGCGCTGAAACAGTGTTTTTAATTTTGCATCTTAAAGGTTGTGTATTTTGTGAAAATTAGTATCTAGTTATATAGATAAATACATATTGTGTATTTGCAAAGTCTGGACAGAGCAGTTATAACACAAAATATGCAAGTAATTGTTCTTCTTTTAATGTATCCTTGATATTTTCAGACACACCTTGGTGTAATTCTGAAAGTCTTAACATAGACTTCAATTTTCCTGCAGCAGATATGGCATCCTCTAAATTGAGTTCAGAGCTAAACTCTATATGTCATATCCCTTGGCCCCACTGTGTCTGAATTGTAAGGTGTCACAATATCTAGTTAGTTCTGGAGTTGTGCAGTTTGGTAAGCATCAGAGACAATCTTGGGTAAAATTGATCGGTATATATAGAGGATGTGCTACATGAGAAAGGCTTTTTCTTATGGAAGAACAAATCACATCACTAACAATCGTTATTAATGAACTGACAGCAAGTTCAAATTCTAATTTTTCAGTAACTGTTTTACTTAATTGCACAGGTGTTGACTTCAATAAGTACTTGGTTATGCATGGATAACCAAGTACTTATTGAAGTACTCACATTAATAAGCACAACTTAAAAGACTGTCAACACGTTTAGAGGACTCAGTTTTGCGTAGTTTTCTGGGTTTTTTTAAAAGGTTTTTCTTTTACACAAAAACCCTGTTTTCATATCCAAACTACAAGAAAGAAACTGAGCGCGAGATCGTATATAAGTGTCAGGTTGTGAGGATACATGTCGATTAGTTTGATCACATATATGGATTTTTGTTGTTTCTAATTTAAAGTTCCTTAAGGGTGACTTGGGAAACGAAATATGGTCACTTGGTCTTCTCCCGACCGGAAGTAAAACGAAGTTGGGCGTCCGTTTGGCTGTGCGAGATGTATCAAGTTCGCAATCACGTCCGGTCATAATGGGGACGTTAAATCCGATGCCTCGTGTAAAGGGAGTGTCACGTACTTTGCACGTTAAAAACCCTTGCATCAACTCTTTGAGGAGTCCGTAGGTTGCATGTTGCAATGGAAAATTTCTCTCCCAATCCAATATACCATCATTTTCCAGTGGCAGTCTAAATTTACCCGATCATCATCCCGAATTGCCTCTATTATGACAAAACCTACCTATTGTTTTTATTGTTAACTTGTTCTCGTCCTGAACATGCATGAAATATTTGCCACTGGACGTTAAGCAACCAACAATCAATCAATCAATCTAATTTAAAGACGCACCAATTTTGCCTTCTGGTGCAAGTTTCATAACATCACTGATGATTCGCCTACGGAAAGCAGAATATTAAGAGAAGTTGGTTTTAGCATCACCTTGTCACACACCAAATCTCTGCGAAACTTCAATAGTACTTTTCCCCCGACCACTTGCATGCATATTAATTGCTCTGAGGTTAAACATTGACATATAATGTATTTTCACACAATGTCAACTAGTCATTATCCGGAAAAACCTCTTATCCGTAGGATTTGGTTAATTTTTATATAAAGTCAAAATTTTATTAACAAAAATATAACTTATTTACAGAAAATACACGAAAGAACTTCTATATATATTCAAATCACTCAAAAATAAATTAACTTCTCCTACAAAATCTACATAATCACATCGAAACTATCAAATTGATGGTGAAGGAAAAAAATAAATGGTAGAGCTGATTGACGGATAGGAAATATCCGTAATTAAAAAAGGTACAAATGATGTTTTTGCCAAATTGTTTGAAATTTGCCAAACAAAATTCGCATGCAGTATCGCAATAATATATTTTGTCCTCTCAAATGTCAAATACTATTTTTGAATCATATGTTTTCTCGTTTTCAAAGAAAAACGCGTTAAATTTCTATCTAAAAAACAGCCAACTTTAAGTTTGAAAGTTTTATTTGGAGATGGTATTATATTTATGTCTTCATCATTCAGATGATCCTTGATGATATGTGCATAGAAAATATTTACGAAAATAGCGGGAAATTTAACCAAAAAATATATTTTTGGATTTTAAGGTAACTACCCAAAACCGTAAATTGAGGGGTACCCCCATTAAAGGGATAAAATACAAAAATGTGACCATAGAAACTTTTTACGACCCGACGGAAATTAAAATATAGATATTATTCTATCATTTAAAATAATTTTCAGCCGTGTGTTATTCCGGACCATTAAACTCGTTAACTAAGCGTCTTTTTCGATGTCAGTTGCAGTACTATAGGGGGAAACTTGATGCAAAGCATTATTATTTACTGTTGCATTGCATTTAATAGAAAAGGAGTACTTTGTGGCAAATAAACCATGATTTTTATAGAAAATCCACAGCCTTTAATACAGAGATTTCTGTTATAAAATTTGAAACATAGATTACTCACTTGCTTTTCTATGATGTGCTAGTGTTTGTTTTTTACAAAAAGTTCTAACCAACCTGTAAATTCCAAAAAACCTCGTGCAGAGTAACTAAATTCGAGCGCACCCTAAAAGGTGTACTTGATTTGGTCCTTATTTTTATTTGTTCTAACCAATAACTACATTAATAAACTTGTTTTAAGGAAATCAATGCTAGCACTGCATGTAATAATCCTATATCTATCGGTCATCAAATTGCCAAATATGATAGAACAAGGATAAAGGCTGTGGATTTTCTATCATGAAAATTTCCATATGTCTAGCATTGAAGCAACACAAGGGTACATGAATCCTTAAACATTACAAACCTGTAATCGTATAAGACACTATACACCTCCTGTGCTTGCATTAACTTATCCAAAAATATATTTATTTCAAGCCTAAATATTTCGACATGTTATTTATATTTAATAAATTTTAGAATCACAATTTCCGGTTAAGATTTGACTAAATACCAAATTCTTGATATCGTCAGGTAAATATGCTACATTAGGCTTGTTCCAATTATAAACAAGCCTAATGATTTGAGGGTAACTCAAGTTATCATCCTAAAAGCATTTGTACCACTGAGGGACAGACAAAGCAGTATGTCGGCTTATCAATAAATCTTCCAGGTAGATTTGAGTCTACTGGTAAATAAGATAAGAGGCAGAAACTTAATCTTGCTACAGAGAGCACTCAAATATTCCTCAAAAGAGTAAATGATCAGATCAAAAGTTTCCATTCCGACTGAATATAGCTGTGTATGTGTGCATCTTGCAAATCTAGTCCGACACCCCTAGCATGGGGGTTATAGCACTCAATTTCTATACCCAGAGGTATCATTAGAGGTTTATGCTAATTCACTACTTTTGTAATGTGCACTAGTAATTTTTTGGGCCCTTTATAGCCAATGCTCCAATGTTGAAGGCTGAACTTATACCTGTAACTTTTAACTTATTATTCATTGTGACTTGGATGGAGATGTTTCTTTGGCACTCACACCACATATGTTCTTGATGTTAATCCTTATAATGATTTTGATTCTGGACAATTAAAAAATTAGCAAATGATGTATCAAGGGTTTCAGATATTTGTTTTGTGTGTTTAAAACTGTACAACTCCAATATTCAATCTTTCTACCTTTATAGCGATTCTTATCTTATTGTTTATTGAACCCTTGCTGTTATATTACTGTCATACCCAAAATACCATTATTTGTCTCCATTGGCTCATTTCAAGGTGTATGTATGTGATCTCAATCTTAGGATATTTTGTCATGTGTCCCAGATTAAATGTTAATTTTGAGATCAAATACAAACTTTGTGCCTGTCCCAAGTCAGGAGCCTTTAATTCAGTGGTTGTTGTTTGTTTATGGGTTACAGATTTGTTTTTCGTTCATTTTTCAAAATAAATAAGGCCGCTAGTTTTTTCGCTTGAATTGTTTTATTGTCATTTCGATGCCTTTTATAGCTGACTATGCAGTATGGGCTTTGCTCATTGTTGAAAGCCGTACAGTTACCTAAAGTTGTTAATGTCTGTCATTTTGGTCTCTTGTGGAGAGGTGTCTCATTTGGCAATAATACCACATCTTCTTTTTTAAATTTGATATAGGATAAAACGTTGGATTTTTTTGGGGTTTGGCATCCCTTCGTTGCCTGAAACACACTGATCAGAGGCCTAAAACTTCCAAAAATAGTGTAAACTCACAGGCATATAACTACTGATTGTGTTTTTTATTGAAATACACATAGGAAATGACTATTTCTGGTTGCAGGTCAAGTAATCAAAGAGAATGATTGCTCTGAGGGATACGATTGCTATTGTTTTCATTGATATTAGTATTATTCTCAAAAATTATTCAACTGCACATGTAAAATATACCTGTGTTCCACAGGCACTTGTTTCTGCCAATGTGGGGTGTACTATCCACATTGACAAGAAACAAGTGCCTGTGCTGTTTTCTCTATTTGATTTACGTAATCTGAACAGTTTTTCAACTTTAAAAATAGCCAATCCTTGATACAAGTGTATGAACAATGTATCTATTTATATGGATAGTCAACCTTCATATCGTTAGAAACAAGTGCCTGTGACTGAGAGTGAAAGAAGGTATCTCACTTTGTACCGTATCACCTATTTTCTTACGTGAATTCTAGGAGGAACCCCATTTCTAACTCTTTAAATATTTAATTTCCTTCAGGTCAGTGGGCATGACTCCTTTCCGTACACATTCCTCTGTTTAAATTGCAATCACTTTTAATAT
Organism: Mytilus galloprovincialis; assembly: GCF_965363235.1. Lineage (NCBI taxonomy): Eukaryota > Metazoa > Mollusca > Bivalvia > Mytilida > Mytilidae > Mytilus > Mytilus galloprovincialis. The sequence continues at coordinate 72,177,899 of NC_134845.1, read as the reverse complement.
AATATGACGTCTATCGACAGAACAAGTTAATTTTCCTCGACGTATTGTCATATTTTGATTTTGAATTGACGCAAGTATACATATTTACGTTGTGGACTACATTTATTTTGAATTAAATGTTGCATATGATTTAAAATTATACAACAACAATAACCCCCAATAGCAGACAGACAAAGAAAAGATTTCATCATTTTCATGACTTCAAATTAATCAATGGAGTGGGGAATCCAGAGTACACATGCGCATAATTACCAAAACAAACCTAGACTTATGATTTGTAGCAAGGACGTATATTGAATGTTAATCAAACGACCTAGATGGTTTTCCATTTCTTTATGGAAGTTCAATATTAAATATCAGTTTCATAACAGTGACATAGAAGAAAAACTTCACTTCAGTTCTTTTCTGACAGAAATAGATTTATCGGAATTCAGAGACCTCTTGCATTTAATATATTAAAACACTAAATATAAATACTGCTTAATTCTGATTTTCCATGTTGTAAAAACATGCATACAAGTCAAGGGAAATATCATAACATGAAGATTATGAGAAGAACATTATAGGACAGTTGTTTAAATTCAATCCTTTTGTTTGTTTTACCTTTTAAAGCAAGACAAGAATCTGAGATGTTCCTTATTATTTAGAATAAAACGGTTGACGTGAGGGCCTGGCCTGGAGTCAATGGTAAAAGTCTACAGACAGCAATCGTATCCAAAAAAATTGTACTTTTTTTGCAAATGACCTTCTTTGAAGTTCTTTCACTGCCCTATTTTTACCAGTTTCACTCCGACAGTAAGAACCATTTTGGTTAATTTGTTCACTGGGGGATCTACTCTACATTCAATACATCTATCAGCATCCCTCTTGTCTTCCAGGTCAAGAAATAAGTAGTATAATTGTCAAAATTGATGCATTTTTCACCTGTTGACCAACTTTTTGATTTTTTTTTGTAAATATGAATCTTAAAAGCAAAATAAAATGACTATCAAAACTACAAAAAATCATTTAATATATAATTATGAAAAAAACTTATCACAAGGAACATTTCAATAAAGACAGTGATTACAACTATCATACATAACAATTAACTCCTTACAATTTCCATTTTAAATGATAATTTCCACCATTTTGAGAAATATTTTGGCATTATTATAAAACTGCGTTCAATCTGATAGTTTTACAATATCTTCTTACAATGTATTGAAGTTGCCCTAACAAATAAATAAATGTCAATATGTACATCATGAATTTTTATGAGTCCCCAAAGAGTTTATGAATTACATTCAGCATTGAACAGGAACACTGCTAGAGATCTGTTGATCCTCACACTGCATCAACATTTTACGACAACTTTGTACTGATTTTTTGTCCCCCATGGCCTCATATATCTTGCTAGCTTCACTTATAAGTGTCTGCCTATCTCCTGTATCTGGCAGATGACAACCAGCCATCATTAAAGCTTTAGCTTGTTCTCTGTCAGGAACATCTGTATCACTTGATTCTGAAGATAAAACAAAATTACTTTTATTTAAATCAAAGAGCTCTGAGATGGAAGAAGATAAATGAGACAATAACTTGATTCATAATGAAAGTAGACCACACCAACTTAGCTAGCTATGTACCAGCGATAACTTGATTCATAATGAAAGTAGACCACACCAACTTAGCTTGCTATGTACCAGCGATAACTTGATTCATAATGAAAGCAGACCACACCAACCCAGCTTGCTATGTACCAGCGATAACTTGATTCGTAATGAAAGCGAGCCACACCAACCCAGCTAGCTATGTACCAGCGATAACTTGATTCATAATGAAAACAGACCACACCAACCCAGCTAGCTATGTACCAGCGATAACTTGATTCATAATGAAAGCAGACCACACCAACCCAGCTTGCTATGTACCAGCGATAACTTGATTCATAATGAAAGTAGACCACACCAACTTAGCTTGCTATGTACCAGCGATAACTTGATTCATAATGAAAGCAGACCACACCAACCCAGCTTGCTATGTACCAGCGATAACTTGATTCATAATGAAAGCAGACCACACCAACCCAGCTAGCTATGTACCAGCGATAACTTGATTCATAATGAAAGCAGACCACACCAACCCAGCTTGCTATGTACCAGCGATAACTTGATTCATAATGAAAGCAGACCACACCAACCCAGCTAGCTATGTACCAGTGATAACTTGATTCATAATGAAAACAGACCACACCAACCCAGCTAGCTATGTACCAGCGATAACTTGATTCATAATGAAAGCAGACCACACCAACCCAGCTTGCTATGTACCAGCGATAACTTGATTCATAATGAAAGCAGACCACACCAACCCAGCTTGCTATGTACCAGCGATAACTTGATTCATAATGAAAGCAGACCACACCAACCCAGCTAGCTATGTACCAGCGATAACTTGATTCATAATGAAAGCAGACCACACCAACCCAGCTTGCTATGTACCAGCAATAACTTGATTCATAATGAAAGTAGACCACACCAACCCAGCTTGCTATGTACCAGTGATAACTTGATTCATAATGAAAGTAGACCACACCAACCCAGCTTGCTATGTACCAGTGATAACTTGATTCATAATGAAAGCAGACCACACCAACCCAGCTTGCTATGTACCAGCGATAACTTGATTCATAATGAAAGTAGACCACACCAACCCAGCTTGCTATGTACCAATGATAACTTGATTCATAATGAAAGCAGACCACACCAACCCAGCAGTACCAGCTTTCACCATATTTCATATGTTTTCTTAAAAAACATTTATTTACACAAGTCTACATAAAAACAGATTTCAAAATAAAAGTAAAAATCTCCTAATATTGTTGATTCAAATGAAATTTTGTATAATTTAATACATTGCATCCCAGCATGTTGGGAATTTTTGTACTTGAAGTCTTCTACATGTTTTTAAGTCTTCTTGTGTAGGTTTTGTGGAACTTTCTTGTCATTTTTTTCAAGACTTCAAATTCATTTCATTAATCAACATAAAAAACGTCTGCTTTGTCTGACCCAGTCAGTAAAATGCTTTAAGTAGTGATGATTTCAATAATACAAGTATCCTTCAACCCTGGTTAACTTAATTTCAGAGAGAATTTTGAAAAAAAAAAAAACTTTTCCCCCAGTACATAGATTTTCGCTTGCTAACTATAATGTGTATTTTGTCAACTAATTCTGTATATAATATAAACAATTTGTACAAGATTAAAACAGCTCTGAATTTTTTTAATAACCTGTTATCTTTGTAGGCCTTCCTACTTTAGGATTTCTTTTAGTTTTGTATCAGGATATTGCCATTTTCCCCTTTTCCCCCAGGATAAATGCCCCTTGTAAAAAACTTTTTTGTTTAAATGTGGTGACTACCTTTCAACTGAGCAGATGCAATAGTGGAAACACATGGAAGTGATCTGACAATTTAAATCAGAAGAGAACAGTGTTCACCGTGTATCATCGTACATCGGATATAGGTACTAACCAAGCGGGCGTAAGCAATTTGGATTTTACACGGTAATGAAAATCTTTTTTTGTTCACATAATATCAATGTGTACTTCAATCTAAACATAATTGTTGTTTTAAGAAATGATTTGGTCGTAGCTTGATGATTAGAGATGTCTCATTATTTTCCCAAAACAAGAACGATAACTAAAAACATGTGAAAATACTTGTCAAAGATGTTGGCCCTCATCTCATCCGATATATTCTATATTCATTGCAACTCTTTTTCTAATAGCCACTGTGTGTGTGTAATAAATATAGCTGGTTCAATAATTGGCATTAAAATCTTTCATACATATGTTATTCTTTTATATTTTATCCCGAAAGAAGCGTTGTGTACAGTGTTTAGCTGACCACATAAATCCTTATGTACAGTGCATAGCTAAGTTGTTGTACACCGTACACAAAAACTTTATTTTCATACTCATTTATTACCCCAAAAGTTTCAAGGAATGAGTAATCACAGGTAGGTTTATGATTGGTAACTTTTACTTTTGCCCTGTATTAGGTTTCGTTCAGATAAATCATGTAAATGTCTCAACAACTGTATCGAAACTGAAAATTAGTGTTGACATTCACAACTATTTGCACATAAACAAGTTAATTGTTCTTATAAGAATATCAAAGGTGTTTTATGAATAGGAAAAATCAATGCGAAAAATATTTAAATATAGAAAAGAAGGACACATCATTCATTCCCTCTCCCTTAATTCTTTATCAAAAATCCAAAAATTTCAAGTGTTGAGAAATGTACATTGAATATTGACTAAAGCAAACAAAGATTTTCGTTACCATGCAAGTTCAAAATCGATCATGCCCGCTTGGTTAGTATCTATATCTGCTGTACTGATGATACACGGTGGTGTTAGTACAATTGTGTAATGAAGAGGAAATCGTCAGGATCTTCATTTCTTATACAGAACATGACTTACTATCAGATAATGTTTCACTGTGCCTGCAACGTGGATCTCCTACAAACCACTATCCCAGGTTAGGTTGGGACTGCAATGCGGATTCCTAAAAACCACTATCACAGGTGAGGGGGAGAATAAGGTGCCCGCTAACATGTTTAAGCCTGCCATATACTGTATGTGCCTGTCCAAAGTCAGGAGGTTGTAATTCAGTAGTTGTTGTTTGTTGTTAATTAGGCCATTAGTTTATTCATTTGAATTGTCTTACATTTGTGATTTGGGCCTTTTATAGCTGACTATGCTGTATGGGCTATGTTCATTTTTGAAGCCCATACTGTGACCTATATTTGTTAATATCTGTGTCATTTGGTCTCTTGTGAAGAGTTCTCTCATTGGTAATTATACCACATCTGTTTTTAATTCACAAATTTTGCTCTGTGGTGGACTAGTTTCCCAAGAAGATGTTGTAAACAACGCAAGCAAAATAAAAATAAGTCCACATAAATCTGATTTACCTCCTGTTTTATGTCGTCTTCTAAGACTTCTGTCTAACAGCTGTTGTGTTCTACCTGGACTGGCACCTGCCATCATTCTTCCTGTGGCTTCATGTAAAAATATCTGAAAAAAGGGTAACCAATGTTACTTATACGTTGCTATCAATTATGGTGAAACTGCTATTATTACGATTTCAAATAGTGCTCATTTTGTGTGGACACTTGATTATAATAAATTAAGACAGGAATTAACCTCAAGAGGACCTTTTTGTGACTTCTGATACTGTTTCTGTATTGTATACCCAAGGCTTCCTCTATTTCATGCCTTAAGGGCATACAATACAGTTTTGAACCTGTATTTACAAGTTGATGAAAATTGGCATATAGGCTATTTTTTACCTGATTAAATCAAATATGTGATAAAAAATATACCTTCATGTGCGACTTTTTGAGTAAAATGAGGTCGAAATTTTGTATATTTGCTCAAAATTCAGATTTGTGTCCGTATTTTTTTTTTCGAAAGAAAGACATAACTTTTTTGTTTAAAAAGATAAACACAAATTGTTTTTTGTTTAATAATCGGTAATTTCTGTATTTTATAAGTATCATTAAAAATTATGCAATTTTTATTCCGAAATAACTCTATATTTATCAAATGTTCATGAATAGAGGAAAAAAACGTCAATTTTTGCTGCATGTTTATCAAAATAAAAAAAATTGCGCTATTTACAGATTTATAAATTTTGGGTCACATAATCTCCTTGCAAAATGAAACAAATTGCTATTTTAAAAAATATGGGTCCATGCACTCGTTTTCAAATTAAATCAGTTTGAATGATAAAAATCAATCCAAAAATGCATCTTTTCCTGATATGTCATAGTTTGACGTCGCAAAAATAACATTTTACGTTAGCAACGTCATTACCTTCCCTGTAACTGTATCGTATGCCCTTAAAGGGGCACTAGATCTATAAAAAATCTAATATCTTTCTTTTTTTTTGCTAAATCAATAATGAAATAATAATTAGCTTTTAGCAGCCAGTATGGTCCAATTTTGTCAAAATAAGCTAAAACCAGATGCTCCGCAGGGCGCAGCTATATATGACCGCAGAGGTTGAACCCTGAACAGTTGGGGCAAGTATGGACACAACATTTAAGCTGGATTCAGCTCTAAATTTGGATTGTGATTAAATAGTTGACACAGCATAGGTTTCTGACACAGAATGAATGTGGTCTAATGAACTTAAAATATTTTTTTTGCCTTTGAGCAATTCACTATGCTGTTGAATATTAATCCTCTCAAAAAAATGTTTGAAGAAATTTTCTTTTTATTTATGAAATCTGAATTGAGAAAAATTTAAAACAATGATTTAAGTTGAATCAACTACTATTCTGGACAAAGAAAGATAACTCCAATCAATTGAAAATTTCTTGCTATTGCACAATATTGTGCAATTAGACATTTCTTGCTATTGCGCAATACTGTGCAATTGAAAATATTTGCTATTGCACAATACTGTGCAATTGAAGATTTCTTGCTATTGCGCAATACTGTGCAATTGAAAATTGCTTGCTATTGCACAATACTGTGCAATTGAAGATTTCTTGCTATTGCTGAATACTGTGCAATTGAAAATTTCTTGCTATTGCATAATACTTAATATAATAATTTTGGATCCTGATTTGAACCAACTTGAAAACTGGGCCCATAATCAACCAGGTGCTCCTCGGGCGCAGCTTTATACGACCGCAGAGGTCGAACCCTGAACAGTTGGGGCAAGTATGGACAAAATATTCAAGCGTGATACAGCTCTGAATTTGGATTGTGATCAAATTTTTGACATTACATGTTTTTTTTTACACAAAACAAATGTCAAGATGTCAAGATTTTACAAATCAATTCAAGATTTCTTCTTCAAACTTTTTAAAGCTAAAATTAAATAGTTGATCATGACACAGCATAGGTTTCTGACACAGAACGAATGTGGTCTAATGAACTTAAAAGGTTTTTTTTGCCTTAGAGCAATTCACTATGCTGTTGAATATTAATCCTCTCAAAAAAATGTTTGAAGAAATTTTCTTTTTATTTATGAAATCTGAAATGAGAAAAATTTAAACCCCCCCTTTTTTTTCACATCCCCGTTTCCCTTTATCCAAAACTGATATCAATTCAAATTTCTAATGGAGTTTGCAACAATAACTACTCTTTTAAATACATCATAAAATATTAAAATGTAAAATAAAGTGCTTGTTATCACTGAATGGTAATAAATTTCTATTTACTTAAACTAAAGTTATAGTGCGAAAACCAAGAAAATGCTTATTTTTGGCCCTTTTTGTACATCCTTAACAAATTAATTCCTAAAATGTTGGGACCAAAACTCCCAAAATCAATCCCAACCTTCCTTTTGAGGTAATAAACATTGTGTTAAAATTTCATAGATTTCTATTCACTTTTACAAAAGTTAGAGTGCGAAAACTAAAAGTATTCGGACGAGGACGACAATGCAGGACCATTACGCCAACGTGATAGCAATATACGACGAAAAATTAAAATTTTTGCGGTCGTATAAAAACATTGATTATGTATTATTCACTTGCAATTGAACAATTCGACCTCATTGAATCCATATTCATGTGAACTTCAATTTAACCCCTTAGCTTGAGATTGATAACACATGAATTGTTATGTGTAAAGTTATTTAAAGGAAAGCAATGTCAACATTGAAAGCGAAACAAAGATAAATCATTTGATTGACTCTGATTCGATCAACACAAATTCATTCTTATACAGGTAATAACACTGATAAACATTTATTTTTCATCTATAATATGAAATTAAATAGACCTAGAATAATCCAACAGGACGTGTTTGCCTAATCTATTTAAGGTCTTTCCCCTACATGGGAAAGACCTTATTGTTTTTCTAATGTTTTTTTTTCTTTTTTTTCTTCCAGCATTTGTTTGGCTCGCCCTCCTACCGCTTCTATTGGAGTTATCAATACCAAAATTAAACCATCAATAGAGCTCAACATGAACTTTTACCAGATGAACTTTTGTAGGATTTCACCTTCCCCTTAAGAAGTTATCTCCCTTTTATTGATTTTTTTCAACATGCTCCCCCCAAAATGTGTTAAAAGATATCATGACTTTATTTGGACAATAGGTAGATCTCATCATGATGTATTATCATATGAGGCTGCATAGGATTTCATCATCTACTTTGAGAGTTATATCCCCTTGAAGCAATTTCTTTCATTTGCATTTTTTTGTTAAAAGTATTAGAGATACAATTGAATTGAAAGTGACAGCATGTATTAGAACAGATGGCAATGTTTATAAACATAAACAATTAATTTGTTATTAACCCTTATAAGGAGTTATTTCCCTTTAAAAATTTAAAATATTTTTTCAAAAATTTATATTCGAGAACCGAAAGTCATAGAGACTTGTAACCTTCACCAATAATCTTAAATTCATATGACCTTTAATATGCACCCAAGGTCAAAGGTCACCGAGTGCAAAAAAAAATTACGCTGCAATTTCAAGCTTACATATTAGGAAAACGATAAGACTTTGCTGCATACATACAGCGTGTAAATTGTTCCTCTCGACGAGCTCTACATTTTATGCAATAAGCCCAAACATGTCTGACCGTCTGTTGAAAAGTTACAACGGGATGATTCTTAAAAGTATAGTATTGTGTGTATATCTTTTTAAAGGTAACAGATATCAACCTACTATAAACTGCAAAGATGATCAGTAATTCAAGACCTTCAATTTGAGGTCAATATCAGGTCATGATGAAATTTCACCTTGACCTTCAAATATTACTATGACCTTCACCTTGTGATAGTTGAAAGGTCAAGTGATCCTGAGTTGAATGGTGCTAGTCCCATGTCTCTACGACTTCCGGTTCTCAAGTTTGATATTGCATCATATATTTGATGATTAATTGTGACCTTGGTGAACTTTGAATTTGTTCCAATTCTTTTTCTATAATGTTGATCTTTAACTGTAGATCATTTATCATTTAACAGATTTGAGATATCTATTATCGTTAAAGAGATAATGCAGTTTGAAGTTTTGCGTGCGGAGGCATGTATTTCTGAATCAACAAGAGCTTACCACTTAAAATGTTTTATAAATTGAACAGGTTAACATAGTTATATGATTGACCAAATACTAAAAACATTCCATGGAAAAAAACACCAAAAAATCAATTTGAAATTTTCAAGTTTTGCATTGACTTCGTAAGTTTCATAACTTCTATTTATATATTTGATATTGCATCATTTTTTGCACTTTGTCAAATGGGGTCATCTGATATATCAAATTGAAGGTCTTATTAAACTCTACTGAAAAATGAAAATTTTAAACCACCTTTTCATCCCAGGGGGACGGGTGGGGTCATTTAGTGCAAACAATCAAATTGCTCAGATGGTAAGGTTGTCGCATATCAAATGAAAGAACATAAAGTGTACATTTCAAATTTCAAATTGACGTCTCCCAAAAATGGGTTGGATGGGGTCATTGAGTGCAAAACATAAATTTTCTTTTAAGATAGGGTTGTTGTATATCAAATGAAAGGTCATGATGTGTACATTTGAAATATCAAATTCCCGACCCCCAAAAATTAATTGGATAGGGTTATTAAGTGCAAAAATCAAACTTTCTAGAACATGGCGTTGTCGCATATCAAATGAAATCTCATCTACTCAGTGTTATATATATCATAATTCCGATCTCAAAAATGTAGGCGGATGAGGTCATTAAGTGTTAAAAGTGGAAAGTCTCAGAAGGTATGCTTGTCGTATATCAAACGAAAGGTCGTACAAGCTACATTACGAAAACATCACTTTTACAGGAAAGACCTTTCAATTGTTTTACAAACAATTGAGATACTAGTTATATCTATATTTATGTTTACATCGCTTATATGGTCATTACATGACTTTAGAGGTCAACTTGATAATTAATTAGATGGAGTCTGGACTAAAATACACACTAAACAAAGCTATGTATTTTCATGCTATTGCCCTGTTTATTATTTAGACTTTTAATAGTTTGAATGAATGTTTTAGATTGTTATAAATATAATATGAGAATTTGATTAAAATCGGTGCACATGAATTTGACAGAGCTGGTGCCCCTTTAACCTATCCATATTTTTAGCTTAATTTGATCCTTTACTTATGCTCTTCACTAAAGTATCAATTTTAGATTCAGGATTTGTTTAAACTTCACTCAGTATATCCTTAACATATGAGCTACAGTACATCCTTAACATATGAGCTACAGTACGTCCTTAACGAATGAGCTACAGTACATCCTTCACATATGAGCTGCAACAAATATAATTCGATCTTATGCAAACAAAAATCAATATGTCAAAAACTTTTACCATAGTTCATATTTTATTTTGTATTTAAATGTTCTAAATCAGTATTATACATGTACAGGTGAACGTGCACTTGCATCAGATCAATTTCTGTCTATATCAGCTCATACACAATTGTTCAAAAGGTAACTTAGGTTACAAAGTTTTGTCTAATATTTGTTCCAGATAAATTCAATTGAATAAGTTGTGTTTAATGTAACCTTAATGATGTATTTTTTTGATGGTCATTTAATTTAGTTATATAATTAAAAGTACAGACTTTTATTGGACAAAATGTTGGACTTTTACTACTTTTGTCAGACAAGCCCAGTATAACAAAAGTATCATTTAACCAATGAACATGTTTATTGATGTTTACTGTCCAATCTAGTTTACCATTGGCACTTGCAAAGTCAGTAATTTTGGGAATGAAATAATTGATTTGGGAAAGGGAATAGACTTATAGGCAAGATCTAAAGTTATAGGACATATTTTATAAATTTAACAGCAAAGAATTTTGAAAGGTCTCATAGATAGTAAATCAGCAACCTCACAAATTTGAATGGGATTTGTATGCATTTTGAACTGTTAGAGAGATCATTTTTATTTTTCTGACAGTCTTTTGATCAATAGTCTTTTTTAATGATCTTCTAGCCTTCAAATAATAGCAATATGTATCAATCTTACCTTTGATAAAATTGGTCTATTATCTTGGGCTACTCTCCGTAAGCTGGCTAGATCTTGCTGGAACGCTATCAGTTCTGTTTGAGAACAAGTATATGTTTCATCAGATAATTTATTTTTCTCCCATATGTCTGTTCTTGATGTCAATAACCAATCACATATCAATAACTGAATTAACTGGAAAAAAATGCAAAACATTTTATTATTTCAGTTAATTTAAGTTCATTTCATGATCAAATGCTAAGGAAAGACATGTACTAGATTTCAGAGGATGAAATGTCAGAATCTTGCTTTTAAACTCAAGGCTCACCTATCAGTTTGACATATTTTCTGGCCAGACTTAACCTCGAACTTGCACCAGATGATGAAGCCAAGCCCCTTAATTCTTATCATTAAATAACAAGAGTGCTCACAGTGAAATGTTTCACCTTCTTTACTAATCATTGATATTATGTTGATAGTCCTAAATATAAAGCTTTATTACAACCGTCACATAAACTTAACATTAACCAAGAAAACTAAAACATTGACCAATGAACCATGAAAATGAGGTCATGGTCAAATAAACCATGCCAGGCAGACATGTACAGCTAACAATTCTTCCATAAAACAAATATAGTTGACCTGCAGTATTGCTTAAAAGAAAAACACAAAAACTTAACACTGAGCAATGAACCCTGAAAATCAGGTCATATAAAACCTGCGCGACTGACATAGATCATAAAATAATTCCATACACAAAATGTAGTTGACCTATTGCATATAGTATTAGAAAAAAAGAAAAAAACTTAACTTTTGACCACTGAACCATGAAAATGAGGTCAAGGTCAGATGACACCTGCCAGCTAGACCATAGATGCCAACCCCCTTTTGACACAATCAGTAACAAACTATCAAATTTTCCGTATTTTTGAAAAGTTTTCAGTAATCATTTATAAACGTGCATTTACCAATCAAAATTACTGACGAGTGGTTGCAAAGTGATGTACACTAAAATTTGTCATTTAACATGTTGTCTGTAGTATGTATTCCATTCATTAATTGTTCAGATGTTCTCGACTCAAACATTTTTGTTTTGTCAAGGAGAAGTAGAGAAAGGGAAAAAGCTACTTAATAAAATGCAAGTTTGACTCTTCGGAAGTCAATTAGTTACCCAACAATAGGTTGATAACTCCCGAGAAACCGGAAGCATTAGATTGGCGTTTCCTAAATACTGGACCCAGACGGAAAAGTAATGATAAAAATCCGCGTTTTACAAAATTGAACGTCGATGATTGGGAATCCGTAACTATTCGACTTTGAAAGCAATAGCGTAGTTTATATCGCAAAATCGGAAAAACTACGGAAAAATCGTAATAGTTGGCATCTATGCTAGACATGTACACCTTGTGATCATTCCATACACCATATATAGTAGACCTATTGCATACAGTATAAGAAAATGACCAAAACACAAAACTTAACTATAACCACTGAACCATGAAAATGAGGTCAAGGTCAGATGACACCTGCCAATTGGACATGTACACCTTATAGTCCTTCCATACACAAATTATACTCGACCTATTGTTTATAGTATCTGAGATATGGACTTGTCCACCAAAACTTAACCTTGTTCACTGATTCATGAAATGAGGTCGAGGTCAAGTGAAAACTGTCTGACAGGCATGAGGACCTTTCTTGTAACTTTAATGTTTTTCTATAATTGCAAATTTTATTTTTGCCTTTGCCTATTCCCCTTATCTGCCATCTTTCCTAAACAACATCGAGGCTCATTGTTGCCCTCTCCTCTCCAAAGTGATGGATAAAACAAATCACTATGGTTGCATTGCAGAAGCACTGCAAAATCATTAAACATGCAATGCAACTACAATGCACCACAGTAACATGTAACCTGGTGTCCTGAGAAACAGCAAGTAGAATACATCTCTTAAAGGTTGTTTACTTCTGGTGGCTTTAATATCAAATTAATCTTCTTACAGAACTGTAGTTTCAAAGAATTACCATTATTATTTTTTTTACATCAACTTTGATGTGTAATAGATATTATAACTTATATATAAAGTGATATTCCAATAAGTTAAAAACAAATCTCTTATTGCTTCTTCTAAATAAAAACTAACCAATTGAAACCCCCAAAAAACAACAAAAACAGTTATAAAGTTGTATTACATGTAAACAACCTACCTTAACAATGTCTTTGTTTTCTTTAGTATATAACAACTTAAGACTTTCTCTAAGGAGACGACCACCTCGGTCACACTGTCTGATGTAATGGGATGAGCTATGACTATCTCTCAAAACATTCCGCTTAGCTCTGAAAGCTACCAACAAAGCCTTAGGAAGAGGATCGCTACAATAGAAATACAAGTTGAAATATCTATGTGTTAACAAATTAAGGTCTTGGACTGTGTGTACTTCAAATGTTTATTATAGCCTGCATATGAACCAATAAAATACTTCGCTGAGCACAGCCTGATACAACCACAGAGGTTGAATCTTGAACAGTTGGGGCAAATTTTGACACAATATTCAAGTTTGATACTGTCTGAATTTGGATTGTGATAAAATTTTTAAATTAAAACAGGCTTCTGACAGAAAATAAATGACCAAAGTCCTTACAAATTTATTGTGCAGTACTGTGCCATTGGAGATATCTTCATGGAACTTAAAAAAATTATGAATTAAAAAATTTAGAAAAAAAATCCCCCCGCCCCTAAACTCAATCTCGGCCTCTCCTTTGAGGTACAATTTCAGAGAGATTCATACACTTACACACAAGTTATTGTCTGGAAACTAGATAAATTCTTGTTATTGGCCCTTTTTGACCTCTTATTCCTGCATGTTTTGGGCAATTACCCCAAAACCTCAATCCCAGCCTTCCCTTTATGATATGGAACCTTATCGCATCGCAGGTAAATTATCAATTAACGCTGTCACGTGGTGACCCCCTACGAGACTGTAGGGGGTTAGTAAATTTCATAGGGGGTTCATGATGCGTTAACCGTAATGTCATCGATTAATGTTGTTGTTTTTCATTGTTTATTATTTAACAAAACGCAGCAGAATAAGTCAAGTGTGCGATAAATTCTTTATACGGTTAACTACTAACCCCATACAAACCATAGAGGGTGAATAAAATCCATAGGGATTTGCCCTCGGGCCTCACCTGCTATAGATTTTACTAACCCTCTATGGATCCATAGGGGGTCAGTAGCAAACCATAAAACTTATATTTTGGTACAATGTCAGAGAGATCCATACACTTACACGCAAGTTATAGTTTGGAAACTACAAAAATGCTTATTTTTGGCCCCTTTTTGGCCCTTAATTTCTTAACTGTTGGCACCATAACCCCAAAAATGAAACCCAACCTTATACTTGTGGTATTAAACATTGCGATACAATATCAGAGCAATCAAAATACTTATACACATGCCATTATCCTGAAACTAGAAAAATGCTTGTTTTGTGCCCCTTATACCTAAACGGTTAGTATCATCTTCCCCAAAATCAATCCCAACCTTCCTTTGGTGGTATTGAATGTTCCTAAAAAAATCAATAGAGATCCATTCTTTCTTAAGTTATTGTTCTATAAACCAAATGTGTCTTAGGAATTGCTCTTGCTTCTTTTCTTTTTATGAGTAACCAAAAGGTTATTTTAATAGAATCAAGACATTTATTTATTATTTATCATAAAATGGGTTAAAATTTAGCTCTAAAATGGGCATTGATAATCACAATTTTTGCTCAAATGGGTTATACTTTGGTCCTGAAACACCCGATTTTTCCCGCTAAAATGTCCTCCCTCAAATTAGCAAACATTTACCCAATATTAATATGGCTGAGTGCATCAACTAGAAACTTGTATGGCCCTGTGGATTATTATCAATTATTGTCCATGAAGATTTTGTAACAATTAAATCTTACTCAGATTGCTGCAATTGTCTAGGGAAGGTATCACATTGAGAGTAGCTCCTTTCAGCATTGTCTTCGTCCCCGGACAGCCAAAATATACCAACTGTTAAAATGGCCGACCACCACTTTGAAATATTGTCTGTTTCTGTACAAGGCCCCCCAGTCAGCTGTGTTGATGATGGCCCAGCAGCTGCTTCTGCCAGTAACTGGGTATATAAAAGAACTTCAGACTCCTGTGTCATGTTGCCAGGCAGTCTTTTCTCCGGCATCAGTAAGCAGTACAGAGCCCTCTCTACCAAAAACTCTCTGAAAGCCTGGGTCACATGTTCTAATGGATTAGCTGAAAAAAGACAGTAGATGCATCCTCAGAACATATTGATAGGGGCTGTTTCAAGATTCATCAAAGTAAGGGACCTCCTAGGAGGCATTTAAATTAATTTATATAAATTGCCAGTGTTGACTTAATTTTGTAAGAACTAAAAATTCTGATTATAAATCTGAAATACTAATTTCTTGATTTTTCAAAATATATAAAATGATCAAATTATGGTGGTACATGTAGATACAAATTTTCATGTTTGATGTTCTGTCAAAGCCCAATTTTTAAAGTACATTCTATGCCTCTTTTTTTTCAATTTACATCCTGGAAATGCCTTCATTTTACTTTGTAGTTGACCTTAAAAGTTAGCCTGGTTTATAGTCCCATGAGAAAAATGAATCAAAGTGATGGAAATCACTCATGGAAAGATTAGAAGAGTAGTTTGAAAAATTTCTAATTAATGTATGGTTGGGGAAAATGAACCCGACCGTGCAAAGGGCTGTATAGCCAGTCAAGGTATTAAAAACTTCCATTTGTTGTTCATTAATAAAGCACTATTTCTGAAAATTGCATTAACAGCAGGTTTTTAGAAGGAAAAGTGCTTTTCCAGTATGAGAATAAAATGAGCTCATTTAATTAAATAATATGGGTCTCTTAATTTGCACAATTTTATTTAAACTGCAGTTTATATCTTATCCAAATAATGTTCAATTGCAAATCAAAAATTCTTCGAGTAAATGCTTCCAACTATCATTGTAATACATAAAATTTAGACTAACAGCTAAGAACTTTAAAGTGTCAACAAAAATAATCTAAACATGTTGTTTTAGGGCATTTTGTAAGTTGAAACATAGGTTATATGACATTGAAGATCAAAAGTTGTAGAGTGCCTTTTGATCAATTTTTAAAGTATTTCTCAAAACAGTGCATTGAAAATGTACTTTTTCAACGTAAACAAATTAAATAAAACTTAATAGACATAATTGATGGGGAGTAAATTAATAAATAATGGTTTGTTTTAACTCTAAGTTCTAAAACTGTTTCAAGCCAATTCCTGATGATAAAAAAAATAAGTGAACTTATCTAAATTGTTCATTAATTACAGATGATTATTGGAAATTTATTAAGTAAATTAAAGGTCTTACATGAATAGCTTTTATATATATATTCATATTTTATTTTTTTAAAAGATCTTGTTAATCCATTGATTATTTATCTTTCAGACATAATTTACAGAATATCTTTATGTATTGTAGATCAAAAGTAATAGGCAATAAATAAATCTATCATCCTTATATATATCAAACATCTAATATATACATTTGTGTATTCAATTATGAGGTCAAATATTTGTATATTGAAGTTGTATATTGCAGGTTCTAGTTATGTAAGACTGAGGTTGATAAGTAATGTGGTCAATTTGATTGGCACCTTAGGAGGTGGGGCATTGTAATCAAAGGTCCACCTTGTCTCTGATTGTTTGGTGATAATGACCACACACAGTTGTCAATCATTATAGTATTGTATCAATACCAAATTACCTAATCAAAATGTTATAAAAAAAGCCTGCACATCAACACACCTTAGTTACATACACTCTTGGATGAACTGCTGCAAAAATATACCATTTTTTTCAGTTAATATGTGTATTATGTGCACATACATGAGAACCATAGGGAACTATATTTCAGTGTGAACACATTTAGTAACAGTAGCTAACCTGTCGTGTTGTTAGGGAGGCCAGTGCCTTAGTAAAGATTTAGAATAAGTTCTAATCTTTCCAAAAACAAACTATACACATGGAAAAATGTATTGCAACACCAAATTGAAATTCAAATTAAAAAAACACTTTTTATTTTTTTGTTAAATAATTTGTTGAAATAGAATTAGTTAAACATTATTTAAATATCACCTGAAGTTTAATCAATAAATATCGACTCTATCAGTTCTTATCTGCACATGCAGCTACTGAAAGTACTGTACTCGTAAACACTAAAACAGATGTTTTAATCCTCATTGTTTTCAACACTTAAAATAACCAAGTTTAGAAATTTATGTTATTGACACCTTGTAATTGGTCATCTACAACTAATAACTGCAGCAAGATGGCAGACATTCAGCATGAGGGAAGCAGGTATGTCGCTGTGATAATTGCACGTATTGTTGGTCATCACCATTCCACCATAAGTCATTTTGAGAATAAAAATCAGGCAAGAAACGATGTTAAAGACCTTCCGAGGTCAAGAAGACCCCCTATAACATCTTCTAGGGAAAATAAAGCATAATGAAGGTTGGTCAGAAGGAAACCCATTGCAAACAATACAATCCTAAAAAGAGAATGATGACCATACAGGAGCCTTTAAACAAGAACTGTTCGAGATCGGCTCATCGCTACTGGTTATCGTGCCATAATACCATTTCGGTGACCTTTGCCTACGAACAGACACACAGATGCCCGTATCAAATATAGTGCAGAGCTCTCGCCAAAGTTGGAAATTAGCGTCGTTGAGGAAGATCCATTGTTCCAATGAAATTCGGTTTATCTTCCTTGGCCCAATCGTAGCCCGAATTTGGACCATATCGAGCATATTTGGGCAAGGTTGGGCGGTATTTACCACCCCTGGTATTTACCGGTGGCATTTACCGGTATTTACCGCCCCGGACAATACTCTTCAAGTGGTCAATACTGGCAAATACTGGTCAATTGAAATTTTCATGGTGGTTTTTACTATTTACTTAAGGAAAAACTTTATTAAAAGTAAAATATATTTAATTTTTAATCTTTAGCAAGCTGGGTCAGCTGATATGAATGAATTTGATATGTTTTATTCATCTTTAACACTTATACCTCCAAATTTAGTCCTTATATTATAAATTATGATATTATAAACTATAGATTTATAAAGAATTGACATATTAATTATTTCAACAGTTGTAAATCCAGATATTATTTTAATTGAAAATACATATTTTTTACAGGTAAATAATACAGGTAAATGCAGTTACAGGTGCCCTAGTGGCTATCACCTGGCATGTGCTAGGTGTGTTAATTGATTACTAAAACAACAGCCCCCAATTTATTGATGACAAAACATAGGTTGAAAGTAATAAAAGGGATATTTGTAGATGCTCTTCAACAATAAAATGTTTCCTGTTTATTCAACTGTGAAATCATCTTTTCCTACAGTAAATGGAAGGTACAAAGGACCTTAAACTTACTCTTAGCATGCTTATGGCTTCTGAGCCACCTTGACTTTAACTCCAAACGGAAACGTACAGACCATATTTGGAACTTTTATACAATATTTGAATACAATAACAAAACCAGTGCATACATGTGCATAATGCTATAGTCAGTGCAAAAGTCACCTGAAGAGTTCCCTTAGCAGAGACTAAACAGTTTTTAGCTTTTGTACTAAAAAGTAATTGTATATGTAAATCACTGTTTATAAAGAATTTACAATAAAAATAGGAATGAGAACATTTAGATTGACTTTAACACTTTCATTATTTCATTGCTAACAGTAATTGACCATTGTAGAGAGTGGTTTTAATAGTATTGTCCACCTAAAATTTCAATCGACCAGTATTTGCCAGTAAATGCCAGTATTTCCCGGTATTTACCGGTATTTACCGCTGGCATGGTCAATACTAGTATTGACCACTTTTTTGCCAACCTTGTATTTGGGACACTATTGGGCGCAAAGTGCATGTAAGGACACCCCATTTCAAACAAGTCATGAAATAAGCAATACCCTTTGTCAAGAATGGTTACTGCTAGCTTAGCAACAAATTAGTCGACTTATTGCAGGAATCGGAAGACGTTAAGATGCGGTTATCTGTTTGAATGGAGGCTGCGCACAAAGTACTAATTCTTTGGCGTATAACGATCAACCATGATGTGAACAATCATCTAAAGATTTATTTTGAAATGTCTGACATTGTAAAGTTTGACTACCGTAAAAGTTGTAAAATGCATTTTTTTGTACAAAAAACACTTCATTTTGTTATAAAAATTTTGGTTACATATAACTTTTTTTTTCATACATTTTTTTATCGTTTTAAAGCCTATGTTATCATTAACTACGTTTCAATATTATTTTACAAATATTTTATCATATTTCATCCAAAATAAGAGACTGATTTTTCAAGTTTTAAAAAATCAAGGTGTTGCAATACTTTTTTCCATGTGTATATTTTTTTAAAGTCATTAATGACATCATTCGAATTTTCAGTAATTTTGAAAACTTTTCAGTAATCATTCAAAAACGTGAATTTACCAAAAAATTACTGACGAATGGTTGCAAAGTGATGTGCAAAAACATGTTTCTTTAAACAAGTTATCTGAAGTATGTATTCCAGAAAGGGGGGAAAGCTACTTCATAAAATGCAAGTTTGCCTCTTCGGAAGTCAGTTAGTTACCAAGCGATAGGTCAATAACTCCTGAGAAACTGGAAGCATTACGTTGGCATTTTCTAAATACCGGACCAGGCTGGAAAAGCAATGATAAAAATCCGCATTTTACAAAATTAAACGGCAATGACGGGGAATCTGTAACTATTCGACTTGGACTGTAATAGCGTAGTTTTGATTGCAAAATTGCAACCAGGTGCTCCGCAGAGCGCAGCTTTATACGACCGCAGAGGTCGAACCCTGAACAGTTTGGGCAAGTATGGACAAAACATTCAAGCGTGATACAGCTCTGAATTTGGATTGTGATCAAATTTTTGACATTACATGGTTTTTTTTTTCACAAAACAAATGTCAAGATTTTACAAATCAATTAAAGATTTCTTCTTCAAACTTTTTAAATCTAAAATTAAATAGTTGACACAGCATAGGTTTCTGACACAGAATGAATGTGGTCTAATGAACTTAAAAGTTTTTTTTTGCCTTTGAGCAATTCACTATGCTGTTGAATATTAATCCTCTCAAAAAAATGTTTGAAGAAATTTTCTTTTTATTTATGAAATCTGAAATGAGAAAAATTTAAACCCCCCCCCTTTTTTCACATCCCCGTTTCCCTTTCTCCAAAACTGATATCAATTCAAATTTCTAATGGAGTTTGCAACAATAACTACTCTTTTAAATACATCATAAAATATTAAAATGTAAAATAAAGTGCTTGTTATCACTGAATGGTAAAGATTGGTTGGTAGTAAAAGTGAATATACATTGTTTATTGTATAAAACAATAAAAAAAACTTCATCAGCAACATTTTATATTGGCAAATTTCCAATGAAGTTATTTACATAAAGTTATTGGCAAATAAAAATAGAAAATGACATCATAGTCATGTCTGGCAAATGTCCAACATACATTATCTAAAAACATTTTAGATAAGATAAGGAAAAAAAGCTTCATCAGCAACATTTTATATTGGCAAATTTCCAATGAAGTTATTTACATAAAGTTATTGGCAAATAAAAATAGAAAATGACATCATAGTCATGTCTGGCAAATTTCCAACATATATTATCAACTACTATTCTATACAAAGAAAGATAACTCCAATTGAAATTAATTGCTATTGCACAATATTGTGCAATTAGATATTTCTTGCTATTGTGCAATACTGTGCAATTGAAAATTTCTTGCTATTGCACAATACTTGATATGGAATCCTGATTTGGACCAACTTGAAAACTGGGCCCATAATCAAAAATCAAAGTACATATTTAGATAAAGCATATCAAATAAGCCCAAGAATTTAATTTTTGTTAAAATCAAACTTAGTTTAATTTTGGACCCTTTGGACCTTAATGTAGACCAATTTGAAAACTGGACCAAAAATTAAGAATCTACATACACAGTTAGATTTGGCATATCAAAGAACCCATTTATTCAATTTTTGATGAAATCAAACAAAGTTTAATTTTGGACCCCCATTTGGACCAACTTGAAAACTAGGCCAATAATTAAAAATCTAAGTACATTTTTAAATTCAGCATATCAAAGAACCCCAAGGATTCAATTTTTGTTAAAATCAAACTAAGTTTAATTTTGGACCCTTTGGACCTTAATGTAGACCAATTTGAAAACGGGACCAAAAATTAAGAATCTACATACATAGTTAGATTCGGCATATCAAAGAACCCCAATTATTCAATTTTTGATGAAATCACACAAAGTTCAATTTTGGACCCTTTGGGCCCCTTATTCCTAAACTGTTAGGACCAAAACTCCCAAAATCAAACCCAACCTCCCTTTTATGGTCATAAACCTTGTATTTAAATTTCATAGATTTCTATTTACTTATACTAAAGTTATGGTGCAAAAACCAAAAATAATGCTTATTTGGGCCACTTTTTGGCCCCTAATTCATAAACTGTTGTGACCTCAACTCCAAAAATCAATCCCAACCTTCCTTTTGTGGTCATAAACCTTGTGTTAAAATTTCATTGATTTCTATTTACTTATACTAAAGTTATTGTGCGAAAACCAAGAATAATGCTTATTTGGGCCCTTTTTTGGCCCTTAATTCCTAAACTGTTGGAACCAAAACTCCCAAAATCTATCCCAACCTTCCTTTTGTGGTCATAAACCTTGCGTCAAAATTTCATAGATTTCTATTCACTTAAACTAAAGTTATAGTGCGAAAACCAAGAAAATGCATATTTGGGCCCTTTTTGGCCCCTAATTCCTAAAATGTTGGGACCAAAACTCCCAAAATCAATCCCAACCTTCCTTTTGTGGTCATAAACCTTGTGTTAAAATTTCATTGATTTCTATTAACTTTTACTAAAGTTAGAGTGCGAAAACTAAAAGTATTCGGACGACGACAACGTGATAGCAATATACGACGAAAAATTTTTCAAATTTTGCGGTCGTAAAAAAATCGTAATGGTTGGTATCTATGCAACAGTATAAAAACCTTTTCATTTCTCATCCTTTTTATATTTCTCATAAATTTACATATATTAATTCCCTATTCAAGTATAACTTAATATGTTAAAACTTCAAGTAAAAAAATTTCAACATTCTAATTTATTTACCTTGATTGCATAATGCTGTAAAGAGACTGTCCTTCCCTCCAAGCTGCCATTTCTGATCAACAAAGAACCTGTGTCCTTCTGGATGGGAGAGCCATTGTAATGAAGCTGGTACATGATCTGGACTCAAAACACAGAACTTCCTAGCTCGGCCCAGAAAGTACCTCTGAAAAAAAGGGTTACTATCAAGCCAGATACAGGCAATATTTGTTTAACTCTGACTATTTTAAGAAACAGGCAATGTTTATTATACTCTAAGGCCAGACTTTTTTTTATTATCTGTTTAACGAGATCTGCTGACTCCAATTTCCCGATTTTAGAATAAAAACAAGAATGTGTCCAAAGTACACGGATGCCCCACTCGCACTATCATTTTCCATGTTTAATGGATCGTGAAAATGGGTAAAAAATATAGATAGGCATAAAAATTAGAAAGATCATATCAAGATCATATCATAGGGAACATGTGTACTAAGTTTCAAGTTGATTGGACTTCAACTTCATCAAAAACTACCTTGACCAAAAAGTTTAACCTGAAACTCGCACTTTCATTTTCTATGTTCAGTGGAACATGAAATTGCGGTCAAAAGTTTAATTTGTCTTTAAAATTAGAAAGATCATATCATAAGGAACATATATATGTACTAAGTTTCAAGTTGATTGGACTTCAGCTTCCTTGACCAAAAACTTTAACCTGAAGCGGGACAGACGGACGAACGAACAGACTAACGTACGCACAGACCAGAAAACATAATGCCCCTCTACTATCGTAGGTGGGGCATAATAAAAGAAGTGCTTCTTTCTTTTGTTTTTATTTATCCTGCCGACTGTTACGAAATTATCAGAACAAATATAAAATCTGTGGTTTACCAGTGTTTACAATACCCGCTTTCTTCATCGGTAATATTTAATTTTTACCAAGTCCATGAAACAGCAATTTTAAAGTAAAGAAATTAAAGGCATAAATGATTTATGACTTCAAAAAAGAGGCTAAAGCAATGATTTTTAAGCTGGTGGCATGTTTTTTTCATAAAAACAATTTGTTTAAAACCACTTTCCACGGTACTTGTTACATGAGAGAGTACATCAAATTATTCTAACTTTTTGCTAAATGAGCTATTACTTCATTAGAACTTGGTGAAATTAACCTGAAGTAAATATGTAATCTATGTATTGCATTAAAAATGTCATATTCCTTTCCAAACATTGTTTATTTTTGTTAAGTTTTCTTTGTCCAACATTTAAATTATTGGGCATATTATTGAATAATATTGTAGAACTACAGATAAGAGTCTGTATTTAATGGGAAGTGGACACGCTATGACCGAAATCTAGATTCTTGCGATAATGACTAAGGCCACATGAATGGCAGTGCTGACAGACAAAAATTGATCCCAAAAGGAAAAATTCCACATTCCACATGCATTAACATACTTTTGGTTAAAAATTTTTGATTACTACATTGGTTGCAATGAATTACATTGATTTCCCAGTTAAATAAAAAATGATAATTTAACATGTGAAATAAATGTGGTTATTTCACTCTCTGACGTCATACAACAATAACGTTGTCAAGATGTCGATAACGGCAGATCAGAACGAATTGTAAATGCGTAGAAAAAAGTCAGTTACTTTCATGTTTTACATTAATTTCTTTAAAAAAAGCCATTTGCCAATGGCAATGTAATAAAAAGAATAACAAATTAAAGAATTCAAATATCGAAAAATATTCAACTCTTGATCGAACAACACTGATAATTAACTCATGCGCTACGTGCATTCGTGAATTAATGTGTTGTTTAGTCACTCGTTGAATATTTTTCTCTATTTGAATTCTTCCATTAGTTATTCTATAATTAATGTTTATGTTTCCTTTTTAATGCATTGTTTCAATTTATAAGTTAAAGTTATATACAGTATATACATGCAAATAGTTATCAAACATACACTTAGAGGTTTTCTGACTGGTAATATACATTTCTAGTATATATGCAGGGAGGTTGATATATTTGCCTGCTGCATATGCATGAATCTAAATTAGAGGACATACAGACTGAAACTAGATGTGTCAAAGCGACACAAATGGCCCTGTCTCGAAAGGTTGAAAAATGTGCAATTTCAATAACACATGTGGACACAAACATCATGGTAGTCTCACATATCAAGAATCAGCTCAAAATCTGGAGGCGTATAAAAAAAGTCTGTATAACTGTGATTTTCAACAATTTTCAAAGTTGTAAACCCAAAATTAGCAGAGCGAAACAAAACTTAAACTTGATCTGTAACTAGTCATGGTTTGCTCACATACTAAAAATCAGCCCAATATCTGAAAGCATTTAGAAAAAAGTTCTGTATAACTGATTTTCAAAAATGTATCATAGTCCAAAGCCCAAAATTACAGCAAAAAATTGCAGAGCGGAAGGAAACTTAAACTTGATCTGTAACTCATCATGGGTAACTCACATACCATAAATCAGTCCTATATTTGAAAGCGTTATGAAAAAAAGTCTGTATAACTGTGATTTTCAACAATTTATCAAAGTCCATAGCCCCCAATTTTGGCATGATTTAGCCAAGCAGAACAAAACTTTAACTTGATCTGTAACTCATAATGGTGAACTCAAATACCAAAAATCAGCCCAATATCTGTAGGCGTTTAGAAAAAAAATCTGTATAACTGTGATTTTCAACAATTTATTAAAGTCCAAAGCCAGTAATTTCGTCAAAAATTAGTGGAGCGGAACAAAACTTAAACTTGATCTGTAACTCATCATGGTAAACTCACATACCAAAAATCAGCCCAATATCTGAAGTCGTTTAGAAAAAAACTCTGTATAATGGTTTGTTGCAGAATAACAGAATATCAGAATTTCGGACAAGGGTATAACTATAATATGGCAACGAAAACTCGGGGCCATAAAAACGTTTTTTATGTTCATATTAATAGAAGGGTTAATATACTGGTCTGTTTTCATTTCATTGTTCTTGTATTTTAAGAAATTCTAAAAAAAAATTTACAAAAAAGGTCACTTTTAAAGGTTTTATTTTTATTTTTAGTGTCAACTGGACCAAAGTTGAACAGATAAAAAAAGAGTCTTGCCTTACTATCTTTATTATATAAGGAACATGCAATAATTGTTATACTCCTAGTATCAAGTCAGGAACAGGCAATGTTTGTTATACTCTTACTATAGGTAGTTTTTTTTTAGAGTTCTTTATATTCAAACCAAGTTAATACTGATTATATATACTAACCGAAAGAAAAAGTGTTTTCCATAGTGGGTTAACTTGCAGTCTGAGTGCTGACGTGGCATATATTTCAGATAATTGAATCATGGACATGGAATCACCACTTGCTTCAGCCAAATTAACGGCACAAAGACCAATATGCAAACCTGTCCACTTCCCACCAGCAATATGACCTACAATAAATATAAGAAATTGCAAAAAAAACAGCACTTCAAGACATCATGTAATACTATTGTTTCAGAAAAAGGGAGAAGGTCTGGTACCATTTAAATGTTTAATCCCGCTGCAAATGTTTGCACCTGTCCTAAGTCAGGAATCTGATGTACAGTAGTTGTTGTTTGTTTATGTAATTTATACATGTTTCTCTTTCTTGTTTTTTTATATAGATTAGACCATTGGTTTTCCCATTTGAATGGTTTTACACTAGTAATTTTGGTGCCCTTTATAGCTTTTTGTTTTTGGTGTGAGCCAAGGCTCCGTGTTGAAGGCCGTACATTGACCTATAATGGTCTTACTTTTATAAATTGTTATTTGGAGGGATAGTTGTCTCATTGGCACTTACACCACATCTTCCTATATCCAGATATCTATGTTATAATATTTGTAATTTGACTGAGAAAATGATACATTTTTCAACAACATAACTGATGAAACTGACCTGTCATATGCATCTGGTTAAGCTTGTGGTAGACAACTGCAGCATATTTTGCAGACAACATCACATCATCATTGGAACGTCTTCTAATTGACCCAGATTTCAAACACAGCCATTTTCCAAGGTACAGCTGATGAGAAATTTGACGGAATAAATTCCATGCAAGAGAAGAGAACAAATCTAAATTTGATGTAGGCAAAGGTCTGCCAATACATTGCAATGCCTTTCTGTATTGTTCAGTAGCCCAGGAATATTCTGCCTAAAATTGTATAGAAAAACAAAAGTCAAAATATTTAGAGTCATTGATTGAAGTCAAGCAGCAAATATTCCCACTCTTAATACAGTTCCATATGACTGGAATATGAAATCTACTTTGTTCTCAACCAAAACGATGAGCTAGATTTTTTAACATGACAACTCATTAGGGAATGACCGTTGGAATATATTTCACATAATTATGAACAAATTATTATAACTTTGAGCCAATCTCCCATAGCTCTTACTCTTAAATGCTGTAGGATTAGATGAGGAGTTTGTTGTTAAATTTTGAAAACATGTTCAAAATGACATTCACCCACATTTTGTTTTCAAATTTTTTGGTGTACAGTGCACTGCCAAAAGAATACAAAACCAGGTGCTCCGCAGGGCGCAGCTTTATACGACCGCAGAGGTCGAACCCTGAACAGTTGGGGCAAGTATGGACAAAACATTCAAGCGTGATACAGCTCTGAATTTGGATTGTGATCAAATTTTTGACATTACATGGGTTTTTTTACAAAAAACAAATGTCAAGATTTTACAAATCAATTAAAGATTTCTTCTTATTTAAATCTAAAATTAAATAGTTGACACAGCATAGGTTTCTGACACAGAATGAATGTGGTCTAATGAACTTAAAAGTTTTTTTTTGCCTTTGAGCAATTCACTATGCTGTTGAATATTAATCCTCTCAAAAAAATGTTTGAAGAAATTTTCTTTTTATTTATGAAATCTGAAATGAGAAAAATTTAACCCCCCCCTTTTTTCACATCCCTGTTTCCCTTTTTCCAAAACTGATATCAATTCAAATTTCTAATGGAGTTTGCAACAATAACTACTCTTTTAAATACATCATAAAATATTAAAATGTAAAATAAAGTGCTTGTTATCACTGAATGGTAAAGATTGGTTGGTAGTAAAAGTGAATATACATTGTTTATTGTATAAAACAATAAAAAAAACTTCATCAGCAACATTTTATATTGGCAAATTTCCAATGAAGTTATTTACATAAAGTTATTGGCAAATAAAAATAGAAAATGACATCATAGTCATGTCTGGCAAATTTCCAACATACATTATCTAAAACATTTTAGATAAGATAAGGAAAAAAAGCTTCATCAGCAACATTTTATATTGGCAAATTTCCAATGAAGTTATTTACATAAAGTTATTGGCAAATAAAAATAGAAAATGACATCATAGTCATGTCTGGCAAATTTCCAACATATATTATCAACTACTATTCTATACAAAGAAAGATAACTCCAATTGAAAATTAATTGCTATTGCACAATATTGTGCAATTAGATATTTCTTGCTATTGTGCAATACTGTGCAATTGAAAATTTCTTGCTATTGCACAATACTTGATATGGAATCCTGATTTGGACCAACTTGAAAACTGGGCCCATAATCAAAAATCAAAGTACATATTTAGATAAAGCATATCAAATAAGCCCAAGAATTTAATTTTTGTTAAAATCAAACTTAGTTTAATTTGGACCCTTTGGACCTTAATGTAGACCAATTTGAAAACTGGACCAAAAATTAAGAATCTACATACACAGTTAGATTTGGCATATCAAAGAACCCATTTATTCAATTTTTGAAGAAATCAAACAAAGTTTAATTTTGGACCCCCATTTAGACCAACTTGAAAACTAGGCCAATAATTAAAAATCTAAGTACATTTTTAAATTCAGCATATCAAAGAACCCCAAGGATTCAATTTTTGTTAAAATCAAACTAAGTTTAATTTTGGACCCTTTGGACCTTAATGTAGACCAATTTGAAAACGGGACCAAAAATTAAGAATCTACATACATAGTTAGATTCGGCATATCAAAGAACCCCAATTATTCAATTTTTGATGAAATCACACAAAGTTCAATTTTGGACCCTTTGGGCCCCTTATTCCTAAACTGTTAGGACCAAAACTCCCAAAATCAAACCCAACCTTCCTTTTATGGTCATAAACCTTGTGTTTAAATTTCATAGATTTCTATTTACTTATACTAAAGTTATGGTGCAAAAACCAAAAATAATGCTTAATAGGGCCCCTTTTTGGCCCCTAATTCATAAACTGTTGTGACCTCAACTCCAAAAATCAATCCCAACCTTCCTTTTGTGGTCATAAACCTTGTGCTAAAATTTCATTGATTTCTATTTACTTATACTAAAGTTATTGTGCGAAAACCAAGAATAATGCTTATTTGGGCCCTTTTTTGGCCCTTAATTCCTAAACTGTTGGAACCAAAACCCCCAAAATCAATCCCAACCTTCCTTTTGTGGTCATAAACCTTGTGTCAAAATTTCATAGATTTCTATTCACTTAAACTAAAGTTATAGTGCGAAAACCAAGAAAATGCTTATTTGGGCCCTTTTTGGCCCCTAATTCCTAAAATGTTGGGACCAAAACTCCCAAAATCAATACCAACCTTCCTTTTGTGGTCATAAACCTTGTGTTAAAATTTCATAGATTTCCATTCACTTTTACTAAAGTTAGAGTGCGAAAACTAAAAGTATTCGGACGCCGGACGCCGCCGACGACGACGACGACGACAACGACGACGACGACGACCCAGACGCCAACGTGATAGCAATATACGACGAAAAATTTTTCAAATTTTGCGGTCGTATAACAAGTATTCAAACATTTATGTAACACTCTTCTTTAAATTTTAATTGGAATTGGATTACCTCCCTTACACTGCTTTAAAATTGTCTAAATTGTTCTTTAACAGAAAAACCCTTGTCCCCCCTTTTTTTGCCCCTAATTGCTTAATGATTTGATCCATTACCCCCTTATAACCATCCCTTTGTAGTATGGAAATTTGTGGTTTAATTTCAGAGAGTTTATACACTAAAACACAAGTTATTGACTGAAAACTAGTGTTTTATTTTTGTACTTTCAATTCCTAGTTTACTTTCCACAGCAGTCACTGAGACTCAGAGTGAGGGAAGGTATTTCACTTCGTATCTTTTCACCTATTTTCCCACGTTAATTCTAGGAGGAACCCCATTCATAACTCTAAATACATTTCGTTTGGGTCAGTGGTCATGACTCCTTTCAGACACATACCTCGGTTTAAATTGCAATCATTTTCAATATAATACAATGTTTATTGACAGAACGAGTGAATTTTTCTTGAATACCCCTTGAAGTCAAGAAAACTATAAGCATGTGCATAATTACCTAAACAAACCCTGGAGCAAGAACGTATATATTAAATGTTAATTAAACAACCTAGATGGTTCTCTATTTCTTTATAGAAGTACAATATCAAATATCAGTTTCATAACAGTGACATATAAGACAAGAGTGCACACACTTAAATGTCTCGCCTTCTTTACTAATCATTGATATTATGTTGATAGTCCTAAGTATAAAGCTTTATTACAACTGTCACATAAACTTAACATTAACCAAGATAGCTAAACAAAGACCAATGAACCATGAAAATGAGGTCAAGGTCAGATGAACAATGCCAGGCAGACATTTACAGCTAACAAAGCTTCCATATAACAAATATAGTTGACCTATTACTTATAAGTTATAGTTGAAAAATAGACCAAAACACAAAAACTTAACACTGTGCAATGAACCGTGCAATTGAGGTCATGGTCAAATAAACCTGCGGGACTGACATATAGATCATAAAATATTTCCATATACAAAATATAGTTGACCTTTGGCATATGATATTAGATAAAGTTTAATTTTGGACCCCCATTTGGACCAACTTGAAAACTTGGCCAATAATCAAAAATCTAAGTACATTTTTAGATTTAGCATATCAAAGAACCCCAAAGATTCATTTTTTGTTAAAATCAAACTAAGTTTAATTATGGACCCTTTTAACCTTAATGTAGACCAATTTGAAAACGGGACCAAAAATTAAGAATCTACATACACAGTTAGATTCAGCATATCAAAGAACCCCAAAAATTCAATTTTTGATGAAATCAAACAAAGTTTAAATTTGGACCCTTTGGGCCCCTTATTCCTAAACTGTTGGACTCTCAACTCCCAAAATCAAGCCCAACCTTCCTTTTGTGGTCATAAACTTTGTGTCAAAATTTCATAGATTTCTATTTACTTAAACTAAAGTTATAGTGCGAAAACCAAGAAAATGCTTATTTGGGCCCTTTATGGCCCCTAATTCCTTAACTGTTGGGACCAAAACTTCCAAAATCAATCCCAACCTTCCTTTTTTGGTCATAAACCTTGTGTTTTAATTTCATTGATTTCTATTTACTTTAACTAAAGATATAGTGCGAAAACCAAAAGTATTGGAACGACGACGATGCTGACGCCAACGTGATACCAATATACGGCCAAAATTTTTTCAATTTTTGCGGTTGTATAAAAATGGCAAAATTTCTTTAAAAATTACCAATTTGGGAACAGCAACCCAACAACCAGTTGTCCAATTTATCTGAAAATTTCAGGGCAGATAGATATTAACTTGATAAATAAATAACCGCTGTCAGATTTGCTCTAAATGCTTTGGTTTCAAAGTTATAAGCCAAAATCTACATTTTACCCCTATGTTCTATTTTTAGCCATGGCAACCATCTTGGTTGGTTGGCCAGGTCACTGCACACATTTTTTTTTAACTAGATACCTTAATAATGATTGTGGCTAAGTTTGATTAAATTTGGCCCAGTAGTTTCAGAGAAGATTTTTGTAGAAGATTACAAAAATTTACGAAAAATTGGTAAAAAATAAGGCAACAGTAGTATACCGCTGTTCAAAAGACTAGACTATAAAGGGCAATAACTCCTTCAGGGGTCAACTGACCATTTTGGTCATGTTGACTTATTTGTAGATCTTACTTTGCTGAACACTATTGCTAATTACAGTTTATCTCTAGCTATAATAATATTCAAGATAATAACCAAAAACGACAAAATTTCCTTAATATTACTTATTCAGGGGCAGCAACCCAGTAACCGGTTGTCTGATTCATCTGAAAATTTCAGGGCAGATAGATCTTCACTTGATAAACAATGTTACCCCTTGTCAGATTTGCTCTAAATGCTTTGGTTTACACATTTTTCAAACTAGATACCCAATGATGATTGTGGCCAAGTTTGTTAAATTTGGTCCAGTAGTTGCAGGGGAAGATTTTTGTAAAAGTTAACGACGACGACGGATGCCAAGTGATAAAAACACTAAATATAATTACTGCTTAATTCTGATTTTCTGTGTTGTAAAGAACACGCATATAGGTCAAGGGAAATATCAAACATGGAAGATTATGAAAAGAACATTATAGGAAAGTTGTTTAAGTTCAATCCCTTTGTTTGTTTTTACCTTTTAAAGCAAGACAAACATAAGAATCTGAGATGTTCCTTAATGTTTAGAATAAAACGGTTGACGTGAGGGTATGGCCCTCAGCCAATGCCCTTGTTTGGCCCCTTATTCCTAAATGTTCAGGGATGTTAACCCCAAACTGACACCAAGCCTTCCTTTCATTATATGGAACCTTGTGGTACAATGTCAGAGAGATCCATACAGTTCATCATAAGTTATTGTCCCGAAACTTCAAAAATGCTTGTTTTTGGCCCCTAATTCCTAGACTGTTTGCCTCATAACCCTTAAAATAAATCCCAACCTTCTACTTAATGGTATGAACATTGTGGTACAATTTCAGAGTAATTGAAATACTTATACACAAATTATTGTCCTGAAACTAGATAAATGTATGTTTTGGGCCCCCAAAATCTATCCCAACCTTCCTTTATAAGTTATAAAACATTGTCTTTAAAATTTTATTGATTTCTATTTACTTGTTATACTTAAGTTATTATCCGGAAACCATCCATCTTCGGATGACGCTGATGTGATTGTAAACCAACTACCGATTTGGTATGTATAATTTATACCCTGGTTCATGTTTCTTGTCAGAGGGGTGCGCTATATACATGACTACAAACATTTTCTTAGTCTTTTTTTTCAGGTCATAACTCTGACAAAGAAATTGCCAAGTGAAGTGAAGAGTACGGAATATTTTTGCTAAAACCTTGATTGTTTTAATGATTTACATGTTATATATGTAATATTTATCGTATTGTTCTTGATTTGTCATGTTTATTTCAAATAAAATACATTTTATATGTTTGTTGCTACATTTATCGTGTAAATTTGTCTATCTGTTTTGCAATCTGGAAATTTGCCAGGTCTTAATAAAGACACAATAAATCTTTTGTTGTCGGTTAAATTAGCCTCTGTGTTCCTTTTTGTCATAACTCACTGTTTGTATGTGTTCATCATAGAGAGTTGAAGAAAATTGTATGATAATTGAACAAGAGTGCACACGCTGAATTGTCTCCCCTTCTATACTAATCATTGATATTATGTTGATAGTCCTAGGTATAAAGCTAAGCTTTATTACAACTGTCACATAAACTTAACATTAACCAAGATAACTAAACAAAGACCAATGAACCTTGAAAATGAGGTCAAGGTCAGATGAAACATGCCAGGCAGACATGTACAGCTAACAATGCTTCTATACAACATATATAGTTGACCCATTACTTATAGTTTAAGAAAAATAGACCAAAACACAAAAACTTAACACTGTGCAATGAACTGTGAAAATGAGGTCAGGGTAAAATAAAACCTGCGTGATTGACATAAAGATCATAATATATTTCCATACACAAAATATAGTTGACCTATGGCATATAGTATTAGATAAAAAGCCCAAAACTCAAAAACTTAACTTTGACCACTGAACCATGAAAATGAGGTCACGGTCACATGACATCTGCCCGCTAGATATGTACACCTTACAATCATCCCATACAACAAATATAGTAGACCTATTGCATATAGTATGAGAAAAACAGACCAAAACACAAAAATTTAACTATAACCACTGAACCAAAACACAAAAACAAGGTTAAGTTTTGGTGGTCAAGTCCATATCTCAGATAATATAAGCAATAGGGCTAGTATATTCGGTGTATGGAAGGACTGTCGGGTGTACATGTCTAACTGGCAGGTGTCATCTGACCTTGACCTCATTTTCATGGTTAAATAAATAAATAAATAATCTTTATTTCAAGAGGATGATCCCATTAGTTAAAACTAATCTTCCTGAGAGTTCAGTGGTTATAGTTAAATTTTTGTGTTTTGGTCTGTTTTTCTCATACTATATGCAATAGGTCTACTATATTTGTTGTATGGGATGATTGTAAGGTGTACATATCTAGCGGGCAGATGTCATGTGACCGTGACCTCATTTTCATTTTGGAACAGTTTACCAAATGAAATAAAAATGAGTAATACACTTGTATCTTTTAAAACAAAATGTTACAAATTTTTCATCAATTGTGCAAATTAATATGCTTTTTCATTATTATTTAAATACAATTGTATATTGTGTATAATATAACTTTATAATACTCTATGTACTTATAAATATGTTATTATTATTTTGAGGACTCTCAGGAAGATTAGTTTTAACTAATGGGATCATCCTCTTGAAATAAAGATTATTTATTTATTTATTTAACCATGAAAATGAGGTCAAGGTCAGATGACACCTGCCAGTTAGACATGTACACCCGACAGTCCTTCCATACACCGAATATACTAGCCCTATTGCTTATATTATCTGAGATATGGACTTGACCACCAAAACTTAACCTTGTTCACTGATCCATGAAATGAGGTCGAGGTCAAGTGAAAACTGTCTGACAGACATGAGGACCTTGCAAGGTACGCACATGTCAAATATAGTTATCTTATTACTTATAATAAGAGAGAATTCAACATTACAAAAAATTTGAACTTTTTTTTCAAGTGGTCACTGAACCATGAAAGTGAGGTCAAGGACATTGGACATGTGACTGACAGAAACTTCGTAACATGAAGCATCTTTCTACAAAGTATGAAGTATCCAGGTCTTCTACCTTCTAAAATATAAAGCTTTTAAGAAGTGAGCTAACGCCGCTGCCGTAGCCGCAGCCGGATCACTATCCCTATGTCGAGCTTTCTGCAACAAAAGTTGCAGGCTCAACAAAAAACCACACTCGTTTTGAAAAGATAAACGGACATTTTTTCTAATGTATCAGGTGATCGTGAGTCATGTGGGTCAGTCATGTGACTTAATATTGTAAAGTGATGATTTACTCTATGAGAAGTTTATAAATAAGTTTTTACTTCTGTAACTTTTAAACTTTAAAACCGTTCAAGACTTTTAAACTTTTAAACAACTGTTTAAAACTGTTCAAAAAATTAGATTGAAAACATGATAATCCCATAATTGTAACCTGAACGAATTTCATTAGAAACAAGGTCAACCTGTCACTGATTTGTTTTGACATCAATTTGATCCATTGATTGAGGTGTGATAATCCAGATTAACAGCTAGAATCATCAAGCAAAAAATAAAAATAATGAGATTTTAACAATTTATTACAGCACTAATGACATTAATTATAATTATTAGACTGATTCGTAAATAGTGTATTGTTTGAATCAGAACATTAATTTGGATATCTAATCTTGTCCTTGACCAAACTAAAATGAATATTTATCTCAATCTAATAAAATTCTTATTCATTTGTTAGAATATTTGCAGTTTCATATTAATTCCGTAACTTAAGTTTGACAAAATGAACCATGAACACGAGGTCATGGTCAGTTGATTACCAGACAGACATATACACCTTACCATGCTTTCAATCACTCCATACACCAAATATAGTTGATCTATTGCCTATAGTACTAGAAAAACAGACAAAAGAGGACAATGGGAACTGAGATATTGACCTGACCACCAAAACTTAACCTTGATCACTTATCCTTGAAATGAGGTCAGGTGAAAACTGTCTGACAGGCATGAAGATCTTGCAGCGTACGCAAATATAGTTAACCTATTACTCATAATAAGAGGAATTAAGTCTAATTATTTGAACTTATTTAAGTAGTCACTGAACCAAGAAAATGAGGTCAAGGACAATGGACATATGACAACAGGAAACTTCATAACATAAGACATC
Organism: Mytilus galloprovincialis; assembly: GCF_965363235.1. Taxonomy (NCBI): domain Eukaryota; kingdom Metazoa; phylum Mollusca; class Bivalvia; order Mytilida; family Mytilidae; genus Mytilus; species Mytilus galloprovincialis. The sequence goes on along the minus strand of NC_134845.1, from coordinate 72,142,483 downwards.
TATAAACAAAGTATGAAGAATCCACTTACCCTTGACAGATAGAGGTCACCTTGTGTGATATGTCGTAGATAAATCATGGCAGTTTCACTGTTCTTCTTAACTACTGGTTCACCAAATATGAACAGCCTTGTGATTACTCCTATGCAAATTATACCATTCAACATCCACATAAACAGTGTTGGGAAAATCCAGTCCAATGTAGCAGAATCAGACCCTGGAAAAAATGTTATAATACAGGTATATTTAAAATTTTAGGTCATGCCACTTTATTTTCTTCAATTGAATTCAGCTCAAGCTACTTTTAATGAGTTGTTGATTAAGAAATAAGATACAACACCTACTACAAGAAATGGTGACTGGGTCCTTATACAATGCTATAGCTCTGGTTCTTAATATATGATTATTTCCTCCTTTCTTTAAAATTCTTCCAACATTAATAATAGCAGAATTTTCGAAATATTTCTCTATTCATTCTATTACAAGTAAGTTTGTTTCAATTTTGTCAATTTTATGCATTTGATTAACAGTAATTCCGATCCTGTATTATCCAATCAGAAGCCATACAGGATTCTTTTGTGAGTACCATCTTAGGTTAAAAACTTGCAGATTTATGTAAACAAATAATTGGGTTCTTGTAGTTTATTGTACAATCCTAGGTGGCAGCTTTCAGTGAAACTAACTTAATCAGAAGTTATCAAAATGGCTATAATTTTATCATAATTAGATGTACAATTTTGACTGTTAAAAACTCTGGAATGACAAACAAGAATTTTAATCAAATTCAAAAGAAAATCTGCATTCACCAATCCTATCAATAGTGTTACATTTGTAGGCCTACTACGTACTACTATAGCATTCTCAGAACACTATCGTGACAATTGGTGAAAAAAATATTTGAACAGTGTACATTGTATACAATGGTTAATCAATTCCAACAATTAGTGAAATTTAATGTAAACATTCTAAGGAAATTCAAGTTATGGTACAACAAACAAAATAAAATGTAGCTTTGGAAGGTTATATCTGAAAATTGAAAGGGAGATCAGGGGCTGCACTGGCTCCCAAAACATTCGAGCCAGAAAAAATCGCCAGCTCATATATTTTGTCGCCAGTTTTGAAAACTTGGAGCAAACTCTATGATCCATTTAATTTTCTTTGCACTCAGCATGCACTTTACATCATTCAACATGCAATAGTAAGTAAGTTATTGCATAGGGTTTATATACATACAATAAAACAACATGTGTACTTTATTTTCTTTTTGTCAGCATTAACATGATTAATATGTAGAAGAATATAAATTAGCTTATGGTCAGTATATGCTACAGAATAGAGAAAATGTCTTTAAATTAAAATAGAAAGAATAGAAAAAAAATAGTAATTGAATGAAGAAAACAAAATAAGAGGTGTTTAAATTTACAGAATAGTGAAAATTTGTATTAAAAATAAAGAATACAGAAAAAGATGACAAAAGGCATCCTACCCATACTGTTATTAATTAAGACCCTCTTACATTCCATTAACTCAAAAGACCTAAACATTTAAATTCTAAAGCTAGAATTATGTAGACATGTCTAAAGTAGGTATCTTAATCATAGGAAAAATTAAATTGAGTTATCTTTCTTTATTTGGGTGTTGTACATCAGTATGTATGGTCGGATTATGTTTATGTGTATAAGAGTGAGTTGTTCCCCTTATGCCTGTAATTTGTATTTTTGTTTGTGACGTAATCTTTGTCTGATTAAAATGTAGAAATGGAAGCTGATGTGTTTTTATGTGTCTGTATGTAATCACCTCCATCCATTCTACCAGAGCTATTCCACTAGTCTGTAATACAGGTGTGCTCCTTCTTTGGAGGATTAAACACAGTATGTAGAAGAAGAAAATATTATTAACAATGGCGGTCGATTTTGTCATTTTCATATCATAACTGAGGGTAGTATAAAACAAAAAAATTTCTGAATTTGCTATCTTTTACAGGCCATTCATTAGGGGGCGGTACTGGTACTTTTACCCTCCTATGCTATTGACAAGTACAGCCTGAATGTAGGAATTTTTATATAAGATATTCATGGAATAAATTGAAAAGTACCACCTAGAAACGTGGAAAGTACTAGTCAACATGAAAGATAATGAAACCCCAGCTGCTTTTAATAGAAAACAAGTAAAAGGATTGTTTTTTTAAGAAGTTGTCTATGATTTTTGACTTCCTGTCAGTTTCTCTTTCTTCATGCAACTACGGTAAACATTGCAAATTGTGTTGTCGTATGAACATTTCTTCAAATGAAATAGACAAAATGCCGACTGACCAATTTTATTTGAATTAATTAATGACCCATCCATTAAATGGATTACCAGTAACAACAGATTATGACACCGGTTGTAACCGTTGATTAGCTTGGGGTCGTAAACAAAGTCATAAACTTGGCGCCAGGTAAAATTTCATACAATTCTTTTTTAAACTTTTACCAATTAAAATGAAGATCGATATATATTGTCAAGAAATAAAAAACTGACATAGGAAAATGTTGGCGCCAGAAATATCGCCAGCAGCGGTATTTTGTCGCCACATGAAATAAAAAAAATCGCAAATTGCGACATTGGCAATGCACAGCGCGGTCCCATTCTATTAACTTAAGTGAAAATTTTCAATTGAAAATATTTTTTTTTCTTATGACTATCCTACCAGTGTTAAAATGATTTTGAGTTATTGTACAAAGTTGTATGTAACTCTTTTTTAAACAAAGTGTCCATTTTTAAAACATATTTAATAGCAATCTTTTTTTTCAGATTTTCATGTGTCATGTCTGTAGTTAATTAGCATGTTAAGTATAAATGTTTGGTCAATTAAATGCTCTACATTTAAAAATCTCTGGATTATACAGTTCAAATTGTGAACAATAATTTGTTGTCTTACCATCTGATGCTAACAGTGTTCTTCCTCCATGATGGTAACCACGGTTACTTCCATCTGATCCTATAGATCCTATCAAAGACCCAAAAGGGTTAAAAGCAAGGATGGAAAACATAAACACACACAAAGCAAATCTAGATTTGTCTGCCATTCCTCCTACAACAGAACCGGAGTCTGATGAATCTGAATCTGAACTAGGGCTTGGAGTCATGTCAAAGTCATAGGATCCTGGAGGACTGGGTACAGGAGAACCTTTCAGTGAATTGGGAGGAGTTATTATTCCAGTCTTGAGCAAGTCTTCAACATCTGAAACAAGTTAAAGAGTCATAGTTATAATTGAGAAAAAAAGATAAATATACAGAATGTACAGTAAATGTCTACCAAAAGAATATATACAAACTAAAAAAATAATAGTAATCTTAGTAAACTTTTACTTGTCAAGAAGGGTAAGCCATTCATTAATGTTTTTGCATCAAAACTTGATAGCTTGCCCGACTTTTTATAATTTAATTAAGACTTGTGTATATTTAAAATCATACTTACTATGCTTTTGTCCCATTTTCAAAGCCATATTTTCTTGTTTCAGTCTGTTGTTAGCATTAATAAGGAACCTGATGTAGTCTATCGCTTTCTTCAATATAGCTGATTTGTTTAACTGTAAAATTAAGCAATTCCTGTAAAGACTTCAATTTACTGCAGGCATTATTCAATACATACATGTATATATATTATATACAATTGAAATATTCTTAAAAAAAATGTGTGCTGATGATAACTCAAAATTTATGTCCATGGAAACATATACAGTATATATTTATGTCCATGGAAACATATACAGTATATATTTATGTCCATGGAAACATATACAGTATATATAATGTATGATTCAAACAAGCATACTTGAAGGTTATCCAATATTCAACACAACAAGCATTCTTAGAGCATTACAAGGCAATTCATAGTCTCCTACCAGTTAACATTTCTTTACACTGGAACAAAATGCTATACTTGATCTCTTATGTTTCATGGGGTAAACTATATATACATTAAATTTCAAGTAAACATTTTTGAGCATGATTCCAAGGACCATAACTCTGCACATAATCATCGAACCAGAACAAAATTTGTACTATATATCTTTAATTTTTCATTATAAAACTACTGATCAAATATCAAATCAACCTCTTCAAGCATGAAGAAAAAAAGTGTGGAAAACTGATTTGCCTGACTGACAGATGGTCAGACAGATGGACAGGGTGCAAACTTAAAGTGCCCTCCAACTTGGTAGATAACAGGAACAATCATCTAATTAAGAGGGTGGGGTAGAGGATTTTGTCTACAATGATCCAAGTTTAATACAAATAGTTCAAGCCGTCGCCTCTGGTGAATTGCATTCACTATGATATGTATATAATATATACTGCAAAGTGGCAGGTCAGACAAAAATAAGAGGGTGCCCTTAATTCAAAATTGTGCTGCACACTTGTTTAATCCAGGTGTTGTTTGGTCATACATGTATATCGTCTTGATTTCGATATTCAAATATAATGTGTCTATTAGAATCAAGCATACTAGTATGAATACATTATGGGAAAAATTTCACATTCTAACATGACGTCCTTCAAACGCTTTGAGTACACACCCGTGGTAAAATATGAATATATTGGTTGGGCTGTTCTGATTGTACTCCCACGTCATATGATTGTTTATGGATGGAGTACACGACGTCATAGAATGATAACGTAATAGTTTAAGCATTTTTCGGGAAAATACACGCTTCTGATACCGAAAATCATCACCAGAATGAAACGTAAACAAACAATACTAAAATGTGGTATAAGCCCTTTTTTATATACATAGAAGATATATAAGTAAATTATCATTAAAATTCATCCAAATCTATCTAAATATATTATAGTAAATAGTTTGAGCATGTCACTAAATCTGTTTGCTCCGTTCTTTACCTTCAATCTTAAAGTGGGTTAATTTGTGGGAACGGCAAATATTTGCCTCCATCTAGTGCGCTTTGAACCAAAACAATTGCTATATTTGTCTTATCAGAATCGAAATAATTCATGGGGGCTTGAATATATCTAAATTTTACCACGGGTTGTCCCTTTATGCCGATATTTTACCCCTCGCTATCGCTCAGGGTAAAATATTTGTCATAAAGGGCCAACCCGTGGTAAAATAACGATATATTCAAGCCCCCATGAATTATTTCTTAATTGTTGGTGGGTCATACATGTACATACATGACATGTCTTGAAGATGAACTCTCCAAATATACTATAACCAGATGCTCTGCAGGGCGCAGCTTTATACGACAGCAGAGGTTGAACCCTGAACAGTTGTGGCAAGTATGGACACAACATTCAAGCTTGACACAGCTCTGATTTTGGATTGTGATTAAAAAGTTGACACAGAAAGAATGTGGTCTAATGAACTTAAAATTCTTTTTTTTTGTGTACACTATTCTGTTGAATATAAATCCCCTAAAAAATCAAAGAGCTGAATAGCTCTGAGGGGAAAGACGGCCCTTGTTTCTATTCAATTTTTTTTTTTTTGGGGGGGGGGGGGTATCTTTAGATAGTCTTCATATAAAGAATGAAAAAAAAGAACAGCTAGAACATGTAGAAAGGTTGACAATATTGAAATCAATTGTTGTTTCATGTAATTTCCTTTCCTTAGTTTAGGATTAAATTTGGACCAATGGAAGAGATTTGCATCTTCTCAATCTAAACATTCCATTAAAGTTGATAGTTAATTATCTAAAATTTAACTGAATTCTGTCATTTAACAAGAACTACAATATTTTTGGAAATCTTAATTGTGTACCACTGAACTGCAGGCTAGGGCAATTTTCCATTTTTTGTGACAGTACTCTAGGATTTTAAAGTTTTTTCTTAAGAAAGTTTGGACTGAAAAATCTATTCAGTTTTAGATTTCCATTGATAAAATTCCCAGTTACAACTTTCATCACAGGGATACAGGTACTAATAAATCAAAGAGCAGAATGCTCTGAGGGATACGATTGCCATAGTTTTCATTGACACATGTATAGCAGTTCTGACAACTTTTCATTAAGCAAATGCTTGAGATTTGGCCAAAATTGAAAAGATTAAAGAGGAAAACAATGGATTCAATGATACTGCCGCAAAAAAACCATGAACATGCACGAGTCTCACGCATTTTTGACACCCCTGGTACAGCTGGATAGTATTATTTTCAAAACTAATTCAACTGCATATGCAAAATGTAATAATCTGAATAGTGACTCAACTTCAAAAATAGCCAATCCCGGATACAAGTGTATATCAGCAATGTACTTATTGTGTTTTATTTTTGTACTATAAATTCCCAGTTTACTTTCAACAGCAGTCACTGAGAGTGAGAAAAGGTACATTTTTATTTCACTTCGTATTATCACCGTTAATTCTAGGAGGAACCCCATTTCTAACTCTTTAAATATTAATTTCCTTTGGGTCAGTGGAATGACTCCTTTCCGTACACACTCTCTGTTTAAATTGAGATCGTTCTTAACATAATACGACATTTATCGACATCTAACGAGTTAATTTTTCTTTTAATATTGTCGTATTGTATTTCGATATTGACGGAAAATACTTCCAGAAGGGAGACAACTCAAAACGATAATATGGAAGACTCCATTTCGGCTGAAGGGGTGTAAACCTTTCCGAAGTGGACATTTATTTTAATTTAAATGATGCATACGATTTAAAATTATGCAACAACAATAACCCTCATTAGCAGACAGACATAGAAAGAATCCCATGAGTTTCAAATTAATCAATGAAGTGGGGAATCCAGAGCAACCACTCAATCTGACACCCCTTGAAATCAAGAAAACTATATGGATGCGCATTAATACATAAACAAACCCGCGACTTGGTTTGGAACAAGAACGTTTATTAAATGATATGATGAATGGTTCTCCATTTCTTTATGAGAGTACAGTATCAAATATCAGTTTCATAACGGTAAAATATAGAAAAACTCCACTTCAGTTCTTATATATGACAGAAATAGAATTATCGGAATTCAGAGAACTCCCGCATTTATCAAAACTGGGGGATTCCCTCTGGCGTGTTTCTAAATTTATAAACAGTCGGCGGGAAAAATAATAATAAAAGTAAGAAGCACTACTTTTATTTTTATTCTAAAATCGGGAAAGGTGGAGTCGGGGGATCTCGTTAAACAGATAATAAAAAAAGTCTGGCCTTAACTTCTAGACTGTTTGCCCCATAACCCTTAAAATAAATCCCAACCTTGTGGGACAATTTCAGAGTAATTGAAATACTTATACACAACTTATTGTCCTGAAACTAGATAAATGTATGTTTTGGGCCCCTTCAGCCACCTAATTCCTAAACCAATGGGATCATAACCCCCAAAATCAATCCCAACCTTCCTTTAGTGGTTATAAACATTGGATTAAAATTTTATTGATTTCCATTTACTTACATGTATACTAAAGTTATTATCCGGAAACCATGCGTATTCGGACGACGAGATACAATATACGACCGCAAAAATTTTGCAGTCTTATAAAATTAAATGATTTCTGACCACCTACATTTGTACAGTTCAGAATATTTCAATATACCTTTGCATCAGTTCCTGCAACCAAATCCTTCAATTCAAGTATCTTATCATTGATGCTCAAACGGTATCTCTTTTCTATTGCATTATGAGTAGTACGTTTCTCTTTCTTCGGAGCTTTCACTATGGTACCAAGTCTGTTTATAGGAACTTTGTCCCCATCAACCACCTGTATTGGAATGCTTGCCGTTGTTAATATTGTACCAGAATTAGTGACGACAGTTTGTAATGGACTAACGCTGGTGGAAGGGACTGGAGTGCTAATGGTAACAGTAGGAATGATGGTTGGATGGGTGCTGAAAGTGGTGGTGCTGGTAGTATTGGCATTCGACTGAACATTTTGGGACGGTTTTGATGCTTGCTGTGCTTGCAATAAAAGCTGAAAATGAAGAGGAAAATGATTGAATTCACTAATAATTTGTCATTAAATGTTAGTTTTCTTTTGAAGTTTAAATTCTGATACTTTTCCTACATTGACAGTTTTAGCACAAATTTTAATTCAATTGCTAAAAAAGTTACCCATTGGCTGACACATTCTCCATAGTAAATAACATTATGTATCATACACAACATCTCCTACAGTACTGAGTAACATATTCTCCATAGTAAATAATGTATCATACACAACATCTCCTACAGAGTAACATATTCTCCATAGTAAATAATGTATCATACACAACATCTCCTACAGAGTAACATATTCTCCATAGTAAATAATGTATCATACACAACATCTCCTACAGAGTAACAAATTAAGAGGCTGTCCAAGTAAATATCAGGCAAATCCTATGATATGGGTGGCACAACATAATTTTTTTCCCACTGATTTTTTGGTTCCAATGCAATGTTTATATCATACAAAGGATATATATGTCAAAGATATTTTTGAATCAACAGTGGATGGCTCAGAAAATGATTTTAAAGTTCACTAACAACGCAACAAAATTTTGTACAAAAAGAGTTATCTCCCCTTTTCAAAGAACTTTCAGTGCTTTCTGTGCATTTTTTTTTCTCTTTATTTGTTGCAGTTAATAAAAAAACAAAATCTGAAAAAAAGAATTTGTGATATGAAATAGATGAAAAAATTTTGAAAACAAAATATTTCATGTGCCATCCACTGCCTGGTTTTTCAATGGACACCCTCTTAAAGTGATCAGAACACCCACTGAACTGTCACCAACAGTTATATCCTTAGAAATACAAATAATAAGATTCAAGACAAAGAAGATGAATTAAGCCCAGTGATAAACATGATATACATGTACACAAAATACAGGATCAAGTGCAGTCATATCAATTCCATTTCCATCAAGAGGAAAATTCTCAAGAGTTATAATCCTTTATTAGATTTACATTATTGGTATACTTGTAAATTTGTTATATATTCATATTTACTTTTCAGGTTTGAATAATCTTCCTTTAATTTTCTCAAATTTTTATTTATAATCCCTTAAATTCTCAAGTTTTTGGATGTATAAACATGCCTTAAACATTGTTTTTCTGGTAAGGTCATAATTTTTTTATTAAGAGTTCAACATTTTGTCTCCTTAATTCAGCGAAGAAACTAACTGGCAAAAATCTTGAGGTAATTTAAGATATTGCCCAAGGCCTTCAAAAACTGCACCTCCATGACATAAGAATGATTAAAGTGGAGCTATCTGAATTTGCACGTGATCTGAATTTTGTGGTAATAAGTAAGTATTGTGTATAATATCATAACATATGGTTGAGGCAAACTTAAGTTAGACAAGAGTGCATACACTGAAATGTCTCACCTTCTATACTAATCATTGATATTATGTTGATAGTCCTAAGTATAAAGCTTGATTACAACTGTCACATAAACTTAACATTAACCAAGATAGCTAAACAAAGACCAATGAACCATAAAAGTGAGGTCAAGGTCAGATGAACCATGCCAGGCAGACATGTACAGCTAACAAAGCTTCCATACAACAAATATAGTTGACCTATTACTTATAGTTTAAGAAAAATAGACCAAAACACTGTGCAATGAACCGTGCAATTGAGGTCGTGGTCAAATAAAACCTGCGGAACTGACATATAGATCATAATATATTTCCATACACAAAATATAGTTGACCTTTGGCATATAATATTAGATAAAAAGACCAAAACTAAAAACTTAACTTTGACCACTGAACCATGAAAATGAGGTCAAGGTCAGATGACATCTGCCCGCTAGACATGTACACCTTACAACCATTCCATACAACAAATATAGTAGACCTATTGCATAAAGTATGAGAAAAACAGACCAAAACACAAAAACTTAACTATAACCACTGAACCATGAAAATGAGGTCAAGGTCAGATGACACCTGCCAGTTGGACATGTACACATTCCAGTCCTTCCATACACCAAATATACTAGCCCTATTACTTATAGTATCTGAGATATGGACTTGACCACCAAAACTTAACCTTGTTCACTGATCCATGAAATGAGGTCGAGGTCAAGTGAAAATTGTCTGACGGGCATGAGGACCTTGCAAGGTACGCACATACTAAATACAGTTATCCTATTACTTATAATAAGAGAGAATTCAACATTACAAAAATTTTGAACTTTTTTTTCAAGTGGTCACTGAACCATGAAAATGAGGTCAAGGACACTGGACATGTGACTTACGGAAACTTCGTAACATGAGGCATCTATATACAAAGTATGGAGCATCTAGGTCTTTCCCCTTCTAAAATATAAACCTTTTAAGAAGTTAGCTAACGCCGCTGCCGCCGTAGCATCACTATCCCTATGTCGAGCTTTCTGCAACAAAAGTTGCAGGCTCGACAAATTCAGCATTTTTTCCAATTGAACACGGAACAGATCTAGAACTCTTAAACAGTTGAAGTGACGCCACCAAAATTTAAATTTGATCTGTATTTTCATGTAATAAGAATTTTGTACAAGTTTTATAACATTAGGTTGAGGCAAACTAAAGTTAAGAGAAGGGGAGTTAACTAAATGCTCCTTCTGCTTTGGCGGGGGGCATAAATTAAGGCATATATATTCTATAATGTGTTGGTTTTAACTTTTGGACATGGTCACTTGCAGAAGGGCAAGTTGTAGACAAGTTAATGTTGAACCAGATTTCTGTTTCGGTAGATTTACTCTAAATTCAAATTTTAAAAATGCGTTAAACTTTCAAACCTGATGCAGTTGTTGCAAATTGACAGGACTTATGGTTTGTTGTTGTACAATATTCTGTGGCTGTGTCTGAATGATGCTCTGACTGGTCTGCTGCTGAGTATTCTGAATCACACCCAATGGCTGCTGTTGACTGCTTGTCTGTTGCAACAGCAGCCTCAACTGTTGTTGTAACTGAGCCTGCTGTTGTCGTTGTAATTGGGCTTGCTGTTGTTGTTTCAACTGCTGTTGGGCAAGGGCAACAACCTGTGCTTGTCTTTGCAATCTCAATGCTGCCTGCTGGACTTGAAGAGTTGGATGAGAAATGTTAACCACAGGCTGTTTATTAATGTCTACTTCTAAAAGATCTAAATTGTCAATGGATAGTCCTAAATTGTCTGCTGTTCCTGACAGCAGATTTGTATCGTTTAGGAGTACATTTGAACTGTCGGAAACATTTGATAAGCCAAGCTGATCATCCAGATATGACAAATCACTAAAATTTTGACTCTCACTAAGAAAATCTTGATCTTGTTTTATTCCACTATTAAGCTGGTTGGCAAAAGGATCATTGTTAGTGGCATCATCTTGGAACATATATTTTACAATATCTGCAAAACAAAATCTTTCTTTAAATTCAAAAAAACAAACTCATTGTGCATGTGCTCAGCAATACAAATAAAAATATACAGTACAATAAAAATAATAGATTTCGGAAAGTTTTGTGGTAATAAGTATTGGGTAGAAGTCTTATAACATTTGGGACAGGCGCAAAAATGTGGCGGGGTTAAACATGTCTATGAGATCATACTCCATTTCTACAGCAAAACTGACAACGAGGATTAGTGTTAAGGTTTCCTGTTATCTCAACATATTCAATTTATTACATTCTATTCCTGTGGGAAATATGATTTGATCGACGTAGACGTAGAAAAAGGGTGAATCAGAGGTTGACTAAATTTTGAGGACAGAGCCACTAATTTGCGCCACGATTACATTATATGTTGTGTATGGTGCAGTGTGCTACGTATTGAGTAACTGGTGTCTTCTTTACTATATGGCAGATAAAATAACAAAATAAATGAAGATTAAATGTTGTTTATATTCAAAATTCAACACAAATACAATCATTGACAATAATTTACACCTTTAACCTGTTGATTACCTAAAAATGCAGGTAGCCTGATAAAATTTTTACTATAATAATTGCTTCACATTACAGAGGGTGGTAAAAGGGGGGGGGGGGGGTGCTTGCACGAAAAAAACGTGAAATAATTTCTGTAAAGAAGGTTGCACGAAAAATGAATACCTTTTTTTGAACCTTTTGTGACTGAGTCACTGTCTTCTTGTATATATTTACTCTGTTTTACTTGATATTCCCGATTTACATGTAGTATACACATTTATGATATAATTGGTTTACGGCTTTTAAAAAAGTATTTCTTGACGATCCCTGCCAAGTGTTTGAATTTTATTTGAAAAATACCGAGCACGCAAAATTACACTTTGAAAATCACGATGCACATAAAATTAAATAAGCAGAACACGTTGAATGAGGCACCCGTCTTGCACGACTGAAAGTTAAATAAAAAAGTAAAAACATGTTGAACGTGAAATAAAAAACGGCGATCACGTTGCACGAAAATAACCTCTTACCACCCTCATTACAGTTCATGTAAATAAATGTGTACAGCCAACAAGAACTTGAAGAAGACTTGAACTTGCTAGTAGTATTAAGATTTCCACTGCTATTTTTGCTAAATAGGTGCAATTTGGGTACTGTTACGTTATATATGTTACTTGTTTCATATTAAAATTTTGAAAATGAATCTCAGTGGCGGATCCAGAACTTTTCATAAGTGGGGGGGGGGGGGGGCACTCCAGTCATGCTTCAGTGATTCCCTATATAATCAAACAAATTTTTCCCACAAAAGGGGGGCCCAGCCCCCCCCCCCCCCCCCTGGATCCGCCTATGAATCTAGTCCAAAATATATAATTATGACATCTTGAAAGGCTATTATATTTTCTTTTTTGACGCCTTGCATCACCTTTTTCTTCGACGCCTTATAGAAAAAAAATGTAATAACCTTTCAAGATGTCATAATTATTTGGACTACGCTGAAGCAAGGATTTGTATAGTGAACTATACAAATCCTTGGCTGAATATACAAATCATGAAATAATTAATTTAACGGGAAAAAACGCAGGTGACAGGACTGAAGGGAAACACCCCTTCCTCTTCCCCTCTGATTTTACAAGTCCTGAACAAATCTTTAGTGTCACCCAAATTTAGAAAGTATGGATACCCTCCACAGCAATACATAGATTGCTGAAACAGCTGATTTACGAAAAACAGTTCATGCAAAAGATGGCAAAACCCTACAAAATAGTCAAAAAAGTAAACAATGGCAGGTAATTGTTGAATAGACGGCATGTAAAACCACTTACCATCAATATCATTTAATGCAACATTATCTAAATCATTTTCAGAAATCATCTCCACTCCATTCTCTTGTAAACCTTCCATTTTCAGTATGAGGTTACTTCTTCGCTACATTGCCATGTTTTCCTTTTCGTGTTGTTCGATAGCGCCACGAGTTTTCAACCAATAAAAATGTAGTATGAGATGGGGTGATTTTTTCGTCAACAGATATTTGTCATAAATTAGTAACATGACCTTTAAACTTTCATAACTATCTCGAGACTTGTCATAAAAATTTGATAATAAGTCCAGAGAAATTCGAATGACGACCTTCACCTATCTTTTATATGCAAATTTTTCATTATATGCCGACGTGCTTTGGATGGATGACAACTCGGCCTCATGATAACTCGACCCACTCTTCCAGTTTCAGTTAACTTCTTCGTTTAACTAAAAAATCTATGGCATTAAAGGGAAACATATTTTCATTAATAACATATGGTAATGTGTGCCGTTCAGATGAAAATTAAAAATACAGGCGCCCTAAAGCATTGGACATAATAAATCAGTAACTATTTCCAGCTGAAATTAAGCTGTTTTTTATGAGGGGGAGGACAGGGGTAAGGGAGACAGGAAGAAAGGGGGTAGGAGAAAGGAGAAAGGGGGTGGGAGAAATGAGAAAGGGGGTAGGAGAAAGGAGAGGAAGGCTGGGAGAAAGGAGAAAAAGTTGGAGAAAGGAGAAAAAATAAAATATCTCTTCTTTTAAAAATTTTCTAATATTTCAAGAAAAAATATCTCAAAAGGAGATGTTTTATTCTAATGGGAGAAAGGAGAACAGGGGTAGGAGAAAGGAGAAGAGGGGTGGGATAAGGGAGAAGGGTAACCCCTGTCCTCCCCCTCTTTTATGCTTTATCCTAATTTTTAGCACCATTTCTGAGAAATCTTTTCTATTACCATTTACAGAAAAATATATATTTTTCATTCTACATAGTTGATAATTCTGTTTATCAAAATATCAAATTTTGAAAATAATTTAGAACTAAACTAAAAAGAGTACATAATATGAGTATTTCTAAAATATGTTCAGTGGTAAATACTACATGGAAGTAATGAAATTATAAATTATTCTATATTCAGGTCTGTGTGCACCACTTAAAGTATGGAATCTGCCATTTGATTTTTTTTTTTTGGAGGGGGGGGGGGCTAGAATGAAAAATGTTGTCCTGCATTTTTTTAATCTCTGTCTTGCATTTTTATTATTCACTCTATTCAGTCCTGCCTTCTTTTTTCTTTAGTTTATCCTGACTTTTTTTATATAAATTGTCATCCTGACTATTTTTGCTAAGGGAGCTACCATTTGATTTTTATCGGGGGGAGGGCTAAAAAAATTTAGGCATGATGAGACACTTAGGGAGCTACCATTTGATTTTTAGGGGGGGGGGCTAGGATGAAATTTGAAAAAAATAGGCAGGACAGGAGTTTTGAGTAAAAAAAAAAACAGGATGGGACAACTTGAGAAAAAAAATGCAGGACAAAATTTTTCATCCTAGCACCCCCATGTCCTGCATTTTTTTCTCTCACTCTGTTCGGTCCTGCTTTTTATTTTAGTTTATCCTGACTTTTTTTTTTTGCAAGTGTCTCATCCTGTTTTTTTTTTACTCAAAACTCCTGTCCTGCCTATTTTTTTCAAATTTCATCCTAGCCCCCCCATAAAAATCAAATGGTAGCTCCCTAAGTGTCTCATCCTGCCTAATTTTTTTTACTCAGAACTCCTGTCCTGCCTATTTTTTCAAAGCCACCCCTTAAAAATTAAATGGTAGCTCGATCCCTAAACATTCATATCAGTGGCAGATCCAGGGGGTTAAGACCAGGACTACCTCTTTATGACGACCAATGCTTTCGAATTCATGGTTGGAAACCCTCTTTTTGAAAATGTCTGGATCCGCCCATGTATATCATTACCACATCTCAGCTAAGGCCTCTTCAGGCCGGGATGTTTGAAGTTCCCTACCAAAATTTTGCCTTATGATAACGATTATCATAGTATTAAGGGTTGAGATATAATTCATCAAGCACATTTTCTATTCTTAAGCGACATTTGACTCTATCAATTTACTATATCACTAAGATAAATGTATAAAATTGAGAATGGAAATGGGGAATGTGTCAATGCGACAACAACCTGACCATAGAGCAGCAGACAACAGCCAAAGGCCACCAATGGGTCTTCAATGTAGCGAGACTGAAACTCCACACCCGGAGGCGTCCTTTAGCTGGCCCCTAAACAAATATATATACTAGTTAAGTGATAATGTACGTCATACTAATCTCTGAATTATACACAAGAAACTAAAATTAACAAGAGTTTCATACACTGAAATGTCTCGCCTTCTTTACTAATCATTGATATTATGTTGATAGTCCTCAGTAAATATAAAGCTTTATTACAACTGTCATATGAACTTAACATTAACCAAGAAAACTAAACATTGACCAATGGACCATGAAAATGAGGTCAAGGTCAGATGAACCATGCCAGGCGGACACGAACAGCTAACAATTCTTCCATACAACAAATATAGTTGACCTATTGCATAATAGTTTAAGAAAAACATACCAAAACACAAAAACTTAACCCTGAGCAATGAACCGTGAGAATGAGGTTAAGATCAAATAAAACCCGTGCGACTGACATATAGATCATAAAATATTTCCATCAACCAAATAAAGTTGACCTATTGCATTTATTATTAGAAAAAAATACCAAAACTCAAAAACTTAACTTTAACCAATGAACCTTGAAAATGTGGTCAAGGTCAGATGACGCCTGCCAGCAAGACATGTACACCTTATAATCATTCCATACACCAAATATAGTAGACCTATTGCATAAAGTATAAGAAAAACAGACCAAAACACAAAAACTAAACTATAACCACTGAACCATGAAAATGAGGTCAAGGTCAGATGACACCTGCCAATTGGACATGTACACCTTACAGTCCCTCCATACACTGAATATACTAGACCTATTGCTTATAGTATCTGAGATATGGACTTGAATACCAAAACTTAACCTTGTTCACTGATCCATGAAATGAGGTCAAGGTCAAGTGAAAACTGTCTGACGGGCATGAAGACCTTGCAAGGTACGCACATACCAAATATAGTTATCCTATCACTTATAATAAGAGAGAATTTAACATTACAAAAAATCTTAGCTTTTTTAAAAGTAGTCACTGAACCATGAAAATGAGGTCAAGGACATTGGACATGTGACTGACGGAAACTTCGTAACATGAGGCATCGATATACCAAGTAACAGCTTTAGGTGACTATACGACCTTCAACGATGAGCAAAGCCCATACCGCATAGTCAGATATGAAAGGCCCCGAAATGACAAATCGAAAACAATTCAAACGAGAAAACTAACGGCATAATGTATGTACAACAAGAGTGCACACACTGAAATGTCTCGCCTTCTTTACTAATCATTGATATTATGTTGATAGTCCTAAGTATCTATACTATTAAACGAAAAGACCTCATTTTTGGTGTCGCTTCTCTCCTTTCCACAATAAATTAATCAACACGCCTCTGTGTCCTATAGGTACAGTGCATAGTCGCATTTGTCATCCATTCATATGATTATTCAGATTGAGTTATTTTGGGAGAAAAACGAGAAAAAAGGCATCCGGATATTGTCCCGTCATTGGACAAAATTTTAAGTCATATTAGACTTCCGGTTTGCGTTTTTCTGTATACTTTAAACATACATATACAAAGAATAAAGTGTATTTTCAGAATTCTATCTGCTATCATTTTCAAGATTACTATCCACGGCGGTCACAGAGTTTATTAAATAAAGAGGGTCTGTATACTATATCAATGACCACCATGGATCGATTAGTAAACTTAGAATTGAAAGTAAATACACTATATTTATATAGTAATGAATGTTCATAATATACAGATAAGCGCTAAAAATATTCATGTGAACTTTTGATACCTTTTCTGAAATTCTCCAGTCATTAAATCTTTTACAAAATTCATTGATTACAAAAAAAAGAAGATGTGGTATGATTGCCATGTTGAGACAACTCTCCACAAGAGACCAATATGACACAAAAATTAACAACTACAGGTCACCGTATGACCTTCAACAACGAGCAAAGCCCATGCCGCATACTCAGCTTCAAAAGGCCCCGAACTGACAATGTAAAACAATTCAAACCAGAAAACTAGCGACCTTAAAATATGTACAAAAAGTGAACGAAAAACAAATATGTAACACATAAACAAACGACAACCACTGAATTACAGTCTCCTTACTTAAATGTTCATAACATACTAAATGAAAACTATGTTCATATTGAAATTGATAGAAAACCAAAAATTGGAAATTTTTGAAATAAAGGAAGAGGGATAAAAAAAAAAAAAAGCATTTTCCTGTCCCAAATAACCTATATATGACTTATGATACTTTTGCTGAAATTCTCCAGTCATTCAATATT
Organism: Mytilus galloprovincialis; assembly: GCF_965363235.1. Classification (NCBI taxonomy): domain Eukaryota; kingdom Metazoa; phylum Mollusca; class Bivalvia; order Mytilida; family Mytilidae; genus Mytilus; species Mytilus galloprovincialis. Next base: position 72,124,861 of record NC_134845.1, on the reverse strand, counting down.
TTACAAAATTCTTCCAACAACACTTTACATACTTTAAACTACGCTCTGGATGCCCGCGATTTCGCGGGTGTGTTCTAGTAAAGCTTTATTACAATTATCACATAGACTTACCATTAACCAAGATAGCTAAACAAAGAGTCCAATGAACCATGAAAATGAGGTCAAGGTCAGATGAACCATGCCAGGCAGACATGTACAGCTAACAAAGCTTCCATACAACAAATATAGTTGAACTACTACTTATAGTTTAAGAAAAATAGACCGAAACACAAAAATACACCAAATATAGTTGACCTTTGGCATATAATATTAGATAAAAAGACCAAAACTTAAAAACTTAACTTTGACCACTGAACCATGAAAATGAGGTCAAGGTCAGATGACATATGCCCGTTAGACATGTACACCTTACAATCATTCCATACAACAAATATAGTAGACCTATTGCATAAAGTATGAGAAAAACAGACCAAAACACAAAAACTTCACTATAACCACTGAACCTTGAAAATGAGGTCAAGGTCAGATGACACCTGCCAGTTGGACATGTACACCTTCCAGTCCTTCCATACACCAAATATACTAGCCCTATTGCTTATAGTATCTGAGATATGGACTTGACCACCAAAACTTAACCTTGTTCACTGATCCATGAAATGAGGTCGAGGTCAAGTGAAAACTGTCTGACGGGCATGAGGACCTTGCAAGGTACGCACATACTAAATATAGTTATCCTATTACTTATAATAAGAGAGAATTCAACATCACAAAAATTCTGAATTTTTTTTTTCAAGTGGTCACTGAACCATGATATGAGGTCAAGGACATTGGACATGTGACTGACGGAAACTTCGTAACATGAGGCATCTATATACAAAGTATGAAGCATTTCACCTTCTAAAATATAAACTTTTTAAGAAGTTAGCTAACGCCTCTGCCGTAGACGCCGCTGCCGCCGGATTACTATCCCTATGTCGAGCTTTCTGCAACAAAAGTTGCAGGCTCGACAAAAAATGAACGAAAAACAAATATATAACACAGTTACACATTAGGCTCACCATAGATACCAGGACAGTATCTGCAAGGAAGAACACGAAATAAAATTGCCATTTCATGATGAACGAACAATTAAAAATTTCTTGCACGTTGATCTTTTTATTGATTTCATAAAACACAGCGAATAACAAACCTTTTTCACGGCTGCACATGAAATAAAAAATGGCAAAACACGTTGCACAAAAAATAATCCTTTACCCCCTCTTTTAAAGGTAAAAATCGGAAGTCTTGGGTATGACTTAGAAGTTGATCTGATGACAGAAACAATATCTGGTCGTCTTTTTCTTCGTTTTTCTCCCAAAATAACCCAAACTGAATAATCATAGGAATGGATGACAAATGTGACTTATATATGCATGGTACCTATAGGACACTGAGGCATGATGATTAATTTATTGGCACTGGCTACGGTTACATGGAAATGTAACAATAATAAAAATATTATTGTTACATTGGAGACTAAATGCCGGAATGCATGGTTGGGTGAGGACCTGATTAATTACGAATGTAACAATAACTATTGAGGCTACGGTTACATAGCGTTATTGTTGCATGAAAAACAGCAATGTACGATGGGGACTTGTAATATGTACTAAATAATAAAAGTTTAAAGACATTTATTTTATATTTACAATACATACAATGTCTTTATTTTTTTTTATTTACATTGACAGTTTATAAATATCCAGTAAGTGGTTTTTGGAGCATGTTTAAGTCCGACACATCATTTTGACGAATCCAGTCCAAGCAGCCATCACACACCAGTAATAAGGGGGCAGGACCTTTTTCGGGATGCGGATCGCGTGTTTTTTTTAGCTCGGGATATCGAGATTGATCTTTCGGGATGTCAGGATTTATTTTTTTTTTAATTCGGGACCTCGGGACTTCATGTTTTTAAGCCCGGGATTTCGGGATCAGGACCCCTCCTACCCTCCGCTGTGAACGTCTGTATCGCATACCATGCAATTCAATTCTGCGATATTCCTTTTAGAAGATAAGGAAATCTTTAATCTAAAAATGGAAGTTTTTAACGACCTTGACTGGCTATACAGCCCTTGCACGGTCGGTCTTTAATGTTTGCCATGCTTTCGGTGAGAAATACTATTTTACTCTCGAAATGTTGATATTCTCATCCGATCTTTTGGTTGAAAGCATGTGGTGTAGTTTCATGTTGTCTTTCAATATGATTGCATTGCCCTCCATTACGGATGTTAGGTTTACCTCAGATTTCAGTATCCAACTTAGCAGTTAACAAACTTTGCTTCAGTTGATGTATTAATTTTTTAGAGTTGCTTTTGTATAGAGCTATAGCTATAGAACTGTATGAAATTTGTGTCTTGATATTGTTTCATTTTCGTTTCAAACGCATCCCAAGTTTTTCATCCAAAACTAAATTGGTAAAATAAATCTCTTCATCCATTGTTCAAAGTAATATAATGACAGTAATAAGAGAAGGTGTGCAGTTAAATACTTCAAAAAGTGAACACTTTATCAGCCCCAGTTCTCAACAACAAACTATATTTTTCGCATTAATTAAATTTTGACACTGCTAATCTGAGGTATTTTTATTACCTTTAAGATTAATATGTAAAACTACTTAAACATCATTTGTACAATAATAATACTTATTAATTATCATTATTACAAGTATTAATTAGTACATATGAAAGAATTAAGCAACACAGCTAAAGAAGATTTAAATTTAATAAATTTAGCGTACATTGCTGTTTTTCATGTAACAATAACACAATGTAACCGTAGCCTCATTAATTATTGTTACATTTGAGTTAATCAGTTCCTTGCCCAACTTTGCATTCCGGCAATTAGTCTCCGATGTAACAATAATATTTTTATTATTGTTACATTTCCATGTAACCGTAGCCAGTGCATAATTTATTGGGGAAGGAAGAGATTTAACAAACATAATGAGGTCTTCTCGTTTAATAGTATAGATATGATTTAAACCATGAACTCGTCATTACAAAACTAAATTCCAGGAAAACATTTCATTATCCAAAATTGACAAAAAATCTGTCTAGATAATAAGGGACATAGGTAGGTACCAGATTACCAGAATATGGGTTTTAATGGAAAAAAGAAAGAGATATAAGCTAACCTACAACTTCCGATCTTGTTGAAAATGGAGAATTAACCTTTACACTACATTGAATACCACAAGATTGACAACAACACTTTAGTGATCTGCAATTTTTTTTAAATATACATGTTTTGCTGATTAGATGCCGAAATTGGTGTCATCAGGACAAGGTACAAACAAAAGAAATATCTCAAGTACAAAAAAATGGTATCAAGTTTTTTACATCATAATTATAATGTTCTATCTATTGCCTCTGTTATTATGGGTTACTTATGTATTGAATGTATTGAGTTAAAAGAATATGTTAATAAAGTTGTAAAGTTTTCAAAATAAAATAATGTAGAAATAAAAATGTTATTGTCTACAGTTTTTCACTGGTGAAGATGATATATATTCCTCCTACTGTTAATACTTGTGTCATCCAATTATCCTCAGAGAGTTATATCTGTATACTATTTGCTGGCTTGAGCTTTGAACTGGTCCCTTGTATGTTTTATAGCTATTGGTAGTCGTGTACGTTTGTTTTTCTTCCACTAAATAACCATAGAGGTTTGTACTGTATTTCTGCGGTCCTGATCACACATATTACATTATCATCTGAATCTTCTGGATCACTGAGGTGTTACAGTCTTCTTAGTCAGTTCATCTATGGATGATTTTTCTGGTGTCTTTTGTGTGTTAACCGGAGTTGATGCTTGGTATTTAGATGGTGCTGCTACAAATCTAAAGGAGTAGGTCCGATAAGGGCCGATTTTGGCCTCAAATTTCAGGTTCATCTAACGAAAGATTTTGGACACTTTTTAAACGCCTTAGTGTCTATTTCAATTGATTCACTTAATAGTTTATGTGAAAGATTTTAACTGATTTAGTCATTAAAAACGCTCCGATTCAAGCTTAAATATGAAAAATCTATCAAATATGCCAAAAAACATCACTTTTCAGATGGTTTTTGTCAAAATTGAATGTGGCAGCATCTGTGTTCATTCTCAACCTTTATATATGTTATGAGTATCATCAAATACAACTTTCATTTCAATATTATGGATGAACACAAATGCGGCCACTTCATTTAAGACGAAAACCGTCTAAAATTTAACTAAAATGCTAAAATTGTGAAGATTTCAGTAATTTAGCATGACTTAATGATACTAGTACTCGATAAATGTGCATTGTATTGTCAAAAACAGCCCAGATTTATGTAGAAGCATTCTACTTTTCCAGTAAATAGCCAAAAGATTACATTTTCACAATTTTGTAAAACTTCTATATTTTGGGGCCAAAAAAGGGGTCTTACTGAACCTACTCCTTCCTGTTTAGTGCGGGATTCTACCGGTGTAATCCATTTGACTATAGTGCCTGCTGTGGATATAGATGTTGTCGTTTTCTCCATGAAGTCTTGAGTGCATGTAGCTGTTTTTTATGGTGTTTGGTTGTACATAATATGTTTTTTGGCTGCATATTTCCTGGTGAATTTTGCTAGGCAGTGAAGACATTCAAATATTGTTCCTGTTGGTTTGTGAAAACTTCCGTGGTGACTTCAATAATCTTCTCAAACATACACAAATTTTGTGTGAATTACATTTTTTTTTTGTTATAGTTATCCCACACAATCATTTTATGCAGCCACAGAAGAAGTTACCTGAAAAAAAATACAGATGCTTTAGCATATCTCAGTCAAAACTAAATATGAAAATAACTGAAACACTATTTAATGCAAGAGAATAATTAACTGAGCATAACAATAAGAATACATATAACTGTTCTTTTCTTTTTTAGAAATGATTTGGTGACATTATTAACTTTTAAAAAACCAGTCTTTATAAGCAAAATAGGATGAACAAAACTTTATTTGATTTCTGACATTTGTTTTTCTATATAATTGATTTTTCATTCATCAGGCCACTAGCTTCACCCTTGAATGCTTCACATTTTTAGTTCACCTGGCCGTAAGGGCCAAGTAAGCTTTTCTCATCACTTGGTGTCCGTCGTTGTCTTCCGTCGTTAACTTTAACAAAAATCTTCTCTACTGAAACTACTGGGCCACAATCATCATTAGGGTATCTAGTATAAACCAGGTGCTCTGCAGGCCTCAGCTTTATACGACCACAGTGGTCGAACCCTGAACAGTTGGGGCAAATTTGGTCACAATGTTCAAGCTTGAAACTGTCTGAAATTGGATTGTGATCAAATTTTGACATAATATAGGTTTTTGTCACAAAATAAATATGGTCAAAGATCTAACAAATTTACTGCACAATATCTTGCAATCGAAGATTTCTTCATGAAACTTTTCAAAATTAGAGATTTGAAAAATTTAGAAAAAAAAAGAAATCCCTTAAAAAAATTGTAAACAAAAAATCCCCCTCCCCAATCTTTTTTTTTACTGAAAACCCCCTTGGATCAATAACCCTTAAACTCAATCCCATCCTTAGTAGTACAATTTCAGAGAGATCCATACACTTAAACACAAGTTATTGTTTTGAAACTAGAAACATGCTTCTTTTCGGCCCTTTTTTGGCCCCCAATCCCTACATATTTTGGGCAATAAACCCAAAACTCAATCCCAGCCTCCCCTTTGATATATGGAACATTAATGTGGTACAATTTCAGAGAGATCCATACAATTACACACAAGTTATTGTCTAGAAACAAGAAAAAGGCTTGTTTGTGGCCCTTTTTTGGCCCTTAATTCCTAATTTACTTTGGCCCCATAACCCCTAAAATGAACCTAAACCTTCTTCTTGTGGTTTTAAACAGTGTGGTACAATTTCAGAGCAATAGAAATACTTATACAGAAGTGATTATCCTGAAACTAGAAAAAAAAAATTGCGGTCGTATAAAAAATGTGTCAGGTGACAGCAACTAGAGGCTCTAAAGAGCCTGTGTCGCTCACCTTGGTCTATGTGAATATTAAACAAAGGAAGCAAATGGATTCATGACAAAATTGTGTTTTGGTGATGTTGATGTGTTCGTACGTCTTACTTTACTGAACATTCTTGCTGCTTACAGTTATCTCTATCTATAATGAACTTGGCCCAGTAGTTTCAGTGGAAAATGTTAGTAAAAATTTACAAATTTTATAAAAATTGTTAAAAATTGACTATAAAGGACAATGACTCCTTAGGGGTCAATTGACCATTCTGGTCATGTTGACTTCTTTTCAGGTCTAACTTTGCTGTACTATATAATATTCAAGATAATAACCAAAAACAGCAAAATTTCCTTAAAATTACCAATTCAGGGGCAGCAACCCAACAACAGGTTGTCTGATGCATTTGAAAATTTCAGGGCAGATAGATCTTGACCCGATAATTTTGTTTACCCATGTCAGATTTGCTCTAAATGCTTTGGTTTTTGAGTTATAAGCCAAAAACTGCATTTTACCCCTATGTTCTATTTTTAGGCGTGGCGGCCATCTTGGTTGGTTGACCGGGTCTCAAGACACAATTTTTAAACTAGATACCCCAATGATGATTGTGGCCAAATTTGGTTTAATTTGGCTTAGTAGTTTCAGAGGAGAAGATTTTTGTAAAAGATGACTAAGATTTACGAAAAATGGTTAAAAATTGACTATAAAGGGCAATAACTCCTAAAGGGGTCAATTGACCATTTCGGTAATGTTGACTTATTTGTAAATCTTACTTTGCTGAACATTATTGCTGTTTACAGTTTATCTCTATCTATAATAATATTCAAGATAATAACCAAAAACAGTAAAATTTCCTTAAAATTACCAATTCAGGGGCAGCAACCCAACAACAGGTTGTCCAATTCATCTGAAAATTTCAGAGCAGATAGATTTTGACCTGATGAACAATTTTACACCACATTAGATTTTCTCTAAATGCTTTGGTTTTTGAGTTATAAGCCAAAAACTGCATTTTACCCCTATGTTCTATTTTTAGCCATGGTGGCCATCTTGAATGATTGACCGGGTCACCGGACACATTTTTTAAACTAGATACCCCAATGATGATTGTGGCCAAGTTTGGTTAAATTTGGCCAAGTAGTTTCAGAGGAGAAGATTTTTGTAAAAGATTACTAAGATTTACGAAAAATGGTTAAAAATTGACTATAAAGGGCAATTACTCCTAAAGGGGTCAATTGACCATTTCGGTAATGTTGACTTATTTGTAAATCTTACTTTGCTGAACATTATTGCTGTTTACAGTTTATCTTTATCTATAATAATATTCAAGATAATAACCAAAAACAGTAAAATTTCCTTAAAATTACCAATTCAGGGGCAGCAACCCAACAACAGGTTGTCCGATTCATCTGAAAATTTCAGAGCAGATAGATTTTGACCTGATGAACAATTTTACCCCACATTAGATTTTCTCTAAATGCTTTGGTTTTTGAGTTATAAGCCAAAAACTGCATTTTAACCCATGTTCTATTTTTAGCCATGGCGGCCATCTTGGTAGGTTGACCGGGTCACCGGACACATTTTTAAAACTAAATACCCCAATGATGATTGTGGCCAAGTTTGGTGTAATTTGGCCCTGTAGATTCAGAGGAGAAGATTTTTCTAAAAGATGACTAAGATTTACGAACTAGAGGCTCTAAAGAGCCTGTGTCACTCACCTTGGTCAATGTGAATATTAAACAATGCATGGACACAGATGGATTCATGACAAAATTGTGTTTTGGTGATGGTGATGTGTTTGTAGATCTTACTTTACTAAACATTTTTGCTGCTTACAATTATCTCTATCTATAACAGTACTTTCTGTGGAAAATGTTATTGAATATATATCTTCAAATTTTAAGAAAATTGTTAAAAATTGACTATGAAGGGCAATAACTCCTTAGGGGGTCAATTGACTATTTTGGTCATACTGACTTATTTTTAGTTCTTACTTTGCTGTACATTATTGCTGTTTACAGTTTATCTCTATCTATAATAATATTCAAGATAATAACAAAAAAACAGCAAAATTTCCTCAAAATTACCAATTCAGGGGCAGCAACCTATAACAACCGATTATCCGATTCATCTGAAAATTCCAGGGCAGATAGATCGTGACCTGATCAACAATTTTACTTCCTGTCAGATTTGCTCTTAATGCTTTGGTTTTTGAGTTATAAGCCAAAAACTGCATTTTACCCCCATGTTCTATTTTTAGCCATGGCGGCCATCTTGGTTTGTTGGCCGAGTTACCGGACACATTTTTTAACTAGATACCCCAATGATGATTATGGCTAAGTTTGGTTAAATTTGGTCCAGTAGGTTCAGAGGAGAAGATTTTTCTAAAAGATTACTAAGATTTACGAAAAATGGTTAAAAATTGACTATAAAGGGCAATAACTCCTAAAGTGGTCAACTGACCATTTTGGTCATGTTGACTTATTTGTAGATCTTACTTTGCTGAACATTATTGCTGTTTACAGTTTATCTCTATCTATAATAATATTCAAGATAATAACCAAAAACAGCAAAATCTCCTTAAAATTACCATTTCAGGGGCAGCAACCCAACAACGAAATGTCCGATTCATCTGAAAATTTCAGGGCAGATAGATCTTGACCTGTTGAACAATATTACCCATGTCAGATTTGCTCTAAATGCTTTGGTTTTTGAGTTATAAGCCAAAAACTGCATTTTACCCCTATGTTCTATTTTTAGCCATGGCGGCCATCTTGGTTGGTTGGCCGGGTCACCGGACACATTTTTTAAACTAGATACCCCAATGATGATTGTGGCCAAGTTTGGTTAAATTTGGCCCAGTAGTTTCAGAGGAGAAGATTTTTGTAAAAGTTAACGCAGGACGACGACGGACGCCGCCGGACGCGGGACGCCAAGTGATGAGAAAAGCTCACTTGGCCCTTTGGGCCAGGTGAGCTAAAAATGGTTAAAAATTGACTATAAAGGGCAATAACTCCTAAAGGGGTCAATTGACCATTTCAGTCATGTTGACTTATTTGTGAATCTTACTTTGCTGAACATTATTGCTGTTTACAGTTTATCTCTATCTATAATAATATTCAAGATAATAACCAAAAACAGTAAAATTTCCTTAAAATTACCAATTCAGGGGCAGCAACCCAACAACAGGTTGTCCAATTCATCTGAAAATTTCAGGGCAGATAGATGTTGAGCTGATGAACAATTTTACCCCATGTCAGATTTGCTCTAAATGCTTTGGTTTTTGAGTTATAAGCCAAAAACTGCATTTTACCCCTATGTTCTATTTTTAGCCATGGCGGCCATCTTGAATGGTTGACCGGGTCACCAGACACATTTTTTAAACTAGATACCCCAATGATGATTGTGGCCAAGTTTGGTTAAATTTGGCCCAGTAGTTTCAGAGGAGAAGATTTTTGTAAAAGTTAACGCAGGACGACGCCGGACGCCGGACGCCAAGTGATGAGAAAAGCTCACTTGGCCTTTCGGCCAGGTGAGCTAAAAATGATATCAGCAAAGTAAGACCTACAAATAAGTTAGCATGATCAGAATGGTCAATTGACCCCTTAAGGAGTTATTGCCCTTTATAGTCAATTTTTAATAATTTTCATAAATTTTGTAAATTTTTGTAAATTTTTACAAAATATTTTCCACTGTTACTACTGGGCCAAGTTCATTATAGATAGAGATAATTGTAAGCAGAAAGAATGTTCAGTAGGGTAAAAACTACAATCACATCACCATTACAAAAGCACAATTTTGTCATGAATCCATCTGTGTCCTTTGTTTAATATGCACATAGACCAAGGTGAGCGACACAGGCTCTTTAGAGTATTGTGGACTTTTATAGTTAACAAAACAGTATAGGTTTTGCTCATTGTTAAAGGTGGTTACGTGATATGAGTTGCTAAAATGCTTGTCAATTGTCTCATTGCATTGGCAATCACACCACATCTCTTAATTTTTCTATAATGTTAAAAATCAACATTGACATGCTATTAGATAAATAGTTCATAAATCTATCTACTGATTCTCACCATAAAGGTCAGCTCCAATGGCCATACCCAGCCTCAATTCTAATGTACAAGCTGTGATGCTAACCTGAAATATAAAATGCTTTATCATCAAAAATTTATTTTGTTTCAGGCAGATCATCGGTATATGTTTCCTAAGATAGAATTTTCTTATTCTTTGCCAAAATGGAGATTTTACTAAGCTTTTTTCCAAAATACAATAAAAAAGATGGGTTATCAAGTTATTTATCAAGCTGTGTCAGTGAAAATTGCCTTAAATTGCTTAGAATGATTATGAAAAAAACCACAATTTGTGCAATTAAAATAATCTATGCGATAGAATTTTGAAATTAATTGTGAGAAGATAGGTCTTATTATAAGTTTTAAGAAAAAAACATAATTTGACTTGTTTCTTGCTACAAGAAAAATTAAAAAATTTCCCTATCAGCATGATCAGTCTGGTTTAACTTTTTTACTAAAAGAGTTAAATGGCTTAGTTGAAAAACAAGAGGCTCTCAAGAGCCTGAATCGCTCACCTGGTAAACAATGCCTTCGGCCATGTTTTTTGACGAAAGAGAAAAGAAAACACAAACTATATTTTATACACCCTACTAATCATTCAAATGAAGTTTGGTTGAATTTGGTTGAGTAGTTTTAGAGGAGAAGATTTTTTAAAGTTAGCAAATATGATGAACAAATTGTGAAAAATTGTCATTAAAGGACAATAACCCCTTAAGGGGTCAATTGACAATTTTGGTCATATTAAATTATTTGTAGATCTTACTTTGCTGATCATTTTTGCTGTTTACAGTTTATCTTTATCTATAATAATATTCAAGATAATGACCAAAAACTGCAAAATTTCCTTAAAATTACCAATTCAGGGGCAGCAACCTAGCAACGTGTCGTCTGATCCATCTGAATATTTCAGGGCAGATAGATTTTGACCTGATAAACAATTCAACCACAGTCAGATTTGATCTTAATGCTTTGGTTTTTGACATTTTACCCCTATGTTCTACTTTTAGCCGTGGCAGCCATTTTGTTTGGATGGCCGGGTCACCGGACACATTTTTTAAACTAGATACCCAAAAGATGTTTGTGGCCAAGTTTGGATTAATTTGGCCAAGTAGTTTCAGAGGAGAAGATTTTTGTAAAAGATTACTAAGATTTACGAAAAATGGTTAAAAATTGACTATAAAGGGCAATAACTCCTAAAGGGGTCAACTGACCATTTCGGTCATGTTGACTTATTTGTAAATCTAACTTTGCTGAACATTATTGCTGTTTACAGTTTATCTCTATCTATAATATAATAATATTCAAGATAATAACCAAAACAGCAAAATTTCCTTAAAATTACCAATTAAGGGGCAGCAACCCAACAATGATTTGTCCAATTCATCTGAAAATTTCAGGGCAGATAGATCTTGACCTGATAAACAATTTAACCCCATGTCAGATTTGCTCTAAATGCTTTGGTTTTTGAGTTATAAGCCAAAAACTGCACTTTAACCCTATGTTCTATTTTTAGCCATGGCGGCCATTTTGGTTGGTTGGCCAGGTCACCGGACACAATTTTCAAACTAAATACCCCACCTGGATTTGGGCTTATTTATGGACATAATTTCAATTTGTGAAAGATACAGTTTGTAGAAACTTTTTTCTAAAGTGAAAACATTTTTGAGTGATTACTATTCAGTGTATTGAAAGTGAAAACCTAAACATGCCACCACCTCTGGCCAATAAGATAAACACGAAGGACAATAAGGAAATTAAGAACAAAGATGGAAATAAAACAGTTCAGTCTTTATTAGCACCAAAGAAAGATCAACAAATAGCTAATCAAGGAAATCCACCACCCAAGCGTGACAAAAGAACTTTCTCAGATGTGTCAGAGGAGAGCCTAGAGGGTATTGATTTAATGAGTATTCATTCAGATTTAAAGGACATCAAAAAAGCCTTCAAGATACTGTTAAAAAATCTGACCTGGATAATCTTGTCAAACAAAAGGACTTAAAAGATCTTGTGACAACCATTGTAAGTAAGCTTTTGTCTGCACTGAAGGAGTCAATCACTGAGGAATTTAACACCAAACTGAAGGAAAAAACTGGAAAGTTGAAAGACGAGATAGATGCTCTTAATATAGACAATGAGAACTTCAAAGAGAGACTTAGAACAAAAGATAGGCAAATAGAAGAGCTTCAGGAATAAGTGTCAGATTGCAACCATAGGTCCATAGATGCACTTAAATCTGCAAACTATAATGAACAGTACTCCAGGAATCATAATATAAGAATGGTGAATTTTCCAGAAAAGAGAAATGAGAACTTACAAGATGTTTTCGTGAAAAGGGTGAAGAAAGACTTAAATGTTGAGATAGAACCATCAGATGTCATAGCAATACATTGAATCCCAGGAAAAGAAGGTAACATCAAACCTGTGATACACAGAAATTAAAATCAAGATAATGAGAAATAAGAAGGGGTTGAAGAATGACATTAAATTTCATGACGATATAACCCAAAGCAATCTTGGACTATTAGCTAGACTAAATACAAATGTGATGCTAAATAATGCCTGGTTCTACAACTGTAGTGTATATGGTAAATTGAAGGATAGTGAGTACAGAATCAAATTTGATCTTTATGACAACATAGATGAAAAAATTAAAAAAAAACTTTCAAGCATATAAACTTTCAAGTATGTAAATATTTTCTATCTTATTAATTGTGGTAATTTTTTGCTTCTTTGTTTGTTCATAAATGGGAGGTAACTCTAATTATCAATAGTGGAAAAGCTTTCTTGATTAATGGGAGGTAACTCTATATTACTAGAATGTTTTTACTATACTATATATAAAAATATTAATTTTCTCGAACCATTTAGGTCACGGAAATTCCAAAATATGGCATCAGTAAGGAGAGTTGTGCAAATAATGTGAATACACAGAACCCCCATCCAAATTATCTCCAGCTAAAAGTATTCATCTTTTTCTATTTTATATGTACTAACAATGTTCCATTTTTCTATAATTTCGATTAAAATATTCCAAAATCTGAGTAAAATTAGATAGAATGCCCCAAATAAACATTGTCTGATTGGTTGAAGTACTGTGGCGTCGATGCTTAGCATAATAAGCCTCGATGTAAAGCACACGCTTCACAGGAAGAAGGAGAGTTTTACAAATAATGTGAATACACAGATCCTCCATCCTATTTTTATTTTGATGGAAATGTTGCAGTGTTCATCATTTCTGTTTTGATTCTGCTCACAAAATCCCATTTTTTCTATAATTCCGATTTAGATATGTGGAACCCGCAATAAAAATAGATGGCCTCAATCACGTGGTTTCAATGATTTAATAGCAACGCAAAAAATTCCATTAATCATGTTGTACTTTGTTACCAGTCGGAACTACTCGGTCTTTCTGGTTGCACGAAGTGAATAGCCGAGTAGTTCCGATTGACGATTGTTACATAAGCCGAATCACACATACGATCTTTTCGCTCAAATGTAGTTCTTGGTGAAGTATACAGGTAACTTCGTTTACGAAAATTTATACACACTTTTTCATTAACATATTATCAGACTTTTGCATATTCACGTTTTTTTATGCTGAACTGTAGTCGAATTCAATTCTATACATTTTTTTTTACGTGAAGCAGTAGGAGTAAGAATATTTTTTCGCGCCAATTTAAGCAGTTTCATCACGAAGAACAAAATTATTTATTGTTATTTTCGTGAAATTTTAGTCATATAGGTTTATCAATTAGAGAATTTTTTGTAAGTATTACTTATTCATGTTAAGGTTCTACTGATGTGCTTCTCTAGACCTTTTTGACGGTCCGTTTTATCCCATTTATCTCAATACTATCTCCGATGACAGAAATGTCAACTCGACCTATTCGTGTCGAAAGTGAAAATCCATCTATTTGATGAAATAATTTTTTCTTCAACGGTTCATGCATTATTTTTGTATTATTTGATAACCAAACACATTCACGTTGCATGTTTGCATGAAAATGGTTATGTATTGGTAAGGGCGATGCAACATGCGAGGTCAGTGCGCGATCACGTGACATTATTATTTGTAAACAAACATGCTCCCCGTGTAACACGTGTCTGGATTATCCTTTCAAAGTGTTGTGAATTTTTCAATCACTATTTTATGATATATTTCTTTTTGTTTTTAGGTTTGCATATTAGTAGTCCAAGTGAATTAGACATAGTTCTGAGTCGTGTGTGTTTTTTTTTAATTATTGAATTAGAAGGTAAGTCTACATAAGTTATATTTAACTTAAGTTTAAAAAGATGACTCCACTTTCACTCTACATTTAAAACCCGCATACTAATTTAAACAGCATTTGCTCTGCTTGAATGTTAATTTGCCCCTTCCCCGTCATTTCCCAGTGACGGATCCAGGAATTTTCATATGTGGGGGCCCACTGACTGACCTAAGAGGGGGCCCGCTCCAGTCACGCTTCAGTGATTCCTTATATAAGCATCCAAATTTTTTCCCAAAAAGGGGGGGCCGGGCCCCCCTCTAAATCCGCCTCTGTTTCCCTTTTAAATTTGCGCAAAAGTCATACTTTCAGTCCATTTCGTTAACGGCTGATTTGTGATTTTACCATCTTAACTGCAATTTTCATATTGAACACATTTGACCATTCAGTATGAGTTCCCAAGTTTTTGACTTATGACTGAAAATAGAGGTTTTTCAGTAGAGAGCTGAGGGAGGAAAAACTTTAGAAAGCGATTATAAAGAAACTTTAATATTCTCAGATCCGGACATCCTGGCATTTACATTTGTCAGGAGGTGATGTCATCCGGAATTCTCTAGATTTTTCATCTATTTGAAGGGGATTACTGATTATTTATATTGCCGATTATTTTTTAACCAGAGGTTATAGTATGTTAAAAATCAAAATAGAGATATTATATAGTGTCTTTAACAGTATTAAAAGAGTAAAATTACTATATTCAACTGGTTACGATATATATCAATTAAATTAATTTGCAATAAGTCTATGGAAAATCTAGAGGAATCTTATCCGCATCACCTCTCAAAATTGTTTACATAACAAAAATGCTAATCATTGATTGGTCAGTTACATGTTGTGATGTCACTGCAGATCTGAGAATAGTATGATCCACTTTTTTCGAAATTAAATTGAAGTAAAAATTATTTTGTTTTAAGTATTTACGGTAAGTTAAAAGGGTTTTCATTAAAAAGTATTGTGCATGGTGAATTGTTTCAACGGCCCCCAGATAGCTTCAACTGGATGAAAAAGTTGTGTAATGTTAGAACTTATCCGGTATGGAATAAATAGCGATTAGGTGTATTGACATCCACGGAAAAAAATAGGAAGTAAGGTGCATGTACACATGTATCTCCCCTTTAGGTTTTGATAAATATTGGATATGTCATTAAGAAGTTATAAAACTGTATTCTTTGAATATGTTTCTAGCGTAACATGCACGCTTAGTACTGCTTTTTATCAGATATTTTATAACTTATGTCTTAAAATTCAGGTTTTATCCATTCCAATAGGTGGATTTAAGTTAATGAGAAAAATGCTCTGTTCACTAACTCAGCAATGCTTTAACTGTTGTGAATGTGAGCTCCCTTTTGCTATTATTAGAATCTAGATTTACATCATTCATTTTCAACTTATGAGTTCTCCTTTCATTCAAAAGGTAGATTTCAATGTCTGCTGGTCACTTGACAAGAAAATGCACTCAATGATATTATTTGCCTCAATTTACACCTGGAATGCAGATTTTTTCACTAAAATAAATGTCGTTTACTTAGTAATAAATAGTTTTGTATATTACTATCATATTCATGTTTTCATTTGACATTACGAAAGTGCTTTTGAGATCCAGGATTCTGACTTGAATAAACAGTGTTTGTAACACACATGGTTTCAACCGTTTCTTTCCCTTCCCTTAAAAGTATCTTTCAGTTTTAAAACTACCTGATAATAATACAGAGTTCACACCTAATTTGAATTGGATTGACATTAACTAATTTGAATTAGTTTAATTCACATTTGAAAAGGTTTACATCCTACCATCAATTGTAATTTGAATTGCAATGCGCCTCAAATTAGCTTAGCTGTTACATCCTACCATCAATTGTAATTTGAATTGCAATGCGCCTCAAATTAGCTTAGCTGTCTGAATGACGTTTACTTTTAATTTGTTATTAATATTAATAAAAATTTAAAGGAAACACAAATATGTTGTTTATAATAAAAAAATCATTTGAAAATTGTATGTTTTTCGAATATCATAAAAACAGTTGTGAAAATGAATAATCAGTCCCTTGCTTTAATGAAAAATCTTGCTTCACTAGTGCAGAAAATGAATAATTTGTCCTCTTAGATTACAAAAATAAATAACCGATCAAAAACAAATCCACCTGCCCCTCCCCCAGAATATCAAATGGTCGACCCCTAAGTCTATAGGATTTTTTTCTGCGACAAGTGCCTCAAACCATGTATTAAGATTTTTGGATAAAGGACCACAATAGGTAAAAGTCCAATTTAATATTAAATGTTTTAAGTTCTAAGACTACATTCATTCTGTGTCAGAAATCTATTCTGTTTTGACTAATTGATCACAATCCAAATTCAGAGCTGTATCAGGCTTTAATGTTGTGTCCATACTTGCCCCAACTGTTCAGGGTTCGGCCTCTGCTGTAGTATCAAGCTGCGCCCTGTGGAGCATCTGGTTTATTTGAAGGGAAGATGTTCCCGACCTGTTTATTAGTGGAATTGTGAATCAGGCCATTTCTCTTCTCAATTGTATTAATTAATGTATACTTTTCATGTTGGGACAGTTTCTCTCATTTTTGAAGGCTGTATGGTTGCCTATAATTGCTTTGTCATTTGAACATTTGTGGGTAGTTGTCTTATTGGCAATCTTATTACATATTTTAATTTTTATACGTATCCATCCTTCAGAAAAGTTGTTCCAAATGTAATGAATCCCCTCCAGGCTTGCCTTTATCTTCATTGGAACAATTTTTGGGATACGATTGCTTTCAAGCAATCTGTAGACTTATACTGGTGGCTCAGAGCATTGCCCTCACGTCAATCGTTTTATTCTAAACATTAAGGAACATCTCAGATTCTTATCATTGTCTTGCTTTAAAGGTAAAAACAAACAAAGGGATTGAACTTTAACGACTTTCCTATAATGTTCTTTTCATAATCTTCATGTTTGATAATTCCCTTGACTTATATGCGTGTTTTTAACAACACGGAAAATCAGAATTACGCAGTATTTATATTTAGTGTTTTTCTAAATTTAGAAACACGTTAGAGGGAATTCCCAGTTTGATAAAATGCGAGAGTTGTCTGAATTCCGATAAATCTATTTCTGTCATATAAGAACTGAAGTGGAGTTTTTCTTATATTTTACCTTTATGAAACTGATATTTGAGATTGTACTTCCATAAAGAAATACAGAACTATCTAGGTCGTTTAATAAACATTTAATATACGTTCTTGCTCCAGGTTTTTTTTGGAAATTATGCGCATGCGTATAGTTTTCTTGACTTTGAGGGGTTTTCGATTGAATGGTTGCTCTGGATTCCCCACTCAATTAATTAATTTTAAACTCATGGGATCTTTTCTATGTATGTCTGCTATTGAAGGTTATTATTGTTGCATAATTTTAAATCATATGCATCATTTAAATGAAAATAAATATAGTCCACATCGTAGAACACCCCTTCAGGCAAAATGGAGTCTTCCATATTATTGTTTCCAATTGTCTCCCTTCTGGAAGTAACTTCCGTGAATTCTGAATTAAAACAATACGTCGAGTATTAGCTCGTTCTGTAAATAAAGTGTATTATATTAAAAATGATCGAAATTTAAACCGATAAATGTGTACGGAAAGGAGTCATGATCACTGACCGAAAGGAAATTAAATATTTAAAGAGTTAGGAATGGGGTTCCTCCTAGAATTAACGTAGGAAAATAGGTGATAAGATACGAAGTGAAATACCTTCTCTCACTCTGAGTCTCAGTGACTGCTGTGGAAAGTAAACTTGGAATTGATAGTACAAAAATAAAACACAATAGGCCTAATCGCATTGTTCATACACTTTTATCCGGGATTGGCTATTTTGTAACTATTTTACATGTGCAGTTGAATTAGTTTTGAAAATAATATTATCCAGCTACATGTATACATGTACATGTGTCAACGAAACAACGGCAATCGTATCCGTCAGAGCAATCTGCTCTTTGATTTTTTTGGGGGGAGGGTTCCAAACCTGTTGTTTATAAGTTGCAAATCAGGCCATTACATTAATTGTTGCTTACTTAACATGTCTAGACTGTTTTTTTCTCACTTATTAAGGCTGTATGGTTGCCTATAATTACTTTGTTATTTTAACCTCTGGAAAGCTGTCTCATTGGAAATTATACCACATATATACAGATTTTTATATGGATTGTAGACCTGAAAAAGATTTTCAAAGTTGAATATGCTGCAAACTTCAAACAACCTACTACTTATTTACCATGCATGTCTATCATGAAACTTTTGATCAGAACTATATATAAGTGATTTCACCATTTCTTCATATGTGTACCACTATCAATCAACAGAACAAATGCAAATTATTTTTTTAATATTTGCATATGGTTTCCTTTAATTTCTCACATCTATTTTATTTGAATTTAGGGAAATAAGTATTATGTATATAAACAAATCTCATGTCGATATATAACATGTACAACAATCAAACATCAACCCACACCAAACTGGCTGTAGTTGAAAAACATCAAAAGGGAAAATACAGTGAAATCTGGAGAATTTATATCATCACATATACATGCATTTGAAATATATTTAAAATATTTTTTTCAAATTTTTTAGTTTTAGGTTCCACCTAGCTCCCATATTAGAAAACTGGGATTTAAATGCTAGTCTATTAGAGGGATATTTCCAGTGGCGAATCCAGAAATTTTCATAAGTGCGAGCCCACTGACTGCCTAAGAGAGGGCCCACTCTGATCATGCTCCAGTGGTCCTCTAAATAATCAACCATATTTTTCCAGACAGGGGGGGGGGGGGGGGGGGGGGCCCTCTTAATTCGCCTTTGATTTCATTGGTTGTAATTTTATTTTATCATGAATTAGATTTGAACAGGACTTGGGGAATGAAGGTAAAGACTGAATGTCAGTTTTAGTCTTATATATGTACTTTAATTTTAGTCTTTCATGTATTTATGTGTACATATATCACTGATTCAGTGGCGATGGTGAATAGCTATATATAGACACTGACAAGTCTTGGATAACATTTTATAGTTTTGAATGTTTCTTCATCAGTTTACTAAAATTAGGTGGAGGTATGTTTTTATTTCCAACAGAGGGCACTCATGCTCAACCTATATCAGTTTGTGCATGAAGCGATTGATAGTTGCCAGACACTGAATGATTATACCTCAAATTTGTGAAAGTTTTAACCTATGCATATATACTTTAAATACGATAAAAAAAAAAAACATGTCTTTTTCAGGACTTCTGATCCAACCATGTAGAATGGCATGTTATTGAGATATGGTTCTGGTTGATGGATGTTCACGAAGGACCTGTAGTACAAAGTATATCACTGGATTGAGCTCTCTGTCTAAGTGTATTATTAAAGTGCTTTGCTTTGAGCTCGGTTCATTGTTATGCAATTCATTCTTTGTGAAGTAAAGATTTTACAGACAACTCTCATGTACAAGGATGTCTCCATGTATTATCATTTCTATGTACAATGTAAGTAACAGGGAGATAAAAGCATTTTATTTTTTGTTTGAACCAAACATTATTTGTCCATTGACCAAATTTGTTTTGCTTTCACCAGCTTTGAAGGAGATATTATCAAAGAATTGATAGAAAACAGCACAGAAGCTTACTTTCTAGCTCATCAGGCCCAAGCATCATGTTAGGCATTGTCATTACTAAAATCCAATAAATTTCTTCTATTCTGAGGATCAATTCAACATTTTAAAGTGTTTTACTAATGATACTGACAAACCACCACAAAGATATACTGAGTGCCAATGAAAACGCAACACTTTTGTTTTTCAAAAAAGTCTGATAATTTTTATTTATTTTATATTAGAACTTTGTAAAGTTGGTTGAAAATGACTTTAAAGACAATTGTCGACAACTTTACGGTTGGGTGATTTTTGGAACAAATGCGAAGTAAGGGTTATTTTGAACGGACATAAACCGAGTTCACCGCTTTTCAATATACGCACCATTTTCATGATTTTCACGATTTTGTCATTTAAAGCTTGGCTAATGTCATGAATTTTCCCGCCCTTATTGTAAGGAAACTGCAATAAACATCTGAGAAAATGCCAGGACTTTCTGACAACCAGCAACATGCAGTTTCCGGCATGATCCAATGAAGCCTTTCACAGCATACAATTTCGAGAAGACTGTAGCCTCTACAATAACCCAAATCATCCACAAATTCAACAAAAATGGATCAGTTAATGATAAGCCACATCCTGGGGTTCAAAAAGCAAGAAACGCTCAGCAAAACCGATACATTTGGTCTTTAACATATCCGATATCGACTCTGATGGATGTCCAAAGGTCACGAGAGTTCAATGGTAGTCAAGGTAGATCCTCTGAAGCAATTTCAGTAAAGCACCATTTGCGCAGAAATTCAACAGTTAAAGAACACCACAGCCGACATCTTAATGGCCGTCTGGCGTAAACATCGAATTCTGTAGACCAAAAATCATTCATTATGTACCAAAAATCGTCAGTGGTGGTTACATAGACGTTTGGCACCCGCCTTGGCCAAAAGTCATGCGTTTCGCCAGATTTAGGTCCGATAGAGCAAATTTTGCATCAGATTTGACATGGTTTAGACGATGAAAACCACCACCAATATCAAAAAGTCAGCTTGAGTTTGCTTTGCGGGACAAGTGGAATAACATTCCTCGAGATCACATTAAACGTCCGGGATGATCAATTCCGCGGCGCTGTCGAGATTGCGCTGCACAACAGGGTTGTAACATTTTTTGTTAGGACTGTGATTTGATGATTCGACATTGGATGTTTCGTTTATCTATTGCGCCCGAAAGATGACAATGAAACATTTTTGTTTGATATCGATCTATTGGTAGAATTGTTAATTTTCAAGAACAATTCATTTTGAAAGATCATGATTTCTAATATAATTTTTTTTTTTGAAAAACCAAGTGTTGCGTTTTCATTGGCACTCAGTATATATAAATAGAACCATACAAAAAGTTAGCAAATACATATAAAAAAAGATGTGATATGATTGCCAATGAGACAATTCTCCACAACAGACCAAAATGACATAGAAATTAACAATTACAGGTCGCCACACACCCTTCAACAATGAGCAAAGCTAATGCAGCATAGTCGGCTATAAAAGGTCTCAAAATGACAATGTGAAACAATTCAAAGGAGAAAAATAACGCTTATTTATGTACAAAAAATAAAGAAAAAATGAATATGTAACGCATAAACAAACGACAACCACTGAATTACAGGCTCCTTATATCATGTTCTCAGATATCATCTCCCAATTTAAAAAAATCACGAAAAATTGAACCTATTATGTGTTGCTCTCCTAGCTATAAAATGTATCCAAAATCAAAGATGTGGAACATATTCTATCATAATCATTTGGTAACTAATGCAATTAGTGTCTCTTCCATGCCTGTCTTGAACATAAAAACTAAACTACATATAAAATAAACAATACTCCTAATGCTCCGGTTGGTTGTCATCGTGCAACACAGTTAATAACACATATAGGAAAATCATAGAACTACATTTATCATAAAACACTGTCAAACATTCAAACATACTATCCACACTCATCTGTGTCCACACTTGTATTATATATTATATATACTATAAGAAATTTTCACTAATAACTTTCTAAGGAAAATATGTTCAAAGATTTGCTTAGAGTTGAATAAAACATTTTTAACTATATAATTGTACTAATTCTCCACTTTCAAAAACTTTATTTTTATTTTTATCATAAAATCGTTCTCAACACACTTAAATTTTATATAAATATTGAAAAAAGAAAATATTATACTAGGTTCTCGTTTCTTTTAATTTATAAAGAAAATAAAGCA
The DNA here is from genome assembly GCF_965363235.1 of Mytilus galloprovincialis. Taxonomy (NCBI): domain Eukaryota; kingdom Metazoa; phylum Mollusca; class Bivalvia; order Mytilida; family Mytilidae; genus Mytilus; species Mytilus galloprovincialis. Next base: position 72,102,630 of record NC_134845.1, on the reverse strand, counting down.
TTTAACACCAAACTATCAGAATAAAAAAAATATGTTATTTATCATATGAAGCCAATCTGTAAAAAGTATCTGATGTATATCATGTATATTAAATATTGTTTCAAGCGCCATCTTTTGTGTATATTTGTGATGTATAAATGTGAAGTTAGTATGTGTATGCATTTTTTTTTTAAGTATTGTACTGCTTTGTTTTTCTATTGTCTGATTGAACATATTACTTAATGAGTAATGCTAATAATATTACAGTTTTATCTATGAATGTAAGGGGCATATTTTCAAGCAAGAAAAAAAGATTAGATATTTTTGATTGGGTAAGAGGTAAACATGCATCTATTGTTTGTTTTCAAGAGACTCACAGTAATGAGGATATCGAGAAACTTTGGCAAGATGAATGGGGTAATACATGTATTTTCAGTCACTGCAACAATAAAAGTGCAGGTGTTAGTGTGATGTTTAACAAGGGTCTAGATTTTAAGATTCTAAGATAGACCAGAAAGGTCGTTTTATTGTTTTAGACTTAGCATTATATGAACAAAGGCTAACCTTTGTCACTGTTTATGGATTTAATACTGATGAACCATCATTGTTTAGTGATATTTTACACAACATCTCTTGCTATACTAATACTAGCATCTTAATGTGTGGTGACTGGAATGTTGTACAAGATTTTCATATGGACACTTATAATATTCTGCACAATAGAAATTTGAACTCTCGTAATAAGATTGAAGAAATTTCACAAACTTTTGAACTTTTAGATCCATGGAGAACCTGTCATCCAGATGACAAAAAATTTACTTGGCGTCAAACCTCCCCTATCAAGCAGAGTCGATTAGATTATTTTTTAGTGAGTGAAGACTTATTTTCACTTATTAAAAATGCAAAAATTATACCTGGATACAAAACCGATCACTCAGCCATTGTTTTCACATTTTCTGCCAGTCTCGATAAAAGGGGTAAGGGATATTGGAAGTTTAATTCACAGTTGTTGAGAGATACTGGATATGTTGAAAAGGTAAAGATGTGTATTAAGGATACTGTTTCTGAGTTCTATCTTTCAGACAGTAGAGATGACCTATTTCATGTACAATTTTCTTGTAACGATAAATTTTTTCTTGAAGTACTGAAGATGAAAATCCGATCCTTGTCCATTACACACAGTATATCTAAATCAAAAGAAGAAAAAAGAGCTACTCTGAAACTTGAAGAAGATATACAAAATTTAGATATTATTATGAATACAGCCCCTACTGAAGCTGTACAGATCAATTTAAATGATAAAAAAGTGAAGTTGGAATCCATGAGAGAACAGAAGATAGAGGGTTTACTATTACGGTCCCGGGCAAACTGGCATGAAAATGGTGAAAAATGTTCCCAATACTTTTTAAAATAAGAAAAGAGAAATTTTATAAAGAAGACAATGGTTGAAATGATTGGGATCAGGGTAATCATATATCTGACCAATCCACGATTCTCTCAGAACAACATAACTTTTATAAAAAATTGTATTCAAAGAGAAAAATTGATTTTTCAAGTGAAAGCTTTTTTTCTCATGATGTTGCCCTCACACAGGAACAACATGACCTGTGTGAGGGTAACTTGACATATGAGGAATGTGCTATAGCATTGAGTAAGATGAAAAATGGGAAATCCCCAGGAAGCGATGGATTTACTGTCGAATTTTACAAATTCTTTTGAAGACATCTTGGACCATTTGTTTATCAATCATTATTCTATGGATATGAATCTGGACTTTTTTCAGATTTTCAATATCAAAGTGTCATAACTTGTATACCAAAAGAAGGAAAAGATAAGCGATATATTGGTAATTGGCGACCTATCAGCCTATTAAATACAGACATTAAGATAGCTTCTGCAGCTATAGCAAACAGAGTTAAGTCTGTATTACCGTTTATCATTAGTGACACTAAAAAGGGATTTATCAAGGGGAGATTCATTGGGGAGAATACTAGATTATTGTATGATTTGATGCATTATCTTGAATATCACAACATGAGCGCCTTACTTTTATTAGTTGATTTTGAAAAGGCATTTGACTCTGTTGACTGGGTATTTTTACAAAAAGCATTAAAAAGTTTTAATTTTGGTCCTCCGATGTGCAGATGGTTCGAGACTCTACAAAAGTGCTAAAAGTTGTGTAATCAACAATGGCAATTTGTCAAATTTTTTCAATCTTGAGAGAGGTTGCAGACAAGGTGACCAACTCTCCCCTTATTTGTTTGTTATTGGTGTAGAGTTATTATCGTTGAAACTTAAGTCAAACCCCAAAATTCACGGTATCCTCATTAATGAAAAACAAACACTTTTAAGTCAGTATGCAGATGATACTTTTCTAACTTTAGATGGTAGTGAGACATCACTACAAGAAAGCCTCAATTGTTTTGATTCTTTTTATATGTTATCTGGATTGAAAATGAACAAATCAAAGACAAGAGCTGTTTGGACTGGTAACAAAAAATATTCTGATCAAATATTGTGTCCTAATTACAATCTTATGTGGTCACACACAAACTTTAGACTTTTAGGCATAGATTTTTCGCTTGATTTAAAAAGTATTCTTGATATTAATTTTAGAAAAAAGATCAAAGAGGTTTCAGCTATACTAAAAAGCTGGCAACATAGAAAATTAACATTACTAGGTAAAATTACTGTAATTAAGACTCTGGCATTGCCGAGACTGATTCATTTGTTGACTGCCCTGCCAAATTTACCTCACTCACAATTAAATGAGCTGAGTGCTATGTTTTTTTAATTTCATTTGGAATGGTAAGACTGATAGAGTAAAGCGTAGTACTCTTATTGCAGATTTTTCACAGGGAGGATTAAATATGGTGCATTTGCAGTCTTTCTGTACATATCTTAAATTATCTTGGGTAAAGAGATTTTTATCAAATTCAGATGGTACTTGGCAGAATTTATTACTAGCAGAACTAAAACAGTTAGGTGGTGACAGAGTCTTTACATTACAAAAGGATAAGATTAAAGAAATTTCTAATCGCTTAAAAAATCCATTTTGGAAAGACATATTTGAATGTCTACACATGGCAAAGCCTTATACAAAGTTATGTGCTCCAGAAATTTTGTCATTGGATATTTTAAACTTTATACCAATATCTGAATACCCTGTTTATATGAAATGGAAGTTATATGGTATACAGTTTATAAGGGACATTGTAGATAGTCAAAGTAAATCACTACTAACATTCCAACAAGTAAGACAAAAACTTAATTTGGAAAATTGTGATTTGAACTTAGAAAATTTTGTTCCTTTTGATGCATTTTCTAAAAGGATCTTGGAAAATAAGAAGTTAAAATTTGTATACAGAGATCTTGTAGATAAAATATGCATACTCCCATATGAGAAATTTTTAAAATGGGAGGATGTAACAAATTCTGAAATCTCAGAATGGTCTAAGTATTTTTCTCTTTTGAAAAGATGTTGTAGGGATACATATTTAAAGAATTTTCAATATAAAATATTACATAGAATTATACCTACTAATACATTTTTATATAGAATTAAGCAAAAGGAAACAAGTCTATGTACCTTCTGTAATGAGGAAGAGGAAACAATAGAACATTTATTTTATGATTGTAATGTTACATACAATTTTTGGTTGTCATTTTTCCAGAAAATTAAATTATTTGATGAGCATTTCAGCATTAGTAAGACAGAAATTTTATCGGGATTTATTACTAAGAGTTTGTTTATAAATTTGTTAATAATTATAGCTAAAAACTACATCTTTAGATGTAAGTTAAGAAATATAGCTCCTAGTTTTATAGGACTTAAATTCAGAATAAAACAATACCAATCAAATGAATTTTATATTTCAAACAAAAATAATAGAGCAGCATCTTATGAAAGATTCTGGTCCCCACTACATACAATTTTTTCATGATTTATATTATCATTTATACTTTAAATTATACTATAGTGAGCAGTGGTATTTTGAATTTTTACTTTATATATAGACATGCATGCATACTAATGGTAAGAATGCAGCAACTGTGTGTAAGTAGTGAGAGAAAGTGTAAGTGTGAGTAGCTATATTCTTTTTTTTTCTTTAATAACTATATTCTTGTATTATGAAGATAAATTTAAAAAAAACAAAATGGATAGTCTTGTATATAACTTTCAATATTTACCCCAAAAACCATAGTCAGGTGGTGATTGTAGGGGTATTGTAAAATCCTGACTATTGAAAAACAAATAAAAGATAAAAAAAAAAATACCCCAATGATTGTTGTGGCCAAGTTTAGTTCAATTTGGCCCAGTAGTTTCAGAGGAGAAGATTTTTGTAAAAGATAACTAAGATTTATGAAAAATGGTTAAAAATTGACTATAAAGGGCAATAACTCCTAAAGGGGTCAACTGACCATTTCTGTCATGTTGACTTATTTTTAGGTCTTACTTTGCTGAACATTTTTGCTGTTTACAGTTTATCTCTACCTATAATAATATTCATGATAATAACCAAAAACAGCAAAATTTCCTTAAAATTTCCAATTCAGGGGCAGCAACCCAACAACGGGTTGTCCGATTCATCTGAAAATTTCAGGGCAGATAGATCTTGACCTAATAATCAATTTAACCTCGTCAGATTTGTTCTAAATGCTTCGGTTTTTGAGTTATAAGCCAAAAACTGCATTTGACCCCTATGTTCTATTTTTAGCAATGGCGACCATGTTTGTTGATAGATCAAAACTTCGAAAAAGTTTACAATTTATAAACTAGATACCCTAAGGAACATTCAGTTAAAGTTTGGAAGTATTTGGCCCAGTAGTTTCAGAGGAGAAGATTCTTGAAATAGTTTACGACGACAGACGACGGACGCCAAGTGATGGCATAAGCTGACTTGGCCCTTCGGGCCATGTGAGCTAAAAATGATTCTTAAGGTAGATAGGGTGTCTTCCTCCATCTTGGATTTGGAAATACCAGAAAACAAGGTCTAGATCTTTAATAGAATGGGCAAATTTTTAGAGAAGTAGATAATTCATGTGTAAGAAATTCCACTTCTACATAGAAAATGACATGTTTTATCATATTTATGATTGTATTTTACAAAAAACAGAAATGTTTTGTTTGAACAATTTTTTTCCAACTTTGCCACATAAGGGGAGGCAACTTAAATGAAAGGGCAGATAATTCAGATTAAGGTATTTTTACAATAGAATGTGTTAGGAATTTCTCTATTTTATTATGTAACAAGAAAACAGGTCCGGTGACCCCATTTTTTCTTTTTCTTAACTGAAAGCATACTATCAAAGCTATCTTCTCATATGTTATCTCAAAATTCTATGGTGTAGTTTACGCTTTATTGCAGAAAATTGGGGTTTCCATGCATAATCTATACAAAATTTAACAATTTTGAACACCGTGTAGCATGAAAAAAAGCCTGGTGACCCATTCTTTTTATTACTTTTTTTTAAAAAGCATAATATAAACTTCATTTTAGCAAATTATTAAAAAATTCTATGGATTATAATTTAGACACCCCATCTACCTTAAACACAAATCTTCAAATGTTTGGTATTTGTTCAAATATTTAGAATAATGCAATAAATCAGCAAAGGTTCTTCATATACATAGACAGTATAACCAATAAAATTTCACATCTGCCTACAAATTTACAGATTCGAGCAAATAACTAGACTGAATTTGTACTGCAATAGTACAATCCAAGATAGCGGTATTCCATGAATCTACCTTAAATTAGACAGCTATCTAGCAACACAGCAATTATTTATGTAATTAAATCATATCCTTTAATTGATAAATGAGAGTAGACTTCTGACCATCTTTTATAATCCTAGAGCAATATTTCCAAAGAAAATCTATAAAACATTTGATTCTTTTTTTTAAAAATATACTGGTACTTACCTTTGTTTTATCTGTATTAGACCACAAAGTCTTTTGCCAACACCATGAAAACATCTCACAGAAAGAACCTATAAAGGAATTTAAATGGATACATTATGTATTTTACAAATCCATTTCTAAGGCTAAGCGGAAATCCATTTCTGTCAATACAAAATTAACCAAATATCGTTCTGATTTCTTACAAGATCTACACATAAGTGTAACATCAACACCAGTTTGTAAAATAAATATTTAAGATGGAAAACATAAGATAAGTGAAAGGTCAATGATTTGAATTTCAACTTCACAAATATCATCTGCATATTTTATAGTTATCTCCCTTTGAATGAAGAAAACTTGCTGTTAATAGACCACTTTCGAGTTTGTCTGTCATCATAAAAACTTGTCAATTATGCACACCTTTCTGAGGCCATTTACCAGATAGAGGGAATTGCCTTTATCCTTGCACTATAAACGTTCATCAAGCGTCTTAGTGATCGTCATTGTGCAGATAAACTAGAAATAATACTTGTTCTGTAGGTACTTAATCACAATTCCCTAATGACAGCAATGCTGAAAGACAATTATGACAATTCAATTCGACGAATAATTCGTGCAAGTTTTCCAACCACTTGCTCAACTTTGGAACGAAACTGACGACGCCCCTAAACGCAAGAATGATGTTCACTAAAAGTTTTTGACGGAAATGCATTGAACTCAAAAGTTGTCAATTGACAATGATTGAGTTAGTTTTATTCCTACCTAAGGATTTACTTTTGCTATTTTAATAGAATCTTGTAATGTACATGTTATCCAAAATATTATACTGGTAAAATAATTCTCCAATGGTCTTTTGCATGCTGAAAATAAGTATACTTTTTGTTGTCTATAAATTTGCAATTTTTATCAAATATTTCTAGAAAATATATGAAGAAATTGATTAGCTTAAATACAGTTGTTTACTTATTTTGTTTGAGCTCAGACTTTGTTTAAGATTTATTTGACCATCTTCCATGGAGCTGCTTCCTGGCTGCCAATGTTACTGTCCTCATTTCTTTTGTCCATGTGTCATTAGAAATAAAGTTTTTTAAATAAATATGTCAGATGCACTTTTTTTAGATTGTCCATTCTTAACATACTGGAAGTGTTTTGACTAGACAAGGACCAATATTTAATTTTATATATCTACAGTATATATTTAAGTAAAATTGGTCCTTATGGAAAAAGGAAAGACAAACTTTTTAATTTCAAATTCATGTTAACATACAACTTCTAATCTTGCTGAAAATGGATAGAATCTTCATACATTTTAAACTATAAATATTTTTTTTCAAACTTACACAAAAAATATTCTGAATTAAATTCTTTATTGCTACAGTTATATTACACTTTAAATTCTGTATTGCTACAGTTATATTACACTATCATTTCTTGCAGCCACAGTGAAAGTTATCTGAAAAAGAAATATACATTCCTAAACTTATCTTTCAATCAAGACAATATATGCAAATATGCAAATAACTATGAGTCTTTGTTGGCAAAAAAGATGCAAAAAAAGTTGTTGTTTGCTTCTATAAATTATTTATTATTTTTTTAGTTTATGTCTTCATCATATCTCTGGCATCGGTTTTCTCATTTTCATTGTTTCACATTTTGTCATGTTGGGCCTTTAATAGCTTACTATACAGTATAGATTTTGATCATTGGTGAAGGCCTTAACGTGATCTTTAGTTGCTTAAATCCCTGCCATTTGGTCTCTGGTTGATAAATGTCTCATTGGTAATCATGCTACATCTCTTAATTCCTAAATAACAGAACAAATTGGGTAAACAAAAAAAATAATATAAATTTTTGACTTTCCTTATTTGTATCTTGATACTTCAAAATTATCTATACTTTATAACATGAAAAATCTACAGTGACTTACTATAAGTTGAAAAGTTCATTAATATATGTACTTATTCCTACCATAAAAGTCAGCTCTTTCTATTTCTAGCCTCAATCCTTACAGACTAACCTGAAATATAAAATGCCTCGTCATTAAAAATTGCTTAACAGGATCATTGTTAGTATCCTATATATATATAATTAATACAAATAGTCTGTACATGTGTAATAGATGTTAAGAACATGTGGATTAGAAAGCTATCCAGCAACCCAACAATTTTTTTTGCAATTACATCCCGTCCTAAAATTTACTTGTATAATGATACTGATAAATGAGTGTAGACTTCTGACCAGCTCTTATAAGCCTAGAGCAAAATTTTCCAAACAAATTTTATAAAAAAAAATTTTCTTCAAAATTGAAATAATATACAAAGCAAAAAGTGCAACGCATGTTTTAGCAAACATGCGTTTAACGCCTGTACCAAAACGGGTGTAAAATGCCTGTTTAATAACGGATGTAAAACGTAAGGTCTGAAAAACATGCGTTTTTAAAATGCCTGAAAATCACCCGTTTTACATATGTTTTATGTGTGTGTGTGCAGTATATTTTTTAATGTTTTCTTACATGCAAACACTTTTTGTGACAGACAGACAGACAGACAGACAGACAGACAGACAGACAGACTTTGTCTGATGGAGATAAAGTAATTGACTTTTTTTAAATGTTTGAAGATTAATTTACAACAGCAAAATCATAACTGAACATGTACTTACAAGGGAAAAATCCATGTATGGGTAACTTCGTGTGAATGTATATTATAAAACTACAAATCATATGACTGTCATACAAGTGAAACCTAAATGTCAATAATAATCTTAATCAACTAGTTTTCCATGTTTATGCATGTACCAAACAAAAAATAAAACAATGTTCCAAGAATATTAACATGATGCTCCATTCTTCTCGTAAAAACTACAATATGGTGCAATCTTGATGCGACCAATTAGTGTAAATTCATTCCAAATTTTAATAAGCTTAAAACAGGTAGAATTCAACTGTGTTTAAAAGGAATGTACAATGAGTAAGTATATAGCACCATAATATTATCATCATAATAAATCAATTATCTATATCAAAGTCAAAGGATAACGTTTTTAATCAGAGATTTTCTTGGTTTTGGGCATTTTCGTCATAACAACAGTTCGTTCCTGGACTATCATTAAAAGGAGAGGAGATGTCATAAAATTGCGTCACAAAGTGGTTAATACATTCTTTGTGTGACATATGAAGGACGCCATTTAACCATATCATTTTGTTATACATTACAATTAACACATTTATTAATTAGTCCTTTGTTGTCGATTGCTATAATATGCAATCACCTGATTATTGATTTTCTGTCAAAATCTTAGCGAGTTCAAGGTGAATTCAAAGTATTGTCTGATCAGATAAAGTCTGAGAAACACGAAAAAAGTAAATAAACAAAATGGAAGAAAATATTAAAATTGTATATATATATATTTCTTTCGCCAAATTCTTTCGCAAATGACGAATTCTAATCGCCACATTTATGATTTTTTCACAAATTGCGAAAAATGGCGATCGCCAGGGGAAACCCTGATTGTGTTATGTGTGATGTTTTCTTTGTCAGTATGTTTGCTGTTCTTTTTCCTTTTTAGTCATGTCAGATAAGTTTGAATGCCCTTTTGTTATCTTTCGCCTCTCTTTCACTGAGGTCAGAAAATAGTCAGTTCTATGAAAGTTTAGTATAAACTTATTTATTTATAGTGGATCTGGAAACAAGTTTTTCAACTTATATTATTCCCTTTCCACTTTGCGGATGCTAGTGCTGCCTTGTAGCGGCATTAGCCTGCTTTTTTTTCTTTCTAATTCTTCAATGGTGTCTTTTACATGCAAGAGATATGGCTCTCTGAACACAGGTCAGCCATTTATCGTTCCCTTCCGACGAACTATCATTGTTTCCTCAAGAACATACTTGCAAATGGTGTCAAGGGAGAGCAGAAAATTCAGGCCCTGATGTATATTCTATGATGTGTTAATTGATGCCATGTCTTTGAAGTGTGAATGTAGCAATGGTTGTGATCGGTCAATGAAGTTATTTTATGTAACATATATTTGGGAGGAGGAATGCATTCCTTGGTATACCAAATCAATGTTGTGTATTTTTACACTGTTTTGACCTGAGTATAAAGTAAAAAAAAGTTTTCCATAAATTTGAATTATGACATTTATGGAGAATTTATTTTACTGATTTTGCCCTTCACTACACCAGTACATCATTTGCTTGATTTGATCCATTTCATGTACTTTTCAATTCCAGTACTTTTACCTAGTTTGACATGGCAAAAATTTAAAATAAAATCAAAGCCAGGTTCTACTCAGCATTACAGTAAAAAAGCTTTTCTACATATTGCAGACATTAATCTTGATGAAGATTGGCAATAAATGCTCTACTATTCTTGCATTTTGTATGGTAAACAATGGGTATAGTGAATATTTTTTTCAGAATAGTAATCATGATTGTATGTAATATTCCTTTTTTTCTCCAAATGTAAAATGCTATCATGCCATATCAGTTTACCTGCATATTTTCATCCAAGTATCTCAATCCTTATGTATTAAATCTTTGTTTTGGGCTGTTACAGCATTTCCTTTGGTTAAGCTATAATTTTCTACATATGTTTCTACATTTAATGTTATAAGAGCATGCAGTATGACATCCTCACTCTGGGTTGTAAGAACAGGATGTTTATTCTGGTGTCGTTCGAGCATTGTGACACTGCCAGTCCTTCTCTTTGGTTCATTAGCCTTTGCCAAACCCCAAAATTTTTTTATCTGCTGCTGCTCACCAATATTTTGCACATTAATTGACCACTGTGTATCATCTCCACCGGAAATTGGGTACTAATGAAGCGGAGAGAAATAGAAAAAAAAGTAAACAAGTTAAGAATTCATTCAATTTAAAGCATTTCCACTCATTTGATGAGGGTGCCGCTTAAGAAATGATTTTCTGATATATAATTCTTTAAATTATTAGGCCGATAAGTACAAAATTAATACAAGATTTTGTGTAATACTCCAAAACTTGCCACTTAGTACCAGAAAATTTCGAGGTCGATCGTCCTCTGTTGCCCCATTCTCAAGATATTGAACTGTTTTTCATTATTTTTCCAGACACGTTTTTAGATTATTATAGTGTGGCATCATATTTACTGAAATTTGTTGTCAAAAACATGTTTTTTTAAAGAATATGGACAAAAACATTGTTTGTTTGTTGTACGGCGAATTGCAAAACAACAACTTTTGTCTGTACGGCGTCTTGCAACATATTATAATTTTAAGAGGAAATTAATCACTGTTGAGACAATATCAAGTGACGATATTTTGTTGATATCAAAGCTTTACAGGCTTACAAATATACAAAATGTCTTACTTATCAAATATTATTAAATATATGCCGTTAATTCAGTTCAGAAGGCCTCGTTGCGTACCGCTTTTCGATTTTGTACAAAGTTTTTTTTTCAACCATATTATCCTAAATACATTTATATATCGTTATACTACTAACGACTGTTGTCCTGTTTGTTGTTAGGTTAAAATTGTGTAAGTTCAATAAAATAAACCGTCCATTCATCTTTTCTTGGTGCTAGCTTTTTTTAGATAAAAACAGTGGAGATGTGGTATGATAGCAAATAAGATAACTATCCATCAGGATAAAATAAAGTGTATGCAAGCAATTATATGCTATCGTACGGCCTTCAACACCGAAAACTCGTACCTTATAGTCGGCTATAAAAAGTACCGACAGAAAAATGTGGAAGGACTCAACAAGAAAACTAACGGCCTAACTCATATACAGTGTAACAAAACAATTTATGAAAACAACAAATAAGACAGAGATGAAGAAACGACAACCACCGAACCACAGGATCGAGAATTCGGACAGACAAAATTAAGAAAATACTTTGTTTTGATCGAAAGTAAGGAGAAATTAACAAATTGTGAATTGCATTTCGAATTAATTTTTGTTGTCAGTTTCTTTCTGAAAATATATAATTTGCATACATCTTAAACGCTGTCAAGCAAATGGTATTTCTATCTAATGCATTTTATCAAATGCATAATTAGATTGGGGGGGGGGGGGTCTGTTAACATGTTAACAACACCTCGATTTTGTCAAAAACAGTTAACAACAAAGGAGTAGGTTCAGTAAGACCCCTTTTTGGCCCAAGAATTAAGCAGTTTTGCAAAATTGTGAAAATGTAATCTGTTCGCTATTTTTGGGAAAGTAGAATGCTTCTGCTACATAAATATGTGCTGTTTTTGATAATACAATGCACATATATCGTGTACTAGCATCATACAGTCATGCTAAATTACTGAAATCTTCACAATTATAGCATTTTAGTTAAATTTTAGACGGTTTCCGTCTTAAATGAAAGTGGCCGCATTCGTGTTCATTCATAATATTGAAATGTAAGTTGTATTTGATGATAATACATAACATATATACATGTAAAGGTTGAGGATGAACACTGATGCGGCCACTTTCATTTTTGACGAAAACCATCTGAAATGTGACGTTTTTTGACATATTTGATAAATTTTTCATATTTAAGCTTCAATCGGAGCGTTTTTAATGACTGAATCAGTTAAAATCTTTTACATAAACTAATCGAATCAATTGAAATAAACACTTAAGTGTTTAAAAAGTGTCCTAAATATCTCGTTAGATGAAACTGAAGTTTGGGGCCAAAATCGGCCCTTACCGGACCTTCTCCTTTTAAATGCTGATAAGAGTTAACAGCAACTGTAATTTACCTTTTTTTCCAAACGAACCAAAAGCAATGAAAAGGGGAAGTGCATATCTTCAATGTATTCAAAAGTTTGAAAACCACTGTACAAAGTCGCAGAAATGTCAAGCTCCATAAGGAATCTTTTATAAAGCTGACTAATTTTCAGAAGACACACGCAAGTACCATATTTTTTTATTGACACATGGACAGACAATTGAACGGATGGAAAATCAGACGGAGTGACTGACTCCAAGAAAAAGGACTATGTCATGAATAATCGAAAATGCTTCAAACAGCAAATGGGAGGCTTCTTCTGGTTATGTATATTGTTGAGTAAATGTTTTATGTCAATCAGTCGTAGCAAACTTGGGTTATCGTCATGACGTAGGAAAGTGTAACAAACAGATAGAATGAGTGAATACTATAGGGTGCGAACATTTTTTTTTTTATGGCGGGGGCTCTTATAAATTATGGTTACATCTCAGTCAGGGTATTCATACGACTCATTGCTTACATGATTTTATTAAAAGGAATTACGAAGGTTTACTGATTTTTATTTTAAATCATCAAAACCAGTGTATAAATCAGAAAGTAACATGTAAGGTGTCACAAATTAAAGCGCTCTTTCATCTCCAAGTCCCAATTAAGACATCTGAGCTGATATAAAAAAAAAGCCTTTGTCCATCTTTACATTTCTAAAGTCTTAGACTAGCAAATTTGACATCAATTTGAGAACCAAGTCCTCATTTGCGGCCTCTTCTACCAGGCCACACTGTTCAGTTATTTTACGAATTGCAAATTGAAAAGGTACTTTATTTTTCACAATTCCGTCCAAGTACTCTGGGTCAATATAACTTATCAAACATTCCATATACATCTGAATTATTTTCATCATAGGACTGACCAGGGTTTTAGCTGGATAAGAAGTGGCCTTTCCTTTAAACGTTTTGGATACATTACAAATAGAAGGCATATATAACTACATTGGTATAAAGAGGGGCATGAGATATCCCTAAACATGTTTAACACTGCCACATTTGTTGCACCTGCAAGACCCAACTTGAGTCCGTAACCTTTGCTACATTTGTATATAGTCTTGTATTTATTTCATTTTTTTTTTTGGTTCATTTATATGTTTCAAGTAACAAACATTGAACTTCTACCCCCTTTTTGTAGTTAAATGATTGCTCACTTAGGAGACAGCTTCAGGTATATCAATACACAGTTACAAGTTTAGTTTCGCATTATGGCCATGGTGAATTTTCTAAATATGAAAGTTTTTGTACAATTGAATAGATTTTTAGATAGTTGAATAATAATATAGCCTTCCTAGTGGGTTTATATGAACATTTAGATTGTTTTTAGAATATTTTATAAGCCATTTTTCAGTTTGAACGTCCATACGTTCCTATCTGTACCGCCATAGATTTAGAAATTTTGTATTGTTTTTCAACAAAGATTTGGCGCTCGATCTTTTCAATTCAATTTTATGGAAAAAACAGCAGAAATGCATATGATTTTTTTTACCTTTTGATAGATATATGTCTATGGTTTCAGGAAAGGTATCACTCTTATTGATTGAAAATTGAAATTTTCCTTTGGACCAAATTTTTTAGATCTTTGTGACATGTTCAACCCCCTATTTTGCAATATTTGGTATCAAATAAATGCTGATTGTTGCCATGGTTACACCAAAAAAAAGATTATATTTCACCATTATTACTATTGGAAATCAAATCTATGGACGATTCTCTTTCCATAAATATTTACATGCATAACTCAAATAGTAAGCCTTATTTATTAGGAAGGAAGGGAAAGAGGGTGTTTAAAAATTATGAGTGTCAATTCTAAGTTTTTTTCCTATCTGTGAATTGACACCCACCCTAGTGCATAATTTTCTCGTTGCGTTGGGTTGTTTCTTCTATTTGATCGGGCTTCTGTTTCTTTGACATTTTCCTCATTTCCATTCTCAATTTTATCAAGGCTTTACTATACTCAAAGATTTTTTAAAGACATGTACAGTTACATATATGCTGAATATGTCACTCCTTTGCGGAAGCAACGTAAAACTAGAGGCTCTAAAGAGCCTGTGTCGCTCACCTTGGTCTATGTGCATATTAAACAAAGGACACAAATGGATTCATGACAAAATTCTATTTTGGTGATGGTGATGTGTTTGAAGTTCTTACTTTACTGAACGATTTTGCTTCTTACAATTATATCTATAATGAACTTTGCCCATTAGTAACAGAGAACTATATTTGGTAAAAATTTACATAAATTTACCAAATTAATGAAAATTGTTAAAAATTGACTATAAAGGACAATAACTCCTTAAGGGGTCAATTGACCATTTAGGTCATGTTGACTTATTTGTAGATCTTACTTTGCTGAACATTATTGCTGTTTACAGTTTATCGCTATCTATGATAGTATTCAAGATAACCAAAAACGGCAAAATTTCTTTAAAAATTACCAATTGGAGGGCAGCAACCCAACAACCAATTGTCCAATTCATCTGAAAAATTCAGGGCAGATAGATATTGACTTGATTAACAATTTAACTTCTTGTCAGATTTGCTCTAGATGCTTTGGTTTCATAGTTATAAGCCAAAAACTGCATTTTACCCCTATGTTCTATTTTTAGCCGTGGCGGCCATCTTGGTTGAATGGCCAGGTCATCGGACACATTTTTCAAACTGGATACCCCAAAGATGATTGTGGCCTAGTAGTTTCAGTGGAGATTTTGTAAAAGATTACTTAGATTTATGAAAAATGGTTAAAGATTGACTATAAAGGGCAATAACTCCTAAACGGGTCAACTGACCATTTTGGTCATGTTGACTTATTTGTAGATCTTACTTTGCTGAACATTATTGCTGTTTACAATTTATCTCTATCTATAATAATATTCAAGATAATAACCAAAAACAGCAAAATTTCCTCAAAATTACCAATTCAGGGGCAGCAACCCAACAACCGATTGACCGATTCATCTGAAAATTTCAGGGCAGATAGATCTTGACCTGATAAACATTTTTATCCCGTCAGATTTCCTCAAAATGCTTTGGTTTTTGAGTTATAAGCCAAAAACTGCATTTTACCCCTTTGTTCTATTTTTAGCCGTGGCGGCCATCTTGGTTGGTTGACCAGGTCACGCCACACATTTTTTTAAACTAGCTACCCCAAAGATGATTGTGGCCAAGTTTGGATTAATTTGGCCCAGTAGTTTCAGAGGAGAAGATTTTTGTAAAAGATTACTTTAATTAACGAAAAATGGTTAAAAATTGACTATAAAGGGCAATAACTCCTAAACGGGTCAACTGACCATTTTGGTCATGTTGACTTATTTGTAGATCTTACTTTGCTGAACATTATTGCTGTTTACAGTTTATCTCTATCTATAATAATATTCAAGATAATAACCAAAAACAGCAAAATTTCCTCAAAATTACCAATTCAGGGGCAGCAACCCAACAACCGATTGACCGATTCATCTGAAAATTTCAGGGCAGATAGATCTTGACCTGATAAACATATTTACCCCATGTCAGATTTGCTCTAAATGCTTTGGTTTTTTAGTTATAAGCCAAAAACTGCATTTTACCCCTATGTTCTATTTTTAGCCGTGGCGGCCATCTTGGTTGGTTGACCGGGTCACGCCACACATTTTTTAAACTAGATACCCCAATGATGATTGTGGCCAAGTTTGGTTTGATTTGGGCCAGTAGTTTCAGAGGAGAAGATTTTTGTAAAAGTTAACGACGACGGACGACGACGACGGACGCCGGACGCCAAGTGATGAGAAAAGCTCACTTGGCCCTTTGGGCCAGGTGAGCTAAAAAGAGATGGACAGCAAATTTTAATGTGATTCTGAAATAACAGTTAAGATCAGTTAACAGAGAAAATAATGTCAAAAACAGTGAACACTTTAAGTATTAAGTAACAGATAACAGGAATCTCAATTTCAAATAAACAGTTAACAACATTACAAATTTTAACAAAACAGATTACAGACAGTGGGTCGAAAACAGTTAACAGTTTTTAAAATTTATCAGTCAAATAAAAGTTTTAAACAAATTAAAACCTTGAAAAGGACAAAAACAGTTTAACATAAAAGGGTACCCCCCCCCCCTCCCCCCCCACCTTAGATATTTGAACTTAATACTTTATTTTCTTTGAAAGGACGGTAAATAACTGTTCTAAAATTAGCAAGTTGCCATACAGTAAATTTGTCAACACAAGCAAGTTGCCGTACCCTAGACTTTATTTTTTATGGTCTATATTCTTTAAAATACACCTTTTTGACAACAAATTTCAGTAAATATGATGCCACACTATAATAATCTAAAAACGTGTCTGGAAAAATAATGAAAAACAGTTCAATATCTTGAGAATGGGGCGACAACTTGGTACATATGTTTTTTCTATGTTGTGATGTTATGCTATTGTTTCAGAAAACAGGAGAAAAAAGGAGAAGGTTTGGTACCATTAAAACGTTTAATCCTGCTGCAAAGGTTTGCACCTGTCCTAAGTCAGGAATCTGATGTACAGTAGTTGTCGTTCGTTCATGTAATAATAAATTTATACATGTTTCTCGTTTCTCGTTTTTTATATAGAACAATTGTAAGTGATAAATTTGTCCTGGTAAAATATGTCTGGGCGGACAAATATTACTAGTATAAAAAGTCCATGGTTTACAGAATTAACTAGTATATTTAGTCCAATGTTAGTAATCTATGTCCCCAGACTATTTTACCTAGGAAATCATGTCCTATAAAATCCTATAATAAATTCAATTACATATAAACAATGGAAATTTAAATTTTATGTTTTTATATTGAGAGTTGCATGTTTATATTTTTGATAAAATTAATGTCCCAAGATTATTTTTCCTAGGAAATCATGTCCATGTCCTTAATATCCCTAGATAAAAATGTCCTTGTTCTTAATTCTAAAAGATGGATATAAATATTACGTTTTAATGTTGTTATAGATCGGCGTATCATTTTTTTTTTAATAAATTGTATGTCCCCAGACAAATTTTCCCAGGATATCATGTCCATGTCATTAAAATTCCTAGGTAATAATGTCCATGTCCTTTATTTTAAATTTTTTTTTAAAAACAATGGAAACTCAATATTCATGTTTTAGTATTGTTAAAAGAGTTGAGCATTAATATTTTTAAAATAGCATTCATTTCTCCAGACTATTTTTCCTAGTAAATCATGTCCATGTCATTAATATTCCTAGGTAAAAATGTCCATCCCCTTTATTTTAAAAGGTAAATCTAACTGTTATGTTTTAATATTGTTTTCAGTTGTGTATCAATATTTTAGTTAAATGTATGTCCCAGATTAAATTTTATAAGGATATCATGTCCATGTCTTAAACATATCTAGCTTATAACGTACATGTCCTTTCTTTTAATAAGGGAAAAAATGAAATTTTCCGATCTTAACTAAGATTTTTTTTCCTTTTTTTTCATTTTGAATGATTTTTGAAATTTAAGGAAAACTAACAGAAAAATAAGTCTTGGGACAAATTTTCTTAGGAAAATAAGTGCCAGACATATTTTACTAGCTATGGACTTCTTTTCCTATGAATATTTGTCCTGGGACTTCTTTTCCTAGTAAAATCATGGACATGGACTTGATTAACTAGGAAAAAATGTCTGGCGGACAAATTTTACTACCGGACCATATTTACTGTTACATTAGACCGTTGGTTTGCCCTTTTGAATGGTTTATACTAGTAATTTTGGGGCCCTTTATAGCTTGTTGTTCGGTGTGAGCCAAGGCTCCGTGTTGAAGGCCATACATTGACCTATAATGGTTTACTTTTATAAATTGTTATTTGGATGGAGAGTTGTCTCATTGGCACTCACACCACATCTTCCTATATCTATGAAATACAATATATTGCAGTTTTATACATATGCATTCAATTAACATGTATAATTATACCAACCAGCCTTTAGAGGCTTGTGATGCACTGTCATTTATATACGAAAAATTATATGAATAAATTTCAAATCCATTAATCCAAAAAATAAGTGCCAGACATAGTTAAATGTATGTCCCAGATTAAATTTTATAAGGATATCATGTCCATGTCTTAAACATATCTAGCTTATAACGTACATGTCCTTTCTTTTAATAAGGGAAAAAATGAAATTTTCCGATCCTAACTAAGATTTTTTTTCCTTTTTTTTCATTTTGAATGATTTTTGAAATTTAAGGAAAACTAACAGAAAAATAAGTCTTGGGACAAATTTTCTTAGGAAAATAAGTGCCAGACATATTTTACTAGCTATGGACTTCTTTTCCTATGAATATTTGTCCTGGGACTTCTTTTCCTAGTAAAATCATGGACATGGACTTGATTAACTAGGAAAAAATGTCTGGCGGACAAATTTTACTACCGGACCATATTTACTGTTACATTAGACCGTTGGTTTGCCCTTTTGAATGGTTTACACCAGTAATTTTGGGGCCCTTTATAGCTTGTTGTTCGGTGTGAGCCAAGGCTCCGTGTTGAAGGCCATACATTGACCTATAATGGTTTACTTTTATAAATTGTTATTTGGATGGAGAGTTGTCTCATTGGCACTCACACCACATCTTCCTATATCTATGAAATACAATATATTGCAGTTTTATACATATGCATTCAATTAACATGTATAATTATACCAACCAGCCTTTAGAGGCTTGTGATGCACTGTCATTTATATACGAAAAATTATATGAATAAATTTCAAATCCATTAATCAATTTTATATCTGAGGCTTAATTCTTGTAAGATACAATGTAGTTTCAATTGTATATATTTCATTTATTTCAAAGTCAATTTATACTCTCTTCAAATTAAAAAAAATAAGTATATTTAGAACAAGTATATATATTTGTTTAGGGGCCAACTTAAGGACGTCTCCAGGTACGGGAATTTCTCGTTGCATTGAATACCTATTGGTGACCTTCTGCTGTTATCTGTTCTATGGTCGGGTTGTTGTCTCTTTGACACAAATTTCCCCATTTCCATTCTCAATTTTATATTATATATATTACCATGTATCCTGCTCTTCAAAAAATCCACCAGATAAAACATGCCTTCATTTATAGTTCTTTGCAAACTTAATACTGGTGTCCCTGCTCCTTTTGATTCTGCAGAAACAGCAAATTTCTAATTGTTGCATGGTTCTTTTTGAAAGAATCCTCATCGTATCCTGTAGGAGGGCCATGTCTTGAAATATCCTCAATCTGTAAGTTTCAAATACATATAACACATATTAAACCTAATTTATAGTACTTTTATAGTGTTATTGAACTTGTTGAAAACAAAATCCTCCTTGCAAATCTGATAATTGTAAAAAAAATCATAAATGAGCTGATAGTCAAATACAAAAGACTATTTAAGAAAATAAAACTATTTTCACCATTACTTCATTTTGTCTGGTTCAGTAATAAAGTCAATCTTTCAAGTAACATTTCATTTCATATAATTCTATTGAAACACCTAACAGTTGATATTTTTATGTCATGAGAGTTAACATCTCATTGGTAATTATAACATGTATAACACATCTTCTTATTTTTAAATTTATAATAAATGTTGGTATATATAACAGATAAATTCTTTGCAATGATGACATGTATAGATATCTTCAAGGATGTATGATATAAAACAATTACGATTAATTGTATTACACATACATTTTACTGTATTTACTTGTTATCCTTAACTAGAGGCTCTAAAGAGCCTGTGTCGCTCACCTTAGTCTATGTGCATATTAAAAAAAGGACACAGATGGATTCATGATAAAATTGTGTTTTGGTGATGGTGATGTGTTCATAAATATTGGCCCACCCCTGTGACGCCATATTACTTTACTGAACACTCTTGCTGTTAACAATATATCTATCTATAATGCACTTTGCCCAGTTGTTACAGAGAAAAACATTTTGTAAAAATTTACCAAAATTTACCAAATTTATGAAAATTGTTAAAAATTGACTATAAAGGGCAATAACTCCTTAAGGGGTCAATTGACCATTTTGCCCCTCTGACTTATTTGTAGGTCTTACTTTGCTGTACATAATTGCTGTTTACAGTTTATCTCTATCTATATTAATATTGGAGATAATAACCAACTAGAGGCTCTAAAGAGCCTGTGTCGCTCACCTTGGTCTATGTGCATATTAAACAAAGGACACAAATGGATTCATGACAAAATTGTATTTTGGTGATGGTGATGTGTTTGAAGTTCTTACTTTACTGAACGATTTTGCTTCTTACAATTATATCTATAATGAACTTTGCCCATTAGTAACAGAGAACTATATTTGGTAAAAATTTACATAAATTTACCAAATTAATGAAAATTGTTAAAAATTGACTATAAAGGGCAATAACTCCTTAAGGGGTCAATTGACCATTTAGGTCATGTTGACTTATTTGTAGATCTTACTTTGCTGAACATTATTGCTGTTTACAGTTTATCGCTATCTATAATAGTATTCAAGATAACCAAAAACGGCAAAATTTCTTTAAAAATTACCAATTGGAGGGCAGCAACCCAACAACCAGTTGTCCAATTCATCTGAAAAATTCAGGGCAGATAGATATTGACTTGATTAACAATTTAACTTCTTGTCAGATTTGCTCTAGATGCTTTGGTTTCATAGTTATAAGCCAAAAACTGCATTTTACCCCTATGTTCTATTTTTAGCCGTGGCGGCCATCTTGGTTGAATGGCCAGGTCATCGGACACATTTTTCAAACTAGATACCCCAAAGATGATTGTGGCCTAGTAGTTTCAGTGGAGATTTTGTAAAAGATTACTTAGATTTATGAAAAATGGTTAAAGATTGACTATAAAGGGCAATAACTCCTAAAGGGGTCAACTGACCATTTTGGTCATGTTGACTTATTTGTAGATCTTACTTTGCTGAACATTATTGCTGTTTACAATTTATCTCTATCTATAATAATATTCAAGATAATAACCAAAAACAGCAAAATTTCCTCAAAATTACCAATTCAGGGGCAGCAACCCAACAACCGATTGACCGATTCATCTGAAAATTTCAGGGCAGATAGATCTTGACCTGATAAACATTTTTATCCCCATGTCAGATTTTCTCAAAATGCTTTGGTTTTTGAGTTATAAGCCAAAAACTGCATTTTACCCCTATGTTCTATTTTTAGCGGTGGCGGCCATCTTGGTTGGTTGACCAGGTCACGCCACACATTTTTTAAACTAGATACCCCAAAGATGATTGTGGCCAAGTTTGGATTAATTTGGCCCAGTAGTTTCAGAGGAGAAGATTTTTGTAAAAGATTACTTTAATTTACGAAAAATGGTTAAAAATTGACTATAAAGGGCAATAACTCCTAAACGGGTCAACTGACCATTTTGGTCATGTTGACTTATTTGTAGATCTTACTTTGCTGAACATTATTGCTGTTTACAGTTTATCTCTATCTATAATAATATTCAAGATAATAACCAAAAACAGCAAAATTTCCTCAAAATTACCAATTCAGGGGCAGCAACCCAACAACCGATTGACCGATTCATCTGAAAATTTCAGGGCAGATAGATCTTGACCTGATAAACATTTTTATCCCATGTCAGATTTCCTCAAAATGCTTTGGTTTTTGAGTTATAAGCCAAAAACTGCATTTTACCCCTTTGTTCTATTTTTAGCCGTGGCAGCCATCTTGGTTGGTTGACCAGGTCACGCCACACATTTTTTAAACTAGATACCCCAAAGATGATTGTGGCCAAGTTTGGATTAATTTGGCCCAGTATTTTCAGAGGAGAAGATTTTTGTAAAAGATTACTTTAATTAACGAAAAATGGTTAAAAATTGACTATAAAGGGCAATAACTCCTAAACGGGTCAACTGACCATTTTGGTCATGTTGACTTATTTGTAGATCTTACTTTGCTGAACATTATTGCTGTTTACAGTTGATCTCTATCTATAATAATATTCAAGATAATAACCAAAAACAGCAAAATTTCCTCAAAATTACCAATTCAGGGGCAGCAACCCAACAACCAATTGACCGATTCATCTGAAAATTTCAGGGCAGATAGATCTTGACCTGATAAACATTTTTACCCCATGTCAGATTTGCTCTAAATGCTTTGGTTTTTGAGTTATAAGCCAAAAACTGCATTTTACCCCTATGTTCTATTTTTAGCCGTGGCGGCCATCTTGGTTGGTTGACCGGGTCAAGCCACACATTTTTTAAACTAGATACCCCAATGATGATTGTGGCCAAGTTTGGTTTGATTTGGCCCAGTAGTTTCAGAGGAGAAGATTTTTGTAAAAGTTAACGACGACGGACGACGGACGACGACGGACGACGGACGACGACGACGGACGCCGGACGCAAAGTGATGGGAATAGCTCACTTGGCCCTTCGGGCCAGGTGAGCTTAAAACAGACAAAGGAGAAGGGGCTATAAGGGGCAAAATTGGCCCCACTTCAGAATCTATTGATATTTCTTTCAACTGATCTCTATGATATGGAGCTTATAAAACACAAAAAATTTTATAGTTATCTCTTGCGGTTTTCTTGTTATGACGTCGTAAAAATGGTAGGCCGACTAAGCTTAAATATCAGATTTTTACGTATTTTATCCTTTTTTTATGTATTGTGTACATTTTACAATAGATTACACCTTAAATAATCAACGTGAATACATTATTACTAGTGAACCATTGTATTAATACAATGAAGAACAAAACTAATCTAAAGTTTAACTATTTAATATCAATAAAATAGTTGCTATGGTAACAACTAGTTAACATTCGTTCTATGTATGATCAAATTATAGAAATTTTTCACCAGAGAAAATCTACAGTTAAAACGAAGATGTGGTATGATTGCCATTGAGAACAATGTCCACAAGAGACCAAAATAACACAGACATTAACAACTATAGGTCACCAAACGGCCTCCAACAATGAGCAAAGTCCATACCGCATAGTCAGTTATAAAAGGCCCCGACAATGTAAAACAATTAAACGAGAAAACTAACCGCCTTATTTATTTTTCTTTTAACTTGAATATCCAAAAATGCGTTTGTGTGTACTTTAATGTATTAAGCTGATAAAAACACAAGAAGGTGGGACATATTATGTACTAGTATACATATAATATATGAATATAGATCGCAATTTCATAAACTATACATTTCAACAATTACCAGCTTAACCTTAATAAAACTGAAATATTGTTAGCACATCTTTTTAATTTTTTGTTGTTAAAGTGTCTTTACAATATCATGATAATGTGATTTTAAACGACAAATGTAAAAAATTACGAAACGATGAAAAACAATTGGATTTGATGGGACTCGAACGTACACCCCCATACCCAATGCGCAGCGTGTAGGCGTTTTGAACCACATTGACACAACAATTATTTGAAGTTAATAACTTATATTGATCATTTTGATTCATAAACAGTAGGAACCTTTTTTTTCATTTCTTTACTTCTTATTCAACTAAATTGTTTATATCAATGATATGGCCATTTCATCATTGTTGGTTATATCATGGTCCAAATTATTTTTGTTTTACCAAACAGACGTTAATAGTGCAAAATGGAAACTGAAGTTTCAAAGTCGTTTGGGGCGTGTTGTATTGGTCTCTTCTGCACATCTCCAGAATGTCTTCTGGTGAAGAGTAAAATAAAAAAAAAAATTTGACGTCGAATATAGCAGATTTTTGTTATGTTGGATGACATAAATTAAGTTTTTGATAACTTTTTTTTTTTTTTTTTTTTAGAAAATTAAGATACGTCCCGTAGACATGCATGACTGTAAAAGTGTGCTCTGTTTGTTACAATTTTCTTTGTGCTTTCCTATATCTCAATTTTTCTAAACAAACCAGGCTTAATCTCCCGCTATTTGATTTTTAAGAATAATCTTAAACTGCACGAAAAATCGTCAATGTTTGTCTGGAATATGACTGATCAAAAAGTACATCTCAATCTATACATTTTTTTAACAAGTAACCGAACTGGAATTTTTTGTATAAAGCTAAGATATCTGGAATTAAGTTCTAAATATCGTTTTTCTATGGTGCACCTTGAAGAACATCTTCTGGTCCTAACTATTATTTCTAATAAACGTAATTAAAGACAACAACACCCATCAATTACCGCATGGTGATTAATTTATTGTGGTCGACATGTTTCGCCAACAAGCGTGGCGTCTTCAGGACAATATTATACATGAAATCAAACAGTGAAGTACAAATTTTGCGGTTGTGCGGTTTGCCTTAACAACAGAGGTTGTTATGACGATGTTATAGATATAAATAGAAAGTGAAAGTGAAAGTAAAATAAGAATCTAGTATAGTTCAAAGAGAAAGTTAGTCAATAAAGTTATTAACGATGTGGTTATCTCCTATTCTTGCACGTCTGTGTAGTGGTCCTCATAGAAGTTTCTAGTGGTAATAATGTAGAAATGATGGAAGTAGCTCATAAAATGTCAGTTCATTTCCAAATTGGACAACACCCCATTGGCCATCCCGTACCAATTCAACTGGCTTCGCTCCGATGGAGGTACTGCTTCCATTGAGTTAGTAAAGGGTGAAGTGTGTGATCGCCGCAATTTTGGGAATTGTAAATCTTGGTAGATGTGTTCATAAAAATTAACTTTGCTAATAAAATGTCCGTGGATGAAGCTTTTCTTTATAAATATGGTTTGTGGTTTATGTGGTTCATCTTGGTTCTGGTTCCTTCCTTTTTTCCCTAAGTAAAATGCCTGGTATTCCGAATTTCTTTGACTTTGTGTACTTATGTATGGTATGTAAATATTCAGTGATGGACTTCTTCTTCTTTGTATGTTTCTGTGGTTGCTTCTGTTTCCAAATCTCTCCTTATTTTTTCTCTGTATCTGATAATTTTCGGCAACGGATCGAGAACTCTTTAAATGGTCCGGTATTTCGTTCATGCTGTGTGGTTGTTAGGTACAACGCTAGTTTGGCAAAGGTGGATCCTCTCGGATGCAGGGGTTCACAGTAAAAAAGTAAACTTCAACTTAAAAATGGTGAACCAACACCTGAAGTGGTTATCGTGCGGTTGGGTAATAGCGGGTGGATACCACGCGGTATTCACAGTTGTCTTTCACTATAAAAGCAAATAAACGTAATTAAAGACAACAACACCCATCAATTACCGCATGGTGATTAATTTATTGTTTCTGATGCACAATTCTGATGGTCAAAACCTTCAGACTACCATTTTTCAACAACCTTCATTGTATATGGATCTATATGTAAGTATACAAGGTATACCAGACGCTTCTTAATAAATAAATCAGTTGGCCTGAGAATATAGTTCTTTCGTAGTGTATTTCTTTTAGACAATAAATTCAAATTAAAAAAATCACACCTGCTCTTTCTCAAAAAGATTTTTACAGTGTAGTTTACTACCAGTGAGACAAATAATATCAAAGTTATAGAAACTTCTACCAGCTCTAACTCAAAATATTAACAATTCTGTGTTAAGGGGGTGTAAAATTCAGTTTGACAGCTTCAGACGTGATAAAAATTTGATTTTTGAACTGGACCAAATCACTACTTAACATAAAGATTCAGCACCCAATTTTTTTTAACATGTAAATACATCCCCCTCCTTAATATTTCATGCATTTAATATCAAGAAATAAATTGGGAAAGTGTATCAAATAAAGCATGCAAGATATACACTGTTTACACTAGGGACTATACACAACGAAAACAAAAGGACAATAACTGTGTCCTTGGACCAGTTTGTTGTGTACTGATTGATACTTCATTCTGGGAGAACAAGATTTATCTCAGTACTAGTTGCAATTAGTTTTGAACACACTACCAGTAATTGCAAATACTCTTAATTCAATACTCTATTGTCTTATTTCTAGTTTGCTGGGTTTTTTTGTGTTTGTCTAGACCGATATTTTGAGTTAATCTAATTGCAACTGATTTGTGCAGGTAGTTTTTATATTGTACTGCTACACTACTGTTTCAGTTTCGCGGAGGGTTGAGCGCTCACAAACATGCTGTTGTGCTGTTAAACCACTGTACTAGGTTAGGCGATGGTTGGGATCCGCGGCTTACATGCTTATTCCCACCAAATTATGTATGTAAAACACTATATGCTTGTCCCAAGTCAGGGGCCTGTAAGTCAGTGGTTATTGTTTGTTGCTGTGTAACTTACTTGTTTTTCGTTCATTATTTTGTACATTAATTAGGCTGTTAGTTTTCTTCTAGTGATTTCGGGGCCTTTTATAGCTGAGTATGTGAAATGTTGTCTCTTACACACATTCCCCATGTCCTTTCTCAATTCTATTATGTTTATTGTTGAAGAGCATATGGTGATATATGGCTGTTAATTTCTGCGTCATTTAGTCTCTCGTGAGAAAGTGTCTCATTAGCAATCATACCACATCTTCGTTTTAATATCAACCCCTGCCATATTCTTTATGAACCTGTCCCAAGTCAGGAGCCTGCAGTTTAGTGGTTGTCGTTGGTTCATGTCTCAAGTCATTTTACAAAGAGCTGTGGTGTAGTGGTTAGTGCATCGAACTACTAACACAAAGGTTCCTGGTTCGATTCCTGTCTGGGATGAAAATTTCAGGGACTTAATTTTCGGCTCTCCCTTGACACCATTTGCGAGTATGGTCTTGAGGAAACGATAATAGTCCGTCGGACGGGGAAGATAAATGGCTGACCCGTGTTAAGAGAGAGCCATATCTCTTGCACGTTAAATACACCCTTGTAGATTTCGAAAAAGAGCAGGCTAATGCCGCTACAAGGCAGCACTCGCACCCGCAAAGTAGAAAGAGATTAATATAAGTTGCAAAAACTTGTTTCCCAATCCACTATAAATAAATATGTTTAAACTAAACTCATTTTAGATATTTTTTAAATTGATTTGTTATGTATAATTAAACTGTTAGTTTATTCGTTTAAATAGTTTCACACTTTTCATGGACTTTTATAAACGGCTTAACAGTATCAGATTTTGTCATTATTGAAGGCCTTACGGTTGCCTGTAATTGCTTACATCCACTTCATATTTGAACTCCGGTGGATAGTTGCCATATAATCAATATTCACACATCTCTTCGTTTTTATATTTTATATATATATATATATATATATATATATATATATATCTGACGTTTAATCTCGTGTTTCCTGAATAATATGCATGGAATATGTGTCACTGTGTGTTTAAAAAATAGCATCAATTTAAAGTTGTGTTAAATAAGAGAAAACCATCTGATATTTAATAACTTCGGTTGGGGTGGGGACAGGAGTATTTCGTATATGAATACGGTTGCCTGCTAAGAGTTGAAAAATAGGCATGTTTAGCGACATATTAAAATGATCAATAATGCCCTCTTTCTTTCTTCAGACCTCATCTAATGATTTAAACTGACCACTAGCCAAATCATGAGTGTTGAAAGTAGAGTTTATCACCAATAAATCAAAATCCCTTCCCTAGAATTTCAAATAGTTGGCCCTTAACTGTTATTGTCCGTGTAGTTCTTATATTCATCTAGCTTATCATCCTACAGAGATGTCCTACTAAGGCTGTCGTACCATAAAAACATGTATAACACAGATCACATTCTAATATATCTACATTCATAATAACATTGAGAAAGGAAAAGGGGAATGTGTCAAAGCGACAACAACCCGACCATAGAGCTGACAACAGCCGAAGGCTCATAATCTAGTATAATATAAAGCATAAACCTTAAGCACGGGAGGCACTCTATTTATTATTGTCATTTCCACTAAACAATGCCATTTTTGTTTTGTACCTCTGCCGTCTAAACCACCTATTTAAAAGGAAGAGGTAGATGAGAGCCAGAAGATCTTCCCAATGCAAAACAAACAAAAAACCAACAGAAATGGACCTCTTCTGGCTCACTACCAAAGAACCAAAAAAAACACTCCCCTGCTGTGCTGTGGATTTTTTTACGTGTTAAGTTATAATATATTAAAAGTTCTTTTAATTCTGTCTGTTAATATCAAGTATTTAACGAATGATACACTGATTTCTATTCCGCTATAAAAAGCTTCTTCACAACAGAAACCAGTAAAATTCTGTGTGTCAGTTACGTAATCAGTCACAATAAATAATATAGACGACAAGGGCTAGGCTGTACTTGAAAGGCTATGTTTACTTTAATATGAAGAAAAACACTTTATAATTTTCATTTTCTATAATGAAACTTTATTATTATCAACCATTGACAAATAATATGTTAAAAAAATACAACTGTTCCTGGTCAACCTTAGTCCGAAAACGGTATATATGAAAAACGGACAAACAATTTTGGAACTTTGATGCCTGTTTTGAGCAAGTTTTTAATTAAAATTCAGTATGAGCGCAGCTTTGCCCTACTGAAATATTTCAACATAAGATGCTTTTTGTTGGTAATATTGCTCTGACAAAATATTTCGTTGGGGCAAGAATGCGCTGGTACTTTTTTCGTAAAAAAAGTTAGTGAAAATGAGTAAAAAATTGTGAAAAGCCAACAAACATGCACGTGAAGTGTTGTCAAAACACGGCATTATGACATCATAACTACAAAAAAACATTTTTTTCATAAAATGAATATGTCTAACGGAAAAAGAAAGCAATACACATACGAATAAGTAGAATTTGAAAAATTCTCGAAATTGAGGCCAATTTTGCCCCTTATAGCCCCTTCTCCTTTCCTTAAAATTACCAATTCAGGGGCAGCAACCCAACAACAGGTTGTCTGATTCATCGGAAAATTTCAGGGCGGATAGATCTTGGCTTGATTATCAATTTTACCCTGTCAGATTTGCTCTAAATGCTTTGGTTTCAGAGCTTTAAGCCAAAATCTACATTTTACCCCTATGTTTTATTTTTAGCCATGGAGGCGTCTTGGTTGGCTGGCCGGGTCACCGGACACATTTTTGAAACTAGATACTCTAATGATGATTGTGGCCAAGATTGGTTAAATTTGGCACAAAAGTTTCAGAGGAGAAGATTTTTCTAAAAGTTAACAGACGAAGCCGGATGACGACGACGGACGCCGGACGCCAAGTGATGAGAAAAGCTCACTTGGCCCTTCGGCCAGGTGAGCTAAAAAAGAAATGAATAACAATGTAATTTCAGTGTGATGTATCATTAATTGGCAATCTATGGTCAATTTTTTACCATATGTAGCAGAAGATGGGTCTAAACCTTGCTCTTCAGTTCAGGTGAATTGTCTTCAGTGATCGAGTTGGTGGTAAAATCTTACATCTTCTCTCAAATACTTTCACTAAATTTAGTCTGGGTTTAATTTCTGTTGAATCTAAAAAATACAAGTCCTTTAAATCAAAAATATTATTAAATAACAATTAGTCCTAAAAAAATACAATTGCTGTGAGAAATATTTATAATTTAAATCAAATAAATATCAGGGAAAGAATAGCATTCAATTACCCGTTTTTTATGTGACAGATGCTATATTTGCATAGATCTACTATCAAATATCAGTGAAAGAATAGCATTCAATTAACGTTTTTTTATGTGACAGATGCTATATTGGCATAGATCTACTATCAAATATCAGTGAAAGAATAGCATTCAATTAACGTTTTTTTATGTGACAGATGCTATATTTGCTTAGATCTACTATCAAACATTGATCATTAATTTGTTTTCTGAGCTTGATGCAAAAGTTGAGGAGAAAGTTTCAAACTTACAGCAGCTAAAATTGATACCATTTGTATATATCTTCTTTGAACTCCAGCATAAAGCATATTTAATGGAGCTACATGTAACTATAGAATACAGATAACTATTTAATAAATATCATTATCGCTATTTTGTGCATTTTTCCTTTGATCATTTTTTTTTTATAATTTTTCATATCATGCTTCTCGCTTGAGATGGAAAATTATCGCTAGAAACTAAGGAGGCACGTGGCGTTGCTAATGAAATTGACACGTCGTCATAGGTAAGATAGCGATAAACAGTTTATCATTGGTCATCTCAACTTGATTGCTTTTCTT
Source organism: Mytilus galloprovincialis (assembly GCF_965363235.1). NCBI lineage: Eukaryota > Metazoa > Mollusca > Bivalvia > Mytilida > Mytilidae > Mytilus > Mytilus galloprovincialis. Next base: position 72,071,984 of record NC_134845.1, on the reverse strand, counting down.
GCTTTCGCTGTCCCGGCTCAAGCGAGAAAATCAATCTCGTTGAGATGATCAACGATAATCTATAATTATATTTTTTTATATAATATATATCATATCTTGAAGTTAGAATAAATAGCAAAATGGCTTGCCATTGACTTTCCTTTTTTAATTTGACTAGAAACAGACATTTGTGTGTACCTACAAATATGTGTCAAGTTACCATCAATATAAGAGGTACCCAACAACATATCCCCTAAACATATCTATCAAATAAGAAATAGAAAACTAACATATTCTTTAAAGCCTTTTCCTTAACTACTGTCAACATATCTAAAGAAATCATGGAATTTACTGCCTGGATACAAAGCTTCCAGATGGCAAGACATTTTGGTAAGTACAGTACTGTCTAATGGTTTAATCAAGTGCTTAGCTAGGCCTTAGGTGGAATAAGGTGAACTAATTCTTCAGGAATTTCCATATAAATAGAAATAGATAAAAAAAAAATAATTGATGAAAAAATGTGATATGAGATAGTCTATGCTGTTTGCATCTATAGTATTTATAAGTTCTCACATGTAAAGATATTTCACAAATAACAGTACAAAAGTTGAAGAGTTTTCACCTTCAATCAGTGCAGTTCTCCCCAGAAATTTTGGATAGCATCACATTTGGCATAACAAAAAAATAAAATTGAGAAAGGAAATGGTGAATATGTCAAAGCGACAACCACCCGACCATAGAGGAAACAACAGCCGAAGGCAACCAATGGGTCTAAATACTAAACTCCGAATTATACACAAGAAACTAAAATTTAAAATCATACAAGACTAACAAAGGCCAGAGGCTCCTGACTTGGGACAGGCGCAAAATTGCGACGGGGTTAAACCTGTTTATAAGATCTCAACCCTCCCCCTATACCTCTAGCCAATGTAGAAAAGTAAAAGAATAACAAAAAATTCAGTTCAAGAGAAGTCCAAGTCCGATGTCAAAAGATGTAACAAAAGAAAATAAATAAAATGACAATAATACATAAATAACAACAGACTACTAGCAGTTAACTGACATGCCAGCTCCAGACCTCAATTAAACTGATTGAAAGATTATGTCTTCATCATATGAATATCAGGTACAATCCCTCCCGTTAGGGGTTTAGTATCATACTATCATAAAATATATGAGAAGAACATAACCCGTGTCATGCCAACAACTGTTTTTTTTAGAAATAAATGTGTTTAGTTCCGATGCAAAGACCCTATCAGTGAATCAATGTTAAAGCCAAAATATGCAATCTTTAATGACCTGACAACAGTATCGTAACTATATCCCCTTTTAATAAGTCTATTTAAAGGTTTTGTTAGTTTCTGAGGAGAATACTGACATTTTTGTGCTTTATAAAGAATATTTCCATAAAATTTTGGATGTGAAATACCTGAACGTATAAGATGTCTTCATGTTGAGTTATATTTACGAATTATTTCCTTATACCGGTGATAAAATTTAGTAAATGTTTTGACCAGTTTGTGATATCGAAAACCCTGGTGTAATAATTTTTCAGTAATACATAAATTTCTCTCGCTAAAATCTAATACATTGTTACATACATGTATTTTTTTCTATGTAATTTGTGCCAATAATGGTCACTTTCTAAAGAAAGACAACTGTAATATTTTGCAGACCACTTGGTATAAATCATGTCACAAGTGACAGCTTGGGGTATTCCTATCCAAACAGTTATCCCCCAAAGGGCAATTAACACATAATTAATCACTCTTAATTGTCTATTGTCTGACTTGAAGGGATTAAAGGTGATATATTTTTTATGATCATAATCGGTAATTAGATAAAAGTTCAAAATTTAGGACATGGCTTTGCCATATAGATAGAAACAAGAAAAATAACATCCTGAAATGATAATTATAGCGTCGTGGAAATTATTATAGCGTCGCGGGAAGAAAATATAGTGTCACGGTACCGCAACGCTAAAATGGCCTAGGGAGAACACTGCTCCAATTACCAAATGGAGTTTTACAATTTGGTTAAGTCAACTCTTTAACAGGAATACTGTTATTCTTCTCTAACAGGAATACTGTTATTCTTCTATGTGGCGTTACAAAAAGAACAAGAGGCTCTCATTAAAGCCTGAATAGTTCATCTGTAATTTTTGTATATAATTGATCATTAATGATTATTTTTGTCTTTCAATATAAATTAATGAGTGGCTTAAAAATGTCATTAAAATGTTCTTTCTATTTGTCATATTTTCTTTAAACAATTTGTTACATTTTAGCCCTAATGGCTATGTTTCTTGATGTACAAAAAAATTGTAAGGGTTCCACAGAATCCAGTGTCTTGTCTACATTTGTGGTTTATCACTGGCTCAACAAAAATGAGGAAAAAATCAATGAAAATATTCTTCTCTATACTATTTTTTGACAATTGTTAGAAGTTTCTGTCCAGTTTTGGTAAAATCCAAGAAAGTTTATGAATCTAATAAATGTTTTAAAACTTTAACTGCCGACTGTATGTAATGTTAACTAGAATTAAGAAACACTAAATCCATTTATAAGTTAAAAAAAATATGGATAAACAGGTACAAAATTTTAACAAAATTTCCTCCTAGATACTAGCTTTTGATCATAAACAAGCTTCTGTCCCAGTTTAAATTGGTAGAAATCCAGGATAGTTGATTGAGCCCAAGTTTGGCTGAAATTAATTCAGCAATTTCAAAGGAGAAGACTTTTTAGAGTAATCAAAGTAGATAAAAAAAATTTGAAAAATTGTCTTTATAGGGCAATGACTCCTTAAAGGGGCAATCGACAATTTTTGTTATATGAACTTATTTGTAGACCTTATTTTACTGAACATTTTTGCTGTTTATAGTTTATATTTATAAATAATAATATTCAAGTCTTACCAAAAACTGCAAAATTTCCTTAAAATTAGTGGTAGCAACCAAATAATAGGTTGTCAGATTCAGCTGCAAATTTCAGTGCTTATTTTTACCCCATGTTAGATTTGGTCTATAATTCAAATTTGATTAAAAAAATTTCATGTTACCTATGTGGATCTAAATGATCCAAAAAACATTATCATGTTCTTTCACCCCATATCTTTTCCTCATAATTTTCTTTTCCTTTTCAGTTGATCTGATATTGATTTCTCTTGGTCTGCCTTGGGGTCCTTTGTACCCCAAGCATCATGTAGTGATCCCTATCAACCTGTCATAAAAAGAATAATCAAGTGTAAAAGATATAAAAAAATTTACAAATTGGATAGTATGATAATTAAGTGCTGTTTAGGGGTAAACAAGCATTCTGTGAGTATTGCATAGCAATACCATAGTCCCCTTATTGGTTGAAAATTCATTGTAATGGACAAAAATTCTAACTTGAACTATAACTTGTCATGGTGTTAACTACTGTTACATAATATTACATACAAAATTACAACTAAATTCTTCAAACAATTTTCTAAAGAAATGAAAACAAATCCAAAATGTCATTTATCTTAATATAATTTTTATATGATTTGCATATTAGGGAATACCCTGATATGATTGGTTGAGGACTTCCGGTAGTTGTTTTTGACGTTGTTTATTTTTCGATAGACGACCTTGACAGAACTTCTTTTGGTAATCAATGTAAACAAGATGGCAGCAATAATAACAAAACCTGACTCGACGTTAAAAATGTTTATTTTCACTTCGCGTTAATCGATCAAGCTAAAACATTTATCTGAATAATAATAAGAGTTTTTGAAGTTATTTTTTTATCAGATTGCAGATTTCGAAGAGTACATATTTTTGCATTAACCAACAATTTTACAAAAGATTACAAGTGTAGAAAAATAAATTCCTTATCTTCAATTCTAAAGAATTATAAGAATTAAACATCTTTTTAGAGGGATTTATTGGAGTATAAACGGGACTAAGTCACTCACAAACATATCATAAAAGTCCCAAAATCCTTCGGACTTTTATTTGTTTGTGAGTGAATTGGTCAAGTTTATACACCAAAAAAATGGTGTCATCCTGGTTTGCCCACTTTTAATTACATGTATATGTAAACATAAAGGGAATTGTTGTTTTAACAATTATAGTTTATTTCTGAATTATAGTCATATTTTTTACCTTATATTTTACCTGTAAAATTAAAAAAGAATATTATATTCTGCTATTAAATCAAGGAAAATGTGCAAAAAATTCCTATATTTTATATATATTTGGCAGGATAATGTATTTTATTAAAAAAAATTAGGGAAAATGTGTACTAAAATGAATAAATATTTCAATTTATCAACAAATATTTTTAATTACTGGTACATTCTGAAAAAAAGGTGAAAAGTAAAATAACAAGTGAAACTGCGAGCTACTGCTCACTGATGATACCCCCGCCGCAAGTGGATAATATTAATAGTGTAAAAATATGCAAGTGTTCGGTAAACAGGAAGTTGTCGAGTGATGAATCTGAAAACGCATCACACGGTATAGCTGACTTATAAAAATCCTGAAACCAAATTTCAGAAATCCTTGTATTGTAGTACCTGAGAAAAATGTGACGAAAATTTTCAACTTGGCTATCATGTGTAAAATCAGACAAGTGTTCGGTAAACAGGAAGTAGTCGAGTGATGAATCTGAAAACGCATCACACGGTATAGCTGACTTATATAAATCCTGAAACCAAATTTCAGAAATCCTTGTATTGTAGTTCCTGAGAAAATTGTGACGAAAATTTTCAACTTGGCTATCATGTGTAAAATCATACAAGTGTTCGGTAAACAGGAAGTTTTAGAGTGATGAATCTGAAAACGCATCACACGGTATAGCTGACTTATATAAATCCTGAAACCAAATTTCAGAAATCCTTGTATTGTAGTTCCTGAGAAAAATGTGACGAAAATTTTCAACTTGACTATCATGTGTAAAATCAGACAAGTGTTCGGTAAACAGGAAGTTGTCAAGTGATGAATCTGAAAACGCATCACACGGTGTGGCTGACATATATAAATGTTGATACCAAATTACAGAAAGGGTGGATGTGTAGTTCCTGAGAAAAATGTGACGAAAGTTTCATGGGACGGACTGACTGACTGACTGACGGACGGACTGACGGACGGACTGATGGACGGACTGACAGACAGAGGTAAAACAGTATACCCCCCCTTTTTTAAAGCGGGGGTATAATGAAACTAAAGATTAAATAGAATAAATCTCATTTGAATATCTTTTAATTTACTCAACTTATTTTTTTTTTTAATTTCAATACAATACACTGTTTCAAAATTTAGTAAAATATAAAATTATCCAATTAAATTTAACAACTAGAATATAAATGCGACTGTTCAGTAGCCATTGATCAACAACACCAGTTACAGCTTCAACCAGAAACACTATCTATTGACTACGAGATAGCAACCAACAACGCAACACAGACAGTATGTCCAGGGGTAACGGCGAAAGGCTGCTTCTTCCACTTCACCCAGTGTATATGGCAAAGGCACAGAAATATGGACTACAGTCCTATTATAAAGAAAATGAAGACATTACTTAACTGATACGATGAGCCGCAGTACTACTGGTACCTCTTGTTCCACCCCACCTTGTTGGCGATGTTTGGCTAAACACTTTAGAAGACATTAGAGAAACTGAAAACTACCCGCTACAAGTTCATTTACAGATTACGTGACAGAGTTTTGGGTTGAAAACTACTGCTTTCTATGGAACCACTATTACACAGAAGGGCCCTGCACCATGCACAAATCACCTGGAAGGATATGGCACAACAAACATAAGAAGCGACTCAAACACGCCCACCCAAACATCTACGAGATCATTGAGCTACTGAAGAAGACAAAAGATAGAACAGAATGCAACATTATCCAGTATGCAGCAGGAGGAACCCGCCCAACTTAAAGACGACCATACAGAGTGATAGACACCAGACTCATATACAGATACATGTACCAACAAGAACCCATCAACGTGGTAGATTATTCTGACGCAACATCTCATCTTCTCCATTTGAACTGAACAATGAAGTGAATTATTGTTAATTGTGACTTTGCAAATATATTAAATGTTTTGTTACTTTTGATGTATATATAAAAGGTTGTATTTCTCATCATTTTACATGTAGTGCCCTTATTACTTTTCTGTGCTTAATTGATTTCATTATGCAATGCATTTATAAAATAAATTAATTTATTAAATAAAGTTTGCAATAAAAGAGTACTCCGTGTATAAATATATTTCTATCATGAAAATCATTTTTTAGTTATTTGCTGTATATGTATGTTGAATTAATTGATTGAATTGATATTAAATTACTGAGAAAAAATATTTGATTTTTTTTATTATTTTGCTATACAATAAAACAACCTGAATATTTGGAAAACACTTACAAACTATTTACCTAAGTTGGAACAGACTATACAATTGTATGCTCATTAAACCTTTTGTCTTTGTCCTTGGGTAGGTAGGGTAACTGGAGCCACACATGTATTTTTATTTGGCCCAAGAGGAAAAACTAATAGATAATTGGTAGAATTAAAAGTGGGCAAACCAGGAGTAAACCAAAAAAATCCTCTAAAAAGCTGTTTAATCCTATAACAATGTTGTTTACAAATGATTTAATTCACAGGTAAGCCATGCCACAAGCCAAATACTTAAAGAAACTTTGAAATAAAACTGCCAATTTTTCTTGAAACTATAATTTTGTGAATATAATAGATATTCTAATGCATTTCTTATGTAACAGCTTTTTTAATTGACTAAAAGTTACTGTCAAATCCACAGATGACCAGGTTTAACTAAGGAGGGACACGCCATTTTGAATTGGTTGGTTTAACAAATTTTTCGATTACTACAATATTATTGAAATAAAACAACATCTACCTCAAATTCACTGTTTTAATGTGTTTTTTTCTGAATTTGAATCATACCGGTAAAGTAATCACAATAACAGTACTGTAGTTGAGGAGTTGCCACCACCAATTTTGATATGACGGTCACAATTTCGATTTTACTGTCTCTGCTACGCGTCGCCAGTAAAACAGCATTTGCCACCATCAAATCAACAATTGACAGTGACAACTCAGTTAACTGTCATTCCTAAAACAGATACTGGAAATTTGTCAATGAGCAAAATATTTATTATGGACCTTTTTGGGAATTTCAAAACTTTTAAACTCAAATATAAATGCATTTAAATTAAATAGAAAAATGTTTAAATCCAAGTCAAGGATCTAGAGGTAACTTACATTACACTGAGGACAGTACTTCACAGCTGTTGCTACAAGATAATTGCAACAATAGGACAACATCTGGAAGTCTGCAACAACACTATCCAAACAGGATTTCACAATGCAGTTTTTTCCTGTTGTGGCATCAAAACTTGGAACACCATTCCTGTAAGCATTAAACACGTTCATTTAATCTAAACTAATAACCTAATTCCTTCATAAATGCTGAAAATAGATTCTCAAATGTATCTTCTAATAATTATTGATAATGATATTTGAAAACCTTTGATGTATTCAAAACATTGTCTTAAAACTAGATGTGTCGAAACGAGTGTTCATTATGTATATTGTTGAATTATTTTTTTATCGTCCATATTGAAATATATCATAGTGCTGTTTTTCTTTTTTCTTCTCTGTTGATGCATATTCTAGAAAGATTTCATATCGCATTAACTACATTTGGGGCCCCAAGTCCATGAACTTTTCACTCTTTGAACTTCTATTTGAGAACAGCGTAAAAGGATCAATAAATAAATATTTTATTTTTCTCTATTGTTGAAGCATATGATAAAAAGATCATATCATATCATTTTTCAGCCCTCGAGCCATATGGCTCTTGGGCTGATATTAACCCTTTCGCGGCGAGTGTATCCTTGAGGATACACAATGCGCAGGGCGGATGTATCCTTGAGGATACACGATGCGCAGGGTGAGTGTATCCTTCAGGATACATAAATATTGTCCCAATAAAAGCCGCAATTTTACGCTATTTGCCTTTCTTAACAGTTGAAATCAATGTTTCAATTAAAATCTACGATATCTGAGGGTATTATTTCAGTTCTTCAACAGCATTAAAAACATCGTGAAAGGTAAATAAATCAAATCGGAAAATTTTATTTTCTAAAATTAGAACCAGAAACACGTTTTGAGGTCATGTGGGGTTTCAAAATGGCTCCTCTCGATAACGAGGAGTGGAAGTACAGCTATTTTCTGTGTTTTGATGAAGCCCTTTATTATTCTTAGGTAGTTTTAACTATACAATAAAAATAAATATGATAGCGATCTTTTTATTCCCCCCACAAATCGGAACTAGACAAGTAAGTTTTTTTTCGCGTTCATGGCTTTGTTACAAAAACAATTCTCGATTTCGAGGGAACAGAGATATGACTTTGAAAAGCTGGTACTCGGGTGACACATACACTTTGATTGAGTATCGGGTGAAATAAGCGGGATAGGGCTGTACGGGAGAACAATGCACGAAATTGAAAGCAGTTTAGGAAGTGCAACTTCGTCTGCTAGTATTTCAGTGTGAAAATGTCGTTAGACGAAACTGATGTAGAATTTGCAGGTTCAGTGAAACTGATGTTATTAATGCTGGAAAATAGGTCTTACTTACTTAATGAGGAAAGGTTAAGAATTGGTCAGAATGGGCAGGGGAAAGATGACAGTGAGGGCTATAATGAGTCAAATAATGAGGAAGCCAAAGGGGAGCAGGAGGTTAATATTAATTGGTGAGGAGATGGTGGTGATTGGTGGTACAAACAATGAGATTAGTAGTGTTGAAAAAGTCTACACATATATTTGCCCCTTGTGGGAATACTGGGCTAAGTCATGTCATGGGTACTGAAAAGGAGGTGTCAGATTTAGGGCAACTTTATATGGACAATCCTTTTCTTGAATGCATTCTAAATCAACAAAACTGATAACTTTAAGCTTTCCACTGATTTTTAAAGGTGCTGTTATGTCACTATCCCAGATAAGGGGGAAAGGTTGAGCGCTCACAAACATGTTTACCCCTGCCACACTCATTATGTGCCTGTCCCAAGTCAGGAGCATGTAGTTCACTGGTTGTTGTTGGTTCATGTCTGTCATTTTCATTTTAGATTAATTGTTTTGTAATCAAGAACATGTAGCTATATATATAGGCAGTTAGTTTTCTCAGTCGAATTGTTTAATATTTCTCATGTCTGGTGGGCCTTTTATAGCTGACTTTACATTATGGGATTTTCTCATTGATGAAGGCCATATGGTTGCCTATAATTGCTTACATCCACTGTATTTGAACTTTGGTGGATAGTGGTCTTATTGGCAATCATACCTCATCTCCCTATTTTCATATTCACTACAAAGGCAAAGGCCAAATGACAACAAAATGCCTTGGAGCTACAAATCAGAAATGAAAGCATTTCTTGGTCTTGCATACCATTTACTAAGTTGTATTGGTTAACAGATCCAGTAATGGTCACCTCAATATTTTCTTGTACAATGATTAGGGACAGGTATGGTACCTTCATTTCTCTGACCATCATAGTAAATGAAACTTGATTACGTGAACAAAATGTTGATCCTTTCTGTAATATTAAACCTGTTGTTTCATTAGTTGAAACTCTGAAGAACAAAACAAATGTCTCAATCTTGTTAATATAATATATATATATTGGTAAAGTTAAATGTGTAATAAATGTTGGCCAGTTAGCAAGATAAGAGGTTAAACTACCCCTTTGCCATTGTTGACTACCCTTCAAACAGGGGTGGCTGACCAATACATCTAGTATTATTGATATTATCAAAAAACCTTGCAATGGCTCAAAAAAGTATATTTCATTTTACTTGGGATAGTTGGGATTTGTAATGCCTACATATTATTTACCATTCATCCAACCTAAAATTTCTTCAGTTTTCTTGTTTGCTGGTAAAAAGGATTGATAAATAGATATTTTGTGCTGGGGTAAGCAGAGTAAGGCCATTACTAGACGTAAGTTCACACACATGCCTTCAAACTGGAACAATAAAGAGAGAAGTCAAGTTTGCTGTATTCAATTTGTTCTTGTTGTTTGTTAAAATTTTATTGTTGAAAGTTAGTTATCAAATTCTCTTAGTTAATTGCAATACTGATTATATAAATGGGAAAATATTGCTTAATTTTTTATCAAAATCTAAAGTTTTGTGACTTGATATGGGAAAAATGAAAATGCACTGAATTATCAAGAAAGGATGAAACATATGACAGATAAGTGTACATATGAAATGAGAGTAGAAATTCATTATGTAAGTGATTATTCTTCACATGATTACAATGTACATGCATATATATGATAACTAAAGTATCTATCATAATTAAAATAGTAATTTAATATATTTTATATACTCAGTGATTAAAAGTTTTTCAAATTACATAATCAGAAAATCTAGAACAAAGCTGTTGCATATTGCTAATCATGGTAATAGAGGAAGTTGAAAAAACACCAAACCTTTGAAAAAAAGACCAACTACAAAAATACTTGTATATTTATATATAATGGTTGACCCTGGTAAATAATGAATCCATTTTGTTTATCTGCTTATAAAAGATAATCATGACCAACTATATTCTGCTTTTTATACGACCGCAAAAAATTTAATTTTTTGGTCGTATATTGCTATCACGTTGGCGTCGTCGTCCTGCGTCGTCGTCGTCGTCCGAATACTTTTAGTTTTCGCACTCTAACTTTAGTAAAAGTGAATAGAAATCAATGAAATTTTAACACAAGGTTTATGACCACAAAAGGAAGGTTGGGATTGATTTTGGGAGTTTTGGTCCCAACATTTTAGGAATTAGGGGCCAAAAAGGGCCCAAATAAGCATTTTCTTGGTTTTCGCACTATAACTTTTGTTTAAGTGAATAGAAATCTATGAAATTTTGACACAAGGTTTATGACCACAAAAGGAAGGTTGGGATTGATTTTGGGAGTTTTAGTTCCAACAGTTTAGGAATTAAGGGCCAAAAAAGGGCCCAAATAAGCATTATTCTTGGTTTTCGCACAATAACTTTAGTATAAGTAAATAGAAATCAATGAAATTTAAACACAAGGTTTATGACCACAAAAGGAAGGTTGGGATTGATTTTTGGAGTTGAGGTCACAACAGTTTATGAATTAGGGGCCAAAAGGGGGCCCAAATAAGCATTATTTTTTGGTTTTTGCACCATAACTTTAGTTTAAGTAAATAGAAATCTATGAAATTTAAACACAAGGTTTATGACCATAAAAGGAAGGTTGGGTTTGATTTTGGGAGTTTTGGTCCCAACAGTTTAGGAATAAGGGGCCCAAAGGGTTCAAAATTGAACTTTGTTTGATTTCATCGAAAATTGAATAATTGGGGTTCTTTGATATGCCGAATCTAACTATGTATGTAGATTCTTAATTTTTGGTCCCGTTTTCAAATTGGTCTACATTAAGGTCCAAAGGGTCCAAAATTAAACTTAGTTTGATTTTGACAAAAATTGAATCCTTGGGGTTCTTTGATATGCTGAATTTAAAAATGTACTTAGATTTTTAATTATTGGCCTAGTTTTCAAGTTGGTCCAAATAGGGGTCCAAAATTAAACTTTGTTTGTTTTTATCAAAAAATGAATAAATGGGTTCTTTGATATGCCAAATCTAACTGTGTATGTAGATTCTTAATTTTTGGTCCAGTTTTCAAATTGGTCTACATTAAGGTCCAAAGGGTCCAAAATTAAACTAAGTTTGATTTTAACAAAAATTAAATTATTGGGCTTATTTGATATGCTTTATCTAAACATGTACTTTGGTTTTTGATTATGGGCCCAGTTTTCAAGTTGGTCCAAATCAGGATTCCATATAAAGTATTGTGCAATAGCAAGAAATTTTCAATTGCACAGTATTGCACAATAGCAAGAAATATCTAATTGCACAATATTGTGCAATAACAATTAATTTTCAATTGGAGTTATCTTTCTTTGTATAGAATAGTAGTTGATAATATATGTTGGAAATTTGCCACACTGACTATGATGTTATTTTCTATTTTTATTTGCCAATAACTTTATGTAAATAACTTCATTGGAAATTTGCCAATATAAAATGTTGCTGATGAAGCTTTTTTTCCTTATCTTATCTAAAATGTTTTTAGATAAAGTATGATGGACATTTGCCAGACATGACTATGATGTCATTTTCTATTTTTATTTGCCAATAACTTTATGTAAATAACTTCATTGGAAATTTGCCAATATAAAATGTTGCTGATGAAGTTTTTTTTCCCTTATCTTATCTAAAATATTTTTAGCTTAAAAGTTGTGTCCATACTTGTTCTCATTTCAGATTTCATAAATAAAAAGAAAATTTCTTCAAACATTTTTTTGACAGGATTAATATTCAACAGCATAGTGAATTGCTCAAAGGCAAAAAAAATTTTAAGTTCATTAGACCACATTCATTCTGTGTCAGAAACCTATGCTGTGTCAACTATTTAATTTTAGATTTAAATAAGTTTGAAGAAGAAATCTTTAATTGATTTGTAAAATCTTGACATTTGTTTTGTGTAAAAAACCCATATAATGTCAAAAATTTGATAACAATCCAAATTCAGAGCTGTATCACGCTTAAATGTTTTGTCCATACCTGCCCCAACTGTTCAGTGATCGACCTCTGCGGTCGTATAAAGCTGCGCCCTGCGGAGCACCTGGTTATTTTATTCTTTTAAAATAGGCAGCATCATGGACTAATTGAACCAGAGACATATATGTCTGATTGAACCAATAATATTTTTTTTTAGCAGATTTTTTTTTTTTTTATAAAGTATTGTTATGTTTACCAGGGAAAATGAAACAACAAACATGTCTTGTTTGTTTAATAACACTCTTTAATACCAGTGTTTACAATATCAACAACGTATCCGTGGTATCCGTATATGAGTATATGATCGTATCATGATCTATCACTTTGAAAACGAGTAGTCGTTCGTCGATTGACAGAGTTGTCTTTTCATCAATACAAATGGCGGTCGGAAACGAAAAGTCAAACGGTTAATTTAGGAGAGATAAAAAGCTTCGGTTTTGCTAAAAACGATGTTTAAATGACAAAAAACGAGTGATAAGATAAATAAGAAGACTTAGTTATAATGATTTGCTGAATTATATCCGTTTAAACACATTTTTAACGTAAAAATTACATCCGAATGTCGACATTTTGGCAACATTGAGCTAAAAAGGTAACAAAAATCGATCTTTCAAGCATTGTAAAGACATTATTTTTTGTTTTAATTTTAATTCACTAGAAAAATCTTTTACAGAGCAACCTTTTGAACTTCTGTATCAGTTTTTTAGACGATCTGAGACTGCGTTCTCGAGTTACAGCACATTTTTCAATTTGCAACTTTTCTTGAAGCACTGGTCACGAAATTAATTCAGGCTGGGGAATCTGAGCGTGCAAATTTGCCTCGGCCACAGAAACCCGCGGAAAAAATAAAATCAGTAGTGAAAGTGTTAAACCTATGGCTGATTATACATGTGATATGAAAAATGCCATGTTATAATCTGATAGTATAGGAAAACACTGTGTAGCTAATAATATAAAACAAAATAGACACACAGATCAACACGCCATGATCTTTAACACTCGATATTTTATCAAACTTACATCTTTAGATATGTGATGTCATCAGAAACAACTCTGGCCAAATCCATAATATCTGCTTTTTCTGATGCCCCTAAAAAATGTGTGTGTTCTTGTTTGTGTCAATCTGACAACGGAAGACCTAAAAATGTAGTTAAACAAGAATTACAACTTGTCAAATGAGGGTGTATTAGTCATGAAACCAATTCCAGTTTGATAAAATATTCCATGACCAAATATCTTTTCATGAAATGCAGGATTACAGAAATTAAATACACATTTTCTGGTATAAGTGAGTGGTATAAGAGAGCTCTTTAAATATATGAAGGATAAAGGCCATTTGATGTGCTAATATATTTGTCAATAGGATTTATGATTTCATTTCAACTTCTCTAAAGAATTGATTGATCCTTTTTTTTTATATGCATTGGGGTGTAAAGGAGTTTACAAAAGTGCATTTTGTATGAAGCGTGGAACCAATCGAAATAATGTATCATAATGAAACACATATAGATATTGGAAGATGAGGTATGAGTACCAATGAGACAACTCTCAATCCAAGTAACAATTTATAAAAGTTAACCATTATCATGATTATAGATTATTTAGCAAAATAATTATTATGACCACTACATCATGTACATGTACAGTATAATTTTCAATTTGGTAATAATGTTAATTCTTTTTTCAATTATTAATGTACCTGACAAATGCATTTGCACACAAAGCAGTGGCATCCATCGATGACTTTTGTGGGCAGATGTATCATCTACAAATTAATTCATTGGTGCTGTTACTATTGGAGTTATTGAAGTTGAATCTTGTTCCACATTCCTTTCCTTCCATTTCTGTCCATTGGATGCATGTGAAATGATCCTAGATGGTTCTCTAAAATGATCAATGAATGTTACAAGAGGTTCCCAATAGTCTGATCACTAACCTGGTAATAAATACAGTATTTTGGTATTTGAGGTTTGGCGATAGGTTTAATTACTGTCATCAGATGTCACAAAATAATGAATTTTTCAGGCAATAATTTTATGCATATTCATTAGTTGATTGCCTATGGATTTAAGCTTAATGTCCATTCCTGTACAGGAAGCTTTATCTAGCTCTAATTTTATAGATTTATTGTTGATATTTACCCAATATGTACCAAGTGTTAGATTAATTTTATTTATATTACAGAACTTTCTTGGTATTCCTAATTGGATGATTATATACACACAGACAAAGAAGTATACTTAACAACATAATTATTTTTCATTTACCCCCTGTGTAGGATATATACAAAACAGGTTTTTTTCAAAAGTGATGATTTTCTAAAACTGCTAAGTATTTCACAGTGGTATCTTACTTTAACTTTGTTTAAACCTGTTTATTTACTTTTGATCTTTATTATTTGTCTCTAATAATTTTACTAACTGTGTATTTGCATTCAAATTTTTTCGTTCATAGTCTGTTAATTTACATTTTTTGATTGAGGTAAGCTTCCAATTGATATTTTATCGTGTGTTTTTCTATGTTGTGATGTTATACTATTGTTTTAGAAAAGGGAGAAGGTTTAGTACCATTAAAACATTTAATCCTGATGCAAAAGATTGCACCTGTCCTAAGTCAGGGATCTGATATACAGTAGTTGTTCTTTGTTTATGTAATTTTTACTTGTTTCTCGATTTTTATATAGATTAGACCATTGGTTTTCCCGTTAGAATGGTTTTACTCTAGTAATTTTTGGGGCCCTTTATAGTTTGCTGTTCGGTGTGAGCCAAGGTTCCATGTTGAAACTTGAAGGCCGTACCTTGACTTATAATGGTTTACTTTTATAAATTGTTATTTGGATGGAGAGTTGTCTCATTGGCACTATATAGATCTATGATGTCAAATTCACTTATTGCTGCTGACATATATATATCATTGGTTTCTGGTGGATAGTTGTCTCATTGGCAAACAATGATTTAGGGTGCAATCAACAGTTTTTTTCTATGACGTCATATTTTGAGGGACCATGTATAAGTGACCCTTAGTGGTGGACTGATTAATAAAGATACCTGTATAAAACTAGATATCACTGGAATCAGAATGTTCTCTAGTTTATAATGGAATAAAAAAAAAAGTGTACTTTTAATAGTATAAAAAAGTTTTATCCAGAGAAACTGGGAAAAACATTGCCTAATTTAAGCTTAAAAAACCTGAAATCAGGTCATGTGCACACCCCTGAAGACATGATACCTGCACATTTTTCATAATCAAAGTTGTATGAATTTCATAGATTTTTACCTGGTCTTTCAAAAAATTCATGCTTCAGGCTACGTTCGCCTGCTCCGAAAAGAGCTACAGTGGCTGCAAATAAGTTTTGAATTTTCACTGCCAAAATAACAGACTGTTTACAGTGTTATCTCCCCTCAAAACATGAATATTTAATCTAATTTTTTAAATTATTTTAATCATTCAACCTGTTTTAATTGAAGTTAATTAACATATCTTTACAACCAAATACAAAAAACATGATACTTTTTCACCAATTATGTTGATAAAAAGGGACTTCCCTCCATGTCTATTTTTAGTTGGGGAATAACCCCTAGTTTTTTATACGAAACTGTTTATAGCACCCTTAATATGTAAAGATAGAAATTGATAATTTCATAAATTTTACTAATTTTACTGAGAATCCTATATCTTACATTTAAACAATACCTAAGATTGCTAAATGTTATAAAAATGCCTACCTCACTGTAACTTCTTTGAAATAACAGGATTAGCAACATGGATTTTCAAAATTTCTGATGCTTTTAAAATCCATACAGGGGTATTGTCTTTACTTGTTCCCTAAAAAACATAATTTAGAAGGTTAAATAACTAGAGGCTCTCAAGAGCCTGTGTCGCCCACCTGACTCTACTTGGGGTTTTAAAATCATATAAAAAAAGATAAAAATCATAACAGATACCTAAATAATGATGGAGGCCAAATTTGGTTTAATATTGCATTCCATTCAGTGGTTCTCTAAAAGAAGACTTTTGTATGCATTTCCAATAGGGTCCAATGTTAATCTAAGTCCCCCACTGGCGGCCATCTTGGATGATTGATCAGCTACAAAGTAACAACACTTGGTCAGCACCACATAAGGAACGTTCATGCTATGTTTGGTTTCATTCCATTCAGTGGTTCTCTAAAAGAAGACATTTGTGTGTATTTCCCATAGGGTCCTATGTTCAACTAAGTCCCCCACTGGCGGCCATCTTGGATGATGGATCGGCTACAAAGTAACAACTCTTGGTCAGCACCTCATAAGGAACGTTCATGCAATGTTTGGTTTCATTCCATTCAGTGGTTCTCTAGAAAAAGTTCCAAAATGTAAAAAGTTAACTATGACGGACGACGACGATAGACGCCAAATGATGAGAAAAGCTTACTCTGCAAGTAAATTTCAATTTGAGAATATGGATACAACTTCTCATTTCTTTCATTTTTAGTTTGTCCTTCTTTTGTTTTATAGTCATTTAGAAACTGACATGACTAATTGAAGTTTATTAAAATACAATAAAAGAATAGAGTTGCAAGGGGCATAACTCTTTTTTCAAAAGTTGAACAGATACAAATATATAATTTGCCCTAGATATTACATGTCTATTCGTCAGTGTTTTACCAATTCAAATATAAAAAAAAACTAAAAAGAGCAATTTATTATATAAAATGCCATTTCTCTTTGATTAAAATGTGAATGCAGATTTTGGCATTGATATACATGTATTTAAACAGATATATAAATTTTTCTTCATCAGACAAATTTAAAACATGTCGTATATCCTCATATAATGGACAATATTAAAGCATATATGTTTCTCAACCTATGAAAATAAAAATCTTTTGCAGTTAAACAAATTTATAACTAGTCAAGATGGCTTATTCTCATTTTGCCTTAGCTGTCCAAATAATTATATAAAATTAATCCCAGCTTGCCTTAGTACAAATTTTCAGGTACATAAGAATTAACTAAGGTGAAATGGGAGCTTCTGTAAACATTGTAATTAAGTTATGTGTTGTTTGTATTGCAATTATTTGATATTTGTTATTTCTACCATGAAATTTTTTTTTATTTTTGGTGTCCCACTTTTTAAATAATTCTTTTTTATAGTTGCTGTTCTTTTTCTGATTTTTTTTTAATCATGTGTTATATTTTGTAAATGAATTCTTATTAGATATGACAAATTGTATATGTACATGTATATGTCATATTTTAATGAATAAATAAAGACAAATATCATACTACTATCATAACAAATATTTTATTTCTGAATCAGCACTGAATTCAAAGCACAATTTTAAATTCGCATTCTTATAGTAATAGAGAAAATGTACATGTTATAGATAATAGCATGAGAAAAAAGCAATTATACATATAACATAAGAATTATTTCCATATAGTTCATATTGTGAAAAACAAGGCACTGATGTACACATTTGAATGTTGAATGTTCATTTAGTTTCCAAGTTCGAGGATGTAAGATGTTGCATCACCATACTGAATATAATCAGTTGTACCATTGTGTAGGGTGTCCTCCAAAGTGGTGAATCTTTCTGATATTTCTCTATACTTCTTAAAATTTGCTTTTCCCCTCATCTTGCCACCTGCTCGTTAGCAGCTTGCTCTTTCTTGGAGACATTGATAATTTCAAATATGTTTAGATGTGTGGTTTTGACTCTTTTTGAGCTTGTTATGCAAGACCTCTAACAGTTCGACGCACATTTTTGGGGAGTTGTAGCTTAAGGTATCGCTCAGTTTTAACGTTTGTTTTGTATAAACGGTATGTCCTTAATTTATTTCTGTTTACATTGTTCGAATCGTCAAATAACGCTTGTTTGAATTCATCGTTATCAACCACATCAAAGCGTTCCTTTATTGTTCGCATAACAGTTTTTGTAGAAATTAATGCATCATTAAGAATAGCAGTGGCATCAACGGTTTCCGCAAAATGTTTCACTTTAACGTACCATCCTTTACGTCAATTTTTAGTCCACTCGGTAACCTTCGAGTTAAATGAGTATTATCAGATCGCAATATCCGACTTAATAATCGTATACATGCAGTTCTTTGTTTCGTAAAACACTAGGTCCAACCCATATCTCCTCGAATCGCAGTACTTGCAGTGTATCTTCCAACAGACATGAAAAATTTAGCTGCTTTGTTCTGAATAGAGTTTATTACTGAATGCACTTTTGTGCCCCATATTCCCGAACAATAAAATAACACTGGTTCAACCATAGTAGAATACAACTTGGAGTATACAGAGTGTGTCATTCCACCTACGCTTATAAATTTGCCATATAACGCACCGAGTGCTCTGCTCGCTGATTTTGAAAGTTCACGTACGGCTTTGTCGAACTTTAAATGTTCATCTAACCACATAATGGAAAGGATAATTGAATTATTAAGAATTTTCTAATTGCGTAAAATTTATACAATTGAAATTTATATTAAATTCAGCATAAAAGAAGCAACTTTCCTACTGACTCATGTTTTATTGTAGATAGATTTTTTTTCTGGTTTCACAACTTTTAAAACCATAAAAATGGTCACTTTTATTAAAAATAATAATTCAAGAGAAACAATTTCCTAATTAAATGTTGTTAAAATTGTTATAAAAACACAGGGGTTTAATTTGTTTATTTAACATTTTTTATCTAAATTCACATTTCGCCTTAGTTCAATTCCCATCTGGCCTTCCCATTATTGCATGTATGTACAGAATTATTGCATTATTCTTTATTATAATAATCTGAAACAGCATGGAAACAAGTGATAACCCTGGTGTGAGAATACTTTGACATTTATGTTTCATGACCTACCAAACAAGACTATCACAAGAGCAGGTTGATATTTCAACAAAATAGTCGTTATTTAGAAATAAAATTAAATGTCATAAGAATTCTTTTTATTAGTACTTTTTCTGTACAGTCAGTGTATGTGATAATTAACATGTTTCTTGGTTTACATGACCATGCTTGGCAGAGATGCACAACTTGAAAGATCAATATTTAAGTACAGCTCTTCATAAGAATCAGGCAGAGTGCCATATACACGTGATTTATGAGGGTTTCAGATTTTATCTATAAATGGCCTAGAAGAAGTAGTAACCACATACTGCTCAAAAAATAAATTTGAGTGGGAAAATATGAGTGGTTGCCATGGTAACGGACACTCTTTTTTTGGTTGTTAAGAGTGGTAAAATCTTTCAAAAATCAGCTAAATCACTACAATTCAGAGCCTGATCATTTTTCATTAATTATCATATGTAACATAGATACAACTTGGTTTAAGCGTCATTTTAGTTAAAATTGCATGTAAATCAAATTTGTAAATTTTTTAACATTTTTTGCCAAAAAATGCATATTTTCAACTTTTCTGAATTTGGGATTTTTGCGAAATTATCAAATTTTCTCGGGTGTTTTTCAGAAAACTGCAAATGTGTACAGCATAGTTAGCACTGTAGTTATGAAGTTTGGATACTACTTTACCAAATTAAATAGAATAAATAGTTGACACAGCATAGGTTTCTGACACAGAATGAATGTGGTCTAATGAACTTAAAATATTTTTTTTGCCTTTGAGCAATTCACTTTGCTGTTGAATATTAATCCTCTCAAAAAAATGTTTGAAGAAATTTTCTTTTTATTTATGAAATCTGAAATGAGAAAAATTTAACCCCCCCCCCCCCCCCCATTTTTTTTTCACACCCCCCTTTCCCTTTTTCCAAAACTGATCTCAATTCAAAATATATATACATGTATATGAAAAGACATACCTCATCAACATGTTCAATACTGTTAATTCCAAGTAGTTTTTCTCTACACAGTCTACAAATTGCTGTAATATAAAATAAAAATTAGAAAATAGATACACAATTGATCTCATTCTGTGTATCACTATCAAAACTATTTACTATTTCTACTTGTATGTACATAAAAACATGAATTTTAAAACCTATCTCAAGTAAACACAGGCAGAAACCCAGTTGATATAGAACAAAAGAATCGAAACTCTTTGTTAGAGAGGGCGATAAATGCTTATTGTAATGATTACTATAGTAACAAAAATTTTAAAAGTTAATAGAAGCAAATAAAACAACAATTTTCTTCTCAATTACAAAGTGTTTTATTTTAAAAACACCATTTGCATAAGTTTTCAATTTATCTATTACATAGTATAATGCAGAACAATTATATATCAAGTCGATGACATGGGTATCTATCAAGTTGGATGTAGAAAATGGCATGCATAACCTCTGATTTAAAAAAAAAAAATTACATGTACCACGGACGGAGAACATATCAATCTATTACAATGTATAAGTTCAGTAATTTTTTTTGTCTGCCCTTCCATTGTGTGAATCGAGAAAAAAATCAAAAATTGGGTAACAATTGCATCGAAAAGAGAAAATCGAGTGCACCTTTTTATATAACGACGTGTTTGAGGTGTAATTTTGTCTTTAAAACGTACCAAGCAAGAGTATTTGATATACATGTATCATCTCGCTTCAGATTCTATCACTTTATATACATGTATCAAAGCTACAGGTTGACTTTATAACTGAACATAAAACAATCACATTACGAAAAGATAAAATATATGGGTCAAGTGAACTACCTATATAATGAATCACAAAAACAGAGTAGTTCGAATAGCTATTTTTTCTTAATTTAAAAGTACTTGACGACAGTCTTTTAAGTTGGATGATGAAAATGCATATCTTCGAAAAAATATAGGTTTTTGTGTGTGATAACTAGGATTTATAATCCTCAACCACTGAAATTTTTAGTCTGCCCTTCCACAAAATATTTAATCAGATTTTTTAAAAATTTTCAAGAATTTTCAAAAATTCCACCTGACAACCGATCAAGACAATAAGTTTGAATCAATGCAGACAAGATCATTAACTGATGTTCAAATAGCTAGTAGATACATTTGTCTTTTAAACAACGATGCTGCAATAACATATTTAGTATGAAAATTATTATCAAGCACCATTGCCAGAAAATGCTGCTTCTTTGCCCCAACATGTTGTGGGTTCAATGCAGATATTGTTTATTATGTATGCAAATTAGTTTGTGGGCACTATTGCGGCACTTATGCCTTTAAATTCTGACTTCCTTAAATTAGTGACTATTAAAAAAGGTAAAGTAATGTCTAACCAGGTACATACATGTATGTACGTATAGTGCTGAGTTTACCCGAGAAAAGGTTTGAACTCCTTTAATTAAAATCATGAATTTTTTTGTGCACTCAGGGTTATTATAATAACTATTTTTTTTAAAGAAAGTAAAGTTCTATCCTCAGAGGTTATTCCTATATGTAATGCACTTAATTTTTCCACATTAAAACTGGAGGCTCTAAAGAGCCTGTGTCGCTCACCTTGGTCTATGTGAATATTAAACAATGGACACAGATGGATTCATGACAAAATTGTGTTTTGGTGATGGTGATGTGTTTGTAGATCTTACTTTACTAAACATTCTTGCTGCTTACAATTATCTCTATCTCTAACAGTACTTTCTGTGGTAATTGTTATTGAAAATCTTCAAATTTTAAGAAAATTGTTAAAAATTGACTATGAAGGGCAATAACTCCTTAGGGGATCAATTGACTATTTTGGTCATACTGACTTATTTTTAGTTCTTACTTTGCTGTACATTATTGCTGTTTACAGTTTATCTCTATCTATAATAATATTCAAGATAATAACAAAAAAACAGCAAAATTTCCTCAAAATTACCAATTCAGGGGCAGCAACCTAACAACCGATTATCCAATTCATCTGAAAATTCCAGGGCAGATAGATCCTGACCTGATCAACAATTTTACATCCTGTCAGATTTGCTCTTAATGCTTTGGTTTTTGAGTTATAAGCCAAAAACTGCATTTTACCCCCATGTTCTATTTTTAGCCATGGAGGCCATCTTGGTTTGTTGGCCGAGTTACCGGACAAATTTTTTTAACTAGATACCCCAATGAAGATTATGGCCAAGTTTGGTTAAATTGGCCCAGTAGTTTCAGAGGAGAAGATTTTTCTAAAAGATTACTAAGATTTACGAAAAATGGTTAAAACTTGACTATAAAGGGCAATAACTCCTAAAGTGGTCAACTGACCATTTTGGTCATGTTGACTTATTTGTAGATCTTACTTTGCTGAACATTATTGCTGTTTACAGTTTATCTCTATCTATAATAATATTCAAGATAATAACCAAAAACAGCAAAATTTCCTTAAAATTACCATTTCAGGGGCAGCAACCCAACAACGGAATGTACGATTCATCTGAAAATTTCAGGGCAGATAGATCTTAACCTGATGAACAATATTATCCTCTGTCAGATTTGCTCTAAATGCTTTGGTTTTTGAGTTATAGGCCAAAAACTGCATTTTACCCCTATGTTCTAATTTTAGCCATGGCGGCCATCTTGGTTGGTTGGCCGGGTCACCGGACACATTTTTTAAACTAGATACCCCAATGATGATTGTGGCCAAGTTTGGTTAAATTTGGCCAAGTAGTTTCAGAGGAGAAGATTTTTGTAAAAGTTAACGACGACGGACGCAGGACGATGACGGACGCAGGACGACGACGGACGCAAAGTGATGGGAAAAGCTCACTTGGCCCTTCGGGCCAGGTGAGCTAAAAAAGGAGAGTTAAAATGTGTAACTCATGAACTGTCAACATGCAACATCAATACCTTCAATAACAACAACATAATTTCCATGACGCCAACAGGAGACCCCTCACTTCAGTCAAAGGTGTTGTGTTTTGTCTGATTAGCAATCTAAATTTGTGATTATACATTTTTGTACTTCATTTTTTTTTCAAACAAATAGCACTTTCAAGCTAGCTGACTTTAGAGGGTAACAAAGACACAATTGACCAAACCTCTTTCTGCATGCTCAGTAAAATTTAGCGAGGGTTAAATTGAGAAAGGGAAGGGAAATGACAACTAATGTTTCAGAAGGGACCAATTCGCCCCATTACATGATAGTTCGTCCCTGGAGTAAATTACGATTTTTTGAAAATGCTCTCCAGGTCTATCAGGATATGACAATTTCATTGATCAGAGATTGAACTTTTATATAATGCATTTACTTAATCATGTTAATCTACATTTACATACATGTTCAAGTCTTAATAATAATTGAACACCCCATTCTTCACTAAAATCATAAGCTCAAGCAACATATGGTGACATCATCAATGATCTGGATCTATTCTGGCATCATTCTAGTATATTTAGAATGAGAAATGAGAAAAGTATATGTCAGTACTGGCATCATTCAGCACTACTACGGCAGCAATGTTCTGACAACCTCATCAGGTTGCGGTTTATAAGCCACAAGAGTGCAGCATTCTTGCCGCAACAATTTTTATTTCATAAGGACTTGCATGAAATGATGTGATTATCATGTACAAAACCTTACAAATCTGGTAAAGGAAAGGAGACATGAAACAGCATTCATGTTATAATTTTTGTCTCTCAAAAACAAGATTAAAATAGGTTCATGTAATTTAATGTTTAATAGTTTAAAAAAGGGGGATTAAAGAAAAGGTTATTTTGTTGTTTCTTTGTTTGTTTCATTATATATTTTTTATTATTTATTTTTTTTTTTTGGGGGGGGGGTGGTACCTGACAGGGTATCAGGTTCGCCCAATACACTTTCGCTTCCTACACGTTCGCACCTCGCACGTTCGCACCAAATTTTAAATAAAATTCCAGTTGGATAATTTGAAAATCAAGATTGTTGTTTTTAATTGATTTGATGAAAATACTGCATGTATTTAGCTTGGTATGAGTAAATACATTGAAGATTTTAAATGAAAAACACAAAAGATTTTATTAAACAGCTTATAGGCCCTTTAATTTGATCTGAAACAATGAAACAAAAAATCATAGCAATGCACTTACCAAAACATGATTAAAATTTATTCAACACAAAAAAATATGTTGTCATAGTCACTCTTTATTTTGAAACAATGAAATAAAAGTTAGCAATACACTTAACCAAAACAAGATTAAGATTTATTCAACACAAAAAAACATGTTGTCTCACTTTAATTTAGGACAATGACAACAAATATATTATACACTTGCCAAAACTTGATTACAAAGTTATTAAACACAAAACCAATAAAAGATGGGCGCGAACGTGTAGGGTGCGAAAGTGAAAGGGTGAGAACGTGAATGGGCGTGAATGTTTACTTTTTGGTCTTATAAGAGCTTTTATGATCACTGTATCTTTTTCACAGAAAAATGTTATTAGGTAACTACTATCTACTTACTTATTCCAATAGGAATAAAACTGTCTGCCTAAAGTTGTAACAATTCTTTGAAACATCTCGGGTACAACATGTTGAACCCCTGCTTTTGTAGTATTATCAGATTTAAAATGGTACAATGTACTTCAAAATTACATTTACTGAAGGCACACCACAATGTTTCCTTCGATATTTCTTGTAAGTTGTTTCGATGATAACATTTCTATGATTATTTCAAAGATCCTCAGTTGTGGTGTAGGGTCCTACTAAAATGCGCCCAGGTGAAGAAACAGCGCCCGGGGAAAAGAAACAACGCCTTGGGAAAAGAAAAAGTGCCCAGGGAAGAAAAAATAGCGCCCGGAGAAAAGAAAAGGCGCCCGGGGAAAATTTATAGATAATTTATTGGCATGAGACAACTTTGTGTCGTTGAAATAAGTATTGCATATTGATTTTTTTCTTTAATTTTAGACAAGTAATTTGCAATTTTTGATATTAGACATTTGTATTAAAGCACAAAAACATGTATGAAGGTTTCAATTTTAACAATAATATATGAATACTATTTCAAAAGACAGATAATAATGGATCACAGTTTATGCTGAAGATTTATTTTTAAATAACAAAATATACGTTTTAATCGAGGACAATATCAATCATGATTCTTCTATATATATATATACAACTCGTCTAAACATCAACCCAACAATGTTAGATCTGTAAATTTGCTTTCGCAAATTTTTGGTTCTTCCCTCGCCGGGATTCGAACCCATGCTACTGTGATATCGTGACACCAAATCGCCTGCACTGCAGCCGTCCCGCTAGACCACACGACCACCTGGGCTCTCAAAAAAAGAGCTTTCGCTGGCCGTGTGTTACCTTTCCACGTCAGTTTTAATCTAGCGGCGTACTGCAGTACATGATATATAAGGCATGAAGATGTTATTGTTACAGATCAGCTAAATTATCTATAGTAAAGGATCCTACAAATTAATGTAAGATACAGTCACAGAAAATAATTATATTTATAAGTACGTCTGAGTCAGTGTCTAGCGGGACAGCTGCAATGCAGGCGATTTGGTGTCACGATATCACAGTAGCATGGGTTCGAATCCCAGCGACGGAAGAACCAAAAATTTGCGAAAGCAAATTTACAGATCTAACATTGTTGGGTTGATGTTTAGACGAGTTGTATATACATTATGTACACAGCCATGTATCACCATCATTGATGGCGATCCGATGGATACATCTGTTCTGGGTTGTCACTGACTCAGACGTACTTATATATGTATATATATATATATATCTTATTTATATTTATTGACTTACTTATATACAATTTTGAAATCAAAAATGTAAAAATGCAACAAGACTTTAGATGTAAAAATGTAGCATCGTACATATCCCCATTTAAATTAAGGACAAAACAATCAATGATTATTTTTTTTTAGGAAAAAATTTATTGTTATAAAATAATATTTATTGTATTCTCCCGGGCGCTTTTTAGTAGGACTGGTGGTGTACAATGGAATGTCAGATTTAAGTAATTGTAAAGAAATTTCTGACAAATAATTATACATGTCTCTTTTTCCAATGAAAGCACTTTAAAAATATCTGTCGTCACTGCAGTTGTCACAATTGCCTAGGAAATCTTTCATGCTATAATTTTATAACAATAACTCTAAAAAATTATATGAATAAATATGCTACAGCAAGCAAAGTCAACTACACTATCTACAGACACAGTTCCATTGTTCAGACAATATTTTCAAAATATGAGCACATCACACCAACTTAGGCAGCAACCAATTGATTTTCGGGGGGGACTGCTGATTTTTGTTGCCAGTTTTTGGAGAAAAAAATAATTTGTTTTTGACCCTGAGAAAAAAAAATTGTTTGTTTCACCCTCAGCTGTAGTTAAAATAATTATGACGTCTGGCAAGGCTATTTTTTTTTTTCTGGGACTATTTTATTTTTTTTCTGGGATGCCTTCCTAAAATGTACATCCCAGAAAGAAAAAAAAAATTGCCTTGCCAGACGTCATAATTATTTGGACTACCTCAGCTGCCACTTTATGTAATGCTAAAATTGAAAGAAAAAAATTGTTTTCTACTTGTCGCCAAAAAAATAGAATGGTTGCTGCCTTAGCCATACATGCATGTATATAAAAATATAAAAGTGTAGGCTAACATCACTGTGACAAAACTTATTCATTTCCCATTATGCTTGAATATAAAAACTACATGGTCACACACTAGATGCAGTTGAGCATGGGAAATACCTGGGAGTCACCATAAACCATGACCTACAGTGGAAGACACATATCAACCAGACGGTAGGCAAAGCATCAAGGACACTAGGCTTTCTGAGAAGGAACCTAGGACGGTGTAAACCAGAAGTCAAGCTAACGCCTACATCATCATGGTCAGACCAACCCTGGAATACGCCTCCACTGTATGGGACCCTTACCAACATAACCTTGAAAAAGACCTAGAACAAGTACAGAGAAGGGCAGCTAGGTTCGTGTACAATGAATACCAAGACGTATCCCCAGGTTGTGTCAGCTCCTTAATGGAGAGACTAAAATGGGAGCCTCTTGAAAATCGCCGCTGCAAAGACCGACTCACCATGGCATACAAGATCCGCAATAGATTTGGTGGATCTAATAATTACAAACCCGGAGATTCAAGGACCAGAGGAGGCCACCGCATACTACACCAACAGCGCACTCTAAAAGACCAATACAGGTACTCCTTCTTCCCAAGATCAACCAGGGAATGGAACACTCTACCGGAAAAAGCCACAACAGCAGCTACACTAGAAGAGTTCAACGCCAGCCTTACCATCCTGCCAGAGGCCTTGTCAGGAGCTTCACACACCTAGATCTCCTTTGACCCCAGATGTACATAGTTTTATTTGTAAATAATTTTCCTGTAAATAGTTTTTATTAAGTGAGGAGGGAAGGCCTCATGATTTCACGAGCAAGAGTAATTTATACACTCAAGAAGAGTCCGACTCTGTACTGAAAGAAGAAGAAGAAGAAGAAGAAATGAACAAAAATCGTAAAATAACCCAGCTTGTTGTCTGCATTCTTCTTCTTCTTTATGTAAATCCCTCCAACGTTGGAGCACACACAGCTAGCTGTGTTCCCTTAACCGATTAGTTTTTAAAAATGTTAACATATTTACAAGTTATTCCAAATTGTAATGAAATCCTCCACCAGAACGTTGCACATGCACAATTTATTTACATTTTCCCTCCTGTTTTTAATGTATTTCTTAACAAGAGAACTCCGCAAAGGGAGGTAATTTGCTTGATCAACACCTGATTCCTGATAAAAATTAGTCTGTTTCCCGGCCGTTATTGAAATTCTTAATATTTGTATATTCCGAAGGCATACTGAATGTTTTACGGAGGGACCAACCTAGATAAAAATAGGCTCTAACCCCCCCCCCCCCTTTTGTTGCACTTTTTACCCTATTTTAGCTAAATATATTTTTTTTAAAGGAAGTTTACTGTCGAACACCATTTGCATTTGTTTTGTTTTAACTGAAAAAAAGCTTTAAATGTCTAAATATTTATATATATTATCTTTTTATTATAGTCATAATTGATCATAACTTGTAAACATGCACTGAATGTTTTCTGTTAAGGCCTTTCTGTATGCATGTTTTGCCTCCCTCTCACGGAGGGCGCATCTCAGATTGGACATTGCAGGAATGTTTTTTGTTAAGGCCTTTGTGTATGCATGTTTTTCCTCCCTCATGGAGGGTGCGTCACAGATTGGACATTGCAGGAATGTTTTCTGTTAATGCCTTTGTTTATGCATGTTGTGCCATCATCATGTGGAGGGTGCATCACAGATTGGACATTGCAGGAATGTTTTCTGTTTTTAGGCCTTTGTGTATGCATGTTTTGTCTCCCTCTCATGGAGTGCGGGTCACAGATTGGGATTTGCAGGAATGTTTTCTGTTAAGTCCTTCGTGTATGTGTTTTTGCCTCCTTCTCCTGGAGGGCGAGTCGCAGATTGGACATTGCAGGAATGTTTTCTGATAAGGCCTTTGTGTATGCATGTTTTGCCACCATCACATAGAGAGCGCGTCACAGATTGGACATTGCAGGAATATTTTCTGTTAAGGCCTTTGTGTATGCATGTTTTGCCTCCTTCTCATGGAGGGCGCGTCAAAGATTGGACATTGCAGGAATGTCTCTGTTAAGGCCTTTGTGTATGAATGTTTTGCCTCCTTCTAATGGAGGGCGCGTCGCAGATTGGACATTGCAGGAATGATTTCTGTTCAGGCCTTTGTGTATGCATGTTTTGCCTTCCTCTTTAAGAGGGTGCGTCGCAGATTGGACATTGCATGAAGGTTTTTTGTTAAGGCCTTTTTTGTATGCGTGTTTGGAGGGCGAGTCGCAGATTGGACATTGCAGGAATGTTTTCTGTTAAGGCCTTTGTGTATGCATGTTTTGCCTCCCTCTCCTGGAGGGTGAGTCACAGATTGGACATTGCAGAAAGGTTTTCTGTGAAGGCTCATGGAGACGTGTCGCAGCTTGGGCTTTGCATTAATGTTTTCTGTTTAGGCCTTTGTGTATGCGTGTTTTGCCTCACTCTCCTAGAGGGCGAGTCACAGATTGGACATTGCAGAAATGTTTTCTGTTAAGGCCTTTGTGTATGCATGTTTTGCCTCCCTCTTTAGGAGGGCGAGTCACAGCTTGGACATTGCAGGAATATTTTCTGTTAAGGCCTTTGTGTATGCATGTTTAGCCTCCTTCTCGAGAAGGGCGCGTCACAGATTGGACATTGCAGCAATGTTTTGCCTCCCTCTTTAGGAGGGCACGTCGCAGATTGGACATTGCAGGAATGTTTTCTGTTAAGGCCTTTGTGTATGCATGTTTTGCAAACATCACATGGAGGGTGAGTCACAGCTTGGACATTGCAGGAATATTTTCTCTTAAGGCTATTGTGTATGCATGTTTAGCCTCCTTCTCGAGGAGGGCGCGTTGCAAATTGGACATTGCAGGAATGTTTTCTATTAAGGCCTTTGTGTATGCATGTTTTGCCTCCCTCTTTAGGAGGGCGCGTCGCAGATTTGATATTGCAGGAATGTTTTCTGTTAAGGCCTTTATGTATGCATGTTTTGCCTCCCTCTTTAGGAGGGCGCATCGCAGATTGGACATTGCAGGAATGTTTTCTGTTAAGGCCTTTGTGAATGCATGTTTTGCCACCATCACATGGAGGGCGAGTCACAGCTTGGACATTGCAGGAATATTTTCTGTTAAGGCTATTGTGTATGCATGTTTAGCCTCTTTCTCGAGGACGGCGCGGCACAGATTGGACATTGCAGGAATGTTTTGCCTCCCTCTTTAGGAGGGTGCATCACAGATTGGATATTGTAGGAATGTTTTCTATTAAGGCCTTTGTGTATGCATGTTTTGTCTCCCTCTTCAGGAGGGCGCGTCGCAGATTGGATATTGCAGGAATGTTATCTGTGAAGGCCTTTGTGCATGCATGTTTTGCAAACATCACATGGAGGGCGAGTCACAGCTTGGACATTGCAGGAATATTTTCTCTTAAGGCTATTGTGTATGCATGTTTACTCTCACTCTCCTAGAGGGTGCGTCGCAAATTGGACATTGCAGGAATGTTTTCTATTAAGGCCTTTGTGTATGCATGTTTTGCCACCATCACATGGAGGGCGAGTCACAGCTTGGACATTGCAGGAATATTTTCTGTTAAGGCCTTTGTGTATGCATGTTTAGCCTCCTTCTCGAGGAGGGCGTGTCGCACATTGGACATTGCAGGAATGTTTTGCCTCCCTCTTTAGGAGGGCGTGTCGCAGATTGGACATTGCAGGAATGTTTTCTGTTAAGGCCTTTGTGTATGCATGTTTTGCAAACATCACATGGAGGACGAGTCACAGCTTGGACATTGCAGGAATATTTTTTCTTAAGGCTATTGTGTATGCATGTTTAGCCTCCTTCTCGAGGAAAGCGCGTCGCAAATTGGACATTGCAGGAATGTTTTCTATTAAGGCCTTTGTGTATGCATGTTTTGCCTCCCTCTTTAGGAGGGCCCGTCGCAGATTTGATATTGCAGGAATGTTTTCTGTTAAGGCCTTTATGATTGCATGTTTTGCCTCCCTCTTTAGGAGTGTGCATCGCAGATTGGACATTGCAGGAATGTTTTCTGTTAAGGCCTTTGTGAATGCATGTTTTGCCACCATCACATGGAGGGCGAGTCACAGTTTGGACATTGCAGGAATATTTTCTGTTAAGGCCTTTGTGTATGCATGTTAAGCCTCCTTCTCGAGGAGTGCGCGTCGCAGATTGGACATTGCAGGAATGTTTTGCCTCCCTCTTTAGGAGGGTGCGTCACAGATTGGATATTGTAGGAATGTTTTCTGTTAAGGCCTTTGTGTATGCATGTTAAGCCTCCTTCTCGAGGAGGGCGCGTCGCAGATTGGACATTGCAGGAATGTTTTCTATTAAGGCCTTTGTGTATGCATGTTTTGACTCCCTCTTTAGGAGGGCGCGTTGCAGATTGGATATTGCAGAAATGTTTTCTGTTAAGACCTTTATGTATGCATGTTTTGCCTCCCTTTTTAGGAGGGCGCGTCGCAGATTGGACATTGCAGGAATGTTTTCTGTTAAGGCCTTTGTGTATGCATGTTTTGCAAACATCACATGGAGGCCGAGTCACAGTTTGGACATTGCAGGAATATTTTCTGGTAAGGCCTTTGTGTATGCATGTTTAGCCTCCTTCTCGAGGAGGACGCATCGCAGATTGGACATTGCAGGAATGTTTTGCCTCCATGTTTAGGAGGGCGCATCACAGATTGGATATTGTAGGAATGTTTTCTGTTAAGGCCTTTGTGTATGCATGTTTTGCAAACATCACATGGAGGGCGAGTCACAGCTTGGACATTGCAGGAATATTTTCTGGTAAGGCCTTTGTGTATGCATGTTTAGCGTCCTTCTCGAGGAGGACGTATCGCAGATTGGACATTGCAGGAATGTTTTGCCTCCATGTTTAGGAGGGCGCATCACAGATTGGATATTGTAGGAATGTTTTCTGTTAAGGCCTTTGTGTATGCATGTTTTGCAAACATCACATGGAGGGCGAGTCACAGCTTGGACATTGTAGGAATATTTTCTGTTAAGGCCTTTGTGTAAGCATGTTAAGCCTCCTTCTCGAGGAGAGCGCGTCGCAGATTGGACATTGCAGGAATGTTTTCTATTAAGGCCTTTGTGTATGCATGTTTTGCCTCCCTCTTCAGGAGGGCGCGTCGCAGATTGGATATTGCAGGAATGTTTTTTGTGAAGGCCTTTGTGTATGCATGTTTTGCAAACATCACATGGAGGGCGAGTCACAGCTTGGACATTGCAGGAATATTTTCTCTTAAGGCTATTGTGTATGCCTGTTTAGCCTCACTCTCCTAGAGGGCGCGTCGCAAATTGGACATTGCAGGAATGTTTTCTATTAAGGCCTTTGTGTATGCATGTTTTGCCTCCTTCTCGAGGAGTGCGCGTCGCAGATTGGACATTGCAGGAATGTTTTGCCTCCCTCTTTAGGAGGGTGCGTCACAGATTGGATATTGTAGGAATGTTTTCTGTTAAGGCCTTTGTGTATGCATGTTAAGCCTCCTTCTCGAGGAGGGCGCGTCGCAGATTGGACATTGCAGGAATGTTTTCTATTAAGGCCTTTGTGTATGCATGTTTTGACTCCCTCTTTAGGAGGGCGCGTTGCAGATTGGATATTGCAGAAATGTTTTCTGTTAAGACCTTTATGTATGCATGTTTTGCCTCCCTTTTTAGGAGGGCGCGTCGCAGATTGGACATTGCAGGAATGTTTTCTGTTAAGGCCTTTGTGTATGCATGTTTTGCAAACATCACATGGAGGCCGAGTCACAGTTTGGACATTGCAGGAATATTTTCTGGTAAGGCCTTTGTGTATGCATGTTTAGCCTCCTTCTCGAGGAGGACGCATCGCAGATTGGACATTGCAGGAATGTTTTGCCTCCATGTTTAGGAGGGCGCATCACAGATTGGATATTGTAGGAATGTTTTCTGTTAAGGCCTTTGTGTATGCATGTTTTGCAAACATCACATGGAGGGCGAGTCACAGCTTGGACATTGCAGGAATATTTTCTGGTAAGGCCTTTGTGTATGCATGTTTAGCCTCCTTCTCGAGGAGGACGCATCGCAGATTGGACATTGCAGGAATGTTTTGCCTCCATGTTTAGGAGGGCGCATCACAGATTGGATATTGTAGGAATATTTTCTGTTAAGGCCTTTGTGTATGCATGTTTTGCAAACATCACATGGAGGGCGAGTCACAGCTTGGACATTGTAGGAATATTTTCTGTTAAGGCCTTTGTGTAAGCATGTTAAGCCTCCTTCTCGAGGAGAGCGCGTCGCAGATTGGACATTGCAGGAATGTTTTCTATTAAGGCCTTTGTGTATGCATGTTTTGCCTCCCTCTTCAGGAGGGCGCGTCGCAGATTGGATATTGCAGGAATGTTTTTTGTGAAGGCCTTTGTGTATGCATGTTTTGCAAACATCACATGGAGGGCGAGTCACAGCTTGGACATTGCAGGAATATTTTCTCTTAAGGCTATTGTGTATGCCTTTTTAGCCTCACTCTCCTAGAGGGCGCGTTGCAAATTGGACATTGCAGGAATGTTTTCTATTAAGGCCTTTGTGTATCCATGTTTTGCCTCCCTCTTTAGGAGGGCGCGTCGCAGATTTGATATTGCAGGAATGTTTTCTGTTAAGGCCTTTATGTATGCATGTTTTGCCTCCCTCTTTAGGAGGGCGCATCGCAGATTGGACATTGCAGGAATATTTTCTGTTAAGGCCTTTGTGAATGCATGTTTTGCCACCATCACATGGAGGGCGAGTCACAGCTTGGACATTGCAGGAATATTTTCTGTTAAGGCCTTTGTGTATGCATGTTTAGCCTCCTTCTCGAGCAGGGCGCATCGTAGATTGGACATTGCAGGAATGTTTTGCCTCCCATTTTAGGAGGGCGCGTCGCCGATTGGATATTGTAGGAATGTTTTCTCTTAAGGCCTTTTTGTATGCATGTTTTGCCTCCCTCTTTAGGAGGGCGCGTCGCAGATTGGACATTGCAGGAATGTTTTCTGTTAAGGCCTTTGAGTATGCATGTTTTGCAAACATCACATGGAGGGTGAGTCACAGCTTGGACATTGCAGGAATATTTTCTCTTAAGGCTATTGTGTATGTATGTTTAGCCTCCTTCTCGAGGAGGGCGCCTCGCAAATTGGACATTGCAGGAATGTTTTCTATTAAGGCCTTTGTGTATGCATGTTTTGCTTCCCTCTGTAGGAGGGCGCGTCGCATATTTTGGATATTGCAGGAATGTTTTCTGTTAAGGCCTTTATGTATGCATGTTGTGCCTCCCTCTTTAGGAGGGCGCATCGCAGATTGGACATTGCAGGAATGTTTTCTGTTAAGGCCTTTGTGAATGCATGTTTTGCCACCATCACATGGAGGGCGAGTCACAGCTTGGACATTGCAGGAATATTTTCTGTTAAGGCCTTTGTGTATGCATGTTTAGCCTCCTTCTCGAGGAGGGCGTCGCAGATTGGACATTGCAGGAATGTTTTGCCTCCATGTTTAGGAGGGCGCATCACAGATTGGATATTGAAGGAATGTTTTCTGTTAAGGCCTTTGTGTATGCATGTTTTGCAAACATCACATGGAGGACGAGTCACAGCTTGGACATTGCAGGAATATTTTTTCTTAAGGCTATTGTGTATGCATGTTTAGCCTCCTTCTCGAGGAAAGCGCGTCGCAAATTGGACATTGCAGGAATGTTTTCTATTAAGGCCTTTGTGTATGCATGTTTTGCCTCCCTCTTTAGGAGAGCCCGTCGCAGATTTGATATTGCAGGAATGTTTTCTGTTAAGGCCTTTATGATTGCATGTTTTGCCTCCCTCTTTAGGAGGGTGCATCGCAGATTGGACATTGCAGGAATGTTTTCTGTTAAGGCCTTTGTGAATGCATGTTTTGCCACCATCACATGGAGGGCGAGTCACAGTTTGGACATTGCAGGAATATTTTCTGTTAAGGCCTTTGTGTATGCATGTTTAGCCTCCTTCTCGAGGAGGGCGCGTCGCAGATTGGACATTGCAGGAATGTTTTGCCTCCCTCTTTAGGAGGGTGCGTCACAGATTGGATATTGTAGGAATGTTTTCTGTTAAGGCCTTTGTGTATGCATGTTAAGCCTCCTTCTCGAGGAGGGCGCGTTGCAGATTGGACATTGCAGGAATGTTTTCTATTAAGGCCTTTGTGTATGCATGTTTTGACTCCCTCTTTAGGAGGGCGCGTCGCAGATTGGATATTGCAGGAATGTTTTCTGTTAAGACCTTTATGTATGCATGTTTTGCCTCCCTTTTTAGGAGGGCGCGTCGCAGATTGGACATTGCAGGAATGTTTTCTGTTAAGGCCTTTGTGTATGCATGTTTTGCAAACATCACATGGAGGCCGAGTCACAGTTTGGACATTGCAGGAATATTTTCTGGTAAGGCCTTTGTGTATGCATGTTTAGCCTCCTTCTCGAGGAGGACGCATCGCAGATTGGACATTGCAGGAATGTTTTGCCTCCATGTTTAGGAGGGCGCATCACAGATTGGATATTGTAGGAATGTTTTCTGTTAAGGCCTTTGTGTATGCATGTTTTGCAAACATCACATGGAGGGCGAGTCACAGCTTGGACATTGTAGGAATATTTTCTGTTAAGGCCTTTGTGTATGCATGTTAAGCCTCCTTCTCGAGGAGAGCGCGTCGCAGATTGGACATTGCAGGAATGTTTTCTATTAAGGCCTTTGTGTATGCATGTTTTGCCTCCCTCTTCAGGAGGGCGCGTCGCAGATTGGATATTGCAGGAATGTTTTTTGTGAAGGCCTTTGTGTATGCATGTTTTGCAAACATCACATGGAGGGCGAGTCACAGCTTGGACATTGCAGGAATATTTTCTCTTAAGGCTATTGTGTATGCCTGTTTAGCCTCACTCTCCTAGAGGGCGCGTCGCAAATTGGACATTGCAGGAATGTTTTCTATTAAGGCCTTTGTGTATGCATGTTTTGCCTCCCTCTTTAGGAGGGCGCGTCGCAGATTTGATATTGCAGGAATGTTTTCTGTTAAGGCCTTTATGTATGCATGTTTTGCCTCCCTTTTTAGGAGGGCGCATCGCAGATTGGACATTGCAGGAATATTTTCTGTTAAGGCCTTTGTGAATGCATGTTTTGCCACCATCACATGGAGGGCGAGTCACAGCTTGGACATTGCAGGAATATTTTCTGTTAAGGCCTTTGTGTATGCATGTTTAGCCTCCTTCTCGAGCAGGGCGCATCGTAGATTGGACATTGCAGGAATGTTTTGCCTCCCATTTTAGGAGGGCGCGTCGCAGATTGGATATTGTAGGAATGTTTTCTCTTAAGGCCTTTGTGTATGCATGTTTTGCCTCCCTCTTTAGGAGGGCGCGTCGCAGATTGGACATTGCAGGAATGTTTTCTGTTAAGGCCTTTGAGTATGCATGTTTTGCAAACATCACATGGAGGGTGAGTCACAGCTTGGACATTGCAGGAATATTTTCTCTTAAGGCTATTGTGTATGTATGTTTAGCCTCCTTCTCGAGGAGGGCGCCTCGCAAATTGGACATTGCAGGAATGTTTTCTATTAAGGCCTTTGTGTATGCATGTTTTGCTTCCCTCTTTAGGAGGGCGCGTCGCAGATTTGATATTGCAGGAATGTTTTCTGTTAAGGCCTTTATGTATGCATGTTGTGCCTCCCTCTTTAGGAGGGCGCATCGCAGATTGGACATTGCAGGAATGTTTTCTGTTAAGGCCTTTGTGAATGCATGTTTTGCCACCATCACATGGAGGGCGAGTCACAGCTTGGACATTGCAGGAATATTTTCTGTTAAGGCCTTTGTGTATGCATGTTTAGCCTCCTTCTCGAGGAGGGCGTCGCAGATTGGACATTGCAGGAATGTTTTGCCTCCATGTTTAGGAGGGCGCATCACAGATTGGATATTGAAGGAATGTTTTCTGTTAAGGCCTTTGTGTATGCATGTTTTGCAAACATCACATGGAGGACGAGTCACAGCTTGGACATTGCAGGAATATTTTTTCTTAAGGCTGTTGTGTATGCATGTTTAGCCTCCTTCTCGAGGAAAGCGCGTCGCAAATTGGACATTGCAGGAATGTTTTCTATTAAGGCCTTTGTGTATGCATGTTTTGCTTCCCTCTTTAGGAGGGCGCGTCGCAGATTTGATATTGCAGGAATGTTTTCTGTTAAGGCCTTTATGATTGCATGTTTTGCCTCCCTCTTTAGGAGGGTGCATCGCAGATTGGACATTGCAGGAATGTTTTCTGTTAAGGCCTTTGTGAATGCATGTTTTGCCACCATCACATGGAGGGCGAGTCACAGTTTGGACATTGCAGGAATATTTTCTGTTAAGGCCTTTGTGTATGCATGTTAAGCCTCCTTCTCGAGGAGGGCGCGTCGCAGATTGGACATTGCAGGAATGTTTTGCCTCCCTCTTTAGGAGGGTGCGTCACAGATTGGATATTGTAGGAATGTTTTCTGTTAAGGCCTTTGTGTATGCATGTTAAGCCTCCTTCTGGAGGAGGGCGTGTCGCAGATTGGACATTGCAGGAATGTTTTACCTCCATGTTTAGGAGGGCACATCACAGATTGGATATTGTAGGAATGTTTTCTGTTAAGGCCTTTGTGTATGCATGTTTTGCAAACATCACATGTAGGGCGAGTCACAGCTTGGACATTGTAGGAATATTTTCTGTTAAGGCCTTTGTGTATGCATGTTAAGCCTCCTTCTCGAGGAGAGCGCGTCGCAGATTGGATATTGCAGAAATGTTTTCTATTAAGGCCTTTGTGTATGCATGTTTTGCCTCCCTCTTCAGGAGGGCGCGTCGCAGATTGGATATTGTAGGAATGTTTTCTGTGAAGGCCTTTGTGTATGCATGTTTTGCAAACATCACATGGAGGGCGAGTCACAGCTTGGACATTGCAGGAATATTTTCTCTTAAGGCTATTGTGTATGCATATTTGGCTTCACTCTCCTAGAGGGGGCGTCGCATATTGGACATTGCAGGAATGTTTTCTATTAAGGCCTTTGTGTATGCATGTTTTGCCTCCCTCTTTAGGACGGCGCGTCGCAGATTTGATATTGCAGGAATGTTTTCTGTTAAGGCCTTTATGTATGCATGTTTTGCCTCCCTCTTTAGGAGGGCGCATCGCAGGTTGGACATTGCAGGAATGTTTTCTGTTAAGGCCTTTGTGAATGCATGTTTTGCCACCATCACATGGAGGGCGAGTCACAGCTTGGACATTGCAGGAATATTTTCTGTTAAGGCCTTTGTGTATGCATGTTAAGCCTCCTTCTCAAGGAGGGCGCGTCGTAGATTGGACATTGCAGGGATGTTTTGCCTCCCTCTTTAGGAGGGCATGTCGCAGATT
Source organism: Mytilus galloprovincialis (assembly GCF_965363235.1). Taxonomy (NCBI): domain Eukaryota; kingdom Metazoa; phylum Mollusca; class Bivalvia; order Mytilida; family Mytilidae; genus Mytilus; species Mytilus galloprovincialis. The sequence continues at coordinate 72,033,568 of NC_134845.1, read as the reverse complement.
GGATATTGTAGGAATGTTTTCTGTTAAGGCCTTTGTAAATGCATGTTTTGCCACCATCACATGGAGGGCGCGTCGCAGATTGGACATTGCAGAAAAGTTTTCTGTTAAGGCCTTTGTGTATGCATGTTTTGCAAACATCACATGGAGGGTGAGTCACAGCTTGGACATTGCAGGAATATTTTCTCTTAAGGCTATTGTGTATGCATGTTTAGCCTCCTTCTCGAGGAGGGCACTTCGCAAATTGGACATTGCAGGAATGTTTTCTATTAAGGCCTTTGTGTATGCATGTTTTGTCTCCCTCTTTAGGAGGGCGCGTCGCAGATTTAATAGTGCAGGAATGATTTCTATTAAGGCCTTTAAGTATGCATGTTTTGCCTCCCTCTTTAGGAGTGCGCATCGCAGATTGGACATTGCAGGAATGTTTTCTGTTAAGGCCTTTGTGAATGCATGTTTTGCCACCATCACATGGAGGGCGAGTCACAGCTTGGACATTGCAGGAATATTTTCTGTTAAGGCCTTTGTGTATGCATGTTTAGCCTCCTTCTCGAGGAGGGCGCGTCGCAGATTGGACATTGCAGGAATGTTTTGCCTCCCTCTTTAGGAAGGCGCGTCGCAGATTGGATATTGTAGGAATGTTTTCTGTTAAGGCCTTTGTGTATGCATGTTTTGCCTCCCTCTTTAGGAGGGCGCGTCGCAGATTGGACATTGCAGGAATGTTTTCTGTTAAGGCCTTTGTGTATGCCTGTTTTGCAAACATCACATGGAGGGCGAGTCACAGCTTGGACTTTGCAGGAATATTTTCTGTTAAGGCCTTTGTGTATGCATGTTTAGCCTCCTTCTCGAGGAGGGCGTGTCGCAGATTGGACATTGCAGTAATGTTTTGCCTCCCTCTTTAGGAAGGCGCGTCGCAGATTGGATATTGTAGGAATGTTTTCTGTTAAGGCCTTTGTGTATGCATGTTTTGCCTCCCTCTTTAGGAGGGCGCGTCGCAGATTGGACATTGCAGGAATGTTTTCTGTTAAGGCCTTTGTGTATGCATGTTTTGCAAACATCACATGGAGGGCGAGTCACAGCTTGGACACTGCAGGAATATTTTCTCTTAAGGCTTTTATGTATCCATGTTTAGCCTCCTTCTCGAGGAAAGCGCGTCACAAATTGGACATTGCAGGAATGTTTTCTATTAAGGCCTTTGTGTATGCATGTTTTGCCTCCCTCTTTAGGAGGGCGCGTCGCAGATTTGATATTGCAGGAATGTTTTCTGTTAAGGCCTTTATAATTGCATGTTTTGCCTCCCTCTTTAGGAGGGTGCATCGCAGATTGGACATTGCAGAAATGTTTTCTGTTAAGGCATTTGTGAATGCATGTTATGCCACCATCACATGGAGGGCGAGTCACAGTTTGGACATTGCAGGAATATTTTCTGTTAAGGCCTTTGTGTATGCATGTTTAGCCTCCTTCTCGAGGAGGGCGCGTTGCAGATTGGACATTGCAGGAATGTTTTGCCTCCCTCTTTAGAAGGGCGCGTTGCAGATTGGATGTTGTAGGAATGTTTTCTGTTAAGGCCTTTGTGTATGCATGTTTTGCCTCCCTCTTTAGGAGGGCACGTCGCAGATTGGACATTGCAGGAATGTTTTCTGTTAAGGCCTTTGTGTATGCATGTTTTGCAAACATCACATGGAGGGTGAGTCACAGCTTGGATATTGCAGGAATATTTTCTCTTAAGGCTATTGTGTATGCATGTTTAGCCTCCTTCTCGAGGAAAGCGCGTCGCAAATTGGACATTGCAGGAATGTTTTCTATTAAGGCCTTTGTGTATGGATGTTTTGCCTCCCTCTTTAGGAGGGCGCGTCACAGATTTGATATTGCAGGAATGTTTTCTGTTAAGGCCTTTGTGTATGCATGTTTTGCCTCCCTCTTTAGGAGGGTGCATCGCAGATTGGACATTGCAGGAATGTTTTCTGTTAAGGCCTTTGTGAATGCATGTTTTGCCACCATCACATGGAGGGCGAGTCACAGTTTGGACATTGCAGGAATATTTTCTGTTAAGGCCTTTGTGTATGCATGTTTAGCCTCCTTCTCGAGGAGGGCGCGTCGCAGATTGGACATTGCAGGAATGTTGTCTGTTAAGGCCTTTGTGTATGCATGTTTTGCAAACATCACATGGAGGGCGAGTCACAGCTTGGACATTGTAGGAATATTTTCTGTTAAGGCCTTTGTGTATGCATGTTAAGCCTCCTTCTCAAGGAGGGCACGTCGCAGATTGGACATTGCTGGAATGTTTTCTATTAAGGCCTTTGTGTATGCATGTTTTGCCTCCCTCTTCAGGAGGGCGCGTCACAGATTTGATATTGCAGGAATGTTTTCTGTGAAGGCTTTTGTGTATGCATGTTTTGCAAACATCACATGGAGGGCGAGTCACAGCTTGGACTTTGCAGGAATATTTTCTGTTAAGGCCTTTGTGTATGCATGTTTAGCCTCCTTCTCGAGGAAAGCGCGTCGCAAATTTGATATTGCAGGAATGTTTTCTGTTAAGGCCTTTATGATTGCATGTTTTGCCTCCCTCTTTAGGAGGGTGCATCGCAGATTGGACATTGCAGGAATGTTTTCTGTTAAGGCCTTTGTAAATGCATGTTTTGCCACCATCACATGGAGTGTGAGTCACAGTTTGGACATTGTAGGAATATTTTCTGTTAAGGCCTTTGTGTATGCATGTTTAGCCTCCTTCTCGAGGAGGGCGCGTCGCAGATTTGACATTGCAGGAATGTTTTGCCTCCCTCTTTAGGAGGGTGCGTTGCAGATTGAATATTGTAGGAATGTTTTCTGTTAAGGCCTTTGTGTATACTTGTTTTGCCTCCCTATTTAGGAGGGCGCGTCGCAGATTGGACATTGCAGGAATGTTTTCTGTTAAGGCCTTTGTGTATGCATGTTTTGCAAACATCACATGGAGGGCGAGTCACAGCTTGGACATTGCAGGAATATTTTCTGTTAAGGCCTTTGTGTATGCATGTTAAGCCTCCTTCTCGAGGAGGGCGCGTCGCAGATTGGACATTGCAGGAATGTTTTCTATTAAGGCCTTTGTGTATGCATGTTTTGCCACCATCACATGGAGGGCGAGTCATATTTTGGATATTGCAGGAATATTTTCTGTTAAGGCCTTTGTGTATGCATATTTAGCCTCCTTCTCGAGGAGGGCGCGTCGCAGACTGGACATTGCAGGAATGTTTTCTATTAAGGCCTCTGTGTATGCATGTTTTGCCTCCCTCTTTAGGTTGCATTTCTGTAAATATTGACAATGCAATTTCCCATAGGAACTCCTTTTACGGCTAAAACTGTACCACTTTTACTATGAAGTTTTGAAAAAAATCTTATCCTAGAATTGAAAGTTCATATGCACAACAATTTTTTTCAAAGGTCAAAATATAGAGCTGTGCGGCATATTTTCAACATTTATATGCCCTGAACTTCTCAGAGTTTCAACTTACACTTATTTTCTTAACGACCCCTACCTCGATTGAAAGGTTACCACAAATTTCAATGTAAACAATATGCACGTGTTTATTTACTGGTAACATTCAAAAGTTCTGTCTCTACGATATGGAACACAGAGAGTATAACTGGGAACCAGTATGTAAACAAAATCAATTTTCTATGAATATTCAATTACTCCCCAAAAGAGGCGTGTTTGAGAAACAGCTCTATTTACAAAGTGCAACCTATACAGACATTTATTCAAATAGAAAACCCTCTAAAATCAGTTTTTCTCACATTAATACTCATTTATCAGAATTAAAGTCTTAAAGAAATCACTGTGTATACTCTAAGTTTTTCTTTACTATACATTTTATACCCCCTCCCCTGTTTCAATTTTTTAAAGAATTTGAAAACAAGACTTTAATTATTGCCAGCTTACCCTATTTGCATATTTTCTGATAAAAAAAATGTCTAGAACCTGTTAAAAACTGTTTTTATAACATATTGAAAGCATATCAGAATATCATAAATGTAATGTTTAGCAGTCAATCATTACAACATTCAAGATTATATAAAGTATCCAATCCAGCCTCTATCTCCAGTCCACATCTTACTGTATGCCTATTTGTCAATTAAAGAACACATTTTCTGCCTCAAATGGTCAATTTAGAATTCTTGTCACAACAGTATCATCTGTAACCATATATCTGACACAATTTAGCTACTATATATACTAGAAGTGTCCAAACAAAGCCATATTTGCAATAGTTGTATGTATGCAGATACCAGTCTGAGATATAAATTCACTTCAAATGTTGTAGAGATGACTGCTAACATCTGATTTTTGCATAACTTCCAAGCATAGTTATTGTTTTCTATATCAAGAACTTTAAAATCATAAAATCATAGCATTTACAAGTTAAATTATTTGTTTTTATGACCTAGGGGGTAGGCAATTTTCTGTTTTTTGCCCCTGGGGCCTCAAATTTTCTAAATCATTCTGCTGTTTCTAGCAATTTGGAATATTTAGTACATATTCAGGATAGAACACACTATTGTAAGTTTTCTTGAGATATTTTTGTTTTTCTAGCTTGTATTTATTATGCCGTGGTGACAAAAAATCAGACTTAGGTGTTGCGGCTTACTTTTGGGTTAACGAAAGGACACAAATACCCCATAAATAATATTCAGGAAGGATCTATGAGTTTCAATGACTGTGAAGAGTAAATATAAGCACTTCTTAACAATTTAACTTAAAATATGCAAATATTATGATTTAATTTTGTATCCAGGACTTTCAGTAAACTATGCATACTGTAAACTGTGAATGTATGCTGAGTCATCATATTTAAGGCCCAGGATTCTATCAATCTTCATTAAATATTTATAAAACTTCTTATTTCAGTTAATTTCTTTAAAATCTGTGAAATAAAGCAAATTTGGTTAAATTCTGAATGTTCCCCTTTTTCACCCTATATAGGTTGCATTTCTGTAAATATTGACAATGCAATTTCCCATAGGAACTCCTTTTACGGCTAAAACTGTACCACTTTTACTATGAAGTTTTGAAAAAAATCTTATCCTAGAATTGAAAGTTCATATGCACCACAATTTTTTTCAAAGGTCAAAATATAGGGCTGTGCGGCATATTTTCAAATTATATGCCCTGAATTTCTCAGAGTTTAAACTTACACTTATTTTCTTAACGACCCCTACCTCGAATGAAAGGTTACCACAAATTTCAATGTAAACAATATGCACGTGTTTATTTACTGGTAACATTCCCAAGTTCTATCTCTATGATATGGAACACAGAGAGTATAACTGGGAACCAGTATGTAAACAAAATCAATTTTCTATGAATATTCAATTACTCCCCAAAAGAGGCGTGTTTGAGAAACAGCTGTATTTACAAAGTGCAACCTATATATACAGACATTTATTCAAATAGAAAACCCTCTAAAATCAGTTTTTCTCACATTAATACTCATTTATCAGAATTAAAGTCTTAAAGAAATCACTGTGTATACTCTAAGTTTTTCTTTACTATACATTTTATACCCCCTCCCCTGTTTCAATTTTTTAGAGAATTTGAAAACAAGACTTTAATTATTGCCAGCTTACCCTATTTGCATATTTTCTGATAAAAAAATGTCTAGAACCTGTTAAAAACTGTTTTTATAACATATTGAAAGCATATCAGAATATCATAAATGTAATGTTTAGCAGTCAATCATTACAACATTCAAGATTATATAAAGTATCCAATCCAGCCTATATCTCCAGTCCACATCTTACTGTATGCCTATTTGTCAATTAAAGAACACATTTTCTGCCTCAAATGGTCAATTTAGAATTCTTGTCACAACAGTATCATCTGTAACCATATATCTGACACAATTTAGCTACTATATATACTAGAAGTGTTCAAACAAAGCCATATTTGCAATAGTTGTATGTATGCAGATACCAGTCTGAGATATAAATTCACTTCAAATGTTGTAGAGATGACTGCTAACATCTGATTTTTGCATAACTTCCAAGCATAGTTATTGTTTTCTATATCAAGAACTTTAAAATCATAAAATCATAGCATTTACAAGTTAAATTATTTGTTTTTATGACCTAGGGGGTAGGCAATTTTCTATGTTTTTTGCCCCTGGGGCCTCAAATTTCCTAAATCATTCTGCTGTTTCTAGCAATTTGGAATATTTAGTACATATTCAGGATAGTTATCAAAAGTACCAGGATTATAATTTAGTACGCCAGACGCGCGTTTCGTCTACATAAGACTCATCAGTGACGCTCAAATCGAAATATTGATAAAGCCAAACATGTACAAAGTTGAAGAGCATTGAGGATCCAATATTCCAAAAAGTTGTGCCAAATACGGCTAAGGTAATCTATGCCTGGAATAAGAAAATCCTTATTTTTTCGAAAAATTCAAAGTTTTGTAAACAGGAAATTTATAAAAATGACCACATTATTGATATTCATGTCAACGCCGAAATGTTGACTACTGGGCTGGTGATACCCTCGGGGACGAAACACACTATTGTAAGTTTTCTTGAGATATTTTTGTTTTTCTAGCTTGTATTTATTATGCCGTGGTGACAAAAAATCAGACTTAGGTGTTGCGGCTCACTTTTGGGTTAACGAAAGGACACAAATACCCCATAATAATATTCAGGAAGGATCTATGAGTTTCAATGACTGTGAAGAGTAAATATAAGCACTTCTTAACAATTTAACTTAAAATATGCAAATATTATGATTTAATTTTGTATCCAGGACTTTCAGTAAACTATGCATACTGTAAACTGTGAATGTATGCTGAGTCATCATATTTAAGGCCCAGGATTCTATCAATCTTCACTAAATATTTATAAAACTTCTTATTTCAGTTAATTTCTTTAAAATCTGTGAAATAAAGCAAATTTGGTTAAATTCTGAATGTTCCCCTTTTTCACCCTATATAGGTTGCATTTCTGTAAATATTGACAATGCAATTTCCCATAGGAACTCCTTTTACGGCTAAAACTGTACCACTTTTACTATGAAGTTTTGAAAAAAATCATATCCTAGAATTGAAAGTTCATATGCACCACAATTTTTTTCAAAGGTCAAAATATAGGGCTGTGCGGCATATTTTCAACGTTTATATGCCCTGAACTTCTCAGAGTTTAAACTTACACTTATTTTCTTAACGACCCCTACCTCAAATGAAAGGTTACCACAAATTTCAATGTGAACAATATGCACGTGTTTATTTACTGGTAACATTCCCAAGTTCTGTCTCTGCGATATGGAACACAGAGAGTATAACTGGGAACCAGTATGTAAACAAAATCAATTTTCTATGAATATTCAATTACTCCCCAAAAGAGGCGTGTTTGAGAAACAGCTCTATTTACAAAGTGCAACCTATAGGAGGGCGCTTTGCAGATTGGATATGCATACACAAAGGCCTTAACAGAAAACATTCCTGCAATGTCTTATCTGGGACGCGCCCTCCTCGAGAAGGAGGCTAAACATGCATACACAAAGGCCTTAACAGAAAATATTCCTGCAATGTCCAAGCTGTAACTCGCCCTCCATGTGATGGTGGCAAAACATGCATACACAAAGGCCTTAACAGAAAACCTTCCTGCAATGTCTAATCTGTGACGCGTCCTCCTAAAGAGGGAGGCAAAACATGCATACACAAAGGCCTTAACAGAAAACATTCCTGCAATTTCCTATCTGCGACTCGCCCTCCTAAAGAAGGAAGCAAAACATGCATACACAAAGGCCTTAATTAATAGAAAACATTCCTGCAATGTCCAATCTGCGACGCGCCTTCCTCGAGAAGGAGGCTAAACATGCATACACATGGGCCTTAACAGAAAATATTCCTGCAATGTCCAAGCTGTGACTCGCCTTCCATGAGATGTTTGCAAAACATGCATACACAAAGTCCTTAACAGAAAACATTCCTGCAATGTCCAATCTGCGACGCGCCCTCCTAAAGAGGGAGTCAAAACATGCATACATAAAGGCCTTAACAGAAAACATTTCTGTCATGTCCAATCTGTGACTCGCCCTCTAGGAGAGTGAGGCAAAACACGCATACACAAAGGCCTTAACAGAAAACATTAATGCAAAGCCCAAGCTGTGACGCACCCTCCATGAGCCTTCACAGAAAACTTTTCTGCAATGTCCAATCTGCGACTCACCCTCCAGGAGAGGGAGGCAAAACATGCATACAGAAAGGCCTTAACAGAAAATATTCCTGCAATGTCCAATCTGTGACGCGCCCTCCATTTGATGGTGGAAAAACATGCATACACAAAGGCCTTAACAGAAAACATTCCTGCAATGTCCAATCTGCGACTTGCCCTCTAAACACACATACACAAAGGCCTTAACAAAAAAAATTCCTGCAGTGTCCAATCTGCAATGCACCCTCCTAAAGAGGAAGGCAAAACATGCATACACAAAGGCCTTAACAGAAAACATTCATGCAATGTCCAATCTGTGATACGTCCTCCATGTGAGGTGGACAAAACACGAATACACAAAGGCCTTAACAGAAAACATTCCTGCAATGCCTAATTTGCGACGTACCCTTCAGGAGATGGAGGCAAAACATACATACACAAAATGCCTTAACAAAAAACATTCATGCAAAACCCAATCTGTGACGAGCCTTCCATGAGAGGGATGCAAAACACTCATACACAAAGGCCACAACAAAAAACATTCCTGCTATGTCCAATCTGTGATGCGCTCTCCATGAGAGGGAGGCAAAACATGCAAACACAAAGGCCTTAACAGAAAGCATTTATGCAAAGCACTATGTTCGACACGCACTCCATGAGAGGGAGGTAAAACACGCATACACAAAGGCTTTCACAGAAAACATTCCTGCAATGTCCAATCTCCACGCACCCTCCACAACAAGGGAGGCAAAACATGCATACACAAAGGCCTTAACAGAAAACATTCCTGCAATGCCCAATCTGCGAAGACGGAGGCAAAACACGCATTCATAAAGGCATTAACAGAAAACATTCCTGCAATGTCCTATCAGCGACTCCCCCTAGATGGAAAGGGAGGAACACATGATATACACAAAGGGATCTTAACGGAAAACATACCTGGGAAATCCAATCAGCTTCGCGCCCTAGATGGAAAGGGAGGAACACATGATATACACAAAGGGATCTTAACGGAAAACATACCTGGGAAATCCAATCAGCTTCGCGCCCTAGATGGAAAGGGAGGAACACATGATATACACAAAGGGATCTTAACGGAAAACATACCTGGGAAATCCAATCAGCGACGCGCCCTAGATGGAAAGGGAGGAACACATGATATACACAAAGGGATCTTAACAGAAAACATACCTGGGAAATCCAATCAGCGACGCGCCCTAGATGGAAAGGGAGGAACACATGATATACACAAAGGGATCTTAACGGAAAACATACCTGGGAAATCCAATCAGCTTCGCGCCCTAGATGGAAAGGGAGGAACACATGATATACACAAAGGGATCTTAACGGAAAACATACCTGGGAAATCCAATCAGCTTCGCGCCCTAGATGGAAAGGGAGGAACACATGATATACACAAAGGGATCTTAACGGAAAACATACCTGGGAAATCCAATCAGCGACGCGCCCTAGATGGAAAGGGAGGAACACATGATATACACAAAGGGATCTTAACGGAAAACATACCTGGGAAATCCAATCAGCTTCGCGCCCTAGATGGAAAGGGAGGAACACATGATATACACAAAGGGATCTTAACGGAAAACATACCTGGGAAATCCAATCAGCTTCACGCCCTAGATGGAAAGGGAGGAACACATGATATACACAAAGGGATCTTAACGGAAAACATACCTGGGAAATCCAATCAGCGACGCGCCCTAGATGGAAAGGGAGGAACACATGATATACACAAAGGGATCTTAACGGAAAACATACCTGGGAAATCCAATCAGCGACGCGCCCTAGATGGAAAGGGAGGAACACATGATATACACAAAGGGATCTTAACGGAAAACATACCTGGGAAATCCAATCAGCTTCGCGCCCTAGATGGAAAGGGAGGAACACATGATATACACAAAGGGATCTTAACGGAAAACATACCTGGGAAATCCAATCAGCGACGCGCCCTAGATGGAAAGGGAGGAACACATGATATACACAAAGGGATCTTAACGGAAAACATACCTGGGAAATCCAATCAGCTTCGCGCCCTAGATGGAAAGGGAGGAACACATGATATACACAAAGGGATCTTAACGGAAAACATACCTGGGAAATCCAATCAGCTTCGCGCCCTAGATGGAAAGGGAGGAACACATGATATACACAAAGGGATCTTAACGGAAAACATACCTGGGAAATCCAATCAGCTTCGCGCCCTAGATGGAAAGGGAGGAACACATGATATACACAAAGGGATCTTAACGGAAAACATACCTGGGAAATCCAATCAGCGACGCGCCCTAGATGGAAAGGGAGGAACACATGATATACACAAAGGGATCTTAACGGAAAACATACCTGGGAAATCCAATCAGCTTCGCGCCCTAGATGGAAAGGGAGGAACACATGATATACACAAAGGGATCTTAACGGAAAACATACCTGGGAAATCCAATCAGCGACGCGCCCTAGATGGAAAGGGAGGAACACATGATATACACAAAGGGATCTTAACGGAAAACATACCTGGGAAATCCAATCAGCTTCGCGCCCTAGATGGAAAGGGAGGAACACATGATATACACAAAGGGATCTTAACGGAAAACATACCTGGGAAATCCAATCAGCGACGCGCCCTAGATGGAAAGGGAGGAACACATGATATACACAAAGGGATCTTAACGGAAAACATACCTGGGAAATCCAATCAGCGACGCGCCCTAGATGGAAAGGGAGGAACACATGATATACACAAAGGGATCTTAACGGAAAACATACCTGGGAAATCCAATCAGCTTCGCGCCCTAGATGGAAAGGGAGGAACACATGATATACACAAAGGGATCTTAACGGAAAACATACCTGGGAAATCCAATCAGCTTCGCGCCCTAGATGGAAAGGGAGGAACACATGATATACACAAAGGGATCTTAACGGAAAACATACCTGGGAAATCCAATCAGCGACGCGCCCTAGATGGAAAGGGAGGAACACATGATATACACAAAGGGATCTTAACGGAAAACATACCTGGGAAATCCAATCAGCGACGCGCCCTAGATGGAAAGGGAGGAACACATGATATACACAAAGGGATCTTAACGGAAAACATACCTGGGAAATCCAATCAGCTTCGCGCCCTAGATGGAAAGGGAGGAACACATGATATACACAAAGGGATCTTAACGGAAAACATACCTGGGAAATCCAATCAGCTTCGCGCCCTAGATGGAAAGGGAGGAACACATGATATACACAAAGGGATCTTAACGGAAAACATACCTGGGAAATATATGGTCTATCATTGTTGAAGGTCTAGAGGAGTTACACTGTCTGGCTTTCCTAAATGCATCTGAATACCAATTTAGATAACTAAGTCAGTCGGTAGTACTGCAAGAAGTGAGAGAAATGTTTAATATTAAAAAATTAGGTAAATGATTTTTTTTTTCAATAGGTTGTTCTTAACTAGTACTTAAACAAGTAACATTTGTTGTGGAACTGTTAAAAAGTTAACATTAAACACAAATGTAGCATCATAAGGGGAGGAAAGGCAATCCCCCCTCCCCCACCTCTGCTTTTGAAAAACTTTTTAACTTAAAGACAGATTTACAGATATTTGGAAGATGTATTACATATAAACCATTGTGAAGAACACATCTACTCGCTTCACACTAGCGCTGTGTACAAAATAATTTTAATCTGACATTTCACCAAATTATGTAACAGAATTTGCTTCAGATATTAAAGCATTCGGCAAAATGGAAAAGTTGTAATCTATGAACAGTAAAACCTACAATCATACAAATGTACTCTTTTGTAATTAAAGTGATATAGTTCCATCTTTTGTTCATATGTCTGAACAAGATAAGTTCAGTTTCATTTTAAAAAGTAATGATGTGGACATTAGTACTGTATGTGTAGCTGGAATAAGCGATATGTATGATTTGAACATTCATTTAAAGCAAACATAATGTTGCTAAGAGCTTTAATAATATTAAAGCTTATTGTAATAGTTTGCATGAATTAATAATATATTATGAATAACACCTCCACGCAATGTAGATATAAAATATGTATCTCTTATCATTGAGAAAATATGGTTTTTTGTGTTTGTTTGTTTGTTTATTTAAGGTCTTTCCTCTCCGCGAGGAAAGACCTTATTGTTTTTCTCCTGGTTTTTTTTTTTTTTTCATCCAGCATTTGTTTGACATGGCCTCCCCTCGTTTCTATTGGAGTTATCAAGACCAAATATGGACCATCGGTAGACCTCATCATGAAGTATTACCAGATGAGGCTGTGTAGGATTTCATCATCCCCTTTAGAAGTTATCTCCCTTTTATTATTTTTTTTCGACATGGACCCCCCTCGTTGTTTTTAAAGATATCATGACCTTATTTGGACAAAAGTTAGATCTCATCATGATGTGTTACCATATGAGGCTGCTAAGGATTCCATTATTCCCTATGAGAGTTACGTCCCCTTGATTCAATTTCTTTCTTTTACATTTTTCTCAAAAAGTATTCAAGATAGAATCGATTTGAAAACGGCAACATGTACAAGACCAGATGGCAACGATAATAAACATATCTATACAATCATTTTGTTGTTAACCCTTATAAGGAGTTATTTCCCTTGAAAAAATATAAACAATTTTTGAAAAATTGTATCTCGAGAACCGAAAGTCGTAAAGACTTGGGACTTACACCAATAATCTTAAGTTTATATGACCTTTAATTACCACCCAAGGTCAAAGGTCACCGAGTGCAAAAAAAAATTATGCTGCAATTTCAAGCTTTCATATTAAGAAAACGATAAGAGTTTGCTGCATACTTACAGCGTATAAAATGTTCCTCTCGACGAACTCTACATTTTATACACTGAGCTCAAAAGTGTCCGACTGTCTGTTCAAAAGTTACGACGGGATGATTCTTAAAAATATAGTATTGTGTGTATATCTTTTTAAAGGTAACAGATATCAACCTACTATAAACTGGTGATCAGTAGTTCAAGACCTTCAATTTGAGGTCAATGTCAGGTCATGATGAAATTTCACCTTGACCTTCATATTATACTATGACCTTGACCTTGTGATATTTGAAAGGTCAAGTGGTCCTGAGTTGAATGGTGATAGTCCCATGTCTCTACGACTTCCGGTTCTCAAGTTTTGTATTTCATCATATATTTGATGATTAAATGTGACCTTGGTGAACTTTGAAATTGTCCCAATTCATTTCTTATAATGTTGTCCTTCATCTGTAGATCATTTATCATTTAACATATTTGAGATATCTATTGTCGTTTTAGAGATAATGCAGTTTGAAGTTTTGCGAGCGGAGGCATGTATTTCTGAATCATCAAGAGCTTACCACTTAAAATATTTTAGAAATTGAAGAGGTGGACATAGTTATATGTTTGACCAAATACCAAAAACATTCCATGGAAAAAAACACCAAAAAATCAATTTGAAATTTTCATGTTTTGCATTGACTTTGTAAGTTTCATAACTTCTATTTATATAGTTGATATTGCATCATTATTTGCACTTTGTCAAATGGGGTCATCTGATATATCAAATTGAAGGTCTTAATAAACTCTACTTAAAAATGAAAATTTTAAACGCCCTTTTCATCCCAGGGGGACGGGTGGGGTCATTTAGTGCAAACATTCAAATTTCTCAGATGGTAAGGTTGTCGCATATCAAATGAAAGAACATAAAGCGTACATTTCAAATTTCAAATTGGCGTCTCCCAAAAATGGGTTGGATGGGGTCATTGAGTGCAAAAAATAAATGTTCTTTTAAGGTAGGGTTGTTGTATATCAAATGAAAGGTCATGATGTGTACATTTGAAATATCAAATTCCCGACCTCTAAAAAATTTTAAGTTGGATAGGGTAATTAAGTGCAAAAATCAAACTTTCTAGAACATGGTGTTGTCGCATATCAAATGAAAGCTCATCTAATCTGTTCCGATCTCAAAAATGTAGGCGGATGAGGTCATTAAGTGTAAAAAGCGAAAAGTTTCAGAAGGTATGCTTGTCGTATATCAAACGAAAGGTCGTACAAAGTACATTACGAAAACATCACTTTTACAGGAAAGACCTTTCAATTGTTTTACAAACAATTGAGATACTAGTTTTGTATTTGTATTTGTATTTTGCAAATGTCAGCTAGTATAATTTCTGTATAGGAATTTACACCAATAAATTAATTTGATTTGATTTGATTTACAATCATGAGGCCATTAGAAGCTGCATCAGTAACTCTTGTAAACATAATGCGTATATAATATTGACCAATGCATTTAAGTAGCCTAGGTCTTTGTAAGAATCATGCAGAGGATGATTGACATGGCATGTTTTTGAAAATTGAAAAAGGGAAAGTTAAAGTACCTTTAATATAGAGTTAATCAATTAAACACTTCACTATTCAAAAATGTCAAAAAAAAGGACACTTTATAACATTTGTTTCCATATAGCAGCTATTCAATGAAACACGCTAAAATTTTATATTAAAAAAATCTATAATTGGCAAGGGATCATCCCGGATCATGCGGATGTCAAAAACATTTTTGCATAGCTCTGACCTTACTTATAATCAGATACCAATCCTACCAATGCAGCCACTGAAAAAATGAAGTCTTTGTAAACACTTTCCAGATTACAGTGGTGAAAAGATATGGCAAGAAACTGAAAAAATATTACTTTGAAAATTACCAGATAAATACATAAGTTTTTAATTTTATTACATGTATCGATGTTGGATAAAATAAGGACAAATCATTAAAGGAGGGTCTAATATCAAGGTATATGTTAAACCATGCAGGAGCAGTTATTTTCCTTTTCTGCCAGTGCACTTATGTCTGGTACTATTTCCAAGGATTAGTAAACGGTAGTGTCAATAAAACTTTGTTAGGTGCTTGGGCCTCTATAAACAAGATGCTTTCCAAATCTATTTGTTGGTTATCAGGAATGATACCTTTGTACAGTTCTTAAATGTAAAGAAATTTACTTTTTACAGACCTGTCTCTATCATGTCTACATTTCATTCAGAATCATCATACATTGGTTAAGGCTGCTATATATTATTCCTTGTTTTAAGCATCAAACTATTAAAATTTAAATCCCAGATTTCTGGTCACAGCCCCCGCCGATTTTCTTTTCTTTCAGTATAAAAGTGACTTAAATATGACCCGTTTCCTTCAATTTCCTTACTTTAAGAAACATCAGTATTGCTTGAACCTGGAAGCAATTTTTATGCAAAAACAAGCTGAGATTGCTGTTCGGTGAGCCAAGGCTCAATCTTGAAGGCCGTAAACAAATCTTACAAGACCAATTTGTACAAAAATGGCACAGTATGGCTGAAAGTGCCTCAAGAGGGGAACTTTATTTATCATTTAAAAGGGATTTCTGTCTTGAAGGCTACTTGATGAAACTAAATAAACAACGCAGAGTACAACTGAGTAAACTGCGATGTTCAAATTTAAAATTTCCTATATAGAAGCCGGTAGATGGTTAAATCATACCTGCCAACTTTTCAAAATGCCCATGGGGGTTTTGCGTGCAAGATGGCTGGCATAGTCCTAAAAAAAACCTTTAAGGAGGCCTTCAAATACATTTTAATGTTGTTTTATGGCTTCTTCATACTTTTATAAACCTAAAGTCATTATAAAATTAACTGTTTAGTTTAAAATTATGGACACAATTGCTCTTTCAAAATTTCAATTTGGGAGCCTCCATGGGGGAAATCCCCCACAAATAGTGACAGTATGGATAAATATACCTCGTGAGGACAGAATATGCACATTATGTGAAATGGGGGTGATAGGAAATGAATTGCATTATCTGCTAGTATGTTGTAACCCTAATATTGAAAGAATTAGAAAAATACATATACCAAGATATTATTTTTTTAACCCAACAGAGGACAAGCTATTTGGTTTGCTATTTACTATTGTAATATAAAAGTACTCAATAATGTCGCATTATTTTTGCAAAAAATCATGAAGTATTTTTGATAAAAGAAACTGTTTAGTACTTACCTAATTAAAGTTGTGTGTTATAATCCATGCAATTAATCATAAGATATCTATACGTATGCCATGATATGTGTATTTGTTTGGATCGTTTAAATCACGTGTCAAACAACCCGTATGTTACGGTGTGTTTGATGATTTATATTAAATTGACCTGTATATATGTTTATTTCAATTTTGTTCTGTTATTATACCACTTCTGTCAAGCTGTATATTATGTATATCTGCCTCTTGTAACAGTGTAAACTGTCAGAGTGTACAATAAAATCTTGAAATCTTTGACCTATAATTCTTAACATTAAATACATCGAGACCGCGGATTTTTTTCTCAATAAAATCAGTGGCTAAAAATGACCCGTTTTCCTTCGATTTCCTTACTTTAAGAAACATGAGTGTTGCTGGATCCTGGAAGCAATTTTTATGCAAACAATTATTATCTGTATTTAAAGACATTTTTGTAAAAAATTTAAACTGGTAAGTTAAAAAAAAACATATAAAGCAAGATCATGGCATAGAACGCAAGATATTATTTTTATCGAGGACCTTGAATTTCAATATTGTTGAAAGCTGAACAGACATGTATATAACACGTGAAGCTAGTTTTAGATCCTCCTCATGTTTGTTTGTTTTTTTTTTTTTTATTATATGATTACTTACTCGTTTTTATAACTGATTAAATAACTAGTCAGGCGCGTAGCTAGCTACGTTTACGTCAAAACGCCCGGGCGTACACTTGAATTTTGATAAAAAAAAAAGTATATTTTAATCTAAAGAAAATAAGAAGAACTTGTTAGAAGCACATCAGCTTTATAATTCTTTCTACAATGGCTTGTAATTGCGGATCAAATTGACGAAATTTACTTTTCAGCCAAATGGTAAAATATTATATATTTGTTCATTTTCTGTCAAGTCTGAATCTACTGTGAGTTTTATACTCAGTCGCTTCCCTTTTGTTTAAAGCAATTCAGTATCGCTGAGTTTCGTTTTGAGTTTTACCGATCCTGTGACATATCTATAACGCCAAAGCGAGACATGTATATTTAGCGATCGTAAATTTCGTCGGCGGCGTCAATATTTAGGTTCAGCAAGTATTTGTATAGTATATATATATTTACTATACAAATCCTTGGGTTCAGTATGTTGTTCAAAAGAGAAAACTGACTGAGAGCATAATATTGAAGTTAGTTTACCCGTGTTTTAATGCGACTGTCGTACAAGTGAGAGGTTTAGCGCGATAAAACTAGGTTCAATCCAACATTTTTCTTCATTTGAAAATGCCTGTAACAAATCAGGAATATGACAGTTGTTGCCCATTCGTTTCATGTGTTTTATCATTTGATTTTGCCATTTGATTTTATACTATTTACGGATAAATTTAACAGGTACGTAAAGTTATAGTCTGGGGTAAACATTTGTTACACAACAATCACTTTGTCAAAACTTCATCGAGTTAAATGAAACTTCAGCAGAATCCGAGCATTTTTTACAATTTTTGTCTGAAGCAAAGTTTTGAAATTAATTCGTTTATTCATTTTCAGTAGCATGCTGATAGACTGTATGGCTTTTAAAAAAATTATAAATGCATCAACCTTCGTGGATTGTCATAAAACTTGGGCCGAAACTAATATTCCAGATAAAAAATAAACATCTAAAGAAAATGTTTGATTTTTTTTAAATCCTGCAATGGACTGATAAATGGATTCACTTTTTGCGGGGAAAATCCCAGACAAAAACCAGGGTTCCAGAACCCTTTGCGATATCTAATATTCCACTGAACATATCTAAAGATTAATTACCGGTATTACATGTTCATTTACGAAATTTCGACATAAAAAGGTGTTTTTCTTGGTTGAGTGAGGGGGGATAGGACCTTTATCGGGACTCCGGGATCGGGTGTTTTTAAGGTCGGGATTTCAGGATTGACCCTTTTGGGATCCGGGAATCCTTTTTTTCGGATTTCGGGACGTCGGGATTTACTTTATTTAAATTCGGGACCTCGGGATTTCGTTTTTTTAAGTCCGGGATTTCGGGATCAGGACCCCTCCTATCCCCCCTCTTGAGTGCTTTACCCCCATGGCTCTTTTTAAACATATTTTAAAGTTACTGGTTTTGACATTTTCTCTGAATCCAATGTTCATTATATTTAAAATGAATAATTCAACATAACAGATAAACCATTTAGATTCTATAGTATGTTGCTACTGGTGAATTTATTGACTGGAATGGTATCCATTCTCGATAACTCGTTAGCTTATGTCACAAGAAATTGTTTGACATGGACCCCACACCAAGGTTCGGGCGTACACGTAAAAATGACATAGCTACGCCACTGCTAGTGATTATTTGATTACCAAACCAAATATCTCATGATTATTTGATAATTTAGGACTGTTTTTTTAATATTTGAATATCTTGTTAATTTTTTTTAATGATTATGTGATTATATTTTATATATGAGGAGGTGGTACCACAAAGTTATTTAATTAGTACTTAATAAAGCATTTCTAGAAATGTACATGTCGCTTATAAATTCTATAATTCTAATTATATCAGTCTCACCACATGCACACGTATACAAAAATTTAAATCTTGCTTCATTAGTCATATTTAAAAAAGATGGAACTATTTAACTAATTTTGGAAAACAATTGGTCTCTAATTATATTTAGTTTTGTACATTTTAAAAGTGAAATGAAATTCATCTTCAACTTCTAAGAGACACAAAGGACAAATTCTTTCGTCTACAGGGGTTTTAGTGTGACGCCCTTGTTCAATTCTAACAACACTATTACTAATGCGAATTTTAGCAAAATGCCCTATTACTTTTCTGTCTACTAGTATATTTAACAATAAATAGGTTTCCAATTTATAATTTTCTTCATTCTGTCTATATGTTCTCAGCTTATTACCGTGTACTGATTTATTATCACAAAATATATTTTCTTTCCAATAATTAAGATATCTAAACGCCTTTTTGAAATAGTATCAAGATTTTTCCAAACATGTGAAAAATGTAATGTAGCAAGTATAAACTGTTCAATCTTTTTAGCAAATCCATTGCATGCAATATGGTTAATTGCAGGTTTGAACAATATACATCTTTAAGTAAACAATTGTTATCAGATTTTATTACATGCAACCAGAAGCCAATTGACAGTTTTAAAGCTTCTATAAAAACTGGATACATACCAAGTTAATTGTCGCAAAAGGACTGATGCCCATTATGAGTTGCACTAACAAAAAAAATCACCTTCAATATATACTTAATCCATCAAATTTTCAACAGATACAAAGCTTATAAAGTTTCCTTTTTTACAACAGTCAATGGAACTGAGGACAGGGGACTTTTGATTTACCGATGGTTAAACGTTTTGTGGTATAATAATATGTTGTAATTTTTTTTGATTTGTCACTATATTATATACTTGCAACACTTGATATAATTAATTACTTGTACAATTTTTGTGGAGAAAAAGATAATAACTTGTACAACTCACTGTTTTTGAGTTGAATTTGTAGCTTTTTCTGTTTTAGATGTTTTACTCAAACAGTCCTTTCTTTGGTTTTGTTAGTTTGGGATTTTGTTGTCGTTTGTCTGGGTTATTTTTCATTAACTATTTTCTCTTATTTATTTGTTTGGTTTTTATTTAGTAAATATCACTCGATTGTGTTTTTTTTTTCTTTTTCTTTCAAGTGTTTATTTATATTGATTTTGAAATGTTAGAAGATTACAGACGGAAAAAAAGTACAACAAAGTCTAACTCGAAGAATTAGACTTAAATATCACTAATTTAAAATTCCTATAGGGATGTGTATTGAAATGGGAGATAACTCTGTAAAACTGTAAAAAAGAAAAAAAAAAAAAGAGGCAGATTTCAGTCAACAATGTAATATTGAATTGTTATTCAATTATTAAAAATGCTGCTGATAAAGCTGACATGATTGTAGAATTCAAACCCAAGAACAGTCGACCTGGTGTCAGGTCAAAAAAACGTAAACCTTATTTTAATCAAGATTGTTATTTAAAAATCTCCACTGGGGATTGCAAAGGGCTGAAACAAAAGAAAATCTCATTGCTAGTAGTAGAGAGTATAAACGTACGCAGTTTAGAGAATATCAGAAGTCTATTATAGACAAATTGAAAAACTTGTGTAAATCTGATTCGAAAGCATACTGGTCTCTTTTGAACAAATGTGATACTAAAGGTAACAAAGCTGTAAATAAAATTGCTATGGATGTATTATATGACCATTTTAAAAATCTTAATGCTCTTGATGAGCAGGATGATAACGAATATTGTATTACCTAATAATATTACTGATTATAATATTGAATTAAATCAAGATATTACTGAAGACGAAGTATTATATGCTGTCAAATCATTGAAAAATAATAAAGCATGTGGTGGTGATCTTATATCGAATGAATTTTTGAAATATGGTACAGTAAAGTTAATGCCTGTTTTACAGGCATTAACTTTACTTTACCATATTTCAAAAATTGGTCAGAAGGTTATATATATATGTCCAATATTTAAGAATAAAGGTAATCCAAATGATGTGGATAATTATCGTGGTATTACTATTTTAAGTTGTTATGGTAAATTATTTACTTGCATTTTGAATAATAGGCTTCATACATATTTAGAAAATTCTGGTTTATTGTGTGAAGAACAAGCAGGGTTCAGAAAAGGTACGATGTCTCTGGTACGACAGATCATATTTTTAATTTGAAATGCTTGATTGATTTATATTTACATAGAGGAAGAAAATTGTATTGTGTATTTGTTGATTATCGAAAAGCTTTTGACTCTGTCAGAAGAGTATATTTATGGCAAAAACTGTTAAAATGTACCATTGATGGCAAAATGTTTAAGATTATAAACAGTATGTATAACAATGCAAAGTCTTGTGTGAGACAAGGCAACTCTTGTTCAAACTTGTTTATCTCCTGTATTGTTTGCCATTTTCTTAAATGACTTGGTCGAATTTATGTCACATTCATATAATGGTTTAGTTGATATGAGTATTGCAGCACGTCTTCTTGATACTGATGAAGTCGCTATATATTTTCATTTATATTTGTTATTGTATGCAGATGATATTGTAATTTTAGCCGAATCGGCAGCAGAGTTACAAGCCTCATTAAATGCCATGTATTTATATTGTCAAACCTGGAAAATGCAAGTTAACATATCCAAGACAAAAGTTGTAATATTTTCAAGATCTAGACTTAACACAGATAATATGAACTTTAAATATAGTGGTGAAAGCCTTAATATTGTTACAAATTTTCAATACCTTGGTATTATATTTTCATGTAAGGGTAATTTTAATGACGCCAAAGCACATCTTGTACAGTAAGCAAGAAAAGCCATGTTTATAGTCTTAAGAAAGGCTAGGAAGTTGAATTTACCAATTGATATGCAATTAGAGCTATTTGATACTTGTATCTACGTTGGCCATTCTTTTTCATGAAACAAAGCAATACCAACTCTTTCAATTGTTTTTTTTTAGTTTGGAATGGGGAATACTTGTGTAAAGTGTAGAAAAATCAAATGTTTTAAAACTATGGCAAGATATAAGAGTTTAATAATGAATCGGTAGACAATATAAAATCTGTCCCTTCGATAGAATCAAGAAAAATTGTCAAAAATTAGTGTTGTAAATTTTCAGACAAGAAGTGGCTACACGCAATTCTTAAAATTTCCACCCAAGGAAAAGGGCTATAACTTCTTTAAGGATTTCACTTACATAAATGATTGAAGGAACACAATCATACTTTAGATTGTTTCGTAACTAGTGCCCCTTTAATGCTTTTCTATCCAGTGTATAAGGGCTTTGACTCCTTTAAGGATTTTTCTGAAGATTTCTACCCAGTGTATAAGGGCTATAAAGCCTTTAAGGATTGGTCTGAAGATTTCTATTTAGTGTATAAGGGCTATAAAGCCTTTAAGGATTAGTCTGAAGATGTCTACTTAGTGTATAAGGGCAATGCTATTATTTAAGGATTTGTCTGAAGATTTCTACCCAGTGTATAAAAGCTGTGTAATTCAGTGGTTGTCGTTTGTTTATGTGTTACATATTTGTTTTTCGTTCATTTTTTGTACATTAATTATGCGGTTAGTTTTCTCGTTTGAATTATGCAGTATTGGCTTTGCTCATTGTTGAAGGCCGTACAGTGACCTAAAATTGTTAATTTCTGTGTTATTAGGTCTCTTGTGGAGAGTTTTCTCATTGGTAATCATACCATATCTTCTTTTTTTTATGAGTCCTTTAAAGGGACTGATTCGACTCAAATTCTTATATTTGATTTATAACAATGTCAAACATTTATCCAAACTATAAAAAGTCTACAATAAACAATTTACAGGGCATGGGCTCAATTATATGTAGCTTCATTCGTGTCTATTTTAGTCTAGACGTCATCTATTAGATTTCGTAAAGGGTTATGTAGAAACCTGGTTCGCGCCCGGTCAACCTGATTGCTTTCCACCAAAGCTGAATCCGGCCTCTCTAAGACCTATTGAAGATTTAAAAAAAGATCTTTTGATATTATACTTAACAAGATATATCATTTGGTTGAAAAAGTGAAATTTCGTTACTTTTAGTCGAACTTACAAGCAATTGAAGAAAGAATTGCATGGCTGATCTGCTTTTATATTGTATTGAGATTAAAATATCTTTGCCTTGGCTTACACCAAACAGCAAGCTATAAACGGCCCCAAAAAATAAACATGTATTACCCTTTTGTTCTATTTTCAGCCATGTGGACCTTGTCAGAAGGCAGTTAGCATCAACAGGCAAGTTTTGAAACAAGATGCCAAACAATGATTGTAACTAGATTTGCCTCCATTTGGCTCAGTTGTAAGTTAAACAGACAACAATATTTGTTGAGAATAGCTCACTTGACCTATGTGTCAGGTGACCTTAAAATGTGACAAAGTTACATACGTATGTGCAGAACAATTAAAAGAAACAACCAACAAACTTTAATATCAAGTTAACTTTTTTTATTCAATTAGAGTGTATCAATTCATCATACTCTAGGGGTTCATTTCTCCATACTGTTATCTGTGGCTCTGGATACTTTCTTTGTTTCACTGGATCTTTGTACTTAAGGTATACTGTACTTCTAAACTTCACTGATTTTGTATTGTTTATCTGAAATTGAATGGAAAAAAACATTTTATTTTTATTTTTTGGACCATTCCTCATGATAGAAACCACAAAGTGAGCTATCCTATGTATGGGAATGCATTCTCAATTCTTTATATTTATGCAAAAATTATTCACGAGTCCAGTCCATGTGTAAATTTACAACAAATCTATGGCTTCCATGAATTATTTGATTCTAATAGGACAAATAAAGTTTTAAAATAAATTGCTTTGCCAAATGCAGCTGGTTACGGCCACATTGGTTCAACCCTGAACAGTAGGGGCAAACATATAATTAAACTCAAAACATTAAAGAGTATGGAAAAGCCTTGGTCTGACAAGCGAAAAACGTTGATAAGACGCACATCAGTAACTAAAAGTTCAAACCATAACCAGGATGGAGTACCACAAACCCCACATAAAACTTCTGTGGTGTAAGTATGATGCGTTAATAAAATCACATATGGTGTTGAATGAGTAGTATAAACGGCCGCGAAGGTTACAAATATGATGTTAATTGTCTTCTAATTGTTGAAATTCTTAAAATTTTAAATCAAAAGTTACCCACATCTAAAAATAAAGTTACGGACAGTCTGCTTAGTTTCGATCAAAAAGTTACGGAAATCTTATGCATTTTAAAAAAAATTAAAGTTGACCTTGCGCTTTAGTGAACTCTGTATTAACAAATTTATGGTAATTGTTAGTCATTTCTTTATTCCTATAAATATTTACATTCTGCATGAAAAACATCGCATTAGGTACATTTTGTATGAATTAAATATCAACGAGTTTAGAGTCCGCCATCTTTGGCTGTGGGTAACTT
Source organism: Mytilus galloprovincialis (assembly GCF_965363235.1). NCBI lineage: Eukaryota > Metazoa > Mollusca > Bivalvia > Mytilida > Mytilidae > Mytilus > Mytilus galloprovincialis. Next base: position 72,009,377 of record NC_134845.1, on the reverse strand, counting down.
AAGTTACCCACAGCCGTTTAAGCACAGTGATTCCATTCTGTGGTTCTCTAAAAGAAGACATTTGTATGTATTTCTCATAGGGTCCTTTGTTAAATTAAGTCCCCCGCTTGCAACCATCTTTGATGATCGAATCAGCTAAAAAGTAACAACACTTGGTCAGCACCTCATAAGGAACATTCATGTTATGTTTGGTTTCATTCCATTCAGTGGTTCTCGATCTATAAGAAAGCATTTGAATGCATTTCCCGTAGTGTCCTATGTTAAACTAAGTCCCCCCACTGGCGGCATCTTGAATGATGGATTGACGACAAAGAAACAACACTTGGTCAGCACCTCATAAGAAACATTCAGGCTGTTTGGTTTCATTCCATACAGCCATTCTTTAAAAATAGACATTTGTATGTATTTCCCATAGGGTCCTATATTAAACTAAGTCCCCCGCTTGCAGCCATCTTTGATGATCGAATCAGCTAAAAAGTAACAACACTTGGTCAGCACCTCATAAGGAACATTCATGCTATGTTTGGTTTCATTCCATTCAGTGGTTCTCTAAAAGAAGACATTTTAATGTATTTCCCATAGGGTCCCATGTTAAACTAAGTCCCCCCGCTGGCGGTCATCTTAAATGATGGATAGGCTACAAAGTAACAACACTTGGTCAGCATCTCATAAGAAACATTCATGCTATGTTTGGTTCCTTCCCATACGGTGGTTTTTCTAGAAGATGTTTAAAATGTAAAAAGTTAACAATGACGAAGACGACAGACAACAGACGACAAGTACTGATAAAAATCATAAAGTCTACAAAACCTCACAAATTCAAACATAAGACTATATGAAAAAATATTCTTGACCTGGTACATGCATTTTGCAAAGAAAATGTTGTGTAAAATCTGGTTTTACAGCTAGCTAAATCTCCCACTTGCATGACAGTTGTTGGTAGGTCAGTTGTATGAGCAGTAAGAAAATTTTGTTGCACAACCAAATGACTTCTAGATGTCAAAATGCTCATAAAAAAGGAAGTTGTCTACTTACAGTTATTCCAAGCGTTAATCTCCCTGGTGTAGTCACAGGCTCTTCTGGAAGTTCTATGCAGCCTTCGTCTGATATTTCTACATTCTGATTAAAAAAAAAGACAATTAAATGGTCAAAAAGCAAAATGTTATTTGTCAATTAATTTAATTCCAGTAACCTTGACATCCCTACTTAATAGTATAGAAGTCAGTATCATAGAGTTTTTCATGCAATCATTACCAAAAACTCATGTAAAGTAAGTATATACTAAGATTTCCAGTTTCACTCTATTCCCAAGATAATCCTCATTCTTTAAACAAATTTAAATAACATTCCCATTTCAGCTATAACACAGATTGAAATTTATTACTACCTATAAATATCAGATACACTGTTGTTCTTGACAAAGAGAAATTTCCATATTTTCCTGCCCAAAGCACATTGCTACCAACAGATGTAAACACACTTTTCCATCTGATTATGATTTTTTTTGTATCAACTTGTTAAAATGTTAATTATTTTTTGTCTTGAGACAACTAATTGTATTCAACTTTTAACAAGAAATATTTTTTTTAAAAAACAAGTGTGGACACAGACGAGTGTGGATAGTATGTTTGGATGTTTGACAGTGTCTTATGACAAAAGGAGTTTTATTTTTTTCCTTTATGGTGTTATTTTTTTGTCTATCTGATGAGTTAAGCCTTTTTTAACTGATTTTTATAGTTCGTTCTTATGTTGTACTGTTATACCACTGTCCCAGGTTAGGGGGAGGCTTGGGATCCCACTAACATGTTTAACCCCGCCACATTATTTTTGTATGTGCCTGTCCCAAGTCAGGAGCCTGTAATTCAGTGGTTGTCGTTGTTTAAGTGTTACATATTTGTTTTTCGTTCATTTTTTTACATAAATGAGGCCATTAGTTTTCTCGCTTGAATTGTTTTACATTGTCTTATCAGGGCTTTTTATAGCTGACTATATATGCGGTATGGGCTTTGCTCATTGTTGAAGGCCGTACGGTGACCTATAATTGTTAATGTTTGTGTCATTTTGGTCTTTTGTGGATAGTTGTCTTATTGACAATCATACCACATCTTCTTTTTTATATTATTAACTGTGTTGCACGGTGACAACCAACCTGAGCATTAGTCTTTGATTTTGGATACATTTTGTATCTAGGAGAGCAACACATAATAGATTATTTTTTCACGCGTTTTTTTTTCTATATGGGAGATGATATCTAGATTTGAGAACATGATATAAGGAGCCTGTAACTCGGTGATTGTCGTTTATTTATATGTTACATATAAGTTTTTTGTTTATTTTTTTTTTAACATAAATAAGGTCATTAGTTTTCTCGTTTGAATTGTTTTATATTGTCATTTAAGTGCCTTTTACAGCTGATTATGCGGTATTGGTTTTGCTTATTGTTTATGTCCGTACAGTGACCTATAGTTGTTAACTTCTGTGTCATTTGGTCTTTTGTGGAGAACTGTCTCATTGGAAAGCATACCACATCTTTTTTTTTTTTAAAAAAACACTGTGCCCCAAAAAAATGCATGGTTTGTGCTTTTAATATTTACCAAAAGTCTGAGAGCTATTCTGACATGTGACTTTTCTAGCTGCCATTTGGTGTCTCCATTCATTGGTATGGGAAGGTGTAATTCTGATATTTCCTTCAAAAACTATAATGATAAAACCATTTGACATAAATAATTTTCATCATAGACAGTAATAGAACATCGGGTTCTTTACATAAATATCTATTTACACAGAAATAAATGCAAGTGAATTATTTTGCTTTTTTTTTACTTCTAGATTTCCAAGTTTTTTAAGTAAACAGTCAAATCAGTGAGGACCAATAAAAAGCAGCATAAAAAAATGTTTAAACATTACATATACTTGTCTTTTTACGATCTTTGATTGATGTTCAAAAAGTAAATACATTTGTAATTCAACATTGTGAAGATTTCTTCATTGAAATACTGAAATGAAAAACAAATATCAATAGTTACTAGTTTAAGCAAGATAAAGATAAGAAATTAATAAAGTTCATCTGATATTTAGCATTCAAGACAACTAACTTAATGCTTAATTTGTGTCAAAAGTGATAATTTTTCAATCATTTGCACTTGGCCAAAATCATATGTATATTTGAAGTTTTGTTTTCTTTTTAAAGTGTTAATCCTTATCTATTACATCCCTTAGATTGGAAATTAGCACTATATTCTTTACCTTTCTTGTATATGGTGTGAAGTTCTTATATTTCCTAATTTCTCCTGTTTCCTGGAAATATACAATAGATGTTAATGTCAGTCTGAGGTAACCCTATGATTTGGTTTAGGAATAATCAGTAACTATTTTTGTTACAACATTCTTACTTTTTACCCATGAATTCCATGACTATATTACAGTAGTATCCAATGAATATCAATGAATTCACAGTATTAACAATATGTGTAACCTCAATCTGCAACATAAGACACAATTGACTGTCTCACTATCTGTTTCATCCAATTCATCTGAAAAGATGAATTTACTACCACATTTAAAGCTTTTTGATTCATGCGTTAAACCTATTCTGTTATATAGCAGTGAAGTTTGGGCTACTATTGTGAAACAAAATACTACCATCGAGTCAAACTATGCAAACTTCAGTCCAAATAAAATTCAAATTAAATTTGCTAAATTTTTATTGGGTGTAAATAAAGGTGCTGTTAATAATGCTGTACTTTCTGAATTAGGTTTATTCCCACTTTCATTGTCAGCCCTTAAAAATACAATTAATTTCTGGCTTCATATCATTAATATGGACAGTGAGAGTATGGTAGTTTTATACTTATCACCAAATTATGTTCATTAAAGAGGGGGGGCAAGGGGGGTCCCAATAACAGCAAAACAGCAAATTGGTTTGGCTCATAACAGATAACAAGGAATTAAAATGGACATAAACAGATAACAGTAAATGAAATATAAAAATAATTTGGTCTTTGACAAATCAGTATTTCTTATTATGGATATAATCCTTTGTAATGCATTCCATTTTCTATGACTTTGTTTTTAGTATTAATTTATGTATCTAGAATGTGTTTAAATTACTACTCAATATATTATAAAAAAAATTATACGCTCGTTTACGAACGTATCATGGTATACTGTTGTCCGTCTGTTGTCAACATGTCGGACATTAACTTAAAAACTCTTTAACCAATTTGCATTAAACTTTTTTTTAAATCTATTGACGTGAGCTCCCTTTTTTTTTTTTTTTTTTTTTTTTATAAATTTTAGATTTTAAGCTTCTGGGCAATGGGTTTTTATTCAATAAAATTGGTGTGTTTTTTTTTTCTTCAGTTTTCTGATAATATCTCAAAAATGCTTTCACAAAGCAAGGAATTTTGGTGAATTGTTTATATCTATTAACATGAGGTCACTTTCAATTTTTATAAATTTTAGATTTTAAGTTTCGGAGTTAACGGGTTTTATTAATTAAAAAGGGGGGATTTTCCAGTTTTCAGACATTAACACAAAAATTTTTTTCAGCAGTTCTCATGAAACTTTGCTGAAATGTTTATATTTATTGTTGTAAACTCCCTTTTGATTTTTATTAATCTTAGATTTTATGTTATTGAGTTAAGGGATTTTATTCATTAGAAAAAGGTGGTATTTTCTAGTTTTCAAAAATAACTCAAAAATGCTTTCAGCAGTTCTCATGAAACGTTGGTGTATTGTTTATATATATTGACTGAAGCTCCCTTTGTTGCTAATAAAAACTTGACCTAAAAGAGTTTGAATATTCTGACTTTTTCTAAATGACCATTTAATGAGGTGTGTGAATTTTTCTTAATAAGACTATGAGGCAAAGTGGTATATAGGGTAGAAAAATCAAAAGCACCAATTATAAGCATGAAATTTATCAAGTACTTCGAACTAATTTTGACACTCCTAAAGCAATTTATTCCACTATTTTCAAAGGCCTTATTTCAACAATTTTTTTATCAGCTGAGGTTTTTGATTGTACCAAGTGTACTAGTAAGTAGAATACATAGTTTAGTAGGAAAACAATGTCTTGAAACGAAATAAATCTTTGTTTGTATAATGAGTTATGTGCAGCTTCGGCCCAAGTACATGGTTGGAACTTTCATTGTACAATGCATTTGGTTCTGCTTTGAAAAGAATTACAGAGCTGAGTCAATATACCATGTTATATAAAAGGTTAAGTGGTTGTTAGGACCTAGTTCTTAATTGAGATCCTTGTCAGATATTCCTGGCCATATGTTTTCCTATTTGTCATATTAAGAATTGTTTTAATTTAATATGTTCGTATGGGAAACAAGGAACATTATTCGCATACAAAAAATTAATATAATTCTAAATACACATTCATAAAAAAAATGGAATTTATTACAAAGGATAATCATAAGATATACTTGAATTGTCCTGGACCTCACTTCTGAGATGGGTATAAGTTAATGGAATCCTTCTCTGAATATGGGACAAACATATTTACAGTAGTGGTAGACCCCAATGTCCAATGATCTTCAATATTTATACTGAATATTGACTGTCAAAAAAAATGCTAACATTTCAATTTTCAATAACAGTTAACAGCAAATACATTATCACAATAACAGATAACAAAAAAAACTAAAAGCCCAATAACAGCTAACAAAGAAGAAGACAATAACAGCTAACAACAAATATATTTTCAAAATAACAGATAACAAAGAATTAAATTGCCCCATAACAGCATAACAGTTAAACCCCTTCCCCCACCTCATTATAACATACAATACATATTTACATAGTTTTATCAATATATTTTCTGTATTTACAAAGAAAATCAATACTTATTTTTTTTTTATTGACTGCTGCCTGCAGTGACATAAACTACTGTTACCAAATTACAATGTTAGTTGAGAACAAAAATTTATGACAAAAGAGATAATTTCAGCTTCCAAGTTGTGAACTTCTCATTTCAACATAGCATGAGTTGGTTGACTACTATGAAATATCTGTTAAGACAGATGAAGACAGATATGTTTCAATTGTTGAAACCTCTTTTCTTTGAATTTGACGTACAGAATTAGTTTATCAACGGATATGTACTAACATGAGGAAAATGAAGCATGCCACTATTGAAGCAGGATCTGCAGACCCATCCAGAGCACATGCGGAGAAGATTTTAAAAAAGTTTACAACACTCTGACACCAAGTGAGCTAAAAAGGTAAAATGTTAGCACTTGTATTTTTAAATGTATTAACACACAAAGATATTTGTAGTCATTGCAAATATTTGATTTATGAATAAAGAAGCTTTAACAATATTGTCATTCAACAGACCAATATAGACTTATTGCAACACCTCAAGCAACTAAAAGGAAACAATAACTTACTGAATATTCATATTACCACATGTTATATATTGTGTGGTAGTGGATAGTATTTGTTGTCAGGTTATAAAAATTGCATAATTTGGTATAACATGTAAAAGTGATTCACTCATGGAGTCTTTGCATTGGAAATAATAAAATTGAAAATGGAAATAGGGAATGTGTCAAAGCGACAACAACCCAGCCATAGAGCAGACAACAGCCGAAACACATTTATTCTAAAACCAGTTGTGGGTTATGTTCCTTCATATTTATATTTGATGATGGTATTTTAGTTCATTTTTATGTTATGGATTTTAGTGTGAGGTCGATTTTTACTTAATCATTTTTTTTAGGAGCCTGCTCAAGCCCTCCTCCAGGTGGGGATTGGATTTGCTGTTTTGAAGACCTGTTGGTTGCCTTGGGCTGTTTTCAACTCTGAAGTCGAACTGTTGTCTCTTGGAAACATTTCCAATTTCTAGATGCATGATGAGGATGGCAGCAAATTCAAATGGACATTTAAAACAAGAACATGTTAATGCAATTTAAAAATAAATGCTGCTTTGTTCATGCTGAGCCAAGATTTTTATATTGTCATCCAACATGAACACTATATTCTAACTCCAAATCATGCTTGGAAGAGAAGCAGCAAAATACACATTTTAAAGTCTTTGGTTTCACACAGATGGGTTGGAACTCAGGACAAATTTGTTACCACAAGACTTATATTGTAGTATAATCTTACTATGACAATAAATTTATTTGTTTAGACAAAAAAGAAAAGATTTGAGATTAAAACCCTATTAAATAGCTGTCAATGAGAGGGAAATATTAAGGTGTCTTGTCTTGATCATTTATTTCGGCGTTTTACATTTCCGCATTTTGGCACTACGTTTCCACATTAAAATTCCTACGTTTCCACATTAAAATTCCTACGTTTCCACATTTTCATAGTACTCTTTTCCGCATTGTTTTTACATTGATTTTGTTAAAGATTATTTGTGTTTCCACATTTTAATTTTGAATATATGCCTAGGACTTGGAGTTAAAATGAGAATGAAACGATTCCGGCCCTTTAGTGGTTCTTTTCGCTTCTGTGTCGGGAGGAGATCCCCATCATTTGTGGTGGAAACTATATATATTATCATAATAAAATACAAATTAAGAAAATATACTATGATAAAATAAAGTCTTATATATATATGTCACAGTAAATAGGTGAAATTTGGTTAAAATCCAGGATGGTTTATGAAATCTAATAAATGTTTTAAAAACTTTAACTGCAGAGTATGTAATTTTAACTGGAAAAAAACTTAAGTCCATTTATAAGTAATATACGAAAGGAGGTTTTTTTACAAACTTTATTTCTGGATATATTATCTATATGATCATAAACAAGCTTCTGTACAAGTTTGGTAGAAATCCAGGATATTTTGAAAGTTATTAAAATGTAATGTTAGCTGTTGTAACTAGAGGCTCTTATTGAGAGCCTGTGTCGCTCACCTTGGTCTATGTGCATGTTAAACAAAGGACACAGATGGATTCATGACAAAATTGTGTTTTGGTGATGGTGATGTGTTTGTAGATCTTTACTGAACATTCTTGCTTCTTTCAATTTTCTCTATCTATAATAAACTTGGCCCTAAAGTTACAGAGGGAAATATTTTGTAAAAATTTACAAACATTTACCATATTAATGAAAATTGTTAAAAATTTACTATAAAGGGCAATAACTCCTTAAGGGGTCAACTGACCATTTTGGTCATGTTGACCTATTTGTAGATCTTACTTTTCTGATCATTATTGCTGTTTACAGTTTATCTCTATCTATAATAGTAATTTCAGGGCAGATATACAGTGTTTTGATAAACAATTTAAAATCTTGTCAGATTTTCTCTAAATGTTTTGGTTTCAGAGTTATAAGCCGAAAACTACATTTTACCCCTATGTTCTATTTCTAGCCATAGTGGCCATCTTGGTTGGTCGACTGGATCATTGCACTCATTTTTTAAACTAGATACTCTAATAATTATTGTAGCTAAGCTTGGTTAAATTTGGCCAAGTAGTTGTCGGAGAAGATTTTTGTAAAAGATTACAACCGGATGCTCTGCAGGGCGCAGATTTATACGACCGCAGAGGTTGAACCCTGAACAGTTGGGGCAAGTATGGACAAAACATTCAAGCTGGATTCAGCTCTAAATTTGGATTGTGATTAAATAGTTGACACAGCATAGGTTTCTGACACAGAATGAATGTGGTCTAATGAACTTAAAATATTTTTTTTGCCTTTGAGCAATTCACTATGCTGTTGAATATTAATCCTCTCAAAAAAATGTTTGAAGAAAGGAGTAGGTCCGGTAAGGATCGATTTTGGCCTCAAATTTCAGGTTCATCTGACGAAAGATTTTGACCACTTTTTAAACACTTAAGTGTCTATTTCGTTTAAATCAGTTAGTTTATGTGAAAGATTTTAACTGATTTAGTCATTAAAAACGATCCGATTCAAGCTCAAATATGAAAAATCTACCAAATATGCCGAAAAATGTCACTTTTCAGATGGTTTTTGTCAAAAATGAAAGTGGCCGCATCCGTGTTCATCCTTAACCTTTATATATGTTATGTATTATCATAAAATACAACTTACATTTCAATATAAAGGATGAACACGAATGCGGCCACTTTCATTTTACACGAAAACCGTCTAAAATTTAACCAAAATGCTAGAATTGTGAAGATTTCAGTAATTTAGCATGACTTTATGGTGCTAGTACCTGATGTGTGTACATTTTTATGTCAAAAACAGCCCATATTTATGTAGCAGAAGCATTCTTCTGTCCAATAAATAAATAAAAGTTTACATTTTAAAAACTTTATAAAACTGCTATATTTTGGGGCCAAAAAGGGGTCTTACTGGACCTACTCCTTTTCATTTTATTTTAATTGCAACAATAACTACTCATTTAAATACATCATAAAATATCAAAATGTAAAATAAAGTGCTTTTTATCACTGAATGGTAAAGATTGTTTTAATTTATCAGTTGGTAGTAAAAGTGAATATACATTGTATATTGTATAAAAATAAAACAATGATTTAAGTTGATTCAACTACTATTCTGGACAAAGAAAGATAACTCCAATTGAAAATTTCTTGCTATTGCACAATATTGTGCAATTAGATATTTCTATCTATTGCGCAATACTGTGTAATTGAAAATATTTGCTATTGCACAATACTGTGCAATTGAAGATTTCTTGCTATTGCACAATACTGTGCTTAGTATTGAAAATTTCTTGCTATTGCACAATACTTAATATAATAATTTTGGATTCTGATTTGAACCAACTTGAAAACTGGGCCCATAATAAAAAATCTAAGTACATGTTTAGATTCAGCATATCAAAAAAGCCCAAGAATTCAATTTTAGTTAAAATCAAACTTAGTTTAATTTTGGACCCTTTGGACTTTAATGTAGACCAATTTGAAAACGGGACCAAAAATTAAGAATCTACATACACATGCAGTTAGATTCGGCATATCAAAGAACCACAATTATTCAATTTTTGATGAAATCAAACAAAGTTTAATTTTGGACCCTGATTTGGACCATCTTGAAAACTGGGCCAATAATCAAAAATCTAAATACATTTTTAGATTCAGCATATCAAAGAACCCCAAGGATTCAGTTTTTGTTAAAATCAAACTAAGTTTAATTTTGGACCCTTTGGACTTTAATGTAGACCAATTTGAAAACGGGACCAAAAATTAAGAATCTACATACACAGTTAGATTCGGCATATCAAAGAACCCCAATTATTCAAGTTCAATTTTGGACCTTTTGGGCCCCTTATTCCTAAACTGTTGGGACCAAAACTCCTAAAATCAAACCAACCCTTCCTTTTATGGTCATAAACCTTGTGTTTAAATTTCATAGATTTCTATTTACTTATACTAAAGTAATGGTGTGAAAACCAAGAATAATGCTTATTTGGGCCCATTTTTGGGCCCCTAATTCCTAAACTGTTGGAACCAAAACTCCCAAAATCAATCCCAATCTCCTTTTGTGGTCATAAACCTTGTGTCAAAATTCTATTCACTTAAACTAAAGTTATAGTGCGAAAACCAAGAAAATGCTTATTTGGGCCCTTTTTGGCCCCTAATTCCTAAAATGTTGGGACCAAAACTCCCAAAATCAATCCCAACCTTCCTTTTGTGGTCATAAACCTTGTGTTAAAATTTCATAGATTTCTATTCACTTTTACTAAAGTTAGAGTGCGAAAACTAAAAGTATTTGGACAATGATGACGACGATGCAGATGACGACGCCAACGTGATACCAATATACGACCAAAAAATTTTCAATTTTTGCGGTCGTATAAAAATTGATGAAAAATTGGTAAAAAAATACTATAAAGGGCAATAACTCCTTAAGGGGTCAACCTGTTTGTAGATCTTACTTTGCTGATCATTATTGCTGTTTACAGTTTATCTCTATCTATAATAGTAACTTGATAAACCATTAAAATTCTTGTCAGATTTGCTCTAAATGCTTTGGTTTCAGAGTTTTAAGCCAAAAACTACATTTTTTCCCCTATTTTCTATTTCTAGCCATGGTAGCCATCTTGGTTGATTGGCTGGGTCACAGCATACATTTTTAAACTAGAAACCATAATAATTATTGTAGCTAAGTTTGGTTAAATTTGGCCCAGTAGTTTCAGAGGAGAAGATTTTTGTAAAAGATTACAAAAATTCATGAAAAATTGGTAAAAAATTACTATAAAGGGCAATAACTCCTTAAGGGGTCAAATGACCAAAATGGTCATGTTGACTTATTTGTAGATCTTACTTTACTGAACATTATTGCTGTTTAAAATTTATCTCTATCTTTTATAATATTCAAGATAATAACCAAAAACTGCAAAATTTTCTTAAAATTACTAATTCAGGGGCAGCAACCCAACAACAGGTTGTCCGATTTGTCTGAAAATTTCAGGGCAGATAGATCTAGACCTTATAAACAATTTTACCCCCTTGTCAGATTTGCTTTAAATGTTTTGGTTTCTAAGATATTATCCAAAATCTACATTTTACCCCTATGTTCTATTTTTAGCCATGGTGGCCATCTTGGTTGGATGGCCGGGTCATCGTGTGGCCAAGTTTCGGTAAAATTGGCCCAGTAGTTTCAGAGGAAAAGATTTTTGTAAAAGTACAGGACGCCAGATGAAGGACGCAGGACGACAGACGACAAGTGATGAGAAAAGCTCACTTGGCCCTGTGGGCCAGGTGAGCTAAAAATGGCCAACAGTCTTATATCGATAGTCAGATGAAAAATCAATCGCTGACCAACAGTCTTATATCGATAGTCAGATGAAAAATCAATCGCTGACCAACTTGGCAGAAAAAAAACATTAATATCTTATTTATTTTAAAGAAACATAATAAAAGAAAATACAAAACTCCAAGGAGTTATTTAAAAACTCATTGTAATCATGATTACTTGTCAGTGTGATCATTAACTTGATAAGTTACTTTGAGAAATGGTGTAATCCCTTTATTTAATTTAATTGTAAAATTGACAAAGTAATTGCAATAAATTCAGAAATTATTTGTTTATTCATCAGAACAAAATTGATGAGCAAGTAACAAATGCTGACCATCACACTAGATGGAAGTTTTCTTCACAACATATGGCATAATGTTCAAGTTGTCAATTTCCTTGATCGAGCTTTAGAAATTTAATTGTTCCACCAAACATTGTAAAATTGATAAAAAAGGTATTTTTTGTAAATTGATTAACTGCTTGTCTGGCAAAACAGCCTTTGGACCTCAGAGTAAAGGACTATAACAAGTATTGGTGTGGTTGTGGTCATCTAACAAAACAGCCTTTGGACCTCAGAGTAAAGGACTATAACAAGTATTGGTGTGGTTGTGGTCATCTAACAAAAGATTTTTTATTTTTGTCTCCTAGAACTGGTCTTCAATGTTAAAACAATCCATGTCAAATAACTGTGTGTTCAATAACTACTTGTTCATTGCAATGAGCTAACACAATTACATATTGGCATTCCGATTTTTTACCTTTTATTTACAAATGGAGCAATAATGTGGTTGAATCGATAGGAGCAATATATGCACAAGAAAAACGTCTAGGTGGGAAAAAAAAATATTCAAGGAGAACTAATTTTGTTGATGTTGTTGATTCCGTCATAATGATACAAAATAAAGATAGGGTCACTGACTTTGTTTTTACGGTATGCATCATTCAAAGTTGTGTTCTTTGTGAAAAAATCCAATAAAACTTCAAAATAATTGTAACATCGCCGCATTGCAGGTTGAAAACATTGATTTTTGATGCTTTTCACTACAAACTAGGTAACAAATTGATTTTTAGCCAAAAACAAAGTCAGTAACCATATGATTATTTTATATCATTAAAACAGAAATTTATGTGTCAACAACATAAAGTTTTTTAAGAAAAATCTATGAAGTAGAATTAGAGATTTGCCGATTTTAAGACAAATTTATATGTTTTTTCACTGATTTTATGTGCTTTTTGTATACAAATAATCACCCATATTAAAAGAAATCAATCTTCAATATTTCAGATAATCTAAGAGATTCTGTGGATTCATTATTATTTGTTGGATACCAATTTTTTTTGGTTTCGTGAATACACACAGTGTGGAACAGAACTGTACGGTTTTCTAATAATTTGGTAATTCAGGAGACTGTCAAGTGGGGCTCCAACATTTGCAAAATACCTAGTTGCTTGATGGAAACTTTGATGAACTCTTATGTTACTATATAACGTTTCTACTTCAAGTTTTGGTTGCTCAAACATTCTTTATGTAAATATGAACCAATAAAATAATAAGAAAGATATATGCATCCAAACGTTTTCCTTAGAATGATGGAGCTCCGTGTAAAACGATCAAAATTATCACACAACAAATATAAAAAATGTCAAATAAACATAAAAAAATCACTGCTTGCTACCTGACTCTTCACATGTACCTTTTCTGATATATAGTCTTACCTGTCTAAAAGTTTCAAAGCCATTGTCCCAGTAGAAATCCAAATATATTCATTTTCTCCATGTAGGATATTTTTATTGACTGTACAATAGCTTGCATGTTTACTGTACAATCACTCGGACCCTTCCTGTACAATTGCTGGGAGCTTTCCTGTAGAGTTGCTTGGCCAAATTTATTAAATACATTGCATATGCATTGCATTGGTTGTTCCTTGTCTGTCCTATTATATTCATCTATAGTATTTGAAATGAAAATAAGTACAAAACCAGTCATTTTGACAATAGGCTATTTGCCAAATCCCGTAATTGACCTTGTAATTAGAGATCCCTATTTCAGGTGTCTCCCTTATGAGGGACATTAATTTTAATTTTTAATGGAGAGCTAGCAGAACGAGCAAATTTACCTGTGCGTAATGTGAGTAATCTTTAAGGTTTCAAATCTTTTAGTTACATTAATTTGTTAATCTAAATACTTTTGACATCAAAAATTATTTTTTATGAAAAATTAGTTAAACCGGCGATACATCACTTTCAATTCATCATACTTTGCATTGACAAAAGCCAATTTTGTCCGGTATGGAACCAGTCTACGATTGACAAAGTGTGTAATAACAGAATCAAATCGGTAATTGGCAAATGGACTATTAAGAGGAACCCTTTTAAGGTGACTATATCAGAGACAAAAACAAAATGTGTACAATGGATATAAAAACAAGAATGTGTCCATAGTACACGAATGCCCCACTCGCACTATCATTTTCTATGTTCAGTGGACTGTGAAATTGGGGTCAAAACTTTAATTTGGAATTAAAATTAGAAAGATCATATCATAGGGAACATGTGTACTAAGTTTCAATTTGATGAAACTTTAACTTCATCAAAAACTACCTCGACCAAAAACTTTAACCTGAACTTCACACAAAAATTTTTATTTTCAGTGGAAAATGAAAATGGGGTCAAAACTATAATTTGGCATTAAAATTAGAAAGATCATATCATGGGAACATGTGTACTAAGTTTCAAGCTGATTGGACTTCAACTTCTTCAAAAACTACCTTGACCAAAAACTTTAACCGGACGGACGGACGAACAAACGGAGGCACAGATGGACGGACGGACGAACGGAGGCACAGACTAGAAGACATAATGCCCCTCTACTATCGTAGGTGGGGCATAAAAAAGATGTGGTATGATTGCCAAAGAAACAAATCTCCACAAGTGACCAAAATGACACAGAAATTACCAACTATAGGTCACTGCACAGCCGTCAACAATGAGCAAAGCCCATACCGCATAGTCAGCTATAAAAGGCCCCGAAATAATGATGTAAAACGAGAAAACTAAGGGCTTGTTTATGTACAAAAAATGAACGAAAACAAATATGTTACACATAAAAAAACAACCACTGAATAAGTATACAAGACAAAAAGAAAAGGACAGTACAAAAAATGTTAAGAATCTAATCTAAAATAAAAATGAAAATAATCCTCGTACAAAATAAATATTTATATATACTGAAAAGGTGACTAGATGCTCTGGAAGGGTAATTAGAATATTTTGAATGTTACTTAGTATATTATTTACCAGCAATTTAAAAAAATAATAAATACATATTTGAACAATACAGCTACTGGTAGAAACTAATTCATAATAAAAACAATTTACGAAAAACATATATGACAGACATGAACCAATGACAAAATGGGGTTAAAAATGTCTGTGTGCGCTCATTTCTCCATAAAACTAGTACAACACAAGACAAAACTATAAAAAATCAGTTGAATGATCAGATCATCATTTAATACTATCATTGACGATATCAAACCAGGTGCAGATCCAGTCTTTCTGCAAAAGGGGGATCCAAACCACGGAACTCCCTGAAAAGTCCACAAAATTTTTAAAAATCGTAAAAAATGGGGTTTCAACCATCAAAACTCCCTCTCCCCGCATACCGGATCCACTAATGAATACTGCATCCATTAAAATAAAAGCTTGAAACATCAGTAACACTTTTGAGTGTGTAATTTAGGTTTTAAAAAAAACTGATAACATTACCAAATAACTAACTGTTATTAAATCGTAACAGAAAAAGGAGAGAAAAATCATGCCAGGCACAGGGGTTTCATTATCTTTTATGTTGACCGGTACATTCCTATTTGTAGGTGGTACTTTTCAATGTATTCAATGAACATCTTATATAAAAATTCCTGAATTCAGGCGGTACTTATCAGTAGCATAGGAGGGTAAAAGTACTTGGTACCGCCTCCTAATGAATGGCCTGCAGGCATATGTTGCATTGGATTACAGTAGTTTTAATAAATATTTATATGACAGATATCATGGAAAACATAAACTGATCATGAATGTGGCAGAGGAGTTAATAGTAAGCATTATCTACTTAAGAGTTATAATTAGTCATATGCCACTAAAAACTATTGCAGCAAAATGCAATGAGTGTGTAGGTAAAGGTAATACCTTTGACTAGCTTGCCTGCTAGCTGGACCGTGAAGTCATAACAAGGTAAAGTAGATTACCCTCCTTTCGGAGTAGTCTAGTTGGCCAAACGATGAAAGAAAAGCTCCAAGGGATTGTACAGGAAGGCTCTGAGCGATTGTACAGTAAACTTGCAAGCAATTGTAGTCAATAAAAATATCTGACATGGAAAAAATGAATATATTTGGATTTCTACTGGAACAATGGCTTTGAAACTTTCAGACAGGTAAAACTATATATCAGAAAAGGTACATGTGAAAATTCAGGTAGCAAACATTGATTTTTTTATGTTTATTTGACATTTTTTATCACTGTTGTGTGACAATTTTGATCATTTCACACAGAGCTCCACCATTCTAAGGAAAACGTTTGGATGCATATATCTTTCTTATTATTTTATTGGTTCATATTTACACAAAGAATGTTTTAGCTACCAAAACTTGAAGCAGAAACGTTATATAGTAACATAAGAGTTCATCAAAGTTTCCATCAAGCAACTTGTTATTTTGTAAATGTTGGAGCCCCCCTTGACAGTCGCCCGAATGACCAAATTATTAGAAAACTGTACAGTTCCTTTCCCACACTGTGGTACAGGTGAACCACGAATTAAAATGTTCCACGAATAAAATATTTTCAATAGGCTATGTATACGGAGATTGGCAAAACCAAGAAATCAAATATCCCGAATATGCAAGATTTTCAGTTGTAGTTCACCAAGCCAAGGTTGTATGCAAAATGTTGGCAAAATCTGCAACATAGCCCATTTACTGTTCCTTAACCATAAAACAAAATTTTCAAAGACACTTTATCTACATAATTATAAGGTTGTTTTTTCTATAAGATAAGAAACCTGCATTTACCTCAAGTCTCTGTTGGACTTCAGCAATGTTCTCTGGTGTGGGATAAAGTGCATGTCCCAATGGCAATAATGAGTTTCTAAAAATAGATCTTTTCACCATTACAACTTGGCCCGGGTATCCTACACCTGTAAATGATTTTATTTTAACATTATTGTTATCTATAACAAAACGTTAGCTGAAAAAGAACATAAATTCTAGTTTAACCTACAGTGTACAATCTTATTATCATGGAATTAAAAGTCCCAATAGAACCTTATTGCTCAGTAAACAATACATTTTTTTAAACAAAAGGTATCACTGTGATGGGTCAATGTATAGTTTTGTTTAAATAGTTCAGGCTGTTTAAAGCAAAAAGTTTTTGGCTTCATTATCCAATAAGTTCCATTGCTTACTATGGATTCATTATAATTCATTAGGTATGCATTTTCATGGATTTCCTGGGTGCAGGTGAACCACTAAATTAAATGTTCAACGAATAATAAATTTTCTATAGGATTGTATGCACACCACTGAATTAAACATACACAAACAAGTTTTCCTTAATCAATGGAAATTGGTACCAAAGAGAACTAGAGGCTCTAAAGAGCCTGCATCACTCACCTTGGTCTATGATCATACTACACAAAGGACATACACATGATACATAATAGATGAGAATAGAATTCATAAGAAAATTATGTTTTGGTGATGATGATGTTTTTGTCAATCTTACTTTACTGAACATTCTTGCTGTTTTCAATTTTCTCTATCTATAATGAAATTGGCTCAGTACTTTCAAAGGATAATATTTTGTAAAAGTTTACAAAAATTTACAGAAATTTACAAAATTGTTTAAAATTTACAATAAACCCTTAAGGGGTCAATTGACTGTATTGGTCAAGTTGACTTATTTGTAGATCTTACTTTGCTATACATAACTGTTGTTTACAGTTTATCTTTATCTAAGATAATATTGAAGATAATAACCAAAAACTGCAAAATTTTCTTAAAATTACCAATTCAGGGGCAGGAACCCAACAACAGGTTGCCTGATTTGTCTGAAAATTTCAGGGCAGTTAGATCTTGACTAAATGCACATATTTAAATGAATAAGATTTGCTCTAAAAGCTTTGAATTCAGAGATAATAGCCAAAAATTGCATTCTACCCCTATGTAATATTTTTAGCCATGTCAGCCATCTTGGTTCACGGAAGAAGGTCATTGGACACATTATTGAAACTACATACCCTTAAGATGATGGTTGCCAAGTTTGGTTAAATTTGTCCCAGTAGTTTCAGAGGAGAAGTTTTTTTAAAAAGATTAATAAAATTTTAGAAAAATGGTTAAAAACAGACTACAAAGGGCAAAAACTCCTTAATGGGTCAACAGATAATTTTGGTCATGTTGACCTATTTGTATATCTTACTTTGCTGAACATTATTGCTGTTTACAGTTTATCTTTATCTTTTATAATATTCAAGATAAAAACAAAAAACTGCAAAATTTCCTTCAAATTACTAATTCGGAGGCAGCAACCCAATATCGGGTTGTCCGATTTGTCTGAAAATTTCAGGGCAGATAGATCTTGACCTGATTAACAAATTTCCCTTACCATATTTGTTCTTAATGGTCTGATTTCACAGATATAAGCCAAAATCTACATTTTACCCCTATGTTCTATTTTTAGCCATAGCGGCCATCTTGGTTGGTTGGCCAGGTCATCGGACACATTTTTCGAACTAGATAGCCCAAGGATGATTGTGGCCAAGTTTGGTTAAATTTGGTAGAGAAGTTTCAGAGGAGAAGATTTTTTAAAAAGATTACTTAAATTATAGAAAAATGGTTAAAAATTTACTATAAAGGGCAATAACTCCTTAAGGGGTCAACTGACAATTTGGTCATGTGATCTTACTTTGCTGAACATTATTGTTGTCTACAGTTTATCTCTATCTTTTATAATATTCAAGATATTAACCAAAAACTGCAAAATTTTCTTAAAATTACTAATTTCGGTGGCAGCAACCCAACAACAGGTTGTCTGATTTGTCTGAAAATTTCAGGGCAGATAGATGTTGACCTGATAATCAATTTTACCCCCCATGTCAGATTTGCTCTAAATGCTTTGGTTTCAGAGATGTTAGCCAAAATCTACATTTTACCCCTATGTTCTATTTTTAGCCATGTCGGCCATCTTGGTTAAACTAGATACCCCAAGGATGATTGTGGCCAAGTTTAGTTAAATTTGGCCCAATAGTTTCTGAGGAAAAGATTTTTGTAACGACGGACTATGGACACCGGACGCCAAGTGATGAGAAAATCCACAGTAATTATGTTCTAAATAGGATAATACCAGACATAGCTGAAGTAACCACAAATTTGTAAATGAGTATTATAAACTTTCTTTTGTTGAATCAAGCATAAGTCTAAGGAACGATATACAGATTTTGAAGCAATTCTTAATTTAAGTCTGTACTTAAAGCAATATTTTTCATAAAAAAAATAGTTTTATTTGAATAATTTGTTTGTGCTAACATGTGATTTTATACATTTATGTGTGTAATTTTTAAATTTACTTTATGTGTACTGTGAACTCATTAGTTTTCGAAGACATTTGATTTTGTGCTTTACTAAGGTCAGTAGAAAATTGTACTTAATTGAACATTTGAATTTGTGGTTCACCTGTAACCATGTAATCAACAATAATGAATCCATATTACTACAATACAGAACCCCAGTGCATATATGGGTAAATCCTTTCATTATCATTACTTTGTATGACATTCTTGTATGAAAGGTACCCAAAAGTAGAGCGATTCGTATTAGTAACAAGAGGCAATCACAACGACAGCAAACCGGATTTATTAACATTTATTTGTGTCCTGGCAATATCACAAGAACCATAACTGATGAATGCTGAAAGTGAAAATCGTCAATATCAAATTTGACCTCCATTTTGTAGTCAGTATCAACATATTAAAATTTGAAAAGCTTAGATTGAATGGTTCATTAGTAAATGCAACAACGTGAATAAAAACACCATTTTACAATCTTTCAAGAACCATAACTCCTGAACGGTAAAAGTCAAAATCGTCATTATTGAACTTGACCTCTATTTTGTCATCAGTAACAACATATAAAAATTTCAAAAGCTTTGGTTGAATGTTTTATGAGAAAATGCATGGACACAACTGGAAACACCATTTTTCAATCTTTCAAGAACCATAACTCCTGAACGGTGTAAGTCAAAATCGTCATTATTGAACTTGACCTCCATTTTGTCATCAGTAACAATATATTAAAATTTGGGAAGCTTTGGTAGAACAGTTCATGCGTAAATGCATGGACAAGACTGGAAACTCCATTTTTCAATCTTTCAAGAACCATAACTCCTGAACCATAAAAGTCAAAATCGTCATTATTGAACTTGACCTCCATTTTGTCATCAGTAACAACATATTAAAATTTGGGAAGCTTTGGTAGAACAGTTCATGCGTAAATGCACGGACACGACTGGAAACTCCACTTTTCAATCTTTCAAGAACCATAACTCCTGAACAGTAAAAGTCAAAATCGCCATTATTGAACTTGACCTTCATTTAGTTGTCAGTAACAACATATTTAAATTTTAAAAGCTTTGGTTGAATGGTTCATGAGTTAATGCCCGCCCGCCCGCCCAACAGCCCGGCCGCCCGCCCGCCCGCCGTACATCCCCAAATCAATAACCGACATTTTTGTCACAAAAATCCGGTTAAAAAGTAAGATATACACAGGTAACCCCAGGTAGTGCTATAATCTACAGAAACGACCAGTGACTTTAAGTAACAATCATAATGAGGCCCAATCCTAATTATATTCAAGGGTTAAACATGTTAAAGTAAAAGTTGAATAATTCTATTAAGTTGAAAAGGGCTTTTGTTGTCCTAAGGTTACTTTCACTTGCCCAATGTAATCAGGATTTGACAGTAAAGGTTATCTGCAACTGCTGAACATAAACCATAAAAAATAAGATATATTTTTGTAAAGTGTCCCCAAATAATCATTGATTTGGTGTTGTAGTTTAAGATGACAGATTTAATCGTATGACTTACCATCAACTACTTTAGTCAGAAGGCATTCTATATCAGGCAGTGAAATCTGATGTTTGTTTTCTTTCAGTTTTATCACATCATATTTTTGGTCAAATATTGGATTACTTCCCCTTCTACGCTCAGGTGTGTAGTTCTCATGATCAAAAACACAGGTACTCTGAAATGCAAAATAGTTAAAAATCTATCACATGATTACAATATGAAAGCTAACAATTATGAATTACAGTTTCTCTCCATCTTTTTTTAGTTTTTGTCCAAAACAAACATAAGGGGAAACAAATAGTCACTAAAGTGCAGTCACCTCTAAAAAAAGAGTCTAGTAATGATTTTTACAAATTTTAGTCATTTGTAAATATTGTCTTGCTGATCTTTTTTGCTAGTTAAAGTGTCTATCATATGCAGCCATGGCTTCTCTTGATCTATGAAATAACAGCAACAACAGTCGAATCCATACAAAATAAATTGGGACCGGTCCATGAGACACCGATGATGCCCCAGCTTGCATAGTAGATAAAGTTGTAAAGGGACATAACTGAAGAATAGTAAAAGTAATGCTACTCAAATTTGTACCTGATCTGAGTTTTGTGGTAATAAGTATTGTGTTTAAGTTTCATAAAATTTGGTTATTGAGTTAGAGAACGGAAACAAAAAATTCAGCATTTTTTCCATCTGTAAAGGGACATAACTCTAGAACAGTTAAAATTTATTAGATTTAAATACAAGGTATCAAAGACAGACTTGAAACGACTCTCAGAGACCCAAAATATAACAAAATCAGTAAGGCTGGAATCCAATCTGGGCAAAATGCTCCACAATAACTGCATTAGATCTGAAGCAGAAAGTATTCCTCATCACAGAGACAAATTGGCAACACCTGTACTGGTAGACAGGGTTTAGACATTTCCAACAATGGTCAAAGGTAACACCAAAAGAGCAGCATGGTGCAGTCAAAACAAGACATGTAAACTAGAGGCTCTAAAAACCTGTGTCGCTCACCTTGGTCTATGAAACAAAGGACACAGATGGATTCATGACAAAATTGTGTTTTGGTGATGGTGATGTGTTTGTGGATCTTACTTTACTGAACATTCTTGCTGCTTATAATTATCTCTATCTATAATGAACTTGGCCCAGTAGTTACAGTGGAAAATGTTAGTAAAAATTTACAAATTTTATGAAAATTGTTAAAAATTTAATATAAAGGGCAATAACTCCTTAGGGGGTCAATTGACCATTTTGGTCATGTTGACCTATTTTTAGGTCTTACTTTGCTGTTTACAGTTTATCTCTATCTATAATAATATTCAAGATAATAACCAAAAAAAAACAAAATTTCCTTAAAATTACCAATTCAGGGGCAGCAACCTAACAACAGGTTGTCTGATTCATCTGAAATTTTCAGGGCAGATAGATGTTGACCGGATAAACAATTTTCTTCCCGTCAGATTTGCTCTAAATGCTTTGGATTTTGAGATATAAGCCAAAAACTGCATTTTACCCCTATGTTATATTTTTAGCCATGGTGGCCATCTTGGTTAGTTGGCCTGGTCACCGGAAACATTTTTTAAACTAGATACCCCAATGATGATTGTGGCCTTATTTGGTTTAATTTGGCCTAGTAGTTTCAGTGAAGAAGATTTTTGTAAAAGATTACTAAGATTTACGAAAAATGGTTAAAATTTACTATAAAGGGCAATACCACCTAAAGGGGTCAACTGACCATTTTGGTCATGTTGACTAATTTGTAAATCTCACTTTGCTGAACAATATTGCTGTTTACAGTTTATCTCTATCTATAATAGTATTCAAGGTAATAAAAAAAAAAAAAAACTTTCCTTAAAATTACCGATTCAGGGGCAGCAACCTAACAACGGGTTGTCCGATTCATCTGAAAATTTTAGGGCAGATAGATCCTGACCTGATAAACAATTTTACCCATTGTCAGATTTGCTCTAAATGTTTTAGTTTTCGAGTTATAAGCCAAAAACTGCATTTTACCCCTATGTTCTATTTTTAGCCATGGCAGCCATCTTGGTTGGTTGGCTGGGTCACCGGACACATTTAATAAATAAGATACCCCAATGATGATTGTGGCCAAGTTTGGTTTAATATGGCCCAGTAGTTTCAGAGGAGAAGATTTTTGTAAAAGTTAAAGATGACGACGGACGACGACTAAGGACGACGGAAGCCAAGTGATGAGAAAAGCTCACTAAATGGCCCTTTGGGCCAGGTGAGCTAAAAAGGAACAAAGAAAGGCAAAAGCAGTAGAGTCAAGTTGTCAAGGAGCATGGAAGAAGTGGAAAATGCCAGAAAGAAAGATCACATGGGCAGAGTTATGGAGGATGGAACCATTGAGAATATCATTCATGCTTAGATCAGTCTATGATACACTTCCTTCCCCTTCAAACTATCATCAATGGGGACTGATAGAAGAACCAGACTTCAAGTTGTGTGGAAAAAGAGGTACTTTTAAGTGAAACCGTTTGTAATTAATGACAGTTGTCTATCATTCTGTATATAAGGTATCAATTCTCTTGAGTAAAGAATTGGATAATAAAGTGTGGGAATCAACTTTCATATCAATACACATCTTGTACCATATTTTATTCAATAATAAATTACACAAGCATAAGATACTTATAAATACTTTCATAATTTGTATGCAAGTGTATATCTAAAATAAAGTAGCTGTTTTTTCTTAACTTAAGGACAAATTACATGCCAAAAGTTGGCAGTAGATGATTATCAAAGTGGTAGTCCAGTCAAAGTTATTTTACTGTCAAACTCATTGCAACAGAAAATGTTTGAGTTGTAATCTATAGCATTAAGCCCCAAATATACAAAGTCCCAAAAAATCTTACTTGAGGAAAACTCAAAATCAACATTTTTAATTTCTTATGGAAAGGAGTAGGTCCGCTAAGGACCGATTTTAGCCTCAAATTTCAGGTTCATCTAACGAACAATTATGGACACTTTTTAATCACCTAAGTGTCTTTTTCAATTGATTCAATTAATTATGTGAAAGATTTTAACTGATTTAGTCATTACAAACCCTCTGATTCAAGCTTTAATATGAAAAATCTATCAAATTATTATTATATAAAATGCCAAAAAATGTCACTTTTCAGTTGTATTTTGTCAAAAATAAAAGTGGCCGCATCTGTGTTCATCCTCAACCTTTTTATATGTTATGTATTATCATCAAATACAACTTACATCTCAATATTATGAATGAACACTAATGCAGCCACTTTCATTTAAGACATACTTCAACTAACGAACAGCTCCAAAAGTATAGTTAGTATACCCATTTTTGTTCAGTTTATATGTGCATATGTGCACAGACATGAGCATTATAGGAAACTATATTTCAGTGTGTATACATTTTGTAGATTTTGTAGTTAACCTGTGCTTAGTAAATTGTTGCTAGGGAGGCCAATGTCTTAGGATCTTAGGAAAGATTTAGAACAATCTTTCCAAAAATGGTGTTTAAAATTTCTGAAAGTCATGTTTTTTATAAGTTTACTTTATTTATATGTTTTGGAGTTAAGTGTGACATCCATTTTTTTCTGAACTATTACACATTTTTGTTCATGGGCCAGTTGTAGCCTGACACTAGGTGCCTGATTTTCTCAGTGTTGAAGACCCATTTAAGTGGCCTTGTGCTATTTTCACATTCCACATTTCTTTTCTCAACTTTATAAAAACAACTAATTAGTTTCATGATATGTCTTCAACTTAAAATTCTGCAACATAATTCAGCATGACTTATAAATCAAAAACATCCATACCTAAGGTTGCTGACCAATACTTTCTCAAATTTATAAATTGTATAAAAAGTCTCACACAAGTGAACTTATGAATTAGAATATTATGTCTTTTATATATATAAAACGTCTGAATAATTGTCAACAATTTTTCCCACGAGAGCGCTGGATCATGACAAGTAACGATACATATACACAATAAATAAATTATATAAACGCCTAACAAGTGTTCAAAACAACACCAATAACAAAAAAAGGAAACTATAATTGTTATTATTTATAAATATTTCGGATAAAAGATATCCTTCATCAGTATGATTGTGATATTAAATGAATCATATCAGTCTACCTTGATTAAACTATAACAATCTGGAAATTTATACAATAAAAAAAGTCAAACCAAACATCAGTTAAGACACTTGTACCATTCTTAAAATTTCTTAAAACATGACATAGGTTATATGGCAAATAACAACAGAGACTGGAAATGTATGCTTCAAACAGAAATAAAATTGTGCGATATAAACTAGCACAATTCTAAAACTTTAACAGTGATGACAGTTATGATGTTACAAGAACGATTGCGTCAATAAAAATTCCAAATAATGAACAAGCACTGAACAATCTAAATTTGTAAACATTTTAAATTTGACAACGGTACAGTAATTACAACAGAGGCTGCGTATTTAAACATCGCAAACAATTGGCCGTTAAAATATAATAAAAATAAATTTTGACTAAGGTAAACTAGCTGAACGTGGCTTGGTACTTTTACATCCCTCAAAAAATTAAGCAATTTTAATTGGTATATTCAACAAATTTATTTTTAAAGATGAGTAAGGTAAAGAAATAGAAACAGAGACTGAAGTAATAAGTAAAATAGCCAGAATGTGAAGCACTAAACGAAGTCGAACTACATCTTTTCATTAATCCCATTTAGTGCCAAAGTTTTTAATTTTCATATCCAAAATCTTTCCGGAGTGAGTCTATCATCCATCAAGTAGAGTTGTGGTCAATGATTGAAATGGTCAGTCGATTGAGATCTGCCTTAGTGTGGCCAGGGGATCTCAAATATCGACTGAGAGGGAGGTCTGGCTTGCATTGGTAATTGATGTCTTTTATATATATGACGCCCTTCAAGCAAAAACAACCCTTATCACATTTGACGTCGTTATTGGTAGTTAACGCTAGAATGAAACATACAACCAAAAAATAAATTGCACGTTGAAATTGAGACATTTTTTTTTTAATTAAAAATATAACGTTATCCATGCGTGTTGAATAGTATATGCGTATAGTACATTGCTTCTGTAAAATAATGCCGTATTAACGATTCAAAATTTAAACATAGCATGATTTTAATTTTATGATATAATTCTATTAAAACTTTAAAAATTCTTGTTTTGACACAAATTGTACATGTATATTCTTATTGTCTTAAGTGGAATGATTGATAAACAATATTAAAAAAATCCCCACATCACTGAGTCTCATTAAATCATAGTACCACGATATGTGATGATGCAATACAATAAATGTATTAACCTTCAAATATATATAAACAATAACAATGTTACATATAAAAAAAATATATATTTTCTAAAAAAAACACTTAAAAGTTATTTTCAGAAGCTAGATTTCTTTTATACTTTATGTACGGCAAGTTATTGTATGAAGAACACAAGAAAATAATTTAATATTTTGGAGAACATTATGCATGCCAAATGCAGGAAATCTTGTGATCGTTTGCTTAAGAGAAGTCAAGGACGACAGAGAAGAAAGTCTGTCTGAAAGTTTTGGTTTTTTCTTTTTGCCACGTTTTAATCCGCAATAGTAACTTCTGTAGATAAAACAATAAATAAATTTGTTCAAATAAAAACATTCTGTGAGTATTTTATAATATCAAAAAGTTTGCAGTGCGTTTAAAACTGTTAGTATAAACATGTAGATGGAGCGCTAACAAATATCAGTTAATTCATTGTCTACACCCTTTTGAAGTTTACTAAAATCTCCTACTAAAATCACCTATAGAGGTCCGGCCACTGATCTTTAAAGTGTGAAGGGATTGGAAATTGGAATAAACTCGGCACATACGACACAAAAACTTAAAAGTATAATGTTGGCAATAACCTACAATTCTGTTCTTTGGTCAGGTTGTTGTATTTATGACACATTCTGCATTTCCTTTCTCGATTGTATTAAGGACAAGCTTTATTTTAATCTTTGTTTAGCATTTTCTAAAAGTAAACAAAGTAAATATTTTCTGCTTCCTTTCGAAAACAAATTCCTTTATTCTTAAATGGTCTGTGTGGTAGGCCCTGAAGAATCAAACCAACAAAGAAAGAAAGGAAAAGAAAGAAAATCATCAGTAATCATTAGAAAAGACAGATGCTAGAGGCTTGAGGTATTCAAAAAATGATTGATTAACATTTTTTGATGCATACACAAGATCGTTTTAGCTGGTTAATCGCTGTTTCAATGTTGTCAAATATATATATAATATTTAGTGGTCTAAGTTCAATTTCTATTGTATTAATTTTCTTTGATTATGAATAAAATGAGATATGGATATTGTTTGACTTAAATAATTGTTGACTTTGTTGAAATAATATGCAGCTTTAGTACAAAAGTTATACAATGACGAGTAGACAATGTTTTAATTGATTTTTGTGATTTAATGCTCAGAAGTCACTAACTGTATCATGTGTCGTGTAAATCTCTAAAATCACTAATAGATCAGGTTTACAAAATGAACTTTCAATGGTATGTTTTAACGCCATGTTATTTCAGAAACAGAAGAAAAAAACAGCAATAATGCAATGTTGCGTTAACTTTCTAAAAGTTGATGCTGGATATAAAAAAATATCTTTAAATAGGTGGCAATGACTAATTGAGGCAGCACAGGCTGAAAAAATGTACAACTAGATCACATCAAATAATCTTGTTGTTCTTCATATTTTTTTCAATCCTGAAATGTCATACTTTAGATATTAAAAAACTATCTATTTTACTTTTGAATAATATTGAAATACTCAAGTTGACTTCGAATGAATTTTTTTTGATAAGGGATATCCCGGTGAAACTTTTTATAATCATACATACACATAGTCGATATTTATGAGCAACAAGGAGAGATTGAGATTTCGCACTCGAGATATATTTGTGATGTTATTTAATAAAGTTTTCCAATGTCATTTTTCGTTTAAATCACTTTAGCTTAACGGCATTTAAGTTTGTTCTGTAAACATTTACATGTGTACATGCATATGTTTATTGCAAGAAATACATTTAAAATGGATGTTATTGCACACACAGCTGCAGCTTTGGTTTATCATTAAAAATGGCAAAAATAACTCGAGATTGGGGTTGTCTTGTTATATGTATCAACCAATTGGAACAGGATGAAAAAATAAGGCATATACTCTCTAAACGTGAACTATCCAAAGAAGGCAAAGACATGTATTTATTGGTTCAATTAAAATCAAAAGGCATAGATAAATCCTGTTCTAGATAGGAGAGCGAAAGCATACACAATTTGCATATACTTTTGACGACAGATAAGTTTGTCGAGATGTATTTCTGTTACCCATGATTAGAGATTGTATTTAAAATCTTTGAGCAAACACATGAACATTAATAAAACAACCAAGAAAATATCGAAATTTTGATACACGTCCGAAAAATGCATTTTCATTTGAGGCCAAATTGAGGGAATTTCAAATATGGTACAATATTTGAAAAATTACGCTTTACACGGTTTACCACAAACAGTCCCTCCTAACAGAAATGACTCTGAACCTCAAATTGTGCTATCTTCTTGTGAATTTAAACAGTCGGGTTTTGACACATATGTATCAGGATTTCAGGCAAATGGAACTGGATGTAGATATAAGAAGATGTGGAATGAGTGCCAATTAAACAACTCTCCATCCAAGTCACAATTTATAAAAGTTAACCCTTATAGCTATATATAGGTCAAAGTAAGGTCTTAAACATGGAGCCTTTATAAACTAGATGTGTCCACTTAACAGAATGATCAAATATCCGGTTGCCTTGTTGTCCACACATACTATTTGCATCTATGTATTCTGATGTGTGTTGTAGTTGTAAAAAAAAATATGAGTCTGTTACATTGGCAAAAACAGATAAGAAAAAAAATGAAAGTTCCCAGTTACATACCACATATGTAAAACCAAGAGCTGCACAATAAATGGTTGTCAAAATCGCACGCAAAAAAAAAATATAGAAATTATAATCAATAAAGATTTTATTTTTAAATGTTCACTTTACACTTGAATTTGATCAAATTATTAGTTTGCCACTTCATACCGATCAAGCTTGATAAATATATTATTTATCCTGTAGAAAGGTTAAAGTTTTTGGTGTATGTATGGAAGTAAAACGAAAATAATAACAAATTTTTGGTTGATGAAGATGAAGCAATTTTAAGAGATTGTGCCAATACAAAGGGTCCAAACACAACAATGACTATGTTTGATCATACTATTGAGTGTTATGGTCTGAGTGAGGCTGAATACATTGTTATAATTATCCTGGTACGTTATTTTCACTTTTATTTCTGTTGAGGTGGCTTTTAATAATAAATTCTTACCAATATGAATTATGAAAATAAGGAGATATGTTATAAAAGGTAACACTGAAAAATAAATGAAATCGCTACCAAAATAAAAAGAATTCTTATATTTAAAATGAAACAAATAAAAGTATTTCAATATTTATTATTCTGTTATTGTAGAAAACAAAAATCTGTATAAATGACTGACTATCTTGCTTTGTGTGTATTAACTGGACGATATAAGAAAATAAGCCTAGTTCTTTGGTTATACAAAACGCTTGTAAGATTTTGTCAAGCTAAACAATTACTGACGATCAAACTGTGATACTGTATCTCATTTAGCAGAAGTGTTACGAAAATCATCATCAGTAAAATAAGTGGTTTTACCGTTTAACAGTGTAAGCAAGACTGAGAAAGATGAAACTACTTAGCAATGGAGAGATTAGAAACCAGTTTTATCTGATTTTTTAAAACCTATTCTATGGTATCAGAAAGTACCATTATTTCATCGTCTGTCATGATAAATCGGGAATTAATATTGCAAAAGAAAATGCAACGGGTTGAAAATCAGAAATAGATACTCTGCATCGTCCTTTATAACAGTTCGATCTGTTGGCTCGTCCTTCAGTTACATGTATTCCCTCCGCCAGACTTGCACGTGTTAGGTAGGAACATCTATATTCAAAAATTTGTCCATATGGTAGGAAGGAATATCCAGCTCCATTTTGTCAAGCACAAGGAGAAGAGTAAACTAGTAAATTACAGCAAACTTAAATCGACGTTAAAGTGTATGATTCAAACGTTATATTGAATTTTACGTTAGAACACATTTTCATGTGTAATTAAAATTAAAATTTATCAACTAGTTTTTCACTAATCATTGTCAAATCTTTTACATTGAGTTGGCATTAGATTTTTCTGTTTAATTAATGAAAAATCTGATAATACATAATTTTTGCTGTAAGGATCGTTTTTGCTTGTCGGGCATCATATATAGTATTTGTATTCGTTCAATCATCAATCATCTTCAAATTTCAGGACATTATTCTTTACCACCCAGTATTGACCAATAAAACCCTGGTTTTCACAGTACTTCCCACTGTGCTTGGCAATACTCATATAACAGGGGTTTTTGCCAACACAATCTATATACATATCAAATGTATATAGATTGGGTTGGCTAAGATGATATCTTTAATGTTTGGATTTTCCAATGTACAAAGTTTAATAAACATTCAATACGTTTTCTTCAGGGTGCGCTTTATATGCAGGTGCATTATATGTAAGGAAAAAAACAATCTTCCCCCCTAAAAACGGCTGTGCGCCTTATAAAATGATGCGTTTTTTATTCGGGAATATACGGTATACTTAATACATGTAGTATAAGCAATTTCAGTCTAACTAAAAGGGGAATGTTAGGATCTTACAATGTTCATATTTTCATCATAATTTTTAGCATGAGGGAGGAGCTTCATTTACAGAACTTCAAAGTGAATACATAAGCATTGTGAAATAGGAAATATATAGATAAATGCACTGTTTGAAAGTCATTGATTTTGTGTGTGTGGGGGGGGGGGGGGGGTTCTTCAGTTGCATTTCTGTAATTGTACAATTGGACATTTTAGACCTTTTGTTCTCTATTTCATGCTACACTTACCCTGATATGTTGTAATTTGCAGAATGTTGGTGTTTTGGTCATTTGTCTTGCCACTGATTGACATGCATCATATCCTACTCTTACAAATGACTGCATGTTTATGTGGTGTATACTCAGATTTTCTTTTCAGTAATTCTGTATTCTAAAAAAAAAAAATCAACTAAAAATAATTATACAGATTTTCATAATTAATTCCCTTCTTTCTAAAAAATAATACAGTGTACTTATTGTCAGGGCCATAACTACCTATGAGGCAGGCAAGGCAACTGCCTCCCATGAATTTTCTACCCCCAATTTTTTTTTTTGAAGTAATAAAATGAAATATTGACAATATGTACACGAAGAACTTGAATTTATATTATAGCCAACACAAGTTTACAGTTTTAACAGTGTTATCATGATACGTGATATATGTCATTTTTCCGGATTTTTGATCGATAGTGAAATGTTTCAATATTTGTTTGGGTTTTTTTCGTGTGGCCGTCCGTCTGTTATTTAGTATTCGTACGAGAACACATATGAACTAGCATTGCTTTTCGACCATTTTGAATAAAAT
The DNA here is from genome assembly GCF_965363235.1 of Mytilus galloprovincialis. Lineage (NCBI taxonomy): Eukaryota > Metazoa > Mollusca > Bivalvia > Mytilida > Mytilidae > Mytilus > Mytilus galloprovincialis. Next base: position 71,977,988 of record NC_134845.1, on the reverse strand, counting down.
TTAACTGTTCACATTTATTTAGGGGCTCAATTAAGCAGAGGAAGTTACCTTTGTATTCTGAATCTTTTATGATATCGGAAATTCGTTACCAGCTAAATCAGCTGTTGGATCTTTTTTTTTTTACGTCTCCCGATCGTACGAGAACATTATGATCAATGCCTTAGTAGTTAAACACTCCAATTCGTTGTAGCAGGGACTTTCTATAGTAAGTATATACTACTAAGGATATACTAGTATAGAAAGTCCCTGGTTGTAGTTATATACATGTCTGTTCAGTTTTCAACAATATTGAAATTCAAGGTCCTCAATAAAAAAAAAGTTCTATCAGGCCTCTACAATAACTTTTTTTTCAACTTGTCCAGTAGGACAAGTACATACCAAAACTTACTTGTCCAAATGAAATTGTTACTTGTCCAATTTTTTTTTACAAAAAAATAACCTTTTTACATCTTTAGTTGATTAAAGGAACAAAACGAATTAAACAATAGAACAGAATTTCATGTTTTTCTTTTGAAATACTTTTCAAAAATATGAGTCAAGTACAACTGAATCTAGTTATGTCACAGGACTTAGGTTCTAGTTTTGATCAATGCTTTTCTCATCAGACTCTGCACATGAGGCACCATCTGATAGGCCAGTTTACTCATTTGACATTTGTATCCTATATTTTTCTAAGTTGAAAAAAGTGTATTCAAATACAATCAATAAAAAGAAGATAAGGTCTGATTGCCAATGAGACAACTCTCAGCAAGAGACCAAATGACACAGAAATTTACAACTATAGGTCACTATATTGCAAGTATTGTTTTTTTCTTCTTATGATCAAATATGATTTTGTGAATTTTATGGTAAATAATAAAAAAAAAAATTGTGAAAAAATTACTGGTATGGTATGTATTATATTAAAAGAACAGAATAAGGTAGCAAAGTGATGAGTTACTGATTTGTTTTGGTCCCGAAATGTCTCCTGCCTTGCCAAACTGTCTATCAATCATGTCTACTAAATATGTCTCCTATGGTGCCAAACTGTCTATTAAACTTGGAGCTAAACCTGTCAGGTGACGAACTGTCCTATAAAGTTACCTTATCTACAAAGCGGATCATTGATTCGGATCAGTTATACTGGTTTCCGAGAATAGTATACCTTTACCTTTCAAAATGTACCTGACAAAGAACCAGTTAAAAATTATCAATTGCAAGTAGAAAAAGAAGAAAAAAGTTTTGCATTTGAATAAACAGACACAAGTCAAATTATTATTTGTTTTCTTGTTTTCTGTTTATAATTACTTTGTTCATCAAAGTTGGATTATTAAAATTTATTTTCTGCAAAATAATTGGACAAGCTTGATACAGCTTTTACTTGTCCGACCTTTTTTCCCTCTGGTACCGGACAATCGGACAAGCGTTATTGTCGAGGCCTGAGTCTATGATCTTCCTTTACATGTTTTTTTGACTTACCAGTTTGTTTGATAACAAAAATATCTTTAAATACAGGTAATTATTGTTTGCATAAAAATTGCTTCCAGGATCCAGCAATACTAATGTTTCTTAAAGTACAAAAATGAAGTAAGGAAATCGAAGGAAAACAGGTCTTTTTTAGCCACTGATTTTATTGAGAAAAACATCCGCGGTCACAATGTATTTAATAATAATTATAGGTCAAAGTACAGCCTTCCAGACGGAGCAAGACGGAGCAAGATGGATCCTTGGCTCACCTCGAACAGCAATCTCAGCTTGTATTTCCATAAAAATTGCCTCCAGGTTCAAGCAATACTGATGTTTCTTAAAGTAATTAGGAAATCGAAGGAAAAAGGGTAATTTTTGCTCAGAGAAAAAAATTGTCGGGAGGGGCTGCCCCCCAACCCCCCTCTCTAGGGGGCCTCATTCAGCGGCCACCGAACCGCTGCCTCCCCTGAATTCAAACCCTAGTTATGGCCCTAATTGATGAATAAACAACTCATAACAATTAGAAATTTCATAAGTGATTTTCCTTAAAAACTGGCAAATTGGTAATTCTCCCTGAACAAGAAGTTCAACTAGCTGTGTAAACTCAAATTAAGTGACCCATTTCAATGTATGTCTTAACTTGACAGCTTTGGTGTCAAACACACTGTAAATAAACATTCTAATATTATGTGATTCTTTCGCTTTATGAATAAACCTATGTTCTAAATCCAATAAAATTTGTTTGCGTATTGATTAGTGCAGAATAAAGAATATCAAATTGGCATGCATTTAATATATTTTATTAACTAATAATACTTCCAAACTCTTAAATGATGCACATGTTGTTACTTATTCATTTATCATGACTAGTACTGTAATGTGTTGTATTTCGAAATTGACATATTTGACCTAGATACGACAACCGTTCATGCTGGCTGTTAAAAACTCTTCCCTCTGAAAAATCAAAGTGCCAGTCGTTTGCTTCTTAACAAACAGAAATGGGAGGTTCATGGAAGAGCCTGCACAAACGTTCTACACATATACACATCGGACATAGAAATTACCGTAATTGTTCTTATCAGAATCGAAATAATTGATGCAAGCTATTAGTTTATTGTAGTTTTAACATGGGTAGGCATTATATTCCTGTTATTTTAGCCCTCACTATTGATCGGGCAAACATAATCACGAATATAATGCCTACCCATGTTAAAACTACAATAAAGTATAGCTTGCACCAATTATTTCTTAACCAATTAATTTTGCTTTAGGTTGTAAAAAAGTGTATTTCAAAGTTGTTTTAAAAACAATTTGAGTTACTTCCCCTTTTTCCCCCATTCACAATATACTCTTTAAACTAATGGTCTTTTTCTTGTAAAAAGATTAAATCTAAAAAGAATTGAATGCAAAACATGTCAGATTAATACTTTTACTTATTTTTCTACCTTAGAACAATTAAAAAATAAAAAATTCTGAAAATTACTTTTTTTCATCTATGCTTCCTTTAATTGTTTAACATTATTTTATTATATTCTACTATCAACAATTTATTAGGTTAAGCCAACCATGCAAGGGCTGTATAGCCAGTCAAGGTAGTTAAAAACTTCCATTTGTTGTTTATAAGGTTTAATGTTAAAAGCTGCACAAATGTATTGTAAAGAAAAAAACAAATTGGCACATTGTGTGTAAATCATACCTGCCAACTGTCACTATTTGCGGGGGATTTCCCCCATGGCAGCTCCCAAATTGAACATTTGAAAGAGCAATTTTGTCAACAATTTTAAACAAAACAATTAATTTTACAATGACTTTCAGCTTATTAAATAAAGTATGAAGAAGCCAAAAATCAGCATTAAAATGTATTGGAAGGCCCCCTTGAAGGTTTTTTAGGACTACATGTATGACAGCCATCTTAAAAGTTGGTAGGTATTATCATGGAAGTAATATTTATAATAAAAGGAATAACAACGACTAATTAGCATGTATTAACGGCCTGCAGAGCTCTGTACTAAAGTCATATGATTTTATCCAATTATAGTCTCAGCGGCAAGACCCCTTTGTGTTACCGCGGTTGTAAAATTGCATCTGGAATTTCTTATCAGTCACATGATTTTATCGAGTCTGGTAATTATAAAGCACCTGTGTGAAAGCCGAGGTTTATTAATTAACAAGGTGGCGCTGTATCATATAAAACTTCTACCTTCAGAAAGAAGTTGTATGATGTAAAAAACTTGAAAAACGGACGAGAATTGTTCAAACTACAACAGTTTAGCATGGAAAATTGTATTTATTTTAGCATATTTTTGCTTTTTACAGTTTGTTTTAAACTGTTCTACAAGTATTTTCCGGTTAAAAGCGGATCTCGAGTAAAAGTTAAATACTGATGAATCGGTCAGGTTTCACATGATGTTTAACAAAATAATGTAGACAAATCTAGACATATTCTAAATTTTATATATGTCATAAATGTCATTGAGTACATTATTGAAACTGGACCTAAACTAAAATGGGGATAATATGTTCGTAAATAAATATTTTTCTTTTAAAGTGTTTATTGTGGAATACTTAATATAACAAGCTATAGCAATAATAATTAAAACAAACAGACAAAATGAGCTTGACGCTATATGTCTTACGGGAAATTAATTTTACACGACTTAGTTTATGTATCAAGAACTATAAATTAAAGGAAAGAACCGTTTAGAATTGTGAATATTCTAATTGACTAATACAGGAAATACAAAGATTATTCGTATTTAATAAAAGGAGGTCCAAACCTATTTTTTGTACAATCATCTTCTTAACTTACGAAAATGGCCTTTAAACTGTCTGTAAATATTAAAATTGATAATGACCCAGCCTTGTTCTCCAATTTCATATGTGATAGCTGTCAGTTTAAACTATTAAGATCGAACTAACCAGAAATAGGAAAATTGGTCTAAAATAAAAATGGAACAAATGACTATTCGGCTGTGTACTTGTTGACGGAATGTAACGAATGAACTATTCGGGTTACTTCAATCACACGTCTATACAACAAAAACTTGTCTGTTCGTAATTCTCCATGAACACGAAAATGACTGAAAAGTGTCAGTGATTTGTTAGATCACATGTGGAGAATCAACTTCCATGCCAGATATTAAACCAATTAACGAGTTATCGAAAAATGGGCGGTAACGCAGATGAAACCTTTGAAGTGACAACAATGTTATTCCTTTCAATATTACTTCCATGGTACATGTAATATTATACAGTGTTATAGTATAAATATGAAATGGAATTTAGGCAGTGTAACACAAATCAATCCATGGCCTTCAAGTGCAATGAAATAATAGTATGTACAGTTTTAAATTACTTGACCATGTAAACATGTTTTGGAAACTGTTTGATTTAAATTATAAGAAAAGTGTCCCCTAAATCCTGAAGTACAGCTAGAAAAAGGTTGTATGAATTATGACCTGAGCTTTCATTCTTCAATGCAGTGAATTTTCATTTGCATAGGTTGACAGTTATGATGCAACAGATTTGAATGTTTTTGAGTTCTAGAAAAGACAAGGCTTCACTATATAGTTCATGTTTTGTTTTTCCAGAAGTACTTGTTCCAGAAGTACTTCAAGTATTACAAATACTATCGATACAGTTAAAACATGCGCTTTTGTAAATTTCATGCCATAAATAGAAAAAGGAAGTCCTTGTTAACTGGGATTTTATTATAATCACAGAAAACTGTGGTAATGCTTGTGCCCAACCTGTACTAGACCGAATAATCTGTCTCTTGTGTGGCTACATTTGTCATGTCATATTTTCTTTTTATCATTTGGCTATTTTTTTTTTTTTTTTTTTTTGTCCACACGGTAGCCAGTCAGGGGACTTACTTAAACAAGTGATTTTCTAAATCACTGATTCAAGTAACATTATTTCCATAAAGGTTGGAAGTTAGAGTTGTCTTTCTTTAAGAATCACCTATTTAAGTAGTACAAATTAATCACTAGAAGAAGTGATTTAATTTTATTGTAGCTTTAAATATAGAATACTAATGATCCAGGGACTAATTATGTTTCTAAACTTATCAGAACCAACATCTGTGTTGTCTAGGATGACCAGGTCATTTCAGGTGATGACCTTAGCTTGTACTGAATCTAGGATAATGACATAAAAATCACTTGTTTAAGTATTAGACCTCAATTTCCTTCCCAAAAATCACTTCTTTAAGTATCTCAGTGTATCATTCTTTTAATAACCCCCTCCCCTTTTCAACACCCCGAACAGTGAAATTTTTATCGCCGAACAGTAGAATTTTATTACATAATCTGAAAGATGAAACCTTGAACTTCACAGGAAAAATACTCCCACTGCTGTGAAAAATCTTTTAAGAAAGTATCAGTTCATTATGTAAAGCCATTATTATAGCATTTTTTCAACTAAAATAGAATTTTCAGCTAAATGATAGCATCAAAGGCATAAACCTTGATACTTAAAAGAAGCAAAAAGTTCATATTTTTTAATTATACTAATTAAAAGTTATTATTTAAACCTATGTGTTGAAAATTTTGAAAAAAATACAAAATCCCAATTTGTGACAAAAGCTCGAATTTGATACTCAAATAAGTGATTTAAAAATCACTTATTTCAGTAAGTCCCCTGACTGGTAGCACTTTTAAAAAAATAATAAATAGCCAAAGAAAATATGAAATGACAAATGTATTTTCGGACAGTCAGACAGCATTAGGTATCTTAACTCTAAATTGGAAAAGTGACAGCTATCATCAAACCATTAACAAAATCAAAGGGAAAATAAAAAATTTAAATGAACATGGAATTTTAATCAACTTAAACTGGACACCAGGACATGCCAACATAAAAGGAAATGATGAGGCAGACTCCCTGGCAAAAGAAGCTGCTAAAGAAGCAGAAACACTAGCAGTTGATGACATAGTATTTACAAAACAAGATGTAAAAAAAGCTGCTAGAAATTCAGTAACAAAAAAATGGCAACGCAGATGGGAAAACAGTAATACTGGACGTCATTATTTCAGATTTCACCCTGAAGTTAAAAATAAAGTAAAAAAAGACTTCCCGTCAAAAAAAATGTACAACATAATTAACAGTTTACGAACAGGTTATTCTTAATTAAATGCATACCAATTTATAATAAACCAGCACATCAACTCGGAAACCTGTGATCACTGCAAACAGAAAGAAAATGTCCAACACTACCTTTTTGAATGTGACCTGTATTCAGATGCCAGAGACAAATTATTGTAACAAAAAATATGTTCCGGCGTGACATTTGTTCCGCTGGAACAAATTTCATAGGAAATATGTTCCGCCGGAACTTATATTACAAAAAATATGTTCCAGCTTTGTAAAATTTGTTCCGGAACTAATTTTTTTACCAAATATGAAATAAGTTCCGGAACAAATATCATAGCTCCATGAATATTGTTCCAGTTAATATTAAAAGTTTTAAATAAGTTCCTGTGATATTAGTTTAAGACCAATATGTACATATTTCAAAGAAATCAATGAATAAGTTCTTCTCAAACCTATTTTCACTGAAATAAGTACCTTTGCAACATATTGCACAGCGAAACATTTTCTTGTTACACTTAAATTATAAAGCAAGCTAAATGCTGCACTGAGTGTGCTGGCATGGGATACATGTGCAATTGTAGGCATGACTAAAGTTCTACAGGATAAAGTGATAGTAATTTATCATAATTTCTATCTATGTTTTATGTGGTATTACTCCTAGGTTCCTGTTAAATGTCATGGCCCTGTTTCTAGTCATACATGTACTCGTCATGGAACAGTTTCAAAAGAGTGTGTCTTTTGTTTCTTCGTGTCTTTTGGAATCATTAATCAGTTATTTTGTCCTTCTCAAATTTGTTCATATGTTCATGTTCATCTTTTACTTTAATTTTTTCTGAAAGATTTTTTTTTCATCCTACTCTTTTCTGGCTCAAAGTGGGACTGTCATTTTGATATTTTTTACGTTTATAATTAAACATTTGCTACAGTCCACACTAAGATTCTTATTGGATGATTTACATTTTTCATTTATTATATTATCAATATATTATACTTATTTTATAATGCACTTGAATGATAACTTTAAACTCATTGATGACAAATGTTCAGTATATAAGATAACCTGTTTAACCAGTGGAACATATTTCACAGACTAGGAACTTATTTTACCAGGTGAGGAACAAATTTCACAAACCCAGAACTTATTTCACCAGGTAAGGAACAAATCTCATAAATCTGGAACCTATTTCACTAGGTAAGAACAAATTTCACCAACCCGGTACTTATTTCACCAGGTAAAGTGTGGAACTTATTTCATAGAGATGGAACAAATTATATTGAAATTATCTATGAAAAAAGTTCTCCCAGAACATATTTCCTGTGATATTAGTTCCACTGGAACTTTTTTCACAGGAACAAATTTTGGCTCACAACTACACTAGTGATAATAATTTTACAAGAGAGGACAATTCACAAGAGTGATTACTCTGTCATCACAACAAAGATTGAAGATTGAAGATGTAGCCACACTAGAGACAAATTATTCCATCTAAACCTAGTCCAAATAATTATGCTGTCTAGAAAGTCTATTTTTGATTTTGCTGTTACGCCTTCCTACGAAGGCCTACGAAGGAAGGCGTCAAAAAATATATCAAAAAGCCGAACTAAAACGGCATAATTTATTTGGACTAGTCTAATTCTAAACTTGTACAATTATATCAATGATTTTTGTCATGGCATAGGAGCATGAGGAATAACACCTGGTAAGATCAGTTTAAGGTTCATCATAACAAATGGACAAATATGGCCGTATTTTCACCCCAAAAACTACTCTGTGTACAGACTTACCTGTGCTGTTTGGAAAGTTTTAATGCCTAGCATCCACTAGATATATAAAAGTTAAATGCATTTTGTGTTTAAGAAAGATCTTTCTTAGTTTTTGATGGGCATTTTTTTTCCTTTCTGCAGAAGGTGTAAAAATAAACAAACACCTGAATTACTTTGATACTGTCCACTCACTGACTCAAGTTAAAATCTTTAACTCACCTATAGTTGTGAAGATAACTCTTGTCCATGTCAATTAAGGACAATCAAAACAATACAAACCGGTTTTTGCCCTGAGGGAGCATCTCATAGTTGTTCCACACATACTGAACTATTAGTTCGGTCAAGAAAGACAACTCGTACTTAAAAAGGGGAGGTAACTCAATTTTCTTATATAATGAAACGGAGAGTTTTGCACGCCAACTTGTGTACATAAATAATTAAATATCGGATCATAACGGGTTTTGAATGTTTGACGCTCGATGTCCACGCTTAATTCCAATAGTATAATAATTTGTCATCTTAATAGAAAACCGAGTTTAGAATCATATTAGGATTATTACGGTTTATATATAATATAATTTCAATTACTTTTTATTATACGAGATGCGTAATTATTGTATAACATACTTCTTTCTTATCTTTGAACACTTTTCTAAACATGCAAATTCTGTTAAGAAAATGAAAATTATTTGATTTTATAAGACAAAAAAAAAAGAAATAAATCTGCCCACCTAAAACATTGTATTTTGCCATGTCTGGTTGAAGGACTTAGTAAATATATTTTGAATCTCGAGCTAATATCGACAATGCATTACATCGCTACAGAGAACAATTCTAAACTCATCCCATGATATTAACTCAATTTAACTATTAACGAATGTTGTGAAAAGTTTGTTTCTTTTTTCATCTTTGAACAGCAAGATGGCGAAATCCATCTATAAAATCTATTAAATTTTGCAAGTTTAAAATAGAGAATGATTTAAAACAAAATCGATTTCACTTCTTCTATACATGAGGTAAAAATAAAAAAAAAGTATTATGTTATAAAATTTTGTTGAATTAATATCTATTTCCAGTTTATGATCTTTTACACGTTTTATATGTAAAGATAGTAAGGTAAACATAAATAAACAGAATTAACACCTTTATGTTACTGCTTTGTAAACGATGATGTCCTACTGATTTTATGGTCATCATACTGATACTTTATATATTCCTTAGTTTTCAGGAAGACACCTTTAACCAATTAATTGTATGGTGTGTTAGATATTGATAAGGGTAAATACAGAAAAGCGCTTTGAACGCATCACAATCATTAAGTGATATTGTCAATGTTATATAAATACATTAATCCTAAAAGTTTTCATTCGTTTTTTTTGTTTTTTTTTATCTAATTTTATTTTTCATTTAGCAGACACGTATAAATTGATTCGAAAGACTGTGTCATGACTAAACAATTTCGGAAATTATAGTCAGCTATAAAAGGCCCCGACATGACAATGTAAAACAATTCAAACGAGCAACATAACGGCCTTATTTATTTAAAAAAAAATAGCTTGGTTAAAATAAAGCAACATGCATGTCGGTGAAAAGTGAACCATAATTATTTCTGATGGGATTTGCATGCAATTGGTCTCAGTTGAAAAAAACGTTAACCTAACATAACATACATAGTTTAAACATATTTTATTTGCGTAAATGTGCAAAAGGGATGAGACACAAGTTAATCAAACTTATAAAGTCTTCTCCCATAACATACATTTGGTCAATGAAAAAAAAAAATCATGTCAGTTTCACATTTCCAATTTTTTTTTGTCGAATAAAGAGGTTTTTTAAAATGTGATTTAACTTAAGATTGACTTATAAGTCTACATTGTATTTATTGTTAAATTAAGTTTATAATGAGGAATACGTGTGTGAAGGGAAGAAAAGTCAAGTTGTACTCCTTACAGAAGCTACAAAATGTATGTTAATTTTATCTCACTTGGGCTTTTTTTATTTTATCTTTTAAATTAAATTATGATATTGCATAAAGTATAGTATATTCTAAAAGAGAGATCCTATTTTTATAATCAAAACCAATCTATAGTGTCACTGTTTAAATATTGCAATTCTGGACATAATTTCATTATATTGTTTGTTATATTGGTTTCTTACAACATCTACTACTAGGGACACAACTTCGGCACTGTTGACTTCAATTTGTTTGGTTACTTGAACTCTTCCTGGTTTCAAATGTTAATATAACTTGATTTGCTTGGTAAAACCTTTTAAAAGGTTGCATACATGTATCTTTTATTTGACACAATAGATGTAAACCTCCATGCTGCGAGATTTATGATTTTAGTCGTTGTGTATTCAAGTAACAATCCATTGTGTGATTTTTAAGAATTAAACTTTTCCAAATATATTACAGTTTTGAGTATTTTTTTAATTTATTTTCATATTCGTTCTTATGATTATTTCATAATAATGTTTATTTCTAAAGGAATATATGTAACGGATCTCAACTATGACAAAGTATTTAGTAAACACGGGGTATTTTCCAAAATACATGTAGCTATATAACTTAGCCAAATCAAAAACTTGTCAAAGATAAAACTCTGAAAGTGTTCAACTTGAAATGATAAGAAAAGTGTGAAAAATTAATAATATTTATACACGCATCACTCCCTGTAGAGAACAATCAAAGATACTTGAATCACACAAATCAATATTGGTATCCCGGGGTGTGTAGGTTTATACAGTACATGTAGTTGTTAAAAAGTTAATTAGTAAATATTTCTGTTAAAACATATTTCAAACTTTTATCATACTACTGAGTATCGGAATGTATTATATGTGGGTTTTTTTTCAGGGAAGATAAATCATTATTGTTAGCAGAGACATAACGATTGTAGTATATGTCACTGTTGTTAGTTAGCTTACGGTTATGGAAAAATTATAAAATAATAATTATTGAAATTTTAATAATTTAAAAAATTGAAGCCATTTTTTCTGTTAAAAATATAACTGGTGCAACCAAAGAACCTTATCAAATTGATGTTTATGCATGGTCACGATTGAAGCTTATTCTTTTACTCAATTAAAATCCGAAAGAAGATTTTAATTTCGACATGCATCCGTAACACCAGTCTTTTGTCAAAGTTTTTCTCGGAAGCTTCCAGCAAATTTATTTTTGTCATTGTAATGAAAAAATATATTAAGATTGTTAATTGTTTGAAGTCCACTTTTCAACATAATGATTCCTTTTTATACTTTATCCTCTATCATGATTGAAAAGGGGAAAATACAAAAAAAAAACGTATACCTTGTGTATTGCAAGTATTTCTACTTTAATGTCACATGTAGAGTTAACATGTATATCTTCAAAATTATATTGTATATCAGAATCTTAAAGGATATAATCATACTGATTCATAAAAGTATAAGTTATTTTTCCGATGACTTCGTATCCAAGCGTGTAAAATTCTCTTTTCCATGACGATTTTCAATTTTCAACCATAAAAAGACGGGAGAATTACAAAAGTTAATTTTTAGACAAAAATACCATTTTATTTCCCTGTCTTTGGAGATTATTAAAATATCCACGCGAAAAAAAGAAAATAACGAATACTATTTTTTATTGAAGCAAATAGATGTCAGGGGTTCGCAAAACAATGCCTTCTCTGTATACATTAAAAGGGCTACTTTGCTATTTATAGTAGCAAATTTCAAATCAAAAGTGACGGATGTTTAAAATATCTTATTTTCATAAAATTTACATCATTAAACAGTTCAAACCTTCAAGAAACTATATTTAACCACGCGAAGAAGAAATTCAAATGTTAACATAAAGTAATACGGGTATAAAACTATTTGCCCATACAAATCTATAGTAAAAGTAATCGCTGTATATGGATAATTACTAGCGCATGCGCATTAAAGACCGAACAAATTCTTGTACATGACTTAGTTAATTTTCACACCTTTTGCATGAAGGAAAAAAAATGCCCATCAAAATCCAAAAGAGATTTTATCTTTTTGAAACACAAAATGCATGTAACTTTATTATATCTAGTGTCCAGTAGTGGATGCCAGGCATTAAAACTTTTCCAACTTCACAGGAAAGTCTGTACTCAGAGTAATTTTTGGCATGTAAATACAGCCATATTTGTCCGTTTGTTATGATGAACCTTAAGGGCATACGATACAGTTACAGGGAAGGTAATGACGTTGCTAACGTAATTTGTTATTTTCGCGACGTCAAACTGTGACATATCGGGAAAAGATGCATTTTTCGACTGATTTTTATCATTCAAACTGATTTAATTTGAAAACGAGTTCATGGACCCCTATTTTTCAAAACGGCATTTGGTTTCATTTTGCAGCGAGATTATGTGACCCAAATTTTATAAAACTGTAAATAGAGGATTTTTTTTAATTGTGATAAACATGCAGTAAAAAATTACGTTTTTTCCTCAATTCATGAGCATTTGATAAATATGAGTCATTTCTGAATAAAAAAATGCATATTTTTTAAAGATATTTATAAAATACAGAAATTACCGATTATTTAACAAAAAACAATTTGTTTTTATCTTTTATAACAAAAAAGTTATGTCTTTCTTTCGAAAAAGAAATTACGGCCACAAATCTGAATTTCGAGCAAATATACAAAATTTCGACCTCATTTTACGCAAAAAGTAGCACATGAAGGTATATTTTTTATTACATATTTGATTTAATCAGGTAAAAAATAGCCTATATGCAAATTTTCATGAACTTGTAAATACAGGATCAAAACTGTATCGTATGCCCTTAACACAAAAGCCTACGCACTCCCTGATGCTATAAATCTTACGTAAAAAAAAGTCAACTACAATATTAACAAATGGATAGTTTCCAGTCACACTGTCTTCTTCTTGCAGGTCAAATTTGGGGGATGTAAGTGTATGGGAAAGATGTCAATGTAAAGATCGTAAATTGTAAGTTCTGAATAAACCTCTTTCTAAGGAGCACCATCTCTGTAATCTGTATAATAAATTCTGCCAGTCAAGGCACACCTCCAATTATAGCTGGAGTGACATCCACCACCACGAATATATATATAATTATCACACAAATAATGGTTCCATCCACCGGAATATTATATACACAAATGTCAATTTATACTATACGCAATAGGCAATTTTAAAATCTAAAATTATCTAAATAAGAAGTGATAATTTGGACTGTCTTATGCCAAGGATTTGTATCACTATACAAATCCTTGCTTATGCTGAGTCACTTACATAACACTTTAATTATATACAATTATATATAATTAACTAATAGTCTTAAACTTTCCTCCTCTTTTTGAGTTGTTTAGTATCCAGACCGAGAAGTCTATATCTTGTTGTATGGAGTAGGTGTAACATTTTCCCACGTTGAGGTTCAAGAATTTTTGATATATTATTATCAAATATTTGATCACTGTTATTTTTGCAATAGTTGTAAGGATCGCAATTCAATCTGAGTAGTGCAATGTTATTGACTCTGTTGCTCTCAGAGAAAATTCTACCAGCAGTTCTCACTATTTTTTCCAATATGGGTTTTCTTACAGCATCTAGAGTTACACAAGTAAGCAGGACATGGGATAATGTTTCTTCTCCATTTTTGCATAATTGACATGTTGGGTCCACTGCATTAGAGTTATATTTGGCTCTTTGTGATTGTAGGATGTATACCCCTGTTGCAATTTTCACTCGTGGTGGCAATTTTTGTATTATTTTTGGGTCAGAAGTAGATATACTGATCAACGGATGACAATGACCAAGGCTGTATATTGGAGATAAATATTGTAGGCTATTGAAATGTTCTTTCTCATACAAGATCTTTCTATGCCAGTATGTTTTAATTTTATTCACCATGCTTCTTTTCCATGTTTCTTTTGTTGTTATTGTATCCAAAAATTCTACTGGGTCTGTTAGTTGATATTTAAAACAAATTTTCTTTGCGTCTATGAACCAACTGTTGCTTTCGCACGATTTAATTTTCAATTGACGGTTTTCTATTTTCCATTCAACAGTTGATTTGTCTGAACATAGAATATTTCCAAGTAAAGTTATAATTTTTATATCAATTTCAGCATTTATGGGTAGTAATCCAGATAATAAATATATAGCCGGGTCTGCAGTTAATATTGGTAAAGATAATATTTGTTCTATCGTTTTCTTGTAGAAAGATTGTAGTATTTTCAAAGATTTGCTGTTGATCATTACAACATCTAGTCCATATAGTAGGATAGGCATACCATATGTTCTGAAGGTGGATATATATGTAGATGGGTCTAGTCCATTTTCTCCATGCAAGCCACTTGCCATTAAACTGTATAAAGCTCTTCTTGCCTTCTTAATGTTTTCCTCCGCAGTTACTAGTTACTTGCACCATCATAATCGTAGGAGCACGGCCGACACTCGGCTAACCGAGAGATTGGTCGGTTAATCTATATTGAGTATGCGGCTATATGGGCGATTGGTCTGTTAATCGGGTTGGTTATACGTCTGTTAAGAGTAAAACGCACAATTTTATGTTAAACTCTATTAAATATACAAATTTTTGGCATATTATAAGAACCAAATCAAAAAAAGAAAAGTGTCTGACAAAATGATATCTATCATAGAATATTTTCCACCTGTAAAAACATTTCATAGTCTGCGCAGTTTTCAGTAAAACTAAAAGGCGTCGCGCAAGTATGTATAATTTATGCTGATACGCATAGTAATTTTTTTAATAAAAGGCGAAACAAACAATTATAGATATCATTTAAAGGACACAAAATAGTACTTTGGTTCTAAAAAATAAATTGACATTAGTAAATATTTCATAATTGTAATATAACGAGAATAATACCATGTTTTAGTGAAAATTATGGGAATAAAGTCTGTTAATGGGTTGGACAATTGAAATTGTGTCAGTTAAGAGTCATTTAGCCACTGCAATAGTTTTGCTTCATTTATATTTTCCCATTGAAAAAGTAAAGAATGAGATGTTCTTGAGTTAAAAAAAAAAATGACAATACGGTGCAACAGTATCGTTCTAGTAAGAGCATTTTTATTTTGACTTTCTTTGCATTTTATTGAAGGGTGTGTCACTTCAATATAGCATGATATGGATTGGCCGCTGGAATATGCATAAATTTAATATCAACGTTTTCAATCAGCCTTAATTTTTGAATCTGTTCAAAGTAGCACGTTCTCAAAGAACGTGTCTTTCTAATACAACACAGGGGTACATATAACGTGTTGTCGTTCTCATATGCACATGATATTTGTCACTGGACGTTAACCCCTAATTCGTCAGCATCATCCAATTGGTTCTTTTCTTCTATTACTTAATCATATGTTGTTTTCAAATCATTCTAAAGAAGTAAATGGAAAGGAGCGAATGCAGCTACATTTTGTTAACTTAAGTTTTAATTCATTTTATTCCGTTTAGTTACTTTCTACATAAGTGCAGAGGAGAACTGCAGTTGACCGCATGTAAACTTCTAGCATTTGTCACCAATACGAGTACATCGCAATCCGTTACTGTTTCAACACCCAGGGGTGTTTCATGTCTGTATTCTTAAACAATTATTATTTTTTCTCTCTTTTTTAGCAATGCATCAATCTCTACTGTCCTTATCTACTATTCTATATTTTGCGTCTCCATCCAGATTCTCGTGTATACCATGAGGGTCCGGATTGGGGGTGGTGTTTATTTCTGTATTCTTTAAATTGTTATGTCACTTTTCTCTACATTTTATCTATTTTACTCAGTATTATTAATTTGTATATTTGAACTTATTTGATTCGTTCAAGGATAGTCACATGTTAAACTATATTTTCGAAGGTGATCCGGCAAAAACGGCAGATAGCAAAATGTATATTGCGCAGCAAAAAGCATATTGCACGGTTTATTTATATGTCGTTAATGTATAGGAGACAATATGATATCTATAAAATTCAAACAAAATCAAATGACGATTTTGATACGAATATGGTTGGAAATTTAACAATATAACAATTATATCAGGAGCCTGTAATTCAGTGGTTGTCGTTTGTTTAGGTGTTACATATTTGTTTTCGTTCATTTTTTTACATAAATAAGGCCGTTAGTTTTCTCGTTTGAATTGTTTTACATTGTCTTATCGGGGCCTTTTATAGCTGACTATGCGGTATGGGCTTTGTTCATTGTTGAAGGCCGTACGGTGACCTATAGTTGTTAATGTCTGTGTCATTTTGATCTTTTGTGGATAGTTGTCTCATTGGCAATCATACCACATCTTCTTTTTTTATATTGATGTTTATCGTGACAGTTTCACATCATAAATATGATCATATTATATATCCCATCTGTACAAATTTTATTGAAATCCATTCAGTAGTTTGTATTTATTTCTTCGTTTATATTTGGATGCTTGGCTCTTGTTGTTACGTCTTACACGGCAAATATGGCACTATGAACAAGGAAGCATTGCTTAATCATAAAATAAGACATAACATTTTATTTATTAAAATCAGGTTTTATTTAATTTGGATTCAAATAAGAAGTACAGACAAGTTACTATTTAATGATTCGTAGAATTAATTTGTTTTCGTCCTACTTATTCATCAAGAAATGGTCAAATAAAACATAGACCGAATACCGTGCGTAATGTCAACGTCTTTATAGATGATGTTCCCTCACTAAATCATCATTCAAAATTTGGTGACTATGTTGAATGCATCCATCCCATCGAACTAGAGATAAAGGATACAGCAGATACAGTTAAGTCTGCCTCATATCTTGACTTATATCTAGAAATTGACAATAAGGGACGGTTGAAAACAAAAAAATTAAGACAAAAGAGATGATTTCACGGCTTCTCAGCAGCGCTTGCATACGGACTTTATATCTCCCAATTGATATGATATTCCCTGGCTTGCATTTCCTATCGTGGTTTCCTTGACAGAGGGTCTCTGCTCAGATGGAAGCTATTAAACCAGGGACTTTCTATACTAAGTATACTAAGTATAGAAAGTCCCCAGTGGCGGATCCAGAAGTGTTCATAAGTGGGGGCCCACTGACTGCCTAAGAGGGGGCCCGCTCCAGTCATGCTTCAGTGATTCCCTATATAATCAACCAATTTTTTCCCAGAAAAGGGGGGTCCCGGGCCCCCTGAAAAACCCTCTAAATCCGCCTCTGGTCCCTGATTAAACCAAGAGTCAGTCTAAATGGTGAAGTAGAAATCATTCATGAGTCATTCATTGATACCTTAAAATCATATTTTTTCTTTATCTAACCTTGTTTTCATTGGAAGTCGAGTGTAAGTTTCTTGATATTTTCAAGGACGTATAACTAATAATATACGTCCTTGATATTTTATTATCTACTGCCCTTAGTTTTTCCCGAGTATTTTTCATAACGGTTCTTGTAAACGGAACAGATACGTAGTCAATACCGGAAATTTTATTTTCGCTGCCGTTTAATTTTTAAGCATTTACCAGACAAAGACGCGCACTTTGCCTTATTCAAAACGTTTCTTTGATACGCGTGTTGCATTGGATACAGAACTATAAACAATATTCATTAGTTATTTTAAAAGTCACAAAATATATATATATTCAATTGCATTGCAACAAAAGTCTCAAAAATGGATGGGGATTTTGAACTCGAAAAAATACGCCAGGAAATCCAGCAAGAAAAGCAAATGAAGTAAGAAAATATGTTTTCGAAGACAAATGTTATTTAACTGTTTAAACATTCTTTCGAACGGCATTCCCGAACATAAACAAAAAGCCCGCATACAATATTGTCCGTCGGACAAAATATCATATAAGATATTGTCTACTGAAACTACTTCATAATGAAATACTGTATACTATAAGACAATATTTTTTATGAAATAGCGTCCTATTCAATGAAAATTTGTCACTCTTTTCTGGACTATAATTTACATTTCACTATGAAATAGTGTAACACAAAAATTGTTCCTGGTTAGGGTGAAGTTTGATGCCTATTTAAACCTGCTGCATTTGTTTGAACCTGTCCTAAGTAAGGAACCTGATGTTCAGTGGGTTTTTTTGGTTTTTTTTTTATGTGGTTCATATGGTACATTATGTGTTTCTCGATTCTCTGTTTTTCTTCTTTTGTTACAGAAAACCATCAACGTACTGATGTTTACTTTCCGGCGCATGCCTGGTAAATGTTTTTTGATAAATTTATGTGAATAATTTTTGTCAAAATATAAATTAACAAAATATATCTTGTTCAAAGTTGTTTTTGGTCATACATGTATATTTTGGTATTTTCAATTTTTTACAATTTTTCTTTGTTTTTAATTTATACAATTTTTTATTTCGTTTTTAAATATTACTTTTTTTATTTTTATTTTTTGGTATAAGATAAAAACAAGAGTATCTGTTTATTTCAGATGAGGGTAAGTATCAAGGAGCACGTTGTGTGTGAGTGCATCCTTGAAGTTTTTGGTAATTTTAAAATAGATTTGACCATTTGTTTGCCTGTTTGAATGGTTTTACACTAGTCATTTTTGGGCCCTTTATACCTATAGCTTGATGTTCTGTGTGAGCTAAGGCTCCCTTATGATGACTGTACTTTGACCTTTAATGGTTTACCTTTATGAATTGTGACTTGGATGGATGGTTGCCACTCATACATGCTACATGTACTATGTACACGTACCACATCTTCTTACATCTATTATTTTAAGGCACATTGTATATTTTCTAAATATTACAGAGAAATGTTGGAGCAATCTGCAGCTGAGTTGAGAGCTACTGTAGAAGAACTAGAGAACAGATATGATACTGTTGACAATGAAGGTAATTCCTCAGAAAGTTTTGTCTGTGTTTTTTGCTGAATTAAATGCTGCTCCATGCAGGAACAGATCTTCACATTTATTGTATATAGTTGATCATTTTTCCATTTGTTATCATATACAGTTCAAAATTTTTATATTTGTCTGTGTTGGTAAGCATATTTGTCTGAAAATTTAGTTATTAAAAAATAAACTAATGCTAACTTTGCTTTTCTGTTTCAAAATAACAAACTTTTAAAAAGACTGTTATACATTGATAGTATACAATGTACAATTAACTGAACTTAAAAAAGACTAAAAGAATGAAAAGTCAGTGTTCTTGTTTTCCTTTCTAAACCTATGTAAAAATAATAAGGATTTTATAAGATGTTTAGAAATTGCTCTTTACACGATCTCTTACACTATATGCAAGAAAAATTATAAAAAGAAAAGTGAACAACAATTTTTTCGCATGAATAAAACCAGCGGATTTTGAATATCTGACAAAAAGTCAAAAACTAGAGGAGCAAACCACCTTAATTACATCTGATTTGTTGTTTTAATTAACAAAAACAATAAGTTGATCTTTTTGTATGCTGTTGTATATAGAAGCAGCTGTAAGTTCTACTTTTGAAAAGTTGAAATTGGTTACTAACATGACTTAGATTGTGAAGTTGTCCTCTATTTTGTTACATTTAGTTAGAAAAGCAAAATGCGAATTAGGTGGATTGCATTATATCAGTATTGATCTAAGAGGATTGCTTTTATTCAAATTTAACTTTAAGAAATTTATTATGATATCTATTCACTTTTGAAAAGTGACTTATCATATTTTACCTATTGACCATTCCAGCAAAAAATATAAGTAAGTAAACAAAGTATTGCTTGTTATTATAGCTGACTGACTTGGTGTTCACTATCTCTGTACTTGTGTACAAAGAACTAAAGATAATAAGGCTGATGTAAATAGCTTAAAACTTTGTTTCATAGTAGTTTAGGTTTTACAGTCATATAAAAAACGGTGAACCTATGTTGACTCTTGTTAGCATTGATACGATGTAAATTTATAAAAGATTCACACAGAAATCACAAATTACTACCGAAAAATGTTCAGGAAACGCGAAATTCAATTTGAAAAAATCGCTAAGATGACCGTAAATCATTATCAAAATATTTTCAAGATGACCGTAACATAAAACAAGGATGACCGTAACTTGTAAAAGAAGACCGTAATTTGTAAAGATTGACTGTAATTTATAAAGGATGATCGTAACTTTTAAATGATGACCCTCAATTGTAAGAATATCCGTATTTGTATTCTTAGCTTTTTGTTGTGTTTGTCTCAATAGGGGCTTAGTTAGCGGATATAAACATGTTTCATCAATTTATTTTTAACTATTTGCCGTATTTTGAGTTAATGACAAGGATAGTAAATTGCAAATTTCTCGTAAACAATGAAATATTTAATGATAACGACTTTAAAATTTTAATACAAATTGACAGAGATACGACGAAAAGTTGAAGAAACAAGAATGTGTCCCTCTGAGGTGTCTCCAGTACATGCCTCATCTACACTATAACTTTCTATGTTCAGTGGACTGTTAAAATGGGAAAAAAACTGTAATTTGGCATTATGATTAGAAAGATCAAAATTTTATCATAGAAAACATGTGTACTAAGTTTCAAGTTGATTGGACTTCAACGTCATCAAAAACCTCCTCGACCAAAAACTTTAACCTGAGGTGGGACAGACGGACGAACGAGCAGACTAACGGAAGAACAAACAAACGGACGCACAGACGTGAAAACATAATACCCATGAATGGAGCATAAAAAACACTAATCAAACATGAATATCCGGTAATCGAGCCCGCGTGTATGGTTCCAGAGGAAGCAGATTAAAATCTTAAATGTCTTTATATATGAATAACATTGCTATATATACAAATTGACAAAGTTCCCCTCAGTGATTGATCCAAAGGGGGTGTTGGGGGTTCGGGGTCCCTTTTTATTTACTGATCAGTGCATTTGAATGGGGACACATAGTTTGAACCCCCTTTACCCTTGGTTGGGACCCCCCTTTTTTTTAAATGGCTTTATCCGCCCCTGCCCCTTGTGATACGCTATACGCACAAGACCATTTTAAGGATCTATTTTGCTGGAGCTCGCCTTCACTAGTTTGGTCGTAGTATTTTAAAAGACAAAATAGAAGACAAATCAAAGACAATATAAATTAATATCAATCGGTGTACATCCATTGGCATTTTTAAAAAAGTGCAAAAGTGCATTTTATATATGTCATTACAAGGAATTCCAGAAATAAAAAAAAAATCTTTTGGCTTTTAGTTGGAGGCTGTGCAGCACACTTTTTTTTATTATACTTGTAAGGTGTCATTTAAGCGCGCTTTTGTTGCATGTTTTCCCCACTTTTACATGTGCATGTCTTGTTGTATGTTCATTTTAAAAATTATACCCTCTACTGTAAAAACAGATATATATGGTGAACTTCGTATTTATATCAGGACTTTTATTTGTCTCGTAAGTTGTTTAGACGGACCTGTAACTTTGCCGTAGTTTGGCTTTTGGTGGGACTGTTTTGGCTGTGAATAATAGAAATGAAGTTTCTAATATTTTAATATGCCGCAACACCTAAGTCATGTATTACAATTAACAATACATAATAATATATATATACAAACATAACAAATATAGATAAAGAATAATTGAAGAAGTTTCCATAATATGTTTATAAATAAGTGGTTGACCTTATGAGGTTAACATCTTCAATTATGTAAATAAGTTGCCCATTTAAACTTGATAATAGAAAGAGAATTTATGACCTTTAACAACATTAATCTACAGTGACCGTTAGAACGTAACTAACTTTATTAAGTATATTTATAAATGAATTTAATCAATTCTTTACAACTTTAAATTAAAGTCGCTTTACTGTAAAATATTCTCAAATTATGGATTGTCCGTTTTACCAAAAATAAAGTAAAATTTATTTCCTCACATTTAAAGCACTTCTTATTTTCTCCTACCTATAGAATATACTCTCATATAAATACGTTTTATATCAACACCATTAATCATTTGATACCAAAAAAGTAGTTATACAAATACGGATATTTCTTAGAATTGACGATCATCCTTTAAAAGTTACGGTCATCATTTAGAAATTACGGTCATCCTTTACAAATTACGGTCATCTTGTAACCAATTAGGGTCACCCTTGTTATGAATTGCTGATTCTGTTACGGTCATCTCGATTGTGATTTACGGTCATCTTAGCGATTTTTTTAAATCGAATTTCCTGTTTCATACACATTTCTCAGAAGTAATTTGTGATTTCCGTGTGAATCTTTTATAAATTTACATCGTATCAATGTCTCCTTTGTAAAGAAAATGATATAGAAACACTGTAACAGACAATACAGATACTGACCTATTTTTTCATCCGACATCTTGGGATGACCGTGAATGCAGTTACGGTCATCAGCTTTACCCCAGTGATTGTAAAGTCAGATTAGCATTAGCCCTTGTTTTAGTTTGCTTGTGATATTTGATTTCAAAAACATTAAGTTGATTAACTGATTACTTTTGTAAGACTTTGTCTACAATGTAATGATTCCATCAGGACAGAAGAATTCCTGGGAAGGGAAGTGTATTTATAGGAGTGGTACTTTGCCAGTTTTAGGCTAGTAGTTTAATGCAGTTTGCATTTTGTAGTCAATTCAAATTATGGTGTTGTTTTATCTTTTTGGTGAATTTTTTTTGACATACAAAACATTGGAATTTATAGCATTATATACCAAAAACATTTAATGATAATTCTTTGGATCAATTGAAAATCTAAAAAAAAATGAAAGGTACAATGTACATGTACTTTTACCTCTTTTTTGTTTGAAAAATTTTATTACACATTTTTCAAAAAGTATTTTCAATTATCAAGATAAGCACTGTCATTCAGCAAATTGTAATAGCTTGCTTCTATGTTTATATTTGAAAAATAAGATTTTTTCATGCCATCTTAATTAGACAAAAATATGGAGCAGGATATGTACATTGTACCTCCATCTTTTCAAAATATAACAGGTGTTCACCCTTTTGCATTAATGTGCTTTAAAATCTTTTACTTTACCAATTACCATGATTACATATTATAAGTTAAAACTAACCATTTTACTTTCTGTGATTTATATGTACTTATTTTATCATTTTACTGTGCTTATCCAGTGACCTTTGGGGTATCACATTAGCCATGGCTCTAACAGTTTACCTAATTGCAGTTAGATTTCTTCTCCCACTAACTGATCAACTGGTAAAATATTTTAGCAGATTGCTCAAGTGAAATGTTGTTAGTATGAAGTGAGTGCTGTAAAATCAAAAGTAATACTTACCACCCAGATCCAGTTAGTTTATATCTTTATCATTCTTTTCAAACACAATAATGACTTACTATAGTATGAGTCACTGAATAAGAAGGTCTAATATTGACAAGGAAACTTCTATCATAAATAGATTTTATAAATAAATAGTTCAAAACATTGTTTTGAAAGTCTTTAATTTATAGCTCCGTTTTCCAACAACAAGTTAGTGCATAATTGTAATTTGGATTTTTTTTCTAAAGCAATTACTTATCTGCTACCATTAAAGGGAAATAATTTACATTACTGAAAATCAGCAAAATTTTGTCACAATTTTTGTCTGACAAATATCAACTTTCCTCATTTAATTTGTTTGTAACATTATTTTTATGATTATTAAACTTTTATCCTCTGTTTAGAAAAGAACAATGAAATTTATTTTTAAGATGATTGAAATTTTGAAAAAAAAATGTTAAAAACCTATTATTGAACACATTCAAAGTTCTATAAATCATACAAATTCCCCTGTAAATTAAGAAAGTATCACCAGTCCAGTAGTCAGTTATTTTATTTTTGACATGAATTTTTATTGATATGGTAAAATTATAGATTAACAGCTGTTTTGCAAAACTTTGCATTGTTCAAAGTACTAAGGATTCTCTACTATGGAGAACAAGATAACTTATAAGCAGTATTTGGCAAAACCTTTGTAATTTGTGTCCTAAATGCCCTTCAACTTTCTCCTAATTTGGCAATTCAATTTTTTTTATTTAAGACGTATTGATGATTTTTTTGTAGGCAAAGTCATAAGCCTGGTATCATTAATTAATTTTTTAGTGAACAATAACTCAATAAAAATTATTTCCCTTTAATTCCAGCAGATCAGTAATTTGTATAGAAAATATTATAAGAATCATAATTACACAATAACTTTGTCTTAGAAGACAAAGCTATAAAATATACATCTACAAAACAATGGTTTGAACTATTTATTTATAAAATCTATTTATGATAGAAGTTTTCATATCAAAATTATACCTTTTTATTCAGTGACTCATACTATAGTAAGTCATTTTTTGTTTGTTTGAAAAGAATGACAAAGATATAAACTAACTGGATCTGGGTGGTAAGTATTTTCACAAATTCTAAACTTATGACTATGAAACTTATAAATTACAATGTATGTGATGTATGTGAAAAGGAAGTAGAAAATATCACTCATTTATTTCTATTATGTTCTGAATTAGTAGAATTTCATCTGTTTATGCAACAGAAGTTGTCAGTTTTATTTGATAATGTTGATTCTGACAAAATTGATAATTTAGTGTATGAAGAGGTATTTATGTTTGGTTTATTTGGATCTATCAAAGGCGTAAATGTAAGTTTTGTCAATTTCATGTTATCTGTAGCGAGATATTGTATCTTCAGAAGAAGGAATTTACTTAAAAATTTAAACAGTAATGTTGATCTTATTAGACTATTTAAATTCACTGTAAAACATTATATAACTTACCTGTATGAATATTTATGTGATGCAAAATGTATGAGAAATGTTTTTGAGAAACACTTTTTAAAAAATAATATTCTGGTACAAGAAACCGAAGGTGTCATAACATTTAATTTCTAATTATTGTGCTGATTATATATATGTGATTATACTTAAAACATTGCTTTGTGATATTTTTGTGTAATATGTAATATATCTGTTGTATATATATGTTGAAGAATTGAATAAAGATAAAAAAAAAAAATCTGGGTGGTAAGTATTACTTTTGATTTTACAGCACTCACTTCACACTAACAACATTTCACTTGAGCAATCTGCTAAAATATTTTACCAGTTGATCAGTTTGTAGGAAAAGAAATCAAACTGCAATTCGGTAAACTGTTTGAGCCATTGCTATTGTGATACCCCAAAGGTCACTGGATAAGCACTGTAATGTAATTTATTTGTTAGTTTATTTTTATGCAGTTAAGCTGCATTATGCGAGCACCCTAGATTTGTGTTCTTCCCAATAAATGCTGAAATACTTGCCATTGTTATTATCTAGCTCGCTACTATGTTATATATAACTAATTGAACACTTTTTTAATACTTTTTATTCTGGATTACAAAAAATATGATCAGAAAAACCTTAAATGATCGTCGATTTATCCAAGAGTTTTAAAGTTACACATAGGAAGTAGTGCTTATTAAGAACCCTTGTGTAGTTCATTATGACTTGTACTTTCGGCCAAGATGTCAAAGAACAATTGTATGAAATATTTAATCGCCGAAAATCTCTTAAGACAAGTAGTTTAGATTTCCCAAATGGCAAAAGTCGTAGGAATATTGTTTGTCATCAATACGTAGTACAACTACGTCAGTAGTCTATTATATAATAAGTTCAACTGTTCATGCTGTTGGCGGCAATTTCAAATTAGAAAAAGAAATGTTCGTATCTTTTCAATTTGGAGGCAGGTGTGCAAATTAGCAGTGGTCCGAGATCCGCGACCTTCCACTTTTGCAAGCGGAATTTCGCCTAGGATAGTTGGTTTCTAGCTACGCCCGACGTAGTTACCTTCCACTTGAAAGAAAATAAGAGTTAACTTGGCAAACCATTACCTTTTCACCATGTTCACCAAAGTCTCCAATTAAACGAGCTAAAAACTTATTTTTATCATTATTATTCATGACAGCGATGTTCGTTTTGTTCAATCGCTAGCTTTATACAGAAAATAGCCGACAAATATTGTATAAATTCGAGTAAAATCGTATCTGATTGACAAAAACAACATTGTAAAAACATAACAATGGCGGCCGTGAAGACAAAATTTTACAATATCGGATCCGATCCCGGAAGCGGATAAGGGTAATTCCGGGTTTGGCGATCAATTACGCAGGTGAAAAAAATACATCTATGCATGGTAAATGAATATAAACACTAGAATTGTAAATCAAAAGATATATATAAAAGAAAGAAAAAGCAAAAAAATATTTTATGCAGAAACTCAAAATTCTTTTTGACAAATTTTAATTTAAAAATCCAATACAACGTGACAGCTGGGAACAGTATATCTAACAATATACATGTTCATGGTCACAGTCTAAATTTTCTTTATCAGTGATAAATGATGATAATGCATGTGAGATGCTTTTAAAGTGTAAACATAGTACTGCAATTTCAAAGGATTATTTTTTTTATCTCAGTTTTGAAGGGTCAATTAAAGTAGCTGAAAATTTCTTTATTTTCACAAATAATGCAACTATAGTATATATACCTGAATGTAAGTAAATCATATGATATATAGGTGGCATCCTTTGGGCCACTCCACCCCCTCCTGTTTAATAACTTGGAAACGGTCGAGCTCCCACCCCTAAACCATATGAGGAGCAGATCCAGGATTTTAGGTTAGGAGGGGTGCTAACTTAAATTTTCTCCGAGCAGAGCGAGGCTAAAAAAATATTGAGGTAAAATTATCGGAATATTCTTTAAGCTGAGAACAACCCATGCTTTGCAAATTTATGGGGGGTGCACGCCCCCCCCCCCCCCCGACTGAATCTGCCCCTGCATATATTCAAGTATAGGACAATATAATGAAATATAGGGGGAGTCCATAGAGTTACCCCACCCTCCTGTTTGAGAACTTGGAAACGGTCGAGATCCACACCCTTTAACCATATATATTCATGTTTGTGACAATATGAAAAATCAAATGAAATATAGGAAGAGTCGCTGGGGGTCACCCCAACCCTCCTGTTTTAGAATTTAAAAATGGTCGAGATCCCCAACCTTAAACCATATATATTCATGTATGGGACAATATAACAAATCAGATTAAATATAGAGGGAGTCCCTTGGGTCACCCCACCCCTCCTGTTTGAGAATTTGAAACCCGTTGAGATCCCCAACCCTTAACCATATATATTCATGTACGGGACAATATAACAGTTCAAATGAAAGATAGGGGGCGTCCCTGGGGTCACTGTACACCCTCCTGTTTGAGAACTTGGAAATGGTCAAGATCCTCACCCCTAAACCATATATACTCATGTATGGGACAATATAACAAATCAAATGAAATATAGGGGAAGTCCCTGTGGTCACCCCAACCCTCCTGTTTAAGAACTTGGAAACGATCAAGATCCCCACCCCGAAACAATATATATTCATGTATGGGCCAATATAACTAATTAAATGAAATATAGGGGGAGTCCCTGGGGTCACCCTACCCCTCCTGTTTGAGAACTTAGAAACCAATGAGACCCCCCCCCCCCCTAAACCATATATATTCATGTATGGGACAATATAACAAATAAAATGAAATGTAGGGGAAGTCCCTAGGGTCACCCTACCCCCAGTAGCGGATCCAGAAATTTTCATAAGTGGGGGCCCACTGACCATCCTAAGAGGGGACCCGCTCCAGTCACGCTTCAGTGATTCCCTATATAAGCAACTATTTTTTTTTCCCAAAAGGGGGGGGCACCCCCCTAAATCCTCTGCCTACCCCTACATGTTTGAGAACTTGGTTTTTGGTTAACTGCCTTCAGCGCTTACAGCGCTTTGATTTACATCATATTTATATATAGCCATTTGTATAATCTTCCTGACCTGAACCAACAGCAAATAAAATTTTCAATTATGGTATGTCAAGTGAATTCAGGTTTAAAAGTAAGAAAATTCTCTTCTCTTTTGATATCTGCATGATGTTACCTTGATGCTTCATACCTTGTATGCAGATACCTTATATTACAAGGTTTTTGTCCGTCTAATGTCCTTGACCTCATAGTTCAGAGACTTCTTGAAAAATGTTTAGATTTTTTGGGGTCATGTAACTTTCTCACTGATTATGCATAAGCATGGTATATGAGTTTCTTTGAACAAAAACATGTTCGTTGGTTTTATCGTTTGCAATGGTTAACATTTTCTAGTATTGGGGCAGTTTATATCTTACTTTAGGGTAAAAAAGCTGATGTATTATTGGCTTGCAAGTCAATACTCAACTCTTTTGAATCATTATTCACCAAAACCTTTATTTTGACCTTGGTGGAGAGGGTTTGTGTCTGTGTTGAGCATGTGGTCTATTCATTTAAAAGAAAAGAATGTCAACGTTGAAACCTTTCATGGACTTACATGTACAATGTATACATCCCTCAAAAAATCTTACTTACATGTACTTGTAAGTAGTTTTATCTTTTTAAGGAAATGAGTGGAAAACCAGGTATGAAACTCAAACAGAAATAAATGAACAGCTTGAAAGACAAATACTGAATTTGCAGAATAAAGTACAGGAAGCAAAATCTAATCTTAAAGATGGTAAGTATTTATATGTCAATTAGTACTTCAGAAATCTGAGCAAAGCTTCAAACAAACAAGTGTCTGGCAAAAATGAAACTCATTCTCAACTTTGATAACAAACTTATGGTCTTTGTTTGCTCCATGTGTTATTATAGAAGTGTCACATGATATGATGTTTTCATATAAAATTTTTTATATAAATTATGTTCAACAAATAACTTTGTTTTTGTGTCCACACAGGGAAGTGATTATTGTTTGTCATCTGTTTTACCCATGTGTTATTTGCCTCTGCTCCAAACCTACTTGATATAAATTAACTTATCAAGATTACCAAAATTTAAGAATCTTCAGGCAAAAACTCTCAGTAATTTCATATAACTTCCAAGGGATAAAAAAATCGCACTGTTACCCAAATTAAAACATTAACAGTACAGTCTATTATAAAATCTATTAAGATAGCACCGTGGTAATAAATATAACACAACTGTGTATTGAATTTTATTTATTTGCCATATAGAGTTGTTGTTTGTCTTCAACTGATGTCAAGTTTAGATATTCTTTCTATGTAAGAATTTTTTTAATTTTTTAGCTCACGTGGCCCGAAGGGCCAAAGTGAGCTTATGCCATCACTTGGCGTCCGTCGTCATCCGTCGTCTGTCGTCTTAAACTATTTCAAGAATCTTCTCCTCTGAAACTACTAGGCCAAATACTTCCAAACTTTAACTGAATGTTCCTTAGGGTATTTAGTTTATAAATTGTATCCGAAGTTTTGATCTAGCAACAAACATGGTCGCCATTGCTAAAAATAGAACATAGGGGTCAAATGCAGTTTTTGGCTTATATCTCAAAAACAAAAGCATTTAGAGCAAATCTGACATGGGGGGTAAAATGTTCATTAGGTCAAGATCTATCAGCCCTGAAATTTTCAGATGAATCAAACAACCCATTGTTGGGTTGCTGCCACTTAATTGGTAATTTTAAGGAAATTTTGCAGTTTTTGTTCATTACCTTGAATATCATTATAGATAAAGATAAACTATAAACAGCAAAAATGATCAGCAAAGTAAGATCTACAAATAAGTTAATATGACCAAAATTGTCAATTGACCCCTTAAGGGGTTCTTGTCCTTTAATGACAATTTTTCACAATTTGTTCATCATATTTGCTAACTTTAAAAAATCTTCTCCTCTAAAACACGCAACTAAATTCAACCAAACTTCAACTGAATGATCAGTAGGGTGTATAAAATAAAGTTTGTGGTTTATTTTCTATTTCGTCAAAAAACATGGCCGTCATGGCTAAAAATAGAACACAGGGTAAAATGCAGTTTTTGGCTTACATCTCAAAAACTCCAGCATTTAGAGCAAATAAGACAAGAAGTTAAAGTGTTTATTAGGTCAAGGTCTACCTGTCCTGAAATTTTCAGCCGAATTGGGTAACTGGTTTTTCAGGTATAATGCCCCTGAATTGATGATTTTAAAGAAATTTTGCAGTGTTTGTTTATTATCTTATTATAGATACAGATAAACTGTTAATAGCAATTGTATTGTGAATCATCAGATTGACCTAGACTGTATCTTAATCAATTGTAGGGTGAACTCATGCCCATTTCTTTCCAGAGGTTCCTAAGAGGCTTTAAAAGGTATTTCC
Organism: Mytilus galloprovincialis; assembly: GCF_965363235.1. NCBI lineage: Eukaryota > Metazoa > Mollusca > Bivalvia > Mytilida > Mytilidae > Mytilus > Mytilus galloprovincialis. The sequence continues at coordinate 71,947,583 of NC_134845.1, read as the reverse complement.
AGGATAGTACATGGCCTTTGTTACTCGGTTTAATTTACAACAAACATTAATTTATTAATTTAGGCATTGTTTACCAGGTTACCAGGTGAGCGATTCAGGCTCTTGAGAGCCTCTTGTTTTTAAAGCAAAATTTTCAGAAGACATTACCCATTTTGTGTAAAAGTTTTCAACCTGTCTATCCTTGAAACTTCAATGATAGATTAATTGATATTATTTAATACAATTTTTTTTATTGAAGTTGTGCACCTGATAAAATTAAAATGTTTGAGGAGTATTTTCTTTCACATTCTGAATATTTTTTAAATATTGCCAATAGTACATCAAGCTTCAATGATAAATATAAGGTGCACCAGGCCAGACTATTAAAGTAAAAGCTCTTCAAAAGTTTATTGGTATTGAACTAGACAATGTTACCATATTCTTATATAATTATTTCTTTTGATTTTTATTATAAAGATGAGAATTTAAATGAATCCTCCAGTGTTGAACAAAAGAAAAAAACTAATTCACTTGAAAGTAAACCCCTCCAACATAAACAAGAGAAAATTAAGTCAAAGACAAATAACACAGCAGTCAAAGGTAAAATAAAGTGTGTGAAAAACTAAATAAAAAAGGCATGGTGTTTATATTTTAGTATAAAACAAATTACACTAGTAACTAACTTGATAATATAATTGAAAAGTTGTGGCACAATAATTGTAAACTATTATTGTACCATTTGTCAATTGGCACTGAAAGAAACAACTGTTAGTTACCATTATCTAGCAAAGGGACATTTATAAGTTGTTTATTTTTAATGGTAGAAAAGTTAGACAGTACAACATGGACATATCATATTTGTATGCTCAGTCATTGTTCAGCATAATACAGGTTTGCCTGTCTCTGTCCATTTGTAAATTCTTACTTTAGTAGTTTGTGTATATAGTTTGAATTATCCATTTCTCAAAAAGTTGAAATTTAATATGTAATGCCAATTGTAATTCATTACTGCAGTTCTGTTGCAGTGCTGTCTAAGCTCTAACTTAGCAATAATTAAAAGGGCCAGTTAATCATAATTGAGAATAATCTCTCACATATGGTCTAGTTCAATAGGTGTTTATATGCTACAATAGGTCAATAAGTCCATCAAAAAAATGTCCAAGCAACTGACTGTCAGACAAAAATGTGTTAGCTAAATGGTTGATATTTCAAAACCTTGTCATCTGCACCTTAGGCTGAGCATAAACATGTAAAACAAATATAAGCTCCAATAACCCAAATATTATTCATCAGCATAAAAAATCTGTTATTCCAAAAGTCGAGTGTTTTTGTGACAAAAATATCATAAAAATGACATTTTTTTTTCCTCCAATTATAATACATGTAATCACTTTCATAAGTCTCAGAATAGTATAATGACACCTAGCAAGAAGCTTTAAGAAGGCATTTTGTAGCCTAATGAAACTTCAAGAACCTAAACTACAATATTGAGATCATAGGTCTGAAAGTTTGAACACTCATTGGCATTGTTTTTCTTTTGTGTTTGTATCTGGAAGTTAAAAATTCCATTACAGTGTTACAGTATCTAAATTGTTTACTATAATAATGATATAGTACATAGGGTCTGTTATAGAAAAGCATGCTTCAATATAATCATTTTAATTTGTTTTTTTAAAGTTTAACAACATTGTTGCATGATTTAAACCTTTATTTGATATAAAATTGAATACTTAATTCTGCTGCAACTGTTTTGTTTTGATCTAATAACATGTGTATTTTGCTGTCAGATGACTTTTTCCCTGATGGTAGGGTACGACCATATCGTCGTACAGTGCGACACAGAACAGGTACATATTTGTACTTTGGCTAAATATTGTTGTATGAATTACTAAAGTGTTCAATTGAATCTAACCAGAATTGAAATATATGTTAATAGACTGAAGTTTTTCAAGTGTTTAAACAGACATTAACATTTGTTTTCTTGATGAACAGGAGGTCATACAAAAGTAGCAGAAATTTAGAGTATTCAAGTCTTTCAGATAATAAATCAATCACAATCTAGGGTTGAGACTGTGAAGTGTTGTGTTGTATTTATTATTTTCCAAACATTATTGAGTGACTATTATCTCATTTTATTTCTAACTATTGATAATATACCATTCTTCTCAGAAATAACATCTTTCTGATTACTGTTTATATTTCAAATTCTTTTTTTGTTTGTTAAGTCTTGATAAACTTTTTCCAGTTCAGTACAGTGTAAAAGGTGAGATATCACAATATTTTTATTTTTTTTTATGCTAGAGACAATTAAATGAGTGACTTTTATCATTTTATAATGTTTTGTGATAGGTAAATTAGAAATATATATGTATTAGCAAATGTTTTTGCATTAACATATTTTCCAAATAATAATTTTTTCAAACTACTTAGAATTTTTGAGGATGTTTAGTAGTTGTATAATCATCAATTGCAAATGTTTTAACTTTTAATAACATATTCAAAATATACATTAGCTTATTTTTCTAATTTTTTTTGTATTGTTTTCTTTATTCAGTAAATAGAATTTTAGACGTTCATTTGTCAATTGTTTGCCCTTTCATCAGATAAGTTCATTGAATGGATGTCTAGATTTTGGTTTGCCCTTCCATCTGATAAGTTCAGTAGATGGATGTCTAGACTTTTATTTGTCGATTGTTAAGACCTTTTATCTGATAAATTCAATAGATGGATGTTTAGATGTATATTTGTCACTGTTTTGCCTTTCATCTTATAAGTTCAAATGTTTTTTAGATGTTTATGTGTCCATTGTTTGCCCTTTTCATCTGATAAGTTCATTAAATGGATGTTAAGATGTTTATGTGTCGATTGTTTGCCCTTCCATCTGATGGCAGTCATTCCATTCTTTTCCCTTATTCAGTATGATATGATTGATCCCATCATGCAGTATGAATTCTACAGTGATTTAAAAAAAAAATCATTATACAATTGTCACTTTTCATATCTTTACTTTCAAATTACTCATTTAGAAGTTCTATAGTTAGAAGGGTATCACTGCAATCAAAAGACCAAGTTTGTTAGGATATTGTTGTGGTATTGGGTAGATAATAAAGTACCTTTAGCAATATAGGAATTTGACTGCTCAGGGTTCTCACGAAGGCGAGTCCATGAGTCTTGGACTCATCAAAATCTGTCTGGACTCACCATTTTCAAAACTGGTGAGTCCACAGATGCATCAAGATTGAAATATTTTGTATTAACTGAACACAGTTTAACACAAATATCATTGTTTTATAGCAAAATTTTAAAAGTGATCTGAATTTGATTTGATTTCATTGCTCTGTTAGGAAATGGAGACTAAAATATTACTTATATTGCAATAAAATATTTTCTTCTTGCTGTTGGACTCATCATACCTAAAAATGATGAGTCCCTGGACTCGCCTTCAAAAATCCTTAGCGAGAACCTTGACTGCTCAACATAAGGTTTTGGATTTCTTATGGCTCAGAATAAAAGTTCTTAATTTCCCTGCTCTTTAGTATATGTCAGGTTAGACCTGAGCTATCATAATTCCCAAATAGATATGTATCTTCTAGATTATAGAAACAGCTTCATACACAAGAATCGTGATTATTTTTATATTTGAAGTTATATTTTGCTAATGTACTGATTCATCATAAGTTATTTGAGTTAAAAATTAACAGATTAATATAAGTTATAAGCTGATGTGTTAAATCTCAAAAAAAGTTATATCTCTAGCATTTTTTCAGAAATTTGATATTTTTGGTTGTGTTTTGATATTTAGTGTTACATTAAAATTTCAGTACGAACTAGAGCAGGTAGGAACTTACAGTCCCGTTCAAGTATGATGAGTAATTCTATCCAAGGTTCTGGGTCAATAGCTGACTCTAAACCTGGATCAGCAACAACAAAATCAACAGGAATTGAAATAAACATTGCATTTAGTCCCAGAGAAGGTAACAATACTACTGTGGTCACCTTTGTGGTCACACAACCTTTGTGGTCACATTACCTTTGTGGTGGTGCATTTTCTCTACTTTTAGTCAGTATGGTTATTTTGTCATTGTAAAACTTTCTTCAAACAACTTCTCTCATTTTGTACAGTTTTCAAAATTAACAAATACGGCTAACACCAGTACTTTATAAAGCTTTACCAAGCTAGTATAAAATTAGTTTCACTCAATAGAAATTGAATATTGATAGCTAGTATTAGAGATATCAGTTAGTTAAAGGAGATCTGCAGCTTTTTGGTTTGGCTGTTTTATGTTTTTTGAGATGACACATATTGAAATAAGCTTGATGAATAAACTTTTGAATTATAAACAAAACATCTGTTGTAGATGGAAAAGTTGATTTTTTTAATAATGTTAGTAAAATCAATTATTTTCTTCTTAAATGATGAATTGGATGTAATGGATGACAATTCAAATATGTGATAGACATGATTTAGAACTGTAGATCTCTTTTATTAATCAGTGTCTCTGCTTGAATATATAAAGTTTACGACTTGAAAACTGTACAGTAAGAGACTACACTTAATAATGCATTGAGTTGTTCACAGTATTAAAAGGAATCCTGGTTTGTAACAGCAGTTGTCACTTTTTGAATGAAGCACTATGTGTCACAATCATGTAAGATTCCTTTCTCTGAGATTTCCAGAAAAACAGGAGTCTGATGAAGTTAATGAATAGTTATGTCTGTTTGAATTCCATTATTGTTACATACATTTCTATGACATGATCCTTTAATAACTGACCAATACTATGGTGATTCCAGGCTTTCATTCTGTTGTATTTATGAATAAAAGAAATTGTTGAGTATATTTCAGTGTCAGTGAGACTTCCGTTAACACAAAAACTTTCAAAAGACACTAGAAGATCAAAACAAATCAACTCAATTGGTCTTTTTTTCAAATTTTTATTGTTCTCATCTTAAACTGCTAAGCCAGCTTTGCTAAGTCATGGAAGGTATAATGTTGTGCAATGTCCTTTGACAAATTCCCTGACATTTCATTGAATTTGGAGAACATTAAACTTAGATACCAAATTCAATGATTGACGATGATTAGTTAGTTAGTTTTAAAATTTCTACTCCCTGCAGTTATACAGGCAAATTAATCAAAACATTATTGGAATAGTCTAAGATCTTTACAGATATTTCGTTTTGTGAGGTTGGGAATAATGTAATAGGATATGGTGTATTAATTCATTATACAAAATCCTTACATGCTTCAAACCCAAATCAAAGGGAAATTTGAATTGACAATGTGGAAACTTTATACCATACTTTCATGGGTGATCAGAATCAAAATGTTACGTTTCAATCAAACAGGCAAGAAAATTGCATCCAATATTCTGTTCTTAATTTAGATACGAAAACTGTATAAAGATCGAACCTTATGTGATTTATTATTATGCATTGCTCTATTAATGCATTACATATGTTGCATTGAGTGCTTAGAGGTATAAAACTTTCATTTTTTGTCTCTGACACTATTTGCCAATATCAACTTAACCATATCAGAAAAAACATATCAGAACATTTTATTGAAATTTGATTTCTAAAAGATATTTTATGCACATGTAGTTTTAATTTTGTAAACTTTACTACTGATTCTATTGATTTTTTATTTTGATTGGTCATTTTTTTTCTTCAGATAATGTGATTTTAAGTCTTCAAAAGACCATTTCAAAAGCAATTGCTTAATTGTTTACTTAGAAAGTTGGTGAGTTAGACAATTTTAGGCAGTAAGAAATACTGTTTTTGTAATGTCTTTTTTGTCTTTGGTACTTTATAGCTTTTTTTTTGGTTACAAAATAAAAGAAAATATTTTATATGTATTTCTAGTTCATTGGTAAAAAGTTAATGTTTTGATCACATATTTTTGATGAAAATTTGCATAAAGGTTATTTTTTACCTGATTTAATCAAAATATGTAATAAAAAATATACCTTCATCAGGCTTCATGTGCTACTTTTTGATTAAAATGAGGTTGAAATTTCAGATATTTGTTAAAAATTCAGATATGTTGACATATTATTCATTTCGAAAGAATCATATAACTTTTTTTTGTTTTAAAAGATAAACAAAAGCTATTTTTTGTTAAATTTTTTGTAATACATTATCTATATAATAATCCTATATATCTGTGCATTTTTTTTTTGTCGAGCCTGCAACTTTAGTTGCAGAAAGCTCGACATAGGGATAGTGATCCGGCGGCAGCTACGGCGCCGGTGGCGTTAGCTTACTTCTTAAAAGCTTTATATTTTCGAAGGTGGAAGACCTGGACGCTTCATACTTTGTATATAGATGCCTCATGTTACGAAGTTTCCGTCAGTCACATGTCCAATGTCCTTGACCTCATTTTCATGGTTCAGTGACCACTTGAAAAAAAAGTTCAGATTTTTTGTAATGTTGAATTTTTTCTTATTATTAGTAATAGGATAACTATATTTGGTATGTGCGTTCCTTGCGAGGTCCTCATGCCCGTCAGACAGTTTTCACTTGACCTCGACCTCATTTCATGGATCAGTGAAGTTTTGGTGGTCAAGTCCATATCTCAGATACTATAAGCAATAGGGCTCGTATATTCGGTGTATGGAAGGACTGTAAGGTGTACATGTCCAACTGGCAGGTGTCATCTGACCTTGACCTCATTTTCATGGTTCAGTGGTTATAGTTAAGTTTTTGTGTTTTGGTCTGTTTTTCTCATACTTTATGCAATAGGTCTACTATATTTGTTGTATGGAATGATTGTAAGGTGTACATGTCTAGCGGGCAGATGTCGTCTGACCTTGACCTCATTTTCACGGTTCAGTGGTCAAAGTTAAGTTTTTGATTTTTGGTCTTTTTATCTAATACTATATGCCATAGGTCAACTATATTTGGTATATGGAAATATTTTATGATCTATATGTCAGTCACGCAGGTTTTCTTTTACGTGACCTCATTTTCACGGTTCATTGCACAGTGTTAAGTTATTGTGTTTTGGTCTATTTTTCTTAAACTATAAGTAATATGTCAACTATATTTGTTGTATGGAAGCATTGTTAACTGTACATGTCTGCCTGGCATGGGTTATCTGACCTTGACCTAATTTTTAGGGTTCATTGGTCTTTGTTTAGTTATCTTGGTTAATGTTAAGTTTATGTGACAGTTGTAATAAAGCTTTATACTTAGGACTATCAACATAATAACATAATAAATGATTAGTTAAGAAGGCGAGACATTTCAGCGTGTGCACTCTTGTTTAAAGAAATAACTAATTTTTATAAAATATTCGTGAATTTAGAAAAAAACGTGATGTTTTGCTGTATATTTATCCAATTTAAAAAAAATGGCATTATTGACTTTTTTTATGAAAATTGGTACATATATTCTAATGATTGTCATTGTGAAGGATAAACAAGAAATAATGTTTTTCCCGTAGATTATACTTTGATATTCTCAATTCTCTAATAATATTGATAGCAGTGCTGATTATCAATTATAAGTAATCTGCAGATTAATTCATGCAGTAAAGCTTCATATTTTTCTAACCACCCGCTCTACATGGAAATGGGAGTGATGATGCCCATAAACACAAAGTTTTTGATAGAAATGCATCGAACTCAAAAGTTGTCTTTTACATCATTTACATTGATAAATTATTTGCCAAATTATATATAAAGATACTTTTATTTACACGATGTGCAATTGTCCTAATACGAGAATTTATCGGGTCAATAAAATTCATATTTGGTGAGCAGTATTAGGACAATTGCACATTGTGTAACAAATTCATTCTGATCTGACTGTATAATACAAATTTATATATTCATATTCAAATTCAATTATTAGGACAAGATTAACTAAATATATTTAAGCATTTATTCTGAAACTGTGACAAATGAAAAATATTATATGACTATATATCAACTAGAAAATAATTTGTATTTATTAGGTCAATGGTATATAAGGGAGATAATTCCAATTGACATAATAACAAAAATGTACTGAAGTTTATTAGGACAATATCAGCCAATCAAATTGAGAATAATTCAGAATCAGAATAAAGATATTTGTCAGCTGTTGAAATTTTACAATGACAAAACTAACCTCTCTTTCTAACCTTGTTTCCTATTTAGATTTTATTTTAAGTGTAACTTTCCTTTTTTCAGTAATTACTCATTCCTTCACTTATTGACAAACATGTACACAAATTCACATGTGTATACTGCTTTAGGCCTGAAACAACTGGATTCATAAGAATTTATCTCAGATCCCCACCTGAGGTATTTTAGTTTAAACACTCATATTTTTACATTATCATACCATATCCATGTTACACAGCTTTTTTTTCATCAGTACTATTATATAATATTTCAATTCCATTTTTTCAAACAAATTGCTACCTTGGTTTATTTGAATTCTGCATGAGCAATAATGCTCATCCTGAACAAAATTAATGTAGCATAATTGAGAGTAACTACTTTATCTGTCTGTCTTATCTGAAACCATCTGTTTCCAGATAATTATAGTAAACTTAGGTTTATGACCTTAAAACTATTTACTCTTTATGTAATGAAGGTCAAAGTTTGATTGTCACAGTTACTGCAGTTACTTTAAATTTCATGAGTTAAAGCCCTTTACAACTCTAATTATTACTTACCATGAATTACAGATTAATTAGATGGCTTATGAAATATAGCTTATATTACAATTATTAAGAAACAAAATTGGACCCTAGCTTGTTTATCCAGCCCTTTATAGCTCATTCTTTAGAACCTCATGAGTCAGATAATAACACAACTTTTTATTTCATACTTAAGCATCAGAATATGATAGATAGGGTATCTTTTTTTCCTCGATTTGTAAACATTTAACAAAAGGAGGATGCATGTTGTGTCTGCAACTGCTTGACTGTCCCTATAACTGATTTTCAGAAATATGGTTTCACAGAAACTTTCTTATATACTGTAATGCTATTTACACTTCCTATTATTTTATTTGTTGATTTAAATGAATTTAAGGGTTTGTTTCCTTTGCAAAACAAGAACTTGACTATTCTACATATAATATATGTGAAGTCATTTTGTATCTGCAATTCCTCCTCGATGACTTATTGGAATTCATATATATTATCTTACATGATGTGATTTTGCACTGAGTTAATTTATGATTTGTTTGTTGACACAGTTTTTTTTTTGTTTCCCATAAATAAAATATAACTGTCAAATCAATTAATAAAAAGAAATTGGGAGTTTGAATTTTTGAATTTTGCAGGAATTTTTAGCTCACCTGACCTAAAGGCATCTATCATCCATGGTTCGTCGTCACATGATAATTCAGAGATCATTAATTATTGCAGTGAGTCAGGGGAGGCACTCCGAGCTATCTCCCCATTTCTTGAGATATTTTATATAAATAACTATGTGAACACTTATAAGTTTACGACTAAAGATGATGTCAAATTTTATACAACATTTAAATAAGAAATGGAAACAAATCAAAAAAATCTTTAAAGAGATATTTACTCAAATTCAAAAACTCACTGCAACAAAATTAATCTATTTGTATAAATATTAAAAATCATGGCCCCTTATTTTGCATACCGGTAATATTACAAAGACTTAATTTCTTGATTTTTTTAAGACATAAGGATAAGTACTGTAATATAAAAATATGAAGTAAAATATTATATTAATTTATTTGCAAAAAGATGTTAACACAATAGATTGTTGTTAGGTTTTTCTTTAATTAAAACTAAAGAGTGGTACACTTTGGTATAGACTAACAATTAAATTGTTAAATAAACTATCATAAAGTTCTTCTCATTTCATGAATATAGTATTGAACATATGTAAATATCTCTGTGTTTTCATCAATATTTAAATCTTAGCAATCCTGAAGTAGAACTTTAAGATTGACATTATTTAATATCCTCAATTTTTACGAAAAAGCTCATATCTCTGATAGTTGTGATATGAATAGAAAAAATCGGATTGTCTGACAAATATGTTAAGATTTTTTAGCTCCTTACTGAATGTAACTGAAATTATCTTCCATTTTTGCTATTTTAGTTAGTGGTTTGATTTCTTTGGCTTTTATGTTATATATAATTATATTAGAGGTTGTAGTATAATATTTATATTCATCTATTATTTTTCTCTTTTATTTTCAAGGACTGATGAAAGTTGATTTCTTTTTATGCAGGAAAGAGAAATCACATGTATTTTTGCTAAATAGCATTAATTTTTTACAAGGGCTTTTATTGTTTGTAATATGAAGAAGTATAATACTGGTTTACTTTCTGTATTACAATTTTGGATTTTATTGGCTAAAATATTGTACATCTTGGTTTTCAAATCTTTTGGTCTCTAGTAAACAGTTCTTCATTGAAAGTGTCATATAAGTAGTATCTTGTTGATTATTTATTTATATGTATTTGCTTTAAATTGTTTTATTTTTTCTGCTTAATTATTTTGTTTGTTTGTTTGTGGGTCTTGTCTTTTTTTAATTTCCTGTTCATGTGTCCTCTAAAAATCATATAAGAAGTGATCACTGTTCAAAACAATTGTATGGGATTTTTATTTTGAGTTCCTTTAATTTATTTGAAGAAGACTAACTTACTTATATGGATGGTAGTTTTTGAAAGGTGTAGAAGCCTATTGATTAAGAGAGAAAGTTCAAGTGTAGGTAAATTTGTTAGTGACTTTTTACTCCCTGGAAGAAAGAAAAATTAACTTTCATAGTTGCATTGCTTCGGATGATAACTAAGCATGCTGTTATGGATTGTAACACATTTGCTTTCGACAGTGCCTACTTTTTATTGATTTATATTTTGATGTCATTGAAGGGGGACTGTTGTTGAGTAACCTTTGGATCCAAGTCTTCATACACTTATGCTGCAGGTTCTAGGGATTAACAAACTGTCACATAATTAGTACATAGGTGCAAACTAGAAAAATGACAAATGAGCCAGAGTAAATGTTTTAAATATTTATTTATGTTTATATACTCTGATCGATATGATGTTAACTTTTGTAAAGGAGATGGGGCAATAAGACCGTTATTTGGCCCAAATATAACTGCAAGTTTTAAAGTTATCCAAATATTCTTAAATTTGTCCTCACTAGACTAAAATACAATGTATTTAGAAAAAACAACAAATTTTACATTAAACAATTTACAATGGCAACAAACAATGACAAAATTTATATATTTAGTGAAATTTCTTGATTATCCTTGCGTTTCATCAAATTTTAAGTATGTTTTAGATTGCCAAAAGTATATGTGCATCCAAGAAACAACTTTATACTTATTGAGATTAAGCAATAGTTATAATAAAGGTTCTTTTAATTTATTTTGTTGTTTCTTGGCTGCACACTATTTTTTCATAATAGTAATGGCACTTTCAAATTAAGGCACCAAATAATAAAAGAATAAGACAACAGCCAAAATATCCCAATTTGTGCTATTACAATTTATGTTGTAGTTCACTGTTCTACATAAAGTTGTATATCATTTATTCTCAGATAATAACAACTGACCTACAATCATTACATTGGTGTAATGACTATAAGGATGAGTTAGGGGAGCATACAGTTCCCAATAGAAATAAGTGATTCTAACTTATAATCTATTCTTCATTTACCTTTATAAAGTTTTATTTTTCATGTGAGTTCTCAAATACTAAGTGACCTAAATTTCAGGGAAATATTTTATTGATATAGAGGGATTCTCTAATTTTTACAATAGTTGTAATAGTAGCATATGCGAGGAAATTCATGAAGTATTAAGTACTCAACCAAGAAATTTTCTTTGGACAATTAATCAGTTGATTTTTGTTTCCTTGTTTAACTCTGAATTGGTTAGATTTTAAAATGTGCCTTTGTTATTTTTCCAATAACATTCTATCAATCATTAGAATTTCTTATAAATCTGCTGCTCTGAGAGTAACATTTAGATATTTTTTTTTTAAATAAAATGTTAGTTAAATGAACAAATTGTTTAATGTATATGATATATATCTATATGATAGAAAGATGAAATTTTCTATAGATGTTTGAAAATTAATTATTAAGTTTTTGTTTTTTAGCAGGTAAAACCCCTAGAGATATGAATAGATTTGATGATTTATCTGATGTAAGTATTTCACTTCTTTTACATATCTAATGCAATAATATTGAATTAGATTTGATGTACTTTTCCATGTTATAAATATTATACAACAGTGTTTATTATTATTGATATAATATTGGAAAAGAACATATGAATTGCATATCAGTCCTTACCAGTGGCAGAACCAGAAATTTTGTAGAAGTTGGGTGGGGTTTGGGCACTAACTTCCTGAGTTTGGGCCTGCTCCAGTCATGCCTCAGTGATTCCCAAAATAATCAACCAAGTGTTCCACAAAAAGGGAGGTGTTGGGCTACCATCTAAATCCGCCTCTGCTTACCATATTGAATAAAAACTTATTTGCACAAAAATGTTAGGTTGGAAAAGAGCAATGCAAATGAATATCCCTAATGGTTACCGTAGGTGGAAAAGATTAAAACAGGCTGGCAGAATTTTTTCACATTTTGTAATAAAGAACCTTTAATAGCTGACAGTCTTAATTGAAGTATCTTTCTTTAAACATATGTTCTATGACCCTGTCTGCCAACCAAGATGGGTGACATGGCCAAGAATAGAACATAGGGATAAAAGCAAGTTTTGTTGAACCATTATAAATAGAGAAAATCTGACAAAATCTGACAAGGCAAAAATGTTCAGTATTTTTTAGCTCTACTAATTGTTCATATACATCAAAACACTCAGTTGGCTGTTTATAAGAAATAATGCCCTTAAATTGTAACCAATTTTTTTGACATTTTTGCAAGTCAGTAAAACAGATACAATACTAACAGTAAGTGATAGCTCATCTATATTTGGTGTATGGAATGATTGTAAGGTGTACATGTCCAATTGACAGGTTAATTAATTCAATGGTCTCTGTAAAGTTTTGTGGTTTAGTGTATTTCATTGTTCATTGAACCTTCATATTAATGCAGATTTTTAACATAAGTTCAATCATGATAAGTAAAGTAGGTTAGATATTTTTGTGTGAGTACTCTTATTATAGTTTATTCTTATGTTGTGCTGTAACACCACTTTCCCAGATTACAAACATTTTTACACCTGTCATGTTCTGTTTCTGCCTGTAATTCAGTGGTTCTCCCTTATTACATATCTGTTTTCTTGTTTAATTTGTTTAACATTGCCAGAAACTTTTATAGTTTGGTGTTTTGCTCGTTGTTGAAGTGTGTATAAGGGATTATACTGTGATGTAGTTGTTAATTTTTATGTCATTTGGTCTCTGCTGGAAAACTGCCTTATTATCAATAATGATCATGCAACAACTTCTTATTCTTATATAACAGATTTATAAAAATCTAATTAATTTTCAAGTTTTTGTTATGACTTAATGAATGCTTCCAGAGTACACATGCATTACGTAATCACAGAGTGTACCGAACAATATATTATTTAGGGTTTTTTTTACAGAAAAATTAAAATTCTTAATAAAAATACTTAGACAACAGTCATATATAATGATAAATGAATACATAACTTAAATGTAGTGGATAATTGTGTTGAAAAAAATTAAATTACAGCTTTTTATAATTTGTAGGCAAATCCACATATGATAAGAATGTTGGAAAAAGAAAAACAAATGTTGTCAAGTCAACTGAGAGATTTGGAATGGAGATTAGATCAGGAGTCAAAGGTAAATAAATGTACATTTGTCATGATATTATTGTCTTATTCTTTACTCTTTTTGTCATTTCTTTCAACAATGTTTTAGACTCAATGTTTAAATTTTGTTCCCCTAAAAAAATATACTGATTCCCAATATTGTGGTCAAGCTGACAACAAAATAGTTTATTCTGAATCCAGATTTTCCCCATAACTTATAGTTATAAACTTTGAAAAGATTTATTTGATTGGAAGCATCGAAAAAAAAATAATCTGATTCAGACAAATTTGAATTTGAAGTTAAATGGTGGCTCACTAATGTATGTGGTGTTGTTTTTTTTAGATCTGTCACGCACCTACTTTTTTTTTATTGCTATAATAGTTATAAAAGGTACCAGGATTATAATTTAGTACGCCAGACGCGTGTTTCATCTACATAAGACTCATCAGTGACGCTCATATCAAAATGTTTATTAAGCCAAACAAGTAAAAAGTTGAAGAACATTGAGGATTCATAATTCCAAAAGGTTGTGCCAAATACGTCTAAGTTAATCTATGCCTGGGATAAGAAAATCCTTAGTTTTTCGAAAAATTCAAAGTTTTGTTAACAGTAAATTTGTAAAAAGACCACATTATTGATATTCATGTCAACACCGAAGTGTTGACAACTGGGCTGGTGATACCCTCGGGAACGAAATGTCCACCAGCAGTGGCATCAACCCAGTGGTGTAAATAGTTATCAAAGGTACCAGGATTATAATTTAGTACGCCAGACGCTTGTGTCGTAATAAAATTTTATATATAAAATTCAAATGATTAGTTTACCTTGCATAATAATCACAATTTAATTTGGGGTTGGGTGTGTTAATTAAATTACTATGCGTGAATTTTTCAAGCTTATCATCATGCAAGCTCTTGAATTATAGGGAATATCGTACCTTTACCAACTTGTACCTAATTATACCCCATGCAACGAAGTTGCGGAGGGTATAATGTTTTTGACCCGTCCGTCCGTCAGTCCGTCAGTCCGTCAATCCGTCAGTCCTGTTTCTTGTCATCGCAACTCCTCTCAAACCACACAACAGAATTTCACTAAACCTTTTCAGATAATAAGGACATACTATGTAGTTGTGCATATCGACGGGAAATTGCGATACAATTTTTTTTCTAGGAGTTACGCCCCTTTGAACTTATTTACTTTAATGTATTACTGCAACAGTTTGTCATCGCAACTCCTCTCAAACCACACAACAGAATTTCACGAAACCTTTTCAGATAATAAGGACATACTATGTAGTTGTGCATATCGACAGGAAATTGCGATTCAATTTTTTTAGGAGTTATGCCCCTTTGAACTTATTTACTTTAATGTACTACTGCAACAGTTTGTCATCGCAACTCCTCTCAAACCACACAACAGAATTTCATGAAACTTTGTAGATAATAAGGACATACTATGTAGATGTGCATATCAACAGGAAATTAAGGTTCAATTTTTTTCTAGGAGTTATGCCGCTTTGAACTTATTTGCTTCAATGTACTTCTGCAACAGTTTGTCATCTCAACTCCTCTGAAAACACACAACAGAATTTCATGAAATTTTGTAGATAATAAGGACATACTATGTATATTGACAGGAAATTATTATTCAATATTTTTTCTTATACTTATTTAATTTCTCCAATGACAATGTGGGGACGTGGGGTATGTGAGCGTGCTCACTAAGGTTCTTTAATTTATAATTATTTTTTTATCAACTCATAATTCTACCAACTCATACTGTGTTTGTTTATTGAATTCGTATAAAGTTGCACATTTAAAACAACTTCAGTTCACTCATTGGATCTCTGACCATGTCTCCAATTTAACAAATTACTCTGTATCATTTCATCTTTGAAAATTGTGCCAGAAATGCATCTGTATTGATAACCCTGGATAGCGGTGTACTTTTTCCTACTTTGGACTCTAAAAACCTGACATTTACAATTACATTCAATTATTGAATATACCATAAACATTACTGAGGTCACAGACAAAATATTAACTCTGAAAGTTTTAGAGGTTCTGATGCTTTAAACTTTCATCTGATAACAATTTGTCTGTTATGTAGAGACAAACTTGCAGGAAAAAGAAATCAGACATGTTTTGGCGAAATATGATTTTGTGAAATGGGCAAATGTGAGCATGTTGAGAGTGTTTCAAATAAATAACTATATTTTTATATGTTTAATTCATGTGGAAGCTAGCTTTATGACATAAAAAAGGGCAAAGTTCCTGATATAAAAAAAAAAGTACAACAACTCACACCAATTGAAAAAGTCAGTTAAAAAGTTAATTATTAGAAAAAATAGATTTGCAGCTGAAGATCTAGTTCTGTGTGTCCTCATTTACTATCAAGGGAGAAAACTGATGAATTTGTTACTTTTCAAATCAAAGAAATTCATTCTCTATACTGTCTTAGACAATATGTAATACAAATTACGATTTAGTTATTTATAGGCAATTAATATAATTAGATGATACACAACACTACTACAGGAATGTGTATGTGTACAAGTTGGATGAGTTGCAAAGGTACAATAACAACAACAACAATTCTATATTTTGTAGAGGGTAAACACAGTTTTTTTTGTAATTTATTTTTATTTCATCTAAAACACAGCTAGCTATATAACTAAGAGGGGGGTAAAGGTTGGGGTATCTGCACAGAAGAAGGCGAAATAAAATTGCCATTTCATGATGAAAGAACAATTAAAAATTATTTGCACGTTGATCTTTTTACCGATTTCACGAAAGGCTGTGAATAACAAACCTTTTTCATGGCTGCACATGAAATAAAAATGGCAAAACATGTTGCACGAAAAGAACCCTTTACCACCCTCAACTAATCTTCCCTGAGGCTCTCATCTAAGAAAAGCATAAACAAAAATGAAAACATATACATGGCAGACATTAGTATAAAAGTCAATTATGATGATAACTTGATAAAGAAATGTTATGAAAATAAACATTATGAAATTATCAGAATTCAATTTCAATAAATGATCTGCTATTTCGTATTTGAAAAAATTAACATTTGAAATATTTCTTTAAGATAATGGCAAATTATTCAACAAGAATGGTCCAGAATACATAAAAGATTTGTAATACAATTCTGTTTTTGGTTTAAAAAGAGTATGAGGTTTCCTTATACAGCATTTCTCAATGCCATTATGGGTATGGATTTTTGTCTGAAACAAAATAAAACTTGCTAGTAAGATAAGATAGGGCATCATTCTTAAATGTCATCTCAAAGGTGATATTTTATTCTCTGTTCAACTGAGATCCAGTTTGAGTGTTGAATAAGGAGTAGGAAGGATCAAAAGGGTTTGAAGTACTATTCTAGCAGTTGTGGTGTACCCAAATTTCTATACCTCTGAAAAAATACCTACTGACCATTCATCTTTTCGTGATCAGGGAACATAGTTTAACAAACAATATTATTCACTTCACTAATATTTATAACCATTTTTTTTAAATTAAATTTTGGCATCAACCCAAAGTAGTTGTTGACTTGTTTGATACTCCAAATAAAATGTCTGGTATTAAAGCGGTTTGTTGAAGACCATATACATGAACATTTACTTTAATACAGAGATCAATCACATGGTAAAAGATTTAGCAAGTTAAGCTTTGTAAAACTGAGCTTTTTGCAATTATTCCTTTTTGCTCATGTTAAACCAATCTATGTATATATATATCCATTTGATGCATAATACTGTTTAATTAACTCTTGTGATTTTTTAATGTAAGCATACCTGGATTTTTTTCTCTTAAATAAATCAAAAATAGCTCCATATTCTAGCTGCAAATTCTTTATTCCCAAACTTGATAAAAAAAATGATTGCTAAAACACTGATGATATCATAAATGACATCACTAAATTTGTATCTAAGTGCACATCGATCAAAGTATGTTATGTAGTCCATGTACTACCTTCCTGCAATCTTTGACTTGCTTGCAGTTACCTTGTCAATGAATGGAGAAAGTTACATAATCATCTACTAACTGGAAGCAGACAGGCATATTGCAATCAAACATTGGAACTTTTGTTTATAATTGCTTGCTGCATGCTTGTGACAAGCGTAATGCTAGTCTTGCATGCATGCAGAGATTTATATGTTCATCTTCTAGCTTTCTATGAGCATCTTGAAATTGAAATTAAAAGTTTTATTTGCAGCATGCTTGCTGCAAGATTGTGACGAACACATTGTAGTCTTACATGTAGCAAGCTTCTTGCAATTAATAATTTGTGACAAGCATTTGGAAAGTATGCAGTTTGTATGCAAGTGTATGAAAGTGTGAGTATGTAACACAATTGTGACATATAGTCTTGTTTTTTTTAATTATTGATGATAAGATGAAGAATCAACTGATTTGTGATATTTCTGTACTCGCTTTTCCATGCACTTGTTTTTTTTTTAGGCCTATCATAAAGCAAATGATGTGAGACGAAATTATCAAAATGAGATCAGTTCAAAGAAATTCCAAGTAATAATCCTCCTCTAAATGATTTAATATACTTGAAAAGATTAACATATTTTGCATGATTGCAGTTTCATATAAATACTTGCATGAATAGACTGCATGATATTATGTTGCTTTTTATCCTATTGTAGATCCTATCTATCTCTAATTGTCAAATGAAAACCACAGTAATTTTGAGTTGCCCTGTACAGTTGTGAATGATCTTGTTTCTTGTACAATACATATAATTGACAAGGGCAGCAAGTTAAATACTGAGGATTCTTCAATATTCATTGGATACTAATTTCGTGGATTTCGTGGATACAGAGGAACCATAAATTTTAAATATTCAACAAATTACATTGGACAAATTTACAAAAGAACAAAACAAAACAACAAAATTAAATTATGCACGAAAATGCAAGTTTTACTCAATGTACGAAAATTGGTACCCACGAAAATAAATAAATCCACAGTATAGGTATGGAATGGTTTCAAAGTGATAATCTAAAGTGTTGATGACGCTGTGATGTACAATATTTCAAACTACAATACATTGAATAGCAAAAACCAGTTTTTGTTTTGTTTGAAATGATGCATAAAAGTCAAATAACAAAATACTGAACTCTGAGGAAAATTCAAAACATAAAGTCCTCAATATACATGCTCAAGCTACTACAAAATACTGTAACAGTACATTTTGACAACAATTCATGTTTATGCACCCGCAACAAAATGATGTGCCAGAGGCATATTAGTTTACCCCTGTCCGCCTGTCTGTCGTACCGACTGTGTCTAGATCAGGATACATTATTTGTCCAGCTATCTCCTACAGTTTTGGAGGTACAACTTTAACATTTTTTAGGATGTTCATATACATAATGAAAGTATACATGACCACAGGAATTTGATTTTTTTCAAATATTCTGAAAATGACTGGTAGTTAGACTTAGTCATTTTATTTTGGCACAAGCTGCAAAAAGAGATCATGGTTTGTCCAGCTATCTCCTCCTACAGTTTTGGAGATACAGCTTTATGTTGAAGAAAACTCACAGTATTCTTGAAAGTTGAAAGCTTTTTGCTAGACATTCAGTTCTGCAAGTGAAGCCTTAAGTATAAGCATAAAACATGGATCATTATATTAAGTGTAAAATTTATAATTTCCTATGGTCAGGGCTTACAGACAGCGTATGACAACTTCACTGTTGATCAAATCTTAAATATGTTGAACTATAACCATGCATATTGCAGAGCAGAAAAAGTGGCTTGGTGTTTGTTGGGTTTTTTTTTGGGGGGGGGGGGGGGTGAGGAGTGTCATTGTCCATAGCTAGTTTTATCATTGTTTGACTTGAAATCATGAAACAATGTGATTCCCTAAGATATTTAACCATGTATTTTTCACACATATTTTTAAAAAGTAACAAAATGGTCACTCTGTGATGTTGTAGGGATTTTATCAGTTGCCCATTTCTTATGAGTAGGTTCTGCGCTGTTGAGATAATAAAGGATTATTCAGAATATATATATATATATAGATACAAATGTAGAATCAATGTAGAAAACATATATTTTTCTTCTGCTCTTCTCATTTAAAAGTATTTGTAGTCCAGCTAAATGTCAATGTCACCAAAACTCATCTTTGGTAATGTTATTGTGCTTGTTCCACATCTTATTTTTTTTCAACCTTGGTATGCATTACAAATCCAGTTTTATTGAAACAGGAGGCCTCCCATAAATCATACATTCTTCCATTTACAGATCTTATTAATCTATATATTTTATGTGAGGAAATATATACATTACATAGTTATGTCACATTATTTTTAGTGATAGTAGAGAGATTTGTTTTAACCCACCTTTGGTTTCTAGTCACATGGCTAGGGCTGCAAAAGAAAAGTTAATTTTAACGAATGTTTTAAGTTTTTTCATCAAAATACGATCAATTATCTTTTTTGTTGTGATAGGAACTACTTGTGATAAAAGATAATTGAAAAATACAATTTTAGAAATGACAATAATTAAATTAACTTGATGTAATGTTTACCATACTAACTGTAGTGAAGGAGAACGATTTTCAAACATACAATGAGAAAGATCTTCACAACCCTCTTACATAAAAAATTGTTGTGACATTGCCTTAAATGTGGAAGTGGTGAAATTTATATTTGTTTTTATAGTTTGTCAAACTTTCTTAATAGACTTGTATGAACTTTTGACTGATGCATTTTTATGATAAAGAAATACCTCTTAACATCTGAAGCAAAATTTTTAGAAAATATACTGTAGTTTCTGTATTTTACTTAAAGTCTTATGAAACTTCAAATTAAAAAAAAATAAGATTATGAACTGTATTTTAATAGAAAATCCTTAAATACATTATCAAAATCTTCATAAAAATTCTGATATTGAATTATTGACTTCCCTGACATTTATTTGCTGATATTTTTTCACATGCCATGACTTAATTTTTAACTACGAGGCCAATTGTTTTAGCTTCAGCCAGCCCTTAACCCAAGTGTCAAAGGATAATTGCGATGAAAGAATTTAAACAAACGTGCTCTTGAAGCTAAATCATTTAACAATTGTTAAGGAATAATTAAATTAAACAAATGGGAACGCATGGAAAATATAAAAAACAAGTGTCATTGCTCTTAAAATTAAAATTTTCAATGTGCTTTGTTTTTATTGTTTATCAATGCCATAATCTGGTAAACTCCAACAACAACCTGGAAAGTTGATTAGATTGTGATCAACAACCACAGATTAAAATGTTATTTGTCAATGATATGTTATAGATATGTAATAAATATATAAAAACGTGCATGCAATACTTAGTTTGGTATATATGCATGCATTGGTTCAATGTTATCAATAACATTGAAATTTCAAGAAACTCCTTTCATATAACTTTAAAGACTGCAAAGGTAATTTTTTTAATCATCAATATCTTTTATAAACCTTTGTGAAATGAAAGTTGTACAGAAGCATCTTTATAATCAAGAAATATCATCTGTAGAAAAGTTTTTCATTTATTTATTTTTCCCCTATTTTACTTGATATCTATACTTTTTGACTGTGAACATATACTGAATCAGCAACATTTGCAAACTGGACAAAGATTTTCTCAGACTTTTTTTAAAACAGGATTCTAAAGGTTACTATTTATAACTAAAAATAGTAATGACTAATTAATTAATGTTACATATTTTTCTGAAGTATTATTTGATTCATGTCGTTAGACAAGGCTGTTCAACTAGGAACCTCTTTAATGAAGATGAGTCTTTATATAGGAAATTCAGAAAAGTAATAGCCTAAAACTATAAAATTTACAAATTTTAACTTTCATGTAATGATTTATATTTTGATAGGCATATCATAAGGCAAATGATGAACGAAAAACTTACAACCTAGAGATAAATACCACAAAACATCAACATGGTGAAATGTCATCTCGGCAAAGAGCAATGGGGAGCCGAGAACAGTTGGACACTATATCAGGTTCTAGGACTCCAAGAGACTTGAGTCGGTAAGTACACATGGGATTATAACTTCAGTACTAATTGAAAGGATTTATTTTTAATCTATTTTTGTTCACTAGTTTGCTATTTTAAATAAAGCGTTTGTTTTTATGCGGGTTTTTTTATGGAACATTTTAGACTTCTAATTCTAGCTTTTATTGTGTTGGTAAATTTCAATTGATTTGTTTGACTTTTGTTTGTTTTATGCCCAGTGTTCAATGGCAGTATACATCCATACATTCTTTTAAACTTTCTACACACATTCAACCTTATGATTTGATATTTGTTTTCTCTTTCAAAAAGTCACAGATAAGGAAATCTAGTGGAATTGTAAGGAATAAGTAAGCTTCTGTATAAAGCTTTTAAATATTTCAGAAGGTTAAATACATTTTGCATATATATAGATGGCTCATCTTCTTGTGATCAAGTCTGACATAGCATTTGACAATGACCTATCATTGGAGAGGTTTTACACTTAATCAATTCATTCTTTACTATGAGTCATACATTAGGTTAACTTTATTTGGTATATCATATAATGGTATCCATATTTTGCACTGAAGTCAGTTTCTCTTTTACTACAAGTAATGGGTTAACTCAGAGACATATAAAGATATGTGTCTCTGATTAACTACAGTTGGTCTATAGAATCATCCTGTTTGAATAAGGACACCTAACTTTGACCAATTTGGTCAGATTTTGAAGTTTAAAAGGTTTACTACGTATGCCACTTTTTCATTAGATAAGAGTAAGTGGTCATTGTATATATATTCAGTTGATAGAATCATTGTGTGGTATATTTGTCTTTCGTGGGATTTTTTGATTGATTTTTTTTCATTGTTTTGAAATTGCTATTAAGTTTCTTTTTGACAACGATTCCTCGTGCAGTTTTTATTAGTATCAGGTCAACTATATAGGTTAACCATAACTGCATTCCTTTCTATCGGTATCATCTTACCTTGACCTCATTTTCATGATTCATTGATTAAGGTTTTCTTGATACATGAAGTAAGTCCTTTATTACAAAACTGGTCACATATTTTTCAATTTCATTTTAATGAATTTGTCAAACAAGGTGAAGTATTTTCTGGCTGCAATGAAGACCAATTTTTGGCCTTGGGGCTGTTTTCTGCTCTTTAGTTAGTTGTCTGACACATTCCCGTATCCATTCACTATTCTATGAAAGTGTGACAAAAAATAAACGCATTTTATGAAATACAAATAAGATGTGGTGTGGTGGTCAATGAGTTATCTATCAACAATAGGATGTAGATGTAAGCAAATATAGGTCAATGTACTATGAACCTTGATACAATATTAACAAGAAAGCCAATATTAATCGTAAACAAAGAACAAAATGGCAGACAGCATCAAACAGTAACCATTGAAAAAAGAGTACCTGACTTAGGAAATGCATATATAGAATAAGTATAGATATGTTTGTGAGTGCTCATTTTCAATCCTGTGATAGTCAAATGCTACAGCATTACATAAGAACAAACTTTAAAAAGCAGTTTGAACAAGGGCTATCAGATCAGCAGAATGCACTAAAAAGGTCCTCTAGATTTGAATTCATTTTTGTCGAGCCTGCTACTCTTGTAGCAGAAAGCTCAACCTAGGGATAGTGATCCTGGGCAGCATTAGCTAACTTCTTAAAAGTTTTATATTTTAGAAGGTTGAAGACTGGGATATCGATACTTCATACTTTGTAAATAGATGCCTCATGTTACGAAATTACAGTCTGTCACATGTCCATTGTCCTTGAGGCTTGACTTCATTTTCATGGTTCAGTGACTACTTGAAAAAAAAAAAATTCTCTCTTATTATGAGTCATATGATAACTATTTTCGGTATGTGACCACCTTGCAAGGTCCTAATGTATGTCAGACAGTTTTCACTTGACCCTGACCTCATGTCATGGATCAGTGAACAAGGTTGGTGGTCAAGTCCATATCTCAGATACTTTAAGCAATAGGTCTAGTATATTTGGTGTATTAAAGGATTGTGAGGTGAACATGTCCAATTGTTAGGTGTCATCTTACCTTGACCACATTTTTATGATTCAGTGATCAACAGTTAAGTTTTGCAGTTTTTGTCTTTTTTTTCTTATATTATAAGCAATAGGTCAACTATATTTGGTGTATGCAGCTGGGTGTATGGAAATATTTTATGATGTGAATGTCAGTCTCACAGGTTTTATTTGGCCTTGACCTCATTAAGTTTATGTGTTTCTATCTGTTTTTCTTAAACTACATGCAATAGGTCAATTATATTTGTTGTATGGAAGGATTGTAAGGTGTACATATCTGTCTGCTCAACCTGATTTTCATGGTTTATTGGTCAATGTTTAGTTTTCTCATTTAAGTCTGTTTCTTAGAAACTATAAGCAATGAGTCAACTATATTTAGTGTATTGAAATGATTGTAATTAGTAAATGTATTTCTGTTTTGGTTTATATGACCTTGACTTCATTTTTTGTGAATGTGTTAAGTTTATGTGATAGTTGTAGTAAAGCTTTATATCTAGGACTATCAACAAAGAAAGTATCAATGATTAGTAAAGAAGGCGAGACATTTCAGCATGTGCACTCATGGTTTTTTAAAAGTGATTTAAATAATTTGACATTTGCATTGTGTTTTTTATTATTTTTAATAATTTGTACCATTTCATATCAAATATGATCAGGATGACACAGTCATATCTGAAATTATAATTTGGAAATATCTGATCATATATCTATTATCCAGTTTTTAATACAATTGTTGTACCAGTAATAATACCCAATCTTGAAGAGACATGTGTATAAAGTGACACCAGTCTGTCAATCACAAGTTTGGTTTCTGGATGAAAATTGAAGTATTCAACATTTAGAAATTTTAAACAGTAAAATAGTCAATTTTGATGATTTGATGTTTACCTTTCCACAGACTGTATTAATTTTAGTTTTATGTTTTGGTATATACTATATTGTACTCCTTGATACCTTAAAAGATTTTGATTTATTGTGTTTCCAGATGATAATTAAATTGCTGTTTCACAAAATAATATAGATTTTCACACAATGTGATAAAACATAAGATACAGGTCACATTCAATTTCAATTTTGGTTTTCCATTTTCCATTTTCTGTTATATTTTTTATTGCAAGCGAGGGTATCATTATGATTACTAGATCACCTAGGTCTGGTTTTGAAAGGTTTGAATTGTCTATTATTTTTGCTCCTTTTCAAGACCAAATAATGACTCTTCTCATAGCTATGTCCTAAGTCATGGTGAACTCTTTACGTTATCTTGTACTGGTATATTTCATAATATATTTTTATTTTACAATTTAAAGGCCTTCATATCAAACTAAATCATCTGGTACAAATAATTCAAGGTATGTTGTTCTTGTGACAGTTCAGCTAATGTGTTATATAGCTTTTTATCATAGGTGAAAGTTAATAATGCAATAAAAAAAGATTAGTTACAAAGGAAATTAAACAATCAATTTGTGTTTACCTAGCTATTCATTTTTTTTGTCACAGGAACTGTCCCATTGAATGAAAACAATAGCTATTGTTTTCCGTGGATTTCATTCAATTGGAACTTTAAGAAAAAAATAGCCTTGTAAACATAAATTAGTCTTGGGGAAAACCTGTTTTGGAAGGTTTAATTTCCTTATCAATAACAACTCATCTGAAGAACCTAACATCATATAAAAACAGAAGCATTCTGAAATGACTACCAGTGTGGCTGAGGATGTTTTTCATATTAACCCATGTATATCTGGTTTTAGGGATGTTTTGTGTTTTGGTCCATTCTCAGAAGTCTATGATAGGTTAACAAGTTTATTACTTTTTTGTCCAGCCTGCAATATTAGTCACTAAAGTTAAACAAGGCAATCCTCAATTCAGTCGTCAGCAGCATCAACATTTACATTAAGTCTGTGATGTAATTTTTAAAACATCAATATCTTTGTAAAACCTTTATTGATTTTTATAAAATGTTGACAAACTTTAATCTCTTTTATGGCCAAAAGACAGTATTAAATTGATTTACTTTTATGTCTTGCATGTAACAAAACTTGAGGGAAGCAAGACATAGGTATTGCTTTTCCAGCATCTTTGTCGCAAACAATTGTTACATTTTCTGCATAATTCAGTTTGATATCAGCTACTTGTGAGTGACCAACGATATTTTCTATAAATTTGTATTACAATCCCTATATATATCTTTGAGGACTTTTTTGTAGCCTAGTCCTCTAGGTCAATTAATAATCAACTTTCAATGTTAAGTTTCTGCTTACATTAGATAAGAACAGATTACTTGTGATAAGTCAATTATATTTTCTATAAAGTTGAATTACTATCAGTCAGTTAATTTTTACCTGATTTCAGTGTCCTGTCTACAATAAAAGAGGGCATTATGTTTTCTGGTCTGTGTTTGTATGCTGGTTCATTAGATAAATATTTTTGTTTGAGGAAGTTTACAATAGTTGTGGTGACATCGAGTTGAAGCTAAGTTTAAATGTTCAGTATGATAAGAACTGTTTAACAATATGCCAAAAAGTTTATGATCCAAATGTCCTGATCATTC
Organism: Mytilus galloprovincialis; assembly: GCF_965363235.1. Taxonomy (NCBI): domain Eukaryota; kingdom Metazoa; phylum Mollusca; class Bivalvia; order Mytilida; family Mytilidae; genus Mytilus; species Mytilus galloprovincialis. Next base: position 71,921,266 of record NC_134845.1, on the reverse strand, counting down.
AAAGCTAAACAGTATCTCACTTCCATATTAATTAAAATCTTTCCATACAAACTTACATATAGTAAGTACATGATTTTAAAGAGGGCCATCTGATATATTTTAAAGGGGACCATATGGTTCAAAAGGTCAATACTTAAACAAAGGACCAATACTAACCTTAAAACGAAGGTAGGTTGTAGTTGCTCTGGTGAATGGACATCACATGTGCATGCACAACATTATGACGGATACGTCATTGTTCCTCCTGCCATTGATGGTTCCCTATAATTCATGTTAATGTATATGTAGCTTTAATATTATCTCAAATGCAGCCACTGTGTTTGCATTACTTTTTACCAGGCTTTTCCTAACAAAAACCTTTTGTTTTGAACATCAAACATGTTTAACTGGACATAGCTAGGATTGACATCTTTTGTTTCTACATCATACATGTATTTATTTGTTGATGAAAAACTTTAATTTAAGTAGTTCTCATCAGTTCTATTTAAATCTGGTGATCCACATCACAAGAGGCATACAAGTGAACTATGGGTGTAAATGAAAGAAATGAGTTTTCGTTTTTTTAAGGACAGATAATTGCCCATGTAAAATGAGTTTTTGTATTTTACAAAAGATTATGTGTGATATATTTAGATTTTACAATATAGTACTCATTTTTTTTATAAACCATGCAACTAATTCAAGTAAATACCAGGGAAGCAATGCATTTTAGCCTTAAATAGATGAAATACAATAGAAAAAACAAGTGATTTTATAATAATAAAGCCATTAAAATAGAAAAAAGAAAGCTGTCAAAAATACCAAATGGTTAACTTGTACTTTGATAGATTACTGATTAAATAAAAATTACATAATTAATTTTCGTCTGATTGTTAGAAACACTTAAATATTTTGTTTCTTTACTAATTTTAATATAGCAGATATTCCAAGTGAGGGGTTGCCATGAGGTTGAACATAAGAATTTACCCAACAAAACACAAGAAAAAATATGTGTACATAAGCGAAAATGAATTTTCTTGTATTCTGTTTACCAAAAAAATGTGTAATTATCTTATATATTATGTTTATCAATGAGTTAATCTGTGCTAAAAAAAATGTATAACTCATTTAGTTGATTGTTTTCAAGTATTCAGCTCCTTTGGGTTTCAAGAATAAGGCCAACCCAAGATAATTAAATAACTGTAAATTTGGACATTATTGCATTCATTTATTATTGCAATTTTTGTCGAGGTCGACAAAAGGATAGTGATGCGGCGGCGGCGACGCAAGTTAATCTCTTAAAAGCTTAATAACTCACAAGGTAGAAGACCTGGATCCCTCTTACTTTGTATATTGATGCCTTATGTTATTAAGTTTCTGTCTGTCATATGTGCATTATCCTTAACCTCATTTTCATGGTTCAGTGACTACTTAAAAAAAGTTCAGATTTTTAGTATTTTTAATTTATCTCTTATTGTGAGTATTAGTATAACTATATTTGGTAAGGTTCTCATGCCTGTCAGACAGTTTTCACTCAACTTCAACCTAATTTTATAGATCAGTGAACAAGGTTAAGTTTTCGTGGTTAAGTACATATCTCAGATACTATATAAGCAATAGGTCTCCTATATTTGGTGTATGGAATAATTGTAAGGTGTACATGTCCAACTGGCAGGTGTGATATGAACTTGACCTCTTTTTTCATGGTTCAGTGGATTTAAGTTTTTGTGTTTTGATCTGTTTTTGTCGAGCCTGCGACTTTTGTCGCAAAAAGCTCGACATAGGGATAGTGATCCGGCAGCGGCGTTAGCTAACTTCTTAAAAGCTTTATATTTTAGAAGGTGGAAGACCTAGATGCTTCATACTTTGTATATAGATACCACATGTTAGGAAGTTCCCGTCAGTCACATGTCCAATGTCTTTGACCTCATTTTCATCTTTCAGTGACTACTTGAAAAAAAAGTTAAGATTTGTTTTGTAATGTTTAATTCTCTTTTATTATGAGTAATAGGATAACTATATTTGGTACGTTCATACCTTGCAAGGTCCTCATGACCGTGACACAGTTTTCACTTGACCTCGACCTAATTTCATGGATCAGTGGACAAGGTTAAGTTTTGGTGGTCAAGTCCATATCTCCGATACCATAAGCAATATGTCTAGTATATTCGGTGTATGAAAGGACTGTAAGGTGTATATGTCCAACTGTCAGGTGTCATCTGACCTTGACCTCATTTTCATGGTTCGGATGTTTTAGTTGTTAATTTCTGTGTCATTTTGGTCTCATTGGCAATCATACCACATCTTCTTTTTTATAGGGAAGTTTTTATGTTTTTGTCTATTTTTCTTATACTTATGCAATAGGTCTACTATATATGGTGTATGAAATGATTGTATGGTGTACATGTCTAGCTGGCATGTGTCATCTGACCTTGACCTCAATTTCATGGTTCAGTGGTCAATGTTAAGTTTTTTTATCTAATACTATATGCAATTAGTCAATTATATTTGGTGTATGGAAATATTTTATGATCTATACTAGTATGTCAGTCGTGCAGGTTTTATTTGACCTTGACTTCATTATCACGGTTCATTGTTCAGTGTTAAGCTTTTGTGTTTAAGTCTGTTTTTCTTAAACTATAAGCAATAGGTCAACTATATTTGTTGTATGGAAGAATTGATAGCTGTAAATGTCAGATCAAACATGGGTATGAAAAAAAAAAAGTAAATGGATATCTCAACCATCCACCTTAACCGCTAGTCAATTTATAATAAACAAACACACACCAAACACAGTGAAGACGTATATTTGTTTTTACTAAAATATTGGTGATACTTCAACTTTTAATTTTATTTCAGAGCTTTTTATATTTCCCCTCATTTGCTTTTTCTAGATAATTCTTAATGCCTAAATCATTTTAAACCACTTCTTTTGGGTTTCCAAAAAAAATAGGATATTTGCAATATTAAATTAAGTTTGTGGGCCGTTTGTAAGGACACCTGCTAAAGTCTACTGTTAAATAAAAAGTTAATTGAGCTAATACCACTAGTCTCTAATGTATAAGGTGGTACTTAAAATAGTATAACCTCACATATTTAGGAACAGCAGAAAAAGTGGAAGTCATGGTAGCTTAAGGTAAATATACTCAGCTTTTTGCTTCAAGCATTCACGCTGAATACACATGTGTTTGTGTAACTATATCATTTGATCAACACCTCATCAAACACAGTATTTTACTTCATGCAGATATGAACACAATATTGTATTTTGCTTTCTCAAAAACTTTCAAATATCTGTTATATCTGTTGCAGTTAAATGTGTACCGTTATGTTGAAAGGTGTTTTAAACTGTAGATAGATTGTATAATTATTTATAATACTAAAATGAAATAACAAAAATCAACTAAAAGTATATTGTATAATAAAAAACCTTTAAAAATCTTGACAGTAGAAATGTGTTTATAATATGTTGAGATCTGCTTACTGTCTTTTTACCTCAACATTGTCCTACAACATTTAGGAGTTATTGCCATTATAGTAACATTTTTTATAATAAAACTTTTAATAGATAGATAGTAGATAAAAGATTTAAATAGCAAAAAAGATCCAGAAGGCAAGATCTTCAAAAAGCTCAGAATGGTTAAAATCCTCAGATGACTTCTTATTGAAGTTATTGCTCTTTAAAGTTTTTATCATTTTTTCTTCTTCATTTTTAGCTCACCTGGCCCGAAGGGCCAAGTGAGCTTTTCTCACCACTTGGCGTCCGTCGTCCATCGTCGTCGTCGTCGTCGTCGTTAACAATTTACATTTTGAACTTCTTCTAGAGAACCACTGAATGGAATGGAACCAAACATGGCATGAATGTTCCTTATGAGGTGCTGACCAAGTGTTGTTACTTTGTAGCCGATCCATTATCCAAGATGGCCGCCAGCGGGGGACTTAGTTTAACATAGGACCCTATGGGAAATGCATACAAATGACTTCTTCTAGAGAACCATTGAATGGAATGAAACCAAACATGGCATGAATATTCCTTATGAGGTACTGACCAAGTGTTGTTACTTTGTTGCCGATCCATCATCCAAGATGGCCGCCAGCGGGGGACTTAGTTTAACATAGGACCCTATGGGAAATGCATACAAATGACTTCTTCTAGAGAACCACTAAATGGAATGAAACCAAACATAGCATGAATGTTCCTTATGGAGTGATAACCAAGTGTTGTTACTTTGTAGCCGATCCATTATCCAAGATGGCCACCAGCGGGGACTTAGTTTAACATAGGACCCTATTGGAAATGCATACAAATGACTTCTTCTAGTGTACCACTGAATGGAATGAAACCAAACATGGCATGAATGTTCCTTATGTGGTGCTGACCAAGTGTTGATACTTTGTAGCCGATCCATCATCAAAGATGGCCGCCAGCAGGGGACTTAGTTTAACATAGGACCCTATGGGAAATGCATACAAATGACTTCTTTTAGAGAACCACTGAATGGAATAAAACCAAACATAGCATGAATGTTCCTTATGGGGTGCTGACCAAGTGTTGTTACTTTGTAGCCGATCCATCATCCAAGATGGCCGCCAGCGGGGGACTTAGTTTAACATAGGACCCTATGGGAAATGCATACAAATGACTTCTTTTAGAGAACCACTGAATGGAATGAAACCAAACATGGCATGAATGTTCCTTATGAGGTGCTGACCAAGTGTTGTTAATTTGTTGCTGATCCATCATTCAAGATGGCCGCCAGCCGGGGACTTAGTTTAACATAGGACCCTATGGGAAATGCATACAAATGACTTCTTTTAGAGAACCACTGAATGGAATAAAACCAAACATAGCATGAATGTTCCTTATGGGATGCTGACCAAGTGTTGTTACTTTGTAGCCGATCCATCATCCAAGATGGCCGCCAGCAGGGGACTTAGTTTAACATAGGACCCTATGGGAAATGCATACAAATGACTTCTTCTAGTGTACCACTGAATGGAATGAAACCAAACATGGCATGAATGTTCCTTATGTGGTGCTGACCAAGTGTTGATACTTTGTAGCCGATCCATCATCAAAGATGGCCGCCAGCAGGGGACTTAGTTTAACATAGGACCCTATGGGAAATGCATACAAATGACTTCTTTTAGAGAACCACTGAATGGAATAAAACCAAACATAGCATGAATGTTCCTTATGGGGTGCTGACCAAGTGTTGTTACTTTGTAGCCGATCCATCATCCAAGATGGCCGCCAGCGGGGGACTTAGTTTAACATAGGACCCTATGGGAAATGCATACAAATGACTTCTTTTAGAGAACCACTGAATGGAATGAAACCAAACATGGCATGAATGTTCCTTATGAGGTGCTGACCAAGTGTTGTTACTTTGTTGCTGATCCATCATTCAAAATGGCCGCCAGCCGGGGACTTAGTTTAACATAGGACCCTATGGGAAATGCATACAAATGACTTCTTTTAGAGAACCACTGAATGGAATAAAACCAAACATAGCATGAATGTTCCTTATGGGATGCTGACCAAGTGTTGTTACTTTGTAGCCGATCCATCATCCAAGATGGCCGCCAGCAGGGGACTTAGTTTAACATAGGACCCTATGGGAAATGCATACAAATGACTTCTTCTAGAGAACCACTAAATGGAATGAAACCAAACATAGCATGAATGTTCCTTATGGAGTGCTGACCAAGTGTTGTTACTTTGTAGCTGATCCATTATCCAAGAAGGCCGCCAGCGGGGGACTTAGTTTAACATAGGACCCTATTGGAAATGCATACAAATCACTTCTTCTAGTGAACCACTGAATGGAATGAAACCAAACATGGCATGAATGTTCCTTATGTGGTGCTGACCAAGTGTTGTTACTTTGTAGCTGATCCATCATCCAAGATGGCCGCCAGCGTGGGACTTAGTTTAACATAGGACCCTATGGGAAATGCATACAAATGACTTCTTTTAGAGAACCACTGAATGGAATGAAATCAAACATGGCATGAATGTTCCTAATGTGGTGCTGACCAAGTGTTGTTACTTTGTAGCCGATCCAATATCCAAGATTGCCCCCAGCGGGGGACTTAGTTTAACATAGGACCCTATGGGAAATGCATACAAATGACTTCTTTTTTGATGCGTTTTGTTTTTTGATTTTGCCATGTGATTATGGACTTTTCAAATTGATTTTCCTCTGAGTTCAGTATTTTTGTGATTTTACTTTTTAGAGAACCACTGAATGGAATAAAACCAAACATTGCATGAATGTTCCTTTTGAGGTGCTGACCAAGTGTTGTTACTTTGTAGCCGATCCGTCATCCAAGATGGCCGCCAGTGGGGGACTTTTGAATGAAATTAAACATGTTCCTTTCCTTATAAATGAGGTTGTGTTGTCACTTTTAGCCAAATTTTATATTTTTTTATATGATTTCAAAAACCCAAGTAGAATCAGGTGAGCGATACAGGCTCTTGAGAGCCTCTAGTTATACGACCGCAAAAATTAAAAATTTTTTGGTCGTATATTGGAATCACGTTGGCGTCGTCGTCTGCGTCGTCATCGTCGTCCGAATACTTTTAGTTTTCGCACTCTAACTTTAGTAAAAGTGAATAGAAATCTATGAAATTTTAACACAAAGGTTTATGACCACAAAAGGAAGGTTGGGATTGATTTTGGGAGTTTTAGTCCCAATAATTTAGGAATTGGGGGCCAAAAAGGGCCAAAATAAGCATTTTCTTGGTTTTCGCACTATAACTTTAGTTTAAGTAAATAGAAATCTATGAAATTTAAACACAAGGTTTATGACCACAAAAGGAAGGTTGGGATTGATTTTGGGAGTTTTGGTCCCAACAGTTTAGGAATAAGGGGCCCAAAGGGTCCAAAATTGAACTTTGTTTGATTTCATCAAAAATTGAATAATTGGGGTTCTTTGATATGCCGAATCTAACTGTGTATGTAGATTCTTAATTTTTGGTCCCGTTTTCAAATTGGTCTACATTAAGGTCCAAAGGGTCCAAAATTAAACTTAGTTTGATTTTAACAAAAATTGAATCCTTGGGGTTCTTTGATATGCTGAATCTAAAATGTACTTAGATTTTTTATTATTGGCCCAGTTTTCAAGTAAGTCCAAATCGGGGTCCAAAATTAAACTTTGTTTGATTTCATCAAAAATAGAATAATTGGGGTTCTTTGATATGCCAAATCTAACTGTGTATGTAGATTTTAAATTTTTAGTCCCGTTTTCAAATTGGTCTACATTAAAGTACAAAGGGTCCAAAGTTAAACTACGTTTGATTTTAACAAAAATTGAATTCTTGGGCTTTTTTGATATGCTGAATCTAAACATATACTTAGATTTTTGATTATGGGCCCAGTTTTCAAGTTGGTTCAAATCAGGATCCAAAATTATTATATTAAGTATTGTGCAATAGCAAGAAATTTTCAATTGCACAGTATTCAGCAATAGCAAGAAATCTTCAATTGCACAGTATTGTGCAATAGCAAGAAATTTTCAATAGCACAGTATTGCTCAATAGCAAGAAATCTTCAATTGCACAGTATTGTGAAATAGCAAATATTTTCAATTGCACAGTATTGCGCAATAGCAAGAAATATCTAATTGCACAATATTGTGCAATAGCAAGAAATTTTCAATTGATTGGAGTTATCTTTCTTTGTCCAGAATAGTAATTGAATCAACTTTAATCATTGTTTTATACAATATACAATGTATATTCACTTTTACTACCAACTGATAAATTAAAACAATCTTTACCATGCAGTGATAACAAGCACCTTTTGTTACATTTTAATATTTTATGATGTATTTAAATGAGTAGTTATTGTTGCAAACTCCATTAGAAATTTGAATTGAGATCAGTTTTGGAAAAAGGGAAAGGGGGATGTGAAAAAAAGGGGGGGGGTAAATTTTTCTCATTTCAGATTTCATAAATAAAAAGAAAATTTCTTCAACCATTATTTTGAGAGGATTACTAATCAACAGAATAGTGAATTGCTCAAAGGCAAAAAAAATATTTTAAGTTCATTAGACCACATTCATTCTGTGTCCGAAACCTATGCTGTGTCAACTATTTAATCACAATCCAAATTTAGAGCTGAATCCAGCTTGAATGTTGTGTCCATACTTGCCCCAACCGTTCAGGGTTCAACCTCTGCGGTTGTATAAAGCTGCGCCCAGCATCTGGTTACCTATTATCTCAAAAAATGTAGATAGATAAGATAGAAGCCTTTTAAAAGCAAAAATGATCTGCAAGACAAGACCTGCAAAAAGATCAGCATAGATGAAATAATCAGTAGTTATCCTATAGGAGTTATTGCCCTTAATGGATAATTTTTCATGATACGTTTGGCCAAAAACTATAGACGATTGAGAGAAATTGTAAACTGATATATTGATAAGCAATGCCATGAAAATCAACAACAAAAAAAGGTTTAGTCATGAATTTTATTTTAGTCTACATTGAAATAGAAAGTACATTGTTGAAGATCCACATAGACCTAGGTGAGCGACGCGGGCTCTTTAGAGTCCCTAGTTTTATATTTTCTTGATTTTTTTACGATCCTGTTTTTAAATAGGTTTTGATAATTAAAAACATAAAAATGAATATATCTGTTTTTCATATTATACTGGTATAATATACATATAATCATTAAATATGTGACCAGCTTCAAATCTATATCCTTTTCTCAGAACTTTGTCCTATATATTCGATTGGTATGGCCTTGATTATCATGACGTCACATACATAGTTTGAGGCTGGACATTGATTTGAGTATGATATATATTATATGAGATTTATATTGCTTGAATGTTAACATTTTAGCAAATAAGGGAAATAATAAGGGAAAGAGAACACTCAAACACACACACACACATAATTGCACTTGCATTTAAATAACAATTTTTTTATACTTCAACTTAACTAAAAACTAAACTAGAAAAAAACATCAGTAAAAATTCTAAATAATCATGTCATGTAATTTAAACTATGATATCAATGAAGTTGGTTTTTATATTTTTTTTTTTGCTATCAAAATCGGGCTAATCTTTGAACAGTTTCTCTTATATAACTAAATAGATACTTTCCTTACTAGATACAACAAATAGCTATTGGGGAAAAACAGGTTCTACATGACAAGTAGTATATGTTTAACTCCTTGAATTTAATCAAAGTATATATTACACACAAGTTTGATTATAATTGCTGTCATGTGTTTTCATGTGCACCTTTATTCTTTTAATTTTTTATTGATTTTGAAGAAGTTGTTATGATCCTATATGTAGGTGAAGGAAATTTTTGATAACCTTGACTGGCTATACAGCCCTTGCACGGTCGGTAAATAATGTTTAAAGACATGACATCTCTTAAATCCAAGAAAAGGTTATAATTTCCTTTTACTGGAAAAAATATATGTATTCATCAAGACCCTTTCAAATGTCCTCTTTCCAGTACATTTTAGCTATCACAGACATTGTATTGTTCAATGCCCCGGCAATCAGACTATCGTGGGCATTACGACAGAGATGGTATTACTTATGGTGAATTTGTTGTATTATTTATATGTTGTTAGTGGTTTCCTGAATAAAATATTTAGTTATTAATAATAATTTACCTGTTTTGGTATATACATGCATCTTAATTACAAAATGACATTTTTACTGTCTTTTTTTATGTGTTAAAGGGATAGTAGCTACGATTTTGACAAAATTATGAACAAGTTTTAAAGCTGCTAAAATCAAAGACATGTACTAAATATAAGCAATAAGATCGCTAGAATGTTTTCATAAACTACAGAAGTGTTAATAATTGATAATTCATATCGTGTTGTGTGCCTATTCATCTCATTAATTATGCATCGGGTTTACTTCCCGAACTTTGCCGACATAGCGAGTGAGCTAACCAAGATATATATAGATACGAACACGTGCTTTTTGTTTTCTTACATATTTGATAATTACTCTTTATTAAACGTACATATTTGACGCCATTTATCAAATTATGTAAATAAAAAATATAACAAATAACGGCATATTATTCCAACTCAAGATTCTCCAACAACGGCGATATTATACACTTGTTATTACATTTGTATGACCAAACCATGCCGATAATGTATACACGTGTTTGTGTGTTAAATCGGGGCCTCCATGAAGGATACACTTGAAGAATAATACTAAAGTTTAGGAAGTTGATTTCTAATTTCTTCTAAGGTGGGAGATTACTGCCCGTAAATTTATAAACATATTTTTGACAATTATGAACACGTTGAGATTTATAATCATGTGATCTGGAAAATTTAAGAAATGTAAACATTACGCAAACCGTCGGCTTCTTCTGTTCGACTTTGCCTGCGTAGCAGGTGTTTTGAGTGATTTTAATGACCGATCTCATCGACGTTTTTAATTTTTAATTTACAATAACTTGTCTGCACCTCTTTTTTGTTTCTTTTCTCGCTGAAACTGTAAATTCGCGTACCATTTCCGCGATAACATTCCCCTGTTCGACCATTTTCCCTTCGAGGCACAATGTGCGATTGCGCATTGGGAACTGACGGGTAAAGGTCATATGAATAAGGGTTGGGCTTAACATCGAATTATTATCTATAGATAATAAATAAATGTAAGTGTTAAACGTTAAAAAGCTTCTAAATGCTTAATGGGACGTAACCAGTAATTGTTTTAATCATAATTATTTAACTTTTTGTACAAAATTCGGCATATAGTTTAAAAAAGTAATTTTAATGAAAATCGTAGCTACTATCCGTTTAAACTAATGTATTAGTTTTGTATTTAATTTCAGTAATATACCAGAAGATCAAAGAATTATAGATCCAAAAAGAGGCCCCATTAAAAAGACAGCTGGAGTGAAAAATTTACCAAGTTTAGAAATGACTTAAGTTAAATGTGCTAACTTTTACAGTCTGTACGCAATAACTGTTCACTAATTACATCACATGATCATGTCATTAGATATTCATATTTATATATATATGTACATCACATGATCATGTCATTAGATATTCATATTTATATATATATGTACATCACATGATCATGTCATTAGATATTCATATTTATATATATATGTACATCACATGATCATGTCATTAGATATTCATATTTATATTATGTACATCACATGATCATGTCATTAGATATTCATATTTATATATATATATGTACATCACATGATCATGTCATTAGATATTCATATTTATATATATATGTACATCACATGATCATGTCATTAGATATTCATATTTATATATATATGTACACCACATGATCATGTCATTAGATATTCATATTTATATATATGTACATAACATTTTGTCTCGCCTGAGTTTGAAGTTGATAATGCAAGACCATAGGGATTACAATCCAATAGAAGTATAAGAACTTGTACAAAGATTTATATTTCAGAGGGTAACTTGTATGCAGATGCCTTATGTTACAAAATTTCAGTCTGGCCTTTGTCTATTGTCCTTGACCTTATTTTCAGGGTAGAGTGACTGCTTTATTAATATGTAGGGTGGGGTTTTTTTTGTGTACATTTTTCACTTACTGAAATAGGATAACTGTATTTGATATATGGGTTCCTTGTAAGGGATACATAATAAAAAAAAACAACAGATATGGGATATCCATCCATGTCTGTCAGACGGGGTTTATCAAACCTCAACCTCATGTCATGGATTGGTAATGAAGGTGAAAGTTACTTGATTAGGTTGATTTCTCAAGTATTATAAGCAGTAGGTCAACTATATGTGGTAATTTAAATGTAATGATTGTGTAAATTTCAGTCTGTCAGGTTTCATCTAACCTTGAACTCATATTCATGGTTCATTGGAAAATGTTTTGTTTTTTGTTCAGGTCTATTTCTCAATTACTATCGATAAGCAATAGGGTAAATATATTTGGTATATGGAATGATTATAAGGCATACATGTCAGTCTAGCAGGTATCATCTGAACTTGACCTTATTTTCATGGTTCTTTGGACAATGTCAAGTTTTTGTGATTAAGTTGTGTCTCAAAAACGATTATCATTAGGTCAACTATATTTGGTATATGGAATGATTGTTTTGATTGTATATGTGTGTCTGGCAAGTATCATCTCTCCTTGACCACATTTTTATGATTCGTTGGTCAATGGTCAGTTTCAGTGCAGTCTGGTTCTTAAGCAATAACAACATAAAATCAAACATGGGCAAAAATGCAAGCGAGATATTTCAGCATTTGCAATCTTATTACAGTTAAATGAGAATATAGAGAAGGGTATTACGGTACAAACATTGTGATCAATTAATGTGAATTCATTTATTTTTGTGGTTACTAATATTTGTAAATTGAAAAACAACTGTAATTATCGTGGATGCACACATGTATTCAATTTCATGTGTTTCCCATATATTTTTTCTTCACTTAATCGATGTATGACGATATTACTGTGTATTTGCCAAAGTTTGCTCACACAAACCTTTAGAAAATACTTTGCTGAACATTTAAATTCATGGTATACTTTTACCCACTAATTTCATGAAAATGGTTTTCAATGATTAATAATCAATCCATGGTAACATAGTTTGCTTTAATATAAGATTAATCTTGGGAGCTCTGAAGTCTTTTCATTCAGTCAATTTCAGTGCATCTCCTAGTGAAACAAATCACTAGTACTAATAATAGATTCCACCATACAAACCATAGTGGCAATTCACATGAGACCATGTGTAGTTTTTCAAACTGGTCCGAAACCTGTAAATGAATAAGAGAAAATCATTTCACCTGGGACATTTTATAACTTATTTTAATTTGACCTACCTATTAAATGCATTGTTAGAACAAGTTAGTGTAAAAAAAAATTAAACTTTAATGAAAATTGCTATGTTTTTTATAAATGTACTGATAATTATATATATAAAGCATGTTAATTATATATATAAAGGTAAACCTTTAACTGAATATAAAAATTATTTTCAAACTATATATATAGCACCTTACTTTATTATGTTTAATCTCATTTTGTACCGAATAATAATGTAGGGATATCATTAATCAGAATCATTAAATGTGTCAATGAAGGTATAATGTCTGCACTCCTGGTAGTGGTGACACTGGTTTAAGATGTCTTCATTTATTAAAATATATCAATGCTTGTTTATATGTGTTATATTTTTTTGAGTTTTATAATACTTGATGCTGAATCGGATATCATCTGTCTGAACTAGTCATTGAATATGTTTGAATGAAATCCTTTCATGAAAGTTGATAAAGGTCATCATAGACCTTTCAAAAACTTCACATTTTCAACAATTTCAGAAACCAATGATCAAATTATTGTCCGTCATGACTATTAACTTTTTATACATTGTAACTTGGATGACACTCAAACAACACCTTCTTATTTATAGGATTTCATGTATTTCAATCCTTATAAAATTTGATCACTTAATATTTAATACAAAAGGAATACACTCCAAATACATGTAACACCTTCTAATTGCCAAGGTTAACGTTTAGGTAAACTATACCAATTTTACTTTTATCCTCATGTCTTTCTGTTGATTTTTTTATTTTCTAGCCTATAACAAAAGTCATAGAATGGAAGACATGCGGATAACAGTTGCAGCAGGGCTAACTATTTGTAGAAAGCTTTATATTTTATAGGGTTAAAATAAGCAATAGGTGGCTATAATTGGTTCTGAATTGCTAGTAAGGTGAACATGTATGTCTGGCAGAGTTTATCTGACTTTGGCCTCATTTTTCGGGTTCATTGGTTAATGTTAATGCTGCACAGCAGTCTTTAATGATTTGATTTTATTATATTATCCATCCAAGGAATTTAATATGCAACTCGATCCATCTGAACATTTTGTAAAAATCCAAGAGCATGTCACAAGGGAGTAAATTAATAATTACATTGTGTAAAGACCCTCTGTAAATAAAAGCACATGGTATAACTATTATATATATTTTCAGTCATCTGTTGGTACCATATTTCCAGCTGTGAATATCAGACCACAAGATAAATACTGTAGACCCAAGTCCTTAGTCAGGGGCCTGTAGTTCAGTGGTTGTCGATTTATCATTATTCAATCTAATTAAAAACCGATCTCTCATCGCTCCTGTTTCTGGATATGTCGCGTGGGAGATCTAACGAAACCCGCTTTGAGGTCACATGTGAGTGACCTCGTATGTGTGTCTTTTTCGACCAATGAAATTGAGTCTTCCACGATCTTGGAAGTTTAACGTAAGGCAAAGGGGTGTAACTCATTTTATTTACGACGAAATCGTCAGTCATAAAAATGCATAAACTTTTTTGATTGGCTTATTAATAGGTCGTCAACTCATTTGCATATCTTTATAAATTCATGACTTTTAGTTCACTCACATGTGACCTCAAAGCCGGTTTCGTTAGATCTCCCACGCGACATATCAGAAACAGAAGCGATGAGAGATCGGTTTTTAATTAGATTGATCATTATTGATTATATTTGTTTTTCGTTCATTATTTTGTTCGCAAATCAGGCCATTAGATTTCTTTTTTACATTTGTCATTGCGGAACCATTTAGACATTATAACAGTTTTTGTAGAGCCTGCGACTTCTGATGCAGAAAGCGACATAGTGATCAGGTGGCGCATTAACTAATTCTTAAAAGCTTGAGATTTCTGAAGGTAGAATACCTGAGTCCTTCATATTTTCTATATAGATGCCTTATGTTACGAAGTTTCCATCTGCCATATCCATTGCACATTGTCCTTGAACTCATTTTCATGGTTTAGTGACTACTTGATAACTATATTTGGTATGTGCGTACCTTTCAAGATCCTCATGCCTGTCCGACAGTTCTCACTTGACCTTGTCCTCTTTCGTGGATCAGTGACAAGGTTTAGTTTTTGCAGTCAAGTCGATTTCTCATATACTATAATCAAAATATCTACTTTATTTGGTGTACAAAGTGATTGTTAGATGTATATGTCCAACTGGCAGGTGTTATCTGACCTTGACCTCATTTTTAAAGTTCATTGCTTAATGTTAAGTTTTTGTTTTTAAGTCTGTTTTTCTTGTACTTTATGCAATAGGTCAACTATATTTTTTTCGTGAGATGCACGGATTTAGATAATTTCTTACGTATTGAAACAACGGAAGTATTTTTTCATTCACTATACAAAATATTAGCTGTAAGTCACAAGATGAAGCTTTTTGTCGAGTGAGCGCAGCCAACGAGTTCAAAAAGACTTTATACCATACCGAGCAGCTGTTATTATAGAATGAATTATATAATCGCATTGAGACGCATATTATGTTCTTTCCATCTTTTGTAGAGCATGCGAGGGTTTTTTTTTTTCGCGGAAGCGAAACATAGCAATCCTGGTTTCCGTCGTCGGCGTCAACATTTAGGTTCAGTCTGTGGTGAAAGATTATTCTAGACAACAAAAACTTTGTCAAACCAACCCACATGGATTTTTTTTTACCGAAATACAGTATACAGAGCAAAATTTTGAAAACGTTTATTTTCATTTTCCCGTATTTTACTGATAAACGGGTTCTTGTAGATGGACTTAGTTTTTTACAGTTAACATGTACAGACAGTCTTATGTTAAACTTTATCGACATTAAACATTAGTAAACCTTTATTGATTGTTATGAAACTTGGGCAAACGCTTATCCTCAAGTCCATGAAATAGCATTTAAAGAAAAAGTTTGATTTTTTTTACTGATTTATTTATGCAGATAAATTGACTCACTCTTTAAAGGGGCACTATAGCTATGAGATATTAAAAAAACGATAGAATATGATTTCGTTTGGTTCAATCATTAATAAAAATGAATTTTAGCAGCCAATTTGGTTCAATATTGTCAAAATAAGCAAAGAAATATCGGTGATGAATTGTTCACTTGCAAGTTAAATAATTCGACCTCACTAAATCTGCATGTGACCTTCAATCTAATTCATTAGAAAGAGATGGGTTGTGCATGCATAAGTCAAGTCATTCCGTAGACTGATTCGATCCACACAAAAAAACTAGATAAAAACGTAAATATAACATGAAATCAAACAGACCTATAAAAATCCAATTGCACGAGATCGCAATCTATTTAAATTTATGTTTATGTTTATATCGGGTTATTTGACCGTCAGCAGTATCCGGCGGTCATCTCGATATTTAATAAGCGAGTGTTTAAACTTAAATGCACACGAAATTTTAATATATATGATCGAGTACACGCGTTGTTAACTGTTTATACATTTTATACTTATTGTAATTGGGATATACGTTTTGGTACATACGTAATGACAACTTCAGTATGTACACTAAGAGATTTATCCAGCCGAACTGACTTTAAATAACGCTAAAACTAACAATGAACACTGCTCTTTCCTGAATCTTGATATCTATATCTTTAACGGGAAGCTTAATACCAAAATTTATAATAAAAGAGATGATTTTTCATTTCCTATTGTTAATTATCTCTTTTTAGGTGGTGACGTTTCCTTGACACCATCTTATGGTGTTTATATATATATCAACTTGTTTTATTCGCTCGTGTATGTAACAACGTATTTGAATTCAACAAAACAAATATCTGTAAAAATTATTTCATCAGGATGTCACAAACTAGTCCCAATATTTACTAAAATTATATCATTGGTACAAGGCCAACATTCGTAAATATCAATCAACATGTAGATATCTTATACGTTCCTCAGATATTTCACATCCAATATTTTATTGTTATAATTTTGACAAAGCACAAAAATGTCGGCATTCACCTCTAAAGCTTACCAAACCTTTAAACAGACTTATTCGGAAAGGATATAGTTACGATACTGTATATTTTAGTATTTAATTATAGTGATTTACTCACCCTCCCCTTTTCAGGAATATGACCTCCTAATTAGAATATTTACCGGGTTTGTAATAACATGAGCAACACGACGGGTACCACATGTGAAGTAGGATCTACCCACCCTTCCGGAGCAGATGAGAATTACCCCCAGTTTTTTTGTGGGATCCATTGGTAATAAAATAAAAAATAACCCTATTAATAATCATTTAAAACAAAAATAT
This sequence comes from Mytilus galloprovincialis, assembly GCF_965363235.1. Lineage (NCBI taxonomy): Eukaryota > Metazoa > Mollusca > Bivalvia > Mytilida > Mytilidae > Mytilus > Mytilus galloprovincialis. The sequence continues at coordinate 71,904,181 of NC_134845.1, read as the reverse complement.
TTTTTTCTTTGTAAAAATCTTTAAAAGATGGTAAAGCTAAAGAAAATAGAATATAAAGAAAAAATATTTGCTTCACTGTCGGATAATAGTGGTAAAAGTCCAAAAGAATATTGGAACATTCTAAAATCATTTGTAAAAAAAAGAACAGATGAAAATGATGATATCCCTGAAATATTAAAAGAAGAAGACAAACTGATCAAACACTTTATAGATCAAGGAAATCCAACTAAAATTAATGCTACCTTCCAAAGGGAAATAGAAAATAAACTTAAGAATATAGAAAATAATATTATAGAAAATTTAGAAACAGATAAACCATTCAGTTTCTCTGAAATAAAAAAAGTTATAAATGGACTAAAATTAGGGAAAGTTGCTGGCCCTGATAGAATTATAAATGAAGTTATAAAATACTCTAACCCATTTATGATTAAAAATTATGTAAAAATATTTAATCTTAGGCCTTTTTTTTTTAATTAGTTGGTTTACGGACAACTAGTGTCAAAGGTTAGGGTCGGAGGAGGTAAAAAAAATAAAAATAAAATAGCAATCTTAGATTTTTTTTTTGTTCACGTATAACTGTTCTGAAAAATTTGAGTTGGAGGAAAAAAAAAAAAAAAATGCTGTTCATTCATGACATTACAGGGGTTGAGGAGGAGAAATAGTTTAGCTCTTATCTTGATATGCTTTGCATTTGATGGATGGATGGTCAATTGTTGTTTAATGTCTAGTGGCTAATCAGATGCATAATTAGGATGAGAATATGATAATGAGAAATGAAACAAATATAATTTTTGCCCCAAAGGACGCAAGCACTTCTACGGGTGTACTGGTAGGGGTGTCTGCCCTAGTTTTGTTTGGTGGCGAAACTGTTTGTACCTTGACAATGGCAACATTTTCATCAGCCATATTGTCGAATATGGCATCGCCGATTGTTTGCTTAGGTTTGCATTTGATAAAAGTGCTCTCAGTACGTTGACCATCAAAGTTAATATTCAACTGAAAGTAGATGAAGCCGTCAGACTCCATGGTCCTCCCTCGTTGGGTTTTTGAATTCGTCTGCGTCATTTCGAAGCTTTTCAAAATACGCCGTTCACTACAAACGCTTTATTGACACAGACAAAACGTTTTGGAACGCCTCGGATTTTTTTATTCACAGCACTCGAAAAATCGGGTCGGCGGAATAAAAAACAACACGAAATCAAAATTTTAATTTTATTTCACTTTTAAACAAAATCGGGTCGGCGGATCCGTAAACCAACTAATTAAAAAAAAAAGGCCTTATTCTACTAACAGGGAAATACCCTAAAACATGGAGAAACTCATTTTTAGTCCCATTACATAAATCTGGAGATAAAAATGATCCCAATAACTACAGAGCAGTCTCTATGATTAATTGTCTTGCAAAAATATTTAATGCAACTCTAAACAATTGGCTTACTAAAATTATAGATGAACAATTAAGTAACAGTCAATTTGGTTTTAGAGAGAACCACAGAACTGCAGATAGCATTTTTATATTAAAATCTCTAATAAATAAGTATTTACATAAAAACAAAAAGAAATTTTATGCTTGTTTTGTAGATTTAAGAAAGGCATTTGACTCTGTATGGAGAGATGCTCTTTTGTACAAATTTTATAATATGGGGGTAGGAAAGAAACTTTTTAACATTATAAAACATCAATATGATGACACTGGGTCTTCAATTAAATACAAAAACATGGTAACTGATATGTTTAATATTACAAGAGGGGTAAAACAAGGTGATTCACTGAGTCCTACTTTATTTAATATATTCATTAATGACATCACAGAGGTCTTTGAAAATGACTTGTGTTATCCTCTAAAAATTATAGACTCAAAACTAAGTTGCCTGCTTTTTGCAGATGACTTGTTAATTTTTTCAGAAACTAAAACAGGGCTACAGAATAGTCTCAACAATTTAGCTTTATACTGTGATAAATGGCAGATACAATTGAATATTAAAAAGACAAAATCTATGATATTTAATAGGACATGCTCTAAACTAGAAAAATCATTTTTAAATTTTAAAAACAGTAACATTGATAATGTATCAGAATACTCATTTTTAGGCTTATTTATTAAATGCAATGGCAACATGTCTCATAGTACTAAAGAACTTGTCAAAAAAGCCCAAAAAGCATTATTTGGGTTGAAAGCTTACACAAAGTCTTTGAATAATTTACCAGTCAAAGTTGCATGCCACCTCTTTGATTCTCTCATAAAACCAATAATGATATACAACTCTGAAGTTACATATTTAGACACATATATATCTCTTTTTAGAGCAAAAAATAGAGCTTTAAATTCTGGAAAAGAAGTAGATATTTTAAGTTTTGCAGAAAAAAGTCCAATTGAAAAATTACACTTGCATTTTTGTAAATTTTTACTAGGAACTAGAAAGAATGCATCTAATCTTGCAACTAGAGCTGAATTGGGGAGACTTCCTATAGAATTTAATATTAAAACACAAACTTTATTATATTTAAAGAGATTTGAAAGGTGTAAGTTAAATCCTCTTTTGAAAGAATCTTACACGCTTAGTAAAAACTTAGACTCCGAAGGAGTATACTCCTGGTTTACCTATGTAAAAAATATTTTAAGTGAACTTAATTTAGATATAGCACAAATTCAACAAAATACTAGTTCAGACAAAAAAATAAATAATTCATTTAAAGTTTATATAAAAACAAGCTCTAAAAACTACTTTGAAAATTTGATACATGATAAGATGCAAAACATTGATGAAAAAAGTAAACTTTATTTATATAAGAATCTTAAACAAAATTTACGTTTTGAAGACAATTTAAGAACATCAAACTTTACATATAGAAAATTAATAACAAAACTAAGAATTAGTGACCATAATTTAAATATAGAAACAGGCAGACATACTAATATTCCTAGAGAGCAGAGATTATGCCTTAAATGTAAAACATTAGAAAACGAAAAACATTTTATATTAGATTGTAAATTAAATATGGAACTAAGAAATAACTTTTTTAACAATTTGGATTTTAATTTTTCTGTTAAAGATTTATCTGATGAAGAAAAGTTGATTTTTATACTCAATCCATCAACACCATCACAAGTAAATAAATTGGGGTCCTACATCAAAAGGACATTAGAACTGAGGACAGGGGACACTGGAATATTTACTGTAAATGAATGATTGTGTATATATATATATGTGAAATATAGTTATATTGTTTATTATTTTGTATGTCACAAACTTAATGTTTAAAGTTTACATGGCAATAAATATTTGAATTTAGTATTCTATATTGTACTGTGTCTTGTGTACTTTTTTTGTCTTTTTCATTTTTAGCCTTTATTTTCTATCTATGAGTTTGACTGTCCCGCTGGTATTTTTCACAGGGTATTTATTTCCATCAGAAATAAACACATTTATTCTAAAACCAGTTGTTGGCATGACCTTGTGTGTCATGTAATAATTATCTGAAATTACATCATACGGGGGATAAGATAAGATAAGATGATTTTATTAACCAATCATGGTGCCAAAAATTTTAGCTTGTATAATCAAATGAATCACAAAATAAAGCACAGAAAATGATTAGAATGATTAGAAAGATTAGTATGATTAAAGTACATTTAAACTTAAAAAAAACATGAATACACATTCACACTAAGTAACCTGATTATAAACCAAGTTATTGACAAAAGATAAAGTTATTTTAGGTGACACTGTGACCTGAAGAAATTACATAGTTTTATAGTTCTAGGTCTTATTTTTATAGTTCTAGGTCTATGGGACACAATGTTTCGATGTATGTTTTGAAAAAAATTGAATACACCAGAAACTCTCGATCTGAAACCTACACTCTTCAGGTTAGCGAGGGGAAATACTCGGTTTTTAATTTTGTCATTTTTGCGCATAAGATCGTTAAAGACCCTGTCAGTGGTTCAAAGTATTGCTTGTCAAAAACATGTCTACCAAGTTAACGAATGCTGCTTTCGAATAGGGGCTGCTATATTCATCCTCAGAAATTTTTCAATCTTTTGAGATAGAAAACTATTTAAACGAGATATTCTGCATTATAAGGTGTAAACTTTAATTTAAGTTAGTAATGGAACTTGAATAACTTTGAAAAGTTTCGTTAGATCTAAGACTTAAACAAAAGGTTGCCACATATGTAATATGCTGGACACACCAACATTTAAAGATAATGATACCCCTTCTATGTTGCTTACCCTTGGAAATCTTTTAAAATATATATCTTCTCATCATTTAATGCTTTCCCCTAAAAAATATCTGACAAAAAAGTTTTAGATAGTTCTGCTTGAAAAAATCATTTTTTTCTAGTTATTCAGAATTATTAAAGGTTAAGCTTTTTCATGTCCAGTGGCACATATAACAGTGTTATCCGGATTCATCGTTATATATATATACGATGCGGGGGAAATTTCTGTTGTCAAATTCAATTTCAAATAATAGGTTCGTGTTTAACAAAACTATGATATGTGTGTGAAACTTCTAAGATGTGCAATGATTGATGTATTCATTCACTTTATTGTTTTATTGGTTCATATATACGTATAGAATGTTTTCATTACCAAAACTTGAAGCAGAAACGTTTTATAGTAACACTTGAGTTCATCAAACTTTCCATCAAGCAACTTGTTATTGTTACGCATGTCCAAGGATTTGTATAGTAAGATACTTACTTTACAAATCCTTGGTATGTCGGAGGCCCGCTTGACAGTCTCCCGAATGACCAAAACACCATAAAACCGTACAGTTCCGTTCCCACACTGTGGTGTAGATAAGAGCGAAATAACACCAGAGGTTCATAGCACTCTGTATCCTTACCGGGATTCGTTACGTTTTTTAGAACGTTCCGATACGGAAACCGGAAGTAGTTCTATAGCAACAACTATGCTGTTGATAAATGATTATTTTTAATCGTATTTTTGAAAATATACCATAATTAGTTTTAGATGGCTGAAAAAAAATATGATCTTGCACTCGTGAAAACCGTTACAGACAAGAAAATCAGACCACAAGAATGGTAATGTTTTATTTGTGTAACCGGAGGGGTTTTTAAGTTCTTCTTCTTCCATATAACTAAGAGTTGGGTTCCTTGAATGAAACGTTTAAACTCTGCGGGACTACGCATGGTGACATTACATATCTAGTCCCCTCAGGCTATATACAGTATTCACAATAAAATCAGGTTTCAATAGCGACATTGCGTCTAGATGCAGTGAAATGCATTACACCTTTCGTGTAGACAACGCCTTTCGTGTAGACAACACCTTTCGTGTACACAGTGAGCAAGGTCTGTGCAAGACCAGCTTTCAGCGAAGTCTGTGCTAGACCATTCATGAAGACTGTGACTGAGGTCTGTGGTAGACCTTTCTTGTAGACGGTGACTGAGGTCTGTGTAAGACCAGTAAGCTCTTAAATAAAAGCTAAAATGAGAGGTTGTTATATCAACCAAAGTGGCTTATGAAAACAAGCCCAGTACAATTATTTATCTTAGCAATTATTTAACAAATACTATTCAAATATAAACACTCTAAAACTAAATTATAAGTTGCAAATTCAACAAAATCTGAGAATAAATTCAATGAAATATAACACAATCATGACAATAATGTTACTAAATACATTTTGTATATTGACATGTGAAACAACAATTTTTATCAATAATTCATATTAACAATAGTAATTTAAAATTATATATAAATGTTAATTTTACAACAGTCAATTTTAAAGGGACATAATACTGTTCTAAAACATAGGGTCGCCGTTACATTTGGATAAGTTGATCTTCATTTTGGCTTTTGTAATTTGTATGACATTCATACAATATTCTGTATTTGTATTGGAAGGTGTAGAATCCAGTTAAGGCTTGTATACATGTACACGTTGGCTGGAATGTTGACAAATGTTCTTCTATTGCCCGTACAAAAACGTGTTTACGATAAACATTACAATTTACAGGAAAGGTTGTTTCAGTTCCTTCAAGTATTTTTGAAAAATAATTGTATCCTCAGAAATTGGTATATGTATTATGTAAACATTCACTGAATTGACAATTGTGTCCTGAATGTGTCAGTTAAATTTAAACGGAAAAAGATGTAGAAATATTTGATTTTTGTGTACTTCAGCAAGTGTAAAATAATTTGTTACTCAGAACAATGCTACACTGAACCAAAATTGATGATGATGTTGGGTTTTAACGTCTGGCTATCTGAAAAGATATTGCGGACTACAATAACCTATATTCTTGCAGTGTTGAATCTGCTGTTCTTTTCCCTTTCATCTTGCTCCAACCTGGTGGTTGAGGTTGGTACGGAGTGTCTGGCCGTTCTAGTAGGGCGAAGGCAGTTCAAATGGCCTCTGGATCTGGCAATGATATTGGCGATGTATGTGATGGTGTACGAATTAGGTAAGGGCCATCAATGTCAAAACCTTCTGTGAAATCTATCCTACAACGCTTACTTCTAGGTTTGGTTGGAGTATAGAAGTACCGGCAATGGCATGCCTTCTGGGAGTTGTACGGACTAGTGACAGTGTCCGTCTTGATGTTGAGTCCCTTTGGTTCTCCACCATATTTTGTTGGTGTAAGTGTTATACCAATAACTGTATCCCTGGCTTGCGTCTGACAGATGTCATTTACGCTTGTACTGGTGGTAGGTTCAGGGGTTGCAGCAGAAGCAACAGCTTTTTTGGAGTCCATCCACTGGGTGAAACGCTCAGCATTTTGTCTCCTGGTAGATTGAGGCTTGTGTTTCCTTTCAAGGGCTGGCTTAGGTTTCCTGGATGTAGTGTCCTGGTCTTTAGCCTTGATCCAGGTGAGTTGGACTGTAACATGGACAGAACTGGCAGTAAATTTCCACTCAGGTTCTTTTCCTTTGAACTTCATCGTGGCTAAAAGCGCTTTCAAATCATTTGGTAGTTCCATAATAATTGTTAAAGAGGTTGACGGTTCAGAATACAGCTCACAAATTAATGAGCCAAAATTAAACAATTGACAACACTTTAAAGGAAAATGTCAATCATATTTAACATCTGTACTTATGGCCCTATGCATAAACAAAGGAAGACAATAGTTTATTAAATATGTAGGAAAATGCCAAAATGATGTTATCTGTTGAATTTGAAATTTAAGTTAACGTGTCGTTGCGCAGAACCAATAACATTCAGTTTTGAATCCAGTTTCTTACCTGGAAGAAGAAGTTATTTGATATTTATAAATCAACTGTTCTTCAGTGATTTTTGCATTTAAATCTTATCCCATTGTTCTCTGAGTGAACATAATTACATGTATGTAGCAAATTAAAACATTTAAACTACACATAGAAAAATTGAATACAAAATAAAAAAAAATTTCACATAGTTGCCTCCTTTATGAACTCACTTTATTGACAGAGAAATATAACACAAGATAATCATCTTGATTGCCATAAATTACAAGTTGAATTAAACTCAGCAGTGTGTTGGTAGTCATTTCACTCTGATAAATGTACATGTATCGATCTTACTACATTATCTCACAAATGAAAAATACTTACTGGCATAATTAAATGTACATCCTTCACAACCACATTCTTGAATCAGTAACATCTGCAAAATATCATTACCTAACATTGACTAACAATCTAATCTTAAGAGCTGTGGTTGAGTGGTTAATGCATCAAGCTACAAACAATTAAATGTTCCGGGTTTGATCTGCCTTTTCAGGGAGAACATTTCAGTTGGTTTTTTTCGGCTCTCCCTTGACACCATTTGCAAGAATGGTCTTGAGAAACTATGATAGTCTGTCAGAAGACGAGGACAAATGGCTGACCCATTTTAAGAGAATGCAATATCTCTTGCATGTTAAAGACACCCTTGTAGATTTCGAAAAAGGAGCTGCCTTACATGATTGAGCAAGGTTCTACCATTGTATATTCTTTGTCTGACTAACTATCTTACATTTTGTACATGAGCAAGACTCAGCAATTGTATGTTCTTTGTCTGATTTGCTATCTTACATGAGTGATGCTCTACCATTGTACATGTACAATGTATGTTCTTTGTCTTTACCAGCTGCCGTACATGAACAAGGCTCTATGATTGTATGTTCTCTGTCTGACTAACTATCTTACATGAGGAAGGCTCTACAATTGCACGTTCTTTGTCTGACTAGCTGCCTTACATGAGTGATGCTCTACCATTGTACAATATATGTTCTCTGTCTGACTAACTATCTTACATGAGGAAGGCTCTACAATTGCACGTTCTTTGTCTGACTAGCTGCCTTACATGAGTGATGCTCTACCATTGTACAATATATGTTCTCTGTCTGACTAACTATCTTACATGAGGAAGGCTCTACAATTATATATGTTCTTTGTCCGACTAAAATATAGCTATCTTACATGTACATGATGAGCAAGCCTCTGCAATTGCATGTTCTTTGTCTGACTAAGTGACTTGCTGTCTTATATGAGCATGGCTCTATAAAATCTAGTCTCAATACCTTGATGGAACCTACACATGTGGTCTACTAGAAGAAATACTTTACTTTAATTACATCATTCACTAGTTCTTACTTTTCATATATATGTGTCTGAATATTTTCAAATCTTTAAGATTTTCTCTTTACTTTGTTGTAACACTATTCATTTCTCATGTGACACAAATAAATTCCACTTCTAAGTTCTTTCTTATAGCTTCTTTTTCTAAACTTTTAGGTGGAGAATTTTTTTTCTCTAATATACTCTTGTAATTTGTTTCTTTCAATCTTTCTTACTTTTTTTTCAGGTGTGACACACCAATCTCTAGAGGGTAATACCTAACAGTTCTTGCTTCTTAATTTACACACTTTTATAGCAACACTCTATCTTATACTTCAAAGTAATAAAAAGTTATTGCTAAATGAATGCACCTTTTTCAGAAGTCTTTGACTTCCCTTCAAGCAGGTATGTGTATATATTGCAGGCATCGCAAAATTTGCAGGGCATTATTACAGGTAATCACTTCCTACTTTTCCTTTTGCTTTATCAATTGCAATTAAAAAGACATTTATTATATGTCATTTTAAAATTCCTTCTAATGAGTTTGGAAAAACATAACTTGAAAATGTGTAGCAATGGTTTATTCTACACTTTGTACATTAGGTATCAGAAATATAGTCAGAATATTGATGATATAGAAAACTTAAGCAATAAGCTACAAAGAGTAAAACATCGGACAAATTGGTGACTCCAACAAACTTTAGAGTAGTGCCACCTATATATGTATGCATTATGAACTGTGAGATTGTTATCAGTAAAAAAATGAATAAATGAATTAATTTTTAAAACCTCTTTCACATCTGCTAACTCATATTCTCATATTCTTCATGCACTTAGACCAAAAATTCTCTCTCTCTCTCTCAAAAATGTTATATGTGAATTATGTCCATGCTAAAATGTTATTACTGTTTTAATAGGTATAAAGAAAGATTACAGACAAAGTTTATAAAGTCATTAAAGCCAACAGATACATCTAAACATCTTGTGGGCAAAAACTGGTTATTTGTTAAAGATGGGCTGGATGACTTTAGAGATGGCTATCCACCACCTGTGGAAGGAGACATAATCCTCAAGGTAAATCCGGCTTTAAATAACTATCCACCACCTGTGGACAGGCATGGGGTAATCGTAATCAGTAATCGCAATCAGCTGTAATCGATTACATTTTGCAGTGTAATCCTATGTAATCAGTAATCATGCCATTTCTGATTACAAGTAATCGTAATGTAATCGATTACATTGCCATAAACAGGTGTAATCATGATTACTTTTAGATTACTTAAAGATTGCATTCATATGATTACTTGCTGATTACAAATCTTGTATACTGGTATATAGGAAAGTAGTATTTGATAGACAATATGAAAATGTAAAGCATGAATAAAAAAATCATGAAACTAGTATTCACTATGATGGGACTTTGTTTAATGTGATAAATAGTATCATCTATAACAAGTTTTGTATAACCAAGTGTTTTATTTTGTTAACAGTTTACTAAAGGAATTTTCTTTCAAGTGTTTGTGAGATTGAGCTCTTATGATATAAGAGTATGTCTTGAAAGCATTTTTGTTCATTGATTGAACACTTCTGATATTAACTCCAGTGGCGGATCCAGAAATTTACATAAGTGGGGGCCCACTGACTGACCTAAGAGGGGGCTCGCTCCAGTCATGCTTCAATGATTCCCTATATAAGCAACCAAATTTTTTCCCAAAACGGGGGGGCCCGGGCCCCCTGCCCCCCCTAAATCCGCCTCTGAACTCCAATTTCATATAAGTATGCCCAATATTTTTATAAAACTAAAATGAAATTCAAAAGCAGAAAATATTTAGTTCCAATTTGACTGTGAAGATCGACATACATAAATGCATGAACCCTTTTAATTCAAAATGGAATTTAAAATCATATTTCATTTTTGGACAATTTTAATAAATTTTGTTTTCCATAAATATTATGATATATATGTATTCAAAATTTTCAAACAAATTATGACAATTAACCACTTATAACTTTATTGATTTTGCAATTAAGGCAATAAAATTTCAATACCCAAGCTCACCTATTGTTTGTTAAAAAAATGAAATTAGTGATTAATACCTGTAACAACATTTATGGATGTGTCAATTATGTCCTCACAGACAATAAAACTATACTTAATTGATTTTTCCGGCGTTTTGCATTTGCGACGATCTGCATTTCATTTGCTCCCATTTTTTTTTTTCATTTGCCCCAATATTTTTAAAGGTAAATTACAGGTGAATAGATATAAGAAGATGTGGTATGAGTGCCAATGAGAGAACTCTCCATCCAAGTCATGTTATTTTTCATTTATCATTATAGACCTCTTCCGTTAGCCACTTGTACAAATTTAATGAATCACCATGGGGAGGTGGAAGAAGGCCTACAAGATACATCTCCAGACTTATTCCTTGACCGTACCCATAGTTCTTTAGCCTCTGTCTTTCGGACATCTGCCACATGATTATGCTCGTTCTGTGGTTTGACAATAGAATCCGTGGTGACTCTCTGGCTTTATACGATTTTATGGTACATTTGTAGGATATGTTGTTATGTTTCAGGACACTAACCTTTCAATATGTATGGCCCTCTTTGGCTCGTTTCAGTGTGCAATATGTCCATCGTGTTGCAACGAAGTTCCAGAACAATATTAATCAAAATTAACATAAATGAACAAGATTTATAACCAGATTTTACCAATGGTATTATATAGTATAGTACATGTACAAGTATTAACGTACCTGTAAATCTAATTAGGAGCAAATATAAAATCGGCGCAAATGAAAAAATGAAATCGGCGCAAATGAAAGAATGAATATTTTCAAAATCGACGCAAATGTCATACGCCCGATTTTTCATTATTTGTCCAGGTTTTTTTGTGAATTGGGCAGTTGTTTAAAATTTGTAGAAAAAAAACAAAGTTATATCTGTTACATAGAGAAAGGACACTCGTCTATAGCTTTGTAATCAAATTACACATGGTACACGGTACTTGGTAGTCTAAATTCTTTTAAATAAGATTAATAAATTATGGCTTTAAAAAAAATCACCAAAATTAGCTTTTTTGTGAGGATTTAAGTTATAAGGAATTCTTTAATATTGCAATATACAATGTAATCATAAGTAATCACAAGTAATCATGATTACTTTAAAGAAAAGTAATCTTATGTAATCAATTACATTTGAAATAAGGTGTAATTGTAAGGTAATCGATTACATTTTATAAGCAAAGTAATTGTAATTTAATCAATTACATGTATTTCAAAGTAATCAACCCCATCCCTGCCTATGGAAGGATATTTCATCCTCAAGGTAAATCATGCGGGCTTTAAATAACTCTATCCACCACCTGTGGAAGGAGATATCATCCTCAAGGTAAATAATTCATCATAGATACATTGTACCAGGATTTTAATTTTGTGTTTCAATCAGACATCCTGAGGACCACCACTTTTCGCGAACTCTGACACTCAATCATCATGGAAGGAAAACGTGTTTGTCAAATTATAGATGGGGATGATTTTAATATTTAGTCTGTAGATTTATAATGTTGTGTTTTAGCCATTTTTATGATTACCACTTCCTGTTTTCTAATAGTTAGCAATATTCATTGTAAAACAGAAATGTTCTTCAAAGTTTTGAATGATCAGCTATGCTCCAGCTATGCTCCAGCTATGCTCCAGTATAGATTTTCCACATACAGTTGTAAGCAGCAAGACACAGCTACAGCTGCTGTATTAGTCTTATCTTTTATGAAGAAAATTTAAAGGAAAAAATTAGCATTTTGTTCTTTGGAAGTAAAACTGTTCATCCTTATTTTTAAGTGTTTTTTTCCTGTTTTTATATTCTTAAATGGCATAAGTAGTCATAGTGATTTCATGAAAAAAAAAGAGAAAAAAAACTGTACAATCAGACTTCATTTGAAATGTGTTTATTGCAACACTGCTTATAAATGTTGCTCTGATGAAGGGAAAGTGTTCTCTTCTTGATAATAGATGAAATTTGATTTTTTAGGGTTCTAAAGGACCAGGGCCAAACATAAAAGGTAGCGGTGAGAATTTAAGTTCTGTAAAACAGCCAGCAGCAAAGAAAAGGTTTACAAAACATCAAATATGTTACTCAAGACAGACTCCATTACAACAACAAATGAGAGATCACATTGATGAAGTGGAGTTTGGACTAACACAGCATCCACTGGCTCTTTATCCACATTTTGAGGAAAACTGTCCTCCAGATGTAAGTGTTTATTTCCTCCCTAATCCTCTTGGTGACTATTCTACCACCATAATTATTGTTTTATATTTGTCAAAGTAGAGGATTCTTTGTCCTGGACTGCTGGAAGGGAAGAAATTGATATAACTTTTCCAATGACAACAGTTTATATTTAAAATGTTGATGACTGATGTCGAAAAAATGATCCATGTTAGGATATGAACATGCCCAAAAATCAGGCATATGAAGTTTAGCAACATCTTTTCAAATATTAAGAAAATTCCAAAACACCATAAAAGGTAACAACTTAAGTGTTATATGGTTAAGTTATATTGTTTTTTAATCTGTAAATTGTACTACATGTATATGTAATGTTGCTTAAAGTCATATGAAACCTCAAATAAAAAAAAAATATGCATATGTTTTTTAAAACTAAATGGATAGTTTTCATTATACAACTTATGTATATTTAGATATAGGAAGATGTGGTGTGAGTGCCAATGAGACAACTCTCCATACAAATAACAATTTAAAAAGTAAACCATTATAGGTTAAAGTACGGCCTTCAACACGGAGCCTTGGCTCACACCGAACAACAAGCTATAAAGGGCCCCAAAATTACTAGTGTAAAACCATTCAAACGGGAAAACCAACGGTCTAATCTATATAAACAAAACGAGAAACGAGAAACACGTATATATTAAATAAACAAACGACAACTACTGTACATCAGTTTCCTGACTTAGGACAGGTGCAAACATTTGCAGCGGGATTAAACGTTTTAATGGATCCAAACCTTCTCCCTTTTTCTGAAACAATAGCATAACATCACAACAAAGAAAAACATACGATAAAATATCAATTGGCAGACTTAACTCAATCAAAAAAAGTATGATTAAACAATGAACGAATAAATTTGATCTGCGATATCTGAATACAAATGCACAGTTAATTAAATATTAGAGACAAACATTCATGACCAAAAAGCTAACAAACAAATTCAAACACAGGACATGACTGAGAAATATTTAACCAATCAATGTTCACTTTAGAAAAAAAACGTTTTTTTTATAATCTTGAAGTTTATAAAAATGTTGTAAGAATATGTGAAAAATTGAAGATATTACAAATAATGAAAGCTGGTGTACAGACAAGATCCATATAAATAAAAAATAACAAAAAAGCATTATAAACAGTATCAACAGGTCGAATTAACAAGAAAATACGATTTGAGAGTACTATACTTTTTTCTGAGGAAAATTCTTTAATTTGTCCACATTTAGAAGAAGTTTACTTATTTTTAATTGCTTGCTGCCAGGAAGCAATTCACCGACATATTTTCCTTATGCATAGTGACCTAAGCGTGACCCTCCTCGTAAAATTCTGGTGATAGCAATATGCATGAATCTGTCATTAAAATAAACAATTACCTGATTGTATATGTTAAACACTTGCTAAATACCCATGATTTTTGTTGATTATTTACTATAAGGTGACAATCGGTAAACTTGGGCTTCAAAACACGGCATTTAATGAGTAGCCATATTTGTTAAATCACAACAGACAGAGGGAAAAAAATTGACGATTATACTGTAATTATTTGTGTAAAAAATGATAAAATCGTGCACAGAGGATTAAGTTTATGATATATATACATGCATTGGTTCAAGAATTGGATAAACATTATTTTTCACCAGTCACTCGTTTCTTATGACTTTAACTTTTTAATCAAAGATGTTTTGTTATTTTAGTATACATTGTGTATCTGATTATATCTCTGTTGTACCACCTTGGACAAATTCTGCACACAAGCTTTAATACATCTCACTGACATCTAAGGTCCTGATTTAATTCTGTTTTAAATGTAATTTCTTTGATTGTTTTAAATGAATACTACACAAATGTAAACCTCTATTTAATAAGGTCTACATAAAACATAGCAAGTAAAGTTCTTTTAATTTGTTAACAGAATGTAAATTAAAATGCATTACATTTATCCTTTGAATGATACCTACTTTGTTTCTTTTCTAGTTGTTTGATATGATCGTAGATCTGTTAGATCCAGAAATAAATATGATGTCAGAGGAAGGATCAGAACGAGATGAATATGATGAAGAAATTGTAGAGGAAAATGAGGAAGAAAGGAAATCAGACATTGATGAGGAAGATGATAAATCTGTGAAAGAGGAGAAAGAAAAAGAAAAAGAAATGGAAAACTTTGGGTAAACTCCATATTATATATATGTTTACTAAGAATAAATTAAAAATAAAAGCTAAAGCAATGATTTGATTGAGACTAATTTCCAGACTTCACTGTAGGGTTTATTTTTTTACAAATGTTCGCAGAGACATTTGTTATTGGTTTGCTTAATTTTAACTGACACAGGAATATTTATATGGTTAGAATAAGATACCTTATATTCAGCTGAATATTGTTAATTGGACCAAGTCTGAAAAGTTTGTTTTTTTTTACCTGAGAAGTAACCTAGATGAAAGCTAAGTAACAACAAACATTAAAATATTTTAAAATTTACTTTATCAAACCTTCATTAATTTCATGAAGCTTTTTATGATTAAGAGATAAATGTCTGAAGCAAACTTTCGAAAATATATATTTTTCATTTTCTGAGTGTTTTTGAAAATAAAATCTATATTTTAAAATCATATTAAAAATCCAATTGGCTTACAAAATAATGAAATCTGCACAACCTGAGTGGGTAATTAACATTGATGTAAGCAATTAAGTTCACAATACACCCTTCATCAATGAGTAGAACCAACAGCGTAACTTAGTTTTAATCCTTTTCCAAGTAACTAACTATTTAAATTATTGTAGACACATTATTATGGTTTATCAACAAGTTCGTGAAATTTAAATGATTTTTTTAAATATTGATGTATTTCTGTAATGATATATATTTCTTGGAGAATCAAAAATCATTTGGGCAGCAATTCTGATTTGGTTGTCAAATGCTCAGTATCTTTTTGGAAAACTATGGAATTGTTTTGTGAAATAATTCAAGACATTTATTAAACTATTGACTGTAAGGAGAAGATTCTTTATTTTGTCTTCATACATGTAGACCAAAGATAAATCTTAAAAACATGTACAATTTAGTATGACTCATCTTTACAGCTTAATTTTTGTGTGTTTAAGTTTGGCACTTTCAATAAACCAAAATAAAGCTACATCCAAAATAACACAATTTACAGTTTTACACAAAATTTCATTTTAGTGGGGAAAAAATACCTCGACATCCATATAGATGGAAAGACAAAAAAGACAAAAAGAAACCTGGTGATGTGAAGTCAACACAAGCAGAAACACAGGTTAAACATGTTTTTTATGTTGTTGTAATTTGAACAATATTATTACAGATAGAGACATTCAAATTGAGTGTCATAAACAAGTGATTGATGGCTGCTAGTTCAAATAGATTTGCAATTAGATTTTTCAAACAACCATTTGATTAAACAGAAAATCCTTTCTTTATATAAAGATTGTGTGAAAGTGTAGTGTAGAGAGTCGAAAAATCAAAACTGTCAACCAAATTAAAAGGACCATCAAAAGCAAGTAATTTATTTAAAACATCCATAGAAAAAGTAGTTAAGGAACCAGTAAAAAGCACTTAAATACAAATCCTTCTATTCAGATCTACCAATAATATCTTTTTTATATTTTATTTTTACTTTAGGTTAGGTAAAAGCTGTAAAATAAACAAATAAAAAAATGGGGTCACCGACCTCGTTTATGATTTAAAACGTCATCATTTTCGTGGAATTTGGAAATCATGAATTTTAGTCAATAACAGTGTAATATTTTATGAAAAGTCTGTAACCCATAAAAAATTTGTGTTTTTTGGTAACCTTGTTGTTAGTACAAACTGTATTATTGATATCACCCTTTTCCGAGTGGAAATTGATAACAATAAATTGTTAAAATAAATTTCCCCCTTTTTTATTGTGAAATTATCTATAAAACAATCAAGTTTAATAAAAATTGACCAACGCTTTGTACTTGATACATCCCTCACAGCTAAATGGAAGCTCCACTTTGGCAAACGTGTTACTGCCGGTCGGAAAAAAACAAGTGACCATATTTCTATTCCCCAATCACTTGTGAGGGTCATGAGGTTGCTAGAAGTATACTCATTCAGCTGTGTTACCGTGATTATCATTGGAACCTAGTCCTACCTGCTAAATGATTTGTTTGTTAATATGTATTCCTATTTAATTCTTTGTTCTGCCAACTATTAAACAGAGAGAATATGTGGTATGTGTGCCAATGAGACAACTCTCCATCCAACTCACAAACATAATTTATGTTTTTTATTCAAAAATTGCGCATCTGTTAGGCCAACTAAAATTAATAAGTAGATTTTCATCCAAATTTTTGAAAAAAATGGGGCGGGTGGGAGGATTTTATTTTTAAAATTTTATTTCATATGAAACCTTCTTGTCACGTGTTATTCATATATGCAAGTGTAATAACAAGCCTTTATCATGTAAATACATCCATAAGGTATAGTGTATAAGACAATAACAATCAAAACCAAGGAGTAACCAAAGACTCATAAAACCAAAAGACATTTACATCAACAGCTACAAATAATAAGTAGGAAACATCACGAACTCTACTAAAACCAGGAGTGAAATCAGGTGCTCCGGAAGGGTAAGCATTTCCTGCACCGTATACGGTACCCGTCATGTTATATTTTTGTTCAGTTCGGTAATGATGGAAGGTTGTTATGACTGAGGAAGAATATCACTGAGATATGATTTCTAACACACTTTTGTCATTATGGCATATCAGCTTATGATGGTGGCCATAAAATTGTTTGAGTGATGACTTTAATTTGATTGATTCATAGCCCTGTCTTTGAAATTTTTGAGAAAGAAGTATACCTCGTTCAACAAAATCAACATACTTTGAGCTAGCTCTAGAGTAACGTATCAATTGAGACACACACATATATACTCCATATGCTGATGCCGCTTTTTCAAATTCATAAATATATATCTGATTGGCAACCACTGTTCTACATGTAATTGCCGCTGTAGAAACCTATCTTATAGTAAACAGCAGAAATGTGGACAAATGCTCTTTTCAGTTGGACAACCTACATCAAATGTATTTTGCTTTTGAATCCGGGCAATGTTTTGTTATCCTAATAAAATGAAGCAAATGCAATGATATGCAACACGAGTACGATGAGTACAGAATAAAATGAAAAAACTCAAACAGTGTTGAAATATAAAGTTGGTCCTTAATATAATTATGCAAGATGCAAATATAATTACAAATTGAATGTAGAACATAAAGTTGTTTAGTGACTCTATCGTGGGTATTGGGACAGAGGATGTTTGCTGTTTTTTTCTACAAAAAACTAAAGGCGCCATGGCTAAATCTAAATCTAAGAGCTTGCTATAAATTAATAAATTAAAATTGCTTATGTTTGTCCATTTTCTAAACTCAATATACGGTCACCATTCTAAAAAGATCATGCTTGTGTCAATTTCTTTATTCCAGTCAAATGTGTTCCACGATTCTTACGCTTTTGGGTTTCATTCACAGTCCAAATTTCTTGACACAAAGTCATGTCAGTCATTGTATAAATAAAATAAATCCAAGGTGTTTTACTCACAAACATTTGTGTCATTAAGTTGTGACATACGGCGATTTGCGTTCTTGGACACAGCGTTTTACTCGTTACCCGAATATTTCATGCCCTTCTCGTAATCAATCTCTATTCTCGGTAAATGATAAGAATACTCTCTCTAAGAAATACGAAAACCGAAATTGGAAACAGGAAGTTTTACATGAAACGAAATTATCGACGGTTACCGGTAACGGAAATGAACAAAATCCGGGAATCGTTATTTTTCATAAAATAAAAAAAATCGGGGCGGGAAGATTTCAGAGGGGCGGGCGGGGATGAAAATCTATCAATTAATTTTAATTGGCCTTACCTAAATTGAAATATATCGTAGTTCCATTTCACAAGTGTTCAAAACTTAACGAATCGGACCAGACGGATGAAATAAAAAAAACATGTAGTGTTAGAAGTCCATATATGAACTTCTATATATGTACTCTTTTTTACACGTATGCATTGTTGGGTTACTGTATTGTTCGCGTTTATGCTAAATCTTTTATTATATGCTTGTAAACATGTAAGAGCCTTACACATTCAAAATACGTTAGTGCAGTATGCACTATCCATATATATGTACGAATTGTACCTATTGCTATAGATACATTGAATTTTGATGACATGATTGATGATTTATGTACTGTCTTAATGGTTTGGGGAAATATAAATACAATTAAAAACCTACTATATGTTTAAACATATTTAATTATCAAAGAACATTGACAATAGAATTAGACACAAGTTTTGCAACTCAGAAATGAGTATCATATTATAATTTGATTAACCTATATTCTTGTCAAATATCCAGATTGGGTTTTGTTTCTTGATGGTCATTTATGTATGTATTTTCGTTTTCGTTAGATTGCTAGTTGATTAGTTGACTATATTTTTATTCATATAATTTATTTTGCCGTTTTGTTGTATGTTTTTGCTACACTTGATTCACATTTATTTAGACATAATTTCATTTCAATTTCTTCTCGGCAAATCAACATATCAAAACGATTATCCTTCTCTCCTTAGGATCAAAGAGGAATTACTCTCATAAACGTTTTTTATGCTGACGGCATAATACCGTTGCACTGGTATGTGCGCATAAACAATAGAGGGATTTGTCTTTAAGGTAGATACAGGGTGTCTTCCTCCATCTTGGATTTTGAAATACCAGAAAACATAAGGTCTAGATCTTTGATAGAATGTGCAAATTTTGAGAGTAGTAGGTAATTCATGTGTAAGAATTTTCATTTCAATATAGAAAATGAAATGTTTTATCATATTTATGGTTGTATTTTACAAATAAACAAATAAACAGAAACTTTTGCCACATAAGGGGAGGCAACTCAAATGTAAGGGTAGATAATTCAGATAAAGGTAATTTTACGATTGAATGTGTTAGGAATTTTTCTATTTTATTATGTAGCAAGAAAACGGGTCTGGTGACCTCATTTTTTCTTTTTCTTATCTGAAAGCATACTATTAAAGCTATATTCTCATATATTATCTCAAAATTTTATGGTGCAGTTTTCGTTTTATGGCAGAAAATTGGGGTTTCCATGCATAATCTATACAAAATCTGTTAATTTTGAACAATCTGTAGCATGAAATAAGCCCTGTGATCCATTCTTTTTTTTAATTTTTTTTTTTAAATAAAATTGAAAATGGAAATGGGGAATGTGCCAAAGAGACAACAACCCGACCATAGAAAAAAAAAAACAACAGCAGAAGGTCACCAACAGGTCTTCAATGTAGCGACAAAATTCCCGCACCCGGAGGCGTCCTTCAGCTGGCCCCTAAACAAATATATACTAGTTCAGTGATAATGAACGCCATACTAATTTCCAAATTGTACACAAGAAACTGAAATTAAAATAATACAAGACTAACAAAGGCCAGAGGCATGATATAAACTACGTTTTGGCAAATTATTAAAAAAATCTATGGATTATAATTTAGACACCCCATCTACCTTAATTGTAGAACACTTTTTTTGTGTGTAGGAAGGAATCAATAATAGAGACCTTTAAATCTTCAGAGAGGGCATCAAGCTGAGATGTGGTAATAATATGACTGTTTAATATAAGACTTTCTTGTGAGCCTACAACCTCAGTTGAGAAGAATTTATAATTTCATTCTTTAAAACTTCAATGTAGTAAAAACACCATACCACCACAGCATTGTTGGCTGCTTTCTTTGCCCCTGTATCCGAGTACTTGGAAGTTTGTTAAATATAGAAATAGGCTTATTATGTTCCCTTTCACTTTTCCTAAATTATATTCAAAAGAATTTTTTGTCAATTATTAGATTTGATAATTTGCTATTGTTTCTAAAAGATTGACTTCATGAGTGTCAAAATTAACTCTTGATCATTTGAATTAATTGAGTAGTTTTTTCCATCTTGTACTAGACTGCTTGTAGAAAAATAAACATGCAAGTACAAGTACCTATTTATCTTACAGAGTGAACATATAAAAAAAGTTACAAAGGAATTTTGTGATTGGGTGGCAAATCTTGGTGGAGAGTCAAACAAAAATAATATGGAAGAGTCAACTATAACCAGTTTATTTGCCAGTGGCTATGAAACAAAACCAGCCCTGTCAGTCCCTATACATGTAGTAGAATTAACCAATGTTCCACAAGAGTTAAGAGCCACAGCTAATGTAGCACAACAACAACAGGCAACAAAGAGTATACCAACTGAAAAGAAAATTCCAGAAAAATGGGTAATATATAGTTCCTTTTTACAAATTACTGATTTGTAGATCTTATTGTGCAGAAGAGTTTGATTTATTTAAGGAATGACTCTAATATTTTTTCTGTCTATGAAGAAATAACATAAAACATTTGGTGCACACTGAATAACGTGCGTAGCGGGTTATTTAACAGTGTGCACCACATTTTTTATGTTATTTCAAATAGACAGAAAAAATATTACAGTCATTTCTTATAATTTAATTCTAAATTCCATTTTAAACCGTAGAAAACCATGAAAAAACGTTGATGACGTCAAGGTCACATGACTAAATTATGTCTATGGGCTCATTACAAAATAACGTCAGCCAATCAGAAGACGTTTTACATCCAAAATTAAATTATTATATATAGTTAATGGAAAAACAGCACAAATAGAAAAAAAAAACCATCTTGCTTTTAATGTCAAATTAGGAGATTTTGCCATGTTGACTAATGTGTAGATCTTAGTGTGCTAAACATATTTGCTTTTACATTTATGATACTTTTTGCTGAAGATGAGACACCATGTATCAATGGCAATAACTCTTATAAGCAGTCAATTAACAGTTATAAAAAGTTGACTTATGTAGATCTTTAATATTTTGCTTAACACTTTTCTTTTACAGTTCCATTTATATTTGATTAGAACAGGAGAGAAGCTGTGTGTCTATTTAACCTTAAAGATAAAATTTTAATAAACTGATAAGTTTGAAAGTATATGTAATCCACATTAGAATGATTAATTGTCAATTTATCAAACAGAAATTGAACTTCTAACAGTTTAAAAATTTGTACTTTGTATATATTTATTTGTTAATTGTTGCTAACTGAACGAACCAAAAGTAACTTTAGTATATATTTTTGTCTTCAGAAATACAGTGGTAACTACCAGCCAACATGGGTAAAGTTCAAATATGGCTCCTGGTATTTAGATCCAAAATCATGGAAGAAAAGAGATGCTGAAATTCCGTTACTAGATCCTAAAGAAGTTAAAAATCAAGAAATGTCGGAATCGAAGAAAAAAAGCAAAGAATTGGTATATTTAATGCTTCATATTATACTTAGCATAAATCTTTTATTGTTATAATTATTACTGATGGCTTTTTATGCCCCACCTACAATAGTAGAGGGGCATTATGTTTTCTGGTCTGTGCGTCCGTTCTTACGTCCGTCTGTCCCACTTCAGGTTAAAGTTTTTGGTCAAGGTAGTTTTTGATGAAGTTGAAGTCCAATTAACTTGAAACTTAGTACACATGTGCCCTATGATATGATCTTTTTAATTTTAATGCCAAATTAGAGTTTTGACACCAATGTCACGGTTCACTGAACATAGAAAATGATAGTGCAAATTTCAGGTTAAAGTTTTTGGTCAAGGTAGTTTTTGATGAAGTTGAAGTCCAATCTCCTTGAAACTTAGTACACATATGCCCTATGATATGATCTTTCTAATTTTAATGCCAAATTAGAGTTTTTACCGCAATTTCACGGTCTACTAAACATAGAAAATGATAGTGCAAGTGGGGCACCTGTCCTATGGACACATTCTTCTTGTACCTATATTTATATATATATATATTTATAATTTCTTACACACTAAAGGTAACTTGAATATTTAATTTGGTTTATCAAAATGACATAAAAACAAGCACAAACTAAAAAGTGATTGTAATGTCAGATTACATTTATGTAAGAGGCTGTGACAATAAGCATAGAGCTTCAGGTGGAAAGTGAAAAAAATAAAAATCATAAAATCTTGATTATAAGAAACATCTTAGTCTTATAAGACTATATGACAAGCAAAAAAAATTATGCCCCCCCTTTTTTTTTCAAACCCTGAATCCACCTTTATTAGTCCCAAATACTTAATAATTGGCATATTCCATCTACAAACAATTACATCATGAAAAATTTGCATTTTCCAGTTGCCATAGCAACGTATTACAAAAACATCATCACTGATAAAAATGTTTTATATGATTGGCAATTGTTACTTTACTTTGAACTTGTAACAACAAACACACTTCTAGTCACACTTTTGCTCTAGGTAGCCTGCAAATGTGTTGATTTTTGTCTAATTTTGTTACGCTTTTTGGACTCGTAACTAAGGAAACACTTTCCTAAGATACAAGATGTGATCGAAAAGATTTTTTTTGTATCGAACATGTTTTTTTTTATATAACAAATCAATTAAGAGGATTTTAAACTGAATCTAAATTTTTGCACATTCCATGTTTGTACAGTACGAAGCTCAATGCATATTGGCACGGCCTCTTAAGTGTCCCTTAGTTTTGCTTCAGC
Source organism: Mytilus galloprovincialis (assembly GCF_965363235.1). Taxonomy (NCBI): domain Eukaryota; kingdom Metazoa; phylum Mollusca; class Bivalvia; order Mytilida; family Mytilidae; genus Mytilus; species Mytilus galloprovincialis. The sequence goes on along the minus strand of NC_134845.1, from coordinate 71,880,718 downwards.
CATTATCTAACACCTAGAAGATTCCTAGAAGGATGAAACACAAACCTATATAGTTACACCATTACCAATGAGCATTTATATAAATGACAATGGACATAATATAAAATACCAATAATGAGATTGCCTATTCACCATATAATTATGTCCTGTTCTTTATATCCCACCATCCAAGGTATTACTTGATACTACTACAAGCAACTGGATGGGGCTTAATTTTTTCACTTATCATAGATCACTTCATCTATTGGTCATTATTTCTATTCAAATATATAAACACTGAATGTGTTTTGATTTTCTTGTAAACAGATTTTAAAATGTGCCAAAATCAATACCACTTTGTGAATATATAAAACATAATTAGTACAAATATGATGATTGCTATATATGTTACAGTAAATAGGTGAAATTAGGAAATACACGTAATTACTAAACATTTCAGTAAATACCTGTAATCACTAGCCAATTTAGTAATTACATGTATTTACTAGTTGATTCAGTGATTACTGGTATTTACTGATTATTTTTGTCATTTTTACAGCTATTTACTGACTTCATTTTTTTGTTTTAAAATTAAAGACATAATTCAAGATACCGAACAAGAAAGTAAAGGGATAGGGATTTTTAGGGCTTATACTTAAGGATTAAGGAATATAAGGCACATCAAAAGTGCATACTCATTAGAGTTTGTGAATCGAAACTGGAAAATGGTGGTTTAATACGTTTTGAAACTCCCTAAAAATCAGCATGCAAGACATAGATATCAATCCAAAATTTAGACAGACATTTGTGGGAAGTTTGAAGTGATATTGATTTGAAAATTGGTAAAAAGTTTTATCCACCCAAGTTATAGATGAAGTTGGAATTTTGTTTCTGGATGATGATTTTGTGTAGAGTTGTTGTCATTGAACTCGAAAATTAACTCCACACTTACCCCTTATGCTTGTAAATATTGATTTCAGAATTGGTATTAAGTTGACAAATTGCAGATCAAGTTCAAATTTTGTTTATATCTGATAATTTTCTACATAACTTATATATTCATTTTGTGGCATACATGACAAAAAAATAAAATAAAAAGCAATTTAAAGCAAACACTGATATACGTTATAACTCAAAAATATAAATCATGATTGATGAATAAATTGAGTTAAAAAAAACCAGGTGACCGATTCAGGATCTTGAGAGTCTATTGTTTATATTAATTTTGCTTTTCAAGTTGCCCAATGACAAAAGTTTAATTCTTTTTTCTAAATAGTTCATTAGTTTTCCTAGTTTCTCATTTTTATATAGGGGGACTGTTCTTTTTCCCATTTGAATGATTTTACACTAGTATTTTTGGGAGACTTTTATAGCTTGCTGCTCGGTGTGAGTTAAGGCTAAGTATTGAAGGCCATACCTTGACATACAATGGTCTACTTTTAAAAAAAATATGTTACTTGAACTGAGAGTTTTCTCATTTGCATTCATACCACATCTTCCTATATCTATCAACTATAAAATATAAAATTGAGAAAGGAAATGAGGAATGTGTCAAAGCGACAACAATGACTTCTGCTGTCGGACATTTGTGATGAATCTAATCTTTTTGTGGATTGAATAAGTCACCTTAAAATTTCACCCCTTTTGTTGACATTATTTTCATTTTTGTCGAGCATGCATGTGACTTTTATCGCATAAACGCGAGACATAGCGAACCAACCTATGTTCCGTCATCAGCGGCTAAATTTTGATAACTTTTTTAAATTATCCTGGATTTCTACCAAACTTGAAAAGAAGCTTGTTTATGATCATAAGACAAATATTAAGAGGTAAATAAATCATGTAAAAATAAAATCCTTTTTTTTCCTCATTTTATTATACATGTTATAACGAACTTGTTTGTAGTTTTCATGCCATTTAACATTAACTTTTCACTATGACTGGGTTTCCACCAAACTTGGACAGAAGCTTGTTTATGATCATAAGATAATATCTTGAAGTAAAGTTTGTAAAATAATACTTTTATCATATATTACTTATAGCTGATCTTAGTTATTTCCAAGTTAACATTAATTTACATTCAAAGAGGTCCAATTATTAACTTGCAAGTGCACAACTCATCAACCATGTTTCTCAGCATATTTAACAAAATAGAACCAGTGAGATTGCCTGCTAAAAGTGAATTATAATTTCATTATAATTAATGACTTAACAACACAAAAATCATATTTAATTTGCTATATATTTCGTAGCTTTGCACCAATAAATAAAAAGAACATTTTAGGTTGATCACTTTCGAAGAGTATTCACTGATCTTCTAGTAGGTATTACCATAACTTTTTATCAGCTGACCATATTACAACATTGTTTTAACAGTTAGTAAATAGGTGTAAAAAATCATTTAAAAATTAGTAATTACTGTTAATAACTGGGCAGTTCTAGGAATTACTTGTATTTACTAAGTGCATCGGGAATAACATGTAATTCCTAAATTTTAGTAATTACATGTAATTCCTAATTTCACCTATTTACTGTAACATATATATGCATGTCCATCGGATAAGTGGTAAAGCATTTTATAGGAAGAGAATGGTATATAATGATTATATATTTAATGAGGATTAGAATAGGATTAAAATATTTCATTTTACACATAATTTTTATTAATCACATTAAAATTGGAAAGATTTAAACAGAATAATACAATATCTGAAATTTAAAAAAAACTGATGTCTGTGACCATGTGTATAAATATATTGATATTTATATCTCTTTGCTTCATATTAAAGAGTTATTTTGTTTTGTAGAATAATGATATAGCACAGTCCCATGGTGCCAAATTATTTATGGATTGGACAATAGATGTTAAGAAAGACAAACGGAAACCAGAAGTAAGAGTTATTTACTGCAGATACTGACTGGTATAGTGGGAAAGTTCTTGAAACAAATAAGATTTTAACTATCTTTTTATGATATTTACATTAGAGTAAGGTTTCAGAGTTAGGGCTAGGTTAGGGATTAGGTTTAAGTGTTAAAGCTGATGTCATGGTTAGTTATTGGTTAGATTTGGGTTAAAGGTAAGGGTTATAACAGTATTATTGGTTATGACAATAAGGTAAAAAGAATAACATTAATTTGTGACAACTTGTAGTTACATTCATACTCAGTTATCTTAAATCTGATGATGAACTGTTAGTTGTGAGTTCAGTGTACTGGTAACTGTCAGTTGTGGGTTCAGTATACATAACTGTCAGCTGTGGGTTCAGTGTACTGGTTATTGTCCATTGTGGGTTCAGTGTAATGGTTACTGTCAGTTGTGAGTTCAGTGTACTGGTAACTGTCAGCTATGGGTTCAGTGTACTGGTTATTGTCAGTTGTGGGTTCAGTGTAATGGTTACTGTCAGTTGTGAGTTCAGTGTACTGGTAACTGTCAGCTGTGGGTTCAGTGTACTGGTTACTGTCAGTTGTGGGTCCAGTGTAATGGTTACTGTCAGTTGTGAGTTCAGTGTAATGGTTACTGTCAGTTGTGGGTTCAGTATACATAACTGTCAGCTGTGGGTTCAGTGTACTGGTTATTGTCAGTTGTGGGTTCAGTGTAATGGTTACTGTCAGTTGTGAGTTCAGTGTACTGGTAACTGTCAGCTGTGGGTTCAGTGTACTGGTTACTGTCAGTTGTGGGTCCAGTGTAATGGTTACTGTCAGTTGTGGGTTCAGTGTGATGGTTACTGTCAGTTGTGGGTTCAGTGTAATGGTTACTGACAGTTGTGGGTTCAGTGTACTGGTAATGGTCATTTGTGAGTTCAATGTACTGGTAACTGTCAGTTGTAGGTTCAGTGTAATGGTTACTGTCAGTTGTGGGTTCAGTGTACTGGTTACTGTCAGTTGTGGGTTCAGTGTACTGGTAACTGTCAGCTGTGGTTTCAGTGTAATGGTTACTGTCAGTTGTGGGTTCAGTTGAATGTCACTGTCAGTTGTGGGTTCAGTGTAATGGTTACTGTCAGTTGTGGGTTCAGTGTGATGGTTACTGTCAGTTGTGTGTTCAGTGTAATGGTTGCTGTCAGTTGTGGGTTCAGTGTACTGGTAATGGTCAGTTTTGAGTTCAGTGTACTGGTAACTGTTAGCTGTGGATATAATGTAGTGGTAACTGTCAGTTGTGAGTTCAGTGTACTGGTAACTGTCAGTTCTGGGTACAGTATACTGGTAACTGTCAGTTGTGGGTTCAGTATACTGGTAACTGTCAGTTGTGGAAATAATGTATTGGTAACTGACAGTTGTGGAAATAATGTATTGGTAACTACCAGTTGTGTGTATTGTTTACTTAACTGTCAATTTTGGGTTCAGTATACTGGTAACTGTCTATTGTGGGTTCAGTGTACTAGTAACTGTCAGTTGTGGGTTCAGTTTACTGGTAACTGTCTGTTGTGTGAGTTCATCATAATCTGTAGCACTGTTTTGTCTCTTAATTGATGAATTATTTTGAGTTCTTTCTTTAGATCATATATACAAAACTTTTTTGATCAGAAGAATAGTACTAATATACTTATCTTGTTCTTTGATACCAAATGTTATAAGAGCATTGATCATAGGGTCCATTCTTAATATCAGTGGGCCCTCAAGAAAATGTACATGTGTTAAATCTGATTCTCAATATAACTATTTAGGTTCTTAAATTAATCAAGTCAGGTAAAGGTAAGATGTTCAGACAAACACAATTTATGTTTTAAAGTTGCCTTTTTGTTAATTTGTTAACTTATTGTTGTCAGTTGATGAAAGAATCGTTCATTTTACTGTATTGACCATACATGTGTAATCCAATTTTCTTGCAACTTGTCAGTTCAATTATTTTTTTTAATTTCATTTAGTAATGTTCTTAAATGTTGAAATTAGTATATTGCATTGATGAAACAACTCTCTATTAGTGACATTTAACATATTGCAACACCAGATAGGTTGCTCTGAATAAAATTAAAAATATGATTGAACACATTTAAGAAATTTGGTTAACACATGTTTAGTAAATGTTGTAATATAAGAATTGTATTTGTTCTCCTGAAAAGAGTTTTTCTCTATCTTGAGCAACAACCATGAATAATAATTTCTCTTTTCATTCAGTTTTTAATTCTTCAACATTTCTATACCATTTGTTAAATAATTTTTATAAATTTTGTTAAACCCTCTAGATCTGGTTTTAGAAATCAATTGTATTTATGATTGCCTTTGACAACATTTTGTTGATAAATATCAGTTGAAATTAATGTATTAATTTGATAAGTACCTTGCAAGAAAATTACTTTTGTCAACAAATGGGAGACAACTCATGTTAGATGCTGAGAGGGAGTAAAACAAAAGGAAAACAATGTAGACATATATGTATATGTTACAAGTTTTGAATTTTAATATATTTGTTTATATACATGTAGTACAGTGTTCGAATTATGAAAGATATATTGAAGTAATTTACAAAGTCAAATTTTACTCACCCCTCAAACCTATAATTCTTTCTACCACTGGTCTATAATTGTTCTTTGTTCATTCAGCTGCATAGTTTTTATTTTAATATTTCTGAACATAGGAATAATGTTTCATGTTTCTTGCAGTTTGTTTATCTTGTTAAATAGCATTGATCTTGCTATCTGCAGATGAACAATAAAACTCTTAATATTTGATACTGTTTATGGCAGCAAGTTTTTAGAACAAATAATTTGTATATCAAAACTCCACTTGAAACTTGTTTGCTTTAGTACTTCTGTTTATCCCCAATTAATGTAGTTTTTTGTGATTTTAGTAAGATATTTATATAGTGAAACCTGTTTAAAACGAACCTCTCAGGGACTTAAGATTGTGTACAGTATTTGCTGATGTTAGGTTTTATCAGGTTCAAGACTCATTTGATATGACAGTGCTTAAGAACATGTTTGGTTTAGACAGGTTTTCGATTTATGTAGGATTCGGTTAAGTCAGGTTTCACTGTACTGTATACTGGTATGTTAACATTATAAGCAATTTAAAAATTGCCAGAAATATTTAATTCACACATTATTTAAAAATTATTTTGTCTAGACGTTAACTATTTTTAACTTTTTATAGTTTCTAGATGAAGTAGCAGAAATACAAACCAAAGCTGCTGAAGAAGAAAAGAAACGAATCGAGGCGGAGCTAGCTGCTAAACAAAAGAAGACTTTCTTTAGAAAAAAACAAGTTGAAGTCTCTTAATAACGTATCAAGTTATTTGTGTGTAATTATTATTTCATGTGTACTGAACTGAACATCTAAAGTTCCATGCAAGATGTGTGCTGCAAAAACGTTACAAAACTTTTCTCAGACCTGACTGTTTGATATTCTTTATTTTTAAAGAAAACAGAACATTTCTAGGAAAAAGATATTTTTGTTGACCATCAGTACATCAGATCTTTTAAAAATGTACATATTGTTTTATTAATTTTTTTTAAATATGTCATATAATCTGTAAAAATCCCTAATGCCTGAAAAAAAAATATTATGTTTTTTACATTCATGCAAGATTGTGATAAAATTAAAGTGTATAAATAAGTTTTGTTCTCGCCTGTCAAATTGAAGGACATAGTGATCCTAGCTTCTATCATTGGCGGCATCAACAATTTGAAACTGTTTTTCTTTCATTTTAAATTATTTTACTGGTAAATGAACTTATTTTTACAGTTGACAATTAAGTACAGTCTAAGTTTATTGTTTGTTTCATTTCAATTACTTTGTCAAACTTTCATTATTATGAAACTTTGACAGGAGCTTAAGCTTGTTTATGATTAAGAGGTAACGTCTGAACTAAACTTTTGAAAATATATTGATTTTTTATTTTACTTCTTGGACCAAAGCTTGTCTTTTAGATCAACAAATAGCATTTAAAGAGAAAAAGGATGATATTTTTAAATCCTGTATATTTAGACGAGACACAGGGTTCAAATTGTTAATCTGTAGCCTCATTTAAATGCAAACTTGCTGAATTTATTTTGCTATGAAATAGTTTAGGTTTGACTTTTACAATCATTTGATGGTATGAAATACCCACATTTATACCATACACCATACACTCACTGTTCCCCTTTTCCATTCAAGTCATACACAACTTGTACCATTAAGAATAACTCCAAGTGAGGTAAACTATAAATTTTAAAACATTATCTTTTAACCTACTAAAATTTGAAACATTTGTCTTGCACCATTTACGTTTTCCAATGCACATTTGAATTGAAAGTTTCCACCACTACAAGTCTGTACTCATATTTGCCAGATCTTATTTAGAAACATATAAAAATGGAGAAAAAATGTGCAAAGTAATTGATTATGTCAAAAGGCTCTACCAGTCTCCTGTATTGTACCTTGCATTTTCAAGGTGTCATTTTAGGACCTCACATAGGGATAGTGATCCGGCGGTGGCAATAGCATTTGCTAACTTCTTAAAAGCTCTATATTTTATGAAGAAGAGGACCTGGATGCTTCATACTATATAGATGCCTAATGTTACAAAGTTTCCGTCTCATATGTCCATTGACCTTCACCTCATTTTCATGGTTCATTTCTCAGTGTTAATTTTTTGTGTTTTGGTCCGTTTTCTTAACTATAAGAAATAGATCAACTGTATTCGTTGTATGGAAGGATTTTAAGGTGAATATAGATATAGGAAGATGTGGTGTGAGTGCCAATGAGACAACTCTCCATCCAAAATATATGTCTGTCTGGTAGGTATCATTTGACCTTGACCTCATTTTCATGGTTCACTGGTCAATGGTAAGTTGACATGGTTAAGTTTGGTTAAGTTTGTTTCTTAGATACTATAATAGGTCAACTATATTAAATGCATAGATTGATTGGAAGGTGTACATTTACAAAAGAAGCAGGGTATAGTTACCAATGAGACAACTCTCAACAAGAGACCAAATGACACAGGAATTAACAACTACAGGTCACCATACTGCCTCCAACAATGAACAAAGTCTATACCTCATATAGTAATCTATAAAAGGCCCCAAATGACAAATGTAAAACAATTCAAACAAGAAAACTTAGAGCCTAATTTATGAATGTTTGAAAAACAATTATGTCACACATAAAAAAACGACAACCACTGAATTACAGGTTCCTGACTTGGGACCGGCACATACATACAGAATATGGCAATGTTAAACATGTTAGCGGGATCCCAACCCTCCCCTAACCTGTGACAGTAGTGCAACATGACAACATAAAAATCAGTTGGAAAAGGCTTAACTCATCAGATGGATACAAATAGAAATATTACACAGAGTTGACATGGCAGGGTACTTGTATGCCTATCTGGCGTGGTTCATCTGCCTCATTTTCAATTCCATTGGTCAATGAAGTTTCCATTATGCCCCATTTATAAGCAATATCTTTTCTGGTCTGTGCGTCCGTCCATCTGTTCGTTCGTCTGTCCGTCCGTCCGTTCGTCCCGTTTCCGGTTAAAGTTTTTGGTGGAGGTATGTTTTGATGAAGTTGAAGTCCGATCAACTTGAAACTTAGTAAACATGTTCCCTATGATATAATCTTTCTAATTTTAATACCAAATTAGAGATTTTATCCCATTTACACGGTCCACTGAACATAGAAAAGAATGATGCGGATGGGGCATTCGTGTACTTGGGACACATTCTTTTTGGTTAATACTGTTGTTTCTTAGAAACTATAATTAAAAGGTCAACTATGTTTGGTTTATTACATGATTGTAAGGTGTACATGTATCTCTCGTTTGGTTTATCTCACCGTGACTTCATTTTCTTGGATCATGTTAAGTTTATGTGTAAGTTGTAGCAAAGCTTTATGTAGAGAACTATCAACAAAATCAATGGTTAGTAAAGAAGGCGAGACATTTCAGTGTGTGCACTCTTGTTTGTCGAGCCTGCGACTTTTGTCACGGACATAGGGATAGTGATATGGAGGCGGCGATGTTAGATAACTTCTTAAAAGCTTTATATGTTAGAATGTGGAAGACCTGGATGCTTCATAATTTGAATATAGATTCCTCATGTTACGAATTTTCCGTCTGTCACATGTCCATTGTCCTTGGTCTCATTTTCATGGTTCAGTGACTATTCGAAAAAAAAAATTGTAATGTAAATTTCTCTCTTATTAGGATTACTCATGATAATAATAGGATAACTTTTGGTATGTGCGTACCTTGCAAGGTCCTCGTGCCTGTCAGACAGTTTTCACTTTACCTCGACCTCATTTCATGGATCAGTGAACAACGTTAAGTTTTGGTGGTTAGGTCCATATCTCAGATACTATAAGCAATAGGTCTGGTATATTCAGTGTATGGAAGGACTGTAAGGTGTACATGTCCAACTGGCAGGTGTCATCTGACCTTGACCTCATTCAGTGGTTATATTTTAAGTTTTTGTGTTTTTGTCTGTGTTTCTTATACTGTATGCAATAGGTCAACTATATTTAGAGTATTGAAATATTTTATGATGTACATGACAGTCTTGAAGGTTTTATTTTACCTTGACCTCATTTTCACGGTTCATTGCAAAGTGTTACGTTTTTTTCTTTTGGTCTGCATTTCTTAAACTATAAGCAATAGGTCAAATATATTTGTTGTATAAAAGAATTGTAAGCTGTACATGTCTTTCTGGTATGGTTATTATATATCTTGAAGTTAGAATATATAGTAAAACGACTTGCCATAAACAGCCTTACTTACATATCAACCCGGCTCCCAATATTCTTTATGTGACTGTCAAAATTCAGGAGCCTCTTATTCAGTGAGTAATTGTGGTTGGTTATCTGTCAAAATTGTTTTTCGTTCATTGTTTCTCATAACTTAGGGTTGATTTTCCTTTAAAGCTTTTAAATTGTTTCAAATTTTTCATGTCAGGCATATATTTATGGTACGAATTTTGCTCATTGTTGAAGACAACATTCGCATCATTTAGACAGATGGTTAAATGTCTTACCGTATTGAAAATCAACAAACTTCACCTTATTTTTTTTTATCGAAGTCCTTCAAAGAAGAATATATTAATGTTGAAATAGTATATGATTCTTCCCCTTCATTAGAAATTCTCTCGTGAACAATCACGCAAGGACTGAAAAAAGTATAAAGAAATAACCTATAACATTGCCTTTTCCAATTGAATTTATTACTCAGATTAAACGACATTACGTTTAACTGTGACGGAAAACAGCACGCTGCAATTTAAATATCAAGACGTAGTTTCACTGGTCTTTGGAACTGGTTTCAGAATGATTGCCATCACTTTAGAATCATCAGGATTAGTGACATTCAAATTGAGTGCTAGATTGTTACCACGGGAACAGACAAATGTTGGAACTTGTTCCACTTGAATGACTTTTTCATCTTCGTCATAGACTATGACGCTTGCCTGGACCCTTGCTTCGCCGTTGACGGTAGCTGAATCGTGACAGAATATCTGCAGCGTCCAACTATCTCCGTTCTTTCTGTATGTTATTTTCCATTCGCCTTCTCGTTTGTGTGTAGGTACAGGCCCTGCATACGTTTTAACGTCAACCTGGATTCCAAAACGAAGTGTATTTTGCATTCGAACGGTGTCCACAACTAAGTCTAAGTAATTACGAGGCAGGTAAAAAGGTTCGTTAAACATAACATCTAGTTCTCCTTGTGATGGACATAGTGATCTAAATCTGTATGCCTTACAAACAAGACTATTCAATACATCCTTACATTCTTCCTGTTCAACGATATCTGAGCTTTCAATCTGATACAACTGATTAACTGTCATTTGTGGAAATCTAATCAAAGGGAATAATTTACTCGCATTTTCTCGTAGATCAGACCTATGGCTCTCATGAAATAGCCATTGAAGAAGAGATTCGTATAAGAGGTATTCATTTTGAAGAACCAAATCTTCGTTTCTTAATAGATCAGACACAAAATCGAAATCCATTCCAGGCCATTCTTTTAATTTAAGTAAAGGGCCTGTATTCCATGCTATAGTCTCAGCACACTGTTGTATCAATTCTGTAAGTCCCAAAGCTTTAGACCAAGCATACCATGACAAAGCATTTTTGACTTTCGGTGATTTGGCTTTGTCAATCATGTACTTTGTACATAGATTTTTAAGTGATGTTACACAGTATTTATCTGCCAAACAAAGAATACCAACAGACGACTCCACAGTGACAGATATATCGGCGGTATAAAAATAACGTAAAAATTTATCAAATACGGCTCTGCATTCTGGAGTCTCACTCAGTGTTAGTTCTGTTTGATTGTCCTTTGACCAGTTATCATCGTAAAGCATTGCACGGAACACGTCACTATCTTTGGCCAGCACAAACTTATGAGCGGAGTAGGAATCGTCACCTATGTTCAATGTTATATCACGGAGATCTATTTGACCATAAAATTTAGAAATGTTTTCTATGAAACTTCGTTCATCTTTTAAATTTGTTTCATGCTCATCATCATTCTCTTGCTCATGTTCATCCATTCTCTAGAAGTAAAAACGGAAACATAGATAATATTATGTTAATAGAAAAACATAAGTATATATTAATAACTAGAGGCTCTAAAGAGCCTGTGTCGCTCACCTTGGTCTATGTGAATATTAAACAAAGGAAGCAGGTGGATTCATGACAAAATTGTGTTTTGGTGATGGTGATGTGTTTGTACGTCTTACTTTACTGAACATTCTTGCTGCTTACAGTTATTTCTATCTATAATGAACTTGGTCCAGTAGTTTCAGTGGAAAATGTTAGTAAATTTACAAATTTTATAAAAATTGTTAAAAATTGACAATAAAGGACAATAACTCCTTAGGGGTCAATTGACCATTTCAGTCATGTTGACTTATTTGTAAATCTTACTTTGCTGTACATTATTGCTGTTTAAAGTTTATCTCTATCTATAACTAGAGGCTCTAAAGAGTCTGTGTCGCTCACCTTGGTATATGTGAATATTAAACAAAAGAAACAGGTGGATTCATGACAAAATTGTGTTTTGGTGATGGTGATGTGTTTGTACATCTTACTTTACTGAACATTCTTGCTGCTTACAATTATCTCTATCTATAATGAACTTGGCCCAATGAAAATTGTTAAAAATTTACTATAAAGGACATTAACTCCTTAGGGGGTCAATTGACCATTTCAGTCATGTTGACTTATTTGTAAATCTTACTTTGCTGAACATTATTACTTTTTACAGGTTATCTCTATCTATAATAGTATTCACGATAATAACCAAAAACAGCAAAATTTTCTTAAATTACAAATTTAGGGGCAGCAACCCAACAACGGGTTGTCCGATTCATCTGAAAATTTAAGGCCAGATAGATCTTGACCTAATAAACAATTTTACCCTCGTTAGATTTGCTCTAAATGCTTTGGTTTTTGAGTTATAAGCCAAAAACTGCATTTTACCCCTATGTTCTATTTTTAGCTGTGGCGGCCATCTTGGTTAAATGGCCTGATCATCGGACACATTTTTCAAACTAGATTCCCTAATGATGATTGTGGACAAGTTTGGATTAATTTGGCCCAGTAGTTTCAGAGGAGAAGATTTTTGTAAAAGCTAACGACGGACGACGGACGACGACGACGACGACGACGACGACGACGACGGACGACGGACGACGGACGCCAAGTGATGAGAAAAGCTCACTTGGCCCTTTGGGCCAGGTGAGCTAAAAACATATAAATGAGTAGTAATCTAAAAAAAAAATATGTTTAACCAAGCCAGAGGCTTCCAGGAGCCTGGTGTCGCTGGACTACACACATTAAATTGAACCACCATCATTTCAAAATCGATTCGTTAGATAGCCACGACTATTTTCCAGTTGTCGTAGCTACACGGAAAACATGGACGACTACTTTATATGTATATTTCCGGTATAAATAAACTTCATATGAAATAGAAAATACTAACACGAGTTTGCAAAGTAACATACGAGAACTTATCGTTTGGGAAACCTAAAAAAAAAAAAAAAAGTAAAAACATAGTAAATTGAAAAGTTTGTAATGTCAAGAATCAGCACATCAAATAAAACACAAACACTACTTACTGCTGTATAGTTCGTTCCTTAGTAGTCATTGTGTGAATAAAAGAAGTCATTAAAATGCTAACAATCAGTAGTATATAATACTTTACAAGACCATTGGAGTGTAGAAGGTTAAACACCTCAAGTCAAACAATGCATATCTTTTATGGAGAAGTACTAACGCCAGTTTTCCCTGAATCTATTTCGTTACAGAGTCATACAAGTAATCAAAAAATAATAAAAACCCACTGGAATATGAATTAAAAGAGTCCTGTTAAAATACATAAATATATATATGATATATTACAACCCCGCCCCCCCCCCCCCCCCCAATATATATATGATATATTACAACCCCCCCCCCCCCCCGCCTTATATATGTACATTGTCGGAAAATAAAAAAATCTATCTAGATTGTTTTTTTTTGTTTTATATTGTGTATAGACTTTGTATGTAGTGTGTGTTTATGTATCACAAGTAAGCGGAACTAATAAAATGTAAAATAAAATATATTCCAAATAAAACAATAAAGGACAAAGTCTATACAAATTTATTCCAGTACAAGATAGATTTTGGAATCATATACTATTTAATATAATTATATATAACAAGAATGTGTCCTAATACACGGATGCCCCATCCGCACTATCATTTAATATGTTCACGTGCATATGGGGGAATCTCTAATTTGGCATTAAAATTAGAAAGATCATATAATAGGGAACATGTATACTAAGTTTCAAGTTGAATGGACTTCAACTTTATCAAAAACTACCTTGACCAAAACTTTAACCTGAAGCGGGACAGACGGACGAACGGAGGGACGAACGAACGGACGGACGAACGGACGGTACCACGGCCCAGAAAACATAATGACCATAAATGGGACATAATAAAAATTCATTGATCAATCATTATTACAGCGAGTGCACGGTGAGTCAGGGAAGACTATCAAACTCCCTTCTAAAACATTTTTAAAGATCTATGAATACATAATATGTAACCATCGGTAAACCTTTGACGGTTCATTTCTTTAAATAATTATTTCCAATTGTATATCACATCAATAAGTTAAAAGTAAAATAATTAAACCAAAAAGTATTAGTGATATTAAATCAAATTCTCACGAAGCTTCATGTGACTCATAGTACTGTGAATTTCAGCAAAGAGTGGTGGAAAAAAAACTATTTGAAAATGGCCCAGGTGTGAAAGAATTAAAGAGTTGTTTATATTTAACCTACAATTATACGTGGGAAGAAAGATTATCGCTAGTTTGTGCATTTTTCCTTTGATTTTTTTGGTGATAATTTTTCATATCATGCTACTCGCTTGAGATGAAAAATATCGCTAGAAACTAAGGAGACATGTGGCGTTGCTAATGAAATTGACATGGAATTGACAACGTCGTCATAGGTAAAATAGCGATAAACAGATTATCATTGGTCATCTCAACTCGATTGCTTTTCTCGCTTTCGCCGTACCGGTTCAAGCGAGAAAATCAATCTCGCTGAGATGATCAACGATAATCTATAAATATTAAAAAATCAACAAATCAACAAAAATATAAGGCTCAAATTACACCATCAAGAGACATCAAAGCAAATAACAATTTACCCATTCAACAACATCATGCCATTTACATAAAACAAAAAGGAGTCTGTTTTCTCATTGACTAAAAGCTTAGGAAACCATGTTTGATAAAGCATTTTATTCACGAGATTTGGAACAGCGTCTGTTTACCTAAAACTAGATTTTCAAGACAACGTCAAACAACTTATAAAAATTGTAAACTGCGAAGGTAATACATTTGTTAATCAGTGGCAGATCAAGAAATTTTCATAAGTGGGGGCCCACTGACTATCTAAGAAGCGGCCCGCTCCGGTCATGCTTCCGTGATTCTCTATATAATCAACCAAATTTTCCCCAGAAAAGTGGAGGCCCCTCTAAATCCGTCTCGAATATCTCTATACCGTTGTACTTTGTTTTATGAGAATAAAGATATATATAGCTGAGGATATATTTAGCATAAAAACAGAGGGTAGTTTTAAAGCGTCTTGAGCAAATACCAGTAAACTGTAGACAAATCTTTATTAAATAATAAAAAAGACATTGTAACTCAATTAATTTGAAAAAGAGGAATATAACATCGAACCGACCAATAAAGGAGACATTTTATAGTTAATACTAGTAGATGCGATAATAACATCGAACCGACCAATAAAGGAGACATTTTATAGTTAATACTAGTAGCGGCGATAATAATATCGAACCGACCAATAAAGGAGACATTTTACAGGTAATACTAGTAGCGGCGATAATAACATCGAACCGACCAATAAAGGAGACTTTTTACAGTTAATACTAGTAGCGGCGTTAATAACATCGAACCGACCAATAAAGGAGACGTTTTACAGTTAATACTAGTAGCGGCGAATAAAGGAGACATTTTACAGTTAATACTAGTACTTAGCGGCGAATAAAGGAGAAATTTTACAGTTAATACTAGTAGCGGCGATAAGCTAAATTTTCGGGATGCGTAAAACCGAGAATTGTTGATCACGGTGTTTGAAATCAGCCATTCAATCAACAACTCGCATAAACTAATCACGTACTGACGCTGTTAATGAGTGCAAGTCGAGTGCTTCAATATAAAAGAGGGGACATTATCACCCTTCAAAATATAATGTAGATAGATATAAGAAGATGTGGTATGAGTGCCAATGTATACAACTCTCCATCCAAGTCAAAGTACGGTCTTCAACACGGAGCTTACTAGTAATTTGGATCACACCGAACAGCAAACTATAATGGACCCCACAAATGACCAGTTTAGAACCATTCAAAAGTTCATATATATTTCACAAATTGTCCGCAAGGACGCTATTGATTATAATTTCACAGGAAAAACGCTCTTGTAAAAAGTATTATAGTGAAATCAGATTTAAATGCTGAAAAGTTATCATAAAAATAGTTGGTAACAGAAATTTTATGGAAAATAGGTACTATGCAAACACATTCCTAACGTCTATCTATTTTTCTACTCCCAGTATATTTCTCATAAAACATTACAATGTAACCAGGTGTCCCATGCATCAGAGATAAATGGAGAAGTATAAATTTTAATTTTATCTAAATTAGCATCTACATTTTTGACTGCGAGTCGGAGTTTTTCAATACATATGGGATTCAAAATCACAACCTCAGTGTTTAAAATATCTATTGTTACAGGACTACTTAAACCACTTGGCTGCAGAAGCCCCCATGTAACTGATATAGGACTACTTAAACCACTCGGCTGCCGCAGCCCCGTGTAACTGTTACAGGACTACTTAAACAACTCGGCTGCCGCAGCCCCCGTGTAACTGTTACAGGACTACTTAAACCACTCGACTGCCGCAGCCCCAGTGTAACTGTTACAGGACTACTTAAACCAATCGTCTGCCGCAGCCCCCGTGTAACTGTTACTGGCCTACTTAAACCACTCGGCTGCCGCAGCCCCCGTGTAACTGTTACAGGCCTACTTAAACCACTCTGCTGCCGCAGCCCCCATGTAACTATTACAGAACTACTTTAACCACTCAGCTGCCGCAGCCCCCGTGTAACTGTTACAGGACTACTTTAACCACTCGGCTGCAGCAGCCCCTGTGTAACTGTTACAGGACTACTTAAACCACTCGGCTGCCGCAGCCTCCGTGTAACTGTTACAGGCCTACTTAAACCACTCGGCTCCCGCAGCCCTCGTGTAACTATTACAGGACTACTCTAACCACTCGGCCGCAGCCCCGGTGTAACTGTCACAGGACTACTTAAACCACTCGGCTGCCGCAGCCCCCGTGTAACTGTAACAGGACTACTTAAACCACTCGGCTGCCGCAGCCCCCTTGTAACTGTTACAGGACTACTTAAACCACTCGGCTGCCGCAGCCCCCTTGTAACTGTTACAGGACTACTTAAACCACTCGGCTGCCGCAGCCCCCGTGTAACTGTTACAGGACTACTTTAACCACGTAAGTGTTCATAAGAACAATCGATTTCGAAACAATAAGATAATATATACTAGGGAGACAGGACAGACATGCATCTGCGACTCTTTTTGGTCCTAGGCTACTTTGACCTCATTACAGTAAAACTTAACTCACCAGCTTGGGCTTTTTTTTTTTTTTTTAAGAAATGGCTCATTTTCAATCTAAACAATAAATATGTGTTAACTCAGAATATTGCTGTAGTATTTAAAATTTGTCCATTAGATCAAATCAGGTTTAAATATCCTAACAAGGTAAATAAAAGTAAGGTAAGGGTGTGAATTAATTGACCGTAACAGCAATTGGTCAGATAATAAATAATCTTAACAACATAATTTAAATAAGAATGGAGACCATCTTTGTCAAAAGACTTTCATTTGTATTTGATATAATTGTTCTGCTAAGGAGTGTCTGCTTTGATCTTTCGTGTCCTCGATCTGTATTGTTTGTATATATGTGTATATATGACTCTGGTTGAATTGAAGAATACACATTGACTAGAGACCTAATGGCATACTTTCTTTTATGTATCGACAAATCCGGTCTGTATAATAAGAAGCATATTATAAGAAATAAAAACTCAGTATCAACCCAGGAATTTGGATTTTTTATTTTTGAAAGATTTCGATTGAACTGTAACCGGGCTGCCTGAGAACTGTTTTTTTTTCTAGACCTGCGACAACAGTTCGAACAGTTTCCCTTACTTTTTTTTAAGTTTAATTTGGTGCCATCTGTAGAGACGAATTAGATAACATTTCAAAATCCAGGAAAGTTTTTAATTTTATTTATAAATAAGCCTAAAATTCATTCCGTTTTTATTTTTCTAGGTTGATCCATGCATTAAAGCTTCTCAAGTTGATCAGGTTTGTCTTACCCCAAAATATTTAATAAAATGTAAACGCGGACATATTCGTCATTAGATTAAAATCAACATTAAAAAATGTGTATGTAGCCTATACACCTACACAGACCATAAATAGTAACATTAAATGTCACAATCATGCTAATTACCAAACCATGAATTCACAAGTTAAAGGTCACGAAACCTCTGACAGACGGGCATATACATCTAACTATAATTTTATTATGTTTATAGACCAAATATTTACATATCTACTATAGTAACCGAAAAACCACGCAACGCCTTAAAAAAAAGAGCATTTAACAGTGATGTAGCAAGCAAGTATGTGAAAAAAATCAGCGAAAAAATATTTTGTCAGATAGATAGTCCGACAGAACTGGGACCATATGTGATATGTACGCTCAGTATGGACGTTATATTAAGACCCGGATAGGACAGACATAAAATTGGCGATATAATAGCCCCCCCCCCCCCCCGTATGGTCGATATGAATATTTTTCTAAATAATAAGACCAAAACAATTAAAGTGACTTAAACCAAAGGCATTTGTTGGTGTCCCTTACCTTGTTCTTAACTTCCATGGAGGGTATTACTCCATCAGACCCTAAACCGATCCCCCCCCCCCCCCTTCCTTATACTGTTATATATATAATATATATAACTCAATATCATTTGTTTTAAAACCTGATTTTATTTTTTTATACACGTCTTCTATCCATTTTGTTTTAAATCTGCCACGAATCCCCCGTATGGTCGATATGAATATTTTTCTAAATAATAAGACCAAAACAATTAAAGTGACTTAAACCAAAGGCATTTGTTGGTGTCCCTTACCTTGTTCTTAACTTCCATGGAGGGTATTACTCCATCAGACCCTAAACCGATCCCCGATTTAGTGTTGTTTCCATCCATACTATTCATTCCAAATGAATTCCAACAATATCAATAATCCTTTATACAGCTGTCACTATATCAAATGTGCAGTCAAATAGTTAAAAACTTCAACGTAGTAATTGACCCTATTCATAGATCTAGATTAAATGAACTTGTATGAATCACGTGTGTGTCATGTGTTTTATAGTTACCTGTATTTTTAACAAAACAAATATACTAACTTGTAATTATCAATATTTACAAAACTCTATGTATGAAACGCCAAATTAACTATAAACCACCGTTTCAAATGCCGCGGTGCTGCTACATTTGATATATCACAAATCTTTAAGATATGGTTGAATTCTGTGGAATAATCACTAAATGTCTTCTTTTAATGAGTATTATAAAAAATGGTGATTAAAACTATTTGTAGTCGAACAAATAAGGTTGAAGCTGCTTTCTTTTAAACGATAGGCTCCGAAGAGTCTGAATCGCTCAGCAGGTGAAATATCTGCCATGTTATATACATTTTCACCAGTTTGTAAGATAAATTGTAATTTTATTTATAATTTAGGGGTATTATTGTAAGTCTAGTATTATCGGACTAACACCAAGTTGTTAAATTCTTTATCGAACAAAAAATAATGTTGGTTATAGCAATACAGGCGACACAAATCAAATATAAGAAAAACTCAACACTAATAATATACATGTAAAAAACTTGTTATTGGTCTCCTTTCCCCAGTTCCAATGACTCACTTGTAAAGAAACAAGAGTGCACAGGCTGAAATGTATCACCTCGTCTACTATAACCATTGATTTAATTTTGATAGTCCCTAAGTACAAAGCTTTACTACAAGTTTAACAAGTACACATAAAATGGAAATGAGGTCAAGGACAGATAAGCCAGACGAGATTACAATCTTTCAAATATATAGCCCTTGATTGGATAAATAAGTATTCTTATTCTTATTCTCCTATAGTTGACATATAAGTTATGGTTTCTAATAAACATACCAAGAAAACTAAGCATTGACTAATGAACCATGAAAATGAGGTCAAGGTCAGATGAACGATGCCAATAAGACATACACCTTACAAGCAATCAATGCATTAACTGTAGTTTAAAGCCTATACCTAGTAAAATCTACGAAACAAACTAAACCATGAAAACTTACCATTCACCAATGAACAACGAAGATGAGGTCAAGGTCAGATGATACCTGCCAGACAAACATATATACCTTACCATCCATCCATACAATGAATATAGTTGACTTTTTAGCTATAGTTTAAGAAAAAAATCTTAATTAAACAATGCGAGTTAAAAAAAATAACAAAAAAAAAACACACACACACGTTATTTCAAGAGTCAAGAAATGGACGAATTCAACTTCTCTAGCTGAAACAAATCAATAACTCTCATACTTGTAATATTGTCTGTAAAGTGATACCAGCATATACAATTTAAAATATCATTTAACTGAAATTCAAGAAGGTTCAATCTTCATTTAAATTTAGAGTCAGTATAATATTATGTGAATTTTCGAGGTTGTGCTTTAAGAAAATTATTTATGTTTTTCCTATATTTTCACTGAAAAGTGATGTACAGACTGCGCAAAACACACACGAGTCTCGGTATCATCTCTAAAATATGCCGAGGTCTTTGTCTCTAACCCTCGTTTCTCCTTTTGCATTAATGACGAATTATTTGATACTTAATATCCATTTTACACTTAAAGTTATAATTTATTAAACTGTATCTGTGTATTCTGTATGCTTAAACCATTGACAATTGTGTATGCTAAGGAACTTACTTTTACTTTGTTTGTATCATCCTGTCTGTTTAGAAGACAACAAAAATCAATACTGTGACAATTACCTGGTGTAGTTCAGCTATAATCACCCGATGATTTGTAAAATGACAAAGAAAAACAAAGAAAATACCAACGTAACATCAAATTACAACAGTTTAAAGTTATTATTTAACAGGACATAATATTTTGATCAAGGATATATATATATATTGTATAATGCCCAACTTCATACAATGTCCAACATCGAGGACATGTTCAAAATGTATAAGTTTTATCAAATTTGTATAGTCATTCGGATAGAAAAATGGTAATAATTTTATTTCGAATCATGACAAATCATGTGCATTCATATAGCAATTTAAAAAAAAACAAAGATAAAAATAACAATGATAACATTTTATCAGACGACAATACGAATACTAAAAATTCAGGCTGCCTGAAAAAAGTCTATTCAGTCACGGAACCGCGACTTCTAACCTTAGTTATCACGACTCTTTTATAAAAGAGCTAATATTTTTAACAAGTTCCATGACCTTTTTCTACTTTTTGTTCTTGGATTTGAGAAAGAAGGTTACGATAATAAAAGGATAACGAGAAGGTAACAAAAATAAAATAGACTTTTGTTCATTTTACATTCAAGGGGAGGAATTTTTCATCCTCCACCAAGTAGCACAGTTTATATATTCTATCCTTTCTAGAAATTTCAGAATAGTAGCCTTTTCTAAATTATGCCACGGTCACTAATTCTCAGCTTAGTGCCGCATTTTCTTATAGATCCTTCGAAGCTAAGTTTTTAAAGTAATTTTTCATAACAGATTTGGTCTCAGTGTAAAGTGTTTCTCTATGTTCTAACAATACGACCACACTTTTTTTGTCGCATTACACTTAAAACAAATTATAAATCAATGTCATCTTATTTGTTCTTAATTTCTATCGGTTGGTTGTCATTTTAACACTTAGTCCAAATCAGCAAAACATGTAAAACTAGACTATAAATACAAAATTTGGAAATTACTTGGCGCTCCAGTAATCATAAATCTGATATAGTAGAAAAAAATATAAAGAAAAAGTATTGATTTGATTTTGGTATTTTAATTGCTTCATAAATATGTATTTGAAATAAAGTTTATTACCATTTCCCATTTGAACGTCTACTGACTTACACCGAATGAATGAAATATTATATAAAATATAGACATGAGAAACAAACTGTAATAAAATCCTGGAAGCGTTTGATAAGAAGCTCAAAAGAATTTGTGAGTATAAATGATTGTATTCAAGTGATTAAATAATATAAGTTTGGAAAACTTTAAAATCTATGATGTATCGAGCAGACTTTCGCTTCTCGTGTGGAGAAAACCACAAACATCTACTGAACAAATGTCTGTAACCATGAGTATCATTCAAAGTGATTGCAATACAAAATAAATGGCGAAATTTTAATGCTGCTTATGAAGATATCAGACCAGACAGTCTTGACAAGCCTTGCTACCACAATGACATAAAGTTTTTCTATAAATTGTCTCATACTCTTGAGAGAGCAAAGCACTCAAAAAGGGGGAGGGGGGCCCGGTGCTTTGATATCTGTTTGGTAAGAAGCTTCGTCCACGAGGATATAACCAGCCCAGTAGTCAACACTTCGGTGTTGACATGAATATCAAATTCAAATTCTTTATTACCTTGAACTTTACAGTTCATCGGTGTAAATACAAATTTTCATAGTAAACAAGTAAACAGACAGAGAATGTTCATGTAATATTGTCTCTGATTTTAAATGCATTAAAAATATATTTTCCTAAATTGGTTAACTGTTTGATATTCTTTAAACTTAAAAGTTCAATAAATTTAAACACACTTGGTCTAGACCAGTAGTATTTCTTTATAAATTTTACTCTAAGTTCCTTATATTTCGGACACACTAAGATGAAATGGAATTCGTCTTCAATACACTGACGGCAAATTGAACAAATACGACGTGACAGCTCAATGTTTTGGTAGCGTCCAGTTTCCACTGCTAAAGAATGAGAAGAAAGTCTTATTTTTGAAAGACCTCTTCGGTACACAATAGGAATATATTTTGTCAAATAAAACTGTAAATCAAAACTGTTGATAATGTATTTATAGATACGGCACTTGCTACTGTTATCAAGTAACGAATACATTTCCTGTTTTTTAATATCTAAAAGTCGTTGTTTAATAAGAGGGAAGTCAATCTCAAATACGAGGTCTGATTGTTTAATCCACATATCTCCAAGTCCAATGTTGTTAAGTTCATCTCTGATTAACTTTGCCCAATTTACAGACTTTGATCGTTTTCTGTCAATATCGATACACATTTCTTTGTATACGGAGCTTAAAATACAGTTATTTGTTGACATAATTTTGAACCAATATTTAAAAATTTATATTTTCCTTTTAACGATCATTGGAAACCTTCCTAGTTCCATGTATATAATTGCAGAATTTGTAGACTGTTTAACACCAAGTTGTCTTTTGCAAAAATGCAAATGGACTTTTTCGACATCATCACCTTTATAAAATCCCCATACTTCGCATGCATAAGAAATTACACTACCTACGTACACATCAAATAGAGACAGGATAGTTTGAGTATTTAGATGATAATTTCTTAACGTAGATAACATGGCAAACATTGATTTTCGACCTTGTTCTGCCAACTTCTTCTGTGTAAATAGAAATTTTCCGTTGAATTTTAAATTAAATCCTAAGTAACAAAAGTCATTGACCGTCTCTAAACTCTCATTATTGTAGAACCATCTCTCATCATCCTTAATAACACCTCCGTTTCGGAACACAACTACCTTAGTTTTGTCAATGTTAACTGTTAAATCGTTTTTCACGGTATATAGTTTTAAAGAATTCAGCATTGACTGCAGACCTTGAACGGTTTCCGAAAATAGCACCATATCATCGGCATACATTAGAAGAAAAAGACTTAAATCTCGCATCTCAAGCGGAATACACCCATCGATTAAAAAGGACATTTCACAGTCATTCACATATAGAGAGAAGAATATAGGCGACAAAACCTCACCTTGTGGTAAACCGATTTGACATTCGAAGAATTCAGAGTACGAACCGTTGAAACGAACACAAGACTTTGTTACTTCGTACATAGAGCGCACAACTGTCAATAACTTCCCACGGATTCCTACACGTGAAAGCTTCATCCAGAGTTTTGTACGATTAATACTATCAAACGCTCTCTTGTAGTCCACAAAACAGCAGTACAGTCGTTTCTTGTCAGATAATGTCCTATTTATAAGAGAATGCAATACAAAAATTGCATCTGCCGTGCCATGACTTTGTCTAAATCCAAATTGTGCGTCGCTGATAATGTCGTTTTCACATGCCCACTTTAGTAGTCTTTGGTTTAAGACAGCTGTAAACAATTTGGCTAAATTGCTCAAGAGGCTTATTCCTCTGTAATTATTTGTAAAGTCTATGTTCCCTTTATTTTTATAAACCGGTATGACTATTGCTTCGCACCAAGACTTTGGAAAGTGTCCATTCTCGAGAACAGCGTTATATCAATAATGTGGTCATTTTTATAAATTTACCGTTTACAAAAGTTTGAATTTTTCGAAAAACTAAGGATTTTCTTATCCCAGGCATAGATTACCTTAGCCGTATTTGGCACAACTTTTTGGAATTTTGGATTCTCAATGCTCTTCAACTTTATACTTGTTTGGCTTTATAAATATTTTGATATGAGCGTCACTGATGAGTCTTATGTAGACGAAACGCGCGTCTGGCGTACTAAATTATAATCCTGGTACCTTTGATAACTATTTGGTAGAGGTGTGCCATTGTCATTTGTGTCTTTAAAAATTTACCTATTTTAATATATCATGCACTGAAATTCAGTGCCTATAGAGATCTATAGAAGATAAATAAATATTTTAGAAAGAATGACCTATACTAATACACAAATCAGGATATAAATTTCCGGTGCTCATTTTGGAGCTTATTGAAAGGTGAACTTTAATTTAAGAAATAATTCCTTCATGTCATGCTCTATGCTCATTTTAACATGGTTAAGCATTATATTTGTCGATATTTTACACTGAGCGTTAGCGAGGTGTAAAATGTGGTCATTGAAATATAATGCCTACCCATGTTAAAATGAGCATAGAGCATGACATGAAGGAATTATTTCGAATCTAATAGGACAAATACAGTATTTTTATAGGTCGAAGAGTGTGAAATTACCGTAAAAACGTTTGGCTGTTCCCGTTTCCTCCTCAAGGAGTCTGTGCATTGCAGTTCATATTTGATAAGTTTAAACACTACGAGCAGGGTAAATATATGTTGTTTCATAAAAATATATGATAAAACTTTATGTTAGCTGCTTTAATGTATATATTTTAAAGGATAACGATGGAAATAAAGTTAATATAAACAGTAAGTTCGTGCGCATGTGTCAAACATATTTTGTGCTCATTAGAACACGGCTTTGTTTACAAAGCGTAATTAGAATTGATAATTGACGATTAAAAATGATTTTCAATCATGTCAAAAGCATATTTATATATGATATGTAGATCTTACTTATCCCAAATCAATATATTAGAATTGATAATTGACGATTAAAAATGATTCTCATTCATGTCAAAAGCATATTTATATATGATATGTAGATCTTACTTATCCCAAATCAATATATTAGAATTGATAATTGACGATTAAAAATGATTCTCAATCATGTCAAAAGCATATTTATATATGATATGTAGATCTTACTTATCCCAAATCTATATACAGTTATCAAATGTAAAGGCATTTTAATATAGGATGTTATACAAAGGAGGGTAATTCTTATATAAAATCTCACAAAATTATTACCCATATTTTTGGCATATCCCTGTACACTCAATAATAGGAAGTGCCCCCTTCCCCTGTGAAAGCACTATGTAAGAATATTTTCTCAATTCTCGATTCCTTTCCCACATTAAGGGACATTCTGAAGTAATTTGTCCATTTGATAATTTGTACGGTGACAGTGTAATGTACATAACGTACAGCATGTTGTCTCTATATTATAACAGGCCTTTCGTAGTTCCGGCATTTTTCCATATAAAGAGGATAACACTATAACTTATCAATTTTTTTGACATTCAAGAACCGAATGGACGATTTCGAATTATTCGCTTCGATAGCTATAGACATCTTGCTGAACCAGAAGGAATCGCATCTTCTTTTTTTTCATTGATATTTTGAATCTGATTTAAGGAAAGCATTTGAGAATCTTATCAGTTCCGATAAGCCAGCTTTTACAATTGTTGCCCTTTGTAGATTATTGTCGTTTGGCGAGATCGTTATCATCGGAATCACTTCTAGATAAATGTACCAAAAAGTTGTTAAAATCTTTTTTTGAAAAATAGCTGTATTTAGCCTCTAACCAAGAATCAGATACCGGAATTTGACGCTCAAGTAGGAAGGTTATAAATTTGCTAACGAAAATTATTGCAAAACATTTCCGTACGATGTATGTCTTTAAAGTGTAGTTTCACTTGAAGTAAAATTATAGCAAGCGTGGAACCACATATGTTGACCATTGAATTGAGAATGGAAACGGGGAATGTGTTGAGGAGAAAACAATCCGACCAAATAGCAGAAGAAATCCCAATGTCAGAAAGTGGTCTTCAATGCTTCGAGAAAATCTTGCACATGGACGGGCAGGCTTCAGCAAAAATGTGTACTAGTTCAGAGAAAATGAACGTCCGAAACATTAAGATGAACCAAAATTAATAAACAACAAAGAACATACAAGAATATATTACAAAGTCAATCGGTTACAAACATGCGGCGGTGTTGAACATGTTTTGTTATATCTCAATCCTCCTCCTATACCTCTAGCTAATGAACAATAAACATACACATAGCAACACGGACATTGAAACAAAGTTTACATCCAAACTGACTCTGCATCTTGTCAAATATATTAATAAGGGAACATGGGGTAATTCGCCACCATAAGAACTATTCAAGCTACTACATCTTCCCCTCGCAACTTTCGTGCAACGTTTTCATTTGATACTTAAGTATATACAGTGTTGAAATTTGTATTGTTAAACTGCACTCAATCAATTAAAACGATGGCATTTTATAATGAAAACCGACTGTTACTCTCGTTTGGTAATTTGGTTCAGTGCTTTCTACACTTGAATTGTCTTAAATTATTTTCAAATTTTCCTATACAGGATTCGTGGTACCAGTCTTGGCATTTGGTACACTTGACACAGTCTTCATCATCACTGTTGTCGTCAAAATAGTGCCCGTTGCAATATGCACAATAAAAGCTAAGTTATCTTTTCCGTTTTCTTAATCATCTGCGCTTTCTTTTTCGAGAGGTGCCTTTTTAGATTTGTTTGCCCTAGTTGTCTTCTTTGTTGTTCCTTCAGGACATTTTTGCTTTGTTAGCAAGCTAATTAGTTATTTTCCCTGTCATGATTTCGATGAGGTAGTTCTGGTCAGTTAACAGCCTTGCTGTTGTTATCCTTTTAGTTTTTTTTCTTTTGTAGATTTTTCTTTATTTCCGGAATTATTAAATTTTATCAAAATTCTCCCGTTCAGAGTTAGTATTCCTAACTGTATTTACTGTCATTTCTGATTGGTTTCTAATAGCGTCGATCATCGTATATGCTGGACGATCGGGTACGGCATACTGAGACACCCGCGACGACTGCGATGGGTACGTGTTTGTCTGTGTTTCTGCAAATTCCGGTTTGGGGTAGATTGTGGCGTTTCAACCATGGCTGTACTATTTTTGAAATATATCAAAACACGACTCGAGGGAGAAAGGGTCGAGGCGGGGAGTCGGGATCGGACCTTTATCGGGACTATCGTGAGGGTATTTCATTTTTAAGCTCGGGTTTTCTGGAACGAGCTATATTATACACAGGCCATGGGAAGACCCACTATCAACGTATACTAGTGATAGTGGGTCTTCCCATGGATAGAAACAAGTGCCTGTGATATTATCATCGGGATTTCGGGATTTAGTTTAATCGAGACACGCGATATATATGTGTATTTACTCTCGAGATTTCTGGATTTTCGTGATCTATCAGGACTCTAAAATGTTTGAAGACACATACAGTCACAAAAAATGTCTCATCTAACTTTCGTGAATTCAGTATGTCAAAATTTTGAATACAGATTTAGACTGCGAATAAAAAAAATGGCTTAGATAGTTTCTTTTAAGTTTATTTATATTTATATAAAAATTTCTAGATCCCCAAGTGGCAATAGCAAGAAATATCTAATTGCACAATATTGGGCAATAGCAAGAAATTTTCAATTGCACAGTATTGCCAATAGCAAGAAATATTCAATTGTACAGTATTGTCCCGTTTTCAATTCTGGTAACTAATGTAATTACTGTCTCCTCCATGTCTGTCTTGAAAAAATATTAAATAAATAACACTCCTAATGCTCAGATCGGTTGTCACCGTGCAACACAGTTAATAATACCATATAGGAAAAACATAGAACTCCTTTTGTCATAAGACACTGTCAAACATCCAAACATACTATCCAAACTCATCTGTGTCCACACTTGTTTATATACAAAATTTTATCTATCAATATTGGGGCTGAACGAGGGGCTGAACAACACAATGTCTTCAAAGTTTATTAGACGAGATACTGTTCAATGGGAAATAATCCTTACCCCGAAAGGTCAATATCTTATTTTGAATAGATGGCGCCACTGTCCGAACCGGATACAGTGTTGTCAAGTTTAGCAACGATATGTTAACTGAATGAGTTTAGGTAATATTTTAGGCTACACCTTTCAGTGTTGTTATTAAATTGTCAGTTTATTATTTGCAAGAAATAGAATAACAGAAAGTTTATTGGCAGCATCTTCGCTAACCAAGTTTTACAAGAGGGAATTGGATCGTTTTATCAGTTCAACAGTTGATTACTACATAAATTATAGGCACTGGCTACGGTTACATGGAAATGTAACAATAATAAAAATATTATTGTTACATTGGAGACTAATTGCCGGAATGCAAAGTTGGGTGAGGAACCGATTAATTACAAATGTAACAATAATTACTGAGGCTACGGTTACATTTTTGTTACATGAAAAACAGCAATGCACGCTAGATTGATTAAACTTAAATCTTCTATAGTTGTATTGCTTCATTCTTTCATATGTACTAAACAATACTTGTAATTCAATACTGATAAATAATAAAATATTATTATTCAACAAATGGTGTACAACTTGAATAGTTTTACTACATATTAATTGTTTTGATGTTCTTAAAGATACTACTCGAGATTAGGAGTGTGACTGTCAAAGGCGAAAAATATAGTTCAATGGTTTCACTTTTTTAAAGTATTTAACTGCACACCTACTCTTATTACTGTCATTATACTTTGGACCAATTTTGTTTATGGTGAAAAAAATAAAACTTGGGATGCGCTTTAAACGATACTGAAACAATATCAAGACATACATTTCATACAGCCAGGAGTGGAGTCATGTACATATTTACCTTAAAGTTTATATATTAAATTTCCCATGATTTAAAGTAAATTTAAATTCCCATTAAAATATATATTAACTTCCCATTAAAGTATATATTAACTTCCCATTTATGGTTACTATTTGTATATACCTGGTTAACATAAAATTCATGATGAAACCCATAATAAATCATGTAGTTAAGGTGTGATTGAGCCCCTGTATATAGCAACTCCCAAGTTACACCGTATGGTGGTGCGCCTGACAGAGGCGGAACTTACAGATTAGGTAACAGGTAACAGCTTTATAACTTGACTCAAATTGATAATCAAAAGCAAAGTTTGCTAACTGTAACTTAAATACTAAGAAATTCTGTATGTACACGTATCCGTGGAGGACGTAATTTCATTCATCAAAAATGTGTCGGACTTTAAAAACAACTTACTGGATTTGTAGAAATTGTCATTGTAAATAAAAAATTACAGTAAATAAATTGTATGTTATAAATGTATGTAATAAATGTCCTCAACTTTTATTATTTAGTACATATTACTAGTCCCATCGTACATTGCTTTTTTTCATGTAACAATAACGCAATGTAACCGTAGCCTCAATAATTATTGTTACATTCGTAATTAAACCAGTCCTTACCCAACCATGCATTCCGGCATTTAGTCTCCAATGTAACAATAATATTTTTATTATTGTTACATTTCCATGTAACCGTAGCCAGTGCCTAATTTATACCTTGGCTTTATAGTTATACATAATTTGTCTTCAGGTCCTTAAATAAGGCTTCTACTGACCTCTCATCTTGGAATGTCATTATGCAATTTCTCATCCATAATGTTAAATCTGAAGGGTTATTCCACTTATCATTAGCTGCGCAACCGTAGCTCATAGGTCCTTATGTTATTTTTTGACTATTTGCGGACCATAGAGCTACGGATTTTTCCTATTTCAAAACGATCGGAATTGCGACCCAGGTTCAGGTCGCACTTATTTCCCCCAAAAATATTGTTTATAATGCATAAACATCTTGTCATTATATATTGTTCGTTTCGTTAGATATTTTTCTAGGATATGACGTACCTATTTATGTTTGAATATTCATTTCCTTAACACTTTTATCTAATTATTTCTATTTGTATACATTCTCTGCCTATTTTGTTCAGCCATATTGAATCTAATATATCTAGAAAAATATCTAACGAAACCAACTATATATAATGACACGCTGTGCATGCATTATTAACAACATTTTTTTTTTGGAAAGCAAGTGCGACCTGAACCTGGGTCATGTCTATTGTCTCTAATTGAAAAATAGTCCGAGATTACTCTGAGGTCAATCTCTGACGTCCAACATCTGTTTTGCCAGAGAAGCTGGGGCCGTGCGACAGCCCCAGCTTCTCTGGCAAAATAGGCGTTGGACATCAGAGTAATCTCAGACTAATTGAAAAATTATTAACTCTCTGTGTTGTCTACACTGTTCTTTAAATAGTTTTAAAGAGTGACCTCTACTTGTATTAGATGGTGCTAAAGTAAATAGGCTCATCCATTTGATATCATCTATACCATGTAACACTTTGTAGACTTGAATCATTTCTCTTCTGTCTTGACGACATTCAAAGTTTGGTGATCCGGATGAAAACAAGTGCAGTAATTATAAATTTGTAAAATTTACATTTGTATGTGACTGGTCAAATACTTGGAAATTAGAATGTTATGCCACTAAATTAAAAGCATATATTAATCGTGATGATATTGTTGGTCATTGCCAGGATTAATTATTAATACGCACTCATTTTCTAATGAGACTTTAGAATATACTTTACAAATGTACATTCATCAACAAAAATTTTCACTACAGTATGCCCTCAGGCTTTTCTTCATCAGGAAGGTCTAATATTAGTTCAAATAATCTCATTGAAAAGCGTCACAAAAAAATAAATAAAAATCCTTTCAAGAATAGGACTAGATATTTCTTGGCCTGAAGAAAAAAGGGCTTTAACATTTTAAAAAACTCGGACAATAACCAACCAGGACTAGCATTATATTTATATAGCAATAAACTGCATGCACTGTTGCACTCGGTTTATGTTTCGTTTATCTTGTTTTCTGGATTTTTTTCACTCTTTGAGACATTCATTGACTTTGTTTTGCCTGGGACATAACACAAAAAAGAATTCAAAAAGATCCATAAAATTTTAAATGTCAAAATTAAAGCCTTTACATGCTTCAATACAGTGACAGTGTATTCAATTGATTTCAAGTGACATAATTTTGATAATATCACATTCAAGACAGGAAGAAATCCTTGATATTAAAGGGGCACTAGCTACGAGATATATAAGAATCTAATATATTATTTTTTTTGCTCATTCATTAATGAAATCCAAATAGTGAAATAATAATTACTTTTAGCAGCCAGTATGGTTCAATTTTGTCAAAATAAGCAAAATAACATTGATTATGAATTATTCACTTGCAAGTGAATAATTCGACCTCATTGAATCAATATTCATGTGAACTTCAATTTAACCCCTTAACTTGAGATGGATAAAACGTGAATTGTATGTGTGTAGTTATTTAAAGGATAAGAATGTTAACATTGAAAGTGAAACAAGGGTAAATCATTTGATTGACTGATTTGATCCACAAAAAACATTCTTATTCAGGTAAAAGCGATTATAAACACTTACAAAAAATGTATTTCAACTATAATATGAAATTAGATAGACCTAAAATAACCCAACAGCATGAGTTTGCTTCATCTATTTATATCTATATTTATGTTTACATCGCTTATATGGTCATCGAATGACTTTAGAGGTCAACTAGATAATTAATTAGATGGCGTTTTGACTAAAATCCACATGAAAAGAAGCTACATATTTTCATGCCAGTGCCCTGTTTTATTTTAGACTTTTTAGAAGTCCATGTGGATGACAATGTGTTTGGTTTAATTGACATACCTTCTTCTTTTCTTTCTATACAAAACAAATATAACATTAATGTCCTGATAAATTCTTTCATTTGATGACCAGATTAAAAAATGAGTGACAGTATAGTACATGTAATTTCTGGTCATTGTTCCTTCAAAATTATGACCATCTTGCATACTTAGAACATGTTTTTTCATAAATACAGGAAAATTATGTTTATAAGAAAAAATTGTAATTACAATACACACATATATAGAGAAATGTTGTAATAACTATACATAACCTGAAGACAAAATCAGTACAAATGCTTTATTTAAATTTCAATTATTTATTCATAATAAAGTGTATTATATAAAAATTAAGTGCAATTGATTGGATGTAAATGCATGTTTTTGAAATATATATTAAAATATAGTTTTCAAGAAGTTCATAAATACATGATGTATATTCATATATGTGTACATAAACATTTGATTTTCTGCTGTCTACATTTATTTTCTTGGATTTTTTTTCAGTGTTGTCCATTCAAAATGCTGGTATTTTTCTGTATTGTTATATCTACATTAATATGCATACCTTTGTTGATGCGATATTGGATTAAACATCGATCGAAAAATTTACTACCACACTTAAAGAAAAAAGGGGAGATAACTGTTGGATTTTTCCATCCATACTGTAATGCTGGTGGAGGAGGAGAAAGGGTTCTATGGACGGCTATCAGAGCTTTACAAAACAGGTAACTACGGACAGCTATCAGAGCTTTACAAAACAGGTAACTATGGACAGCTATTAGAGCTTTACAAAACAGGTAACTACGGACAGCTATCAGAGCTTTACAAAACAGGTAACTATGGACAGCTAACAGAGCTTTACAAAACAGGTAACTACGGACAGCTATCAGAGCTTTACAAAACAGGTTATTATGGACAGCTATCAGAGCTTTACAAAACAGGTAATTACGGACAGCTATCAGAGCTTTACAAAACAGGTAACTATGGACAGCTATCAGAGCTTTACAAAACAGGTAACTACGGACAGCTATCAGAGCTTTACAAAATAGGTAACTATGGACAGCTATCAGAGCTATACAAAACAGGTAACTATGGACAGCTATCAGAGCTTTACAAAACAGGTAACTATGGACAGCTATCAGAGCTTTACAAAACAGGTAACTATGGACAGCTATCAGAGCTTTACAGAATAGGTAATATATGGACAGCTATCAGAGCTTTACAAAACAGGTTATTATGGACAGCTATCAGAGCTTTACAAAACAGGTAACCTTGGACAGCTATCAGAGCTTTACAAAACAGGTAACTTTGGACAGCTATTAGAGCTTTTCAAAACAGGTAACTATGGACAGCTATTAGAGCTTTTCAAAACAGGTAACTATTGACAGCTATTCAAGGTTTACAGAACAGGTAACTATTGACAGCTATTCAAGGTTTACAGAACAGGTAACTATTGACAGCTATTCAAGGTTTACAGAACAGGTAACTATTGACAGCTATTCAAGGTTTACAGAACAGGACACCATGGACAGCTATCATATAGCTATCATATACAAAGAAGATGTGGTATGATTGCCAATGAGACAACTCTCCACAAGAGACCAAATGACACAGACAGTAAATGAAATAGAACATAAATGTAATTAAATATATAGACAGCTCTCTCACAAGTAAAACTACAACTGTAAAAATATATGAACATACAATACAGGCAATTACAGAGCCTTACAGAAAAAAAATCGTGTTACAGCTTTCAGAGCATACAGATTAGGTTTATATGGACAGTATTTAAAAAAAAAACAGCTTTACAGAGCAGGTTCTAATCTTGCACATACATGTATGATATATATGCAATAAAATTGTTAATAATTTTTTTTTAAACCAGACTGAACAAAAGTTTGTCATTGATATTATTAATGACTACTGCTCCTACAACAACAAAATAAGGACAAAATATTACACCAAAAAACTTTAAATTGTTTTTGTCTAGCCTGCAACTTTTGTCGCAGAAAGCTCGACTTAGGGATAGTGAGGCGGGGTGGCAGCTTTTGCTTACTTCTTAAAAGCTTTATATTTTAAAAGATGGAAGACCTGGATGCTTCATACTTTGTATATAGATGCCTCATGTTATGAAGTTTCTGTCATTCACATGTCCAATGTCCTTGACCTCATTTTCATGGTTCATAGACTTGAAAAAAAGTTCAGATTTTTTGTAATGTTAAATTCTCTCTTATTATAAGTAATAGAATAACTGTGTTTGGTATGTGCATACCTTGCAAGGTCCTCGTGCCCATCAGACAGTTTTCACTTGACCTCGACCTCATTTCATGGATCAGTGAACAAGGTTAAGTTTTGGTGGTCAAGTCCATATCTCAGATACTATAAGCAATAGGTCTTGTATATTCAATGTATGGAAGGACTTTAAGGTGTACATGTCCAACTGGCATGTGTCATCTGACCTTGACCTCATTTTTATGGTTCAGTGGTTATAGTTAAGTTTTTGTGTTTTGGTCTGTTTTTTTAGCTCACCTGGCCAGAAGGGCCAAGTGATCTTTTCCCATCACTTTGCGTCCATCGTCCATCGTCGTTGTTAACTTTTACAAAAATCTTCTCCGCTGAAACTACTGGGCCAAATTAAAGCAAACTTGGCCACAATCATCATTAGGGTATCTAGTTTAAAAAATGTGTCCGGTGACCCGGCCAACCAACCAAGATGGCCGCCATGGCTAAAAATAGAACATAGGGGTAAAATGCAGTTTTTGGCTTATAACTCAAAAACCAAAGTATTTAGAGCAAATCTGACAGGAGTAAAATGGTTTATCAGGTCAAGATCTATCTGCCCTGAAATTTTCAGATGAATCGGACAACCCGCTGTTGGGTTGCTGCCCCTGAATTGGTAATTTTAAGGAAATTTTGCTGTTTTTAACCGGATTTTTGTGACAAAAATGTCGGTTATTGCTTTGGGGATGTACGGCGGGCGGCAATCAAATGTTGTCCGTGCATTAACTCATGAACCGTTCAACCAAAGCTTTTAAAATTTTAATATGTTATTACTGACAACTATACGAAGGTCAAGTTCAATAATGGCGATTTTGACTTTTACCGTTCAGGAGTTATGGTTCTTGAAAGATTGAAAAATGGAGTTTCCAGTCGTGTTTGTGCATTTACGCATGAACTGTTCTACCAAAGCTTCCCAAATTTTAATATGTTGTTACTGATGACAGAATGGAGGTCAAGTTCAATAATGACGATTTTGACTTTTACCATTCAGGAGTTATGGTTCTTGAAAGATTGAAAAATGGTGTTTCCCGTCGTGTCCGTGCATTTTCTCATGAACCATTCAACCAAATTTTTGAAATTTTAATATGATGTTACTGATGACAAAATAGAGGTCAAGTTCAATAATGACGATTTTGACTTTTACCGTTCAGGAGTTATGGTTCTTGAAAGATTGAAAAATGGAGTTTCCAGTCGTGTCCGTGCATTTATGCATGAACTGTTCTACCAAAGCTTCCGAAATTTTAATATGCTGTTACTGATGACAAAATGGAGGTCAAGTTTAATAATGACGATTTTGACTTTTACCATTCAGGAGTTATGGTTCTTGAAAGATTGAAAAATGGTGTTTCCCGTCGTGTCCGTGCATTTTCTCATGAACCATTCAACCAAAGCTTTTGAAATTTTAATATGATGTTACTGATGACAAAATAGAGGTCAAGTTCAATAATGACAATTTTGACTTTTACCGTTCAGGAGTTATGGTTCTTGAAAGATCGTAAAATGGTGTTTCCATTCACGTTGTTGTATTTACTCATGAACCTTTCAATCTAAGCTTTTCAAATTTTAATATGTTGATACATCTGATGACAAAATGGAGGTCAAATTTGATATTGACGATTTTCACTTTCACCATTCATCAGTAATGGTTCTTGTGATATTGCCAGGACACAAATAAATGTTAATAAATCCGGTTTGCTGTCGTTGTGACAGCCTCTTGTTGGTTATTATCTTGAATATTATTATAGATAGAGATAAACTGTAAACAGCAATAATGTTCAGCAAAGTAAGATTTACAAGTAAGTCAATGTGACCGAAATGGTCAGTTGACCCCTTTAGGAGTAATTGCCCTTTATAGTCGATTTTAAACCATTTTCCGTAAATCTTTTACAAAAATCTTCTCCTCTGAAACTACTGCGTCAAATTAATCCAAACTTAGCCACAATCATCTTTGGGGTATTTAGTTTAAAAAATGTGTCCAGTGACCCGGCCATCAAATCAAGATGGCCGCCACAGCTAAAATAGAACATAGGGGTAAAATGCAGTTTTTGGCTTATAACTCAAAAACCAAAGCATTTAGAGCAAATCTGACATGGGTTAAAATTGTTTATCAGGTCAAGATCTATCTGCCCTGAAATTTTCAGATGAATCAGACAACCTGTTGTTGGGTTGCTGCCCCTGAATCGGTAATTTTAAGGAAATTTTGCTGTTTTTGGTTATTATCTTGAATATTATTATAGATAGAGATAAACTGTAAACAGCAATAATGTTCAGTCAGCAAAGTAAGATTTACAAATAAGTCAACATGACCGAAATGGTCAATTCACCACCGAAGGAGTTATTGTCCTTTATAGTCAATTTTTAACAATTTTCATAAAATTTTGTAAATTTTTATTAACATTTTCCACTGAAACTACTGGGCCAAGTTCATTATAGATAGAGATAATTGTAAGCAGCAAGACTGTTTAGTAAAGTAAGATGTACAAAAACATCACCATCACCAAAACACAATTTTGTCATGAATCCATCTGCTTCCTTTGTTTAATATTCACATAGACCAAGGTGAGCGACATAGGCTCTAAAACACAGGCTCTTTAGAGCCTCTAGTCTTATACTGTATGCAATAGGACTACTATATTTGATGTATGGAATGATTGTAAGGTGCACATGTCTAGCTGGCAGATGTCATCTGACCTTGACCTCATTTTCATGGTTCAGTGGTCAAAGTTAAGTTTTTGAGTTTTGGTCTTTTTTTTTCTAATACTATATGCAATAGATCAACTATATTTGGTGTATGGAAATATCTTATGTCATACACCAAATATATGTCAGTGGTGCAGGTTTTATTTTTCCTTGACCTTATTGTCACAATTCATTGCTCAGTGTTAAATTTTTGTGTTTTGGTCTGTTTTTCTTAAACTATAAGTAATAGGTAAACTATATTTGTTATATGGATGAATTGTTAGCTGTTCATGTCTGCCTGGCATGGTGTATCTGACCTTCACCTCATTTTCATGGTTCAATGGTCAATGTTTAGTTTTCTTGGTTAATGTGACGTTTGTAATAAAGCTTTACATTTGAGATTATCAACATAATATCAATGATTATTAAAGAATGCGAGACATTTCAGCCTGTGCACTCTTGTGTTCATTTTCCATGGAGTTGTCACTTTAACTTGGACTTATTAGTTTGAATATCCCCTTTGTGTCTTTGGGTTCTCTTTTGAATTTTAATGACCCGATAAATTCCGTATTAGGACAACTGAACACTGTGTAACGAATTTATCCTGATTTTGTTATATTACATATTATTATATTCAAATTCTATTTTAGGACAATATCAATAATATATTATAGATATTTAATCTAAAACTGTGAAAAAATAAAAATATTATGATTATAAAGCAACTCATTTTTTTTATTAGGTCAATGGTATAAGGGAGATAATTCCAATTGACGTGATAAAAAATTGTACTGAAATTTATTAGGACAATATCAGCCAATCAAATTGCGAGAAATTACTCTAAATCAGGATACATTTATTTGTCTGTAATATAGTATTCATTCAAAAGTCTTCTTGATATCAAATATCTTCTATATTGGTTTGACTCAAGTACTGAAATTAGTCATTGTTCCTGTTAGCTTCTTCTTCTGTTAGCAATGAGGCTTTAAACTTTCTTTTATACAATGTACATGTATTGTGAAATACTTTTTTTTACTGTGAACTGTGTTTTCTTGTCTTTCCAGATATCCCAGAATTCAATGTATTGTTTACACAGGAGATACAGAAGCTACTGGATCCGACATATTACAGAGAGCCAAACAGAGGTTTAACATCAGTATCCCATCTACAGTAGAGTTTGTGTTTCTAACAAAAAGATATTTGGTAGAAGCTGAGAAGTATCCCTACTTTACATTGCTAGGACAGAGTTTAGGGTCTATGGTGTTAGGATGGGAAGCTTTGATGAAGTATGTTCCTGATATTTACATTGATACTATGGGTTATGCCTTTACCTTGCCATTGTTTAAGTATTTAGGAGGATGTCAGACAGTGAGTTATGTTCATTATCCTACCATCAGTACGGACATGTTACAACGTGTATCAGATAGAACCCAATCACACAATAACGCTTCATTCATCTCACAAAGTCCAACACTTAGCTGGGCTAAAACTCAATATTATAAAATGTTTGCATACTTGTATGGAATAATGGGTAGGCGGTCAGACAAAGTTATGGTAAATTCTACATGGACATTTAATCACATCCAAAAGCTATGGAAAGTTGCTGACAGAACATACATTATCTATCCTCCATGTGATATTTCAGAGTTTACCAAAATTCCTCTAACAAACTGTCATGTGCAGAAAACAATAGTTTCTATTGCACAGTTTAGACCAGAAAAGGACCATGGTTTGCAGATACGATCATTTTCTAAATTCCTTAAAAGTCATTCAAAAGATAAACAGATTTACAAGCTACTTTTAGTTGGAAGTTGTCGCAATGAAGGAGACTCAACAAGAGTGAAAGAACTAAGAGATTTATGTACCATGTTGAACATTGAAGATAATGTAGAATTTAAATTAAATGTTAGTTTTGAAGAGCTTAAAGATTTGATGTCGACTTCTGTCATTGGAATTCATACTATGTGGAATGAACATTTTGGCATAGGTAAATACTTGAATTACTTGAATTATATTGACCAAACTGAATTTGGCAAAAATAATTCATTTCACATATTCACACATTTTGTTAAAAGCAATACTTATTTTTATTTATATATTTTTAATCAAATTATCTTACAGTGACTTGACTGTTAGTGTTTCTATCCACCAATTGCAACTCATTCAAAATTTTGACCAAATTGCAATTTGTTTTATAAAATCAAATTGTTCAACTGGTCAGAATATTGAACAAATTGTTCAGTCAAAATGTGAAAGTGCAAGGTGATAAAATAAAATATACTTACAATCCTATAAGACTTTAACTCCACTTTAATGATGTTATTACTAAATTTGTCTATCAATCTGTATAGTTATATTATAGCCATTACCATACTAAAGGTAAAATGTTTTATTTTGAATTGCTATAAAAATGTCCAAACTAAGCTTTTATATAGTAATGGCTATAATATAACTGTACAGATTGATTGACTGATTTAGTAATACCATCAATAAAGTGGAGTTAGGGGTCATCCATAATTGTCAACCATTTTCCAAAGTGTACAAAACGTACACTTGGGGGGAGGAGGTTAAAAAATCAACATTTTTACCGTACGCTTTTTTTTTATTTCCAGAATTTATTTCATTTCCGTAGGTCAATGTATAAAATCGAGAATTGGCTTGGGTGTGTTTCACTTCTTATTTCTTCTTTATTATTTTCACTTGATGATATTTATTTCGATATCATAATTCTCCTCAATCCGGATTGAACGATTAAAAGATCAAATCATATGAAAACTAAATCTTTCAAAAATGTAAACTTGTAAAAAAATTTAAACAAAAAGTTTGCAAGCATTTCTCAGTACCCCCGATTGTCAATTTCACCTGCTTTATTATAAATCGTTATCGTTTCACTCTGTTTAATAAACAAAACTGATGGAAACACTAAATTCTTTGAATGTTTTGATTTTGACAAGACGCCATTTTGTGAAAAGATTTTAAACTGGTCCTTCGATTAATTTCCTTGTAATGTATTCCAAAACAGTAAACCAATAAAATGGAAGTAAACTTATTTTTCTTAGTATAAGCCTCCTTTAATTACGAGCACTTCCATATATATGAAGTTTAACCTTAACCTTAAAAATTATCCAAAATATGTACACGTTACAGTATATATACATAAACGATAATAGTGCCATGAATGGCATATTTACAAGGACCTTTTAAATAGAAATACAGGCAGGAAATTAAAAAACTTAAAAATTTTTAAAACATTACACTTTTATTGATTGCTGTCTTGAGCTCTGATTCAATCAACAACTGTCAGTCCATACTTAACCAATGCAATATAACCATGCATTTCCCTTTCTTTGATTCTTAGCATAGTTTATGTGCCCTTTTGTTAATCTTTTGCATGCTCTAGGTGCCCTTTTTCATTGGAGTTCCCACTGTGTGATAGGGGAACTCTTTATTCTAACAAAACACAAGCATCACAGATAGATGTCATCAAATAAAACAGTCAGATATGTTTTAGTTTATTTTCAATGCAAATTTTTTATATTAAACTAAAATATAATAAACAGGATCTTCTTTTTATTAAGAATGATTGATTCCTCTCTTGAAATCTGAAAATGGTTGATGTACACTTTTTGAGGGAGGGTGGGGGGTCTGAAAAAGTGTACGTTTTGTACACTTTGGAAAATGGTTGACAATTATGGATGACCCCTTAAAGTCTTGTGGTTTTCTACAGCAGTTGGTTCAAATTTCTGACCAGTTGAACAATTTGGTTTAATAAAACAAATTGCAATTTGGTCAAAATTTTGAATGAATTGCAATTGGTGGATAGCAACACTTAGGCAGCAACCATTTGATTTTCGGGGGGGGGGGGGGGGGCTATGTTTTTTTTTTCTGGACAAATTTTTTTTCGCCTGCCGCGAGAAAAAAATAATTTGTTTTTGAT
The DNA here is from genome assembly GCF_965363235.1 of Mytilus galloprovincialis. Classification (NCBI taxonomy): domain Eukaryota; kingdom Metazoa; phylum Mollusca; class Bivalvia; order Mytilida; family Mytilidae; genus Mytilus; species Mytilus galloprovincialis. Next base: position 71,839,791 of record NC_134845.1, on the reverse strand, counting down.
TCTGAGAAAAAAAAATTGTTTGTTTCACCCCAGCTGCCACTATATGTAATGCTAAAATTGAAAGAAAAAAATTGTTTTTGACTTGTCGCGAAAAAAATAGATTGTTTTTCGCCGCAAGCGAAAAAAAAAATTTGTCCAGAAAAAAAACCATAGCCCCCCCAGAAAATCAAATGGTTGCTGCCTAAACAGTACCGGGGTATGTGAGATTTTGACTATTTTTATACGACCGCAAAATTTGAAAAATTTTTCGTCGTATATTGCTATCACATTGGCGTCGTCGTCTGCGTCGTCGTCGTCGGCGTCGTCGTCGTCGTCCGAATACTTTTAGTTTTCGCACTCTAACTTTAGTAAAAGTGAATAGAAATCTATGAAATTTTAACACAAGGTTTATGACCACAAAAGGAAGGTTGGGATTGATTTTGGGAGTTTTAGTCCCAACATTTTAGGAATTAGGGGCCAAAAAGGGCCCAAATAAGCATTTTCTTGGTTTTCGCACTATAACTTTAGTTTAAGTAAATAGAAATCTATGAAATTTTGACATAAGGTTTATGACCACAAAAGAAAGGTTGGGATTGATTTTGGGAGTTTTGGTTCCAACAGTTTAGGAATTAGGGGCCAAAAAAGGGCCCAAATAAGCATTATTCTTGGTTTTCGCACAATAACTTTAGTTTAAGTAAATAGAAATCAATGAAATTTAAACACAATGTTTATGACCACAAAAGGAAGGTTGGTATTGATTTTGGGAGTTTAGGTCCCAACAGTTTAGGAATTAGGGGCCAAAAAGGGACCCAAATAAGCATTTTTCTTGGTTTTCGCACCATAACTTTAGTATAAGTAAATAGAAATCTATGAAATTTAAACACAAGGTTTATGACCATAAAAGGAAGGTTGGTATTGATTTTGGGAGTTTTGGTCCCAACAGTTGAGGAATAAAGGGCCCAAAGGGTCCAGATTTAAACTTTGTTTGATTTTATCAAAAATTGAATAATTGGGGTTCTTTGATATGCCGAATCTAACAGTGTATGTAGATTCTTAATTTTTGGTCCCGTTTTCAAATTGGTCTACATTAAGGTCCAAAGGGTCCAAAATTAAACTTAGTTTGATTTTAACAAAAATTGAATCCTTGGGGTTCTTTGATATGCTGAATCTAAAAATGTACTTAGATTTTTTATTATTGGCCCAGTTTTCAAGTTGGTCCAAATCGGGGTCCAAAATTAAACTTTGTTTGATTTCATCAAAAATTGAATAATTGGGGTTCTTTGATATGCCAAATCTAACTGTGTATGTAGATTCTTAATTTTTGGTCCCGTTTTAAAATTGGTTTACATTAACGTCCAAAGGGTCCAAAATTAAACTAAGTTTGATTTTAACAAAAATTGAATTCTTGGGCCTCTTTGATATGCTGAATCTAAACATGTACTTAGATTTTTGATTATGGGCCCAGTTTTCAAGTTGGTCCAAATCAGGATCCAAAATTATTATATTAAGTATTGTGCAATAGCAAGAAATTTTCAATTGCACAGTATTCAGCAATAGCAAGAAATCTTCAATTGCACAGTATTGTGCAATAGCAAGAAATCTTCAATTGCACAGTATTGTGCAATAGCAAATATTTTCAATTGCACAGTATTGCACAATAGCAAGAAATATCTAATTGCACAATATTGTGCAATAGCAAGAAATTCCAATTGGATTTCAATTGGAGTTATCTTTCTTTGTCCAGAATAGTAGTTGAATCAACTTAAATCATTGTTTTATACAATATACAATGTATATTCACTTTTACTACCAACTGATAGATTAAAACAATCTTTACCATTCAGTGATAACAAGCACTTTTTTTACATTTTAATATTTTATGATGTATTTAAATGAGTAGTTATTGTTGCAAACTTCATTATAAATTTGAATTGAGATCAGTTTTGAAATAAGGGAAAGGGGGATGTGAAAAAAAAATTGGAGGGTCAATTTTTTTCATTTCAGATTTCATAAATAAAAAGAATATTTCTTCAAACATTTTTTTGAGAGGATTAATATTCAACAGCATAGTGAATTGCTCAAAGGCAAACATTTTTTTTTAAGTTCATTAGACCACATTCATTCTGTGTCAGAAACCTATGCTGTGTCAACTATTTAATCACAATCCAAATTTAGAGCTGAATCCAGCTTGAATGTTGTGTCCATACTTGCCCCAACCGTTCAGGGTTCAACCTCTGCGGTCGTATAAAGCTGCGCCCTGCGGAGCATCTGGTTTATATGAGCGTCACTGATAAGTCTTATGTAGACAAAAAGACCATTGGATTATCAAATTTGTACCTTTAATTACTATTTCAGGAGTTGTGGAGTTAATGGCAGCAGGAACTATTATATTAGCCCATAATTCTGGTGGCCCAAAGCTTGACATTGTCACAGACTATAATCATCAAAAGACAGGATATCTGGCAGAGGATGTAGATTCTTATTCTGCAGCCATGGAAACAATATTAAATTTAAAAGATGAGGAAAGTCTGGTCATTAGACAAAATGCTAGACTATCTGTAGAAAGATTCAGTGAAGGTGAATTTGAGAGAGGATTTTTGATGGTGTGTGAATCGCTTTTACAAAAAGATCCATAAAGTATTTCATTGAATTCTATAAATTTTTGCATTGATTGCCTTTGCTAATGCCATTTTGAAAATCCTTTTAAATATTTATTTTTCTTTTTGAAGCATCACAATATTTTAAGAGCAAATGATTCAGTGTTGACCCCTATATGATTTTTTCATTACTATTTGCACACACACATTTTTTTGCCTAGTCAATTAAAATACCGCTAGGTAATAAAAAAAAATCCTTTTAGAGATAATTGGGATTGAAATTGAAATGTTAGACAATTGCTCTTATTTGTGTTTCTTGCAATTGTCTATCTTTTGGACAGACATAACATTTTTGTTTAAAAAAATAAACATGAATTAAAACATTGGTTTTGATTGTTATTGTCTTTTACGAAAATAAACCAAGAAATTTTTGCTTTATTTTTATTTAAAATACATCAGTGACGTTCTTCAGAAGAAAAGAAAATGTGGTTAAAGTCAATGAGAAATAATACAACAAAACAGTTGATCATAAAGTCATCATAATCTCACATTGCAATCTACAAGATACTATATGACTCCCCATGCCCATTAGTTTACTCTTCCTGTAATTATAAAAGTGGCTCCTAAAAAGTTGACACTGTGCAATATAACAATATTGTTTGAGATTTTTTGTCGTAGCCTGCACTTATGTCAGAACTCTGGATTTTCTGAAGGAGCAAATCAAGGATCTAGAAATTTTTTCAATTAATTTCGGTCATTTTTTGATAACTTTAAAGTTGGTGCCCTTTTTCCAAAAAAGTTTATAAATATCACATTACCAGCTTATTTATCTCATACTCATAGCATCAACGAACTTGTTTTAACTGTTGCATCGCATTTACTTTACCATTTTTCCTAAAATCGTTCCAAGAGCAGTTAAGGGAATGCAACAGTATAAAAATGAAATAATTTTAATGACTCAAAATGATCAATAAAATTAAGATTGTTCGATTTGCCTACCTATCCATCTAAAAAGCAAAAGAATTTGACAAAAGTTAGCTCAAATTTTTTTTTAAAGATTTTTTCTGCTCTTACATTGTTTCCTTGTCTAAAAACTGTAACGTAACGGTACCCAAATTGCACAGAGCACCCAAATTGCACCTATTTAGCAAAACTAGCAGCGAAAATCTTATAAGATTTTCTAGAGACTAAACAATTTGTATTTTTATGATTTGATACTAAGCACATCTTTCAACATAGGTAAAACTATTTAGATATGCACAAAACGTTCACAGTATTTATCAACAGACAAAGTATTTACTGAAAAAGCAAAATGTACTGAAACGTCGCCATGCAACGTCATCAAAACGTCATCTTTTTAAAATGAGCTAATACAAAATGTTGCAAGTATTGATTTAAAAAATAATGAAGAGTAAGCATGGACTAATATCCAATTGTTTAAAATATTTGAAGAAATTAAACAAAAGCTCTGTTTAAATTAGACTTTTGACGATGTGAATTTAAGCATGGATGCAATTTGGGTACTCCTCATTTCAGAATCATTGATGGTTTGGAGGTCAGTTTAGTCCAATTTTTCTATGATTCCATATGGAATAAAAATCAAAATGGTGTACCTTTATAATAAAGAAGGATACGGCTACAAAATAAACACAGAATGGCCTTTTTTTCTTTAACATAACAAAACGTAGATGAAAAAACTGTCAAAATAGGTGCAATTTGGGTACCGTCACGTTAGCTTATTTTGTTAGCCAAATAAAAATTCGCTACCTACCAACCTAACCCTACAAGGCATGGTACGCAACAGCCAACAACAGAAATTTGTAAGGCTGGTCTGATAAAATAATTTGTAGAAAGTATGGCATCAACAAGAGCTGTTTCCTGCATCACCGTTGACATTTGTTAAAGTTTGTGATTGGTGCAGTTTAATGGGAACCACTGATAGTAAATCAATTGCCCTTTGTATACAATTGTATCAGTATTGGCATATAGCATTTCCATGAAGATTATATGGCCCTCCTCAGTCATGGTCTATTGAATTTGAAACTTTTGTATACCGGTAGTTTACAAACAAAATTTTGGGATGAGGTCTTTTATGGTTTGTCAATGATATTTGATATGCATTTGTTCAAGTATTTGAACTTATAATTCCATGCATAATATTGACCCAACCCTCATCATGGTTCATCGTCTTTAAAGGGTATTAGCTGTCAAATTCATGTTCACTCCTTTAAAGTTAAGAAGTATTAGTCACAATAGTTTCAGAGGAGATTTTTAAATGTTAGCAAACTTGATGAACAAATTGTGTAAAATTGTCTCAAGTTAAAGGGGCAATAAGTCCCTTGGTCAATTTTAAACAATTTTGGTCATGTTAACTTTTTTGTAGATCTTACTTTGCTGAACATTATTGCTATTTACAGTTTATATCTACCTATAATAATATTCAAGATAATAACAAAATACTACAAAATTTCCATAAAACTACCAATTTAGTGGCAGCAACCCATCAATGGGTTGTTTGATTCGTCTGAAAATTTCACGGCTGATATATCTTGACCAAATGAACAATCCCCCCATATCAGATTTACTCTAAAAGTTTTAGTTTTTGAGATTTAAGCCAAAAACTGCATTTGATCCCTATGTTCTATTTTTAGCCATGGTGGCCATGTTTTTCAATGGATCCAATTAATAAACTAGATACCCTTAGAAACATTTCGTTAAAGTTTGAAGGTATTTGGCCCTGTAGTTTCAGAGCAGAATTTTTTTTAGTTTACAACAACGATGGACCCCAAGTGATGGCATAAGCTCACATGGGGCCCTTCCGGCACCGGTGAGCTAAAAAGTTTGAAATAAATAATTCGCAATGCATGGGCTAGATAATATGTATCAACATCTATATGTCTGTCAGACAGGTTCACCTGACCTCCACCTCATTTCATTGCTCAGTGATATAAGTTAAAATTACATGATCAAGTTCGTTACTCAGATACTATAAGCAGTAGGTCAACTATATAGAATAAACGTGTGCTTAGAGCACTGATTTTGAACAAAAAGATGCCAATTACTTTAATAGGTTGAAAACTGATATGTGGTGTATGGAATGATTTTAAAGGGTACATGTCATTAACCAATTTTAGTTTGCTAACCAAATGTGAGGGGAAAAGGTTGTCAATACAAGCAGAACTATAAACAACTGTCATACAAGAGAGTTTATTAGCTTGCTATCAAACCAGATTAATCCACCATTTTCTTTGAAAAATACATGTACTGTGTCAGGAATATGACAGTTGGATTCGTTTCTTTTGTTGATAAGATTAATCTAACATATGATTTTGTCAAATTATGGACTCCCTTTTTAGCTCAGCTGCCCGAAAGGCCAAGTGTGCCCTTATAATCCCTTGTCGTCCGTTGTAGTCATTGTCGGTAACTTTTTCATTTTAAACACTTAGAAGAACCACGTAATGGAATAGAACCAAACATGGTAAGAATTTTCCTTATGATGTGCTGCATGGTTAAGTGTTGTTACTTTGAATCCTATCCGTCATCTAAGATAGCCGCCAGCGGGGGTATAGAGTAAACATAGGACCCGTGTATACAAACAAATGTCTTCTTTTAGAGAACCAAACATGACAGGAATGTTCCTCATGAGGTGCTGACCAAGTGCTGTTTCTTAAAAGCCGATCCATCATCCAAGATGGCCACCAGCAGAGAACTTCGTTTAACATAGGACCCTATGGGAAATAAATACACATGTCTTCCTTTAGAGAACCACTGAATGGAATGAAACCTAACATGGCATGAATGTTCCTTATGAGATGCTGATAAAGTGTTGTTACTTTGAAGTCGATCCATCATTCAAGATGACTGCCAGCGGGGGACTTACCTTGCTGTGGATTCATTAATATTCGTTGTATTCGTTGGATACCATTTTCTTGGATTTCGATGGTACAGGGAAACTACGAATTTAAACGTTTAACGATTTACAAATTTTCTAAAGGAATGTTTGCAGATTTTGACAAAACCACGTGAGGGAGCAAGTTTTCTTTAAACCACGAAAATTGGTACCCATGAAAATAAATGAATCCACAGTAACAAAGAACCCTAAGGGAAATACAAACGAAAGTCTTCTTTTAGAGAACCACTGAACGGAATGAAATCAAACATGCTATGAATGTTCCTTTGCTCAGTTATTGTTCCTCTACCATCGTGTTTGCTTCGGCATGGGCATTAAGTATTACCATTGTCAATCCAGTCCTACCGTCCGTCAGTACGTCCCTAACTTTAGTTTGACTTAACCAAATTGAAAAATTATGAAGCTTATACACAGAAGAAGTATGAAATCGGTGGCGTTACTTTTTTCGTTCTTGAGTTATGCCCGGAAATAATGCTAAGTCTGTCGTTTTCGTGTTTTAACTTTAGTTTGTCCCAACTAGTCTAAATGATATGAAACTTATGATTATTAATTTATCACAATACATTGTACTATCTTAACTACGTGTATCATGCATCCGTAAGTGGATTTTTAACTCGTGCATTTATACAAGTAAGGCATGTGTAGCCCATCGACACATTCTCTATTTATTTTAACTTGAACTTATCCGCAGCAGTTCTCCAAAAATTGGAGTCTTTTGAGGGGCCTACAAAAGGGAAGAGTTAACTATAGAACCCTACATCCTGTCACAATCCTTTCTTGTTGTTAATACTTTTTTTGTTCATTGTATCTTTGGGATATTTTGCATGTTATGTAGAAGAGGGGCGAACGATACTCATAAATCGAAAATAAACTAACAACACCATGGCTTAAAAAGAAAATGACAATTGGTAATTTACATTGTTTGTCAGCCGGTAGATACATTATTTCCAAGCTGACCAGTCTTTGCTGCTTGGCGAAGATGACCAGTTTTGCTTCGCTTTACGTTCCAACGATATTAGATTCAGTCATCTTGAAATAATAACTAAACAATGGTTAATTCTGGTTTGTTACGTATATTGGTGTGTCTAATATTGTATTGACTTGAATTAGTTATAAAATTACATCAGGAAAGTGAAGAAAAAATATATGCAGATGGTCTGACATCCTGGATATTCGATTCCCGATCGAAGAATTATTTTGGTCTTTGCTTTACTAACGCATCGATGTTATTGCTAGACTAGATAATGATAGAAAAGTCTACAACACCAGATTGAGTGTTGTAATTAATGCTGTATTGTGACAACTCTACACTGGATTTAAAAATCGATAAAATGAAGACTATTGGCAAAAAATGTTACAATAAAACATATCAGTGAAATATATGACACTGGTTCTACAAGGTTCAAACTAATTCAACTGTAATATTCATTTATAACAAGTTTATATTATAATACTTCTATATGGAGTTTGCTGGTCCAATAACATAACTTTGTGGCATAGCTGATCAGGTATGGAATAAAGCTGACAAGTCCGTGATATTTATGGTCATGTAACGCTACTTTATACGTGAATAAATTATTTCTGTCATTACCGATGTGAGTAAAGTCAAAGTCTTCAGAACATGTTAGATTCAGTCGATGGTGTAATCTGTCTATCTCGTCTTTTAATACTTGCTGTCTTAACCGTCTGACACTTTTGCAGAATTCACAAACTCTGGCATATAAAGAGTCATTTTCCAATTTCAACATGTACCACTCGTCCCAAAACATAAGAAATTCTTCCATTTTTGATGAACTACCATCTCTCGGTGTTCCGTTCCTTGGAAATTTGTTAGCTATGTTGATAACTTTTCTGTAGTGACTGATTGTATTTACTTCTCTAGGTAATAGCTGCGCAGCCAGTAAATGAATCAACTTTAATGAATCAAGAAATGAGTTTTGTCTCCTAGAAAACCAGTCTATGTATCGCATCTTTAGACCGTTTAATCTTCCCAAATGTCTATTAGCATCTCGTTTGAGGACGTCAAGTTCCATTTCCTTCAGGTCCAGAGGACTGAATACCTTGTTGCTGTAGTTGAAATAAATCATTGAATTATTGGGGTGTACAAATGTGTACTTCTAAACCTCAATTTTCGTGTTATAAAAATGCAGTCATGTTACACCTTTGTTAAGCTATTATTATTAAATAGATGTGGGTTTTTATCGCAAACAAGCAATTAATTATTATTTTTGGGATAGAATGTAATTTGTAAAAAGATGAATAAAAATGATTTGTTTTGGTCAGATTAACTGTTACTTTCTGTGTATTACCGCCACAGGAAATTGGATACCGTGGAGGCGGGGAGAGGGGACAAAAATCAGTGGCGTAGCTTGCATGTATGCTCAGATGCTCAAGCATCCACATCATTTTGACAAAAAAAAATAAAAAAAAAAAATAGCAGCAGTACAACTCAGAAGTATCCAAATGTAACAAGGCTGAGGATATGAGGATAAAGTCCAGTCATTGTCGAAGCAGTATGCCTGGTCTTTCATTCAGGATAATTAAGTTTATGTAAACCGCAAAATAGTGTTTCAAGTTAACTTTTGTTCGTAAAAAAAGTCTACGTAATCGGCTAATTAAGGCAAGCGGAGAGGATGATGAAATGCAGACCCGTGGACATGTTTCCTCTGAAATTGAACTTAGTGGAGTGATGGCTTCCCATTTGACTATAGCAACTAACAACTAAAACACCATATCCTGATATCGTTTCTTGTGACATGGTAAAAGACGTGATAAAAAAATCAATTTGTAATATATCGTGATAATTCATAGGCTTATGGATTCCCGTTTCTATCTAGGTTCAAATTCTAATTTTATTTTCAATTTAAGGACAAAGTTCCAATGTTCCCCGCCATGCACTTTACATGTCATATTTTATCTATCAAAGGGCAAGGAATAAGGGAATAACTAAAAAAGCACTTTTTTCTTTTTCTTTTTTCTTTTCGATATCTTAAGAGGAATAAAAGCTTCACAGCTAATGAAATGGGATTTCCATTACCATTTATATTTCAAAGGGTCATAACTGGTTAAATATTTGATTACGACTTATTTTCGAAAAGTGTCAAAGACATATTGCTGATGATATAAGTTTCACTAAATCTGGCAAGAATTGTACACATGAGAGTTCTAACAAGACCGGACGGTCGGACGCCCGGTATTGTTATGTCTCCTGCAACGCTTTTAGCTAAGTACTAGTAATAAAAAATCAAAAACCCAAGGTTGTAGACTCAACTTCCTGGAAAGAAGAGTCACTTCAGTTCCTATGTTCCGAAGTTCCTTAATTATACAAAAGTGCCGCTGTAATGAGGTCCGTTTTTGATATGTCAAATATAAGATTGAGTGGGAAAATATAAATATATGAATTGGTGGGTATTTTGAATTTTAACAAAAATCTATCTAGTGTCGGACTATGGGGGAGTACATGTGCTTAAATAAAAAATAATTTTCTGCATAAAAAGGTTAAAAAAAAAAATTTGCCTCGCTCCGCTCGGCGAAACATCCACATCATTTAAACCCTGGCTACGCCACTGAAAATATAAAGTTTAAATTTTCTTTCATTTAAGGTCAAGTTGCAGTAAATTGGCTTTTCAAAGATTTGTGTAAAATTTTGCATACAACTTTCGATCGTTGAACTATAACTATAAATCAAACAAAATTATGCATTTATGACTTTTATTATCTGCAATATATATCAAAAAGGTAAATATTTGTATAGAAAGCACATGAATTCGACGAAACATGGTCCAAAATTTGTAAAAAAAACCTACATGTTGATATATACATTTCTGTTTTAATGATGTTAAAAAATAATAAGGTCACCGACTTCGTTTTTACGATTTACAGTATTCAAAGTGATGTTTTGGTGCTATACACACATAAAAGTACCATTGCTGGGTAAACTATGATTTTTTTGATAGACCGTGGTCTTTATTGTTATCATCCTTCTTTTGTGTCAGTCTTCAAAATTGTGTTAGCGTTATTGCTGCCCACTGGCAAGAGTGTCTCTAATCTTGCGGTGTATGACGTTTTTGCACTGTGTTGAAGGGTTTCGCGGTGACTTTGTGATGAAAAACTACAATAAAATGGCAACCTGAATTTGCTACTGGAATAATCTGCCGTTTTGAATATATCAACTCTGTCTTAAGCTCAGTGGCGGATCCAGAAATTTTCATAAGTGTGGTCCCACTGACTGCCTAAGTGGGGGCCCGCTCCAGTCACGCTTCAGTGAATTCCTATATAAGCAACCAAATTTTTTCCCAAAAAGGGGGGGGGCCTAAATCCGCCTCTGTTAAGCTAACAGAAAAACAATTGTGCGTAAATAAACTTTCATCAGGCTGTTTTTTTTTTCTTGTTAAAATTGTTTTACATTTGTCAGTCTAGGGCCTTTTATAGTTGACTATGTGGTACAAATGCATGGGTTTTACTTATTGTTGAAGACCGTATATGGACCTATAGTTGGTACTTTCTGTGTCTCTTGGTCTCTTGTGGAGAGTTGTCTCATTGTCAATAAAAAAAATAAGAAGGTGGACCACCTGGTGGTATACCTTCTTATTTTTATATTTCATATATGTATGTACTGTAATTCAAATATTAGGGTTTTATTTGATATTGAAGTTCCTCGAATTTTTGTGCCATATAAACTTTCCTTGATGGTTTATCTTTCGGGAAATGTGGCAGTACAATACAGCCCTTCTCATACTTTACTGTCTAAGGTATACCAGTTAACACTTACTGATAATCTCTGTATGTCAGCTCCATAGTTTCCATTGTTTACATTGCCATGGTTACTGGTTTGTGTTCACCTGCAGAAAAATGTTAGCATTCTTTGATATAGTATAAATTTTCTATACTTGTAGTTTTGGTCTTTTTAACTTTTTTTTATTCGAGTGATACCGATGAGTGTTCAGTAGACGAAACGCGCATCTAGCGCAAATACAGAATTGAAATCCTGGAATCTATGATGAGTGTATTCATACAGATATATAGTAGAGTTCTTTGTTGTACCTTTATTTTCTTTTTGTAATCGTATATGAAAAGAAGGGGGCTGAGTTCAAAACACATGTCACATAAAATGTGTTTGCTGTAAGTCATCATTAGTTGTTGATGGATTTTTGGTAAATATAATCGTATTTTTTGCGACTTGAAGAATGACATATTGATACATTTTAATTGTTGAAGATTGAGGTTGATTTCAAGATATCTTATGGTTTTATGTCTTCGGGTGGCACTGTTGAATTGATGTATACCATCTCCTTTCCGGTTGGGTTGTACGAAAAAGCAAAAGCGGCTTTTGGGTAGAGTCGAGCAATCATGGACATGATTAAACCAGTGACATGCTATATATGCAAATCCCAAATAAATAGCTGCAACTGACATTAGTCGTAGTTTGTTGCTGTGTGTCATATTTGTTTCTCGTTAATGTTTTCGTCATCAATCAGGCCGTTTTCTTTTTCGTTCGAATATTTTCACAATTATTAATGTCCGGGCCTTTTATATCTGAACTTACTGAATGGTTTTTGCTCATTGTTGACGGCCACACGGACATATATTTGTTTAAATCCGTTATTTTGGATAGTTGTCTCACTTGCATTCGTACCAAATATCTCCTTATAATATATTATCACAGGTCGAGTTGACCCCGAAGAACCCCGATTGCCATATAAGCGATATAAACATAAATAAAGATATACATAGATATCAGACTCGTGCATTTGGATTTATCTATGTCTGTTTAGTTTCATATTATTGATTAAAAATATATGTTAATCATCGTTTTTACCTGCATACGATTTTTTTGTGAATCTAATCAGTATATCAAATGATTTTCTTTTGTTTCACACTAAATAATTGAACACGCACAATGCATGCGGTATCTATCTCTTGCTAAGGGGTTAAATTGAAGTCCACATGCCGGAATACGGATTCAATGAGGTCGAATTATTGACTTGCAAGTTTGTGTTGTGGTATTTTGTATGTCTTGTCTTATTATTTGTTAATTGCCTCTAGTGCTTCGTAACGATCTGTTGTTTCTTTTACTTTATAATTACGTTTTTAAAGGTTTTTTTTATTTACCGGGTACTTTGTGTTTCGGTATATTTTTTACTTTACTTTTTCTTGTTCTTCGTACCAATCTGATGAGTCTATCTCTTTCCAAAATTTTTTTTACAATTTGTTCTCATTTTGTGCTGATACACTACTGTTACAAGATAGGGATATAATTAAACGCTCACAGACATGCGCAACCCCGCCAGTCAGGCGCCTGGACGTTGTATTATATCTGTCATATTTGTTTCATTTTGATTGTTAAACACGAATTGTTCACATTTTGTCATGCAGGAGCTTCATATGGGTTGCTATACGGTTTTAGTGATTTGCTCATTGTTGATAGCCGTTTGGAAACATAGAATTGTTTACAATTTCGTCCTTTGGTCACGGGTGGATAGTCATAATATTAGTATATTTTTCAATCCTGAAATATCATGAGCTTCTTTGTGGGCTTCATCCTCATTACCCTGAACTTGCTTGAGACCCACAGACCGCATATTTTTCACTCCCCTGAACACGATATTATTGGTCCGCTCCTGACAGAATTGACAATACCGTCCTATAGAACAACTCCTCAGAGATTTGTCCGCCATGCATATGATACGTTATAGAATATAATTAAAAACACACATATATATATATATATATCAGCCTGGGATCCAGGAGTTTTAAAAAGCGATCCCATCATGACAACGTGGTGAGTGGATTTTGTAATAATTTTATGCATTAACAGTATATGTTGCTGCATAGGAGGCCGTCCCTTTAAATCCGTCTCTGTATATAAATCATACATATTTGAGATGTCGTAACTATCCCTCCCTACCTACCCTGCCCCCCCCCCACCCCACCAAAAAAAAAAACCCAAAATCACACATACACACATACACACAAACACAAAACCAACAATTTTCAAACTAATATCAATAACTAACTTTCCTAGAAATTGACAATCCACTCTCGTCTGTTCTATCTGCATTCTGTAATCATTTTTCTCTGAAATGAGAACGTATGTTTAAATACTATTATATGAAACAGGTTTACAATTAGGGTAGCATTAAACGACCGTAGCATGTTATACTAGTATTTGTACAATTGTTACTTTAAACAAATGTAAGAAAGAATTGTCTTATAAAGAAATGTGCAGATATGGATTGTGGGCTACCAATATAAAGCTAAATATACAATGAATGTCATGATGAATAAATTCATTAAAAACACTGTTTCAGACCATTTTTATCCTTGTCCGTGTCTATGTCGGAAACCAATTCAATCGTCACACGTGAAACCAGTTATCATGACCCCTTCCCCATTAACAAGAATCTGTAGACGGAAAGGGACTATGACCAGCAGACATCCAACAATAAAAAACCACTCATTGTTGTTCATACAGAACATGATAATGATAAAAAAAAAAAACAACTAAATAATACTATCAAGTTTGTCTTTATATAAAAATTAAACATAAATCACAAGTTAAATGAATCACAAAACTGTATTTTTGGTTAGTGCGTTTTGTAAAATTCTAAAGAATTTATAAATAAGCGATTTAAAAAAAATATACAAATCACTGTACCGTATATTGATGATATGTAATCTCCTTCGCTCACATATATATTCACAACCATATTTATATTTAAAGACTTGAATAAAATGTCAAATCTTTACACGTTTATCTAAAAGCTTAATAATCTGTAGTCAAAACAAACGCATTCACTTTGAATAAACTTAAGTGGTCAAATAGTGAACAATTCGTATAACTAACGATGAAGATATTACTCCTTTTTTGTGTACCGCTTGTGTCCACATACGACTTTATTAACACTCGGTTAATTTTAATATTTATCTACTTGAGAAAGTTAACTTGTCAAAATTTGTGGAGAGTGTAAATACATTTCATAATCAAGGTGAAACTTTACAGATTACGAGTTACAAGTTATTATTTTGTATACGACATTGAAATACAGTAAAAAAAAAAGAACAAAATTTTAACAGGATATGGAAGTTTACACATTCAATCTTCTGCTCTTATCCATTTTTATTAATGAAAATTTAGCGCATTTTAAATATAATAATAAAAAAAAAACATCTTTTTACTTTTACAATCATATTAATCAATTTACGTCAATAAAAAAAGTATATTTTTTTTACTGAAATGTAAGGCAAATTCAAAAAGAGGAAATCCACAAAAACTGACAAATTTAAACGCTATTAGTGAAAAACTACTGGCATATTCGTGACTTGGTACTTGGGACTTTATTTGCAAAATACTGGCGACTGGCATATATCATTATTCAAAAATCATATTACACACAAAACTAGAACCGAGAAACCCAAAGGAGTATCATGGCGACTGGCGTACTTCGCAGTCAGTGACCACTGTCCTACGGGCTGTTCATGTATCACGATAATGACCAGTTCTTCTTAAACTATTATGTTTGTTTCATTGAGGAACCATGTTTTTTTTAAATCTTCTTAATTCAAATTGATCAAGTTAAGTCGAGTTATTTATGGTACGATTTCCATAGGAAAGAGGAAAGACTAGTCATAGTGATAATTTTAAGTCACTGCCATTCATTTAAATGCAAATTTTAGTATTTGAATACAAAATAAAGTTTTCCTAATTCTATTATCAACAAAAACATATAGTAAACAATTCAACAACTTCAATAAAAAATTGACATCGCTCTAAACAGAGAAACCACGTCCCATCGGTCATTAACATGTAAAAGTTCGCTAACGACCGGTTTTCTGGTCCGTTTTTTTTTTTCTGTTAAAGACCGATGGATTTTTTAACTAAAAAAATAAAGAATGTCATGTCAGCCCATCATATGTATAGTAATAATGTATCTGACTTCTCTATGTAGTAATACTATATTTGACTTCTCTATGTAGTAATAATGTTTCTTACTTCTGTATGTAGTAATAATGTATCTATACCTTCTACACGTAGTAATAGTAATAATTTATCTTTCATCTACATGTTGTAATAATGTATCTACCTTCTATATGTAGCAATAGTAATAAAAGAGGGACGAAAGATACCAGAGGTAGAGTCAAACTCATAGATAGAAAATAAACTGACAACGCCATGGCTAAAAATTAAAAAAAAAACACAGACAAATAATAGTACAGAAGACACGACATAGAAAACTCGTGATGGCGTCCGTAAAATTTACGAAGGGGTGATTTCAACTTCTGACCATTTGGAACTCTTGGTTTAATAGCTTCCTTGTGAGTAGCAATCCTCTATCAAGGAAATCATGATAGGAAATACAAGCCCGGGCATATCGTATCAATTGGGAGATATATACTCCATATGCAGGCGCTGCTGGAATGTTGCTACATAGAAATGGAAAGTTCACAATTGGGAAGCTGAAATCATCTCCTTTGTCGTAAAGTTTTGTTTTTCAACCGACCCTCATTGTCAATTTCTAGATGTTAGTCAAGATATGGGGCAGACTTAGCTGTATCTGTAGTATCCTTTATCTCTAGTTCGATGGGATAGATTCGTTCAACATGTTCACCAAATTTTGTATTATTTAGTGACAGAATAGCGGAAAGTAAAGTTAAAGGATATTGCTAATTTCTTATCTTTCTTCATAAGAAGTTCCTGTATGAAGTCAGCCTCATAATAATAAAGAAACACATAATGTATCTTTCTTCTATATGTAGTAATGATGTATCCTACCTCTGTATGTAGTACTAACATATATTTCTCCTGTACACTGTAAAAACAGTGTTTAGATTCTAAACACATTTCTAAACACTTTTTCTGTGTACGTTTTGAAACATGTTTAGCATCTAAACACGTTTAGATTTGAACAAGTGTTTAGATTCCAACAAGTGTTTAGATGTCAGATGTTTAGATTTGTCAAGTGTTTAGATGTCAGGTGTTTAGATTTCTCAGGTGTTTAGATGTCAGATGTTTAGAATTGTATGCTGACCCTGTTTAGACCTCAGAAATGTGATGAAAACAAAATCTTGTTAACTAACCACCATTAAATGGTATAACATTATTGGTTGGTTCTGTTTTTTGTCCTTCTGATCAATTTTACCACCATTCCTCTAAACGTATATAAGAGATTAATATAATAATCATAATAATAAATAATTATAGGGTAAAATGATATATTCTTCCCCAGGGCCCTCTCTTTAAAGGCTGTAAACCATCTTCTCTAGTACAACATAAAATCAATTTAAATAGTTCCAATATTTTATTTGTCTCAATAAATACATTCAAACATACAATCATGCAATACATAAACAAAAAGTTTGTCTACATACTCCCATCTATAAAGATGTACAAGAGACAATAACAACAATAGGTTCTTGCATTCAAGAGAAATCATAAATAGAAATATACAACCTAATCAAGAAATCATAAATAAAAATATACAACCTAATCAAGAAATCATAAATAAAAATATACAACCTAATCCTGACAGTCCGTAAAATTGTAAAAGCTTTAATAAATTATATCATGAAATTCCATAAAAAGAATTTGATTGGTTTCAATGTTTTAAGAAACAAAACCAGAATTTTTCTGAAAAATGGCCAAATCTACACAAATTCAAATCCAATTTTATACTTTAATTGTGTCAATAAAATATACATAAATATACAAGTTTTTAACTTTCATACTTGTGTCCTTGCACAAGAACCAAAAATCATAGGAAATTTCCCAAAGTCTTTTTAAGGAAGAAGATTGGCAAGTATTGATTCAATATTTCTAAGTCGTTATCTTAATACATATTTCTATTGTACACTTGTGTGTACTATATATTTAAGGAAAATTGTTGAAGAACAAATCTGCGAACTTAAGATAATCGCAGATATATACATAAACAGTTCTTTTAAGGCTGATTTTCAATACATGCATGTATTACTCCTCAAAAACATATATGAAAACTTTATTTCAAAAATATTCAACATTGATTTCACTTCAATCAAATGAAATGAAAACAACATCATAAAAATGACTAAGACAAGACAAAAATTTATCTGTAAGCTATTGACAGGATGATGAGCATTGGCTGTAAAAATGCATTACACAGAATACAATGTAGCATGGTCACATGAAGGTTCATCTTAAATTTTAGAAAGCCTATATATATATATTTGTAGTTCTTAAGAAAAATGTGACAAAAATTTTATTCATGAAGTTTATGATCAATAAAAGCTAAAAGTGTATCCCACAGTGAAGCATGCTCACATAAAGTCTGACACTATAATTTAGAAATACATACAGAAATAACACCAGTAAATAGAGAGAGTGTAATCAATTATCAACTTCTTCCCGGCTGACCACATGTTGCAGAAATTCCTTTTCAAACTTAAGGTAATTTGCTCCCTTATGAAAATTGGCATTGTCTTTGAGGATAGCCATTTGCAAAAAACCCAAAAGTTGGTAACATTTAGGATAGGATAAATCATATACATAGTATGTCACGACAAGTAGTTGTAACAGCTGTTTAATGTCTGTTCCTGTTGATATTTGGAGTCCATCTCCAACCATATATGTGTTGTTTATGGAACCATCTTGATTGGTAAGTATAATAGCTCTTGGTGGGCTTTTCTTTTTGGTAGAAAGATCAACATTTTTAACCTGAAATGAAACATAAGTGTTAGTCCAACTTTCAAGTCTTTCCAAAGAAAAAATTTTGCTGATAAAATTTTAAGATCTACCTTGAACTTTTAAATTTTGTGCAACTGTCTCTAAAATATAATAATTAAGCAGGCTTCTTAAAAAAATCATACAAATACAATTAACAAAAAGTAAAGATAAAAAGAAAATGCTGACCACAACGAAGGACTCATATATTGGAGGTAAAAAGCATGTTCCTAATTCCATCCTTTATATTTGTTATTCAAGATTAACAGTCAGACCTATCTGCAATTTATGATTATTTTTTGTATAGAATTAACCATTTTTAATATTTACCAGAGCATCAGTGACTTTTAACCAAATAGTTTCGCATAAGCTACTTAATAATATCCATATCTAGTTACTTACATCTACTTTTGCGATTAAATCATTCTGTTCCTTCTTTGATGTTCTAAATTTGATCTTTGCCTCTATTCGATCAATAATCTTGATCAGTTCCTGATCTGTGTTCAGGTTTTCCTCATTATCACTGTCCTATAAAAATGCATATATAAAAATGAAAGTAAGTCTTTTAAGAATACTGGAGAGCAATATGATTTATTATGACTTTATTGCTGACCACTCCCCCTTTCACCCTGAATACATAATATTACAGGTAAAATGACGAAATGGTTTTGTTTTTATTTGCAATAGCTAGTAGTATCATAGAAAAAATCTGAAAAATCATCTTTTTTGTAAGGTTAAAATTCCAATAGATATTCAAAGATTCCCTTAAATGAAACTGTTTAAAATATACATTAATACTGAAAGCTGTTCAGGTCTGGTTTAGCATTTACTGAAAATACCAAAGACAATGTTAGATTTTGCTAGGAATATAATAACAAATCAATTCTAATACAAACACTATCAAGACTGACATGAATTTCAAAAAAGTAGCTGTGTATAAACATAAATATATATGTACCTGATCATTACCCTCAAACATCTTGTCTAAAATGCCAAGAACATCTGTCCATCTTTCTAGGAGTACATCCTTCTTTAGGTCCGGTTTCATCATTTCAAATTCTTTTACAATCTGTTAAAAAAAAATAATGGAGTACTATTTCTTAAATGACATATACATATAATAATTAAACAATAGACATATACCTTATTTTACCAGCATAATAATAATCATGATATTTCCTAAGATAAGTATTATACTTTTGTACATATATAAAATCGCAACACATACTGTATAGCGAGTAATTTTCATGGGTTGAAATTTTTTGCTTATTTTTCACGAATAGAACAAAATTGCCAAAATAAATTCCGCCAATTTAAAAGTGGACATGCAATGGTATTGATTGAATCCACCAAAACATTTTGTATACTATTAAGTCAAAATTGTGAAATTGTTTTAAGAAAACTTTGAAAGTACTTACAAATTCAGGAATTTTCATGATCGGATATTTTTCTACAATGCTTTGCATATTTCCATCTTCAACAGTCTGGATGAACTTTCTTCTTTGTTGGAAAGTAGACCGTTGAAGTTTAAGGATTAATGCCTTGTTTTGTTCATGTCTGGGTTTTGTCAGCTCCTCTGCCATTATCTTGATCGCTTCTGTTTCTGTTTCAGTTGATGTACAGTGTTCTAAAAATAATTATAAGAATAGCTGATTATCATAATAAAATTAAAATTCTGGCTCAATATTTCAAGATGACTAAACTACACATTTAATTTATAAAACATAATGTAAACATGTTATCTATAAACAAGCAATGTGTTACATATTTGTTTTTCCTTCATTTTTTTACATAAATAAGGCCATTAGTTTTCTCGTTGGAATTGTTTTACATTGTCTTATCAGGGCCTTTTACAGCTGACTATGCGGTATGGGCTTTGCTCATTGTTGAACACCGTACATATTACATATTACATATTAGGTTCCCCTATCAAAACAAGACTAATGAATACTTAGTCACCCAATGGATTTTTTTTTGCATGTTTTACTTTAAAGTATGTGCTAAGACACAATATTCAAGTGTTAACAAAGGTACCACAAAAACTATCTTGACTGCCGTACCTGTGGAATCTGATTCCAAATCATATCGCCTCGGACCTTTCTTTTTAGTAGGTGGACCATCATCAGAATGCACACGTTTACTTTTTTTATTCCATTTCCATCTAATGTTACGGACTTTTTGTGAAAGTCTTGCTGTAAAATGTGCCTAAAAGACAAAGCAAATAAATGAAATTTTATAAATTACCATACAGGAGTTGACTCCGGGTCCCCAAAATTAACAATTACTTGGTACATGTACATGTAACACAAAAAAATCATAATTTTAAAAGGCATGTAACGCAAAAAATCATAATTTTAAAATGCATGTATCTAAACATACAGTTGCTTTTAAAAAAAATATTTTCCTACCAACCCACACCTGGCTTGGCTGGATCGGGATTGGGGAAACAAACAATATATCAATTTAGGCCTTCAAAACTTTAATTTATTCTAATCAAATAGAACATTAATTTATTTATGTTATTTTGCAAACGCATATTACAATTGCCTTACCCATGGTTGATCTCCAGCAGAAAACTCAATGCATGGGTACTTCATATACAAGGCCCGGCCAAGTTGTCCATAGACGTCTCTGGTGTTGAATATAATATTTGTCTTGGACAGAATGTGGTAAGCAGTTTCTTCAATAAACTTGTTCCAATCATTTAGTATGTCACCACTATCAAGTAAGAACTGTATTGCTGTGGAGTACTGAGGAATGAACTGTTCAATGTCTATAGCCCCTTTATTTAGGAGTATTGGACTTTGTGTGACTGTCTGCTGATGGCTCTGTAAAAGAAATAGATCATACATATAATTAACATTGCATGCACATGTAACTTTATTACTGTTAAACAGTTGGAAGTATATATGTATTAGTGTTTTAAATTTTTGCTCTTCAATATTAATGCTTTTTATAAATGTAAGGTTTTTTTTTCTAATCTATAGAGTTTTTTTGTGTACTGTTCAAGATTGAAATGTCTGCATGATTATTAAAAATCTTAATATACAATGTACATGTATAAACTTCTATCTTATCTTCTGTGTTGAAAAAATATATGCATGCATATGTAGCCTATTTATCTTTGACCGGTATATTTTCTGGATTTCAAATAAACATAGACATGTTTTAAACATACATAGTATGATCAATAAGAATTACAATTGGCGCATAAATCTCACCTTATCGGGAGTCTTTTGTACAATTACTGTTTCTTCTGAATCAATGTCCATAGGCATACTGGTGCATTGTGTATGAACAACTGGGGTTACTGGTCTGGATGTAGCTGGAGATGTTGAATCTGTGTTGCATTCTATCAATAAACTTTGGTTTTTGTTTAAGGATTTTTGAATATGGAGAGCCTTGAGTCTATCGACAAGGTCTGTCAATCTTCTCATGGGTCCTATTTTGCCTAGTGGCAGCATTTGTTGAATGTCAGTGTCATTTAAATTTCTGAGGGCAATACCATCAATTTCATTTTCTACAATTGCAAGATATCACAAATAAATACAGATGTAAGAGTTTGGCTCACTGTGTTAAAATATCAAGCACTCCAACAAAAATCTACATTATAAAGCATCACATGCAATTTACTCTTGTAGTAGTGCACAATTTGTGGCCATTTGTAAGTTAGGTCAGTTAAACAGATTGTTCGTTCAATGTTAGATTTCATGCATTCAAAGGCATTAATGTGTTCATTAAAACCTGTTATTTCAAGATGCAAAACTTCTACAAACTTCAAATGTTCAATCAAATAAATGCTCTTGATCATTCCAAATGTAGGTTCTTCAGCATTGTTATCTATAACAATGACATTGTTTATGCTGTATGAAATCCCATGAATTGAGACATTTCCAGTTCTCATGACTTCATGTGGAATAACGATGCCAGTTGATTCAATTGTTCGTTTTACACCTTCACTAATTTGTTCTTGTAAAACTGTGATGCCCTGCTTTACTGAGTCACCTTCATACAAGTATACTTCAGACTTTTCTCCATTCCCTGAAAGCTGCTGCAAACACATCCATCTTTGATGGAAAAATGCTGTAGATTTTTCAATAGCTCTAAAATTTTTCCATTTCCTACTCTTAAACAAATTGTGTTTTGCCTCGAAACGAACACACCAGTGATTTCTTCCTGGTCCAAATTTCTTAATTTGATCAGGGAAATGGGTCATAAAGTGTAACTTTGGCGTGAAATCTACATCTGGATAAAGTTCCTTAAAATTCAAGTTGTGTTCATAAATTAGCTGTGTCAATGAATTAACGGTATCATCTGATGCTATTGGAGATATCACTAACACTGTAATCTGAATCAAGCGTAGAAAATTGTTCCAATGTTGGTCTTCATCTGGAATTTTGTCACCAATCATAAATGGCAAGAGGACCATTAGATTTTTTACCTCAATGGCTGTCATAGGCAGAACATTTTTTCGATCCAATGATTTTTTTTCAATTTGTTGAGGTTTATCATTTAACTCTGAAGCACTATAATTGAAATTTTGAATTGAACAATTCAATTCCTTCAAGGAAATATATTTCTTTTTATAAATCATTTCAGAGAGCATAAGCTGGAGCTCCATTTTGACAATACCTTCCAATAAAATATGCATGGGATCATGCAATATAGCTTGAGTCACATCAAATTCTGGAATTTGTAGTAAACAACTCCGATATGTGACACCGTACTTCCTAGACCAATATCTTCTTCGACATTTGTTAAACTCATCTAAATGATCACAACGATCATTGTGTTCTTGTAAATTACGCAAAGGAAATTGTTTTCCGTGCAGACTTTCCCCAAGTTGGTTGTGGTCTATTTCACAGGTTCTACAAGGCTTTTCTGCAAAACCAACACCTTCTTTAAAGCCACCCAAATACTGTGCTGCTGGAGTATCCCCTAATACACAATACAAGGTGCCAAACAGTTTTCTTAACTCACTTCCAACAAGAATGTCACAACCTGTATACAATTTTTTCATACCATCAACAAAGTCTGATAATATTACATTAGATCCAAATTTCTTGATATAAGAAGTTTTTGCAACCCCTATCAATTGCACGGTTTGTACCTTGAATCGGAATTCTGGTGAGATGTTAAGCAGAGACCAATAAAAAATAGAGAGTTTGTGCTTCTTACGATGTGCACCAATAGGATTGGCAATTTCAAAGTCGTCATAGTATAATGCAAACAATAATGCATCAGGATGATTTTGATAAAACGCTTTACTCATGTATCGACCATCATAAAAGTCAGTCATTTTATTTGTCACTCTTACATCTTCTTGCAAACATTCTTGAACTTCCTTCATTGACAGTAGTTGTTCCAGTTGTTTTTTAAACGGTATCAGATAACCTAAAGCGTCTCTTTCTATAAATTGGTAACGTCCGCAATGCTTAATTTGTTTTTTGACGAGACCTAATTTAACAGGGACTGGTTCAATATAGCCAAAATTTTCTCGAATGAATTTTTCTTGTAAATATTCACTCTCTAATCCATTAAAAGAGTCTTCTTGAAAGATTTCATCAATATTGATAGAATTAACAACATCTTCTGGTAATGATAGTCTAATTCTATTTTTTACAATATCTAGTCTATCAGCAAAAAGACTTTTTGTTGATAATACAATATTACTGACTGCAGATTGACTAAGATGGTAATCCGCTCTTAATCTGAGAATATAGTGTGCATCAATAACTTTTGTATTTGTGTCATTCACATCTATGTCCATATCATTGTCTTCATGCATATTTATGTCATGTCCATTATCGCCTTGTTCAGCACCAGCATCACACATAGGTCTATTGTCATCTGGGTGCCTCCTTTTACAATGCATTTGAAATGCATTGTATGTCTTAAAAGTTGTTCCACATCCAACAGATGAACAGTGTACTTTAAAGTTTGAGTCATTTCGATGTCTTTTCAGTAAATGTGTTATCAAATCATATTGTTGGTGACAGAAAAAAGGGCACATGCTACACTGATGCATTCTTAAAATCTTGGTGTATTGTTAAAATATCTAAATGGCATGCAATCCTGCAAAAAAAAAAAATGTGTTAACTTTTAACATTTGAAACAAAAATCTGCATGCATTTTATATTCTATACTTATTACTGTAAACCAGCTAGTTCAATTTGATGAGTATGATTAAGTTTAACCCAATTACAAAAATTTTACGAGATAGAAAAAAATCATGTTATGTCAGTCTGCATGGTCTGAATGTCTTTCCTTTTAATTATTTCATCTAAAAAGTTATAATAAAATTTTTAAATAAATTGCACTGATGTGTACGTAGAAAAAATATGCCTGGCATACCAAATTATAAGCCTGGTTTATGAACATGTGACATTTTTTGTATATTTGTTGAGTTGCTACATGTACACGTTTACAGTCATGTTAAATTGCATTTATAAAAAGAAAACGTACATTAGTTCAAACAACAGTGAAAAATCAATAAAACCATGCAAGATCAAAGAAAAATCATTAACACCTGTAAGGATTAGTAATTGTTAGTTTTATTTCTACATGTATTTTGCATAAAAAATTCAGAAGCATATTCAGACAGGGTGCACAAAATCCACGTCCTTTCTGTCTGATTCTCATAAGCACCTGTTAATGAAGGCTTTATGTTGAATAAGTTTTAAATCATGCTCAGTGTACTCATCAAAAGCTTCAAAATATTTCTTCCATTTTTTTTTATTTGAAATCTTCATTGTTTTTTACTCCTAAAGCAGTACTAATATTTTACTTACACCAACACATAATAATAATACCAAATTCTTTGTAAATAGTTAATATGTTATGTACAGTAGTTGTCGTTTGTTTATGTAATTTATATGTGTTTCTCGTTTCTCATTTTTTACATAAATAATTAGACTGTTTGGTTTCCCGTCAAAATGTTTTCACACTAGTAATTTTGGGGCCCTTTTAAGGCTTTTTATAGAGCTCTTGTTGTTCGGTGTGAGCCAAGGCTGCATGTTAAAGGCTGTACATTGACCTATAATGAGTTACTATTATAAATTGTTATTTGGATGGAGAGTTGTCTCATTGGCACTCATACCACATCTTCCTATATATCTATTATAAAATACCATTTTAGTATCAATAATCTTTAATGCATTAATAATTAATCATTTGTCAGGTCACAAGATATTTCGCAGTTGAATAAAAAAAACAGGGTGTGAAAGGACCTGGGATGCAATCTTGTAGTGTGTGAATGTATATTGCGAGCAAACTGACCTGAAATAAGGTGTACCTCCCCCTTTTTTCACTTAAAAGAACAAATGAAGGGCTACTCCAAACATTTTAAAGGGACCCAATCCCAGGATTTACCAAATCGACATTTAAATGTGTACATTTAAGCTAGATAAGTAGACCTTTACAGTTTATTTTTTGTTTCATTGAAGATGATGCCATGAAACTATCCGACTATTATAGTTACCTTCCACTGCTGTTATTATAGCCCAGCTAAATTTTGCTTCTTTCAAAATTTCAATGAGATTTTGTGTATCTGTTGTATCATCAATCGATAAGCATGCTTGGTCGACAGGGTCCATTGTTAAGTTTGTCTCTGTATGTCTCATTCGTCTTTCGCGCTCGGATGGATGGCGTCTATAGGTATCAAATTACCACGGAAGATAACTCTGTGTGTTAACTAATATCGGGACGCAGTCGGACAGTCCAACGACTCCGGAAGAAAATATTCACCTGTATCTTGCCTCTATATTACTTAAAATACTACACAAAAACGCCCTTCATATGTAAGATAAAATTAAAATAAATTGTGCTACAGCAACGCAAATAGGGGGAGGCTGATACATCGATAAACACCAAACAAAGTACTGATTTTTACTAAACTAAAATTAAATACTTAACGTGGAATATTTGCACCATAGTTTTTATATCATTTCAATCGAAATTATGTCACAGAATGGACAGAATTTAAAGGAATTCGACATCAACCAAAAAAACCAACTGGAACGGTAAAAAGTGTTTAGATGTTTAGGAAAGTGTTTCATAAGTGTTTAGATGTAATTTGGTGTTTAGCTTTCTTAACGTTATCAAGGATTTTTAATGTGAAACACGTTTAAATTCTAAACGTGTTTAGGTTGAAAAGTGTTTAGATACATATCTGTTTAGATTCTAAACGCTTTCCTAAACATGTTTAGACCTAAACGTGTTTTAAAAGCGTTTTAAATCTAAACGCTGTTTTTACAGTGTATATAGTACTAATATTATTTTTTTTAATATATTATGTACACTTTAGCCGCTCCATTAAACGGTAAAATTGTCCCTAAAATCCACATGAAACTGAAATGTTACGTATAACTTTTTGTGTAGTTGAACGAGTAACATTTAATTCTTTGAATTTTAGAATATGAGATTAAAATTTTACCTTTCATTAATACATAATAAAAGTAGCTTTTAAAAGTATTCATATTTTAACGTGCAAATAAAGTAGGTAGATTTTAAAGCCTTCGCTACACGTATAAAAGTCAACCTTCTTAAAAGATTACATACAAAATTTCAAATGAAATCAATTTTTAATTTACATAAATCCTTCTAAAACATTCTAAATGAAATAAATAACCTTAGATGTGATAACAAGTAATCGATGTTAACTTTATATTAAATATAACACCTTTACCATGTTTACAAAAAGCTCATGCAGACTCGTCTTCCTACATACAGTGTATACAAAATTTATCCAACAAACTAAATGAAGTGAAAAGATGGCATATAATTGTACGTTACCAGTAAACACATGTGTGCATGCAACTAATTTCACAGGTGTTTAATAGGTTCGCCTACCTAACATGAAGGTATTCTATTTTATGTCTCAGTATAAAACTTAAATAACGAGTATATAAAATAGAAGACTTTTTTGTCCACGGTTTGTTAACTCATTTACTATGCGTGTTTTAAAACGAACGTACGGTTTTGTAATTACGTACACTATACGTGTAGCTGAAAACTTCTCTTTTTCTGTAAAATATAACAATGAAAAATAAACCAACCACTTACTTACCCTCTTCAATTATTAATCCAGCGTCTCACGTTTTTCTTTTGCTGGTTGTTGTGGTTGCCAGTGGTAGAGCGCCCTCGTGTGTCACAGTGAACAGTAACTAAGCCGTCACTCGCATTTATTCCCAATATCGATGTAGTGGTATATCTTTTATTTACAATCCACTCAAAAGGAAAAAATGCTCCACAAATATAATATGAAAAACAATCTTATTACAAATTTACTAGGTCTATTTACAATTATTCCACCCTTTTCACAAAAAAGATCCGGTATGGAGTTTAATATCCATTCACAAGATTTACTTATATCAATAAAATTAGAGAACGTAGATCATGTCTACCAAACAAGTTTAAATAAATCAATTTTGTTTGTATTGTCTGAAAAGTATACCCATACAACAAACATGTTTGCAAGGTTAAAAATAAATGGAAATTTCTGTTATAAATTGATGTCGAATAATTTTTTATTGTGAAGGTTGATTTAAGTAATTTAAGCTTTATGTTGTAGGTTTAAATTTTCTCTTTACCAGGTAACTATCGAGCTGTTGTAATACTAATATCAAATCTATGAATGGTATATTGACTGCAGATTCCAACTTTATTAAACTACAATTTAACAGAAGCTATAGGGACTCCTGTCAAAATTTTAGCATTATTATCGCGCTTTCGATTGAATCTAACAATGAGGAATCCACGAACAACTTTGAAACATAAACATATCATGTAAGGATATACATAAAAAATGCAGTATCAATATGTAATCATGGTCACAAATGGATAAGTATGTTTAGAAAAATTCGTACCTTTCTACCTCTCGCTTGACGGTCAAAAAGCGAGACATACTGATAGGTATGCTGTCAGTTCCGGCGTCGGCGTCAACAATGTCTTAGTTTGTATATTAGGTCTTGTTCATGGTAAACCACTAGTGGTAGGTCAAAGATATTTGGTATGCAGTTGTATAAGCATTTGCATATGTCATTTCCATGGAGATTATTTGACCCCGCCTCCTCAGTCACGGTTTATTGACTTTGAAATTTTTGCTTAGTTTTCATGTAATTGTTTGTGATTAGGTAAATGTTATGGGGAACCACTAGTAGTAAGGTATTTATAATTTGTATGCAGTTGCATAAGCATTGGCATATCTCATTTCCTTGGAGATTATTTCATCCCCCCCCCCTCAGTCATGGTCTATTGACTTTGAAACTTTTACTTAGTTTTCATGTATTAGTTTGTTATTAGGTCGAATTATGGGGAATCACTAGTGGTAGGTCAAGGATATTTGGTATACAGTTGTATTAGCATTGGCACATCTCATTTCTGTTTTTGCTTAAAACTTTTTGCTTAATTTACATTTATGAGTTTGTGTTTAGTTTGTTTAAAGGGAACAACTTATGATAAGTCAATGGTATTTAG
Organism: Mytilus galloprovincialis; assembly: GCF_965363235.1. Classification (NCBI taxonomy): domain Eukaryota; kingdom Metazoa; phylum Mollusca; class Bivalvia; order Mytilida; family Mytilidae; genus Mytilus; species Mytilus galloprovincialis. Next base: position 71,811,134 of record NC_134845.1, on the reverse strand, counting down.
TATGCAGTTGTATCAGCATTGGCACATCTCATTTCCATGGAGATTTTTTAGCCATGTGCCTTCAGTCATGGTTCATTGACTTTGAATATTTTCAAAACTTACATGTTAAATTGTTGCTATTTTAATTTCAACATTTGCATTATCAAAATTACATAAAAGCGAGACATATCTCTGTCAGTTTATTAAATAAATAACTATGTGACAAATATAACGAAACACACAATATTGTAAATGTAAGAAAATGTCAACTTTGTAATTAGACTTAAAGTCGATGGGTTTCCGAACACTTCGACATTAGGCTGAATACAAAAATACTGTTTTCTGACATTGACATTATTGCATCTCATTAAATATCCATTAAATTGATACCACAAAAACACAATTTTACAGGGGCACTGTATCTATATAGATAAAAAATAAAATATGATTTGTTTTTGGTTCAATCATAATGAAAGTGAAATAGTGAAATAAATTTTCGCTTTTAGCAGCCAGTTTGGTATTAAGCAAATTAACCTCGCTAATAAACTGATCTCCTGCAAGTGAATAATTCGGCCTAGTATTCATGTGAAATTCAATTGAACCTCTAACTGGAGATGAGTGACGCATGAACAAGGCGTGTTCAGCTTGTAAAAGGAAAATAATGTCAACACTCAAAGTGAAACAAGGGTAAACCAATTGGTTGACCGATGCGATTTACAAAAACGATTTCTTATACAGGTAAAAACGATTATTAACATATTGTTTAACCTATAAATTACAAATCAAACATGCAGATCTAGAAAAGTCCAATTGCACGAGTTCGCTACCTATTTATGTCTATGTTTATATCGGGTTATATGACCATCGGAAGTCTTTGGAAATGCCACCTCGATGGTTAATTAGGTTTCGTCTTAAATTCACACGAAATGCCGATACATAATTTCGAGTTTATACTTCGTACATTTATATAATAATGTTGTGTTTAACATTGACTATGCGAAAATAGGAGCCAGGGTGAGAGACAATAGTGCACGACCCGACGGGGAGTGCAACATTGTCTCTCACCCTGGCTACTATTTTCCATAGGCAATGTTAAACACAACATTAATATCATTATATTATGACTGTTTGCTATTTCAAATAGGTCTAATTGTGTGATTTCAAAGAGTTGATTTTATCTACTTGACTGTTAGAAAGAGTTACAAATAAATAGATTCAAAAGTGTGTGTTTTGAGGTGAAATGATTGATTTTAACTCTTTCTGAATATAAAACATTATTGACTAGTTAAACAAGAAGAGTTCTGCTTAACATGGTGCTAGAGGTTGTGTTGAACTTGCTATGATGTACCTATAGTTTTCTCATTGTTGAAGGCATACACTCATGGTGACTTCAAGATGAAGAAGTATCAAAAAGGCATCGTGTCATAACTGTGATTGCTCGGTATTGTTTTTGATTTTGTCTAAATAAGGTTTACTCCATACCCCTTTCATTTCATTCTCATTAACATTTTCCATAGTTCTAAATAACAGTGATGTGGTCATAACTGTTTATCTGTAATAAATGACTTCAAAAGTTTTCAAACAATTTTGGCTTCAACGGTAGTAAACAAAGAACAAAAACTTTCTAACAGAAACTACAGCATTTTAAAGTCTCTTAAAATGTCAGCAAAATTTAAATAATATTTTTCCCCTTATTGTTCAATTGTAATAGTTAATTTATTGTCAGGCTAATAAATCCAACACACTTGTCTGTCAAAACAACCAAGCTCCGCCTTTGCACGTGCAATTGAAAATGATTGACCTGAAATTCAAATCAATAAAATTGAGAATGGAAATGGGGAATGTGTCAAAGCGACAACAACCCGACCATAGATCAGACAACAGCCGAAGGCCACCAATGGGTTTTCAATGTATGCTCAATGTAGTCTGCTACAACAGCAAGGCATACTATTTTCGCATAGTGTAGTTAACGCTATATATTTCTTTTAAAAACTATGCAAAAATAGAGCAATTGTACTAAAGAAGGACATTATTTCAGGAAGTATATTGATTAATGTTTATTTTAGACTTTATTATTTGGATTTTCGTTTTAATATATGATAAGTCGATAATGAGAATTTGAGTCAATTTGGTGAACATGAAATAGACAGCTATGTGAAAGTAATGTCATTATGACATTTTAAAAAATTGATAGCAGTTTCTTATTACTGGAAAAGAAGAAAGCACTCCATCTTTTAAATGTTCAAAACTCGTATAATCTTGATAAATACATAAAGATCTAAACACGCACATTGAAGTTATAATCACTGTGTTCAAGCAATGATCACGAGGATGTTTATAATCTCGGGTGAAACATAATCTCTACTGGACCCATAACTTATATAACTTAGCATGGATGTCCTTTCATCAAGGTTATTAAAAATATGTTCGTGCATGACAATAAAAAAAAAATACAATATATGTATCGTTATAATTTACCAAATGAATTAAAAAAAAATATACTAGCGATATGTTTTCCTGTAAACTTGGTTTTTGATTTTGTGTGCTTGGCAACGTCAAACTCTAATATCGTAAACGGTATAATATGTTTTTGTCGATCGTAATAATACTTACAAGACGCAATTATAAAAGAGAAAGAAAATCTTTGTCATACATTTTTAAAGATCTAAAATATAGGAGTTAATTTATAATATGGTTCTGTTGTCATCTTCTATACCTCGGTATTTGCGTTTGGTGTACTTTAGCTAGAATTCAATATATGCACGGAAAGTTTAACACAAGCATTCCTAGTCTTGATTGCAATTAATGAAATATTACAAATACAACACGGACTATAAAAAACAAACGTATAGTTCATCTTGTGCATGTCAAGTTATATGACATTTTTCTTTTCTTTCAGATGAATATATGTACACAACACTTTTAGAAAGTTAGTAAGCTTGGTATAATAAACACTTAATGATTGTGTTTTTTCAGTATAATAAAACACCTAATGACTGGGCGTGCGGGTAATAGCAAGTTTGTTGTCCCTTCGCATACCAACTATTGCCCTTGGCTTCGCCTCGAGCAATAGTTGGTATTTCAGGGACAGCAAACTTGCCATTACCCTCACACCCAGTCAATAGGTGTATTATATTTTTATGTTCATTATATCACAAATATGTGTATAATTGATGACAATACATTATTTGTTTAACTTTTTTTTAACAGCAAATATGTGTTAATAAATGAAAAGTAATCGCCTTGGTACACGTATATGTTGCTAACTGAACAAGAGACTGACAAAAGCCTGAGTCGCTCACCTGGTATAACATGTGCCATTTTGATATTATTTCTTTTGTTTTATAACCAAGTTATGTTTTCTTATTCATAGATCTGATTTTTTTTTTTGTAGGACTTGTACTGATGATCATTTCTACTATTTACAGTTTATTCATTTGAAAAAAATAAAATGTCATTTAACTAGTGTGATAATTTGGCCATGTAGAATTTCTCTTTCAGATCTTATTTTGTTCTGTTTTAGGGGGGAAAAAAGAGTCAACTACTCTTAATAAATTGCTTCGCAGCGCGCAGCTGGATACTACCGCAGAGGTACAACCCTAAACAGTTGGGGCAAAAATGGACTCAATATTCGTGATTGATACAGGTCTGAATTTGGATTGTGATTAAATACACATAATAGGTTTCTGACACAGAATAACTATAGTCAAATAACTTCGAATTGGTTATTCAATTTTTTGCTTTATTGCAATACACTATGCTGTTGCGAATTGATCCCAACAAAAATATACCCGCCTTGGTTTTTTTTAAAAACTTTTGTGCAATACACTATGCTGTTAAACCAAAAAAATAAAAAAAAATAAAGAAATTTTCTTTTTAATTTCTGAAATCTGTAATGAGAAAAAATTGTCCCCCATAATTTCTTTTTCATCCCCCCCCCCCCCCCCCCCCCCATTTTCCAAAAAAACATCAATTCTTTCCCTCAAGTTATGGTCATTATCTCAATTCAAATTTCCAATGGAGTTTGCAACCATAATTACCCATTTAAATACATCATAAAAGTCTTAAAATAGAAAATGACATACATAATTATGACTAAAATTAATATTCCTTAATCAGTATGTTAAAAATAGTAACTTCTAAATTGAAAGCTAATCACCTCAAGACAATATGCATTGTATATAAGTTTCATAACAATTGGTTGAGGCAAAATAAAGTTAGAGAACGGAAACGAAATTCAGCAACTTTTATGCTTATAAAGGGGCATAAAATAAGAACGGCAAAATTGACGCCACCCAATTTCGAGCCTGTTCTGTATTATATGGTAATAAGCATTGCGGATAAGTTTCATAACGGTCGGTTGAATGAGGTTAAGTAAAGTTAGAGAATGGAAATGAAAAATTTAGCACCTTTTATGTTTATAAAGGGGCATAACTCAAGAACGACGGTAAAAGTGACGCAACCCAATTTCGAACTTTTTTTGTACTATGTGGTAATACGCATGCATTGTGTATAAGTTTCATAACATTTGGTTGATGCAAACTAACGTTAGAGAAGGGAAACAAACTTTGAGACGTACGGACAGACTGACAAGGGTAAAACTTAATGCCACCTCCGCCACGAAGGGGGCATAAAAAAAGGGTAAAAAAGGATGAACTTCTTTCAAGTGCAAAACTCTATAAGAAGTCACTTGACGATTTGAACAAGTTGACTGATTTGTAGATCTTATTTTGCCTTACCATCTTTGCTATTCACATTTTCTCTCTATTATACTTCCTGTAAAAAAAAATTAAAAAATCAATCGGCCAAGGGCAAAACCCCTTAAAGGGTCAATTGATGCTTTGTTAATTTGACTTGTATGTAGATTTTGCTGAACATTTTTACTGTTGTAAGATTCTCTCCCATATAACTATAGAGATAACCAAAAAAAATATTACAGTAAAACTAAGTTTAACCAAATTTGATATATGGGTCATTATAAAAAAAAGTGCAAATTTCGACGAGGTAATATTTTGAAAAATGATGTCATTGTTTAAAACTTTTAAATGTGTACCGCTATTCTATAGTATGGTAGCAACGATATTCAGAAATATGCAATGGGAAAAATGAAGAGTTTTTTCAATTTTAACAATTTTAGGTCATCCTTTGAAAGAATCGTGTCAATGGCGTTACTAATTTAAAGCATACATTTAGGTACTAAATATTATTGTTTAACATCAAACAACTGTTCCAATTTGTTGTTTAGGTTTAAATTACGACTTATTGACATTATTCATATAGCTGTGCATTCTATTTCAACATAAATTTCAGAATACATTGTCGTAAAAAAGTTGGCTGTCCTTATTATGGCCGTTGTAAATACTAAATACACTTAAACTGAGTATATGTGAATTGTATAAGATTAAATGATTATAATATACCTAATCCTCCGTACACGACCTAAAAACACACTTTCATTTATGAATAAAGATAAAAAAAAATGTCGCATTTTTATATAGTAACACCACTGTCCCTTCAGTAACTCCAATGACACAAAAGTATCACCAATGACATTACATTTCAAATTTTACCTTTATCAAGTACTAAACACAAAGCCAAGATCACCGAGCAAAAGAAAAAGATGAAAAAATAATTCTTAGGCTAAAAAATCTCAAATTATATAACATAACATCCATTACTAAAAATGTCAATAGTGTTACTAAATAGTGTCATTGGTGTTACCAGCATACATCAGTTTGTGAAAACTGTGTATATGTAATACATGATATTGTTAAAACATTGTTAAATAAGTATTGTTTTTCATAAATAATATGATGTTTAGCTTGTTAAACATGAAAGAAACACAAAACAATGCTGGATATATTCAGGTGTTACTAAACTGGTCAATGGTGTTATTTTATCAAAATGGTCTCGCCATTGACAGTAACACCAATGATTGAAGGTGTATTTTAAGATTAGTTACGAAATAAGTGCTCCATTCCCCTATTCTATATGTTTTTACTGGTGCATGTTTCTATAATCGATGTTTCATTATTCAAAGTTAAGGAAATGTTTCCAAAAAATGATTTTTATAAAGGGTACACCATGGACACTATTTCCAATTACGATATAACCTTTACTTACTTTTACGATTTTTTCACTAAATCTTTAACATAATTGTTTGTTTTCTTTTGCATAACATGCTTACAGGTAACATTGCTAAGGGAGAAACTGTTGTAAATGCCCAAATTTTGCGAAAGATAACTCTTATCCTACTAATTTGTCCTTTGGTAACACCATTGACTTAAAAAATGTTACATTTCCTTTTGGTGAAATTTTTTATTATAAAACCAATATACACCTCCCAAAATCATTAAAAAATGTTTGTATGTATCAAAATTCAATAAAAAGTGATAAATCATAATAACAAATGATATGAATAATAGTCCTATTTCAAGTCTGAAAGGATTTATAGTAAAAAAATAAGTTAATTCTGGCTATCTTCCAGGGTTTAAGAAATTTTTATACCATTTCATACTGTAAACAGTATATTGTGTATCACCACACATTCATATCTAACATATGCAAGTGTTATTTTGATATATTTTCATGTCTGTGACTTAAAAAGACCCAATAACATAGTTTTGCATGTTTTTTTATAATGACCCATATAGGTGCATCATTGGCTTTGGGTTGTCATTTACCTAAACTTGGTAACAGTAAAACTTAGATTAACCAAACGTGGTATACAGGTGCATCATTGACTTAGGTTGTCATTTACCCAAATCGGATAACTCTGACCTTACAGTAAAACTTAGATTAACCAAACGTGGTATACAGGTGCATCATTGGCTTAGGTTGTCATTTACCCAAATCAGATAACTCTGACCTTACAGTTATACTTAGGTTGTCATTTACCAAAATCGGACAACTCTGACCTTACAGTTATACTTAGGTTGTCATTTACCAAAATCGGACAACTCTGACCTTACAGTTATACTTAGGTTGTCATTTACCAAAATCGGACAACTCTGACCTTAGTTATACTTAGGTTGTCATTTACCAAAATCGGACAACTCTGACCTTACAGTAAAACTTCAGTTAACCTAACTTGGTATACAGGTGCATCATTGGCTTAGGTTGTCATTTACCAAAATCGGATAACTCTGACCTTACAGTTATACTTAGGTTGTCATTTACCAAAATCGGATAACTCTGACCGTGACCCAACAGTAAAACTTAAGTTAACCCAACGTGGTATACAGGTGCATCATTGGCTTCGGTTGTCATTTACCAAAATCGGATAACTCTGACCGTGACCCAACAGTAAAACTTAGATTAACCAACGTGGTATACAGGTGCATCATTTACCAAAATCGGATAACTCTGACCTTACAGTTATACTTAGGTTGTCATTTACCAAAATCGGACAACTCTGACCGTGACCCAACAGTAAAACTTAAGTTAACCCAACGTGGTATACAGGTGCATCATTGGCTTCGGTTGTCATTTACCAAAATCGGATAACTCTGACCGTGACCCAACAGTAAAACTTAGATTAACCAACGTGGTATACAGGTGCATCATTTACCAAAATCGGATAACTCTGACCGTGACCCAACAGTAAAACTTAAGTTAACCCAACGTGGTATACAGGTGCATCATTGGCTTCGGTTGTCATTTACCAAAATCGGATAACTCTGACCGTGACCCAACAGTAAAACTTAGATTAACCAACGTGGTATACAGGTGCATCATTTACCAAAATCGGATAACTCTGACCTTACAGTTATACTTAGGTTGTCATTTACCAAAATCGGACAACTCTGACCGTGACCCAACAGTAAAACTTAAGTTAACCCAACGTGGTATACAGGTGCATCATTGGCTTCGGTTGTCATTTACCAAAATCGGATAACTCTGACCGTGACCCAACAGTAAAACTTAGATTAACCAACGTGGTATACAGGTGCATCATTTACCAAAATCGGATAACTCTGACCTTACAGTTATACTTAGGTTGTCATTTACCAAAATCGGACAACTCTGACCTTACAGTAAAACTTAAGTTAACCCAACGTGGTATACAGGTGCATCATTGGCTTCGGTTGTCATTTACCAAAATCGGATAACTCTGACCGTGACCCAACAGTAAAACTTAGATTAACCAACGTGGTATACAGGTGCATCATTTACCAAAATCGGATAACTCTGACCTTACAGTTATACTTAGGTTGTCATTTACCAAAATCGGACAACTCTGACCTTACAGTAAAACTTAAGTTAACCCAACGTGGTATACATGTGCATCATTGGCTTCGGTTGTCATTTACCAAAATCGGATAACTCTGACCGTGACCCAACAGTAAAACTTAGATCAACCAACGTGGTATACAGGTGCATCATTTACCAAAATCGGATAACTCTGACCTTACAGTTATACTTAGGTTGTCATTTACCAAAATCGGACAACTCTGACCTTACAGTAAAACTTAAGTTAACCCAACGTGGTATACAGGTGCATCATTGGCTTCGGTTGTCATTTACCAAAATCGGATAACTCTGACCGTGACCCAACAGTAAAACTTAGATTAACCAACGTGGTATACAGGTGCATCATTTACCAAAATCGGATAACTCTGACCTTACAGTTATACTTGGGTTGTCATTTACCAAAATCGGACAACTCTGACCTTACAGTAAAACTTCAGTTAACCTAACTTGGTATACAGGTGCATCATTGGCTTCGGTTGTCATTTACCAAAATCGGATAACTCTGACCGTGACCCAACAGTAAAACTTAGATTAACCAACGTGCAATACAGAGGCAATGATTATATAAAGTGAATAGCTGGAAATCTCTAAAACATATTGCTTTAATACTTAATTTCACAGAAGAAACTAAAATGCATTTACAGGTGGTGGGGATTTACTCATGCAATGCAGACAGCTCTGATTTGTTCTGTAGCTTCCCTGCAGGGAATACAATCCTAGTAGCAATCACGAGCCCAAGAATATCAAATCAAATGGTAGGCTTAATGCTCCATTCCTCACCTGAATCTATGTGCATCTTCAACAATTGACTCCTTCCAAAATTATAGACTGAATTAAAATTCAAATCTAAATCAAATCTCTACTTTGTTGATCCCTTATTTGGTTTCATTTACTTCAATTTTTCTACTGTAAATTCAGAAATTGTTTTTTTTAATTGTGAATAATGCAATGTTCAGGGAAAGTATTGTAGTAAGAATTCGCATTATGAAATCAAACACATGTTAGTATGCAGCTTTTTCTCATTATCACAATAATTGTTCATATTTTGATCTGCCATGTTGAAATAGCAGTAATAAATTTATGTAGAAATCTTATTCAAGGGAAACAACTAGAAGTAGACTGAAAATTTTGGCTTTGTTGACCTATAAGAAGATCTCAGCCTGGTGATTATTTTCTCTTCATCTATTAAAGTTATGAAATCAATATAATACAAACTAGAGGCCCTAAAGAGTGTGGGTCACCTAGGTCCATGGTCGACAATTTTTACAATGGACAATAATATTGTAGACTAGAATAGAATTCATAACAAAAATCTGTCCTGTTGATCTTGTATTCCTGATCATTTTTTTCTGTTTAGTTTATCTTTTAACCTTTTGCTCAAAACACAAAAAATAAGATAAACAAAATTTAAAGGCAATCACTCGTACTTGTAAAAATTGTCTTGCAAGACATTTTTGCTATCAAAGTGTCATCTATCTATAGTTTTCAAGATTATAGGCAAAAAAGGGAAAAGCAACATTATTCATACCCTTTCCTCCATAATGACACCTTCTGACGCCACCCTTTTACTCCATAATGACGCCTTTCAACGCCTGTGTAGTGCGCCTCAGTTGAAATGTATTACCTAGGATAAAACTTCATCAGACTTAAAAAAAAAAATGTATCTAATATAAAAAGGATATTCATGAGAACATCTGACTGGAATTTCATTGATGAAAAAAAAAATTTCGCAATGCATTAATACTTTAAACCTGATGATTATTTTTCATTGAACAAATCCTATGCGAATCAAGTATGTAAAAAATAAAATTCCATGGAGGAAAGGGTTAAAGGGAATAACTCATCTAAGAAATAGTTTAACAGTTTTGATGTAAATGAACAAAATGAAGATCTCAATCATTCTGAACATTTCAGCCCCTGTTAGATTTTCTCTGTCAATGGTATTTTTTTAAGATAATAGACCAAAACTGCATTTTACCACTATGTTCTGTTTTTAGCCATGTTGGCAATGTTGGTCATCAGACTCTACATTTGAACTAGATACAGAAATGATGCTTGTGGCCAAGTTATATCAAATTATGACCTGGTAGTTTCAGAGAAATAGATTTTTATCAAAGTTAACTTACAACGGATGTCATGTGTGTGGGCCAGATAATCTAAAAATGACAGAAGAGCAAATTGTCTCCATTACAATGTGTAGCATGATTCACCACAAATAATAAAACAACACTATTAATCAATTTTATGACTGTATTTATACACAATTTTGTGTTCTCCAGCACAGCACTGAAAGCTTTCCCAGTGAACATCTCATTTTGATGATGACAAAAATACAAAAAATGTACAAACTTCAATCTACTCTTAAAATTATCAACAATGAAAATGTATACACTGTCTGACTGTGGATAATTATTTACAAACAACTTCCTCTTTGTGGAGAGAAATTTATATAAATTTAATTTCCTTTTTACAACTGTACATTTTTGATGCAATGAACTGAATGCATGATCTGATGAATTAATGACTTGGTCTTAAAATTAAAAAAAAGAACCTAAAAAAAAAGTGACAAACAAATCTCTTACCCCTTACATCTAATGGCGTAAAAATTTATTCTATTTTAATGTTTGCCAGCTGGAGTGCTGCATTTAAAGTCACCACACATATACACATACCAAATTAACAACTTGCATACAACACTACACTTTCAGTCAATTCATGCACACATATAACATTTGAATACTTATAAAATTAAATATATTAAAACATTCAAATATTTTAACACCATGTTATTTTCTTGTTTGTTAACAAACGAATATATTCATAAATCTCTGAATTGAAAACAAATGTTTTCTTGATAAATAATAATTTTTGCATCCTGACATGTTGCCAATGTATAAAATAATGAACTAATTTGACATCTAATGCTACAATGTATCAACAAATCGAGTCAACTGGTCTTGTGGGGTCAAAGGTTGCACTTCATTGTCATTGGGTAGCAAGAGACCAGGGTCTGGCCCTTGGCCTTGCAAAGATCCTAATAATAAATTAGGATCAGAATGTAATTGATTTGGATCTGTACCCATCATATTTGGATGTGATTGACTGACATGTGGTGACATTTGAGGTTGGCGAGGTGATGGGTTAAGTTGCTGCCGAGATAATTGGTTAGGTTGTGGTGATCGCACAGTCTGTGGTAATGAATTAGGTGATCGCACTGATTGCATGAAGTTGGGTGATGCCACATTTTGTTGAGATGAAAGCTGAGGATTATTTCCTCCAGCCATATGTTGTCTTAATTGATGCTGTTGCATCATTTGTGCATTCTGCATTTGCGGTTGAAATTGTTGAATGTTGCTATCTGTATATTGAGGATTGTAAGGCATTCTAGGTCGTTGCTGTTGAAACTGTTGTTGTTGCTGAAATTGTTGATTCATTGGCATACCCGGATGCTGTTGATTTTGTTGTTGTTGTTGTTGCATTCTTAATCTCTGTTGTTGAAGTTGCCACAGCTGCTGCTGTTGTTGTTGTTGTTGCTGCTGCTGCTGTGACTGTGCTATATTGTTTGGATTTGACTGGTTCATATTGTGTTGACCAGGTTGACCTTGTTGCTGCTGAGTTCTCTGTTTGATAAAAGCTGCCATAAGATGGGGGTTTGACTTAAGAATTTGTAACACTTGTTGCTGCTGCTGCGGCGAGTTGGGTGATTTTAAAGTTCTTAATAATTGTTCTAAAGCATGCTGCTGCGGTCTTTGAGGACCAGCATTTGGCATTCCTGGTCGTACTCCAGCAACCGGTTGCTGTGTTTGTTGCTGCATTTGTATTCCAGAATTCATAGGATTTGGCTGCATTGGCGGTCTCATTTGTGGTGGATTCATGGGATTTTGAGGCATTGTTTGGTAGGTTGAATTTGGTGGCCAGACCACTTTAGAGTTATTCATTGCAGTGTTCACTGGTACTTTTTGAGCTGGTGCTTGCACTTGTGGTGGGGGCATGGTAGCCACACTTGCTGCACCAGACTGAAGACTAGCTTGACGAGAAGCCTCCTCTTGAGCAGCCATTGCAGCTTGTAAAGCAGCTGCTGGAGGTCCAGTCACAGGTTTACCAGAATTGAAATTTGATGAAACTGGTTGTTGTTGGATTCCTGTTGCGGCAGGAGATTGTTGTGTTGTGTTTTGAGCACTAGGTGTAATAGTCCGTTGCATTGAGGCCATTCGCCTCCGCAACATTTGCGCTTGTTGAAGTCTATGCTGTAACTGTTGCTGCCTTAACTTATGTTTAATCTGTAAACAGAATGGCACTTGACACTTATTTTCTGTGCAATGTTTTGCATGATACAGACACAATGCTATAAGTTGTTTGCAAATTGGACAAACTCCGTTAGCCTTTTTTCTACAACACTTTGTATGAGATACAACACGTTTCATCTTCTGACAACTTGGGAGTCTGCAATTTGCATCCCTGCACTGACATGCATGCACTAATGATTGAATACAACGTTGAATAGATTGACGGCGAGATTGTTGAGGATCATCCTGTTTATCATTGGGGGATGAACCGTCATCAAGATCCAAACCAAGTTTGTCCATTTTATGACAATGTCCTTCTTTTTCATAACAAACACAACACAGATCAAAATCCTGTAAAAATACAAAAAATATTTAGTTGAAGCAAAAGATACCTTGACTACAGTCAGATATTCCAAATTATATACTGTGGATTCATTTCTAATCTTAATATACCAATTTTTGTAGTCTTCATGGGTGTCAGCAAACCATGAATTTAAGAATTCAACGCAGAACGAACTCAAGAGAAGTGTATTTTTGAGGTGGATGTTTGTTTCTGATTTTGTTGCGCAATTCTAGTATAGTGTTAATCTTGACACAATATAAAACTTGTTTTTGAAATAAAATAGGAAAGTACTTTGATTAAATAAACAATAAAATCTTCAGAATATCAGCTATAATTTTTTTTTTTTTTTTTTAAATGTTTATAAATTTAACCTAGAATGACAGAGCCATAATTTTGACAAGTCTTTTGTAGACTTGATCCTTTTACCTTTCATCATTTTTTCATTTATTGCCATGGTTTTATTAGTCTTTTTTTCATTATCTTGTTTTTGATTGTCCCTTTGGTATCTTCCACTTTTTGTTTAGCTTGTGTGACAAGTTTAAATATTTTCACTTCATATCACAAAAGTTTTTAATAGTTTTACTGAAAATTTGGCACCTTGTAGATACAAAACAACTGGTTCTTAATTACAATACAGGTTATTACTTCTCAGATAGTATTTAAAAATATTTCATAGTTGCTTCAAAATACCAACAACTTTAATGATTCTTTTAGTGCTCATTAACATTGTCATTAAATGTAAATTACCAGGGATCATTGAAATAATAGAACAAAAAATTCATGTAAAATCATTAGTTTAGATGAAAAAAAAACACAGACACCAAATTAAAGTCACATTACTTACTTCACAAACAGTACAATGCCATCTAGTTTCCACATGTGCTTTACAAGTATTACACGTGTAAACAAAATTGTCTTTTCCTTGATTATGAAGCTCATACAATAAAGCCATTGTTGAATATTTTGCACGACGTAAAGATGAAAATTCCTGATGTTTGTCTCTTGCCATTGTGAGAAATGCATCTCTTCCATCCATTAAATCACAAGAAATATAAGGATCTGGATCATGAATATGAGGAAGTGTTGAAGCTACCTGTTGACTGTGTAAACGAATCACAAAGAATACCTGTCAATAGAGCAAATCATCCATTTAACATATTCAACATATATCAAATAGTAAACATCTTTTATTCTGTTAAAAAAACACTGTACATTATAAATGTATATATGTTACGTGAATGATAATTTAATGCTTATGATATCTTACAATGATAGAAAACATTGAGGATTCTTTTAGAAACTATACAACACCGATGTTAATTACAAGACAATATTTTTATATTGTGAAATAGCAACCACGGAAAAAAAAATCTTACAAAAGAAAGAATTTTGTTGTTTTTATTTGTTTTCATCTATAAAATAGTATAAATAGCGTTTTTAAGGTGAAGAATGTTCTAATCCTATCATCCAATGTATGACAATATGTCTTCTAACCACCTGAACTTTCCTAAAATAAACTAATTCTAAACACTCAGAACGTTTCCATTTGTTTTATTTCTTTACATTGACATGATACCTTTTTCCTGATAGGTCTATAAATCCCATGGTTACACTATATAGTGCAGTGTAACCATGGGAATTACAGACTTAAAGTTACAAGTTATTTCCTACCTCTTTGTGTTTTTCCATAGTACTGAATATTTTTTGTGTGAGATCATTTCCACCATGAGGCATATTGGTCTTTTTGGTATTTTTCCGCTGATTGTTTTTATTTTTGCTTTGCTTTTGTTTTCTACCACCCTTTCCTTTCTTCTTTCCAGCACCATTCTACGAAAATAAATATGTAAATAAATAAATATAACTGCAATAATAATGTAGTCTACAGATACCTAGATTCATAGCAAAACATCAACTACTGTGTCTGTACACAAATCCATCCTCTTAAATGACCAAGCTACTGCTCACTGATGATACCCCCGCCGCAAGTGGATAATATTAATAGTGTAAAAATATGCAAGTGTTCGGTAAACAGGAAGTTGTCGAGTGATGAATCTGAAAACGCATCACACGGTATAGCTGACTTATAAAAATCCTGAAACCAAATTTCAGAAATCCTTGTATTGTAGTTCCTGAGAAAAATGTGACGAAAATTTTTAACTTGGTTATCATGTGTAAAATCATACAAGTGTTCGGTAAACAGGAAGTAGTCGAGTGATGAATCTGAAAACGCATCACACGGTATAGCTGACTTATATAAATCCTGAAACCAAATTTCAGAAATCCTTGTATTGTAGTTCCTGAGAAAAATGTGACGAAAATTTTCAACTTGGCTATCTATCATGTGTAAAATCATACAAGTGTTCGGTAAACAGGAAGTTGTCGAGTGATGAATCTGAAAACGCATCACACGGTATAGCTGACTTGTATAAATCCTGAAACCAAATTTCAGAAATCCTTGTATTGTAGTTCCTGAGAAAAATGTGACGAAAATTTTCAACTTGGCTATCATGTGTAAAATCAGACAAGTGTTCGGTAAACAGGAAGTTGTCAAGTGATGAATCTGAAAACGCATCACACGGTGTGGCTGACATATATAAATGTTGATACCAAATTACAGAAAGGGTGGATGTGTAGTTCCTGAGAAAAATGTGACGAAAGTTTCATGGGACGGACTGACTGACTGACGGACGGACTGACAGACAGAGGTAAAACAGTATACCCCCCCTTTTTTAAAGCGGGGGTATAATTAACCTAATGACGTTGTTTATTTCATCCAATATACAAAACTTGTAAGTTTGAACATAAGCTAAATCTGCATTGCCTCGTCAGTATCACTCAAATCTAATGAAACAAGGTAAGACAAATTTTAAATACAAACAAGAAGTCATTCTAGCATTTTCATCTAAATACATGTATATTGCATACTTATGCATACACGTTCATAAATTTCGATTTCATCAGCATCCTCAATGCGTACAACTGTATAAAACCTGTTTTTGACAATTTAAGGATGGCAAATTATTTGCTAATACATATATTCGACAGAAGTGTTATTCTGTTGCAACGAAGGATCATCTAAATTTCTTTCATACAAATGAATTCTGATACTAGAATATCAATCCCTTGGGAAACTGTATTTTATATAGATAGATTTGATGGAATTCAATTTGATTGTGTTAACTAAACATAAACTCACAGAAACACTAGTTTGAGAAGGCTTTATTTCATTAACTATTTATTGAGGAAAAAAAACTTTTACAACAAGAGGTTACACTTAAAAGATACTAACAAAAGACTGACAGACATACAGAGAAGCAAAGAATAAATAAGGAATATCTATGTCTAGTAACACTTACAGGATTGTCAGCTTCTCCTTCAACAACCTCCTCAACACTTGCTTGTTCTGCTGCTGCAGCTTCAGCTTCTTCACGTTTCTTCTTTTCTTCCTCTTCCTGGTCCAATTCTTTGATGCTTTCTTCTAAAACATTGGGCCAGAAATCTCCCTCAAAATATGGTATTTGTGTGGCACATTTTATATTGTTTTCGATTGCATCTTTTAAAATATCCTGAAATTAAATGTAAAATATGTAATATGTACAACTAATAAAATGTTCCAATAAGCACAAAGGTATCAAGCAATTGAAAAATAGATGTGTCCCTCCTCTATGAAATTTGTAAAGTAAAATGCAAATGTTGAAATTAAGAATACTTAACACATAAAGTATGCAAAACATTCCTGTCAATGTATCATGACTGAAAGTCTAGTGACCAATAATCCTCATGAAAATGTGATACGGCAGGGCGTATACACCTCTTTACCAAATATCATTGACTTACCATGGATAGGTCCCCTTAAACTGACCTTATCACAAACTTTGTCATTGTTCATACCCAAACACAAAAAAAACCCTTTATGGTGACTTGAGTAACACCAGTATCACTCAGATTACAATTCTACCTTGACAGGTAAGTTTGTATTTAGCCTATAAAATACTTATTTAGACTTGAGAATTGAAAAGTCAGTTTATCCCATTCATACAATAGAAGTTGATAAATTTGGCTTCATGTCATTTAGGGACGACATCAAAAGATCGATGTAGGATAAAAAACTTAAATCAAATAGTTTTGGGGTTGGGGGGTTGAGGGGTTAAAATTCTGCAAGTTTTGTATATCCAAAATCAATTTTTACATATATCCCAATTGGTAAATCAATTTTTCCCAAATTAAGTTAAGAGGGGGGTGGGGGGTCAGTGGAAAAACTATGTGAATTAAGTTTTTTATCCTACATTGAACTTTTGATGTCGTCCCTTACCTTGTCCAAAATTTAGGTCATTTATTGTTATTGTGATATTGTTAAAGTACAAAAGAACCCTATATTCTGACCAATACTTAAAACTTTGTGCATCTTGATTTAATTGTTAAAAATCTGTTAATTTTGAATTTTTAGGGTTATTTTCAGCCTTTTAACAGCACTGATAACAAGCATTGCATGGTGATACATAGTCCCCTACTGGTTAAACACTCATTGTATTGCATTGGAATAAATATAACTTGTCATGGTGTTCACTATATATATAATGAAAACTGATATATACGTGAATTTTGTAAGTCCAACTCTGCACAAAATCATCAGACTGGAATAAAATTCAAAATTCGATCATACCAATTTTCAAATTAATATCTTCATGCATGATGAAAAAAAGTCCGGAAAACTGATTATTTTATTGAATTTTTGAAGTCAAAGGATCATAATTCTGCACTTAATCATCAGACTGGAACAAAATTCAAACTTGATCTTTTACTTGTCATGATAAAACAACAAACCAAATATCAAATTAATATCTTCAATATTAATATCAAGAATGAAGAAAAAAAGGGTGGAAAACAGATTTGTCGACTGACAGATGGACAGACGGACAGAGTGCAAACCTAAAGTACCCGACTTTTTTAAGTAAACAATATTTTATTATGAATAATACAAGTATATTTTATAAACACAATCACAATTAGGATTCAGAAACAAGGAACAACCTTGTCGGTAGGAGAATAAAAAGATGGTGATTTTTTCTTTTCTGTACACATAAACTAAACATTCTAAAAGAGGATTTGACTTTCATTGTTGAATGTTATAGGTCCCCTAATGAGAAACTATCCATCTAGTATTAAAAACCATAATTTTTTAAAGCACATTTTATGCTTGAAATTGCACATATTCATAAAAAATACAGCAAATTTTCCAAACAAGGAATAGCCCTTAATGGATCTCTGTATACAAAGCCTGTAGAAAATGTGTAAATCAATTAACAATTTAATTCATGGATCACCTGTGCCAAAGAAAACTATGAAAATTGGTATCTAACAAATAATAATAAATCAACAGTGTTCAAAAATACAAACCTTATAATCAATCACACATCTTTCAATAATAGCTTTATCTAACATCTTTTTATACCATTCTTGTAGACGTTTGGGTTTTGGAATTTTTTGTTCTGGTGGATGACAATGAAATATGTAATCATCTCCTTCACTTGGTGGACAAGCCCAAATATGTGCCCATGTGAATCCCATTTGTTTGGCATATTCTAAATAACCAATAAGGATTTCATGATAAACTGCTGTCCTGAGTTGTCTTGGTTGGAAAAAATGTACACTGTCTAAATATGATATGTAACATCTCCTACAAGAATAAAAAGTCTTTAGTAAATAATGCACAACATATGTAACATCTCCTACAAGAATGAAAGGCTTTAGTAAATAATGCACAACACCTATGCAACGACTTAAAAGTACATTAATATATACAACCGTGAACATGGTGAAATGACATTCTATGTAAAGTGCAACCTGAATATATTAAATGTAATGTGATCTATTGATCTGGATTAAACCAGGAGTTGAGATTGCAATTTTCCAGTGGTAGCTTATCCAATATTCTTGGTGGCCTGGTGTAGTGTTATAAGATATTTCTCAAATGGGCCAAAGATTGGCAGTTAAAATTTCATGGGCTGGGTTTAGTACAAATGTATATATCTGAAAGCAGTCCTTAAAACAGCATATCACCAATAACTTGTCGAATCAATTTTCTTTTACACCATTGAAGGGCTGTCTTAAAATTTGCAAAGCTTGATGCAAAGAATGGATCAGAGTCTCAAACAGGTAGGCTGAGCAGATATTTTCTTAAGCTATGGCAATTTCATATGCCATGCCTACATGTCCTTTGATCAACAGGGAAGTACTAACCTATTATTTGGTGCATAACAATTGGAATCATACTCCTGAACATGCATTCCAAAAAAACAGACATCAACACCATCTATTTCCTCAAAGGCAAACATTGCTTTTGCTCTGTATGGAAAATCTGGTACCATCTCACCATTATCAACAAATCTACAAAAGAACAAAGATAAAAACAATCAATTGTCAAACAAAAGAAAAGATAATGGCTCATACTTACGTTACTTTTTAGATATTATATTAACTGTTTTTCAATTATTTTTAATAACCTGTCTAATTGCTGTTAAAGGAAGTTTGCTGCTCAGTTTCAAAATAAATAACTTTTCAAAAAACTAGTATATATTGATAGGGTATTAATTGAGGAATAAAAATTGGCCCAAAAATATAGGGGTCAATGTGCTTGTTTTAGAAATATTAGCCATTTGAATTTTGGCGGGAAAATGTTCTCTCTTGATTTTTCATAGCTTTATCATTGACAAGTTCTCAAAAACTATCAAAAAATAAATAAGATTTTATGACTTTTACAAATGGCTTATAATTATACATGTAAAAGATTTATAAAAAGAAAAATGGGGGTCCATGGGCAAAATGTTTTAAGGCATTCAAATCGATAAAACAAGAGGATTTCGAAAATCTGACAAAAAATCCAAAAAATGACAAGCAAACATCCTTAAATCATTTTCCAAGTGCTCAAACCCTTCACTACACAGCCAATTTCTTGTTTAAGATAAACAAAGCTTAATTTGTCAATAATTATGTTCATCACTAAAAGATACTGGGACCCTGAATCAATCAATTGACAAAAACATACAACATTAAAATCCAAAGCAAGAATGGCAGCCATCTTTCATACACTAAGTTAGTGAAAATTCCAAGATATAGAAACATTGCAAGGTAATGACATATTTTTTGTTTTGTTATATAGTTTTGAGGTGAAAGAAGTCAGTTATTTTAAATTTTAATCCTTATGCCTCTGGTAGTACATGTTAATTAGTTGAAGGTAAAGGATTACAAGAAGTTTGATATTCTAATTACCAATAACAGCGTTTAATCAGCAATAGCCTGGCATATTTATGACATGTGTACAGAAAATTCATGTTGTGTCCTTTTTTTTTTAATTGTATAGTTTATTTTAGCACTTTCAATGAAGGCAAAAAATCCACCAAAATAACCCTATTTACAGTAATAGAAATAGAGATGATAATGAGTATATTTACCTTGCTTTCATCCCAGGTTTAACCTCCACAACTTTGTCTGTACAAGATATAACTTTGATAAAAACTTCTCCAGCACCTGCATCCTTTTTCCGTAAAAAATTATTCACTCTATTTTCTAAGTATGTTCCTAATTTTGTAGGTAGTAGTCCTGACATATGTATATCTGCAAAAGCAAAGCAATACAAAACAAAATGAATTTAAACATCTCAGTAATATTTCTGTATCAGCCAATATGAAAATTTCTTGTGAAGAGTTGGCATCAAATCATAAATACACTGAACACTAATCCATAGAGTTATGAAATATGTTGAGGGCTGTTCCATTAAAATATACCTGGTACCCAGGGAAGGCACTTTGAAAACAGAATGAACACCCATAGAATCGATTTAGAGTCCTGCATAATTTTTAACCGGTTCACATCCACCCATAGTGGCAAATTTAAGTTGTCTTCCCTGGGTCCCATGTATTTTTTATGGAACAGCCCCTGATAATTAAATTTATTTTTCAATGGCTTTTAATAATTGCCCAATCATAGCCTAACAACATCAAAAATGATACCAATATACGACCAAAAAATTTTCAATTTTTGCGGTCGTATAATAAAAGAGAAACTAGAGAAATTTGTTGGAATTATTTTTCACCAGAGCGGCATAATATAGGACATCAGCAACACACAAAGTCAACATGTCAAACATGTCTACTGTTTATGAATGTTAACAGTCACTAGGTCACTGTTTAACTTTATATTTTACTCTAGAGATGTTGATGTAATGCCCCTACGCTATGTATGGGCATAAAAAAAGTGGAAAACTGATTTCTTGTATAAATTTTCAAAGTCCAAGAACTATAACTCTGCACTAAATCATCAGACAGGAACAAAATTCGAACTTGATCTGTAATGTGTGATGATAAAGCTAAATACCAAATATCAAATCGATATCTTAGGGAAAAAAAAGTGTGGAAAAATGATTTGTGGGACTGACAGATGGATAGGACAGACAAGCTATAATCACATTGGACTTTGTAGAAGACTTAAAAGAAGTAAAAATGTTACTTACTTCTGGCAGTATACCGGTTTTCTTTTCTTTTTGATCCTCTGGCTTTATAACAATTATCACAGGTAAATCTGCAAAATACAAGACATTTCCTATATTTACAAAGTATTTTTGGCATATTAAAACAGTTACATCTGAATTACAGTTGTTCCCTAACTGAATAAAAGATAAGTTAGAACAAGAGGAATAAAATGTTCTGCAGATTGCTGATACAGATCTGAATTAGGATTGTGATTAAATTTTTGACACAGCAGAATTTCTTAAATTGCATGAATGCGGTTTAAGAACTTTTCAATTGGACATTTACTTAATATCCATATACATGGTTAGATTCAGTTTATTAAAGAACCCCAAGAATTCAAAACTAAACCCCCATTGAAATTGGTCAAAAAAGCAATCTATACAAAGTATAAGAAAAGTACTGTTCTTGGATCCTTATAACTAAGCATTGTGGGTCATACCCCCAAATATCAATCCCAACCTTCCTTTTTAGGTACTATTTCATAGAGATCCTTACACTTATACTCAAATTATCATCTGGAAACTTAATGTCTTCCAGGGGCTGGTTGCTCTGGCACCAAAAAGTTGGACCAAACATACAGCCAAGATATGTTTATACTCTTGCATTTGCAATATTAAGTCAATAATATGAAGAAAGGTTATGTCATAATATTTATGCTTCAATCATTAATTTGTGTTTAGTCAGTAAGTGACTTCTTGTTACTTTCATTCTACAGTCTATCAAACAACATAATGAAGCAATATCGTACCCATTAGGCCATATCTGTTCAAAATGAAGCACACAAATTTGATGCAGCTTTCTTCCACATTCTTCACACTCAACAAATCTGTAATAACAAAGAAAATAATAATGAAACACAGCTGTATTATATTTCTTTCATGTACACTAGTTAACTATAAATTAACTTTCCTACAAATGTTTGAAACAAAATTGAATTCTAGCTGCTCTAACTTCTGAAATACATATCTTCTGTAAATTCAGAAATAATTGCTTGCATTTATTATTGTGAATTTTGAAGAATGGACTAAAATGTGAGATTAATTATTGCAATTTCAAAAATCTGCATGCATCTATGTTGATCAGGTAAAGGGGTGAGGTTTTATATTTGCATTTAGGCTTACTCCATTAAAATGGATATGGGAGGGTAGGAAGGGACTTCCAAAATATTAAGTTATAAAGGGACATAACTGAAGAACAGTAAAAGTGACACTACCAAAACTTGAACTTGATCTTAGTTTTTTGGTTATAATTATTATGTTAAAGTTTCATATCATTTAGTTCAGGCAAACCTAAGATAATGGAAACAAGTACATGGATGCTTCATCCACACCATCATTTTCTATGTTCAGTGGACCGTGAAAATGGTATAAGATCTCTAATTTGTCATTTTAATTAGAAAGATCATATCATGGGGAACGTGTTTACTAAGTTTCAAGTTGATTGGACTTCAACTTCATCAAAAACTACCTCAAACAAAAACTTTAACCTGAAGCGGGACAAAGAGACGAATGAACGAATAAACAGACAGACGCACAGACCAGAAAACATAATGCCCATAAATAGGGCATCACAAAAAATTCAGCAATTTTTCTATATGTAAAGAAGAATAACTCTAGAACATTTAAAAATTTAAACATGATCTGTTTTTAATGGTAATAATCATTGTGTATATGTTTCATAATATTTGGTTGAGTTAAGCTAAAGTTTGAGAACAGAAACAAAAAACAGGGATTTTTTTCCATTTCTAAAGAGGCATAAAGCAATGGTATTAAAAAATAGTTCTGAGACTTACGGTTCATAGTCCAACTGGTCATTTTTCATTCTGTCAAACTGATTTTTCTTAATTCTCCTGAAATCATAACATTGGAAATTTAAGAGAGTTCTTTCATTTATGCATATATATCATATATAAGATATAACTTGTGAAATCTTAATATTGTTCACACAACATTTCTTTAATATTGAATTTATTTGTTCATTGCCCAGCATATGAAGGAAAATTGCCACCAAATAATAAACAAGCAACAATCATTGTAGGAATTCATACCATGGCAAATATTTGTTGAGTTTTTGTATCATAATTGTCCTCAAGTAAAGGACAAAGAAAAAGATTTTTTTACATATTGTTTAAGCAAATATATCTTGTATTATATTTTGTGTTGAAAATTCATATACATGTACCTCATCTCACCAATAGTTGTAAAATAATTTATAAAGTCATTAAAAATTTAACAAAAAAACAATTTGATATAAGACATGGGTCTTAAAACAAACATCGTACCCAGGGAAGGTACATTATAAATGGGATAAATGAATATAAAAGTCATTTAAGAATTTTCCCTCTTCCAAATTGAGATTCTGATCAATTTATTGGCGTTTAAAGCCACTTTCAGGATCAAAAACTCACATTTTCCACTCCCCCCCCCCCCCCCATTTTTTTTTTTTAAAAGAATCATCTTTTCATATGTGCATAGATCAGTTAGAAATCTTGAAAAGATATCAATCATATGGATATCAAATATTTGCATTAACTATGAAGTGTGATGAACCAAAAGAGTATTTTATTAAGTCAATATCCCTTTCACTGTGCAGGTTGTGGGAATGGGTAAAAAATGTATACTACTTTTAATGTTTATCATTACAATTCTATACTTACGTAGCAGGTTGTGTGGGGTCATCTGCAAGTTCCACTTCTTCTCCCTGGATTTCATTGAAGCACTTTTCACAGTATATGTATCTGTCAGAAAAAAGCCCATTTGTCCGTTTTCTGTTATTTTTGAAGGTGATGATGAGGATGATGAAAATGCAATATACAACAGCATCACAGCACAAGCAGAAAATAATTGGGGAAAAGAAAAAAATACACAAATGATAACTATAACACTACTACAACAATTTAAAACTAATATCAACAAGGAAAAATATTTTGGTACAATCAACAGATATTCCACAAATTAACCAAATGAACAATCTTATTTTTAAGTACCATCAGGAAGATGTCACAAAAGCTAACTTGTAGAAAATAAAGCATGTTTTTTCAGAACAGAAATATTTTCAATGAAAATGTTCCAACATGATACTATTTTTCTTCAGTATGATTTTACATATAAGCACACCCTTTTAATAAATTTTAGGGAGAATTAATGATAATGTAACTTTTTAGTCGCCTTGTATTTCAACAGTATATAAATCCTATTAAATATCATCCTTCATATTTAAGACATTGGTGTGTCATTAATCAGTAACAATGTACTGTCACCCAACTAATTAAAGACATTTTTTTCCCTTGCAAAATTCATCAGAATTAAAAAAACATGAACAAAATGTGTGAATATATCCAACTTGATTTGGTTAAAACTTAAAATAATAAAAAAAAAAAGTTAGAAAATTGTTGACTAGAAAGTACAGGGGTTCAAATTAACATTTGGTACTGGAAGGTCCAGGACCTTTGACACTCCAAACTGAAAGGTCCACAGCCTAAATTCCAGGTCCTACTTTTACTTGAAATATTTCATAACTCAGTAAGATACAAAATTTATGTGCTTTTGGTGTTAGGTTAACTTGTTTCATTGTCAGTAACTGTTGTAAAACATGTTTAATTATACATGTAATTGTCTACAATTTATAATAAAATCACATTATCTTGTTTTTATATGGGGATGGTGTCACTGTTGGTGGGTGGGTGTTGTCTTGTAGTTTTCACTATGATATAAAGGGCTATATGTATCTCTTTTTTATATTGTTCATTTCGGAGTATACAATTTAAGTAGTAGTACAAATTCAAAGCTATTTATTTGGTTCCTCTGTGAAAATAAATGAAGAAACTTCAAGATTTTACTGGGCGGTCCTTCAAAATTTAGAAGAAATTATCTCTTGGAATTGTAGTAATATGTTTACACTATAAAAATATCTATATGAAATATCAACATTTATTAATAATAAAGAAAATTACTGTCACATTTTATTGAACATGTTGAATTTTGACATGACAATTTGTGAACTAAAAGTAATTTTGAGTTTCTGTATAAAATATTTCCTGCTTTTTCTTTCTTTTCCATATATCTTTTGGGTTTTCAATTCTATTGTTAAATTATTTTATCATCAGCTGAGCAATGTATTTTGTCACCTGCCTGGAATTATTTTTTTTTTTTATTGAATTTGATCGGCAAACCCGGAATTACCCTTATCCGCCTCTGGAATCTGATCCGGTGTTTTCCAGTTTATGGCATCCATTGTTTTCAATGTTGTTTTTGTCAGTCAGATACGATTTTACTCGGATTTACACATAACATGCTTACGATTTTCAGTATAAAGATAGCGGTTGAACAAAATCAACATCGTTGTCATGAATAATAAAGATGAACATAAATATTGAGATCGTTTGGAAAACATTTTGGTTAAAAAAATCGGCAAAGTTAATGTTTACTTTCTTTCTATGCAAAGGTCCGTCGGGCGTAACTAGTAACCAAAACGAAGGTCCGATTGCAATACTGGAAGGTCGCGGACCTCGGACCACCGCTAATTTGAACCCCTGAAGTACTAAATATAAAAAAAGGACAGTTGATAGTAATTGGAAGAATATCTGCTAAACAAAACAAAAATTAACATGTAGAAACAATGTTTTAGTTTGAGGGAAACCACAGAATAAAAATTCTTGTCTGAAGCCTCTCCATATTCTTTATAAAGCAATATAAGAAAGAACCTTCAGCTGCTCAGGTTTCAGAGACTTTATAAAATGTACAAATTATTAACTAGATACCCTGAAAGCAATTTATATCAGGAGTGTGTACTTTTGTCTAATTTCATTGATAGTTGCATATGTGATCCCAATTTGACTGTGGACATGGGAGTCACTCAAATTTATCAACCGTGGGTTGTTACATTTTCCTTTAGAATTTTGTAAGAATGACAAGAAAAATGAAGATTCTATATTTTAGGAAGTGAGGTTTTAAAAAGGGCCTTCCATGCGTTTAATTCTGAAACAACTCTAGATACATTTTTCATATGCTTTTTTCTTTCTTTTCAATGTGATTTAATAACTGAACAGCATCAGGCACAAAAATAATGTGCAAGCAAGCAATGATGGTGATGAGAAATGATGATATTGAAATCAATGGAGTACATTTAAATACTGATCCACTGTTATATCATAATGTACAAAATCTACCATGAAATATTGAAAATAACTAATGGCTATTCTGTTGAATGAATGCGATAGGGTAGGTAGGGAGAATTTGTTTGGACAAGATTTGTGCGCCATTAATGATTGCTGAAAGTACATTGTATGTTGATTTGGATTAAAGAAGTCCTTTCTTTCCCTCCCCCATCCTAACATTCATTCAAGTGAAATAGCCATACACATACTGTGGATTCATTATTATTTGTGGGATACTCATTTTGTTGATTTTGTGGGAACAGGTCAACCACAAAATTAAATGTTCAACAAAGGACAAATTTCATATAGGCTTGTATGCAGTCTTCAGCAAAACCAAACATTTTAATATCCATAACCAAGTAAGTTTTCCTTAATCCACCAAAATAAATGAATCCATAGTCAACACATTGTACAATTATTTGAGCATATACTACATGTATACAAAGCAGAAATTAATAATTTCAATTAATAGAACTGTAACAACTCATTGGCAATAGCTTCCACGAAAATACTTGTTTCTATTTTGGAAGATTTTTACTATCAAGTCAAGGTATTCTACAGGACTATTCCCTCTGTAGTTATAGTAAAGACTTTATGGTATTAAAGATGTTTATACATGAAGATATCTGCTTTTCTTCTCATACATCAGTAAAAAAAAAAATTAAGTGTTTATTCTTTTTCATTTGTTTTTTTTTGGTTACATTTAATAAGTATTAAAACTATTGATTATGCTTCAGTAATCTAACACACTTGCCTATTTTGAAAACTATAGTAAACAGCATCTCTTGATATGGTACAAAGTTGTTTGCCGTAACAGCATAGCACTTGTGGACTGAAAACATGCTTTCTTCCACAACAGTAACCTAAGGATTGCATTACAGCATCAATTTCACCCTCAAATACTTCGGCAAGCTAAAATAAAAGGAAAGAACGGTTTGAATCACAATAATAAGTTTTATACTATAACCTGTAATATGAAATACCAATGTTTTTCTACAAAGATAAAGTTAATAAAGTAGTGTGCTCATGAATCAGAAAATGGGTAGTCAGGGGTGATTCCACCTGTATCCTTTCAACTTAGGGCTGTTCCAGAAAATACTATGTCCCCCCCGGGGACGGCAAACGATCTTTTTTTCCATGGGTGGTCGTGTGAGGGAAGAAAATATTTACGTTGGTGGTACCCTTGAGGATAATTTTATATTTATAGGTAGTGGGTATTTAGGAGAAAATTGATAATATATGGGTGGTGGGTTATTCCGTTGTGTGTGCATATTTCCGGTGCACATTTGACACGAAGCGTTACTAGATAGTTGTAACGAAAAACGGCAGTTTTCCTATTATTTACTGTTTCCTTAACTGGTACCATGCAACCCTATCTAAAAAAGTAAAGACAGTTGGAGTTATTTCCCTTTGCGGTAAATATATATTACGGAATATATTTGTCTTTTAAACGAAGCGAATCAAACGGTTTTCCCGGTTTTACTAGTCAGTTTATTTATTAGATACGCGCAGATTGATACATTATTATTTTAAATGTAATATATTATCTTGTCTATTTATGACAATAAACACTTAAACATATAAACTTTTTTACGGTTATTTCGTTTCGTTGAAATCTGAAATATTAGCACATGGTATAAACCATACATGTCAAGTGACATATGATATTCGCGTGTAATACACGCTTTTTCAACGGTTTACACGTGAGGATTTTGTCACATGGCGTGTACACGCTTTTCACCACTTTACACACAATTACACGCTTTTTCGTTCTTTTCATTTTTTGGTCGTTAGTGATATCGCTATTCTCGGGTTTTATCCTTATTCGGCGATAAATACCGAAAAATTCGAAGCAATTGTTTGGCTGCCGTATTGTTTATTTTTCTATATGGACAAACAGTAAAAGGTAAGTAGTTTGTGATTAGTTTTAACGATTTTGTGACTTTCTTTCAAATTCACTTTATAGGGGAAATGTGCACAGAAAGAGGTCACTTTTCAGGACCTGTACCGTCGCCTAAAGTGCCAATTGTTAAGCCAAAACGACATGTACGGCAAGATTCAAGATTTATAAATTATATTTTGGAGTTCGAGTTTAAATGATCGAGTGACAAGTAACGCATAATTTGTGCATTCTATGTTGCAATGGTAAAAAAAAACAATACATGTGAGAGGAGAAATACAATGTAGCTATTTGAATAAACATTTATAATCAAATTTATAAAACATTTTTCTTTTTCAATTTCAGTTTTAAATCTAGCCAACACGGTAACAGATTTCTACAGGCCATGGGGATAAAAATACCACAGAACTGTTGCATCAGCTCTGATAGTACCAGCTTTCTTCTGATGAACTACCCAGTTTTAACCAGGCAATAGCAATGGGAGCAATGGCAGAGATAATCTATAGATGACATTTTACATTGCCAAAAAAAAAACAACATTATGACATTCTTTCAAATCTTGATGAAGCTAATTCAGTCAAATATCAATTCCTACTGTGAGAGAGCCTTTTCAATTATAAAGAAATTAACACTGAATTCTGATCCGAACTTGACTATGTTACATTTGTATTGTGTGCTGTTATCAAATAAATGTAACTAAAATTGAAACTGGCAGTTGTTTTGAATATGTGCCTAGTGGTGGTGCTTTAAAAGCAACATAACAGACCACTGTTTAATACAATAAAAGTTCAAAGTAGAATATATATTGTTTTTTTGTATTCACAAATTTGTATGAAATTATGAACATTACCACATTCATATTAACAAGTCCGCATCTACGTCACGCGTTTTCACACGCTTTTTGACATAACATGTCATGTCATGACATGATTTCCCATTGTCAGAGGTTGACATGTATGTATAAACAGCAACATGGACAACCTCCCAGGAACGTCAGATGATGGAGTTCCCCATATTCCTAGCAGGTAATATACACAAACATGATACACAAAGTACCTAAGCAAACAAGTAAAAAAACAGAACAAACATTGCGTTTTCCCCTATTTTTTTTTTAACTTGGAACGATCGATCAACTAACGATGGCTATGCCACAAAAAAGTAAAACCAGAAAAGATAAGTGGTCTAGTATTTGTAGAGGTTAGCCTTATACTAGACAAATATTTTTCAAAGACTAACCTCATGTTTGATCCAAGAAAAGTGCATAGTTCGATGTTTTGATCTGGACGTTTAACTAAGGGAGGGGGAGAGGTAAAAAAAAAACTGAATTCCAAAAAGAAACCTGTAATCCCTGTTTCCAAAATATGAAATGTTAAATCCTGTCTCCCCCAATTAAAGAAAATGTAGAACTTGAATTGCATGATAATTTTGGGGGTACAAAGCTAACAATACTTTGTGGTTTAATCTGTTAGGTTCATTAAATCTTTGACTTTGTTGAAACGGATTCAAAGAACAAATGGATGAAAGGCTAGCAAAACATACGCTGCCAAGGCTTACAGGACTGTTGTGACAAATGGTTTAGCCCTACCCTGAATTGTGATTTGTAAAACTGATCTCAAAGGTGATTTGCCAATTGTCAATTACTGCATGCATGTTGAATTTGTTTTGGTAACTTGTCGCTAGCTAGGGCTGTAACAATACGCCTACCTAACAGTTTGGTTTGATTTTCTATACAAGGGTTGCGGTTCGGTTCATTTTGGTTGGATACATTTCTGGAATTTTAAGTTGAAATATGAATATGAATGCGTGTAGACAAGGGACACGTAACACATCCAAGTGCTGAAACTGACAACCCGACCACTAGGACTGCACATTTTCTCATGCTGATAGCCAAAACATTGTGAAAAACCTTTAATAATCTATGGAAAATAGCATCATTCCGATATTTTTCTAAATTGACAGAAAAAAAAATCTATGGGTGGTGGGTTTCAATGATTTTTTTTAAGATTCCATAGGTTCTTGGTCTTGACATAATCTAAATTCTATTGGTGGTGGTTTAAAAATTTAATTGATTTCTATGGGTGGTGGGGGTAAAAAAAAAGTGCCGTCCCTGGGGGGGACATAGTATTTTCTGGAACAGCCCTTAGACAAGTCTCATTTTTCTGTATCCATTTTTCACTCAGTCCCATGTTAACAATCCATTTGTTTAATTTTACCTTTAAAATTTTGAAATAATGTACTGCTATGTGCATAAATTCAAATTAATCAAAGATCTAAAATATTTATTACAATTTCTTTAAAAAGAATCAGCTTCATATCAGCCATGAAGCACGATCATAGGATCATAATTTGTTTAAACAATTCCAATACTATTGATCGAAGTCACATGTACAGAATCACAACTGAAAAATATGGTTTCTATGCTCATTTGACTTAAATAAAATGCTTATATTATGTAATTGTAGGGCAGGAACATGTTTGAATATCTCTTTTCCTTGTACCAACGAGTGTTGTAAATTTTCAAATAATAAGCAACCAGGAAGTGTGTCCATGGTAGATATAAAATAACTTACAGCCTACAAATCAACATGATCAAACTGCACATGAAATATAAAATCTTTCTTTTATTCAATCAAAGAATCTACTGTCCCGACAGACAGACAGATCTCTTTGTGAATTATATCTTTACCTTTAAAGCAAATTTGTAAACTCTTGAAGTTTTCCTATTATACAGCCATGCATTGTCCATCATCATCCAAACATCATCACAGAACTGCCATGGATCAGCATATTGCCCTGTATCTAACTTTCTTCGTATTAATGACAGGTCCATTGGAGTCTTTACTATGTCAAAGTAATCCTGTTTAAGATAATAAATGGTACTAATGAAAAGAACACAAACAGCAAACTTCATACACCAATCACTTATGGGTCCAAGTGCATATGCTTTTCCTTTATTATATTGAATTAAGTCTTAAATATATTGGACTATAAGAAATACAGATGATGCTCCCACTTGCATATTAAATAAAATAATATGGACAAGGGTAAAACTTAATGCCCCCTTTGATACAAGGAGGGAGGGGGATAAAAATTTAAAGGGGCTATATATATATTGCTGTGAAAAGAAAATTAATCCTACCAAACCATACTAACAATTATTATTGCTTTATTTTCAAAATATCTTATCTGCACACTTACTGGTATTCCCAATAAGACTGGGTCAACTGGTTGTCTGAATGGCATAGATTCTGGATCTTGCTTGTATAACTTCTCTAGCACCGGCATCAAAGATTGTCTTAATTCATCAGGTTTAAATACTGAAAAAGTAGAAATCAATATTATGATGGTTGTAATTTAAATTATAGTTCAGAGGTCATGTCAAGGAAAGCATTCGCTCCAACTTGAAGAACTATTTTTTCAATCATCCTGAATCATCAGGAAACATTTCACTGACAAACTAAAAATTTGAAGGGTTAAGTTTGTGATGGCTTGGCATTGCTCAAAATATGTATTTTAAGGATATTTAATATCTTTAAATGATATAATATTTTGGCAGTTAAACCATACACTGTCAGATGGCCAATATAAAAGAAGTTGCAAGATAAAAGAGATATTTGTAAACACTCCTGATTGAGGAGCTACCTACTTTTTTTGCATCTAGGTTTGGATGAGCCAGGTACAACTACGTTGTTGGGAGTTGATGATGGTGTGGATACAGGAATGCTTGGTGACATGGATGGTGTTTCCATTGGACTTGGTTTGGTTTCACTATTTTCAGTATCATTGGTTGTAAGCTCAGTCTTTGGAGATATCATAGGTTTTATGTCACTTGTATCATTTTCTGTTTTTATTTGAGAGGACTGAAAAAGTAAAAAGAATTATGATTTATACATTCTCAAGTATCTTAGATGTAACATTAAAATAATACATTTTATCAGTCATTTTCCTTCTACATACTAATTTTTCTTTAATTCTGGTTTAAATGAAATGATGTAGCAGTGATCTCCCTACAACTTTTGGATAACATCAATTATGCTTAAACTGAAAATTTCCAGGAGTAATGTTTCTATCAATGAGATGCCAACAGTGTAGAAAACTGACGCCTTTAACTATTAGTAAGTTATTTACATCATTGTGTAAAGGTCTTAACATACCAGAACTCATTATTTAATAATAAATCAGTAATGCTTTCTGCAGTTTTTTTTTCATATGTTCTTTCTAATTTTATGTTTATTCACATTTTTATTCTTAAACATATTATTCATGGGGTACCATTTTTTTTTTTATTACAATGTAAAGCAGGATAAGTAAGTAATCATATTTCAATGCATGTGTAAATCCTGATTTTGGTGCATATTTTTTTTAAATGCACCATTCAATGAAAAAATTATAACTCTTGTTTTGGTTGTTATACTCAACTTCATCAATTCTTCAATTCTAATTAATCTCTATATAACCATCTCCTATGTTGTTAAAAACTATTTGAGCCTATACAAATACCTGTGAAATCTCTTTTCCACAATGAATTCCAGGTTCTTGTTTGATGTCCTGCTCTGTTTTAATTTCCATCTTGATTTCTTGTTTAATATCTGGTTTAACATCCTGCTCTATAGAGTTAGTAATTGGTGTTACTGAGTTAATGAGACTGTTACTAGCACTAGTGGTTACTGTTGTTGTAGACGTAGCAGGTGCTGTACTGGTTGGCTGTGTAGAACCAGTTGTACATGGAGCTGTCAGAACATCTACTAATGTTTGGGGCTGACTACCACCATTTTGATTGAGACTAGTATTTATATCTGCGGACATCAGCTTGTCTGCTTGTAATGCATTATGTAAATTTTCTAATGACTGTAAAGAGATAATAAAAACAGTTATTAATCATCAAATTTATAACCAGTTTGTTGCTGATAAAGGCTCCTCCATGCTATCAGACATACTCTAAAAACTATTCCATTGAAAAATAGAAGAGATATTTGAATAACTGCCCTTATATGATAGCCAAGTCCAATAAACTATGAAAAAGGACCAACAAATTGGCAAAACAGAAAGATACATTTCTTCAATACTATTAAAATTAAAGAGATTTGTTTGAAAGGAAATTTGAGTAATTATACAAAGTGTTGAAATAACCACAGTTGGACAAAATATACCATAATGCATCCCCTACAGGCATATAAAATTAGTATGAATAGAGGAAAGTAATTTATGTCTAACCTGTACTACAAGGTCTACCTCATCATTGGCCTTTTTTTTTGATAGAAAATTGTCTTACCTGAGACGATGACAACTGTGATGATACTGATGTAGGGTTTTGTGACAAAAGTGGCTGTGGTGAGAACTGTGACAAAATACTGGATGCTGGAGCAGGACTTCTCTGTGTCAGCTGGCTAACTGATGCTGGAGATGGGGGAAGTTGTGGTCGTGGCTGAAAACAACAGAATATAAATACTTATTAAGAGCCAGCATTGGAATGTGGGCATGTTTGAGCCTGTAACATTAAGGCATATAATACAATATATTAACATGACCAGAATACAAAACCCTTAATCATCTCCATAAAACATAAAATCAATTACTTATTTAAAATATTAACAAGAGGTCCAAAGAAGTCTATCATTCATTTATCGTGAAAAGAACAATTCTTATATCAAAAGATCAATGTAAACATATTTTTTAATGTTTTTGTAAACTATCCCATGACACATTATTGATTAATTTTCCCTTTTTGTTACATGCAGAGGCTTTGTATAATGTTTTTAAGTGTTTTTCAAGATTTGTTATGAGGCTATTCCTGGAAAAAAATGTAAGAGAGAGGGCAGTTTGTTTCAACACCTGCCACCCAGACAATTCTAATTGAAAAAGTGTGAAAAATAGTTTTGATAATCATCATCCCTGTAGTTTTAATATGAAGTACCTTCTAAACCCCTCTACATTTTTTTGGGGGGGGGGACCTCAATTTTTGTGCAATATAAAATCTACTCAGGACAATATTCACCAATATTTATGCAAAGTGTTGAAATAACCACAGTTGGACAAAATATACCATAATGCATCCACTACAGGCATATAAAATTAGTATGAATAGAGGAGAGTAATTTATGTCTAACCTGTACTACAAGGTCTACCTCATCATTTGATCTTTTTTTTGATAGAAAATTGTCTTACCTGAGACGATGACAATTACCCTTATATTATCAGTTAAAAGGAAAAATGTACTTATATATTGTCCAGCAAATTTGTTAGCAAAGGTAATGATTTAGGAAGTCACAAGGGTTGCTTTAAGTTTTCACCTTGGTCAAATTTTGCCATGTTCTAAGGAAAATAGCATAATTTTGGAATGAAGAAGACAGACATCAAAATGATGATTTGTTTTCAAATTCTAGTAAGAATAAATCTTTATCCACTATCATATGATATTGGAATCCAGCTGCATTAGAAAAATTGGTATTGGAAGACCCTATCTTTGTTATTTTGTATTCCTAGTAGGTAAAAGATCTATGAAGAGTGATGTAACAAAACTGAGTGAAATAATTAAAATTGATGTAAAATTCATACTTGAGGAATAGGTTGTTGTGGTTGTGGAAATCTGTTTTTGATGTTATCAATCTGTTGAGCCTTAAGCAGCTGTTGCTGTTGATTTAAAGTTCCCAACTGCTGAAATATCAAGAAATTTTTTTAAATAACTTCAGGTCTCCTACATTGTGTTTTTGGATGGCGCTTTCAAATTTGTCTATTTTCACATCAACTATATTTGGAAGATATGGAGTATATTTTTCTCTGTGATGAAGATGAAGACTGTCTGTTTTTGTTGCGCATGTACTGCTTTTGTGTCATAAATGGATACTCCATATTCTTTATTCTTTTAATACAGGATAAATTCCTTTTGAAACTGAGGGTTAAGTGGTGAGATTTGAAAGAGGAGTACTCATTAGCTTGCGGCGCTACAATATTTGGTTTTTACTTTAGTACAAAGGGCCATATGTATCATATTTCTTTTTATTTTGTTTAATTTGTAACTAGGTATACAATAATGGCAACAGTACAAATTCATAGTTTGTCAATTTTATCAATTCTAGTTGCACTATCCTATAAGTCCTCTTGTCAGGAAAAACAATTAAATATCTGGCAATTTTTTTATATCAAAAAGGAAAAAGAAAGTTGTTAAAAATAATCAATTCAATTAAAAAAAATTATGCCTTATGCTGCGGTGGGACCATAAAAAAAAAAAAAAAAAAAGGTGCTCTGCAGGGCACAGCTTTATATGACCGTCGACCGCAGATGTAAAACCCTGAACAATTGGGGCAAGAAGTATGGACACAAAATTCAAGCTTGATACTGCTCTGAATTTAGATTGTGATTAAATTTTTGATATAATATGAGTTTCTGACACACAACAAATGTAAATATCTTACAAATCTATTGAGCAATATTGTGCAATAAAAGATTTCTTCTTCAAACTTTTCAAAAATTTGGAGTTTAAACTAAAGTTATAGTGCGAAAACCAATGACGGCGACGCCAACGTCATACTAATATATAACCGCAAATTATTTTTGCGGTCGTATAAAAAGTATACTTGTTTGGCTTCAATTCTTCCATATTCTTTCAAAAAAAATGTTCCCTCATTTCAAATTCTCGTAAATTCTGTAAATTTCCTCCGATTTTGACACGGTTTTTAACAAATGGAAGCGCCATGTTTACACTTTCATCCGGGTATTCTACAAACTAAGATGACTCATGTTTGCAATGTTTTGAGCGGGAAATATAAAAGAGGTATTCTGATCCATACACTTAAACATTTATTGTTTGAAAACTGCAAAGATTTTCATTTAAGGCCCCTAATTACTAAACTATTGGGACCATAACATCCAAAATCAATCTCAATCTTCCTTTAGTGGCATTGAACCTTCTGGTAAAAATTTATAGATTCATTCACTAAAACTAAATTTATTGTCTGGAAACTAAATGTGTCTTTGGACGACGCAGACGACATGATACCATTATACGACGCAAAAATTTTATTTCCGGTCATATAAAAAGTACATCAGGAAAATCCTCTTTAAATGCTATATTACCTGGGTTAGAGTATTTTGATCCAAACCTAAGGCTGCACGAGGAGCTCCAAAAGGCTGATTTTGTTGTGGTAAACCACCAGCATTTATCAAAGGTCCATCTATAAATAAAAAACAACAATTCATACAACCAACAGTAATAGAACATAACATCTGATAAATCAGTTACAGCAGATTGCATTGAGTGTGTAGGTACAGGTAGAATCCTTTGTTAGTTTGCTTGTTAGCTGAACCAAGAAGTCATCATTAGGTAAGGTATACTACCTCTCCTTTGAGAGTAGACTAGTCTGACACATAAACAATCTATCTTTCTGTAGGACTAGGCTACTTCAAAAAGAGGCTACTATACCTTACCTAATAATGACTTCATGGATCAGCTAGCAGGCAAGCTAAACAAATATATATTACCTTTAACTACACACTCAATGCAATCTGCTGCAAATTGTAAACAACTAAGTGTTTCACATAGCATACTGGCTGACAGTCACAGATTTGAAATAGCACATGTATATTATTTTTTAAATTTTAGAAGAATGGACTTTTTAATGTAAACAAATATTCTGTGAGTATTGCATTGCAATACATAGTCCCCTACCAGTTAAAAATTGATTGTATTGGAACAAAATTCGAAAATTTGATCTATAATTTGCCATGGTGTAAACTATATAACAAATATCAAGTCAATATCTTCAAGACTGACAAACAAAAGTGTTGAAAACTGAATATTTAATTATTTGCATTATATCTTATTATAACTGTCTGTTACCCACCCTTGTATAAAATATTTTCAAACAAAGAGGGAAAACAGACAAATTACAAAATATGACAGATACTAACTTGGACCAGGAGGTCTTGTAGGTGCAGTTTTCATTCTCTGTAATCTTTTCTCTTCAAGTTCCTTCTGAATTTTATAAATTTTTTCAGCCAACAGGTGGTAATACTCCTCCTGTAAATAAGAAATCACAACTTAATTTAAATCAATGTTTACAATAAAAGTTAACATCTCACCTGCATCATTATTGTTACTAGAAAATAATTAGCTGAAAGTTTGTCTGGAAATGGTCAAACTACACAAAAGGTTCACACGATCAACTGCCGTATCCAATATTCACAGTTGTTCTAACATTAAAAACATTTTGAAAATTAAGGCTCATAATTGTTTTTAACAAACTGGATCACTCATCTAGTATCTTTGGCTAAAGTTCATAATGTTACAAAGGTAATCTTCAGTTCTGGGGACCCTTTTTACTATCTATATGTATTATCAATTAATATCATATCGCATACTCCTGTTCTTTTATCTAACATGTCTAACAACTCCTTACCAAGTGGAATTTAATGCAGGGTTAATCAATAATCATCAAAAATGTTTTCAAGTTAAAATAATAAGCCAAAAAATATTATCCTGTATCCATAAAATTTGTTACAGCTCAAAAATATCCTGCATCTATCCAAAAAATTTATTTCTTCTTACACAACAAAATTTAGAACATGGATACTTTAAAATATCAAACTATTGACAAAGACATAAAACAAATCAATAATTAGGTAACCGATATCAAACATGCAAACCATGAAAGTTAAAAGAAACAATTTTATTGGTATGCGAGAATTTCAGACTTTATAGGAAACTTGAATTGGTTCAATACATTGTACACCTCTTGTACAATATGTTACATCATTCCGTAAGAGAGATGATCAGATATATATTGGGATGTTTTGCATTTAAGGAGGATTAATGACCAACAGAAGGACATTGTTTAGTACACCCTGCTTACAAATGAGAGTATAGCAATGTATTGTGATTACTTCATACTGTACTCCTACATACCCTACTGTTGGCAGTATCATACATGTCACCTTCGACTTTCCTGGCATATGCAACAAGATTGGTCATTCTTCTGTCCTTCAATGCGGCAGGATCTGGTGTTGGAAATATGGCTTGGACCCTGTCAAATGTTGATAATCTTTATGAAATAAACAGAAGCTTTGTTAGCACTTAGATCACCATATTTAAAGAAACCATTTAATTTTTGATAGAATTTTTTTAAATTATCCTCTCAAAAGAAAGATATTTGAAAAATTTTGTTACATAGAAATTTATCAGACATCAACCTTTTTTCTTTTATTTAATCCATAATTAACATCTCTTTGTTCAAAATATGACTCAATTAAGTGTTAAGATTATGGTGATCTTGAATGCAACTAACTAACTTCTTCTTAAGTATACTCATTTTTAAACAATATTAAGGCTATCCTATCTAAAAGTACCAGTAAAAGTCGTGCAATTTTGCACTGGGTGTTGGTATTATTTATCATTGTCAGACTTTATAAATTAAATGGAAAATGGAAATCAGGAATCAATCCGAATATGTCAAAGAGAGAACAACATTGAGAATCAAAAAGGGAATCCATCCAAACGTGTCAAAGAGACAACAACTTTTTTCGCGTATGTTTTCCAAGTGCAATAACCATAGATTTGCACATTCCTCCCTGGAACAAAAAAATGATTATTGTGCCCTATTATGATGCAATAAGGGTATGTAACAACAATGATGCACATTCACAAAATTCTTTCTTCTTTTTAAAGCATGATATGTTTAATAAGTGATAGATTATAACATGTCATTTTCCATATTGGAGTTACTTGATGATACAAGATGGATATTGAGAAGGACATGGTTATATTCTATAAGTACTGCTTATTTGCCATACCTTAGAATTCTCTGAATTAGATTTGTATTCCGTTCCCCCCCCCCCCTCTGGTTGGTGAATTTTCTTATGTCAGACCATTCTTTACCCTTATGATTTATACAGAATGTTTGACTGTGTTTAAAAAGTCCTAAAATCTTCATTATTCAAAGCAAATTTGAACTCCTGCACTTTACCAAAAAAAAAAAACACTGACAAGATCTACAAGACTGCACCTATTCATTTCAATTTGTCTCCCTTCTGATCTTCCTAGTATTTTTTATCGATTGTTGCCTGCTTAGCATTTAGGGATGTTAGTAAAAGTTGTTATTCTTTCACAAAGATTGTTCTAAGTAAAAAGTATTTTTGGGGAATATTTTTCTTCACTGTTCTTATATTAGGAGTTGCTGGTTACTTACAATTTGTGAACCAAATGATTTCTTAGGTCTTGAGTTACACTTTGGTGCCATTCCTTTGTTCCCCGTGCTGCCTGTGCCATATTTGGAGCAGGACTTGAACTTTCAATGCTTGCTAAATTTCCTAACGGATTGTTAGAACTTGATATGCTTGATAAACTGTTTGACTGGTTTCCTACAGCTATTGAGTTGAGTCCTAAAACAGTTGTACATAAATCAGTCATCAAATTTACAGCATTTCAGCATAATTGATACAACACTACTACTTTCAAATCCAATGAATAGAAAGTCAATGGAATCACAGAAGCAATTACTGTACATTTACACCATTTTCCCAAAGTTTACAGCATTTGTGAAATACAGCTCATCATAACTTGATTATTTCATTCCACATGAAGGGAAGTGAATACATTACATAAGGGGATAACTGTTAATGTGATTATAAACTTTCAATGGCCAATTGTTACCAGTTTGTTGTAAGTTAACATTAGAAAAGGCCAACAATCAAAATTCATTTGTTTGTTTGAGCTGACAGAATGGAAAAAGGCAGCATACACAATATTTATTTTGGGTCCTTAGTTGAGGAGTGTCTACATCCTATAAGAACTATTTAACCAAAATAAGTTCCCTAATTAGTTACAGCAAAATGCATTGAGTGTGTAGGTAAAGGTAATATCTTTGGCTAGCTTACTCGTTAGCCGAACTCAACTGTGAAGTCATTAAAAGATTAACTATACTAACCTCCTTTTGGAGTAGTCTAGTCCTACTGATATATAGATTGGTTATCTGTCTTGACTAGTTTACTCTTAAAGGAGGGTCATATACCTAACCTAATAATGACATCCGGATCAGCTAGTCAAAGATATTACCTTGACCCACACTCTCAATGCATTTTGCTGTACACAATTTTTTTATAGCATGTTACCATGGTTACTTTAATCATTTGTCTAAAAGATTAAGATTTGACATCAGCAGATAGCATGTAGGGAGTAAACAAAATTATACTAAGTTCTGTAAAGATTGCTTTCATTTCAAATCTTATATTTCTTTTTCTTAGTTAACATCAGACTGATTTATATTGTCTTGTTCTTATGAAGTGATGTGCTGAATGAATGTCATAGCATAAGGATTGGCATATAAAATATGTTCAATATAAAAAGTTACAATATTGAATAGGTACACAATGGTGAAATGAAGAGTTCAGTTGACTCAAACCTTGGATGAGCAGAATGGTTATGTCAGTTACATAAGACTTAAGTCTTCCAAGGTTCCACTGTACAATAAGGCAAACACTAAATATAACTGTTACATAAAGGTTAGCATATAAAATATTTAGGCATGTATTACAAACTGTTTAACTAAATCATACATTAAACTATAAATTGTCAAAATTTACCTGGTGAATGTGAACCAGCAGGCCTCATGTTAAGACTTTGTTGGCCTCCAGGTTGCTGACTTGGTGACCCAGTGTAAGGTAATCCAAGAGCAGCATATGCCCTCTGCATCTGAATGTCTGATACATTTGGAAGACTCTGTGTGGTGGTAACTGGTTGACTTGGGGAAGCAGCAACAGCAGCAGCAGCAGCAGTAGAACTTCCTTGTGGAGCTGTTAAAACACTACCCGCTACAACAAAAGGGAAAATTTAACGTGACTATTATCAAATGTTATCATTATTGTATTTCAGTCTTTTATATTTTGTTGACATAACTGACCAAAAAATAATAAGAGTGAACATGCGATCTTAGGTCTTGCCTAATAACAAAATTATATACTTACGGACATTTGAAGCCCCTGCTGCCCCACCTGGTCTTTTCTGGTCTGAGGCATTCTTCAGTGGAAGACAAACTGGACAATCACTCCTTGTACAGTTTTTCCAATGTGTAATTATCTGACGTGATGATGCACAGTGAGCAACTAAAAATATAAGATCATTTTTTAGTAAGCAGAAAAAAGAAAATCTTGAGATAATTCTCTAAAAAATTATTTATGAAAGTCAGACTTCAGGTTCACAAATATTGTGTCAATAACTCATAAGCCATGTCTTATAGTGTTTTAATGAAGGAAATTCCTTAGGACAGCCATAAAAATATTAATCTCTAATACAACAATGAAGTTCTACTGCATCATGTCTAACAGATTATACAGGTATTTTCTGAGTATTCCTAGAAAAGTGTGGGATTCTTACACCAAAATGATAAAATGATTATCTTCAATCTTAACTAGAGGCTCCAACATGCCTGTGTTGCTCACCTTGGTCTATGTGAATATTAAACAAAGGACACAGATGGATTCAAGACAAAATTGTGGTTTGGTGATGGTGATGTGTTTGTAGATCTTACTTTACTGAACATTCTTGCTGCTTACAATCATCTCTATCTATAATGAACTTGGCCCAGTAGTTACAGTGGAAAATCTTAGTAAAATTTTACAAATTTTGTGAAAATTGTTAAAAAAATGACTATATAAAGGGCAATTACTCCTTAGGGGGTCAATTGACCATTTTGGTCATGTTGACTTCTTTTCAGGTCTTACTTTGCTGTACATTATTGCTGTTTACAGTTTATCTCTATCTATAATAATATTCAAGATAATAACCAAAAACAGCAAAATGTCCTTAAAATTACCAATTCAGGGGCAGCAACCCAACAAAGGGTTGTCCAATTGATCTGTAAATTTGAGGGCAGATAGATCTTGACCTGATTAACAATTTTACACCTGTCAGATTTGCTCTAAATGCTTTGGTTTTTGAGTTATAACCCAAAAACTGCATTTTACCCCTAGGTTCTATTTTAGCCGTGGCGGCCATCTTGGTTGGAAGACCGAATCACCTGACACATTTTTTAAACAAGATACCCCAAAGATGCTTGTGGCCAAGTTTGAATTAATTTGGCCCAGTAGTTTCAGAGAAGAAGATTTTTGTAAAAGATTACTAAGATTTACGAAACATGGTTAAAATTGACTATAAAGGCCATGAACTCCTAAAGGGGTCAACTGACCATTTCGGTCATGTTGACTTAATTGTAAATCTTACTTTGCTGAACATTATTGCTGTTTACAGTTTATCTCTATCTATAATAATGTTCAAGATAATAACCAAAAACAGCAAAATTTCCTTAAAATTACCAATTCAGGGGCAGCAACCCAACAACAGGTTGTCCGATTCATCTGAAAATTTCAGGGCAGATAGATCTTGACCTAATAAACAATTTTACCCCATGTCAGATTTGCTCTTAATGCTTTGGTTTTTGAGTTATAAGCCAAAAACTGCATTTTACCCCTATGTTCTATTTTTAGACGTGGCAGCCATCTGGGCTCACGCTACCAGGCGACTTGGACGAAGAAGTCGCCTTCCCAACCGTCACTTCGCTTTCCCCGACCTCCAAAAGCGAAATCAAGTCGCCCTGTTCTTGACGATACTCGCTTTCAGTCGCTTTCGTCATCGGACATTTTCAATTTTTACCATCAACCTAAATTTCGGCGGCAAAATAAGTTTGTTACTTCATTTAAACGTGATAAAAGTTGCCTCCAGTAAATGTTTAATCCATTTATTGCATTAAAAACGTCATGTTCCTTTTCAAATAACTTGTCAAACATCGTTTATTTTTGTAAATTTTCTTGCATTCGTCCGCCATTGACCGATTTCTAAACTACGGATCTGTACCGGACCAGCTATGACCGAAATCCGTACTTTTACAATAATTACTACGGACGCACGGACGGAATAGCTGACAGAAGAATATTGATCCCAAAGGGAAAAATTACGCATTCCACACACATTAAGAGACTTTGGTTACATCTAATTGGTTGGTGTATATAATTCCCTATATTTTTTATGGATTGTTTCAAACTATTGATTAAAGTTGCTTAACTCTGAGACTATTATACTAATTTCAATACATTATGGCCCAGCTTAATAGCTTTTATATTTTTTTATGAGAAACACTGAATTTCATACACAAGATAATTTTTAATTAAATTGTAATAATGATATATTATAATTTCTTTACATTTTTTGAAATAATTTTTTTTTTTAGTGCTAGATATTTAGTTGGAATAAGTTTCTCACAAGAACCTTAGTAAAACTTAAACAACTTTTAATTTCAAATGTTACTTTAATTGTATTTTTTTTACTCAGATATGAATTGAACAATATAAAAAGAACATTATTTACATATGGCCCTTTATACTATTGTAAAATCCAAACATTGTAGCGCACCGCGCGAATGAGCACTTCTCTTTCAAATCTCACCACTTCTCCCTATCAGTTTCAAAAAGAGA
Source organism: Mytilus galloprovincialis (assembly GCF_965363235.1). Taxonomy (NCBI): domain Eukaryota; kingdom Metazoa; phylum Mollusca; class Bivalvia; order Mytilida; family Mytilidae; genus Mytilus; species Mytilus galloprovincialis. The sequence continues at coordinate 71,767,234 of NC_134845.1, read as the reverse complement.
AGTCACTTCTCCCTATAATTCTGAAGTAGTGTGAGCCCTGTGGTTAGTTGGCCGGGTCACCGGATACATTTTTTAAACTAGATACCCCAATGATGATTGTGGCTAAGTTTGGTTTAATTTGGCCCAGTAGTTTCAGAGGAGAAGATTTTTGTAAAAGTTAACGACGACGGACGACGGATGCAAAGTGATGGGAAAAGCTCACTTGGCCCTTTGGGCCAGGTGAGCTAAAAAGGTGAGATTACAAACCTTGGCATGATTTGCCAGCATTACAAGTTGTCATGTGATTAAGAACATTTTTCATGGTTTTACAATGTGGAAGTCCACATGTTTCTCCATTATTCTGTTGTCTTCGTTGGCACTTGTGAGCATGTAACAATAGCACTAATTGTTGCTGAATAAGTTTCCTCTTGTCTGGGTCTGCTGTAGGAGGCTGACGATCTCCACCAGTTGGTCCTGGTAATCCAGCATTTAAACCAGCACTTAATTGTCCACTAATTCCTCCAAGTGTAGCTTGTGGTGAATTTTGCTGAAATAAACAAAAAGTAAGAGTAAGAAATAGAACTGAATAACATAGTTTTTCCATCAAGACAACTCAAACCTTTCAAGCACTATAAAAATGAAAAAGTTTGGTTTGGGCCAACATTTGGCCCTGATTATTCAGATCAATGTTTTGGGTTAAGAAGTGTCTTGAGTTGATGAAAAGACATGTGAAAAGTTAATAAAACATTTTTTGCCAAAATTTTATTTCCAAGCATTGATTTTTACATCCCAAATAGGTCAAAATGGAGATTATTGTGACATTGGACACAATCATTCAGATATCAACCAAATCAAGACCTAGGAAACATGGATTTCGCTAACGTAATATTCAAGTCTGACATATGCAAAATGAGTTCTTTTTGTAACGTCATGAATAGAACACATAAATTTTCATCATAAAGAGTTTTTTCCAATCTAGTCATTACATTAGCTAGTTACCTTGTGATGGTGGTCAGTAAATCCTAATGTCAAATTGCAGCTAGAATTAGGAACCATTTTGGGGCCTTATCAAACCTACTCCTTTAGTAGACAAAAAGTACTGTTACTGGTAACATTGCACAGAAACAAACTTTTGAAACAGATAAAAATATGTAGTACATTTTACATTGAAATATTTGCAACTTGAGATCACCAAGAGTTTTGGCTGTGGTTAATGGGGAATCAAGTCTTGCATCCTCCTTTTCAAATCAAAATTTGTATATTGGTGTGTTTTCTTTTCTTTTGTATGGTATTCATTGATTAGTTATGTGGAACTTGTATCTCCTATACATGTCAGAGACCTTCATATGAAGATTGAACTACTCACTGAAACTAAGTTGTTGCCTGGCATAGGTGAATGTGTTGTCATGATCGATGCCATTGATGGACTACTGAAACTCCCAGTTGATGCTGGTTGTCCCATGTTCATTTTGTTCTGTGTAAAACCAAAAGGACTACTCCCAACAGGACCATTTTGCTAAAAATAAATGATTATGATTAGATTTTAGAATACATCTACATGTAATTTGCATAGGAATTTTTTATATAAATATAACTATATATGTACAAAATAAATTCTCAATATAAATAACTATTTGTGCTACAATAAACTTAAAATAACTTTCTTTTACATGTACCATAACATAGACAATACTTAAGTTCTATAAATATCTTTGTGTCAAGTACTGTCAACATACATTTGTAATAATTCCCCTAGGAACTATTATTCAGCTTTTTTTAGCTACCTCTGCCTTTACCATGCACCCAACACAATTTAAATCCTTTTGTCAATTCACAGTTCTACTCTCTGGGTTTGTCATATTTTCCCCCTGCCCTTTCCAGAGTCCTTTGGAGATCACTACAACTGTACATAAATAAATATCATCACTTACGTTCATAAGCTGTGACTGATTTGAAGCATTTGGCTGTAATCCAGGATGAACCATGTTCATACGAGCTTGCAAATTCGGGTTATTAATGTTATTCAACATCCCTGACTGTGGTAAATTGGTCAGTTGCTGGCCTATCCCTGTCCCACGTCCTTGACCACTTACTGCATACTGAGGCCCATTATGCATCATTGGGTTTCTCTGAGCCATGGAATAACCTGTCATGCCACTTGGTATAGAACTTGCGTGAGATCCCAGAGAACTCATGACATTATTGCTTGCCATTGTTCCCATACTATTGACTGTGTTGGTGTTTGACATCATGTAGCTAGCACTACTTGAAGCAAAGTTTAACTCACTGCCTGCTGATACAGCTTTACCCATCATACTATTGTGTGGAGGTGAAGACAAACTATTCGATAATGGGCTTCTGATACTATTAACCGGATTATTCATCACATTTGGACTTCTGCTTGGAACTGGACTTGACTGAGATGGATTATTCTGTAAAAGAGCTGAAAGCTGAACATGTTTGTTCTGTGACGAGTCCTGTTTACCAATGTGGTTCTGAGTATCATTGTCATTTCCACTGTTCTGATAGCTTTCACTAGGTCCCAAGAGTTCATCTGGGAGATCATTCACCATATCAAATAAGCTCTGACTATTGTAACTGAAATCTGAAAATAGTAAGAAAACAAACAAACATGAAACATAAATAAGGTCAATAGTATTGTATATATTGAACATTGTATACTGCTGTTCAATAGTCATAAATCGACAACACATGATCTACAAATCCCAAAGAAAAAATAAAAGAGGAGAGCGAAAAGGTAAGTAAAGATTTTTTATATATATATCTATCTATTCAATGCTAAAAAATTTAAGAGTGACACAAAAATACTTTATTTATATTCCAATGACATTTTTGACATGAAATGTCATGAATGAGCTTTGTCTGTTTAAGCATAATAATTTGAGTTTCTGGATTGGCTTATTCAACTCAATGCACAAGCCCATAAATCTGATTTCACTGGCAGCTTTTTTCATTCATATTATCAACATGAACCCGGGGGTCCCCTGACATGTTTGAGGCCCAATTGTGCAACAGTAGAAACACACTAAACTTAATGCAGGTTCAACACTGACTACTTCTAAATGCATTTCTTGATCCCTACCAAAGTTCTAAGTCAGTGACAGTGAGTGACTACTATAAAATTTTGACAGGCCTAACAGGTGCATATAATTTGAGATTTTCAGGCTGTAAGAATTTTACAGGTCTTAAGCTTTGGAATACTGTAAATATTCAAAGACTGCTGATAGATGCAACTAAAACATGACAACCTAATAGTAGGTAAAATTTGATTTGGTGATCCAACATCAATTTTTGTCAGTTTACAATGTTACCAAGGGTATAGTTGGCCGAGAGACCCGCGGTAGCTTGCCCGCGTCTAACAAGCGACTCCTGGATGACAATATACAAAACCCCACCACTCTTTAATAGACAGCATTCCGAAATAAATGGAACCAAATTAGAATTTCTGACATAAATGGAAATAAATCAAGGTTCTAGTACAGTATCTATTGTTTTGTTTCTAATGATGTGTGACCACTATCAATAAATCTGGCATCAAGGAAGCCATACAAAAACTTATCTCTTATGGCGAGGGAACATTTTTTTCTCATGAATATCTGTGATGTTCAATATTGGCAGAGAAAGCTGCATTACTATGAATACAGTACAATACAATTGACATCAAAGACAAGAGGTGATTTTACTGCAGACTTTGATGCTCAAATCTATGAGTTACACAAATGTATGTAGAAACGTATCAATTCAGCTTCCTGCTACATTATATTCAAGTTATAATGTGCAGTAGCAGCATCCTGTCGATTCTCAATCAACATCTAGAAAATAAAATGTCAGGGATCTCCATGGCCTGTTTAACAATGGCGCCCGCCATCATTCAAATGTCTTGCGCCATCGTCAAATGACTCGCGTCATCGTTAAATTGTCATTTCGTATATTACAATCAAATTGATACATCCGTGTTTCCGGTTTCTATTCAGACTCGAAAGATGCATGTTGCACAGCATCACTTTGCCAAATAAAGTCATTAACAACCTTTTCATTTGTCAACATTTGCTTTACAAATCTCTTTAACCTTTTACATAACCTGTACAAATTATTTTGTTGTTGCTGCAAATCAGCCATACCGGTAATGTGTTCTAAATTTGACAGTGTCCATGAAAAATAAGCTCCACATCATATGATTTTTAACCCCCATAACAATTACCAAAAATACAAGAAATCTACATGGGACCCTTCATGACAGCTTTTGGTCATTCTCAACTTAAGGGGGAACCATGAAGACTTGGCATTTGAATGGTTAAAAACGGCAATAAATGAAAATATTGATACTTCTAATTCTATAGTGAAAATTCAAATTAATATAATTTAAATAAGCAATGAATTAGCATGTTCACCATTCCTTTTATGGAGGGATAAAATACTTCCGATCGCGCTCTACTGTACAGCATAGACACGGTTTGTAATGGTGAAAGTTCCTCCATCGTTCATTTTTCATCCATGGAGATCCCTGAATGTGGAAAGGGAGCCGTTTGAAATACATGCATGATTTGTTCATAAATGACCAATTTAGAAATGGTTTTAAATTTAAACTGAAAGGATGCTGACTTCGGAAATCGAAATGTCAATAACAAATACATTAAGCTGAGAATGCACTTCAAAGCATCAGGGTTCTCACAAAGGATTTTTGGCCATGGCGAGTCAAGGGACTCATATTTTTTTACCATGGCGAGTCCAACAGTAAGAAGATGTTGCAATATAAAATATTATTCTATTCTCCATGACTTAATACAGTTATGTAGAGCAATGAAATGACTTTTTGATGATACTTTTGCTATTATTTGTTCAGTTCATATAAAATCTTTCAAGTCCAGGACCCATGGACTCACCTTAGCATGCATTTCATAAGGATAAAATACACCTTTATCGCTGTACCTGGTCGACCCGAAAAATCTGTCCTGCTTGAACTATTGACATCATACAACAATCACTTTTCCATTGTGGCTTCAGACATGTTGTATTATGACGTCAAAATGATGTCCAGTAATTGCGGACAACTAGCAATAAGGAGTATATAAATTGAATGTGCATCATTCCAATCGCATACACCTTCAATCTACTAATGTTATGTTCACCATTATATGGCAGCAAGAGTTGATTTATCAATCTGTGATTTAAGCTGATTTACCATGGGTTAGACTAACCACATAATTAATACATAAAAAAATCAAAATTTACCGGTTGCAGGCTATCAAGACATATAACAAACTCATTCATTAGAGTAATCAACATTCAAATTAATCTATTCATTCGCTTTTTGCAGAACAGAAGAGTTAAATGTACAAGGTTTGCCATTTCAAAACATATATCAACATCAGACTCAGAATTGTATGGACCCTTTTGTAAACATTTCTACTTTCACTTTAAAATTAACAAATATGTTTGTTTCTTTTCAATTGCTAATAACTGTCACTGTTTAAATAATCAAAGTCACTATATTTAACATTCCCTGACCTGAAACATAGCATAGCACAAGGTGCAATATTTCATTTCAGAAACACCATGTTAAATATTACTCTTTACATTAACCTTAGACCATTGCTAACCAATATTCAAAATAAAACAAACTTTCAAATCAAATGAACACATACTACCTCCATCTGAAGATGCGCTTAATGCTGTTTTCTGTCGCTTTGCTGCTGGTGGCCCATCGACATTTTCTAGGGAAGAGAACTGGTCGGCCATGATGGTAATTTGCTTGTTCAGTCTTTGGTCCTGGTGCAGACAACGCAAAAATATTCAAAATATGTTATGATCCACAATCCAATATGTGATAAAATGCAAATAAATTCAATTTATGTAATGCAAATGAAGCCATGATGTCTGAAGGGTCAATGTAAATCGTTTTACATCACAGAATTTACCAGTTTTCCATTTTGGTTTTTTCACAAAGCCGATATATTCCGGTGATTATCGCTTCACATATTTACAATCTAGAACAAACTGATAAATTCCAATAAAAATACTATTTTGAAGAAAATGATAATCCAATCATAGTTTCTACGATGAAAAATTGGTTCTCTATTACTAATAAAGAGTCCCAAAATTCGACGGAAAATTCTAATTTCACCAACTTAAGATGGCGGCTGTTGATGAAAAGTTTTACGCTTGTCACAGAGCACAACGAACATAACCGAAGTAGAATTTTCTTGACGAAAATAACCACGTGACACCATTTTAACACTCCTGATTGGACTACAATGACGCATCGGTGCAATAACGGGTCATTAACGGACTATACGGAAAAGAACGAACTTAAATTATGGGAAGGATAATAGTGCTCGAAATTATAAAAATTGAAATGAAATAATTTAATAGATTTTGAACAATTTTTGCATGTCTATATCGAATAGCCTATTATTTGCGATATTTTAGGAATATTGACAGTTTAAATCTAGCGTTTGACAGAAGTTAACGGTACAAATAATTATTTAACAAGACAATGACGTAAATTACTCGATATATTCAAGGTACTGTATATTTTAATATACAATTCCTTGATATATTGTGTATTGTTTTCATCAGTTGTTAATTAATTAGAGATATAAAAATAATTAGCTGATTTTCATGACTTAGTTTGATGAAGAATGCATATACGAGTCGAGTAAACTCATTTTAGTTCATGAATACCCCCTTCTCCAACAAATAATTAACCAGCCTCCGCGGTCCAGTCTCAGCCGGCCCAATATGTTTTACAATATTTTAGACCTACGATTCTCTGACCAGGGAAGTCATAAAATAAAACTGTAAGCTTTGAATGCTTTTAATTATAAGCCCTGCATTAACTTACAAACTGGCAAATCAGGAAATTTACCTAACCGCCTATCGCCGGGTAAATAATATGCCATACGTATAGATATTTGCTCATGTTGCACAAGTTGGACCATGCATATATATATATATCATATATAATGATCATGATTATGATTGAAATCATCATGCACACCCTCCGGGTTATCATCAGGCCGGCGAAGTATAAGAATTATTAAAACACCCTCGGGGTTATCGGAGAGGGAAGTAAGAATCTGGGACTAATATTATACTTTAGTATAAGAGTTCCAACAAGAATTCAGTATCATCACACCCTCAGAGTTATCGGAGGGATGTTTTAACAAGATTTAATTCTAAATTTGTAAGTAACTTTCATGGTATATACAAATCAAATTGTTCTACTAAGCTGCATGAATAATAATAACTGGACCAGTCATACACACAATATTTAATCTCAGAAAGCGTGTATACATGAGCTAGTGCACTGACCGTCTTGCTGTCAAAACAGTCAACATCTTCACATTCACGGTGACCGACATGCATGCAGTGTTCTTAGTATAGTGTCCAGGGGCGGGTCCAGCCATTTTAAAAAGGGGGGGGGGGTCCCAACCCAGGACAAAAAGGGGGGTCCAACTATATGTCCCCATTCAAATGCATTGATCGTCCAAAAAAGGGGGGTTCCAACCCTCAGAACCCTCCCCCTGGATCCGCCACTGGTGTCACACGGGTAGTGAATTTGCTGTGGCATTTGCCTTAATATATAGTACTTAAGTTTTTAATTCGAACTCCGAAAATGACAGACGCATTCAACTCCAATATTAACTGCATGACTATATGATTGTCCGTTTTCCTACCGATGATGGGTGGTTCTCTCTGGACATTTCAGCTTCCTCCATTTAACTGACCTTCACGATATATATAACCAACAAACATTCAATAAGTGTTTGTTTTACTAAGTTAAAACTACAAATCTGAATCTATGACACACGTACGACTGGATGATTTCAACTCTCCGTGTGCAAACTTTCCTTTTACCAGCAGCAGCATATATATCATTTGTCTTAAGTTATCTTTGTTGTTTTTTGGATACTGTGATTTATCTTATGATCGTTTTTCGTTGGGTTTTTTTCAATCACATTTTCAATTTGTTTTCGACTTCGTTATGAATGTGAATATCCCTTTGGTATCTTTCGTATCCCTACTAATACCTTAAACGTTCGACGGTTCGAACATGTTCACGCTATACCGATTTCGTTAACCGGGGTGTGCTTCTTAACCCCGTCCAAAAATGCTCCAGCACATTAACAAGTAAAAACGACTGAAATTTACACATAAGTTTACGATCAGCAACTCAAAATCAGTGAGTTGATTCAATAAATGTGTCGGTGTATTAACTCGATAGCGCCAAGTTTTTGCCGTCTAATATATCTTATATTTAAGTTGTCTGATCACGGCATTTTTTCCGATTGTGTCCTATTCCTGAGTGTGGCTTTTTAATCGAGTTTGAATTCGCGATGATTGGTGCTGCATGCATAGTAGGAGACTCACCAAGTCTGGCCGCTTCTTTTTGGAGTTCTTGTGGTTCAAAGTTTTTGTCTGTAACATTGATTTGTCTCATCCTATATTCGATCTACGAGATTTGAACATCGAAAAAGTACTGCAGCATAAATCAAAGTACAATAATAAATATTAAAATCTGAAATCACATATTCGAGTATTTTACATACAATATGTTAATCTATGATAAAATTGAGAATGGAAATGGGGAATGTGTCAAAGAGACAACAACCCGCCCAAATAAAAAACAACAGCAGAGGGTCACCAACAGGTCTTCAATGTAGCGAGAAATTCCCGCACCCGGAGGCGTCCTTCAGCTGGCCCCTAAACAAATATATACTAGTCCAGTGATAATGAACGCCATACTAATTTCCAAATTGTACACAAGAAACTAAAATTAAAATAATACAAGACTAACAAAGGCCAGAGGCTCCTGACTTGGGACAGGCGCAAAAATGCGGCGGGGTTAAACATGTTTGTGAGATCTCAACCCTCCCCCTATACCTCTAACCAATGTAGTAAAGTAAACGCATAACAATACGCACATTAAAATTCAGTTCAAGAGAAATCCGAGTCTGATGTCAGAAGATGTAACCAAAGAAAATAAACAAAATGACAATAATACATAAATAACAACAGACTACTAGCAGTTAACTGACATGCCAGCTCCAGACTTCAACTAAACTGACTGAAAGATTATGATTTCATCATATGAACATCAGGCACAATCCTTCCCGTTAGGGGTTTAGTATCATACCATCATAACATATATGAGAAGAACATAACCCGTGTCATGCCAACAACTGTTTTTAGAATAAATGTGTTTAGTTCCGATGCAAAGACCTTATCAGTGACTCAATATTAACGCCAAAATATGCAATCTTTAATGACTTGACAACAGTATCGTAATTATATCCCTTCTTAATAAGTCATGATATAAGTCATGATATTTTCTTCTAGAGAAGTTGTATGTTACTTATCATATCATAGATTAACACTCTTAGAATATTTTAAACAAAGAATCAACTGACAGAAAATCATATAATACAAATGTGAACGTTTTTCATATTTGTCGAGCCTTCGACTTTTGTCGAAAAAGCGAGACATACCGATTCTGCACTCCCTCGTCGTCGTTGTCGGCCGGCGTCGTCCACAAGTATTCACTCTATGGTTAAAGTTTTTAAAATTTAAATAACTTTCTTATTAAAACTATCCTGGATTTGTACCAAACTTGGAAAGAAGTTTGTTTATGATCATAAGATAGTATCCAGAAGTAAATTAAAAATAATCATGTTTATTCGTATTTTACTTATAAATGGACTTAGTTTTCTGTCAGGAACCATTACATTCATTCCGAGATTAAAGTTTTTAAAATCGATCATAAGATCCAGAAGTAAATTTTGCAATAAAAAATCAATCATTTTTTCCGTATTTTAGTTATAAATGGACTTAGTTTTTCTGCCAGGAAACATTAGATTCACTCTGAGATTAAAGTTTTTTAAATCTTATTAACTTTATTAAACTATCCTGTTTTCAGTACCAAACTTGCACAGAAGCTTGTTTATGATCAAAAGCTAGTATCTATAGCGGGAAATTTTGTTAAAATTGTGTACATGTTTTTCCTTTTTTTACTTATAAATGGACTCAGTTTTTCTTCCAGTTAAGATTACATACAGTAACAGTCTGTAGTTAAAGCTTTTAAAACATTTATTAGATTCATAAACTATTCTAGATTTTTACAAAACTTGGACAGAATAGTTATCAAAGGTACCAGGATTATAATTTAGTACGCCAGACGCGCGTTTCGTCTACATAAGACTCATCAGTGACGCTCATATCAAAATATTATAAAGCCAAATAAGTACAAAGTTGAGGAGCATTGAGTATCCAAAATTCCAAAAAGTTGTGCCAAATACGGCTAAGGTTATCTATACCTGAGATAAGAAAATCCTTAGTTTTTTCGAAAAATTCAAAGTTTTGTAAACAGGAAATTTATAAAAATGACCACATTATTGATATTCATGTCAACACCGAAGTGTTGACTACTGGGCTGGTGATACCCTCGGGGACGAAACATCCACCAGCAGTGGCATCGACCCAGTGGTGTAAATAGTTATCAAAGGTACCAGGATTATAATTTAGTACGCCAGACGCGCGTTTCGTCTACATAGGACTCATCAGTGAAATCATAGTTATTCGATTTAAGGCTAAAGCAGGTAGTTGAGTTCAGTTTAAAAAGAAAACCCAAGATATCAAAACATCGCCGATGATTTATTCAACTTTGACCTTATTGAATCCGTTTTCTTGTGACCTTGGATTTAACCCCTTAGCTAGAGATTGTTTACGCATGTGTTAGGCGTGTTCAGTCATTAACAGGGGGAAAAAGGTGGAAAAAAAGGTTAAAAAAAAGGTGAACCATTTGGTTGACAGAAAAATAACATTCTTTTACAGAAAAAAAACCCCGCTGATTCACTCATTTTTATAATCTATAACATGAAATCTAGCTGACCTAGAAAAATCAAATTGAATATAGACACAATCTATATATATTTCTGTTGGCAGTCTTCAGAGGTCATCTGGATGGTTAATCAGACTAAATACACACGAAACGTTGACCCATAAATAAGATGTGGTTTGAGGGCCAGTGTGACAACCACAAGCACTTGTCTCAGAAAAAAATTCTTATATACCTTTATATATAACACTTATATTAAGGTATATAGGAATTTTTTTTCTAATTCTAAGACTGCCTGTGGTGACAACTCTCCATCCAAGCCACAATTTGTATAAAAAGTTAACAATTATAGGTAAAAAATTGTCTATTGTTTATTCACACTTCATGTAATTTGGATATACGTTTTTGTATTTTATAAATAAATATCAGAATTTGAGTCAGATCAGTGAACCCTGTAACTGTCAAAATAAAATTGAGAATGGAAATGGGGAATCTGTCAAAGAGACAACAACCCGACCACAGAGAAGACAACAGCAGAAGGTCACCAACAGGTCTTCAATGCAGCGAGAAATTCCCGCACCCGGAGGCGTCCTTCAGCTGCCCCCTAAACAAATATATATACTAGTTCAGTGATAATCACCGGCGGATCTAGAAATTTTCATAAGTGGGGGCTCACTGACTGCCTAAAGGGGGGGGGGGGGGGGCTCCAGTCACGCTTCAGTGATTCCCTATATAAGCAACCAAAATTTTTCCTGCCCCGCCTAAATCCACCTCTGATAATGAACGCCATACTAAACTCCAAATTGTACACAAGAAACTAAAATTAGAAATAATACAAGACTAACAAAGGCCAGAGGCTCCTGACTTGTATTGTTATGAGTTACAATTTATGACTAAAATTAGCAAAGACCCATCAAAACAACATTTGATACAAAAATTTAACAATACTTTTAGATATTTGGATGATATATTGGCTCTCAATAATGACGACTTCAGTATGTATACTAAAGAAATTTATCCTGTTGAACCTGGGAACAGTATACCTATATGTATATGTTCCTGGTTGAACTTACTTTAAATAAAGCTAATATTAACAATGACCACTGCCCTTTCCTCGATCTTGATATCTCTATCATTAACGGGAAGCTTAATACAAAAATTTATGATAAAAGAGATGATTTTTCATTTCCTATTGTTAATTATCCATTTTTAGATGGTGACGTTCCCTTGTCACCATCTTATGGTGTTTATATATCTCAACTTGTACGATTGGCTCGTGTATGTAACAATGTATTAGATTTTAGCGAGAGAAATTTATGTATTACTGAAAAATTATTACACCAGGGTGTTCGATATCACAAACTAGTCAAAACATTTACTAAATTTTATCATCGATATGAGGAAATAATTTGTAAATAATACCTCAACATGCAGACATCTTCAGGTATTTCACATCCAATCTTTTATGGTAATATTCTTTACAAAGCACAAAAATGTCAGTATTCACCTCAAAAGCTTACAAAACCTTTAAACAGACTTATTAAGAAGGGATATAGTTACGATACTGTTGTCAGGTCATTAAAGATTGCATATTTTGGCTTTAATATTGATTAACTTTAAGGGTTTTTGCATCGAAACTAAACACATTTATTTAAAAAACAGTTGTTGGCATGACACGGGTTATGTTCTTCTCATATATTTTATGATAGTATGATACTAAACCCCTAACAGGAGGGATTGTGCCTGATATTCATTAGATGAAGACATAATCTTTCAATCAGTTTAATTGAGGCTTGGAGCTGGCATGTCAGTTAACTGCTAGTAGTCTGTTGTTATTTATGTATTACTGTCATTTTGTTTATTTTCTTTTGTTACATCTTCTGACATCAGACTCGGACTTCTCTTGAACTGAATTTTAATGTGTGTATTGTTATGCGTTTACTCTTCTACATTGGCTAGAGGTATAGGAGGAGGGTTAAGATCTCATAAACATGTTTAACCCTGCTGCAATTTTGCGCCTGTCCCAAGTCAGGAGCCTGTTGCCTTTGTTATACAAAAAAGAAGATGTGGTATGATTGCCAATGAGACAACTATCCACAAAAGACCAAAATGACACAGACTTGTTAGTCTTGTATGGTCTGACGTCCATTATCACTGAACTAGTATATACATATTTTCGAGGGGCCATCTGAAGGACGCCTCCAGGTGCGGGAGTTTCTCGCTACATTGAAGACCCATTGGTGGCCTTCGGCTCTATGGCCAGGTTGTTGTCGCTTTGACACATTCCCCATTTTCTTTCTCAATTTTACTGTTTTTGGGCAATGGTCAAAATATAAGATTGCGATTCTTTCAACATTTTATTTTATTTAAACCAAAGCTTATTGTTATATGTTGAACAATCCCTCCCTTTGATTCCTTCTGACAATTTATTTTCACATATAAATGTTATAAGGATAAATCTTTCACTTTCGCTGTTTACTGAAAAAATTGTTATTCACAATTGTTATTCACAATTTTTAAACATGATAATAGACAAAATTGATAATTGAGATTTATTAAAAAAAATCCTCAATAACTGTGTCGAAATTGTTTCAATCATATTGAAATTTGTAGGTGTTACATTACTGATATTTATTTGCTGTTTAGTTTCTACTGTCAGTGAGTTGAGAATTTTTTGCAGAACTAGAAGCTCTACAAAGAGTCACCTAACATCATGTGCAATTCCAACAATGGGCTCTCCAACATTGTAGACTAGAATTGAATTCATTCTTGTTGTTGATCTTGAATTGCTGATCATTGTTTTTCTGTTAAGCCTACAATTTCTTTAGTTATTGTCCAAAACAATAAAAGAAGGATAGTTTTCAAGATAATAGACAACAAGAGTGCACACGCTGAAATGTCTCGCCTTCTTTACTAATTATTGATATTATTTTGATAGTCCTAAGTATAAAGCTTTATTAAAAACTCACATAAACTTAGCATTAACCAAGATAATTAAACAAAGACAAATGAACCATGAAAATGAGGTCAAGGTCAGATGAACCATGCCAGGCAGACAGCTAACAATGATTCCATACAACAAATATAGTTGACCTATTACTTTTTTAAGAAAAATAGACCAAAACACAAAAACTTAACACTGAGCAATGAACCGTGAAAATGAGGTCGAGGTCAAATAAAACCTGCGGGACTGACATATAGATCATAAAATATTTCCATACACCAAATATAGTTGACCTATGGCATATAGTATTAGATAAAAAGACCAAAACTCAAAAACTTAACTTTGACCACTCAACCATGAAAATGAGGTCAAGGTCAGATGACATCTGCCGCTAGACATGTACATCTTACAATCATTCCATACAACAAATATAGTAGATCTATTGCATAAAGTATGAGAAAAACAGACTAAAACACAAAAACTTAACTATAACCACTGAACCATGAAAATGAGGTCAAGGTCAGATGACACCTGCCAGTTGGACATGTACACCTTACAGTCCTTCCATACACCGAATATACTAGACCTATTGCTTATAGTATCTGGGATATGGACTTGACCACCAAAACTTAACCTTGTTCACTGATCCATGAAATGAGGTCGAGGTCAAGTGAAAACTGTCTGACGGGCACGAGGACCTTGCAAGGTACGCACATACCAAATATAATTATCCTATTACTTATAATAAGAGAGAATTCAACATTACAAAAAATCTGAACTTTTTTTTCAAGTGGTCACTGAACCATGAAAATGAGGTCAAGGACATTTGACATGTGACTGACGGAAACTTCGTAACATGAGGCATCTATATACAAAGTATGAAGCATCCAGGTCTTCCACCCTCTAAAATATAAAGCTTTTAAAAAGTTAGCTAACGCCGCCGCCGGATCACTATCCCTATGTCGAGCTTTCTGCAACAAAAGTTGCAGGCTCGACAAAAACACTGAAAGAAAGCATCATTGATGTTGTGATCGAACCAGTTTCACAGCTAGTGATATTTTTTCTGACCATCCTAAGGCTTTCTTCTTTCAATTTTTTTTTATACTCTTTTCATTTCAATTTTACTGTAAAAGTTAACAAAAGTACTGAAGTACTGAACAAGGGATGAACGCATTTTTTTTTTATTGTGGATGGTCACAAACCATACCTGTCAACCTGTGACGATGAAAATGCAGGTCATGACCTGCATTGAAGAATCAAATCTCAGTTCATAACGCGTACGAACTTTTTCGAGCTGAATTTCAGTATTTATGGTACATTTTCTTATAATGTATATCAAATATACCAAAACATCAATGCATGTTCACTTTGTTAAGTCATTTTAAATCTTATTAAATATTATTTCATTGCACTTTTAAAGATTTTTATAAATTTGTGTAGCTTAGTCTTATGTGCTTTACTTTTTGAGAAAAAAATACTGCAATCATCAAACACTAGAATTTAATATAATTCTTAAATGTTTGAGACAATTGACTATGTAGCCTTTAACCAAATTATTTTCATTTAACAAGGAAATTAGACTATGATAAAATATAGTAATACAGTTAAAGGAAGTATAAATGTAAAAAATAATTTTCAACTTTCAAAAAAAAAATTGTATAAAGGTATAAGAATAATGAAAAGTTATTTTTCAATATGTATTTGAATTTTATATTTTTATGATTTAATCTTTTTCACCCATAAAACGTAAATATAAGGAATAATTTTGAATGCTGACAAATAAGGGGAAGTAACTCTAGTTTAGTTTGTGAACCAATGCCATTGGCAATGGTGCAATTTATTTACGACCTAAAGCTAAGGTAATTGGTGTTAATTAACAGTGTGTTTGACACCAAAGCTGTCAAGTGAAGCCATGCACTTAATGGGTCACTTAATTTGACAGTTTACATAGCTAGGTGAACTTCCTGTTCATGGAAGAATTACGAATTTGCCGGTATTTCAAAGGACTATTACTTATGAAATCAATCTCAAGGCTAAGAAATACGGGTGAAATCGGGTCATTTTCGGAATTCCCGGGTTATTTCAATGACCCGGCGGGTGTTCCGGGTGATCCCTCAGAATTGTGAAAATCTCGGATCACACCCGCAGAATACGGGTCAGTTGACAGGTATGCACAAACACTTGTCTCAGAGAAAAATCACATCTCTATACCTGAAAGAGAGGTTGACACTGGATTTTACTCGTGAAATAAAGTCTACTTGCATTTTTATACATATTTTTTATTATTTTTCAAAAAAATCCAACTAATCATTTGCTTTTAAATCATTCAGCTTTCACACAAAATTAACGGAAGAATTTAATGTAGTGTAGATCAAAACTTTGGTGAATTAAGACTGATTCCAATTAATACTTACAACATTTTGAATGTAATTGTCATGACAGTTGATAATTATACTAATATTGTATCAAATTCTTACTTGCCTGAGGGAAGAATTGGAGTTATAGCATTTCAAATAAAATGCTTTGCTGAGCGCAGCCTGATACAAACGCAGAGGTCAAACCCTGAACAGTTGGAACAAAAATTGTGGCAATCAAATTAGCTTTATTATCTTACACAAGCATAATATAATAAGAAATTTTATGGAATTTTTATCTACTGATTAAATTGATGTATTTTGCTTTTTCACATTAATTCATAAATAGTAAATAATTAATTATGAATTTGAATTACATAGGAACTATAGCTATATGCTAGTGTATATCTGAAATAAAGTAGCTGTTCAACCAATCAAAAGGGGCCACGCTCCAGTCATGCTTCAGTTATTCCCTATATAATCACCCAGATTTTTTCCAGAAAAAGGGGGGGGGGGCATACCCCCCCTTAATACCTGCCTCTGAGTACCATAGGGTTTGATTGCACTTACTTCATGCAATCTTTATCCAAAAATCATTATTATAGAGCAGTAACTCCAATAAGGAGTTGACATATAATTTCAGTACATGTAATTAGTAAAAGTAATAAGATATGGTATGAGTGCCAATGAGACAACTCTTCATCCAAGTCGCAATGTATAAAATGATTGTAGATCTACTGTCTGATTTTTACTATTAAAAGTTTCTAAGCTGTTAAGTAAATAGTCAAAAAAAAGAGGTAAAAAATGTCTATAAATTCAATAAGGAATCGTCTGAAGATTTCTCCTGTGGACTCATTTGAAGAAATTGTGCTGCTAATGTTTCAAATTAAGAAGATGTGGTATAATTGCCAATGAGAAAACTCTGCAAGAGACCATGTGACTTTGAAGTTTACAACTACCACTAATACATCTATTATAATTTTTAACATAATATTCATAAATGAAAAATGAATTAGTAAAATTTGTCATTTAAGGGAAATAACTCCTATTAGAATTCATCTGACAGTTGTAAAACTTGTGATATAAATGAAAAGTAGGTAGATCTCAACATTCTGAAATTTGCGTCTGTCAAATTTTGTCTTTAAAAGCTGTTCTCAAGATGATAGACAACATTTGTATTTTACCCTTGTATGTTGTTTTTTAAGCTGTCTGCCATGTTGGTTGGAAGGCAGGATTGCCAGACACACCTTTTAAAATTGATACCCAAAATGATAATTGTACAAGTTTGGTTCAATATTTTGTAAAAAGTTAAAGGATGACCACAGAAGCCAAGTAATAAGAAAAGCTTACTTGGCCCTTTGAGCCAGGCTACCTAAATATAGTCCAACATTCTATATGACTGTTCATCTCCCAAGTAACTCAGTGGTTGTCATTTGTTGCTGTGTATCAATTTTGTATTTTGCTTGATGTTTTGTACATGTATAAATCAGGCCTCTAGTTTTCACATTTGAACTGTTTTACATTTGTCCTGTTTGCTTTTTATGTAGTATGGGTTTTGCTCATTGTTTAAGGCCATACTGTGACCTATAGTTCCTAACTTCTGTGTTGTTTGGTCTTGGGTGTAAAGTTGTCTCTTTAGCAATCATACCACATCTTCTTCTTATTTTGTTGATAAAAATCATCATTGAAGGGGGGCATAGTGAGTCATCTTAGAACTTATGGACAATGGTAAGAAGGTAGATTTTAACATTCAGAGCATTTGTTTTCTCAATCTTTTATGGGTTTTGAGATATTAGACAAATGATGCATTTAATCCTTGTGTTCCATTTTTTGCCATGATGGCCATGTTGATTGAATGGCAGGAACCAACCAAGCTTTATACAAGACATCCTAAGGATCACTCAGTTTAAGTTTGGCTGAAATGGTCCACTGGTTTAAGAGAACATTTTTGAAAAGTAAACAATGACTGACCCAGACAACAGACAGTTGGGAATGGACCATATGACCTCTAAAAAAATATTGTTTTTATTGTAATGATACACAATATTGTAAATAAAATATTTTTCAAGAAAGAAGTTTACTATGACAATTTGTAACTAGTAAGTCAAAAATATAAAAAATAAATTTCATAAGTTTAAATCTATTTTTATTTAATTTTTTTACAAACAATATGGACATATTATATGAAAAGGTATTAATATCTTTTAACTAACAAATGCTAACACAAACACTTCATAAATTCTTAAAGCTTCGAAATCCATAACATTCGTATTTCGAGTCATAATTAAACTAAAACAATATAAGACAATATGAATGATAAATACTGTCCTTAAATGACAGACTAGATTTATAGCACCTCAATATACAGGGGTTGTAAATATGGATTCAGTACACTACTTCAAAGGAACATAAAAATGGGTGGTAAGCATGGAACAACAACATAGTGATTGCATAATGACCAGGATATATTTTTGTTAATTACACCTTATAAAAGAAAATCAGATTTTGATTGGTTGATACCCAGTGTATTTTTTACATATTCTAATATTTGTTCCTCATTTCAAACGAATTTGCCTGTTTTTCACCAGTGCCTGTGAATTTGCCATTTAGGATATTCCTTTCTACCCTCTCGAGCATCTTCCCGACAAAAATTTTCAGATATGACGTTACATAAAAAGGCGAGCTAAAGCATATTAGTACATGTATAATTCCCGTGGTTCTTTGATAATATCCTCTTATCCTCAAAATTATGCATAAACATGTTAATGAATTACAGCTTTCAAGAGGGGGGGATAGGACCTTTATCGGGACTCCGGGATCGGGTGTTTTTAAGCTCGGGATTTCAGGATTTACTCCTTCGGGATCCGGGAATTCTTTTTTTCAAATTTCGGGATCCGGGATTTAACTTTATTTAAATTCAGGATTTCGTGTTTTTAACCCCGGGATTTGGGGATCAGGACCCCTCCTACCCCCTCTTTCAAGTATAAACCAGGTGCTCCGCAGGGCGCAGCTTTATACGACCGCAGAGGTCGAACCCTGAACAGTTGGGGCAAGTATGGACAAAACATTCAAGCGTGATACAGCTCTGAATTTGGATTGTGATCAAATTTTTGACATTATATGTTTTTTTTTTACACAAAACAAATGTCAAGATTTTACAAATCAATTAAAGATTTCTTCAAACTTTTTAAATCTAAAATTAAATAGTTGACACAGCATAGGTTTCTGACACAGAATGAATGTGGTCTAATGAACTTAAAAGTTTTTTTTTTGCCTTTGAGCAATTCACTATGCTGTTGAATATTAATCCTCTCAAAAAAATGTTTGAAGAAATTTTCTTTTTATTTATGAAATCTGAAATGAGAAAAATTTAAACCCCCCCTTTTTTTCACATCCCCGTTTCCCTTTTTCCAAAACTGATATCAATTCAAATTTCTAATGGAGTTTGCAACAATAACTACTCTTTTAAATACATCATAAAATATTAAAATGTAAAAAAACTGCTTGTTATCACTGAATGGTAAAGATTATTTTAATTTATCAGTTGGTAGTAAAAAGTGAATATACATTGTATATTGTATATAACAAAGATTTAAGTTGATTCTGGACAAAGAAAGATAACTCCAATTAAAAAAAAATCTTGCTATTGCACAATATTTTGCAATTAGATATTTCTTGCTTACTATTCTGGACAAAGAAAGATAACTCTAATTAAAAAAAAAATTGTTATTTCACAATATTGTGCAATTAGATATTTCTTGCCATTGCGCAATACTGTGCAATTGAAAAGACTTGCTATTGCACAATACTTAATATAATAATTTTAGATCCTGATTTGGACCAACTTGAAAACTGGGCCCATAATCAAAAATCTAAGTACATTTTTGGATTCAGCATATCAAAGAACCCCAAGATTTCAATTTTTGTTAAAATCAGACTAAGTTTAATTTTGGACCCTTTGGACTTTAGTGTAGACCAATTTGAAAACAGGACCAAAAATGAAGAATCTACATACACAGTTAGATTTGGTATATCAAAGAACCCCATTTATTCAATTTTTGATGAAATCAAACAAAGTTTAATTTTGGACCCCGATTTGGACCAACTTGAAAACTGGGCCAATAATCAAGAATCTAAGTACATTTTTAGATTCAGCATATCAAAGAACCTAACTGATTCATTTTTTGTCAAAATCAAACTAAGTTTAATTTTGGACCCTTTGGACCTTAATGTAGACCAATTTGAAAACGGGACCAAAAGTTAAGAATCTACATACACAGTCATGACAGTTAGATTCGGCATATCAAAGAAACCCAATTATTCAATTTTGATGAAATCAAACAAAGTTTAATTTTGGACCCTTTGGGCCCCTTATTCTGTTAGGACCAAAACTCCCAAAATCAATACCAACCTTCCTTTTATGGTCATAAACCTTGTGTTTAAATTTCATAGATTTCTATTTACTTAAACTAAAGTTATTGTGCGAAAACCAAGAATAATGCTTATTTGGGCCCTTTTTTGGCCCCTAATTCCTAAACTGTTGAAACCAAAACTCCCAAAATCAATCCCAACCGTTCTTTTGTGGTCATAAACCTTGTGTCAAAATTTCATAGATTTCTATTAACTTAAACTAAAGTTATAGTGCGAAAACCAAGAAAATGCTTATTTGGGCCCTTTTTGGCCCCTAATTCCTAAAATGTTGGGACCAAAACTCCCAAAATCAATACCAACCTTCCTTTTGTGGTCATAAACCTTGTGTTAAAATTTCATAGATTTCCATTCACTTTTACTAAAGTTAGAGTGCGAAAACTAAAAGTATTCGGACGACGACGACGACGCAGCGACGACGACGACGCCGACGCCAACGTGATAGCAATATACGACGAAAAATTTTTCAAATTTTGCGGTCGTATAAAAAAACCAGTTGATCAGATCCACTTCATCAAGTTAATCCTCATATTCCTAAATTTTTATTTAACCATATAAATAGTCTATAACATCATAAGTGGGGGTAGGGGTGGTGTACTGGTAAAACACTGATCATTCTAATACAACTGCAACAAAGGACAGTGTAACCCATAGTTCTGGTCTTAATGTACAGATATAGCCTTCAGGAAATCTAGCAAAGAATTTTGCTCAACCTAGAGTTATGGGCAACCATGAACTTGCAGTGTGGTGTAAGCTTTGTTTCATGTTGAAGGCCTTGCTGTTATTTTCAGATGAAGACACCAATAAAAGCACTGCTCCTTTGCTTTGGGTTATCCATTGTTTGTTCTGATTCTTGTTGTGAATTAATACACCTTATCCCTTCTTTTCCTTTCTTATTAAAATTTAGAACTAATTGAACCAATAAGAATTTCTTCTTACAGTTTGCCCTATTCTAAATAAGAACAGAAAAGAATCGATAATTATAGAATAACTAATCAAAGAATTCAAATATGGAAAAATATTTGATTCATGACCAAACAACTAATGCATTTCGTGCATTTGTGAATTTATGTGTTGTTTGGTGACTGATTATTTTCTATAATTACCCTTTCTTATTCAGAACTAGGCATGCTGTTATTCCTATTGGTAAATGACAAGATCAACTATCCATTATTTAGATGTTCACAACTGTAGTGATTTGTTTGAAGACCGGTTCATAGCTGATTCAGTTTATAAATATCCCAAAAAATAATGAATTCTTTTACAATATATAAGCAATTTCATTTCATATGAACATGGCATGAAATTTCCACATTTCATATAATCATAAAAACAATTATAAAACAATACAAAACACACACTTTTAAAAGCTACAGATAATTTTCAGAGATAATATGAATTACAGGACGGATTTAAAGCTGTATCCAAACAATATGACAATTATTTCTTCTACTTAATGTTAGCATTATACAGATATATACCACATTAAAATCAATAAATAAGCTAATAAAAAGGAGGATGTAAATATCTAATTATATACATATAGCAGTGTATCTAAAAAGGAGGATGTAAATATCTAATTATATACATATAGCAGTGTATCAACCTAAAACAACATAAACCTGGAGTCTAAACCCCTCAATACACATCAACAATAACAGATCTGATTAAACTTAACAAACTATATAAATAATAATTCTATCTGATATACATGTATATGTCCAGCAGACAAAACACACTGACCATACAAAGCTAGGAACAATGAAACGAAGAAAAATATCATTTAACAGAATAATCCTACAATAGGAAGATGACATAATATCAAGTTTATACACACATTATTGGACCACACATGAAATATATGCAGATATTTATACATTATCAATGGTTTTGCAAAAGAGGAATTGTTTTTCTGCTACAATCTCATCAAAAGACCAACAGCCGTGAGAATAAATGTTGTTGAGAAACATCCCTGAGTTTGGAATCCAATTGATAATATGTTTCTGGCTATTTTGTGTATGCTGTAGTTTGTGTCAACACTGTCAATGGTAGAAGCACCCTTAGTTTCTAGTCATATTTTCTATGGTAGAAGCACCCTTAGTTTCTAATCATATTTTCTATGGTAGAAGCACCCTTAGTTTCTAGTCATATTTTCTATGGTAGAAGCACCCTTAGTTTCTAGTCATATTTTCTATGGTAGAAGCACCCTTAGTTTCTAGTCATATTTTCTATGGTAGAAGCACCCTTAGTTTCTAGTCATATTTTCTATGGAAGAAGCACCCTTAGTTTCTAGTCATATTTTCTATGGTAGAAGCACCCTTAGTTTCTAGTCATATTTTCTATGGTAGAAGCACCCTTAGTTTCTAGTCATATTTTCTATGGTAGAAGCACCCTTAGTTTCTAGTCATATTTTCTATGGTAGAAGCACCCTTAGTTTCTAGTCATATTTTCTATGGTAGAAGCACCCTTAGTGTCTAGTCATATTTTCTATGGTAGAAGCACCCTTAGTGTCTAGTCATATTTTCTATGGTAGAAGCACCCTTAGTGTCTAGTCATATTTTCTATGGTAGAAGCACCCTTAGTGTCTAGTCATATTTTCTATGGTAGAAGCACCCTTAGTTTCTAGTCATATTTTCTATGGTAGAAGCACCCTTAGTTTCTAGTAATATTTTCTATCTCAAGGGAGTACCATGAACTGAAAAATCATCACAAAAAAAGATCAAAGAAAAAAATACACAAAATAGCAATCAATATATCTTTTTTTTTCATTATTGACACAATCATTTAGCATTGGAATGAATAAGAAGCCTTCCTCAAGCCAATTATTTTTAATCTTAAGTCAAGTTTGAAATACAATGTATATGTCAATTGTTATTTACCTATACATGCAACAAACTTGTCAACAAGGGGCCTCTGGAAGATTAAAGGAGTAATTACACCTTGAAAAATTATCAAAAGTAAAGTGTTTCAATCTTTACACAAATTTATTGTATCAAATGTAAACATATGTATTTTAATTTAATTTTGCTTTATGGATTTTGCCCCCTGGAGTGAATTCAGCATAATTATGACAGTCAACTTTTGTTACTAAGAAACATTACTGGGTCAATATGATTGGATTTGATGTTTTCATAGTTGATCTTTGAAGAAAGTTTTGCAAGTTTATTGCAGAGTTTGTTTCTATCGAGATTTGTTTTCCCCTCAAAATAAAGTAGTGTTGCACTTAAAACTATACAATGAATATTTTTTGTCACTATGATGTCTATTGGGTAATTGTGGTTAGAGCTACTGGTTGTAAGACTACTAAAAACAGGAACTTCAAAGATATTAAGATTTGCATCTGGACTTGACCAGGATGAAAAATAAAATATAATCACATCACAAAATAACTATGTGCTTTCATATATTTTTGTTTTTCATTTAAAAACATGAATTTTCATTTAAAAACATGAAGAAGTTGGGGACAGAGATCTGTGTGGTTATATCTTTATTATATTTCACCTTATACATGTATCATAGATTTTGATTGGTCAATAACTTGTATGTTTTACTTTACTTCAATGCTTAATTACCCCAACTTAGGTTAAATAGATTTATAAAAATAATGTACTGAAAATAATCTATGCTTCTGTCAGACTTTTGACGCATACAACAATCACTTTTCCATTGTGGCGTCAGATATCTTTTTTCATGACGCCAAAATTTTACGGGAACCTGTGTGATATCCAGTAATGGCGGACAAAAAGTGATAAGGTGTATTGTTAGAGAGCTCGTGTAACAAACCAAGCAATACAAGATAGTGACAACAACAACAAAAATACATATACTTCATGTGTGATCCATACAAAGTAAAATATGATCTAGCAGTAAAAATACATACAACCAAAATGAATAAACTTATAATAAGACCTTGTAAAGATCAAACATTGGTTACACCAATCTAATAAAAAAATAATAAAGACACAACTAACAACAAAAAGTGAGACATACCTATCAAAATATGACAAAATTCATAAGTCATAAGAATCTCTGCTGAGTTTTCAATGCAGCAGAATTTCTTATTAGAATTCAGAACCCAACATTTAATATATTGCAATATACACTATTAAAGCAGTGTTTAACAACCTTGACCACCCATGAGGGTCTCACATTGTCATTAAATACACTCTGTTTACAAATATAACTCAAAGTCAAATTTCAGGTTTCAAATAATCAGGAGACAGCCAAGTTTTGCTGGATTTTACTTCTTAAAGCTGGATATATTGCACAAATCTGTGACCTAATTGGCACATTAATCACTGTTTTAATACAATTAACAAAAATATACATACATGATTAAAATTCTACAATATGACAACAATAAATAGGACATTCCTTATGAAGCATATTGTTTTATATTTCCCTTACAACACTGTTTATCAAATGCCCCAATATTTTCATAAATACCAATTACCCTTTATTAACGTCTTTTATATTGGTCTCTTTGTTTATAACAATTTAAACTATAATAAACATATTTAATATGATATGTATATAAGTTTGATTGTCACATTCATTTGATCAAGTATTTTCTCTTAACAACAATTCCATTTCCCCATTTCTAACCTTTATCTAGCAAGGATCTGAATATAGAAATTGATAATTACCTTCTTCAATATTCTGAGTACAATTAAGGGAATGGTGTGATCTTTATCTTTAAAATAAAAACCTCCTGATTATGTCAACAACTAATAACTCTTATAGAAGTAAAACATTTATATATGTTCATTTTAATCTAGGACACAAAATCAAACAGACCTAGACCATCACTTTACTATTGCCCATGCCTGTCTGTCTGTCTATCTATATCTATATTTGCTTTAGATCAAGTCACATGACCATAGGCAGTCATCGGAGGTAATCTCTATGGTTAATAAGATGAGATTTTGTCCTAAAATACACACAAATGCTGATACTTTATTTCTTTTTTGTGCATTGTTTATTGTTTCTCTATAGAACTTTTGTAATACATGTAAATTTTTTATTGATAAAATTGTTGGTAATGAATTTGGCATCTCATGCGACTTTAAGAGGTTTGCCATCTAGCTTATATACATAATATCAACAAAAGATGTTTGGTTTATGTCAATGAGACAGCATCAAAACAACACATAAACTGTTGACACAGAGAGATGTCTCACCTGTCTGCATAAAATTCAGAAGACAATCCCATGGACATTAACATTGCTAATAATTCAAACTTGCTGGACCATGAGTTAGTGAGAAGGTTTTCGATATGGTCATATGGTTAGTAATGTAACGTTATATAAAAAACTATTGTCAATTGTAAGTCCTATCAAACTGACTAAAGCAGAAAATTCAACATTGAAAATTGGTAACTAATTCAAAGTCACTGGACCTTTTTCTTGGGGATAGGGCCCCAAAATAGTCGTCAAACTGATATGCACTGATAGTAATGCAATTCATACAAAACATTCATTGATTTTTCAGAAGTTGTTCCTGTCAAACTAACTTAAACAGAAAACTTAACAATTGTCATAGTCGCCATCACCAGAAAAGCAATACCCATGTCTCACTTTCTGCGCCTTTCTTCACAGGCAAGAAAATAAAAACCACAAAAAAAAATAGAGAGGTTAACAAATGGTCTTCAACGACAGACAAATGATTATAAATATGTCAGTTCTAAATAATCCCTTAATATATATGTATATAAAATCTTAATGACATTTCTAAAAAATATTTCATTTAATACATGTATCTTTAAATGACATATTGGAATAATGATCTTATAGCACTCTATAGACTTCAGCCAGTGATTGTTTGGAAATGGTTAATTACAAACTAATTATAATACTATGCATAGATTTTCACTCATAGTCATACTCATAAAATGGTGAAAGTGTGGACAAACTGAAATCTGCGTAATTGATTGTCAGAATAAATATTTCAATGATGTTTGGTTAATATGGTTGACAGTCATTTAGATCAAAGTATAAAAAAAAGATATAATTCTGTTTAAAAAAAAATAATCTAATGAGAATCAACAAACCCTGTAAGAACTAATAGTAATTGAAGAGACAATGAACCATGAAAATGAGGTCCAGATTAAGTGTCTCATAAAGATGTTTACCATAAAAAGATTCTAAAGTCTCTAAATATTTATTTTGTATTATATAATAACTGACCTGACAACTGAATGTCATTATCCCACTAATCAAATAATTATTTTTTTATGTTAATATCTCTGAAACAACAAGTCAAATTTCCAACAATTATGTAACAAAGAGAAAAATGGCCTTACAAGGTTCGTTAACCACATGAAAATATACTGTAAATAAAAAAATTATTGCGAATTTGCTAAATATGCAAAATTTACTTACATGACCCAGAAACATTTAATATTCATGATTCAAATAAAACTGCCGTATTATAAAAATGTGATCTGAACCCATTTGTTTTATTCCCATGAATAAAAATATTGCACTAACTTTTAAATTTACAGTAATCCAAGTGAAAGAATAAAAGCATAAATGGAAACAAAAAACTAAAAAAAAGAGATATTTTTTTTGCACTGTATATAATGGTAAAATATGGATTCTTAAAAGAGGGTGGTAAAGGTTTTTTTTTTGTGCAACATGTTTTGCCATTTTTAAATCACGTGTAGCCGTGAAAAACATTCGTTATTCACCGTGTTTCATGAAATCAGTAAAAAAAATCAACGTGCAGAAAATTTTTAAATGTTCGTTCATTGTAAAATATCAATTTTATTTTGTGTTCTTCCGTGCAGATAACCCCCCTTTACGCCCCTCTTAACAATGATCTTACTCAGAGATAATCAATCAATAAAAACAATGAAAGCAAACAACAATTGATGCAGTCTTATGTTTGAGGTCAACAGATATGTTAGCTAGAGTTATTTATAGAGAGTTACCCTTCTGGCCCCATATGGACTAAACATTAAAGTACACAGGAGACTAGTATAACATAAATACACCAGGGGACTAATATATAAGGTTGACTAGTTATTATTTTCAAACATGCCACAATAGTAAATGATTTGTGCTATCATCACGTCCAGCAGATTCATTAGCAGACGTGGTACGGAAATCCTCATACCCGTCTCCACCACTTATCACAAGCATTCGTGTTGCCATAGTAGCAGTAGTTGCAGCAACAGAGGATCTACGGGGCATGTCTTTTATGGCAAGGTTTTCTGGCAGTGACGATTCCTCTTCATTATCTGTCCTACTGGAAGTTGCTGCAGCTGCATTCATTTCAACACATGTTAAAAATCTAACATGACCGGTATGTCCATACACAAGACCTACAAATATATATATATATATATCAATCTAACATGGCATGTATGTCCATACACAAGACCTACAAATATATATATATTTATATCAATCTAATATGGCATGTATGTCCATACACAAGACCTACAAATATATATATATATATCAATCTAACATGGCATGTATGTCCATACACAAGACCTACAAATATATATATATATATATCAATCTAATATGGCATGTATGTCCATACACAAGACCTACAAATATATATATATATATATATATATCAATCTAACATGGCCGTATGTCCATACACAAGACCTACAAATATATATATATATCAATCTAACATGGCATGTATGTCCATACACAAGACCTACAAATATATATATATATATATATATATATATCAATCAAACATGGTATGAATGTCCATTATATATATATATATATCAATCAAACATGGCATGAATGTCCATACACAAGACCTACAAATATATATATATAATATATATATATCAATCTAACATGGCATGAATGTCCATACACAAGACCTACAAATATATATATATATATCAATCTAACATGGCATGTACCGGTATGTCCATACACAAGACCTACAAATATATATATATATATATATATATATATCAATCTAACATGGCATGTATGTCCATACACAAGACCTACAAATATATATATATTTATCGGACCACAGATGAATTATCACGTTGCAATTGGTTAAATGGCGTCACGTGGTGACCCCCTATGAGACCGTATGGGGTTAGTAAGTTTCATATGGGGTTCATGACGTGTTAATGGCGACGTCATCTATTAATGGTGTTGTGTTTCATTGTTTATTTTTCAACAAAACGCCGCAGTAAAGACCAGCGTCCGATAAATTCGTAATACGGTTAACTACTGACCCCTACGGATCCATAGAGGGTGAATAAAATTCATAGGGGACTTGGCCTCCGGCCTCACCCCCTATGAATTTTACTAACCCTCTATGGATCCATATGGGGTCAGTAGCGAACCATATAACTTATAATATCAATCTAACATGGCATATGCATGTATGTCCATACACAAGACCTACAAATATATATATATATATATATCAATCTAACATGGCATGAATGTCCATACACAAGACCTACAAATATATATATATATCAATCTAACATGGCATGTATGTCCATACACAAGACCTACAAATATATATTAATATCAATATAACATGGCCGTATGTCCATACATAAGACCAGGGTTTCCGCTGGCGGTCGCCATTTTCACAATTTGCGAAAAAATAATAATTGTGGCGATTAAAATTCGTCATTGACGAAAGAATTTGGCGAAAGAAATTATTAAATTATATAACAATTTATTTTCAGCCATCTTGTTTATTTACTTTTTTCGGGTTTCTCGGACTTTATCCGATCAGACAATACCCCCAATTCACCTTGAACTCGTTTAGATTTTGACAGAAAATCAATAATCAGCTGATTGAATAGGTATCGACATCAAAGGACTAATTAATAAAGGTGTTGATTGTATTGTATTATATGATAAAATTATATGGATAACTGGCGTCCGTCACATGTCACAAAAGGGATTTATTAACCACTTTGCGATGCACGTGTTTGAAGCAAAATTTTGACGCTTCCTCTCGATCCTTCTTTTAATGATAGCCCAGAAAAGAAAACAGTTGTTATGACGAAAAATGTTGAAAAGCAAGAAAGGTCTCTGATTTAAAACTTTATCATTTAACTTTGATATAGATATAAGATAATTGATTTGAGTGGGTACTTTAAATTCGTTTCATTGACACACGTGTTTCAAGCATTATCATAGTTTCACTTATTTACGATGGTCTAGTCTAGAAAAGAAAACTGTCGTTATGAAGAAATCTATTCAAAAGGTTGGCATGAGAGTAACCATTCAATGTAATGACTACACCTTACACCAGTGATCAATTTCAAGGGATAAAATGTTTTGTTTTGTTGTAAAATCCGGCTTCTTATTTAGGGGGGGGGGGGGGGCTAAAAAAAAATTAAAAAAGAAAAATATATTGTTTTGGCGAAAGAGGTGGCGAAAAAAATAATTGACCCAGGAGGAACCCTGCATAAGACCTACAAATATATATAAATATCAATCTAACATGGCATGTATGTCCATATACCAGTGTATACAAGACCTACAAATATTAATATAAAATGTAACATGGCATGTTTGTCTCACAAGACTTACAAATATATATATTAAATCTAACATGGCCGGTATGTCCATACACAAGACCTACAAATATATATATAGAATCTACCATGGCCGGTATGTCCATACACAAGACCTACATAAAAATATATAAAATCTAACATGGCTTGTTTGTCCAACCACAAGACCTCCAAAAATAAATGTATATATGTAACACTCAGAAACATGTCCTTCCCCCCAAACATGTTCGATTCCCCTAAACGTGTCCACATGACGTAACTGAACTGCAAAACATGTCTAAGTTGTAAAACAGTGCCAAAGCATGTCATTTGTTTAAACACCCAAACGTGTCTATTTTTAATAAACACCCAAACGTGTCCATCTTTATATTTTTTACTGGAAATGTCATTCGTGTCAATATTATCATACATAGGTTATTTTGTTATTGCTTTTTCATTAACGTATACTCATTTTTCTATTTCATTAAAAAATAGAAAATAACTTTAGGTCTTTTTTTCTAAACCGGCAGAATAACCTGGGTAAAAGTGGGGACGTTCGTTAAGCTATGTTGGATGTAAATGTAAGCAGTCATGCTCAGTTAAATTGTAGAAATAAAATCAGATACCTCGCATAGGGAGAATTTTCCATTCACTGAGTAATTCTAACTGAAGTCATAAAAAAAATCGTTTTTTACTCGCTCTTGAATTTTTTAAATTAATATCCCAACTAGTGTTTGTAACCCGTAAACATTTAGGTCCAATCCTCAATTCCTGGTATGATAATAGAACCAATGAGACAACTCTCCACAAGAGACCTAATGACATAGAAATTAACAACTATAGGTCACCGTACGGCCTTCTACAATGAGTAAATCCCATACCGCATAAACAGCTATAAAAGGCCTCGAAAGGACAAATGTATTTTTGCTAACATAATATCGTTCAAAATGCATGAAATATTCGAAACTGGACGTTATGTCTCTTGTTCGTGTTTCTTTAGTGATGCTCGAAACCTAAAATTTATGGAAAAAAAACCCTGACAACTAGTTTATGATTTGAAGAGCTTTTACAATACCAGACTGAGAGTTGAAAAAAGGAAGTCAAATCTGCTGAAAGCCTGCCATGCAATGTTCGGATAAATATAAAAGCATCATCAGTTTATTAATACAAAATAATTTACATAGTAAACGATTAATTCAACTGTTCAAAAATTATTTGGATGTTTGCTCAAAATGAGCATGAAATACTTGCAACTGGCCAATAAGCAAATACAGTCAAAAGTTAATTCATATGTAACAGATTGAATTTTCAATTATGATAATCATTAATAACCAGCATTGAACAAACTAATGCTAATAAATGACCACTTCATCAACTGTGTCCCCCATCATAGAATAGCCATAAACGTTATTTCATTCGGGAAATGAGTGTATTAACGCTAAAAGACGTGAGACGTTCTAGCTTGTAATAGCGGACACGTTTTGGCGAATAACAATTATCGTACACATTTAGGGGTTCTGAAATCGGACATGTTTGGGGGTATTGAATATTACGGACACGTTTGGGGGGAAGGACACGTTTGGGAGTGTTACATATATAAAGTGCCTAGAAAATCAACCTAACGATGTTAAAGTAGATCTGATTCGTAACTTCCTACCTGGAACCTGTTTTTTTTATTTCTAACTTCTATGAAAACACCGCTTAGTATTGCGCAGAGACCTTATCCCCTCCTCTAACTCTAGCTTATAAAAAATAAGCTCTCGTTTCGGGAGGTGTTTGTTACCTTCTCAGAAGGAATAACACAAGGATCTCTGATACGATATGTGGTGTATTCTTTTTAGTGTACAGAGAGGATCATCTACTCATCTCTTCAGTATAATTACAGGATGCTAATCTATTTTTAGAAGCATACAATCACTGTAATATATATATATATCTAAACATGTAGAGTTGTCACTGGTTCAAACACATTTTCCCCCACAGATCTCTTCATGACAATTTATGATGTATAGAAACATACCTTTATTGCTACCTTTACAGTCACAAACTAAAGAAATAGCAAATCCTTCTTGAACAGTCATGCATAGTGCTAATAAATAGATAAGACCCATGTACACTTATTGATATTTTGGATAAACTTATTCTAAAAAGTTAATAATTTAACAGTGAATATTTGGTTCATCAGTACTGACATTTATTTATTTCACTAAATATGTACATTCTGTATGTCTATACACTTATGGTCATGACAGAAAACAATGCTGGAGCAGGAAAAAAATATTTATAAAAAAAATTAAAACAATTCCTGTTGTTTTTTGGTTGGACTGCTTTTTAGGTGGCTAGGCAGGGAACATCACACACTTTGAATTTTAATTTTGGCCTAAAAACTAATGTTATTTCAGAAATTATTGCAATGTTTTAATATTTATAAACTTTTATGAGTATAAATTAAACTCCGTTTGGTGAACCAACGCCTGTGTGAATCATTTCGAAAGAGTCCCCGAAGTGGATACCTTGGTATGCAGGGCTGTCAAACTATGCAAATGAATGTAACATTTAATTTTACTCCAAAGTGACAACAACACTTTAAATGGTCTGCAATTTTATTTGCTATGGTCTACATGTTTTGCCTGCAAGGCAGGCTTCATCAGGACAATTTTCATACAGAAATTACTTACAGAAGTACTCAAAGTGTTACATTGAATAACTTGAGTTTGTTTTACTTTTATATGATACATGACTAAAGGCTAAGTATCTAAAGAGACCATGGGAAGTTCGTCCATTTAGATACTAAGCCTTCAGAACAATGTCATTTATCATATAAAAGTAAAACGAACTCAAGTTACATTGTAAACAAACTTTATTTTTATCTCATCTATTTATAACTCTTTATTGCTACTTTCACTTTTCATTGTTTCTCTCACCATGACAATTTCAAATTAAATGTACCACTTTGAGTACTTCAGTAAGTTGTTGTCAATTAGGAATATAGTTTTATAGTTATTCTTTGATTCCATGGGGTTGTATATATATTCCACTATACATTGATTCAGTTGTTGAATGGGTTTTATTTGTTTTTACCTGTTACTGATGGGGCTGTCATTTGACCTCTTGTTGTTGTTGATGTAATTCTTGGCATTGGTATGGTAAGTATAACACCAGCACTTGTTCCAACCCAAAGAAGATCTTTACAAATTAACAAGGCAGTTATACGTAAACAAGCAGCTTTGTGTTGTCTTATAATGTCATCTGCAGCTGAAAGAATCAGAAACAAATCTATTAACACAGAGATATGTCTTATCTGCTTTGAACATTAAAAAGAGTAGGCTGATAAAATACCATATTACTGCAGGTACATGTGGAGTAGATATCCCTTTTAAAGGATATCAGATTCTTACCAGATTAGAAAACTCAACATTGAACAATGATATACTTCATACAATGAAGAACATACACAGGTCCTTTATAGCTTGGTGTTCGATTTGAGCTAAGGCTCTGTGTTGAAGACTGTACCTTGACCTTTAGTAGTTTATTCGTTTACAAATTGTGACTTGGATGGAGAGTTCTTATATCTGTCAAAAAAGTCAATAACCTTAACAGTATCCTTACAAATTCTGATCTTATAAGAAATACCCTCATTATAAGTATACATAATTAGTAAACAGAGAGTTGATAACCAATGGTTTATGAAAATGCATCACACGCTCACATGAGGCTGGATATTAAATTTTAAGAAGCTCAGACTTGTTCTGGACAAAAAAGTGACAAATATTCATTGGATGGGTGACTCACAAATATTTACAAGGTCAGAGCATATGATATATGAATTAAATATTTAAATATTGTAAAAATCCAAAAGGTACTAAAGAATTATGAAGGGTGGAACTATAACTATAACTATAGTTGAAATTAAAATATGTCAATACAACTAAAAAACAATTTAAATTGAAAAAGTAATGTTTACATGCAAACTTTATAATTTAAATATTTCAACAATTTGAAACTTCTTAATCACCCAAATTTTATATTACTCTCACAATTTACTTCTGTTGTTGTAGTAGTGAGGTTGAAAAAAATGGAAAACAAGCATGTTCATTCTGTTTTTAAAATAAGTTATATATGTTGTTATATCATTAGTTGAATATGGACCTTCACTACTTTATTTTTTCATTGGAACTTTTATCAGCTACTATTTCCTGTAATAAAATTGCAAAACAAAAACATCCAATTTTTGGGTAAAATGTTGCAATAATGGTATCAACAGTTTTGTGTTGGTTTTTTTAAAAACTTTTTTCACTAATGCTAGCTGATGCTCAACATTATTATGAGTAAGATTAAACATTGGGTCATTTGATGTTACAACAGTTGCAAAAGTGTGGACCTTTTGAGCATTCATACATTGTTCATGACGATATATAAATTCATAAATTTCCTCTGGAAGGGGAGTAAGTACCATATTTGATATCCAATGAATATAAATTGAGGACTGTATGGATAAAGTTTTCCAAGCATCCATTTTCTATAGATTTTATTACCCTTCCGGATCACCTGATTTCACTCCTTGTTTTTAGTGGTGTTCGTGTTGTTTCTTATTTATTGTTTATAACTGTTGATTTAAATGTCCTTTGGTTTTGTGAGTCTTTGTTTACTCCTTGGTTTTGATTGTTATTGTCTTTTAAACATTTGGCCTTGTAAGTTTTAAAATAAAGTAAGAATCTATTCTAAGCTTAACCAATATTTGCATATAGTGAAAGAACTTAAGTTCATTACATATAGCTGTGTCTCTGTAACAATTTTATTTGCAGGTGAGACAAAAGATATTGGATGCAAATAAAAAGTACAGTTTATAATTGATAAAAGTTTTCAACATTTACATTGCAACTTCTGTGTGACAGCATGGGCTATGTTTACTTCCAGCAGGAACTCATAAGTTGTAGCATGATGTAACAAGACCTTTGAACTCTGTTGTGGTGCTATCCAGACTCCCTGTCCTGCTGTCACCATACACTGAACTGATCTGTTGGAATCTTGGCTTTCTTGAAATGATGACTGTATATAAAAAATAATAATCTCTGATGACAGTTATATAAAAAATTCAAAATCCATCTTGGTCCCCCACTCCTCTCCTTCAAAAAAGATTTGAATATCATCTTAAATTTGAGGGTTCAAGTCCCATAACTCTGGAATGACAAATTTGAAGGTGTAAACCAGAGTAAAATTCCCCCCTATGCACATGCCCACTAGTTCAAACAACGTATGTAGCAAAAGTAAATTGACAAACCAAAATCAAATAATTGACTAATTTGTCAAAGATAACCCTAAATCCTGATTTTTAGATACCAATTACAATGACCAATTTAGAAAGGAACAGTTTTTACCAATTTAAACAATAGTGCAATGCAGAATTCCCAGAATGACAGATGTAAGGACAGACGGAAGGAAAACCTAAAATCAGATTCTGCTCCATGGTAGGGGAATATCAACAACCACAAATATTGAGACAATCAGAGAGTATTGAGCCCTTTTTGAATGAACATTTAACACAAAAAAGATAGGGAGAAATAGCAAATAAAAACAGTTTGTTTGACTGACAAAATAAATTTTAAACACATCTACCCCGATAGGTTTGTTTAAGTTACCTCTATTCTAAGAGTCAATGGATTTATAACATTAATCATGTTCTGACAACCACACCATAATTTTCCAGCTACAGCTAGCATTCTATTGATTGGTGAAGTCACAGTTCCAACGGTACGTGTGTATGGATTTTCTGTATCCCATATACCTTCTGTATCTCTTTTATAAACTATCAAATCTCCATTGGCTAATGAAACAAATACTTTGTTATCAAGGTATCTGAAAAATAAATAATTTAATGAAATGGCCTTTTCATAAACAAATCTAATGCATTGTTGATTGCTACGCCAATTTTAAGAAAACAATAGTAGTTTATATAAATTCATAAACCAATATACAAACCAAAATTAAGTAAATTAGAAATGAAGATGGCCACGATTGCATATCATATAGATTATAAAGGGACATAACTGAAGAATGGTAAAAAAGTGACACTACCCAAACTCAACTTGATCTGAGTTTTGTGCTAATAAGTATTGTGTTTAAGCTTCATAGCATTTAATTGAGGCAAACTAAAGTTACAGAACAGAAATGAAAAATTCAGCAATTTTTCCCTTTTTAAAGGATAACTCTAGAACGGTATAAGTGACATCACCAAAATGCAAACTTGATCTGTGTTTTGTGGTAGTAAGCATTGTGTAAAAGTTTCATTTTCTGTATGAGTCTAAACAAAGTTCTGCAGAGATTCACTAGTCCAAATAAAATTAAAACTAGTCTAGAGCATCGGACTAGTGGCTAATGGTGCCGGCCATGTGCATCCAGACTTAATCAAAATATGACAATAGGGAATTGGATATGAAGTAAAGTTTTTAATTCCAAGTGTAACTGCAGTGACAATATGTTTGCTTAAAGAATACAGCTTTAAGTGATCGTCACTTTAAAACCAAATGGAATTGACATATGAAAAGAACCAAATAGTTTTTGTCTCATCAATGAGAAACGAAAAAATAAGGTTATAGAATGTATACTTGAATACCTTGTCATGTCATAGTACTTTAATAATCTACATTCCTGTATGACAACTTTTTTTTAGTAGACAAGAATGTGTCCATATCAACACAGATACTTGCACTATCATTTTCTATGTTCAGTGGACTATGAAATTGAGGTCAAAACTCTAATTTGACATTTAAATTATAAAGATCATATCAAAGGGAACATATGTACTAAGTTTCATGTTGCTTGGACTTTAACTTCATCAAAAACTACCTTGACCAAAATCTTTTTAAAAACATGTTAACCTGAAGCGGACCAGACAGAGACAGATTGATAATCGACCAGAGGCAAAGACTGGAAAACATAATGCACATGAGTAGAGCATAAAAACTGCAGATAATACACTACTGAATTCGGTAAAAGTTGTGTATGATTTGTTTTATACTCACACAATACAGTAAACAGGAGATCCATGATGTATCTTCAATTTGTTCTTTGTTGTCTTAATATTATCCGTACACTGGAAAATGTGTATACTGCAAAAATAAAAAGAATTTTGAGTTAAGATTAATAAACAGCTGCGCTGTGAGCGCATGATACACCCGTCACCTTTTCAAGGAATAAAGTTCAATAACTTCTCAATGTCATATCAGAAATTCATGAAAGACCAAAGGGAGGTTATCCTAATAGACATAAACCTGTCACCAAAGTTTCAGAAAACTGAAAAATCCCTACTTTTTTAATGAATAAAATCCCATAACTGGGAAATGTTACATCTAAAATTAATAAAAAACCAAAAGGAGCTCACATCAATAGATATCAACAATTCACCAAGGTTTCATGCGAATTGGTTGAAGTGTTTTTGAGTTATTGTCTGACATGCTGATGACGGATGGACGGATGGACAGAGGTTCACCATAATATATCCTGTAAACAGGCATATAAAAACAAAATTTCTTAAATATTTTTAATTTAATCCATTTAGATTCTAACAGTCATCAATAGTTTAAGACAGCTTAATTTCATATTTCAAAGAGCTTTTCAAATAATTGAAATTTAACTATTGAGAGTGAAGAAATTTTGTATTATTTGAAATTTGGTGGTGGAATCAAGGAAAGCAAAAAACAATCATGTCTTAATTGAACTTTGACAGATAAAAAACAAAAAATAAAATAATAAACTGATCAGGAAATTCATAACTTGGCTAATAATTGAAACAAAAACATATCTGTCATTTTGCATTTCTTCACAAAATGTTTAGTAAGTCCCTTCGCCTATGAATCAAATAAATGTTTTACTCTTGTAAGAGTTAATATAGATTACCGCCTTGTTCCTAACTTTCAAAGAAAATATAACATTGAAGCAGAGTTGCAATGAGATATAAAGTATTTGCTTTATCATCTGGAAACTAAGTTGACTGTAGATGAGAAAGTCTGATGAATTTTATACCCTGTAACTTTGTAGCATGGTGTATGAATATATGAGAGAGGTATGATGCTTGCATGCCATCAGAGAATCCAAGTAACTTACCATCCATCTTCTGTTCCTAGCCACATAGTACTCTTAAAAGCATCTTGTGTCCAGTTACCAGACACTGTTATTGTATCAGGTGAACTTTGGGTTAGGTCTGAAGGAGGTGGACGTCGCACTTCTATCTCTGAAAAAATAGGCCAAAAAATACAGTTGATATTTACTTGGTACATTAAAGTTTGGAAACTTCTTAAAAACCTATATCCTCTACATAGATTGAAGATATATATATTAAGACTGATTCCTTCAAATTGCTGATATCTAATTTTGAGCCTGCATCTTTTTGAGTTATAACGTCCTTAGAATTCCATTAATTTTAACTTCCTTTGGAAATCTTATATCACAGCAAAATTGACACATACTGCCTCCAACAAATTACTTGTAAACATTTATTCAAGAACTAAATCGTTCCAATTCCAAAGTTTTCAATAAATATAACAGACACCATCAAAAATCTATTATTAATACCATAATCCCCTGACAGTCACGACCATGGCTTCCAAAACAGTCATATATTCCGGACAAATTAAATTTGCCTGGACATTGTCCATCTGAGATAAATCTACTTTTCAAGAGACATTTTAACATAATTCACCAAAAAAAAAAACGGAAAATTTTGCGATTTTTTTTACCAAACCTTTTGCCAAAAGCCAGACATTTCCAGTCATAAAAGTGACATGGTGAATAAGTACTATTAAAACAAATCCTACTTAAATACCTTCTCATTATAATCAAGGTTAATTAGTTGTGGGAAATTTTATTATGCATCCTTGCTCTTAAATATTTCTAAAACTACCATTGATTCATTTATCTAACGTTCATTTCAAGTAAATTTTTGAAGAAATAACGTGGAGAGAGCTACTTAAACTTAATCATGCTTTGAAAATGGACAGGGAATATCCGTATCTGGTCCATGTTTTACCACTGTCAAGTCAACATCCTGTATTAGGAAAATGTGTTCTTCAAAAACGAAAGTCAAGTTTTTGACAACATTATTTTGCACAAATAAAGAGTCTAAGGCAGATATTAGTACACTGATGTTGCACACTTCAAATTAAGAACTGTTAATTTAACTGTTTTCTTCAGAAGATTAAATTCATTTCAAAGTAAAGTTTACTATCAGTTTTTTTATTGTCAATCATTTGTTATATGATGGCCAACTGATTATCATAGTTGCCCTTTGTTACTCAGTCTTAAGAGATTAAAATCAGGATGAGACATAAAATGTCTGGCTGGCTCAAAGATGTTATGAAAGCCCTGGTCACGACACACAAAGACATGACATATTCCACCCCTTTCAAAGTAAACTGAACAAAATAACAGCTTCATCTCATCATTCATTGTCCTTCTTTGCAAATTAGAGGATTCAATTCCAGTTTCCTGTTTAGTTCAAAGGGAAGAAAATTAAATGAAAGATTCTGTGTTTTCTAATCATAAATTTTTAACTATAAACAAGAGTGCACACCCTGAAATGTCTCGCCTTCTATACTAATCATTGATATTATGTTGATAGTCCTAAGTATAAAGCTAAGCTTTAATACAACTGTCACATAAACTTAACATTAACCAAGTCCAAGATAACTAAACAAAGACCAATGAACCTTGAAAATGAGGTCAAGGTCAGATGAACCATGCCAGGCAGACATGTACAGCTAACAATGCTTCTATACAAAATATATAGTTGACCTATTACTTATAGTTTAAGAAAAATAGACCAAAACACAAAAACTTAACACTGTGCAATGAACCGTGAAAATGAGGTCACGGTCAAATAAAACCTGCGCGACTGACATAAAGATCATAAAATATTTCCATACACCAAATATAGATGACCTATGGCATATAGTATTAGATAAAAAGACCAAAACTCAAAAACTTAACTTCGACCACTAAACCATGAAAATGAGGTCAAGGTCACATGACATCTGCCCGCTAGATAGGTACACCTTACAATCATTCCATACAACAAATATAGTAGACCTATTGCATATAGTATGAGAAAAACAGACCAAAACACAAAAATTTAACTATAACCACTGAACCATGAAAATGAGGTCAAGTTCAGATGACACCTGCCAGTTGGACATGTACACCTTACAGTCCTTCCATACACCGAATATACTAGCCCTATTGCTTGTAGTATCTGAGATATGGACTTGACCACCAAAACTTAACCTTGTTCACTGATCCATGAAATGAGGTCGAGGTCAAGTGAAAACTGTCTGACAGACATGAGGACCTTTCAAGGTACGCACATATCAAATATAGTTATCCTATTACTTATAATAAGAGAGAATTCAACATTACAAAAAATCTGAACTTTTTTTTCAAGTGGTCACTG
This sequence comes from Mytilus galloprovincialis, assembly GCF_965363235.1. Classification (NCBI taxonomy): domain Eukaryota; kingdom Metazoa; phylum Mollusca; class Bivalvia; order Mytilida; family Mytilidae; genus Mytilus; species Mytilus galloprovincialis. Next base: position 71,726,713 of record NC_134845.1, on the reverse strand, counting down.
AACCATGAAAATGAGGTCAAGGACATTGGACATGTGACTGACGGAAACTTCGTAACATGAGGCATCTATATACAAAGTATGAAGCATCGAGGTCTTCCACCTTCTAAAATATAAAGCTTTTAAGAAGTTAGCTAACACCGCCGCCGCCGCCGCCGTAGCCGCCGCCGGATCACTATCCCTATGTCGAGCTTTCTGCAACAAAAGTTGCAGGCTCGACAAAAACTATAAAATAAATGTGAAATAAACATTTCTTGAGAAATGGCTAATAGATCATATTATTATGGGGATGTACCTGGTATAAGCATCCTGGATTATTTTTTGGGGGTGTATACTTCGAGTATACTGCCATGTTCACTCAGTCTTTTTGTTAGAGTATTTCTATGTATATTCATCTGATAAGTAAAGCCTTTTTCAAATGATTTTTATAGTTTTGTTCATGTGCTTTTCTGTTACACCACTGTCCCAAGGCAAGGGGAGGGTTGGGAGCCTGTTAACTAGTTTAACCAGCCACATGCTGTATGTGCCTGTCTCAAATCAGGAGCCTGTAATTCAGAGGTTGTTGTTTGTTTCTGTGTATCATATTGATTTTTTGTTCATTATTTTGTACATATATTATGATGTTAGTTTTCTTGTTAGAATTGTTTTACATTTGTCATTTCAGGGTTTTTCATTTTTATAGCTAACTATGGGGTATGAGATTAACTCATTGTTGAAGGCTGTATGGTCACTATGGTGATCTATAGTTGCTATTTTCTTCGTCATTTGGCTTCTTATGGAGATTTGACTCATTGGCAATCATACAACATCTTCTTATTCTTTATACATGGTTTCTTGTGGAGAGTTGTCTCATTGGCAATCATACCACATCTTCTTATTCTTTATACATGGTTTCTTGTGGAGAGTTGTCTCATTGGCAATCATACCATATCTCTTCTTATTCTTTATACATGGTTTCTTGTGGAGAGTTGTCTCATTGGCAATCATACCACATCTCTTCTTATTCTTTATACATGGTTTCTTGTGGAGAGTTGTCTCATTGGCAATCCTACCACATATCTTCTTATTCTTTATACCTACCACTGACAAACAAATCTCTTTTCTCTGTTTCATTAAAATTCTCCTCCTCTTCTTCATCTGATTCCTCTCTATCTTCCTCTGAATCCTCTTCACTGAGTTCTTCGTCTGACTGATATCCTTCTTCATCTACTTCTTGATCTTCATCAATTTTTATTGCCAGATCTGGTACAGTGGCAGTCTTTCCTTTTTTTGAACTTGATTTTCTAAACAGAAAGAATTCTCAAATTATTTTAAAATATATATTGACATGAGTATAGTATCTAAATATTCAAGTGTGAATATAAACAATTATCAGATAACCTTCCAGACGTGGGCTTTATGTTTTAGGTCCCCAAAGTTTGAGGAATTTGCATGTTTTCATAAATTATCAAGATCTTTATTGCCATACCACTACATATTTATAGTATGTGACACAACATAACAAAATAAAATTAAACGATAACAACAAGATTATTAATACATCTATACATAATAAAAGTAAGATATTTCAATAGTCCCCTGTCCTCAATTGTTTAGACTGTTATCACTGTAGATGGATAAACTACTAGAACCATTTGACCTGCCCCCCTCAAGTAATGTCAAAGTTTGTGTATTTTTGAGAATAATTATTATCATAAGTTATGAATCAATACACTACCTTCTAAATATTCCATTATAAGCTGGTACAGCACAAATACATAGTATCCTTGAGTTACAGCCTGGGACTGGTGTGTTCAGTGTTACAATTGGCTCGGGTTGAAGGCTTAGGAGACACATGTGACCTACATAACCATCACTATTACACACCCACACATCACGGAAACCTGTACAATTTACACCATCTATAGCTGCAGCGCAAGAAAACTGAAAAAAAAATTTCGAATCATATCTAAATGAAAATATACCAGACAAAACTTTTGACCATATTTCTTTTGTAAGTTATGATGATGGATGACAGAAGAATTGCTTAACCTTTGATTATTTTGTGTTGTAAGTTGTTGTCTCCTCACTGATATAAACCACACATATCCATGTATTTTAAATATCTTTCAATCATTGATGAGCAAATCTGTCAACCTCTGATCATGACCTGCATTGAGGAATAAAAAGTCAAGTCATGACGTGTACAAACTTTTTTGGTTTCAATTTTGGTATTTAGAGGATTTTTTTGTATATTCTATTTCCTGAAAATATTCAGAATTAATGCATTTTATAATCCCTAACTATAATCATAAAAAATATATAGCAGTTATTATGTACCATGACAAATATATTTTTAAAGTATCCGATATTGCATTTCTCTGTTAAAAACCTTTTGTATTTAGAGGTGATAACAAAGTGATTTATGAAAAGTAGATATAAAAATTCAAATAATTTTGCAACTGTCATCCTCATTGTTATACTTCCATAATTTCCAAAATGTTAATTTTTTTATAATGTTTTTAACTGATACTTTTTAAAGTAATGCAATTTCACAAGACAACAGTTAACAGGGGATATTCCTCCTATGAGAACAATATAAAAAACTATACGATTGGTCTGTTACTAAATACAATGTATTTGGCATTGAAAAAACTATATGCAATTATGGCCCGTTGAAGAGGTCAATAGCCAAAATTGTCAACACAAGAAGGTTATTTCATTAAAGGCGCAGCCCGAAGTGAAATAACTTTTAAAGGTAGACAATTTTGGATATTCATCGATTCTAAGGGGCCACAATTGTTTTATTATACCGAACTAACAAAGGCCTTTTGAACACTTACTATATTCTTTAGACTTTACATAACAAAGACAAGCTGACGTTCGAAAATATATTTGTGTTCTACAATTTCTCGAATGTACAACAAAGGTAGAATCTTTTTGTGAAATATTTATGGCCCTGAAAAGGACCGTTACTTTTTTAAAGAGATATCATCGACTGGTAGCACTCAAGTACAAATCAACAAACTCAAAAGGTTATTTGCCTGTGAATAATAGGGTTATTCACCGCTGGTGGAATTTTTTAGGGTTATTTGTCCTTCCTCGCAATTGAATAAAAAACAACAGAATTATTCCATGCCGCTGGTGGAATTTTTTAGGGTTATTCATCCTTCCTCGCAATTGAATAAAAAACAACAGAATTATTCCATGCCACGTGATAACATTTCACCCAATAGAATTGTTTAAAATATATGTAAGGTATAATAATATTAATAATTATATAATGTACAGTAATTTAACATTTTCTACTACAAATCTATCTTTATAGATGAACTTGTAAGTTTCTGTCTTCAACAGCCCTTCCAAGTTTTTTTAGTTATTTTTTTTTTGCAAACATTATAGATTGGAAAATACATAGTTTAGAGCCAGCTATGATGTCATAAATAACTTACCTGCATTCCCGCTCTTGTTTTAGTTATCTGTAAAGGCTGTAGAAACTCAGGTGCTCTCTTATTGGACAAAATGGCTGGAAATAAATAAATAACTATCTATAGTAAATTCTATTATTACCATGTATGATCAAGTAAAAGTATAGCTATTTATTATCAAACCATGTAAATATTTTCTTATAATTGGAATTTTATTTCATTGAGCTCAGATTTCTTGATCACCATTTGCTTTTGTTTTGTTATACATTTCCTGTAGTAAAACTGCCACTCTAATGAAGTATTATAATCCTGAGGATACTCCTAATAACTATGAAAATGAAAATCTCAGGTCAAAACCTGTACAATCTTTTTTTCAGCTGAATTTAAGTATTTAGGAGACATTTTTTTAAAATTTTAAACAAGCAGTTTCCAAAACATGTTCCAATGGTTAAGTATTACCTTAAAAAATTATTTAAAACTATTATTGTTGCGATGCACTTATGATTTTGATGGATTAATGTTTGAAATAAATGCTTAAACCATACATTAAACCCTTTTCATACATATTGTTTCATGCTAAATAAAACAAGTGAATCTATTGTCTGTAATATTCAAACACTTTGAGAGGTAAGAAAATTAAAAAGCCAGTGATTTCCTGTCAATTTGATAAACATAAGGAATCCCAGAAATGAGTCCGGAATGATTTGTACTTTACTATTGTTGCAAAACATCTGTTTTAATTTCATCTCTAAAATTGACAGAAACCTTACTCGTTACCGATGTTTGAGAAATTTACCATATTGAGAGCCATAAAAATCATTTCATTTTTTAACTGTTCCCTTCTCTTAACTGTTCTTGAACGCTTTGAGAAAAAAAGTAAGAAAATTCACAAAGTCAATGTGTTGACATACTTGCCAACCTTTGACAATAGGAAATCATGTCATGACATGACATGACATGTCAAAAAGCGTGTGAAAACGCACGACGTAGATGCAGACTTTTTAATATGAATGTGGTAATGTTCATTATTTCACATTATACAAAAGTGTTATTATGAAAAAAACAATATATATTCTTCTGTAAACTTTTATTGTATCCTACAGTGGTCTGTTATGTTGCTTTTAAAGCAACACCACTAGCTATATATAGGCACATATTGAAAACAACTGTCAGTTTCAAGTTTAGTGTAACAGCACACAATATAAATGTAACATTATCAAGTTCTGATCTTATAATTGAAAGTGCTCTCTCTCAGTAAGAATTAATACATGTATTTGGCTCAACTCAATTAGCTTTATCAAGCTTTGGAAGAATGTCATAATGGTTTGTTTTTTTTGGCAATGTAAAATGTCATCTATTATCTCTGCCATTGCTCCCATTGCTATAGCCTGGTCAAAACTGGTAAGTTTATCAGAAGATAGCTGGCACTATGAGAGCTGATCCAGCAGTTCTGTGATATTTTCATCCGATGGCGCGTGGAAATCTTTTGGCTAGAGTTGAAACTGAAATTGAAAAAGAAAATGTTTTATAACTTGATTTCCATTTAATAAACATGTTGAATGCTTATTCAAATAACTAAATTGTATTTCCCCTCTCATGTGTATTGTTTATATCATTGCAACTTAAAATGCACAATTCGTCACTCGATCATTTAAACTCGAACTCCAAAATATGATTTATAAATCTTGAATCTTGGTACGTACACATCGTTTTGGCTTAACAATCAGCGGTTTAGACGACAGTACAGACCCTGAATTCGGTGTACATTTCCCCAATAAAGTGAATTTGAAAGAAAGTCACAAAATCGTTAAAACTAATCACAAACTACTTACCTTTTACTGCTCGTTTGCAGAGAAAAACAAACAACAGCTGAACAATGGCAGCCAAACAATTACTTCGAAATTTTCGGTATTTATCGCCGAATAAGGAAAAAACCCGAGAATAGCGATATCACTAACGACCAAAAAACGAAAAGAACGAAAAAGTGTGTAATCGCTTGTTAAGTGGTGAAAAGCGTGTACACGCCATGTGACAGAATTCACGCGTGTTAATTGTTGAAAAAGCGTGTATTACACGCGAATATCATGTCACTTGGCAAGTATGTGCGTTGACATAGTCAAAACAAGTACTTTGGTGCTATTAATTTAGTGCGATTTCTACAATTTTTTTTTTTAAAAGGGTACAAACTTTAATCTCAAAATGACCGAAATTGTGTGAAAAGATTTCCAGATCCTTGGCTCAGACTTTGATTGGCAAGTTTCTGTCTTGAAATCATAATACCGTAGAAATGCTTGTATAGTCTGCAGTTTTATTCTCCAAAATAGGACCTTCCAGATGTGGTGCGGACTATAGAGTACAATAAGCAAGAAATAAGAGAAAAATTTCAATTTCTTGGGTGAGGTCAGCCGAGGTGGTTTGCTTACGCTCCGTCATCTTTGTTATTAATATTGTAGAGGGCGCTCTTATCATTTTTCAAACTAATTATTTTAACTTGTCCATATTAATAAGTTATTTCTATTCAATATCAAATTAATCAGTGTTTTCCTTTTTTCACTAAGGTAAGGTGGGTGTTTTAAAAAAATAACTTGCAACGGGGTGGTTTTTTTTGGTCACAAAAATAAAGATTAGTATAATATTTACATTTAATGGAGTTGAACAAACATAAATAGAAGTAGTCATGTTAATTGTCAAATATTCTTTGATTTGATTTTTTTCCGCAATTTATCTCTTTTCTCTCTTCTTTCATTTTCAATTTTATGCATCAGCATGGATTTAAGGCCTTTCAATCCAGGTTTCTGTCCTGTTTCTTGCTTTTGTGCCGTATTTTTGGCACACAGAACAGTAGTATCCTTTCTCTCTGTGACTATAAGCCATTTGAAGTCTTGCTCATATTTGTTTTCATTGCGTGTCTTTTCCGTTGTTTGGTTGATTTTTGTTCAATTTCCACAACTTCAACATTACTATCATTTTTATTTAACTTATTTGGTCTGGTATTTTCTTTTTTATTTCTTTTTCCTCGATTGAAAACATTGAAATTTGACGATTAGACGCCATTTTTGTCAATGAAAACAAATCAGTGAGGCGCGATTAGTATCCAAATTTTAACGGTACGGAACCAAAAAAAAACAGGAATTTGAAAAAAAAGCCGACCACCTCCTAAAATCGAAGGGTGGTTGGCACACCCGGCTTAAATGCTGAATGGAAAACACTGTTAATACTGATAAATATAAAAACTAAACCTTTCATTACAAATTTCTCATTTCTTTTCAATGCATTGGTTGAAATAAACTGGTATCTGCTTGATTGAAACAATACAAACAGTGAAAAAGACAACCGTAAACCAGCTTAGAATTTGTAAACTACAAAACGTAATTGGTTATTGTTTGTTTCATTTTGGTATTTCATACTGACTAATATGGTTTATATTAGCTTAAGACCCTTCAAACATTAATGTGATAGATATATTAAAGATTTTTTTACAAAAGGACGGAACTGTTTTAATTTCAAAGTCGTATTAAAGTGATATCTGATATGTACGGATTTCGACTCTAACTGGTTAATTTCTTCTTTTACACGTTCTGTTTAAACTTTCTGTTAAACATACACAAGTTTCTAAATTGTTTTTTAAGTGAATTAAACTTATTTTAACAATCATGAAGCGTTCTAGAATCATTTACAAGCAGTTTCAGCTTCTGTTTCATGATGGAAAACAGGTTTTTCCATGAAAATACCGCAAATGACTGCACAGGATTTGAAATTACCGGAGTTTCATTAGACCTTTTCTAACAGTTACAACACTATACAACACTATACAAGCCTTTCTACGGTAGATCAATTGTCATGCAGATGAACAATACATTATTTGATTTCTTATTAATATTTTCCCACAAATTAATTCACTGAACTCTCCCTGAAGCACAAACTAACAGTTGAAATAAAATTCTATACCTAATTTTTGTTTTGCATCGTAGAAAGCTGATTCCCAGGCAGATCTTTTTTCTGATGAACTAAAACATAACTCTAATGGAAAAACACCTTCTCTGTAAATATAAAATAAAGATGTTCTTGAGCCAAAAAATACAAATAAACAAAAGATTAATAGAAGTCTATAATGATCGTCTGCATTTGTTTGCACCTGTCCTAAGTCAAGAACCTGATGTTCAGTGGTTGATGTTCATTGATGGGATTCATAAGTATTTCTTATTTTTTTATAGATTAGACCGTTGGTTTTCCTGTTTGAATAGTTATACATTAGTCCTTTTTTGGAATCATTTAAAGCTTGCTGTTTGGTGTGACCCAAGGCTCTGTGTTCAAGGCCGTACTTTGACCTATAATGGTTTACTTTTACAAATTGTGACTTGGATAGAGAGTTATTATTTGCATGACTTTAAAGCGTTCAAAAAAATGTGAATATCTATGTGAATACATTTGATTTTGATTTTCTGTGTTTTTAATGCCACTTTTAAGCATCGCCTTTGGGGATCTATGTGAATACATCAATTAAGTATTCTTGTAGATTTTGGTGATAATACATAGTTCTTATTCTTATGAGCACTTTTGCTCCAAAAGATTTTCTCATTCTATTATGGCATTCAGGAAATAAGACAATTAATGCATTTAACCCCTATGTTGTATTTTTAGCCATGATGGCCATGTTCATTGAATAGTGATTCTTCAGCCCAATTTTGGTTGTCATAGGTTTAGTAGTTTGAGATGAGAAGATCTGATAGTGTATGACGGTGATAATAAACCACAAGTGTAGGCTATAACTCACAGTTCAGCTAATCAAAGGTACAATTAACCGGTTCAAGTTTTTGGTATTGGATATTCAGTCTTTCTAATGGTTGATCTGTTAACCATTTACAACATAAGTTCCCATAGTATATATCATGCATGAAATGACATTGCTTGATGATTTGCCTTCATGTTAAAGTTTCATTAAAAGCAAATTGATTTTTTTCCCTAGTGAAACTTATATATCTTTCTTTTCTATATATATGCTTAAACAAAAGACACATAATATCAAACTTAAATATCACTTTACCTTATGAAACAAATAGAATGAAATTCAAAACAGTGTGGCTGTGGCCATTGATTGACACATTAAATTCATCCATTGACTGGGACAATTTACGTGAACGTTTGTCTGTAACGACCACTGTTCACGACATACCTACGATAGACATTTAAACTGTGGGATCACCAAAGGTTTCTTAACGCCTTTAATTATAAAATAATTCGAAAAATTAATCAGGAATAACCTTTATGTTTTGATTTATATAATTGATATAAATCAAAACATTGTTTTATTTCTGATTAAATTTTCGAATAACTTTATTAAGGTGTTGAGAACCTTTGGTGACCCCATAGTTTAAGTGTCTTTAAAAAGTACATAGTGAGCAGTGGTCGTTACATACAAACGTTCACCTAAATTGTCCCAGTCAATGGATGAATTTGATGTGTCAATCAATGGCCACAGCCACACTGTTTTGAATTTCATTCTAAAACATGCATCACTTGGATGCTTTATATTCTGTATGCATGATTTGAGTCTTTAATAAACACTTACTGCGTAGTAACTATGATATCTAGTTTGTTGGAGTCTACCAGCCTCATTCTTGCCTGTATTTCTGACAACTGATTGTTCAACATGATTAGAAGGTCTTTTAAAGCAACATCCAACTCCTATAAAAGGAACAATGGAAGACAGCATTAAATGTTTTGTACAATTTTTGAGGTAAAGTACTCGTATATATCATTTTCTTTTTCAACATTATTCTATGTCAAAATATCAAGAGTCTGTGAGAGTGACAGTAAACCTAATTTTCTAATCATTTATTGGAATCCTGTCATTTTTCAATATCACAAGAACCATAACCCCTGAACAGTGTAAGTGACAATCATCAATATTGAATTTAACCTCTATTTTTTTCAACATATTAAAATTTGAAAATCTTTGGATAAAGGTACTTGAGTTTATGAATGGACAAGATTGGAAATACCAGTTTTCAATCATTCAAGAACAGTAACTCCTGAACGGTGAAAATGAAAATTGTTAATATCTACCTGACCTCCATTTTAAAAGCACTAAATTAAGACAAACATACTGTTTAGTTAAGATCAGTTGAACTACTAATAATATTATCAAAGGAAGATGATGTAATATTGCAACATTGTCATAAACTTCCTTGTTAGTAATTGAATAATCAGCTAAAAACCCCTTCTTCATGTGTTTGTCTTTAACATAGGAGTCTGTAATGGTGATTATTGAAGGCTGTATGGTGACCTCTAGTCTGTAATGGTGATTATTGAAGGCTGTATGGTGACCTATAGTCTGTAATGGTGATTATTGAAGGCTGTATGGTGACCTATAGTCTGTAATGGTGATTATCGAAGGCTGTATGGTGACCTATAGTTGTTTACATCTACATCATAGTTTTGGTCTATGATGTAAAGTTGTCTGACTGGCAATCATATCACATCTCCCTTTTTTTTTAGTCTGTAACATTTATGTTCCGAAAGTGATACATAGCAATCCCAGATTCTGTTGCCAGCTTAAAAATCATTTAAATTTAGTCTGTGGTTAACTTTGTCACAACCTATATGCAATTTATAACCTTTATTATGACCAACAGACTGCATCTAGGGCAAAATTTTAAAAATATTTGATTGAATTTTTTTGTATTTAAATGATAAATTGACTTTTTTGCAGTTATAAGTAGGTCTGGGGTTAAACTGTGTTATATATCAATTTCTTTGTCAAGCCTTACTAGAATTTTGTGAAACTTTTACAGAAGCTTTTTTTGATACAGTAATGCTTGAAGCAAATATTTTGAAAATATATATTTTTTTTCATTTTCATAAAATTGATAAATAGGTGAGTCCTCAGGAAGCCTCTAAACAAGTTTTAAGCCTGAACACTAAAGTTAATTTCTAGTTTTGTATCTGTTGCAAATTTGTTTTCAATTTCAGGTTTAAAATTATGAGAATTAAAACACTGATAGACTCGATCATACAGTGAGATATATATATATATATGTAAATTATAGGAAGTAATAGTACAATAAAAATATTAGATTTGAAACGCTTACTGAGTGTTGGCAACTTAGTTGTGTTGCTATGTCATTGATTTCATTCAATCTGTGTATATCTTGTTCTATCTGTTCTGGATCAACTGATGGCTTTCTATTCAACTTTGATTCAGCTGCAAATCAAAATTGTTAATTGTTGAACTAGCTATTGAGATACAGTTAATTACAAAATCGGAGGTTTGATTGTAAGCAAATGTAAGATGCAAATGATGTTTGTGATCAAAGTAAAAGTAAAATGTGTACAAAGTGGTAAGTAGTCATACTTACCACTTTGTACACATTTTACTTTTACTTTGATCACAAACATTATAACATGGAATTATACAACATAAAAACCTTATGTTCAAAGTTATATTTGATACGTGTCAATTACAAAAACTAAATATTTTGTTTTTTTAAATTATCTTACTTCGAGAGTTGAAGACTTGAGAGCAATTTCCTGAAATATACCTTGATATGAATTTGATCAAAATTGAGAGCATTTACAATGCTTATTTCCATATTTGTAAGGGCATAACTCTTCACAAAATAATTGATCAATACTGAATTCTAAACTCGACTAATGAATTGCTGATATAAACCTATAATATAAGTTTCATAAAAATCGGGCAAGAATTGTAAACATGAGAGCACTAATGGTAAAATTTTCCAAATAATTAATGTTTCCAAGGGACAAAACTCTTTAAAAAATAATGGATCTACACTGATACTCATCCAATACATTTCTTATTTAACCTATATTACTAAAAAGACAGATCTCATACTTTAACCTTTCAGGCTGAGTGAGCTAGAAATTATCAGCCTAAAAATCACCAGACAATAATCTAACAAGGAATGTAGAAAAATCCATTCTTACATTACTTCTATTAAGTACAGATGAAAAGTTAAAAGAGAAAGACAAAGTTCTGCATGTATTTTTTTTTATCCACAGTTAAAAGGGGATTATTTCGTTCCCCATTTTAAGTGATAGTAACATCTATATTTGAGGATAATTTTTTCAAAATTTGTTTTCTTCCACAAACAGCAGATGTCAGTTTAACAGCAACTGGGGTAAACTCAGTCAATGTGAAATTGAATTTCTACCATTAACAATAAGTAAAATTAAAGCCTTCTGAAAGCAACTGATTACTTAAAAAGAGTTTATTTTTTGTATTGATAATAATTTGTTTTCAATTTTTAAATAAGTAAAGATTTTCAAGATTATGATATACCATTAAATAAATTCTGCTAAACAACTATAGCCAGACACTTACTTTTAACAACTTCCACATCATCTAAGCCTACCCTGACCCATACTTTCTGTTTGATATTTTCTGCAAAATCCTGTCCAGTTGTCGATTTTCTGAATTGAATAAACTGTATTTATTAATATATTAGTAATTAACTGTTGATCTGCACATTTCATTTTTTACATCACCTATTGAGAATGCTGTTTTCTTTGTCTTGCTGTGAATTTGAATTTAAACTGACATGTGTTAATGATAGTCCAGGATCGTTGCTTTGTGGTAATAAGCATTGTGTATAAGTTTTATAACATTTGGTTGAGGCAAACTAAAGTTAGAGAATGGAAACAAACATTAAAACGTACATATGAACAGACAAGGGTAAAACTTAATGACCACCTCTTTAACAATATGTTTGATCCGACAAAACAATTGTTTTACAACAAATGATTCTTTCTTTCCACTTTTACTTTTATCCATGTGAGAAAATTGCTATCTGAAACCTTGAACAAGCTGTCACTGAATAATTTAATATAATAGTGTGAATGTGGAAACTTACAGTATAATTGTTTTCCTTGGAACAGTGCCACTTCTTCTCTTGACACTACTGATTATAATTAAATCAGAAAATGTCCAAACACAACTTTGGTCCTTTTTACTCTGTAAATAATAAACAAAATCTGATATGAAAAGAGTTGGCCTGTAATTCAGTGGTTGTCGTTAGTTGCTTTGTAACATATTTGTTTTTTGTTCAGTATTTTATACATAAATTAGGATGTAAGTCTTCTCGTTTGAATTATTTTACATTTGTCAGGGCCTTGTATAGCTCACTATGCAGTATGGGCTTTGCTCATTGTTAAAGGCTGTACCATGGCCTATAGTTGTTAGTTCCTGTGTTATTCTGTCTCTTGTGGAGAGCTGTTTAATTTCTTACTTTTACAGTATATATCTTCTAAATTTCATTTGTTTCGCTTCTTGTTTGATATGCATATCCTAACATAAAACATCAAATATTCTTCTCATTTTCAAAGATTATCAAATTCCTAAATATATATATCAAAATTAACCATGTAAGAACTGACAGAGAAATACCATTTCAAAAGCAGATATACATCTATCAAACTTTTCAATAGAACAAAATGACTACCTCAACACTATAGTTCATATGTTTATCAAAAACAGTTTATCTACCTTTGTAGTGATTCTTCAAAAACCAGCATGATAAAAGAAAATTACAATGTATCTGTTTACTTACAATTATCTGTACCATATCATGTCTGATGTATTGTCTGTCTGGTGACACAAGCTACAATACAAAAAAATTAAAACATCACTAACTCATTCCTGCCAACTGTTACTATTTGTGGGGGATTTCCCCCATGAAAGCTTCAAAAATGGAAATTTTTAAAGAACAATTTTGACCACAATTCAAAACAAAACATTCAATTAACATGGTTATAGATTTGTACAAGTATTTAGAAGTGAAACTAGAGGCTCTCAAGAGCCTGTGTCGCTCACCTGTTACTGTAGTTACTGATGTCGGCCATCTTGGTTGGTAGGCGGGGTCATTAGACACTTTTTTTTAAATAGATACCCTAGTAATGATTGTGGCCAAGTTTGGTTTAATTTGGCCCAGTTTTAGAAAAGAAGATTTTTGTACAAGTTACAAAAATGACGAAAAGTTGTTAAAAATTGACTATAAAGGGCAATAACTCCTTTAGGGGTCCTCTGACAATTTTGGTCATGTTGACTTATTTGTAGATCTTACTTTGCTGAACATTATTGCTGTTTACAGTTTATCTCTATCTATAATGGTATTCACGATAATAACCAAAAACTGCAAAATTTCCTTTAAATTACCAATTTTAGGGCAGCAACCCAACAACGGGTTGTGGGATTCATCTGAAAAATTGTGAGGGGATATTTCTTATTCTGATGGACATTTAAATCTTGAAAGATTTTCTCTAAATGTCTTAGTTTTAAAGATATATAGCAAAAACAGCATTTTACCACTATGTTCTAATTTTAGCCATGTCGGCCATTTAGTTTGGTAGGCGGGGTCATCGGACACATTTTTAAAACTATATACCACAATGATGATTGTGGCCAAGTTTAGTTAAATTTGGCTTAGTTGTTTCAGAGAAGAAGATTTTTGTACAAGTTACAAAAAATGACAAAAAGTTGTTAAAAATTGACTATAAAGGGCAATAACTCCTTAAGGGGTTGACTGACAATTTTGGTCATGTTGACTTATTTGTAGGTCTTACTTGGCTGAACATTATTGCTGTTTACAGTTTATCTCTATCTATAATAGTATTCAAAATAATAACCAAAAGCTGCAAAATGTACTTAAAATTACCAATTCAGGGGCAACAACCCAACAACAGGTTGTCCGAATCCTCTGAAAATTTCAGGGCAGATAGATCTTGACCTGATCAACAATTTTACCCCCATGTCAGATTTGCTCTAAATGCTTTGGTTTCAAAGATATAAGCCAAAATATACATTTTACCCCTGTGTTCTATTTTTAGCCATGGCGGCCATCTTGGTTTAATGGCCAGGTCACCGGACACATTTTTTAAACTAGATACCCCAAGGATGATTGTGGCCAAGTTTGGTTAAGTTTGGCCCTGTAGTTTCAGAGGAGAAGATTTTTGTAAAAGTTTACAGACGACCGACGACTGACGCCAAGTGATGAGATAAGCTCACTTGACCTTTCAGGTCAGGTGAGCTAAAAACAACAAAATCATAAATTTGAAGGCCCCTTTTCATGTTTTATAGGATAATTGGAGCCATCTTGCACGTAAAACCCCCATGGGCATTTTGAAATGTTAATAGGTATGCTATCTTAACATCAATTATATTGCTGAATTGTATCCTTTTTTGTTATTTCGTTTAGAACTAGATAATAAGAGATGTTGCAGAACATCAATCTTTCCATAACCTAGGGATCAGTAACTTAGTATAAAATGAAGTTGTCAAATATTTGTAAGTATTTTCCACTATTTCTCAAAGGTTAAAGACTTGACCACTCCTACTGCAAAAATAGAATACTGTAAATTCAAAAATAATTGTGTGCATTTATTATTGTGATTTTTGAAGAATGGACAAAAAAACAACATTTTATTCCTTGAGCTCATGAGGCAAAATAGGTGTGCAGACAATGTACCAATACAGATTATACAAGAACAATTACAGTAATTGAATAATATCACAATGAATGTCTTACATCAGTTAGTAACAGAAGCTCTAATCTTTTCAGCGAGTCTTGGCAATCTTCTTCCTGCCGATTCTCATCCAATGTTCCAAGTTTTATAGCAAAGTTATGTAGAATTCGGTCAGCTTCTTTCAATAAATCATAATCAGGATGACAAGATGGAGTATTCTCTATTAGTCTCTGTTAAATAGAACACATTGACAAATGTTAATTACTGTATATACTTCTCTATTGATATCACAATCAATCTTTTTCCAATTCTTCACTGATTAGTTCTTTTTGTGAACAGGTTAATATATTTGATGTCACGAAAATGTGATATTCAATTTCAGGAAAAGCTGAACAGAGTGATATAGACAGTGGGAACACCATTAAATTTCTTTAAAGCTAAAATCATTTACTTGAAAACAGACAGTTGAATCACAAGAAACAATGTCAAAAAGACAGTTGGACAGGTAAATATCAGCTACTAGACAAGAAATGTAATACTGTCATTGGTTACACTTTGATGATAGGATAACAATGTTTTGCTTGTTTACACATTAATTACTGTTGAAACCATTTTAATGACCACAGAAGTATACCTGTGGTTTAGAAAATTTCAGAAAAGTTGAAAAAAATCAAAACTCATTAGAAAATTGTGCTTGGCCCAGAAAGTGTCAATCATTAAAAATCCAAAGGATTTAGTATAAAGATGTCAAAATCAGTCAGAAAGATGGTACCACTGTGTTAAATTGATAACCTTTATGAATGTTTATTCACATGACCATTTAGCATGCATGTATAGGCTTAATTGGTTAAATTTTGGTTGATTTTTATTTAGTTTGGCCATAAACTGTGATTCATAACAACACAGGAACAAGTCTGCTATTAAAGGGGTGCAATTGGCACCAATACGAATACTATACTCAAGAAGCCTGGACATAATTGCTATAGGTATTATCTTTTAAGAAAACAAATTACGATAAGCAGAATCTAAAAGACAACTATAGTTATAAAACTAGCTATATCCAGTCTAATTCTCAGCTGACAATATATCCTACAAACCAGAATAATTCATATCTTGGGAGCTGAATAAACATATTTACAAACCTGAATTCATATATTTGGATTCTTTGTACAGGTCTTACAGTTATATTTTACAAACCTGAATGTTCTTGAGTAATTCATATCTTGGGATTCTTTGTTCAGATCTAACAATTATATTTTACCAAACTAAATGAGTAATTCATATCTTGGGATTCTTTGTTCAGATCTAACAATTATATTTTACAAACCTGAATGAGTAATTCATATCTTGGTATTCTTTGAACTGGTCTTACAATTAAATCCTTCATTGTCAATTTACTTCCACTGTCTCTGTGACATTGCTGTAAAAGAAGAAGAAACTCATCAACAACTCAAACATGCAAGCTCTGATATTTTTTATTGCGAATCCTATCATAGTTTTCCACAGATTCACCTGCAAGTTACCTGTCCATTTAAATTTTTGTAAGTCCTATTGTCCCATCTAACAAATACAACAGCTATTGTTCTCTGTTTAGTTTATTCAATGGGACCTTTAAATTTCTTGCAAGAGAAATCTATCACTCACTGATTAATTTACCTGAACAAAAAATTGAACTGTCAATGATGGAAATACATGTACAAATAAGTAATTATGAAACTGCATGTGATGTTGTATTTATTCATTCAATAACACATAATTTTCAATTTGTTAGATATAAACACTGATTTAAAAATTTAAAGTTGATTTCTGATCAAATTTCAACATTTTACCTATTAAAATTTGCTTTTTTTAGTCTGTTCATAAGTGAAAACTTGAATTGATAATGTTTAAATAAAGGTCTTCATAAATGTATTCTTTATAACTGAACAACCACAAAAAACATGCAAATTCTTTAAAACGTAAATGCATGCAGTAGTTAAAAAAAAATCAGAAATAAACTTTTTATAATTAAATCAGTGCTTATATTGAACAGATTGAAAGTATATTATTGATATTGAATAAATACGGTATCACATGCAGTTTATGTGAGTTTATACATGTATTTCAGTGAACAAACAAGATATTTTTTTGGTCAGGCAAATTAATCAATGAGTGATAGATTTCTCTTGGAAGAAATTTAAAGGTCCCATCAAATAAACTATACAGAGAACAATACCTGTTGTATTTGTTCAATGGGACAATAGAACTTACAAAAGTTTAAATGGACAGGTAACTTGCAGGTGAATCTATGGAAAACTATGATAGGGTTCGCAATAACAATAAAGAAAAATCCCTTATGTTTCAATGAGAGCTAAACCTACTGTATGTTTTATCATTGCAGCTCTTTTTATAAGGAGGATTGGCTTGTGGTCAACCACCTCTCATTATAACTTCGTCTGCCTCGCAGAGCAAGTGCGGGGGGAAACTGTGATGGAACATCACATCACATAAGATTATTTAGCAACTCTTATCCACAGCTTTTGAATGCATAAATGCACACAGGTATTTCAACAGCCTTTCACAAATGCTGAGGCAAATTCAAATGTTTAATTCAAAGATAAATTACAAATATCTTTTTAAACAGTCAAAGAAGTAACATTTACCTCTATAAATCTTTGTATGGATGATTTATTTTGTATGATGTTTTCTATTTCTTTACCAGAGGTCTTGAAGTTCTCTACAAATGACAGGTAACAATCCAGAACAGTATTTTTGGAAAACTAAAAAATATAAATAAGAAATCAATCATTGGTAAAATATCAACAATGTATGCAACATGTACTTTATTCACCTAACATACTGTCTATTATGCTCTATATGTCCTTAGCATGGAAAATAGCAGTAATTGTGGATTTTTTAAGCAAATTTTGTTAATTTAACTTTTCCGACACTTTGAGTTAATCTCTTGAAGCCAATATAAATATTTTTAGAGTTTAAAGTTTTGAAAAATTTATGTGACAGGGCCACATTTAAAAGAATGTCTGTTTCCCCTCCCCCCGGGTCTACTCTTTGTAAACAGACCAGGCAGGCAGGTAATTTTTTTTTTTTCCAACTGGATGTCATGGATAGTTTGACTTGTCCACTGGAGGCCACTTATCAGTTGTTAGTGCTCAATTTGAGTGTATTTATTTAGATTATCAATCCTTTTGGTAATAGTAATGCATAAAATGCATTTGACGTCCTAATGAGAAAAGCTAATACTCAGGCAAACTCGAAAGTGCCTTCCAAACTTGATGAAACAGCACCAAGATTTAATGGTAAGTATGTAAGTATGTTAAAAAAAAGGTAAGAATTTTCTTTATTTTCTTGAAGGCTTGAGATGGTGTATGGTTCATGTCATTATAAATTAACCTGCCCCACACCAACTCAATTTCTATCTACATCCCAAACTTTTGGCCTGGAAAAAATCCGATTTTTTTGGGGCAAATAATTTTTTGACTCGGGGGCTTATTTTTGACCCGGTCGAGGCGAGGGGAAACAAACATGTTTTTTATTTTGGCCCAGATAATCTTGGAAATAAATTCGACCTTTTCATAGATTTCGTGTTCAAATAAAAATACCTCCCCTGCACCAATTGTTTTAGAATTGAGGTCAAGAACAATGGAGATATAACAGATGGAAACCAAAGAACATAAGACATCTGTATACAAGGTATGAAGTATACAGGTCGTCTACCTTTTCAAAATATAAGACTGTATACCAAACGTTTACAATGCATCATACATTTAGTAGAATAAGGTTTTAGCTTGTACCTTCCTACATGTAAAACAAACACTAAAAAAAAATTTAACCTACACACTTACTGTTGAAATAATAACATTTCCAACTGTGCTTGACTTTGTATCCCAGGTTCTCCAGACTTTGTCTAAAGCATTCTTGTATACTGTGTGATGCATCAATATTTCAGGAACCATGTAGAAGATATTGTCTACAATATTATCATCTACATTACTGGACAGCTTCAGCGGCAACATGTATTTCTACAATGAGAAAAAAAAAACCCACATTATATCAATTCATTTTCAATAAATCTGCTCTAAATCCTGTTAAATGTCAGAATTTTATGTAAGTTGTATATGGTTATTTGAAGGCAATTTTATTGATGCAATGTAAGAAAGACAACTCAAGTGAACCAGACTGAACCTGGTAAGTAGCTTTGAAATATTTCACCTCTTCCAAAATTAGCTGGTGTAGATTGTAGTTTATATTTACAAGGAATCCGCATATTATAAAACTTCTATCTTGGAATCTGTAGGAGGATATCGCCTTACTGGCTCAAGTGAGAAAATGTATCTCATTGAGATGACCAATGATTATCTATAATTATATATGGGTCTAACAGACATACTGACAGAATTTTAAACTTTTATCCATAGTGGCAATGTTCATTGATGGTCAAAAATAATATGAACAAACTATAATCTAGATAACTAAATTTCAATAATGTCAAGTCTTATTAAAATTGGTTTAATGGTTTCATGAAAATCTCTGCAACAGTTTATAGATGAAGGAAAGACACCAGAGCTTCAGCAAGATTAAACAGACCAGCTTCAAAAATAATCACATCCTTTGTCTAAATGGAAGAATTGGAGTTTCAAGATAATGATTGAAGCCAAGTGACACTTACATGTATAGTTAAAATTGTCCAAGGAAAAGACTTACATCTTTCAGTGTAGATAAAGCATCAACATATTCTTGCTCATTTCTGTACAGCTCTTCTACAATGTGGTACCTTTTATCCTTAATAAAAAAGAATCAGGATTTATAAAATATGCAAATTTGTTTTATTATTAAATGCTTCATTTATCATGTTTATTGTGTGGCATTATATATAACATGTATAACAATCATTTCAATGAATGTTTGTGATATTTTTATACTACACAGTAACTCAGAATAAAGTGATATTCTTGAAACACATTTATGACTGTAATGAAATGAATTCAGATCAAAATATTAAAACTTCTGACATACCTTGCACAAAATTAAAATGTTCATGAATAATCATGATGTTATATATAATTATGAATGTTGTTTTACAAAGTTCATGCATCGTCATTAGTTGCTGTACATTTGTATTAGTTTTTTATCATTGTTTCAGACATACAATGTATAATTGGCCATTTGTTTTCTTGTTTGAATTGTTTTACATTTCTCATTTCAGGGCCTTTGATAGCAGACTATGCAGCATGGGTTTTGATCACTATTGAAGGCTGTATGGTGATCTAGATTAATGACTATTATGAGTATAGTTGTTCACTTCTTTGCCATTCAGTCTCTGGTGGAGAGTTTGTTTATTTGACAATCATACCACATCTTCTTATTTCTATATTCTCAAATCATGAAGACAATTTTAGCACAGTTAGAAATAACCTGAAATATGAAACATTTTATAACAATTTGACAGAGATATGTCTCACCTTTTCATAATTTCAATAGTTTATTAAACTAGACAAACAAAAACATAAACATGTGAACTATGCATGCTATGCAAAAGTTTGAAAATCAATAAACCACAATAAGATTAAGGAGGTAGGACCATTTAATCTCCCCCAACATAAAGACACATGTGCATGTTGCTTGAGGTGAGACAAAAGACTACTTTCAACAGGCTATTTAGTGAATGACTTCATAAAGGAGTGCATGGTTGACAAACTTTTCCAGTAGAGGACAAAACTCCAAACTTTATAACATGATAACAATTAGCATGGTAAGTTTTTTTTTTACTAAAATTAAAGCCAAAGTATAAAACCAGTGTTCTCCCCAGGGCCTTTTAGTATCATGGTTATGTGATGCTATAATCTTAAATGTGATGCTATCTGGAGTGGTTATCTTAAAAATGTGATGCTATCTGGAGTGGTTTTCTTATAGACTATGTTAAGGATGTGATGCTATAATTTTTAGAAACAAGATGGTATTTCAATTTCCTCTGTTTACCAGGATGCTAAATGAAATATCTGTGGAGAACACTGAAAACTTTCAAAACATCAAAACTGACTGCCAAAATTTTATAGGTTATTTTTCCTAAATAAAATTTTTGGCAAAATAGTTTCAGTGAAAGCATACACTTTACCACTACATGTATGCATGTATTTGGTACATTCTTGAAAAAACTTTCATTTTGACAACTTCGTGTTTAGGTTATGTTTTGCAAAAACAAAGGTCATCAGTACTGAGCTGAGGGAGGAAAATGTTAAGCAAGGGAACATTTTGATATTTTGATCGTTTATTGTTCAATTTTTAAAAAAAAACAACTAAAACAACATTTTAATCCTGTCCGAAGAATAACTCTCCAGCCCGAGGTAGTTCATAATGACTCTGAATGTGTAATGCATACTGCTGTTACGAAAACACGAATAGTGCCGAGTCTTTTCATGCACACTTGAACAAACAGTTTTACGCTAGCAATCCTAACATTTTTGTTTTTATCGATGTGTTATTGAAACTGCAAACAACATCTTACATAAAGATGAGAACTCTGACTGTAAAAGCACCCGTTTGGAAATGTGAAAAGAAGAAGATGGACTTCCTTCTTGAACAAAATACAAAACTTGTAAACGGTGAATGTACGTACTACTGTGGACTTTGTGCGGCGTGTTGGCTACAAATATTCTGCCAGAACTGACTTATGAACTCATATCAAGATATTTCTGATTAGTGCTGACTTTTGAACATAGGTTTTCATAGATTTAAATGATGAATTTTACTTGCATGTTTATATGATGACCTTTGACCTACTTAATATTTATTTCATATTATGGCTTTGCTTTCGATCAACAGGTATTCCTCAATTATTTACGGAAAAGCAATAATTTATTTTTTCCGGAATAGTTACTTTTTTTTCCGGAAAAGTAAGATATTTATTTGCGGAAACGTAAACCTTTTTTTCCGGAAACATCATCTTATTTTTTCGGAAAGTCATGCCAATTTGTGGAAACGTAAAACGCCGCAGGTAACTGCAGGTGATAAAACTTGGGATTAACAATTGTGACATGAAATACTTTATGCCACAGATACTTACAGAGTAAATCTTTCATAATAACCAGCATTACAGAGAAAAATCTCCACCAAGAGTAATTTGTGGTCGAGTGATTTAGTATACCTACAAAATATATGAATATAGCCTTACCTTGTTTTCTTTCTTGCACAAAGTTGGCATACTGGTAGACTGAACATCTATAATACTTGGTGGAAACAGTGAGACTGGATTACTTTCATTGCTGGCTATACTGTGCTTCCTTAGACTATTCTCTCGGTCTAAATATTTTCTCTCCCTTTGCAACACACTGGCTGAACTGACACTTCTAGCAATGTTTTTCTTGTTTGTATTAGGGAGAGTGAGATACTGAGGAGAGCTATCGGTGGGAGTTGAATCCTCAAAAGTAAAACTAGATACATACAATGGAGGTTTGTTGAAGGAGTCATCAAAAGATTGAGATGTTTGTAATGGTGGATGATTATTATCGTTATCAAGGTCTGTTATCAGATCTGTATGCTGACTTTCACTTAGTGCAATCTCCTCCTCCTCCTCCTCCTTTGTATCTTGCTTAGCTAAATGTGGAGAACTATGAGAGGGTTTGAGAACACCAGGTATATCAGCATTGTCTATAGACTTGCTGCCTATAGGATCACTTTTGGATTTGGGTTTTGTTCCACGAACATTTCTGGGTTTTTCCAAAGCACTTATTTCACTATTAATACTGACATCTTCACTGACGAGACTCTGGCCTAACTGACTATCGGCTAATGATATGTCACTAGGCTGAGACTCCAAATCAAACGAGGTTGTTGGTGGAGCTTCATAAGAATGAGATAATGAACCAAAACCATTGGTATCTACAGCACCCTGTTCAGAGGGGAATGTAGTCTTTGTATTAAGGGGGTGAGTAATATGCCTAGAATTAGAGGTTTTACGACCATTGCTACTGATGGGTCGTAATTCTACACGTTGTAAACGTTTATAACTTGGTTCATCACTTTTACATGGTTCTGGCAGTGGTTTATTAATTTGCATTAAACCTGCATAAGCAGGTCTTCGTTTTGGAGCACCTATTTTATGTAACATTAAAAAGCGAGAATTTGTATCTGTATGTCCTATCAGTTTTTGTTCACCTTCAGAATCTAACCCTTCATCATCAGACAGAGCAGGACTTTTACTGTCACTTTTCCTGCCATGGATCCACCCTTTTCTATTTGCCTGAGACTGTTGTTGATCCTCCGTTACGATTATCTTACCAGGAGATCCTAGAAGACCGTCAGAACTTGACCGTCTATCACACTCTTTGATCTTTCCTGATAACAACTGACTATCACTGATAGATTTAGCACCATCCTCCGTAGGATTACTACGTGGCTGTTCCACCCCCATACGACCACTTTTAAGAATATCAGTGAGAACTTTAAGGCTGCGACTTCTGTTTCTGCTTAGCAATGGATTATCTTCAACTGACGGTGAGGGTATGGGCGATGTAAATGGAGATACATGTGTTGATTGAGATTTAGCTATAGCCTTGGGAAAAGTTTTAGGTCGACTGTAGGTTTTTTTGAAGTCAACTTGCTGTAGTTCTTTGATATCTTCCATAGTTTTATCAATGAGAGCTTTAATTTCTGCCCCTTGACCAGGGTCTGTTTTAGATCTGCCATGATGGCCAGGGCAAACTCTTTCATTGCCAAACTCTGGCAATTTTGGGCGTGAAATCTTTGGTGATATTGAAGGGTTTATTTGATCCTCATCATCTTCACTGGCTGAACACTGCCCTGATGATGACTTCTCTTCCATGTTTCACTATTGTTTTTTATTCTATTGATTAATTTTCATCCATGTCCTCAGGTAGTAAACCTGTATAAGACATCACTAGGATACAACAGATGTATCTAGGTAAACACATAGCTATAATCTGTAAATCCAAGCTGGAAAAAAAGAAATAGAGTAAAAGATTAAACTGCATGTTTTACTTAACATGTACATGTATTGCAATAATTAGAGAACTGTTGTACAAAATGTTCAAAGGGTGCAAGTGTTAGTTCTGCCAAAAGAACATTTTTAAACTATATAGTGCTGCTTCTACATGTAGTAATGCTAACTAGTACTTTATAGTTCGTATAAAAATAATAAAACATGTTAACATTTCAAACAATTTCAACCAATACAATGTACTACATATGCACAGCCAATGTGCCAAAACAGATTGAAAAAGTACGCAGACTGGTTTTTACTCAATTATAGCACACCTGTAGTGTACATGTACATTGCATATTATTTGTTGAAGCAAATTTAATATTTCCTTCTAAATTTAGCCCCAAAACTGTATCATGCATAACTTGACAAATCTTTTAGTGAAGAATCTAGCTCATATCCTATATTTTTCTTCTCAAAATGAAAATTTAATGTAAGGTATGTCAACACTCTAAAAGTGTTAAAAAAGATATTTTCTTGGGTTACCATATTGGGAAAAACAATGAGATAACATGCAAACAAGCATTTTATAAAAAGTGATTTGATGTTAAATAATTGGCTGGAAAATTGATAAATAATTAAAACTAACCTATTTAAAGAGGGTTAATTATACTTTCACTAATATTTCATTATGAACTACATTGTAACTAGCTCCCCTTTACCATGCTTATACATGTTATAGTTGGGTTAGTTTTCATCATCAATTTTCCAGATTTCAAAATGATTCAAGAATCAAATACATGTAATTTCTGGTTTCTACCAAAAATGTAATTAATCTTTACAATTTTCAACCAAAACAAAACTTTCTTGAAACCCACTGACTCCTTTCATCATGTTCATTTGTATTGCTCAGGAATAAATCAAATTAAAATTGTTAAACATACATGTACATTGTAGCTATATAGGTTATGGAAGTAGTTTGGGCAACATTGTTTAATCCAAAGAAAAAAATCAATATCGGCTCATTCCATTGAAGTATTTATAAATTAAAATGTGTAAAAATTATATGTAAAATATGTATATTGTATAAAAATTATAAATACTCATCATTTGAGGTGCACACTTTTTGTTTAATTAAAATAATCATCCTTTTCCCTTCAATCAAGTCATTGTTGTTTGTTGATCATTATCATATTTGTTTTTTATCAATTATATTATGTTGTTCCTTTTTTAGCTTGTAATGTTCTGTTGAACCTTTGTCCCAAGTATAGGTGAGGGTTGGGGGTCTCTTGCATGTTAAACCTTGTCAAAATCTGCTTGTCTCAAGTCAGGAGCCTGTAATTCAGTGATTGTGGTTTGATGCTGTATATCATTTTTGCTTTTTAATGATTGTCCTGGACGGTCCTTTGTCTAAAGTGAATTTGAACCACTGAATAGGGTGCCTGTCTGTGTATAAATACATGTATCTTTATTTAAATATCAAGTCATCTGATTATAAAAATTCTTCCAATCATCTCCATCGGTAATTAGATGGTGTCTATTCTACATGTACATGCTGATCCATTATAACAGTCCATGATGCATTGTAAATTGCATTTTTTTTTTTTGTAATTTGAGTCTAATCGTAAATAAAAACATTCATATCAGAAATTTATAAAAATTAAAAAGCAAGCTTATATAATTACATCAATAGACATGATAGATAAAGGGACCAGAGTAACAGACAATTGGTGGTATTATATTATATATTTTTATTATTACAAATTGCCTACTTCATTTGCTTTAATATTTTACTAGAACACACCTGCGAAATCGCGGGCATTCAGAGCGTAGTATGTAAAGTGTTGTTTGAAGAATTTTGTGAAATATTGAATGACTGGAGAATTTCAGCAAAAGTATCATAAATCATAGGTTATTGGGGACAGGAAAATGTTTTTTTTAATCCCTCCTCCTTCATGTCCTTTATTTCCAAAATTCCCAATTTGTGGTTTTCTATCAATTTCAATATGAATATACATTTAGTATGTTATGAACATTTAAGTAAGGAGCCTGTAATTCAGTGGTTGTCGTTTGTTTATGTGTTACATATTTGTTTTTCGTTCATTTTTTGCACATAAATAAGGCCGCTAGTTTTCTCGTTTGAATTGTTTTACATTGTCATTTCAGTGCCTTTTAAAGCTGAGTATGTGGTATGGTATTTGCTCGTTGTTGAAGGCCGCTAGTTTTCTCGTTTGAATTGTTTTACATTGTCATTCCGGTGCCTTTTAAAGCTGAGTATGCGGTATGGTATTTGCTCGTTGTTGAAGGCCGTACGATGACCTATAGTTGTTAATTTCTGTGTCATTTTGTTCTCTTGTGGAGAGTTGTCAACATGGCAATCATACCAGATCTTCTTTTTTTTGTAATCAATGAATTTTGTAAAAGATTTAATGACTGGAGAATTTCAGAAAAGGTATCAAAAGTGCACATGAATAATTTTAGCGCTTATCTGTATCTATCATATAAATAAAGTGTATTTACTTTCAATTCTAAGTTTTCTAATCGATCCATGGTGGTCATTGATATAGTATACAGACCCTCTCTATTTAATAAACTCTGTGACCACCGTGGATAGTAAACTTGAAAATGATAGCAGATAGAATTCTGAAAATACACATTATTCGTAGTATATGTATGTTCAAAGTATACAGAAAAACGCAAAGCGGAAGTATAATCTGACTTAAAATTTTGTCCAATGACGGGACAATATCCGGATGCCCTTTTTCTTGTTTTTCTCCCAAAATAACTCAATCTGAATAATCATATGAATGGATGACAAATGCAACTATGCACTGTACCTATAGGACACAGAGGCGTGTTAATTAATATATTGTGGAAAGAAGAGAAGCGACACCCAAAATGAGGTCTTCTTGTTTAATAGTATAGATATCAATCAATTTAATCAAAATCAATCATATTATGTACTTTGTTTAACCTATTTTTAATTTACTTTACATTATGTCTGAAAATTATATTGTAATTATTCTGCTCATTTTGGGTGCCGTGATTGGCAAATAAAATATTTGTTTGTTTGTTTGTTTGTTTGTTTGTTTGATATATTAAACAATTTAACAAAGTTTCATGAGACCTGCTGAATTCATTTTTGAGTTATTGTTAGAAAAAGGGAAAAATCACCCTTTTTTTAATGAATAAAACGCTGCAACTCGGAAATGTAAAATATGAAATTTATGAAAATCAAAAGGGACCCCATGTCAATAGATATAAACAATTCACTAAAATTTTTTGGAAATTGGTGAAAGCATTTTTGAGTTATTGTCTGAAAACTGGAAAATCCCCCATTATTAAATGAATAAAAAAACCCTCATAAATCGGAAACGTAAAACTAAAATTTACAAAAAAAGAAAAGGAGCTCACTTTATCACTTTAATACATGTAGATATAAACAATTCACCAAAGTTTTATGCAAATTGGTTTGTGAGTTAATGTCAGACATGTTGATGAGGGACAGACCGACAGACAACAGTATACCATTATACATCCCATAATTGCCCAGGCGTATAAAAATCAAAATCGCTTTCCAAGATGTCATAATTATTGGTACTAACCTTTACCCCTCTTCTTATTTTAGGCCTCTGGACCCCCCTTTTTAAATCCTTGATCCACTTCCAATAAAACGTACCCTGTACATAGTTTTAACAAAGTTGAATAGTACAATACAGAAGAAAATGAAGTTACTTTAATGCTGAATTATAAAGCAGCGAGTGTGAGAAAAGTAAAATGAAGTGTCATAGGATAAATTTGACGATTGCTAGCGATGCCATGGTACAAAAGAACGGTTGTTTACATTGTCGTCTAATCTTTTAAATATTAATTAAGAGTAAAAAATAGTTTGAAATCGGTTAGTGCCCTATAAGAAACCATTGGCTAGTTTTATGCATTACTGCAGTCTTGTCAGCTTATAAATAGCTGAAGATGAAAATCATAAAGGTAAACAAAAGGAATAAAATGATGTCAGAAGTTTGTCGTACATACACAAAATCGTTTGCCAACATCATTTGATGCACACTAATGTGTAGAAAACTATGTTTGAAACGTTTTATCAACTTTTCGTTGTTCTTGAAAACTTTTCTCACCTACATTTATTTTCTCAGATTCATCCGCCATTTTGTTTTCTAATTTCTGACAGCAAATTGTAACCTATAGTTCATTTCATAAAAGATCAAAAGAAAAATAGCAGCAAAATTCTCCAAATAGAAAACTTGGAAGAGCATTTTAAACTAACATTTCATGTCCCAATTCCAAACTGATGTTTTCGTGCAGAATGGAGAGAAAAGCAAATTTACAGCGAATTATTTATAAATATATCATTGTAGATTAATTAATGGTGACTTTGTTGTCAAAAATTGATGACATTGTGTACTTATTAATATTTAAGATCTATATATATCATTACTTTGTACTAAAACTATTACACAAGAGACATACGACAATTTTGCATAGGCGGATAAAAGAAAAAAAGGGGGGGGGGGGGTTAACTCAAATTGCAGCTACTGTAACACTATGATTCTTTGAATTTATTTATAGCTTTCCTTGAATTTTGTCTGTACTAATATGTTCATCTTTTTTTAATCTTGACGTGAATTGTTATTCGCATATATCCAGCCTTCAAGTTGACTTTGGTGAAGGTTCAGATATATGCATGTGCCATGAATAATTTAAACTCACAAGTTTTTAAAAGCTTTGCTTCCCTTTTCATGATAAGGCATACTGACTTGGCTTGTATTCCGGCATATTTTAACAAATTTGAACTCTATGCTAAAAAATTTATATGCAATTAGGTTTTACTCTATCCGTCGTCAACTACAATTTATGTTGTTAGCATTTTTGTCAGCGATGATTTCATAATTTGAATGATTTGTTAGGATTGTAAACCAATTTTAAGTCTGTTTGGGTTGCTCACATACTTTTTTTAATATGACCGAACTAAAAATAATCAACTGTCATACAAGTGCCGGGAGGTTATGCTAGCTATAAAACCATGCTAGTTTAACCCATCATTTATATTTCGAAAAATGCCCCCAGGAATAAGACGGTCGTTTTCTACTCTTTCCGTTGATTGAGATAGTCGAGCATTTAGTTTTGTCAAGTCAAGTTTATGGACTTCCTTCTTGTCAATTTTACTTTGGAGTTCAGTACTTTTTGTAAATACTTTGCTTTAGTCCCATGTTTTACCCGACATATTATGCTAAACAATGATTTTATATGTATCATTTACGAGGATTTTGAGGCACACTAGTTCACAATTGTTTCATTAGAGACATTAGACCTACATATATCGATATAAATGGTTCCATAGTGTTGAAATAGTTGCAAAATGAGACCAAAGCTTAAGGTGAGCTTAGACGGGGTTGTCTGCTGCCAGTATGTCGTCAAGTTTTTTTTTATTTTCATGCTCGAGTCAAACGTACGATTTATGTATTTGGCTGCAAAAAGATTTTTTGTATAGCCTTTTTAAAGATCTCAACGAGCATAACACAGTGACACGTGTCGTTATCGTTGTATCACGCCACGGCCAAGAAAAAAATGTGTTTAAGAAAGTAAAGTCAGTCAACTGAGTTTTAAAACCTCACCACGATCTGAATTGTTAGATCGCGGTAATCGTGGTCTAGTGTGACTGGGGCATAATAAATCTGCAAAGTTGCCGCGGGAAGCAGATTCTCTTTCTTTCCTCGCCGGGATTCGAACCCATGCTAATGGGAGATTGAGACAATACCGACATATATTTATTTAATCTACTTTATAGGTAAACGGTTACACATTTTATTGACTCTCAGATTTAATCTTTAATTGCCATTTTGAAATTATTTTGTATATTTGTTAGGAACATGGTATATTGTTCCTTCCTTCCGTAAGTTTTGACTATCCTTTGTAGAATTTGAAACCACTCCCCACGATTTTCTGTAACCACACGAACTTCAAGGTAAAGTGTTACTATTGCAAGTAAAGCAATGAATAGTTAATGATGGAATATTTGCAACAAGAAGCACATCTGCTATAACGCTTCATCTCCCGTCATTTAACATCTACACTGAGCAATCAATAAAAGCTTCTCAAGAAATGCATATATTTAATAGCTCAAACATTCGCACGTATCATATTCATCAATACATGTTAACTTCATTTTCATATACAGCGTGTCGATTTCCGTTGGAATACCATTATGATGTGCCTTCGGTATTTTCTTATTGCTATCCTTTTTTGTTTTGTTTTACAATATACATGCATGCAGAATCTGCATTGATATCAAATCTAACACCTATTTACGAATTTTTGAAGTTTTGGGTTATGCTTTAAACAAAGAATAATACCTCTTCTATCAGAACTATGTTCTAGTGTCATTAGCTTAAATCACTTTTCAAATTCTCTATTATGTCTTGATTTATATTTAGTGACCAGGAATCTTTTATTTATCTTACTTATTGTACGGTATGGGGTTCTGGTTTGTTGAAGGCCGTATATACTTGGTGCTGTTTTATCTGTGTTAATCAATCTTTGTTAAATGGACACATTTATAAACTAGAAACCATATAAGGGGGATATTGCTAAGTTTGGTGGCTTCAGAGGAGAACAATTTTGAAAAAAAGTTAACGACGACGGATGCCAAGCGATTACAAAAGATATATCTATCTTTTTCTAGGGTGAGCTCTAATGTCACAAGATAAATTATTTTTTGAAATAACTTGAATATGATTTTATAAAAGTACAATAAATTCTACAACGCATAACATGTAGATTTTCGTAAAACTATAAAAAGTCTAATGGAAGCAACCACAAATTAAGTCCCAAATGCCATTTCCAAACAGATGAACATATTCTTTGCCTTTGATTAAGTAACAGTACGTTTACAATCAACTGCATGCATGTTTAAAAAAGTACACTTGTCATTTTTGGGGGATTTTCTCGCTTCGTTGAAGACCCATTGGTGGCCTTCGGCTGCTATCTGTCCTTTGGTCGGGTTGTCCTCTTTGACATATGGGAAATATTTCCATTATCAATTTTACTTAATTGTATCCAAATTATAAATGCCGAGAGGTGGCTTTAAACTGCAGTTTCTATGTTTCGTTATATTTAATACAAATGTACAATTAATATAAAAACTATCAAGAATGACATTATTCGACCAAAATTCTGTAGGAAGTGACGTTATGAAATGTCCTTCATAAACACATACTCTAATGTTGGTTATGCTTTTCGAAAAAAATAATTAACGAACATATTTATAAAATATACAATATTTCATCAAACGTTTCCGCTACGATTGCAATGCACTAGCAAAACACTGATTCGACCAATATCTTTATCCTTGTGGACCTGCATCCTTGTCCAAAGTTTTATTTGAAAATGTCCTGTGTTTCCTTAATAATGCACATCTTAGTTCACCATCTCCTTTTAGCACAAGTGAGCTAATGCCTTTATCCAGCAGCGGTCGTCGTAAAAGTTTTCAAAGATTCGAGATCGATCATGCTTACATTCATATAGAACTTATTGTACTCTTTTCAACAATGTTTGCCTTTTAGCTAGTTGATCTTTTAAAACTATACACAGAGATGTGAAAAAGCCGAAACTAAGAAAAGTTTGTATTAAAATTAAAAAACAATTACTATGAAAGATGGGGTCTTTGGGTAACTACTACGGTTCTGGCATTTACCCCAAAAAGGAATTAGTTGATTATTTCTGTTAATGCGATAATTGTAGATCTTTTCTAGTTTAACATTTTGCTAGACATTATTTTCAATAAAAAGTCGACCACTTTTGCTGTGCATAGTTTCTCTCAATCTAATTAATTAAGTTTCTCTTTGTTTATATATATATGATCGACTTTTTATTAAAAGTAATGTCCAGCAAAATGTTTAACTAGAAAAGATCTACAATTATCGCATTAACAAAAACCATCAACTAATTCTTTTATGGGGTTAATGTCAACGAAACGTAACATACAACCTTATTTCAACTTTAGTAATCTATATCAACAATCGTATGTCATGGTAAAGACGCGGATTTATGGTCTTTTCCCCCCTTTCTGTATACTGAGTGGATTTGTCAAGAGAACGCACGATCATATGTTTTCTGATTTTGCATATATTAGGGAGAATCTCTACAGCACCTTCGTATAACGCGATACCATTAAAAAAATGTTGATACCTAAACAATAACACGTAATTCAGTTAGTGGAAAAAAGGTCGACTTGCCTTTATTCTTGCCACAAAATCCGAGACAAAAAAATAATAATAAAAAAAAAAAAATACCACAAGCAAAAGAACACTGCCTTGTATTTCAGTGGTATAAGACTTAGTACACATGTATTAAAATTCCAATATGCTTTAACAACTCATTTGACCCGACTGAGTAAAAGTTTAACAGTTTAACCACACCTCACGACTCGCGGTCAATTGTTTATATTTATACACTATCGAAATTGATTTCTGTTTTACTTTTTACTCGTCCCAATTGTACATGAAAGACCATGAAATATTTCCCCCTGAACATTGAGCGAACGATAAATATATTCATTTATATATTCAATAAAGATAAACAA
This sequence comes from Mytilus galloprovincialis, assembly GCF_965363235.1. NCBI lineage: Eukaryota > Metazoa > Mollusca > Bivalvia > Mytilida > Mytilidae > Mytilus > Mytilus galloprovincialis. Next base: position 71,694,297 of record NC_134845.1, on the reverse strand, counting down.
TTAATTGATTGATATCATTTTACTTTGGAGAACTATTTTAGAAATAAATATTCCAATACAAAAATGTTTTTTTTTGTCTCATAGAAGCTGTCCCTTTCCATGATCTTTGTGGGTTGTACTAATTTAAAACTTCAATATGATCTATTTATAAATTAATAAAGGTGAATATTCATAAGGGTTATTTAAACACAGCACGTTTACACATGGTAGTTGTTGCCATGGACGAAAGAAAGAAAAACAGGAAGTAAATTTAACCAAGTTTGAAACGGTAAGTAAATGATTATAATAAGAAATGTTCTCCACTTAGTTTCATTGATCACATTTATATCTATTAATTATTTTATGCATGTAAACGTTGTGGATAAGTCGACCACCATCACAGGCACTTGTTTCTATCCATTGGAAGACCCACTATCAACGTATATTTACGAGTAACTATACGTTGATAGTGGGTCTTCCAATGGCTAGAAATAAGTGCCTGTGACCACCATGTATGAATAGTTGAACACCCCTTTGATCTGAAAAAGATCACATATATACAAAACATGCACAATCAATAGTCTTTTTTACCCTTTTTATATCGATATACTGGCATTATTTTCTATTGCACATTCGTTGAAAAAAGATCGTGCATTTAACTTTCGCAATTTTACTATTGTTATTTCAATGTTATGAGAACGATATAATTCATAACTTACCCAATTAAATATGAAGACAATATGAAAGGGGCCCAATAAGCAATTAAAGAGTACATCCATCAGCATTGAAATAAAAAAACTTCAAGTAAATACAAGGTGTTGTAGACATACAATTTGCTATCTATTTTGCCTATATTAGCAAATGTAAAAAACTTGTTTCTAGAAATGATAAATGACTTTGAGTCTGTTTTCCTTTTCTTATATTAGTAATCAAAAGAGCGTTGGACTCGGAATTTTGTTTTCCTTTTGAATATGTTAACTTGTCATTTAGCCTGTATTGTCATTTTACGTATATTGCACTTTTCTTAGAAGACATTTTACTGGTTTAATCTCGTGTAAAAGACTGGAGTAAAGTAGGTAGAAATGGAGGAAAGGGGTGGTGATGGGGCTTGGGCTGGGGCTGTTACAAGTAAATTTGTGATTGATGATGAAGTTTTTAGGGAACATCAATCGTATAATTGAAAAGCAAACGAAAAAAAAAGATGTTGGAGCAGGCTTACTACGGGCATTAATTCTGTTGAAAGATTCTACTGGAATGTAAATTCCAATGGATTATTTTATGTAACAAAGGAATACATCAAACATAGTTGGCTGAAACATTATAAACGATTATTCTGTTCATATTTAAGAGTAGGGATTCCCCATGGTTACTGTACCATGTAAATCCCCATTTTATACTATCGCCACAACTTGCTGAAAAATAGTTGAAAATGGAGTTAATTCTTTGCATCTAACTTCTGAAACTTGTTGTTAAAAAGATGTTTTTTTTTTTAAAGAATATGGACAAAACAATTGTTTGTTTATTGTACGGCAAATTGCAGGACGTGGTACGGCGAATTGAAAATAACAATAACTTTTGTCTGTACGGTGTCTTGCACTATATTCTTTTAAAAAACATCTTTTTGACAAAAAAAATCAGTGAATTATATGCCACACTATATAAAACTAAAAACGTGTCTGGAAAAATAATGAAAAACAGTTCACTATCTTCACAATGGGGCGACACAGGATGATTGCCCTCGAAATTTTTCGGTACTAAGTGGCAAGTTTTGGAATATAACACAAAATTTTGTCTTAATTTTGTACTTATCGGCCTAATAATTTAAAGAATTATATATCAGAAAATCATTTCTTAATCGGCACTCTCATCAAATGAGTGGAAATGCTTTAAATTGAATGAATTAACTTGCTTACTTTTTTTTCTATTTCTCTCCGCTTTGTTAGTACCCAATATCCGGTGACGATGATACACAGTGACCATATCATGAGTATAATTGATAATCACACTACCCATTATTATGTATGAGTTGCATATGCAAGGTTTTGAAAAAAGAGAGGGGATGAGGCACTGTCATGACAACGGGAGTGTATGCATTAACCATATATGTAGATCTATGCAAGGGGCATTGCTTCTGTGTCCCCCTTAATCCGCTCTTGACTATTAACATCATGCACAGTAAAACGGGTCCTCGTACTTAAAAGTAGTTGTAATAGTACATCATACAAATCAAATCAAATATATTTTATTGTCAATTAAAGACGCCCATTACAGGCAGAATAATCACAAGTTAAATTTGGTACAATGATTACAAAATGATTACAATTATTTGAGTACAATTAAATCAATGATTACAACGAAGAGAAAAGAAAGACACACTAATGTACAGAATGCAATCTTCTTATACATTTTATTTTCATTGTCTAACCGTACAACCACGTAAGAAATTGAACAAACAAAGCTATATATTCATATTTCAAGTCTAACATTGTTTGGCTAATTTTCAAACAAAGTTTCTATAATTTACAATTGTTTGGAGATAGTATATCATCTGTTCAAGTACAGCTGCTAATTCCGGTAGGTCATTTGAAGAAATAATTCGTCGACATACATAATAATTCTGAATCTTCTTTTTTTCTTTCCAGACTAAATTAGAGACTTTTACGCAATATGAAAACCATATACTAGTAGTATAACTAAATTAAATATGTCGAGCAAAGGAAAAACTAAGCCAGGAGCTTCTACTAAGAAAGCAGTTAATAGTACATCAAAGTATGTTTTCCATATATTATCTTTAAAATTATATCATGTGCATTTGAACTATGTTGGTCTTGAAAGTGGTATCATGTCATTGTATATTTATACAAGAATAAACGGCATGACACATTGAATAAATACTGCACTAACATACGACGAGAAAATTTAACTATCTCGAGTGGAGAAATATCGTATTCCCCTCGATGCATTTGTAGGCTCTACATTGATGATATCGATTTTGTGGTAAATGACACGTTTTTACGGAAGAACGTCATCAGATATATGCGTGTGGCCAAACATTTTTGAAGCTAATAAAGAAGAAGTTATGCTGACATCCACGTCCTTTTTTGCAAATGACACGTTTTTATGGAAGAACGTCACCAGGTATACTTGTGGCTTCCTCCTATTACTCATCGACAATCATACCATATATCCTTAATTTTCATATTGGGACATCCACATGAAAAAGATCTCAACAGAATGTGTAAAGAAGAGGCATTTATTTGAAATCCTTAAGTTCGCCTTCACCACTGAACCAGAAGTTTACCATACGCTACAACAGGAAGTGCAATTGTGTCTTCTCAAGGTTTCATGTCCGCATTATTTAGCTTATCCATGGTCATCAAGATTTTCTTTAAAGTTTTTTTTTTTTATAATTATGTGAACTGATATTATTCTTTTTTAAAAGAATGATATAGTAATATAAGTCGCTTTGTTTGAGATGGGTTGTAGATGTGCTTATCATGCTCGGTTATTTAAATTGATAATCGTCTGTGACTTCATATTTATTTAATGGTTGATTTATTTGAAATAACAGCGAATAGATGCGTAGGCGCTGGTATTTTATTCGTAAAATTTACGCAATTTTGCTAATTTCAAATTTTAAGAGGAAGACATATGGACTTATATCATTATCCTTTCTTTTATTATTTCAGTAAAAAAAGTAATGGTCAGCCCGTTCCGGTAAAGTCAGCAAAAAGAAGTCCAACAAATTTTGACAACAGGTAATGAGCTATTTAAATCATTTTGGTGCGAGAGGCTATAGATGAATTTAATTTCCCCCTAAAGTTTCATTACAAATGAGAATTTGATATCGCCATATAACATGCAGTTACTAAATTGCAAAACAATAATGAACGAGCATTTGTTGTACGCTTCAAAATGTAAAAATTAAAAATAGAATAATATTTTCAGGTGAAACGTGTTAATCGCTTTAATTGCTGAAAGACACCAATGACCTTACGATTAGCCAATGGAAATGTCGCAATAGTGTTTCATTAAATTGCTTGTTGGTCCAATTAAATTAACCATTTTTGTATCACTTATTCGTATAACACTCAGAATAAGAGAAATATCTCGTCATGCGATAAATAGAAACCAGGCCACATATCTTCGCACGAATATCAGCCCATATCATGAATCCCCTGTAAATCTAAAAAAACTATCATAGTAAACTGAAGTGTCTTGACTTCAACATTAATTACCATTCGGATTTTTTTTCACAGGGAAAACTATGCATTCGTTGATCCGTATAGTTTGTTAACCATTATCAACGTTGATCATTACTCCTAGACTAAATGGCTGGGTTTACACCACTAACTTACTCTTGATGACAGACAAACTTGTGCAACTGGAAAAGCTTTTTAGGCCCGGCAGCAATCATACTTCCACACCATATCTCTATATTTGTAGAACATTTAGTAAAGGTTTTCAACAAATAATATTATTGACATACCTGCTTGTTTTGTCTTATATATTTTGAATGCTTCAGTCCTTATTTTTAGAATTTAGGTTTGAACATTATTAGATTGCTGTTATAATTCACACTTTTTAACTAAATTGCGAAGTGGTACACTAAAACTGAACATTGAAACAGGAAGATATACTGGCATGGCTAGAGAATTACGTTTTGAAATGTTGTAATATGCAGTGTGTTGAAAACGAATACCACTTTTTATTAGTATGCCCTGCCTATAGATCAATTAGGCCTATATATTTGCCAAAATTCTATTGTTCTTGGCCAAACCTTACTAATTAAAGTATCTATTTAAATTAAATATAAAAAAGGAAGATGTGGTATGATTGCCAATGAGACAACTGTCCACAAGAGACCAAAATGACACAGACATTAACAACTAAAGTCTGTTTTACATATTAAAAAAATGTGTAACTACATAAAATCTGCGTGGTCAATCAGATCACATATTGTTACTTAATGTTATTTACTTTCTTATAATGATTTATATGTATTGATCTCTGATGTTTATCATTTGTCACGTTGTAAATATGTTTTTCGTTGCTATAACATATATATATGCTTTTTGCAATAAAGTATTCATTGATTCATACTGAATAAAAGTTGTAATGCACATAAGGAGGAGCTGAACAGCTATAAAATGTTCGTTACAGACAAAAATTGCAAGCTCATTGAAATTGAACAGTTATGAATATATATTCATGTCGATATAGTGTACTTTCATTAAAAAGGACTTTTTTTCCAGAAATGAAAATCTTGAAAGTGATACGTCTTTTTTATTCACTGGAACATCGTAAGTATAAATATGAATTAAATATTAATCTTAATTTTCTCAAGAAATGACGTATACATTTTTTTGGCAAATCAGTTGGAAAACTGTACAAAATAATTAGAACATCTGCAATTGAAAAAAAACGTACTTGAGTTTAAGGTAGTACCAAACACCTTGACTAGAATTAATTTGGCTCGTTCAATTTTCGTGAAATTTGACAAAATATTCACTTTGGTCCTTTAACAAAAGTGTGAAAAAAACCCTTGAACACACAAAAATTCCATGGCGGAAAAAATAGCAGTTTGATAAACGTTAAATTTGATCATTGAGAATCTTATTATTTCCTAAGATTAGAACGTGATTAAAACGTTCATTTTGAGTTATCTCCCTGTAGTGATAGTACCACATTAAACCACTGTTGTCATGGCGCAGTCAGTTTCTTTTCGACATAGAACCACTAATATTGGACAGCTGAAGGTAGCATAACTGATTCTTACAGGTAAATGATAGTCCAATCACTGAAAATAACTATCAATTCCGCCAATTGTTTTATAATGTTAAAAAAAAGGATTTGCGTAATATATATATATAAAAAATTACAGGTCTAGGCCATCAACTTTAAAGTTGATAGACTTATTGTCTGGTGAAAACACAAAAAAGCTTTGTAACTTAGGAAAATATATACATTTCTCTTTTAAATTAAGAAACATTTTTTGTTGAATTTGAAGGTAGACTTTTTTTTTTAAATTGTCGGCATTCCTATGGGAATGATCTGAGCGCCTCTCCTTGTCGACCTCTTCTTATTTTCATATGAATCGCAGTTCCTTCAGACACTTGTCAAAAACAAGAAGACAAAAGAAGCCAGATTATTTAATTTCACTTTCAGATATATTGATGATGTTCTTTCTATTAACGATTCGAACTTTTCTGATTGGGTTCCATTAATATATCCCCAGAGCTAGAAGTTAAAGAAACAACAAACACCAATTCCTCCGCCTCATTTTTAGACTTATAACTTGAATTTGACATACACAGGCTTCTCAGTGCCAGAATCTATGACAAACGAGACGATTTTAATTTTGCAATCATCAATTCCCCCACCTTAGTAGCAATATACCAACTTCACCTACATATGGGATATACATTTCCCAACTTATTCGACATTAAAGAGCTTACAGCTCCTACTCAGACTTTGTAAAACGTCTCCAGTGTCTGAGCAGAAAGTTTGTGAACCAGGGGTATGCCAAAGAACGTCTCGTACTTTTTCTAAGAAAGTTCATTGGAAGGTACCGAGACCTTGTTAATAGATATTCCGTATCAACTTCACAAATAATACATGATAGTCTTGGTGTATAAATAACGTGTTATATTGTTCTTTTATTTATCTATGTTCTATTATTAATATTACTTTTACTGTTTGGTCTGTTTTTTTTGATATCCATTTGACGTGGCTCGGTACTTATGCATCCCATCAATGTGTTATTTGTATTATCTTTAATTTTTGCGGGTGTGTTTTGTACGTGTGACTATTTGTGTTTCTTTGGTACATATGACGTGACTCTGTACTTTTAAACATCCTGGCATTATGTCATTGTTCTATTATAATTTTGAAAATATTTTTAACGACACAATTATTTTATATCCCTACATATGTGACGTTTACATTCTGACGCATAACACGCGATTCTACACCAGAGTTGATGTGAATCTAGCCATTTAGTCACAGGACTTCAAATATTTCAATCCTTTATGGATTGATTTGAAATACAAAAATAAGTAAGCAATGAACGTGGTTGTTAAATTTGATATATGTTTTTTTTGTGCTTCTTTGTTTAATATTTTTGTTTTGTTCTGATTGAGATTGTGACACAGTTATGACTGCTGTACCCTTATTTTGACAATTTTACCCATTATGTATGTTTTGTTCATGCATGGTTGTACATATAATGAAATTTAATGCGACTGTCATACATGTGAGAGGTTTAGCGCTCTAAAACCAGGTTCAATCCACCAGGTTGTGAAGTAATACATTTTGGGGGGGGGGGGGTGCTTTTCATCGATTTTTTCTTTTGTTTCATTTTCTTGAATTTTGATGTGGTGTATCTTGTTGCGTTGTTCTGCATGAGTGATTTTCGTAGTCTCTTTTCGTGTATGATGGAAAGAAAACTAAAAAGAAACCTAATGGGACAATGATGAATGGACAACAACCGATAAGGAAACCCAGGAACTAGAATATACTCTTTATTTTTATGTAGAAAATAATTAAATTGACATAATCACTCACTAAACAAACCTTTCTCACCCGATTACAATACTGAAGTACGCTGATTTGGTATTAATGTCGGAAAGCAAATATGCATCTCCTAGAATTTAAAACTAATAAATAAGAATTGATTTGAAACAAGTGGCGGAAAATTACAATTACTGGGTCGATGCCACTGCTGGTGGAGATCTATTTTCCCGAGGGTATCACTAGCCCAGTAGTCAGAACTTTTTGTGCTGACATGAATTATCATTGATAATGTTATATTTATAAATTAACTGTTTACAAAATTTAGAATTTTTTGAAATAACAAGGCTTTTCTACCGCAGGCATAGATTACCTTAGCTGTATTTTGCAACACTTTTAGAACTTTTGGATTTCAATGCTCTTCAACTTTGTACTTTTTTTTTTTTTTTTTTTTTTTTTTAAACTTTTTTGAATTCGAGCGTCACTGATGAGTCTTTTGTAGACGAAACGCGCGTCTGGCGTATATACAAAATTTAGTCCTGGTATCTATGGTGAGTTTATTTAGTACATGGATATACGATTTGTACAGTTTCCTTACCAAGATAGTCGTAGTCATGTCCTAGGCCTTTCAAAATTAAAATTTCCACACTCAGTCTGCTTTAAATATCATACCGCTTAATTCTTCTCTGAAAAATCAGTCCTCGAGTAGCCGTTATTTTTTCTTCTTTCATTTTTACAATGGAAAATAGTGTCACTCATTCAGTTTGATGTTTTACTATTATTTAAAATATTAAAAGATAGGCAAAAGTTACCACAGAGACATTGAAACTCACAAGTCGAAAATAAACTGACAACGCCATGACTAAAAACACCAAAAAAGAACAAAAGACTAAAAAACAAATAGACAAACAGTAGTACAGAAAACACAACATATAAACTAAAGGTAATGACAGCACAAAGTTGCAACTGCAATATTTACGAAAAGCATTGATGATATTACAATAATCCAGCCGGTAACACATTATGTTGGAGCATACTATATTGTTAAAGCATCTTAGAGAGAATGCATAGCGCAAATGTATAAACGTCTGCTGTTGTCAATTCATCAGGTATTCAGCTGGTATTAAAGATGGTTGTAAAATTAATGAATAATGATAAAATATTTAGCTGCTAATTCATTTTTTTTTTAGACATTCTATGGCTTATTTCTCTTGGCCTTCATACTTTTGATGTATTGAGTCCATATTCTATTTTTTTTCTCGCCCCACTTAATTTTTTATGTCTTTTCATTTTGGATTTAAGTTTAAATAACGGTTTATTAAGTGGTACATATTTAGTTGATGTCTTCTTAGTTGATGTTATAATATAAATTGAATTGTTCTTTCAGTGTTTCTTCTCTGTCATGTTCGTTTTCTGCTGGTTTTAGTCTTTAGTGGTGGTATACTTTGAGAGTTCCTTTTTTAATCTAACCTGGCCCTACCAAGTGAGCTTTTCACGTCTCTTGAGTCTGTCGTCCGTTTTCGTCTTTGTTAACTTTTCCAAAAATTTTTTCTCTGAAACTACTGGGCCAAATGCTACCAAGCGGATGTCTGAAAGGAAGTCGTTTGACAGTTTTAGTTAAACTCGGCAACAATTATCATTGGTGTATCTAGTTTAAAAAGTGGACTGAATAACCTTGCTTTCCAGCAAAGATAACCAACATGGCTGAAATTAAAACATAGGAATGAAATACAAGTGCTGTCTATTGAAAACCTTTATGAATAGCGAAAACCTGATGCAAAAAGCATGTTTAAAAAGTTGAGCTTTACTCTCATGTCCATTCACGTAAAAACGGTTAAATGATTTCTAATAGGAGTTTTCGCCTTTATATGACACATTACCACTTGTTTGCCGATAGTAAAAACTATTAATTGCAAAAGTTACCAGCAACACAAGATTTACAAGGTCTGAGGTCAAAATGCCCGGCGAAATCATTAGTCGACTCGTTATTAGAGTCTTCGCTCTTCATAATTTTACCAATCTTTGGTGTCGTTGATGTTGTTACCAAATATCTTGAAAACTATAACCGATAGCTAGAAACTATTGAAACAAAAATGGTCAGCAAGGCAAGATCTACAAACAAGTTAATATTTCCGTTATAGTAAGTAGACTTTTTAAAGTAATGATTGACCTTACAGGACGGACGACTTTTCGTCCTCTCTTGTGTTTTGGGTAACAATTAAGGAGATGAGAGATTTTTATCATGAATTATTCAAGTCTATTATGTTGGAGAGTTCCTATTGTTTAAGAAGCACATAGACCTAGATGAATAGCACGTGCTCTTTCTAGCATCTTGTTTCTTTTTAGCTATCAATGTTATGTATTTCCAAAACTGTTTGCTATTTTCTGTGATATCTAGCTCCTATTCTACCGTCAACTTAATTGTTGTGTGATTTCATTTATACTTCAGTCGTTATTTATTTTCGTAATTATTTCCATTCTCCCCCTTATATTCCGTCCATATACATATTTCTTTCCGTTTCCGTTTCCGCCGTTTAGCAACACCCCGAAAGTACTCGTTTAGAACGCAGAAATCAAAAAGTGTATTTAGTACCATATTTAAATTTTCTATTACTTTAAACATAGTTCTTTTTCGAAAAAAAACCCGGTACACCGACTATGCTGCAAAACGAATCTTTTAATCAGCCCTAAAAGATTCAAAATACGAAAAGATGTTGCAAAGATACATTTTCCTGCTGATAAAAGAGGGGTGATTAATAGAACGGTGACATAGAGTTGCTTACATCCACGTCATTTGATAATAAAAGAATTTTGGAAGTTGTCTTAATTTTTGACAATCATACCACATTAAAGAAAACCTCACTAGAATGATATCAAAAATATCAGTACTTTATAGTATTCTCTTTAAAACACTAAAATTAAGATATGTTGAAAAGCTTAAACATGACAGATTTGTTTTGATGACAGTAATTTTCATTTATAATTCATTTGTTTCCAGACCTGAGATATTAGAAGATCAGTGGTTAACCAGAATTCATGAATTGGTGCAAAAGTAAGATTAAAAATGAAACATAAATTGCTATATGTTTGTTGATTAAGTATAACTCAAAGACGTGATTTTGGTTCTGCTAAGCTGACACCAAGTATGAAGATAAGCATATAGCAGCAAGTCGTTTTGAAAGGAAGGACAATTTTTCTGTCATCGATTATTTGTTAACTGACACTAGTATGTTATGGTATAGGAGGAGATTAAAAATGTAAAGCCTTTATTTGACCCTAAGCATTTTACGTAAATTTCATTTATAAATTATTTAGATACATTAGCGATCATAAAGAGATCGAATTGACATATTTGACCTGAAATTGACATTTTATGCACATTTTTTTGTAAAAAATAAATATTAACCAAGAATTCAAACAAAAAAGAACATCTACATCTAGAAAAAAATATCAACAAATATCAAAAAGTTTTGCCAAAGATTACTTTGACCACATATACCTGTTGATAGAAAAACCTCAGCGTTTCTGATAATTGAATTTTGTTGAAAGTTAAATTTACAGAAATTTACTGTCTCAATGATAAATCATATCACCACAGAAATGCTGACTACTGGGCTAGTGATACCCTCGGTTCGAAACACCACAGCCAGTGGCATAGCAATATTGATTCTAAAACTAATTTGATACGTTATTTTGTATTCATAAGACTCATCATTTGCATTACGGAAGTATAAAATGAATCAGACATTTGTTTGATGAGACTGTTCATCAGCAGCGGATCCGACACAAGTATACAAGTATTTTATGTGTCGAAAACGCTGCTGACGAACAGTCTCCAACTTTACAATTTTCCAATAGCCAGTGCTTCGATAATGACAGGGTTCAAATGGTAAATCTTGTCATACATTACCAATATTTATTTTAATTTTCAATGGTAGTTTTATCAAGGCGTTTCTCTTTCCGGTAGGGTTGACAAAAAACTTTTTGTTCCAGTTCAATTATTCCTATTGGGGCTCTCACTCCCAACGATGAACAATTTCCCTCAATTTAGCGGCTTTGGGTGAGGGGGCTTATTTACAATAGCGGGTGTAATATGGATAAAAACTGGTAGCATTTATATCAGACTACTTTTACAAATTGTGACTTGAATGGAGCGTTGATTCGTTTGCAATGATACCACATATTCTTATATCTATAAATGGTTAATGCAAAATACGTTGCTCCGGATAATCTGAGCACATGTCTTGATTTACAGTCGTACATTTTCATTTTCAATATCGCCATAAAATTGAATAACACAGTTAAACTATCAAATAATTGCATTATTTTTAATCCACAGGAAAAAAAAGCTACCAGAAGAAAGAAAATTTTCAGAGTAAGCTTTTAATCTGTTATTCTGCTTTGAATATTAAATTATGAATTGTCCATTCAAACTTTATTTTGATGCCATTCGTGTTGCTTAGTAATTAGTATTTGTGTAGTGTTAGTGGACTTTCTATTTGTTTGTCTCAGTTTGGTCCTGATGCTGCATGTGATTTTTCAAGTAATCGTTTTAAATTGTTCCAATTTGCATTTTGTTCCAGAAAGCTTTTTTTTGCTCTGTAAATAAATCAGGTTTACTGATGATACACATTTCCTGGAGCACTTCTATGAACGATAAGGAAGGAAATATATCTTTCATCAGCAGCCTAATTTTATTTTCATTATTATTTGATCCCTTTTTATGCTTATTCATACTACTATTACAATTGTCGGTAAGTGTGATTGAATGCAATTCCGTTAATCGGGTGAATTAAGTTGAATTTTTCTCAATTTTGACCAAAGCGGCTGATTAAAATATTTCTATTTATTGTACTTTTCAACAGCCTTGTATATATTGCATTTGTATGCTAGTAGGAAATAACCCACAAATTTACAGCACTTTTATGTTGTATTTTTAGGTCTTTACAACAGATATATGACGCCCTGTTAAAGGAATTAAGTGCTCGATGCGGGTAAGTGTGCCCTATCTAAACGCATTTTCCTTTTTAGCCTTTGCGTTGTCAGTTTATTGTCGATCTATGAGTTTGACTGTCCCTCTGGTATCTTTCGCCCCTCCTTTTAATCATCGCAAAAGATACCAGGATTATAATTTGCGGGTGTTGTCTACATTAGACTCTTCAGTTTGGTTCGAATCTCACGGTAAAAAGTAAATTAACAAAAATGCTTATTCATTGTACAGGCATTGTCTTAAGTAGAAAATTTTGGATTAAACATTGCGTCATAGCTAGCTTATCCTTTCACTTGTTCTACAGTCGCATAAAATTTCATTATATTGACACCGACGTCTGGACAAAACTTACAGACATAATAGGTTCAAATGTCAAAAATAGGGGAAGCATAACATTGAATTATAAAAAACAAAAAAAATATGCCAACAAAGAACCACAAAAGGCATAAAGACAAGCACATTAGCAAAAATGAAAGACAAGAATTCATAAATACCGCAATACCACTTTGACGGGAGCCACGTGAAATGGATATTAAAAAAAATAAATTAAACAATAAAAGTATTATTCACAAAGACAAATAGAAAAACACTATAACACGTTATTATGAAAATAAACAACATCAGTACTCACAATCTATACTTCAAGATAATCCTGTAATATTTGTGAAGTTGATACGGAATATTTATCATTAAGGTAGGTATTGGTATCTTCCGTTGAACTTTTTAAGAAATAAGAGGAGACATTCTTTGACATACTCCTTGGTCATCAACTGCCTGCTCAGACACTGGTGGCGTTTTACAAAGTCTGAGTAGCAGCTTTAAGCTCTTGAATACCAAATAAGTTGGCTAAAGGTATATCCCATAGGCAGGCGAAGTTGGTATTTTGCAACTAAGGTGGGGGAAATTGATAATTTCAAAATTAAAATGATCTCGCCATGAAGGACTGATGATTTTCCAAAATCTCGTCCATTTCAAATTATATATTTCGTATGTGTGATTACCCGAGTGCTCATTTATTTCTAATTCTTTTACAAAACACTTGTAGTAGTACGATTTACATACAAAGACAATATTAATTAAAGCTTTGTCCGCAGGAACAATAACAAACCTATCGTGAAGATACATGTATTATAGACATTTCACAGTCGTTTCTGAAAACGGACGTTGGTCGACCAAACACATAGTTTTACAACTCATGAATGCGATGTTTTATCAGAGACATGATTGTTTTGACCCATTCTGACAAAGTGTTTAGTTCAAACAGCCAGATAAGTACGAAGTTAAAGACCATTTGAAAACTTAATTCGGAAACGTTGTACCAAATACGAATAATACTTGAAGAAGTTGGTTTACTAACTCATAATTTTTGGCACTGAAATGTTTTAAATTTAAAACTACAAAAATGGCTAATTCTGTCAGTTGAAGAAGAATATTACTAATTGTGTCATTTAGTGATGTATTTGCGTATCATAAATGATTGTACAGTTCTTTAAGCTATGATTTCTTTGTATGATTTATCAAAATTACCTGCATATGGATCGATCGCCCAATTAAAACGATGTTCCTTTCATTTCCTGCCATTATTTCATTTCTATGTTATATTTTGTGTACTATTGTTTAGTCATGGCTTTGTCATTTTAATTTCACACTTTGAAAATTTGAATATTCCTCTAGTATTTTTCGCATCTCTTTTTTCATAATTTACCAAAACGTAGTATATATATGATTCGTGCTTTGTTCAAATATATATATTAAAAGTGATATGTCATCGAGCTTGTTTTCAAGATACAGGAATGAAAATATGACACACTTTGTATGGAATATAAAGGGAAGGCATCCTTTTGCGAATAAAGAGCAAACAATTTGAAAGACAAGCTTTGCAAATATCAAAAGGCTAATTGGATCATCGTCCGATTTTTCTTGCTAAGTCATACGTTTTATTTTAACTATTTCCGAGTAGCCTCCAAAGGCAGAAGACTCACAATCCACTTTAAATGATGTAAAAACAATTTACAGGGTGAAGTTTGAACCAATTTTTGGAAAAAACACCGAAATACAGTTTGACACTATAGAAAGGTTAGTAGTATATAATATATTTTGGAATAAACTGAAGTTTCTTCTAAAAAGTACAACACGATAAAATAATAAAAAGTAGTCGATACATTATTATTGAAAACCTATTACACAGATTGTCGTTTTATAATGTCTAAGCATGTGTAAAAGTTGTATGAAATATTTTTGAAACTTTTTTTTTCAAATTTCACACCGAACATTTTAAGCAAATGTTCTTACCATGAACTGTATGTCCCATCGACAGTCTTTTTGTCTATGAGACATATATATTCACCATGAACTGCATGCGCCATCGACAGTCTTTTAGTCTATGAGACATATATATTCACCATGAACTGCATTCGCCATCGACAGTCTTTTTGTCTATGAGACATATATATATTCACCATGAACGGCATGCGCCATCGACAGTCTTTTTGTCTATGAGACATATATATTCACCATGAACTGCATGCGCCATCGACAGTCTTTTTGTCTATGAGACATATATATTCACCATGAACTGCAAGCGCCATCGATAGTCTTTTTGTCTATGAGACATATATATTCACCATGAACTGCATGCGCCATCGACAGTCTTTTTGTCTATGAGACATATATATTCACCATGAACTGCATGCGCCATCGACAGTCTTTTTGTCTATGAGACATATATATTCACCATGAACTGCATGCGCCATCGACAGTCTTTCTATCTTTGATGTAGATTTCCACAACATATACTGCATATTCCGTCGAAAGTTTTTCTATCTTTGGTGCAAAGTTTCAATCATCAATCGGGAAAACATTAACTTATTTTTAACTTGTTGTACTCATGGCCACATAGGTCAACAAAAAAGTAATATGAAGAAAATGTACTTTTCCTGCGTTAATCAATTGTAGATTATCGGGGGAAAACCATTTGCTATAACAACTTCGATCACCGTCTCGAATACTTTCCAATTGTATCAAAAAGTAGAATCACAAAAAAACTGAACCTAAAAGAAAATTCAAAACGGAAAGCCTGTTTACTTGTGTAAAAATATTAAAGAGAAAAGGAGGCCTGTTCATATGCCTAGTATTACAGATATTGATATTAACGAACAACTGAATAATATGGAAAGTTTTGATACCGCTTACTTCAATTCATTTTTTTAGCTCACCTGGCCCTAGTGAGCTTTTCCCATCACTTGGCGTCCGGCGTCCGTCGTCCGTCGTCCGGCGTTAACTTTTACAAAAATCTTCTCCTCTGAAACTACTTGGCCAAATTTTACCAAACTTGGCCATTATAATCATTGGGGTATCTAGTTTAAAAAATGTGTCCGATGACCCGGTCAACCAACCAAGATGGCCGCCATGGCTAAAAATAGAACATAGGTATAAAATGCAGTTTTTGGCTTATAACTCAAAAACCAAAGCATTTAGAGCAAAACTAACATGGGGATAAACTTGTTTATCAGGTCAAGATCTATCTGCCCTTAAATTTTCAAATGAATCGGACAACCCGTTGTTGGGTTGCTGTCCCTCAATTGGTAATTTTATGGAAATTTTACTGCTTTTGTTTATTATCTTGAATATTATTATAGATAGAGATAAACTGTAAACAGCAATAATGTTCAGCAAAGTAAGATTTACAAATAAGTCAACATGACTGAAATGGTCAGTTGACCCCTTTAGGAGTTATTGCCCTTTATAGTCAATTTTTAACCATTTTTCGTAAATCTTAGTAATCTTTTACAAAAATCTTCTCCTCTGAAACTACTAGGCCAAATTAATTCCAAACTTGGCCAACATCATTATTGGGGTATCTAGTTTAAAAAATGCGTCCGGTAACCCGGTCAACCAACCAAGATGGCCGCCATAGTTAATAATAGAACATAGGGGTAAAATGCAGTTTTTGGCTTATAACTCAAAAACCAAAGCATTAAGAGCAAGTCTAACGGGGTAAAATTGTTTATTAGGTCAAGATCTATCTGTCCTTAAATTTTCAGATGAATCGGACAACCCGTTGTTGGGTTGCTGCCCCTGATTTGGTAATTTTAAGGAAATTTTACAGTTTTTGGTTATTATCTTGAATATTATTATAGATAGAGATAAACTGTAAACAGCAATAATGTTCAGCAAAGTAAGATTTACAAATAAGTCAACATGACCATAATGGTCAGTTGACCCCTTTAGGAGTTATTTCCCTTTATAGTCAATTTTTAACCATTTCGTAAATCTTAGTAATCTTTTACAAAAATCTTCTCCTCTGAAACTACTGGGACGAATTAATCCAACCTTGGCCACAATCATCCATGGGGTATCTAGTTTAAAAAAATGTGTCCGTTGACCTGGCCATCCAACCAAGATGGCTGCCACGGCTTAAAATAGAACATAGTGGTAAAATGCAGTTTTTGGCTTATAACTCAAAAACCAAAGCATTTAGAGCAAAACTGACATGGGGTAAAATTGTTTATCAGGTCAATTTGTATCTGCCCTCAAATTTTCAGATGAATCGGACAACCCATTGTTGGGTTGCTGCTCCTGAATTGGTAATTTTAAGGAAATATTGCTGTTTTTGGTTATTATCTTGAATATTATTATAGATAGGGATAAACTGTAAACAGAAATAATGTTCAGCAAAGTAAGATTTACAAATAAGTCAACATGATTGAAATGGTCAATTGACCCCCTAAGGAGTTATTGTCCTTTATAGTCAATTTTTAACAATTTTCATAAACTTTGTAAATTTTACTAACATTTTCCACTGAAACTACTGGGCCAATCATTATAGATAGAGATAATTGTAAGCAGCAAGAATGTTCAGTAAAGTAAGATCTACAAACACATCGCCATTACCAAAACACAATTTTGTCATGAATCCATTTGTGTCCTTTGTTGAATATTCACATAGACCAATGTGAGTGACACAGGCTCTTTAGAGCCTCTAGTTTAAAGATAAAAGATAAAAGATAAAAAGTGTGTAAAAATAATAACATTATAGTGGATAGATATTTACATATATTTCTGTTTTGCAGCGAAAATAAAAATGAAATTAACACTTTGGATCTTGAAAAAAAGATGTCTGAAATGAAATTGACAAATGAAACGTTGACGAAAAGAAAAGAGGAAGTAGAACAACAATTAACCAAAGTCAAAGACGAACAAAAGTAAATATAACATAGTTATACGTACCATGAGGTTATCTGAATGCGCAAAAAATAAAAATAAAACATCAATCATTATAAATGACATAAAGTATTCAGCAGCACAAAATCAACAGTTTGAAATATTGTAATAATAAACACATTAAAAAAAACGTATTGTAACTAACCGGTCATTACCTCGGATATTTTGAAAGTGTTTTGTTTAGAAACTTAAAAGTACTGTTTTTTTTTATTCATACACCAATAGAGATATCAGTCAGTGTTCGATGGTCTGTAATAATAAAATTAATATTTTATGATTAGGAGGCTTGATGACAGCAATAAAAAGTATCAGTACGAAGTACAGAGTAAGACAGCAGAACTCAATGAAATAAAAGAAAAGATGAAGAAATTAGAACATGAATTAAAAAAGGAAAAAGAAAATCAAGTGGGAAAAGCCAAAGACCAAGTAGAAACGAAGGTTGATAATAACTTACAAAACAAGTATGTGATATTACCGTAAAAGCTTAGCAAGTAATTTAAAATTTCTGTAAGAAATTTCATTTTTGTATGTGAGCATTTTATAAAAAAATATTTTAGGAGACATTTTGAACTTATCAAGTAGAAAGCCTTGGCTCACACTGAACAGCAAGCTATAAAGAGCCCCCAAAAATGAGTAGTGTAAAACTATTCAAACAGAAAAACAAACGGTATAATCTTTATAAAAAACGAGAAATGAGAAACACTTATGAAACATATCAACAAACGACATCTACTGAACCTCAGATTTCAAAATTAGGACAGGTACATACAAATGTAGCGGTTTTATACGTTTTAATAGGTACATACCTTTACCCTTGTGTGAAACAATAGTATTACATCACAAAATAGAAAGACACACTATAAAATATCAATTGAAATGGCTTAACTCAATCAAAAGACATATTACCGTGAACATACACTGAACAAATTAATTTGATCTATTATTCAATGTAAATACAAAATCAATAAAATAAGGGGTGAAAAAATAAAGGTAACAGTAGAATACTTCTGAGACATATTAACCAATTAAATAAACCCATCAATAACCTTTAACAAAAAGTATGAAAATACAAAAAGATACACAGGTAAATGAAAATCAATTCTTTGTACCGTTAAAAAGTCGTTTTAAATAATTCGAATACACGAAAATTGTGTTAAAACAAGAGAAATGTAATGAGCCTCATGAAGACGCATATAAACCATGTTCTATCTATGCATCTCGTTGTTTACGATTTAAAAATGGATATTTCTTTTACTGTCCAATAATAGTACAGTTTTCGGCATGTGATATTGACATTTTTAAAACCTTTGCTTACTGTGAAAGAACTACGTATTTCAGTATTTGCAAGACAATTTTGTGAAAATTTTGTTTGAAAACAATAAAAAATGCTGCACAGCGTCATGTTTTCTCTGACTGTGAATGAGTCTTTACACCAAATTTAATGTATTTTGGGTATGCACTTATTGATATCACTTTTTGTGTCGTTGATTCATTCGTGTGACGCACAGTTCGTAATTATATCATGCTGTTGTTGTGTACTGTCTTAAATTAAACGTAGGTGTTCGTTGTAATAATGTGGTTAACAGTCGAAATGTATTTATTATTTACTTATGTGTTTCTCTTTTCTGAGTGTTCTTGCATTTATTTGTGATGTATTCCTGTCGTGTAATGTTGTCATTTTAGCAGTATTGTTAACATTGTCATTTAGCGCGATGTTTGGCTAACAATAACACTTTGTTCAACCCACCATCTTTCTAATAATGTACTGTACCAAGTCCGGAATATGTCAGTTGTTATCAAATAGTTCGTTTCCATTATATGTTGTGTTGGCGTTTTTTGTTGTTGTTGTACTTCAGTGTTTCTGTTGTTCCGTTGTTTTCCTTTTATAGTTGAGGTGTTTCCCTTGGTTTAAGTTTGTAATCCGGATTTGTTTTCTCTCAATCGATTATGACTTTTAAACTTTTATACTACTGTATCCTTTATTAGTCTTATATACATACTTTTTTCATTATTTGTTATTGGCTTTTTCTGTAACTGCGAGTACTCCACTGATCTGAACGGAGTGTTTTTTGTGTTTTCTTTTAGTATTTTGTATGCTATGTATCGATATGAGTTAAGCCTTTTTTACTGAAAATTTTATAGATTGTTCTGATGTTTTACTGTTGCACAACTGTTCCAGGTTAATCTCGTGTTATGCTGTAAGTGCCTCTCCCAAGTCATGATCCTTTAATTCTGTTGATGTCGTTTGTTGCTATATATCAGTTTGTTTTTTCGCTTATTGTTTTGTTCATATATAAGACAGTTCATTTTCTATTTGAATTATTTTACATTTGTCATTCAGGGGCCTTTTATAGCTTACTATGAGGTATGAGGTTTGCTCATTGTTGAAAGATATATTGCTCATAGTTGTTAACTTCATCCCCAGTTAGTCTCTGGTGGAGAGTTGTCTCATTGACAATTATGCCACTTTGTTATGCCCCACCTGCGATAGTAGAGGGGCATAATGTTTTCTGGTCTGTACGTTCGTCCGTCCGTCCGTATGTCCCGCTTCAGGTTAAAGTTTTTAGTCAAAATAGTTTTTGATGAAGTTGAAGCCCAATCAACTTGAAACTAAAAACACAGGTACCCGTGATATGATCTTTCTAATTTTAATGCCAAATAAAGTTTTGACCCCTATTCCATGGTCCACTGAACATAGAAAATGTAGGACGAAGGTCAGGTTAAAGTTTTTGGTCGAGGTAGTTTTTGATGAAGTTGCAATCCAATCAACTTGCAACATAGTACTCATGTTCCCTATGATATGATCTTTCTTATTTAAATGCAAAATAAAGTTTTGAAACCAATTTAACGGTCAACTGAACATGGAAAATGATAGTTCAAGTTGAGTATCCGTGTACTATAGACACATTCTTGTTCTTTTTTTTTAATGGTTTTCCTGGTTTTTTTCCTGATTACACTGAACAGACAATGTGCAAACTTTAACTTAAGTTCTGATATGATCACAGTTGAAAGTAAACATATTGATAATTTAAGTTTTAGTATTGAATTTTCTGAAATACTTAGAATACGTTTTCCCTATACATATACACTATATTTAATTTTTAATTTTGTAAACATAGTCTTTTGACTTGAAAGGAAGCTCTCTCGTGAATTGGACATATTTTCTAACTCGCCAGTACAAATAAGCTGGTTTTCGACTGACTACTACATTTTGTTGATATATAAAGCGTAATAGAAGCGGATGCCAGTTTACAGTTCAAAGTGATTGTCAATTTTGGTGTGTCTTGGTGAAAGAAGGGTTTCTTATCTTTTCCAACGAATCTGTCTAAGAATCTCACATTTGTTATACTGGAGTTTGGAATTTCGGTTGATGGTCAAACTTAGGATCGTATAATATGCTTATGGTGCAGCTGTTTTAACATTTCTACGAACATTTTTTTTTGATTTCCTGGAGAGCAATATAGGTAGGTAGGAAATATAGAAATGAATCTTAAATGTAAAATAGTTCATTTCGTCAAGTTATATTATATTTTACATCGATTTTTTTAATTTTGTTTCGGTTATCAGTAGCTTTTTTCTGAACTAAACAATTGAATCATGAGAAGCAGTTTATAAGTTTATAAAGGATGTTAACAAAATAAAAAAAAAGATATATTCATTGTATATGTAAAATGCTTACTCTGTACGTGTATAAAACAGGAAGGTACATGGTGAAACAAGTATTTTAAACGTATATCAAAAATCAAACACAACATAAATGAACACATTTTCGTTCGATCACTTAAATGATAAAAGATTTTCTGTAGATATTTAATAACTTTCTTTTGATAAGGATAATGAAATTAGAAGAACAGATAGCAAATATGACAAATACTTTCGAGAAGGAAAAATCTGATCTGAATGTCAGGCAAGTATTATCAACATAATAAAATATTAATAATGTTTACTTCACGACACCCAGGGAAAAATGATAAGCTTCATCAACATATTTTATTTACTTAAATGAAAAAAAAAGTTTTTCCGTGTCTTGTGCTAATGGGAGAATATTTTTTTTAAAGTCGATAGGTTTTAATTTATAATTTTGAATTGCAGGATTTATTAAAATGTCATTACAAAGAGTAATACAAATGATTATCATTAAACTCAAAACTTGATGAGAGTAATATCCAATTTATCAACTTAACTTTTGTGAACCGTAAATGCAATTGAACAATCTTCGGTGATAAACAAAAGAAGATGTAAGTATTGACCAAAACCAACCGCATGCAAGTTTGATGTAAACATTGGGATTTCTTTACTAAAAGCTACTCAATGTACTAGCAAAATAGATTATAAAAAGACATAAAAAGAAAGATAAATCACAAACTGATAGTTTTCATTTCCTTCAATTATTACTTTATTTAATTCACACACAATTAATTTGATATTTCGCTCTAGCTTGTATTCTATAAAGCTTAATGCAGTTTTGTTTTTAAAGATTGCAACAGGAAATCTCAAAAATAAAACAACAACTGGATGAAAAAAATAAATCATATGACAAAGAAACCAGTGAACGAAAAGCAATTGAAAAAGAAAATTTGGAACTGGCAAAGAAAAACACAAGTTTAGAACAAGAAGTCCAGGAATTGAAATCAAAGTGAGTGCTTTTTGGTGTAATAAAATATTTTGTTTAAATAGGAAAACACCTGACTCAAGTAATAAGCTGCAACAAAAAGCTGTAATATAACCAGATTTTATCTTGAAAAACTCCCAGATTAAATCTATTAGATTTTTTAATGTTGTTGGGGACCACTTAATCATGTTAAAACAATCATTTCAAATTTGATCGATTTTGCTTTGAGGCTTTCTTAATCTTTAATAGATAGATAGATATTTTTATTTTAAAGTACAACTTGATACATATACATGAAATACAATATATTACAATTTTTAACATAAGCAGTCAATTAACGTGTATTTTTATACCAACCAGCCTTTAGAGGCTTATGATGCACTGTCATTTATGTACAAAAAATTATATATATATAATATTATATATATACGAATATAATTTTTGTTTGACACTTGAAAAATTCAAGTTTTCACATAGAACACTGAAATCAGAAATCAGCTATTATATTTTTAATCTGTTTCCGCTTTATAGGAGATTCAAAAGTCGAAAACAGACCGAGAAAGCTATGTGAAAAAAACCGATGAAAAACGATTAATTGTCTAAGGGTGACTTTTAAAGATAAAATTTCAAAGTATTAACTCTAAATACTAAACCTGTCTTTCACTGAAATTTGTTATCAATTTTTTAATGAAAATTGTTCATTGTAGACACACCTTTAATTATGTTGGTTGTAATGCTTTGTTTTTCAAACATCTTTGACAATCAGCAAACATAAATTCATTGTGTAATGTAAAAATATGGACATGTTGTATTATTTCGACAAATTAAAGGATGTTTGCAATTATAGTCAAAACAGCCTTCAACAATGAAAATAAAACCTAAACCTTATAGGCGGCCATAAAAGGACACGACATAACAAATATGAATCAATTCAAATGCGAAAACCAACAGACTAATTTGTAAGTTTAAAAGAGGGGCGAAAGATATCAGAGGAACAGTCAAACTCTTAAATCTGACAACGCCATGCCTACAAATGAAAAAGACAAACAGACAGATAATAGTACACAAGAACATATTTGTGAGTGTTCAAACCTTATCTATCCTTCAACAGTGGTGTAATAGCACAACATGAAAACAAACTATAAAAATAAGTAGAAAAAACATTAACTCATCAGATCGACACAAACAAATACATCAAACAAAAACCCAGACAGGTCGTGGTAGGGTATATATTAGTGTTTTCAACGGTTAACCGGATAACAGTTCGAACGACCGAATACCGAATACCAAAAACGCTAAACGGTTAACCGGACTTATTATTTCAATTTTAATTGATTTGATATAAATTTGTATTGAAATCATTAAATAGTTGTGTTTTCTTAAAAAATTGTCACCGTGGTAATTAATTTGACGGATCAATTGTCCAGTATATTGATTGCTATTGTTAATCCGAAAATATAAAATTAATTAGAACTTGTCTCCTACCTCGGGGCAAGATCTTAAGGAAACATAATTAGTTACATGTTTTTTTTTAACAGTAACTTTTAATCAGTAATACGATTAAATTTTACGATTTACTTTATTATTTCATTTTTGATCTCATATTGTGTAGACCTACATCTGAATGTGCAATCTCCGTCGTGCAAGGCTTTGTCATACTTTAAACTAAATGCTTACTCAAAAAACTGTAAAAAGCAAACCAACGTGAGTGTAATCAATTTATACTTGATGGTACAAGTATCAGGATTAATCAATTTAAATTAAAACACTCCACATTATTTTCGGAGACAACAAGACAAAATGAAAGAATCTTTTCGGACATATTCAATTCTACGAGATCAAAACGTGTTTTTTTTTAATTTTTCAAACTGAAGATAGTACAAACGGCAAAGTTGATACCGTGAATTTGATTATTAAAAGTCAAACTCCGACAGGAATCTTCACAGACAAGCCTTATAATACCAAAGGAAACACTTCAATTCATCGTATTATAAAAACGTAAAAGTATGACTTGGATGAAAGGAAGTCACATTGACACTCACACCACATCTCATTATATCGATATGTAGGGTACTATGGACAAGGTCTTCAAACATCAAATTAAACAACCGGTTAACCGGTTAATCGGTCGAACGGTTATACGAATAACCGGTTAGGCAAAACTGTACGATTTGGCAACACTAGTATATATATATATATATATATATATATATATATATATATATATATATATATATATATATATATATATATATATATATATATATATATATATATAAGTACGTCTGAGTCAGTGACAACTCTACAAGTTGTCACTGACTCAGACGTACTTATAAATATAATTATTTTCTGTGACTGTATATTACATTAATTTGTAGGATCCTTTACTATAGATAATTTAGCTGATCTGTAACAATAACATCTTCATGCCTTATATATCATGTACTGTAGTACGCCGCTAGATTAAAACTGACGAGGAAAAGTAACACACGGCCAGCGAAAGCTCTTATTTTGAGAGCCCAGGTGGTCGTGTGGTCTAGCAGGACGGCTGCAGTGCAGGCGATTTGGTGTCACGATATCACAGTAGCATGGGTTCGAATCCCGTCGAGGGAAGAACCAAAAATTTGCGAAAGCAAATTTACAGATCTAACATTGTTGGGTTGATGTTTAGACGAGTTGTATATATATATATATACACGTATATATATATATATACAACTCGTCTAAACATCAACCCAACAATACAACTCGTCTAAACATCAACCCAACAATGTTTAGACGAGTTGTATATATATATATATATATATATATATATATATATATATATATATACAACTCGTCTAAACATCAACCCAACAATGTTAGATCTGTAAATTTGCGAAAGCAAATTTTTTGTTCTTCCCTCGCCGGGATTCGAACCCATGCTACTGTGATATCGTGACACCAAATCTCCTGCACTGCAGCCGTCCCGCTAGACCACACGACCACCTGGGCTCTACAAAAATAAAGCTTTCAGTGGCCGTGTGTTACCTTTCCTCGTCAGTTTTAATCTAGCGACGTACTACAGTACATGATATATAAGGCATGGAGATGTTATTGTTACAGATCAGCTCAATTATCTATAGTAAAGGATCCTACAAATTAATGTAAGATACAGTCAAAGAAAATAATTATATTTATAAGTACGTCTGAGTCAGTGACAACTCTACAACAGATTTATCCATCGGATCGCCATCAATGATGGTGATACATGGCTGTGTACATTATGTATATACAACTCGTATATATATATATATCCATCCCTCACCAATAACAAAAACAAAGACAATAAGTGCAGATCAGAGAGTACTTGCAGGTACTGACAGCTAGTTTAACGCCAAAGACAACTAATAAAAATATCATGTATCTTGCACTATGCATGATTTTATTTATTTCTTAAAAGGTATCTTTCTTTTATTACTAAAATGTTAACTTTCTTTTAAATATCTTTCTTTCAGCAAATCTACACAAGACACGAACAAAGAGCAAATAACAAGGTTAACTAACGAAAATGAAAGGTATGATTTAATTAAGAAGGCTAAGATAATTTTGTGCGTGTACATGGCATATCGAATATACCAGTTTTGATGACATGATAAATCAACAAAAATTATTACAATGATAAGCTAATTTTTGGTGCATACAGGTTAATTTAATACATAAAAAACGCTTCAAAATAACTAATATTTTTTTTCCAGTTAATTTTAGAATAGCCAAATGTTTCCTCATTCATATAGCCATACAATCGCTGGAACAACACGATAAAAATCCATCACACCCTTTGATAATACTTAACTTCAAAGGAATAATTCTTGGATTGCTATACCTTATTTTAAAAAATATTTATTTATTGCAGAATTTTTCCATTTAGTTTTGTTGTTTATCAAACTGTTCAAATGTCCATTCAGACATCAGGAGAAAGTTTCACCTCGCACCTTAAGAAATGAGTCACTGTGCTTATTTGAATATCATTTAGATGTAAATGAATTCTTTGCCTTTTTATCCTCCTTTGGATTTTTTTCCGAAGCGTTTTCTGTTTGTTTTCGACTGATACCCTTTGTATGTCACAACGGTATCTTATGCCTCTCTTTAAAGTACACGAATTTCTTTTTGTAAAGAAGAATGATCAGGTTTTGGTGTTTATGATAGTGTCGACAATGCTGCACTGACAAATATATGATTCGCGTTTTAGGTAATAAAAAAGGTAATATTTAAGAAAATATCTTTATCACAGCATAAAATGTTTTAAAATGAAATTAAATTATTTTTCGACGTCCACTGCAAATGGTTCAAACGTTTATCGTTCATTTAAATAGATGTAGGAAGATGTGATGTGAGTGCCAATAAGACAACTCTCCATCCAAATAACAATTTATAAAAGTAAACCATTATAGGTCAATGTACGGCCTTAAATTTGAAAATTATGTTTTTGTAAACTTATGTTTAATGGCATATCCTTCTATTCATATTCATCCAATGAATAATTTAGTTATATAAAAATAACTTATCAGAATATGTTTTCAGTTCTTGTAAGAATTTAGAAATGTCTTCGCATTCTTATAGCAATACACCTGTTGGTAATAAAAACAGGATTATTATTTTTAATCCAACACACAGTTGATTAAACCTAACTTCAAATTTAAAAGTAAGAATTCTTGGATTATTTCTATATTTAGATTAAATTTGTTTATTTACATTTGTTGATGTATTAAATCAAAGTACTAAATTGCATTTGAATGTTAGCTCAGTAGAAATTATTGATGATCTATAAGGTTATTGTTCATAAATTTGTTAAACTATTCGAAACACAAAAATGTGTTTTGATATGCCTGAGCTAGATTTGGCACAATATTTTTTAAGTTTAGATTTTAAGTTTTTATACGACCGCAAAAATTTTAATTTTTCGTCGTATATTGCTATCACGTTGGTGTCGTCGTCTGCGCCGTCGTCGTCCGAATACTTTTAGTTTTCGCACTCTAACTTTAGTAAAAGTGAATAGAAATCTATGAAAGGAGTAGGTTCAGTAAGACCCCTTTTTGGCCCCAAAATATAGCAGTTTTACAAAATTGTTAAAATGTAAACCTTTAGTTATTTATTGGACAGTAGAATGCTTCTGCTACATAAATATGGGCTGTTTTTTTACAATACAATGCACATATATCCGGTACTAGCACCATTAAGTCATGCTAAATTACTGAAATTCTCATGATTCTAGCATTTTAGTTAAATTTTAGACGGTTTTCGTGTAAAACGAAAGTGGCCGCATTCGTGTTCATCCTTAATATTGAAATGTAAGTTGTATTTTATGATATAACATAACATATATAAAGGTTGAGGATGAACACGAATGCGGCCACTTTCATTTTTACCAAAAACCATCTGAAAAGTGACATTTTTCGGCATATTTGGTAGATTTTTCATATTTGAGCTTGAATCGGATCGTTTTTAATGACTAAATCTGTTAAAATCTTTCACATAAACTAATTAATTAAAATAAAATAGACACTTAAGTGTTTAAAAAGTGGTCAAAATCTTTCGTCAGATGAACCTGAAATTTGAGGCCAAAATCGGTCCTTACCGGACCTACGCCTTTTAACACAAGGTTTATGACCACAAAAGGAAGGTTGGGATTGATTTTGGGAGTTTTGATCCCAACATTTTAGGAATTAGGGGCCAAAAAGGGCCCAAATAAGCATTTTCTTGGTTTTCGCACAATAACTTAAGTTTAAGGAAATAGAAATCTATGAAACTTTGACACAAGGTTTATGACCACAAAAGGAAGGTTGGGATTGATTTTGGGAGTTTTGGTTCTAACCGGAGGTTGGGATTGATTTTGGGAGTTTTGGTTCTAACAGTTTAGGAATTAGGGACAAAAAAGGGCCCAAATAAGCATTATTCTTGGTTTTCGCACAATAACTTTAGTTTAAGTTAATAGAAATCAATGAAATTTAAACACAAGGTTTATGACCACAAAAGGAAGGTTGGTATTGATTTTGGGAGTTGAGGTCTGAACAGTTTAGGAGTTAGGGGCCAAAAAGGGGCCCAAGTGAGCATTATTCTTGGTTTTCGCACCATAACTTTAGTTTAAGTAAATAGAAATCTATGAAATTTAAACACAAGGTTTATGACCACTAAAGGAAGGTTGGGTTTGATTTTGGGAGTTTTGGTCCCAACAGTTTAGGAATAAAAGAGGGACGAAAGATACCAAAGGGACAGTCAAACTCATAAATCTAAAACAAACTGACAACGACATGGCTAAAAATGAAAAAGACAAACAGAAAAACAATAGTACACATGACACAACATAGAAAACTAAAGAATAAACAACACGAACCCCACCAAAAACTAGGGGTGATCTCAGGTGCTCCGGAAGGGTAAGCAGATCCTGCTCCACATGTGGCACCCGTCGTGTTGCTTATGTGATTACAAATCCGGTAAATAGTCTAATTCGGTAGGTCACATTCATGAAAGGGATGGGAATTGTAGTTACGACGTAAGGGGGCCCAAAGGGTACAAAATTGAACTTAGTTTGATTTCATCAAAAATTGAATAATTGGGGTTCTTTGATATGCCGAATCTAACTGTGTATGTAGATTCATAATTTTTGGTCCCGTTTTCAAATTGGTCTACATTAAGGTCCAAAGGGTCCAAAATTAAACTTTGTTTGATTTTAACACAAATTGAATTCTTGAGCTTTTTTGATATGCTGAATCTAAACATGTACTTAGATTTTTGATTATGGGCCCAGTTTTCAAGTTCAAATCAGGATCCAAAATTATTATATTAAGTATTGTGCAATAGCAAGAAATTTTCAATTGCACAGTATTCAGCAATAGCAAGAAATCTTCAATTGCACAATATTGTGCAATAGCAAGAAATTTTCAATTGCACAGTATTGCGCAATAGTAAGAAATCTTCAATTGCACAGTATTGTGCAATAGCAAATATTTTCAATTGCACAGTATTGTGCAATAGCAAGAAATATCTAATTGCACAATATTGTGCAATAGCAAGAAATTTTTAATTGATTGGAGTTATCTTTCTTTGTCCAGAATAGAAGTTGAATCAACTTAAATCATTGTTTTATACAATATACAATGTATATTCACTTTTACTACCAACTGATAAATTAAAACAATCTTTACCATTCAGTGATAACAAGCACCTTTTGTTACATTTTAATATTTTATGATGTATTTAAATGAGTAGTTATTGTTGCAAACTCCATTAGAAATTTGAATTGAGATCAGTTTTGGAAAAAGGGAAAGGGGGATGTGACAAAAATGGGGGGGGGGGGGGTTAAATTTTTCTCATTTCAGATTTCATAAATAAAAAGAAAATTTCTTCAAACATTTTTTTGAGAGGATTAAAATTCAACAGCATAGTGAATTGCTCAAAGGAAAAAGAAGTATTTTAAGTTCATTAGACCACATTCATTCTGTGTCAGAAACCTATGCTGTGTCAACTATTTAATCACAATCCAAATTTAGAGCTGAATCCAGCTTGAATGTTGTGTCCATACTTGCCCGAACCGTTCAGGGTACAAATTCTGCGGTCATATAAAGCTGCGCCCTGCGGATCATCTGGTTCAATTTTTTTTTATCGATTTGGTCTACTGAGATTTAAAATTCGTCGAATCTTATTTGGACGAAACGTGGTCTGGTTTTCTAAATTATAATGGTAACCTGGTAAGTTTTTGCAATCACTGGGTCAACTCCACTGCTTGACGTTTTGTCTAAGATGTTACCATGCCAGTTATCTTTTTTTCTCTGCTGAATTTAAATATTATAAATGAAGTAATTTTATGTAAATTAGATGTTCATTAAATGTTAAAAAAACACTAAGGGTTTTCCCTTTTCTAGTCTAAAATTAATTAACATGCTTTGCTCCGTGTTGAGGCTCCGTATTGAATGCTGTACTTTGACCTATGATGGATTACTTTTACAAATTGGGACTTGGATGGAGAGTTGTTTCGTAGGCACTCGTACCACATCTTCTTATATATATTTGCTATCCAATAATTAACAACTATAATCTGACGTCCGGTCGAATCTACGTTAAAATTGAAGTTTCGTATAGAGTTAGTGCCAGTCCCTCTCTGTGCGCAAACAAACCTTAAAACAACTCTTTGTAAGTGGCCTGTTGCGAGGCAAAATTTCTATCCATATCCATAATACCTTAACTTTTCAGTGGCAGTTCAAATTACACTGACCTTCGCCAATGGTGACCCCTTTTACAGGACCTACTTATTGTCTTATTATTTTAATGTGTTCACGTCATAAACATGCACATGTCTACTTTTAAGCTCACCTGACCCAAAAGGTCAAGTCAGCTTTTCTCATCCCTTGGCGTCCGTCGTCCATCGTCACCACCCTCAGTTTTTGGTGGGGTTCGTGTTGTTTATTCTTTAGTTTTCTTTGTTGTGTCATGTGTACTATTGTTTGTCTGTCTTTTTCTTTTTTAGCCATGGCGTTGTCAGTTTATTTTCGATTTATGAGTTTGACTGTCCCTTTGGTATCTTTCGTCCCCTTTTCTAAAATCTTCTACTCTGGAACTATTGTGCAAATTAAATCCAAATGTGGCCATAATTGTCATTGGGTTATCTAATCAAAAAAGGTGTGTTTGATAACCCTGCCAGCCAACCAAACATGAACCATAGAACATAGGGATAAATGTACTGTTTGGCACTAATCGTTTATCCGTTAAAGGGACATAAGCTTCGAGATATATATAAAAAAAATAAGACGTAATTTTCTGTTTAATGGATGTCAAATAGTGAAAAATTCACTTCAAAGTTAAGCGTGTTCAGCAATTTAAAGAAAAAATGTCAACCTTGAATTTCAAACAGAGGGGGATCATTTCGTTGACTGATTCGATCCACGAAAAACATTTCTTATATACAGGTAAAAAGCTTATTTTTTAAAACATATAACCTGTAATCAAACAGACCAAGAAAAGTCCAATTACCGAGAGAAGTTTTTAACGACCTTGACTACCCACGAGGATCCTATACGTATCGGTAAAAAATGAATTAAATCGAATTGCACGTTTTTTTTCAATCTATTTATATTGATCTATGTTTTTATCGGGTTTTGTGACCGTGGGCAGTCTTTGAAGTCATCATGATAGTTCATATGTTGGCGTTTAGACTTAAATACAAACGAAAAACCGATATATATATATATATATATATATATATATATATATATGTTATCACATAAGCAACAGGACGGGTGCCACATGTGGAGCAAGATCTGCTTACCATTCCGGAGCACCTGAGATCGCCCCTAGTTTTTTGTGGGGTTTGTGTTGCTTATTCTTTAGTTTTCTTTGTTGTGTCATGTGTACTATTGTTTGTCTGTTTGTCTTTTTCATTTTTAGCCATGGCGTTGTCAGTTTATTTTCGATTTATGAGTTTGAATGTCACTCTGGTATCTTTTGTCACTCTTTTTAGCTCTTAATACTGTTATTTTCCTTTAAAGGTGATTTTTGCGCACAAAAATGTCAATTGTTGAAACTACAGATGATTAATCCACAACAGCTTTTTATAGCTTCTTTTTTGCTTTGTCTGATTTAGCAATCTAATGAGTCGACCCCTTTCCAACTATAAGTGTTTCAGGTAAGAATGAGTTGGATGTCAAACACATGAGTTATAGAATTCAGTTCTTTTAAATTTTCCTTAAGTGAATTCAGAAATTGTTAGAAAACACTATTTTCCTTAAAGGGAAACTTCGCAAAAAAATCAAAAATTGATATTATGTTCATTCTGTATAAAAATGCTCAAATTCATGAATATTAAAGTTTTATTCTGCTTGATAAGAGATCACCATCGATTTTAAATTTTGAGTATCAATTCTCTCCGGTCGGCCATTTTGTTACCTTCTCCGAATTGCTCCCAAGATATGTCTAAGGACCAAAACTACAGTAACCCGATGTAGTCGTAATTGCGTGTTGATATCTTGTCAATCGTACGGTTGTTTTATCCAACTAGTTAACTATAACTAAGTTGATACAGAAAATTTTCTTATCTTTTTTTTTAATAACCATGATCTGTTATTTTTAACAATAATGATAGTATTGGAATTAGTTAAAAAGTAAAAGTTTCAAATCATAAATAAGTGTTCCGTGAAACTTGAATTGTTTTCGGAAATCTAATTAGTTCATAATTCTTTTATGTAATAAACTTTATTCAAATAAATTAGGATCTTCGCTCCACTGATCACCTGCATGGCTAAAGTTATTACTCCCAAAGGTATTGCAGGGGGTGTGACACGTCCAGGTATTCAAGCGATTTCCTGTCGACCTTGCAAATTCATGCATCGTTTCACTTCTTAGGGTATTGGTCAGTGTACACGGCCGATAACTTATAACTTTCCATTTTGAACTATTAGGTGTATAATATGTATCTCTATCTTGCGTGTCCGAAAGTGATATTATATACTAGTCATTACTAAACTCATACCAAGGATTTGTATAGTTAGTCTAACTATACAAATCCTTGCTCATACGCTTGTTTATGAATAAAATTTCTGATGTAAAGAAAATTATTTATAAAAATATAGATAATACCTAAAAATAAACAACAGATTTGATGAAATAAAAATCTATATACATATTTTTTGTCAATGGTGAAGGACAGATCGGACCATACCAGAAATTTTGATTTAAAAAAATGTACGCACTTGTTGACCATCGTATATACGCCAGGATAAAAAGTTACGGAACTATAGCGCAAATTCAAATATATACATGTATACATTGTACATAAGAAAGAAACATACATTTTGTGTAAATTGTGGTAAAAGTTTTGTTAGTGGACTAGTCCACGTATGCCAACAGTATGTAATCATCAAATGTCGAAAGACTATTGTATACCAAAAGAAGAAGAAGAAGAAGAGATTTAAATACAGGTCG
The DNA here is from genome assembly GCF_965363235.1 of Mytilus galloprovincialis. Taxonomy (NCBI): domain Eukaryota; kingdom Metazoa; phylum Mollusca; class Bivalvia; order Mytilida; family Mytilidae; genus Mytilus; species Mytilus galloprovincialis. The sequence continues at coordinate 71,661,028 of NC_134845.1, read as the reverse complement.
ATATATAACTTTCTTTGGCTCATCGAAGTTATGGACATTTATATATCAATTAGATTGTTCTCGAATAAAAGAAGAAATTCGTCATCATCACAATTGTTCCGACATGCATGTTATATGTACGCAACTGGACGTACACTAATAATCCCTACGGGATGTGAATATTTTCCAGGAAAACTATAGAGTATCAAAGTTTCAAATCAATTTCGGGATTTATTTTCTTTCTTGATATTCAATGACAGCAATTTAAAGAACAAACTGCTTGTCCGCTTTATAGGTATTCTTGCCAGTTGAAACAGACTTATAATAACATTAATAAACAATAGGGAAAGATGACATTAAATTCGTTCTGTTTTTTTTTTTTTATACATTGTTGGTCAAATAGCTAAAGTATTATATATAATTGGGCCCGATATAGTTACGGTGTGAGACGAAGACTATTTTGTTAAGGACATTCCCGATTATGTAAAACAAAATGATGTTGTTTTTCACACTTGAAAAGCATATATGTTCGTAAATTTCGATTCCATTCCAAAAAGATTCTTAAATTTTCTGTCAATTTTTTAAAAAAATTATCAAATATCTGAAGTATTCGTGCTTTGTGAGATTTGAAATATTTTGATGAAAACATTAATTCCTAAATAGGTAATTAAAGATAACTTTGGATGGACTAAATTATATAATTGCAATTGTTAATGATCTGTTTGAAATATTTAAGTCTGCCGATCCTAATCTAAAATAGTACAATTTTTGGTTCATACACTCGTAATTAGAAGGCCATTTTTATTATGAATTTATACTTCAATTAAAATAATAAAGTATTTTATCGTTACTGAATTAATCAAAAGTCATAATTCATTTAAAAGTGATCTTATCATGCTTATGCAAAATATAAAAATATACAACAGCTATCCAGTTATTGTGCGACCTTATTATTCCCGTTAATTAATTAACTTTTTTTTACATTTCTGCAGGGACGTCTATATAAGTCCTTGATTTCGGTGTCTAAAACTTTGACTCCCGTTTTCAATTCATACGAAATGTTGTTCACACCTTCAAGCCAGTAAACCGTGACGCCTAGATTTCACTGAATGAGGATCAAAGGATTAGAATTACATAATGCTATGCATTAATCCTTTAATTACCTTGAGTTAACCGACGCACTCAACATTCTTTAGGTGTCACAAAACAATACACATTTTATTTCCACCGTACAAGCAAGTGAAAATGTTTGCTGGAATGAAGCAAAAAGGTCAAAATACAAACGTGTATTTTTATTACACTATTGATCATGTCAATTTCATATGTTTGTTTAAAGTATTTGTAGAAAAAATCATAAAAATGTTCTCTTGTATGAATTAATTTTATTATTAAAATTCGATTTAAAATATCCACACGATCTAATTTTAAAAGTTGCATGGCTATCACTTATTTTTCGTTGGTTAATAGCTACACCAAAAGTCGTCGATGCGCTTTAAATGGCGTTATTAAATGGTTAACGAACAAGACTTAAATGAGATATTTTCACTCCCGGCATGCATCAAAGACTTAAACTACGTCACATAAGTCAGGAAGTTTCAAGAAATAAAATTAATAATTCCCAATTTTCTCCTTTATTAGATTTCATATCAAAATAAAACTTGGTGAATATGTTTTTTATGGTATTATGAACAAAATAAGATTAAAAGTGAAAATTCGCGAATTATCCCTTTAAGTGAATTCAGAAATTGTTAGAAAACACTAAGGTTCCATCTCTTTCAAGAATAGAAGCTTTAAACAAACTTTTAAAACAAATTGGTTTATAGGTTAAAGCTTACCGAGAATCAGTCAAAAGAACTTGTAGAGAAGAAAGAAAAAGAAATAAAGAAAATGGAAGAAGCTCATAATGTGACTAAAGCAGAAAAAGCGTCTGTTCAATCTCTTTTGGATGAAATAAATAGCAAGTAAGTTAAGTTTTGTAAGAAGTTGTATTTGTGACCAAACATTTTATAGTTATAGATATAATAATAATCATAATATTAATATTAAAAATAATCAAAATATAATAATAATATCAATAATAATATTAATAATGATTATAATGATCATAATATAATAATAATATCAATAATACTTTTAATAATGATTATAATAATGATAATAATAATAATAATGATAATTCCTTTACAGAAATACATATTAGTCGATGATGTATACAAAAAAATGTGAGAACGGATTTTTTTGTTTCTCATTGCTTAATTTTTAGTTTTTCAGTGTAGGTTTTTTTAATATTGTATGCATTTTCGTCAGTTTCTGTTCGCGGTCATCGTGTTGTTCGTCCTTCATCAAATAAAAACTTTTGATTTTCACATTGTTCATCATTCTTTAAATTACATTTTCCTGTATTTAAGAAAAATAGAATTAATGAAAAAGCGGATTCACCAAACAACAGATCGAAATGTAAAACTAGTAAAAAATGAGTGAAATAAATATTACTTATCAGTAAAATGATCACGATTGCGTCAAATGTAAATATACAAATACGATATACAATATATGGGGGTCTTACTTCATTTCAAGCATTGTTGAACTACAATACTCCTGTCTTACTCAATATTTATTATTAGTATAGCCGGCTTTCTTTTCATTATTTTGAATATCATTTTTTCATTTAAAAAGATATCCTATGAATGGTTAGTTGGTTTTTGTTTGAGATTTCCTATACGTAGCATTATTTGTCAAAATATTAAGCACAGATAATGATATTTTTTTTAGACAGAATATAAACAGAATTTTGTCATTTATAATTGTTTGAATGGGGAGATTGGGTGGAATGCTTGAGTACCACGTTGACGTATCAGAAATATCAGTATGGTATATTTTACACGAACAAGTGAAAATCAGTAGGAGTCTAGGATAAATTCCTAGATAATAAATATAACTAGTAATATCTGTTTTAGTAATACTAACACAGAATATCTGTTTGGTATTATTCAATGGTTTAAACATATTTTCAAATACAACGATGACGGTTTAGATATTGAAAATTAAAAAAAGTCTTCCTTAATTATATACATTAATAATTATTCATTTGTTTATTTCCACACAAACCAGCATCACATATGTATGTATAAACAGCATTTGACACTTAAAACGAACAATTGCTTGAAATCTATGTTTCAAAATTCCAGAGTGTAATTTGGAAATTTTATTAGCCCCGTTTCTTGAATTTTATAGAGTTAGACAAGAGGTAGATCAACACACTAAGAAAACTGAATCATTTTCTCAGAATTTAATGTCAAAAGAACACGAGATTTTGGATTTGAAAAGAAGTAAAATTGAATTAGAAAGAAGTCTGTCATCCTTAAACAAACAGATAGATGATCAGAGTAGCACAAATAAAAGGTATAAGATAGGTGGGCTGGCAATCAAACACACCTGGAATACACTTTGTTGCTCTTTTGTACTAGATTGGCAACCAAACACAACTGGATTACACTTTGTCGCACGCTTGTACTAGATGGATTATTTTATACTAGAATGAATTTGGAATGAATAAGTTGAGTTAGGCCTATTTTTGAAATATTTTAAGTTATACATTACAATAAATCCTAGGGTTTGAGAAGACATTCTGAAAATTGCCCGGGCACCATGTTCAATATCGAAAACGTATAAAGTAAACATATTTTTTGTTCGACATAGTTGCATAAACAATTCTTTTAAGTAATTGAAAATTAAAAAAAAAAATGAATTTTGTGACTAAATTGTTTACTTTAAACCTGAGTTGATTTGATTTGACCAGTTCTCTCCAATTGCCATGTTAATCTGTTTTCAATTATTTGTGTTTAAGATCAGGAAACATTTAATTTTGTGTAAAACCAACTGATTCCTACTAACTAATACACACGAGATATATTGATATTTCAACTGACAGCCGGTATAAAAATTTGTTATCATAGGAAAACCCAATTTATCCGTTCAAAGAAAAAAATGTATCTTGAAAAGTCTTTTTCTTCTCTTGCAGATAAATTGTTAATTCTAGTCCCTCAATAACGTTTATCTAAGTGAGTGCTTGTATCTCATATGTAGACTGAGATCGACACTACATTAATTTCACTTACAAAATGCCTGATGTATTGATGAAGTGATACGATATGTTTATTTCTCAATCCACAGGCGACATGTTTTCGCATACTATGATCTTTATACACCGGAATAGTAGACTATCCTTTCCTAAATTAAGATATATCAGTTTAACATGGGAAGCTCCACACTTGAATTAAAGACAAAAGTGAGAATTTTTTGTTCTAATTGTTAATTTTCCTTTTGGGATGGTGTAATTCCTTTGGCACCATTTAACACTGTTTATATTTCTTTACTAAACTCTTCCATAGATATACAATTTTGGATTTGAAGTTTGGTCGTACCTGTAGAAAATTTATCTCAAACGGGATGGCAAATCCTCATTTTTACGGAGATGTTGTTAACCGTGCATGGAAATTTAGATACGATCCTGGTAAATTTATCGATCCTTAATATAAACTTATTCTAAAGATTTACCAATTCAACACTGTGATTAGATCTTTGGATGTTGTTTTTTTTTTGTTATCAGTAAATTTAAAGCAAACTAGATATTCTTGTAATATACATACTAGTATGCACTTTCATGGATTACTAAAACTAATACTAATATTAACGTAACACGTAAAGAAAACCCGATCAATTTGTTATATGCCTTTTTGAAATGGTGACACACCTGATATTTCTTAGTTAAAATTGAGAATGACTCCTTTTGTCTACTAACCGTAAAACTTCCGTTAAACCTTATGGAAAACAAACAGGTCAATGCGAATCCAAAAGTGGAAAGATGACATATTATTATTTCAGTCTCCATCAACCCCCTCCCCCCACAAAAAAAGAATAAGGAAAACACTTCAAATTTAGATAAATTTAAAAATTTTGAAATACAATTATAGTATATATGTGCTCAGTTGACACAGCATTTTATTGTCTTGAATAAACTTTTCGTATGATAACACATTTTTTTTCATAACGTGGATTAATAATTAGGACCTAGATTTGTACAGCAAATTATTTTCAGTTTCCCCTGTTGAATAATCAAGAATTTCATCAATTGGCTTGGAAATACATTTTATTTATATGCAACGGGCATTAATTTCTACATAAGAAAATGCATGTACCAAGTCAGGAATATGACAGTTGTTATCCATTCGTGTGATGTGTTTGAGCTTCTGATTTTACCATTTGATAAGGGACTATCCGTTTTGAATTTTCCTCGGAGTTTAGAAATTTGGTGATTTTACTTTCTATTCAACCCTTGCACGCTATAATTTTCTCTCTGACTGAAATGGGTACACACTTTATTTTTGACTGATTTTGAATTGTTCATCAATTCATCAGTGTTGGTAGTAGAACAAAACATACGTACAGTTTAATGATACTTTAGATTTTTACAGTTAACGCAGGTAAGTAGATATTTTAATATCTTAATTTTCAAAGAATGTTGTACAATTACTTTAATATTCCTATAGGAAAAAACCCAGTACAAAAGCTCCAGACCAAAAATTCAAAGACCTACAGGAGGAAAATGAAAAACTAAGAGACAGGTATACATCTTGTTTTCATTCCCCATCACCTCTTAATATTAGTTAAGGTTACACTTAAAGTCACAAGATTTACCTCCTAAAAAATCGCCTTATTCACATAAAAAAATCTAGTTTTGTTGTTACTTGGCAATGAAATATGCTTAAATACACTTTTGATTATTATTAAACTAAATATAAAAAATGTTTTATAATTGCCCCTGAAACATATCTCAATCGAAGATCATATGAAACAGAAGTCAACGTACGGCCTTCAACAATGGGCAATACTCATATTGCCTTGTCGGTTATAACATACCCCGAAATGTAAAATAATTCAATCGAGTAAACTAACAGCCTAATTAAAAATAGTTCTTGTTCTAAATTAGTCTAAAGACAAAACTTCGATGGCTTTTAAGATAATTAAAATGACACAGTGTGTTGTTATTAATTTTTAACACCGGTATACTACTGTTGCCTTTAGTTATACTCTATATGCAGACACTTTTTAAAGGGTGACATTGTTTCTTTTTAAAATTCAAATATTGATTGATGTAGAAATTATAATTGTGTCTACAACACGACTGTTATTATAAATATTTAGTTGCTCGGAGTAAATAATGTACTCAGTATATGAAATAGAGAAAGAAAACGAGGCTTTCATTAATATCTTGTTTGAGTAAATCGTAATTAATAAATTTTTACTTGATTGCACAATATATTAGAAATGATTCGAACAATAAATATGTTTTATAACCTTCATATTGCATATTTCTGTTATTTACAAATATGGTTATTCCAATCTAAAATGATTTTATCCATTAATGAAAGGTTAAGTCAGGTTGCGGGTAGTAAGTTAACTGACGGTAATCCAGCAATAGCAGATTTAGGTGATCCGAACAGACCTACACAACTTGGCGAAAAGTTCTCAGAATTGTACGACAATGAATGGACAGATGCTATGGAAGAACTTGGTAATGCTGGAGACGAGAAATCAAATATCACCACTTTAAGAAATATTGTCGAGGTGAATATATCTCGCAAATTTACAAGATTATGTATCGATATTTTTTTATGCTTGAAACCATCAATATGAAATAAAAAACACTTTTATAGTACTTTTTAAGCATAAATTGCATTCGTCAGAAGATTTTGTTAGAATTGTCAAAAATCTACATTTTGTTGATATAAAAATACATGAACACAATCTGCTTATATGATTCGAAACTCATTCTGTTAGTCGGATATATCATACAACCCTTTGTAAAATCAATGAGTAACATATCTAGTGAATCCAACGATAGTTGACAAAGTCTTATTTCTTGTATGGATTTATTCATAAAAAATGTTATATTACGATTAAGAGAAACAATATTTTAGGCTTTTAAGCTTCGTAAGTCATTTATTTTTCTAGAAAAAATGATGACGAAAACAGAATAAACATATTGTAAAACCATCACAATGTATTTAACTGCCTTGAAAACTTCAAAGTTGGCATCCTGTGAAAATATTTTTTAAGTGAAAGTGCTGCATAGTATTTTTCACCATGTGGGAGTCTAAAGTCACAACTTAAATTAATGTTTGAATGGATAAAATTATAAATGACTGTATATTTTGTTTAAAGAAAATCTTTGAAGAAAACCGTGTTTTAGTGATGTGCACAAATTTAGCCTTTTTTTTTTTTTTATTAAAAGCAGAAAATCTGATTTGATCATATGACCTTTTAAACTACGATTGATTAAAGAGGATAATTTGTAGATCTTACATTAATTTTGTTTTGCAGAAATCTTACGACTTCGGGAAAAATAAATCAGAAAAGTATGCAGAAGGACTAGAAAGTGCATTATTACAGATCAGTAATAGCATCGAGGTTTGTATTTTCAGTAATATGTTTCCTTGACAAGTTTGCTTAAACATGTAATACCTAGGGTATAGTGTCAGAGGGTATTGATACTATAACGAAGTAAAGGCATTTTATATAGTGACAACAGGTTTTATTATATGAGAAGGAAATTTTCAAAAATACATCAACAGTGTAAAGATTTACTTTAGCTATGATTAGTGATTTTATAATTTGACATTTGTAAAATAAGATGCTGTTAAATGGTAACAAGAATAATATGAACATTAAAAGTAGTCGTAGATTCAACCACGTAATGTGAATTGTAAAACACCCAAAATATAGACAAAATAAAATGAAATAAAAAAAAAAGATAGTGGCCATTAGAACGCACATCGTTTTATTTGATTTATGTTTCAATATTTGGCAATCAAGTAAATTTGTAATCAGTGACTTTCTGTACAATAAAAAAGTTCAATAGTTAAGATTTTTCTTTTGTAAAATATGTAATACTTTATTTTTTGGTTTTCTATGTTTCTTTTTTCCCATGGATATGTCAGTTTATCTTTGCACCTGAGATCACCCCTAGTTTTTGGTGGGGTTCGTGTTGTTTATTCTTTAGTTTTCTATGTTGTGTCATGTGTACTATTGTTTGTCTGTTTGTCCTTTTCATTTTTAGCCTTGGCGTTGTCAGTATATTTTCGATTTATGAGTTTGACTGTCCCTCTGGTATCTTTCGTCCCTCTTTTATCTTTGAGGTATAATTTTTGAATATCCCCTTGGTATCGCATTACCTATCATTTTGTAAATACGAGACAGTTCTTCTGAATTTGTAAAAGTTAACAGCATACAAATACTCTTGTTGCCAGTTTCACAGTTCTACCTTGCGCATTTTTGTTTTGCCTGGCAGCATTATATAACTTCATAGTTTGGTTAATGTTCTTTCTTGTTCTTTAAGAGTCGTGTCCGAGCGGTATAAAAAGTCGTACAACTGTATCACAAGCCTATCAACACTGAGGGTGTAAGTTCGAATTCCGCAAGTGGCAGGTGCGCTCTACTTCAATCTTAATTGATTGTCAGTTTTCATACTGAAGGCCGGTGGTTTTCGACGGATGCTCCGGCTTCGTCCACCAATAAAAACTGACCGCCACGAAATAACACAATAATGATGAAAGTGGCGTTAAACACCAACAATCAATCTATTCTGTTCTTTAAGGTCCTTGATTTATATCGGAATTAAATCAATAATTCCTGTCCTCATGTTATTTGCTAAGCATCTAAGCTTTGTTACTGTCAACATATTTGTAACTTTGAACGTGCTTTTAAGTTGGTATTTCTACTGGAAGTGTGGTGTCCGTGATGCATTTCGGCTCCTGAGGAATTTTCAAATCTGAAAAGTATTGTGCAATAAAATTCATTTTTAGACAGCTAATTTAGGGAATAAAGTGTTTAACAATGACAGTTCTTATTGTCTTCATTGTTTGCAGTCCTTAGCAACCACAGCTAGACATTTTGACACAAAGTTTATATGTGTACTCTATTGGCTAAAAACCTGGCTTCATGAATGATTGCACTTTATGTAGTAGCCTAAGTATTGAACTCTTTTCTTTCTTTCTTGCAAATATATCAAATTATAATTATCAAGGTTTTATGTTACATTTGGGCATATATTAAATGTATAGTTGATTCAGCTGTTTGAAATTGTTTCCCTTTTACCAAGTTTTTTTAATCAAGGCTTTACACATAAAGATGAACAGTTTCAAGCTTTAAATTGCTAAATTTTGTACAATTTTGCATCTTCAGAGATTTTCTTTCAAATTTTCTACATTGAAAACTGACACAAGAGATATAGTTTTCAAAATTATACCAAAATATGAGATAAAAATGAAATTTTACACTTTGACTTGGCACCTTTCTTCAAATCAGTTTTTGTCGCGTTTCAGTTTCAACTGATAAAAGAGGGATGAAAGATACCAGAGGGATAGTTAAACTCATAAATCGGAAATAAACTGACAACGCCATGGCTAAAAATGAAAAGGACAAACAGATAAACAATAGTACACATGACACAACATAGAAAACTAAAGAATAAACAACACGAACCCCATGATAACCTTTATAAGATATTCAATACTAAAACATTTTACAAAAATTAAAGACCATTTTACTCGTTTTAGCAGAACAGAGAAAAAAAATTACTATTAAGATAGCAATACACAGTAAGGAGTGTGGTTTTGCATTTTGGCTCCCATGCATGTTTTTAAATATGAAAGTTGTTGTGCAATACAATTCATTTTTAGACAGATGACTACTTATTTAACATTAGTATGTTTTACATGTTTTATGGTTTATTTTCTGTTTAACTGTTCGTATTTCCATATCTAGACCAGCAGTAGGTTCAGAAATTAATGTAATGTTTACACACATTTTTACACACGAAGCTTTTGACGCAATTTTACAAAAATAATAAGACGAAAGACATGATTTTGTTTTATTTCTTGATAGATACATGTTAACACTTTCAGAAAGATATCACTCCAAGGGAGTGTAAATTTACTTCTGACCAAATATTGTGGGAATATGTGACATCTTAAGCCTTCCTTTTTGCAACTTTATAGCATATAAAATCAAATTGTTTCCATGGATACACCAAAAAGAAATGACATTTTATCATTTCAACTACTAAATATCGATTCTATGGAAGACACTGATTACAAACATATATATAAAAAAGGAGTTGTGGTATGAATGCCAATGAGACAACTCTCCACAAGAGACCAAATGACACAGAAATTAACAACTATAGGTCCCCATACAGCCTTCAACAATGAGCACAGCCAATACTGCATGTTTAAACGAGAAAACTAACGGTCTAAGTAATTTATATACAAAAAAAATAAACGTAAATCAAATATGTAACACATCAACAAACGACAACTACTGAAATACAGGTTCCTGACTTGGGACAGGCACATATATACATACTGTGGTTGGGTTAAACATGTTAGCGGGATCCCAACCTTCCCTCTTACCTGGAACAGTGGTGTAATAGTATATTATAACATAAATCTTACATGTTTTTGATTTGTTTGCCTTGATATTGGAATTTTGTCTTCGACTTGAGTTTGAAAACCACCCCTCCTTTAAGATAAAATGTGCTTATTGATGACAATTGAAAACAAATTCTATTTGGTTTATAATTAAACTTTATTTACTTATTTACAAAGAATATTACCTTCAATAGGTTACCCCTACCATTTCGAAATATCTTAAGGATCACAGAAAAAACACAGCCTTGCTGGTAGTGGATTCGTTATTTAAGGTATGTCGTATTGGTGCTATGTGATATTATGTATTTCAATTTGTCTGAGTAAGGCAACTTATTTATAGATATGTAAGAAAATTACGTACATTAAATACAGTTTTATGATATCACTGAAATAATTACGACCATGCAGATAACTTTGATTGCAATATATACACCACGTTCAAAGTTCAATTGATAAAATTGAGAATGGAAATGGGGAATGTGTCAAAGAGACAACAACCCGACCAAATAAAAAACAACAGCAGAGGGTCACCAACAGGTCTTCAATGTAGCGAGAAATTCCCGCACCCGGAGGCGTCCTTCAGCTGGCCCCTAAACAAATATATACTAGTCCAGTGATAATGAACGCCATACTAATTTCCAAATTGTACACAAGAAACTAAAATTAAAATAATACAAGACTAACAAAGACCAGAGGCTCCTGACTTGGGACAGGCGCAAAAATGCGGCGGGGTTAAACATGTTTGTGAGATCTCAACCCTCCCCCTATACCTCTAACCAATGTAGTAAAGTAAACGCATAACAATACGCACATTAAAATTCAGTTCAAGAGAAATCCGAGTCTGATGTCAGAAGATGTAACCAAAGAAAATAAACAAAATGACAACAATACATAAATAACAACAGACTACTAGCAGTTAACTGACATGCCAGCTCCAGACTTCAATTAAACTGAATCCATTCTTACAGTCATTTATGTTCAAGAAAGTTAGCAAAATGCATACATGTAAATCCTACTCAAACACAGATGATATAATTATAATTTGCTATGCTACATCCGCATTTTGACTGTTTAAATTCATCAGTAGCGCGCGAATCATAATTGTTTGAAAGCCAATGAAAAAACAACGATGAAAATAATGCATAGAAAAAACAAAACGTTCAAACCATTGTAACAAACACGACTAAGATTGTCTTTACCTGGGGTTGACAAACCTTAGTGATTAGACTAATTATTAATTTAATAAATAAAACATCTTCAAAATATGACCAAAATAAATTCAAAGAGATGGGATATGTTCGCTTATGTAACAACTATCTACCTGAAACCAAATGAAGTAGATGTCACGTTTTAAAATAATGCAGTGCGTGTTATTTTTTTGAAACATTTTATGACATCTTTCGACCTTTCGTCTATCTATAATATTTGCAAGATATGACGCCGATCTGCTGTTTGTGGTACTTCAATTATAAAATTGAAGCACAACTCCGTAATTGTCACCAATGTTAGAATTTTTTATACGAAGCTTTACTGAGCACCTCAACCATTCCGTGTCGGACAATTAACAATACTGATCTCCAGTGAAAATTCAAATCAGAAAATCCCTTATGAAATGGCAAAATAAAAAGCCCAAACACATCAAAAGAATAGAAATCAGCTGTCATATTCCTGAGTAGGTAAAGTCATTACCTTATGTAGAAAATACCGGATTGAACCTGGTTTTATAGCTAGCTAAACATCTCACTTGGATGACAGTCGCATAAATTTCATTGTATGGACAACAATGTGAAAACAAAACAATCAGACATAACAGGTCAAATGTCAAAAATAAGGTACAGCAGTCAACATTGTGTTAGAATAACAGTCACTGTAAAAACAAACAAAATATGTCAACAAAGAAAATAAATGGCATATAAACAAAGAACAAAAGCAAAAAATGAAGGACAAGAATACAAAAAAAAATAATACAGTACAACAACACAATGGTTAGATGCATAAGTATTCAGCCACGCCAAAAGTATAATACCAACAACGGACTAAACATTAAAAACTTTACAAAGACAAACACAAGAACACCATAACATGTAATTAAGATGATAAACAACGTCAGTACCTGAAATCTATAATTCAAGACCATCTAGTATTATTTGTGAAGTTGATACGGAATATTTGTCAACAAGGTCTTGGTATCTTCCGATGAAACGTTTTTTCCATCCCAAACCGAAGACCAAATGTGAAGAAAATTGACTTGACATGAAATTGCACCAAATATTGCTTAGTAACTTATTTCGTAAATAAAGACAAAAGGAAGTGTTCTAACAATACTATCTTCAATTCATACCAGCACTGGGTATTCATTTAATATTACCTTAATAAACTAATTGTACAGTCAATATGTGACGTAGTTTGCTTTTTATATTAAGAATGAACACCCGAGTCGGACGTTTCCAAGCGTCCGCACGTCATTAATAACAAACCACACATCAACTTGAATCCATATATGATATATTTACCAAACATGGTTTGCTATTGTCCGTTGGAATTAGACAGACATCATTGCTCTTTAGATTACTAAGTCATAGGACAACGTCAATAGTTTGTGTAGACGAAACAATCGTCTAACTTACTAAATTATAAGTTTAGTATCATAGATATGTGTGATTTTATAACTTGCATGATGAAAATCCATTTGTTTGTATACTTTCAGTCTTTTTTAAGTTCTCATACCGAGTTTAATGTTGGTGGTAAAGATGTGCAGACTTTCATTAAGAAGACATTGTCATTGTGCTGGTTGATGACTATACAAGATCCCCCAGTAATACTCACTACAGAATTATCCGGAAAATTTAATACTGATCTTTTCCGACATTATACCAAATCAGGTTCAAATGTTGACTATGTAGTTTGGCCGGTAGTTTTCCTACACGACGGAGGACCTATTATCTGTAAAGGAGTTGCTCAAGGAAAATAAAGTTTGTCTTTCAGGATACACCGATGGATGTAGCATTCTCTAACCCATGTCTCATTTCCATAGTAAATATATTTCAAAAGTATGGAAATAATATACTGTCTTTTGTGCTTATTGTCTCTTATTATCTTGATATGAAATGTTTATACTATCACCATTGTCTATGTTTAGATGAAAAAGACACCACGTGTGGAAAGTAACGGTATATGTAACATATCTGAATGCGGCAGTACATGATTGTGAAAATGAAATTAAATGATTGTACTGTATCTGACTTCTTTTACAGTACAGATGTAAACTAAAAAAACACCTAAAAGTTTAACATGAACATAAATTTGGGTTGATAAAAAACAGATGTTTGATATTATAAACATATAAGACATGGATGTACAAAATATTTATATACCATATTTTGCATTTTATCCTCATTTTTATGTGCTACGTTTCTGTAGGTATGTTTTGTTTTTATTAAACACAAACTTTTGACATATCTCAGTAAGGATTTGATATTATTTGTATGGTTATATGGCATTGGCAATGGCATCAAGTTCATTGCAGTTGTAATTTGTGTATATTGATTCTCTTTTTGTGATATATTTTCTGACTTATAGTTATGAATAAGATCAGATCTTATGAAGTTATAGTATAACGGTAATTGTCATGAAGTTTTGTGTTTCTTTCACAGCTTTTTGCAAAATCCAAGAAGATTGTTATTTTATGATATTTTAACTGCATATGTTTTGCTTTAAATCTAGAAAAAATCCCCTCCATTAATTCGACTAAATAGGACGAACTGTGTGATTTGATTAATGTTTAGAAAACTTATTCGGGAAATTTTTGTTCTTAAGAACTTGGTTTAAAAGAAAGTCCGTTAAGTTGTATTGTAATTGTAAAAAAAGACAAAGATAGTGTGACCCGTTTAGAAATATGGACTACAGAAGAACTTTGTGGTCACTTGCTTAGGACGTCCATGGTATCCCGTCTCTTTGTTTCATATGTTGTTCTACAAAATCAAAAAGAACAAAAAAGGTCAGAAACAAAGATATGTCTAGCCATAGCTGTTATTCAATCTCTTGATCTTGTTTTTTTATGGTTTGATAATAATTCCTTGTTCATTGGCAAATTTATTTATGCAAATCTAGACAATAATAGTTGTTTCCCTCAGTTTTAGTTTGTTACCCCGATTTTGTTATTTGTCCATGGATTTATGAGTTTGAACAGTGGTATACTACTGTTGCCTTTATTTACCGATGTTTTAATTTCAAGAATCGATTGAAAAGACAAATCAAGGTAAAAAACAAAAACAAAAACTGAGTGAATTGCATGAACTTCAAAAGACAGAGTAACCTTAAAACTTGTCATACAAAAGAACTTAGGAGGGCTATTAGATAATAATCGGATAAAATCGGTCATATTTCGATAAAAGCTGACGCATGTCTCTAGAACAGATTTTATTCTTCTTCTTAAAGAGGCAGTATCTACAACAGTCGTGAATTTGTTAGAGGGATAATTCGCGATTTTTCACTTTTCGTCTTATTATGTTCATAATACCATAAAAAACATATTCACCAAGTTTTATTTCGATATGAAAAGTAATAAAGGAGAAAATTGGGAATAATGAATTTTATTTTATCAAACTTCCTGACTTATGTGACGTAGTTTAAGTCTTTGAGCATGCCGGGAGTGAAATTAATCTCATTTAAGTCTTGTTCGTTAACCATCTAATAACGCTATTTAAAGCGCATCGACGACTTTTGGTGTAGCTATTAACCAACGAAAAGTAAGTGATAGCCATGTAACTTTTTAAATTAGATTGTAGGATTCATGTGTGGATTTTTTATACGAATTCTAGTAATTAAAGTAAATAATACAATTGAACATTTTCACGATTTTTTTTTTCAAATACTTTAAACAAACATATGAAACTGACACGATCGATAGTGTATTAAAAAATACATGTTTGTATTCTGAACTTTTTTGCTTCATTCCAGAAAACATTTTCACTTGCTTGTACTATGGAAATTAAATGTGTATTAATTTGTGACACTTAGTGAATGTTGAATGCGTAGTTAAACTTAAGGTAATTAAAAGATCAGCATTATGTAATTCTAATCTTTTGATCTTCATTCAGTGACACCTAGGCGTCACGGTTCAGCATTTCAGGTGTGAACAACATTTTGTATGAATGATATACGGGAGTCAGTTATAGTTATAGACACAGAAAAGTAAGAAAAAGAATTAAAATGAATTTACGGGAGAAATAAGGTCGCACAATAACTGGATAGCTGTTGTATATTTTTATATATTTTGCATAAGCTCACTTTTAAATGAATTATGACTTCTGATTAGTTTTGTAACGATAAAATACTGAATTATTTTAATTGAATAAATTTATAAATAAAAATAGCCTTCTAAACACGAGTGTATGAACTAAAAATTGTACTTTTTTAAATTAAAATCGCCAACCTTTAATATTTCAAACAGATTGCAATTATATAATTTAGTCCATCCAAAGCGATCTTTATTTACCTATTTAGGAATTAATGCTCTCATCAAAATATTTTAAATCTCACAACGCATGAATACTTCAGCTATTTGAAAAAAAAAGATGTTTTAAAAAATTGACAGGAATGGAATCGAAAAATTGCGAATAGAAATTCTTTTCAAGTGTGAAAAACGTCAACCAAATTTATTCATAATCGGGAGCGTCCTTATTAAAATAGTCTTCTTCTCACAACGAATAATACTTTAGCTATTTGACCAACGATGTTTAAAAAAAAAGACAACGAATTTAATGTCACCTTAATTTCCCTATTTTTGAATGTAATTGTAAGTCTATTCAACTGGCAAGAATACCCCTAAAGCGGACAAGCAGTTTATTCTTTAAATTGCTGTCATTGAATATCAAGAAAGAAAATAAATCCCGAAATCAATATGAAACTTTAATACTCAAAAGTTTTCCTAGAAAATATTCACATCCCTTGGGGTGTATTAGTGTACGTCCAGTTGCATATGTTTTACATGAATGTCGGAACAATTGTGATGATGTCGAATTTCTTCCTTTATTGGAGAACGATCTAATTGATATATAAATTTGTGATTTTACTATGTTCATAACTTCGATGAACCGAAGCAAGTTATTATATCGACCTGTATTTAAATCAAATTGGTCTTCTTCTTCTTCTTCTTCTTCTTCTTCTTCTTCTTCTTCTTCTTCTTCTTTTGGTATACAGTAGTCTATCGAATTCGATGATTACATACTGTTGGCATACGTGGACTAGTCTATTTACAAAACTGTTACCCCAATTTACACAAAATGTATGTTTCTTTCTTATGTTCAATGGAAGTGCGTACATTTTTTTTAAATCAATATTTCTGGTATATTCCAATCTGTCCTTTACTATTGACAACGAGTATATATTAAATTTTCCCAAATTAAACCTTGGAAAAAAAATGTAAATAGATTTTTATTTTATCAAATCTTTTTTTTTTTTTTTGGTATTATTTATATTTTTATAAATAATATTCTTTACACCAGTAATGTTATTTATAAACAAGCGTATGAGTTTAGTAATGACTAGTATATTATATCACTTTCGGACACGCAAGACAGAGATGTATATTATACACCTGATAGTTCAAAATGGAGAGTTATAAGTTATCGGCCGTGTACACTGATCAATACCTACAGAAGTGAAACGATGCATGAACTTGCAAGCCCGACAGGAAATCGCTTGAATACCTGGACGTGTCAACTCACACCCCTCACAATACCTTCAAGCTGGGAGTAATACCTTTATTCATGCTGGTGATCAAATGAGGGAAGATCCGAATTTATTTGAATAAAATTTATTACTTTAAAGAATTATAAACGAATTAGATTTACGAAAACAGTTTTCACGGAACACTTATTTATGATTTAAACTTTGACTTTTTAACTAATTCCAATATTAACAGTTTAAAAATAACAGACTATGGTTATTTAAAAAAAATAAGAACATGTTCCGTATCAAGTTAGTTTGTCAGATAAAACAACCGTACGATTGACAAGATATCGACACGCAATTACGACTACATCGGTTACTGTAGTTTTGGTCCTTTGTGGTTTATAGACATATTGTGATTTTTAATCGGGGAAGACGACAAAATGGCGGAACGCAGAGAATTGACACTCTAAATTTAAAATCGATGGTGATCTCTTATCTAGTGGAATAAAACTTTAATATCTATAAATTTGAGCATTTCTATATAGAATGGACATAATATCAATTTTTGATTTTTTTGCGAAGTTTCCCTTTAAGGCCGTGAAAATGCAGTAACTTTAAAGGTATCAATTAAAATTTATTTCGTGTCATTTTCAGCTGATTGAATATGCAAGAATGAACATTCATGTCACGAGATATGTCCTACCCCTTCCCGAAGCACACTTGCTCACAAATACGAACAGCAAAAAATTCAAATCGGCATTCGAACGGAATTAATTAAATTACTTGATACTCTTTTCTGAAGCTTTTTTTCAAATACTCAATCAGTAGAATTGTTACGCTTTTAAAAGTACAGTATGTTAATCGGTATGGATTTCTTTTTAGAGTCAATGAACTCATCGAAGATACCATGATTGAAAATATGTATTAACGCCAGACGCGCGTTTTGTCTACAAAACACTGATCAGTGACGATCGAATCAAAAACAGTTAAAAAGGCCAAATAAATTACGATGTAATAATCGAAGACTAAAAACTCCTAAATGGTGACGTTCTTTACTAATAGTACTACTAACGATTTAGATTGAAGTACACTTGTGCTACTCTCGTACTAAATTAAAAAAAAAAACCAGTTTTTATGGCCCATTTATCGGCATTATCTTTTATGGTCTGTGCGTCTGTTCGTCCGTTTTCTAAAACAAAAAGCATCAAAAGGGTAAGAAAATAACAATATAGTACGTCTACTCATCACGCAAATCATCTAAAGCCACTGTAAGGCCTAGTCAATAACATTAGTAGTAGAAATGGGTTATTTCTAAAAATTGGCTTCAGATGTTCATTCATTGAAATGTAAATTAAAATACAAATGGCCGAATCAAATAATTCATGACGGTATATGATTACAGAGTAAAGTGCTTATGTTATCATTTAAGCTTTTGATAAAAGAGAGAAAGCAGTTTTTATTTGAAAACTGTTTCAAATCACACGATCCTTCAAACGGAAAAAAGGCTGTGCCGAGCTTTTTCCCCGTTTCGGGCCGATATATAGTCAACGCTTCGTTGTATACATTTGAAACAAAAACAGTTTGAAGAGGTCGTTTGAATAATTAAATATAGTTTGGCAACTGCTATTTAATGCTGTTCATGAGGAAAGGTGATATTGGATCAGCGACTGTATATGACATAGAAATATACAATCAACGCATTTTGGCTGCTCAAATAGAACGAGTGCAGTACAAATATATATAAATGGCTAAGACCCCGTTCACACTTAGACATTAAGATCGATTTATACTTAACTGCTTCACTTTAGATCGATTAAAGCCCAATATGAACGCTTTTAATAGATCTTCAATTGGTCTTAAATGTAACACAAAAAGAGGTAGATTAGTTTGAATCGATCTAAAGAGGGATTCTACATTAATTTTTTCAGGGGACACAGTTATCGTATTTAGATTATGTTCTAAAATAGAGTACCTAGTGTGGACATAAATTGCAAATTGCTTTCATACTCCTTTACAATCTATTTCATTATATTTGATGCATAAATTAGTCAGAAGGGGGATGGAATTAAAAAACTTTGGGGAATAAATTGTTAGATAATGTTGTGATTGGTCAAATTTGAAAAGGTAAAAAATAATATGTATGAAGCTGTAAAACTGAATTACAAACCCCCTCAACATAAAATTTCCCATGTTTTGAGTAAACCCGATAGACTTTTCTATAATTTTGATATGATATGTCACAAAAGTAGTAAGTTTTTTTATATAAGATTTGATAAAACCAACCAAATAATATTAGAAATCCTTAATGCCGATTTCTGTGTCGTTGTGTTGCTGTTTCCTTGTTCTCCACAAAGTTTATTCAAATAGGAACGCCTGGCGAATATCGGTCATTTTCCGTTACCATTTTGACTTGCTACCTTTACTGAACGAGTATTGCAGTGTGTATTTTGTGCTTTTTTAAAAAGAGGGAAGAGGGAGAATTTTATTCACTTTATTTATAACTGCAAGACTTTCTTCAGAAAACAATATAAAAATCTAGCTCTGGTTCGACACAACATTCCTTAAAATGTTTCATGCTTTTAAGATATTTGAAAATTGCCTGAATCCCAGTACCAACTCCAATAAAAAGCATGAAAGAAAATAAACGATGCCGGAAAAAAATATCGTGATGTCATGTCAATTTTACTGACGCTGTTTCCATTTTCGAGGTCCGCTCTAGCTACATTTTGATTACGGAACTGATAATTCCCAACTAAGCATCGAAGGAACAAGTTGTGACAGCTATAATGTCTTACATTTGACTCAGTTGATATTATACCGTTACTTTTAGGATCAGTGACAGGAATCTACAAATGAAAACAAACGCTAATGGTGTTAAGTTATGAAAAGAATGTAGAATATAATAGAGGTGGTTTCTCGATTAGATACATATTTTAAACAGGCTTATCAACTTATATTATTTGGTAAAATGTTGTAGTTGGATTGTTTACTCATCACATCCTTGTATTAATTGGCAATACGCACTGTAACACAATGTATATTTAAACTCCTATATACCACTAATGTTTTTTTATGTTTCTGTCTCCGTTTTTCATTAGCTAATACAGTTCACAAATAACGCCTAATCTCTCAGAAATGAAAGGGTTACAACTTTCTGTTTACAACGGAACAGAGCTCCCAAATTCATAACCATCAAGGATGATTTATCATATGATGAATTTCAAACTGTTCAATCCTGATGCTCAATGGCTTTATGTGAAATTGAATTATTTTCATTGAAATCAAATTTAAGGTTAAAAGAGTAGCGAATACAAGATGTCAACATATATATCTTTTGATAAATTTGGCAACATCCGTATTTTTCTTTGGAAAGCACAAAAAGTAATTCCAATAAAAAAAAATATAATACTACCAATACTTTTAAGGACTGACTTTTTGTTGTCGGTTATTTCGAAAAACAATATTCTGTTGAACTACGGGTAAGTTTATTGGAATTAGATTAGTCCTTCAGATTTTAACGACAAAAACAGTCTGTTCTTAGTCAAAGGTATATAAAAAAACTCTATGAAAAATACAACTTTTCATTATATCAATATATCTAGGAAATGAAAGTTTAATAATTATAAAAAAATATATATAAATGTTCAAGCTATCCAAAACGACCCTTACTCTGGGTTATTTACATTTCTGGTAAATTGGCTTGATGTTAACCCAATCGCGAAAAGCAAATAATATAAAAATGTTATTTCTGATTTATTTTATAGAGTTATTTGGTAGCAGAGTGCATTTTGAAAAGACACCTTAAAGGTGAAATTGATTGGTCTTCTAGCGACTTAATTTCTTTCTACAATAAACATACACACATGAAAATATAGACGAGCAACGATTCTTTCTTCTTTCGACTGTTTTCTTACACACTTCAACCAGAGTTAGCTTAGTCTAAGCAGTGCAACTACCTATGTATAACCTGACATGTAATTCAAATACGATGAAAAGTAATGTTTAAAATCTTTTTTTTCGATATTTTTCATTTGACGTTTTATTTTTAATTACATTCTTGTATTGAAAGAATTGATATTTTGCATGTAATGTTTATAAGTAGTTATAATTATGCGTCTCTTATCTTATTACCTGTTCTTCTTCGCTATCACTAGTTGATCCTTCTTTTGGAATTATTTTGGTGAAATAATTAACAGCAGCGTATTCTATCATGGCGGCCAGGTTATATACAATACATACATTAAGATAAACATCAAGTGCAGTAGCGTACGGAACTCTGGGTAAACCATCCCTCACCATCATTCCTGTAGAGGCAGTTGACAAAATAGTAGTCACTCCTTCAATTGATAGAAGTAATGAAATATTACTTGAAAGATTGGTATTATTCATGTAGGTTTATTTCTTTGAATGTTTTGCAAAAAAAAAGCTTTAAACATCAAGTAAAATTTGGTATGAAACTAGAATACAGCGCATTTACAAGTGTGGTCACCGTTTCTATAACAGACCGTTACAATAACATCTAGATCATAAAAACCTGTATTTGTATTGTCCATATAACAGTCATAATGAGGGTTGTCTCTCAATTGTTGACTTCAATGTCTATGTGCTGGTAAATTGCACAATATTTATCCCTGAGTGCGCTTCCAGTTTCTGAAGTGTTTCGTTATGCCCAGTCTTTTTATTTTGGGATTTATGTACTGTCGTTTGTGTGTTTTCATGTTTGTCTTTTTTCTTGTCTAGCCATGGCGTTGTCAGTTTGTTATCAACTTATGCGTTTGAATGACTTTTGGTATCTTTCGGCTCTCTTTTAAGCTTTCAAAACGAAAGTTCTAGACATTCTATAATTGTACAGTGTCTGACTTACCTAGTAAAACTCTTGCAGGAGCTGCATCTCTGTTTATCCAGAAAGAAACCCAAGATAAACATACTATCAGGGTACAAGGTAGATATGTTTGAAGCACAAAAAAACCTACGTGGCGTTTTAAATGGAAGTATACCTCAAGAACAGAATGCTCTCCTGTAAAATATACAATCATTCCTTTATTGTTGAGTAATTATCGGAGGGAGATGTTTCGGTAAGATATAAAAGCGTCAACCTTATTAAACATGTCACGAAGTATTTTCTTACATTCATTTTCTTACTAGCATGTACATTTCATCAAAATAACTACAATCCGTATAATTCTTAAAATAATAACCTCTTATACAACTGGAGTAAAACGGGGAATTAATTTTGCCCAAAAAAGCAATGTTCTCGTCACATAGGTCTTCTGCTTAAAAAAGATACTAGTAGTTATCTGTTGGTTTTTTTCCACTAACTTACTTTTTGCCACTTTGGTCTCTCCTCACGTTATTGTTTTACAAGTATTATTTTATCTTTTAGTTCATTCTATTTGTATAATGAAACAGACTCAAATGTTAAAATACGATACAAAGGACAGGAGAAGTTACATTAAAATCAATCCAATTGATACATTAGGAATTGCAAAATGAACACGTAGACATTAGAACAAAAGAACACCACGATAATTTATAATTGTCAATACAGTGGAATTGTATACGACTGTCATACAAGTCAGATGTTGAGCTAGCTTTAAAACCAGGTTAAATCCATCATTTTCTACCTTAGAAAATACTTGTACAAAGTCAGGAATATGACAGTTGTTATCCATTCGTTTGATGTGTTTGAGCTTTTGATTTTGCCATTTGATAAGAGACTTTCCGTTATGAATTTTCCTCGGAGTACAGTATTTTTGTGATTTTACTTTTTATACACTTTAGTTTATTAGGCATGGTAGGTTATGCAATGATACAACCATTACCACATGTAACTTCTCCTATGTTAGCTCAAATTTTCATTTATTCTCTGATATGCAAATTAAATTAAAAATACAAGAGTGAATTAAAATAATTGAGAATGTGATGATTTCAAATATATCAAATTCCAACAGGGAAATTTTTCAATTTTCAATTTTCAATTTTCAATATCTATAGATACATTTAAAGCAAAACACATTGTTGTTATATACATATGCATTTTTATGTATCTACAATCTGTTGGTTTTTTATTAGTTGTTATTGGCTTTGACATAGCTGTCAGTAGCTGCGATTACTTTCTGATATGTACTTAGTGTCCTTGTTGTAGGGTTGTACAAGTACCCGGCCACGTCCACTATATATTTTTGTTAAATGTATTTCTATCTATATCCATCTGATGAGTTAAGCCTTTTTCAACTGAGTTTTATAGTTCATTTTTATATTGTACTGTTACACTATTGTCCTAAGTTAGGGAGGATTCCGATATAATATTAAGCCCTGCCACATTCTGTATGTATATGCCTATCCAAAGTCAGAAACCTGTAATTCAGTGGTTGTCGTTTGTTGCTGTGTTACATATTCGTGTTTCGTTTATCTTTTCACCGTACATTAATTAGGTCGTTACTTCTCTCGTTTGAATTGTTTTACATTTGTGATTACGGGGCCCTTTATAGCTGACTATGCAATATGGGCTATGTTTATTGTCGAAGACCGTACGGTGACCTATAGCTGTTAATTTCTGTGTCATTTGACTTTTGTAGAGAGTTGTCTCATTGGCAATCATACCACATCTGCTTTTTTTTTCAAATAAAAGCTTCTTTTAAAGATTTTTATACACAAAAAAATAATGTTTACCGTTATGATCTATCTTAGTGAGGTTCTTGGTTTGTATTCCCCGGATGTTAAATTGTGACATAGTGACACCTTCATACATTTCCACTGACTTATCTTGTCCATTTTTCCATATATACAGTATGTCGTTAACTGTATATCCGTCTACAAATATCAATTGAATTTACATAGTTTCAAGTTTTTATGTTAATCAAACATTTTATCAATCTATACTTAAAAAGGAAAATGTTGATTTTTTCCTCTAGCTACGAATAAGAAAGAATATTAAATGTTTTGGTTCTATTTTATTTCTTTGAATACATGTATGCCGGCTTCGTTTTGTAGTTTGATGTGAAATGCTATTATAAAAATAGAAAATAATTAGATTCCCAAAAATCTGAGGCATAGATGTTCTTGCAGTTATGGGTTTTTCGTTATGTTATATCTTCCTTTTTATTTTTACATTTTTATTTTCAAATTTGAGGATTTAAAGTGTGGATGATGTTTTATGTGTGATTGTGTGATTGCTTGTGTTTAACACCAAGTTAAGAGTTGAACACACCTTGCCAATAGTTATCAAAGGTACCAGGATTATAATTTAATACGCCAGACGCGCGTTTCGTCTACGACTCATCAGTGACGCTCAGATCAAAACAGTTATAAAACTAAAGTGTTAAAGCCAAACAAGTACAAAGTACAAGAGCATTAAGGAAATAAAATTCCAAAAAGTTGTGCCAAATACGGCTAAGGTAATCTTTTCCTGGGATAAGAAAATCCTAAGTTTTTCGAAAAATTTAAAGTTTTGTAAACAGGAAATTTATAAAAATGACCATCTAATTGATATTCATGTCAACACCGAAGTACTGACAAAACCGTTAACACTCAAGACATAAAGAGCAAATACATACCAAAATTTAGAACAATTCAAATACCACAACCAACGGTCCGATTTATGTTAAAAAAGTACAAAATAACAAATTTGGCAAACAACAACAAACTTTACCTATTAAATTACAGGTTCTTAACCTGTGACAATGGTACAACAACACACTAAAAACATACTCCAGAATATCGTTGTGAAAGGATGAATTAGACGAATCAGATCGGCATGAAACACAAAAGGCATCTGAGTTTAGATGTGTAAATGACTAACTTACAACTACTGATAATAAGTGGACAGACAGGTCTATCCATAGGATATTCCATCATCTTCATTGGACAAACAGCATGAATTGTTAATCTAAAACAAACGTTCATTAAAAATATTCAATATACAAGTACAAATATGTATTTGAATCAAGCTGGAAATACAAACTTAACAATTCCTGACATAAAAAACGAATAAAAACTATATTCAGATTTAGGAGAGGTAAAAAAAAAAGGTGATGTAAAATATTTTTCTGAGGTTTTAATGTTCAAATATACACATTAAAACTTTCAATATAAAAATCAATATAGGAAAAAGACCAATATTTACAATACCGGTATTTAAGATAAAAAAATCAAAGCACAAGCAAAACAACAAAAATTTAGTTTATCAACATATCATCATAAGTTGCCTTGAAAGAGTTGTTGCAAAGGTTCTTCAAAAATAGTTTAGCTGATAATTTGTATTGAAAGAAAATACAGCTTGTAGAACGGAAACCAAATAAAACGTATAATTCTTCAATAGCAAGTTAGCATTTATAAAGCGTTGTCAGTTTGTTTTCGATTTATGAGTTTGACTGTCCCTCTGGTATCTTTCGTCCCGCTTTTAGACATGTGATGTCGAATTTTTACCCCGGTGAATTTTCTTTTCGTTTTATTTTAAACCTTAAAATAGTTTTTGCTTTTTCAATATTAATAGGGCAAATGAATGCAATATGTTGGCATAAATACACATTTTCACCCTCTCAAAAAATGATATATTGTAAACCGAGTCTTTAGAATAGATTGATAACATATGTATGCAATTCTATAACACTAAGGGGACGATCATTTGATGTTCCGGTGGAGATGGATTTTGAAAATGAAATGCTGACCTGATAAGCGTTGTAAATAAGTGACCTTGATAGGAATAAAATGAATATCCTGTAACACAAAATGCAGGAAACATTTAAGGATTGAATGCTTCTTTTTGTAAATTCATTGGGGTATAAAGGTGTTGACCGAAGTACATTTTGTATGAAGCGAAGAAGCGCTTCATTCTAAAAATGGGCGCCCGGTCAACGCTTTTACAATACTTTTTATTACATTTTCAGCTAGGATCAAGAAAACACGATTTCTATCAAGTTTTTCTTTAATTAACATGTGCATGTTATTGAAGGACCTCGTGTCATCATGAATGTTACATTTCATTGTGTAATTTCAGAAGGACGCGAGATTGCTGTTAGTCAATCAAAATAACGTATTAAAATGAAATATACATGTTATGTAATTATTTAAACTGAAATATTTTTTTTGTGCAAAAGCGGCAAAAGAAATAAGCATGCACTGCAACAGATGAAAATGAATACTTAGTAGTCAATCTACACCCCCAAATTTTTTTTTCGACTCGGCCTCTTGAAAATCGAATGGTGGTTCCCTTAGTGTTATTTTTGATATATAGCTTAATTTGTTAGAAAGTCAAGAAAGGAGGATGGTGAAAGATGATAAGATTTATCCTAATTTTATCTTTAAGAAGCCACGATATCTTATATCAACCTTACCTTCGGGACATATAAATTCTGCCGTCTTGTCGTATCCTTACAAATACATTTGGAACTGTAATATTTGGTTGCTGTGATCGTCTTCCATTTATGAAATAAGTATTTGGCTTCCAGATATACTTCAGGAAACTATTACTCAATGTGACTTCTGTTATGTTCTCTAGATTAAATCGAAGTCGGTTGTCATACCAACGTTGTCGCAAGTAGCATTGCATTGAATATGACTGAAAAAAATAACACTTTATACATTTGAACGTTTAAACTACATGTACTATTCTGCATTAATACTTTCATCTAATGCAAACATGTCTAGAAAATGCAACTACTTATCTGAAAAAAGATGTGGTCAGTTGAACTTATCAGTCATTACAGCCAGCTGTAAGAAATAGGAATATGATGTAACTAACTAACGTTATATGGTGTTGAATTAGAAGAGTATCATTTGGGCTGTCCTTTCTCCGTATAAAACATTCTAAACGTTATCTTATACAGCAAATATTCTTCTCGTCAGTTGCTGAAGATTTTTTTTGTATTGATTTTTTTTTTTTATCACAAATGGAATTACTGGAACCATGCATGCTTATACTAATTTTATAATTAAAGCAATAATACGGTGGTAGAATAAGCCCAATAATATAGTAAATGTTCATGAAAGTTATTTTCATATTAAGATATCAAACTTGGTCAAGATCAAGAATTCTATTTAATGTCCCACGATTTTATTACATCACGATGACCGTGAGGGCATTCCGATGTTTTGTTATCGCCTAGATTTCCATTACGAATCTCTTGTTTTTGGTTTTTAACTGATCTATAAAACTGATAAATATGCGGGTACCAACGAGTGCAAACTAACATTCCTTATCGTTTGTTATAAACACATCTCTTCAATGAATACTGAAAAAAATATTTTTGTTTAGAACATAAATTAATAATATGAAAATGTATTGTCGTAAAAAGTGCGGAAGAATATCTCAAGAATGTTTTGCGACAACACCGGAAAGGACCGTTAACTCTGTAATTGTTTTTGCGGGAAAATATGAATGACTACTCATATCCAATCTTTTAGAAAAATCGAATTTTTCCAGAAGAGTATCCACCATGCACTTGCATTGCGCTATTATTAGAATAGTAGAATAGAATGATATACAAATGGATGAAATTATATATACATGTAACTGTTATTTTACTATAATATATAACAACAAACCAGTGTATACTGATTTGTATCCCTACACTATAATAGTTATTACGGTGAGGTTGAATTGCCTGTCATTTATTCATCATCCACGCACGAACTTGTCTCAGAAAAAAATATATCTCTGTTTATTAACCTCAGTTTCAGATGTAGAGATGTGATTTTTTTCTATGACAAGTGCTTTTGACCATCCACAAGAACATGCGATCATCCGATGTTCAGTACTTCAGTACTTTGATTATACGAAAGTGTTTCACCAAACTCCGTATAGGGTACATATTTACTGATGAAGATAGACTTGACAAACTTGGTTTAACATATGTTCCTGGGGATAAGAAATATTTCCTCTTGGAGGACTATAGAATAATAAACTAAGACTGGCGCTATTTAAACATTTAAGATATTGAAAAATTAACTTTTGTCACTTCCAAAAGACATTAAACCTATATCGACAGAATATGTGAAACTTATGGACTATTGTTGGAAACAGTACTAGTTATTAGAGCTTTGACCAGAAGGAGCTTAATGTTTCATGTTTATATATTTATAAGATAAAAACTCCGATCATATAAATGTTCAAATCCCGGCCAGGGAAGAACCAAAATTTGCTTCCTACATATCTAACATTGTTGGGTTGTTATTAAGACCGATTATATGAATTTCTTAACTAGTTGGCTAGTTGTCTGCCATTCTTTAAAGGTCCGATATTGTTCATATATCATTTAGGTTGTACACACCTATTTTCCCTTATTATTATGAGTAATAAGCTAATTTATTTGCATACATATATACGTCTATCCTGGTAATTATTTTTTCATGACTATGCCAATGAATTAAGAAAAGTAATTACGTTTAACTAGTTGATGTCTAAATTAAATGTATATTTTATTCTTAACGTTTGTTTCGTTGGTATTGATAAGTAAGTAACCATGCAGGTTTATGCATTCAGTTTTAACTATCTATATATTAATGTTGGTGCCCTATTTTTTTACTAGAACGGCGAGTTCATTAAAATAAAAAGTACTTCAGACTTGCATGACGATCAAGTTACAAAATTACATATGTTGGGAAAACACCAATGCAGATATATTTGAAAAGTTGGTTTATAAGAGTCTAAATATGTCTTTATCAATTCAATTGAGAGAGACAAGAATTAGAAATCAGCCATAATAGCGTGACACCTGTTAAACAATAGTGTACTGGACAACATATTGATTCTAATTGTACAAACCATTTCACTTTCCTTAACTGGCCCCATGCTCCGTACTAATATATCTGTTTCTATTCTTATTGCAGGTCCTGAAAAGTAATTAGCAATACTTCTAATGTCTAATGATGCGACAGTGTACTCATGATAGTCTCTTAACAAAATTGTTTGCACTACACAACCAAACAGATGTTATCATATAGGTTAACAACTGACGAAACACCGATTTCGTAAGTGAAAGAATGAATACTGTTTAATAAATAGAGATAAATTAATGCAAATTTTGAAATAGCATTTGGTGTTAATCTAAATCGTGAAGCTGTTCTTTTTAAGCCGATACTACTGTACGTGCTCATGCACCTGTCCAAGCACGGAATTTCAATCATAAAAAAAACCCGATTGTCTGTGTGCATTAAAAAATACATTGATTTTATAAATAACTTCCTCGTTTACTTTCATTAATGAACAGCTAACCTATAGTTACTTTAACTTGCACATATTGGTCATTATTCTACAACATGTACAAAGTCTTCAAAGTAAGAAACACATATTGTCATAATATCGAACATCTTTTTATTTGAAAATTACACTTATCAAATCATCAGTTCTGTTTAAAAACAAAGGACCAGAGATAAATCATGCAAATTATTGAATGTTTGCAAGACACTCATTTCCTTAGAGTGAAAATTGAGAGTAGGCGAAACGCAAATGCCAGGCTAATCGGTTTGACTAAATTCATCGGAATGTGAATGACAATATAGCCCTACAATTCTTTTTGGTTAATCCCGTTTAACACATGGTATTTGATTTGCGCGGGAACTTTTTCCGTTGCCATCGATTTTGAATTATTGTAATGTGACATAAATTGTTTTTAGATGTAATGTGATAACATTTTAAAATATGATATTATTTGTTTTTATTCTACAGTACATAATTTGACGTCATTTTTGTACAAATTAAGTCTCTAGTCTAGTCAGAACTGAAGTAGATGTACAGCATATATATACCATCATATTTTTACCAACAAATACAATTGATTTACACCACAACGGTTAAATTATACTCCTTTAGTTAGTTTTTTTTTTTTTATAAAAATCGTTATTGTCGATTCCATATACCATTGTTTTTATACATAGATAACTTCATGGAATTTTACAAGCTATTTCATAATAAATGAACAACTTCATTGATATTACAAAGCTTCGTATAAACGAGTTAACTGCACATAGCGTGTTCATTATCTATATAAGTCCCTCTCGTTAATTTGAATAATGGTAACACTAAAATAAAGTATAATGATCTCCAAGATTAACACCATAGCAACAACCAGATCCCAGAAAGTATTGACTCTGGTTATACCATAAATTAAGAATGAATCGTAGTATCAAAGTTGGGAAGAATAATCAGAGACATATATATGCCTATATCTCTTATCTGGAAAAACGACGGCGTCAAATTTCCGGTTTATATTTGTAGAAATGGTGTCAGCATTACCATGATTACGGATTTCAGTGTCAATATTATTCCTCAAACGTATAATTGAAGTACACGTTAGAATAATCAGCGATAAAATTGACTTATAATGTCCTTTCTCTTACTAATAGATATACAATTATAGTTTTCTCTTACTAATAGATATACAATTATAGTTTTCTCTTACTAATAGATATACAATATACTTTTCTCTTACTAATAGATATACAATTATACTTTTCTCTTACTAATAGATATACAATTATACTTTTCTCTTACTAATAGATATACAATTATAGTTTTCTCTTACTAATAGATATACAATTATACTTTGAATTTTTTGGGGGATTCTGATTACAATCTCTTTATACTCGTTCAGCTAAAGTTATGTGGCTTTGCTGTGAGTGTTTACTACTAAATTTATGTAAAAAAATATCACAATAAAATGCTATCAAGGGATATTATACAGAAACACAATGTACAAATGTAGTTCGGGAAAGATGAAATGTATTCATATGTTTTTTACATTGACGATGCACATATATATAAATATGGTTAAAGACTAGGGTTATCTTATACATACACGACCTCCTAGTGGGATTAGTATTGTTGAATACATTACAAATAATTGGCTCCTCGGGCGACTATAAAAGACAGCTAACATTGAACTGC
Source organism: Mytilus galloprovincialis (assembly GCF_965363235.1). Classification (NCBI taxonomy): domain Eukaryota; kingdom Metazoa; phylum Mollusca; class Bivalvia; order Mytilida; family Mytilidae; genus Mytilus; species Mytilus galloprovincialis. The sequence goes on along the minus strand of NC_134845.1, from coordinate 71,629,999 downwards.
CAACAGTTTTTTTACGTTCTTGGTATAATTTATATTGCTTACTGGCATAATTTCCCTTGACACCAGAGTGTTATTAACGTTAAGGCATGATAGCTGTATAATTGGTGATATATTAGTATTAGATCAGACATTTATTTTTCATGAACCATCAAATGACATTACAGACCAAGCCAATCTAATAACGTTCAATTAGTTTAAAGGTTAGACAATTCTCTGATTTCAGTAAAAGCGTCCCCCCCCCATTTCCCTGGTCAAGTATGATGATATGTGTTGAAAAATAGGTACAAGAAAGAAAATGTAGAGGTAACCCTGGTGATTTTTTCTTTTCCTTTTCTTCTTATTGCTTTATTATTTAAATTCAATTGTTGATTCCGACTGTTGTTTCTTGATTAGAAAAGTGTGTCCTCGTTTCGGAGAGTCCATTTAAAAGTTGAGTTATTGACATACAAACCTTGAATTTCAAACAGAACCCTAATGATATACAACAACAAAAAAGAAGAAAAAACGCATATTTAGCAGTCATATCTAAAGACTTATCCAGATGTCATGTCTTTACATTTTAGATACTTCTTTCCAAGTCAGCGATAATTGTTATCCGCCGAATTGTATTCACTTTAAAGAAGTCTAGAAACCTTTAGTCTTAAATCCGATATTTCGTTTGTGACATAAGAAATGTCTATAGCAGCAACAGCAAAAATGTAATAATGAAAAACGCTTTAAGTCGAAAAATCGAAAATTACGACTTCGTCAGATTGCAGAGGTGTCAAATAACACAGATGGTCAGAGGTACAAATTGTCAATTGAAGCTATTTTAGATTGACAAATGTATTCTTATTTAATAAATAATAAAAATAAAAAATAATTATAAACAAAATTTGTACTGAGTGAACGCACTGGGTATAACTTAGATAAAAAAAATGACTTCATGAAATTACTGTGTTCGGTTATGTAAATTTTCAAATATTTGACACTTTGCGTCAATTTTGCTTCATATAGTGGAAATCTGACACTCAAGGAGCTACAGTCATACATTCCACTTTTTGCAATATCAATATCGCACTCTGAAAAATAATAAAATCACGAAGGAACATAAGGGAACGACCAACGACCATTTAACTTAAAAAAAAGGGGAGGGCGTTATGTTTTCTTCTAAAAAGTAAAGAGATAATTTGATTTACAATCCCCAATTTGACGAGCAGGTGACAAAGAAATATTCTGAATCCAGATTTTCCCAATACCTTTTAGCGTTTTAAAATTATTAAAAAAATAATACTTTAATTGAAAGCGTAGTAAAAACAAGTGATAAATGCTCTGACTCAGACACAAATTTTACTCCCTTTTGAAGCTAAATGGTTACTCCCTATAACATAATGGAGGATTTTCTTTTTTAAGCACTTTGAATTCGATTCTAAGATAAAGTTGACTGGATTTGATTTAAAACTATATTTTTGGATTGGGAGAATGGACACGTTTCTGAATACAAATTACAAAACATAAAAAAAAAGTTTCATCTAAGACAAGTACACATAGCCTTAAGTGCATGTATTAGCATACATAACTATCAAATAGATCAAAACACATAAGAATTAAAAAGCAAGTATAAGCATCAGATTTAAATAAAAGAGAATATTGGTCTAAAGCACTTTTAACATATCACATAAATAATGACTTAAAACAAAGCAATGATGTTATAGGCAAAATGTAAAATTCTCAACACATACAGAAATTATTGATTGCACTTGTTAAATTAAAATAGTTAACAATCATTTCTAATTTAGTTTATAATATTTTTGTTTTATGACCTTATTTTCACCAAAATAACATGTATTGTAGGGTAAGCTTCAAGATTTAATTTCCTTTTATAGATTTGTTCCAATGTCTGATATAGAAATCAATTTTCTGTGACGAACAATGTTCTTGTTACATTTCTTAACATTGCTTCAGTAAATGAACTCAGAAATAATTCCTAATTTCCTCCGATGGCAGAGCAATTTATTTACAATACCTCATCCAACGGCTTTAGTTTAATCATTTTATTTCCAAATTGACACGACATGTGAACTTTTTGCCGCGAATCTTGCTAAAGCCAATGGCCCATCTTCATCTAACAAGAATTTTGTGTCTAAATCGCAAATCGAATGACGTTGATGGATTAGACGGAAAAGACGTTAGACTAATGATACTTAAACTGTATAGTAAAAATGTCAAAATGTATGAAGATTTAATGCGTGAAATTTTTCTACCTCGTTTGGTAAGATTTATTGGCATAACAGCTATATAAATGTTTAATGAAGACATCATACACTTTCCAGTGGAATTTCTATTTCGTCTAAAACATACCTCCAAGTCCAGGTCTGACTTCTCTATGGTAACCCTTTAACAATTCATTTAACAAAAGTGTTACGTTTTCCATCGGAGATATTGCAATGGTATACCTAAAATCAGAATAATAAACACGAGAAAATAAATACTTTTTTTTAATCATTAATTCAATTAATCAGGTAAAACTGTTTCGACAATAGGAAGTACTTGTTTTGGCGATTTTATTACACATACAAATATGATATTCATTTTGATTCGATAGCATGCAACAGTACAAACAAAAATCATTAGGAGTATTATACCTAATACATTACAAGTAAACTTTCTAATTTGATCTAGTAATTTTTTAACTTCTTTTCCCTCCCTTAATTATAAACTTAAGATAAATTAGCATGCAGATCGGAATGCGGTCATACATAAAGAAGGGGAGGGGGATACAAAATGAAATATAATGAACTCTGAACTTACAATTCTATTTGTTTTCATGAAAAAAATTGATTTCAAGCATGATGCTTTTCGAGTTTAATAAAACATAAAAAAATGAAAGACGAAGAATTGAATAATAACGATAAAATACACGTTTATTGTTCTGCATAAACTTTCATGATAGAAATAAAAGCAACAACATAGTCTATCTAAATAGAGGCAAGAGATAACAATCTGACCTTCAAAACTCATTAGCCGAAGATAAACTTACAATGTAATTGCAAAATGCGAAAGACGACGAAAAGACAAGTTCATAACTTAAGACACTACATAAACATCTTCTATTCATCAAATCGTTATATTAACCTTTGAATAGTTTAGAGTAACACCCTGTGTGGAAAATGTATGCCTGGTCAACACCGATGTATAAAACTACAATGTAAACATTAGAGTTAACGTTGTTTGATTTTTAACATGACTGTATCAATTCAGTGGCGGATCCAGAACTTTTCCTAAGGGGGGCCCGCTGACTGACCTAAGGGGGGGGGGGTCGCTCCAGTCATGATTCAATGATTCCCTATATAATCAACCAAATTTTTCCCACGAAAAGGGGGGGGGGGGCCGCCCCCCCCCCCTGGACCCGCCTATGCAATTTAATTCATCTGTTAATCTATATGAACGCAATTTTGCCTATTTTATTTAATATATATATAGTGCTCAATTGACCGTGAATGACACGACCCTTGATTTTGTTGTTGTCTGAATTAACAACCATATTAGTGTCATTCCAGTTAGCCCACATTTAATTTCAGTTTGTTTATAAAACATAAAGTATTTTTTTGTTTTAACAATAATAGTTTATTTCTGAATTAAATTTATATTTTTGGTTTATACCCGATTTTTAATTTTTAGCTAAGACTATAACCTATCATTTCAAAACTTGGGACAATCGGGAAGACATCTAACTTGTTTTTACCTTCATTTTACCTGTAAAAATAGTATAATAGTGGACGTCCAGATTGAGAGTTAAAGACGAAAGACTCCAACTACCGAAAGACGACCACAATACTTGCCCTCGACAAGCTGACAGTTCTCTGTCTGGATAACAGGAAATATAGTACGACATAGTACGATGTAAGCCAGGTTTTAACCACCATTTTCTTTAGAAAATGCATGTACCAAGTCAGGAATAAGGCAGTTGTTTTCCATTCGCTCTGTTGGTTGATATAATCTTATTGTTGTTTGAGTCATGTTTTATTTGAATTTAAGAATTTACCTTGAAGTTAGTTTTTTTTCTTTGATATTTTTATTGTTATATGAATCCAAAACAATATTAATACTTGTACAGTTTCTTTCAAAGATATAAAACAGAACATAAATAATTCTAGACTAGATTTAAAATTCGTTATCCGAGATTTAGAAATAATGACTTTTGATATATTTTGATGAGAAACCTATCCGATTCAAGTCAATGATTTTATCATTAAAAACACAGCGTAAAATTGTAATTTTCATCACTGTAGTCAAATATAATTTTTAACTGTGTATGATAACTTACCTTAAAATAATGTGAGCAAGAAAGTAAACTTTCCTCATCTTCAGTATCCACAAACAAATTAATCAACATTCACAAAAGCTGTGTTCTAGAAATAGTTCACCGTTATGGCGCTAGTTTACAAAAAGTTCAATTAAAAGTGTCGTCTTTAAGTCATTTTATTGATTCGTTTGGCGGGATAGGTTTCAAACGGCTGATGCAGTAAATTCACGTAATTTCAATGTAATTCAATGCAGTTTAAAAATCAGCAGACAAGCACAACACGATTAAGTGATTATATACTAACAATCAAAACACATAAATCAATAGAAGGAACCTCAACAAATTTGACATTTCGGCTACAAATACAACAGCTCAAAGAAACATCCAATTCTTCTCTGTTTGTGAAAGAATTTTGCTGCTTTCATGGATATATTGACCAAGACATTAGGTTTACCAAGAAACTCATAAAATAAGACCGAATAACATCACTTGGTATTAGAAAAATGACAAGGCTTGTAAAATTAATAACTTTCTTTACGCTCGTAGAAGCAACTAATATAGCCAATTTAATTATGACAAATGTTTTTGTTGAATTTTCAGATTGCGATTTTAACGATTATTTTGCATGAGTATACTTCTAATATAGGCACTTAAAGATCACAATTTGTTATCTGTCATTGCATATAATTTTAGATGGATATTAGAAATAAATTGGTTCTATGTTTGATAAGGCTTATTTCTTTTTAAGTTTATCATTCCGATTAGTATATAAATATGTTTCTTATTTCTTTTGGTTAAACTGCATTGTTCAGTATATTAAATTATTTCTTATTTCTTTTGGTGAAAAAAAACATGGTTGTTTGCAATGCAACAAGGTCAACAAATCACCACCAAAAGAAGAGATAATAACAAAAATTAGTAAATCAACGAATATGTTTTTGAATTTCCGTTGGAAGTAACTCAGCAATCCATCTATCTTTACGAGCTTACCAAAATACTGTTTTAACACAACATGTACAGAACACTCATGACATATTGTCGTATCTGAATTCCAAGAGACAGGCGCATTTCTAACGAAAAAAAAACAAAAGGCTTTGGCAAGGTAAAAGTTCTTTCGTTCAACATGCGACTTACACTTATTAAGTTGAAAACCTTATAATACATATACATATGTGTATTTTATTCAAGATTGAGACTATTTTTAAATTGCATGGGCTGCTGTAAATTGGTGGGAATTATATCAACATTTTGTTATCTTAACGACAATAGACTATACACAATTTCAGTTTTTTGTTTTGGTAAAGAATATCCTTCTCATTCACGTTAAATAAGCAAACATTTGTCAAAATTGCAGTTTAAATCCAAAAATAAATTTTTATGCATCAATAGAATTTCTATATTTCTATAGTGTACAAGAATGTGCTGAATTAATCGTCAGTACAATCGGAAATATATATATATATATAAATTAACAATATGTATTGCCCAGCGTTGATTAGCATAGCCCTTTGATTAAGTTATACATCATTCGTATCCACTTTTAAAATAAACAATTTCCAAGCAAATAGAATGAAGTAAAGTCAAAACCATTCGCGCACTTTCGGGTACACTTCATCATTACACCTATCAACTGTGTCAAAACACAACAGTTTACTGTACGTGGTAAACAATACTTCCACTTCTGCATTTTAGAAGATAACAGTATTTAAGGGATTGAACTTAATGTTTGCCTCTTTGAAATGTTAAAGACAAGTTTCAACGGACTTTCTAGTTTTGTCATCTTTTTGGGATTTTGTCGGATCACTATTTCTGAAATAAACAACTGAAAAACTTATTTTGCCTCTTTTATAAATAAAACAATATCAACACAACCTCAAAAAAGAATAACGGACACCAACATAATTCAACAAAACAATAAAACATCAACAAAACAAGAAATATCAATTGAATAATATTAGGAAAACTATGTATTCATCCCAATCATGGACCGTACACAACTATCCGGAATTGTTTTAAGTTAATGATTGAATAGAAGAGATTTTTGAAAGTTTAAAAAATATCGTTTTTACAGTCTAATCTCATAAAAATGTGTGTAGATGCATGGAAAAATTGCAGTTTTATTACTTTATAGTCTTTACGATATAATCCATTCATCAGCGCTTTATTGTATGATGTTGGAATCAGGTGAAACACAAATTGTTCCCGTTTACAGAAATGTTCACCTTCATAATTTGTCATCAAAAGGCTTTTGGAATTATCTTTCCGCCTAATGCATAGAACATTATGTGTGATGTTTGAATAATAAAAAAAAAGAAGATATTTGAGGGCAGCGTTTGGATAAAAAGCCAAAATGCATGCCACTAATGATCGGCATTTGAAGTCAAATTTGCTAGCTAAAAGCTAAAATAAAAAAAAATGCACCATACGACTTTTTGACGACCAATCTTAAATTCAAGTTAAATCATTTTTCTAGGACTTTGCTAATTTTTAGCCGTATACCCTGATGTGAAATTAAACTCTCTAAATAATCGATTTTTTTCCTATTACGTCACCGCACTACTTACTTACAATCAGGTAAAAATTTCATAGCATAGATTAAGTTAATAAAGCCCTTGAACAATTGAAATAAAAAAATACTTCCTATTATATAAATTTTTCAACAATTTATATATTTTGTAAACCCATTTCCTTACTATATGTACTTCTCATATGTACCTGTGTACGTTATTTCATTTTATTAAACGTACTTTTGCCTATAATGTTTTTCTTTGTTGTGATGTTATGCTATTGTTTCAGAAAAAGGGAGAAGGTTTGGATCCATTAAAACGTTTAATCCCGCTACAAATGTTTGCACCTGTCCTAAGTCAGGAATCTGATGTACAGTAGTTGTCGTTTGTTTATGTAATATATACGTGTTTCTCGTTTCTCGTTTTGTTTATATAGATTAGACCGTTGGTTTTCCCGTTTGAATGGTTTTACACTAGTAATTTTGGGGCCCTTTATAGCTTGTTGTTTGGTGTGAGCCAAGGCTCCGTGTTGAAGGCCGTACTTTAACCTATAATGGTTTACTGATTAAATTGTTATTTGTATGGAGAGTTGTCTCATTGGCACTCACACCACATCTTCCTATATCTTTTTGCCTATAATGGTATACTTTTTACAAATTGAGACTTGGATGCAGAGTTGTCCCATCGGCAATCATACATCATCTTATACCTATTGTACATCAGAGTTTTCTGTAAGACATCAGAAAATTTAGTCCATTGTGTTTTAGTTTTCTTAGTATGAGTACATTATTTACCTAGAAGAAGACCTTACCGGTTAACAATGATAGTAGTCCAGTCAAACTAGCCTTAATTTGACAAATTGATACAAAATTATAACTTTACCGCTTCTATTCAACAGAATTTATTGATTCTTGATATTTTTGTCGTCTTTAGAGGATAACAAACAACTCTAAAGGTGTTTTTATATCATTTATCAAGCTACAATGTAGATTTCGTAATTCATTAGTTGACCATTTATTGAATTTTTAAGGTAAAGAATCTCAAGCTTAATAAAAATGATTACGCATATATTCTTCTTTTTGTGGTTTAAAGTTTCTTAAAACAAGTTAGATGCTGAACAAATATAATATACAGATATAAAGTATACCAAATTTTCACATTATATTTTCAAAATGGTAACAAAGCCACAAATGCAATTTCTTTGTGAAAACGCACAAAATATATAAATACCCATAACACTTCGGTTTTGTTCATTTTATGAGCAGAATATTATATAATATAGTCAAATACGAACTTATAACCCCTTCAAAGTACCATACTTTACATAAATTTCAAGAAAATCAACCAAAAACTGAAAAAAGACTCATGTTTGCGGAGTTAGTACTACATTAATGTTATAAGCTTATAGCAATAGTACAATACCTTAAAATACTACTTCACTAACCTTATGATAATAGTACAATAACCCTAACATACTAGTGCTATTATACGACGGGGACAAATCTGCAACCATCTTAACAAAGCTAAAAATGTACAAACTCATGAAATTTCACGCCAGTGTGATTTAACAGAATATTTTTGTCAAATAATCATTAATATTTTTCAGTTATGTAACATCTAATTACATTGTAACATTCATGCATGTTTATTAACACTTTGTTCAAATCTCCAAGACAGATTTGCGTCAACAGCAGAACAGTTACACAAGTAGGTTTGATATATTTTAACCAATGTTAGATGCGTGATCTATTATGAGTCTTTATAAGAGTGCAAATATATTTGTCAACTGAACGTGTGTTACCATCCCCATAATTTTACGTCCTTATTTTCAAATCGGTTCTTAAAACAATTGGATGTTTTATTTTGTAAAAGTGTGTCAATAAATGAGCGTTTATCAAATATACTTTGCACCAGTTTTAGTTTGTAGCTCGGATATGTTTGCTCTCAATCGATTTATGACCTGTGAATAATCGTATAATACTGTCGCCCTTCTTTATACAGTTGGTAAAAAGGTTTCCGTTTATGGAAAATTAAGAATCAATACTTTGGTACTTGAAATTTAAAACTTTTCTGCAAGAGTATTTGGACCCCATGTCATTTAAAATTCAACCCTCTTCGTAGATAATAAAAGGATAAACTACTTGATCTATTTATAGTACAACAACAATAAACTGATGGTCACTGATACTGATGGTTTCAAATATGTTGGAAAAGATATCACAGCACCTTTTCTTAGCTACTACATTTTTAACTAATCACATTTACAGCATAAAAATGTACCCAACTCAGCTGTCAGCTTTTCAAATAATATTTGATATGTAATTATAAAACTATGAAAATATTACTTTTGTTATGTAGATATGATCTATTCCTACAACAGAACATACTGCTTGTCTTTTAGATCCGGGTCGCCATCGAAATCAATTTTATATCGCAGTGTAACAAAACTCATCTGTCAGGAAATATTGTAGACTTTGTGTATTGTTTCGAAAAATGATCAGAAGATTTCGTTGTTTAATCTGAAACATAAATCTTTTCAAAATATTTGATATCACATCCTAAAACATTGAATTGAAACCAACCTTTTTTTATTATTATTTAAAATCTAAATTCAAACGGGGAAAACTGTTCTGCATCATCCATATTGTCAAACGTGTCTACCATTCAAATATACGATACTAAAATAAAGCTTTCCATGCTATCTTACGTTTTGGATTATTCGTGTTTATCAAGTTACACTAGATGAAAGTGTAACAATCCGATATAAATGATTATAGATAGACAACAGGAGCAACATAATAGAGCACGATCTGTTTATCCTTCCAGAGTATCTGAAATCAAGCTTGATTTTTGTTGGGTTCGAGTTAAGTTTTCTATGTAATGTTTTGAAGAATGTTGTTTGAACTTTTATGTTTTTTTTTTTTCTGGTATTTTTTCTTTCTTTATGTAATGATTATATCTATTCCTTTGACATCTTTCGCCACTTTTTTGTTAATAAAAACAGAAATTTTAACAGGTCAAATACGATTAAAGACTTAGCATATTTGCAACACTGTGTATACCATTTATTGCTTTTATTGGTACTTACATTGTAGACTAGTCCTTATCTGTAATTTTGGGGCCCTTTATAGCTTGTTCTTCGGTGTGAGCTAAGGCTCCGTGTTGAAGGCCGTACATTGACCTATAATGGTTTATTTTTATAAATTGTTATTTGGATGGAGAGTTGTCTCATTGACACTTAACCACATCTTCTTATATCTATTGTTCTTATTGGTACTGATATTGATAATAGACTATTGTCCTTATTGGTACTTATAGTCCAGTTGAACTAAGATTTAACTTCAAAGTAATTGAAACAGAAAATGTTTGAGTTCTAATCTATAGCATTATGCCCTTAATATACACAGAAAAAAGTCCCATAAATCTAACTTGAGGAAAACTCAAAATCAGCATTTTTTTTAATTTCCTATGGAAATTAACATTGGAAGGGGATATAACTCCGCAAACATGAGTCTTTTTTTGGTCAGTTTTTGGTTGATTTTCTTGAAATTTATTTAAAGTATGATACTTTGATGGGGTTATAAGTCGATATTGGACTAAATTATATAATCTTCTGCTCATATAATGCACAAAACCGAAGTGTTAAGGGTAGTTATTTTTTTTTGTGCATTTTTCATTAAAGAAATTGCAAATTTGAAACTTTGTGACCATTTTGAAAAAAATAATGTGAAAATTTGGTATTGTTTATATGTGTATACATTTGTATTATATTTTTTCAGCATCTTACCTGTCTAAAGAAACTTTAAAGCACAAAAAGAATAATACATGCTTAATTATTTTTATTAAATTTGAGAATCTTTACCTTGACATGTTGAAAAATTCAATACATGGTCAACTAATGAATTACGAAATCTAGATTATAGCTTGATAAAAGATATGAAAACACCTTTAGAGTTGTATGTTATACCCTAAAGACCGCTGAAAAATCAAGAATCAATACATTTTGATGAATAGAAGCGGTAAAGTTATAATTTTGTATCAATTTTTATTGATATTTCTGTCTTTTTTGCAAGAGTTATCTCCCTTTTCAATGCAAATCTCCATAGGAATTTTAAATTGTGATTTTTTAAGTCTTCCTCAAATACGATTGTATGGGACTTTTTTCTCTGTAGATCTGGGGTATAATGCTAAAGATTAAAACTCAAAAATCTTCTGTTGCAATTACTGTCAGGTTAGGGTCAAATTTATGCTAGATTGACTGGACTATTACATTGATAATATACTATTGTCCTTATCTGAATATCCATTCATAATATAGACTAGCATAGTCTTTATCGGTGATGGCATTGATAATAGACTTTTGCTTATATCGGTACTTCAATAGATAATAGACTATTGTATCGGTTGTATTATACCCCGCTTAAAAAAGGTGTGGGTATACTGTTTTACCTCTGTCTGCCAATCCATTCATCCATCCGTCAGTCCGTCAGTCACTCAACAACTTCCTGTTTATCGTACACTTGTATCATTTTACACATGAAAGCCAAGTTGAAATTTTTGTCACATTTTTCTCGGGAACTACTACACAAGAAATTATGAAATTTGGTTTCAGGATTCATATCAAATCTGTTAAAGGTGTAGTCATTGTTATTTTAGCCTTGGGGATCATGGTATATTAAATCATTAATTGGTATTAGGATTTGATTTAACTTGTAGTAATTGAGATAACTCTTAGATCGGTACCGTGTTTGTCTTATATTTTTTTTAATTCTGTTTTTCGTTTAGAAATGAGTAGGTTATCCCTTTCAAACTGATTTTTATTTAGACGTACATGATGTTGCATTGCTGTCCAAAGAAGTAATGAGAATTCATCTCTCACAAACCTGTGAAAGCCCTTTTTGTCGTAATTGTTTTCGTATTTTTTTCTTGTATGAATCAGGCCTCTGCATATTTTTGTCTTTATTGTTGTTTTATATTTTGTCATTTCGGGGTATAATACTATAGCTCACTATACGGTATAAATTTGCTCATTGCGACCTGGAGTTGTTCACATTTTCACGTTTATCTGAATAATGAACCATTCTTATATTAAAAATCATACCATATTTCCGATTTTATATACAACCACTCAAAAACGTCCTTAAAAACCAAGTTGATGGATCTGATCCGTTTGTTTTACGCTGCAGTCGGCAGGACAGTATAGCTTTTAAGATTCCCTAACCTCTGGTTTGTTTCAGTTTTGACTGTTATCAAAAACTAGAATTAGCATATTTATAAAAGGCATAGGATAGAGAAACAATTATATAGGAAATCAGCTTGAAAACAATGAAATAAAATATCCATCTATGTGACAACATTTTCAGTCCTTAAATTCCATTGAAATTAAAGTAAAGAGTTACCTATTCAAAGTTCATGGTAGTGCAATATTAATTATGATTTAAAAAAAACAGCAATCAAACACTTTTAGGCAAGAACGAATACAGTGTTGCAATTAGCAGTTTAATATGTTGTATTATTATTTTTAAACACATGCCAATAGTGATAACAGAGAGTGTTAATGTCAAAAAAACATATTTTTAAATTAATTTTTTTGTCTAGGAATTTGAACTTTTTCGATAAAACTGTCCGAAAAAAAAATCGTTTTGCCTGCTTTCGATATTTGGGGTTTATTTTGCGCAATGTTTAGTTTTCTATGTATTTTGTACACTGTGTTATTAATATAACAGGACGTTTTACGTGTGATCTCTTACAATGATATCTCCACTCGTTATTATAATATTGTATCGTCCATACCATTGTATAAACAATATACAGGAAATATACGTCCGGCAAATCTGAATACAAATTGTTCAACACAACATTAAGTACCTAATATTGAGTCATAATATAGAAACTGAGTAGCATATCGATGGTTTCTGTTGTCCCTTTTACCCTATCGACCAACCCAGTCTCGCACCTTTCACAGTTCGTTCGATTTCCTTACATTTTGTTTTGTTTCAATGATTTGTCTTCTTTATCAGACATAGCCAAACTACTGTTGCTTGTGTGTATTTCTTATTCTTTACATGTTATTTAGATTGATAAATCTATATCGGTATGCGAATAGTTATGAAAAGTACAAGGCCTCTAATTTAATACGCCAGACTCGCGTTTACATATGACTCACCAGTGACGCTCAGATTAAAATATTTATAAAGCCAAACAAGTACTACGTTGAAGAGCATTGAGGACTCAAAATTCCAAAAAGTTGTGCCAAATACTAAAAGGTACTTTACCTAAAATAATTCAAAACTCTAATGAGATGGGTGCAAACATATGCATTATCTTGTGTATATTGTTAAGTAAATATGGTTGAATTATTTGATGCACATGTCACTTTCATAAATAATAAATTTAATAAGTACAAAATGTTTCATTTCTATATCAACCATGTCACTTGTGAATATCGATGTATTTTTCACAAGCTTGGCATATTTGCACACAAAATGCAGCGATATTAACTCTTTAGGATGTAAAAATTACCATAATTTTCTCAAAATCTGCTGTGAAATTGGTAGAACATAATGACTTTTACGATAAAACTAAGCTTTATTATTTTTCTCTTTGATTGAGTTCTTATCCATCGAATAGCTGTTACTGAATAATAATTTATATTACTTATTTTACAAAGCATCTTCACTGGGAATTGCTCAAATACAGATGCCGACTGTTCAAATGTGAATGGCACTTAAACAATAGATCGATAGATTCGTAAATAAACATTTAATACAGAAGAGATTAATAAATACATTTATATGCGGTTCGCGTATGATTTTTGAAGTATGTTATTAGGTCTTTTGTGTTTTTACAATAGTTGTAAATCGGTTTTGGCGGTCAGTATATGAGAGAGATTTAATTATCGAGGTTTGGGCAGTGACCATTGTTTAAGTCTAGTTTTCATTGAGACTTCTGTTTTATAATGTATTGAAATTGTATGTAAAGAATTAATATGTTTTTTAATATATATTTTGTAGTTATTTGATAGAAATTTTTTTATTGTTAATTACATTGAGATTTTAAGATGTTTATAAGAAACGTTTTTTTTCCTAGATGTGCATGGTTTCCGTATTGAAAATATGATCTGTTTGAAAACTAGTTTTGATATCTTTCTATAAAAATTGAGATGGTCATTGTGCATAACAGTACCTAACTATGTATTTAATTTTCTATTATGCATTTATCGTATAAAGATACATATCTGAATGTGCTCAGATATGTATACTATACAAAAATCTAGATAGATTTAACACACAACTAGTTTTTAACATAGTGAATTTAGAACATAAAATGCATCTATACTTTTAAATGAGAAGACCTCATTTTGTGTGTCGCTGCTCTTCCTTCCACAATAAATTAATCATAATGTCTTTGTGTCCTATTGGTACCATGCATAGTCGCATGTGTCATCCTCGCTTATTATTATTTTGTTTAGGTTATTTTGGAAGGAAAGTGAAAATAAAAGCGTCCGGATATTAATTCGTTCATCGGATGGACTTTTTAAGTCATAGGAAAGGCTCCGATTAGGACTGTCAAAAATTGCACAAAATTTTCGTACTAGGTACATTGGGACAGGATAATTATTTTCGCTTTTTCTGTATACTATGAACATACATATACTATAATTAAACTGTATTTGCTATTTACTTTACTATCAACGGTGGTCATATATCATATATAGATTATAGTATATGTCGGTTCATAGTTTACAGGAAACTGCGAAAATAATTGAAACTAATAGAAACCAGTAGAGGAACGGATTTTGAAAAAAAACGAGAAAGGCTAAAAACCTTGTCCTGTCCCCAAGTACCTTTAGAATTGAGATTGGAAATATGGAGTGTGTCAGAGAGACAGCAACCCGACCAAAGAGTAAAACACAGCCGAAAGCCGAAAATGGGTCTTCCACACAGCAAGAAAATCCCGTACCCGGAGGCGGAACGCAGCTGGCCCCTAAACATAAAGTGTACTATGATTTTTTTACACCTTTCCTGTAATTTTCTAGTCATAAAACCTTTTGCCAATGTCCTCCTACAACATACTTTCAACCACGCCTAAAATTCCTGCGATTGCTCGGGTGTGTTCTAGTTTAATACTGAATTTAGAACATACAATGCATTTAATACTTTGATGTAATGGAAAGATAGTAGACATCTGAAGGGTGGCATATTTTGTTTCTGACAATTCGAATAAGCTAAGCCTAACTGAACAGAAGTCTCAATTTTCGAAATACAACTGACTTGAAATGGGTTTTTTTTATATTTGATTTTAATACAGATTTTCCACATGTTATTCGGAGGGTTGAGCGGTCTCAAACATATTGAAACCCTCCACATTCTTACGTGCCTGTCCCAAGATAGGACCTTGTGGGTTTTAAATTGATTGTCGTTGGATCGTATCGATCATACTCGTTTTTCCGTTAATTGTTTAGTTATAACGTCAACTTTCTTAATTGAATTGTTTCTAGCTTTTCATGGCGGAACCTTTTATTGTTGAATGTTGAAGGATGCCTACAATTGCTTATATTCTCTTTATTTAGTAGTTTCGTTTGGCAATCATAACACATCCTCTTATTTATAAAAGATATATATTCTGCACGATTGAAACACTCATTATTTAAATATAAGATATATGTACATTGAAGTTGATATCCAAAAAAAAATATGGTGATACCGTATTCAAAATCAACGATTTGTTTGGGCTAATGGAAAGCTATATAGAGGCGTGTTGTAGCATATGTAATTTTGACTTTTTTCGTGATTGCATAACAAACCTAGAATTTCAAATTATTTAATCAATTAAATTAAATATAACCCACAGAAGATATTATATACAAGAATTCTATAACTTCTATCATCTTTTATCTTCATCCTAATACTATAAAATCTTGTCATGTTCGTAAGAGGAGTTTTCAATATAACTTTGTTTTCCTTTTAACAGTCATTTGATATAGCTTATTCTTGAGTACTAAGTATGATATGAATATAAATGAGAAGATTAAACTATGAGATGTTGATGCATGAGAAGAGTAAACCTCTTACATTATAACTACAAAGCATAAATGATGTTTTTTTTATAAATACATAAATAAACAAACAAACTTCTCTGTCATTTAGTCTCAGGTGGGGAGTTGTCTCACTAGCAATTAAACCACACCATCTGATTTTTATATTACGTATGCATATCTGTTGTGGAAAGTATACTAGTTATACCGAATACACCAGATACAGTAGATATGCCTTATATTACTTCAATCTAGAAATTTACAATGAAGATCGGTTGAGAAAAACATAACAACATAAGTAATGAATTGAGATTTCCAATTATTCCCAACATTCAAGCACATTTTCCTGAGCTTTAATTTCCGATACATGTAGTTGCTGCTGGTAAAGTAGAAGTCATCCCGAGTTTCTTGATCGTTATCAAATACCTGTTTCACGACGGATATATTCCAATTGTCGTTCCCATATTTCCCGACCATCCTCCTTCGTATGTGATACACTGAATTAGACTTATCCCCGAGTTTGTACTTTCATGAGATACACGGCTTGTACAACTTTTGGTGCAGGATCTGCTTACTCATCAGGTGGGTTTCGTGAAGCAGTCTTAAATTGTGTTTTGATTACCTTTGCTGTGCTTTTAGGAATATTTGGTCCTAAATGCTTTCAACTTCGTTCTTTATTTGGCCTTTTGAATATTTTTATTAGAGCGTCACTGATGAGTCTTGTAGACAAAAACGCGCACCTGGTGTTAATATAAATTTTCAATCCTTGTATCTATGATGAGTTTATTTACAACCACTGGGTGGATGCCACTGCTGGTGGAGTTTTTATTCCCCAAGGGTATCACCAGCTCAGTAGTAAGCACTTCTGTGTTATCATTGATATGGTCATAATTGTCAACTGTTTACAAAACTTTGAATTTTTGAAATACTAAGGCTTTTCTATCCAAGGAATAGATTACCTTTAGCTGTATTTGGCAAAGATTTTAAGAAATATTTATTCCTCGATGCTCTTCAACTTCGTACTTAATTTGATCCTTTTTAACTTCTTTTTTTATTCGAGCGTCACTGATGAGTCTCTTGAGATAAAACACGCGTCTGGCGTAAATACAGTATTGGTATCTATGATAAGTTTATTGTATACAATTGATTGTAAATGGTTGTTTTTCTACTTTTACCATTGTATTGTCGGTTTGTCATCGAATAGTGGATTGAAATGTCCCTTTTGTATCTTCCGCTTCTCTTATTAGGCTAGATGATTTATATACCTATAAAGCTTAATTGCCACACAAACAAAATCAGAAAATGTCACTATGAAAAGTTAGATAACATATAATATGTTAGTTGTTTAATTGCAATAAATGAGATCATATATAGATGATTGACTGTAATTACGCAAAGTGCGCATTCTATCCTTGTAATGTGAAAGACTAACTTTGTGATGAAAAGTCTTTCCTTATTTGTGCTTTTGTTTTATTACACAACAAACGATCTTGTGAGTTACAATTTACAGCAACGTCTGCATTCCAGTAGATATGATTTTCATGATATTTAATTTCTCATAACTTCTTTATGTGACAGAGGGTTGATTCTTACAAAGAACAGAGAGATACCAAAGAGACATTCAAACTCATAAGTCTCACGAAGCTTTTAATTTAAGGATTCCAAGTGATAAAGTAAAAGTCATTTCTAGTTGCTTGACCGTTATTTATACCTTTTTCACGACGGATATATTCTAATTGTCGTTACCGTAATCCTGACCCCCTTTGTATGTGACATCAATGAATACGACTTATCCCCGAGTGTGTACGTTCATGAGCAACATGGATTGTGCAAAATTCGGTGCGGGATCTGATTTCCCCTCATGTGGGGCTCGTGTAGCTTAATCTTTAGATGTCTTTTGTATAATATTGTTTGTAATGTCGGTTTTTCATCGAATAATTAATTGGCATGTCCCTTTTGTATCTTTCGCGCCTCTTTTTTATGCTCTGTGATAAAAAAAACTAAAGTATTAAAATAAAGTACACAAATATGACGTCAAGTATATTATTACATAAAAGGACAGCAGTCTCAATACGTAATCAAGAAGACTTCATAGATTATCTAAGAAACTAAAATAATTCAAATACTAAAAACCCAAGCTGTTTACAAAATGAACGTCGGGTGTGAACGTAAGTTTTATTGAAGTAAGTCCAAGTCTGAACAAGTTATGAAGTAACTAATAATTTGAACATAATTTTATTGAAGTAACGCATAGCTTTTTTAAGTGAATAAATGAATACACATGTTTCAATAACAAAATAAAAATTACCACCATTTACAACTAATGAGGAATAAAGAGAGGGGCAAAATTTGGCAAAATTTAGTCCTAGATTATAAAAAAAAATCAATACACACTTTTGTGACAGTTTAAAATAAATTTTGAGAAAAATTATGAGCATAGATTCTTGTATGACAAAAAGTAATCTAGCACATTTGAAACATGTCAAATCAATATCTGAACACTTGAAGGAACTGAAGACTTTACCAACAAATAAAGTCAAATGTATTACACAACATGTGACAATTCATAAGTTCATCATACAAATTATAAATAAAACCAATTCTCCTTTACCGACAAATTAACGTAAGTACTCGTTGAATTAGCACATAAAAAAACCACACAATTAAAAACCTTTTAAAAGTTGTAATAGACCAGAAGGCATTTTTCCGATCACATTTATCTTAATTACAAAGAGCAGTATATAACAAGCTAATTATATTTTCATAAATAAATGTCAATCCATTTTTATTACCTTTGAATGGACTTTTCTAAAAGTACTGGAAGATTGGAAAAAAGGACTTGACCACACTAATATAGCTTTTGTGATAAAGAATCTGTCTAATAAGTTAGACTTTCTGTTACATTATTTAGCATTATTGATATCAAAAGCCTGTGTAGTTATATTTTACATTATCTACTCTGATACTTTTAGAAAATTGATTATCAAACAAGAAACAATGTGTGATTTTTTCTTCTTCAGAATTTGATAACTGAAAAATATATTTACAAGATCGTCTTAAAGGGGTCTCTGCATTTGAGATTGTGATATGCAAAATATTCTAAATAGGCAGTTGGCATTTCATTCGAGTAAACGAAAGCAGTTGTAGAGATGACGCGAGTTCATAAAAACTCGGGGTAGCCGTTTATCTTTAACGCATTGCATCATTTACATCCCTACTAAAAGGTTGTATTTGGATCTTTAAGATAGATGATTCTTCAAACTAATTAGTACCATTTGATACCGACTGATTAAGATCATTTTTCTTTTTAGTTATAAGAGCGAATTGTAGACAGTTGAATAACAAACTTATAATTTGAGAGAGAAAATTCTTGAAAGAACAGACAAGACATTTTAGGGATTTAAGACCAATAGCTGCAGATAACTTAATAATTTTTTTTAAAACCTGAAGAAATACATTTTCACGATCCAAAAGCTAGACTCTAATTCTTAAATACATTTTCGTTGAGAGGACATACATTTTTCCACAATAATGTATCAAAGAAATTTTAGAAATTTAAGAGAAAAAAATCCACTTAAAATTTCAACAGTTAATGTAGTAGAAGCACATTTTATTATTCAAGCATTACAAGATGATATATGATTTATTTTGATTATACATTTAAAAGCAGTTGACTCAAAATGCGCTTGAATATAAAATGGTTAAACATACTTTCTCTTCAATAAAGGTCTTTAACCATTTTTAGATTGTAATTTCAAATAATGTTGCCGGGTTGTATGTATCCCGAAAGGGCTACTATCAGTCAAATTAATGTTCACCTATATCTTATTTACTAAAACGTATATTCAAATGACAAAAGTATAATATAAACAATTTACGATCATGTTCTGGATAGATAGTAAGAATTTTTTTTGTGTACCTCAAACACACGGTAGGCATAGTGTCCGGCTAGGATCGTGGTTTTTCGAGTTATTTGGTCCATTTTTTTCGAGTGTAGTTCGGGCTTTTTCAAGTGATAAAACATGCGATAAGTTCAATTAACGGATATTTCGTAATTAAAACAGTTTTTAACATTACTAGCCATCTTATATTGAATACTATTTATGTTTTGATCAACAAAGAAGCTCAATTTCCTTGTATTTAACAAAAAAAATCAGTGTTTGTTATTGTCCGGGTTTTTTCGGGGGCAAGTGTGAAATCGTCCGGGTTTTTAGACAAATAGTCCGGTTTTTTACAAAAAATTTGAAGGTATTCTAACTTTTAAATTTGACCTTCTAGTTTATAACTGTAATTAAGTGAAGGACAATATCATATATTCCCAATAAGTCATCAAAAACATATCAAAATGAATCTTTTTTCAATTAAATACAAATATTCTGTTTGGAGAGCGTTATACAACTACTTTCCAGTGTTTATATAGAAATAACTTTATCCTAAAAAAAAAAACGGTGTCTAGAACATTATGCAGGAAACTCATGATTTTTTATTAGTTGTTAGTGGCTTTGAACTAGCTGTCAGATAACTGCGAGTACTCTCAGATATGTTCATTGTGTCTTTTAGTGTCGGGATGTATAAGTACCCAGCCAAGTCCACTTGTATTTTTGTCCATCTGATGAGTTAAGCCTTTTTCAACTGATTTTTATAGTTCGTTTTACTGTTATACCACTGTCCCAGGTTAGGGGAGGGTTGGGATCCCGCTAACATGTTTAACCCCGCCACATTATTTATGTATGTGCTTGTCCCAAGTCAGGAGCCTGTAATTCAGTGGTTGTCGTTTGTTTATGTGTTACAAATTTGTGTTTCGTTCATTTTTTTTTATAGAAATAAGACCGTTAGTTTTCTCGTTTGAATTGTTTTACATTGTATTATCGGGGCCTTTTATATCCGACTATGCAGTATGAGCTTTGCTCATTGTTGAAGGCCGTACGGTGACCTATAGTTGTTAATGTCTATGTCATTTTGGTCTCTTGTGGACAGTTGTCTCATTGGCAATCATACCACATCTTCTTTTTTTTTTATATCATATTCATTTTAACTTCATTCCATGCTTATTGCTACTTTTGATTTTACAGTTAATAATATGTCTTGTGGTGAACTCCGGAGATTAATAAAAGAAACCTATTAATAAAAAAACATAAAAAACACACACACTTAATCCATCCCATTTTTATTGCCATTGAACACAAAATTTGAATAAAATTTCAGATAAAATCAACAATGAAATGAATAGTTTATTAGCCTAAATGTGATCTTTTTTTTTGAGCGTTTTACAATAAAATTGTGAATTTCAGACCTAAAAAAAATGAAAAATCAACTTGTCTAAAATTTTATTTCAAGAGTTATTTTGAATATCTCTATTATAGACATGTTTGTATATAAAAAGTGCAATCTTAAATACTCTTTAAAAAGATACTATTTGCATAGTTTATGTACTGTTGCGTTGGGGACATTTGTCCACTACGAAACAGCTTCTAAACGCACATCTTATTGCATTTTAATCTCACCTATAGACATTCCAGTTTGTTTTACTTTATATACTAGAAAGATCTCAATTTTTTCTGATTTGGAGAACCATTTTATATCGATAAAGTTTAGACAGTACTTCACATATGAATGTTCAACTCATGTTACGTAGTGGACATTTTAATGAGTTTCGAAGTTGACAAAACCGTTTCGTAGTGAACAAACAATTTCGTAGTTGACATGAACCCTTAATTAAAACATACTGAAAATTACATGAAACTAACCCTTCTTATTTTTTTTGCACGAATATATTTGAAAAAAAGAGTAAAAAAACGACTGCATGGTAGTGGTAGTGTCCCGCACTATCAAACTTTTTCTCCCATACTTGTTTCGTAGGTGACCGTTTCGAAGTGGACATATTCACATGTTTTATTTTTTCCCAAAAATCCCTATATTGCAAAAGTAACAAGAATGATTATATTCATCAAAGCACGTACTAAGCTGTACACTGATATTTTTTTCATAATTTTGCAACCAGATACTGAAAAAGATTTGAGCCGTTCGTAGTGGACATTAACAAAAAAACGTTATCACTCTGGTCCGTTTGATGTGCTCAATTTTTTTTGCCAATTATTTAACTCCTGTTATAAAAGCATCACTTCTTTAGTAAGACCCTAATGTTTATATCTTTTACAACATGTACAAACATTGATGGTATAAAACTTTTTACTAGCAAAATGTTTTTATTTCGTTTCGTAGTGGACATTTTGTCAGGGACACACCTTCTAAAATTAAAAATTCTTTGTAAAAAGCTGTTTATTAAAATATATTGGCTCTAAACATACTTTTGAATAGTTAAAGAACTTATATTAAGTAAAAAACAACATTTATTTCTACCTGTTTTACAATATTTTAGAGTATGAATGTTGAACAGTTGGTCTAGGGACATGCCATTTTTTTTAAACCATTCAGGAATCATTATCTTATAAGCCCTCTAAAAATAGTATGGTTCTATGTTAAATCTAATTCAATGTACTGATTGCACAAAAAAGTAATTGTTAAGATTAAACACATCTTTTTAAAGCGGCTGGGACAAGAAATCACGTTTTTTTTTTTTTATTGCAAAACGCTCCTTTAGCAATGATAGACAAATACAAAATGTGTATATTATATGCTATCACCAGCTAGATTGCCCAATGCTTCGAACGACATCAGGAACAACATTGTAATGTCTTGATTAATATTCTTATTTTCTAATTTTTAGACACCAGGTTCAATCCACCATTTTCTACATTAGAAAATGCCTGTACCAAGTCAGGAATATGACAGTTGTTATCCATTCGTTTGATGTGTTTGGACTTTTGATTTTGCCTTTTGATTTTTGATTTTCCTTTTTGAATTTTCCTCGGAGTTCAGTATTTTTGTGTTTTTACTTTTTTCTTTTATTGAAAGGAAGTTATCATGGTGTTTAGTTGCTGTATGACCAATTATTATATTTGCATAATCAGACTCCTCCTCACAGTTGTAGCATTAGTCATTTTCGGTTTCCATTTCTTAAACAATAAAATAAATAATACAAGATACAAGACAAATAGATAATGAAATATCTAAGATGTATACACTTTTAAGAACAAACATACATCTCATCTTATACAATATATGTATGTACGTCTCAATTCGAATGGTCTATGCTTATGTTCCGGACCATATGAGTATTAGGACCATACGCGTATGGTCACGACCATATGCATATACTCATATGGTCAAACTGTACGCGTATGGTCGGATCATATGATAGATATAGGAAGATCTGGTATATATGAGCGTCAATGAGACAACTCTCTATCCAAATAACAATTTATAAAAGTAAACAACTATAGGTCAAGGTACGGCCTGCAACACGGGGCCTTGGCTCACACCGAACAACAAGCTATAAAGGGCCCCCAAAATAACTAGTTCAAAACCATTCAAACGGGAAAACTAACGGTTTAGGGGTGAGATTGGCTAGACAAAAAACGAAAATTTAAAACGAAAGATATATTTATTTTACTCGGCGAAAAAGTAATAAAGTGGCGAAAAATATATTGATTTGGCGAAAGAGTTGGCGAAATAAATAATTGCCAAAGGGGAAACCTAATTTAGGACCATATAGGTATACATTAGAAACGATTTAATAATACAATAAACGTATCTATAACAATGACGGTTATATGAAATGTATTTATTTTATAGCTCAAAGGCTACCCAAAATAGCACAAGTTACCAGTTGAAACCCATTGTCTTTCAGTTTATTGTCTTAATATGGGTGTATGATGTATCTGTTTTCTGTAAGTCTCTAGTTTCAATTATTAGACTATTTATCATATCGACTTTTTTGTCAGTTAGTAAAACAGTTGAACTATTGTTTAACAGTTCATTAAAACATTTTTGGAAGTTGTCTTCCAAGTCGATATTTTGCTGTTCAATAATGTTATCCCATGAGGTCCAAATACTTATATGGTCCGGAACACTCACGTTAGATTGTTTACATCACGGATATATACTGTAGATGCAATTTATAAGATGTGAGAAAAAGAATATATACAAATAAACGATACTTGTTTCGGGATAAAATGCAAGTATTGATACACCATGTGCCTTGAAAGTACTTAATTTGAGCCTTTATTTTATAGTTTTTAAACGTAAACACATAACATTTTTAGCTATAAGAAATGAGTTTAATCACTCGATAAAAAAAGGACACACTCGAAAAAGCCCGGACTACTCTCGAAAAAACACGGACATGAAAAACTGAATTTAATCTCAAAATATCGTTTTCAATGCAATAACAATAGTTTTTGTAAAGTGTCTGTATATCTTAGGATATATAGATTCCATGTATGCATTTCCGTCGACATTTGCATTGGTATGTGTAAGAAAATGGCTTTATTCGGTATTTTGGAATAAAAGCATTTTAAGGCTAAATTTAACTTTTTAAACGAAAAGCAATGTCAGTATGGTACTATCTTTATATCTAAAATAATAATATATCATTTATAACCTTGTATATCAAACTCAAGCTTCTATATCACGTCTTGTTAGAAAAGAAGTCTGTTTGTTTACATTTTTGATCATATTCACTCGAAAAAGAGTGGTCACACTCGAAAAAGCCCGATCAAATCACTCGAAAAACCACGATCCTAGCCGGACACTATACCTACCGTGAAACAAGCATTTCAGAACTTATGTTGTGTGTTATTTTATACAATGTTTTTAACATTAATTGTTTACCGTAGGTAGTCTAGACGTGTATTATTTGTCTGTTTATATTTGGCATGAATGAATCGATATTTTAGTTTGTTTCTTAAAATGCCCTCTAATGTTGACATTGTAAGTATGTTTTGACAGCTTATTTGCAAGTGGCTACAGTCTAATCTTTACTAGGCTACTTGTCTCAACTGTACGAAAGTGAAATGAAAAGAAGTCATTATTCAACATTTTATAGAATCATGTTTGTATGGGTCGAGTTTAAATAATTAATTAGTTTGAGTATTTTTTGGGGTTTGAAATCAATCTATCTATCTATTTCTATAATACAACTTGTTGCTAGCCCATTGTTCTCTTTTAAAGCTAAACAATTTCAACATTTTGACGATAGTTTAACCAAATAAAATCAATCACAGCTAAAACTTGGCCAAACAAAGAAAATAAAGCAACTTATTAAATCTGAGATACATACATTATAAATACGCCTGTAAGAAATTATGATATGTATTAATAATTCACAAAGACATTGACTATAAGAACGTCATCTAAGATAATTTAACTGTTTAACTCACCACGAGTGTCAGTTAATTCAACATTTTATTGCACACCAGCGGCTTGACTGAAGCACAAATACAATTAGATAAAGTTCTACTAAAAGTGAGATAATATATGTTAGTTGTTTAATTGTCATATATGAGATCATCTGGAGATGACACACTGTACTTATGCAAAGTTTGCATTCTATCCTTGAAGTGCAAAAGACAAATTTTGCTGTTTAACAATTGACACAACTAGCGATCATGTGAGTTACATTTTACAAATTTGTAGAATAGTACACATGTATGTATACTGAACACTTTACAAAATTGAAAATGGAAATAGGGAATGTGCCAAAGAGACAACAGAAAACAGCGGAAAGCCGCCATTGGGTCTTCAACACGGCGAAAAAAATCCAACACCCGTAGGCGGGCTTCAGCTGCCCCTGTATATATAAATACATTTTAATAGTAAAACATTATCATTCTTCTCTAAAATTTACAGTATAGCAGCTGCACGTGTGTATTTTGAACTTCTGACAAAATTTATCATTTTAACACTTGTAATCCAACAAATCATTAAGACAGATTAATTTGAAAACGTTCAATGTTCAATATAGGAATATTGCTTTTCTGTATTTTTTTTTAGGTGTTAAAGCTTCAAAGTCATAACTTTCATGAGGCCAGCTACTACCTACTGATAACTTACTGTTATCTCTTTTTACTTGTACAATTTGCATCTTTAAAAATGTGAGTAGTTGAATAGTTTCATAAAGTATCAAATACAGAATATCATATGATTTGTCCTCATCAATCACAAGACGTTCATTATACATCGTGAAAGCAACGGACAGCTTGTTATTGTTGTAGACTTCATGCTCTGGAGATATCAACACCGTAGTCTTTGCAGAATAAACATATTTCGTAATGTTTGTAGGGCGACAGTAATTTTTTGATGTGCAAACCACGTACTTCGATTCTTTGACCGGCTTCATAAATATGAAAGTACAGATTTCAAAAGATATTTTAGAGTACATACCATGAAAGACTCTTTCATATTGCAATAGTATTAAAGCATTAAGCAATATCCTTTACATTACTTTCCACTATATAGATGTTGCTCTCTCGCTAAATGATTCAAAGTATGGTGACTATTTTGGACGCATCTATCCAAACAAACTAGAGATAAACGATACAACAGATGCAGGTAAGTCTGCCTCATATCTCTATAAATTGACATTGAGGGTCGGTTGAAAACAAAACTTAACGACAAAAGAGATGATTTCAGCTTCCCAATTTTGACCTTTTCATATATTTTTAGCAACATTCCAGCAGCGCACGCATACTGAGTATATACCCCCTAATTGATACATTATTCCCGGGCTAGGATTTCCTATCATGATTTCCTTGATAGATGGTTGCTGCTCACAAGGAAGCTTTCAAACTATGGGTGAAGTTTAAATGATTCCTTCCTAAATTTTATGGACGCCATCACATGTTGGTTAACCGTTATGGAATATCCGATATGTTCCTAATGTCGCAACTACAATCACGTTCCCTTTTCACGAATGTGATCTACCGGATTAGACTATTTACCGGGTTTGTAATAATATGAGCAACACGACGGGTACCACCTGTGGAGCAGGAACTGCGTATCCTCCAGAAGCACATTATATCACCTCCAGTTTTTGGTGGGGTTCGTGTGGTTTAGTCTTTTGTTTTATATGTTTTGTCTTGTGTACTATTAATTGTGTCTTTTTTAATTGGTCATGGCGTTCTCAGTTTATTTCGTTCAATGAGTTTAATTGTCCCTCTGGTATCATTCGCCTCTCTTTCATCATTTGAATGATGATTTGTGTCAAAACAGAACATTAAGCCTTTATTTATCTTGACATTAGCATTAAATGTTGTATGTGTCTCTTACTTTTAAAATTTGGTGCGTTATTAAATGTTTCTTTTATATTTTTCAATAAAACAAAACGATTTTAAAATCGAAACATCTAAATAAACTCATTAATTAAACGACTTTACCGAAAATAGAATTTCCAGTGTTTGAAGAATATTTCTTTATGAACTTCTTATAGGAACTTGAATCGTTTAAAAAAATGCACTAGGTTGATATTTCAATTTATAAGACATTTTAAAGTGAGTTCGGTAAACTTCGATACAAAAAAACAAACTTTAATGAGAGTTAATGTTTTCATAAAAAAATCACCGAATAATTTTTTTTAAGTAACACAGAGGACTTAGTTTTGTATGTTGGTTTAATATTTCAGTGTTGTTTTCATTTTGTTTTTTACCGTTGTATTTATATCATACTCAATTTGTATTTTTATCAGGAAGGTAGTATATACCAGAACCACACTATGATTGATTGATTGGTGTATTAAACTATTTTGTTATTCTCGGCGAGAGGTTTTATAAGGTGAAGGAAACTAGACTGCCTTGATATACTAGTACGTTTGATTTCTCTTTTTTTGTTGACTTTTTTCGCTTATATTTCTTCTATATTATTATGATGAGGAACTCGTTTCATTTGGATTTAACCTCTATATTGACGTCCTGAAATATCTAATGTAAATCGTATTTTTTTATTCCCCGCCTATGATAGTAGAGGGGCATTATGTTTTCTGGTTTGTACATCTGTTCATACATCTGTCCGTTCGTCCATCCGTTCGTTCGTTCATTCGTCCGTCTGTCCCGCTTCAGGTTAAAGTTTTTGGTCAAGGTAGTTTTTGATGAATTTGAAGTCCAATCAACTTGTAACTTAGTACACATGTTAACAGGGATATGATTTTTCTAATCTTAATGTCATATTAGAGTTTTGACCCCAATTTCATGGTCCACTGGATATAGAAAATGATAGTGCTAGTGGGGCATTCGTGTACTATGGACACATTCTTGTTTCTTATGTTATATTTTTGAATAGTTCATCTGTGAATCAAGAAAGCGCTTAAGAGCTAAATTTAAGAATCATTGTCATCATGTGATAAGCAAGTATTTCCGAATTCAATTCCAAGATGAACAAAAAGGATGGAGGTCTACATTAACTGTCAAAATCAAACTTCAAACTTTAATAAAAAACGAACATTTTTATATTCCTGACTTTGTACAGGCATATCCTGGAGTAAAAAGGTTGGTTAAACTTGATAAAACCAGCTCAACCTCTAATTTTTGGGATATTTGTTTATAGTTCTGCATATGACTACTAATTTTGAAAGTCCGTGATTTTCTATGGAGATGATAAAAATTCATCAAAGATAAAACGGACATAAAAAATAACAATAATTGCGTAGAAAATTGAACAAAAAATTCTGTCACATAATGAATGGATTAAACAATGCTTGAAAATACTGTTTATACATATTTTATTGCTGTTATAATGTGTAACAATGTCGGAAAACTTTGTTAATTCATTTTTTTTCTCGATAAAACTAACAATGAATTTCTTGTTATGGCATATTAATTTTAGTCATATTTCTGGAAATAATTTATTCATGAATAATATCGTGATTTAGTCTATAAACACCAGATTGAATGGCCTTAATCACAGTTATATTTTTATTTTTTCAGTCAGAATGGTGGTTTAATACAATTTGATGCTCCGTTTTTAAATTTTCTATTAACTTTCTATTAATTGGTTGTACCCTCAGGGTTTAACACATTCTCGATTTGTACAAAACACGTTCAAAACAGCACCTCTACTTTGGTAAACTGCTTTGTAAGCTGATTTTAATCTCATTTTATTTATCAAATTTGAATATCATTTCCATTTATTATACTAAAAAGACACGCTATGTTGCAGATTTATATCGATTGTGTCATTTTGTTTTATAGCAAATTCGTAACTTTTACTTTCTAATGTAGTATAAATAATTGGTTTGTTTTATAATACTGATATAGTTATTCATAATCATAAAAAAATCATTGATATGGTTGGAATATAATTAATGATAACCGAAATTTTTCGATCAGTCTCCTATTCATATGAAATGTCTAACTTTGAAACATCTGGTTTCTACGAATTCTGCCAATTTGGACAATAAATGGTATTGAGTTCTAACTTATTAGCAATGTCATGAAATCTTTCTATTTAGAAAAGGAATATTTCATTTAATCAAGCTACAGCATTCCATAATCATGAATTGACAAGTTCATCAGTTTATAAACAAATACTATAAAAAAAATAAAAAAATAAGGTTCGAATCGACATTTAATAACCCTTTTTTTTCTATGCTGCATGCAAAATTATACAGAGGAAAGACATCTGTTTCTATTACCTGATGTACTTTCACAATCAACACACATGTTCAACAGTTTATAGGTGTTTCATAGAGAGTTTTTATACCATTAAAGTTCAAAACGCAAGCCACATAATCAACATTAACAAAAATATACATCATATCATTCGATCATTTATTCTCTCCAAATACGAGTCAAATTAACAATAAAAAAATGTAAAGAGTGTTAACCAATTTAAAAATAATAATAACGTAAATAGGTGATATATGATGACAATTGTGAAATAAACATGTGTAGGTAACGGATAAATTGACAACTAACGATATCGCTGTTTTATCGAATGCATTATCGATAAATCATATCGGAGACATTTGATGGTTGCCTAACGTACATTGACAAATATTTAATGTTTGTTTGGGACGAAAAATTATGTCTGATAATTAGTTGATATTTAACAATGATATAAACAAATAAAGGAAACATAAAATCGTACACTGATAGGCATACTTGTATGCTTACGGTCCATTTATAAAATTAATACATTCCCTGAAATTGATAAATTTCGTAAATCTTAACACATGCTAAATTGCAAACGCTTGAACTTCATATTTGTGGACAAAGGCACATAACCCCGTTATCATTGATTTTAACTTTAATTACGTGTCCTTCTTAATAAACAAATAAAAAACCCAATACATTACGTTAAAACATACAAATAACAAAGGAAAGACCATTCTTGAGTATCTGTCAATGCAGTTAACATCGTTGATGCGTGGCAGATGGATACGAGGCAGTTTACATTTCACACTTTTTTCTCGTACATTTGAGTTAAGTTGTCTCCTTCTTTTCACGCTTGAATTTTTTCGCCTCACTAAATTTTCACGGTAGTAACTTCGTGACATACAATTTCTTGGAAGAACTGGAGAAGCTACAATTGTCCGTGAGATTTTCTCTCCATTTTCAGCACAATTTCCTTGCGAACGAATTGCAATAATTGGTGACATCCTTATTTCATCTATTTCAGCGAAATCAACACTATTGTACTAAAAAATTCAGAATATCATATCTTATATTATGTTATAGATAAGGCATATCTTTAGGGTTTTTCTGACATATAACACAACGAGGGGTTCGATTGGAACATTATAAAAAATAAAACATATTACAGTATTGTTCCTTACTGAATAAAAATTAAAAAAAACATATATTATGACATTGTTTATAACAAATGTTCATGGAGAACTTGTGTTAGGCGGACAATTATACGCCGATATGTCAAAGGAAAGACCGAACGTAGGGATGTCTATCTTTGGGCAAATCCGGCACCCCGATATGTTTTATACGACAAGAAAAACCTTAAAATGTGCATTATCTTACCGATATACCGTAAATAAATATATAAACTATATAAACCATTATCCAGTTACGATAAAAATATAATAGTAATTACATGAACAGATGAAGCAATACACAAATAAACTGTTACGAAGTCTCTTTGTATTTAATTTATTGTATTAACTTAGTTTTTGAAATAGGATGCTATGTTTTTTTTGTGTGGTTTTTTTTATGACATTTCTATCGCGGAAAGGCATATTATTTTGTACGACAATTTTAAACAATGTATACTTGGGGTAGAAATCCATGCCTTAGTGTTATGAATGTTTCAAAATATTATGAACATTAAATGTTCAGAAAATAAGCATAACAATGATGATTCATGTCAGCACAAAAAAGCTTCTAATAACCATGCTATTTGATTGCTACAAATTATTTTGAAGCTTCAATTCCGAGAAAAAAATAAATTGAATAAAGACTTTGGTTGCTTGTTTAAGAATATACATGTATATATATCCGGGTCTGGGATTTTCTCGATGTGTTGAAGACCCATTGGTGGCCTTTGGCTATTTTCTGCTGTTTTGGTTGGGATGTTGTCTCTTTGACACATTCCCCATTTCCATTTGTAATTTAAATATATACAAGATAAATAAATGAAAATAATTAAAGGGAAACATGTTGAACCCCCATTGACAATGCTTTCAGTGTATGTAGAAAATTGAAAACAATAGACGACAAAGAAGTGTTTTCTTATAATTAGTCATTACGAATATTAAAGCTTAAGAGACATGTCATTCCCATATTGAGGTAAATTATTACGTCATGTTATTTGATAATGCGAAGAAAAGAAAATCATGACAAATTGGTTCTAGAAACGACTTTATCTAAATGAGATTTTGATTGACTTTGCACAGGAACTGAATAAAGTTTCAATTTATCTAAGGAATAATGAGTAAATTCATCGGTATCAATATTGAACAAACTTCTAGTTTACCAAAACTAATCGTACTAAAAGATGAAGGGTTTTGACCGTTTACGACTATCCTGCTATTGCTGTCGGTGAACTGCTAGAATTCGAGGGAATAAGTAGGTTTAGAAAAATGGAAAATTGTGCATTTAAATCCCAGTTGGCCACAGCCTATGATTACATTATGTAAAAATCAACTGAATTGAATGCACAAACAACCTATACTATTTAAAAAAAGTTCCACATTGATATAAATGGCGTTTTTAACTTTGAGGAAATACTAAAATTAACCTAAACAAAATACCTATTCTATAGGATGTATTGTTGATTAAAGAAGTAAAAGAGGGACGAAAGATACCAGAGGGACAGTCAAACTCAAAACTCGAAAATAAACTGACAACGTCATGGCTTAAAATGAAAAAGACAAACAGACAAATAATAGTACAGAAGACCCAACATAGAAAAATAAAGACTAAGCAACACGAACCCCACCACAAACTAGGCGTGATATCAGGTGCTCTGGAAGGGTAAGCAGATCCTACTCCACATGTGGCAACCGTCGTGTTGCTTATGTTATAACAAATCCGGTAAATAGTCTAATTCGGTAGGTCACATTCATGAAAGGGAAAGGGATTGTAGTTACGACGTAAGAAACATATCCGATATCATTTGTGAAACGGTTATTCCATAACGGTCAACCAACTCGTGATGGCGTCCGTAAAATTTACGAAGTGATGATTTCAACTTCACCAGTTGGAACTCTGGGTTTAATAGCTTCCTTGTGAGCAGCTCTCTATCAAGAAAATCATGATAGGAAATGCAATCACGGGAATATCGTGTCAATTTGGGAGAAACATACCCCTTATGCAGGTGCTGCTTGAATGTTGCTACTTAGAAATGGAAAGTTCACAATTGGAAAGCTGAAATCATCTCTTTTGTCGTAAAGTTTTGTTTTCAACCGACCCTCATATAGTAAACTATAGCACTTAAAATTGGAAGGAGGGTGGTAATGAGGATTTCTCCCAATTTCCAAAAAATGCATATTGATATGTTAGTTTCTATTCAAATGTAATCAATGATACCCTTAGTTAACTTTTCTATTGCACTATTTTTTTTCGCGATGAAAATGAGAATAGAAAAGACAGCATGTGCTTAAAATTGAAAATATTGTGACTTTAAATCTAGAAACCCTCTCTCAAATTTTATGCAAAATGTAGCTGTCCGAAAATTGGTTTCGTCCAAGTTTTTTGTTAAAAAACAGAGACCTATCGTTCTGCATGCAACTGACAACGTAAAGGTTTTAGTTGTGGTATCCTACTTGAGTACCATGGATTTTGTGACTGAACATCATGATATTGTTTTGACTTGGGCATGATTGAAAAACATGGATCATTTTTTTTTAATTTGATTTTCATTAAACATGTACTTTTTTGTCTTTGACCTTCGACCTTTGACCTTCGATCAAGACCTTTCAGATACGTTTTGAAAACCTCTTATATTAACCCTTAGTTCTTTTCCTGTTTTAATAGATTTTCGTTAATGTTTTGTTTTATTCCAATTCTCTTAATAACGGGAACATTTCTATACATTTTATTCATATTTAATCAATATTGCTCAAAACAATTGTCCAAATTGTTAACATTTTAGTATTCAAACATCTAATAACCCCTATAATCATTCTATATTTTGTTTGACACTTTTTATGTTAGAACCTGAAAATGTATAATTTATAATCAAACAAAAATAAGTTAATTTTTATTCAAGATTTAAAAGAATTAAAAAAGGATTTTCTATTGAAATATATACAAGGACAGATGTATATGACTCCAGTCTATTTCCTTTATTCTAATGTTTTGATAGAACCATTTCTCACCAAAACAAGTTTGTAATATTTATTGACTTATAAATGTAATATATGGCCTTTGCATAGGAAGTTTTAAAATCTTAATCGCATAAAAGGAGTAGGTTCAGTAAGACCCCTTTTTGGCCCCAAAATATAGCAGTTTTACAAAATTGTTAAAATGTAAACTTTTAGTTATTTATTGGACAGTAGAATGCTTCTGCTACATAAATATGGGCTGTTTTTGACAATACAATGCACATATATCCGGTACTAGCACCATTAAGTCATGCTAAATTACTGAAATCCTCATAATTCTAGCATTTTAGTTAAATTTTAGACGGTTTTCGTGTAAAACGAAAGTGGCCGCATTCGTGTTCATCCTTAATATTGAAATGTTAGTTGTATTTTATAATAATACATAACATATATAAAGGTTGAGGATGAACACGGATGCGGCCACTTTCATTTTTACCAAAAACCATCTGAAAAGTGATATTTTTCGGCATATTAGGTAGATTTTTCATATTTGAGCTTGAATCGGATCGTTTTTAATGACTAAATCTGTTAAAATCTTTCACATAAACTAATTAATTCAAATAAAATAGACACTTAAGTGTTTAAAAAGTGGTCAAAATCTTTCGTCAGATGAACCTGAAATTTGAGGACAAAATCGGTCCTTACAGGACCTACTCCTTTATAACATGTTTTTAATATTTTGTATAACACTGAGTCATCGTTGCTTATACATTCTTGGCTTTCAAATAATCGGCTCTGAGGGTTCCTTATGAAGGTCAGTCAAGAAAGCGCTTCGGATGCATAAATATTTTTCATCTATTTTTTTTTACAGCAACAGGTCGTTATATTGCTGATAATCTCATAGTCCCTAAAGTATCACACGCTCAGAAGTCGGTGCTTCGATGGCACCTATCTTGCAAACTGTTTTGTTTTCTAAATTGCGAAATTATTACTACCCTTATACATACATGTCTTGTAAATATTTCGTTTTGAACGTTCCTGATTAAGGAAAATGAAACAATTGTTGTGGAATATAACATTTATATATAGCTATTTCTAATTTTTAGGAATACTATTACTATTAAACATATGTGTAACGACTGGCGTTTTTTTTACAATAACTCAAGGCAGCAATTGAAAACAATTATTCAAAAAGAGACAAACAAGACTATGACCAATATTACAAAAAAAAAAGTTGTGAATAAACGCATCATAGATACCAGGATTGAAATTTTATATTTACACCAGACGCGTGTTTCGTCTTCAAAAGACTCATCAGTGACGCTGGAATAAAAAAATGTTAAAAGGCCAAATAAAGTACGAAGTTGAAGAGCATTGAGGACCAAAAATTCCCAAAAGTTTTGCCAAATACAGCTAAGGTAATCTATTCCTGAGAAAGAAAAGCCTAAATATTTCAAAAATTTTAAGTTAAATCCATTTTTGCCTCACTTGTTTCGTCCTTTGTTTTAGTAGTAAAATATATGGCTATCTTTTTTTTCTGATATTTTTACATGACAGGGTGTTTCATAAAGAATGTTGGTTAACTTTTTACATACTTTACCATCCTGTATCATTGGTTGTGTATCTTTTATCTTCTTGAACTTCTTCTTTGCACGTTTCCCCCAATATGTATAGTTGACTGCAGCATACTCCAGCAGCGCAGCAAATACAAATACAAAAGAGACAACCAGGTATATATCAATGGCTTTTACGTAGGATATTCTGGGTAACGATGAACGTACACCATTACTGATAGTCGTCATTGTTAACACAGTTGTAATACCTACAATATAATTACCGACAAAATGAAATACAATTGGTTCAAATTAGTTTATTATTGTATTCAACTGTTTCACGTTTGTGACAATCTTACTTATCAAGTCGATATTATTTTTTTTTTATTTTCTTCAATAGATATATATTTTGATACTGACATCATAACTCGAAAAAAGGGAAGCTGATGGCTGGTATACATCGAACTGTTTACTATAGATCTTAAACACCTATACTAAATGTTTTATTAAATGAGATGATTACAGCGTTAAAACGCGATAAAATAATTAGTTCCAATCTGTTAAAATCGAAGTTTGACATACAACAATTGCGTAATAGATTTTGATCATGTAATTTTCACGCAGACCCAGCACAATTGCTTAAATATGATGACAAAATTTTATGTGTCAAATTAAAAAAAAAACCATTTCAACATATTTTGTCCCGAAAATCTTAAAAACGAATAGTACAAGCTATAGCAAAACTTTTCAGCAGATGATTTTATGTATATAAAAAAGTTAGTTTTGATTATTAGTAATCGCCTTGATAAACAATTTCATAATTCATGTAGATTAAATAATGCATAATCTTATTAACAATACATATGTGCATATTAATGTAGCTTTACAAACCCAAAGCAACTCGTGCTGATGTGGCCTCATGGTTAATCCAGAATGACACCCAAGACAGCATAACAATCAATATAGACGGAAGATATGTTTGAAAAATGAAGTATCCGACATTTCTGTATAGCTTGAAGCTTAAGGAAAGCCGCGGATAATCTCCTGTAAAAGACAACATCATGTTTAAATCATTACAAGATTATTCCTTGTTTTATGTTAAAACGTTTTTGTTTACGTGTAAATTAAATCATCAATATATTTTTTTTAAAAACATATGTACTAGTATTCTAATAAAGGATGGTTTCAGACAAACTTAGTTCTTACTCTTAATTATGAAATATAATTTTAAATACTACTACTACTATTATTATTTCTACTACTACTACTAAACATGATTTGAGCAAATACAAATTTCTATTATGAATTTGTATTTATTTTTTCGTTGATTTTGTCACTCAAAACATAACAGAAAAAGAGCCAACCGATAATGTTGCAATTGTATGACTTAAATACAATACGAACGTTCCTGAGAATGAAAATATAAATTCTTCTATACTCAATATCTTGTGATCCGATGAAAATAAAATAGTATACAGTGATGTTTTAATACTATCTCAGATCAAGGAATAAACTATCCTTCCATTTGAAGGTGACTGTTACATATCGGTTTTGAGTAAATGTTCTGCTACTAATTTTTCTGTTGATTTTTTTTTATTTTAGAGTGTAAAAAAACTCTTTAGATGTTTAAGAAAAATTACGGGATTTTGATGTTCCGTTTTATTCAGTTTATTGTTATGAATTTCGAATTTGCAAATGATATATCTCATAAAGATATGAAAATAAGGAAATGTGGTATGATGTGGTATAATAGCCACTAAAACTAAAGTCTGATATCTATAAGTAACTATAGATCACAGTAAAACCTATTTTCAAATATTCGGCCTCGAATATCATTGTCGAAATTTTTCTGGTATTGTAATTATTAATACTACATCATAAGTAAAGCTCATAACATAATGTCACTTTTAAAAATTCCCAACATAAAATTATCAATCTTTTCAAACAGGAAATCCAAGAGCCTGATTATATAACAAAACAATTGACGAATAACAAACATGACAGACATCTTCTTTAATGAAACAAGCACAAGATAATATTTCTGGAACTGCGATGAGATAATCAAGTTTGTAAATATTTTCCTTGACAACATTTATGTGCCTTCCGTCAATAAAGTCTATCGAAAAAAATATGTATTCCTCCGCGTATCAAATGAGCCCTTAAATAACAATATGTTCCTTGATTGTTTCAACAAAAACAATGACCACACTCAGTAAAGTGAAAGTGAAAAACACAATTATAGATTAAAAACAAAACATGAAATAGAAAATCAAATGCTGAGCAAAAACTGAACTACTAAAAGGAAGAAAAAACCTGAACTACTAAAAGGAAGAAAAAAAAAGCAAGATGAAGGTTTGTCTAATCTAGATGATTTTTTTTTATAATTTTACCGTTATCTTCATAACATGTTTGCTTGAATTAATCAAGATTTCTCTTATCTTTTATCTTAACTGCTCACATTTACCCAAGGGTTCTGACTTTAAATAAATCTTAAACAAACAGCAATGTCTGTTTTTCCAAAATTTAGATATAATCAGTTTCACTCGGAAAACTCTTTAATGAAATATAGCAACCGTTCTATTTTATGTAGGAGTGTTATATTCGGGAAAAAAATGCATTGATGAACACAATACAAGTTTGATGGGAATTCAATGCACATCTAATGTGAATGCATTTATATAAAACATTATACTTAGTCAGGAAATGACATTATACAATTTCAGATATTAACGCTGGTGTAGATGCTTAATCTGTTCTTAGAGCGTTATATACTTTTTTGTGTTATGGTGCTCTTTGACAAAGAAAGCTACTGTAGAATATATAAACTTTCTGTTTTCAGTGTCGTCAATTCTATAACTTACTTTGATGTTTTTTTGTCATGCAAGACGATCTTAGTTTTGGTTTCAGTAAAAACTATCAATTACAATTATAAAGCTTGTTCATGGTTGCTCTAGAAGATATGACATTAAATTCCATAAAGTCGAAGTTGCTAGTAGTATTTAAACTAACATGGTAATTATAGAAGTAGAG
Organism: Mytilus galloprovincialis; assembly: GCF_965363235.1. NCBI lineage: Eukaryota > Metazoa > Mollusca > Bivalvia > Mytilida > Mytilidae > Mytilus > Mytilus galloprovincialis. The sequence continues at coordinate 71,591,979 of NC_134845.1, read as the reverse complement.
TGGTGTTTTGTCGAGGCAAAACATCTATGTTTGTCCCTTGTAATTGATCGGCATAAAATAAGATAAAATATAACAGATTTATAATTTAGTAATCTGATAGGATGTTTTTCTTTTTTATTACAATCCTCAGTAGTGTGCGATTCAGAATAGCTGGAAGACCAAATCAACACGTAATTTGAAAAGAGAGGCGAAAGATACATAAGATACATTCAAACTCATATGTCAAAACGTCATGCCTAAAAAAAGGAAGACCAACAGATAAACAATAGTACACATAACGCAACATAGAAAAACCAAAACCTGAACAAAACGGACACAACCAAAAACTTGGATGATCTCATGTTATACGGCCTTATTCATAACAGTAATGGTGTTTAAAGAACCAGTAAATATAAATACGATTACTGTCTATTTATCGATATTTTTAATAAACTTGTTCTAGTAGGTTATTAACTAACGATGTAATTAATTCTTTGAATATGTCTTTATCGGTACTAACTTTGATTTTGTTTTTAATAGTTGGAACATAACTAAATTTGGGTACATTTTCAGTAACAGACATTTGCGGTCCTACATCATTTTGATATTTACATTTTGACATTGTACAAGGAAACGTTGTTTTAATAGACTATTAATGATATTTCAGACACTATTGTGAACTGATTGATAATTCGGTTTGTGATAAATTATTTATTCATACGTTACAAATGACTTACTAGTTTTGCATAGATATATGAAATTTGGACAACTTATTTATGCCTCATGAGGACAGAGATTATCACATGCTGTCCTTGAGAATGATAGAATTGCCAAATTTTCTCAACTATTACAGTATTGAATTGCAAGAAGAATAGAATATATATTCTTTTTTTTAAGGTAAATACTAATGATATTAAGTTACAATAATGTACTATTCGTATAGAAAATTTTTACCTAAAGATACTTTCAACCGTGTTGCATTCAAATACGTTTTAAAACTTTCACATTTCGATATGTTTGAAAGTAGTTACATTGTATATAACCTTTTCTTTACATTTAATTGAACATTAAAAAGACACGTAATTCTAATACCTACTTTATGTGAAAATCTTTTCTATATATTTTGAAAATCAAATAGACAAGGGGACCTTTATTTCGTATTCATTAGAATAAAATAATCGGCAAAAGACTATAATTACGTGGAAATAATTTCAAACATTTAGACTCGCTCAATAGTAGATGTCTCATTTATTATCATTTTGTTGAAGAATGTCACATTCCTGTGAAAGCCGCCAGACATAAACATTTGTAATGTATAATTGGTAACACCAACCATACTATTTCATGGAACAAGTATAAATTGTTATTGTTTAATACTGTGTTGCAATAATTTCTCTTGAATAACAGTATTTACAGAGTTGAGTACTATTTTATCCTTGCACACATATCACCGGCATGGTAAATGTTTTCTTACTTCGAAAATGTTGTTAAAGCATAATGACAAGGTAGAAAAATAGGGATGTCAAGGGGGTAGGGTAAAACAATTTTAGAACAAAACAGGTTTGATATTCAATTCTATAAAGTCGCAGTTGCAAGTAATATCAAAATAAAATAACAGGATAACTATATAAGTCAAGGGGTGTTTGTCGAGGCAAAACCATATATATGTATGTAATATTTTTGTTATCGGCATCCAGTTATTCCAACCAATGTTTACGTTATATTCCTTTTAGCATGATAAGTATTTTTTATTTTTTTTACATTTGATCGGTTTAAGCTTCCTGTGCACCTCGAATTTTAAGAAGGGTTCGTGTTGCTGAGTCTCTTATTTTCTATGTTTTGTTGTATGAACTGTTGTTTGCCTTACAAACTATTACTGTTTTTTGTCATGAACTTGTCATTTAATTATTCGACATATGCTTTGAATGCCTTTGGTATCTTTCGCTTATTTGTTAGAAATATCGTTTTATTAATATGTTTGAAGTGATTTGTAAGTAAAAATTATCATATATTGATATTTTAAAATGCAAAAAATATGTTAAAATATCCTTCACTGAACAGAATCTACTACGTATAAAACGAAATCAAAGATACTTTCATTTTTTTTTTAAATGAGGACGCGAATGCACAAAAAACCATGAATTTTGTTTTACTTAAGCATAACACTGAGAATGAAAATGGGCAATATGTCAAAGAGACAACAACCGGACGCAAGAGGAGATAATAACAAAAATTATAGCATAAAATTTTCACAATTAGCTGACGATACTACTTTATTTCTCAGTAATAAGAAAGAAATCAAAGCTGCTATGAATGAAATAGAAATTTTCGGATCATTTTCTGGGTTAACTTTGAATAAAAATAAAACAGAGGGTATACGGATAGGAAAACTGAAAAATAGTTAAGATAAGGTAGCTGGGATTAATTGGACAAACAAACCAGTCAAAGCATTGGAAATATATTTTGGTCATAACATAGAAGAATGTGAAAAATTAAACTGGGAGAATAAAATTGAGAAAATGAATAAACTATTTCATTTATGGGGGAAACGTAATATAACTTTAATCGGGAACATTCTTATTATAAAAACATTAGTTTTACCACTTTTTACATTTTTGGCAAGTGCCTGTACAGTTCCGGAGAAATTCAGAAAAGAAATAGAAAGTAAATGTTATAAATACATCTGGGATGGTAAACCAGATAAGGTTAAAAGAATTACCATGATAAAGTCAAACGAAGAAGGGGGGTTACAAATGATCGACATACAAAGTTATTTTATGTCTCTAAAAGCATCTTGGGTAAGTAAACTCATTAGTAATGATATTTCAAACTGGAAGTTGATTCCATTTAAATATCTCAGCGTGGTTGGTATTAATTGATTAATTTTTAAGATAAATTTTGAAAAGAAGAAAATTCTAGAATATATCAAACATATGGACCCTGAATTTTATAGAGAAGTATTTAATGTTGGGTAATATCAGGCGGTGGACAGACAAAAAAACCTACCAACTTCACAGAAGTTAGGAAACAGGTAATTTGGGGGAACAAACTGATTAATTTCGAAAATGAAACTATTATTTTTAAAAATTGGATTAAGAGTAACTTGATATTTGTCAATGATATTATAGACGACACTTGTAATATATCTCAACATTTTATTCTCGAAAAATTAGAATGCAAGAATAATTGGATTGCAGAAATAAATATTTTGAAAAAAGCCATTCCAAAAAGACTGGCTTCAGATGTTACAGTCTGAAAATTCTATAAAAAGTATTGTAAATATTCCTAGACAGAAACTAATCTGGAAAGGTAATTACATTGAGGCTTCAAGCTTTTCAACAAATATATTATATAAGTCAATTTGTAAAGATAAAACTGAACCATCAATTGGTGTTAGCAAATGGATGCGTATTTTACAAATTAATGAGAACCTTAGTATTAACCAACTATATGTTTTCATGTTTCATTATTTAGAAGAAAATAAGTTAAAAATATTTAGAGGGAAACTTTTACAATTAATGTTACCAACAAAACAATTATTGTTTAAATGGAAACGAATGACAGTCTATGTAATGTATGTAACGAAGAAGAAGATTATAACCACTTTTTTTTTTTATTTCATGTCGATTTTTAGAAAAATTTTGGAAAAGTATTTTTGAGTTAATGATAAAATCAAATTTAAATTTAGAGTATCCTTAAAGCAATAATTTCTTGGACATAAAATTTTTGACAAAAATTATTTTGGTCTGAATTATTTCCTAACAATCTTAGGTCTTTCCATATACAAATCATATTATGTATCTAATCAGAAATTGACAAAGGTAAATGTTTATCAAATTTTTTGTTCGAGAATACATAAAAAGATTCAACGAAAACTGAACAATGAAACTTAATCCATTACTAAAGTCACTAAAAAGAAGAGAAGTTTAGACGATTGATAGAATAAAACATAATGTATTAAAAGAGGGACAAAAGATACCAAAGGGACAGTCAAACTCATAAATCTAAAACAAACGGACAACGCCATGGCTAAAAATGAAAAGGACAAACAAACAACAGCACACACGACACAACATAGAAAACTAAAATGTTGTATAATTATATTTCAAGAAATTTATACATATTATTATAATATATACATATACATTAGCAGCTGATTGCTAACCCAGGTAATTGTTAACAATGTAACAAGCATATTTGATGAATAAATATATAATGTTGTTAAAAAAATAAGATAATAACAAAAGACCACCAATTGGTCCTCAACGCAGCTAGAAAATCCTGCACCCGCCAAACTTCTAGCCAATGTAGAATAAAGAAACACACAGCAATACGCACAGTAAAACTCAGTTGAAAAGAAGAACGAGCCCGATGTCAGGAAAGGTAACAAAAGAAAGGTCTCTTATGGAGAGTTGTCTCATTGGCAATCATACCACATCTTTTCTTTTTATATAAGCAAAATAACAATGATACATAAATAAACAAAGCACTGCTTGCAGTTACTGACATACCAGCGCCAGACCTTAATTAATCTGATTGAAAGATAATGTCTTCATCATATGAATGCATGTTAAGAGTATGTTTAAAACAATCTCATATTACTTTGTATATAACTATTTTGTTACATTTTAAAAAAAAAACAAATCAACGTAAAATAATGCAGATTGTAGTTTAATTTAGTGTGCTGTTTACATAATTTTAATGCAATTTTGAACCTATTTTCTGATGCCAAAACGAAATCGAGGATGCTTATTTTTATGTATAACAGTATTGAAAATTCGCCACTACTGTTATAAACCTTTTCTTTTTAGAACATACAGACCTTTGACTTCTGTGTTTAAAGTTAGAAGATGATGCAAAATCGTCGAAAGAATGCTTTTCAGTGTCTTTTTGTAAGAATCAATGATAACAATGTTCAAAATAAATAACACAACTGAAGGGTCAAGTGTTTACCACAGATGTTGTCATCTAAAACTGACAATTATTTTAATACATAGCTATTAAAACATAACATATTGCAAGGGTTGTCAGTGACCTTATATGGTATATACACGGTCAGTTAATATTGGGTTTGAATCCTCGTGTTAAATTTCAAATAGACTGTGTAATATACATATACTTCGGTTATCTGATACTCGGGGAAACGTTTAAACGACTATAACTAACTTTAAGTACTTGGAAAATTCTGTCTTACGTTAACAATGATAAATCTTGTAAACACGGTGCATTATATACATTGGACAACGAACTTAAATCTCTCTGATATCTGTAGAAGATATAATATTGTAATACATTTACCTGACGACAAACTTTCTATTCTTCGTACCGTCCTATATTCTATAAGGGAGAACTGGGGTAGTTCCACATTATCTATCCCATACACCGATGATCTACCATCTTTCCAGTTCAAGTTTAAATCATGCATATCATAGCCATCTATTTATATAAAAAAGAGAATTTAATGAAATAAAATGATGAATTCCAACTGAAATGTCCTTTTATCAAACATGACTCTTCAGACACATATGATTTTGCAACATTTATTTTTTATCAAAATAAAAAAAGGCAAGGAAATCTACTATTATGCTTGTGAAATGAAAATAAAACAAAAAAGGAGACGACTCATAATCCTGTTTCCACAGTTATATAGACATAACGAGTTAAATGTCGCCCATGGGAATGTCAAACATCATTTGCATAAAAACAAAATGCACATCATTATTATATATGAAGCCTTCTGTAAAAGAATACGCAAGAGGAGAATCAAACAGAATTTAAAAACAATATCGGACAATAGATAGTACAAATTCCGTAAGTACGTAATATGAGGAAACTGTAAAAAACAAATTGTCAAAATCAATGTATTTATATATTATTATTGTATCACTAATCATATTTAATAGATAATAATCTAACTGTATAATCTCCCTGGTTAAACAGTAACTAATTTACAGGGATACCCGACTGAATGCTGTGAGTCTAGTAAGTTGTAAACAGCAGAGAAATGTGCAATAGAAGATTTATTTTATTAAAAAAAAAAACAGAAAGACATACATTGTACAATACCAGGACCAAACGAGCATGCATACAAGTGCAATTTAACAGGTAAAAAGAAAGTAAAATTCCCAAAATATTACAATCAGAGAAAAATCAAAACGGAAAAACCCTAATCAGATGGCAAAATTAAAAGCTCAAACACATCAAAAGAATGGATAACAACTGTCATAATCCTGACTTGGATCAAAGTCACCTTAAGATTTTTGTTTTATTCAACTATTTGTAGATCTTGTCTTAGTGATTATATTTCTGTCTTTTAGCAATTTTCAAGACAAAATCTAAAATGAATTGGTTAAATTTGTCGCTCGATGATATCCTGTCACTGAATAATTTTATCGATATATAAAGATCCTACTTGAAATAAAAGATCGGCAATATCAGTCGTAAATGTTTAGGGTAACAATGACCAGGACACATACCAAAAAATAAAAGTTTGAATCATCTAAGGGAATGTTATCAAACCTATGTTTTAAATAGGTTTGATCGATGTGTTCTTAAATATTTAAACACGATTTTAACTGAATTTTTATTTCAAATTGCCATCAGTTTAAAATTCATTGAAATCATATAATTTCTGAAGTGTCATATGATTAGCTAAGATTATTTTTCTGCACAGCTACAGATTTCTTGCTTTCTAATGCATAATGGATGGAAAATTTATGTGTTCTGAACAGCCGGACGAAAATAAAACCTACTACCTCTGAATGTCTTAACGAAACCTGTTCTAAACATCTTTACTGAAAACTATCAGTTTGAGACAGCTGCTACTTAACACGAGTATTTACTCATTGGGGACCTCGTCACGATGACACATAGTTGCTTCGATTCGTTTTTGGTAAAGGATAGTCTCATTAGTGATCATATCACATATTTTTATTTGTTCATTTATTTTGTATTGCAATGAACATGATTTTGTATTGCAATGAAAATAATTTTGTTTAACTATTTTGTAGTTATGAAGTACATACATATGTAACCTAGTGCATAACAGAGAAGATTGAGATCAAAATACGTTAACTAGCGTTTTCGTTACTCGAAAATGTAAAGCTGCAAACCAAATTTATTACTGGCAACGCTATTCATTATGGAAATTCAATCTCAAGAAATGAATGTAAAATATATCTTTATGACATCTAAAGTCTTGAAGAAGGCAAAAAAGTAAATGTAATCATGGGACCAATTTATCAGAAAACATTAGTGATAAGGCTTAGAGAAGTACAATAGCTCGGAGTCAACCAATCTATTAGGTTAAAATTGTACGAGTCTGATGTATTATGTTCATACTTGTCTGAACATAAAAGCTAATATACATTGTACCTTACATAACTGGTCATCAAATGATGGTTGCCTTTACGAGATAATACATCATTACACAACTTTGCTATATTTGATAAATGCAAGTGTCTATACAATATCAACGATGAGAAAATACTACAAAATATTCAATCTGTTCTCCAGATAACTTTGTATAATTTTAAGTCAATTTGAATATCTTTAAAAAAAAAAAGAAAAAAAAGTAAAGATTTTGGTGATTTTTTAGGGTAGCATAGAACCGAATATACCAACGAGACAATAGAAAGATTATTAAGAAAAATAGACGATACCATTCCAATAAAAAAAAGCATGGTTGATTTATAAAGTACTTCGTTACTTAGTTGAAAATTCATTTTTCGAATTCAACTTGTCATAAGCCGAATACCCCTCCGAGCTTAAAACCTGTAACCAGGAGGGCCCTCTGGAGGATACAATAAGGGTTATGCAATTAATTCGAATTCCTAAAAAAGAATGACTGAGCCTCTCGAAATTAAAACAAATTATGACAATGATCTCTTGACGATGACAGAAACTCATTCAACATTGGTGGATATTATTTGAAGATTGCGGAACATATATTTACGATGGCGATGCGTCAAAATACAAACATCATTTCGAAAGAATTGGCAGTCTTTTCGAATTTGTTTGTTTTTCTGATTGGGTCCCATTTGGAATGTGAACTAGCATCGCAGTGGTGCATAAATTGCACGAGGTGCTTACGCTAGAGTTCTTGTGATTCACTAATTTTTTTTTTATATCTTAAATGTCTATCCAACATTGATTTTCTAAATTTGAACATCAATACACTACAGTTACCTTAATCTAGTCGTATAAACTGTTATTTTAGCGATTGTTTCATTTTCATTGTTGTGGGTTGTTTTTTTTACTGACTGTGGTTTGGGAGAGCAATGGTTCATATTTTTTTGGGACCTATTTTTTTAATCGATTGATGCGTTTTCAACATCGGTAAAATTCTCTTGCCTTTATTAAATTCAGCAGATTATATTTCGAACAAAGTTGTCACTTGTTTAAATCTTCTATATTCGTCACGGAGGTAAACAATTCGATGATACTATACAAAACGAATAAAATGCCATTTTTACTTTTTATTCGAGCGTCAGTCATGTGTCGTTTGTATACGAAACGCAAGTCTGGCGTTTATGGTATTTATGATGAGAATTTTATACCATGTTTATCATAGGAATTGGTTAAATTGTCTTGTTGAATTCTTCAAACAGAATATGGAAATCATAGGAGGTTATATTGGTTACGCACGCGTGGTGCAATACAAAATTTAATCCTGGTATCGATGATTTTATTTATATATAAGATATACACCAATATCAAAGCAACGTCAATGAAACGATATGAATAACTAGTTATCAAAGGTACTAGGATTATAATTTAATACGCCAGACGCGCGATTCGTCTTCATAAGACTCATCAGTGACGCTCAGGACTAAATAATTAAAAAGCCAAACAAATACTAAGTTGAAGAAAAGAAATATTGAAATCAAATACCTTATCTCTATGCACTGATTTCCTCTCAGGGTTTGGCAATGTTTCTTTTATTATTATATTCGTTGTTAAATCAGTTGTTTGATTTTGAATATTTTGAACTCGTTGATTACTTTCCAAAATTGTCGAAATGTATAATATATATAAAAACTCATACATTCTTATCGCATCACTTCATATTTTAACTTAATTGCACCCTCGATCTTTCTTCGATCCAAAGCATTGTTTATAAGAATCATTTTTCCTGACACAATTTCAATTTGTAAATAAAAGACTTGACCGGTAATGAAACTATCTCATTATTCGATTTTCTATCCTCTTGTAGTATAATGGGGGTAATTAGATTATATCATGCTTAAGAACCATTCTATTATTCTATTGATACTTATACATACTTAAGAGAACGGTTTATTTCTTACTTGTGTGTTTAGCAACATGGGTAACTGTTTGAGCTGCAGCGCGTGTTATCTGCTAAGTTTCTTTTTTGTCAAAAGTGTTTTGAAAATTAATACAAGTACGAAATTCTTCGATTGCGCATTTTTTACAATGTTAACATAAAGTCAACTTTATATGGCCATTGTTATATTATAGTTCGTTTCTGTGTGTGTTACTATTAACGTTGCATCGTTTGTTTTCTCTTATTTTTGAGTGTAAATTGACATTGCGATAAGACGTGTCACGGTACTTGTCTATCCCAAATTCATGTATTTGGTTTCGATGTTATATTTGTTATTCTCGTGGGATTTTGTCTGATGCTTGGTCAGTTTCTGTGTGTGTTACATTGTAGTGTTGTGTCGTTGTTCTCCTCATATTTAATGCGCTTCCCTCAGTTTTAGTTTGTTACCCCGATTTTGTTTTTTGTCCATGGATTTATGAGTTTGAACAGCGGTATATGCCTTTATTTAAAGTATAATTAAAATGAGATAAAAGTTACACGTCAATAACAAATCAAAAGAAAGACAAAAATAACCGACAAATAAAGGCAACAGTAGTATTCCTGTGTATAAAAGTCATAAAGCGATTGAGTAAAATCATTATTATTAATTTATCAAAGATACCAAGTTTACTATTGTGTACGCCAACCGCTTTTCGTCTTCAAGAGACTCACCAGTGACGCTTGAATAAAAAAAATTCTCGGTTTCCGACAATATACGTACTTCAACCGTTTCGACAATATACCTATATCCACAAAAGAAGACATCATTCATGTCATTATTGGCTTGCTCGTCGATTGGTTAAAAAAGATAGCACCTTTCGACAGTAATGTGTTTTTTCATAATGCTGTCGTTACCATTTGAAGTAGAATGATAAAGTTACTTACAATATATTTAATTATAGATAATTTACCTAATTTGTGCACTTTTGAAGACAGATATATTTGTTTTATTTCAGCTTTCCATTTTTTAGCTCTAATACAGGTAATAAAAGAACAGCGAGTAAATCATGACTTTTCATTTTGTAATTTAAGAAGGGTGGACGACATTTTTTTTCTACATATGGAACATTTAATGGCGATTACAAAATTGTATGTTTTATCATATATATATAAGAACAAAACGTACAACAACATTTTCATGGAGAAAAAAAGGGCAACAAAACCTTTAATAATTTACTTATCTATACTATAAAAAGTATACATCCGTAAAACAGTTTAATACAATTAATTGACGTTTTATATATGAACGTTTAAACTTTAAAAAGTACATACCCATTTTGCCAGTTTTACTTGGAGCAATTTAATGAGATAAAGTATTAGCAGATGAAAAACGAAGGTCCTGATACCATCCATTTAGGCAATTTGCTTAATTATAGATCAGTTCAATAAAAATAAACTACAAATAAAGGCAACAGTAGTATACTCGTAAATCTATGGACAAAAAAAAAAAATTGGGTAACAAACTAAAACTGAGGGAAACGCATTAAATATAAGAGGAGAACAACGACACAACATTAAAATGTAACATACACAGAAACGGACTAAGCATTAGACAAAATCCGATGAGAATAACTAATATAACATCAAAACCAAATACATGACAAGTCAGGTCTAATAATTTTTAGATAATATATAATATATTCGATTGAGAACAACTCTTCCGACAAAATTGTTGACTAAACTCTCCATTTGTGTGTAGAAATATTCCAGCAGTTCATGAATATACGATACATTGATGACTTGCATTGATCAACAACAATTTCCGAGGATCCCCGGTTTCTTGTGGTTGCTGTTGCTCAGTCCAGTTTCAGTATAGCGTTTTGAAGTTGTTGTAAGTCTTTTTGGACATTTTTGTCATGGTATTGGCTGATTTCCTTGTGTTTTGGTTTCCTTTCGGTATGTTTTGTTCCTTTTCCTAAGCATATGGTTGTTAAAGAATGATACCGATTCTTTTCATAAAAAAAATGCTGGTGTATGGCGTGAATATTTACGTTTAACACCAGAAAAGAAACTTCGGTTATAGATTTCAGAAATTTGCGTCGAAATAATAATATTTATAGGTGTTGTTTTAATTTTTTATGATTATTAGCGAAGAGGCTCAATTGAATGATTGTTAGTAAAAGAACCGTGGATATGGAATTCGAGGTGAGATAACGTTGACTGTTTTAACTATCCTAGACGTTCATTTATCTATCTTAATTTAGTGACCGAGATGTATTCCCATTTCTGTTAAATTGAAGAAATGTATAAACCTATTGCATGTAGAACTGATAGACATTTAACAGAAAATGATAGTACAAACGGGATGTCTTCAGAGAAATCAATCATTGCAAACGGCTCAGATATGTTACGTAAGGTTGACGGCTGAAGATAACTCATTTAATCTTAAATGTTCAATTCATCACAGAAAGAGTCTTGTTCAAACACTACACAAATAGAACCGATGTCTCAGATTCTTATCTCTATTCACGATTGTTATAAATTACTAACAATTTCCGATCCAAAGGAAATCTCCAGTGAGTCTTTGTGTCTCATAAAGTTCAGTATTTTTCAAAGAGATAAACTTGTATTTTAGCTAATTTATGATTATTAACTCCTTTCATTTCATCTCAGTCTTCTTATATTGAGTTTGCAATAACTTATATAAATACGAACTAACAAATAGTTTGCAATTTTGTAAAAACTTAACTGGGATCATATGTTCATATTCATTTTTCTGTCAATATATTGAATAACAGTGAACAATAACATTTTGTAAGAAAGATTATTTTCAAATATTATTTGAATAATTCCATTGTTTAATGAAAAGCTGTAGTTGCATGATCCACTAGGAGAAACCCCGAAAATCATTTTGTTTGGTTTTCGATGAACAAACCTAAACAATGTAAAAGATAACGTGTGAACACAAACGGTCAGGATATAAGTTATAACACTCAGTATCAATATTTCATATATTCATAAAAAACCGTTAAAAGGCTTTGATACAAAAGATATTTCTAGAATAACAGGTTCAATATTGAAGCGGATAATTTAATATGAAATAACTGCAATTAAATAACATTCAAAACAATATAAATAATGGAAAAGATAACTTATTTTCCGTATATTAACTTGAAACGACTTATCTATATAATGTTTTCTAAAATGCAATCAATTTTCACTGTTCATAAAACATGAACAGTGAAAATTGATCCCGCAAAAAAAAATCAATAAATGGTTTTCTTTTCTATAAGCTACTTATATGAAAATTGTAAAATTGCGAACAAAACAAAGATGATTGCGATGTTTTATTACCTTGCATCACGATAAATTCGCCATCTTAAAATTATTATTTCCAAAGTCATTATTTTTGTTTTGTTTCCTGATGACGTTTCTTAGTTTCAAATGGCTTGAATGAGTAATAGAATCGAGAACGCCTTTAAGAAAGGTGAAAAAAAATATGCACGCAAGACAAATGACATCATAAGTTACTGAAACTCGATCGATAAAAAATAGTTCTATAGGATAGCCTCGAATACAAATTACTATATCATAAACGGTGAAAGTTTAAATTGAATTTTGTTTATTAATACAAATATTTTATGCCTAATCCTTACTGTTTACGCAATTCGTTTTATTTACATTGGTTCCTATGTATGGTGTTTATTTGAAAAAGTAAAATCGTAACGTTATGGTCACTTTACAGAATTAACATACCGCCTGTTATTGTAAAACGACATTCCCTTGGTACGTTCTACTTGGGAGATAATTGTATTGTATTGTAAACCCAAACGGCACCAATTGATGTTGTCGGAACATAAAATTCAAAACTGCTATCTCCATTTGAATGAAACTGATTGAAAACAACTTTAAATCATACATTTAAAATCTGTCAAATGTCGTTTGCGCTTGCGCGTATTTTTCATAGTATCAATTGTGAACTGATTCCATGAGAAGTAGTGACGTTATCAAATCAAAATGAACGTTACAAATGTTGTTGCATTAGAATTATTAAGTACAAACGTATAATAGGAAAATAATGTGAAACTTACAACTTTCTATCTCCACTGTACAGTTCTGTATATCTAGAGGGTAGTTATGTAAATCCATCATACATGCAAGAGTTGAAGTGAACCTGTCGAAATATATATATGAAGTTTTATGTATGTAAATTGCTGGCAGTTGACTGTTGTCCGACCATTTAGTACGTGTTTTGATATGTGTATAATTATCATAAAACAATGTCCCCATGACACATTGTCTCTACAAAAAATGTCCACAGACAATATTGCTAATGAAATACTGTCCATGAAAAAAATTAAATATGAAAAGGGGTCTGTCCCGAGGACATACTGTCAAGTTCTTCGGGACAATATTTCACTGGGAATACTGCCCCTAACTAAACTTATTTCATATATCAAAAAAACATATATTTCATCATTTGTAATGTCAAATATTTTAGGTGTACAATAATATTCTGTGAACATACTTTTAAAGTACTGACTGTTACTTTAACTTGACGTCAAGTCAACTGCCAGATTTGGATTCGTTAATACGTGAATGATTATTTACTCTATCACATTGCTAAACGGCTCCGCCTCTCTTTACAATGTTTCCTCGTTATGCCAATCTGCTCTAGCACTATCTAAGCTATGTTTTATATATATAATACTATATGTTTGTTATCATCAATAAAATAAAACACTTACTGATATCATTGTCTAAAATGATTTTTTTTATAACCTCTCTTTCATGAGACAAATTTTCATGACAATTCATTAACAATATTTTGTCTAAATGTACATAAAATATAACTTTCAATAACATCCATCAAACGAAACAAATTGCCATTATGTCACTTACTGAAAATTGTTCAAATAAAGACAAAATTTTAAATTTCAAACATAAACTCAGAGATGACAGTTTTAAAAATAAACTTAAACCTGAATCATTTGTAAGTTTGCATTCAATAGACCATTACTGGGCTTCTAAAGTGCAATTCAATCGATAAAATAAATGAATGCGAAGAAAAAAAGAATGTGCAATAAAAAGACACTGAAAGACAGATAGTCATTATGAATAATAATATTATCAACTGTTACATTATTTACAGCACATAGACCGTAAACAGTGTTTAAGATCCAATAAAATCAAATAAGAAAAAAACACCTAAATACTGAAGTCCATTACCTATGAGTATGTAGAAACACCTAACTCGACTACTTTGAGTTTGTTTGGTTGAAACCCCGTAATTGTTTCTATCCAATGGTCACTTCAAATTAAACTGATCTTGAAGATAAGTAAAAACCTAACTTCAGATCTTATCATGCTTATCAAGCATTCCCTTGTTTCAAGTCCAATCAAAATGAATCGTTTATTGTATGATCCCTTTCTTTATCTAGATTAACCAATTTATTAATTGGTAACCTTATTGTTTTTACAATCATAAACATAAAACACTTGTTAATAAGGACACAACAACCCATTCATCAATTAGTTAACAGGAATCTTGAAATAGTTATCAAAGGTACCAGGATTATAATTTAATACGCCAGACGCGCGTTTCGTCCACATAAGTCTCATCAGTGATGCTCAGATAAAAAAATGAGAAAGCCAAACAAGTACAAAGTTAAAGAGCATTGAGGACCCATTATATCAAAAAGTTATGCCAAATACGGCTAAGGTAATCTATTCCTGGGATAACAAAATCCTTAGTTTTTTTTCGAAAGTTCAAAGTTTTGTCACAAAAAATTTATATCATAATAGTACAAATCACTAAAATGCAATTAATTTTCTTAGAAATAAGTTATTTTAAATTAGTTTACATCTGAACTTGTTTTTGTACACAAATTTTATGTATCAGTGAACATCAATTTACATCTCATAAACTGAAGTATATATGTTGTACAATATTCAAACTGAAGGCCTTTGTACCAATAACTCATTCAAATTGACATCAGCACCATGTGTTACTATCGTCAAAACCGTTCATTTTCTCTCTTGGTTTGTAATGAATTCTCAATTAGTGTACCCTTTGTAGTTTATTGTTTTTTTCATCAGACACAGTGGTATGGAACTCGATGTCATCAGATTCCGTCAGTTCTTAATGGAAACAATCCGGTTTGAATCAATGATGCACAATACTCGTAGGACTTAACATGCAGCTTAATCCGATTGTTACTGTAATCAGTATGATGGCCTTGTGTCAATGTTCAAACATAACCTTTGAATATTAATATTGCCATATTCTGATCAACATCTTTCTTTTTAATATAAATCACTTTTCTGTATGTGATTATATTTAGATTCAGATTCATTGAAGTCTAAGATAAGGATGAATTTCTCAAAATTTCAGTGACAAAGCACATCTATTGAATAATTTGTTTACATTTGGTAAATTCATTTCAAAAGACAACAGATCTGGATAGAGTAAGTTTACATAGCAGTTTTACTTGTGTTGAAAGTCATCAGATATTGAGTAGTTCGTGCCTATCCAATGATAAAAGTATGGACAAATAGTAGGATTAAGAATAAATGAATATATAATAAGGCCTACCTACAACATTAACAGATATGTAGGATGTGATAAGCTATAAATTAAATCATGAAAGTATCTACATTTAAAAAGGATCTTAGTAGTAGTTTTTCATAATATTTTTATTTGGGGAGACATCAAATAAATACCCATAAAAGAATAAGTGAATGTCGCAAATGTGTTACAAATTCAAACACAATCTGTATAAATCAAACCTGACAAGTTACTTTCAATAACAAATTTAGAGTAAGTAAAAACAAGAACATAAATAACTTAGCTTTCAAAGTTGTGATATAAAGATAATAAACGAGAATGATGGTTTAATCAAGTATAGATAATGAAATCAATATAATATCAAAAGGGTTTATACAGATGGATAAGGTAATGAAATATTTGCCCTGGGAACATCAAGATTAGATTGTGACGATAAAAAATAGTTAATAACATAGAATTTCGGGGTTTTTATAAGACATGCTATTAAGTGTCACACCACTTATGTTAGAATGTACAATTACAGTTCAATAGTGGTACCAACAAAAAAGAATCATAACGACTTCAAAATAAAACATGTGAAAAATCTACTGAATCCTTAGTTCGGAAAATTTGATTCAAGAGTGGTTCACTTAACAATTTGTTTCGGATATACAGCCAAAGGGTTAGAATAAACTCTTACCATCATAGTTGAAATCGATAAAACATAATATGAGGCCTCGTTAAATCAATTATAGATTATCCTTGTAACAACAAGTTGTGACTACGGTTGATGTTCTTACCTCATTCCATAAACAACAGATCCATTATCATGTAATCGAATCATCTTATTTTTCTCTGTTATATCGTGCAGAAAAGAGTTTTTATCATTTGCAAAAAATGTATCTGGAACCCAGATTTTCTCAGCAAATTCGCCAGTGAGTGTCATGCTAGATACATCGTAACTGTCAAAGGATAGTCGGTCATCTAACCAATACTGGTTCAAATGGATTGTTATAGTGTAATCCTAAAACATCAAAATGTAATAAAATAAATCATTTGCTTTTTCTGTCTAAAAAAGGACATGTAGTCATGTTGTGTATATAGTACTTTTGTAGAAGATAGCACAAAAAGGGTAAAACTAATTCTTAAAATTGATTCTAATAGAAAAGGGAAATAAAGTAGCTTCCATCTGTCAAGTTTCAAGTCTATAAAGTAAGAATTGTAAGTTCAGACATGAGATGCGACAAACAAACACGACCACAGGATTTATAAACGGATTCAGAAACTCAATATCAAAATATTTTATAAAGGGAACATCAAGCAAATCATCTCCAGTTTAGCAAACATTGGAGTATGCATGCACAGTCTAATACTCTAGAACATTTCCACCAGAACAAAACATACAAGACGGAAATGGTACTGGTATAAACAATTATAGTATAAGGTAGGGTAAACAATTAAAATATAAGGTAGGGTACACAATTATAGTATAAGGTAGAGTAAACAATTAAAATATAAGGTAGGGTACACTATTATAGTATAAGGTAGGGTACACAATTATAGTTTAAGGTAGGGTAAACAATTAAAATATAAGGTAGGGTACACAATTATAGTATAAGGTAGGGTACACAATTATAGTATAAGGTAGGGTACACAATTATAGTATAATGTAGGGTAATCTTTTATAAACTTTAAAAACTGTTAACGATATTATACCGTTTCATCATATACAGTCATTCTTTTAAAATACAGGTTCTTTGAGTTTCAAGTAAATGATGAAGTATGGTGATGTGAACTGTTTTGACTGAGAAAATATTTCTGGTTTAAACATTATTCAGCAAGCACATCTATTATAGTAATTTTTAATGACATCTAATTATTTGAAAAATAAAAATAAGGAAATCTTTCAACGATAACATAATAATTTGCCAAGAAAGGGTTGAACGAGTTTTTGAAGTAATGTCAATCGACTTCTCAAATTCCGACCGTGATAGAACTCTTGCTCAAGTGTTGCGTCTGTTTGGCTGCAGGCTGTATAGATACGCATGTAGTCGGAATGGAGTCGTTTAATCTGATGACGTGTGTAGTGATTTTTAAGGTCTGAACGTAACAACCCGAAGGTGGTCTACTGGGAGCCTGGTGTGCCTACGGGAATGCTAGATATCTACACCCTATCCAATATAACATATGCACGAAATAATTGCTACTGGGCGTTTAGCAAGCAAAAATCAAACAATGATAATATTGATAAATTCTGATTAGATATAGGAAGATGTGATATGAGTGCCAATGAGAAAACTCTCCATCCAAATAACAATTTATAAAAGTAAACCATTATAGGTCAATGTACGGCCTTCAACACGGAGCCTTGGTTCACACCAAACAACACGCTATAAAGGGCCCTAAAATTACTAGTGTAAAATCATTCAAGCGGGAAAACCAACGGTCTATATAAAAAACGAGAAACTTCAGATAATTATTTCCTATATTTTAGGAGATGTAATTTTTCAACCTTTCAGACCGGCTGCCGTTTCCGTAACAAACATTTGTCAATTTAAAATCTCCTGCCATATGCGTCTCCATTATTTTTACTATCAAATAGATTTTTTTCGGTTCCTATATCAAAACATTGACTATTTGCAGGTTGAAATTTGTCAGACTAAATTTGCTATGAGAATGCAAAAAAAAAAACAAAAAAACCCTTAAACCATGTGAAATTGACAAATCTTTACTTTTCGTATCAATCGTTTGTTTCATAAAGTAAACTTAGGACTAGGCTTATCTATGCACAGAGAAGTAGTTCAACGAAAATTTCATACAGAGCTCAAAACGACGATTAACCAAATAAGACATACCCATACATACCATATTTACTTCAGAAATAGCGTCAAAGCTTACAACAATCAACTCGATACCGATGTCCAGTCTTTGGCCTACAAAATACAACAAAACGTATAAAAAAAATAAGTATTTTAGAAATACTACCACTATTTCATTAAAACCACAAATATATTAATAAATCTTGACAGTAAAGGAAAAAAAGTATAAATGAAATTACCCTGTATTTATTTCACACCGGTATTGTGGTCATACAGTCTTTACAGACATTGATTTAATGATTGTAATATTTAAATTCCAAAGTTCCTTTGCTTCTTGTTCTCAAAGAACAGTTACGGTTAACTGAATCATTGAATCTATTGTATGAAACACAGAGAAGATAATATATATTATACTCTTCAAGTTTAAAAGATTTCCTGGTTTATTTACCTGCTTTTCATAACAATAAAACTGAGAATGGAAATCAGGATGGTGTCAAACCGATCAAATAGTAGAAAACAGCCCAAGGCCAACATTTGGTCTTTAAGGCAATGAGAAAAATATGCACCCGTAGGCGGGATTCAACTGTCCTCTTCATTCTTATGTAAACTAGTTCAGCAAAAATGGACATCACACTGAACTCCTCAATATATAAATGAACCAACATTTTCTTTTTACAGTACTGACAAAGGCAAGTAGTTTCTGACTTTGAACACGGCGCAAAAATGCTGCGGGGTTAAACACGTTAAGTGATATTGTAGCCTTCCTCCAATACCTCTGGCCAATTTCGAAAAATAAAAATAAGAATATGTAACAGAAGAAATTAAGCAAAATTATCAACATAAGCCAATATTTGTATGTTCATGTTAGTACCGAGGTACTGAACTGTTGGTTTAAAAGTGTTCTACTTGCTACTGGGCGTTTAGCAAGCAAGCAAAAATCAAACAATGATAATATTGATAAATTCTGATTAGATATAGGAAGATGTGATATGAGTGCCAATGAGAAAACTCTCCATCCAAATAACAATTTATAAAAGTAAACCATTATAGGTCAATGTACGACCTTCAA
This sequence comes from Mytilus galloprovincialis, assembly GCF_965363235.1. Taxonomy (NCBI): domain Eukaryota; kingdom Metazoa; phylum Mollusca; class Bivalvia; order Mytilida; family Mytilidae; genus Mytilus; species Mytilus galloprovincialis. The sequence goes on along the minus strand of NC_134845.1, from coordinate 71,572,300 downwards.
CACGGAGCCTTGGTTCACACCAAACAACACGCTATAAAGGGCCCTAAAATTACTAGTGTAAAATCATTCAAGCGGGAAAACCAACGGTCTATATTAAAAACGAGAAACTTCAGATAATTATTTCCTATATTTTAGGAGATGTAATTTTTCAACCTTTCAGACCGGCTGCCGTTTCCGTAATTAGGTAAGGATTTTTCAAACATATTTAAACGTGTTAAAGTTAAGTGTTTCGTGTTATTTTTTCGTGTGCGCTGTTAATGATTTGTTTCAGTTTAAGTTGACCGTTATGGAATAACCGTTTCACAAATGATATCGGATATGTTCCTTACGTCGTAACTACAATCCCCTTCCCTTTCATGAATGTGACCTACCGAATTAGACTACTTACCGGTTGTGTTATCACATAAACAACACGACGGGTGCCACATGTGAAGCAGGATCTGCATACCCTTCCGGAGCACCTGAGCTCACCCCTAGTTTTGGGTGGGGTTCGTGTTGTTTATTCTTTAGTTTTCTATGTTGTGTCATGTGTACTATTGTTTGTCTGTTTGTCTTTTTCATTTTTAGCCTTGGCGTTGTCAGTTTATTTTAGATTTATGAGTTTGACTGTCCCTTTGGTATCTTTTGTCCCTCTTTTACAGCCATTTATGTTGGGTTTTTTCATTTTCTTGAGTTTAACATACAGAAACTCACCATAGATACCAGGATTAAATTTTATATAAACCAATGTCTGTGTTATTTTGTAAACATCATGTAACACACTATTCATAATATGACGTTTTATATAATTATACCTTTTCAATTAATTGTTGCATACACAACATTTTCGATATCAGATAAAAAAAAAAAAAAAAAAAAAAAGTTCTTTAAACAAGCAGAAAATTGAACAAGTCGGAATATTAGCTTATTCTTACAATAGTTGCCTTCCATCTTCTTCAATGGATTTCTTGAGTAATAATAACCTACTTTAACATAGACTTTATAAAATCTGCTATGGTATTGACATTTATTTTCTTTCCTTTTGTGTAACTTTTAAAGGCAAACGTTCAAAGTTCTTTCCCTAACATTTCTTGATATTTGATTACGTAACATCAATTCCCTCATAAACTTGTGGATGCACTTTATTCATTTTCTAGTGAAATTAGTTTTTGATTTATTGACATTTCGTTTGACAGAAAATCAGTTCCTAATCACGTGCATGATTAACTGCATGCATAATATAATATTTTGTATTTAATTACAGTTTGAAATTACTCGTTTGTTTGAAGGATTATTGAGTAAAACAGACGGTTTTTTGATCCAATAAAGTATATGTACACACGGTATCAGGAATTTCACAAGGGATAATATAAAATAGATCTTCTGTAAAACTGATATGTAGAATGCCATAAATATATATGATTAAAAAGATTTTACGATAAATGAAAATTGTATCGATTAATCACAAAAAGCGGACCTAAATCTCTGAAGAAGATAAAAACCAAAGAAGAATTGTACATACAATGTAACAATAGACCATTGTCTATGCAATATGTCAAACTCTAAGTCGACAAAAATCTGGATATTTTTTTTTTAAATCAGCCAAGACAACCGAACACACAATTATTTCAAAAGCACATATTTATATAACGAAGTTGACTTACCACAGTCACATTAATATGAAGCGACGTTTTCACTTACCACATGAAGAGAGATTTTGATTATCCAAAGTCACAGAAAACTGTAGCAAAGCTTTTAATAACCACAGGCTCTTCAATATATTGTGATATAAGGCTTTACTGAAAATGAGTTAATTAACATGTAGCGAGGTTTTTGTCTATCCAGAGGCACATCAACATGAAGCGAGATTTTGAATAAATACAGGCACATTACCATGTAGTGAGGTTTTGAATAACCAAAGGCTCATTAACATATGGTGAGATAAGGGTTTGACTAACCAAAGATTCTGTAACAATAAGCGATGATTTGACAAATCAGTCACATTACCATATAGTTAGGTTTTGACTGACCACAAGAAGGCTCTTTGGAAAATGAATGCATATACAAATTGACCGGTATGGGGGAGAATCGGTATTACCTTCATGCTCATTAACATGTAGTGAGGTATGACTAACCACTGTCACATCAACATGTAGGGAAATGGTGAGATATTTTGAGATTTCTCTGACATAAGATGGATGTATTCTGAAAATTCTTGAAAGATTTATCGGAAAATTTAGGGAAATGGTCACGAAATTGTCCGTTTGGGCGCTACAGTGGTATTTTTTTTTAACTGAAGGGTTTAAAGTATTAAAAAAATAGTATTCAAGAAATATAAGTTTGCTATCATTTTCAGCTCTTGAAAAACTTTTTCTTTATTTAAGACACATTACTTTTACTTTTACTTTTAGCCTTTACTGCAGTCTAATACTGTATGTATATCATAAAGCTAAGCACAGTAAAATCAGTTAAATGATAAATCTTATGTATTCTTCTGCTATATAGACGATATCCTCTCACAGAACACGGTGTCAATGATGAGGGAAACCAATAATGTATATCCATTTAAGAACCTGTGATGACAAACTACATGTAAAACTATTCGAAAGAAAAACTAATAGCATGATTTATACTACAACAACGAACGTTTAACAAGTATGTCAGAGAGCAACGAGCGACAACCATTAGATTATAGGTCAGGTGCTAAGGGCAAGAACACTGGCACAATTGTGTTAATAAAACAGCATAAGAAAAAACATGGTATACATTAGTTAGAAAGGACTCGTCGTTAGATTAATATAAATATAATGTAATTGTATTTGCATTAAACTATAATTTAAATGAAAAAGGCAATAGTTACTCATCATTTAATTTAAGATATTGGAGTTTTGGATCCTCAATGCTCTTCAACTTTGTACTTGTTTGGCTTTATAAATATTTCGATATGAGCGTCACTGATGAGTCTTATGTAGACGACACGGGCGTCTGGCTTACTAAATTATAATCCTGGTACCTTTGATAACTATATGATGACTAACGGAAATGGTATTTAGTTGTCACGTAATACACATCTGACTGCTGTATCTAATCATATTATCTGGACCATGTGTTATTAGTTGTCGTTTGTCAGTATTTGTTATTCCATTTATCAAAGGTGTCAGTTTTTGGTGTTTGTTGCGACTTATTGCGCTGTCCATAGTTTTAGGATATTCATATTATCCTTTTAGAGCAAAATTATACCTCAAAACATACAGACAAAGGAAAGTTATCTGAACTCCTTTTTGATTATCAAACGGTATATAAGAAAATGAAAGCCTTTGATTTCCAGAAAGCTGAGTAAAAAGTAAATTCACAAATATACTGAACTCCGAGGAAAATTTAAAACGGAAAGTCTCTAATCAAATTGAAAAGTCAAAAGCGCAAACACATTTAACAAATGGATAACAACAATCGTATTCATGACTTGGTACAGGGATTTTTGTATGTATAAAATGTTGAATTGAACCTAGTTTTATAAATGGCTAAACCTCTAACTTGTATGACAGTCGCATCAAATTCTATTGTTATGATAACGATGTGTGAACTAAACAAACAGACATAATTGGTAAAAATGTCCAAAATAAAAATTTGTGTTGATTAAGGTAGATTGGATGTCTTCCGCCTTTTTAGATTGTAAAATCAACTTTAATAAAACCAACTTAAAACTTTTTTTGTGTAATTTGTTTTTTTCTACTTTGTCATATAAGGGGATAGACTCAAATACTTTACTTCTTTCTGTTTATAGCAAAAACGAGTTTTATGACCCCATCCGTATTTTATACTTTTCTGAAAGCACATTACAATACATTAATTTTCATAATGCATCGTAAAAGTTCAATAGTTTACTTTTTCTTTCTATCACTCAAAATTATGTAAATTTTCCATCAATCTCTAATGTGTAAAAAATTCTGTGCCAGTACTTTTTTTTTATTATTTTGAAATCATAGCATGATGCAAACTTTATATCTGTAATTATTATAAATTCTATCGCTATTGATTTGGATCCCTGAATGAGAGGCGATAGATACCAAAGGGACATTCAAACTCATTAATTGAACATAAACTGACAACACTATACCAAAAAAAAAAAAAGAAGAAAGAAGTATACAAAAAGACAAACAAATGGTAACAGTACACACAACACAATATTGAAAATTAAACACTGAGCAACTAGAACGCCAACAAAAACAAGATGTTCTTATGTGCCCCGGAATGGTAAGCTGATTCTGCTACACATGTGTAATTACCGATAAGTCTATTTCGGTAGTTCACCTTCGGGAAAAGAGGACGGGATTGTGGACAATTGGAGCATTTTAACATCAAATGAACAATGCTTGATGATCAGAATGAAGATGTTTGATTTTATATTATGTTGTTATTACTACCAACGCAAAATTTGTGTGACTATTGATTATTGAATTGTCTATATTTGTTCTTCTGAAAAAATGATTTACACTGAACTGACCAGGGTTTAGCTATTTGACCACCAACATCAATGTGATGTGATTCTTATTAAATTACTGAACGATGCAGCGAATCAAACAGGTTTACGAAGCGTGTAACTAATTAATGAAAAACACATAAATCACTTTTTTTATCGACAGATACGACGAAAACTAGACGCAGATTAAATAATAATGAATGACAGATCACCAGTTAAAATATTTTCGCTATAAATATTGAAAACAATGGTCTTATATGGAGATTGATTTCGGCTTTTGGTAGGTGTTTTAGCTTCGGTTTTTGTTATACTTGTCATTTATAGTAAATTGGTTTACTAAGCATGAACAATAGATAAACTGCAAAAATGATACGATAAAAGAGAAACTAAGATTAGCAGTTGTGTTTACTGACTCTAATTAATGATATTGAAGTTACAGTTCTGATAACACAAATCAAGGTCACTAGATGGTTGTTCATATGACGAGAAGTACCACTAAACAACCCAATATTTACAGTGATAATCAGATTAAGACATACATAAATAACATACCTCCAAAGTTAGGCCTTAAACGGATGTCGTAGCTTTTCAATAAATTATCAAGAGTGGTTGACGTGTTACGAAGCGGAGTAAGACATCCACTGAAATATAAAGAAATTGAGATTGTTTAAGATGATAGCACCCTTTCTGTTTTCTTCTTTAACGAGACAACGTAAATGTTGAATTTATCACACATTCAGACAATATGTTTATTTATCTCTAAAAGTACTGACTATGCTTCGTTTTATTTCATGTTCAAAGAAATGAAGTTTCTATTGACATAGTCTCTGCTGGATAGTATTCTCATTAGCAATACTACTCCATCGATTTTTCTATAGTTATATATTTTTTTAGATTGAACATATGCTACTGATTCCAACCCGTACGACATATGTTTATGAAAGAAAAAAACAATGCACTTTGTTAACATTAGTGAAAATAATCCAATTAATAAAATAGTAGATGATCAATTGTATAGTTTTATGTATAAAATTGAGAATGGAAATGGGGAATGTGCCAAAGAGACAACAACCCGACCATAGAAAAAAACAACAGCAGAAGGTCACCAACAGGTCTTCAATGTAGCGAGAAATTCCCGCACCCGGAGGCGTCCTTCAACTGGCCCCTAAACAAATATATACTAGTTCAGTGATAATGAACGCCATACTAATTTCCAAATTGTACACAAGAAACTAAAATTAAAATAATACAAGACTAACAAAGGCCAGAGGCTCCTGACTTGGGACAGGCGCAAAAATGCGGCGGGGTTAAACATGTTTATGAGATCTCAACCCTCCCCCTATACCTCTAGCCAATGTAGAAAAGTAAACGCATAACTATACGCACATTAAAATTCAGTTCAAGAGAAGTCCGAGTCTGATGTCAGAAGATGTAACCAAAGAAAATAAACAAAATGACAATAATACATAAATAACAACAGACTACTAGCAGTTAACTGACATGCCAGCTCCAGACTTCAATAAAACTGACTGAAAGATTATGATTTCATCATATGAACATCAGGCACAATCCTTCCCGTTAGGGGTTTAGTATCATACCATCATAACATATATGAGAAGAACATAACCCGTGTCATACCAACAACTGGTTTTTGAATAAATGTGTTTAGTTCCGATGCAAAGACCCTATAAGTGAATCAATATTAACGACAAAATATGCAATCTTTAATGACCTGACAACACTATCGTAACTATATCCCTTCTTAATAAGTCTATTCAAAGGTTTTGTTAGTTTTTGAGGTGAATACTGACACCTTTGTGCTTTATAAAGAATATTTCCATAAAAAATTGGATGTGAAATACCTGAACGTATAAGAAGTCTGCATGTTGAGCTATATTTACGAATGATGTCCTTATACCGATGATAAAATTTAGTAAATGTTTTGACTAGTTTGTGATATCGAAAACCCTCGTGTAATAATTTTTCAGGAATACATAAATTTCTCTCGTTAAAATCTAAAACATTGTTACATACACGAGCGAATCGTACAAGTTGAGATATATAAACACCGTAAGATGGTGACAAGGGAACGTCACCATCTAAAAATGGATAATTAACGATAGGAAATGAAAAATCATCTCTTTTATCATAAATTTTAGTATTCAGCTTTCCATTAGTGATATAGATATCAAGATCGAAGAAAGGGTAGTGGTCATTGTTAGTATTAGCTTTATTTAAAGTAAGTTCAACAGGATAAATTTCTTTAATATACATACTGAAGTCGTCATTATTGAGAGCCAAAATATCATCCAAATATCTAAAAGTATTATTAAATTTGTTTATCAGATGTTGTTTCGATGGGTCTTTGCACGATGAAAAGTCAAAAAAGTTAACTATTTGTTATCATGTGTTCAACATACTACATCGCCTCGGATGTCTTGATGGGCGAGGTCCACTTGAGAGTAGGAGGTTATTAATTTGATCAGAGTTTGATCAAGACGTTTGTCTCTCGTATTTTGATATTTAAAAAAAACTGGTTGTTTTTATTTTTTGCATTTTAAGGTAATGCAGAACGTCAGATGATAGCCAGGGTTGTCTGTCAGTCAATGTATTACCCTGTAAACCAAATTCAATTCACCGCTCAAGCAAACGTAACACTAGGTAAATATATGTAGCATTTATATTTTATCCTGAACATTAATCACTGTGCTTAAACGGCTTTGGGCAACTTAAGTTACCCACAGCCCAAGATGGAGCCGCCTTGCGTCGGTTAGGGACTTCTCTTCTATAGAATAACAATCCCATGGATGCATCAATTAAACCACTGAATTAAAAAGTTGTATTTATCGTTTAGGGAAACCCCTAAACTTAACAGGTGATTAAATTCTACAAATTAAACGATCACAGCACGATTAGCAAAAACGCTTAGGCTGTCCGTAACTTAAAAACAACTTGTCCGTAACTTTTTTCATTATACCAATAGGAATGTCCGTAACTTTCAAAGAATGGACATACGTGGATGTAATGTTTTACTAATGATAGAGATTGCATCGAATACATAATCAGAAATGAAGTAGATCTCTAGTATGATATAATTCATTTGAATTAGAATGGAAGACAAAATTGGGAATAACATGAAAAAAATAACGATAAATCCTTTAAACTCGGGTCTGATTTTTTATAACGTCGGGATACCCAAATCGCCCAGTTTGTGGGTGGTTTCCTACCATTGCAGATAATCTGTTGAAACATCATTGTTGGTTTTTATTTTTGAACAAGTAGACTACACATGAATTTTTTCACATGCATGCAAATTGCACAATCACATGACAATTATCAAAGGTTCAGCCAAAAACTATAAAATTTAAGAGACATTTATTTCCATTGATTTAAAAAAAAAATCACTTAATTCTAAGTATAATGACATTACGATTCGATTAGAATTTATAGTGGCCTGTTGCATTCGATGCTCGAACTTTATAGATTTGCAGTAAATGAAAAAAATTGAAGAAAGGTCATTTTGTAAAAATGTATAAAACCTAGTTTTACAGCTAGCTTTCACTTGTATGCAAGTTGCATTAAATTACATTAAATTGAACTAAACTAAAAGACACAATAGTTAAAATTCAGTGACATAAAAGGAATAGAGCAATTAACATAGTGTAACAATTAGAAATAGTATGTATGAAAATATAAATAACTAAGACAACAGGGTAATTTAATAGTTTAACAATCCCTGATAACATACAAAGAGAAATAAAAAAAAACTTACTAGGAAACGTATTAAAAAAAACATAACACTATAACTTACTGGTGGGATGTATAAATACCGAGCCGCGTCAAAGAGTATTCATCAAAATACACATAAAAAGAAACAGAGGTGAAAATAAACCGCAAACAGATAATTAAACTAAAAAATTTAAAGAGTATGACAAAGCCATGGTGTGAATCGAAAACGTCGATAAGACGCACATCAGTTAATAAAAGTTCAAACCATAACCAGGATCGAGTACCACAAACCCCACATAGAACGTCTGTGATGTAAGTATGATGCGTTAACAAATCACATTTGGTGGTGAATGAGTAGTATAAACGGCCGTGAAGGTTACAAATATGATGTTAATTGTCTTCTCATTGTTGAAATTATAATTCTTAAAATTTTAAATCAAAAGTTACCCACATCTGAAAATAAAGTCAGTCTGCTTAGTTTCGATCAAAAAGTTACGGACGTCTTATGCATTTTTTAAAGTTGGCCTTACGCTATAGTGAACTCTATATTAACAAATGTCTGATGCTTGGTCCGTTTCTGTGTGTGTTACATTGTAGTGTTGTGTCGTTGTTCTCCTCTTATATCTTATGCGTTTCCCTCAGTTTTAGTTTGTTACCCCGATTTTGTTTATTGTCCATGGATTTATGAGTTTGAACAGCGGTATACTACTGTTGCCTTTATTTATGGTAATTGTTAGTTATTTCTTTATTCAATAATCCTATAAATATTAACATTCTGCATGAAAAACGTCTCAAAAGGTACATTTTGTATGAATTAAATATCAACGAGTTTAGAGTCCGCCATCTTGGGCTGTGGGTTACTTAAGTTACCTACAGCCGTTTAAGCACAGTGATTAATGACCAGGGTGACCAACATCCGGGTAGCATGTTCATACAAACAGAATGAATTTTAACTAGAATTAAGTCAATACAAAGCAACTCTGTCAACATAACGAAGTCATGTCTGCAGGCATTTGTTGAATATAGTTGGTTATAAGTTACATGTGTTGTCAGTATGGGATGATATATGGTGCAAACGCTATAGAGAAATATCTAAATCACATCATAGTCGTTCAGTCGATAAAACATTACTATAGGATCATTGGTCTGAGAATGAGGTAAATATATAATTCTTACCACAATCATATTCTTTCAAGATACCATAGACGTATTTTGTGATGTTTATATTATATATTTTCCCCCAAGTTTCTATCATTTTCGTTCGGATGACAGAGATCCAAAAACTATTGTGAAACTGATGAAAGCAAAATGAAAATTTTATCGATAAAGATATAACTTACACGAATCTGGATTCGTGTAACATACATGGTATATTTCGATGAAAAGTTCCACTCATATAAACATGAAAAAATATATCTTCTTTATCGAATAAAAGTTGTTGGCGTAATAAAAGCTCCACGAGCTTTCCTTTGGGTTTTTATATTTAATACATATATCAACAACAAAGGTGTTATACGTATTGCCCAGTCAAAAACCGCAAATGAATCTCATACAGACAGGTTAAACTTCCGACTTTTATCATTACCGATGAAGGAAAATTCAGAATAGCGCTTTGGCTGCATGACATTTATAAAGTATTGTATTCATTTTAATTTCGGCATTTGGGGCTATAAATCATTTGATTCTGGTAAAAAGGAAAATCTGCATTATATGTTTTATTAGAATTTGCAATTATAGCAATTTTGAAGTTAGATTGAATTAAGAAATGGATCTCCCTCATTCAAAGCTATGATAACTGGAATTGAGTTTACTTTTATTCCGTTTTTGTTTAACAGCTATTTAACATTGTATGCGTATAGCTCTTGCGAATTTGAAATTTATTCACCTATCATGACATGAAATTGTCGAAATAAGCATATGGTACTGTAGAATTGCACAATGTGTTCAGGAATTCTAACTGATGTATTTGCTTTAAGCGTGAATTTTATTCAAACTTGAGAGTTTTTGTAACAGTTATGATAAGAGTATAAGAACGGTTTTATAGGAGATTACCTTATTTATCCTTACATACGTTGAAGACCATATATAAGTACAAAAAAAATATACTAGATTTAATAATCTCCTATATTCACCTTATTATACACAACTGAAATAACACACAAGACTAAGTTTGGTTATTGATAACCTTTTTCAGAGTCAGATGAAATCCAATAACAAAACTTATGAATTGTTTAGTAATTTACGGACACAATGTACCACTTATATAACACTAGTACTGAAGAGCTAGTCTCTAGACTTATAGTCAATCTGTAGCGTAATTAGTAAAGTTTGACGTAACCAACGTTGTTCTTGGTGAAATTAAAGCTAGAAGTGTGCGATGAACGGTGCAAATTATAATTGTTTACTTCGGTAGCTAGAAGAAATTCGAACCATTCGACACAAACTTTCAACAATGGGGAAAACGCCTCTCCATTAACGTAGGTAGAAAGTGACAAGTCGATGTTTATATAACGTAACATAATACAACATTTAATGTACAGAACTTGTCTTTTGGGGTATCTTTATTCTGATCATTTACCAGTGTTTATTTTAAATGTCTCTATATATCACAGATATAATCGTTTATTGACTTATTTTGTGTTCAAACATGCGAAATGTTCTTCAATGTTCTTCTTTCTTCGACACGTTTTAGTATATTTCATACAGCACTCATGATAAAACACTCTTATCTTGCATGATTTCTGTTTGGTTGTCAACATTAACAGTCCAAACTGTGAGTGAAATGTCTGAAGACGGATAAGTTATTGCTATTCATTTGTCAAACTACATTAGTTACACTTTAATGCGACACAGCAAAATGTATATATACACAAAAGAATTCTCTGAGGATCTCTAGACTTGGTCACTTGACATTTGGAGATGAGAATTATAACTAAATAGGAAGATAACGTTCAGATAAAAAAAAATCTTTGTGTAATTCTTATTTAATCTTCTGTTATTAAATGATATTTGTATGTTTTGAAGTCATAGACTAGCGAGCAATTTACGTGATTGCAGAAAATCAATTACCGCTTACGTAGGTTGTATTCGGTGCTTAATGTTACCATAAAATCTAAAACATTTGTTATGACTTTCGAATGATACTACTATACATGTGTTTCCAGATATCATACTGCCAGTTCCTTTTCAACTAGTTCAATACCTTCAGCGAAAAACATTTTAAAAATTAAGAAGATTCGTTGTTACAGTTTTAAAATGCTAGAACCACCTTTGCAAATAAACTCATTATAGATACAATGATTGAAATTATGTTTTTGCGCCAGACGTGCGTTTAGTCTACACAAGACTCACCAGAGACGCTAAAATGAAAAAAAAAAGGTTACAAAGGCAAAATAAAGTACGAAGTTGAAGAACATCGAGGACCTAAAATTCCTAAAATTTTTGCCAAATACAGCTAAGGTAATATATTCCTGAGTAAGAAACACATCATACCGTTCGCCAGACAAAACAAATATGTGTGGATTATTGTCTGGTATATTCCATCGGTAAAACATATTTATAATAATTATAAAATCTAATGACTCCTAAATATAACTGTTTTTCTAAAGTGGTATTCTGGAATATCTTAAAATGCTGACAAATTTTCACAATAAAATATAAGAGTTGTTTAAGTACATCAGAACTATAAAGGTCTATAAAGAACTACAAAAATAATTAAAATAGAGGCGAAAGATGCGACAAGATAGCACGCAGAACGCGAAGAGTCGAGAAAACACTGCTAAGTCATTGAAATAAATATGTAGAAGTCCACAAAACACTTCATTAAAAATAAAAACTGAGCAACGATAACTGAAAAATAAAGACTGGCGCGAACATAGGTGCTCCAGTAGGATGAACATTGGAACCAGTCTTATTGCTCATAGAAGTACAAATTCGATGACAGGTCTCACTCGCTGTTGTAACAATAGAGGGGAAAATGACGGGATTGGGGTAACAACATCGTAAACACGGACATTTCGTAATGACCAACTTACTGTACCACTGCGAAACCTGGTTCTATAGGTTTCCATATAGGCGGACATTTCAATCAAGCAAACAGGATATAGAACGAAAGATGTGGTCTATCGTATCAATTAGTTTAGTTTTAAACCGATTCTAATCTCAGTTCCGAGATGTAGGTCAAGATAGAAGGCAGATGTAACCGTATCTGTGGTTTTCTTTATTTAAAGTTCGATTGAATAGATGCGTCCAACAGAGTCACTATAAATTTTACAAATTATTACAACGTAAAGAAAAAATACAGTTTCGCATGGTACTTAAAAAAAATTGGTACCGTTAATTTTATTACTACCACTGGGTCGATGCCTCTGCTGGTGGACTATTAGTCCCCGAGAGTATCAGCAGCCCAGTAGCCAGTACTTCGGTACTGGCATGAGCATACGGATTTTTTGTGTTATTAAAATTTGCTGTTACAAAATATTAGAAATTATTATAAATTAAGGAATGTATCTCCCTCATGCAAAGCTCTGATTCCTTTCACGGATTTGGCTATACTTGTTGGACCTTTTGGATTATAGCTCTTCATCTTTTATATAAGCTTTGGATTTCAAATATTTTGGCCACGAGCATCACTGAAGAGACATGTATTGTCGAAATGCGCATCTGGTGCAAAAAAAATTGGTACCGTTAATTTTATTATCATGTGCGTCCGAAACAAAGTTCATTAAAAAAAAATAAGCGTGATAAAATTATTTCCATATATTATGTGTATTCAAGAATTTCCATTTCATCGACTTATAATTCGTTATTAATCTATTTGGAATGATCACAAAAATTCGAACAGCGGTATACTACTGTTGCCATTATTTACCGTAAACTGGGAAAAAGTTTTATACAATACGTTTTTGATAAATAAAAAAAAATCTAACGATATAACAACTATATGTATTCTATGACAGACTTTACCTAAACATTTGCTAGAAGACTTATATAACCAAGATTTTGAAGTGAATTAAATATCATTGAATTGACAACTAAATCAACACTTTTTGCATAAATCTTTCCGAAACATCTATCAATTAAGAAGTGTTTAATAACACAAATAATCAATATTAATTAGCGAAAAGTCATTTGATCATTTCATAATTTGCAGAATGATCTAGACATAGTACAATTTTGAGGGATTCGAGATTTCGTCAAAACTAATGGTTCAATTAGTTCGTGGAACCTCTTATATAATTTGCACAATGCTATATGTTAAACTTCAAATACAACCACTCAAAACTGTTTTTATCAGTCCCTAAGATATATGAATGAAGAGCGTTTTTGAGGAATTATAAATGTATTCACACGAATTTTTTTAACCTTTGACGGTTTGATATTGATTATATTTATATGATGGACGAATTCAAATATTAGTATTTGATTATTGACAAGCGTGATGTATTGGCCTATACATAACAATATTCGGATAATTTCTAGAGAAACCTAAATATAATAACAAGTGCAACATCTAAATATATTCTAATTTGATTTTCTTATGTTAACATAAGAAAAAAAACATTGATTTAACTAAATAATCTGAGGATTAAAAGATATCAGAATGTATCAGCTCTTGTTGATATTTTGTTCATTTGACTATCTTATAAGCATTTTCACTATATAAGAGCCCTGCATTTAATTGACATTTTACGTTTGACTTGGTTTTGTAGTGAGCTAATACAATCCTTTGAAGAAATATCGACAAAGAAACATCATTCCATCATTTTCTTGAAATTTTATTACTTATACTATATTTTGTAGAAAACAGGATAGTCCTCAATTGTAAATAACCTAACAATCATGTTATCTAATAAGTATGATACTAGTTTTACTATGGATTGTCTACAAATAAAAAAAAGACTAAGTACCCTTTAGAGCATGAAAATTTTAAACAAAAAAAGTACCAGAAGAAAAGCTGACTGAAATCTATTTTACTTGCTAGACACGAAAACAATATTATTCAATCAATGCACCTTTGATAAACTCCAATTGTCCATTGCAAGCTTATGTTTTTAAAGTATACATATAATACTGTCGAAGAATGAATATTAAAACGTTGTGGAAATTAAACATTTTCACGAAAATCTAAGAGTTAAAACGTAAAAATAATGTAAAATAAGCTTGACCTCATTAAATTTAGTCTTATATAAAAATACAACATACGACCAGTGTCTAATTAACGTGGATGTTAGCAACTATACGGGATTCATCAATGAGTTAACACATACAGTATGATAACCAATAAAAGGCAAAGCTGATATGACGAAACGTGAATCATTGGCAACGTAAAAATAGCCAGCTAGACAAAAGGCGAAAAGTCAAACAAATATGAAGGACACCACCAAACGACAAAAGAAAGACGAAACATACTAGAGGAACATTTAGTCAAATACAAACTGACAATATTATGACAAAAAACGAAGAACTGTTAAAAGACAATCAACAGTATACAAAACACGACAAGGAAACTAAAGACTGACAACGACAACAAATGAATCACAAGCTTCAGACTAGCGACAGGCACATTAATACTGTGAAAAGAAAACACGTTTGTGAGAACTCAACTGTAGTAAAAATCGGTATGAATACGTTGGAGATATCCTTTCGACATAAATCAACATAACAACAACAGACACGAGCATGGAAAAATAGCTGAGAAATATACATACCGTAAGAACAGACGAAAGGACATTACCGTTTAGTAAACAGAAATAAACAATTCATAAAAAGCACAATTATAGTTGGGTATATTCGATTCATTTAAAGTTCGCTTGGGTAAAATTTTGCGGTATACTACTAGTTATAGAATTAACTATTCAAAGAAAAGGCATCACCATGATGACTTCTTATTATTTTTGTTTTTATAGACATTGAACTTATACGGATTTTTCTGTACTTAATTTTGCCATAGACTGATTTATAGAATATATTAACAAGGCACACTTTGTGAATACTTTCATCTTTATGATAACCTTATCACCAAAACTTACTCGGTGACGTTTTCGATTTCAATGAGCACAATCTATGTACATGTAAATTATTAAGTCAGATTTCTTTACCACAAATTACTTTAAATATTTACTAAAGTCTTCCATAGATACAAAGATTTGGTCTGAAAGTTTGGCGGTACCTTAGGTAAATAATGTCGAACGGGATTGCATATTCTTTATTTTACGGTGATGTTATATCCCGATACCGAAAAACTTTGATAAATTCCGGGTAGACTTATCAATCCTTTTAATAAATTTATTCTAGAAGGTTGTCTTTTCAATTGTTTTTATTTGTAAGAATATTTATTTTGTTATCAGTATATAACATCCATACTAAATATTTCACATATGTACTTTCACGGTACTACAATTTGTCGATACCTTTAGTTTTGCATTACACAAGTTCATGTTTCCCATGACTGGCTGTGACGTCTTAACATTAAATCCATGGGATGCTGGATGAGTACTGCTTGATATTTCAGTCTTAGATACATTTTTTTAATTACTAGTGGTTGTTATTGGCTGTGAATAAGCAGTCAGTAACTGCAAGTACTCTTAGATATGAACTTAGTGTCTTTTTGTTGATGGGAAGTACCAGTACATGTCCCCGTCCACTCTATGTTTTTGTTACATGTAAAATCACTATATTATTTGTATTCATCTGATGAGTTCAGCCTTTTTAAACTGATTTTTTTATAGTAAGGGGGCCTCATTCTGTTTGTGCCTGTACTAACTGAGGAGCCATAGTTCAGTGGTTGTCAATAAAGCGAAAACCATTGCGGGTCATAATCAAAACCAAGGGATACACTGGAGTGCAACACAAACAAACGTTAGGCTGTTAGTTTTCTTAATTGAATTGTTACATATTTTTCATGTCGGAGCCTTTTATAGCTGAACATACTGTTTGGGTTTTTTTTTTTTATTGTTGAATGCCATACGATTGCCTATAATTGCTTACATCCACTTCATTGAAACTTTTAAGAATAGCAATCATACCACATAACCTTATGTTTTAATTAGATACTGTCAAGGAGAAGATTCACAAATCTAATCGTCATATCATGCCAATTTCAGATAAATATTTCCGTATCTAGCATATTTACCATTTTCATCTTAAAACAGGCTTTATATTGATTGCAGCAAATACATTTGCAATCAAATCTCATTTTAATTAAAAATGAAACCTCCTCCTGTTTAATAAGAATGTGTAGATAGTAAAGAAGCCATGAGTATCAACTGATTAAAAAGAATCATCGAAAGCGCAAAACTTATCTAATAAAAATATCGCGAGTTTTTGCACCCAAAAATAGTTATTTTTATATTCTTCGATACAAAATGTAAAAACTCTTTTTTTTTAATATTAGTCAGATAAAATGAATAAAACATTCAATAGAAGCCGAGATGATAAGCCTGGCTCTTATAGAACTCATTACGATTGCAAATATACAATTGATAAACACAAAATGTTTAGCTTGACTTACAATTGATTCTTAACTTACCTAAATATTCAAGTCATTGAAATGATAATAATTTGTACGGTTACACCATTATTTAACCAGCAAGTGTTTAGTTGATGTTATATAACAATAAAATTCACACTTATATTATCGATAGTTTACAGCAAGATTTATTAATACTATTAAATTTTGAAGGTTGTTATTGCTAATATTGATTTGGAATCAATTATCTAATCGTTATATTCATAATTTTATTATTCTATGTGTTACAAAAACGATTTATCTTCCAAACGTGTTACTAATTATTTAGTATATGCCAATAACGATCAAACTCCTCTTGGTTTGTTTTGATTGATGTTACTACATTGAATATTTCCTCGACCTCTTTTATCAATATTGGAGCTCCCAATATTGCAAGACCTTATCATACGATGTAATTACCTTTTTCTAGTGGCAAAAAAATCACCAACACTTTTACCTTAATTTACTTCTTCTCATATCCAAGTGAAAGAAATAAAATGAAATAATACTTTATGAATTTCGTACATTCGATTCACTTTTCTGGATATCCGTTCATCAGTAACACTCAAATAGAACCAGACACTTTTGGTGCAGTTTACAAAAGTTAGTCAACCCTTATATAGGTTTTGTGAATTTGAATTGTTTATGATGATTTTAGTTATCATTGGAACATTTATCTATGCAGTTTTTCAGAGATTTACCGACGATATATAAGAACTGTTCTCCTAAATTAATGTTGTTATTAATGATATTTTCACTTGTTTAAGCTAAATAAAGTAAGTTTACAGTACACAGAGAACTATCGTCTAAAGCAAATAAATGTCTACAAATCACTTCATATAAAACTGTAGATTGAACCAAACAAAAGGTCAACGAGCGCAATTTAAAACCGAAAATAACTCGCACAAATCAAAAGACACAAACAAACACATCCTAATACCGGCGTCACACACCAGCGCATCATGTACGTTGCCAATACGCTAGTAATTTTGGATGCATTTAACTTGTTAATCATATCTGTATCGTGTTTATAACGAGCTTAAAGCGTGTATTGAGCGTACGAAAGCGTACATAAGCGTGTTTCGGACGTTCAAATAACGTATGTTGGCGTTTGATGGCGTTTGTCTAACGTAGATGGAATGCACGCTACGAAGGAAAGGAATCCCCTTAACGTATTTGAAACGCGTCCCAATCTTATCTTTGACGATAATCCGTGCTTTCGGCGTGACTGGGACGTTTAGTTATGGGTATATTGTTACAAAATCACCGCATAAGTTTTAGTTAAAGTAGAAAGTTCTTGAAACGTATACAGCGTGCACTAAACGTGGCTCAAACTTATTCATAGCGTTTTCAACGCGCTTAATGCGTATGAATTACATGCGTGTAGCGTACAGGTATATGCTTGACAAACGCTTGAGCTAGATTAAAATGTTTATGCTGCATAAAAATTTACGGGAGTTATAGCGTTCACCAAGCGTATACCTTTGAATTTCGATGTACTTCAAACTTATGCAACGCGCGTTTAACGATTTCTTATCGATCCTCTGGCGTGCAACTAACGTATACGGACTATGTCAATTTTCTCTGTACGTCTGGTGCACGCCGGTGTATACGCAAATGTGTGACGCCGACATTAATTTAATGGTGATGTTGTAAACCGAGCAAGAGATTGAGATACAATCTGGGTAAACGTATCAATTCTTTAAATACATGTATTTTAAAAGGTTACCCAGTCGTCAACACTGTAATTAAATCTTTGAATAATGTTTTATAGGTATGAATATTTATTTTGTTATCAGCAAATTAAAACCATACTAAATATAACAATTATGTACCTTTATGATACTACAATATGTCGATACGTTTACTTTGGCATACTTTTTTCTGACTGTTAGTGACATGTTAACAAGAAATCCATTGGATGTTGGGTGTATACCGATTGCCATTTTAGTCTTAGAAACATGATTTTTTGGGCTTGTAACTGCGAGTACTTTCAGATCTGTACTATTTGTTTCGGGATATATATATATATGTTTACCCGTTTACGTCCAATCGGTGTCTTTGTTAGATGAATTTCTATTTGTGTCAATCTGATGAGAAACTATATAAAAGAAGTTGTGGTTCTAGTGGCAATGAGACAACACTTGAGACCAAATGACACATAAATTAACAACTATAGGTCACCGTACGGTCTTCAAAAATGGACAACGCCCCGAAATGACAAATGTAACACAATTCAAACGAGAAAACAAACGGCCTAATCAATTTTTTTTTTAAATGAACGAAAACAAAAATGTAACACAGCAACAAAGGAAAAACCACTGAATTGCAGGCTCCTGACTTGGGAAAGCCATTTTCAACTGATATTTATGGTTTGTTCTTATGTTGTACTGTTACACCACTGTGACATTCTTTATGTGCCTGTCCCAAGTCAGGAGCTACTACACAACTTACGAGATCAATGGTGCTCTTTTATGCAATTAATGATATGTTGATTTTCTTTAAACACAACTCAGGATGAGTTTTAACATTAAATTATGAAGGTATGAAGCCTTAGACAGCAATGACGTTATTAATTAGCGGTATTATTCCTGTACAGCTCGTTGATGTTTAACAAAACATCGTCTGCGAATGTAACTAAGTCCAGACAATTATGTTAACATCAATAGTCATTATTAGAATCCCAGGGGCTGTATAACTTAGTGTATGATACTCTAGACCTAGCTACACCACAGTTAGTTCATTCTGCTATAAAGTAAAGCAAAACTACCATAAACTTGTCGCATAGGGTTTCGATAGCTTGTTAATGATAGAC
This sequence comes from Mytilus galloprovincialis, assembly GCF_965363235.1. NCBI lineage: Eukaryota > Metazoa > Mollusca > Bivalvia > Mytilida > Mytilidae > Mytilus > Mytilus galloprovincialis. The sequence continues at coordinate 71,552,788 of NC_134845.1, read as the reverse complement.
AGATTTTCTATAGTGTCTCACATGAATCAAAACTAGTCAGCAAAATGACTAACATGACCATACTACCAAGGAAGACTACTTGTAAAAAACTGAAAAAACTGTCCCCTGTGATTCTTAATAAGAATTTAACAAACTTTCTAGAAAAAAGTATAATCACAAAACTACTGAACTCAGAGGAAAATCCAATCGGAAAGTCCATAATCACATGGCAAAATCAAATGACAAAACACATCAAAAACGAATGGACAAGAACTGTCATATTCCTGACTTGGTACAGGTATTTTCAAATGTAGAAAATAGTGGATTAAACCTAGTTTTATGGCGCTAAACCTCTCCCTTTAATGACAGTCTCATCAATTTCCGTTATATTTACAATAATGCGTGAACTTAACAAAGTGGATCCTTATCTTTCTACAATGTATTTGAAGTTCATTCATGGTCAGTAAAATTATTCACAGAAATATTTTTTTCGGAGCATAAACAAATAAAATATAAATTGCTTCGCACATTTCAATGTTAACAGTTACTAAAATACTAGTATAATCCCTAATGACATTCGGAAGAATGGTGTCATTTAAACAAAATATAAGCCATGGACACTTATACCAAAAACGTGTAATTAAAGGTAACCGTGAGGTAACCAGTTTACAACCTGAGGATAAGGACACCCAAACACAATATTTGCATGAATCTATATTTTTAACAACGTTTCATTAAAAATAAGTACCATTATAAAAACAAATCATTATTTTTTTATACCAGTAATCAATTCTATTTATGCAGCTTTCCAATGCGACTTTCCAAAATTTATCTACACTCCTGTCGCGTACAACTTCGAACCCAACCTCATAGTTATAAACCTAACAACGGCTTAGGTTTTTTCAAAAAAGCTCTTACCACAATTATTTTTTTATTACACAATTGATAGCATGAGAGAACGTCCTAATGACGTAATGTGGAAAGAAAAAATATTATGATGATGAATTGGTTGGTTCTCGATTAACCTGAATAATAGGAAAGGCGTAGACCTTTCTACCCTTCAATATAAAATATGTCGCTCTCCAGTCATTGACCGGATATTCATATTTATCTAATATATCAGTTTAACTCAGATTTGATATTTCTGAGTGTAAATTTTGACAGCTACTACCCTTTAATTTGTATGATATTTTTTTTAATTGAGCTGATTTTAGTGTGTGGGTGTCTTTCTCCCTTGATATTCAAACAATAAAAATTAGCATTTGTTTACTATATCTCTAAACACATTTATCATAAAAAGCTACAAAAACCTGAATAATTCCGTTCACATTTTGATCATTTTGAAATCCTCTAATTTATTGCAAAGAATAAATTTTCCATGCAATCTACAAACGTGGTTACGGTGAATTAGACATTGAAATACACTGACAAATTTGCTTCCTAAATTATAAAACATCAAGGAATATCAATTAGAAGAAAACAATAACTTGAACATGATTATATATTAAAGAAAAATAAGTGTGCTTTAAATTTAAGAAATCTCGCACTAAGGAGAGAAGAAACGGTTTCAATTATCGTTTATTTGTTGAATTTTTTCTTTTTTATTTAATAAAATATCACCAGCTAACAATAAATTGAAGAAAGCTCATAATTTTACTCATATTTTGCAAATGAGTCCTAGAAAAGCACAAAACTAAGTCCCACTATTTTGGTTTACAACTTCAATTGAGGCGTTAGCATTAAAATTTGAAACATAATAAGGGAATATGGTTTTTGTTTAATCTCTTTATAAAGTGAAACGAAAATAAAAAGTGACGGTACTTTATGGGTTATGAATATTTATAGATGCATAATTTTACACGTATTAGTTGTTGCTACTCTAGATAAATAAATACGACCAATAGCATTTCTTGGTCAAGGAGTACAAGCCAAGAAATGCTATAGGAGATCAAAATCAGTGGGGTGTCTTTGGGGGGGGGGGGGGGGGGGGTAAGTATAATATTTTTTTTGTTTTGTTTCGGTTTCGGTTTTATATTTAGGATATATGTATTCTTTTATTTATAATTTAATAGTTCTTATTAAACACATATTTGTTATTTGAAATTCTCTCTTTTCATTTTGTGTATTAGGAAACAATCTACATTTTGTGCACTGTTTATAAAGGTACTGTTGAAAATCTACGACACTTTTAAGAATTTTAAGACAGGATTTACAAATTGGAACATAAAGTACCATGAGCCTGTTTTAGTGGCAGGGAGCTTCATTTGATACCTCAGGAATTGTCTTCTGTTATAACGGTGCACGTTTATTTTATCGTCTGTTATAAGGGTTACTGCTTAGGTGTTCCGTTTTGAATTTTCATCGGAATTCGGTATTTTATGCTATTTTACTTGTTATTCACCGATGAATAAACTTTTGGTGAACTTCTTAATCTGTATACATGTGTTATACGCTATCAAAATGACGTTACAGATACAACTCGTTTAAACATCAACCCAACAATGTTAGATCTGTAAATTTGCTTTCGCAAATTTTTTATTCTTCCCTCGCCGGGATTCGAACCCATGCTACTGAGATATCGTGACTCCAAATTGCCTTCACTGTAGCCGTCCCGCTAGACCACAAGATCACCTAGGCTTCATAAAAATGAAGCTTTCGGTGGCCGGGTGTTACCTTTCTACGTCAGTTTTAATCTAGCGTCGTACTACAGTACATGACATATAAGGCATGGAGATGTATAGATATTATATGGCCTTCCAAATAACGTTTCGATCCCTAACATCACTGAAGAGACATATAATGTCGAAATCTAGATCTGGTGTACAAAAAAAATATTGACACCTTTGTGTTTGTGGCATAACATCTTGGCCACAAGTTCATCGTTTTCTGTTTAGTATGAAATTTATATTAAGATCCATTTTATTACATCTCGTGATCAATTTTATTTGGCAATCGCCAATGGCAGTCAGCATGTTTAAGAACATCAGTTGTTCAACCTGTTAGTCAAATGCGTTTTGTTTAAATATACTTTTTCACTTTTTTGGTCTTTTGGAAAATGTTGTTTGTGCTGTATTTAGACCCTTCTACAACGAAATTTGTTTTACATGCACACGTATAAAAATTGCGGTTTTTATCCAACGCAATCATAGATTTGAACGTAGTTTTCAATTTAGACTCGTATATATATATATATATACAACTCGTCTAAACATCAACCCAACAATGTTAGATCTGTGTGAGTTTCTCTTTCGCAAATTTTTGGTTCTTCCCTCGCCGGGATTCGAACCCATGCTACTGTGATATCGTGACACCAAATCGCCTGCACTGCTGCCGTCCCTCTAGACCACACGACCACCTGGGCTCTCAAAAAAGAGCTTTTTCTGGCCATGTGTTACCTTTCCTCGTCAGTTTTAATCTAGCGGCGTACTACAGTACATGATATATAAGGCATGAAGATGTTATTGTTACAGATCAGCTAAATTATCTATAGTAAAGGATCCTACAAATTAATGTAATATACAGTCACAGAAAATAATTATATTTATAAGTACGTCTGAGTCAGTGACAACTCTACAACAGATGTATCCATCAGATCGCCATCAATAATGGTTATACATGGCTGTGTACATAATGTATATACAACTCGTCTAAACATCAACCCAACAATGTTAGATCTGTAAATTTGCTTTCGCAAATTTTTGGTTCTTCCCTCGCCGGGATTCGAACCCATGCTACTGTGATATCGTGACACCAAATCGCCTGCACTGCAGCCGTCCCGCTAGACCACACGACCACCTGGGCTCTAAAAAAAAAGAGCTTTCGCTGGCCATGTGTTACCTTTCCTCGTCAGTTTTAATCTAGCGGCATACTACAGTACATAATATATAAGGCATGAAGATGTTATTGTTACAGATCAGCTAAACTATCTATAGTAAAGGATCCTACAAATTAATGTAATATACAGTCACAGAAAAATAATTATATTTATAAGTACGTCTGAGTCAGTGACAACTCTACAACAGATGTATCCATCGGATCGCCATCAATGATGGTGATACATGGCTGTGTACATAATGTATATACAACTCGTCTAAACATCAACCCAACAATATATATATATACTATACTTAATGGCAAAGCCCATAGAGTAATGAGGAAACAAGACCTTAAAAATGAATCTAGTGTCGATGTTATCACTAACTAACGTCGCTTTCGTGCGTCATCAATGTTTTACAGAAAGGGTCCTACCTTTGTTCATCTCTGTTTACACATACGAGAAATTTTAACTTTTTACGGCTTACTCAGTTTGATAAAGCAACAAAGCCAAATTTAGAAGCTTACACTTTCATAGTACCTGAGGTCGACCCGGTTTTAATGTATTATTTTGTGTCCCTTTTACTCATATACCTCCTAAAGTAATAAAAAAATTCTGGCTTTTCAATTTTTACGCTAAAGCATTCCTAGTGATGGTTAATTAAGAAAGGCCTTTGGGCGCGTGCAATTAAAAAGGGTTATTTTCATTAAAAATCTCGTAGTTTCTTTACTCATTGGTTTTCATTAAAGTGTCTATATTATAGCATTACTTCACATTCTTGTGTAGAATGGTTCCTCTAACACTTCGAACTCCAAGTCTTAATAGGACATATCTTTATTTTTTGTGTGACAGTAACTCAATTTCTAGACCGTGTTCTATTAAATATGAAAAAATATCATAGGCTTATTTGATTGATAACTGTGTAAAAGGTATGTATAAAGTCATTTCTATAAGCTTTTTTTAAATATTTTGACAAAACATTTGAATTTATTACTTACCACTGAGGATAAAACCATGGCATTATAATAAAAAGAAGTCGAACGAAATATTCCATCTTAAAACACACCTGGCATGAATACCTCAACATTGTGTACCGTTAATACGAATATATCCTATTCATTCAAAAAAGTGTCGCACATGCGTATGACATAAAGCAGTCTCGGTGCTACACAGAGTAGTAAAGATTTCGAAAGAATCAATTCTAAAGCAACATTCATTGTAAGATCGATCGTGTCCTGTATTCCACATCAAGTTGTTTGGAAAATCAGATAAATACATCATTTAGTTAGCATCTCACCAAATCACAATCACCAAATCTGTTAAAGTATATACTGAATTAATGAAGAAAATCGTGTCAATATACTAACACAGATTTCAAACTTTATATAAGCTAGTAAAGAAAAGTTGTAAATTGACATGTCAATAAACGAAAAGGAGGAGAAAACCATTCGCTAATGAGTTCACAATAGTATATGTTCAGTGGGCTAGCAATATTTGACATCACTTATCGGTTAACAAGCTCGTATAGCTATTGGTTTTATAGGTTAAAGATTATACGAAATTCTATACAAGAGTTTTAACCATGTTAATATATTTATTACTATAGTGCCTAACAAGATTTTGTGAGGTAGACGAAATTGACTTTAAAACGATCGTATTGACTTTTGATGTGCAGAAATAGGCAGATCGGACATATTTTGACTTTAGTTACTTACTTCTTAAGTTTGGGATTAATTGTAATCAACATATTCCAATGAGACTGAAAAATGCTTTTTTTTATTATGATAAATAATAATTTTACCTGCCGTAGTCGTGCGTAAAATATATTTCGGTATTTTTCTTACGAAAATGACTTGTTTAATGGAACAAAACGTATTATTTGTAAACTTTCTCTTTACTCTTCACAATAGGCTTTTAAAAAATAACCTTTCCAACTGTATATTCCGAAAATTTTGTGAAAATCGAATAAGTGGCAATTCTTACCTTTCATACCTTAACTTTCATTGATAAAACATAATATTGACTCGTCCAGTGTCCAGTTTGAAGGTCATTTTAGTTACCGGTCACATTCATGCACGTTCTAATTAATCAATAGTCATGTATGAAAAGCATAAACAAGTTTGAAGGTAAACTAATAACAACTTAATCCAATCAAATTGCCTACGATTCAATAACAATGACCAGTCCACATCATAAAAATGTATAGGGGTAAACTGGGTAGGGAGAAAATGTCAGATATATTAAGTTCATTATTTTGCAATAACGGGTAAAAATTTGTTAACCAATAGATTTGTTATAATTTCATAATCATGTCGTTATGTATTGGTATAGTTTTTGGATCTTTCATTAGCGTATTTAAGGCTGTAGAAAGTTTGGCCTTCAAAAGTCAACATAATCATTGACTTTATAAAGAAAATTCGCCTTTTTAAAACATTGAATGTTTCACAAATAATACGCGACAACAAAGCAAAATCATTTCTTAAAACACTGCAAAAAAAATAATTCTGATTGATGCAGTGGTATTGTAATAAATTGCACTGGAGTGAACACACGGTGGGTATGGTTGTCCTGCGAGAGAACGTACTGTGCTGGTGATTTGGTCCTGACGGGTGCTGGTGATCAATGAAAAAATGTAAACAAAGACGAAAATGATGATTTTTGACGTTTTCACTCATAAAAAATGGAAGAAAACAGTTGAGATTTTTCAATTTTGTTTCTTATGGGTTCATATGTAAACCATTAAAAAGTTGACCCTCTAAACTGTTTCAGTAAGCGTAACACAAAAATGCTCAATTTCAGAAAATCTCGAACTGAAAAAATAAAACAAAAATGCTCATAGAGTCCGCTTTCTATACCGCAATCCACACGACAAAACTATTTTGTGAAAAAAACATTGCAATTTATTAAAATTTAGCATTTTCTCAATTTATTCATGTCCTGATACTGTGCTGGTGGGTCCTGTCATTGTGCTGGTGGGTCCTGATACGGTGCTGGTGATTTTGGATAAGAAGTTGGTCATATTTGAAACAAATGTTACAAAATCAATAAAATTGGGCAGATAATTGTTGTCAATAGGATCTATGACTCCTATTTTAGCTCTTGTGCATCCATTTGGCTGTTTAATGTGTGTTTTCAAATGATCGTAACTTGTATTAAATAATTACATAAAAGGGCAACATCTTTCGTCCAATATCAGATAACAATATATAGTATCTAAAATAAGAATAGTTTATTAAGATATTAAATGCCCCTTACATTGATGCTTCAACAATGATCAAAGCCCATGCCGCATAGACATGTTTGTTAGCGCTCCGCATACCCCTCCCCACTTCCATCCAACCAATCCTCCTCATTTCCTCCTTCATTGTTACAGTGGTGTACCAACACAACAATTTATTACATAAAATAATAACACAAAGACACACATTATTGAATAACGAATGCTTGCAGGTACTGAAAGCTAGTTCAAAGCTGCATTTTCAACTAATAGATAAACCATGTTCTCATATACAAAAATCCCAATCGTGTCGATGAAAAAAGTCTCAAAACTTAAGTTCACATTTCAATGTTTGATGAAGCAGAACTTTAAAAATGTTCAGTGAATCTTGTGCTCACAACATTTATTGTCATAATTATGTTTACATAAGACTTATAAAGGAATTAAGCAGGTACCAAGAAATATTTTACAGTTCAATTTAATGATCATGAATGGAAGGAAATGGTATGGAAGTTACATAGGACAAAAAGAAATTGATAGTATTTTTGGGCGAAAGACTTAAACGCTTCTTTGCATTATATAGTACAGCTCTTCTATAAAAGCATGCAAAAAAACTTTGATTGACTTGCATGCTATGTTTGCTTGGATGTTTTCAAACAATAGGTAGGCGGAGTTTCAATACATACTGGGATTTGATTGGACAAATACAAACTGACAGGAATTGAAGTTAATGTTTATTGTCCAAACAAATTGTAGTATATAGTAAACAGACTACTTACCTGTCGTTTACAAACATCCAAACAATCATAGCAAGCAATTTAATCAATGGTTTGCTTTGCATATATTTATAGAAGAGCTGTAAATTCTAAAAAAAGAAATTTTGTTGTCGTAGATGGTTAAATCCTCAGTAAAATCTCAATAACTTTGTTGGAACGAGTAAAGGTTTTAAATCAAATTTTCGTGGACTTTTTAGCTTCCACCCTGACGAGGTATGTTAGCTGTTCTTATGCTGTTGCACCTGACGCACGGAAACTTTCCGTTTCCATCTTCTTTTCTGAAATATTTTACCCAGTTCATACTTGACAGGATTGTTATCCTAGTAAAAGGTGTAACCAATGAATTGAACACAAGTTAAAAATTCCACAATACTATATATATATAATTCATTTTATGTGTCAATTTGTTTAGAAAAAAGTCGAAAAGAAGAGAGTTTTTTTAATGTCATGACTATCTGCCGCTTTCTAGATCTATGCTTAGCATTTATTTCAGATGACATGGACTCCTCACCCTGGTGACCCTGCTGCCTTTCATAACTTTATCCGTATACATGTATTAATAGATAAACAAAAGGCTGCAAATGGTATTTTTGTATTTAAAATGATTCGTTGTAACGAGAATATTTGTGGTGAATGGAATCTGTGAGGGTCAAAATCTTAAATTGCTTCTAAATGTTGCTGGACCCAGTTTCGTTATCTGATCTGAATTTTCTGAAATGTGCAAGGTAGATAGACATTTTGATTTTTTTTACTCGGTAAGTTTTGCCCTAATTGCTTGAACATTTGCAATATTAAAGCCGATTTCAATGAGTGTGTAGACAAAGGGAATATCTTTGGTTATCTTGCTTGCTGAACAGAAAAAAGTCATTGTTAGGTTATGTAAACTACCCTACTTTAAGAGTAGACTAGTCCGACAAGTGACACATCTTTCTGTCTGTAGGACCAGGCTACTTCGAAAGGAGGGTAATATACCTTACCTAACAATGACTTCACGGTTTAGCTAACAAGCAAGCTAACCAAAGATATAACCTTTGTCTACATACTCAATGGAATCGGCTGTAACTAAAAACTCGAATACATTTTAACAGACAGTGGTCATGTTTGTTGATGAATATTGTTTTTCCTAGATTCACTCTTGAAAAATCATTTGGTAACATTTAGTCAAGTAAATTGTAATACGGACGCCAAGACAATACATGAACCTCACACGACCCCTCGACGCAGGTGAGCTTATATATGATCTTATAGCGATTCGGGTTGATAATCAGTTGAAATTAAGCCAGTTGTTTGTGTGTGTAGATTTGTAGTGTTGTAAACTGTTATGACTTTTTAAAGTTAAATCTAGGTGTTTAATCTAAGAATTTCTTTTTTCAACTTATATACTTGTTTTATACTCAATTGGTAATATGAAGTTACGAGATATTTTAATTTTTGAAATTGAAGGCACAATTAACTAAGCAAACGTTAGTTTCAGATACTTTTAAATAGATTTTTAAAGATAATGTACCCTTGTGTTGATCCCATGCTAAACATAACAAAAATCTCTGTACAAAGGTCTGTGAATTTTCTACAAAAATAGTGATTTTATTTTCACCAAATTCTCTTTTTCTACTAAATACAATAATGAACTATAAATAATAATGCTTTGCAAGAAGTTTCCCCTTGATACATGTAAATGTACAAAATTATATCTAAATTATTCATTGTCTGTGCTGTTTTGATACTATTGCAGTTTGCACATTTTCGTAATTGACAGGCCACAGGAGGGGGAGATAAACCATAATCGAAAATATAAAATATTGATCTAAGTACTTAATTTGCATCTCTGAACCCCTATCCCGGCCTGTTTTTTAGGAGGGTGTCTAAAAATGGTTGATTACAGACAGTCGAGTACGCATTTTACTTTCCAGGCGTGTTTACGTTGATTGTTAAAGTCCTGAAAACGGATAGATGGAAACAAAAATGTTTGATTTATCTGGCTTTAGATTCAGTTTTTTTAAATATAAATTAAGGCTACATTTTAATATAATAATACTAAGAATTCACAATATAAAAAAATGCAGAAAAAAAATGGAGAAGTGAAATATCTTAGTAAGGAGTCATTACTACAGAGATGGTGTGTTTGACACACAAAACTTAAAAGCTTGGTGATATTACCAATATTAAAATAAAAGTGTATTTTAGGTGGGTATTTTTTCCATTTACTCATTTTCAATTATAATTAAGGCACATTTGATTTTTATTCATAAAATATTTAAATATAGAAAAGTAGGACACATTGTTCACTTCCTCCCCTGTAATTCTTTATCAAAAATATTTATTTATTTTGGAATTTTGAAATGAAAAAGCTAAGAGATCTTAGTTTTGTTAGTGTTCTCTAGGTTATCTCGTCTTCATTCTCTGACATATTCTCTGGCATATTCTAGTCTGCTCTTTCATAAAATAGTGAATTTTTTTTAGTGTTCTATCGAACTTTCGAAAAAAAAATACCTGATAACCGTTCAGACAAAAAAATTATGTTGAAAACATCTTACAGATACAGCAAGTGATTCTTAATAGCTGTAAGATACATTTTTCTTTTAAAATACAACTTTTAAATCTTACGGGAAACTATTCAAAGCTTAACACTTCCACTGTAACCTCGCTCTAACTTACCCACATCCCCTCCAAAAAAAAACACAAACAAATCCGCAATACTATTGTCATTCTTATAGTCAGCACTCAATTGTTCACAAACAAATGTGTTTTAAGCTGCTAAAGACATATGATTCAAACGTTCAGAAAGTCCTTTGTTCTATATTTTTGCTCTCCATTTTTATGCAAAACCTTTTACATTTTTATTTTATGGGTTATTGTTGAAGGTCGTACAATGACGTATGGTTGTTAACACATATTTCCTTTGGTTTCTTATGGAAATTTGTCCATTGACAACAAACATACCACATCATCTACTTTATATAAGTATTGTATAAATTACAACGTATTTTGGTGATCTTGCAAAATGATCGTAATCCCGAAAATCGTAAACATATTTTCTTATCTTCAAAGGGGGCAAGAAGGGTTCCATTAACAGGCCAATAAATAAAATTACAGTTAATTTTAAAAAGAATAAAAAATAGGGGTAATTTTTCTCTCATAATAACAGTAAACAGATTCATAACAATGTCAATTTCAAGAAAGCAGACAACAGTTAATTAGTCAATAACAGTACAGCATCAATGATCTTGAATATATGCCACTTTTAACTAAAATATAAAGGCACAGAACCAGGACATAGGAGCACAGAACCAGGACCGTTTTTCTTATCACCAGCACATCGTCAGGACAATTCCGTTTAACGAACTTGCACGACTTTTGCAATATAATATTGTTGTAATATACTTTGCATGGTACTTATGACGCATCAGAGAAAAATTAAGCAACAAAACAGTCGTTTTATTGCCGTTCTGATACAATGTAAACAAACCCACCAGCACAGAATCAGGACCCACCAGCACCCGTCAGGACCGAATCACCAGCACAGTACGTTCTCTCGCAGGACAACCATACCCACCGTGGAACAGTGGTACATCAAACGTCGAATTCCCTCACACAATGTTATCACACACTATAACACGATTTAATCTGCTAACGATTAATACGTGATCGGAATAATGTTATTCATTTGTACAAAAATTGGACTTTACTTTGTCGGAAAAATATGAGTGAAAATTATCGATATTAAACACCCCGTAAACAGTAAGAAAGCTTCAGTACATTTTCACAAGTCATATTTTTCTTTGGGAAATGAACAGCTTCATTACTTACTTCATACTGGAAGCATTCATTTTTTATCGTTTCCATAAAAACCTGTCATTGCAGATACATGGTGTTCAATGGAACTAAAAAACTACTTGTAACTTTTGTTGCGTTTTAATTAGAATTAGTAGTCTTGGTGGTGTTTTTTTTAAGTTTTCGAAACATTGGGGATAATCTCTGGTTATTTCGAAAATTTGTGGGGTCCTAGTAAGATGAAAAAACTTTTTTTGATAATATTTTACATAAATACGACAATTTGTGTCCCTTTTGGTCAAATGAGCCTTACTATTGCAAAAAGACATGCGATGACATCTTATGGAAACCGGTGCATTTCTGTATGCACGTGCAGCATTAAAAAAATGGTTTTAGTTAGAATACGGAGATTTTTACTCTGTGCAATTCAATGAATTATCGGTTAACAACAGACACACATTGACATTGAAGAAACATGCAGAATAATTGTTTCTCTTTTAATTGATAGAAAATGTTTAGTAACATATATTTTAGATTCAGTGAAAGCAATTATTTCACTATTTTAATTATTAGATACATGCAGTAGCTTAAATATATGTTATGAGATTCTGTGTGTCACTAGGCACAGACTGTAAATGACTTCGAACACACCATAGGTCGGTATTTTCTTCTTTTCTTGCTTGTTATTAAGTCACTTACAAATATATATATTTGCAGGATATTTCTAGACAAAACAACAAATAAATAAAACCGTTATCATGCGCCACATGAGTTTGTATAAGTACTTGTTTGTGGTTTGCTTTGTCGCCATTCAATTCAAATAAATGTCCTTGTAGGATACCATTTTAATGGATATAAAAATGTAGTTCATAGTTTGGATTCTTTGAGATAAATTACAACTGATTGAGAAATGAAATATTTAAGATATATCTTGGCTAGACATGTTTTGTTCCCGGTTTAGATAGAAACGATGGTCATATATCAAATCTCTCAATATGAATAATGTCTGACATTGTTAATAATCAACTCATGTATACATCCGAACTGGGATTAATAGTAAACGTCTTTTTATTCTTTTGGGAATCGTAGATACAAATTTCTTGTTTTGGGATACAATACTTCATATTTTGTGAAGAATCACACTGAATCTCCCAGAAAATATACTGAAGATGATATTATTAAAATGCTGGACTTTTTGATCGACAATATATTTGTTGAGTTTGGAGGATTTATATTTCAACAGACAGTCGGTATTCCAATGGGTACTAATTGTGCACCCCTGCTGGCTGATTTGTTTTTGTATTCGTATGAAGCAGAATTTATTCAGAACCTTCTAAGGGACAGAAAGAAAAAGCACCTTGCGAAATTCTTTAATTTTACTTTTCGATATATTGATGATGTTTTATCGTTGAACAACCCATACTTCAGCCAATACTTACATCTCATATATCCCAGTGAACTTGAAATTAAGGATACTACTGATACTAGAAGGACTGCTTCATACCTTGATCTTTTCCTCAATATTGACGTAGATGGACGACTTCACACAAAAATCTATGATAAACGGGACGATTTTAACTTCCCAATTATCAATTTCCCATTTCTCAGCAGTAACATACCCTCTGCCCCTTCGTATGGTGTTTACATATCACAATTGATACGTTATTCACGTGCTTGTTCACACTATACGGACTTCATATACAGGAGTGTGCTCCTTACGCAGAAACTGCTCCAACAAAGTTATGAGGAGGACAGATTAAAATTGACACTCCGTAAATTTTATGGACACCATCACGAATTGGTTGATCCATATAATGTCTCTTTAACCAAACTAGCTAAGGACATTTTTACCACATGGTAGATTGTGGTTTGTCATTATGTCGTCTAATCTTTTAATTACCAAACGTGACTTATTCCCGATTGTGACCGTTTTGCTGAATGTGAATTCGCATTACTATAAGACGTGTTTCTGTACTTGTTTATCCCAAATTCATGTATTTAGTTTACATGTTTAATGTTATATTTGTAATTCTCATCAGATTTTGTCAAATGTGTTGACGTCTTCTTATTATATATTTAGGTATGACGTATAGAAAAATTAACCACCTCCTCTTTATTAATTATATTAAATTTTGTACGATTATTTACGTTTGAAGTTGGATTCATAACAAACTGGACATATATATATTACAGTTAATTGCTATTAATAAGTATTGCAATATGCATTTTGTTTAAATGAATTATCAGTATTTAGTTCTAAATCAATCCTAATTCTATCTCATTTTTGAATGATAGTTTTTCATATGTGACGTCATGCTGTTTCTAAATTTCATAAATTCAAATGTGGCATAACGTTTCTGCCTTTTCGCCATCGTATGTGACGTCACAATTTTTTTAATTACGTTGACGCTTGGACTGATTCGGATGTGTGTCTATTTTGTGATGACTTGGGTTTAGTTTTCTGTAATTAGTTAATATTTCAGTTTCATTATGTATATCTCTTTCATATTCATTTGTTAACATTTACTGTTTGCAATAGCATTAAGTATTCTATATAATAAGGATGTTCTTATCCCGTGCATAAAAACAATGCCGTATTTGTCAAAACCTTTTCAACTTTTAATCTTCAGTGCTGTACAACTTTGTACCTTTTTCACGTTCGATCTTTTATATCTAGGCGTTATGTATTCAGGTTTAGTTTTCTGTAATTAGTTAATACTTTAGTTTCTTTGTGTATATCTCTTTCATATTCATTTGATAAAATTTACTGTTTGCAATAGCATGAATTGTTCTATATAGTAAGAATGTTCTTATCCCGGGCATAAAAACAATGCCGTATTTTGCGAAACCTTTTCAACTTTTGATCTTCAGTGCTGTACAACTTTGTACTTTTTTTCACTTTCGATCTTTTATATCTGGGCGTCACTGGTGAGTCTTGTGTGGGCAAGGCGCGTTTTTGGCGTATTGAATTTTAAACCTGATACTTTTTGTTATCTATTAATCATGTTTTTCTGTGTCTAATATGTTCTCCTATTTATTTGTATTGTAGTCCTGTAATATTATGTTGTCATTTCAATGTTATATTTAACTTTGCCATTAAAGTGCGAGGTTTGGCATGCCTTAAAACCAGGTTCAACCCACCACTTTTATTCCCCTTTAAAAGTGTCCTGTACCAAGTCAGGAAGATGGTCATTGTTATATATTGTTCGTTTCTCTTTGTGTTGCATTTTAACGTTGAGTCGTTTGTGTTTTCTCTTATTTTTGAGATATTGAGATAAGACGTGGCACGGTACTTGTCTATCCCAAATTCATGTATTTGGTTTTCATGTTACATTTGTTATTCTCGTGGTGTTTTGTCTGATGATTGGTCTGTTTCTGTGTGTGTTGCGTTTCGATGTTGTGTCGTTGTTCTCCTCTTATATTTAATGCGTTTCGCTCGGTTTTGGTTTGTTACCCCGATTTTGTTTTTTGTCCATGGATTTATGAGTTTTGAACAGCGGTATACTACTGTTGCCTTTATTTATCTTTAAAGTGGTTATTATCCCTATTGTAAAGAATTGATTATTTTCATAAACCATGAATTCAAATTTATAAATTTATAAAACGATAAATGTTTTATCTTTCCCTACTATCAAGTATCGATATGAGGTTAAAATATAATCGACTTATGTTACTGTAACAGTTTCCTGTATTTTATTTGAAATCAAATGTCAGATCGTTGCAAAAAACGATATGTTTTCTTTAAACTTTCTTATATTTCGAACACACAAACAAAATTGAGACTGAAAAAAACAAACTGATCTATTTATTTTAA
Source organism: Mytilus galloprovincialis (assembly GCF_965363235.1). NCBI lineage: Eukaryota > Metazoa > Mollusca > Bivalvia > Mytilida > Mytilidae > Mytilus > Mytilus galloprovincialis. The sequence continues at coordinate 71,537,417 of NC_134845.1, read as the reverse complement.
AATATTTCATTTCATACCGTATTATATAGATATTGGCGATGTAGGACAAATATAACCTTTAACACTCATATGTAATAGGTGCTGACATAACCATTTTTATTCATTGTTTTGTCTACGTTTTCAGTTTTTCATGAGCAGGTTTTTTTTTAATTTGATCGCAATACGTTTCACGTCTTATCGGGGGTTGATATAGCTAATTGAATTTGGACAGACCATGAACATAGGAAAAGGTCAAAAGATATTTTATAGATCTCAACCCCCCCCCCCCCCCCCCCCCCCCCCTCTTTTACATGATTTCGGGCAATGTAAATCAGTTGCAGAAAAGAACTCAAGTAAAAATAATATTAATACATGAAGTATAACAATTCCAGTATCAGTAAATACAATAATAGTCTAAATGTGCCAGTTTGTTTACTTCTTTTTCTGTGTCTTAATGAAGTTGTTTCATTGCCATGTACTGATCATATTTTTTTGTTCGACGTTATTTAAAGAAAGAAGAAGGCACATATTTCATTCCCTGGAATGAAGCATACTCTTCTACACTGTAATTTTGGTGATTTTTACTTTAGCTTAGATAACAATAACGACCAAACAGTACAGGAAGACAAGAGAAATGCAATAACAGAACAATTCGAGCATAATGTCAACTTGTCAAGATTGTCTTATGCATAATGCAAGAATATGATGGTAGAAAGATGTATGTTTACTTTCTATTTAATTCGTGCAGATGACTTATAGTACTAATATAATTTATTCAAAAACTAACATATCTTTTGTGCCATTTCGTTGTTCGATTTTTTGTATTTTCCTTCCTTACTTTGAAGAGTACATGAATGTATACATTCATTTTTTTGAAGGAATGAGCTAGAACTGGGAAATCAATTCTCTGTAACAACTAATTTGATTCCTGCATAGAAATGTAATAAATGTAATAAAGCCTTTGGTTACTAACAAACATCAATTGTTAACTTACACGGCATTCATTATTTAATGTTCTTTACCACTAAATCATCGTTTATGATCACTTGTTTCTACAAAATAATAATTACATCGACCATTGTTTTGCATTGCCCACATTTGAAACTGAATGGCCAGGAAATGCAGTTTTTGATCTACAAAGGTTATGAACCTGAATTTTGAAAAATTAAATGCCATGTAAGGTTTAGTTCATAATCGCACTAGATGTCTGAATGACAATTTCTTACAAGTGTACTCACACGTGACTAGCTGATTCTGCGTAATAACTTTTCAATTCTTAGTTAATCTAAAAAAAATACGTGTTTCATTCCATCGCTATCAACAGATGATTCAATTAGTGTAACTGCCATGGCTAAAAAAAAAACATAAAAAAAATAAAAGTAAACAAGACACAACATAATATTTTACTTATCACTTGATCAGCAATTGCTTCGTTGAGCCGGTAGTGTAGCACTGTTACCCTTCTCTTATATACTAGCTCTTTAATACAAATTAATCGCCGAATGTATCATTCCACTTGAATTATTTAACAGCAACTACATTGGTTTTATTTTAATACGATTATCTAAATTTTATAACACAACGCGAAGTATACAGTTACATTTACGTTTTATACTTTTTTAAACTTAAACTTATTTTTTTGAATAACTATTTCATTTTAATTCATTTGACTTTTTCCATTTCGTTTGCAAACTATAACTATTTCAGTATCGTTTAACTTTAATTTTGAATAACTATTCTTTTTTATTTTATTTGACTATGTTTTATCTGAATTTTGTACATTTGTAAATATATTGTTGAATTTTCTATATTCTTCCGAAATCTGATATCAGGTATCCCGAGGATCGATTAGTGACGGAGGCCTAGCCGCTACACGCCCAGGGAGGTGCCGTCACCGACCCTTCCTGTTACTAAAGTTTTGGGTATGCAACACTGGCACAACATTTGAAACGAAAATTCTGCTGTTGATTGGATAAGTTAATTGTCGAATGTTTACCGCCACTTTCACCGAAATCTTGGTGGTCAGTTATTTCTATTACTGGAGGATAAGAGTCGAACGGTCCTGCAATGTGTCGGGTTCATATTTACAATTTTAGTATTGACATGCTAATACTGCAGTTATTCAATTATTAAGACCAAAGCTACCGAGGCTCTTGTCTGAACATAGAGTATGTCGCAAGGAGCAGAGAAAAGCATGAATCATTAAGCATTGTCCACTTATTAAGTCATTGCTGGTGTTCATCACAAAAAATAATAAGTTCCTATTCCTTTGGAATCTTTCGCCTCTCTCTTAAACACAACTTAATTAAATAAGCTATAAAACGAAAGACAAAGATTTAAAGGATAATTTCAACATGTATTGCCTTATATATTATATCAATTCAAAAATGTGTGTGAAAAGATTTTATCTTAATCCTTGCAGGTGAATAATGATACTGGTAAAATATATTAAAAGTATTGACATATCATGGTATGGTTTATTCATCCGATTTGTCATTGTTTCGTATTAAACAGTAAACAAACGATCCAATTCAAGCAAAGAAATGTAATCAAGCTTGAGGTCACATCAAATATTAACTGATGGCTAACACGGCATTCATTATTTAATGATCATTTACACAGTATCATCGTTTATCTTCACTTGTTTTTACAGGATAATAATTGCTTTGGCCATTTTGAGGGATTTCCATTGCCATTATCTCTAAATGAGCAACAGGACAGTGAGGTTGTTAATACACACCGATTATAAATCTGAATGTAAAAATGTCATTTAATGATTTCTTTATTTGTTGCGATATAGTGCTAGATTTATAGAAAAGAGAATCTTATAGATTAAATTGAAAGAGACTTTCAAACTGGCTGCTATTAGTTTTTTTTTTCTTAATACAAAGTTATATAATATATATTGAATACAATTTAAGATTTTTCAATCTTTGCAACTCATAGAAGTTCTTTTTAGTGTTATGTGTTAGTTATTTATTTCGAGTGCTTTTTAATTTATGATATTTTCAGGTTTCCAATATTCTGAGCACTACTAACGATCACTGATTTTATTCGATACTAAAAAAAGCATACTCCTTTAAATAAAGACTCATTTGAAAACACTCCATATGTCTTTGTTCTTTAATAAGGTTGCATTTTTCCTGAAACACATAATCAATATAGATTAAAAAATAATTTTTATTTAATAAAATTACTTAATTCCCCTTTCTGAGGGGACTGTTGCATTGATTTATAGTATACTTGTGACTTCTTCAACATCATTGCGTGCAAATCATCCTGAAAAAAGTTTTATACTTGAAAATCATATATAATCTCAAGCACTCCAACGGACCACAAAAAAAAATCTAAAAGGTATAATTTACTCATTTTGGTATATGTACGAATATTTAGAATAACAATGTATATTTATAAATAAAAAGATGTTGTATAATTGCTAATGAGACAAACATTCACTAGAAAAAATACGTGGATTTAAGCATCTATTATAAAAAAAAAAGACGATGTGATATAATAGACAATGAGACAACTCGTCACAAGAGACCTAATGTCCGCATAGTGAGCTATAAAAGGCCCGAAATGACAAATGTAAAATAAGTCAAACGAGAATACTAACGGCCTAATTTATGTCCCCATACTGGGCAATAATTAGCCAAACTCATACCGTAAAGAACGTTATTAATGGTCCTGGCATGACATCAAATGATAAAACTAACGGCCTGGAATATGACAACACAATAAACGAAAAATAAATACGACAGACAGCAACCAACGAAAAATTTATGTGTTCACGTTACTCATTTTAAAGAAAAGACTGAATAAACAATTTCTGAATCTGATAATATGAAGCCAAAACAAACATTGATGCTAACACATTTTATTAACTTTGAGCAGGTGAATTATGCTGCTGGTAAAATGTCTTTGTATGGTACCTAATCTTTATTTAGTGTGTTTTTGTATTCCTACAGAGTAAAAAAGCGAAAAATATTTAGTGAGCCGCAGCTTTACAATTCTTTAAGAAAAATAGAGTATAGAAAAGAAATGTTATCAAGCTTAATATCATAAACAGGCATTTATTGTTAACTGAAGGCCAAAATAGAATTCCTTGTTTAGTGGTCCTTGACACTGAATTCTTGCTATCTGTCGTTTCATTGTCTGGATCGCTTTGCTCAGCTCTTAATAATACTGTATACCACGGCTTTGTGACGTCAAATACGTTGACCCGCCCTTTATGACTTTTTCTCAGATATATCAACGGTTATAATGCAGCAACCGACATTGGAAAGTTTCACACGTACTCATCAAGTCATCTTCCGGTTTGCTAGTGATCAGTGAAATAAAGAAAACACTTATTTCTATCATGAAATATACACAAATACAACCCGATAAATCAATAATCTGGTGGTCTCCATATCAATATTGTGAAATAACAGCTGCTCGTCACAATATGAAGCTTTTTGTACTCGTTCGCTACACTCACTCTACAAACATCTTCATATTGTCAATCGCAGATTCTATATAAAAATATCAATATGCATACAACCTCATAATCGGTACTTTTCTAAACAATTGTTTCTACAGGACAATAATTGCATTGACCATTTTTGTTATCATTGCCGACATCTCCAAATGAATGATAGGAAAATACGGTTGTTGTTGGTGCATTCTGATTATAAATCTGACTGTTAATAATTCCGTGTCATGTAAGGATAATATTATAAGGAATGATAACACAAGATTCCTAAATGAAAACGTCTCTAAAGATGGAAACATAGCAGACTAACAGACTGGTCTTTATAACTTTTGATTTCTTAGTTCTAAACAATGTATTGATCTAATGTAGACCATACTTCCATTCTCAATTTTATTGTGTAAAGAAGATATCCCAGAGGTTTTTAATTCGTTTTTTTTTTATCTTTTGAAACAAAATAGTTAGGTATGCTGTCCAAGGATAACTTTGAATTTAAAAACAAATCTAAACACCAAAAACAAAGAAGAAAAAAATTGAATATCCTTATCAGCGCCCGAGGGATAAAAACACACTGATCATTCATTTACTCTCAGTTGTATTCTTGTTGATCAGTGTATCGACGTGTTTCGTGAGGACAAATCGACAAAATGACAATTGACTATGATTTAAACTTAAGTAAAATTTATTAACAGTTTATTAAATTTATCAAGTAACAATTGTTACCATATTATAAAATAAATCACATTTTCATGTCAAGAAACTCTTCATTTATATTTACAGAAAAAAAGTATTGTTAAAATATACATGGTACGGAACAGTAATATGGTCCTGAATTTAAGATTGATATTCACTGATGAGTCTTGTCTTATGTAGACGAAACGCGTGTCTTGCGTGCAAAATGTTCAGCCTGGTATTTATGATAATTTTTTTACAACTCATGAGTTGGTGCCACTGCTGGTTAATGTTTCCTCACTGAGGGTAAGATCATGCCATTAGTCAGCACTCTGTTGACATGAATTATCATTGATATGGTCATAATTATAAACATTAGATATTAACTGTTTACAAAACAATGATTTTTTCCAAATTCTAAGGACTTTCTCCCCCATGAATAGATAACATTAACAGTATTTGATAAAACCTTTCAAAAAATTGGGTCCTTAATGCTCTTCAACGTCGTACCCTATTTGACATTTTTTATTAGAGCGTCACAGATGAGTATGGCCTATAAATTTTAGAGCAGGTATATATGATTAGTTTATACCCAGAATCAAAGTGAATTCCAAAACGAAGATCAGCAGTGAACTCGCGTGAAAGAGTTTTGTTTCCTCGTTGAAGGTCTTGTCGTGTGTGAAAGAATGAAGTGTCAATAGATGACATTTCATTACCTTTGCTTTTAATTCAATTTGTACAAAATCATAAGGTAGAAGTAATAAAATTCAAGATCGTCAAATATTTTTTAAAAGTCTTTGGTAAGTGATTTTGGCCTAATGTTTAGTTTGTTTCCATTGACAATTATAACACGACACGACACCAAATTAAGAAAATAAAAAATGAGGTATCTTGAAACGTGCTTGGGAATGATTACCGTTCATAACCACGTACAGTGATCGCGTATTCGTATACTCTGTAATGAGTCTGACAAACGGTGACTACTCAGCAAGAAATGTTGTTAGGGTTTCTGCATGCAGTATATTTACACAGCATTCACAGCTCTTCAGCAAATGCTATTATATCATGCAAAAGTACATTATTTACACAGTATACACAGGTTAGTGAAGCAGCTTACCACACAAATCATGCAAATTGTGATACAAGCATGAAACTTTGTGAGACCATGCCTTTAGGTGTATGTAATCATAATAGGGGGGTAGCCACGAAAAAAATCCATCCGATCATGGCGGCCATCTTGGATTTTCAAAATGACGTCTTTTCAGGGAAAAAACAACAAATGTATGATCCCTTTTGCTTGTTTTGTATCCAAAATGTTACAGATGGTGTAGTCATTGTTAATAAAGATAAAACATCACTATCGTTAAAAATTTGGGATGATTACTCACTCCTGGTTTTTATGAATATCATGAATATGACTGTTTTCAAACCCTAATAATGTCGGTCGCTATATTCCGCCGAGCGCCGACATATCGTCGATTGCTACATTAAGTTGGATAGCCTATAGGCCGCTAGAGGTCACAGAGTTATCCGATTTAACTGTTTTACTTAGTGTGAATTGTTTTGAGACGTGTCTCTGTATTTGTCTATCCAACGTTCATGTATTTAGTTACGAAGTTTTATTTGTAATTCTGAACGGATATAGATTTGAAGGAATTCTATCCCCACTACTAACGCAATTTTATAATAATATTGTTGTTAAATACATCAAATAACATAATTAGAAAAATAGTCTTGAATTTCTAGAAACTTACCTGTGATGTTACTTTTTGTTGCGTTAATCCATTCATGTTACAGACACACACTTTGTGCACTTCTCTTATAGTTGATGTGTTTCACTCGGATTAAGTTAGTAACCCGCTGAATACTACTGTTGCATTTATCTATTACCCAGATAATATTTGCGTTATTGTTCCATTATTTCATTGTTGATTACTTTTGTTTATTTCTATAATAGGTATTTTATTTTTGAAATGGCAAAAAGAATTCGCTTATCAGCTTCCTCAGCAGATAGTTGGGAAACTATATGGACAAAATGTTGTTTGTGTCAGGAGGTCACAACAGACCTACAGAAATCGTCAGATGAAGGATATACAATGTTGGGGCAAAACTATCCCTCTTTTTCATGAATTAAATGCCCTCCCTATCCCTCTAGATGTTCGGCGATTAAACCATGGATATGGTATTGAAAGCACAATTAAAAAGAAAAATGCCAGGTACAATAATTTGTGCAGAATAAAGTTCAATAAAACAAAACTTGAGAGAGCCCATAAACGCCATATGTCACCGATGCCATCTAAAATTTCGAGTAAATGTAAAAATGTAAGTTTCCTAAACCTATTAGGTGCACTCCTCGTTCTAAAGACCAACAACCAGATCCAGTTGAAAATGTGCATAAATGTTTCATTTGTGATAAAGAGTGACCTTTATCTGTCTTAAGAGAGGCAATGACAATGAAACTTAACCAACGACTAGTGGATTATGCAACAGTTCTTCAGGATAAGCAACTGTTGGTAAAGCTGAGTAGGGGTGATGTTATAGCACAAGAGATGAAGTATCATCTGTCTTGCAGCGGTATACAACAGGGAGAGATCAAAGAAGAGACAAACAGAGATCGACAGCAGTTGTACACAGGAGGAAAATATAATGAAAGAAACGTACTGCATTAGCTGACCTGGTTACATACATCTTTGAACTCAAAGAAACTCTGAAGAGTCGGCGGTGTTTCGATTAATAGACCTGGTAAACCTATAAGAGGAAAGATTGACACAGCTTGTTTTTTCTTCTTCACAGGTACATTCTACTCGCCTGAAGGACAAGCCAGTTCGAAGAAAGTTCGTCTAGAAGAAAAAACGCAGATGACAGGCATCGTGACAATTCTATGTCTATGCAACAAAGTTTCACTGACAAAGTGGGAAGTCTTTTTTAAATGACTGTCATGAATGATTATAGAAATCCATTTCTTCAGGATTCTGAAGATATCTACCAGATAAACAGTAAAGATATTGCACAAGCAGGCACAGAGAAACTGTCACAAATTAAACAAACTGAATGCAATCAGTATGCTGACTACAGAATCCGAATGCAGAACACGGCAAGCATTTATGAACCTATTTGTTTAGTCGCCAACCAAAGGAAAGGTCATGTGAAACAAGAAGTACGCTTAACATCGCTGGGAAGATTGCAGTCTGGTTTCTAGGTCTTTCATATCCTGTCAAAGCAGACAATGCGACTTGGAAGAGTTTTTCAGTCAAAAAAATTCCCCCTTCTTAGTCTCAAAGTGGAAAAATCAATAGTGACGTTAAGTCACAGCTTATGGAAGTTCTATATCTAGAAGCTAAGGGAGATTCGCCAAGAGAAGAACCTCAGACAGACAAGATAGTAGTTGATGGTGCGGCTATGGTCAATTCACCGCGTGGAACATACTCTTTTGGTGAATACGCAAAAGATGTGATTTTGCCATTCATTATCCACCTTACTTCAAAACATTCAAGAAAGAGTAGTCTAAGACATTATCTATGATATTTTCATAGGAAAAAGTCTAAAAGCAAAAATATGTAAAGCGAGGGGTTCTGGATCCAGGCGGAATGTTTTTGGCACCAGTAAGACTCAGAAAGGTTGTCAAGCTTCTTTCGAGTGGACGAAAAGAAGACAGAATTGTTTCATTTCCTTGCCAACAAAATTTGCTCAATTCAATCTGACAAAATGATTTTTGTTGCAAAAGGCGAAAACGTTATGACAAATTCTGATGATGACCATGATGATCGCAGTCAATGTAATCACGAGGAAGCAGACACAAGGATATTTGTTCATATCAAAAGTGGGGCTGAAAAGGGGTGTAAGTCTTCACTGATAATCAGCTCAGATACTGATGTAGTAGCTTTTGCGGTGTCTCTTTTCAAAACACTTCAAGTTAAAAAAATTTGGGTTGCCTTTGGAAAAGGAAAAGACCCGCGATGGCTTCCGATTCATGGAATTTAACATGCTCTTGGTTCTAAATCAGTAGCTTTGCCATTTTTATGCTTTCATTGGATGTGACACGGTTTACGGCTTTCATGGAAAGGAGAAGAAATCGGTTTGGCAGTCGTGGGAAATATTTAATGATATAACCGAGGTGTTTGAGCGATTTAGTAAGAAACCTGCATTGGTCATTGAAGCTGATATGGAGTTGATTAAGGCATTTGTTGTGGTTGTATACGACAGAACTACAACAACATTTGATATCAACGAATCCAGACTAGAATTGTGTGCACGCAAACAAAGACATTCTGACACAATACCACCCACTAGATCTGCACCGACTGACCATACGGAACGAGTGGTCATGTACGTGGACAAGCAGTCACCCATGAACAACATCTACCTAATCCTGGTGACTGGGGATGGGTCCAGAAGAACGCAGATGGGTTATGGTTTACTCATTTTACACAATTAGGAGCAATCGCTGCATCTTGCCAGGAGTTACACAAATGTGGCTACAAGAAAACTTGTTCTGATAGATGTAAGTGTTACAAACCTGGCCTGTACGACATTGTGTTCAGGTAGCTGTTAAACCGGAATACATCGAAAAAAACGGTAGATTATTACATTGATCAATCCTCCGGCATGTCTTACATGATTACCGATACATCAAATAGACATTTTTATCGCATATCATTACCACTATTATTTCACTTCAGTGTATGAACTTTTATGACCCTTACCGGAAGTGGTGATTTGTTTTTACAATTGCTGTCTGTTTGACATATTTTCATGTCATTTGATTGTATTTCAAATAGTTGTGATGACCTATTTCACGTTGAAAACAGTTAGGTTGTATTCTCCAATTTATTTATATTGTAGTCCTGTAGTGTTGAGTTGTCATCTTAATGTTATATTTCACATGGCTATAAAAGGGGAGGTTTGGCATGCCACAAAACCAGGTTCAACCCGCCATTTTTTTCTTTAAAATGTTCTGTACCAAGTCAGGAATATGGCCATTGTTATATTATAGTTCGTTTCTGTATGTGTTACATTTTACCGTTGCGTCGTTTGTTTTCTCTTATTTTTGAGTGTAAATTCACATTGCGATAAGACGTGTCACGGTACTTGTCTATCCCAAATTCATGTATTTGGTTTTGATGTTATATTTGTTATTCTCAAGGGGTTTTGTCTGTTGCTTGGTCCGTTTCTATGTGTGTTACATTGTAGTGTTGTGTCGTTGTTCTCCTCTTATATTTAATGCGTTTCCCTCAGTTTTAGTTTGTTACCCCGATTTTGTTTTTTGTCCATTGATTTATGAGTTTGAACATCGGTATACTACTGTTGTCTTTATTTTTCAATCTCCACTATTGACCAAAATTATGCAAATTTTCAATTCAAGATGGCCGCCGTGAAAAAAATCAAAAACATGTTGGCTACCCCTCTAATATGATAAAGTAAACCCTAAAGAACGTCTGTTCCAAATTCTTTGCTTGTATCACCATTTGCATGATTGTGTCAAATTTCGGTACCACTAGGTATCGTCAGGCATTGATATTTACAACTGAAATTGTCGTGATAATGTTCAGTAAAAAAATCAATCACTTCCACTTAACCTGTATTTAAATATTATCATCATTGTGTAATATTCTCAAAGTAATTAAATATATCTTCGATATGAGATTTTTTTGTTATAAAAAGAAGTTTTTCAACATGTCACATAAAAGATCATAAAACATTTTTTTAAAAAGTGAACAAGTTTGAAATATTTCTTTCCTTAGTTTCCAAATATCATTAGAGATGTTTTTTCTTCTTCAATTGACCTTTTTGGTGGATACACTAGATTAAACTGCTGTTAATAATCTATATGATGAATCACACGGATAGAAAACAAATGTGTTGTAATTAAAGTCTTATCAAGATAGTTTTATAATGTAAACACGAATGAGAAGTCGTGTAATGTATTACATATTTGAGAGGAGTTCACTCTCTGCCTCTACCCAATGCGCACTCTGCTTCAATTTTACAGTCCTATATCACAATCCAACCTTATGGTTTCATTGTGTAAATTGTTAAGTTTGAAAATATATACAAGTACCAGTGATCGTTAAGCAAATAAGAACCAGTCTTTCAAATGATTAGTGTATTGTAAGTAAATTTGTCCGAAAATCTGTTTTTATTGATTGATACCAGAGAGTACGTTAAGCAAGCCAACCTGCATCATTATCATGATACATAACATATTTGGTCCTCTGAAAAAACGATAGAACATAGGTTATCAGATAAAACATCTTTATTATTGGCCTTTGGTGTTATTTATTGTATCGAATTACACATAAGTTAAATGATTGAACATTATTTCTGAAGCAAGTTGTTTCTTTGTTTCTGTTTAATTACATTTATTTTCAGTTTTTTTGGTAATTGTATCTGACAATGTAATGCATCTTCCACATTACCAACTGTAATGAGCGATGAAACACAAATGGAATTGCTATACTTTACATTTATTTATTACAGGGAGCATCTTTCAATACAACCATAGCACTTCAATTGATGTTTTACTTGATTAAAGTATATATTATATCAGAACAATTTGCAAATGTTTTCTGACACTGGAATATGTACCGCTTATTAAACAGGACACTTTCAGATTGTTTGTATCTTTATTATTCTATGTTTTACATCAATGCATTCTACACCCCATAAATCGACAATGGTCAGTGTTGGTACAGCTTTTAGGAATGTAGATATAACTGACGTTTATATCTGTCTATATGACATTGTATATCATTGTGGTAAAATTTGATATGATCATTATTATTTTTCGATAAGTGCATCTAGTAATATATTTTTTTTTACGAATTTCGGATAATGTCTATATCATTTCAGGAAGATGACAGTTGTTTTTCACTTGATCCGTTGATTGATTGTGTTTGATATTTACTGCAATGGTCAGTCCATAATGCCAGCAACTAAAACAAAGTATATATAATGTTAGTTTAGGTAGCATACATAAAATAATTGTTGCTTGTTTGTCGTCCAGTGCAAATAGTTCAAACAATTAAGGACGAGAACAAAGTTAAAAGCAATACAATATGTAGTGTTGATTCGTGGTCTATTGGTTAAGACCGATGACTACAGTGCTGAAGGTGTCTGGTTCTGATCAGGGCTCGACAGGGTGAGAATTTTGATAATTAGAGGGCTGGTGTTCACCTCCTTCAAATATCACTGGTAACAAGACCTTTGTTTAAACTAGAATGAATACGGATTCCAAGGTTCAATTACAGCTGTAGAGGGTGATTCAAATAAAGGTGGATTCTTCTACATACAGGTAGAATGTCCGGGGTGAAGGTCGGGACATACGCAGATATTTGTGCCTTCAGCAACAGACATATCATATATTTTCTGATGGTATGATATTAAACTACTAACGGGAAAAATTGTGCTGGATTTTTATATGATGAATTCATAATCTTTCAATCAATTTCATTGAGGTCAGTAGCTGGAATATTAGTACCTGCTAGTAGTCCTTTGTTAATGCATGTATCATTGTCACTTCTCGAACTTCTTTTGAACTGAGTTTTACTGTGGGAATTGCTGTGTGTTTGATTGTTTTACATTGGCTACAGGTTAAAAAGTAAAACTACAAAAAAACTGAACTCCGAGGAAAATTCAAAACGGAAGGTCCCTAATCAAATGACAAAATCAAGTGATAAAACACATCCAACGAATAGACAGTTGTCATATTCCTGACTTGCAATTGGTACAGGCATTTTTAAATGTAGAAAATGGTGGATTGAACCTGGTTATACAGCGCTTAACCTCTCACTTGTATGACAGTCGCATCAAATTCTATTATATTTTCAACGATGCGTGAATTAAACAAATGTAATAGGTAAAATTGTCAAAATAGGGGTACAGCAGTCATCACTGTGTCACAATCTCATTTAAAACAAAAACAAACATATATTAAACAAAGAAGCACAAAAAGCATCTATCAAATTTACATTCATTGCTTTACATCAACTCTTGTGTAGAGTCACGTGTTTGACGTCCGAATGTAAACGTCACTCAGGTAGAAATATCTAAAGGGGATGTTGAGATATCAAAATACTTGTTTTACCCATTGCATTGTAGAGCCTGACGGTTGAATAGGCTTCTGTTATGTATCTCTTCCGTTTGAACTATTCATCTAGGCAATAATACAAATCGCGCTGAAATAAAACAATTGCTGTTATAAACATTAATTTATATTAATTACATAAATTTGATATGTTATCGATTGATTGAATCTGATGGCATGATTTAGGAAATAGATGAGTTCTTGATTAAAACTAATCAAAGATAGAAAAAAAATCTAAGCTGTAAAGTCTCGGGGGAAAGGGCTTACGGTTTACACAAGCAAGGGTCACATAAGTATAGAATTATATTAACTTGTATTGGCTTCACGTTCGGATGTGTTTGAAATAACTGTTATGTCTAGAAAACGTAAAAAAAAAAATTTGATACGCTATCTCTCTTAAAAGAGGGACGAAAAATACCAAAGGGACAGTCAAACTCATAAATCTTAAACAAACTGACAACGCCATGGCTAAAAATGAAAAAGACAAACAAACAACAGCACACATGACACAACATAGAAAACTAAAGAATGAACAACACGAACCCAACCAAAAAACTAGGGGTGATCTCATGTGCTCCGGAAGGGTAAGCAGATCCTGCTTCACATGTGGCACCCGTTGTGTTGTTTATGTGATAACAAATCCGGTAAATAGTCTCATTCGGTAGGTCACATTCATGAAAGGGAAGGGGATTGTAGTTACGACGTAAGGAAGATTCTATTATTTCAGTATTTTAGCGACATGTTGATATAATAATATAAAAAAGCACAATACTAAAAAAATGAAAAATATGGTTAATCCGAAGTAACATAACAAGAGAGTAGGTTTGATTAAATAAAACAAGCTTCGTGCCAGGTGCGGATCTATTATTACGAAAAAGGAACCCCTGGCAAGCCAGTATGAATTTGGTGAGAAACCTGTCAACCTGAAGCTCAATACGGGGAGCCGCTCCCTCCTTCGACTCCCCCCCCCCCCCCAACATCTTAATTTGCATCTGCGTTTTAATTCAAATGTTCAAACGTGAGGTGTATTTCTGATTATCTATTCTCAAACATTTTTTTAACATTTCAATTATTTTCTTTATGCTGAATTACTGATTGCATTTTAGTCGGTTGGTTTGTTTCGACATACAAAATAAATCTTCAAGTTAGTCTCTTTTTCCTTTTTTCTTTATACTTGTAGTGATCAACCCAACCGACTACAAATGCAATCAGTAATTCAGCTGTCAGGAGAAAATCTACATGTGAGAAGGGAAATAACCATGATCGAAATGTCTGTCCTAAGACTTGATAACTCGGAACCCTGTCTTAAGATTTTTCAATCGTTAGACAGAGAGTGTATTGAGCTTCACAAGCTGAAAGGTATGAGGTTAGTTGTACCAGCTCTTTCAAATTACACGACTCCGGAGTTTGATTGTGATCAAACTTAAAATTGAAAATAAACTGTGAACCTCAATGATAGAGTTTTTCCAAATGAACAGAAATAAACTATGGTATTATGTTTCAACACCACGATATACACACCTACTATAGTCCAGTTTCTAAAAATGGAAAATCAGAAATTATGCATGTAATAGTTAACTTCATTTATCCTTTAAAACATAGTACATGATCACCATAACAGCATTATCTTTGGTCAGCGTGCTTGCTAGCTGAACCGCGAAGTCATTAATAGTGTTAGGTATACTATCCTTTAAAAGAGTAGACAAATCCGCAATATAACGAAAGAAATTACCTGTATCTACACACTCAATGCATTTTGCTATAACATATCAGATGAGACCGTCTTAACGTGCTTTTGACTTTATCTGGATTAATTCTTTGAAAAAACATCACACAAGATGAATCAAATGATACCTATTTCTAAAATCAGTCAGTCCTACTTCATACTTCACCAGGATTTTCCTATTTGATGCTATAACAATGATGTATGATATTGTTGTAATATAAGACATATGTTTATATGTGTATATATGTATATCTATACGCAAAGGAATCGTGAGGTCTGCGTCCACAAGACAGCATTATCATAAATTAGCATCTATATCATAGTTTTTGCATATTTGTACCGAGCGGAAGTATATAGTAGCCATCAATTCTCATCCAGGCTAATAACCCAAATCAGTTCTATGTGACGCCAAGTGTTCGGGTTGATATGGGGTTATCAGTATGGATGTGTACGTAAAAGATAATACATGTCCTGTTCCATATTAGCCCTGGTATTATCGTTTGACCCTTCTCATCCCTCGATTAACGTCTCAGGCTTATATTGAAGCATCGGGATCCTACACGGGCCGATTTGGTAAAGAACATGTATTAATCTGTAATCTGTATGGATATCTCGTCAGACCTGGTCGTAATTTGTTGACTTTTATCGTAAACTTGATCGTAGTTTATTGACTTGTATGGGCGTTTTTCAATAAAAATGTATTTTCTTGTTCCAGCCACTTTAAAAAAAATGTGTTTGATCTTTGCAAGTAATTTTTTGTGCAGTCAGTACATTGAATTAGATTTAACATTTTTAAGCAAAGAAACAGTTATTTTTAGAGGGATTGATAAGATATTGACTCCTGAATGGTCCAAAACAACCAAAATGGCATGTCCCTAGACCGCCTGTTCAACATTCATACTCTAAAATATCGTAAAAAAATGAAGAAATAAATGTTATTTTTACTTTACATAAGTTCTTTAATCATTCAAAAGTATGTTCATAGCCAACATATTTTAATAAACAGCTTTCAATATAGGATTTTTAATTTCAGAAGGTGTGTCCCTCACAACATGTCAACTATGAAACGAAGTCATTAAAATTTGCCAATAAACAGTTTATAAAGTCAATGTAATTTTTGTTTGCAAGATATATACACATTAGGGTCTTACAAAAGAAGTGATGCTTATATAACGGCAATTAAATTGTTGGTAAGAAAAATTGAGCACATCAAATGGACCAGAGTGATACTGTATTTTTGTTTATGTCCACTACGAAACGGGTTAAATCTCCTTCAGTATCTGGTTTTAAAATTATGAAAAAAATATCAGTGTACAGCTTAATAAATGCTTTGATGAATACAATCAGTATTGTTACTATTGCAATATAGGGATTGTGGGGGAAAAAATAAAACATGCGAATATGTCCCCTACGAAACGGTCCCCTACGAAACAAGTATGGGAGAAAAACGTTTCGTAGCGGACACTACCACTACCATGCAGTCTTTTTTTTAATCTTTTTTCAATTATATTCGTGGTACACAAATAACAAGGGTTAGTTTCATGTAATTTTTATTATGTTTTTATTAACATGTAATAGGGTTGATGTCAACTACGAAACTTTTTGTCCACTACGAAACGCATCAAAATGTCCACTACGTAACCTTACGTGAAGTACTGTCTAATCTTTATTGATAAAAATGGTTTTTCCAATGCAGAAAAAAATGAGATTTTTCTAGTATTAAAAGTAAGCAAACGGAAACATTTAAAATTGCAAACAATATGTGTGTTTAGAAGAAGTTTCGTAGGGGACAAAAGTCCCCTACGAAACAGTAGACAAATTATGAAAATAATATCATTTTAAAGAATATTTAAGATTGCACTTTTTGTTTACAAACAGGTCTATAATAGAGGTATTCAAAATAACTCTTGAAATTAAATTTTAGACAAGTTGATTTTCCATTTTATTTTAGGTCTGAAAGTTACGCGTTTATTGAAAAACGCCCATTTATCATGTTAGACCCGGTCGTAGTATATTGACCTGCATCTCATATTAGGCCAGGTCGTATTTTTAAATTGACTTGTATGTCACGTTAGACCCGGTCGTAGTTTGTTGACTTGTGAACGAGAAAAAGGACAATATTACATTCTATCCAGTTCCGTACATCGTACAAAATTATATTTAAATACCCTTGTATTGTTTTGAAGGACATAAATATGCAATCAATTGTCGCGTATCAATGCTCATGATTTATATATAAAGTTAAACCACTAGGGTATTCCCTGACTTCAACTGAAAAATGGAGTTATTAGCTGTCCTTAGTTTGACATGTTTTATAAAATTTACAGGTAAGAATCGTAAATTTGAGTAATTACCTCAGGTAATTACGTACTAGTGCAAATAATTGTTTAACTTTAATTACTGTATTATTGAATTACTTGAACTTCCTTATACAAGACTGTCCCATCGCGTTTCTACCAGATATTATATACATGTACCAATGTAGGAAAAATTTATATTATATATTTAAATATACGCGATTTAAATTGGGATTTCTAAATATTTCTGCTATACTGTGTAGTACTTTTGAGGTTGTTAATGTGCATTATGTTGAAACTAGGAAAACAGAATTATTGTATTCATTATCTGTTTATACATTCCTGTTAATATTTAATTCTCTTCATTGATTATATTCATTATAGCATATCAGTTCATAATTTGAACTTGACAATAGCTATAATGAATAAAATCGATGACAATTATTTTTTCTTTACTTTGCTCTTTTCCCAAGACTATCATTTTTCAGTAAACAATGTTATATATTTATTCATTCGTAGTCCGATCGAGTACACATTAAAATTATAATAACTGTTCTAAAATCTTGAATTTAGATACGGATGTTAATGGAATTTTTAAAACCCTTTATATGAAATTAACTTTTACCCTAAGATTAAAGCTTAAAAAAATATTTATTGTACATTCGAGTGCGTTTAAAGTCTAACTAAATATTTTTTCTGTTTTTTTCGATAACATTTTTGATATCTCGGTTTCTCTTCATAACTGATGGACGTCAAGTTGGTTACCTATTCCCTATTCCCTATTCGTTACCTATTCCATATTCCCTATTCGTTCCCTATTCGTTACCTATTCCCTGTTCCCTATTCGTTACCTATTCGTTACCTATTCCCTATTCCCTATTCGTTACCTATTCGTTACCTATTCGTTACCTATTCCCTATTCCCTATTCGTTACCTATTCGTTACTTATTCGCTTTAAATACGTTTGTTGTACGTTGCACCTTTTAGAAAAGGATTTTCACGAGTGTTCATGTCTCTGGTGGTAACAATGTGTAATTAGAGATGAAATGACCCTATTAGCGTGCATGTACCAGTTCCAGCGCTCGGTTATTACCCTGTTACCTTTTCGTTTCCTATTCACTTATAATACGTTTGTTGTACGTTGCACCTTTTAGAAAAGGATTTTCAATTGTGTTAATGTATCTGGTGGTAACAATGTGTTCTTAGAGATGAAATGACCCTATTAGCGCATATATATCCGTTCCAGCGCTCGGTTAATACCCTGTTACCTATTCGTTACCTATTAGTTAACTATTCACTTATAATACGTTTGTTGTACGTTGCACCCTTTTGAAAGGGATTTTCAATTGTGTTCATGTCTCTGGTGGTAACAATGTGTTCTTAGAGATGAAATGACCCTATTAGCGCGCATGTACCCGTTCCAGCGCTCGGTTAATACCCTGTTACCTATTCGTTACCTATTCGTTACCTATTCATTTATAATACGTTTGTTGTACGTTGCACCTTTTAGAAAAGGATTTTCAATTGTGTTCATGTCTCTGGTGGTAACAATGTGTTCTTAGAGATGAAATGACCCTATTAGCGCATATATATCCGTTCCAGCGATCGGTTAATACCCTGTTACCTATTCGTTACCTATTCGTTACTTATTCGCTTTAAATACGTTTGTTGTACGTTGCACCTTTTAGAAAAGGATTTTCACGTGTGTTCATGTCTCTGGTGGTAACAATGTGTAATTAGAGATGAAATGACCCTATTAGCGTGCATGTACCCGTTCCAGCGCTCGGTTATTACCCTGTTACCTATTCGTTACCTATTCACTTATAACACGTTTGTTGTACGTTGCACCTTTTAGAAAAGGATTTTCACGTGTGTTCATGTCTCTGGTGGTAACAATGTGTAATTAGAGATGAAATGACCCTATGAGCGTGCATGTACCCGTTCCAGCGCTCGGTTATTACCCTGTTACCTATTCGTTACCTATTCACTTATAATACGTTTGTTGTATGTTGCACCTTTTAGAAAAGGATTTTCAATTGTGTCCGTGTCTCTGGTGGTAACAATGTGTTCTCAGAGATGAAATGACCCTATTAGCGCATATGTACCCGTTCCAGCGCTCGGTTAATACCCTGTTACCTATTCGTTACCTATTCGTTACCTATTCATTTATAATACGTTTGTTGTATGTTGCACCTTTTAGAAAAGGATTTTCAATTGTGTTCATGTTTCTGGTGGTAACAATGTGTTCTTAGAGATGAAATGACCCTATTAGCGCATATATATCCGTTCCAGCGCTCGGTTAATACCCTGTTAGCTATTCGTTACCTATTCGTTACTTATTCTCTTTATATACGTTTGTTGTACGTTGCACTTTTTAGAAAAGGATTTTTACTTGTGTCCATGTCTCTGGTGGTAACAATGTGTAATTAGAGATGAAATGACCCTATTAGCGTGCATGTACCCGTTCCAGCGCTCGGTTAATACCCTGTTACCTATTCGTTACCTATTCACTTATAATACGTTTGTTGTACGTTGCACCTTTTAGAAAAGGATTTTCAATTGTGTCCATGTCTCTGGTGGTAACAATGTGTTCAAAGAGATGAAATTACCCTATTAGCGCGCATGTACCCGTTCCAGCGCTCGGTTAATACCCTGTGACCTATTCGTTACCTATTCGTTACCTATTCACTTATAATACGTTTGTTGTACGTTGCACCTTTTAGAAAAGGATTTTCACTTGTGTTCATGTCTCTGGTGGTAACAATGTGTAATTAGAGATGAAATGACCCTATTAGCGTGCATGTACCCGTTCCAGCGCTCGGTTAATACCCTGTTACCTATTCGTTACTTATTCGCTTTTAATACGTTTGTTGTACGTTGCACCTTTAAGAAACGGATTTTCAATTGTGTTCATATCTCTTGTGGTAATAATGTGTTCTTATAGATGAAATACCCCTATTAGCGCATATTACCCGTTCCAGCGCTCGGATAATACCCGGTTACTTATTCGTTCCTTATTCGCTTTTAATGCGCACTGTATACGTTGCACCTTGAAATAAATCGTTTTTTAATTGTGTTCATCTCTCTGGTGGAAACAATGTGTAATAAGAGATGAAATGACCCTATTAGCGTGCATGTACCCGTTCCAGCGCTCGGTTAATACCCTGTTACCTATTCGTTACCTATTCGTTACTTATTCGCTTTTAATGCGCAGGGGATACGTTGCACCTTGAAATAAATTGTTTTTACTTGTGTTCATGTCTCTGGTGGTAACAATGTGTTCTTAGAGATGAAATGACCCTATTAGCGCCCATGTACCCGTTCCAGCGCTCGGTTAATACCCTGTTACCTATTCGTTACCTTTTCGTTACTTATTCGCTTATAATACGTTTGTTGTACGTTGCACCTTTTAGAAAAAGATTTTCATTTGTGTTCATGTCTCTGGTGGTAACAATGTGTTCTTAGAGATGAAATAACCCTTTTAGCGCGTATATACCCGTTTCAGCGCTCGGCTAATACCTTGTTACCTATTTGTTACTTCTTATTTCAAGGTGCAACGCATAGCACGCGTATTTAAAGCGAATAAGAAACGAATAAGTAACAGGGTATCAGTCGAGCGCTGAAACAAGTACATATGTTCGATTAAGGTTATTCCACCTCTAAGAACCGACAGTTACCACCAGAGACACAAAAATATTTCTTTTTAGAGTGCAACGCATTACACAAGTTTTAAAAGCGAATAAGGAACGAATAAGTAACAGGTTATCACTGAGCGGTGAAATGGGTACATATGCCTAATAGGGTTTTTTCAACTCAGATCAGAGAACACATAATTACCACCAGAGACGTGATAGCAATCGAACGAATAAGTAACAGGGTATCAGTCGAGCGCTGAAACGGGAACATATGTTCTATTAGGGCTATTTCACCTCTAAAAACCGACAGTTACCACCAAAGACACAAACATATTTCTTTTTTTAAAGTGCAACGCATAACACACGTTTTATTTTTTTAATTTAAACATATTTATTTATAGTGGATTTGAAAACAAGTTTTGCAACTTATATTTACCCCTTTCCACTTTTCGGGTGCGAGTGCTGCCTTGTAGCGGCATCAGCCTACTCTTTTTCGAAATCTACAAGGGTGTCTTCAACGTGCAAGAGATATGGCTCTCTCTTAACACGGGTCAGCAATTTATCGTCCCCTTCCGACGGACTATCATCGTTTCCTGAAGACCATAGTCGCAAGTGGTGTCAAGGGAGAGCCGAAAATTGAGTTCCTGAAATTTTCATCCCGAACGGGAATCGAACCAGGAACCATTGTGTTAGTAGTCCGATGCACTAACCGCTACAACACGTTTTATAAGCGAATAAGAAACGAATAAGTAACAGGGTATCAGTGTTGCGCTGAAACGGGTACATATGCGCTAATAGGTTTTTTTCACTTCAGAGAACACACAATTACCGCCAGAGACATGAAAGCAATAGATAATCGATTTATTCCAAGGTGCAACGTATACCACGCATATTAAAAGCGAATAAGGAACGAATAAGTAACAGGGTATCAGTCGAGCGCTGAAACGGGTACATATGTTTTATTAGGGTTATTTCACCTCTAAGAACCGACAGTTACCACCAGAGACACACAAATATTTCTTTTTTAAAGTGCAACGCATAACACACGTTTTAAAAGCGAATAAGGAACGAATAAGTAACAGGGTATCAGTGTAGCGGTGAAATGGGTACGTATGTGCTAATAGGTTTTTTCAACTCAGAGAACACATAATTACCACCAGAGACATAAAAGCAATCGATAATCGTTTTATTTCAAGGTGCAACGTATACCACGCGTATTGAAAGCGATTAAGGAACGAATAATTTACAGGGTATAAACCGAGCGCTGGAACGGGTACATACACACTAATAGGGTTATTTCATCTCCAAGAACAAGAGACAAGAACACAATTGAAAATCATTTTCTAAAATGTTCATTTTTATACAAGCGATAAAAGGTGATTTCACCTCTTCGAACCAAGAACCAGATCGTCAAACATACGAATATAAAACATTTAAAAGGTAGAACGTATAAAAATCAAATAATAAACAAATAAGTATCTAACAAAAGCAACAGGATCGGTTGAGCACAAACACATATAAATAGGTCATAAGAAGGTCATTTTACCTCAACAAATTTAGATCTATAACAAGAATGTGTCCTCAGTACACGAATGCCCCACTCGCACTATTATTTTCTATGTTCAGTGGACCGTGATTTTGGTGTAAAATCTCTAATTTGGCATTAAAATTAGAAAGATCATATCATAGGGAACATGTGTACCAAGTTTGAAGTTGATTGGACTTCAACTTCATCAAAAACTACCTCGACCAAAAACTTTAACCTGAAGCGGGACAGACGGACGGACGGACGGACGGACGAACGAACGGACGCACAGACCAGAAAACATAATGCCCCTCTACTATCGTAGGTGGGGCATAACAAGAGATAAGAATATAAACAAGAGTGCACACGCTGAAATGTCTCGCCTTCTTTACTAATCATTGATATTATGTTGATAGTCTTAAGTATAAAGCTTTATAACAACTGTCACATAACTTAACATTAACCAAGATAACAAAAACCAAATTGAATGAACCATGAAAATGAGGTCAAGGTCAGATATAACATGCCAGACAGACATGTTCAGCTAACAATGCTTTCATACAACAAATATAGTTGACCTCTTTCTTATAGTTTAAGAAAAATAGACCAAACACAAAAACTTAACACTGAGCAATGAACCGTGAAAATGAGGTCGAGGTCAAATAAACCTGCGCGACTGACATACAGATCATATAATATTTCCATACACCAAATATAGTTGACTTATAGCATATAGTATTAGATAAAAAGACCAAAACTCAAAAACTTAACTTTGACCACTCAACCATGAATATGAGGTCAAGGTCAGATGACATCTGCACGCTAGGCATGTACACCTTACAATCATTCCATACAACAAATATAGTAGATCTATTATTTAAAGTATGAGAAAAAGAGACCAAAACACAAAAACTTAACTATAACCACTGAACCATGAAAATAAGGTCAAGGTCAGATGACACCTGCCAGCTGTTGGACATGGACACCTTACAGTCCTTCCATACACCGAATATACTTGCCCTATTGCTTATAATATCTGAGATATGGACTTGACCACCAAAACCTAACCTTGTTCACTGATCCATGAAATGAGGTCGAGGTTAAGTGAAAACTGTCTGACGGGCATGAGGACCTTACAAGGTACGCACAAACCAAATATAATTATCCTATTACTTAAAATAGGACAGAATTCAACATTACAAAAAATCTTAACTTTATTTTCAAGTGGTCACTGAACCATGAAAATGAGGTCAAGGACATTTGACATGTGACTGACAGAAACTTCGTAACATGATGCATCCATATACAAAGTATGAAGCATCCAGTTCTTCCACCTTCTAAAATATAAAGTTTTTAAAAAGTTAGCTAACACCGCCGCCGCCGGATCACTATCCCTATTTCGAGCTTTCTGCAACAAAAGTTGCAGGCTCGACAAAAATTAAAAAGGGTGAGGATATCAAAAATTGAATAAGTAACGAATAAGGAATAAGTAACGAATAGGTAACGAATAGATAACGAATAGGGAATAGAGAATAAATAACGAATAGGTAAAGCATAGGGAATAGGGAATAAGTAACGAATAGGTAACAAATAGGGAATAGGGAATAAGTTACGAATAGGTAATGCATAGGGAATAGGAAATAAGTAACGAATAGGTAACAAATAAGTAACAGGGTATTAACCGAGCGCTGGAACGGGTAGATGCACGCTAATAGGGTCATTTTATCTCTAAACACTTTGTTACCACCAGAGACATAAACACAATTGAAAATCGTTTTCTAAAAGGTGCAACGTACAACAAACGTATTATATCAGCGAATAAGTAACGAATAAGTAACAGGGTAATAACCGAGCGCTGGAACGGGTACATACGCGCTAATAGGGTCATTTCATCTCTAAGAACACATTGTTACCACCAGAGACATGGACACAATTGAAAATCCTTTTCTAAAAGTTGCAACTTATAACAAACGTATTATAGCTGAATAAGTAACAGGGTATTAACTGAGCGCTGGAACGGGTACATACGCGCTAATAGGGTCATTTCATCTCTAAGAACACATTGTTGCCACCAGTGACATGAACACAATTGAAAATCCTTTTCTGAAAGGTGAAACGTACAACAAACGTATTATAAGTGAATAGGCAACGAATAGGTAACGAATAGGTAACGAATAGGTAACAGGGTATTAACCGAGCGCTGGAACGGGTACATGCACGCTAATAGGGTCATTTCATCTCTAATTACACATTGTTACCACCAGAGACATGAACACAAGTAAAAATCCTTTTGTAAAAAGTGCAACGTACAACAAACGTATATAAAGCGAATACGTAACGAATAGGTAACGAATAGGTAACAGGGTATTAACCGAGCGCTGGAACGGATATATATGCGCTAATAGGGTCATTTCATCTCTAATTACACATTGTTACCACCAGAGACATTAACACAATTGAAAATCCTTTTCTAAAAGGTGCAACGTACAACAAACGTATTATAAGTGAATAGGTAACGAATAGGTAACGAATAGGTAACAGGGTATTAACCGAGCGCTGGAACGGGTACATATGCGCTAATAGGGTCATTTCATCTCTAAGAACACATTGTTACCACCAGAGACATGGACACAATTGAAAATCCTTTTCTAAAAGGTGCAACGTACAACAAACGTATTATAAGTGAATAGGTAACGAATAGGTAACAGAGTAATAACCGAGCGCTGGAACGGGTACATGCACGCTAATAGGGTCATTTCATCCCTTATTACACATTGTTACCACCAGAGACATGAACACACGTGAAAATTCTTTTCTAAAAGGTGCAACGTACAACAAACGTATTATAAGTGAATAGGTAACGAATAGGTAACAGGGTAATAACCGAGCGCTGGAACGGGTACATGCACGCTAATAGGGTCATTTCATCTCTAATTACACATTGTTACCACCAGAGACATGAACACACGTGAAAATCCTTTTCTAAAAGGTGCAACGTACAACAAACGTATTTAAAGCGAATAAGTAACGAATAGGTAACGAATAGGTAACAGGTTATTAACCGAGCGCTGGAACGAGTACATGCGCTCTAATAGGGTCATTTCGTCTCTAAGAACACATTGTTACCACCAGAGACATGAACACAAGTGAAAATCCTTTTCTAAAAGGTGCAACGTACAACAAATGTATTATAAGTGAATAGGTAACGAATAGGTAACGAAAAGGTAACAGGGTATTAACCGAGCGCTGGAACGGGTACATGCGCGCTTATAGGGTCATTTCATCTCTAAGAACACATTGTTACCACCAGAGACACGGACACAATTGAAAATCCTTTTCTAAAAGGTGCAACGTACAACAAACGTATTATAAGTGAATAGGCAACGAATAGGTAACGAATAGGTAACAGGGTATTAACCGAGTGCTGGAACGGGTACATGCACGCTAATAGGGTCATTTCATCTCTAATTACACATTGTTACCACCAGAGACATGAACACAAGTGAAAAACCTTTTTTAAAAGTTCCAACGTACAACAAACGTATTTAAAGCGAATAAGTAACGAATAGGTAACAGGGTATTAACCGAGCGCTGGAACGGGTACATATGCGCTAATAGAGTCATTTCATCTCTAAGAACACATTGTTACCACCAGAGACATGAACACAATTGAAAATCCTTTTCTAAAAGGTGCAACGTACAACAAATGTATTATAAGTGAATAAGTAACGAATAGGTAACGAATAGGTAACAGGGTATTAACCGAGCGCTGGAACGGGTACATGCACGCTAATAGGGTCATTTCATCTCTAATTACACATTGTTACCACCAGAGACATGAACACAAGTGAAAATCTTTTTCTAAAAGGTGCAACGTACAACAAACGTATTTAAAGCGAATAAGTAACGAACATTTAACAGGGTATTATCCGAGCGCTGGAACAGGTACATATGCGCTTATAGAGTTATATCACCTCTAAGAACCCAAATCTACCACCAGAGACAACAAAACAATTGAAAATCATGTTTTAAAAGGTGCAACGTATGATACACGTATTATAAGCGAATTATAAGCGAGTGATGGAACGAATTAAACAAGGTTAGAGCATGCTCCGAAACGATGTACACCCTGCTAACATGTTTAACCCCACCACATTATGTTAGTATGTGCCTGTCCCTAGACAAGAGCCTGAAATTAAGTAGTTATCGTTTGTTTTTGTGTTACATATTTGTTTTCCGTTTATTTTTTTGTATATGAAATACGGCCGTTAGTTTTGTTGTTTGAATTGTTTGAAATTGTCATATCTGGGCCTTTTATAGGTGACTACACGGTTTGGGCTATGCTCATTGTTGAAGACCGTACATTGACCCATAGTTGATAGTTTCTGTGTCATTTTGGTCTATTTTGGGTTGTTGTCTCATTGGCAATCATACCACATCTTTTTTTTTATGCAAGCGCTAACACGGTGATTTCATCCCTTCGAACCAAGATCCATCTTCAAACATACGGACATAAAGCAGTTAAAAGGTAGAACGTATAAAAATCAAATAAGGAACAAATGAGTATCGAACATAAAGTAAAAGGATTGGTTGAGCACAAACACATATAAATAGGTCATAAAAATATCATTTTACCTAAACAAATTTAGAACTATTACCAGATATAAGAGTATAAACAACAAGAAGTAATTGTAACAGGATGCTGTTACGAAGTCTCCCAAACAAAGCTCCCATAACTCGCAATTCATATGGTCCCATGTTCATTTGATTTGATTTTTTATCCCATACAAGAATATATATGGCTTACTGGTGGGGATCTCCACCATTTACAAGTATTCAAACAGGAGGGGGTGGTGGTGACCCCCAGGGACTTTACCTACATTTCATTTTATTTGTTTTATTGTCCCCTACAAGAATATATATGGTTTAGGGGTGGGGATGTTGACCGTTTACAAGTTTTCAAACAAGAGGGGGTGGGATGACCCCCTCAGGACTTCCCTTTTATCTCATTTTATTTGTTTTATTGTCCCCTACATGAACATATATGGTTTAGGGTTGGGGATCTGGACCGTTTACAAGATAATAGTACATTCTCAAATTGAACAGGGTGGGGGTGACCCCCAGGAACTTTTATTTAATTTCATTTGATTAGTTTTATTGTCCCATACAAGAATATGGTTTAGGGGTGGGGATCTGGACCGTTTACAAGTTAAAAGCATATTCTCGAATTGAAGGGGGTAGGGATGACCCCCCCCCCCCCGGGACTCCCCTATATTTCATGTGATTTGTTTTATTGTCCTTTAATCATTTCTGAAGACTGCATGATTTTTGATTTTAAACATATTTTATTCATTAAGATATGAAAAGGATTGAGCAACAGGCACAGCCTATAAAAGCTCTCTCCATATTACATGTACAAGGTATAATTCAATCACAACAACTGTATTTAAAATAATGCAATATAGTGGAACATGCATGCTACTTGTGAGCACACACGAGCAAATATATGTTAACAGTGTTACTTACTAAATGCAAAATATATTTAAATATATAGGCAATTAATCATCAGTTATTTAAAGTACCTTGAAACATGCAAATATCCTTTATAAGTCATTAGAAATATATATATGGCTTGAAAGAGACACTAAGCTTGCTTAGTGGAATAAATGAATTAATGTTGGAGTGTAGAAAAAAAATAAAAAAAAAATAGATGAAACAAAAATTAAAGTAAGTTTCAAACAAAACGTTGAGTGTCACTGATATATTTCTGAACAGATTTAAAAATAGCAATATTCATATCATATGAAAATAATCTGTTTCCAAAAAGTAGTAATTCAATATTTATGTCAACATTATCAACAATGGAGTAAATGGAATCAAGAAGGATCTGTCTTACATCATTATACTTAGGGCAAATAAAAAAGAAATGTTGGTTATCCTCAACAGGATGGTTACAGTTTGTGCAAAAAGTGTTCTCGGATAAGAACTGATTAAACAAATGAGATTTAAGGTTGCTAGCATTATTTCTGAGTTGACAATGACTTATATTTAGTTTCCTTATCCCATAGTTGAAGGGTTTAAATATATCATCAGTCCTATAAAACTTATCTAGTCCACTTCTAAATATACCCAAACTTGGTGATTTTTGTAAACTCAAAGGAAGACTATTCCAAAGTCTTATAGTGGAAGGAATGAAACTATTAAAATAAGAGCTAGTTCTAGCAAGAGGCGGTGAAAAGTGTTATTTTCATTCCTCAAAGTATAAGGGGTTTGTCTGGGAAGATATGGCTGAACTAACTCATATAAGTATGAAGGTGTCATCCCATTTAATATTTTGTAGAATAGTATAAGCTTATGTTTATTACGTCTATTCTCCAGAGTTTCTAAACCTAATTCAATATAAAGTTTTTGTCTGGAGGAATTTCGTCGTAATCCTGTAATAATTCTAGCAGCTTCTATCTGAATATTTTCAAGAAGCTCAGTCTCATGCTGGGAGCAATTGCCCCAAATAACATCACCATATTCTAATATAGGTCTAATAAAAGCATAATAAATACGTATAAGTGAACTCCTATCTAATAAGTGTTTAACTTGACGAAGCACAGAAAGACGAGAGCATGCTTTTTTATAAATAATATCAATATGCGTGTGCCATGAAGCTGATGACTGAAATGTTATCCCAAGATGACAGTGAATATTTATTTTCTCAACCTCTTCACCATTTATCCCAAAAAATATAGGTGGATGCTCCCTTTCCCTTCTAGTAAATACAATAGTTTTAGTTTTCTTAGAATTAAATTGAACAGCCCATGATTTTGCCCAATTTGAGATAACATCCAAGTCATCAGTCAAAGAAGCAGCCGCTACAGCATGATCATCATCTACTATGACAAATAAAGAGGTGTCATCTGCAAAAAGTCTAATATCATTAGCAATGTCATTTACTATATCATTTATATAAATAAGAAACAGAAAGGGTCCCAAAACTGATCCCTGGGGGACACCTGCATGTATACTTCTTAGAGTTGACGAAAAGCCTTCTGAAACTACCTTTTGTTGACGATCCGAAAGATAACTTTCTATCCAAGATAAGAGCTGGTCATTTAAGCCAGATTGTTTAAGTTTAAATAAAAGTCCTTTATGCCAAACTTTATCGAAAGCTCTAGATACATCACAAAATACAAACCTTACATCCCTACCACTATCCATATTACTAATAATTTTATGATATATTTCAATTAACTGATTAACAGTAGAATCACCTGGTTGGAATCCAGATTGAAACTTTGACAAAAGGTTATTACTCCTCATATAATTATACAAATGTTTAAATAAAACTTTTTCCATAATCTTACAAACAATACTAGTAACAGATATTGGACGATAGTTTAGAGCTGAATGTGGGCTACCTTTCCCTTTAAAAATAGGATTAACATGTGCAATTTTCCATAACAGTGGAACCTGTTTAACTGATAGAGACATATTAAATAACTTAGTTAATGGTTTAGAAATAGAGCTAGCAACCTCTTTTAAAATTCTAGGACTGATACTATCAGGTCCAGCTGGTTTATTAACATTCAAAATTTTTAACTGGTCTAAAATTTCTTTCTCAGTGATGACAAATTTGTTTAAATGACATGGAGGAGGCTCATTATTATCAGGAATTTCTGGTTCTATATCAATATTAGCTATATCAGCAAAATGATTGTTCAGGATCTCTGATTTGTCCAATGGATGAATAAAAATTTGGCCATCATGTTCCAAAAAAGGGGGGGAATCTCTGTTTTTAGTAAAATTTGAAACAGACTTGGCAATGCGCCACCATTTACCAGGAGGAATATTTTTGTCAATAAGTTGTGATGTCAGTTTGCACTTATAATCATCCTTTGCCTTTCTAACTAAACTGATAATTTCATTACGAATTTCTCTAAATTTTTTCCAGTGATCTGGATTATTTGAAGTTTTCGCTTTGTGGTGAATTCTATTACGATGTCTTATCTTGTTTCTAATCAAGTTGTTCATAAATGGTTTATCATTTGGTCTAACTGTAATAGTTTTAGTAGGTATGTATCTATTGACAGTACTTGTCGAATGTTTTGACAAAGTTCATATAAACATCATTTATATTATTTGAATTAAAAACAACATCATCCCAGTCAGTATCATTCAACTGAAGACTGCATGTATCTATCACTTACAGTTTTCAAGTTATATTCATTTGAAAATTTTAGAAAATAAAATCCCATAGGGTTCTATAGTAAACCCCTCCATTCTTTCTGTCCCCCAAAATACCCCTTAATAGACACCAATGCACAAATGAACGATTGATGGCTCACCTAGACATATTAGTCTAACATTTTATGAAACCCTAAGTAAATCTGACAAGTAGTTTTGGAGAAATGCTGCGGACAAGTTCATTTTTAAAGTGGCGGAAGAAGAAGAGGAAGAAGAGGAAGAAGAGGAAGAAGAAGAATAATAAAAAATAACTAGATTTGCGATTGCAAGCAATAGCGGATGGCACCCTTCCCACATTGCCTCTAAACTGCAGCCATTTTGAAAAGTTAAACAGTTAATGCACACAAAGACATACGAATGTATTTCTGTGTAAATTTTCACCAAATTTGGACCATTTTTCAATTTTTCACATTTTTGCAGTTTCCATGGCAACAGCGGCCATTTTGGAAATTCTGAAGTCCAAAGTCTTATCTCCAATTGTAAGTTACCATCTATAATCAGTTTCATTTAGTTTAGACCATTTTGAGATTTTTGGATATTTTAGCTGTTTCCATGGTAACGGTGTCCATTTCGAAAATTCCAACAACAGTTGCAACATTGACTTATTCTATGTTACATATTCATGATGTTTCTTTGAGTTTGGTCTGATATTCCTTAAGAAAATGCTGCTTTGATGTTTTTCCCATAGGCTCAATGTTAAACTTTTCTCCAGTTTCCATGGCAATGGCAGCCATTTTGCAGAAGCTATGTGCTGTTGGTACCTCAGGGCACTACTGCCAACATTGCCATAAAGTTTCATCCAGCTAGGTCTTATAATGAAAGATTTAGAATTTGCATTTTTTTTTTCACATTTTATCAGTTTCCATGGCAACGGCAGCCATCTTGATGATGCCATACCCCGATTGCACAATTTCATAAAGTGGTCCTCATTATGGTATAGTTCCATCAATATTGTTCAAGCCAATTCTGAGAAATAGCATGGACAAAAAAGTGAGGAAGAATAAATATAAGAAAAAAAGAAACGAACAATAACAATATGTCACCCCAACTCCGTTGAGGGTGCCATAATAAGAACTGAGCAAAAACAATAAGTCTCCAAACTTTGTTTGGAATACTTAATTAAAAAGGGGGAAGGATATTAAAAATCGAATAAGTAACGAATAAGGAATAGGGAATAAGTAACGAATAGGGAATAGGGGATAGGTAACGAATAGGGAATAGGTAACGAATAGGTAACGAATAGGGAATAGGTAACGAATAGTTAACGAATAGGGAATAGGGAATAGGTAACGAATAGGGAATAGGGAATAGGGAATAGGTAACGAATAGGTAACGAATAGGGAATAGGGAATAGGTAACGAATAGGGAATAGGGAATAGGTAACCAACTTGACGTCCATTCATAACTGCTTACTACTGAAGGATAAGCAAGCAAATCATTTATGAATGCATGAAAATTTGTTATCAAAAGACAGACAGAATCACAGATATTTACCCTAACAACCTGTACTGTGCGTATACAAATGCAGGCAAGATGACACAGAAGAAACATTGATAATTGTAATAAAGACTGGAGATTTGTGTGGGATTCTTAATTGATACTGAATAGTTTGAAATAAGTCAACCGTTGGCGGGAATCACAGCGTAATATCCGATTTATAGCCGGGTTCCAAGGATGACGGATAGTGTTTGCCTTCCTGATTCTTGGGTCAACTCTTTGTCACAAGTCATCAAACAAAGCTGCATGGTTTGATTTTCACATACTAATAGAGGAAGAAGGAATGCTCGTCTTAGTTCAATTATTAGCTTCTCCTAGTATCCAAAATGTAACCTGTTCCTTACATTATTAAGTCATAGCCTAACCCAGACAGCATTATGTCACCTCATATTCCTGTTCTTTTTCCTGCTCAGCAAGGCCACCTGAATATGAAGGATGCCTTGTTTATTTTCAATAGATTTACAGCTTGCTAGTACATTTTACACGTGCTTCTTCTTCACCATCAATATGAAAATGAATGCGGAGGCCAACAAACTACTCAAAATTAACGTCAGCCAATCATGACAAAGTCGTGGTAATAACGTAGCCGCGTACTTCTGGTGTAATGCGATTTTCTAGCATATACGGACACAGGCATATGATATCGTACCAATATCTGGTTTTCAGTTATGAGCGAAAGACGTAAAGAGCGTAGTACAGACGCAAGAGGACGGCTTGGTAATGTAAAAGATACACCTACAAATGCTATTTAGTGCGTAGAAGAAGTGTAGCATTGTCGTGTTATCCTTCACACTGATGACAGTTTTCCATTTTTTTTTTTTACGAACCCACTACGACTGTTCAGATCGTAGAGATCGTAGAGAGCGTAGTAAACTTTTCATCCTGTTTGAAGGGGCATTAGCGTCATAATGATGAGCGTTTTAACTAACGCACTTTAGCGTAACCGTTAAGGTTTTGAGTACCATCGCGGGCCAGTCCTACATGTGTATTTATGTGATTTTTTCCCCTCTCAAATAAGTCAGATATTTAATGAGTCTGATTAAAGGAAAGTCTTCAAGATGGCATTATTGTCTTTTCAGAACCACAGCATTTGCCATTTGATGACATCGATAGTCTTACTTTCTAATTGGGGTGATACTTTTGGTCTGCGCATGTTTCTCATAAAACTCCATTCACTTGAAATTTTGAGTTCAGACTTAGAATCGCTATTTTAACTAATAATTTGATATTGTACTTTTGAATAAAGTTTGTAGGACACTTCCGACGTGATTCACATTAAGAAAAATCTTACCATCAAGAAGCTATCAAGTGACCTCACTTGTGCATTATATGCTTATTTTGACACATCTGTTTCTGTGTGTGTTACATTTTAACGTTGTGTTTCCGTTGTGTCGTTTGTTTTCTTTTATTTTTGAGTGTGAATTCACATTACAATAAGACGTGTCACGGTACTTATCTATCCCTAATTCATGTATTTGGTTTTGATGTTATATTTGTTATTCTCAAAGGATTTTGTCTAATGCTTAGTCCGTTTCTGTGTGTGTGTGTGTGTGTGTGTGTGTGTGTGTGTGTGTGTGTGTATTACATTTTAATGTTGTGTCGTTGTTCTCTTATATTTAATGCGTTTCCCTCAGTTTTAGTTTGTTACCCCGATTTTGTTTTTTGTCCATGGATTTATGAGTTTTGAACAGCGGTATACTACTGTTGCCTTTATTTACATCTTGTGGTGGTTTTTTTTCAGAATCAATTCATAAAGACAATTGTATTTTCCAACAATCATGGTGGAAACTTAACCAATGGATTACAAATGATGGAAAAACAGAAAATTCACTTTACATAACAAATTCAACTATAGGAAATTTCCAGATTTCTAGTATAACATCTGAAACGTTTCACTGTTACAGTAAAACACATGACATTTACTTGTTAAGGTAAGTAGTCTAAATTTTAAATTAACAACTAAATAAATAGTTATTTTAAGAATAAGAAAAAAAGACTGTAATTCAGTCATTCTTCCTTAAAACTTTGTTTATACCAGGGAAACTTTGGACAATAAACAACCCTGTCCAAGAGTCCAAGATGATCTTCATTCTAAGTAAATTGCCAAACAAGACTTTGTTAAGAACAATTCCCTTTGCTTATAAAGTAATGTTTATATAAAGACCCGAAGCCAGTCAGTCAACTGGATGACTATAGATATGTGAAGTGGTGTTTCATGGGTACCCTGTTATAAAGAGTCTGCATAAAAATGGGATTCGAGTTATCTGCAAAATATTAATGTACTAAATATGCCTTAATTAAGTTTCCCCGTTCTAATTCAGAAAAAAAGTTTGTTTAAAAATGAGAATAACGTATCTACAATATTCAGGAGTTTAACAACTTCCAACAAATTATCATAATGAATATTAATTATTATATCGGAGTATCCACAAATGCGTCTAACAACATATGCAATGAATATATACAGACAAGTAAAAATATTCATAAAACATTTTCAGACTTAAAATTGGTACATTGTGAAATAAGAAAGACATCATCTTTGCATAAGAAAATAAAACATTTTGTACAGCATAAAAATATGAACTAAACTAAAAGTAACGTAAAAAAAATAACATTTAAAGTTTAGGTTCCAAAACCAATTTTCTTTTAGAGTACATTTCACTGAACATCTTTTTACTTAAACTGTCCAAAGTTTTACTAATGTAGGGATCAACCTGATAATAGCAATCACCAACCAGTATTTCTATTTTATCGTAGGACGATAACTCTGTAAATCAGAGGCCCGGGAAAGTAAAACTTAGATAATGATTAATTCGTCATAAAGAAAGTTTTGTAGGAGTACAGATGAAGAGGTTGTTCAGTTTTTTTAAATGATCATATTTGCGGACTTGAAATATCAATGTGGTATGATAAAATTCTTGGTGTGCCCTAATCACAAAAGACAAACAGAAAAGCCTGCAACATTTGTCTATTCCAAGTCTTTCATTCGTGTATTGTACCGGATAATCGCGAAAGAATAAGTGACGGTAGTTCAGTGTTGCGATAGCATCTTTACAATTTAATGATCTGTTGGTTAACTTCTTGCGATAAGTCTGTTTGTCCCTTACCAACTGATAATTTTATTTTTATTTTTTGGGGGAATGGGGGGGGGGGGGGGTCTTTAACAAATCAGAAAGCACTAAATTTGGAAAATAGTTCGTATAAAATGCACTCGATGTCAAAAGATTCATTGAATGCATCTGGAAATTAACCAAAATGATTGTTTTAATTACAGGAGTACAAGTTCTGATGGTTTGCCGGAGTATGTATGTATGATGATAAAAGAAGTCCGAGAGGATTTATACTGTCTTTATTTAATTAAAGGTAACAATAATATATGGAAGGTAACATATCAAACTGAATGCAAACGATACTAAATTGTTTCCATGAGACATTACATTTTAATGGATGAAACAAACTAACATTATTCCATCTGATAGGGCAATTTACGCTACAATCTTTATTTGTCATATCTAGAATGTTAAGTTATATATGCCATTGGCATTGATATTTTACAAAGATGCACAAAATGTCAGTGTAGAAACGGACAACTGTATAATAATGATACAATCGCAATTAAAAGGATCCTTGTCTTTTATCTGAAATAATTCCATTCCTTACTGTATCTGTGCTATAGTTTAGAATAGACATTCAAGAAAATTTCTGGACAACACAATCTAACTGAACTTGTAGGATGCAGTTTTGAAGTACATGGAAATTTATTAAGACTATTTTTCAGTGCTAATACATCAGTATTTGTTCCACATATAGTATGAACATTCACTTATTTTTGAACCTCCTACTCGTCCATACAAACATGATCTTAACTGTTTGTGTAACTATGGTCTCATTATGTGTATGGTCTTAATTTCGACCAGTTTGTCCTTTTATTTGATATCAGGAAGATAAAGATCAATTTTATCTATTTTTTGGTGATTTATATCCAAGGCATGTTTTAGGATTCGTAAGTCAATAAAAAATATAAGTCATTCTGATATTTAAAAATATAATATAGCAATTAAATTGGCTTCCGGAGAGTTTACAAAATGAATCAATCTAAACGGGTGCAGAATTTTAAATCCTCTAAAGGTACAATTTGTGTATCTCCCAAACACGCTTAAAACTTTTACTGATTATCATTTTTTTTTCTTCAGAAAATTCAACAACAGAAAGTGGAAACTTACCTGCCTGTAGTATTTGTACAAGTTCCTCATCACCTATTATATATACTCTTAAGCACTTTGGTAAGTCGTAGTTTTAATTAAACATATTTTTTTTAATACTGTATTTGTTATTAAAAAGGTGCAACTGATGTAGAAATATGAATTTTTTGCAATGCAGACACAAGGAAATAATAAATATATCACTTTCTGTATCAATACACAACTGTTTCCATTAGCGTATCAGTAGACCTCTAAAAAGCACAACGCGCGCCTGAGGCACATCAACACGTGTATCAGGCACATCATCGCGTGCCTCAAGAATATCAACACTCGCCTAACACATATCATCACGCGTCTCATGCACATTAGCACGCTTATCATTCTCATCAACACGCGTGTAAGGCATTTCAAACCACGTCTCACGTACAGTTACACGCATCTCACGCACATCAACACGTGTCTCATGCATATTATCACGCGTCTTATTCACACTAACACGCGTCTCGTGCATATCAACACGCGTCTCTCGCACATCAAAATTCGTTTCAGGCACATCATCACGCGTCTCACGCTCATTTACACACATCTCACGCACATCAACAAGCGTCTCCGACTCATTAACACGCGTGTCATTCACAGTAATACGCGTCTCAGGCACACCAACACTCGTATCAGGAACATCAACATGGATCAACACGTGTCAGGAACATCATCACTTGTTTCAGGCTTTTCAACACGTGTCTCTCGCGTGTCAACACGCGTCGCAGGCACGTCATCACAGGTCTCCAGCAAATCAACACGCGTTTCAGGCAAATAAATACGCGTCACGGTTATCAACACGCGTCTCAGGCACACTCACACACATTTCAGGTACATCAACACGCGTCTCAGGCACACTCACACACATTTCAGGTACATCAACACGCGTCTCATGCAGATCGACACTCATCTCAGGCACGTAAACACGCGTCTCCGGCACGTCAACCACTCCTCTGAGGCACAACACACGAATCCAAATACAGCAACACTCTCTCACGCACGTCAGCAATCCTCTCAGAAACGTCAACACGCGTCTCAGGCACATCAACACTTCTCTCATACACATCATCACTCCTCTCAGCTCATCAATCCTCCTCTCCGGTACATCCACACGTATCTCATGCACATCAACACTCCTCTCAGGTACATCAACACTCCTATCAGGCATGTCAACAACCCTCTGAGACACAACACATGCATCTCAGGCACAGCAACACTCTCTCACGCACATCAACCCTCCTGTCAGGCACATCAACACGCGTTTCAGGCACGTTAACACTCCTCTCAGGCATATCCATATGCGTCTCAGGCACATCAACACTTCTCTCATGCACATCAACACACGTCTCATGCACAACAACACTTCTCTCGGGCACGTCAACACGCGTCTTCTGCACAACAACACTTCTCTCAGACCCGCCAACACGCGTCTCATGCACATCAACACTCCTCTCATGCACGTCATCACTCCTCTCATGCACATCCACGAGCGTCTCATGCACATCAACCCTCCTGTCAGGCACATCAACCCTCCTCTCAGGCACATCAACCCTCCTCTAATGCACATCAACCCTCCTCTCAGGCACATCAACACTCTTCTCAGGAACATCAACATTCCTCTCATGCACATAAAACCTCCTCTCATGCACATCAACCCTCCTGTCAGGCACATCAATCCTCCTCTCATGCACATCAACCCTCCTCTTATGCACATCAACCCTCCTCTCAGGCACATCAACACTCCCCTCAGACTCATCAACCCTCCTCTCAGGCACATCCACCCTCCCCATAGGCACATCAACACTTCTCTCAGGCACATCAACCCTCGTCTCAGGCACATCAACACTCCTCTGAGGCACATCAACCCTCCTCTCAGGCACATCAACACTCCTCTCAGGCACATAACTCTCCTCTCATGCACATCGACCCTCTTCTCAGGCACATCAACCCTCCTCTCAGGCACACCAACCCTCCTCTCGGGTACATCAACCCTCCTGTCACGCACATCAACCCTCCTGTCAGGCACATCAACCCTCCTCACATGCACATCAACCCTTCTCTCAGGCACTTCAACACTCCTCTCAGGCATATCAACACTCCTCTCAGACGCATCAACCCTCCTCTCAGGCACATCAACTGTCCTCCCAGGCACATCAACACTCCTCTGCTGCACATCAACCCTCCTCTCAGGCATATCAACACTTCTCTAAGGCACATCAACACTCCTCTCAGGCACATCAACCCTCCTCTCAGGCACATCAACACTCCTCTCAGGCACATCAACTCTCCTCTCATGTACATCGACCCTCTTCTCAGGCACATCAACCCTCCTCTCAGGCACATCAACCCTCCTGTCAGGCGCACCAACACTCCTCTCGGGTATATCAACCCTCCTGTCAGGCACATCAACCCTCCTTCCAGGCACATCAACCCTCCTGTCAGGCACACCAACACTCATCTCGGGTACATCAACCCTCCTCCGAGGCCCATCAACCCTCCTGTCAGGCACATCAAACCTCCTCTCATGCACATCAACCCTCCTGTCAGGCACATCAACCCTCCTCTCAGGCACATCAACCCTCCTCTCATGCACATCAACCCTCCTCTCAGGCTCATAAACACTCCTCTGAAAAACGTCAACACGCGTCTCAGGCATACCAACCCGCGTCTCGGGCACATCAACACTTCTCTCAAGCTCATTAACCCTCCTCTCAGGTACATCCACACGCGTGATTGTTTTTTTAAGAAACTAGAAATCCTATCCTAGAGTAGCATATCCATGTTCTAAAAAATGAATATGCCATATATTCACAAACAAAAGAGAGGCGATAAATTCTATAGGTTATTTAAACTCCTAATTAGTCGAATACGAACTGACAATGCTATGCCAAAAAACTTTAAACGGCTAAAAGACAATAAACAGTATACAAAACACAACATACTAAAAATGATGCCTACACGAACCACACCACAAATATGGGGTGATGTCAGACTTTTTTTTACGCGATACTAGAATTTTGTAGGAACTTTAAAAGGGTGTTATAAAGCCTTTGCAACTGTGACTGATATCGATATCATCAGGGATGGCTGATACAGCACGATTGCCGTTGATCGTAATACACATACAAACTGTGACTGATATCGATATCATTACGGATAGTAGATACAGCTCGATTGCCGTAGATCGTATTACACATACAAACTGTGACTGATATCGATATCATCACGGATAGCTGATACAGCACGATTGCCATTGATCGTAATACACATACAAACTGTGAC
This sequence comes from Mytilus galloprovincialis, assembly GCF_965363235.1. NCBI lineage: Eukaryota > Metazoa > Mollusca > Bivalvia > Mytilida > Mytilidae > Mytilus > Mytilus galloprovincialis. The sequence goes on along the minus strand of NC_134845.1, from coordinate 71,497,774 downwards.
TGATATCGATATCATCAGGTATGGCTGATACAGCACGATTGTCATTGATCGTAATACACATACAAACTGTGACTGATATCGATATCATCACGGATGTTAGATACAGCTTGATTGCCGTTGATCGTATTACACATACAAACTGTGACTGATATCGATATCATCAGGGATAGCTGATACAGCACGATTGCCATTAATCGTATTACACATAAAAACTGTGACTGATATCGATATCATAACGGATGGTAGATACAGCTCGATTGCCGTTGATCGAATTACACATACAAACTGTGACTGATATCGATATCATCAGGGATAGCTGATATAGCACGATTGCCATTGATCGTATTACACATAAAAACTGTGACTGATATCGATATCGTCACGGATAGCTGATACAGCACGATTGCCGTTAACCGTATTACACATACAAACTGTGACTGATATTGATATCGTCACGGATGGCTGATACAGCACGATTGTCATTGATCGTAATACACATACAAACTGTGACTGATATCGATATCGTCACGGATAGCTGATACAGCACGATTGCCGTTAACCGTATTACACATACAAACTGTGACTGATATTGATATCGTCACGGATGGCTGATACAGCACGATTGTCATTGATCGTAATACTCATACAAACTGTGACTGATATCGATATCATCACGGATGGTAGATACAGCACGATTGCCATTGATCGTATTATTCATCTAATTTACATGTGTTTACTGCTCAGTCTGTAACTATTCAGTACAGATTGACGCCATAAAACATGTTTTAATCGTTCGGCCGTAACGTTGAGGACTACTAGTATAATGACCGAACAAATATATAACATGTAGCACTTTATGTTTTCCTATTATTTTGGTCTTATACCAGGTATATGATTTTAAGGTAATCAAACAATAGAAGATCCAACAACATGCAGTAATTATAAACAGCTTTGTAACAAACCTTCAGAGGAATCTTCACCAGTGGATACAGAATCAACATATGGTGGTGATAAAGGGTACAAATCTGGAGGTAAAATACATCTGATGGTTAAAATGAACATACCGTATCCTTCTATTTAAAAACTATTTACATGAAGAAATTATGTTACGATACAACAATGCGGTAGCTGGTCATGGCACAGCTACCGGAAAAGGGTTTGGGGGGGGGGGGGGGTGTCACCAAAAGAAATGAAGAAGAAATATAAGAGAATATTCTAAATGTTTAAAAGAAAGACCAATGACAAAGTCTGTATAATAGGTCAAGTTCTAAATTGATCTAAGTTTTAAATATGAAATTGAAAGCTTAATCACAATCTCATCTGTCCAAACTAAATTGTTATATTTCTTATCTCAACTCTCCTTTTTCCATATTGGATTAGGGAAACACTTTCCCTCTTACAATGCTGAAAAGATAAAAAAAACACAAAAAAGAACACAAAAAAAAACACAAAAAAAAAACAACAAACAAACAAACCAAAAAACCAGGGTCAAACAAAACAATAATGAAAGAATGTCAAACTGAAAGCAGACTAAAAGTACTGTCATACTGTAGTCCATGTTTTTTTAACCCTTAATACATTCATGTCATGACAATACACGAAGTAGAAGAAGATTAACATTCATGGTTATTCAAAATTAGTTGGTTTGCATAAGGTTTTTTACAGTTGCTTGTCGGTGTTCAAGACCTCATCAAAGATACCGGGATTAGAAATTTGTAACCAGATGTGTGTTTGGTGTACAAAAGACTCATCGGTCACTCATCCAAGTAAATTGTAATGTTAATAACATGTAAACTTTCATTTATGCTATTAAAAATATAATTCAGTTTATATTTCTTTTCAGGGAAAAATTCTCCCCAGATCTACATTGTAGGCATTGTAATAGGAATATTTGTTATTGGAGGATTTTTGATCGGTTTATGTGTTTATATAGCTCAGCAAAGACAGGCCAAAGAAGTTCCAGAAGAAGTAGAACTAAATAAAATAGACAGTGACGAAGGAACGGGACCTGTAGAGGATTTCAAGGATATTACAGTTGGTGAAATACAATTGGACAGAGTTGATCTGTAAAGAAAAGGAGGACTGTACATAGATGTAATACAATTGGACAGAGTTGATCTGTAAAGAAAAGGAGGACTGTACATAGATGTAATACAATTGGACAGAGTTGATCTGTAAAGAAAAGGAGGACTGTACATAGATGTAATACAATTGGACAGAGTTAATCTGTAAAGAAAAGGAGGACTGTACATAGATGTAATACAAATATGTGCCATTGATTTTTATACTACGTGTTCTTTTATAACTGTTAAATTAAAAGAAACTTTGAATGTTTATTTCTTTAGAATGAACATGATTAACATGACACAGTTTGAATATTTTAAATTTGTGTTGATCTGTGGTTCTTACAGGTTCCCTGACTTTATGTATAGTATATATACAGAGATAGATTTTTATTGCTTTCATGCTTACTAGGAATATGTTTGCTTTGTGATGGGTCTGTTTTTCGCTTATGTTTATGTATATTATCATGTTCATTATCTCCCAAATCTCTTCATGGTAAATTATTTGAGTATTTTAAATGACTGTTCTGTTCTTTCTAGGCTTGTTTTGCCTTTATGATCCCGATGATATGTGTGGATTCGGTCTTACCTATTTCGGGAAAAAAACAAGCTTATCAAATGAAAAATATCACTCAGTTTATAATTAATACGCCGCATAGAATTCACTTAAAATATATGTATTTGAGATGAGATGCAGCTTTATATTGCAAGAAGTTTGAACACAACATGAGGCATAACAAGTTTTCTGACATTGGTAAATGAATCAATTAAAGAGGGAGCTGAGAGATCCTTAAAACCTGATAATTTAACAATTAGTTACTGCCTATCAATGTCAAGAAAACCGCGGGAAAACTGCCGACATTAAAGTCGTTTGCAGTCATCATTTAATGCACAGTGGATTCTTAACTTATCAACAAATCAATCAGGCAGAGCTCGTCAAAGCCAAAGGAGATAAATGATGGAGAAAATTAAACTGTCACCGAAAAAAAGTCATAGGAAATTTACCTAGCAATAAGTTACGTATGGAAATGATTCTCACTGGACGTATAGCTCAGTATTACCACCTATTGTATAGCAATTGGCAAGATTAAGTTTTAAGGAAACGGATTAATATAAATATAAGCTAACAGCTTGTTTCTGGATCCTGTTGATTATTTCACTGGTATTATTATGTAAATGCCTATTTGTGTACATTACTTTACCTGAATTTAATTAATAAAATATGTTTTTTACTCTAAGATTAAGAAAACCAATACTGGCAACACTTTTGATTTTTTAATAAAAAAAATTAAAGCATTCGTTTTCTTCCAAATAGAGAAAAAAAAAACACTTTTGAACAGTCTTTACTACTAAGTAATAGTATTTTCTTGCATAGTTCATAATGATACATAATTGGTCAAAGGATATAATACAGTTATGAAATTGAGAGTGGAAATGTGGAATATGTCAAAGAGACAACAACTCGTCCATGAGCAGGCAACAGCCGAAGTAGAACTATTCCTTGTATATATATAATTGCTAACCGACTATTATTCTATAGATTTACGCTTAATTTACTAGTTACAAAGAACCTAAGAGATTTTGCGCATATGCATTTAAGTAAGTACGCATTAAACTCTGGGAAAGTTGTGACATATCGATAAACTTTTATTACTAAAACAATATGTTAAAGGTCACGAAGCTAGAATAGTCTGTTGTAGATAATAGATTTGCGATGAAAAATATTATTTTAATAAACTCACTTACTCAGTTATATCAGAGTTACTTTCAATGATTCTGTCCAACCTAAAGAAATTGAATGGAAAAGAAACGAGATCTATTTTAATGATTCTGTCCGTATAAGAAATTCCCATGAATGGATTATTAATAATTATATAAAAAGAATGAATTTGGTATAAATCGAGATGAAAATGTAAATAGTTTTAACAACAAATTGTAAAGTTAGGTGTTTAAGATTGATATACTTCTGTTCAACTGACCATTCTTACTTGGCTTCTACTTGGGCTAAATCTTTGACTCATTATTGTAAACAACAATAAACGCAAAACAAATATAGTAGACAGATACCAATGACAATTACTGAATTTCTGGCTGCTGACTAAGGACAGGTTCATAAGAATGCAACAGTTATACAGTGTTAACTAATAATATCATGGGAAACTCGTACTGAGATGTTCGAACATATCATTAATTAGTATTTCCGAGTGCAGTATATATTGTACGTTATAGATTCGTAATAAGTGTAAAAACTTTCCTAGTTTTCATAGATAGTTTTATATGTCTTTGACTCCATGACTCTGGTGGATAGTTGTTTCATTCACAATCTATCACATCACCTTATTATACATTTTCCAGTATAAAATCGAATATTATTATATCTTTAGGTAAATGGTTCGTATTTTTGAAGATGAATCTTCTTTTTTTTTTGCTACAGAAGGTAAGTTCTTTGTTGTGTCCTCGAAAGTAAAAACAAACAATTTAGAATTAGTATCTTCGCTGATGGTGTATTTTAAAAGGAATTAGAGTGGACTGGTCGACTAGGACACAAATTATCTGTCTTCTATGTGCATTTAGTTTTAAATCTGTTTCAGCGTGTCTAGGAGAATGAAGGGTTCATATTCCTATCAAATTAGCATGCTCTTTTCCTGAAATGTATGTTATATTTGCCACTGAACGTTAAACCTCTTGCCTTTTTATTTTGTCTCTAAAACTTCTACATGACATTTGCTTTAGGCATCGAGATGCTTTTGTACTAGATAAACAACAAAGCGGTTCACCGTATTGCACTTTTAGTCTAGAATAGGCTCAATGTCAAAAACTTATAATTTTTCCGTAGTTAGATATAAGTAGTACGTGATGAACTAATCGGTAAATATACTCTAAATAAACCAATCCTGGTGTCCCTGCTGACACAAGCACCAACATTTGATAAGCTTTTATTATTTCTCCTTTAAATTCCAACATTGTTATGACCAAATTCGGTTTTATCGGACAATGAGCATAATAGTCACCTTGAAAACAGATAACTGCAAATAAGTTAACAGGTAGGACGTTTTTATTTTAGCTCCTACTAAAGGATACATATTTGTTTTATATTCTACTAGAGGATACATTTTTATGTTAGCTTCTACAAGGGGATAATTATATATTTTTTCCTTGTCATAAGTTGTGCTGTTAAGTTTTGTAATCGTACCAAAAATAACAACTCAGTGCACTTTTCTATATAAGACTTGTCTGAAATTCTTCGAAAACTTAATGAAATCAAATACGTATGTAGCTACTTAAATTTTTTTTTATATCAAATACTTTTCCCTTTGCTCAATTTTTTTACGCATTAAGTTTTGTAACAACTTCTGATCAAGATATCGATCAGATTACAAATAATCGCTATTCTACGAAATTTTTCTTAGATCTTACTGACTGATACTTTGCTTTCTCAGCACAGAAGAGTGATATGAAAAATTATCGCTAGAAACGTTGTCAATGAAATTAACAAAGTCGTCATGGGTAAAATAGCGACCAATACTAGTAGATCGTCAATGGTCATCTCAACTCGATTGCTTTTCTCACTTTTGTTGTACCAGCTGATGATCAACGATAATCTATAATTATCTTCTATTCTTTCAAGCTAAATTCAAAGTATTTTTTATTTAGTTAATAAATTACTAGTATAATATATGCATTTCGACAAATAATGTCACTTCAGTGATGCTTCTGGTCAAATAAATTTGGTTAGATGGATTAATTGATTTTTATTTGCTTAATATCATGTGGCAAATATTTCTAGCATATCATGGACGAGGTCAAATGAACAAATAATACAATAGAAGCGTTTGCAAATAATGTCGATCGGGAGGTAGGGCGTGATTTTTTTCTACCAATGGAAACAAGGTCGTGTTTGCTAGAGCTAGAAACTAGCCATGCAACAAGTAACAAATGAACGCATCGAGGTGTTGTTGCAAAAATTCTATAATTGCAAAGCAATCGGCACTTTCCCAACAAAAGGTCTCCACCCGTAAATGACTGTGTACTTAAACATCCAGAAAAGTCGAATGGAACCCCCTGCTGTGGTCTTATCAGCAGACGACGAACCCGGGATCTCTTTTATTACCACGGGATACCGTCGGGACCCAAATTAATTGAAAACCAAAAGCACGCGACTTGTCATAAATACCAAGGAAAATATTTCAATAAAGACGTTAAATAATAGGGAACTATATGTAGTTGAACCCTGATATACGCCTTTATGGTTGTCAGCCCGACTGCTTAGAATCCTATTGACTTTTATCTGCTGCTTTCAGTTTAATAAATAAGATTTTAAAAGGACGGAAGGATAAGAATCTCAATATGCTTACAATTTGGCAAGCAGTAGATATTTGGAAAGGTAGTCAAATGCCTTTGTTAGATCCATAACTGCAATAGATATCTATTTAAATTTGTGGACTGACTTATTATAGTCTTTGGGGGGCCCGGTGGTCCGTGTAACACTTATCAATTCAAAGTTTTAAAAAGTGTTGAAATTTTAGATTTTTGGAATTTTGATCAAAGTTTTAAAATATTAAAATTTCAAATTGTGTAAAAGTTTTGAAATTTTGAAATTTTAACCAAATTTTTAAAATATTAAAATTCTAAATATCGTTTATAAATTTGATAGTTTAGGAATTTGATCAAACTTTTAAATACTAAACCTAACGCGCAATTTTGATTATTTCACTTTTTGAAAGTTTGATTTTTTAAATTTTTGATTAAAATATCAAAATTAGAAAAGGGGCGAAAAGAGGCTGTAAACACTGATGTAAACACGGCTCTGATAACAATCATTCTTAGTTATAAATAAATAGCACGAAATATATCAAATCATTTTTAATTACAAAATAAATAATGAAAAGAAGAAGTCGGTTTTTTTATGAAACATATTAGACATCACATGGGATAACAGTATCCTGAAATTTTAAGGTTGTGCATCTATCAAAAAAAACAAACTATTTAAATCGGAATCAAATAAGTTGATTTAAATCTCTTATATAAGGTTAGCGTTTGAGATAAATAATATAGAGCTATTTGGTGTTCCCAGTGCCCAACATTTATCAGTGAAAACTGACCAACTCGCAGTAAACCAAATAGTATTATTCGCCTTTTTGACGTTCCTGGTGAAGGTAGATCCAGAAAGAGCGCTTCGGTCGCATGCAACTTTAAACGTTTTGTTTTCTTTTTTTATCGATTGCATGACGATACTATATTGCCTTTTATGATTTATTTCAGTTCCAAGAAATGATACGGAAGGAATATTTTTAATGTATAGCGTCGCAATGAACGTTGTGCTAGGCGTGCTTCAGCTGGCCCCTAGACAAAAAAAGTGTACTGGTTCAGTGATTATAGACGTCATACTAAACTCCGAAATTTAACAATGAACTAAAATTAAAATCATACAAGACTTAAAAGGACAGAGGCTCCTGAATTGCGGCGGGGTTAAACATGTTTCGCGAGATCACAACCCTCCCCTATACCTCTAGCCAATAAAGAATGAAAAACACACAGTAATACGAACAGTAAAACGCACTAGAAAAGGAAATACAAGTCCTATGTCAGAATAGGAAACAAAAGAAACTAATCAAAATGACAATGCTAATAAATTAACAAAGGACTACTATATATAAGGCTAGCAGTTACTGCCATACGCCAGCTCCAGACCTCAATTAAACTAATTGAAAGGTTTTATATGTCTTCATTATGCACACTCTCTCCCTGTTGCATTTATTGCTAATTTGTTCCGGAACATTCATGAAATATTTGTCACTGGCAACAAAAAAATCGATAATTTAAAATAGGTTGTTTACATACAAATTACGAAGAAACGTAGGATTCAATTTCATTGGACAAAGTAGCCCTTATAGATGGATTTTGATATGTTTTAACTTCACTTTGGCCAAACACCTCTTCAATTGTTTCGGTTCTTATTTTTCTTGACTTTCAAATTTCAGTTCAGCGTTCCGTAGGTGAATTCTTTACTTAAAATTCAGCGTTTTACATTGTACTGGTTTTTCGAGAGCAACATTGGTGTACGGCCAAAAATGGAAAAATCCATCATGCAGCTGACAGTGTGGCTTCTCTTTACACGCCCCATTCTGACTGGATGTACATGTGTTCTTTTAGTTTGCTTAAAGTCGATTGTCGTACGATAACTTAAAAATGCTCAAATAACAATATGCAAATACGGAACAATAATATCCCTTAATACAAAAAAATCCCTTTCCTTTATTTACTATTTAAAAACAGTGGTTGATTTATTTAGGACCCATAATGGAGCTACGTATATGATAACCAGTCCAAACGTTGTCTATAAGAGAGCAACCATTTAACTTTAAAACTGGGGTGTGATTGTTTGTCGAAGCGCTAACAATTTTATTAAGTTTTACATCGCTATTAATCAACTTGTCTGGTTCAAAATTTAACACTATAAGGCATGGAGAAAATTTGGATTCAGAATTTTTCTTTTGTCCTCTGCTGGCACAGCGGGATATTATTTTTTCATCAAATTGGGGATCAGAATATCTTAATGTACCATTATCGAAGCCCCTCGTGGTAGTATCAAAGTAAAAAAAAGTGACTTTCTATACATTGGATTCCCCAAAAGATTACCATTTATCGCTGATATAAACTTTTGAACAGAATTTTCAATTTTCAAAATGCCGACACCTACAAATGGATAGATGGGCGCTTAATGTAGTACAGCGGCAACTATTACATAAATATGAATGCTAGATGGGCGCAATGTAGTACAGCGGCAAATATTACATAAATATGAATGCTCGTGAAAATAATGTTTATGACATACGTTTATATATGATATGAAAGGTTTCAACTTACACAAAACCAGAGCTTTAAGTACCAAAAAAATATTAACTATAATCATTGATACAACTCAATATAATTATGATCGTCATACAACCGATAAAAATGAAAACAAAACGTTAAAAGTTACGACCGAAGCGCTTTTCTTGATCGACCTTCTTAGGGAACGCTCAAAGCTGAATATTTAGGGCCAACAACTTACAAAGAACATCTTAAAACGTTAAAGATGATCGTTCATAATGTACATGAAATGATATTCTTTAGCCAACATGATTGCAGAAAGTAAGAAGTCGTAGAGCAAAACAGAAAAATTTTAAATCAAAAGAGATAATACACCGTGTATTGAGCCTTTTTATTGCTTAGAGATCAGTAGAAAATATATATACATGCTCAACCTAATCATACTATTTGACCTACTGCGAGTTGTTCAGTTTTTACTGTTACTCCTGTTTCTCCTAAAATATGCATGGGTGCTAGAAAAATCAGCAAGTTATAAAATGGCCAATATCAGAGCCGTACGTCTGGTTTTGAAATGAATTCTCTTCTTTTGAGAAATATTTATTTTGTCATCCAATTTTTCACCGCTTACAACTGTCTGTCTGTGGTTTTATTTCATACATAAACTTTTAAGTATCAGTATGTTTTCAATTCATATTGTTTCGTTTCGTTCCGCTTTTATTTCGTTTCGCTTTTTACAGGTACCCCTCTTTTTGCCCCTTTTCTATTTTTGATATTTTAATCAAAAATTTAAAAAATCAAACTTTCAAAAAGTGAAATAATCAATATTGCACGTAAGGTTTAGTATTTTAAAAGTTTGATCAAATTCCTAAACTATTAAATTTAAAAACGATATTTGAAATTTTAATATTTTAATAATTTGGTTAAAATTTCAAAATTTCAAAACTTTTACACAATTTGAAATTTTGATTTTTTAAAACTTTGATCAAAATTCCAAAAATCTAAAATTTCAAAACTTTTTAAAACCTTGAATTGATAAGTGTTACACGGACCCCCGGTGGCCGAGTTGTCTAAGTAGTTACTATTGTGATCAATAGCCAGTTAACACAGTTGTGAGTTCGAACCACGCTCGTGTGGGTGCACTCGACTCCAATTTTAATTGACTAGGATTGCAATCGGAGGTCGGTTGCTTTCTCAGGGCACTCCGGCTTCCTCCGCCAATAAAAACTGGTCGCCACGAAATAGCCTAAATGTGGTTCTTAAAAGTGGCGTTAAAACACCAAAACACCATAAAAATAAATAAATAAATACTATAATAGTCTTTAAGTAGTCTGAAGACAGTGAGTTGTATAATTGCATGGCAAATTCTGAAGGCAAACAGAAAAGGATTAAACATCAGTAAAAAAAAACCACTCAACTGTGTATAATTAACTTTTCATAAATAAAAAAAAGTAGGATGCTCACTAGTCTTTAATAATGTTAGCCTCAGAGTGTCGATGTTCTTGTGTCATGGAGTAACCTTAGCCTTTTTATAAGTCTATCTGGGAATAGATAAGTTAATCTGTGAAGGTTATTGTGGAGCTACTATAATAAGTGTGCTTTGTTGTATTATCTTTTCTGGAATTCCATCTGAAACTGTAGCTTTCTTTTATATCTATTTAGATATTTTTCTCAACCCTGTCGTAGGTTTATTTTCTTAAAAAATGAATTCCTTTTTAAACCTGTTGGTTAACATTCATATGAGGTATACTAGGATATGTAGAGGATTAATTTGTTACATATCTAGGGGACGACTATTACATTTTTATTTGGGGAGGGGGCAGGAGGATTTTCAAAATGAATATAGCTGAAAATGTATAACCCAGTAAAAGACAGGATGAATACTCTTACATCATTTTTTGGTGTATTTTTCTTAGTTGTGTTTTTGAGCCTCGTGTCGATCTGCTCTATATAGAATAATAGGTAGTTTCGTTTTTGATACTGACTATATCATGTGGAATATCTAGACGAGCCCGTTAGTGCGAGTTAAGATATTCGACATGATATAGTCAGTATCAAAAACGAAACTACCTATTATTCTGTTTATCGGTAATTATGACGTCACACAATTGTCCCCCCGGTGAACCATGGCATAGAGTAAATTATCTCCCGCGTACTAACCAATCAAACTCTTGCATTTTAAAGGAAAGTATAATAAACAATGTTATTTTCTGTTTAATGTATGCGAGTGGAATAACATTATGCGACTATAAGTCTTATTTCTTTTCCAGATATGCGACTGTTTTTGTTATTGGCCGTAGTTACGGTCGCGATTGCGGAAGAGTAAGTAATAAATAGCATATCTGCAGTAATAAATCACAGTACATATATATATATATATATATATATATATATATATATATATATATATATATATATATATATATATGTTACAGTGAATTTGTATAATCAGTGATTATGTAGAATCACTGGCCAGTTTAGGGATTATATATAATCACTTAAGTTTTCAGGGATTATGTATAATCACTAGAAAAAACGTCAGGGATTATACATAATAACTGAAATGAAGAATAGTCTATTTATAAAGAAAATGAATAAAAGTCAATTAATTTATGCTATAAAATCATATTAAAACAGCATTACACTGTATAAACATAAATTGTAAAATGTTAAGAACAAAATATCAAAATGATAACCCCAATTTTGAAAATGGATATTAAAATGTTAAACACAATATATTAAAATAAAATGCTTCATATCTGTTTTTACCACAATATCAATATAAAAAACCCTTTCCTTCACATATTGAATCAGATATTATGACCCGCCCAAGAGAAATAAAGTGTTCAGTAAAAACATCTGTCGGTACCCCCCCCCCCCCCCCCCCCCAAAAAAAAAAGGGAATTAGCAACCTCGAACTGGTCCGGGCAAGATACCATGTCTTTTTTTGCCAGGCGATATCCTTTTCAGACTTTTGGTGAACAATTACCATTATATTTTTGGGGATTCCCTTTCCTTTTTTACCCTGTGGAATTGCTTCCGCTAAAATTTTGTTCTAATTGTCAATCCTTAAATTTTCTATACATTTAGATGTGTAAGTTCTCTCTGTTTGAATTTCTTGTTCATTTGAACAAAAACAAAAAACAAAAAAAAACCATATGTTCATAATCTTTTTCACCATTTGTTTTACATGTACCACAAATAACATGCTCCTTGGATTTGCAAATAGAACATGAATATCTGGCTTTTAATAAACAAACACTACATGTAAAGCTATCGCTAAAAAGAGGGAATCTTAATATTATTAATTTTGAAGTCTTCAACTTTATCTCGAAACCCTGTGGTTGGTTATATCTTTAAATAAAGGCAACAGTAGTATACCGCTGTTCAAACTCATAAATCCATGGACAAAAAACAAAATCGGGGTAACAAACTAAAACTGACGGAAACGCATAAATATAAGAGGAGAACAACGACACAACACTATAATGTAACTAACACACACAGAAACGGACCAAGCATCAGACAAAATCCCACGAGAATAACAAATATAACATCAAAACCGAATACATGAATTTAGGATAGACAAGTACCGTGACACGTCTAATCGCAATGTCAATTTACACTCAAAAATAAGAGAAAACAAACGACGCAACGTTAAATTGTAACACACACAGAAACGAACTATAATATAACAATGGCCATATTCCTGACTTGGTACAGGACATTTTTAAAGGAAAAAATGGTGGGTTGAACCTGGTTTTGTGGCATGCCAAACCTCGCATGATCATCCTCTGTGTTAAAAAGCAAAATTATTTCATTTGGCAAGGAATATGAAAGTAAAAAATCATAATTTGTCTATGTTTTTTTTTTTTTATCAAACAAAGGATCCTTAAATTATTCATATTCCCTGAAATTATATTAGGGAATTTGTGGAATAATAGGTAAAGTTTTCAGTGATTATGTAAAATCACTGGTCATTTTCAGGGATTATATATAATTACTAATGATTTTAGTGATTCTACATATTCCCTGAAAAATCAGGGATTCTACATAATCCCTGATTATACAAATTCACTGTAACATATATATATGTGAAAATTGAAAGCCTTGCATTTTTTTGTTTTTTTCTGCATTTTGTCTCAGACACAGCATTATTGATCTTGACTTGTATTCTTTTAAACAATTAATTATATTTCTGGAATAATAAATTTATCGATGTTCATATGAAATTCAACGAGTTTAAAATGCATACAAACAACAATTAAAATATCACCACATTACGATGCTTACTTAGAGTGCATTTCTTTCTAACCAAAATTTTGTAAACGTTGTGTGGCGTTTCTTGTTGTTTTCTTAACGCTACAGAGGTAGAAGCAAATACATCGTTTTATCAGTGTTTACTGACCCTGTTAAACTTTCAATAATGCATGCACATGTTGTTGGTAAACATACTTTTTACAAACGTAGAAACAAATACAAGTTAGAAACAAATGTAGCGTTTGAACTACATATGACGAACGACAAACTGTAGTCGCATTTTTTTTCAGAAATGCACTCTGAATGTAAAACATTATTTGTCAGGAAAAATATATTTCTTCATAAATGTTTATAAAGAAAGAAAAATATAGAAAGTGTATTTTCGTTCACGCATCGTCGTTAAAAAATAACAGAATTTTATGCGACTGTCATACAAGCGAGAGGTTTAGCGCTATAAAACCAGGTTCAATCCACCATTTTCTACATTTGAAAATGGCTGTACTAAGTTAGGAATATGACAGCTGTTGTCCATTCGTTTGATGTGTTTTATCATTTGATTTTGCCATGTGATTAGGGACGTTCCGTTTTAAATTTTCCTCTGAGTTCAGTATTTTTGTGATTTTACTTTTCAGTACGTACGTGATCATAACCCCAACCGATATTCGCCCAGGTGTCGCACTTAGTATTAACGTCAACATCCTAAAGGCATCAAGTGATGTCACAGTACAAGCTCAACTAACCAGGTCAACTGATAAGGTTCCAATTGGTACAGCACATGGAACATTTCAACAAGGTAAGCTCAAATGATATAGCTGTAAGAACAGTACATGGAATATTTAAACAAGGCAAGCTCAAATTATATAGCTATGAGAACAGAACATGTAATATTTCAACCATGCAGGTAAGCTCAAATGATATAGCTGAAAGAACAGTACATGGAATATTTCAACCAGGTAAGCTCAAATGATATAGCTGTAAGAACAGTACATGGAATATTTCAACAAGGCAAGCTCAAATTATATAGCTATGAGAACAGAACATGGAATATTTCAACAAGGTTAGCTCAAATGATATAGCTTTAAGAACAGTACATGGAATATTTCAATAAAGTAGCTCAAATGATATAGCTATAAGAACAGTACATGGAATATTTCAACCAGATAAGCTCAATTGATAAAGTTACAAAAGTACAGCACATTGGAACATGTCAACAGGGTAAGCACAATTCATATAGCTCCAATAAGTACAGCACATTGGAACATTTCAACAAAGTAAGAACAATTCATATAGCTTCAATAAGTACAGCACATGTACATTGGAACATTTCAACAGAGTAAGAACAATTCATATAGCTTCAATAAGTACAGCACATTGAAACATTTCAACAGAGTAAGAACAATTCATATAGCTGCAATAAGTACAGCACATTGGAACATTTCAACAGAGTAAGAACAATTCATATAGCTCCAATAAGTACAGCACATTGGAACATTTCAACAGAGTAAGAACAATTCATATAGCTTCAATAAGTACAGCACATTGGAACATTTCAACAGAGTAAGAACAATTCATATAGCTTCAATAAGTACAGCACATTGGAACATTTCAACAGAGTAAGAACAATTCATATAGCTTCAATAAGTACAGCACATTGGAACATTTCAACAGAGTAAGAACAATTCATATAGCTCCAATAAGTACAGCACATTGGAACATTTCAACAGAGTAAGAACAATTCATATAGCTTCAATAAGTACAGCACATTGAAACATTTCAACAGAGTAAGAACAATTCATATAGCTTCAATAAGTACAGCACATGTACATTGGAACATTTCAACAGAGTAAGCATAATTCATATAGCTTCCATAAGTACAGCACATTGGAACATTTCAACATGATAATGGATTTGAAAAACTATATTAATATTAAATTAAAGATCTTGTTAACTGAACACTTTACTAATTCAAGCAAGCAATCATTAATGATGCTGTCTCAATTCGTAATTTGCACATATATATATATATATATATATATATATAAAACTCGTCTAAACATCAACCCAACAATGTTAGATCTGTAAATTTGCTTTCGCAAATTTTTGGTTCTTCCCTCGCCGGGATTCGAACCCATGCTACTGTGATATCGTGACACAAAATCTCCTGCACTGCAGCCGTCCCGCTAGACCACACGACCACCTGGGCTCTCAAAAAAAGAGCTTTCGCTGGCCATGTGTTACCTTTCCACGTCAGTTTTAATCTAGCGGCGTACTGCAGTACATGATATATAAGGCATAAAGATGTTATTGTTACAGATCAGCTAAATTATCTATAGTAAAGGATCCTACAAATTAATGTAAGATACAGTCACAGAAAATAATTATATTTATAAGTACGTCTGAGTCAGTGACAACCCTACAACAGATGTATCCATCGGATCGCCATCAATGATGGTGATACATGGCTGTGTACATAATGTATATACAACTCGTCTAAACATCAACCCAACAATGTTAGATCTGTAAATTTGCTTTCGCAAATTTTTGGTTCTTCCCTCGCCGGGATTCGAACCCATGCTACTGTGATATCGTGACAGATATATATATATATATATATATATATATCAGTCTAAAGATTTGCACAACGGTAAATCGTTGTGCAAATCTTTAGACTGATATAATTTTTTCCTTATCTGCATAGTATCGCCTATTCTAGACGATCCGGTACATAGTAAATTTGCTGGTTGGTCGTTTTTATAGACTTTTATATATATATATATATATATATACAACTCGTCTAAACATCAACCCAACAATGTTAGATATATATATATATATATATATATATATATATATTCATATGTATCAAAATAACATGACCAATCGTGGACATTATGGAAAAACGAGGTGTTTTCTGGATTTACCTTCATCATGAACTCTCATACTCAAAACTTGAAAGCCAATGATGAGCAACTACCTTATCACACGAAAAGCTTTTGCATCTTGTGTGTAAACAATATATATTTTATACTCTTATCGTTTTTCAGGTACTCCAAAACTTCTAGAAGTACAGGTAAGTTTGACATTTAAAAAAACTTTCTTTAGATACAGCTGATGTAGCATGAGATATTTTTTATATGTGAACTTATTTTTAGATTCATATTTCGTAAGATTTTTATTCTATATCCCAACGCCTTGATTACGATGATTCTACGTGTATATCAATAACTTCATCTATATTAGGCAAAAGCTATACAAGTTTTTAAAACAATGCAAATAATGATAATAAGAATAATAATCAAAATAATAATGATAATAATATTGACGATGATATAAATCATAATATATTTACAGTTTATGTGAGAACTTCTTTTATTTAAAAATCATGTTTGTAAATAGAAAATAAGTACAACTAATGGTGTGGGTTTTGTAAGGGATGCATATTTCTTTTTTAAGTCTCCCTTCCGTTTATAACATTTAACATGCCTAATGGTTTGCTTGAACACGTACAATGTAAGGATGTTTTTTTTTTTTTTTTTTTTTTTTTATATATTATCTTATTGGAAACCTTGATAAAGCCATATGAACGTTGTATTGAAGGTGCCAGATAATCTGCATTCTGGAAGTTATGAGATAGAAGTGACTGGCTCCGGAGGACTAGTATTTACAAACAAAACTGGCTTGAGTTACCAGTCCAAGGGTATATCTATCTTCATACAGACAGATAAAGCCATGTATAAACCAGGACAGACAGGTATTTAGCGTCTACAAAACACTGACAGAAACATTTTTTATTAGTATGGAACAAGTGTGGACACAGATGAGTGTGGATAGTATGTATGGATGTTTGACAGTGTCTTATGACAAAATGAGTTCTATGTTTTTTCTATATGGTGTTATTAACTATGTTGCACGATGACAACCAATCTGAGCATTACGAGTGTTATTTATTAAATTTGTTATGCCCCCACCTACAATAGTAGATAGGCATTATGTTTTCTGGTCTGTGGGTCCGTTCGTTCGTTTGTCCCGCTTTAGGTTAAAGTTTTTGGTCAAGGTAGTTTTTGATGAAGCTGAAGTCCAATCAACTCGAAACTTAGTACACATGTTCATTATGATATGATCTTTCTAATTTTAAAGCCAAATTAGACTTTTGACCCCAATTTCACGGTCCATTGAACATAGAAAATGGAAGTGGGAGTTTCAGGTTAAAGTTTTTGGTCAAAGTAGTTTTTGATGAAGCTGAATTCCAATCAACTTGAAACTTACTACACTTGTTGCATATGATATGATCTTTCTAATTTCAAAACTCATAACTGCTCCAAAAGTAATCTGATAGAATTTCAAGCATTTTAAGCCAATATTATCAACATCTACTAATGAGTCTTAATATGTCTACATATCTAAAAAGTCATAGTATTCAAAAGGTAATGCAAAATTATTCCTTTTCATTTTTTTTGTTATATGGATACACATTTGAGTGATACATGTACCAATACAATATTTGTTGTGGTATGAAAGTGCAGTAATTAGCATTTACTGTAACTACACAAATTGAAAAATAAACAAATGAATGGACCAGATGCTCCGCAGAGCCCAGCTTTATACGACTGCAGAGGTCGAAGCCTGAACAGTTGGGGCTAGTATTGACACAACATTCAAGCTGGAAACAGCTCTGAGTTTGAATTGTGATTAAATAGATGACACAGCTTAGGTTTCTGACACAGAATGAATGTGGTCTAATGAACTTAAATATTTGTTTTGCTTTTGTGTTAGGAGCAATTCACTATGCTGCTGAATATTAATCCTTTCAAACAAAAATATCTAAAGAAATTTTCTTTTTAATTTCTGAAATGAGAAACATTTAGAGGAGACAAACTTCAGTTAAGAGATCAGAAACTAAAAAAATGTATAATTTTTCCATTTGTAAAAGGGCATACCCTCGAAAGTGCTTGCAATCACTGAATGGTTATTAATGACTGCTTTAATTTATCAGTTGGTAATAAAGTGAATATTGCATTGTATATTGTATAATTGATTTAAGTTGACTGAACAAAGAAAGATAACTCCAATTTTCAAAGAAGATTTCATAAAGCATTGGTATTAGGTAATTCAAGAACCATTCTGGACAAACTCCAATTAAGGGTCTTGAATTTACAAAAATGTTTGTTTTTGGTCCGTAATTATTAGACTGTTTGTCCCATAACCCACACAATATATCCGAACCTTCTACTTATGGTATTAAACATTGTGGTACAATTTCAGAACAATTGAAATACTTATACACAACTTTTTAAACCGACACTAGATTAAAGCTTGTTTTGGGCACCTTTGTACCCCTTATTCCTAAACCTTAGGGACCATAACCCCCAAAATCAATCCCAAGCTTCCTTTTGTGATTATAAACGTTGTGTTATAATTTTGTTGATTTCTGTTGACTTATAATAAAGTTATTATCCAGAAACCATCTTTCGGACAGGATACCAATTTACGACCCCAAATTTTTTGTGGTTGTATAAAAATGTTGAACATGTGCAATGAAGTATAGTTTTAGAAATCGATTAGGGAGCTACCATTTGATTTTTATGGGGGGGGGGCTAGGATGAAAAATTTTGTCCTGCCTTTTTTTTTAGTTGTAATCTCTGTCCTGCCTTTTTATTTTTCAGTCTATTCGGTCCTGCCTCTTTTTTTCTTAGCTTATCCTGACTTTTTTACAACAATTGTCATCCTGCCTTTTTTTTTTTTGCCAAGTTACTCATCCTGCCTTTTTTTTTTACTCAAAATCCTGTCCTGCCTTTTTTTTCAAATTTCATCCTAGCTCCCCCCATAAAAATCAAATGGTAGCTCCCTTAGACTGGATAGGCCTTATAATTTTTTTCCCTCCTAATTGAAGGACCGTTTACACTCAGGGCTGAGTCATCAGCAGGCAATACAGATGTATTAAAACAACCTAGCATCATATTGCTAGTAGTGGGAGTAGCATTGTCCGGTAAATTTGTTCCCACTTTTTTTTATAAAATGTATGGTTCAAATCAAAATAGAATGCTTTTATCTCCTGAATACTTACATTGTACATAGAGATGGTACTACTTTGACAAATCCTTGTCCATTAGAGTTGTCTGTCAAATCTTAATTTCACAAAGAATGAATTGCATAACAATGAACTGAGCTCAAAGCAAAGTACTTTAATAATACACTTAGACAAAGAGCTAAATCCAGTGATATACTTTGTACTACAGGTCCTTCATGACCATCCATCCACCCAAACCATATCTCAATAACATTCCATACTACATGATTGGATTCAGAAGTCCTGAAAAAGACATGACTTTTTTTATCTTGTTTTAAGTATATATGCACAGGTTAAACCTTTATTGTGGATATAATCATTCAGTATCTAGCAACTATCAATTTGCTTCATGCACATATTGATATAGGTTGATTGCTCCTCTGTTGGAAATTAGAACACACCTCCATCTAATTTTAGTCAACTGACGAAGAAAAATTCAAAACTATATAAAATGTTATCTAAGACTTGTCAGTGTCTATTTCCTTTGCCACTGAATAAGATTCCATATTTACAACCAATGAAAATCAAATATCCCTCTAATAGACTTAGCATTGAAATCGTTTTCTAAAATGGTAGTTATGTGGAACCTAGAACTAAAAAAATTGAAACAATATATCTTAAATATTTCAAATGCATGTACATTTAATAATTCTCCAAAATTCACTTTATTTTTCCTTTTTTGGTTTTCTGTTGGAGACTGTATATTGACCTCTATGTAGCCTTTTCAACTTATAAAAGGGGGGATACATTTCCATAGAATTAAACTTTTCTGAAAGAATTGATTCCATTTATTTTCAATAAACAATAAATATTGAAGTCTATAAGGGAGCTACCATTTGATTTTTATGGGGGGCTAGGATGAAAAATTTTGTCCTGCTTTTTTTTTTAGCTGTAATCTCTGTCCTGCCTTTTTATTTTTCACTCTGTTCGTTCCTGCCTTTTTTTTTTAGTTTATCCTGACTTTTTTCTACTTAAATTGTCGTCCTGACTTTTTTTTTTTGCAAGTGTCTCATCCTGCCTTTTTTTTTTACTCAAAACTCCTGTCCTGCCTATTTTTTTCAAATTTCATCCTAGCCCCCCCATAAAAATCAAATGGTAGCTCCCTAACAGGCATCTAGGAACAGGCTCAACATTATTTCTAAACATGTATTAATATATACCAAAATGTGGACAAACCTACATTAAATATTCTACTTCAACGACTTTAATTAGTGGAGTAGATCAAATTAAAAAGTCACAATGGTTAAAAACTCCAATGGCAGTCTTTCCTGCTAAAATCTTGATGTGTAGAATGTGATATACCATTTTTGGGTCTATATACTGTCCTTTAAATTTAGGTCATTTTGACACGGCAAAATATGAAAAAAAATGTAAACTATGGTCTGGAAAGCACACAGTTTGTGATATTTTAAGGTATCTTTACTAAGAAAACCTGCAAATCTCAGTGGCAGATCCAGAACTTTTCAAAAAGGTGTGGGGGCTCTGATGGACCAGAGGGTTGCCCACTCCCATCAAGCTTCAATGATTTCTTACATATATGTCATAAGCTAAATTTCCCCCACCACCTTGGTCTGTCTATGCATCTGTTTATCGTTCTGCGAAATAGTACTAATACTAATTTTTCCCCTCCCTTACCTGGCCCTAGACAGTTGCTTACCTTTGTAAACATTTTATAATTATAGTCAGGTATATATTGATTGAGAGTAACTTACATAGTAGTTAATGGGACTCTTTTTCACACGGTTCTGTGAAATATAATACGGCAAATATATACCCGTACATACTATCCGCATAACACAGAAATCTGATAGATTTTCATTCCTCTGGGAAAAATCAACCTGTGAAATGAAATACCATGCCTGGAAAAAAATTACCGGGACAAATTATCCTCAGGACGAAATAAACCGTTACATTACATGAGAAGCCGGTTTGGTTACAAATAATTATGTCACGTGAAGGCGCACTGACGTCACAATTTGCATTAATTTTGCAATACACTACAGTTCACTCATACAGAACCCATTATCATGCAAACATGCAACGTGAATGTGATTGGTTATCAAATAATACAGAATTTATGCACGTACAGTTAATATAGAAGAAATTAGTTCATCAAATGTGAGTTCGTGATCTTGTGGTTAAGACCGATGGATACAGTGCTGAAAGTCCTGAGTTAGATTCTCACTTGGGGTGCTAAAAATATCAGTACATCAGAAGGGTAATTTTCACCCTCTCACAAACATCTTTGTTAATGTTCCGGGATTGTTGAAAACTTGCATATTCATCAATATTTGATTTTGTGGTTTTAACAATCCAGACAGACAAATAGCAATAAGGTGTTTAGGAAAACATGACCTAAAACCTCCTTCATATATGACAAAAATACATGGGAACTCATATTTAATGGTCAAATGTGTTCAATATGAAAATTGAAATTAAGATGGTAAAATCAAATATTAGCCGTTACTGTAAATGGACTTAAAGTATGACTTTTCAGCAAATTTAAAGGGAAATGACACGGAAGGGGCCAAATAGTGTTCAAGGGGAGCAAATGCTATTTAAATTAGTATGCAGGTTTTAAATATAGAGGGAAGTTGAGTCATCTTTTTGGGTGAAGTTAAATACTGACTAGTGTGTGGTTCTCATTGGGTCTAAGCGTGACCAATATTGACAATTTTTCGCAAGCGTGAAACGTGAAAGTCAAATTATTGTGTCATGAAAACGGGAAATGAGGTCTGTCGTGAAAACGGGAAATGGGGTTCTGCAGGACCCCGGAAATGACAAAAAAATGAAAATTGCTCATGTACATAGTGTAAGCGGGATATGGGAATCTGACAAAACAGTAAGTGGGATCTGGGATCAGAACACCACCCCCCCCCCCCCCAATGAGACCCCCTTATGTAGATTTACCTTCTAATTCTATATAAAAAAAACACAACTAAGAACTACTTTTAATTCACTTTGACTACTGATATGCAAACCTAGAAATATTTCATAAAATAGTGATTGAAAGATTCATAACACTTTGAAAGGATAATTCAGACACGTGTTACGCGGGGAGCATGTTTTAAATTTGTTTACAAATAATAATGTCACGTGATCGCGCACTGACCTCAAGTTGCATCGCCCTTACAATTCACTAATACATGACCATTTTCATGCAAACATGCAACGTGAATGTGATTGGTTATCATATAATACAGAAATAATGCATGCACAGTTTAAGAAGAAATTAGTTCAATAAATCGATGCGATTTTCACTTTTGACACGAATAGGTCGGGTTGACATTACTGTCATCGGAGATAATATTGAGATAAATGGGATAAAACGGACCGTCAAAAAGGTCTAGAGGAGCACATCAGTAGAACCTTAACATTAATAAGTAATACTTACCAAAATTTCTCTAATTAAAGAACTATATAACTGAAATTTCACAAAGATAACGGTAAACATTTTGTTGATGGTGATGATGCTATTATCGATCCGTTGAATTCAGGGTCAACGGAATTTTTTGCGTTGCGTTTAAATCATTGAGGCCATCTATTTTTATTGCGGGTTCCACATATATAAATCGGAATTAAAGAAAAAATGGAATGTTGTTAGCAGAATCAAAACAGAAATGATGAACATTGCAACATTTTCAGCAAAATATAAATAGGATGGAGGATCTGTGTATTCACATTATTTGTAAAACTCTCCTTATTCATGTGAAGCGTGTGCTTTACATCGAGGCTTGCTATGCTTATCATTGACGCCACAGTACTTCAACCAATCAGACAATGTTTATTTTGGGCATTTGACTTTTTTTAACTCAGATTTTGGAATATTTTAATCGAAATTATAGAAAAATGGAATGTTGTTAGTACATATAAAATAGAAAATGATGAATACTTTTAGCTAAAGATAATTTGGATGGGGGTTCTGTGTATTCACATTATTTGCACAACTCTCCTTACTGATGCCATATTTTGGAATTTCCGTGACCTAAATGGTTCGCGAAAATTAATATTTTTATATATAGTATAGTAATAAGAACATTACTTTGTTGAATTTGTATTATCAGATTGAATAACACAGCGCATTTAAATTTACCTTCAACGTCCTAAAATAATGACAAAACCGACCAAGATTTTCTTCATAATAACAATATAAAGGTACGGCTGCTTAATATCAATTTAAGAAAAGAGACAAAACTAAGACTGTCAACACGTTTCATGACAAAACTAAATAGCAGATAACATCCATAACATATATTATAATTCATTAGATCGATTTATTGCTATAGTTGCTTAACGCCCTGTGGTAAATATGTTATGTATCTTCAGGACGAGGAATTCTTTAGAAACCAGTATTTTAACCAATCAATTAATGGTTAATGACTACCGGTATACAAATCATTGTCTCATTACTTGTTTTTATTTCAGTTCATTTTCGGGCCTTCGCTATGTACCCAAACCTGACTGTAATCGATAGTCCGATGGACATAGAAATTTATGTAAGTAATTGAATAAACATTTTCAATGATGAATAAAAAAAAAAAACACCAAATAATACAAAATAATGAACTTGTAAAAATGTCAATATGATTTTACTTCTATTAGCATGTTTTTATGGCATGGTATTGGTTGCAAAAATTTGATAGTTTCATTTAAATGCAATATTTCTTATTTAATTGGTATATTTCTTCATTTAAATGCAATATTTGTTATTCAAATGGTATAATTTTTCATTCAAATGGTATAATTTTTCATTCAAATGATATAATTTTCATTCAAATGCGATATTTTTTATTCAATTAGTATAATAGTTTTTTTTTATTTATATTCAGTAATTGCATTATGGGAAATTCTTTGACGTCTTAAGGTCAAATTTGCAACAGCGTTTGTGATTGGTCAATAATTGTTTGGATTTCTCCCCTTTCTTTCTAAACATGGGTGACCAAGAATTAAAAAACGCGTCAGAATATCACTCCTCTAACTAAATTTTGCGTTCGTGCGAGTTCGTGCACTGGCTATTAATGCCAATAATGGCCAGGTCGAGCAAAAAATGCGAGTGACAAGTAATAATATTTGATTTGACACACAACTGAGGGGGAATAGTTATCAAAAGTACCAGGATTATAATTTAGTACGCCAGACGCGCGTTTCGCCTACATAAGACTCATCAGTGACGCTCAAATCGAAATATTGATAAAGTCAAACATGTACAAAGTTGAAGAGCATTGAGGATCCAATATTCCAAAAATTTGTGCCAAATACGGCTAAGGTAATCTATGCATGGAATAAGAAAATCCTTAGTTTTTCGAAAAATTCAAAGTTTTGTAAACAGGAAATTTATAAAAATGACCACATTATTGAGAATAGGACCTTTATTTGGACTCCAGGATAGGGTATTTTTAAGCTCGGGATTTCGGGATTGACCCTTTCGAGATCCGGGAATTCTTTTTTATAATTTTGGGATGTCGAGATTTAAATTATTTTAAAATCGGGACCTCGGGAATTCGTGTTTGTAAGCCCGGGATTCCGGGATCAGGACTGTGACCCCTCCTACTCCCCCTCACAACTTGTTCATGGATAGAAACAGATACCTGTGTGCATTGCAAAAACACCTACAATAAAAAAAACTTTCTGAAGAAACTCCCCTACAGTCTACACATTAAAATAAAAACAAATACATAGCTATCCCCCCTTTCTAAGTCCAGATACATGTAATCAACAGGGTAATCACATTTCATATAGCTTCAGTAAAGTGTTCAGTTAACAAGATCTTTAATTTGATATTACAATTTAAAAAAATCACGAAAAATTGAACCTATTATGTGTTGCTCTCCTAACTATAAAATGTATCCAAAATCAAAGATGTGGAACATATTCTATCATAATCATTTGGTAACTAATGCAATTAGTGTCTCTTCCATGCCTGTCTTGAACATAAAAACTAAACTAAATATAAAATAAACAATACTCCTAATGCTCCGGTTGGTTGTCATCGTGCAACACAGTTAACAACACATATAGGAAAATCATAGAACTACATTTATCATAAAACACTGTCAAACATCCAAACATACTATCCACACTCATCTGTGTCCACACTTGTTTGATATTAATATAGTTTTTCAAATCCATTACCCTGTTGAAATGTTCCAATGTGCGGTACTTATTGAAACTATATGAATTGTGCTTACCCTGTTGAAATGTTCCGTTGTGCTGTGACGTTCTTTTGTGCTATATCATTTTTTTTACTTTTCTTGATCCTCAGAGACGTTGCAGGAAGGAAGGCAAACATGAAAAAAGAATAAAAAGCCTTCCAGGACGTTATAATTATTTGAACTAAGCCACCTCTTTTTTGCTACACGAAGAAAAAAATCATATATAATCACCTAATTACAACAGCAGAACCCGAGACCAAGTGACAAGTAGAGACATAAACTGTTATACTCCGGAACTAATTCTTCAATAAAGCCAATTCAGGATAAATTAGAACCAGTTACTAACCCATGTTACAACAATAGTCCTATGACATAGGACTTCACTGTATCAGGCGTGAACTTCATACTTAATACTATCTATAATATGTGCTCTCATGTATTATGCCGCAAATCATTTTACATTTAGGATTCGTTGCTGAGCTTTTTTTACTGATCTCATCTCCGAATCCCTTAAATAGATTTTTTTCAAGCCCCACAGTAGTTCAATAATTACTATATGTCATTGCTTAAATAAGTATGCAGGGCATATTTCAAAACATATTTTATCTTCAGGACTTCAGTTAAATGATTTACTGTTCAATACTGCATTGGGAAAGAGGGGTTGGGGTTGAAAAGTTTATTTTGTGATACAGTATAAAATATTATTAGGTATCCGAGAAATTATATGATTGTACATTTAGCTATTATCTAGACCCGCACAAAATGTATATGATAAGACACATATAACCCTTTGATCTCTATTACATTTGTCCTAAACATGCGTGACATATTTGCCACTGGACATAAGGCAACCAAATAAACTCATCATAGATACCAGGATTACAGTTTAAGCAAGACGCGCGTTTCGTCTACAAAAGACTCATCAGTGACGCTCGAATCAAAAATGTTTAAAAGTCAAAATGAAATACGAACTTGAAGAGCATTGAAGACCAAAAATTCTTAAAAGTTTTGCCAAATACAGCTAAGGTTATCTATTCCTGAGGTAGAAAAGCCTTAGTATTTCAAAAATTCAAAGTTTTGTTAACAGTTAATTTATTATTATGAACATATTGATAACTCAAGTCAAAACAGAAGTGCTAGCAGACTACTTGGCTGGTGATACCCTCGGGAAAATAAATCTCCACCAGCATTGGCATCGACCCAGTGGTTGTAAATAAACTCATCAAGCTACTATGATACTGTAAAGTCGTCTCTAAAAGGTCCGACATGAAAAGTGTAAACAATTCAAACGAAAAAACTAACAGGCTAATTATTATACATAACAAAACAATTTACAAAATACCAAATATGAGTCGAGACATGAACCAACGACAACCACTAAACTACAGGCTCCTGACCTGGGACAGGTGAATAAAGAATGTGGCAGGGTTGATATAGAAACGTAGATGTGGTATGATTGCAAATGAGTCAACCACTGAATTACAGGTTCCTGACTTGGGACAAGCACATACATACAGAAAGTGGCGGGGTTAAACATGTTAGCGGGATCCCAAATCCTCCCCTTAATCTCGGACAGCGGTGTAACAGTACAATAACATGTTTGTGAGCACTCAATCCATCCCGAAACTGGGACAGTGGTGTAACAGTACAGTAAAATAACAACCTGTACACTCAGTTGCAATTAGATTAACTCAAAAGATCGGAACGCGACACACACAAAAAAACTAATTTTAAGACAATAGACACAAAGCACCGACATAAGAGTCTTGCAATTACTGGAAATTTGCTCAAAGCTAATAACAGACTAGAACTGAAATAAATCTTGTTCTTCTAGAAAGAGTTATCAATCATTACACAACGCGCGGCAACGGATTTAAAAACAAAACATTCTTATAAACGTCTGGTTTACGTTGTATATAGATATAAGAAGATGTGGTATGAGTGCCGATGAGACAACTCTTTATCCAAGTCATAATTTGTAAATGTAAACCATTATTGGTCAAAGTACGGTCTTCGACACGGAGCCTTGGCTCAAATTAGACAGAAAACTATAAAGGGCCCCACAAAATGACTAGTGTAAAACCATTTAAGGTGGCTCTTGGGTACAAAAATTTCAGCAAAAAATCAAACCTTCATTTTTTACAAATTTTATTCATTACACTATAAGTTATTACTTTATGATATGGTACAAAAATCAACCCAAAAAACAGATTCGGTTTGGCCCCAGATGACTTTTAAAATGTTTATATCATTGAAAAAGCTCCAAATTATCTCCCGTTAGTGCAAAAATGCCATTTTTTGGCGTTAAATTTGAAATATCTTTTTTAACTCATCGGTGACCTATATTTTTTATTATTGTTTTCAAATAAGCTGTACATAAACTAAATAATTTTTAAATTTAAGTGATTTCTGTAGTTGGTTATTTTTTTATTTTGATATTACCTCTATTTCTCCTATCAGCTCAACAGAAAAAAAAGGACATTAACAAAAATGTATGCTTCTTCCGGGGGCAGATTATGAGTTAAATGAACGGTGACCCCATTTTTTTATTTCATTTTTCTTTTAAGTATAATATGATAAAGTTCATTTATAAAAAAATATAGCGAAATCCTATATTAGAAAAAAAATTTGATTTACACCCAGGAGCCCCCTTAAAGTCTAATCTATTGTAAAAAAAAACCGATATACTTGCATATAAATCCATTAGTGGAAGTTTTTGAAAAGTGGACCGAACATTTTGACCATCGAAACTAGTTTTGCAATAGAAATACTAGTTAGGACCACAAGATTTTACTGAATAAAACAGCCAGTGCAGGACTCGCACGAACGCCAGATTTAGTTAGAGGGGCGATATTCTGACGCGTTTTTTTTTTAATTATTGGTCACCCATGTTTAGAAAGAAAGGGGAGAAATCCAAACAATTATCGACCAATCACAAACGCTGTTGCAAATTTGACCTTAAGACGTCAAAGAATTTCCCATAATGCAATTATTGCATATAAATAAAAAAAAACTATTATACCAATTGAATAAAAAATATTGCATTAAATGATTTTTATACCAATTGAATAAAAAATATTGAATTTGAATGAAAATTATACCATTTGAATGAAAAATTATACCATTTGAATAAAAAATATTGCATTTAAATGAAAAAATATACCATTTAAATAAAAAAATATTGCATTTAAAGGAAGAAATATTATACC
Source organism: Mytilus galloprovincialis (assembly GCF_965363235.1). Lineage (NCBI taxonomy): Eukaryota > Metazoa > Mollusca > Bivalvia > Mytilida > Mytilidae > Mytilus > Mytilus galloprovincialis. The sequence goes on along the minus strand of NC_134845.1, from coordinate 71,469,213 downwards.
AATTAAATAAGAAATATTGCATTTAAATGAAAAACATCAATTTTTTGCAACCAATACCATGTCATATGTTTTGCCTTGGATATTTCTACTATTAGATTAAGATAATTCGTAATATATTATTAAAAGAATCTAAAATCTGATGGTTACTTCTCAAAACAAAGATACGATCATCTACATAATGTACAAATCTAAAAACAATGAGGATATTATCTAATACAGTGTAATATGATACTTTTTAGGATCCTAACACAAACAAGATAAAGCAGTGGTTACAAGTCAGAGATGCCAGTGGTGTTCTTACTAACTTTATGATAATGGATACTCAGCCTGTACTTGGAGATTGGAAGATCAAAATTATTACACATGTAAGTTTTACATATGTATCATATGGTTAAGTTTTCATCAATCCCTGTCAGACAGTGGAATATTATAATACCCTTGCTGTTTAAACATGCATGTGTATTGAAACTCTGTGTTCTAATCAATTAAAAATTTCAAAACTCGTAAAATTCATATGAAATGATTGGCTTGAAAGTTCTGACAAACAAACACGAATGTAGCATTTACACAACAAAACACAATTAACATAGGCGGGATATACATATACAAGAAATTTTAAAAACTTTGACTAAATTGCATTCCAAATATATCCAACAAAATATAAATGATATTTTAGATGATTTAGTAGGTCCACAAATCCAGCATGCATATAAAAAAGATGTGGTATGATTGCCAATGAGACAATTGTCCACAAGAGACCAAAATGACACAGACATTAACAACTATAGGTCACCGTACGGTCTTCAACAATGAGCAAAGCCCATACCGCATAGTCAGCTATAAAAGGCCCCGATAAGACATGCATAACATGTATTAACATTCAATTTTTATCGATGATTGCTGAAACCTGATTTTATATGAAGTTTTACTTGATTTACAGGGTCGATCTGAAGAAAAGGTTTTCACTGTTGCCCACTATGGTAAGGTATTTGAAATGAACAAGATGAATCAATCTTTTCATGCTTTTCAACACAACTTTTGAAAGGCTGTAGTTTGAACAGAGAAATTTTAACAGAAAGAATACGGTTTTCTACCTTTTTTAAACTGAGTGTGACACTCAAATTTAAGGGACGACATAAGCAAAATTATGTCATCACATTTTAGAATCGATTTCACAAGTTTCAAAAGTCCCGCCACTAGTATATTAGTTAAAAAAAAAAGCAAAACGTTCAAATTGGCCATAAAATTATTCCGCTTCAAAAGCTTTTAAAAATTCTGATTTTGGAGTTGAGCATAATCGATTTAAAACACTGTTTGCACGTGTCCTGGAACAAACGTCACTTTTTATATTAATAATTAGAATCGGTTGCGTCAGTAATAACAACATTGACTGATACTACCATTCATTTTACTCCACATATGTGCATTTCTGTAAAAAGTTTCTCGTAAATGTAAAAGTTTCGTTTAAATCTTCTTTACTGACATGTTTAATGTTATAAAAAAAAACATTTCAAAGATGGCAGCTACAAATGTATCGCCAGTATGACATTTTTTAGGAATATATGTGTCACAGATAAGAGCGGTTTTGTTCCCCAAAAAATTAAAACAATACACGCTTTATGAATTTCATGCGGCGAAGTCCGATGATTAATTTCCAATTATCATAACAACAATCCTCTATTGTGACATCCAAAATATGTGTATATGTGTATAGAATTACTTTTGTTTGTTTGAGCACCACGACAAGTATAAATGAACATATACCCTCAAAACACTATTAAAAAAAATTAAAGATTGAGTAACTCGATCTGCCAAAAACAAAATCCGGAGTGAACTCTGGTGTTCCGAAGGGGGTCCTTCTGAACATGTGGCACCCTTATGAAACTTAACCTTGATGAAATTGGAATAAGACCGTAAAAAATCTCTGCAATGATCAGTACTGAATTAATTAACTTGTATATTTTATAACTGCAGTGTTACCCAAGTTTGAGGTATCAATAGAAGTGCCTGCATTTGGGTTAGCGAGTGATACCACTTTACAAGGAACTGTTAAGGCGACGTAAGTAGATAGATGGATACAATAAATCGTCAAAATTATCACTATTGAAAAAAATTATAGTAATTGTCATTACTTTTGTATACAATTATCCCTGAATTCGCTGACCCTTGAGTGTTTCGTAAACTTTACCTGTCCTTATATATAAGTAGTAATATTTTTGTGTGTTGGTTTTGGTCCAGTTTGTTTTGTCCAAAGGTCATGTTTATCCCCGTTACAACATGTTTTTTCTTGTAACAGACTACCTATGGACTAAAATAGTCTCCGGAAGGGTTCTTTTATCGAATTAAATCATCACACTCCCCTAAAACGACCATTTGAGTCGTCGTTCTTATTCAGGCCGGATGTGTTTGTATATTGATATATTCCGCCCAAAGAATGTGTTTTACTACCAGACGATGGTTGTCCAAGTGACTTTTATCCACAGTCAAACCTTTTGGTCTGCATTTAATAGAGTTAACATTTGAAATGAAGAAATCTTTTAAATAACTTTTTTCGTAAAATACTTGTCATGAAAAGAGATGCATCATCCGTCTATGGCAAATGAAATTGAAATGCAGGCTCATTACGAATAAAAAATAACACTGTGAACTCTTCAAACTTTATAAAGATCTGACTTGTAAATGTTTTATACTTTACAGATATACCTACGGAAAGCCTGTTAAGGGAACAGTAAAACTTCGAGCTAAACTGGATTACTGGTATCGTCCATGGCAATACAATGGATCAGAACCGATGGTTGAACTCTCCTTGAATGTAAGAACTGGATGACAAATTAAAAAAAAATGTTTATTCTTAAAAATGAAAAGTAAAATTTGAATGACGACTTTAAATAAATGGCTCAATATATGTGTCACAGATGATAACAGTTTTGTCTCAATAATTGAAGTCTTAATCGTCTTTATGTCAGTTTGAATATTCAAATTTGAATTTCTCTTATTGTGAATTTGTGTTTTTTCACCAATTAATCTTTTTGTCATGATCTTACGCGAATGTTACAATGACACGTATTTGCCAAAAAAAGATTAAGTATAAATATAACCTAAAGATATTTCAGATAGATAGTATTAACATTACGAGTAAGAGCAAGTTTTTTTCACTAGTCGATCATTTGCATATTTTTAAAAAGTTGAATGTAGTAATTCAATGCACTTTTGCTCTTTAAAAGTGTGAATAAGATTTTAATTTTCGAATATTTTGGCGTCGAGAATCACTGAAGAGTACGCATTGTCGAAATGCGAATCTGGTGCAGTAACATTGGTACCGTTTATATTTATATGCAATTAATTCAGACTACTGCGTTTTTTCGAAAATTTTGTTTTCTTTGAAAAGAAGAAAGATCAATATGTTAAAGTCACTCTCACCAATTAACAAATGACATTCAGACGTTTGTATTTCATATATGAAAAATATAATTGTATTTCTATTTCTTTTTTTTCTCAGTTGGATGGAGAATCCAAATTCACACTTCCTTTATCAAACTTTATGGTAAACACTCGCAACTACATCACATCTGGAAGATCTCTAAAAATAGAGGCAAATGTTACTGAAAGCTTGACACATATTACTTTGAGCGGGAAAGACTCTGTGAAATTTTATTCACATGCCGAAAAGATAGAATTTCTTCAGTCGAACCCGAATACGTTTAAACCCGGACTACCATATACAGCATATGTAAGTCAGTATATTAATCCCGATACATGAAATGACAAATTACAGTATGATACAGTAATTATTTCTATTACGATGATTGTATACTATATGATGAATTTTTATTACTTTTCAATTTAAATTGAATAGATCTATACAGTATACACATTTATATATAACATCATATTTTTGCTGTATCGTTTCATTGTCACAAACTTTATATTTTTATAGTTGACTGTAATTATTGATTGCGTTTGATTTGCAAAACAATATTTTTGTAATCTGAATTTCAGTTACAATATTACTTGGAAATTATATACCCTTCCCCCCACAAAAAATACGTACATGTTTTTTTTTTTAATTGTTGTTCTACAGATGCGTGTTGCTAGACAAGATGATACACCTGTGATGGGAGCCAAGTCCTCTGTTGTTGTTCATACCACTGTAACATATCAATTACCAGAACCAACCACCACACCTAAATACTATTATCCCCAATCTAGAACCTACACAATAAAGGACAGGACTTTTACAGTTCCCGACTCTGGTGTTGTACCTATTCAGGTAGACATACCAGACAATGCCACAAGTATTTCACTACGGGTAAGTTCACATTTTTTTCACTATATTTTGTTGCATTTCGTAAGGTTTTTTTTTAAATAACATGAAATAGTAGTATTAAAGTTAAAATGATTGTAAATAAACCCATAATGAATACCAGGATTGAAATTTTGTGTTTGCATCAGACGCGCGTTTCGACTACAGAAGACGCTCGAATAAAAAAAAAGTTAAAAAGGTCGAGTAAAGTACGAAGTTGAAGAGCATTGAGGACCAAAAATTCCTAATCTTTTTCTGAGGTAGAAAAGCCTTAGTATTTCCAAAAAATCTCATTGTAAATAAATGTTTCCTGACATACATTTTATACAAAAAATATGTAAACGATATTTGGTGCAAAATAAGCATTGGGTTGACAAAGTTGTGGACTGTGAAATTTAAATTATTTACAACTCGTGTCTTTTTTTTTCAGGCGACGTATGGAACATTGTCATCTTACAAAACGCTTTCTAAAAGCTACTCACCAAGCGAAAGCTATATCCAATTATTTTTACGTTCATCTCACTTAAAGGTAAATATTTTATGCTATCTGCTATACTTTTATCTAAAAGATCTGAAATATCTCGATGACTTACTTGTCATTGTTATGACATTGGTTTTTGTGTTGTTATATTAATGAATACATGTGGTGAACGTTTCCTACTAATACAGTTATTGAATTGCAAAAAAGGCACCATTTACATGTATTCTTTTTCTCCGCAGTGTATATACACAAAGTGTTTATATTGTAACAGACCATATGCATCTGAAATATTAGCTAATTTATTATGAGGTTTGCTGTGTTTGATTTGTCACCATATTGCTATCGTCATTTCCTCGTTTCTGATTGTCACAAAATACCATCATAGCAATGTGTTTTTTTTGTGACGAGTAAGACGATGGGGCTGTCAAGAGAAAACCGGTTTGAAACTTTTTACCATTTCTAACCTGGGGTATGATTGTGTAGTGTTTTGTACAAAGTTGTTTGTCTTTCGACATATTTCTTTATGTTTATGTATTTATAGACAATTTAGATTTTGAAATTATAATTAGTCTTACCTTAGCAGCTATATACCAACTTCACCCGCGTGTCGAGACTAGTATCATAAAATTGTTCTCCTCTTAGCAGCTATATACCAACTTCACCCGCGTGTCGACATTAGTATCATAAAACTGTCTGTACTCCTCTTAGCAGCTGTATACCAACTTCGCCCGCGTATCGACACTAGTATCATAAAACTGTCTGTACTCCTCTTAGCAGCTGTATACCAACTTCACCCGCGTGTCGAGACTAGTATCCTAAAACTGTTTGTACTCCTCTTAGCAGCTATATACCAACTTCACCCGCGTGTCGACACTAGTATCATAAAACTGTTTGTACTCCTCTTAGCAGCTGTATACCAACTTCGCCCGCGTGTCGAGACTAGTATCATAAAACTGTCTGTACTCCTCTTAGCAGCTGTATACCAACTTCACCCGCGTGTCGAGACTAGTATCCTAAAACTGTTTGTACTCCTCTTAGCAGCTATATACCAACTTCACCCGCGTGTCGACACTAGTATCATAAAACTGTCTGTACTCCTCTTAGCAGCTACATACCAACTTCACCCGCGTGTCGACACTAGTATCATAAAACTGTATGTACTCCTCTTAGCAGCTATATACCAACTTCACCCGCATGTCGAGACTAGTATCATAAAACTGTTTGTACTCCTCTTAGCAGCTATATACCAACTTCACCCGCGTGTCGACACTAGTATCATAAAACTGTCTGTACTCCTCTTAGCAGCTATATACCAACTTCACCCGCGTGTCGACACTAGTATCATAAAACTGTTTGTACTCCTCTTAGCAGCTGTATACCAACTTCACCCGCGTGTCGAGACTAGTATCCTAAAACTGTTTGTACTCCTCTTAGCAGCTATATACCAACTTCGCCCGCGTGTCGAGACTAGTATCCTAAAACTGTTTGTACTCCTCTTAGCAGCTGTATACCAACTTCGCCCGCGTGTCGACACTAGTATCATAAAACTATCTGTACTCCTCTGAGCAGCTGTATACCAACATCACCCGCATGTCGAGACTAGTATCATAAAACTGTTTGTACTCCTCTTAGCAGCTATATACCAACTTTACCCGCGTGTCGAGACTAGTATCATAAAACTGTCTGTACTCCTCTTAGCAGCTATATATCAACATCACCCGCGTGTCGAGACTAGTATCATAAAACTGTCTGTACTCCTCTTAGGAGCTGTGTACCAACTTCGCCCGCGTATCGAGACTAATATCATAAAACTGTTTGTACTCCTCTTAGCAGCTATATACCAACTTCGCCCGCGTGTCGAGACTAGTATCCTAAAACTGTTTTTACTCCTCTTAGCAGCTATATACCAACTTTGCCCGCGTGTCGACACTAGTATCCTAAAACTGTTTGTACTCCTCTTAGCAGCTGTATACCAACTTCACCCGCGTGTCGAGACTAGTATCATAAAACTGTCTGTACTCCTTTTATCAGCTGTATACCAACTTCGCCCGCGTGTCGAGACTAGTATCATAAAACTGTTTTTACTCCTCTTAGGAGCTGTATACCAACTTTGCCCGCGTGTCGAGACTAGTATCATAAAACTGTCTGTACTCCTCTTAGCAGCTGTATACCAACTTCACCCGCGTATCGAGACTAGTATCCTAAAACTGTTTGTACTCCTCTTAGCAGCTATATACCAACTTTACCCGCGTGTCGAGACTAGTATCCTAAAACTGTTTTTACTCCTCTTAGCATCTATATACCAACATCACCCGCGTGTCGAGACTAGTATCATAAAACTGTCTGTACTCCTCTTATCAGCTGTATACCAACTGCGCCCGCGTGTCGAGACTAGTATCCTAAAACTGTTTGTACTCCTCTTAGCAGCTATATACCAACTTCACCCGCGTGTCGACATTAGTATCATAAAACTGTCTGTACTCCTCTTAGCAGCTGTATACCAACTTCGCCCGCGTATCGAGACTAGTATCATAAAACTGTTTGTACTCCTCTTAGCAGCTGTATACCAACTTCACCCGCGTGTCGAGACTATTATCCTAAAACTGTTTGTACTCCTCTTAGCAGCTATATACCAACTTCACCCGCGTGTCGACACTAGTATCATAAAACTGTCTGTACTCCTCTTAGCAGCTGTATACCAACTTCGCCCGCGTGTCGAGACTAGTATCATAAAACTGTCTGTACTCCTCTTAGCAGCTGTATACCAACTTCACCCGCGTGTCGAGACTAGTATCCTAAAACTGTTTGTACTCCTCTTAGCAGCTATATACCAACTTCACCCGCGTGTCGACACTAGTATCATAAAACTGTCTGTACTCCTCTTAGCAGCTATATACCAACTTCACCCGCGTGTCGACACTAGTATCATAAAACTGTCTGTACTCCTCTTAGCAGCTATATACCAACTTCACCCGCGTGTCGACACTAGTATCATAAAACTGTCTGTACTCCTCTTAGCAGCTATATACCAACTTCACCCGCGTGTCGACACTAGTATCATAAAACTGTCTGTACTCCTCTTAGCAGCTATATACCAACTTCACCCGCGTGTCGACACTAGTATCATAAAACTGTCTGTACTCCTCTTAGCAGCTATATACCAACTTCACCCGCGTGTCGACACTAGTATCATAAAACTGTCTGTACTCCTCTTAGCAGCTATATACCAACTTCACCCGCATGTCGAGACTAGTATCATAAAACTGTTTGTACTCCTCTTAGCAGCTATATACCAACTTCACCCGCGTGTCGACACTAGTATCATAAAACTGTCTGTACTCCTCTTAGCAGCTATATACCAACTTCACTCGCGTGTCGACACTAGTATCATAAAACTGTTTGTACTCCTCTTAGCAGCTGTATACCAACTTCACCCGCGTGTCGAGACTAGTATCCTAAAACTGTTTGTACTCCTCTTAGCATCTATATACCAACTTCACCCGCGTGTCGACACTAGTATCATAAAACTGTCTGTACTCCTCTTAGCAGCTGTATACCAACTTCGCCCGCGTGTCGAGACTAGTATCATAAAACTGTTTGTACTCCTCTTAGCAGCTGTATACCAACTTCACCCGCGTGTCGAGACTAGTATCCTAAAACTGTTTGTACTCCTCTTAGCAGCTATATACCAACTTCATCCGCGTGTCGACACTAGTATCATAAAACTGTCTGTACTCCTCTTAGCAGCTGTATACCAACTTCACCCGCGTGTCGAGACTAGTATCCTAAAACTGTTTGTACTCCTCTTAGCAGCTATATACCAACTTTGCCCGCGTGTCGAGACTAGTATCCTAAAACTGTTTTTACTCCTCTTAGCAGCTATATACCAACATCACCCGCGTGTCGAGACTAGTATCATAAAACTGTGTGTACTCCTCTAAGAAGTTATATTCCATCTTCACCCGCGTGTCAATATTAAAAAAAGAAGATGTGGTAAGTTGCCAATGAGACAACTGTCCACAAGAGTCTAAAATGACACAGACATTAACACATATAGGTCACCGTACGGTCTTCAACAAGAAGTTATAACCAATTCGACGAGACAATGAAACTGGTGTGGTACTACCCAAAACTTAGCATGAATAGATGCTAAAAATTTTGATAGCCACTGATCATAGGTCGCTTTTTATAACAAAGACGTTCGTAGGATTATCAGAATAAACCAACAAACATATATTCCTAACAAAGGGGTTAATGTGTCAGCTATAACATCTTCACTGTGTATTCCTTAACAAAGCACTGTATATTCACACAATTTTTAGTGTGCAGTCAGATACAGATAAAACAGGTTATAGAGCTATATTAATAACCTTGTTTCGATCTGAAAGCGCATTATGATGTTTTATTTTTATTGTTTTAGGCAGGCAGTGGGGCAAATTTTGAAATACAATCAACCCAAGCAGTTACATCTTTAGTATATCAGGTAACAGTTATTTGAAATAGCAAGGCAAGTTTTTGATTTGGAAATAAAATTTTATTTTTTTTTTAAGAATAGGAAAATATAAAGATTTTTTCTGTTGTTTCAAATGATTGATGTAGATTTCTTTGTGAAGTAAAAGCGCAATATTTGCCTGCTTTTCTTATTAAATATACATGAAAAGTAGAAACTTTCGGGTGCGTTAGATAAATTGCTTATTGATCGATATTGCATTACATTTGGTATGCACTAGAAGGGTCCAGAGTAAACAATATTTGCTCGCAAAAAAACTGAGATATAAACAAGATGGCGGAAATGAAAATTGAGCCCTTGCCACAGACATCAGAGTAGACTGAACTTGACTACCTATTGCAATTATAATATTATAATATTATTTTTCATGATTCGCATTGAAAGGAAAACTGCACAATAATACATAAATACGAAAAAACATTCTGCATTGTTTGATGTTTTACTGTAGATATTCTGCATGGTTTGATGTTTTACTGTAGGTATTCTGCATTGTTTGATGTTTTTTTCTGTAGGTATTGTCTAGGGGTGTAATAGTAGGAGCAGGCACTGTTAATGGTGGAAATAAAAAGACTGTACCTTTCTCCATATCTGTGAATTCTAAGATGGCACCAAACGCTCGTATTGTTGTGTACTATGTTAGAACAGACGGTGAAATAGTAACAGACAGTATCAGCTTTGATGTCGAAGGTGTTTTTAATAATCAGGTTGGTTGAAATGTAGTAAATAACAAACATGCTAGAACAATTTCATTTTAAAAAAAACATGAGCTCCGGTAGATATTGTCTCCTTCACTCTTTTGAAGCTTATGCGATTCTCTCAATGTTTATTTGTTATCTTGTTTTGTCTCTTTCTTATTGACGTACGAGTTATGAACATCGGGAAACTACAATTGACGGACCAGTTATGAACATCAGGAAACTACAATTGACGGACCAGTTATGAACATCGGGAAACCACAATTGACGGACGAGTTATGAACATCGGGAAACTACGATTGACGTACGAGTTATGAACATCGGGAAACTACAATTGACGGACGAGTTATGAACATCGGGAAACTACAATTGACGGACGAGTTATGAACATCGGGAAATTACAATTGACGGACCAGTTATGAACATCGGGAAACTACAATTGACGTACGAGTTATGAACATCGGGAAACTACAATTGACGGACCAGTTATGAACATCGGGAAACTACAATTGACGTACGAGTTATGAACATAGGAAAACTACAATTGACGGACGAGTTATGAACATCGGGAAACTACAATTGACGTACGAGCTATGAACATCGGGAAACTACTGTTTAGTCATTAAATAATTGTTAATCTTTAAGTACTATATTATACTTTCAGTTTTATTTATCTTCAATGAATCATTATTTCATAATGTATTTTAAAGTCATGTCTCAGTTCTAATTATGTTCAGAGGTTATTCACAATAAATCAGCAAATACTCAATGACATCGAGATAGATATTTCTATTATCCAATTCGTGAACATCTGCTCAACAACATATTTTTTTAACTTCGATTATTTAGAATTGTTGAGCACATACAAAACGCAACATAGATACGAGGACGATAATAATGTACGCCAGTCGCACTGTTTGTCTATAAAACAGTTGAAAAGGTCGAAGTTAACGAGCATTGAGAACCAAATTCCGATATGGACACCTCAATCAGCAGTAAAATATACCCAGATGATATTTATCTATAGCTAGTAGATCTGGTCTTACAGCTTCTTAAGGTTTATGTCATTGTTTTCACTCCAGGTTCTACATCCAAATCAAAGGACTATTGATAACTTCATTGTTCGTACCCCTTAATGATTTATGGCCACGTTATTGTTTTATGTGTTGAACGCTATCGGCCAATATCAACATTTTATTGTAAGCCTTTGAAAATATTACTCAGAAAACTTCTCATTTTGAAATTATGAATAGAATTTGGGTCAGTTATGTAACAGCTCAACGTAAGAAAAAATAAAACAAACGTAAGAACAAATAAAAACAAAACAAGAGAAGACGTTTTTTTCATCTTTAATTTTTACCATTTCTTAAAAGAAAAATATTGTCTCGAAATATGTATGACAATGAATGTATGCTGTTAAACGAAGTGAAATTATTTCTCAAATGTATGTTCACGTTTAACAAAAAGTTTTAAAGGGAAAAATAATCGGACCGATGAAATATTATGTGACACAATATGTAAATCTTTAAATAAAAAAAAAATATACAGAAAAACGAAATAATTACATTTAGCAATGTAATGGCTATATCTATTTTGTTAATAGCATACTGAGCTGAGATCCAATATCTGAAGACATGTCAATGAAATCGATAAATGTTCGCATATACATCCGATATTAGATTAAACACAAGGGGACGAAGAGCACCCTAACATTCTGCGTTGCATTTTTCTGTTTACAGGTTTCTATTTCATTTGACAAAACTAAAGCTCAACCTGGGGATGCAGTAAACGTACAAGTTACAGCTGATCCAATGTCAGTTGTTAACTTACTAGCCGTCGATCAAAGTGTTCTTTTGTTAAAATCTGGAAATGATATTACACAATCACAGGTAAGTTTCACTCATGTTCCAGTGAGGTAGTTTATATCTGGAAATCGAAATTGAATTGTTACATTGTCGAATAACACACACACATATATATGTTATATTATTTTATTTTATTATTTTTATAACACTTGTTACATATCTTTACTGTGTGTGTATTGCATATGTTATTGTTTATAATAATATTGTCTGTATCATATGCCCTCCTGGGGCCCTAATTTGGTAAATAAAAATATTCTATTCTATTCTATTCTATATATATATATATATATATATATATATATATATATATATATATATATATATATATATATATCAATAAATGAGTACATACTCTGCACAACGTCAAAGGGGTCATTAGTGGAACAGGATCTGCTTATTTTTCCAATGCACTTTATATTACGCCGACAGATAGTTTTATGTAGTATTTTGTGAACTAAGTCTTTTCGTCGAGTTCCCTTTTTTTTTACAAAAGCGTTGCCAGTTTCAACATGACTTAAAAGGTTTAAGATCTATGAAGATTTATATATCTACTTTATAAAGTTCGTTTACTCTCGCTTTGTATTTATTATCGGGGATATATATCTGTCACTTTGCCACTGAATCCGCCAGTCTGTCAGTCCGTCTATCTGTCCAGGTCGCAACTGTGTGAATAAATAAATGTGACCCGGTTCCCACATGGTTAATGTGGCATAACTATATATACTGAATTAAAATACAATATGTGGTATTGGTGTCTCGTAAGCGCAACGTCTCAAAAACGGCGCGATGTATATTAATTAAACTAAAGATACAGATTGAAAACACTACTTGGAGAAAAGTATTAATAAAATTAAGAATGGAAATGGAGAATGTGTCAAAAAGACAAAAATCCGATCATTGCACAGACAACAACAGAAGGTCACCAACAGGTCTCAAATGCAGCGAGAATCGCTTAATGGCTTTAATAAAGGTGCCACGTGTTACTTACCTCAATATTACAATCTGTGGAACGGCTGGTAGAATCTTTTGTTGATTTATTCACAGTTCTTGTTTATATTATGATTAAGGGTTGGCATTATTTCTATTTTGGGTTGCATGGTTTCTAGTTCTTTAAATATATCTTACCACTGTGTAATCTTTTCAGTACACTGTTTTATCTTATAGGTTGTAGAAGAATTGAAATCTTATGATACCAAACACAAGAGTATAAGCCCATTCTTCTTCGGAGGTGGCGGTATTGGTATTGCAGCCCGTAAACGCCGAATGATATGGTGGCCATATCCTACATACTATGGTGGATCAGATGCATCTCAAATATTCTCGGTAAAGACATTAAATGAAAAATAATAATTTTTTGGCATTAGAGAACAAACATAAAAGGTTGTTTATAACATAACCTATTTTGAAACATTGATTATCGAAATACGCATCTTTCCAAGTAGTGTGTATGCCCTCAGTGTAATTGGTACTTAAGAACATGTGAATTGAGCTTCTAATTGTTAAAGCTCCTTATAAACTTATTTGATTTAGCATTAAAAATACAAATATGCAATATTTCAGAACAAATTCGAAATATTCAACAAAACAAAATTATGATATGATCAGTATAAACCTATTACTTTTAGAAATTAACTTTATCAATGGATATATTAGACCAGACAATTGCTGATGGTTTGAAACCATGATACTGTGTGTCTTCGTATTGAGATGTGTAAAAAGGTATCAAGATCCTACGAAAATATTTAAGGAATGTAAGAACTGAAAAATGAATATTACATACAGTTATGTACTTAAGGAAGTTGTCATGTTTTGAAATTGTTGTCAGATTTTCGGGTCGTCTGGTTTTTAGATATAGGAAGATGTGGTGTGAGTGCCAATGAGACAACTCTCCATACAAATAACAATTTAAAAAAAAATGCTCTTTGACCCCCATTTGTCTTTTTATAAATCTTTTACATGTATAATTATAAGCCATCTCTAAAAGTATAATAAGCAGTGAAAAATCAAGAGAGAACATTTTCCCGCCATAATTTCAATGGCTTATATCTCGAAAACAAGCACATTGACCTATATTTCATATTTGCTTTTATGAGTTTTAATTCTTGCATTAATGCTTTACAGAATGCAGGTGTGAAAGTATTAACCGATGCTACAGTATACCACCACAAGCAACGTAAGTCTGTTTTTTTTTTTTATATCATGTCGGTCAATATTTAATACAGTTATCATGAATTGTTTTCCCCTCAATTTGTACAAATGTCCTTTGTTTTAGTATTGATATAACTTACAGCTGACGATTTATAATCTTCTAAGACTTTGTCCAAGGCTGAGGTCCAAGGCGCTTTCTTGGTAAACTTATATTATATCAGAAAATCAAGTGATGTGCATATTTGTTCATAATTGATTACATGCTTTTAAATGTATTAAGATATCTATATAGCTGCAATTTTCTGTTAAAATTTTTCACAATATTTCCTTACGGCAAAACTGTCATTATTTAAAAACAATTAAAAGTTACTTTGATATGTATTTCATATGAAAATATACTGTAAAGAAATGTTTGTGACAACTATATTATTCTGTATTTTCCTGTCCCAATCCAGTGGTTGTCGTTGCTGTATATCATATTTGTATTCCTTTGATTTTCTAGTTTGAATTGCTTCACATTAACTTCTATGTCATTTTGTCTCTGGTGGAGAGGTGTCTCATTTACAATTTCACAACTTCTTCGTATTTTTATATTTGATGAATAGGTACACGATATTAATGGAAAAAATAACAGTTTCAAGATTTTTGAACAGGATATCAGTCATTTCAATTTATTGCGTAGAAAAAAAACTTTAAAAAAGAAAGAACAGGTTCACTAATTTTCTGAAAATGTTTAATCAAAATATTTTATTCTGCAGAAATTAGTATATATTTATAAAGTAATATGACAGCTGTTTTCCCTTCGTTTGATTTGTTTGAGGTTGTTTTTTTTTGCCATTTGATACAGGATTTGAATGGAGTTCGGTATTTTTGTAGTTTTACTTTTTATCTCACCTGGCCTAAAAGGCCAAGTGAGCTTTTCTCATCACTTGGCGTCCGTCGTCGTCTGTCGTCCGTCGTCCGTCGTCGTTAACTTTTACAAAAATCTTCTCCTCTGAAACTACTGGGATAAATTTAAACATACTTTGCCACAATTATCCTTCGGGTATCTAGTTTTAAAAATGTGTGCGGTGACCCACCAAATCAACCAAGATGGCTGCCATGGCTAAAAATAGAACATAGGGGTAAAATGTATATTTTGGCTTATAACTCTGAAACCAAAGCATTTAGAGCAAATCTGACAAGTTGTTAAATTGTTTATCAAGTGAAGGTGTATCTGCCCTGAAATTTTGAGATCAATTGGACAACCGGTTGTTGGGTTGCTGCTCATGAATTGGTCATTTTAAGGAAATTTTGCCGTTTTTAGCTCACCTGGCCCGAAGGGCCAAGTGAGCTTTTCCCATCACTTTGCGTCCGGCGTCCGTCGTCCTGCGTCCGTCGTCGTCCTGCGTCCGTCGTCGTCCGTCGTCGTTAACTTTTACAAAAATCTTCTCCTCTGAAACTACTGGGCCAAATTAAACCAAACTTGGCCACAATCATCATTGGGGTATCTAGTTTAAAAAATGTGTCCGGTGACCCGGCCAACCAACCAAGATGGCCGCCATGGCTAAAAATAGAACATAGGGGTAAAATGCAGTTTTTGGCTTATAACTCAAAAACCAAAGCATTTAGAGGAAATCTGACATGGGGTAAATATGTTGATCAGGTCAAGATCTATCTGCCCTGAAATTTTCAGATGAATCGGTCAAACCGTTGTTGGGTTGCTGCTCCTGAATTGGTCATTTTGAGGAAATTTTGCTGTTTTTGGTTATTATCTTGAATATTATTATAGATAGAGATAAACTGTAAACAGCAATAATGTTCGGCAAAGTTAGATTTACAAATAAGTCAACATGACCGAAATGGTCAGTTGACCCCTTTAGGAGTTATTGCCCTTTATAGTCAATTTTTAACCATTTTTCATAAATATAAGTAATCTTTTACAAAAATCTTCTCCTCTGAAACTACTGGGCCAAATTAATCCAAACTTGGCCACAATCATCTTTGGGGTATCTAGTTTAAAAAATGTGTGGCGTGACCCGGTCAACCAACCAAGATGGCCGCCACGGCTAAAAATAGAACATAGGGGTAAAATGCAGTTTTTGGCTTATAACTCAAAAACCAAAGCATTTAGAGGAAATCTGACATGGGGTAAATATGTTTATTAGGTCAAGATCTATCTGCCCTGAAATTTTCAGATGAATCGGTCAACCCGTTGTTGGGTTGCTGCCCCTGAATTGGTCATTTTGAGGAAATTTTGCTGTTTTTGGTTATTATCTTGAATATTATTATAGATAGAGATAAACTGTAAACAGCAATAATGTTCGGCAAAGTTAGATTTACAAATAAGTCAACATGACCGAAATGGTCAGTTGACCCCTTTAGGAGTTATTGCCCTTTATAGTCAATTTTTAACCATTTTTCATAAATATAAGTAATCTTTTACAAAAATCTTCTCCTCTGAAACTACTGGGCCAAATTAATCCAAACTTGGCCACAATCATCTTTGGGGTATTTAGTTTAAAAAATGTGTGGCGTGACCCGGTCAACCAACCAAGATGGCCGCCACGGCTAAAAATAGAACATAGGGGTAAAATGCAGTTTTTGGCTTATAACTCAAAAACCAAAGCATTTAGAGGAAATCTGATGTGGGGTAAAAATGTTTATCAGGTCAAGATCTATCTGCCCTGAAATTTTCAGATGAATCGGTCAACCTGTTGTTGGGTTGCTGCCCCTGAATTGGTAATTTTGATGAAATTTTTGCCGTTTTTGGTTATTATCTTGAATATTATTATAGATAGAGATAAACTGTAAACAGGAATAATGTTCAGCAAAGTTAGATTTACAAATAAGTCAACATGACCGAAATGGTCAGTTGACCCCTTAAGGAGTTATTGCCCTTTATAGTCAATTTTTAATCATTTTTCGTAAATCTTAGTTATCTTTTACAAAAATCTTCTCTTCTGAAACTACTGGGCCAAATTAATTCAAACTTGGCCACAATCATCTTTGAGGTACCTTGTTTGAAAAATGTGTCCGATGACCTGGCCATCCAACCAAGATGGCCACCACGGCTAAAAATAGAACAGGGGTAAAATGTAGTTTTTTGCTTTTAACTCTGAAACCCAAATCATTTAGAGGAAATCTGACAAGGAGTTAAATTGTTAATCAAGTCAATATATATCTGCCCTGAAATATTCAAATGAATTGGACAACCGGTTGTTGGGTTGCTGCCCTCCAATTGGTAATTTTTAAAGAAATTTTGCTGTTTTTGGTTATTATCTTGAATACTATTATAGATAGCTATAAACTGTAAACAGCGATAATGTTCATCAAAGTAAGATCTACAAATAAGTCCACATGACCTAAATGGTCAATTGACCCCTTAAGGAGTTATTGCCCTTTATAGTCAATTTTTAACAATTTTCATTAATTTGGTAAATTTATGTAAATTTTTACCAAATATTTTTCTCTGTTCCTAATGGGCAAAGTTCATTACAGATATAATTGTTAGAAGCAAGAATGTTCAGTAAAGTAAGAACTTCAAACACATCACCATCACCAAAATACAATTTTGTCATGAATCCATTTGTGTCCTTTGTTTAATATGCACATAGACCAAGGTGAGCGACACAGGCTCTTTAGAGCCTCTAGTTTGGTTATTATCTTGAATATTATTATAGATAGGAATAAACTGTAAACAGCAATAATGTTTAGCAAAGTAGAATCTACAAATAAGTCATATGATCAAAATGGTCAGTTGACCCCTAAAGGAGTTTTTGCCCTTTATAGTAATTTTTTACCAATTTTTTGTAAATTTTTGTAATCTTTTACAAAAATCTTCTCCTCTGAAACTACTGGGATAAATTTAAACATACTTGGCCACAATTATCCTTCGGGTATCTAGTTTTAAAAATGTGTGCGGTGACCCACCAAACCAACCAAGATGGCCCCCATGGTTAAAAATAGAACATAGGGGTAAAATGTAGATTTTGGCTTATAACTCTGAAACCAAAGCATTTAGAGCAAATCTGACAGGGGTTATATTGTTTATCAAGTCAATATCTATCTGCCCTGAAATTTTCAGATGAATTGGACATTTGGTTTTTGGGTTGCTGCCCGCCAATAGGTTATTTTTAAGGAAATTTTGCCGTTTTTGGTTATTACCTTAAATACTATTATAGATAGAGATAAACTGTAAACAGCAATAATGTTCAGCAAAGTAAGATCTACAAATAAGTCAACAGGACCAAAATGGTCAGTTGACCCGACCCCTTAAGGAGTTATTGCCCTTTATAGTCAACTCTTATCAATTTTCATTAATTTGGTAAATTTTTTAAAGTTTTTACAAAATATTTTCCTCTGTAACTAAAGGGCCAAGTTTATTACAGATAGAGAAAATTGTAAGTAGCAAGAATGTTCAGTAAAGTAAGATCTACAAACACATCACCATCACCAAAACACAATTTTGTCATGAATCCATCTGTGTCCTTTGTTTAATATGCACATAGACCAAGGTGAGCGACACAGGCCCTTAAGAGCCTCTAGTTATATTTTCATTAAAAGTTAAGAATGAATAGAAAAATTTACTATGCATCTATGCATCATGCGTTCGACACTGTTTGACACGCTGGTCTCTTTTTTGCAATCTCACATTATTATTAAAAAGATATATGTTTACCGAAAAATATTATAATGCGTAGAAGTAATATATACTTTCTTATTTTGTATCATTCATGTTATGGATGCATTGTGAATATTGGTGACACAATTGAGATCTCAGTTAAAACAGTTTCATACTTTTTACTTTTGTCTGTAGTACAAAATCAGCTCTAAGACTTATTGACCTTTTCAAAAAGATAATATATATATACAACTCGTCTAAACATCAACCCAACAATGTTAGATCTGTAAAGGAGTAGGTCCGGTAAGGGCCGATTTTGGTCTCAAATTTCAAATTCAGCTGACGAAAGATTTTAGACACTTTTAAAACACTTAAGTGTCTATTCAATAAGTAAATGTAAAAGATTTTAACTGATTATGTCATTAAAAACGCTCAGATTCAAGCTTAAATATGAAAAATCTATCAAATATGCAAAAAATCGTCACTTTTCAGATGGTTTTTGTCAAAAATGGAAGTGGCCGCATCCGTGTTCATCCTCAACCTTTATATATGTTATGTGTTATTATCAAATACAACTTACATTTCAATATTATGAATGAACACGAATGCGGCCACTTTCATTTACGACGGAAACCGTCTAAAATATAAGTAAAATGCTAAAATTGTTAAGATTTCAGTAATTTAGCATGACTTAATGATGTTAGTACTCGATATATGTGCATTGTATTGACAAAAACAGCCCAAATTTGTGTAGCAGAAGCATTCTACTTTCCAATAAACAGCTAAAAGATAACATTTTCACAATTTTGTAAAACTGCTATACAGTCCTTGGATGGTGTAAACTTCCCACTAACACCATACACCATTACACCATACACCATACACCATTACACCATACACCTTGTACCATTACACCATACACGTTACACCTTTGCACCATACACCTTACACATTACACCATACACCATTCCCCATTCTATCTACACGTTCCGAAATTTCCCACAATGCAATTAAATTTCAAATATTAAAAATATTATTATTGTTTATGTTTACAACTCGAAATAATAAATTAAAAAAAAACTTCGTTTTCAACCAATAAAATGTCTTACACCATCATTCACACCATTCCCAATCGCACGTTACACAATCACACCATTCCTCATACACCATTACACCATTCCCTTTACACCATACACCATATCACAATACACCTTACACCATTGCACCATATGCCATACACCATTACACCATACACGTTTTTTTGGGAAGTTTACACCATCCAAGGGCTGTATTTTGGGGCAAAAAAGGGGTCTTACTGAACCTACTCCTTTGCTTTCGCAAATTATTTTTTTCTTCCCTCGCCGGGATTCGAACCCATGCTACTGAGATATCGTGACACCAAATTGCCTGCACTGTAGCCGTCCCGCTAGACCACACGACCACCTGGGCTTCACAATTATAAAGCTTTCGTTGACCATGTGTTACCTTTCCTTGTCAGTTTTAATCTAGCGTCGTACTACAGTACATGATATATAAGGCATGGAGATGTTATTGTTACAGATCAGCTCAATTATCTATAGTAAAGGATCCTACAAATTAATGCAAGATACAGTCACAGAAAATAATTATATTTATAAGTACGTCTGAGTCAGTGACAACTCTACAACAGATTTATCCATCGGATCACCAGCAATGATGGTGATACACGGCTGTGTACATTGTGTATATACAACTCGCCTAAACATCAACCTAACAATGTTAGATCTGTAAATTTTGATAGAGTCTTAATTTGAATTGACATGATTCATTTGACATCGTGCTATTACCGAGGAAGGATATCTGTTATCCGAAATATCTAACATATTGTTCTTTTTATTGTGTTTTTTGGTGATGTTGTACCCTTTTAGACTTGTTATATATATATATCATCACTTGTTAAACCATGTTCTAATTTTTTATACAGTTATAGGGCAAAATATCCCCTCTCCCCTTCAAGAATTTGTTGAAATATTGTACCTTTTCCCTTTTATGGTAGTATTATCAAACAAAACAAGTTTATTAAATCACACCCAAATCGTTATGTGTGGCCTTTCACAATAATTTGAAGCAGATAAAAACAACATAGCATTGGCTAGAGGTATATGGGAGGGTTGAGATCTCTCAAAACAGGTTTAACACTTCCGCATTTTTGTGTCTGTCCTAAGTCAGGAGAATCTGGCCTTTGTTAAAATCATTTATTCTGAAACCAGCTGTTGGCATGATACGGGTTATGTTCTTCTCGTATATTTGATGATGGCATTTTGCTTAGTTTCCTATGTTACTTATTCTGATATCGGACTCGACCTTCTTTTTAACTGATTTTACTGCGCGTATTGCTGAGTGTTTCTTTATAATGCATTGGCTAGAGGTATATGAGAGGGTTGAGATCTCTCAAAACAGGTTTAACACTTCCGCATTTTTGTGCCTGTCCTAAGTCAGGAGCATCTGGCCTTTGTTAGTCTTTTATCTTTTTTAATTTTGTTCATTTATATGATTTGGAGTTTAGTATGACGTCCATTTTCACTGA
Source organism: Mytilus galloprovincialis (assembly GCF_965363235.1). Taxonomy (NCBI): domain Eukaryota; kingdom Metazoa; phylum Mollusca; class Bivalvia; order Mytilida; family Mytilidae; genus Mytilus; species Mytilus galloprovincialis. The sequence continues at coordinate 71,448,042 of NC_134845.1, read as the reverse complement.
ACTAGTACACATTTATATCTAGGGGCCAGCTCAGGCCCGTTTCCGTCTTCGGTACTTTCTTGCTGCGTTGTAGACCAATTGTTGGTCTTCGGCTGTTTTTCATGTTGTTTTGCCTGGTCAGGTTGTTGTTTCTTTGACATATTCCCTATTTCCATCTCAATTTTATGCTTGTATTTATTTCCCACGGGGAACAAATCCTTACATTATATGTTTTGGACATGAAATACAACATGAAGGATGAAAGCAAAATCTTTCTACCCGACGACATGTGGATTCTTATAGAATAGCTAAAATGTTATTACTTATTAAAGAGGTTAATTGATAAAGTTTGAATTAAACATCTATGTGCATTTATATTGCTAGAATATTTTGGCTGTCCCAATTGTGGTTTTCCATTACCGAATATGGCATTAGGTGGAGGGGCAGGAGGAGGTTTTGCTGGAGGGGCAGTAGCACATGCAGGAGGAACTATGATGACAAACAGTCAGTCACAGCTTCAAGCTGTCAAACGAACAAGAAATGTTTTTCCGGAAACATGGCTTTGGTCCAATAAGACCGTTGGGTATAACGTTACTTTGTTACGTGCATTTTCTAGACCTCTTCACTGCTTTTAGAATGATTTTTGGTAAAATGAATGTATAACTCTAAACTTATATCTGCACAGCAGCCTTCTTCTTCCTTTTTAAAGATATTCTTGGGAATATCAAACTAGAAGCGTTGTTCCTCATGCTGTGTACTTGTTTTACGCTTTTGCAAATTCGTTTGAAAAAATCTGTGGTTGTTTGGTTTTTACTACACATAAACCACCCGAAGACCTCGAGCATGAAGGTATCTGCAACCCATTTATTTCCCAAAGTTCATAAAAGGATCAAATGGCTGTTTTGGGTTTTTTCTTTTTCTGACTCATATGATATTATTTGTTGTATTTGCTGAATTACGACGACTAGAAGTCCGTGTTACGTTGAGATGTCACACAATGTTTATGAGTTTGTTGTAACATAATATAAAATAGAAGATGTGGTATGATTGCCAAAGAGACATCTATCCACAAAAGACCAAAATGACACAGACATTAACAACTATAGGTCAACGTACGGCCTTCAACAATGAGCAAAGCCCATACCGCATAGTCAGTTATAATAGGCCCCGATAAGACAATGTAAAACAATTCAAAAGAGAAAACTAACGGCCTTATTTATGTAAAAAAATGAACGAAAAACAAATATGTAACACATAAACAAACGACAACCACTGAATTACAGGCTCCTGACTTGGGACAGGCACATACATAAATAATGTGGCGGGGTTAAACATGTTAGCGGGATCCCAACCCTCCCCCTTACCTATAAGTCAATTATAAACTTTATTAATAATCTTTAATCAGGAGACGCCCACCCTGTCGACATCCTGTGCTCTCCCTTTTTTTCCCAGGTTGTATTTGCAGTTTTGATTTGTTTTCTGAATGGCTTTGTGACATTTGAACATTGATAAACTTTAATGTACTTTTGTTTTAATGCATAATATTTGGTTTCCAATTATTATTTTTCTAAATTCGTTAGATGATTCATTAGATATAAATACACAAGAGAATCTGATGACCAGCTGACAATGACATGAGACTTAAACGAGAAAACACAAACAACAGTACACAAAACATAGAAAATCTACAGACTGAGCAACAAGAAGAACCCCGCCAAATTTCAATCTAAATTGGGGAAATAGAACTTTGGAAAAATGTGAATTTGTAGACTTGAATAAATATTCCTCACATAAGATAACTAAAACTATAAGAGAACAAATAAAGTTAAACTTGAAGCATTTAAATGAAAAGTTAGTAAATGATAAAATATCAGATAAAGAAAACTACAGAAAATCAATATTTATAAACATGTGAAACTAAATAGTACAGAAGAAAAATTGTATTCTAGAAAACTTATAACAAAATTTATTTATAGAAAAGGGAAGATATCTCAAAATACTAAGAAAAGAAAGATTATGCAAAAACTGCAAACGAATTGAAGATGAAAGTCATTCTTTTTTAATTATGATAATACCAGTATTATTAATCTTATGTATGACTGACGCTGTGCTTCCAGCTTCTAATTTTTGAATCAACAGGTAATGCTTAGCTGACAACCGAGCACGGTAATCTCGTTGGAGCCTCTTATTAATCATATGAGAATTGTCTTACTATTTTAGTAATGAATAGTTGTCCGTTTTGTGATGGCATGGGATTTTCCGGTATGTTTGGCACTGCGACCGGTACTGGCACCAGTGGTGCTATAATACGCCCCCCATCAAACAATGGTCAATCAGAACTACAGACTGTTAAACAAACTCGATCAGTTTTTCCTGAAACATGGCTATGGTGTAATAAAACTGTGAGGTAACGAAACAACTAGCATAAATGTTTGAGTTTGAAAACTGCATTACTGGAATTTAAAAACCGTGTAGTCTCTTTATAGAATATATAAAAAAAAAGTTTAAGTTTACCTTGAACAGCCTTTTTCCTTGTCATACACTTATTGCAGAATAATTCTTAATCTGAAAATTTACTCTTACGAAAATTATAAACCCGGGAATTTTCTCCAATAAACAGACAATTTCTTGTAACCAAATACTATTAACCTAGAATTTCTACCAAGGAAATTACTATTTCGATTAACTTCTAATAAAATACCCAGAATTCATTGTATTGAATTACTCTCAACTCGACAATTTACAGGCATACGCACCTTCATAACGGAAATACCCGTAATTCGAGAATTTATTCTAGATTTATCAAGTCCATTATTATGTTTTAAATAAAAGCCATAAGAAACCAATTAATGTTTGTCCTCTATTTTTCTTCAAAGAACTACAAATGAAGATTTTAAAATATTTTTGCGCAATGATGTAGATCTTTTCTCAATGTTGAAAAGTCATAAGTTAACATTTAGAAAATCAAAACCGTTCTTTTTTATGCCCCACCTACGATAGTAGAGGGGCATTATGTTTTCTGGTCTGTGCGTCCGTTCGTCCGTCCGTTCGTCCGTCCGTTCGTTCGTCCGTCTGTCCCGCTTCAGGTTAAAGTTTTTGGTCAAGGTAGTTTTTGATGAAGTTGAAGTCCAATCGACTTCAAACTAAGTATACAAGTTCCCTATGATATGATCTTTTTAATTTTATTGCCAAATTAGAGGGTTTACCCCAATTTCACGGTCCACTGAACATAGAAAATGATAGTGCGAGTGGGGCATTCGTGTACTGGGGACACATTCTTGTTTTTTAATATTTTCAATTTGAAGTGATATATTATGTACATGATAGTTTCAAGGCTTTAATAAGATAAAAGATTACAGAAAATAAGTAAAGATCAAATTAAATTAGTGAACAGTTTGAATACGTGTAATTTCTACAGCAGTCTACCTATGTTTACACTAATCTTTCACAGTGATAAGTCTTATCATTTTTTACATTCGTTACAATATACAAAAGATCAGTATTCTAACCATTGACAATGTTTAAAAGAGAAATTCAGTTCAGTCTAAATTGTATTTCTATGAAAGAAAACCATAATGAAAGTTTATATAATTTTGAACTATTTATCAAATTGGAAGGATTTTTATACTGGTAAAGGTCATAGAACAATCCAGGATATCACGTATAAATATTTATAATATATGATAATTTTATGTCATTATCTTGTCTAAATTTACCAATTAAACACAGTTAAACAATCTTTGAATGTCAACTTGAAAAATGTTACTAGGGCTACATCAATCTATCAGCGCTTAATTTTTTAATTAAATGAATTACTGAATTTAATTGTTGGATAAAATATTATTCACGTTTGATATTAGATAGCGAATCACTCAAATACAGTTACCTTTTGTCGACTTTGGTTAATATTATTTCTCTACTTACAATGTTAGAAATTCGTAACTGTGTTTCAATAAATACTTCATTTCAAAACTTGTATATCCTTGTTAAATATTTATGAGATGAGAGTCAAATGCGTTTCTGTTTAGCAGTAATTTCTTGCAGTTTACTCACTTTTCATAATTTACAAATTATAATCCACATATGATATTTATTTCATGTTTTTGTATATGTTATAGTTATAAACTGCATATCAAAATAAACATGAAATTAAATATTTAGCTCTATTGGAAAAAAATAAAAACGAATTTTGTATTTCCCAGTCAACGGTTATGAGGATAAAGGTACATTTCCGAGATCAGGGAAATCTGAGATAAGCGTATGACATTACAAACCTGCATGACGTATAAACTTTGGGTTTTGAAAACGCTTTGGTGGCAAAAAAGGCATTTGCATGTGCATTTTAAGTTAATAAAGGTACCTTTTTATATGCGTTTACTTTGCAAAGCAAAGCACCGTCGTCTTCATTTGTTACATATCTACGTAAATTCATGTATACATTGTAAAATTAATGAGCATGTAAGCTAGTCCATGTTGACTTTATTAGAACTTAAGGCTAATACGATATGAATGCTTGAAATTGCAGAATTTAACATAGAAAGCAGGGGGGCTGTGAAGTAGTGGTTTTGTAACGTTCTACACTTTCATAAATTCTTTTGAAAGTATACAAATGCAAGTCATCAATTAAACGCTACCTATTATCAAAGTCCCAGCTTTGATGGTATTTTATGGTAAGTAGGTCCCGTCCAATACGTCGATAAGTATATATCTTATTGAAGTTAAATATGTGTTTTATAGTGCATCTTTATAGACCTTTGCCGTTGTTTGAAAAAGGCATGATACAAGCAGGAGGGATGATTAATTCTTTACCAAGTATGGTAAATGGCGGAACATCTTCTAAGTTAAAAGAAGTTGGCCGTGTTAGACAAATTTTCCCAGAAACATGGCTTTGGACAAATAAAACAATTGGGTATCTTAAAAATATTATCGCTTTTCACTTAATTCTTCTATGAAAAGCTCTTAGCTAGATTGCTTACTTCTGCTAGAAAGTTTTTTTTTAAGCTGGAGTAATTCACATTTTCGATCATATCGTATTGAATATAAAAAAAAAACCGTGTTTGTGGAAATTGTATAAACAATCTTTGCAGTTACAACAATATTTATCAACAAACAATGGGAAATATGTATTACATATCATAGACAAAAACATGTACTCAAGTCAGTTGTAATAGGATAGAAAAGAATTCTATATAAGAAGCAGTTAAAATTTTGAGAAATAGAAAGCGAGGACTTAGTTTGCTTTCAAGTATTATTACAAATTTTAATATGACGTGCTTCTTTCGCTTTGTGAATAAACCCATGCTCTAAATCCAATAAAATGTGTTTGCACATGCGTATATTGACTACTGCAAAATAAAGAATTTTATCAAATTGGCATACATTTAATATATTTCATTAACTTAAAACACTTCCAAACTCTTAAATGATACACATGTTATAACTAATTCATTTATTATGACTAAAATGTGTTGCAATCTGACATATTTGACCTAGACACGACAAACGTTTATGCTGCCTGTCAAAAAGTCAGTCATCTGAAAAATCACATTGCCTATCGTTTGCGTGTTTACTATCAAAAAAGGCAGGTTCATGGAAGAGCCTACACAAACGATCTACACTTATACACATTGGACATAGAAATTATCTTTATTGTCCTAATCAGAATCGAAATAATTGATGAAGCTATACTTTATTGTAATTTTAACGTGTGTAGCCCTTACTGTGGTTTGCATCACTTATTTCTTAATCATTTAATTTTCTTTGATGACAAAAAGAAAGAAAAAAACAAATATAAGAAAAAAATCGAAAAATTAATTGAATAGTAAAAATAGTACAAATGGAATTACATTAGATATTATATAATAGGAGCAAATATTGAACAATTCAATTAATAGTTTTGTACCAATTTTAGTAAGCTGTATGTTATTGGATTTTTGTCTCATCTTCTTATATCTTCATCTGTCAAGGAAGAATTAATCAACCTGATCCTCTTGGCTTCAGATTAACAATTAGCAGTAACTATTTTACCAGTCTTACTATGAATTACAAGGGAATCATTTGACTGTAGCCAGTATTTGGTCCTGATATCATAAAAAGTTGAATTACAATAATACCGAACTCCGAGTAATATTCTTAACGGCAAGTCCCTAGGCAAACGGCAAAATCAAAAGGATAAACACATCAAATGAATGGATAACAACTGTCTTTTATTTAAAAAAATGTTTCACATGAATGATGAGGGATGCATTGCTAGGAGAAATTGACCAGAGTTTAATGCTGCTTTTTTCCTCTCAAATATTTTATATTGTCTAGCTTCCCAAACTTTTGGTTTGCAGTGCACTTGATTTAGGTAATTTCAAAAATACGATTCGTGAACGGAAATCAATATCAATTATATTTTAATTGTTTAAAATCAGATTTTTTTTAAAACTCAAACATTCAAATAAGGCTTGTCGTCTTAAAGATGGTCCAACTATAATTTGAAATGGTCCTCAAATATGAATATGAAGCGTAGAAGATACATAGATGGCCAACAGATATCAGTTTCTGTGGATGTGAAAATTGTCTTTGATATATCAAAATACTTTAAAAGTTTAAAAATGAGATCAGCAATTTGAATAATCAATGAAATAACTATGATTCCATACAAAGCGAAGGATGAATTAACAAATGTTTCTTCGTGTGCTATATTGCGACTTAGAAAGGAAAGCCAATAAAAAAAAAGGTATTTAATCATTCTGAAATCTGAAGTAAGTGGAACACAGTAATTTCTACATATTGTTTAATCCACAGCTATCATTCCTATATGGGAAATGATGCGTCCTCAGTTTGCCTTTGGCGGAGGAATGGTATGGCCATCTGCTCCTTCGCCTAATTTTAACGGACCTGACAGAGGATCAAATTCAAAACTTAAAGAAGTTACTAAAATAAGGAAAAGCTTTCCCGAAACATGGCTTTGGACAAATAAAACAACTGGGTATTTCGCATTGCTAGTTTAAGATCATTATCATTGTATGCTTATTCCTTTTAAACAATGCACACTTATCGAGTTTAGAATAGTGTTATAAGTTATGCTTATATTAAGCTAGTGGTAATAGCGTGAAATGAAATCGGATCACTTGCATGAAAAACTATTTTGTCTGAGTCGTATTAATTGAAAGCAATTTTAACTCTTTTTAATTTCTATTTAAAAGAGGAAAAGTTTGAAGTTAGACTAATGCATGTATATTCCCAGGAATAGATTACCTTACCTGTATTTGGCAGAACTTTTAGGAATGTTTGGTCCTCAATGCTCTTCAACTTCGTTCTCTATTTGGCCTCTTAAACATTTTTTTGATTCGAGCGTCACTGGTGAGTCTTTTGTAGACGAAACGCGCGTCTGGCGTAAAAATAACATTTATATCCTGGTATCTATGATTATTTTATTCTAATAATTTCCTAGAAAAATATACCCGTCTTCCTTTATTAGAAAGTAAATTGTTTAGTATACTACAATAAATATAATACATGATAATGTCGATACGAACATTTCACATATAGATGAATGACATTTTTCCTACTTAACGACTTTAATACATAGCATACTGCTCAATCATATATCACTAGCTTTTGTTTCCTATTTAATTGTATGGTTCACGCATTTAATCACGGTCAAAGTTCAAAAGTGAGCATGTCTAAAGTTTGTTAGATTTTAAAAATCTTCCCTTTGCTGGTTCTACAATGATAATACTTTTCTAAACAAAATTATTTGAATCATATATAACAGAATACAATACTTCTAAAATAAACTTGATGCATTTAGTAAAGTTAATAAACGATAAAGTATCAGATATAGAGAATAACAGCAAAATTTATAAACATATGAAACTAAATAATACAGAAGAAAAATTTTAATTTAGCAAACTAATTACAAAATTTAGAGTAAGGGACACAATTTATTTATAGAAAAGGAAAGATATCTTAAAATACTAAGAGAAGAAAGATCATGCAAAAACTGCAAACAAATTGAAGATGAGATTCATTTCTGTTTATATTTTGATAATACCAGTATCAATAGAAAAGTTTATTTAGAATTTTTGATATATGAGAATATGCACTTCACAGATCTAAAGATAAAGATAAAATTCAACCCAAGATCACACATTCAGTTGAATAAACTAGGATCCTTTTTAAAACAGTATATATAACTGAGGACAGGGGACGCTTGAAATATTAACTCTTATTAGGTATATTAATGATCTTGTTGATATTGTTAATTTTTATTTTGTTATGTTGTATCACATGCCATAAATATAAAGAGTAAATATTTAAAATGAATTAAATCGAATTCAGTTAAAGTATTCATCTATGACTGGTTATTTTGGTGAGTCATGAAATGTGATTGTTTTTACACGTCCATTTTAAGTTGAACTACAACAGCGCTGTTTATTTAATCTGATATCTGACTTACGCTGTGCTTCAAGTATATAAATCAACTTCCAGGGGCGGATCCAGCCATTTTAAAAGGGGGGGGGTTCCTAACCCAGGACAAAGGGGGGGTCCAATTACATGTCCCCATTCAAATGCATTGATCGTCCAAAAAAAAGGGGGTTCCAACCCCCGGAACCCCCCCTCTGGATCCGCACCTGACTTATTATGCATAGCTGATAATCGGGCACAGCAATCTCCTTGGAGCCTCTAGTTCATTATATAAGGATTATCTTACTATTTCAGTAACGAGTAGTTGTTCTTCGTTTGGTGGAGGATTTCACCTTCTGTTTGGCACTGTGAATGGCACAATATTACGCCCCCTATCAGAATTACAGACTGTCAAACGAAGTCGATCATTTTTCCCTGAAACATGGCTATGGTGTAATAAAACTGAGGTAAACGAAACAACCAGCCAATCTATTTTGAGTTTTAAAACTGCATTACTAAAATTTCAAATACTGTGTTGTTTCATAACTTTATAGATTTAATGAAGAAAAAAACGTATCAGATTATCTTGAACAATCTTTATCCTTGTCAAAATCTTATTATGGAACAATTCTTAACCCGATAATTGACTCTAAAGGAACTGGTATTAACATGAGAATTGTTTTTAACCTAAAAATATTAGCCTAGAATTTCTTCCGAGAAAATACTTTTTTCAAGAAGCTTTCATACCCAGAATTCACTGTATTAAATAACTCTCAACTCCGCAATTTACACTTACGAAATACACACCTTCATAAACGGAAATATCCTTAACACTAGAATTTATTCTATAGATATGGAACTCTGAAATGCGATGGTACTCCAAACCGCGTGTGAGGTGCGATGGTTAGAAGTGTTTTTTATCACGCCGTATTGCAATGGTGGGATTGTGACTCTATCTTGTTGATCACTATGCTGCTGAATTGCGATGTTGGTTACGCTGAAGTGCGATGGAATATATAAAAATCCTTCTTTCAATGTTTTTTCATGTTCACATACCGATGTAGAGGTCAATTTGATATTGTTTAAATGTAAAAATCAAAAGGATAACCTGTTAAATAAAAAAAAAACAATCATTACGAAAGGTCATTGCATTTTCAGTTCTGACTGTAACGACCTAGTGTTCTTATAGTTTAAAAATCGTTTTAAAAAAGCAATGAATAAGAAAGACCATCATTTATTTTATTGCAACGGGAGAAAAATATTATAATAAGTTATTCATAAAAAAAGCTCTCATGATAATTGAACATGTAAATTATTAAATAGCAATCACTCGTCTTTTATATCGCAAATCAGCGAGCAAACCATCGCATTCCGGTGAAGACCATCGCACTTTAGTGTCCCCATCGCACCTCCTAGTGCTACATATACATTACAATATTTTCTTTAAAATAATTAGCCATATGAACCACATAATTTGTTTCCGCTATTTTGTTTCAAAAGAAAAACAAATAAATATGCGATTCAAACAACAGCGGTGCAAATTAACAAGCTGAATCGTTAGCGGATTATCTTATTTTCATGCGCAATGATATTGACCAGGTCTTTTCCTGAAGTTATTACGTCATAAGTTGACACTTTTTTTATATTTTTAATTTTTAGTGATAAATTATGAACAAAAATGATTCAAGGTTTTAATAAAACAAAATACTACAGAAAATAAGTAAGGATTCAATCAAATTGAATTAGTTAACAGTTTGAATATGTGTAATTTCTGAAGGAATTATGTAATGTTGGATAAAATGTTATATTATACAGCTAGATTTTGTTCATAAATAAATAAGATGCAATTCGTATACTTTGGTTATTATTATTTTTCTGAAAACAATGCTAGAAATTCGTAACTTTGTTTCAATAACTACGTCATCTGTAAAACTTGTATACCCTTTTTAAATATTAATTAAATTTTATTCGAGATGAGAGTCAAATGTTTTTTTCTGGTTATGAGTTATTCATGCAGTTTACTCACTTTTCATAATTTACATTTTTTTTTTAACAAATTCTGATTCACAAATAATGTTTTTTAAATGTTTGTGTATTTGTTCCAATTATAAAATATACTGCATATTCAGAAATATATAATACATAAAATTGATTTATGTCAAAAAGCATGTTTTTAAATTTTGAGCTCTATTGAGTGAAATTAAAAAAAAAACATTTGTATTTCCCGGTTAACAGTTATAGGGATAACTATACATTTCTAAGATCAAGAAAATCTGAGATATGGGTATGACATTACAAACCTGCTTGACGTGTGGACAATGGGGTTTGCAAACGCTTTGGTGGCAAAGAACTAATTTGCATGTGCCCTTTAATCTTATCAAGTTATTCCTTTATATGCGTTTACTTTATTTATATCTTTCATTTTACCAATACAATGCTTTGTCGTCTTCGTTTGTTTAATATTTAACATGTACGAATTATTCAAAATACTAAGGATTTTCTTATATCAGACATACAATATCTATTTTTGGCACAATGTTTTGGGAATATTGAATGCTCAATGCTCTTCAACTTTATACTGGTTTGGCTTTCTAGTTATTTTGAGCTGAGCGTCACTGATGAGTCTTATGTAGTCTAAACGCGCGTCTGCCGTTTCAAATTATAAGCCTGGTAGCTTTGATAACTACTTACACCACTGGGTCGATCACAGTGCTGGTGGACGTTTCGTTCCCGAGAGTATCACCAGCCCAGTAGTCAGCACTTCGGTGTTGACATGAAAATCAATGATATGGTCTTTCTTATAAATTAACCGTTTGCAAAATTACGAATTATACAAATACTAAGGATGTTCTTATCCCAGGCATAGATTACCTTAGTCGTATTTAACACAACTGTTTGGAATTATGGGTCCTCAATGCTCTTCAACTTGATATAATTTGACGTTGCTATTACGCTTTGTAAACAAAGCAGTGTTCTCACTCAGCACATAAGTGTGACACATGCGCACAAACTTACTGATTATATTCTCGTTATTTTCTTTGTTATCCAAATAAAATTATACATTTTAGCAGCTTTCATAAACTTGTATAGTATATTGCTTATCAATATGAAAATGTAATGTAAAGACTCAATGGGGAGGAAAAGGAAACAGTCTCACATTTTAAAGGTATTTTTGTACTCTTCAACCTATAAAAATACTAAATTCCTCCTATTACAATCAAAATAATTCCCTAACGTTTAGTGTAAAAAAACGACATATATAATGCCTACTCGTGTTAAAATGAGCACAGAGCATGACATGGAGGATTTATTTCTTAACTTGTTTGGCTTTCTTACTATTTTGATAGCGTCACTGATGAGTCTTCTTATGTAGACGAATCGCGCGTCTGGGGTATCAAGTTATAAGCCTGGTACCTTTGATAACTGATTAGTATATTGATGTACCTTTAATAACTAATTAGTATAGTGATGGTATGATACTAAACCCCTAACGGGAAGGATTGTGCCTGATGTTCATATGATGAAATCATAATCTTTCAGTCAGTTTAATTGAAGTCTGGAGCTGGCATGTCAGTTAACTGCTAGTAGTATGTTGTTATCTATGTATTATTGTCATTTTATTTATTTTCTTTGGTTACATCTTCTGACATCAGACTCGGACTTCTCTTGAACTGAATTTTAATGTGCGTATTGTTATGCGTTTACTTATCTACATTGGCTAGAGGTATAGGGGGAGGGTTGAGATCTCACAAACATGTTTAACCCCGCCGCATTTTTGCGCCTGTCCCAAGTCAGGAGCCTCTGGCCTTTGTTAGTCTTGTATTATTTTAATTTTAGTTTCTTGTGTACAATTTGGAAATTAGTATGGCGTTCATGATCACTGAACTAGTATATATTTGTTTAGGGGCAAGTTGAAGGACGCCTCCGGGTGCGGGAATTTCTCGCTACATTGAAGACCTGTTGGTGACCTTCTGCTGTTGTTTTTTTCTATGGTCGGGTTGTTGTCTCTTTGGCACATTCCCCATTTCCATTCTCAATTTTATTGTAAAATTCATGAACAAGTAAGCTAGTTCACGTTTGCTTTATCTAAATTGAAGAATTGTTAGATATGAAAGCTTGAAATTGCAGAATTTAGCATATAAAGCAGCTTTAAAATAGTGGTTTTGATCTACACTTTCATACATTCTTTTGAAAGAATACCAATTCAATTCATCAAGTAAACGCTACCTATTATCAAAGTCGCAGCTTTAAGGGTATTTTAGGTTAAGTAGGTTCAGTCCAATACGTCGATAATTATATATCTAATCAAATTTTAATATGTATTTATAGTGCATATTTATAGACCTTTGTCACTATTTGAAAAAGGCATGATGCCAGCCGGAGGGATGATTAATTCTTTACCAAGAATGGTAATAGGCGGAACATCTACTAGTATAAAGTTACTGCAGTTTATACTCTCTTTCTCAAAATAGAATGAAATTCAAAACAGTGTGGCTGTGGCCATTGATTGACACATCAAATTCATCCATTGACTGGGACAATTTAGGTGAACGTTTGTATCAAACGACCACTGCTCACTTTTTAAAGACACTTAAACTATGGGGTCACCAAAGGTTCTCAACACCTTAATAAAGTAATTCGAAAAATTAATCAGAAATAAAACGATGTTTTGATTTATATCAATTATATAAATCAAAACATAAAGGTTATTCCTGATTAATTTTTCGAATTATTTTATAATTAAAGGCGTTAAGAAACCTTTGGTGACCCCACAGTTTAAATGTCTATCGTAGGTACGTCGTAAACAGTGGTCGTTACAGACAAACGTTCACGTAAATTGTCCAAGTCAATGGATGAATTTAATGTGTCAATCAATGGCCACAGCCACACTGTTTTGAATTTCATTCTATATACTCTACTTTGTTCAGTTGTTAATTAATTGTTTGTACGATGGTCCTTTTTAACGTTTAATGAGTGAAATTGAACAAAGGAGAATCTCGTCATAAATAAGACCCAACAGTTAATTACAGTTCTTAGTTTCTCATAAATTGATTAAGAAGATACAGATTCAGGTGTAAAAAAATCAAAAAGAAGCGTGATTGGGTAAGCGTTTATTGCTTTACCTTCCTAGCTATGTGCATCCTCAGACACTCAACATGTCACGCTCATTAATGAAATTTGATTGGGTAATTAACATATATGACGACTATATGTTATCTAAATATCTAAGACTGCAAAGGGCATGTTGCTGTGTTTTGCATAGGTCAAACAATTAGTGATGGTTATCATAAAATTAATATTAATATAGAAATAAGAAGATATGGTATGATTGACAATGACACAGTCGATTTCAGTCGTTTATCCTTTTTATTTGTGTCAGGGGAACACCCCTGTTAACTTAGTTTGTATAGTTTAAATACAAAAGAACGTAACTTATAAATTGAAATATAACATAACATGCCGCAGAGAGTTTTTGTTACTGTAGAGAAATGGCAAGTGGACACTGTTCAAGTTGATACATATAACTGAAATGAAACCAAATAAACTATTTGGTTGATAAATGTGAGCAACTATTAAAACATCCTGTCCAAAATATAATAGAATAAAGGCGGAAAATTCCGACTAAACTACAGGTCTGGAGTTTGCATGTCAACAACGGCTAGTGGTTCTGTGTAAAAGTGTGTATCATTGTCATTTTGAGTGGTTATCTTTTTACATTTTCTGACATCGAACTTCTTTTAAACTGAGTGTCACTGTGCGTATTGCTATGTGTTTCTTTATTCTCCATTGGCTAGAGATATAATGGAGGGGGAGGGAGCCTCTATTTTTTGTTAGTCTTGTTCGTTTTTTTAATTTTAGTTCATTTATATGTTTGAGCGTTTAGTGTGACGTCCATTTTCACTGAACTAGAACACAATTTTATTAAGGAGATAGCTGAGGGCCACCTCCGGGCCTGGATTTTCTCGCTTCGTTGAAGACCCATTGGTAGCCTTCAGCTGTTGTCTGCTCTTTGGTCGGGGTGTTGTCTCTTTGACATATTCCATTCTCTGTTTTATCAAACTATCCATATGAAGTTTATGTCTGATTTTTAACAATACAACAACCTTGATAGGAAGTACAATAAATACATGATTTTAAAATTCATAATTCATATAAGTACTCATATATTAATAAGAAGCGTAGGAGATACATAGTTGACCAATAGATAGTATTTTCTATCGATGTCAACATTGTCTTTAATACATTGAGTAACGTTTAAAAATGGAAAGAGCAATTTGAAGTAAATTACAATGAAATAACTATGATTCGATACACAGCGAAGGATGCATTAACAAAAGTTCTCTTCGTGAGCTATGATGTGAATGATAAAGAAAGGAATATCTAAGAATGGCAATAATCAAAAGAAAGTTATTTACCAACTCTGTAAAAAGTATCTAAAGTAAGTGAAACACAATGATTTCTACAGTTCATCTAATCCACAGCTATTCCTATATGGGAAATGATGCGTCCGCAGATGGGCTTTGGGGGAGGACTTATGATGCAGCCTACTCCTTCATCTAATCTTAACGGACCTGACAGGGGATCAAATCTTAAAGAAGTTACTAAAATAAGGAAAAGCTTTCCCGAAACATGGCTTTGGACAAATAAAACAACTGGGTATTTTTCTTTGCTAACATTATCATTGTATGTTCAGCCGTTTTTTATCAATGCGCACTTATCGTGTTTAACATACTATTATAGTTTATGCTTTTTATTAAGCTAGTGCTAATAGCGGGAAATGTAATTTGAACAATGGCATATAAAACTGTTTTGTGGGAGACCTTCCAGTTCAATGCAATTTTGACTCTTTTTAATTTCTGTTTAATAGAAGAAACGATTGGAGTTAGACTATTTCCTGCATGTTCTAATAATTTCACAAACAAATATACATGTCTTTCCTTTATTAGACAGTTTACCGTATATCATACTTTAATAGAAATTAATAAATGAAAACGTCGATAAAAACATTTTTCGGCTTACTACACATAGGTGAATGACGTTTTTCAACATCACTCTTAATGAACGACTTTAATACAAAAGATATGGCTGAATCATATATCACTAACTATTGTTTCCTATTTACTTGTATGATTAACGTATACGATGTCACTTCTGGTGGCTTTTTAAATGTCTTATTACTTAGTCCAATGTAAAAAGTTCCATTTAATATGCATACATATGAAGTAAAAGCAAAGGTCAAAATCTAGAATATCAAATGTATCTATGACCTTGACCTCAAAGACATGATACAAGTACCTTAAATCAAAACACCATAGGTCTTTATTATATATGGTTAATGAGCTACATCATCATACACGAACATATCAATTCAGTTCTCACAGACTTCTAATATTTAATATTGTTATCTCTTGTTACACCAAAACTTTGAAAAACATTATCCAGAATTATGGAAAACTTACTTCGTTGAATTTAATTATATATATTTTTTTTCTAATTCGCAAGGACTTAGTTTGTAAGACAGGGACACATCCATTCATATCCATTATATTTCAAGATTTGGAAACATGTAATGTTTTTGACTATTTGAACGGTTTAAACTGAAGTTGTTGTGTGTGTATCATTTATTCATTTTTTATCAACATGATCTCAAATTATTATCTAATACATTCTAGAAACTTAAGCGATCAAGATATAAAACAGTTAGATACAGCCATAAGCAATATCTGAGTTAAATATTGTCGTTTAGATTTCTAGACAAACTGTCAAAGGAACACGATCGGTTTTTCCATAAACATGGCTATGGTTCAATAAAACCATTGGGTATATATATAAATATATTTAGGTTTAATTTATAGATTCATTCTTTGCTTTAAGTATTAGTTGATCTTCTATAAAAAAAAAAATATATCTGCAAAGGTTCATTCTTTTACTACGTTCAAATTTCCGACACCGTTTAACTTAAACATGTATTAAATTTTGAATTGTTGTTTTCCTGTTGGTAATTTTCCTTACTCCTTTTAGACATGTTGTGCAATATGGCGTTAATATCGGTTTTACTTTTCGCAGATAAAAAAAGGGAAATATTCAATTCGAAAATATTGAAACAAATGACACTTGAAGTTCTGCATTAGGTTTTTCTTGTATTACAACAATTATAGAAAATTGTATTATGTCAAATTTTCAAAAAGGCATTGTGTTGATTACTTTTCAAACTTTTTTATTCCTTAATTGGATGACAAAATGTTCTTAATTGTTTCCTACCGGAATTCTTTACTGCATTTTGGTCGATTCATATTTATTGGATTTTGGGGTTAACTTTTGTAAATAACATATTAAATAAACATTATTTATGTTTTCATGTAGTGTCATTATGACAGTTTGTCCAAAGCCTTACGAATACGACATCTGCCTACTAGTATTTAGTTTCTTGCTTGGATCCAGGAATATTTTTCAGTATAGAGTTCAGAATGGGGGTTAAATTAGGAAAACAAACTCTAACACTGACATGAATTCTTCTTGAATTTAAAAAAAATGGGGATTTAAGATATAATAAGTATATAATATTAAACATACGAGATTATAAGAAGATAGAAGAAATTTGTCTAATACAATGCTACTAAGACTTTTGGGTTATCTTTTTTTATTGCCAGCAGTGTAAACAAAACAGCCGTACAATACCATTCATAAAACGGATCATAGTCTTGTTAAATTGACTTTTATAGCTTACTGTGTGGTATGTGTTTTGCTCATTGGTAAAGGCAGTACGGTACGGGGATCTATAATTTTCTGTCATTTGTTCTCTTATGGAGGATTGTGTCATTGGCAATCAAATCACATCTTCTTATTTGTATTGTTAAATTGACACTGTCTGGGGGGAAATGTAGTGAAAAGGGTCCCATTTCCCCGGAAATTAACCCAGATTTACAGACAGATAACGATTATGTGGAAATAATTAAACGTATTTTTAACAGAACATGATGGTCAATATCACTATTTGAAACGATATTATTCTTACTTTACTATTAAAAGTCAACTTAGATGTGCAACCTTTAAATATTCCAAGTACTGACAATTAAAGAAGGGGATCTCTATTATACAATTACATGACGAGTGCAATGAAAAGAATTCAAAATATTTCTTAATTGTCATCAGTAAAACGCAATCATGATTTTTTTTAGTTGTAATCGACATGGAACTTACATCACAAGAAAAACTACTGGTCAAAAGTAGACCTTGATAAATATTCAGGTCATTCATACTTTTGTAATAACGATTTTACTTGTAAGCTTACAGAAGCAGAAACAATTATATGCAACACAGATATTACAGAATCTGAGTGCACTAAAGTTTTGAAATAATTTTAAAATACATTTTAATGCACCTGGTAGATCTATGTATTTTCTAACTGCTCCTTTTAAAAAAAAAAATTCTGGATTGACATAGCATGATATGTTATAGTAAGCAAGGAATATTCCCTTGAAACCGAACTTTCTCAATTGATAGAAAAGATAATTAAATGGGCGAATATACAAATTAAAATGAACAAAAATTAAGGATCTGTTTTCGGCGGAAACCTTTGCCATTCCAAAGACGTCACTTAAATCCTCAAAACAATGCTGATTTCAAGACCAGATAATGATAATTTAAAGCCACTTTAGAGCACTGAAATATTACATATACAATTTATATGATGATTGGTAGTGTAAAAAGAAACTAACTATCACGCGTCTACAAAAAAAGTTTTTAGTGGCAAAAATGTAAAACATGAACATGATATACTTACTTAAATGACCCTGTTCAAAAAATTAAAACATTATAAAGAAACTTTGATTCCATCTCACTAATGCAACGCTTACCTTAGATGATTTTGACTATAATGTTGAGATCCTTTTTGGTCAACGTTTCAGCGTAAATACCCATCTCTAGCTTTGAAATGTTTATGCGTCACAGGAAAGTATCAACGCCACCAAAAGTGACGTATTTTTTGTGACGTATATTTTATCACAGGTAAGACATTTTTGTTCGTGGTTTGTTCGTGGTGTAAATGCGAGTTTTTTTAATGACGGTAATGAAATACAATTGTATATAATGGGTGTATATCATTCTACTTGTCTATCATTGAATACTGTAGGATGCAAATTTGTCTTAGACTACTTTTGAGACACTTTTAAGAAATCAAAAGTTTCCTGTTTGTAGTTGTGTTTGCTTGTTGAGTTGCCTTCTCATTGATATTTAGCCTACCAGTGGTATGCAAACAGAGTATCCAGTGAGGGTTTTTAATCATCCCTAACATGTTAAAATATTCGGAAAATAAGAATACATGCCATACTTTGGTAACATTCAAAACAATACATCAAACTATTGCAATATTAAACATCTTTTTCTTCAATTTTTATTGCTAGAATATTTCGGTTGCGCTACCTGTAGTGGTCTAATATTACCACTCATGGCATTCGGCGGAGGGGCAGGAGGAGGCGCAGGAGGGACATTTATGACAGGCGGTCATCACCAGCTTCAAACTGTAAAACGAACAAGATCCGTTTTTCCTGAAACATGGCTTTGGTCCAATAAAACCGTCGGGTACATAGTTCTATTCTAATATGTATTTACTTCATCCAATTAATGTCTTTTCCTTAGTTAACAAGAGGTTTAATATATCTTTGCATAAGTTCACTCCTGAACATTTTTGATCATTGAAAAAAATTCTGCATTTCAGACATGAGCATATATCAGTAGAATTGCTTGTTGTTTACATAACCATTTGTTGTTGTTGCTTCAGATTAAAAAATTAAATCGCTATAACCGTCTCTAGTGTTCTATACAGACTTTAAAACAAAGTTCTTTTGCTTATTTCGTTTTAAAAGTAATGTTTTTTGTTTCGTTTAAGCTACAGTCTCACTTAAGTAGTTGTCTGACATGTCTTTCTGTTTTTATTGTGCATTTAAACAAAATCCGTCGACAACATTCTAGAATTGAATTTTAATTTTCAAAAACAAAATCTTTACAATTGACTACATTTTTCGACATTAATTTCCCAGTTGAATTGTTTATATCAATATAAAAATAGTATTTGCAGCGTGATAATTTCATTGTGATCAGTAACTTGGTTAGTGTGGACAGTAAAGTAGTAGGTGAATAGAAAAAAAGTGCAGTAGAAAAGCGATTGGCATAACTCAAAGGAAACACGACCTATAATTCATTGTCCAAACTTGTTATTTATAGAGCTTAAGATTGAAATTTTGCTGTCTGCATTCCTATTTCAAAATGAAGTTAACATAAAGCCATTACGGGGGACAGTTTTCCCTTGTAGTTCCCTTTAAAGGACTTTCTCGATTAACAATCCGATTCTTTTAATTTGTATTCTAGTGAAACAAATATGGTTTATCAGGACGAAAAAGATAGAGAACTGCACGTCTATTAACCATTATCAAAATGAATTGTAATCTTTGAAAACTGTGTAAGCAATAAGGACTAATGTCTCGAATAAAAAGACTTCAAAGTGTTCATTTACTACTATATAGAACACAACCACTTACGAAGAATGAACAATCATTAGAAAGAAGAGTCAGATTAAATGCCTTTAATTACAAAACAAGTATCGATTCAGTATGATCATGTTGGTACGAGTATCGCTAAATGAATCTGTAGAATGCTTGGATCAATATAACATTGAACATGTTCAGTATCAATTATAACCTCTACGTTTGTATAAAAGGCACTGAATTTCCTTTTAATTATATCATAATTTGAGTGTGACTACCCATTGCACTTTAAAAGGCAAATTCAAACCTGATATCTGAGTTGTCAAGTTAAAATATGAGCAGGAAGTATTTGTTTAAAATTTCTGTGACCTTTTTCCGCAAGGTTTGGATTTTTCGATCCTCTTTTTCACGAAACAAAGATCGAATAATTCTTTCAATCTTGTCCGTATGTTCAAAATGCGTAACAGTTGGGAAAATTATAGAAAATTAAAATGTATTCAACTATTGGACAAAAATAAGGAATACTTGTGTAAAACTTATAAACGTCAAATACTTTTAGACTATCGCACGAGAATGAGAGAAATTTGATTAGGTCAAATATTTTATAATTTTTTACAGAATGGGAAATTTGGAATACTTGCGATAAATATACAAAATTTTTTGAACTTTTAAACTATTGCAAGAAAAGGGCGACACTAAATGTTTGTATCTAAAAGATATTTGCTTTTCTAAGTATCAATATCAAATTTACACCACTCATAGGTAATGATTGATGATAGAATGCATGTTATTTGGAAGAGAGACCGTAATGTGATTTGGTTATCAAGTAAAATAAAGGATGAAAAGGTCTTTATCTTGAGTTGATTTTTTTCTATGAAAATGTAATTAAATTACAACTGTCTCGGATATTTATTGTCTGCGCCAGACATGCGTATCAGAGGCACTAGATATTAAAAAGGTGGAGGGGAAAATCAAAAACAATGTTGTAGAGATTTATAAACCGAAAATTCCGAAAAGTTGTGCCAAATACAACTTCGGCAATTCATAACTGGGGTTGAAAAACTCAGTGTTTCCTACAATCAATAGTGTATATCAAAACATTTAATAAAATAGAGCGCTAACATAAAAAAAAATCATATTGTTTGTGGCTTAAACTTTGATTCCGTAACATGTTGGTTCTTTAAAGATATGTGTTCATAGATTTGTAATTTTAATCCCATGGGAAAGAGCATGTTTGGTCCATTCTAGAGAATGCCCACTGACAGCATAAGATAAAAAGCTAAACCTATGGATATGTTATCTGTATATTTCTATTAATTTTGTGGGTTGTTGGAGTGTATTACTTTGCTCATTCTATATATCTGATTGCGGAAATAACTTCAAGTACTTAATGAGCCAATTAACTTATTCTCACTTTTTACTTTTGTCTTCACTAGCGCTGATAACAAGTCTTGGGTTAATAAAAAGCCCCTGTGTAACACATTATGAGACTTTGATGAGATTCATTTAACTGTGTAAAACGAATTATATAAGAAAACAAAAACGCCATGGGAATTTTGTCTTTCTATTTAAGAAATATTCATTCCAATGCGACATCATGGTTTCTTAATGGGTGGGTTACCAGAATTTAACTTAGGAGGAGCTGTAGCTAATTTACATCCTACTCCAAGCCCACACCATACTACTCAATTGAAAACCCCATCAAAAGTTAGAACAGTTTTCCCAGAAACTTGGTTATGGACGAATAAATCTACAGGGTAATATATGTTTGGTCCGTGACTTTTATTTGGATAATATGTTAGAGCTTAATTGCTTATTAAAAAATAATATTAATGGCTAGAATTTTAATATGCTTTTCTTTGCTTTTCTTTTCCTATATATTTATCAATCATCTGTCTATGCTGAAAATGTGATTTGTCTGCACTTGCACTTGTATTTAGGGACAAAGTTCACAAAACAAACGTCTAGTACATATTTTCATTTAATATTAAAGAAATACTTTGTAAGCTAAGTAAAGGTAACAAAAACATGATAGTATTAAAAGGATTTTCTCTGTCTGTTTATTGTCAATTATTGAAAGTCAAATGTTGCTATATGCTCTGAGTTGATTATTTTTTTCAAATTTTTAATGAAAATTTTCCAGGTAATAGTATTTGATATGCTAAGCTTTAAAATAATTTCAGTTATGTTGTAAAAAATGAATTTTGAGCAAATTTAGTGAAATCAGTTCATTTTATTTCTTATATTTTTGTACTTATTTATCTTTTATAACACAGTAAATGTTTCAACTTGTAGATCTGATGGTCACGTGACAATATCAACAACAGTTCCGGACACTATAACATCTTGGGTTGCTAGTGCATTTGCTGTCAATAAAGTATCTGGGCTTGGAATAGCTTCTACACCAGCCAAGGTGAATTTAATAATCAAAATAACAGTGGGTAATAACAGAATATAGCCTCTTTGAAAGAGATTTTGTATCAACTTTAACGTCCATCTTTAAAAAATACTCCATTGACGTTGGTAAAACATTGTTAGTCTCAATATGCAATTCATATCGCCAATTTGTGATTAGTTTAATTGATATTTACTATAGATACTTGTACATGTATATTGAGAATGCAAAACTATTAAATATAAATACGTCAATTTATTAATAATTTTTGTTTCAGATCGAAGCCTTCAAGCCATTCTTTGTAAGCCTTAATCTTCCGTACTCTGTGGTACGAGGAGAACAAGTTGTGTTACAGGCCAATGTCTTTAACTACCTGACTAGTGATACTGACGTAAGTGTAATACTCAGGAAAGGTTGACAGAATACAGTAATAAAACAAGTAAATTGTATTATCGTGTAGTGTTTTTAATTATTCACTATTAGTACTAAAAGTTTCATCTTTTATATTGAAGAAAATGTCTAGAATTTGTTTTCAGATCTCTACAAATAAGCCCCTCTTTGTTATGAAAATAAAAGTACAATAATTTATATAATAGACGGCTGTGAAGGAAACACTTAACATTTCACAAAATATATTTCATGACGTATTATCTCTTTGCAAATGATCATTGAATCTCTAAAAGATAAACAAATAATTGTTCAAAAAATCTTTTTTTTTCAATTTTCAATTTTAGTTTCTACGGGTTTCCTGCAATTTTTGCATTTAAAAAAACATCCTGCAGAAATCTACTGTCTTTCATAAACACGCAATAAATATCTTTGGCACATATTTTGATTGTTTATTGATAGGTGTTAGTGACACTTGAAAAGAATGATGACTTTAGGAGTATTGTAGTGGCCTCTGATGGTACAACGAGTTATGTCTCCCAAACTCAGACGGACAATATCCACGTATGTATCTTTTAAATCTGAATAGATTAAATATAATAAACAACTATAACAAGCTTCTGAATTTAAAAAAAAATTATTCTTAAAAGATGACGATTACAATATGGTTAAATTATTTATAACAAAAATAAATCATGCAAACATCAGTAATTAAAAATCTTTAATATGGAAATTCTTATATTTCATATTTTGTATTATCTGCCTTATTTTGTGTTTGTGTCCTTTTTGATGATGATGTTGTCTTGAATTATCTAAAAATTATACCACATAGTCTTTAGATATCTTTTGGTGTTTCTGAAAGCTTCCTTTCTTTGCATAAGGTAAAGGCAGGTGAAGCCAAATCTGTGTATTTCCCGATTGTACCTGCTGAGTTAGGACAGATTTCGCTGACTGTAAAGGCTCAGTCAGTAATGGCAGCAGACGCAGTAAAACGACAACTACTTGTAGAGGTAATGTTCTCTTTAAATCTATTTGTCAAAGGCGGAATACACATATTGATTGGTAGATCCTTATAAAAAATGAATTCTAGTTTAAGTTTTCATTGTCACTTCGAATTTCGGATTTATAATTTTCAATAGCAGTTTGTAATTCTTTGTATCCATAAGTATCTTTCTATAGAAAAACAATTGGAAAATTAGCATCTTACTCCGGGTGGAAATAACATGGTAAACACACAAAAGATAATAATATAACATATGTGTGAAACATGATATATAACTTGTCTGTTGGTTACGTGTCTATGTATATTGTTAACTGACTGAAGGATGTCGAAATAGAACTTGAATGTTTGGTACTCAATGTTTAATTTAGGTGTTAAAACTGGATTTATCAAGTGTCTCTTTTCAAATAGTTGAATAACATTTAAAAACATAATTAATGAGGTAAGGAAATAATAATGTGAATTATTCTTATATTTTGAAAACATTAATAGTAGAATACCTATACCTTTTAAAATAGTGATATGAAAGTTGCTATTTTTCAAACATGTATCTTGTTCTCTGCTCTTTTTGTCGAGTTGTTGTCTCTTTTACACATTCTCCATTTCCATTCTCAATTTTATATTGTTTATTTTAGCCTGAAGGTGTACCGAAAGAATATAATACCCCAATCCTTTTGAATTTGAACAAAGGTGCAGCTGTACATAAAACTGTTCCAGTTTCTCTTCCACAATCAGTAGTAGCTGGATCACAACATGTCCGAGTTTCAGTCATAGGCTAGTATTTTGTAACATAGACCACATAAAAGAGTGAAAGTTTATGCAACCTTGTAAAGGAGGGACGAAAGATACCAGAGGGACAGTCAAACTTCTAGTAAATGTTGACAAATAATGTTTACAGTTTCCATCAAGAATGTGCTGGGTTTTATATATATCTCTGTTGAAGTGATTTCTTGATATTTTCTCTTTTTACGTATACCTGATTATAACCTAGTTGTATGTTGCAATTCCGTATGTAAAACCGTTCTATAATATATATGCCTTATCCATTTATCTTTTCTTGACGTTTTTCACCAGGAAACACAACAATGATCTAGACAAACGTCAACATGCTTCGACTTTACTACTTAACTAATCTAAAGTTTTAATAAACAAAAAATACAAACCAAGAAATATTTTAATATATGCATTTTTAATAATTCCAGGTGATTTAATGGGACCAACAGTTAATAATCTAGACAAATTACTACGCATGCCAACTGGATGTGGTGAACAAACAATGCTTGGTTTGGCGCCTGATGTTTTTGTAGCAAATTACTTAACATCTACTCACCAGCTGTCCAGTGATATTGAAGAAAAAGCTATAAATTATATGGAAAAAGGTAAGTTGACTCTGAACATTTTGTTCTGCTGAAACTATACAGTACGAAACGTTGAGATTCATTCAAAATGCATCTAGCTACTTATTTTTCTTAAATGTATGTCGATATAAAAATGCTAACCTATATTATGATTTAACAAATAGAAAGGTCTTAATATGAAAATACGAATTAATATAGAAAAATATCACTGAATGTGGTCAAGTTTTATGATGTATTATAGGTTACCAAAGAGAGTTAACATTCCAACATAAAGATGGATCTTTCAGTGCATTCGGTGATAGAGACAAATCAGGTAGTATGTGGTGAGTATTGAATAATGATTATATGATACATAATATTTTTTTTTTTGTGAGCCAGGATCACATACTTGCAAAACACTTTGTTTTGCGTATTAAAACATTAGCCTGAGCCTGATATCTTTGATGAGTTTTTCAAGTCTTGCTATAACTTTACATATTCTAGAAGTACTATTTTTTTTTTATCATTTTAATGTTAGTCTGCGTATAAAAATTAAGTTATTCAATAATATTCCAACTTGGAATTCTCTTGAGACTATGATACTGTTGTTCAGGTTATCTGCTTTCGTAATAAAGACATTCCACCAAGCAAAGAAGCATATATTTATTGACGACAAGACACTGGTTCGTACCATAGAATGGATGTTGACAAAACAGAAATCTGATGGTTCCTTCCCAGAACCTGGCAGAGTTATACATAAGGATATGCAAGTAAGTAGACACTATATCTGAATTTTATAAGCCTTTCGTCACCTCAATTGTGCAATGGTCAAACTGCTGAATGTTAAAGTAAAAACTTATGTTCTTGTTAACACATATTGTGTACTGTATAGAAATATTATATCACTAGTTTTCTATGTTGTGTCATATGTACTATTATTTGTCTGTTTGGCTTTTTTCATATTTAGTTTATTTGTCAGTTTATTTACGATCTATGAGTTTGACTGTCCTCTAGTATTTTTCGGCCCTCTTTTAATGAATGTTGGCGTATAAAGAAAGCCCTGTATTTCGATTTCTCTTCACGATTACTTTATATTTTAGGGAGGATCGGCCAGTGGTCCAGGACTTACTGCATTTGTATTGATTGCTTTGGAAGAAAACAATGACTTGAAAGGAGTGAGTTTGTTTTAGATAAAAAGATTGATAATATTTTTTCTACTTTGTATGCACTGAAATAAGTAAAATGTGAATAAACAAGTAGGACATCCTTAATATACACTTAAAACTTTTAATGTCCAAGCAAATTATAAGACAAATAAATAACTATACATTTATATGCGCTACAAAGTAAAATATTGCGACGCTATAACAATCGAATTAGGTTGAATGTAATAGAGTATAAGCAAATAAATAATCGTCTCTTAATTTTGCATACATGTATCTCATGTACTAATGCAAGTAAGTCAGATATTTCATCTACATTAATCATTTTAAATTGTAGAATCTTTCAAGATCTTATTTTTTTTTTATTAAAGAACATTCAGGAAAAACTACAGAATGCTGCTATGAAGGCAAGATCTTATCTTGAACAACAAATTAGTACAATAACGGACGATTATGCTTTGGCTATTGCGAGTTATGCTTTAGCTCTGTCCAGGAGCTCTGATGCTGCTACAGTGTTTACTAAGTTGAACAGTGATGCAATTGTGAAAGGTAAGATTTTTCCTTATCGTTTGGTTTATTTAGTTTTTGCTTTTCGAATCACAATAACCTGGTAATTGCAATAAAACATTAATATGTTTACGCTGAAATAAGCAATCATCTGAATAAATAACAAATCCAGTGCCGCGAATCGACTTGATCTAAAAAAAAAAAATCGTGTTTTTTCTCTCCAAAAACTGTGCAGATGCGTTAGTCAAAGGGTTATTTTTTTCATCACAACTATTTAGCTGATATTTCACGTTGATGGGATAATTGATTTTATTTTAGATGGAATGAAGCATTGGCATAAAGCACAGACAACAACATCCTCTCACCATCATTACTGGTCACCTCCTCATAAACAATCGAATCCTATCGATATAGAAATGTCGTCTTATGCTTTACTTGTATATGCTCATAACAAAGCTTTCGCTGATGGTCTTTCTGTTATGAAATGGCTGACAACACAACGTAATTCAAATGGTGGATTTGCATCAACACAGGTAACTTCACATAATCACTCATATCGAAAATCTTCACTAGTTCTAATTTATAAGTACCTGATTGTTGAAGTTATGTATGTAATATGATATGTTCAGATTTCATATCTTCAAATCAGAACACAAAAGAATACGAAATGTGACAATATATTTTTACGTTTTGGGATTAAAATGTCACCAAAAAGCTTTTCATAGAAATGACAACTAGATAACTCTAAAGAGTCTTTCGCTAGAAGTAGATCTCTGAAAATGTTATTGTATCCGTGGCAATTTTGTGTATGTGCGCATTTTAAGTAAAGAAAATATTTTATAAGATGAGTTTATTACATGTTTAAATTGCAAAACAAGAAATAAAGAAGAAACCAGAAAGATTCTTTAGGTATTATGAATAGAGATGTTTTGGCGTGAACTTAATGTGATCTTACTTAAGATTTTTTTTATTTTCAATGATGTGTTTAAACCTCAGCTACACATTTTTTTGCTTAGATAACTTATTTATAAATTTTATGTTTATTCAGATACATTTTTGTATTGTAACTTTTCTCATTTTTATTTGTTGCTAGGATACAGTTCTTGCTCTACAGTCCTTATCTGAATTTGCAGCAATGGTTTATTCAAACAACTTTGATTTACAAGTTTCTGTTACAGCTGGTAACTTCACAAAACAGTTCCAAGTTAATCCAACTAATGCTTTAATACTGCAAGTAGCAGAGGTAGGTATCTGATATACAGACAAATAAACATATCTCTTTCTTATTTTAAACATATTGTTCATTCATTGGATCTGTTTTTTATCATTTGATTTTGCTATTTGATTTAGGACTTTCTGTTTTGAGTTTTCCTCGGAGTTCAGTATTTTTGTGATTTTAATTTTTATGCATTTATTTGAATTAAATTCATAGACCTTTTTGCTATATCTGCATTCCTATATGATGAATCAAACACGTGTGGGTTCTATCCCGAGACAAAGATAGCATTAACTAAGAATGTTTTTTTCAAGTATGTTAGTGATGGGACAATTCAAGCTCTACTCTTGAGTATAATTACACATTGAAGAACAGTTAAACGTAATGTCTTATTGGATAGATCTATATATTATATTGTTACATAATTCTTGGGTTTTTTTCAGCTGTCGTCAATTCCAACTGAGGTAACCATTGACGCCACTGGTCATGGTATGGCTCTTGTAGAGGTAAACATTTTCAGTCATTGGTATTGTAATTGTGATGATGAGAAAGGGTACAACAAAGCACATCCATTCTTTTGCAAACTAGCTTTGTTTAAATTGCTGTGTTCCGAATTTTTTACAAAGAATATGATGTCTAGACCATATTGATAAAGAGAAATAGGATGATACATATTTGGTTTTATAATACTTTCTTCAAAAAGCAAGGCGGAAATGTCTTCCCTTGATATTGGTATTTGATTCATATACACAGCCATTAACACTCAATATTTAAGTCATATGTTTTAGGCAGAACTGGCCCAAAAATAAAATCCCTTTGGTATATTTTGTTTAGGTTTCAGTATTTTTCAACGTTGAACAAGAAATATCAGAACCAACATTCGAAGTGACAGTGACATTGGAAACAGATACCCTTAATTCTATGAAAGTAAAAACTTGCACAAGGTAATTGATTTCCTATTTAAATATATTGGTACTAATATTTGAATTTAAGTTTACAATCGATAGATTTTAAAATGTTCTATGTGTATCCTCGACTTCTCGGTTTTCTCACAGCTGTTGTTGTACACCAGTTTTAATAACAGGAGAAAAAAGTGCATGAAATTGTCAGACAGATTTCTTTCAGTCCACAACACACAACGAACAATTTTGGATTTCCATTTAAAGTATATAGTATCGAGAGATATTTTTTTATCTGTTTAAGATAAGACGATTGAAGTTCTCAACGTAACATGTATTTTTACGAATACGATTTCTATGATTTCTATTTAATGACATATTTATAGTACATGATTAATTCTTAGGTGGCTGTTAACTGGTGCAAGCGGGATGGCAGTACAAGAGATAGGTATTCCAACTGGTTTCGATGCCGATGTTGAAAGCATTGGACAAGTGGCTGGTTTGAAAAAAATCGAACAGGAAAACAGAAAAGTTATTATCTATTTTGATGAGGTAAGTAGTAAAACTTTGCAATGATAGTTTATACTAATACACAATATCTTAAAGCTACTTTATCAGAAATAATATACTAGTATTATAAATAACGATTATGCAGGAAAACAAAAGGAAAGTAGTGTCATATGTTTATCTTAATATCATCCTCTAAATGAAAGCTTTTTATCATATCATCTTTCACTGTTTAGATTGGATGAGTCACTTCAAAAAACATTGAAACAATGTGGAAAAAACAATTATTTGGATTGGAATGGATAGTAGGCTCTTATGGCTATATTCTACTTGAGTATGCATCATTTTGTTCATATAATGAAACAATTACACTGTAAAGCATATGGAATTTACAGTTTTTAAATATTGTATAAGTTATGTTTGATTTGTTGTGGAAAAGTTTGTAAAATATTTAATATGACTACAATTGTGAATGGAAATGGGATATGTATCAAAAAGACAACAACCGACCAAAGAACACAAAAAAACAGCCATAGATCACCAAGAGGTCCTCAACATAGCGAAACAATCTCGCTTCCGGAGGCGTAGTTCAGCTGGTCCCTAAACAAAAAACGTGTACTAATTCAGTGATAAGGGACGACATACTAAACTCCGAAATATATGATGAACTAAGATTTAAAATTACTCAAGATTTACAAAGGCCAGAGGCTCCTGACTTGGGACAGGCGCAATAATGCGGCTGGGTTAAACATATTTTGTGAGATCTCAACACTCCCCCTATACCTCTAGCCAATGTAGACAAACAAACACACAGCAATACCCACTGTAAAACTAAGTTTAGAAGAAGTTTGAGTCCGAAAATCTACATATTACATTTTCTTTCCTTTTTTGTATATTAATTAGGCCGTGATTTTTCTCGTTTGAATTATTTGACATTTGTCATTTTTAGTGCCTATTTTAGCTAACTATACGGTATGGACTTGTTGACGGCCGTACGGAGACCCATAGTTGCTAATTTCTGTGTCAGTTGGTTTTTGTAACGAGTTGTCTCAGTGGCAATCATACCACATGTTCTTGTTTATATATGTTTGTTTTGATTGCAGATAACAACTACGCCACTGTGTGTAACCATGGAATCTATCCGCACTGGACTTGTTGCTAAAACACAACCATCTGCTGTTCGCGTTTATGATTATTACCAACCAGGTAATTTGACTTCGAACTTATAAAATAAGAACGTTTCACATTGCATATAAATTTAACAAATTTATTCTAATGTTTTGTAAGTCTGAATTGATATTACATTTAGCTTTTGACACAGTTTAAATGTTGAAATTAATTAACTCCGTTCAGATATTATAATCTTAGAAAATTCTAGCAAAAATAAATAAACTGTTGACACAGAGATATATTTCTCCTGAATATAATTTTGATAATGAAATGCATGGATTGAAATTAATAAAATTTACGGTACCAATTTTACTACACTGCACTGCACAAGGTGCACATTTTCCGTATGTTATGTCAGTATCCATACTTGGTTGTTGATACCGTCAGGGACTATAAGTCCACCACGTAGATATCGACTCGGTGATTATAAAAGTGGTACCAATTTTCTTTCACTAGATGCGCATTTCGACAAAAATAAAAAATCTTTTAAAATATCATTATGATGCTCGAATCCAACATATTTAAAAATCCAGTTATTTTCTTATTCGTGGCCTCAAACGCAGATAAAGTCTTTATGAACAAAAATTCAAACACATATCTATGGGAACCAGCTCGCCTAGACGAGTGCAGCAAAATTTTATTTTCTAATAATACGACTGTCCTCAAATCACTTTGCCAGCACACTAAGACCACTGCAGCATACATGTCTTACAAACATATCTACAATGAAAAATAATGAAATACAATCTTTCATATCACCAAACAATATTAACATAATGTTCTTTTTAAGATCTGGAAAAAAAACGTAATGCGTTTACAATAATTATATACTTATACAAAGCATGTTCACAGCATGGAGAGGGAGGGGGAACTGCACTAAGACTTAGCTTCGAATGGTCAAGCTATGAAAATGTATTTTCAATGTAAACCTTTACCGCGAATGACCAGTCCGTGCTTTCATACAAAGAACTTTAAATTCTTAACTTTGTTAATGTGACTTATTGGTATGCAAAAATAATTTAAATATTATTGTAAACATGAACACATGTTCCCAATATCACAACAAACCCATGTGCTATCGATAGTTGATAAATACATTATTATTTGAAACATGAAAAGCTTATAAACCAAAAGGAACAAAAGGAGAGCCAAAGCTAGACAAGGAATTAGAGCTTTACATGAAGGAGATGTATGCCTTAATTAAGTCTTTCCACTTTTCTGTGGAAAGACTTATTGTTTTTGTTCTGATTATTATTTTTTTTTTTTTCTTCCGCCAAATTTTGTTCTTGCGATAAATGTTTGTTTCGCAATATGTCGCTTAGATATTTGACATATGGTATCGTATAGTTTATGCGCTTTTAAATTTCACCCTGCTAAGCCGAACCATTTTCTTTGTAAGAGTTATCTCCCTCTTCACTGTTTAACATCTGTGTGCATCTCCTTCGTAACAAAAAAAGGTAGCGACAAAATTTCTTTTACAAATTGTTCGTTACATCCTCAGTAATTTTTGGCGCATTTGGATCGAAGCGATTCGCTGAAATTTTATAGGAGTTATCTACCTTTAAAAAATAAATTTGTCGGTATGTTTATTTAACTCATAAACTGTTAACCGTATAACCCTGGAATGTTTTTATTTGACTCCCCTAGGTCCTAACTTAGAAAATGAGGTCAAAGTCAAAGGTCAAGGTCAAGTTCTCAATTGTGACTTTTGCTTGTTTTTGCATTTTCTCTGACACTTTGAAAGATACATATCAAAGAACAAGTGCAAAATGTCTGCTTAATTGTACTGAAGATATGCTACATTTAGTCTTATACAATTAAATAGCATCTTATAGGAGTTAGTGCCCCTGAAATGTCTTGATATGAGGTTATTTGATTATAACTGCAACTGAGTTCATTATAAAGGCCCTTGACCTTGTACAAAAGGTTAGGTGACAAATGACCTTGAAAAACGGCTACCGGAAGTGACCTTTAGAAAACCGGAAGTAGCTTTTTTTGCAATTTTGTCACATAAAAGTACTCAGAATCCATATATTTATTCATATAGATAGATGAATAGATTACTGAAGACTAAAAATGACTTCCAACAAACCGGAAGTGGCCAATTATCTCCCATTCTACATACAAAAGTACATAGAAACTATATATTTTTGGAATCAGTGTGAAAGAAGCTATCATATGAGACCGGATGTGACATTCATTTGACCGGAAGTAGCATATTACCTCCCTTATATCACTCAAAGAGATAATTAAACCATCATTTATCGCATCAGTATGAAGAAACTACCTTCTTATCCAAATTCCTTTGGTGTGGAAAGACTTTCAATTGTTCTCTGAACAATTGGTTTTTAATTTTAAATAGTTTTGTTACAGCAAATTTTTGCATGAAAACAAACTATGTATTCGCGTCAAAGTCGTGATTGAAACAGGGGGTTGTCTTCACTGGACGCGATGAGGCAACTGTCTCATTACAGGTTTGATAAAGAAAAAAATAGAGAAGAACAATAGTTAAGAGTGAAATTGTTTTCAAAACATCAGAAATATTTCCACGCCCAAGGTTAAATTGGGGGGATTGGTTATTGAAATAACCTCTTCAATTTTTGAAGAATAATTGATGAACATTAGTGTACTCACAGATTGATACATGAAAGTGAATTTTTATTCCTTTTCACATCGAATCATTGAAATATATTTTTCGTCTTTAGCACTGCTAAATGATAGAATTTGAAGAACATCAAACTATTCAAATATTATCTTAGTTAAGAATGTTCGAGAATCAGCAACAAAAACTGAATATTTTGTTCAAGTTTATATATAAACTTGACAATATTGCAATATTTTAGCAGAGTTTATTATTGCACATACACACATATATTGACTAGTTATGTTTTATAAGTGGATTCTGGATGCCATTACAGATATCAAAAGCGTCCAGTGTAACATTCAATCACTCATGTGATTCACAAGAGAGAACATTCTTACTTAGTTCCAAATTCAGTTCGCTACCATTCTATCACTTTAGTACAGATGAATAATTAATAAAGATTATACTTATTAACTTATAAATTGATTAATCTTTTTTCCAGACAACCAAGTGACAAAATTCTACCAGTCACATGTTTTGAAGAATTCATCTGTTTGTGATGTTTGTCCCGACTGTGGAGGGTGTCCTTAGGTATGCTTACATTCTTAAGATATTTAACATTTCATAGCTGTTGCATTTATTTATCACCCCGTATTTTATTGATTTTGTATTTACATTGTGTCATAGATCAAATAGATTCGTTCAGTATATGTTCACTTGTGTTGATATGTCTTTTGATTGAGTTAAGCAATTTCATTGATATTTTATAGTTAGTATTTCTATGTTGTGATGTTACACTATGGTTTTGGGTGAAGGTTGGTTCCTATTTAAATGTTTAAACCTGCTGCATTTGTTTGCATCTGTCCTAATTTAGGAACCTTATGTTCAGTAGTTGTCGTTTGTTGATGTGGTTCATAAGTGTTCGTTTCTTTTTTTTATATACATATTAGACCGTTGGTTTCCCCGTCTGAATGGTTTTACACTAGTCCTTTTTGGTGCCCTTTATAGCTTTCTGTTCAATGAGAGCCAAGGCTCCATGTTGTACTTTGACTCATAATGTTTTTTTCTTTTACAAATTGTGACTTGGATAGAGAGTTGTCTTATTGGTACTCATACCACATCTTTTTATATCTATTAAATTTTCGTAAAATTACGACTTGTTTATTTTTTTCATTCTCATAAGAATGCATATTAGTTTTAAAATATATTAAAGCGGTCTTTAAATCTTTGAACAAATTCTCATTCGAGATACATTGAACCGTAATTTCACAACTCTTCTTATCTGAATTGTATTATATTCATCACGACCGGTGTCTAAATCATATCGTGTTGTCTCGTGTATTAGTATTATTGAATCAGTTTATTGAAAATGAAACTCTCCTTGAAATAATGTATCATTAGAATATACATATGTTCAATTAGTCCATGTTTGGAAAACTATATATAATTTTACCTTATAACAATATGTTATGAGTTTGAAATTCTTATAACAAAAATAATTTAAATACATACCTTCAACACTCTAATTGGTCTTTATGCATAGAAACAGTGAACTCCGCAATCTATAAATCATAGTCTGAGTTAGTATACCTTATTTCTTCACATCAATAGTGGTAGACGAAGTTCTTTTATATCCTGAGTTTGCGATAGGCCGAGTTGTACAGCAGCGTCCGTGAACGTCGATATATGTTTCAAACATTTTCTTTAAATAAAAAAGTATATTCACAAAAAGTCCCTTACCAAGAGCACAAACATATCAAACGAATGGATAACAACTGTCATATTCCTGACTTGATACAGATAACAGATAACAGAATCATAAAATAACAGTAAAAACCGTGAAACTTTAAAACTTGTACTCTCAGTCACAATTATAGTTTGTTACATTAATTTTAGATTAACTGATATTTTTCACATTTTATTTGTAGATTTAGACGACATTCCACTGTTGTATGGTGAAAAGTAAAAAATTATACATTCACTTAAATTTTACAGATAGCGTGCTATTTGTATTCATTGTTATTAGAAAATATGACATAATCGATTTGCTTCATTCAATAATTTACATGATACTTTAAAAACAATGATTTCTTAATTTTACTGTTATATGCATGTATGTAAAATTTATAATTCCTGTAATAAAAAATATTTCATTCTCATATAATATCTAGTTTGATTAAGTCGCATACGATGGTTTTCATAGAACTGGAAATGCTATGACAAAACACAAAATCGACCAAGAGACACAAGCTACAAAACACAATAAAGATAAACTGTTATCACAGAGATATGTCTCGCTTTTTTGTAATTTCGAAAATGCAAATGTTGAAAAGAAAAATAGCAACACTTTACATGTAAAGGAGTAGGTCCGGTAAGACCACTTTTTGGCCCCAAAATATAACAGTTTTACAAAATTGTTAAAATGTAAACTTTTAGTTATTTATTGGACAGTTGAATGCTTCTGCCACATAAATATGGGCTGTTTTTGACTATACAATGCACATATATCGGGTTGTAGTGCCATTAAGTCATGCTAAATTACTGAAATCTTCAAAATTCTAGCATTTTAGTTAAATTTTAGACGGTTTCCGTGTAAAACGAAAGTGGCCGCATTCGTGTTCATCCTTAATATTAAAATGTAAGTTGTATTTTATGATAATACATAACATATAAAAAGGTTGTGGATGAACACGGATGCGGCCACTTTCATTTTTGACAAAAACCATCTGTAAAGTGACACTTTTCAGCATATTTGGTAGATTTTTCATATTTGAGCTGGAATCGGATCGTTTTTAATGACTAAATCAGTTAAAATCTTTCACATAAACTAATTGAATCAAGTAAAATAGACACTTAAGTGTTTAAAAAGTGGTCAAAATCTTTCGTCATATGAAACTGAAATTTGAGGCCAAAATGAGTCCTTACCGGACCTTCTCCTTTGGCAAATATTCAAAGTCAATGAACTATGACTGAAGGTACATGGCTCAATAATGTCCAATGCTTATACAACTGCATACCAATTATCATTAACCTACGACTAGTGGTTCCCCATAAATTGACCTAATCACAAACTAATACATGAAAAATAAGCAAAAGTTTCAAAGTCAATAGAACATGAATGAAGAGGCGGGGCCAAATAATCTCCTTGGAAATGATATAAGCTGATGCTTATACAATTGCATACCAATTATCATTACTTTCCCACTAATGGTTCCCCATAAACTGACCTAATCACAAACTAATACATGAAAACTAAGCAAAAGTTTCAAAGTCAATAGACCATAACTGAGGGGGCAGGGTCAAGTAATCTCCATAATAATGAGATGTGCCAATACTTATACAACTGCATACAAAGTATATTTTACTTGCCGTTAGTAGTTCACCATAAACTAGACCTAATCACAAACTAATACATTGTTGACGCCGCCGCCGCCGACGCCGGAAACAGCATACCTATGTCTCGCTTTTTGACTCAGTCAAGCGAGACAAAAACCAAGCACTGGTTAACACGAACCCCGCAAAAACAAGGCGTGAACTCATGTGCTCCGGAAGGGTAAGGAGACCCTGCTACACCTATTATCTTTTGAATATGATATCTTTGATGAGTTTTATGATTAAAACTTCCATCATCAGGTCCTTGCAAATACACAGAACAATTCGAATTGGAACTTAGATAAATATTCATGCATGGGAAAGCAGTAAAATGAAAGCAAAAATATTAAGAATTTAAAATTGATTGAGGTATTTATTAGTACTTTGATTTCAAAGTTATACCACTAAACATTGTAACAGCAAAGAAAAACATAAGTATTTTGACTGCTGTATCCCTATTTATGACATTTGCACCCATTTAGGTCTGTTTGTATTGTTCACACATCGTTGTCAATATAATGGAATGTAATGCCACTGACAAACAACTGGGAGGTTCAGCTAGCTATAGAACCAGCTTTAATCCACCATTTTCTACATAAGAAAATAACTGTAAACAGTCACGAATCGAAAGTAAGCGTATGAGTTGAAAACAAAATATTAAAGTCATATATGTTAGCTTTATGCTTTAGTTTTTTGGTGGGGTTCGTGTTGTTTATATTTTAGTTTTCTATGTTGTGTCATGTGTGCTGTTGTTTGTTTGTCTTTTCATTTTTAGCCATGGCGTTGTCAGTTTGTTTTAGATTTATGAGTTTGACTGTCCCTTCGATATCTTTCGTCCCTCTTTTAAATGTCATCAAAACATTTTTTTTAAATATCTTTTTTGTCAACGCATGCACTCTATGTTTCCTGCAAAAAATTGAAAACCCCGTTTTCATTTACTTCCGTGGCAAATCAAAATGAGTGTTATTCGTGGTGTCACGAATCACTGGTGGTAAGCGGATGGTCGTAACTAAAAGTTACGACCATCTGAATATGGGAGACAACTCTAGGGATAAGTTTTTCTTTTCCGATTTTCGTGCAGTAAAAGGTTCATTTGAGTAAAACCGCTTGTCTCATATACACATATCGTGAGAGCATTCTCATCGAAACCAAATTTGACACATAAAATCATTCCAATTTTCGTAAAATAGTCATTCAAAAATTCGAGCATGATGGTCGTAACTTTAACTTGTGATGGTCGAAATGTCAACTATAGTATTTTGGATGATGGTCGTAACCGACACAAGATGGTCGTAACTTTGAAAGATGACTGTAACTCAAGTATTTAGACGAACTTTTATCAAGCTATTTTAAAAGTACTGTGCACATGCATAACCATGTTAATAAACTTATCAATCATACATTTTTGATATGTTCCAAACGACCATCATTTAGGAGAAACAGTGAAAACTAATCAACTCGCATTAAGCCAAATAGTATGTTAGGATTGAGTATTAATATATCTATACTGTACGTTAAGGCATAAAATTGTTGAATATTTGCTTTCAGATTTTTTTTTATTTACGACTTTCTATTTCCTGCAATCATGTCGGCAGATGAAATTATTGAACGTACAATTTTGAACAATCTTCTTTAATTTTTAATCAGCTATTGCAGTTTTTATAAACCATTGCCTTTCAAATATTCGGCTTTTGGTGAATCATGATTAATGAAAATCCACAAATGCCTGGTGTTTTTATCGTGTTGTCTTTATTTTTTATTGATTGCATGACGATCTTGCGGTATATCATTGATAATTGTTCTAAGTATTGGTTCAGAATAAAAACTTAATCCATGGTGTCGCAATGAACATTGTGTTAACCTAGAAAGTATGAATAAGGTTGAGATATTTTACAATGCTACACGCGTTGAATTTAAGAGTAAGATCAAATATCAGTAGTTTGTAGACAGGCTTGTAGCCAGGATAATATTACAAGGTAGAACTAAATGTACTGTGGCAAATATTGCATACATATATGCAGGTATATATTTTACAATGATACACGCTTTGAATTTAAGAGTAAGATCAAATATTAGTAGTTTATAGCCAGCCTTGTAGCTAAGATAATATTACAAGGTAGAACTAAATGTACTGCGGCAACTATCACATACATATCCAGGTTGAAAATAATATTTATGTTATATGTTTATATTGTATGAATGTACTCTGATTTAAAAGACCAGCACGCTGAGTTGAAACATAAAGATCTATCTTTTAAATATTATCCTGGCTACAAGCTATGTATGAATACTGTTTGCTGAAGTCCTTTTGCTGAAATTCAAAAAAATACATTATCACCAGCATATAGTAAACAATGTGAATTGCTGACCCCCATATTCTTTAGAAAGAAGTTTAAGGATCCATACTGTGAAGGAATTTTTTTAACTCATGTAGTAATTTTGACTCTAAA
This sequence comes from Mytilus galloprovincialis, assembly GCF_965363235.1. Taxonomy (NCBI): domain Eukaryota; kingdom Metazoa; phylum Mollusca; class Bivalvia; order Mytilida; family Mytilidae; genus Mytilus; species Mytilus galloprovincialis. Next base: position 71,409,196 of record NC_134845.1, on the reverse strand, counting down.
TATGCCTCCTCTAGTAGTGGAAAGATGATCCCAAATTGTCAAGCCTGTGCCAGTATCTGATCATAGACTTTGCAATGACAAAATACAGAGTGAATCTATCGAGTTAAGAAAGATTGGCAAAATGTGTTTCTCTTTTGGTAACACCAAGTAAATGTTTACAAAATTCAATGCGTAGTCTTTCTGAAAGAATCTTAGGATAAGTCTGATCTACATTTTTTTGCTATAGTTGAAAACATGGCAAGATCATCAGCATATGTATAGTAAAGAGTAGGCTGGTCGTGAATAAACAACAGCTGGATCAGGGGAACTTTTAACACAATCAGGAAGTTCATTTATAAAAATTTTAAACCGAAATTTGGACTCAAATTATCTCCCTGTTTTACTCCAACTTTAGTTCTAAAGAGATCTCTTACCATAATCTCTAACTATATTTAATAGCTTAAGTTTTATTTTCCATAAGAAAGACAAAGATGTATAACGGATAGCATGGTACCAATAGGCGTATTCAGAATTTTCTAAAACCACGGGTAATAATTATACCTGAACTTCGAATTTGCACCTTATAATCAAGCTTGACTATATACCAAATGACAATACGACTTCTCAAAATCCAGGCTAAAAATAAGATGCAATTTGTTTAATTCGATTACGGACCTGCGAATTCGCGGATATGGTCTTGTCTCGATAACGATCCCCATAACATTATTTTGACTCCTTACTTATGCACTTTCGACTTAAAGTATCAATTTTAAATTGTAGATTTTCTTTTAAATTCCACCTAGTAGGTACATACTAGTTTTTAAAAAGTTTATCTTTTCAATACATGCAAAATATAAAGAAAATAAATCAGGATACTGTTATTTCATGTGATGTCAAATTTGTTAACATCGCCTTTTCTTAACTAAGAATGATCATAACCAGAGCTGTGTTTAAAATGAATTCTCCACTTTTGAGAATTTATATTGTTATTAAACTTAACGGCTTATAATTAGTTGCCTCTTGGTTGATTTTATACATTATATTTTAAGTAACAGTGACTGGTCATTTCATTTTGTATTGGTTTTTTTTTCGATTCGTTCCAATTTTCTTTCCTTTCGCACTTTACAGGTATCCCTCTCTTCACCTCTTTTAGTTTTTATCATTTAGTGAAATCAACTTCACAAATATATCATATAATATATTCATATAACAAAAGACACGTTTAAAACTATTGACTTGTCTTATTAGGTCCTATTTAATGAAGAGTTACGACCATCACAATTTTAAGTTACGACCATCCTGAACATTTTTGTTTTTTTAGTTACGACCATCATGCTCGAATTATTGAATGATCATTTTACGAAAATTGGAATGTTTTTATGTATCAAATTTTGTTTCATTTGCAAAATCTGATCGAATGCCCAAAATAAACATTGTCTGATTGGTTGAAGTACTGCGGCGTCGATGATTAGCATAATAAGCCTCGATGTAAAGCACACGCTTCACAGGAATAAGGAGAGTTTTACAAATAATGTGAATACACAGATCCTCCATCCTATTTATATTTTGCTGGAAATGTTGCAGTGTTCATCATTTCTGTTATGATTCTGCTCACAACATTTCATTTTTTCTATAATTCCGATTTAAATATGTGGAACCCGCAATAAAAATAGATGGCTTCAATCACGTGGCCTCAATGATTTAATAGCAACACAAAAAATTCCGTTAATATAACCATGTTGTACCTTGACCTTGAGTTCTACACAATCGTAACTACTCGGCCATTCTCGCTATGCAGTACAGTTATTTCTTCGTGCAACCAGAAAGGCCGAGTAGTTCCGATTGGAGTTCTACGATGTTACATAAACCAAATCACACATACAGATCTTTGCGCTCAGATGTAATTCTTGGTGAAGTATACGGGTAACTTCGTTTACGAAAATTTATACACACTTTATCATCAACATATTACCAGGCATTTGCATATTCACGTTTTTTTATGCTGAACTGTAGTCGAATTCAATTCTATACATTTTTTTTTACGTGAAGCAATAAAAGTAAGAATATTTTTTCGCGCCAATTTAACCAGCTTCGTCACCATCAACAAAATTATTTACCGGTATTTTTGTGAAATTTCAGTTATATAGTTTATCAATTAGAGAAATTTTGGTAAGTATTACTTATTTATGTTAAGGTTCTACTAATGTGCTTCTCTAGACCTTTTTGACTGACCGTTTTATCCCATTTATCTCAATACTATCTCCGATGACAGAAATGTCAACTCGACCTATTCGTGTCGAAAGTGAAAATCGCATCTATTTGATGAAATATTTTCTTCTTCAACGGTTCATGCATTATTTGTATTATTTGATAACCAATCACATTCACGTTGCATGTTTGCATGAAAATGGTTATGTATTAGTAAATGGTAAAGGCGATGCAACATGCGAGGTCAGTGCGCGATCACGTGACATTAGTATTTGTAAACAAACATGCTCCACGTGTAACACGTGTCTGAATTATCCTTTTAAAGTGTTATGATTTTTCAATCAATATTTTATGATATATTTCTTTTCGTTTTTAGGTTTGCATATCGGTAGTCCAAGTGGATTAGAAATAGTTCTGAGTTGTGTGGTTTTTTTTCTTTCTAGAATTAGAAGGTAAGTCTACATAAGTTATATTTAACTTAAGTTTAAAAAGATGACTCCACTTTCCCTCTACATTTAAAACCCGTTTACTAATTCAAACAGCATTTGCTCCCCTTGAACGCTAATTTGCCCCTTCCCCGTCATTTCCCTTTAAATTTGCGCAAAAGTTATACTTTTAGTCCATTTACATTAACGGCTGATTTGTGATTTTACCATCTCAACTGCAGTTAACATATTCAACACATTTGACCATTCAGAATGAGTTCCCATGTTTTTTGTCTTATATGAAGGAGGTTTTAGGTAATGTTTTCCTAAACACCTTATTGTTATTTGTCTGTCTGGATTGTTAAAACCACAAAATCAGATAGTGATGAATATGCAAGTTTTCAACAATCCCGCAAAATTGACAGATGTGTGTGAGAGGGTGAAAATTACCCTTCTGATGTACTGATATTTTTAGCACCCCAAGTGAGAATCTAACTCAGGACCTTCAGCACTGAAGCCATCGGCATCGGTCTCAACCACAAGACAACAAACTCACATTTGACGAACTAATTTCTTTAAAACCGTACATGCATTAATTCTGTATTATTTGATAACCAATAACATTCACGTTGCATGTCTGCATGATAATGGTTTCTGTATGCATGGACTGTAGTGTATTGCAAAATCAATGCAAATTGTGGCATCAGTGCCCCTTCATGTGACATAATTATTTGTAACCAAACCGGCTTCTCATGTAACACGTATTTATGTGTCTGTTTTTAGCTTTGCATATCAGGTGATCAGTAGTTGAAGTAGATTAAATATAGTCACTGTGTCATTGTTCCTGTTTTAAGTAGTGATTTTTTATAATAGAATTAGAAGGTAAGTCAAAATAAGTCATTATTTAAGAGTGGGATCGGAGTTGTCCTGATCCCGAAATCATGACATTAAAAAGATGAAATCCTTATAAAGTCCCGCATTTAGAAAATATCAAATCCCGACTTCCAGATTGAGAACTTCAAAAATAGACGCACCCCGGATCCCGAAAGGGTCAATAGAACATGGTTTTTTATGTCGGGTTTAAACGCATCCATGAAATCTCTAGTCTAAAAATGCCAGTGATAGAAAGATAAACAGGTAAGCAACTGTCTAGGACCAAGTAAGGGAGGGGAAAAACAGTATTAGTACTACATGTATTTCGCAGAACGATAAACAGATGCATAGACAGACAACGGGGATGTGGAAAATTTAGTTGATTATATACATGTAAGAAATCACTGAAGCATGATGGGAGTTATGAAAAGTTCTGTATCCGCCTCTGATATTTGCAGGTTTTCTTAGTAAAGATACCTTAAAATATCACCAACTCTGACTGAGCACACAGTGTGATTCATTTTAGCTCATTAGCTGGGCTCATTTGCTAAAAATGTTCATTGCGGGTCACTGGCAAATATTTTATGATATTCATGTGTAGATAAGCTAAAAATCTATACATCATTGTACATGTGTGCGAGGCAGAATGATAAACAGATTATCAGTTTTTCTTCGTATAGATCCCTTAATATATCCCCCACTGAGGACACAATTTGATTCACATTAGCTCATTAGCTACACTCACTCGCCATTAAGTTCATTGCGGCTCACTGGCTTATGTGTAGAAAAGCTGATATTAAACATGTACATACATGAGGGTGATATACTGTCAGGTGCAAACAGTCATTCTTGGCTACCGTTAGGCCACGTTTTTTTAATTTGTTGGTTTACGGATTTTCTCCATGAAAAAGTCGGGTCGGTCAGTCTGGAAAAAAAAGAAAAAAAATCTTTCAGGACAGAAACCTGATATGCAAAATAAATATAGATTTCACCTTTCTAATAATATGTTTGACCTACTATTTTGTCATTCTTAAATTTTAGTTTGATGAAATATTATTGCTCAGCTGTAAACATCGAATGGAATTGTCTAATAATTTCCTGTAAAAAGGGGGGTACACGGTCAAAGACAAAATTAAATCGTCATTTCACAAACAAGAACAACAGATGAACGTCCGAAGCTCTTTATCAAAACTTGGTGAATAATAATAAAAGCACTATAAATGATAAAAATAAAATGTAAAAACATCGTACCAAAATAAGTTTCAACACACGTGTCAAAAACGTAATAGACTTGTCCACTGGTAAAACGAGAATATCAGGTTAAATAATCTGTTGTCATGCATTCCGTTTTTTTTTTTATCCAAATGGAAGATATTTTTTATTATCTATGAAACAAGAAAATATGAAATGATTTGTTAAAATTCAGTACTTTAACTTGATGTCTTGAACTTCCACCTGTCCACATTTGCACAAGTCTATTTCTATGAGAACATGAATATTACAGACTGGTGACAAATAAGGGAAACCAACTTATTGTGTAATTGGTTTTAAACACAGGTTTCGTTCTGCAAAATTATTTGCGCAAACGACTTTTCAAGGTCATTGATAATTGATTTGTCTATTTTTTGAAACGTTAACTGGAAGTGTCATTTTTTCACAACAGAAATTGTCATCACTTCTGTTAGTGGTTTATGCATTTCATTTCATAAAAAAAAGGTTATTTTAATTATTTTTCAGGGTTAATGCATTTGTTAGGGCCGGGGAGAATAAAAAAAGCCTGAAAAGTCAATTTTAGTTTTATTCTGGAAATCGGCAAAATTGGGTTGGCGGATCCGTAAACCATCAAATTAAAAAATCCTGGCCCTAGCTTCATATTAGTTTTAATTAAATCACTGTGATTAGTCAAAATATCCTGATCTCAAATAATAATCATTACTATAATTTTTGGAAAACAAATAGCGTGATTTGTTAATATCAGCTGATTTTTTTATCGTCTGAAAAAAGTGAACATGTCATGTCTTAAAATTACCGTTATCTTCTTTTGGCAATATCTTCATTCTGTACAATAAGGTACCCCAGTATTACCCTCATACATGTACATGTGTTTTCGTATGTCATTTGAATTTGTACTTTGCATGCCTTTTCAAATGAAATTGTGACGCCAGAATGCATTCTTAATACCACAAATAAATAACTGATGAGAAAAGGCCACACATGCCAACCAAAATTTTTGCAGCCACTTCAAAATGTGTGAGGACACCATATCAAGCTTGCGTTCATGTTGTGTTAAAACTGTTTTAGGAAGCTGAAAAATACCAACAATAGAAAAATCAATAGATAATCGGTATTGAAAAGCCAATGATCTTAGTACATACATGTATAAGTGTATATACATAAATATGTCAACCATAAAATACAACTGATTTAATTTACACCACAACTGTTGGAAAAAACCTTTATGCCTTTTTTTTAACTTATCTCATTCTAGTCCATTCATCTGACAGAATCGGTGTAAATTTCATGAATTCTTTAATAACATGTATAATTCTGGACTATTCCCTATACTAGCACTATCTGTTAGCCATTTACGGGTCTTTTGCATTTAAAGTTCAGTTTTAGTGGGTTTATTTTGCGAAAAAGAACTCAATTTCGAGACCATAGTTTTTTTGCAATGTTAAAATGACCTAAATTTAAAGGACAGTATATAGACCCAAAAATGGTACATCACATTCTACACATCAAGATTTTAGCAGGAAAGACTTCCATTGGAGTATTTAACCATAACGACTTTTTAATTTGATCTCCTCCACTAATAGAAGTCGTTGAAGTAGAATATTTAATGTAGGTTTGTCCACATTTTGGTATATTAATATATGTATAGAAATAATGTTGAGCCTGTTCCTAGATGCCTGTTATAGACTTTAATATTTATTATTTATTGAAAATAAATAGAATCAATTCTTTTTGAAAAGTTTTATTCTATGGAAATGTATCCCCCCTTTTATAAGTTGAAAAGGCTACATAGAGGTCAATATACAGTCTCCAACAGAACACCAAAGAAGGAAAAATATAGTGAATTTTGGAGAATTAATATTTAAGAATTGAATGCTTCTTTTTGTAAATTTATTGGGTGGTAAAAGCGTTAACTGAAGTACATTTTGTATGAAGCGCGGAAGTGCTTCATTCTAAAAATGTACGCACGGTCAACGCTTTTACAACCCTGGGAAGTTTCAAAAAGAAGTATTCAATACTTATAATTACATTTTTTTAGTTAAAATCATGAAAACACGATTTTTATCCAGTTTTATTTAATTCACCTGTGCACTTATTTGTGGGACCTCGTGTCATCATGCATGATAAATGTTATTGTCTGATGCAATTTTTTACGGAATAACATGTTGGCCAATCAGAATAACGTATTATAATGAAACTTACATCTAATGTAATTATTATTAAATGTACATGCATTTCAAATATTTTAGATATATTGTTTCAATTTTGTTAGTTCAAGGTTCCGCGTAAGTACCATTGTAGATAACTGGGATTTCAATGCTAAGCCTATTAGAGGGATATTTGATTTTCATTGGTAGTAGATATGGAATCTTATTCAGTGGCAATGGTAAATAGACACTGACAAGTCTTCGATAACATTTTATATAGTTTTGAATTTTTCTTCGTCAGTTGACTAAAATTAGGTGGAGGTGTGTTCTAATTTTCCGACAGAGGAGCAGTCAACCTTTATCAATATGTGCATGAAGCAAATTGATAGTTGCTAGATACTGAATGATTATACCACAGTAAAGTTTTCACCTGTGCATATATACTTAAAATACGATAAAAAAAAAAGTAATGTCTTTTTCAGGACTGAATCCAATCATGTAGTATGGAATGTTATTGAGATATGGTTTTGGTGCCATGGTGGATGCATGGTCATGAAGGACCTGTAGTACAAAGTATATCACTGGATTTAGCTCTTTGTCTAAGTGTATTATTAAAGTACTTTGCTTTGAGCTCAGTTCATTGTTATGCAATTCATTCTTTGTGAAATTAAGATTTGACAGACAACTCTCATGGACAAGGATTTGTCAAAGTAGTATCACTTCTATGTACAATGTAAGTATTAGGGAGATAAAAGCATTCTATTTTGATTTGAACCAAACATTTTATAAAAAAAAAGTGGGAACAAATTTACCCGACAATGCTACTCCCGCTACTAACAATATGATGCTAGGTTGTTTTAATACATCTGTACTGCCTGCTGATGACTCTGCCCTGAGTGTAAATGGTCCTTCAATAAGGAGGAAAAATCATAAGGCCTATCTAGTCTAATCGATTTCTAAAACTATATTTCATTGCAGATGTTCAACATTTTTATACAACCACAACAAATTTTGCGGTCTTAAATTGGTATCCTGTCCGAAATTTGGATGGTTTCCGGATAATAACTTTAGTATAAGTAAATAGAAATCAATAAAATTATCACACAACGTTTATAACGTCAACAAAAGCAAGCTTGGGATTGATTTTGGGAGTTATAGTCCCTAAGGTTTAAGAAATCAGGGGTACACAGGTGTCCAAAACAAGCCTTAATCTAGTGTCGGTATAAAAAGTTGTGTACAAGTATTTCAATTGTTCTGAAATTGTACCACAATGTTTAATACCATAAGTAGAAGGTTGGAATATATTTTGTTGGTTATTGGACAAACAGTCTAATAATTAAGGGCCAAAAACAAACATTTTTATACGACCGCAAATTTTGAAAAAAATTTCGTCGTATTTTGCTATCACGTTGGCGTCGGAGTCGTCGTTGTCCGAATACTTTTAGTTTTCGCACTCTAACTTTAGTAAAGGTGAATAGAAATCTATGAAATTTTAACACAAGGTTTATGACCATAAAAGGAAGGTTGGTATTGATTTTGGGAGTTTTGCTCCCAAAATTTTAGGAATTAGGGGCCAAAAAGGGCCCAAATAAGCATTTTCTTGGTTTTCGCACTATAACTTTAGTTTCAGTTAATGGAAATCTATGAAATTTTGACACAAGGTTTATGACCACAAAAGAAAGGTTGGGATTGATTTTGGGAGTTTTGGTTTCAACAGTTTAGGAATTAGGGGCCAAAAAAGGGCCCAATAAGCATTATTCTTGGTTTTTGCACAATAACTTTAGTTTTAGTAAATAGAAATCAATGAAATTTAAACACAATGTTTATGACCACAAAAGGAAGATTGGTATTGATTTTGGAAGTTTAGGTCCCAACAGTTTAGGAATTAGGGGCCAAAAAGGGACCGAAATAAGCATTTTTCTTGGTTTTCGCACCATAACGTTAGTATAAGTAAATAGAAATCTATGAAATTTAAACACAAGGTTTATGACCATAAAAGGAAGGTTGGTATTGATTTGCGGAGTTTTGGTCCCAACAGTTTAGGAAAAAGGGGCTCAAAGGGTCCAAAATTAAACTTTGTTTGATTTCATCAAAATTGAATAATTGGGGTTCTTTGATATGCCGAATCTAACTGTGTATGTAGATTCTTAACTTTTGGTCATGTTTTCAAATTGGTCTACATTAAGGTCCAAAGGGTCCAAAATTAAACTTAGTTTGATTTTGACAAAAAATGAATCGGTTGGGTTCTTTGATATGTTGAATCTAAAAATGTACTTAGATTCTTGATTATTGGCCCAGTTTTCAAGTTGGTCCAAATCGGGGTCCAAAATTAAACTTTGTTTGATTTCATCAAAAATTGAATAAATGGGGTTCTTTGATATGCCAAATCTAACTGTGTATGTAGATTCTTAATTTTTGGTCCCGTATACAAATTGGTCTACATTAAAGTCCAAAGGGTCCAAAATTAAACTTAGTTTGATTTTTAACAAAAATTGAATTCTTGGGGTTCTTTGATATGCTGAATCCAAACATGTACTTAGATTTTTGATTATGGGCCCAGTTTTCAAGTTTGTCCAAATCTGGATTCAAAATTATTATATTAAGTATTGTGCAATAGCAAGAAATTTTCAACTGCACAGTACTCAGCAATAACAAGAAATCTTCAATTGCACAGTATTGTGCAATAGAAAGAAATCTTCAATTGCACAGTATTGTGCAAAAGCAAGTATTTTCAATTGCACATTATTTCGCAATAGCAAGAAATATCTAATTTCATAATATTGTGCAATAGCAAGAAATTTTCAATTGGAGTTATCTTTCTTTGTCTAGAATAGTAGTTGAATCAGCTTAAATCATTGTTTTATACAATATACAATGTATATTCACTTTCACTGCCAACTAATAAATTGAAACAATCTTTACTATTCAGTGATAACAAGCACTTTTTTTACATTTTAAAATTTTATGATGTATTTAAATGAGTAATTATTGTTGCAAACTCCATTAGAAATTTAAATTGAGATCGGTTTTGGAATAAAGGAAAGGGGGATGTGAAAAAAAAGGGGGGGGGGTTAATTTTTCTCATTTGAAATTCTATCAGATTACTTTTGGAGCAGTTATGAGTTTTTGAAGCATGCTAACAAAGATTCTTTTGGTGAATCATTTTCATATTGGTCAAAATAATTTTCTTTGCTTCGACCAGCTTTGTAGGAGATATAATCAAAGAATTGATATAAATCAGCACATAAGTTTATTTCCTAAATCGTCTATCCCCAAGCATCATGTCTGGCATTGTCATTACTAAAAACCAATAAATGTATTCTAATCTGAGGAACTATTTGACATTTTAACAATAAATTTTAACTTATGATACTGACAATCCACCACAAAGTAATATAAATAGAACCATACCAATAGTAAGCAAATACATATAAAAGAGAGGTGGTATGATTGCCAATGAGACAATTCTCCACAAGAGACCAAATAGACACAGAAATTAACAACTACAGGTCACTGTACAGCCATAAACAATGAGCAGAGCCAATACTGCATAATCATCTATAAAATTACCTGAAATGACAATGTAAAACAATTCAAGCGAGAAAACTAATGGCCTTATTTTTATTAACAAAATAAAAACAAAAAACTAATATGTAACACATAAACGACAACCACTGAATCACAGGTTCCTTATATCATGTTCTCAAAACTAGATATCATCTCCCATTTAGAAAAAAAAGACGTGAAAAAAGAACCTATTATGTGTTGCTCTCCTAGCTACAAAATGTATCCAAAATCAAACATGTACAACATATTCTATCATAATCATTTGGTAACTAATGTAATTACTGTCTCCTCCATGCCGGTCTTGAACATGAAAAAATACAAGAATGTGTCCAAAGTACACGGATGCCCCACTCAATCATTTTCCATGTTCCATGGACTGTGAAATAGGGCAAAAATCTACTTTAGGGAACACGTGTACTAAGTTTCAAGATGATATGACTTCAATTTCATCAAAAACTACCTTGACGGTTCAATGAACCGTGAAATTGGTGTCAAAAGTCTAATTTGGCTTTGAAATTTGAAATTAGAAAGATCATATCATATGCAACAAGTGTACTAAGTTTCAAGTTGATTGGACTTCAGCTTCATCAAAAACTACCTTGACCAAAAACTTTCACCTGGAACTCCCACTTTCATTTTCTATGTTTAATGGACCGTGAAATTGGGGTCAAAAGTCTAATTTGGCTCTTAAATTAGAAGGATCATATCATAATAAACATGTATTCTAAGTTTCAAGTTGATTGGACTTCAGCTTCATTAAAAACTACCTTGACCAAAAACTTTAACCTGAAGCGGGACAAACGAACGAACGGACCCACAGACCAGAAAACATAATGCCCCTCTACTATCGTAGGTGGGGGGATAAAAAATTTAATGAATAACACTCATAATGCTCAGATTGGTTGTCCTCTTGCAACACAGTTAATAACACCATATAGGAAAAACAGAACTCATTTTGTCATAAGACACTGTCAAACATCCATACATAATATCCACACTCATCTGTGTCCACACTTGTATTTATAAAATATAAACCCAAATTAAGTGTTAAATGATGATTTGTGAAATATTTTTCTTGTGGTATACCAGTATTGGGACTTCGATTATTTTCAGTCAGCAGTATTCAGTAACTTGTAAGACAGTTTTATTTTTACATCCCAGTTCTACTTCATAGTTTCTATTTATAAAACAAGAGTTTTAAATATGGGTACAGGGGAATTGGTATGGAGTTTTTGACGTTTACATGTAGGTCCATAATTTCAAATTATTTCTGGAAATAGTTTGTGGTATTTTAGTTCCAGAATTTATAAATTTAGGGGTAGGGGTATGGGGTGTCCGATTCCGAAATCCGAATATAAAGAAACGAAATTCCGTAGTCCCAAATAAGTAAAGACAAAATCCTGTGTTAAAGGTTCTACCATTCCTCAATAATATCAAATTGGAATATGGGATATTCTTTCAATTTGTAAGGTTAAAGAAACATGGATAGAAACTAATCCATGCATGTTTCATAATATTTATATTTTATTTATCTGTAAAGAGAAAGATTAAAGTTCGTGAAATGAATACGCAGACAGGACTGCCCCCTTGCGATGACTTGATTTGTGAAAAGTTGGTTAAACGGAGAAATGAATACACAGACAGGACTACCCCCTTCCGAAGACCAGTACTTGATTTGTCAGTCTACTGATCGTTTTTGGATTGTTCTAATGAAGTTATATGCAATACTCAGACTCTGTTCACAAAAAAACTAGTTTACTATAATTATTTCTTCTTTACCTTCGGTGTCGCTCTTCCTTTTCTGCAAGAGCCTGTTTTTAACTAGAGATCCATGATGATTATCATTACTAGGTTAATGTTATCGAGAAACATCACCCGTTGAGATGCAGAGTTATATTCAGGAAGAATAGTTTAAAAGGAATGATGAAAAGTTATATAGAAATTAAGGTTGAGACAGAACAACAAATGACTATTATATTGATATATATGTGTAAAAAAAATAATCAGTGTCGAAATTTTAGTGAGGCAATTGCCTCACTTGCCTCAAGGGTAGCTACGGCCTTGCAAGAGAAGTCCGAGTCTGATGTCAGAAGATGTTTAAAAGAAATAGTTTTTTAAGCGTGTCCGGACGTCGGGTTTCTTATCCAGTCAAACCTATCCCTCCGCATGTTCGAATATGAATGTTTGTTAAAGGGTGATAGGACGGTGGGTATAAAACCTTAATATATAAATAAATATTTATTTTAACCTTCCTTTAACTGAGACCTCTTTTTGAGTCTCTTCTACTAAATCCAACGACTGACTCAAAATGTCGTCTGATACTCGTCCATATTGACAACTGTATACAAGGAACATGATGTTTTTTTTTTGTAATACGTATGCACGATACGGTCAACATTGACCTACGGGGCGCCGAATGAGACTCTTGTGGTTTTGTACAAAATTCAATTCTGTCATAACAAAATCATGTTTGTCTTTCAAAGCTATGTGATACAGACTTGTTTTATGAGAACTTCAATTTTGTGCTGACAAAATTCATTTTTGTAGACAAAATTCAGTTTTGTAGACAAAATTCAGTTTTGTAGACAAAATTCATTTTTGTAGACAAAATTCATTTTTATCATGACAAAAGTCAATTTTGTCAAAAAGGTATGCAAATATAAACTTATTTGCATACACAATTGACTTTTGTTACCTGATATGGAAATTAAAACACAATACTCAATTGTGTGAGACAAAATTCAATTTCATGAGACAAAATTGACTTTTGTGAGACAAAATTGACTTTTGCGATACAAAATTGAATTTCGTGAGACAAAATTGAATTTTGTGAGATAAAATTGAATTTTGTCTCACAAAATTGAATTGACTTTTGTCTCACAAAAGTGAATTTTGTCTCACAAAAGTGAATTTTGTCTCACAAAAGTCAATTTTGTCATACAAAAGTCAATTTTGTCTCACAAAAGTCAATTTTGTCAATTTTGTCTCACAAAAGTCAAATTTGTCAATTTTGTCTCACAAAAGTCAATTTTGTCAATTTTGTCTCACAAAAGTCAAATTTGTCAATTTTGTCTCACAAAAGTCAATTTTGTCTCACAAAAGTCAATTTTGTGTCACAAAAGTCGATTTTGTATGCAAATTAGTTCACAGAATCCAAACTAAACTAATTTGCCTACAAAATTTACTTTTGTCGGCCAATTTTAAAATTAGGTAACAAAAGTAAAGTCTGTGTTACAAAAATAAATTTTGTCATGACAAAATTTTAAATTTGTAGTATGCTACAAATTTTGTTAAACTGAACTCATTTTTGTTGAACAAAACTCACTTTTGTCCGCACAACATTGAATTTCGAGTACAAAACCACAAGAGTCCCATTCGGCGCCCCGTATGACCTGCTGATCCATATAAGCTTTGTATCTTTGTAAAATCTACTCACTTGTTTGAATGAAGATCGTCAAAGTAAGGTAACTAGTGGGTTTTGTCTAAAAAAATACTTGTTTTTCTTAGTAATCATGGTTAGATATTGTCAATGATATTGCTATTTGTTCGTTTTCATTCAATATTCAATTTAAATAAGAAAGAGTTTAGTATCGGGTGTAAGTTAGTAATACACTTCGGGTTTCGGCGCGTCTGGACAAGGAACATCTCCGGCCTCCGTCTCGGTTTTTCTTATACAGATACAACTATCCCCCAGTGTATAACTATACTTGCACGGGTTGATTACTAATACTATGATAATTTATACTACACTCGTTCTATTTGAGCAGTCAAAATGCGTTGACCGTATATTTCTATGTCATATACAGTCACTGACCTTTTCCTCATGAATATTTAAATAGAAATTGTCGAAATTATATTTAATTATTCATACGACCTATTTAACCTGTTCTTGTTTCCAATATAAACAACGATGCGTTTAACGACTCAAACTTGTTTCTTTTTACAATTTTTGGGAAAACATATTTCACTTATTAATATTTTTTGTTTGCAACTTATAAATCATTATGTTTTTTTGTTTATTGTTGATATTTTAGTCTGTAAACAAACGAATTCGTTCACCATTGATTGCGGTTTTCAACAAGTAATGATGTACATTTCATCGTGTTGTATATTTCTCCGCCTGTGTGATATGAGGCCTTTTTAAAGGGGGATTTTCCCCAATATTTAAATCAAAATAAATAATATTAACACGCAAAACAACAATTGAAAATGTTTTATTTTAGATTGCAGTATAAAGACAATAATAGTGCATTGACTTGACATATCAACGATATAAGGATTCGACCCGAAACGGGCCCCGGGAAATTCCCGTTTCCAAGCCTCATCCTTATATCGTTGATATGTCAAGTCAATGCACTATTATTGTCTATATACTCACTGGGGTAAAGCTGATGACCGTAACTGCATTCACGGTCATCCAAAGATGTCGGTTGAAAAATTAGGTCAGTTTCTGTATTGTCTGTTAAAGTGTTTCTATGTCATTTTCTTTACAAATCATACATTGCAACGACGTAAATTTATAAAAGAATCACTCGGAAATCACAAATTACTACCGAGAAATGTGCATGAAATGGGAAATTCGATTTGAAAATCATAATCAAAACATTTTCAAGATGACCGTAACATATAACAAGGATGACCGTGATTGGTAAAAAGATGACCGTAACTTGTGAAGGATGACCGTAATTTGTAAAGGCCGACTGTAATTTATAACGGACGACCGTCAATTCTAAGAAATATCCGTACTTGTATTCAAAGCTTTTTGTTGAGTTTGTCGATCTCAATAGGGGCTCGGTTAGCGGATATAAATATGTTTCATAAATGTCCTTTTTTAAACTATTGGCCGTTTTTTTGGGTTCATGACAATGATAGTAAATTGCATATTTCTCGTAAACAATGAAATATTTATTGATACCGACGTTAAAATTTTAATACTAATTGACAGCGATACCACGAAAATTTGATGAAACATGAATGTGTCCCTAGTACACGGATGCCTCATCTACACTATCATTTTCTATGTTTAGTGGACCGTGAAAATGGGATAAAACTGTAATTTGGCATTAGAATTAAAAAGATCATACCATAGGGAAAATGTGTACTAAGTTTCAAATTGATTTAACCTGAAGCTGGACAAACGGACAAACGAACAGACGAACGGACGAACGCACGCACAGACCAGAAAAAATCTAATGTTCATAAATGGAGCATAAAAAACATTAATAATACATATGAATATTCGGTAATCGAGCCCATGTGTATGGTTCCAGAGGAAGCAGATTAAAATCTTGATTTGTCTTGATATATGCAGGCGGAAATCCAGTTGAAATATAACAAAAGAATCGGAGAAAACCAATTACGGTCACCCTTGTTATGAATCGCTGATTCTGTTACGGTCATCTCGATTGTGATTTACGGTCATGTGAGCGATTTTTTCAAATCGAAATTCCTGTTTCATGCACATTTCTCTGTAGTAATTAGTGATTTCCGTGTGAATCTTATATAAAGGAGTAGGTTCAGTAAGGCCACTTTTTGGCCTCAAAATATAGCAGTTTTACAAAATTGTTAAAATGTAAACTTTTAGTTATTTATTACACAGTAGAATGCTTCTGCTACATAAATATGGGCTGTTTTTGACAATACAATGCACATATATCGGATACTTGCACCATTAAGTCATGCCAAATTACTGAAATCTTCACAATTCTAGCATTTTAGTTAAATTTTAGACGGTTTTCGTGTAAAACGAAAGTGGCCGCATTCGTGTTCATCCTTTATATTGAAATGTAAGTTGTATTTTATGATAATATATAACATATATAAAGGTTGAGGATGAACACGAATGTGGCCACTTTCATTTTTGACAAAAACCATCTGAAAAGTGACATTTTTCGGCATATTTGGTAGATTTTTCATATTTGATCTTGAATCGGATCATTTTTAATAACTAAATCAATTAAAATCTTTCACATAAACTAATTGATTCAAATGAAATAGACACTTAAGTGTTTAAAAAGTGGTCAAAATCTTTGGTCAGATGAACCTGAAATTTGAAGCCAAAATCGGTCCTTACCGGACCTACTCCTTTACATCGTTGAAATGTATGATTTGTAAAGAAAATGATATAGAAACACTTTAACAGACAATACAGAAACTGACCTAATTTTTCATCCGACATCTTGGGATGACCGTGAATGCAGTTACGGTCATCAGCTTTACCCCAGTGATACTAAACAAATATACAATAACAGCAAGGGAATCGACCGACATGTATTAAATAAGGATCAAAATACAGGACATTATTCCCGTATTCCTTGTGTACTCTTGTAAGATTGATTCAAAACAAAGTGACCTTTTAGTTCAAAATATAATTACTAAATGATACTTGTCAACGATAGGCCTTATCTTCATTACATACATCATATACTTCCGAGAAAATTCAGTCCGCCTTTTTCAGAACAAACAGTAAAATGATATTCAAATGTGTCCATGCAAGATACTCGTCCGCATCATAAGCACAATAAAATAAACACTATTTACCTGCAACGTTTTAACTTAAACAACACATATCCCGGAATTTGTATTTACGCTATAACGAAAATTAACATGTTTAAGCAAGCCGCATTTTTGCGTCCGTTCCAAGTCAGGAGCCTCTGGCCTTTGTTAGTCTGTATGTTTTTTTAAATTTAGGCCATTTATATGTTTTGGAGTTTAATGTGACGTTCATTTTCTAGTACACAATTTGATTTAGGGGCCAGCTGAGGACCACCTCCGGGTGCGGAATTTTCTCGCTGCGTTGAAGACCCATTGGTGGCCCTCGGTTGTTGTCTACTCTTTGGTCGGGTTGTTGTCTCTTTGACGTATTCCCCATTTCCATTCATAATTCTATTTCTACATAGAACCGTCAAATGTATCTAAATTCAACTTTGCCAAAGAGAGTTGGAACTTTAGTAAGTTTCATGATGGAGAGTATGTGTTTATGAGAAAAATGACACATTCTTTATTTCATTCATATATTGCATCTTTACTTCTGCATTGAAAGTATTGATGGACCTCAATGGTACATTACAATCTCTATAAATTTGATTCGCTAATCCAAACCTTAAATTTATTATCGAAATGTCCTTCATTCAAGGTTGCTTCTTTCATCTAAACCAATAATAGCTAGGATCTGAAACAGTAGCATGATTTCGGTCATCATAAACTTGGTGTTATGTGTAACAATGTTAAGTGCTACTTCCGGGACTTCCATTGGTTGATTGCAGTACCATTTCTATGACGATTGCAGTAAGAGATGAGGAGCAAAAATGTGTGCTGTTTAAATATTTGAATAAGCCTCAAGTGTTTTAGATGTGGTCACATTCCCTGTCTTCCACAATTAATCGATTTGCGAAACAAGTTTTTAGGAAAACCAATTGATCTTGATTTACAGTGACACGTTATTTCATTAGAACAACAGTAAACGTGATTTCATCCAAGTGCTAGGAGTACCTGGTGATAATGTTACTGAAATAAGTTAAGAAATGTTTACATACTTAACTTAGTACTATGATCGTGATCGTGTTTGTTTACATTCACAACGAATCAACACCATAATTGCATTCTGAGATTGTAGATCGAAAACTTTTACTGCTAATTAAAATTTGGACTTGGGGAGCGATGTCCAGACTGAAAAGTGAAAACTTAGTCCTATAACATTTTCTATCCATTGAAGCTTTAATATGTAGTCAGAGGGCATATAACATATCCGAGATTGCCATATACTGGAGCTTTAATATGTATAGTCAGAGGGCAGATAGCATATCCCAGATTGGCATATACTGGAGCTTTAATATGAAGTGAGAGGGCAGATAGCATATCCGAGATTGGCATATACTGGAGCTTTAATATGTATAGTCAGAGGGCAGATAGCATATCCGAGATTGCCATATACTTGATATATAAGAGTGCACTCTAATGTCTAGCCCGTTTTACGTGTTACTTATGATTAAATTCATTTTGAAAGTCTGTAATATGAAGGTTTTACTAAAAGTATCATATAAACTTATCATTATCAATGATCCATGAAATTGAAGTCATGGTCATATGAAGAATGTCAGACAAACATGTACACATAACAATAATTCAATACACCAAATATAGTAGACCTATTGTTTATAGTAATGGGTAAAATGACATAACCATAAAAACTAATAATCCAATCATTCGATACACCAAATATAGTTAGTTGACCTACTGATTATAGTATTTCAGATAAGGAGTTGACCAAGTGATAAACTTGATCCACAGGCACTTCTCAGAAAGAAAAAAATATAATAATTAAGGTATATATATAGGAAATGTTTTTTTTTTCTGAGCTTGATTTCTGTCCCATGAAATGAGGTCGAGGTCAGTTTAACCTTACTTGACAAACATGTAGACCTTGCAAGGCACCCATATACCAAATATAGTCATCCTATTGCTTTAAATAAGATACTATTTCACTTTTAAAAAAAAATACTCAAGCAGTCGTTATAAACATAATAAACTGTTATCACAGAAATATGTCTCGCTTTTTTGTAGTTTCAATAATGCAAATGTTGAAATTAAAATAGGAACACTTTAACATGTAAGTTTTGCAAATATTCAAAGTCAATGAACCATGACTGAAGGAACATGGCTAAACAATCTCCATGGAAATGAGATGTGCTAATGCTAATACAGCATGTCAACTAAGCAAAATTTTAAAGTCAATAAACTATAACTGAGGGGGCTGGGTAACATAATCTCCATGGTAATGAGATGTGCCAATGCTTATACAACTGCATACCAAATATCATTGACCTACGACTAGTGGTTCCCATAAACCGATCTAATCACAAACTAATACATGAAAATTTAAGCAAAAGTTTGAAAATCAATAGACCATTACTGAGGGCGGGGCAAAATAATCTCTATAAAAATGAGATGTGCCAATGCTAATACAACTGCATACCAAATATCATTGACCGACTGGTGGTTCCCCATAAACCGATCTTATCACAAAGTAATACATGAAAACTAAGCAAAAGTTTCACAGATCAATAGACTTTAACTGAGGAGGCAGGGCCAATTAATCTCCATGGTTATGAAATGTGCCAATACTAATACAACTGCATACCAAATATCTTTGACTTGCCACTAGTGGTTCACCATAAACTAGATCTAATCACAAATTAACACATTGTTGACGCCGCTGCCGACGCTGGAAACAGCATACATTTGTACCTATCTCTCGCTTTTTTACTCCGTCAAACGAGACAAAAATGAAGTCAATGACCATGGATATATAACAGACTAAAAAAGTTATCTGCATACAAGGTATGAAGCATCCAGGTCCATTAGCTTGAAATATAAAGCTTTATGCTGTCAATGCTGGATGTCTCTTTGTAATGCATTCTTCGACTTATTTCACAGGCGACAAAAAAAGCATATCAATATTGTAAACTAATCATAACTGACAAAAAAGAAATTGAGATTGAAAACTTTTTAATGGGATTCTATTTTTGTTAACCTTTTTTTTTTTTGTTCTTGTTTTTGTTGATTTTTTTCTGTAGCCATGTTGGTTTTCTTTGAATGGTCAATTTTTTGTAATTGATATTTTGGTGACGTATTCCCCTTTCAGACATTTGTTATGAGAATAAATGATATCCTACTTACTTTACCAAAACTGCATTTTTTTTTGAACTTTCACTACAATGTGAGATGTTTTGTGTGTAAATTTTGGACTAACAAGGCTATTTGAACCCATGTTATCATTATAATATGTACTCTCACTGAATAATTCAAAAATGACGATTTAATGTTTTCAATGGAAACTTTTCTATTTCCCTAGGAGCATTCCAGCAGCACATGCAGTATATTTCTTGCAATGAATATATTAATATATTGTATATTTGGGTTTTTTTAACCTTTTTTTCCTCATTTGATGACAAAATGAACAATTTGTTTTTCACTGTGTAAATTTTTGTTAAATTGGAGAAAAAAAACACACGAAAAATAAGACATTTGAAAACAGAGATTTTACATTGCACATTCTGGTATAATGTTGATCAACACAACTTATTTTATATATGATGTTATTTCAGTTTTAGAATGAAAACAAATTACATATCAATTTTGTGTATACTTGACAATTAATTGTGTAATGCATTCAAATGTATCAAAAGCTTGAACAGTAATAATCCTGTCAATAAACAGGGACATTTACACACGGTCAAATTTTCCCAATGTCTTCAACTGCCAGCCAACAACAAAATATATAGTAACATCTATACTATTAATCTATACTAGTAAACGAGATGACCTCATTTTGTGTGTCGCTTCTCTTCTTTCCACGATAAATTAATCAACACGCCTCTGTGTCCTATAGGTACAGTTCAGAGTCACATTTGTCATCCATTCATATGATTATTCAGATTGAGTTATTTTGGGAGAAAAACGAAACAAAAGGGATCCGGATATTGTCCCGTCATTGGACGAAATTTTATGTCAGATTAGACTTCCGGTTTGCGTTTTTCTGCATACATATACAAAGAATAAAGTGTATTCAGAATTCTATCTGCTATCATTTTCAAGTTTACTATAATAAAGTGTATTCAGAATTCTATCTGCTATCATTTTCAAGTTTACTTTCCACGGCGGTCACAAAGTTTATTAAATAGAGAGTCTGTATACTATATCAATGGCCACCATGGATCGATTAGTAAACTTAGAATTAAAGTAAATACACTATATTTATATAGTAATGAATGTTCATAATATATATTTATATAGTAATGAATGTTCATAATATATATTTATATAGTAATGAATGTTCATAATATATATTTATATAGTAATGAATGTTCATAATATATATTTATATAGTAATGAATGTTCATAATATATATTTATATAGTAATGAATGTTCATAATATACAGATAAGCGCTAAAAATATTCATGTGAACTTTTGATACCTTTTCTGAAATTCTCCAGTGATTAAATATTTTACAAAATTCATTGATTACAAAAAAAAAGCAGATGTGGTATGATTGCCATGTTGAGACAACTCTCCACGAGAGACCAATATGACACAGAAATTAACAACTATAGTTCACCGTACGACCTTCAACAACGAACAAAACCCATACCGCATACTCAGCTTTAAAAGGCCCCGAACTGACAATGTAAAACAATTCAAACCAGAAAACTAGCGGCCTTATTTATGTACAAAAAATGAACGAAAAACAAATATGTAACACATAAACAAACGACAACCACTGAATTACAGGCTCCTTACTTAAATGTTCATAACATGCTATATGTATGTTCATATTGAAATTGATAGAAAACCAAAAATTAAGAATTTTGGAAATAAAGGAGGGATAAAAAAAAACATTTTCCTGTCCCCAATAACCTATGACTTATGATACTTTTGCTGAAATTCTCCAGTCATTCAATATTTTACAAAATTCTTCCAACAACACTTTACATACTTTAAACTACACTCTGAATGCCCCCGATTTCGCGGGTGTGTTCTAGTATAGTATTATTCAAGGGCTTGTTTGTCAAATCACAATTTCCTCGATGAAGGTTATTTAATAGGAGGCTACAAATGTATGAGTCAATGGTAATGATGACCCCCTCTTCTATGAAAGTTTTTAGTACATCATCATAATATTGTTTACAACAGATTCAGTGTAAGTGTTTACCCTGGCATGCCTGAGTACTAGTTATGTCATACAGATTCAGTGTAAGTGTTTACCCTGGCATGCCTGAGTACTAGTTATGTCATAACAGATTCAGTGTAAGTGTTTACCCTGGCATGCCTGAGTACTAGTTATGTCATAACAGATTCAGTGTAAGTGTTTACCCTGGCATGCCTGAGTACTAGTTATGTCATAACAGATTCAGTGTAAGTGTTTACCCTGGCATGCCTGAGTACTAGTTATGTCATACAGATTCAGTGTAAGTGTTTACCCTGGCATGCCTGAGTACTAGTTATGTCATAACAGATTCTGTGTAAGTGTTTACCCTGGCATGCCTGAGTACTAGTTATGTCATAACAGATTCAGTGTAAGTGTTTACCCTGGCATGCCTGAGTACTAGTTATGTCATAACAGATTCTGTGTAAGTGTTTACCCTGGCATGCCTGAGTACTAGTTATGTCATAACAGATTCAGTGTAAGTGTTTACCCTGGCATGCCTGAGTACTAGTTATGTCATAACAGATTCAGTGTAAGTGTTTACCCTGGCATGCCTGAGTACTAGTTATGTCATACAGATTCAGTGTAAGTGTTTACCCTGGCATGCCTGAGTACTAGTTATGTCATAACAGATTCTGTGTAAGTGTTTACCCTGGCATGCCTGAGTACTAGTTATGTCATAACAGATTCAGTGTAAGTGTTTACCCTGGCATGCCTGAGTACTAGTTATGTCATACAAATGAAATGTTTTAATAGCTAGCTAGAAAACCAGGTTTAATCCACCATTTTTTACACAAGAAATTGTCTGTACCAACACAGGAATATGGCAGTTGTTATTCATTTGTTTGATGTGTTAGAGCTTTTGATATTTCCATTTGATTAGGAACTTTCCGTCTGGAATTTTCCTCAGAGTTCTGTATTTTTTCTGATTTTAATTTTCACCAATGGGTATTTGTGCAATTCAATTTTCTAAATCTTTAGTCTTTTGCAAGAGTTTTTTAACAATAGTTTGTCTGTTTCTCTTTTTACTTTTGGCTTTGTATGTGTATTGATTTTTCCCTCCTATTTAGTACAAATATTAGAACAGAATCATACTTAAAAATCTATTTCTACTTTAATTCATTATTCATTGTTTACATTGCAACATCTCCCGATTCCTTTATCTCCCTGTAGTGTTAGGTACCACCTTAAAAATGATTATAAAATAATTTAAATTTAAAAATCTGTGTAGAAATTATACTATAGGTAGGGTTCTGGATTCAATAAAATAACAGGAACATTAAAGACCCTCTGAATTCATTAAAATCTGTCTCCTTGTTGCTCCTCACCAGGAACATTAAAGACCCTCGAGAAAAGCTGCCCTTAATCTGACTCTTGATTCGCCATATTTGGATGTCAGTTTGTCCATACTACTGTTATTTTCTATGTGTTTATCATCATCCAATTCCCAAGTTAGTTTACCTGCAATTCAAAAAACATGTTATTAAAAGGTTGTATACACTAAATCCAGCATAGTTGTAAATGCCAAATTTAAGCTTAAAATGAAAGTCAAAACAACAATATTTTATAAATGAAATTTTCTTTCAACTAACAATGAACTGGAAATCAAATATATTGGAGGGAAATCTCCTTTGTAATGAATATTTTAACAAATTAGAACATTTCGGCAGGAAGCTGTCTCTGGATTTTTTAAAATAAAAGATTTGATTTTGATTTTTTGTGTTTTAAAGCCACTTTTAGCACCATAATTAGACTATTTAGTGGCGGCCAATTTTTATTGGGTGGAGGAAGCCGGATGCCCTTAAAAAAAAGAATGCATAACCTAAGGGGAAAGAGTTTAGGAACTAATTATCATTGGAATACTAGAAAGGTTCTGGCACAGTAAATTTAGATAACATTTAGTATGTGGGTGGGGGTCTGAACAGATTTTATATATTTTATGATAAAAGGGATTCAAATGGGAGGAAACTTTGTGTGCATGGTTAAAGTATATGCATCGCAATATAAGAATTGGTGGGGATCTGAACAATTATAGAGATAAGATTATTGAACGATTTATTTTATACAGGTGGCAGAGCTTGTCCCATAGAGCAAAAATATTTAAAAGTGCACCAATATGAATTTGCCATAGCAAGAAATAAATATGCGTTTGTGTCTTAAAAATATGAAAATGAAGGAACAAGCATCAATTTTGAAATACATATCATACAGTAGACCTCTAAAAGCAGGGAGAATCATCAGAGCTAAAAAAAAACTCAGTATTTCTATGCCCCACCTATGATAGAAGGATCCGTGTACTATGGACACATTCTTGTTTAAATTGATATTGAATTTATAGGGGTCACTGAATTATTTTTGTTTGTACTAAATAGTTGAGGTAGCCAGATTGATATAAGCACTATTTGTTGTTTCTGTTTTTCTCTTTGCCACAATGTGAATTTATATTGTAGAAGATGTATTCAATTTCTTAATAAAATATTATTTACACTGAATCTTCTGTACAGCATAAAAAACAATTATATGCAGATCAGCCAACAATCCTGTTTTTTGGAAGATTTCACCCATTAACCCCTCAAAGTTAATTGTTATTATCGCTATTTTGTGCATTTTTCTTTTGATCTTTTTTGTAATAATTTTTCATATCATGCTACTCGCTTGAAATGGAAAATTATCGCTAGTAACTAAGGAGGTATGTGGGGTTGCTAATGAAATTGACATCTTCGTCATAGGTAAAATAGCAATAAACAGATGATCATTGGTCATCTCATCTGGATTGTTTTTCTCACTTTCAACGTACCGGCTCAAGTGAGAAAACTAATCTCGTTGAGATGATCAACGATAATCTATAAATTACTAATGTTAATTCGATGAAAACATTTTGTGTGCTGACTTTTTTTGTGCATTATACTTGATTCACCAGTTAATAAAATCAAGATAATCTTTTACAGTACAAATGCTGTCCATAAGACTTCAGCGGATTCACTATGAATCATGGGATACTGATTTATAAGATTTCGGGAAACTATTAATTCAAATGTCCTACAATATTTATACACTTTTGTGCCATCTCTAGCTCAACCTAGCAAATCAAATATCTTCAATGATACAAATGTTTCTCAATCCATGAAAATTGGTACCCACAAAAATAAATGAATCCACAAGTGTTCATACTTTTTCCTCTTTCTATAAATCGAATGGTTTCTTGTACACATCCATCATGCTTTTGGAGCAGATATAATACTTCTTCTTGTAACAAGCCATATGTCTCGCCAAATATCTGTAAGGAATAAATAATTAAAAAGATAATCATTTCATACAAACTGCTGCATATCTGAACTGGTCCCTTTGCCTTCAGAAAATTTGAATTCCATTAGAAATATCAAATACATATGATTAATTGAAATTTTGCTAAATAAATAAAATCAAGATGTTGATGTCATAAATTTAAAACAAAAGGTTATCCAATGAACCATGCTTAAGTTGTCAAATTATAATGCTTCCTTATCATAGATAAATATAAAGATCACTTCCAGGACTTACTGTAGCTTCATTATTATTTGTTGAATACCAATTTTCATGGATTTCGTGAATTTCAATGTCCAACAAATTAAAAATATATTATAGAAATGTATGCAGACTTTGGCATAATCACGAAATCCACAAATGGCAAATGTATGGTTGGAGGATAAAAAAAATGTTTACAAAAGGTTGTGGACAGGACTGGGAAGCAAACACCCAACTGTGTTTATAAATATTGATCTTGTCCAAATCATCATTGAGGGAAAATAACTGTTATACAGGAAGTCAACCTATGATTTCAACTATGTTGACATGTTTTGTTAATGTTTCATAAATGTGCAAAAACACCAAATATTGAGCTATTGGCCCGGTAGCTTTAGAGAAAATTTTGAAAATGTGACCTGACTACATCAGATGCTTTTTGTCAGGTTAGGTTCACTAAGTGAAATCCTATAATAAACTCATCAT
The DNA here is from genome assembly GCF_965363235.1 of Mytilus galloprovincialis. Lineage (NCBI taxonomy): Eukaryota > Metazoa > Mollusca > Bivalvia > Mytilida > Mytilidae > Mytilus > Mytilus galloprovincialis. The sequence continues at coordinate 71,383,071 of NC_134845.1, read as the reverse complement.
AGATACCAGGATTGAAATGTTGTAATATATCTCATTATAAAAACTATAAATCATAAGTTATGATATAAAGACTGAAATATTTTACTCACTTTTAATTTGTTCTGTATATCATCTGTAACTTCATTTATCTTTACCTCATCTGTAAATAAAGCAATATTAAAGTTCCTGTTTGTAAAATTGACAGCATATCTTACTCTTTGCTATAAAGATAAGGAGATGTGGGGTGTTTACAGTTTTGTTTTGTCACCTTTGTCTTCCAAGAAAAACAAAAAAAGTAGTGGTAGGTTAAAAATGTTGCTGATGGGCTTTCAATCAGATATAAAGGAGTTGACAGATAATTTCAGTCATTTAAACATTCTAGTTGATCTTGTATGAAGAATTATTTTGTTAAGGCCATAGTTGTTTTTTTATTTGTTTTGCGTCCGCGTGCGGGTAGGTTTTCGGCCAATTTGTGTCAAAAACAAACACAAACTTTTTTTTGTTCGTCAGTAGAAAATCCGTATTTTCCGGGTTTTTCCAGCCGTGTTTTTGTGTATTCTTATACTCAAATCTATTTTGCGCTTTAAATAACAAGTACGCTCCTAATTTAAAGCGTTTAAGCGATCTTGACTTCGATACATGTGACAGCAGAAATGGCCAGTATAAATGTGCCGGCGAGCGAGATCGTTTGTGTTTCACTTTTCAAAGATAAAAGGATCGTTCTGGCTCCATATGCCTTTCCGCTCGCCGGCACAGAAACTTTTTCTCAGATCCTAGAGAGCCTTTACGTAGCCAGCATAAGAGACACGTTAAATACAAGATTCAATGAACCTATCACCATAGGGGATAAAACTCTGATAAAATGTTATGTTTCATCTAGCTCAAACGGGGAAAAAATTGAAATGAAAACATCGCTCAAGGCTATAGATGCTGTTAAAATGTTTGGTGCATATGTAAGCTTTGAGCTGACTGACAAGTTTTGATTTATTTGTTTTAAATTTTGTTTTAAGAATTGTTTTCAATTAATAAAACATTTGAATGTATCAGAGCTTTTATTTAATATTAAGATTCACTAAATTTGATATTGAAAAGATCAACCAATTTCACTGTAATGGTTCTTCCTTGGTACAGGTCTTACAGTAGGCGTTCCTTACTTGCTTGAAGCAAGAGTTACCTCCCATTTGCACAGTTATCTTATTTTATAATTGAAATAAATTTTTATACTTTTTTAAATGAAAAATAGTAGTTTTTGCAAATATTTCTAATAAATTTCTTTAAATGATATCTACTGTCTGATAAGATAGGATAAATTAGTATGTACATTTTTAATTCCACAAGATATTAAGATATAAAACATAATTTCATTAGTTTATTTTCTGAAAAAAAAGTATGCAGAACAAAATATTAATATATTGCCAAAAAGTTTACATAAAGTATTCCAATTATAGGAAGATAACTCTGCAAATGGGAGATAATTCATGCTTAAAGCATTATTGATTTGATACAGGGAATTATTGATTATACATAGGTTTTAATACAACATGACACATCTCAGATCAAAACATGTCTCTTCTCAAAGGCTTCAGTATAAATGGGAAATGTTTGAAATACCAAGGCCATTTCTCAGAATATAGTCATATCAAGTTTGTACATTGCTAAATTTCCTGTTTGTCATGTTTGCTCTTTCACTTAGATATGACAGTATTGATCTAAAGTCACTGTTAATCAGTCCAGAACTTAAGCAGACTCTTGTGTTATTTTCTTTGTGTGTGTTTTTTTTCCTTGCTGTCTGGTAGGTTTTCTCAGAATCAGTTGACGCAAAACAAAGAAAAAAACAGATACAGCCTAATTTAAGAGAAGCTTTGTTATAAATAGTGACGTAATCTGACCAAACATAAATTGTTTCTTGGATGCGCAAATACTTCTCCACTCTAAAATTCATTTAAATTTGATGAAGAACAAGAAAAATTCTAAATTTTTACAAAATATGCAGCTTTTATCATGGTGTGTTGCCATGGTAACTTGTTCAAATTGAAATTTGTTTGTATTTTCTGAATACTTTGTACCTTAGTCTAGTTTGGACAAATTGAAGAATATATATGATAACTTTTAAATTTGCAGTAATATTTCACCAAATGAGGGCCTTATTGCCCCTACTACTTTAAGCAATGATAACCATGTTGGTTGGTAGACAGACCATCTTACACATTTTTAAACTTCTTCATTTGGATTGGTCAAGTTGTTTGACAGGAAATGTTTGTTAAAAGTTTTAGGAATCTAAATGATGGTTATAGCTCATCCTGGATTTTAAGCCCAAGTTTTTCAAATAATGAGATTTTAACTACAAAATAATGACTAACATGGAGAAAATGGTTATGCCTTCTTTATATTTTTTGTACCAAATAGACCAAATATTTAATGATTTAGCTGATTATCCCTATTTGGACTAAGGCAGGCTAAATTCTCCTTTCCAAATTCTGAATGACATTTGCTTGAGATCTGTTTTGTGGTTTGAGATGTAGATTTAAAATCCCTAAAGCAGATAAAACTTACATAAGAACCTGTCAAACTACTGGAACAAAGGTTTACAACTTCTCTACATTAGTATATATATATGGGTCCTACACAAATGCATGTCTAATCTTACCATCAGATGTGTCTTCTGTATTATCCTCATCATCAAGGATGTACTGTGTGCGACTCTTTTTATTTTCTGTAAAGAAACATATTGCAAGCTTATCAATGATTACAAAGTTTATACTGTTTCTTTAATATTCATTAGATATTGTTTTTATCAAACTTTGGAGTATCTTAAAAAGATGTATAAGTTCAATAAGATTGTACATTTTGAGTCAAGTCTTATTTATATTTTACCAAAACTTACAACATAACTCATAATTTTCATGTATAACAATTTATGACTTACCATTAGACTGCCTTGTCTGTTCTGTCTGAAAAACAAAATGCATAATTATCATTATAATCATGAACTAGATTTGTGTTTTTATTGATTCTGTCATTAGGCAGATTTACATTGGTGATAGATGTTGCATGTATGAGATTATTGGAAAACAGAGTTTTAGATCAAGACTGAACAACATCTGTGTCCTGACTATAACTGATTTTCCAAGGATCAACTTTAACCCATGATAGATTAACAGTGTCCTTACTACTGTTTATGATCCCTGGAACAAAATTTAATCATGATCAATTGTCAATGTCCTTACTTTATAGTTGATTATGCCTAGATCATAACCGAAGATATACCACTGTTGGCACAAGGCACTGTTCGAACACAGCTGTGGTCCTATAATTTCAATACAGGATGCTGTATTTTAACCTGTTGTTCTATAATTTTGTCAAAAAAATCTATTTTACAAATGTACATAACATTAATGACTCATGACTTGTCAAATTTTTTTCTGTTTGATGTAAAATTCCTAGTGAATTTAACAGCACATTGAATGTTCACAACATGTGACTGATTCACACTTGTTGTTGATTGGATTTAATAATTTAGAGCACTTCTAACTGGATTCTTTTGTCTTTTAATGAGTATATATATGTTACAGGCATTTTCTAAATTTAGGCATTTTGTAAAATGCCTGAAAATTTTAGGCATTCTCTAAAATGTCTGCAAGATTCAGTCATTATACATAATGACTAATTTTTCTAGGCATTTTACAAAATGCAAGGATAAATTGAAAGGCATTTTACAAAATGCCTGAAATTATATTAAAGAATGAAATATTAAAAATAAAAACAATTGAAAGCTTTGAACATCAGAACAGTTTGATTTATGATAATTATTACTGAATTAAAAAATAAGAATAAATAATCAAGAATAAATTTTAATGAATTATTCCAAAAAAATGGACTATTATTTATCATTTCTCAAAATGTTTGGATGACAGAATTGTTACACAATATTTGTTCTAAACTTTTGTAAATACATAATTTTTTTGCGTAAAATCTGGTTTTAGAACTTCAACCATATTTGGAGAAACCGGAATCATCATACATTGGATATTCCATTACCTTTACCGAAAAAACACTTAACGTAAGACAGCATTGTGTTTCGCAATAAGCAATTGTCAATTGACCCCTTATATAGTTATTGCCCTTTATAGTCTATGTAAATAATTTTTTTTAAATATTGTTATCTTTTGCAAAATTAAATTTAAATCAGGCAACAATTTGCAATAGGCTATCTTGATTGAAAAATGTATCAGATGACACTATCAACCATATTATGCATCACATCAAAACACAGCCTTGTATGGCAAAACCCATATTGTAGAGGGGGATTTTTTTCGATGTAGGTGAATAAATTAAAACATTATTTCTGAATTGGAATATTAAATATTATCATATGTTAGTAAAATGCAAAACTTTCTCCACGTTAAGAACTCTACATTTTTTAATATTTATGTCTGTTCTGCAGGTGGAATTTACTGTGCCTATCCAAAATACCTTCATTTCAATTGCAAGCGGCAAATTCATTAATTTACTTTTTTGAATCCAGAATTTCTTAAACTTCTATTGAAAACTTTGTTCTATTGACAGAACAATTTGTCCTTTTGCCATTTTCACAAAGAAATCACAAATTTACTACTGGTATCTGAAATACAGAGTGAGTATGTACTTTATGTAGTTTAACTAAAAAATACACATCATATGACATACACAAACCTTCCCAGCTGTTTTTTGGAAAATAAATTGATTCTACCGAACCATTAGATATTTCCTTTGCAAGATATTGTATTTATGTCCGTTTTTGTCAATAATAACATACTTCCACAAATTGCCTGAAACTGAACAGGCAATTTGTTGAATTTTGTTTCAAAATTTCAGTCATTTTACAAAATGACTAGGTATTTTTGGTCATTTTGTATAATGCCTGTCAAGGTTAGGCATTTTATAAATTGCCTGAAAATGCAGTCATTTTACAAAATGCCTAAATTTAGAAAATGCCTGTAACATATAGATAGTTTAAGAATTTGTAAAATAATTCTAAGTCTTCAATAACTGTACAAATGCTGTTACACAATTGGAAACAATAATTTGACAAAAATCAATGAAAAAATATAACTAGAGGCTCTGAAAGCAGTTGTTGCTCATCTTCATCTTCAGCATTTATAAATCTTTTAGTAAGTTTTTAAAATATTAGGCAATAAACAGCTGCACCATGAGCGCACGATACGCCCCTCCCTTTTTCAAAGAAAAAAGTTCAATAACTTATATATGAAATTAGGAAATAACTAAAGGGAGGTTTTCTTTATAGATATACACCAGTCACCCAAGTTTCATAATAATATAAAAATTGAAAGGGAGCTTATGTCAATAGATAATATAAGCAATTCACCAAAGTTGTATGAAAACTGCTGAAAGCATTTTTGAGTTATTGTCTGAAAACTGAAAAATCACCCTTTTTTTCTGAATAAAACCCCATTACTCGAAAAAGCAAAAATCTAAAATTATGAAAATCAAAAGGGAGCTCAAATCAAAAGATATAAATAATTCACCAAAGTTTCTTGCCAAATTGTAAATGATTATCTGTTTGTTCTTTTTCTCAGGAAAAGAACAAGTAATAATTGTCCTTATAACAAGCTTTAAGTTAAATCATGAATACACAAAACAGAAGGATAATCCAACACCTTGACAATTAATGTACACTATGAACATCTTTGTGAGTTAATGCCATACCTTTTTATTTGGTGTGTCATCAGTTTTCTTTCGTAATCTTTTTCTTGACTTTCTATTCTTATTTGTTGACGTACTTTCCTCTTCATTATTTTGATATCTAATTAAACTAGCATCTAATTCCTCATCAGAACATTCATCTGACCCAGCCTCATTGGTGTTGTTTAGATTACAATCTGGTGTAACTACTTGTTGATTGTCTGATGTAACAACTGACTTTGATAAATTCACCTGTAGCTCTTTGTTTGGTGTTGAATTTACATTGCCTTTGCTGATACTTTTTAATTGTTGATCAAAATCATCTTCTGAGATGAAGGAATCAATCTCATCAGATAAATCACTTGTTGGTTTTATTTTGGATTTCCTATTTGTTATGTTTTCCTTTATTTTTATAGTCTGCTCTAATGTTAATGTGTTATCTGCATAAAAAAAATACAATTCATGAATTTAAAAACAATTTGATACTTGTTAACATCAGTGATATTATTTGCCTTAAATTACAGGAGAATAAAGGCTTTTTCCCCCTGCCCCTGGAGTAGAATCCAAATTTGAAAAAAATGGTCTAAAATTATCCCCAAAAAGAACAACTTTTTTCAAAAACAGTGCAGTCTCAGTGGTAATTGTGCATGTGTACAAACTTTAAAACACTTATTTATACATTTCATCATTGTTTATATGCCTAAAATGACTATATGTGCAGATTTGAGGGTCTATATATATATATATATATATGTATCATCCAAAATAGACACAATATTTACACTTTACACAGGTCTGAATTTAGATTGTAATTAAATTTTTGACACATAATAGGTTTCTGACACAGAATAACTGTAGTCAAATAACTTCAAATTAGTTATATGATTTTTTTTTGTTATTGGTTTTGGAAGGCAGCTTTATATATGATTTGAATTTACATTCATTGTTTTGTTTTTGTGCAATACACTACACTGATGCAAATTGACCCCTAATGGAGTTTGCACCCATAATTACCCATTTACATACATCATAAAAGTTTTAAAATATAAAATGAGTTAATGACATACATAGTCATGGCTAAAATTAATATTAATTAATAGTAACTGCTAAAAATAAACTGACAGCTAATCACCTCAAGACAATCATCATTTCTTAATACATAATTTACAAGCAGGGTAAGGGAGGTAATGAAAGATTGTTCTTTAAATTGATTTGGATTACCTCCCTTATACTGCTTTTAAATTGTCTCAATTGTTCTTTAACCAGAATGAGATAAATCATAAACCCTTGTGTTTCCCCTTTTTTCCCTAATTCCTAAATGGTTTGAGCCATAACCCCCAAAGTCAATCCTAACCACCCCTTTGTAGTATAGAAACTTGTGAAATAATTTCAGAGAGATTCATACACTTAATAACACAAGTTATTGTCTGCAAACTACAAAATGCTTATTTGGGCCCCTTTTAGGCCCCTAATTCCTAAACAGTTATGACCATAACCACCAAATCAATCCCATCCTTCCTTTAGTGTACACATATAGTACTGATGATATCTCTGATAAACTGTCCATAGTTTACAAAGATATTCTACCTTTGTTGTACATACTAGAAATTCATAAGACACAATTTATTTTTTAACCTTAACTGGTGTTTGTTACAATACAGTAAGGATAGTACTTTTCCAATGCTTCAAAATGCCCTTCAACTGCTAGTTTGGTAAATACAGCAGATAACTACAATGAAAGAGGGACGAAAGATACCAGAGGGACAGGATAACAGAGAATATAACACTAATAATGGGGGAATAACAAAGATACCAGAGGGACAGGATAACAGAGAATATAACACTAATAATGGGGGAAAAACAAAAATACCAGAGGGACAGGATAACAGAGAATATAACACTAATAATGGGGGGAAAACAAAAATACCAGAGGGACAGGATAACAGAGAATATAACACTAATAATGGGGGAATAACAAAGATACCAGAGGGACAGGATAACAAAGAATATGACACTAATAATGGGGAAATAACAAAGATACCAGAGGGACAGGATAACAGAGAATATAACACTAATAATGGGGAAATAACAAAGATACCAGAGGGACAGGATAACAGAGAATATAACACTAATAATGGGGAAATAACAAAGATACCAGAGGGACAGGATAACAGAGAATATAACACTAATAATGGGGAAATAACAAAGATACCAGAGGGACAGGATAACAGAGAATATAACACTAATAATGGGGAAATAACAAAGATAACAATAATAACTGGGGAAAATATTAACATAGATGATAACAATTATAAATGTGGAGAAATGAAAGAAATTAATGACATGCCTTTTTTAGGTGAAACTTTTTCTGAAAATATTTTTTTCCATTTCTTTGGGATATTGTATTTGCTGATGTTTGGTAATATACATTTTCTCATCCTACTGTTCATTGAAGGAGCTGAATGCTTTGTAATCTGAAAAAAATGAAAGGAATAGGTTCAATAAGGCTGTTTATTTGGCCAAAATATTACTGCAAATTAAAAAGTTATCATACATATTCTTAAATTACTGAAACCGGAAATAACAATAGAAAACTGAATAAACTCTGCATTTTTCATCGTTTTTGTGAAATCAGTACATAATTGTGATGTCATCAGATGTCATCAGATAAAAATCTTTATATTTTTCATTTTTATTTCTTGACCCTATGCATTTCTAAATATTATTTGAAATAGTCATCAAACATTTTATTTTCTTGGACCAAAACCAGGCTTTAATGCTTCTACTCCTTCTACTTGAAAAAAAATAAATGGGAAATGTGTCCATGGGACACAGATGATGCCCCTGCTTGTTTATAAGATTATAAAGGGCATAACTCAAGAACAGTAAAAGTGACACTACCCTTATTTGTAATTAATCTGTGTTTTGTTGTAATAAGCATTGTGTATAAGTTTTATATTATTTGCTTGAAGCAAACTTAAGTTATGGAACAAAAACAAAATATTCAGCAATTTTTCCATTTGTAAAGGGTCATAACTCAAGAAAAGATTAAGTGCAGCCACCAAAATTCAACTTTGCATATAAGTTTTATAACCTTTTTTTCAGGCAAACTAAAGTTAGAGAACAGTAACGAAAAATTCACCAACTTTTCCATTTGTAAAGGGGCATTACTCTAGAATGATAAAAGTGACCCTACCCAAATACAGTACGCCCATAGAGTTTGTAATCAGGAACTCTAATCACCGATTTTGGAGTGTAGCGGTATGACAACGAGAATCACAGATTATACTCCCAATTACCTCCAAAGATTGTCTCCCAACCGGTTGGCTGTTAATTGGTTTATTGCCTATCGGATGTACTGAAAATTAATGACGTGTGATAACATAATCGGATTGGCCAGATTTATTACCTATGTTCATTCAATCGATCTTGATTGCACCTGTGTGCTTTAAAACAGGGTATTAAAATGTCCTTTTTTTGACAGATGAAAATGTGACATTATCATTCAAAATAAAATAATTAGTCTTGTATGTTTTTGCCCCATGTCATTGTCATTTGAAATAAAAGTATCAACGAATAAAAATATGAATAAAACACTTATTTTGTATTTTTGTAATAGTCCGGTCAGGTCATAATTTGTGTTTTTTCAACAAACACGATTTTACCACAAATATTTTGGCTTATCTTTGCAGTCTTTGCGTTGTGTTTGGAAATTTTTAAATTGTACCAGCGTCTCTGATGTACCCTTTAACTGGTTTTTTTCATGCATAAATTTCAATATTGTGTATAGAACTTTATTCAAAACATTCAGAAATGTTTTCACGAGTCAAACAGGTGCTTCCTGTACAGTGTACTACGCATGACTATTTATAGACACCAAAAACGTAAAATACGAAATCATTTAGTACCAATTAAATGAGAGAGACAAATATATATCTCTTACCAAAGGAATTTTAATCGAAAAATGATAATTTCCTGATGAATCTAGACTCCTTTTGAATTTATTATCCACGTGTCACTTCCCGTTTTCATTTCATTTTAAATCCGAAAGTAGAAAACGTGATCTATTTGTTTACAACCACCTAACAATCGTTCAAAATGGATTTCATTCAGTTCCAACTTAATAGAAATGATGTCCAAATATTGATTTAGAAGTTTTATAAGGATAATGAGTTTGCAGTGAGATAATCATTGCAAGTAAATTTCTGCTGTGATTCCTTTAAAGGGGCACTAGCTACGAGAAATATAAAAAATCTAAAGTTTGATTATTTTCTGTTCAATCAATAATGAAAGTGAAATAGTGAAATAACAGTTCGCTTTTTGCAACCAAAAAGGTTTAATTTTGTCAAATTACGCTAAGAAACATTGATAATTAGTTATTCACTTGCAAGTGAATGAGTCGACCTCTTTAAATCCGTATTCATGTGAACTTCAATTTAACCCCTAGCTAGAGATTGACAACGCATGCATTGTACGTGTACTGGTTATTTAAAGAAAAAGAATGTCAACAATGAAAGTGAAACTATGGTAAATCATTTGATTACTAATTCGATGCACATAAAATCATTCTTATACGGTTAAAAACAATGAGAAACATCTATTTTTAATCTATAAAATAAAATCAAACAGACCTATAAAAATCCAATTGCAGGTGTTGGTTTAATCTATTCACATCTTTATTTATGTTTACATCGCTTATATGGTTATCTGAGGTCAAATCGATAGTTAATTAGATGGTGTCTGGACTAAAATACACACGAAACGAACCTATATATTATCTACCCCATGCTCTGTAAACTGTTTATTTTAGACTTTTGATAGTTTGGATAAATGTTTTACATTGTTATAAATCAAATATGAGAATTTGAGTCAAATCAATGACCATGACAGCTACTGCCCCTTTCAATATTTAAAAAAAATAAAACTAACTGAAGAGAAATTGTTACAAAAAATTACAAAAAATTGGTAAACAAGAGGCTGTCACAACGACAGCAAACCGGATTTATTAACATTTATTTGTTTCCTGGCAATATCACAAGAACCATTACTGATGAATGGTGAAAGTGAAAATCGTCAATATCAAATTTGACCTCCATTTTGTCATCAGTATCAACATATTAAAATTTGAAAAGCTTAGATTGAATGGTTCATGAGTAAATGCAATAAAGTGAATTGAAACGCCATTTTACGATCTTTCAAGAACCATAACTCCTGAACGGTAAAAGTCAAAATCGTCATTATTGAACTTGACCTCCATTTTGTCATCAGTAACAACATTTTAAAATTTGGGAAGCTTTGGTAGAACAGTTCATGCGTAAATGCACGGACACGACTGGAAAAACCATTTTTCAATCTTTCAAGAACCATAACTCCTGAACGGTAAAAGTCAAAATCGCCATTATTGAACTTGACCTTCATTTAGTTGTCAGTAACAACATATTAAAATTTTAAAAGCTTTGGTTGAACGGTTCATGAGTTAATGCACGGACAACATTTGATTGCCGCCCGCCCGCCCGGCCGCCCGCCCGCCGTACATCCCCAAATCAATAACCGACATTTTTGTCACAAAAATCCGGTTAAAAATGACTGTAAAGGGCAATTACTCCTTAAGGGGTCAACTGACCATTTTAGTCATATCAACTTATTTTTAGATCTTACTTAGCTGAACATTTTTGCTGTTTACAGTTTATCTCTATCTATAATAATATTCAAGATAATAGCCAAAAAAACGGTAATATTTCCTTAAAATTGCCAATTCAGGGGCAGCAACCCAACAACCGGTTGTCCGATTCGTCTGAAAATTTCAGGGCAGATAGATCTTAACCTGATAAACAATGTTACCCCCATGTCAGATTTGCTCTAAATGCTTTGGTTTCAGAGTTATAAGCCAAATTCTACATTTTATCCCTATGTTCTATTTTTAGCCATGGCGGCCATCTTGGTTGGTTGGCCGGGTCATGCCACACATTTTTTAAACAAGATACCCCAATGATGATTGTGGCCAAGTTTGGTTTAATTTGGCCCAGTAGTTTGAGAGGAGAAGATTTTTGTAAAAGCTAACGACGACGGACGACAACGGACGCAAAGTGATGAGAAAAGCTCACTTGGCCCTTCGGGCCAGGTGAGCTAAAAATCATGTGTTGTTTATCCCTGTTATGATCTGTTATATATTATTGATCCTTCATTATTTAAAATAAAATTGGATGAGCGCAATCCGTATTTTATTTCTTGTTAAAAGTCCTTTGCGAAATAAAAAAAAAGAAGTATTTCAACAATTACTATAGAATATTAAAATGAAATTATATCGTGAAAGAAATATGTGAAAAAAAAATGTGGATTGGATTGTAACGATCTGCACATTTTCACTGAGGATCTGTACCAACAGCCAACAGGAACTGAACGACATGCATCGTGTTTTCATCTACCATTAATGCATATTGTTGACCATGGATGTATAAATAATGTCCACATTTACGTTCTGTGTTTATTGAGAAACATAAAAATAAAAGGCTAGTGTTCGTTTATTCAGAAAAGGGTTATATTTTAGATTCCGGTTAATCAATTGTAAAAGGACCTTCTAGAGCCTAACTCTTAAGGCACACAACTGTCAATCATTACAAGGCAAATTTAAATCCTGAATGAATTTTCCCACGGTCATCCAGAAAGGTCACCAGAGTACTGTTACGTGATAATATTTCCCGCTAAATAAAAATCTTTTGGACAAAATTGATGTCACTATTTTTAGAATTCAATATTGTGAGCGAAGTCAAGATTTAAGTTCAATCACGGACTGTTGATCACTGAGATGTGTATCGTCTTCCCACGGCAATTTATTGCATTAACAATATTTAAAGATCACTGTCCTAAATACAACACACAAGTTTACATTCATTGTGCATAAATGAATATTATGCAACGATGAGTTGAGGCAGCTATAGAAGTATTCCTGTTGTAGCCAAAATGCATTATCTATCCTCAAGTAATGCTAACAAATCGTAAAGAGAAAATGCCGTAGACTTATTAACAATGATAAAGAATAACGAATGGTGAATAGTATTTTCTTTTTTCCTTGCATGTATACAAGTTTTGAGAAACGTAATTTTCTTTAAACTGCTCACATTTAAAATTCAGCTTTAGTTTTCGTTTATATTTACGCAAGTATGTCTCTTTTCATAAGTAATATAATTTACCGATAAAAAATATGAGGTCAAAATCAAGTATAGTTTTTTTTTTTTATAAAACTTTAATGCAATTGAAAGAATTAACAACAGCATTTTGCTTTTAAATCTTTATTTTGTTTCAAGCAATTATGTAATCATAAAATAAAAATGGCGTAGACTTATTAGACAAGAATGGAAATTTTCCTTAGATCAATTTAATGCTCGTTACTCAAATATTTACGGTCACAAATTTGTAACTGCCAATTAATAGCTAGCCTATTTATTTAAATAATATTTTTAAAGCGTTTCACTCATTTAAGAAGTCGTGCAACACAAGGTCAATGATTTTCGAATTATATTTACGGGATGTCGGATTCCCTTTAGAGGCCCTATAAATATAATTCAGATGCTTCTCCTCCGTTATCTATTTGTCAACGATAAAGTCCGAGAATAAACTGGACCCCTGCTGTTGTTTCGCTCTTAATATCTTGTGGCAAAGTATCAGTCAGCGGGTGAAAGTTTAGTCCGAGAACTCGTGTGTACCCACAGGTAATAGAAAACTTCGGAATCGTCTATTGACAGTGACTGAACATCTGAATTGGTCACTGAATTAATGGATTAGAAATTAATTATAAAAAGCAAAATCGCTGCATGTCGGACATCATTGAATGATTTTAATATACCTTTACACAAAGAGGATTGTGATTGACAGAGTGGCGTTTGATTTATATCAAAAAAGGAAAAACACGTCTTTCTTCATCTACCTAGATTTTTTACATTAACATCTAAATCATCATGAATTGTCGTCTGTTGTGTCACCTATCGTGCCTTGTCAGAAAGTTCCAAAATTATTTTGGTGTCGACTTCCGTTTACCTCTTCAATCCGAACACCTATGAAAACCGAACAAAACGCAAAGTCCTGTAGGTGTTTGGTTTGGACAGGTTTCACTGTAGTTGTTTTTTCATAAAACTAATTTTAAATGTACTGTGTAACTGAAAGAATTACCAAAGCGTTTTGTGTTTTAATCTTTTATTTGTTTCAAGCAATCAGATATATAACCTGATTATCAATACAATAAACAAAAGGTAGCAATATACCCAGAACTCGGAGGGAATACTCCCAAATTTCTCCGAGAATTTAGGGAGGGATGTTGGAGTTTCCTGGTGCGCACCAGGAAAAATTTCGGTGTATGGAGTTTGGGATTACAAACTCTCCGGGCGTACTGTAAATTGTATAACATTTGGTTGAGTAAAACTTAAGTTAGATAGCGAATACCAATTTTGGGATGTACAGACATACAGATGGACAACAGTAAAACTTAGTGCCCCCCAGTACGATAGGGCCATAAAAACTGTTGGACAATGCATTCTTTGATAAGGCATCCTGTCATAATGCAAGTCATGGCCTCATTGAGGAAGAAAATTTCAGGTTATACTGTGTAGAATGGTAATGTTAGCTAATTTTAGTAAGAGATGGGTGAATATTTAATTTTGAAACATGTCGTTTCCTAAAATTCAAGATTTCACAATTTTTTAGTTTAACTGAAAATTAATTTAAATTTTCAAAACTTATTAAACAAAAATTAAATCAATACCCACTAACTTTCAATTCATGTTATTTTGTAAATCAGTTATAGCTGTTCAAACAGGTGAAAGATAAAGGAATTTCAATGACTGAAATTTTTTAAGATTTGCATTCATGGTTTATGAGTTTTTCTCATTGTTGAAGGTTTTAAGTGTACAGTGTTCATGTTGTATACATCCTTAATCTTTTATCTGTGGTGGATAGTTGTCTCATTGGCAAACATATCACATCTCCTAATTTCTTTATCTTAGATTCATAATAATGTTAATGGTGTTAACTATTTCTATACTTTTAAATACATGAACTATCCCCTTCCTAAATTTACCTTTAAGACTTGCATGTCTTTATACAGTTGATTTCCATGTATAGCATTCTGACGATGCTCTGTTACAATGTAACTCAACATTGCCACATCTTCTTCGTCTGTGTACTTAGTTCTTCTGGAATAAATAGATCATAAGTTTTATCAAATATTAATGTAAATGGCCAATTTCATTAACAATGAGATGAAGCATAATCTTTAGTGACACCTCAACTCATGAACACAAAAAAAATAAAATAATTTTAAAGGTCATATACTATTCAATAATGGACAAGCAATCATTCTTAATGATAAACTCGAATTGCTCTGCAAAAATACATATCATTAATAAAGTAAATAGAGATAAATTTCAAAAAAGATATCAGTTCTGTTGTTATCATTGTAGTACTTTAAAAAGTTTATATCCCAACTTCTTCTTTTATCATCACATGCAATTATCATCCATGGTTACAAAGACTAATCTCCCTTTATTCATTTTTTTTATAAATTGTACTTCATAAAAAAAAATATACTATTTACAGTGTTGTCCTGTGTACATAACCTATAGATACCAATTCTTCCAGGTTCTGCATTTTTACAAAAAATGGCCTAACTATAGGAGTATTGGTTCTCTTGAAAATAGGCTACAACCAATGATTAAATGCTTTAAAACTGAATTATTTTAATAATTTTAGTCCCCCACACAGCAGGCTTCTGTCCATCCAGTTTTATTAGCTCTCTCATGTTTACAATTCTTGCAAAATTTTTATAAAACTAATATCATAGGTTTATATAAGCAATGTCTCTGAAATTTTTTTCAAAATCAGTGCCAAACAACTATTTCTAAAATAGTTATGCCCCTTAGAAATATTAATTATATTGAACATTTCATTGTTAGGGCTCTCATGTGTACAATTCTTTCTAAATTTGTATAAAACTTATATCACAGGTTTATATAAGCATTGTCAGATTGTCTCAGACAACTTCAAGTTAGAAATTCAGAACAATAAACTATTTAAAATAGTTATGGCTCTTGGAAATATTAACTCTATGGAAAATTTCATTGGTCACGCTCTCATGAGTATTGTTCTTGCCAGATTTTTATGAATTTAAATCATATGTTTATATCAGCAGTTTCTTGGACATGTTTGAAAATCATTTTTTGTTAGAGTTATATGCCCCTTGGAAATACCAATTATATGATAAATTGCAATGTTAGTGCTCTCATGTGTATGATTCTGGTAAAATCATTTTGAAGAAGTTATGTCTCTTGGAAATATTTATATTATTTCAAATAACATTGTATATGCTCTGAACCTTTCATTTGTAAGAAGTTTAATAGAAAACCTTTTTTTAGTTATTGCTCTTGGATAGATAAAATATGTGCAATGCAGGGGACATAGGAACTCTGTTCTTTATATAATTTTACTGTTTGTTCCTTTTCAAATTGCCATAACACATTTAATGCAATAATGTTGAACTCCCGAAGTTCATTATGCATTTCATTTCAAGTATTCATATGATCCTTTAATGTCAACAGTTCTATTGTTTGGATAAAATATCAAAATAACAAATTTTATTGAAAACAATATTTGAACTAGTTATTACCTATCATTTACCAGTGTATAAATGTCCTTATTGTTGAACTACATATATGTAAAATATGTTGTGTAAATATCGATTAATTAATGTCAAAATCTACATAAAAGTCAAAGGCAAATTATACCACATCTGCATATAAAAATTTGAAAACATACCAAAATAAATATGTTTGAATTTTTTAACTTCAACATACAGTATGTTGAAAATAAAAGAGACAAAATTATGCAGTCACTTGTCATGTTCAGCAAGTAGTCCTTTAATACACTTGAATATACAGATTGGATTGAAAAGTAGTAAATTTATATACTGACTGCTAAACAAATAAAATTCTAATAATAACTGCACTGCTGTAAATTTTAAACTAGAAGATATGCGTCAAATAGATCATTGCACATCAGAGAATGGACTAACACACCTTGTCATAGACCATCACACTTCAGCGTGACTGTAGCACTTCAGTGTCCCAATTGCACCTCTTGAGTCCTACATTTATTTGTGCTCATGCCACATTTAAGACCTATTCATAAACTTAATTTCAGTGTCATCTGGTCTCTTGTGGAGAGTTGTCTCATTGACAATCATACCACATCTTCTTATTCTTATATTAACTGGTTTATATTGTCACAAACTAGATGTGAGTTGGTGACATGGGTTATAGCTAAGGATTTTTGAAGGCGAGTCCAGGGACTAATAATTTTTGGCCATGGTGAGTCCAACAGCAAGAAGAAGATATTTTATTGCAATATAATGTAATATTTTAGTCTCCATGGCCTAACAGAGCAATGAAATGACATTAAATTCAGATTACTTGCATCTGTGGACTCACCAGTTTTGAAAAAAGGTGAGTCCAGAGAGATTTTAATGAGTCCAGAACTCATAGACTTGCCTAAGCGAGAACCCTGGGCCGTGAACTTAATTGTTTTAAATTGTATGCAAGTTATTATGCGATCAAAGTTTTTATTATGAACATTTCATTCTTAGAAAAAGCATTTAACCTTATCTTATCAATTCAACATTTGGTATAACAAGAAATATTACCCTTTGACATCTTTGGCTTCAATATAAACAGAACTGGAAGGACTCAGATCATCACTAACATTACTCAACTCTTCAGCATTGTCAACACTGAACTTTTTACTTCCCTGTCTGAAATTATACAAACATTTCTACAGATAAACACATGTAAAGCCATTTAAAGTTGGTGCATTGGTGCTGAATTAAATAATATGTTTTGTTTTAAAATTATGGGATTGCACAGCAACTAAGCTTCCAGCCACATTACAGCTGACCTTGGAATTTATCTGGATATTCTTTAAGGTCCTTTGTTTTCTATGATCCCAATTTTTTCCTTCTAATGGTTAAACCTCAAGCATGCTTGATAAATATATACAAGTATTAGAATTCAGTTTTGTTAGTTTAAACATATTTATTTATAGTGGATTGGGAAAAAAGCTTTGCAACTTATATTAATCCCTTTCCACTTTGCGGTTGCTAGTGCTGCCTTGTAGCGGCATTAGCCTACTCTTTTTCGAAATCTACAACCTTGGTGTCTTTAACGTGTCTCTTAACACAGGTCAGCCATTTATCGTTCCCTTCCGACAGACTATCGTTGTTTCCTCAAGACCATACTCGCAAATGATGTCAAGGGAGAGCCGAAAATGGAGTTCCTGAAATTTTCATCCCGAACGGGAATCGAACCAGGAACCTTTGTGTTAGTAGTCCAATGCACTAACCACTACACAACGGCTCTCTTTCAGTTTTGTTTGTGTTATGAATCAAGATATCTTGATAAGAGTTGAACCCCTTCCTGAGGAAATACTCCTAGTTCTTAATTAACATACTAAATTGTATATTTGGTTATTATTTTATACTGTGTAACCTTTTTTTTATGGTGGGTACCAATTTTCCTTGAATGAGGAAATCTTGCATTTTTTTATGGATATTATTTGATTTTGTGGTTTTGTCAAAGTATGTATACAACCTAAAAGCAAATTTGTGATTCGTTGAACATTTAAATACATATTTCATCTGTTCCAATGAAAACAACAAAAGTTGGTATTCCACCAGGGTTTCCGCTGGCGGTCGCCATTTTCCCAATTTGTGAAAAAAAAAAAAAATTGTGGCGATTAAAATTCGTCATTGGTGAAAGAATTTGGCGAAAGAAATATATATAAAACGATTTATTTTCAACCATCTTGTTTATTTACTTTTTTCTGGTTTCCCGGACTTTACCTGATCGGACAATACTCAGAATTCACCTTGAACTCGTTAAGATTTTGACAGAATATCAATAATCAGCTGATTGCATTTTATAGCTATCGACAACAAAGGACTAATTAATAAAGGTGTTGATTGTATATTGTTTGACAAAATGATATGGTTAAATGGCGTTCGTCACATGTTACATAAAGGATTTATTAACTACTTTAATTAATTTGTAACGCACATGTTTGAAGCAAAATTTTGACGTCTCCTCTCCTTCTTTTAATGATAGTCCAGAAAAGAAAACTGTTAATATAACGAAAAATATTCAAAAGCAAGAAAAATCTCCGATTGAAAACTTTAGGGACGACATCAAAAGTTCAATGTAGGATAAAAAACTTAATTCACATAGTTTTTTCGCTGACCCCCCTACCCCCCTTCTTAACTTAATTTGGGAAAAATTGATTTACCTATATGGATATATGTAAAATCGATTTTAGATTAACAAAACTTGCAGCAATGTTAACCCCCCACCCCCAAACTATTCGATTTAAGTTTTTTATCCTACATCGATCTTTTGATGTCGTCCCTTATCCTTTGACTTTAATTTGATATAGATAATTGATTTGAGTGGGAACTAGTAGTTTCAGTGACACACATGTTTCAAGCATAGTTTTACTTCTCAAATTTTTCATTTACAATGGTCGAGAAAAGAAAACTGTTGTTATAAAGAAATCTATTCAAAAGGTTGGGAAGATCTTGGAACAACCCCTCGAATGAGAGTAACCCTTCAATGTAATGATTATGCCTTAAATGAGGGATGAATTTCTAGTGATAAAAACTTTTGATTTGTTATAAAAACCACTTCTTAGTACAAAAGGGCACATATTTTTATTTTGAAGAAACTTTCCCAAAGAACTGTACATCTTTCTGGTATTATATGGTTAAAACATTTCCAAGAATTTTGTTATATTCCGGGACTTATATCTTCTTTATTTTTAAAAGTAAGTGGCCCCCTTCTTTTAAAGTTTTTTAAAATATAATGAATTTTCCCCTTTTAAGTTAAAAATAAAGTTCTTCTTTTTAAAAGTAAATGTTTAGTTTTATTCATTACAATGTTGACTCTAACATAAATTTGAGAAAATAATCATAGGCGACAATGGGTCAAACTCATCTTATTTAGGGGGCGGGGGAAGGAAAATTTTAAATGAAAAAAAAAAATATATATGTTACTTGGCGAAAAAAATGATACAGTGGTGAAAAATATATTGATTTGGTGAAAGAAGTGGCGAAAAAATTATTGACTCGGGGGAAACCCTGTATCCCACGAATAATAATGAATCCACAGTAACTATAAATATTGTCTTTTAACTACTAACGAACTTTTTAATTTACCTATGTTAGCATTAACCTCCAATTAAATAAAGCAGAGCAGATAATTTCTTACATTATGAGACTCACTTAAAACTACACTATACAGTAGTGGTTGACCTCCTTTCAACAATCTATCATCAGTAAGGAATTCCTTTTTCTCATTTATCCTAATTAATCTTGTTTTTAATATGAAGAACTATAATCCAAGTTACACACTTGTAAATTAATTTCTGTGTAAGGGAATAAGTATGTATACAGGCATATCAACCATGTATAAAAAAAAACTTGTTCAATCTTTTCGCACATTTTTGTTCCCAGGAAGTGTCTTTTCTGAAGCCAAAATGGCATTCATAAAAACCTGGTTAAAGTATTAGAAGTAAAAACTTGGAGCAAGTAAATTTTTCATTTGTTATTCAAAGTGTAGTCTTTTGTAAGGTATGATGACAGTTTTATTAGTTTGGAGCCCAGCATGGCCAGCATGAAGAAACTAGTATTCCAAACCTTTTCATTTTGTATTTCTCTGTATCCAAAAGATGATTTTTTTTTACACAATCCAATACATATTTGGTAGAAATGTAATCTCCAGAGGAAACATAATCCCCATCCTGAGCTAATCTGAAAAAGACAGTTAAAGTACAGCAGTGATTAGAAATGTAATCTCCAGAGGAAACATAATCCCCATCCTGAGCTAATCTGAAAAAGACAGTTAAAGTACAGCAGTGATTAGAAATGTAA
This sequence comes from Mytilus galloprovincialis, assembly GCF_965363235.1. Lineage (NCBI taxonomy): Eukaryota > Metazoa > Mollusca > Bivalvia > Mytilida > Mytilidae > Mytilus > Mytilus galloprovincialis. The sequence continues at coordinate 71,362,451 of NC_134845.1, read as the reverse complement.
TCTCCAGAGGAAACATAATCCCCATCCTGAGCCAATCTGAAAAAGAAATTAAAGTTCAGCAGTGATTAGAAATGTAATCTCCAGAGGAAACATAATCCCCATCCTGAGCAAATCAGAAAAAGACAATTAAAGTACAGCAGTGAATAGAAATATAATCTCCAGAGGAAACATAATCCCCATCCTGAGCTAATCTGAAAAAGACAGTTAAAGTACAGCAGTGATTAGAAATGTAATCTCCAGAGGAAACATAATCCCCATCCTGAGTCAATCTGAAAAAGAAATTAAAGTACAGCAGTGATTAGAAATGTAATCTCCAGAGGAAACATAATCCCCATCCTGAGCTAATCTGAAAAAGACAGTTAAAGTACAGCAGTGATTAGAAATGTAATCTCCAGAGGAAACATAATCCCCATCCTGAGCTAATCTGAAAAAGACAGTTAAAGTACAGCAGTGATTAGAAATGTAATCTCCAGAGGAAACATAATCCCCATCCTGAGCCAATCTGAAAAAGAAATTAAAGTACAGCAGTGAATAGAAATGTAATCTCCAGAGGAAACATAATCCCCATCCTGAGCCAATCTGAAAAAGAAATTAAAGTACAGCAGTGAATAGAAATGTAATCTCCAGAGGAAACATAATCCCCATCCTGAGCTAATCTGAAAAAGACAGTTAAAGTACAGCAGTGATTAGAAATGTAATCTCCAGAGGAAACATAATCCCCATCCTGAGCCAATCTGAAAAAGACAATTAAAGTACAGCAGTGAATAGAAATATAATCTCCAGAGGAAACATAATCCCCATCCTGAGCTAATCTGAAAAAGACAGTTAAAGTACAGCAGTGAATAGAAATGTAATCTCCAGAGGAAACATAATCCCCATCCTGAGTCAATCTGAAAAAGACAATTAAAGTACAGCAGTGAATAGAAATATAATCTCCAGAGGAAACATAATCCCCATCCTGAGCCAATCTGAAAAAGAAATTAAAGTTCAGCAGTGATTAGAAATGTAATCTCCAAAGGAAACATAATCCCAATCCTGAGCCAATCTGAAAAAGACAATTAAAGAACAGCAGTGAATAGAAAAATAATCTTCAGAGGAAACATAATCCCCATCCTGAGCCAATCTTAAATAGACAATTAAAGTTCAGCAGTGAATAGAAAAGTAATCTCCAGAGGAAACATAATCCCCATCCTGAGCCAATCTGAAAAAGAAATTAAAGTTCAGCAGTGAATAGAAATGTAATCTCCAGAGGAAACATAATCCCCATCCTGAGCCAATCTGAAAAAGAAATTAAAGTACAGCAGTGAATAGAAATGTAATCTCCAGAGGAAACATAATCCCCATCCTGAGCTAATCTGAAAAAGACAGTTAAAGTACAGCAGTGATTAGAAATGTAATCTCCAGAGGAAACATAATCCCCATCCTGAGCAAATCAGAAAAAGACAATTAAAGTACAGCAGTGAATAGAAATATAATCTCCAGAGGAAACATAATCCCCATCCTGAGCTAATCTGAAAAAGACAGTTAAAGTACAGCAGTGATTAGAAATGTAATCTCCAGAGGAAACATAATCCCCATCCTGAGCCAATCTGAAAAAGAAATTAAAGTACAGCAGTGAATAGAAATGTAATCTCCAGAGGAAACATAATCCCCATCCTGAGCCAATCTGAAAAAGAAATTAAAGTTCAGCAGTGATTAGAAATGTAATCTCCAGAGGAAACATAATCCCCATCCTGAGCAAATCAGAAAAAGACAATTAAAGTACAGCAGTAAATAGAAATGCAATCTCCAGAGGAAACATAATCCCCATCTTGAGCCAATCTGAAAATGACAATTACAGTTCTGCAGAGAATATAAAAGTTATCTCAAGAGGAAACATAATCCCCATCCTGAGCCAATTTGAAAATTACAATTAAAGTTCTGCAGAGAATAGAAATGTAATCTCCAGAGGAAACATAATCCCCATCCTGAGCCAATTTGAAAATGACAATTACAGTTCTGCCGAGAATAAAAATGTAATCTCCAGAAGATACATAATCCCTATCCTGAGCCAATCTGAAAAAGACAATTAAAGTACAGCAGTGAATAGAAATGTAATCATTTAAACAGGATCCAGTGACAATCTGAAATAGACAATTACAGTTCAGCAGAGAATAGGAATGTAATCATTTAAACAGGATCCAGTGACAATCTGAAATTTACAATTACAGTTCAGCAGTGAATAATTCAATTTTGGATGAAACAAGTCTTCTGATTTCTTCAACTTTCAAATAAATTGCTACGCAGATTACCATGTGCACCACATTGATCATGATGATGTTAATTCTTCATAGACAGAAATAAATGGAGAATGCGTCTATGAGCTGCAGATGCCCCTGCTTGAAAATATTCAGGAGTCAACTTCCACTTACAGATGCAGGACCGTTTTGTGATAATAATTATATAAATAAAGGCAACAGTAGTATACCGCTGTTCAAACTCATAAATCCATGGACAAAAAACAAAATCGGGGTAACAAACTAAAACTGAGGGAAACGCATAAATACAAGAGGAGAACAACGACACAACACTACAATGTAACACACAGAGAAACGGACCAAGCATCAGACAAAATCCCACGAGAATAACAAATATAACATCAAAACCAAATACATGAATTTGGGATAGACAAGTACCATGACACGTCTTATCGCAATGTCAATTTACACTCAAAAATAAGAGAAAACAAACGACGCAACGTTAAATTGTAACACACATATAAGCGATGTATATAAGTTTCATAACAATTAGTTCAGGCAAATTAATGTTAGAAAAAGGAAACTATAGATTTAGCCATTGTCCCGTTTATAAAGGCACAGAATTTAAGAATGGTTAAAGTGATTCCACCCAAAATCAACCTTGATCTGTGTTTTGTGGTAATAATAAATGTGTACAACTTTTATAACATTTGGTTGAGGCAAACTAAAGTAAAAGAACGGAAACCAAGTAAACAGGTAAATAAATTCTTTGCTTAGAGGATAGTACAGTTAGCATGGTAAGCAACAATAAAGCTAGTCTTCCTTGAAACCCTCCAAACAGAGAATCAGAATTAGAACTATTTTCACAAAAAAAATCTTACGGGTGAAAATACTCTGAAGGGAAACACTTTTGAGTATAACTTACATTCAGATTTTTTTATAAAGTCGCAGGCCTTTCATACAAGAGGCTGTGCACACAAATGTACCTGGTTCTTTTACCTATCTACTCCTCAGGACAGAGAAACAGAATTAGAACACACCTCAGGACAGAGAAACAAAATTAGAACACACTGTATCAAATTAATATCTCCCCTTTGCTCAATTGTATTACAGTATTGCAAACAAGGCAAAAAGCATTAAAGAATATACATTGATGACTTTAAAAATGTATGTTTTCCTGGATGATGTGTTGTTGGTATAATTCAATGTTTTCCCACCCCATTACTAGGGATAACCAATAACTCAATTTCGAATCATAATAACTTTGAAGAATGGAAAAGGTACATGTAGCAGAAAAATGCATAAGATTAATGAATTTCAACCCTTATAAAATGGTATGGCTTCATGAACTTATATTTCATACTTACTTGATAGCTCCAGTCACAAATTTAGAAAGGACCTTCCCTCCACCATACTGAAGACATAACATGAAAAACATAAAATTAAACATTATTATTAATGTCAGACATTAAAACTAAGAAGATAACAATGTTTGATATTAGTTGTCATTACATGTGTTAAAATATATGTGACTCTTTTTTAAAATATATTATCATTTCAATAGTTTTTAAATACAGTATATAATTAGATACCAGTAGTTTTAATTGATTACTAGAACACACCCGCCAAATTGCGGGGAAATAGAGCGTATGTAAACTGCAAAAAAAATTATAACTGGAGAATTCCAGGAGAGGTATCAAATGTCATAGGTACTTGGGGACTGGGCACATTTGTTTTGCCCGACCCCCTTTTTTTCCAACTACCGATTTTTATTCTTTGTTTTTCTGTATGGTAGCACTCCACAGTTAGGTGTGTAGTTTCGCATTTTGGCCCCTGTGGATTTTTAAAATATGAGAGCTAGTATGCAATAAAATTCATTTTTAGATAGCTGAGTATTAAAATAGCCTTTGTATTGGGTTTTATATGAACAACAAGGTTATGTAATGTATGTAATATAGGCTGTTTTCTGTATGACAGTCCGTATTTGCATGTCCATACCATACATTGGTCCGGCAATTATTGTAATGTTTTTTTCCAACTTTTTATTGCACGAACTTTGTGATTGGATTTTACGAAAAAATGAGGCAAAAGACACCCATTTTTTATTTGATCATTAGGAAGATTTATGAAAACAGTTTCTAAAAAGGTATCACTCAAAGGCATTGAAATTCTAGTTTGATCCAAATTTTGGGGGGATATGTGACATGTTCACCCCCCTTTTTGCAATATTTTATGGTAAATAAATGCAGAATGTTGCCATGGATACACATAAAAGGAATTAATTTTCACCCTTTTAACTTTTGAAAATCAAATCTATGGAAGATACTGATTACATACATATGCACATGTACAACACAAACTGTTAGGTTAATGTATTAGAAATCCAGGAATAGGAAATGATAAAAAATTTTGGGGCTCATTTTTAATTTTATTTTCTAACTGTGGAGTGCTACCTATACTATGAAGATACATATATATATATACTATAATTATATATACTATAATTACTAAACAAAATGGTCACTGATATATTAAAAGTTACCCCAGTAAACTATTGGAATTTATAGTAAATTATAGCAAATTTATACAATTTATTCATAGTATATGTATGTTGTATACAGAAATATTTCAGTGACCGCCGTGGATAGAAAACTATTGGAATTGATAATATATATATAAATAGCAAATACACTTTATCTATAGTATATGTATGATCATAGTATACAGAAAACGCAAAAAATAATTGTTCTGTCCCAAGTACTTATTATTACTTATATATTATGTTTAATTTCAAAACAGGCCTTATGGACAGCAGAAGTCTTTAATATTTCTCAAAAAGTCAGTCCGATGACAGAAACAATATATGGATGCCTATATTTTCGTTTTCCTCCCAAAATAACCCAAACTGAAATACTTTACTCAAGGATGATAAATGCTAGAACACACCCGCGAAATCGTGGGCATCCAGAGCGTGTTTGAAAGTATGTAAATTGTTGTAAGATGAATTTTTGTAAAATAAAATAATGACTGGAGAATTTCAGGAAAGGTAATAAAAGTTATAGGTACTTGGAAACAGGACAATTGTTTTTGAACCCCTTCCCCTTTTTTCCCAAAATTTCATTTTTTGTTTTTTATTTATTTCAATATGAACATACATTTAGTATGGTATGAACATAATTTACTATAAATAAAGTGTGTTTGCTTTTTACTATCAATTCTCAGTTAACTAATCAATCCATGGCGGTCATTGATATATTATATAGACCCTCTCTATTTATTATATTTAGTGACCTGATAATTTTTTGGTAAAAGATTTTATGACGGAAGAATTTCTGAAAAGGTATCAAAAGTTATAGGTACTTTGGGACATGACAATTGTTTTCTAACCCGGCCCCTAATTTTTTTCCTCCAAAACTCTTAAAAAAATTCTATTCATTTCAATAATGTAAGCGTTCATCTGTATATTATTTATTTAAATAAAGTGTACGATTTGCTTTTTACTATCAACTCTCAATTTACTAATCGATCCACGGCAGTCGTTGAGATATTATATAGACCCTCTCTATTATGTAAACTCAGTGACCGCCTTGGATAGTAAACTTGAAAAAGATAGCAGATATATAGCAAATACACGTTATTTATAGTCTTTGGTATGTACAAAGTACAGAAAAACGCAAACCGGATGTCTAGTCTGACTTAAAATTTTGTCCAATGACGGAAAAATATCCGGATGCAGTTTTTTTCGTTTTTTTCTCCCAAAATAACCCAAACTGAATAATCATAAGAATGGATGACAAATGATCACAAATGCAACAACACATGGTACCTATAGGACACAGAGGCATGATGATTGGGGAAGGAAGAAAAGCGACACACAAAATAAACTCAGTGACTGCCTTGGATAGTAAACTTAAAAATGATTGCAGATATAAAGCAAATACACGTTATTCATAGTCTTTGGTATGTACAAAGTACAGAAAAAACGCAAACCGGATGTCTAGTCTGACTTAAAATTTTGTCCAATGACGGAAAAATATCCTGACGTTTTTTTTCGTTTTTCTCCCAAAATAACCCAAACTGATTAATCATAACTTAAGAATGGATGACAAATGCGACAATAGGTCCGAGACCACAATTATTTCGTAGTGCATTTCTTTTAGAACATAAATGTAAATAAAAAAAATCCCACCTGCGCTTTCTCAAAGAAACTTTTACAGTGTGTTGTGCTACTTTTGGGACAAATTATATCAAAATTATAGAAAACTTCATCGCCTCTAACTCAAAATATGGACAATTTTATCTTTAGGGCGTCTTGAAATCTTTTGACAGCTTTCCGAAGTGCTATTTTTCAACCTTTTTCACCTGGACCAAATCACTACTTTCCTTTAAAATTCTGGACCCAAATTTTTTTACAGTGTAATTTCACCCCCCCCCCCCCCCCTACTTGCAATTTGAGGCATTAAACATGGAGAAATAAATTTGGAAGGGGTATAAAAATTAATGGCAAGTAACCCACTGTCAACACTAGGGACTATATTTGTGAACAACGAAAATCGAGGGACGACAATTGTGGTCTCGGACCAATACATGGTACCTATAGGACACAGAGGGCACGCATGGTGATTCATTTATTGGGGAAGGAAGAGAGCGACACACAAAATGAGGTCTTCTCATTTAATAGTATAGATTCTAGTTTCATTAACAATTATACCATATTTTCTTTAATATTTTTATATCAGAATGATTGATTGTTTGATTATAAGCTAATGATTTTGTGTATTAACACGGTAAGGGCATACAATACAGTTTTGATCCCATATTCACATTTTGATAAAAATTTCCATATAGACTATTTTTTACCTGATTAAATCAAATATGTAATAAAAAAAATATACCTTCATGTGCTACTTTTTGAGTAAAATGAGGTCGAAATTTTGTATATTTGCTCAAAAATCGCATTTGTGGCTGTATTTTCTCTTTCAAAAGAAAACCATAACTTTTTTGATTTAAAAAATAAACTGTTTTTTGTTAAATAATTTGTAATTACTGTAGTTTATAAGTCTCTTAGAAATTTATACATTTTTTATTCAAAAATAACTCATTTTTATCAAATGTTCACGAATGTAGTAAAAAACATCATTTTTGCAGCATATTTATCAAATTTTAAAAAATTGCACTATTTACGAAAATTGGCACACATATTCTTCTCGTGTTATCAAACCAAATAGCATTTTAAAGAAGCTCGGCCCATGAACACATTTTCAAGTTAAATAAGTTTGAATGATAATAATCAGTCGAAAACTGAATCTTTTCCCGATAAGACAGTTTGACGTCGCGAAAAATAACAATTTACGTTTGCAACGTCATTACCTTCCCTGTAACTGTATCGTATGCCCTTAAGGATTATGTACCCTTGTGTTGATTCAGTGCTAAACATATGGAAATTTTATAGAAAATCCACAGCCTTTCCCCTTATACTCTCATGTTTGGCAATTCGGTGACTGGTAAACATAATATTGCATGCAATCAGGGTAGTGCTAGCATTGATTTTCTTAAAAAAAAGTTTATCAATTTAGTTATTGGTTAAAACAAATATAAATATGGACCAACTCAAGTACACCAATCAGGGTGCTCTCGCTTTTAATGACTCAACACGAGATTTTTTGGAATCAAAAGGTTGTTTAGAACTTTTTTTAAATAATAAGCGCTAGCACAACATAGCAAAGCAAGTGAGTAATCTATGTTAAAAAAACTTTCAACAAAAATCTCTGTATGGCTGTGGATTATTTTTACTTTAAATATTGGGCTGGATCAACTAGGGCGGATCGACATGAAAGCGTATAATCCAAGAGCAATTTTATCCAACTATGCTGATCATGAATCCGGGTCCGTTCGCGCCCATTCACGTTTGCACCCACTCGTGTTAGCCCCCTACATGTTCCCACCCAAAGTCTGTTCGCACCCTACATGTTCGCGCCAAATTTCAATTGGTTTTGTGTTTAATAACTTTGTAATCAAGTTTTGGCAAGTAGTATTCTTATAAGTATAATTGTTTTCATTGTCTCAAAATAAAGTGAGAAAGCATTTTTTGTATTGTGATTAAAATCTTAATCATGTTTTGTATAGTGTATTGTTAAAAAAAATTAATATTCCTTTTTAAATAAAGTGGGATTCTGTCAACGTTTTATTTTGTGTTGAATAACTCTTAATCATGTTTTGGTTAGTGTATTGCTATAACTTTGTTTCATTGCCTTGTTTCAAAATGAAGTGAGATTCTGACTTCGTTTTTTTTTGTGTGTTGAATAAATTTTATCATGTTTTGGTTATTATAATAGTGTATTGCTATATTTTATTGTTTCATTGTTTCAGATCAAAGGGACCAAGCTGTTAAAAACAATTATCTTTTGTGTTTTTCATTTAAAATCTTCAATCTTTTACTCATACCAAGCTATATAAATACATTCAGTATTTACACGAAAGCGATTAAAACCAACAATTATGATTTTCCAATTATTCAACTGGAATTTGAATTAAAATTGGGCGTGAACGTGTAGAGTGTGAACGGACCTTGGGTGCGAACGTGCGAGGTGGGAACGTGTAGGGTGCGAAAGTATATTGGGCGCGAACGGACCTGATACCGCTGATCATTGACATTCCTTTTTATTGCATCACTTGACCACCATTTCAATAAAAGGGACTACCAACCTACAGTTAAGCAAATGACCAATGTTGCCTTCTATGAAGTTTATTCGAACCAAATGTGATTATTTGACCTTCTTTCTTTTTTGGTGTGGAAAGAGCACAGGCACTTGATTCTATCCATACGAAGCACAGGCACTAATTTCTATCCATACAAAGGTCGACTATTCGTATGGATAGAAACAAGTGCCTGTGGGAAAGAGCCGTGGTCTGCCTTGTTTTTTTTTGTTTTTTTTTTCTTAGAGAATAATTCAAGAAGATACTGCACCTCAACTAATGGATTGATTTTAGATTTATCTGTGCAAGGTCTCAAGAAAAATACAATTGGTTCATTTTCTTTTGTAAACAAGTGCTTGCTGTGTTTGTAAACATTTTCCGCCATTTTTTCGTATTTACCGCCCCTGACAGTATAGCTTGAAACCAGTTCGTCCTAAATAAAACTACCAGGACCCTAAAAATTATATTTAACTACCCAAATTGCACCAAGTACACAATTTGTATTAAGTAAAAATTATCTGTTATTATGTACATACATGCCGACTTTAAATAACATTTACGTACGTACTTACTTTCTTTTTTGTTTCAGGATTAAGATGTCCATGTCAGAACTGGGACCATTGTATGTTCTGTATCTTCCTCCTTTAGGGAGCTACCATTTGATTTTTATGGGGGGGCTAGGATGAAAAATTTTGTCCTGCATTTTTTTTTAGTTGTAATCTCTGTCCTGCCTTTTTATTTTTCACTCTATTCAGTCCTGCCTTTTTTTTATTAGTTTATCCTGACTTTTTTTACCTAAATTGTCATCCTGCCTTTTTTTTTTGCAAAGTGTCTCATCCTGCCTTTTTTTTTACTCAAAACTCCTGTCCTGCCTATTTTTTTCAAATTTCATCCTAGCCCCCTCATAAAAATCAAATGGTAGCTCCCTTATCTGGGAAGGGGGCTGGTCAAAATACAGGGGGGGATCAATTTTTTTCTGTATGTGGAAAAGGGGGGTTCAATTTTTTTTATAAATTATAAGTGGGGGGATCAAGTTTTTCAGTTACACATGAAAATAAGTATTTTACGTATATAGAATATATATACATACTTCAAGAGACAACATGTCTAGAAGAACATTACAATTATCAAATCAAAATATATTTTTAACACCATTCATATACAATTATTAAATAAAGACATCACAAGACTTTGGTGATGTAGGAAGCTGCAGCTTCATTATTCAAATAATTCAGTCATAACACATGTATTTCACTCACTTTGAACACTAAATTAACAAGCCTAGGCTTACTGCGAAGCTTTATTTTAATCAGCTTATTCGTTTGAGAGAAATAAAGTATAAATCAAAACAAAATCTACAGCGATTTGTGCAAATTTTGTCCAAACATACAAATCACACCACATTATAAAAAACATAGTGTACAGCAATAAATTATCCTATAAATGATTAGATATTTATCTACTCTGCATTTGAATATTGATACACATTGATAATGATTCTGAGATGAAGAACACCACAATGTATCCTTCTGTTTTCATAACAAGCCTTTATACCTCCAACTTCCTCAAAATTTGTACTTTTTAGGCTAATACTAGTAGATCAAAATTTTACGGTTACTATCACACACTTATGAATCAATGAAATGTGACAATAAATGAGTAATTGAATAGTTCAAGCTGAACTATCCATATAAAAGTTTAGCCACTCATTTGAGGTTGCAATAAGGCCTTACGTAAAGCTTAAGTTTAAGCAGCGTTCATATAATAGATTCCTTTTAATAAATAATGGGTAAAAAAAAAGTTATTTTTTGAGTTACTAAGAATCAAGTTTTCTTTTATAGCACAATACTATATATAGTTGGAACCCCCCTTTACTCTGGGTTGGGAAACCCCCCCTTTTTTAAATGGCTGGAACCGCACCTGAGGCCTTACGTAAAGCTTAAGTTTAAGCAGCGTTCATATAATAGATTCCTTTTAATAAATAATGGGTCAAAATAAAGGTAATTTTTGAGTTACTAAGAATCAAGTTTTCTTTTATAGCACAATATAGGAAATTAGAAAAAAGTCACAAAAAACTACTAAAAGCACCGGCTTGCTCTACCTACTTGTATTTTTTGTTACTCATATAAACACCTAAACTTTTTATCTAAAAAAATTAAAAAAACTGTGTACACATCGAAAATTTGACAAAAATAAAAATATGGTGAATCTATTAGGAATAGAAGTGAAGTAATAAGATAAATTAAAAAGTAAAATACAAATATTAGAATAGTCACTTTGTAGCTATACTTCATTCCGGAAACTAGTATAGTCTTTTCATTTACGGAACCAGCATTGTGATGCCGATGCAATGGCAGAACGGTCTTTCAGTACCATGAGAAGACTTGAGAAATACAATTATAATCAAGCGATTATCTGACTTGGTCTTTTAAACAAAAACCGTGAAAAAATCAAAATTTCATCAGACACATTTTTTTTTCAGTATGAGAAAAGAAAGGAAATGTTCCTTGATTTTTAGAATTATACTTGAGAATGAAAAGGTGAAAAAAAGACTAAAACATAGAGAAATGTTATTGTATTTATTTATGTATTTTCTCATTTTGAACTGAAATATCATGCAAGTTGCACAGACGATGCTCCTTATTATCCAATCTAGCTCAACCCAATACACATTAGAAGTTTGTTTTTCTCTAATTATTTTTTTTTTCTTCAAATTAATATATGATTTTTATGAGGTCATAGCTAGGCGGATCCAAGGGTTGGGGGCCCTTTTGTGGGAAAAATTTGGTTGATTATATAGGGAATCACTGAAGCATGATTGGAGCGCCCCCCCCCCCCCCCCCTTAGGTCAGTCAGAAGGCCCCCCTTATGAAAAGTTCTGGATCAGCCACTGGTCAGGTCATGTTAAGTTCCAGGAAATTGCGAGAATGCACGAGTTTTCACTCTTAACACCAGAGCTTCTAGGGGCCTTGAGCGGCCCCAATACCCCTCACCATATGACTTACCCCCGGCTTTGAGTACCATCATTTTGGCCTAGCTACACCCCTGGCTATTTAGAGCGTACATAAAGAGAAGAAAAAGAACCCTTTCTACATATGTAACATATGCACACAAGATGTAAATTCAAAGGAAGCCAGTGCAATGTGTAGTTCCTGTTTTGAGTGGCAACATTTATCTTGTGCTAGACTAAATAACTTCCAAAGTCAAAGAATTGGTTTTGTAACAATTGCAAATGTTAAATCATGTGTCCATTTGAAATTCATAGCAAACAACTATTAATATTGTCTGTCATATCTGATTTATGATGTAGTTTTGCATAACACTATTTTTATCACTGGCAGAATATTTAAACCATAGATTTTACACAGATTTGAAAATCAACATTTTGTTATAAATATTTTAGAAAAAAATATATTTAATAATGTATTTACAAATGTGTTTTCATGCTTTTAATTAATATTATAAATTATTTATTTATGAAAATCTTTTATTTTTTGTTGTACTGTATTTCTTATTAATGCTTGATATTGTGATAAAATGATTTTAAATTATTATTAAGCTTTTTTATTCTCTACTAATCACATCAATGAACAGTTTTATTCAGTGCCCGCTAAATAGCAAATTTGCTATTTTGCTGGTGCTGGTCAAATAGCAACTGCCTTTTAAATACAAGATCCCATTCTAGATCATGCATACGTCGTTTATGCGATTCAGTAATCTGTCCGACTTTTCATATTTAAAAACAAAAGTTGAATAAATGTCAATAAGACAGTAACCCAACAGCACACAAATGAATCTACATATGGCCTAAAAAGATGGTCAGTGGCCTCGATTCTACAGATAGGTTGTGAAGTAATACATTTTTGGGGAAATGCTTTTCATTTTCTTTTGTTTAATTTTTAATTGTCCTGAATTTTGATATGGTGTATCTTGTTGTCTTGTTCTTCATTAGTGATTTTCCTTTTCACTTTTTCGTGTATAATGAAGAGAAAACTAAAAAGAAACCTAATGGGACAATGATGTATGGACAACAACCGATAAGGAAACCCAGGAACTAGAAAATAATCTTTATTTCTTTGTAGAAAATAATTAAAATTGACAAAATCACTAAGTTTACAAACCTTTCTCACCCGATTTCAATACTGAGTTACGCTGTTTAGAAAAATATGCATCTCCTAGAATTTAAAAACTAATAAATACGAATTGATGTGAAAAAAGTGGCGGAAAATTAGTAGCCTATGTATACATTGATAAACGATTTGCAGTTTCCTTTTACCATGATAGCCATGTCCTAGGCCTTTCATAATCAAAATGTCCACACTCTGTCTGCTTTAAATATCATACCGCTTAATTCTTCTCTGAAAAATCAGTCCCTCTCAAGTAGCCGTGATTTTGTTTTTTCATTTTTATAATGGAAAATAGTGTCATTCATTCAGTATGTTTTACTATAATTTAAAACATTTAAAGATGGCGAAAGTTACCACAGGGACATTCAAACTCACAAGTCGAAAATAAACTGACAACGACATGACTAAAAACACCCAAAAAAAAAGAACAAAACAAAAAAACAAATAGACAAACAGACAAATAAGTAAACAATAGTACACAAAACACAACCTATAAACTAAAGGTGATAACAGCACAAAGTTGCAACTGCGATATTTACGAAAAGTTTTTGATGATATTACAATAATCCAGCCGGTTGCGCATTATGTTGGAGCATACTATATGTTAGAGCATCTTCAAGAGAATGCATAGCACAAATGTACAAACGTCTGCTATTGTCCATTCATCAGGTATTCAGCTGGTATTGATAATTGTTGTAAAATTGGTTAATAAATGATAAAATACTTAGCTGCCAATTCATTATATATTTTTTAGACATTCTATGGCTTATTTCTCGTGGCCTTCATACTTTTGATGCATTGAGTCCATATTCTATTTGTTTTTCTCACCCTACTTAATTTATTATGTATTTTCAATTTGGATTTAACGGTTTATTTAGTGGTACATATTTAGTTGATGTCTTCTTAGTTAATGTAATTATATAAATTGAATTGTTCATTCAGTGTTTCTGCTCTGTCATGTTCGTTTTCTGCTGGTTTTAGGCTTTAGTGGTGGAATACTTTGAGAGTTGTTTTTTTCTAATCTGACCTGGCCCTACCAAGTGAGCTTTTCATGTCACTTGACTTGACGTCTGTTTTCGTCTTTGTTAACTTTTCAAAAAATCTTCTACTACTGGGTCAAATGTTACCAAGCACATGTCTTAAAGGAAGTCATTTGACAGTTTAGTTAAACTTGGCAACAATTATCATTGGTGTATCTAGTTTAAAAAGTGGGATGGATAAACCTGCCTGCCAGCCAAGATAACCGACATCATGGCTGAAATTAAAACATAGGAATGAAATGCAACTGCTGCTTATTGAAAACCTCTATGAATAGCGAAAACCGGATGCGAAAAATATGTTTAGAAAGTTGAGCTCTACATAATGTCCATTCACGTCAAAACAGTCAAATGATTTCTAATAGGAGTTATCGCCCTTATATATGACACATTTTACCACTTTCCATGTTTGCCTATAGTTTAGAAAAATATAAAAATAGTTGAAAACTAAAAATGCAATAGTTACCAGCAACACAAGATTTACAAGGAGGTCCAAATGTCCAGCGAAATCGTTAGTAGTCTCGTTTTTACAGTCTTTGCTCTTTACCAATCTTTGGTGTTGTTAACCGATAGATAGAAACTATTGAAACAAAAATGGTCAGCAAGACAAGATCTACAAACAAGTTAAGAAAAATTCTCTGTAACCACCAAAGAAATTCTTATAGGGTCTGGCACACATGGTCTCAGATTTTGATGAAACTTTTATATAATAGCCAGTACCATACCTAAAGGCAATAACTGGTAACAAATTGTTCCGGAATAATACGGTTGCCATGGAAACTACATAGGTTGATTTAGGCCAAAAAAGGTCATATTTTAACTCTTGAAAAAGTGAAAAAAACAACAGTTTGCACTGTTTAGTACTTGATTTATGTATAACATTACCTTTTTTTCTGAACAATATCATATAAATGACCTTTCAGCTGTTTGAAATTCACATATGATTTACATTTACCATTATCAATTATTCTGCTACCAGCTAGTAAAGATATGGTCAAATGGCAAATTTGGATTTCAGTGAAAAACACGTAAATATAGGATATTCAAGTGGATTTTTTTCTTAAATGCAGCGTCTCATAGTTAAATGTGAGATATATTTAGAAAGAACCTATAAAGGGCTTTCAAATTATAAAATAAAATCAATGGGCAAATAATTGCAAAAAATATTATTAATGAATAAAAAAAACAAGATTTTCAAATTCCATAAATTGTATTTTTCAAGTCAATAATGATCCAAGTAATTTACATATTTACACCATACAAACATGACATTTAATTCCTTACAATATAACAAAATTAATCAGTAAAAATTTTTAGTCCAGAAAAATATTTTTGCTTAATGAAATTTAATAAAAATGGTTGCTATGGTAACCCTATTTCCAAAATTTTACATTTGTTTTCTTTCTCAAATTTAGTATGTATTTTTCATTTTTCAAGATTTATATTTGTAATTGAATACAGAGCTGGAGGAAAGAACTGATTGTGCATATTAGTTTTTAACTGATACAGATCAACAAAGATTGCTATTTACAAAGCAATGAAGGTAGAACGCTTGTCCATTTAAAATTTTCAAAATCAAGTAAAACATCTTCTTAGTACATTCAAACTTCATTATATTAAACTCATATTGGTGCAATCATGTGTATTTAATTGAGAAGATAACTGTATTGTATTTTAACCTTTTCAGACATAAAACGTAGGTATTACTGTCGCAAATTGACTTTACCTAGCGATGTGTAGCAGAGCTAGTTTAACTGTATCGTATTTTAAGGTTTGTGGACGTAATATCCGTTTTAACTAGCCTAGTTAAAACAGATATTATGTCCACAAACCTTAAAATACGATACAGTTATATCCATTCTAATGCAATAGTCCATAAAAATAGTGTTTCTGTTTTTTATTTGGACATAAAGTTGCTTAAACTAAAAATTCCACCAAATGTTGCTGACTTCTTTAGCAACATCATGACGTCATATGAATACTACGAATGCAAAACGTTTACATCGTATGTTTTGGGGCTTCGTTTACGCTTCAAATTTGAAAATAAGCTGATAAAAAGTAGTTTAAGGTAGGCAGGTTTTTTATTTTGCTTATTGATTAGGTAAATATGATGTGGTTAAATCCAATATGGCTGTTTCTCACATCCTTTCAAGAAGAGCCTTAGTTATGGTAGGTAGATTGTGGAATTTATGCAGAATGGTAGCCAATAAAATTCAATGATACAAACAAATTGTATTAGAATATTCCTTTTCCAAGTTTGAAGAATTATCGATGGAAAAAGTAGGCAAATAGCCATGAATATACATAGCTTGATAAAAATGCTAAATAGGTTCACTTCAAACTAATCCGCTAACTATGCCAACATGTCTGCATTTTACAGAATAACATAAAATCAACAAGCATACCAA
Organism: Mytilus galloprovincialis; assembly: GCF_965363235.1. Lineage (NCBI taxonomy): Eukaryota > Metazoa > Mollusca > Bivalvia > Mytilida > Mytilidae > Mytilus > Mytilus galloprovincialis. The sequence goes on along the minus strand of NC_134845.1, from coordinate 71,345,946 downwards.
AGACATTGTACAGGTATTACAAAACTTCTCAAAAATAAGTTCAAACTGCTATGTTTACAGAAATATCACCTAATCAAGTTTGAACATATTAACCAAAAGAAAAAGATGTAACAGTATTCAAATGAAAAGTTCATACATTCAAATGTGTAACAAATAAAATATCAAAATAAACATCTACATGATAACATTTCACAAATTTCATAAAAAACTTGTAGCATTATGTTTGAAAAGACATATTGTATGGCCATTTCTTGTTAGGATCATAGGTTTAGAGATTTCAGATGACAAATATGATAACTTTAATTGAGCTGATTTATAGTCATGCTTATCTGCTTTCTCTGTTGTTGTGTCAATCGAGAAAAGAAAAAAAATTATCTGCTGGACAGTTAAGAATTCATCTTTCCTAAAGGTATATACACCTGATCTTATACTTTCTGCAGCCAGTGGCGTAGCTTACGTTGAGGCAACCGAGGCAAGTAACCGAGGCACTTGCCTCGGTAAAAAAATACCAAAAATGATTTTCCATAATTTCCTGTATTTTCTTTTATATGATTATTGCAGCAAACTGGCTACTAAATAATAGTATAGCAACTTGGTATGTCTTGTTGCCGGTTATTGATTCATACCCTTCACGAATTAATCAAGTCTTATGGGAACATTTGAATTAATTTTCCCTCCTCTACTTGGAAAAACCCTTTACGGTAGTTTTCTGTAATTCAAGTTTTTCAGAGAAAAAGAAAATCGATGAGTCACCCAAACAAATCCATTTACAATTGAATCAGGTAAATTATTCAATTTTGTGTCAGAACAATTTCTAGTATATGAGGGCCTGGGTGTGGTTTTAAGAAAACAGAAAAATCGGCCCTGAAATTAATTTAAACTTAAAAGAATATGGATTTAAAATGGTGCTAAATTATAAAATAAAGGAAAATCAAATTATGGGCGACAATGATTAAAAAAAATATTTGATAATCCCATTCTAAGCATTCAACTCATTGACTCTGGTACCAAACAAAACAAAACATGCATCTATATATCATAGTGCACAGAAAATAATTTATATGTTGTGGTTCTCAAGTGTTATTCTCGCTATATTAAATTCATAGTACGTTTTCACAATCAGGGAATTTAAAATATTTAAAGGAATCATTAATTCCAGAGAAATATGTCTGTTAGACTTAATACATAATGTCAGTTTATATATAAAAAAAAAATCAACCAAATACTGTTCATTTATAATGAAAACTTCAGAATAAAGTAAATGTTAGTTATTCGCCGGTTGTCATGTTCATTGTGAATGAAAAAAGTAAAAAATCATTCAAGATATAATTTCAAGACCTTCGAAGGAATACACCACTAAAACAAGTGCTGGCTGCACTTTACATGTAGCATATGTTTTTCATCTAGTTTATCCTGAAATTTGTTTGTTGCTATTTTTCACTTGCAATGCTCATCCAATTTCTTTGGCACTGAAGTCTGTAGTACATGCATTTTCACTAAGACTGCTTGCATATCAGGACAATGATGTACATTATTTGACAGCTTTTGGGCATATAGAACTTTGTCTGATCTTTTAATGGTCCTCTCTCTCTAGCTTATATTACACAGGAGGTGTTGATCAAGACTGATCTGGTTCTTGAACTCTCAAATGCAGCCACCCATAGAACAAATGAATGTCTGCTTCTGTTGTTTTGGAGCCTATTCTGTTCCTTAAAATAGATAAATAAAATAAGAGTTCAGTGAAATACAAATTTACTATATATACATGTAACCAAGTTTAGTTCCAACTGGCCCAGTCGCATCCGAAGATTTTGGAAAAAGTTTATGCCAGGTGAACTCAAAGTAGGCCAGGTGACTTAAAAAAGAAAACAATACTAAATGTGTGAATTTCTCTGTCAATATTGGACAACCTGATTATCTGTAACAAGATTCTGTCTAACGTGAGGGTACCCAAATTGCACCTATTTTGACAGTTTTATAACCTACAGTAATACCACCATTGATTTTCCCCTATTAGTGTTTGTTAAATTGGCACTTTTAAAGTTTAATCCTTTCCAGTGCTACAGTGAAAATTTCACACTACATTTCATTGCATATAAAAAAGTAACCATCACCGGAAGTAAACAACCCAATTTTTACACTGTTATTTACTGGTTACCTGCTTTGGTAACTATGTAACCTTAACTTTCCAAAATATTTTATAAGACCATCAAACTACGGAGGCTCTAAAGAGCCTGTGTCGCTCACCTGGGTCTATGTGAATATTAAACAAAGGAAGCAGATGGATTCATGACCAAATTGTGTTTTGGTGATGGTGATGTGTTTGTTCAAATTTTATGAAAATTGTTAAAAATTGACTAGAAAGGACAAAAACTCCTTAGGGGGTCAATTGACCATTTCCGTCATGTTGACTTATTTGTAAATCTTACTTTGCTGAACATTATTGCAGTTTACAGTTTATCTCTATCTATAATAATACTCAAGATAATAACCAGCCAGATGCTCCGCAGGGCGCAGCTTTATACGACCGCAGAGGTTGAACCCTGAACGGTTGGGGCAAGTATGGACACAACATTCAAGCTGGAGACAGCTCTAAATTTGGATTGTGATGAAATAGTTGACACAGCATAGGTTTCTGACACAGAATGAATGTGGTCTAATGAACTTAAAATTTTTTTTTTTTTGCCTTTGAGCAATTCACTATGCTGTTGAATATTAATCCTATCAAAAAAATGTTTGAAGAAATTTTCTTTTTATTTATGAAATCTGAAATGAGAAAAATTTAACCCCCCCCCCCCCTTTTTTCCCCCCATCCCCCTTTCCCTTTTTCCAAAACTGATCTCAATTCAAATTTCTAATGGAGTTTGCAACAATAACTACTCATTTAAATACATCATAAAATATTAAAATGTAACAAAAGGTGCTTGTTATCACTGAATGGTAAAGATTGTTTTAATTTATCAGTTGGTAGTAATAGTGAATATACATTGTATATTGTATAAAACAATGATTTAAATTGACTCAACTACTATTCTGGACAAAGAAAGATAACTCCAATCAATTGAAAATTTCTTGCTATTGCACAATATTGTGCAATTAGATATTTCTGGCTATTGCGCAATACTGTGCAATTGAAAATATTTGCTATTGCACAATACTGTGCAGTTGAAGATTTCTTGCTATTGCGCAATACTGAGCAATTGAAAATTTCTTGCTATTTCACAATACTGTGCAATTGAAGATTTCTTGCTATTGCTGAATACTGTGCAATTAAAAATTTCTTGCTATTGCACAATACTTAATATAATAATTTTGGATCCTGATTTGAACCAACTTGAAAACTGGGCCCATAAACAAAAATCTAAGTACATGTTTAGATTCAGCCTATCAAAAAAGCCCAAGAATTCAATTTTTGTTAAATCAAATTTAGTTTAATTTTGGACCCTTTGGACTTTAATGTAGACCAATTTGAAAACGGGACCAAAAATTAACAATCTACATACACAGATAGATTTAGCATATCAAAGAACCCCAATTATTCAATTTTTGAGGAAATCAAACAAAGTTCAATTTTGGAACCTTTGGGCCCCTTATTCCTAAACTGTTGGGACCAAAACTCCCAAAATCAAACCCAACCTTCCTTTTATGGTCATAAACCTTGTGTATAAATTTCATAGATTTCTATTTACTTGTACTTAAGTTATGGTGCGAAAACCAAGAATAATGCTTATTTGGGCCCCTTTTTGGCCCCTAATTCCTAAACTGTTGGGACCTCAACTCCCAAAATCAATCCCAACCTTCCTTTTGTGGTCATAAACCTTGTGTTTAAATTTCACTGATTTCTATTTACTTATACTAAAGTTATTGTGTGAAAACCAAGAATAATGCTTATTTGGGCCCTTTTTTGGCCCCTAATTCCTAAACTGTAGGAACCAAAACTCCCAAAATCAATCCCAACCTTCCTTTTTTGGTCATAAACCTTGTGTCAAAATTTCATAGATTTCTATTCACTTAAACTAAAGTTATAGTGCGAAAACCAAGAAAATGCTTATTTGGGCCCTTTTTGGCCCCCAATTCCTGAAATGTTGGAACCAAAACTCCCAAAATCAATCCCAACCTTCCTTTTGTGGTCATAAACCTTGTGTCAAAATTTCATAGATTTCTATTCACTTCTACTAAAGTTAGAGTGCGAAAACTAAAAGTATTCGGATGACGACGACGCAAGACGACGACGACGACGCCAAGGTGATAGCAATATACGACGAAAAATTTAAATTTTTGCGGTCGTATAAAAACAGCAAAATTTTCTTAAAATTACCAATTCAGGGGCAGCAACCCAACAACGGGCTGTCCGATTCATCTGAAAATTTCAGTGCAGATATATAATGACCTGATAAACAATTTCACCCCATGTCAGATTTGCTCTAAATGCTTTGGTTTTTGAGTTATAAGCCAAAAATTGCATTTTACCCTTATGTTCTTTTTTTAGCCATGGCGACCATGTTGATTCGATGGCTGAGTCACTTGACACATTTTTTAAACTAGATACCCCAAAGATGATTGTGGCCAAGTTTGGATTAATTTGGCCCTGTAGTTTCAGAGGAGAAGATTTTTGTAAAGATTACTAAGATTTACGAAAAATGGTTAAAATTGACTAGAAAGGGCAATAACGCCTTAAGGGGTCAACTGACCATTTCGGTTATGTTTGTAGATCTTACTTTGATGAACATTATTGCTTTTTACAGTTTATCTCTATCTATAATAATATTCAAGATAATAACCAAAAACAGCAAAATTTCCTTAAAATTACCAATTCAGGGGCAGCAACCCAACAACAGGTTGTCCGATTTATCTGAAAATAGATTTTGACCTGATAAACAATTTTACCCTCAGTCAGATTTGTTCTAAATGCTTTGGTTTTTGAGTTATAAGCCAAAAACTGCATTTTACATCTATGTTCTATTTTTAGCCATGGCAACCATGTTGGTTGGATGGCCAGGTCACCGGACACATTTTTAACGAGGCCCAATCTAAAAGAATTATGAAAAATCTTACCAATAACTATGTCTGAATTTTTTCCTCAATTCCTAATAAAGTATAATGAATGGATTAAGCTAAAAAAATATATACCTTACCTTTATTTTAGTAACGGGAGGGACATGCTAAAAAAGGCTAATATTATAATGGATATATAGTAAAGTTTGCCCTGAAATGAACTAAAAGTGAATTTAAAAAAAAACTGTTCAATAACTAATTTTATTTTTCACATATGACATGCATCACAATCATCACTCTTTCCATTCAAAGTCAGAAAACCAGGTGTTGGGGGGAAAATTTTGATAGGGGGGCTCTCAAAACCCACATTTTACTAATTTTTTTAATGAAAATCAAGATATCAAATCAAAATATCCAAAATATAATTTTAAAAATGTAATAAGTTGGCTCTTTGTTATCCCTGATCAATAAAACTGTAATTATTAATAGAAAAAACATGCTTTAATTAAAGGTAAAATTTCACGAGGAGGGGTCGGGGGGGGGGGGGGGGGGTAGGGGGGAGGTGCAAAATTTCAAGAGAGTCATTGATTATTATATCTTCACAAGCAAAAATTAAATAATTTTTGTAGGGAGAATCTCAAAACTTTTTTTTTATTTTTTTTATTTTACAAATAGAAAATATCAATAGGAATTGAATTGCACATTTTTATTTGAAAAAAATAGGTTCCTAGTAAAAGACTTGCAAATGAAAATATTATTTGAAAATCTGAATGGGGAACATCTCAAAACACAAATTGAATATCTAAAAAAATAAAATGTAATGAAATACCTTTTTTGCATAATCAATGAACCATGAAGTTGATGAGTAGGGTTCAATTCCAGAATGATATTATTTATACTCTGATGCATATAGGTTCATAAAGTTTCATAATGATAGCACAACCCTTGATGGTAAAATAAAATTACTTCCACCTGCAGTTCAACCAGAGTTTGTACCAATGGACTGACGGACAAAGAGATCTAAAGACTATAATCCCCCTACTTTTAGTAGACGAATATATATAAAAACTTGTGAGGGGTCAACTATAAAAACAGATATCTCATACAGAATCCTGTTGAAATCATTAAAAGCTGGTCTTTATAGCCTGGTGGCTTGGGTACTTTTAAAGCCGTGTGAACTCCTCTCTGGGAATGATGAGTCTTGTTATCTGTCATATAATATATCTTGATATTTTGCTGTGCCATTGTATTTAACTGTTTTAATTGTTTTTGAGGCACTATGGAGCAGACTGTCAGTGGACAATTCCAATGTCATTCAGTGCAGATCATATAGTGAGCCTTTTATAGCTGAATCGGTTTCATTTGTAATCATACCACATCTTCTTTTTTTGTTTATATCTACTGCACCAGGAGACTTGGTGATGACTGTATGCATTTGTTCCCACAATGTTCATTACTACAGACAAAACTAACACTCCCTGATCTATTTTTTTGTTTCTATGCCAGATAAACATAATAAAAAAACAATCTCTTACTGCTTGAGTATTTAATAATTTCAATATTAACAATATAACAAATAACATAAATTCAACAATGAAAACAAGGTACCTGTTGTTGTTATGTGACAACCACTATATATGTATATGAACAGATTTTTGAAGTCCCTAAAACATAAGGTTGATAACTGACAGCAAATGAAATTGTAATTTTTGTGCAACATTATAGGATTAAACTTATTTACTGGACAGAGTCCTAAACTTACAAATAAAAAAGAGGGCTTTTATGTTAAATTTGTGAGTCAGAGACCAGATTACAAAGCAACAACCTCTAAATAAATGTGCTAAATTCCGATAATTATTAATTGATACATTTTTTATATTTGTTTTTCCAAATTTTATCTTTCTTCAGACCTCAAATTCTTTTCATGTGTACTGCGCATGAATATATTAGGGAAGTAGTTTTGGCAAAGGTGTTTATTGAAGTACCCATCCTTCCAAGCATACCTTATCAATATAAACTGAACAGATGGTCACTTAGAAAAGCGATTCAAGTGTTCCTACTGGTTTATCCAAGATATCCATTAGTATTACACAAATTTACAAAAGGTTACCAAATATAAAATGATTGTCTTGTACAGAAGCCAACAAAATTTTGTTCACAAATTTTCCTTATACACAATTGGTATTAAAATTTCAAACTACCCTCTAACAGGAAGTTCCTGCACTGAAGATCTAATTATTGCACTCAACATGTTAAGATCTGGAGTCTATTCTGGACCAAATATGAAATTATTCCCTTTCATAGAAGCTTAGACAATTTTGAAGAAAAACTTTTCTTGTACAATGAGTAGTTACATTTCAAACTATCAGCAAACACAAAGTGGCTGAACTACAGATCTAAAAACTGCTTAATCGTTACATCTCAATATGTTCAAGCTTTGTGCCAAATATAAAATCATCCCCTTTCATCAGTTCATAAAAGCCAGGAAAACTTTACAAAAATAATTTCCTTGTACATTCAGCAGTCATATACTTTAAATTGAGTAATTAATTTGGCTGCATTGTAGATAAAAAAAAATGCTTACTGGTACACATTACAACTCTCTATGATCAAGCTCTGGGCTAAATATAAAATCATTCCCTCTCATAGAAGCGAAGAAATCATTGTCCAAAGATTAATAGACAGACAGAATTACATACTACTCTTACAAATGCTCACTGATGATACCCCCACCTGAATATTTCCTTATAAAATAGAAAGTTGTTGAAATTTCGGAAATCTTGGTAAATTGAAGTTGTTGCTGGGGAAAATGAGACTAAAATTTTCAACATTGCTATCATGTGTGAATTGATACAAGTGATAGATAAACGGGATGTTGTTGATTGATGAATCTGAAAAAGAATCACATGGAATTGCTGACTTATATATACCCTAAAACTAAATTTTATAAATCCTTATATAGTAGTTTCTGAGAAAAATGTGACAAAAAAATTCAACTTGGCTATCATGTGTAAAATCATACTTGTTTTCGTTAAACAGGAAGTTGCTCCGTGATGAATCTTAAAATGCATCACAGGTTAAAGCTTACTTATATAAACCCTGAAACCAAATTTGAGAAATCCTGGTCTAGTAGTTCCTCAGAAAAATTAGATAAAATATATTCATGGGACAGACAGAGGTAAAACAGTAAACCCCTATTTTTTTTAAAGCGGGGGTATAAATATTAAATGCTGCCCTATTTATCAATACATGTTTATGTTTATACTGATAACATCATTCTTCATTAGAAAAAAAGTCAGCTATCTTTTGAATCACTCGACGATTGGTACTAATTCTGGCCTTTCCACTGCCTGTCTTTTCACTCAACAAATAAAACAGACCATCGAATCCATCTCTATGATAAGAAATTTTCAGATGATTGTAAGTCAATGATGAATCTTCAAGTTTCTTGAAAATTGTTCTAGAGAGGACCTTATTTCTTAACAAGAGTTCTAATGACTATTTGGTTGCACACCATGAAATGTAACTTGGTGACTGCTGTAAAAATAGTCAGATAGGAGAACATCAATTTTCTCTGTCTTTTTTACAAGAGACATAAGCATTCTACAATCATCTAAAGCGTTGTCAGCGGAGTAAGCTTCATTCAACAGTTTCTGAGCAATATACTCTTGCTTGTAATTTTCGAATTCTGGATATAACATTTTGAAAAATGGTAAAGTATCACAGAATCCAACAATATATCTCAAAAAATGATTCCATAATTTATAAAATTTTAACTGATTAAACAGTATGATACTGTCAAATCGCCTATTGTTATGAGCAACAAGCACAATGTGTTTGTCACTGGCACAAAGTGACATTAAAAACTGTATGGAATCTAAAAGAACTTGTTGTGGGTGTTTATGAGAAACTGGTTCATCATTGTAAAGGAGCTCATTTGTCGCTGTGTTAAACTTTAATCCTGTCACTCTACATGCATCCTCTGAAATTTCTTGAGTAGGAGTTGCGTATCTGTTTAATTCATGTTCCTCACAAACTGCAGAAATTTGTGAATTGAACTTTGTCTACCTGTAAAAAAAAAAGAAAGTAACTTAATAATTTGATGAAAATAAGTAGATTGATTGATTGTCATGGTAAAAGTTCAACTGCAAATATCTTTTGCATCATAAAACCAAGAGTAACAATAGTGGACACAGACCAGTGTGGATAGTACTTAGCAGTCTGAGAGTATTGCATAGGACAATGAGTCAACTTACTAAAGGATACCCCCCAAATCCCACATTTGATTAACGAAATTATATCAATTATCTCTCTTGGAATTTCTTAGCCCAGGATTATTTTTCTTTATGTTATCCAATAAATGTGCATCTATGACTTAAATTTTGTGTAAGTGTCATAACATTTCCTTGATGAGGCATTCTTAAAAGTTGCAGATAAAAAAGATGGAAGGACTTTATTTGGCTCAACTAATGAATTCCTGATTGTCTAGATTTTTAAAAATTTTAGGTGGTTTTTTTTTCCCGAATAAAATAATATCATTGTTATACTTCAGTGGTTTTTTTTAATAGAACTATAAACGAACACAAGCTTTTTTTTTACAAAACTTTCTCTAGACTATTCACCTAATAGTAAAAAAGACTTAACCAGCAAATAGTTTTTAATCATTTCCTCAACTTTTTTCTTTGGATAAAAGTGACATCATAGTCTGATAATACATCACTCTGATGCCATGGTTTTCTGTATAAAAAAAAAACTTATTGGCTGGCTTATTCAGACAATAGCAAGTTTGAATTATGTTTCCACTCAACTCTATCCATTCAATGATTTGTCCTAATAGCCAGTCAGTCAATAAGTATATAATATTGTCAGAAAATATCAAGTTTTTGTGAATACTTGGCTAATAGGTGAAATTGTTTGGCAAGTCTGGCATGTTCCCTTGCTCCTAAAGCTTGTACAAATAAACTTGATGTTTTACTATTTCCAATTTATATTTATATCATACTTAGTCCTGTGGTCTCTAAATCATAAAAAACTACAACTTTCTCAATATGTTCACAGTTGTCCTCTGATGGTCCTGGAATAACTGTCAAATCAGGTTCTTGTGCATCAGCTAAAATATACAATTGAGGTCAAATTACATCTTGTAAGAAGACCTATCTGGAAAAATTCAATATAATGAATAAAATTGGAAAAAAGGCGGAAGGGATGTAATAACACTGTTTTGGTGTTTGTGTTGTAATCCACTGTCATATGAAAAGTAATGGAAACACTTTCTATTTGTTAAATCTTCAAAATACATTTTGATTTCAAATTTCTTTCTTATTTTGATCATGTTATATATTGGATAATTGGATATTTGAAAATTGGATATTTGGATATTTGAAAAAAACATAATATTAGATATGAAATACAAAACTCAAAAAAGAGTAACAATTAATCAGTTTCATAAAATATTTATCAATAATGTTAGCAGGGCAAGTTTATTAATGGAAATAAGTCGTGTTCTTTCATTGTCAAAATTATATTAAAAGGTTGTTTATCATGAAAGTTCGATCATATTCCCCAAATATCTATCTTGTCAAAAAACTCTAACAAGAATTATCTTTCTTTGTTAGAAAATAGTAAATCCCAAATAAATCTATTATAACTATAATTTTATATTAATTTTGTATTAGATATTTTGAAATATATTTAATATACCAGTAGTGCTTTAATAATATGTTGTGGGAACAATTATTGTTTTTTAGAATTCTAATTGAAAACGTATAGATAAAAGATGGCTAATGTATATTTGTAAACCCATTTAGCTATCTTAAGAACAATTTTTTTTTATACATACCAATGACATTTGAGCAGTAAGTGTCCCCTTCCCTGATTTCATGACTTCTTGTTTCTGAAGATCTCTGACTTTTAAGTTTTAAATGTTGTAACTGTAAAATATAAGAAATAAACATTCCTTTGCATTGTTTCATGTAGAAAGTAAAGTATACACACTAAAGCATGACAAATGTAATGTTTATTCACATAGTTATAATGATACAATAGTCAAATATTTTATATAAAATTCAAAAAAACATCAATTTAGAGGATTTTTTTTTTATTTAAAAATTTCATTCTATATGATCAAAGGGATATAACTCCCACAAAAAAAGGGATTTCTAATTTCTTTTTTCATGAAAATGAGAAATTTAAAAAGGCTGCATAAAACTAAGTCTCCTTCAAAGTCATTCAATGTATAAAGATTGTGTCCTAATGAAAATTCTGAAATGTTTTTAAATCAAACCTTAAATTTCTTAGTCTTTGTTACAGTCCTTTTCCTGTTAACATCCTTGTCTCTTATTGCAGCTGTTACTGTCGTGGCAATTCCAGCACTAAGACCAAGCTCTTCATGGACCTAATAACACACACACAAGAACTTGGGAGCTGTGTCTTACATTTTGTATAATAACATTTCACAAAGCTACCATTCTTAACAACATTTATATTATTCTTTTTGATATATTTTTTTCTATGTACGTGCCTGTTTCAAGTCAGAAACCTGTAATTCTGTGGTTGTCGTTTGTTAATGTGTTACAAATTTGTTTGTTTTTTGTTTTTTTTTATAAAAATAAGGCCATTAGTTTTCTATGAATTGTTTTACATTGTCATTTCAGGCCTTTTATAGCTGACTATGCAGTATGGGCTTGGCTCATTGTTGAAGGTCGTATAGTGACCTATATATATAATTGTTAATTTCTGTGTCAATTTTGTCTCGTGGAGAGTTGTCTCATTGGGATCATACCACATCTTCTTATTTATATCTATGAGTTCCATGTGATTACGGTTTATCTTTCAACTTAACCTAATTAGTGAACCAGTTTTACAGTTTTTTAAGTTTATAAATCATATGATCTGTTTAAAAAAGTAATTTGATGAATGCTTTTATATTACTTTATATAAGTAAGTTATTAGTACCTGTGCAACATATTTGTAGCCTTCATTTTTTTGACAAACAGCAGCAGACAATCTGTGAGCTAAACTTCCACTCTCACTCTAGTGCTTGTCTTTTGGGGCCTTTGACCGAACCGTGTTGTTAAAGCTTTCATTAGGATTACTGGAATCTAGTTTGCTCAACTTTCCCGGGTCAAGGTCTGTAAACACCTTTAAAAGATCTTTTTTCATGTTTTCATCTTTGAGATCTGCACCCCATGGTAGATTTCTATGCTTTGCTGTGGGTTTGTTTTTCATTTGGCACCAATCTCCAGATACATCATGCTTACCAAACTGGTGTAGCACTACAGATGGTAAACTGTTCTTTATTCTGTCTGAGTCACCTTTGTTTTGGGCTAACATGAAAGAAAAGCTTTTAAGGAGAGCAGTAATAGTTTTTACTGAGAGTTCTTTATATTTGCCTTTTATTTTGTGGAGCCTATTGGATATGTTCTTCTTTACATGATTGATGTCACTGACCTTTTCCAAACATAAGTCAACTTCACATCTTGCCCGACTGAATGCTGTGCAATCGTCATCTCCTATAAGTGTAATTACCGGGGTATCTTTCTTTTTGGCGTCTTTGAGTATTTCCACAATCATGTCTGGTTCCATAGATTTGGCTGAGCCACACCAATTCTTACGACATTTATGTTTTGTTGGTAACCGTTTTTTTCAATTTTTCCACATCGCATTTTCTGCATCTCTTGTATCGAGCACTATAGCCAACAACCTTTCCCGTCTTTTTCCCAATCATTGAAGCTGTTCCTACAAAAAAAAGATTTCAATTGAATATTTTTTTTATGTCACTGGATTTCATTAATTACGTGTTACACCCACTTTCATGTCGAAAGGAATCTTGCTCCTCAATTATAATTGTTTTTTTCACATAATTGTTTCCTTCATAAAAATAGTTGATACCAAGAGTATTTTTAATGTATTTTCATAACCCTGTTCATTTTTATACGCATGATTTTTTCTGCTGGTGGGAAATATTCTTTTTTACCTCTATACCATTTTCAATTTTGTTTTGCCAACAATCACAAAACAAATTTTACATACAATTTTCCTTACTTACAAAACAAAACAAAAGAGAAAAAAAATAGAAGATGTGGTATGATTGCACATGAGACAACTCTCCACAAGAGCCCAACATGACATAGAAATCAACCACTATAGGTCACTGCACGGCCTTTAACAATGAGCAAAGTCAATACAGTATAGTCAACTGTCAAAGGCCCTGAAGTGACAAATAAAACAATTCAAAGTGAAACTAGAAACGGCCTAATTCATATAGAAAACAAGAATGTGTCCATAGTACACCGATGTCCCATCCTCACTATCATTTTCTATGTTCAGTGGACTGTGAAAATGGGATTAAAACTTTAATTTGCCAATAAAATTAGAAAGATCATATAATAGGGAACATCTGTACTGAGTTTCAAGTTTATTGAACTTCAACTCCATAAAAAATACCTTGACTAAAAACTTTTACCTAAAGCGGGACAGACAAATGGAGGAACAAACGCACAGACCAGAAAACATAATGCCCATCAATAGGGCATAAAAATAAACCAAAAAAGATATGTACCATATCAAAAAACCACAACAACTGATTTACAGGCTCCTGAATTGGGATGGGCACATCCTGTCTATGATAATTCTTCAAATCGTTTATATTAATATATGTTGTTGCCTACAGCTATAACATGTATAAAACGCATTTAAGCTTAATTTTGATTTTCTGTCAAAATCTAACGAGCTCAAGGTGAATTTTGAATATTGTCTGATAAAGTATATGTTTCGTCAGAGAAACCCATAAAAAGTAAACAAGATGGATAAATTTGCCGGTTCGCCGAATATCGGTTAGCCACGCCTACTGCTTAACAACGGTAGTCAAGAAGCGTATGCCCGTCAACTTTGTAAACAAGTATGGCCGACATCTTGCAACTACAGGATGTCCCAGACGACTTTTCAGCATCATATCTTGTTTATTTGCCAACCCTTCGACAAAAACAAAGGGCAACTGCTTTTGTAAAGGACAGTTATGTTAAATCGGTGTCAATATTTAGAGCAGGAAATGAACGTATTGCGATAAAATCCAATGTTTACCGCAGCCAGAGGAAGAGTGAAGATCCACATACTATTAACCTGGACGTGAATGAAACAACACGTAAACTAGAAGATGCACACTGTAGCTGCAAGGCAGGGTTAGGATTATTTCTCTTATGTTTATAAAATTTCCTCTTTCTCAATTATTTGCACATATTTTTCTTTTATAATTGTATTGCCAAAATGATGCAGAGGGGTTTGTTACTATTTGCCTTCTTTTACTTTAAGGGTCCCTATACTTTAGAGTTATGGAGCATTCATGGTTATGGTTAGATTAGGGGATGTTTAAGGTTAGGGCTAGTGTTAGGTTTAGGTATGGGTTAGGGTAAGGTTTGAGGTTAAGAATAGTTTTGTAGAGCTCTTTATGGGTTGGGACCCCTAAAGTAAAAGAAATTTGCCGGGTTTACTATCAATGGGAACCCCTGTGAATGAACGTTACGGAACGACTTATTAAGTGAGTTATTTTAATACACGAACAACTTGAAATAACTAACATTACCCAGGGTAGTGAACATGTATAGAACAATTGAAAGACCTTAACTTTCACCCTCAATATTTTATGAACCTTCTTTTATTCTGATTCTACCCCCTCCCTTTAAAAAAGCTACTGGTTAACACACAAACATATATATATATATTCCCTTGTACATGTGAATATTCTGATAACCATACACTGTACACATCAATATAAGATTTGTTTATATATATAAATGGAATATAAAGCCATTTTTAAAAAAGCAGAACTTTATATATATATATATATAGTACTGTATCAAATTGATATTGGTCAGGGTACGAAGGTTCGATTCCTTCCCTAGGCTTCAATAGATATCAGCTGGTTGCAAAGAAGGCAGATTGCCTAGTGGCCCCACCCTGACCAAGTCTGTTTTTAAAAAGATGCATGAAATGTTTATTAATTTTATTATGTTTTTTTTGTATTTTGTTGCAGAGTTTTGTAAATTTTGTTTCTTGGAATCCATTGTGGAATACAATTTTTCCTTGGTATGTTGAAATATTTACATTAACAAAAGTGATGATTTTAAAATCAAACATGTATACATGTTGCTGTTCTTATGTCAATAATAAATTTAAAAGCTGTTAACTTAAACAGAGCTACATATCAAAGGCAACAACAAATAAAACCAAGGAGTAAACAAAGACTTTAAAAATCCAACTACATGAACTTAAAAAAAAACACAGTTACATGTAACAACCAAAGACATTTGACCATCCACTAATGTGGATGGTTCAAATAGATTTACTTTTGTCTCTCCATCCCAATACTTTTAAGTTCTACATTAAGGCCAATTTCTCAAAGACCTATATGGTAATATATCAATGATATTAATTTACTTCAAATTTCTTGCATTCAGTACATTGTTTAACAGCACTTGGATCACTGTAACCTACATTTAAGGACTGTACATCACCCATCTGATGCACTTATTAGTTATTTCAATCCATGTACATGTAGATCACATGCTAAACATAAAAGTATTATTGTGTTTACTTATTATAAGCCAAGTTTAGTATATTATACATGAGAAACTTGAAAATAATGTTACATAAATTATACTTTTAGAATATCAGGAAAATGTGCACATGTTCTGACAGTGGTCATGATGATAGAGCAATGGAAAATCCTTGGATATAAAGCTGTTCCATCTCAGCCATCATCTACAAGTCTACCACAGCAGTGGGACAAGCCAAGAGGACCAAAAATTAAGGCAGAGCCTGTGTCCCAAATGATTATTTCAAGGCCAATGAATTTAACAAGAAAAAGAAAACCTGTAATTGCCACATTTATTGACAATAGGTGATTAAAATGTTATGTCAGCCTGTGAGATAAATTGATTACCCCCTAAGATATAGAATGAACAAGATTAAAAGAATGAATTATACAAACATAATAGAGAAAAATCAAAAGAGCTGACTATAAGATTTTTGAAATTGCCAAAAAAAAGAAATATTGAGTAAATTTGCATGAGACAATATCGCACACAATGCATAAAATATAAAATTATCAATGAACAGGGCCTTCATTCCTGTTCTTCATCTTGACAGTAGCTGAAGGGCCTTCAAACATGCTAAATCATTCATACATAACAACTCTATATTAAGAATATTAAAAGCTACTAGAAGTAATGAAGTATTTGTTCCCTTAAAAACATCTATTTTATTATTTCAGTCCTATTATGTTACAGGTTCTTATGTAGTTAATTTTCTTCTTATTTTTTTTCTCAAGAACTACATATCTGGAGTTGGTTTCACAAAAAACTTGGTCGTAAATATACTAAATTGTTCAGGACTTGTGATCAACTTTAGTCGTCCTTTAAAGATTTTTTTGTGAAATGGACTTCAGCGCTTTCTGAAATTTGAAATCATGGTTCATATGACCAAGCTTTACCATGCTTTATCATTGTTTATGTGTTCAGATACATCATGAACACTTGCATATTTTTTTACTGTAGCCAGTATATTTATCTTGTTTTATAGAAACATTGAAGTCTGTGATGAGGACATCATCCACCTAAAGCAGCTTATACTGAGCCCAATATCGTACCTGGTTGAAGAATTGGGATCCAGCACTACCTTAGACACACCAGTAGGACCCCAATTACTTGGATCACCTCTCAGTTATCATGTAAGAATTGTTGTGATTCTGATAGGTTTATGACTTTTATGTTTTAAAAACAGACTATTACTCATGACAGAATATGAACATTGCATGGTACTAAGTGACTGCAGTAAATAAAATAAAAATAAAATGATATGAAAAAGTGTTCAAGCTTTCATGCTCTTGGCAATAACTTATTTATGTTTGTCATGCCTGTGACTTCTGTTTTCATGTTTCACCTAACAGCAAGCAATAAAGGGCTCCAAAATGACCAGTGAAACACAAGTCCATTTTCAATATAATGGGGCAACTATATGCATATTTGGAGAATGGAATGGTTGTGCATACATGTCCAAATGTGAGGTGTCATCACTTTTTCAAAGTTCATTGTGCCAAATTATTTTTTTGTGTATTCGGTGTATTTTTCAAACATTATGACCATTGTTTCAGTTATAATTTGTGTATATATATATGGAAATGGTTGAAATGTGTGAATGACCGTCAGGCATTAATCATCCTACACTGACCTCATTTTGATGGTTCATTGGTAAATGAAAAAAAAAATCTTGTTTGGTCCGTTTTTTTAGATATCTTTAAAGGAATAGGTGACTTTCTGCAGTCTATATATGAATTGATTGTTAGTGTAAATATCTGTCTAGTCAGTGTCATTTTCATGGTTCATTTATGTTCAAATTTTAAATTTATCTGGTATGTCTGTTTTCATGCTCTATAGTATTTACATTGAATAAAGAATTAAATAAAATGAATAAAAATGTTCAGGAATTTCTTTTTAATTACTTTTATCATTGTTTATCTTGGATCAAGAATGGTATGAAATTTGTTAATAAGCAACATGTAAGCCAAATTTGATTAACTGAACTAAATAAAGATAGATTTATCCTTCCAGATAAAATTTTAAATTGTTTCACACGTGCAATGGCCCTCTCAACATGAACACGGTGTTTAGCTATTTTGATTGTCTCGTTTACATCTGCAGATTTCATCTGCGATCCACTTGAAGCAAAAGGTGGTATATTAAGTTGCAGACCAATTTCTTTCAATTCTTTTTCAATCGTAAAACCTTTGTCTGCCATTACTCTATCCCCTACATTCACTTTTCCACTACTGATTAAATCCTTCAGTAAGCGATAAAATCCACTCTCCTTGGTGATTTCCTTGTCAGATATTGAACCAGCAAATAACATTGATGAAAAGATTATTGATCCTCTTGGGTCAACACCCACAAGACCTTTTAATGTTGTGCTTGATTTGTAATCAGAATAACACTGACTTTGACGATGTAATGAACTGGGTTTCTGAATTTTAACTTCTGTGCCATCAATAATGACCAAACTATTTGGGAAGTCCTGTTTAAAAGTTGGTGGCATATGTTCAATGATGTGATCTCTATGTGGCCAAATGACAAGTGAACCTAGTCTGTGAAACATATAATTTATCCAGTTCAAAAATATGACACTGCAATCCTGTGTTGATAAATTGAATAAATTTGCAATGTGTGAAAAGTCAAAGTTTTGTCTCAATTTGATCATCACCAAAAGCAGTTGGTCTTTGGTACTTAACTGCTTAGATCCACTTATAGCTTTTGTCCATTTTATAATGTCCTCTCCCTCTCTAGGCACAAGAAATTTTAATATTTCTTCAAACCTATCTTTGGAAAATCCTGTGTAGTACTGGTACTCTTTACTATTTAACTTTTCACAACCAAAGGATTTTTCTGATATAATACTTTTTTCTTTTTTCTTTTTTATACAACTTGAAAGTTGCTGCTGCAAATTTACATTTTCTAGCACAAGTTTGGCATAGTTTTCAGTCAGTGCTTTGTTTTCTGCAGCCATAGCTAACATGTCCAGAGGTTCTACACCTGTAAAAAAAACAAAAAAAAACCACTCATATTTTCAATTTAAATATTGTAAAAATATGTTTGCAGTAAAATGTATTTCAGATATTTACCGTAATATTCAACTTTTTGACAGGGTATACTCTAATGGATCAATCAGATTGAAGTACTTGTAAATCATATAAGAATTATTCATATGTATTGTAATGATTTAAAATGTGCTATGTATTATCAACAATATTGAATTATCCTTATTAATATTACATTGCAGAAACCATTAATGACACCGATATTCCAACCAAGAGAGGAAAATTCCGACATATGTGGGGATATTGTGTTTCCAAAACCACTACCGCAATGCATAGATATGTCAGCAATGGACCAAATGAAGACTGAATGGATTGCTTCAATTATCACCAAAACAGAAGCCATTACTATAGAAAAGGAAACAAGAAAACAGTCAAATTCAACAGCATGGTTTCAACATAGAGAAAACCGCATTACAGCTTCAAACTTTGGTGCTGTAATGTTAAGAAAGAAAGACATTAATGATAAATTTTTGAAAAATACTTTTCAAAGAAAACAATTTACATCACTAGCAACCTCATATGGAACATCAAATAAAACTATTGCTAAGCAAATGTATATTAAACAACCAGGAAATCATATTCATGATATAGGACTTGTTGTTCAACCAGATCTTCCTTTTATTGGTTCAACCCCAGATGCAGTCGTATGTGACAAAACTGAAACTGGAATTGTCGAAATTAAATGCCCATATTCAGTAAGGAATATGACATTAGAGGAAGCGTGTGATGAAAGAGCTGATTTCTTTTTGAAGCCAAATGCCAGTGGTGATTCTTTCACATTAATTCAGGATCATAAACACTGGTTTCAAGTGCAAGGACAACTTTTAACCACGGGTGCACCTTTTTGTGACTTTGTTACATATACAAAACAGGACATTGGCATAGAAAGAATCTACCCTCATGAAATCACCATGAAAGCCTTAATTGATAAACTGTCAAAATTTTATATACAACATTTCAAGCCATACATGAAAAAGTGATTTAATAAATAAATTTACACCAGAATGTTGTCAAATGTAATTGGATACCCTGCATTTATCCATGCTTTCCCATAAAATAAGGGTAAATTGCTGAATGAACCCCTCCTCAATTATAATTACATTACATTTCATTTTACATAATCAATTATCTCCCTTGTAAGTTGTAACATTGAGAAGTTGCTGTTATATCACCTGTGGTCAAATTGCAATTTTAAACTACGTATTTGTAAGTTCAATTATCTCCCTTTAAATATTAGGGGAGGGTTGGGATCCCGCCACATTTACATTATGTATGTATGTGCCTGTCCCAAGTCAGAAGCCTGTAATTACGTGGTTGTTTTTGTTGCTGTGTTACATTTTTTTTTCGTTCATGGATTTGTACATTAATTAGGCCGTTAGTTTTTCTTGAATTGTTTTACATTTGTCATTTCGGGGTCTTTTTGAGCTGACTATGTGGTATGGGCTTTGCTCATTGTTGAAGACTGTATGGTGACTAATAGTTGTTCATTTCTGTGTCATTTGGTCTCTTGTGAAGAGTTGTCTCATTGGCAATTACACCAATTCATCTTTTTTATATGTATGTCATACATGTATTATTATTAAATTCTTACCATAGAAAGTTTTATCTTCAATTGGATCTATGTTTTCTACATCTGACACATCAATATTATTTTCTGCCAATGAATCTAAAGGTCCTTGTACCAATTCACCTTGAGTTCTTAAAAGAAATGAAGAACTATAAAATCTGCATAAAACCCAAAATCAAACTTGCCAAAGTCTGTATATAAGCCTTAAGTTAATTTGTTCTTCCTTGAATATTTAAATTCATGTTAATTGTACCCACGAAAATTAGTATCCCAAGAATAATAATGAATCCACAGTAATAAGCATTGTGCATAAGTTTCATAACATTTGGTTGAGGCAAACTTTTTAGAAAATCAAAACAATTTTGGGATGTATATTATATATGGACAGATTGACAAGATTATCACTTTATGACCCCTTTGCCTAGTGGCAGGGGCATTAAAAAATTTATTATGATTATACATGTACTTTCACTATGAATATAAATCTTTCATAGCAGACTATGATTAGGGGTGTACCAATATTATGTTCCAAGATCTAGAGGTTCTTTCTTCCCCACCCCTTTTCACATATGATTTGATGAGATTATTGTCAATTTCAATTGAATTTTATACCCTCAAAATTGATGTGCATTAAATAAAGTGTGGGGTAATGAATATTACCAATGTTTAATGAGTCGATATGGTGTAAATATATAAAATATGCAAACATATATATTAGAAGTGAATTTTGACTATCAGATATTGTTTTTAAGAGATATTGTTACTTTTTTTCTACTTACAATGTACATGACATATCTGTGTCGATCAGCCTTTTCTTACAGGTTGGTGCACTGAATGTATGTGTAGTATAAGCTCTCTGAGTTGGACTTTTTCTACAAGGTGTTATTTTTTCATGTGATAGGGCAGGCATGGGGTCCGGATAGCGCTCTGATGGCACTCCATCTACAAAATGCTGAAAATAAAATGAAACAATTGAGCATTAAGTTTTGATTTAATTTGATGTGCCCTTTGTTAAAATAGAAAATATGTCATATATGTAGACATGGTTGAGCAGCTCACAATCATTCATAACACTTTAAAAATTGGTATTTATGACTTTATGCATGGCATGAAATTGATAAATTACTAATAAAAAGAATGTGTAAACAGTTCATGGATGCACCATTCGCACTATCATTTCTCTGTTCAGTGGACCGTGAAATTGGGGTCAAAACTCTAATTTGGCATTAAAATTAAAAAAATCATACTATAGCTATAGTATGAAAATTGGGGTGTTATTAACATTACTTCTAAAAGGAAAAATTTGTCCCTTTATGACATATTTAAAGATTGGGAGTTTGAGAAGCTAAATTTAAAATTTTGTAAGTATATTATTGGTGTTACAAAGATGTGCACAAATGTAGCAGTCCTGTCTGAACTGGGTAGATATCCTCTTTATATAAATTTGCTAACACATATGTTTATGTATTGGTATAGACTAGAGAATTCTCCATCTGATTTATTGAAAAATGCTTATGCTGAGTTAAAAATGATAGAAAGTAAAGGTCAAACTAGTTCCAATAATTCATGGCTCTCTAATATCATTTTCTACAGTGAAAAATTGGGTATTGACCTAAATATATGTAAAAATCTAGGAAAAAATAAATTTAAAAACTTATTGAAAAAACAGCTCAAATTAAATTTTCAAAATGATTGGGAGAAAATGAGAGATTTTTATTTACAGAATCAAGGCAAATTGGACACTTATTTTTCATTCAAAAGGTCATTTGACTATGAAAATTATTTAGATTTAAAGCACCCACAAACACATTTGTTAACAAAATACAGACTTAGCAGTCACTGTTTAAGAATAGAAACTGGCAGACATGAACGAATTACCAATGTATGTGGTAAATATGAAATATTACCTCGACATGAGAGGATATGTTTATATTGTAATACAAATTGTATTGAAAATGAAATGCATTTTCTTCTGGAATGCCCTATTTACAATAACCTCAGAAGAGATATCACTGATTATATAAAAAAATACCCCAGTTTAGATAGTTTAAATATAAATGATCTTTTTTCATGGATCATGATTAATTAAGATAGCAGATTTTTATCTATTTTATGTGCATACCTGGATAAAGGCCTGCAACTAAGAAAATCAGAAAATTAGTTAATTACTCTAAAATATATCAAAATTATCTCCCCTTGACCACTGATCCTTTCTTCATGCATTTGAATTTCAATTATTATTTTATGTTTCTTTAATCACTCTGTAATGTTTATGTCATGTTGTAATTAATGTTATGCTCTTAATGGGCCCTTTAATTTGGAAAATAAAAATATTGTATTGTATTGTATTGTATAGGGAACATGTATACTAAGTTTCAAGTTGATTGGACTTCAACTTCATCAAAAACTACCTTGACCAAAAACTTAACCTAACACAGGACAGACAGACAGACGAACAAACAGAAAAAGAATAGACACACAGATCAGAAATCATAACCCCTCTACTATCGTAGGTGGGCCATAAAAATGTAGCCTTTTTAGAAGAAATAAAAAATTAGTTAACATTCATATGACATGCCTTCTCTCTTCCATAATAAAAATTCCAGGTTTAAAAACCTACATACCACATGTACCAGTTAATTACTCATTTTTAAAACTGCTCTGTGGTCAGATTGTTAAGAGGAACATTTTGTACTACAAAAATATTGAAAAATGTATACTTATTTGTGGTGCAAAAATTGGTGAAATTTCAAATTTCAATTTATGTAACTGCTTGAGTGATATGGATTAAGTACAAGTAGGGATTATTTGTTTTTGCATAGCTCTTGATCAATAATATTGATCTGATAATATACTTTGCATGGTTGTCTTTTTATTGGGGTGGCAATTTTAATTCTATTTATATGCTTATAGACTATAGTTATTCCCTGTTTGTAGGTCATATGTCCTCCTGGTGTCCTAATTTGGTAAATACATGTTTCTATTTGATAGTATAATGGACCCTTAGGCAGCTACCATTTGATTTTTATGGGGGTTGGAGCTAGGATGAAATTAAAAAAAAGGGCCGGACTAGACTTTTGAGTAAAAAAGGCAAGACAAGTTTTTCTAGAAAAAAAGGCAGGATGAGCAACTGGAAAATGAAAAGGCAGTACAGAGATTTCAACATAAAAAAGGCAGGACACATTTTTTCATCATAGCCCCCCCCCATAAAAATCAAATGGTAGCTCCCCAAATGGACAGCCATTTGCTGATTCAGAGCTTGTTATAACTCAGGGTCCCACTGACTGCCATAAGCTCCCTTAATGTTTCAGTGACAAACAACCAGTTTGTTTCCCACATACAGGGGAACCTACCCCTTTAGATCCCACTGACAGCTAGGAACTGTCTCTACTTAGAATAGTGTAACCCATTTAAGATTTTGTTTACAATCATTTCATAAAAAATGCATTTGAGTGTACAAAACATTTTCAATGTGGCATGGTCACCCTCTACCTATAGCGAGGGCAAAGGGTTTGTGGATACAAAAAGTCATTCATTGAATTCACATTGGTTTACACTTTCACGCACCTGTTTTTATCAACGAGTAATTTGTGTGGCTATTTTATCATTTGACACTGGTTCTCACCTTTCTTATTCAAATTCCATATGATATGGTTTCACTGTTCTATTCATTCAGGTTTCACAGTGTCATCCTTATTTATTTATGTATTAATAGGACATAATTAACATGCTGTAGATTTTTCGTACATCAGCCGCCATTTGCACAGCGATTTGTTTATTGATTATGCAAATTAGTGTGTAACCTTGTAACCTCAGGTGAACCTTGTAAACAGTAAAATAGTGTATTAGTGGTTGTAGATCGATTTTTACATGTTTGTTTCATGAAAACATAATTTATGATGCATGTGACTTGTAGCAAGATGATTTTAATGTTCCGTACATAAGTTTCCTACATTTAATTACACATATTTATAGCAAACAGGGTTATATTTGGGGCACCCTTTTATTTGTACTTTTCATGCCGTTTCTGATATCAACGTGTGTAATGTAATGCATTCAAAAGCCAGATAATGATTAAAATATAATACCTTTGAACAAACAAATAAATGTTTGGCTTTAGCCCTCTCCTTAATTATCTCCTCATTTAACTGTTCAAGGGGTCTCCCACACAAACGAATCCATCGTCTGGCCTTTTCAAGGCTTCTTCCTGGCTTTGGGAATGGTATGAACACGATACCACCTTCCAATCTATCTGGATATCGGCTATCAGTGTTACAAGTTCCCCAGCAACACCGCTTTACCATTGCGAGTGATAAACGCGATACGATCAGCAAATATGTATTTCGTTGTTAATGTCAACAGTTGATGGGCAAAATGGCGGACGATGATGCTTCAGAAGGCGGAAGAAAAACAAAGGTTTTGATTGGTCAAAAATTCTTTGAGGGAGTGGTTAACCGATATTTGGCGAACCGGCAATTTCTTTAGCCAAATTCTTTTGCAAACGATGAATCTTTTATCGCAAACATTTTTTTATTTTTTTGCAAAATGTGTAAAAATGGGGACTGCCAACGAAAACCCAGCTTCTAAGCATGATATATCTGTTCAATATTTCTAAGTTTTAAGAATAAATTAAGGTTTTTTTTAGTTTTAGTATGACATGTAAACAGACCATAATACTTCCGTCTTAAGATAGGTGAATTATAAAGATATAGTTACCAGACAAACTATTGTAACACCTTCCTGAGCCCTTCTCTGATAAGCTCCATCTGCTGATGCTGTTAGTCCAGTTACATTAATAGGGTCACACACAGAATTAGTGTTATCTGTTGAAGGTATTCCACTACTGGCTGTTGCAGTTTCTGACCCACTAGCAATGGCATGAATTGCATCACTGTCATCCTTATCTGCTTGTAAGTACCTGAAATGAAAAAATTATTGGAGAGTTAAAAGATAAAAGCACTACATATGGACAGCAACCCTACAACAGGTCTGACAATGTCTGATTCCTCTGAAAATTTAAGGACATATAGATCTTGACCCCATGTCAAATTTATTCTAATTGCTTTAGTTTCAGAGATTTCACCCCTATGATTTATTTATAGCAATGGCAGCCATGTTTGTTTGACATAACAGAAAATAAAACACAAACCTTGTACTAAATAAGGATAATTAAGACTTAGTTTGGTGTGCATTGTTTCATAGCAGGTTGTTTGAAAGTTAACAAACTCAAATAATAAACAAATTACATGTGAGCAAAGCAGGATCTAGCAAGCCTCTTGTTTATCATATGAATGAAGTCCTATTTTTCTTTAAAGATTGACATATAAAAACTTATGTTGCATTAATTATGATTTAAACTTCAATTCATGCTCATTCAAAATAGTGCTAATTTTCACACAACAAATCGCATTCACATTAATATTCATGACATGTGTAGAGACTGGTTCAATCCTTTGTAGATTTATATTCAATATTAGAAAATATCAGGCTTACACAACTCTGTCATTAAATAGTCATCATTGATTTACTCACAAGTTTTGGATAGCAATCCCTCCTCAAACAAAGCATTGTCTACTGACTGTTGTGCTATATTTTCAAGTATAGGCCCAACCTCTTCACATCGTCTTCTTATCAGGCTTTCACTGACATTTGGCAAATTAAGTGATGTAAATAAATTATTAAGCTGTATTGGTCCTATCCACTGTGGTACATACCTGAAATATTAATTTTCATTTAAAACATTGCAGTATTTGTATGTGTCAATACATTTATGTACATATAGGAATCTGATGTACAGAAGTTGTCGTTTGTTTATGTAATTTATACATGTTTCTCGTTACTCGTTTTTTATATAGATTAGACCGTTGTTTTTCCCGTTTGAATGGTTTTACACTAGTAATATTGGGGCCCTTTATAGTTTTTTGTTCGATGTGAGCCACGGCTCTGTGTTAAAGGCTGTACATTGATCTATAATAGTTTACTTTTATAAATTGTTATTTGGATGGAGAGTTGTCTCATTGGCACTCACACCACATCTGCTTATATCTAATATATATGTTTACTTAAGATCTTGCCTTGAGCTGATAGACAATTTAATTTTTATATGGTGTTTTTTTTTTTATTAACAATTAGCAATCAGTATATCTGGACAACTGATCTGTCAAATCAATTGCTATTTTTTTAAAAGAAACAAAAGTATTTAATGATTTCAATACACAAATAATATAAATATAAAAAGTCTGCATAAACGGTTAAATATACATGTATATATATATCAGTCAGGGGTGGTACTTGAACAAGTGATTTCAAAATCACTACTTAGAGTGATTTTGGCTATACATGTGAAATATTTAAAATTTTCGCACAGACTTTTCAAAATCACTGAAACAAGTAATTTGAGTAGTTAAAATTTAATCACTTCAATAAGTGTTTATAACAATTTTTGGAAATTTTTCCCACAAGCTTGATTTTTTTATTGGTAAAAAGACCAGAATTCCATTGAAAAAACAACTTTGTACATGCAGAAATTGTCATTTGCTTGATAAGCCTGCCAGTTTTTACAGTTTATTTGAATATGCAAAAACTTGAATAACTTGTAGATCAGGACATAACCTTAAAATAAATCATTCTAATTCTTAAGAAAACCAATCAGGTCAACTAATATTGTTGACCTTTGTCTGATAGTAAGAGTAGTTAATGAATATTTGATTACAGAACAATTCCCAAGGGTACTTTTAAAAGCTTTAGCGCTACCTAATTTACTGCCCAAGCGCACTGGTGAAATTGATATCCAAAGATAAAGGGATAATTGATTTATGTAGGAAAATTATAGAAAAGTTTGTGAAAATATGGAAAATCAACGAAATTAGCATTTGAAGATCAAAGAAAACACGAAAATCACTTAAATAGGTGATAACTGAATATAAAAAATCACTGAAATAGGTGATAATGAAATCACTTGTTTAAGTAGCGCCCCTGACTGTATATATAAGAAGGAGACTATATCAGGCCATAAAACAGAATAGGTTTGTTTGCCGTAACGCTACCTACCTTGAAATACTGCCTATTCAAAATCTTTTATTGGGCCTAAAATAAAATATTGATTGTTTCCTCAATCCCGACCGACCCTGAAAAAATGGTGCTACTCTTAAAATTTTATTGTCAAATCTAAGTCAAATATTATTTGATTCATTTCTGATTTTCAGGCTTGCCGGATCGTCCGATAATGTTCGAGTTTTTTGGAAAAATAAAATAATTTCCCTACCTACCTACCCACACCTGGCTTGGCAGGATCAGGATTGAGGAAACAAACAATATATTAATTTAGGCCTTGTCCTGACATGAAAATATTTATTTTTATTCAGATAGACATGAAGACTAATAAACATTGATACTTAACTTTCTCTTTGCCAAAATATGAAAATGAAAAGAAATAGCCTACCTAGCTACAAATGTACCCACTCTCTCGATGTTGGGTAGGGTTTGGGCAAACCAAAATATTTCTAAGTGTGGCCTCATTCTGACACCAAATTTTCACTGATTTTGGGTTTAACCACATTTCGGCACATGATGTTGAAGGTTTTGTTATAAGAGTATTTGGTGCATAGTACAGAATAAATTAAGAATGTACATGTACAGTACAGAATATAAAAAAGAAGATGTGGTATGATTGCCAATGCGACAACTGTCCACAAGACACCTAAATGACACAGAAATTAACAACTAAAGGTCACTGTACAGCCTTCAACAGTGAGCAAAGCCCAATCTGCATAGTTAGCTTCAAAAGGCCCTGAAAGCTGTATCATAATTATGTCAAAAAATTTAATCAAAATCCCAAGTCAGACAGTATCAAGCTGGAATATTGTGTCCAATATTGCCCAAATTGTTCAGGGTTTGATTTGCACTCCGTGAAGCATTTTATTCAACTGTGTTAACGACCTTTTCACTGGATGATGTCAGATTTTGGTTTTGTAAATTTGATTTTGTATTTCTTACATTCTTGCCAGACAGAAAAAACAACAAAAAACAATAAACTAAAGCCTGCAAAGGCATCATCTTAGGAAAAAAAGCCTTGCAAGACATCATAATTATTTGCAGTTGGGGAATTGGTACCAGGTAAAAATGCTACATGTGAATATGAAGTATAAATATACAGGGTGTGAAGATTTTATTTTTGCACCATACATTTTTTTTTGGTACTTACCAGTTGCAAGTTTGGTGTTGACATCAAATATCCTTGGCCCATGGGATGAATTGTGGGTTTTGCCTATGGCAACACGTACAAAGTCATTACAGCTATAACAACGAACAATCAGGTGACCACATAAACCAGCAGGCAAAATTCCAATTCCATCTTTTAACTTCAATGTAATGTCACATCTAGAACATCTCATGTTATCAAAAAAGGTCTTAATGTCAAATTACATGTCTGGTATAATCAATTGGCTTCAATTTTCCAGAAAAATATAAATCATTTATATTATCAAAAGATGTAGAAGATTGATACGTGTGATCATGTTGGAAAGAACCTGGTGTAAAAGATGTATCAAAATCGGGTGTAAAAGTAGTATCAAAATTGGGTGTAAAAAACGTATCAAAATCGAGTGTAGGTGGTGTATCAAAATCAGTTGTTGCTAAATCGGGTCTAGAAATGTTGTCTACTCTGTTCTTGTAAGTGTCTGCCTGACAGTTTATCAAAAACCGACCTTCTTCTTTCTGCTAGGCATGTCGTCTGAATATCGTTAACATTGCTGTAAATGGCACGAAACTATGTCGTAAACAATAATAACAGTATAAATGTAAATAAAATATGACTATGATCAAAAATTGTTTTATTTTATCATTTTGGTGCCTAAAGTAATCAGAAAAGGTATTGTCTACATTTATTTTATGTCTTATATGAAAACCGTTAAACCAACTACCGAAAACTGCCCGAGTTGCACAATATTCAAAAACGCGTTCTAGATCGGGCCTCGTTAAAACTAGATACCCCAAAGATGATTGTGGCCAAGTTTGGATTAATTTGGCCCAAAAGTTTCAGAGGAGAAGATTTTTGTAAAGGATTACTAAGATTTATAAAAAATGGTTAAAAATTGACTATAAAGGGCAATAACGCCTAAAGGGGTCAACTGACCATTTCGGTCATGTTGGCTTATTTGTAGATCTTACTTTGCTGAACATTATTGCTGTTCCCCTAGTGTGACAAATAACGGTTCCTTTTCAGTCAATCACTTATTGTTACTGATATCAAAGTTATTTTGTTTACTTGTAACAGTATATTTCGAATAGATTTACACAAAAAGTCCTCTTTCTTGTATTTTACAATAGAAAATGGGGAGAAAGAGTAATAAAAAAATACCTCAAAATGGTTTTAAAAAGGGTTATGTCCCTTGGAATGACGGTAAAAAAATAAATTTGGTAAGAATTATAATATTTAAGTATATGATACTGGATTATGATGTGTATAAATCCAGGGCAAATAAGTGTTTAGAGGATGTTTTGTCAGTGCAAAATGCAGACGGCAAATTGTAAACTTTTGCGGCCACAACAAAAAAAAACATGACATTAGTTGATACATACCTCAATGCTAAAGTGTCATCTGCAGACCAATTCACATATAAGATTTTTCAACAGAATGCTCTTCAGTAACACTGAAATGAAAAATCACATGTTGTATAAACATAGCTGTAAGGGTCATCTAAATTTTGACACAGAGGCTCAAGTAAAATGGGGATTAGCATGGCAAGGAAGGTCTCAATGTAATATAAGTGGCTTAAAAAGTGAATTTCATAAATTATATGAGGAAGAAATAAGACTTCTCTTTTAAACCATTGTTGTTTTACCATTTTAAATCAAATAGTCTTCGTAGGGTTTGTGTTTTTGACACCTTGTTGGGTGTATACCACCACAAACTTGGCGGTCTTGGTTGATATGAGGCTCGAAAGACAAGTGCTCAGGGTTGATGCATCTCTTCTGATGACACAGATGAGACACATCAACTTCCTCTGATAGGTCAAATTTCTCAGTGTGCAACATGTATGCAAATCTGTGACCATACATGTCAAGTGACATGATATTCGCGTGTAATACACGCTTTTTCAACGGTTTACATGCGAGGATTTTGTCACATGGCATGTACACGCTTTTCACCACTTTACATGCAATTAAGCGCTTTGTACGATGTGTACAGCAAGATTCAAGATTTATAAATTATATTTTGGAGTTCGAGTTTAAATGATCGAGTGGCAAGTAACGCATAATTTGTGCATTCTATGTTGCTATGATAAAAAACAATACATGTGAGAGGAGAAATACAAAGTAGCTATTTGAATAAGCATTTAACATGTTTATCTAATGGAAATCAAATTTATAAAACATTTTTCTTTTTCAATTTCAGTTTCAAATCTAGCCAACACGGCAACAGATTTCTACAGGCCATGGGGATAAAAATATCACAGAACTGTTGGATCAGCTCTCATAGTACCAGCTTTCTTTTGATGAACTACCTAGTTTTAACCAGGCAATAGCAATGGGAGCAATGGCAGAGATAATAAATGACATTTTACATTGCCAAAAAAAACAAACATTATGACATTCTTTCAAATCTTGATGAAGCTAATTCAGTCAAATATCAATTCCTACTGTAGGAGAGCCTTTTCAATTATAAAGAAATTGACACTGAATTCTGATCAGAACTTGACTATGTTACATTTGTATTGTGTGCTGTTATCAAATAAATAAATAGCATTCTATGTTGCTATGATAAAAAACAATACATGTGAGAGGAGAAATACAACGTAGCTATTTGAATAAGCATTTAACATGTTTATCTAATGGAAATCAAATTTATAAAACATTTTTCTTTTTCAATTTCAGTTTCAAATCTAGCCAACACGGCAACAGATTTCTACAGGCCATGGGGATAAAAATATCCCAGAACTGTTGGATAACCTCTCATAGTACCAGCTTTCTTTTGATGAACTACCTAGTTTTAACCAGGCAATAGCAATGGGAGCAATGGCAGAGATAATAAATGACATTTTACATTGCCAAAAAAAACAAACATTATGACATTCTTTCAAATCTTGATGAAGCTAATTCAGTCAAATATCAATTCCTACTGTAGGAGAGCCTTTTCAATTATAAAGAAATTGACACTGGATTCTGATCAGAACTTGATTATGTTACATTTGTATTGTGTGCTGTTATCAAATAAATGTAACTAAACTTGAAAATGGCAGTTGCTTTAAATATGTGCCTAGTGGTGGTGCTTTAAAAGCAACATAGCAGACCACTGTTTAATACAATAAAAGTTCACAGTAGAATATATATTGGTTTTTTATACTCACAAATTTGTATGAAATTATGAACATTACCACATTCATATTAACAAGTCCGCATCTACGTCACGCGTTTTCACCCGCTTTTTGACATATCATGTCATGTCATGACATGATTTCTCATTGTCAGAGGTTGACATGTATGTCTGTGACCATACAATGTTCTTTTTTTTCTGTCCCAAGGAAACCTAACACTATTTAAACTGAATACAGCTTCGTCTGTCCACCCATTTGACTAAGCAAACACACGTAAACCCCAATTTCAAGGCAATTTTCTCTCAAACGTGCTTTCTGTGTCTCAATCCATTCAGAATAGTCCATGTTTACAAGGTAAGAACTAGTTTAGTAATAATTTTTAAAAAGAAAGTACAATAAGGTCCCGAGTGCACATGTAATTTCCCTAAATAGGTGTAATGCCACCATTGATTTTGCCCTATTAGTCTTTGTTAAATTGCCACTTTTAAAAAAATTGTACAGTATTTACCTTTATTTCAACTAAAGAAACACTTTGCATGAATAAAGTTTAATCCTTTCCAGTGCTACAGTGAAAATTTCACACTACATTTCATTGTATATAAGAAAGTAACCATCACCGGAAGTAAACAACCCAATTTTTACACTGTTATTTACTGGTTATCTGCTTTGGTAACTATGTAACCTTAACTTTCCAAAATTTTTTATAAGACCATCAAATAAAAAAAGAATGACGCTTTCAGACATCTAATATACATGTTTATGACTCAGAAAAATTTAAGTGCATTGAAATGCAGGGTTTATTTTCTACAACTGTCAAATTCAAGGGAATATTAGAATATTTTTAGACCTACTTTCGTATGCAACCAGATGTGACGTACTATGATTTGGTGGTATTACACCTTTATGCTTCAGACAAATATTTTCATTATGTGTTTATTTTGTAGATGTATCATTATTTACTATATGGTTTTAGTTTTGAATCCATATGGAATCATAGAAAAATTGGTCTGTACTGACCTCCAAACCATCAACGATTCTGTAATGAGGAGTACCCAAATTGCATCCATGCTTAAATTAGCATCGTCAAAAGTCGAATAACAGAGCTTTTGTTTAATTTCTTCAAATATTTTGAACAATTGGATATGGCCAACTAAAATTAATTAGTAGATTTTCATCCAAATTTTTGGAAAAAATGGGGCGGGTGGGAGGATTTTATATTTTTATTTTTATTTCTTATGAAACCCTCTTGTGACGTGTTCTTCATATATATGCAAGTCTAATAATAAGCTTATATCATGTATATACATGTATATGAAATCGTACATAATTTTTCAAATCTTAAATAAAAATCTCTGATTGGCAACCACTATTCTGCTGCTTTAATTAGAAACCTATTTTTAGTAAACAGCAAAAACATAGAGAAATGCTCTCTTCAGTTAGACTACCTTCACAAAATTTATTTGTATTTCTAAGCAATGTTTTTTTTTGTCTCCATAAAATGAAACAAATATGCATTTGTATGCAACAAAAGAATTACGAGTACAGAATAAAATGAAAACTGAAACAGTTTTGAAAAAATAGGGTTGGTACAAATGTACGTGCTTTTATGATTCTTCTTAAAGACACAAATACAATTTAATCAATATGTAAAACATGAACTTAACAAAAAGAGAAGAAGTTGTTAAATGATTCTATTGAGAGAAATGGGACAGAAGGTGTTTGATGTTTGTCAAAAAAAAAATTTAAAAATCATAGCCATGAGTAATTTAAGTGTATGTTTGCCGAATTTTTTAACTCAATATACTGTCATAAATCTAACAAGTTCGTGCTTGTGTCAATTTATTTAATCCAGTTGTACCAATGTATTTCACAATTCTTGTTCTTTGGATATAATTCACAGTCCAAGATTCCTGCCACAAAGTGATTTTATCAATAAAAAAATCATCGGTTTTCAAATCACAGAAATTTGTGTCATGCCGCGATTTGCGCTCTTGGACACAGCGTTTTACTTGTAACCCGATTATTTCATGCCCTTCTCGTAATCATTCTCTATTCTCAGTAAAGGATTTTAGGAATCATTTTAAATTACTCTAAGAAATACGAAAATCGAAATTTGAAACAGGAGGATTTGAAGGAAAACGAAATTTTTGACGGTTACCGGAAACGGAAATGAACAAAATCTGGAAATCGTAAATTTCTAAAAATAAAAAAATCGGGGCGGGACGATTTCAGAGGGGCGGGCGGGGATGAAAATCTATCAATTCATTTTAATTGGCCTATTAGTCCATGTTTTCTCTTCATTTTTTAAGAAATGGATACTTGTAACATATTGTATTTGCTAATTTTAAAAAGATGACGTTTTGATGACATTGCATGGTGACGATTCCGTACATTTTGCTTTTTCAGTAAACACTTCATCTGTTGATAAATACTGTGAACATTTTGCGTATATCTAAATATTTTTACCTATGTTGAAAGACATGCATAGTATCAAATCATAAAAATACAAATTGTTTAGTCTCTAGGAAATCTTGTAAGATTTTTACTGCTATTTTTGCTTAATAGGTGCAATTTGGGTACTTAGTGCAATTTGGGTACTTAGTGCAGTTTGGGTACTGTTATGTAATACCCATAATCCAGTAACCCACAAGCAGGGAATTTAAATGATGCATAACAATATTTATTGAATTTTGTGTTAGTTTTCTCTGTTGTGACAAAATAAAATAATGATCCTTGTTTTGTAAGTATGCTTTTAACAATGTTTAAAAATTTGGTCCAGGACAGTTAGTAAATGAAATAATTATAAGATTACCTTCAGTAATGATTGAGGTCATTAAAAGACATCTGTGTCCAGTCATTGAGTACTTGTTGAAATTAAAGAATCATTGGGACTCATACCACATCTTCCTATCTATTGTATGAATTTTATTGTTGGTTAAATTGGTCAATATGAAAGTTTAAAAAAAAAATATCCAACATAAAGATCCTGAACTAGAATTTTTATAATGCTATGATATAAAATTACATGAATTTCTATAGCATACATTCTTATATAGGAGTTTGTGGTCTTTTAATCAATAGGCTCTATTTATTAATTGGCTGTCAGCCATTCTTAGTTCTTATGAAACTATTTTATCAGATGATTTAATTTTATGTTTTAAGTTGAAGTGTTGAGCTTATTAAATTTAGTATGGTATTGCTTTTAATTGTTTTTATATATTTTTAACCACTGACCCAGGATTTAAGAGGAGGGTTGAGTACTATTGACTTCTTAGACTTTTACCCAGCCGCATTCAATATGTATAAACCATGCCCTGTATTTTCAGTGATTGTGTTATGTATAAAACTATATGTTATTTGTAATCTGATTTCTGTTTTTTTTTATGTTAAATATAAATGTTATACCTTCACCAATATTATATGCCTGCCACATCCTCAAATGACTGCTCTCAAATCTCAAGTTGTGTAAAACTTGTAATATTGGTGATTGCTTCTTTATTCTTGGTGACATCTAAATCAAGGATTGTGTCCACACTTTAAGGTTTCCCTGGTACTTAATCAAGTGCCTACAAAAGATTGGATACTTAATGAATTCTGATAGAAACAATATAAAACATTGCTCACTAGTTATATCCCTGTTTTTTGATTTGATGGTCACAAATATCTGATTACTGGCTCCGTATGCTCATCGCCAGTTAACTCAATTTGCAACCATCAAATCCATGATTGATGGCTCCAAATCTTCAAATTCAATACAATTATCTCCTAATTGGATATCTTGAAAATCTTATATCTTCTGAAGTTTATGAGATATATCTTGTAAAGTTTATGAACGATATAAAATATATTATACAAGATATCTTAATACTTTTACAAGATATCTTAAAAAGTCAAGTTTAGGAGACATTTTATAAATTGTATGACTTTTTATATACAGTTATACCTACCCTTCTGCAATCTTTGTATTTGTCTTCAATAGTGTTCTTCTAAATTAAAAGAAAAGAAAAACTTTTTAAGAAAATTTTAAACAAGGTACTAATTGAAAGTGAAACAATAATAAATTCTGGAATACACATGACAATATTGAAACAAAAAACAGGATGAGACACTTTGCAAAAAAAAAGGCAGGATGACAATTTAGGTAAAAAAAGTCAGGATAAACTAATAAAAAAAAAGGCAGGACCGAATAGAGTGAAAAATAAAAAGGCAGGACAGAGATTACAACTAAAAAAAAATGCAGGACAAAATTTTTCATCCTAGCCCCCCCATAAAAATCAAATGGTAGCTCCCTAATTTCCAAATTGTTCACAAGAAACTAAAATTAAAATAATACAAGACTAACAAAGGCCAGAGGCTCCTGACTTGGGACAGGCGCAAAAATGTGGCGGGGTTAAACATGTTTGTGAGATCTCAACCCTCCCCCTATACCTCTAGCCAATGTAGAAAAGTAAACGCATAACAATACGCACATTAAAATTCAGTTCAAGAGAAGTCCGAGTCTGATGTCAGAAGATGTAACCAAAGAAAATAAGCAAAATGACAATAATACATAAATAACAACAGACTACTAGCAGTTAAGGGAGCTACCATTGGATTTTTATGGGGGGCTAGGATGAAAAATTTTGTCCTGCTTTTTTTTTTAGTTGTAATCTCTGTCCTGCCTTTTTATTTTTTACTCTATTCGGTCCTGCCTTTTTTTTTACTAGTTTATCCTGACTTTTTTTACACCAATTGTCATCCTGCCTTTTTTTTTTACTCAAAACTCCTGTCCTGCCTATTTTTTTCAAATTTCATCCTAGCCCCCCCATAAAAATCAAATGGTAGCTCCCTTAGTATGGCGTTCATTATCACTGAACTAGTATATATTTGTTTAGGGTCCAGTTGAAGGACGCCTCCGGGTGCGGGAATTTCTCGCTACATTGAAGACCTGTTGGTGACCTTCTGCTGTTGTTTTTTTCTATGGTCGGGTTGTTGTCTCTTTGGCACATTACCCATTTCCATTCTCAATTTTATGTGTACCAGTATACAGGGAATTATATATATACATGTATATGAAAAGACATACCTCCTCAACATGTTCAATACTGTTAATTCCAAGTAGTTTTTCTCTACACAGTCTACAAATTGCTGTAATATAAAAGAAAAATTAGAAAATAGATACACAATTGATCTCATTCTGTGTATCACTATCAAAACTATTTACTATTTCTACTTGTATGTACATAAAAACATGAATTTTAAAACCTATCTCAAGTAAACACAGGCAGAAACCCAGTTGATATAGAACAAAAGAATCGAAACTCTTTGTTAGAGAGGGAGATAAATGCTTATTGTAATGATTACTATAGTAACAAAAATTTTAAAAGTTAATAGGAGCAAATAAAACAACAATTTTCTTCTCAATTACAAAGTGTTTTATTTTAAAAACACCATTTGCATAAGTTTTCAATTTATCTATTACATAGTATAATGCAGAACAATTATATATCAAGTCGACGACATGGGTATCTATCAAGTTGGATGTAGAAAATGGCATGCATAACCTCTGATTTAAAAAAAAAAAATTACATGTACCACGGACGGAGAACATATCAATCTATTACAATGTATAAGTTCAGTAATTTTTTTTGTCTGCCCTTCCATTGTGTGACTCGAGAAAAAAACAAAAAATGGGTAACAATTGCATCGAAAAGAGAAAATCGAGTGCACCTTTTTATATTACGGCATGTTTGAGGTGTAATTTTGTCTTTAAAACGTACCAAGCAAGAGTATTTGATATACATGTATCATCTCGCTTCAGATTCTTCTATCACTTTATATACATGTATCAAAGCTACAGGTTGACTTTATAACTGAACATAAAACAATCACATTACGAAAAGATAAAATATATGGGTCAAGTGAACTACCTATATAATGAATCACAAAAACAGAGTAGTTCGAATAGCTATTTTTTCTAATTTAAAAGTACTTGACGACAGTCTTTTAAGTTGGATGATGAAAATGCATATCTTCGAAAAAATATAGGTTTTTGTGTGTGATAACTAGGATTTATAATCCTCAACCACTGAAATTTTTAGTCTGCCCTTCCACAAAATATTTAATCAGATTTTTTAAAAATTTTCAAGAATTTTCAAAAATTCCACCTGACAACCGATCAAGACAATAGTTTTAAGTTGAATCAATGCAGACAAGATCATTAACTGATGTTCAAATAGCTAGTAGATACATTTGTCTTTTAAACAACGATGCTGCAATAACATATTTAGTATGAAAATTATTATCAGGCACCATTGCCAGAAAATGCTGCTTCTTTGCCCCAACATGTTGTGGGTTCAATGCAGATATTGTTTATTATGTATGCAAATTAGTTTGTGGGCACTATTGCGGCACTTATGCCTTTAAATTCTGACTTCCTTAATTAGTGACTATTAAAAAAGGTAAAGTAATGTCTAACCAGGTACATACATGTATGTATAGTGCTGAGTTTACCCGAGAAAAGGTTTGAACTCCTTTAATTAAAATCATGAATTTTTTTGTGCACTCAGGGTTATTATAATAACTTTTTTTTTTTAAAGAAAGTAAAGTTCTATCCTCAGAGGTTATTCCTATATGTAATGCACTTAATTTTTCCACATTAAGAAAAAGGAGAGTTAAAATGTGTAACTCATGAACTGTCAACATGCAACATCAATACCTTCAATAACAACAACATAATTTCCATGACACCAACAGGAGACCCCTCACTTCAGTCAAAGGTGTTGTGTTTTGTCTGATTAGCAATCTAAATTTGTGATTATACATTTTTGTACTTCATTTTTTTTTCAAACAAATAGCACTTTCAAGCTAGCTGACTTTAGAGGGTAACAAAGACACAATTGACCAAACCTCTTTCTGCATGCTCAGTAAAATTTAGCGAGGGTTAAATTGAGAAAGGGAAGGGAAACGACAATTAATGTTTCAGAAGGGACCAATTCGCCCCATTACATGATAGTTCGTCCCTGGAGTAAATTACGATTTTTTGAAAATGCTCTCCAGGTCTATCAGGATATGACAATTTCATTGATCAGAGATTGAACTTTTATATAATGCATTTACTTAATCATGTTAATCTACATTTACATACATGTACAAGTCTTAATAATAATTGAACACCCCATTCTTCACTAAAATCATAAGCTCAAGCAACATATGGTGACATCATCAATGATCTGGATCTATTCTGGCATCATTCTAGTATATTTAGAATGAGAAATGAGAAAAGTATATGTTTGCTTTATGGCAACATTGCACCGCTTTTTGTCATGAATGGAAATAGCGCTGCAATGAAGCCAGAATGATGTCAGTACTGGCATCATTCAGCACTACTACGGCAGCAATGTTCTGACAACCTCACCAGGTTGCGGTTTATAAGGCCACAACAGTCAAGCATTCTTGCCGCAACATTTTTTATTTCATAAGGACTTGCATGAAATGATGTGATTATCATGTACAAAACCTTACAAATCTGGTAAAGGAAAGGAGACATGAAACAGCATTCATGTTATAATTTTTGTCTCTCAAAAACAAGATTAAAATAGGTTCATGTAATTTAATGTTTAATAGTTTAAAAAAGGGGGATTAAAGAAAAGTTTTTTTTGTTGTTTCTTTGTTGCTTTTGTTTTTTTGTTTGTTTCATTATATATTTTTTATTATTTTTTTTTTTTTTTGAGGGGGGGGGGGAGGGGGTGGGTACCTGACAGGGTATCAGGTTCGTTCGCGCCCAATACACTTTCGCTTCCTTCACGTTTGCACCTCGCACGTTCACACCAAATTTTAAATAAAATTTCAGTTGGATAATTAGAAAATCAAGATTGTTGTTTTTAATTGATC
This sequence comes from Mytilus galloprovincialis, assembly GCF_965363235.1. Lineage (NCBI taxonomy): Eukaryota > Metazoa > Mollusca > Bivalvia > Mytilida > Mytilidae > Mytilus > Mytilus galloprovincialis. The sequence continues at coordinate 71,306,552 of NC_134845.1, read as the reverse complement.
TGATGAAAATACTGCATGTATTTAGCTTGGTATGAGTAAATACATTGAAGATTTTAAATGAAAAACACAAAAGATTTTATTAAACAGCTTATAGGCCCTTTAATTTGATCTGAACAATGAAACAAAAAATCATAGCAATGCACTTACCAAAACATGATTAAAATTTATTCAACACAAAAAAATATGTTGTCATAGTCACTCTTTATTTTGAAACAATGAAATAAAAGTTAGCAATACACTTAACCAAAACAAGATTAAGATTTATTCAACACAAAAAAACATGTTGTCTCACTTTAATTTAGGACAATGACAACAAATATATTATACACTTGCCAAAACTTGATTACAAAGTTATTAAACACAAAACCAATAAAAGATGGGCGCGAACGTGTAGGGTGCGAAAGTGAAAGGGTGCCATTGTGAATGGGTGAGAACGTGAATGGGCGTGAACGTTTACGTTTTGGTCTTATAAAAGCTTTTATGATCACTGTATCTTTTTTACAGAAAAATGTTATTAGGTAACTACTATCTACTTACTTATTCCAATAGGAATGAAACTGTCTGTCTAAAGTTGTAACAATTCTTTGAAACATCTCGGGTACAACATGTTGAACCCCTGCTTTTGTAGTATTATCAGATTTAATATGGTACTTCAAAATTACATTTACTGAAGGCACACCACAATGTTTCCTTCGATATTTCTTGTAAGTTGTTTCGATGATAACATTTCTATGATTATTTCACAGATCCTCAGTTGTGGTGTAGGGTCCTACTAAAATGCGCCCGGGCGAAGAAACAGCGCCCGGAGAAAAGAAACAACGCCTGGGGAAAAGAAAAAGTGCCAGGGGAAGAAAAAATAGCGCACGGAGAAAAGAAAAGGCGTCCGGGGAAAATTTATAGATAATTTATTGGCATGAGACAACTTTGTGTCGTTGAAATAAGTATTGCATATTGATTTTTTTCTTTAATTTTAGACAAGTAATTTGCAATTTTTGATATTATACATTTGTATTAAAGCACAAAAACATGTATGAAGGTTTCAATTTTAACAATAATATATGAATACTATTTCAAAAGACAGATAATAATGGATCACAGTTTATGCTGAAGATTTATTTTTAAATAACAAAATATACGTTTTAATCAAGGACAATATCAATCATGATTCTTCTATATATATATATATATATATTCTTATTTATATTTATTGACTTACTTATATACAATTTTGAAATCTAAAATGTAAAAATGCAACAAGACTTTAGATGTAAAAATGTAGCATCGTACATAACCCCATTTAAATTAAGGACAAAACAATCAATGATTATTTTTTTTTAGGAAAAAATTTATTGTTATAAAATATTATTTATTGTATTCTCCCGGGCGCTTTTTAGTAGGACCGGTGGTGTACAATGGAATGTCAGATTTAAGTAATTGTAAAGAAATTTCTGACAAAAAATTATACATGTCTCTTTTTCCAAGGAAAGTGGTTTAAAAATATCTGTCGTCACTGCAGTTGTCACAATTGCCTAGGAAATCTTTCATGCTATCATTTTATAACAATAACTCTAAAAAATTATATGAATAAATACGCTACGGCAAGCAAAGTCAACTACACTATCTACAGACACAGTTCCATTGTTCAGACAATATTTTCAAAATATGAGCACATCACACCAACTTAGGCAGCAACCAATTGACTTTCGGGGGGGACTGCTGATTTTTGTTTCCAGTTTTTGGAGAAAAAAATAATTTGTTTTTGACCCTGAGAAAAAAAAAATTGTTTGTTTCACCCTCAGCTGTAGTTCAAATAATTATGACGTCTGGCAAGGCTATTTTTTTTTTTTTCTGGGACTATTTTATTTTTTTTCTGGGATGCCTTCCTACGTCCCAGAAAAAAAATAAAATTGCCTTGCCAGACGTCATAATTATTTGGACTACCTCAGCTGCCACTTTATGTAATGCTAAAATTGAAAGAAAAAAATTGTTTTCTACTTGTCGCCAAAAAATAGAATGGTTGCTGCCTTAGCCATACATGCATGTATATAAAAATATAAAAGTGTAGGCTAACATCACTGTGACAAAACTTATTCATTTCCCATTATGCTTGAATATAAAAACTACATGGTCACACACTAGATGCAGTCGAGCATGGGAAATACCTGGGAGTCACCATAAACCATGACCTACAGTGGAAGACACATATCAACCAGACGGTAGGCAAAGCATCAAGGACACTAGGCTTTCTGAGAAGGAACCTAGGACGGTGTAAACCAGAAGTCAAGCTAACGCCTACATCATCATGGTCAGACCAACCCTGGAATACGCCTCCACTGTATGGGACCCTTACCAACATAACCTTGAAAAAGACCTAGAACAAGTACAGAGAAGGGCAGCTAGGTTCGTGTACAATGAATACCAAGACGTATCCCCAGGGTGTGTCAGCTCCTTAATGGAGAGACTAAAATGGGAGCCTCTTAAAAATCGCCGCTGCAAAGACCGACTCACCATGGCATACAAGATCCACAATAGATTTTGTGGATATTGACCCCTCTAATAATTACAAACCCGGAGATTCAAGGACCAGAGGAGGCCACCGCATACACCAACAGCGCACTCTAAAAGACCAATACAGGTACTCCTTCTTCCCAAGATCAACCAGGGAATGGAACACTCTACCGGAAAAAGCCACAACAGCAGCTACACTAGAAAAGTTCAAGGCCAGCCTTACCATCCTGCCAGAGGCCTTGACAGGAGCTTCACACACCTAGATCTCCTTTGACCCCAGATGTACATAGTTTTATTTGTAAATAATTTTCCTGTTAATAGTTTTTATTAAGTGAGGAGGGAAGGCCTCATTATTTCACGAGCAAGAGTCATTTATACACTCAAGAAGAGTCCGACTCTGTACTGAAAGAAGAAGAAGAAGAAAAAATGAACAAAAATCGTAAAATAACCCAGCTTGTCTGCATTCTTCTTCTTCTTTAAGTAAATCCCTCCAACGTTGGAGCACACACAGCTAGCTGTGTTCCCTTAACCGATTAGTTTTTAAAAATGTTAACATATTTACAAGTTATTCCAAATTGTAATGAAATCCTCCACCAGAACGTTGCACATGCACAAAATTTATTTACATTTTCCCTCCTGTTTTTATGTATTTCTTAACAAGAGAACTCCGCAAAGGGAGGTAATTTGCTTGATCAACACTAAACTGGACCCCTGTTGTGTTCACTTATCGCTACACTGACCTACTAAGGCCTTCGGTGCGAAGCTGTAGATAGAACGGCGGACCAGTTTAGATCAACACCTGATAAAAATAGGCTCTAAACCCCCCCCCTTTTGTTGCACTTTTTACCCTATTTTAGCTAAATATATTTTTTTTAAAGGAAGTTTACTGTTGAACACCATTTGCATTTGTTTTGTTTTAACTGAAAAAAAGCTTTAAATGTCTAAATATTTATATTATTTTCTTTTTATTATAGTCATAGTTGATCATAACTTGTAAACATGCACTGCATGTTTTCTGTTAAGACCTTTGTGTATGCATGCATGTTTTGCCTCCCTCTCCTGGAGGGTGCGTCACAGATTGGTTTTGCATGAATGTTTTCTGTTAAGGCCTTTGTGCATGCATGTTTTGCCTCCCTCTCGTGGAGAGCGCATCCCAGATTGGACATTGCATGAATGTTTTCTGTTAAGGCCTTTGTGTATGCATGTTTTGCCACCATCACATGGAGGGCGCGTCACAGATTGGACATTGCAGGAATGTTTTCTGTTAGGCCTTTGTGTATGCATGTTTTGCCTCCTTCCTGAGGAGGGCCCGTCTCAGATTGGACATTGCAGGAATGTTTTCTATTAAGGCCTTTGTGTATGCATGTTTTGCCTCCCTCTTTAGGAGGGCACGTCGCAGATTTGACATTGCATGAATGTTTTCTGTAAGGCCTTTGTGTATGCATGTTTTGCCACCATCACATGGAGGGCGAGTCACAGCTTGGACATCGCAGGAATATTTTCTGTTAAGGCCTTTGTGTATGCATGTTTTGCCTCCTTCTCGAGGAGGGCGCGTCGCAGATTGGACATTGCAGAAATGTTTTCTGTTAAGGCCTTTGTGTATGCATGTTTTGCCTCCTTCTCGAAGAGGGCACGTCGCAGATTGGACATTGCAGGAATGTTTTCTGTGAAGGCCTTTGTGTATGCATGTTTTGCCTCCCTCTTTAGGAGGGCGCATTGCAGATTGGACATTGCATGAATGTTTTCTGTTAAGGCCTTTGTGTATGCATGTTTTGCCACCATCACATGGAGGGCGAGTCACAGCTTGGACATTGCAGGAATATTTTCTGTTAAGGCCTTTGTGTATGCATGTTTTGCCTCCTTCTCGAGGAGGGCGCGTCGCAGATTGGACATTGCAGGAATGTTTTCTATTAAGGCCTTTGTGTATGCATGATTTGCCTCCCTCTTTAGGAGGGCGCGTCGCAGATTGGATATTGCATTAATGTTTTCTGTTAAGGCCTTTGTGTATGCATGTTTTGCCTCCTTCTTGTGGAGGGCGCGTCGCAGATTATACATTACAGGAATGTTTTCTATTAAGGCCTTTGTGTATGCATGTTTTGCCACCCTCTGTAGGAGGGCGCGACACAGATTGAACATTGGAGGAATGTTTTCTGTTAAGGCCTTTGTGTATGCATGTTTTGCCACCATCACATGGAGGGCGAGTCACAGCTTGGACATTGCAGGAATATTTTCTGTTAAGGCCTTTGTGTATGCATGTTTTGCCTCCTTCTTGAGGAGGGCGCATCGCAGATTGGACATTGCAGGAATGTTTTCTGTTAAGGCCTTTGTGTATGCATGTTTTGCCTCCCTCTTTAGGAGGGCGAATCGCAGATTGGATATTGCATTAATGTTTTCTGTTAAGGCCTTTGTGTATGCATGTTTTGCCTCCCTCTTTAGGAGGGCGCGTCGCAGATTGGACATTGCATGAATGTTTTCTGTTAAGGCCTTTGTGTATGCATGTTTTGCCTCCTTCTTGAGGAGGGCACGTCGCAGATTGGACATTGCAGGAATGTTTTCTATTAAGGCCTTTGTGTATGCATGTTTTGCCTCCTTCTTGAGGAGGGCGCGTCGCAGATTGGACATTGCATGAATGTTTTCTGTTAAGGCCTTTGTGTATGCATGTTTTGCCACCATCACATGGAGGGCGAGTCACACCTTGGACATTGCAGGAATATTTTCTGTTAAGGCCTTTGTGTATGCATGTTTTGCCTCCTTCTCGAGGAGGGCGCGTCGCAGATTGGACATTGCAGGAATGTTTTCTGTTAAGGCCTTTGTGTATGCATGTTTTGCCTCTCTCTTTAGGAGGGCGCATCGCAGATTGGACATTGCATGAATGTTTTCTGTTAAGGCCTTTGTGTATGCATGTTTTCCACCATCACATGGAGGGCGAGTCACAGATTGGACATTGCAGGAATATTTTCTGTTAAGGCCTTTGTGTATGCATGTTTTGCCTCCTTCTCGAGGAGGGCGCGTCATAGATTGGACATTGCAGGAATGTTTTCTATTAAGGCCTTTGTGTATGCATGTTTTGCCTCCCTCTTTAGGAGGGCGCGTCGCAGATTGGATATTGCATTAATGTTTTCTATTAAGGCCTTTGTGTATGCATGTTTTGCCTCCTTCTTGTGGAGGGCGCGTCGCAGATTGGACATTGCAGGAATGTTTTCTATTTAGGCCTTTGTGTATGCATGTTTTGCCTCCCTCTTTAGGAGGGCGCGTCGCAGATTGGACATTGCATGAATGTTTTCTGTTAAGGCCTTTGTGTATGCATGTTTTGCCACCATCACATGGAGGGCGAGTCACAGCTTGTACATTGCAGGAATATTTTCTGTTAAGGCCTTTGTGTATGCATGTTTTGCCTCCTTCTTTAGGAGGGCACGTCGCAGATTGGACATTGCATGAATGTTTTCTGTTAAGGCCTTTGTGTATGCATGTTTTGCCACCATCACATGGGAGCGAGTCACAGCTTGGACATTGCAGGAATATTTTCTGTTAAGGCCTTTGTGTATGCATGTTTTGCCTCCTTCTCGAGGAGGGCGCGTCGCAGATTGGACATTGCAGGAATGTTTTCTGTTAAGGCCTTTGTGTATGCATGTTTTGCCACCATCACATGGAGGGCAGGTCACAGCTTGGACATTGCAGGAATCTTTTCTGTTAAGGCCTTTGTGTATGCATGTTTTGCCTCCTTCCTGAGGAGGGCGCGTCGCAGATTGGACATTGCAGGAATGTTTTCTGTTAAGGCCTCTGTGTATGCATGTTTTGCCTCCCTCTTTAGGAGGGCGCATCGCAGATTGGATATTGCATTAATGTTTTCTGTTAAGGCCTTTGTGTATGCATGTTTTGCCTCCTTCTTGAGGAGGGCACGTCCAGATTGGACATTGCAGGAATGTTTTCTATTAAGGCCTTTGTGTATGCATGTTTTGCCTCCTTCTCGAGGAGGGCGCATCGCAGATTGGACATTGCATGAATGTTTTCTGTTAAGGCCTTTGTGTATGCATGTTTTGCCTCCTTCTTGAGGAGGGCACGTCGCAGATTGGACATTGCAGGAATGTTTTCTATTAAGGCCTTTGTGTATGCATGTTTTGCCTCCTTCTCGAGGAGGGCGCGTCGCAGATTGGATATTGCATTAATGTTTTCTGTTAAGGCCTTTGTGTATGCATGTTTTGCCTCCCTCTTTAGGAGGGCGCGTCGCAGACTGGACATTGCATGAATGTTTTCTGTTAAGGCCTTTGTGTATGCATGTTTTGCCACATCACATGGAGGGCGAGTCACAGCTTGTACATTGCAGGAATATTTTCTGTTAAGGCCTTTGTGTATGCATGTTTTGCCTCCCTCTTTAGGAGGGCGCGTCGCAGATTGGACATTGCATGAATGTTTTCTGTTAAGGCCTTTGTGTATGCATGTTTTGCCACCATCACATGGGAGCGAGTCACAGCTTGGACATTGCAGGAATATTTTCTGTTAAGGCCTTTGTGTATGCATGTTTTGCCTCCTTCTCGAGGAGGGCACGTCGCAGATTGGACATTGCAGGAATGTTTTCTGTTAAGGCCTTTGTGTATGCATGTTTTGCCACCATCACATGGAGGGCACGTCACAGCTTGGACATTGCAGGAATATTTTCTGTTAAGGCCTTTGTGTATGCATGTTTTGCCTACTTCTCGAGGAGGGCGCATCGCAGATTGGACATTGCAGGAATGCTTTCTATTAAGGCCTTTGTGTATGCATGTTTTGCCTCCATCTTGAGGAGGTCGCGTCGCAGATTGGACATTGCAGGAATGTTTTCTGTTAAGGCCTTTGTGTATGCATGTTTTGCCTCCCTCTTTAGGAGGGCGCATCGCAGATTTTATATTGCAGGAATGTTTTCTATTAAGGCCTTTGTGTATGCATGTTTTGCCTCCCTCTTTAGGAGGGCGCGTCGCAGATTGGATATTGCATTGATGTTTTCTGTTAAGGCCTTTGTGTATGCATGTTTTGCCTCCCTCTTTAGGAGGGCGCGTCGCAGATTGGACATTGCAGGAATGTTTTCTATTAAGGCCTTTGTGTATGCATGTTTTGCCTCCCTCTTTAGGAGGGCGCGTCACAGATTGGACATTGCATGAATGTTTTCTGTTAAGGCCTTTGTGTATGCATGTTTTGCCTCCTTCTTGAGGAGGGCACGTCGCAGATTGGACATTGCAGGAATGTTTTCTATTAAGGCCTTTGTGTATGCATGTTTTGCCTCCTTCTCGAGGAGGGCGCGTCGCAGATTGGACATTGCAGGAATGTTTTCTATTAAGGCCTTTGTGTATGCATGTTTTGCCTCCCTCTTTAGGAGGGCGCATCGCAGATTGGATATTGCATTAATGTTTTCTGTTAAGGCCTTTGTGTATGCATGTTTTGCCTCCCTCTTTAGGAGGGCGCGTCGCAGATTGGACATTGCATGAATGTTTTCTGTTAAGGCCTTTGTGTATGCATGTTTTGCCACCATCACATGGAGGGCGAGTCACAGCTTGTACATTGCAGGAATATTTTCTGTTAAGGCCTTTGTGTATGCATGTTTTGCCTCCCTCTTTAGGAGGGCGCGTCGCAGATTGGACATTGCATAAATGTTTTCTGTTAAGGCCTTTGTGTATGCATGTTTTGCCACCGTCACATGGGAGCGAGACACAGCTTGGACATTGCAGGAATATTTTCTGTTAAGGCCTTTGTGTATGCATGTTTTGCCTCCTTCTCGAGGAGGGCGCGTCGCAGATTGGACATTGCAGGAATGTTTTCTGTTAAGGCCTTTGTGTATGCATGTTTTGCCACCATCACATGGAGGGCAGGTCACAGCTTGGACATTGCAGGAATATTTTCTGTTAAGGCCTTTGTGTATGGAGGGCGAGTCACAGCTTGGACATCGCAAGAATATTTTCTGTTAAGGCCTTTGTGTATGCATGTTTTGCCTCCTTCTCGAGGAGGGCGCGTCGCAGATTGGAAATTGCAGGAATGTTTTCTATTAAGGCCTTTGTGTATGCATGTTTTGCCTCCCTCTTTAGGAGGGCGCATCGCAGATTGGATATTGCATTAATGTTTTCTGTTACGGCCTTTGTGTATGCATGTTTTGCCTCCCTCCTTAGGAGGGCACGTCGCAGATTGGAAATTGCATAAATGTTTTCTGTTAAGGCCTTTGTGTATGCATGTTTTGCCACCATCACATTGAGGGCGAGTCACAGCTTGGACATTGCAGGAATATTTTCTGTTAAGGCCTTTGTGTATGCATGTTTTGTCTACTTCTTGAGGAGGGCGCGTTGCAGATTGGACATTGCAGGAATGCTTTCTATTAAGGCCTTTGTGTATGCATGTTTTGCCTCCCTCTTTAGGAGGGCGCGTCGCAGATTGGATATTGCATTAATGTTTTCTGTTAAGGCCTTTGTGTATGCATGTTTTGCCACCATCACATGGAGGGCGAGTCACAGCTTGGACATTGCAGGAATATTTTCTGTTTAGGCCTTTGTGTATGCATGTTTTGCCTACTTCTTGAGGAGGGCGTCGCAGATTGGACATTGCAGGAATGTTTCTATTAAGGCCTTTTTGTATGCGTTTTGTCTCCCTCTTGTGGAGAGGACTTCGCAGATTGGACATTGCAGGAATGTTTTCTGTTAAGGCCTTTGTGTATGCATGTTTTGTTTCCCTCTCATGGAGGGCGAGTCGCAGATTGGACATTGCAGGAATGTTTTCTGTTAAGGCCTTTGTGTATGCATGTTTTGCCACCATCACATAGAGGGCGCGTCACAGATTGGACATTGCAGAAATGTTTTCTGTTAAAGCCATTGTGTATGCATGTTTTTTTCCCTCTTGTGGTGGGCGCAGTGCAGATTGGACATTGCAGGAATGTTTTCTGTTAAGGCCTTTATTTTTTGGTGTTTTGCCTCCCTTTTATGGAGGACGCATCGCAGATTGGGATTTGCATGAACATTTTCTGTTGAGGCCTTTGTGTATGCATGTTTTGCCTCCCTTTCCTGGAGGGTGAGTCGCAGATTGGATATTGCAGAAAGGTTTTCTGTTAAGGCCATTGTGTATGCATGTTTTGCCACCATCACATGGAGAGCGTCTCACAGATTGGACATTGCAGGAATATTTTCTGTTAAGGCCTATGTGTATGCATGTTTTGCCTCCCTTGTGGAGGGCGAGTCGCAGCTCGAGCTTTGCATGAACATTTTCTGTTGAGGCCTTTGTGTATGCATGTTTTGTCTCCCTCTCCTGGAGGGTGAGTCCCAGATTGGACATTGCAGAAAGGATTTCTGTTAAGGCCTATGTGTATGCATGTTTTGCCTCCCTCATTGAGGGCGCATCGCAGATTGGACATTGCAGGAATATTATCTATTAAGGCCTATGTGTATGCATGTTTTGCCTCCCTCTCCTGGAGGGTGAGTCGCAGATTGGACATTGCAGCAGACATTTCTGTTAAGGCTCATGGAGGGCGCGTCGTAGCTTGGGCTTTGCATTAATGTTTTCTGTTAAGGCCTTTGTGTATGCATGTTTTGCCACAATCACATGGAGGACGCGTCGCAGATTAAACATTGCAGCAAAATTTTCTCTTAAAGCCTGTGTGTATGCATGTTTTGCTTCCCTCTCCTGGAGGGTGAGTCGCAGATTGGACATTGCAGCAAGAATTTGTTTAGGCTCATGGAGGGCGCGTCGTAGCTTGGGCTTTGCATTAATGTTTTCTGTTAAGGCCTTTGTGTATGCATGTTTTGCCACAATCACATGGAGGACGCGTCGCAGATTAAACGGTTGTAGGAACATTTTCTCTTAAAGCCTTTGTGTATGCATGTTTTGCCTCCCTCTCCTGGAGGGCGAGTCGCAGATTGGACATTACAGGAATATTTTCTATTAGGCAGTGGCTATTTGACCGGCACCGGCTAAATAGCAAATTTGCTATTTGACCGGCACCGGCAAAATAGCAAATTTGCTATTTAGCCGGCACTGTATAAAACTGTTCATTGATGTGATTAGTAGAGAATAAAAAAGCTTAATAATAATTTAAAATCATTTTATCACAATATCAAGCATTAATAATACAGTACAATCAAAAATAAAATATTGAAGATGTTCATAAATAAATAATTTTTAACTTTATAATATAAATTAAAAGCATGAAAACACATTTGTATATACCATGTATACATTACTAAATATATTTTTTTCTAAAATATTTTAAAAAAAATTTATAAGGGTTCCGCGGAACCCAGTGTCTCGCCTACTTTTGCTGTTAATCACACACTCATCAAAAATGATGAAAAAAATCAATAAAATTATTCCTCTCGATACTATCTTTTGATTGTGAGAAGCTTCTGTCCAAGTTTGGTAAAAATCCAGGCTAGTTTAAGAATCTTAAAAATGTTTTAAATACTTTAACTGCAGACAGTATGTAATGTTAACTGGAAGAAAAACTAAGTCCATTTATAAGTAAAATACGGGAAAAATGGAATTTTATTTTTACAAAATTTACTTCTGGATACTATCTCCTGATCATAAACAAGCTTCTGGCCAAGTTTTGTACATTTCCAGGATAGTTTAAGAAAGTTATTAAAATTTTAAAAACTTTAACCACAGAGTGAATGTAATGTTTCCTGGCAGAAAAAACTAAGTCCATTTATAAGTAAAATACGGAAAAAATGGAATTTTATTTTTACAAAATTTACTTCTGGATACTATCTCCTGATCATAAACAAGCTTCTGGCCAAGTTTTGTACATTTCCAGGATAGTTTAAGAAAGTTATTAAAATTTTAAAAACTTTAACCACAGAGTGAATGTAATGTTTCCTGGCAGAAAAAACTAAGTCCATTTATAAGTAAAATACGGAAAAAATGGAATTTTATTTTTACAAAATTTACATCTGGATACTATCTTATGAACATAAACAAGCTTCTGTCCAAGTTTCGTACAATTCAAGGATAGTTTAAGAAAGTTATTAAAATTTCAAAAACTTTAACCACAGAGTGAATATTTGTGGACGCCGCCGACGACGACGACACCGACGGAATGTAGGATCGCTATGTCTCGCTTTTTCGACTAAAGTCGAAGGCTCGACAAAAATTGATGTTCATATCTGTGTAAAATCTATGTTTTAAATATCCTGCCATGCGATAAAAATAGTGTTATGTAAAAGTATGTACATCATAAAAAAGACAATATCAAAAGTTGTTTGATACGAATTTCAAAAGGACACATGATTTAACATTTGCAATTGTCACAAAACCAATGTTTGCCTTTGGAAGTTGTTTTAACCTAGCACAAGATAAAGGTTGCCGCTCCAAACAGGAACTACACATTACACTGGCCTCCTTTGAATCTTCATCATGTGTGCATATGTTGCATATGTAGATAGGGTTCTTTTTCTTCTCTCTATATGCGCTCTTAATACATGTAATAGCTATAATTAATTCCCATGCATCTTTGTGACAATATAAAAAAGAAGATGTGGTATGATTGCCAATGAGACAACTATCCACAAAAGACCAAAATGACACAGGTCACCGTACGGCCTTCAACAATGAGCAAAGCCCATACCGCATAGTCTGCTATAATAGGCCCCTATAAGACAATGTAAAACAATTATAAACCAGTCTAATAAAAGGAATCTGATTTCTTTGGAATTTTTCTTATGAAAAGGTCGGTCCTACTAAAAAGCGCCCGGGAGCGCCCGGTAAAATAAAAAGCGCCCGAGGAAAAGAAAAAGCGCCCGGAGAAGGAAAATTAGCGCTCGGAGAAGAAAATTAGCGCCCGAGAGAAGAAAGTAATAATATTTTATAACAATATTTTTTTTCCTTAAAAAATAACTAATCATTGCTTGTTTTGTCCTTAATATAAATGGGGATATGTACGATGATACATCTAAAGTGTTGTTGTACTTTTACATTTTAGATTTCAAAATTGTATATTAAAGTAAGTAAATAGATATAAATAAGAGTACAGTATATAGAAGAATAATGAAAGACATCGTCCTCGATCAAAATGTATATTTTGTTACTAAAAATAATCGGTACCTGAGGTCTGATATTTTCGCAACGGCATGGTGAACACTTTTTTATACAGATGCTGAGATAGATTTATTATATCTTTTTATAAAACTAAAACTGTTTCAATGGCTATGGTTATCAGGGTTTTAATGCTTAGACTTAAATTTAAACCAAACTTCTGCTTTTTACCCCCTTGTTTTAACTACGGTACATATCGTTTTTGAAAAAAACATGTCTTTTGATGTCTATGAAAGGCCGATCATGTCAAAAACCCGATAAAGTAAAGCGATAAAATCACATTTAACGCGATAAATACAGTTTTAATGCGTTAAAACAAGATTTTAACGCGTTAAGAAATCAATATATTTAACGCGTTAAACTTTGCAATTATCAAGTTTGGGATTTAACCCGTAGGTGAAAAAAGACGTTTATCGCGTTAAAATACCCGTTGCACTGGCCACATGTGTCATAATGAATCACATTAACGCGTTAAATGCAACACAATTACGTTGCTACGATACATTACTTTAACGCGTTAAAACCTCATTTAACGCGTTAAAATATCATTTAACGCGTTAAAACATCATTTAACGCGTTAAAACATCGTTTAACGCGATAAAACATCCTTAAACGCGTTAAAACATCGTTGGATGGAGTTATGGAATAATGTTGCTAACGAATACAATGATCTAATATCCTATTTGTAACAGTTATCTTGAACAACATACTATCAAAAACAAGAGCTGAAAATGAAAAAAAAACCACAAACACAAGAAGATGACACCAATGAAGACGATAACATTTTAGCACACTCGGGAATGAATTACAGCCTTCAACGTGTAGCCTTGGTTCACACCGAACAGCAAGGTATAAAGGGTCTTAAAAAAGACTAGTGTAAAACCATTCAAACCGGAAAGCCAACGGTCTAATCTATAAAAAGAAAATAAGAAGCACATCAACAAACGACAACCACGATACCAGGTACCTGACTTAGGACAGGTGCAAACAAATGCAATGGGTTAAAACGTTTTAATAGGCACCAACCTTTATCCAACTTGAAACAATAGTGTGATATCACAACGTAGAAAGACACACTTTAAAATATCAACTGAAATGGCTTTACTCAATTTGCAATCAAATGACATATTAAAATAACTAATGAAGATACACTGAACTTAAATTTGATCTATGACTCAATGTAAATACAAAATAAAACAATGGGGTTAGAGGCAAACAATATCAGAAAGACAATCATAACCTTAAACAAAATTAAAAAACCTACTTCATAAGTAGTAAAAATAAAGAATAACATCCTCTTTCCCCAATGGATATCAAATGGTCATCCTCTTACTTTTGGCACAGATTCATTACCTTATTGGGCATGGTTTACTAGATACTGGATGCCTGCTCTTAAAAGCCTTTTGTTTTAAATATGTTCACAATTCACACACGATTGCTAGCTGATAAATTCATAATGGATACCAGGTTTGAAATTTTGTATTTGCGCCAGACGAGCGTTTCGTCTACATAAGACTTATCAATGACGCTCGAATGAAAAACTAGAGGCTCTCAAGAGCCTGTATCGCTCACCTGACTCTACTTGGGTTTTTGAAAACGTATTAAAAAAAGATTTTTTGGTTTAATATTGCATTCTGTTCTGTGGTTTTCTTAAAGAAGACATTTGTATGTATTTCCCTTGGGTCCTATGTTAAAGTAAGTCCCTCGCTTGCGGCCATCTTGGATGATGGATCGGCTACAAAGAAACAACACTTGGTCAGCACATCATCAGGAACATTCATGCCATGTTTGGTTCTATTCCATTCCGTGGTTCTCCAGAAGAAGTACAAATGTAAAACGTTAACGACGACGACGACGGACGACAGACGACGGACGCCAAGTGATGAGAAAAGCTAACTTGGCCCTTCGCGCCAGGTTAGCTAAAAATTAAAAAAGGGCGGTTATCTGACTGACAGCCGAGTAACAATATCCGATTGTAATGTTTAACTGAGGTATGGTTGATAGATATAGTAAAGATATGTCATGTTTTCACCATCTGCAGCAAAAAAATTCACTTGTAGAGACTTATGTAAGTATACGCCACACTAACATAGTTTATGTTAAACCCTAATGTTAGATACAGACATCAAAAGATGCAAAAAGACCAAGTAAAGTATCTGAAAAACCTGACTTATAAACAAAATTTATTCAAGACGAAGCGTAAAGACAGGTTGACAAATTTAAATTTAGCTGGCCTTTTTAAAATTAACATAAGTAAGGTTGAATTAAATTAAACGTTGCTTTAAACACGTTACAGTAGCTTTTAACGCTGTAAAATTGCATTAAACGTGTTAAAGTTGCATTTAACGCGTTAAAGTTGCATTTAACGCGTTAAAGTTGCTTTTAACGCGTTAAAATTGCTTTTAAGGCGTTAAATGCAACTTTAACGCGTTAAAAGCAATTTTAACGCGTTAAAGTTGCATTTAACGCGTTAAAGTTGCATTTAACGCGATAAAGTTGAATTAAACGCGTTAAAGTTGCATTTAACGCGTTAAACGCGTTAAAGTTGCATTTAACGTGTTAAAGTTGCATTTAACGCGGTAAAGTTGCATTTAACGCGTTAAAGATAAAGTTGCATTTAACGCGTTAAAGTTGCATTTAACGCGTTAAAGTTGCATTAAACGTGTTAAAGTTGCATTTAACGCTGTAAAGTTGCATTAAACGCGTTAAAGTTTCATTTAACGCGTTAAAGTTTCATTTAACGCGTTAAAATTGCATTTAACGCGTTAAAATTGCATTTAACGCGTTAAAATTGCATTTAACGCTTTATAGTTGCATTTAACGCGTTCAAGTTATTTTTAACGCATTAAATTTGCATTTAACGCATTAAAGGTGCATTTAACGCGTTAAAGTTGCATTGAATGCGTTAAAGTTGCATTAAACGCGATAAACATGCTTGTCACGCGTGAAAGTTGCATTTTTCTTATCTTTTTACGCGGTAACCTTCTTTTAACGCGTTAAAACCTCTTTAAACACGTTAAACCTTCATTTAACGCGATAATTCTTATTTTAACGCGATAAGTAATTAATGACGATGATGACACATGTGGCCATTTCATTTAGTAAGTTTCGAGTAAAATCTGACGCCTTAAATTGTAGTTATTGCGAAAGAAGAAAGTATTTTCGGTATTTTTTTGTAGTTTTGTGCTTAACGCGTTAAATAATAAAATAACGCGTTAAAAATTATTTAAACGCGTTAAAACTGTAGTTATCGTGTTAAATGTGATTTTATCGCGTTAAATGTTAACGCGTTATTTTATCGGGTTTTCGACATGAACGGCCTTTCATAGATGTTTTACATGTTATAAATCTTCCGCATAAACTGTGATCCATTATTATCAGTCTCTCGAAATAGTATTCATATATTTTTGTTAAAATTGAAATATTCATATTTGTTTTGAGCTTTATTACAAACGTATATATTATCTGAATTGGCAAATTACTTATCTAAAATAAAAAAAAATCAATTTTCATAACTGAACAAAGGTGTTTCATGCCAATAAAATATAAATATATTTTTCCTGGGCGCTTTTTCTGTTCCCCGGGCGCTATATTTTCTTCTCCGGGCGCTTTTTCTTTTCCCCGGGCGCTTTTTCTTCACCCGGGCGCTCCCGGGCGCATTTTAGTAGGACCCGAAAAGGTACACAATTGCTTTTTCGGGTACGCTTTTTTTTTATTGTCTGTTTCGATCGTTTATATCATCATTGATGTCGTCAATATCCTCATTAACATGCACGTCTGTTTGTTCATGTTCATTGCCACTTGAACTTGTACTTTCCACAGAATCAGATTCTAGAACTTCAAGAACCATACACTTCTTTCCATGACTCAAAAAATTTGTAATGCTCTAAATGATATCTAATCTCTGTTGATATTCGCCACCAGTAGCTTCGGATACAAGACTAGCCATTTGCTGTAACAAACGATCTGACACTGCTTCAGCAACAACAAAAATTTCGTTATTAACTTCATTTAGTTTGAGAATATGTCTACACGGGAGAAGCATACTTTGATGAAACATACAAGAGCAACTTTTTGAATCGACTCTCACTTGGCCTTGACTTGTTGTAGCTGTCCATATAATTTCTCTATCATCACTCTCTTTCTGTTCCAGTTTTACTTCAGACCTGAGTGAAAACTGTTTCAGGATATATGCCCAAGCATATGGTGTCACCAACTCTTGATATTTATATTCAGGTGAATCATTGGAGAATGCTGAAACCGTCCTCTTTTGAAATATACCACTTGTCTTGAGGTCTTGTTCTGTTCGCAAAGAATTTAACAATGATATTGTTTGCCTTAAATTACTGGATAATAAAGGCTTTTTCCCCTGGAGAAGAATCCCAATTTGAAAAAAAAATGGCTTAAAATTATCCCCAAAAAGACAACTTTTTTCCCAAACAGTGCAGTCAAGTGGTAATTGTGCATGAATACAAATTGAAAAACACTCATTTAAACATTTTTCATGCCTAAAAATGACTATATGTACAGATTTGAGGGTCTATTTATGTATCATCACTTTTTTATTCTCTACTAATCACATCAATGAACAGTTTTATTCAGTGCCGGCTAAATAGCAAATTTGCTATTTTGCCGGTGCCGGTCAAATAGCAAATTTGCTATTTAGCCGGTGCCAGTCAAATAGCCACTGCCTTTCTATTAAGGCCTATGTGAATGCATGTTTGAGGGTGAGTTGCAAATTGGACATTGCGGGAAGGTTTTCTGTTCAGACCTTTGTGTATACATGTTTTGCCTCCATCTCCTTGAGGGCGTGTTGCAGATTGGGCATTGCAGGAATGTTTTCTATTCAGGCCTCTGTGTATGCATGTTTAACCTCCCTCTCATGGAGGAGGCATCGCACCTTGGGCTTTGCAATAATGTTTTCTGTTAAGACCTTTGTAAGGGAGGCAAAACAGGCACACACAAAAGTCTTAACAGAAAATCCCAGAAATGTCCAATCTGCGACACGCCCTCCACAAGAGGGAGGCAAAACATGCATATTCAATCCATCCATTCAAAGCCAATTCTGTGACGCACACTCCATGAGCGGGAGGCAAAACACACATACACAAAGGCCTTAACAGAAAACATTCATGCAATGTCCAATCTGTGATGTGCCCTCCACGTGAGGTGGGCAAAACACGCATACACAAAGGTCTTCACAGAAAACATTCATGCAAACCCCAATCTGTGTTACGCCCTCCATGAGAGGGAGGCAAAACATACATACACAAAGGCCTAAACAAAAAACATTAATGCAAAACCCAATCTGCGACACGCCCTTCATGAGAGGGAGGCAATAACACGCATACACAAATGCCTTAACAGAAAACATTTCTGCAATGTCCAATCTGTCACGCGCCCTGCACGAGAGGGAGGCAAAACATGCAAACACAAAGGCCTTAACAGAAAACATTAATGCAAAGCACTATGTTCGACGCGCACTCCATAAGAGGGAGGCAAAACATGCATACACAAAGGCCTTAATAGAAAACATTCCTGCAATGCCCAATCAGCGTAGCGCCCTCCATAAGAGGGAGGCAAAACACGCATTCACAAATGCATCAACAGAAAACATTCCTCCAATGTCCAATCTGTGACGTGCCCTCCACAAGAGGGAGTCAAAACATGCATACTCAATCTGTGACTTGCCCTCCATGAGAGGGAGGCAAAACACACATACACTAGATGGAAAGGGAAGAACACATGATATACACAAAGGGATCTTAAAGGAAAACATACCTGGGAAATCCATTCAGCTTCGTGCCCTAGATGGAAAGGGAGGAACACATGATATACACAAAGGGATCTTAACGGAAAACATACCTGGGAAATCCAATCAGCTTCGTGCCCTAGATGGAAAGGGAGGAACACATGATATACACAAAGGGATCTTAACGGAAAACATACCTGGGAAATCCATCAGCGACGCGCCCTAGATGGAAAGGGAGGAACACATGATATACACAAAGGGATCTTAAAGGAAAACATACCTGGGAAATCCAATCAGCTGCATGCCCTAGATGGAAAAGGAGGAACACATGATATACACAAAGGGATCTTAATGGAAAACATACCTGGGAAATCCAATCAGCGACGCGCCCTAGATGGAAAGGGAGGAACACATGATATACACAAAGGGATCTTAACGGAAAACATACCTGGGAAATCCAATCAGCTTCGCGCCCTAGATGGAAAGGGAGGAACACATGATATACACAAAGGGATCTTAACGGAAAACATACCTGGGAAATCCAATCAGCGACGTGCCCTACATGGAAAGGGAGGCAGTGTTCTCCCCAGGATTTTTGGATAGCACCAGGGTAACGCGTGTCGACATGATTTGTACAATATGTTGTGTCGCGTTGCATCGCTTATTTTTTCTTCTTGTTAGTTTTTGTGCCATTACCTTTTCGTCTTTTGTTTTGTTTACTGTGTTATGTAGACTTTGGGTAAAAAAAATACTGGTAAAAAAAAAGTAAATCAAACAGTTAGTATACTTTAATATCTTTTAAGAATAAATAAAAGAAAGCACTTTTAGTCTTTAAACTAGTCACTTTTTATACTTTGATCAAGCCAATTTTGTCCTGATACTTGCACATGTAGTTACACTACACATTCCCCACTTTTGTTAGATTACACCATAACAATTAACTTTAAACAAGATTAAATTTTAATGCAGAACCTTAAAATAAATTAAATACTATTTTCCATAGCTTTAGGCATGATTCTTTTAGACATCAATAAAATTATTATTAGAATCATTATTGTGTTATTTCATGATAGACATGAAAAGTATACTTATATTATCAATGCGGACACTCATGAAAAGTTATCATATTTAGCTGAGTTGCAATCATTGTAAAAAAAAAATTTTCTTTTAAAATTGAACTTTTTAAATTCTATTCAGCTATATAACCAATGGCAGTATTAAACAAGTTTGTATAAATATACAGCCCTAGCTCAGTAAGCAGACTAAGATATATATGGAAGTTTCTAAGAAATGGATATGCTACCTATTTAATACAGTATGTCTGTGCTTTAATTAAAGTATGATTGTCAAAAATAATTTGCAATATATTTTTGTTGGTATGTTCAAAGAAAGTTTTTATCCTTTAGGTAACATCCTTATATAATTTTGCATTCAATTTGTACTTTATTTCCATTTTAAATGATGGATAATATTTTAGAAGCACATTTTTGTAATAAGCTAAATCAGGGGAAGTAAGTCAAGTTTAAAATTTAAAATACGCAAATAATTTATGACCAAAGGCAGAAGTAATAGAGTTAATTAACAAATGTCTGCTTGTCCCTCAAAAGTCTCATAAGTCTGCGATCATTAAGTTATGATCTCTTAATCAATTAAACACAAGAATCATGTACATGGATTAAATCCAATCATCAAGGTTAACCTCAAAAGGTAAATCGATCACGTGGTGTAAACAATCTTTGTTGTCAGAACTGGATTGAACTGGTTTGAACTGGTCAATTTTCATCTGAAATTTAATATCCCACGGAAAGGTTTATGATTTTTTTTACCGAAGATTTTAGCACCACGGTGAAAAGTTATACATCGCGGCAAGAACGATACCACCACGGTAGAAAATTATACATCGCGGGCCCGCGGTCCTTTAAGGGCCTGGGGAGAACACTGGGGAGGAACACATGATATACACAAAGGGATCTTAAAGGAAAACATACCTGGGAAATCCAATCAGCTTCGTGCCCTAGATGGAAAGGGAGGAACACATGATATACACAAAGGGATCTTAACGGAAAACATACCTGGGAAATCCATCAGCGACGCGCCCTAGATGGAAAGGGAGGAACACATGATATACACAAAGGGATCTTAAACGAAAACATACCTGGGAAATCCAATCAGCTTCGTACCCTAGATGGAAAGGGAGGAACACATGATATACACAAAGGGATCTTAACGGAAAACATACCTGGGAAATCCAATCAGTGACGCGCCCTAGATGGAAAGGGAGGAACACATGATATACACAAAGGGATCTTAAAGGAAAACATACCTGGGAAATCCAATCAGCTTCGTGCCCTAGATGGAAAGGGAGGAACACATGATATACACAAAGGGATCTTAACAGAAAACATACCTGGGAAATCCAATCAGCTTCGTGCCCTAGATGGAAAGGGAGGAACACATGATATACACAAAGGGATCTTAATGGAAAACATACCTGGGAAATCCAATCAGCGACGCGCCCTAGATGGAAAGGGAGGAACACATGATATACACAAAGGGATCTTAAAGGAAAACATACCTCGGAAATCCAATCAGCTTCGTGCCCTAGATGGAAAGGGAGGAACACATGATATACACAAAGGGATCTTAACGGAAAACATACCTGGGAAATCCATCAGCGACGCGCCCTAGATGGAAAGGGAGGAACACATGATATACACAAAGGGATCTTAAAGGAAAACATACCTGGGAAATCCAATCAGCTTCGTACCCTAGATGGAAAGGGAGGAACACATGATATACACAAAGGGATCTTAACGGAAAACATACCTGGGAAATCCAATCAGTGACGCGCCCTAGATGGAAAGGGAGGAACACATGATATACACAAAGGGATCTTAAAGGAAAACATACCTGGGAAATCCAATCAGCTTCGTGCCCTAGATGGAAAGGGAGGAACACATGATATACACAAAGGGATCTTAACAGAAAACATACCTGGGAAATCCAATCAGCTTCGTGCCCTAGATGGAAAGGGAGGAACACATGATATACACAAAGGGATCTTAACGGAAAACATACCTGGGAAATCCAATCAGCGACGCGCCCTAGATGGAAAGGGAGGAACACATGATATACACAAAGGGATCTTAAAGGAAAACATACCTCGGAAATCCAATCAGCTTCGTGCCCTAGATGGAAAGGGAGGAACACATGAAATACACAAAGGGATCTTAATGGAAAACATACCTGGGAAATCCAATCAGCTTCGTGCCCTAGATGGAAAGGGAGGAACACATGATATACACAAAGGGATCTTAACGGAAAACATACCTGGGAGATCCAATCAGCTTCGTGCCCTAGATGGAAAAGGAGGAACACATGATATACTCAAAGGGATCTTAACGGAAAACATACCTGGGAAATCCAATCAGAAACGCGCCCTAGATGGAAAGGGAGGAACACTTGATATACACAAAGGGATCTTAACGGAAAACATACCTGGGAAATCCAATCAGCTTCGCGCCCTAGATGGAAAGGGAGGAACACATGATATACACAAAGGGATCTTAACGGAAAACATACCTGGGAAATCCATCAGCGACGCGCCCTAGATGGAAAGGGAGGAACACATGATATACACAAAGGGATCTTAAAGGAAAACATACCTGGGAAATCCAATCAGCTTCGTGCCCTAGATGGAAAGGGAGGAACACATGATATACACAAAGGGATCTTAACGGAAAACATACCTGGGAAATGCAATCAGCTTCGCGCCCTAGATGGAAAGGGAGGAACACATGATATACACAAAGGGATCTTAACGGAAAACATACCTGGGAAATCCAATCAGCGACGCGCCCTAGATGGAAAGGGTAGAACACATGATATACACAAAGGGATCTTAACGGAAAACATACCTGGGAAATCCAATCAGCGACGCGCCCTAAATGGAAAGGAAGGAACAAATGATATACACAAAGGGATCTTAACGAAAAACATACCTGGGAAATCCAATCAGCGACGCGCCCTAGATGGAAAGGGTAGAACACATGATATACACAAAGGGATCTTAACGGAAAACATACCTGGGAAATCCAATCAGCGACACGCCCTAAATGGAAAGGAAGGAACAAATGATATACACAAAGGGATCTTAACGAAAAACATACCTGGAAAATCCAATCAGCGACGCGCCCTAGATGGAAAGGGAGGAACACATGATATACACAAAGGGATCTTAACGGAAAACATACCTGGGAAATCCAATCAGCGATGCACCCTAGATGGAAAGGAAGGAACACATGATATACACAAAGGGATCTTGACGAAAAACATACCTGGGAAATCCAATCAGCGACGCGCCCTAGATGGAAAAGGAGGAACACATGATATACACAAAGGGATCTTAACGGAAAACATACCTGGGAAATCCAATCAGCTTCGTGCCCTAGATGGAAAGGGAGGAACACATGATATACACAAAGGGATCTTAACGGAAAACATACCTGGGAAATCCAATCAGCGACGCGCCCTAGATGGAAAGGGAGGAACACATGATATACACAAAGGGATCTTAACGGAAAACATACCTGGGAAATCCAATCAGCTTCGTGCCCTAGATGGAAAGGGAGGAACACATGATATACACAAAGGGATCTTAACGGAAAATATACCTGGGAAGTCCAATCAGCGACGCGCCCTAGATGGAAAGGGAGGAACACATGATATACACAAAGGGATCTTAAAGGAAAACATACCTGGGAAATCCAATCAGCTTTGTGCCCTAGATGGAAAGGGAGGAACACATGATATACACAAAGGGATCTTAACGGAAAACATACCTGGGAAATCCAATCAGCGACGCGCCCTAGATGTAAAGGGAGGAACACATGATTTACACAAAGGGATCTTAACGGAAAACATACCTGGGAAATCCAATCAGCGACGCGCCCTAGATGTAAAGGGAGGAACACATGATTTACACAAAGGGATCTTAACGGAAAACATACCTGGGAAATCCAATCAGCGACGCGCCCTAGATGGAAAGGGAGGAACACATGATATACACAAAGGGATCTTAACGGAAAACATACCTGGGAAATCCAATCAGCGACGCGCCCTAGATGGAAAGGGAGGAACACATGATATACACAAAGGGATCTTAAAGGAAAACATACCTGGGAAATCCATTCAGCTTCGTGCCCTAGATGGAAAGGGAGGAACACATGATATACACAAAGGGATCTTAACGGAAAACATACCTGGGAAATCAAATCAGCTTCGTGCCCTGGATGGAAAGGGAGGAACACATGATATACACAAAGGGATCTTAACGGAAAACATACCTGGGAAATCCATCAGCGACGCGCCCTAGATGGAAAGGGAGGAACACATGATATACACAAAGGGATCTTAAAGGAAAACATACCTGGGAAATCCAATCAGCTGCATGCCCTAGATGGAAAGGGAGGAACACATGATATACACAAAGGGATCTTAATGGAAAACATACCTGGGAAATCCAATCAGCGACGCGCCCTAGATGGAAAGGGAGGAACACATGATATACACAAAGGGATCTTAACGGAAAACATACCTGGGAAATCCAATCAGCGATGCGCCCTACATGGAAAGGGAGGAACACATGATATACACAAAGGGATCTTAAAGGAAAACGTACCTGGGAAATCCAATCAGCTTCGTGCCCTAGATGGAAAGGGAGGAACACATGATATACACAAAGGGATCTTAACGGAAAACATACCTGGGAAATCCATCAGCGACGCGCCCTAGATGGAAAGGGAGGAACACATGATATACACAAAGGGATCTTAAAGGAAAACATACCTGGGAAATCCAATCAGCTTCGTGCCCTAGATGGAAAGGGAGGAACACATGATATACACAAAGGGATCTTAACGGAAAACATACCTGGGAAATCCATCAGCGACGCGCCCTAGATGGAAAGGGAGGAACACATGATATACACAAAGGGATCTTAAAGGAAAACATACCTGGGAAATCCAATCAGCTTCGTGCCCTGGATGGAAAGGGAGGAACACATGATATACACAAAGGGATCCTAACGGAAAACATACCTGGGAAGTCCAATCAGGGACGCGCCCTAGATGGAAAGGAAGGAACACATGATATACACAAAGGGATCTTAACGAAAAACATACCTGGGAAATCCAATCAGCGACGCGCCCTAGATGGAAAGGGAGGAACACATGATATACACAAAGGGATCTTAACGGCAAACATACCTGGGAAGTCCAATCAGTGACACGCCCTAGACAGAAAGGGAGGAACACTTGATATACACAAAGGGCCTTAATAGAAAACATACCTGTAAATATATGGTCTATCATTGTTGAAGGTCTAGAGAAGTTACACTGTCTGGCTTTCCTAAATGCATCTGA
This sequence comes from Mytilus galloprovincialis, assembly GCF_965363235.1. NCBI lineage: Eukaryota > Metazoa > Mollusca > Bivalvia > Mytilida > Mytilidae > Mytilus > Mytilus galloprovincialis. Next base: position 71,281,832 of record NC_134845.1, on the reverse strand, counting down.
ATACCAATTTAGATAACTAAGTCAGTCTGTAGTGCTGCAAGAAGTGAGAAATGTTTAATATTAAAAAATTAGGTAAATGATTATTTTTTTTCAATAGGTTGTTCTTAACTAGTACTTAAACAAGTAACATTTGTTGTGGAACTGTTAAAAAGTTAACATTAAACACAAATGTAGCATCATAAGGGGGAGGAAAGGCAATCCCCCTCCCCCACTTCTGCTTTTGAAAAACTTTTTAACTTAAAGACAGATTTACAGATATTTGGAAGATGTATTACATATAAACCATTGTGAAGAACAGAAAAAAGACAGCATTTAGTTTCACATCGAACTATAAGTTACTTTAATTCTGCTTATTGTCCATGTAAAGGTCAAACTAATTTTTGAGTCAAATTCTAACCTTTTGGTCACATGATCATATAAGTAATTAATCTGTTCACACACATCTACTCGCTTCACACTAGCGCTGTGTACAAAATAATTTAATCTGACATTTCACCAAATTATGTAACAGAATTTGCTTCAGATATTAAAGCATTCGGCAAAAGGGAAAAGTTTTAATCTATGAACAGTAAAACCTACAATCATACAAATGTACTCTTTTGTAATTAAAGTGATATAGTTCCATCTTTTGTTCATATGTCTGAACAAGATAAGTTTAGTTTCATTTTAAAAAGTAATGATGTGGACATTAGTACTGTATGTATAGCTGGAATAAGCGATATGTATGATTTGAACATTCATTTAAAGCAAACATAATGTTGCTAAGAGCTTTTATAGTATTAAAGCATATTGTAATAGCTTGAATTAATAATATATTATGAATAACACCTCCACGCAATGTAGATATAAAATATGTATCTCTTATCATTGAGAAAATATGTTTTTTTGTGTTTGTTTGTTTATTTTTGTATTTGTATTTTGCAAATGTCAGCTAGTATAATTTCTGTATAGGAATTTACACCAATAAATTAATTTGATTTGATTTGATTTACAATCATGAGGCCATTAGAAGCTGCATCAGTAACTCTTGTAAACATAATGCGTATATAATATTGACCAATGCATTTAAGTAACCTAGGTCTTTGTAAGAATCATGCAGAGGATGATTCATGGCATGTTTTTGAAAATTGAAAAAGGGAAAGTTAAAGTACCTTAAATATAGAGTTAATCAATTAAAAACTTCACTATTCAAAAATGTCCAAAAAAATGACACTTTATAACATTTGTTTCCATATAGCAGCTATTCAATGAAACACGCTAAAATTTTATATTCAAAAATTCTATAATTGGCAAGGGATCATCCCGGATGTCAAAAACATTTTTGCATAGCTCTGACCTTACTTATAATCAAATACCAATCCTACCAATGCAGCCACTGAAAAAATGAATTCTTTGTAAACACTTTCCAGATTACAGTGGTGAAAAGATATGGCAAGAAAGTGAAAAAATATTACTTTAAAAATTACCAGATAAATAAATAAGTTTTTAATTTTATTACATGTATCGATGTTGGATAAAATAAGGACAAATCATTAAAGGAGGGTCTAATATCAAGGTTATATATGTTAAACCAGGAGCAGTTATTTTCCTTTTCTGCCAGTGCACTTATGTCTGATACTATTTCCAAGGATTATAGTAAACGGTAGTGTCAATGAAACTTTGTTAGGTGCTTGGGCCTTCTATAAACAAGATGCTTTCCAAATCTATTTGTTGGTTATCAGTACCGTACATTAGAGGAAGGATTCCTTTGTACAGTTCTTAAATGTAAAGAAATTTAATTTTTACAGACCTGTCTCTATCATGTCTACATTTCATTCAGAATCATCATACATTGGTTAAGGGAGCTACCATTTGATTTTTATGGGGGGGCTAGGATGAAAAATTTTGTCCTGCATTTTTTTTTAGCTGTAATCTCTGTCCTGCCTTTTTATTTTTCACTCTGTTCCGTCCTGCCTTTTTTTTTTTAGTTTATCCTGACTTTTTTTTACCTAAATTGTCGTCCTGACTTTTTTTTTTTTTGCAAGTGTCTCATCCTGCCTTTTTTTTTTACTCAAAACTCCTGTCCTGCCTATTTTTTTCAAATTTCATCCTAGCCCCCCCCCCCCCCCCCCCCCCCCCCCATAAAAATCAAATGGTAGCTCCCTAAGGCTGCTATATATTATTCCTTGTTTTAAGCATCAAACTATTAAAATTTAAATCCCAGATTTCTGGTCACAGCCCCTGCAGATTTTCTTTTCTCTCAGTAAAGTTACTAATATGACCCGTTTCCTTCGATTTCCTTACTTTAAGAAACATCAGTATTGCTTGAACCTGGAAGCAATTTTTGTGCAAAAACAAGCTGAGATTGCTGTTCGGTGAGCCAAGGCTCAATATTGAAGGCCGTAAACAAATCTTACAAGACCAATTTGTACAAAAATGCCACAGTATGGCTGAAAGTGCCTCAAGAGGGGAACTTTATTTATCATTTAAAAGGGATTTCTGTCTTGAAGGCTACTTGATGAAACTAAATAAACAACGCAGAGTACAACTGAGTAAACTGCGATGTTCAAATTTAAAATTTCCTATAGAAGCCGGTAGATGGTTAAATCATACCTGCCAACTTTTCAAAATGCCAGTGGGGGTTTTGTGTGCAAGATGGCTGTTATAGTCCTAAAAAACCTTTAAGGAGGCCTTCAAATACATTTTAATGTTGTTTTATGGCTTCTTCATACTTTAATAAACCTAAAGTCATTATAAAATTAATTGTTTAGTTTAAAATTATGGACACAATTGCTCTTTCAAAATTTCAATTTGGGAGCCTCCATGGGGGAAATCCCCCACAAATAGTGACAGTATGGTTAAATATACCTCGTGAGGACAGAATATGCACATTATGTGACATGGGGGTGATAGGAAATGAATTTCATTATCTGCTAGTATGTTGTAACCCTAATATTGAAAGAATTAGAAAAATACATATACCAAGATATTATTTTTTTAATCCAACAGAGGACAAGCTATTTGGTTTGCTATACTATTGTATTTAAATATAAAAGTGCTCAATAATGTCGGATTATTTTTGCAAAAAAATCATGAAGTATTTTTGATAAAAGAAACTGTTTAGTACTTACCTAATTCAAATTGTGTGTTATAATCCAATTAATCATAAGATATCTATATGTATGCCATGATATGTGTCTTTGTTTGGATCGTTTAATCACGTGTCAAACAACCCGTATGTTACGGTGTGTTTGATGACTTATATTAAATTGACCTGTATATATATGTTTATTTCAATTTTGTTCTGTTATTATACAACTTCTGTCAAGCTGTATATTATGTATATCTGCCTCTTGTAACAGTGTAAACTGTCAGAGTGTACAATAAAATCTTGAAATCTTTGACCTATAATTCTTAACATTAAATACATCGAGACCGCGGATTTTTTTCTCAATAAAGTCAGTGGCTAAAAATGACCCGTTTTCCTTCGATTTCCTTACTTTAAGAAACATGAGTGTTGCTGGATCCTGGAAGCAATTTTTATGCAAACAATTATTATCTGTATTTAAAGATATTTTTGTTAGAAATCAAACTGGTATATAAGTTAAAAAAAAAAAACATATAAAGCAAGATATCATCATATTGTGTATATTGTATTGTATTGTTTGTATATGCCTTCAACCCCCAGGGGTATAAATGTGCATTTCATTAATAAATAAATAAATAAATAAATTAACATGGCATAGAACGCAAGATATTATTTTTATCGAGGACCTTGAATTTCAATATTGTTGAAAGCTGAACAGACATGTATATAACATGTGAAGCTAGTTTTAGATCCTCCTCATGTTTGTTTTTTTTTTTTTATTATATGATTACTTACTCGTTTTTATAACTGATTAAATAACTAGTCAGGCGCGTAGCTACGTTTACGTCAAAACGCCCGGGCGTACACTTGAATTTTGATAAAAAAAAAATAATATTTTAATCTAAAGAAAATAAGAAGAACTTGTTAGAAGCATATCAGCTTTATAATTCTTTCTACAATGGCTTGTAATTGCGGATCAAATGGACGAAATTTACTTTTCAGCCAAATGGTATAATATTATATATTTGTTAATTTTTTGTCAAGTCTGAATCTACTGTGAGTTTTATACTCAGTCGCTTCCCTTTTGTTTAAAGCAATTCAGTATCGCTGAGTTTCGTTTTGAGTTTTACCGAGCCTGTGACATATCTATAACGCCAAAGCGAGACATATTAAGCGATCGTAAATTTCGTCGGCGGCGTCAATATTTAGGTTCAGTATGTTGTTTAACTTTGTTTTTACACAACAGTTACTTTGCCAAACATTTGTGAAATTTTACGGAAGAAGAACAGAACCCGTTTATTGTCAAAAGAGAAAACTGACTGAGAGCATAATATTGAAGTTAGTTTTCCCGTGTTTTAATGCGACTGTCGCACAAGTGAGAGGTTTAGCGCGATAAAACTAGGTTCAATCCACCATTTTCTACATTTGAAAATGCCTGTAACAAATCAGGAATATGACAGTTGTTGCCCATTCGTTTCGTGTGTTTTATCATTTGATTTTGCCATTTGATTTTACTATTTACGGATAAATTTAACAGGTACGTAAAGTTATAGTCTGGGGTAAACATTTGTTACACAACAATCACTTTGTCAAAACTTCATCGAGTTAAATGAAACTTAAGCAGAATCCGAGCATTTTTTACAATTTTTGTCTGAAGCAAAGTTTTGAAAGTAAATTCGTTTATTCATTTTCAGTATTATGCTGATAGACTGTATGGCTTTAAAAAAAAATTATAAATGCATCAACCTTCATGGATTGTCATAAAACTTGGGCCGAAACTAATATTCCAGATAAAAAAAAACATCTAAAGAAAATGTTTGATTTTTTTTAAATCCTGCAATGGACTGATAAATGGATTCACTTTTTACGGGGAAAATCCCAGACAAAAACCAGGGTTCCAGAACCCTTTGCGATATCTAATATTGCACTGAACATATCTAAAGATTAATTACCGGTATTACATGTTCATTTACGAAATTTCGACATAAAAGGGTGTTTTTCTTGGTTGAGTGCTTTACCCCCATGGCTCTTTTTAAACATATTTTAAAGTTACTGGTTTTGACATTTTCTCTGTATCCAATGTTCAATATATTTAAAATGAATAATTCAACATAACTGATAAACCATTTAGATTCTATAGTATGTTGCTACTGGTGAATTTATTGACTGGAATGGTATCCATTCTCGATAACTCGTTAGCTTATGTCACAAGAAATTGTTTGACATGGACCCCACACCAAGGTTCGGGCGTACACGTAAAAATGACCTAGCTACGCCACTGCTAGTGATTATTTGATTACCAAACCAAATATCTCATGATTATTTGATAATTTAGGACTGTCTTTTTAATATTTGAATATCTTGTTAATTTTTTTTAATGATTATGTGATTATATTTTCAAAAACTTTGTAATAACTTGTTTACTTGGACACCCCCAGTGTGACCTACCGAATTAGACTATTTACCGGATTTGTTATCACATAAGCAACATGACGGGTGCCACATGTGGAGCAGGATCTGCTTACCCGCGGCTGGAGCACCTGAGATCACCCCTTATTTTTGGTGGGTGTTGCTTAACGGCGGAAACAGAATACGGAACGGAAACGGAAAACGGAAACAGCGAGAATCAAATCGTTTCTGTTAAGTTATTTTATCTACATAGGCATGCTTTATATAGTGTAACACATGTTCACAAGGGATAGAAACCGACGAATTATACATTTAAAATAAAAGATTTTAAAGCATAAAGTATTGAAGTAATTAGCAGGAGATAACGAACGAGTCTTGTTTTTGAAATATTTGATAAGATCATGCGTGAATAATGATATGATAGTTGCTAATTCATTTTACATTTTTTAGACATTCTATGGCTTTTTCTTCTGGCCCTCATACTTTCGATGTCTTGAGTCCATATCCTAATTGTTTTCTCGCCCCTGCTTAAGTTATTATACAAAAAAGAAGATGTGGTATTATTGCCAATGAGACAACTCTTCACAAGAAACCAAATAACACAAAAGCTAATAACTATAGGTCACCGTACGGCCTTCAACAATTAGCATAGTCAGCTATAAAAGGCCCAAAATGGCAATTCAAAACAATTCAAACGAGAAAACTAGTAACGACCTAATTTATGTGCAAAAAATGAACGATAAACAAGTATGTTACACATAAACAAACGAAAACGACTGAATTATAGGCTCCTGACTTGGGACAGACACATATATACAGAATGTGGCGGGGTAAACATGTTAGCGGGATACCAACCCTCCCCAAACCGGCAAACCTAGGACAGTGGTGTAACAGTACAACATAAGAACGAACTATAAAAATCAGTTGAAAAAGGCTTAACTCATCAGATGGATAAAAATACAAATACAACGCAGAGTGGACGTGGACGTGGCAGGGTACAAAAAAAGACATTAAGTTTAGATCTGAGAAACTCGCTGTAGCTGCTAGCTAGTTTAAAGCCACTTACAACTAATACAAAAAAAAATCATGCATCTAAGAATGAATGTCTTTCCCTTTTGGATATAACGGTTTATTTAGTGGTACATATTTAGCTGTAACATTTATAGTGATTTGTTCATGCAATGTTTGCTGCTGGTAGACCTGCTTCGGTCTTCAGTGGTGGTGGTTTACTTTGAGGGTAATCAGAGGCGGATTTAGAGGGGGGCCCAGGGGGCCCGGGCCCCCCCTTTTTGGGAAAAAATTTGGTTGCTTATATAGGGAATCATTGAAGCGTGACTGGAGCGGGCCCCCTCTTAGGTCATTCAGTGGGCCCCCACTTATGAAAAATTCTGGATCCGCCACTGGTAATTTTTTTATCTGACCTGACCATGCCAAGCACGGTGAGCTTTTGTCGTCACTTGGCGTCCGTCGTCCGTTTTCGTCTTTGTTGACTTGTTCAAAAATCTTCTCTGAAAATACTGGGCCAAATGTTACCGAACACATGTCCTTTGTGAGGACGTCCGACAGTTTTGGTTAAACTTGGCAACAATTATCATATGAGTTTAAAAGTGCGCTGCATAGCCCTGTCTGCCAACCAAGATAGCCGACATGGCTAAACTTAAACATAGGTATACAATGCAAGTGCTGTCTATTGAAATCCGATATGAATAGCGAAAACCTGATGTGAAAAACATGTTTAGAATGTTGAGCTCTACCTAATCATAATGTTAACTTATCGCCCTTATATGACGATTTTTACCAATTACGATGTTTGCCTACAATATTGAAATATATAATAAATAGATAGAAACTTTTAATAGCAAAAATTACCAGCAAGATAAGATGAATTGTCCGGCGAAATCGTAAGTCGACTCGTTATTAGAGTTTTCGCTCTTAATCATTTTCAGACTCTTTAGTGATTTTGCTAATTGACTTGAAAACTATAAGCGAAAGCTACAAACTTTTAAAACAAAAATGATCAGCAAGACAAGATCTACAAACAAGTCAAAACTTCCGTTGTAGTAAGTGGACTTTTTAAAGTAACAATTGCCCTTAAATGACGATTTTTTTTTTATCCTCCCTTGTATTTTGGGTAAAAACTAAACAAGTTAGAGCACTATTCAAGTCTATAATTTTGGAGAGTTCCCATTGTTTAAGAAGCATATTATTAGTTACATAGTGTGTTAGTGACAATATGATATATACAGGGTCAGTAAATTCCATATGGGGTGAGAGCGGATCATCATCATCATTAGGTCACTAGCACATTATATAACGAATTTATCTTACCGACTATCTTTATTTGTTGAATTTAGACTATAAAGTTGTCTTATTTGCTATCAAACCATATCTTCTTATTTCTGTATTCAAGTGTTCAAGTGTTCAATTTTAAGAACCTTCTTCAATTGGTCTGCACTAAAAAAAAAACTAATGTAAACGATAAATATCTATTATCAACAACCGTGATACAGAACTTTTAATACTTTTAAATAATCAAACAGTGCCTAAGTCGTAAATCCACTACTCACCGTGTATTGAAATAAGCCCAGCCTCCCATCAACCTAAAATGGAATATACACGGTCTCCACGAGGTCGCTTTTAACCAATCATATTTCTAGAAATGTATAGGAGGTAAGATAAAAGATAAGATAAGATAAGAATTTTATTAATCTAATCAAGAACCCATAAAGGGCATCATTTTACAACACAATATGATTGAATTTGGAAAAAGCAAAACAGAAAACTAATACCATACTATAACGACCCTCTATAACGTTATGGACAGGATCAGAGCCTAACACAACATGTGTCTTATATAACTGTTGTATTAAATCTTATAACAATAAAATATTATTTCATATATTTTGTTAACATCTGGATCTTATTTCTAACCCTTTAATAATGTTATTTCCTCCTTTACTAAGTCAGTCTTGAGGTTGAAATAATTTTCTAATTTACTATTACCTTGTGATAAGGTTTCAGATCTTTTGACCAACCAAAATGTTTTAAAACTGTTACAAAGTTTACATTTTACAAATTTAATTAATCAAGTTAATGAGCTTTGTATCGAAATTTTGTATATCAAGTGATTGAAGTACATATCTCATAGATGAATACCAACAATTAATGTTTCCTGCATCTAAAATTTTATTACAAACATTATCATAAGCATCATAAAGTAACCCTTCGTCCAATTTGTTAAGCCTGTGTACATATTTTACCATAGATATAATGACAGAAAAATATAAAGGAAATCTTGCAACCTATATAGACCTATATGAATGACACGTGCTCGTTATAGCCTCTCTGTGGTGGATCCAGAACTTTCTGTAAAACAGCCCGCTGACTGGCCTAAGGGGGGCCTCTCCAGTCACGCTTCAGTGATTCACTAATCAACCAAATCCCCCCAGCCCCCTGTATCCGCCTTTGCCTCTTGCCAATTTTTTTCCTTTTAGCTCTTATGTATTTCCAAAAGTGTTTGCTTTTTTTCTTTGATATCTATAGCTCCATATTGGCCGGCAACATAACTGTTGTGTGATTTCGTTAGTACAGTCATTATAGATTTTCGTAGTTCTTTCCATTTCAACCCTAGGCTTAAATTCCGTCCATATACATATTTTCCGCCGTTTAGCAACACCCGTTATAAATCAAATATGAGAATTGAGTCAAATCGGTGAACATGTATTTGACAGCCAATGCCCCTTTGAAGGGGCACTAGCTACGAGATATATATAAAATATTTTAAATATGATTTTTTTTAATCATGCATTTATGAAAGTGAAATAGTGAAAAACCAATTCGCTTTTAGCAGTCAGTATGGTTAAATTTGGTCAAAATAAGCTAAGAAGCAAAGATAATAAATTTTTCACTTGCAATTCGAATAATTCGACGTCATTGAAACCGTATTATGTGACATTATACGTGTTCAATTATTAAAAGGAAAAGAATGTCAACATCGAAAGTGAAACAAAGATAAATCATTTGACCTTGAGCACTTGAATATGACGGAAAATACCAAGACAAATATTTCGTATAATCCTTGGAATCACAGAGAGATTGACATGAGACATCAAATATTGTACATGTATGCAGAGACATATAATACATAATGTATTATATGTCTCTGATGTATGTATATTTTGGCTTTAATATTGATTCATGTACAAGGTTTTTGTATCGGAAATAAACAAATTTATTCTAAAACCAGTTGTTGGCATGCTTCTCATATATTTTATGATGGTATAATACTAAACCACTTAGGGGAGGGATTGCACTTGATATTCATATGATGAAGACATAATCTTTCCATCAGTTTTAATTGAGGTCTGGAGCTGGCATTCCAGTAACTGCTTAATTTATGTATCATTGAGACATGTCATTTTGTTTAGTTTCTTTTGTAACTTATTCTGACATCGGACTCAGCATTCTTTATAACTGAGTTTTACTGTGCGTATTGTTGTGTGCTTGTTTTTTTTCTACATTGGCTAGATGTATAGGGGAGGGTTGAGATCTCAAAAAAACATTTTTATGCCTGTTCCAAGTCAGAAGCCTCTGGCCTTTGTTTGTCTTGTATGATTTTTAATTTTAGTTTCTTGTGTATATTTCAGAGTTTAGTATGACGTCCATTATCACTGAACTTAAGTATACATATAAAAAGAAGATGTGGTATGATTGCCAATGAGACAACTATCCACAAAAGACCAAAATGACACAGACATTAACTGTTTGTAGGGACCAGCTAAAACAGGCCTCCGGGTGTAGGGGTTTCTCGATGCAATGAAGACCTATAGGTGGCCTTCGGCTGTTGTGTGCTCGTTGGTCGGGTTGTTGTCTCTTTGACACATTCCCCTTTTCAATTCTCAATTTTATATATATGCCTCTGGGTTGACTTCATTCTGACCATACAATTTATTCAATCTTGTTTTCCTACTCATTTGCTTTTTAAAGTTTCTAAAATAAATTTTAAGATATGTTATAAACTTAAAAACTTGCTACAAATAAAATGTGTGCGTATTCAATAAAAAAGATGTTAAACTTAGAGATGTACTTAGGTGAGGTTTTGGAATTTATGACAAATGTTCGGACTCCTTGGTGTTTTTCCATACAATACAATGTAAAATATTTTGCCCCATAACACCCATTTATTTTTTCACATAAGACTAAACAGCTCATGAAAGGTCATTTACCAAAATTTTAGAAGATTCTTAATTTTCTTTCTTTTGTTTTGAGACCCAATAATACCAATGCAAATATAAGGTAAAAGTCAGAGTCAGCCTTTTCCCGCCATATTTTAATTCTCAAATATCTCGAAAAGGAGGTCCATGACCTATCAATATTTTTAGCTTATGTTTATCCTTAATTGATGCTCTACCAGCTTATAGTATCAATTTTAACTTCTTAATTCATTAATTTTCACCTAACCTCACCTAAGTACATCCTTAACTCCAAAACATATAAATGAGCCAAACTAAAATAAAATCATACAAGACTAACAAAGGACAGAGGCTTGTGACAGGTGTAAACATGCGGCGGAGTTAAACTTGTTTTGTGAGATCATCTCAACCCTCCCCTATACCTCTAGCCAATGAAGCATAAAAAACACACAAGTCGGTGTTCAATGTCAGAAAAGGTAACAAATGAAACTTAAGCAAAATGACAATGATACAGAAATTAACAAGGGACTATTAGGAGTAACTGACATGCCAGCTTTAGGTCTCAATCAAACTGATTGAAAGATTGTCTCCATCGCTTGAAAACCAAGCACAATCCCTCTTGTTACAATTTGCATTTGGGGTTTAGCCTTTTTAACTGATTTTTATAGTTTGCTCTTATGTGGCATGTACTGTTAATACACCAATGTCCAGGTTAAGGGGATGGTTGAAAGCTCGCAAAGATGTTTAAACCCCACCACATCCTTTTGTGTTTATCCCAAGTCAGTAGCCTATATTTACATATTGTTGTTGTTGGTTCATGTATGTAATATATGTTTTTCGAAATGTTAATGGTTTTATTATAAATAAACATGTGTCTGTTCTATATAATTAATTTTTCAAAGGACATTTTTTTTTTAAAAGGACACTGATTTTCAAATTGTACTAGTCAATGTAACCAATGATGTAAACTTATAAGTTTTATAAAAATCTGGCAAGGACTGTAAAAGCGAGATCACTAACAATAAAAGACCAACGGATATACTGATGTAAGGACATTAGGTAATTCTATGTCCCCCACCACATTCAATAATCATTATTGTCATGGCCAATAAGTAGAACTTTAACCTGATTTTAAACAGAATGGAAAACATAATGCTTTTCATATGTTCTAAGGTTAGCATAAATTAAATTCTGAAAAATATTTCTTATAAATTTATTGTTCAATATCTGTACATAACAAAACAATCGTCATGGGAACAGATCAAAACATATACACTAAGAAACAGACATCTAATCTTTATGTAAACAGAAATAGTTTCACAGATAAATATTTATAACTACCATTAAATAAATAATACCAAGGCATCATTAATTTGATTTTATATTTTTTGGAGTTTAGACAGCTTTAAAACAAATTTAGAAATTATTTTTGTAGTAAGTACAAATCAAGCAAGGTATTTTGTTACTATTGTTAATTCCTTTCTTTGTTTTTGCATGATTAAAAATTAAATGTGTTAGTAAGGCATTTTTGACATACTTGCCAGATTAAGTGTGATAAAAATGTCAACGATTGAAAAAGATTTGTTTCACTATGCTTGTACATGTAACCAGATTGACAGTCATGCTTGGTTTCACTATGCTTGTACATGTAGCCAGCTTGACAGTCATGCTTGGTTTCACTATGCTTGTACATGTAACCAGCTTGACAGTCATGCTTGGAGAAACAATTATTCAACAGTTGCACCATTAGCATCTCTCTTATTTCAACTAATGTAAATTCAGAAATTATTGTGTGCATTTATTATAGCGATTTTGTTATTTTAGACCAAAATGCATTTTTTGTTTTTGCGTCAATGCCAAAATCGTGTTTCATTCTTATAAAAAATTTCGAAATGTGGGTTTAAATTATTGGGATTATAACCCTGTTGCATTTTCGCAATAATATCTGAATTTAAAGTATCAAAGATCTTTAACTCAAGAACACCAAATCTTTAAAAATATTAACAAATTTTACAAGAGGTATCTTTTACTGGTTGTAATGTGACTAAAATTAAATTGGGTTGCCAGAAAGAAATCTCAAGAGATATTAAAATTTTTTATTTTAACAAATAAATTCTTTCAACTTTTAACATCTTTCTAAAAATATTTATGGACACAATTCATACTGTGATTTTTTTTATCAATTAAAGTCCATTAACTTTAGCATGTTTATAACAGAGAAGGAGTACAAAGAATCATTTTTGAAACCAGAATTTATCTATTCAAAACTTTAGTAAGGCCTTGTGGTCAGAAAACTTTTTTTCTGTACTCACACTCAAATTAAACCAATCAAAATGCTGGATTTGGTATTTTGAGCACAATTTTGTTTTTTTCAAGTACTGTGTAGAGTTTTATGGCCTAGAGCCAAGACTAAACAAGTTACTTTATCTTTATAAATCTGACCACAAGTTTTTAATCCCAACACATTTACATACCAAATAACAATATTGAAAAATATAATGAACAATAAAGAAAAATGTACAGATAGTAAGAACAAAATGTGAACACAATATCAAATATTGCATCTAGATAGATAATAAATAAATAATATATATATAAACTTCATTAGATGAAATCCCTCTTTAAGATGTTTTGAAAAACCAAGGACTGTCTCAAAGTGTCATAGTATCTTTAATTGGCTGTAAAGATTTAGAGTTAAATCATAATGTGACAATTTATTTGTTAAGTTGATGAATAGAGATTTGACCAAAAAGTAAAAATAACTAACCCTATAAAGTGTTACAGTTATGTACTTTGAGATGGTCCCTGACCAAGACTAAAGAGAAAATACTTGAATCCCAAGAGGAAACTCAGTGGTATGTTATACTTACTTCCCACGACTTCAAATGTACAAGATACGCAGAAAAACACAATGATAAACATATAACAATTACATAATTACCCAAAATAGGGAAAAATTACTGACCACTCATAATTTAATATCTAGAAAAATAAACATACTGACAAAACACACACACACATCGAAAGTTACACAGGCATTCCAATTTCTATGAGCACTACAAAACATTCACACAGATCTCTAAAAATATTTATCATTCTTACATCTGTATCAGGCATACAGAGATAACATGGTGTAACCATTTAAAGTGAGTACAAATAAATTATGTAATGTCTGAAAGTGTAAGCATATAGTTTTCATCAAAACAAAAGAAGAAAGATACCCTACAGAACAATGCTTGTACAGTATTTCACATAAGTAATTGTTTGTTCACATTTATTTGGATGATCACAGGTGAAAGTGATGACAGAGAACAAGTTCCATCTATACAACAGAATACACAATTTCATTCCCTTGTGTCAAATGTTTAACAAGTGGCAATGACAAACACAAGTCAATTGATACAATTGATCTCTGCCAATGAAAGCCTCTTTTGGAACCTAAGCTGATATTTATTATATACATCTACATTTATTTTATGATTGATCAAAGGTACAATATCAGGATATCTTAAACTAACATAATCATTTCTTTTGATCTGGTCTGTTTCTCAACTTTAAAGAATTATGTGTCATTTTACTATGTATTGAAATAGAACTTTTGTTTCCACCCTCATTTAATGGACAAATTAATCTGGTGGTATTTTAATGAGAACTAACTTTTCATAGATTGAGGAAATTGTCGCAGTCTGGAAAGAAACTGCATACATCAAAGAGATTTACAAACCAAAATTCATTTAAAAATCATCTCACTCAAACACAAAATTGTTTTTAACTGCAAAGATTCATCTCCAGAAAAATCACACAAAACCAAGTATACAATACCTTTATATAGTCACACTTAACAATTGTACATTATACATTTTACAATTAAACTTGTAAGTTGATAGGTAAATTGTACCTTGTGGCAAAATGCCAAAGATGGAATATTATAATATCTAACAGCTGTTTTGCTGGTTATTTTAACAGTGGTGTAATTTTATCATGGTGCTCAAATAAAGTGTTAAAACAAATGATCACATACAGGTTTCTCTTGGTATTTTAATGGACCAAAATTTAATATAGACCATTGCAAAAACACAATATTTGTTTGTTTTAATCTCTGTAAAATTGTTGAGTCTCATCAATTTTTTCAACATTTTTCCTGATGTTAAATATGTGGGTTTTTGATTGAAAGCTTGTAATACATGCTTCATAGCTTAAGATAAGATTTACTTCCCCTGAAAAAAAAATTAAAAAAATTATTGTTCAATTTTGTGAAAAATATATATTTATCTTACTATCAACAGAACAAAAGAGTCCATGTCCCAATGTATTATGTATTGTCTTTAAGATGATCTGTTGTGGAAAAAGGAAAACAATTTCATCAATTTTAGATCCATGCATATGCCGATTTCTATTTTCTGCTAATTGATTTTTAAATTTATTTTTTTTAAGATGTTTCCACAATTACAACATTTTCATTCAACTTTAACAAGATAATCTATACTAATGCTAAGAAAGTCAACAAAGTATTATCAATAGACAAATTCATACTACACTGTATAATGGAAACAATAAATTATACAGGAATATTGATTAACAATGAAAAGAGAGATTTAGCCACCAAAATCAAAAGAACTTGGGTTTTCTTCAGAATTAAAATATATTCCACTTCTTCACCAGTGACTGATGCTTTTCAAAAGTATACAGTAAATGATCCAAAGAAGTATGCAGGAACTGATTAATCATTTTTTTATTATTCATTTAAAGAATGATTTTTAGGAGAGTTAGCTAAAAACGTTTCATATTGTTAGAAAGCATGAATACAGATGACAAAAAAGTTTTTAAAAAATCCAATTATTTTTTTCCAGTTGAAGTTACTTTGGCCATATTTAAAGACATAAGTCCTTTTCTGTATTGACTAAGTGTTTACACTGTTAAAAAAACTTAACAATAATGTCCAAAAACAGATAACAACAAGATGACCAGATAACAATACTAAATTTGAAATATACAACAGTTCTTCTTTATTACAATTACTGTGACTTACAGCTATAGGATGCACCAAATTGATGAGTGTTCGCTTTATATTAAACATAAATACAAAATCTTCAATTGTATGCATGATTTGAAAAAAAAAGAAATATAAGTATGTCTGATATAAACTACAAGAGATTTAGAAAGTGAACGCATTAAGTGATATTTCTGCTTACACTTTATAACAGACTATTACCATATTTGATCGATGTAAGCTTTCTTTTCATAAGTTTTAAAGAATTAGAGTAATTTAAGATAAATATTTTTACATTTTTTTCTACAATTCCATTAAAAATCTGAAAAGGTTGCCAGCTTCATAAAATAAAAACGGTTTTAAAGATAAAGAGTTATAGCTGTAATAGTAAAGACAGAAAAACTAAAAGATCTTAAAGAAGAACTAAGTGACTGACTGACTGACTGTCGTTTATTAGAATATTTGGCATTTCATGCAGGTTACTGATATTAAACATTTTAATATATATAATGCAGTTTTAAAAAGATCACATTTATCATTAGTATGCCCTATTAGCTTAAGACTTTTCTTGATATGAAAACCTTACAATGCATGTTATATCTTATCATTCTCTATAACTATCATCTATTTGTGACCATATAAATAATAATCACTATATTATCTGAACAAAATGATCCTAGATTTACAGTATAATCTGATGAGGCAAGAACTACAAACAGCCAATAGAAATATTATCCTTACACTCAACATAATGCCTGTCCAACTGGAGCCCTGTTGTTAGTATCAGGAACAGATGTGCACTAACCAATAAGTTGTCTCCCTTGTTAATCTGATCTACAGATGACAAGAACATAAATAATCTCAATCAGTATAAACATTTCTTTTCATCCACATCAAAGTCGAGTACATGAAGTTTTGTTTCTTCAGTGCCATTTCTACTACCAACAGCACAGACAAGTTTAGTGTTACTACATCGAACTCTCCACACGACCCCTCCACTACCTCCACTGTCTAATGCCACAAGATTCCGGATGAAGTCACCAGTTTTTAAGTCCCATATTTTGACTGTTCCATCATCTGAGGATGTGATCACAAACTTTTTGTTGAACTGTAAACAGGTCACAGCACTAGAATGTTTATTGGGTCCTGAAATAAAAATACACAAGGTAAAAGTTTAAATACTAGAATGTTTATTGGGTCCTGAAATAAAAATACACATGGTAAAAGTTTAAATACTAGAATGCATTTTTAGTGAGTTTTGTCATAATTTAAATAAGAATAATCAAACTTCATGTTAATGTTTGTGAAATTCATAAGTGTCAGCTTTTATAGAAATCAGTAAGGTTATACTTTTGTTTCCAAGATTGTGAAATGTTTACTGAGAAGGCAAGCTTCCTGACAGGAAGACTAAATCTAAAAGTCAACCAATTTCTACCAGTTTCACCATTATATCACATTGTCCTGGAGAGAACTTATTTACATAATATGTGTTACCTTGTAAGGTTTGAAGACACTGGCCTGTAGTTATATCCCATACTTTGACAGTAGAATCTTACCTTGTAAGGTTTGAAGACACTGGCCTGTAGTTATATCCCATACTTTGACAGTAGAATCTGCATTACCAGAAACCAGGATATTGTCCTTCAGTTCCAGACCACTGGTCAAGGACTGATGACCAATTAATGTATGTAAACAGTTGCCAGCTTCTACATCCCAAACCCGGATAGATGTGTCCAGAGATCCACTCACAATGTGAATCCCATCAAACTGTAAACATCACATTTAAAATTAAAAATAGTTAACATGTTAATTCCAATTTTGACTTCTTATGTATATAAGGTAAATACTAAAATAAGTTTTCTGTATGTTTGCAAGGTTGAAAGATAGCTAAACATCTAGTGGCAAACATCATGAATATTCATGATGTTTTTATGAGATTTATTTCCAATCCTGATTTTTTTTATACATTAAGGTGGTACCTAACACTATAGGGAAATAACTCTGTAAAATCAGCTAAAGGGGATATTAAGCTTCTCAATGATCAAAATTAATGTGTGTGTCAAACTGCTATATAACCAGTGTAATTTTTCTGATAAAATGGTTGGTTCAAAATTTTTGAAATTTATTTATTTTGGTTAAAGGGTCAAAGTAAATACTTTGTCAAAATTTTATGAAAAGTAAACGAGCCAAATTAATTTAAGTGAAAGTGTTGGGTACCACCTTAAGTTGTTGAATCAAATATTTCAATTAGCTCCTGTTGACCTTATTTATACATGTAGTTACAGCTGTTTGGCGTAATTCATAGAGATGTGGGAATATGCAGAAAGAAGATATCAGTATGACCCTAGAACCCCTAATTCATTCCATTATTACAGTAAAATTCATACCTGTAGCGAGTAAACCCTATTTGTATGTCCCTGAAGTGTATGTAAACATGTTTCTGTTTCTGGATCCCAGACTTTCACCATGTAATCATAGGCTCCACTGACCACCCTCCGTCCATCATACTGAACACATCTCACTGCTGCCACATGTCCCATCAATACATGTAAACAAGCACCACTATCAATATCCCATACCCGTAATGTAGCATCTCGTGATCCACTCACCACCCTGAAAATAAAAGACAAAACAATATGACTGCCATCAGAAAAATTCAGGAATGGTTGAACGTAAAAAATATAAGCATTGAATTAACCTTATATTTGTAGTGTTTCTACTATAAATATAGCTTAACTTGTTATACTCGAAATGTTTAATGGTGATATATAATACATTCTATTTGCTTGAAAAAACTTATCACTTTTCTATTCTAATGTAAACAAACAGCAGAGAAAATCAAAACAAAACAAGTCTACACAGGTAAGTTTATCCCAGCTGCATCTAAAAATGTAGTATAGATGACTAAGAATATTCTTGAACAGTCAAACAGCAAATTTAATAAACAACCAGATGCTCCGCAGGGCATAGCTTTATACGACCGCAGAGGTTGAACCCTGAACGGTTGGGGCAAGTATGGACACAACATTCAAGCTGGATTCAGCTCTAAATTTGGATTGTGATTAAATAGTTGACACAGCATAGGTTTCTGACACAGAATGAATGTGTTCTAATGAACTTAAAATTTTTGTTTTCTCTTAGAGCAATTCACTATGCTGTTGAATATTAATCCTCTCAAAACAAGAATGTGTCCTCAGTACACGAATGCCCCACTCGCACTATCATTTTCCATGTTCAGTGGACCGTAAAATTGGGGTAAAAACTCTAATTTGGCATTAAAATTAGAAAGATCATATCATAGGGGACATGTGTACTAAGTTTGAAGTCGATTGGACTTAAACTTCATCAAAAACTACCTTGACCAAAAACTTTAACCTGAAGCGGGACAGACGGACGGATGAACGGACGGACGAACGAACGGACAGATGGACGGACGGACGGACGCACAGACCAGAAAACATAATGCCCCTCTACTATCGTAGGTGGGGCATAAAAATGTTTGAAGAAATTTTCTTTTTTATTTATGAAATTTCAAATGAGAAAAATTGAACCCAATTTTTTTAATCACATCCCCCTTTCCCTTATTCCAAAACTAATCTCAATTAAAATTTCTAATGGAGTTTGCAACAATAACTACTCATTTAAATACATCATAAAATATTAAGATGTAAAAAAAACTGCTTGTTATCACTGAATGTTATTTATTATAATTTATCAGTTGGTAGTAAAAAGTGAATATACATTGTATATTGTATATAACAAAGATTTAAGTTGATTCTGGACAAAGAAAGATAACTCCAATTAAAAAAAAATCTTGCTATTGCACAATATTTTGCAATTAGATATTTCTTGCTTACTATTCTGGACAAAGAAAGATAACTCTAATTAAAAAAAAATTTGCTATTTCACAATATTGTGCAATTAGATATTTCTTGCCATTGCGCAATACTGTGCAATTGAAAAGACTTGCTATTGCACAACACTTAATATAATAATTTTAGATCCTGATTTGGACCAACTTGAAAACTGGGCCCATAATAAAAAATCTAAGTACATTTTTGGATTCAGCATATCAAAGAACCCCAAGATTTCAATTTTTGTTGAAATCAGACTAAGTTTAATTTTGGACCCTTTGGACTTTAGTGTAGACCAATTTGAAAACAGGACCAAAAATGAAGAATCTACATACACAGTTAGATTTGGTATATCAAAGAACCCCATTTATTCAATTTTTGATGAAATCAAACAAAGTTTAATTTTGGACCCCGATTTGGACCAACTTGAAAACTGGGCCAATAATCAAGAATCTAAGTACATTTTTAGATTCAGCATATCAAAGAACCTAACTGATTCATTTTTTGTCAAAATCAAACTAAGTTTAATTTTGGACCCTTTGGACCTTAATGTAGACCAATTTGAAAACGGGACCAAAAGTTAAGAATCTACAAACACAGTCATGACAGTTAGATTCGACATATCAAAAAACCCCAATTATTCAATTTTGATGAAATCAAACAAAGTTTAATTTTGGACCCTTTGGGCCCCTTATTCTGTTGGGACCAAAACTCCCAAAATCAATACCAACCTTCCTTTTATGGTCATAAACCTTGTGTTTAAATTTCATAGATTTCTATTTACTTATACTAACGTTATGGTGCGAAAACCAAGAAAAATGCTTATTTGGGTCCCTTTTTGGCCCCTAATTCCTAAACTGTTGGGACCTAAACTCCCAAAATCAATACCAACCTTCCTTTTGTAGTCATTAACATTGTGTTTAAATTTTATTTGATTTCTATTTACTTAAACTAAAGTTATTGTGCGAAAACCAAGAATAATGCTTATTTGGGCCCTTTTTTGGCCCCTAATTCCTAAACTGTTGAAACCTAAACTCCCAAAATCAATCCCAACCGTTCTTTTGTGGTCATAAACCTTGTGTCAAAATTTCATAGATTTCTATTAACTTAAACTAAAGTTATAGTGCGAAAACCAAGAAAATGCTTATTTGGGCCCTTTTTGGCCCCTAATTCCTAAAATGTTGGGACCAAAACTCCCAAAATCAATACCAACCTTCCTTTTGTGGTCATAAACCTTGTGTTAAAATTTCATAGATTTCCATTCACTTTTACTAAAGTTAGAGTGCGAAAACTAAAAGTATTCGGACGCCGGACGACGACGACGACGCAGACGCCAACGTGATAGCAATATACGACGAAAAATTTTTCAAATTTTGCGGTCGTATAAAAACAACCTAACACTTTAAAACTGTGGATTCATTGTTATTCATGGGATACTAATTTTTGTGGATTTTATTAGAACATGTTAACCATGAATTCAGATGTTCAACAAAGTACATATTACCTATAATAGAAAAACGAAGGATATGGGGTTATATTCTATACATATACTTACACATTTTTATGTAAATGCATACATCTTACTGTAGAAGAATGTCCGTACAATGTATGTATACACTGGCCTGTGTCTGCATTCCACACTTTAAGTGTGCGGTCAGTAGAACCACTGATGACCACACTGTTAGACATCTGGGATGACCACACCCCTCCTGTGTGACCAACTAATGTCCTTAAGCACTAAAAAATAGACAAAATAATTCTGAAGTGAAAATTTCTTCTTCATTGAGCATGAGTGATCTAAACAGAATTATCAACATTTTACATTTATAGTGACAATTCTATTTACTTTTAGCTTATATTTTTGTCTGTTAAAGTTACTACCTGGATTACTGCAGCTATCTTAGTTGAAAACTTTTTCTGACTGCTTGCAATTAAACTTTTATATGAGTTGTGCTCATAATTAGGACAACTTATTTTCCTTTTCTTGTAAATGATTATTGATGGAATTTAAATAAGGGCTATTCCAGAAAAAAATGTATGGGGGGTTGGAAGGCACATTACATTAATAATACATGGGTGATGGGTATCAGAGCAACTTTTCACACTATAATGCACTATAATTCTCAATTACAATTGTCTGGGTGGCGAGTGAGGACAAAAACTGCCTTCCAACCCCCCCCATACATTTTTTTTTGGAATAGCCCTAATCTTTTTTTCCAGTTTTCCACGTTTTTTATACAATTTTTAAAGATGCTAACAGATTTTGCACGTACAGTTTCTATAGACTGATTATTCCATTGATTAAAGTTTCTTTGTGAAAGAGTATAAAGATTTTGAGTTGAATTAAACCTCTTTTTATTTAGTTTCCAAGGATGACCTCTCTTACAATTTGTAGACAATTTGAACATATATGCTATTTAATATCATCTATCTAATAAAAAGCTTTACTTTACCTTTCCTGTGATGGCAGACCATACTTTGAGGGTGTTGTCATCTGACCCACTGACAATACGAGTTCCACAAAACTCTAAACAGGTTATCACATGGTCATCATGACCTTTTAACAACTAAAATAGATATGAATATTGATGAAAAGAATTTAAACAATAATTATTTACTGACTTTATTGTTATAAGCGTGGATATAGAGAACAAGTAATTTTTTTAACTCTTCCGTTTTTCTATGTTGATATAACTTTACAGGAGTATAATTAAATATGTGTCCTCCCTGGCTCCTTATTTGTGAATCATGTATTCCCCCTGTTCTACTCTATGGCTGATATCATAAACTCATCATAGATACATATTTTAGCTATTGTATGATAAATGGTCAAAGCATTAACATTTGCCTTTGTTTTAACTTTTCTCATCTTTGTGCATAGTAACAGTAATAAAAACAATAAAACAACAGACTTCCAATATTCCTTGTCATGGCTGTATAGAAAAATATTGTATCTGTTCATTGCAATAACAAACAACAACAAACCCTTTTTTTATCTTTAAAACCTTTTATATATTTTAGAGAAATTTTGGCTAGAGAGCAAATGCAGTGCTATTTCTACTATAATCAATATTTCAATAAGACAAAACAATTGCTTACACATACAATGAAATATAAATGTATGAGTCATACATACCTTTGGACCAGGTATTTCTCCTGTTCTCCAGTTGAGTTCTATTTGATGCTGCCTCATGTACAATGACTTCCAAGGACACCGTGAGGTATGACGTCGTCTGAGTCGATTAATCCCATACACTAAATTATCATCAATACTTTCTTCGCGACATTTCTCTCTCCAGAGTAAATTGTCCTCTGCCAGTACTCGCCAGTATCGACACGTCTGGGCAGCTTTAAGTAAAGATTTTGGCTCCAGGAAAGACAGCACATAAAGGGCAAGCTTAAACAAAAATTAAATACTATTATGAATAAATTGTTAAACTACAACAATAATATAATTAAATATGAATAAACAGGCAATTATAAACAATAATACATTCTTCAATTATTACAAAGGGTTGCTAAAACCAAATTTAAGGGTGTTCCCACCAATAAGATTCATATAGTTTAATTATATTCTGAAATATGCAATATGAAAGGTGTACTGACATAAGTGGTCTCTAAACACATTAACTCCAAATGGAGCTTTTGTTAGTAGAAGTTAACTCTGAACCGCCGGTTAAATCTGAACCGCTGGTTACCATATCTATATAAATAGGGTGCAAGCATTAATCCACCATTCTGCCTCTGATGAAGGTCCTTTTTGGACTGAAACCAGTCAGGCTATGAAACATCACCAGGCGCTGTTAATTATGTGTACTGGCATATATACTATATTTTTATGCTATTATATTCTGAAAAATGAGCTAATTTAGCACATTTTTTAATAATAATGAATTATTTTAATTTTTAATTTCCTTATTTGTATAGTAGACTTTAACAAATCAGATATTTAAATTCAAGGGCTGATCCAGAATAACATGTATACGAGTATAAACAAAACATGGTTTTGATAGAATTATCACAAATATTCCTCCCTTACATATTCTCATTTCCAATATTCATATACTAATAAGTGACAAAAAAATCATTCAATTTTATTATTCCAAGAATCTATAAGTATTCAGACAATATGAAAGTTTTTGAAAACACACTATATCATACCAAATTTCAGGAAGCTCTGATTTGTAGTTTTGGATGTTATAAAAACCTCATGTGACGATTGGAGGGAAAGAATGACCAGCTGATGGATAGACTGCGGTAAAACTGTTTAACTCCTCTTTCGTTTGATGTGTTAGAGCTTTTGATTATGCCATTTGATTAGGACTTATATCTTGAAATTGACTATGAGGGTCGGTTGAAAATAAAACTTTACCACAAAAGAGTTGATTTCAGTTTCCCAATTGTGACCTTTTCATTTTTTAAACCAAGAGTTCCATATTGTGAAGTTGAAATCATCACTTTGTAAATTTTATGGATGCCATCACAAGTTGGTTGACTGTAATGGAATATCCATTATGCAGATGATATCGGATATGTTCCTTATGTCGTAATTACAATCCCGTTTCCCTTCTCACAAATGTGACCTACCGAATTGGACTATTTACCAGCTTTGTAAAATGAGCAACATGACGGTGCCACATGTGGAGCAGAATTTGCTGACCCTTTTGGAGCACCTGCATTAACACCCAGTTTTTGGTGGGGTTCGTGTTGTTGTTGTACCCCTATTTGTGACATTTTGTTCACACATTGTTGTCGATTTAATGAAATTTGATGCGACTGTGGTACAGGTGGGAGGTTTAGGTCTATAAAACTAGGTTCAATCCACCATTTTCTACATTTGAAAATGCCTGTACCAAGTCAGGAATATGACAGTTGTTGCCCATTCGTTTGATGTGTTTTATCATTTGATTTTTGCCATTTCAATAGGGATTTTCCGTTTTGAGTTTTCCTTGGAGTTCAGTAATTTGTTGATTTTACTTTTTAGAATGAGGGTATAATGAATTTCTCAAACAGTTTTAAACATACTTCTTTTGGCAAAAGTGATATAAAATCTCTCTGGAACTGAGGTTCAATGACCTGCATCATGTGACGAACTTGTGTGGGATCACAGAATGTAATCAACTCATCCAGAGCCATCAACCTCTCAGCATTACCCCAATTCTGTAAATGACAATAACAATTTAATACATCTATGACAATTTGATGGTCCGATATGACAGAACAAAGAAAATCTTAAATATTGATAATCAACAAACTTAAAATCATATAATCATCAGTATAATCTGCTTAAAATGTTGTTTTTTGTCGAGCCTTCGACTTTAGTCGAAAAAGCGAGACTAAGCAATCCTACATTCCGTCGTCGTCGGTGTCGTCGTCGGCGTCCACAAATATTCACTCTGTGGTTAAAGTTTTTAAAATTTGAATAACTTTCTTAAACTATACTGGATTTCTACCAAACTTGGACAGAAGCTTGTTTATGATCATAAGATAGTATCCAGAAGTAAATTTTGTAAAAAAATAAATCCATTTTTTCCGTATTTTACTTTTAAATGGACTTAGATTTTCTGCCAGGAAACAACACATTCATGCACTCTGTGGTTAAATTAAAAAAAAAAAATAATAACTTAATTTCTTATACTATTTTAAATTTGTACCAAACTTGGACAGAAGCTTGTTTATGATCAAAAGCTAGTATCTAGAAGGAAATTTTGTTAATATTTTGTACCTGTGTATCTGTATTTTACTTATAAATGGACTTAGTTTTTCTTCCAGTTAACATTACATACAGTCTGCAGTTAAAGTTTTTAAAACATTTATTAGATTCATAAACTATCCTGGATTTTTACCAAACTTGGACAGAAGCTTCTTACAATCAAAAGATAGTATCAAGAGGAATATTTTTATTGATTTTTTTCCTCATTTTTGTTAAGCCTGCGATTTACAGCAAAAGTAGGCGAGACACAAAACAAACTGATATCAAGATACTTTTTACTTATTAATATTTCTGATGACCCTGAGGAGATTGTTATTGTAGGTTTGCAAAGTTTTCACAAGAGAATATATCTTCTAACACATGTTGAGTACTTTATTTAATCAACCACATAATTCGTAAAACATACCATCATGTAGTTTTAGTGAAGAAGATTTTATAATTCAAAATTGCCAAATTAGAATCAAAGATGGCCTCTGGTGGCCATGTTTTTTCATCTGACTGAAAAGAAATGAGTTTGTTTTTTTTAAAGGATAAGGTTAACTGTGGATTCATTATTTTTTGTGGAATATAAATTTTCATGGAATTTGTGTTTGAAGGGGAACCTCAAATCTAAATGCTCAAGAAAGTATACATTTTTTATAGACTTGCATACAGAATTAGACAGAACTCTTTTTTCTGCAATCTGCCTAAATTAGTACCCATGAAGATAAATGAATCCACAGTAGTACAAATGAGTTCATCTTCAGATTGAAGCTTTACACCAGAAACTGAAATACCTGAAATATTTGCAGCCATTCCGCTAATTTGTCTGGAGGATGCTCTTTGGAGGGAATCCTCATTCGTTGTGTAGCAATTAAATTCTGTCGTGATGACTTTTGTAAGTTCACAAAGGTACTGAAAATATATATAGATAAAAATTAGTAAAATATTAAGGATTTATTTCATCGTGGTATTCTCAATTTTCACAATTGACCACTGCGCTAAGATCATCAACATTTAAACTTTTAAAACTTGTTAATGTTTTGACCCACAATTCAGTTACAAGTACCAAACACCTTGAAAATCCTATTTGCATATATTTCACACAAAATTTCTTTGCAAGTCCCCAAATTTCAATTTTTGTCTTCTTTTCACATAAATTTCATTTCATATAGATTTCGCTAGGTAAACTTATCATGTTAATTGCCGACATGGATCAATTGAAATACCACTTAAGCATTGTTTTATCTCGTAGTTAACAGCATTCTCCATGCAGTTTAAAATATTTTCTTAGATGTCTAACAGCATTCTCCATGCATTTTAAAATGTTTTCTTAGATGTCTAACAGCCATGGAATGGAATACTTACAGAACAAATAGCATAAAATTTTGTTGTCATAAATCTTTTAAAATCTATAACGAATACCCCAATATAAAATATGTATATATAGATTCTACCACTGCATCAAGTGTGATACGCTTTTATCCACTCGAGACAGTTAAATTTTCAAATTTAAAACGCGAGGCTTGCCCGAGCGTTTTAAATATTTAAAATTTAATTGTCAAGAGTGGATAAATATCATATTACACGAGATTTGGTGGTAGAATCAGTTTCTCTAATGATTTTTATGCAGTATGCAGGCAAACTTATTCCTTCTTCTGTAAAGATGTGTTCCTTTTATGTGACATCATCAGGCATGGTCGCCTTTTTTCATGACGTCACAATAGGAAATTTAGAAGAAAAGCAAGACAATTTGACGTCATAATCGAATTTCGACGAATGAATAGCTGAGATCAAACGAACCACACTTTGATTAAATAAAAATAATCAACAGGTTAGGAAAACGATAAATCGGCTAAGAATTAGAGAAATTTCAATACACTATTACCAACAAAATATTCCTTACAAATTCACTTGTTACCTTTGATAATCACCATCTCGACAGAATTTTTTCCCAGGAGACGAGTCAGGCTCTTCCTTTACCACATGACCTTTTCTTTTCATCTGAAAAAAGATGCCATTATCGTCAATTTGTGGAAAATTTCTATTTAACAAAATGAAACATTTAAATTGGTGACTCTTTTGAAAGAAGATAAAAATAACTATTTTCTATTGTAAACTTATATTTAAGTAAAATCAAATATGTATACATAAAATATTATATTTGTATTTGATAAGATGATTTCCTTTCTTTTTAGCCTGTGCTTTTTTGTAAATTACTATGTGCCTTACGTTGCTATCAAAATTGTTTGTGTTAAGATAACACATGTGACCAGACTTGAACTAGTTTGCACCGTTAACATTAATGTATGAAAAGCTACGATTTTGTAATTCACACTACTGCTATATATTCTTAATACTCTTCTGTCTCTTCATCTGACTTCTTAGTTGTATTTATAAGTATCAGTACACTTATTACCCATTATATTTGAGTATAGATTATATCAGCATTCAAGTTTTGTTTTCCTTTCTGATGGTTCTTTTACAGAAAATTAAGCCCAAATCATTAATTAATCTGTGAATTAAAACATATCTTATTTATGAGAATTTTAAACTATATTGTCACACACAAATAATTGAAGGCACTTAATGAGATACTATTGGTGGTGGTCTTTGAAGAAAGATAGTTTGAACAGAAATTATCATCTAATAAGGGAGGATAAAACAATGACAAATTCAAGTTCCGTAACAGCCCTAAGATAAGATGGTTTACAGACAATAATTTGTAAGATGCTAACCACATGGCTACTGAAGAGTCCATTGACTGGTATAGGAATCCTAGATTTATGTTGAGCATTAGACCTGTCTTCTTCACGGAACATAACCTCATCGCCAGACTCTTCCTCTGACATGTGACCTTCGTGGGATACAATACTGTTACCATCATCAACATGTTCCCCTGTTGATTTGAACAGTGCTCGTTGATTGTGTCTGATAGATCTGGCTGATAACCCACTAGATGATGGCTGTTCCTTACAAACATTATCTTTTACTTTAGGTGTCCTGAAAAAATAAGTTGAATAATCATACATCATATTTAATGAACAAAACATAAAAATACCATTTTTTTTTTAAAACATGCATTTTTTACATGGCATGCAAGTTTATTTATAATACATGGCACATTCCTTTTGAACTAAAAATTTGAAAAAAAAGCCCAACAACTGAAAGTTTCATTTTTTTTTTAAATGTTCAAAATAAAAGTAAGAAACTTTTATTGAATTATTTTCAAATACATACAATGTTATGTAAACTGACAAATATTTCACTCATACCTGCCAAACCTACCATTTTTAGTGGGAAGCTCTTGCACAAAATCATGAATTGAAGCGATAAAGTATACTTTTTAAATGTTATTGGTTCTTTGTAGATGAATATGTTAACAGGTTATATATCTAGCTTCAAAATGTTGTATGTTGTTAGTGCAAAATCTCCCTCTTTGAAAGTTTCAGAGGTATGATTTTACTTGTCTAGTTGCCAAGAAGCTGTGTGTTTTTTTATTCATAAAAAAAATAATATACATGCATTGTCAGAAAATATAAAATGTAAAATTTGTACTTGTTATGAGACAGTTAAAAATACAACCCATGCTTTTCCTCCAGTTTCAAAAGCTTATCCAATTATAGATTTAGTATTTTGTACAATGTAGTATACTGTATTTAAGTATATAAATTACCTGACAGCTTTGCGTTTGCGGTTACTACATGTCAACTGAGTACGACTTTGTTCCACAATACAATCCCCAACTCCTGGGACACTACTCAAATCCTTTACGGTTGAGAAACCTCCAAATGACTGCAATAAATTATATGGCAAATCTTTAAAAATGTACTGTGCCAAATAGGTTACTTTGAAATATACAAATTAATAGAATTGTAAATTAATTCAGCTGAAAAAATTTCAGAAAAAGGTATCAAAATTCAGGTTACTCAAATTCCAAAGCTGTTGTTCTTAGACTCATTCCAATCTTAAAATTCTTTGATCTGTTTTAAAACCTATGATTTGCACTTGTTGCTTGTCCCCTTTCTCTCAATCTACAAGTATGTATGTATGTTAAGTTTCATTTGTTTTGAATCTATAAGCTAGAAAGCAAAGAGCCTAAAGTTTGATGTGCCGATTTGCATACATGTATGTAAACAATGGGGCCTGTTGTAGTTTGCAATGTGTTTTGATATTTGATCATTATTGAAGGTCATACAATGACCATTTGTTGCTTCCTTTGACGTCATTTGGTTTGACTGTCACAGGTGGAGTTTTTTTCATTGGCAATCCTACATGTACCACATCTTTTTATATAGACAGTTTTATATAACTTAAAGCCAATTAAAGTGCATACCTATTTGAATTTGTAGTAAAATTACAAATGAAACAAATTTGTAAAATGTAAACAACTGTAAGACACTGTTAGGCCCTCAACAATGAGTAAAACAAAAACTGTATAACTGTATAGTGCCCAGGCTTGACAATATGTAAATACTTTTAATGTCCACTTTTCAAGAAATTTAAAATAATGACCATGAGAAAAACTGACCTTTCTGTATTTGATGATAGCTTTTGCTTTTCTTAAACCAATACCATTTACTTTTTCAAAGTCTTCTACACTAGCCTTGTTGATATCTATTTTCTTGCTTGCCATTATCACAGCCAATCATCTTTATTTTCTACAAAACATTATCAATATCATGAATGTAAAGTTAGGTCGTCAGCATGTAATACATAATTTGTAATCATAAATACGATGTCGGAAAAACAAGCACATATTGTAGATAATTAAAGCACCAGATCATATTTGTACCTTACATGCTTTTTTGAGGGAAATTGTGATGTCATGGTGCATTCTCAATAGCACTAAAACCCATGATACAAGATACATTTGTACATCACTTTAAGGCCAGTCGTGTCAATGTTTTTATCAATTTCAAAGGATTACACCAAAAAATGTCATCAAAAATGTTATCTTGTGTGAATTCTGTTATTGTTTCATGACCTGTTAAAAGTTTCCTCATTTACTTGTACCCTATCTCTTCTTTATTCACATAACTGACCTCCTGAACACTGTAACACTTTCTGTAAGGCTGTTTGCTAGCAACTGTATACTGTATAGAACCATCAAAATAGAAAAAAGACCACAAACTTACAACTACAAGAAGATTGATAAACAACTGGGGAATGCGATTTCAATTATTTAATGGAAAAAAATGTTACATTGTTATATATGCTTTAAAAACAAAAGCTAGAGATTTTATATGTTAAATGGACACATTCTCCAACAACTCACACCTACATTTTTGTAGGAGAACAAATATCAGAAGATCTGAAGTAAAGCACACACAAAAAGTCATAATAACTGTTGCAAATAAGGCAAATTCAACCCTAAGTTTTCTGAGAAGGAACCTAAGGTACATTTACATGTACTGTCCGCATGAATGGTAAGAACTGGTACAAGGGCTGTATAGCCAGTCAAGGTCGTTAAAAACTTTCATTTGTTTGGTAAGAAAACTGCTAACATTTCACAAGTACACTCAACAATGGAAGATGCAGCAACAGCATAGCATGAACAGCCACAAACAAGCTAGAAAGGTTCACAACAGGCCAGGGTTTCCGCTGGCGGTCGCCATTTTCGCAATTTGCGAAAAAATAATAATTGTGGCGATAAAATTTCGTCATTTGCGAAAGAATTTGGCGAAAGAAATATATATAACGATTTATTTTCCTCCATCTTGTTTATTTACTTTTTTCGAGTTTCTCGGACTTTACCCGATCAGACAATACCCGGAATTCACCTTGACCTCATTAAGATTTGGAAAGAAAATCAATAATCAGCTGATTACATTTTATAGCTATCGACAACAAAGGACTAATTAATAAAGGTGTTGATTGAATTGTTTGACAAATTGGTATGGTTAAATGGCTTCCGCAAAATGTCACATACATAATTTATTTACCACTTTGCGACACACGTGTTTGAAGCAAACTTTTGACGTCTCCTCTCCTTTTAAAGATAGTTTAGAAAGGAAACCGGTTGTGACGAAAAAATGTTAAAAAGCAAGAAAAATCTCCGATTTAAAACTTTAATTACCCTTTGACTTTAATATAGGTAATTGGTTAGGGAGACTACTTTTAAGTCTCAACTGTTTAAAATACAATGAATATTTTTCCCTTTTACATGTGAGTTAAAAAAAATATGTTGTTTAAAAGTAAATGTTAAGTGTTTATTTATTAAAATGTGAACTCTAAAATAAGTTTGAGAGAATAATCATAGACACAATGGGGCAGGAGGGGAGGGGGTAGAAAAACAGGTAAACTTTAAACGAAAAATATATTTATGTTACTTGGCGAAAAAAATAATAAAGTGGTGAAAAATATATTGTTTCAGCGAAAGAGGTGGCGAAAAAAATAATTGACCCAGGGGAAACCCTGCAACAGGCTATTATATAATAACTTAAGACAAGAAAAGATGGATGCATAACAAAATCCTTGTCAAACTTACAAATTACAAAAACTACAGCATACATTTAGATGCACATACAAAAAGCTTATATTTGGGTACACAGTGGTTGAGGGGCAGGTTCCTGCTATTGATCCAGACTAAAACTAACAAGAATGTGTCCCAAGTACACAGATGCCCCACTCGCACTATCATTTTCCATGTTCCAAGGACTTTGAAATTGGGTAAATATATAATTTGGTATTAAAATTAGAAAGATTATACTATAGGGAACATGTGTACTAAGTTTCAAGTTGATTGGACTTCAGCTTCATCAAAAACTTTAACCTGAAGCGGGACGAACGAACGGACGGATGAACGAACAAACAGAGCCACAGATCAGAAAACATAATGCCCCTCTACTATTGTAGGTGGGGCATAAAAATTAGCTAGATAAAACCATGTATCATATGTACCAACTCTCTTTGTGTCCACAAATTATAATCAACTAGTACCATCTAGAACTAGTTGTGCGCACAACAAGCATTGACAAGTGCAAGTCTTTTTAAGAGCATTTAATCTGCCCACACAAACTGACACCTACAACTCATTGTATAAAAGCCAGTACTTGTTATTATGACCTGAACATGTACAGATATTTCTTTCAGTCATGACTTTTCTTTTTTTTTCTTTGTCCTTAAATGTAAGTTGATTTTCCCATTGGTATATTTCTCCCCCCTACATGTAGATTAGCAGGATTAGAAAGATAGGCTTTAAGTTAGGAGGAATTAAATAAATGGGTAGAGACTGTGGTTAACGTAAAGGTTATTAAACCATCACCGTATGGTGTCTTGTTTTCTTTGAAGTTCAA
This sequence comes from Mytilus galloprovincialis, assembly GCF_965363235.1. Taxonomy (NCBI): domain Eukaryota; kingdom Metazoa; phylum Mollusca; class Bivalvia; order Mytilida; family Mytilidae; genus Mytilus; species Mytilus galloprovincialis. The sequence continues at coordinate 71,249,330 of NC_134845.1, read as the reverse complement.
CAACGAATCAATACCTTCAAAAAGGCAACCTTACTTATTGTATTTCATGTAGTTAGTACACTCGACTGTCTGTGTAATACAATATAAAACATTGCTTAAAACAAATCATAATTTGATTTCTGATCATCTTAGTTTTCCCTAGATTAAGTTGATAACCACGCGATCAATGTCAAGAAAAATATCTAAAATCGAACAAAAAAGGGTCGTGGCCGCGTAACATTAATCAGCTGTTTGATTGCCATGCAAATCCGACAGAGAAACTGGATCTAGCAAAGAAACGTGAAACTATATGCTTTAATATTGATACTGTGGCATAGCAAGGCCGTTGTCCTACCTGAAATGGGGGCGATTTGTAGTGTTTACGTAGGAGAACTTTATCCGTTCCATCGCCATATTTATTTATCGATGATAGACGGAGAGTGACGAAAATAGCCGAATCTGAAAATAGATCTAAAAACCAAAAAAGAACTTGACAACGTACCTACTCGAACACTTGATATATATGTCAGTGTACACGAATTTAGAGGTACTATACAAATCTTTGATGTTCAGTTGTAAATATTGTGGCAAGCAAATAATTAATAAGAATAATAAAAAATATTACATCTTCACTTTTTTTCAGTAAATCATGAACTTGTGACATACGTTAGCAATAAAGATATTATATACTTAATAAAAAATACAAATAAATATGTTGTAGAGTAGGCATGGTCAACAAAACACAGGCATAAGATAAGCTCTACAGCCATAGTGTCTGTGTCTACAGCGCTTTTAAATTACATGAAGGATTTGTATATCCTTGATTACATATATAAGACGCAACAGAAAGAAAGCAAAACGTTATTAGGGAGCTACCATTTGATTTTTAGGGGGGGGGGGGGGGGGGGGGCTAGGATGAAATTTGAAAAAAATAGGCAGGACAGGAGTTTTGAGTAAAAAAAAAAGGCAGGAAGAGACACTGGCAAAAAAAAAAAAGTCAGGACGACAATTTAGGTAAAAAAAAAGTCAGGATAAACTAAAAAAAAAAGGCAGGACCGAACAGAGTGAAAAATAAAAAGGCAGGACAGAGATTACAGCTAAAAAAAAATGCAGGACAAAATTTTTCATCCTAGCCCCCCCCCATAAAAATCAAATGGTAGCTCCCTTAATGAGATAATTAAATAAAGATAAAATATTTTTATATTCCAATTAAAGGGACCATGAAGAGCAAAGTAATTTATAAAAATGATTTTTATAATTGACACAATAATGTTGATATAAATCATATATAAATATGAATGTAACCATCTCAATTCTTAGATGTTAAACCACAGCCAGATCAGAGCCACACACATATTAGGGGAAAAAAGGCATAACAATTATATCTATTATTAATTTGAAACGAACACATAAGCAATATAGCCTTCTATGATGTATATAATTTAACTTTATTTAAGTTTTCCTTTTTAACTATTTTGGTGTTTTAAACAATTTTTTTACATAATATATTTGACATAAATATAGATATATATATAATTTATAAACTTTATTGAAAAGCACTTTACGCCCATATGGGCCAATGGGTTTGTTACATTGATGTACGTGCCTGTTTCTATTCCCACCGAGTTCATGCATCTCAGTGTGAACACAGCTTGTAAATAGCCAACGAGAAGAGTTTTATTACATTGATGTAAAATGAAATAAGAAGATGTGGTACGAGTGCCATTGAGACAACTCTCCATCCAAGTCTTTCAAAATGTGTAAAAAGTATAACTAGTATAGGTCAAAGTACGGCTTTCAACACGGAGCCTTGACTCACACCGAACAGCAAGCTATATAGGACCATAGAATGGCTAGTTTAAAACAATTCAAACAGAAAAACCAAGGGTCTACTCTATATAAAAATTAAAAATGAGAAACAAGAAACAATCACGAACCACATTAACAAAAGACAACCACTGAACAGATTCTTGAAGTTCAACTGGTGCAAACGAATGCAGCAGGTTTAAACGTTTAAACAGACACCAAACTTCACCCTAACCCGAAATATTAGTGTAACAGAACAACATAGAAAGACACACTATAAAATATCAATTGAAAGGGTTTGACTCAAACAAAAAGACTTATTAACAAAAAAACAAGTAAACATACTCATGCCTGCTACTCTAGCTCATATTTCCATTTAATTAAGGTCAGTTTGGACACAGCCTTAGTCACAGAGTTAGTTTTTGTACATGCCTGTTACTCTTTCTTATATTTCCATTGAGTTAGTGAGTGTGAACACATCATAGTCATAAGGTTAGTTTCGTTTCTATGATGTACATGCCCGTTAGTCTTGAAAATATCTCCATTAAGTTGAGCTCAAAGTGAACACAGCTATAGTCAAGGCGTTAGTTTTGTTACATTGATGTACATGCATGCCTGTTACTCTTGCTCTTATTTCCATTGAGTTAAGGTCAATGTGAACACAGCCTTAGACATAAAGTTAGTTTGGTACATTGACGTACAAGACAGTTGCTCTTGCTCATATTTCCATTGAGTTAAGGTCAATGTGAACACAGCCTTAGACATAGAGTTAGTTTGGTACATTGACGTACAAGACAGTTACTCTTGCTCATATTTCCATTGAGTTAAGGTCAATGGGAACACAGCCTTAGACATAAAGTTAGTTTGGTACATTGACGTACAAGACAGTTACTCATGCTCATATTTCCATTGAGTTAAGGTCAATGTGAACACAGCCTTAGACATAAAGTTAGTTTGGTACATTGACGACAAGACAGTTACTCTTGCTCATATTTCCATTGAGTTAAGGTCAATGTGAACACAGCCTCAGACATAGAGTTAGTTTGGTACATTGACGTACAAGACAGTTACTCTTGCTCATATTTCCATTGAGTTAAGGTCAATGTGAACTCAGCCTTAGACATAAAGTTAGTTTGGTACATTGACGTACAAGACAGTTACTCATGCTCATATTTCCATTGAGTTAAGGTCAATGGGAACACAGCCTTAGACATAAAGTTAGTTTGGTACATTGACGACAAGACAGTTACTTTTGCTCATATTTCCATTAAGTTAAGCACAAAGTAAACACAGCCTTAGTCAAACAGTTAGTTTTGTATTGATGTTCATAGATATAAGAAGATGTGGTACGAGTGCCAATGAGACAACTCTCTACTCTGTTACTCTATCTAAAATTTCCATTTAGTCAAAGAGTTTTGTTAAGTATTGAGTTTGGAACATTTCCATTAGTCAAAGAGTTTTGTTAAGTATTGAGTTTGGAACATTTCCATTAGTCAAAGAGTTTTGTATAGTATTGAGTTTGTAACATTTCCATTTAGTCAAAGAGTTTTGTATAGTATTGAGTTTGTAACATTTCCATTTAGTCAAAGAGTTTTGTATAGTATTGAGTTTGTAACATTTCCATTTAGTCAAAGTGTTTTGTATAGTATTGAGTTTGTAACATTTCCATTTAGTCAAAGTGTTTTGTATAGTATTGAGTTTGTAACATTGATTTTCATGCCTGTTACTTTTGCTTATATTCCCAGAGTTAAGCTCAAAGTGAACACAGCCTTATGACAAAGAGTGCTGTTGGACCATGATGTACATGTCCATTTCTCCTGTTTCTATCCCAACTAAGTTCAAAGTATTTTGGAATTAATATTGAATCACTCATAGGGTTTTTGCAAGGGAAATAAAACAGATTTATTCTAAAACCAGTTGTTAACATGATACAGCTTATGTTCTTCACATATATATACCTAATGGGAGGTAAGTGCTTGATTTTCATATGAGTAAGACAATCTTTCAGTCTATTAAATTGATATCTGGGGCTGGCATGTCAGTAACAGCTGATAGTCCTTTGTTAATTTATGAATCACTGTCATTTTGCTTAGTGTTTTAACATCGGACATCTTCAAAACTGAATTTTACTGTGCATATTGCTGTGTGTTTGTTTATTCTACATTGCCTAGAGGTAGAGGGAGAGGGTTGATATCTCACTTAATATGTTTAACCATGCCCCATTTTTGCACCTGTCCCAAGTCAAGCGCCTCTAGTCTTTGTAAGTCATGTATGTTTTTAAAAATTTTAGTTCATTTATATGTTTCGGAGTTTGATCTGACGTCCATTTCACTGAACTAGTACATTTGTGTTTAGGGGCAAGATAAAGCCTGCTTTCAGGTGCAGGATTTTCTCCCTGTGTTGAAGACCCATAAGTGGCACGAGCTGTTTTCTGCTCTTAGGTAGGATTGTCTCTTTGATACATTCCCCATTTCCATTCTCAATGTTCTCACATACAGCTTTATACCAAATTTCATGAAGCTCTGAAAATGTGACAATAATTTCATGGGTTTAATCACTCCTCCCTCATGAGTATATTCTAGCTAAACTCAATTGTTCAAACTATAATTTATTTCAAGTTCTGCAGACGATATTCCTGATGATGTATGAGGCTTAATAACAAAAAGTACAAAATCACATTTGTGTCATTTAATAATGAACATGAAGTATATAATTTGGCCTATATTGTATTGACCAATACAAATAAATTCTTAAAATTCAATGAATTTTACAAATTGGTTTATATACTCAACTTTGTACTTTGTAACTTGTTGCAAAATTTACAAAAATAATGAGCACATTTGATATATAATTTGTATGAATACAATGCTTATCAATTGTAGAACTAATTTAATGTGGTCTTAACCAATGGCAAACAAACAATTTAGCATCAACACAACCGTTGTCATGGTGATGAAAACAAAATAATAATAATGCATATTTTTGTCAAATATAAAATCTTCAGTATCATTGCACATGGTTCTCGTACATTTCATATTTACGCAATATCAATAAATACTTTTGAACACAGAAAAATAATTACCAAGGCAACCATGGTTCAAATCAATGGAAAACAATTAATACAACTGAGATTTTTGCATTAATAAGAATTGATTTGATGGGTGGAGCTGAAACAGTATAGATCCCTGACATTAATCATACATTTAATGTATCGATAAAGAATAAAAAGCATGAAATGACAGAGGAACACCAAAGGGAGAGAATTTTGATTACTGTTTTTTATATGAAACTATCATATCTGAATCCATGGTTACCTCACTTGATTTAAACTGGTTACCTTCCACATGTGCAAATTAGGAGATCCAGTTTTAACAAAACAGATCACAGAAACTGGAATGATATAAATAGCCTCACAAACAATGTACATTTAACTAAAGCAAATATTTTCTACAAATTTACACTTGGGGCATAATTCTTTCAAAAAATCTCAAAAGTTTTTTTCTCTATATAAACAGCCAAATATTTATAAAATAAGACTTGAAATTCATCAAGAAATCGTGCCTAGTCTCATATTCTATTTGTCTATCAAACAGGAGGGTTTTCTACTTTATTGCCAGTTTTATGTATGAATAGACATAACAGCTAAGTGCTAGACAATACAAGAGATCTAGGCTACTGAGATGCCACTGGATTTGCATAACTTTTTAATATTTTAAAAAAGTTCAAGGATCTAATAACTTGTTCAAATATAGCTTGGAAATAGACAACTGAATAAACTGTAACCATAAATTAATTTCCAATAATTTCATTGACCTAAATAATTCCCATATCTAATTACTATGAGCTTAACAATCTGAACTTCTTTCAACAAAATAATAAATTATGAGAAAAGTACTAATGAGCATGAAAATTTCAATAAAACTTGCAATTTGAGCTATTATAGTAGAATTAAATGCCAAAACCGCCAGTTGATAATGTTTGTAAATTGGTATAATTATATTCTGTTATATGTATGAGTGGTTTGAAAATCTTTATATTGTCTTTGTCCAAATACTGCGCACATTCAACATGATGAATTTTCTGACAAGTCACCATTGTTGCTGGTTAAGTTAAAAATCTTTCCATTCATGGATACACTTATAATCTTTTTTTCACAAGCTATATTTAACCACTAAGTTCTACAAACCAGTCATTATAAAAGAGTGATAAAGTGTTAACCAGACTTTGGAATCAAGACGTCACTGTAAGGTATTAACCATTGTATCCCTGTTTAGCACACTATGTCCTAGCACCATATTTACAAACTTATATTGTTCACATGAAACAAAATTAAATAGCACACTGGTAATCTATTGAGGGTCAACATATTATAGCACTGATGTCAGTTATGTGTTGTTGCATAGTAAAGCAAGGGGTTGTACTAAATCAGGTGCAGCCAGCTGTCAAAGTTGTCAACTCTTCAAATATCGATGGAAGCCTGCAAATATCTTTTTTAAGAAATTTAGACCCCCCCCTTTAAAGATCAATCCAATAATAACAAGGAGGTCAGTTTTGTCACTCTTCAGAAAAATCTCTCCTTCTCACCTTTACATTTCATAACATGTCTTTGTTTGTCTTATAAAATTGATCAAATTGTTGTAAACATCTTATCTGTTTACACAGTATAGAGTACATATACTACTTTTACAGGTTGTTTAGCATATCAATTAACATTTATACTCATTTATATGTAAATCATTTTTGATATATTTGTAAAATGAACAAATTAATAAAAAGAAAATATATATAATGATCTTTTGCTAAATTTTCTTCCAATTAGGATATCCCTCACTTGAAACTTGAAAAGTTGACATCTTTTAATATAGTCACTGTAAAACTGACAACTTCGGTCTGAGAAACAAGGTATAGGGGATAGGTGATTGAAACTTCCTGTAAACCATTATTAGAAGGTGGGGCAGAATGGTTGACTGTCTGTAAGCCATGGCATTGTTAGATAAACATTTTAGTTTCAAAAAGAGTATTGTTATAAGAAAAAGTATACAATTACAAACAATAATGGCAATTGTAAATTTAAAGCACTTCACATACAAATTTTTGCATCACTAAGGCAAATGACAATGAGACCCAATTACCCTTATCTAAAATATCTTCATCAGATTTGTTGCTACAAATTGTAAAGGATTCTGGGTACAATGATATGTCTACAATATTAAACCATGATTATACATATCAACAAACATTGAATGCATTGGATTATTCAATGGTATTGCCCGTGATCCTTCACATTCTGTAACAACCAATTGTTTGCAGTAACAAATGATTTAAATCTTAGCCAATGGAATCCCTTGCATATATCAAATGCTTTATTGCTATCAAATTGTTGTCTTCATGAAAAAGAAAAAAAAAATAAATATCAATTCCTTTGGGGAAAAAAATTAACAAGATTTCAACAATCATCAAAAACTAAGGAAAGTTTTGTTTTGCATTTTACACATCAAATATCTTGTGACACCAAATCTTTTAGAGTAAGCAGTTAGCGTCAAATATTTTATCGTAAAAATATTGAATTGCATAAAATATTAAACCTATGTACTTATTGTGTGATTTTCTACAGATATGAAGCCAGTGATGCATGGAATGAAGATGAGGTCATGACCTTTAAATCATTTGACTGCAGACTTGAGAAGATGGATGTGGTCAATGATAATAATAATAAATACACAAATGATAAACAGTATGTCAATTATGTCCACTTTTTGGCATTTTCACAATTTGATTTCCATTCAAAAATAAATTACTATAAATATGATATATATATTATATTACTTCAGAGATCAAAATAAATATACTATTCATCTATTTATTTTAACTTCATTGTTTTTCCTATTTGATAAAGTTTTTTCATCATAACATATAATATACTGTTGATTTTATAACGAGACAAAACAGCATGTTTAACGATAGTTTGTGTAAATAAAAAGCATCAGCTGATGTTTCAAAAGTCACAATTAATTCAGAATATTTTAAACCAACATATTTTCGCATTCATTTTCAAATCTATTCTAGTGGACTATTCTTCAATTTATTTCCACATTTTTTCTAATCATTTTTACTGTATTTCAGTTAGGAAATATTCAAGTTGTACACATTCAAGACCATTTATATTAGCATTGTTAATTTTCCCAATGAATTAAGTCAAGAAAATAAATTGCTCACCAAAATAAGTTGGTTTACAGTATATAAGATCTAAACATAACTGGAGTGGGTATTGTCAAAAGTTTCTCCTCCTCTTGGAGAGTTAAATGTTTTATTATAACAGGTAAAATTACTTCCCCCTTTCCTGTAACTTGTATTTTTGGCTAACAACTAGGTTTTTTTTAAACTTTCTAAGGCAGACCTTAGATATTCTTCTTTTATTCTTAGTACTACCTAATGGTTTTGATTAATTAAGCTTTAACAAAAATAAATATCTGGTTATCTACAAATAATGTTTGCAAACACTAACATAACAAAACAGGTTTCTGTATTTCTGTTATTTAAATCTTTAGAAAATATATATAGAATATTTAATCAAAAATAACCAAGAGACCCTAAGTGTCTGACCGAGAGCAAGAAGGCAAATCAATGTAAGAACATAATTTTAAAATATGAGAATGCAAAGTTTTAGCATTTAAGTTATATTATACCACATGTCAATGGTTTATCATTAGTATTTTATTATCTGAAGGAATAAATTAAAATTTGATTATACCAAGTGCCAAAAGTCTATAGTAAGTATTTATACTCAGAAGGACCAAATAAGAATTTATTTATTCCAAACCAGATGTAGATGTGTTGTCATACCAGACATTTAATCATCTGTGCCGTGCTGCTAGGCAGCATTAATTAAGTGCAAAAAAAGAGATTATGCAATGAAAAATTTTGAAAAGATTTTATATACATTATCCAGTCATCATGAACTTTTATCTTTTTCAAACATATCTTAAAAGTTTAATTCTTAAAACACTGAATGTCTCTCTCTTTGTTTTTTTTAAATCAACAGAATGATTAAAAAAAATTGTGAATTTATAGCATCTTATTAACACAGACTAGAATTTTCAAATGGGTAAATCTTGTATTTTGTTTATTGGGTATTTTACCTGGAATCAATAGACTAATTTATCAAGATTAACAATAGGAATATCATTCAACAAAATTTTCTAGTACCCTTTTAATAAATTTTACTGATTTTTGCAAAAATGAACCACATATTTCAAAATCACTACTACATGAATAGGTCTAACATACAAATGTGGAACAAAATACATAATTCTTAAATAATGCATAAACTAAGTCTATATACAAAATTTTTAATAAATATATAAATATTGAAACAATAAATATAATTTTTTGACATATTTCGGCAAACACCACCGGCTTATACAAAAAAACAAAGGGAAATTCTTCTTGCACCTGAAGTATTAAGTGATTCAGAATATGATTCATTCAGAGTTATATTAATCATACACCTAATCCAACTAATGATGTAACTAACTTTGATGTACTTACAATACAACTACCCATAATTCTCTAGATTCTGACCAAATAACAAACAAAACTTTTAATATTAATGGTAGCTTAAGAACCAGATTGTCATTCCATATTAAACAAGTCATTTTGATATTTATTAAAAACAATTAAAATTCACAACCAAGATACAGTTCTTGAATGTTCATGATTAACACAAAGCTAGATTTTTAGAGTTCATGTGATAAAAGACTTCAGAAAAAAAATTGTATTTGAATCATTCATAATTTTGATTTTGTAGAAGTTAAAAATTTAGTTTAATAATGACAGCTGATTTTAGTATGCACATAAGACTATGGAAATTTCAGTACAACAAATCCAACTGATAACATGTATATCTGGTTTAGCTGACATCATTATAAATATAAAACTTTCAGTATTTATTTATTTGTACATTCATTCTAACTTCTACAAGAATAGGACAATACAGAAGAATTACCCTTTGTCCCCATTCTATCACAATGGCTCACAACCAACCATCATGCCTTGATTATCCCCCCTGATAGCACTCTCTAATAATATACATAAAACAACTTTGGCATTGTTCTTCATTAATTACATAAAATTACACAACTTGATAAAAGACACTAGAATCATTTTTGTTGTATCTTGTTAACAAACGCTTATGACTAGTAATAACCATGGTCAAGATATATTGCCGTAGTAACAACAACTTTTATTGCCGTAGTGACATGAATGTTTTGTGTGGAATGCACTTTTCTTGTCATGCTCCATTGTTAAGTACATTTTTTTTCTTGTACTTCAAGGTGAACTGAGATCTATAAACAAACTGAGATTTGGGAAATGCCATGGAAACAGAAAGGTTTGAATTTTGCTTAAAAATATTTAGCAAATAATTCTGCATGACAGTGTAACAGTGGTCATTGATATTAAACTGGAATCTTATAACTGAACTTTGCAACATGGAAGAACAACTTAGCACTTTAAGGCTTAAACCATAAAATTGTGTTATCTCAAAAACTAAAGTTTCAAATGTAGTAAGCATAACATTTTGAACAACAAAAACTTTGGAGGAATGTATGAAATTTGTGGCAATTAAAAGTCCCCTAAAATACTCCTTATCTCAAATTTAATCTTAATTAAAAGAATAGTCATGGTAAATGAAAAAGGTACCAAAAATACTTTACAAATGATCATTTCAGATATCATTAAGAAAATAAACATAATTTAACTACAAACATTCAACTTTCTACAATATGAGACCAAGATGTTTTAATTCTTATAAAACAAAATAAACAAACTAAAAAGGGTTTATAGAACTGAATAAAAACTGTCCTCTCCGATCTGACAACAGGGCACCTGATCTCCCTCCAGAAGACATTTATGGTAAGACTGTTGAGGAAGGAAGACCTTGAGAATGCCATGGTTTTATCACATAGGTTGTCAGCCAATAGCTGCCATACACTTAACATTGGGACCACTGTCACGTCTCTTTGATCTTTTGAAGACCAATTTGTACATAATATACCAGATCTGGCACAGAAGAATGTAAAGTCAGAGATCCACACTGATCGTCAATATCACCATAAAATTCTACAACTAGAGAAATATAAACTGTCAGTAACAAATTAAAATTTGGAAACTAAAGAAAAATAAAATGTCAGTAGAAAAATAAAATTCATAACTAGTGAAAAATAAACTTTCAGTAAAACAATATTTGTGACACTTTGAGAAGCCAAATTGAAAAGCATGTGTGAATGATATACAGGGTATTTTGCTTGAAAAAAAATCCTTTTAAAGGTAATTTCTGCACTTGTTCATGATGATGTTAGCTGATATTTATTTTATATTATAACAGCTTATAACATATAGTAAGGTCATGATTTCTGTTTGAACATCTAAATATAGTAGCATGGGTTGGAATCCCGGCGAGTGAAGAACCAAAAGTTTGCGAAAGCAAATTTTCAGATCTTACATTGTTGGGTTGATGTTTAGACGAGTTATATATATATATATATAATATAAACATTTTACAAGAATACTCATAGATTGAGAGTTGTCTCATGGGCACTCATACCACATCTTCTTATATCTATTATAATAATTCCATTTTCAATTCTTATGCGAGTTTTTTTTTCTTAAATATGATTGCTAGGTAAAAATTGTTCAAATGTCCTTAGAAAGATAGAGACTAATTAAAGACATAGAAAAAAAAATATAAGGCAAATTTCTAAAGCAACCAACAATAAATAATGTTTGATAATTTGTATTGCACTATTTTCTACCTTTATGATCACTATATACAGATTCTGCTTGATCCCAGAATTCATGGCACTGGACGACATAATTAACTATACTATGATACTGTTGAGTAATGGAATGTATCCGCTGAGGAACTGCCACCGTTCCTGGTGATGACATGGTTGGTTGGGTGGAAATGTTCCCATTCGGAAGTTTGGAAGGCGTATAACCACTATCCTGTAAAATAAACATTACATAATATAGCAAGGCTGATTTTGTATTCTGATTGTTGTTGGAGATGAGTCCCTGCCAATTGCATTATATATTATTGAACTGATTGTTGTTTGATGTGAGTCCCTGCCCAATTGCATTCGAGATTATTGAAATAATATTACATAACAAACATTACACAGATGTCAGCCTTGCAGCAGTCATGCAAATAGAAAAATAATATCAAATATAAAATCAATATCAAATTTACAACATAAAAGATATCTATAATATTGTTGTTCTGTATTTGCGTTTTATTTTTTCGATTTTTACTACACTGTCTACATATCCCTGTCATATTTTAATGATTTCTGTTTCTTTACTTCATGTTTAGAGTTCACTGCTTTCATTAATGATTCTGATGTTAATATACTTTTAGTCTAATGATCCTTTTCAGTAACTGATATTTTTAAATATTTATAAAGATTTTACCTACAGTCTCTTGAAATGATTATTGCGGTTTATAAATTTAGATGTCAAAATCATTGTCCTCTATATACAGAAGTTACAAGAAAACTTTTTATGCTGTCCTAAATTCTGAAAGAAGATGATACTTCCTTAATTTTGTTTTGTTTTCATAATCAATTAAAATGTAATAGTCCTATTATGTAATGATGTTTCGAGTCTCCAATGATATTATTTTAAGAAGAATATGTATTACCTGTGATCTTATAGACCCATCACTGCCAGCAGGGGAAGGAGAAGGCGACATGGGAGATGGCGTCGATCGGTTGTTCCAATGGGGGGACGGTGCATGAGCTGGTTGTTTTGATGATGAAGTCTGAAAAACAAAATGATCAATTAAAAAAATATTCTGAAATTTTAAGACAATGAAACTGATATATCTAAAAAAGAATTCATAGAAACATACAACTGAATGAAACCAATTCCGAGTATTTTACTCTAGATATATCTTGTTTAAATCAGATATGTTATTTCATCAGTTTGTTGTGTTACAACATTTTCATTCAAGTAAAATTTTTGGTTTATCACAATATCATCTGTTTCGTTTTAAAAGTGCAGTAAAAAATATATCATTAACATTCTGCAAAAATTAGAGGCAATTTTGTGGGAATACATTTGTTCATTCAAGTTAAAATTAAAGACAGAATGTATTACATCTTTTTTTCTTTCTTTCCGATTTGCCATAAATATTTGATCCTAGCTCCAACTAGGTACTGTCATTATCAAGAAGAATGTACACAAAACATCATTTGTGTTGAATAGTTCAAGGAAAGCTGTATATTGAGAGATCTTTAAACAAGAAACAAAACATTCACATTGAGACTGGAGTTATGTCCCCTGGTCCACTAATTTACCTTATTGTGTTCATCAATGATTTTCTTGAACTTCAAAGCTTCGTTTTTCTTCATTTTGTACAACTTAAAACATAGTATTGACTGGATTCTATATCTGATGAAAAGAAAAACAATATATCTTTGGTTCAGAATAATTCATAACCAACAAAATTATCAGTTACATTCTCACATTCAAAATCAAATTGTACATTTTTAATCCTAACTATTGGTGTTTTACTCAAAACAAGTTCAAATATTAACACTTATTTACAATTATCCATTATCATCTGACTAAATACTATAAACCTAATAGGTTCAACACTTACATCATTCGTCAAGAAAATACTTTTCAATTATGATTTTTGTGAATCTGCAATTGCTAATTGATTTGATCTTCAGTAGTCAACCACAGGTTCTTATCAATTTCATAAAAACAAAGGTTATAAGTCCTCTAGCAATGTTTAAAGCTAACTGTTTCAGCCCTTTTTAGCTCTTCCGACGTTTTAATCAAAGTCTTATCTGGCATTCGGTCTTAAACATACTTGATGAAAAAAAATATTCTAGAAACATTTGACAAAGCACAGAAACCAGTATGGTATATCAGTCCTGACTCCACCAAATGTTCTAAATCCCCAAATATTAACACTTACATTAATACTGCTAGTTTTTTCTCTGTTTCTGAAGTTTCAGCACTAGGCCTTATTTTACAGATATGACTACAAACAAAAATAAAACAGATTATTAATCATACATTAAAAACACATATTTTTATGAAAAGATCTACAAATACTCTGCATTCATTTGTTTCAATAATTACCAATTTCTAAGGATTGAGGAAAACTTGTATTTTAGTAGATATTTTCAAGGTTTTACCAGAATCTATAGTAAATTGATACTTTAACTTATATCCAGGAAATCCATAGATAATGATGATGAATCCACAGTATGAAGCATTATCAAAAACTAAGCATAAAATATAAATAAAACATGCCCATCTCTCTGTTCAATGGGTAATTTTCAAATTTTAGAATCAGAGTTTGTATTTATTATTGTATATTATGACAGTTGTTTATAATGGGAAATTTATACAAAGATTCCTGCATATGTAACTTATTACATATAGTCCCAATTTTCATATCAATAAAAACATTGCATTGAATTATGAAAAAACAAATTATGAATACAATAACACAAGTATGACTAGTTTAAATCTGACATATTAACCTGCTTTAATAAATATATATACATCCCTTATATGGCAGTTGTATTTTTGGCATTAATCAGAGAAGTAATGTAATCCTAAGCACTTTATTGAAGAAAATCATGACGATGTAAAAGTCAACAAACTATACATATGAGTTTAGTGAATACATAATTAATGGCAATACTGTATTCCATTGAAGTAATGAGTTTTTAATACCTCCCGTAGGAGAAAATCGCCTTACTGCAAAGTCTGAAGATTGATAAATTACAAAAATGTCAAATGAACACATGCTAATAATTTTACAATTCTCCAATGTTTATCAATACAAATTTTTATGTATTTTGTAAAAGAGTTTATGATAATATCATGTGAATTCTTTTAGACTTAAAAATCCTAATTTGTAAAGTCTTCTTTGCATGTATACCCTCCCAGCCAAATTGAATTGATTTGATTTTTTGTGTTTTAACACAACTTTTAAGAACTGCCAGTTTTTATTGGTGGAGGAAGCCAGAGTGCCCAGAGAGAACCATGACCTTCGATAGGAAAACTGACAATCCTAGTCAATTAAGATTGGAGTTGAGTGCATCAATATGATTGGTGATCGAACTCATATCAGTGTTGACTGGCTAGAGATTACATAACTACTTAGACTGCTTAAGAACATTCTGGTTATAGTGTAATGTTTAAAGACTTTAATAATTTGCAAAATAATTTGCAGTGACAGTTTAATTTCTGAAATAGTCCATTTAGATGTTTAGACAAATTCTTTTCTACAGGTCATTAAAACTGTCCTTCCCAAGTGTATTTGTAAAGTACATTCAAGAGAATATCACTGTTCATAATTTGAATTATATCAATGATGGTAAAATGTACTAGATATGCTCATCAGTATAATACATTATTATTCTCTTGGTGAGGATTGTAATAAGAAATTGTAGCAATTTATTAGATCTAAAAGAACTTTTATTTTTACCAGGAATTTTCATTACACTTACAGAGACTGCAGCATAACATCCTAGTATTTTGTGATCTGAACAGAAAATTAATGGCTTTCTCAAAAACCACAAGAAAGACGTAAAATTAATGTTAATTTAATGTTGTTTAATCTTCTAAAACAATTGCTGAATCAATATAGTCAAATATTAGTTCATAAAAATTATCAAGTCGGGGAAATAAATTAAAGGAAACTATTTTATAAATAACTTTTCATCCTACACTGCTACAAATTGCCAAGTTTCTAAAAAATTGCACTCTTTCAGATCAAAGGATTTTTTCTAACACATAACTAACTTTGTAATAACCAATAAAATATCTCTGGTGAAGTTTCGAACTTCTAAAGGATATGGAATGAGAGTTTAAATTAATGTTTGCTATTTTCAGTGTATTCTTTTTTTTTTTTTAAGAAAATAGTCTAGACAGATAAAGGGAATGTTTGGGTACCTACTTCGTGTACGACACCTGTTTAAAACCTTGTTTCAGTAAATAGGTAATGGCAATGCTTTCTTTAACATTTTTAATACACCTTACCATATAAATCATTTTTTTTGTAACTGTTGATTGTTTTAAGATACTTACGATATTAAGTTAAATGTGTCAGAGTACATTTTATAAACATCGGTGGCCTTGCGTTCCTCTTTTTCCATGGCATACCCACACAAAACAAAGGACGACATAGACTCGGTATACAATAAATACATAGCAATTCTATCAGTCTGAAACAAAAATCACAATCATTTAAATACCTAGAAGCAAAACATATTTCATTATCTGAAATGGATGGAAAATGTAATAACTGGCTGGCATAAGCTGAATCTATATGATTTTTATTGTCTTCAATAATAGATGTATGTCTACAATATGTCAAGTTCAAAATGGCCCAGAGAAGAAAAGTTGTGAATAAATTCAATATCAACTATCAAAATTCTACACCATATAGCGACCCAATGACCTAATTAACTAAAAGACATTAGAGGGTAATAGTATTTAACAGACCAAAACAATAATGATAGAAAAAAAAAAATTGTGATAAAACTTAAAGTGTCAAGTACATAAAATCTGGTTTTACTAGTTTAATAGTGTAAGTTCAGAAACTAGTTAGTGTTATTTCACAAATTATTGCCAGGTTTAAATTAATCGAATAATGCAACTAAGTGAATATCGCAATAATAAGAACTTGTAACCTTATATCTGAATCATATATCACTGTGGACTTTTTTTCGGAATCACAATAATTTATCTTGCATTTTAGTCCAATCTTCCAAAATCACTTTAATAAATGCACACAATAATTTCTGAATTAGCAGTACTTTTAAAATCTCAAACCTCCCCATTCTTTGGTTTTGTATGGTTTGATTACCAAAACCTGTATTTTTTTCTGATAAACAATAATACTTTTATTTAAAAGTTATTCATAAGCCTCCATCACAGACTGTCTGTATAAGTATGGTAATTAGGATTTCTCACATCTCAGTTATGTAAATGGCATTTACGTTTTAATCAACACCTATTCTGCACTACCACATGATTTATGAGCAAAAAACATGTCGGCCATTTATTAAACAAATGTTGCAAAGAAATGCACTCAATCATCAGACTTAGTAAGAAGAATTGATAAGAAACAACTGTCATTATTGTTGACATTGACAGGACGGTCCTGAAGTTTATTACTGTGTCAGATAATCAAACAAATTCAAATTTAATGATAAGTTCATATATTAAAGTTCAAAATATGTCTTCTTTGTCATCAAAATTGATCGTTTACTATTAAATACTTTTGATTCAATTACAATATCTGAGACTGGTTATTCTAATTCTGGTTTTTCTTTACATGTAGATAGATGTATTTCAAGAACAATCAATTCTGTTAATAGCTGTTTAGAGAATTTAAATGAAACTGACTGAAGAAAGACAATATGAACTTTTACAGACTTTGATGTGTTTTTTGCAGCTTAGATGAGTCCATTTCCAAAATTCAAATTAAGAAATTAAAAAATTCAAAATGATTCTATAGGCTGGTAGAGCATCAATTGAGGATAAAGATAAGCTAAAAATATCAGTGGGTCATGGACCTCCTTTTCGAGATATTTGAGATTTAAAATATGGCGGGAAAAGGCTGACTCGGACTTTTACCTTATATTTGCATTGGTATTATTTGGGTCTTAAAACAAAAGAAAGAAAAGCAAGAATATTCTTAAATTTTGGTAAATGGCCTTTCATGACCTATTAAGTCTTATATGAAAAAATAAATGGGTGTTATGGGGCAAAATATTTTACATTGTATTGTATGGATAAACACCAAGGAGTCCGAATATTTGACACAAATTCCAAAACCTCACCTAGGTACATCCTTAAGGACAAGGATAAATAATTACATTAGATGTATGTTTCATTATGATACTTTATTCTGATTGGCTAACTGCACATCACGTGTTATTCCGTAAGCAATTGCATTGGTCAATTAAACTTTTCATTCATGATAACACGTGGTTCCACAATAAAGTCCACCGGTGAATTAAATAAAACAATAAAAAAATTCGTGTTTTCATGATCATTGCTAAAAAAATGTAATTATAAGTATTGAATGCTTCTTTTTGTAACTTCATAGGGTTGTAAAAGCGTTGACCGTGCGCACATTTTTAGTATGAAGCGCTTCCGAAAATGCACTATGCAGACTGTCCAAAACTATTACATAATATATGGTGGTTTTGTTTTTGGGGTATTTCTCTAGATATCTGTGAACATTACTGTAACTTACAAAGTCTGGATGATGCTTCAGTCGTTTGGCAAGTTCATCTGCCTGATGCTTCAGATCTCTGGCACGAGATCGGTGAATATCACTTGATTCCAAACTGTAATAAATAGGTCATTAAATATTTATTCCAAATTCTTAAAACTAAGCTTTAAGCATGTGCTAAAAGCACTTACACACAACATTACCAACAGAAAGTGTTTTTCAGGTTACCTTTTGTATACTTTTATCTATCTAAAGTTATTTGCTGATGCAGTGTAAAGTAAATACCAATCAACCAATTTATCTAAAATATCATCCAGAGAAATTTTTTTTTAAAGTAGACAATAATGAGTATGGTACTCGAAAAATCTATTTTAAATTCAGTGCCATCTCATTAGCTGCATTTATTGTCTGTTTCTTTTTCAATTCTTTTGGTCCGTCTACTGAAATCACCTAAAATTTTAACGACCACAAAGTGACTTATATAGAATTATTTTGTTAACTTGTGTTTTTTTTGGAGCTGTCTCATTGAAATTTACCACAATTCTTGGTACAAGTATTATGATATAAACCAATATCTTACGGTTCATCTGGTTTCCTGACTGGTTTGCGACTGAAAGTTTCGTGATCACCGTCTCCTTCTCGATTGAAGATGGTTTCTACAGAGGACGGGTGAGCATCACTGTTAGCCTGGCCATTAAGGTCTTCCACCTGCAAAACAGTACAAAGGTTTTATAAAATATCAGAAAAAACTTTCCATGATTTTATTACTTGGTTCATGTTTTGGCATGCATCAAATATAGAAACATATATATGCTGAATTATTGTATGTAAATTTCTTATATAATCTCCAAACACTGTCTAGCTGTGAGTCTTGTTTAAACCATTCAGTCTTATAATTATAAAAAAAGTTTTTTAATATTTATACATATTAAAAGAGGGACGAAAGATACCAAAGGGACAGTCAAACTCATAAATCCAAAATAAACTGACAACGCCAAGGCTAAAAACGAAAAAGACAAACAATAGTACACATGACACAACATAGAAAACCAAGAATAAACAACACGAACCCCACCAAAAACTAGGGGTGATCTCAGGTGCTCCGGAAGGGTAAGCAGATCCCGCTCCACATGCTGCACCCGTTGTGTTGTTTATGTGATAACAAATCCGGTAAGTAGTCTAATTCAGTAGGTCACATTCATGAAAGGGAAGGGGATTGTAGTTACGACGTAAGGAACATATCCGATATCAGTTGTGAAACAGTTATTCCATAACTAAAGATATCTGCATCATATTGAAGAGTGTTTGAGTCTTCATAAGAGGAATTATGTTACCTACTGTCTCTAAAAAATGTTAACAGAAACAGTCCATGTTTGATATGAAAAGCCCTAAAAACACCAAGATCATACAGAAAGATTGCAGGTGCACAACTTCATTTCTTTCATGTTTTGTGGAATTGTGTCAATCAGTTTTCAAGTATTTACGAATAAAAAACTAATACAGCCAAGTCCATATCGTGGTATGATAAACCTTAATATTACTAAGTAAATAAGATCAAACGTTTAATTGCAGGTGCACAATTTTATATGTCATTAAAAATCTGTGCTTAGGTCAAACTATTTTCTAGCAGTTTTTTATCAACAAAGGTCACCAGAGGACAGAATTGATTCATTTGTAACACTATATCTTTGGTTTATAATGACATAACTAGGATACCAAATAATTAACCAACACAAATTTACCACAATTGCAGACAGTCAATTGCAGATATGTTAAAAAATAACAGATTCCACAAATTTCCATGCAAGCAACACAAAACTTGGGCAGGAAAAAGGAGTATTGTACTTAGTAGTAAAGAAGATTTATTATTCTGATCTTGATGTTTTACATTTAAATTCACTGAAGTGCTTGTAATTGATTTATTTAATTAATGACAAGTCATAGTTAATGGGCACACAGACAAATTATACAGAAAGTATACATAAAATTATTGTATTTACTGGCTTAGTGACCTAAACATACTGTTGACTTACAAATCAACAGACAAAATATAAACATGACTACAGTCAGGTGTAACATACAGGTAACGTCAAAGTACATTTACCAAATGATAATAAAAACATTTGGTATAAAATATGTAACTGACAAACCTTAATCAATCATGATAATGGTGTAAATGGGAAAAGAGAAGTAGAAATCTAGCTACCAACTCCTAATAAAGTGTCTTTGATTTTAAAAGGATTGGAAGCTTTACTCATGGGATCCTTTGAACGACTGACTGCTTATCCAGCCTAACTTACTTTAATACTTAACATAGGAGTCATTATAACAATATAGGTCAAATGCATAAATTTACATTTTTCTAGTATAACATGTGTAACTGTGAAACTCTCCCTTTACATATTAATACATTACCAGTTATGTGGCAGCTTTCCCATATTCTGTGTTTTATGTAGATTAGTTAATGGTATATAATGCCAACCTATGGGTCCTCCAAGTCTTTAAAAGGCTTGACAATTAAGTTTGTCAGATACCAGAGAAAATGTCGGTTGGGCAAGTAAATTAACAGAAAAAAATCTTATAAGGGAAAACAAAACATCACAAAGAAGTAAAATATTTATGTAATCATAAGGACCACTTGAACAATGAAAAGTGTAATAAATAACAACATGTCTATTGCATCCAACGGAAAGTGTCAACACCCAATAGATAAATGTAGCACATTGACTGACATAACATACAAATATTATGATAACTTTGAAAAGATTTTTTTTACCAAAGTCAAAATAAATGATTAAAAAGTACCCAAAGAAACATTATTAGGAATTCAAAACATCAAAAAATCAATGAATTTCCAAAGCACAAAGGTGTGATTAATAATCTCTCCTTTATCAATGTAAATGTTTAAAAGCCATCAGATGCTGCTGCACTGTTTCTATTTACAATTTTATCTTAGAAACCAAAATAGTGTTGATCATCTGGAAAGTTAATTTCAGTTTTATCTTTTCATTCAATTTTATAATGCATGTTTCAATTACTCTCATTCTGATAAGGCTTGTTAAAATTGATGTAAAGCACTAACAAACCAAGGACTAAATATAAATACTGACAGTTTTAACTTTAACCACACATGTACAACAAAATAAGGTCTTAAAATAGGATAACTTTAAATAGGACATTAGATCCCCTGTTTTTGTTTTGGCTTTCAAAATTATGAAACAAAGTTAGAAGTGCAAACATTTGTAATTATTTTCTATCTATTTTTTTCATGTACAATAACAAAACTTTAACCTTTGAGAAACCTATTATATTGTACCTTAAAATATTTGGAAAGATAACTTAAAATACTTTATTAAAAACATTCATGAGGTTAAATTGAGCTCATTCTTGGTGTCACGTTTTCAAAAAAAGGGATCAGGATCCACCCCCAGATTATTTATCTGCTGTAAATTTGAATCAGCGTAAAGTATACATTTGCTTTCTGACAGTAGTTTCCCATTTTTGACTATTCCAAGTACATATTTAGTGGTTCCACAAAAACCAAGCTATTTGCAAACAAATAATTTTTATGATAATATTTCAAATAGAAATTGCATGGCAAAACTAATTTGGACAGATTTTTCTACCCATAATTCTACTTGAAGCTTTTTAGTCAGGAAATAAGATACAAGTTACTAAATCAATATTTTGCAGGTTTCCGATTCCTTTTGTTTACAAGAGACTGCCCTCTTTGATATGATTATGAAGCTGATTTATGGGATAGTGTTTAAACAATTGATTTCTTGTGTATTGTTCTATCAAAGGTTCATTATCTTCAAAAGAACATATTCCAGTGTTTAAAAAGTGTAGAAATGCATTAGGTCATAACATAATGTAATTTATGGAGTAGTGACAGATTAAATGTAGAGATGTTGTCAATGAGTCCCAAGAGTAGGTTTTAATGTGTTCATTCTAATGCACATAACTTGTTAACACATCTCATTTTACATATTTAACGACCTGTATGCACTTTGATTTGAAAGTTGGTCATGTTTTTATCAAACTGAAATATAATTAGATTTAGTTTTCCTAAAAAAAATTAAGGAGTCTTTGACAAAAGGTTTAGAATTGTATCAATAGCAGAATTTTTTTTGAAAGAATGGATTATGAATATTCATAGTATCCATGTTAACCATTTTGAATTCATAGAACTTGATAGGGACAAAAGGTTTTGGAAAAATTAATGATACAATTTGAATTAATGTCAATCATGACCTGGATATTTTTTTTTCATAAAACTGCTAAAAAATTATAGGGCAGATTTTCTTACACCTCTGAAGGGATTTAATTTTAAATCCTATCTGACATATACATAAATGCAGAAACAATGAATTATCAACCTTGAACTTTACATTAAACTGTATTTATCTGTATATATATAAAGAATTGTCGACAACAGGATACTCCTGTTAATTATTTATAAAGTATATTATGTAGGTAAAGTTGTTATGATGTTGTAGTAGTAACCATGACCTTAATGTTTATTTACACATCTGACCAACATATCTAAAACTTGTCAAAATCCACATTGTTAAATACATTGTTAAATATCTACTCATCATTCACAACGATCCAAAGGTAGAGCATTTATAAAAATATCTATGCAAATCAAAAAAGATTGTGAGAACTCTCATCATACTGCGGATTCATTATTATTCCTTGGATACCAATTTTCACGGGTTTCGTGGGTACAAGTGAACTACAAATTCAAATATTCAACGAATAACATTTTCAATAGGCTTATTGGTTGTACATGTATACAGAGATAGGCAAAACCACGAAATCAAATATCCACAAATATGCAAGTTTTCTACAATCCACGAATATGCAAGTTTTATGCAATCCACGAAAAACTGATACCCACGAAGATAAATGAATCCACAGTAATTGAATCTGTATTTCAATGATATAAGAAGATGTGGTATGAGTGCCAATGAGACAAATCTCTATCCATCCAAGCCATAATTTGTAAAGTACACCATTATAGGTCAAAGTATAGTATTTATTAGGTATCTATTTTAAAACAAGCAATTAACTTTAGAAATTTAGTATTTTAGAACCAATTAACCATTGATTTTGCCATTTCCCTCGTTCCAAACATTGAAAACCAACTCATGTTCACTCAAAATTCATCTCACATTCTCCTACAATGGTAAAAACACATTTGTACTTGGTATTATACTGAAAGAGGTTGCCACAAAGAACAATCTCACCATGGACAGATGGAAAAGACAACATGTGGGCTGTACATAAAGACAGGGTATATTTACCAGTTCAAACTCTGGTTTATCTGTATGACTAGAACTACTACTATTGCTAAGAGGACCTTTACTCTCTGTCGACCGCAGGGGCCGTTTTCTGTCCCATTTATGGTCATCTTCATGGCTGTCTTTCCTGAAAATAGAATCATGGAATTTCTGGACTAACACAAATGAGTTAATTTACTGCACAATTATTTCAGAGATGTTTATCCCTATTTTAGTATATTGGTTGTATTAAACAATTTCAAAGCATTTTTTAGAAGTATTAACAATTAGCACAAAACTTGTTTGGGGGAGGGTTTTAGGGGCATGCCCCATTAAATTTCTCAACAATTTAATTTTATTGCAAAATCCTGCATTTTGAGAGCTTTTAGACACATTTAATATTTTTTTCTGGAGATTCTTAAGAACTCCATAAATCAGGTTTACACAAAAACTACTATTTCATCTGAAATGTCCTGATCAGCCAGAGCCACAAACTTCAAAGTTGACAACTGTTCATTATCTTAAACTACCTGTTTTTGTTGCATGCTTTGAAAGATCAGTATAATAGAGGTTGTTAGAGGTGTTCTGAAAGTCGCTGAAATATCTATCAACTGTTTTTTTGTATGTGGTCTCTTATACAATTTATTTGAACACTTACGTGAAAATGGTACTTTTTTTTGCATTTAAAATCTGTGTGAAATTTGGAAACATCTAGCTTTTAACACTTCTTCTATTACATGATTCATTTCTCATCTGCAGTAAGATTTATTGGGGGAAATTGCCAGGAAAATTGTTGAATATATACCTCTTTCAATTCATCAGTTGTTGTCAATTTTTTTCTGAATCATTAAATTCAGCAGTGATATTACCAATGTATACTTACCTACTCGAACTAATGTATACATACCAATTGATATCATTAGCTTTAAAATAATCCATAGGAATACATCATCGTAAAATCCAAAATACACAAATAAATTAAACACTTACTATTGTTGCGCAATAGACAAAAAGTAAACACTTACTATTGTTGAGAAACACTCAAATAAAATTAAACACTTACTCTTGTTGAGCAACACTCAAATTAAATAAAACACTTACTCTTGTTGAGCAGTTTCTGTTGATTTATTATTTGTCTTCGGCGTGATTTTTCGTCTTTTTGTGAACACTTTTTCCGGTGCATTTTCTTTGCGTTTAATGCTAATTTTGTCACTAGGTTTCCAACACTTATCATTAAGAGGTGAAGAAGAATAAGAAGACACATTTTTAGAACTATAATCCTCAATATGGACATTGGCCATTTCTGAGTCTGTATCTAAATCCATTTCCTGGGGTTCAGTATTGGCAGTTTCGTCAATAAACTTATCATGCTTATGATCTGGTGATTTGATGATAGGATATGGTGATTTTTGCTTCAATTCCTCACACTTAATTCCTACTTTATCACGATATGGTGACTTTTTTATTCTGTTCTTTATCAAGTGTTCAACATTTTTAAAATTAAGACGGACCACTATTGAAGGTTTTCCATCATTGAATTTCAAAGCGTCTTTATTCACGGTTGTCTTTAAACATGGAGATTTGGGGGGATCTTTTTCAGGTTCCTGGTGTATTGGCGATAAGGGAGTATGCTTGGTACCGACAGAATCGATGATGTCTTGTAAATTTAATTCCATATTATTATTATTACGAGGTCCATCATTCTCATCCTCTTCATCACTACTCACAAGTCCAATAATACTTCCAGACCCTGAACTCAATCTCTTGGATGATAACCTCCCTGATATTGGTTTGTTAGGGGACAATTGTCTCCCTGATGTTGGTTTTTTGGGTGACATTAATCTCCCTAATGTTGGTTTGTGTGGTGAAGATAATCTCCCTGATGTCGGTTTGTTGGGATTAGCAAAATTTAAGCACTTAGCAACACCACTGTCACTTTGTGGCATTAAAGACACTTTTTTCTGCGGTGTATTCACAACATCAATTTCACTATCACTATTGTCACTGTGTAAACTAATCTTTTTAGTAGGCGCTATACCATTCACCAATGGTGACTTTGATGGTGTGGACTCTGCCAGTGAGTGAATAGATTGTGGACTGCTGCCACCACTACTACTACTACTACTAGTGTCAGAATGAAGCTGCTGGTTTGGTGATTTTTCAATACTGTTTGTTGGACTTTTATGGATGAATTCTAGGCAGATTTTATCAAGCAGTTCTTTATTGTCATCACTATGGTCAGATACAATAGGAGATGGCTTTGGACATTTGTCACCAGGAAGGAAGTTCTCTAACTTCCAGGATGTAGAATTAGAAGACTGAAATGTAATAAAACATACTTTTACACACTTTTGGAGGTTCTTTAATAAATGTAACAGAATTAACAAATTAGTTTCAAAATCTAACATTTGTACGCATTATGTTAAACTCCTGCTTGAAAAAAAAAATTCAATATAAAAATAAGATGATGCCAATGAGACAACTACCCATCAAAGTTCCAATGAAGTGTTTGTAACTTATTATAGGCAGCTGTACAGCCTTTAACTATCCTTTCCAAGCTTTTGAAATGTGTTAACAAAACAAGTGCATGTTGGCTTAGTTTGTTTGATATTAAATCTTGGATCATAACTTCAGTGTTTCAACTAACAACGAAGTTGCATTTTTCTGTAATCAAAAGTTCAAACAGTTTCTACTCTCATAACCATATAAAGTGTTGGTTTATCACCTATACTACTTATCTTATCTATCTTACCTTGTCATGTGCAGGAGATTTTGATGGAGATTTGACCCTGTCCACCCTCACTTGAACCTTTTCCTCTTCCTCATCATCATCTGAATTCGAAGATGAATTACTGTCATCAGAACTGCTATCTGAATCATTGCCTGATTCACTGCTAGAACTATCAGAGGACATCGGTGACCTGCAAAACAAAAGAAAAACTTTAAACAAATAATCTAGATCGATTCACTTCTAAAACTGCCAGAGAACACTGGTGACCTGCAAAACAAATGGAAAACATGTTGATTTCCTATATGTTTGAATCATTACTGATTCACTGCTTGAAATGTCAAAGGGCTCTGGTGATCCATAATAATATGTCTGTCTCAAAACAGAAAAACAACAAAGGAAACTGTGGTAGAAGCAGCAAAATATTTATTTCAAAGAAATCTGCTACATTGAATGATAGGTATTTAACAACACTTTCTTCATCAACTGTGCTATTTCATGGTGATCAGCTTTTATAGAAGCCAGAGTGCCCAGAAGGAACCACCAACCTTTGGTAAGAAAACTGGTTATACTAGATAATTAAGATTGGAGTCAAGTGCAGGATTTGAACTCTAAACCTCAGTGTTCACAAGCTAGTGATCCAGTAGTTTGACTTCTAAGACCATTCATACACCAAAACCCCGAGAAGGAGGCATCTATAATGCATTATATTTTATTCAAACTGAGCCTTTGTTCCTTATGACAATATCTAGTAGTATTCCTCTTTTTATTATCAGTCTGACTATATTAGTCATAAATTAATTTTTGAATCAATTAAGTTCTGATTCCTTGCAACATTGTATAAAGTATGCTCACACTTTCTAGGCACTTTTAAATTATTACATGTTTATATCTCCTTAGCTTTCCTAGAACCAAACTTAGTTTGTATATGGGCTTCACAAATCTTGAACCTGATGATTTCAGACATACAAATACCTACAGACCTTCAATTCAATGTTGCCTCATACTGTTAAAATTAGCTCTCGTTTGAAGAAAAAATATGTAAAATGTGTTCCTTGTTGAACACATTGGTCAATTTTTCAAAATAGATGAAGCCTAGAAAATGTAACCATCCATTTTAATAAAGTATATTCTAAATTCACCACAAATATGAAACAACTTCATGTAACATAAATTAAAACACCTGTGAAGGAAAAAAACAACATCTGCATACATTAGAGAGATTATGTAACACCAAAAACAAGCATGCTCAGCTAATTTACGAATACATTTAAGATATCATTAAGATCCTTGACATGTAGATGTATTTATTAAAGTTACAGACAGATAATAAATGTTTTATGCCTTATCAACACATCCTATTGACTACCACAAACATAAGGTACCAGAAAGTTTATATACATGATTGTATTGGTTCACTGATTGATGGCCATTATGTCCAACAGCAAACATTACATGCCTCTATAAGACAATTTTACTTTGAACTGGACCAACAACCTTTAATCTGATTTATAACATGATACATGATAAGTCTGACAGCAGATTTGTCAGCCTTTTCAGAAGACTTAATTGTCAGCTATACCTAATTATAAGTCTTGGATTTCACCAGGTCACAATTGTACCTCACACACAACATGCACAAGAGGCTAGACTGATACAAACGAGTTGTTGATATAATAATTGTAATAAAGTGGAGATAAAGAACAATATATCACACCTGAGATTTAAAGGTGGTAAGATCATTATTGATATTATAAAATCAATACACCTAATAGACTGAATTAGAATATCATTGTAACATATGGCACATTTCTCATATCAAATTCTAAAACAGAACTTAATAATTACTTTTTCTCATTCTACTAAAATATCTGATACCTTTGAAAAATGGAAAAATTGTCAACTGTCTAGTATTTCTGAATGAAACCAGAATGCTGACATTTTAAATTCTAAATGTTTCAAAGATTTGTTCATAGTAACAGAAAACGTCACTGAAGGCTCAAGACAATGACCTCTAACAGCAGTTACTGTAAAAATACCTGAAGTGGTCAACGACCTTTATCCTATGCTAAAATAAAGTAAAGAATTTATGACATTAAAAGCTATAATCGTTAACAGATATTGTCCCAAAAGTTCCATGCATAAGAACATTTATGTTTACAGTTTATTGGTAATTCCCAAATAAATAACTTCAATATAAAGAACAATTTATACCATGAACATTGATGGCAAGTGCATCCTGTCCTAGGACTAGTTTTCAATCAACTGTCACAATAGTTTAGGAAATGTACATACAAGTAACTTATTACCCTACATGTTGTAAATTGTACATAACTTTAACTTTGGGCTTTGGATTTAGTACTACATTTAAATTTGTAGTATATATAAAGTGTAGTCTTTTATAATCTGAATATTGATAATCATTTTGTACAATCAATCATTTAACTGTTTAAATTTGATATTCCAATACCTGGGCTATTTATACATTTGTTCACTGATCCTTTATTCTATTGACTGAGATCATGATAAGTTATAGTGTAACCAAGTACATTAAGAATTTTAAATTTTAATCTGTCTATCTTTACCTGTATTTTATGATAAACATCTTCTTTACACTTTCTCTACAAGTTTTGTTTACAAATCATCGCAGACTTTTGTTTACTATTATTGAAACAGAGACAACCAATGGAATTTACTGTAATATACCACCCACAGAGGCATTAATTTCAAAATAGATTCTCTTCTTCTTTTATTTAATCACACTTAAAGCACAGAATAATTTGAAAATTAGCAAAACAACAATCCTCTGTACAATCAAATCCAGCTGGCCTACATGATGGTGGCTGGTCAATGTGTATCTTATTTTGATAATTACCCATTCGGCTCAAAAACAGCAATATCATAAGCGACAATTTATAAAGCTGAAACATCATGGTTAGTTCAAGTGTTTGTTCTGGCCATTGTTATTCTGGAAATAGTTTTTAGTGCATTCTATTGGAAGTGTTAGTTTTCTCATTTCAATTGTTTCACATTTGTTATTTCAGGGCCTTTTATAGCTGACTGTAATATGTGTTTTGCTCATTATTGAATGCAATCGGTGACATATTGTTGATAACATTTGCGTCATTTGGTCTCTGGTGGTGGGTTATAAATCCAATTGGCAATCATACCACCAAAGGTTATTTTTATAAAAGGTTATTCTTTAAGGTGTTCATGGACATCAGAAATGGAGAGAAAAAAGTGAAACTCAATTTAAGAAATGAGCACTTATTTGTCCTACATTGGCAACCTACATTTACATTACTGTATGTATCAAATAACAGTTATATGATCTACCATCAAAGACTTGTATGCACCAATCTCCTCTGATGCATGACAAACAGAATAAATAGAACATTGACTTCTGCACACAGAACTGAATAACTCAATCACAAAATATGTCTAAGCATTCAAATACAGGAAACTTTAATAAATTAAAAGTATTTTAATCTTTTTAAATTCCAAAACATGCACTGAAAAGAAATAAAATCTACTACAAATGTGATGTAATTACATAAAAGATCAGTGCAAATTAAGGACATTTTTATCTGAACTACTACTGCATTAAATATGCATTGATTTTATGTAATTTTAACCATTTTCTGTAAATCAAATTTTCTAAGAAGCTTTCACACTACACTGAATTAAAGTAATATATATTTGAGTTGATAGATATAAACTTTTCTGAGAAAATTGTTTCCTCTGAAGAACATCAGATGGAATGTTACCAGTTTGGTTAACTAATCGCATTGAATAAAATTCCGGCACATTTGATTTGGAATAAATTCCTGAATTTTTTTTTTATCAAAATTTTTTTCAAAAACACTGATTAATGCCTTTCAAATAATTATCACATTTACTATCAATCAGACGATTTAATACTTAAATGAAAAAACGAGTTTAGCCTTGAAAATTGAAAGTAGTTTTGGGGATTATGTAATCAAAATAAGTGTAGGAAAAAAAAATCAAAATTCATTGGCACAATCCTGCAACTCTTTAACCACTGACTGACACCCACATTATACAGAATTGTGACCAAAAATGGCAAATGTACTTCTCCATTAGGAGAGCCGTTCTGAGTGTAAAATTTACTTCTACATTGGTTTAAAATTCCCATAATAGTTAAAATCACCAATTAAGTCAATTCTGTAATAAATTCATTGCCATAGAACTATCAGAAAATCTGGTTTCATAATGTTACAATGAATCAATAACAAAGTCCAAAGCTATAAAATGCCGTTCCTTCATTTCCATTATCACAGTGTTCAACATGCAGAACAACTTCATATAATTAAAGTCTAGTCTTTCAATAGCTGATGATAAAGTTTCAAAACACATAAGCCAATATTTGGCATGGTCCAATAATATAATGATTAACTAGAAGAATAAACCCCTTTTCTCAATCAAAGAACATAAGGGAGGAAATATTTGGTAAAAGTCATCAGGAACAACCAAATAAAGCAAAACAGAAGGCATCTTGAGGTAATCTATTTAGCAGTTATATAAATAAAGTCTTCTTTCCACATATAATTATTGCAAGTTACGGTTTCAGAAGAAAGATCAAGGTTCATATCAATAAAAACTGCAGAATAAGGGTCATGAACTTTTAGCTGTTTAGAACTAAATGTGGGAAAAAGTACAGGATACTAACCATTAAATTTTGGAACTTGATTGACGTGAAGAACTTATCGAAAAAGATTCTATCAAATAAGACTTCCAATTAATACAATATTCAGGTTACAAAAAAAAAGAACCCTTTATTTAATATTAATCTTAATTTCAGTATAAGTTCATTCAGAGAAAACTTTTAAACAGTCCTCATATTACAAATTATAAGTAAACATACGACAGGCAGTCAGTACTAAGGACTGAATAGTAAGACGTAAATCAATGGTGGGTTTTTACCTCAACATTCACCTGTATTTTTACAAGGTCTTATAAGGAAGAGGAAATGTACAAACGTCTTGACATAAATCGGAGATAATCAACCAATAAGATTATCTCACATTGTTAATCAATAAAAAAGAAAAGCTGCAGAACAAAAGAGGGTTATCCCCTTTAACTCCATATGTATTGTTCCTCAATACAAAACTAAACCAGGGTTTTCATACTGAATGAAGTTCAAATTAAACAAACAAAACTCCTCCACAATAATAATTGTCAACATAATCTGTATCAAAAGGTGAAATATAATTATGAATATAATTTCCAATATGATTGACAATACCTGACAATACCTGAGGAAGAGGTCTGTCATGACTGCCAACAATAAATAACAAAGTTTTCTCATAGATTATGCAATAGATTTTTTTCATGGTATTGTATCTCAATTATCCCCGGAGAATTTCTAACCAAAACTAAGCATGTCTCTCTGATGTAAGTGTAATATTAGCCATGGCAAAACATTTATGTATCAATTTTTCTGCACCAGGTTCACGTTTTGACAATAAATGTCTCTTCAGTGATACTCAGAGGCATTTTAACTATGACATACTATGGAATGACTATTTCTAGCACAGTATTTCCATGCAACATCAAATTATTACTGCACTTCTTATGTGAAAGAAGATCATGGAATATATACCCCTAAAATGTTTTCTTACAATACATGTTTTACCAACCCCCAGAACATTGTGACTATGGTAATCAGATTAATTACGCCTGATATTACATAACTTTATAAGTCACAATATTGAACTTGTTGAGTGTAGGCATTATATAAGAGAAGTCCAAAGTCTTGACCTTCTTATTTCATCACATTGTGATCACTTAAGAAAGGTAACTTTGTTAATCTGACCACAAACAATGAGCAGAATATAAACCTTGTTAATAGTCTATTTTGATTGGCTTGTAATCCAGTACATGTTTTGCCTTCGTAACTCTGTATTAACCAATAATTTACTGAAATAGAATAACAGTTGGTAATCTTTGATCCCAACATATATCACAAATAAAATGTACAGGAACCAATCATTATATAGTGGAATCTATGGAGAACAATACTGCTACTATTACAACACACATAATCAAGGTCATTCATGTTTTCCTCTGATTTTATATCTGCGTAAAGGGTTTCATTACACTTTCTGGTGGTATCATGTCACTTTCTAAGGGTTACACTGATCAGTTTAGTTTCTGGAAATAACATAATGTACTCAGTAAACTTCAAAACTTCAGCAAAAAATGCACTCAGCAATATGTAAAATGTAGAGAAAAATGCACTTGGTAAACCATACATGACTTCAGCTAAAAACTGACAAATTAATATATTGGTAGAAAGAATCAAAATGAGTGTTCTATTTATACTGGTACAACTGTTTTTTTTATTAAATAAAGATAGTATGGAAAGATTTTCTCTCAAAAATAGCAAGTGTTACTGTATATATATATATGGACTATAATTTTTTAGACAATATATATCTTGTAGCTTAGAACATTTGCTTAAGCCCTCCTCTTGTTATGGTAATGTTTTACAAGATATTTAATTTTTGGCTAACACTTGTTTCAGTTTATTACATAAAGTTATTTCATCATGTTTCCTTTTGAATAATAACTGCTTTATTTTCTCATTTAACGTTTGATACAAAACTCTTTTCAAACAGATTAACATTACAAGCTGCTGGATCAAACAATCGTAACTACACATTAAACACATATAAATCAGATCTTATGAAAACTATTTAAAACCATTATCTTCCATATCAACATAGGTCAACAACATTTTAGTCCTTTCAAAGAATAAATTATGCATGGAAATCTACATTTAGAATAAACAAACGATTAGTTTAAACTTATCTGCAAGTAATAAATCTTATCTACCATTTTTTTGTAGTAAAAATATCAAAACATTCATTGAACCATCCATTGATGCAGTTCCGTGGAGGAGTTTTAACCTTTACCAACATTCAATAATTGTTCAATGACTCTGTTTACAATGAAGTGATTTGTTATTTGTAAAGTACAAAATGTACCTGTATGAACCTTCTAATTTCATCGTACAACTGTCAGGAATAAAATAATACCAAAATTCAATTATCACTCAGGACTATTCCTAGCTTCAGTTTCTTATGTAATGAACAAGTAGAGAAGAGAAATAAATCTAATGCTTACATCCTTTTTTCAGCACTGATTGGCTTTTTAATTCAGTATATGTTTTGCTTTGATAGCTTTCATTTAATATCAAATTACAGGGAATGATATGTCAGCAGGTAGTCTTTGTTCTCCTTAATTTCTACTTCAGAAATTGTTTTACACATTTAATGCATATTTAAATGTTACTTGTGACTGCATATAAGGAGACGTAATTACAAATATGACAAAGGAATAAAAATAGATTCGTAACACCAATGTTTGGATTAAAAACTAGAGGCTCTAAAGAGCCTGTGTCGCTCACCTTGGTCTATGTGAATATTAAACAATGGACACAGATGGATTCATGACAAAATTGTGTTCTGGTGATGGTGATGTGTTTGTAGATCTTACTTTACTAAACATTCTTGCTGCTTACAATTATCTCTATCTATAACAGTACTTTCTGTGGAAAATGTTATTGAAAATCTTCAAATTTTAAGAAAATTGTTAAAAATTGACTATGAAGGGCAATAACTCCTTAGGGGGTCAATTGACTATTTTGGTCATACTGACTTATTTTTAGTTCTTACTTTGCTGTACATTATTGCTGTTTACAGTTTATCTCTATCTATAATAATATTCAAGATAATAACAAAAAAACAGCAAAATTTCCTCAAAATTACCAATTCAGGGGCAGCAACCTAACAACCGATTATCCGATTCATCTGAAAATTCCAGGGCAGATAGATCGTGACCTGATCAACAATTTTACTTCCTGTCAGATTTGCTCTTAATGCTTTGGTTTTTGAGTTATAAGCCAAAAACTGCATTTTACCCCCCATGTTCTATTTTTAGTCATGGCGGCCATCTTGGTTGGTTGGCCGGGTCACCGGACACATTTTTTAAACTAGATACCCCAATGATGATTGTGGCCAAGTTTGGTTAAATTTGGCCCAGTAGTTTCAGAGGAGAAGATTTTTGTAAAAGTTAACGCAGGACGACGACGACGGACGCCGGACGCCAAGTGATGAGAAAAGCTCACTTGGCCTTTCGGCCAGGTGAGCGAAAAAATCTGAAAGAAGTGCTTGTAAACAAAATTTTGTCATCTTTTCTCTCTAAAATAATATTTCTTGAAAGTGTGAATTGCGAAAATAATTAAAATTATTCCTCTCAACAAGTTTACAACTACAGACATTATAAGCAGTGTTTGTATTTTAATATCTACAACTTTTTTCATAAAACGATGATTATTCAAGCCTGCGTACAACACGGTGTAGTACGTTGACGGTTGCTATTCGAAAAAAAACGCGTCCGCTGTTGCTATCCGAAACTTTTACGGTTGCTATTCGAAATAAAATGGCAATTTAGGATGGAGCAGCCCAAAGAAACGTCAACAGGCGCAGGTAATTTGTGTATATATATAATAAAACTGGTCTTACGGAATACTATAGATATTATCAACGAATACTGTCTACCCCTAACAAGGAAAATAGGTCTCGTCTTTGAAAGCGAGATGAATAAATTAGATCACACATGCCAAATACCCGTTATCGTTCAAACTGAACTGAAATCGTTAGACAAATATGTCTTATATTCCGTGAAGACGATATCATACAAGATCAAAGTTTTTTTAATACATAATATTGATGAAATTCAAACACTTACCATGTTTACTCGTGGGTTTTTTCGGATAGCAACCGTAAAAGTTTCGGATAGCAACAGTGGACGCGTTTTTTTTCGAATAGCAACCGTCAACGTACTACACCGTGTACAATAACTGATAAACTATAGACATATCTCCACGATAGCCTTCACCTTATCATGTGTCATGCTTATCAAAGTTTTGATGTAGTAAATCCTTGGAAGATTTTTATTAACTCATCATTAATTACAAAAACAAAGATGAGGTTTTGTAATTTCAAAGACATCTTCTTCATTAAAATTAAAATCCATCTGGAATAGTTAGAGAAATCAATAACTACAAATATAAGATGTAGTGATTAAGTATGGAACTAACCTACTTTTTCACCTGGAGTCAACATTTTTTTCTAAGAATGCAATCAAAACCTAAAAGTGATTAAAGCATTCTCAATTACATGATGAATGAGTTCTCTCATCAGTCTGAAATATTAAGATGAGAGAAAAGCATTATTGTGTAAAACAGCCTTCTTCATGATGATGAATTTCTGTGTACAAATTGACTTTTACAGCTTTAGGAAGCAACATGTCAACCATATTAATTTTCCAAAAATCCACAATCTTCAATTATATAATAATGACCGACTTTTTCCTATCATTATATCAATATGTGTCAATGACTTATGGACATTTTGCATGTTCAGTTTGCATTGAATATTGTTTCTACTCCCCAAAGAGCAACTCAAACCTGTCAACTCATAACAGTTGTCAAGAATCAGAACCAATGTTGATATGAAGACTGGTTATGGTTCAATGAAAAAGGCTGGTTCAACCCACTACATGTACTTTTATTTGAAAGTGTCTGTATCAAAAATGAAATAGAATATCAAAAGGGACAAGAAATGAACCAATACAAACTTAACATGACACAATAGAACCACACACATTAGCAGGACAGAGAACTCCTAATATCTTTCTTCTTCACAAAGTATTGAATATTTTATAATCAAACAACAATGGAAAGCTTAAATACTTAAAAGTTAATATCTGAAAATATGTACACAGAAGTGAGTTCAAGTAAGGTGAGACTAAGGCTTTCACCTACACACAGAGTACATCAATAAAGTGTCAGACTGTCTGTTTGTGTCTGTTTAGGACCAAATCATTGA
The DNA here is from genome assembly GCF_965363235.1 of Mytilus galloprovincialis. Lineage (NCBI taxonomy): Eukaryota > Metazoa > Mollusca > Bivalvia > Mytilida > Mytilidae > Mytilus > Mytilus galloprovincialis. The sequence goes on along the minus strand of NC_134845.1, from coordinate 71,213,342 downwards.
TTTATATCAACTTTGATTCTCTTTGTTATTATATATCAATCAATATTTTCCCAGGATATTTGAAGTTGGTTAATATAAATGACCTATCTACATAAACTGTCCCCTTTCATGTTAAATATCAAAATAGCTCTGACAATCTTATAATTTATCAGTACATGTATCTTTAAATACAAAAGTACATAGTTTGGTTGCCACAGGGACACACACAATTTATAAAGATTGTTTTTTACTTAAATGGTATTAACCAAAAAATTAGTACATATCTTATTCATATTTCTGGTTTTGTGAGCTTTTTAAAGGGTCAAAGTCTGTAATCCCATTACAATTTATGTAAACATTAGATCAAACTATGCAGACAACTATAAATCATTCTGTAGGTCAAAGAATTATACTATATAACTGGACCAAGCATATTTTTACTGGACTAGCTTACCAGGTATTTTTAAGGTAGACCATTCTTTATTGTACAATTGGTCCAGTAATGGCAAGTATCCTATTTAATAGGACCAAACTAATTTCATTTCACATTGCCAACTTGTACCTGATACTTTAAATTTCACACCAAACAGTGTGTTCCTAATTGAATCTTCACATTATTTCAATTTCACAGTGAAATTTGAATTAAAAGAAAAAGACTTTTAGCCTGGTATTATTAACGTTTCAGACACATAAATAATTTGGGCCTAAAATAATTCAAGTAGTTCTTTAGATTCACATGTCAATTTTTAACAACAAAATTCTACTTGAATTTAGCAGCTTACAAATGAGTAAAGCATAATAGAATGTTTGCAGACTAGTCACAATATATTTGACTGTGAAATGTCAGAGTCGGCTGCACGGATTATCTAATTTGTGAGGAGACAGACTGGCCAATAATCATGTTATATAAGACAGCTACTCTCAATTATTGCCCAGTAGCACTACTGGATAACATAAACAACAACAAGATTAATTGGTTATAAAATGAACAAAAATATTCCCAGACAATTAAAGAATCTTTTCCAAATGCATTTCACCCTAATGAGTTTATGGGGGGTCAAATGATCAAGCTTTCCTGAAATAAGCTAGGTTCATATTACATGGTAATTCATTTATTGTCAAGAAAGGATGGGTTGGCTTAACATTTTTATGAACTTGTATCTCTTTATCACAGTCTCTGGTGATGGCTTGAATTTAAAAAATAACACTCCTAAAAAATAACGAATTGGCAAAAATAATACAAATAGGGTAAAAAAATATTCAAAATTGAAATTTCTCAAATTGTAGAAACTCAGAAAAAAAAAAGATAGATAGATAGGGTAAAATATTTTAGGATTTTTTTTTGTCAAGATAGGAAAATTGTTTTGAACTTTAAAAGTGCTTAAGAAAAATAAAACTCTTTATGTTAAGTTACAGGAATCAGAACTACATTTTTGGGGAGGTTCAAGTACAAACGTTCTTAATAGAGATATGCTGACCACATTTTAAACTCATCACCGACGAGCAGACTTGCAATGATGGTATAAACAATGACCAACCCACACTAGAGATGTCTATAATGTGGAGTACTGTTATTAAGCAGCACTAGAGAGTTTTCCATTAAGCTAGGGTATTAGTTTGAAGCGCTGGCATTAATCACGGTAACCAGTGATGACAAGTGAAGATTTCACCAGTGATTGATGCCAAGTTGTTATTTATAGGTAACGAGTAATTGTCCAGAATGCAAAATGTTTGTTTATAATCAACTACTGTAGGTAGTTTTGTCTAGTATTGATAGTTGAAATAAGGTACACTTATGAATGGTATTTAATAAAAAAAAATATATATATACATATCCATATCACCCTTATAACAAACTAATATGACCTGTCAAACCATCAGAATTAGAAATAACAATCAAGGAGACAAACAGATATTAAAACACTTGAAGAAAGATGAACACAAACACATCACACTTACATAACACACGACAACAGGATTGCTGAGAACATTAAAGAACCAACATCAACATGGCTTGTGAACCTTCGTAAAACCAAGACAATCACATAAAGAAAGATAAACACAGACACATCACACTTATATAACACAGGACAACAGGACTATTGAGACATGCCTTGTGAACCTCCGTAAAACCATTACAATACTTTTACAAATGATTTTTTTGGCACTTTTCATGGTATTGATGTAAGACCACACCATTATTTACTTGTTTTATTGCTGTTACAGTTGTAATCCCGGATTAACTGAACCAGTAAAGTGTTTAATAAACTACCCTCTCACTCTAATGTCAAAGGACCATACCACAACTGTTGTCACTTAGCTGATAAATAAATAGACCAAAGTGTACAACATATAAAACTAATTTACAATCTGTAGTAAGATTATGTTAGATAACAGATTAATAAAATATAACCCACAATTATTGAAAAGATTTTATATTGATTTTAAATAAAGCTGACAATTGATATTAAGACGACCTTGAATACTTATCTAGATTAAAGATAATAGGGTCAATATTATGTGTATTCTATACTTATATTTATAAATATCAGCCATAACAAAGCTTTAATCATTTCTTCATTTGAAAATGCCTGTACAGACAGTTCTTGTCCATTCGTTTTTGATGTGTTTTGTTATTTGACTTTCACATGTAATTATGGACTTTCCGATTAGATTTTCCTCTAAGTTCAGTATTTTTGTGATTTTACTTCTTTTTTTTCACAACGTAATCAATTTTTAGGCATGACTTAAGACTATCAACATGACCACAGTTATGACAGCTTTACTTGACAGTTTGATGGAATTTTTTGTAGGAAACAGAATAGACAGAGTATAAACAGAATATTGGTGTAAACACATGCCACTTTATAGTCTCAAACTTTTCTGTTCAGACCTTCTTCATTCCTAGTCTTTTATTCCTAAACTACTCAATTTAGCTCAATATTATAAAAAGATGAAGATGTCAATTAAATGGGCTCACAATGAAAATAGTACAAACAACAGTTTATGCATTCAACATGCCACTCATCAGGCTTTCTTGTAAAGTTTTACTAGGGAAAATAGCAAATTTAAAACTGTAAAATTAGCCTTCTTGAAGTTGAAAATTGACCAAGAAATGCAAGTTATTTGGCAGTTTAAAACAACAATTCATTAAATCTGTTACATTCTTTAAATTGTTTCTCCTGTTGTCTTTATTGAGATTAAAGGCCATTTAATGAACTGTTTGTGACAAAGTGTACAATTTAAACTCCTACACTATGCTACACCATGTTACACATTATGACAGTTTTATGGAGCTTTTACTTAATCTATTAACCAAGGCATCCATAGTTACATCCATCACAATGCTTCTACTGTCAACTTTTCATGTTTAAAACACATTCAGGGGTTTGGCACATTTCTAGCATGCATTTCCAGGAGAAGACCCAGTTATTTAGAGGGTGTGTGAAAAAAGATTTTTTTTTAGTAAGAGTAGCATCGTGAATTGAGCAAATTAAAGGGATTTTTTTTAATTTTCAATCTGTTGTTGGGAAATTTGTCCCCTCCCTTAGGTCAAATTGACATAAATTTTACTTTTAAATTAATTCTGTTCACACTTTTTTCTTTATTGGCATTAAATTTTGTCTAGTATTTTTTCTCAATTTTTATTTATTTTTATTGCCCCATTGCTATCTTCTCCCTCTTGTTACTCCTTTAATTAGTTGTTCTTTCGGTTATATTCTTTTTAACTTATACATGAAGTATTTCTGAATAGGCTACTTCTAATATATATCTACTAAGATCTTACTTACAAACATTTAAGATTCAGAGAATTATCTAGATTTATTATTGTTCACATGACTAAACACTGACATAGATCTACAACTTGCAAGAAAAATCGATAAATAATTTACACATGAAAAAGTGCCTTAAATGCACCACATAACTAAAATTGTTTTGTACTTAAAAGTATAACAGGTCTGCGACTATCAATTTGTAAATGAGGCAGAACATAAAGAGGTTGTAAAATCTATAAAGTGATCATTAGCAATGTAAAGATTTTCTACATGGATTTCCTTCCTTTCTGAACACAGTATCCCTTACACTGTTACACTAACAAACAAGACAATATATAAACTAATCAACATGTTCAATGTGTCTTCCAAGCTCTCTAATTATCTTTCCTCCTTTTATTTACCACAAATAAGAATGTATCTTTTTTCACATTTAATACCATAGATATTTCTAAATTACAATAGAAATGCATCTTTTATGAGTGGAATTGTACAGACACCATGAAAGTTTATTATAATTTGTACTTTAAAAATATTGTGGTTTGGATTTAACCTACATTTATGTTGGTGAACACCTGATAAAGATCTGTTGTAAACTTTCTCTTAGGTTACACTTTCTTCTATTCTCATATATTTCTATTTTCAGTAATGTTCAAGAGTGTTTGTTTACAGAGGTGTTAGTTGTTGGTTGTTTACAAGGATATGTGTTGGTTGTTTTCATAGGTGTTTTTTTGTTTACTGAGAGTCTGAGATGTTTACAAGGATGTTTGTTGTTTTTTGACAGAGGGGTTTATAGTAGGATATTTGTTGTTGGTTGTTTACAGAGATGTATATAGTAGGATGTTTACAAAAGTTTTTGTTGTTGGTTGTTTACAAAGGTGTTTGTTGTTGGTTGTTTATCATTTGACATAATTGAATTCAGTTTAGCTGATTCTGTGAGCTTAATCATCTATTTGTTAAATGTGATTAGATTTTCTACAGGTATGTCAGTGTCAGGGAAGATATGGTTCCATGCTGACATTCTCCTGCCATCATTTATATGCAGTCTGAATTATTAATGAGAAAGCAGTTATTACACAACACAAATCATCAATTAATAGACAAGATGCATTAGAAATACTGCTGCAAAATCTAGGACAAAAAACACATTATTGGTAGTATTCTAACCAGATTCTAAAAGTGTGTAACAAGATATTTACAGAGTCATGGTTGGTTAAACTACTGAGAAACAAGTGCCCTTAAATAAACTATTCATCACAATAAAGATTTATATCAGTATAGCTGACTATAAGCATGTCACACTAATGTCACACTAGTAAATACCCTTTATAAACTCTTACAAAAATACACATCAAAACAAGGAAATAGGGTGCAATTTGCCACCCAAGCAAAAATGTTCATAAAACCACTAGTTACCACTTGGTAGCGTTAAATAATAGTAATATCATAAATAGAAGATGTGGTATAATGATAATGAGGAGACTATCAAACGACAAAGATGTCAACAGTAATAGGTCAATATACTTAAAGGGATAGTAGCTACGATTTTGACAAAATTATGAACAAGTTTTGAAGCTGCTAAAATCAAAGATATGTACTAAATATAAGCAATAAGATCGCTAGAATGTTTTCATAAACTACAGAAGTGTTAATAATTGATAATTCATATCGTGTTGTGTGCCTATTCATCTCATTAATTATGCATCGGGTTTACATCCCGAACTTTGCCGACATAGCGAGTGAGCTAACCAAGATATATATAGATACGAACACGTGCTTTTTGTTTTCTTACATATTTGATAATTACTCTTTATTAAACGTACATATTTGACGCCATTTATCAAATTATGTAAATAAAAAATATAACTAATACCGGCATATTATTCCGACTCAAGATTCTCCAACAACGGCGATATTATACACTTGTTATTACATTTGTATGACCAAACCATGCCGATAATGTATACACGTGTTTGTGTGTTAAATCGGGGCCTCCATGAAGGATACACTTGAAGAATAATACTAAAGTTTAGGAAGTCGATTTCTAATTTCTTCTAAGGTGGGAGATTACTGCCCGTAAATTTATAAACATATTTTTGACAAATAGGAACACGTTGAGATTTTTTTTCATGTGACCTGGAAAATTTAAGAAATGTAAACATTACGCAAACCGTCGGCTACTTCTGTTCGACTTTGCCTGCGTCGCAGGTGTTTTGAGTGATTTTAATGACCGATCTCATCGACGTTTTTTATTTTTAATTTACAATAACTTGTCTGCACCTCTTTTTTGTTTCTTTTGTTTCTTTTCTCGCTGAAACTGTAAATTCGCGTACCATTTCCGCAATAACATTCCCCTGTTCGACCATTTTCCCTTCGAGGCACAATGTGCGATTGCGCATTGGGAACTGAAGAGTAAAGGTCATATGAATAAGGGTTGGGCTTAACATCGAATTATTATCTATAGATAATAAATAAATGTAGGTGTTAAACGTTAAAAAGCTTCTAAATGCTTAATGGAACGTAACCAGTAGTTGTTTTAATCATAATTATTTAACTTTTTGTACAAAATTCAGCATATAGTTTAAAAAAGTAATTTTAATGAAAATCGTAGCTACTATCCGTTTAACAAAGATAGAATCCATTACCTATAGATATGATACCATGAGAAACAATTCAGGAACCAACTGTCTGATGTATTCTACAATCATTGAAGATGGTTTACTAACATCTTCATTCCAGTGTTAAAAGCTTTTTTAGAACATTGCTGTTTTGGAAATATTCCTCTCACATAAATCTGGGCCTACTAAAGTGTAGAAAACAGGTGTTTCTACAAAAAGCTCCCTTTGCCATAATTTATGGATTACAGTGATATGTTGGCTAGACAAACCTTTGATAATTGAAAACATTAAATGTACTTGATCATTTTGAAATAAAACAAAATCTTTTGAAAGGAACTTCACTTTTAAAACTGTATTAGCTATAAAGTATCATGTATGTTTTTATTTGAAGAAATTAATTAAACTAAGATGACTTTTATGTGTCAAAGTTGTTTGATTTTTTACCAATCTCCTTTTATTCATTTTAATTGTAAACAAACATGTACAACAGCTAATGAAAACAAGGACGACTTTAAGAAAATACTATTTTCCTGGAATTATTTTCCCTCCCACATCCTATAGGAGCGACTAAATCTTTATCATGTATGACCAAATGGTTTATAAGACATTCACCATGTAACACAAGAGTTAATTTAGAATCTCATTTAGTCAGTTTTCATTATCAAGAGTTGGATTATTAACTCAATCAATTGATTCACTGCAATCAGTTAGGCTTTTACAGAAACAGGTTAATCTGACAAAAAAAAGAAATCGGTAAACTGAGCCGTTAACATATTAAAATTATGATTTAAATTGTCAACATACACAATGTCTACCTTATATTTCATCAATCCAAATTAAAGGACTTTCTTACATCGACTTATAAACATATGGGACAAAGAATTTTAAATTAGATATAGATCTTAGTCTGATGTAGTACTGATCAACTTCAAATCTTTTTACAACTTGACATTATTATTTGCTCAACACGAAATGTTTAAGAAATTTGAAAAGATTAGATTACAGTAATTCTTCTGCTAAGATTATAACTTAAATTTGAACTGCCATTTTTCAAGAAACTGGTGTCAGAAAAGTGTCTGATAAAAAGATCTCATATAATGACAATACCTAATCTATGGTAGTCTCTACATGTTCTATCCAAATTGTCAACAAACATGAAACTGACCATTTCAAGAAAGGGAACAAATATATATAAAGGATATATTAGTCTAAAACATCCAACCATTTATAGACCAAATTTGACACATAAAATTGAGAAAGGAAATGGGGAATGTGTCAAAGCGACAACAACCCCACCATAGATCAGACAACATGTTTCCAGAAAAATGCTACCAGCCATATTTGTATAAAATAGACCTGAACAGAACAGAAATAACTGTTATAATGAAAAGAAACTGTTATGATAAAACTGGATGCCACTAAAGGAATAGGTATTATGATGAGCCACCTTAGCAGTAAAATCATAGTTTATAATTCATGTCTTTGGTAAAAGTTTGTAGTTTATGAAAGGACCTGGTCAACTTACTGATATCCTCACCACAAAATTGGTAGAATGTTTATCAGTGGGTCCAATTTAAGATGGGTGTAGCCATAACTTTTTGGAATTTTTGGTTTTCAATGCTCTTTCCTCTTAGTTTTTAATTTGGCTTCCCAACTGATTTAAATGGAACACCACTGAAAAGACTTGTGTATATTTTCAAAATTTTCACACACTTCAATATGGCAAATTTGAAAAAAATTAAGAGAATCAGATTGTTCTGTTCCATTCTTGAATAATATCTGTAATTTTATTTTGGAAACCACTCATTTGAAGACTTACAAGTAAATTACCTAAAACTTAAACAGTTATGGATTCATCTAATTTCACGAGTATTGAATTTCATGATTTGTCATCACTTTGTTGCTCGATCACTTACTCTAATGAAATCAAGTTAAAATGATTTATTCCAAGCACAAGTAAATTTACACTTCAACAATTTTAAAATATCGCCAAAACCTACCTTCCTAAATTGAACATATTTGCCTTTTTATATTATCATCCTATATTTGTCTAATCAATGTATTTTGCCCAGTAAAAAAAAAGTAGAAGGATTACAGATGTTACATAAATCATGTACACAGAGTGCATCATACAGAAAAAACTCACTTTGACAAGACTTTAAATGGCGACTAAACTGCGTTGTTTCGTAAATTAGAAATTCAACTCATGAGAAATTTCAATTTAAAAAGGATCAAAAGGTATATCCAGCTTCATTTTTTCTATAACTGTAATTTCAGTGAGAGTCCAATCAGTGTGTTGATTAAGGATCATTTTACGGAATTAATTATATATTAAATGATCACCTTTTAAATACACTAAGTCTCATTTTCTTTATAAAAAAGAATGTCTTGTAAATTCTTTTGTCACCTAAATTACAATTTAAAACTCAGGAAGAAAAATAGGACCTTTAAACCTGCTGTATCCTCCAAAAATTAAATACCAACGATTTACTAATATATATTCACAAAACCAACGATTTACTAATATATATTCACATAATGTATTTAAATCCCACATGTCATGCTTTTATTTTTTTTTATGATAGTTAAAACTAATGTAGTCATGTATGTTGTTTACTGCTCCAACAAATCTGATTTATTCAAAATTTAAAAAGGTTAAGGTATACATGAAGATGTACTCTTATTAGCAATTCGTAGAAATACGTGAACTACTTCATTTTCTAAATAATTTACCGATAAAAAGCCCTGAAATGTGAAATATTGCAGGCAAATACATACGCATACATTAATATCAATTAATAAATCATAGTTTGACTGAAATTTAGAAATTAAAACAAAATTCTCAAAAACTACACAACCTTTAGAAAAAGATAAAAGTTACTCACCTAGGCTCCTTTACAGGGGCTTTGTTATCCCGTGTGTCCTTCCGGGGTGGACATTCAGAAATCTGAAATAAGGAATGGAACAAAAGGTCATTGCACTTATTACGGGAATTATCCGATAGCCATAACATTTTACTGTCTCCACTCCAAGACTGCAGCCATAGATGAATCCATTGTTAGTACAAAGGGGGAACAGGTTGTAACATGCTTACAGTTCATCACCTAATGCACAACTATTTTCATTCCATCTTTGCCAACAAACATGTTATAATGAAGTGTCATGCTATGTGTGTACAAGTTGTTATTTGATAAGGGAAAATGAGCTGAGATTTAAACTGACAGATCAATATCAAACAAACTCAGAAAAAAACATGCAGGATTTATGTCCCTTCAAACAATACACAAATCAATAAATAAATTGTATCGGACTGCTGAGACATACTAATTAAAGAATTTTTTGTAGTACATTATGTGACCTAATCTTAGGAAAGATTTTCGCTGTAGGCCTTTTGTCATTTGTAGATCAGAAGTAGAATGTCATTAATCAATGTTTATCTCTGTAAAGACATGGTTTTTATGTTATTACACAACCACTAAACCATTTGTGTTGGTGAATAAGTCTCTACAAATTTTATGGACGTGCTTAATATCTTGTACAAATATAAACTTATTATTGACACGTTTCTTCACAACACATACTTCATAAGCAAGTTAACTGACCTTAAACCATGTCGCACAAGTATTTTATATGGTATATTTAACTTGTATACTGCCCCCTACACCTACATTTCATACTGACCAGGGCCAAAGACCTCAACGCTCTGGTGTTTTGACCTCAATGAATACACTACAAGTCGTACATCCTAAGGCTAAGCTTAACAAACTATATAAAAACTGTGCACACTCTAGTAACATCATAATTGAATGACTGTTGCTTATGTATATTATCAAAGGTGATGTGTGGTATATCTCAATAAACCAAATACCGGTAACATGATCTTGAGGAGTACATACATATGATCCTCCAAAAATAGAACGGTATCTTTTTAATACTATCAAAGATTGTCCTCAGAAAAGATTGTAACACCCTCCAGACACAATATTCTGATGCCAGATCAACCAGTCTTTATTCTTATTCCTGGATTTTACTTGCTAAAGGTGAAAGCAGCAAATACCAACTTTCAAGTGTTTGGTTTGCCCTGGTTAGGATTCAACCCTTCAACCTCAAGCACTATAGACAGGCACAATACAACAAAATATAGGCAAGGCTATTCATTTCAATAAATTGTTTACTGTCAGTAGTTTCCACTTCTTGTATGCCACATGTTGTAAAGTTTAGGGACTGCCATCAGAATTGTGATCTAAATTGTCAATCATGTACAGTAGAATCATTCCTGAGGTAATGTTTTGGTTACTCTCAAAGTCCATGATTTAATAAACTCAATATAGCATTCATTCAGAATTTTTTTAAATGTTTTGTAATATTGGAAAAGTTGTGATGGAATAGGTTATGCACAAATAAAAATTTGTATTTTAAATGTTGATAGAAATATTTGTAAACAGCTTCTACTGAAATCACAATAACTTCTCTCATATTTTTGCTAATTCATCAAAATCACATAAAAATAAATACATACAATAATTTCTGAATTTCAAGTATACAAAATTTAAGTAAAAGAGGCATCATTATCTGCCCAAGAATGATCTCTAGCTGTCTATCAACTTATGTTGGCAGTTTGCTGCCTTATTTCATTCACCCCAACATATCCTTTTATTTCTATTTTTGTTCATTTGAAGATAATGACTATTATATAAATGCTCCTGAGGAGAAAACTTGATAATACCTTTATTATTGATGATAGCACCTATCTATTTATGGCGTGTTAAAGTGATTAAGCTACAACAATACACAAACGTATATGGACTGTAGCTGTACAGAATTAATCTAGGTAGCCTTTATAAACTTCTATATATAGAGATCTTGTCTGTAGAAAATGATCTTATTATCAAGCTATCAATGTGATTACAAATTTACTGTCAACTTTGTCAATTCTACAAATAGCTTAGGAAGCAATACACATGACATTGAAACGGTCCAGGAAGAAAGCAAAAGTTAACCAGGTGCTCCGCAGGGCGCAGCTTTATACGACCGCAGAGGTCGAACCCTGAACAGTTGGGGCAAGTATGGACAAAACATTCTAGCGTGATACAGCTCTGAATTTGGATTGTGATCAAATTTTTGACATTACATGGTTTTTTTTTTACACAAAACAAATGTCAAGATTTTACAAATTTTACAATTAAAGATTTCTTCTTCAAACTTTTTAAATCTAAAATTAAATAGTTGGCACAGCATAGGTTTATGACACAGAATGAATGTGGTCTAATGAACTTAAAAGTTTGTTTTTGCCTTTTAGCAATTCACTATGCTGTTGAATATTAATCCTCTCAAAAAAATGTTTGAAGAAATTTTCTTTTTATTTATGAAATCTGAAATGAGAAAAATTTAACCCCCCCCCCCCTTTTTTCACATCCCTGTTTCCCTTTTTCCAAAACTGATATCAATTCAAATTTCTAATGGAGTTTGCAACAATAACTACTCTTTTAAATACATCATAAAATATTAAAATGTAAAATAAAGTGCTTGTTATCACTGAATGGTAAAGATTGGTTGGTAGTAAAAGTGAATATACATTGTTTATTGTATAAAACAATAAAAAAAACTTCATCAGCAACATTTTATATTGGCAAATTTCCAATGAAGTTATTTACATAAAGTAATGGGCAAATAAAAATAGAAAATGACATCATAGTCATGTCTGGCAAATGTCCAACATACATTATCTAAAAACATTTTAGATAAGCTAAGGAAATAAGATGTAAAAAAACTGCTTGTTATCACTGAATGGTAAAGATTATTTTAATTTATCAGTTGGTAGTAAAAAGTGAATATACATTGTATATTGTATATAACAAAGATTTAAGTTGATTCTGGACAAAGAAAGATAACTCCAATTAAAAAAAAATCTTGCTATTGCACAATATTTTGCAATTAGATATTTCTTGCTTACTATTCTGGACAAAGAAAGATAACTCTAATTAAAAAAAATTTTACTATTTCACAATATTGTGCAATTAGATATTTCTTGCCATTGCGCAATACTGTGCAATTGAAAAGACTTGCTATTGCACAATACTTAATATAATAATTTTAGATCCTGATTTGGACCAACTTGAAAACTGGGCCCATAATAAAAAATCTAAGTACATTTTTGGATTCAGCATATCAAAGAACCCCAAGATTTCAATTTTTGTTAAAATCAGACTAAGTTTAATTTTGGACCCTTTGGACTTTAGTGTAGACCAATTTGAAAACAGTACCAAAAATGAAGAATCTACATACACAGTTAGATTTGGTATATCAAAGAACCCCATTTATTCAATTTTTGATGAAATCAAACAAAGTTTAATTTTGGACCCCGATTTGGACCAACTTGAAAACTGGGCCAATAATCAAGAATCTAGGTACATTTTTAGATTCAGCATATCAAAGAACCTAACTGATTGATTTTTTGTCAAAATCAAACTAAGTTTAATTTTGGACCCTTTGGACCTTAATGTAGACCAATTTGAAAACAGACCAAAAGTTAAGAATCTACATACACAGTCATGACAGTTAGATTCGGCATATCAAAGAACCCCAATTATTCAATTTTGATGAAATCAAACAAAGTTTAATTTTGGACCCTTTGGGCCCCTTATTCTGTTGGGACCAAAACTCCCAAAATCAAACCCAACCTTCCTTTTATGGTCATAAACCTTGTGTTTAAATTTCATAGATTTCTATTTACTTATACTAACGTTATGGTGCGAAAACCAAGAAAAATGCTTATTTGGGTCCCTTTTTGGCCCCTAATTCCTAAACTGTTGGAACCTAAACTCCCAAAATCAATACCAACCTTCCTTTTGTAGTCATTAACATTGTGTTTAAATTTCATTGATTTCTATTTACTTAAACTAATGTTATTGTGCGAAAACCAAGAATAATGCTTATTTGGGCCCTTTTTTGGCCCCTAATTCCTAAACTGTTGAGACCAAAACTCCCAAAATCAATCCCAACCGTTCTTTTGTGGTCATAAACCTTGTGTCAAAATTTCATAGATTTCTATTAACTTAAACTAAAGTTATAGTGCGAAAACCAAGAAAATGCTTATTTGGGCCCTTTTTGGCCCCTAATTCCTAAAATGTTGGGACCAAAACTCCCAAAATCAATACCAACCTTCCTTTTGTGGTCATAAACCTTGTGTTAAAATTTCATAGATTTCCATTCACTTTTACTAAAGTTAGAGTGCGAAAACTAAAAGTATTCGGACGCCGGACGACGACGACGACGACGACGACGCCGACGCCAACGTGATAGCAATATACGACGAAAATTTTTTCAAAATTTGCGGTCGTATAAAAAAGATATTCCTAGTACCGGTATTCATATATATTCGGTGTTTCTATGGCTTTATTTGACTTCTAAATGTATGAAAAATCAATTTTCTAAGAGCTACTGTAAATTCAAAAATTATTGTGTGCATTTATCACTGCGATTTAGGTAGAATAGACGAAAATGTGAGATTAGTAATTGTGATTTCAGGGAAATCTGCATACAGATATAAGCATCAGATATCAGAATGCGAGTTCTTAATATTGTGTTTTTCATCCACTCGCATTATTCACATTCATAAAAACCTTGCAATATTTTCTGAATTTACAGTATTACAATTACTATGTGATCAGAACCTTATTTGACCTTTAAATAATGAGTTCAAATTATGTGTTAAAATTATTGAAAAGACAAAAATTGGGAGTTTATCGGTATTTGAATTTTTTAACATATTTGATTTGAGATTTTTCAGACACATTGTTGAGTAAAAATCAAGAGAAATAATTCATACCTTAATGGGTTCAACGGGTTCAATGGGTTCTTTCTCCACCTCATCTTCACTGTCATCACTGACAGTCAGATCTCTTAATATAATATCATCATTTCTGTAAAATAGAAAAAAAGACTATCTGTACAGTTATTCTAATAAGTATACAAATGTGTTAAAAGACAACCACAAGTTACAACTGCATATATAGTTATGTACCATAAGTACTCCTGTTCATTTGTAATTTACTTATGGTACACGAGTAGGTTCAACACCCCCAACAAACAGGGAAGAATACAGTTGTGTATACAGAGTTCTTGAAGTCTTTCATCTAGTGTTTCTTTACGAAAATCTGCTATTCCTTACTACTATTTTTATATACCAAAATCGTGTTGTCCTTTAAACAAAATTGTGTTGGTCAAAACCTACGGACCACCACTTTCCAAGACATGTGGAAAGCTAATCAATTCATATTTCAGAAAGAGTTGTGATGTAATAATGTGTTGATGTAATAGCTGTCTCTTAAATGTCAGCTGTTATAAAAGAATTCCTTGCAAATTTCTGAGCAGAATAGATACACATACGTTGGAATTATAATGCATTGTAGCTACTAAATACCTTGTCGTTGCATAAAATGTAGCAAAGTTACCTTGATGACAAGGGCAAGAACCAGATCTAAATGACAAATAAATATCCAAATGATACAATACAAGGCTAACCGTAGAAAAAAGGACAAAATTAATCATGCACATTTATTACACACAGTATACACACACATGTATATCAAAAGCGCTCATAGTAAACATGGCAATGTTATGTTAAAACATGACTTTGACAGATTTTGTACAATACAAAATAAAGTATGTAATTTAGGTAAATTTTCTGTCAACAACAGCAGCTACACCAAGCAATATTTGTACCTAACCACAGGTAAGTTAATGAAACAGGTGTTAGAACTGGTGAACATTACCTGCTTCTCCTGTATAATTTATACTCAACATTAAAAATCTTTCCTCAACATGCCATTTCATAAAAAGAGTGACAACTAGAAATTAAGTAATCAACAGATAAAAATCACTGTATAATTTATATCTTTCTGACCTTTAAATTATACCCCAAAACGACAGAAATTGCTACTTTGTAACTACATTTGTAAATATTGTGCATTACATTGTACTCTGTGTATGTACATGTAAGATATTAAACCAACATCAATATAGCCACATAATTTTCTCTACTCCACGTCAACAAAATATCCTGCCCGATTATCTGTAAAGCTGAAGTAAATGGAATGACACTACCCGTCAATTTATTTGTTCTTTTTAAGGGAGAAAAAGGATTGGATAATTTTTTTTGGATGTAATAATCTTTACAATACAAAACTGATAGTAAACCCAAAGACTGTCCTTAATAACCTTAATTTAACTCATATAAGTGAGATCATTCAATCGTCTTGTATTGCCAATTGGCAAAAGTTCAGGGGAAAAAAAGATTCTTTAATGAAACTAATTCAGTAAAAAAGAATTTGAACTGTCTTGCCTGTGGCGAATTTGGAATTTAAAGGGGCAATAAACTTCAAGCTTAGGTCAGCTAAATGGTCAAAATTAATAGTACAGGTTTAAAAGTCCATGTACACGTAATGAATTAACAATCAAAATTGTTTCAACATTTTATTCATGTATAATTTCTCACTTTTAGAAACACATAAAGATTTAAAAATGACAAATGGAGCAAGAAATTTGGGGCAAGGTCAAGTGACAATGTCTGACTCAAGGCTTCCAAAGCGGTCATATATTCCGGACTTGACCGAAACTTTCATAAAAAGTTGGGCTGCTCTCAGCCTCAAACGGTCAAATAGAATTGGTTTGCCACTTTTTGTTATTCAAGGCATTTTTCATAAAACGGTCATTTCAATTTTGACCAACTATCTATCATTAAAAATGTCTGTTTGGGGCTTTGGACATGTCCGCTTGGGCATACTATTTCACAAAGATATTTCGGTCATAATTGGGTGTATTACAACAAATGCAGCGCATATTTAAGATACTTTGAAGTGTCTCAGTTAGTCTAATTCTCTGGGTACATAAATGTACGGCTTGGTTTTAGCTTGTGTACATCAATAAAAAGACTCTGACTGACTGACAAGTTCTCATTTAAAATATTCTCATCATCCCAGTTAAAAGTAGGTACAAGTCATTGAGGTTATTTGCAGAAATGTGCACATCTTAACTACGACAACTTATATGGTATTGAAGAAAATTTGATTTATTTTATTTAAACAATTGGCTGAATTTTGATTGTACTAAAACCTTTAGAATCCCAGTCAAGAAAAATATGATGACCTTCATGAAACAGATGAATCTGTATTAATTTAGTTTTTTGATTGATTAAATGTCAAGAATAAAGATTGTGGATTCTAAAGTTACAACCCTGTAATTAGATACAATGGTCCCTCATCATATTCTTACATAATTTATATCCTATAGGCTATTATATGTTAACTTAAATTATTCAATCCATTTTTACAGTGTAATACATAATTCTACATGTTATATGTGTTAGGGATGTAGTGCCAAAAAAGATTTTGTATGATGGTTAACAACAAGGATCAGAATCAGAAACACTCCACTTAACCTTGCAATGTTTGAAAACAAAGAAGATCATGAATACTGGTCCAATATCTGTATTGTATCAAAGCACATGCCAAGAATTCATGTATAAACCAAACGTGGGTCATTACTGAAGTTCCACAACATGTGACAAATATTTCAAACTGATAAGCTGTCATCATTTCACTTGGAAATTTGTTTGATAATTTCTGCTGATTCAGCAAATCTTGAATCTCTTTAAAAACTAAGCAATAAATGTCAACAAACTTAACATTGGGTCCCTTGGGTGATTAAAAAGAATACATTAGCAACAATCATTGAAGAGAATCCAAGAGCCAATCATCACATGTAATTATTCAAATTGAAGTAAGTTTTATAATTTATTGGTTTTGATCTATCAACCAATTTTTTTCCTCTGATTTCTATGTAAACTATGAACTTGAAAATTGGATAAATTGTTGCTGAGTTTGAGTCATAATTGAGTTATCCTCCTTTGCATGCAATATGCACCTAGCAATATGCACAATCAAAACAAAATTCATCAATTCAATTCGACTAAAAACCAAATAACAATGTCCTACTTTACATCAACCCATTTCTCAACTGTGGTTACTAATAGATCAAATGAAGCTCCTAACCTGTTTATAAAATCAAAATTAATATTGTAAGATGTACTTTATTATGACTTAGTGAATTACATCAAATATCCTGAATAATTAATGAGGAACAATTTATAAATTGTAATACATAATATGTCCTCACTAGGTGTATTCCTGGGCTATATGTTTCCAGTAGATTAAACCTGCTAATGTCTAAAATCACTTTTTAAATACAATATACCATGATAAAAATCACACAAACTGTTACATGTTATTGACAATGTCATTACAATACTTCCACTGATGACATTTCACTGCTAATATATTGAGTTCTTAAGTAGTGAAATATCAAGCTACTTACCGTTATTATAATTCTCTTACACAACATTTAAAAATACCATCAAAAGTTTAAACTATAGTTTCAGAATACAACTATATTGTACTTGCACTTGACACATTCTCATGGTAAGTAGGAATGCCTTTCTATTGTATTCACTATTGGCAGTGTTTTATAGACATGAAATTGAGTAGGAAAGAGAGAAGCTCTGTAATAGATATGAAGAAAGGAGACCTCTACTGAACATCTGTCATCTAATAACATCCAATAAAACTTATTCGAATCAGTTGTTGAAAAGAACAACCATACATGCTTTAAGTAGATCATGTACTTTCATTCACATTTTTAGGTGAGGTGTAAATTGAGAAATTCAATACATGTTGGTATTCAGTTCAAAATTAACAATGAGGAAAATTACTATTTTACTGGAGAACAACTAAATGTCCTTTGTATAAGATATATTGAATAGAGACTGAATTGCTTGTGCCTAAATTCCAAGTCATAAAAGAGCTTTTTAAAGGCATTTGGTCTCTAGGCTGAGCTTACTCTGCAAGCTTGATAAATACATGAAATCTGTTAGCATATTTGGATGAACTGATAACTTTTTCTTTTTTTTGGTAACTAAGTTCAACATTCAAGTGCTTATATAAGAAAGTAATCTGTAGAAATTGACATGACAGCTATCCAACCACAAATCTCAGGAAACATGAAGATTTGAAAGTAATTACATGGAGTACAACAGGTCTTAAATTTTCCACCTTAAAAGTTTTTCAAGGCCACAATTCTTCAAAGCAGCCATAGCAAATAGTGGACTAGATCTCTAAATGGTCAAAAGCATTAATAAGTATGGTCAAAAAAGATAGTTGGTATCATCTGGCTGATGAAAATCATTAAATCAAGTATGCTTGGGGAAAAAACTCCCTACCCTGTTATTGTCAGGAGTCCAAATGTAAAAGTGAACTCAATATGTAAGTCACTATCATAACTTCTATCAATTTAAACAAAAATTTGGCTCAATATTCATATAGGCATAGTAAAAATATGGTTTTAAAACAATTATATATGGGTTTTTTTAAAGAACGTTTCAGAACCCTTAGACCAATAGTAATACTTCATATACACTTGATAATTAAATATGGAATTAACCATCCATAGAATTAGAAATTTTTATGCGAGTATCTTCAAAGCGAGGTCGATAACATTTATGGACATGCCCTTAAAGAAAATTCAATTTCATTGATAGATCAAAAGAACAAACATCATTGATTTTTTAACATTATATTTAAAATACATAAATCCTTAATCGGTGTATAATCATAACCTTTTTTGCACTAAGTTTAATATGAAAATGCTTTATAATGAACATTAGTAAAACAAAGATGTACAAAGGAAATATGATTGATTTTATCTCGTGTTTCATATCCTTAAAATACCACAAACTTAAGTTGGACATTATTGCACTTAAGTCCTCATAACAATAAATACAGCATGAACAATTTACTTTTCAATTCTTTTTTTTAATGCTTAAACTAAAAGACTAATACATGCTTTCAAAAGGATCAGTTCAAGTTGAGATCCATTACAGATTTAAATCATTTTGTCTGTCTTTAGAGATGCAGGTAACTTATATTGTAGATTGTCAAAACTTTTGACTTTAGCCATCAATCAATACTAAAAATCCTGGTGGCCATCTTTGATTGCAACTAACACTATTGATATTCAAAAATTTTAATAAGCAACTATTGTAGTCCAATCAGTACTAAGAGCAGATATAGTTACACCTGTGCACTATTGCATGATCATCAATCTTAAGTACTGGAAATTCACATATTAATAAGCAAGATTCACATGGCCAACCATTAACCGGAGATTCAGGAAAAGCTGGATACTGATATATATATATATATATATTAATGATCAAAATACGAGTTCTGATTATTACAATAGTCACCCAGTCTCATTATTACACAAATACATCACAATCATTTTTGAATTTACAGTACTGAACCTTCAATATTCAATCATTGGTAGGTCTAAAATTGCTCTTTGTTGAGGTGCCTAATATTTGATTGAAGAGTTTAAGTTCATGCCAAATTCAACTGAAGAAAATCTCATTAGTAAAGTCACCTCCAATACTCCTCAAACCACTCATTTAAAACATTAAAGTTTGGAATTTCTCCATTATGATATAACTAACATGTGGATTACACTGATAAAGTTTTACATAATACTGTAAACTGGAGTATTTTTGGCAGGTGTTATATTCCTGTAATTCATGACTTGGAACACTTCAGGTGGCTACTTATTCTAAAACATCTTGATGACTTTCTTAAATACAGCATCTATAGGTTGTGAGGAATGTGAAATTAATAAAAGAAACATGAAAACTGGCATGCATAAAATTCCAGTTTACACAATGTAACAGCAAGATATTTACTATGAATTTTGTTCTATCTCAAGACAATTTACACTTTCTGTATTTAGCTGATTTTTGTCTCGGAATGACCGAAGATCTGCTCCGAATAATCTTCTTATGTAAAACAACAATCACTTTTCAAATTGTGATATGAAACTTTATGGGAACTTGTGTGATCTTACGTAACGGTAACAGCAGACAAATTTGCATACAATTGTAAAATTAAATAAAAGTAGACGTATCAAATGTTGAAAACTTACTTTTCCTGTTTAGCAGCTAGTGGTGGTTTGATGGGTGTTTCTGGTGGTGTGATTAAAGGCTCTATAGGAGCAACTAAAGGTATATCTAACTCTAAGTCATCTTTCTTGAAGTCGTTTGTTATTATAGGGCATTTGCTTAGCTTGGATTGAAGATCTGAAATAAATAACAAAATTAGTTACAGATACAAAGCCCTATAAAAAAGTATTTTGCAATGTCTTTTTAACTTTATTGTGGCTTCATAAATTTTTTACATAATATTGCACTTGTTTATTTATCTCAACTTCCAAATCTCGTTATAATGCAATGGTTTTACTTTGATATCCTTTAATAATCTCTTTTAATATTTCCAACAGAAAGTAACTAAAAGTAAGCGTGCAATAAATCTTCAAAATTCATGACTGTAATCTTAATTTAAACCAATTTTTACTTTCAAATATTATATTGCTATACAATAAAAGGGTTATTGCATGAATATTGGGGAATATTGTCCCTCATAGAACATATATTGCACTTGCAAGCTCGTGCAATATAAAATTCTACTTGGGACAATATTCCCCAATATTCATGCAATAACCCTATATTATAGCATAGATTTCATTTATTTGGGCTTCTAGAATTTGAGCTTTAAAATTGCACTGGTTTCATTTTATTTGGATTTCTTAAGCTATCAATATAGCACTGGTTTTGCATTATTTGTGCTTCTGAAGCTCTTGATATTGGACTGGTTTCTCTTCACATGACTTCATCAACTCTTTATATTGCACCAGTTTACACTCATCTTTGAACACCATGCAGTGAGCTTCACATGGGGATGTAATCTTTAGTTTGAACATCTTCCTCAGAATAAAAGGTGCAATCTCTATACACAATAACGCTTTAAAACCACTTCCATGTTTTCATTACTTGTTCTGTGTAGCAACGAAATAATGGAAATTAATGATGCTGTTAGACAGAGAAAAGATCCTAAATCGGCCCAAGAGATCCACAGAAATGATTCTCCAATATATAATTAATCCACATGGGGCTGAAGTGATCAATGTTGAATCAAACAAAATCACTGTTGTTTTACAGGATCTTTATCCTTTAGGTGACAGAATGAGTAACCTATATGTTGTTACCTATAATAGATTTTATAGCCTATGGTCTGTGTAAGTTCAGTAGCAAGGTGTGATCATCCTAACAGAAGTATAAACATGTGTGGAATGTTTACACAAATGACGAGTTTTGTGTAATTAACAATGATTTAATTATAATGACAACTACCTACCTTAATGAGCGAGTAACTGCTGATATACAGTAAAACCACGATTAGGTTTACTTTCAAGCAGATTACTGTATATGATAAAAAAGGCCAAAACTTTTATCATCCAGAGGTGAAGTAAAGCAATTGTTCACAAGAATAACAGGTGAAGAATAATTAACAGCCAAAAAAATGGAAAGGTCAAAAGTGGTCAGAACCTGTCTATTAGGAGGACAAAATCTGTTATGAGGAAAGATTAGAAGATTAAAAAATATTAAATTAACACTCCAAATTATATCACTCAGAACTTTATTTCCTTCATTTTATGATTTCAGTATTTATAACTGAAACAGACTTTTTTCGATGTAAACTTTATGTGTTTGCAGCCTAGATATAAATCAACAGGAATTGGTAACCGTATGACACCTGAGGTGAGGGACCATGGATTAATTTTTCTACTGCATACAGGACGGGAAAGGTAGAAAACCGATGTACTGCATATATCATTACACATAATACATTAAAAAAGTCCTTTACATAGGTAAAACACCATCGGTTGGCAAATAGGTAAGGCTCCAACAAAAAGGCTGACTTACTGCTGGGCTCACTTTTTTACATACAAATGTATGACTTGAAATATTTATTTAGATATTAAGCAAACCATCCTGTTACATCTTGATTTTTTTTTTGTTTACTTAGGAAGCACACGGACATGATATTTCTTTGCCAGCAATGAATGATGATGTGAATACTTTCATATCTGGCCTTACTGAGGCAAGGTAGACCTATATCAAGGCTCCAATGCTACATAACACCTGGATATAGTTAAGACATTCAATAGGAGTGCATAGAGAGTACATACATGTTAGACAACAGGATGTCAGGTTAAAAATTCGTAAGGGTTCCACGGAACCCAGTGTCTCGCCTACTTTTGCTGTTAATCGCAGACTCAACACAAGAGTGCACACACTGAAATGTCTCGCCTTCTTTACTAATCATTGATATTATGTTGATAGTCCTAAGTATAAAGCGTTATTACAACTGTCACATAAACTTAACATTAAACAAGATAGTTAAACAAAGACCAATGAACCATGAAAATGAGGTCAAGGTCAAATGAACCAAGCCAGGCAGACATGTACAGCTAACAATGCTTCCATACATTATAGTTTAAGAAAAATAGACCAAAACACAAAAACTTAACACTGTCCAATGAACCATGCAATTGAGGTCATGGTCAAATAAAACCTGCGGGACTGACATATAGATATAATATATTTCCATACACCAAATATAGTTGACTTTTGGCATATAATATTAGATAAAAAGATCAAAACTTAAAAACTTAACTTTGACCACTGAACCATGAAAATAAGGTCAAGGTCAGATGACATCTGCCCGCTAGACATGTACACCTTACAATCATTCCATACAACAAATATAGTAGACGTATTGCATAAAGTATGAGAAAAACAGACCAAAACACAAAAACTTAACTATAACCACTGAACCATGAAAATGAGGTCAAGGTCAGATGACACCTGCCAGTTGGACATGTACACCTTCCAGTCCTTCCATACACCAAATATACTAGCCCTATTGCTTATAGTATCTGAGATATGGACTTGACCACCAAAACTTAACCTTGTTCACTGATCCATGAAATGAGGTCGAGGTCAAGTGAAAACTGTCTGACGGGCATGAGGACCTTGCAAGGTACGCACATACCAAATATAGTTATCCTATTACTTATAATATGAGAGAATTCAACGTTACAAAAATTCTGAACTTTTTTTTCAAGTGGTCACTGAACCATGAAAATGAGGTCAAGGACATTGGACATGTGACTGACAGAAACTTCGACCTATATACAAAATATGAAGCATCCAGGTCTTCCACCTTCTAAAATATATAGCTTTTAAGAAGTGAGCTAACACCGCCTTCGCCGCCGCCTGATCACTATCCCTATGTCGAGCTTTCTGCAACAAAAGTTGCAGGCTCGACAATAAAACCTGCTCGACTGACATAAAGATCATAAAATATTTCCATACACCAAATATAGTTGACCTATGGCATATAGCATTAGATAAAAAGACCAAAACTCAAAAACTTAACTTTGACCACTGAACCATGAAAATGTGGTCAAGGTCACATGACATCTGCCCCCTAGACATGTACACTTAACAATCATTCCATACAACAAATATAGTAGACCTATAGCATATGGTATGAGAAAAACAGACCAAAACACAAAAATTTAACTATAACCACTGAACCATGAAAATGAGGTCAAGGTCAGATGACACTTGCCAGTTGGACATGTACACCTTACAGTCCTTCCATACACCGAATATACTAGCCCTATTGCTTATAGTATCTGAGATATGGACTTGACCACCAAAACTTAACCTTGTTCACTGATCCATGAAATGAGGTCGAGGTCAAGTGAAAACTGTCTGACAGACACGAGGACCTTGCAAGGTACGCACATATCAAATATAGTTATCCTATTACTTATAATAAGAGAGAATTCAACATTACAAAAAATTTGAACTTTTTTTTCAAGTGGTCACTGAACCATGAAAATGAGGTCAAGGACATTGGACATGTGACTGACGGAAACTTCGTAACATGAAGCATCTATATACAAAGTATGAAGCATCCAGGTCTTCCACCTTCTAAAATATAAAGCTTTTAAGAAGTGAGCTAACGCCGCCGCCGTAGCCGCCGCCGCCGCCGGATCACTATCCCTATGTCGAGCTTTCTGCAACAAAAGTTGCAGGCTCGACAAAAAATGAGGAAAAACATCAATAAAAATTTCCCTCTCGATACTGTCTTTAGTTTGAAAGAAGCTTCCAAGTTTGGTAAAAAATCCAGGATAGTTTATGAATCTAATAAATGTTTTATAAACTTTAACTGCAGACTGTATGTAATGTTAACTGGAAGAAAAACTAAGTCCATTTATAAGTAAAATACGGAAAAAGTGATTTTTTTTTTTACAAAATTTACTTCTGAATAATATCTTATAATCAGAAACAAGCTTTTGTCAAAGTTTGGTAGAAATCCAGGAAAGTTTAAGAACATTATAAAAATTTTTAAAACTTAAACCACAGAGTGAATGTTTTGTTTCTGGCAAAAAAACTAAGTCCATTTATAAGTAAAATACGGAAAAGTGGAAATTTATTTTTACAAAATTTTCTTCTTGATACTATCTTATGATCATAAACAAGCTTCTGTTCAAGTTTGGTACAAATCAAGGATAGTTTATGAAAGTTATTAAAATTTTAAAACCTTTAACCACAGAGTGAATGTAATGTTTCCTCGCAGAAAAACTAAGTCCACTTATAAGTAAAATACGGAAAAGTGGAAATTTATTTTTACAAAATTTTCTTCTTGATACTATCTTATGATCATAAACAAGCTTCTGTCAAAGTTTGGTACAAATCAAGGATAGTTTATGAAAGTTATTAAAATTTTAAAAACTTTAACCACAGAGTGAATGTAATGTTTCCTCGCAGAAAAACTAAGTCCTTCCTCGCAGAAAAACTAAGTCCATTTATAAGTAAAATACGGAAAAAATGGAATTTTATTTTTACAAAATTTACTTCTGGATACTTTTTTATGATCATAGACAAGCTGCTGTCCAAGTTTGGTAGAAATTCAGTATAGTTTAAGAAAGTTATTAAAATTTCAAAAACTTTAACCACAGAGTGAATATTTGTGGACGCCGCCGACGACGGAATGTAGGATCGCTTAGTCTCGCTTTTTCGACTAAAGTCGAAGGCTCGACAAAAATGTTGCCCCCTATTCTGTTATTTTTTTACTATCTGTTTAAAATACATGGAAACATTATTTGGATATTTTGAAAACACCATATCCTCAAGTGAAGATACTAAACACAACAGGTTATACTGTAACCTACCAGATAGTGGCACTAACACAACTATTGTTACTGGCACAGTATCACTATTATACTGATACTAAGATGTTACTTACTTTTTAACTCAGAGAAACTTCTTCCCTATAACAGAAAACATGAAATATTTGTTAGAATTATACAATTTTGGAAATAAAAAAGATAATATTAATACTTGGCTAATATTTCTATAAAAAAAAGATGTTAAAATTCATAAATTTCAAAGATTACAGATTTTTGTTGATGAAGTAGACTTTGGTTCGAAAAGTTACATGATATTGGTAAAAGTCAAAAGAAGGCATTTACAAGACTTGAATAGAAGATTAAATCTGTCTCTTCAATTATCATACATTTAAGAGAGTGAGAGAACATCTGAACAACACTGATACAAAAGGTTAATATACAGAATTACAAAATAAACATCTTTAAAATAATTAAGAGAAATTTTGGAAAGTGACTTCTTTACTCCTATATACTTAGACTATTCCATGTCAAAACCACATCTGCTAACATATATACATGATAAACATCATGAGTGACAGTAAAATTTAATGAGATAATATTTTCATTTTTTTTTAGGGGTGTTTTATCAAGTAAAACATCAGTTTACTTGAATTTAATAAAATAAACAAACTTACAATAACAGAATTTGGGAAAGGGAAGTGTTCATCTTTCTGAGGAGTAGATATGGCAGTCAATGGTAGCTCTAAATGTGTCATTTCCTGGAAAATAAACAGGTAAAACATGCAAAAACAAAACCTCTTACAAGAATACATCGGCTATGCATGTACACGAATGGCATGAGAATCTACTTTTTTATTTTAAAATCTCACAATAAAAGTATGTTCTCTTAAAGAGTATATACTATACAAATCTACATGCCTCTGATATCAAATTAACCCCATGCATCAATAATGTTGTCAAAATTTGAAATAAGTCTTGCATCCAACACATCACTCCACTACATGTATTTCTGAAAAAGTATCTTATTTACACTGAAATTGGTTGGGGTATATTTTTTTTTGGGGGGGGGGGGGGGGCTCACTTATATTACATTTGCATGTTTTAATCTTCAATACAGCAAAGTATTTGGCTGGACTAACTTGATCAGTTTGTCCTGTCAGTTTGTTTTGTTTTACCCAATATAAGACAACATTTGAATAACAGAAATAGCACTTTATAATTTTTGTGTGTCCAAACTATTTTCCTGGATTTACCATTCATCACAAAAGCTCAAAGCCAAATATTTCAAAACCAAGGATATATTAATATCAACTTGAATACAGAAGCTATTGGACTTACAGAAATGAAACTAAAAAATTAACAACACAAACACACTGAGTTCAAAATATGGAAATGTGAGAAACAGACAGATTTTTCTTTAAAACCAATTTACTTCCTCAATTCATCAGACAATAAAACTATTCTCTTCTTTATTTCCAAAATGGAATCAATTCAATGCAAACAGGTGCAGTTGTTAAAATGGTAGTTTAAAACCTTAAAGAAAACGTGGACCTTAATATGACTTAAATTTCTTAGACCAAGACTTATGTAAATGAAGCCTTGTTCACTTCTTGTTTTTGACCATTTTAGCTACATCATTGGAAATAGCTTCAAAACATAATAGAAGTACAAATTTATTAGTTTTACCACTTTTTTCATTGACTTGTTTACATAAGCCTTAAGCATGTTTACGATATTTGCGATTGATCTATTTACTATAATGAAAAACATTTTCTCAAAGTCAAGTCATAAACAATTAATCATTCATTTAGTCAATAATAATAATATTGCATACAAAAGATGTAAACAAAATCCTATGCATGCTTCTAGAATTAAGCTACTAAAGCGATCAATACTGCGTCAGACGTGAATGAAATGATTACAGGATTAACACTTGCGAGACAGTAGGCGACAAGCCAAAGTAATCAATTTTTTTTAGCTTGAGTCGTTGATGTGTCATAAATGAGTAAAATCAGGGTTCCTATTCCCCTTGTATCATTATGGAAATCCCATGTTACCCCTTATATGAATTTTATTGTTCATTTAATAAAAAGGTCTAACAATATATATACTATTACATGTATTGTTGTTAAAGTGATTAATTGAGTTGACATATAAGATATTTATGCTCATCAATTATCTAAAAAAAAGTGCTCTTTTTCTTAAGTTTCATATCAATTTCTTAAGAAGACCTCTGATGTACATCAGGTGAAAAGTTAGGATAACACTTATGTTTATACAGTTCCCGAATTGTTTTTTTGAACTAATGAACTCAAAATCGTTCAAAAATATGTGGGATCCAGAATGTCGCGTTTGTGAATTTCCGGATCTGCACAGAAATCTACTTCCATTTGCGGTCTTGTTTGCATGAGACTTTGAATAAAATGTATATTTATCAGTCTAAGAAAGGAACTCAATAAAAATTCATTTTTAAAAATTGTTTGTTATAAAAAAGATGTTACCTAATGACAGCGTTTCTTTGTTTACATTGAATATGACGTCATAACGTCACAACTAAATCCCTAACAACAGAACCAAAAACGTTACAGTATTTCCGTTTCTCTCAGTTTTTAACATGTTTGATTTAAAAAAAAAACAACATACAGACTTCGTCCCCATTTTACAGGTAATGCCTGCCTCATATTATAATATAAAATACATTATGGTCGTATACATGTGAACAGGTACATTCTCTGCTTATTTTGTTCATGACTTTTCTAGACTCTTAATCAGAGCTTGCCTTATGGCATGTATGGTGTGGGTGCTTATTCATCATTAGAGATAATTTGAGTTATAATGTAATATATCTTTATATCTATTCTTAGTTCAACTAGGTTGTTGGATGGCTGTAGGTTGACATTTTTCCCATACCTAAATTTTTCAAATCTTTAATGACTATTTTTCACTAGATTTTGATGTATATTTTTTCTGTTAACTGTAAACCAGTTCAATGGTTTTATGATTTAAAAGTTTCTTAACTACTGATAGATAGTACAATGTTTTTCCTGTCTTATCAACTGTCCACCTGTCCAATCCACTCAACATTCCTATATTACACCAGGATAAAACAAAGTACTAAGTCAAATCTTAACCAAAACACCAAAATTGTGAGGCCATCAGATTTTGGGACCACCTATACATATAAATAGGCTCTCGCGTTATAATAATATGTTTTTCAAAAGCAGACCAAATTGCTTGTAATGGTATTGAACAATCAATCCACTTAAATATAAAGCAAACTTGACTCTACGTTTCAAAGTCAAATTGACTGACATTGATTGCTTGATACATAATGTCCAGTGGCAAATATTTCAGGGATGCATATCTAGGACAAGATAAATTCTGATTTCTTTTAGAGGCTAAATGAAATAACTTCATTTTCTTCACTATTCTGCATTCTTCAAATAAATCATGATAAATCTTAGGGAAATATCCTACCAACAGTCTTCACAATCAACTTTTAAATTTAGGACTGCAAGCTGAATTTTTATAAAATTTCTGTTAAAAAATATTGGCCTGTGGAGATGATTTTTACAGGCTGACAGAAGTTTTACAAGGGTGCGCTGGTGGGCCTTGTGTTTGAGTGTGAAGACTTTATCAACAAAGTGACAGGTAGATTTCAGCATTATTTTTTCCCAGTAAATGCCTGCCATCCAAACATATATATTCTAAGGGGTACCAAATTGTGTAATAGTAATAATGGATACAACTTTTTTTATGCCGAACAATTGTTTACTCCTTTATAATGAACAACAATCAGGGCAATTTTCATTTCGTTCGTTTCAACCTAAAATCGTACTGTAAGCCACTATAATGTAGCCTTGAAATATTTAGGATACATAGATATTTCTTTCTCCATGTCACAACACATGCTTAAGTTCAAATATAGAACATGTACAAAAATAAAATACTAACGACTACATCAATTGTATTTGAAAGAAGAGCAAACTTCATTTATTAATAGTCAGTGAATGCTTCAATTACTTTCTTTTTTCTCTTTTGATCAATTAAATATTCTGTAAATTAAGTTACTATTATGCAAGACTTCAAATAAATATTATCTGCAGATTTTTAAATAAAAAGAAATCAATTAGTGAGTAATGTACCTAAATATAAATATTTCCTATCAAATATGCATTTAAAATGTCTAAATATAAATATGTCTTTGAACTAAACTGACAGATTATAGACAGAAATGTTCAACATTAAAACTCTAGATAAAAACCTTCTAGAATTGTTGCTAGTAACTTGCTACCAATGTGCATTAGAGGACTTCAAAGTAAAATTTCTGAATTGTGTTGTTATCTACTAGTAAATACTTGTATATCGATACAACTCTTACCTTAAAAATATCATCAACACTTTGTGTTTCTTTATGAACTTCATTCTGAAAAGAAAAAAAAATAATTTGCTATTGAATTAATGAAACAGCACAAAAAAAAAACGCAAATAATAATATCAAAAATTGATATCTGTAAGTTTTCAATACACAGATTTGTATTTAAACTTTATTTGGCAGCCTAAAGCTACATGTGGTATGTTCAATCATCAATCAATATATGTCAAAACAAACAACTTCAAAAATTACCCCTATTACAGTTAATAATAAAAAGGACCATCTATTATGACCATAAGATGAATGCATATAAATCAATTTTGGCAAAAAAATAGGTAAATACTAGTATTGACCAAGCCAGGGGTTGAAGTCATAAAACTTTGCTCAGTGCTCGGGGCACAAAAATCATGCTCGAAACATGAAATCCAGCAATTTGATTGGTTGATTCTTGAGTCTGAGAACAAAAATTGTGCTTGAAAGTTTTATGACCGCAAGGCCAGAGAATAGATACGTACTAGTCAGATGAAATTTAGTGCAAAAAGTTGCTGTATGACGAGTTAAATACAACAACCCTATATAGTAAGCATCAGTAAAGGCAAAAAGTTTTGCATGATGTCAATATTGCTATATCTGTGCATTAAATTGTCTACTTTGATAATTAGTCACATGAATTTGGAACCACTAATTAAATGAATTACAAATTCATTAAAATATAAACTTAAAGGAAGCTTATGTAAAATTTGAAAATGGTTATTAAAAGTTAAGGATTTGCAAGTCAAGTTGGCTAATGTTTACTTTGTTAACCCCTTGCAATTGTCTATAAAACAATCACACTGCGAAATAAGGAATATAGATTATGTGTATGTAATCACAGACCAAATGACCTTTTAACCTCACACTATGATTTTGTTTATTCACATAAATCAATTATATTATTAATGGTAACAACATACAAGTAAACATTATTTTGAAATAATTTCATTAGGGTCAAATGTATCTGCACTACTTGGAGATCCCATGAACAGTTGACATACAACTTTTCAATGTCCCCATGATCCCTCTCCCTAGGAGAATTCCCGAAGTCTTTTTTCCCCTGGTTGGCCTTGAAGCAAATCTTCTGGTCTCAACTATTATTTCTGTAGCCAAAATACCAATTTTTATTTGTCCTCTGAAAGTTTTGGTGACAAAACCTGCTTAGGCTAACCATTTTTTGAGAACTCTACAGTCCCCATTGAAACATTTACCTAATAGTACTAAAGACTGGATTGTTTATTAATTTATAATAGTGTAAATTAAAGTTACCAGTATACGTAGTTATATTAAATTTACAATTAAGCTTTCTGACATATTCTTGGACATTTATTAAGTAATCTATGTTGTTTTTCTTCATGAAAGACAGTAGTACAGTTATTTATAAAATTTATGATTCAATTTTCAAATATACTTTGGTAGTATAATTGTCAATCCAGGATTTCACCACTATGTGACATGAGTACACAAAGACCATTTTACCTGTGTTTACCTGGGCCAGGTGAAGGTTATAATCAGATTATTCAATTTAATCCACTCTGATAACTGGGATGGGAATGTCAATATTTTGAGATCATAGATGTCACAATCTATAAGATATATTTACAGAGCAGTAGCTATAAATAAATCAGAGTTTGATGTACAGACAACAATTTCGAATTTATTTCTATACACAATATTCTATTTAAGAACTCTATTTCAGGCTATATAAGTATCTTATGTAGGTTTATTTCTAAATTAATTGTCAATTTCTGAACATTGAATAACAGGCTGCTCATTAAACTGTTGAAGGCCATATAATAATAAACATGGATAGTTGTGTCATGTCACAGCATTGATAGATTGATTATTTTTTTATGCTGCATCAGCAAAAAACATGGCTATAATGCAACATCATCTTTTTATTACATAATTTCATTTTAAATGTTAATAAAGAATTTGAGAAGACCAGTAGTACCAACAAAATAGGAAAACATATTACACGATGATTGCCACTTACTAGTCTATAGCTACAGTAAAACTTGAATAAATTAAATTATATCGCCGAAACCACAATTACGGTAATTTAGTACATGTAATTTTTCTGAACTACTCATTAGGTACATGTACATGACTTTAATCACAGGTAAAATCTAACAACTTTCAAACTGTTTAATAAGTTTAAAGTGAGCCTCTGTTCATGTAAACATATTTTAACGTAGTAATTCATAGTAGTATGTTACAACTGTTGGTAGTCAGGTAGCACTAACTACTCAGAAATTTATACTGTATCAACTGGCTTACAAAAAGAATTCATAAAACAACTGTTCTATGGATATTTTAGAGGCCATTAGAGCTTATCATATAGTATGACATTTGGTGACAGGTATCTGCTGATGTATATTATGAACAACTTGTGTATATTTTGTAATTGGGTTGCTGTCTTACTGACATTCAGTGTGAGTTACAACACATCATTTATCAATGTATTTACACTGTTTGTACAAATGAAGCCAAAAGATAAGGTTATGAAAGAACCCTGCTAAAAGCCTATAGGCACCCAGTGACCCACAGTCCCATAAATTTGGAATACTTGAGGCGTTTTTACAAAATTATCAGGATCACTACAGCATACTGAAATCTGCACATTTGTAGGCTATGTTGTATGGTGCTTCCAAGATATAAACATGAGGTCAGAAAGAGTGACATCGGTAAACATTTCCCCAGATCTCAGATCTCACTTTTTTTACCCCCTTTATCCAAAATAACCACTGTTTTACCCTTTATATATACATGTAGCTTTATCCCATATTCTAACTTTTATCACTAAAAATTCACCAAAAGTGTCACTGTGTGTCATGCCTCTATATTGTATATATGGCATGGATAGTCACGGAGACTAAAATAAAAGCATTGAATTTCATATAATGTAAGTAAGGAAAAGTTATGCTGGTATATATAAATACAAGTATATAATTCGGCCTAATCAATTGCAGATGTGTAACCAATTTACTTCTAATCATATCAATCAGGAAATTGATCAAGGACTATAGTACTATTCCCAGGATCTCTTATCAGTAAATAACATGTCTGTTTACCTTGTACCTGTAGAACTGTTTATACACTTGACTAGTACATGTATGTACTGATACTTGATGAATGATCAGTCAAACTAAGTAACAACTGTACAGTATTTTGGCTGACTGTCTATAGTATCATGAGTATGTACATGTTATTCAGTAGAGCATATCAAGTAGATTTTTTTTTTTAATATCAGGAATTGATAAATATCAATGAGATAGCAATATACATGATATATCAATAACAGTTTACCAAAATTCACTTTCAGAGTTCAACAAGTATGTGTCCTTCAAAAAGGGACAACAGCCTACATTTGCATGAGATGCTCTGAGTCTAAACAACACTGATGAGAATATATACCAGAACATTTGAATCAATTAATCATAATAATCTGACAGCATGTTCCAATTTAATTTTCTATTATAATCTGTTTTAAATTAAAATGCAAATACATTATGTAATGTAAAAATTTAGCAACAGATTTTCCTTATGTAATTCTTGTACATGATATACATGATGTAGATGTGTAACTACTCAACAAAAGCTTAAACATCATAAGAGTGTGCAAATGAAAGTATATCCATTTTAACACTTTTTTCAATAATATGTGAATTAAAAGTATCTTACATACAGTGATGAAATTCTCTTACCTGTCCACTAGGAATGGTCAGTTTCTCCAGATTCTTCCTCGGTGGTCTGTTAACTCCATTAGGTGGTGTAAACTGTTTTGTACTGTTGCCCAGAGGTTTGGGCTTTTCATTTGATGGTTTGGGACTTGGCGTTGACTTGTTTGATGTAGCTTCGTGGTCAGATGATGAACTGTGAGGAGATTTCGGTTGACTAGATTTTGTCACTTTTTTAGTTTTGGGAAGAACAGGTATTTCTTTCTTTATCTGCATATTTTCACTTTTTGGCTGTTGATTTTGGGTAGGCTCTTGGTGAGACAAAGACTTGGAAGTTGAGTGATCAGCATTTTGGACAGGTAATGGTTGTTTTAAATTTTGGCTATTCTTTGATGGTTCTTGGGCATGGGGTTTTGAGGGGAGTTTCTTTTTAAAATTTTGTATGGGATGATTTGGTCGAATACCATTTCTACCATCATTTGCAGGTTTGTTGTAAAAAAAGTCATCCTCGCCAAATGGCCTACTGGGAAGAGGAGTCTGAGGTTGACTTATTACTCCTAATAAATCAGTATCCCTAGATAGTGAATTTACAATAGCAGAATGAGGCCCTAACAACTGTTCTATTCTGTCATCTTTCTCTGTTGTCTGAAATAAATAATTATTCAAATCATAACTCATAAATAATAATTCAAATCATAACTAGTTGATATAATAAGTCCATAAAAATGTGATCAGATCACTCAGATGTGAAAAAAATCCATATAAAGAATCTATGTCATACATGTTTGATTAAAATTAAATTGGAGTTTAACAAGACTATACATATTGATACAACCTTTACTTTCACTATAGTACATTACACATGTATTACAAAGAATTGATGTAAAAATACTTGAAAATATTCTTTCTTAGAAACTATAGATTTTAGATTTATGATCCTCCTCTTAATTTTCATCCCGAGCAAGGACTGAGTTCTTAAAGTGATTAGGTTCGAAAGTAAGATCCGACTGCAGGCTAAACCTGGGCTTCCTGCAATTTGCTTACAATTCTCATGCTTAGTGAAAAATCTATAAGGTATACATTAATATTTATACATATAATGAAGTGAAAATTTGTAAAAATGAATTTAAATGTTATTCAGATAGTAACTGCCAGTAATCTTTATGGATGAATTTTACAGTGAATGTGTTTTTGTGCTTGCTGGGACTGTCTTTTTAATCTTGTACAAAGTAAAAACATTACAGAACTGTCAGTGGATTGTAAGTAGCATCCAGACAGCTGACAACTAGACTATATGTACAGTGATCAGTATACTTTGGTATATTGTCTCTCCTGGTGTGACTATCCCAATTAGGATAAAAAGCTTTAAGATGAAAATAGAGAGCCAATGACTCATCCAAAATAAGATGCAAGAATCCTCTGGATTTTGCCAGATCATATTAAGCATGGAAAGAGATGAAAAACAATCTCTTGAACACTGCGACAATCAATTTTGTGAAGTACTGTTACATAAATAACGTTTATTGATTTACTAGTGTTAAGTCTATTAGATAGGAATAAAACCATCAATGCTTACAACCATATATAACAGAAACTTTACAGTTTTATGAACATTTCACTCTGCCCAGGGGCTTTCTTCAACCTGTTACTATAGATTCTGTGTATATATATTGTTGTACATGTACATTTACTTATATATCGAACATAAGTACATTTTACCTGAGTAATTTTATAATATATAGATGAATAAAAATACATAATTTTAGTTTTTTAGAATTCATTTTTATCTTAATAAAATGAGGAAGAGGTTGATAGGACATGGAGAGAATTAGAAGAGGCATGAGGAGATATTTTTACGTGCTAATAACAACATGTTCCAAATCTGGCAGTCTATTATCATATTTTATAACCTACATGTATGTTCATTGACTGACAATGAAAATACCTGAATCAAACCAAACATTTGAGAATGCTGGTGCCCTCACATTGTTTATATTGTTACAAACTGAAAGTAAGATTATCGTCCTTGACCTAGTGCAAAATACTATTCATTCCAGTTTGTACTGGTTTATATCACTTCTATACACTTGCACAAGGTTGTAGACAATTACTAAAGCAATCAAAAGAAGTATAAATATCATCTATAAATACAACTGGAATCAGTCTTCATGGACGTGATTAAAAGATGCTAAAAGGGGTATATTGATTTAATAGTGTTTGTATGAATGGTTTTGTCTTGTGTCCATATCCCCTAATAAACTGACCTCAAAATAACTTCCAGTAACATTAAATTTGTTGTTCAAAAATGTACATGAAAACATTGTGATAATTTGATCTGACAGTTTTCTCCTGCTCGGCTGCTAACAAAATGCTGTTTTGGCAAGTAATGTTGGTAACTCTTTTTAAAAGAACATTGTACAGGGTTCTCACAAAGGATTTTTGAAGGAAAGTCCAGAAACTGTCACTCATCATTTTTGGCCATAGTGAGTACAACAGTGTGAAGATATTTTATTGCAATATAAAATAGAGCAATAAAATGAAATTAAGATCAGAGTACTTGTAAACTTTTGCTATAAAATGATGATATAAGTATTCAGCTTATACTAAATATTTCAATCTTGATGCATCTTTGGACTCACCAGTTTTAATAATGGTGAGTCCACAGATTTTCAAGAGTCCAGGACTCATGGACTCGTCTTAGTGAGAACCCTGTTGTAGCACTGATATGCAAAAATTCCTATTCTATATGATAATTCCATTTGACAACCTAGAGAGCTACAAAATATTCAAATGCAGAACTTACTGCTCAGTGCATTTACACCTGACCTACATTTTTTATTGTTGTTATTTGCAATCACTATTGTTTTCCACAAACTATTTTTTTCAATTGTTCAAGGGTTTATGCTTCTTATATTTATAAACAATATATGTGTTTATTGTCCAAAAATATAAATTTATTTGTATGACAGAGATGCAACTAATCGTCGGACCTGTCAGACCTAAGGGGCAGAATTTATGCAGGTCCGGCAAAACCTGTTGCTGTGCAGGACCTGATGGCCGTCAATATTTTAGTCTGCTTGGGTCAGCTAAAACTTAATTCCCCGTCGGTCCTGGCAGAGTATTTTGTTTATAAAATTGTGAATTTACAACCATGTTGCATGATTAGATAGAACAACATTCAAGGCTTCGATTACGTAATAGAAATCGGGAGTTCAAACTGTTTTAATGATAACTATTATAGTCTGACACCTTCCAAATATCCTTCCTTAAAAAATAAAAATAAAACCTTTTGCAGTATAAATTTCAGTTTTGAAATCGTATGTTTGACATCGTTAATTTATTGAAATATTTATATCAAACGCAGTTATTTAGTTGTAACAGAGAATACACACCATTGGTTTGAAAAATGACGTAACTTTAACCTCCGTAGCAGAGTTCAAAAAATCTATGGGTCACTGAATATTCACAATATATTTTATTTTTTAAACTTTTCTTTCAAATTAGTTTTAATCCAGAAAAAAGTAAAAACATTGCCTGACTGTACCTTAAGTTGAATATCTATGTCCAAATTCAATTAATTAAAGCTGTAATCCATGATCACAAATTGAATGCTTTGTTTACAATTGTTGAAAGCCATGTGCTTTTTAGCGGGAAAATTCGGGAAACCCCTTAACAGGAAACAGTTACATTTCATTGTTATTTATAGACATATTACAAAGTTTTTACATAGATTATTTTGAGTGAAAATATAGGTCTGGCAGAAATGTGATGGGTCTGGCAAAACTTCGTACCCTGTAGGCCCCAATGTCTGACAGGAAAAAAAAACTGTTTGCATCTCTGGTATGACCTGAGAGTTTTGAGAGAAGATATGAAATTTACCCTATGTAGGGCTTAGGTTGAAGGTTTAGAAACAAGACGAAAACAAAATGCAAGACTAAGCAGATCTTTTCACCTGTTTTGTAGCGAATACAAATAAAATTTACATCAGCACTTTTAAGGTTAAGTTGTTTAAATACAAATAGTTGTCTCTGATTTTTCGTATTCAACATAAATGACATAGTTTAAACAATAGTTGTCTCTGATTTTTCATATTCAACATAGTTTAAACACAAACAGTGAAGAGAAGCTAAAACTGAAATATTCATATTCAAAATGGAAGTGAGTAACAGTTGACTTTAAAGCAAATTTATTTGTGTACATGTTATATATGTTCAATACTGAATATTTGCCTAATTGCAGGACAAAGCTTTTTACAGTGTATAATTTGCACAGAACAGTTATAAAGGGGACAGGATACATTTCCAAAGTAGTCAAAGCTTGAATGGTTGGTGTATGTTATTGTACCAATTCAGACTGTTGTTATTCAATTTTTTTATTATGAAGTTTTAGTTACTGTTTATTCCTAGGCACATGTACCAGTCATTCTATATAATATGGACATGGAACACTTAAGCTTCATGTGGTATATATCAAAATATTCTGCAAAAATACTCGTCATGTTGTGATTTGCATAGAAAAAAAATAATTCTGATTCTAATCTATCTGGTCATCAGATCTAGTTCTTAGTCCAGCTCTCTTAGACATCAGACTACACGAAATATGTCGGACCGTCGGACAAATCCGGTGAATAATGGATCGGTCTGGTAAAATTTTGTTGAATTCCGGTCCGAATGTCCGGTGTTTTTTTTCATGGATTTTTCTAACATTCTAGCAAAATTGCCAAACGATCTCAAATTCATTTTCATCTTTATTATTCATCACAGCGATGTTTATTTTGTTCAACCGCTAGCTTTATGTCGAACATCGCCAACCAGTAATGTGTAAATCCGGGTAAAAACATATCTGACTGCCAAAAACAACAATGGATGCCATCATTGGCACAACCGGAAATGTAAATAAAACCGGATCAGATTCTGGGAACAGATAAGGATAATTCCGGGTTTGCCGATTTAAATACAATAAATGAATAAAAATCCAAGCAGATCACAAAATTTAGCTATGAAATATAACCACAAGAATTGAAAACCAAAAGATATATGAAAAAGAAAGAAGAAACAGGAAATAATATTTTATACAGAAACTCTAAATTATGTTTAGTTCACAAACATTGTCAAAATCCAATAAAATAAGACATTACTGTTCACTGAAATGCATTCAAGCAATTGTGCACAACTTTCATAACAATATCCCCTCTTGTTACATCATTTTGTTTTAATTTGTGCATTTTGGGGAGGAGTAGGGCACAACAAAGTCATTAGGGGTATGTTTGTTGTTTTTTGTCGGATAATATACAATTAGATGTAAAAAAAAAATTGGTCTGGTAAAATTTCATTCGGTCTGGTAAAGCTAGGATGCTTACCAGACCGAATGTCCTGTAAAAATAAAATTCATTCGCGTAGTCTGAAACATCAGAGTAAGGACTCCTTGGGTGGGATAATATGATGTTCTGCAATACAAATATGACCAACTTACTCTTCTAAGTTGAGGAAATCCCACATTTCTTGGCTGATTCTGTTTCTCTTGATTCTTTTTTATCAGTTTAGCTCTTTCCTGCTGAGCCTTTTCCCTTTGTCTCATTAAATGATCTGCTGGGCTGTAAAAATTAAAACACATCAGTTATAAGACAAATTTTGCATAATGTGAAAGCTATGTTTTAGTACAACTAATTGTTTTGCATGTAGTTAAAACAATGTTGTACTGATGATTCATTTATTTGATGAGTGAATTTTCATGGATTCCATCTTCACAATGAACTGAGTGTGTGACAGGATTGAGTACAAAAAATGTATTTTCATGGATATGTGATTTTATGATTTTGCAGAAGTTTGTGTACAAGCATACAGTAAGTTTGATATTAAATAAACATTAAAATGTGTGTTTAAACTACAAATGTAAACATAGGAAGGTTAGTATCCAAAAGTTCATAATGAACACTATCAGGACTATATTTCTTTAATATATAAGATTTAAACACAAAAACGTCATGCATGTAATTTGACATTCGAAATTATTAAAAAGACTGAGTTTGTAAACTGTACAATGTAGTTTTGGATGAGTTAAGTACAAATGTACATGGATAAACTATGTTGAATTGTTGAACTGTTTATATATATATATATAATTATTAGTGAAATACACAGAAACAGGCTGCACATAATATTCTTATTGGAAGCCTAGAATGTGTTATATTTATTCTTGAGGCTGTACATGCCAAAGCGTACATTGAACCCATAGAAAATTTGTTTTGAGCATGTTGAGAAAGGTTGCATTTGAGGGTTTTTTCCAACCACATCAATGGGGATTGGCTTCATGGGACACAATGATGCCCCCACTTGCATACGTAACATGTATAACATTACAAAGGGTCTACATTTACATTTGTCAAATGTTTGTAAGGGATGCTACCCAAATTAGTATTTGATCTGAGTAATGTTAAAAGCATTGTGTTTCAATGTCATAACATTTAGTTGAGGCACACTAAAGTTAGAGAATGGAAAATTATTTCACGAGGTACATGTAAGATGGAAGTACATATCATATATATGGACAAGGCTAAAACTACAGATGGGGTGAAAACATATGTAATTAAGGATGGTATAACCAGTAATACAGTATTTCTTAAATTCTAGCATTGATCAGTTGTAAAGGTATCATCAATGGTTTAGTTATGGTGTGGTCTTGTGGTAGAACTTGTCTCAAGTGTTAATAGTGTTCAAATCAATTGCTTTTTTCTTAGCTAAAAACATACATATGCATTGTGTCAGTGCTTTTTCTGCAGTGAGAACAGACTGATTATTTTGATGAGAATGTTGTATAAATGTGATGCATCACGAGATTCCAACCACCCAACCATTATTTAATACTAGTGTAGTAGCTAAGATGCAACACCAAAAGGCACATGCATGACCTTTAACAATGGATAAAAGGGTTCAAGGGTAGCTTTAAAGTAGGTGTTTAGTATCACTATGACCAGTTTTTATATCTCATTCCTATGACTTATTGCGTCTATGAAGGAGTGCATGTAATACTTTTACACACTGTTTCTTAAATGTGCCAACATAAGGGGACTTGTTTTCAATGAACATGATGAACCGAAACCTTTGTGTGGACTACATATATTGAGATATACAAAGACTCTTTACGTCCTTAGTCTAGAAACAACAAGCCTGTAGACCTTCTTGCTATTAGAGAATCTGAAACACTAGGTTGTGACACTAGAACATCTGGTGTACTATAAGATAATTTTTCTTTTGAAATACTAGACATTAGCAGGCAGTTGTGTTGTCAAGATCCTAAAAAAATAATATAATTTGGTCATTGTTGGTGTTCTCCCAACCAAATATTGTAAACCTGAATACAATTATAGATTGTCCTGTAGTCGTGTCCTGATATGAGAATATAGACTGCTGAAAATTGACTGAGAACATCAGTAGAAAGTCAGCTTTGGCACTATCCCAAACTGAGCAATGTTGGGGGACATACATTGTACTGTACAACTACATTCCTGTCAAATTTTACCAAAGACATCTTCCTTTATAATTCTTAGACATTTCACGTATGTACATTTGTAGAATTCCCAGCTTCAGTAAATAGCCAACATTACATATCTTAAAACTAATATGTTTATTTGCGGATGGAAAATCCCAAATCTTTGTTGAGACGGGAAAAACAGTTTGCACAAACACCAGAAAGTTCGCACATGCACATTTTTAAAACTTTTTCTATCACCTCAAACTTATTACATACCTAGGTCTCATTGCCATTTTCAACCCCAGATTTTGTGACATATGTCCATTAATGTTGAAATATGTATAAGAACATTTGTGACATATCGTTCCACAAATGTGAAACACTGTCCCAGATTGCAAGCATCGTCTACATTTTTTCACAGTTTATAT
The DNA here is from genome assembly GCF_965363235.1 of Mytilus galloprovincialis. Lineage (NCBI taxonomy): Eukaryota > Metazoa > Mollusca > Bivalvia > Mytilida > Mytilidae > Mytilus > Mytilus galloprovincialis. The sequence continues at coordinate 71,171,840 of NC_134845.1, read as the reverse complement.
AGCGTTTAACAATATTTCAAACAAAAGTTAGTAAATTCAAAGCGAGAAAAGATCCAGTTTAACATAAATATCCATTGGCTATAAAAATGACGTGAAATAAGTCAGTTTTTTCGGTTTATCGTTACATGTTTCTAATGTCTCAGCACTTTTTCCACCATTTTAGACTATTTACAGATACCTGAAAATTCATACGCGCTGTCAACATTAACTTTTTGTCACAAATTGGAGATTTTTTGTAAAGGATATTATATCAAATACTTATAGAATAAAACGAAAATAAAAGACATCGCTCAAGATTTGTAAAAAGTTTACATATTCTATATAAAAACATCGGACGTTTTCTGAGTAAATAGGGAGGTGAAGGTCAGTCATCATGTGACCAAATTTGGACGAGTTATTTGATGTGGCGCGACTTTCATTTGTATTTTTTTGGTTGAAAACAAATTTAATTTAGGCCTACTTTTGCAAATTGCATTAAAGGTTTATTTTTTTTTCTTCAAAAAAGCGCTTTTATCTTTACGAGCTCCGGAGAAGTCGAGGGGGTAGTTCCTTATATAAACTTCGGGAATCGAAAAAAATAAATAAATAATAAAACGCCTAACTATGTCAGTCAAGTTGGCAGGATTATTTTATTCTGTCAATAGAACGGAACTATAGTCTATAAACTACTATAATACAAGTGAATGGTTTAGCTAGCTTTAAATATAGGTTTAACGCATTGTTTCTTCGGAAAATGCTGTACCAATTATAGGTCGATCAGGAATATGAAATTTGAAATCGCACGTGGCAGGTGAATTCGACTCTTAAGGGCATACGATACAGTTTTGAACCTGTATTTACAAGTTGATGAAAATTTGCATATAGGCTATTTTTTACCTGATTAAATCAAATATGTCATAAAAAATATACCTTCATGTGCTACTTTTTGAGTAAAATGAGGTCGAAATTTTGTATATTTGCTCAAAATTCATATTTGTGTCCGTATTTTCTTTTTCGAAAGAACGACGTAACTTTTTTGCTTTAAAAGATAAACACAAATTGTTTTTTGTTAAATAATCGGTAATTTCTGTATTTTATAAGTATCATTAAAAATTATACAATTTTTAATTCCGAAATAACTCTATATTTATCAAATGTTCATGAATAGAGGAAAAAACGTCATTTTTTGCTGCATGTTTATTAAAATTAAAAAAATTGCAATATTTACAGTTTTATAAAATTTGGGTCACATATTGTCCTTGCAAAATGAAACAAATTGCTGTTTTAAAAAATAGGGGTCCATGCACTCGTTTTCAAATTAAATCAGTTTGAATGATAAAAATCAGTCGAAAAATGCATTTTTTCCCGATATGTCATAGTTTGACGTCGCGAAAATAACATTTTACGTTAGCAACGTCATTAACTTCCCTGTAACTGTATCGTATGCCCTTAAGGTAGATGGGGTGTCTAAATTATAATCCATAGAATTTTTTAATAATTTGCCAAAATGTAGTTTATATCCTGCTTGTTTAAAAACATTAATAAAAAGAATGGGTCACCGGACTTATTTTCACACTACAGGTTGTGCAAAATTGTCCGATTCTGTATAGATTATGCATGGAAAACCCAATTTTGCGTCATAAAACGAAAACTACACCATAGAATTTTGAGATAAAATATGAGATGATAGCTCCAATATTATGCTTTCAGATAAGAAAAAGAAAAAATGGGGTCACCGGACTCGTTTTCTTGCTACATAGTAAAATTGGTAAATTCCTAACACATTCTATTGTAAAAGTAACACTATCTGAATTACCTGCCCTTGCATTTGAGTTGTCTCCCCTTATTTGGCAAAGTTGGAAAAAATTGAATCAAACAAAAGTAATCGTTTTTTTGAAAAATACAACCATAAATATAATAAAACATGGCATTTTCTATATCATAATAAAAAATTCTTACACATGAATTAACTTCTAATCTCAAAATTTGCACATTTGATTAAAGTGATAGACCTTGTTTTCTGGTATTTCAAAATCCAAGATGGAGGAAGACACCCTATCTACCTTAAGTCGACTATACGATTGCCAGGCGTTGGTGATCGTTGGTTCTCTCCGGGCTTTCGAACAACATTCGGGAATTTCCTCTGTTAATAAAAACTGGTGATAACAAAATAGCCAATGCTACTGAAACTGTCTTTGAACAATCAATCGGCAATATAAATGAATACTGGTATATATTTCGACTCTTAAACTATTCAAGTGTCAATCTTAAATTGAGGTAAATTATATGGCCTAACAAATACCGTTTCGAATCCTAACATCAATGAAGTGACATTCATTGTCGAAATCCGGATATGGTGTACAAATTTTGCACCTTTTGTTTGCGATATACTATCGTTTGCGGCAAGTTTATTGTTTTCTGTTTGATATTAGTATTACAGACATTACAAAATAAATTAAATTTGTAAATAATTATTAAGATCCATTTTGTTACATCTGTGATCATTTTATTTGGCAATCGTCAATGGAAGTCGGCATGGTTTAAGAACCTCAGTTGTCCAGTTGACGACCTTTGGTCAAATGCGTTTTGTTAAAAAATTGTCATCTAACCTTGATTTGATATTTTGTCATACATAATATATATTTATTTATGTGATGTAATATCATGTTAATGGGTGGGAAGACATCATTATACTTGTATTGATTTTCCTGATTTAATAAAAACTTGAAACTTGAATATACTTTGTCACTTTTTTTAGTCTTTTGGAAAATGTTGTTTGTGCTGTATTTAGAACCCTCTACCATGCAAGAAATTTGTTTTGCATGCACAAAGTCATGTATAAAAATTGCAATTTTTACTCAACGCAATCATAGATTTGAACATTGTTTTCAATTTAGACTTATATCTTTAGGTGCATGCATTAGATTGTATTTTATTTCGGTCGACGTTATGACTTTTCTACTCGCTACACGTTTGGTGTGTTTGAGCTTCTGATTTTTTTAGACATACCGTTTTGATTTTGCCATTTGATTAGGGTGCTTTCCATTTTGAATTTTCCTCGGAGTTCACTATTTTTGTGATTTTACACTACAACGCAATCCAGCTTATCAAACACTTTTTTCTTATTTAATTCTTAAATGGTCATTTGAAAAATCGAATGGCAAAATAATGTGTTGCAACGCTTCTTCTAAACTTTACAGATCATTAATTATGCTAGATATATTATGAGATCTGATTTGATGATATAAGCTGTAAATGTTTTTCTTGGCATTATCTATAGACATTTCTTCAACAAAGTGTATCCCCAATTTGTAACTTAGTTTTCTATATGGACATTAACAGCAGACTTGGTGTGTATTATTGCTTTGCCCATTGTTGAAGGCCGTACGGTGACCTATAGTTGTTAATGTCTGTGTCATTTTGGTCATTTGTGGATAGTTGTCTCATTGGCAATCATACCACATCTTCTTTTTTATATTATATTATAAATCAGTTTATGGCAAAACTGAGTTAATATATATCCTTCGGAATTCCTTCAAATAGATAAATTCAATGTTTATTTACACGTTACCTTGATGGAGAAACAGCCGAAATTTGCCAAAGTAACTTACTTTGATATTGATCTAATTTAAACAACAATATAATTGTCCTTTCCTATATTTAGATATTTACGTTCCACATTTGAAACTTTTTACAAAAATGTCCGACAACACTTTTAAAAGAGACGAGATTTCGTTTCATAATGTTATATACATGTAGATGTATTTTTTTTCAAATGGCTGTTCGTTTACTATTGGGATATCGCATTTTAATTTATATCTTGATGTTATTTAGGGAAACTGTGAGTTATACTATGCTCCTTAAGTTGACTTAAATGACCTTCAATGATATTTGATTAACCTTTATATTGTTATAGCTGCTGTGACCATTGTTTCATTTTAAACAAAATCCAATACATTTTTCATAAATCCTCGAAGTTATCTATATTGGTAGATGGTCATCAGTGCTCTGATTCCGGACTATGATTTTATTGATCTTAAAAAAAACCCCAACCTTTTTGGAATATTTTAAAACAAAATAATAAAATATCTTGGTATTCTATGTTATCAGTAAAACTGTTGAAGAAATCTAACTAAAATAGAAGTAAAATTTTACATACGAAACACATTTGTAATTCAAAAATGATTTTACGACTTCACTGCAAGACACGAGAGGAAAAAACTACAAATGAACCAGTGGTGAGCGATCTCATGGATATACCATGTGACAAATAACGAACACTTATGACACACATTACAAGATCCGAATAGACCAAGGATTTGTATAGGCACTTACTATCAGAGGCGGATTTAGAAGGGGAGGCCCAGGGGGCTCAGCCCCCCTTTTCTGGGAAAAATTTGTTTGATTATATAGGGAATCACTGGAGCATGATCGGAGCGGGCCTCCTCTTATGCAGTCAGTGAGCCCCAACTTATGGAAATTTCTGGATCCGCCACTGACTATACAAATCCTTGCATAGACCAAGAAGTTCAAACACACAATACTCAAATAAGGCAAATGGATTTAAAGACAGTCCTCCAAAAAACTATGTTAACCTGGACCTCTATGCAAACTATAGTGTAGCTGAGGGTCTCCATGTTTGCACTATATATTTTTTAAAATTCCAATCCTCCTTTCCCAGCCCTGCGATTCAAACGAAGTACTGTAATTATGCAGGCGGGGATATCTTCCTGGATACCATCACGGAAATCTGATTGATTCAGCCCAGATCAGTTAAAGCTCGTGTGATTGGAACCAGAGACTTTCTATACTAGAAATAGTAAGTAGTGTCGGTTAGTATAGAAAGTCCCTGTTGGAACCCAATGTTCTTCAAATTTTTGTCTCCATAGTTTTTTTGTTACACTCCTTTATATCTACCATCGCTACCTTTTAGGAAAAGGGGGGGGGGGGTCTTTTTAGGATTATCTTCTTGATTATTCTTTTTCTTGGGCTCATTTGTATGCTGTAAATGTGGAACTTTTATACTAACTAGTTATACCAATATATTATGTCCCAGGTCCAACGTACAGGTAGGTGAAACAAATAAGCATAAATCAGTAAGAATAATACTAAAAGATTCATTTAAAGAATAAAGTCGGGTGCAGGTCGTTTCGTAACTAGTCGATTCTTAACTTACTAGGTCATTTCGTACCTGAGACGTTTTGTAACCTTATATCAATTTATAATAATAATACGAGTCGTAGGTTACTTAAATAATAATAAAAAGACCTATTGATGTACATATATATCTATATTTATTTATTAAATAATTGATTGCACATAACTTTACACTTTACAAGTACAGTTTTGCACACATGCGAATAGAACAGAAGAATTTTTAAAAATTGTCCATCATCATTTAGATGTACCCCGTCTTTATCAAAGTATTTAGTCTTGATGTCTCCAATACTTACACCACTCATCTTTATGTTGCTGAGTTCTTTATTAATCTTCTTTTTTTTCTATCATAAGCTGTTTCTTTTATGTTTCTTGTTTTTAGTCTGACGATATTGGAGCCTATAACTACAGAAGGAACACATAAGCGCTTGACATCTTTTGCGAGTTGTATTATCTCTGAGGCTGTGTGTGATGCAGATAATTTGCCACATATGTCATTCTCCCTAATCTGTATGAAAACAAAGTCTGATTTAAATTTCTTCACTATGTGGAGATCAAAATGTCTCAATGACTTTACTTTTCTCCCGCCTACCCCGTGAAGCTTTGTTTCGACAGAACTTGATAAGTCGGATTGAGAGGGATGGCACAACGACCTTAACACCCAAGATGTCATCGGCAACCCTCCGTTCTACCTTCTATGTCGACTTTTTCACAGGGAGACATCGTTTCTTCCTCTACAGATCAAGTGAGTATCCGAAGGTAAACTAAAAAGGTATCAGCATGTGAGGACCCGCTACATACAAGGGCGGCATTTTCTCATTCTGGGATAAATACACTCAAAACCAGATGTCCTGTAGTACATTGTTAAGGAGATGTGCTTTTGTATACGGACCAACTGCTCCTGCTGCTCCGGCCAACTAAGACTTTGTTTCATGTTCAGTGGCGGATCCAGAGGGGGGGGTTCCGGGGGTCCGCACCCCCCCTTTATTTTGGCCAATCAATGCATTTGAATCGGGACATATGTTTGCACCCCCCCTGCACCCCCCCTTTGTCCTGGGCTAGCACCCCCCCTTTCGAAAATTCCTGCATCCGCCACTGATGTTTATACCAGGGGTTTTCGGATGAAAAATCAGGCTTTATGCCAGTATAAACATGCAAACAAAGAACAACATAGTGATGTTTCTGAAAAAAAGAAAAAGGAATAGAGTAAGATAAGTGTTCTAATAAAACTTTGAAACAAAACAAAACCTTTAACTCCGTCAACGCCGGTCTCCAGCCTGAGTGAAAAAGGAGGAGGGTTATGCATTGGCATGTAAAAGTGAGAACAAAGTAGAAAATAATTATTTTTAGGTCTTGCGCCATAGGTCATGTGCCATTAATCAACTTAATCACTTTACACCTACAATAATTACTTTTTATTAACTGTCATTAGTTGTCATAAAAACATTAAAGCTATCACCGAGCGTAAGTACCAATTAGCCAATAATTAAAAAGATATAAGAAAGTTTTAAATTAAAAACATTACAATATTGTTATTATTAGATGAACGATTTGATCATTTATAAATAATAACTTTAACTCGGTTTCATTTAAACTAATTAATTTAAAATACCAGGTACGAAACGTCTCAGTTACAAACCAATGTAGTTACGAATCGACCAGGTACGAAACGACCAGGTTACGAAACGACATGCCTTAAAAATGCATTCTTTGAAGAATTTAATTTTTTTGTCGAATAATGTTCAAAGGGCGCTTAGTCTCTTCTTTTAACATGACATTCGCGCGGGAACCTTTAAAGAAGTCAGAGTTGTGCCCCGTTGGCCACATCTGAAGGTGGATTTCCCCCACGCTTATAATCTTCCCACAATGCATCATTCTGCTTCAAAAATGGAGTCTAAGTTTGAAGTCGGAGACCTAGTCTGGTAAGAAAACATAGTAAAACGCAACTGAAATGATTTAATTTAGAAACTTATATAATGCAATACAAAAAATAACAATCTTTCATTTATATTTTTAAGGGCGAAGATGAAAGGATTCCCCTCATGGCCAGGAAAGGTAAGATTACTTCGACCTCTTGCCAGACCGGCATGTCAACAATCTTAACAAATGCCAAAAGAGCTTAGAAAGGACACTTTCAATTGCTTTCTGTAGTTATTATTCATTATATATCATTCATTGAACATAAAAAATGTAAATCTTATCTCTGTGATTACTTGCAGCAGATATATTTGATGTTAAAAATCCCATTAACTCGGTCAGAGCAGAGTAATCTCCCCTGAGATTGAAATTATGCCTTTGTTTCAATAATCATTTTAAAGTTCATCAAAAGGAATTGACAAATATGGTTGTGTTTATGCATTAAAATCCTTAAAAATCTACTTAGAATACAGACACACTTGTGCATTAAGGAGACTTAAAGCTTTATGTAAAAATTATATGCATTTTATGTTTCAGACTTGTGCTTATTTGGTGTTCATTGTCGAGCCTTCGACTTTAGTCGAAAAAGCGAGACTAAGCGATCCTACATTCCGTCGTCGTCGGCGTCGTCGGCGGCGTCAACAAATATTCACTCTGTGGTTAAAGTTTTTGAAATTTTAATAACTTTCTTAAACTATACTGAATTTCTACCAAACTTGGACAGAAGCTTGTTTATGATCATAAGAAAGTATCCAGAAGTAAATTTTGTAAAAATAAAATTCCATTTTTTCCGTATTTTACTTATAAATGGACTTAGTTTTTCTGCGAGGAAACATTACATTCACTCTGTGGTTAAAGTTTTTAAAATTTTAATAACTTTCATAAACTATCGTTGATATGTACCAAACTAGGACAGAAGCTTGTTTATGATCATAAGATAGTAACAAGAAGAAAATGTTGTGAAAATAAATTTCCACTTTTCTGTATTTTACTTATAAATGGACTTAGTTTTTCTGCGAGGAAACATTACATTCACTCTGTGGTTAAAGTTTTTAAAATTTTAATAACTTTCATAAACTATCAAGGATTTGTACCAAACTTGGACAGAAGCTTGTTTATGATCATAAGATAGTATCAAGAAGAAAATTTTGTAAAAATAAATTTCCACTTTTCCGTATTTTACTTATAAATGGACTTAGTTAGTTTTTTTGCCAGAAACAAAACATTCACTCTGTGGTTTAAGTTTTTAAAATTTTTATAATGTTCTTAAACTATCATGGATTTTTACCAAACTTAGACAAAAGCTTATTTCTGATCATAAGATATTATTCAGAAGTAAATTTTGTAAAAAAAAAAATCACTTTTTCCGTATTTTACTTATAAATGGACTTAGTTTTTCTTCCAGTTAACATTACATACAGTCTGCAGTTAAAGTTTATAAAACATTTATTAGATTCATAAATTATCCTGGATTTTTTTTACCAAACTTGGAAGTTTCTTTCAATCAAAAGACAGTATTGTGAGGGAAATTTTTATTGATGTTTTTCCTCATTTTTGTTGAGTCTGCGATTAACAGAAAAAGTAGGCGAGACACCGGGTTCCGTGGAACCCTTACGAATTTTTTTTTTCAAGCAATCAAGTCAGAAAATTGCAAAATGAACACCTGTGTTGTACTTGAAAGGTTCCACATTTTGAATTACCTGTTGATTTGCAAATAACTTTTCTATATTAATCAATAAAGTTTTTTTACATTTATCAAGTTTTAATAATACATGTAATATACAAATATAAATATTTTATTGTCACAAACTCAATTAACAATAATTGTCAACGGCCCATATATATGATGGAGCTGTTGACAAAATTCTTTCCCCATCTTAGTTTATTATGGCATCCTTTGCTGGAATAAAAAAAAAATGAACAGCAAAATTCAGTGAAGAATTAATAATCTGAAAATGCAATTAAATTAAGTTGTATTAATCTTGATTCAGCCATGTCTTAGACAAATGTTAATTCATACAATAAAACTACAAGCCTGATGTTTGAACAAACAAGTAAGGAAAACAAATATGATATACAGCAACAAGTGAACAACAACCACTAAATTCCAGGATTTTGACTTGTGACAGGTACATTTACAGAATGTGACATGGTTAAACATGGTGCTGAACCCTTTGATATTTGCTATTTTAAATCTCAAAATGAAATACATCTATAAAAGCATGACTTCCATACAATTGACATGAGTCTCCTGAATTCCATATAACTCTTCTAATATCTATGAAAAGTAAATTTTACACGTTTGAGCATCTTTCAAATATTTACATTGAATTGTAAAATTTAATGATAATTTTTGTTAATGTGAGCAGTCATGGCAGTTGAAATGATTTAACAATTTTTATGTTAAAAGTTTTCCCAATATACATGAGGCATTTGTATAAGATGTTCAAAATAACTTGCATTAATTGAAATTCAACGTAATTTGAACATATTTAATAAATATCCAGTGTAAAGGTAAAAAATTACAAATTAATTCTTTAAAAAAATGTACATTTAACAAAGAACTTATAAATTGGGCTTGGAATGTACATTTTAGCATTCATTTAGATTTAAGCCAATGATTGTGATGTATAGTAAGTAAATAATTAGTTGAAGAATACCCAACTACACTTAACCTACTCAAGGTTATGATGCAAAGTTAAGTGGTTCTATTAATACACGTACTATTTTCTAAAAATCATTTTGACACTCAGAATTTCAAAAACAAGAAAAAATGATTAAACACTTCTTGATATATTGGTATATTCAGAGGTTCATGTTTGCAATAAATCTTTATGAAAACTTTAATGGAATAACATTTTAATGATTATATTTTGTAGGTCATTGCTCCTAAAGATGAGGTTAAGAAACCTCTGAAGAAAACACTACATCACTTTGTCTTCTTCTTTGGATCAGAAAACTAGTGAGTAAAAACATTGAAAGAATATCTGTCGATGATGCTAGATGTTGTTATGTTTGTTTTTTTCCATTTTAAGGGAAAATGATTATTTTTAACCATGACCAAACACTGAATAGATAACAGTAATCAATCCAGGTACTTTTTAGTTGCTTAACATTTTAGAATTACAGATATCAACAAATTGCAACTGCACAGGATAGGTTGATATCTCGTAGACCAAAAAAAACATTGTCAGGGGAGGAGTGCTACCTTCGCTTTACGTCAACTCATGACAAGTTTTTTTTGGCCTCAAAATGTAGTGCATGACTAAGGGCAGCTGCTGGTGTGCCTGCCAATCCTTCATTGGTGCACTTGGGGCATGGCTGAGAAATTGATTTTGAATAACACTATACTCATTTCCGCATCATGACCATCCCGGCACTCTATACAAAGAAAATCCTAATGAATGTCAGTGATAAACATTCATGTTGCTTCTGACATGTCATAATTCCATTTTGTTATTATTAAAATTGTATGTTGTTATGATCTTGTAATAAAATAAAATTTCATATTTTTGTTGCTTAACCTTTTTGGCTCAGTATATAAGCTAGAATAAAGTTTATTTTGCTGTTTTAGTGCCTGGATTCCAGAAGAGAATATTTATTTATATGCAGCCAACAGAAACAAGTTTAAATTGAACAGTAGAATACCTAAAGGATACAAGGAGGCGTTGGAGGCCATAGAAGATGAAGTGAAAGCACAACCTGCTACAGTAGGTCTCAAGGGTTAGGCCCAGAATGTGTCACAACTTACAATAGTGGGTTGGGGGTATTAATTTTTCATGTCCGTCTCTGTTTTCCTGTCTGGTTTCAGGTTTAAGATACTGTAAATTCAGAGGTTTTTATTATCAAGATAAGTTTGACTGGTTAATAAGTAACAAATGTTGATATCTCAATGACACTTAAAATATCACAAAATGCAATTAAAAACACAATTCTGTCAAGATTTTGCAATTGATGGGTGACTTTCACTGATTTCATCAATTGTTGGAGTTGAATCCTGAGTTATGGGGAATTTTTCAGCACTAAAAGGCAATCATGTTGATGCAAATAAAATTTAACTACATGGTTAAAAAAGAAGAGATCATAACAAAAAATTAATACCGAAAATGAAGAAATTTCTTAGCTGATTCCATTTTTGTAAGACGCTGTGAATATGATCCTCTTACAACTTGAGCATGGTCATTCAAACATGCTGCATAGGTGTGAAATGTTATTTTTTTCTAATTTTTAACAGTTTTTGATGTTCCTGTTTAATTCAATAATTTTATTGATTAAAGAAATATTTTGCTTGGTGATTTCAAATTTTCTATAATTAATTTATCAAATTGATATTTGATTTGAACCAATCAAAAATATAATAAAATTTGTTAAAGAATGCATTTAGTACATTTAAATCTGATTTTTGACTTTTTTCCCTGATGAAAATTACTCACTGACACAGTATTTTCACTCCTAAACTAATTCAAATGAGTAAACTTATTTTTCACTTACAAAAGCTTGGCTTAACACTACTGTTTAAGATTGTAAACAAGATGGGTGTATGTCTAGCCTGTAACTTGTAGCTTTTTCTGTGTATAAAAGTTTTTGGTGCAGGATGAAATTATTTTTGTGAGCTTTCGTACCTATCAAAAATTATTTTTGTATAATTGCATTCCATATTAGGAAGAAAAGTGATGCAATCAATCAAGTGTTGAACTTAGAAGAGCCCTGAGTTTATATTATATTTTTTCTCAGAAAAACTCCAGGACACTGGAACTACCATCTATAGACGAAGAGTTGGCCCAGATTTTCCCAGGAAGTTCAGATAGTCCCATCAAAGATTACTCTAGAGAACCAATGGGTGGCAAGAAACCAAAGGTGAAAACAAGTTGATCTCAATAAATTACTGGGGCTTTCCTTAAAGTGTTCATGTTAAAGGATCTACATTGCATATATAAAAGTATTAATTTTTTTTTGTACAAATCTGTCAATTGTGTACCATAATTGGTACAATAAACATACAAGTATGTACTTCTATAGAAATAATTTGAAATTATTAAGGAAATGTAAGGTTCAACAGGGAGGTGAAAAAAAACCTGCATGAATAATTTTCAAAATATAACTGTATATTTATATATTTATTACATATACAAGCAGAGGCGGGGTATCTTCTTCATTTGCTTCAGTAATGCTTATTATGCCTATGGAAACTATAACAGATAGACAGTACTCTGCAGCTCATTGAACAAAAACACTTTTCTACTAAAAATACCTTATAACTTTTATATCTGTTCTTGTGTTACTTACAACTGATAATCATTAACTGTAAATATTAAAATAAGTCAAATAATTCACTTTTTTATATTTAACCGGATTTTTGTGACAAAAATGTCGGTTATTGATTTGGGGATGTACGGCGGGCGGCCGGGCCGGCGGGCGGGCAGTCGGGCGGGCGGGCGGGCGGGCGGCAATCAAATGTTGTCCGTGCATTAACTCATGAACCGTTCAACCAAAGCTTTTAAAATTTTAATATGTTGTTACTGACAACTAAATGAAGGTCAAGTTCAATAATGGCGATTTTGACTTTTACCGTTCAGGAGTTATGGTTCTTGAAAGATTGAAAAATGGAGTTGTCCGTGCATTTACGCATGAACTGTTCTACCAAAGCTTCCCAAATTTTAATATGTTGTTACTAATGAAAGAATGGAGGTCAAGTTCAATAATGACGAATTTGACTTTTACCGTTCAGGAGTTATGGTTCTTGAAAGATTGAAAAATGGAGTTTCCAGTCGTGTCCGTGCATTTATGCATGAACTGTTCTACCAAAGCTTCCGAAATTTTAATATGCTGTTACTGATGACAAAATGGAGGTCAAGTTCAATAATGACGATTTTGACTTTTACCATTCAGGAGTTATGGTTCTTGAAAGATTGAAAAATGGTTTTTCCCGTTGTGTCCGTGCATTTTCTCATGAACCATTCAACCAAAGCTTTTGAAATTTTAATATGTTGTTACTGATGACAAAATAGAGGTCAAGTTCAATAATGACGATTTTGACTTTTACCGTTCAGGAGTTATGGTTCTTGAAAGATCGTAAAATGGCGTTTCCATTCAGGTTGTTGCATTTACTCATGAACCATTCAATCTAAGCTTTTCAAATTTTAATATGTTGATACTGATGACAAAATGGAGGTCAAATTTGATATTGACGATTTTCACTTTCACCATTCATCAGTAATGGTTCTTGTGATATTGCCAGGACACAAATAAATGTTAATAAATCCGGTTTGCTGTCGTTGTGACAGCCTCTTGTTTATAAATTTATGTCATATTTCTTTAATATTTTATTATTATTATCAGTTGAAAAAAGATGCAACACCAGTAAAAGATAAGAAAGAAAGAAAGGTGAGTAGCTTTTAGCGTTGTTATGTAGATTCCACCACTGCAACAAGTGTGTTAAGATATTTCTCTGTAGAAACAGTTTAATTTTAATATTCAAAGTGTAAGGCTTGCTGAGCTTTTTATACGACCGCAAAAATTGGAAATCTGTTGGCATTGTACATTTGGAGACTTGTTTCTCTATTTTTTTCAAAACTGTTAGATACAACCTAAAAGAGAGACCGACATGCTGTAATTCTCAAATCATACACAGAAAACTAAAAGATAGTAACAGAAACTATCATTTTTATTGTTGAAAAAGCGAGACATAGCGATCCTACATTCAGTCCTCAGCTTTAGTGTCCACAAATATACACTCTGTGGTTCTTAAAGTTTTTAAAGTTCTGATAAATTACTGAAACTGTTTCTGCATTTCTACCAAACTTAACCAGAAGCTTTAAATGATCCATAAGATAGTAAATTTTGAAGAAAAAAATTCAGTTTATCCATATTTTACTTATAAATAGACTTAGTTTTGCTGACAGTTAACATAACATTCACTCTATAGTTAAAGTTTTAATTTTCCATGCCCCACCTACGATAGTACAGGGGCATTATGTTTTCTGGTCTGTGTATCCATTTGTTCGTCCTGCTTCAGGTTAAAGTTTTTGGTCAAGGTAGTTTTTGATGAAGTTGAAGTCCAATCAATTTGAAACTTAGTACATATGTTCCCTATGATAAGATCTTTCTAATTTTTATGCCAAATTAGAGTTTTTGCCTCAATTTCACCGTCCACTGAACATAGAAAATGATAGTGCAGATGGGGCATCCATGTACTGGGGACACATTCTTGTTTTATATCCTTCTAAATCTATTCTGGATTTGTACTTAACTTTGACAGAAGTTTTAGTGTTGATGATCAAAAGCTAGTATCTTAAAGGAAATTTTGCTAAAATTTATTTCCTGTTTTTCCCTATCTTACTTTCAAATGGACTTAGTTTTCCTTCCAGTTAACATTCATACAGTCTGCAGTTAGTTTCTAAAACTTTTATTAGATTGATAAGCATCCTTGATTTTTACCAAACTTGGACAGAAGCTTCTTACAATTAAAGATAGTATCTTGAGGAAAATTTTGATAATTTTTTCCCCATTTTTGTTGAGCCTGTGGCTTTTGTAGCAAAAGCAAGACATGGTGATCCTACATTCCGTCGACTTCTATCACACTGAAAATATAGACAACAGCAAAAGTAGTCAAGACACTAGATGCGGCGTTACCTTTAAGATTTTTTTTCTCACATGAATAATTTAACTAAATATAGTATTATTTTATTTTAGTCCATAGGCACAGGAACTGTTGGTCGACCTCCAAAAGTAAAAGATGAGACAAGTAGAAAGGTTTGTCTGATAGCTACATAAGATATCAGTATTCATTGAGCTACATAAGATATCAGTATTCATTGAGCTACATTAGATATCAGTATTCATTGAGCTACATAAGATATCAGTATTCATTGAGCTACATAAGATATCAGCATTCATAGATGGTCATTAAACTGCAAAATCTGCACACCAGTCCTCAAAATTAGCACAGGACCAACAGGACATATCCTGTTTTAAGATATATTTGATGCTGTTGTTTTTTGTTAATTTTGTAATACATTCCTAAGAAAAATTTGAGGAATGCCAAACCACAATTTCTATGACTGTTTAAGAAGGGTGAAACAAGGAGAACCTTTGAGCCAGTCTTTTATATCCTCTCTACATGAAACAAAAGGATAAAAACAATAACATAATTCGATTCAAAAATGTTTGAAAATAGACATGATATTACCAAACTTAGGGCTATTCCAGAAAAAAATGTAGGGGGGTGTTGGAAGGCACTTTTTGTCAGCATCCGCCACCCAGACAATTGTAATTGAGACTTATAGTTCATTATAGTGTGAAAAGTTGCTCTGATACCCATCACCCATGTATTATTAATATAATGTACCTTCCAACCCCCATACATTTTTTTCTGGAATAGCCCTTAGATCATTAGTGATCATAATTTTTGTTGAAAAAGGGATACTTAGTTGATAATTATTTTTGACTGATAGACCAATTTGACAATCAACATACTAATAATTTTTCAGAGTACAGGTTCGTTGCCTGTGAAAAAGAGAATGTCATCTTTAAGTGAGGAAGAATTGAAAGCCAAGAAACAAAAGTTGTTTGCAGAAGGAAGAATGAACACAAAAATCAAAGCTAAACCTTCCACAAATTCAGTACAGGTAATAAAATTACACTACAGTTGCAGAGGCGTATCAACTAAAAATACAGAATGTCTTTCTCAGAAAAATCATGTTGTATTGGAAGACAACTGTTTTTATACACCTGTTTAAGGGATGTATTATGGTATACAGTTGTCCGTCTGTTGTTAACACGTTAGACAATAACTACAAAACGCTTTAACCAATTTGCATGAAATTTCTGTGAATTGTTTTTATCTGTTGACATAAGCTCACTTTGTTTTTATGCCCCACCTACGATAGTAGAGGGGCATTATGTTTTCTGGTCTGTGCGTCCGTTCGTCCGTCTGTCTGTCCGTCCGTCCGTCCGTTCGTCCGTCTGTCCCGCTTCAGGTTAAAGTTTTTGGTCAAGGTAGTTTTTGATGAAGCTGAAGTTCAATCAACTTGAAACTTAGTACACATGTTCCTTATGATATGATCTTTCTAATTTTACAACCAAATTAAACTTTTGACCCCAATTTCACGGTCCACTGAACATAGAAAATGAAAGTGTGAGTTTCAGGTTAAAGTTTTTGGTCAAGGTAGTTTTTGATGAAGCTGAAGTTCAATCAACTTGAAACTTAGTACACATGTTCCTTATGATATGATCTTTCTAATTTTACAACCAAATTAAACTTTTGACCCCAATTTCACGGTCCACTGAACATAGAAAATGAAAGTGTGAGTTTCAGGTTAAAGTTTTTGGTCAAGGTAGTTTTTGATGAAGCTGAAGTCCAATCAACTTGAAACTTAGTACACATGTTCCTTATGATATGATCTTTCTAATTTTACAGCCAAGTTAAATTTTTGACCCCAATTTCACGGTCCACTGAACATAGAAAATTAAAGTGTGAGTTTCAGGTTAAAGTTTTTGGTGAAGGTAGTTTTTGATGAAACTGAAGTCCAATCAACTTGAAACTTAGTACACATGTTCCTTATGATATGATCTTTCTAATTTTACAGCCAAGTTAAATTTTTGACCCCAATTTCACGGTCCACTGAACATAGAAAATTAAAGTGTGAGTTTCAGGTTAAAGTTTTTGGTCAAGGTAGTTTTTGATGAAACTGAAGTCCAATCAACTTGAAACTTAGTACACATGTTCCCTATGGTGTGATCTTTCTAATTTAATGCCAAATTAGATTTTTTACCCAATTTCACGGTCTATTGAACATGTAAAATAATAGTGCAAGTGGGGCATCCGTGTACTTTGGACACATTCTTGTTTATTATAGATTTATAAGATTTTACTTTTCTGAGTTATAGGCTTTTATTAATAAAAAATTTGTATGGGTTCCGCGGAACACAGTGTCTTGCCTACTTTTGCTGTTAATTGCAGACTCATCAAAAATGAGGAAAAACATCAATAAAAATTTCCCTCTCGATACTGTCTTTTGATTGAAAGAAGCTTCCAATTTTGGTAAAAATCCAGGATAGTTTATGAATCTAATAAATGTTTTATAAACTTTAACTGCAGACTGTATGTAATGTTAACTGGAAGAAAAACTAAGTCCATTTATAAGTATAATACGGAAAAAGTGGATTTTTAAAAAAAAAAAAACCTTCTGAATAATATCTTATGATCAGAATCAAGCTTTTGTCCAAGTTTGGTAGAAATCCAGGAAAGTTGAAGAACATTATAAAAATTTTTAAAACTTAAACCACAGAGTGAATGTTTTGTTTCTGGCGAAAAAAACTAAGTCCATTTATATAAAGTAAAATACGGAAAAGTGGAAATTTATTTTTACAAAAATTTTTTCTTGATACTATCTTATGATCATAAACAAGCTTCTGTCCAAGTTTGGTACAAATCAAGGATAGTTTATGAAAGTTATTAAAATTTTAAAAAGTTTAACCACAGAGTGAATGTAATGTTTCCTCGCAGAAAAACTAAGTCCATTGATAAGTAAAATAAGGAAAAAATTGAATTTTATTTTTACAAAATTTACATCTGGATACTTTCTTATGATCATAAACAAGCTTCTGTCCAAGTTTGGTAGAAATCCAGTATAGTTTAAGAAAGTAATTAAAATTTCAAAAACTTTAACCACAGAGTGAATATTTGTGGATGCCGCCGATGGAATGTAGGATCGCTATGTCTCGCTTTTTCGACAAAATACAAAGGCTCAACAACTTGATATGACTGCAGAGGTCGAGCCCTGAACAGTTTGGGCAAGTATGGACACAAAATTCAAGCTTGATACAGCTCTGAATTTGGATTGTGATTAAATTTACCCAATTTCACGGTCCATGGAACATGAAAAAGGATAGTACAAGTTGGGCATCCATGTACTTTGGACACATTCTTGTTTTTATTCCAGTTAACATTACATACAGTCTGCAGTTAAAGTTTTTAAAACATTTATAAGATTCAAAACTATCCTGGATTTTTACCAAACTTGGACAAATGTCTCTTTCAATCAAAAGATAGTAGGCAGTTAAAGTTTTTAAACATTTATAAGATTCAAAACTATCCTGGATTTTTACCAAACTTGGACAAATGTCTCTTTCAATCAAAAGATAGTATCAAGAGGAATATTATTATTAATTATGCCCCAACTACGATAGTAGAGGGCATTATGTTTTCTGGTCTGTGCCTCTGTTCATTGGTCCGTCCGTGCGTCTGTTCGTCCTTCTTCAGGTTAAAGTTTTTGGTCAAGGTAGTTTTTGATGAAGTTGAATTATGCCCTACCTACGATAGCAGAGGGGCATTATGTTTTCTGGGCTGTGCCTCCATTCGTCCGTTCATTTGTTCGTGTGTCCGTTCGTCCCACTTCAGGTTAAAGTTTTTGGTCAAGGTAGTTTTTGATGAAGTTGAAGTCCAATCAACTTGAAACTTAGTACACATGTTCCCCATGATAAGATCTTTCTAATTTTAATGCCAAATTATAGTTTTGACCCCAATTTCATGGTCCACTGAACATAGAAAATGATAGTGCGAAGTTCAGGTTAAAGTTTTGGTTAAAGTTTTTGGTCAAGGTAGTTTTTGATGAAGTGAAAGTCACATCAACTTGAAACTTATTACAAATGTTCCCTATGATATTATCTTTCTAATTTTTATTCCAAAATAAAGTTTTTACCCCAATTTCACGGTCCACTGAACATGGAAAATAATAGTGCAAGTTGGGCATCTGTGTTCTATGGACACATTCTTGTTATTTTCCTCATTTTTGTTGAGCCTGCAATTAACAGCAAAAGTAGGTGAGACACTGGATTCCGCGGAACCCTTACAAATTTTTAATAATCTGAAATCTCACCACATGACCTAAAAAAGTTTTCACATAGTACATAGGTCATTGTCCCTCCTCTGGATTTATGCACAGTTTCAGTCTGGTTTAAGAAAATACAGAGATTTAATTTGATACATAATCTTGATTGGGTAAATACCTTCCTCAATGCAAAGTGGGCATTAAGTGTTACCCTTGACTGTCCTTCTGTATGTCCCATTTTTCCTTAAAAAAGCAAACTTGAGCTGGGGCATTTGTGCCTTGAGACACATTCTACTTTTATTTTTCAATTGTGACACTTTTTACCTTTAAACCCTGCTATTTCTAGAAACACACATTTTAAGCCTATTTTTATATGCCCGTTTAAGGGATGTATTATGGTATACCGTCTGTCTGTCAGTCGTCAACATGTCTGGCATTAAATCAAAAACCCTTTAACCAATTTGCATAAAACTTCGGTGAATTGTGTATTTCTATTGACGTGAGCTCCCTTTCGTTTTTTATAAATTTTAGATTTTACATTTACCAGTTGCAGGGGTTTTATTCATAAAAAAGGGGCATTTTCCAGTTTTCGGACAAAAACTATAAAATGCTTTTAGCAATTCTTATGAAACTTTAGTGAATTGTTAATATCTATTGATGTAAGCTCCCTTTAGAATTTTATAAGTTTCAATTTTACATTTCTAAGTTATGCCTTATGGGGTTTTATTCATTAAAAAAGGGAGGATTTTCCAGTTTTCGGACAATAACTTAAAAATGCTGTCATCAATTCTCCTGAAACTTTGGTTAATTGTTTATATCTATTGATGTAAGCTCCCTCTTGATTTTCATAAATTTCTGATATGACATTGAGAATATATTTAACTTATTTGTTGATAGTCTGACAACAGATTTACTAAGTATTGAGCAACAGCAAGAAATTTTTATTTGAATATATATTCAATTCATATATACAATTTTAAGTTCTTTGACTACTATTATTCAGAAACCTATAATATGTCAAATATTTAATTACAATCCAAATTCAGACCTGTATCAAGCTTGAATATTATTACATTTCTTCCCCAACTGTTCAAGGTTGGACATCTGTGGGCGTATGTAGCTGTGCACAGCCAAGCATTTTATTTTATTGGTCTTTTAAAGGTGCATATTGGTTAATAAAATTGAAGAACTAAAACTTGCCTATTAAGCGAGAAAAAAAGTGCTTGAAACATATTTGTGTATTAAGTTAAACTGTATGTGTGTTTTGTATTTTAGGACATACCAATGGATGTGAATCAAGAAGACTTGCCTTTGTCTCCTCCCCGGGAATCTCCAACCAAATCTCCAAACTCATCAACACATAACAAATCAACATCAGGTTTACTAATAGAGGAGGCCGTCAAAAAACCTCTAAAACCTATCATCCCAACACCACTCAGGATTGGCTTCCTGGGACTAGGGATTATGGGACAGGGCATGGTAATGAATCTCCTCAGATCTGGACATGAAGTCACAGTATGGAACAGAACAGCTCAAAAAGTAAGTCAGAGGGAATGCTTTCCTTGTTGTAAAGTAAAATAACATGGATGGGAAAAATTATTTAAATAAACAATGTATATACCTTATAGCAGGACGCAGGATTTTTTCGTAGTGTAAAATTTGGCGATTTTCAATGAATAAGGTATAGGAAATATAATGGCAGTTATTATTTTAGCAGGTTCAAAATTTTTATCAAGACCTGCATGTACACTTTTGCCGTAATTTATTTTGGCAATTTTGATCTATCTTCTAAAATAATGGAAAATTTACACCCCGTGAAAATAACCCTTTATACAGTATATCAACATTGGAATCTGTACAGGGTGATAAAATTTTCTATGTGTATTAGTTTTTCTATCAAACTGCCTTCACATTATTTTCATGCTGTAGTTTCAGCAACTTTTTATGCCTGTATGTAATTATGTACAATTGTACATATGTACTTTGGTATGTGTGTATGTCCTAAAGTTGGTATCCCTTCTCTAACTTTACTTTGCCTTTACCAAATGTTATGAAAAAGTAAAGTCACAAAAATACTGAACTTTCAAGACGGAAAGTCCCAAGTCAAAGCCTCAAACAACTGTCATATTCCTGACTTAGAAAGGGCATTTTTTTATGAAGAAAATGGTGGAGTTAACCTGGTTTTATAGATTGCTAAACCTCTCGCTTGCATGACAGTTGCTTCAAATTCCATTAAATTGACAACAATTTGTGAACAAAACAAACAAACATAATATGTAAATATGTCAAAAGTAGAGGTACAACTTCTACACAATGCTCATACAAATGTAACCACAAAACACAGATCTAGTTTGAATTTTGTTGTCATCACTTTTACCATTCTAGAGTTATGCCCCTTTATAAATTGAAAAAATTACTGAATTTTTCGTTTCCGCTGCCTGAATTAAGTTTGCCTTAACCAAATTTTATGAAACGTAAAAACACAAAACATATTACAGCAACTCAGATTACATCCATATTTGAATAGCGTCACTTTCACAGTTCTTCAGTTATGTCCATTTTATAAATTTATGTGATATGTAAGTTTAGGCATCATCTGTGTCTCATGGACACATTATCATATGTGTATTTTCAAGTGGATTGGTATTGGTGTTTGTGTTCATCTTTTTGACAATAATTAACAAGTTCAGGGTGGAATCTGATATGATGTGATTTCCAGTTTTATTTCTTCTTTATTCTTTCCTCTACTATACATGCTCTATGGAGTATCACTACTATATTGTATTGAAAAGCCAGGGCAGGTTTAAACAGAAAGATTTTGAAAGCAGAGTAAAATGTGTACCTTATAATCCGCATGACTTTCTCAAATACAATTTGAATACTAAATATCCAAGCAAAAAATAAGGTATAGTTACTTTAATTCAGTCACGGACCTGTGATGTCACAGGTAAAGTAGATCTGATTCTTTATTTTCTCCACAACAAGATATGTCAATGTATTTTAAAGGTTTGGAATGAATTCATTGTATGATATTGATATTCAATTGAATTAAGAGAAATAATGAATAACATTTTATTACACATGTAGAACAATTAATAACATCTGTAAGACGATACATTCACACATACAAACTTTGAACATAGGACTCTAGTTGTTTGTAAAATATTAAACAACAAAATATTGCTGGGAGATTTTTTTTCATATTTTAAAAATGAAAAAAACAAAGAGCCATGAATGTTTGGGAAATGAAGGGAAAATTATGATTTCTATTCTACACAATAGTGCAAAACGAATTAATAAGAAAAAATATACAACATAATGCTATGAACTAACTTTTGACATTCTAAAATAATTTAAATACGCTGACTAATACTTTATTCCGATTCCCAACTGATCCATTGCACAATCTTTCTTTCCTTGTTTAAAATATTTAATTTAATAAATGAAAATTGATTTTATCTAGTGAAATGACTCTCATTTGAAAATTTATAACAATTCCAAGACAACTAATTCAACACTTTTGCTTCACAAAACAAAACAAAAAATCCTGAAGCAGTTTAGACACATGTTTCAATGTTTCCAGAATTACTTTTGTTGTCTGATTCCTCTTCACTTTCATCAATTAATTGGATTTGTTCCAACATTTGATCAAGTTCATTACAGCTGTTATACATTTCCTCAATAATATTATCATCGAAATCACTTTCTTTCATTTGACTAGAATTTTCTTCATTTATTTGGATCAAGTTATCTCCCCTTGACTGACTAGAGTTATCTCCCATTGTTTGATGGAGGTCTATATCCACATGTTGACTAGTTTCTGAACTCGGATCAAGGACATTTATATACTCTGTTCTGCGGAGGTCCAATTGGCTATTTGTTGGTGTTTCATTAGTTGAACTTGCGGTTTGGTACTCAGTATCACTATCTGAGGGAGTAATTAGGTTGAGGTCAGGGTGAATAAGATTGGTTTCAAATATCATTGATTCTGTTCGAACACATTCAGAATCAATAATCATACGGCAATTGTCAAAGTTCATTGTTTCAAGTAGCTTTAAAACATGTCGCTGTTTGATTTTATATTTCTTGTGAACACGAGCCATCTGGGATGAACCATAGTCACGAATTTTGAACAGTTGATTGTTGTATGTATCTCGCAAATGTTCTAGTTTTTGAGCACTGTTATCTTTCAGTCGTGTCACCTGACTGTTGTAGTTATCACGTATTGTATCAAGTTTGTTGGAGGCCCACTCCCTACGCTGGCTAGCCCCTTCCTTGAAACGCACTGCTTGTGATGTGTAATTGTCTCTAATCCTCTCCAGCTGATTATGATACCCATCACGAATACGATTCAGTTGTGAATAATAGTTCTCCTTGAGTCTCGCAAGTTGAGCACTTTTGTACTGATCCATATTCTCCACAAGTTTAACAATAGCATCTCGTCTTCTTTGGTTGATGCACCTTCTAACTATAGCAGAAATGATACAATAGATCAAATTCAACGTAAAAAATGATGCAGCACAGGCCAGCCCTATAAGAAAGCTCCATATTTTAATTTCTGTTAGAATGCTTGTATCAATAAGTAGATTCATTCCAATGGAAGTCTTATTTCTTGAATTTTCCACAATGCATTCATAAAGTCCTGTATCTGATCTCAGCATATAGTCTATAAACAGATCACCGTTATTCAACACAAGAATGCGATCTGCATTTCCCACTAATTCTGAATGGTAAGAGTTAGTATTGTGCCATGTGTGATCCATGTGGAATAATCCATTCTCTTTTACATCCTCTATGGTAGGGTGTGACTCCCACACTAAGGAATGACTAGGATAATATATAAACATGTTACCCCGTGGAGTAACCCAGGAAATGAGTGGAGCTGGGTTCCCTGTCCATTCACAGTGTAGTATTACTGATGCTCCAATAGGGCTTTGATATTCAGTTTCATTTGCCAAGACAGTAATTTCTCCACAGTGATCTTGAAGTTCTTCCAGATTAAGCTTGGATAACTGAACCCTTTGATTATTTTCGTAGCAAGAAATGTCCTGACTATTGATGACGTTTGGACTAGGTTTGTCCTGTTCGATGATCCATGTAATACTACAGTCACACGGAAGGTGATTACCCTGAATGTCAGTTGTAACATTAGTCATGGTACTGAATGTTACCGGATGCAGTGCTGTAATATTGTTATAGCTTATGTTGATCATCTTGGCGTTGACTAGATCAGCAAACAATGTGACATGAATGTATTCCAAGAGGTGATTATCTGACATTTGTAATGTTGTGAGACTGTGCAGTCCCCTGAAGGCCTCCCTGTTCAGGTATACTAAATTGTCCATGTGAGACACAGACAGATATTGAAGTTGAGACAACTGTTGAAAAACTGGCAAAGTTATTTCGGAGAATGGGTTTCTATCCAGAATGAGGGTATGAAGAGATGACAAAGCACTGAAAGCATTACTAGACAAGTTATGTATGTTGTTTTGGCTAATGTTGAGAATTTGAAGACTAGGTAAAGGTAGGAGTTCAATATCCATTAGATTATTTCTAGATAGATCCAAAAATTGTATATCTTGTAAGTTGTAGATGGTTGAAGTATTGAAACTGTCCCAGTTGTTTCCAGTAAGATGTAAGATTTTGACGGTAGGTGGGATCCATAAATTGTCAGTAGAAATGTCTGTATTACTGAGATCCAAATAAACCAATGAATTAAGTGTGTGGAATGTGTTGTTTGTTAAATCCAGGTTTTTATTCCCGCTAAGATTTAAATGAGTCAGATTCTGAAGTTCTTTGAATGTTTTGTCATTCATATCTTCAATATTGTTGTTTGAAAGGTCAAGTTCACGTAGCATTGAAAGTTTTGTGAACACAGATTCTGTGATTGATGATATGGAATTATTAGACAGTTTTAAAATTTCTAAATTCTCCAGACCTAGAAATTCTGAATTGTTGTTTTGATTTTGAAAGACATAGGTCAAGTCTTGTACATAGTTATGACTTAAATCTAGTTCTGTAGTGTTATATGGAATTGTGGCTGGAATAGTGAGCAGATTTTTTCTGGAACAATCCACTGACGTCTGAAAATTATTCGTTGTACATTGACAGACTGATGGACAACATTGGACACTTGTTGTAAAGAGTACCAAGACAACACCAGCAGACAGCAGTTGCCATGGTGTTTTCATCCCCATCTTTTTCACGAGCACTGAGTGCCTTTTGTTGTTTCAATTTACATATTCAATGTCAGGGTACCTGCAAAATAAAACAATTGTGTTATAGCAATTTGTTTTGTCATAAATCAGGACGTTGGTTTTCTCATTTAAATTGTATTATGTTTTGCTCATTGTCGAATGTAGTGTGGTGAACTATAGTTGTTACCTACATGTCATTTGGTTTCTGATAGATTGCTGCCTCATTGGCAATCATACCATATCTTCTTGTTTTTATTGAACAAAGCATACACATTACAAATGTCATTCTTTGTTAATTCTCATTTTAGAAATGGAGTTGTTGCATTGATAGTTCTCTTTTATCTTTTCACTGGGTATATATTTTTTTAATCATCATTATTAGAGTATTCTTTATCAAATTAAAAACATGAAATCAATAGTATAGTCGAGGGATTTATGGACTGACAAAGTTTATATGTAAAATAGGTAAAAATTGATTGCCATTTACATAAGTTTCAAAATGGTAAATGCGTTTTAGATGTTTATTAATTGGAAGGGGGGAGGGGGTATTGATTTAGCAAACCCAGACAGGTGTAGAGGAGATGTGATGGGCAATAATGTCATTTGAAAAGATTTTCAATAATCCTCTGCCCCTTGAAAAATATTTATTAACACTAATGATTATTTATATTTTAAAAAAATTGTGAAGAGTTTCAACACATGACCAGAGGAGACAAAGATGACACCAATAATTTCTTCTTGTTGCTCCAATGGGAAGGAGTGGGGTTCAACTGATCATAAGTCTCCCTCTAAACCTTTCTGTCTAGGTTTTATATCATAAACAAATGTTTCCTATCAGAATGAAGAAGATTATATCCTGCCACTTCAATTCTTTTAAAAAAAATAGTCGTGTATTTTGTGGTATTTAGTTTCTAAATCTCTTATATACAAAATTGTTTCAATATCAGTGAAATTATCATTTGATTCTTCATCATAGGAGCTCAAAGTGTGTATTCCGATTTAGATCAAAGGTTTATTTGTAAAGGTGACACATACTTACTGCATGTTAGTATATCATAGTTTATATAAAAATACTAGTAACACTAGAGACGTAATTATCAGATATAATATTACACCTGATATTAGTTGTTTGTGTCTAATTATTGGGTGCTGGAAAAAAGAAACATGCCTGTTTAGTTAAACATGAGTTTATAGGGATTTTTGTTGGTATTTGTTCATTATTACAGAATGCTCCAGTAGAGGTTTTGCTCTGGAAAGATTATTAGTTTCTAAATATTTGTATTTTCCAGTCACAACAGAAAATTCTTATCTTCCCCCACTACAAACAATCAAATTTTACCTCTCAAAATTAGATACTCCCTATGAATTTCAAGTAATCAAAAAAACAACATAAGGAGTGACAGTCCAGTAGCTGACATGTGTCAGTAAAGTGTAGTTTGTAATTTGTTAGATTAAGAACAGGTAGGTATATGTACCAATGTTATTTGTACAAATGTTAATGAACTACAGGCCACTTGTTGATATATTATTATCTCTTTATATCAATTGCTTGTAAACATCAAAGGTCAAATCGTGTGGGATATTGTCATGATAATAAATATTGTCCATGTACTGCATTGGTGTTACATGTACTGTGGGCTATTTATTATTTCATTTATCAAAAAATCAAACTTCTTTTAAAGTGTTTTAGAAGAAAATATATATAATGTTCCCTTGTAGAGCCTCATCGGTGCAGCTGTAGTTAACGGTAACCTTCTGTAGAGGTAGAACAGTCATTGCACTGGCAATGAACTTGTGCATGATCTAAACAAGTAGGAATACATCAATGCAATCCAATGACATTTTAAAATAAACCAACCAAAGACATTTAGAGGTCAAACATTCCATCTTCTACAATAGACATAGAGTAGTGTATACTATAAGTCAAATGTTTAATGGCCCCAAGGGTAGAGAAGTCGAGAATGAATTGTCATTACTCTACATGTTGAACTCTGAATCATTAATATCTAATTGGCATATCTTACATGTATTATTAGAAGGTTTTTATACATGTACGCCAAAATTTCAGAATGTAGTCTTTAAAGGATTGAATTATTTTAAAATCAAGTTGATTATAAATGGATGTTACATTATGTAGAAACTCGTCTAATTAGCTTCCAGTCAAACTCTGTAGCTTTCAATAGGTTCTGTTTTCTAGAATTACATAATCAAATTTTCTTTTGAGTTAGATAATAGACAATGGCATGATTTTACAAACATTTCATTAGAATGGTACGTGTTTTACTGATGACTAATATGTCAGAAAAAATAACAGCAGACTACATGCTAAAAATCTCAGAAATCAATTGCAGACAAATAACCATTTGATATTTACTTGTTGTTATTAAAAATTAGAGATGTTTTATAGGAAATTTGAAAAAAATTGGACAAAATTTGTTTCCATATTAAAATTATTTATAGAGGAAATATTTCAGCATGCTGCATAGAAAGGGTGAAAGGTGAAGGATATAATTTGCCATGAACTTGAAACAGGATGTTGGCATTTGATCTTTTCCTGTAATTGTATTTGAAAATCTATTGTTGGGTCAACATTTTATGAAATGATGAGAGAGTTTAAAAAGTGTACCAGGAAAATGATAACATAAGTGTGTATTTTCTGTCAAAATATTTTACAATTTGTAAGAGATATTGATGAACTTAAATGCATATTCTGCAAAATTTTGATTCAAAAAGAAATGTTTGAATTGTTAGAAAAATTTCAAATGTGATAATGGAATAGAATATGAATGAGTGGGTGTGATATAAACATATTTTTGGTCAGTCCTGTGTATTAGATCTAGAGGAAATTAAATTACTGAAAATTACAAAACTGCTTACCAAAAATAGCAATAAATTCAAAATAATATCACAAGCAGAAAAATTAGCACTCAAGAAATAAAGAATATATATAAAAAATAGACGAAACTTATTTACGATTATTAAACTAGACATTTATCAAATGATCCTTCCCTAAATAGCCTAGAAATCATGTTTTTAAGGTTCTGTCTGGATATTACAAGAAATACTAATAAATTCAATGATTCTTCTAGTAGAAAAATGTTCATAATTGATGCTACAATTCTAGTTCAATAAATGTTATTGATTTCAACTATGGCTCTAATATGGGATCTTGGATCTTTGGCATATGATATTGAGGTCACAAACTGGGGTGTAATTAGTTTAATTTGTCTCATTAATTATTCAGCATGCTGGTTAACTTATTACATTGGAGGTTAGTTATTTAGTGCTTATATTCTCAACAGGATCAAACTAGGTTCAGTTGTAAACTTTCTAATTAAGATAAAA
This sequence comes from Mytilus galloprovincialis, assembly GCF_965363235.1. Lineage (NCBI taxonomy): Eukaryota > Metazoa > Mollusca > Bivalvia > Mytilida > Mytilidae > Mytilus > Mytilus galloprovincialis. Next base: position 71,143,414 of record NC_134845.1, on the reverse strand, counting down.
GAAATTTATTAGAAAATAAACTTTTTATGTAATTTTTGTTACCAGCACTAATTAATTGCCATTATTTTCATATCTAGAAATAATTTTACACATATATATATGTATATTTATAGACAAAGGAAAAAGGACATGTTCATGTTCAGCTAGTCAGGATATATTAAAAAATGATGTTTAATTATATTCCTGTTTTGGTTTTAACGACTAGTGTACTAGAATTGTCTACACATGTTAAATCTATCGGATGTCCATGTCATTTGGTAATTAACACGTTACAGGAAGTATAAGCTTTGTCAAGGTCCTTAAAAGGACTTTGGATTCTAGGTTTCAAAAGTAAATATGGAATAAAATTGACCATATCAATAGATTAACAATTAATTTATAAGAATAAATGTACTCAAATACTTGTAGGAAAGATTTCTTTTTGAACCCCTTTCTTTTCAATGACAAATTGCACACATTTTCTTTTGTTGCTTTTAACAATACTTGTTTACATGTTACAGAAATATCGTAGAAATCGGAAAAATAAATTTTCACATGCCTAAAAATGTTTTTTTTGTAAAAAAACTAACTATTATATTCAGCTGGGAAATTGAAATGGCTTTTTCAAAAATAAGTTCCTCTGTGCTAGGATGCTTTAAAAATTTGGGAGATGATGCTCTATTCAAGAATTTTTGTAAAATGTATTTTACTTATTGGAAAAGTGTGCCACATAAAGCTTACCTTTACTAAAACTGAATATAAAATGCTGCAACACGCTCAATAATTATCTTGCTTTCTATGTTTCATGTATGTGAATTAAAATGTATTTATAAATGTAAACTCTTCACTAAACTAGATATAGTTAATGTCATATATTAAAATCTCCTACCTAATCTAATACACTGTTGACATATGGCAGCCTCTCACATCTTTTGTACAAGTCACGTGATTTGTACTGATGTCATGTGACTTTGTTTGTTAGAAAACAAAAGGTGTAATAGTTGTGGATATAGATAAGTGATTAGGGTCATTATTGGGTCAAGTTATACAACCCTTTGAAATTGGTGACCATCAATAGGCATATCATTCACTCCTGATGTTTTTATATAGTTTTTACATTTATGAAATATTATTAGAGATCCATTAGTTTGATATGATCTGATAAGAGTATTTGTAACATACTTGATTACATAGAAACTTACATGTATGCAATGATACACATTAAATCATATGAAGTAAAAGTTAGCCATCTTAATGTTTCACATTCTTTTCATCACTAAGACCAACCTTGGATCAACAATTTATGTGAGGAGAACTAGCTTAGAAAAGTGTAAACTATGCAGGAAATTTGTTGGCATTTTTATTTTGTGGAGAAAAAAATCACTAAAACTGATGAAATGTTTTTGACTGATAAGAATTTTTAATTGCAAGTTTTATTTAAAATAAAAAACAATATTATTTTACTGAAAGAATAGATAAACTGCATACATATTCAACTAAGATTAATAATTTTGTAGAGCTAATATAAAGGATATGTCTATATAAAGACTATAGCCTCAAGGCACAAGTACCATACATTACAAGTTTATATCAGTAGTTAAATTAGGTCATGATGTCTGTAAATGTATACCGGTATAGATATATAAGAATATTAAGTACATGTAGATTATATACATGTTTAGGTCAGAGCATCATTGAAGCAAGAACTAAATTATGTGAAGCTCTACATGTACATATTTGTTGACCTTTAATCAATTGTCACTTGTTTACAGCTTCTTCAATTTAAAAATACTGCTTCACAAAATTAATAATAAAAAAATCGGGGAATTTGTTGCCTCAAATTTAGTTGTCTGAGATTTTTACATGTACCTTAAGGTTGATAAATGTTCCCATTTCAGCTGATTTTCTTTATGTAGAAATTAAAAGAGGGGTGTTGTAGATATTTTAGAAAAGTGGAACACATAACACATTTAATGTCTGTCTTACATTGTATTAAGTATTATAATTATGAAAATATGTATGTAGATTTAATGATCAGAAAAATCCTCTTTTTGCTGCAAATAATTAAAAAAACATGTGATGTTGTCTGTGTTTAGATAGTAAAATGCCAGTGAATTACTTACTTCACTGATAATTATACAGTTATAAATATGTTATAAAAACTCTTGAAATATTGCATTGTTATAAGAAATCTGATGCAATAAAATAAAATGAGACAAAACATGCTTACCATTAGTATTTTGTATTTGAAGCTAACATCAATGTAAGAAGCCATGTTTAAAAATAATCTGGTCCTGATGCTGAATGGGTTAGTCCATTCTGTGTATTAGGGATGTCAGGAGTGATACAATCAATACTTCAATATTGTTTTGTTTACTTTCCCAGCAAAAATCAATAGTTAAATGATCTATGTAAATATATGGCTAGTCTTTGTCTAAGTAAAGCAGTAGAAACCTAGGTGTACTATCAGATGTGATAATCATTAATAATTAAGCAATAGAGAAGGTTGGTTAGGGAGCTCCCATATTTTATAGTTCAATCCATAAATCTCATTTCTTAGAACAAAGAGATAATTGTATATCTGTGCAACTGAATGTTCTTTTTTCTTCCAAAGCATTGAAATGAGAATAGAAATGAAAGGCTGATACTAATTTGCCAAGCGGCTATTTATGTTTTGTCATCATTATATTATTATGAAGAAACATGTTGATTATTTAAATGATTAGCAGTTCAGCAAGTAGATGACGTTGTTAACTAAAATAACTTGTTTTTGTTAGAAAGTGTTAATGCTAGGTGTTAGTCTTGTTTCACACTTCCAGATAACTGCTAGAATAACATAGTCAGATCGTGCTTGTATGCATGTCTTTACAATTTGGATCTACAATAACTAGTCTGGTTATAAAGTTCAGAAATGAAATCCCTGAAACCTTTTGAAACTTGAAATCAAAGAAACTATTAGATCATCTAAAGTATATATATGTAACAGTTATAAGTGATGTTCCTGCAGGTATTTTCAAGAAAAACTCCACTATAAGGCATCACATTTATTATTATGTTGAATAGAAAACCACTGAATTGTATGCTTCTGACTTGGGACATGCACATACAAAAAATTATGGGTTCAACATTTTTGTTGGTTCTAATCTCCCCCTTCCCTAACCTGGGACATTTTACAGTTGATTTAGTGTTTCAGCCTGTACATAAATGCTAAAGAAATGTTCTTATGTATTTTCAGTGTAAAGAATTTATATCAGCAGGGGCATTCAAGGGAAATAACCCAGCAGAAGTTGTACAGGCTTGTGACATGACGTTTGCCTGTGTATCAGATTCTACAGCAGTTAAAGATGTGTGTATTAAATACTTATATAATAGCACCTTTATACATAAATCTCATTCTCTCAACACATATCAATAGATTTTTGTTTTGTAGAAGGATAAGTTTAGGCTTGAGTTTCAATGTACAAGTAGAACATATAATTTGGAAAATAATCATATTGATAAATTGAATTTATTTCAGTAAAACTGCAGATTTTGCATTAATTTGAAGCAAGAACATGTTTGAAATGAAGCTTGACTGAATTGTTGATTAGTACCACACTAAATCAATGAGATTTTAATATCAATGTTATTTTTAAATATTCAGTTGAAAGTCTGTATTGTGGATCAGTCAAAAGGCGGACAAATTTTAGAGTAAAAATAAACAAGTTATTTCACATGTGAGCTTTCTGTAAATTCAAAATGATTAAAAAAAAAACTTGCAATTATTTCTGAATTGACAGTACTAGAATGTAATACAATGGTAAATTTTCTATAAATCAATAGCATGTATATAATAATAGGTGTTAATGTACAGGTGAGAACAAATGCTTGTTTGTCTTGACAGGTTATGTATATATATTGATTGATCAGACTAACATCGTTTGATCAACACACTAAAATAACATCTCCAATCAGTAGACAGTAATAAAACCATTCAGATAGTCAAATTAGTCTTATATACAATACTGTAAATTTAGAAATTATTGCGAAAAGTGCAACAGTGTTGTAAACGCAATAATTTAAATTCACTATTTGATGTATGAATAAAACAGAATTTTTCTCTAATTGTAATAATTAAAATCGCATTTAAGTACAAAATTTACAAAATTGCAATAATAAATGCACTAGTAATTTCTGAATTTACGGTAATTAATAGAATTTAAAAAAATCTGTTGTATTTTATCTGCTAATAAATAAAAGGTTATGTAGGTTTGCTAAGCACCCTAAAATACAAATTAGACAGAAAAAAATGTATGTTAAAGGGTTTTCTTCCTAGAAATTGTATGGTCATGAGGACAGACTTTTTTTAAGCCACAATATCATCTGCTGTTGAAAACTAGTGTTGTATCCACCTATTGCAGTTCATTCAAAATAATTGACTGTTTAACTGGCAGGAATTCTGACTAACTGCTGTAGAAAACTGGTCAAGTCGACATAGTGCCATGTGGTAAAATAAGTATAAAAATAAGGAGATGTGGTGTGATTTCCAATGAGTTTCCACCTAAGTTCAAATGAATTGGATGTAATCAATTATAGACAACTGTACCGACTTCAACAATGAGAAAAAACCCATACTTTAAAGTCGGTAGACTTGAATATATGAAGCATACTTACATATAAAAACAAAATGTATTACTTTTTATATAAATCTTTTACTCTTTTTAGCTAGGTATTATATAATTTTGATTTTTTTTCCAGTTAGTATTTGGTAATTTTGGTGTATTACAAGGAATAACCAAGGGAAAATGTTACATTGAAATGTCAACGATAGACGAAGACACAATGCAAGATGTTGCTGAAGTGAGTGACAAATAAAATGTTTATACAATAAAATGATAAATATAATATGGTTATAGCAAGTGTTGAGTAAGAGTAAAAAGTTTAGAACTTAAAGTCTTAAGAAACCTCAAATTAAAAAAAATAATGCATATGTTTTTTTATAACTCAATGGATAGTTTTCATTATAAAACTTATGTACATATACTTTTTTCTTAAGAAAATTCTTTAATTTGTTCATATTTAGAAGAAGTTTACTTTATTTTAATTGCTTCCGTCCAGGAAACAATTCACCGACATATTTTCCGTATGCAAAGTGACCTCAGTGTGACCCGTCTCGTAAAAATCTGGTGATCGCAATACGCATGGATGTCCTTAAAATTAACTATTATCTGATTGTACATGTTAAACACATGCTCAATATCCATGCTTTTTTGTTGATTGTTGACAAACAGGTGACAATTGTTAAACTTCAGCTTTAAAACACGAACTTAAATTACCTGCCATATTTTCACAACACTAACCTAATGAAAAAAAAATTGACCATTATACAAAATTTATGCGAAAAAAAAACCGATAAAATCGTGCACAGAAGACTAAGTTTATGATGTTAGAATTGGAATAACATTATTTTTCACCGGTCACTCGTTTCATTTGACTTTAATTGGCTCTACTGGGAAACAAATTGGCAAAAATTTTAGACAATTTTGAAAATTTAGAAAATTCTCTACTCGGTAGTGATGTTTACAATCAAGATTCGGTTAGTTATAGTCCTGAAATCACAGAAATAATTCTCACATTGTTATGCATCTATCACCAATCACACTAATAAATGGACACAACAATTGTTGAATCACCTTTATTTTCTAATTCGTAACCTCAACCGAACATAAAACATTTATCAATATAATACAAAACTCTCACATGGAAGTAGCCACTTGCAAAAGTCAAGTGCATTTTTATTTACGTAATAAGTACCTGTAATTCATTTTATATCAATGAGAATTATGAAAATTGTCTTGTCTCTTACTAGCACTGCAACATCAATATTTGCGACTCTTCTAGGACTATCAACCTGTAAATAAATAATTTTCATAATTATTTATTTGAAAAAAGCATCTAGAGCACTTGACTGCAATGACTCGAATTTTTCTCATTTCAGATTTCAGAAATTAAATCTGAATTTCTTCAAATATTTTTTTTTTGAGAGGATTAATATTCAACGACATAGTAAATTGCTCAAAAGCAAAAAAAAATTTTAAGATTATTAGACCACATTCATTCTGTGTTAGGAACCTATGCTGTGTCAACTATTTAATAACATCCAAATTCAGAGCTGTATCCAGCTTGAATGTTGTGTCCATACTAGCCCCAACCGTTCAGGGTTAAACCTCTGCGGTCGTATAAAGCTGCGCCCTGCAGAGCATCTGGTTGTAGGATTTCGTGATATGATTGATTCATGCATATCCATCCCTATATTGATTCATTTTCAATTATCTCATTAGGAAGAGATTTTACTGGTGATATTTGGAAAATAATAACTTTTTTTTCTGAAATGGATTCTATTTGATATACCTTTTATTTTTTACCCAACTTAACATAATATAAAGATAGGAGTTTTGTATTTTCACTTTACGACTATCATGGAATTACAGAAAACATTATTTCTGTCTGTTAATGATACTGGTCAGTATCTATAAAATCACTTTTAATGTTATAAATAAGAATTTAGTTCTTATAAAAGTGATTAGAAAAAACATGAATGTTAATGAAGTTTTTGTTTAATAACATTTAACATGCTTATTTATTACAGGCTATAAATGCCCGAGGAGGAGTATTTCTAGAAGCCCCTGTGGTGGGGAGTAGAGTACCAGCATTAGAAGGACAGTTAATCATCCTGGCTTCTGGTGACAGAAAGTTATTTGATGATTGTTACACATGTTTTGAAGCAATAGCAAAGAAATTCTTATTTTTAGGTAGGTATGCAGCTATTAAATGTTCTGTTTTCTGAAGTTGATCTTAAAGATAGTCTTTAGTTAAATTTATATACCTAAAGCCTTAAAACTATAATTTATAAAAAAAGGATAAAAGGAAATAACCAAAGTTTATTGACAGTGCCAATGAGACAACTCTCCATCCAAGTCACAATTTATAAAAGTAAACCATTATAGGTCAAGGTACGGTCTTTAACACGGAGCCTAGGCTCACACCAAAAAGCAAGCTATAAGGGCCCCAAAAATTACTAGTGTAAAACCATTCCAATGGGAAAACCAACAGTCTAATCTATATAAAATATGAGAAACGAGAAACACTTGTGAACCACAAAAAGACACGACAACCACTGAACATTAGATTCATGAATACATGATTTAATCTTTATTTTGAAACTATGTTGCCTTTGTTTGTTTCATTCTTGATATCTTTATATATATGTTCCAACTAAAGATTTTAAATATGAATAATGCATTTGCTGTTTTCTATTTTTGCTTGCCTCAAAATCAAAATTAAAAAACTATAGGAATTATGAGTTTTTATAAAATTTTGGTGGTATATTGGTATGATGTTGGCGTCGTTGTCGTCTGAAGACATTTGGTTTTCGCACTATAACTTTAGTACAAGTAAATAGAAATCTATGAAATTTAAACACAAGGTTTATGACCACAAAGGTAAGGTTTGGATTGATTTTGGGAGTTTTGGTCCCAACAGATTAGGAATTAGGGGCCAAAAAAAGGGCCCAAATAAGCATTTTTCTTGGTTTTTGCACAATAACTTTAGAATAAGTAAATAGAAATCTATGAAATTTTTAACACAAGGTTTATTACCACAAAGGGAAGGTTGGGATTGATTTTGGGAGTTTTGGTCCCAACAGTTTAGTAATTAGGGGCCAAAAAAAGGACCCAAATAAGCATTTTCCTTGGGTTTTTTGCACAATAACTTTAGTATAAGTAAATAGAAATCTATGAACTTTAAACACAAGGTTTATGACCACAAAAGGAAGGTTGGGATTGATTTTGGGAGTTTTGGTCCCAACAGTTTAGGAATTAGGGGCCAAAAGGGTTCAAAATTAAACTTTGTTTAATTTCATCAAAAATTGAATTATTGGGGTTCTTTGATATGCCGAATCTAACCGTGTATTTAGATTCTTAATTTTTGGTCCTGTTTTCAAATTGGTCTACATTAAGGTCCAAAGGGTCCAAATTAAACTAAATTTGATTTTAACAAAAATTGAATTGTTGGGGTTCTTGATATGGTGAATCTAAACATGTACATAGATTTTTGATTATGGGCCCAGTTTTCAAGTTGGTCCAAATCAGGATCCAAAATAAAACTTTTGTTTGATTTCAACAAAAAATGAATATATGGGGTTTTTCAACATGCTGAATCTAACCATGTATTTAGATTTTTAATATTTGGGATGTTATCAAATTGGTCCACATTGAGGTCTAAAGGGTCCAAAATTGAACATTATTTGATTTCATCAAAAATTGAATTCTTGGGGTTCTTTGATATGCTGAATCTAACCATGTATTTAAATTTTGGATATTGGACCATAATAGGTAAATGTCCAATTTAAAAATTTGAAGTTTAAGTTCTTAGACCACATTCATTCTGTGTCAGAAACCTATATTGTGTCAAGTATTTAATCACAATCCAAATTCAGAGCTGTATCAAGCTTGAATGTTGTGTCCATACTTGCCCTAACTGTTCAGGGTTCGACCTCTGCGGTCATATAAAGCTATGACCTGTGAATCATCTAGTTTAATGATTAGAATCACTTTTTCAAAAACAAGAATACAAAAAAATCATTGTTGCAGCAGAATCAACTTTGGTTTCCCAGACACTAGATCTAATGTATAAAAAATAGCAAGAAATAGTTAAGGATTATGTACCCTTGTGTTGATTCAATGCTTAACATATATGGAAATTTTGTTGAAAATCCACAGCCTTTATCCTTTTATTCTCATATTTGGCAATTTGATGACAGGTAGATAATAGGATTATTGCATGCAGTGCTAGTAATTATAGGATTATTACATGCAGTGCTAGCATTGATTTCCCTTAAAAAAGTTTATTAATGTAGTTATTGGTTAAAACAAATTTAAATATGGACCAAATCAAGTACACCTTTTAGGGTGCACTCGAATTTAGTGACTCAGCACTAGGTGTTTTGGAATTTACAGGTTGTTTAGAAGTTTTTGTAAAAAATAAACACTAGCACATTATAGAAAAGCAAGTGAGTAATCTATGTTTCAATTTTTATAACAAACATCTCTGTATTATAGGCTGTGGATTTTCTATAAAATTCTTGGTTTATTTGCCACCAAGTCCACTTTTTCTATTATATGCAGTGGCGGATCTAGAAATTTTTATAAGTGGGGGCCCACTGACTGACTTAAGAGGGGGCCCGCTCCAGTCACGCTTCAGTGATTCCCTATATAAGCAACCAAATTTTTTCCCAAAAAGGGGGGGCCCAGGCCCCCTGGACCCCCCCCCCCCCCTAAATCCGCCTCTGATATGCAATGAAACTGTAAATAATAATGCTTTGTATCAAGTTTCCCCTCGTTATATGTATAAAATGACCTATCTCTTTTATTCATTATATCTGTAGTTTTGATACTATTGAAGTTTGAAAAGTTCGTACAAAAAATGGCTACAGAAGGGGTCATAAACCTTAATTCAAAGCAATGAACAGGTAAATTTCATGAAATATTACCTCAATATTGTGGAATTCGATTTGAGTTCTTATACCATTGTATTGTCATGATGGCAGATGAAATCATTAATAATTTTTTCATGACTTTGTCCCATACAATGACAATTCATGTACATTTAATTGAGAAATTGTAGAAAGATGTTTTTTTAATTGAATATTGTATCTTTATGAAGGTCCAGAAATTGGTGGTGCTACTCGAATGAAGTTAATAGTAAATATGATAATGGGAACAACAATGGCCAGTCTAGCTGAGGGTATGGCTATGGCAGAGAAAGTTGGCTTAGATCAGGAAGATGTGGCCGAGGTTCTCTCCCTTGGTTCCCTTTCCTGTCCTACAGTTATACATAAAAGTCAAGGTATATAACCTAGTTAAAGGTTTCAATATATTTATATTGTAATTTGGAAATTATTTTGAGTAATTTACTACTGCAAATTATGTGACTGTGAGAGTATCGCAATAATTATACCCCCGCCGCTTTGAAAAAAGGGGGGGGGGGGGGTATACTGTTTTACCTCTGTTTGTCTGTCCGTCCGTCCGTCCCATGAATATTTTCGTCACATTTTTTCAGGAACTACAATGCCAGGATTTCTGAAATTTGGTTTCAGGGTTTATATAAGTCAGCTATACCGTGTGATGCATTTTCAGATTCATCACTCGACAACTTCCTGTTTACCGAACACTTGTATCATTTTACACATGATGGCCAAGTTGAAAATTTTAATCGCATTTTCCTCAGGAACTACAATGCCAGGATTTCTGAAATTTGGTTTCAGGGTTTATATAAGTCAGCTATACGGTGTGATGCATTTTCAGATTTATCACTCCACAACATCCTGTTTACCGAACACTTGTATCATTTTACACATGATGGCCAAGTTGAAAATTTTAGTCGCATTTTCCTCAGGAACTACAATGCCAGGATTTCTGAAATTTGGTTTCAGGGTTTATATAAGTCAGCTATACGGTGTGATGCATTTTCAGATTTATCATACTCCCGCCGCTTTGAAATAAAAAAAAAAATATAAAAACATTATATAGTTAACCAAGTTAATTTAACTGTGAAATTTAAATGTTGTTCATGGCGTACCAACAATTGTGGATATCATGGTTCAATCTTAACATAAAACTCAGTACCCGAAACTACCCATGGAAATATGTATTTCCCTGTATATTAGAATATCTTTATGTTGATTGTTGTTAACACTACCTTTATTAAATAAACAGATTATCAATGGTATAACAAACTAAAGACAGTTTTGATGATATGATAGCGTTTCACTACAATGGATAATCTATAAAACACAAAATGACAAATATAAAACTTCCTCAATAAACTATGTTTTTACAAACCACAAAATTGAAACCCATGATGAAAATTACATCCCAAGTTTAAAAGGGAAACAAATGTGAAAAAAAAACACTGATTATTTACAAAATCACAAATTGATATTAACCTAAGTTAACTGTCTTACCATTGTATTATTTTTCAGCTATTTTAAATCAAAAGTATGATCCTCATTTTCCATTAATGCATCAGCAAAAAGATTTACGTTTAGCACTGTTACTGGGAGACAAAGTAGAACAACCATTATATGTAGCATCAGCAGCAAATGAAGTAAGTACCAGTCTGGAAATATTCATCTGGAGATATCCTGCACAATGATATCATTTTATTTTATGTCTAGTTCTTGGTGGAAAGATATTGACAAATATGATGCTTACTTATAGCATAGCCTTTATAGATATTGGTTGGCAGCAAAAGGGAAAGAACTATATTTTAGAATATATTGTTACCAGTCCCAGACAAATTCTTGAATGTCATGCGTTCTCTGCAATGTTTTTTAAGTCAATGAGAATGTATCGAAACACTTTTTCTGAATTAAGCTTGGCGTTTAAAGTTTGTTTATCAAAATGGCTTGTTTTTACCAGAAACATTAAAAATATCTCCATTTTTGTCCACACAATAACTTTCTAAAACATAAGCTTAAATATCGAGGGTAATAAATTTTCCTTCTTTGAAACGGATGATTTTTCTAAGAGATGAATGTCAAGAGGTACCTCACGTCTTTGACATACTGAACTTACATTTAATATATACAACTCTATACTGAAGATATTGTATTTATTTTCTTTCTCTTTTTACAGTTATATAAAAAGGCAAGACGATTAGGATATGCTGAAAGTGACATTGCAGCAGTGTATAGAGCCGCCAGTTCATGATCGTCAAAAATATAAGGCTAGGACCAAAATTCTTGTTGTTATGTGATAAGCTGGGATCGAATGAACAGCCAGTAGAGTTGATATGATAATTGACCAATAAAAGCTCGACTTTGCCTGGCTTAGTAGCTTGAGAATGATATGATGTAGGAACAAGCCAGAGGAACCAGTTTATATAACAAGGGAGATAATCAGAACAACATTGGGGTTGGCATTGTGCAATAGACACATCTACAGAATATCATTCAGTGTTTTGGAAATAGGCAGCAAATCCATGGAAACGGACAAATATTTGATCATTAAATGATAATCCATGTTCTATTTTTATGTCAAAGATATGTGACTACCAATATTTTTATTTTGTTTCTTACTTAATTGTTTTTATAGCATTGTCCATTTAATTTTAGTTTTAATGTAACAGATTACACAAGATTTATCACAGAGGATAAAACCAAGAAAATGTTGTTTAACTGTTAAACTGTGTTAAAGAATGGATGAATCTCAAACTATATCTACATCTCTGTTTTAACTTTCGTTATTGAATACCATCAGTATGTGATTTTAGCATAAAAATTAGATACAATTTATTTTACCCCCGAAGCAAATGACTCTATAATATTGCACAGTAATTAGAATGGAATATTCTGTGAAAGTATCACAACAAAAAACATGCATTACCAAACCTGTAAACCTATTTATAATTTTCACGAGCAATTTATTTTCACAACTGATGTGAGAAGAATTTTTTTTTAAATAGTTGCAAATATGTGAAGCCTTGATCTTTCCTTATGTATAGATATATTAAGAAAATGAGAAGATTGAAAAATAAATCATCACAAAGTTGCCTAAAAAGAAATTACTGCTAAAGCATGCACTAAAATAGGTTGCTTTATAGTAATTATATATGACTGTTCCAAACATTTTCTGCAAATAGTCACCAGTTGATGTCTCTCAGCAGAAATTTTAACATGATATACTATTTAAAAACATTACTGATTACTTGAAAATTATTAATCAGTTAGGCCATATGTTCTCAGTTTGACTCAAAAACTTCTTCACATAGTAATGATTATTTTCATTACCATAAAGACATAAATTGAAACTGGTTTGAATATGATTGTTATCTAGGAATATTAGTTTAGTTGTTATGTTAGGTACATAGAGTTACTTCCCTTTATCATTGTAAATAATTCCATTTTATGAATCATTTCATATCATTGAAACTGTATTGATTTTTTTTTATGTCTGATCTATATTTTTGAAAATATTTGCCTGTTTCTCAGATTTTAAATCCACATTAATTAAGCAGGTTGTATGTTATATCTATTTTGATTGATCAATTTCATTTTATATGCAGGTCAGTAATTTGATATACCTCTGTCTTATTAACCACATGTCTCTCTGAGATCATCTTTATCAAAATGGAATATGCCCATGCAAACATTTTGCTTAATTTAAATTTAAAAGAGTAATAGAATAAAAGTTATGATATCTATGAAACTAAATCAATTATAAGCTTATGGCTGGGTGTTTAACAAATTTCATGTGATCATGACTGGCAGTAAATCCTATTACACACATGGTTTGAAAACAGGAACCTTTTTATATTAATTTTATCAGGGACTAGTAATGAAATTGTAGGATGATGGATTGTATCAATCTTTCAGAATAATATAGTCTGTGAAATCATATATTTTCTAAAGAATGTGTGTCATGATTTATGATTTATTGTACAGACAAATTATTATATGTTGGTTGTCATTATGGAGTATAGCCAGTTTGAATTTGTAGAAATTAGTGTTGAATTTCAATGGAATTTTAAGAATGGAGCTTTTAATATGATTTCTTTTTAGCTCACCTGGCCCGAAGGGCCAAGTGAGCTTTTCTCATCACTTGGCGTCCGTCGTCCGTCGTCCGTCGTCCGTCGTCCGTCGTCGTCGTCGTCCGTCGTCGTTAACTTTTACAAAAATCTTCTCCTCTGAAACTACTGGGCCAAATCAAACCAAACTTGGCCACAATCATCATTGGGGTATCTAGTTTAAAAAATGTGTGGCGTGACCCGGTCAACCAACCAAGATGGCCGCCACGGCTAAAAATAGAACATAGGGGTAAAATGCAGTTTTTGGCTTATAACTCAAAAACCAAAGCATTTAGAGCAAATCTGACATGGGGTAAAAATGTTTATCAGGTCAAGATCTATCTGCCCTGAAATTTTCAGATGAATCGGTCAATCGGTTGTTGGGTTGCTGCCCCTGAATTGGTAATTTTGAGGAAATTTTGCTGTTTTTGGTTATTATCTTGAATATTATTATAGATAGAGATAAACTGTAAACAGCAATAATGTTCAGCAAAGTAAGATCTACAAATAAGTCAACATGACCAAAATGGTCAGTTGACCCGTTTAGGAGTTATTGCCCTTTATAGTCAATTTTTAACCATTTTTCGTTAATTAAAGTAATTTTTTACAAAAATCTTCTCCTCTGAAACTACTGGGCCAAATTAATCCACACTTGGCCACAATCATCTTTGGGGTATCTAGTTTAAAAAATGTGTGGCGTGACCTGGTCAACCAACCAAGATGGCCGCCACGGCTAAAAATAGAACAAAGGGGTAAAATGCAGTTTTTGGCTTATAACTCAAAAACCAAAGCATTTTGAGGAAATCTGACGGGATAAAAATGTTTATCAGGTCAAGATCTATCTGCCCTGAAATTTTCAGATGAATCAGTCAATCGGTTGTTGGGTTGCTGCCCCTGAATTGGTAATTTTGAGGAAATTTTGCTGTTTTTGGTTATTATCTTGAATATTATTATAGATAGAGATAAACTGTAAACAGCAATAATGTTCAGCAAAGTAAGATCTACAAATAAGTTAACATGACCAAAATGGTCAGTTGACCCGTTTAGGAGTTATTGCCCTTTATAGTCAATTTTAACCATTTTTCATAAATTAAATTAATCTTTTACAAAAATCTTCTCCTCTGAAACTACTGGGCCAAATTAATCCAAACTTGGCCACAATCATCTTTGGGGTATCTAGTTTAAAAAATGTGTGGCGTGACCTGGTCAACCAACCAAGATGGCCGCCACCTCTAAAAATAGAACATAGGGGTAAAATGCAGTTTTTGGCTTATAACTCAAAAACCAAAGCATTTTGAGGAAATCTGACATGGGATAAAAATGTTTATCAGGTCAAGATCTATCTGCCCTGAAATTTTCAGATGAATCGGTCAATCGGTTGTTGGGTTGCTGCCCCTGAATTGGTAATTTTGAGGAAATTTTGCTGTTTTTGGTTATTATCTTGAATATTATTATAGATAAAGATAAATTGTAAACAGCAATATAAATGTTCAGCAAAGTAAGATCTACAAATAAGTCAACATGACCAAAATGGTCAGTTGACCCCTTTAGGAGTTATTGCCCTTTATAGTCAATCTTTAACCATTTTTCATAAATCTAAGTAATCTTTTACAAAATCTCCACTGAAACTACTAGGCCACAATCATCTTTGGGGTATCTAGCTTGAAAAATGTGTCCGATGACCTGGCCATTCAACCAAGATGGCCGCCACGGCTAAAAATAGAACATAGGGGTAAAATGCAGTTTTTGGCTTATAACTATGAATTCAAAGCATCTAGAGCAAATCTGACAAGAAGTTAAATTGTTAATCAAGTCAATATCTATCTGCCCTGAATTTTTCAGATGAATTGGACAACTGGTTGTTGGGTTGCTGCCCTCCAATTGGTAATTTTTAAAGAAATTTTGCCGTTTTTGGTTATCTTGAATACTATTATAGACAGCGATAAACTGTAAACAGCAATAATGTTCAGCAAAGTAAGATCTACAAATAAGTCAACATGACCTAAATGGTCAATTGACCCCTTAAGGAGTTATTGCCCTTTATAGTCAATTTTTAACAATTTTCATTAATTTGGTAAATATATGTAAATTTTTACCAAATATAGTTCTCTGTTACTAATGGGCAAAGTTCATTATAGATATAATTGTAAGAAGCAAAATCGTTCAGTAAAGTAAGAACTTCAAACACATCACCATCACCAAAATACAATTTTGTCATGAATCCATTTGTGTCCTTTGTTTAATATGCACATAGACCAAGGTGAGCGACACAGGCTCTTTAGAGCCTCTAGTTTTATATTTAAATTGTAAGCATGCAATCAGTTAGATTTAGAATTTGCTGTTTTCAAATACTTTGAGTTTTTAAATGTTTAATTTTATTATTTCTTATTTGGGGGAGGGGGGTTGAAAAGTGCAAAAAATTCAACAAGCACAAAATAAACTGAATTTGGAATTAGGACTTGTAAAAAATACCTATCTTGATGTGTTTTTTTTGTTTCTTTATTTATGTCTGATTGTCAAACTGTAGTTGTCCCCCCTGTAAGTACTTAATGAATGCTTATAAAAGCAATCTTTTGCAGTATTAGAAATTTGTAAGTGAAATGAAGTGTAGAAGTTATGATTTTTTAGTTCAAATGTAAAAAAATGAATCAGAATTAAGAATGTAATTTGATTGAATATAACAAAAAACCGAATTGATACAGAATGTAACACAAAAGTAGGTGAACAAATGTATGTAAAGTTAAAAACTGTGTAATTATTATGATTAGTAATGTATTGTGTTGTTTCTTATTTGTCTCTTATTTATTGAACTTTTTTAGGACTATCACATTAAAATGGATTGGAAGGGCAGGTTTAAACTTAAAAAATCTCTTGACAACTCAGAAATTTGGCATACTTTAAAGGAATATATACAACCATGAATAACTCTTGACTTAGTTTTAAATTTACAATCCTTCCCTCCAACTTTCATTTTATTGGAATTACCTTAATTACAGAAATGATTTGCACTGCACACAGCTTTTAGACGAAGAATGAATATATACATTTAGTTATTGCCAATCTAAGCATTTTGTTTTCTCCAAGATAAGTCTAGGCTTTGTAGAATAAATACAGAAACTTATTTACACTTTTCTTGTATTTTTCTCCAATGATATAATTTGTTTTATGTAATATGTAAAATGTATAGAAGATGTAGATCATTATTCATTATATTGTGCTCTCATGAAATATCACCGTCAGATGTATAAAGTCATTTCACTGGCATTAGTTTAACATTGCAACTGTAGTCATCATAAAATAATATCTTTTTCATTATTGTATA
Organism: Mytilus galloprovincialis; assembly: GCF_965363235.1. Lineage (NCBI taxonomy): Eukaryota > Metazoa > Mollusca > Bivalvia > Mytilida > Mytilidae > Mytilus > Mytilus galloprovincialis. Next base: position 71,126,508 of record NC_134845.1, on the reverse strand, counting down.
AAAAATCACTAAGATCTTGTTATATTAAATGAAGAAGAAATTTCTAAGTATGTCTTCTGTTGGTGTTATTTATTAGTAGAGTTATTAGGCTATGGAAAGAACTATTTCTTAAACAAGAAAAAAACTAATTAATTGATAAAAAACCACTTTAGAGATTTATTTTGAATAGTACTATTATATCAAAGTTACCATGTATTTAATTGCTGTATAAACACACAACAAAAATGAGCAGTAATTTAAAGAAGAGAAGTTAAGTGAAGTAAATTTGAATTCAGTCTCTCACTTACAGTGAATATGAATTGATACAGAATTTTAAATATTTTTTTTCACGGTAATCAACACATTTGCCTGCTATTGAAAGTTACCTTGTTATTCATGCAAAACAATTATGGGATCTTCAAGAACTAAAAAAACAAATAGTTTTATGATTTCCAATGTGTTTATGATATATAATATTTAACATTAGAAATTGTAAATTATTTTAAAAAGTGAGCCTTTACAACAACAAAAAACCAACACTTCAATTCCTCCTTTAAAGTCATAAGAAACGAGTGACCGGTGAAAAATAATTTTCTTCCAATTCTTGAACCAATGCATACAAACATCATAAACTTAGTCTTCTGTGCACGAATTTATCATTTTTTTTCGTGTAAATTTGGTATAATCGTCAATTTTTTTTTCAATCGGTCAGTGTTGTTGTGAAAATATGGCAGGTAATTAAAGTTCGTGTTTTGAAGCCGAAGTTTAACGATTGTCACCTGTTAGTCAACAATCGACTAAAAATCAACAAAAAGCATGGAAACTGAGCACGTGTTTAACATGTTAATTCAGATAATAGTTTATTTTAAGGACATCCATGCGTATTGCGATCACCGGTTTTTTATGAGATGGGTCACACTGAGGTCACTTTGCATACGGAAAATATGTCGGGGGAATTGCTTCCTGGAAGGAAGCAATTAAAATAAAGTAAACTTCTTCTAATATGAATAAATTAAAGGATTTTCTTCAGAAAAAAGTATATGTACATAAGTTTTATAATGAAAACTATCCATTGAGTTATAAAAAAACATATGCATTTTTTTTTAATTTGAGGTTTCTTATGACTTTAATGTAAAATTCTGAAATACTTTGTGAAAGACTATTTTTATGTACCTTTTTCGACCTTTTGAGCTTACATGACCCAAAGGCTCAGTGTGAGCTATTCCCATAAAGAAAAATACCATTGTAGTCCATTATCTGTTATTGTTCATTAACTTTTACAAAGATCTTCTCCTCTGATACCTCTTAACCAAATTTAACCAAACTTGTCCACAATCATCATTGGAGTATCTTTGGGGAAAAAATGTGTTTGATGATCTGGCCTGCCAACTATCATGACTGTCATGGCTAAAATTGAACATAGGGGTTAAATGCAGGTTATGTCTTATATCTTGAAAACTGCTATAGATACAGAAAATATGCATGGTCAAACATGTTGATATCTACCTAATGTCTGTTTACATCAAAACTACTCGGAAGAGTTAATACTCTTAAAAAGTAATTAATGGTATGATGACTGTGTCGTCGTCGGAATACACATTGGTTTCTGGACAATAACTTAAGTGAATAGATCTTTAGCAAAATTTGTTAAAGGTTCAATACCACAACAGGAATGTTGGGATTGATTTTGGGGATGATGGTCCCAACCGTTTAGGAATAAAGGTCTCAAAACATGCTTTTTGTCGAGCCTGCAACTTTTGTTGCAGAAAGCTCGACATAGGGATAGTGATCCGGCGGCGGCAGCCTTAGCTCACTTCTTAAAAGCTTTATATTTTAAAAGGTGGAAGACCTGGATGCTTCATACTTTGTATATAGATGCTTCATGTTGCGAAGTTTCCGTCAGTCACATGTCCAATGTCCTTGACCTCATTTTCATGGTTCAGTGACTACTTGAAAAAAAAGTTCAAATTTATTGTAATGTTGAATTCTCTCTTATTATAAGTAATAGGATAACTATATTTGATATGTGCCTACCTTGCAAGGTCCTCATGTCTGTCAGACAGTTTTCACTCGACCTCGACCTCATTTCATGGATCAGTGAACAAGGTTAAGTTTTGGTGGTCAAGTCCATATCTCAGATACTATAAGCAATAGGGCTAGTATATTCGGTGTATGGAAGGACTGTAAGGTGTACATGTCCAACTGGCAGGTGTTATCTGACCTTGACCTCATTTTCATGGTTCAGTGGTTATAGTTAAATTTTTGTGTTTTGGTCTGTTTTTCTCATACTATGTGCAATAGGTCTACTATATTTTTTGTATGGAATGATTGTAAGGTGTACTTGTCTAGAGGGCAGATGTCATGTGACCTTGACCTCATTTTCATGGTTCAGTGGTCAAAGTTAAGTTTTTGAGTTTTGGTCTTTTTATCTAATACTATATGCCATAGGTCAACTATATTTGGTGTATGGAAATATTTTATGATCTTCATGTCAGTCGCGCAGGTTTTATTTGACCGTGACCTCATTTTCACGGTTCATTACACAGTGTTAGGCTTTTGCGTTTTGGTCTATTTTTCTTAAACTATAAATAATGTGTCAACTATATAATATGTTGTATAGAAGCATTGTTAGCTGTACATGTCTGCCTGGCATGGTTCATCTGACCTTGACCTCATTTTCAAGGTTCATTGGTCTTTGTTTAGTTATCTTGGTTAATGTTAAGTTTATGTGACAGTTGTAATAAAGCTTAGCTTTATACTTAGGACTATCAACATAATATCAATGATTAGTTTAGAAGGCGAGACATTTCAGTGTGTGCACTCTTGTTTGTAGTTTCAGGATAATAACTTGAGTATAAGTATTTCAATTGCTCTGAAATTGTACCACAATATTTGATACCTCAAGCAGAAGGTCGGGATTCATTTAACGGTTTGGGGGCCAACGGTTTAGGAAATATGGGTTAAAAACAAGCATTTCTAGTTTCCAGACAATAACTTGTGTGTAAGTGTATGGATCTCTCTGAAATTGTACCACAAGATTCCATATATCAAAGGGAAGGCTGGGATTGAGTTTGGGGTTAATTGGCCCAAACTTGTTGGAATTGGGGCCAAAAAGAAGCATTTCTCTAGTTGCCAGACAATAACTTGTGTTTTGTGTATGGATCTCTCTGAAATTGTACCACAAGGTCCCATACTACAAAGGTAAGGCTGGTATTGAGTTTTGGGGTTATTGCTCCAAGGGGAGGGTGGGGGTGGGGGTTGTTTACAATTTTTTTAAGGGATTCAATTTTTTTTTCTCAGAATTTTTTAAATATTTAATTTTTGAAAAGTTTCAAGAAGAAATCTTTAATTGCACAGTATTGTGCAATAGATTTGTAAGATCTTTGACCACATTTATTTTGTGTCAGAAACCTATATTTTGTCAAAAATTTGATTACAATCCAAATTCAAACAGTATCAAGCTTGAATATTGTGTCCAAATTTGCCTCAACTGTTCAGGGTTAGACCTCTGCGGTCTTATCAGTCTGCGCTCGCCGAGGCATTTTATTTCTTTATGACTTAGAAAATAGCTTCAATAAATTTGTGGCAATATAATTATTTCCTGCTATGTGTCAAGAAATGATGCTATATCACAATGCATTGTTCTAACATCTTATTTTCATGTTCTTCTATTCGTCAGGTGATGTATAGAAAATGGTGTCCAATTCTTACCACCTTTTTGCTGTAACAAAATGCCAATACATTTAACAGTAATACAAATTTAAGAACTATTTTTATAAGCCAACTGAAGCATACATACCTTATTAAAAGAGACAAACATTTTGATCAACTTAGATCTAAATAATTTTAAGTAATTTTTAAGCCAATAGTAATATTAAGTAATATTTGAGATATGAGTGACTAATTTTCTTTAACTTTTTCTTTATTTGAATATGACTATGATTATAATAATCACAATTTTCTTCTTATACACGTTTTTATACGACTGCAAAAATTGTCGTTTCCAGATAATAACTTTAGTATATTTATATAGAAATCAATAAAATTTTAACACAATGTTTGTAACTACAAAAGGAAGGTTTGGATTGATTTTGGGGGTTTTGGTCCCAACGGTTTAGAAATTAAGGGCCCAAAGGGGTCCAAAACAAGCATTTATCTAGTTTCAGGACAATAAGTTGTGAATAAGTATTTCAATTGCTCTGATAATGAACCACAATGTTCATACCATAAAGTAGAAGGTTGGGATTTATTTTAAGGGTTATGTTTAACTGTATGGATCTCTCTTACATTGTACCACAAGGTTCCATATAACAAAGGGAAGTCATTGATTTAGTTTGGGGTAAATATCCCTGAACATTTAGGAATAAGGGGCCAAAAAGAAGCATTTTTAGCTCACCTGACCTGAAAGGTCAAGTGAGCTTTTCTCATCACTTGGCGTCCAGCGTCCGTAAACTTTTACAAAAATCTTCTCCTCTGAAACTACTGGGCCAAATTTAACCAAACTTGGCCACAATCATCCTTGGGGTATCTAGTTTAAAAAATGTGTCCGATGACCTGGCCATCAAACCAAGACGGCCACCATGGCTAAAAATAGAACACAGGGGTAAAATGTATATTTTGACTTATATCTTTAAAACCAAAGCATTTAGATCAAATCTGACATGGGGTAAAATTGTTGATCAGGCCAAGATCTATCTGCCCTAAAATTTTCAGACAAATCGGACAACCTGTTTTTGGGTTGCTGCCCCTGAATTGGTAATTTTAAGGAAATTTGGCAGTTTTTGGTTATTATCTTGAATACTATTATAAATAGAGATAAACTGTAAACAGCAATAATGTTCAGCAAAATAAGACCTACAAATAAGTCACATGACCAAAATTGTCAGTCAACCCCTTAAGGAGTTATTGCCCTTTATAGTCAATTTTAACAACTTTTTCGTCATTTTTTGTAACTTGTACAAAAATCTTCTTCTCTGAAACTACAGGGCCAAATTAAAACTAACTTGGCCACAATCATCCTTGGGGTATCTAGTGTAAAAAATGTGTCCGATGACCTGGCCATCAAACCAAGATGGCCGTCATGGCTAAAAGTAGAACACAGGGGTAAAATGTAGATTTGGCTCTTATCTTCAAAACCAAAGCATTTAGAGCAAATTTGACTTGGGTAAATTTGTTGATCAGGTTAAGATCTATCTGCCCTGAAATTTTCAGACAAATTGGACAACGTGTTGTTGGGGTGCTGCCCCTGAATTGGTAATTTTAAGGAAATTTGGCAGTTTTTGGTTATTATCTTGAATACTTTTATAGATAGAGATAAACTGTAAACAGCAATAATGTTCAGCAGTAAAATCTACAAATAAGTCAAACATGACTAAAATTGTTAGAGAACCCCTTAAGGAGTTATTGTTCTTTATAGTCAATATTGAACAACTTTTCGTCATTTTTGTAACTTGTACAAAAATCTTCTTTTCTAAAACTATTGGCCAAATTTAACCAAACTTTGCCACAATCATTACTAGGGTATCTATTTAAAAAAAAGTGTCTAATGACCTCGCCTACCAAACAAGATGGCCGACATCAGTAAATACAGTAACAGGTGAGCGACACAGAGCCTCTAGTTCTAGTTTACAGACAATAACTTAGGTTTAAGTGTATGGATCTCTCTGAAATTATACTGCAAGGTTTCTTATTACAAAGGAAAGGCTAGAATTGATATTTGGGGTTTTTGCTCCAAGGGAGGAGGCAGAGTTCCAATAAGTGAGGTGCCAAAAAAGGGGCCCAAATAGTTTTCAGTCAATAACTTGTGTTTTTAAGTATAAAAATCTCTCTGAAATTATACCACAAGTTTCCATACTACAAAGAGATGGTCAGGGGGGGGGGGGGGAGGGAATACTGTTATATATATGTTTTATTACTTGATTACCTCCCTTACACTGTTTGTTTTCAAAAGTTTCAAGAAATCTTCAATTGCACAGTATTGTGCAATAGATTTGTTAGATCTTTGACCACATTTATTTTGTGACAAAAACCTATATTATGTCAAAAATTTGATCACAATCCAAATTCAGACAGTATCAAACTTGAATATTGAGACCAAATTTGTCCCAACTGTTCAGAGTTCGACCACTGTTGTCGTATAAAGCTGCGCCCTATGGAGCACCTGGTTAGCATCATTTTCGGGCACCAATTCATTGTTTTGAAAGATATCTCTTAGATTTTTGGTATACAAGTGCAGAATATCATGACACATAATAGGGTGTGCCTCAAATCATTCAGACTGTCTGTAGATTTAGGTAATTGGTCAAATATGCTGTGCCTCATTTATTTTGAATGGTTATAATTAACTATTTTATTTCAGAATTTAGAAATGGTTGTATAAGATGTGGTATGATTGTCATGAGTTGATTAAACAAGAGCAGATGTCCTTTAATTAGTACCAGTATATTGTAGTAAAGGGTTCAATGTGCTCAAAATAGTCAGTGAATATCATGAAGTCTGTGATTAATTGGAAATTACTGTGTTTAGAAAGTTATATGCATGGAATCATTCACTGTTCATGAAAATAGCATTCTATAACTGTTATTATACAGACAGCTAATTATAAAGATAGGAATACTATTACATGTACACATGATAGAGCAAAACATTTAATCAATAATATTAGATAAGACATAAAAACTGCAGCAAAAACCTTACTGTTGTAACTACACGGCAATGTTATGAACTTGAGGAAAACCTATGTTGTAGCATATTATTTTTACGATTATTCTTTTTTACTCACCTCAGTGAACACTTGGGGACTCTAATTTCAGCTTGCTAACCCCATCGAAGGGGACTTTTGATTTCAGCAAGTTCTCCCATTGAGGGGGCTTAGATTTCAGCTGGTTCACCGCTTTGAGGGGGGCTTAAGATTTCTGCTTGTTCACCCCATTAAGGGGGACTTAATTTTAAGCTTGTTCACCCCATAGAGGGGAACTTTTGATTTCAGCTTGTTCGCCTCATTGAGAGGGACTTTTGATTTCAGCTTGTTCAATCCATTGAGGGGGACTTTTAAATTTCAGCTTGTTCATCCCGTTGTGGGGGACTTTTGATTTCAGCTTGTTTGCCCCATTGAAAGGGACTTTTGATTTCAGCTGGTTCACCCCATTGAGGGGTCCTTTTGATTTCAGCTTGTTCATCCCATTGAGGGGACTTTCATTTCAGCTTGTTCACCTCATTGAGTGGTCATGGGGGGACTTACATTTTAGTTTGTCTACGCCTTTGAGGGGACACACAGGGTAGAATTATTTTTCTGCTTGTCCACCTCATTGAATAGACAAAGGGGACTAAGATTTTAGGTTTAATTAATTGAAAACAGTAGATGAGGATCTGTATTCAATATTTCTACAAAATAAAGGAACGAATTCACTACCATGAACATAACCTGTTGTGTATCTATTGCCAAGAAGTCGGTGCTCCTGTACTGATATGAAATAATATTAATAAGGTCATTTACTAAAAATCTATGGTTAAAAAAACTTTAAATAGTTCAATATACAAGGTTTTTTTCTTCCCATAGGCATAGATGGCTACAGTCAAATACAGCCTCTGTGGTCTAGTGGTAGCTTGCTGATGTTGAGTGTGAAATGTCCTGCAAGGTCAAACAAAAGACATGAACATTGGTATTTACCGGTTAATGCTACTCAACCAAGCATGCATCATTTAGGAATAACTTTAGATAAGACAACCCGATCGTCAGAATAATATTTAAGTCTTCCTGCTGACTACTTTCTTATGAATTTTCTAGTTTAAAATCCAGACAAGTGTGTTATTGTCTTGGGTTTGACCAGAAACTGTTGAAGTGTTGGACATTGTTATACATTTTCTTGGCACATAGGCATGAAAGAACAACAAATAAAGTTTATGAAAATCATAAAGTTTGATAGAATTTACCTGACAACATTTACCATAAGCATGGACAACCCTTATTCTTTGTTAAGATGTGGTCCCACCAATATATATATATATATATATACATCTTTTTATTACAAATTTATTATGGTTGAAGGGTGTAGCCAATGTTTTACAAAGTAAATATACCTTAAAACGCATTTAATTTCAATATATCCCTAAAAAAACAACTGTAAAGTTGTTAGTCTCTGTTCTCGGCGGACAAAGTTTGTGGCAGGTGTCTGTGACCCCAATCTTTATTGACCAGGATTGACAGTTTCCTGTCAAAAGGTTGGTGGTTCCAGCTTCCATCAATTAAAACACCTCTATATTATAACCAAGTGTGGTAAAAGTAGCATTAAAACCAATATTCAATGAATTAATTTATTTTAGATATACTATTCTGTTATCTGACAGGCTGGAGTCTTTTGATAGTCCTGCTTGTTACAGGACAACATTGGGGATCAAGAAGTCATCTGCACCAAAATTACCACGGTCATTTGTTGGCCTCTAGAAAGTGACCACTGTAAGCCTCGAAGTCATCTGCACCAAAGTTATCACTGGCAGTTTTTATACGACCGCAAAAATTGAAAATTTTTTGGTCGTATATTGGTATGATGTTGGCGTTGTCGTCTGCGTCGTCGTCATTGTCGTCGTCCGAATACTTTTAGTTTTCGCACTCTAACTTTAGTAAAAGTGAATAGAAATCTATGAAATTTTAACACAAGATTTATGACCACAAAAGGAAGGTTGGGATTGATTTTGGGAGTTTTGGTCCCAATATTTTAGGAATTAGGGGCCAAAAAGGGCCCAAATAAGCATTATTCTTGGTTTTTTGCACAATTACTTTAGTATAAGTAAATAGAAATCAATGAAATGTAAACACAAGGTTTATGACCACAAAAGGAAGGTTGGGATTGATTTTGGGAGTTGAGGTCCCAACAGTTTAGGAATAAGGGGCCAAAAAGGGGCCCAAATAAGCATTATTCTTGGTTTTCGCACCATAACTTTAGTATAAGTAAATAGAAATCTATGAAATTTAAACACAAGGTTTATGACCATAAAAGGAAGGTTGGGTTTGATTTTGGGAGTTTTGGTCCCAACAGTTTAGGAATAAGGAGCCCAAAGGGTCCAAAATTGAACTTTGTTTGATTTCATCAAAAATTGAATAATTGGGGTTCTTTGATATGCAAAATCTAACTGTGTATGTAGATTCTTAATTTTTGGTCCCGTTTTCAAATTGGTCTACATTAAAGTCCAAAGGGTCCAAAATTAAACTAAGTTTGATTTTAACAAAAAATGAATTCTTGGGCTTTTTTGATATGCTGAATCTAAACATGTACTTAGATTTTTGATTATGGACCCAGTTTTCAAGTTGGTTCAAATCAGGATCCAAAATTATTATATTAAGTATTGTGCAATAGCAAGAAATTTTCAATTGCACAGTATTCAGCAATAGCAAGAAATCTTCAATTGCACAGTATTGTGCAACAGCAAGAAATTTTCAATTGCACAGTATTGCGCAATAGCAAGAAATCTTCAATTGCACAGCATTGTGCAATAGCAAATATTTTCAATTGCACAGTATTGCGCAATAGCAAGAAATATCTAATTGCGCAATATCGTGCAATAGCAAGAAATTTTCAATTGGAGTTATCTTTCTTTGTTCAGAATAGTAGTTGAATCAACTTAAATCATTGTTTTATACAATATACAATGTATATTCACTTTTACTACCAACCAATCTTTACCATTCAGTGATAACAAGCACTTTATTTTACATTTTAATATTTTATGATGTATTTAAGAGTAGTTATTGTTGCAAACTCCATTAGAAATTTGAATTGATATCAGTTTTGGAAAAAGGGAAAGGGGGATGTGAAAAAAAAGGGGGGGGAGGGGGGGTTAAATTTTTCTCATTTCAGATTTCATAAATAAAAAGAAAATTTCTTCAAACATTTTTTGAGAGGATTAATATTCAACAGCATAGTGAATTGCTCAAAGGCAAAAAAAAAAAAATTAAGTTCATTAGACCACATTCATTCTGTGTCAGAAACCTATGCTGTGTCAACTATTTAATTTTAGATTAAGATAAGTTTGAAGAAGAAATCTTTAATTGATTTGTAAAATCTTGACATTTGTTTTGTGTAAAAAAACCCATATAATGTCAAAAATTTGATCACAATCCAAATTCAGAGCTGTATCACGCTTGAATGTTTTGTCCATACTTGCCCCAACTGTTCAGGGTTCGACCTCTGCGGTCGTATAAAGCTGTGCCCTGCGGAGCACCTAGTTTGCCTCTTGAAGTCATCTGCACCTAACTGACCACTCAGTTGTTAGCCTCTTGAAGTCATCTGCACCTAACTGACCACTCAATTGTTAGTCTCTTGCAGTCATCTGCATCTAATTGATCACTGAGTTGTTAGCCTCTAAAAAACAACATTAAATAATCTTCCACAAGGACAAGGGCCTTTGCTTAGCCTAAACATTAGTCAAAATTTAAAATTACTGTACTGTAGGTTAATTATTATTCAGTGGATATCAATTTTTGTGGGTATCAGTCAACAACGAATTTAAATGTTCAACAAATTTCAAATTCAAGGTAGGCTTGATTTGAGAAATTGGCAAAACCATGAATTCAAATATCCATGAAAAAGCAAGTTTTCATCAATCCATGAAAATTGATACCCACAAAAGTAAATGAATAGCGGTACACAGTATTACTATTCAACTTAACATTTATTAAGAAAAGGATTAAAAACGAAATAACATTTGACTTTCAAACATGGAAGGGGACATTTTATATCATTACAGACCACAGAGTTATTCAATAATTATCCAAAACCTATCATTTTGTGGTATATATTTCATATAAAACTATATTTTGAAAAAATATTGTGACACCATTTCTTGTTGGATTTGAATCAATTTGGTACCACTAGAAGAAGAATTGTAATAGGTTTATTTTTTGTGTGCAGTGTTCTCATTTTCTTATGGATATTTTTGTAAGAAAATTTGCATTTGTATTTCAACGAAATAAATCTGTTATTCTAATGCAACAACGTTTGTAACGTTCATTTTGATTGGATAACGTCACTTTCTTACATGGCATCAATTGACAATTGATGCTATGGGACATACGCGCAAGCGCAGACGGCATATAACAGATTTTAAATACATGTTTTAACGTTGTTTTCTCTCAGTTTCATTAGAATGGAGATAACAATATTGTATTTTAAGCTCCGACGGCATCAATTTGGGATTTGATGGTCGCAAATAGCCGTTTACTGTCTCCGCTAACCACAAATTCTTTCCAAATAATTATTTGAAAAATGTGATATCATATGAAATATATTTTTATTCATATAATTTTTCTTGCATAAATGCATCATAAGCCTCTAACGGCTGGTTGGTATAAATATACATGTTAATTGACTGGTTATGTTTAAAATTGTAATATATTGTATTTCATGTATATGTACCAAGTTGTACTTTAAAATAAAAATATCTATCTATCTATATAGCAAAATATTGTGACTGACAATTAATTATTATGATTCAGAATATTTATAAAAAAAGATTTTCACAGATTTTCACAGATTGTTGTTACTTTTACCTTGATTAATGTACATTACCTAAAAGTGAGGTATGCTAACAGTTCATATTGAATTTCCCGTCTTCACATGTCTATGACAATTAATCAAGAAAATAATGATAAAATTAGCACCATAAAATATCCGGTTGTATATAATGTGGTGAAAACTGTTGCTATGGTAATTATGCTTTTATAATAATACAAAATATTGAACCGTTCTGAATAGGATATTGATGAAAATTAAGATATTGACGAAAAAATAATTGCAGTCAATTAATGTCAGCGTAGTAGGAAACAATGCTTTCTCTCTGTTTTTCAGAAATGGTAGGAAATTAGAGATTAGGATAAAGACATTGTATATAGGTGTTGTGAAATCAGGTGAGTTGATATTAATTAAATTTAGTGTTGTGCATATTAGTATTAGTATTGTATTTTTGTAATTTTTGTTTGGAAAAAAAAGATTTTGTAAAAAAAATGAGTCTTCTATAATGCCCTTTATATTTAACTTCTTGGCTGATGTCAAATAAAAACAGTCCAAATTGTTGAGACATTATTGAGACATATCTTCTGAAAGGCTTTGTAAAAGTTTTTTATAGGAGAAAATCTCTACTTTTTAAATATGAAAGATAGTTGACAAATGGTAATACAAAGGTACAACCTTTAGAAGCAAATTTCTACATTTTGTTAAGTTTAGGAAATAGAAAAGGTTTGGTACCAACAAATATTATTTTCTTCTGATTATTTATATATTACTCGAGAATTGAGATCTTGATTCTTTGAGATATTTTACCTTATTCTTTGTAAACTTTAAGAGCTTTACAGAGGAGAGATCCCATACCGTTTCCCTTTTTTGATGCCTCACCTATGATAGTAGAGGGGCATTATGTTTTCTGGTCTGTGCATTCTTTCGTCGATTTATCCATCTGTCCCGCTTCAAGTTTAAAGTTAAAGTTTTTGGTCAAAGTAGTTTTTGATGAAGTTGAAGTCCAATGTATATATACATGTTCACAAGGATATGATCTTTCTAATTTTAAATTCAGAGCTGTATCAAGCTTAAATGTTGTGTCCATACTTGCCCCAACTGTTCAGGGTTCGACCTCTGTTGTCATATAAAGCTGAGCCCTGCGGAGCATCTGCTGTTTAATGTCTTTATAATTGTTTGTAAAATGGGATTAATTAATAGAAGATTTCTATTATATATGATATAATACAGCCTGGGAGATATTAGTTCATGAACAAAATCATGAAATTCATATCTGATAGGTTTGTCAATAAATTTTTCATATAATATTTATAATGTCATACAGATTAGGATTTCATGTTGAAAAATGTCCCTTAACTTGATTAAATTAATTTACAGCACGTAGAAATAGTATCCACAAGTTTTAAAAACAATTAGAATTGAGAGATGTTTGCATTTATAATTTAAATCTAAAACTTTTTTGCATATTTTACAATCAAAAACAAAAATGAGCTTCAAGTGCTCTAATAAAATTTGCTTACATTTATAATGACAATAATGAAATGTTGAAACCAGTTTCAACTACGGTATACCTAGTATAAATTTACAGTTTCACCTTAACAATTTTAAAATCTATAACTTTTCAATTTTATTACAAACCTATAAATAGAATTCATTATTACAAAACCAAATTGTTACTGTTCTGTAATGATATATCTTTGTCTCAAGGTTTTCGTGCTATTAAGTATGCATTTTGATATATCTTAGTATCAATGGTTTTCGTGCTATTAAGAATGCATCGTTATATATCTTCGTCTCTTGGGTTTTTGTGTTATTAAGAAGCATTGTGTTATATCCTTGTCTCTTGGGTTTTCGTACTTTTAAGTATACATTGTGTTATATCCTTGTCTCTTGGATTTTCATGCTTTTAAGTATACATTGTGTTATATCCTTGTCTCTTGGATTTGCGTGCTTTTAAGTATGCATTGTGATATATCCTTGTCTCATGGGTTCTGGTGCTATTAAGTATGCATTGTGATATATCTTTGTCTCATGGGTTCTCATGCTATTATGTATGCATTGTGATATATCTTTGTCTCATGGGTTCTTGTGCTATTAAGTATGCATTGTGATATATCCTTGTCTCATGGGTTCTCGTGCTATTATGTATGCATTATGATATATCATTGTCTCATGGGTTCTCGTGCTATTATGTATGCATTGTGATATATCATTGTCTCATGGGTTCTCATGCTATTATGTATACATTGTGATATATCCTTGTCTCATGGGTTCTCATGCTATTATGTATGCATTGTGATATATCATTGTCTCATGGGTTCTCATGCTATTATGCATGAATTGTGATATATCCTTGTCTCATGGGTTCTCATGCTATTATGTGTGCATTGTGATATATCATTGTCTCATGGGTTCTCGTGCTATTATGTATGCATTGTGATATATCATTGTCTCATGGGTTCTCGTGCTATTATGTATGCATTGTGATATATCTTTGTCTCATGGGTTCTCGTGCTATTAAGTATGCATTGTGATATATCTTTGTCTCATGGGTTCTCGTGCTATTAAGTATGCATTGTGATATATCTTTGTCTCATGGGTTCTCGTGCTATTAAGTATGCATTGTGATATATCTTTGTCTCATGGGTTCTCGTGCTATTAAGTATGCATTGTGATATATCATTGTCTCATGGGTTCTCATGCTATTAAGTATGCATTGTGATATATCTTTGTCTCATGGGTTCTCATGCTATTATTTATGCATTGTGATATATCTTTGTCTCATGGGTTCTCGTGCTATTAAGTATGCATTGTGATATATCTTTGTCTCATGGGTTCTCGTGCTATTAAGTATGCATTGTGATATATCTTTGTCTCATGGGTTCTCGTGCTATTAAATATGCATTGTGATATATCCTTGTCTCATGGGTTTTCTTGCTATTAAGTATGCATTGTGATATATCATTGTCTCATGGGTTCTCATGCTATTATGTATGCATTGAGATATATATCTTTGTCTCATGGGTTCTCGTGCTATTAAGTATGCATTGTGATATATCTTTGTCTCATGGGTTCTCGTGCTATTAAGTATGCATTGTGATATATCTTTGTCTCATGGGTTCTCGTGCTATTATGTATTCATTGTGATATATCTTTGTCTCATGGGTTCTCGTGCTATTATGTATGCATTGTGATATATCTTTGTCTCATGGGTTCTCGTGCTATTAAGTATGCATTGTGATATATCTTTGTCTCATGGGTTCTCGTGCTATTAAGTATGCATTGTGATATATCTTTGTCTCATGGGTTCTCGTGCTATTAAGTATGCATTGTGATATATCCTTGTCTCATGGTTTCTCGTGCTATTATGTATGCATTGTGATATATCATTGTCTCATGGGTTCTCGTGCTATTATGTATGCATTGTGATATATCCTTGTCTCATGGGTTCTCATGCTATTATGTATACATTGTGATATATCCTTGTCTCATGGGTTCTCGTGCTATTATGTATGCATTGTGATATATCATTGTCTCATGGGTTCTCGTGCTATTAAGTATGCATTGTGATATATCTTTGTCTCATGGGTTCTCGTGCTATTAAGTATGCATTGTGATATATCATTGTCTCATGGGTTCTCGTGCTATTATGTATGCATTGTGATATATCTTTGTCTCATGGATTCTCGTGCTATTAAGTATGCATTGTGATATATCATTGTCTCATGGGTTCTCGTGCTGTTAAGTATGCATTGTGATATATCATTGTCTCATGGGTTCTCGTGCTATTAAGTATGCATTGTGATATATCTTTGTCTCATGGGTTCTCGTGCTATTAAGTATGCATTGTGATATATCTTTGTCTCATGGGTTCTCGTGCTATTAAGTATGCATTGTGATATATCTTTGTCTCATGGGTTCTCGTGCTATTAAGTATGCATTGTGATATATCTTTGTCTCATGGGTTCTCGTGCTATTAAGTATGCATTGTGATATATCATTGTCTCATGGGTTCTCATGTTATTAAGTATGCATTGTGATATATCTTTGTCTCATGGGTTTTCTTGCTATTAAATATGCATTGTGACGTCACAATTTCCATTGAAAAAGCATGCATAGTACTAATTTATAGGACATACAAAAACAATATGATCTGACCATAATTGCCACTAGACATGAAGCAAACAACAATTAACTTTTCTTAATTTAAGTATACTTTATTGCAAAAAGGTAAAACCCTGACAGGTTAAAACCAATCCGGTATATTACAGTTGAAAGAAAAATTGGTTAACAAATGTTTGGTTTTGGTTGTAATCTTTACTTTGTATTTGTGCTTTCTGCACTATAAGTCACTTTATCCTCTTTTGATGCTTTGAACTTTAAATGTGACACGGTAGGTATGACACACATTTCACATCATTCATCAATATGTGTTATACTGATCTAGTCTTTGATTGACTTTGATTGACCTTAGTTATGTGCTAATTGACCTTATGACGTTGAAGATTTAATAACTTTTCAGCTGTGACGTCAACTTTTTTTCTGTTTTGATAGAGCTTTGATTTACATCCAAACCTTTTATACCATTTAAGGTCACACAAGTCACAGTATGTTTTTTGGAGGGGCAGCTTTATTTTCTGACGCAATGGGTTTGGGTGACCTGCTAGAAATACATTATTGCCTAAGTTTTTTCAGTCTACCTTGGAAAGTTTTCGTCCCAGAGTTCACATCAATTTTCAACTTTGTATGCTTAAATTCTGTAGCAATTAAAGTGAAAAATTATTGATAGTTTTTTTTTCGCAAGAGAAGGATGTAAATAATGGCTCTTCTTTAGATAATGTAATGTACCATTCAATAAATTGAAAAGATGATGAGAAAAATTGATTAATTAATAATTATTCCATTAACCATATTCAAAATAACCTGACATTGCATGCTAGGTTTGATCTTATAAACATAATCTGTGAGTTCGATCAAATTCCATCACCAGTTTAGTAGTGGATATTAGTAGGTATTATGAAAGAGGGTCTCGACTGGGAGTCCTTCATTTCTGTAATATTTGTTTTTTTTCAACCATTCTTCTCTATTATTTATATGTTTTGCCAATTATAATTTTTTTTTTACATTTTAGCACCAAAATATTCTTTTTATATTTTTGCCAATTTTTATACGACCGCAAAAGGTTGTATATTGGTATGATGTTGGCGTTGTCGCCGTCCAAGACACATTGGTTTTCGCACTTTAGTTTAAGTTAATAGAAATCTATGAAATTTAAACACAAGGTTTATGACCACAAAAGGAAGGTTGGGATTGATTTTGGGAGTTTTGGTCCGAACAGTTTAGGAAATAGGGGCCAAAAAAGGGCCCAAATAAGCATTTTTCTTGGTTTTTGCACCATAACTTTAGTATAAGTCAATAGAAATCTATGAAATTTAAACACAAGGTTTATGACCATAAAAGGAGGTTGGGATTATTTTTTTGAGTTTTGGTCCCAACAGTTTAGGAAATAGGGCCCAAAGGGTCCAAAATTTATCTTTTTTTTTGTTTGATTTCATCAAAAATTGAATAATTGGGGTTCATTGATATGCCGAATCTAACTGTGTATGTCGATTCTTAATTTTTGGTCCCGTTTTCATTTGTATACATTAAAGGGTCCAAAATTAAACTAAGGGAGCTACCATTTGATTTTTATGGGGGGGCTAGGATGAAATTTGAAAAAAATAGGCAGGACAGGAGTTTTGAGTAAAAAAAAAGGGCATGATGAGACACTTACAAAAAAAAAAAAGTCAGGACACCAATTTAGGTAAAAAGAAGTCAGGATAAACTAAAAAAAAAAGGCAGGACTGAACAGAGTGAAAAATAAATAGGCAGGACAGAGATTACAACTAAAAAAAAAATGCAGGACAAAATTTTTCATCCTAGCCCCCGCCCATAAAAATCAAATGGTAACTCCCTAAGTTTGATTTTAACAAAAATTGAATTCTTGGGGTTCTTTGATATGCTGAATCTAATCATGTATTAAGAGTTTTGATTATTGGGCCAATTTTCACGTTGGTCAAAATCGTGGTCCAAAATTAAACTTTGTTTGATTTCAACAAAAATTGAATATATGGGGTTCTTTGATATATGCTGAATCAACCATGTATTTAGATTTTTGATATTTGGGCTCTGTTATCAAATTGGTCCACAGTGAGGTCTAAAGGGTCCAAAATTGAACTTTATTTGATTTCATCAAAAATTGAATTCTTGGGGTTCTTTGATATGTTGAATCTGATTTTAGATATGGACCATAATAGGTAAATGTCCAATTTAAAATTTTAAAATTTTTAAGTTTAGGTTCTTAGACCACATTCATTCTGTGTCAGAAACCTATGTTGTGTCAACTATTTAATCACAATCCAAATTCATAGCTGTATCAAGCTTGAATGTTGTGTCCATACTTGCCCCAACTGTTCAGGGTTCGAACTCTGCGGTTGTATAAAGCTGTGCCCTGCGGAGCATCTGGTTTTCACTTCTTTCAGCCATTTATGTCACACTTTTATCCCATTATTCTCTTTTCTGTAAACGCAATCCATATGCTCATAAAAGCAAAAGAGCAGAAACTCCATTATTTATTATTTTTGTTTTTTGAAATTTTGTTTTTTCTAGTCATTAAATAGTATTATCATGAAGCCATACAAGAATCTGTAAGTAAATATATGTTCTAAGGTTTACCCAGTGAAGTTTATAATACAAATTTACAAATTAGATTGAAAATTTCCTTTCTTGTTGATTAATCAATTTTTAATTAAATCAACATCTAACCTTTGGGATACATTTCCAAAGTTAATGTCTCTTTTTTCTAGGATTTACATAGTGTCATACGTAATTGATCAGGTCTATGTAGTTTGATTTAATCACACAATAACGCCCAAGTCTTTCTTTACAATCTTCATAAAATCTCAATAGTTCTAACCGCTTTGTTTAGGTTACAAAATTATTCAATTGAAAGAATCAATTTCAATCAATTTTAATAATGTTTCCAGTAAAAATGTTCAAATTACCGTACAAAGGATGTGATAATTATCGTACAGAGTCTGGTAAACAACAGACTAATTAGATATACAATCACAAACTTAGATACAATATATACAGTGGAGACTCAGGAGTGAAGTATCATAGAACAATAAACATCACAAACTTAGATACAATATATACAGTGGAGACTCAGGAGTGAAGTATCATAGAACAATAATAGATGTAAATGTGGAAATTAATACTAACGTAAGGTAAGATATTAAGTTCTAATGTATTTATCTTTGATTAAATATAATCAGTGGTAGGCCAAATGAAATTTTTGAGGAGGATTCATTAGTAGACTAAATGTATTCAGTGGTAGACCAAATGTGTTCAGTGGTAGACTAAATGTACTCAGTGGTAGACTAAATATGTTCTGTGATAGACTAAATGTATTCAGTGGTAGACTAAATGTATTCAGTGGTAGGCTAAATGTATTCAGTGGTAGGCTAAATGTATTCAGTGGTAGACTAAATGTATTCAGTGGTAGACTAAATGTACTTTTTGAGGAGGAGAAAAGGAAGCTAGAAAATAATTCTTAAGATGGAAAGAAAAAGAGAGAGTAAGAAACAGTAAACTGGCCAAAAAGTGAGAGAGATGTTTCAGGTGTAATATATAATGATAAGGTATTGTTAAATCAGTATCAATAAAAAAAGAATAAATGGATAAATGAAATGAGAAGAAAACCTTCTGAAATCACTCACTTCTGGGTCTTAAGCAAAAGTAACTGAAACTTACTATGACCAAGATATAAAGGACTTGAATTTTAATATTATGTATTTTTACCCTTAGCACAGTAAGAAAAAAAACTACATGTAGTACTGTAAAAAATAATGAAATCATGTTTTAAGCTGTTTTTCTATAAACTAGCATATGGGATCCATAGACCTCACATTGTTTGTGTAGTCTTTATAATGAAAAAAAAAAACACTTAATAAAGGTACCAATGTAAATAACATTTGTTCCATGATAAACTTTTCTCTTTATTCCCTTTGTATAATTAAGTGTTGAGACAATATTGAATTCAATATATTTCAAAATGAAATCCATATTTAAGGAATGGTTTGGATTAAAGAATTGATCTAATAGAGTGCAATGTTGGTGTTATAGTAAAACTATGATATTACATAAGTTCATAAGAATTGAATTTCAATATCCCTTCATTCAATATAGGATTAAAAGGGAATGAAAAGGGGAGAGAGAGAAAGAGAAATTATCTTTTGAAGCACTGTGAAAAAGCTGTGGATCAACAAAAGAAACTAAATAAAATGACAATGATACATAATTAACAAACGACTACTAGCAGTTACTGACATGCCACCTCCAGAACTCAATTAAACTGATTGAAAGATTATGTCTTCAGCATATGAATATCAAGCACAATCCCTCCCGTTACGGGTTTAGTATTATACTATCATAAAATATATGAGAAGAACATAACCTGTATCATGCCAACAACTGGTTTTATAATACATGTGTTTATTTTCAATGCAAAGACCCTGTAAGTGAATCAATATTTAAGGCAAAATATGCAATCTTTAACGACATGACAATAGTATCATAACTATACCCCTTCTTAATAAGTCTGTTTAAAGGTTTTGGAAGCTTTTGAGGTGATATTTTTGTGCTTTTTAAAGAATACTACCATAAAAAATTGGAATACCTGAATGTATAAGATGTCTGCATATGGAATTATATTTACGAATGATGTCCTATGTTTGACTGTATGTTCATTTGAAAAAAAAAAAAAAAAAAAAAATACAATATATATATATATATATATACAGTTCTAGTTATAGACTTTATTTTTAGAAAAAATATTGATTTTTTTCAAACAGATTTTCGTCTGCATCAATATTGCAATAGAGTTTTACATGCATGCATTGTTTTGTCAAAGTACAAACTTTCCAGTGTCTATTTTGTGATTTAGATTTCCAGGGATTCTGTCATGGATAGCAGACATATATTGCATTTTATAACATTTTAATTAAGCGTCCTGTGGAAATGAGATGTAATGATCCATGTATGATGAAGTGATAATTCATAAAGATTAAATAGGATTGAAAAATTCATTTTATAAGAGAATTTATAAGCTTGAGAATTAGTCTGTCATATGTATGTCTCAGTTCTGTCATCTAGTACATCGAGCCAGTATGAGCCAGTATGGGCTCCTGTTATCTAGTACAGGAAGCCAGTATGAACTGCTGTTTTCTAGTACAAAGAGCCAGTATGAGCACCTGTTATCTAGTACAAAGAGCCAGTATGAGCGCCTATTATCTAGTACAAAGAGCCAGTATGAGCTTCTATTATCTAGTACATCGATCCAGTATGAGCGCCTATTATCTAGTACAAAGAGCCAGTATGAGCTCCTATTATCTAGTACATAAAGCCAGTATGAGCTCCTGTTATCACAAGTCTGTTAGTTGTCATCATCTATAAAAAAAAGTCTAAAAGAAAATGACAGTTTGCATCTTTTGAAGCTAATTACTTCTTATTTTTATTGTCCTTGATTGGACCTTCATCAATAACATGCTCAATAACTGTAAACATGTACACATTCTCATTGTATGAACAGAAGATGCAATATACTTTTAAAACAGCTTGGTAAGTTTGTAACATATTTTTTTTCTCAGACCAGGCAAATGAACAAATAAGGTTGTATGGACAAGACCTCATTTGAAACTCTAAATTATTTTTCATTATGTTAATTTAGTTGGAACGTCATCCAGAATTTAATATTTCTGTTCTGACATTATCGGGATGACATTTAAGTTAACATTCTCAATTCATGTACAGAAGACGCCAAATAATTAACAGCTTTTTAATTTTTTTAATTTTTTTCTCCCACTAGGCAGCAGCTTTGTAAATTTGTAACACGTTCATCCATTTTTCTCTAGGCAATATGTACAAATAGGGCTATATGGACAAGACCTTATGAATAACCCCCTTTGTGAATTGACATTCTATAATTTTTATAATTTTATTAAAAATTAATATTACCTATATAAATATACAAGTTTGTGATATAGTAATTAAATGTATATGGCACATATCTACTGATGACGTCTTACTTAGAGAAACTGATTATAGGCAATTTACAACTGAACAAACCAGTATATATAACAGCAGAAATATTATTTTCAGGGCAAGCACAGTTTGATTACCAAAATCAGGTCCATCATCTGATGTTTTCTCAAGGTAAGACCTAAATTCAGATTTGTAAATTGTATAAAAGGTCTATCATCTGATGTTTTCTCAAGGTAAGTCCTAAATTCAGATTTGTAAATTGTATAAAAGGTCCATCATCTGATGTTTTCTCAAGGTAAGACCTAAATTCAGATTGGTAAATTGTATAAAAGTCTCATCATCTGATGTTTTCTCCAGGTAAGACCTAAATTCAGATTTGTAAATTGTATAAAAGGTCCATCATCTGATGTTTTCTCAAGGTATTAAAGACCTAAATTCAGATTTTTAAATTGTATAAAAGGTCCATCATCTGATGTTTTCTCAAGGTAAGACCTAAATTCAGATTTGTAAATTGTATAAAAAGTCTATCATCTGATGTTTTCTCAAGGTAAGACCTAAATTCAGATTTGTAAATTGTATAAAAAGTCTATCATCTGATACATTCTCAACGCAAGACCTAAATTCAGATTTGTATGTATAAAAGGTCTATCATCTGATATATTCTCAACGTAAGACCTAAATTCAGATTTTAAAATTATGTAAAAGGTTTATCATCTGATGGATTCTGTAGGTAGGACAGTAATTAAAAATTGTTTATTACAGCTTTCTTGGTTTACTTAATAAAATTCAATAGCATTGCATAATATAAAGGTTTTTGCATCAGAACAAAATTGCATTGAAAAATGTCAATATAGTCAGTTAGTCGAAAATCCCAGTTAATTAGTTCTTTTATTTCTTTAAGGAGTTGTTTTGCATCAAGTTAAATTTGATTAGAAATGTTTACAGTGAGTGGGAGGAAAGTGTTTGTTCCTTGCAATAACTAGTAAATCTTTCCACAAATTCTTTTCAAATTTTAGTTGTTGTACAACTCATGATATTATGGAAGTCAAGTTCCTTATTAAACAATTTTATTTGCAGGGTATATAGTCCTTGATATGCATAGAATGTTACAAGTGAAGCATGAAAGCACTAAATTCAAATACAAAAAAAATAATGTTTATGTTAACTTGGTCAGCACTTATCTATTCTTTTTCTATTATTAAAGAGGAAATCTTTCATCAGTTACTTGTAGTTTTTGAAATACCAAAAGTCTGAAAAAAAAAACCTGATATTGGCAAACTCGAATAATTCAGCGGTCTGTATCCACTACTTTCCTCAAGGATAATTGAATTATCGTAGTGATCATAATATAACGACTGGATTATTCAGGTTAGATATTGGCAATAAAATTGAGAATGGAAATGAGGAATGTTTCAAAGAGACAATAACCTGACCATAGAGAAGACAACAACAGAAGGTCACCAACAGGTCTTCAATGCAGTGAGAAATTTCCGCACCGGAGGCGTCCTTCAACTGGCCCCTAAACAAATATATATACTAGTTCAGTGATACTGAACGCCATACTAAACTCCAAATTGTACACAAGAAACTAAAAATAATACAAGACTATCAAAGGTCAGAGGGTCCTCAGACTTAGGACAGGTGCAAAAATATTTGTCATTAATATATTATCATTATCATTCTTATTTTAACATCCAACATGTTGGAATTGATATGAGTTATGATAGTATTATATTCAGAAACCTGTTTTTAATTAAGTGTTTTTATTTGCTATCACAATTGAAACTGCCATGCATATAGAAACAAAAGCTGACTTAAGTAATGGATAGTAAACTTTCTATGTATCTTTTCAATATAAACTCATCTTTAACTCTTTAACTATGAAAAATTAGAGGCTCTAAAGTCTGAGCTTGTGTTGCTTAACTAGGCCATGAGCATTTCAACAACAGACACTCTCTTACATTGTGGACTAGAATAGAATTCATGACAACAATCTTTTTTTTTTAATGTATTATTTTTGCTGTCTTCCTTAGTTTTTGCCCAAAACAGAACAAATGTTTGCCCTAAACAGAACAAAGATTTAAAAAATGTCATTTATTGGTAATCACTCCAATAAAGAGTCTACTATTGATTTTAGTAAAATTTTACTTATTTGTAGATTTTGTGTTGCTTTTTAAAGTGTCTGTCTATCTATTATTTATAGTTTTCAAGATAATAGGTAAAAGTAGAATAAAAATGGTAAAAATAGTCATTAATGAGTCAGAACTACAATAAGGGGACAACTTACCATTTATGCAATTTAACTTATTTTAAGATCTTATCTTGCTAATCATTTTGCAGTTTTAAGAGTATGCCTATCTATAATAGTTTTTGAAAAACGGGTTATAAATTAAAATGGGTAAAAATTGTCTTGAAATTGAGTAATTCTAAAACGGAGTGGACTGAAAATTTCAGCTATGTTTGACCAATTTGTAAATCTATGGGCCACTAGTGAGCTAAAAATTGTAAGGGTATTAAATCAACATTTTCCTGGTGAAAAAAAAACTTCAGGTGAATTTACTTTCATGTTCCACTTGCGCTCTCAACAGTTTGTGATAAAACTAAAGGTCCACTTTGCATGAAAAATAACTATCACTTATATGGTTTAGGATATAGATCAGGTTTGATAAGTGAACAACAGCAAAATGAGATACAGAAAAACTAATAAATTACGTAACTTTTTCATTGCAGTTTCAGTAAAAGCCAAGCAGAGAGAATTTTCTGGTTGAATTATGTCCCTTTGATATGTCAAACAAAATCCAATTAGGATAAAATCACAAACAAATATTTAAAGCTATAAGATTAGTGTTTACAGTGATGTGACATATAATTTCAATTATCATCAATTCTCCTGATTTGTTCTCCTGGTTTTAAATGATTGAAAATATAAAACATCTGAATAAGATAATTCAGTTTAAAAAATCTGAATAAAATGATGCAACATATAAAAGATAACAGTCGAAATATTATATGAATTATAAAAATCTAAATAAAATGAATTCAACATAAAAAATCTTCTCATTATTTGTTTTCTAGTATTTTATTCTTCATCTTAAAAATGGACATACTAAATCTTTGACCAGCAAAAAGTATCAGCAATACAAGATGTTGGTCCACATAGTCTCCATACAACACAAATATTCTTGTTGCATTGTATCAATTTTATGTTGAAATGTCAGCTGAGCAATATTTTTTCCTTTGAGCCTCTTGTTTTTTCCTCGAGTTCTAGTAAAGCAGTAAGCTGATTGAGTAAGACATTTTTTTAATTTTACTTTGCATTTTCAGATTGAGATATCATGGCTCTACTTCCCTGAACATGGGCTGTAACTCTGCTAAATATGTCAAAGTAGTTGAAGATACTAAATCAGACAGAGGTAAGACATGTAAAAATATCTAAGATCAAATGAAGACCAAATTTAAATATAAATCTTGTATTAGTTACCATTACAGAGTAATGTTTCTTGATTTGTGACAGAGTACTGTCTCTTGATTTGTGACAGAGTAACGTCTTGATTTGTGACAGAGTAACGTCTCTTGATTTGTGACAGAGTAACGTCTCTTGATTTGTTACAGAGTTATGTCTCTTGATTTGTGAGAGAGTACTGTCTCTTGATTTGTGACAGAGTAATGTCTCTTGATTTGTGACAGAGTTATGTCTCTTGATTTGTGAGAGAGTAATGTCTCTTTATTTGTGACAGAGTAATGTCTCATGATTTGTGACAGAGTAATGTCTCTTGATTTGTGAGAGAGTAATGTCTCTTGATTTGTGACAGAGTTATGTCTCTTGATTTGTGAGAGAGTAATGTCTCGTGATTTGTGACAGAGTAATGTCTTGTGATTTGTGACAGAGTAATGTCTTTTGAATTGTGGCAGAGTAATGTCTCTTGATTTGTGACAGAGTTATATCTCTTGTTTTGTGACAGAGTTATGTCTCTTGATTTGTGAGAGAGTAATGTCTCTTGATTTGTGACAGAGTTATGTCTCTTGAATTGTGAGAGAGTAATGTCTCTTGATTTGTGACAGAGTTATGTCTCTTGATTTGTGAGAGAGTAATGTCTCGTGATTTGTGACAGAGTAATGTCTTGTGATTTGTGACAGAGTAATGTCTTTTGAATTGTGGCAGAGTAACGTCTCTTGATTTGTGACAGAGTTATATCTCTTGATTTGTGACAGAGTTATGTCTCTTGATTTGTGAGAGAGTAATGTCTCTTGATTTGTGACAGAGTTATGTCTCTTGAATTGTGAGAGAGTAATGTCTCTTGATTTGTGACAGAGAAATGTCTCCTGATTTGTGACAGAGTAATGTCTTTTGATTTGTGACAGAGTAACGTCTCTTGATTTGTGACATAGTAATGTCTCTTGATTTGTGACAGGGTAACGTCTCTTGATTTGTGACAGAGTAACGTCTCTTGATTTGTGACTGAGTAATGTCTCGTGATTTGTGACAGAGTAATATCTTGTGATTTGTGACAGAATAATGTCTCTTGAATTGTGACATAGTAATGTCTCTTGATTTGTGACAGAGTTATGTCTCTTGATTTGTGACAGAGTTATGTCTCTTGAATTGTGCGAGAGAAATGTCTCTTGATTTGTGACAGAGAAATGTCTCCTGATTTGTGACAGAGTAAGGTCTTTTGAATTGTGGCAGAGTAATGTCTCTTGATTTGTGACAGAGTAAGTCTCTTGATTTGTGACAGAGTTATATATCTCTTGATTTGTGACTGAATAATGTCTCATGATTTGTGACAGAGTAATATCTCGTGATTTGTGACAGAATAATGTCTCTTGAATTGTGACATAGTAATGTCTCTTGATTAGTGACAGAGTTATGTCTCTTGATTTGTGACAGAGTAATGTCTCTTGATTTGTGACAGAGTTATGTCTCTTGAATTGTGAGAGAGTAATGTCTCTTGATTTGTGACAGAGAAATGTCTCCTGATTTGTGACAGAATAATGTCTCTTGAATTGTTACAGAATAATGTCTCCTGATTTGTGACATAGTAATGTCTCTTGATTTGTGAGAGAGTAATGTCTCTTGATTTGTGACAGAGTAACATCTCTTGATTTGTTACAGAGTAATGTCAATTGAATTGTTACAAAGTAATGTCCCTTGATTTGATCTTGAAATGTTCTGTTCAGCAATTGGTCTGTCTATCATACTTTTGTTGTCACCATGATAGCACCTACAATTTTGTCAGATCTTCCTTAAATTTCAATAAAGGTTTCAACTCACCCAAAATCTTTTATTTTGGAAACTCAGAAAAATCTACAACCTTATTTTCAGGAAGGGGACTAAAAATATAGATATCTTTATATTAATTCTTATTGTCATGATAGTGTCTTCATTTCTTCTCAGTTCCACTGGAAAGTGTAAAAGTTTCCACTCATCAAAATATCATATTAGATCCATAATAAAGAAAATCTTTAGTGAGGGGTCATTATTTCAATAGGGTAATTTTCCATATGTTAATTATGAGGGACATGGCTGCATGGAGTATGTTGGCTTGCTCAATAAAACTTCTCTCATTGCTAATTACCATAAACTGCAATTCAAATTAGTTCATGTCAGTATAACATTGTAGACAGTATAGATCTTTAGAAATAAAACAGTTTCTAAATGATTAGTTTACTTTTAAGTTCCCTTCTAGTTTATTCAGTAGAAACTCCTTCATCTCAGGTTACACAAAGCTGACGATTCTTGTCCCTCTAAAACACTTTTTGCATTACAATACGTGCAATTATTCCTGGTTTTCTGTCAAGTAGACTGTTCCGGTATCATCCATTGTCTGTGTATATTCCTGGTTTTCTGTCAAGTAGACTGTTCTGGTATCATCCATTGTCTGTGTCTAGCTGGGCTTTATACTTATGATATTATGTCATTGAATAACTGTTTCCTGTTTAAATTTAAGAGCTATTTGTAGAAAAAAAATGTTTATCATTATAATCAATATTGTTTGTCTTTAAAAGTTTACTATCTTGGTAGTTGATAGAAATACAGAGATAGGTAACGTATGATAGCACTATCTTGGTGATTTTATACAAGAGTTGAATCAGTATCATATATCACCTGACCACCATATTTTAATTATTTTAGTTACATTTATGTTTGACAGATGTTACTAGGCACTTTTTTTGTTTATTGACATTTATTTTTGAGATGTTATACAGAAGAACAAATATATCATTCTTCATTGTTTGATTGCTGTCTGTTAGAGTTTGTTTGTTGTGATGTAGTTGCCACACTATACACACCTGTACAGTTTTATGCCTGATTGTTGCCTGAACTTTGGTCATTGATAAATTTACTTCAAGAAAAAAAAATCTTCCAAGTAGATGAAAATACATTTATCTACTCACAAAACTGCATGTGATGTTGTATTTATTCAATTTCAATTATATATTTTCACTCTGTTCAATATATTTTAACACTGATTCAAACATTAAAAGTGGATTTTTTAAAGGTTTACAATACATTATCTATGTCTTGGGAACATAATTTTCATTTATATATAGATATGGGAAGATGTGGTATGAGTGCCAATGAGACAACTCTCCATCCAAATAACAATTTATTAAAGTAAACCATTATAGGTCAATGTACGGCCTTCAACACGGAGCTTTGCTCACAAAGAACAACAAGCTATAAAGGACCCCAAAATAAATAGTTTAAAAGACCATTCAAACGGTCTAATCTATTATAAAAAAAAAAAAAAAAAGTTTTATCCATTATTGTTCGAAAATGTTTCAAAAGATTGTTTACTTTTCATGTAACACATTTATCTTATTTTCTATTTTTGCAGTGATCAGGTCAGCATTATTGATACAGAAATGGTATCGTCGTTATATGGCCAGGTTAGAGGCCAGAAGGAGATGTACCTGGGAAATATTTCAATCTATAGAGTATGCTGGGGAACAGGACCAGTTAAAAGTAAGACATTTTTATACAATTACCGGTACAATTGTATGTGTTTAGTAAAAACCAATCATTCATCTTTTGTGGGTGGCATGACATGGGTATTTTTTGGAAGGGGTTTTAAAAAGTTTTTTTATACTTAAATCAAGGGCAAACTATTTTGTTTTCAATAAAATACAGAAGAAGAAATTTCTTTTGAAGTTCAATGTTGAATTTATTGATGTTTTCCTTGTCTGAATCAAGACTATTTTGTTTTCAATTCTATTCTATACCAATATTTTTCTTTAATTAAGAAATTTAGAATCAAACAAATTATTTAAAAAAAAATCAACATGCCCTTCATATTTAAGGTGAGTGGGTAGTGCCTTAGCTTTTTGCCTATTGAATTCACACCTCACAACTCTTTTTATTCATATTAATGAGAACACTTTTTGACGGCAATTCCTTAGCAATTTTTTGCATAATAAACCCCACATTTTATGTCTAGCCAATAGTAAATCACAATCATGATTTTTTTCTTTAAAATTATGCCATTTTTTTCAAATATAGATAACTGGTTGTTGTTTTTCAAATGGTCCTTACAGCTAATTTCCTAATGCTTGTAGAGTAAAACTTTTGTAGGCTTGCTTGCTCTGTTTGTATAAATCTAAATTCAAGCTTTGTAATTAACATCCTCCAACAATATATAGAGGCATATTTCAACCTGTATATAGTATAAATGTATTTAAATTTGATTGGACATTATTCTAATTACAATTGTACTATATACAAACAAAGCAAGCAAGCTAACTAAAGTCTTGCTTTACATGCAGTAGGAAATTAGCTGTAATATGCATGAACTATTTATTATAGATATGGATCAAGGTAACAATTATTGAGTCATGTATCTGATTGACATAATTTGTAAAGTGTTATTTTCATTCAGCAGAATAACTGTACATCATGTTGATTTGTAGCTATACAACTTCTTTAATGATATGCTCCAACAAATGGAACCAGACAAATGTGGTCAGCCAAAAATACTCAGAGCTTTATCTGTGTCAAAAAGACCTGTCAGTATGGGTAAGTTCTAAAATACTCAGAGCTTTATCTGTGTCAAAGAGACCTGTCAGTATGGGTAGGTGCTTTATCTGTGTCAGTCAGTACAGGTAAGTGCTTTATCTGTGTCGGTCAGTATGGGTAAATGCTTTATCTGTGTCGGTCAGTATTGGTAAGTTCTAAAACACTCAGAGCTTTATCTGTGTGAAAAAAGACCTGTCAGTATTGGTAAGTTCTAAAACACTGAGAGCTTTATCTATGTCAAAAAGACCTGTCAGTATAATTTAAAATCCTTGAATTTTATTATCTGTAAATCAGTACAATAAATACAATACATTTTGACTGGTTTGAATTGTTTCACAAAAGCAATTTTGGGCCTTTTAATGCACTCTTTGTGGTGAGACCTATAGTTTCTTACTTCTATGTCATTTGGTTTCTGAGAGTTGTCTCATTTGTAATCGTACTACATCTTCTTTAACTTTTAACTTAACTTTCAAGTGTTTGTTTTGTAACCAAATAAAAAACTGTGTGAAGGTGATAACTAAAGACTGATCTTTGTTGAGGATTCTGACGAAAAGCTAATTACTGAAAAATGACTTGTATTGTCCTAGCCGTTTAAAGCAATTATTTTCTTAATGTAGTTTTGTGCAAAAGCCATTAACTATAGTTTTCTCATCTCTTGTTGTAACACATAATATCCATTAAGGTGCATGATGTCCTTTTAGGGTTTGTAATTTGTTTTTTCCACAAAGATAAGCTGTCAGTGATGTTCATTTTATTAATAAATTTCTAGAAGTAAATAATTAGCAAGCAGAATAAGCAATTATCAAGAGGCCTCTTTAAGGACATTTTTTTTTAAAGCAAAAAAAAATGAATAATATATTTAATAATAAGATGACAACATTATATTTCAAGAGGTTTTTTTGGCAGCAGTTGAATTGGTCAGGTGAAAGTCAGTTGAAATTAATTTATTAAACCTGAGTCATGATGTTTCAATTAAGTTTATTTTATTTGGAACTCAACAAGGACATTATTTCAAACTCTTTTGCAACACCCTATATAAAACTTGCCACTTACAGATATATTGGTTGATAGATACACAATCTTTGCTGTAACTTATTTGTTATTTACCCTCAGTAATGATAAACCGATATTGTGTTCTGATTTCCCTCTGGTCACATATGGACTCCTATTTGATTATTTGTCCAGACAGACTACAAGGTCTTTAATTGAAAACCAAATGACCACATGACTTTGAATGACATCTACAATATTACCAAGTTAATAAACTTTTCCTTACTTCAATAAATAGCTGTTACTAGGAAAGAGTAATCTTATTGTCAGAAATTGTTAGAGCACTTTTCACCCAGACACTTGTGATTTAATCAAAGCAAAATTATTCAAGAAAGTTTTGTCAATATCACATTCTTTAGAAATGTTGTTGTAAAGATGATAATTCTGCATTTTTAGTTAAAGATGTATATGACAAACATTCAAACACCAGAAGTTGTGTCTTGATTTAATAGTACAATATGATTCAATGCTTTTTAGAAGAGCCATAATTTCTGAATAAAAGGTCCTTTTCATGCTTGGTCTGTCATTTATATGTTTTTACATCCAAGTTGTCAGCGAATTATATACTAAATGGTTGTTGAAATATACGGCTACTAGCAGTACCATTGTAATGTAAATTTATTTGTGTCAAATTTCATTCCTGATAATTGTTATTGACATCTCCAGTGCATTACCTGAAGACTTAAAAAATTCTGAAACAATTCTCCTTTCTTTCTTCCATTATACTGCTTTAATATTCAGCATGTGAAATATTCTGACACAGATCCTTTCAGATTTTGGCTATATTTAATTCCATGTTGAAATGGTGAAATCTTGTATAGAAACAAATACTGGGGATTCATTATTTTTCGTGAGCATCAATTTTTATACGACCGCAAAAATTGAAAATTTTTTGATCGTATGTTGGTATCACGTTGGCGTCGTTGTCCAAATACTTTTAGTTTTCGCACTCTAACTTTAGTAAAGGTAAATAGAAATCTATGAAATTTTAACACAAGGTTTATGACCACAAAAGGAAGGTTGGGATTGATTTTGGCAGTTTTGGTCCCAACATTTTAGGAATTAGGGCCCAAAAAGGGCCCAAATACGCATTATTCTTGGTTTTCGCACTATAACTTTAGTTTAAGTCAATAGAAATCTGGGATTGATTTTGGGAGTTTTGGTCCCAATAGTTTAGGAATTGGGGCCAAAAAAGGGCCCAAATACGCATTATTTTTGGTTTTCCCACAATAACTTTAGTATAAGTAAATAGAAATCAATGACATTTAAACACAAGGTTTATGACCACAAAAGGAAGGTTGGGATTGATTTTGGGAGTTGAGGTCCCAACAGTTTAGGAATTAGGGGCCAAAAAGGGGTCCAAATAAGCATTATTCTTGGTTTTCGCACCATAACTTTAGTATAAGTAAATAGAAATCTATGAAATTTAAACACAAGGTTGATGACCATAAAAGGAAGGTTGGGTTTGATTTTGGGAGTTTTGGTCCCAATAGTTTAGGAATAAGGGGCCCAAAGGGTCCAAAATTGAACTTAGTTAGATTTCATCATTGGGGTTCTTTGATATGCTGAATCTAAAAATGTACTTAGATTTTTTATTATTGGCCCAGTTTTCAAGTTGGTCCAAATCGGGGTCCAAAATTAAACTTTGTTTGATTTCATCAAAAATTGAATAATTGGGGTTCTTTGATATGCCAAATCTAACTGTGTATGTAGATTCTTAATTTTTGGTCCTGTTTTCAAATTGGTCTACATTAAAGTCCAAAGGGTCCAAAATCAAACTAAGTTTGATTTTAACAAAAATTGAATTCTTGGGCTTTTTTGATATGTTAAATCGAAACATGTACTTAGATTTTTGATTATGGGCCCAGTTTTCAAGTTGGTTCAAATCAGGATCCAAAATTATTATATTAAGTATTGTGCAATAGCAAGAAATTTTCAATTGCACAGTATTCAGCAATAGCAAGAAATTTTCAATTGCACAGTATTGCGCAATAGCAAGAAATCTTCAATTGCACAGTATTGTGCAATAGCAAATATTTTCAATTGCACAGTATTGTACAATAGCAAGAAATATCTAATTGCACAATATTGTGCAATAGCAAGAAATTTTCAATTGAAGTTATCTTTCTTTGTTCAGAATAGTGGTTTAATCAACTTAAATCATTGTTTTATACCATATACAATGTATATTCACTTTTACTATTAACTGATAAATTAAAACAATCTTTACCATTCAGTGATAACAAGCACTTTATTTTACATTTTGATATTTTATGATGTATTTAAATGAGTAGTTATTGATGCAAACTCCATTAGAATTTTTAATTGAGATCAGTTTTGGAAAAAGGGAAAGGGGGATGTGAAAAAAAAAATTGGGGGGGGGGGGGAGGGTAAATTTTTCTCATTTCAGATTTTATAAATAAAAAGAAATTTTCTTCAAACATTTTTTTGAGAGGATCAATATTCAACAGCATAGTGAATTGCTCAAAGGCAAAAAAAATATTTTAAGTTCATTAGACCACATTAATTCTGTGTCAAAAACCTATGCTGTGTCAACTATTTAATCACAATCTAAATTTAGAGCTGAATCCAGCTTGAATGTTGTGTCCATACTTGCCCCAACCATTCAGGGTTCAACCTCTGCGGTCGTATAAAGCTGAGCTCTGCGGAGCATCTGGTTGTGGATTACTAAAAGCTAGCATGTTCATGGATATTTAATTTCATGGTTATGATGAAGTCTACATATAAGCCCATAGAAAATTTATCATTCGTTGAACATTTAATTTCATGGTTCAGCTGTAACCTTGAAATCCACAAAAATTGGTATCCAACGAAAATTAATGAATCCACAGTATTTAGATCTAGTGCTTAAAGAATATATATTCATGTCATAGAAAAACAAAGAATCAGCTTCTGGATACTATGTCCATCATTGTACTATTTTTAGAAATAATGAGACTATAATGACTTTTTCCTAGTTTTAGTTACAACTATAAATCATTATAACTATCTTTAAATAGCTTTACCAGTTTGTATATTTTATTTTTGTATCCTAGAATGTGCACTTCATGTTTTGAAATAATTGGTTTCTAGTTAACATGGTTAAGAAAACTTGTTTTGCCATTCAAAATGAAACCAAACAAAAGCAAAATGAAGCCAAAAAACTACAAAAAAAAACTAACTTTGAGACCTTAATGAAAGTATAAAAAAAAAGAAGGGCATTATTAGAACTCAAGTAACAAAAATAAATCTTTTCAAAATTGGGATAATTTTATTGATTTGTATAGTAATAGATATGATAAACAAATAAATGAATCTCTCAGTCTCTGTTTTTGAGTGCATGGCCACAGAAGTTAATTTATTACTAAAACTACTTTTCACTTTAAATTCTGTTTTTCTAACTTTGTAAAAAAATCAACAATCTGTTGGAATCGTTGGATCCTGCTAATATACCTAAAGACAGGAAATTCCAATATAATAATTTTAGTTCAAATAAAAGTCAGCCATTACACAAATAGTCACTTGACATTTCATGATAGAAATCATTAAAAGACACAAACTATCTATTTACTCAAAACATTTTCCATTACCAAAATGATATTGAATGTGCTGTCATGTAGTTTGAGACTTGATGTGTTTCAATGTGCTATCATGTAAATGTATTGTTAAGTGTAATGGACAGAGATATAGGATACATGTATCTCAACTGATAATGTTTACCTGTGTTGCCAAAGGCGAAAACAGGTCTCTAGTAACAAATCAACTATGTTCGTCAGAAAGACTTAGAGTGGAAAACTTTCGTCCTGACTTCTATGAAAGAGAAGGATTTTATATTTGGTCTGTATCTTCTAATGTTGAGTTTTAATGGGTAAAGCAACTTTTACACCTACAGTTGCATATATTTTAAAATTTTACAAGATCCACTGTTGAAGGAAATCTTTTGTCCAATTTTTATGCCCCACCTACGATAGTAGAGGGGCATTATGTTTTCTGGTCTGTACGTCTGTTTATTAGTCTGTTCCTCTGTCCGTCTGTTCATCCGTCCGTTCGTCCCACTTCAGGTTAAAGTTTTTGGTCAAGGTAGTTTTTGATGAAGTTGAAGTCCAATCAATTTGAAACTTAGTACACCTATTCCCTATGATATGATCTTCCTAAATTTAATGCCAAGTTAGAGTTTTGACCCCGATTTCACGGTCTATTGAACACAGAAAAAATGATAGTGCAAATTTCAGGTTAAAGTTCTTGGTTAAAGTTTTTGATGAAGTTGAAGTCCAATAAACTTGAAACTTATTATACAAGTTCCCTATGATATGATCTTTCTAATTTTAATGCCAAATTAGAGTTTTTGCCCCAATTTCACGGTCCACTTAACGTAGAAAATGATAGTGCGAGTGGGGCATCCGTGTACTATGGACACATTCTTGTTCTTAGCTTTTAACGAGGAAATTATTTTATATTGGGTTTTCAGCTTGATAATGTTAAGTTGTAGCGAGTAAGCAATTTTTACCTCTGCTGTGCAGCCCACCTGTCTAACTTTGTCAGTAGTTTGAAA
This sequence comes from Mytilus galloprovincialis, assembly GCF_965363235.1. Lineage (NCBI taxonomy): Eukaryota > Metazoa > Mollusca > Bivalvia > Mytilida > Mytilidae > Mytilus > Mytilus galloprovincialis. Next base: position 71,091,323 of record NC_134845.1, on the reverse strand, counting down.
TAAATTTCCTCAAAGACAAGTTGTAAAAGGAAAATTGTCGTCAAAAGTTTTCTTGACTTCTATCGAAAGAATAATTTTAGATTTGATGTGCAGCTTCATAATGTTGAAAGTTGAGTTGTAGTGAGTAAGCAAGTTAACATCTGCCATGCAACCACTTCCTTCCTGCATGTTTGCCAATAGTTTGGCAAAATTCATTGTACAAGGAAAAGTTTTCTTTGCTTCAATGAATGGGAATGATCAGTTCATAATGCTTCAGTATTGGAACAAATATTTTCTACCATTTATTTGTTATGAACATCTACTGTTATATTTATTCTAATGGAAATAATATTCCAGAATATTGTTTCTATTTGGAACTTACATTATGAAGGAACTTCTATTCTGTGACACTGATTTTGATGTAATGGTAGCCAAAAAAAGACATAATTGATGATGATTGACAGTGACAAAGCAATATAAGCATCATGGTTATTAAAATTTGCTGACTGTTGATCTGTGGCAAACAAGTTGACTGTTGATCTGTGGCAAACAAGTTGACTGTTGATCTGTGGCAAACAAGTTGACTGTAGTGTAACCACAAAAAAATTAAAAACAACACAAAATAGGTAGTTGAGTCAGTTGACTTTCAATAAACTTGACTCTGCCACATAATAATGTGCCTGTACCAAATCAGACACTTCTTCTAAAGTTATATCATATAGTTTTTTTTATCCTGTAGATAATTTGTTAATGATAGAAGATCTCCAGTAGTCACTTGTAAATTTATTAAAACAGCTTTCAATTGTATATTTTAAAATTGATATCAAATTTTATATATAGGATTTGGCAGAGGCGTATTAAGAGTGGGGTCCAGGGAGCCTGTTGAAGTCCCCTCCTTTTCTGGTGGATATGTTTTATTGGCTCAAATATAAAGTTGTGTTGCAAAAGGACACATTTTCGGTGCAAACAGCATTTTTCAAAATATTTACTGCAACTGCATTATGAAAATCCAATTTGGGAATGTCATAATACACCTTAAGCAAATGTGTTTATTCTCCAATGATTTGAAATAAAACAACTTAATTGAATTCTATAATGCCATTGATTATATCCTCAAGGTCAAATTTTAGAAAAGGTTGGTCTTCAATCAAATTATGGTATTTGAAAATCAATCTTTGATCCTAATGATATTAATGAAAATCTCTTGGTATTGATGCCTTCAAGGACATTTAATTAGTAAATGATTATCATCTTTTATCAGTTACCCCTTTGAAATTATCACTTCATCCTAGACTGTTAATTAATTATAGTGTATAACCTAGAATTATCACTTCATCCTAGACTGTTAATTAATTATAGTGGAAATATAAATCAGAATTATCACCTTAATGTTTGTCAGTGTCATATAACAAATGTCAACACATCTTTATAATAACCAATTTTCATTTATGTTGCCTCTTCAAGTATGTATTGAAAAGCATTTTTAGATGTTGAAACTAAAAACGCAGCAAGTTGGAGTTTCCTATTCGAAGTCTTTGCTATACTTGAGTAAAAGAACATGTGAACTGTATGACATGTATGAGGCAACAACCCAACAGCACAAGATTTAGTTTTATGCACTTTTGTGAAGTTTAGGCATGATCAAGAATTGGCATCATTAAGAAAAAAAAATGGTAGTTTTCAATTTTTGTATACAACACTTATAAACTGGCTTAGATTTGGCAGTCAACATCAAACTTTACACTGACTTTGAGCAGCAATTGTAGGTGAGACACTTGTGTCCGCAGAACCTTTTTTCCAATTGTTTAATGTATATTTGGCTTTTTCATAATACACCTCTGAAAACAACCATACTAAAAAAAGTAACATTTTATATTTTATGATTACAGATTCCCTTACTTTGGAAGCAGAAGATGCCAACATCTACCGTCTGTCAAATCCAGATGCTATAACTGTTGATCCAATGTATTCTGGTCCCCACATTACATTTCCTATGACATACTCTCAGCTACAGAGCTTGATCCAAGCAATCAAATCTAAACAGGTATACAGTGAAATAATTGTTTGAAATCAGATTGGCATATTAGAGTTCTGAAGCCATTTGTAAAGGTGAAGGACACAAAAATGAATTATAAGTTAACTACCGGTAGATGATTAATGATTGCTTAATAAATTTTGACACAAGAAATTGTGTTATCATAGTACGAGTTAAAAAGGTAAAAATGATGAGTATAGGACCTCCTTGATAGAATAGAAATAAGAAGATTTGATATATGATTGTCAATGAGACAACTATCCCCCAGAAACCTAATGATGTAGAAGTTAATAACTTTAGGTCACCATACGCCCTTTAAAAATGAGCAAAGCTCATAATGGAAGATTTAAAAGGCCCAGAAAATACAAATGTAAACCAACATAAGAAGATTTGATATATGATTGCCTATAAGACAACTATCCCCCAGAGACCAAATGACGAAGAAGTTAACAACTAAGAGTAACCATTGGCTTTCAACAATGAGCAAACCCCATATCGCAATGTATGCTATAAAAGGCCAAAAATCGACAAAACAAACCAATTAAAATGACAAAACTAACTGGTATGATGTATATACAAAACAGAAAACCAGAAACAAACAGGATATGCATCAACAAACCACAACAACTGACTTGTGAGAGGCCCATACAGACTGTGGCAGGGTTAAACATATATGTTTGCTGGTTCAGTGGTTGTTGAAATGTGAAAATAGAAAATGTTCTAACCTAATCATGTCACAGCTTTGTTTTTAATAAAGATTTGTCAAAAAGAAATAAGATGTACTAGCTTTAAACTGTGGTATTCTTACTTAGATTTGTTTGTCAAATAGAAGACATTCTTGCCGTTTGTAAAAGAACCCTTGCTATTACTGTGGTCCTACTGCAATACAAAAAAGAATACAATGTATGAAATCATGCAACTAAATCACTACATGCATTCCATGAAGTGAAAAGCAAAGGAGCTGCACTTTTTATTGCTGTATTTTATCTGAAATTTGCCTTCATTATTTGAATTTGACCCTAATGTTTTGGATTACAGAGGTCCTGATATATGTTCTGAAATTATGATGTAGAATTATTGTGATCCTGAATTGTTTTAGGAGGTCCTCAAGGAGTTATGGATATTCTGCATTTGATGAAAGATGAGAAAATCCAGGAATTGAAGCTATAAAGTACACAAATATAAAAGTACCCATTCTTTCATGTATTTGTCATGCATCCTAAAATTATTTGTCATTTTTTCAATATATTTTTTTTGCAGGTTACTACTTATAGTTCTATTTCCTTTTTCAGAGATTACATGTGAAATATCTGCTAGAGTTACTATTAGAAACTCGGGAGGAGTTAAAGAAACTTGGAAATATAAATCAAGCTACAACTTCAATCTCACATAAAATAACTGTGTGTGGAGATTTACATGGCAAACTTAATGATCTCTTTATGATATTCCATAAGGTAAAGAATTTGAGTTCTTGATAATTGTCTTTGTGATCTTTACTAAACATTTCAGATAAAATGTCATTAAAATTTCAAAATATAGAATAGTTAGCGAGAACTTGGTATTGCCTATGAATTAAACCTATTAATGGAAAAAAAAAGCTATGGTATATATATAATTGAGTGCTTTTATTACTGTTATTTATCTCTAAGTCATAATTAAGGAATAATTTACATCTTCCTTGAAGAATTTGTGGATTGAGAAAACAACTATGTAGACAATAATTTTAGTTTTATTTGTTACAGAATGGTCTTCCTTCAGTGGACAATCCTTACATCTTCAATGGAGATTTTGTAGACAGGGGAAGCAACTCTGTAGAAATAGTTATTATTTTATTTGCCAGTTTTCTATTGTATCCAAATGAGATGTATATTAATAGAGGAAACCATGAAGATCATATTATGAACATCAGGTATGAAATTATCATCAGGAATTTCCAAACTTATCACCTAACAAAATAATCTATCAAGCCATAATTTTTATGCCTCATTTATGGGCGTTATGTTTTCTGGTCTGTGTGTCCGTTCGTTTTTTTCGTCCGTCCGTTTGTTCATCTGTCTGTCCCGCTTCAGGTTAAAGTTTTTGGTCAAGGTTGTTTTTGATGAAGTTGAAGTCCAATCAACTTGAAACTTAGTACACATGTTCCCTATGATATGATCTTTTAAATTTTAATGCCAAAGTAGAGATTTTCTCCCATTTTCACAGTCCACTGAACATAGAAAATGATAGTGCAGATGGGGCATCCGTGTACTTTTGACACATTCTTGTTTCAATATAGTGTGAAAAAAATTAGTTTATTGAAGGGAGATAATAACTAATATGCTAAAATTTAATTTTTGAGGGAGATAAGGACCTCAACAATTCTATAATTGGATATCCTTCAATATAAATGAAGGTCCAAAACCATTTTAGGACCTACTCTAGTCGATTTTCAACGATCTGGAATCAGTTTCACAAAAAATCTTAAAAATAAAATTGATCATAATTATACGGACTTGTGTCAATGACTTGCAATCAATTCTAGTCTTAAGTTTTTTTTTTTATTTAAACAAAAATGAGAATTGCATTCTGATATTTGATACCTATATTGTATTCAGATTTTTCTGAAATTGCAATAATTAATATCGTGTTTTTGTAAAAATCGTAATAATAAATGCACACAATATTTACAGTAGTTTGATAATGAAGCTGTTTGCAGAAGGTTTCAATGTAAAACAGGTGATAATTGGATTGATTGAAAGATATTAAACTGAATCAGAATCTAATGCAGTTCGGAAAATTGATTCTAAAGCTTACATCAAAATATGGTGAAATTCTTGACAATGGAGGTTCTTCCAATGCTATAACTGTAAATCCATTTTTGTAAACAATAAAATTACCCATAATACTTGAGACGCTGAATCAGCTAATTAGGATGTGACTATAAAAAAATTAAGTTTTTGATATATTGTAGGTATGGTTTTGTGAAAGAGATCAACAGAAAATATACAGTATGTATAATTAAGATCATACTTGCATTAAACTGAATCTGAAACAAATGATGTTAACTATTTAAATCATATGTAATTAGGGTTTTGACCGAAATTTCACAGTTTGATGAATTTAGAAATATTGTGCAAATTTTATGGGAAATGGTGTCCTTTGGACACAGATTCCTTTTTTAAATATACTATGCTTAAAGTTCTGGTTTAATTTTTATTGAACAAAAAATAGAGAATGCTATAAAGGTATCTACCGTTTGACAATCTTGTTCTTCTCTGCTATTTTTTTTATTAAATTTTTTGCTCTTCTTTTGGCATCAATTGTGTTGCTCAGCATAACTGGTTTTAATAGACAACTTTGGACTTTCTGCACTTTCCAAAACATTTCCTTCTTCACAATGCTTATCTTATTATGTTGCAGTAAGACCTGATTGTTCACTTCATTACAATGACCCAGGGTCAACTGGAGTAATTCTGAAAAAAAAAACAACATGATTAGTGTATAGAAGAGGGATGAAAGATACCAAAGGGACAGTCAAACTCATAAATCTAAAACAAACTGACAATGCCATGGCTAAAAATGAAAAAGACAAACAAACAACAGCACACATGACACAACATAGAAAACTAAAGAATAAACAACACGAACAGAATAGAATAAGTTTAAGAAATATAAAAGAAAAATTTAATTCTCTAGTGAAAGCAAAAAAAGACTTTTATAATTAATCTAAACTTCACCTGATGTACTATAAAAGTACATTTCCAACATTGATCTGTTACAGGCACACGCTACTATGGTGTTAAGGCTCTTTGAAGATGTGTTCAGTTGGTTACCAATAGCTACATTAATTGACAGGAAGTTGTTGGTGGTGCATGGTGGGATATCCGATACAACAAGTCTTAGTGATATTGCAAAGATTGATAGACATAAGGTAAGAACAAAAGTATGAAGCATTTAACAATGCATAGCAAAGTGAACTAATCAAATAATTTAAGAAAGGGAAATTACTATTTTTGCCTTTAACCTTCGACTTAAACTGCAGCATCATTTCTAGTGTTTTTAGTCCAGTTGATTCATTTTTTCAGTGTGCTGCATCTTAGTTTCATAATTTATTACTGATAATTTTTTTTTTATTAAGTAAAACTAATACCAAGTTCAATGAAGGTCATAAAAAGATCTTGACAAGGTTTTTATCTATGACTGAAAATAGAAGGGGTCTTTCTCTGTGAACACATTTAAAAGATAAGAATTAAGTATTGAATATATGAATTGAAAGGATCTACTTCAAGTTTGCCTTATCAGTGCCTGTATCACTTCGATTAACAGCAACTTTTGAGCTCAACTTAAAAAATCTGTGAAATTTAAAATGTATGGGCGTCATGCCAATTGCTTAGCATCACATGTTGCACCTGATAAATGTGTAATTGTTCTTTACAAGATTTTAATGGTTTCAGTTCCTGTCAATACTACATCCACCTAGAGAAGATGGAGACATAACCAAGTTAACAGAAAATGAAATCATGGAATGGAAAACGGTATTTTATAAGTATATCTGAAATAGAATTACAAAAATAAAGAAACAGATGAAATTGCAAACCAACAAAAAAATAAAATCTATATTTAAATTTAAATACTTTATTGCATAAATCACATATGAAAAATATGACATTGTGTAATCCAAGTGTATATATAGATCTTCTATTCAAATGAGGAAAAAAAATAATCTGTTAGTTATGTTAACAAGTATTTCAGCTTGACAAAATACATATACTGGGGGGAATAAGCTGCAAAATTAGTCAAAGATTTGTATATTTTTTCAGATGTTAGATATAATGTGGAGTGATCCTCGTACACAGGTGGGCTGTACACCTAACTCATTTAGAGGAGGAGGGGTTTACTTTGGATGTAATGTGACCGAGGCATTCCTATCCAAACATCAGTTACAAGGTATTATCAGGTCACATGAATGTAAAGCTGATGGATACGAGTTTTGTCATAATCATAAGGTAATCATAAGTGTTTTTGTTGGTTTTTTTAACCTTAACAATGTGGTTCCCATTTTATTGATGGTTAAAATAACCTTTGAGGACCTCCATATCTCTGGTTTTCATAGGTTGGCAGGGTAGCTGTTTTCTTACCATGTATCCTTTTGTAGAAAATAATTCTGCAGTCAGTCCCCTAAGTTTAAGATGCATAGTCAATTTTTACTAAAAATTACAGTAAATCTAGGTGCTTAGAATAATTTTCCAAGTACCACCACACATTCTGCGTTGTATTTTATTTACAGTATATATGAGCTAAATTAGTGTTTGGGAGAGATATTTGTAATGTAACATTTGTGATCTTATTAAGAGGCTGTCCAAGTAAATATCAGGCAAATCCTATGATATGGGTGGCACAACATAATTTTTTTCCCACTGAATTTTTGGTTCCAATGCAATGTTTATACCATACAAATGATAATATGTCAAAGATATTTTTTAATCAACAGTGGATGGCTCAGAAAATGATTTTAAAGTTCACTAACAATGCAACAAAATTTTGTACAAAATAAAGAGTTATCTCTCCTTTTCATTGAATTTTCAGTGCCTTCTATGTATTTTTTTTTTTATATATTTGTTGCAGTTAATAAAAAAACAAAATTTAACTTTGAGAAAGAATGAATTTGTGATATGAAATAAATGAAAAAATTTTGAGAACAAAATATGTCATGTGCCATCCACTGCCTGGTTTTTCCATGGACACCCTCATGATGCATAGCACAGAAAATAATCCGATATTCTGAGAGAGACAAGTTTAATTTACTTTATGATCTGCCTATTATTTAGCCATGTAAACAATAGAAATGTTTAAGATTTAGATGAATTTGTGAAGGAGAATTTAACTGAAATTCATCAATTCACAAAGTGCAACTTGATGTCTTTCTATCTTTAGTTTTGTTCTGACAGTTCCTGCTTTTAACCTTATGTGATCTTTGAATCTTAACACGTATAGTTACCTTTTTGGTCAATTGTGTTGAAGTTTGATTGTTCATTGCAATTTTTTATGATAATTACCTCTTTATTATCTTTAACCGGGCTAAACCTCCACCTATGTTGCAAATTTTTTTTGCAACTTCTTCAAACTTGACAAGAAAAATAACCAGTGCTGCATTAACATACATATAACAATTTAAGGCCACAACAAGTAAAGTGTCAACTTGTTTTCTGGGATTGGGTGAATTAGTAAGAAATTGAAGCATATTTTTTAATTACTTTTTATTTCATTAAGTTCGGGAGTTGCGTTGTGGAAATAATCAAAATATTATTAATAAAAGGAAGGTCTTTGATTATAATTCATATGTTTCATATTACAGATATTAACAGTATTCTCAGCCTCTAATTACTATGAGTATGGAAGTAATCGTGGTGCTTATCTGAAAATTGTGGGTAGAGATCTACAATACAACCTGGTACAGTACTCAACAACTAAGGCTTCAAGGAGAAAAATTACATTTACTCAAAGGTATAGTTATTCTTTAAAAGATTTACAGGATTTACAAACAAGAATGTGTCCATAGTACACTGATGCTCCACTCGCACTGTCATTTTCTATGTTCAGTGGACTGTGAAATTGGGGTCAAAACTTTAATTTGGAATTAGAATTAGAAAGATCATATCATAGGGAACATGTGCACTAAGTTTCAAGTTGATGTAACTTTAACTTCATCAAAAACTACCTTGACCAAAAACTTTAACCTGAACTTTGCTATCATTTTCTATATTCAGTTGACTATGAAATTGGGGTCAAAACTATAATTTGGCATTACAATCATAACATGGGGAACATGTGTACTAAGTTTCAAGTTGATTGGACTTCAACTTCATCAAAAACTTCCTTGACCAAAAACTTTAACATGAAGTGAACTGATGCACGGACGGACAAACAGCACCACACACGCACAGACGGACGGACAGAGGCACAGACCAGAAAACATAATGCCCCTCTACTATCATAGGTGGGGCATAATAAAAATAACTGACTCTGAAACAGACCACACTAACCACCAAAACATGACTCTTTCAATGAAATAATACATGTATCACAACAAAAACCAACAGAATCTGGTGGGGGTTAAACTAGTTTAAAGGGACATTACTCTAAAATTACTTCTTAGTTATTTCAACAAATTTCCTATAGATACTGTAAGCCTCTAAGTATCGCTTTTAATATAATTCTGTTTAATTATTAAAATAAATCACTGATTCAAGAGGTACCGCCCTTAACCCAGAATAACCCCTTTAAGTACCCTGAACCAATCCCCCCCCCTTGTGTAACACTGTAGGATAGTCTACTGCTTATACATAGAGATACATTTCTTCATTTCAGTTGTAAGATTGTATTTTTTCCTTAAAGAAGAGTCAAACTTTTAACAATGCCAAACAATTTTATGTAAACAGTGCTAAGAAATAGTTTGTTGGCCTCTAATAGGACAGTCAAGATTTAAACTTGTATTTTAGCCCTTGATCCTCCCACTAGTAATCTTAGTCAGTAGAATAGCTAAATGTACAGTATAAATAAGTTCACAAAAAGCTGTTAACTCAGTAAATAATGGTATAATAAGCAATGGAAACAAAGGAACATTTAATAATTTACAATGTACTTTAAAAAGGGAAATATTGTTAAATTTTTAAAAGTCAGCTCCTTGGTTAAAGATGAAGATAAGCTTTAATTTATTAAGTTGTGTTTTTTTCAGAGTGAGTAACTTTGAGTCATCAGCCATACAAGATTTGAGAGAGAAAATTTTGGCTTCTAGAACACAGCTTGTTCAGGAGTTTGAAAAATATGACAAGTCCGTTACAGGTTTGATTACTGATTTTATTTCAAAAATTTTATTAAAACATTTCAAAGAGATTTTAAAGGTTTAAGTGCTTGCTGTAAATTATGCTACAAATGACCATTTATAATTTCAAATACACAAAAGTTAAATAGAAGAACAAAAATAAGAAGACATGATATGCAGCATATGCTTGCAAATTTCACAACTATCTCAAAAGCCAAAAATAGTAACAACCACAGGCCACTGCACAACCTCCAACAATGAGCAAAGAAACAGCAAGCCAGAAAAGGATCTAAATGACAAAACACACCTGAACAATAATAAACAAAAAAACAACCATAGCAGACAGCAAACACAGATATGTATTGTACATATTCCTAATTTCCCCCATAACTTTTTTCATTGTATTTTAAAGGAAAAGTAAAAGTAAAAGAATGGTGTGAAGTAATGGAATATGTTATGAGGATGGATTTACCTTGGAGGTCATTGAGGTCAAAACTTGTCAAGGATGATCCGGGTACTGATATAATAGTGCTGTATCATACAATGTTTGATCAATACCATCTTTATCATAGATATACTGGGGTAAATATCATCTTTATCATAGATATACATGTACTAGGGTAAATATCATCTTTATCATAGATATACATGTACTAGGGTAAATATCATCTTTATCATAGATATACTGAGGTTAATATATACTGGGGTAAATATCATCTTTATCATAGATATACTGGGGTAAATATAATCTTTATAGATATACTGGAATAATTATCTTCTGTGTTTTTATGATCCGCCAATATCGGGTTCTATTTTAAATGGAAGTGGACTTTTGTTTTGTTGACCTTCATACTACCAAGTAGCTTTTAAATGAAAAGAAATAAAAACAGTAGCACCACAGCCTCCAAAGAGTGTCTACAACGATAGTAAAATACTCTGATTCAATCAGCAATAAAAGGTTGACTGTCAAACAGCAGTGAGAAATAAAAAGTAACAGTCGTGCACCTGCTGACAACAGTCAAAGTCTCGATTTCAGGTTGTTTTACAAATATTCTCACAACTCATAAATAAATGTACATACACGACTTTTGTACAAGTTCAACAACTTTCATGACCACAGGTTAAGTTTTTCTAAATGTTTCAACTCAAAATGAAATTTCTCCTGACTGTGATTGGTTTTGATTCCGCCATTTTGTTTTTCACGAGTATTTTTCTCTCTACAATTGTTGAAAAAATATTTTTTGACAGCGTCTTTACGCCAGATACTAATACATCAAATGCATTTGGTGTTTATCATCATATTTGTGGATGCACAAATTGGCCAAGAAAAATGTCAAAAACGTGATTTTTTCTGTTTGCACTGTTGCCATCTAAAGATAGAAATTTTATGTATCCTTAAGGATACATTCAGCATCTACACGGGTGTGTGAAAGGATACATTCGGCATGCGCACCAGGGTGTCAAAGTGATACATTTGGCATGAAAGGGTAAAGAAACATTTTGTCTAACCTGTTTATTTGAGTCTTTAATCCATATTTACAACATTCACTCTAGTTGTTACAGAATTACAGGACTTAACATGTTAAAAATAGAACGGCAATTAAGAATTGGAAGTGACTCTAATGTCTTATGTTTCAAAGAGGTTGTGGATGGGTTTATCATGTTCTGTTTGAACTCTGTTTAAAGTAATGATTATTCATATATATTTTGTTTCAGAATGGCCCAACCCTTACAGAGATGTTATACAGAAATAAGGACAACTTAGAAACTATATTTAGAATTTTAGATAGAGACAATTCTGGTTAGTTATCATTTCAAGTTTTCATTGAAACTTGTTATTAAACAAGTTTTCACTCAATTGCCTAAATAATGAACAAAACTTCTTCAAACTCATTATTGAACAAGTTTTAGAAGAAACTACTGTATAATAAACTCATCATAGATACCAGGATAAAAATTTCATATTTACACCAGACGTGCGTTTCGTCTACAAAAGACAAATTAGAGGTGCTTGAATCAAAAAATGTTTGAAGGCCAATATTGTTTTCCTTAAAAAAACACTAATTCACATGATATTTTTATTTGATATTGCAAACTTATTAATTTGTATAAAATTGTCTCCTTATATAAAAATAAGGAGATCTGGTATGTGTAAGTAAAAAATTATAGGCCTCTGTACTGCCTTCAACTATGAGAAAACCCCATATTGATAGTTGGCTATGAATGACCTTGACAAGAAAAAGGGAAACAATTCAATAAAAATCACTTATGGCTTATTCATAAAAAAAACAATTTACAAAAAAGAAATAGGACAGACATGAACCATGTCTTTTTGGGCACAAAACAATATAAAAGAAAAACAATTTAAGGATACAGGCTATTCATCATGTAAAGCAAAAACACAAAAAAGCAAAGGAACCTTGCTTTTATTGCTGTTTATCATCTTAACGTTACAGTGAGGCCTTGAACATGGTTAAAAAAAACTCTCACCTCACTGCAAGTTTGAGACAGCTCCTAGCATTGGTTTGAGCTGAATATTTTGATGTAATACCACCAAATCAGGCCTGGTCTAAAATAACATCCTGGAAAGTAGGACATACAGTACATTTTACATATTATGACAAAGTGCTTGTATTAATGGTTGAAAATTTAAATGATAGACAAAAGTACTGTATGATGATGCAGGAACTTTCTATACTGACAGGACTGGTCACTTATAACAATGTCTATACAAATCATCAAACTGATCTCGGCTGTAGCTGATGTCACATGACTTAATAGCTAATCATTTCACATTTACGAAGTGTTCTTCATAACTATATGTTAATCCTTTTCCTTAAAGTGGAAAGGGATTAATATAAGTTGAAAAACTTGTTTCCCAATCCACTATAAATAAATATGTTTAAACTAACTATATGTTCAGGTTTAACAAAAAATCTTTTTTATGAAATTTTATACATTTTGTCATTGCAAAATGTTAATTGTAAAAGATTTCTCGGATATTTTTAAAAATTGATCTTTGAACTTTGAGGTATTTGTTCGTTGAATTTTCAGTAGCAGCCATCTTGTTTGATATGGAAACTATTTTACACAACTGGGATGTTCTTTAAAACAATACGTCTAAGTTTAATAATTCATCATTTTTTCAAAATCTTAATATATTTTTTGTCATGGTAAATGGCTATTAATCAGACTCTATATTATTAAACAACTAATAATAATTATATAATTACAATGAACTGTGAAATACACAAATAACTACTAGCATCATATATCAGAGATACAAAACTAAGTTTACTGTTGGGTGGTAGCTTTAAACAGGCGGCTAAGTAATCAGTTAAAATCAATAGAGACGAGTCCCGTTAGTATAGAAAGTCCCTGGATGATGTAACTAGAAATGAAAGATGACAATTGACTAATTAAATGAAAATTTTAGGTCTCTTTGAATTTACTTTGAAGATCTTTGAAACATATAAAATATAATTATATTAAAAAAAAAATGAAATAGCATTGAAAAACAAAGCAATAAAATTGCTGACAATCACCGGTTGCTACATGTTTTATTCTGCAGGTCAGATTTCTATGGAAGAATTTGAAGAGACAATCAAGATGTTAATCAAACATCAAGGACTTAAGGTTCCAGAGAGAGACATTCTAGACATTGCACACAGCATTGATATAAATAAAGATGGATCTATTGATTTCAATGAATTTCTGGAAGCTTTTCGTATTGTTGATCATTTTGGTATAAATCGCACAAGAAGACGTATGGATTCTAATGAGTCAGTAGATTTTCATTCAGTAAATGGGAGTATTAGATCAGTCAATGTGTCTCCTACGGACATGACGAGAAAAGTTTCTCGCAAAGTTTCAAGACGAACAAGTTTAAATGAGATTGTGGAAATTTCTGCTAGTAATAAAGACAATCACATATTGAATGACAATTCAGTAAAGGAACTTTCAGAATGTGATTGAAAATTTAGAAGAAAATTTACAGCAATCAGCATACCTAGAATATTAAAAAGAATTAAATGAAAAAAATGGAAAACATCCTTGTAAGGACTCATGATGCATCAGATTGTTTTTACCTTTTCTTGAAGAACTTGTACATCTAATCAGTTTTTAAGTTGTATGATGAGTATAATCTAGTACACACTTTTGTTAAGGAGTTAGTTGAAGCCCACCTTTGGATGTGAAAGTTAATTGCTGTGGTGAAGACCTATTGGTGGCCTTCTGCTGTTTTATTTCTCTTTGACACATTCCCTATATTATTTCACTTTTTTTTATCTTTGCTAGCCAGGGGTTACAATCCACTCACTGTCCTTCTTATCAACTCTTGGCAGATTAAGTAAACCTTGTGATTACAATGCTGCACCTTCTATCGGTAGTAATGTCACTCCCATTTGGACTACGTCATTCTTGACCAATGACAGCACTTGAACTCTCTTCAATGTTGAAGGGTAAAAATGATAAAGTGTGTAGTGTTTACAAATTTTGTGAAGCAGAAACTGAAAACATACTTTGACATTCCAAAATTTGCTCTAGTAGTATACCAAGGAACCCCAACAATTTGATTAAGAACTTTTGACTTTAAATATTGTTATATGTTTTGGGAGTAAAGACTTGTTGCACAATCAGCATGTGTTTATTTACATTTTATACATTTACGCATGGTCATTTAAAAGTGCTTTTTGATTGGATTCAGCTGATGACAACTGTAACCAATGAATGTCCTTACCTTGTGGATCCAAAATTTTATTTTAAATCTGCCAAGGATGAATAGAAGGGGACTGGATGGTTACCATTGGCTAGCAAAGATGCTTTTATAGTTCATTTACATTTTGAAAAAGAGGTTACTTATGATTAAGTTAATATTGATTTAAAGGGTCTGCAAAGTTTGTTCATGCTGTTTCAGTCATTTTTAAAATTGTTAGATTTGACTTAAATGTTCATGATCACTTGTGTCAACAAGAGGTCATAAAAGACACAGTTTCATAGATTTTAAAGTAAATGAATATCTTTACTCTTAAGGAATAAAGCACCTGCTGTAAAAGTTTGGTAATGTTTCATGATCCTTCTGGTCAAGTTGACCTTTGATAAAAAGTGCTTTCAATGTGATATTCTAAAAATTACTTAGATTTTCTATGAACCAAATAAAGAAGGTCCATTCATGACTGAAAGTGAGTCAAAAATTGGTTGATTTTATTAGTCGTTTTTATTAATTTTTATTTTATTTACAACTTTTATGTCTTATTCAAGGCTACAGGACTTTTATGTACAGGTGTTTACAATAGAATATGTATCTTCATCCATCATGTTATTAAATTCAATGTCTCCTTTACAGATATATATTTAGGAACAAATATTTTACAGTAATTTAAAGCAAGTTATGTCCCATGGTTGGAAAACATACTGGTTCATTGCAATACAGAGCAGTGACTTAAAGGCAATAAGATATTATGTACTTCAATAGAAAAACAATTTTTCAGCTTTAAAATGGAGTTCAGTTGAAAAGGTTGGGGTCTGTGTTTGTATAAATTGTATAATACATGTATAAAGGAGACAGATATTCAGTTTCTCATTATAAATATATAATACTTAAATGAATTATTTTTCTAAAACAAAAATCATATTTAAGTTTGAGCATAATATTGGAAATTTAAGCATATGATAACTACCTTCTTTGATTATATTCATTACACCTGATCAACACTCTTCTCAATAAAACATAGAGTGGGGCGCTCATATTCGCCTTGGACACAATTTCGCCATTTTATGATTTTGAGGTGTAAAAGAATCGTAAAAACTTAAAAGCAGAGGCAGATTTAGAAAAAATTTGGTTGCTTATATAGGGAATCACTGAAGCATGACTGGAGCGGGCCCCCTCTTAGGTCAGTCAGTAGGCCCCCACTAATGAAAATTTCTGGATCCACCACTGAAAAGGATGGCTGAAATGGAAGAAATATGCCGGTAAATTTAATTTTATTACAAATGTGATTATTTTTGAAACTTAGACAAAATTTCGGCACTTACCGCAAAGAACCGAAAAATTGACAGCGATTTTTTGCCAATTTTCTGAATGAAAAACACAATTTCAAAGAAGTATTTCTTAGTAATTCTTTGACTGATTGCCCTAAATATTTTGTTCTTTACACCTTTGATATGTTTGCTATTCATCTATAAGGAAGTTGATTTCATAAATATTGTTTAAAGCTGCAGTTATTTGGTTTTAAATAGATGTGTAAAAACGGTGAATATGTGCCCGCCGTTGATAAAACTTCAGGAAATTTCAAACAGACTTTCATCTAACTTTTCAGATGGGTTTTTTCTAAAGAATATTTTGCTTTTGATGTTATCTTCATATAGAAATATCTGTATACTTCAAAAACATAAAGACCTAAACATAAACTGCAGAAAGCATGGAAAGTTATGGCGAAAATGAGCACCCCACTCTACCCTTTTCATTTAATCAGAGGTTTATTCAGGTATTAATCTATACAAGGAAAACTAAAGGTTAAAAAGTTACAACAGCCAACAACACATTAAGTCAAAAGTTAAAATAACTAATGGCACTTAAAGTCAAAAGTTAAAACAGCAAATGACATGTACAGCCAAGAGTTAAATTAGCCATTGAAACTTACATTCAAAAGTGAAAACAGCCATTGAAACTTAAAGTCAAAAGTTAAAACAGCTAATGACAATTAAAGTCAAAAGTGAAAACAGCCATTGACACTTTAAGTCAAAAGTTAAAACAGTTTATGACAATTAAAGTCAAAAGTTGAAACAGCCAATGACATGTACAGTCAAAAGTGAAAACATCCAATGACACGTACAGTCAAGAGTTGAAACAGCCAATGACACTCACAGTCAAGAGTTAAAACAGCCAATGACAATTACAGTTAAAAGTGAAAACATCAAATGACACTTACAGTCAGAAGTGAAAAATCCAATGACACGTCCAGTCAAAATTTAAAACAGCCAATGACATGTACAGCCAAAAGTTAAAACAGCCAATGACACTTACAGTCAAAAGTGAAAACAGCCAATGACACTTACAGTCAAAAGTTAAAACAGCCAATGACACTTACAGTCTAAAGTGAAAACAGCCAATGGCACAGTCAAAAGTGGAAACAGCCAATGACACTTACAATCAAAAGTGAAAACATCCAATGACACGTACAGTCAAAAGGTAAAACATCCAATGACACTTAGTCAGAGTGAAATCATATAATGACATGTACAGTCAAGAATTAAAACGGCCAATGACACTTACAGTCAAAAGTGAAATCATCCAATGACATGTACAGTCAAGAGTTAAAACAGCCAATGACACTGACAGTCAAAAGGTAAAACATCCAATGACACTTAAAGCCAAAAGTTAAAAACAGCAAATGACACTTAAAGTCTAAAGTAAAAACAGCCAATGACATGTACAGTCAAGAGTTAAACAGCCAATGACACTTACAGTCAAAAGGTAAAACAGGCAATGACGCATGCAGTTGAGTTAAAACAGCCAATGACACTTACAGTCAAAAGTGAAAACATACAATGACACATACAGTCAAGAGTTAAAACAGCCAATGGGGAATTTATACATGTGGAAACCAGAGGGAAAAGATATACTACAACATTATAAAGTTGATTCAAATGTCTTTAAAACATTAAATTGAAAAACAGTACATGTGTAATATACAAAGGCTGTCATGAAACAATACCATTACATAACTCAAAAAGGATTAGGTAATCCATTCGATTATCCTAGCCCAGTTGTTAACATTTTTACAAAGGGTTAAAGGAGGTTAATATAAGGCCTAATGTTTATTTTGAGTTGTGCATGCACTCTTAAGTTAACTTGACCAAAATGTTTTTGATACTAAACTGATTTTATATTTGATCTCCCATTTTACATCACTTAATCAATGATGTCCCAATCAAATTGCCCTATCAAGTCATGGCTAATACTCAGTAGTCAGTATAGTAATGATATCATACAACTTTTACTTATCAGTAAACTTTTCAAGTTTTAAAAAAACCTAAATGCACCCTTTTTAACAACAAATTACATAAAGAACATATGTATATGATGTTAACTCCTGATTGATTTTAACCTGTAGATAAAAACTCGGCCCAGGTCATCAAAGTTCTACTGGACATTTTCACACTAAAATATTGATACAATGTACTATCAAAACTTGGAATATGATTTTTGTTGAGCTTGCGACTTTTGTCGCAGAAAACTCGATATAGGGATAGTGATCCGGTGGCGGCGATAGCTAACTTCTTAAAAGCTTTATATTTTAGAAGGTGGAAGACCTCATTTTCATGGTTCAATGTCTCCTTGAAAAAAAATTTAAGATTTTTTTGTAATGTTAAATTCTCTCTTGATAGAAGTAATAGGATAGCTATATTTGGTCTGTGCGTACCTTGCAAGGTCGTCATGTCCGTCACACAGTTTTCACTTGACCTCGACCTCATTTCATGGATCAGTGAAGAAGGTTATGTTTTGGTGGTCAAGTCAATATCTCAGATACTATAAACAATAGGTCTAGTATATATGGTGTATGGAAGCACTGTAAGGTGAACATGTCCAACTGGCAGGTGTCATCGGACCTTGACCTCATTTTCGTGGTTCAGTGGTTATAGTTAAGTATTTGAGTTTGTCTTTTTCCTAAGACCGTCAAAATTTTGACAGGACATATTATGGTATACAAATGTCTCGTGTCCGTCCGTCTGTTGTACCGTCTGTCTGTCCGTCTGTCCAGCGTAAACATGTCGCACCGTAACTTGAGAACGACTTATCCAAATTTCATGAAACTTAATATGGTTGTTTCTTATGATGGTCAAATGATCTGTATACTTTTTGGTGAGAATAAGATTTAAACTTTTTGAGTTACGACACTTTATAACTAAAACAGGATAGTGTTTTTTTCATATGTCGCACTTTATCTCAAAAACTATTCTTGATTATGACTTAAAACTTTAAACACTTCTTAGTTATATTAATCTCAATATCTGTATACTTTTTGGTGATGATTCAAAATTTCATTTTTGAGTTATTAGTATTTTGTAAAAAAGGGGGGAGGTTTTTTTTACATGTCGCGCCATATCTCAAAAACTATTCATGATTATTGCCTAAAACTTTACACATGTCTTTGTTATATTAATCTAAAGATCTGTATACTTTTTGGTTTTGATTCAAAATTTTATTTTGGTAATAAACAGGGTGGGGGGGTTTCACATGTCCCGCCGTGTCTCTAAAACAATATATGGTTATTGCTTAAAACTTTCTCAGAAATTATTTATGATTATTGCATAAGACTTCCACATAAGACGTCGGGCGTATCATGTGCTCATGGCGCAGCTGTTTATTTCTATTACTATATGCAGTAGGTCAACTATATTTGGTATATGGAAATATTATATGATCTTTATGTCAGTCGTGCAGGTTTATTTTGACCTTGACCTCATTTTCACGGTTCATTGCTCTGTGTTAAGCTTTTGTGTTTTGGTCTGGTTTTTTTAAACTATAAACAATAGGTCAACTATATTTTTTGTATGGATGAATTGTTAGTTGTACATGCCTGCCTGGCATGGTTCATCTGAACTTGACCTCATTAACATGGTTCATTGGTCAATGTTTAGTTTTCTTGGTTAATGTTTAAGTTTATGTGACAGTTGTAATAAAGCCTTATATTTAGGACTATCAACATAATATCAATGATTAGTAAAGAAGGCAAGACACTTACAGCGTGTGCACTCAAGTGTTATATTATTCCATATTTCTTGTTGATTTTATTTTATACCACTATGCCAAATATGGTGTTGTTTATAAGATATTGTTTAATTTATGTAATAAAATTTATGAAGCATGACATCAATTTCTTTTTTTCTTATATTGTTTAATTTATGTAATAAAATTTATGAAGCATGACATCAATTTCTTTTTTTAAGATAGAGTTAAGAATCAGTTAACATGATAGAGTTACAGAGTATTGTTTTCTTTTACAGAGTTGAAATTTTCGTTCAGATTGTAAACAAATAAGTACTTTGTTCACAAATACTGCTTTATATCATAAAATGACAATTTGCCTTATTGGTTGAGAGGTGCTACCAAAATTAATTTATGACATCAAGGCATATAAGAAAGTTGGTATTAATGTATGTCATGATATATCTGGTGTCTGTAGTCTTTTTTTTCTAGGTATGTAAAAAGTAAAATCCCAAAATTGAAAAATTGAAAAATACTGAACACTGATTAAAATACAAAACGGAAAGTCCCTAATCAAATTGCAAAATCAAAAGCTCAAATACATCAAACGAATGGATACCAACTTTCATATTCCTGTCATGGTACAGACATATTCTTATTGTATCTCATTAATCAGTGTCTTGAATTAATCCACTCCGTCCCAAGGGGACATAGGGCAACTACAGTTTATCTCCATTTCTTCCTGTCCATGGCTGTTCCTTTTGTTTCTTTCCAGGTCTTCCCAATTTTGCTCACCTCAGTTGTCAAACGTTTGGATTTATTTGATACATGCAGCTGTTTCTCTCCAGGTTTCTGATCCATATAAGAGTACTAGTACAGATTTGACATTGGTTTAACTTTTAAATATCCTTAACTTTGTGTTAGTTCTTAAAGCAGTACTGATCAGTACTCCTCTAAACAGGTTTAAGCATGAAAATATATGTATTTGAGGTTTGTTGTTTACCACTTTTAATTGCTTTGTATAAATGTTGCATAGGGTGTTGATGTCTCCTTTGCTACAGGCGGCTTCAGCTTTTTTGGCTAGTTGTTTTACAAAGTTCCTTTTATCTTGTTTGCAGCTTTTCTTCAACTCCTTATCTTTATTGCTATATTGTTCTTGTGTCTGTTTTTTCTGCTGTCTAGTTATAGCAGTCAGAATTTTTGCTTTCACTTGTCGTCTTTCGTTGACTATTTTCCATGTATTTTCTGACATCCAATGCTTGCATTTTTTGTTTGAGATAACCAACAATTCTTCACATGATTGAGTTAACAATCTTTCGTTGGCTATTTTCCATGTATTTTCTTACATCCATTGCTTGCAGTTTTTGTTTGAGATAACCAACAATTCTTCACATGATTCAGTTAACAATCTTTCGTTGGCTATTTTCCATGTATTTTCTTACATCCATTGCTTGCAGTTTTTGTTGGAGATAACCAACAATTTCTTCACATGATTGAGTTAACAATCTTTCGTTGGCTATTTTCCATGTATTTTCTGACATCCATTGCTTGCAGTTTTTGTTGTAGATAACCAACAGTTTCTTCACATGATTGAGTTAACAATCTTTCGTTGACTATTTTCCGTGTATTTTCTGACATCCATTGCTTGCAGTTTTTGTTGGAGATAACCAACAGTTTCTTCACATGATTGAGTTCACAATAGAATCTCTGGTCATTTTCCATGCTGTGTTGATGTTAGTTTCGTCATCATGCTGCTTGCAGGTTTTCAAGTACACTTAATTTGTTGTGGAGCAGAATTTGATAGTCTCTGGTCTTGGTCTTGGTCTTTGAATAAATCAACATAACATTTCTTTCTTCTAGACTTTGTTTTTTATTTGTTGAAACAAAGTAGTTTTAGTTGTATCTTTGCAATGAAGAGATGTCATGACCTCCATATTTGCGTTATAGCGATATGGTCTATTTGATTTTCTGTCACTCTATTTGGCAAAACCCAAGTAACTTTTTGACAGTTTTTATGGGTGAAAAGTGTACCACCTACATTACTAGACTATTTATACGAGGAAATCAGGAAAGATTTCACCCATAGACGGATCCAAGGGGGTCCTGGGTGGCCCGGGCCCCCCTTTCGTGGGAAAAATTTGGTTGATTATATAGGGAATCATTGAAGCATGACTGGAGCGGGCCCCCCCTTAGGTCAGTCAGCGCCCCCCCCCCCCCTTAGGAAAAGTTCTGGATCCGCCACTGTCACCGTTCTCATTCATTTCACCAATTCCATTTTGTCCCATTTCTCTTTCTCTCTCTGTCATGTCCGTACCCACTTTTGCATTGAGGTCTCCTTTTATCATGAGGATGTCTCGTTTTTGCACAGAATTTACAATGATTTACAATCTTATGTAGACAAAACGCACGTATGGTGTATTAAATCATAAGCCTGGTACCCTTGATGTCATAAGCATGTCGAAATGTTCTATTGTAATGTTTATTTGTTTCTTTCTTTGTTCTGAATGTTCTTTCATTTATTTATACTGTATTCCTATCATGTAATGTTGTCATTTAATGTTATATTTAACATTGCCATAAAAGCGTGAGGTTTGGCTAACCGCAAAACCAGGGGTTAAAACCACCATTTTAATCTTAAAATCTCCTGTACCAAGTCAGGAGAATGGCAATTGTCATCTTATCTGTGTGTGTTGCATTGTCGTGTTGTTTTTTTGTTGCACTTCAGTGTTTTTGTTGTTTCGTCGTTTTCCTCTTATATATAGTAACCTCAGTTTTAGTTTGTAACCCGGATTTGTTTTCTCTAAATCGATTTATGACTTTCGAACAGCGATATACTGCTGTTGCCTTTATTTGCAGAGAGTTGTAAAAGTAATCCTTCTCTTCTTCATCTGCATTATTTTTTGGTGAGTTAACCTGGATTATGGTTGTTTTCTTAAATTGTGTGTCAAACCTGGCAGTAATTATTCTAGATGACACAGGGTTCCATTCTAAGAGAGACTGCTTTGCCTTTTTAGTAAGCATGAATCCACCACCTTTATCATGAGCGTCAGTGGCGTTTGTGTTACCCGAATATATGATCGTATGACCAGTGTTTAGTGTTGTCATGCCAGATGTATTCCATCTTACTTCACTGAGTCTTAAAATTTCAATACTGTATCTGTCCATTTCTTTGGCTGTCTGCAAGCTCTCTCCACATTGATACAGTGTTCGTACATTCCAAGTCCCAATTTTGGGCCCTAAACTTAACCTACGGGAAGGGTCGGGTTTTTATACGCCTGTCGTCTTTTAGACGGGACGTATTATGGTATACCGTTGTCCGTCCGTCCGTCCGTCCGTCGTCCACACTTCGGACAATAACTCAAAAACGCTTTCACCAATTTCCATGAAACTTAAGTGAATTGTTTATATCTATTGACGTAAGCTCCCTTTCGGTTTTTTTTAATTTCAGATTTTAAGTTTTGGATTTATGGGGCTTTATTCATAAAAAAGGGGGGATTTTAAACACTTCGGACAATAACTCAAAAAGGCTTTCACCAATGTCCATGAAACTTTGGTGAATTGTTTATATCTATTGATGTAAGCTCCCTTTCAATTTTTATAAATTTCAGATTTTAAGTTTTGGATTTATGGGGCTTTATTCATAAAAAAGGGGGATTTTCAACACTTCGGACAATAACTCAAAAAGACTTTCACCAATGTCCATGAAACTTTGGTGAATTGTTTATATCTATTGATGTAAGCTCCCTTTCAATTTTTATAAATTTCAGATTTTAAGTTTTGGATTTATGGGGCTTTATTCATAAAAAAAAAGGGGGATTTTCAACACTTCAGACAATAACTCAAAAAGGCTTTCACCAATGTCCATGAAACTTTGGTGAATTGTTTATATCTATTGATGTAAGCTCCCTTTGAATTCTTATAAATTTCAGATTTTAAGTTTTGGATTTATGGGGCTTTATTCATAAAAAAAGGGGGATTTTCAACACTTCGGACAACAACTCAAAAAAACTTTCACCAATGTCCATGAAACTTTGGTGAATTGTTTATATCTATTGATGTAAGCTCCCTTTCAATTTTTATAAATTTCAGATTTTACATTTCCGTGTTATGAATTTTTATGCTTAAAAAAAGGGGGATTTTCCAATTTTGGGACAATAACTAACACTTTCACAAAATTTTATGCAACTTTGATAAATTGTTTATATCTATTGACATAAGCTCCCTTTCCATTTTTATAAATTTTAGATTTTACGTTTTCTTAAGTAATGAATTTTTATACTTAAAAAAGGGGGATTTTATGAAACTTTGGTGAATATATTAATGTAACATCCCTTTTGATTTGTATACATATTTCTAGTTGATCATATAAATTCATTTAAAGCATATAAGACAAGTTAAAAGAGCAACGGGCGTATCATGCGCTAAAGCACAGCCCTTTATTCTGTAGGGGTTTCCCATCCATTAGACGATTGCTGATGGTAACGAGTTCAATCTACCAGGATTTCAGATGAACTTTGATCAGGTTCAACATTCAAATTTATCTCTCGTATACTAAACCTTACGTAAATGAATAAATGAGGTAACTTTAATGTTTTACGAACGCTGCATAGGCGGACCAAAAACGTCAGATTTCTAGCCTACTATTAAACCTTTCATTACAAAGAAAGGTAGCAACTTCACAAAAATATCATTCTATGTGATGAAGAAACCATAATAAGTGACCAAAAGAAAGTAGCAGAACACTTCAATATTTTTTTTATAAATGTGGCTAAAGATATTGGTAACAACACACCTGCTAATAATAACCATCCAAGTGTTACAAAAATACACGAAAACAAAACTGCCACACAACAACTCAAATTTAGTGCCATCTCAAATGAATTTGTAGACAAACAACTTAAAAAATTAAACATAAAAAAAGGCAATAGGAATATATTGCATATCAGTTAAAGTCCTAAAACTAGCACAACCAGTTATCACAAAACCAATAACTGAATTGATATACAAGACCTTTTCCAGACAAACTAAAAGAGGCACAAGTTGTACCATTGCACAAAAAGAACAATGTACTTGATGCCGGCAGCTATAGACCAGTAAGTATACTTCCAGCAATTTCAATTTTTTTTCGAACGAGCAATTTACAACCAGCTAGTTGAATACTTCAACACACACTTTCATCCATACTTATCTGCTTTTCGACCAAAATACGGATGTCACACTACTCTTCTCCGAATCATCGAGGACTGGAAAATGGCACTTGATCAAAATAAGTTTATTGGATCAATACTAATGGATATATCTAAGGCTTTCGACTATCTTCCTCACGATCTTCTACTGCTTAAGCGTACTGCTTAAGCGTGAAGCATATAGTCTTTCAACTTCCCCATTAAAACTGATTAAAAAATACTTATTTAACAGGAAACAATGTGTTCGAGTTGGCTCTAGTCTGAGCAATTGGCAAAACATATACAAAGGAGTACCACAAGGTTCTATTCTTGGTCCTATACTTTTCAACATCTTCATTAATGATATATTTCACTTCACCACACACAGTTCACTATACAATTAAGCTGACGACAACACATTATCTTATGCAAATAGAGATATAGACACCGTTATCTCCACACTTGAAAAAGACAGTTTGGCACTGATAGAATTGTTTTCTTCCAATCAAATGAAGGCAAACCCTGAAAAATGTCAAGCTTTGGCAATTGGCAAAAAAACAATGGGCAAAAACATTACATTTGATATAGCAGGTAACAAAATAAAATGTGAATAGAGGTCAAACTATTAGGCATCACCATTGACTTTGAACTAAATTTCAACACGCATATATCAAACATCTGCAAAAAAGCATCCAGACAACTAAATGTTTTAAAAAGACTTGGCAAATACTAAAACAAACTTGGAAAACTAACAATATGTCACTCCTTTATTATGTCAAACTTTGTCCTGGCATTTCTGCAGCGAGGTCAACACGACAAAAATTGAAAAAGTACAAGAAAGAGCACTTCGCTTCATTTACCAGGATCACAATAGCACATATGAAGACTTATTTTTAAAATAAAAAATGCTATCACTTAAAGTAAGACGCCTAAGAACCATGGCAATAGAGGTATTTGGAACAGTCAATCATGAAAATCCAGTATACCTCCATGATCTTATAAATATTAAAAAAAACAAAATATTCTTTCAGATACCAAAATTTAGCTGAAATACCTGACGTAAGAACAACAAGGTATGGCTTGAACTCTTCTGCTGCCAAAGCACTTTAGAATTGAAACATCTTTTACACAATTCAAGAATCTAATAAACTCATGGAATGGCAACTCATGCCATTGCAATGCATGTGCTTAGTTTTATTTTATGTTACAGCTTGAAA
Source organism: Mytilus galloprovincialis (assembly GCF_965363235.1). Taxonomy (NCBI): domain Eukaryota; kingdom Metazoa; phylum Mollusca; class Bivalvia; order Mytilida; family Mytilidae; genus Mytilus; species Mytilus galloprovincialis. The sequence goes on along the minus strand of NC_134845.1, from coordinate 71,065,417 downwards.
ACATAATAGTGCTGCTTTTTGTGATAGTTTGGATTTTCTTCCTCAGGAATAGATTACCTTAGCTGTATTTGGCAAAACTTTTAGGAATTTTTGGTCCTCAATGCTCTTCAACTTTCTACATTATTTGGCCTTTTTAAACATGTTTTTATTCGAGCATCACTGATGAGTCTTTTGTAGACGAAACGAGCGTCTGGCGTATATACAAAATTTCAATCCTGGTATCTATGATGAGTTTATTTGCTTAGCTTTTTATAATTTGTGATTTCTGTGCTTTAGTTTTTATGTTTATGCTTAGTGCTTATGCTTATGTATGTGTATAATATATAGTATTTAAGTTAGTGCAGCCTAAATGTGCATGAAATGTATGTTCTATGTCTTTTATGTTTTGATATTTGTATTGTGTATGATTATTATGTAAATGTATGTATTTGTCGGTTATAAAAGCTCACAGAGCTTATGTTTATTTTCGAGTTTGGATGTCTCTTTGGTATTTTTTGTCTCTCTTTCTGTGTTTCATATCTATGTACAGATATAGATGTTCATGTAGCTGGTACGAATGCATATTTCCCATCAGACGAACTAGGTATGCGTAAAACGTATGAAAGGTCGAATTAACCTAGATATTTATGTAGTTCAAACAATTCCCAGTTTTTTCTTTACTTTGTATTTTCAGTAGATTTATTTGATTTGAACATTGGTACACGATTTAATTTTGCCGATTGCATGATTGTTTTAATCAAGGGCCAATGATGATCAAAGCAACTACTGAAAATAACAGAAACATACTTTTTCTATTGGTTAATGGCGTTGATGGTAAAGGTCCACACTCAATAGTTTTGATATTATATGTTTCAGACCTTCATCAATGATTCAAATACAAAATAAACAACATTAGTAACTTGGGAGGAGTTAGCTAATACTTCTGTCTCCATTTCCTCCGGCTGATTTTCGACATCCTGACATATCTCTCATAATTAGGAATATTGATAATTAATGTTCTATTTTGTCTCAATTAGACCGAATCCTTCAACTACCCATGGTTTAGATAAAATTGATGTGAACAACATTTGTCTTTATTTAACACAAGACTTAGTTTATTTCATCACAATAAAATATCATGAAAGCAAAACACAAACATACAATATTAATAAATAAAAATACAAAATAATATTCCAGATATATATAGTATGTTAACTTTAAAAACAGCAACATCTAACATAAATTATTGAGATCAAGATAAATTGTAACTTGGTAAAAGCATGGAAGTAATATTCAAATATGCAATTCCTTGGTAAAAGTAAATATATAAATAAATAAATTAGAAGACTATTGTCATTTGGCGATTAACTGAAGATTTGTTTGAATAAATTTAATAAGCATTTTGAACTCTATCTCTGGCTGGTTAAATTTACGCGTAAATGTGCTGATGAAATTAAATTACCATAAATTATGATTTGCTTTTCTCATGGTCCAGTATAGTGTCTGTGTTTTTGGAAGAAAACAAACCAAAAGTTATATTTAAAAAGTCCAAAAAGGATTGTAGATGTAAATGTATAAACCAAAAGATATGATATTGGTTCACATTATTTCAAATTGAAGATGAAACAATTAGTTATTGAAATCAGGGTTTTTATAACTCGGCCAAGTATATATAACTTTTAAAATTAATTGTTGAGTATCCATAACAAAAATCAGAAAGTTAATCAGAACCTTTACAAGCGATCGCTTTCCGTCTCCGTTTCTGAAAAACGTACTAGTACTACGTTGATATTATTAAAATCCAGACAATAAAATGATAACTGATTGATACACAAATAAAACACAAAGGATAGGTGCTATTATTCAAGGTTATAAAGAATTTGACTATAATTACCGTTTACGTCTGTGATGTTTAAGTGATTATGATTAATTTAAATGTAGTTGTTCGACACAAGTTCGAACGTGTACGAAGAAATTATACACTGCCATCAATTGTACAAAATATCTCCAAATAAACTTGCATGGCGAAAATACATGCTACCGCTATGCTAAAAAAACGGTTATTAAATAACCCCAACTAATTATATAAAGACATTATGTACCCAAACACATGCAACCAAATTCATCAATTTACATAAATTATTCAGAGACACAAACACACACACCCAAGTAACAACAATCATGGACATGCAACTGTTAGATAGTTAACATCATGAAAACTGTCACAGTCTATAATACATATTTAAAAACAAAAAATACTTAAAATAAATTATATCACAATGGAAAGTAAAATGCATGGGAATAAAATTAAAAAAAATCATAAATTAATTTAATTTAAAATGACCAGCATATAATTATCCGTATAATTTTCAAATTACAAAATCACAAATTAATTTAATTTAAAATTTTATTTATCCGTATAATTTTAAAATAATTTATATCACAGGAATAAATATAAAAAGAATCTGTTTATATTGTTAGTCTTTTTAACTAATTTTGCATTATGAATATTCAAAATCACAGTTATAATAAGTTTTTGTATATATCACATCACATATTGTATTACAAAGAGTTTCATATGTAACATTTCGTTGACACGATCAACACTTCCATACGGAACAATTTTGAACTAAGAGCAAAGGAGTCGAGAAATTAATGGAGTCCATGAAGTCAGGGAAATATTCAGAATTTAAAAAAATATTGTCTCTAAAAAATGATATCCTCTCGTTGTTTGTATTGTGGCAGTAGTTTTAAATGACCAACTTAAAAGTCGTTAATATATGTTATCTGATAATTCTCATGTAACTGAGAGCTATGGTACTAATTTAGCTTCACGTCATAGTACTAAACTAGTATTTATGATTGTCCATTTCGTTAATGAAATGTACATGTAAATGATGTACGTTTCCATGGATATATCGTTAGTTGCTTTTTAAATCCAAGTATGCCTTGACGGATGGGGGCAATGGAAGTTTCTCGACTGCTGACGGTAATGTTGATGAGTTCTTAGAAAGAGTTGTTCTTATAGAACACCGACACAAGTGCTGCAGGCTCCTCACTCCCATGTAATGTTTATAGTCAAACATATCTGCTAGTTTAGGGTTAAGTCCATACGACTTCTTTTCGTCTAGTTTCTTGTCACTGTCATCTCCGTTTTCGAGTGTGTTAATATGAGTGCTTGCATCAAAGGAAACACTACAAACGCCTCGCATAAAGGTATCTAGACATATAAGTCCTCTTCTACCTTCTTCCGTCAGTGCATCCTTTGTTTCAGAGTTGAAATTTGAATTGTTAAAGATAAAGATACTATTCAACCCTTTTATCAAGCTCTCGAAGGGATCGAATCTGTTTTCCTCCCCAAGTCTGACGAAAGGATTTGCACCATACCTCAGCAAAACCTCAACCATTTCTGGATCTCGACATACGGCTGCCGCAGAGAGAGGGTTGTATAATTCAGTTATTTCAAACGGACGGTCAAGAATATCACATTCTCCATTTGTTAATTTTTCTCTAGTCTCACAAATTTGTCTTAAATAAAAATTAAACGACTCAACTAATTTTTTCCTCATCGTTTTGGACATGAAGCCAGGATAAAGCAAGTTGGTATAGCGTTTGACAGATGATAATGTTTTGATCACATGACCAGGAAGCAGTATGCTAAAAATAGTATCGAGGTTTCCCTCACAAATAAACATTTCTTGCAAGAGATTTTGAGCCAGTTCTTTTTCATTAATTTCGTATTCAAAGCACAATCTGAGTGACATATAAAGTGAATCATGTTCGATGCATTTACCCTTCAATCTTCTTCGATATTTGTGAATGTTTGCAACTTCCCTGATTTTAGAAACAATGTCCGATTTGTGGTTGTGCATGACGTCAGACAAGGTATTCCCCAGCTGTTGTCGATACAAAAATTTTTCAGCTGGGCATTGCACATCTTTCTTGTTGGTAAATGAATATTTATTTCCTTCAAAAATCTTCATATTTACCTCTTAACACACTTTTCTGCAAATAAACTTTCCAGAATAGACCAAAATCTATGTTGTTTTGGTTTCACAGATCAAACGGTTACCCAGCGACAGCTGTCATGAAAATCGATTTTACTTAACCTGCGATCTATTTCATGACGATTAATTTAAGATGTCGTCCATCACCTGATTTTATTGTTGTTGTATATCTTTTTTTTGGCCACATATACCTGTTCAACCAATTGTACATGTAACTTCCTAATCAGAGATAATAATAGCTTGAGATAATGACGTAGTAGTTTTAGGGTGATCTTTATTTACATCGACCAGAGTATGCCCCAACAGAGACATGTTGTTTCATACGTCTCTGGATTCAATATCCACACGTTATGGAGTTGAATTTGTAAGCCAAAAAATAACCTTATACAAAAAAAAAAACATTTTGTTGTTGGATTCAATTATTTCAACTCACCTATGTATAATGCCCCTTTTTTCTGAAAGCACACAATAAAAGCGATCTCTTAATAATTCGTTTAAAAATTCTGTCGTTCAATCTTATTTTTAGTTCTTGTCTCAAACTATGTTTGAAGTTCAAAGGACAATAACCCGATTTGCATTATTAAATTGGTTGATACCTATTATGGAGAGAGGCATTGTTCTCTATTCTGTAAACTTCATCCACAACCTCATATATATCTTTGGTTATTTCAAACAAATATTTGATATTCGAGGCTGAGCGCCTATTAGCGGGGTAGGATGCAGAATACTATAAGAATATCTTTACAAGGAGATGTTTGGTGGTCTCTTATAAAGTCGGTGCATGAGATTAATAAGCTACAACCAATTAACAAAAAGGTTTACCTACTAGGAATACAAAAGCTATAGAATATGTAAGACATAATGCAGTGTAAATAATATTGAATCTACTGCATGAGCATAATGTCGAAAGTACTGAACAAAATGAAAAATGCACTGAATATAACGTCAGAAGTTCCAAAGTACATAATTTAAACACCACTGCATATTATAATGAAACTACTGAACATAATAACTAAAGCACCGAACATAATGATACGATAAAACTACTGAACATAATGTCAAAACCACTGAACATATTAATATGAAAGCTACTGAACACTGAGACTGAACATAATATAAATAATCCTGAACATAATGCACCGAACATATTAAACAATCGACACTCAGAATACAGTGATTGCGTTCCAAAAGAATAAATTATTAATGATAGAAGATCTACAAAAATTCTGCAAAATCTGAACTTCAAAAAAGCAAACATAACGGATCCCAATCAAGGTTATAAAAAATCTTAAAATCAATTCGTCTTGAACACACATGGAATAGTTGCCACTAGGCGTTCTATCGTGTGCTTTCTGAGTTTCTATCTTGTATGACATTTGTCCATGCCCTCATTTTCATAAAGGACTTTCAGCATCATTATTCCCCATAACAATTCATTGAAAACATTTGGACATGGACTGACACTCATACATATAGTGAGTGTGAATATGTCAGTTAAATTCAGATGATTATTTTTGTTGGAATCCACGTGCATCGAACCTCTTGTACACAGTAAAGCAGAAATCCTTTCTTCACAACCTGAAGAATTGGGTTAAAAAATGTCCGAAGTCAGGAGCCTGTAATTCAGCAGTGGCTGATTCAGAAATTTTCATAAGTGTGGGCTCACTGACTGCCTAAGAGGGGGCCCGCTCCAGTCACACTTCAGTGATTCCCTATATAAGCAACCACATTTCACCCCCTATTACAATTCGCTTCTGCTCAGTGATAGTCGTTTGTTGCTGTGTTACATATTTGTTTTTCGTTCATTTTTTTTGGTAAATGAACTAGGCAGTTATTTTTCTCGTTTGAATTACTTAAACGTTTGTGATGTCGAGGTCTTTTGTAGCTGACTGCGGTATGAGCCTTGCTCATGGTTGAAGGTCGTACGGTGACCTATAGCTGATTAGTTCTGTGTCATTTGGTCTCTTGTGGAGAATTGTCTGATTGGCAATCATACAATATCTTATTTTATAAGCTCCCGCTAACACGGTAAACCCCGTCACATTCTGTATGTATTTGTCCCAAGTCAGGAGCCTGTAAATCAGTGGTTGTCGTTTGTTGCTGTGTTACATATCTGTTTTTGTTCATTTTTGGTACATAAATAAGGCCGTCAGTTTTCACGTTTGAATTGTTTTACATTTTTCATTTCGGGGCCTTTTATAGTTGACTATGCAGTATGGACTTTGCTCATTGTTGAAGGTCGTATGGTGACCTATTGTTGTTATTTTCTGTGTCATTTGGTCTCTTTTAAATAGTGGTCTCACTGGCAATCACACCACATCATCTCTTTTGTTTTTGTTTTATACAAGCAACCATGAGAAGTTGAATATGAACTAGAAGTGGAATATGACTGCAGTATGGTTAAACCACACACCCCTTCTGGCGAAGATATTAAACATTATTCTTTTGATTGTAAGTTTTTTTTTATTGTTAATTTTCAAGATATTGTACAATTCTGTTCATTTCATATGAAAAAAATCAGTAACCTTTTAACTTTTAGTACAAACGACTGCGTTATTTTATTCGATCTATTAATTTACAGCCATGGGGCCTTTGTGTGAGTATAACAAAACTTTAAAATGTTTTAACTACAATACATATACATTTATGCCTTATTTTAAAAAGAATTGTTTTCCTTATTTGTTATGGGGTTGGTTAATGGTTCTCATAATCATATTTATACAAATTCTTGAAAAGCAGTAAAACACAATAAGAATTATTACCAAACACTAAAAATTTCAAAAATATTACACATGTATGACATGTATAAATAGTACATAAACAGTCAGGATTCTACTTCGTCAAAATTATCTCCCAGTTACGCTAGTTGATTTTAACAATAGTAAAAATGACGCGCTGCTAATTTAGCTCTTGAAAACCGATGCAATTATTGTCCGTTTTGTGGATTTTTTTTAATTTATATATCTCCGGGGCAGAGATACAAATAAATGCTGTAAAATGATCAATCTATTATCTTTCTATTGAATTTTTTTTTTCGACGTAATTTATGCTTAATATGTTCTTAAAAGATCGAATTGAACCTGTCACAAACGACTGTTTTTATAAACTTTACAACTATCTCGAAGCTCCATACTATAATTCAAGTAAGATGCATAAAATCCTAAATTTTAAAGGCCATGAGCATAGGAGGATCCAGGGAGGGGGGATGCCCTTTCGTGGGGAAAATTTGGTTGCTATATAGGGAATCACTAAAGCGTGACTGGAGCCCCCCCTTTTTACTAAAAGTTCTAGATCCGCCACTCATGAGAAACAGATGTTATTAATTCAAATATACCAATTTGCTTTTTACCTAATGTAACAAAGAGTTCGATTTATTTTGCTTCAGTTTCAACAGGTTTCAGTCTGTGTTACCACATAACTAAAGTGAAACCAGGATTTAAAATAATACCGAAAATATGACTGTCAGGGTCATTGTACTTGATAGTAATGAATATTTTATGTGCAAAAGCATATATAACATGCTATGGCAATACATAATATATACATAATGTGACAAAAGACTGGTAACAGAGAACAATACAATAATAACATACATGTTGTAGCTAACCTATAATATCAGATCTAGCTTTCCATGCACTTATGACCGGACAATTTGGACAGTGCAATGAAATTAGTTTTTAAACAATATTTCTGTAATTCAATGTATATTTAGGTTTTGTATTTATTTAATATTCTAGACTTTGTCGTAAATTTAGGCATAAGTGTTTTACACGGATTATATGTCATAATCTTGGACAAAGGTCTTAAATGCATTTACTCTATTTATTTCATTATTCATTCTATTTGACAGTCTGGACTATAATTTACAAATACGTGTCGGACACTAATTACTCTTTTAATCTATTGTTATTTCTAATTTGTCATCTGTTAATCTTCTTAATCCTTTAATTGACTGTGCTTATATATATTGTTATTGTTTGTATGTTACATTACATTTAATTTGGAGTTTGTTGTTCGGTCTTGCCGGACTGCTGAAATAAAAGTTTAAGGAGCGAATCTTCCTTCTTGATTTACATTTAGTCGAATAGCCATTTCACCCGGCTATATCTGGTGTTAGGACGTACGGGCAACGCATCTTTCAGATACCTTGTTCTACCTGTGAAGCTGATCCCCCAGCAAACAGAAAAATGGATACGCAGAGAACCAAAAATTTTGGCCGAAACTGGAGATACCAGATGTCTGATAATGGAACTACCTTTCAGACCAGAAATTCAACACAACATATGGACAACTGCCTATGTAAGTTTTGCGGAAAGACTGTGAACAATCAATTTCATTTTAGACAATGTATTGCAAAAACGTCATTTTGCTATAAGTGCAGAAATTTTGGACATTTCGCCAGAATGTGTAACTTTCATCGACAACCGGACGTGAAAGTTGTCAAAGTTAAATCGAAATCGAAATTACGTCGCGATGCAGAAAGGATGAGGATATTTAAAGAAAACAAAGCTATGTCAATGTTTCCATGTGCGGAACTGAATACAATAGAACTGATGGACTTCTTTCCAACCTTAGAATATAACAAGGAATTTATAGATAACGTAAGACTCCGGCACGACCGAGTGAATTCCGAGAGAGTTAAATTCAAAATTAAAAGTGTGCATTATGAGAAGAAGTTCAAAGATATAAATCAAAAGCATTCCAGTGTCGTTAGCAATTTAGAAAAACTTCAAAAACAAAACGCAGATGACCAAAAAGAAATAGAAAAATTACAGGAACGCAATACGGATCTTAAAGCAGTTCATTCTCGGATATACGATCAAAGATGTAAAGCCATCGACCAGCAATTCCAATTACAGCGCGACAAAGAACGTATGTTGAATCGAATCACAACACTAGAAGACGAACTGGACAATATTCGTAAAAATACAAAAGAAGATAATCATCCAAACCAAAACTATCGTTACAGAGGACGCTACAATCACAGAAGAAACTTTAGGAACAATTTCAATTGAATATAATATTAAGACCCGGGACGTGTCTTCAGAGGCCGCGGGAATATATGACCGGACAATTTGGACAGTGCAATGAAATTAGTTTTTAAACAATATTTCTGTAATTCAATGTATATTTAGGTTTTGTATTTATTTAATATTCTAGACTTTGTCGTAAATTTAGGCATAAGTGTTTTACACGGATTATATGTCATAATCTTGGACAAAGGTCTTAAATGCATTTACTCTATTTATTTCATTATTCATTCTATTTGACAGTCTGGACTATAATTTACAAATACGTGTCGGACACTAATTACTCTTTTAATCTATTGTTATTTCTAATTTGTCATCTGTTAATCTTCTTAATCCTTTAATTGACTGTGCTTATATATATTGTTATTGTTTGTATGTTACATTACATTTAATTTGGAGTTTGTTGTTCGGTCTTGCCGGACTGCTGAAATAAAAGTTTAAGGAGCGAATCTTCCTTCTTGATTTACATTTAGTCGAATAGCCATTTCACCCGGCTATACACTCTTCAAATAGTTACAGAGCTTAATTGTTAAAGATCTAGAATTAGCTTTCAACAAACAAGATAGTTTAAAAATAGTAGGCCATGAACAATAATAGCGTGGCAAAAACAATATTCTAATTGCCCTATATGCTGGACATACCAATACAAAATGGAATTCATTCTCAACACATTGCATATGTTACAACATACACAAAGACGCATTTCTCTTGGTATATCAGAGAAGCGACCAACTTCAACATTAAGTTTCAATGTACCACTTCGTAGTTTTGTAGAAATTTGAATGTTAATATTATTTATGTACATGTAGCTAAAATAATTCTCAAGACAAAAATCAAACTTTATACTTCTATACACACTTAATTTCCCACAGTCACATATATCTGCTGACCATTTTTGTAGATATTGATCTTTAATGCGTGTCTTTATAACATCAAACGATATATCAATATTATTCTGATCAATCCAAATATGGTTCATTCCAAGACTAAATAAAAAATCACGCACATTAGATGCCCAATTAATTTTACCATGATTTGCATCGTCATACAAAATTTTATATACATCATATACAAAAGCTGGTTTATATATAACAATACGTAACCAATATTTTAAGATTAATTGTTTTCTCAAAACATACATAGGTAGATGACCAAGCTCGCCACAAAGAAAACTAATAGGAGCACGTTTACCTAATTTTAAAACAAACCTACAAAAACGGTTATGAATAATCTCTATGTCGTTGGCACGGTGAAAACCCCATATTTCGGAAGAATAGTTCAGTACCGATCCAACCATACTGTCATAAAGAAGACATTGTTGCTTTGTAGAAATATAAATATTATCTAAACATTTTAAGAGTGACGAAAGAGCTCTTGATCCTTGTTGTGATAGTCGTTTTTGCGTGTGTAAGAATTTCCCGTTAAAGTGCAGCAACATTCCAAGGTAAACGTATGAATTTCGATTCGAAGTTCTTGATTATTATATATGAAATGATTGTTTACAGGCTGCCATCCATTTCTACACACAACTATCTTAGTTTTATCAGTGTTAACTTCTATGTTCCATTTTCTACAGTATTTGGATAGTTTGTCAAGTAGCTGTTGAAGAAGTTTGGCAGATTTGGCAAATAAGACAGTGTCGTCTGCAAAAAGTATCAAATAAATTAAAAGACCGTTCAGGTTCACTACATCTTCATTATCTGTAACAGTTATATCTTCAATAATATCGTTAATAAAATAGAGGAATAATAAAGGAGATAAAGGTTCGCCTTGTTTCACTCCTAACAAATTGTCAAAGGCATCAGACAGAAGTCCACCAGATCTTACTCGGAGACGCACAGACGTATACATTGATTTAATTATGGCCACAAATTTACTGCTGACTCCACTTCGAAGTAATTTATAAATCAAAATTCTCCTGCTTAATTTATCGAACGCTTTTCGAAAGTCAACGAAAGCACAGTATAGTTTAGTTTTTTGTTGAAGAATATGTACAATTATACCATGTAAAACAAAAATAGCATCAATCGTTTAATGTCCAGGACGAAAGCCAAAGTAATAATCCATATTAGACATGCAAACATTATTTTTAAATAAAAGGTTTAATCACTAAAAGCTCATATGATGCTACTTGTATAGGACGGGGTGTGTTCGATGTGTTAATCAATCAAGAAACCCCCACCAGATCATATCATCATGAGTCGACCAACTTTGAAATTGCGTATTTATGTCAAATGTAGGTGTGCCACTGTATGAATGGTTTTAACCGATTGATAATTCATTTCTCAACATTCCTAACTCAAATTAAAAATACACACGAAACGAAGCTACATAGTATCGAGCCCATACCCTGTAAATTGTTTATTTAAGACTTTTTATAATTTGGATAAATATTGTACATTGTTATAGATCTAATATGTGAATTTAAGTCGAATCTGTGAACACGAATTTGACATCTAGTGCCCTTTAGGCTTTACTAAAGAATTTTATTATTTATTTATAATACACTGGTATTTTGAAATGAAGCACACCCTAATAAAGAGAGATAACTCTAAACATTCAAACCTCTCCAATGAAGAGATTAAAAAGTTTATATGTTTTCAGAATTTCTAGAACGAATAAGAAGCTTTAAACAGTTTTAAACACATCATCAGTATATTAAAAAAGGTAATTCAGGTTTTATCTTACAGTTAACATTTTCTATATCCATTAAAAAGGATTTATTTAAAAAAAAAATGTGATCACTGAAACTAACACTCAAAAATTTATGCAGCCGTAAATTCAGAAAAAGCCATATTTTATGAATTTGTCATATGCATTGTTTAGCTGCGAAAACGTAGCTCATAATAATAAAGGTCCTGTTGATGATTTTTGATATTTGCGGACCATAGAGCTATGTCAAAAAAAAAATTCAAAGGACAATAGAGCTACGTTTTTGCAGCTAATGCATTGTTGAGTACAACAGATATTGTCTGTCTCATAAAAAAAAACCCTAAAAAAACAGGATACTGTGGATTCATTTATTTTCGTTTATACCAATTTTCGAGGATTGAATAAAAATTGGCATTTTCGTGGATATTTTGATTTCATTGTTTTGCCAGTCGATATTTACAATGTATAAAACTGTATGAAATTTGTTATTTGTTGAACATTTCTTGGTTCATCTGTTACAATGAATTCCACGAAAATACACCTTATCGCTAATTCCGCCTTACGCCAGAATCGTTCCCGCTTGAACTGTTGACGTCATACAACAATCTCTTTTTCATGGTGGCGTCAGATATTTTGTATTATGACCTCAAAATTTTAGGGGAACTTGTGTGATGTCCAGTATTGGCGGACAAATAGCGATAAGGTGGATTGGTATCCAACGAATATTTGAAACCACAGTATCGTAATCAGGCTTGTATGGTTCACACTGGTACATAGTTCACACCCCCTTCTCAATACACCTTATCGCTAATCCCGGCTGACCCCAGAATCTGTCCTGCTCGAACTATTGACGTCATACAACATTTTTTTTCCATTGTGGTGTCAGATATTTTGTATTATGACGTCTAAATTTTACGGGAAACTGTGTGATGTCCAGTATTTGCGGACAAATAGTGATAAGGTGTATGTTCTCCCCTCGAAATTTCAGAAAAAAAATATTTTTTGTTACTGTATGAAAAGGTCAAATGAAACTTGTAATTTCAAATCTTGTGTTGTCAATTGTGGTATTTATTTTCTTGGAAAAACATGTTTTCCATCATCAAACAGAAGCTGAAACTGCTTGTTAATGATTCTAGAACACCACTTCACAATTGTAAAAATAAGTCTAAATCACACAAAAAAATTTAGAAACTTGTGTATGTTTAAACTGGAGGTTTGAATAGTGGGTGTAAAAGAAAAAAACCTGATGAGAGTCGAAATCCGTACGTAAGAGATATCACCATAATATCATGCCATAATATGACTTTGAAAGTAAAACAGTTCTATCCTTATGTAAAACTGTGTTTAATACATATCTATCACATTAATGTTTGAAGGGTCTTAAGCTAATACAAAACATATTAGTCTGTATGAAAACACCAAAATGGAACAAATAATAACCGATTACATTTTGTAGTTAACACATCAAAAGATGGTTTAAGGTTGTCTTGCCTATTGTTACTTTATAGTCCACACCCCTGTCTGGCAGGTTCAATTTTGGAGAATAAAACTGTGGACTATAGATTATAGAAGCCTTTTAACGGTCAAACATTTAACGTGATTTACAATGTATGTTTTTGTCTTTTTTTAGAAATGGCTGATAACAGTGGCACAAGTGAGGCCACAGGCAGTGGATCAAGTGGGTCAACAGGAAGTGGCAGTAATACTGAAGGCAATGCAGGACAACAAACTGGTGGCTCTGTATTGGTAGGTCAATCATGTTACAAATTTATATCACATGTAAAATGTAGATCTAACATGGATGTGCCAAACACTTTAATAAAGTAATTAAGTTTATAATTACTTTTGGTGGAGATTTTTCATAGTAAATGCATGGCCATGTTATTGTTGATGTTGACTTTATGATTATTGAATTTGTTAAAAAGTCACATACCAGTACTGCTAACTGCAAGAGATTTATTTTCATGACTTTAGCAAGTGGAAAAATAATGTGAATATAAATGGTTTTGAATATGTAAAACTTGAATGTTTCATTATTTTCTACATCAAGTTGATCATAGAATTGTGAAATGGGTTAGGGCTATTCCAGAAAAAAATGTATAGGGGTGTTGGAAGGCAGTTTTTGTCAGCACCCACCACCCAGACAATTGTAATTGAGACTTATAGTGCATTATAGTGTGAAAAGTTGCTCTGATACCCATCACCCATGTATTATTAATATAATGTGCCTTCCAACCCCCCCATACATTTTTTTCTGGAATAGCCCTTAGAAAGGGCTTAAACTAAAATAAAGAAGTGGTGAAAATTTGATTTGTACATCAAGCGTACAAATTTGACAGACAAGTATTTATACATACAAATATGGGGGATGCCACAAAATACTTTTTGGATTAGCCAAACAAAACACATATATGGACATGTCACTTGAAGCACATATTGGGATTTGCCACAAAAACATGCATGGAAATGCCACACAAAACACATAATGTAAATGGCCTTGCCACAAAAACATGCATGAACATGTCACACAAAACACATATATGGACGCCACACAAAACACATAAATGGCCTTGCCACAAAATCTTGCATGGGAATGCCTAACAAAATACAAATAGCGACATGCCACATAAATAGTGTTGCCACAAAAACTTAAAACATATATATGATTATGATAAAAAAAACCATACATAAAACATATGTCTAAAGATATGCAACAAAACAGTGTAAATGATATGATGTTATTATTATATATATGCATATTTTGTTATTTCAGACATTTATGATGTCTAAGAAGATAGAATCAGCTCTGTGGGCCACAAGAATCTTTACCATTATCTGTACTTTTCTCTTCTTCTTTCCACTTGTTGGGTAATATCATTATTGATTTAATACAATAAGGGAGATAATCAAAAATCATAAGTGTGTAAAGTGAAAGACCACACTATGGCTAGGGGGTAAACAAACAACAGTCCACAGAAAACTAAAGATTGATCAATACTAACCCCACAAAATAAAAGTTGCCAAACACAGATTTTCTGGACGGGTAAGCAGTTTCTGCTTCACCTGAGGTACCTGTTCTGCTCATCTTGCTCATGACAAGTACAAAGTTAATGTAATGTCTTAGAAAGTTGTTTCTGCTATTACTAAAAACATGTTTTGCTGTACACAATATATATAAAGTTTGAAAAAGATAACATTCTGCTAGATAAACAGGTTTGGTATCAAAATCTCAATGGAATATGTTGTTATTATTGTACTACAGTTATACATTATTAGAATTTAAATTGTTCCTATATCATTTAAGATGATATGTTTCTTATTGTTGGATTCTTGAAGTTGATCCATCTTTTATATAGATATAGGAAAATGTGGTATGAATGCCAAAGAGACAACTCTCCATCCAAATAACAATTTATAAAAGTAAACCATTATAGGTCAAGGTACAGCCTTCAACACGGAGCCTTGGCTCACACCGAACAGCATGCTATAAAGGGCCCCAAAAATTACTACTGTAAAACCATTCAAACGGGAAAACCAACGTTCTAATCTATATAAAACGTGAAACGAGAAACACGTACGAACTACATGTACATAACCAGACAACAACTACTGTACATATGTCTATTTTGTCCTATTTTTTTTATCAAACACTTTTTTTTAGGAACTACATAACCAGACAACAACTACTGTACATATGTCTATTCTGTCTTATTTTTTTTATCAAACACTTGTATTTGACTTTAGGCTTTATATTTTCAGTGGTGGCCCATATGGATTTTATCAGCGAGCATTGATCAGTAATGTTTAGGCTTTATATTTTCAGTGGTGGCCCATATGGACTTTATCAGCGAGCATTGATCAGTAATGTTTAGGCTTTATATTTTCAGTGGTGGCCCATATGGATTTTATCAGCGAGCATTGATCAGTAATGCTGCAACAAGTGCACTGAGACTTCATCAACGATTACCAAACTTTCAACTGAACAGACAGTTTTTATCACTCTTGTTAGCAGAAGACAGCTGCCATTATTTGATTTATTCTCTCATGTTTATGAACAGCTATCCATTAACAAGTATCCTTTTCATCCTCAGAAGTTGTCCCTTTCAAATTACAACAAGAAATGCTCAGACAAATTACCAGTGAAAGTTTAAAATGCAGCAAATTGTTACACAAATGACAACCTGGGGGGGACATTCTTAATTTTAATTAAATAAAGGCAACAGTAGTATACCCCTATTCGAAATTCAGAAATCGATTGAGAAAAAAACAAATCCGGGTTACAAACTAAAATTGAAGGAAGCACATCAAATATAAGATGAAAACTATGACAAAAGAAACACAACACTAAAATGCAACACACACAGAAACAAACTATAATATAACAATGACCATTTTCCTGACTTGGTTTAGGACATTCTAAGAAAAAAAATGGTCGGTTGAACCTGTTTTTCGAATATGAAGTTGAGAATGGAAATGGGGAATGTGTCAAAGAGACCAACAACCCAACTATAGAACAGACAACAGCAGGAGGTCACCAATAGGTCTTCAATGCAGAGAGAAACTCCCGCACCTGGAGGCGTCCTTCAGCTGGCCTCAAAACAAATATATATACTGGTTCAGTGATAATGGACGTCATACTAAACTCCAAATTATACACAAGAATCTAAAATTAAAAATATACAAGACTAACAAGGGCCAGAGGCTCATGACTTGGGACAAGCGCAAAAATATGACGGGGTTTAAGCATGTTTTTTTGAGATCTCAACCCTCCTCTATACCTCTAGCCAATGTAGAAAAGTAAACCCATAACAATATGCACAGTAAAATTCAGTTTAAGAGAGGTCTATAAAAGAATACAGTCTATGAAAGAGAGGCAAACTATACCAAAAGGATATTTAAATTTATAAGTGGAAAATAAACCAACAACACCATGGCGAAAAATGATGAAAGAAACAGTATACATACCACAACATGAAAAACTAAAGACTTAGCAACACAAACCCCATTACAAACCAGGGTGGATTTCTGGTGCTCTGGAAGGGTAAAAAGATACTGCTTTACATGTACATGTATATGTGAATGCATAAAATTTATGGTTTATATGAAATGCATAAAGAAAGTTTAAATATATAAATACTTTCATGGATAAATTTTAGTAAAAATCTTCCCTCGAGTTTTAAAAAAAGAGTGAAAAATGAAAGACTTGAAAATATCAATATTTAACATTTTGAATTTCTTTCATGAAGTTTTATACAAACAATTTATATATTGTTATTCTTAACGTTTGTTTAGTGTCTCTAATTCCGATTTGCTTGTATGCAGTGTTACATGCATGTAACTTTACAGTAATGATTTTGAATGTAAGTATATTTATGATTTGATATATAAATCCATAAAATATGTGTTGGTTTTTAGATTTTTTTCATCCTGTTTTCTGAATGGTGGGCAGGTGACAGGAGTTAAGGTCCTTGATAGATTGGAAAATAAGCATAGAATGTGGAAGGTTTGGAAAAAAACAGAAATCGTCTTTCAAAATACAGTTTTGTTGCCAATTTGACAGCTCATTTCTTGTTTCTTAATAGACAACTTTCGAGTTTGTCTGTCGCCGGAAAAAACTTGTCAATTATGCACTCCTAACTGACATGCTTTACCAGATAGTGGGGATCGCCTGTATCCCTGCACTATAAACTTTCATTAAGCGCTTAGTGATTGTCATTGTACACGATAACCTAGAAATAATGTTTGTCATGTAGGTACTTGATCACAATTCCCTAATGTCAGCAGTGCTGATTGATAATTATGAGAATTAAATATGCCAAATAAATTGTGCAATATAGCATCATAGTTTTTCAACCACTCGCTTAACATTGAAAGGAAGTGACGATGCCTCTAAACGCTTGAATGATGTTCACTAAAAACAAATTTTGGACAGAAATGCATCAAACTCGAAAGTTGTCTATTGTATTGCTATTCTTCAAATCAAAATCCCATTTAGGTCTTCAGCATGAACAAAAGCACAGATCTCACTGATATTTTGAACAGCATCCAGCATCAGTTTGAGCAGAATCTGTTTATGATGCTATAAAACTGATGTTTTAACATATTAAAATATCGATATAAATACATGTAGTCTCAAAAACCAGTGTGCAAGTTTTGAATAGATTTTAGTTTGAATAAATAACTTCTCTGAAAAACAAATCTAATGTTATTGCATTGTTAAATTTTAAATAATTTTAAGCTATTATTAACTGTCATTATTGTTTTTCTTCACAGGTTATGGGTCCACAGTCCATTCAGTTTGTCAGAAATATGATAACCAAACTACAGGCTCAACAAGTCAGTATATTGAGATTTATAGCCTGTACCGAGATATTTATTATGCCAGCTGTCTTTTTAATGACATTTACGTAAGTGTTTTTAATTTGAAAAAGAAACTATGGAAATAGAAACAGATGATTCCTTAAGGTTAATCCAATTTTTTTGTAGGTTTGAGGCATTTGACTCGTGGACTTTTACAGGGTTAAATTGTATTTTCTTAACATTTTGAAGGTGAAAATCAGCTTTTTCAAGTATTATGATATAAAATGAGATGTGGTATGATTGTCAATGAGGCAGCTTTCCAAGGGAGACTAATTGATGACTGTCTTTAGGTCACCATACACCTTTAAGAATGAACAAATTTTATATGGTGATGTTAACTTTAAAAGGCATGTAAAAATGTAAAACAATTCAATAAAAAAACAGATTTATGCTTAATACAATATTTAAAAATCAAATTTGGTAGACAACCAATGAAAAAAAACCTAGGCTCCCCACTTCAGACATAAAGACCTAAAGTATCAATATTCTAGAAAACCTGTATCTTTCTTGCTCAGCTAAAACAGCAGAAGTTCTTACCATTGAAAATGTTACATAGGTTTAATTTTGCATTAGTACAAGGAACTCCTTGCCTATCATACATCATACATAACATGTATAGGATATTCTTAATTGTATGTAGACACAATGGTTATTACTCTTTTCCTACTAAACAAAGCAACAAGAACAAATGTCATTACAAAAGTATGTTTATTGGCGGCCATTTAAAATTGAGAATGGAAATGGGGAATGTGTCAAAGAGACAACAACCCAACCATAGAACAGACAACAGCAGAAGGTCGTCAATGGGTCTTCAATGCAGCGAGAAACTCCTGCACCCGGATGCGTCCTTCAGCTGGCCCCTAAATTAATATGTATCCTAGTTCAGTGATAATGATTGCCATACTATAAACTCATATTGTACACAAGAAACTAAAATTAAAAATAATACAAGACTTACAAAGGCCAGAGGCTCCTGTTTAAATAAATTTATTTATTTTTTCCTGATTTTAAATAACTCAAACAGTATACAAAATTCAAGCATTTCCATAAGGTTTTATAAAATAAAGTGTTTTTTGTTTTTTTTACCATTTGTACCATACCAGAATTATTTGTTTGATTAATCATGCACCATTGATATATTTGTATTACAGTGGTAAATGTTCCTTGTTTTTACCAATTATGATTAATGATTAATTATGCACAATTGATATATTACAGTGGTAAATGTTCCTTGTTTTTACCAATTATGATTAATGATTAATTATGCACAATTGATATATTACAGTGGTAAATGTTCGCTGTTCTTACCAATCATCTACTATAGATTTCTCCTACTAAGATATTCCTCCAGGAGAAACCCATACTGCAGGTAAATTAAGTCAAGTATTTGTGTGTGATGAAAGGGGAGATAACTGCAATCAGAAACATGAACATGCTTAGAAAAAATATTGTTATCTCCCTTTATACATATGTGAAAGATAACAGACTACAACCAACAGAACAAAATGCACCAATAAAAAACTTATAGAAAATAAAAGTTTTAATATTTTAAGGAAGTTTGATGTAATAGAATGCATTGGAAAATGTAGATTGAATTCAAAAGTGTTAAGTGTTGGAATGTACTACTTATGAATTTATACAACATTTTATTATTTATTCATACCACAGATTCATTATTATTATTTGTGGTATACCAATTTTCATGGATTTCTTGGGTAAAGGGGAAAATATATAATCACTGTATGTTTTTATTTAACAAAAAAGATTTATAAATGGAAGAAATTAACACTGGCAAAAAGTGTTGTGCATATTGCTACAGAACTGATACCAAAATCAAGATGTTGCTTGACATAAAAATCAGGGTATATTTATAGCAGGTATAGAATAGTTTACAACAGCAACCCAACACTACATGCAATTTTCAAGAAATATTTGCCTTTTGTCTCCTCCTTGAATGACATTACTTAGAAAGGCCTCAAATGTCAATTCCCACAAGAGACCAAAATGACAGACATTAACAACTATAGGTCACGGTACGGCCTTCAACAATGAGCAAAGCCCATACCGCATAGTCAGCTATAAAAGGTCCCACTATGACATTGTAAAACAATTCAAACGAGAAAACTAACAGCCTTATTTATATAAAAATATGAACGAAAAACAAATATGTAACACATAAAAAAACGATAACCACTAAATTACAGGCTCCTGAGTTGGGACAGGCACATACATAAATAATGTGGCGGGGTTAAACATGTAAGCGGGATCCCAACCCTCCCTCTAACCTGGGACAGTGCAACGTAAGAACGAACTATAAAAATCAGTTGAAAAAGGCTTAAGTCATCAGATGGACAAAAATACAATTGGACGTGGCCAGGTACTTGTACATCCCGACAACAAAAAGACACTAGGAACAGATCTGATAGTACTCGCAGTTATCTGACAGCTAGTTCAAAGCCACTAACAACTATTAAAAAAATCATGCATCTAAGACTAAATTAAAGTTTTCTTGTTGTTTTCTAGGACTCTGTTCCATGAACTAAGAGTAAGTATAGAATATTTATGTAGCAAGCCTCAGTGTCCAGCTATGGTGAGGAACATGTTAACCAAGATCACAGCTTTTGTTTCAAGGCTGGCTCCTACTGTAGCATAGAAGTGATCTCCAATCAGAAGGTGAGAATGTTGGACAAGAAGTACAGAGTGTGTTCTGTTTGAAAATAAGATATTGTGTTCAGATGTATCAGAAGAGGATTGTAATGGATGTGAACATTGAGAAGGATTTGTGATATGTTGTCATAGTAATTTGTGACTATTTTATGTTTTCTAAAATATTGGAGAAAAATATTTTCTTTAATATTAAGCTTTAGTATTTAACACTCTAAAAACAAATTAATAACAAAAATATTGTACTGTCAGAAAATAGGGGATTTTTGTAACATTACCAATGAAAAATTTGTCTTTATGTAGCTGAAAACATGTAAATGCTTGAAGCAGAATCATTTTTCTTTGTAACAAATTTTCACTGTTTATACCTTATCACCTAGTGTTACCTTTGTCTGTCCTTCCTATAATTATGGAAATCCAACACCTGGCCAATATTGAAAAGATTTTTGGTTAATAAGTGTACATTGATGAGTTACAGAGCAACATCTTTTTTCACCAAGATCATACAAGACAAATTTACATAAGGCCACACCAATTTAATTTCTTGTTCTACGGATTTTTGGACTCCAAAATTTGGGGTGAGCGAGCGATTTGAAAATTTTAATAAAAAAATATTTAATTTGTAAATTTTTGAGGCGAAGCTTGAAAAGTAAAGGCGAGCGATTATAATTTTTTTTTGTAAACATAAAATAGTAGGTTTTGACAATATTAAAGCTTGATTTCTCACTTGTACTTTGACATTTCTTTAATTTCTGAAGTATTTTTTCCCTGTTCACCGAGAAATAATTAAATCTGGTCTATGTATGTGTGACTGACAATGAGACAATTTTCCATCCAAGTCATAATCAGTTTGGGGACAACCCCCTTAATGTTATAAATATCCCTTTTACATGTTTTATGAGGGATCAATATAAGTTATAATATATTTGTTTGTACAAAAGGGCTCATATTTTCTCAAAGAACTATATATCTATCTGGTATTAAATGGTCAAAACATGTCCAAGAATTTTGTAATATTCCTGGACTTGAACCATGTTAACACATTTACTTTAACAGTTTAATATTATTCAAAATAACTGGACCCCTCTTTTAGAAAAAGTTGTTTAAAATATGATGTAACTCTCCTCTTTTTGAGTACAAAATTCTAAGTTTTCAAAGGTTTTGTATAGAAGAACTATACAAATCCTTGGTATTTCTATTTTCTTTTCTACATCAGTAAAATGACCCCTTGTCTGAGGGAGGGTTGTTCTCAACCTGATAATAACAAACACAGGTCAAAGTACGGCCTTTTACACAGGGATTTGATACAGACCAAACAGCAGGCTATAAAGGACCCCAAAATTATTAGCGTACACAATTCGAACAGGAAAACCAACGATCTAATTTATATATCATGTATATCCAAACGGGAAAATACCAATGAACAACATCAACAAACGATAACTGCTGAACGACAGGCCCCTCAATCAATCAGGACAGGTGCATAAACATGCAGCGGCTATGGATAGTTTTGTTTCGCCAGCATACAATATAATTGCAGTTGAAGGCAAATCCTTCAGAAGTTCTTTGTACTTTATTCTATCAACGAACATTTTTTGATAGGGAATATAAGTAAGGGGGAAAGTAACCAATTTTTTGTTCTTTACAGGTATTCCCGCTGATATAAATTTATATCGGAGCACTCCGGCTTTAGATAAATAGGTTTCATGCTGAAACAAATATTCTCACAGATATTTACAAAGTGTGGTGGGGTGCTTTTATGTTTAAAATCGTTATATACAGGTTAGACTGTGATTTTAAAAACAAATGTTGATATCTTTTTATAATATTTACAAAAAAACGGTGCGGGAAATGGACATGATTACATTTCCGGATGCGGGAAGCGGGAATATAAAAAAAATAAAAAAATTCTGTTTTGAAAAAAATAGGTGCGGGCGGGTCCGTCGAACAAGGATTCAAATTGGTGTGGCCTAAGTTATGTTGTTTTAGCCAGATGACATAAGAGACTGTGAAATGAACAGATTGTAAACTGGTGCTACTAGGGAAGCAGAAATTATTGTGGTTTTTTTTATAGATTTGTGTTTTAACACTTTCCTTACTGATTTTTTGTTTACCGTGACGTTGTGTGACCTGATCAAATTTCAGGACGTTGTTTACCAGGCCTGAATTAATTTGACGTGTGACTGAAGAAAAAGTGACGTTTTGTAAAAAACGTTTGTATCTTTGTTGTTTCTCATCAAATCGGGTTCAAACTCGATAGTTTTACACTTAAGTATGAAAGGATCGTTGCAATACAAACAAATTTACATGACAATACATACTTTTGACATGTTTTAACCTTTTGTTGGAAGCAAATGACGTTTTATTTGAGAAATCATTTTTTTTTGTGACCGGTTTATGTTTATTCCTTCCATCTTCTAAATTAACACTGCAAACGGTAATTAACACCTATCGAGTGTTCCTTTATCAAAGTTTTATGGAAAAAATAACTCCAGAGTCAAAATTCTAGCTCAATGGTGTGAATAAACACGAATGAAAATGGTATGTCAAATTCTCCGGCGGCCATTTTTTACCTGTACAGTATGCAATCAGATGACTCTGAACAAGTTGGAGTTGTCTTTCTTGGTCCAATGTTTTCTTTGTATTTTTGCATTGATTTAGATATAAACTGACTATTGGGATCTTTTGTGGATTTATTAAAATTTTGTGGAGATATCAAATACTATTTTTTCTGGTACAATCATGAATTCTTTTCCAGATTCATATGTGCTTTTTTAAATGAATGTGCATGCATATATATTTTTTCTGGTTTTGTTTTGTATCATGGAAATATTATTCCAATGTATTCTGATCTGACACACCAATATACATGTATGAATATTTAACACTTCAATATCTTGATAAACTAAGTGAGACTCTTTAAAAACAATAATGAACTTACTATGATTTATTTAAATAATTATCTGTGTCAGTTTCTATGAGATGCTAGAATTTCCAGTCTTTGGTTGTGTATTGTTCAATGATGAAAATAATTAAATGTTCTTTAAAATTTGAAATATTGTTGATCAAAAATTAATAAATGAAACTGTCAACTGTAACAACAATTATAAATTATGAATATCCTTTCAACAAACAATGAAAATCCTCTCAACGAATGATGAATATCTTTTCAGCAAATTATGTATTTTCCTTCAACTTCATGTTTAAAAAAGTAACTGTCAATTAAGAAGTGTAATTTCTGACTGAGTGGTAGACTGTAAAGCAATGTGGCATGCAAAGGTGTTTGCTACATTCTACGCAACCATATTTTGTCTGACGCCTTTTTTCCTGAGTATCATTAGCTACCCTATGCCAGCATACATGACACCATGTCTTGTTACCCAAATCTGCTGGTAAATGTCTGTGTGTTAGTCGGACTTCTACAGGTAGGTTAGATGGCCTCCCCCTACGGTTGTCCCTTGTGGTATACCCTGCAATGAGTTGAGTTGCAACTGATTTAGAAAAATCCAAATAGGTCATTGATGTAGTTTGCTGGTGATTTGGTGACATTTGTAACAGACGGTAAGCATTAAACTTAATAATTTCCAGCATCTTGAAGAACACTCTCTTTGGCCATTTATTTGTTTTGTGACAGAAGAAATAGTACTGTATGTACTGGTCACAACGGTCGACACCGCCCATGTGGCTGGTGTAATCTGCAACCATCTTTGGACATTGGAGTTGCTGCCTTTGGAATTGTCCTTCTTGTTGAACAATTCTACTCACTTCCGTCAAGCTGTTGTCATGGATGGTAGATATCACAGAAACATTTTTCTTGTCTTTCCATACTGTAGCTGAAATTGCCCCCTTTTGCCTAAATTGACTGTCTCCTCTCTGTGTAATACCAACAGGCTTCTTTGTCATTAAATCCTGTGGTAAGCCTCTTCTGTTTTGACGGACTGTTCCACAGGCTCCAGTGTCAAGATTTTCAAATAAGTTGGTGAACAATTCAGGACTGGAAAAGTAGTTATCCATGTAAACATGGTAACCTTGTCTGGATAAATTGGCACCTTCAAGACAGGAAATAACGACAGTGCTAGCCAACCCTACATGGGTTCGATCTGTTTTGCCCTGGTAGATTTTACAAAATGACATATACCCAGTGTCAGACTCTGCCAACGCCCAGAGCTTGATTCCCCATTTTGTTGGTTTTGCAGGCATGTATTGTTTCAAGGCAACCCTTCCCTTGTATGGTATCATACACTCATCTATTGATACATTTCTTTTAGGTATATATTGATCCCTCATTTGTTGGTTAAGGGCGTCCATAAAGTATCTGACTTTGTAAGTACTGTCGTAGTTGGGCTCCCCTCTTTGTGGAACTCGCTGGTGAGGATCAGTAAAGTGTAGATATCTCATAATTTGCATGAACCTGTCACGTGCCAAAACTGTGGCAAAATATGGGGTTTCCAGACAATCTTTAGACCAGTAGGATTTTAAATCTGGCTTTACATCAATACCCATTAGGAAAGTTAAACCAATAAAAGCCTTCATCTCGGGCAAGGAGGGACAAGACCAAGCTGACTTGTGTAGGTCAGGATTCAAATCTTTTTGCATCTTTGCATAGCCATCACTTTTCTCAATTATCTGTTGTAAAAGGTGGTCAGATAAGAACAGTTGGAAAAAGTCAATTATATCCTTCTCTGGGCCTAATATATTTTGTGGACCAGTAGTATTTCTAGGTTGGAACAGATGGGGGAGACCTCTTTCATAAATATCAAACTCTTGGTGCCATCCATCATTGTTGGGTGCATCACCGGCATTATTTACGTCAACAAGTTGTGGTTCATCATTATTGTCATCAGACAGTTCACTTTCGACATCACTTATCAGAAAATCATCACCAATGCCGTTTTGGGCTAATTGCACTTGATATCTTTGGCATGCAAGTTCGATTTCACCCGCCGAAAACCCCTCAAACTCGTCCTCTGAAGTGTCGGACATTTTTGTATTTTCAAAATGTTACAGACGACATTTTACTATATTTACTACGATTTTGGCGTCCTTGACACCGAGCAAGTGGGAGAGGAAAGTGATTGGATAGTTTTATTTAGATTTTCCATAAAAGGAGTGCGACCTTTTGCACTCGTGGGAAAATGGAATAGCCGCGCCCACGGAAGTCCAATTATTACTTGACTTTTATTCTCCGTGAAGTTTTGAAAAGCATTTTTCGTTATTCTGATCATTATATAAATCAAATTAATAATGAAATTATATTTGACTTTCCTTCCAAATAACATTTTCTTGACCTAAAAGGTCACATGTTCGCATCACATGTCTTGTACAAAATGGCGACGACTTATTTTGTTTGTTGACGCTACCGATCTTTCATTGTACTATGGTAAATATTAGGCGTCAAACTCAGTAAGAATACGTATTCTTATACTGTAACATGCAAGCTTGTTGAAAACCTTGATATTTATTGGGTTAAACGTAGCTTTACGGGGGAAATGAGTTAAAAAGACGAAAATTATTTTCATCACGTGATTGTAATGCATGAAAGCATTGTTCGGCCTGGCTACGGGGATGACTCAACGCATTGTTCGGCCTGGCTACGGGGATGCCTCAATGCATTGTTCGCCTTGAAAGGGTTAAATTAATCTTTAGATTTCTATGTTTTGTTCATTGTTGTTTGTCTGTTTTTCTCTCTAATGTCTGTGGTGTTGTCTGTCTTTTATCAAATAAGTTGGTGATTTCCCTTGAAATCTTCACTTTTTTGCAGCAAAATTGGCATTTATTATATTGCATCTTATCTACCATAAGGACCAACCATCATTAATTCTTGTGGTTCATCTTTTAAGCAACACATTCATTTTTTTTTGGGGGGGTGGGACATTACTTAGTAGTTAAACTTGTGTCTGATCCATATGTCATTTTGAACAATAAAATATGCTTTAAAATTTGTAATTACTTTTTTCTTTGATGTAAGATAGTAGTAGACCTTTTCAATTGCGGATCCAAAACTTTTTATAGGGGGGGTTACTGACTGACCTGAGGGGGCCTGCTCCTGTTTCAGTGTTTCCCTTTATAATCAACCAAATTTTTCCCATGTCTGTGATTTTGCCCTCTGACTTGAGAACTCTTTCTGTATTGTAGTTTTGACTGAAATACACTAGAAATTGAAATTTACTCCTTCAAAAAGGCCTTGTTTCAGTTTAAAATTAGAAGTTTGAGAAGACAGGGCTAGATTTTCACCTCACCCCTCTTTATATTCTGATAGAGAAATAGTATTACAGATATTAATGGTAATGTTGCTGCATTGAAATCATAGTGTAATTACATTTAAAACTTTTGGTTATTTATGATATTTTTCAGTTTAAAAATGTAGTTCAATGCCATTCATGAACCTAACAGTGTTTTAGTGGTAAAAATTTACATTTGTAAAGTGATGTTTTCATACTAAAATTTGTGAAATATTTAGGTCTGAACTGTTGTGCTATACATGAATATAGGTGTGCAATATAATGTATTTTTAAACTTCTTGTGAATTGTTTTTGTTAACAGTGACAGTTTAATAATAATAGTTCAATTCTCAAAGTAGACAAATACACTTATGTAACTATGTTGTTGTGTATATATTTTTAATAAGATAGATAATTTTCAATGCTGAATTTTTACAACATTTATCTTGAGTTGTAGTGAGGTAGCAAGACCAAAAAACATCTAGATACAGTGTTATAGAGCACTGACACTGATTCTATAAAGCAATTTTAAAATATTCTTAATTAAAATAGTATTTATGTCATATTACATCATTAGCATTGGTCTTTTTAGTGATCACATGGTCATTTACATCCTGGTCTTTTTAGTGATCACATGGTCATTTACATCCTGGTCTTTTTAGTGATCACATGGTCATTTACATCCTGGTCTTTGTAGTGATCACATGGTCATTTACATCCTGGCTTTTTTAGTGATTTCATGCTTAGTTATCATAGTGTTTCCTGAACAAATATTTCTTGTCCAACTATCCATATAAGAATTTCTTTTCCGTGATAGTGTACCTTCTTAGGAAAGTTATATATTTCTTAAATATAACATGACAATAATTAACTATTCTGAATATGCATTGAATATTGTCACCATTAAGTATCAATCACAAGAAATCAACATTCTGTTATACTGAGTTTTAACATTCAGTTTTTATTTTGAATAACATTAGAATATCACAATGAAGAGTGAGAGACAGAAAGAGACTTGGTCAAATTCATAAAATTAATGTCTTTCCAAAATATTTGGAAATCCTAGTATTTGGGATTAAACATTGTCACATTTTTTTTTCTTGAAAATATTTGAAATGTCGTAAGTTTTATTTGTATGTTAACCAGATTTTCATTGTAAACAGATGTGGAAAAGATTCACCTTTGCTGTTCTAGTGAGAACAGGACAAATTCATTGTTTTTTTAATTTAATTTTCAAACTTATCTTTTCATATATTGTAACAAGTCTTTCTTTATGAGAGTAAACGATGTTGAATATATTTATGTTTAAAAATCTAGTCCTTTCAATGGATGCTTGAACAAATCAATTAAAACATCTTTTCTACCAGATATGTGTATATGTTACTGTCTTGTATTATTTAGATAAAAAAAAAAGGTGCAATGTATACATGAATGAGACTGCAACCCAACAACAACAAAAATCAACCCAAAAGATTATCCTATTTGATTTTGAAATAGCCTTCAATGCAATTTTTAACATTTTCTCAGTACACACATAATGCTTCATTTATAAGTTTACTCTTGGTGAAGTTTATTACACAATGTCTGTTTGTGACCCATGAAAATAAATGAATTCACAGTATGTCAATATATAGGTCACACATACATTTCTGGCATTAGAAGTTGTCACAAAACTGAAGAGAAGGAAATGTTAGGACAACCAGATGACAAAAAATTAGTAAAAAACATTTAAAGGACACTTGTCATTATTATTGGCCTCAAACAAATATCTACAATTAGAATCAGTCACAAACACATACCTGATACTTGATAACAAAATACTTGTCTTCACAAGAACATACCTGATACTTGATAACAAAATACTTGTCTTCACAAGAACATACCTGATACTTGATAACAAAATACTTGTCTGTCAATAAATATGTAACAACTGCAGCTCCATCATTATGTCTCCCTCATAGCTGACAGATTGTGATATCTGACATAGTCCAGACAATCACACAGACTTAATTTATTTTGACAAACTAAAAAGTTCATGTTGATAGTTCAAAAAGAAACCAGTGGAGAGAAATGTTTACAAAGTTCCTCAAACTTGTAGAGATTTTGGTTTTGAATTCATTGTTGTTTTAAGCTGTGACTAGTACAATAGGTTTGGATGTTACCCTGAACTAAGCTATGTGTGTGAGGATATATATGTTGACTTGTTAGGCAGAGCGACTTTTACATTTTTCATGGCATCCTAATAGAACTTATGGTAGGATTCCATGGTTTTATCTGATCCCTTATTATTTCAAAGAAGTGAAATCAAGATGTTAGAACAGTCTCTCATCAAGGAACATAATCAGATGTTAAAACAGTCACTCATCAAGGAACATAATCAGATGTTAGAACAGTCTCAAAACAAGGAATATAACAAGATATCAGATTAAACACTTGACAAAGAAGACGACAAAATGTCAGAACAGAAACTAAACCAGGAACATCAGACATCCAGTTGTCAAATCATCGAGTTAACTAGGAACACTAACAGAGGTCAGAACATTGACAAAACTTGGAACATTTACAAACGTCACACATCCTGTTGTAAGAACATTGACTAAAAGAGGGACGAAAGATACCAGAGGGACAGTCAAACTCATAAATCGAAAATAAACTGACAACGCCATGGCTAAAAATGAAAAGGACAAACAGACAAACAATAGTACACATGACACAACATAGAAAACTAAAGAATAAACAACAAGAACCCCACCAAAAACTAGGGGTGATCTCAGCAGGTGCTCCGGAAGGGTATGCAGATCCTGCTCCACATGTGTACATCTAAGTCATTTGAACTCATGTGGTAATTGTTTCATTGGCAATAACATGTACACACTGGTCATCATACAAACGTCACACATCCTGTCGTAAGAACATTGACTAAACTAGGACACTACTCAACGTCACACATCCTGTTGTCAGAACATTGTGACAACTAGGAACACTATCAGATCCAGATTTCAAAACATTGACGCATTAAGGGAAATAAGCAAACTTTAGAAATTCAAATGTTATTACACTGACACCTAGGAGTATACACAAAATGTCAGAACATTTAAACAACTTGGAACACTTACGTCAGATATCCAGATATCAAAACATTGACACTTTTAGGAACACTAACAAACCCAAAAAAATCCAGATGTCAGAACTATTACACGACTGATAACATAAACAAACGCCAGATGTCAGAACATTAACACAATTAGGAACACTAACAAATGTCAGTCATCAAAATGACAGAACATTGACATATCTAGGAAAATTTTCAGATGTCAGAACATTGACACAACTAGGAACATTAACAGTCATCCAGATGTCAGAACATTAACACAACTAGGAACATAAAATAACGCCAGACATCCAGATGTCAGAACATTGACACAACGAAAGACATTAACAGACGTCAGACATCCATATGTCAGAACATTGAAATAACTAGCAACACATTATAGACGTCAGACATTCAGATGTCAGACCATTGACATAACTAGGAACAGTAACAGACGTCAAACATCCATATGTCAGAACATTGACACAACTAGGAATACTAACATACATCAAACATAAACAGACACCAGATATCAAGATGTCAGAAAACTATGACAACTAGAAACACTAAAAGACATCAGACATACATGTCGGCTATCTTGGCTGGCAGACAGGGCTATGCAGCGCACTTTTAAACTCAATACACCAATTATAATTGTTGCCAAGTTTAACCAAAACTATCGGACGTCCTCACAAAAGACATGTGTCCGGTAACATTTCGCCCAGTATTTTCAAAGAAGATTTTTGAAAAAGTCAACAAAGACGAAAACGGACGACGGACGCCAAGTGACGATAAAAGCTCACCGTGCTTGGCATGGTCAGGTCAGATAAAAAAGGACCCTCAAAGTATACCACCACCACTGAAGACCGAAGCAGGTCTACCAGCAGCAAACATTGCATGAACAAATCACTATAAATGTTACAGCTAAGAAGACATCAATTAAATATGTACCACTAAATAAACCGTTATATCCAAAAGGGAAAGACATTCATTATTAGATGCATGATTTTTTTTAGTATTAGTTGCTAGTGGCTTTAAACTAGCTAGCAGCTACAACGAGTTTCTCAGATCTAAACTTAGTGTCTTTTTTGTACCCTGCAACGTCCACTCTGCGTTGTATTTGTATTTTTATCCATCTGATGAGTTGAGGCTTTTTTTAACTAATTTTTATAGTTCGTTCTTATGTTGTACTGTTACACTGTCCTAGGTTTGCCGGTTTGGGGAGGGTTGGTATCCCGCTAACATGTTTACCCCGCCACATTCTGTATATATGTGTCTGTCCCAAGTCAGGAGCCTATAATTCAGTCGTTTTCGTTTGTTTATGTGTAACATACTTGTTTATCGTTCATTTTTTGCACATAAATTAGGTCGTTAGTTTTCTCGTTTGAATTGTTTTACATTGCCATTTTGGGGCCTTTTATAGCTGACTATGCTCATTGTTGAAGGCCGTACGGTGACCTATAGTTGTTAACTTTTGTGTTATATTTGGTTTCTTGTGAAGAGTTGTCTCATTGGCAATCATACCACATCTTCTTTTTTGTATAATAACTTAAGCAGGGGCGAGAAAACAATTAGAATATGGACTCAAGACATCGAAAGTATGAGGGCCAGAAGAAAAAGCCATAGAATGTCTAAAAAATGTAAAATGAATTAGCAACTATCATATCATTATTCACGCATGATCTTATCAAATATTTCAAAAACAAGACTCGTTCGTTATCTCCTGCTAATTACTTCAATACTTTATGCTTTAAAATCTTTTATTTTAAATGTATAATTCGTCTGTTTCTATCCCTTGTGAACATGTGTTACACTATATAAAGCATGCCTATGTAGATAAAATAACTTAGATAAAATAACTTAACAGAAACGATTTGGATTCTCGCTGTTTCCGTTCCGTATTCTGTTTCCGCCGTTAAGCAACACCCACCAAAAATAAGGGGTTATCTCAGGTGCTCCAGACGGGTAAGCAGATCCTGCTCCATGTGGCACCCGTCATGTTGCTAATGTGATAACAAATCCGGTAAATAGTCTAATTCACTGGGGGTGTCCAAGTAAACAAGTTATTACAAAGTTTTTGAAAATATAATCACATAATCATTAAAAAAATTAACAAGATATTCAAATATTAAAAAAAACAGTCCTAAATTATCAAATAATCATGAGATATTTGGTTTGGTAATCAAATAATCACTAGCAGTGGCGTAGATAGGTCATTTTTACGTGTACGCCCGAACCTTGGTGTGGGGTCCATGTCAAACAATTTCTTGTGATAGATTAGAGATAGGGAGCGAAGCCCCCATAAGCTAACGAGTTATCGAGAATAGATACCATTCCAGCCAATAAATTCACCAGCAGTAACATACTATAGAATCTGGCTGAAAAGTAAATTTCGTCAATTTGATCCGCAATTATAAGCCATTGTAGAAAGAATTATAAAGCTGATGTGCTTCTAACAAGTTCTTCTTATTTTCTTTAGATTAAAATATTATTTTTTTTTTATCAAAATTCAAGTGTACGCCCGGGCGTTTTGACGTAAACGTAGCTAGCTACGCGCCTGACTAGTTATTTAATCAATTATAAAAACGAGTAAGTAATCATATAATAAAAAAACAAACACGAGGAGGATCTAAAACTAGCTTCACATGTTATATACATGTCTGTTCAGCTTTCAACAATATTGAAATTCAAGGTCCTCGATAAAAATAATATCTTGCGTTCTATGCCATGATCTTGCTTTATATGTTTTTTTTAACTTACCAGTTTGATTTCTAACAAAAATATCTTTAAATACAGATAATAATTGTTTGCATAAAAATTGCTTCCAGGATCCAGCAACACTCATGTTTCTTAAAGTAAGGAAATCGAAGGAAAACGGGTCTCAATGTATTTAATGTTAAGAATTATAGGTCAAAGATTTCAAGATTTTATTGTACACTCTGACAGTTTACCATAGGCGGACCCAGGAAAAATTTGGTTGATTATATAGGGAATCATTGAAGCATGACTGGAGCGGCCCCCCCCCTTAGGTCAGTCAGCGCCCCCCCCCCCCCCCCCCCCCCTTAGGAAAAGTTCTGGATCCGCCACTGTTTACACTGTTACAAGAGGCAGATATACATAATATACAGCTTGACAGAAGTTGTATAATAAGAGAACAAAATTGAAATAAACATATATATACAGGTCAATTTAATATAAGTCATCAAACACACCGTAACATACGGGTTGTTTGACACGTGATTTAAACAATCCAAACAAAGACACATATCATGGCATACATATAGATATCTTATGATTAATTGGATTATAACACACAACTTGAATTAGGTAAGTACTAAACAGTTTCTTTTATCAAAAATACTTCATGATTTTTTTGCAAAAATAATCCGACATTATTGAGCACTTTTATATTTAAATACAATAGTATAGCAAACCAAATAGCTTGTCCTCTGTTGGGTTAAAAAAATAATATCTTGGTATATGTATTTTTCTAATTCTTTCAATATTAGGGTTACAACATACTAGCAGATAATGAAATTCATTTCCTATCACCCCCATGTCACATAATGTGCATATTCTGTCCTCACGAGGTATATTTAACCATACTGCAGTGGCGGATCCAGCCATTTGAAAAAAGGGGGGGGGGGTTCCCAGCCCAGGACAAAAGGGGGGGGGGGTTCCAACTACATGTCCCCATTGAAATGCATTGATCGTCCAAAAAAAAGGGGGGGGGTTCCAACCCCCGGAACCCTCCCCCTGGATCCGCCACTGATACTGTCACTATTTGTGGGGGATTTCCCCCATGGAGGCTCCCAAATTGAAATTTTGAAAGAGCAATTGTGTCCATAATTTTAAACTAAACAATTAATTTTATAAGGGAGCTACCATTTGATTTTTAGGGGGGGCTAGGATGAAATTTGAAAAAAATAGGCAGGACAGGAGTTTTGAGTAAAAAAAAAAGGCAGGATGAGACACTTGCAAAAAAAAAAGGCAGGACGACAATTTAGGTAAGAAAAAGTCAGGATAAACTAAAAAAAAAAGGCAGGACCGAACAGAGTAAAAAATAAAAAGGTAGGACAGAGATTACAGCTAAAAAAAAATGCAGGACAAAAAAACACCCGGGATGATCCCTTGCCAATTATAGAATTTTTGAATATAAAATTTTAGCGTGTTTCATTGGATAGCTGCTATATGGAAACAAATGTTATAAAGTGTCATTTTTTTTGACATTTTTGAATAGTGAAGTTTTTAATTGATTAACTCTATATTTAAGATACTTTAACTTTCCCTTTTTTAATTTTCAAAAACATGCCATGAATCATCCTCTGCATGATTCTTACAAAGACCTAGGCTACTTAAATGCATTGGTCAATATTATATACGCATTATGTTTACAAGAGTTACTGATGCAGCTTCTTATGGTCTCATGATTGTAAATCAAATCAAATCAAATTAATTTTATTGGTATAAATTCCTATACAGAAATTATACTAGCTGACATTTGCAAAATACAAATACAAATACAAAAATAAACAAACAAACAAACACAAAAAAACATATTTTCTCAATGATAAGAGATACATATTTTATATCTACATTGCGTGGAGGTGTTATTCATAATATATTATTAATTCAAGCTATTACAATAAGCTTTAATATTATTAAAGCTCTTAGCAACATTATGTTTGCTTTAAATTAATGTTCAAATCATACATATCGCTTATTCCAGCTACACATACAGTACTAATGTCCACATCATTACTTTTTAAAATGAAACTCAACTTATCTTGTTCAGACATATGAACAAAAGATGGAACTATATCACTTTAATTACAAAAGAGTACATTTGTATGATTGTAGGTTTTACTGTTCATAGATTAAAACTTTTCCCTTTTGCCGAATGCTTTAATATCTGAAGCAAATTCTGTTACATAATTTGGTGAAATGTCAGATCAGGCGCGGATCCAGAGGGGGGGTTCCGGGGTTGGAACCGCCCCTTTTTTTTGGACGATCAATGCATTTGAATGGGGACATGTAATTGGAACCCCCCCTTTTTAAAATGGCTGGATCCGCCCCTGCAGATTAAATTATTTTGTACACAGCGCTAGTGTGAAGTGAGTAGATGTGTGTGAACAGATTAATTACTTATATGATCATGTGACCAAAAGGTTAGAATTTGACTCAAAAATTAGTTTGACCTTTACATGCATTTTATATTAAGAGTTTTATGAGGAGTTAAAGGTATTTACAATATTATATGTATAATGAGTGGCTTCAAGTTGAACTGTTTATGATTTTAAATTGTTTAAAGAATCAAAATATTTTACATTTTTTTTCAAGCAGAATAAAAGTAACTTATAGTTCGATGTGAAACTAAATGCTGTCTTTTTTCTGTTCTTCACAATGGTTTATATGTAATACATCTTCCAAATATCTGTAAATGTGTCTTTAAGTTAAAAAGTTTTTCAAAAGCAGAGGTGGGGGAGGGGGGATTGCCTTGCCTCCCCCTTATGATGCTACATTTGTGTTTAATGTTAACTTTTTAACAGTTCCACAACAAATGTTACTAGTTAAGAACAACCTATTGAAAAAAAAAATCATTTACCTAATTTTTTAATATTAAACATTTCTCTCACTTCTTGCAGTACTACAGACTGACTTAGTTATCTAAATTGGTATTCAGATGCATTTAGGAAAGCCAGACAGTGTAACTTCTCTAGACCTTCAACAATGATAGACCATATATTTACAGGTATGTTTTCTATTAAGGCCCTTTGTGTATATCATGTGTTCCTCCCTTTCCATCTAGGGCGCGAAGCTGATTGGATTTCCCAGGTATGTTTTCCGTTAAGAACCCTTTGTGTATATCATGTGTTCCTCCCTTTCCCTCTAGAGCGCGAAGCTGATTCGACTTCCCAGGTATGTTTTCCGTTAAGATCCCTTTGTGTATATCATGTGTTCCTCCCTTTCCCTCTAGGGCGCGAAGCTGATTGGACTTCCCAGGTATGTTTTCCGTTAAGATCCCTTTGTGTATATCATGTGTTCCTCCCTTTCCCTCTAGGGCGCGAAGCTGATTGGATTTCCCAGGTATGTTTTCCGTTAAGATCCCTTTGATTGTGTATATCATGTGTTCCTCCCTTTCCCTCTAGGGCGCGAAGCTGATTGGATTTCCCAGGTATGTTTTCCGTTAAGATCCCTTTGTGTATATCATGTCTTCCTCCCTTTCCCTCTAGGGCGAGAAGCTGATTGGATTTCCCAGGTATGTTTTCCGTTAAGATCCCTTTGTGTATATCATGAGTCCTCCCTTTCCCTCTAGGGCGCGAAGCTGATTGGATTTCCCAGGTATGTTTTCTGTTAAGATCCCTTTGTGTATATCATGTTTTCCTCCCTTTCCCTCTAGGGCGCGAAGCTGATTGGATTTCCCAGGTATGTTTTCCGTTAAGATCCCTTTGTGTATATCATGTGTTCCCTCCCTTTCCCTCTAGGGCGGGAAGCTGATTGGATTTCCCAGGTATGTTTTCCGTTAAGATCCCTTTGTGTATATCATGTTTTTCCTCCCTTTCCCTCTAGGGCGCGAAGCTGATTGGATTTCCCAGGTATGTTTTCCGTTAAGATCCCTTTGTGTATATCATGTTTTTCCTCCCTTTCCCTCTAGGGCGCGAAGCTGATTGGATTTCCCAGGTATGTTTTCCGTTAAGATCCCTTTGTGTATATCATGTTTTTCCTCCCTTTCCCTCTAGGGCGCGAAGCTGATTGGATTTCCCAGGTATGTTTTCCGTTAAGATCCCTTTGTGTATATCATGTTTTTCGACCCTTTCCCTCTAGGGCGCGAAGCTGATTGGATTTCCCAGGTATGTTTTCCGTTAAGATCCCTTTGTGTATATCATGTTTTTCCTCCCTTTCCCTCTAGGGCGCGAAGCTGATTGGATTTCCCAGGTATGTTTTCCGTTAAGATCCCTTTGTGTATATCATGTTTTTCCTCCCTTTCCCTCTAGGGCGCGAAGCTGATTGGATTTCCCAGGTATGTTTTCCGTTAAGATCCCTTTGTGTATATCATGTTTTTCCTCCCTTTCCCTCTAGGGCGCGAAGCTGATTGGATTTCCCATGTATGTTCTCCGTTAAGATCCCTTTGTGTATATCATGTTTTTCCTCCCTTTCCCTCTAGGGCGCGAAGCTGATTGGATTTCCCAGGTATGTTTTCCGTTAAGATCCCTTTGTGTATATCATGTTTTTCGACCCTTTCCCTCTAGGGCGCGAAGCTGATTGGATTTCCCAGGTATGTTTTCCGTTAAGATCCCTTTGTGTATATCATGTTTTTCCTCCCTTTCCCTCTAGGGCGCGAAGCTGATTGGATTTCCCAGGTATGTTTTCCGTTAAGATCCCTTTGTGTATATCATGTTTTTCCTCCCTTTCCCTCTAGGGCGCGAAGCTGATTGGATTTCCCAGGTATGTTTTCCGTTAAGATCCCTTTGTGTATATCATGTTTTTCCTCCCTTTCCCTCTAGGGCGCGAAGCTGATTGGATTTCCCAGGTATGTTTTCCGTTAAGATCCCTTTGTGTATATCATGTTTTTCGACCCTTTCCCTCTAGGGCGCGAAGCTGATTGGATTTCCCAGGTATGTTTTCCGTTAAGATCCCTTTGTGTATATCATGTTTTTCCTCCCTTTCCCTCTAGGGCGCGAAGCTGATTGGATTTCCCAGGTATGTTTTCCGTTAAGATCCCTTTGTGTATATCATGTTTTTCCTCCCTTTCCCTCTAGGGCGCGAAGCTGATTGGATTTCCCAGGTATGTTTTCCGTTAAGATCCCTTTGTGTATATCATGTTTTTCCTCCCTTTCCCTCTAGGGCGCGAAGCTGATTGGATTTCCCAGGTATGTTTTCCGTTAAGATCCCTTTGTGTATATCATGTTTTTCGACCCTTTCCCTCTAGGGCGCGAAGCTGATTGGATTTCCCAGGTATGTTTTCCGTTAAGATCCCTTTGTGTATATCATGTTTTTCCTCCCTTTCCCTCTAGGGCGCGAAGCTGATTGGATTTCCCAGGTATGTTTTCCGTTAAGATCCCTTTGTGTATATCATGTTTTTCCTCCCTTTCCCTCTAGGGCGCGAAGCTGATTGGATTTCCCAGGTATGTTTTCCGTTAAGATCCCTTTGTGTATATCATGTTTTTCCTCCCTTTCCCTCTAGGGCGCGAAGCTGATTGGATTTCCCAGGTATGTTTTCCGTTAAGATCCCTTTGTGTATATCATGTTTTTCCTCCCTTTCCCTCTAGGGCGCGAAGCTGATTGGATTTCCCAGGTATGTTTTCCGTTAAGATCCCTTTGTGTATATCATGTTTTTCCTCCCTTTCCCTCTAGGGCGCGAAGCTGATTGGATTTCCCAGGTATGTTTTCCGTTAAGATCCCTTTGTTTATATCATGTTTTACCTCCCTTTCCCTCTAGGGCGCGAAGCTGATTGGATTTCCCAGGTATGTTTTCCGTTAAGATCCCTTTGTGTATATCATGTTTTTCCTCCCTTTCCCTCTAGGGCGCGAAGCTGATTGGATTTCCCAGGTATGTTTTCCGTTAAGATCCCTTTGTGTATATCATGTTTTTCCTCCCTTTCCCTCTAGGGCGCGAAGCTGATTGGATTTCCCAGGTATGTTTTCCGTTAAGATCCCTTTGTGTATATCATGTTTTTCCTCCCTTTCCCTCTAGGGCGCGAAGCTGATTGGATTTCCCAGGTATGTTTTCCGTTAAGATCCCTTTGTGTATATCATGTTTTACCTCCCTTTCCCTCTAGGGCGCGAAGCTGATTGGATTTCCCAGGTATGTTTTCCGTTAAGATCCCTTTGTGTATATCATGTTTTTCCTCCCTTTCCCTCTAGGGCGCGAAGCTGATTGGATTTCCCAGGTATGTTTTCCGTTAAGATCCCTTTGTGTATATCATGTTTTTCCTCCCTTTCCCTCTAGGGCGCGAAGCTGATTGGATTTCCCAGGTATGTTTTCCGTTAAGATCCCTTTGTGTATATCATGTTTTTCGACCCTTTCCCTCTAGGGCGCGAAGCTGATTGGATTTCCCAGGTATGTTTTCCGTTAAGATCCCTTTGTGTATATCATGTTTTTCCTCCCTTTCCCTCTAGGGCGCGAAGCTGATTGGATTTCCCAGGTATGTTTTCCGTTAAGATCCCTTTGTGTATATCATGTTTTTCCTCCCTTTCCCTCTAGGGCGCGAAGCTGATTGGATTTCCCAGGTATGTTTTCCGTTAAGATCCCTTTGTGTATATCA
The DNA here is from genome assembly GCF_965363235.1 of Mytilus galloprovincialis. NCBI lineage: Eukaryota > Metazoa > Mollusca > Bivalvia > Mytilida > Mytilidae > Mytilus > Mytilus galloprovincialis. The sequence goes on along the minus strand of NC_134845.1, from coordinate 71,026,147 downwards.
TGTTTTTCCTCCCTTTCCCTCTAGGGCGCGAAGCTGATTGGATTTCCCAGGTATGTTTTCCGTTAAGATCCCTTTGTGTATATCATGTTTTTCGACCCTTTCCCTCTAGGGCGCGAAGCTGATTGGATTTCCCAGGTATGTTTTCCGTTAAGATCCCTTTGTGTATATCATGTTTTTCCTCCCTTTCCCTCTAGGGCGCGAAGCTGATTGGATTTCCCAGGTATGTTTTCCGTTAAGATCCCTTTGTGTATATCATGTTTTTCCTCCCTTTCCCTCTAGGGCGCGAAGCTGATTGGATTTCCCAGGTATGTTTTCCGTTAAGATCCCTTTGTGTATATCATGTTTTTCCTCCCTTTCCCTCTAGGGCGCGAAGCTGATTGGATTTCCCAGGTATGTTTTCCGTTAAGATCCCTTTGTGTATATCATGTTTTTCGACCCTTTCCCTCTAGGGCGCGAAGCTGATTGGATTTCCCAGGTATGTTTTCCGTTAAGATCCCTTTGTGTATATCATGTTTTTCCTCCCTTTCCCTCTAGGGCGCGAAGCTGATTGGATTTCCCAGGTATGTTTTCCGTTAAGATCCCTTTGTGTATATCATGTTTTTCCTCCCTTTCCCTCTAGGGCGCGAAGCTGATTGGATTTCCCAGGTATGTTTTCCGTTAAGATCCCTTTGTGTATATCATGTGTTCCTCCCTTTCCCTCTAGGGCGCGTCACTGAATGGACATTGCAGGAATGTTTTCTGTTAATGTCTTTATGAATGCGTGTTTTGCCTCCCTCTTCACAGATTGGGCATTGCAGGAATGTTTTCTGTGAAGGCCTTTGTGTATGCATGTTTTGCCTCCCTTGTTGTGGAGAGTGCGTGGAGATTGGACATTGCATAAATGCTTTCTGTTAAGGCCTTTGTGTTTGCATGTTTTGCCTCCCTCTCATGGAGGGCGCATCACAGATTGGACATAGCAGGAATGTTTTCTGTGAAGGCCTTTGTGTATGAGTGTTTTGCATCCCTCTCATGGAGGGCTCGTCACAGATTGGGTTTTGCATGAATGTTTTCTGTTAAGGCCTTTGTGTATGCGTGTTTTGCCAACCTCATGTGGAGGACACATCACAGATTGGACATTGCATGAATGTTTTCTGTTAAGGCCTTTGCGTATGCATGTTTTGCCTCCTTCTCGTGGAGGGCGCGTCGCAGATTGGACATTGCAGGAATGTTTTCTATTAAGGCCTTTGTGTATGCATGTTTTGCCTCCCTCTTTAGGAGGGCGCGTCGCATATTGGACATTGCAGGAATGATTTCTGTTAAGGCCTTTGTGTATGCATGTTCTGCCTTCCGCTTTAGGAGGGCGTGTGCAGATTGGACATTGAATGAATGTTTTTTGTTAAGGCCTTTGTGTATGCGTGTTTGGAGATTGGACATTGCAGGAATGTTTTCTGTTAAGGCCTTTGTGTATGCATGTTTTTCCACCATCAAATAGAGGGCGCGTCTCAGATTGGACATTGCAGAAAGGTTTTCTGTGAAGGCTCATGGAGGGCGCGTTGTAGCTTGGGCTTTGCATTAATGTTTTCTGTTAAGGCCTCTGTGTATGCATGTTTTGCCTCCCTCTTTAGGAGGGCGCGTCGCAGATTGGACATTGCAGGAATGTTTTCTGTGAAGGCCTTTGTGTGTGCATGTTTTGCAAACATCTCATGGAGGGCGAGTCACAGCTTGGACATTGCAGGAATATTTTCTGTTAAGGCCTTTGTGTATGCATGTTTAGGATCCTTCTCGAGGAGGTCGCGTCGCATATTGGACATTGCAGGAATGTTTTCTATTAAGGCCTTTGTGTATGCATGTTTTGCCTCCCTCTTTAGGAGGGCACATCACAGATTGGACATTGCAGGAATGTTTTCTGTTAAGGCCTTTGTGTATGTGTGTTTTGCCTCCCTCTTTAGAATGGCGTGTAGCAGATTAGACATTGCAGGAATGTTTTCTGTTAAGGCCTTTGTGTATGCATGTTTTGCCTCCCTCTTTAGGAGGGCACATCACAGATTGGACATTGCAAGAATGTTTTCTGTTAAGTCCTTTGTGTATGCGTGTTTTACCTCCCTATTTAGGATGGCGCGTCGCAGATTAGACATTCAGGAATGTTTTCTGTTAAGGCCTTTGTGTATGCATGTTTTGCCTCCCTCTTTAGAATGGCGCGTCGCAGATTAGACATTGCAGGAATGTTTTCTGTTAAGGCCTTTGTGTATGCATGTTTTGCCTCCTTCTCCTGGATTGCGAGTCGCAGATTGGACATTGCAGGAATGTTTTCAGATAAGGCCTTTGTGTATGCATGTTTTGCCACCATCACATAGAAGGCGCGTCGAAGATTGGACATTGCAGGAATATTTTCTGTTAAGGCCTTTGTGTATGCATGTTTTGCCTCCTTCTCAGTTTACAGTATGCATAGTTTACTGAAAGTCCTGGATACAAAATTAAATCATAATATTTGCATATTTGTAAGTTAAATTGTTAAGAAGTGCTTATATTTACTCTTCGCAGTCATTGAAACTCATAGATCCTTCCTGAATATTATTTAGGGGGTATTTGTGTCCTTTCGATAACCCAAAAGTAAGCCGCAACACCTAAGTCTGCTTTTTTGTCACCACGGCATAATAAATACAAGCTAGAAAAACAAAAATATCTCAAGAAAACTTACAATAGTGTGTTCTATCCTGAATATGTACTAAATATTCCAAATTGCTAGAAACAGCAGAATGATTTAGGAAATTTGAGGCCCCAGGGGCAAAAAACATAGAAAATTGCCTACCCCCTAGGTCATAAAAACAAATAATTTAACTTGTAAATGCTATGATTTTATGATTTTAAAGTTCTTGATATAGAAAACATTAACTATGCTTGGAAGTTATGCAAAAATCAGATGTTAGCAGTCATCTCTACAACATTTTAAGTGAATTTATATCTCAGACTGGTATCTGCATACATACAACTATTGCAAATATGGCTTTGTTTGAACACTTCTAGTATATATAGTAGCTAAATTGTGTCAGATATATGGTTACAGATGATACTGTTGTGACAAGAATTCTAAATTGACCATTGGAGGCAGAAAATGTGTTCTTTAATTGACAAATAGGCATACAGTAAGATGTGGACTGGAGATAGAGGCTGGATTGGATACTTTATATAATCTTGAATGTTGTAATGATTGACTGCTAAACATTACATTTATGATATTCTGATATGCTTTCAATATGTTATAAAAACAGTTTTTAACAGGTTTTAGACATTTTTTTTATTAGAAAATATGCAAATAGGGTAAGCTGGCAATAATTAAAGTCTTGTTTTCAAATTCTTAAAAAAATTGAAACAGGGGAGGGGGTATAAAATGTATAGTAAAGAAAAACTTAGAGTATACACAGTGATTTCTTTAAGACTTTAATTCTGATAAATGAGTATTAATGTGAGAAAAACTAATTTTAGAGGGTTTTCTATTTGAATAAATGTCTGTATATAGGGTGAAAAAGGGGAACATACAGAATTTAACCAAATTTGCTTTATTTCACAGATTTTAAAGAAATTAACTGAAATAAGAAGTTTTATAAATATTTAATGAAGATTGATAGAATCCTGGGCCTTAAATATGATGACTCAGCATAAATTCACAGTTTACAGTATGCATAGTTTACTGAAAGTCCTGGATACAAAATTAAATCATAATATTTGCATATTTGTAAGTTAAATTGTTAAGAAGTGCTTATATTTACTCTTCGCAGTCATTGAAACTCATAGATCCTTCCTGAATATTATTTATGGGGTATTTGTGTCCTTTCGATAACCCAAAAGTAAGCCGCAACACCTAAGTCTGCTTTTTTGTCACCACGGCATAATAAATACAAGCTAGAAAAACAAAAATATCTCAAGAAAAATTACAATAGTGTGTTCTATCCTGAATATGTACTAAATATTCCAAATTGCTAGAAACAGCAGAATGATTTAGGAAATTTGAGGCCCCAGGGGCAAAAAAACATAGAAAATTGCCTACCCCCAAGGTCATAAAAAAAATAATTTAACTTGTAAATGCTATGATTTTATGATTTTAAAGTTCTTGATATAGAAAACAATAACTATGCTTGGAAGTTATGCAAAAATCAGATGTTAGCAGTCATCTCTACAACATTTTAAGTAAATTTATATCTTAGACTGGTATCTGCATACATACAACTATTGCAAATATGGCTTTGTTTGAACACTTCTAGTATATATAGTAGCTAAATTGTGTCAGATATATGGTTATAGATGATATTGTTGTGACAAGAATTCTAAATTGACCATTTGAGGCAGAAAATGTGTTCTTTAATTGACAAATAGGCATACAGTAAGATGTGGACTGGAGATAGAGGCTGGATTGGATACTTTATATAATCTTGAATGTTGTAATGATTGACTGCTAAACATTACATTTATGATATTCTGATATGCTTTCAATATGTTATAAAAACAGTTTTTAACAGGTTTTAGACATTTTTTTTATCAGAAAATATGCAAATAGGGTAAGCTGGCAATAATTAAAGTCTTGTTTTCAAATTCTTAAAAAAATTGAAACAGGGGAGGGGGTATAAAATGTATAGTAAAGAAAAACTTAGAGTATACACAGTGATTTCTTTAAGACTTTAATTCTGATAAATGAGTATTAATGTGAGAAAAACTGATTTTAGAGGGTTTTCTATTTGAATAAATGTCTGTATATAGGGTGAAAAAGGGGAACATACAGAATTTAACCAAATTTGCTTTATTTCACAGATTTTAAAGAAATTAACTGAAATAAGAAGTTTTATAAATATTTAATGAAGATTGATGGAATCCTGGGCCTTAAATATGATGACTCAGCATAAATTCACAGTTTACAGTATGCATAGTTTACTGAAAGTCCTGGATACAAAATTAAATCATAATATTTGCATATTTGTAAATTAAATTGTTAAGAAGTGCTTATATTTACTCTTCGCAGTCATTAAAACTCATAGATCCTTCCTGAATATTATTTATGGGGTATTTGTGTCCTTTCGATAACCCAAAAGTAAGCCGCAACACCTAAGTCTGCTTTTTTGTCACCACGGCATAATAAATACAAGCTAGAAAAACAAAAATATCTCAAGAAAACTTACAATAGTGTGTTCTATCCTGAATATGTACTAAATATTCCAAATTGCTAGAAACAGCAGAATGATTTAGGAAATTTGAGGCCCCAGGGGCAAAAAACATAGAAAATTGCCTACCCCCTAGGTCATAAAAAAAATAATTTAACTTGTAAATGCTATGATTTTATGATTTTAAAGTTCTTGATATAGAAAACAATAACTATGCTTGGAAGTTATGCAAAAATCAGATGTTAGCAGTCATCTCTACAACATTTTAAGTAAATTTATATCTCAGACGGGTGTCTGCATACATACAACTATTGCAAATATGGCTTTGTTTGAACACTTCTAGTATATATAGTAGCTAAATTGTGTCAGATATATGGTTACAGATGATATTGTTGTGACAAGAATTCTAAATTGACCATTTGAGGCAGAAAATGTGTTCTTTAATTGACAAATAGGCATACAGTAAGATGTGGACTGGAGATAGAGGCTGGATTGGATACTTTATATAATCTTGAATGTTGTAATGATTGACTGCTAAACATTACATTTATGATATTCTAATATGCTTTCAATATGTTATAAAAACAGTTTTTAACAGGTTCTAGACATTTTTTTATCAGAAAATATGCAAATAGGGTAAGCTGGCAATAATTAAAGTCTTGTTTTCAAATTATTTAAAAAATTGAAACAGGGGAGGGGGTATAAAATGTATAGTAAAGAAAAACTTAGAGTATACACAGTGATTTCTTTAATACTTTAATTCTGATAAATGAGTATTAATGTGAGAAAAACTGATTTTAGAGGGTTTTCTTCCCTTACCGAAAAATAAGCCCTGCGGCAAACATTTGCCGCAAGTTTGCAGCAAACATTGCCGCAAGCTTGCAGCAAACATTTGCTGCAAACTTGCCACAACCATTTTACCATGCAAATGAAGTTTGCGGCAGCGGCAAACATAATTATGCAAATTTGATTTGCCGCAAGCTTGCGGCAATCGTTTGCTGCAAGCTTGCGGCAATTGTTTGTTGCAAACTTGCGGCAAACTTGCAGGAACTATACATATACCAATGTCATGTGTGTACACATTCAATTTATTTATTTCATATTACACAGCAACATTTAAGGAAATGCATATGTATGCATTTGAGTTTTGAAAAAGTGGCAGGAGTCATTCTCTAATGACATAATATACCTGTATTAAAAATGAAAAAGGTAAAATCTCAAATGTGTATTGAGTATAAAGCTAGGTAATAATTGCATTACAGAATTTAACTTTATCTTAAAAACATGATCATGATGGTGCAGTACATCAGTTACAAATTCAAACTTATAATAGCTTAAGTTTTTGAATCACACATACATGTATATATAGTTGCTTACTTAATTATGGATGATAATAACATTAATCATTTTATTAAAACATGCAGTTCTATGAATCATTTGTACTTGCACAATTACATACTGATTATCCCATATTATTGAACCAAAATGCCTCCTTGATCTCTTATATGTGAAATGCATTTCCAAACACAACCAACATGACCTAGCCACAATTTCAAATTGTTAGCATCAAGGAAGTGCCAACTAGGCATGCCCAGTCAATATTGTGTAATTCCTGCAATGTTCTGGCAAACATATAGAATGGTCAAAGTTTTCTGCAATCTTGCGGCAAACATATTGAATGGTCAAAGTTTTCTGCAATCTTGCAGCAAACATTCTTTATTATTTTAAACTTTCTGGCAATCTTACGGCAAACATTGATGTTTCTGCAAACTTGCCGCAAGCTTGCAGCAATGTTTGCCGGAAGTTTGCAGCTAGCGTCAAACATCTGCAAACACTATTTTCTGTGTTCCTGCAAACAATTCAGTTTCATAAGGGTATTTGAATAAATGTCTGTATAGGTTGCACTTTGTAAATACAGCTGTTTCTCAAACACGCCTCTTTTAGGGAGTAATTGAATATTCATAGAAAATTGATTGGTTCTCAGTTATACTCTCTGTGTTCAATATCGCAGAGACAGAACTTGGGAATGTTACCAGTAAATAAACACGTGCATATTGTTTACATTGAAATTTGTGGTAACCTTTCATTCGAGGTAGGGGTCGTTAAGAAAATAAGTGTAAGTTTAAACTCTGAGAAGTTCAGGGCATATAAACGTTGAAAATATGCCGCACAGCCCTATATTTTGACCTTTGAAAAAAATTGTGGTGCATATGAACTTTCAATTCTAGGATAAGATTTTTTTCAAAACTTCATAGTAAAAGTGGTACAGTTTTAGCCGTAAAAGGAGTTCCTATGGGAAATTGCATTGTCAATATTTACAGAAATGCAACCTAAAGAGGGAGGCAAAACATGCATACACAAAGGCCTTAATAGAAAACATTCCTGCGAAGTCCAATCTGTGACGCGCCCTCTTCCAGAAGGAGGCAAAACATGCATACGCAAAGGCCTTAACAGAAAACATTCCTGCAATGTTCAATCTGTGACGCGCCCTCCTCGAGAAGGAGGCTAAACATGCATACGCAAAGGCCTTAACAGAAAACATTCCTGCAATGTCCAATCTGCGACGGGCCCTCCTAAAGAGGAGGCAAAACATGCATACGCAAAGGCCTTAATAGAAAACATTCCTGCAATGTAAAATCTGCGACGTGGCCTCCTATAGAGGGAAGGCAAAACATGCATACACAAAGGCCTTAACAGAAAACATTCCTGCATTATTCAATCTGCGACTCGCCTTCCTGAAGAGGAAGGCAAAACATGCATAGACAAAGGCTTTAATAGAAAACATTCCTGCAAAGTCCAATCTGCGACGCGCCCTCTTCCAGAAGGAAGCTAAACATGCATACACAAAGGCCTTAACAGAAAACATTCCTGCAATGTCCAATCTGCGACGCGGCCTCCTAAAGAGGGAGGCATAACATGCATACGCAAAGGCCTTAACAGAAAACATTCCTGCAATGTCCAATCTGCGACGCGCCCTCCTAAAGAGGGAGGCAAAACATGCATACGCAAAGGCCTTAACAGAAAACATTCATGCAATGTCCAATCTGCGACGCGCCCTCCTAAAGAGGGAGGCAAAACATGCATACACAAAGGCCTTAATAGAAAACATTCCTGCAATGTACAATCTGCGACGCGCCCTCCTCGAGAAGGAGGCTAAACATGCGTACACAAAGGCCAAAACATTCCTGCAATGTCCAATCTGCGATGCGCCCTCCTAAAGAGGAGGCAAAACATGCATACACAAAGGCCTTAATAGAAAACATTCCTGCAATGTCCAATATGCGACGCGCCCTCCTCGAGAAGGAGGCTAAACATGCATACACAAAGGCCTTAACAGAAAACATTCCTGCAATGTCCAATCTCCGACGCGCCCTCCTAAAGAGGAGGCAAAACATGCATACGCAAAGGCCTTAATAGAAAACATTCCTGCAATGTCCAATATGCGACGCGCCCTCCTCGAGAAGGAGGCTAAACATGCATACACAAAGGCCAAAACATTCCTGCAATGTCCAATCTGCAACGCTAATGCCTCGCACTCCATGTGATGGTGGCAAAACATGCATACACAAAGGCCTTAACAGAAAATTTTCTTGCAATGTCCAATCTGCGACGCGCCCACCTAAAGAGGGAGGCAAAACATGCATACACAAAGGCCTTAACAGAAAACATTCCTGCAATGTCCAATCTGTGACGCGCCCTCCTCGAGAAGGAGGCTAAACATGCAAACACAAAGGCCTTAACAGAAAATATTCCTGCAATGTCCAAGCTGTGACTCGCCCTCCATGTGATGTTTGCAAAACATGCATACACAAAGGCCTTAACAATGTCCAATCTGCGACGCGCCCTCCTAAAGAGGGAGGCAAAACATGCATACACAAAGGCCTTAATAGAAAACATTCCTGCATTGTCCAATCTGCGACGCGCCCTCCTTGAGAAGGAGGCTAAACATGCATACACAAAGGCCTTAACAGAAAACATTCTTGCAATGTCCAATCTGCGATGCGGCCTCCTAAAGAGGGAGGCAAAACATGCATACGCAAAGGCCTTAACAGAAAACATTCCTGCAATGTCCAATCTGTGATGCGCCCTCCTAAAGAGGGAGGCAAAACATGCATACACAAAGGCCTTCATAGAAAAATTCCTGCAATGTCCAATCTGCAACGCCCCCTCCTCGAGAAGGAGGCTAAACATGCATACACAAAGGCCTTAACAGAAAACATTCCTGCAATGTCCAATCTGTGACGCGCCCTCCTAAAGAGGGAGGCAAAACATGCATACACAAAGGCCTTAATAGAAAACATTCCTGCAATGTCCAATCTGCAACGCGCCCTCCGCGAGAAGGAGGCTAAACATGCATACGCAAAGGCCTTAACAGAAAACATTCCTGCAATGTCCAATCTGCGACGCGCCCTCCTAAAGAGGAGGCAAAACATGCATACGCAAAGGCCTTAATAGAAAACATTCCTGCAATGTCCAATCTGTGACGCGCCCACCTAAAGAGGGAGGCAAAACATGCATACACAAAGGCCTTAACAGAAAACATTCCTGCAATGTCCAATCTGTGACGCGCCCTCCTCGAGAAGGAGGCTAAACATGCAAACACAAAGGCCTTAACAGAAAACATTCCTGCAATGTCCAATCTGTGACGCGCCCTCCTCGAGAAGGAGGCTAAACATGCAAACACAAAGGCCTTAACAGAAAATATTCCTGCAATGTCCAAGCTGTGACTCGCCCTCCATGTGATGTTTGCAAAACATGCATACACAAAGGCCTTAACAATGTCCAATCTGCGACGCGCCCTCCTAAAGAGGGAGGCAAAACATGCATACACAAAGGCCTTAATAGAAAACATTCCTGCATTGTCCAATCTGCGACGCGCCCTCCTTGAGAAGGAGGCTAAACATGCATACACAAAGGCCTTAACAGAAAACATTCTTGCAATGTCCAATCTGCGACGCGGCCTCCTAAAGAGGGAGGCAAAACATGCATACGCAAAGGCCTTAACAGAAAACATTCCTGCAATGTCCAATCTGTGACGTGCCCTCCTAAAGAGGGAGGCAAAACATGCATACACAAAGGCCTTAATAGAAAACATTCCTGCAATGTCCAATCTGCAACGCGCCCTCCTCGAGAAGGAGGCTAAACATGCATACGCAAAGGCCTTAACAGAAAACATTCCTGCAATGTCCAATCTGCGACGGGCCCTCCTAAAGAGGAGGCAAAACATGCATACGCAAAGGCCTTAATAGAAAACATTCCTGCAATGTCCAATATGCGACGCGCCCTCCTCGTGGAGGCTAAACATGCATACACAAAGGCCTTAACAGAAAACATTCCTGCAATGTCCAATCTGTGGCGCGCCCTCCTAAAGAGGGAGGCAAAACATGCATACACAAAGGCCTTAATAGAAAACATTCCTGCAATGTCCAATCTGCAACGCGCCCTCCGCGAGAAGGAGGCTAAACATGCATACGCAAAGGCCTTAACAGAAAACATTCCTGCAATGTCCAATCTGCGACGCGCCCTCCTAAAGAGGAGGCAAAACATGCATACGCAAAGGCCTTAATAGAAAACATTCCTGCAATGTCCAATATGAGGCGCGCCCTCCTCGAGAAGGAGGCTAAACATGCATACACAACTTTAGGCCAAAACATTCCTGCAATGTCCAATCTGCGACGGGCCCTCCTAAAGAGGAGGCAAAACATGCATACGCAAAGGCCTTAATAGAAAACATTCCTGCAATGTCCAATATGCGACGCGCCCTCCTCGAGAAGGAGGCAAAACATGCATACACAAAGGCCTTAATAGAAAACATTCCTGCAATGTCCAATCTGCAACGCGCCCTCCGCAAGAAGGAGGCTAAACATGCATACGCAAAGGCCTTAACAGAAAACATTCCTGCAATGTCCAATCTGCGACGCGCCCTCCTAAAGAGGGAGGCAAAACATGCATACGCAAAGGCCTTAACAGAAAACATTCCTGCAATGTCCAATCTGTGACGCGCCCTCCTAAAGAGGGAGGCAAAACATGCATACACAAAGGCCTTAATAGAAAACATTCCTGCAATGTCCAATCTGCAACGCGCCCTCCGCGAGAAGGAGGCTAAACATGCATACGCAAAGGCCTTAACAGAAAACATTCCTGCAATGTCCAATCTGCGACGCGCCCTCCTAAAGAGGAGGCAAAACATGCATACGCAAAGGCCTTAATAGAAAACATTCCTGCAATGTCCAATATGCGACGCGCCCTCCTCGAGAAGGAGGCTAAACATGCATACACAACTTTAGGCCAAAACATTCCTGCAATGTCCAATCTGTGACGCGCCCTCTTAAAGAGGAGGCAAAACATGCATACGCAAAGGCCTTAATAGAAAACATTCCTGCAATGTCCAATATGCGACGCGCCCTCCTCGAGAAGGAGGCTAAACATGCATACACAACTTTAGGCCAAAACATTCCTGCAATGTCCAATCTGTGACGCGCCCTCTTAAAGAGGAGGCAAAACATGCATACGCAAAGGCCTTAATAGAAAACATTCCTGCAATGTCCAATATGCGACGCGCCCTCCTCGAGAAGGAGGCTAAATATGCATACACAAAGGCCTTAACAGAAAACATTCCTACAATGTCCAATCTGCGACGCGCCCTCCTAAAGAGGAGGCAAAACATGCATATGCAAAGGCCTTAATAGAAAACATTCCTGCAATGTCCAATCTGTGAGGCGCCCTCCTAAAGAGGAGGCAAAACATGCATACGCAAAGGCCTTAATAGAAAACATTCCTGCAATGTCCAATCTGCGACGCGCCCTCCTCCAGTAGGAGGCTAAACATGCATACACAAAGGCCTAAACAGAAAACATTCCTGCAATGTCCAATCTGCGACGTGGCCTCCTATAGAGGGAGGCAAAACATGCATACACAAAGGCCTTAACAGAAAACATTCCTGCATTATTCAATCTGCGACGCGCCCTCCTAAAGAGGAAGGCAAAACATGCATACACAAAGGCCTTAATAGAAAACATTCCTGCGAAGTCCAATCTGCGACACGCCCTCTTCCAGAAGGAGGCTAAACATGTATACACAAAGGCCTTAACAGAAATCATTCCTGCAATGTCCAATCTGTGACGTGGCCTCCTAAAAAGGAGGGCAAAACACGCATACGCAAAGGCCTTAACAGAAAACATTCCTGCAATGTCCAATCTGTGACGCACCCTCCTAAAGAGGGAGGCAAAACATGCATACACAAAGGCCTTAATAGAAAACATTCCTGCAATGTCCAATCTGCAACGCGCCCTCCTCGAGAAGGAGGCTAAACATGCATACGCAAAGGCCTTAACAGAAAACATTCCTGCAATGTCCAATCTGTGACGCGCCCTCCTAAAGAGGGAGGCAAAACATGCATACACAAAGGCCTTAATAGAAAACATTCCTGCAATGTCCAATCTGCAACGCGCCCTCCTCGAGAAGGAGGCTAAACATGCATACGCAAAGGCCTTAACAGAAAACATTCCTGCAATGTCCAATCTGCAACGCGCCCTCCTAAAAAGGAGTAAAAACATGCATACGCAAAGGCCTTAATAGAAAACATTCCTGCAATGTCCAATCTGCGACGCGCCCTCCTCGAGAAGGAGGCTAAACATGCATACACAAAGGCCTTAACAGAAAACATTCCTGCAATGTCCAATCTGCGACGTGGCCTCCTATAGAGGGAGGCAAAACATGCATACACAAAGGCCTTAACAGAAAACATTCATGCAATGTCCAATCTGCGACGCGCCCTCCTAAGGAGGGAGGCAAAACATGCATACACAAAGGCCTTAATAGAAAACATTCCTGCAATGTCCAATCTACGACGCGCCCTCCTCGAGAAGGAGGCTAAACATGCATACACAAAGGCCAAAACATTCCTGCAATGTCCAATCTGCGATGCGCCCTCCTAAAGAGGAGGCAAAACATGCATACACAAAGGCCTTAATAGAAAACATTCCTGCAATGTCCAATATGCGACGCGCCCTCCTCGAGAGGGAGGCTAAACATGCATACGCAAAGGCCTTAACAGAAAACATTCCTGCAATGTCCAATCTGCGACGGGCCCTCCGCGAGAAGGAGGCTAAACATGCATACGCAAAGGCCTTAATAGAAAACATTCCTGCAATGTCCAATATGCGACGCGCCCTCCTCGAGAAGGAGGCTAAACATGCATACACAAAGGCCAAAACATTCCTGCAATGTCCAATCTGCGACGCGCCCTCCTAAAGAGGAGGCAAAACATGCATACGCAAAGGCCTTAATAGAAAACATTCCTGCAATGTCCAATATGCGACGCGCCCTCCTCAAGAAGGAGGCTAAACATGCATACACAAAGGCCTTAACAGAAAACATTCCTGCAATGTCCAATCTGCGACGCGCCCTCCTAAAGAGGAGGCAAAACATGCATACGCAAAGGCCTTAATAGAAAACATTCCTGCAATGTCCAATATGCGACGCGCCCTCCTCGAGAAGGAGGCTAAACATGCATACACAAAGGCCTTAACAGAAAACATTCCTGCAATGTCCAATCTGCGACGCGCCCTCCTAAAGAGGAGGCAAAACATGCATACGCAAAGGCCTTAATAAAAAACATTCCTGCAATGTCCAATATGCGACGCGCCCTCCTCGAGAAGGAGGCTAAATATGCATACACAAAGGCCAAACATTCCTGCAATGTCCAATCTGCAACGCGCCCTCCTCGAGAAGGAGGCTAAACATGCATATGCAAATGCCTTAACAGAAAACATTCCTGCAATGTCCAATCTGCGACGCGCCCTCCTAAAGAGGAGGCAAAACATGCATACGCAAAGGCCTTAATAGAAAACATTCCTGCAATGTCCAATATGCGACGCGCCCTCCTCGAGAAGGAGGCTAAACATGCATACACAAAGGCCTTAACAGAAAACATTCCTGCAATGTAAAATCTGCGACGTGGCCTCCTATAGAGGGAGGCAAAACATGCATACACAAAGGCCTTAACAGAAAACATTCCTGCATTATTCAATCTGCGACTCGCCTTCCTGAAGAGGAAGGCAAAACATGCATAGACAAAGGCTTTAATAGAAAACATTCCTGCAAAGTCCAATCTGCGACGCGCCCTCTTCCAGAAGGAAGCTAAACATGCATACACAAAGGCCTTAACAGAAAACATTCCTGCAATGTCCAATCTGCGACGCGGCCTCCTAAAGAGGGAGGCATAACATGCATACGCAAAGGCCTTAACAGAAAACATTCCTGCAATGTCCAATCTGCGACGCGCCCTCCTAAAGAGGGAGGCAAAACATGCATACGCAAAGGCCTTAACAGAAAACATTCATGCAATGTCCAATCTGCGACGCGCCCTCCTAAAGAGGGAGGCAAAACATGCATACACAAAGGCCTTAATAGAAAACATTCCTGCAATGTCCAATCTTCGACGCGCCCTCCTCGAGAAGGAGGCTAAACATGCATACACAAAGGCCAAAACATTCCTGCAATGTCCAATCTGCGATGCGCCCTCCTAAAGAGGAGGCAAAACATGCATACACAAAGGCCTTAATAGAAAACATTCCTGCAATGTCCAATATGCGACGCGCCCTCCTCGAGAGGGAGGCTAAACATGCATACACAAAGGCCTTAACAGAAAACATTCCTGCAATGTCCAATCTGCGACGCGCCCTCCTAAAGAGGAGGCAAAACATGCATACGCAAAGGCCTTAATAGAAAACATTCCTGCAATGTCCAATATGCGACGCGCCCTCCTCGAGAAGGAGGCTAAACATGCATACACAAAGGCCAAAACATTCCTGCAATGTCCAATCTGCAACGCTAATGCCTCGCACTCCATGTGATGGTGGCAAAACATGCATACACAAAGGCCTTAACAGAAAACATTCTTGCAATGTCCAATCTGCGACGCGCCCACCTAAAGAGGGAGGCAAAACATGCATACACAAAGGCCTTAACAGAAAACATTCCTGCAATGTCCAATCTGTGACGCGCCCTCCTCGAGAAGGAGGCTAAACATGCAAACACAAAGGCCTTAACAGAAAATATTCCTGCAATGTCCAAGCTGTGACTCGCCCTCCATGTGATGTTTGCAAAACATGCATACACAAAGGCCTTAACAATGTCCAATCTGCGACGCGCCCTCCTAGAGAGGGAGGCAAAACATGCATACACAAAGGCCTTAATAGAAAACATTCCTGCATTGTCCAATCTGCGACGCGCCCTCCTCAAGAAGGAGGCTAAACATGCATACACAAAGGCCTTAACAGAAAACATTCCTGCAATGTCCAATCTGCGATGCGGCCTCCTAAAGAGGGAGGCAAAAAATGCATACACAAAGGCCTTAACAGAAAACATTCCTGCAATGTCCAATCTGCGACGCGCCCTCCTAAAGAGGGAGGCAAAACATGCATACGCAAAGGCCTTAACAGAAAACATTCATGCAATGTCCAATCTGCGACGCGCCCTCCTAAAGAGGGAGGCAAAACATGCATACACAAAGGCCTTAATAGAAAACATTCCTGCAATGTCCAATCTTCGACGCGCCCTCCTCGAGAAGGAGGCTAAACATGCATACACAAAGGCCAAAACATTCCTGCAATGTCCAATCTGCGATGCGCCCTCCTAAAGAGGAGGCAAAACATGCATACACAAAGGCCTTAATAGAAAACATTCCTGCAATGTCCAATATGCGACGCGCCCTCCTCGAGAGGGAGGCTAAACATGCATACACAAAGGCCTTAACAGAAAACATTCCTGCAATGTCCAATCTGCGACGCGCCCTCCTAAAGAGGAGGCAAAACATGCATACGCAAAGGCCTTAATAGAAAACATTCCTGCAATGTCCAATATGCGACGCGCCCTCCTCGAGAAGGAGGCTAAACATGCATACACAAAGGCCAAAACATTCCTGCAATGTCCAATCTGCAACGCTAATGCCTCGCACTCCATGTGATGGTGGCAAAACATGCATACACAAAGGCCTTAACAGAAAACATTCTTGCAATGTCCAATCTGCGACGCGCCCACCTAAAGAGGGAGGCAAAACATGCATACACAAAGGCCTTAACAGAAAACATTCCTGCAATGTCCAATCTGTGACGCGCCCTCCTCGAGAAGGAGGCTAAACATGCAAACACAAAGGCCTTAACAGAAAATATTCCTGCAATGTCCAAGCTGTGACTCGCCCTCCATGTGATGTTTGCAAAACATGCATACACAAAGGCCTTAACAATGTCCAATCTGCGACGCGCCCTCCTAGAGAGGGAGGCAAAACATGCATACACAAAGGCCTTAATAGAAAACATTCCTGCATTGTCCAATCTGCGACGCGCCCTCCTCAAGAAGGAGGCTAAACATGCATACACAAAGGCCTTAACAGAAAACATTCCTGCAATGTCCAATCTGCGATGCGGCCTCCTAAAGAGGGAGGCAAAAAATGCATACACAAAGGCCTTAACAGAAAACATTCCTGCAATATCCAATCTGCGACACGCCCTCCAGGAGAGGGAGGCAAAACATGCATACACAAAGGCCTTACAAATTATGATCAATATTATGACCAAGGACGGGTGTTGCTAAGGTAACAATACACAGTTAGGAAAAAAACTTAAAATTGACACCCATAATTTTTAAACACCCTCTTTCCCCTCCTGTCTAACAAAAGAAGGCTTTATATGTGTGTTATGCATGTATATACTTATAGAAAGAGAATCTTCCATAGATTTGATTTCTAATGGTCATAAGGGTGAAATATACTCCCTCTTGGGTGTAACCATGGCAACAATCTGCATTTCTTAGATACAAAATATAGCAAAAAAGGGGGGTGAACATGTCACAAAAGTCTCCAAAATTTGGTCTAAAGGAAAATTTCAATCAATTACAGTAATACCTTTCCTGAATCCATAGGTTTATATCTATCAAGTGGTCCCAAAAAAATCATATGCTTATCTGCTCGATTTTCCATAAAATTGAATTGAAAAGATCGAGCGCAAAATCTTTGTTGATAAACACTACAATAATGTATGGACCTATGAACGGTACGGATAGGAAAATACGGACTGTCAATCATATAAATGGCCTATAAAACATGTTAAAAACAATCTTAATGTTCATATAAACCCACTTAGAAGGCTATATTATTCTTCAATTATCTAAAAATCAATTTTATTGTACAAAAACTTTAGATTTAAATACTAGTAGTTCATGCTTAGTTGTGTCGACGGCTTTTTCAAATTCTTATATAAACATAAAATTGAGAATGGAAATGGGGAATGTGTCAAAGAGACAACAACCCGACCATAGAACAGACAACAACAGAAGGTCACCAACAGGTCTTCAATGCAACGAGAAATTTACGCACCCGGAGGCGTCCTTCAGCTGGCCCCTAAACAAATGTATATACTAGTTTGAGTGATAATTAACACCATACTAAACTCCAAATTGTACACAAGAAACTAAAATTAAAAATAATACAAGGCTAAGAAAGGCCAGAGACTCCTGACTTGGGACAGGCGCAAAAATGCGGCGGGGTTAAACATGTTTATGAGATCTCAACCTTCCCCCTATACATCTAGCCAATGTAGAAAATTAAACGCATAACACTACGCACATTAAAATTCAGTTCAAAAGAAGTCCGAGTCTGATGTCAGAAGTGTCTGTTTGGTGTCCAAAGTTGTGTTTCGCGAATGGGATATTTACGAAATGCATGTTGTTTTTTTATTAATGATATTATAATGATTTAGTCGACTCATTATATGGGAGCATACTATAAGTTCGAGCTTCTTACAAGGAAACTTAGCAGTAGTTTACTGGTTTATTGAATGGTCAGCCTTGTCAAAAAGTGGACATATGTCTGCTGTTGTCTATTCATCAGGTATTGATTGAGCTGGTAATGATGGGTTATCAAAAAATGTTGTTTTAGTATTTTAGGGCTTGTTTGTTCTGGCACACAGGCTTTATGTGTATTGCTATTTATAAATGAGAAGATATGTTATGTTTGCCAATGAGACAACTCTTTACCAGAGATCAAAGTGACAAAGAAGTTTTAAATTTAAAACAACCATAGACCCCCGCACGGCCTTCAACAATGTCCATAACGCATAGTCTGCTGTAAAAGGCTCCTAAAGGACAAATGATGAAATGTAAATAAATTCAAACAAGAAAACTAATGGCCTAATTTAGGTACAAAATAATGAACGAAACACAAATTAGCAACACAGCAACAAACCACTGATTTACAGGCTCCTGACTTTGGATTTAGGCACATACAAAATGTGGCAGAGTTAAACATATTAGCCGGCTCCCAACCCTCCCCTAACCTAGGACAGTGGTGAAACAGAACAACAAAAGAACAAACTATAATAACTAGAGGCTCTCAAAAGCCTGTGTTGCTCACTTGTATCTACTGTGATTTTGGAAATCATCTAAAATAGGGCTAAAATCATAATGAATAGTATTAGATACCCTAATAAAGTAATAATGATTGAGGTCAAGTTTGGTTTAATTTGGACCAGTAGTTAAATCAAAAGCAGGTCATCCCTTTTAAGTCTTACGATAATTACTGAAGACCCTTTATATCATTATGTAAATTAGTTTTCAAGTTGTGATCATGTGAAATTGTGTGTTTTCTAATTTTCCCTTAGAATTTAATAGGAAACCCCTATATGTTCTATTTTTTTTCTATTTATGGTGGCCTTGTTGGTTGAAGTAAGTTGTCATCTGATACATTTTTCAATCCAAATACCCTATTGAAAAATTGTGGCTAAGTTTAATTCTATTTGGCCAAATTGATTTTAAAAGTGGAGAAGATTTTGTAAAAGATTACAAAAAATTACGAAAAATTTACTTTAAAAGCAATTACTCCTTAAGGGGTCAATTGACAATTTTTGTCATGTTGACTTATCTCCAGATCGTACTTTGGATTCGAATAGAAATACATATTGTGAAAAAGATATGTAGAAACTGTAAATAACAAAAATGATCAGCAAAACAGGTTCTACAAATTTTCATAAATAGTGAGTAGACTCTTCTTAGGAGTAATTGCCTATTATTTAAGACATTTACGCACACAGAGAAATATATATCTTTAAACCTAAATGTATGGAATGTTTTTTTTTAACTGTTATGTATTTCCAAATCTGTTTCCCTTTTTCCTTGATATCGCCTACCCAATTTTTAGCCTACATGTTGTGCGATTTTGTTATTTCAGTCATACTCTAATTATTCATCCCTTATTTTATTAACTTATTTTTACATTGTATCATAGATGAAAATTATTCGTTCATTGTGTGTTAATTTGTGTTACTATGTTTTTTTTATTGCGCCGGTTAAGCCCTTCCAATTGATATTTAATAGTGTGTCTTTCTATGTTGTCACAGTGATGTTACACTATTTTTTTAGATAAGGGAGAAGGTTTGGTACCATTAAAATGTTTAATCCCACTGCAATTGTTTGCACCTTTCCTAATCTGATGTTCAATAGTTGTCGTTTGTTTATGTGGTTCATAGTGTTTCTCGGTTCTCGTTTTTTATACAGATTAGACCGTTGGTTCTCCCGTTTGAATGGTTTTTACACGAACAGCAATGTATAAAGGGCCCTTTAGAGCTTGCTGTTTGTTGTGAACCAAGGCTCCGAATTGAAGACCGTACATTGACCTATAACAGTTTACTTTTATAAATTGTGACATGGATGGAGAGTTGTCTCTTGGCACATACCACATCATCCTATATCTATATAGGGACTTAATTGACTACAGGTCAGATATATTGTCCGTTGATCGTCTACGCGCATTTAAAGAAAACGTACAATGTTGGATAGTGAGGGGCAAACGTTTTCATTGAACATCGTAGTTCTAGCCCCCCCCCCCCCCCCCCACCCCCCACCCCCCCACCCCCCCAAATTCCGTCCATATCAATATTTCTTTCCGTTTTCGTTTCCGCCGTTTAGCAACACCCCCTTTTTTTTGTTCGAGCTACACATAGCTGGTCTCAGACTGATAATAAAAACTACTAATAATACATAAACTTTATTTAGAATCAGCATAGTATACAAACAAGAACATAACATAAATTTTATTGAGCTTTGAACCGGCATAAAACAGAAATTAGTAATGACAAAATATTACATGCATGTATGAATAGGTCAACAATAGTCTCTATCTTGGTACTATTATTTAAATCCTTGTAAAAATCAAAACAATCGTTGTTTGATGGGTACTCATACTAAATTACTGGGAATATTAATTTTAAGTTTGACATCTAAAATTATTAGACGTCAATTTTCTTGTTAACATTATCACGTCCGAAAAGAAATAAAACCAATTTCCAGAAATCACTCCTATCTTTTCCGGTATTCGTTTTCGTAAATAACGACACCTAACAGTCGTAAAATTGTAATAAATAGAAAACAAAAACGACAATTATCACAAATTTTATATTACAGTAATTGGCAGACCGTGAAAACTTGCACTGTCCACATCAGCATCATTTTGTTGGTGTCAATAATTGACAGAATTCGATTCCATCATAATGTTTGGATTAAATAAATGTGTAGAAATGTCTTGTTAACGATATTGTTTTCACCTAGTTTTATTTATTTATTTATCATATATCATGCGAATTGGGAAGTTCTACGTCAGGCCAGTCAGACATATATAGGCCTAATGACTATCATTATTGTAGTCTCTGGTCCTTCAAAACTTTACTGACACCATTCCCGTCAAGTATCTTAAGCACAAGGAAAACTGAAGCAAATGTTGCAACTACTAGTATTTGGATTGATTTTTGTTCATAAATATTTTACCTTTTTGTGATCCTTAATCATAGGTCAACGACTAACGAGACGAATTTATAAAAGTATTTCCAAACTTGTTTCCGAATCCCATATTTGAACTTTATGTAACATTGTAATCAGTTATATCTTGTAATTTTTCATTAAAAAATACTGTTTAAACTAATAATGACTAACTACTGAGCATTGTGTGACGTATGTAAATGTGATTAATGTCCAATTCAGTGAAAGATAATTACTGTTTCCTCCGGACTTTTCTATAAAGAAAAAGGATTAAGGGGCACATAAACAAATTACACATGAATGGGGGGGGGGGGATAAAAATGAAAAAATGTACGAAAACATAATATGGGGTTTTTTTTGCCATAAGAGGTGCCAGGATGACTTACCCGTATCCGCGGACCTTGTAAAGTGTTAAGACAAATAAACAGATACTAAACTAATCTGAAACTATCAATAGAATAGTGATTTTTCTTTTATTGTCTTTTTTCTATCTATTTATAGGACAAATGACAGAAAAAGGTCAATACTAATGAATTCAAGTTTTTACATTCTGAAAAAATTCTATAAAGTGCTAGATTTTAGTTATTCTAATTATATGTTAACCATCCATAATGCTGTCATAATGAGATACGTTTGTTTGAATTGTTTGAAGCTCGATGTTCAATTCAAAAATACTTGTAATATTATTATTTATTAGCCTCAATACCATCATTTGCAAAATAACCTAAAATTAAGATATTGAAAAAGACACGTGCTCTTTTAATTTTTTGGTTTCTTTTTGAAAATGAGAAATAAATCAGAACATCTCCTTTGACTTTTAGAATAAAGGATATTGTAGTTAGATTTATGAAATTAGTTTTTCCATTACGAGCAAGTCCCAAACCGCATTATCTCTTAATGGCTGGTAATTAACCCTCTTCATAACATTGCGTGGATCTCTTCTGAAGTTACTTAATTATTCCAAACATTAATAAAATATACTGCTCTGAAGACAAAAATATGACGGAAAAAATCTTAAAAGGAACTTAAGACGTTATGCCAGATATTCAATTTACCGAGGAAACCATCAAATTTCTCGAGAGCTTTTACATTTTGGTTACATTAAAGAAGTAATGACATTGTCAACTTATGTTTTGCTTTCAGAACACATTAGGGAGTCGGAACCGTGTAAAAGTCACCCAATAACCAGTTTATAACTTAACATTATAAATATGCAACCATTGGAAAATATTCATAACCGAGTCCGGATATTGGTTAAAAATCATATGTTGTTCCGTGACAGCGGAAACGATGAACTCGCATGAAAACAGCATTTCCGAATGAAGCTTTAATCAGCATAGCAAGGAAAATTTGTACAAATTTATCTTTTATGCTTATAAATCACTATCAGTTAATGACATAAAAATTATTGAACGATTATCGTTTCTTTCGTGTATGAGATTTTTAATTGCTCTTTTCTCTTTGGTATTAATTTCTTTCCATAATAATAAACAAGTCAACATTTAGCAAAATGTTTTAAATGAGATTTTTTAATGAAGATATTTTTTGATGCAGTTTTGACGCAATTTCCGACAAAAATTAAGTCTTTTATATTTTATTTCTCTGTCGGACTGTAAATTAGTATATTGCATGTGGTTGGTATTTCCTTGAGGAGAATGTTAGGAAATGGGTGACCGTGCAAGCTGTATCAAGAGGAAACAACAATAATGCTGCGTAATGTTAGTTTTGTTATAAAAAGTCAGTCATTCAATTAGTCTTTCAAACGTTTTTATTTTGACCACAATATTTGTTTTTGTTCTATTTTAGATTGTATCTGTTTGTTGCTGCTGTTGTTTTTGTTTGTTTATTTTAGGGGGTGTCTTTTAATTTTTCTGCGACCAAATGAATACTTACTTTATGTTTTCTTTTTTGCAATTGTATGTTTTGATAAATTTTATAGAGACAAAACTCAAGGAAGGACCAGCAAGTCCGTCACAAAAATCTTGCGGTTAAGAGTAATGGCAAGTTTTTCGGAAGTGTTCATGATTTACAATTATTTTTTTAGAAATAGCGGTAGAACGGCACTTTTTCAATTTATTTTATGTCCTTCGTTTAAATCAATCAAAAACAAAAAATGATGCGATTAAAATATGTAAATACTTATTAGTCCCTTGCTTTGTTTCTTAATGGTGTGGAATCACATGTCAGACGACCTCGAGCAGACGACCGCCAACATTCATACGTCGGTCGATTGTTCATTATAGTAGAAGAATCAGTAACTGAAGAAAAGCAGACTTTCTATCAAGAGAATCAAATCCCCCGTAAAAAAAAATAAAGAAATTATCTATCTCAATATAAAGTGTTTTCATAATTATTTATTGTTTTGCTTTTGGGGAGAGTCTTGCAATATAGTTGTTTAATGAAATGAAAACTTCATCAAAATATTAAGATTTCGATTTGAAATCAGAAAAGCGATCGGTTTTGTTTTTTCACTTGTCCTGGGGTTAGATTGGTTAGATTGATTCGGTATTACAAGACCACAGGCCGCACTGTTGATGGTTATGGAGAACTAATTAACATAGATGCTTATTTCATCATAATTCTTGATCGTCTGTTCATTAATTGTTCTGTTCAATTAAATTAAGAAGAAAGTAATACATCATATAAAAGGGTCGTAGTTATGTAGGTCACGTGCACACTCAATAGTTCCGAAGATATAAGTGGAATTTGGGAGTACGGAGCCTTTACCATGCACTGCAATCGGCAATTTTACTATACATATATGGAAGTTTTAACATAAATTGATACGATGTTCGTCGAATAAGCTATATATCGTCTCCTGGTAGCCTGCTTCTGTTACGAGCGAACGGCATTTGAAATTAATGTATGCACGGTGCCGCGCTTGTTTGGCGGTATCTTCTTAGCGGTTTGCGTAATGTAATGTCGATTTCTGTGAAAAATGAAAAGAGCAACAATAGAGAAATTAAAAGCTAATCATTCAAACAGACTATGATTGCAGAATAGAACATACGATACGTACAAAGTATAGAAAAATATGAAAATATTTATTCTGTACTTGTGAAGCAAGCAAACAAGAGTAGCTGGCAAACGTCGTTTTTCTACTCCTTATTTATCAAGTTAGGCTTTTACTCGTATGTTCTGTAGTTTCGCTCACTTCACGATTTTAAGATTAAATAATTAGAAATTTGCAAAGTTATGAACAAAAAACTAAAAAGTTATAATGAAAAATAACTTGTCAGATCAATTTGAATAAAAACCTCAATGATCTCAGGAGGATATTTTTGTTCTTTATAAAGGAAACAAAAATTTTCGTGATTGAATGTTTCGCCAAATTCTAAATCAAAGACATTTTAAAATACTTTCTAGTTCTACGCCTGAGATCATGATAATTTAACACTTATAAGCACATCCGATACCGACGACTAGCTTTAAAATATAACAACAGGACAACGGGATGGTGTCCACTTTCCCGCCATTTTTATTTTTTGACCCATGAAATGTACTCGTCCGCCCTACAGGGCGGAAAATGGAGGTTCTTTTAAAAGCATTTGCATATAAAGTACGTATTTATGGAAGTTGTTTTTGTCAAAATAATGGTATATTAATCGGTCAATATTTGAATTTATTGTAAAATTTATTTTACATACAATTTCATTCGAATTTAAAGATCTTTAAAAATAAAAACTAATGCTTCAAGTGCGTTTTAATCCGCTTAAAAATTGTAGGCACGTCCACGGGACTGTATTTATTCTAAATTTATTTGACTTTTACTCAACTTTTGGGACATGCTGGCGACTATTCAGACTGGACACAGAAATTGAAATATTAAAATTATTTACTTAAATATGAATTACATCTGGCATGTTTTAAAGATTTCAATTTGAAGCATTCAAGATTGTAGAATTTTCAGATTTAAGGATTGAAAATTGAAGTGACCAATTGAAGACAAACCCTGAGCAAATATTACCGCGTCAACTCGTGCAAATACGGAGGTCTCGTTTTATATTAATGTTTTCTTTAAACAATTTACACAAATAATAAAATCTTCAAAATTTAAATTAAACTAATATTTTCAAACTAAACTTCTTTGGCTTACAATACAACACTATCAAATATAACAACGACCGGAAAGGGGTTGTAGACTTTGAAAAGAAAAGGAAGATCGCCAAAACAATTATTGGTTAGAATACAACTAACACTTTCCCTTTCGTCGGCTTGTCTGTCCTGTCCTGTCCCTTATTTTTTTGTCCTAGTCACACATTTAAAAAATCGCCTTCTTGGATCCGTTCAGACTTCGTAAAATTCTTGCTTATATATAACATCATAACCACAACACTTTTGCTATACATTGGTTGTCGGTAGTTGGCTGTTTTTGTCATATTGGAGCCTTTTATATAGGTGACTATATGGTATATGTTTTGCTCGTTTTTTGAAAACCGTACGGTGACCAATAATTGTTTATATCCACTTTATTAAAATTCTGTTGGATTAGATACAAAACTATTAATTTGCGGACACTTGGAACTTTCGAACGAACAAAATATTCAAATTTTCATAAAAAGGTCAAACAGATTTCTTATGCCTTGATAGAGCGTTATTATTACTGACACGGAACGTCATCGTTGTCATCAACTCACAAGTCATCGTCACAGAATTATACGACTTTTCAAACTTTCTTTTTCTCTTTTTACGTTCTCTCCTCTTTGTTCACATATAAAAGCTAGTATTATATTGAATAAACTGTTTGTTTTATATGCATGTCCATTATATTGTACTATTATTGTAACTATATATTGTATTATGGAGAAGACTTCATAAGTATGATTTACTTGTGTCTAATCCATTTTGCTTTAATTCAGCAAATAAAATATGTTTAAACTAATTGAGTTCTCATTGCATGGCAGTTGCACCACATCTCCTTATCTTATATTCCTCCTTAAACCCGATTCAATACATGAAACACATGAACCCGGATAACGTTCTCTATGAAATCATTAGAACTTTATTGTATACACATACTCTCTAAAACCTCGCTCATAATTACAGTAACATATAGACTCGGATATTGATAAGAAAAAATCATGGTCACAAAAATTAGATCCGGATATTTTTTTTCTTTGGAACTACACAGCTACTTGTGTATAGGTACTGTTTCTGTACTAGTAGAATTGTGTAGTACTGGAAATCTACTTTTAATATTCAGTACTATTTTGTTACTTTAAAAAAAGGTACCTGTATTTTTCAGTACTTTGTTTGTACTTGAAATTTAGGTACTACAGATTTTTGGTTACTACCCTTACATTTTTAGCATTTTGAAAGTTTTTCTATTTCAAATCTCTTAAAGTTACGATTTTCAAACATGGAATATTGTAATCACTGTTGGTATTTTTTCTGTACTAAAATATTAAAAGTACAAAAAAGTACGGTCAAATACAAGTACCTAAACATTACAATAATTTTAAAGTAACAAAATAGTACTGAATATTAAAAGTAAATTTCCACTACTACATATTTTTAGTACAGAAATAGTATCTATGAAAAAGTAGCTGTGTAGGTTATGAACACATACACCAACTTCCGAAGCAAGGTTGTCGGGTTTCCGAACTTTCCCGAAGTCCTGCGTTTAAGGATTGATTGCCGAGTTTATGAGCTTCGGTCCTTGCTTTGAAGTTGTACATAGACCTGATTAAAATAAATAACAGTCTAAAAGTACTTACAATCCAATGAACACATCGCTCCGAACAAAAACTCTCTGATACCATATTAACACCAAGACCGCATATGCATACATACAGGACAAAAAGTTCTATAGAAAACGACCTTCAATCAAAGGACATAAACTCTGAACCGGATGAGGCACACTACGAAACCAGGTTTTAACCTGAATGAAGAACAATCTTAAAGCACCACAATCCGAGGAACATGATTGCTTGGGATAATGTTCTCTCTGAAATCAATTTAACTATAAGAAACTGTAAAGTACAATATAAATGCACTTAAATCAATTCAAGGAACACAAAGATCAGGTTTAAGTTTATTCTCTACATTCATAGGAACATTGTCGTCTTATAAGAATCGTAGACTTGGATAATGGCGTCTCTCAAATCAGATGCAATTCCAGGAACGCATAGACCAAAATATTGTCTTCTCTTAAAGTCCTCCTTTCGGCCTTAGATTTATATTATTTCAAATCGTGTACATCTAAAAAAAAAAAAAAAACACTTTTTAATTGTTTCCTCTTCATTTTATGTTTTACAATATCCTATTTTAAAAACATACATTAATTTTAAAATATTTGTTTTTTTTTTTCAATTCAGCATTGAACTTTCGTATAAAAGACAAATACCGTCAGTCAAAATACATTGGCTTTTCTCTATAGTAAACTTTCTTATGAAAGTGATTTTTGTCAAAAGTCAATTTCAAAGTAACAATTTAAACTAAATTCATTCTGAAACTAACTATTTTTTGCAAAAAAAGAGGGATGAGTTATCTCGCTTCGATGATTTTATACGAATTAAGTTTACAAGGGATATGTTCCTGTCCTAAAGGTACATGTGGCTATATTATCATTTGGAAACCATGGAAACGTTCCACAGTTGGTATTGTATTTAAAGAGATAGAAGTCGAAAGAAAATACACTTCCATACTTGGTTCATAATCATTGACTTGTAGAGAATCGAGTAATATTTATACCAAACAGATATAGATATGCTAGATTTGAAAAAAAATAATCTTTTATATAAATAAAGCAATTGAATCAGAGACTTATTTTAGAGTTTTGCAAATACGATACCGTTATAGCATTTCTTTTGAACAGGTATGTTCCATTTTGTTGAATGTCAGAATTTAAAAAACATTACCTCTAATAAATAATAAAAAATATATAGTTTTATATAAAAGAGGAACTATTTGCACATTATAATAACAGGTGCTAGTTCTACAGTGTCGGATCATCTATTTATTATCCGTAAAGCTATTTGTACGCACATATAAATTTACCTTGTGATTGGTGAAAAGATATAATTGAATAAAATTTAATTAAATACTAGTAGAAAACTTTATCGTTTTGTCCTCACCTATAGATATGTATCTTACTATTCATAAAAGGATACCTGTGTTCAGACCAAGATTGATGGACGAGCGATGCGGGTTACTTTTTTACCACTTTCCAATAATTCTATTTAATAACAACTTTTGTAAAATTAATATCACAAAAACCGCCATTTATTGTGGTAATATCAAGGATTATATTTATAAATAGGTAAATTGTAGAAAAATATGAATTTTGATCCAGTTCTGGGTGTGATGACCCAGTCTAAATCATTATAATGGATATTTGTATACATATTATAATAATTTTATAAAATTAATTCTATAAACTTGTCACTGTATGATTTATACGAATCTCGGTGTTTTCTTCAACAAAGTGTGAATGATTGGAATAACGAGATGTATTTTTCTAAACACATGAGTTCCATTAGTTTTCTTTTACTCTATACTGTGTTTGCATTTTGTGCACATAAAGCTGTAAAGATAAATTAAAACATTTAATATATCCGAACTTATAAGTTACATATTGGAGGGACTATATTCTAGAAAACATCTTTTGACTAAAAACATATATTGGTCAAAACTTAAATGTACGAATGGCTGCCATGGGGAAACATAGTATTTAAAACGTTAAGATCTATACCGGATAAAGCAATTGTATATACATAGTTGTATTATTCCAAAGATGCTAGGAATGTGTGAGGCAGCTTAGCTTTTTGTAATTTATATAATGTTTTGCTGAATTTGCATATTGGTTGCTCCTTCAAGCATCTTTTATATAGAGTGGCTCTGTGTAAACAAACGCAATCTCTCAGTATAATATAGTAAAAGTATTTTAATTTAAGATGTCATAGTATGCTTTCTTTTTTTTCTGTCTATATTTTTTATTTTTAAAGAAGTTACTTATAAAATCCGGGTTAACAATAATCAAAACCACAGACGTAAAAACAAAATATAAAAATCAACCCTTTGGATATTTTTCATTTCTCTTGTTGAGAAAATGTATTGTGATTTATTGGTTGAAAATGTCTTATTCGCACTTTATAGAACAAATAAACTATGATAATGCGATTCTTTACAAATTAAAGATTGTGCTAGATCTTAACAAGTTTTTATAAATCTTGAACAAATTTTATCAATATTTGTATTGATTATCAATTTGTATAGTTTACATCTTTTGATGGAGACCCAATTAACACTGTTAACACTAATATTTACGATAGATTTAAAGGGAATTAACTTTATAAATAGGGAATTGAAGTGTGAAGTATTTGACGCTTTTCTAAATAGAAAATAAACATATTCTGTAATAGATAAATAATATGGTCCATTTAATTTTGATTTTAGTCAATTATTTATTTATTCATTAAATTTAATTTAAATAATTACAATTTTGTATAACCGTGACGAGTTTCTTCTTTGAAAAATAATAAACTGTAAAAGAAAGCAAGTATAACTAATATTTGAACCCTGTTTTCCGTCGAGAATAAAGATTTCTTATGTTTATCCAATAATAAATTAGACATTTTTAGAATAGAACCGTATAGTTGATACTTTTCAGTGGGTTTTATATATCAAGATAAGACATATGAAAATCAACTAATAATTTGTCACAGTTAGAACTACAAAATATGTATACATGTATACTATATATCTTTTTTAAAATGAATTAATTGGCTGTGCCGGCAAATTCAGATTGTTTTAATTTTCTTCTTTTCTTTTCATTTACATGTCCGATTCATGAAAAAAGTCTAAATTGGAAATAACATATGTTTTACAATTAATGTTACATACCTAGAGAACGGTTATGCCACTTAATATCGTTATCTTGAGTTTATTTTTTGAATTTTCTACCGGTGTCTTATAAAGCTTACTACACAGTATAGGTTTTGCTGATTTGTTTTTTTTTAAAAGTCGTATGATAACATTTTTTAGGGTGGATGATTGTCTAATTAACAATCGTACCACATCTCCTTATCATTTTATATCAATTCAATGTATAACTTAATTCACGGTTTTCTTGACACCAGAAATCACCAGTTTATGCAGATGTATCATATTTCATTCATTATCAAGTGTTGTTTATATGAAATATATATCGATAAAGATTATTAAATGCACCAGATATGCAGTTTATTTATGCTACATTAACCTACCTAGTGCAGTTTTGTAAAAAGTCACAGTTAATATACTATTGAAGAGAGATACACTTGTATGACCCTCAGATTATTAAATTCTAGAAACCTTCTCCAGTTACAAATATTACTTATTGTAGAATTTTATGGCCTTTATTTAGCAGTGTGAACTATAGTGGAAAGCCGGTAATTAGTCGCTCCAATTACACAAGGACTTTCTTATTTACGAGTTGTGACTAAATCATATATTATTTTATTTATTAACTTTATTTAAAATGAAGAAAATAGTTTGTTTTAGTAAAAAAAAATCGACTGTTTTGAAATTCTTTCGCTACAAAATGGAGAAATGGTGGAGAAACGACTTCGAATAAAAATTATATTGCTAACGTACACCATACATGTAAAATCATTATAAACTATCAGTTTTTTAAGCACATTACTACAATATAGTCCCATTAATAGACGACAGTTTGATTCCTTCCGACACAAGGCTTTTGGTGAATTTTCAGCTTGAAATATTTTATTTACGATAGATTATTTTATCATTATTATTTAATATTGTAATACTAAGATAATCTACGCGATGATTTTAATTGCGAAGTACAATAAACTGATCTAATTAATAACTATTGATAATTTTAATTAACCTTCCTTGTGACAATCGTAATCTAATTGGCTATCAGATAATTACAAACGTATAATAAATCTACAACTGATCCAAGTTTTTTTGTGTTCGGTTTCCGATTGTCTACAATTTTTACAACAATCGTAAAACATAGAATTTTGTCCTTTTTTGTGAACAAATGTAAAAAGTTATCTTTAAATTTTATGTTGAGGTGAAAAAGCTTCAATCTATATAGATTTTTAATAATCTTACTGGTAAGATATGAGTTTGAAAACTCAGTTCCAAAGGCAATAATGCTAGAATTATACTTAAAATATTTGTTCGTCTTTTTTGTTAACTTTTGATTTTATTTAAAAAAAAAATTTGAAATAGAGTTTGAAATATCTAGAACTGCTCTGTTATACAAGTACTTAAAGAATTTCAGTATTTTAAAGAATGGGCCTATATTGTTGTAGGAAAGCAAACCAATGGTTTTAACCGATTCCAGAATACATGATACCAGTAGAACAACAGAGCTTCCAAGTGGGTTCCTAGTGGCAAAGCCAATAATTCCCTCTTCGTAAAGGTTGTCAGTTAGGTGTCCATTTTTATGCCCCACCTACGATAGTAAAAGGCATTCTGTTTTCTGGTATGTGCGTCCTTTCATTCGTCCGTCCGTTCGTTAGTCCGTCTGTCCCGCTCCAGGTTAAAGTTTTTGGTCAAGGTAGTTTTTGATGAAGTTGAAGTCCAATCAACTTGAAACTTAGGTCCACTAAACATGGAAAATGATAGTACGATTGGTACAAATTTTCATTCTCACAATCTGATTGTATTGTTAACATCTCGTTCTCACTGTAAAATTGTACGGTTAACACCTCGTTCTCACAGTAAGATTGTATTGTTAACACCTCGTTCCTGATGTAAGATTTTATTGTTAACATCTCTTTCTCACTGTAAGTTTGCATCGTTAACACCTGATTCTCACTGTAAAATTGTATTGTTAACACCTCGTTCTCACTGTAAGATTGTATTGTTAACACCTCGTTCCTGATGTAAGATTTTATTGTTAACACATTGTATCGTTAACACCTCGTTCTCACTGTGAGATTGTATCGTTAACACCTCGTTCTCAATGTGAGATTGTATCGTTAACACCTCGTTCTCACTGGATATTTATATCGTTAACATCCCGTTCTCATAGTACGATTGTATTGTCAACACCTCTTTCCAAAGGTGAGATTGTATTGTTAACATCTCGTTCTCACTGTGAGATTGTATCGTTAACACCTCGTTCTAACTGTAATTGTTTTGTTAACACCTCGTTCTCACTGTAAGATTGTATTGTTAACACCTCGTTCCTGATGTAAGATTTTATTGTTAACATCTCGTTCTCATTGTAAGTTTGTATTGTTAACACCTCGTTCCTGATGTAAGATTTTACTGTTAACATCCCGTTCTCACAGTACAATTGTATTGTTAACACCTCGTTCCTAATATGAAATTGTATTGTTAACATCGCGTTCTCACTGACATTGTATCGTTAACACCTCGTTCCTAATATAAGAATTTACTGTTAACATCCCGTTCTCACTGAAGATTGTATCATTTACATCTCGTTGTCACAGTAAGATTGTGTTGTTAACATCCCGTTTTCACAGAAAGATTGTGTTGTTAACATCTTGTTCTTACAGTAAGATTGTATTTGTAAGATCTCGTTCTCACAGAAAGATTGAATTGTTAACATTTCGTTCTCACAGTAAGATTGTATTGGTAAGATCTCGTTCTGACAGAAAGATTGTATTGTTAACATTTCGTTATCGCAGTAAGATTGTATTGTTAACATCTCGTTCTCCGACATTAAGATTTAATTGTTGGCCTCATGTTCTCACATTGATATTGTACTGTAAACCTCTCGTTCTCACATTGAGATTGTACTGTAAACCTCTCGTTCTCACAGTAAGTGTTATTCTCTCATTCTCACAGTACGATTGAACTGTTGGCCTCTTGTGGCACTCCCTTAAATGAAAACAATTCAAGATACATAACTAATAGGAAAAACCTGAATTGAACTCATAACAATAACAGAAATTAAAAAAAAAACACAATCCTATAGCCGGTACGAGTGGCGAAATGAATACAATATAGACTAATCCAAAAGTCCGATAATTTATTTTCAATTGTATTATAAAACGCGGTGTAACTGGACACAAACACGTAAACAAACAACATAATAGTAGTAAAAGTATGACCTAGATGTTAATATCCTTAAACTTATTGTAACTTACAACATTGATGTTAATAAGGGCCAGCCAAATAATGTTCTATGCACTCATTAATGAAAGGTCTGTTGCATCGGTCTTTGATGAACAATGTTGATTACGGATTCCATGCAACTATACGTGTGGATGTTTCTTGAGTTCATCATTATAAATAAATAGTAGTAATTTCTCTATATTTCAGGGTTTCTCAAAAATTTGATCCACGAAAGTTTGAAGAATGGGCTATGAATTCGCCACACTGAATTTTAGTACCTTTGAAATTTTCATTAGAGAAACCGCTAAAGTTGGTGGATAATGAAATTCAACAGTCGGTGAGTTCTCATCCCAAATGCACCCCAAAACTAGACAATTGTTGTTATCTGTTACAAAAATGCGCGTTTTGCGGTTATTAATTCCGCCGTTTATCCTGTTTCATACATAAGAAAAATATTTATAAACACTTATAAGACAATTGTCATTAAAATGTTAATTACGACATTGTCAAGTAGCGGATACAACAATATTTCCTTCACATTTCTTACTATATCAACGTGCAACGATATATCCGTTCGAATCCTGATAAGGGACAAATCGAAATTACTGAAAAATCAAAGTCCCAGGAAAAAGTCAAATAAATAAATCGTATAAGTTTCCGCGATGTTTATGTCGTATATCTCTAATTAAAGAAAGAACGCAAATTTGACAGAGAATGATAAAAATAGTGATTATTTGATACATATGTCATAGGCTCTTATAAATTGTTTATTTTTTATTTGCACCAACCATTGCTAGTTATTGCAACTTCTTGTGCTATTTGTTTTCTTTATATAAATTTAACCACAAATGTGTAATTCGACTTTCTCACGACAAACAGATAAAGACAATTTCAATCTGTACCCAAATTAAATAGCATTGTTGTGAATAATTAAAACCTTTGTTTACTATTCGGATTGGAACTTTATTAAGATACGTATATCAAAGTTTGGCAATCAAATAAATACAAATTTTTCTCGTCCTTAAGATAACAAATTAAGGATCAGAAGATTGCTAGAAATATTAAAGAATTGTTATCTATCAAATTAGGAAGTTTTTCTGTCTCTAAATGTAGAATTAAATATTTAGTCGGTTGTTTATCGGTTTGTTAAAATCCAATGTATAAATAAATTCGTTTCTAAGTTTTCAGATGATAATCACCGCTACAGTTTTTCTTTGATATGCATTGTATTTATGTATACAATTTACAATGCAATAAATTGTTGACTTTTATTTCAATAATTCTGAAATTTAGAAATTTGTTCAACAAATGTAATTTTTACAAATAAATGCAGTATTTGCATAAGTAATCGATCTGAGTTAGTAGGCGTGAACATTTTTATTGCCTGTCAGTCAATCTCTCCTCGCATCTGATTGGTGATAATATTCAAAGTAATTAGAATCCAGCCTGTAACATTATGAAAAAAGATAAAACGACAACCCACAAAACATATCTACAAATGTATTTATCTTTGTGTTAAAACATTTAACTTTTAACTTTATTTGTGTTTGCAGTTGCGACAAAAGGTATTTACTTCAATGGATCCAACTTTGTTGCACAAAGTGGAGCATCTTAGATCACCACCACAAGCTCACTCCAGCCCAGGAACTACCCCAGGGACAATCAGTCTAGCCCACGGGACGATGTTACCAGCACTCAACCTCAACAGCAGCTTGATGAACAAGATTCACAAGACGACATCTTACAGTTCCCCACCGCCAGTAGCAAATAATCCGGACAATAATGTGTGCAAACTTATCGACTACCGTGGAGCCAAGATAGCCGCCTTTGTTGTGGAGGGTCGGGAACTTATTTGTCTCCCTCAAGCTTTTGAACTGTTTCTGAAGCATCTTGTTGGAGGACTTCACACTGTATATACCAAACTAAAGAGACTAGACATAACTCCAGTAGTGTGTAATGTTGAACAGGTCCGGATTCTCCGGGGGCTGGGAGCTATCCAGCCCGGGGTCAACAGATGTAAACTCATCTCTTGCAAAGAATTTGATGTTCTGTACGAAGACTGCACAAATTCAAGGTACGTCAATTATTCTTTATTTAAGACTTTTACATTATTTCAAACTTTTCTTTACTCTTGTATTTTTTAAATCAATTATAGTTTTTTTTTGCACTGAAGATGCAAAGTCTGGTTCATTTGAAAAAATATGCAATTTTCCGTTTCACCGTGACTGTAATCGATGATAAATTGATAATCAATCTTGTCTATAAATAATTAAAATCAATAATCTTTTATCTCAAGGTGTTTAATAATAAATTTTGAATTTGTTTCCAAATCGCAAAAGAATAAGTGAAATGCATTTGATATAGTGACTTTATTGAAGTCAAATGTTTATTTATGTTCCGAATTGTAAACACACAAAACCCCCACAAAACTGTGTCAACAATTATTATGTGACAGGTAATGGGGAAGAAACAATGTCAATTTTAACAAACGCGTGGCTCATTTCAAATAAAATTATAAAATCATTGATTTTTATTTATATTAAACCACGTATACCATGTTTAGTATTTATTATTATTATGGTCAAGTTCAAAAGAAAATTCTATACTCTTCACGAGTTGATGATTTTCATCAAGTTGAAAAATGGTTTCATTATTCAGAGCGTTACCTGGCTGCGTTTTCCCTGAAATACAAAAAAAAATATAATCAACAAGAATTTTTTTTTTCATCTGAAAACATATTTAAAGTATTTTAAGACTTAAAAAAAATGACGGAGAAGTTACCGCGAATAATAAATGGACCAAGTAGGGAGACAGAGAACGGTGATGATTAAACTGTGGTCCGGAGTATTGATGTCCCACGGAGCGCCTTTATTGAAGTTTTAAGCACACATATGGATGCTCGTATCAAATGAATAAAACATTGTTCTTTTATCAGAATCAAAGCAGTATGACAATAACACTACGACATTTTATTATCATTTTCATATTTGATAATATTTATGATCTGCATGGGGTAATATCTGGTATTTGAAGGGGGTCTAGTTTACAGGGAGGTGTCAGTTTTATTCCCTCTGTTAATTTGCAGATGACATAGTGTAATATCGTCTGATACCACCCAGCTAGTGTCACATGTCAAATTACTCGTAATTAATACATTTTCTTGTAATTGGCAATAAATTGATACGAAAAATATTTAATTCTAATTTGAGATAAAATTTATCAGCCTAATACAGAAAATTTATAGATTTCTTATCTTTCAATGAATTCTTATCAATTATTAAATTTACATATCTAATCACTTCGTAAATATACAAATTTATATGGAAAACAAGCACTTGTTTCTGACTTTATTTCAAACAAAACACAAATCATGCACAGAGCTCTTCAGTCGTTATGCAACAGAATTGCTAAATATGCATCGTTTACATATATTAAGTTCACCCCTGTCTCGAATGCATTATATTTATAAACACGTATTAATATCTTGAAACATTATTTAACAATATATATTGCAGTTGATTTAAATATGATGTTGTGATAGAATTCCATGTATTGTATTCTTTGCACACATCGTTAGGGTTTCATTTTGCAAATGTAAATAACTTTTATTAAATATCAAACCGATTCGAATTAAATTTAATATGGACAATTTACGGTGCTTATAATTTTATTCGCTTCATATGCGCTCAATATGAAGAGATGAATGCAAGGATTTAACTGTTTTCCAATAAATTTAGATTTAATATAGATTTAAATTTGTCATGTGAATCTTTTGTACCATCGCTTTAATCGCCTTTTCTATGGAGGACATAAATATTTAGTAAAATTCCCAATACATATACATGTCAGATAAAAAAAAACTCGTGCACGTGAATTAAAAAAGTTAAAAAGTTTGTTTTTCAATTTCCAATCTAATTGACCAACATCATGAGATTCTGTGATTATTTTCCTATGAACAAATAAAATAATCTGTAAAGAGACATACATTTCAGAGATCGGTTTTATCACTATTACATTTCCGCATTGTTAGTACATGTTGCTTACGACTGTTGCAACTTACATTTTATTATTTGTACATTTGTATGTTTGCATTTTATTTATTTGTTTTCTTTAATAGAAATAGACTCTTTATGAGTTTATCTACATAATGTAAGATATTCTAATAATGATTTCAAATAAACCCTAACAATTAGTATTATGTATTAAATAAGCTAGTTCTTTGTAAGCATGTATTGCTCAAATAAAATGAATAAATAGATCATTAAACGATTAAAGAATATAATAGGAAAAACAAATCCACCAGTTTTCCCGAACGTTCCAGGTGTACTCGATATGTTTCGTGAAGATAAAACAGGCCTTTCGATAACTTCGTAATTACCGATCTTTTTTACCAATGAAATAAAAATAAAAGCAAAGCATTTAGAAATTTGTTTGTTAATGTTTCTAACTAACAGTACAATGATCATTAATTTGGACATTATTTCTCCCTTTTTGTCTTATCATCAACAATTTATTTCGTACACCTTGATTTTATCAAGAGGGGAACAGAAAATCTGAACTGCGAAGCAATAAAACAGATTAAGAATCATCTAACTAATGAAACTTTATCATTATCGATAATAAGCCGTCAATACACCATATTTCTTTAATAATTCTTATCGAAAACAAATCGCATTCTCTCATATTTCGTGCCAAATGGAAATTTTCATCATCGTAAATTAGAGATTTGGTCCCGACCTCATGAAACCTACAATCATTTTCTTACATTTACTTTGTTTAATGACTTACAATTAAATGATTATCATTTTGTTGCCGTAGTTACTTCTCTAATTAACAAATGCTTTTTTTGAAAAAAAAAAAAAAAAAAATACAGTATGCCACGTTACGTACGCTAACGCTGAAACATGTGACGTATTAAAAATGGAAATCTTTAACAAAAGGTTCGTTTCAAATCCTTTTATCTGTGAATTAATTCAGATATCAATGAATTTATAAATATACGCTTTGTGTAGAAATGTTATTGCTAATATATGTCTGGTTATCCGGGATCAAGATAGCCCAGATTGCGACATTCGGATTGCGATAATAGGATGTCCAATTGAAAATGATTAAAATTATCTGTTTCTTTTGTCAAATAATATCTAAATTTGTACCAAAGCATTGGAAATGTATTGATGTATTATCATTACTTTGATAAGCGAGAAGTTTGGAATGATCTTTGATTTGAGACCCCCCAAGGATGGGAACTATCCTAGACAAGATACAAGCTAACTTACTTGTCAAAATTGAAAAGTAATCATTCAAATTTATCCAATATTTAGGATTTATTCAAATCCATTTTCCTTCTGTAATATTGACGGAAGATAAGACATATTAATTCAAATTGACATATCACAAAGTTTGATTTGAAATTCGGTTCAATATGTGACCATTGATAGTTATGATTGTGGGGCTCTATAAGTTTGTCATATTATATATGATCGGGATAAAGGAAAGATTTTAATTTTGCATCCAATGATCTTTGAAAATTTAATATATGTAACACTTCTTTTCTTAAGCATCATCCGAATATTGTTGAAATTCTATCCATGCTTGTACGCCAACCCTTGCAGCATAAGTCATACATGTACGCCCGTTCGAGTCTTCGTCGATGCG
This sequence comes from Mytilus galloprovincialis, assembly GCF_965363235.1. Taxonomy (NCBI): domain Eukaryota; kingdom Metazoa; phylum Mollusca; class Bivalvia; order Mytilida; family Mytilidae; genus Mytilus; species Mytilus galloprovincialis. Next base: position 70,987,514 of record NC_134845.1, on the reverse strand, counting down.
AGTGTGTTCTAATTCTCCCGAAGTATTCTTTTCTGTGTACATGTATGACCCTAATTCAAAACGTGTGTTTTTGCCGCTATGCTACCCAGCAGCCTTGGCATATTGTGTAAGTTTGTCTAACTTTACTATGTCAGAGTATTATTTCTGTATGTCTATATGTATACGTATTAAAATAGTATTTGTTATCTTAGAGTAAAATATTTAGGTACATACGATCCGACTTACTTCATGTACACGGCGTAACACCACTTGCAATTTGATTGCAGTCGGGGGCATATTCTTGTTGTCCCGATACATCTCGTCCTGGTTAAAATTGCAGCTATACTATTAACTCGTTTTATTTTCCTTATCGAGGGGGGACTCCTCATTCTGCCTGTAAGTTGGCCCTTATAGAAAAGATGAGTAAAAAATGACGCTACACATCTGGTTCATGTCACCTGAAGTACCAAGACAAATAGTTAGTCAGTTGTCAACCACTATAGATAGGTGACATTTTATTTATCTTTTTCAACTGAAAATTAAGGTCCACTCAAGACACTTCACCAAATAAAAATTTATCATTTGTTACAATTTTGTGAAGGAAAAGAACACTGTTACGATAGCTGAATGTGAACAATTGATAAACGGACATATTCTAGTTGTGAAGCCTATCAATTACAACTTGAAACATTCTTATCCAAAAATAGAATTCGTATTTCTCCTTGATAAAGTACACGCGAGTAAAACTTTACTTGTGTGGTTAAATTTAAAATAAAAGGAAATGTTGGATATATATCAATGAAACAGCAACCCAACTAAAATAAAAATTTATCATTTGTGCATAAATGCATCTCGTTTAGTTCTACTTTTGATTTTTGGTGTTAAACATCTTGCTAATGCAAGTCTCGTGCAGGTATAACTTCATGGTTGATTTCGTCTGCTGAATTAACCATTTTTTTTATATTTGCCAATGACACAACTACTGACCGTGCAAGGGCTGTATAGCCCGGCAGTCAAGGTCGTTAAAAACTTTCATTTGTTGACACAACTGCATTTGCACAAGAGACCAAATGACCTGGTCATAATTAAGCAGCTATAGTAGCCATACAGTCTCCCAACAATATGAAAAACCAATATACATGTATATAACGCAAAGCAAGCTGTTTATTCTTTTTATGTATTTGGAACGCTGAATTGTCGGTGTGCACACTGATTTCAGTAGCAAAGTCAGCTGGTTGACCCGCCCGTTGTTGTATGCTTTTCCGTTTAGATATTTGATCAATTACCAGTTCTAATAGGTCTACATAAAATAGTTTTATCAATTTAATTTGAAATTGTCGCCAGAAATTGACACGTTTATTTCATGTGCAACTAAATGCTTTGTAATTTATCACCTAATGTATTTATTAATTCTTTTATTCGACTGACTGCAATCAATTTATATTTGTAATAATTTAAAAAGATTATTAAGAAAATGTTTATGTATCTAAACAAGCTGTAATTACATAGTAAGAATGGCATCTTCAAAAAGAAGGAAAGTGCTAGGAAAAAATAGAATTTTGATCCTTAAATTCTAATGAACAAACAGAAGAGTGAAAAGTAACAAATACCTTCGCTAGTACTTTTTATTAATCTACCACCTTTAAGCATATAACAAAGCGTATTTCGAGATATCAATTTGTTGGACTATTGACTGAAATTTAAAGCACTTACACTCGCTGCGAAACTTGTCTTTTCGTTAGTATAGATACAGATGACTTGATTTGCTGACGGTTCAGAAAAGAGAAAAGATAGTTCTTGTGGAGATTATGAGCACTTCCGTTCAAGATACGCTTGTGACATGAACTCTGAACTGTTTTTCTTTATTTGCTATCTTGTTTTCGTCCTCCTTGGTTTTTTGATAAACGGTTTTGTCAATTTACCACAAGAGTTCATAACCGAAAATTCCGTTTTAGAGATTAAATACAGATAGAAGATGTTTCCTCTTTCTCTCTCTCTCCCGAGACCAATACTTACTAAATTTATTATCCCGTATCCTACTACCTTAGACAGTAAGATGACCGACTCGCGAGCATAACAATTATGTATTCTTTTCTTCCAAACTGTTCATCAGTTCGGAAAGTTTAAGATATTTAGACATTTTAAATAATTTTCTAAAAAAATCCTCCTATTTTACGACAATTTATTACAGTGCAGAATTTCACATGGTTTAGAAAAACGCCATTGAAGCTATAACATATTTAAATGTTTAATAAAACACTCAAGAAATTCATTTAAATGAGGTACTCTTTTTCTAATATTTATCTCTGTAAAATTTATTGTCATAAAAACTAACAGCCTATGCTTTTAAGATGACACTTTTGTAATTTAAAATAACATTAAGAATTGGAATGCATACGTGTGAAACGTTCTTTTGTTGAAGATACGAATAAATTTATCGGATGAAAAAGATGAATTTAAAAAAGAATAAATTTATAACAATACAACTGACCCTCGTCAATGGACAACTGATATTTTCTTAAAAGGATGGACAATACCGCATGTCATTTTTTGTCATCTGCAGTAATTGTTGCATCTGTGTCCCCAGGGAACCCAAAGTTCACCCTAACAATCAAAAATTGTAAGATTACCAGATAAATATCACTTTGGAGTACCCTTTTACAAAAGATCAGGTCATTTTTTATTTCATCCCATTCAGACATTCGGTCACATTAAATAGGAAATTGATCCGCACCTGCATTTAAATCCAACTTATTTTCTTTATGGCTTGCTTCTGAGATGCATTTTGAGACAGATGTTCTTAAAAAAAAGTGATAATTTATTTTCATCCAAAAACAACACTGCAATTTTGCCTAAAGAGACAAAATTTTCCCATGAAATAGTCATAGTGCTAAATTATAGGGTAGGGCCTTTTGAAATATTAAGATCTTTTGATATTTTTATGAAACCTTATATGAAATTATATTAGCAGACTCGCAGAAAGAAAAACGATACAGGCAATTCACGACTGAGCTGCGTTCGAACGCCAACCAAGAAATCGAACAAACCCTGAAAATCACGCTTACGTTTGTTTATTTCATTTCACATATTTTAGAATTAGACTTAAAAGAAATTTGAATAATCTTTTAGATGCAAATATGAAAATGAAAAGTTAAACTGTATATTCTTTCCTTATACAAATATATGTAAATTATATTTAAACATAAGATATGTAAAGGTTATGTTTGTCGATTAAGATTTTTGTCTTAGAACATTATACCGTGGAGATTTTCATTGTAAAGACACGATCGTTCACTTCACCTGACATCATTTGTTTACTGTTTTTCTAATCAAATATTATAAAGAAATTTAGAATGATATTTAAACAAAATCAATTTCTTTTTGTTTATCTACATAATATAACAGGACAGTACAGGTCTTTAGATTTAATTTGATGTAAATACCGGTTAATTCTTTATTTGTTTAAGTGGTTGAAAACCGCTGTTGCCTTTGAACGCTTGGCACTTCAACCAATTCAAATAAAACAAGTTATCCTAAAAGAGAAAGGATAAACATCAAGTCGTCTAACGTTAAACAAAAACAATCTTCATAATGGGTTAAGGAAGAACACAAAAGCATAATTAAATACGAAATGTTCTGATATATGAAGTTACTTCACTGCAATGTTGACATATATGTCACGAAACGGCAACCCTCCCATACAAACGGAAACTTCTATGTGACTACATTTGTCTCTGTCCGGTGCACACGGGAACATTACCTGGTGAAAATAGAAACGGAAATCTTCAACCTTTTGTAATCTAATATATCCGTCATATAGTCGCAGTCCATTTAAAGAAACGGCTATTGCTACAAACGTTGCTGTAATTTAATTTCCTTAAAAAACGAGAGTTATACAATGTATGTTTGTTAATTGAAATTTGACAGATTATTTGTCATAGAAATGATTTTATTTGTATTTATTATTAAATGTTTGTATTCATATCATGGCAGAAATAGAACTATGTAATTGATTCTGATTCTTATCATTTAATTGTGTGAAAAGTTGAAATCTCGCATGTGCAGTCTCAGTCAAGCAATCGGTCTATTTGTTTGAATGATTTTCATTTGAACAATATCATTTGTTTTGTGTCAAATTTTGCGCCACATTTGATACCGACGATTACACAGACGCTAGATGAACAAATAAATTCAGAATCAATTTAACATAACTGTTTCGTTATTATTCCCAATGATATCGAATTTCTGTCTTAATTAGCTTTAGTTGTATTTAATCAAATTATTCAATATAGACAACAGGTTTTTACAAGTTTTGAATAAAACATTTGAAAAAGCAATTCCATGATTGACAGCGATACTATAGATGATTTGTGTCAATATTGTGCCAATCTGAGCCTAGAAGTGAAAACTTTAAAGTATCATCTTGCTTTTCTACAATTTATGTGATGGTTCTTGAAAGCGTCACCTGGCGTTGTTCCATGTGAATGATATGAACGTAAGAGACGTGGTGTACGAGTATACGCATCTTGAATAAAGATTTCCTGTCAACGTTTAGGCACATATTCCACCGCTTACTTTTCACAAGCAATCTTATAAATCGAATCATTGCAACTGGTCTTTTGCAACGTATAAAGTGATGTTATGGTCAGTTTTAATCCGAACCAAGTCCCTTTTTAGCAACTTACGTTATCGCTAGATTAACTAAATTGATTTGATATCAAATATATGATAGTATATGAGAACTCAACACAAAAAGGGTTGTTAATATTTGATTCCTTTTCTTGGATTTAATATTTTTAGTGATAGTGATAGGCTACTACTCCCTGAAAATGGAATCATATCGGTCCAGTTAGGACTTAGTATTTAACTATTTTGTTTGACCAGGCCCAGATGTGCGTTGACTTGGTTTCGTTGACAGTTGAATTTCTAACTACAGACCTTAAGTTTATAAATGTCAATTTTTTTGGTGTATTTCTAGTTTGCTATGTATGCCAGAACATCCCTTCCGAAGTGCAAAAAGACGGACTTAAAGTGCAACATAATCCTGCAGTCGGTCAAACTTCTTGGTCACGAATGTTTATGGCCAGATTTGATATTTACAAGAAAAGACATTTCCGAGAAAATATAAACAATCATTTTTTTTTCTTCATATTTTTGATGATTCAATATATATTTACTGAATAAATACAACAAACGTATTATATAAAATTACTAAAGGATGTGCTCAAGAGGAAGAAATCCGTACACTCCAGGTTCAAAGCAATCCCGTGTTTATCCTGCAATACAATACCTACCATTTGAACATGACTAATCTCCTATTACAATATATCATATCCAATTTAATAAAATTCAACTTTTGTGGTATTTAAAACCTTTTACATTTATATCAAAATTAGTAATGTTATTCATTTTGTTCAACTGAAATATTTCAACAAACGGATGATACATTTTGGGTGTATCCTAATTCAATCTAGAATTTAATTAGAATTCTTATGACGAATGTGGAGAAAAATAACAATAGGTGAGAAGTTCATAGATTTGAAGAGTCGAATATTCAAATATATATTTATTTCCAACAGGCATAGAGTCATTTTTCACTTTTTACCAAGACGCAAAAATATGAAGATGAAGGGACGGCTTTATAACTGAAAAAAATCAATTACACTCAAATGAGATAAATTGGCAAGGAGATCAGATTTCATTCTTAGTGAAGCGGGTATCTGTTTATTGTCCCGTCAAAAAGCAACATAAATAGGTGTAAAAATACTTAAATAAACATACTGTTTTCCTTTTTTATGGGAGTCAGCCCGGTACACTTTGATTGTTTACATTCATAAGAATAAAATCCCATGGTGTAATTCATATTTGGTATAGATCTTATCGACAAGGGGAGAATCAATTTTCTAACAGAATGGGAGGTAACTCTGGTGACAGTTATGTTGTTTAATATTAATAAACATTACAGATTGGACAGCACATGTATTACATTACTCAATTTTTATATTTTAAAATTCATTTGAACAATTGTAACTTTTAATCTTGCATCAGATCGTGCAATGGAATCGCTTATGGGCAGTAGATACTTGAATAATATTTCCCAAAATTAAAGATTTATCTCCCTTTAATTGGTGTTCTTGTCATACAGCCGGCTGCATTCGATATGTATCTTTTCGCATTTCGAGTAACAAAAGTTCTTACGGATTAAATCTCTTGTAATTGCATTCTTAATTACCTATTTTATACGAATTCAATAAGTGTTTTGCATGCCCAACAATAGACCAAAATTTATTTATGTTAATTCTAGAGTGGTTGTCAAATGTAGCTAAAGTGACAAGAGGCGGTGTTGTATTAATAATGCGTGTGGGCAGGCCTAGAACTGATTGCTCGTTTTGCAAGCTTAAATCACATTGAATATTTTCATTTAATAGTACAATGGAATTAAACATTTGATTCAAATGTTAGAATACGGATTGAATATGATTATCTTTCTACAAAGATTCGTCAAACAAAGAATTTCAATTTTCAAAATAGTAAACTTATACTTTAGAAATGAGATTCATAAGAGTTACAATCTTTTTTGACAATAATAGCTTCCATTTTCTTTGAAAAACAAACGTCAAACGTGTTGGTGTGTTAATGTTGCTAGCTCTGTTTGTAACAATGATAAAGTGGCCATTGTGAAATTATTCATTGTGATGCAGATAGCGAATTGTGGTGTGACACCTGCTGCTTGCCAGACACAGAATGTTAAATTAAAATTTAATCTTTTTTTTTCTTCTTTAATTCAGCCATTTAATCAGAGTCAACAGGTTAGGGAGATAGATAGGATTGAATTTTTATTTCATTCGGAGTATGATACCTATTACCTTTTCATTTAAAGAAGTGATCCATGGGTGAAATTTGCCGTCTGCTGTCAACTTCAAAGATTAAACCATATATCTATGATTGACTGTCCATGAATAGGATGGTGTATGCTCAACAATTTAACTCTTAATATTTCTTTTCAAAAAGTGAAATTGTATCCATTAAATATATCTCGATCTAAATCTGTTGAAAATTTAAACCATTTCAATTTCAAATACATTTTTAATTTTAATAATGATATTTAAACGAGGGCGTTGTGACGTATTATTCTGGGTCCATCATCTGAATCGACACGGATGGTCCTTGGCATTGACTCCCTGTATCAGGTTAACACTGAGAATGTAGTTAACATTTTTGTCTTGCAGCGTAAAATGAAATAAATATAAGAATTTTCTAATTCAATAAGTTGCTACAAATAAAAGGATTCGCGTTTTAATAAATGTTGAACTTACATATCTACTCAACAAGCTATCTCTTTACTTTGAACTTGAAGAAAGCATATAGACATTTCAGTGGTGTAGCCAGGGTTGAAATGATGTGGATGCCTTCGCCGAGCGGAGAGATTTAGACTATTTTATGCAGAATTTTTTCAGACATTGTTCCTGTAAGCACATGTACTTCTCTAGAATCCGACACTGGTTAGATTTTTGTTTAATTTCAAAATACCCCCCAATTCATATAATTATATTTCAAACAAAATTTTAATGTTTTCTCAAAATTCTCGAAATTGAATGTAATTCATAATTTATTTATTTGATGTAAAAGTTTCCCACCAATCTTATATTTGACATATCATAAACGGCCCCAATCACAGCGGCACTTCTGTATAAAGGAACTGAAGTGATCCCCTTTCCTAGTATTTCTCAAAAAACGGCCCCATCGCAGCGGCACTTCGAAATACAGGAACTGAAGTGATTCCATTAACGCGTCGCAGGGGAGACCATCGAAATTCCTGGTGTCCGTCAATCCGGTCTTGTTTACACTCTCATGTGTACAATTCTTGCCAGATTTTTTATATCATCAGCAATGACAATTTCGAAAATAAGTTCTAAGCTTTGACCTTTTGAAATATAAATTATAACGGAAATCCCATTGCATTTTCTCTGAAGCTTTTATTTCTCTATGAAAAATAAAAGGAAGAGGAAAAACATTATTTTTTTTATTAGTTATTGCCCTTGTTCCTTGGTTACATAAAATATGTGCAATACAGGGGACATAGGAACTTTGTTCTTTTATTGAAAATGAAATTAGTATGTGGACCTAGATAGAAAGTTGAATTTACTGATAAGCCTGGGAATGATCACACTCTATTATAGATTAGTGTTTTTCACTTCGTCTTTCATGTCACAGGAAACGATATCAGGATATGATGGTTTAGTTGTCAGTTATGTTGTTAGTCAGTTGTAGAAGCTATCGCTCCGTTAGGCTCAATTTTAAATGAAACATGTCCGAGGATCTGTGCATAGTCCTCTGCACTTGCCGTAGCCGACGACGTAATCTTTTTACGAAAAAAAAATCGAGAACACTTTTCTGCGATTTATCCATCTTGTTTTATTACATGAACTAAATTATCCTTAATAAAAGACCAAGCATACTTCATCAGAAATAATTGGATGTTATCCTCATATCCTAACACTTGTTACATACGGATACCTCCGAGTTTAACTGCTGCGAACATATCTTTATTTATATTTTTTTCCTGTCAAAATGATGTGGATGCTTGAGCATCTGAGCATACATGCAAGCTACGCCACTGCATTTTATGTATCCTTAGAAAAACTTCGGGAATCTGCAATGACAAGATTTGCTACCACACACTAAAGAAGTTTTTTTATTGGGTGATTGCCTTAGTGAGTTGAAATACTGTACTTTTCTCTGTGCCAAACATTGTTATAAATACTGCAAATAAACCCAATAATATTTATGGACACAGCTCTGAGATGAAACGTTTGTGTACGATTGTAAATTAAAGAAATATATTCTTAACACAATGCTTGTAGTTTCCTTCCCCTTTCTGAAGCATCACTATACTAAGTTAATAGATCAATTGGTTAGCCTGGGATCCTGGTTCACTGCTCGGCAGTTAGTAAACATTACTGCAATGAAGAGGAACTTTTAGATAATATTATAAATATTATATCAAGTGAACAGTATCCGAACACTTCTCACATTCTTTAAAAAGAACATCATCCTATCTTTACCGACTTAACCGTCATGCCTAGGAATCGTAGCTCTTATTTCCTTATGTTATTTTTTGACTATTTGCGGACCATAGACCATCATCTATAGTCCGTAAATAGTAAAAAAATAACATAATGACCTAAGAGCTACGATTCCGCAGCTAACCCTTGCAAGTCTTGTGCAGTTCATATACCGAAAATGAGGAGTTGGTTTATATTTTGCATTACTTTTATTTGGAACTGAGAAGTTTATTGTCAGTTCAGTACATTTACAGTACATTTAGTTTATTAGCTGAACTAACTTTTATCTTTCAGACCAAATATAGGTTGTAAAGATTTAAAATACTCATCAAATGTTTTATATTGTATTTACTTACTTATTCAAATAAAACATTACCCGTATTTTATTGAATTTATTTAAATAATTCTAAAATTTGAATAAATCTTTCCCTTGTTTTCAAGTATTTTAAATTATTTACACAGTATAAACATCTAAATGGCAACTCAAGAATATTCCTTTGATCTCCTACTAATTGCAGTATAGTTTACACACACATGTGGAATTTATAGAAACATACTACAATCTAATACATTTCTACTGTAAAATATTGTAGTATCTACTTCAACAAGTGCAGCTTTATAAATACTTTGAAATTGTCATAAATTAAGTTGATTTATAACAATCATACTAATTTACAGGGCAGAATTCAGTGTAATCTAAGTTTTTTATGCTGATTGTATTTCATTTTAAAGATAAAAAAGATTTACTTTTGTTAAAATTGAGAATGGAAATGGGGAATGTGCCAAAGAGACAACAACCCTACCATAGAAAAAAACAACAGCAGAAGGTCACCAACAGGTCTTCAATGTAGCGAGAAATTCCCGCACCCGGAGGCGTCCTTCAGCTGGCCCCTAAACAAATATATACTAGTTCAGTGATAATGAACGCCATACTAATTTCCAAATTGTACACAAGAAACTAAAATTAAAATAATACAAGACTAACAAAGGCCAGAGGCTCCTGACTTGGGACAGGCGCAAAAATGCGGCGGGGTTAAACATGTTTGTGAGATCTCAACCCTCCCCCTATACCTCTAGCCAATGTAGAAAAGTAAACGCATAACAATACGCACATTAAAATTCAGTCCAAGAGATGTCCGAGTCTGATGTCAGAAGATGTAACCAAAGAAAATAAACAAAATGACAATAATACATAAATAACAACAGACTACTAGCAGTTAACTGACATGCCAGCTCCAGACTTCAATTAAACTGACTGAAAGATTATGATTTCATCATATGAACATCAGGAACAATCCTTCCCGTTAGGGGTTTAGTATCATACCATCATAACATATATGAGAAGAACTTTTGTTAACATTGATAATTCAATTGGCATTTTTTTCAAAGTTGCAGTCTAAGATTTATGCATCCTTCATGCAAGTGCTGCATTCGTTTACAAACATAGTCTCATACAGTAGAAAAATGTCTACACATAATGTCAAGCGCCTAATTACTCAAGTGAAAAAGAAACTCTAAAGTAAAATCTCTTCTAAAGCACACACATCAGAATAAAAAAAATCTATAAGTTGTCAGTTATATATGACTTATTAAGGACAACCACAGAATATCACAAGGTAGAACTTGATTTTTTTTTGCATAACAGGGACATCCCTTTTCAATTTTCACATTTTTTAAAAATTAATTCTGATGTTTCACATTTCTGAGTAGATTCGCTTGTTTCACATTTCTGAGTAGATTCTGTCATTTCACAAATTTCCTAGTTGATTCTGTTGTTTCACATTTCTTGATAGCTAGACTATGCTGTTTATGATTTGAACCTTTCTGTTTTAGTGCCAGACCAGGAAGACCACCAAAGAGAAGTCCATCCATTCATGCTAGTCCAGATACCCTAGAGAAACTCAAGAAAAGCAGACTGGATACAGACTTCCAATATGACCCAAGACTATTTGGTACGTACAGCACAAACTTTATATTTATCAATAATATATCTTGTTTAAAGTTTTATATTTTTTTAGCGAGTGGAAATGGGATGTGTGTTAAAAAAGGTGTTTATATTGCATTTTTTAAAGTTTAATCTGTAGCTCATGATTTATTTTTATTTTGAGGAAAGGCAAAAAAAAATTGAAAAAAAAATGAGAGTTGGACGAAGTTAAGGGGTTGATACAGTGATTAGAAATGACTTTTTATCCATTTCAGTTTAGAGCTTAGATACTATAGAAATCTTCAGTATGTTTTCTTTCATATAATTTGATTATAAAATCATTGTCTAAATCACATACAGAACTACTCTGAGAAACAGAATGTTAATTTATAAATAATTGCAAGTGATAAACTGAATCAGAATTTTGATTTGAAATATATATTATAGAAATTATTTATCAATAATTTAAACAGCTCTACAGCAAAAGTTTATTCTGAAATTAGTAATTTCTGACAGGTCAAATAAATGTACAATTTGTTTCAAATCTCTAAATCGTATGCATTGTTTTTTCCTAATTATCCATATGAAGAAAATCAAACAAGTTTGACAGTAAATGTAAATTTATACCATTCTAATCTAAATACCTGGTAGCAAATACATAATATCTCATTAACACTGAATCATTTTGTAATAGAGCGCACCCAAGAATTATTGGCACCTTGTCATTTGTGTAAACAATAGAAGTCAAACGTTCCCTTTATACTTTAATTGAGATCGTATTTTCATTTGAAATAACACAAATGGCTTATAATCTTTCTCAGTCAATTAGATATATTTCTCTCTTTTAATGTATATTTGAATAGGAAAAAGTGCAATTTGATTGTGGTTTTATGTAAATAAAAGCAAACAAAGCAGGAGTTATTAAGGTTTACAGGGCATTTACATGTTTACTCAGAGCTATTGCTTATTAGACCACTTTAATACAGCAATGAAAGGCAAACAACAGTCACACATCTGTCATTTAAACTCTAACAAATCATCACCAAAAACTGATTATGTTTTGTTTCAAATTGTTACATAATGGTACGAAAACATTGATTTGTTTATAAGGTTTCAAAGAAATCTGGAAAAATAAAAATATAGAAGTTTTGAATCAAATCCCAATAATAAAGAAAAAGAAAAATAAACAATCCGAAATTTTTTGGATTACATGGTAGATTTGATATCGGCAAGAAAGAATGCCTAAAAATTTTTTTGTGTCTTTATCTAATGGCTGGACAGATAAGATTGTTTGGGATTTTTCTAAGAATTTGGCACTTTTTGGTGAATATTTTCACTGTGTTTCTTAGTTATCCATTCATTGTAGATTATTAACTTTAAGTCCCTCTTATTCCAACCACTTTATTCCAACTGCAATGATGTACTAGATTATTAACTTTAAGTTCCTCTTATTCCAACCACTTTATTCCAACTGCAATGATGTACTAGTTTTGTAACCTAGAAAACTTAAAAAGTATGAGGAATTTTAAATTTGATATCTATGAGTATTTCTGATAGATAAGCATATATCAAAAGGCTTAGGTGAGAAGCTTGAATGCTAGATATTTTGTATTTTCAAATGGAACTATGCCTTATATAATACATTTGTTTACTGTCAATTATCTGCCATTGTCAGCATTGATGGAAACATTATACTTTATAAAGTACGACTTACAGATGGTCTCATTAAAGTTTGATATTTATATCAAAGGAACAGGACACCTGCTTTTAGTAAATACAATTATATAACAATCCAGGTTCTGTTACAGGAATGAATCAAAATGTTGTTTGTTGGGGATTTGGAAAATTAATGGTTTAATAACATTCAACACAGGTAAATCCTAATAGAATCTAACAGGGAAATCCTAATCCATTCTTACAGGTAAATCCTAATCTGGCCAGTTTTAAAGGTAAATTTGAGTTTCCATGCATTTCTATTTTTGTCTCTTTTAAAACATAAACAAAACAAAAATTTAGTTGTTGAATCTTAGTTCAGCAGGAGTTTAAATTATTGCAGGTCGAAGTTCTACAGGAGATAGCATTAGAGTGTGAGAGTTTGTTGGTTTGATCCCCCTCCTGGTTGAAGCCAGAGTCTTTAAAAAACATCTTTGTGTCTCATAAAGAAGTTAGAGGGAAGACTGATAGAATTGCAGTCATTATATTTTATCTGAGCATTGTATTTCTGTAGGCTTTTGATAAGTTTTGTTATCTCTTTAGCAAGTGTGGTCTAATACAAAGTGTTTTTTCTTAATTCCAATTAATTGGACCTCTCATTGTGCAGAATTAGTATGTAATACTTTCCACTGAACAATGTAGCATAAAGCAATCATTAAAATGTCATTTATAACATCTCAATTATGTCAATGAACCTCAATCTTTTCATTTGACTATATTAAGTGGAAGTCAATGGTCAAATTATACAGGTTGTAACTGACTTTGATATGTACTAATGAGAAAATACAATTACATGGTGACACTCATCAAAACAACTGTAATAAATTGTTCTGCAACATTGGAAATAGATTGAATAAAGACTGTTTATATGAGAGGTGTGTAATTCATCAACAAGGGAAAGTCAGATTTGATTGTAACTTGGAATGACAGCTCTATTAACACTTACTGACCCAAGTTCCTTTGTTTGTCCCCAGATCTAAGGAGCGCCTGATTAATTTATCATTTAAATGAAACAATAGAAATTTAACTAGGTGATAACGAATAGATTTAGGTAAATTTAATTAAGACATTGTAAAGGTCAGGAAGAGTTAGTCACTACAGTTTGTCTTTTTTGATACAAAATGTGACTGGATTGTTTGTATTTAATGGCAAAACAAATGGAGGGCCTACATTTTACTGATTTGGTTGAGTTTATTAAATATATCCTTGCTGAAGACGATCCTTTGTGTTTCAGTTAGGTCAATATACAAACAGACTTGATCAAAATGTCCAGTAGTTGAACATTTCATGCAGGCCTTTAAACCAATAAGCAACTAGCGGTAAGCAAAGAAGCGATATCTCTATGACAGACGATTAGATCCCCTTACTAGGCTTATGAGATCCTAAGTTGAGAAGGATGCATTTGACCAAATATTCACGTTTCCTCATCCTTCAAAAGATCCAAGACCCCCTTGATCACCAGTTTGCAGGATAGCAGAAAACTTCTTCTGTTCATCTTTCATTTGGCACCAGAACCTGTTTATTAGTCTTTGGTTTGGTCAGCTTTAGATTTACAACTTAACATTCAGAAAAGGATGATAGAACCCAGTGGCGGATCCAGAATATTACATAAAGTGGGGGGGGGGGGGGGGAGCCCGCTGACTGACCTAAGGGGGGCCTGCTCCAGTCATGCTTCAGTGATTCCCTATATATTTTTCCCACAAAGGGGGGCCCTATGGAACCCAATTTCTTATGAGTACAAAAACAGGCTCTGAAAAAGGAGTAATTGAAGAGGAACATCACAGTACATAGTATGTTGATTTAATCTCTTTTAAACTGAATGCACAAAATATGTGACTGCACTTGGTTCTGCAGTAAAAAAATAAACATTTCCTGTAAAACATCTTGCAAATTAAACTGAGCAAGGCTTTGGAGAAAGTTTCTACATCTAATTATCACTTCTTTATCAAAGATTTATCAAATCAAATAGAATTTTGGTTTTAATTTCATGCTTTAATTTGTATGTAATTTTTGGATAAGATAAGTTGGATTATTGGAGAATAAGTTAAGAGATTGTGTTACAAACATTTATGCATGAATTGATGATAATTTGTGCATTTTGTATAAATAATCATGGTTCCAAATTGATAAACCAGACTGGAAACTGATTTATAGAAATTTGATTACATTACAGAGAGCTTGCACTAAATTGACTCAAAGCACTGAGACGTTAGCTTGTAAGCATTCTTAATAAGTGGTTTGGGTTTGTTACAAGTTGACATAAAGTGAACTGTTGAATGAGAATCGTGGCTTGAACTGAAGTTCATCTAAGTCAATATTACTCATGTGAAAAATTCTGGTAGGACCTCATTCCAACAGGGGAAAGTAAATAGAAAGAAATACATTTTTATAACATATTTTTTTCAAACCTTAGCCAATCAGATGTGAGTGTGATAATGACAATCCTCTGTAAAATAAGATTATTAAAAATATCAGACAAATTGTTTTTTTTTTTTTACAATACATTAGACATGTGTTACTACTGGTTATTTATTTTTGGAGGTAACTATGTTCAAAGTTGGAGAAAAGTTGTATTTTATGGATTCAAAATTTTCTTGTTTTGGTTATTTTACTAAGGAACAAGGATTTGTATTTTCTTAATTTGTGGTTCACCAACACTAACAAAAAAACAAATAGACAATTAAATAAACACTTCTTGAATTAGTCTTTGGGGCATCTGTGCAAGACTCTTGCAACTTTGTACTAATTGGAAAGGTTAGTTAGTTTGTTATATATATCTTTATTCTCAATAAACCATGTAGGGAGTGTCTTAATTGTTCTACACAGCAACATACAGTTTTTAGTAGAACAGTCATTTGAAAAAGATCAATTTCTGCAAATTCAAACATATACATTTGAATTTGATCAGTGACTGTATTTCAGACTGTTTGAGAACATCCAAAACAAACATCATAAGATTTGTCCATGTACAGTTGGAACATTCTTAGTATTTGAAATTCTTTTTTGCCCTTATTCATTGCTTTAGTATTTAAAATTCCTATTTTTACTAATTCATGGCAACTACTTATTCCTTTTTAGTAGAATGCATGTGAGGTTTCAAAGCTTTGCTGGTTACAAGAATATTTATAGGGAATGTTCAACTTTCAAAATATTCTTTTTTGTGGTCTTTTGATATTCCCTGCACACCTTTGAACTAAACATGAACTTCATTAGTTCATAAAACATAAGTACAATCTATGTTTAATTACTGAATCAGTTTATATTTTGTTTATGCATTCAATTATAAATACTAACTTGAGAGTAAAGAAACCCCGTAATCAATACAGACATAGAAAAGAACAAACGGAAACACACATTAAAAATTATCGGAATGAAAAGTATCGTTGAACTAATGAAGTACGTTTGATTTTTATCTAAGACGTAATTAGACGTTTTCTAAGATTATTTGGAGGTTAGCGAGTCCATATCAACAAGTTTAGTCACATGTGAGAAGTCAAACGATGCATAGAAATCAATGGAAACCTATAATTATGACATCTGAACAAGAAATATTTGTATTTATAAAAATCATTCTCTTGTAAGTTTGTTAATTAAACATGAATGGATAGCTACTCTTAAATCAATTTATTATACTTAAATTTATATTTTGTGATGTTTTGATCAATTAAAACTAGTTTTATCTGCCTTGAAAGTTTCATTTTAACCCCCATCCCCAAAAAAGAATGTCAATGGCAGACATACAGCAGAAAAGTTAGAACTGCATTAAAAACTTTTCTTTACCGTACTTCCTTTGCACAAAGCAATTTATTTCAAGTGTTGTTTATTTCATATGAAATTTTTGTTTGTTTTACGGTATATAATAACAGTAACGGTACCAATTTTTCTGCACCAGATGCGCATTTCGACAATACATGTCTCTTCAGTGATGCTAAGAGTTCAGGCTAGTTTAACTAACATATGAATATGAGTATATGTTAACTCTTTAATTCATCAATTCTCAAGATGTAGAACAGCAACACACTGCTCATAACCTTCTAGATAACAATAACTGTTCCTTGAAGTAGATAATGTTAGTTTTCCTATCGAAGGTGACAGTTGTTTTCTCCCAGCGCTCCGGCTCCTTCCACCAAAAACTGGTGTCAACAAAATAACTTAAAAGTGGCACTAAAACACCAACAACAATTGAAGTAATAGTTATTCTCTAGTAATTTATGGTTGTCTCATTTACCCTTCTTTGTCTTTTCCTGTTAAGGCAGCAAGCCTTCACCTCTAAGTAGTATAATAAATGTTGTTACATTTTAAAGTATCTGTTTCCCTAATCTTGTTACAAATGATGACAGTTCTGTTATACAGTAGACTCCACCTAATCAGATATCGGCTAAACTAATATATCGGCTATTGTAATATTATTTCAAAACACCAAACCCTTCCCTATATGTTTAATGTTAATTTTATCAGATAATCGAAAATTTTATGCTGACATTTTTGGTATCTGATTGGCCGAAGTCTACTGTGTCATTATTAAGCCAAGCACATAGTTATATATAATTGTAGTTTTGGACACTGTAAAATTTGAATTATGTTTAAAGTGTTTTATTCCTTTTTTTGTTTAAGTAGATTTTATTGTTAATAAGATAAAAGACAAGAAGAAAGATTGATATAGTACCTGTGCACCTACCCTTGTGTCTACCAATGGTAACCTTCAGGTCCTAACTGCTCCACTACTATATAGCAGAAAGTGGCTTAGTCTGAAATCATTGATCATACATATATCTTGTTAGTTTATTTTTTTTGTACTTTATTGATAAATAGATTATATATATTTTTAAAGGTTTTAGAACATTTAATGTCTGACTGAAATGACCACCCCAAAAAGATAAAACGTTCCATTATGTAAATAATATGCCTTTGCAGAACAGATGTGCACCCCTTCTAATATCACCTTTTATTTGCAGTCATCTCTCAAATGTTGTAATAAAAATAATTGATAAAAGAAATTCTATATTTTTCAAGTTTTTTATTTGATTTTGGAAACATCTTGCCATGTTGAAATGGGGGAAGTGAACCAAAGTTACACTTAAAAGCCTTGGTTTTATTTATTCTAAGTAGGAACACCTTGTTGTTTCTGAGACATTATTGTAAAATGATAATTAATCAAACCTGATTTACCATTTATAATGTTCATAATAAACTAAAGGATTTATGGAAAGAGAAGAAACAATTATATAGAGATGAAATTTATTTCTTTTGTTATAAAAATTTTGCAATGGTTTTCATGACAATATCATTAATGGCTGATAATAGGTATAATGTTCCAGGACACAGATTAACCAAATTTTATGCAGTATAATTACTTTAGTTTTATACTGTGATGAAATTTAAACAAATTAAAGAAATGAAATGAAATGGTCCTATGCTAAAATGACCCAAAATAAATCATATCTTATTTTATCCAAAACTTAAATTTGAAAGTGGATCTTTTACTGTATAGCATTTTGATAAGACTGAAAATTTCTAAGGGATAGGAAATTAATCATTGCTAATTTATAAAGACAATTGATGACCCCAATGAAAAGTACATTTTATTAATGAAATTTACCATCTTGTGACAATGGAATTTGTTCATTTATTCTTTGTTTTCCTGTGCTAATCATTCATTTCAACATGCAATCACACCACATTCTTTTTAATTAACTGATTGCAAAAAAAGACAATTTTTATCTGTTTCTTTTGGTTTAATTGTGAAGATTTGGGAAAACCACAAAGTTTGATTAAATGCCACAAGATTTGAACACTTTATATTAATCTAAAATCCATTAAGGAAATTGCTAATTATCTGATTCCAATCAAATAATTATCTTACTCTTCAGTTTTATCTCTGTTACTTGTATAGTTTTGTAAGATTTGTCATTTTGTAAGTCTCAGAGAATTTAAGAAGTCTCTTATAATTTTATTCAATACTATTTGTCAAACTTGGGAAGTAAAAAATTGCAACCTCAGTATAAAAATATTAAAGGGTTACTTCCCTCTAATTTAAAAAAGTTTTGAGTTATGTCCCTTTAATAGCAATGAAAATCATTTAGTCATTTGATTTGCAATTGAATAAAAAGCATTTGTCTGTGGCCAACAACCGATGGTATTGGCTTGTTGTATTGTAATCAATTATCAAATAACAACATTTTAATCTAAATGAAAAGATTAAACAGTAATTTCCAGCGGAAACAAACATATGAAATTTCTCAGTAGAATTAATGATTTTTGCAACTGATGAAATTGAGTGCATAAATTTTACATTTATAGGAAATGATTTGTTGTAAATTGACGTAAGGGGATTGCGACATTTTATTATATTAGATTATACCAATAATGGCGGATGTTTCACAACAGAGATTTACAATAAATATGTTATTTAGAAACATTACTCCTCATTTCTGCTGTCAAAATCCTTTACAGAATTATATTACAATAAAATTTCCAAATTTTCATTTCCTTTGCTAGAGGAAATGGGAGTTATACATAAAAATTACGACACTGTTATTTAGGAAAAAAGTCAA
The DNA here is from genome assembly GCF_965363235.1 of Mytilus galloprovincialis. Lineage (NCBI taxonomy): Eukaryota > Metazoa > Mollusca > Bivalvia > Mytilida > Mytilidae > Mytilus > Mytilus galloprovincialis. The sequence goes on along the minus strand of NC_134845.1, from coordinate 70,968,279 downwards.
TACCATGAAAACAAAATGGCAAATTATAATTACATATTAAATCCATTTTTCATCTCTTGTTGTAATTTAATACACAAAAAATTGATAGTAAATTTGATACCATATTAAATGTTGATTTTATTCAATAAAAGTATCATTTATTTCTGATTAACAGTTATTCAATAGTTTTTCATTTAATTTGATTACAAAACTTATCTAATTCTGAAAAAAATATTCAATTTTAAAAACCAACTGAAGTGCATATTGAGTTAGTTGGAGTGAATTGCACTATAAAAACAAACTTAAATGGTGAGAGAAAAAAGCAGAATACTATTTCAAGAGAAAAAATATTTCAATAATTTAGATAAGTATTATTATATAGCAGAAGGTTTCTTTTGATAGCCAGAATCAGTATTTAATGCTAATTAGTTAGTTCCCCCAAACAAATACAGCCTACAATTTGAAAAATCTGGTAAGGGACAATTGTTAGCAAGATAAAGGGGCAGTATAGTCTTAATTTGGTTGGAGAGTCTGGCCATATTTTGATATTGACATTGGGCATAAGTACCAGGTTTCAGATTCAGTATCTTTTTGCATCTCCAGTAAACACTTTAGTCTATTTTAAAAGAAATTATGTAAAAAATAAAAAAATATGTAACAATTTGAAATTAAATGTTGTCTAATTTTTCCTTTGTTACAATTTATTCCTCTATGAATTTCCCTCATCATTCGACCTAATACTTCAGAGATTATAATGATAATATGATATATTTGTATATTAGTGCTCTTAATTAGCAAATTCACAGAGCATCTTCATCTTTGAGATGCTTGAATATGACGCTGATGTTAAATTATCAAATATCTTTCAAAACAAGCAATGCACTTAGTTACTTAACATAAAGTATAGTTTATTTGGCCAATTTCTTCAATTACACATCTTGTCTGCCTGTCAGTTTCTATGCTTTCTGTGGATGATTGACAATTTATTTCTTTGGAAACGTAATGCACCTGTAATCGCCCATGCAATCGCCATACGATGTCAGATGTTTTCGTTTGCTGTTATTGAAATGCACGCGAAAGGTTGAAATAATTCTGTTGATGTTTGTTAAGTTACGAACTCCTTAGAAAAACATATACATGCATCTAAAACTCTATTAATTTCTATGGATTTGTAGAATTTATGTAATAAGCTACTCGGCATAAATCATTCATTACCAAATTATACAAACATATAAATAATAAAGTGAAGTATCTTAAAACCCAAACAAAAATTGACTTTGAAATTATTTTATTGAATTTAAATCTTAAGATTTGTAATACTTGAGTTATTACTAAGCATTAAGCTATTTGCAATAATATGCACTTGAAAGTTCCTCTGAACATATTAAACGTGCATTTTTTTCTAATATTAAGGCCAACATGGAGACTTCTGTAATTACCTGTCAAAGCAAACACTTGATAGAAATTTCTTGTCCTTTTTTAAAATATTTTTTATGTGGATTTTACCAAATCATTGTCAAAAATAAGTAGGTTATTAACGACTTGTCCAATGTCATACTGGTATTGAAGATAACTGCAATCAAAGTTTACATACTTGTATGTGAGATACTGCAATCATAGTTTTCATACTTAGATGGGAGATAACGTCAATTAAAGTTTTTGTACTTGTATGGGAGATAACTCCAATCAAAGTGTTCATACTTGTATGGGAGATAACTTCAATCAAAGTTTTCATACTTATATGGGAGATGATTCCAATCAAAGTTTTCATACTTATATGGGAGATAACTCCAATCAAAGTTTTCATACTTATATGGGAGATAACTCCAATCAAAGTTTTCATACTTCTATGCATGGTAGGTAACTGCAATCAAAGTTGTTATACTTGTATGGGAGAGAACTCAAATCAAGGTTTTTATACTTTTATGGGAGGTAACTGCAATCAAAGTTTTCATACTTGTATGGGAGATAACTCCAATCAAAAGTTTTCATACTTGTATGGGAGATAACTCCAATCAAAGTTTTCACACTTGCATGGGAGATAACTCGAATCAAATTGGACTATGTTATAGATGTTGATGTTTCATCCAACTTAATTCTGAACAGAAACATTGAACCAGGTTTAAGATATGCTGGTACTGAAGTCAGCAAGAGGACTGGCCTCCCTGCAAGGATATATTACTCTGACTCAAAGCTCTCTAGATTTATTATTTTCTCATGAAATGCTAAATAATTAGTGGAAAAAAAGAGAATACACAGTTTTTAGAACTTTTTTTGGTTTTGACAGAACTAAAAACCTATATCTCTAAAAGTTGAAACAACATGTTTGTTTTTTTTAAGTTTGCTAATGAAATGATTATATAACAAATTTACCAAATTAAGGATGTCAAATGAAAAAGTGCTTAATTACAGACTTCAGGAAATATAATGTAATTAAATAAGAACAATAATCTAAATTATTGTTAATCCAGTCAGTATTAATGTGATCCATTCTTTTGAAATATTTCATTTGGAAACTTTACAGTCTTACAAGAAACTCGTGTCATCACTTTGAAATGTGAGAATTTCTGTTTTGACTTAAATTTCAATGTTTTTTGACAGTGCTTAAATCAGCTTTATTCTAAAACCCAATCAGGAATTTTATGTTAGAATCCAACCTTTTGAAATGGGTTAATTTATTTTTCTGGAAAATTGATGTAATGTTTGTTCTTATTATAATTCATGATATAAAATAACCTGGATGGAGAAATAGAGAAACAGATTCATATTTCTCATCATATGAAGGCTAGAAAAAAACCATCAACAACAGGTTTTCATTTGTGCAAAGAACTAGTATCTCAAAGTCACAGTGGGGCCTTATTAAATCAACACAGAGTAAAATCTCTCAATCACTGCATATTCAACCTGGTAGGTTACGTCTGCTCTTATGTCCATCCACTGTTTTGTCAGACAAGCTGGCGCTGTTGGATATCAGAGTAATCTTGGACTACTCCATAGGGTGGGTACAGGTAACCAAGAAACATCAAGAATTAAGTTTAAGTTTTTCTCTTTCTGTGCCTCTTCTCTATGGTCAGGTTGGGGGGAAAAAATCTATACCAGAAGTCCAACAATTTGAATGAATAGAACATGTTCTTAAATTTGCATTATCTAAGTTGTCAGAGGGGAGATAACTTGGTTGTTAATTTATAAGTGATTTACAATGAATTTGGTGAATACAGGGAAAATTATACATTGTTTCAGTCTCTGGATCTTTAAAATACTTCATATTAAGATGGTTACCGATAAATTTAGAGTTTTTATATTTATAAAAAAAAAAGAAAGAGTTAGAACATCCTTCAAACTATGTTACAATTTTATTTACGATTAGGATAAAAAGTGGAATTAAAAACTAATCAGAAGAAATCTTGAAGAAGTTTTGATAATTTTTAAGTATTTCTTCAAATTAACAGGACATGTCGAAATTATCAAAATGTTCATTACATTTCCTGCATCTTAATTAAAAGATTCTGCACTGAATTACCACGGTTACTGGGGACGTAACAGCGTGAAACCGTAAAAATAACACTTATCGCATGCTGCAGAAACTAGAATGGAGAAATAGAAATATATTGAAATCCACTTATTTAATGAATTTCATTTTTTTGTACATGTCAATTTTGAAAAGAGAAAATAAATTGGTTTCTAAAGCACAGCTATTTCTCTTGGACCATATCAATAAAAAGCAGAAATAATAGATAATTCTGAGGGATCATACTTGTCATTCTAAAAAAGATAGGGGAAAATTAGGTATGGCACCATTGGGAGGTATTGTAAAGGGCAAACAGAGGACATTTATCTGAAAAAATAACAAAAGGAAGATCGGTTTAAATGCTTTGGAACATTTACAATTAAAGCAATTAATTTGGTTACGAAAGCGTGAAGGATTAATTTCATCGCCAGTTTAAATTGTCGATATTCTGTAAATGAATCAAATTTCGTCAAATTCTTTGAATTGCAGTTTTTTGCACATAAAAATATATATGTCTGACCTTTGAACTGATGTTAAATGATCTTAAATGTTATTTTGTAAGTTGTGAAGTGAAGGAAATACTCCTTTGAACTTTTATATATCATATATCTGAAATGATGATACAGCGAAGCTTGATTTTCCTACAAGGAACCTCTTCAATCGTCAATATTTGTAATAGAGAATTATATTTGTCATAACACATGTTTTGTGATTGAATCCCCATCATAATTCGGGATAACGTTTCTCCCGTCGAGGACAGATAATAGTAATATTGTATCAATCGTAAAAATGACAATTCAATCGATAAATAGTTTACTAACTAAGTTTATAGATTTAATAAAAAGGGAAATAAATATCAGAGGGATCAATTCATATGAAATTATTGCATTATGAATGTATTGGATTTTGACTTTTTCTCAAATAACAATTGGTACGAGATCAAATTTATCACGGAACAGGGTTGTATTTGGCGATTGTGTTTATTTGTTTTCCCTGAAGAGGTCTTGTGTAGATATAAGAGGATAAAATACCGGGTTTATTTAAAATGCATTGTCACTGATCTAACTGACCAGGTTAGCCATTGTGCGAAATCTTTATTTTATTCTTATCACCTGAAAGTGTTTTTCAAGTAGTCGTAGGGTTTAAAGGATTGACTGAGGAGAGAAATATCTTCTTAGAGCTTCTGAAGGGATACATTTTATTGAAAAAGAAGTGAGGCAATTATAATTGATCACCAATAGATGTAAGGGTATTCACCTGTCATATTTGTAACTTATTTGGGTTCAGCATTCCACATATACCTTGCTTTTATCTCAAAAGATGTAAAAATAAATATTTGGTAAAAAGTGTTAGTATAAAAAAAGAAGATGTGATATGATTGCCAATGAGACAACTCTCCACAAGAGACCAGAAGGACTCAGCAATTAACTATAGGTCACCGTACAGCCTTCAACAATGAGCAAAGCCCATACTGCATAGTCAGCTATAAAAGGCCCCGAAATTATTCTTTGAAAATAAAATGGAATTTCTATTCATACATGACTATAGAATGAAAAGATGAATTGGAGTAAATAAAGATCATTAAGATAACAGCAACCAACAGTTATAAAGTATAAAGTCTTTTATAATTGTCCACAGTATTCTTTACTGATAGACAGATCAAGTTTTAATTGTGAATAAGTTTAATTATAGAAACTATCAAAAAGTTTTCTACATTGTTTTCATTTATAAATATTTTTTTGTCCTTATCAGACAAAGATTTCAATTTGAACTTTAATATACTATGATTTAGTTCTGAATTGCTGACACTGTTTAACATTCAGCTGTCAAGATTTACCAAATATAGAAAGTCAAACTAAATAGAAAAAATATCAATTTTTGATTGTATACATCTGTTAATACTAAAAGCAATCTGATCGGAGCTTGAGATAGTTTTCTAAGATCTTTGTTCTATCTTCAAAATCCATAATCTTTTGTTATTAAAGTTTTGCAATTTGTATTTATTTAAGTAAAATCATAGTTTTGAAATGTTGACATTTTTATCTTCACTTTTCCATAACTATTGTTTCTCTGTGTCAATACAATATTTACGATATTTTAATAATGACAGAGCTATATTTTACGTCAGAACGATATCCGCTGCAACCTTACGATACCTGCCTATTTCCCGTTGTCCTAAGTTTTAGCAAACATTTCAGTTCTAATCATGAAAGTAGTGATCATCTTGAGTGTATTCTTATTCCTTGTTTTACATTTATTTTTCATTTTTGTTGATTCCCTGAAATTATTGGGAGTCTGTTGATACAGAGAGCAATTTTAGTTATAGAATGAATACGGTATTGTTAAGGCTTCTTTGTCAATGACAATATCATATTCAGTAATATTTTACAATTTTTTAAATGACTTTTTTCAAATCAAAACTGTCTCAATAATTCCAATCAAGAACAATAAATCTATTCTAGACTGCCAAACAAAGCTCTTTGAAAACTCTCAGAGGTGACAGGCTTCACTATTGTGTCACTAAAGTGGTATATTTAAAATGAATTCATAGATCTTTAACTTTATATTATATATTAGATGTTAAGTCAGTCTTCATTTCATTGAATTTTAAATGGAACTGACATATACAATTAATTCAGTCTTAAAAGATGATTGTAAAATATTTATAAATATTTTGCTGAATTTTCCAAGTAACTCATGTCTATAGGGTTACAGTGAGAACAAAATTTAAATGAAATAAAATAAAACAAAGTAAAACTTAATACTATATAAGTTGCCAAAGAGTTATAGATATTTCTTACTCCTGCTTTTGATAATTAACCAATCACATTTGATAATAAAGTTTATGGTCATTTGTAAAGCATCAATTCTTTGATATTAAATCTAGTGTTCAGTGTTACTTTAGGCAAAGTTAATTCAAAGGATTGATATGTTATCAGTACAAATGTATCAGAGAAACATAGGAAAACATAAACAGGGGACCAGTAGTACAACATACAACAAGTAGAAAAAGCTCCTTTGACTATGCCTTATGCCTTATAACTAGTAACTTTTTATCTTTTAGCAGACAGGAAAGCTTTATTCAATGGATTTGCACACCATCCATATGCCATGGGACCATTGCCATTCATGCCATTCAACAATCACATGTTATCTCCTCCTGTTTCCTTGGCGATGGCCTCTCACCTTGGCCTACGACCTGATGGATCCATGATGAAGGACAGATCAGGTTCTGAATCTGATGTTATATCACCAAGGTAACTAAATGATTTAAGAAAAGCAAATGCTGTATATAAACAATTTTAATATAAAATTAGACCACAGAATTTATAATTGGACCTCTCAATTTGTAATGAACTCCCTGACAGACTTAGCTTGATGTGTGTTATTTAATATCATATTTTAACTTATTGCTGCATTTAAGACTTTGTCAAAGCTCTGTTTACTGCAGATCTGTGTTCTAACAAAATGCTAACATTCAAAAGCTGCGTAGAGACGTAGTAAAAACTCATTGATGAGCTGTTGACGATAAACCTTAAATCTCATTCATGAAACATGTCAGTAATGTTTGTTATTTTCTTAATGCATCATTTAATTTATTCACTTATCAGATTGAAATTTACTTCAGTTACGAACATTGTTGTTTCAAATTAGGAAAGTTTTTACTATTACCCAAAATCTAGATAATGACTAGAAGGAACTATGAAGAAAATTATAAGTTGTTTATAGTGCATGCATATCTTTTAAATGTCACTCTTGTTTTGGAATTTGTGTTGTCTCTAAAACACATATTTTTAGGAAACATAATCAATTAATAAAGACAATCCATTTTATGTTCTAAGAATTAAGTATGGAACACACAAATACCAATAAATAGTATCCCAGTACCATATACAGAAACCGTATGTCTACCATACATTTGATTGTTATTTGTGAGTGATATTTCAGTTAACCCCTTATTAAGATTGAGTAGTAAGCCAAAAGACCTCCCTATAAACCATTACAGTCTATAATCTAACTGTACTAATACAAACATATGGTTATTACGATTAATTCCGTCACTTATAGACACGTCTGTGTTCTCTACCATATTGAGATGTCATTTTATTTTCTCCATTTGTTGTCTGTTGCTTCGACAAACACGCAATTATTGTACAATTTATACTCGTCATGAAAACGTCTTAACGCTAAGTGGCAGAAAATCAGATCTTGGGAGTCGGAATCGTTGTAAATGATATATATTTAAGAGAATTGTAATCGGAGAAAATGATCGGCTTTCATTGACAAACTGTAGAAATTGTCTCCCAATATTGGATGTGATTTACATGTTTCTAACAATCATAGAAAACTGAGTTTATTTGTCTTTTATAAAGTGGTATGCATTATAGTGATGTGGAGATGGAATCTAAATTACATGGAATTAAATTGTTTTTGCTTCATAGAAAATTGATACATTAGGATTGAAGTATATTAGAAAATGTTATCCGAGATTTAGATAAAGCACTGAATATTATTGGTTTTGTATACTCTCATACCAATAAGTATAAGGAAAGAGTGTCTTAATATGTTTTATACTGTACATGGGGTTATTTCTTGGTTTAAAATATTTAATAATTTTAATAAGTGGGATAATTTTTTGGCTGGCAATATTGTTTAGTATAATATTACCCCAGAAGTATTCAAGCTATTAGGACTATGATTAGTTTGAATTGTCAGGCTTAAACACTCTATTTATTGATGGGACATGGGATGTCTTAAATGTAATACTCAGAAATAAAACATAGTTATATGATCTTTTATTTTTTTCCTTTTACTTGAAGTTTATAAGGTGGCAAGAAAAACCAAACACTAGACCTAAAATATATTTTTTTAATACAACAGCATTAGATCAAATTATTCAGAAATTTCCTTTGTGCAGGTCTGGTCATGATTATCATAAAAATGCAATTAGTCCATATAAATAGTCCAAGTTTTTTAAAACTAGTCTAATAGCACAATTTTTGACCTGAAACTTGAATCCACTTGATCAATGTGTTTGGGCAGATGATACCTTTGGTTTCTAAAAAAAAGGAAAGATTTTTGTTTTCAGTTTTAAAATTTTTCCATACATTTTTTTTGCAAGATAGATTTTTCTTGGACATACTTAAGTTGAATATTTTTCTGAATTTGTATTTACTAAGTACAAATATTAACCATGATTAGTAATTCAACTGATCTTTGAAGTTGAACATCAGAATTTAGTCTTCCATGAATTTTCAGATTTAACCAGCAATACAAAGTAGAATGCATGTAACATTCTGCAGTTCTATTTAAGTCTTAATGTCTATTGTATTTCTGCATGTATAAGTTTGTGGACATGAAACTGGATACAAAATTAGCATGCAAAGACATCAATGCACAACAGATATAATCAGTGTCTTAAAACTTTAAAATAAAATTCTTTTTATTTGTTTGAAGATGGGGAAATAAAGATTTTATTTTAAAGAAAACCATAATCATTTAATGTGAATGATATTCAATCAATAGGAACTATGGTTAAAAGAAAGATTTTATTATAGCTTTGATTTTAATGACTGTCTTACATCATAGAGTCTTTATCATATGTACATCTTTGAAATAAATAGAAAAGGAGGGATAAAACCAATATGAAACCATTTCATCTTGAAAGCATTAATTAGGACAAACCATTTCCCAAAAATATTATCAAACGATTCGTATATATCTTTGTGTTCTAAAGAGTAATATTTGAATTATGACGATTCTTTTGATGATTAATGATTTCAAACGCAGAAAGATTTTTTACAAACTAATAAGATTTTTCCAGCTCAAATGATAAAAAGCAATGTTTTTCTACATTCTAAGCAGGAAATTGAAATGAAGAAAAAAGTGAAAGGATTTATATTAGAAATAATTATAATCTGCCAAGTGATATTTGTTGAAAACATATGGAAAATTATCCTTGATGACATAACATGTTTCTGCTCACAGGTTAATAAAATTACGAATGGAAAGCTTAAAAGATTTGAAACATCTTTCAATAATTATTACAAATATATGATCTATAACATTAGAGATGTGTTGGCAGGCTTTATACAGCTGATCAGTAAGGTTAAATGTACTCAAACAATTAATGTCTTCTGCTAAATACTCTTACATAGGTGCAAAAACTATTATACAGTTTGAAACTAAGATTTTGGTATTAAAGTACATTGGAAAAAAAGATATCGGCTGACTGTTATATGTTGAAGGGGGAGCACACAAATATGGATTGATTGCTGAATTTCATAGGAGCAATAGTTGCAATACACCTAGTATCCTCAGATTTGCAATTTTATCCTCTGTAGATATACTATTCAATGTCTAAATTAAAATATATTCCTCTCAATTATATGATGACTATATGGAGCAGTACTTAAAGAGACCAGAATATATTTATACCTGCATTTATGGAAATTAAGAGAAAATTTCCAAAAAAAAAATAAGCTGTACTTCACGAATATTTTTTTCAATTACAGGATAAGAGATGACAGGTTGGAGATGCTACAGAAACCAATGAGATCTTCTCCTACTTATGACATAGACAACAGGGCATCAGACTATGATAGTATGTATACCAAGTCATTACACTCCCATCCCCCTACCCCTTTAAATTCATGGACAATAGAATATCATACTATAATAGTATGCAAACCGAATCATTACAATCACCCCTTACCCTCCAGTTTCTGTCCCACAAATCAGACAAATTTTATCTACAAAATAGCCTCTGACAATAGTAAGTTAATCCAATGATAACATCCCAATTTCCTCATTACAAATCAGACTATCGTTAAATGGTGGCTCCTAAACTTATCTATATCAATTGAGAAAAAGGGCAACCAGATATTACAAAAAAGTGCTTCTAAAGAATAATATAAAGTTCAAGGTCAAGGTCCTAGGGTTCATTTCAAATCAGTTGAAATTTTGTCCTCTGCTGAGTAAAAATATGATTTTCAATAGACCCAGAGTCCCTGGAGTACACACAGATAATGCAACAGGAACAATCTAAATTAATGGCAGGTTAATACAAGGAAAATGGAAGAAAAAAAACTTTCTTTTTATTATAATGCTATTTTCGTTATTTTGTATGAAAATAATGTCTTCATATACAATGTACAATCAAATCTATTTAACTTGTGTCTATTTAATTCAATTAAAGAACATATAATTAAGCTTTGATATATATCCTAAATTCCCCAATACTGACAAACATCTGCAAATGGTGTAAAAATTAATACAGCTATGTGCTTAGGTGATGAACTCTTATTTGCAGAATTCCGATAATGACATAGTTTGGAAGTTTTAGAACTCAATCATGATGAAATCTTTTTATAATATAAAATTGAAACATACAAAGTTCATTTTCTACATTTGAAATGTACATTAGATTGCGATATTTCTCAGATTAGATTCAGTCCCAGAAACATTTATTACTACCTAGAGTAATGGCTAAATGTGTTTTTTAATATAAAACATGATTTTCTTGACATTCTAAATCTGATAGATGTTTGTAAATTGTTTTCTGCTGCTAAATTTCCACCATAACATTACAATTTTTGATGTTTTTGAATTAATGTAGAGCCATTTATTGGATTGATGATTCCACAAATGATTCACAAGTGAAATGAATTTATTGTTTATATTTTCTATAACATCTGTATTATCAATTATTTTAACTTTTCTATTGAAACATAAAAAGAACTCAGTTACTGACAATAATCAAAATTGTAAATATAATTTGGCATGGTGATTCAATTTGTCTAATGTCTGAAAAAATATATATATGAATAAAAACATTTATTTTTGTTGTAACAACTTATTCTGTTTAAATGTAGAAAATCTTGTATAGATTTTCATAGTGAAAAATTTACTATCGCTCGGGCAAAAATAATCACGCATATAATAATACCTACCCATGTTAAAACTACAATAAAGTATAGCTTGCATCAATTATTTTTTAAACAATGAAACCCTGAAATTGCTGATTTTCTGTAGTTTTGTAACTTAATTCTAGTTCTAAATCATCTATTTATTTTAGACAATAGACCTTTGAACCTCCACATAAATGGACATGCTAAAGACTTGCCACAGAACAAAAGTGATGATTTGTCGGATGAAGAAGATGATAGATTGTCAGATGAAGATAGGGATGATGGTAAGATAGATGAAGATGATAAAATGAAGATGATATTTGGGACAGGCTATAGCAAAATTAAAGTTTAAAAATTATAAGATGTAATCCTTTTTCAACAAAGGTGTATTAGAGGAGATTCACTAAGTTTTTTTATGAATAAATCCAAGCTATAGTAAATTTACTACCATGAAGGATGATCTCTGACTTATTTAGGTTCCATTTCATTGGTAAAAGGTCAAGGTCACAAATTGGACTTAATAGAGAAAAGCTTTCTTGTTCCAAAGAGGTTGGATCTAGCATTCATTCTAGTAAAAACAAGTTAAAGTTACGTAAACTTAATCCAATTCTGAGCTTAGATCAGAAGTCAAAGGACAAGGTAAAATCCATAGCATGATATAGGGGTAAGATGTTGAAGACCTTATTGTACAAATCCTCAACAGTATTTGATCATGGTGAGAATATTTTTTTTATTTTAAGTTCAGAGATTTTTTCAAAACATAGAGTGTTAGAAAACAAATAATTTAGTTACCACATGGACAAGCCATTCATTTAATCTGTCCCAGTTTTACAAAACTCCATTGCATTATTATATTGAAAGAAATGATACTACCAGTAATCATTTTCAACATTACAATTTCAAGTCAGACGTCAAGATCACTAAATGAGGAAATCAAAAGAAAAACAAATAATGAGTTGACCAATCTTTATATTGCTTCATATTAATTGCTTTTTCTTCTTTGGAATATTTTCAATGCATGATATTTTGTAAAAAAAACTTTAGACAGAGAACAGACAGAGAAATGGAATGTGAAAGCTTAGGAACGGAAAAAATTAGAATGGGGAAAAATGGACTCACTAGATGTTTGTTTACAATAATGAGGTTGAATAAACCATTGGTTCTAAATGATTGGTAAACGAGTTTGTATCATTAAAATTATTCTGTCTCCTTCACCAAAATGACAGAAGAAGCATTGTTTTTTAATCTCATTTCAATGTAAATTCTTTTGAGTTCATTAAAAAATCCAGCAGTTTCTGTTTATTAGAAAAGACAGTAATTGGAAATTTTCTAAAACAGTAATTACAAAAAAAACACTGTGTTTGATTAAAAGGAAACATTTTAAAAAAGTTATTCTAAAACAGATGAACATTTTACCCTCATTATGTGGAGCGTACAGTCATTTCAAACTCAGCAGGAATATGTGAAATAACTTGTCCCAAAAATATCCAAAATGGAATGTATTCCATTTAAACTATTTTATTGAAACAGTCAAATTATAAATTTGATTTCTCCACATGTAAAAGTCTTAGAACACGGCAAGAAGTATGTAATAATGTTTGTTTGTTATTAGCTTCGTGCATCTTAGTGCATCTGTATTGCCACGGTAACAGCATGTGTCTCAAACTTTCATATTATCAAATTGTTATTTTTTAATTTCTATCTGTTCCCATCACTATTTGTTCAATTCTTACACAGAAGGAAATATTATGTCTCACTTTGATACAAACAAGCAGACACCAAAAATAAAGACATATTTCATATGAGTTAATGAGCATGCTCAGTGGGCATGGGGATTTGTTCTTAAAAACATCTATTTGACCACGCTTTGCTCATTAGAGCTTCAAAATTATATTTATTTTTCAACAGGAGAAGAAGAAATTGGATTCTAATTATTTTATAAAATCTTCATTAAACTAAATTCATCAGAACAAAATAGATTTGGAAATTTGCTAATTTTAATGCATTCTAGCAGACAACATCCACCTTAACTAATTTACTTGTAAATGTTTAGTCGCCAGAATGAAGAGTCAGTACTAATTGTCGGAAGTACTTGCTGGCTTTGTGAAAAAAGTTTTTTAGCTTTATCTGTGTGAGTGTGAACATCATAGCAATTTGCATGATTTAGTCTGAAGATTAACATTATTAAAACTGAAACGAAATAGCATATGTTCTTGTGAATTATATTTGTCTTTTGTTTCAACTTTGGTAAACACAAAATTTGATACATTACAACTTGAACAATAAAAGGAGATTCAAAAACCTATATATCAAACCTATTTGTGTACTAATGGTACTATTTTTCAAAATAAGGATATCCAGAATAAACATAAACATGACAGCAACCAAACACAAATAATTTGTATTTTTGTCATATGATACATTGTGTTTTCAAATTTTTGCACTGAAAATGTGATGTGATTAACAAGAATTAACTCTAAAGATTTAATTAAATGTAACAAAGATCGCTCTTTCTTTGTCTATATGCATGTTTATTTTATGCCATGAGCCTTTCTTTAGGTAATATCATGTATTCTATTTGCAAAAATGCCCCATTTCTGCATAAAAATAAACAACGTCGAAGAGAAAATATGTCTTGTTTTCTTTAAGAGTTTCCATCTCTTTTCATTTCCCATCGAAACTAATTTTATTGAATCTGATATAAAGCAGTTATCAGATAATTTGATGAGTGGAGTGTCTTTTACTGGAGTGTAAATCTAATACAAGATCCACGCTCCTTCAGGATACTTGTACACCATTGTCGCGTAATATTGGCAAATTCAATCATACACGACAGATAGGAAAAGACATAGAGATAACGAGGGGAAAAAGCAATGATCGTCAAATTAATAAACTCACAATTAACACAATAAATTTATGACATGTTATTAGAGGGTCTGTCATTTTCGCGCGGTTGATTTCTCGAAGTGCTTTGAGGTATGACATTTACGATTCCGTTTTGATAGGAAAATCACTCATATGAATGAAAAGATTTGTTCATTTGTTTTAGAGCTGTTTAGTTTTAATCTGAAGAGTAAATTGGTAAAGAGAAAAATATAGGATGATAATAATGCCTCAATAATGCCTCGATGAGATATAATGACAGAAACAAATGGAACATGAAATAATAGGATTTTTAGCAGAAAATTATTTTTCTTTGAGGCTTTCTATATGAAGACACATATGATATTTTACTCTAATGGAACAGTTTACCCTCCAGTAATTCTGTCTTCTGTTTTGAAATAATTAGATTTAAATATAATTGTTAAATGCCTTTCAATAACAAATACTTTCTATGTTATTTTATGCTTTGTTTGCAAAAGAATTTCTATAAAAATGCATTTTGATGCTGACATAACTGACTTATACATAAGTAAACAGATATTGCTTACTTTTGAATATTAATACTATAAAGTTTTACTGAATTTAATTTTTTTCTCAAATTTTATTTCAGTCCAATATTTTATTATGTTGTCATCACTTTATATTTTAAAGTACATCCTAAATAAAAAATGAGGAGAAGAGTTGTGATTTTATTTTGTTTTACCAGTCCTATGTTGTCCCTCACTTGCCAATAAATCATGAATCTTCAATCTTGGTAAAAGACATATTTAATAAATTGTTTAAGATGTACTTTCAATAGATGTGAAAAGGTCAACAATGTAAGATTTGGTTATTCTTGAAATACATAAGACAGAATAGTAAAAAATCTTAAGTATTTTTTAACATGCAGGATTTCTGTTCTCAAAACAAATGTTTCATGAATTACATTTATTAGACTTGCTCCACACCAAAAGTTTGAAAAAATAACACATAAATGTCTAAAAATTGACTGATCAAACTTTTTATCACCTTTGCAGCGAGTCAGTTTTTTTCTTCTTTTTTTTTTTTGTTTGCACTGACAGAAGAAGCTACAAGATATGAATTAATATGTAAGGTTATCTATACATAACATATGTTTTGTGGTGATTTGATGTCGTAAATCAACACATGTTTAATTTTTCTACATTTATATTATTTCACATTTTAATAATTGAAATCTTTACCGAACATCTGCACATGATGAAAGTATGAAACAAATTGTTGATTTATGGTTGTGAATTTCTTTGAGGAACTGAGAAGGTCAGCTTTAATGGAATCTGACATTTATCTTGGTAATTAAAGAAATTGTTACAAATTATTTAGAATGGAGAAATTTTCTCATAATGCTTAAAAATACAGCAAACTAAAGCTTAATTTTTTATTTGTAATAATAATGATATTGAATTTCATAATTGGTTTTCAGTAAAGTTTTGGTTGATAATATAAATTGAACATATATTCTTTATGATATGGAGGCTTGAAATTGTCCATAATTCTCATATGATTATTTTAAAACCAGTACTTAGTAAAGAGTTATTGACCTTGCTTATCTGAATAATTTTGACATTCTGGGAAGAAAGAGTTGCTGATTTCAGAGACAGTCTCATACTATAACAAGAGGAAAATTAAAAAAAAATACAGATTAAAAAGCATACATTAAACAAATTGGATAACCTTGAACAAGGCTGAAGGTGATTGGTCTCTATAAATTATAGCTTGGTTTTAAGTATTGAGTCAGTTGCTGCTGAAAAACAATAAAGTTGTTTGGAAAGCCAAATAGAATAACATATTAATAGAGGCTCAAAAAGTTCAAAGACATTTAGGCACTTAAAAAAATAATCCTGCTCAGACAGTCAGACATTTGTTTCAAAGAAAGGGAACCAAATGATACAAATTCCTGACGAGAGTTTCCAAGTTCAGTTCTAACATAAATCATAGGTAAATCAACATTATGCATTAGTCGTCTTATGTGAGTACTTATGTAAACTTGGCCTAACACTTATTTATCATATCAGAGAACATTAATAATTCTACCAATTCTTTATTATACTCATTCAAGTATTTAATTTGTGCACTTGTGTTTATTATTTTGGTTTTATGTGTTTGCAAGTGTTTTCCCCTCATAAACTAAAGCTTTAACATCAGTTTGTTCTATAACTTAGAGATTTTATATGACAATTGCACCACAATAAGAAGTCAGCTGGCCTTGGTATTAAATGCAGATTTTAAAGTTGTAATATTGAATTATAAGAATGTGATTTATAATTTCTAAATTTAAGGTTTTGCTTTGGATTATAGTAATATTAAATTTTATGTTGAAATGGGGAAAATTCATTGAAACTCTCCTTTCTTATTATAATGTTTTTATTTGCTTTTCCTGTTATTGTTATTGAATAGAAGGACAAAATATAATACTCCCATTATGCTTGTCAAAGCTGCACAAAAACATTTTAACAATTAACAGTCTTTAAAAGACTAATACTCTTTGGTCAAGAATTGTTTTTATTTACTCCACTGACATCACTCTGCTCTCTTGCTTAGTAATTCTTGTATCTGTGTTTGATATATATGCATGATCTATACATATAAATATTCTATGTATGATCTATACATTTACATATCTATACATATGGATATTCTATGTATGATCTATACATTTAATATCTATACATATGGATATTCTATGTATGATCTATACATTTGGATATTCTATGCATGATTTATACATTTACATATCTATACATATGGATATTCTATGTATGATCTATACATTTACATATCTATACATATGGATATTCTATGTATGATCTATACATTTGGATATTCTATGCATGATTTATACATTTACATATCTATACATATGGATATTCTATGTAAGATCTATACACTTACATACGTACCTTGGATGTTTATGTTTTCTAAAACTGGCTCTAAAATGTTTCCTTTTTTTTTTACAGATTTGGACAATAGTAACAGTGAGAGTGAAGCATTAAGTGAGAATGGAGAAAAGACAGTAACCCAACAGAACACATTCTCTAATCCATTATTAAATGGAGAGAATGCATCCATATCATCTATAGAAACTCTACTTCTCAACATACAGGGCCTGTTGAAAGTGGCCGCTGAAAATGCACGTCACCACGAAAGGCAACTCAGTTATGAGAAAGGTTGGTAGAATAACTAAGTTGTATAAAAATCAGACTGGCAACTTAAAGGAAATTTGTATATCCCACAAAAACAGAACATAAAATGGTCATTTAGAAATATTGATGTTTATGATGTGTATTGGGAGAAATGAAATGGAATGATATCATAATCCTGTGCAGTGAGCTGAAGAAACCAATTAAGTTATTATATCTTATAAAAGCTGTATGAAATGAACACCTGTATCAGATTTTTGAAATGTGAATTTATGTCTTTTATGGCATTAAAATTTACTTTTTTTTTGACAGATATGAAATTTATAGTAATACTCAGTACAAATCTCTTAAACACTTGGTATGTGATATCCCTAAAAGATGTTGGTATTTATGTAAACTTTTGCAGAGTTAATAAGATACTTAATTAGACTATTATGTGAAGATTGCTCTAGTGCAATTAAAAAAATTGGGGGTGGAGTGGATGGAATTTTGAATTGAATAGGCTGGAATATTAATAACCTTGCCAGGATGAAAATGAATAGTATACCCCCACAGTTAGAATGCAAGAAATTGGTGCAGTTGAAATCAAAAGTTAGTTATTGCACAAACTAGCAACAGGTTAAAGTGGAAGGAATGTTCATGCCAGCAGTAACATATCCTGACAGGTTCTGTGGTAGTCAGTACTCCACCTTTCTTTAAATACAAAAAACTAAGATGTTCTTATACATTGTATATACTGTCAGATTACGTGTTCAGTTTTCAAAAGTTGTTTCCCCTGTTCAAACAAGTGTAGGCGTCAGAGATATTTCTGTTCAAGGACATTACTATATTTCTGTTTATCAATGAATTTTCTGCATGAGTGTTGTTTATTTGTTATTAAAAGTCAGCAGCGTAAATAAGAATAAAGTGTACCGATTAACTTGAGATGTAGGATAGATTAACTTCACACTATTTTTGGCAATTGGATTTTAATTTGAAATCATGCATTTTTTTCCAATTCAACAATTAACAGTTTTTGTTGTAGTCATAATATCTCATTATATTCTTGAGCACTGATAAATATCATTTGTAAATAGTAAGTGTATATTTAAATCACGATTTAAAGCATATTTTAATAATGAATTTGGAATTCTACCGATTTGTTAACAGGAGTAGAAGGGGAGGGTTCAAGTTACAAAACTTGAACATTAAGAAAAGCCGATTTCCTTGTGGTCCGTTCGCCTGATTTAACTACCAGGTGGGCAGATGTAATACAGTGATGCAACCAAGGTCAACAGTCGTCGTGCGGAGCGACTGTAGTGTCACAAGCCTACCGTAAATAATGACAGAGAACGGTTTCACAACATTCATAAAATTACCCAATATATACTTAGATTTCTTTCAAATGATTGCAATTAAACAAGCTTTCTGTTTACTATGACATTTGAGTTTTTTGTAGGGAGTCGTTTTTCTCTGAACCGTAAAAAATCTGCCCACTGAACATGTCATAAAATGCAGGAAAATAACATAGGAAACATAAAAATCCTATGATCTAAGGGTCATTAGTACAATATTTCTGATTGTTCTTCATGCATGAGTAACTCTGTACCGATTCACCTAAGTATCATTTCAATCCATCCAAATTATACCACTTTTGTTCAAAAAGAAAATCATGTATTATCAGTGAATCGTATGTTGGATTGCAATCTGATTCTAATTTTCCAATACTCATTCGTAGGGAAATTTGCCGCTTAACTGAAATTTAAAAAGAACACTGGGTACATTTACGAATGGTATACACTTGACTACGATTAGCTTCCAGCATTAAATGGCTCATAAATCAGGGTTTTCTTTATATGTAAATATTTCAATAGTAATGATTAAATTTCATTAACTTCCGTCTGTTTTTAAGTCTCTAATATTGTTCTGCTCTCACAGATTTACATAATTAAGCCAAGTTTATTAAATACACAGAAAGCATTTTTCTTTCGATTATGTAAAGTTGTGCATTTTCTTCTAAAGATATTTCTGATTATCCTACTATTGGCATTGATTTAAGGTGCAGATGTGTAAAATTTGACGAGTTGTGATTGCGGATTTTAATTTGTGGTTTTTGATTTGTTCAAAGACTGTGAAATTATTGAATTGTCATTCAAACTATCAACAACTACTTCAAAGTCTTCATACGGATATGGCTTATTTTCTTATTGAATCTGTTTATATATCTGACTGGTAATTTGTGTAAATTTAATTTAGCGCCATAGATTATAGGATTAACGATCGCATAATTATCAAGCCATTTCCCTTAGTTCTCAACAATGAAAACATCACAATGTGATATATATTTTGATTAGCTTTCTATTAATTTGCAGGAAATTTAATTCTAATGATATACTTTGAAAGAAAAGAAATATCAAAAGATTGGAAGGTTAAATGAATTGAAAAATAAATTACTGTCATTTATAATGCATTGTTTTTTTGTGCAGTTATAGAAATTCTGATAGTTTTCACTTGTAATTTGCATTCACAATGAATTTCAATTTAATTGATTGAACTATTTTATTTGGTTCTATTTAAATAGAATTTTAAATTTTAATGTCATTTTTAATGTCAATTGCCCTTCTATCAATAAAACTGTTTTAGATATTTTGGTAATAAAAATGATAAAAACTTTTTATGAACATTTTATTTTTATCCGCCAGTAATAAATTATATGCTCATTTACATTAACATTTAAAATAAAATAAATTCAGCTCAAATTTTGTTACCGATCATTAAAAATCAATTTTACATTTGTTTCACGCTTAGTGTTGCGTTTCAATATAAAGGTAGATTTTTTTGAAATGGTAGTTTTTCTATAAAGTTATATGATTCAAAGTTTTATGGATTGATTTGCATATTTGAATAAATGTTTAAATTTTTCAAATCGTAATGATCACGGAATTCATGAAAAATTCATTGGTATAATTGAAAATTACAGATGCGGATAAGTTAGGATGAAATTTGAGACTGTAATTTATTTATTTGAAACTAACTGTGTGTCATATGATTTAGACGTATGATTTACGAGCATTTGTTAAATCTTTTCAAAAGTTGTTTTTCGCTTTAATT
This sequence comes from Mytilus galloprovincialis, assembly GCF_965363235.1. Lineage (NCBI taxonomy): Eukaryota > Metazoa > Mollusca > Bivalvia > Mytilida > Mytilidae > Mytilus > Mytilus galloprovincialis. The sequence goes on along the minus strand of NC_134845.1, from coordinate 70,947,751 downwards.
TTATTTCACACCCGAATATATACTGAAGTAAATATAAAATGTAAAAATTAATAATATTTATTCAAATTGAAAGACTGGGTGGTCATACTTCCAGCTGATGTTAAAACTGAAATATTATAAAGTTATATTATGTTTCTACAATTTTTCACTTTATCCCTATTTAAAAAAGACACTTAGATAACCATCTCTGTCTGCTTACAATTGATGAAACTGACTTTCATTGGACATCTGAGAAATGGTCATCTTACTGATTAGAAGCTAGGACACCTTTAGGCCAGCCGGCCATTCTTCTCATTCAGATTTAATCCTAAATGATAAATTTTGATAAAATCTTCTTTCTTTTTTTTCTCTCCAACAATAATAAAACCTATTGATATTTTATATTCTGTAATAGGATATTATTTTAATGGCAGTTGTTCAGGTGCAGAAGAGATACAGCCATAACCCATTTTACTGTCAGACCTTATGAGTATATGATATGTTTCCCTTGTAGGGCACTCATTATGATAATCTCACCAGTCCAAGTTCTGGTCAAATTTAATCACTTTTCAATAAGAGAAGGAGGTTCATTTTCACCAATGTAACCCTGTTTTTTCAACTTTCAAAATGATGAACTGATTATTTTATTGTGTATTTCATCAGGTCGTTGCCACGGTTGGTAGACCAACAAAAAATATGGTTGAAGATAAAAGTTCCAATGTCTTTTAATACCAATATACCGAACTTGATTTCAGTCTTTTTAAAAACATTCTTTATGTGACACTTGGAATTTGCTATGCCTTACATAAAGTTGAAACAAAGCAAATACATAAAAATTGAAAACAAAGACAAAAGAATATAGAGATGAACAAAGAGATGGATATCGTTTTCTTGGAGTAATTGGAAATTCCCTCTAGAGTAGTTTATCTACCTGTTGGGAGATTATTTCAATATAAAACGTAATTTGTTTGGAAAAAATCTGAGAATTAAAAGTCGGGTAAACGATCTGATAATAACACAGGAGACTTATTATGTTTTAACATCCGTGTGTAAGCCGCAGAAGTAATATTAGATGTCATTTAATTTTGACGATTTTACATTGACAAGATGCATGACATTATGGCGAACAATTTCTGTAAAATAATTACATTGTATGATCTCCATTTTACAATCGTATACATCCCTATTATAATCGTAAATGAAATGGCAATCGCCGAATGATTTAATGATCTGATGGAGTAATAACATTGTCTTCCACTAAATGAAAATTAAAAAAGTGCAATTCTCGACGGAATTCTTATATGATATTTCTAATAGTTTTGTCCATAAGATATGGTAGCAAATGAAGCAAAGGTCTATGATTTTGTTAACTGCACACCACAAATCCCTCTGAATCGTGAAAATAAATGTTATGTATTGGATAAACGATAGTAAAAGCCGGAAATTGACAATCTCAAGAGACAAATGAGAAGAAAATAATATTCAATCTGTAAATGATTTATACTGGTTTATAGAAGTTATAATTACTACGTCCAAACTTGTTTTGTATCTGTTGCCTTGGTTGGAATCGTGGTTAATGCATGTTGCATTGTTTTTCTCTTTGCTTGTTTGTTATATTACATATTAAGAAATTTTAATTAGAAGTTAAGGTTTTGTATGCCAAGTTTGGAACAAGGTATAGTGAGACTTTTCAAAACCTTGTTAACAAATACTATGGAAAATCATGGTTCAAAGGTCTTTAATCCTTAAACATTTCAAATGTTTTTGGTGGGCTTTAGTTGTGTAAAGCTGGTTTTGACATTGTTCAATCTCCTTATAACTAGGATGTTTTAAAGTTTTCTTGTAAAGCAAGGTTTTTATGTTACATGGCTTCTATGTACTGACTGAGCTAAGTTTTATTACCATAGTTAGTTTGATACCAAATATGAACAAAATCTTTCTCCTGTTTCTTGAAATGAACTCGTGTAAAATCTGTAACAGAAATTTAAAAAAAATCCTATACTGCTTATAACATTGTAATTTTCAAATGTCAGGGAATTAGAAATATACATTGTATAAAGATTAGAAGCCATTATTTTATTTGTAATTACTACTGAATACAGACACAATTCCATTAGCTATAACCCCACATCTGAACATTTTATACCTGTCTTTATGGACCTGAGACAATCAAATCTCCTTGTTTTCTTTCTTTTTATGTTTTTGAAATGACCAGGATTATATCTGACTATTTATCACCAGGAAATAAAATGGACATGTTAAAGGAATTGATTGTCTCTTTCCAAATGAATTCCTGTTTTTAACAGACTGCTATAGATATATTTGTAATAAACTGAATAAGTTTAACTATGGATAGATAAATGTAAATTAACTCCTGTCTGGCTGCTTTCATGTAACTGTCACACGATGTTCAACTCCTTCTGACATCATTACATACATCTCATCAGAGTATTGAATAATCTCAAAATATGTGTAATCATGGGGGAGCCACAAGATGACCTTGCATTCCACCCCACCCTCATAAGGAGGAAAAATAGGCAGTTCAAAGTATGTTTCTTTTTATTTTTAATGCATAAAAAATACAAGATCTAACAGTTAAGTCATAAGTTCTAATGCTTTGAGTGAATCAATTAATCATGTATATCTATTAAGAAAATGTTTCATTAAAACAGTTGGCTTGAAAAAAAAAGTCACAAGATGAAATGGAAATAAAAACTAAAGGGAAATATTCATTCTAAGACATTTAAAACAAATTTCTACCACTTAAACTGGCTTCAAAACTAGCAATACATAAACATGAATTATTAGATTTGTAAATAACTAAAACTGAATTCAATGTGATAAAATCGTTTCTCCAAAGAGACTATTCCTCTATTCCTTGTTATCAAAGGGTATGGAAAAAAACCTGATTTAAATAAATACTGGGATTTGTATATTAAATGTAATGAAGGCCGACACACTGAGCTCCAGACAGGGATATAAATATAAGGATTTGGAAATATAACGACATAACGAGGAAATAATATCCATATTGATGAACCAGTCTTACACAGATTTGTGGAATTTACGATGACATTCCATTTCTAAGATCTCTGCTACAAGTTATGAATTCAACGACTGATTTGAGGATACAAATCATATTTCTTGACACAAGTCATTTCTTGTCTGTCTTAATCTTGATGTATCTATGACAAAGTGGAAAGACAATATTGTCTAGGATCTTTTGATTTTTATTCTGATGTATTTACAATATCAATTTCCTCCGTTTTTGTTTCATGACCAGATATAATTTTTCAAGCATATAAAATAATGTTTTAGTATGATGTTTTGTATGCATGCTATAATTGTTGCAGATGTCATGCAGTACACAGAATATAGGTGTGCTTAATGAATAGATATAGGGTTCTAAATTGTTGGGTTTTTTTTGTGTTGAAAATGCCTAATGATATTAATTTTGACATACAAATTGCAATATACTAAATTGCATCATATTTTATTTAAATTTTAGTAATGATTTAAAACTGTTTTCCAGTTCTGTTTTCTCCCTCATACCTTGGACTGTGAGAACATATGTTATACTTATGGTATTACAAATACATGTATAAGTAAGTTAGCATTTAACTTTTAATTTACATATTCAGTTTAAAAGAACAAGGACTGTGACACTATATATATATACACTATCAAAGATGCTTCAGAATTTTTATAAACAGGTTTGTTGTTGAGCATAATTTTTAATATTTCTGATTTTTATTTTTTCAGCTGAGTTGAAAATGGAATTATTAAGAGAGAGAGAAGTAAGAGAAGGAGTAGAGAAACAATTGGATGAAGAGAAGAAATCAAAAGGTACTATACTTTATTAATAAACTGAGGAATTTAAAAATTATTAAAGATCGTTTCAAGTTTTATCTTTAAATATTTTTTTTTCTTCTTCAAATAATAGTTAAATATATAAAACAGCATGCTCATAGTAGGGCATAGTGGTGGTTTAAGGGATGGATGGGGGTGGGGGGTTCTCATTTTATGTATGCTCTCATTTACCACCAGTGTATGGTGGGGTTTGTGTTGCTCAGTGTTTTTTGTGTTTGTCTCTTGGTTATATTTTGTTTTTTGCCATCGAATTGTAAGTTTGTTTCAACTTTGGTGTATTTTTTTTCACTTTAAGAATTGTTGCCTGGCATTGATACATTTATAAAGAAACTAAGATAAAGAATTGCAATAGTTTGACAACTTTATGCTTTGTATTTTTTTAGGCATTCTGATACGAAGACTTAAGAAGGAAAGAAGAGCCAGAAAAAGGGTACAAGAAAGATTAGAAAACCCCACAACAGCAGAACCAGTGAAAGCAGTCCAAGAAACAGTAGCTAGTCCTCAGTCGGTTAAACATTTTCATGGCAGTGGTAAGTAGTACCTTATATTTGTATATAACTAAATATATCATATACTATCAACTAGGCATTGGTTTGGATTTTTTTTTTTAACTTAACTGCCTTATTTGAGAATTTTCTATACAAATAAAATAAAATTTTACATAGATATAGGAAAAGAGAGACAAAAGGTCATTTTTTTGAATGATTTTAAGATTGTTAGCAATGTGTATAGCAATTAAAATATAAGTAATGTGTAATCTATGTTAAATTGAGAATGGAAATGGTGAATGTGTCAAAGAGACAACAACCCGACCATAGAACAAACAATAAAGACTAGGAAAGAGGGGGAAAAAGATACCAGAGGGACATAAAAACTCTTAGATAAAAAAAACAACTAATGGCTAAAAAAGGGGGAAAAAAACGAACAGACAAATAATAGTACACAGTATAGAAAACAAAAGACAACAATAATTAATGTTTCAGGACACAAATATAAGAAATGTATGAACTATGTTTAAGAACACCAATATAAGAATTGTATACTTTGTGTTTTAGACTCTACAACAGAGAGAGATACAGACAAAGACAGCAGTAATTCTGATTCAGAATCCAAACATGTCACAGGTATTTAGCAATCAAACTCAAATTTGTTTATTCATGCAAAAAAAGTCCCATATTTTAAATATCACATCATTTTAACGAGCAGCAGTATCAATACAATCATTATTATCCTGAATATGTTTGAAATATTTGCCACTGGACATTAAGCAACCATTAATCAATCGGTAATGTTTGTCAATCATTATAACCTATTCCTATTACCTTTAAATTCTTGTTTCCTATAAGAGAGAGGGGAATGATACCAAAAGGGATAATCAAACTCGTAAGTCAAAATCAAACTGAAAATTCCATGGCAAAAAAAAGGTCATAGAAATATCCTGAATTTTTAATAATACTAAATTCAATAATTGATTGGTTTATTCTGAGTAAGATGATGGTGCTCAAAAGTTTTATGACCTCATGGTCTTGATTTTTACCCCTGTCTCATTGCCTCTATGTTGTTGAAGAATTTAACCACTGTTTTTTGTTTGCCTATATTTTCTTAGAGCATTATCCTGCATTCTAAGTGTTTTACGTGAATATGGTCAGTAAATTATTAATATTTTCATTTCAGAATCACAAGACAGAAGTTCACGACCATTATTTGAGAGTTTCTTGTCTCATGCCGGAAATCCCAACCGCTATCCATACCTTCCAATGGCAAAAAGTACGGAAGTACAGTGACTATTTTATAAACGTTGACAATCGGTGCTGAAGATTTTATAAACTCAGTGTAAAATCAAACTTCACAGGGACCGTTGAATTTAGATGTTGTACTGGATATTGACCCCATGTAACAGAAGTATACTCAGTGAGATGTCACAATTTAAGATTGTAAGAGCAAAAGACTCAAGGTTGTGTGAAGACGAAGATTTGTAAACATGTTAATTTAAATTAAGTGTATCTTTTTTGTATTCACTAGAAGAGATGAATTTTGGGACATTGTAGATTTAACAGACACAACAGTATTTGTATGAAATCTTTTCTAAATGAGCTAGATTAGTCTTTAAATAGCAATACTTATGATCTCAAGCTAGACATTACAAAAGTTTGGGTAATTTACCTATGATTTTATGTTTAGTTACTTTATACCAACTTTGATGGTATTAACTGATAATGTTGAATGATGGAACTAGAAATTATTTTTAGTGTTTTTGTAGGAAAAAGGGTAGTTCAGGACTCATTTTGATGTTATTAAAATCGATTTAGGAATAATGGGATTTCTTAAACAGAAACCTTTTCCTGGATTTTTAACTGATGCATAATGTAGCAGCTTAATCAAATAATTTATGTAGACCATTATGATACACATTCAGTTCTTGATAAGTACATGAAATGAAAATATCATCAATATATTGTGAAATGATACAGGGGATAAAACAACGACTTGTAATAAGCTTATTCTTAAAACACAGATAATTGGTAGTTTTATATATCACAATATTTAGACTTCTTTAGATGTTAGATGATCTTTCTATACAAGTTCCGAGGTTTATTTTCAAATGTTCTTACACTGTATAAATTCTTTGTATTTTCTATACTATTAAAAACCCTTTGTAGAATTTCACTATGACATTCAAGTTTTAGTTTTATGAGATGTCAGTTCACCAAAGATAAGTTCAGAACAATAACACCGTGTCAAATATTTGATCTTAAAATTTAGTTCCACCAAAAAAATGTTTGTTCTTTGATATATGAAAATATGAATTGTTGTTTCAGTTTGTTTTACAGTGCTTATCCAGTGACCTTTGGAGTATCACAATAGCAATGGCCAAAACAGTTTACCAAATTGCAGTTAGATTTCTTCTCCAACTAACTGATCAACTGGTAAAATGTTTTAGCAGATTGCTCAAGTGAAATGTTGTTAGTATGAAGTGAGTGCTGTGAAATCAAAAGTAATACTTACCATCCAGATCCAGTTAGTTGATATCTTTGTCATTTGTTTCAAACACAAAAATGACTTACTATAATATGAGTCACTGAATAAGAAGGTATAATTTTGACATGGAAACTTCTATCATAAATAGATTTTATAAATAAATAGTTCAAACCATTGTTTTGTAGATGTATATTTTATATCTTTGTCTTCTAAGAGAAAGTTATTGTGTAATTATGATTCGTATAATATTTTCTATACAAATTACTGATCTGCTGGCATTAAAGGGAAATAAATGTTATTGTACACTAAAAAATTAATCAACATTGATCAATGATACCTGGCTTCTGATTTTGCCTACAATTTTTTTCAAAATTTTAATCATCTTAAAAATAAATTTCATTGTTTCTTTTCAAAACAGAGGATAAAAGTTTAATAATCATAAAAGTAATGTTACAAACAAATTAAATGAGGAAAGTTGATATTTGTCAGAAAAAAATTGTGACAACATTTTGCTGATTTTCAGTAATGTAAATTATTTCCCTTTAATGGTAGCAGATAAGTAATTGCTTTAGAAAAAAAAATCCAAATTACAATTATGCACTAACTTGTTGTTGGAAAACGGAGCTATTAATTATAGACTTACAAAACAATGTTTTCAACTATTTATTTATAAAATCTATTTATGATAGAAGTTTCCATGTCAAAATTAGACCTTCTTATTCAGTGACTCATATTATAGTATGTCATTTTTGTGTTTGAAACAAATGACAAAGATATCAACTAACTGGATCTGGATGGTAAGTAATACTTTTGATTTTACAGCACTCACTTCATACTAACAACATTTCACTTGAGCAATCTGCTAAAATATTTTACCAGTTGATCAGTTAGTTGGAGAAGAAATCTAACTGCAATTTGGTAAACTGTTTGAGCCATTGCTATTGTGATACCCCAAAGGTCACTGGATAAGCACAGTAATGAATTCTGTGAAAATGTGAAAGTGAAAGTAGGATGGTGAAAATGAAAGTAGAATGCTATACATATGGAATTAGGTTGATGTTTTGTACATAAAGAATAATAGTGCAATATACCTTTGTAAGTGGAGAAATGTTTTATGTAATTTTTGTAATTTGTCCCATTTTTAATAGACATTGTGCCATGTTTTCAATATGTAGGTTTAAGTAGCTTTATACTAAGGACAGTGGTCAAGCACTTGACCTTAATGTCTCTTTAAAGGAAGGGGTCTATGTAAATGTATTCTTTGAATAGGTAAATATATTTCCATACATTTTAATGTCCAATTTGATTTTCATTGATGAGAACGTTTTTACTGAAAATTGAAAACAACATCTTTTGTGGATATAATTGTGAACAAAACCAGTCATAATCCTTAATGAGACAAAAAAAAATCTTAAAACAAAACTAGGGAAAATATTTTACAAAACAAGAGATACACCTATAAAAACTGATAATTGTCAACAAAAACCATAGATAATTCTTATAAGACCAGTAGTAATTAACCCCTTGAAAATGAATTCAAAATAATTTTTAAAAAGTCAATTTTTTCCTACATCACCATGCTTGCCAGTACATTTTTCTATGATGTACATCCTTAAAGAAATTAAAATTCCTCAAAAATAGCTGTACTAATGAAAATAAATGCTGAAGTTTTATCTTTTTGAAAAATTGAACATTTGTATTTTATCATTCATTTTCACGAATAACACAACTATTGGATACTGGCACACTTAAAGGATGAAAATAATCTAAAATTCATATATAGTACATATCTCCCATATTTATAAAATGTAAGTGTGAAGATATTTTTTTAGAATAGCTTAATTATTCTAAAATTAGGAGAACCTTAATTTTTAAAGGAAGCATTTTTTAGCTGTTGTATGAGAAAGACTCATTTTGTATCATTTTTATTCTGAATTTGTTAAATGTTTAACTTAAATATTTGTCTTGAGTAAAAAGAACAGTTACCTGACAGTTTTATTGTCAAGGTAGACAACTCTCCATGGGAGATAATCTTTGTAGTGTGTAAAAGGGAGATCACTCCTTACAAAAAAGTGTGTGTATTTATTTGTAAATAAAATACACATTCCTTATTAATTGTTAAATATATGCCAATAAATTTAAGAAATACATATACTTTTATTATTTATATTAGTGCAGTGAGCTGACATGAAATATTTGTCACTGGACATTAATCAATCCACAATAAGTCAATCCAAAAGAAGGTTTTCATGAAATATGTGTTACTGGTCATTCAACAAGCCATAATATATATGAATCCAGAAGCAGGCTTGTTTGAAATATTTATCACTAGACATTAAGCAACCAGCAATAAGTTTATTCGATAAGGCTTGCATAAAATATTTGTCACTGGTCATTAAACAAATTACAATTTATCCTTCAAGAATAAGGCTTGCATATTTGGCACTGGGCATTAAACATTCCCCAATAGGTCAATCCACAATAAGGCTTGCACGAGAAATTTGTCACTGGACATTTAATAAATCACACTAGATCATCAGTCTCGAAAATTACTTGTCACTGGCCATAAAACAACCAACAATAAATCAATCCACAATAAGGCTTGCTTAAAATATTTATAACTGGACATTTAAAAAGCTACAATGCATCAATCCAGAATAAGGTTTGAATAAAAAATGTGTCACTGGACATTAAAAAAAAGCTACAATGTATCAACCCAGCATAAGGTTTGCATGAAGTATTTGTCACTGGACATTTGACAATCCACAATATATTAATTCAGAATATGGCTAGCATGAGAAATTTGTCACTGGATATTAAACAATACACAAGAATAAGGCTTGCACTAAAATATTTGCAAGTAGAAGTTAAACAAAAAACAACCAATCAATCCAGAACCAGGCGTAAATGACATTTATACTACTGGATGTTAAGCAAGCAACCACTTCTATTTCTATTGGGTATATATTATGTTAAATATTTTTTCAGTGGTGTTTCCTGTTTAATGCACATATAGAAAAGTCTTTCCCTCTGTGTGGTCAGAGCTATTGTTATAGGTGAGAATAAACTAAACATTCTTATGTTGTACTGCTATACCACTGTCCCAGGTTAGGGGAGGGTTGGGATCCCGCTCACATGTTTAACCCCACCACATTATTTACGTATGTGCCTGTCCCAAGTCAGGAGCCTGTAATTCAGTGGTTGTCGTTTGTTTATGTGTTACATATTTGTTTTTCGTTCATTTTTTTTTTTTATATAAACAAGGCCGGTTAGTATTCTCGTTTGAATTGTTTTACATTGTCTTATCGGGGCCTTTTATAGCTGACTATGTGGTATGGGCTTTGCTCATTGTTGTAGGCCGTACAGTGCCCTATAGTTGTTAATGTCTGTGTCATTTTATCTCTTGTGGACAGTTGTCTCATTGGCAATCATCCCACATCTTCTTTTCTATATATTAAACTGAATTTCTTGTACCTTTGTCCAGAAAAATCTGAAGATGAATGCGTAAAACAGTCATAGGCATATCTTAAAATGAGCCTAAGCAGGACAGCCAAAACTATGAAGGTCAACTTTTTCTTGTAATGTTTATTCAACACTTTATGAGACTTTGGGTGGTTAAGAGAGTGATATGCACAGTCCGAATTGACAACAAACACCGAATTGATGTTGTTCTGTGTGAACAGAAAGCTTAAGCACAGTAACCCGGATGTGGTTATCTGTTATCAATAGATCACCTGTATTAGTTATTAAAATTAAACTGTATTGACTTAACAAGTCAAACATACAAAATAGACAAAAAATGACATGCATGATTGCCCATGACACAACTAAACACCATGCACAAAACATGGATGTGAACAACTAAAGACCTTCAATGAACAAAACTCTTCTCATATAGTCAGCTGTAAAAGGCTAACCATAACTGAAACAATTTAAAAATTGAACGATTGTTGTTTTGTTGTTGACGTAATACCCAGTGTCAAATATTTCATGCAAGTTTAGGACAAGAACAAGTAAATTACGGGTAGTGCGTGTCAGATGTGTTGGCAAGGAGGATGGGCGGGCAATTGAACTGCCACTTAGCCATTTAGCCCGCCAACAGGCCACCCAAGGACCCAGCAAGTTTTCTTAACATATAGCGATGTAGTTCTCGCTACTTGCCAAACTTTGGCAAGAGTTTTAACTGCCGTCGGAAGTAGACGAAAATCGACCAAACTTTCATTCCCAAGTCACCCTTGTGGTTTAAAAGAGAAAACTAATGGACTGGTTTATATCAAAATTATAAAACAAAAACAAAAAATCCAGACAGCAATCAACGACAAACAAGTGCATTTTAGGCTCTTGGCTTTGGACGTGTATACTGTTCCCAGTACAGTTCAAGCTTTAGATTTTTGTAATTATTATAATGCAGTGTAATTGGCAAGTGTAAACTCAGAGACATATATATGTCTCTGGTAAACTATAATAAAAGGAAAAAAAAAGATTATTTTTTTATATCGAAAACTGGTAATATATGCCAAAATTTAAAAACCTTTAATAATTGTTCACATTATTTTGTTGAATTATCTGAACTCATATTATTTAATATAGGCTTTAAATTCTATTAATCTGGTTTCAAATATATAAATACAATAAAACGTAGTTAGGGGAAGTGATGATTTGTCATTCACCACTATAATTTACAAACAATGAATTGCGTTCTTAACATCTTGGTACACAATATAGTTCTTAACTGGTAAATACATTAATAGGCTAAATTTTATTTGTAAATTAGATATCATTCAAATTATTTAAAGTTTTCTGATAATAACAAGTCAAAATAACATGGCAGAAATGGCTGCACAAAGCTTGATGAGTGTTATATCTGGTGAAATAAAAATAAAAAAGATTTGTGAATATCTGAGACACCTTTGCTGTACATGACATCTTCAAAACAACAAACAACTTGCGTAAATACCGTAAGAGAAACAACGTTTATATTCATTTTTTTACAAATTTATTTCGGAATAAGGGCACCAGTAGCATACCGGTGTTCAAAAGTCAGAAATAAAAATCCGGGTTACAAACTTATATTAAAACTGAGGAAACACATTAACTATAAGAGGGAAACAAAGGAACAACAGGAAAACTGAAGTGCAACAAAAACATACGCAAACATACATAGAAACGAACTATTTGTTATAAAAATAACCTGCCATATTCCTGACTTAGCACGACATTATAAGAAAAAGTGGTGGGTTGAACCTGGTTTAATGGCTAGCCGAACCTCCCGCTTTTTTATAATGTTAAAAATTATCGATAAAATACAACACTACTTGACATCTAGAAATACAACACAAACACACACAAGAACATTCATCACAGTGAAAGGTACAAACCAATAATATAATAGCCGACCCAACATGCAAACCACAGAAGGAGCAAGGAACATATTCCGTCAACCACAAACCGGACAGGATATCAAACACATGCAGTGACGCGTTACGAAAACTAACATGCAATCTCGATCTTAACTACAAATATTTTTACAATACTCGTCCAAACAATTTTCACGACAATGATGCTATGGAAAGGCAATGATATAATTATTCGGACAACAAACGATAAGACATAACATATTATCCAACCAACACCATAAACAGAAACATAAAAAAATGAATGTTGAATGTACAACATACCGATGCAAATTCACACTCGGTATAACAGTCATACTCGGTACGACATAGATGTTTAACAACAATCTAAGACGTGGTAAAAATGTCTTTAGTTAGTTTAGACACTACAACTTTTATCACCTTTCACTTTTAAAAAATCTCTTTCTCCAACACCGCTTTAGGTAATAAGATATCATAAAGTCAAAATTTTGATCCGTCGATTAGATACCGAATTAAAATTTTCCAATTCTAATATTTTGAGAATATATTTACATTGGTGACAAAATCTACAAAATATCTTTAATTCTACTGCATCCTGTTACATCTGGCAAACAAATCCAATTAAATGTTTATAAATAAGTCTTTTGTACTTCTGAAGCATGTTTCTTGTTCTCTTCAAAAGTTATAACTGATTTTTGATCCTCGTTTATTATATAAATGTTAAACGTTGAAACATATCTTCCAATTAGCATACAAAACTAACAACACATGTCTAGGGTCGGTTTGGTGCGACTCCATCTCTGTTAGGACCACCTAAACTGACCTCGTTTTGGATGATTTCAAAAGTGACAATTTCAAATATTTCTAACACCAGAACTGTATAATAAAACACAAATGTAAAAGAAGTTGTGGAAAATAAATCACTGTATAGTTCGGCCACGTGTAGTAACTTTACTGGCACACATCAGGGGATTATTAACGGCCACACGTCCGCTGTGCCACGCTTTGTTGAGATGAAGTGCATTTCTAGTTATGTTTTTGCTCGTAAAATTATTCATCATTTTAATGACAAAAGGAAGAAACGATCCTTGAAAGAAAAGTATTCTTAATCTGACGAGATTTGTTTTGTAGCATCTTCATTTAGATGATAGGGAAGTGTAATATTCTCTATTTTTCTTAAACTATATATTTAATTTTGTTTTTTTATCATTTGTTTTTACCTCTACAGGACTGGCTGTATACTAAAGATATAATAGTGCCAGTAATAAGTTCGTTCCCATATATCTTAGTTACAAAACCAACTCCCTCATCCGACCATGGCAACTCCATTGAAGTTGAAAATCACTTGTACGTTGTAACTAGATGCTTTCGACGTTTTCAGACATCCGTCGTGGTCCTTTAATTACTGAAACCAACAATTCGAGAAAATAAACTACAATGAAAACCCATTCTTTTTTAAAAATAATAATAACACAGCAGCCAAAATCCTCGAAGGTCAAATTTGTCTCGCTCAAATTAAAATATAGATATATCTGATTTCGTTGTATTCATGTGTGTAAGCGAGAAGCGCTTTGTCTTAATTTTATTGACATTGAATTTAGATATAAGAAGATGTGGTAAGAGTGCAAATGAGACAACTCTCCATCCAAGTCATAATTTATGAAAGTAGACCATTATATAAGTCAAAGTACGATCTTCAACATGGAGCATTGGCTCACACCGAACAGTAAACCATAAAGCGCTACCAAAATGACTAATGTAAACCCATTCAAACAGGAAATCCAACGGTCTAATAAAAAAGCGAGAGAAACAAGAAGCACTAATAAACCAAATGAAATGTCAACCACCGAATGTCAGGTTCCTGACTAAGGACAAATACAAACAATTACAGCGGGTTTAGACGTTTCTATAGATACCAACCTTCACCCTTACCTGAAACACTGTCTTGTAGTGCATATGCTGCAACCCGGTTGTTCAATTTCAGTTACTGAAAATCAAGTTACAATTAAAAAAAAAAAGCACGAAAGAACTAGCTTCTGAGAGGTTGGTACGTTTATAAAAATAGGGTACCGATACGGTTCCAGCAGTAGACTGCTCAATACATGCGAACCTTTCTTGGAATGCAGCTTATAACATGAACAATACAAACGGTACAAGATGCATGTTTATACAAACAATGGGTCTTCAGTGATGCTGAAATAAAACTAATTCTTCTGCACCTTAAGAATATGTCGGAGAGCATATAAAACAAAGTAAAAGACTAAGATTAAAGCCGAAATCGAACCTTCACTATACAAAGCAGTATCAAATAAAAGACTTAATGATGAGGTATGTTTATTTATTATAAATTTGTTTCCTGATATCAACACAGCTACAGTAACCCGTCACTTTTCATGTTTTACAAATAGATTATTAGACTGACACTAATCACGTTATAACTGATGTCTATTTTTTAACATCATTTCACCAAAAATATGCACTTGCTGTCTCCGATTAATAATTTAATCATTTCATCTGCTGTATAGAACTGTTGAACAACTAAGATACATATAATGTATAGATATTCATCTCTTTATGATATTCCCTCTATATTGCGATAATTATCTGAATATGTGTTGTAACTTGTATGTGAAACAGGATATGGTTACCCTTTTGGAGTACCATGATTTAACTTCCGGTATAGAAAGGGGCTCTTTTGTCCAGGGCTAATCTTACATGTACCCAAGCGATCTTTAACGCAAGCCATGTAAATATCTTGATATTTGGAGACTAATTGCTCATGCACATTAATTTAATGCAAAAATCATCATGTTTATTTTTAGGCCATACCTGAAGATTGAGTATACCAAAGTTTACAGATACAAAAGTGCCGTGAGGTAACGATATACATATTGATTACATCTTAGACCGTCTACGGAGACAACATTGAAAGCCTTCAACAATCAGCATAACGATACCGTGTTGTTTTTAAATCCTTCGTGCATGACCAAATAAGAAACAATTACATAAAGAGAAAACAAGTGGCTTGATAAATGCTAAAACAATAAGGCAAACTGCGACATTTCGCAGACAGCAAACAACAATAACTGAACTTCAAGCTCCTGACTTTAGACCGATGCAAAGAATAAGACAGGTTTTTTTTTCGAGTGCTCAATTTCCCCTGGGAAAATGGTGTAACAGCAAAACACAAGAACGACCTGTAAAATTCATTGAAAGGACACGATTCACCAAAACATATCTAAGAGTACTCGAGGTACTTAAAATTCATATAAAACTAACACATAAAGCATGTTCCCGATACTAAATTAGCAATCAGTACACATTCAACGGACTTGGTGTAAAAACGTAATTTACAATCCGAGACACACCAAATCATGAGTATCAACAGAGAGAAGGCTGGCTTTTTTTCTTTCTTTACACATCTTCATGTAATCAATGGTTGCACAGTGAAGTATTATATATACGTGTTCCAATACTACACATTGTATCATTGCTACAATAGAAATAAAACATTAAACTTGAACCAATATTTTCACAAGTTAATTATCGCTGTTAACAGTTCTGCATGTTATGAATAGTACCATGAACAAATGATATAATACGGGTTCCAATATTTCCACATGTTAATTATCACAGTTAACATTTCTACTATTATCAATAGGTACTAACTATGCAATTCGATATAATACTTGTACCAATATTTCCACATGTTAATTTACACTGTTAACATTTCTGCATGTTAAATTATCATGTTATCAATATAATGATGAAATTTAATATAATAGTTGTACCAATACTTCCACATGTTAATTAACACTGTTAACATTGGGGCTCGTGTTGCTTATTCTTTAGTTTTCTATGTTGTGTCATGTGTACTATTGTTTGTCTGTTTGTCTTTTTCATTTTTAGCCATGGCGTTGTCAGTTTATTTTCGATTTATGAGTTTGACTGTCCCTTTGGTATCTTTCGTCCCTCTTTTCAACATGTTATCAATAGTACCATGAAATTTAATATGATACGTGTACCAATACTTCCACATGTTAATTAACACTGTTTACATTTCTAAATGTTATCAATAGTATCATGAAATTTAGTATAATATATGTGAGAAATAATGCTAACGATCAAATCCTCTTTGTTTGAAAAACATTAAAAAATCTGTTGATGTATCTTTTCTTTTCTTATCAGGACAAAAATGTTCACATATAAAAACAATCGCTGTTTACAGTTAAAAACAGTAGCTTATGCGTCTACAGGATTTGTTCTATCACAATCTGATTAAATCTGTATTTGACAGTAAACAAATTTATTGATAAAATATCTAAATAAGTAGGCCTGAAATTCAAAGTGGTTCATTTAAATTTAAAATTGTTTATGGGTAGGAGGGACTTCTTTATTCATTTAGGAAAAATATTAAATTGTTAAGAAAATAACATAAAACCTCTATACCGACAAATTTACAGCTTGTGTAAATATACAGTGTGTTGTATGCTATATATCTAAATTTTAATTACAGAAATGTTTTTGCCAGCTGTTGAAGATCTGATCTGATTTATTGAAATCGACTCTATATACCCCAGGTACAACAATACCAAGGTTTATACAGTAATCTCTAATCTTCATGATTATATTACAATGTTTCTATGATATTTAGTGGTCCCCAATTGAGTTATTTATAAATCGATCAGGTTAAAGAGTGAAATAAACTGTGGAACCAAGGCCGACTAGTCCTACGAAGAAGCAAATTTAGAGTCTTTAATGACTGAAAAACAATGTTGTCACAGAAATCGGAAGACGGTAAAATGAGTTTCCCAATTCTTAAATATTCAGACAAATCACTGAGAGACAGATATGTCTACAAAAAACCTTTTTCTGTCGACTGCAAACATGAAGTCCGGTTTCTTTTCTAGATCACGAGTCCAAAAGAACAACTAATAATACCATTGGTGTATTCTTACATTAAAACAGTGTATCAAAAACTATACACATATCTGTTCCGAAGGTATGTAGAAAAAAAGAACTAGGGAAATTTAAACAATACCAGAACTCAGATGTTAAATTCACCAATAACAAAAACAACGACACAGAACACTAAATAAATTACTGGAACATACTTATTAACGACATCTTCTGTTACAAGAATGAATGGTATGGAGTGTTCTGTAAGGCGGCTAACGAATTTGTTCAAAAGCAATACACAAAAATGTCTCATTGTTCTCTGGTTACTATATTTGGTATCTAAATGTATCCTTGCAATAGCTGTTTGAGAACATTAATTAAGGTTTTGAACATAGGAGTAACCGGAGACGGCAGTCGACATTGACGTTCGGCGATTATTGATAAACCAAATAAAGACAGGGTGCAAGATATTCAACAAATCTCAGAATAAAAGATAGATTTGAATTGTAAAGTATGGTATCATACTTCAAGGTAACGACCACTTGGCACACCGTTGACTAAGGTAGATATCACGTGTTACATCTGTCTGAGAGATACCATCAGTAACAACATAGGATGCTAAAAACATATTAAAATGGAAATTAAAATTTATATTTTGGAATATTAAATTTCAATTGACAATTGGCATCATATTAAAGAAAATTATAATTTTTACGATTTCTCATCTGCATTTCATATGAAATTCTACAAATACAATCTGAGTTAATATGATTATATCTCTGAGATATCTCATTTCATTGCGACCTTTTTACATTTAGATTTATTGCTCGTTACATACGTTATTTTGCTGATTTTTTATTGTGATAATATTTCAATAATTATTACATTTTAAGCATATAAATTGTCCATATGAGGATTATGTTTCATAGGATCACATATTTAAAAACATAAATATGCGATTTTTCCAGATAAAATAATAAGTGGCATCATATTTTACATAAATTTCCTCTTTTTGTTCATTTAGAAACTCATATATTTTTCTTTCTGATGTGGTAGGACTTGATCACCCCTTGAGTGACTCAACAGGTGGTCTTGATCTTTGAAAGTTTGAAAGTATATACATATATACATTGTACACAAAGGGGGTGGAAGACTTTTAAATCTGTAAAATCAAAACTATATATAATATCTTTTATTTATTTCGAATTATCAATCCTTACAGCTGCTGCTTTTACAAGAGAAAGGTTCCTTATTCATCAAGGCTAAAAAAAAAAAACTAAGCACGCATATTGTTTACAGGTAATCAGACAACAAGATTTCCAAGTTTGTCTAAAAATAATTATGAATGAGACAACACTGCATGACTTTATATTGGAGAAATCAAATGATTTTCAGAACTCTTAACTTGGTAGTAAATCAAACTCATTACTGAAAAATAGACGATTTAACAGATTTCGGTTATTGAAATATAGAGATACCGAAAATAAAGGGGTATACCTTTAAATCATGGATTCATTTGTAAAAGGCAATTTAGTCAATACTTTTTATGTGTTCGAGTGACACGTACTAAATATAATCGATGTTATAATTAAAAACTTAGATGATTATTTTTTCAAAAAGGTTGACACAAACAATCGACTAATTTGTAAAAGCCAGAATGTCTCTTATCCCATGTTTGGTGCACAAATCGTGTTCAAAACCTTCTTCAGTAAAGCGCACGACCTAAAGGTCCAAAAGTCGAGCAATAAAAGATAATAATTTCAAGAGCACAAGAACAAAAGTGGCCTAAGTCAAATAGAACAGTCTTTCTCGTCGAAGAAAATTTTGTCTATTGGAGTTACAATCCTAGTTTTTCCTCTCTTCACAAATCACGGGAGGATAAACCTAAGCATTACATTCCATAAATGTTTCAAGAAGATTTCATTAGTGTTTTGAATCGAAACGCTTAGTCCAAGAACGCACGTGCTCATATGACAACTTTATAACAATGCACAGAAAGCATTTGATTAATAGTACATCAAAGCAACGAAAGATTTAGAATTATAAGTATTTAAATGTAGTTCTTAGAATTAAATTCTTCTTTTTTATAGTTTTATTGTAATGTTGCTCGTGCTCACATTATCAGTGGGGAGCGCTTCATTGCTTTATTTAAAACATGTAGCAGAATCAAACGCAAAGCAAGTTAAACCCGCAGAATGACAGCTTCGCAAAAGACACACATTTTAATTTTTCTTAATATATAGATATATCTTACCATTTTTAAAGTGCATGTTCTGTGCTAAATGATTATGAGAGAAACTATATTTTTCGTAATTATTATATAATTCGAGGACACTTTATACTATTGTGTTATCTTACATCAAGAAAGAGATATTTTACAAATCAGTTAAATTTGAGGAATCGACATGATTTATACTATAATATGATAATTGCGAGAAGGATGCCAGTGAAATTAACAATTTTTTTCAACCGTTTTATTGTTAGTGAATTAAAGTAATGGAAATTAGAATCGTTCTACCCGCAATAAACCCTTGTACAGTAACGATTTGCAATAGGCCACCTAAGACACATCAAAGTTAACTTATCGGAAATTCAGATGCTTGAAATCCCGGCAACTTTATTTATTTGTTGATGTACAATTTGAGATGCAATAAAATCAGTGAGAAAGAGAGCTAATGTTCTGATTTTTACTTGTTTCCTTTTAATTTCTCTCAGTCATAACTCGAACAATTTCTCAATCAAACATTTAAAGTGGAATAAATAAAACGAATATGGTGTTATTTAATTGAATTTTATTATTGAGACGTCATCGCTTCTTTCTTTTCTTATCTGTTTTCTACCTTTTATTTCCTTTCGACAAATACAACGGGAAATTTATATGCTGAATGTGACATCTGATGCGGTAGGAACATACCATATATCGCAATCTACACACAATTAAATACAAATAATTTTGATAATTTTCCAATCGTTATTAATTGTTGGAATTTTATGAGCTTTTGAAATTACTGCTGAACATCAGTGTTTCAGTATCATTGTGATTCAGTGTTAAATTTTCTTTAACCGAATTTTCCTATAGCATTAGGATGACTGAAAAAAATGACTCGTGGCATCTGAATATGTCCAATTTGTCTCCAAATTTGAATGAATAGGTAAAATGCCCCTCAAAAAAAGAAGAAGAAAGCAAAACAAACAATCAAAACAATAAAGTATTATTTTTTTAATCTCAACCAACTTTCTCAATACATTCTGTATGTGCCTGTCTCAAGTCAGGAGACTGTATATCAGACTATATATATGCGGTATGGGTTTTCCTCATTGTTGAAGGCCATACGGTGGCCTATCATGAGTTGTTAATTTCTGTGTCATTTGGTATCTTGTGGAGAGTTGTCTTCTTTTTTATATTTACTTTTTATCTCGACATGTGGACCAACAAAAAGTACATAGAACATTTTAAAAAAATCATTACGCGAAGAAAGTTTCATCCTCAGTTAACATAAAGAGAGATAACAAAACACACAAGTACTAACGAAACAAGAGCAATCAAAGGCAACTGAACGTTCTGTTATGATTTCATCCCGTCCTGCAATCTATTATCAAAAACGTTAACTCAGATTTTACAGAGCAGCATCATAAGTCTATCAAATGATAGTTAAAAATTTAAAGAACAATTCCTAAACTTGTTAGCTTTATAAACGATAAAGCCACAAACAGTTGCGTTTGTATGGAATCCGATTGTTTATCGTCACCTGGTATTAACTGCATTCAATTTGCCTATGATGCTTCCTTGTTAGCTTTTAATACAGGTAGGAATGAGACATTTACATACATTTTACATGCCTATGGTCCATAAGGTATCACAAGTTCTTATTCTTCTTCTTCTTCTTCTGGTGTCACTATACTTTTAAAATAAATTACTGAAAGTGCGAATGATTTTTCAATTGTATATTTAGGGACAACT
This sequence comes from Mytilus galloprovincialis, assembly GCF_965363235.1. NCBI lineage: Eukaryota > Metazoa > Mollusca > Bivalvia > Mytilida > Mytilidae > Mytilus > Mytilus galloprovincialis. Next base: position 70,926,688 of record NC_134845.1, on the reverse strand, counting down.
GATTGTTTACAGAGAACATGTCGATAAATTATCTGCAGATCCCGCTGCAACGAGTTTATTAATTTACTTATCGTCTTGAAAATTAGTGCTCATACTTTGGATGTAGTTTTAAAAAATCTGTATCATTATCTGTAGTAAATTGAATACTTATCTCACTAGCTTAATAAGTCAAATGCTTTCGACATAGAAATACGGATGTAAGTATGGGAATATGATCTTTTTTTTTAAATTCGTCACCACATATCATACAGCTTAGCATTGTTTAGATCTACTACTATGACAAAACATTCTAAACTAAGGGAAACTTTAAGAAAATGACGCGGGACTCAATTTCTAGTAAATCTGTAAACGTATTCAACAAAACAAAATGAAAGCACTTCTATCAACAGCGGTTATCTGTAAAGCAGAACCTAGATTGACGAGCAGCCATTACTAAGGACATGTATTAGTGAAAAAGGAGGCATGGCAGTACGACCAATATTGCTGATCTGTCAGGAATTTGTGCAAGCAAGCGATATCAAAAGAAAGACGAAAGATACAAAAGGTATACTCAAACCTACACATCGAAAACAAACTGACAATGCCATGGTTAAAGAAGAAAAATTATCAAAACAATCAACAATAAATATATACAAAACACTACATAGCAAACTAAAGACTGAGCAGCACGAACCCCACCAAAATATATACAAAACATTACATAGAAAACTAAAGACTGAGCAGCACGAACCCCACCAAAATCAAAGGTTTATGATCTCCGATGCTTATTAAGGACGATCCTGCTCCACATGTTATGTCCGTCGTGTTGCTCGTGTAGGTGTACACACTTGGTGATCAGTTTTATTCGGATGGTCACATTTGATAGGACGGTGTTGTAGTCAAACTGATTTATAATAGATAGGCCTTTTTAAGAGCCATACCAACTCATATATCCAACGTAACGAAAAAAGCGATCTCAACAGAAGGAAGTTTGAGAAACTGCCAACAGCAATGAATGAGGAAACAAGCAACATCAACATGTTTCGGCACCGCAGTAAAATGTCTCTGATTATTTGTATGAGAAATTAATGATACATATTTCTTCAATCAAATGAAGTATGACCAGATAGGATCTGGAATTAGCGTCTTAATTCAATCATTGTTTTCTGGTTTTGTTTTAGATCGGGTGAAGGAGTGCAGGTTCGACAGTTTGACTGACAGAAATCATTAATTATTGTGTCAAACACACATTTTATATTAACACTAGTATCAATTATTACCAATTGTACAAAACAGAGCAGTATAATATGGATATAATTTCTACTTTCATTATAATTTTTTTTCTATCTCAATGGGTGGCAAACCAAATTTTAATATTATACGAAGAGATTTGTTTATATAAAAGACGTTTTACTTAAATAATTCTTCCAATTTTTTAATCATTTTGCCAGTTGCTAGCTTTAGATTTTCTAGTAATTTCCTATAAGATACTCGACCCAGAAAATTTTTTAAAAAGTCTTTGAGTCGATTTAGGTTTTGGTGGTGCAAAAATATGGATGAGATAAAGATAGTAGATTTTTAGCAATTTTTGGTAGTCTTATGTGTATAATGCTAATTTTAACTGTGGCCGCTCATTATTTGTATATTTTTCACTTTCAAATTTTTACCATATTTAGATTTAGAGGCTTATGAGTAACTAATACACCAATCTTGTTACAGCCATCAAACTGTGTGTATGTTTTATGTGTGTTTGTTTGTGTGAGAAGTGTGCGTTCTATGATTGAAATGCAACGCTTCTGGTATATTTAATAAAAACACATTTCGCTAAGCATTAAAATTAATCCTTTTGTTTACGGATGCCATTTCAAGGTGAAATCAGTGCATAACTTCTATGGTATGTCTGTAAATCTATGGACACTTGAACTGTAACCTTTTTTATTGTTTGTCCTCATTATTCAGTTATACCAATAACTTTAATGGTAATAAAAAAGTTTCTGATTTCCTCCGTGTCTTTTTCACTTCAAAGGCTGGCTATCAATAGAGATAGGTATTTCTTCAAGGCATGAGAACAATAAAAACAATTGCTGCTTTTTTCTTTCAAAATTACTGTTTGATGTTACTATTTGATACCAAATGGTAGAAATAATTACAAAAGTTTGTCATATTTATCTTTAACTCAAATTATCTTAAGATATTATATTTAAATAAATCAATCTGTTACTAGATAAATTCTATAAAATCCGTCACTGGACAATGTGTTTTATGATTACAGGATCAAAGGTCAATCTCACCTCTAAGATAAAACAGATCAAAATCCAGCCCAATTTCAATTGGAAAGCGAACGAAAATAGTAAAGCAAATCTTTTTATGAATATAAAATTGTTATAAATATATCTTTTGGGTTTTTTTTCGGAGTTATTTTTCTTCACATTATAATTGTCATCACGGTATTTTATAGAATGAAATTCAAAACAGTGTAGCTGTGGCCATTGATTGACACATTAAAATCATCCATTGACTGGGACAATTTAGGTGAACGTTTGTATGTAACGACCAATGCTCACTATGTACTTTTTAAAGACACTTAAACTATGGGGTCACCAAAGGTTCTCAACACCTAAATGAAGTAATTCGAAAAATTAATCAGAAATAACACGATATTTTGATTTATATCAATTATATAAATCAAAACACAAAGGTTGATCCTGATTAATTTTTCGAATTATGTTATAATTAAAGGCGTTAAGAAACCTTTGGTGACCCCACAGTTTAAATGTCTATCGTGGGTACGTCGTGAACAGTGGTCGTTACAGACAAACGTTCACGTAAATTGTCCCAGTCAATGGATGATTTTAATGTGTCAATCAATGGCCACAGCTACACTGTTTTGAATTTCATTCTACATAAGATACCGACCAGTTATGCACCTTTTGTTAGTTTGATTTTAATTGATTTGAAAATTTCAGAAGAAAAGGGAAAACAACTTTGTTTCCATTGCAACTTAGAGGGGGAACTTCAACTTCAAGTTTACCTTAAGTTTTGTCAAACAAAATGTGTATCTCGAGTGAAAGAAAAGACAGGAAAAAAAACATGCGCCCCAAAAAGACAAATGAACGATTGGTTCGAATTATGATGATTTTAAACGCTACATGTTATGAAACACTGCAGCCTATCTCATACTAGATGGTTTTAATTTAACCATTTCGTTCCAGAATTACTTTTCTGACCTCTTCTGACAAATCTTTTATAATTTCTGTCGTTGGTTTGCTGGCTCATTGAACATACGACCAGGCATACCACACATCTCATTCATATATGAACATTGATGAAATTTGACCGGACATCCTTCCTATTGTCTTACACCCAGAAGATAAACTACATCATAAAAAGTTGAAATAAGTACAAAAAACTTCGTAATAAAATAAAACTATTCACGAAATAATTTATTGTATTCTGTACATCATATTTTGTCTCATGCAAAAACAATTAAACAACAGTTCTTTTTCCGGTTTTAATGAAATTATCATATATTCTTCGTTTTGGATAATTGACATCGAGGTTTATGAAGAAAGTACCCCATTGGTTCACGACTAAAACACTTGTTACTGGGGAGATTCGTCATAATAGACGATGGCGAACATGCATCGTATAAATTAAATATGACAAACAACTTCCTTATGCAATGCTTGTATATTATTTCCGTTCAAATGTGACTTTTTCGCCGTCTGTGTTTTATTTCTTATCCTGCGAGGTTTATGACATATGCGTGTAACAATAGTTATAAATGAGATCACCATTAATGTTTCAAACAAGTGCACTCAGCAGGGGGCAAATATAATGCATATAAATTCAGATGGTGCCACACCTATTTTTTTCAAATGTTACCAATTAGTCCCCATTTTTAACTTTTTGAAGAAAAATGAGCACCGACCATTCATCTTTACAAGAAGGTGAGAATATGTGGTCTTGTAATAAATAGATTGATTGCATTATACTAAGTTTATTTGGAAAAGTGAAAAAAAAACTTGTTTCTGTATTCCAAATTTAATTTAGTTTGAAAAAATCATCATCCGATTAAAAAAAAAAAATTCTTGTCAGTCTTGTTTGTTATAAAATTTGACCAACTTATCCCCAGTTGAAACCCAGGCCTCTCTCCCCCTTAAATGTTGTGGACTGGTAAATCTTTATACGTATAATTAATTCAAGTCACAAAAGCATAGGTTAGATTGGTTCTTACGAAAGTGTTTAATATATATTTTGGATTTCCTATTGTCCAAATTAAAGTTTACAATGGAACGTTTCATAACATCATTTGATTCGTCTGTTTATTGTTTTATGTAGGCTATCCCTTCGGTGTCTGCTAGATTTAAAAAAATATTGTTACTCCAAGATTGCGAAAAACTAAAAAAAAAATAATTTCATATTCAGTTATATCTGTTCGTTTCATTAGTCTCATCCAGTAATAAATAAATTTGGTGTATTTACTGTCTTCTGATTGGTTAAAATAATTAGCTTTATTTTCAATGTTATCAATTTTTATGGCGACACGCCCACTCTAACGTTGTGTATTCATACGCAAACATCTGTGTACGTTGTTATTCGTATTAATATATATCTTTGAGTCTTATTTTTGATAGAAATTTATTTATAATGAATGGCAATAATTTATTTTGAATTTATTGAACCATAAAATTAATTTTTGACTCTTCACATTTAACATAATCCGCTTCGCGGATTATTCAATGTGAAGAGTCAAAAATTAATTTTATGGTTCAATAAATTCAAAATAAATAACAGCCATTCATTAAGAAATAAGTTAACTATTATGTTTACACACAGCACTGACAAAAATTGACTCTCCATATGTCTTAAATACAGACTTACATCAGAAATATCACACGTCAAAGTGATAATTCAGGTATGCGGGTTCATTTGTGTGCATGCTACCGTTATTGTTACAGTTAAAAATGTAGATAAACTGGAGGAAAAAATATAGAGTGAGCAATTTTATGTTTTGTTTTTTTGTATATTTTATATTATGAATATTTATTAGATACACTCGAGTATCTTATTTGCTCCATAATATCATGATTAAATAAAAATGATATATTTTAAATAATTTAGAAGGATTTGGTTTGATGTAGTTTGGCATTATTTTATGGCACAGCATTTATTACAGAACATTCAATTCTTCTAAATATATACAGAAATTTCTCTCCCTCTGGAATACTGCATCAAATGATTAAATGGTTTTACAAAGACAATACAGATTGCTTTGTATGAAGAATATAATTAATTTTATCTAAAAAAAATGTTTTTTTAATGGTATACACTGAAGACACCGATGTCTAATATGAATTGACTTTGTGTTCTAGATATCTAACAGACAATAAGATCTCTCTCAACCAGTTGATCGACGTAATAAAACAATGTAATATAAGTACTTCTCCTTTGTTTTATCAGGTATAATAAGTTTTACAACCACTGGATTGATCAGTCTATTGCAGTTGGACGTTTGCTTACATGAAATACTTTTAATTGTTTATTTTCTGTAAATGAACTGTTAACATGATTTCTAAAATGTTGAATTATTCGAAACACTTAGGGTATTCTTAAACAGGCATAGCTTATCCTAGATGTTTACGGATTTTTCGTTTTTATACTCTCCATTTTTGTATTTAATTATACCTCCCAACTGATTTGATTCGAGCAACGCTGACAAGTCTTGTTTGCTGGAATCAAAGTAGAAATAAGAATCGCCCAGTGTTGTATATTTAGTAATTCCAAACTTTTAAAACATTATTAGCTCTTAATTTGTGCTAAGAAAGATAACTCGAATTTTTCTACGATTTCGTGTTTTTTTTAGAAATGATTTATGTTGAACTGGAGTAATAATGTTATGAATTCTGCAAAATGTCTTAATTACAGAATTGACAAATCTGATTTTTGTTTTGAGAAATATTTATCGGTGTTACCATCTGATCTAAGAATGTATTTATGTAAATTCCGTTGCCTAAGTAATAAATTGACCATTGAAACAGGCAGATTTTTTAATATTGATAGAACTGAAAGACATTGTAATCTTTGTAATGCTAATGAACTTGATGATGAGTTTCATTACTTATTCAAATGTACCTTTTTCAACAATGTAAGAGCTAAATTTTCACCTTTAAATATATGTAATAACCCAAATGTTTTAAGATTTAAAGAATTGATGAATACATCAGATTTATTTACACTTACTGGAATAGCAAAATTTTGCAAAAGTGTTATTAAAACCTTTTAATACATGTGCTTAATCATGTTACTATAATTTGTACTTCCTGTCAAATATCTGCATGCATTAATTATATATACTATTATTGCACCTTTGTTAACCATGTTGTTCTAATATACATATGTTCACACTTTTATTGTTTGTTAAAAGATGTTGTACTAACATACCCCATGTGGGGGCTTTAGTGAAATAAAATGTCTTATGTCTTATGGGATGTTCCTGAATCTGTGACACAGTTGCTAAAAAAGGTAATAGGTTCGATGTATAATTAATGCAATTTGTGATTCAGCATTAATTAATATAAAAGAAAATATCTGAATGTTCAATTGTTTTACTTATTATTACCAGAGGACTCAGTTCATCAATTGGAGTCATGGCGCTTTTGTCTGATATGTGTTCGTTATTTCATATTTTTTTAAGTGTCTATGATAACACATTGTTTATATATGTCAGGTGGTTTTGACGTTTTTCACAGAGAAACTGTTGATATTTTTATTTCTATAACTTTCATCTTCGATCTTATTTCATTGAAATGATAAGATACATTAATTTTACTTACACTGATCAATGATGAACTTTACAAGAGGCACATACCACCTATAACATGGATTATTATAACCGACTTTTACTAGTCGGTTTTCGACATACTAGTTATACATGTATTAGCCTGATACTGCTATAACACATATATAACTTAGTGTTATAGTAGTCTCAGGCTAATATAACATTAAATGATTTTGCTATTTTGACGAACATCCTATCCTACAATTGCTCAAGTCCATTTTCGTTTTCTTTCTTTCTTTTATTTTAAATATAATTATATCGCGAGGACTCAGAAAGAACCAGTGACAAAGAGGGAAATTCTAGTTGTTTCATATCTTTTACTCATGATGTTTTGCCTGTCTCATGTGCAAAGTTCTATTTAGATAAAGGCTATAAAAACTATATTGAAATCTAAACATTCATTTTGTCATAATTCAAATAAAAAGATTGATTAGTAACATTATAATCTTTCTCAGATAGGAAACTTTTGAAATAGATTTTCTATGAATTATAAATCTATAAGGAGAGCACTTTAAAACAAACTGATCCAGTCCATTTTCTACTACGTTATCAGAACAGTGTTGACACTATATTTTCTAGGCAATAGGTAAAGATTGTATTTCCAGATTCCCAGATTCTGTTCTAAATGATTAAAATTACTCAGCCGGGGCTAAATAAAATTCTTCAGTTGTAAAAATCACTGATAAGTCTTCCTATTTTTAAAAGTGACCATTATAAATAATAAATGAAAATATATTAGAAATTAAATAATTAAAAGATCGTACTTAGATTATTTTGTCATTTTTTAATAAATAGATTAAGCCAAGGACGTATATTAGTTATACGTCCTTGGTTGACTGAGCTATCGAACATTTTAACTCCATACCATCAGCCCCGAACGGTGCTCCCAAAAGGAGGCCTTTGAAACATAACGTATAAAAAAAGTTACAATCGGTCCATTCGTTTCTTTCCCTGCAACTGAAGCGAACGGCATGTGAAAACGACTCCAAAAAATAATTGACCATGGCAGTAAATTTAGCAGACCCTACACACAGTAGAAATGTACTTATGATATTTATAATTTAATCTTTTTCATATTTTTTAACCTAAAGCTATTAGAAATAATTTCAAAACAAGAAATCAAACGTGTTTTGATTAATAACATGCACAGTCACTTATATACATGGGAAGGTCGACTATCCAAATAAATATTTATATGGATAGAAACAAGTGCCTGTGTCAATACGTCAAATTTGAAATGACTTTTCTCTTGGTGTTTGTGGGATTGTCCTGAATATGCATGGAATCTGAGCATGACAAATATTTTCCATTATACTCGTGTATTGTATTTTCGACCTACTAACATCATCATGATCATACCTGCCAATTTTTCAAAATCTCCATGGGGGTTTTGCGTGCAAGATGGCTGTCAGAGTCCTAAAAAATCTTCTAGGGGGCCTGCAAATAACTTTTAATGTTGTTTTTTTGGCTTCTTCATACTTTTATAAGCCTTAAGTCATTGTAAAATTAATTGTTTTGTTTAAATTGTGGACAAAATTTCAATTTGGGAGCCTCCATGGGGGAAATCCCCCCAAATAGGGACAGTTGGCAGGTATGTAACATTTTTTTTATATATTCATGTTTTTGTTAAATACTTTAGTTAATGCATTGTGAAGTGAGGTTGGTGAGTATTGTCTGTAATTTCCACTGACAGACTTTTTTTTCTGTATATAAAAATTAACTGATATTTTATTTTTTTATGAAAAAAAACTGTAAAGAGCATGCATATTTCCGTATTCAAATTACCTTTAAGTATTTACAACTAACCACATGACAGTCACAGTCTTCACGCCGAGTGGCAGCCCAGGCAGCCCAGGCTGGTAAAATTGCTCTCGGGCCTGTAAAAATTAGACCTACATGCCAACAGAATCTAACTAAAAATTTTCAAAAATTGAGCTGCGGGCCTGTAGATTTAGCAGTTCAGCGTGAAGACTGCAGTCATGTGACTTAATGACCTTGAAGTTAACTTTCATGCAAAAAGACTGCTGCCATGTTTTTTAGAAAATATGTTTATAATAGATTGTTTCTTTTGGATGGTAAAACTAGTGTTAGTGAAAGGCTACAAAAATGTGATATCAAATAAAAAATCGTAAATACTTTTATAAATTATAATAACTTTATTAGGAAAATCTTCACCACACGTGGTATCATTTGCTATTGTTACTAAGTATAGCAGCCGAATATGACGTCACCAAGGCATGCGCAGCATACAGGAAGTGAAAGTAAACTTAGGTGGAAAACACAATACAAGACGATACATTAAGAAACCAACAATCGATCATATAAATCTGGTATGCAGAAACTTAGGGACAGGACTTTATTTTTCATTCAATCGTTATTTCAAACATTTTTTTCTTTTAATTTCAATTATTTTAATGGCTAATCTGTGTAATACAAATCCTTGCCATTATTAGACTTGCACAAATATACAAGAAACAACATTGGTGTACTAATAACTATCAATTGCCAGTTTTTAGAGTTCACAACTCTGTCACTGATGATTTACTTTTTATCATCAATAACAATATTATATAGGCACTGCCATAGGTAACATGGAAATGTAACAATAAAAAAAAAATGCCAGAGTGGCGATTTGGACAAGAAACCGAAGATTTACGAATGTACATGTAACAATAAAATTTGTGTCTACTGTTACATTTTTCTTGTCCATTGAGTTATTGTTACATTGAAGACTACACTGTATGCAATTTATAAAACATAAACCTTCAAACTTCTATAGTTTTCAGTCTGTACCAAACTGTTTAAGGGTTTGTCTGACCGAAAGAGAAATTTGAAATTTTCCTCTATATATTCAACCAAAATAACTTAAAATTTCTATCTGACTGAATGGTTTTTTGTTTGACATTTCTTCGGTCAGACAGAGTTTGGGATACACTGAGTTTTGTTGCTTAATTCTTTGATATGTACAAGATGATATTTGTAATAATAATAATACTACTAATATTATTCAACAATAGAAGTTAAGTGGTTGAATAGTTATAAGTATTAATTGTTTAGGTGTTCTGAAGCATACTCCTACAGTTTAGTAGTGCCAAAGGTGAAAAAATATAGCTCAATAGTTTGTTGTACAGAACTTGGGCTGAGAAAGGAGCTCACTGACTAATTATATGTAATTAACTGCAAATGGTCATTATACTTTGAACAATTATGGATGAAGTGATACCTTTTACCAAATTTTATACAGTTATACAAACTAAAAAAAGGCAAACAGCTTGCTAACAGTGAAATAAAATTAATACTGTGAAACTTCTGAATACATTTGTACATGCATCCTTGCAGGACATAATTTTGTTTCAAAATCTTTAACTTAAAAAAAAAGGGATGGTGCAGAATGGAATTGTACAGTATGCAATACAGATGTGCACAATGCCGCATCACTGGTTTGTGATGGCTGCATGGAGTGGTTTCACTAAAACTGTGTCCGACTTAAACATGCTTCAAAAACAATATACTAGATTTGTATAAACTGTCACTGTAAAAAAAAAAAAAAAAAAAGAATTGTATCATATATATGCAATACTGTAAGTATCAAATACAAAATTTCAAGTTTTATTTAATAGTCCCATCCTACAATGCAGTGCATTAACCCTTTTCTCAATGGAAAATTCTTTTTTGCATACTTCATTCAAAACGTCAAAAGGTGTCATTATGGAGTAAAGGGGGTTGTGTCAAAAGGCATCAATATGGAGGAAAGAGGAACAATAACGCAATGCAACTTTAGACACAAATATTATTGTTAAATTCTTAATTAATCAATCAGTTCCTTATCCAACCATACATTCTGGCAATTAGTCTCCAATGTAACAATAATTTTCTTATCATTGTTACATTTCCATGTAGCGAAGCCAGTGCCTATTATATATACTGAGCCAAAAAAGTTTAGCAACACTTTTTTTTTGAATTTTTTTTTGGTTGTTTCTGGATTTTTTTTTTATCAAACATCATTGATATAATCCTTAGTTTTACCTGGATTTTAAGCAGTCGTACTTTTTTCCAGGTGATTGATTTCGCGCCATTTCAGCTTTGCGCGTGTAAGTCATGTTTTACCTTCTGTACCTGTACTTTTAAAACGAAATTTAATTTTTTTTTGCACTAGCGTTCAGAAACACACCATTGGTAAGAAAAACACATAAATGTTTGAAAAAATTGCATGGGGCGTCAATCAGGCCTCTCCGAAAATGACCGTCAGATGGCTCTTGGAATGGTTGATGCCGGCATGAGTGTTGCTGACGTCTTGGCTCGATTTAATGTGCATAAGTCAACAGTTTAGGGACTAAAAAACAGATATCAACAAATTGCAACAGCACAGGATAGGTCGGTATGTCGTAGAACAAAAACAACCATCGTCAAGAGAGGAGTGCTACCTTCGCTTTACGTCAACACGGGACAAGTTTTTTGTGGCCACAAGAGTAGTGCATTGACTAAGGGCAGCTGCTGGTGTGCCTGCCAATCCTTAATTGATGCCCTTAAAGCATGGCAGAGAAATTGATTTTGAATAACACTATACTCATTTCAGCTTTTTGACCCTCCCGCGCTCCATACAAAAAAATATCCTAATGAATATGAGTGTTAAACATTCATGTTGCTTCTGACATGTCATAATTCCATTTTTTTATTATCAAAATTATATGTTGTTATGATTTTTTAATAAAATAAAATTTTATATTTATGTTGCTAAACTTTTTTGGCTCAGTATATTTGTAATAGACAGTAATTCTTGTAATTGTTTGATATATCATCAAAATAGCTGCTGCCTGCATGATGCTGATTACCTTTAGAATGCAATGGCATGTAATTTAGCGCAAAAAAAAGTAAATTTGATCTCTATCATTAAAAAAACTAGGTTTCTATTTTTAGCCTTAAAATGAGCACATTGACCCATTTTTTTCTGTTGAAAAAATCAGCTATGCACTAATTCATGAATGTTGTATCAAAATTGTTTGAAAAATATCAAAGGTAATTTCATTTCTACTGGCAAAAATAATTTCTGCAGCCTTTTTGTCGAGCCTTTCAACTTTTGTCGAAAATGCTAGACATAACAATCCTACATTCCGTCATCGTTGTCGGCAGTGTCCAAAAATATTCACTCTGTGGTTAAAGTTTTTGAAATTTTAATAACTTTCTTAAACTATCATGGAATTGTACCAAACTTTGACAGAAGCTTGTTTATGATCATAAGAAAGTATCCAGAAGTAATTTTTTTTTTCTCCAAAAAATCCTGTTTTTCCTTATTTTACTTATAAATTGACTTAGTTCTTCTGCCAGGAAACATTACATTCACTCTGTAGTTAAAGTTTTTGAAATTTTAATACCTTTCTTAAACTACCCTTGATTTGTACCAAACTTGTACAGAAGTTTGTTTATGATCAAAATCTAGTATCTAAAATGAAATTTAGTGAAAATATTGTTACTGTTTTTCTGTATTTTACTTATAAATGGACTTAGTTTTTCCTCCAGTTAACCTTATATACAGTCTGCAGTTAAAGTTTTTAAAATATTTATTAGATGCATAAACTATCCAGGATTTTTAACAAACTTGGACAGAAGCTTCTTACAATGAAAAAGTAGTATCAAGAGGAATATTTTTATTATTTTTTCCCTCATTTTTGTTGAGGCTGTGATTAACAGCAAAAATAGGCGAGACACTGGGTTCCGCGGAACTCTTACAAATTTTTATTTTCATACATTATCATGATTATATAATTTTACTTTTTTTTAAATTGCATTCATTTTTAGCTCACCTGGCCTAAAAGGCCATGTGAGCTTTTCTCATCACTTGGCGTCCGTCGTCGTCGTCGACGTCGTCGTCGTCGTCGTCGTCTGTCGTCGTTAACAATTTTTCAAACATCTTCTCCTCTGAAACTACTGAATGGATTTGAATGAAACTTAACATGATTGTTCCTTAGTATATCCTGCACAAAATGTGCGCTTCGATTTTTGATCCGTCAAAAAACATGGCCGCCGTTACTTAAAATAGAACATAGGTGTCAAATGCAGTTTTTGGCTTATATCTCAAAAACGAAAGCATTAAGAGCAAATCTGACATGGAGTAAAAATGTTCATTAGGTCAATATCTATCAGCCCTGAAATTTTCAGATGAATCAAACAAACCATTGTTGGGTTGCTGCCACTTAATTGGTAATTTTAAGGAAATTTTGCAGTTTTTGGTCATTATCTTGAATATTATTATAGATAAAGATAAACTGTAAACAGCAAAAAGGATCAGCAAAGTAAGATCTACAAATAAGTTAATATGACCAAAATTGTCAATTGACCCCTTAAGGGGTTATTGTCCTTTAATGACAATTTTTCACAATTTGTTCATCATATTTGCTAACTTTAAAAAATCTTCTCCTCTGAAACTACTGAATGGATTTGGTTAAAACTTAGCATGGTTGTTCCTTAGATTATCCTGCACAAAGTGTGTGCTTTGATTTTTGATCCGTCAAAAAACATGGCCGCCGTTACTTAAAATAGAACATAGGGGTCAAATGCAGTTTTTGGCTTATATCTCTAAAACGAAAGCATTAAGAGCAAATCTGACATGGAGTAAAAATGTTCATTAGGTCAATATCTATCAGCCCTGAAATTTTCAGATGAATCAAACAAACCATTGTTGGGTTGCTGCCACTTAATTGGTAATTTTAAGGAAATTTTGCAGTTTTTGGTCATTATCTTGAATATTATTATAGATAAAGATAAACTGTAAACAGCAAAAAGGATCAGCAAAGTAAGATCTACAAATAAGTTAATATGACCAAAATTGTCAATTGACCCCTTAAGGGGTTATTGTCCTTTAATGACAATTTTTCACAATTTGTTCATCATATTTGCTAACTTTAAAAAATCTTCTCCTCTGAAACTACTGAATGGATTTGGTTAAAACTTAGCATGGTTGTTCCTTAGATTATCCTGCACAAAGTGTGTGCTTTGATTTTTGATCCGTCAAAAAACATGGCCACCGTTACTTAAAATAGAACATAGGGGTCAAATGCAGTTTTTGGCTTATATCTCAAAAACGAAAGCATTAAGAGCAAATCTGACATGGAGTAAAAATGTTCATTAGGTCAATATCTATCAGCCCTGAAATTTTCAGATGAATCAAACATCCAATTGTTGGGTTGCTGCCACTTAATTGGTAATTTTAAGGAAATTTTGCAGTTTTTGGTCATTATCTTGAATATTATTATAGATAAAGATAAACTGTAAACAGCAAATATGATCAGCAAAGTAAGATCTACAAATAAGTCAATTTGACCAAAATTGTCAATTGACCTCTTTAGGAGTTATTGCCCTTTAAAGACTTTTTTCACAATTTGTTCATCATGTTGACTTACTTTAAAAAATCTTCTCTTATGAAACTGCTGTATCAATTTCAGCCAAACTTAGGCTAAATGAGTTTCAGAGTTTCAGAGTATCTAGTATAAATTTTATATTTCATTTCCTTGTATGTCAAGAAACATAGCTCCTATGGCTAAAATAGAACATAGGAGAAAATGATTTTTTTTTGCTTTTGAAGAAAATAGGACGATTCAAAGAACATTTAAATAAATTGAAAAGCCAAAATAATCATTGATGAGAGATTAAACCAAAAAAATTCAGGTGAGCGATTCAGGCTCTTGAGAGCCTCTTGTTTATGTAAATTAGGAATACTGTCATGACTTGAAAACCCAGCAGAAAGTATTTGCCACCATTTGAAAAAATGTTATTTTTTGGAAAAGTATTGAAAAATGAAAACTTATCAGGCTGGCCGGATAGTTCTTTTATTTCAAACTTATATATGCACACACACCCCTCTAGGACCTTTCTGTTGTATTATATTTGTGCAAAATACCATAATATAATTTTAGGTATTCATTTGTAAGAAATTTTATTTACATTTTTAATTGAATATAAAAATGAAATATGAAACTGACTTTATAAAAAAAACCAATGGTTATGTGTACAATTAGACTAGTAGAGCAGATTATATAATTTGTGCATGGTTCATGAATCTGGTATATGTTCTAAAACAATTTACATGTACAGATAATTATAAAAAAAATATGCAGTTGTTAGCCTTGTTCATGTCCATTTATAAGTTTGTTGTTTTGTGTGGTAATAGATATTTCACATTTCATATGAAATGCAATTTTTGTGAGATGACATATATTATTAATATACATGTACATGTTTGTCATCTCACAAAAATTGCATTTCATATGTCTCCTTAATACATTGTAATATATTCATTCACATACCAATATCTAAATAAATTAATTTTATCACAAAACCATACCACAGAAAAAGTTATTTGAGTCAGTAACATCTTTAACTTTTATGTAGGTTATCCAAACATTTGTTTGCAAACTTATTAAACTCTATGATATTTTTATTGTTTTTCAGTTGAGAGATTTTTTGTTACTGTACAATGTGTTAACAGAACAGTGTTTCAACAGTTGTGTCAAACGTTTTCACAGCAAAAACTTATCCAGAGGAGAGGTAACTATAATTAAGATAAAATAGTGTTCTTACAATATTTGGTACAATGGTAAGCTATACCTAATAGTTTCATTTCTGTTTTGCTTTCAGTTTGTCAAATACGTGTAAATTGTGTATAATATTCCTTATTCAAAGTATAAATGATAATTTTGTAGCATTTTTATTCATCCTATGTATTATAATAGCTTTTTGATTTTAAGGAACAAATTGGTTGGGTAGACTTTCTCATAATATTTTAGTACCTGCTATTTTGCATTTTTACATTACCAATTTTTAGCTCACTGTTACGAAGGATCTGTGAGCTTCAGCCATCACTTGGCGTCTGTCGACGTTTGTCTTAGTCATCTGTCTGGTATAAACTATTTCAAACATCTTCTTCTCTGAAACTACTGAACCAATTCCAACCAAACTTAAGCTGAATGATCCTTAGGGTATTTAGAATAAAGTTTGTGTTTTATTTTGTGTTTCGTCAAAAAACATGGCCGCCATGGCTAAAAATAGAACATAGGGGTAAAATGCAGTTTTTGGCTTATATCTCAAAAACCAAAGCAGTAAGAGCAAATCTGACATGGGTAAAAGTGTTCATAAGGTAATGTTCTATCAGCCCTGAAATTTTCAGATGAATCTAATAACCCATTGTTGGGTTGCTGCCACTAAATAGATAATTTTAAGGAAATTTTGCAGTTTTGGGTTATTTTCTTGAATAGTATTAATGATCAAGATAACTGTAAACAGCAAATATGTTTAGCACAGTAAGATCTACAAATAAGTATGACCAAAATTGTCAATTGACCCCTTAAAGAGTTATTGCCCTTTAAGGACAATTTACACAATTTGTTTAACATGATTTCTAACTTCAAAAAATCTTCTCCACTAAAACTACTGAACCAATTCCAACCAAGCTGAATGATCCTTAGGGTATCTAGAATAAAGTTTGTGTTTTATTTTTTTGTTTCTTTTAAAAACATGGGCGCCATGGCTAAAAATAGAACAAAGGGACAAAGGGGTAAAATGCAGTTTTTGGCTTATATCTTAAAAACCAAAGCAGTAAGAGCAAATCTGACATGGGATAAAAGTGTTCATTAGGTCAAGTTCTACCAGCCCTGAAATATTCAAATGAATCTAACAACCCATTGTTGGGTTGCTGCCACTTAATTGGTAATTTTATGGAAATGGTGCAGTTTTTGGTTATCATCTTCAAGGTGAGTGATTCAGGCTCTTGAGAGCCTGTTGTTTTCCATTTGGTAACTATTACCTTTATAGGTACATGTATCTATATAATATCTAAAGCTATAAACCATCGCTTGTCTAAATAAGTTATATAACTGTAACATATTTACATGGAACTACAGATTGATGTTTCTTTACATTTAGAACAAAACCATGGTAAGCTACTAATTGTTCATTTTACTTTTAATTTAAAAAGCAAGGGCTGACTGT
Source organism: Mytilus galloprovincialis (assembly GCF_965363235.1). NCBI lineage: Eukaryota > Metazoa > Mollusca > Bivalvia > Mytilida > Mytilidae > Mytilus > Mytilus galloprovincialis. The sequence goes on along the minus strand of NC_134845.1, from coordinate 70,909,887 downwards.
GTATGACCCTAATTGGTAGTCAAGGTCATAAAAACCATCATCATCATATGATAGTTTTTCATGTGTAATGTTTTTATTGCAGAATGATTGTGCTAACCTGTGTACAGACAGATATGTGTCATTCAATCAGAAGTTAATGATGACATTTGTAGAAAATCAGAATAAAAAGAACAAGGATTTAGAGGAGGCCATGAAATCATCAATGGCATCCACTTTAATGCCACAATCCAGTGAACCACAATCCAGTGGAACAACATGATTGTAATGCCACAATCCGATGGACCACCATCCAGTGGACCAACATGTTGTTATTGTAAATTAAAAGAACACTGGAATAAATGAAGAAAAAAATTGAATAAATTTTATGTCTTAAATTTTAATAGAAATATTCTTGTATGTTCTTGAATAGCCTCAAGTAACAATCCTGTCATCCCTTTCATATTCCTTGTTTACAACATCACTGAAATGAAAATAAGAAGATGTGGCATGATTGCCAATGAGACAACTCTTCACCAGAGATCAAAGGACATAGAAATTAACTACAGGTCACCATATATAGCTTTTAACAATAAGCAAAACCCATACTAAAAAGCAAGCTATTAAAGGCCTTGTATTGACAAATGTAAGACAATTTAAACAAGAAAACAAATGGCATGATTAAAATACAGAACAATAAGGGAAAAAATAGTTATGATACAGAGCAGCAAATGACAACAGCTGAATTACAGGCGACTACAAAGCAACCTATGACAACCGCTGAATTACAGGTGACTACAGAGCAACAAATTTAAAGGCGACTTGGGACTGGCTGATACAGAATGTGGGATGTTTGCTTATCATGAGCACAATTTCAAGTTTGATTTGTATTATTCAAATTTAAAGTTATGTAGACTGTTGGGGACAGCTATTTATTGTCATTGTTTGGCCTCTGAGGCATCCGTCTTTCTTCCACTGTGGGTTTTTGATTGCCCTGTAAGTGTCATCTTAATTTTTACACCCCTTGCTATAATAAGTGGGGGGGGGGGGGGGTAACGTTTTTGATTGCCCTGTAAGTGTCATCTTAATTTTTACACCCCTTTCTATAATAAGTGGGGGTAACTGTTTTACCTCTGTCTATCTGTCAGTCCATCTTTCTGTCCCATGCCCTGCTTTAAAAAAGTGGGTGTATACTGTTTAACCTTTGTCTGTCCATCGTCAGTCCTATCTTTCTTTGGAACTACGTTATAAGGATTTCTGAAATTTGGTTTCAAGGTTAACATAAGTCAGCTGTACTGTGTGATGCATTTTCAGATTCATCACTCAAAAACTTCCTTGGCAGGTGGAGGTTCATCAGTGAGCAGTATTGTGAGTTTTACTTGTTATCCTTTAGTTAGACCCTAGCAAATAAATTGGGAATACCACACAGTCAGGTTTTTGTTTTAGTCTCCATGCATTCATTAAAAGTTCGGACATTCATTGTTGTTACCTATTTGGCTGACATCTGGAAGTTCAGTCATCGGTCATACATTTGAATAACATTTATGTAGTTTTTACCAACAAGGAAGCAAATCAGAACTCAGCTGATGAGAATTTTATCGACACACCAACATTTAGAAATGAAATAAGGAGGATGGATCCAGATAATGGGACCACAATTAACCAGAATATAAAGATGGGAAGAAAAAACGGTAAAAAAAGATACAAATATAGATGCAAGTCAGTGGCGGATCCAGAAATTTTCATAAGTGGGACCCACTGACTGACCTAAGAGGGGACCCGCTCCAGTCATGCTTCAATGATTCCCTATATAAGCAACCAATTTTCTTCCCAAAAAGGGGGGGGGGCCGGGCCCCCTGCCCCCCCTAAATCCGCCTCTGCAAGTAGTTACACTAGATGAATGTCTTATAGTCATATCATGTACCTCGTACCAGAGACATGTATACACATATATATGTCTCTGCTCGTACATAAGTCATACATAGTCTGTAACTGAGCGCTGGATCACTCCACTTTGCTCAGATCTTCAGTTATTTCCTGACTTGTTTCGGTTCCGATTCCTGTGTCAGCTTTGGCTCTATAGTTCTATTTTATTTCACTATTTATTCAAAATTTGTCTAGTTGGCTCTCAAATGTCTGAATAGTTGGTGCATTTACAACATTGCTGGGTAAACTGTTCCAAATTAGTGCAATTCGTTGGGTGAAGAAGTTTGATCTTATATTTTTGTTGCATCGTTGAATAGCCAATTTCTTGTTGTGTCCTATAGTTTGTATGTTTTAAAATAAGTTTGGCAACGCTTTATCGTATATTCCAGATGTTTATTTGTAAGCTTCTATTATGTCACCTCTCATGCGTCTGTATTTAAATGTTGTTGATTTAAGCTTTTTCTACCGTTCTTCATATTCTAAATCTTTCAATGTTGGTATCAGTTTCAGTGCTCGCCTTTGAACATTTTCGATTGCTGTTACATCTTTAACTTTAAATGGGCTCCATATAGCGTTCGCAAATTCGAGGTTCGGAATTACTAATGCTTTAAACAGTAGTAGTAACATTCCTCATTGAGGCAGGTAAATGTCCTAATTAATCCCATAATATCCTCTTCATTGGTCAATTGTAGATATAATATATGTGAATCTTCAGTGATGCATTCTTTCTCGTGTTCATGGTTTCAATACATGTTTGTACAACTGAAAAGCAATCTGTGAGGCATTCAATGAATTAATACTCTCTTGATTTCAATTAATCTTTTCATAATTAAAGTCTTCCATAAAAAATATGGCTATAGTCTCTGGATACCACATCTTTAAATAACTTTCTCAGTGACTCATCATTGGTATATTGTCCATTAGGGCTTCTATAGATACATCCTATAAGTAATGTGTCTCCCCTTTCTAGTCTGATATGAACCCATACTGATTCCTCATAATCTGTTTCAAAGTCTACTTGAGTCGCTTCAATAGATTCATGTATGCAAAGGTTTACTCCTTTCCTAATGTCATTACTAACATTTACACTGCACATTTCATATTGCTAATTCGCAGTTCAGAATGTTGTATCTGATTTTTAGCTCACCTGGCCCACAGGGCCAAGTGAGCTTTTCTCATCACTTGGCGTTCGTCGTTGTTAACTTTTACAAAAAACTTCTCCTCTGAAACTACTGACCCAAATTTAACCATACTTGACCAAAATCATCATTAGGGTATCTAGTTTAAAAAATGTGTCCGGTGACCCGGCCAACCAAACAAGATGGCCGCCATGGCTAAAAATAGAATATAGGGGTAAAATGCAGATTTTGGCTTATAACTCTGAATCCAAAGCATTTAGAGCAAATCTGATAAGGGTCATGTTGTTTATCAGGTCAAGATCTATTTGCCTGGAAAATTTCAGATGAATCGGACAACCTGTTGTTGGGTTGCTGCCCCTGAATTGGTAATTTGAAGGAAATTTTGCCGTTTTTGGTTATTATCTTGAATATTATTAAAGACAGTGATTAACTGTAAGCAGCAATAATGTTCAGCAAAGTAAGATCTACAAAAAAAGTCAATATGACCAAAATGGTCAGTTGACCCCTTAACGAGTTATTGCCCTCTATAGACAATTTTTGTAAATTTTTCGTAAATTTTTGGTAGCTTTTACAAAAATCTTCTCCTCTGAAACTACTGGGCCAAATTTTACCATACTTGGCCAAAATCATCATTTATAGGGTATTTAGTTTAAAAAAAATGTGTCCGATGACCGGGTTTGCGAACCAAGACGGCCGACTTGGCTAAAAATAGTACATACGGTAAAATGCAGTTTTTGGCTAAATCTCAAAAACCAAAGCATTTAGAGCAAATCTGACAGAAAAAAATTGTTCGTTAGGTCAAGGTCTATCAGCTCTGAAATGTTCAGATCAATCAGGCAACCCGTTGTTGGGTTGCTGCCCCTGAATTGGTAATTTTAAGAAACTTTTTGCAGCTTTTGGTTATTATCTTGAATATTATTATAGTTAGAGATAAAATGTAAACAACAATAATGTACAGCAAAATAAAAACCTACAAATAGGTCAACATAATAAAATGGTCAATTGACCTCTTAAGGAGTTTATAGTCAATTTTTAACAATTTTCATAAATTTTGTAAATTTTGTAAACTTTTACAAAAGATTTTAACTACTGGGATAAATTCATAGGTTCATTTGATAGAGATAATTGTAAGCAGCAAGAATGTTAAGTAAGGTAAGATCTACAAACACATCACCATCACCGAAACACGATTTTGTCATGTATCCATCTGTGTCCTTCGTTTATGAAATGCGCATAGACCAAGGTGAGCGATATAAGCTTTTTATAGCCTCTAGATTGTGTTTTACTTCTGTTATACTTGTTATTTTAGGGATGGTGTTTTTAGCATGAAGGTCTTAACTCCTCCATTGGTTTGGTTCCCCATATACAATCCGCATTTGGAAAAAAAAAAAAAAAACAGTCAATAGTGTCAAGAAAATGTTTCGAACCAACTGGTGCTCTTGAACTAACATGGTGCTTTGAACGGTTAAAACTATTTACATAATTTACTATGGATTCAGTTTTTTTTATTTACATTACCCACAGTGGGCCTCGTACCCTGAACCTGAGTCTTAATTTACTATGGACTCAGTTTCTTTATGTACATTACCCACGTTGGGCCTCGTACCCTGAACCTGAGTCTTAATTTACTATGGATTCAGTTTGTTTTATGTACATTACCCACAGTGGGCCTCGTACCCTGAACCTGAGTCTTAATTTACTATGGACTCAGTTTATTTATGTACATTACCCACGGTGGGCCTCGTACCCTGAACCTGAGTCTTAATTTACTTTGGACTCAGTTTCTTTATTTTCATTACCCTCGGTGGGCCTCGTATCCTGAACCTGAGTCTTAATTTACTGTGGACTCAGTTTCTTTATGTACATTACCCACGGTGGGCCTCGTACCCTGAACCTGAGTCTTAATTTACTATGGACTCAGTTTATTTATGTACATTACCGACGGTGGACCTCGTACCCTGAACCTGAGTCTTAATGTACTTTGGACTCAGTTTCTTTATGTACATTACCCACGGTGGGTCTCGTACCCTGAACCTGAGTCTTAATTTACTTTTGACTCAGTTTCTTTATGTACATTACCGACGGTGGGTCTCGTACCCTGAACCTGAGTCTTAATTTACTATGGACTCAGTTTCTTTATTTTCATTACCCACGTTGGGCCTCGTACCCTGAACCTGAGTCTTAATTTACTATGGACTCAGTTTCTTTATGTACATTACCGACGGTGGGCCTCGTACCCTGAACCTGAGTCTTAATTTACTATGGACTCAGTTTCTTTATGTACATTACCCACGGTGGACCTCGTACCCTGAACCTGAGTCTTAATTTACTTTGGACTCAGTTTCGTTATGTACATTACCCACGGTGGGTCTCATACCCTGAACCTGAATCTTAATTTACTTTGGACTCAGTTTTTTTTTATTTTCATTACCGACGGTGGGCCTCGTACCCCGAACCTGAGTCTCAATTTACTATGGACTCAGTTTATTTATGTACATTACCCACGGTGGGCCTCGTACCCTGAACCAGAGTCTTAATTTACTTTGGACTCAGTTTCGTTATGTACATTACCCACGGTGGGTCTCATACACTGAACCTGAATCTTAATTTACTTTGGACTCAGTTTTTTTTTATTTTCATTACCGACGGTGGGCCTCGTACCCCGAACCTGAATCTCAATTTACTATGGACTCAGTTTATTTATGTACATTACCCACGGTGGGCCTCGTACCCTGAGCCTGAGTCTTACTTTACTATGGACTCAGTTTCTTTATTTTCATTACCTACGGTGGGCCTCGTACCCTGAACCTGAGTCTTAATTTACTATGGACTCCGTTTCTTTATGTACATTACCCACGGTGGGCCTCGTACTCCGAACCTGAGTCTTAATTTACTATGGACTCCGTTTCTTTATGTACATTACCCACGGTGGGCCTCGTACCCTGAACCTGAGTCTTAATTTACTATAGACTCAGTTTCTTTATGTACATTACCCACGGTGGGCCTCGTACCCTGAACCTGAGTCTTAATTTACAATGGACTCAGTTTCTTTATGTACATTACCCACGATGGGCCTCGTACCCTGAACCTGAGTCTTAATTTACTATGGACTCAGTTTCTTTATGTACATTACCCACGGTGGGCCTCGTACCCTGAGCCTGAGTCTTACTTTACTATGGACTCAGTTTCTTTATGTACATTACCCACGTTGGGCCTCGTACCCAGAACCTGAGTCTTAATTTACTATGGACTCAATTTCTTTATGTACATTACCCACGGTGGGCCTCGTACCCTGAACCTGAGTCTTAATTTACTTTGGACTCAGTTTCTTTATGTATATTACCGACGGTGGGCCTCGCACCCTGAACCTGAGTCTTAATTTACTATGGACTCAGTTTCTTTATTTTCATTACCCTCGGTGGGCCTCGTATCCTGAACCTGAGTCTTAATTTACTATGGACTCAGTTTCTTTATGTACATTACCCACGGTAGGCCTCGTACCCTGAACCTGAGTCTTAATTTACTATGGACTCAGTTTATTTATGTACATTACCGACGGTGGACCTCGTACCCTGAACCTGAGTCTTAATTTACTTTGGACTCAGTTTCTTTATGTACATTACCCACGGTGGGCCTCGTACTCCGAACCTGAGTCTTAATTTACTATGGACCCAGTTTCTTTATGTACATTACCCACGGTGGGCCTCGTACCCTGAACCTGAGTCTTAATTTACTTTGGACTCAGTTTATTTATGTACATTACCCACGGTGGGCCTCGTACCCTGAACCTGGTCTTAATTTACTATGGACTCAGTTTCTTTATGTACATTACCCACGGTGGGCCTCGTACCCTGAATTCCCCCCTGAAATTTTTCATCCTTTATTTTTGTCTTCTCTTTTAGTTGATTTAGCTCTTCCTTCTTCCTTTGATGTCATGTCATGGCTGATGCCAATAGTATTGTTATCATCGCTAACAGATTCTAATTCATCTGTAAGTTTACTTAAGTTTTTAAAATATTACATTTGATTGTGTCACTGTCAAATGTACCTTATAATGGTCTATGTTTATTTTCTTCTTCTGGTTTCTTACTAAATCTGAGTCTGTTAATAATCTTTTTCTCAAATTTCTCCATAAAAAGTCTGCATTTTAAGCTCACCGTTCCTCCTTCCGTCGTCGTCCGTCTGGTGTAAACTATTTCAAACATCTTCTCCTCTGAAACTGCTGAACCAATTCCAACCAAACTTAAGCTGAATAATTCTTAGGGTATCTTGAAAAAAAGTTTGTGTTTTATTTTCTGTTTCATCAAAAACATGGCCGCCATTGCTAAAAATAGAACATAGGGGTAAAATGCAGTTTTTGGCTTATATCTCAAAAACCAAAGCAGTTAGAGCAAATCTGACATGGGATTACAGTGTTTCTTAGGTAAAGTTCTATTAGCCCTGAAATTTTCAAATGAATCTAATAACCAATTGTTGGGTTGCTGCCACTAAATTGGTAATTTTAAGGAAATTTTGCAGTTTTGGGTTAATATCTTGAATAGCATTAATGATCAAGATAATCTGTAAACAGCAAATATGTTCAGCAAAGTAAGATCCACAAATAAGTTCATTTGACCAAAATTGTCAATTGACCCCTTAAAGAGTTGTTGCCCTTTAAGGACAATTTTACACAATTTGTTTAGAAAACAAACAAACTACGATGAAATTGGACACTTAAACTCTTAAAGAAAGATAAATGCCAAAAAATCAAGGTGGGCGATTCAGGCTCTTGAGAGCCTGTTGTTAATCGATAATTATTTCTCGATCGTGGCGGAGTTTTTTCTCTACTGTTTCATAACAGAGAGTAGAACCGTTTTCAATAATATCGGCTCTGTTGGACAAGTGATTGTACAAGGTAGCTGTATAGCTGTGAATGTCCTATAATCAAAGCAGGTATGTGTATTTTTTTTTATTAAACGTTTGCTTTGTAATGGAGATGGTGTATGTTTAAGTAGCATAAAGACGTTGTTCGATATTATTCTTTGGTCGTAACATGTCTCTGGTCGAAATGACCAGGCCTATGAATGGTTTTACACTAGTAATTTTTGGGGCCCTTCATAGCTTGCTGTACCGTGTGAGCCAAGGCTCCGGGTTGAAGACCTTACCGTGCTTGACCTATAATGGTTTACTTTTATAAATTGTTACTTGGATGGATAGTTGTCTCATCGGCTGTCATGCCACATCTTCCTGTATCTATATATTCAGTGGCTGATACAGAAACTGCCATATTTTCACTGAACTGATTACTGAGGAGGCCCACTGACTTCTTCTTCTTCCGTAAGGAGATAACCTCATATTTGAGTGATTAGCTAACTCCGCTCGGTAAAACAGGAGGCTTGGCTTCTCCATTGAATAAAAGTAAATATAAACCAAATAATTAAAACTATTTACACTGTACAATTTGGTAAGCTGTTGTCTAGTTAGACTGCATCTGGGTCCAGGGTACACTGGCTAATCTGGCCCTGGACTCTTCGAGTGATGGTGCAGCTGCAACTGTGTCTGACAGTAGGTTCCAGTCTCTTATAGAGCGTGGGAAAAATGAGTTGTTGTATACTTCCTTTGTTGCTCTTATCTGTCTGATTCTATGGCCACTCCTTGTTCTGCTGTCCCAAGGTATGTAGTAATTAGCTGGTGGTATATCCACTAGTTAGTTGGTTCTGTATCTTGTAGCAAAGGACGAGTCGCTGTTCCAGTCGTCTATGCTGTAGTAGATCCCACTGGAGTTGGTCTAATAGTCCAGTGACACATCCTGGGGAAGTGTCTGTGTACTGGTTGTATACAAATCGTGCTGCTTTGTGCTGTACCCGATCGATGTCTTGGGTCAAGGTGGTTTGATAGGGCCCCACACTGTGGCAGCGTACCCAATTGATGGTCTGATGAGTGCACAATATGCTATGTTTTTTATAGATGGCTTACAACGGCCCAGGTTTCTGCGGAGAAAACCGAGGGTCCTGGTTGCTTTTCCTGTGTGGCCTAGCCACAATCAGATGTGCATTTTGTGTTTCACTTGAAGTCAAAAATGAGTATCACCTCAGGGAAAAACTCTTGATATTTTAGTTCAAAAAGGGTTTAAATTATGAAAAATAGCCATCATTTGGCTAACACTGGAAGCATTTATATATATAATTACATGCAGCTTTTGGAAAAAATATTTAATATTTTTATGAAATAAATTGTGTTTAAATAGTTATCAAAAGTACCAGGATTATCATTTTATACGCCAGACGCGCGTTTCGTCTACATAAGACTCATCAGTAACGCTCAGATCCAAATAGTTAAAAAGCCAAACAAATACAAAAACTGTCTAATTTTCTTAAATGGTTGCCTTCAAGACATGGTCACCAGTTTCAGATTTTTGGTCATTGAGAAAGACAACAAAATATGTTTAGAATTATTGAATATCAAACATTTCAATTGGAAAAAATGACAAGAACATTTTTAACTCGCAGTTATTTCAAACAACAGTAGCTTTCTTTGATCATTAATCTTATCTGATCAAACTATATCTAAACCAATCTTTAAATAAGAAAACTTCCAAAAAATTCCTTTCTTTTGGTGTATAGAACATTAAAATAGAATGAAATTCAAAACAGTGTGGCTGTGGCCATTGATTGACACATCAAATTCATCCATTGACTGGGACAATTTAGGTGAACCGTTTGTATGTAACGACCACTGCTCACTATGTACTTTTTAAAGACACTTAAACTATGGGGTCACCAAAGGTTCTCAACATCTTAATAAAGTAATTCGAAAAATTAATCAGAAATAAAACGATGTTTTGATTTATATCAATTATATAAATCAAAACATAAAGGTTATTCCTGATCAATTTTTCGAATTATTTTGTAATAAAAGGCGTTAAGAAACCTTTGGTGACCCCACAGTTTAAATGTCTATCGTAGGTACGTCGTGAACAGTGGTCGTTACAGACAAACGTTCACGTAAATTGTCCCAGTCAATGGATGAATTTAATGTGTCAATCAATGGCCACAGCCACACTGTTTTGTATTTCATTCTAACTTGATGCATATTCGTACAAGAAACAATTAAACTTAGGCCAAATAAAAAAGTATGTGTGGTTCCAGTTACATCTGAAAAAAAGTTAGGGTAGGTAGGTAGGGATTTTTTTTTATTTTATGTTTTTTTTTTACATTGAGTCTATGGGAGCAACATTCTGACTTTAACAGTGCTTAATGAAAAATGACAATAAAATCTTTAGAGTAGGCTATTTTTAAGCCGAAAAAGTAGGGACGGTAGGGTTACTGGAACCACACATATATTTTTATTTGGCCTTAGCAATACAATTTGTATGTTTTGTCTACGGACAAGACATTGTATTGATTGATATTTAATTAAATGCATTATCAAAACCTAATTTTGACATAGTTGAAATGTGTTCTCTTGAAAAAAAAAACCATACATTTTATCATTTTTATCTATCAAATGATGCTGAACTCGAGGAAAATGGAACAAATACATTGTGATAATGTCTACGGACAAGACATTTTATTGATATTTAAGTATATGCTTTAAAAGTTGATTGTGAAAGTTAATATTAAAAGTAACTAATTAAATTTTAAGCGGTGTCTTTTTAATTTTTGAAAATATAAAAATGTATCCATAACATTCTTTACATACCTCAATAATTTATTATTGATTATGCCAACATGAAGACGCATTTTTTAACTGAAATCCATAAATCTGACTGTTTAAAACAATCAAACTATTATTAAAACTTAATTTTGACACAGTTGAATGTGTTCTCTTCAAAAAATGACATTAATTTTACCTATCAAATCAGACTGAACAGAACTCGATGAAATTGGTAACAAATACATTGCAGTAATGTCTACAGACAAGACAATTTCAGTTGAAAAAATAATTTGTTAGAATTAATTGTGACTATATCTATGTTGAAAATACTGAGTTTTAATGTGTACAAATAACTTTCATCACCTATAAATAAGATTTAAGTTCAAAAGCAGACAACTAATTGAATTTATACTTGTTATGTATAAGTGTCTTGTCCATAGACACTTCCTCATCTGCTGGTAATACTAAAGTGCATGCAAAAGATGAATAAACATATTTAAGTAAAATAAGGTATGCTTTTTATGACTGATAATTTGCCACTGTTTAAAATCCACTCCTGTAAAGTAATTTTACAAAAAATTAGAACACTTAAATTACCATTTATTTGATTAAAAATAAGATATTTCTAAGTTTAAACAACACATAGGAACAATTTAAAACCCATAAAGCCAAGCAATATTAATATAAAGCCATGTCTACGGACAAGACATTCTGACATTTTTTTTCATATTCTTCCTCTATTAAAAGATGGTAGGAAAAAATGTTAGGAGTGTTTTCATATCTTCAAAAGTGTAGGAACTTAGCAATGCAACATTAATGTTATTGCACTACCAGTTTACTAGGGAATGCATGTCTACGGACAAGACATTTTTATGCCCCACCTACGATAGTAGAGGGGCATTATGTTTTCTGGTCTGTACTTCCGTCCGTCCGTCCGCGCGTCCGTTCGCTTCAGGTTAAAGTTTTTTGATCAAGGTAATTTTTGAAGAAGTTGAAGTTCAATCAACTTGAAACTTAGTACACTTGTTCTCCATGATATCATCTTTCTAATTTTTATGCCAAATTATAGTTTTGAACCCAATTTCATGGTCCACTGAACATAGAAAATGATAGTGCAAAGTTCAGGTTAAAGTTTTTGGTCAAGGTAGTTTTTGATGAAGTTAAAGTTACATCAACTTGAAACTTAGTACACATGTTCCCTATGATATGATCTTTCTAATTTTAATTCCAAATTAAAGTTTTGACCCCAATTTCACGGTCCACTGAACATAGAAAATGATAGTGGGAGTGGGGCATCCGTGTACTATGGACACATTCTTGTTGATAACTTATATACTAGAAGAGAAAACAAAACACGTAATAGCATAAATTTTGTTTATTTTTCTCTTTTATCACTTCAATGAGCAAGCTAAAAACAAATGTCCAAAATTTCATAACACATGCAGAGTATTCCACTTTTTATCATAACTTTGTAACCACTGAAGATTTTTCGTTGCAACAACCAGAAAAAGAAAGATGAATAAATTGTCTTTAACAGTGAACCAATAATTTAGGTGAAATTAAGTTCACTGATTAACTATCAATTGATAAAAACAGCGTAATTTTAAATGAAACAACATAACGTGAAATTTTGCCCATTTTCAGCGTGTCTTCGAGAGGTTTTTTTTTCAAAACAGTCACACATATATATGATATTTGATATTCTTTGTGATGCCCTATACCCTCTTCTTCAGTTCAAAGAATTAATACTTATGTTAAGTGTATCTTCTTGTCTTTAGAAGCCAATAACATAGACCCAGTATGAAATGAACATCTGATTGTGGCTAGGTCGTGACATGGTGTTATTAGTGTGTTAATTGGACACTGTAGGTCTTGACAAATGGTGACTCCATGGTACTTTCCGCTATCAACAACTTCTAGTTGGTGACCGTGCAAGGTGTATGTTGTTTGCAGGGTGTTACGCTTGTTAGATATCCTCATGACTGTGCACTTTTCTGGATCGAAACACATCTGCCACTTGTGTTCCCACTCTTCCAAGGCAGTGAGGTCTTTCTGCAGCATCCTCAGGATTTCTAATTTTCCTGTACACCAGACTATCGTCCGCAAACAACCTAACATCTGAAGATGTGCAATCTGGCATGTCGTTGATATATGCCAGGAATAGGAGAGGACCTAAGACGAACTCCCGATAGAACATTTAAATCTAGTAGATATATGTCCTTTTAGGACAACTGACTGGATTCTACTGCTTAGGAAGTCCTTTATCCAGCTCAATGTTGTTCACCCTATAGTGTACCATTTTCAAAAGCAAGCGTATGTGTGGTACCTTAATTGTCAAAGGCTTTTGAAAAATCCAGTAAAATGATGTCAGTCAGGTGCCCATGGTCCATGTTTTTTGGCAATCTGGTTTAGTGTTACAACTAATTGGGTTTCACAGGAGCGGCGACTTCGGAATCCATGTTGCTCGTCGCATAGAATGTGATGTCGATCAAAGTAATCCATCACTGTGCTATGCATAACATGTTCAACTTCTAGCAGTTTGCATGCTATGGGTGTCAATGAGACAGGCCTGTAATTATTTGAGGGGTTGTGTTTCTCTCCTTTCTTGTAGATTGGCACGATGTTCGCTTCCGCGCCATTCGTCTGGGATCTTACCCTGTGAAAATTGAAATATCCGAATAAGATAAGGAGCTAGTGATGTAGCTGCCTATTTTAAAATGTTTGCTGGAACATCACCAGCCTGTTGCTTTGAATGGTCGGAGTTGTAGACACCTCTTTCTTGAATGACGACATTGTCCATGGCCGTTAGATGTGGAATTGTGCCTTGGTCAGGTAAAGTACTGGTATCTTCTTTGGTGTACACTGACTGGAATTGCTGGTTCAGTATAGATGCCTTAATTCGTATCTGTGTCAATATGTAAGAAGCCATCTTTTGACTTCAAGGTCACAATCTGGGATGCATCTTGTTTCCGGCTCTTCACATATGACCAGAATCTTTTAGGGTTTTTCTCCATGTCGTTTCTTACGATATCTTCCATGTAAGTACTCACTGTGTGCTTGTCTAGACTCCGCTTCTGTAGTTGTGCTTTCAGATATCATACGTGTATTTTTTCTTGTCTCGCATTTTACCACTGATTTTGACTATTTTGGCAACGGTATAAGCCCTCTGCTTTTTATTACTGAGTCGTCTAAGATCTGAGTTCATCCATGAATGGGGGTGTTTTGATAATGTGTTCCTGATTGCTACATGTTCAGTGATTGATTGCATCTTAGTCAAGCCTTTTATGTTGGTCCAAGGGCTGTTAACTTCCTCGAATCAGTGTTTTTAAAAATGTTGTATTTTTCTTTAAGGTGTTGATTTATCATGGCAATGTTAGCTTTTTCCATAGATATATTTTTCTCTTTTGCTGATTAGGCATGCCAAGAAATCCTCGCTAAAAATTCCGGTTGACCTCCTGCGGCACCTATTAGTAGTTAAAGATTGGATTTCATTCAACAAATTAATTTATGACCTGCATGTACGTGTCGCTTAGAACACGGCCATATACCAAATGGTTAATAATAATCATCCATGTAATTTGCTCTATGGGATGTTTGCAAAATTTCAACGGAGGCAATTTCTTGGCATGACGACACAGCCTTTTATCGATAAAATAATATGTTTGAAAGAACTATGCACTCGGCTACCTTGTTTTCTTCAAATCGTTTTTTAAACGTCTTGGTTTCTTCAATTTGAATAATAGAAAACAAAACTATATATCAAACGAAACTGGATAAAGTGAGAAACAAGTTTCTTTTGTTAGTAAAAATTACTACTTCACTGCTTATTTCAGAGTTCGAACCCTACACGTGGTAGCTTCGTTCGACTCCAATCTTAATTGACTAGGATTGACAGTTTCCCTGCCGAAGGTCAGTGGTTCTCTCCGGGCATCTCAGCTTTCTACACTAAAAAAAGCTGGGCGCCATGAAATAGCAAATAATGATAAAAGTGGCATTAAAGACCAACAATGAATACACCAATCATTGTACATCAGATCATAGTTTTGTTCAAACACGAATCTATTTATTTGAAATTGAATTTGACAATAGCAATTTTTCCCGCATCGTATAACTATGAATCCGGATAACACTGTAATATGTGCCGCTGGACATGAAAAAGCTTAACCTTTATTAATTTTAAATAATAGAAAGATTACTAGATGAATTTTAAAGCAGAACTATTTCAAATTAATGTCAGATGTTTAAGGGGAAACCAATAATTAATAAGAAGATATTTAAGATTTTTAAGATTTCCAAGGATAAGAGAACATAAAAGGGTACTGTCATTAAAGGTTGGTGTGTCCATCATATTACATATGTGGCAACCTTTTGTTTAAGTTTTATAACAAATTAAACTTTTCAAAGTTATTCAAGTTCCATTACTAACTTAAAGTCGACACCTTATAATGTAGAATATCTATTTTAAATAGAAAAGGGTGTTTTCTATGTCAAAAGATTGCAAAATTTTTGAGAATGAATATAGCTGTCCCTATTCGAATGCAGCATTCGTTAACTTAGTAGACATGTCTTTGATGAGCAATACTTTGAACCACTGACAGGGTCTTTAACGATCCAATGCGCAAAAATGACAAAATTAAAGACAGAGTATTGTCCCTGCTAACCTGGAAGAGTGTAGGTTTCAGCTCGAGAGTTCCCAGTGAAGACATTTTTTTTTGTTTCAGTTAAAAAAATTTGAGGTACAGAAAATCAGATCATTTCGTCTTTTTCTATTTAGTTCTTTGAGTCGCTTTTTTGCTTTTCTTTACTTTAGTATGCATGACATGAAACTTTAAATTCATGTTCTAAAACAATATTTACGTGTGCATTGTGCTTCAATATGAAAATATGGGATAAACGTCAATGATACAGCCACCTAGTGACAGAAACAACCAAAAGACATGCATGTGCTCGGTTTGACGGTAAACCAGATATATGCGAGATAGCCTCACGGGAGAAAGGAAGAAAGAACCTACACAATTTGCCTTACAATTGTTTTTCCCTTTTTTTTTTTTTTTTAAATAAATAATTAAAAAAACCTTTCTAATGTAGAGTTCCTAAGATAAAAATATTCCCTGTGGAAGAACCCGCCCCCCTTTTTTTCGTCCTCTCCGATTTCAACTCTCAAATTAAGCTTTCCAATCTAATTAAAATTAAAACTTTGCTTTCTAACCGATCTATCCTTGTACTGGACCGGCAACTTTCTTCATTTAATAAGAAAATATACAGTTACGTTATAAAACATGCATGTTGTCTGCTTGGAGTCCCCGCCCGAAAAGAAAGAAATAGCCTAACTCCAAGATACAATATTCCTGCATCACGTGATTTTTGCCACGTGGAGCTTACATTAGAATGAATACCGAATATGGAAAGTGAAACTACAATTCAAAACATAAAGTCCAAAGGCACATGGATGAAAAATATTTTTTTTTGGCAAAGGGTGCCGGGGTAATCTTCTCTGTGTTCATAATATACATGAAATATTTGCCACTGCCCCTTGTCTGCTCTATAAATTCTTACCCTGAGTTTTCTATCTGTGACGACACAGCCTTTTATCGATAAAATAATATGTTTGAAAGAACTATGCACTCGGCTACCTTGTTTTCTTCAAATCGTTTTTAAAACGTCTTGGTTTCTTCAATTTGAATAATAGAAAACAAAACTATATATCAAACGAAACTGGATAAAGTGAGAAACAAGTTTCTTTTGTTAGTAAAAATTACTACTTCACTGCTTATTTCAGAGTTCGAACCCTACACGTGGTAGCTTCGTTCGACTCCAATCTTAATTGACTAGGATTGACAGTTTCCCTGCCGAAGGTCAGTGGTTCTCTCCGGGCATCTCAGCTTTCTACACTAAAAAAAGCTGGGCGCCATGAAATAGCAAATAATGATAAAAGTGGCATTAAAGACCAACAATGAATACACCAATCATTGTACATCAGATCATAGTTTTGTTCAAACACGAATCTATTTATTTGAAATTGAATTTGACAATAGCAATTTTTCCCGCATCGTATAACTATGAATCCGGATAACACTGTAATATGTGCCGCTGGACATGAAAAAGCTTAACCTTTATTAATTTTAAATAATAGAAAGATTACTAGATGAATTTTAAAGCAGAACTATTTCAAATTAATGTCAGATGTTTAAGGGGAAACCAATAATTAATAAGAAGATATTTAAGATTTTTAAGATTTCCAAGGATAAGGGAACATAAAAGGGTACTGTCATTAAAGGTTGGTGTGTCCATCATATTACATATGTGGCAACCTTTTGTTTAAGTTTTATAACAAATTAAACTTTTCAAAGTTATTCAAGTTCCATTACTAACTTAAAGTCGACACCTTATAATGTAGAATATCTATTTTAAATAGAAAAGGGTGTTTTCTATGTCAAAAGATTGCAAAATTTTTGAGAATGAATATAGCTGTCCCTATTCGAATGCAGCATTCGTTAACTTAGTAGACATGTCTTTGATGAGCAATACTTTGAACCACTGACAGGGTCTTTAACGATCCAATGCGCAAAAATGACAAAATTAAAGACAGAGTATTGTCCCTGCTAACCTGAAGAGTGTAGGTTTCAGCTCGAGAGTTCCCAGTGAAGACATTTTTTTTTTGTTTCAGTTAAAAAAATTTGAGGTACAGAAAATCAGATCATTTCGTCTTTTTCTATTTAGTTCTTTGAGTCGCTTTTTTGCTTTTCTTTACTTTAGTATGCATGACATGAAACTTTAAATTCATGTTCTAAAACAATATTTACGTGTGCATTGTGCTTCAATATGAAAGTATGGGATAAACGTCAATGATACAGCCACCTAGTGACAGAAACAACCAAAAGACATGCATGTGCTCGGTTTGACGGTAAACCAGATATATGCGAGATAGCCTCACGGGAGAAAGGAAGAAAGAACCTACACAATTTGCCTTACAATTGTTTTTCCCCTTTTTTTTTTTTTTTTTTAAATAAATAATTAAAAAAACCTTTCTAATGTAGAGTTCCTAAGATAAAAATATTCCCTGTGGAAGAACCCGCCCCCCTTTTTTTCGTCCTCTCCGATTTCAACTCTCAAATTAAGCTTTCCAATCTAATTAAAATTAAAACCTTGCTTTCTAACCGATCTATCCTTGTACTGGACCGGCAACTTTCTTCATTTAATAAGAAAATATACAGTTGCGTTATAAAACATGCATGTTGTCTGCTTGGAGTCCCCGCCCGAAAAGAAAGAAATAGCCTAACTCCAAGATACAATATTCCTGCATCACGTGATTTTTGCCACGTGGAGCTTACATTAGAATGAATACCGAATATGGAAAGTGAAACTACAATTCAAAACATAAAGTCCAAAGGCACATGGATGAAAAATATTTTTTTTTGGCAAAGGGTGCCGGGGTAATCTTCTCTGTGTTCATAATATACATGAAATATTTGCCACTGCCCCTTGTCTGCTCTATAAATTCTTACCCTGAGTTTTCTATCTGTGACGACACAGCCTTTTATCGATAAAATAATATGTTTGAAAGAACTATGCACTCGGCTACCTTGTTTTCTTCAAATCGTTTTTAAAACGTCTTGGTTTCTTCAATTTGAATAATAGAAAACAAAACTATATATCAAACGAAACTGGATAAAGTGAGAAACAAGTTTCTTTTGTTAGTAAAAATTACTACTTCACTGCTTATTTCAGAGTTCGAACCCTACACGTGGTAGCTTCGTTCGACTCCAATCTTAATTGACTAGGATTGACAGTTTCCCTGCCGAAGGTCAGTGGTTCTCTCCGGGCATCTCAGCTTTCTACACTAAAAAAAGCTGGGCGCCATGAAATAGCAAATAATGATAAAAGTGGCATTAAAGACCAACAATGAATACACCAATCATTGTACATCAGATCATAGTTTTGTTCAAACACGAATCTATTTATTTGAAATTGAATTTGACAATAGCAAATTTTCCCGCATCGTATAACTATGAACCCGGATAACACTGTAATATGTGCCGCTGGACATGAAAAAGCTTAACCTTTATTAATTTTAAATAATAGAAAGATTACTAGATGAATTTTAAAGCAGAACTATTTCAAATTAATGTCAGATGTTTAAGGGGAAACCAATAATTAATAAGAAGATATTTAAGATTTTTAAGATTTCCAAGGATAAGGGAACATAAAAGGGTACTGTCATTAAAGGTTGGTGTGTCCATCATATTACATATGTGGCAACCTTTTGTTTAAGTTTTATAACAAATTAAACTTTTCAAAGTTATTCAAGTTCCATTACTAACTTAAAGTCGACACCTTATAATGTAGAATATCTATTTTAAATAGAAAAGGGTGTTTTCTATGTCAAAAGATTGCAAAATTTTTGAGAATGAATATAGCTGTCCCTATTCGAATGCAGCATTCGTTAACTTAGTAGACATGTCTTTGATGAGCAATACTTTGAACCACTGACAGGGTCTTTAACGATCCAATGCGCAAAAATGACAAAATTAAAGACAGAGTATTGTCCCTGCTAACCTGAAGAGTGTAGGTTTCAGCTCGAGAGTTCCCAGTGAAGACATTTTTTTTTGTTTCAGTTAAAAAAAATTGAGGTACAGAAAATCAGATCATTTCGTCTTTTTCTATTTAGTTCTTTGAATCGCTTTTTTGCTTTTCTTTACTTTAGTATGCATGACATGAAACTTTAAATTCATGTTCTAAAACAATATTTACGTGTGCATTGTGCTTCAATATGAAAATATGGGATAAACGTCAATGATACAGCCACCTAGTGACAGAAACAACCAAAAGACATGCATGTGCTCGGTTTGACGGTAAACCAGATATATGCGAGATAGCCTCACGGGAGAAAGGAAGAAAGAACCTACACAATTTGCCTTACAATTGTTTTTCCCCCCTTTTTTTTTTAAAATAAATAATTAAAAAAACCTTTCTAATGTAGAGTTCCTAAGATAAAAATATTCCCTGTGGAAGAACCCGCCCCCCTTTTTTTCGTCCTCTCCGATTTCAACTCTCAAATTAAGCTTTCCAATCTAATTAAAATTAAAACCTTGCTTTCTAACCGATCTATCCTTGTACTGGACCGGCAACTTTCTTCATTTAATAAGAAAATATACAGTTGCGTTATAAAACATGCATGTTGTCTGCTTGGAGTCCCCGCCCGAAAAGAAAGAAATAGCCTAACTCCAAGATACAATATTCCTGCATCACGTGATTTTTGCCACGTGGAGCTTACAATAGAATGAATACCGAATATGGAAAGTGAAACTACAATTCAAAACATAAAGTCCAAAGGCACATGGATGAAAAATATTTTTTTTTGGCAAAGGGTGCCGGGGTAATCTTCTCTGTGTTCATAATATACATGACATATTTGCCACTGCCCCTTGTCTGCTCTATAAATTCTTACCCTGAGTTTTCTATCTGTGACGACACAGCCTTTTATCGATAAAATAATATGTTTGAAAGAACTATGCACTCGGCTACCTTGTTTTCTTCAAATCGTTTTTAAAACGTCTTGGTTTCTTCAATTTGAATAATAGAAAACAAAACTATATATCAAACGAAACTGGATAAAGTGAGAAACAAGTTTCTTTTGTTAGTAAAAATTACTACTTCACTGCTTATTTCAGAGTTCGAACCCTACACGTGGTAGCTTCGTTCGACTCCAATCTTAATTGACTAGGATTGACAGTTTCCCTGCCGAAGGTCAGTGGTTCTCTCCGGGCATCTCAGCTTTCTACACTAAAAAAAGCTGGGCGCCATGAAATAGCAAATAATGATAAAAGTGGCATTAAAGACCAACAATGAATACACCAATCATTATAGATCAGATCATAGTTTTGTTCAAACACGAATCTATTTATTTGAAATTGAATTTGACAATAGCAATTTTTCCCGCATCGTATAACTATGAATCCGGATAACACTGTAATATGTGCCGCTGGACATGAAAAAGCTTAACCTTTATTAATTTTAAATAATAGAAAGATTACTAGATGAATTTTAAAGCAGAACTATTTCAAATTAATGTCAGATGTTTAAGGGGAAACCAATAATTAATAAGAAGATATTTAAGATTTTTAAGATTTCCAAGGATAAGGGAACATAAAAGGGTACTGTCATTAAAGGTTGGTGTGTCCATCATATTACATATGTGGCAACCTTTTGTTTAAGTTTTATAACAAATTAAACTTTTCAAAGTTATTCAAGTTCCATTACTAACTTAAAGTCGACACCTTATAATGTAGAATATCTATTTTAAATAGAAAAGGGTGTTTTCTATGTCAAAAGATTGCAAAATTTTTGAGAATGAATATAGCTGTCCCTATTCGAATGCAGCATTCGTTAACTTAGTAGACATGTCTTTGATGAGCAATACTTTGAACCACTGACAGGGTCTTTAACGATCCAATGCGCAAAAATGACAAAATTAAAGACAGAGTATTGTCCCTGCTAACCTGAAGAGTGTAGGTTTCAGCTCGAGAGTTCCCAGTGAAGACATTTTTTTTGTTTCAGTTAAAAAAAATTGAGGTACAGAAAATCAGATCATTTCGTCTTTTTCTATTTAGTTCTTTGAATCGCTTTTTTGCTTTTCTTTACTTTAGTATGCATGACATGAAACTTTAAATTCATGTTCTAAAACAATATTTACGTGTGCATTGTGCTTCAATATGAAAATATGGGATAAACGTCAATGATACAGCCACCTAGTGACAGAAACAACCAAAAGACATGCATGTGCTCGGTTTGACGGTAAACCAGATATATGCGAGATAGCCTCACGGGAGAAAGGAAGAAAGAACCTACACAATTTGCCTTACAATTGTTTTTCCCCCTTTTTTTTTTAAATAAATAATTAAAAAAACCTTTCTAATGTAGAGTTCCTAAGATAAAAATATTCCCTGTGGAAGAACCCGCCCCCCTTTTTTTCGTCCTCTCCGATTTCAACTCTCAAATTAAGCTTTCCAATCTAATTAAAATTAAAACCTTGCTTTCTAACCGATCTATCCTTGTACTGGACCGGCAACTTTCTTCATTTAATAAGAAAATATACAGTTGCGTTATAAAACATGCATGTTGTCTGCTTGGAGTCCCCGCCCGAAAAGAAAGAAATAGCCTAACTCCAAGATACAATATTCCTGCATCACGTGATTTTTGCCACGTGGAGCTTACATTAGAATGAATACCGAATATGGAAAGTGAAACTACAATTCAAAACATAAAGTCTAAAGGCACATGGATGAAAAATATTTTTTTTTGGCAAAGGGTGCCGGGGTAATCTTCTCTGTGTTCATAATATACATGACATATTTGCCACTGCCCCTTGTCTGCTCTATAAATTCTTACCCTGAGTTTTCTATCTGTGACGACACAGCCTTTTATCGATAAAATAATATGTTTGAAAGAACTATGCACTCGGCTACCTTGTTTTCTTCAAATCGTTTTTAAAACGTCTTGGTTTCTTCAATTTGAATAATAGAAAACAAAACTATATATCAAACGAAACTGGATAAAGTGAGAAACAAGTTTCTTTTGTTAGTAAAAATTACTACTTCACTGCTTATTTCAGAGTTCGAACCCTACACGTCGTAGCTTCGTTCGACTCCAATCTTAATTGACTAGGATTGACAGTTTCCCTGCCGAAGGTCAGTGGTTCTCTCCGGGCATCTCAGCTTTCTACACTAAAAAAAGCTGGGCGCCATGAAATAGCAAATAATGATAAAAGTGGCATTAAAGACCAACAATGAATACACCAATCATTATAGATCAGATCATAGTTTTGTTCAAACACGAATCTATTTATTTGAAATTGAATTTGACAATAGCAAATTTTCCCGCATCGTATAACTATGAATCCGGATAACACTGTAATATGTGCCGCTGGACATGAAAAAGCTTAACCTTTATTAATTTTAAATAATAGAAAGATTACTAGATGAATTTTAAAGCAGAACTATTTCAAATTAATGTCAGATGTTTAAGGGGAAACCAATAATTAATAAGAAGATATTTAAGATTTTTAAGATTTCCAAGGATAAGGGAACATAAAAGGGTACTGTCATTAAAGGTTGGTGTGTCCATCATATTACATATGTGGCAACCTTTTGTTTAAGTTTTATAACAAATTAAACTTTTCAAAGTTATTCAAGTTCCATTACTAACTTAAAGTCGACACCTTATAATGTAGAATACCTATTTTAAATAGAAAAGGGTGTTTTCTATGTCAAAAGATTGCAAAATTTTTGAGAATGAATATAGCTGTCCCTATTCGAATGCAGCATTCGTTAACTTAGTAGACATGTCTTTGATGAGCAATACTTTGAACCACTGACAGGGTCTTTAACGATCCAATGCGCAAAAATGACAAAATTAAAGACAGAGTATTGTCCCTGCTAACCTGAAGAGTGTAGGTTTCAGCTCGAGAGTTCCCAGTGAAGACATTTTTTTTTGTTTCAGTTAAAAAAATTTGAGGTACAGAAAATCAGATCATTTCGTCTTTTTCTATTTAGTTCTTTGAGTCGCTTTTTTGCTTTTCTTTACTTTAGTATGCATGACATGAAACTTTAAATTCATGTTCTAAAACAATATTTACGTGTGCATTGTGCTTCAATATGAAAATATGGGATAAACGTCAATGATACAGCCACCTAGTGACAGAAACAACCAAAAGACATGCATGTGCTCGGTTTGACGGTAAACCAGATATATGCGAGATAGCCTCACGGGAGAAAGGAAGAAAGAACCTACACAATTTGCCTTACAATTGTTTTTCCCTTTTTTTTTTTTTTTAAATAAATAATTAAAAAAACCTTTCTAATGTAGAGTTCCTAAGATAAAAATATTCCCTGTGGAAGAACCCGCCCCCCCTTTTTTTCGTCCTCTCCGATTTCAACTCTCAAATTAAGCTTTCCAATCTAATTAAAATTAAAACCTTGCTTTCTAACCGATCTATCCTTGTACTGGACCGGCAACTTTCTTCATTTAATAAGAAAATATACAGTTGCGTTATAAAACATGCATGTTGTCTGCTTGGAGTCCCCGCCCGAAAAGAAAGAAATAGCCTAACTCCAAGATACAATATTCCTGCATCACGTGATTTTTGCCACGAGAGAGATCCCAGTGAAGACATTTTTTTTTGTTTCAGTTAAAAAAATTTGAGGTACAGAAAATCAGATCATTTCGTCTTTTTCTATTTAGTTCTTTGAGTCGCTTTTTTGCTTTTCTTTACTTTAGTATGCATGACATGAAACTTTAAATTCATGTTCTAAAACAATATTTACGTGTGCATTGTGCTTCAATATGAAAATATGGGATAAACGTCAATGATACAGCCACCTAGTGACAGAAACAACCAAAAGACATGCATGTGCTCGGTTTGACGGTAAACCAGATATATGCGAGATAGCCTCACGGGAGAAAGGAAGAAAGAACCTACACAATTTGCCTTACAATTGTTTTTCCCTTTTTTTTTTTTTTTTTAAATAAATAATTAAAAAAACCTTTCTAATGTAGAGTTCCTAAGATAAAAATATTCCCTGTGGAAGAACCCGCCCCCCCTTTTTTTCGTCCTCTCCGATTTCAACTCTCAAATTAAGCTTTCCAATCTAATTAAAATTAAAACCTTGCTTTCTAACCGATCTATCCTTGTATTGGACCGGCAACTTTCTTCATTTAATAAGAAAATATACAGTTGCGTTATAAAACATGCATGTTGTCTGCTTGGAGTCCCCGCCCGAAAAGAAAGAAATAGCCTAACTCCAAGATACAATATTTCTGCATCACGTGATTTTTGCCACGTGGAGCTTACATTAGAATGAATACCGAATATAGAAAGTGAAACTACAATTCAAAACATAAAGTCCAAAGGCACATGGATGAAAAATATTTTTTTTTGGCAAAGGGTGCCGGGGTAATCTTCTCTGTGTTCATAATATACATGAAATATTTGCCACTGCCCCTTGTCTGCTCTATAAATTCTTACCCTGAGTTTTCTATCTGTGACGACACAGCCTTTTATCGATAAAATAATATGTTTAAAAGAACTATGCACTCGGCTACCTTGTTTTCTTCAAATCGTTTTTAAAACGTCTTGGTTTCTTCAATTTGAATAATAGAAAACAAAACTATATATCAAACGAAACTGGATAAAGTGAGAAACAAGTTTCTTTTGTTAGTAAAAATTACTACTTCACTGCTTATTTCAGAGTTCGAACCCTACACGTGGTAGCTTCGTTCGACTCCAATCTTAATTGACTAGGATTGACAGTTTCCCTGCCGAAGGTCAGTGGTTCTCTCCGGGCATCTCAGCTTTCTACACTAAAAAAAGCTGGGCGCCATGAAATAGCAAATAATGATAAAAGTGGCATTAAAGACCAACAATGAATACACCAATCATTGTACATCAGATCATAGTTTTGTTCAAACACGAATCTATTTATTTGAAATTGAATTTGACAATAGCAATTTTTCCCGCATCGTATAACTATGAATCCGGATAACACTGTAATATGTGCCGCTGGACATGAAAAAGCTTAACCTTTATTAATTTTAAATAATAGAAAGATTACTAGATGAATTTTAAAGCAGAACTATTTCAAATTAATGTCAGATGTTTAAGGGGAAACCAATAATTAATAAGAAGATATTTAAGATTTTTAAGATTTCCAAGGATAAGGGAACATAAAAGGGTACTGTCATTAAAGGTTGGTGTGTCCATCATATTACATATGTTGCAACCTTTTGTTTAAGTTTTATAACAAATTAAACTTTTCAAAGTTATTCAAGTTCCATTACTAACTTAAAGTCGACACCTTATAATGTAGAATATCTATTTTAAATAGAAAAGGGTGTTTTCTATGTCAAAAGATTGCAAAATTTTTGAGAATGAATATAGCTGTCCCTATTCGAATGCAGCATTCGTTAACTTAGTAGACATGTCTTTGATGAGCAATACTTTGAACCACTGACAGGGTCTTTAACGATCCAATGCGCAAAAATGACAAAATTAAAGACAGAGTATTGTCCCTGCTAACCTGAAGAGTGTAGGTTTCAGCTCGAGAGTTCCCAGTGAAGACATTTTTTTTTGTTTCAGTTAAAAAAATTTGAGGTACAGAAAATCAGATCATTTCGTCTTTTTCTATTTAGTTCTTTGAGTCGCTTTTTTGCTTTTCTTTACTTTAGTATGCATGACATGAAACTTTAAATTCATGTTCTAAAACAATATTTACGTGTGCATTGTGCTTCAATATGAAAGTATGGGATAAACGTCAATGATACAGCCACCTAGTGACAGAAACAACCAAAAGACATGCATGTGCTCGGTTTGACGGTAAACCAGATATATGCGAGATAGCCTCACGGGAGAAAGGAAGAAAGAACCTACACAATTTGCCTTACAATTGTTTTTCCCTTTTTTTTTTTTTTTAAATAAATAATTAAAAAAACCTTTCTAATGTAGAGTTCCTAAGATAGAAATATTCCCTGTGGAAGAACCCGCCCCCCCTTTTTTCGTCCTCTCCGATTTCAACTCTCAAATTAAGCTTTCCAATCTAATTAAAATTAAAACCTTGCTTTCTAACCGATCTATCCTTGTACTGGACCGGCAACTTTCTTCATTTAATAAGAAAATATACAGTTGCGTTATAAAACATGCATGTTGTCTGCTTGGAGTCCCCGCCCGAAAAGAAAGAAATAGCCTAACTCCAAGATACAATATTCCTGCATCACGTGATTTTTGCCACGTGGAGCTTACATTAGAATGAATACCGAATATAGAAAGTGAAACTACAATTCAAAACATAAAGTCCAAAGGCACATGGATGAAAAATATTTTTTTTTGGCAAAGGGTGCCGGGGTAATCTTCTCTGTGTTCATAATATACATGAAATATTTGCCACTGCCCCTTGTCTGCTCTATAAATTCTTACCCTGAGTTTTCTATCTGTGACGACACAGCCTTTTATCGATAAAATAATATGTTTAAAAGAACTATGCACTCGGCTACCTTGTTTTCTTCAAATCGTTTTTAAAACGTCTTGGTTTCTTCAATTTGAATAATAGAAAACAAAACTATATATCAAACGAAACTGGATAAAGTGAGAAACAAGTTTCTTTGGTAGTAAAAATTACTACTTCACTGCTTATTTCAGAGTTCGAACCCTACACGTGGTAGCTTCGTTTGACTCCAATCTTAATTGACTAGGATTGACAGTTTCCCTGCCGAAGGTCAGTGGTTCTCTCCGGGCATCTCAGCTTTCTACACTAAAAAAAGCTGGGCGCCATGAAATAGCAAATAATGATAAAAGTGGCATTAAAGACCAACAATGAATACACCAATCATTGTACATCAGATCATAGTTTTGTTCAAACACGAATCTATTTATTTGAAATTGAATTTGACAATAGCAATTTTTCCCGCATCGTATAACTATGAATCCGGATAACACTGTAATATGTGCCGCTGGACATGAAAAAGCTTAACCTTTATTAATTTTAAATAATAGAAAGATTACTAGATGAATTTTAAAGCAGAACTATTTCAAATTAATGTCAGATGTTTAAGGGGAAACCAATAATTAATAAGAAGATATTTAAGATTTTTAAGATTTCCAAGGATAAGGGAACATAAAAGGGTACTGTCATTAAAGGTTGGTGTGTCCATCATATTACATATGTGGCAACCTTTTGTTTAAGTTTTATAACAAATTAAACTTTTCAAAGTTATTCAAGTTCCATTACTAACTTAAAGTCGACACCTTATAATGTAGAATATCTATTTTAAATAGAAAAGGGTGTTTTCTATGTCAAAAGATTGCAAAATTTTTGAGAATGAATATAGCTGTCCCTATTCGAATGCAGCATTCGTTAACTTAGTAGACATGTCTTTGATGAGCAATACTTTGAACCACTGACAGGGTCTTTAACGATCCAATGCGCAAAAATGACAAAATTAAAGACAGAGTATTGTCCCTGCTAACCTGAAGAGTGTAGGTTTCAGCTCGAGAGTTCCCAGTGAAGACATTTTTTTTTGTTTCAGTTAAAAAAATTTGAGGTACAGAAAATCAGATCATTTCGTCTTTTTCTATTTAGTTCTTTGAGTCGCTTTTTTGCTTTTCTTTACTTTAGTATGCATGACATGAAACTTTAAATTCATGTTCTAAAACAATATTTACGTGTGCATTGTGCTTCAATATGAAAGTATGGGATAAACGTCAATGATACAGCCACCTAGTGACAGAAACAACCAAAAGACATGCATGTGCTCGGTTTGACGGTAAACCAGATATATGCGAGATAGCCTCACGGGAGAAAGGAAGAAAGAACCTACACAATTTGCCTTACAATTGTTTTTCCCTTTTTTTTTTTTTTTTAAATAAATAATTAAAAAAACCTTTCTAATGTAGAGTTCCTAAGATAGAAATATTCCCTGTGGAAGAACCCGCCCCCCCTTTTTTTCGTCCTCTCCGATTTCAACTCTCAAATTAAGCTTTCCAATCTAATTAAAATTAAAACCTTGCTTTCTAACCGATCTATCCTTGTACTGGACCGGCAACTTTCTTCATTTAATAAGAAAATATACAGTTGCGTTATAAAACATGCATGTTGTCTGCTTGGAGTCCCCGCCCGAAAAGAAAGAAATAGCCTAACTCCAAGATACAATATTCCTGCATCACGTGATTTTTGCCACGGGAGCTTACATTAGAATGAATACCGAATATAGAAAGTGAAACTACAATTCAAAACATAAAGTCCAAAGGCACATGGATGAAAAATATTTTTTTTTGGCAAAGGGTGCCGGGGTAATCTTCTCTGTGTTCATAATATACATGAAATATTTGCCACTGCCCCTTGTCTGCTCTATAAATTCTTACCCTGAGTTTTCTATCTGTGACGACACAGCCTTTTATCGATAAAATAATATGTTTAAAAGAACTATGCACTCGGCTACCTTGTTTTCTTCAAATCGTTTTTAAAACGTCTTGGTTTCTTCAATTTGAATAATAGAAAACAAAACTATATATCAAACGAAACTGGATAAAGTGAGAAACAAGTTTCTTTTGTTAGTAAAAATTACTACTTCACTGCTTATTTCAGAGTTCGAACCCTACACGTGGTAGCTTCGTTTGACTCCAATCTTAATTGACTAGGATTGACAGTTTCCCTGCCGAAGGTCAGTGGTTCTCTCCGGGCATCTCAGCTTTCTACACTAAAAAAAGCTGGGCGCCATGAAATAGCAAATAATGATAAAAGTGGCATTAAAGACCAACAATGAATACACCAATCATTGTACATCAGATCATAGTTTTGTTCAAACACGAATCTATTTATTTGAAATTGAATTTGACAATAGCAATTTTTCCCGCATCGTATAACTATGAATCCGGATAACACTGTAATATGTGCCGCTGGACATGAAAAAGCTTAACCTTTATTAATTTTAAATAATAGAAAGATTACTAGATGAATTTTAAAGCAGAACTATTTCAAATTAATGTCAGATGTTTAAGGGGAAACCAATAATTAATAAGAAGATATTTAAGATTTTTAAGATTTCCAAGGATAAGGGAACATAAAAGGGTACTGTCATTAAAGGTTGGTGTGTCCATCATATTACATATGTGGCAACCTTTTGTTTAAGTTTTATAACAAATTAAACTTTTCAAAGTTATTCAAGTTCCATTACTAACTTAAAGTCGACACCTTATAATGTAGAATATCTATTTTAAATAGAAAAGGGTGTTTTCTATGTCAAAAGATTGCAAAATTTTTGAGAATGAATATAGCTGTCCCTATTCGAATGCAGCATTCGTTAACTTAGTAGACATGTCTTTGATGAGCAATACTTTGAACCACTGACAGGGTCTTTAACGATCCAATGCGCAAAAATGACAAAATTAAAGACAGAGTATTGTCCCTGCTAACCTGAAGAGTGTAGGTTTCAGCTCGAGAGTTCCCAGTGAAGACATTTTTTTTTGTTTCAGTTAAAAAAATTTGAGGTACAGAAAATCAGATCATTTCGTCTTTTTCTATTTAGTTCTTTGAGTCGCTTTTTTGCTTTTCTTTACTTTAGTATGCATGACATGAAACTTTTAATTCATGTTCTAAAACAATATTTACGTGTGCATTGTGCTTCAATATGAAAATATGGGATAAACGTCAATGATACAGCCACCTAGTGACAGAAACAACCAAAAGACATGCATGTGCTCGGTTTGACGGTAAACCAGATATATGCGAGATAGCCTCACGGGAGAAAGGAAGAAAGAACCTACACAATTTGCCTTACAATTGTTTTTCCCTTTTTTTTTTTTTTAAATAAATAATTAAAAAAACCTTTCTAATGTAGAGTTCCTACGATAGAAATATTCCCTGTGGAAGAACCCGCCCCCCCTTTTTTTCGTCCTCTCCGATTTCAACTCTCAAATTAAGCTTTCCAATCTAATTAAAATTAAAACCTTGCTTTCTAACCGATCTATCCTTGTACTGGACCGGCAACTTTCTTCATTTAATAAGAAAATATACAGTTGCGTTATAAAACATGCATGTTGTCTGCTTGGAGTCCCCGCCCGAAAAGAAAGAAATAGCCTAACTCCAAGATACAATATTCCTGCATCACGTGATTTTTGCCACGTGGAGCTTACATTAGAATGAATACCGAATATAGAAAGTGAAACTACAATTCAAAACATAAAGTCCAAAGGCACATGGATGAAAAATATTTTTTTTTGGCAAAGGGTGCCAATCTTCTCTGTGTTCATAATATACATGAAATATTTGCCACTGCCCCTTGTCTGCTCTATAAATTCTTACCCTGAGTTTTCTATCTGTGACGACACAGCCTTTTATCGATAAAATAATATGTTTAAAAGAACTATGCACTCGGCTACCTTGTTTTCTTCAAATCGTTTTTAAAACGTCTTGGTTTCTTCAATTTGAATAATAGAAAACAAAACTATATATCAAACGAAACTGGATAAAGTGAGAAACAAGTTTCTTTTGTTAGTAAAAATTACTACTTCACTGCTTATTTCAGAGTTCGAACCCTACACGTGGTAGCTTCGTTCGACTCCAATCTTAATTGACTAGGATTGACAGTTTCCCTGCCGAAGGTCAGTGGTTCTCTCCGGGCATCTCAGCTTTCTACACTAAAAAAAGCTGGGCGCCATGAAATAGCAAATAATGATAAAAGTGGCATTAAAGACCAACAATGAATACACCAATCATTGTACATCAGATCATAGTTTTGTTCAAACACGAATCTATTTATTTGAAATTGAATTTGACAATAGCAATTTTTCCCGCATCGTATAACTATGAATCCGGATAACACTGTAATATGTGCCGCTGGACATGAAAAAACTTAACCTTTATTAATTTTAAATAATAGAAAGATTACTAGATGAATTTTAAAGCAGAACTATTTCAAATTAATGTCAGATGTTTAAGGGGAAACCAATAATTAATAAGAAGATATTTAAGATTTTTAAGATTTCCAAGGATAAGGGAACATAAAAGGGTACTGTCATTAAAGGTTGGTGTGTCCATCATATTACATATGTGGCAACCTTTTGTTTAAGTTTTATAACAAATTAAACTTTTCAAAGTTATTCAAGTTCCATTACTAACTTAAAGTCGACACCTTATAATGTAGAATATCTATTTTAAATAGAAAAGGGTGTTTTCTATGTCAAAAGATTGCAAAATTTTTGAGAATGAATATAGCTGTCCCTATTCGAATGCAGCATTCGTTAACTTAGTAGACATGTCTTTGATGAGCAATACTTTGAACCACTGACAGGGTCTTTAACGATCCAATGCGCAAAAATGACAAAATTAAAGACAGAGTATTGTCCCTGCTAACCTGAAGAGTGTAGGTTTCAGCTCGAGAGTTCCCAGTGAAGACATTTTTTTTTGTTTCAGTTAAAAAAATTTGAGGTACAGAAAATCAGATCATTTCGTCTTTTTCTATTTAGTTCTTTGAGTCGCTTTTTTGCTTTTCTTTACTTTAGTATGCATGACATGAAACTTTAAATTCATGTTCTAAAACAATATTTACGTGTGCATTGTGCTTCAATATGAAAGTATGGGATAAACGTCAATGATACAGCCACCTAGTGACAGAAACAACCAAAAGACATGCATGTGCTCGGTTTGACGGTAAACCAGATATATGCGAGATAGCCTCACGGGAGAAAGGAAGAAAGAACCTACACAATTTGCCTTACAATTGTTTTTCCCTTTTTTTTTTTTTTTTAAATAAATAATTAAAAAAACCTTTCTAATGTAGAGTTCCTAAGATAGAAATATTCCCTGTGGAAGAACCCGCCCCCCCTTTTTTTCGTCCTCTCCGATTTCAACTCTCAAATTAAGCTTTCCAATCTAATTAAAATTAAAACCTTGCTTTCTAACCGATCTATCCTTGTACTGGACCGGCAACTTTCTTCATTTAATAAGAAAATATACAGTTGCGTTATAAAACATGCATGTTGTCTGCTTGGAGTCCCCGCCCGAAAAGAAAGAAATAGCCTAACTCCAAGATACAATATTCCTGCGTCACGTGATTTTTGCCACGTGGAGCTTACATTAGAATGAATACCGAATATAGAAAGTGAAACTACAATTCAAAACATAAAGTCCAAAGGCACATGGATGAAAAATATTTTTTTTTGGCAAAGGGTGCCGGGGTAATCTTCTCTGTGTTCATAATATACATGAAATATTTGCCACTGCCCTTGTCTGCTCTATAAATTCTTACCCTGAGTTTTCTATCTGTGACGACACAGCCTTTTATCGATAAAATAATATGTTTAAAAGAACTATGCACTCGGCTACCTTGTTTTCTTCAAATCGTTTTTAAAACGTCTTGGTTTCTTCAATTTGAATAATAGAAAACAAAACTATATATCAAACGAAACTGGATAAAGTGAGAAACAAGTTTCTTTTGTTAGTAAAAATTACTACTTCACTGCTTATTTCAGAGTTCGAACCCTACACGTGGTAGCTTCGTTCGACTCCAATCTTAATTGACTAGGATTGACAGTTTCCCTGCCGAAGGTCAGTGGTTCTCTCCGGGCATCTCAGCTTTCTACACTAAAAAAAGCTGGGCGCCATGAAATAGCAAATAATGATAAAAGTGGCATTAAAGACCAACAATGAATACACCAATCATTGTACATCAGATCATAGTTTTGTTCAAACACGAATCTATTTATTTGAAATTGAATTTGACAATAGCAATTTTTCCCGCATCGTATAACTATGAATCCGGATAACACTGTAATATGTGCCGCTGGACATGAAAAAGCTTAACCTTTATTAATTTTAAATAATAGAAAGATTACTAGATGAATTTTAAAGCAGAACTATTTCAAATTAATGTCAGATGTTTAAGGGGAAACCAATAATTAATAAGAAGATATTTAAGATTTTTAAGATTTCCAAGGATAAGGGAACATAAAAGGGTACTGTCATTAAAGGTTGGTGTGTCCATCATATTACATATGTGGCAACCTTTTGTTTAAGTTTTATAACAAATTAAACTTTTCAAAGTTATTCAAGTTCCATTACTAACTTAAAGTCGACACCTTATAATGTAGAATATCTATTTTAAATAGAAAAGGGTGTTTTCTATGTCAAAAGATTGCAAAATTTTTGAGAATGAATATAGCTGTCCCTATTCGAATGCAGCATTCGTTAACTTAGTAGACATGTCTTTGATGAGCAATACTTTGAACCACTGACAGGGTCTTTAACGATCCAATGCGCAAAAATGACAAAATTAAAGACAGAGTATTGTCCCTGCTAACCTGAAGAGTGTAGGTTTCAGCTCGAGAGTTCCCAGTGAAGACATTTTTTTTTGTTTCAGTTAAAAAAATTTGAGGTACAGAAAATCAGATCATTTCGTCTTTTTCTATTTAGTTCTTTGAGTCGCTTTTTTGCTTTTCTTTACTTTAGTATGCATGACATGAAACTTTAAATTCATGTTCTAAAACAATATTTACGTGTGCATTGTGCTTCAATATGAAAGTATGGGATAAACGTCAATGATACAGCCACCTAGTGACAGAAACAACCAAAAGACATGCATGTGCTCGGTTTGACGGTAAACCAGATATATGCGAGATAGCCTCACGGGAGAAAGGAAGAAAGAACCTACACAATTTGCCTTACAATTGTTTTTCCCTTTTTTTTTTTTTTTTAAATAAATAATTAAAAAAACCTTTCTAATGTAGAGTTCCTACGATAGAAATATTCCCTGTGGAAGAACCCGCCCCCCCTTTTTTTCGTCCTCTCCGATTTCAACTCTCAAATTAAGCTTTCCAATCTAATTAAAATTAAAACCTTGCTTTCTAACCGATCTATCCTTGTACTGGACCGGCAACTTTCTTCATTTAATAAGAAAATATACAGTTGCGTTATAAAACATGCATGTTGTCTGCTTGGAGTCCCCGCCCGAAAAGAAAGAAATAGCCTAACTCCAAGATACAATATTCCTGCATCACGTGATTTTTGCCACGTGGAGCTTACATTAGAATGAATACCGAATATAGAAAGTGAAACTACAATTCAAAACATAAAGTCCAAAGGCACATGGATGAAAAATATTTTTTTTTGGCAAAGGGTGCCGGGGTAATCTTCTCTGTGTTCATAATATACATGAAATATTTGCCACTGCCCCTTGTCTGCTCTATAAATTCTTACCCTGAGTTTTCTATCTGTGACGACACAGCCTTTTATCGATAAAATAATATGTTTAAAAGAACTATGCACTCGGCTACCTTGTTTTCTTCAAATCGTTTTTAAAACGTCTTGGTTTCTTCAATTTGAATAATAGAAAACAAAACTATATATCAAACGAAACTGGATAAAGTGAGAAACAAGTTTCTTTTGTTAGTAAAAATTACTACTTCACTGCTTATTTCAGAGTTCGAACCCTACACGTGGTAGCTTCGTTCGACTCCAATCTTAATTGACTAGGATTGACAGTTTCCCTGCCGAAGGTCAGTGGTTCTCTCCGGGCATCTCAGCTTTCTACACTAAAAAAAGCTGGGCGCCATGAAATAGCAAATAATGATAAAAGTGGCATTAAAGACCAACAATGAATACACCAATCATTGTACATCAGATCATAGTTTTGTTCAAACACGAATCTATTTATTTGAAATTGAATTTGACAATAGCAATTTTTCCCGCATCGTATAACTATGAATCCGGATAACACTGTAATATGTGCCGCTGGACATGAAAAAGCTTAACCTTTATTAATTTTAAATAATAGAAAGATTACTAGATGAATTTTAAAGCAGAACTATTTCAAATTAATGTCAGATGTTTAAGGGGAAACCAATAATTAATAAGAAGATATTTAAGATTTTTAAGATTTCCAAGGATAAGGGAACATAAAAGGGTACTGTCATTAAAGGTTGGTGTGTCCATCATATTACATATGTGGCAACCTTTTGTTTAAGTTTTATAACAAATTAAACTTTTCAAAGTTATTCAAGTTCCATTACTAACTTAAAGTCGACACCTTATAATGTAGAATATCTATTTTAAATAGAAAAGGGTGTTTTCTATGTCAAAAGATTGCAAAATTTTTGAGAATGAATATAGCTGTCCCTATTCGAATGCAGCATTCGTTAACTTAGTAGACATGTCTTTGATGAGCAATACTTTGAACCACTGACAGGGTCTTTAACGATCCAATGCGCAAAAATGACAAAATTAAAGACAGAGTATTGTCCCTGCTAACCTGAAGAGTGTAGGTTTCAGCTCGAGAGTTCCCAGTGAAGACATTTTTTTTTGTTTCAGTTAAAAAAATTTGAGGTACAGAAAATCAGATCATTTCGTCTTTTTCTATTTAGTTCTTTGAGTCGCTTTTTTGCTTTTCTTTACTTTAGTATGCATGACATGAAACTTTAAATTCATGTTCTAAAACAATATTTACGTGTGCATTGTGCTTCAATATGAAAATATGGGATAAACGTCAATGATACAGCCACCTAGTGACAGAAACAACCAAAAGACATGCATGTGCTCGGTTTGACGGTAAACCAGATATATGCGAGATAGCCTCACGGGAGAAAGGAAGAAAGAACCTACACAATTTGCCTTACAATTGTTTTTCCCTTTTTTTTTTTTTTAAATAAATAATTAAAAAAACCTTTCTAATGTAGAGTTCCTAAGATAAAAATATTCCCTGTGGAAGAACCCGCCCCCCCTTTTTTTCGTCCTCTCCGATTTCAACTCTCAAATTAAGCTTTCCAATCTAATTAAAATTAAAACCTTGCTTTCTAACCGATCTATCCTTGTACTGGACCGGCAACTTTCTTCATTTAATAAGAAAATATACAGTTGCGTTATAAAACATGCATGTTGTCTGCTTGGAGTCCCCGCCCGAAAAGAAAGAAATAGCCTAACTCCAAGATACAATATTCCTGCATCACGTGATTTTTGCCACGTGGAGCTTACATTAGAATGAATACCGAATATAGAAAGTGAAACTACAATTCAAAACATAAAGTCCAAAGGCACATGGATGAAAAATATTTTTTTTTGGCAAAGGGTGCCGGGGTAATCTTCTCTGTGTTCATAATATACATGAAATATTTGCCACTGCCCCTTGTCTGCTCTATAAATTCTTACCCTGAGTTTTCTATCTGTGACGACACAGCCTTTTATCGATAAAATAATATGTTTAAAAGAACTATGCACTCGGCTACCTTGTTTTCTTCAAATCGTTTTTAAAACGTCTTGGTTTCTTCAATTTGAATAATAGAAAACAAAACTATATATCAAACGAAACTGGATAAAGTGAGAAACAAGTTTCTTTTGTTAGTAAAAATTACTACTTCACTGCTTATTTCAGAGTTCGAACCCTACACGTGGTAGCTTCGTTCGACTCCAATCTTAATTGACTAGGATTGACAGTTTCCCTGCCGAAGGTCAGTGGTTCTCTCCGGGCATCTCAGCTTTCTACACTAAAAAAAGCTGGGCGCCATGAAATAGCAAATAATGATAAAAGTGGCATTAAAGACCAACAATGAATACACCAATCATTGTACATCAGATCATAGTTTTGTTCAAACACGAATCTATTTATTTGAAATTGAATTTGACAATAGCAATTTTTCCCGCATCGTATAACTATGAATCCGGATAACACTGTAATATGTGCCGCTGGACATGAAAAAGCTTAACCTTTATTAATTTTAAATAATAGAAAGATTACTAGATGAATTTTAAAGCAGAACTATTTCAAATTAATGTCAGATGTTTAAGGGGAAACCAATAATTAATAAGAAGATATTTAAGATTTTTAAGATTTCCAAGGATAAGGGAACATAAAAGGGTACTGTCATTAAAGGTTGGTGTGTCCATCATATTACATACAGTATGTGGCAACCTTTTGTTTAAGTTTTATAACAAATTAAACTTTTCAAAGTTATTCAAGTTCCATTACTAACTTAAAGTCGACACCTTATAATGTAGAATATCTATTTTAAATAGAAAAGGGTGTTTTCTATGTCAAAAGATTGCAAAATTTTTGAGAATGAATATAGCTGTCCCTATTCGAATGCAGCATTCGTTAACTTAGTAGACATGTCTTTGATGAGCAATACTTTGAACCATTGACAGGGTCGTTAACGATCCAATGCGCAAAAATGACAAAATTAAAGACAGAGTATTGTCCCTGCTAACCTGAAGAGTGTAGGTTTCAGCTCGAGAGTTCCCAGTGAAGACATTTTTTTTTGTTTCAGTTAAAAAAATTTGAGGTACAGAAAATCAGATCATTTCGTCTTTTTCTATTTAGTTCTTTGAGTCGCTTTTTTGCTTTTCTTTACTTTAGTATGCATGACATGAAACTTTAAATTCATGTTCTAAAACAATATTTACGTGTGCATTGTGCTTCAATATGAAAATATGGGATAAACGTCAATGATACAGCCACCTAGTGACAGAAACAACCAAAAGACATGCATGTGCTCGGTTTGACGGTAAACCAGATATATGCGAGATAGCCTCACGGGAGAAAGGAAGAAAGAACCTACACAATTTGCCTTACAATTGTTTTTCCCTTTTTTTTTTTTTTTTTAAATAAATAATTAAAAAAACCTTTCTAATGTAGAGTTCCTAAGATAAAAATATTCCCTGTGGAAGAACCCGCCCCCCCTTTTTTTCGTCCTCTCCGATTTCAACTCTCAAATTAAGCTTTCCAATCTAATTAAAATTAAAACCTTGCTTTCTAACCGATCTATCCTTGTACTGGACCGGCAACTTTCTTCATTTAATAAGAAAATATACAGTTGCGTTATAAAACATGCATGTTGTCTGCTCTGAGTCCCCGCCCGAAAAGAAAGAAATAGCCTAACTCCAAGATACAATATTCCTGCATCACGTGATTTTTGCCACGTGGAGCTTACATTAGAATGAATACCGAATATGGAAAGTGAAACTACAATTCAAAACATAAAGTCCAAAGGCACATGGATGAAAAATATTTTTTTTTGGCAAAGGGTGCCGGGGTAATCTTCTCTGTGTTCATAATATACATGAAATATTTGCCACTGCCCCTTGTCTGCTCTATAAATTCTTACCCTGAGTTTTCTATCTGTGACGACACAGCCTTTTATCGATAAAATAATATGTTTGAAAGAACTATGCACTCGGCTACCTTGTTTTCTTCAAATCGTTTTTAAAACGTCTTGGTTTCTTCAATTTGAATAATAGAAAACAAAACTATATATCAAACGAAACTGGATAAAGTGAGAAACAAGTTTCTTTTGTTAGTAAAAATTACTACTTCACTGCTTATTTCAGAGTTCGAACCCTACACGTGGTAGCTTCGTTCGACTCCAATCTTAATTGACTAGGATTGACAGTTTCCCTGCCGAAGGTCAGTGGTTCTCTCCGGGCATCTCAGCTTTCTACACTAAAAAAAGCTGGGCGCCATGAAATAGCAAATAATGATAAAAGTGGCATTAAAGACCAACAATGAATACACCAATCATTGTACATCAGATCATAGTTTTGTTCAAACACGAATCTATTTATTTGAAATTGAATTTGACAATAGCAATTTTTCCCGCATCGTATAACTATGAATCCGGATAACACTGTAATATGTGCCGCTGGACATGAAAAAGCTTAACCTTTATTAATTTTAAATAATAGAAAGATTACTAGATGAATTTTAAAGCAGAACTATTTCAAATTAATGTCAGATGTTTAAGGGGAAACCAATAATTAATAAGAAGATATTTAAGATTTTTAAGATTTCCAAGGATAAGGGAACATAAAAGGGTACTGTCATTAAAGGTTGGTGTGTCCATCATATTACATACAGTATGTGGCAACCTTTTGTTTAAGTTTTATAACAAATTAAACTTTTCAAAGTTATTCAAGTTCCATTACTAACTTAAAGTCGACACCTTATAATGTAGAATATCTATTTTAAATAGAAAAGGGTGTTTTCTATGTCAAAAGATTGCAAAATTTTTGAGAATGAATATAGCTGTCCCTATTCGAATGCAGCATTCGTTAACTTAGTAGACATGTCTTTGATGAGCAATACTTTGAACCACTGACAGGGTCGTTAACGATCCAATGCGCAAAAATGACAAAATTAAAGACAGAGTATTGTCCCTGCTAACCTGAAGAGTGTAGGTTTCAGCTCGAGAGTTCCCAGTGAAGACATTTTTTTTTGTTTCAGTTAAAAAAATTTGAGGTACAGAAAATCAGATCATTTCGTCTTTTTCTATTTAGTTCTTTGAGTCGCTTTTTTGCTTTTCTTTACTTTAGTATGCATGACATGAAACTTTAAATTCATGTTCTAAAACAATATTTACGTGTGCATTGTGCTTCAATATGAAAATATGGGATAAACGTCAATGATACAGCCACCTAGTGACAGAAACAACCAAAAGACATGCATGTGCTCGGTTTGACGGTAAACCAGATATATGCGAGATAGCCTCACGGGAGAAAGGAAGAAAGAACCTACACAATTTGCCTTACAATTGTTTTTCCCTTTTTTTTTTTTTTTTTAAATAAATAATTAAAAAAACCTTTCTAATGTAGAGTTCCTAAGATAAAAATATTCCCTGTGGAAGAACCCGCCCCCCCCCTTTTTTTCGTCCTCTCCGATTTCAACTCTCAAATTAAGCTTTCCAATCTAATTAAAATTAAAACCTTGCTTTCTAACCGATCTATCCTTGTACTGGACCGGCAACTTTCTTCATTTAATAAGAAAATATACAGTTGCGTTATAAAACATGCATGTTGTCTGCTTGGAGTCCCCGCCCGAAAAGAAAGAAATAGCCTAACTCCAAGATACAATATTCCTGCATCACGTGATTTTTGCCACGTGGAGCTTACATTAGAATGAATACCGAATATGGAAAGTGAAACTACAATTCAAAACATAAAGTCCAAAGGCACATGGATGAAAAATATTTTTTTTTGGCAAAGGGTGCCGGGGTAATTTTCTCTGTGTTCATAATATACATGAAATATTTGCCACTGCCCCTTGTCTGCTCTATAAATTCTTACCCTGAGTTTTCTATCTGTGACGACACAGCCTTTTATCGATAAAATAATATGTTTGAAAGAACTATGCACTCGGCTACCTTGTTTTCTTCAAATCGTTTTTAAAACGTCTTGGTTTCTTCAATTTGAATAATAGAAAACAAAACTATATATCAAACGAAACTGGATAAAGTGAGAAACAAGTTTCTTTTGTTAGTAAAAATTACTACTTCACTGCTTATTTCAGAGTTCGAACCCTACACGTGGTAGCTTCGTTCGACTCCAATCTTAATTGACTAGGATTGACAGTTTCCCTGCCGAAGGTCAGTGGTTCTCTCCGGGCATCTCAGCTTTCTACACTAAAAAAAGCTGGGCGCCATGAAATAGCAAATAATGATAAAAGTGGCATTAAAGACCAACAATGAATACACCAATCATTGTACATCAGATCATAGTTTTGTTCAAACACGAATCTATTTATTTGAAATTGAATTTGACAATAGCAATTTTTCCCGCATCGTATAACTATGAATCCGGATAACACTGTAATATGTGCCGCTGGACATGAAAAAGCTTAACCTTTATTAATTTTAAATAATAGAAAGATTACTAGATGAATTTTAAAGCAGAACTATTTCAAATTAATGTCAGATGTTTAAGGGGAAACCAATAATTAATAAGAAGATATTTAAGATTTTTCAGATTTCCAAGGATAAGGGAACATAAAAGGGTACTGTCATTAAAGGTTGGTGTGTCCATTATATTACATACAGTATGTGGCAACCTTTTGTTTAAGTTTTATAACAAATTAAACTTTTCAAAGTTATTCAAGTTCCATTACTAACTTAAAGTCGACACCTTATAATGTAGAATATCTATTTTAAATAGAAAAGGGTGTTTTCTATGTCAAAAGATTGCAAAATTTTTGAGAATGAATATAGCTGTCCCTATTCGAATGCAGCATTCGTTAACTTAGTAGACATGTCTTTGATGAGCAATACTTTGAACCACTGACAGGGTCGTTAACGATCCAATGCGCAAAAATGACAAAATTAAAGACAGAGTATTGTCCCTGCTAACCTGAAGAGTCTAGGTTTCAGCTCGAGAGTTCCCAGTGAAGACATTTTTTTTTGTTTCAGTTAAAAAAATTTGAGGTACAGAAAATCAGATCATTTCGTCTTTTTCTATTTAGTTCTTTGAGTCGCTTTTTTGCTTTTCTTTACTTTAGTATGCATGACATGAAACTTTAAATTCATGTTCTAAAACAATATTTACGTGTGCATTGTGCTTCAATATGAAAATATGGGATAAACGTCAATGATACAGCCACCTAGTGACAGAAACAACCAAAAGACATGCATGTGCTCGGTTTGACGGTAAACCAGATATATGCGAGATAGCCTCACGGGAGAAAGGAAGAAAGAACCTACACAATTTGCCTTACAATTGTTTTTCCCTTTTTTTTTTTTTAAATAAATAATTAAAAAAACCTTTCTAATGTAGAGTTCCTAAGATAAAAATATTCCCTGTGGAAGAACCCGCCCCCCCTTTTTTTCGTCCTCTCCGATTTCAACTCTCAAATTAAGCTTTCCAATCTAATTAAAATTAAAACCTTGCTTTCTAACCGATCTATCCTTGTACTGGACCGGCAACTTTCTTCATTTAATAAGAAAATATACAGTTGCGTTATAAAACATGCATGTTGTCTGCTTGGAGTCCCCGCCCGAAAAGAAAGAAATAGC
The DNA here is from genome assembly GCF_965363235.1 of Mytilus galloprovincialis. Lineage (NCBI taxonomy): Eukaryota > Metazoa > Mollusca > Bivalvia > Mytilida > Mytilidae > Mytilus > Mytilus galloprovincialis. Next base: position 70,867,902 of record NC_134845.1, on the reverse strand, counting down.
CTAACTCCAAGATACAATATTCCTGCATCACGTGATTTTTGCCACGTGGAGCTTACATTAGAATGAATACCGAATATGGAAAGTGAAACTACAATTCAAAACATAAAGTCCAAAGGCACATGGATGAAAAATATTTTTTTTTGGCAAAGGGTGCCGGGGTAATCTTCTCTGTGTTCATAATATACATGAAATATTTGCCACTGCCCCTTGTCTGCTCTATAAATTCTTACCCTGAGTTTTCTATCTGTGACGACACAGCCTTTTATCGATAAAATAATATGTTTGAAAGAACTATGCACTCGGCTACCTTGTTTTCTTCAAATCGTTTTTAAAACGTCTTGGTTTCTTCAATTTGAATAATAGAAAACAAAACTATATATCAAACGAAACTGGATAAAGTGAGAAACAAGTTTCTTTTGTTAGTAAAAATTACTACTTCACTGCTTATTTCAGAGTTCGAACCCTACACGTGGTAGCTTCGTTCGACTCCAATCTTAATTGACTAGGATTGACAGTTTCCCTGCCGAAGGTCAGTGGTTCTCTCCGGGCATCTCAGCTTTCTACACTAAAAAAAGCTGGGCGCCATGAAATAGCAAATAATGATAAAAGTGGCATTAAAGACCAACAATGAATACACCAATCATTGTACATCAGATCATAGTTTTGTTCAAACACGAATCTATTTATTTGAAATTGAATTTGACAATAGCAATTTTTCCCGCATCGTATAACTATGAATCCGGATAACACTGTAATATGTGCCGCTGGACATGAAAAAGCTTAACCTTTATTAATTTTAAATAATAGAAAGATTACTAGATGAATTTTAAAGCAGAACTATTTCAAATTAATGTCAGATGTTTAAGGGGAAACCAATAATTAATAAGAAGATATTTAAGATTTTTCAGATTTCCAAGGATAAGGGAACATAAAAGGGTACTGTCATTAAAGGTTGGTGTGTCCATTATATTACATACAGTATGTGGCAACCTTTTGTTTAAGTTTTATAACAAATTAAACTTTTCAAAGTTATTCAAGTTCCATTACTAACTTAAAGTCGACACCTTATAATGTAGAATATCTATTTTAAATAGAAAAGGGTGTTTTCTATGTCAAAAGATTGCAAAATTTTTGAGAATGAATATAGCTGTCCCTATTCGAATGCAGCATTCGTTAACTTAGTAGACATGTCTTTGATGAGCAATACTTTGAACCACTGACAGGGTCGTTAACGATCCAATGCGCAAAAATGACAAAATTAAAGACAGAGTATTGTCCCTGCTAACCTGAAGAGTGTAGGTTTCAGCTCGAGAGTTCCCAGTGAAAACATTTTTTTTTGTTTCAGTTAAAAAAATTTGAGGTACAGAAAATCAGATCATTTCGTCTTTTTCTATTTAGTTCTTTGAGTCGCTTTTTTGCTTTTCTTTACTTTAGTATGCATGACATGAAACTTTAAATTCATGTTCTAAAACAATATTTACGTGTGCATTGTGCTTCAATATGAAAATATGGGATAAACGTCAATGATACAGCCACCTAGTGACAGAAACAACCAAAAGACATGCATGTGCTCGGTTTGACGGTAAACCAGATATATGCGAGATAGCCTCACGGGAGAAAGGAAGAAAGAACCTACACAATTTGCCTTACAATTGTTTTTCCCTTTTTTTTTTTTTTTTTAAATAAATAATTAAAAAAACCTTTCTAATGTAGAGTTCCTAAGATAAAAATATTCCCTGTGGAAGAACCCGCCCCCCCTTTTTTTCGTCCTCTCCGATTTCAACTCTCAAATTAAGCTTTCCAATCTAATTAAAATTAAAACCTTGCTTTCTAACCGATCTATCCTTGTACTGGACCGGCAACTTTCTTCATTTAATAAGAAAATATACAGTTGCGTTATAAAACATGCATGTTGTCTGCTTGGAGTCCCCGCCCGAAAAGAAAGAAATAGCCTAACTCCAAGATACAATATTCCTGCATCACGTGATTTTTGCCACGTGGAGCTTACATTAGAATGAATACCGAATATAGAAAGTGAAACTACAATTCAAAACATAAAGTCCAAAGGCACATGGATGAAAAATATTTTTTTTTGGCAAAGGGTGCCGGGGTAATCTTCTCTGTGTTCATAATATACATGAAATATTTGCCACTGCCCCTTGTCTGCTCTATAAATTCTTACCCTGAGTTTTCTATCTGTGACGACACAGCCTTTTATCGATAAAATAATATGTTTGAAAGAACTATGCACTCGGCTACCTTGTTTTCTTCAAATCGTTTTTAAAACGTCTTGGTTTCTTCAATTTGAATAATAGAAAACAAAACTATATATCAAACGAAACTGGATAAAGTGAGAAACAAGTTTCTTTTGTTAGTAAAAATTACTACTTCACTGCTTATTTCAGAGTTCGAACCCTACACGTGGTAGCTTCGTTCGACTCCAATCTTAATTGACTAGGATTGACAGTTTCCCTGCCGAAGGTCAGTGGTTCTCTCCGGGCATCTCAGCTTTCTACACTAAAAAAAGCTGGGCGCCATGAAATAGCAAATAATGATAAAAGTGGCATTAAAGACCAACAATGAATACACCAATCATTGTACATCAGATCATAGTTTTGTTCAAACACGAATCTATTTATTTGAAATTGAATTTGACAATAGCAATTTTTCCCGCATCGTATAACTATGAATCCGGATAACACTGTAATATGTGCCGCTGGACATGAAAAAGCTTAACCTTTATTAATTTTAAATAATAGAAAGATTACTAGATGAATTTTAAAGCAGAACTATTTCAAATTAATGTCAGATGTTTAAGGGGAAACCAATAATTAATAAGAAGATATTTAAGATTTTTAAGATTTCCAAGGATAAGGGAACATAAAAGGGTACTGTCATTAAAGGTTGGTGTGTCCATCATATTACATACAGTATGTGGCAACCTTTTGTTTAAGTTTTATAACAAATTAAACTTTTCAAAGTTATTCAAGTTCCATTACTAACTTAAAGTCGACACCTTATAATGTAGAATATCTATTTTAAATAGAAAAGGGTGTTTTCTATGTCAAAAGATTGCAAAATTTTTGAGAATGAATATAGTTGTCCCTATTCGAATGCAGCATTCGTTAACTTAGTAGACATGTCTTTGATGAGCAATACTTTGAACCACTGACAGGGTCGTTAACGATCCAATGCGCAAAAATGACAAAATTAAAGACAGAGTATTGTCCCTGCTAACCTGAAGAGTGTAGGTTTCAGCTCGAGAGTTCCCAGTGAAGACATTTTTTTTTGTTTCAGTTAAAAAAATTTGAGGTACAGAAAATCAGATCATTTCGTCTTTTTCTATTTAGTTCTTTGAGTCGCTTTTTTGCTTTTCTTTACTTTAGTATGCATGACATGAAACTTTAAATTCATGTTCTAAAACAATATTTACGTGTGCATTGTGCTTCAATATGAAAATATGGGATAAACGTCAATGATACAGCCACCTAGTGACAGAAACAACCAAAAGACATGCATGTGCTCGGTTTGACGGTAAACCAGATATATGCGAGATAGCCTCACGGGAGAAAGGAAGAAAGAACCTACACAATTTGCCTTACAATTGTTTTTCCCTTTTTTTTTTTTTTTTTAAATAAATAATTAAAAAAACCTTTCTAATGTAGAGTTCCTAAGATAAAAATATTCCCTGTGGAAGAACCCGCCACCCCCTTTTTTTCGTCCTCTCCGATTTCAACTCTCAAATTAAGCTTTCCAATCTAATTAAAATTAAAACCTTGCTTTCTAACCGATCTATCCTTGTACTGGACCGGCAACTTTCTTCATTTAATAAGAAAATATACAGTTGCGTTATAAAACATGCATGTTGTCTGCTTGGAGTCCCCGCCCGAAAAGAAAGAAATAGCCTAACTCCAAGATACAATATTCCTGCATCACGTGATTTTTGCCACGTGGAGCTTACATTAGAATGAATACCGAATATAGAAAGTGAAACTACAATTCAAAACATAAAGTCCAAAGGCACATGGATGAAAAATATTTTTTTTTGGCAAAGGGTGCCGGGGTAATCTTCTCTGTGTTCATAATATACATGAAATATTTGCCACTGCCCCTTGTCTGCTCTATAAATTCTTACCCTGAGTTTTCTATCTGTGACGACACAGCCTTTTATCGATAAAATAATATGTTTGAAAGAACTATGCACTCGGCTACCTTGTTTTCTTCAAATCGTTTTTAAAACGTCTTGGTTTCTTCAATTTGAATAATAGAAAACAAAACTATATATCAAACGAAACTGGATAAAGTGAGAAACAAGTTTCTTTTGTTAGTAAAAATTACTACTTCACTGCTTATTTCAGAGTTCGAACCCTACACGTGGTAGCTTCGTTCGACTCCAATCTTAATTGACTAGGATTGACAGTTTCCCTGCCGAAGGTCAGTGGTTCTCTCCGGGCATCTCAGCTTTCTACACTAAAAAAAGCTGGGCGCCATGAAATAGCAAATAATGATAAAAGTGGCATTAAAGACCAACAATGAATACACCAATCATTGTACATCAGATCATAGTTTTGTTCAAACACGAATCTATTTATTTGAAATTGAATTTGACAATAGCAATTTTTCCCGCATCGTATAACTATGAATCCGGATAACACTGTAATATGTGCCGCTGGACATGAAAAAGCTTAACCTTTATTAATTTTAAATAATAGAAAGATTACTAGATGAATTTTAAAGCAGAACTATTTCAAATTAATGTCAGATGTTTAAGGGGAAACCAATAATTAATAAGAAGATATTTAAGATTTTTAAGATTTCCAAGGATAAGGGAACATAAAAGGGTACTGTCATTAAAGGTTGGTGTGTCCATCATATTACATACAGTATGTGGCAACCTTTTGTTTAAGTTTTATAACAAATTAAACTTTTCAAAGTTATTCAAGTTCCATTACTAACTTAAAGTCGACACCTTATAATGTAGAATATCTATTTTAAATAGAAAAGGGTGTTTTCTATGTCAAAAGATTGCAAAATTTTTGAGAATGAATATAGCTGTCCCTATTCGAATGCAGCATTCGTTAACTTAGTAGACATGTCTTTGATGAGCAATACTTTGAACCACTGACAGGGTCGTTAACGATCCAATGCGCAAAAATGACAAAATTAAAGACAGAGTATTGTCCCTGCTAACCTGAAGAGTGTAGGTTTCAGCTCGAGAGTTCCCAGTGAAGACATTTTTTTTTTGTTTCAGTTAAAAAAATTTGAGGTACAGAAAATCAGATCATTTCGTCTTTTTCTATTTAGTTCTTTGAGTCGCTTTTTTGCTTTTCTTTACTTTAGTATGCATGACATGAAACTTTAAATTCATGTTCTAAAACAATATTTACGTGTGCATTGTGCTTCAATATGAAAATATGGGATAAACGTCAATGATACAGCCACCTAGTGACAGAAACAACCAAAAGACATGCATGTGCTCGGTTTGACGGTAAACCAGATATATGCGAGATAGCCTCACGGGAGAAAGGAAGAAAGAACCTACACAATTTGCCTTACAATTGTTTTTCCCTTTTTTTTTTTTTTTTTAAATAAATAATTAAAAAAACCTTTCTAATGTAGAGTTCCTAAGATAAAAATATTCCCTGTGGAAGAACCCGCCCCCCCTTTTTTTCGTCCTCTCCGATTTCAACTCTCAAATTAAGCTTTCCAATCTAATTAAAATTAAAACCTTGCTTTCTAACCGATCTATCCTTGTACTGGACCGGCAACTTTCTTCATTTAATAAGAAAATATACAGTTGCGTTATAAAACATGCATGTTGTCTGCTTGGAGTCCCCGCCCGAAAAGAAAGAAATAGCCTAACTCCAAGATACAATATTCCTGCATCACGTGATTTTTGCCACGTGGAGCTTACATTAGAATGAATACCGAATATAGAAAGTGAAACTACAATTCAAAACATAAAGTCCAAAGGCACATGGATGAAAAATATTTTTTTTTGGCAAAGGTTGCCGGGGTAATCTTCTCTGTGTTCATAATATACATGAAATATTTGCCACTGCCCCTTGTCTGCTCTATAAATTCTTACCCTGAGTTTTCTATCTGTGACGACACAGCCTTTTATCGATAAAATAATATGTTTGAAAGAACTATGCACTCGGCTACCTTGTTTTCTTCAAATCGTTTTTAAAACGTCTTGGTTTCTTCAATTTGAATAATAGAAAACAAAACTATATATCAAACGAAACTGGATAAAGTGAGAAACAAGTTTCTTTTGTTAGTAAAAATTACTACTTCACTGCTTATTTCAGAGTTCGAACCCTACACGTGGTAGCTTCGTTCGACTCCAATCTTAATTGACTAGGATTGACAGTTTCCCTGCCGAAGGTCAGTGGTTCTCTCCGGGCATCTCAGCTTTCTACACTAAAAAAAGCTGGGCGCCATGAAATAGCAAATAATGATAAAAGTGGCATTAAAGACCAACAATGAATACACCAATCATTGCACATCAGATCATAGTTTTGTTCAAACACGAATCTATTTATTTGAAATTGAATTTGACAATAGCAATTTTTCCCGCATCGTATAACTATGAATCCGGATAACACTGTAATATGTGCCGCTGGACATGAAAAAGCTTAACCTTTATTAATTTTAAATAATAGAAAGATTACTAGATGAATTTTAAAGCAGAACTATTTCAAATTAATGTCAGATGTTTAAGGGGAAACCAATAATTAATAAGAAGATATTTAAGATTTTTAAGATTTCCAAGGATAAGGGAACATAAAAGGGTACTGTCATTAAAGGTTGGTGTGTCCATCATATTACATACAGTATGTGGCAACCTTTTGTTTAAGTTTTATAACAAATTAAACTTTTCAAAGTTATTCAAGTTCCATTACTAACTTAAAGTCGACACCTTATAATGTAGAATATCTATTTTAAATAGAAAAGGGTGTTTTCTATGTCAAAAGATTGCAAAATTTTTGAGAATGAATATAGCTGTCCCTATTCGAATGCAGCATTCGTTAACTTAGTAGACATGTCTTTGATGAGCAATACTTTGAACCACTGACAGGGTCGTTAACGATCCAATGCGCAAAAATGACAAAATTAAAGACAGAGTATTGTCCCTGCTAACCTGAAGAGTGTAGGTTTCAGCTCGAGAGTTCCCAGTGAAGACATTTTTTTTTGTTTCAGTTAAAAAAATTTGAGGTACAGAAAATCAGATCATTTCGTCTTTTTCTATTTAGTTCTTTGAGTCGCTTTTTTGCTTTTCTTTACTTTAGTATGCATGACATGAAACTTTAAATTCATGTTCTAAAACAATATTTACGTGTGCATTGTGCTTCAATATGAAAATATGGGATAAACGTCAATGATACAGCCACCTAGTGACAGAAACAACCAAAAGACATGCATGTGCTCGGTTTGACGGTAAACCAGATATATGCGAGATAGCCTCACGGGAGAAAGGAAGAAAGAACCTACACAATTTGCCTTACAATTGTTTTTCCCTTTTTTTTTTTTTTTTTAAATAAATAATTAAAAAAACCTTTCTAATGTAGAGTTCCTAAGATAAAAATATTCCCTGTGGAAGAACCCGCCCCCCCCCTTTTTTTCGTCCTCTCCGATTTCAACTCTCAAATTAAGCTTTCCAATCTAATTAAAATTAAAACCTTGCTTTCTAACCGATCTATCCTTGTACTGGACCAGCAACTTTCTTCATTTAATAAGAAAATATACAGTTGCGTTATAAAACATGCATGTTGTCTGCTTGGAGTCCCCGCCCGAAAAGAAAGAAATAGCCTAACTCCAAGATACAATATTCCTGCATCACGTGATTTTTGCCACGTGGAGCTTACATTAGAATGAATACCGAATATAGAAAGTGAAACTACAATTCAAAACATAAAGTCCAAAGGCACATGGATGAAAAATATTTTTTTTTGGCAAAGGGTGCCGGGGTAATCTTCTCTGTGTTCATAATATACATGAAATATTTGCCACTGCCCCTTGTCTGCTCTATAAATTCTTACCCTGAGTTTTCTATCTGTGACGACACAGCCTTTTATCGATAAAATAATATGTTTGAAAGAACTATGCACTCGGCTACCTTGTTTTCTTCAAATCGTTTTTAAAACGTCTTGGTTTCTTCAATTTGAATAATAGAAAACAAAACTATATATCAAACGAAACTGGATAAAGTGAGAAACAAGTTTCTTTTGTTAGTAAAAATTACTACTTCACTGCTTATTTCAGAGTTCGAACCCTACACGTGGTAGCTTCGTTCGACTCCAATCTTAATTGACTAGGATTGACAGTTTCCCTGCCGAAGGTCAGTGGTTCTCTCCGGGCATCTCAGCTTTCTACACTAAAAAAAGCTGGGCGCCATGAAATAGCAAATAATGATAAAAGTGGCATTAAAGACCAACAATGAATACACCAATCATTGTACATCAGATCATAGTTTTGTTCAAACACGAATCTATTTATTTGAAATTGAATTTGACAATAGCAATTTTTCCCGCATCGTATAACTATGAATCCGGATAACACTGTAATATGTGCCGCTGGACATGAAAAAGCTTAACCTTTATTAATTTTAAATAATAGAAAGATTACTAGATGAATTTTTAAAGCAGAACTATTTCAAATTAATGTCAGATGTTTAAGGGGAAACCAATAATTAATAAGAAGATATTTAAGATTTTTAAGATTTCCAAGGATAAGGGAACATAAAAGGGTACTGTCATTAAAGGTTGGTGTGTCCATCATATTACATACAGTATGTGGCAACCTTTTGTTTAAGTTTTATAACAAATTAAACTTTTCAAAGTTATTCAAGTTCCATTACTAACTTAAAGTCGACACCTTATAATGTAGAATATCTATTTTAAATAGAAAAGGGTGTTTTCTATGTCAAAAGATTGCAAAATTTTTGAGAATGAATATAGCTGTCCCTATTCGAATGCAGCATTCGTTAACTTAGTAGACATGTCTTTGATGAGCAATACTTTGAACCACTGACAGGGTCGTTAACGATCCAATGCGCAAAAATGACAAAATTAAAGACAGAGTATTGTCCCTGCTAACCTGAAGAGTGTAGGTTTCAGCTCGAGAGTTCCCAGTGAAGACATTTTTTTTTGTTTCAGTTAAAAAAATTTGAGGTACAGAAAATCAGATCATTTCGTCTTTTTCTATTTAGTTCTTTGAGTCGCTTTTTTGCTTTTCTTTACTTTAGTATGCATGACATGAAACTTTAAATTCATGTTCTAAAACAATATTTACGTGTGCATTGTGCTTCAATATGAAAATATGGGATAAACGTCAATGATACAGCCACCTAGTGACAGAAACAACCAAAAGACATGCATGTGCTCGGTTTGACGGTAAACCAGATATATGCGAGATAGCCTCACGGGAGAAAGGAAGAAAGAACCTACACAATTTGCCTTACAATTGTTTTTCCTTTTTTTTTTTTTTTTTTAAATAAATAATTAAAAAAACCTTTCTAATGTAGAGTTCCTAAGATAAAAATATTCCCTGTGGAAGAACCCGCCCCCCCTTTTTTTCGTCCTCTCCGATTTCAACTCTCAAATTAAGCTTTCCAATCTAATTAAAATTAAAACCTTGCTTTCTAACCGATCTATCCTTGTACTGGACCGGCAACTTTCTTCATTTAATAAGAAAATATACAGTTGCGTTATAAAACATGCATGTTGTCTGCTTGGAGTCCCCGCCCGAAAAGAAAGAAATAGCCTAACTCCAAGATACAATATTCCTGCATCACGTGATTTTTGCCACGTGGAGCTTACATTAGAATGAATACCGAATATAGAAAGTGAAACTACAATTCAAAACATAAAGTCCAAAGGCACATGGATGAAAAATATTTTTTTTTGGCAAAGGGTGCCGGGGTAATCTTCTCTGTGTTCATAATATACATGAAATATTTGCCACTGCCCCTTGTCTGCTCTATAAATTCTTACCCTGAGTTTTCTATCTGTGACGACACAGCCTTTTATCGATAAAATAATATGTTTGAAAGAACTATGCACTCGGCTACCTTGTTTTCTTCAAATCGTTTTTAAAACGTCTTGGTTTCTTCAATTTGAATAATAGAAAACAAAACTATATATCAAACGAAACTGGATAAAGTGAGAAACAAGTTTCTTTTGTTAGTAAAAATTACTACTTCACTGCTTATTTCAGAGTTCGAACCCTACACGTGGTAGCTTCGTTCGACTCCAATCTTAATTGACTAGGATTGACAGTTTCCCTGCCGAAGGTCAGTGGTTCTCTCCGGGCATCTCAGCTTTCTACACTAAAAAAAGCTGGGCGCCATGAAATAGCAAATAATGATAAAAAAGGCATTAAAGACCAACAATGAATACACCAATCATTGTACATCAGATCATAGTTTTGTTCAAACACGAATCTATTTATTTGAAATTGAATTTGACAATAGCAATTTTTCCCGCATCGTATAACTATGAATCCGGATAACACTGTAATATGTGCCGCTGGACATGAAAAAGCTTAACCTTTATTAATTTTAAATAATAGAAAGATTACTAGATGAATTTTTAAAGCAGAACTATTTCAAATTAATGTCAGATGTTTAAGGGGAAACCAATAATTAATAAGAAGATATTTAAGATTTTTAAGATTTCCAAGGATAAGGGAACATAAAAGGGTACTGTCATTAAAGGTTGGTGTGTCCATCATATTACATACAGTATGTGGCAACCTTTTGTTTAAGTTTTATAACAAATTAAACTTTTCAAAGTTATTCAAGTTCCATTACTAACTTAAAGTCGACACCTTATAATGTAGAATATCTATTTTAAATAGAAAAGGGTGTTTTCTATGTCAAAAGATTGCAAAATTTTTGAGAATGAATATAGCTGTCCCTATTCGAATGCAGCATTCGTTAACTTAGTAGACATGTCTTTGATGAGCAATACTTTGAACCACTGACAGGGTCGTTAACGATCCAATGCGCAAAAATGACAAAATTAAAGACAGAGTATTGTCCCTGCTAACCTGAAGAGTGTAGGTTTCAGCTCGAGAGTTCCCAGTGAAGACATTTTTTTTTGTTTCAGTTAAAAAAATTTGAGGTACAGAAAATCAGATCATTTCGTCTTTTTCTATTTAGTTCTTTGAGTCGCTTTTTTGCTTTTCTTTACTTTAGTATGCATGACATGAAACTTTAAATTCATGTTCTAAAACAATATTTACGTGTGCATTGTGCTTCAATATGAAAATATGGGATAAACGTCAATGATACAGCCACCTAGTGACAGAAACAACCAAAAGACATGCATGTGCTCGGTTTGACGGTAAACCAGATATATGCGAGATAGCCTCACGGGAGAAAGGAAGAAAGAACCTACACAATTTGCCTTACAATTGTTTTTCCCTTTTTTTTTTTTTTTTAAATAAATAATTAAAAAAACCTTTCTAATGTAGAGTTCCTAAGATAAAAATATTCCCTGTGGAAGAACCCGCCCCCCCTTTTTTTCGTCCTCTCCGATTTCAACTCTCAAATTAAGCTTTCCAATCTAATTAAAATTAAAACCTTGCTTTCTAACCGATCTATCCTTGTACTGGACCGGCAACTTTCTTCATTTAATAAGAAAATATACAGTTGCGTTATAAAACATGCATGTTGTCTGCTTGGAGTCCCCGCCCGAAAAGAAAGAAATAGCCTAACTCCAAGATACAATATTCCTGCATCACGTGATTTTTGCCACGTGGAGCTTACATTAGAATGAATACCGAATATAGAAAGTGAAACTACAATTCAAAACATAAAGTCCAAAGGCACATGGATGAAAAATATTTTTTTTTGGCAAAGGGTGCCGGGGTAATCTTCTCTGTGTTCATAATATACATGAAATATTTGCCACTGCCCCTTGTCTGCTCTATAAATTCTTACCCTGAGTTTTCTATCTGTGACGACACAGCCTTTTATCGATAAAATAATATGTTTGAAAGAACTATGCACTCGGCTACCTTGTTTTCTTCAAATCGTTTTTAAAACGTCTTGGTTTCTTCAATTTGAATAATAGAAAACAAAACTATATATCAAACGAAACTGGATAAAGTGAGAAACAAGTTTCTTTTGTTAGTAAAAATTACTACTTCACTGCTTATTTCAGAGTTCGAACCCTACACGTGGTAGCTTCGTTCGACTCCAATCTTAATTGACTAGGATTGACAGTTTCCCTGCCGAAGGTCAGTGGTTCTCTCCGGGCATCTCAGCTTTCTACACTAAAAAAAGCTGGGCGCCATGAAATAGCAAATAATGATAAAAGTGGCATTAAAGACCAACAATGAATACACCAATCATTGTACATCAGATCATAGTTTTGTTCAAACACGAATCTATTTATTTGAAATTGAATTTGACAATAGCAATTTTTCCCGCATCGTATAACTATGAATCCGGATAACACTGTAATATGTGCCGCTGGACATGAAAAAGCTTAACCTTTATTAATTTTAAATAATAGAAAGATTACTAGATGAATTTTAAAGCAGAACTATTTCAAATTAATGTCAGATGTTTAAGGGGAAACCAATAATTAATAAGAAGATATTTAAGATTTTTAAGATTTCCAAGGATAAGGGAACATAAAAGGGTACTGTCATTAAAGGTTGGTGTGTCCATCATATTACATACAGTATGTGGCAACCTTTTGTTTAAGTTTTATAACAAATTAAACTTTTCAAAGTTATTCAAGTTCCATTACTAACTTAAAGTCGACACCTTATAATGTAGAATATCTATTTTAAATAGAAAAGGGTGTTTTCTATGTCAAAAGATTGCAAAATTTTTGAGAATGAATATAGCTGTCCCTATTCGAATGCAGCATTCGTTAACTTAGTAGACATGTCTTTGATGAGCAATACTTTGAACCACTGACAGGGTCGTTAACGATCCAATGCGCAAAAATGACAAAATTAAAGACAGAGTATTGTCCCTGCTAACCTGAAGAGTGTAGGTTTCAGCTCGAGAGTTCCCAGTGAAGACATTTTTTTTTGTTTCAGTTAAAAAAATTTGAGGTACAGAAAATCAGATCATTTCGTCTTTTTCTATTTAGTTCTTTGAGTCGCTTTTTTGCTTTTCTTTACTTTAGTATGCATGACATGAAACTTTAAATTCATGTTCTAAAACAATATTTACGTGTGCATTGTGCTTCAATATGAAAATATGGGATAAACGTCAATGATACAGCCACCTAGTGACAGAAACAACCAAAATACATGCATGTGCTCGGTTTGACGGTAAACCAGATATATGCGAGATAGCCTCACGGGAGAAAGGAAGAAAGAACCTACATAATTTGCCTTACAATTGTTTTTCCCTTTTTTTTTTTTTTTTTAAATAAATAATTAAAAAAACCTTTCTAATGTAGAGTTCCTAAGATAAAAATATTCCCTGTGGAAGAACCCGCCCCCCCTTTTTTTCGTCCTCTCCGATTTCAACTCTCAAATTAAGCTTTCCAATCTAATTAAAATTAAAACCTTGCTTTCTAACCGATCTATCCTTGTACTGGACCGGCAACTTTCTTCATTTAATAAGAAAATATACAGTTGCGTTATAAAACATGCATGTTGTCTGCTTGGAGTCCCCGCCCGAAAAGAAAGAAATAGCCTAACTCCAAGATACAATATTCCTGCATCACGTGATTTTTGCCACGTGGAGCTTACATTAGAATGAATACCGAATATAGAAAGTGAAACTACAATTCAAAACATAAAGTCCAAAGGCACATGGATGAAAAATATTTTTTTTTGGCAAAGGGTGCCGGGGTAATCTTCTCTGTGTTCATAATATACATGAAATATTTGCCACTGCCCCTTGTCTGCTCTATAAATTCTTACCCTGAGTTTTCTATCTGTGACGACACAGCCTTTTATCGATAAAATAATATGTTTGAAAGAACTATGCACTCGGCTACCTTGTTTTCTTCAAATCGTTTTTAAAACGTCTTGGTTTCTTCAATTTGAATAATAGAAAACAAAACTATATATCAAACGAAACTGGATAAAGTGAGAAACAAGTTTCTTTTGTTAGTAAAAATTACTACTTCACTGCTTATTTCAGAGTTCGAACCCTACACGTGGTAGCTTCGTTCGACTCCAATCTTAATTGACTAGGATTGACAGTTTCCCTGCCGAAGGTCAGTGGTTCTCTCCGGGCATCTCAGCTTTCTACACTAAAAAAAGCTGGGCGCCATGAAATAGCAAATAATGATAAAAGTGGCATTAAAGACCAACAATGAATACACCAATCATTGTACATCAGATCATAGTTTTGTTCAAACACGAATCTATTTATTTGAAATTGAATTTGACAATAGCAATTTTTCCCGCATCGTATAACTATGAATCCGGATAACACTGTAATATGTGCCGCTGGACATGAAAAAGCTTTTAACCTTTATTAATTTTAAATAATAGAAAGATTACTAGATGAATTTTAAAGCAGAACTATTTCAAATTAATGTCAGATGTTTAAGGGGAAACCAATAATTAATAAGAAGATATTTAAGATTTTTAAGATTTCCAAGGATAAGGGAACATAAAAGGGTACTGTCATTAAAGGTTGGTGTGTCCATCATATTACATACAGTATGTGGCAACCTTTTGTTTAAGTTTTATAACAAATTAAACTTTTCAAAGTTATTCAAGTTCCATTACTAACTTAAAGTCGACACCTTATAATGTAGAATATCTATTTTAAATAGAAAAGGGTGTTTTCTATGTCAAAAGATTGCAAAATTTTTGAGAATGAATATAGCTGTCCCTATTCGAATGCAGCATTCGTTAACTTAGTAGACATGTCTTTGATGAGCAATACTTTGAACCACTGACAGGGTCGTTAACGATCCAATGCGCAAAAATGACAAAATTAAAGACAGAGTATTGTCCCTGCTAACCTGAAGAGTGTAGGTTTCAGCTCGAGAGTTCCCAGTGAAGACATTTTTTTTTGTTTCAGTTAAAAAATTTTGAGGTACAGAAAATCAGATCATTTCGTCTTTTTCTATTTAGTTCTTTGAGTCGCTTTTTTGCTTTTCTTTACTTTAGTATGCATGACATGAAACTTTAAATTCATGTTCTAAAACAATATTTACGTGTGCATTGTGCTTCAATATGAAAATATGGGATAAACGCCAATGATACAGCCACCTAGTGACAGAAACAACCAAAAGACATGCATGTGCTCGGTTTGACGGTAAACCAGATATATGCGAGATAGCCTCACGGGAGAAAGGAAGAAAGAACCTACACAATTTGCCTTACAATTGTTTTTCCCTTTTTTTTTTTTTTTTTAAATAAATAATTAAAAAAACCTTTCTAATGTAGAGTTCCTAAGATAAAAATATTCCCTGTGGAAGAACCCGCCCCCCCTTTTTTTCGTCCTCTCCGATTTCAACTCTCAAATTAAGCTTTCCAATCTAATTAAAATTAAAACCTTGCTTTCTAACCGATCTATCCTTGTACTGGACCGGCAACTTTCTTCATTTAATAAGAAAATATACAGTTGCGTTATAAAACATGCATGTTGTCTGCTTGGAGTCCCCGCCCGAAAAGAAAGAAATAGCCTAACTCCAAGATACAATATTCCTGCATCACGTGATTTTTGCCACGTGGAGCTTACATTAGAATGAATACCGAATATAGAAAGTGAAACTACAATTCAAAACATAAAGTCCAAAGGCACATGGATGAAAAATATTTTTTTTTGGCAAAGGGTGCCGGGGTAATCTTCTCTGTGTTCATAATATACATGAAATATTTGCCACTGCCCCTTGTCTGCTCTATAAATTCTTACCCTGAGTTTTCTATCTGTGACGACACAGCCTTTTATCGATAAAATAATATGTTTGAAAGAACTATGCACTCGGCTACCTTGTTTTCTTCAAATCGTTTTTAAAACGTCTTGGTTTCTTCAATTTGAATAATAGAAAACAAAACTATATATCAAACGAAACTGGATAAAGTGAGAAACAAGTTTCTTTTGTTAGTAAAAATTACTACTTCACTGCTTATTTCAGAGTTCGAACCCTACACGTGGTAGCTTCGTTCGACTCCAATCTTAATTGACTAGGATTGACAGTTTCCCTGCCGAAGGTCAGTGGTTCTCTCCGGGCATCTCAGCTTTCTACACTAAAAAAAGCTGGGCGCCATGAAATAGCAAATAATGATAAAAGTGGCATTAAAGACCAACAATGAATACACCAATCATTGTACATCAGATCATAGTTTTGTTCAAACACGAATCTATTTATTTGAAATTGAATTTGACAATAGCAATTTTTCCCGCATCGTATAACTATGAATCCGGATAACACTGTAATATGTGCCGCTGGACATGAAAAAGCTTTTAACCTTTATTAATTTTAAATAATAGAAAGATTACTAGATGAATTTTAAAGCAGAACTATTTCAAATTAATGTCAGATGTTTAAGGGGAAACCAATAATTAATAAGAAGATATTTAAGATTTTTAAGATTTCCAAGGATAAGGGAACATAAAAGGGTACTGTCATTAAAGGTTGGTGTGTCCATCATATTACATACAGTATGTGGCAACCTTTTGTTTAAGTTTTATAACAAATTAAACTTTTCAAAGTTATTCAAGTTCCATTACTAACTTAAAGTCGACACCTTATAATGTAGAATATCTATTTTAAATAGAAAAGGGTGTTTTCTATGTCAAAAGATTGCAAAATTTTTGAGAATGAATATAGCTGTCCCTATTCGAATGCAGCATTCGTTAACTTAGTAGACATGTCTTTGATGAGCAATACTTTGAACCACTGACAGGGTCGTTAACGATCCAATGCGCAAAAATGACAAAATTAAAGACAGAGTATTGTCCCTGCTAACCTGAAGAGTGTAGGTTTCAGCTCGAGAGTTCCCAGTGAAGACATTTTTTTTTGTTTCAGTTAAAAAATTTTGAGGTACAGAAAATCAGATCATTTCGTCTTTTTCTATTTAGTTCTTTGAGTCGCTTTTTTGCTTTTCTTTACTTTAGTATGCATGACATGAAACTTTAAATTCATGTTCTAAAACAATATTTACGTGTGCATTGTGCTTCAATATGAAAATATGGGATAAACGCCAATGATACAGCCACCTAGTGACAGAAACAACCAAAAGACATGCATGTGCTCGGTTTGACGGTAAACCAGATATATGCGAGATAGCCTCACGGGAGAAAGGAAGAAAGAACCTACACAATTTGCCTTACAATTGTTTTTCCCTTTTTTTTTTTTTTTTTAAATAAATAATTAAAAAAACCTTTCTAATGTAGAGTTCCTAAGATAAAAATATTCCCTGTGGAAGAACCCGCCCCCCCTTTTTTTCGTCCTCTCCGATTTCAACTCTCAAATTAAGCTTTCCAATCTAATTAAAATTAAAACCTTGCTTTCTAACCGATCTATCCTTGTACTGGACCGGCAACTTTCTTCATTTAATAAGAAAATATACAGTTGCGTTATAAAACATGCATGTTGTCTGCTTGGAGTCCCCGCCCGAAAAGAAAGAAATAGCCTAACTCCAAGATACAATATTCCTGCATCACGTGATTTTTGCCACGTGGAGCTTACATTAGAATGAATACCGAATATAGAAAGTGAAACTACAATTCAAAACATAAAGTCCAAAGGCACATGGATGAAAAATATTTTTTTTTGGCAAAGGGTGCCGGGGTAATCTTCTCTGTGTTCATAATATACATGAAATATTTGCCACTGCCCCTTGTCTGCTCTATAAATTCTTACCCTGAGTTTTCTATCTGTGACGACACAGCCTTTTATCGATAAAATAATATGTTTGAAAGAACTATGCACTCGGCTACCTTGTTTTCTTCAAATCGTTTTTAAAACGTCTTGGTTTCTTCAATTTGAATAATAGAAAACAAAACTATATATCAAACGAAACTGGATAAAGTGAGAAACAAGTTTCTTTTGTTAGTAAAAATTACTACTTCACTGCTTATTTCAGAGTTCGAACCCTACACGTGGTAGCTTCGTTCGACTCCAATCTTAATTGACTAGGATTGACAGTTTCCCTGCCGAAGGTCAGTGGTTCTCTCCGGGCATCTCAGCTTTCTACACTAAAAAAAGCTGGGCGCCATGAAATAGCAAATAATGATAAAAGTGGCATTAAAGACCAACAATGAATACACCAATCATTGTACATCAGATCATAGTTTTGTTCAAACACGAATCTATTTATTTGAAATTGAATTTGACAATAGCAATTTTTCCCGCATCGTATAACTATGAATCCGGATAACACTGTAATATGTGCCGCTGGACATGAAAAAGCTTTTAACCTTTATTAATTTTAAATAATAGAAAGATTACTAGATGAATTTTAAAGCAGAACTATTTCAAATTAATGTCAGATGTTTAAGGGGAAACCAATAATTAATAAGAAGATATTTAAGATTTTTAAGATTTCCAAGGATAAGGGAACATAAAAGGGTACTGTCATTAAAGGTTGGTGTGTCCATCATATTACATACAGTATGTGGCAACCTTTTGTTTAAGTTTTATAACAAATTAAACTTTTCAAAGTTATTCAAGTTCCATTACTAACTTAAAGTCGACACCTTATAATGTAGAATATCTATTTTAAATAGAAAAGGGTGTTTTCTATGTCAAAAGATTGCAAAATTTTTGAGAATGAATATAGCTGTCCCTATTCGAATGCAGCATTCGTTAACTTAGTAGACATGTCTTTGATGAGCAATACTTTGAACCACTGACAGGGTCGTTAACGATCCAATGCGCAAAAATGACAAAATTAAAGACAGAGTATTGTCCCTGCTAACCTGAAGAGTGTAGGTTTCAGCTCGAGAGTTCCCAGTGAAGACATTTTTTTTTGTTTCAGTTAAAAAAATTTGAGGTACAGAAAATCAGATCATTTCGTCTTTTTCTATTTAGTTCTTTGAGTCGCTTTTTTGCTTTTCTTTACTTTAGTATGCATGACATGAAACTTTAAATTCATGTTCTAAAACAATATTTACGTGTGCATTGTGCTTCAATATGAAAATATGGGATAAACGCCAATGATACAGCCACCTAGTGACAGAAACAACCAAAAGACATGCATGTGCTCGGTTTGACGGTAAACCAGATATATGCGAGATAGCCTCACGGGAGAAAGGAAGAAAGAACCTACACAATTTGCCTTACAATTGTTTTTCCCTTTTTTTTTTTTTTTTTAAATAAATAATTAAAAAAACCTTTCTAATGTAGAGTTCCTAAGATAAAAATATTCCCTGTGGAAGAACCCGCCCCCCCTTTTTTTCGTCCTCTCCGATTTCAACTCTCAAATTAAGCTTTCCAATCTAATTAAAATTAAAACCTTGCTTTCTAACCGATCTATCCTTGTACTGGACCGGCAACTTTCTTCATTTAATAAGAAAATATACAGTTGCGTTATAAAACATGCATGTTGTCTGCTTGGAGTCCCCGCCCGAAAAGAAAGAAATAGCCTAACTCCAAGATACAATATTCCTGCATCACGTGATTTTTGCCACGTGGAGCTTACATTAGAATGAATACCGAATATAGAAAGTGAAACTACAATTCAAAACATAAAGTCCAAAGGCACATGGATGAAAAATATTTTTTTTTGGCAAAGGGTGCCGGGGTAATCTTCTCTGTGTTCATAATATACATGAAATATTTGCCACTGCCCCTTGTCTGCTCTATAAATTCTTACCCTGAGTTTTCTATCTGTGACGACACAGCCTTTTATCGATAAAATAATATGTTTGAAAGAACTATGCACTCGGCTACCTTGTTTTCTTCAAATCGTTTTTAAAACGTCTTGGTTTCTTCAATTTGAATAATAGAAAACAAAACTATATATCAAACGAAACTGGATAAAGTGAGAAACAAGTTTCTTTTGTTAGTAAAAATTACTACTTCACTGCTTATTTCAGAGTTCGAACCCTACACGTGGTAGCTTCGTTCGACTCCAATCTTAATTGACTAGGATTGACAGTTTCCCTGCCGAAGGTCAGTGGTTCTCTCCGGGCATCTCAGCTTTCTACACTAAAAAAAGCTGGGCGCCATGAAATAGCAAATAATGATAAAAGTGGCATTAAAGACCAACAATGAATACACCAATCATTGTACATCAGATCATAGTTTTGTTCAAACACGAATCTATTTATTTGAAATTGAATTTGACAATAGCAATTTTTCCCGCATCGTATAACTATGAATCCGGATAACACTGTAATATGTGCCGCTGGACATGAAAAAGCTTAACCTTTATTAATTTTAAATAATAGAAAGATTACTAGATGAATTTTAAAGCAGAACTATTTCAAATTAATGTCAGATGTTTAAGGGGAAACCAATAATTAATAAGAAGATATTTAAGATTTTTAAGATTTCCAAGGATAAGGGAACATAAAAGGGTACTGTCATTAAAGGTTGGTGTGTCCATCATATTACATACAGTATGTGGCAACCTTTTGTTTAAGTTTTATAACAAATTAAACTTTTCAAAGTTATTCAAGTTCCATTACTAACTTAAAGTCGACACCTTATAATGTAGAATATCTATTTTAAATAGAAAAGGGTGTTTTCTATGTCAAAAGATTGCAAAATTTTTGAGAATGAATATAGCTGTCCCTATTCGAATGCAGCATTCGTTAACTTAGTAGACATGTCTTTGATGAGCAATACTTTGAACCACTGACAGGGTCGTTAACGATCCAATGCGCAAAAATGACAAAATTAAAGACAGAGTATTGTCCCTGCTAACCTGAAGAGTGTAGGTTTCAGCTCGAGAGTTCCCAGTGAAGACATTTTTTTTTGTTTCAGTTAAAAAAATTTGAGGTACAGAAAATCAGATCATTTCGTCTTTTTCTATTTAGTTCTTTGAGTCGCTTTTTTGCTTTTCTTTACTTTAGTATGCATGACATGAAACTTTAAATTCATGTTCTAAAACAATATTTACGTGTGCATTGTGCTTCAATATGAAAATATGGGATAAACGCCAATGATACAGCCACCTAGTGACAGAAACAACCAAAAGACATGCATGTGCTCGGTTTGACGGTAAACCAGATATATGCGAGATAGCCTCACGGGAGAAAGGAAGAAAGAACCTACACAATTTGCCTTACAATTGTTTTTCCCTTTTTTTTTTTTTTTTTAAATAAATAATTAAAAAAACCTTTCTAATGTAGAGTTCCTAAGATAAAAATATTCCCTGTGGAAGAACCCGCCCCCCCTTTTTTTCGTCCTCTCCGATTTCAACTCTCAAATTAAGCTTTCCAATCTAATTAAAATTAAAACCTTGCTTTCTAACCGATCTATCCTTGTACTGGACCGGCAACTTTCTTCATTTAATAAGAAAATATACAGTTGCGTTATAAAACATGCATGTTGTCTGCTTGGAGTCCCCGCCCGAAAAGAAAGAAATAGCCTAACTCCAAGATACAATATTCCTGCATCACGTGATTTTTGCCACGTGGAGCTTACATTAGAATGAATACCGAATATAGAAAGTGAAACTACAATTCAAAACATAAAGTCCAAAGGCACATGGATGAAAAATATTTTTTTTTGGCAAAGGGTGCCGGGGTAATCTTCTCTGTGTTCATAATATACATGAAATATTTGCCACTGCCCCTTGTCTGCTCTATAAATTCTTACCCTGAGTTTTCTATCTGTGACGACACAGCCTTTTATCGATAAAATAATATGTTTGAAAGAACTATGCACTCGGCTACCTTGTTTTCTTCAAATCGTTTTTAAAACGTCTTGGTTTCTTCAATTTGAATAATAGAAAACAAAACTATATATCAAACGAAACTGGATAAAGTGAGAAACAAGTTTCTTTTGTTAGTAAAAATTACTACTTCACTGCTTATTTCAGAGTTCGAACCCTACACGTGGTAGCTTCGTTCGACTCCAATCTTAATTGACTAGGATTGACAGTTTCCCTGCCGAAGGTCAGTGGTTCTCTCCGGGCATCTCAGCTTTCTACACTAAAAAAAGCTGGGCGCCATGAAATAGCAAATAATGATAAAAGTGGCATTAAAGACCAACAATGAATACACCAATCATTGTACATCAGATCATAGTTTTGTTCAAACACGAATCTATTTATTTGAAATTGAATTTGACAATAGCAATTTTTCCCGCATCGTATAACTATGAATCCGGATAACACTGTAATATGTGCCGCTGGACATGAAAAAGCTTAACCTTTATTAATTTTAAATAATAGAAAGATTACTAGATGAATTTTAAAGCAGAACTATTTCAAATTAATGTCAGATGTTTAAGGGGAAACCAATAATTAATAAGAAGATATTTAAGATTTTTAAGATTTCCAAGGATAAGGGAACATAAAAGGGTACTGTCATTAAAGGTTGGTGTGTCCATCATATTACATACAGTATGTGGCAACCTTTTGTTTAAGTTTTATAACAAATTAAACTTTTCAAAGTTATTCAAGTTCCATTACTAACTTAAAGTCGACACCTTATAATGTAGAATATCTATTTTAAATAGAAAAGGGTGTTTTCTATGTCAAAAGATTGCAAAATTTTTGAGAATGAATATAGCTGTCCCTATTCGAATGCAGCATTCGTTAACTTAGTAGACATGTCTTTGATGAGCAATACTTTGAACCACTGACAGGGTCGTTAACGATCCAATGCGCAAAAATGACAAAATTAAAGACAGAGTATTGTCCCTGCTAACCTGAAGAGTGTAGGTTTCAGCTCGAGAGTTCCCAGTGAAGACATTTTTTTTTGTTTCAGTTAAAAAAATTTGAGGTACAGAAAATCAGATCATTTCGTCTTTTTCTATTTAGTTCTTTGAGTCGCTTTTTTGCTTTTCTTTACTTTAGTATGCATGACATGAAACTTTAAATTCATGTTCTAAAACAATATTTACGTGTGCATTGTGCTTCAATATGAAAATATGGGATAAACGCCAATGATACAGCCACCTAGTGACAGAAACAACCAAAAGACATGCATGTGCTCGGTTTGACGGTAAACCAGATATATGCGAGATAGCCTCACGGGAGAAAGGAAGAAAGAACCTACACAATTTGCCTTACAATTGTTTTTCCCTTTTTTTTTTTTTTTTTAAATAAATAATTAAAAAAACCTTTCTAATGTAGAGTTCCTAAGATAAAAATATTCCCTGTGGAAGAACCCGCCCCCCCTTTTTTTCGTCCTCTCCGATTTCAACTCTCAAATTAAGCTTTCCAATCTAATTAAAATTAAAACCTTGCTTTCTAACCGATCTATCCTTGTACTGGACCGGCAACTTTCTTCATTTAATAAGAAAATATACAGTTGCGTTATAAAACATGCATGTTGTCTGCTTGGAGTCCCCGCCCGAAAAGAAAGAAATAGCCTAACTCCAAGATACAATATTCCTGCATCACGTGATTTTTGCCACGTGGAGCTTACATTAGAATGAATACCGAATATAGAAAGTGAAACTACAATTCAAAACATAAAGTCCAAAGGCACATGGATGAAAAATATTTTTTTTTGGCAAAGGGTGCCGGGGTAATCTTCTCTGTGTTCATAATATACATGAAATATTTGCCACTGCCCCTTGTCTGCTCTATAAATTCTTACCCTGAGTTTTCTATCTGTGACGACACAGCCTTTTATCGATAAAATAATATGTTTGAAAGAACTATGCACTCGGCTACCTTGTTTTCTTCAAATCGTTTTTAAAACGTCTTGGTTTCTTCAATTTGAATAATAGAAAACAAAACTATATATCAAACGAAACTGGATAAAGTGAGAAACTAGTTTCATTGTTAGTAAAAATTACTACTTCACTGCTTATTTCAGAGTTCGAACCCTACACGTGGTAGCTTCGTTCGACTCCAATCTTAATTGACTAGGATTGACAGTTTCCCTGCCGAAGGTCAGTGGTTCTCTCCGGGCATCTCAGCTTTCTACACTAAAAAAAGCTGGGCGCCATGAAATAGCAAATAATGATAAAAGTGGCATTAAAGACCAACAATGAATACACCAATCATTGTACATCAGATCATAGTTTTGTTCAAACACGAATCTATTTATTTGAAATTGAATTTGACAATAGCAATTTTTCCCGCATCGTATAACTATGAATCCGGATAACACTGTAATATGTGCCGCTGGACATGAAAAAGCTTAACCTTTATTAATTTTAAATAATAGAAAGATTACTAGATGAATTTTAAAGCAGAACTATTTCAAATTAATGTCAGATGTTTAAGGGGAAACCAATAATTAATAAGAAGATATTTAAGATTTTTAAGATTTCCAAGGATAAGGGAACATAAAAGGGTACTGTCATTAAAGGTTGGTGTGTCCATCATATTACATACAGTATGTGGCAACCTTTTGTTTAAGTTTTATAACAAATTAAACTTTTCAAAGTTATTCAAGTTCCATTACTAACTTAAAGTCGACACCTTATAATGTAGAATATCTATTTTAAATAGAAAAGGGTGTTTTCTATGTCAAAAGATTGCAAAATTTTTGAGAATGAATATAGCTGTCCCTATTCGAATGCAGCATTCGTTAACTTAGTAGACATGTCTTTGATGAGCAATACTTTGAACCACTGACAGGGTCGTTAACGATCCAATGCGCAAAAATGACAAAATTAAAGACAGAGTATTGTCCCTGCTAACCTGAAGAGTGTAGGTTTCAGCTCGAGAGTTCCCAGTGAAGACATTTTTTTTTGTTTCAGTTAAAAAAATTTGAGGTACAGAAAATCAGATCATTTCGTCTTTTTCTATTTAGTTCTTTGAGTCGCTTTTTTGCTTTTCTTTACTTTAGTATGCATGACATGAAACTTTAAATTCATGTTCTAAAACAATATTTACGTGTGCATTGTGCTTCAATATGAAAATATGGGATAAACGTCAATGATACAGCCACCTAGTGACAGAAACAACCAAAAGACATGCATGTGCTCGGTTTGACGGTAAACCAGATATATGCGAGATAGCCTCACGGGAGAAAGGAAGAAAGAACCTACACAATTTGCCTTACAATTGTTTTTCCCTTTTTTTTTTTTTTTTAAATAAATAATTAAAAAAACCTTTCTAATGTAGAGTTCCTAAGATAAAAATATTCCCTGTGGAAGAACCCGCCCCCCCTTTTTTTCGTCCTCTCCGATTTCAACTCTCAAATTAAGCTTTCCAATCTAATTAAAATTAAAACCTTGCTTTCTAACCGATCTATCCTTGTACTGGACCGGCAACTTTCTTCATTTAATAAGAAAATATACAGTTGCGTTATAAAACATGCATGTTGTCTGCTTGGAGTCCCCGCCCGAAAAGAAAGAAATAGCCTAACTCCAAGATACAATATTCCTGCATCACGTGATTTTTGCCACGTGGAGCTTACATTAGAATGAATACCGAATATAGAAAGTGAAACTACAATTCAAAACATAAAGTCCAAAGGCACATGGATGAAAAATATTTTTTTTTGGCAAAGGGTGCCGGGGTAATCTTCTCTGTGTTCATAATATACATGAAATATTTGCCACTGCCCCTTGTCTGCTCTATAAATTCTTACCCTGAGTTTTCTATCTGTGACGACACAGCCTTTTATCGATAAAATAATATGTTTGAAAGAACTATGCACTCGGCTACCTTGTTTTCTTCAAATCGTTTTTAAAACGTCTTGGTTTCTTCAATTTGAATAATAGAAAACAAAACTATATATCAAACGAAACTGGATAAAGTGAGAAACAAGTTTCTTTTGTTAGTAAAAATTACTACTTCACTGCTTATTTCAGAGTTCGAACCCTACACGTGGTAGCTTCGTTCGACTCCAATCTTAATTGACTAGGATTGACAGTTTCCCTGCCGAAGGTCAGTGGTTCTCTCCGGGCATCTCAGCTTTCTACACTAAAAAAAGCTGGGCGCCATGAAATAGCAAATAATGATAAAAGTGGCATTAAAGACCAACAATGAATACACCAATCATTGTACATCAGATCATAGTTTTGTTCAAACACGAATCTATTTATTTGAAATTGAATTTGACAATAGCAATTTTTCCCGCATCGTATAACTATGAATCCGGATAACACTGTAATATGTGCCGCTGGACATGAAAAAGCTTAACCTTTATTAATTTTAAATAATAGAAAGATTACTAGATGAATTTTAAAGCAGAACTATTTCAAATTAATGTCAGATGTTTAAGGGGAAACCAATAATTAATAAGAAGATATTTAAGATTTTTAAGATTTCCAAGGATAAGGGAACATAAAAGGGTACTGTCATTAAAGGTTGGTGTGTCCATCATATTACATACAGTATGTGGCAACCTTTTGTTTAAGTTTTATAACAAATTAAACTTTTCAAAGTTATTCAAGTTCCATTACTAACTTAAAGTCGACACCTTATAATGTAGAATATCTATTTTAAATAGAAAAGGGTGTTTTCTATGTCAAAAGATTGCAAAATTTTTGAGAATGAATATAGCTGTCCCTATTCGAATGCAGCATTCGTTAACTTAGTAGACATGTCTTTGATGAGCAATACTTTGAACCACTGACAGGGTCGTTAACGATCCAATGCGCAAAAATGACAAAATTAAAGACAGAGTATTGTCCCTGCTAACCTGAAGAGTGTAGGTTTCAGCTCGAGAGTTCCCAGTGAAGACATTTTTTTTTGTTTCAGTTAAAAAAATTTGAGGTACAGAAAATCAGATCATTTCGTCTTTTTCTATTTAGTTCTTTGAGTCGCTTTTTTGCTTTTCTTTACTTTAGTATGCATGACATGAAACTTTAAATTCATGTTCTAAAACAATATTTACGTGTGCATTGTGCTTCAATATGAAAATATGGGATAAACGTCAATGATACAGCCACCTAGTGACAGAAACAACCAAAAGACATGCATGTGCTCGGTTTGACGGTAAACCAGATATATGCGAGATAGCCTCACGGGAGAAAGGAAGAAAGAACCTACACAATTTGCCTTACAATTGTTTTTCCCTTTTTTTTTTTTTTTTAAATAAATAATTAAAAAAACCTTTCTAATGTAGAGTTCCTAAGATAAAAATATTCCCTGTGGAAGAACCCGCCCCCCCTTTTTTTCGTCCTCTCCGATTTCAACTCTCAAATTAAGCTTTCCAATCTAATTAAAATTAAAACCTTGCTTTCTAACCGATCTATCCTTGTACTGGACCGGCAACTTTCTTCATTTAATAAGAAAATATACAGTTGCGTTATAAAACATGCATGTTGTCTGCTTGGAGTCCCCGCCCGAAAAGAAAGAAATAGCCTAACTCCAAGATACAATATTCCTGCATCACGTGATTTTTGCCACGTGGAGCTTACATTAGAATGAATACCGAATATAGAAAGTGAAACTACAATTCAAAACATAAAGTCCAAAGGCACATGGATGAAAAATATTTTTTTTTGGCAAAGGGTGCCGGGGTAATCTTCTCTGTGTTCATAATATACATGAAATATTTGCCACTGCCCCTTGTCTGCTCTATAAATTCTTACCCTGAGTTTTCTATCTGTTACATGCCAAGAAATCCTCGATAAAAATTCCGGTTGACCTCCTGCGGCACCTATTAGTAGTTAAAGATTGGATTTCATTCTACAAATTAATTTATGACCTGCATGTACGTGTCGCTTAGAACACGGCCATATACTAAATGGTTAATAATAATCATCCATGTAATTTGCTCTATGGGATGTTTGCAAAATTTCAACGGAGGCAATTTCTTGGCATGTTCGTATCTGTGTCAATATGTAACATGCCATCTTTTGACTTCAAGGTCACAATCTGGGATGCATCTTGTTTCCGGCTCTTCACATATGACCAGAATCTTTTAGGGTTTTTCTCCGTGCCGTTTCTTACGATATCTTCCATGTAAGTACTCACTGTGTGCTTGTCTAGACTCCGCTTCTGTAGTTGTGCTTTCAGATATGATACGTGTATTTCTTCTTGTCTCGCATTTTACCACTGATTTTGGCAAGGGTATAAGCCCTCTGCTTTTTATTACTGAGTCGTCTAAGATCTGAGTTCATCCATGAATGGGGGTGTTTTGATAATGTGTTCCTGATTGCTACATGTTCAGTGGTTGATTGCATCTTAGTCAAGCCTTTTATGTTGGTCCAAGGGCTGTTAACTTCCTCGAATCAGTGTTTTTAAAAATGTTGTATTTTTCTTTAAGGTGTTGATTTATCATGGCAATGTTAGCTTTTTCCATAGATATATTTTTCTCTTTTGCTGATTAGGTTTTTGTAAGACGTGTGGAAAGTCCAGAAGAACTGTATCATGTCCTAAAATATACCCGCACCAGTCATGCTAAAGTGATTCCCTATATAATCAACCAAATTTTCCCAATAAAAGGGGAAGGGGGAGTCCCCCGGCCCACCTGGATCCGCCTATGTATATATAATATCAATAATAGTAGAAATACGGTAGTTTTAAAAATGCACATATTAAATGCGGATTTGTACATCTCCGTCTCCGTAGTAGACTCAACATTCCGTTGGCGCATGCGTCGAAGAAAAAACAGGACTGTCCGATGTACAGAGTGAAAGTGTCAGTGATAAAACATCCTTTTCGTTTGTTTCCAGTAACAAAAGCAACAATTTTCACAATAACAAAGTAATTTTTACAGTTAATAATTCAGTTTCTCAAAGAAAACCATATAAATCGATCACATTTTGGATAAAGCTGGGACTCGCCCCGGGAGTGTCACTGTCAATTACTCAGTGACATGGTGTATAATATGGTATTTTATTGTTTATCATACATGTGCAATAGATGTAAGGGCTATCTCCTGTCATTACATCAAAATTTGTAGTGAGAGAGTATACAATATTGAACCATAAAGTTTGGCATATCATAATCATATGGGTGCCTTCTTTCAAGTTCCTAACCCGTAAAGAGTTTACACTTTAAACTCTACCCTTAACAGGAACCCTTTAATATGTAAAAGTAAAGCTATCAATTTGGAATCAGGGTCCATTCACCCAAAAACATTTTTGTGCCAGTTCACGTTCCCCCCTTTCACTTTTGCACCCTACATGTTTGCCCCCTTTTTATTGGTTTAGTAAGTAAGTAAGTAAGTAAATTTTATTTAGAGTCGGCATATATATACATAATAACAAGCAAAAAACAAGAGCTCTTTAACCGACTATCACATAAAAAATCATGCAAATACTACCAAATACAAATGAAATAAAAATGAACCATGCAAAATAATGAAAGCAAAACTATTTGATTTGTGAGCCTCCAGAGTCAAAGTTCATGTGGCAAGCACCTCTATGTGCATTGAAACGGAGGAATCAGCAAATCACTTGAAGATCATAAAATATAACAAACTAAAAGCATAAAAACAATAAATAAATAAATAAATATAAGCACTAGCATTTAATGGCAGGTATATTCAATATGCATAAAAAGCAGAGCAAAAGGCCATTATAAAAAGAAAGGAAGAAATTTCAGCTTTGAGACAGCACTGGGTGGAAACGACATGAACTGCAGTAACATTTTTGACCCCCACACCAGGAATTTATATAATTCCTAAACTGGTCAAAAGAAGTCATGAGTCTAGCCTCATTAGGAAGTGAGTTCCATACTTGTGCTGCCTCAAATCTAAAGGATCTTTTACCATAACTTGAGGTTCTAGGTCTAGGTACATCAGCAGTGTTTACATACCTGAAATTATAAGAATTGTTTTTTATTAGGCCAAATAAAAATATATGTGTGGTTCCAGTAACCCTACCGTCCCTACTTTTTCGGCTTAAAAATAGCCTACTCTAAAGATTTTATTGTCATTTTTCATTAAGCACTGTTAAAGTCAGAATGTTGCTCCCATAGACTCAATGTAAAAAAAAACATAAAATAAAAAAAAAATTCCTACCTACCTACCCTAACTTTTTTTCAGATGTAACTGGAACCACACATACTTTTTTATTTGGCCTTACAACTAAATCCTGAATAAATAAAGGACATTTTTTATTAATTATTTTAAAGGTCTCCAAGGCAATTGAGCGCATTCTACGAGTTTTTGAAAGTGTTTTGCTATATATTTTTTTGTTTCAAAATATTTAAAGCAGTATTCTGAAAACTTGATTTTGTGTTGATTAAATCTAAATCCAGTAGCAGATCCAGGGGGGGCCCACTCAGTGATCCATATATGATCAACCAAATTTTTCCCAGAAAAGGAGGGAGGCCAGAGCCCTTCTGGGCCCCTCCTGTTTTTCATTTAAAATCTTCAATGTTTTACTCATATCACAGTTTTCATGCCGAGTAGCAGCCCAGGCTGGTAAAATTTGGTCTTGGGGCCTGTAAAAGGACCTACAGGCCAACAGAATCTAACTAAAAATTTTCAAAAATTGAGCTGCGGGCCTGTAGATTTAGCAGTTCAGCGTGAAGACTGATATCAAGCTAAATACAATAAAAAAAAATATCAAATAATTCAACTGGAATTTGAATAAAAATGGGTGCAAACAAAGCGTGTGAGATGCAAAACTGTATTTGGTGCAAACGGACATCATGTCGGACCTGATACCAACAATTTGTTTGAATCTAGTGATTTTGTACAACTGATAACAGGGCTCACTAATTAGCTTTTAATTAGATTTTGGAGACATTTGGTTTCAAGACCATTACTTTAGTTTAAGTGTATTGATCTCTATGAAATTAAGTTAAAAGGTTCAATACCTTAAAGGAAGGAAGGTTTGAATTTTTTAGGAAGTGATGGTCAAAACCATTTAATAATTAGGAGCCAAAAACAACATGAACAAGCATTTTTCTAGTTCTCTTGTACATGTATAAGCTGTGCTTAGCAAAGCAGTTTACATGTATTTACGTTTTACACCTGAATTTATTTTTGTCTATCCTTATTCCCATGACCTATATGTAAATCTTAACTCAGCACTCAGTCAGCAGTCCTCAATGCGCAATCGCACATTGGCGCTCAAAGGAAGATGTTTTGCCAAAATAACAGTGTTATGGTAACAATCTACTTTTTAGGAAATTCCAGTCCTGAACTTTTTTTGTCGTTTAGATAATGTTGTGATCATTTTGACGCTTGGTTGTAGGTAATTATTGTGGGAGTGTAAGTGTTTCGAGTGATTCAGAATATAAAACATGTTCAGTTTCTCGGGACTTTCTACATGTTATGTACAATTTATTCACTTCTTGTTACATTTGTAGATTTTGAATAGTTAATGAATGCATTTGAAATGATTTCCTTTTCCCTTACTTATATTCCCCTGTAAAAGCTTTTCAATTGATTTCATGATGTCATCAGCAGGAACAAATGCTTCTGCAGTAGAGAAAGAAAATTGGGACAATTTTTATGTCCTGAATATTTCAAATACTGATATTTTCACAATTTAAACATTTGTGCTAATATAGGGTGGTTTTTGTCTTCATTTGTGTTGATTCTTAGTATTTAAATATATGTTGTATTTAATGATAATACATACTAATACTATATATAAATGTTGAGAGTGAACACATACACTGCGTTTTCCATTTGAGACAAAAGTTATCTGAATAGCGACGTTAAATGGCATATTTGATAGATTTATATATTTAAGCCTGAATTTGGGTTTTTTTAATGACCAAGTCTACAATAACTAATTGATTCAAAAGGAAGAGATACTTTAGTGTTTAATAATTTTTAAAAATCTTTCATCAGATGTACATGTACTTCAAATTTTAGACAGTAAAACTCAATCTTTCATCAGATGTACATGTACTTCAAATTTTAGACAGTAAAAGCCCAATCTTTCATCAGATGTACATGTACTTCAAATTTTAGACAGAAATAAGCCCTTACTGAACCTTCTCCTTTTGTTGACAGGTTGCACCACAAAGGGGTTGGCCTCTATGCTTGTTCAAGATCACAAGAAACAAATGGTGAATTTTCAAATTGTTATTGTCCAATACATGTATATGTTTATTAATTTAGGGGCAGTAATCAGCTAAGCAGAAATTAAAAATCAACTTCCATTTGACTTCTTGCAAATTGAAAATTAGAAAATTATTTTTCTGGTGTATCCTTTATGATTCAATGCCCCATTTCAAATCACTAACACATGATTACATTAGCATGCCAAAAAAAGAAAAGTGCATGGTTTCCAACTTTTTTGAAACAAAATCTTTTAACTCATTGGACAAATATGTTATCCCCATTATTGTGAATTCAGAACATAAAAATACTCATACTATGCATTCATATTTGTTTATTCATGCATTTTGAAACATTATGTTCAAATTTAAAACAGTTCTCAAAACACTTTATTTCGTTGGGCCTAAACCAAGCCTCAATGCCCATACTCCTTCAAAACATTTTTTAAAGTATGTGTACTTGCTGCATGTTGGATAACGAACATGACAAATATAGATCAACTTGAGGGCGTCAGACTGAATGGATGTATCTTGTTTACTCCATTTAATCCAAGATATAATGGTCAATGCTGAATGATAGTTTTCAATAATTTAGGGGGGGGGGGGGGGGTGTCCTTCATCCATTTTATTTTATGGTATTGAAAAGCCAGATAAATGCAACCTGTCCAAATTTATTTAACGAAATATTAGTGTAAGTAGTTATACATAGGAGGGCTAAAGTTATATAAACAAGATACTACTTTCACATATTATATATATGTATTGATATAATTATAACTTATCACTATTGTGTTTATTATGTTAATAATTGGACATTTCATTTAAAAAAATTGCAAAGAATGGATAAATAAGTTTTCTTTTAAAAAGCTATTTATCATTTTTGGATGTATGATAACATCAATAAATATAATTGGGCACCATTAGTGTGAAAAGGGCTTTTGATTGTTCTTATTTTTGTAGAGCTTGTATAGAGCAACTTAACTTTTTCTACCTCAAGTTAAAGTTATAAGTGAAAAGACATGCATGTGTGTCATGTGATTTACATGTCAATTAGACTTTAATCAATGAATGTCAATAACCTCTTATCTCTTTCAAGTGGTCACTTGTCATGCTTGTCTGGTTTATAACAGGTCAGTATTTATAAAAGAAATACATTGACTTAAGACACTTTTTTTTCTCTTCCATTTAACAAATAAATTCAGATGCAAGAATAAATTTTTCTGTTATCAGTGGATGAGTTTGTGGTTTTTAATTAAAAAATAAAAAGATGTACATTTATTTGTAATGGATTGATTGGTATACTTAAGTATAGGTAACACACTTTAATTGTTTAAAGAGGATTGCAAACAGCCAGAGGCAATATGTACAATTGACTAGAATTTAATGTTTTAAAATTCCATAATGGCACAAATACATTATACTAAAATACAGATATTCAAAGAATGAACTTTTCAGTGAGAGGCTTGCTTATCCAAAAATAAATGTCAAATCATAATAAGATGTAATTCGTATTATTTATTAGAAAACATATTTCAATTTTAAGACTAATTTTAAGTACTGTCCCCATAACATTGATAACTGCTATTATCACTATTTTACCAAATTTACCTTTCATCTTACTTACTGATATTTTTCTTAATTAGCACAGTAGGTCCGAGACCACAATTATTTCGTAGTGCATTTCTTTTAGAACATAAATGAAAATTAAAAAAATCCCACTTGCACTTTCTCAATGAAATTTTTACAGTGTGTTGTACTACTTTTGGGACAAATTATATCAAAATTATAGAAAACATCATCTGCTCTATCTCAAAATACGGACAATTTTATGTTTAGGGCGTCTTGAAATCTTTTGACAGCTTCGGAAGTGCTAATTTTTAACCTTTTTTAGCTGGACCAAATCACTACTTTCCTTTAAAATTCTGGACCCAATTTTTTTTACAGTGTAATTTCAACCCCCCCCCCCCCCCTACTTGCAATTTGAGGCATTAAACATGGAGAAATAAATTTGAAAGGGGTATAAAAATTAATGGCAAGTAACCCACTGTCAACACTAGGGACTATATTTGTGGACAATGAAAATCAAGGGACGACAATTGTGGTCTCGGACCAGTAGAATGATATGAAAAGTTATCGCTAGAAACTAAGGGTGCACATGGCTGTTGTCAATGAAATTAACAAGGTTGTCATAAATAAAACAGGCATAAACAGATAATATTATCATTGGACATCTCAACTCAATTACAATCAATCTCATTCAGATAACCAATGATAATCCAGTGGTGGATCCAGAAGGGGTGGGGTGGGGTTCTGGGTTTTTTTAACCCCAACTTTTTTTTGATGATCATTGCATTTGAATTGGGACATTTAGTTGGAACCATCCCTTTTGAAAATGACTGGATCCTCCCCTGTAATATATAAATGTTTGCGGGCCCATAACATTAAACGCCTTGGGGCACCGAGCCGATCAAGGCGAGGGCTGTATAGCCAGTCAAGGTCGTTAAACACTTCCATATATAACATTAAAAGCAGGATCAAAAAGATAGAAAGGTGATAGGTGTGAAAAAGAGTAGTACTAGTAATTGGTTTTGTAAATCACAACATAGATATAAACTATAGATACCAATGATCATGTTGCATAACAAACTTGTAAAAAGTAATTTTATTGAACTACATCTATTTACCTTAGACTTACATGACTTGGTAGCATTGATATTTATTCTTGTTAAAAAAAAAAAGGTCAGAATTTCTATTTGTTTATCAGTCAAACCTATACTCTGTACAAGAGTTACTAACTAAGTAGAAAAACTTGTGTCTAATCTGTTTGTCATTTTTGAACAATAAAATATGTTTAAACTAAACCTATACTTTTTACAAAAATGTAGATGCATTTTTTAGTTCAGTTTTGTCTCATTCCATTGAAGAGTTAAGTTAACGTTAAACTTCTGTTCAGAGTTTGTGATAGATATAGGCAGACAATATTGATTTAATAATAGTTTTAGCTTAATATAGAGTTTTATACCCAATGCTTTCAACCTTAATTTTACATTAATTTTCAAACTCTTTACTTAATTAACATGTAATGGTGGTCATGGTGGTGTGTTTTGAAAAATTGTCTTTCAAAAAAATATATAGGAATACATTGTATAATACAATATCCAGAGGTTTTAATTGTGTCTTTGTGTTTTACTCTTCCAATTGTAATGGACAAATTGATTATATAATAAATATCCATGTTTTTGCATTTATTTTAAAAGTTATTGGTGTACATAATTTATATGATTTTGAAAATTACATTCATTACTGGAAGAGACTTTACCAAAAATCGATTTAGGTAATTGTTTTAAAGTTATGTATTCAGTTTATGACACAACCCAGGTGTCTTGTGCTTGTTCAAACAGGTAATTCTAAAATTGGTTAACAAATTACACATTTTGTTATAATTAAAGATTCTTTTAGCCAATAGTATTTAAATTGATTTTGAAATGTTTCTTTCAAGTTTAAACTTTACCTGGGGGAATTATTTTTCATTTTAAATGTCCAAATACAAATATTTTCCTAAGCTGGATTGTTTTTGATTTTGAAATTTTGGTTGGATGTTTCATGGTCTGATTCATGATCTGACAAGTTCAAAGGTCAAATTAATCCTTATTGATAAACAGGCCATTATTGATTAAATTAGCAGGGTATATTCTGTACAATTAGAAACAAGTGATTGTAATCATAAACATTTTATTGAAAACAATGGAATATATTCTACGTATGTAAACTTTTTAAAAGGAAGGATACAAAATAGACTGCAGTCGAATATTTTGAAATACTCAGAGATCAAAATTTTTGGCAAGTATTAAGTTTATTTACATTTATAGTAAATATATTATACATAAGATTTTTTTTGTTAAATGAGAAAATGATTTAACTAAACTGTTTTAAGTTCTATTTGAATGATTTATAAGCCTGAATTCATTGACATTGTTTCTTGTAAAAAGATATATAGGTTTGTAAAAAGATATATATTACTGTTCGACACCACTTAACATGTAAAGTATTTATATATTCATTGTTTATAACATGTACAAGTGGAATTATTTATAACATTTTAAGAAAACTTATCAGTTGCAAGGTTTTGAAGTTCAAAATTTTTAAAAGTTAAAAGGAAAAAGGAAAAAAAGATATAAATTTTTCAACATTGACATTTTTAAGTTAACGTAATTATCTAAAAGACATCCTTGAAGTTATATAATTTATCTTTTCGAGGACAGATTTTAAATAGATAACACTTATTTTCTTTCCCTGTTGTAGACATTGATAGTCTGACCTACTGACAAAGTTACTCAAGGGAGTTAAAAAGAGATAAATCATGATTACTAGTCAATATAATGGATGACATTTCATCAATGGTAGAATACAAATTAATTGAATATTAATATTGAATGAGCTTATTGTTGAAGGCTGTACAATGACCAATAGTTGTTTATTTCTGTGTCATTTGGTCCCTTGTGGAGAGTTGTCTCATTGGCAATTATACCACATACCGGTATTCTTTTTTATATTATCTATATGTATACTGGAAATTGTTACATGTAGGTACTTGATTTTAGTTTCCCTGATTAGTGTGTTTTCTTAATCAAATCAAGACTATTGAACGCATGCTATTTTATTTACTACTTTTGCTTTCATTTCAAATTGAAAATATAGAGCGAGTAATACTAATAATTAGTTTTCTATTTTCTGCTTTTAAAAGTGCCATGATTATTAACAAGGACTAAAGAGTCGAAAGAATTTGTGCAAAATTTATTGTCATTATAAATGAAATTGGATGTTTTCATTCATTGAAAAGAGCCAAGATGTGGGTCAATATTTTACATTATCTGCATTTCTTTATTCGCTCTACCTCCTTATTTTGATATTGTATATATGTACCTTGATTTACCATATGATTTTACATTAATATATTCAAATCATAAAATCTGGTACAAAAATGTAGCTGTAGCTAGTAAGTTATCATTGGCCAACAATATATAAGTTTATGTTTTTTTAAATGAATTTGTATTGATTTATTGTTGGTTGCATTGCGCCGCATTAGCACCGTAAAGCAACCAACAATCAATCAATTCAAACTATTTTATATAATACAATAATAATATTTGAAATGGGTGGTTTTTAATGACCTTGACAGTTACCCATGAGGGTCATGCATGGTAGGGATAGTGTAAGAAATAGATGTACATGTTTAATTGGAACCTGAGAAGAACAAGTTTTAAACTGGAGTATAGATAATTAATAGACTTACTGAAGACAAAGTAAAAACAAACTGTTATATTTGCAAATGTGATAATATATTTAATTTTATATTTATTCAAATCAACAATTCCATAATGAAATAAGTTTAGTAAATACAAACTCTAGTCTACACAACTTTATATATGTTCTAATGGATTGGGAAACAAGTCATTCATTGCCTCTCTTAGGCTCTCTATATATGCAGTGTGCTACAACACAAAATATAGAAGCATTTTACTGCTCTTTAAAAAAAAATCTGTATGGAGATTAGTTTTAAAAAGTGCTTAGGTTTTGTTATTGTAATAGTGTGAGCCTTTTTTGGAACATAGTTTAGGACAATGTCAATGTTTGTTTGTCTAGAACATACAAATGTATATAAATGGTGAATTATTTATTATAGGATTTTAAAAAGCACTATCAAATGTTAAATGTATGAATTATAATAAATCGACCATTCCAGACTTCAATGAATATTGACATTTTTAAATTATCTGTATATCAGTTACAATTTGTCACATACTATACAGTAGACTAGATTTATGGATATTTCTAAAAATACAATATAATATACCGATTAAAACCAGATGCATGTTTGTTTGTGTTTATTAAATTAAAAAAGTCTTGAAATAAATGACAAAAATGTATTGAATTGGAATTAAAGATGATTGAAAAATTGGAGTGTAAAAAAGTATGGTTTATCATTAAAGAGGCTAAAAAGAACAAGAAAGGGCTATTTGACATGCTTGATGAATAAGAAACCTCGTGAGAAAAACATGATAATATGAATCCGTACACCATTATGTTGACATGATGATGATGGAAAGTTTTAGTTTGCCTTGTTGTTTAAAGGTCAAATTAATCTACTTATGTAACTCAGTTTAACTAGTAGATACAAGTATGATAACATGACTGTGAATAACATCTTGTAATTATCTTTAAAGAAGGCTCAACCAAGATGTGTGAAAATCGATTTTAATGAAGATTTATTACATCATTTCAGAGTTGAACAAATTTTACCTACTTCTGAATAAGAGTGTTTGGGATTTTAGGACTAAAACCTCTTAAGTAGGTTATTGATATTTTTTTTGACTGATCTAGGGTACATATGTACTACATACATTTTGTATAACATTTATAATTAGATTTACATATAATTAGAAAGGTAAATAAGTACCTATATTAATAAATGAATAATTTATTAAATATATAATTGTGACGTCAGAATAGTGTCAATTATCAATAATCATGATAATGTTGTTATCAATGACTATAATTTATTTATACATGTACATATAGTAAATGTATAGATATGGGTATGATGATGTCAATGTTTATAAGCAAATAATTTGAAATTGAAAAAGACCTACATGTTAAGGGTTTTATTACATGTACTGACCCTATCCCCCCTCAAAATGACTAACCCAAGGTTTTAGTGGCTATTTTTCTTGTTCATTGCAAGACAATTACAGAATGCAGGTGCTCATGGTAAAAAAGAAAAAAAAGAATTCTTACATTTGTGTACTTTCATAAATCCACCCCATTTATCTTAAGGAGGAAACTGTAATTTATTTATTGGGCTTCACAGTAAATACAGAAGCTAGAAACAAAAAAGTTTAGAATACTTCATGCAAGTTCATTTCTTGATTGGATTTAATTACATAAATTATTATCAATATATATTATTATTTTTCAGATAGATTTGTGACAAAGATTCCAAGATGATGACCTTGATACCTCAGGTTCTACGGAACGAACGTAACCTTTGTTGTCTCTTTTTCTTATTATTGTTCAGTTATTACATAACAATGGACGTCATATTGTATGTGACTATACAGGATACAACATTCACCGATCAGACACGCGGAGAATCATACTCAATGTTTCATCCGCTCAGTGCAAAACTTGTCATGAGTGACCACACAAATCATTATTTCATGGTACCCACTACAGAAATTTTTGATGAATTGACAAGATTTAGTAAAGTTTTCTTTTTTGTGACTCCTAATATGGTGACTATCACTCATTTTATCCTAGCATTAGTGGCATCAAAATTCGTCAGCTCAGAAAATTTAAAACACAGAAGAATCGCTGTTGTAATTTATGAATTTCGAATCTGGCTGGATAGTTTGGATGGTGTTATTTACAGGAGTCATGCTCATGAAACTGTTTATAAATCTAACAAATCAACATTAGGATATTATATGGACACTACACTGGATGTGTTAGGGGGAGTTGCATTCAATCTCGGAGTTGTATTCTTTCTTTTCAAAGGAGCACCTTTGATAAGTAAAACTCAGGAATACATTTTACCATTTTGTAAACCAGCTGTACCAACAGAAAATGGTGTGACAAATGGAAATGGAGAAAAATACACAAAACCAAGCAAAAAATTTATCTTCTGGAAGTGTTGGTGTTTTGGATTCCAGATTTTTATGGCTTCAGGTTCTTGGGACAAGAGAACAGAGCAGATGGGAGAAGCACTGGAAACCAACCTTAAAAATGATGCACAAACAGTAAGTACAACTGTATACCAACAATGGTTTGTAAATGATTTTAAGCAGAACATATTTCTCATTCCAAATCTGATCAGCTATTTGTAAAGGAGGTGACCATGTCTATAGTCAAGGTCATTGTTACTTAAAGTAGTCTGGAAAATAGTTGTGTACATTTAATTTTTCTTGTCAGATTTTAGTGAATTTGTCAAAGGTTCATATGAGCAGGTTCTTCCAAATCATTATACAGGGGTAAATGTCTCTTGGAAATAAGATACATGTACATTAATAACTAAACATTCAATAATGGGATGAAGTTCCTTACCCAGTAGAAGAGAAAGAAGACAAGTATATGGAATGAACATTGTAAGCTCTCTTTATGAATATCTATAAAAAAGTTTTGAAGAAAAAAAAAAGTTTATTGAGTTACTGCCCTTTGACAGCTAAATTATATGAATTAGCAGTGACATTTGAATGCTTTTCTCTTACTACTTTACCTCAGTACATGGTTGGTTATATGTTTTATATTTTCCAGACTTTACAGACATCTATGTTACACTCCTTCAGTACATGGTTGGTTATATGTTTTATATTTTCCAGACTTTACAGACATCTATGTTACACTCCTTCAGTACATGGTTGGTTATATGTTTTATATTTTCCAGACTTTACAGACATCTATGTTACACTCCTTCAGTACATGGTTATATGTTTTATATTTTCCAGACTTTACAGACATCTATGTTACACTCCTTCAGTACATGGTTGGTTATATGTTTTATATTTTCCAGACTTTACAGACATCTATGTTACACTCCTTCAGTACATGGTTATATGTTTTATATTTTCCAGACTTTACAGACATCTATGTTACACTCCTTCAGTACATGGTTGGTTATATGTTTTATATTTTCCAGACTTTACAGACATCTATGTTACACTCCTTCAGTACATGGTTGGTTATATGTTTTATATTTTCCAGACTTTACAGACATCTATGTTACACTCCTTCAGTACATGGTTGGTTATATGTTTTATATTTTCCAGACTTTACAGACATCTATGTTACACTCCTTCAGTACATGGTTGGTTATATGTTTTATATTTTCCAGACTTTACAGACATCTATGTTACACTCCTTCAGTACATGGTTGGTTATATGTTTTATATTTTCCAGACTTTACAGACATCTATGTTACACTCCTTCAGTACATGGTTGGTTATATGTTTTATATTTTCCAGACTTTACAGACATCTATGTTACACTCCTTCAGTACATGGTTATATGTTTTATATTTTCCAGACTTTACAGACATCTATGTTACACTCCTTCAGTACATGGTTGGTTATATGTTTTATATTTTCCAGACTTTACAGACATCTATGTTACACTCCTTCAGTACATGGTTAGTTATGTATATATGTTTTATATTTTCCAGACATTACAGACATCTATGTTACACTCCTTCAGTACATGGTTAGTTATGTATATGTGGAGACTGTGTGATGGACAGTCCCTCTTCCAAGTATTCCTGGTTGTTATTTTTATGGATAAAGTTTGGGTAAGTTCTAGTTCACATAATTGAAGATGATAGTGGAAGAGATCGATATAATTGACCATATCACTTACTTCATATAAAATAGCAAAGCCATTAAAATAGTTTGATATAAAAGGTAAAGCTGTATTGCAGAGTTCTCAAAAATGGTGCTCTGAAGATTATGACCCTGAGAAATACATGTAGTAGTCAGGAACCACCAAGGAAAAACATCAAGAACTTTGGTATGGTAATGATGATCAATTGGATTCATCTTCTCAATTCTTTTATTTACAGAAAAGAATATGATTTTCAATGGAGTCATTTGAAAAAAAGAAGATGTGGTATGATTGTCAATGAGACAACTCTCCCCAAGAGACCAAAAATAACACAGAAATTAACAGCTCTAGGTCACCATATGGCCTTCAACAATAATCAGATCCAATACTGCATAGTCAGCTTTGAAAGGCCCCGAAATAACAATGTAAAACAATTCAAGCGAGAAAACTAACGGCCTAATTTATGTACAAAAAATAATAAAAAACAAATATGTAACACATAAACAAACGACAACCACTGAATTACAGGCCCCTGACTTGGGACAGGCACATACAGACAGAATGTGTTGGGGTTAAACATGTTAGCGGGATCCCAACCCTCCCCTAACCTGGGGCAGTGGTAGTGCAACATAAGATCTATTTACGACCTTGATAAGGCCAATTAAAATTAATTGCTAGATTTTCATCCCCGCCCGCCCCTCTGAAATCGTCCCGCCCCGATTTTTTTTATTTAACAAAAATACGATTTCCGGATTTTATCATGTCCGTTACCGGGAACCATCTATAATTTCGTTTCATTCAACACTTCCTGTTTCAAATTTCGTTTTTGTGTTTCTCCGAGTAATCTAATAACGATATGATTGAATCGACATATTCTGCTGCTCTATTATGACAACATCTACCGAGAATAGAGATTGATAACGAGTAGGGCATGAAATATTCGAGTAACGAGTAAAACGCCTTGTCATTTAACGCAAATTGCGGTAGTCACAAGTGAATCGAAAACCGTGTTTTTTCTTTATTTATACGATGACTTTGTGTCAGGAAATTTGGACTGTAAATGATATCCAAAGCGCAAGAATCGTAGAACAAATTGGTACAAAAAACATGACTGGATTAAAGAAATTGACACAAGCAAGAATTTGTTTGATTTATGACTGTATATTGAGAAAAAAAAAGTCGACAAACACGCATTTTAATTCCCTTATATTTACCCATGGCTGTTGTTTTTGTTGACAAACAGCAAACACCCTCTGTAACTGTCCCAATACCCTCAATTTAGTCATTAAAAAACTACTTTTTGGTTAAGTTATGTTTTACATCACATAATTACTTTCCACACTGAGTTTACATTTTATTTTGTACTCATAATACTTGTGTTGCATACAATTAAACCAATACATTTTATTGATTTTATGTGGACTACAAACCATTGCTTAGAAAGCAAAATAAATTTGGTGTAGGTCTAGTCCAACTGAATAGAGCATTTCTCTTCCCTTTGATGTATACTATAAATAGGTTTCTAAAGCGGCAATTACATGTATAACAGTGGTTGCCAATCCGGGATTTTTATTTAAGAGTTTAAAAAATAGTGTCAGATTCCTTATACAACATGTATATACATTATACAAGCTTGTTTTCCACTAGCATGTACCCGCGGTATGAAGAACTTGTGACAAGGGTTTCATATGAAATAAAATTTAAAAAATAAAATCCTCCCACCCGCCCCATGTTTTTCAAAAATTTGGATCAAAATCTACTAATTAATTTTAGTTGGCCTAACAATGTAGGACCTTGATTTTTAGGCCAAGGTCATACATTGTAGTTCCTTAAAAAAGATGTTTCTGCAGCTAAGTCGTTTTCACATACTGAATCAAACCCAATATATGGGATTGCAAACATACTTGAAAATTTATAAGAATAAGATGTGGTATGATTGTTAATGATCAAATATAATGAGTCACATATATATATTCACATATAATAAGTCATAAAAATATGGTCACATACATGTTCTCCAATATTGAGTCACATATACTCTATGGTCTCATACATGTATAACATGGAAAAGGTCCCTTTCAATTTTTGTACAATTTGTACATTATGTATTGTTGTATTTTGTAGGAGTTTCTGAACTCCATACAATATATTGTATTTATGTATTTTGAAGTAGTTTCTGAACTTTGTACAGTATATTGTATTTATGTATTGTTGTATTTTATAGGAGTTCCTGAACTTTGTACAATATATTGGATATGTTATCCTGATATCAGTTAATGTTATTACAGTTGTGCATGTAAATCATGTAAGTAGATAGGTAGTGACTGTATTAGTGTATAAATCAATTAAAAATACACACACACAAACATTTCTCAGTGTACATCTATGTACATGTCACTACTTTATTAGAACATTGCTGTTTATGTTAGAAATACAGTTGGAACCTCATTGTGTCAAACTCTAGTGTGTCAAAAACTCTAATGAGTAAAAGCAATATCTTGGTCCTGCAACAATATATTTTTTTCAAGAGATTTACCGCTAATTGTAAATTTGGGGTAATGATGAAATCACGTACAGTGTTCTACCCAGGCCGTTTTAGCGTCGCGATACCGCGAAGCTTTATTTTCTTCCTGTGACGCTATAATTATTTTGAGGATGTTATTTTTCTCGTTTCTATATGGCAAATCCATGTCCTTAATTTTGAACTTTCATCTAATTACGTCTTATGATCATAAAAAATATCACCGTTAATCCCTTCAAGTCGGACAAAAGACAATTAAGAGTGATCAAATAGGTGTTAATTGCCCTTTGGGGGATAACTGTTTGGATAGGAATACCCCTAGCTGGATAGGAATACCCCTAGCTGTCACTTGTGACATGATTAATACCACGTGGTCTGCAAAATATAACAGTAGTATTACTTTCTCTTCCTATCACTTTTTGTAAATCGAGAGTGAAAAGTTTGATCATGAGCTAAATAAGTTTTGGTCTTTCTTGAGAAACTGATCATAATTGGCTTTAGTTTATGTTTCATTCATTTAATGCATTAAAAATGCCATATTCATTCCAAAACTCTTGTCAAACATTGTTTATTTTCGTATTTTTCATTGCTTTCGGCGGCCATTTAATATTTTAGTGTAAACTACTGGTCGGAACCGGACCAGATATGACAAAAATCCGTATTTTATGATAAAAACTACATTTGCACAAATGGCACAGTAGACAGTAAACAATGATACCTAAAGAGAAAACTAAGCATTAACAGACTTTTTGTTAGATAACTTTGTTAAGAATATTTATCATTTTGATAAAAAGAAACAACTGGGACTGATTCATTGAATACCATGAACCAATATATTTCATAGACATGATAACTGGGTAGGTAGGGTAACTGGAACCACACATATATTTTTATTTGGCCCAAGAGGAAAAAATAAT
Source organism: Mytilus galloprovincialis (assembly GCF_965363235.1). Taxonomy (NCBI): domain Eukaryota; kingdom Metazoa; phylum Mollusca; class Bivalvia; order Mytilida; family Mytilidae; genus Mytilus; species Mytilus galloprovincialis. The sequence continues at coordinate 70,823,151 of NC_134845.1, read as the reverse complement.
TGTGGAACTATAAATGAATATAGAAAACATAAACTGAGAATACTGTTATCATGGTTATAGTTAAATTGTATTCTCAGTCATGAATTCAACAATATTGACACGAAGAATAGGGTTGAAAAGAATATTTTAATCACCAAATAAGGACCTATAGCATACAAAAAATATAATACATTTTGTAATAAACAATAATGGAAATAGAGCATTGCCACGACGCGACAAATTACATTGAAAAAAATACATTATTTTACGCCAAATGTGATGCTATCCAAAATTTCTGGGGAGAACACTCACGTAAAATCTTGATCATCTGACTCATATTGACATTTGCTATGAAGAAATAATTCAGAGCACAACAAAAAAGAAATTCTCATAAAATTTGTTAGAATTAGAATATGAAGTATCCACAGAAACACAATGTTTATGGGTATTTTGTACTGCTATAGTAACAGGCAAAAAAAAAATGAGTTTGGAGATGTGAAGTATCATGTGATACAGATATATACAAATGAAAGACTTAAAATAAGCCTTCTTAGTGCAACATCAGAATATTGAAGAATTGATTGGGAAACATCTTCCAGATTTGAAACCCATTAAAAAATTGAATTTACGTTACACAACAAATTAAAAAAGAATGATGTGTAGAAACTTACAAAATGAAATTTTAACTTTTTATAAAATTCTAATTGCTGAATCGATAAAATCATTTTTGTTCTGCTTTTCAGATAAAGAATGTAATTGGAATCAAATGAGCCAGATAGAGTTGTGTCCTTTTGTATTATGAAGAATGAAGAGTTATTTGCCTTTGTGATCTATAATCTGTGCAGCAACAATGACAGCTTAACCTTTAACTTTAGCCAGCTGACACAGTCATGATGCTAGTCTTTGTTGGACACTTGTTTCTCCTAAATGGCCAAAAATAATCTGACATAACCATAAATGTTTTGTACTGGGTACCTGCAACCCAAATGTATTGTACTGGATACCAGCAACCCAAATAAAAAGTGCTGGTACCTGCAACCAAAACTTATTGTACTGGGTACCTGCAACTCAAAATATTGTACTTGATATTAGCAACCAAAATGAATTTGGCTTGAAATTGCCTCATCCAAGTGTATTGTACTGGGTTCCTTCATTGTTTTGTTCTTGGTCCCTGTATTAATTAAAGGTATTGGATTGGACACCTGTATTGACCAAGATTTGTTCTAAAAATTTCCTTTTGCACATATAATAATACATTTGTATAACCATTCCAGAAGGAAAGAAACTGCTAATTTTCAAAAATAATAATTTTTTTTATTAAAAAAACAAGTATCTTGAGTTGAATTTAATTATTTCAATATAACTCACTACTATGAAGGCACATTACAATTATTTCTATGTCTAACTGCCTTTGAAATTTAACTCAATTGTAGAGACTATAACGTTTGTTAGTGTTTAGAATAAAAAAGTTATAGGTGTACAGTTGTCTCCCTTTCTTTTTAGAAGTAGGGTTGTCTCCCTTATAAGGTTGAGTGTGCTTTTTGAATGGAATAGAATTATGATGATTTTAGCCTTGCTTTAGGACATGTTAAAAGTCTGATTTTTTTAATCTTAGAGTATTTATGAGCATCATTTATAAATATAGAAAAAGTCCTGGTATATGTGGATTAAAGCAATGGTTCTCAGAATAAACCAAAGTTAACAGAATATAGCTTTTTATGTCTGTTTGATTATCAGGTTTTACTATAAAAGTTAAGACATTGTTTAAAGAGAATCTCACTAGTATAGTTGTTCAAGAACAGGGACATTGGAGGCACTGTTTTAAGGCTCCAATCATCCATTATATAAAATGCTCAATTAACTTAAAATTCATAGAAAATGCAACTACCGGTAACCACAATGAATAAATTTGAGTGGCTCCACCCATCATGATAAATTTTGGACAGTCATAACTTTATAGAAGCATTTAAATAGGAATTAATCCAATTTCTGTATTTATCGATAATTTCTATCTGGTCAACTAATCAAGGAAGTTGATAACAAGATGTAACAGTGAAAACACTCAGCCATTTATCTGCTGATATTTATACATGTACAATGTATGTAGTACATTTCTCATCTTTTTTGAAATTAGGATTATAGCTTTAAAGAAATGAATTTGCCTATATTTCTTGATAAATTTGCAATGTTATTCAGGCATTGATGACTGAATAATAAATGCTAGTATTCCTTTGTAAAATTATAGATTATATCTTTTTGGTGTTTTTGTCTTCTTCAGAAAATAAAACCAATTGTATTCTATATTTTTTCAAGCTTTTTTATGTTTTTTCAGTATGTATATGTTGATTGTTTAATCATATTTTGTCATGAATACAAAGTTATTGCAGAATAAAGTTTGCTGAAATTCTACGTATAAGATATATTTATTACAAAGTATTTTGTTATATATAATTGTTGTGATCAATTTAATGTCATGGCCATTTAAGAAAAAAATGTAGGGGTGGTTTGGAATGGAATCTTCTTCATTACACCACTTTAGAAATATTTTTAAAATCTAAAAATTCATTTGAATCCCAGCCCACTTAGATTTTTGATTTTTTCATCACTCGCTACAGTTTTTTCTTTTTTAGCCATTGGTCAGTTCATTAAAAATATTTAAAAAAAAATGTTTTATGATATAAGTTAAACTTATATATATATATATATATAAGCTATCACAGGGATTTACATGTTGGCAGGGTTAATATCATTCCTTGATATTTGTTTTATTTAAGTTCTAAATAGATTTAGTTTAAGAAAACTTACTTTGTTTAATAATTATAGCTATGTTTCCCTTGCTGCTGTGATTTGTTGTTTGATTTTTCCTTACTGCAGTAATACAGTATTGTACATTGTCCAAAGAAAGATAACTTTGTACTTGTTTTAACTTTAAATTTAGTTTTTGACTTTCTATCAAAATTATATAATTTAAAAAAGATGTTAAAATGATTTTGTTAGTGTTAAATGTTGTGTTGAAGTAATTTACAGTGAAGCAGAGACATCGCTGTTGATAAATGTTGTGTTGAAGTAATTTACAGTGAAGCAGAGCAATTGCTGTTGATTTTGGTTGTTAACACTGATGTAGAAGCTCTGCTAGATTTCCTTAATTCAAACTGGGAATTGATTAGGGGGTGTTATTAGACTAAAAAAGCAATGAGTTCTCTATACACATAAATGAAAATCAGTTAATATGGCTGTTTCATCAAAACCAATAGTTTTAAAGAAGGGGCTTATTAATTAAGAATAAGTAAAACTATATATGATGCAAAGACTGCTGTGTCCTGAAAAAAGATTTATAAGTATGTGTACCAACAGTGTGAGGATATTTCATTGTGCCATATTTATTTAAAATGTGATGGATATGTCCCAAGTCTTCGTAAAAAAATGTAACCTAAATTTTTGTGAAATTTTGAATAATATATCCAATAATCTTACTAAAATGTAAATGGTATATATGCTAATGAAATTGAATTACATGTGTAGGACATTTCCAAATATAACACAATATGGAAGATAGACCCAAAATAATAACAATATATGACATTTTTAACCAAAATTATCTTGAAATATTAGGTCCAAAATTACAACAAAATGTGAATGATATGTCCAAAATTTATAATGAAGCATATGACTTACCTAAATCGAAATAATATTTGAGGGATTGGCATAAAATCTGAATATGATGATATGTAAAAAAAAAATTATTGGAAAAGTTTGTGGTAAATTAGAAACTTCCATAAGAAATGAATATGTGATATTGTCTGATTTAAATGGCATGTACCTTTGAATTACCTCTGTTGCAGATTAAATTTAATTCATTTTGTAACACAAGTAAAAAGTGTCAGATTTTGTACTTTGCAGAAAGTATATTGTTACTTTTAAAATCCAATTTTAAGCATCAAATTGTTCCAGTTAATTGTAAATTTTAAGAGGAACTACTGACTACCAATCGAAAGAAATGTGTAAACAATAATGTCATTGCATCTTGGCTTTCTTTTATGCCAGCATCACATCATATTTAGCTTATGCCATTGTATACTGGCAACTTTAAAGACTATCTATAGGTGGTTGACTAAGAATGATAATTGACCTATATGATTTTATGAGCCATGGTTTGCCGCTGATGCCTATTTATACCTCTATTAAAATTCCACCATTCCATAAGCATTCATTTTTATAATCCTAAATAATTTGTATTTCATTGGCAGGTAATATTTAACAGTTTAGAATAGATTCTTTATTTTCATTGATGTGTATAACTTTGAATAGTTTTTCATGATAAAATCCCATATATTATATTAGATTAGATTTGATAACAAAGCATTATTTTTTCAACAGCCATCATTTACTTTAAAGTTATCATTTACTTAAAAGTTGTTGTTCACTTAAAAATTTGAATCTAATTTGTTTTAAAAAAGTCTTTAAAACGGACATGGTGCAAGTTTTGTATAAACATGTTTAAAGCTTTATAAAGGACTTTATGATTTCATTTGTTTAATTATGAAGTTATCAGATACTTGTTGTGCAATTATAAAAATCTTTTCTTAAAAATAAGGCTAATTATAGCATGTTTTGAAGATGTCAGTTAATGTCAGATTTTTTAATGACAATTCTATTTTCCAAATTATAACTTTAACCATTGATATTTAGAACATATTGCTGTACGTGAATTAACTGTACAGTAAATCTGTTGGAAGTATTCCTCAGGTCAGAAAACATACATTCTCAGTTGGATTTAAAAAAAAAAAAAATCATTATATAAATTTAAAGTGTTAGAATATGTTAATGTGTATTTTAAATGGTCACAAATTAAATAAAACCAGTTTTACATTTTACATAACCCATTCTTAAGTATACTTCTTGGAATTTATTAGTTATTTCGATTCATATGTTTCCATGATGTTTCCCAAATGAATAGGTAACACTATTTTTACAACAGCCATAAAAACATGTTCATTTTTTAAAATGCTTATAGCCATTAACTCTTCTCATCATTCTATTGATTGTTATGAAAACACAGGACAGTGAACAAAATGTTCAGCATTTTGGCAGAGTTGGTTTTTTCCTATTTATGTTTCATATCTGGTTGTATAAATAACTTGTTATAACTGTACGGTTGTAGAAGTACCAGTTGTCTGCTTTTGTAATTAAATAAACCTAATTTTGAGCATATCTTATAACATCAACATAAAAGTAATTATTTGATTTTATAGCAATGCAACAAATAGGTATACAGGTAAAAGGAAAATTCACTAGGAGAAAAAATTGCCTGAAATGTAAGGATAAAAGTAATTGAAATACATTTCTGAAATATTTTGAACTTGGGAATAAAAGAGCTTCATTATTTTCTAATCAGTTCTTTTCTAAAGTAGAAATTTACTGGAGATTGTAATCTCCTATTTCAATTCAATTTTAAGTTTTTTTTATAGTCAAACATTGACATTGTCTTTTGTAGCACAGTGTAGTGCCTTTCAATGAATACCAGAGAAACTCATAACCATGTTAAATAGTAGTTTTTACACTGTTTCATTTTTGTGTTCTGTTAAATAGTTATGAAGGCCGTCCTACATCGTGATATTTTTATGTGATTATTAAAATCTCATGGTAACCATACGTAGGGTAGACATCAACCAAATGAAGCAAGTATATGAATGTATGTCTGTGTAGGTATTTGTTTACATTATTGCTTTATAATGATGTTCTAAATAAAGTTTCAAATACAGTATATGTGAAGTTAAAAAAAAAACGAAGTAGTTAATTTATTTTCTGCCTCCAAACGGTTGCCCATTTTTGTCGAGCCTTCGACTTTAGTCGAAAAAGCGAGACTAAGCGAGACTACATTCCGTCGTCGTCGGCGGCGTCCACAAATATTCACTCTGTGGTTAAAGTTTTTGAAATTTTAATAACTTTCTTAAACTATACTGAATTTCTACCAAACTTGGACAGAAGTTTGTTTATGATCATAAGAAAGTATCCAGAAGTAAATTTTGTAAAAATAAAATTCCATTTTTTCCGTATTTTACTTATAAATGGACTTAGTTTTTCTGCGAAGAAACATTACATTCACTCTGTGGTTAAAGTTTTTAAAATTTTAATAACTTTCATAAACTATCCTTGATTTGTACCAAACTTGGATAGAAGCTTGTTTATGATCATAAGAGAGTATCAAGAAGAAAATTTTGTAAAAATAAATTTCCACTTTTCCGTATTTTACTTATAAATGGGCTTAGTTTTTTTGCCAGAAACAAAACATTCACTCTGTGTTTTAAGTTTTTAAAATTTTTATAATGTTCTTAAACTATCCTGGATTTCTACCAAACTTAGACAAAAGCTTGTTTCTGATCATAAGATATTATTCAGAAGTAAATTTTGTAAAAAAAAAATCACTTTTTCCGTATTTTACTTATAAATGGACTTAGTTTTTCTTCCAGTTAACAATACATACAGTCTGCAGTTAAAGTTTATAAAACATTTATTAGATTCATAAACTATCCTGGATTTTTTACCAAACTTGGAAGCTTCTTTCAATCAAAAGACAGTATCGAGAGGGAAATTTTTATTGATGTTTTTCCTCATTTTTGTTGAGTCTGCGATTAACAGCAAAAGTAGGCGAGACACTGGGTTCCGTGGAACCCTTACGAATTTTCTAATTCTAACATTGACTTGAACTTTCACATAAACTTGACATAAAAATAAGGAGATAGGATTGATAATGAGACAACTATCCACCAAAGTTCAAATGAAGTGATTCTAAGGAATTATCGTAACCTGTGAACCGTACAGCCTTCAACAATGAGAGAAAACAGAACTGTATAGTCAGCTATAAAAAGCCCTGACATGAAACACATGGAAAAAAATCAATGAAGAAAACTAAAAGCCTAATTAATCACAAAACAATTTAATGAATACAAATATGACTGCAGACATGAACAATCAACAACCAATGAACTGCAGGCTTGGGATAGGCACATAAAGAATATGACATAATTTAAACAAGTTGGTGAGCGCCTAACCTTCCCCCTAACTTAATATCTTTTCACAAGTCAAGTTAAACTGTTGCTGGCTGCTATGGGGTATCAGTTGGATTCCTGACAGGTCGTATATGATGGTTCTCTGCCTAGCACACAGTGTATAGATAAGTAGATAAAAAGCATTGAACTGTTAGGCCAGAGTTAGAATAATTTGTTTTGTTAGTTCTTAGCTTGTTGTTATTGTAGAACATTATATTTTCATTACTTAGAAGCATGTTATCATCCTGGATCAACATTTACTATGCACTATTAACTGATGGAAGGTCACCTAAATTTGATCATTACACCCTGTCCCAGTCTTGCTATCGTCTTAAAGAGGTGTTAATGGTTTTATGATTGGTAGGATTGAACCAAAGACTCCCAAAATAGTATTTTCTTTGATTTTTCTAATTACGTGACATGTATGCTTTTGTGCAAAGTCTGTTTGGTTCTTAGTCAGAATAAGGTGAAAAGGAAGGGGACATTACTTCCTGTTATTTTTGAACTAACATTTTAACAATCAGAAACTGTGTTGCTCTAGAAAAAAAACATGGTTCATTTTCAAATGACATGCACATGTTTTTGTTCTGATAAGTATATGGTATTTGCTATTAGACATTTAATGCCAATCATCGTCATCTAATGTAATTAAAATACAGATCATGTTTGCAAGCTTAAGCTCATGATCTGTAGTTTAATCATATTTAATCATCATATCTCCTTGTTCAGTGATCAACGTGATGTTCTCAGTTATTAAAGGAAATAGAATGACTTGATTTGGTCCAAATAAATTGGTGTTAGATGTTAATGTCTGGATAACCTTGCTCTTAACGGTCATATATGTTTATGTCTGTATGACATTGATCTCACCGATCATATATGTTAATGTCTGCATGACCTTGCTCTTAACGGTCATATATGTTTATGGTATATGACCTTGATCTCATCGATCATATTTTTTATGTCTTTGATCTCACTTGTCATGTATGTTAATGTCTGTACGACCTTGATCTCATCGGTCATATATGTTAATGTTTGTATGACCTTGACATCATCTGTCATGTATATTTATGTCTATGAATTTGATCTAACCGGTCATGTATGCTTATGTCTGTATGACCTTGATCTCACCTGTCATATATGCTTATGTCTAAAACCTTGATCTCATCGGTCATGTATGTTTACGTCTACAACCTTAATCTCATCGGTCATGTATGTTTATGTCTGTATGATCTTGATCTCATTGGTCATGTATGTTTATTTCTGTATGGCCTTGATCTCATCGGTCATTTATGTTTACGTCTACAACCTTAATCTCATCGGTCATGTATGTTTATGTCTGTATGATCTTGATCTCATTGGTCATGTATGTTTATTTCTGTATGGCCTTGATCTCATCGGTCATTTATGTTTATGTCTATTACCTTAATCTCATCGGTCATGTATGTTTATGTCTAAAACCTTGATCTCATCGGTCATTTATGTTTACGTCTACAACCTTAATCTCATCGGTCATGTATGTTTATGTCTGTATGATCTTGATCTCATTGGTCATGTATGTTTATTTCTGTATGGCCTTGATCTCATCGGTCATTTATGTTTACGTCTACAACCTTAATCTCATCGGTCATGTATGTTTATGTCTGTATGATCTTGATCTCATTGGTCATGTATGTTTATTTCTGTATGGCCTTGATCTCATCGGTCATTTATGTTTATGTCTATTACCTTAATCTCATCGGTCATGTATGTTTATGTCTGTATGATCTTGATCTCACCGGTCATGTATGTTTATTTCTGTATGGCCTTGATCTCATCGGTCATTTATGTTTATGTCTAAAACCTTGATCTCATCGGTCATGTATGTTAATGTCTGTATGACCTTGATCTCATCGGTCATGTATGTTTATGTCTGTATGATCTTGATCTCACCGGTCATGTATGTTTATTTCTGTATGGCCTTGATCTCATCGGTCATGTATGTTTATGTCTGTATGACCTTGATCTCATCAGTCATGTATGTTTATGTCTGTATGACCTTGATCTCATCGGTCATTTATGTTTATGTCTATTACCTTAATCTCATCGGTCATGTATGTTTATGTCTGTATGATCTTGATCTCATCGGTCATGTATGTTTATGTCTGTATGATCTTGATCTCACCGTTCATGTATGTTTATTTCTGTATGGCCTTGATCTCATCGGTCATTTATGTTTATGTCTACAACCTTAATCTCATCGGTCATTTATGTTTATGTCTACAACCTTAATCTCATCGGTCATGTATGTTTATGTCTGTATGACCTTGATCTCATCGGTCATGTATGTTTATGTCTGTATGATCTTGATCTCACCGGTCATGTATGTTTATTTCTGTATGGCCTTGATCTTATCGGTCATTTATGTTTATGTCTACAACCTTAATCTCATCGGTCATGTATGTTTATGTCTGTATGATCTTGATCTCATTGGTCATGTATGTTTATGTCTGTATGACCTTGATCTCATCGGTCATGTATGTTTATGTCTGTATGATCTTGATCTCACCGGTCATGTATGTTTATTTCTGTATGGCCTTGATCTCATCGGTCATTTATGTTTATGTCTACAACCTTAATCTCATCGGTCATGTATGTTTATGTCTGTATGATCTTGATCTCATTGGTCATGTATGTTTATGTCTGTATGACCTTGATCTCATCGGTCATGTATGTTTATGTCTGTATGATCTTGATCTCATTGGTCATGTATGTTTATGTCTATGACCTTGATCTCATCGGTCATGTATGTTAATGTCTGTATGACCTTGATCTCATCGGTCATGCATGTTTATGTCTGTATGATCTTGATCTCACCGGTCATGTATGTTTATTTCTGTATGGCCTTGATCTCATCGGTCATTTATGTTTATGTCTATTACCTTAATCTCATCGGTCATGTATGTTTATGTCTAAAACCTTGATCTCATCGGTCATTTATGTTTACGTCTACAACCTTAATCTCATCGGTCATGTATGTTTATGTCTGTATGATCTTGATCTCATTGGTCATGTATGTTTATTTCTGTATGGCCTTGATCTCATCGGTCATTTATGTTTACGTCTACAACCTTAATCTCATCGGTCATGTATGTTTATGTCTGTATGATCTTGATCTCATTGGTCATGTATGTTTATTTCTGTATGGCCTTGATCTCATCGGTCATTTATGTTTATGTCTATTACCTTAATCTCATCGGTCATGTATGTTTATGTCTGTATGATCTTGATCTCACCGGTCATGTATGTTTATTTCTGTATGGCCTTGATCTCATCGGTCATTTATGTTTATGTCTAAAACCTTGATCTCATCGGTCATGTATGTTAATGTCTGTATGACCTTGATCTCATCGGTCATGTATGTTTATGTCTGAATGATCTTGATCTCACCGGTCATGTATGTTTATTTCTGTATGGCCTTGATCTCATCGGTCATGTATGTTTATGTCTGTATGACCTTGATCTCATCAGTCATGTATGTTTATGTCTGTATGACCTTGATCTCATCGGTCATTTATGTTTATGTCTATTACCTTAATCTCATCGGTCATGTATGTTTATGTCTGTATGATCTTGATCTCATCGGTCATGTATGTTTATGTCTGTATGATCTTGATCTCACCGGTCATGTATGTTTATTTCTGTATGGCCTTGATCTCATCGGTCATTTATGTTTATGTCTACAACCTTAATCTCATCGGTCATGTATGTTTATGTCTGTATGATCTTGATCTCATTGGTCATGTATGTTTATGTCTGTATGACCTTGATCTCATCGGTCATGTATGTTTATGTCTGTATGATCTTGATCTCACCGGTCATGTATGTTTATTTCTGTATGGCCTTGATCTTATCGGTCATTTATGTTTATGTCTACAACCTTAATCTCATCGGTCATGTATGTTTATGTCTGTATGATCTTGATCTCATTGGTCATGTATGTTTATGTCTGTATGACCTTGATCTCATCGGTCATGTATGTTTATGTCTGTATGATCTTGATCTCATTGGTCATGTATGTTTATGTCTATGACCTTGATCTCATCGGTCATGTATGTTAATGTCTGTATGACCTTGATCTCATCGGTCATGCATGTTTATGTCTGTATGATCTTGATCTCACCGGTCATGTATGTTTATTTCTGTATGGCCTTGATCTCATCGGTCATTTATGTTTATGTCTATTACCTTAATCTCATCGGTCATGTATGTTTATGTGTGTATGATCTTGATCTCATTGGTCATGTATGTTTATGTCTGTATGACCTTGATCTCATCGGTCATGTATGTTAATGTCTGTATGACCTTGATCTCATCGGTCATGTATGTTTATGTCTGTATGATCTTGATCTCACCGGTCATGTATGTTTATTTCTGTATGGCCTTGATCTCATCGGTCATTTATGTTTATGTCTACAACCTTAATCTCATCGGTCATGTATGTTTATGTCTGTATGATCTTGATCTCATTGGTCATGTATGTTTATGTCTGTATGACCTTGATCTCATCGGTCATGTATGTTTATGTCTGTATGATCTTGATCTCACCGGTCATGTATGTTTATTTCTGTATGGCCTTGATCTCATCGGTCATTTATGTTTATGTCTACAACCTTAATCTCATCGGTCATGTATGTTTATGTCTGTATGATCTTGATCTCATTGGTCATGTATGTTTATGTCTGTATGACCTTGATCTCATCGGTCATGTATGTTTATGTCTGTATGATCTTGATCTCATTGGTCATGTATGTTTATGTCTATGACCTTGATCTCATCGGTCATGTATGTTAATGTCTGTATGACCTTGATCTCATCGGTCATGTATGTTTATGTCTGTATGATCTTGATCTCAACGGTCATGTATGTTTATTTCTGTATGGCCTTGATCTCATCGGTCATTTATGTTTATGTCTATTACCTTAATCTCATCGGTCATGTATGTTTATGTCTGTATGATCTTGATCTCATTGGTCATGTATGTTTATGTCTGTATGACCTTGATCTCATCGGTCATGTATGTTAATGTCTGTATGACCTTGATCTCATCGGTCATGTATGTTTATGTCTGTATGATCTTGATCTCACCGGTCATGTATGTTTATTTCTGTATGGCCTTGATCTCATCGGTCATTTATGTTTATGTCTTAAACCTTGATCTCATCGGTCATGTATGTTTACGTCTGTATGATCTTGATCTCATTGGCCATGTATGTTTATGTCTGTATGACCTTGATCTCATCGGTCATGTATGTTTATGTCTGTATGACCTTGATGTCATCAGTCATGTATGTTTATGTCTGTATGTCTTGATCTCATCGGTCATGTATGTTTATGTCTTTATGACCTGATCTTATCGTTCATATATGTTTATGTCTGTAACTCTGATCTCATCGGTCATATATGTTTAATTTTGTATGACCGTGATCTCATATATGATGTATGTTTATGTCTAAGACCTTGATCTCATCGGTCATGTATATTTATGTCTGTTTGGTCTTGATCTCATCAGTCATGTATGTTTATTTCTGTATGGCCTTGATCTCGTCGGTCATTTATGTTCATGCATGTATGACCTTGATCTCATCTGTCTGTATGTTTATGTCTAAGGCCTTGATCTCATCGGTCATGTATGTTAATGTTTGTTTGACCTTGATCTCACCGGTCATTTATGTTTATGTATGTATGACCTTGATCTCATCGGTCATACATGCTTATTTCTGCATGGCCTTGATCTAATCGGTCACGTATGTTTATTTCTATGACCTATTTATATGTAAATATGACCTTGATCTCATCGGTCATGTATGTTTATGTCTGTATGACCTTGATCTCATTGAATATGTATGTTTATTTCTGTATGGCTTTGATCTAATCGGTCATTTGTGTTTATGTTTTAATAACCTTCGTCTCATCGTTCGTATATGGTTATTTGTGTGACCTCGATCTCATCTATCATGTATGTTATGTCTGTATAATTATGTCTGTATGACCTTGATCTCATCGGTCATTTATGTTTATGTCTAATACTTTGATCTAATCGGTCATGTATGTTTATGTCTATATGATCTTGATCTCACCGGTCATGTATGTTTATTTCTGTATGGCCTTGATCTCATCGGTCATTTATGTTTATGTCTAAAACCTTGATCTCATCGGTCATGTATGTTTATGTATGTATGATCTTGATCTCATTTTCATGTATGTTTATGTCTGTATGACCTTGATCTCATCGATCATGTATGTTTATGTCTGTATGACCTTGATCTCATCGGTCATGTATGTTTATGTCTGTATGTCTTGATTTCATCGGTCATGTATGTTCATGTCTGTATGACCTGATCGTATCGGTCATATATGTTTGTCTGTAACTCTGATCTCATCGGTCATATATGTATATGTTTGTATGACGTTGATCTCATATATGATGTATGTTTATGTCTACGACCTTGATCTCATCGGTCATGTATGTTTATATCTGTTTGGCCTTGATGTCATCAGTCATGTATGTTTATTTCTGTATGGCCTTGATCTCATGGGTCATTTATGTTCATGTTTATATGACCTTGATCTCATCTGTCATGTATGTTTATGTCTAAGGCCTTCATCTCATCGGTCATGTATATTAATGTCTGTTTGACCTTGATCTCACCGGTCATATATGTTTATGTATGTATGACCTTTATCTCATCGGCCATGTATGTTAATGTCTGTATGACCTTGATCTCATCGGTCATATATGTTTATGTATTTATAACATTGATCTCATCGGTGATTTATGTTATGCTTGTATGACTTTGATCTCATCGGTCATGTATGTTTATGTCTGTATGACCTTGATCTCATCGGTCATGTATGTTTATGTCTGTATGACCTTGATCTCTTCGGTCATATATGTTTACTTCTATGACCTTGATGTTATGTGTCATGTTAGTGTATGTCTGTATGACATTGATCTCATCTATCTTATATGTTAATGTATCACTCTGAACGGCCTTGATCTCATCAATCATATTTTTCGTTATGTCTGTATGACTTTCATCTCACCTGTCATACATATTAATGTCTCACTCTGTATGACCTTGTTCTCACCTTTTATATATGTTTATGTCTGTATGATATTGATCTCATTGGTCATATTTGTTTATTTGTAAATGACCTTGATTTAATTGGTCATATAGGTTTATAACTGTATGAACTTGATCTCATCTGTCAATGTGTTTAGAAGAATGGGACTTAAGATTTAATTCTTCTCTATGGCATTACTTTACAAACCAGGATACGGCCGGAGTTACCACTACATCTCCATATAATGAATTACACCTCTCAATCGTTCCCAAGGGCCGTGTTAGCCAAGTGGTCAGTTTTCCAATCGAATGTGTGTGGTTTTCTCTAGGTACGCCTGCTTCCTCCACCAAAAAACACAAGCCGCCACGAAGTAGTCCAAAAGTGGTGCTTAAAGGGGCACTAGCTGTTAAATTCATGTTGACCTATTTAATTCAAATTCTCATTGATTTAAAACCGTGTAAAACATTTATTCAAAATATAAAAAGTCTAAAAAAAAAAAAAAAATTTACCGGGCATGGGCTCGATAATATGTAGCTTCGTTTCGTGTGTATTTTAGTCTTGACGCCATCTAATTAAATATCGAGTTGACATCCGAACACCTCCGATGATCATATAAGAGATATAAACACAAACATAATAGAAATAGAAATCTAACTCGTACATTTGGATTGTTCTATGTCTGTTTAATTTCATATTACAGATAAAAAAAAATATGTTAATCATCATTTTTACCTGTATAAGAATGATTTTTTTTGTGGATCGAATCAGTCAATCAAATGATTAAACTTTGTTTCATTTTCAATGTTGACATTCTTTTCCTTTAAATGGCCGTACATGCGCAATGCATGTATTATCCATATCTGACTATGGGATTAAATTGAATTTAACATGAATACGGATTGAATAAATTCACTTGCAAGTGAATAATTCACCATCAATGTTTCTTAGCTTAATTTTACAAAATTGAATCATACTGCCTGCTAAATGCGAATTATGATTTCACTATTTCACTTTCATTAACAATTGAAAAAAAACATACTAAAATATGTTTATATATCTCGGAGCTAGTTTCCCATTAAAAGTGGCGTTAACACACCAAAAATAAAAAAATAAAATCAATCGTTCCCATGTTTATGTCAATATGCACTAATGAACTTTTTAAGATTTGTTTAATTTTGAGAGTTTTGCATGTCTTAAGAATGTCCATTTTCTAGTAAGTTTTGTGATTGTTAATAAGTAAGTGCATTTGTATAATACAATTAAGATTGACAAATTTTATGATTAACAAATATCCAAAGACAAATTTGGATTTTCTTTTAAAATATATGAAACTATTACAGTGTTATTGTACTTAATATAAATCTATAAATAGGATTACTCGAGGTTCTGTAGACTAAATTAATAGTTATGTTTCCAGTAATGCACTGATATCTGTGTTGGTACGTAGCCTTACTTTTTTTTTTAAATATATGTTTTATATAAGAATTTATAGTAATATGTTTTTGGTAACGTAATAATAAGAAGAGACAGTTATGTATAATGAATAACATATCACCATATTGTCATCATATTGAGCATACCAACTTTTAAGCTTGAAAAAGCCCTGAGATGACAAAATGCATATGTTAAGTTATAAGTTTTATTGCCACAGTTTAGAATAATGTAGGTTTCCAGAAATAACTTTCGCCAATATGCTTCGAGGTACGTTACTGGTCTAATTTCCGTCTTAACTGTAATACGGCTATAAGCTGGTCATACAAAACTCTCGCATGTAAATCTCATTTGAACATTCTTGAAATTAACATTCCTTAAATTTCATCTTGAGCAAACAATTATAACTACATTGAGGTCACAAAGTTGGGTAGAGCCTACGAAAAGTAAAAATTTCATTCCATTTTTACTGTACTTGACGGAAGCTTGCTAGGCGACCTGGATGCTGTACTACAAAGGTATTCTTTGATATAAGTACGAGATGGCAATACACATTATGTAAACTAGAAGATTATCACATCTCCTTAACTCCTGTCTATAATACCGGTATATGTTAACATGTTAAATCATGGAGCCTTATTATCATAATTTGTGTCAAAGGAATACATTATCAATGGAACAATAGTGTTGAAACGAAAAAGGATTATTTGTATTATATATATTTGCTATACTGATATGGATGCGATGAAACTTTTTATTATTCTTTGTTTATTGTTTGTAGCTGTTCAATCTATCAAAGGTATGTCAATAGAAAAACAACTTAAAGCAAAGCAATTCACGTAATTGAAAAAATGCAACAATGCATATAGAAAACAAACAAACTTTTCAATATGAGCATTTCCAGCTTAGCTTATTTCAATTTTATTTTTCACTTCAAAAGTTCTCACTAAGTTATTATAATACACAAACAAGTAATTTTTAAAAAGGAAAATATATAGAGATAAAAACACTATTTGACAAAAGCAATCTTAATATTACCTATTTGAAAGTACTTTTACCCTTTCAAAATCAAGTTAGCTTTTTATTGACACTGCAATATGTAAAAAAATACTGTACGGTACGGGAATTTTAGATGCGATGACACTTTAGCACCAAATACATGCTAAAATTGGCACATTTGGCTTAAAGTGGCCAACCTTTTTGGCCAAAAATCAATATAATTCTTAACAAAATATTCATTTGATAAACATCTTCATCTTCGTATGAGATCAACCTCTCGTATAGGTATCATTTGAGTAAGCATTCTGCTCATACGTGTATATTTTAGCGAAAAGATCTTTAAAAAAACGAATATTGCAGTTTTCTTTGACGTAAGAAGTTTTAAAGTCGGAGGCAAAAATGCAAGACAAAATTAGATAAATAAATGAAAATAAATTTCCATCAGACAATCTTTTAGCAAATTTCGGGAAAAGAGAGACGAAAATACCAAAGGGACGAGACATTCAAACTTCGAATAGTCGAAAAAAAAAATGGCAAAACCACGGAAAAAACGAAACACGATCAAAAGCAAAACAACAGTATATATAAAAACACAAACTACTATAAGCAACATCACAAAGTGCTTTTGAAGGACTAATACTAGTAATATTTTCAGATTTCCATGTTCAAGGGAAATAAATCTGCTCTAGCATACCTTTATTTTTGCATTTAAAACTTGAAGATTTTATA
Organism: Mytilus galloprovincialis; assembly: GCF_965363235.1. Lineage (NCBI taxonomy): Eukaryota > Metazoa > Mollusca > Bivalvia > Mytilida > Mytilidae > Mytilus > Mytilus galloprovincialis. The sequence continues at coordinate 70,805,857 of NC_134845.1, read as the reverse complement.
TTGTATGTTGTTTATGTTTTATCACTTCCCATCATCATAACCAGATTCAGTAACACTTGCTTCTCGGCATGATTGTAAAAGCTTCTTTCAGTTTCAAGTGATCATATACGGTTTCGTGTTAATCCTTATCTTTTTTTTAAATAATATTTATAAGCATTTGGATTTTCAAGTTATGGTCGCTAGTGAATACATGACTTTAATTCTAGTATCGCACACTCTGAATTTTATCTAATACAGAATGTGCATTTTAAAATTTTATAACAAATAGGCATCACATCTGTCGGGTTATACTCTTAACATTAAAATACGATTTTTTGTTGATTTTGGGGCCCTATATAACTTGCTGTTCGGTGTGAGCCTAGGCTCCGTGTATAAGACCGTACATTGACCTATAATTGTTTACTTTTATAAATTGTGACTTGGATAGAGAGTTGTCTCATTGGCACTCATATCACATCTTTCTATATCTGTTTAATTTCAAAAGATTTTAACTTACACAAGCGAAGAAACTTTTGACAGTTTTCAATGTCCTTTTATGGTTCGTTTGGGCTTTATTGTTGTTATAAGTTTATAAACATTTCTGATGATTAGTCCATAAGTCAGTGCTATAGCTTCAATGCCCTGACAGACCACATCATTGCTGACAAGATCGTGAAATTGTTTCATAATTTCAACGTATTCTTTTACAATGATAACCAACCATCATTTTTGCAGTTCCTTGAATTATACAACAAGGACTATAACAAGTACATGATTGAATGGTTGATGTTTGCATAACGTCCAGTGGCAAATATTTCATTCATGTTCAGGACAATCCAAGGCCATTGGGTTCAATGTGTATAGAAATCAAACGAGTACCAGAAATCGATTTGAAACAATTTGAATATAATGAAAATATAAAATTTACCCCATTACTGTAATTCATATATTTTTATATTCTAGTAAAACTGTTAGAGAGATGTTCTAGTAACGAGGACTGTCCATCTCAGTCTAGTTGTAAAGAACGTGGATGTGATGGCAGAGTGTGTATATGTGAAAACACTTATATGCCCTCCGAGAGTGATACTCCAACGTGTGTCAAAAGTAAGTATCAATGATGATCCGTGTTTGACGTTCAGTGGCAAATATTACATGAATATCAAGATGAGAACGTAGCATCAATGAAGATACCAAGTTTAATTATTTATTACTAGATATATTATTTTGAAGTCACCTTTTTATTTTTGTGCTGAAGAAGTATTTAATATACTAGCCCCAATGATTTGCATAGCGAGACTCTCACTATAAATTCCTTGACTAGCTCATTATTTTTTACAAAACCTTATTTTAGATATAAATCACTATCTTCAATGGTGTCGATCATAATTCATACAGGGTCATATGATCCAATTTTGAGGGGAAAATGTCTTCTTAGAAACATATAACCGATAATTATAAAAAATTGACTGAATCAATCAATTTATCAGACCCAATTACACAAGCTTATCATAATAGTTCTATCTATGCTAGTGTTTAAACAATATCTGAATTCTTAAAAAAAAAATCAAAACGGGTGCTCATATTTAGGATGACGACAGAGAAATTTACAAAATTGTTATTTATCCTGCCTACCACCCATGTTCTTCGTTTAGAAAGAACATATTGGTTATTAACCGACGTGATCATCAGATTTTGGTCTCGACTGTTATTCCAGACGAACCGTGTCTTCTATCATCACTATCTCACTCAAATTGCAAGTTTGGTTCCAAATGTACCGGTGCTTTTAGATTAAAATTGGACAGAAAAAACTCATTACAATTAACTGATCAGCTAAATAATAGATGATTGCAAGTTTGCTATTTCACGTATAGATAAAGGTTTCGACTAATAATGAGAAACTACAATAACTGATTTCATTTTCATAATTTCAAGTACAAATGTTTCCTCATTAAGTTAGAAAAGTTCTTCGAACGTATTAAATCAGCTGTTTTTTTTAAAGACCTATGACAGATAACAATGAACAAGGAACAAGGAAGTATAAGACGTGCAAAAAGGAGAAAAACAAGTAATAATTGATGAAACAATATGTGTCAGCAATTAAACTATTTACATGCTTACTTTCCTTTGTTGAATATTGAAAAAAAACTTAAATTCTTAAGCAAAGGATATACATCTTATTTAATGAAACTTAAATAAAACCTAACTTCGTATAGTACCAGGAACTTTGTTAGCTTTGTTATTTAAGACGTCAAAACATTGTTGCGTGACTAATTAAAAAAGAGGGACGAAAGATACCAAAGGGACAGTCAAACTCATAAATCTAAAACAAACTGACAACGCCATGGCCATAAATGAAAAAGACAAACAAACAACAACAAACACGACACAACATAGAAAACTAAAGAATAAACAACACGAACCCAGCCAAAAAACTAGGGGTGATCTTAGGTGCTCCGGAAGGGTAAGCAGATCCTGCTCCACATGCGGCACCCGTCGTGTTGCTTATGTGATAACAAATCCGGTAAATAGTCTAATTCGGTAGGTCACATTCATGAAAGGGAAGGTGATTGTAGTTACGACGTAAGGAACATATCCGATATCATTTGTGAAACGGTTATTCCATAACGGTCAACCAACTCGTGATGGCGTCCGTAAAATTTACGAAGCGATGATTTCAAATTCACCAATTGTATCGAAAAAAATATAACAAAAATATCGAACTTCAAGGCAAATTCAATAAGCGGGAGCCCATAAAAACTGACCAAAACATGCGCTTTCAACCAACAGAACAAGTGAAATCTGCCATATGCCAGACTTGGTACGGTCATTGAAGAATAGCTACGTTGGGTAACAATTTTTGGAGCTAAAATCTCTTACCAATAATGCGAACGATTGAGCTATTGGCGTTGAAAACTGTTAATACAAAGATATGTCTCGCCTTTTCCGGACATTTTGGTTTTAGTAAGATTGAAAATAGGGGCAAATAATGGTCAACTTGATCACACAAATTTTGAAAACTACAAAACACCAATTTGACATGCTCAGGCATGTTGGCTTTGCAACAACACTTTTGATAGATGTGATAGACTCTGTACCTACAGTTGAAGCTATCGGTTACTATAATTTCCAAACTTACTCAAGGTTTACTACATTTTTCCAAAACTGATTGAGTTATACTACAGTAATGATTTCAACTTTAATGCAGAATAATGCCACTATATAATCATCTTAAAATGCAAGTTCAAAGAGTACATCATTCCATTGTTTATAGATGTGCAAAATTAAAGTCCTAGCTAGTGAGATAACGTTCAACGATAACTAACATTCAACTGTGCGAAACCGAATACAATAACATGGCCAATACCAAATAACATTTGAAAGTAACCTTTTTTAGAATTAATGTTGAGCATGGACGAAGGATGGACATCAAAATATTCGAGGATTTTACGCATTGAAATGGTGAATGTTAAGTTGTAAGGATTTATTTAATAAATTCTCTCAAAAGTTGTTAATTTACATTATCAAAAACTCATTTATATGTTTACCTCTTTGTAGGAGTATATTCTCACTATAAGTATTGATATCTATGTAACATCTATATAAATGATTATTAATATATTTCAAATTCACAATTAGTTTGGCATATACTAAATAGTTTGAACTTTTATAGAACTGTATCAAATTGGTACGACAACGATTCATTTCACAACAGTCTGCATTTAAAACCGAGCTCATTGAGCTTTAATATAGCCTTTAAGGGGCCAGCTGAAAGACGCCTCAGGGTGCGGGAGTTTCTCGCTACATTGAAGACCCATTGGTGGCATTCGGCTGTTGTCTATTCTTTGGTCGGATTATTGTCTCTTTGACACATTTCCCATTTCCATTCTCAATTTTATTTCTGTAATATTTTATCAATTTTATTGACTATTCAGTATACATTTTTGATAATTTTATGATGCAAGTACCAAAGCACTGAATACACTGATAAACCGGGCCCACATAAGGGTTTATATAATGACTGAAAACCCGATTCCAAATCTGTTACGTCGGATTTTCTTTCCTGTTTTAAATATTAGAGATATGAGAAAGATACCCTTACATTAGTTCACATAAAACTGTCACTTTGACAGGACTTATCAATAAATAGTAACTTTTTAATCACCTTTAATCACCATTGAATTTGTCTCTTATATTTACAAACAATCAATTACTCCACATTTAAACAGCCCCGGATGGACATAGATTAGCGGATTAATTTCACCTTGAAAGTTTGTGTACATCTGTTATCTGTCGACTACGATGCAACCTAATGAACGGAAGATTCTCTGAATTCAAACACCCGGAATGTAAATATGAACACAATCTCAAATCCCGTTATTGACAAACTAGGCAAAACGTTTACTACATATTGCACCAAAACACACAACGTTTCAACTGTAACACCAGGATTAAACTGTTTCCGAATCACCAAAAGACATCTTTTATAATGTTTCGACATTGTAAATCTAATGTTTCCCTAAAACTTCACAAACAACATATATATTGAATGAACATTTTTCCGTGCGGTATATTTTGTTAACCTCTATTTCACAACATACCTACGAATTTTACATGTATTTGCATAATACCGAAACAGCACAAATAACAGGATCTTTTATATCCAATGTTTGACCAGTGTTTTTGTCAAAATATCCTCTCCTATAGAACTAAATATATAAAAACAGACCACAACTGTATCACAGCCTTATCAAAAACAAATTCATTCAAAGGTTCCTGAAAAAATGACATTGTAACGATTTCAAGTTCAAATATTTATTCCTTGAGATTAATAAGCCTTTGACAAATATACAAATGCAATATAAAAATACAAATACAACATGCAGTCAAATAAATACAAGCACAGACCAAATAAATATTCCAACTTGTCCTTAGTTTTAATGACTCTATCTATGGCAACAAACTTGAGATGCTGTTTAAAATATAGTTTTTCCTCCATTTTCTGATGTATCAATATATTTCAGATTACAGTTTTGAATTTCATTAAAATTAAATCTTTTTTAAAACTCTTCATTGATTTCGCAGTTTAATAATAAAAAAATATATATCGGCATCTCATGCATAACAACTGTAACATAGCCCTTGTTTCCTGTGAATATGTCAATATTCAAATGTCTTCCCTTTTCTAATTCTGTAATATCAGTAATGATACTTTTTCCTTTCTTAGATTCTCTTAATATTAATACCTTTGTTGTCTTTTAGTCACGGAAATTGGTGACAGATGTGATAGAAGTTCGCGCTGTCGAGGGCTGTATAGTCGCTGTAACGACACTGGATACTGTGTTTGTAACCAAGGTTACACAGAGGTCGTTTCCAGAATAAACATTACATACTGCAAACAGAAACCAATTTTTCAAACAAAGCCCCTGTTACTAGGCCAGAGTTGTGGTAATAATGGCAACAGCTTCTGCGCAGATGGGTTTCAGACAACAGAATGCAGACGAGGAGTTTGTGAATGCATAAATGGATATCGTCCTGCCAATCTACCGGAAATAAACTCTTATCCGTTCCATTTGTTACAGTGTGTACCTGTAGAATTTAGCATCGGCAAGTCAAATTTATTGTTTATTGGACTCAAATTGCTTTTAGTTATGCCAGATCAGTTTCAAACCCAGATCCTCACAAATGAAGTGTACTGTCATTTGCCGTTTTGTCATTATTCTACAATGAAAAATGAATATACAAAGTAAATTATGTGCGTCCAAAAGATCTTTCTGGAATTTACCTTCATCGTGAACGCATATTAAAATCAAAATATTTGAAAACAAATGATGTGAAGGTAACGAAACATATGAAAAAACTATAATCGTGTTAAAGACCTGCGTTGATCTTGAAATGACGTAGGTTTCTGGGGTAAAATTAACCTATTTATCAACGTGAGATTCAACTATTCTTCCTTAAAAAATTCATTTAAAACATTTGATTCGAAAACATGTAATCTGTACTTTTTTTGAAAGAGTGGTTGAAGCAATATTAATGCGATCGTCTTAAAAAATTAAGTCATCATGCGATTAAGCATTATAAAACTTACAGTCCAAATCTAAATATCGAGGAACGTCGACTCGAAGATTTTTAATACTTTGAATCAATCAGCTTATTACCCGAACGATGCATTATTTAATCATTTATTATGTTTTTCAGATAAACCAGTTTCAAGTAATCTATGTTTCCAGAAAGGTATGTTTGAAGTATATAGTAATTCAGTCATTTAAATTACTTAAATATTATGGTTATCCTCCAAATGGATGGTTTTAGCGCAGTTCTATTTAATATACTTTCAGATCATTGATTTGTCAACGTTTGATACATTCGTATAGCAAATATTTTGAATCGAAGGACCCTCATCATGGCCTCCGACGCAATTTTCATGGCCAATGAAATTAGATCTTAGCATCAGGATACTGTAATTCAGATTTTATTAGAATGAAATTCAAAACAGTGTGGCTGTGGCCATTGATTGACACATAAAATTCATCCATTGACTTGGACAATTTAGGTGAACGTTTGTCTGTAACGACCACTGCTCACTATGTACTTTTTAAAGACACTTAAACTATGGGGTCACCAAAGGTTCTCAACACCTTAATAAAGTAATTCGAAAAATTAATCAGAAATAAAACAATGTTTTGATTTATATCAATTATATAAATCAAAACATAAAGGTTATTCCTGATTAATTTTTCGAATTATTTTATAATTAAAGGCGTTAAGAAACCTTTGGTGACCCCACAGTTTAAATGTCTATCGTAGGTACGTCGTGAACAGTGGTCGTTACAGACAAACGTTCACGTAAATTGTCCCAGTCAATGGATGAATTTAATGTGTCAATCAATCGCCACAGCCACACTGTTTTGAATTTCATTCTATTATTTAACTAAAAGTGTTACATCATAAAATGCTTCCGAGATGTAGGCATTATATATAAAGACAAAAAAGGAAGTGCTATTGTATACAAAACTGCAATTTCATGCTAATTTGTTTGGACAATGCATTCAAAAAGATGAAAATGATTGTTGTTACACCTCGACAAAGAATCTATGTAACCAAAAACCATTAAGAAAAGACAAAAATCAAAAACGACAATACAAGTATATTATATCATTGTAAAGACATTATGTATAGAACACATCACACACTGAAGTACGTCAATTATACTTTATATTCATGTTTTTAACAGTTTTGTCATTTCTGCTTCTCTACTTCTTTGGTTATCATTTCTTTTGGATACCAATTATAAGACTACAATTCCATAGAAAGGTTTAATTCTTTATTAAACTTCTGTACCTTGCATATAATATCTAAAACAGGATTAAGTATTATTAAAAATATCTTGTAAAATGGCGGCTTGTTATTGGTCATCCGATTCAATCTTTCCTGAACATTTTATAAAATATATGAAATAAAGATAAATCTTATTTTAGGATTTCCAGCATCGACATTCTCACCGCATACCACTACTTCAACGCCAACATCACAGAATACAAGTACTCAGACGATAACGAGGCCACAGCACTATGTCACAACAACCCCAGGGACAATGTCATCTTATATCACAGGGAGCATATCGACTATTCCACCAATCACAAAAGAGACTCTTACAACAACTTTATCTCCTGCAAAGTATTATGCAGAATCCTCATCGTCAATACAACAATCATCAGGCTCATTGAAACACTCGTCTATACAAACTACGCCAGGCTTATTGGAACACTCGTCTATACAACCTACACCAAGCTTGTTGAAGCAATCTACTCATACAAACTCTGATCATTTCAGTAGTACACCAGTAATAAAATCGTTTACGAAAAGTATAAGTAGCAAGGAACACATAACGTCGTCTTATTCCAAGTCAAGTGAGGCTGCACTATTCACCAGTAAATCTTTACAAATTTCACAAACAGTAGATATTGACGAAAGATCGTCGTATCATCATACTTACAAACTAACCGAAACACCTCTATTGTCAAAACATATGAAGACAATACATCCGTCGATACAAGTTTCGATTCTAAACACAGAAGCTTCTCTTAATTTGTTATCATCGTCAATGATTTCAAAACAGAGTCGTCAAACTACTGACCTAGACCTAATAACGACTTCTTACATGTTAGAGCCACCTCATTCACTCTCAGTTTCTTCGTCTGTAGAGGAGAAAAACTCTAAAACCCCATCATTAAACTCTGTCGTAGCTACAAGATCTAAAACTACATGTCATCAATCAACGACAGACGGACCACATATTCTTCCTGCATCAACATTTTCTGTTTCGATGACATCTTCTATGCAGACGGTTACAAGTGCCCGAGAAACAACAATTCAAAATTTACCTACAGGGAAAACTACTGAGACAACACAACATTTACTTACAGCGGAAAACAAGGAGACATCACCACAAAATTTACCAACAGTTGATAACACTGATACAACAACAACACTTTATTTAACAAAAGGTAAAGCATATCAACATTTTTGTGCATCGTTTGTATGGGTAATTTTTGATAGGGCGGCATAATTGTAGAATAAGAATTTGAATCTTCCGAGCGAATCGAGTAGTATTTTTTTGACGATTTTATGCTAAACAATCATATAAGTTGTTAAAAACCTAAACTTATTTCATGGGTAGAAAAAGCAAGATATGCCCTCTATGCTATACCCACCCGCTATTTTTATGCAATAAAATCTGTTATCATATTAAGAACATCGCCAAATCATAGAATTACAAAAGTTGTAAAATTAAACAATCTTGTAAAATTTTCAACTGGGGAAAAACTTAAATTTTCATTTTAAAACGGACAACGGAATTGAGGAATCTTAATGAACTGATTGTTGTAAAAGAGGGACGAAAGATACCAAAGGGACAGTCAAACTCATAAATCTAAAACAAACTGACAACGCCATGGCTAAAAAACAGCACACACGACACAACATAGAAAACTAAAGAATAAACAACACGAACCCCACCAAAAAACTAGGGGTGATCTCAGGTGCTCCGGAAGGGTAAACAGATCCTGCTCTACATGTGGCACCCGTCGTGTTGCTTATGTGATAACAAATCCGGTAAATAGTCTAATTCGGTAGGTCACATTCATGTAAAATGTGTTGAATATTGTTATAATTTATGTTATTTTTATTTGCAACGATTTGTCACAAGCTATAGATACGTTACGACAATGATGAACATATCCCAGTGCCATATGTAACTTCAAATGTGTAATTTTATTTTAAGTTTTTGGAAAAGTTAGATTTAAAATAGAGGCAGATAATAACAAATGGAAATTCAAACTGATGATGGTGTTGGTATCAACTAAAGACGTTTAAGGAGGTAGACCTAGGTTAAGGGAAATAACTCTTCAAATCATCCATACGTTTGTGTCAACCATTTTCAAAAATATATTCTAAGCTTCTAGGTTACATAGACTATTTTCAATCTGTTTCAGGTAAATGCTTAAAATACATTGATGAAACTTGACTTTTACAAACGCATAACTGATTTAAAGAGTTATCTCCCTGAACCAAGGTCTACCCCCTTAAGGTACTCTAAAATATATATTTCAACCATATGAACATCTAAAAAAAACACAAACTATTTGTGAGGCAAGAATATTTCTCAAACTTTGATCCTAATGATACGATCTATAAATGAGTATTTGATTGCATTTTTCAATAATTTAATTTTGGATGTAACGCGTCATCTGATTTGCTGACGTTGTTTTGTTTATCAGCTCATAGACATTATTTAGTCATGTGATCGTGACGTCGTCAATGTTTTTTTTTTTGTTTAACTCCGGTTTAAAATGGAATTTAGAAATTAAATCATATAAAATGACTGTAATATTTTTTCTGTCTATTCGAAATAACATAAAAAAATGTGGTACACACTTTAAAATAACCCGCTACGCACCACATTTTTGATGTTATTTCTACGGCAGAAAAAATATTACAGTCATTCCTTAATTATAATAAAAAAACTATGATATAAACTCATCATAGATTCCAGGACTAAATTTTATATATACGCCAGACGCGCGTTTCGTCTACAAAAGATTCATCATTGACGCTCGAATCGAAGAAAGTTGAAAAAAGCCAAATAAATTAGGAAGTTGAAGAGCATTGAGATCCAAAATACCTAAAAGTGTTGCCAAATACAGCTAAGGTAATCTATGCCTGAGGTAGAAAAGCCTTAGTATTTCAAAAAATTAAATATTTTGTAAACAGTTAATTTATAAATTTAACAATATAAATGATAATTCATGTCAGCACAAAAAGTGCTGACTACTGGGCTTGTGATACCCTCAGGGAAATTAATCTCCACCAGCAGTGGCATCGACCCAGTGGTTGTAAATAAACTCATCGTAGATTCCAGGACTAAATTTTATATATACGCCAGACGCGCGTTTCGTCTACAAAAGACTCATCAGTGACGCTCGAATCGAAGAAAGTTGAAAAAAGTCAAATAAAGTACGAAGTTGAAGATCATTGAGATGCAAAATACCTAAAAGTGTTGCAAAATACAGCTAAGGTAATCTATGCCTAAGGTAGAAAAGCCTTAGTATTTCAAAAAATTAAATATGTTGTAAACAGTTAATTTATAAATATAACAATATCAATGATAATTCATGAAGCCCTTATGTAAAGCAAATATGTAGAACAAAAATAAAAACAGTGATGATTAATATATCACTGGAAAAACGTCTTGTGAACAATTAATAACACCTTTTTTCTCTTCTTCGAATTTTATTGGCTGCAAAGATGGGACTTTTACTAAGCAACATATTGTTTGCTTATAAATGGATACCATAATGAGTTTGATAGACATAGTTGTGGAATAGCAATCTCGCTTTCATTAGATTAAATCTTTGACACCAACGATATTACTGTTATTTTTCAGTATCTGATGGTAAACAGTGCAACAGTGATACTCACATATGTTTTAAAGGTGGTATCTGCGAGAAAGATCTATGTGGTGAGAATAGATGTCGATGTCAGAAGGGGTTTGTACCTAATTTGAACAAGTCCCGATATCTGAAATGTAAGTATTCTAAAAAGCTGTAGTTAGCAAGAAAGATTAAGGAAATATTATTTTAATATCCATGCAATCTTTTGAATATATATTTTAAAGTTATAATAACATTAAGGTAAAAAGAAAATAATTGCACCAGATGCACATTTCGACAATGTCCTTCCAGCGAAGGTCGAGGCCAAAATATTTCAAAATTTGAAATGTGTTGATAAACTAGAAACACAAATGTTAAAATCAAAACATGCAAAAAGAATGATAGGTATGGACGAGGGAGATACTTTCCATAATTTAGAATAATTTCAAAATTTTATAGCAGCAAATTTAAAATTGAGAATGGAAATGGGGAATGTGTCAAAGAGACAACAACCCGACCATAGAAAAAACAACATCAGAAGGTCACCAACAGGTCTTCAATGTAGCGAGAAATTCCCGCACCCGGAGGCGTCCCACAGCTGGCCCCCTAAACAAATACATACTAGTTCAGTGATAATGAACGCCATACTAATTTCTAAATTGTACACAAGAAACTAAAATTAAAATAATACAAAACTAACAAGGGCCAGAGGCTCCTGACTGGGGACAGGCGCAAAAATGCGTTTTGTTACAGAGTTTTTAGAAAATATCTAGGCTTCACCTCGTTTGCCATTTGAAACAGTTTAAAACAAATCCTTTGTTTCTTACAGTGGGACAGTTAGGTAATGATTGTGAAGAAGATGCGTCTTGCATCGGTCCATTCACAGTATGCAGAGGTGGTACCTGCCGTTGTAAGGACGATTATGTTACCAGTAGAAATGGTTTGTGGTGCACTCATAAAACTTCGTGGTTTGTCAAATTTTCTTTACTTGGAGATAGTTGTTCATCTTTCTTTGCCGAATGCTTTCATTCTCTAGAACAGGAGTGTGTGAAAGGCAAATGTCAGTGTAAGGGAGGCTTACGACGTGCAACTGACGAAGATAATAAAGTACCTTCAAACATATATCATCAATGCAGAAATAACTCCTTAGAATTTGGTAAGTTAGACTCTAATATTTCCTCTTTCTGATTTCACCATCTCCATAGTGACACTTATGAGACTACACAGTTTCTTTCCACTTTCCCTTTCCAAACTGTTGTGATAGTCTGATTTTCTTGTAAATGGGATAAAATTGGTTAACGTTTTCAAACGTTTTAATATAAGGACAACCATTCCACACTATAATACGTAATAGACAGTTCCGTTTTTTTGGTTTTTTTTTAAACTTTTGAACAAATTCAGATTAGATACATAGATACATTTACACTAAATATAAACAAGTCAATACAAAGAAAAATCACAAAAATACTGAACTCCGAGGAAAATTCAATTGGAAAGTCCATAATCAAATGGCGAAATCAAATGACAAAACACATCAAACGAATGGACAACAACTGTCATATTCCTGACTTGGTACAGCCTTTGTTTTATAAAAATCTTTTTCATAGTTTATTTTTGATGTCTTATAGGTTTATAGCCAATCAACGTTCATGACAGCTGCTTGAAGTATATGCTACTTTAAGCAAAATGATAAACAGTTCAAATAATCAGCTTTGATTAGTTCATTTTCTGCTTACATAAGGCTGCGACAAAAGTGAATTGAATGAAAAGAATGAAATAGTATAATGCATTGTTTAATTGGCCAGTATTATTGATATGTTTGACATTATAGGTCATCGAGAGCCCAGAGTTTGTAGTGGTGATGCTGAAGACGATATTTCAGACCCAATTTACCATACAGCGATCAAAAGTAATTATTATTTTTTTAAACTGAGATCTATAAAATAGCTATCCTCTTCCTGGAGAATATTTAAGTTTGCACAGTGCAGATAGTTTTACTACCCGTTACAGTATCTCGAATCTGAACTATTCTGAGTTTTATGGATAAAGCCAACAGTACTATACCGCTGTTCGAAAGTCATAAATCGATTGAGAAAAAAACCAAATCCTAGTTACAAACTAAAAATGAGGAAAACACATAAAATATAAGAGGAGAACTATGACACAACAGAAACACAACACTTAAATGTAACACACACACAGACACGTACTATAATATAACAATGGCCATTTTCCTGATTTGGTACAGGACATTTTAAGAAAAAATGGTGGGTTGAACATGTTTTGCGGCTAGCCAAACCTCGCGCATTTATGCAAATGTTGCATATAACATTAAAATGACGATATTACATGACAGGACTACAGTATAAATAAATGCAAGAACATTAAGGACAAAGACATACACAAATAAACATTACAATAGAAGAATTTGACATGCTAATAGTTATCAAAGGTTTATAATTTAACACACGGTACGTGCGTTTAGTCTACATAAGACTCACCAGTGACGCTCATATCAAAATGAAACAGTTTTTGAAAAATTGCTGTTTAAAGTGCTTTAAGTTCTAGCATATTAATCTATTGTAATAAAAATTCATAATATCTAATAAAATTTGTAGATTTAGCTAACAAGGTCCTTATATTTGTATAAAATAACATTTGTTTATAGTGGAAAGTTGTTTAAACGTTAAATAAGCTACAATTAAAAACCAATTGTTCAGAGAACAATTGAAGGTCTTTCCACCAGTAAATATCTATTTTGATATTAAAATATTAAAAATCAGTCTAAAATGTCAGTTCCTATGGCTTTATGATGTATAGATATGAATTTTAACCAAAGGTCATAATCTAAAACGCCAAATTTACCTATGACCTTGACCTCAATTTCAAGGTCACAAACTGAGGGTCTCAAATCAAAAGACCCTAGGTCTCTAATATGTATGGTTAATAAGTAATATCACTTTACGCATAATTTTAGATGTGGTAGGGGCTAAAACTCCCATTTATTGTCTACGCACCCTTTCAACCAAAATTATTATGTTACGACATGTCGCAACTAACAATTTAGTAAAAATAATTTGTCGATATCTGATAAGGTTAATGAAAATGAGTGAAAATAAGCCAAAATCAAAATTTAGAATATGACCTTGACCTTTGACCTTGACCTAATTTTCATTTTTTTGGACCAAGGACCTTAAATCAAAAGACCCTAGGTCTCTATTACCTATGGTTTACCAGTTAGAAATGCATATTACTAATATCAAATGCAAAAGGGGGAATAACTCTCATAAGGAGTGTTCATATCGCTTCGGTTAAAATAGGACAAATCATGCGAAGGATATAACGAGCAATTTTATAAAATAAATTTGTCGCATTTTTCTACGGTTACGGAGGAGATGCACTCTGATGATAAACAGTGAAAGGGGAGATAACTCTTACAAAGAAAATGGTTCGCCTTAGCAGGGTGAAATTTAAAAGCGCATAAACTATACGATACCATATGAGAAATATCTAAGCGACATATTGCGAAACAAACATTTATCGCAAGAACAAAATTTGGCGGAAGAAAAAAAAAAAAAAAAAAAAAATAATAATAATTAAAAACCAATTGTTCAGAGAACAATTGAAAGTCTTTCCACATCAAAGAAATTATGAAATGAAGCAATTTTTTCGTATAAGGTGATAATGTGCTACTTCAGGTGAAGTAAAGTTTCTTCCAGTCTCATATGAAAGCTTCTTTAAGATTGATTTCAAAAATATAAAGTTTCTATATACTTTTATCTTCTATAATAATAATATATATGACTTACCATTACTAAAAGCCATAGATTCAACAACCATGCTAAAAGTCACATCATCCTTCTTTGATGATTAGTCATTATCAACTATTTCACCTCATGGCAGTTGTAATTTTAAATATTAAACAATGCACAAGAGCTAAAACAATTGAAATTTCTGTAGAATGTTAATTTTCATTCTGTAAAATATATAAATTGATGATCAATTAATTATAAAGAATTCATGTCTAAGTTGTATGTTGATGCTGCTGCATATTTTTGATAAAACTAATCTTCAAATGTTAGTCATAAATGGTCACTGTAGGAATACAACATAAAATTATGAAATAAACATTCACATATGTGTAAAAACTTTATGAAATTTTCTATTCTAGTCATTTATCTTGATTAATTGATTGGATCTTTTTTTGCTTTACATCCAGTGGCAAATGTTTCATGCATATTCAGGATGACCAAACACCTAAATAACTACAATGGTCATCTACGGTATTTGTTGCCAGAGCCCTGTTTGTTGTCAGCACTAAGTCATGTTTCAGTGCTGACATCCGCCTCCTACGACGGGGACGAAGGGTTGGACTTCAGGAGGCACAATTTTCTTAATTTATGTCATTCTTAAAATCAAAATTAAAACTGACATTCGTTTAATACTGACGATATGGTTGTTGTTTTTTGGTTCTACATGTTGTTTCTTCGTACCCTCATTAGTCATATGGAACAACTATTTTCAGTGCCTCATGATAGCTGTAATATGTTGGAATAATTGTAACCTGTGTATCATGACATCCTTTTACATACACATGGTCAATAAGAGTTCCACCTTCTGTTGTTGGACTACTAACAAGTTGTCTGAAACCTTTTGATAACATGAAACTTAATACTGTACAGCTACCTTTCAAAATATCTTGATTAAAATCGCCAATTACAACAACTCTTTCTGATAAGTCTTCCAATTTACAGATTAATGTTTCCATGTTCTCCAAAAATTTTCCTAGATTATACCTCTGGGTTCTGTAAACAGTAGCAACAAAAACATTTCTACTTGGAATCTTGAAAACTATACATTCTAAGTTTGATGTCAAGTTGCACAATTCTGTTTCTGAAGAAAGCTTGTGAAAAACACACACACCACCATGCTGCATTTCCTTTAAAGAAGAATAAAAAGAATCATCTTCTTGAAAAGCTAGAGATCTGGGCAAATGAAAACCATCATATCCCACCATTTCAAAGCAAGTGAATTCTTGATTAGCCCAGGTTTCAGTAAGACAAATGTAATCCGCACTTCTAAAGTCTGGATTTTGTTTAATATCTTCTGCATGAGTCTGTAAACCTTGAATATTGTGATACATTATCTGAAAAGATTGTGTATGTTCCTCTGCTGTATTCTCAATTTCAGGCAAGAATCTTGTCATTTCTGAAACACCCTTTACAATATCAGGATCGCAGAAGATTTTCTTGTCAATTTTTTCAGCTTCTATGCTTTCAATGTGTAAACCAGATTTTGATGTAACTCTGCTAAGGGCTACATATGCCTGACCATATGTGAAACATTTATTCAGATCAACAACACATTCTTCAACTGTTAATCCTTGAACTTTGTGAATTGTGCAAGCCCAGGCTAACTTCAATGGAAACTGTTTTCTTACACAATTGCTTAAAGGAATGTCTTCACTTGAAGGTTTCAATCCAACACAGTGTTTTCCACTGATGAGTTTTTGTACCTGTGCATTTCTTCCTACCCTTTCATTGTCAAAGTGAACATATATTGTACTTGGGAGGGAATTTGGTGAGAAGTCTTTGATAGATATAACAGTTCCCATTACACCATTTACTAAACCATCTGCTGTGTCCTCATTCTTGATTAGCATTACTCTTGCTCCCTCAGCTAAAAGAATAGATATTGGGAGACATACATCTGACTTTAAACAATGTACTTTTTTCAGAGTCAATTTCCCTGAAGTTTTGTCTTTTTGAAAATCTTGTGCCTCAATTAGTTTTGATTCTGTACATTGCTTCATTATCATCTCCTTGTTAAAGGTATCAACCTCTGCATTTGTAGAATATATGTGCAAGGCTTCATCGGGGCTATCACCAAAGCAGTGTTGTAATGTTTCTTTATCAGATGATGACAAACTTTCATTTTTCTGCTTAACACGCAATCTATTTAGTAGTTCAGCAAACATTCCATCCTCACGTTGACGCATTATTTCATCCAACTCGGCAATTTCAAACAAGCCATTCCATAGCTGATTTGAGGGATTAGAAGGGTCATCTACATACAATTTGTCTACCCTTTTTGTTCGAACAGGTGGTAACTGATAAAAATCGCCAACAGCAATTATTGAAACACCTCCAAATAAACAATTGTCTGGTCTTTTTTTAACTTGTCTGAGTCGCTCATGAACGAAAAACAACAATTTCTTATTGACCATTGAAATTTCATCAATTATCAAGATTTGCAAATGTTCTAACTTTGATCTGAGCGAATTAATTTTGTCTTCACTAAGAGTTGCATGATCAGGTGAGAGTGATTTGAAAATTCCAAGAGCACTATGAATTGTCAATCCATGGATATTAAATGCAGCCGTTCCAGTTGGAGCTGTTAACAGAACTGTGAGATCATCTGGATTATTTGTTGTTTGTGCTAATATTCGAGTTGCTTCATATTGAATACATTTGATCAAGTGACTTTTACCCGTTCCAGCTCCTCCAGTGATAAATAAATGTAAAGGCTCTGGTGTTTTTCCGTTTGATTTTTGAATGCACCAATCTCTTACTTTATAGAGAATTCTTCTCTGTTTCACATTCAAACTTCTTAGCCTTGGAATAATTTCATTTTTTGTGAGAGAAACAGACAGCAAATTAGTTCCAACAGATGATGAGCTCTTTTCATTCAAATCTGGTATTGATAAATCCTCCTCAATCACACTAGATACTTTCCCTTCATCTATACATTCTCTTCTATTCACTTCTGCTTCTGGGCATAACTCACACCAAGCATCTTCTTTAGGATCTTTTTCATGAAATTGCTTTTCTGCTTCCTCTAAATCATGACCATTTTTCACAAAGTCTGACATGTTTTTGATAACAATTTCTTTCACAGAACTTAATGTGTTATCCCCTTGAAACTTAACTCTTCCACATGTGAAGAAATTCTCATATGTTTGAAATAAGAGTGGTTTTAACTGTTCATCATATCTGTATGGCAAATACAGTTGCAAAATGCTTTGATAATATTTTTCTGGATTATTTTCCTGAGAGAAACGTGGATATTTTATAACTGCAGGTGAAGTTCTTGTGCGTTTTCTAATATACCCAAGTGAGCCATCAAGTTTGAAGGTTGTGTCTTTATTAATTTTCTGTGGTAATTGTGATTCTAGTATAACACTGTATTCAGAAGTGAATCTTGCAAGACACAATTTGATAAAGATATCAATGTGTGGTCTACCTTTATATCTATCAACAATGTTGTTCATCCAAGTACTATTTTCATCTTCATCTTCACTGTCACTATTTTGTCTTTTTCTTTTAGAAGACTTACAATTTTGTTGCTTCTCTAGGTCTTTCAAAGGAACGCTCATTCTACATGGATTTTCACCAACAGGTATAAATTCTACTTTCCTTGAACACTCTCGTAATCTCAATCCAGTTACTCTAAACACTGCTTCCTGTGCACTTATCTCTCTATGGTGTAAGTATGAAGTTCCAACTTTTTTCATAGTCTGTTGAGCATTTAGATTTCCTTCTTCTGCTTCATTTTTAGTCTGTTGGAGAAGTAATCCTAGCTCTCGCTCAGCTTTACTTATGTAACTTATAATGTATACAACACAGGAAAATGCATCCAAAATATATTGTATGTCCATGTTTGCATCCCAAGCCCTCAAAAGATGTGGGTTATACTGATTGGTGTATATTTCATTTGGCTGACGTTTAAGAACTACTGTATTGCGATTGGTGATAAAACGATAATATGTTTCGAAGCTTTCTTGAGTAAGTCCTATCTTCTTGAAAATTTCAGAAACATCTAAGTTTTCATCTTCATGATTTTTTATAACTTCCCATAAGTCGGACAATATTTCCTTTGCTAATTCTTCATCGTCCTCTGAATCTTTATCTGGATCACTTGGTTCTGAGATAAATGTTCTAGATGAGGGAGGTCTTGGGAAATTAAACCGACATACTGTTCCCTTTTTCTTACAAGATTTTGAATGTTTTTTGCTGTGTTGGTGTACTGCCATAACAATGTCATGCAATTCTTTGTCTTCCTTTTCATCAGGTATCTCACATGTTATGTACTTGTCAATAAAGGTAATAATGTCATCAATATCATCTTCGCCAAATTTTGGAGCATTTTCTACCCAAAACAAACAATGTGTGTGGGGAGAACCTCTTTGTTGAAATTCAACTCGGTAAAAATAGTCGATTATTTTCCCTATTGGTTGAGCTTCTGACATGATAACATCCTTCAGATACATATGAAATCTATGATCAAACATTCTTACTGCTGTAACAGGATTGCTACACAGAACTTTACATTTTTCATCCCATGTCATATTTTCACTATTTCTCGTGTCACCTTGCTGTTTTAAAATTGTGTTTATAATTTCTAACCATCTAAAGTCTGCAGAAGAAAAAGAACAGAAGAATGTGGGGACTCCTAACTGTCTTATCATTGCAAATATATCTTTTTGTGAGCTTTGCCAATAGGGAGGAGTTCCACGAATGGGTTTTAAATATTTTATAGCTTCATCTTTCTTAAATAATTCTTTTAAGGTTTCCTTGTTGCAAAGCATTTCTCTTGTAACTTTCTTTCCTTCTTTCGAAAAAGGACATTGTTTTCTAAGAGATATCTGAACGTTTGAAATCACACTATTGAGCTCTGTTAAATATTGACTGAAAAATATGTAGTTGGTATCTCTAGCAAATCTGTTTTCAACACTCATTAATCGAAGATTAAAGTATCTTCCAATTGTCAGTTTTTCATCACGGTCTTCATCCGAAGTATTTTTACCTGATGGAAAGTGCACAGGAAAAGTTTTAGCTTCAATACCTGGTTCTTTTAGAACACTAAGAGGATTGTTATTTTCTGCAGGGGCTAAATTAAATACTTGATCAAAGCATAAATCTAAAGCCTCTTGTCCTATGTCAGCAGGTTGTAAACAAGTATCTAATTGAACACCACGTAACTTATCATCAATATAGCTATATTGTTCGCTTTCTACCTCTCTTTCATTGTCTACTTTCGAAGACTTTGAAATGTTTTCTAACTCATCTTTCTGTATTTCTTTATTCCCCATCATCTTAGTATCATCAGAATCAGAATCGGATTCATCATTCACTACTTGATCATCATTTACCTCAGGGATAGGATTTATCCATTCATCATTGATAGCGACATCTTTATACCACACGTTTTTATCCTTTAAATACACAAGTGCTTGCTCCAAATGGTTTGGTCTAACATATTGGTATTTGTCATAGCCTTTGTAGTTAAGTTTTCTCTTCAGTTTAACCTTAAGTAAAAGACTTTCATCTTCTGATCGTGGTAGTATCGTAGTAACTTTTTTCAAATCAGATGGCACACAAACTATAGGTCCATGAACACCTTTCTGTCCTCCTTTTGGTAAAGCCATTATCTTCATGAATGGAATATTCAGGGCTATTAGTTGTTGCTCTATTGAATTTAGCTGTTTTAATTCTAATGGAACATCTTCAAGCATTAAACCATTTGAAAACGAATCGGCAGGTATTTTACCTCTCATCATTTTACGATGACAAGTATAACAAATCCATAGACTTGTTCTGCATGTTCCTTCAAAAGCACAATGAGTATTGCAGTCATCTGTACATATGTGTTTATATTTCTCTGTTGTGCATGAATCATATATAGAACTATCATAGGACCCCTTTTTACAGATTAGAACCTGTTTTTCAAAGAAAAGCCTCAAGCAGCAAGAACAAACACATTCTGGACCTTTCTTAACCGCATCCTTAAATTTTCTGATAACTTCAGTTATTTGTTTGTTTTCCTGTTTTAAATTTTCACGACGTGTTTCTGTTTGTTGTTTAACTTTACATCTGTGTGAATCATCATCTGCATACTTCTGTATACTTGCTTGTTTCACATGTTCTTTGTGCTTTTCATCTTCCTTATACTTTTTTATACTGGCTTGTTTCACATGTTCCTTGTGCTTTTCATCTTCCTTATACTTTTGTACACTTGCTTGTTTCACATGTTCTTTATGCTTTTCATCTTCCTTATACTTGTGTACGCTTGCTAGTTTCACATGTTCTTTGTGCTTTTCATCTTCCTTATACTTTTTTACGCTTGCTAGTTTCACATGTTCTTTATGCTTTTCATCTTCCTTATACTTGTGTACGCTTGCTAGTTTCACATGTTCTTTGTGCTTTTCATCTTCCTTATACTTTTTTACGCTTGCTAGTTTCACATGTTCTTTATGATTTTCATCTTCCTTATACTTGTGTACGCTTGCTAGTTTCACATGTTCTTTGTGCTTTTCATCTTCCTTATACTTTTTTACGCTTGCTAGTTTCACATGTTCTTTGTGCTTTTCATCTACCTTATACTTTTGTACACTTGCTTGTTTCACAAGTTTTTTGTGCTTTTTATCTTCCTTATATTTTTGTACACTTGCTTGTTTTACAAGTTCCTTGTGCTTTTCATCTTCCTTATACTTTTGAACACTTGCTTGTTTGACATGTTTCTTGTGTTGTTCATCTTCTTCATATTTATATATACTAGATCGTTTCAATTTTTCTCTGTACTTGTCATTTTCTTGATATTTCTGAATTCCAGATTGTATTAAGTTATCTCGGTAATCCTCATTTTCTTTATATTTCTGAGTTCCAGATTCTTTTAAAGCATCTCTGTAATCTTTGTCCTCTCGATATTTCTTGATACCTGCTTGTATTGCAATATCTCTGTATGTCTCATTTTCCCTATATTTTCTTTTCAGAGTGGAAATCTTTCTTGCTTTAAATTCCTCATCTTTCCTGTACCTAATCCTTTCTTTTTCAGCTTTTGATAAGACTTTTGATTCATCATCCGAAGAGTTATCCGAATCATCCAATTCAGACTTTTCCCTTTCAACTTGACTAGATTGCATTCTGTTTTGATACCTTGACTTTTGACTTACAGCTGTGACAACTTCGTAGTGATTGATGCCAGTTAGATGTTGAAGATAGATTGCCTGAACATTAATTTTGTTTTTGCTACATAATTGAGATGAAGAATATTTAATCCACGAATCATTGTAATAAGTGTAAATGTCAGTTTTTAGCAGGTCTGCACATGCTATAATCTCCAACTCAGTTCCCCATACATTATTTTCTTTCATCTGGAGAGAATGTATGTGCTCTGTGATAGTTTTGAATCTTGGCTGTAAAAAAGATTTAAACATATCTGCATTTTTTATCAAATGATCAACTATAGCTTTTCTTATATTTCCATAAAACTCCTGTCTATTTGAAAGTGCATATGAAATAGCTCGAAACAAACAATTTCCATCACCTGTGATAGATTTTGTAGTAGATGGGGGGCCCATATCAAAAATAGTATTGGTGATTTGCTTGTGAATATGCTTAGTTGGTATCTTAACAATGAGACAAAGCTTTTTCTTTGCAATAGTGTTGATTGGTTTAAAATCATAAGACATGTCAGTTGCAGACACAATTTCAACATCAGACTCATTCTTGTTGATATTATTATTGGCATTACTTTCAGAGCTATAGATGTCAAATGTTACATTTATTTTTTCGTATACTTTTGTAAGGGTTGACCCTTTTTTGTTTTCTACTTCAACAATTTCAGGCAGCTCATAGTCACTGGTGTTCATTGTTTCATAATTTCCAATATTGCTATAGTTGATGTTCATTTCTTTATGGTTTTCAGGACTTTTATCACCATTATTGTACACTACAGGTTCTCCAACTATAGATATGCTTACTCCAGTTACTTCAAACCACTGATTTTGACTTGCTCCTGATACCATGTTGCAACAGTATTGATAAAGATGATCTAGACTGCTCAATTTTAAAAGTAAACTTTTGCCATTACTGTGCTTTAAACCAAACTCGTTTCTTGCATGTGAATCAAACAAAAATAAATCTACGCCATGTTTCAAGGCTAAAAATGAAGTATCATATGCACATATAAAGCAAGCATCATAATCTACGAGGGATTCCTGTAAAGCTTGGTCTAATGGCAAAGAATTACCAAATTCACTAAAATCAATACTTTCTGATGTATCTATTACAGCAGCTATCGACTCTTTTAGTGACAATTGCATCAATTTTCCTGATATATCTAATATTGGTGGTAGGTCGGATATTAATAAGTGATGATTATTACCACTAACACGGCTATATAAATCATTCCCATAAATCAGAACCTTATCTAAATATGTCTGATCCCAATACGTTAAATCTTTCAATTTACTAAAAGCAAGAGCTGAACAACAATTTGCCACACATTGCTTACCACTGTTTAAACCAAACCTTAAATCTCCTTGGTGAAAACTACCTTGTACAAATGTATTTCTAATACCTGGTCTACTAACCTTTACACAATCCTTAACCATAGCTGTGTTTATTTTGTTGTTACATTGTGCTTTGATTGAAGTGTTGTTGTTTATTTTACTTTGATATTGTTCCAATTGAACTTTATTCATAAGTACTATTTCACTCTCAGTTTCTATATATGGATAATTGTGTTTTAGATCTAGTTGTTCAATAAAATGTTCATACTTCTTTTTAACAATCCTATTTTCATCCTGTTTTTCAATCTGATTTTGATCCAGTTTTTCTGGCTGATTTTGAACAATTTTTTTATTCGGATTTTTATTCAGTTTTTCAATCTGCTTTTTATCCAGTTTTTCAACCTGATTCTGGTCTAGTTTTTCTGTCTGATTTTGTATATCACTTTTATTCTGATATATATTATCATCATATTTATTTCTCTTGTATTGATAGTTTGTAGAGCTGACGCTCTGAACTAGTTTTTCAGTTTCATTCTCATATAAATGTTCAATTCTATTCTCTAATATATTTTCTATTTCATTTTCTAATATATTTTCAATTTCATTTTCTAATATAATTCTCTCATTTACATCAAAATCATGACATTTTTGAGAGATGACGCTCTGATCTAAATCATGACAGTTTTGAGAGATGACGCTCTGATCTAAATCATGCCAGTTTTGAGAGATGACACTCTGATCTAAATCATGACAGTTTTGAGAGATGACACTCTGCTTTAAATCATTACAGTTTTGAGAGATGATGCTCTGATCTAAATCAAGACAGTTTTGAGAGATGACGCTCTGATCTAAATCATTACAGTTTTGAGAGATGATGCTCTGATCTAAATCAAGACAGTTTTGAGAGATGACGCTCTTATCTAAATCATGACAGTTTTGAGAGATGACGCTCTTATCTAAATCATGACAGTTTTGAGAGATGACGCTCTTATCTAAATCATGACAGTTTTGAAAGATGACGCTCTTATCTAAATCATGACAGTTTTGAGAGATGACGCTCTTATCTAAATCATGACAGTTTTGAAAGATGACGCTCTTATCTAAATCATGACAGTTTTGAGAGATGACGCTCTTATCTAAATCATGACAGTTTTGAAAGATGACGCTCTTATCTAAATCATGACAGTTTTGAGAGATGACGCTCTGATCTATATTTTGAAAGATTAGAGAGGTGTTGCTCTGATCTTTACTATTTGATTGGTTGTTGCACTGACCATCCCTAAGATTGTTGTTTTTTTCCTGTCTAGCTTTTCTCTGTCTTTCTTTATTTTCTTTCACCCTTGTACTTCTTGACTTTTTGCTTTTTTTTGGCATTATCTGAAAAAGAAAATTAATATATTATTTAATTATTTAATATCGTATATTCTAGTTTCTCAAATAACGAAAACAAGTTGTGAAGGAGTAAAATATATTTGTAATTTATCAGTTACACAACCCTGGATACTAAACAGTTAAATTATTGCACCGAATCGTTCTTGAGCTATCAAATATTGTATTCAAAATCAGGGAATTTATACCTGAAAGTAAATTAGCTTCCTTAAAAAGTTTGTTTTGTTGTCATCATTTTTGCAGACTGACAATCATTTTCATAAAAGCATCATGTTATTTTTAATAATTACTAATGTATGTGTTTATATCATTGTTGCATAGTATACAGTGGCTTTGGTCACCAATGCTTTTTAACTTAGTACTTTATTTGGCCTTTTAACTTTTTGGGAATTGAGCATCACTGAAGTCTTTTAACTTGTAGACAAAACACACGTCTGGCTTAAATACGAAATTTAATCCTGGTATCTATAATGAGTTTATTGTAGTTTGTCAACTTTATTGCAGTTGATCTATGTTTGATAGTTTGTAATTGGTACTTGTTGCACATCAAATATAGTTCTTTATTTTATTGTCAATAGACAACTTATGTTCCCATGTCTCTAATTCTCATATACCTGAAAACTACAATTTGACAGATATTTAGCAAACAGTTATACACACAGTAGTAAACCATATTTTTTTTCGTTTAGAGGTGTTTTGAACATATTTAACTATCTAGATTTTTAATCTTAATGTTACCATTGAAAGATGACAAGAAGTATAATTATGTTGATAGTCTTATGCTTAATATCCAGTAGCAAATATTTCCTGCATTTTCAGGAAGAATAAGAATAATCATGCCAACAATAGTGTTGTTACAGTTTCACAACTCCCTAGAATTAAAAACTATAAGAATGTGTTATTTATGGTTTGATTGCCAATGAGACATATATCCACCAAAACCCGAAAGACAAAAATGAAACAACTACATGATTGTACCACAAATATCCAACTGTATAGTATGCTAAGAATTTACAATTTCCCTGTGATAACATATATACCTTGCAATGATTCTACATATAAATGTAAAATAGAGACAACTTATCATCGATGATCCCATAAAAGATTGCTCATAAAAACCCTATACCAGTACTTTTTGACGCAGTCATAAACAAGACATATGCATGACAAAATTTTCCAATCATAAGGCATCAATGTCAAGTATGTACAGGATATTTATACTTTTTTTTATCTTTATGTAAATAGGGATCGTGTCAATGGGACACAGATGATACCCCCACTTGCATATCATATAAAGTTATAAATGGACATAACCATTTATGACTGTAAAAGTGACGCAAATTTGTTCTTGATCTGAGTTACAAGGTTATAAGTCCTGAGTATTGTGTATAAGTAAATTGATATTTGGTTGAAACAAATTAAAGTAAGGTAAGGGAAATGAAAATTTCTGCAATTTTTCTATTTGTAAAGGGACATAACTTCAGAACAGAAAATATGACGCCACCAAAATTCTAGGGTAAACTGTGTTTTGTGGTAATACCCATTGTGAATAAGTTTCATACCATTTGATTTCGACAAACTTAAGTAAGAAAATGGAAACAACCATTCAGCAGTTTTTCCATTTGTAAAGGGACATAACTCTAGAACGGTTTAAGCAATACCACCACAATGAGAACTTGACCTGTATTTTGTGCTTATAAACATTGTGTGAAAGTTTCAAACCATTTGGTTGAGGAAACTGAAGTTGGAGAACAGAAACCAAACAAAAAATTGTGTAAATTTTCAATTTGTAAAGGGCATGACTCAAGAGTGGTAAAGTGACATCTGCGACACAAAAATTCAAACTTGATCTAAGTTTGCTAAAAATAAGAATTGTGTGTAAGTTTCATAACATTTGGTTGAGGCAAACTTGAGTTAGAGATAGGAAAACCACTTTAGGATGTACTGAAGGGTAAAACTTAATGCCCCTCGGCTTAGACAAGGGGTATAAAATCCTCCGCTTAGTGGGGGGCATAAAAAATAATGAGTAAGTGTTGAAGAAGTAAAAAAAAAAAGCCTCAATGGGTTGAACTCATTGTCCAATGGATGGACAAACAATTTTAACATTCAAATGTCACTGGAGAAGCCAGGAGATGTTAGTCTGCTTTAATATAAAATGACAATAGCATTCATTAATCATGTTAACTACACTTTTTTCACAACAAGCCTGATAATATTGCTATATTATAAAGTTCAATCCTGTTTTTTTTTATTTGGGTTGAAGTTTATCCATCTCATCATAGAAGACCTTACAATAAACTCATCATAAATGTAGATACCAGGATTGAAATTTGATATTTGTGCCAGACGTGCACTTCATCTATAAAAAAACTCATCAGTGATGCTATAATATTTTTTTTTATAAAGGCCAAGTATGAAGTTGAAGAGCAATGTATAATTATAATTTCAATTTTTTTAGGTAACACTGTTGTGTCTCATATCAATGTGAATCCATACATAATACTGAAATAGCTCTTTCCTTAATAGTGGCAATGAAGTAATCAAAGCAAACATTTTTTCTTACATAAAGATGTATCATTTTAAAATGTTCATTTGCTCTGGGGCAACATGGGCAAGGGCATACATGTAAGCCTTCCCTTCTTCTCATGGTAATTTACATCCATAATTAAGATCAAACAAAATTATATTATATACATCTACAATATATTCTTCTTTGTTTTCAAATGACTCCTACCAAGTCTAATCTGTTTATGTATCCAGGAATAACAACCAGATTTATAGTTCAAGGACTTCACTGTGACCTATAAGAGAAAAAGTTTTTAAGTATAGCATATACATTGGCATTACAATCATGACTAAAGTTTTAAGTTCTGTGCATTTGTTGATAAATATTAGGAATGTGTCCATAGGGACACAGATGCTGCCCCATCTAGCATATAACATTATAAAGGGTTAATTCAGTGTTCACAAACATTATAGATGCATTTTATTAAATTTAGTTGAGACAAACTTAAGTAAGAGAACAGAAAAAAAATATCCTATTAGGTTATTAAGGGACAAAACATTAATAAAAGTGCTTGTAAGCACCAATGGGTAAAGAATGTTCATTTTTTTCAGTTAACATTGCATTAAGCATGGACTGTAGCCCGGTAGTAGGTGATGTAAAAGATGTGATTTTAGACTCATGTTGTGGACATGCCAATCAGTATATTACAATTAAAATTAAGTATTATTGAATTCATAAATCTTTTGCTATGACATAGGTGGAGGTAACTTTATACAGAATATATGTGTTTGCTTTCTATTAAATCTTTTGATAATAAAAATGTGTTTGATGAAGACTTTTAAGAGTTTATCATTCATGCTTCATGATTCAGGTAACCTTAATTACTAAACAGCATGATATCACACCTGGTTTTTGTGCCTGTCCTTAAGACTGTCATGTCAGACACAATGCCTCTCAAAGTTATCAATCCCAGTATGTCCTTAGAATACTGTACCTTTACATGTCTGATTCTTAACTTTTGGCGTTAAATGTATTAAATGTAGGCACCATTTATTTTTTCATTGTTTAACCTGTTGGTCTAACATGAGTTTGAGTAAGAAACCAGTCATGTGCATATTGCAAGCATAACAGGATTTGTTTTATCACAAATCTTTGTTTTGTTCTGACTGAGTTATCCTTACCAGGATATAAAGTAGGCAGCCAACTGTGACCTTTAGCTAATTTCACTGCAAATTCTCCAGTAATTATATTGTGATCTGAAAATCAAAATGCAAAGTTAATAAAACTGACAAATTCTTAACACTAATATTTTCAGTATCAATATAAAATAGTACTGTAAATTCAGAAATTGTTGCGTGCATTTAATATTGCGATTTTGTCATTTTAGACTTAAATGCGATTTTAATTTTTACGATTTTGAGAAAATTCCTGTTAAATTCAAATAAAATATTTCAAAATGCGAGTTTAATTTATTGCGTTTACAACTCTGTCGCAATTTTCGCAATAATAAAACCCTCGCATTAATTTCTGAATTTACAGTAGTTACTGCAACTGGGATAAAAATACCATTTAGCTTTGACATATTGTTATATATTTGTAATTAAAGAGTGGACAATACTACACTGAATATTTCTTTACAAAGTTTGGATTTTCAAACTGCTAGTAGTCTGTTGTTATTTATGTATTATTGTCATTTTGTTTATTTTCTTTGGTTACATCTTCTGACATCAGACTCCAACTTTTCTTGAACTGAATTTTAATGTGCGTATTGTTATGCGTTTACTTTTCTACATTGGTTAGAGGTATAGTGGGAGGGTTGAGATCTCACAAACATGTTTAACCCTGCCGCATTTTTGCGCCTGTCCCAAGTCAGGAGCCTATGGCCTTTGTTAGTCTTGTATTATTTTAATTTTAGTTTCTTGTGTACAATTTGGAAATTAGTATGGCGTTCATATCACTGAACTAGTATATATTTGTTTAGGGGCCAGCTGAAGGACGCCTCCGGGTGCGGGAATTTCTCGCTACATTGAAGACCTGTTGGTGACCTTGTGCTGTTGGTTTTTTTTTTATTTGGTCGGGTTGTTGTCTCTTTGACACATTCCCCATTTCCATTCTCAATATTATTGATCTTTACTTTTGTTAGCTGCCTAAACTTTTGGTTTTTGAAAGTGTTTAATGAAATTAATTGTTTGTTTTCTAAATTTTTGGTTTCAGATGTGTTGAATGACTATGATCTTTTGGCAACTTTTTAGATTTTTGGTCTCAAATGTCATGAATGTGCTTAATTAAGAAATCTGTCATGTGCACCTGATGGTATGAAAAGATTTGTCTAATGTTTTACATTGTTCTTGAATTATCCTTACTAAATTATACAGGATGCAACCAACTGTGACCATAAGACCAGTCAAATGCTTATTCTCCAATGCTAATTATCTGAAAATAAATAAGAAAACATAATGAATCTTATTGTTTATTTATGTCAGTCAGGGGTACTACTTATTTAAGTTATTTTTATTTACTTAGAAGTAGAAAAAAAATATACGCATTATAAGTAAATTTGTAGGATACTTAAAGTCATAAGAAAGGAGTGACCGGTAAAAAATAATGGTCTTCCAATTCTTGAACCAATGGATACAAAAATCATAAACTTAGTCTTTTGAGCACACATTTATCATTTTTTTCGTGTAAATTTCGTATAATTGTCAATTTTTTTTTTCAATCGGTCTGTGTTGTGAAAATATGGCAGGTAATTGAAGTTCGTGTTTTGAACCCAAAGTTTAAAGATTGTCACCACTTTGTAAACAATGGACAAAATACAAACAAAAAAGCATGGCAATTGAGAACGTGTTTAACATAAAAATTCAGATAATAGTTTAACTTTATTTTAAGGACATCCATGCGTATTGCGATCATGGGAATTTTACAAGATGGGTCACACTGAGGTCACTTTGCATACAGAAAATATGTCAGGGGAATTGCTTCCTGGTTTTATCTTCAGAACACTGCTCATTTACAAGCCCCCAAGGAGCAATTTTTGAAGACCTTGCGCAAATACTTCAGATCTTTATGCAATTAGTTTCTTTGTTGAATTAATCACTGGTATTAAAGAGATAATCGTAACTGAAATTACGATTATCCCAATATGGCGACGGTAGATATAGGAAAAATCTTAATACTCATTTTTCTTAAATGTATGTTTATCTATACCATTACATCATATTTGAATCGTAAAGGTGCACTGGAATTGTCTTAGCACTTTGAAAATAGCTGTTGAAAAATTCCGGATGATAATCATAACTCTATAGTATTTTTCTTCTTTGATAATCGTAATTTTCTTTATCGGATAAACATGATAAAAGTAACTGAAACATCATGAACATAATAAATGTGTCTTTCAGTATTTCAATGGTATTTTGTGTGTTAAAAATGCAAATGTTTAGTTTAACAATGACATTAACGCATATAAAAATAAATAAAGAAACTTCCAGGTTAATATCTAGGACAAATTTACCTATACATTTTTATTCATATTAACTGACAACGATATGCATAATCTTTTGATATATACATGTACCTGTTAAAGATATATGGAAAAGTCAGTTATTGTGGTGAGTAGATATCCTTATTTTTTTTCAAAGTTTCAATGTTGTGTACGCTTTTAAGTTTGTTTTTGTTTGTTGGTTGTTTGGTTTTGTTTTTCTTTTTGTGGGGCGGGGAGAAAAAGGATGGATAAGTTATATCCCATATCCCAAAAGTGCAATCCTTTCAATTCATTGCTCAAATTGAAAGTCCATATACCACATTTTCATATGTCATATTTTTGCCTCCAATATATACGTTTATACTAAAATTATGTGCGAAATGAACAAAAGTTTCCATCAATAACTTTATGACTGCATTATCAGATTTATTAGTTGATACTTTTATCGGGAGATATGAGTGTTCATATTTCCCTTTTTCTTATAATTCAATAAATATTGCCGTCCATATTTTTACCCTTGAATTCACTTTTTTCTCTTTTATACTGATATAATACATGTATGATTTTAAATATTTTTTGTTTTCATTTACTAGAAAAGTACTAACTATATGGCAAGTATGCAAATACAAAAATGTTCCTTGTTAAGTACCTTCAATATTTTTCTCTACAATATCTTCCATGCATATGTATGCAGCATACTTTACATATATATACCGAGTATGTATGAATTTTAATCTTTTTGTCGGTTGTGTTAATTTTCAAAGTTATCCCTTGTTCTTTATGACTTTTAAGTTGTGTTATCATCCATGAAAAATAAAGTGTCATGAAAACTGTAGCCCCTAATTTCTCGCCAAACTGTTTTTGACGAATACTAAATGCCTTTCCTTCTTCGTTATGGCATAATAGGATATGTTCTAGAATTAAATCAACAGTGGCTTCCCGGGAGCAGAAATAGCCCATATAGCCACCTGCAATGTATGAATTTAAACAATATTAACTATATCATTTACTTCAGGATAAATTAATTTTTATTTACTGTCTCAATCAGAAATCTGGTGTAGGGTGACACACGCCTGTCGCCTGACAATTATTGTCATGTATCATAATTTCCATCGTTCATTCACATATTTTGTGGCATAC
Source organism: Mytilus galloprovincialis (assembly GCF_965363235.1). Classification (NCBI taxonomy): domain Eukaryota; kingdom Metazoa; phylum Mollusca; class Bivalvia; order Mytilida; family Mytilidae; genus Mytilus; species Mytilus galloprovincialis. The sequence continues at coordinate 70,774,139 of NC_134845.1, read as the reverse complement.
CTAGTTCTTTTAGATTTCTGTATATTAAAATAGTTCGTTTTTTTTCCCATTTCCAAATTTCTTGAAGCTTGTTCACCCTTCCAATTTTATTATATATTAGTATGTAGCCGTTTTCATAAGAACTATTAATAATATATGCATAAAAAGAAATGTCATAAGATGTTGGAACGTTTCATAAATAATTCATCGCCATAATTTCATAATATGCTATCAGATATACGTTTTTAGTGTCAATATCAATAAAACACTTTCCAGTTATGATTATCTTTTCATTTTTAAATACCATAATTACGATTATCTTTTTTCCGAGTTACGATAATCATCCAGAATTTTTCAATGGCAATTTTTAAAGCGCTTAGACAATTCCAGTGCACCGTTACGATTTAAATATGATGAAATGGTATAGATAAACCTTGCAGCTGAGTAACTATTGACAAAAACATTCTACATTTAAGAAAAGATTTTACCTATATCTACCATCACCATATTGGGATAATCGTAATTTCAGTTGATAAATGAGATAAAACATTGAACTCTAATTAAAAAATATGAGCTTACCTGGGAAAAATCATTAAAGCCCTGATTTCACATCTCATAAGTTGAAAATTTTTGTAGGATTGTAAGAAAAACTATTATTATTATACAAGTAATTTTTTGAGAAAATTAAAGAGAGATTATTTAAACATCATTTAATTACTTATAATATAATTTGTATATTTTTTTCACTTCTTCAAGTAAATAAAAAAAACTTGTACACATAGTACCCCTGACTGTATGTCGTTCATAAGTGTTTCTCCTTACTAGTTTTTATGAAGTTTAGACTGTTGGTTTTCCCTTTCGAATGGTATTACACTAATAATTTTTGGGGCCCTTCTTAGCTTGCTGTACTGTGTGAGCCAAGGCTCCGTGTTGAAGGCCTTACCTTGACCTGTAATGTTTACTTTTATAAATTGTGACTTGGATGGAGAGTTGTCTCATCGGCACTTATACCACATCTTCCTACATGTATATCTACTTATAAATTCTTACTTCATTGAAATGTAAAGAGTATTATCATACAACAAACATTGACTGGAATTCATATAGTCATGACGCTACTGCATATTGTCCGGAGAACAGTAGACAATATGAAATTGAGAATAAAGGTACATATGAGGTATATTGACGCAATATCTCTATTTCTATGTATATCATGTATATTGAGGGTCAATATTGAAATCCATTATGACTTCATGACGTCATACATAACGACAAAATACATGTCAGATTGGTTTTTCAAGTAAAAGTAGGACATCGGATCACATGTTTGTATCAAAAACTATAATGGATAAGTACACCAGTATGAAAGGTGGGAAACTTTATGCTTGCTTTTTTTATTTCAAAAAAGCGTTAAAATACAAATGGAGGTGATGTGCTTACTCCTACTTTTTATTCTCAAAAAGCAAGTTTTAAGTCCAAACCTTTTCAAGATTTTCATAAATGATTTACCGGATGCATTTAAGGAAAGCTAAGATGCTGTTGATATAAACGGTCACAGGATTGACTGCCTCATGTATGTAGATGATATTGTTATTTTTTCTAGTTCCATGGCAGGTCTTCAAAAACGACTTGATGATTTACCAAAATTTTGTACTAAATAATGTTTAGTGGTCAATCTTAATCTATCTAAAACCAAAGTTTTTAACAAACCTGGCAAACTTTTAAAAGAATATTTTTATTTTGGAAAAGATACAATGTGTTGTATTGTTATAAGGCACTGGCTACGGTAACATGGAAATGTAACAATAATAAAAATATTATTGTTACATTGGAGACTAATTGCCGGAACGCAAAGTTGCAAAGTTGAGGCTACAGTTACATTGCGTTATTGTTACATCAAAATATGACAGCAATGTACGCTAGATTTATTAAACTTAAATCTTCTATAGTTTTGTTGCTAAATTTTTTCATATGTACTAAATAATACTTTTCATAATAATAAATAATAAATATCATTATTCAACAATTTCGTTTCAAAATCAGATAGAGCTCACCCAAACCAAAGGTATTTTTCCCCCTTTTTTAACCAATATACCTATATATACAAATATTGCTTGGAGTTGTTGCATCAAAATTTGTCGGACTTGAACATGCTCCAAAAACCACTTCAATGACTGGATATGAAGAAACTGTCATTGTAAATAAAAAAAATCAAGAAATTGTATGTTATTATTGTATATATTGTATATAAAATAAATGTCTTTAACTTTTATTATCATTAGTACATATTACTAGCCCCCTCGTGCATTGGCTATTTTTCAACATGTAACAATAACGCCATGTAACCGTAGCCTCAATAATTATTGTTACATTCGTAATTAATCGGTTCCTTACCCAACAATGCATTCCGGCAATTACAATGAATTAGTCTCCAATGTAACAATAATATTTTTATTATTGTTACATTTCCATGTAACCGTAGCCAGTGCCTTGTTATAAATGTTGTATTCTTAAAAAAGTCAAATACATGACATATGTCGGTTAAAAGCTCATTAAAGCTCATTAGAGCTTATGTTTGTCTATGTTTATATACCTTGTCAACTCTAAATAAAGCTTATTTATATTTTCAACTGGATGAAAAAGTTGTGTAATTTTAGAACTTATTCGGAATGGAATAAATAGCGATTAGGTGAATTTAAAGTAACCAATCTTGACAATTTAATACATGTAATACATGGTAATAAAAAATCAAACCTAAGTCTTCAGAAAAAGTAAGAAAAAAATGTCCCTAGGTGAACAACTTACCAATGTTTATATCTGGATACATGCAGTATTTACATCAACGTAATAGGGCTCTTCACGGTTAGTTCGGCCATATCGGATAGGGGGCAGATTTTTATAATGGAGGTTAAAATGGTGTGAAAAATACGGGAAAACATAATTAAAACAGAGCTGTTGCTTGGAAACACGCATAGGATTTCCCATACTTTCATACTATTTCCACCTCTTTCAACAAAATCTGCCCCTATCCAATATGGCCGAACTAACCGTGGAGAGCCCTTTTAAATTTAAAAAACAACAATCCCTTTTTTCTAATTATTCAACTAGAATTTTCTTTAAAATTGGATGCAAACGTGAGAGTGGGAACAGACCTTTGGTAGGACCATGCAAGGCGTAAATGTGTAGGGTGTTTTTGGCACAAACGGACCTGATACCTCATAGCATCTAGCAACAAGGTGTACATGTATAGTCGCTTCTATTTCCTATTAATGGCAGTAATGTCAAAAAGCTTAACAATAACAAGGACCCTTTTTATCCATGGGAAGGTCAACTGTCCATATGATATAGACAGAAGCTTTATATAGTTAGTCGACCTTCCCATGGATATTAACAAAGAATTATAAATTCATAAACAAATGCCTGTGTCTGTGGGCGTGAATTATACGCACGTCCTTGACAATAACCAGTGAACGGATACTTCGTTGTGCTTACCTAAACTTAAGAACGATGGATGAATGACGATAGAAAACTGTTTCTTCAATAATGTACAAACTAACTTCGAAATGTCAAACCCTGTGAGATATAAGTCAGTGTCTGTATGCAAAGCGAGCATGCAAGCGGATGTGGAAACCGGACTAACTTTTCTAATACTTTAACAACCCCGGGCCTGTCTGGATATAAATTCCGGATTTGTCATGTCTTCAAAATTAATGTTATTCTGTAATGGAGATCTTTGCATTTCTGTTTATATAATAATTTTAATTCTAGGATCTATATCTTATTTTATTAATAAGTATCTATATCTTATTTTATTAATAAGTATCTCCTCAGACGATTAGGTGGTGTTTCAGTCCAAAAGAAGAACAGTAGTGGACGTATTACGTTGTATATTATACAAATATTTATAATAAACAACGGTTCTCCAAGATAGTGGAGGAATACTACAAAAACAGAACAGAATAGTGGATCTTTTATTTAGCAGTATAAATTATAATTACATTTCTAACATAAATTGAAAGGGCGTAGGAAGGAGGAGGTGTCTAACAAATTCCCTGAAGAAAATTTTGACGGTAAAATCGTTGACCAACACCCAAGTTACACCGTATGATGCGCCTGACAGAGGCGGAAATTACAGATAAGGTAACAGGTAACAGGCCCAAATCGGCTCCAGGTTAAATCACCAACCGGGTGTAGCCAAATCGACACTTTGAGATGACCTTGACCTTTGACCTTGTGACCTTTGTCAAGGTCATTGCTTTACAATGTCATTGCAAAAGACCCTATGGGCCAAGGACCTTTTGTTTAAGAGTTTTGCCTAATAATGGCTTTTTATAAACCATCAATGGGGGTTATGTCCCTTACATAATGGTAAAACCAATACAGTCATACTGTAACAAAGTTGCCCCTTGAAGTACTAAGCATTTTTCACTGCTTAAATTTTCTGTATCTATAACCATTCAAGAATTATAGGGAAATCAAAGACATACGAAAATCTAAAATATGACCTTGACCTTTGACCTTGACCTAATTTTCTAAGTTAGGACCCAGGGGACTCAAATAAAAACATTCCAGGGTTATATGGTTAACGGTTTATGAGTTAAAAAAACATACCGACAAATTTATTCCGTAAAGGTAGATTACTCCTATAAAATTTCATCGAACCGCTTCAATCCAAATTAGCCAAAAAATCCATAGGATGTAACAAACAATTTGTAGAAAGAATTTCGTCGATATCTTTTTTTGTTACGAAGGAGATGCGCTCTGAAGATAAACAGTGAATAGGGAGATAACTCTTACAAAGTAAATGGTTTGGCTTAGCAGGGTGAAATTTAAAAGCGCATAAACTTTACGATACCATATGAGAAATATCTAAGCGACATATTGCGAAACAAACATTTATCGCAAGAACAAAATTTGGCGGAAAAAAAAAAAAAATAATAATAATAATAATAATAATAATAATAATAATAATAATCAGAACAAAAACAATAAGTCTTTCCACAGAAAAGTGGAAAGACTTAATAATAATAATAATAATCAGAACAAATACAATAGGTCTTTCCACAGAAAAGTGGAAAGACCTAATTAAAAATTGCTTGCTAGTCCCTCTCTGTGATTACCTTCAGAGAATTTTGGTTCATTTCCCAATCAATCTATCATGAAAGAAAGATAAATAATACAAATTTCAATCATAGTCTTTTTCAAAAATGATGAACGGTTCTTTATATTGGTATGTAATCATTTTAAACGTTTCAAATTTATGAAATTATATTCGTACATCAATGTTTTTGATACACCAATAACAAAAACTGAAATATATTGAATTGATACATTTTGTAACTATTAAAATTTATATGAGAAACCTAAACTTAATTGTAAAATAATGAACCTATTAAAGGGAGACAATACTCGCATAACTTTTTCGAATTGGCACATAATACAACGGAATGTCACTCTTGCATACAAATGGCACATCAATATAATTAATTAACTGTGCAATCGCGCTCCACCTTCAATGATGATTCTAAATTATAAATATAACCAAAAGTTGTTAATCTATAGATAGTAAAGACTAATGAAATCTAACCCACTGTTAAAACATTTCTTTGCATTTTTTTAAAACTTCCTCAGTAAAATACTTGAGCCACTTGACTTTCATAGCTTATAATTAACGTTTTTACACAATATTTAAATAAAGTAGCTAAAGATTATTCGCTTCTCAAAGTGTAAGACGCAATAAAAATCGTATGCTTGCACCATCTTACCCAAAAACAGATTTAATTAAGTTCTGAACATTTCGACATTTCTTCGTTAAAACCGGTTTTAAACAAATCACAAGTACATGTTAAGATCCGCCTAAAAACCCATATCCCGATATCGTCAGGTTAATTTGCTACTTTAACAATAAATAATAATGAAGTCTTACTGTTAAACCTTGCTGAATTTAATTGCTAATTACATAACCTCAAACCTCAAGAAACTACAGTGTACTTATAATCGATTTTCTTTCAAAAGGTAATAAGAGAGGGAAGCAAGAATATTTAAAAATCTATAATCATAAAAAATACCAGGCTTAGAATGTTGTGCGCCAGACGCGCGTTTTGTCTACATATTACTGATAAGTTGCACTCGGATAAAAACAGTTTTGAACCCGAATCACATACGAAGTTGTAGGGCCTAAAAAAGCATAAAAAAAAGAAAAATTGTGCCAAATACGATAAGATTAAAGAGACAAAACATACTAATATCCTAGACCCGTTAATGTCTTTTTGAGTCATAAAATTTAAATGTATTTATTCTAAGGAAGCCGACAAGAGTAATTCTGACTGGATAATGAAATATTAGTTATAAGAGGGATTATAACAGAATAACAGAATCGGTAAATTCTACAGCAAGACGCCTTTATTTTTATCATAAGGTCTACAAGTTTGAAAACATTGCATTTTATATATATATGTTGACATACAGACACACCCTTTTCACCAAACCAACCCGTGCTTGCGACCATAAAACCTGTGCAGTGTTGATTTCAGTCGTTCTTCTGAATAACATTGATCGAGCAGCTATTGACTTAGCACACTCCTGTAATGATGAAACAAAAATCACGATAGTACTATTGATACACTAAAAAGAATAAAATCACAAAAATACTGCATTTGTGGAAAATTCAAAACGGAAAGTCCCTAATCAAATGATAAAACACATCAAACGAATGAACAACAATTGTCATATTCCTGACTTGGTACAGGCATTTTCAAATGTAGAAAATGGTGGATTGAACCTGGTTTTATAGCGCTAAAGCTGTCACTTGTATGACAGTCGCATCACATTTCATTATATTTACAACGATGCGTGACGAAAACAGACATACTAGGTAAAATTGTCAAAATAGGGGTACTGTGTCACAATCTCAATAATAACATATTTCAAAATTATAAGTTAAAAAACAGGATCAGAAATGACTTACCGCGGAAATGATATATAATTAGTTATCAAAAGTACCAGGATTGTAATTTTATACGCCAGACGCGCGTTTCGTCTACATAAGACTCATCAGTGACGCTCAGATCAAAATAGTTCAAAAAGCCAAATTAATACAAAGTTAAAGAGCATTGAGGACCCAAAATTCCAAAAAGTTGTGCCAAATACGGCTAAGGTAATCTACTCCTGGGGTAAGAAAATCCTTAGTATTAAACATATGTGTGCTCTTCTTTACAACTAATTGTCTGTTTGCAGGGATCCGGAAAATGCAGGGTATTATATTTGGTTGTATAGCTGGTATAGTAGTTACTATTTGTTCTATAATCGGTGGCATTTGTTACTGCAGATATCAGAGAAAGTTAGTATTTGAAACAGAATAATCAGAAAAAAATTAATTGTTTTATTTGTCTTCGAAGTGTTCTTACAAGTCTCTCATCGTTAAAACTAAAAAATGAGACCAAAGAGGATACAAATGCATCTTAATCACTGTTAACGGTAACAAATTTTCATTTAGGTTAAAATTGTCAGTGAACTTATACTAAGGCAACAGTTATATATTTCTGTTCGAAGAAAATCGATGAACTGCACTCATACACATACTGTATACGATAATTCTTTTGAATAGATGTCTATATTTTGTAAATAGCGTTTATCATGCATGCTTTTATCGTTACTTAACCTTATATTTGGAAATCAGTTTAATAAGACAACTTTTCTTTAGGTTGACGTTAAGTCGAGTACTATCTACTTGGTTAAAAAAGAGTATGAAGTCTGATTGAAAATTATAATAAAGAAGGCTGTCATAAGCAGCGTGTAGGTTCCTAACATGGATACGATCTTTCTTATTTTCAGAGTAATGGTACGAGACATGACAAGTGACAAAAATTCCGTCGTTTCATTTGATAGACAATCAAGTGGGAAATATTCCTTTAGAATACCACGTCCATTTATGCCTTATATCAAAGACTGGGATACGGATCAGTTAACATATGCGAACTCTGCATTCACATCAGACGACAATGAAGTTCTGAAAGGTGACCGAACTTTGAGAAGCAGTCGAAGTATAACGTTACCTGACGAATCAGATACTGAAGGTTATAATCGTCCAAATGATAGACAAAGGACGTTGTCTACTTCATCTACAGTGGAAGGCGACATAACTTCAGTTGAAGGAGAAACTGATAACCAAAGTATAGGCGGTTCACCATCTTCACTTGCAAAATCATATCAGGCAAATCATATCATCTTAGAACCTGAAAATGTTGAAGTGTAACGCATTCTTTTGGTACAAAACATGGTTGTCCTATCTAAAGGAGAAGGAATTCTCGGACAAAGGTTCCAGATTCTTATTTGAACAGTTGTTAGAACATGATGTATATGAATGGAACAGAAAACTGTAACGTTTTAAAAGTGCAAAATCCTTTAGTAGTATTAGGATTTTTCGTGTGTCTTATTGTCGCTTTAGTCGCGATAGTCACACTGGCATGACATTTTCTCTATCCTTTAACATTGAAATAACAAAATTGCTTAATTACGATACATTTTATCTTCGAATTATGATAAGATTGGCGTTCTAATTATAAATATCGCGAAATCAACCAAATGATTAGTTTTCAGGGTCCTGGACGGTTCTTCCCCTAGACGATTACATGCTTTTTCTCATCGGACTTTTAAAACGTATATCTTTAGGTGTTGCACCATTTTGATATTGGAATAACAAAATTGCTAAATTAGGATAACCTTTTGCTTAGAATTTGGATAAGAATGGCGTCCTAACACTGGATATCGCACATAATAATGAATAATTTTATGGGAACTTGACTAGTCGCTTGAATGCTTTTCACAGCGGACATTCAACCCGTGTATCTTTAGGTGTTACACCATTTTTATATTGGGATACGTATACCCTCGACAACCTATCTAAAAATGTTCGTATTTATAGAGAATCATTGTTTTCATGATTGTTTGATCTTGTATATGTTTGAATTCGTAGTGAAGCAACTTTACATTTTGTTCTTGTCTGTTTTATGGAAATAGTGGTAGTTCTTTAAGACTAAGTCTGACTGTATTACATATTCTAATTATGTAACCGCGAGACAGAAATTATCAAATACTAATGTGATATTTTCATTCATAAGCTATAATATATTATATATTTCCAAAGATTTGTCATTCCACCACAATTTAATTTAAATAAATATAGAATATATCATTAAATATTATTAGAAGCAAACATAGTAAAATGATTGTACATGTGCTGAACAAGAAATCAATCGTGAAGGTAAACATACACTTGTTCTTGGACATATAATACCAAAAGGGACATTCAAACTTTTAAGTCCAAAATAAATTAAAAACGCCATGGCTAAAAAGACAAACAGACAAACAGACAAACAATAGTACTCAAAACCCACAACATAGAAAACTAAAGTCTGAGCAACACGAACACCAAAAACACTGGGGATGATCTTAAGTGTTCTGGAAGGATAAGCAGATCTTGCCTCACATATGGCACCCATCGTGTTACTCGTGGTGGAACAAACGCTGTTACAAGTTTCATTCTGTAGGTCATATTCGCAAAAAGGTACGGAATTGTAGTTTCGACATTAGCACCATACTCGTTATCATCTCTGAAACGGACATTCCATAACGGTTAACCAACTCGTGACGACGTCCATAAAATTTAAGAAGAAATGATTTCAACTTCATTACTTGGAACTCATGGTCGAACAGTATCCTATGTAAGATATTTGCCTTTAAAAATGTCATGTTGATAGTATGTATACGCTACATGTAAACTCATAGGTCCATTAAATAAAATCATTCTGTAAGATCACAGTTAGATCTTTGAAAATTGCTTTCTTCAGGAATAGCATCGATGTGTCTTATTCATAAATTAACTTATTGTCAAACACATATTGCTATATAGTTTTGACAGATTATGTCGCATTGTGTAATGTGCATTCATAAACTCTTCATATATGTGATCCATTAGACATTGCTTATATAAAACGTTCAGTTATCTCTCTTGTCCCGTTAACTTTATAAAATAATGCAAACCAAAAATTTCATTTACTATTAACTACTCATGATATTAAACAAGTAATCTCTATAACTTTTCAATTAACATTAAAATTGGAAGATTACAACTAAAAACCCTAAAGGAAAGGAAGTATGTCATTACTTTAAATTACATATGAAACGAGTGTCTTATTACCTCAGGAATAGATTACCTTAGCTGTATTTGGCAAAACTTTTAGGATTTTTTGTCCCTCAATGATCTTCGACTTCGTACTTTATTTGGCCTTTTATAAAATTTTGATTCGAGCGCCACTTATGAGTCTTTTGTATTTGAAACGCGCGTCTGGCGTAAATATAAAATTTTATTCCTGGTATCTATGATGAGTTTATTTATTATAATGTATAGGACCTTATTGAACCAATGCATGTACATGTATATATAGTACACTGAATATCTCTATTAACGTTTTTTTTAAAAAATACTAATTACAATTATAAAGTTTTACTGGCCAAAAATATTTCATTTAGTGATTGTTGATCGCAAGTTAACTAATTTTCGAGTTTGTTGCCGAAGTTATTCGAAACGTGACACAAATAAGGAAACACGTGAATTGGAATAAACTGATGTTTTTTTTAATTTTCTATGTGTTTCCATTTTTTTATGAAAGTTGCTAAATGATTTGGTGTATTTGGTCTGTGTTATGAGAATAAACTTTTACTATTTACTATTTACATTAAATGCACGTTTGTTTATATCTTTCATAACAGGGTGTCCCTCGTAGCTGTGCGGTAGCTAAAGGTCTGTCGCGATTTCTCATAGTTAAATTCCTGCATATGGAATACTATCATCGAATAAGGGTACGAGGAGAAAACGATTAAATAGCTGTGCATTTCTGAAGATTTTTATCAGATAAAGAATTTTCTCAAATAAGGAAGACTAAGCACACTTATTTTGTGGTAAAATATACTCAACATTTTTTTTTTAAATTTGAAGTCTCTAGCGTGCGTCTTTAATACAATTTGTCATTTGTGTCATTGATCAGATTACGCATCCCATATAGAGAGATAATCAGAGATAGAGTTGAAAAAAGTAAAATCACAAAACTACTGAACTCCGAAGAAAATTCAAAAAAGAAAGTTCCTAATCAAATGGCAATATTAAAAGCTCAAACAGATCAAACCAATGAATAACAACTGCCATATCCCTGACTTGGTACAGGCATTTTATTAAACCTGCTTTTATAGTTAGCCAAACTTCTCGCTTAAATGATAGGTAAAAATGTCGAGACTAGGGGTACAATAGTCAACATTGTGTTATAATCTTAATCACTAGTAAAACAAACAAATATATAACAAAGAAGCACAAAAGGCATATAGAAAAAGCACATTAGCAAAAAATAAAGACAAGAATACAAAAATGTACGATTGCACAATAACATTATGGCGGGATGTAAAAGTACACAGTCACGGCATATGTATCAAAGAAACACCAAAAAAAAGGGCATATAGACAAAAAACGTTAGCAAAAATGAAGGACAAGAGTACAAATTGTTTTGCAATAATATAATTACTGGATGTATAATAACAGAGCCGCGTCATTTGTATCAAAAAAAATACAAAAAGGCTTATAGACAAAGCACATAAGAAAAAATGAAAGACAATAATACAAAAATGTTCATAGAACAATAAAAAAAATATGACGGGATGAAATTAATGCAGTCTATTAACAATATATTTATTCTATTGATCAAAGGTTTTGAGAATCGATTATATTGTATCAAGGTGGTCTCGAATTTTATGTCTTGTCTCGGCGAGTCTATTCTTCATTGTTTATCAACAAATGCGTCGTCAACAGATTTGAACTCTTAATTGGCCAATGTTTTTAAGCGTTTTTATTAAGAAAAAAGAAAAATATCTAAAAAAATACGTACATTTGTATACATTGTCAAGGTTGTTTAGTATGCTATTTCTTATAAAAAGAATTAAAACTAAATTCTGTATTTTCCCCTTTTATAGCTTTTATTTTTGTACTTGGCCAACGAAGTACACTGTTGCTTTTCCCGTTCACTTGTTCCTAGTAATCGGACATCAGTTAATGTCAAACTCTTGTAATCCCTTGGTGGATGTTAAAAAATCTTTGTTATGATTATTCACTATAACGTGTGTTTCTTTTAAAAGAAAGTTAGAACTAGTGCTGCCAGGTTAAAGTAAATAACTTTTCTTATACTCAATACCCAAATATTTGTCTAAACCTCTTGAAAGATAAACCTGGTAAGACTATCCATGACCATATCGAAACTGAACACTCAAAGTTTTAAACTTAGTTTAAATACATCATATCACTCTGTTTATTTTTAACTATACTATTTAGAAATTTAAATTAATACAAGTGTTTGCACAATGTAAACAATTTAATTCATGGTATCTAACGTAAGTACAAAATCCTCCTTATATTTACAGGTAGTAACTAGTACATTATAGTCTATTGCTGAGGATAATTTCATAAACGTAGGTCTTATATTGCATGATATAAGGGCTTATGTTTATGTATGTCTCCCTGGATAGTTTTAGTTGACTCTGTTTTTTTCTAAATAAGAGTTTTAAATCGAACCGTTTTATTAAGTGTATAGTTTAGACAGAATTGAATTTTTCGAATGCAAAATTATCACTTCCTTTCTTTTGATTCCACGGACCTCGGCCTTCCAAAAACGTCAATTGCTTCAGTTAGCTCGATTTGTTTATAAAATATATTTTTAATGAGTTCTTACGATATGATGTTTATATTTGTTAACTCTTACATACATTATCATGAATTTATCATAGCATCGACATGATGTTAAAGTCGGATTAGATGTTGATATTTTGCACGTTGCTGTATTAGCTTAAGGGATCGATTTAACAGCCAGAACCTGTGTCAACTTGAAAATAACATCAATTTCTATTCAAAGAGTCTAAGAAATATGAATATTTCATTTTTATTTATATTGCTCTATTCTTACCATAATTGGTTTACGAATCATAAGTTTATACTGGTTTGACTTTTGTGAATTTTCAATTATGCAATAAGTATCGACTTCCACATGGTTAATTGTCAAATAAAGATTGTTTCTGTAGCATTTATGCCTCATAAACTTCATTTAACTTTAATAAAGGAAGCATTTTCCATTTCCTGGGTTGTTAACTTTGTCGTAAAGAACGGAATATATATATGGTATAAGTTTTGTATTACAATACTTTTAGTTCTATGCATATTATTAATATTTGATAACACAAAAACGCTTTGATAAGTTTTCAAAAAGGAATAAACGAGACGTGATAAGAAGAAAATGATGTAATTAAGCAATTGTCTCTTATGGAAGAGTAATCTTTATTAACTTTTTGATTCAGTGAATACTAGCTGAAAAACTTGTAAAAATTGATGAAAATGATCGAGGAATTTTATCAACAATAGCTTTCAAAGGCGAACATACATTTTGTACTTGCAAATGTATTTCAGATAGTTAAATTTTTGATTTCAGAATAACTAGTCAAGATCACCAGAGTCTTTAATTGTCGTATGAATAAATATTAAGCCGAACATGACAGAATGTGGCAAATAACCAGTGTCCTGCATTCAACAAACAAAAGACAATTTGCATCATATTGCTGAGCAACCCAGCATTCTTCTAATATGATGTAATATGTACCAATCTCTCCCATGCATTATATATAAGGTTATATAGCAAATGCCTAATTAGTAAATTTTTGTGAAAATGAAAACATCTCAACATCCCTTCTCTAAAATAGCCAAAAAATTATCGAATATCACAAGAAAGGAATATGCTAAACCACTGTTTTATACATTTATATGCTACAACTTGGTTTACGGAGTAGGTTTACGGAGTAGGATGGGGAACAGAGATACTAAAAGGAAAATTGCTTACCTCTGTTATATATAGTCATATAGAGGTAAATCAATGGAAAGGATAGGAGAGAGAGGGAGCAGAGATTAAGAAAGAATGTTGCTATATATAGTCATTAAGGTAACTGGATGGAATAAATACGGTTGGGAATGGGGCAGAGATAAAATAAGGAATTTTGCTATGTAAAGTCATAAGGTTACTTAGTCAAAGGATGAGGAACATTTAGCGCAGACGTCAACAAAACTGATCTTTTGATAACATATTACTATATAATAACAAACTACTACTACCTACACACTCTTTGTATATGTTAATCTCTTCAAAGAATAATTGAGAACAACTAATGATATATATTGTGATCATGTAATTGATTTTATATGAAAAGATTAATGCTAATGGTTTTAAATGGCTCATATTCTTGTAAAAATCTCTGATATACGGAAAAGATAAATAAATGTTATAGTGGGAGGCGGGAAAAAATCAAGAGTTCAAAAACAAAGTATTTTTACCATTTTATAATTCAGTTTTTCAGATAAAATGTAATGTCATATCAAGGTGTGTAGTACCCACAAAACCTGCATTATAACAAACAACAATCCTTTATTTTGAATGTTGACAATAGACCCATGAATTCGAGTATTAACTTACTTTGCAGATACTTTGTATCAACCTGACGATATTTTTGTTTTGTTTTGTCTGAATGATTCCAATATTGTTTTTGTTGCAGATAAAGAATAGTGCCAAGCAGTTTGTGTCCCTTTGGAGTCTTTTGTTTCCTTATATCAGACCTGTTTCATCACTGCAATAAATAGCAGTGTATTGCCAATGTTCTTAAATACCCGAACAAAAAAGCTTTCATTGTTTCAAATGCAATGGTTATGTTTGTAAAGCCTATAATTTACAAATACTGACCTGTTTGAAATAGTTAATTCATTAATGCTATTACATTTATTATTTTCCTCCTCCAACTACTACATTTATTTTATCATTTCTGTTATCAGAGCTTTGTATGAGAATATGAGCCATATGATTCCATTACCATGAAACTTTTCATATAAAATCAATTAAATAATCAGAATATATAACATTAGTTGTTCTCAATTACACTTTTGTAGAAATAAACAAAGACAAATGGTTTTTCATTTCCTTTGTTTCTTGTCAGTCTTTCAATGAGGAAATGATTGTATCAAAAAACGTTTCAATAAGATTGCTGTACTCAGTCATACACCTATGATGTCCTTTAAGTTCATTTGTTATTCCGTGAATTGACTGAGAATTATGTCTATGAGAATAATTTTCATCCCAACATAGAATAAAATGAAAACAGGAAAAATCCCGATTGTTAATATAATGTGAACTTCTAATTTTTGTACTCTTCTATATCTGGTACGCTATGTATTAAAATAAATACAACATACATAATTAATTATGTAGGACACGTTCTTTCATACCAGTTTTAGAACTCAAGTCAGAAATTGCCATTAAACCATTACAGATGTACTTATTATAAACAAAGACAGAAAAGTCCTTTGTTTCAGTAAATTTTGTAAAGGTTGGATACTACTCATTTAAAGCCAGTATAAACAGTCAATCTAAGTATAGAATTAATGGATAATTGTACATGTATTGTATTTGAGGCTAGGCACATAGTTAACATGGGCTTTACTGTTTCAATTTGGGTTGACCTAGCGTCGCGTAGCAGAGCATAGTAAACTGTTTTTTGCAAAAGTAAATAAATATAAACAAAATTTCCGAAGATCAAGGTTTCAAAAGGCGGATATAAAAAAAGCCTGGCAAAATCAAACATTTAACGATATCAACCAAAGAAATGAATAAAACAATTTTGTCAAATAGCAGAAAGTTGTCGAATCTTATCCTGGCAATAAATGATCAAACGTACAACCAAAATTCTTATCTTTATTTAAAAAAAGGTTTCAATAACATTTTAAACAACCAAAGGTGCTTTTGCCATGAAGAAAGATCGGGATATTATTTGCTTAAATTGTTTCGTTTGACAACCATTCCACACAGAAAACAAACGGAACTATGGACACTAAATTACGTTTATAAAAGAGGGACGAAAGATACCAAAGGGACACTCAAACTCATAAATCTAAAGTGGAGGAACAGACGGGCGTACACACAAATCCAGAACATCATGCTCTACCTATTGTAGGCGGGAATGTCAATTGATTAACACCTTCACTAAATCAACAAATGATGAATTCGAGTGTCCAACAAAAGTTATTTAATATAATCATGTTGCATGTGGTATCTTATTGTCCTTTTCTTTTAAGACATTAATAAATGATACTGTTGAGTGGGTAGGGCCAGACTACTACAGATTAAATTGATATTAGAAAAACAGGCCATAATTTGTCTTAATTGAACCAGCCTCTTCAAAAATTTCGTGACTCTGATGTAACGTATAAACTAACTAAAAATTAATGCTCATGCAGGTACCTTAGTTCAAATAGATAAAAATCCAAATCGGAAATCTCAAACATTAAGTAGTGTATCAATTAAGACAATAAACTCTCTTAACCGGTGTGCTTTTAAAACGGAAGATCTGACGGTAGAACCCAACTTTCTGAATAAAACACTGTTGGCTGGTGTTATTCAATTCCATGTTCGACTTTTGAGTATTCACTGCATTATTTTGCAAAACCTTTTAACAAAGTTAGCATGGTTCTTTCAAAGGACAGAAAAAGGAAATACATTTTTTAAGAGGGCAGTTGTACTTCAAAAGACTAGTTGCAGTTGGTCGCTGAGTTAAAATCTGGAAGCAATAATAAAAAAAAAAAAATACAGTTGATTTTCTTTTAAATGTCAATATACTTTTTTTTACTTATGGCTAAATTTTTGGAAAGTTGATTTAACGAGCCATTGGCGGTTTGTTGTTCATTTGTATATACTACAGCACATACATTTCTGTTTTTGCACAGTATGTTATGTTCCAATGGAATGAAATTGCTCTTACAAAATAAAACCAGTGAATACAGCTTGAGAAATCAACAGCTGTAAAGTCTGGACTAGAATATATGCAATCGTAATATTAAACGAGTCTACAAAGACATGTCGAAGATACTCGGCTTACAACTTAATATGCTTACCGCGCGTTTCATCTGAATAAGATCATAAGTATATCTCAAATTACAAACAGATGGAACACCAAATCATTAACTTATAAAGTTGAGAAAGGAAATGGGGAATGTGTCAAAGCGACAACAACCCGACCATAGAGCAGACAACAGCCGAAGGCCACCAATGGGTCTTCAATGTAGCAAGAAACTCCCGTACCCATAGGCGTCCTTCAGCTGGCCCCTTAAAAAATATGTATACTAGTACAGTGATAATGGACGTCATACTAAACTCTTAATTATACCAAAGAAACTAAAATTAAAAATCATACTAGACTAACAAAGGCCAGAGGCTCCTGACTTGGGACAGGCGCAAAATTGCGGCGGGGTTAAACATGTTTATGAGATATCAACCCTCCCCTATACATCTAGTCAATGTAGAAAAGTAAATACTTATACATGGACGAAGTTTAATCCAAACAGCTGTGACAAGTTTAGCTAACACTTGTTATGCCATGGAGTAGAAAGTAAATGACTGAATGACTTTTCACATCAAAAATTGTTTTATATGATTATTCAGTATAAATTATTCTTTAAAATGATAACTGACTTCCACTGGTCGATCTGTACGTTCTTGACGCAATTTTACAACTAGAAATCCAGACACAACACCACATTTTATGATATGTCCGAATATATATATGTTAAAGTGTGCTAAATGAATAAACTATTTTTCGCAGATACCTTATTTCAAATAGGAGAATCCAAACTGAAAAATTCTGGCATATACTGAGGCACGCAGGAATAACACTCGTTGCAGAATTTGTATATTAACGAACACAAATTTCATATAACTATCCTCTTTAACGCTATAAAGATGGGAAAATGGTAACACATTGAGAGGGGCGAAATATACCAGAGGATCAGTCAAACATTGACAGGATTCACAACCATAAGTTCCTCAAAATAGGTGTTTTAAAATTGGTACAGATAATGCTACTACCACTTGGTTGGCACCTCTGTTGGTGCACTGTAAGTGTATGATGCCCAGAAGCTATTACTTTCGTACAGGCATGACAATACAGATATGGTAGTTAGCCACCTCATTGCTATTTGTAAGCCTTAGTTGGATTTCCGTAAAATGTTGACATCACAATAGAAAATATCTGACGCGACAAAGGAAAAGTAATTCTTCTATGACGTCAATAGTTTAAGTGTCGCAGATTCCAAAATAGCGATAAGGTGTAAATTAAAATTTGTTTTTACAAAATGTTGGAAATTATTTTTAAATCAAGGGATATATGCCTCTCTTCTCATATAATGCTTCGATTCAATCTTTGGCTATACATTTTGGTTTCACTAGCTCTCCTAATTCAAAGTAAGATTATCCATCGAGTTTTACTGTCAAAATGCGCAAGTCGTACACTAAAATTGGTAACGTTAATGTTTGTAACACTTGTATTGGTATAACGTATCAAGATACATTCTGAGTTGTATTTTTCACATTTAGTGTTATTTGTCTTCCGAAGTCTAGCATATCATGCAAATCAAATTGTACAGTCAGCCTCTTCAACTCTTATTCAAGTCCAAATGTTTGTCTGAATTATACCAGGAGACAGAGACTAACACATGTACCTTACACTACATGATGACAAGGTAAGGATGATTATGCAAACGAGATAGACCGTTGAGTGACAAGACTTGATGGGTAGCTCTAGATAACGGATATATTGTGTCACTTGTTTAATTTTTGAATGATTGAAAAGTTCATATATTGGCGAAACCTTTTCCGAAAAGAACTATTAAACCATCAAATTTATAAATTTTGAAGTAAAATCATTCTAAAATATAAAAAGACCATCTATTTTTTTACATGATTACGTGGTCATAAAAAAACCTTACAACACGTCAAACAGGCACGCAAATTCTCTTAACATTATTAAGAGGATATCTGTCCATTATCGAATGCTACAAAAAACTAATTAAGCAATGACAACACATTCCATTTCCGCTGTCATGTCCGGGAGAATGGCGATCGTCATCTGAAAGATTAGTACAAAATAACATCACATTCATTTCTTTCCCTTTGAGGACACTGAACAATAAATTCTGGGATACATATGAATAGACCCGACGTCAAAATACCACGACATTACGTGGTAATAATATTTCATTGAAATGATACGACTAGACATCAATGTAATATAGATTTAATGTTCTATAAATGAACAGGCACGTATGTGACAGAATGCTACAGGAAGATTATTCCTGGGGGTACTTATTTCATAGTGTTTATAACAAAGAGTTTATTCACTTGCGGGATATACAACAATTAAATGATTGAAATTATACATCACTAGACTAGTTAGTGACATTTCATAATCCGGCTTTTCTGTTTTGTCTTTTGGTTAGCTAAATATAAACGTCCCAAGCATATCATTCTTGTTGGCATTACTTGAGAAAAGACCAAATTTGAAGATCTATTAACCCACGTTACTTATAAAAAATATACGAAAGTTGATTATATATAAATAAAAAGTGTGGTATGATTGCCATTGAGACAACTCTCCACAAGAGACAAGATGATAATTGTTGATTCAGATTTTGCAATATACTTGTCATTAAAGCAAATGTGATGTAACTGGTACATGACAATTTGATAAGACGCATTTGAAATTCTGAAGGCTTCATGCAGTAATTCCTGAAATTGCATTATTAAATCTGACATACTGTCAGTTGAACAGAGAAATAATGAATGCACACAATAATGTCTGAATTTACACACTTTGTAAAGGTTGTTCCTAAAAGTCGTGCCAAGCACCTTTAATAATCAGTATCACTGAGAGACGATCCGAGAGTACCTTTTGAATGGCATTTCCGAAGGTGGTACCAAACGTACCCAATGAATGTGAATCCTGTCTTAAAAAGGTTAGTAAACAAAGTGGCATCAACCTAAGATAATTACTCTTTAGCATACCTTATGAAAGAGAGTCGAAATATACCAAAGGAACAATCAAACTAACCAGCTTATAATGCCATGGCAGGAAAATTAGTTCAGAAAGACGTTTATAGCATACATAAGAATGACTTGTGAAGGATATTCCCGACACTGACAAACGAATTGAGGTCAACTAACAAAGGTCATATAGAAAAAAAACTATGGAGTGTATCAAATGAAAGTTAATTCCGAAACAATACACCTTATCGCTATTCCCGGCTGACCCGGCCGCTTGAACTTTTCACGTCAACAACAATCACTTTTCCATTGTGGCGTCAGATATTTTGTTTTATGATGTCAAAATATTATGGGAACCTGTGTGATATCAAGTAATGGCGGACAAATAGCGATAAGGTGTATTATGGAACATACCAAATGAATTTAAATTTAGAAATACATTTTAGGCGCATCTAGTCAAGATGTTTGCTCAAAGAAGAGAACAGCACACTGATTTAAACGTTTATGCTAACATTGCTTTATTACTGGAACTCTGATTGTTGACTGTTAGTCATCTTTGGTATCATCTACTGAGTACCAAGAGTGTCGGAAGTGAAGAGGATCGACCAGTTTATTATGATGTACTAGAATAAAGGATGAGACTAGTTTTTTTAATAATTGTTGTCTTCATAGTCCCAAACTTTTTATATGACTTGAGGTTTCACACATTTATTGACAATTTTTTTCTTTTAAAAAGCAAGTCGCGAAATTATATTTAAAATCTTTATTACCAAATAAACAATTAGATATGTTGCCTACACTCCTGCAAGGCATGAAATGTACGGTGATGATTTCAATAAAGTAAAATATTTCAAGAGACAATAACGCCAATTCACATTAAATTGGCTTATAATATAAATTTCGTAGTCGTATACCTTAAAGGCTGTTTTAACCGAAATGATCATGTAGTGAATATTGTGAATTTTTACAAACACAAATATTGAAATCGTCTTAGAACAAAACAATACAAGACAAATCCAAATTGAAACTATAAACACATGATGCAAGGCTTTAATGCAATATTCCAAAGGTACGCCTAAATCACCCCTGATTTACTACATATACATACAAGGACAACATTTAATGATATGAAGATATAGTACATATCATTAGTGGAGGGAAAATATGCTATCAGAAAGGAAGATAAACTAGGATTTATGTTCTCGATTGCCTTTCAAAGCAATTTGTTGCTTTGGTGTTCAGAATACTTTTGTCTTCCGCTCAGGTTGCCATTTCACTACAATTGATGTGTTGTTATTTAGTATTTTTTAAAGAGGTAGTGCAGACTACCTCCGTATTTTTTCTTTCAAGGGTTCAAATTATAAACTTGCGGATTTGTGTATAATGAAATAGTAAGTCAATATAATAGAGTTAAAACTTTTTAAATAGTTTGAGATGTTATGCATGATTCTTCCAGGTTACATTATTGCTGCTGAAAATATTTTTGACATAATATTTTAGAAATTACATACATATCGTTTCCAAATGTTCTTTAACATTTGTATTTTTAATAATTCACAGTTTATTCAGATCAACTCAAATTGAAGTTATTTGAGACATTTATGATTTAATCAATGTTAAGAACCAAGTATTAATACTTTGTTAAATACACACATGCAGCTTTGATGGTAGCATTTCCAAAAAAAATATTGAAAACGTTTAAAACAATGTGTAAAAGAAATTCAGAAGAAATTGCTTCTACCTGTTTTTAGATCTCTTTTGAAACGATGACGTAATAGAAACCACTGATTTAACCCTTATCGAGAATTGCTTCTTCAGCATATGTATGATTTATTTTCTCTGCTGAAATATATTCCGACCATTGATTATATTTTATTGCTACATTTTATAATGATTTAGTAGAGTGCTTTACCATTTATTGCACAATTATATTAAAGTTTAATTCATAACAACTTAGAATGTTTAACAAATTCTATCTTTGGGAAATTGAAAATGGCAATTATTTCCTGCTTTACAGCAATAATCTTTATATGTATCACATATTAAAAAAAAGAAAACGTATAACTTTACTTGTAAATTTTTTAAAGCACGACAGATACGAGTTTCTAAGTTGCTTACTTTTCTTTTGAGTTCAGCCCGTTTCATCAATTTAATTTTAAATTGGATTTGATTTGTCATAAGAATTTTCCTCAATAGAACAAAAGCAAACAATAAGTTATTGGATTGTAAATGCAAACGTCTTTAATCTGTATTTATTCTACCATCGTTACAGAAGGTTTTTAATTTCCTGTGAGGCAGACGACACGACATTGTCACATAATAGACGGCGCTGACAATAACTAACATTGCCTTTCAATTATACGGACATTGTTTGAAATGTACTAATAATATCGATGGCTTCTACCCAAACTTGTTATTCGTACTATAACCGGATTACTTTGTCAAGTGACATGCAGTCTCTATTGGCTAACATGATTAAATCAGAATCAGTTTTGTTTCCTTTATGTGCGAGACGAATCATTTATCAGGCATTCCTTATTCAGTAACCGCGAGTAAAAAATACGATAATTTTGTTTGTGTTGAATATGTTATACCTCTGTGGTACTGCTAATCTGCTCTTATATAGTATATTTATAAATGTTTTAAAAATATAATGGTTTGACTTGCCCTGCGTCTTTCTGTATTGACCTCTTTCACCAGTAACGCTTAAAACTAAAGATTTGAAATCTATGGATGCGTAAATACACTAAAACATTTTGAGCTATATGACCAGGAAAAACCTAAACAGAATAGCTAAATTCATCTGAGACCAATTTTGCCTAGGTGAAGTTTCAACCTTAGTTTCTTAATTAATTCTTAATTTATGGAGGAATTTTAAATATGAAAAGTATATTTCACGTTTCCAGTCTGTTCTGCAGCACTTATCATACTGATGGTAAATTTTGATACTACGCTCGCTCTAGACATTTTTGTATGTGATGGTTACACTATCAGAATCGAGAATTCAGGGGCATCATGATCATGATATAAGGTGTAAACTTTTTTGAAGACTTTTATTAAGACCTCAAGATAAAGAACACCAATATTAACTTTTTATATGCAAGATGCCAATTTTATGAGTTTTGTCTTTAGAAATATTTTTTTTATCAAAATCATTCATCCGGATATTTCAGGTTTTGTAGATGTGTACATACATGATATTCTTGCTTGGGTCATATTTTTTTCATTTCAAAAGTTTTGTCTCCTCTTGATCATTATAAGAAACGTTTGCAAATACATGTATATAATTTCTATATATCGTATATGACGTCAGAAATCAGTTACCACGGTAATAAATTAGGTCGATACGCATTCTATCAACTTTATATTTTTATCACTAGCCTGATTAAATGAATAAAAAGTCCATCATGTGATGTACCGAACGGAGTGACACGGGAAAATGAAGCTGAAATTTCAGAATTTCGGTTTTATCTCAATTTTCATTTCCATCATCAGATATTTACAGACATCATACTGATCTCTTTTATCCACCATTATTCCCTCTATTTATTCGTATTTGCTATTAGAATAAAATGGGAGATCTAAATTGCACAAATGATTTTAGAGTCAATTGAATTGACATTGGCCATTAAAGTGTTTGTCGTGCGTGCTCAGTCAGAATATTGTCTATATGAGATTAATATCAAAATGGCTTTTAGATACAAATACAATTTATTACCATGTTTAAAGTTTCAGATAGACAAAATAATCTATTTTACAGTGACAATGTAAAAAAATAATAGATATTTACAGTTTTATTTGAAACATTGATACTCAAAATCACAAGAAATTATAACGACGAGACTTCAGCACAATAGGTATTATGTATATTACATCTATACTAAAATTAGATTTGTTAAAAGCATTGGCATAAATAGTCTTTAACATTATTAACAGATGACAAAATCAGCAGATTGTTGGTTGAGTTGACCGATTTAACTCCTGAACCATGCAAAAACAAATTGTCTAGTACACATACACTTAAATTCATATGCTCAATCGTTCCTTCTTCTATTTAGTTAGAGCTTTCAATTATTTTCGTAAAACTTAGTTTTAATTGAGATGTAAGAAAAAACATTACAAAAAAGTAAAATCACAAAAATACTGAACTCCGAGGAAAATTAAATCGGAAAGTCCCTAATCACATGGCAAAATCAAATGACAAAATACATCAAACGAATGGACACCAACTGTCTATTCCTGACTTTGTACAGGCATTTTCAAATGTAGAAAATGGTGGATTGAACCTGGTTTTATAGCGCTAAACCTCTCACTTTTACGACAGTCCAATCAAATACAAAAGATGAAAAATAAAACGAGTCATCAAAAACCCACAAATTGAAAAAAAAAAAAAACCATTCAATGCCATTTCTAACAGAAATAAAACGAAAAAAACTTGCCGATTGAACAACACCAACATCACCTTGAAACCAAAAAAAATCCGAATATGCTCCGTAAGGTCAACACTTTGTGATTTAAGCAACTCATATAATTCAACGAGGCAATCACATTAAATTTTAGGCAAAGCATACTTATGTTCTGGTGATATATACAGTATTTTAAAAGAATACACCACAAAATAAATTTCAAGTTGGGTTTCAACAGGTATATTGTCCAAGACATCATGAAGAAAAATATTCAAATCTTAAATTTGTATCATTTTGCAAAAGAAAAATACTACTGCAAGCCATTTAAAATAATTTATTTTCGTTTCTAATGATGTTATATTTTTTATAATAAGATTATTGCAGTGTCATTGTAAATCGAACAGCTATCTATACACCAAAGAACAAATCACAATAAAAGTTCACCGCACAGCATTGAATACTAAGTATAACGTAAATCTAATTCAAAATTTTATAATGCAAAAATATTATCAAGAAAACCTTTAAAAGTGTTATCTTTTATTTTCTATGTAACTTCCTTTTTTGGTATATGTTTTTCTGCTTTGTATCGAACTGATTTTTATAGTTTGTTCTTATGTTGTGATGTACTGTCACAAGAAAGGGGAGAGCTGCACGCTCACACACACACATGTCTAACACCGCCACATGCTTTATTTTAATGTGTCTGTTCATACATAAAGAGTTCAAATACCAACATTGCCATGTATATAAAAACAAATATGGAAACGGCGATTAATACTGTCTCATAATACTTTAATGCTATCAATGAATATTATGTGGTAAATAAAGTTTGGAATTATGGTTAACAATGCTTTAAAATTAGTTCAGTGGTTTGACTATCTGATAATCAATGATATCTTAAAATTTCAAAACCTTATTTCTTTCCTATTTCTCTCTGATACATGTTTTATTCTAAAGTTGTCAAACTCAGAACAAAAAAATCAAAAAAAGTCAATACACCTAAAATTAAACAATATGTGATATGATATTTTATTCAGATACGATCTTGATCTTAAATGAAGTTTGGAATTATGGTTAACGATGCTTTAAAATTAGTTCAGCAATGTGACTTTCTGATAATCAAATAATCACACAAAGGAAGGTTTGAATCCCCGAGGAATTCTTTATTTGAACGAATCAGCCACGATTTTATTACATTTTATAATTTAGGAGACACTTTGCCCTACATTAGAATGCATTAGTAAGTCTCAATTTCTATAGTTAAACGTTTCTAATTTAAATCTGAGTAAAGTGATATTTAAGAAGATTAATTTTCAGAGACTATTATATTGAAGTCTTTAAAGGTTTGTCAGTAATCAATCTTAAAGTTTTAGAACATTACTTGTCTATTATAACTCCTAATATCTTAATTAGATAAGATTCTGCTTTAAACTAAATACAATTGAAACAATCATGTTTATATGGACAAACCATTCGAGTATTTGGATCGTACGCGCACGGTCCAAACCGTATGCGTATATTCGTACGGTCGGACCTTATAAGTATACTCAAACGATCTAGGACGATCTGAACCATAAATGTATTTAGACCGTATGGATTAATTTTTTTATCAAATATACAAATATTTATCAAAATCTTAAATATAATTTACAAATTTATATCATCAACCCTACACAATAATCGAAAAAGATCCTATGAACAACTGGTATTATTAGAGTAACAAATCTACCTTATTCATTCTTTGTGTTATTTTTTTGACACGCGTTTATTACATTTTCTCAATGTATTTTATAGTTTTATGTCTAGTATCTTTGGCGGTTTTTGGTAGTAAAGTTCCGAATTCGAAATATTCTAAAATCATTTTTTTTTCAGAATTATGCTATCTCCCGATAACTTCAGTTTCAGTGAGCATGATTAAATCTCCTGTTTTACTGACATGCTAAATACATGAGCTTAACAAATAAGATTAAATTGACTTTTTTAAATAGTTAAATTTATAAGTTTTTATTTCATTTACAATTGAACTTTTAGAATTTCAGTTATGTTGGTCTGTAACATACATTTGTATCTAATGAACTTGACCAACATATCAAAATTAGGCAGACCCGTAAGCGTACAGTCCGACCGTATGTGTATTTTGAAAAATATGCATACTGCCCAGACCGTATGCGTACGGTCCAAATACTCATATGGTCTGGAACATTAGACGTTAAGCGCTATACAATCCACCATTTTCAACATTTAAAAATGCCTGTACCAAGTCAGAAATATGACAGTTGTTGTCCATTCGTTTGATGTGTTTTATCATTTGCTTTTGCCATTTGATAAGGGACTTACTTTATATCTCAAACTCTCAAATAAGTTATAAACCATTTTTTTATTAGTCTACAGAAACATCATTCTATTAGTCTTAATGATTTAATAGCATTAACTTCATTGCTGTTTAATAAATCAATAGTTAACGGAATAAAAAGCAACCGGTGAGACAACAAGATAAACTTTTAAATGATGAAACAAGAAGGTGAAAATGATAAGAAGGAATTTTTCTTTAAAAAAAACCCACATTGGTCATATTTCAAATGTTCCCACTCGTCCTGAGTATACTGCCTAGCATATGTTGACATGACTTTTTAATTTTGAATTTTCAGAATGGCCGCCGTTATCTTGGAAAGTGCAACAATATGAAAAAAAAAATCAAAATACTATTTTAATGAAACTTTAAACAAATGTTGGCTAGCATATTTTGACTTGACTTTTGACTTTCGAATTTCCAAAATGGCTACGGTAGAATGGTTGGGGTCTGTTTTGGAGACCTAACACATGATTACTAGCTGTAATTGTCTTTGCTTTGTTATATACTCTCCAATAGGATGTTAATGAATTATAAATTTCTACTAAAACAGTTCATAAATAGTCTAATCAATACAGTTCACTGACAGTCTACTCAAATTTGGAAACGCATGACAGAAACGACAACATGTGATATGCAACCCAACGACACAAGTCACAACACGTTACATTACCGGTATGGTACAATCAACCGAGGACTATGCAATATGTCTAGCTCTTAACCGTTATCAGTCAAGAATAGTAAATAAAAGCAGAGCATGTAAAAATATCTCTATACTATTAGTTACACAGTGTGTAATTGTCCTAATACGAGAATTTATCGGGTCAATAAAATTCATATCGGGTCACCCGATAAATTCCGTATTAGGACAGTTGCACACTGTGTACATAACGAATTTATTCTGATTTTGTTAAATTACAAATTTATATATTCAAATTCAATATTTAGGACAATATCAACCAAATATAATTATATAATTAATCTAAAACTGTGAAAAATGAAAAATATTAAGACTATAAAGCAACGTAAAAAAAAATATTTGTTTATTAGGTCAACGTTATAAGGGAGATAATTCCAATTGACGTAATAAAAAAATGTACTGAAATTTATTACGTCAATATCAGCCAATCAAATTGCGAGAAATTACTCTTAATCAGAATAATACTATTTAACCTTTGTTTTACCTTGTTGATTGTCCATTTATATCGTTTTTAAGCCGTCTTTAAGAAATGTGCCTCTTTGATCATAGCTCTTCTATAGTTTAAAACTCCATTTTCACCTTTTAAATATCTTTATAGAATGTGTATTTTTTTTCTGAAATATTCATATGAAGACTTGCTCAACATGGAAGCGGGGTAACAGGAGACTTTATATACCTGTTATTTGTACAATAGTTGGCTAATTGCAGGATAATATTAATTAAATGTTTGACATTCTTTATTTATTTAAACGAAGCAGCTTACTTGAAATATAAAATACTAAATAATATGCTATTACACGAATAGACAGGCATTAACTTAACCGCAAATCTTTATATGTTTTTTTGACATTTAATCGAAACTAAAAGTGAATACTTTAACAAATATGGACACAACTAATGAACTGCAACAACTGTTGCATATTAAAGATAAAACCATTATTATTAATATCAAATTATGTAATCTGATCACATGTTATAACTTTTATTCATTAAACAAACCACAAACCAATCAGTTATTGTGATAAAATCAGATGTATGTCACAGCAAAGTCAGTAACAGTTCGGTAGGTAACTATTCTCGTTCCAGACTTTTAGAGACTGTCACAATAATTGAGAATATTTCTGTGTACCATTAAAAGATCTTAATAATCAATCTGTGAGTTGCAATTTCAAATTAGTTTAATTATCAGCCGGAGCATATATGTTGCTCACTTATCTATGACACGATGCACATGTATCCTTGACGTAATACAAATTCATTCATGACACAATGTACAGTTCTCCATGACGTTATACACATTTATCCATGGCATTATGCTCATTTATCCATTTCACTAGGCAAAAGTATCCATGACAGGATCAGTAGAATTTTTATCACATGGCTTTAGTGAGATTATACTGGTACTTAGACATATAGGCAACAGGAAATTTTCTAAATAGCTGCCTATTCTTTTAAAGTTATGTCACTGAGATCGGCCGTCTCTTTCAATCCTTATAATCGAGTTCCAAGCATTGATATTCACATTTGTGGTTTCGTGATGCCGAGCTCGACTGAAATGGGGAGGTTTAAAGCTATGCTTTCGATCTATTAAAAGATGCGATCACCTTTAAAACTTATTTGTAAGATCACAGGCAATTGTCTGAAAAAAATATTGAAGTATATAGGTAACTTCTTTTTTCAAAGACAAGTTCTTTTGATTGAGAGACGAACATATATTCAATTTTGTATCTTACTCTTGGTCAAAAGTGGAGCACTTAAAGACAGTCGGCTATGCTTGGTCAAAAAAAGAATGCCGTCCAAGATTACTTTTATCTGTAGAATAAGAAGTGCAAAATCTACAAACAGAGTTGTTATGAAAAAGTAATGACCATTGTGACATCAACGATGAAATGATAGATAAGTAATGTGTGAGTAAAATTCTGAGGAACACAGCTGCTCAATTTTTTTTCTCTTATTCAACATTCACCGGAAGGGTAAGATTTAGATATCTAACATAAGCCGGAATAGGTGTTTACTTCTAAAAGATCCCAATCAATTTTGATAAAGAAAAGTTCAATAGAAACAAAACTCACATTGTTGTTCGAAAGACAACAATTTACGCTTTGAATTGTATCATTTCGTGAGCCCGAGAGGATGTTATCGTCGGTAAATGTATCAGTTTACCGGGTTCTGTTTTCTCTTCCAGAGCACCTGAGAACAACCAAGTTTTATTTGGCGTTCGTGTTGCTCAGTCTATAGTTTTCTATGTTGTGCGTTGTATATCGATTTGTCTTTTGATTGTTTTTTTTATTTTTTTATTTTTATTTATTTATTTTTTTTTTTTTTTTTTGCATGGCGTTTTCAGTTATTTTTTTTGCCATGGCGTTTTCAGTTAGTTATGTTTCCAACTTTGAGTTGGAATGGAGGTCCCTTTGGTATTTTTCACCTCTCTTTTGCAACGAAATGTTTCCACCCTGCAATAGTATCAATTGAAATTTGTTTGATTAATCAACATACTGATAGTCAATAAATAATGCAGTATAAATTTCAAAAAGGACACATAAGGTTTAAACCAAAAAGCATCGAAACCCAAAATGCACTGCCGAAAAGGACAAAAAGGTTTTACAAATGGTTAAGTGAGGAAATCACTTGTTTTAGCTACTTTGCACACTTTAATTATTCAGTAATTTTCTTGAAAATGATGTTCTTACGTAGGATTAATATATCCGGGTTCCGTTTCACAACACTCGCTAAAAATTGGTCAGTCGGTCAATAACTCTCCTTTTAGGATAGTAACAGAATGCAGCCTTCCGAACTATTTCCGGGTCCCAGGTAAAACAATTAAAAGAATGACATTTGTAGTTGATTATCACTGAGAATGGTTTCCTGTGAGATACAAATCAGTCATTACTACTGACGTCTAATGAAGACTAGTGTTTACTTGCAGACGTTTATCACAAAGTTAATTGATCGTTGACTTTGTAATTAGTGGGGTTCGTAATTTTAAAGATTTTTGTTATAATTGGAGATTTCCTCGTACATTAACAAAGCGATAAAATTGACATATGTTATCGATGTTTCAAATTCTTGTTTTCTTTAAATGCCCAATAAGAACAAATCAACGAGGTATTATACTTCAATAACTATGGAATATTTGCTTTAGAATTCAATTAGAAATTAAAGGTCACTTTGTTGCAAATGGTGAAAAAAGGTAAATATTTAAAATCGAGCATTTTAGTCGACATGGAAAAAAAAATCCATGCAATAATCCCGGCAATCGCTTTACCTCAACTGTTAAGACCGCTTTTATATATATATATATATAAAAAATCAATAGAAAGATGGGTAGATTCTTATAACTGATATATCAAATGTCGTTTGCAAAAGTTGACAATGATGACATAAAAAGACCAAATTTACATTTCAATCGAAACCAGCTTTAAGTTTTTTGAAGGATCGGTGGATTCTGTTCCGTATCTAACACCCATTGATATTGTAGTTTGACGTTATATTAATGGTGTGAAAACCAGAAGTTTGTACCATTCAGTATAGTTATTAAATGTACCAGGGTTATAACTTAATTGGTCAGACGCGCGTTTATTCTACACAAGACTCATCAATGACGCTCAGATCAAAATATTTAAAAAAGCCAAGCAAGTACAAAGTTGAAGAGCAGTTGTGCCAAATACGGCTAAGTTAATTTATGCCAGGAATAAGAAAATCCTAAGTATTTCGAATAATTCATACTTTTGCAAACAGTGAATTTATAAAAGACCATATAATTGATATTCATGTATACACCAAAGTGCTGACTACTGGGCTGGTGATATCCATCAGGGACGAAACGTTCACCAACAGTGGCATCGACCATATAGACTATTCGGTGAACATTTGTATCGCAAAATATTCCTACTGAGTCCTTTGTTAACCTTTTTTGGCGAGCGACTGATATTTAACAATACATGTCTACCTTC
This sequence comes from Mytilus galloprovincialis, assembly GCF_965363235.1. NCBI lineage: Eukaryota > Metazoa > Mollusca > Bivalvia > Mytilida > Mytilidae > Mytilus > Mytilus galloprovincialis. Next base: position 70,742,811 of record NC_134845.1, on the reverse strand, counting down.
TAATGTATTTATAGGATTTTATGTTCAGTGGCAAACTTAACCTCTCTTACCTCTCCTGTTTTTTTTTTTGGGGGGGGGGGTTCGTGTTGTTTATTCTTTGGTTTTCTATGTTGTGTCATGTGTGCTGTTTTTTGGTTGTGTTTTTCATTTTTAGCCATGGCGTTGTCAGTTTGTTTTAGATTTATGAGTTTGACTGTCCCTTTGGTATCTTTCGTCCCTCTTTTACAAAATCTGATAATTGTTTTCCATGTTCACCGAAAGTACGATTTTGATTATATATTCACAATGGTAGATTGTAACAACTATCATATAATGTTAGTTTCTTCTTTTTGATACCAAACAACAAAGTGGTTTTGTGTAACATTGGCTATTATGTTGCTATGCTCATAAATCTTTGCGTACCAAACTCCATTTGATGTTGTTTACTGACTAGCAACATAATCGTACGTCGCTATCCTTATGTCAATAAGCTCTGTAGTTCTAATTTCGGCATAACGCCATAAGAACCTCTCATTATAAGTCACAGTATAACAGCGGAACTTAACAAACTCCCTCACTATAGAACGACCAAGGATAAACAAGATGCAGTCAGAAACCGGTTATTTCTAAAGTACATTAATGTAATAAGAAAAGAAACCGATTACCTCACTGGAACATATCAGTTATCTGTAAATGTATGCTGCAAGATCAGAAAAGTTCTAAAAAAATACCAACAGCATTGATTATTATATACAGCAACAAAATAGTTACTAGGAAGAATGAAAATTGGAAAGAGCTTTAAATATTGTATGCGCATTATGTAACAGTCAAGATTAACATTTTTTTCTATATTCCATGGTAACACTTCTACCCCAAATATCTCAGAAATATGGAAAATGAGATACATTTACCTTAAGGAATGACCGTAAATATTTTTCAGTCTACGAATACATAAAAAAAAAACTTACGTGGTTTACACTAGATAACAGCGAAACGTGTTATTTACAAGTGTGCACTACATTTTTGAGTGTTTTTTTTTCTTGAGTGGACAGAAAAGGATCACAGTCAGTCCTCGTAGTTTAATCAAGACTCTATTTTTTAAGGAATAAATTATGAAAACAAAAACGTTGATGACGTCACGGACACATGACAATATTATGTAAATAGGCTGATAGTTTAAAAAAAAAAATTCAGCCAAATCCAAATTAAATTACTTGCATGTTTTTTTTTAAATGATATAATGCGAGAATTTCTAGTTGCATTGAAGACCTGTTGGTGACCTTCTGCTGTTGTCTGCTCTATGGTTGGGTTGTTGTCTCTTTGACACATTCCCCATTTCCATTCTCAATTATATTTAACAGGATTTTTTTTTAAAATGCAGGTTATTCAAAACAGACGATACATTTTAATAAATATATATTTTTGAAACAATCCTTTTCCTTTCTAGATACCATTAATGTACTTTAACAGTTGTTTTTAATTTGAAATAAAGATAATGCTGTATTGCACCGTGTAACTTAAAAAAACGTCTATGATAACGCTTTCCTTTGAACTGTAAGGTAAACAAATTACATAAAAAAAAACTTAAAACTAAAACAAGATTTATCAGTATGCAATATCAACATATTGACGGAGTCATTAGTGTCGCAGGAAGTGTTTTCTGAACTGAGTTCATCCATTTTTATTAAGTAATTAATTCAGAAGTAACATATTTGGATACATATATTTCTTTTCATCGAGCCAAAAACAGAGCCTTATCTTCAGGAAAAGAAATTAATCAACTTGATTTTATAGACAAAACCCCCATTGAAAATATGCATCTTAAATTTTGTAAATCTACTCTAGAAATAAGAAACAATGCATCCAATTTAGTAGCAAGAGTTGAATTAGGGAGATTGCCTATAGAATGTTTTATTAAAACACAAACCCTTTTATATTAAGCTAGACTATATAATAATAATATTAATCCATTGATAAAGGAAGCTTTTTCACTAGCACAGTCTCTAGATTTGACAGGAACTTACTCATGGTATACATATGCAAAAAATATTGTTAAAAAGACTAATGTTGACCTTAATATTCTTTCTACTTGTAAGTACATAAAAGATGTAAATAAAATAAAAAACGATATTAAGTTACAAATGAAAAATAGATATGAAGATTTAATTCAAACTAAATTTCAAACATTGATGATAAAAGTAAATTTTTTCTTTATAAAAAACTTAAAAAAGATTACAAACTAGAATCTTATCTAAATACATCTAATTTTCAGATAAGGAGATTAATCACTAAATTTAGAATGAGCGATCACTCCCTCTTGATTGAAAAGGGGAGATATTTTAAAATCCCAAGAGAGGAACGACTTTGCCATAAATGTAAAATACTAGAGGATGAGAAACATTTTTTACTATATTGTGAGTATAATAAAACTCTAAGAAATGAATTTTTTCATCACATATGTACTGAAAATAATAACTTTAATAATTTAGATGAAGAAGAAAAAAATCAATATTTACTAAATCCATCATCGCCTTTACAAACAAATGAGTTAGGATCCTTCTTAAAAAAGTCATTAGAACTGAGGACAGGGGACTCTTTACAACTTATTTATTGTTAAAACATTTTGATGCTGTTGATATTGTGTATGTTTAATATGCATGTTTATTGTGTTAATATATGTTGGTCACAAACTGTAAAGTTTATATGACAATAAAAATATTTGATTTGATTTGATTATATTGTACTATGTCTATTTTTTGTGCAGCGTTTTATGGACTGCTGTGTCCTCTGTTTGTCTTCTTTCTATTTCGATTATGTGTTTTTGTTGTTGTAATGATAAACTAACGAAGGCAACAGAAGAATGCCGCTGTTTTAAAGTCATACTCGATTAACAGAAAACAAATCCGGATTCCAAACTAAAACCGAATATATATTCTCGGTTTAGTTATCTTTCCTATCTTGATTTTCAATAGAACTGCCTACTGCATGAACTGAAGGTTAATTAGTGTAATAGTCATAGAAAAGGAAATTCTTGAGTCACTGTTCCATTATTTATGCAAACGTCCGTTTATAGAAAGACAGTTACCTTTCATGTAGATCAAATGTGAATTATCATGCAAATATTTAAAATAAAAACTATAAAACGATTGATTAGCATGAACTGCACAATAAACCTTCTTACATTTGTTCTAGGGCATAATCGAAGAACTCTTAGTATATAGGAATTTAAAAAAAAAACAAGTCATATACACAATCGTGCGCATAAAATATAGTCTTTCTATAATAGATTTAACCAAAAGACAACCAATATGAATAACCATTTTTTTTTCAGACGACTCTGATACTATATTTGAAATAATCAAACTATTTTTTATAGGCGAACAAAAATTCACCTTGGGATATCTAATAACACGAATATAGATTATACAAACGGAAACCACGTTTTGGAAATGCAATTTAAAAAAAGACGATTTCTATGTGAGCAACGTTTCACACAGTTTTTCTAATTAAGAAAAAGTTTTGCCAAAAGACTGTACGCGTCGTTCTGTGAAAACCAAATTTACCATAATGTGCTCACTGATCATTGCACAAATTTGTTATAGGACATATATTCTTCTAAAGAGACTACGCAGTCGACCTTGGGACAGCATGTTTACCCATAAGCTATTCATTTATGAACCGTCATGCATTCAGTAGTCCTGGGATACAAAATATATTGCAAATAAACTGTTGTCTATATGGAAACATGTATGTACGCATTCTTCATGAGGCAGACATTTTTCCATGGAATATTTTATATATATTTTAAGGCATGCACACAATTCCTCTTCTAAATACCAAAATGACTGGTTTTTATGCGTATTGACACATTTTATCTGCATCCTAGGACAAACCTTTTTTACTAAAAGGTATAAACTATTGTGTACCATTTATTTGATGATATCTATACTTATTACTCAAAATAATCGATAGTCAATGATAACAATAAAACCTGGTAATGATTTAAGTATTGCCGTGACCAGTTATTGACATAGCCATGTCACACTGAATGAGTGTTTATAGTTTTCTGTGGGAAGCTGTGTACTTTTAAATCAACAGTCATCATTAAAGTGGCACCCACCTACCTAACAATTGTAGCAGTCTGGTCTAATCTTAGAACCTATCAGCTTATTATATCTGAAGTCTGTCTTTGGCAAAGATGTCATAAAAACACCCTTTTAGTTCTAATATACTTATTTTCCTTTTAATGTTCGTGTTTGATATATTGTCACTTTATTATGACCAATATTTGTTATAGCATAAAACTTATAATTAAATCAGAAATGGTACTTTGATTGAATGTTATTTATGTTCATTCTCTTTATGGGACACTTACAATGATTGATGTTAGTAATTAATTCTAGTACGGCAGAACTTGTGTAACTCAACGTCAAAGACATTTTTAAAATTGAAACCGTTTCAGATATTTCAATTGGTGATATGACATTTACTCTACATTTCCGTTATGAAAATTTAAAGGTAAGTAACTTGAACAACTAAAAATGGTCAAATAACATCAATGGCACACGGTTTACTACAATAGAAATTATGTACGACAATAATATCCTTCAAGTGATCCAAAACCTGCAAAAAGCTGAAAACAAAAGAGCCAACAGTAAAGCTAAACCAGACAAGGAATCAGAGCTATACTAGATGCAGATAAATCCTTGATTTGAAACGATTTCAAATTTTATATCAGCAAACTCCAATAACTAAATTATCTGCATTTTCATGCCAGAATCGAAGTACTGGCTGCTTGTTATGGGTTAATTGCAGACAGATTCTAAAAATGAGGAAAAAGGTTAAAACAACCTGCCAAGTGGTCTTTTTATCTGCTTACATCTGACAAAGTTCTTTTTAAAAGAGGGACGAAAGATACCAAAGGGACAGTCAAACTCATAAATCTAAAACAAACTGACAACGCCATGGCTAAAAATGAAAAAGACAAACAAACAACAGCACACATGACACAACATCAAAAATTAAAGAATAAACAACACGAACCCCACCAAAAAACTAGGGGTGATCTCAGGTGCTCCGAAAGGGTAAGCAGATCCTGCTCCACATGTGGCACCCGTCGTGTTGCTTATGTGATAACATCCGGCAAATAGTCTAATTCGGTAGGTCACATTCATGAAAGGGAAGGGGATTGTAGTTACGACGTAAGGAACATATCCGATATCATTTGTGAAACGATTATTCCATAACGGGCACCAACTCGTGATGGCGTCCGTAAAATTTACGAAGGGATGATTTCAACTTCACCATTTGAAACTCTTGGTTCAATACTCGTATTTCTTGGTACGATTTGAGAACAAGAGATGATATACACTGCAAACTGTGCATGTCTTTAAAAAGTCCTTCATCAAATACAGAAAACCACTTCAAACGCACGAAAGCAATCAAGTGTTATTTTTTAATAATTTTCAAACTATAATAGAACGCTGAAGAAATCAAAACAATATATAGACGGATCCTGGTTTATCAGATAACACTCCTGTTTTAATGAACAGGTATGAAAATTAATCATACATCCTACCAGGCCCCTTAAATTGGATGTCTGACATTTTCTGGTAGTGTCCATTTAACGTTATTTAGTTTGGTCATCTTTGTATAGAAATATTTTTTGTCAGCAGAGATACACGTTTCATTGTCTGTAAAGGTTTATTTTGGTCAACAACTATTGTTGTATTGATATCGTGTGACATATACCACAATTCTATTGTATATTCTAGAGTACAAGAAATATACTACACAGCTACTTTTGCATAAGTACTATTTCTTTACTAAAATATGTAGTACTGGAAATTTACTTTTAATACTTAGTACTATTTCTTTACTTTAAAATTATTGTAATATTTAGGTACTTGCATTTTTACAGTACTTGAATTGTACTAAATATTTTGGTACAGAATTAATACAATATTCCATGTTTGAAAATCATAATTTTAAGAGATTTGAAAGAGAAAACTTTCAAAATGCTGAAAATGTAACTTTAGTAACCAAAAATCTGTAGTACCTAAATTTCAAGTACAAATTAAGTACTGTAAAATACAGGTACCTAAATATTACAATAATTTTAAAGTAACAAAATAGTACCGAATATTAAAAGTAAATTTCCAGTACTACAGATTTTTAGTACAGAAATAGTACCTATGCAAAAGTAGCTGTGTACAAAAGTATTTTATTACTTTTGTTAGACGTTTATTTGTTCTGATTATTTTGTTGTCTGCTGGATTCCTTTAGTTTGAGGAGTGATGATTCCTTAGGAAACCGTCATGTATATTTTGCGTTTATCTTTGAATCTTAAAGACTTCCCAATAATCAGCCTGGTGTGATTAAATGCTAGTATTCAAAGATATAAGGAAATTGACTTAAAGTCATGCATCACTATATCTTATCTTGTTTTATGTTTTATGAAATAAAATTCTAGTGTCATTCACAGGCATGCTTTAATGGTATTGCATTATATATCACGATTATAACAATTCGATAATATCAATAAAAATAATTAATATGATTTGCAGGAATGAAAATACAAGTGTTCAGAATTATATTTATGTTAGAGTACAAATTGGAATTCAGTACGATCTAGAATCCGTCTGTTGCAAATAGAAATTTTAATAACTTATAGTAGAAATTGAAATTATTATTTATACTAATTAAGATTGAGTTTCAATTCTTATAAAAGTCTATGTCCGAAGTTAGAACATGACATATATCGATCTAAGATCTATCTAATATCGTATTTTCACTTCTTAACGATTAATACTCCGATTTTATATTATTGGTTTGCTCCATCATTGGAATAACGTTAATTTTTTTCTTTATTTGTCATTAATAAGTCATCTTTGGTAATTCCAAAAGAAATGAATTCCAATTTGTACACGTCTATAGGTATTTGTTATAACTTTTTGGTTTGGGTCGTTTGGGTTGTGTTTCAATGATGTTCACTCCATTTCTCCGCTTATTCCTCTCAATAAAAAGGCATAAACTTTCAACTTGCAAACTCATTGACAAGGGTTTTAACGTTTACATTCAACGTATATATATGTATACTGATATAAGCGAAACATGTTTAAATAAACAAGATTACGAAAACAAATTTTATGTATCCCAATAACATTCCAATAAACGATTCAAGATGAAATTTAACTCTTTAAAAAAACTGAATTCATATTTCTTAAAACCGGCAGCTAGATGTGTATCAATTAAAATTTAATAATAAAAAAAAAGAATTGTAAGGGAAGTTTGTCCGAGGTCAATTTACTAATGGTAAACATATAAAGAAGTTAAATTCTAATGAAGGCTTTGGATAGAAGGTTTTTAGTAACAGGCATTTGTTTCGAACGGAGCAGTAGTTGCCTACCCCACAGCAGGACTTATTTTGGTATCCAAAGTTACTGAGGAAAGTAAATAGATAGAATACTGAGTTGATCTTTTTATCCATCTATAGTCATGGTTTGATCATCGTGGAAAAAATCTTTATATAGATAGATAATAGAGGATGTTGTATGAGTGCCACTTAGATAACTCTCCATCCAAGGTACAATTTGTATTAAACTTACGATCTCCAATCCGCCTATAGACACCGTTTCATCATCGTGAAATGAATAACGGTTTATCGTTACTTTTCGTGAATTTCTATGGGTATCGACAAAATCAACACGAACAACGGAGCCTTCCAACGGGACGGAAATTATGATAATTAGTTTTGTTTAACCATGAACGAAAATTATTGCATGGGAATTCAAACTATTTTATTTAAAATATGGTGCTCCAACATATAAAATTCTAAGAATTTAAGATGGCTAGATTTCGAATTACCTATATTTTGAAATTGAAAGTTCAAATATATTTGCTATTGTTTCTAAAATTATAAAAGGTTGACCTAAGACCTTAAGCAATATTTTCTTAACACCATTAGGTAAACCAGAGATAGACAGAAAATGGAATATCCTACACATAGCACAACAATGGAAAAGAAACAAAAAGTCTAGTTCATTTCCAATGATAAATGATAGCCATTGTGCCTATCGAATGAAAAGAACCATATCAGTAGTTACAGTCTGCTTTATATTTTTAACGTTTTCAACATTGCAAAATTATCTGTTGATGGCATATCTTTTGTTGTCTCGGTTGGATTCATGTAAAACCTGTCTGGACTCTAGGCGAATTAGAACTTGACATATACCAAAGACTATTATTAATTGTTGACGAACATTGAAAGGGTAATAGGGAGTTATTACAAAGGAAATTAAATAAACGACTTATATATGTAGGACTCAAATCTATGGCGGTTTCCAAATCTATGACAGATTCCTAATATATGGGAAATATGACGCTACAAACGCCAAACAAATCAAATCTATGACAGATTTTTGTTTTCTCTAAATCTATGGCATGTTTAGATATTACACATTTTTCCTCGGAAAAGAGTAAAATATGTCACAATATAATGACGCCATATAAGTTGTCGCCGAGCTCTTCAAACTTTCCTGAAGTCCTGTGTTTAAAATACTCAGGAAACCTTTTTTCCGCTTTACCTCAAGAACAAATTTGCCGACGGTTTAAAGGAAGATGTGATCGATCTTTTATCCATATGAGGAACAGTTATTTTGTGATATGCCGTTCGAATTCTGCGATCAAGAAAGGCACAGCTGTTTTTAGGAGTGGGTATTTTGGGGATGGAGTTATAGTAATTTTTTTTAGCGTCAATGGCTAGTAAAGTATTTAAAATGAGATATTGAAATTACAGGATACCACCTTGACTTAAATCGCCACCACTTAAAATTGATAAACGCTGAAATGAAAATATAAAAAAAAATGCTTTCTTGTTTGATAATAGTTATCAAAGGTACCAGGCTTATAATTCTATAAGCCGAACGCGCGTTTTCTCTTCATAACACTCATCAGTGACGCTCGGATCAAAACAGTTTGAAAATCAAAACAAGTACAAAGTTGAAAAGCATTGAAGATAAAAAATTCCCAAAAGTGGTGCTAAATACGGACAAGGTAATCTATGCCTGGGATAAAAAAAATTCTGAGTATTTCAAATAATTGATACTTTTGCAAACAGTAAATTTATAAAAATAAACATGTAAAAAATCTTCATGTCAACACCGAGGTGCTGAATACTGGGCTGGTGATACCCTCGGAGACGAACCGTCAACCAGCAGTGGTGTAGATGTTGATTAGCAAACTAAATTTTAAACGTTGTTATGGTGCATATACAAAACACAAATACTCAAATTAATCATTTTATATAAAAGCGATCACATGATGTCATTAAGCAATAACATGATCACAAAGTCAGCTCAGTTAACGCACTATGTTATTCGAACTAAGAACACTGTGGTTCAAGTTTCTGGTTAAACAATCAAACAAAGCATCATTACACGATGTAACAATCGACTTTAACATCAACTTACTTTTCCTGCAATAAAATAAAGAAAACACTGAGTATATTTTGTCAAATTCTAAAAGATGAATGTTTAAAAATGATATTATCGATATGTCTATATAAATTCTAAAAATTTGATATCAACAATTTTCAAGATCTATATCTAAAGTTAACAGAACGTGTGATCTATTTTGTTTCAAGGTCCTGTGAAAAACCCGTCTTAAACTTATTTCTGCTCGACTCTTATATCTGAAATAACTTTCATCCAGAACGCTCAATATCTAAGTTTGGAAACCACATATATATTGTCTGTTTGTCTTTTTCTTTGTTAGCCATGGCGTTGTCAGTTTATTTTCGTTCGATGAGTTTGACTTCTTTATCCCCTCTTTTAAATGTTCTAAAAAATTTATAGCAAAAACAACAAAACGGTACGATCGAAACAATATATGACCAAGCTTGCTTGCGGAAGCTGCAACTAAAGGTTTATAAGAATAAATTTGTCTTTGAACTTTACAATAAAAAAACACATCCTATCACCAACTATCGGTATGGTAGATACGATATGTCTTCCAGATTGATTTTAAACACACCCTATCACCAACTATCTGTATGGTAGATACGATATGTCTTCCAGATTGATTTTAAAAGCAACTGTTTTGCCTATTGTACATAAAAGATTTTTGCCCTAGTTTCCAATTGGCATTGCGATACAATGGATGTTGTAGTCTTTTTCAGCTTTTGATCTCTGTTAACAGCAGTACCAATAACAGGTAATTACATGAGATTAATAAAGGCAACAGTAGTAGTGAGAATTTAAACTATACACACCTCTACAATTTAAGCAGGATCTACAAACTCTTTATTGCCAGATCGGGCGTTCTTTCAACAGTCTGTTTACTGTCCCTTGAAATATACAAAACCCCCTCATCAGAACTAGGTTATCTATTTCTGGTCATTATCTGTTCGTTAACTGAAAATAAATTGGCTGTTTAAATGAAAAGTTTCATACCAATTTGTTATAACGCTGACTGACATAATGAGCTCAGAACATGCAGCCAGGTAGCTTAAATATTATTGTTTAGAATGCATAATAAAAGAGGAGAAATTGTATTGACACAGCAGATACAGATTGAATATCAATATCGAGGCTGTACTTTTAAATATGATGACAATATAAAGTACAAAAGACCTATAAAGCAGATCTTTTACGGTCATACACTAGTGACATCGATGCATAATGCCTTAATTATTCAAGTATAAAGAGAACGTCGTGTTTGGTGTGCAACTTTTAAGTAACCTTATTTTGCGTTAATTATTCAAGTATAAAGAGAAAGTCGTGTGTTATGCGCTACTTTTAAGTAACCTTCATCAAATAGATGTTGATATGAATTTTCATTAATGAATCTACCAGGGTAATTAGAAAGGCCAATCTTACCTTTATATTGCATATCTCGTTGCATAGAACACCCCTTTACAACCTGAGAAAATAAATGAAAATGACGATAAGACATACAGAAGGAAAGAAAACAGTAGAGCTCAAGAAAGGCTCTGTCTTGTTTATGTTCTTATAAGGAATCACTACAATAAGAGACAACCTGATTACCAAATAGACCTGGAAGCTTTTTACTTTTAAATGTCTGTGTTATTTTTGCCGATAACTTTCTTTCCTTTACCTCGCCCCCTCAAAACATAAGTTTTTATGGGAAACTAATTATTATTTACCAATGGCTAAAAATCTCGTAGTATCTTAGGGTTAAACAAAATAATTGACATATGACCTGATTCGCCAACATATTCTTACACGAGTCAACAGTAAAATTGCAAAAATATTGAACTCAGAGGGAAATTAAACAAATCAAGAGCTCTGATGCATCAAACGAATGGAAAACAACTGTCATATTCCAGACTTGGTACAGGCATTTACTTATATAAAAAATGGTGGATCAAACCTGGTTTAGAACAGCTATTAAAGTGGGACCCTTTCTGAGTATTTTAGTGAATACCGTTTGTTAATTGTATTCTTATGAATCTTTCGTTTTCTTTAAAGTGTTTTGTTGACGCTAAATTGTCTTCATGTCGTATTTTCCTAGTCACATTGGAGTATTTTGTTCTAGTCCGCTGTCAGTGGTTCTTCGACCTACATTAGATTAACTTCTTGATATCTTCTAGCTCTCTTAACTCATTTAAACAAAACGTAAATAGTGGGATGTATTTTACAGTCTATAATGTCAATTGATGAACAGGACTTAATGTTATAATAACCCCCACAATTACCGCATTATTCTTAGGACAAGATGCTTTCGAAGTTTTTTAAGTTTATGATATATTTTTTTCTCTTTTATAGTTAAGGAAAATCATGGAGTCTGTTCTAATCGTCATATATTTGTGTCGGATATAATTCTTCTATATGTTGTTTTATGTAGCTCTTTAAAAAAAAACTCTTATCTTAACAGAATATAAAAATTTTAAGTTAGATAATTCCATAATCATGAGAATAAAAACGAATGTTATATGTATTGAGAATGTCTTAGATTACACCACAACGTCATCAATACAACTATAAACACACAAACGTTTCAATATTGAATGAGTTTTTGTATCAAAATAGTTGTCAAGTATAATTTCTTATTGAACTTCTCTAATATTCTGTTTGATGTCTTTGGATCGTACATAATTACAATAAAACCTTGACCTTTATACCGCGGGAATGCGTGTCAGTACTGCTTCTTGTCTTCGTGAATAAAAAAAATCTTTATTAAAAGCTATATAACAAACACACAAACCATTCTTTGTGGTAATTTAATTACAACAATGTCAAACAAAGGATTCTTTAACATCTTCTCTCTGAATAATTCATTATCATGTAATATAAATTCCATTTCTTTGACAAAAGATAGAGAACTACCACGTCTATAAATCACACATGAGTTACCAAAGTTCTCTGGATACATTCGAGGAACATATGTTTTCAAAGAACAAATCTCATTAATTATATTATATTTTGTTGTATGTATCAATATTATTTATGAGAAAGTAGTTTACATAATTAAAGCACGCGACATTTACATCAAACCAAGCAATTTATACGAAAAGATAGAGGCTATAAATCGAAATATACCATTTCTGGTTATCGGTTCATCAGAAAGCAATGTTTTCTGATTTGTTATGATTTATTTCTCAATAATTATCAAGTTTTGAATATTTTACTACAACTAATACTTGAGCATAAATGGACATTCAAAACCATTGGCTATTCCTGTAAGAGTGTTAGAGTTAGATTTTCTACTGACATTTTTTTGTTCGTCCCTCAGCGGGATTCGAACTCACACCTTTGATACTACAGCACCAATCGCTTAGCCTCATGTCCAGCGCTCTAGACCACTCAACCACATCCGCTATATAAAAATATAACTTCAATAGTCGTAGTGTTACCTTGTCACGGAAGGCTAATCTAGAGATAGACATGAGACACGTGCTTTTTAAGCGTGTGTAGATGTTATATATATTAACTAGCTATACCAGAAATTGACCAACATCATCTTTTCTTTTTGAAATTAATCTAGTATACCTTTGGAGCAAACGGTTTTCGGGGATTTTTTTTCGGAAAAAAAAAACACAATTAAAAAAAAAACCACATAAAAGTGTATTCATGATAAAGAATGAAACAAATATTGAATGAAAGAACTTGACTTGGGATAAGTTAGAAATCAGGTAGAATATGGCTGCAGTTGAAATACTTTTTTTTTTGAATTAATCCAATGTTATGTAAAGTACATAAATTCACAAATTTTACATAGACAATTCTTAAAAAAAATACGGAGACATTCTTGGAAAACCTGACATCATAAACATATCTAACGAAATAAATTTACAAAGAGGCAAAAAAAAATAAAACACATATCAGGTAAAAGGCTAATATTTTTTACGCCAAACACGCGTTTCTGCAACAAAGACTAACCAGTGACTGGTTGTGTAAACACAATTCAGAGATTAATATGTGGTTGGTACAGAATAAAGTTTAATGAACGTACATGAAACTGGAGATGGCAAATCAAGACAATTACACCTATCTTTTCAAGTAGCCAACAGTAGTTTACTGATGTTAACAATTCATAAAATCAATGTAAAACACCAACTAAAGGAAAACTCCAGAAAAGCCGATACAAATCCATCGACATGGTATACGTAGGCGTTCCACGCTATGCTCAAATCATTGGCAAATCATTGGCAGATGAGTCCTTGCATCAGTGCAGATGTAATAATTTGAAATAGGACACATCAGTAAAATTTTATATTTCAATACCATTGGTGTATCTTAAGATCTAAAAATGTTAAAACATGTCGTTAGTGATTTGAGTCATAGATATATTCTATCGGTCAACCAATTCATGACTGTGACATCAAAACTTATGTATCGCCGATATAATCTCTTCTTCCTCATCACATTGTTTAGGCAGCATATATGTGACTAGCATATCCACGTCTTAAATAATCCGTGTTGTATAAACAGACACGAGCGAAAAGGAGCTGATGAATGGGAAGTTGATAATTGGAAAGTTAAACTCATTTAGTTTGCCATAGAATCTAGTGTGAAGTCCATCTGTTTCATTTCGAGGGAAAATTCAAGATATGAAGCAACTATCTTGTTTTTGGTAGTATCCTTTATCTCAAGTTCACAGGGTTATATTATGATCAAGAATTCGCTAAAATATGTGTGAATGAATGACATGACATCATAAATATACATGGAAGTGGAATAAATGAACGTTTCGAAATGTCTTTTATTTCGGGTAATCGAGAAGGTTTTGTATGAATTGTTTTGTGTTGTTTGTTTCATTGACTTATGGTGTTTGTTTTTCTTTATTTTTCGGCCTCTATCTATACATATATCTTTCTGATTAAACAAAATTTTCAATATGGTTAGTTTTGTACAAGAATATAAATACTAATTTGGATTACTTACAAAATTAATATTAGTTCTAACAGTTCTTTGGTTTAATGTTTGTGTGGGTCTATAGTTGTTGAACATTAATGCTTGAGGATTTTCTGGCAAATCTTGACGTAAAGTTCTCAGGGCATAAATCTGTAAAATAACAGATACAAGAAGTAATGTAGGAAATATATGATACAGTTAATCAACACGTCAATAAATGTGAAAACAATGTATTCGATTATATTTGACAAAATATTGATAATTCTTATTTATGAATTAAATTACAACTTGGAAGATTTACTACGACAACTACTACTGAACCTGTCGTATTGAAAAATCAGAATTTTTTTTTATGTAATTCCTTATTTTTATGTTTTCAGATACTGTTCATGACATTCATACAATAAAGAGAAATCTTGTTATTTTGTAACAGTAGTAGTTTAAAAGAAGCAACAGTAGTTAATCAATACTAAGATTTTATAACTCAATTAACTCCATTAAAAAGATACAAGTTAGGCAAAAAACAACTGAGCGAATCGCATGAATTCTAAAAAAACAAACCGGTGGGTCAAGAAGACAAGCGTCTCCTGCCATTGCATGCAAAAACAACAACGGTAATTAATAGGTCGTAATCGTGAATAGATTACAATATGTATACAAAAGACTAATTTGTATTTAAATAACTTATTTCTAAATAATATTGTTGTTAGTATAGTTTTGTTTTTGGTTAACTTATTTTTGACCTTTTGATTTTCTAAGTATATATTAAAACTACATAAAGTTCACAAAACACATCATTTGAACCCTAAAAATATAAAAACATGATGCATGGATGTTAAGCATTGCTTACTTAAGGAATAACAGTACTGTAGTTGAAGAGTTGCCACCGTCAATTGTAGATTTGACGGTCGTAAATGCAGTTTTACTGGCGACGCGTAGCGGAGACAGTTAAACGCAGATTTGTGACCGTCAAATAAAAATTGACGGTGGCAACTCTTCAACTACAGTACTGTTATTCCGATTCTAATGCCTTACAAAAAGAAAAAAATACGATAAAACTTGAAAAAAATGTCTAAATTTGACATATAGAAAAAAATCCGCGAAACTTCATGAATGATTTTGGCACAAAGACGTCATGGATAAACGTGACGTCATACAAATGAAAACTTACAAACTGGAGGTTATTACGTTACCTGTACGCTTCAAATTCGGATAAAATTACATTAAAACGGCGAATTCGAGGTATTTTCGATTATATAGTAGTAATCGAACATTTGTTGATTCAATTAATTCAAAATGACGGGTCTCCTTAGTTACGCCTGGTCAACTGTGGATTTGACGGCAACTTTTAGCCAATGAAAAAAATTGTAACATCCAAATTGCATTAGAATATGGATTCACCACCCATCATGTGAATCAACAGTCAATATGTCACAATAGCGAAAATAAAACAATCTGTAAATTTAAAAATCGGACGACTATTTCAGTACCTAAAGATATAATTAACTCATCATAGAAACAAAGATCAAAAAATATATATAATTACGCCAGACGTGCGTTTCGTATACGAAAGACTCATCAGTGACGCTCGAATAAAAAAAATGTGTAAAAGGCCAAATAGAGTACGAAGTTGAAGAGAATTGAGGACCAAAAATTCCTAAAAGTTTTGCCAAATACAGCTAAGGTAATCTATTTATGAGGAAGAAAAACCTTAGTTTTTCAAAACTTTATAGTTTTGTTAACAGCTTATTTATAATTATGAACATATCAATGATAACTGAAGTCAACCCTCGGGAAATAAATCTCCACCAGCAGAGGCATCACCCAGTGGTTGCAAATAAATTCATCATAGATACCAGGATAAACAAAAATGTTAAAAGACTGTTAAAGTATGTTGCTAAATAGTAGAGACATTAACATTTTGTATCAGTAACTCTATTCAAAATAGTTTAAATGCACATAGTTATATTGTCAGTAAAGTATATTAAGGGCAACGATTAACGATAATTACAATACTATATTCAACTTTTTTCGAACTGTATGGTTATATGGCCACCTGCTAAATCATGTTTATAATATCATTAAATGAAAAAGGCCTCGTTAGTGTGTTATCATAAATTTCAAACGAAATGCCACAAGCCACAGGCACTTCACCTGCCAAAAGAACTTAATCTGCTTTACCTCTTTTTTTTTTTTTTATTGTTACACACTTTCAACAGTATGGAAAACATCAGGTTTTGCATTCGAGCCACGATATGTTTTTAATTTCAATTTTTAACGTTGTATAACAAAGATATACCCGCTATAGGGTTTTCTTACTGATGGGAAATATATAAACTATTAGTAAAATTTCATTTCCAAAATATTAACCATAAGTTTAAATATTTATTTCAAAGAGGTCATTAGATTCAGACCTGCTTAACAAGAGTACTCGCCTCACCTGATCTTTTGACACAGTAATAGGTCGATTCATAATTATCCACGTGACTGTTTCCTGGCACCCAGGTTGTGTAATGGAACCATCATATGTCATATAATGTCGACTATCGGGAATGAGCTTCAGTAAATTTATGTTATTGACGTCCATTTGTTCACCTTGAAAACATTTAAAAAATGATGTTTTAAATATATGGTAAGATGTCTCTTCAACATATGAAAGTATCATATTTATTTATGAAACAATGGTTAAGTAGTAGTTATAAATCTGATGTGTGTTACAATTAATTGTTCAATCACTGTACCAGGTAGGTATAACACCATACACGACAATCGGGCATTCATATCTTTAGTGGTTGCACAAATGAAATGCACAATCGATCCTTCTGTTCATCGATTGATTTTTTTCATTATTTTTTTTTCTTCTTTTTTGGCAGTCAACATTTCACTGATGGTAAATTGAAAATAAGTATTGATCAGTTAAACTGTAGCTGTTAGTTGAATAGGCTACTAATATATGCCTATTTTTGTAATAGCTCTGCACCTACTTCGGAACTTATAAATCCTTGGTTGTAAAATATTTTATTCTGAACTTTCCCTAGAAAATTTAATCCAGAATAACACTTAGGACACACCAAATTATCAAGTCCTATTTTCATTTTGAAACAACACCTTTTAAAACAACTTAATAGGACATGATCGCTTAAAGATTCGAGAAATTCTGTTAATTATCTAAGACTGCAAAATATTTTGCTATTGATATGAGGCAAGACACATCGTATCAGACAACCTGTTCTTGGTGGTGATCTTTAAAATCATATATGTCAATTTAAGTCGTTTTTATAAAATTAAAAAAGAACAAAAAAGAAAAGAAAATAAAGTTCGTTCAGTACTCATGTATCTTTCTTCCAAAAAAAAAAACCCCCAACGTTTTCCTGGTTATTATAGTAGTTGATAGAAATATTACCTTTATATCGTACATCTTCAATAAAGTTTGTTATCTTGGATAGCTCGTTGTGGTTTTCGTTGTCTTTCACCTAATGAAAAATGTAAAGAAATCTTTTTTTATATTGAAGTGTTATTATAAAAGTTAGTCTGATTTTCTAAATTAAACAATAACGTTATTTGTTTTAATACTCTAGGACATTTCACAGAAAGTCAGTAAAATGCTTTAGATGAACGAAAACTGCAAATACTAGCAGAAAATGACTTTTAAATGTAAAATGTAACGACTGGGTTTGCTTTCGATCATTTTGAATCAAACCCTCAATAATCTATTAAATGTATTCAAGGATGGAGTTCATTTCACCAGGTTTTTTTTCGAACTGGTGCCAGATAAAAATTCAAAATACTGCATGTAACCATGTATCTATTGCTAACATTAAGGAATGGAGTGTTGATGAAGTTTCGGATTTATTCTGAGAGATGATAGGTTTTTGACAGAGATGAAGTCCAAAATAACTACAGCTCTTAATGAGAATATAACAATCTTGACAGCAGTGAAACTATGGTTGGGGTATTTGGTTTCTTCTATTTTTCATATGTGTTTTCCACTAATCTTCCATCATGTTTAAAACTGACTTACGGATGATGTTTGTAATTAATTACAATAAATTTATACAAAAAACAGCTGTGGAAAAAAGTCGATACTTTTTAACGTATTGACTAACATACAATAAAAACAATTATTTCAAAAGACCTCATACTATATCATAAGAATTAATTATAGGAAGACAAATATTTGATTTATATTATTAGGGATAATCTAATATTTATAGCATGGAAACGGTTTGTGATAAAATAGTTTCGCAGCGAACAGAGTCAATTCCCAATAGAAATAAATGTTACAAAGAAATAATTGCAATTACAAATCAGTGAATTGCAATCCTTTGTAAAATGAATAAGGAAGTCAGATATTAGTTGAAAGAAATTAATTTATCCACATGCATATTGTCTGTTTGTCTTTTTCATTTTTAACCATGGCGTTGTCAGTTTATTTTCGATTTATGAGTTTAACTGTCCCTTTGGTATCTTTCGTCCCTCTTTCATAAGGTAATACGTCGGAAAAGTTATTCTAATACCTTTCATTTATTTATTTTGATACAGTTTTTTTCTCTCGTAAATATAGTTCTATTATGGAAATACGGTAAATCAATGTTTCATAACAGAACTGAACCTTTCAACTGTGAAATAATATCATTTCCATTTTTAATCATGCTTATAAAAAATAATTGTTTAAAATATTTTGGTTAAATTTGAAGTATTTAATACTCACTTTTACAAAAATTGCTAATATCACTACACCTCTTGACAAATTAACAGCTTGGGTAAAATTTGTATACAAATCAGAATTATAAAACATCAACTGTATCTATGTAAAAAGAAAGAAGATTTATATTATGTCACGAAAAAGACTCCCTTATACACCATATGTGTAAGGATAAAATAAAATATAAGTATATCATCTCTTATTACTATATACTGACTGATTTCATTAAGTATTCGCTATTGTCACTGACATGAAAAAGGTTTTAATCCATCTTTAACAGATAAGCACATAGTGACATGTATTTATTCCCTGTACTCGAAAAGTGTAAAAAGTAAAAAAAAAAAAACAACGTTGTAACATAACACCTAACTAAGGACGAAGCGTAAAATGTTGTTCTAACACAAAAACCCTTCTCTCATCAAGGTTTACCTTCTTTTCTAAACTTCTTTATTGGTAACAGATTAACCATAATACAAAAGAATCAGATTCGAAAAAAATTCCTTCAATTATAAAATCCATGCGGCCCTTGAAAATTATCACAATGGAATAACACATCGATTATAAGACGTTTCATGAGGTGGTCGCCACTCAGATATGACAAAAAACTATATACACTACTAAAATGGCGATCCAGCCCAAACAGCAGAAGTGATATAGTTGTACGATACAGTCATAATCATAAAGTATGGTGAATGTCAGTTTAGGACAGAAAAGAGTATAATTGACAAAAATAACGAAGTCCAAGGGAATTCAAAACAGGAGGTCCATTATAAAAAAAAAACAAAATTAAAAGCTCAAACACATCAAACAAATGGCAAACAACTGTCATATTTCTTACTTCATAAATTCATTTTTTGATGTAGAAAAGGGTTCATTAAATCTTGATGTTTAGCTAGTTACATCTTTCACGTGCACTTGCATGATGATCTGATATTTTTTTTTATATAACGTGTAAGCCAAACAAATGATAATAGATAAAAACGTCAAAAATTTGGGTATAGCAATCAACATTGTAATATATTCTTAATCGCTGTAAAAACAAATAACTGTTTCAACAAAGAAACAGAAAACAGTAAACGAGATTGACAAAAACCATCATTGAATTTTCGTCTGTTCTAAACAAAATTTATTTGTAAACAGAAATCATAAATTACCCAATTTAAACAGGAAGACAATTTAATGGAACAAACAAATCCTATTAGTTTAAAATCTATGAAAAGAACCTGCTGTAAAAACTCCTCAAAGATATCAGGCTCATATTTTTTAAAAGAGAAAACTGACGTCAAAGCAACAGTTTTAATATATCATTACTTTAGTCGTTCACTACTTCCTTGTCCATACCATAGGTAATGATTACATATATCACTTTGTTTATACAATACAACAGATCAAAATAGGAATTTTTGAAAAATGAATTACCTTAGAAGACAATTTCATACCAATAATAAAAAGCTATTATCAGTTGGCCATATACTATATTACAATGAACTAAACCATTACAAATCAGTTTAACTGTGTTTTCATTGTTAACAAATCAATAAAATAAATGAGAGCCGTGGTGTAGTGGTTAGTGCATCGGACTACTAACACAAAGGTTCCTGGTTCGATCTCCTCTCCGGTGAGAACCTTTCAGGGACTGAATTGTCGGCTCTCCCTTTGCAAGTATGGTCTTGATGAAGCGATGATACTCCGTCGAAAGGGGACGATAAATGGCTGACCAGTGTTGAGAAAGAGCCATGTCTCTTGCTCGTAAAAGACACTTTTGTGGATTTCGAAAAAAAAGGTTAATGCCGCTACAAGGCTAGTTTTTTTTATTCATGTTATTCTTTATTTTTATATCAGTTTTCTCTATTCTTCATCAATGTTAGTCCATTTTTGTAAACCCCATCCAGACTCTCATTTATGATTGAATTATTTTCATTAAAATAAGTTGTAAATACTAGTTCAAAGTTCAACATGTTTATTTCAATTCCAACAACAGGTCCCCAACAGTAGTAGTACAAGGACAAACACCCGCAAAGTGGAAAGGGATTAATATAAGTTGCAATAACTTGTTTCCCAATAATTCACTATAAATAAATATGTTTAAACTAATAAAATAAACCAGTTACCTCAGCAGCAAAATGTTTACCATCTACAGAATGCTCAGAACCAAAATTATCATTTCCTCCAAAGTGAAACTTGACCTGATGTAATCTATAAATGTACGATAAAGGACCTAATGATATCAAAACTGTGCTTGTTGAATGCAGTTCAAACGTTAAATCTGTTCCTTTATTTATAAGTGTGCCGTTTATCTGAAAAACAAGATGTAAAATGTCAACACCAACATAAAAAGAATTATAGAATTTTATCTTGTGTCTTTAGTCATGAATGTCATTTCCGCTTACAAAGAAAATGAACTTTTTTTCGAATTTCACTATGAATGACGAGTTATGGGATAGTTATGAATATGTAGCATTCGTACTAGTTTTAACTTGAATTAGCTTACGCCGTGATATATAAAGATATAGCCTTTTTGCGCTTATGCGGCGTAAAACAAACACCCATCAACCAATACTAGCCCTAACGATTAATACCACTTCCTTAATCGACATCGTGTATCGTTATTACATCATGGTGATAAAAGAGGGACGAAAGATACCAGAGAGACAGTCAAACTCATAGATTAAAAATGAACTAAAAATAGACTATCAACGCCATGGCCAAAATTTAAAAAACAAACAGGCAAATAATAGTAAAGAAGAGACACAACATAGAAAACTAAAGAATAAGCAACACAAACCCCACCAACAACTGGGGGGTGATCAAAGGTGCTCCTGAAGGGTAGGCAGATCCTGCTTCACATATGGCACCCGTCGCGTTGCTTATATCATTACAAATCCGGTAAATAGTCTAATTCGGTAGGTCATATAAGACACACAAATAAACTCATCATTAATTAAATTTTGTATATAAGCCAGACGCGCGTTTCGTCTACAAACGACTCATCAGTGACGCTCGAATCCAAAAATGTTAAAAAGGCCAAATAAAGTACGAAGTTAAAGAGCACTGAGGACCGAAATTCCTAAAAGTTTTGCCAAATACAGGTAAGGTAATTATCAATGTTATCATAGAATGTGCAGGACAAGTATTAACGTAAGTGATCACGGTTTATAAGACATTCATCGTTTCAACCTGCACATAAAGATCAGGCATGATTCATAAACGAGATTGTGAACATGAAAAATAAAACATGCATGCGGGCGTTTCTAACACTGGTATTGCGTAAATATTATCGATCATGGTGACCAATTTAAATTAGAAAACCATTATAGCCCTTACTCCTTTGTGCATAAATTAAGGATCCAGCAGCCTCCATTCATACAGGTTCCCTCAAGAAAAAGTCTGATATCAAACACCAATTTTAAATATAGAAAGAAAAAAATCTATATGTGCAGATGTTGAAACGTCTTTACATAAAAATGATAAGAGTACCATTTAAACTTCTATTTCGTCTGTCGAATGGAGTTTTCGCATTTGTTGATATTTTTTTTCAATCATCAACCACCATCGTTTAAAGTTTAGATCTTGTGATAAATAAATTAACAAAGAGATATGCAAACTTTTCCTTGAATTTATATCACTATCGAGGTCAAAATATAAAAGTTGATGAAAGTCGGTGTAATATGAATATATAAAACATATGACACGATGGATCTATGAAATACATCCAAATTGTAGTGAGAACCATTCTTAATATGTAATTATTTCAAATAATAGTAATGTATGTAAAATTTTGCATTGTTTACTTATTTACCTGTTTTCCAGTTAACTTGATGTGCTTTAAGCCTGGATCAAAAAGTAAATCCTTTGGTTCAATATTTATTGGTGACTGATTCTTTCCTTTACTACATAATATCCACTTTGTGTTAATTTTTCCCCAGTAATGAGGACCTGAAAATATATAGAAAAAACACTGAAAAAGAAAGCAACACAAACCCCAAAAAAGCAGTTGTGAATTTTCGGCTTTCGTGGCGTTCATTTACCTTTTCATAGTTTGTATAGTATTGTATGTGCTATATTTTTATAGTCTTCTTGGGATATTGTAATAACTTTATTGTAAAATTGGAATTAAAGAGTCTGATACGATTTGAAACTGGTGCGATTTTCCGAGAGCTTCGTTTACATTATTTCCTTGATAGACTATCAGAGGTACTGTCGCACCTGTATGAATAATCAATTAAATTTTGGTCATTTATCAAGGAATGTTACAAAATTAAAAATACAGTCTAAATAAATAAAACATTCATATGGCAATGTCATTAGGTAAAATCTATGACAGTTTTAATCACTTAAACAGCATTAGGAGCGTCGAGATTAATAAGGACAAACACAATTGATCTGTTTTCCGTCCGTGTTTCTGTTTAATTCTGGAATATCCTTCATCAGATACGCTCATAGCTAAAAATTTATAAGCTTTAAAGCACAATTATGAAACGCATAAAAGTAATAAAATCGAAATGTTCCTAATAGAATCTAAAGTCAGTTTAGCCTAAGGTAGTAGAAACAGTGATATAAACACAATGACATAATTTTATGAAATGGATTTAACAAAAAAAATATGTACTATTCGAATCATGCAAGTACCAAATTTCTGGCTACTGGGCAGATTTTATCTCCGAGGACATATAGTACTCCAGGAGTCAATCTAATAGATATGGGAAGATGTGGTGTGCGTGCCAATGAGACAACTCTCCATTCAAGTCACAATTTATAAAAGTAAACCATTATAG
The DNA here is from genome assembly GCF_965363235.1 of Mytilus galloprovincialis. Lineage (NCBI taxonomy): Eukaryota > Metazoa > Mollusca > Bivalvia > Mytilida > Mytilidae > Mytilus > Mytilus galloprovincialis. The sequence continues at coordinate 70,718,977 of NC_134845.1, read as the reverse complement.
GTCAAGGTACGGTCTTCAACACGCAGACTAGGCTCACACCTAACAGCAAGCTATAAAGGGCTCCAAAAAATACTAATGTAAAACCATTCAAACGGGAAACCAACAGTCTAATCTATAAAAAAAAAAATGAGAGACGAGAAACACATATGAACCGCATCAACAAACAACAACTTCTGAACAACAGATTCCTGACTTAAAAGAGTTGCAAACAATTGTAAATACATATATGTTCACTTATATTCTTTTCATTAATTAAAAATTGGAATTTCGGATAATTATCTTTCGTTTTGTTTGAAAACGTGTATGTCTTTTTAATCACAGTTCACACCAACGTGAAAACCTAACACTGACTCAGATAAATTTCATAGAAAATGTGGGCTGTAAGACGGGTACTAGGTACGAGATATATAAAAATGTATAGTTTGATTTATTTTGGTTCAATCATTTATGAAAATAAAATAATGAAATAATAATTCGCTTTTAGCAGCCAGTATGGTTCAATTCTGTCAAATTAAGCTAAAAAACAGTGATGATGAACTATTCACTTGCAAGTGAATAATACGACCTCATTGCATCCGTATTCATGAGAATTCAATTTAACCCCTTTGCTAGAGATGGATAACTCATGCATTATGCGTGTTCTATTATTTAAAGGAAAAGAACGTCAACATCGAAAGTAAAACAAAGGTAAATCATTTGATTGGCTGATTCGATCCACAAAGAATCATTCTTATCAGGTTAAAACGATTATTAACATATATTTTTAATCTATGATATGAAATTAAATAGACCTAGAAAATCCAATTGCATGAGTACACTTTCTATTTATATCATTATATATGTTTTTATCACCAATATGACCATTGGAGGTCTTCGGAGATCAACTCAATAGTTAATTAGATGGCATAAAGACTAAAAAAAGCACGACACGAAGCCACATGTTATCAAGCCCATGCCCTGTAAATTGTTTATCTTAGACTTTTAATATTTTGGATAAATGTTTTACATGGTCATAAATCAAATATGAAAATTTGAGTGAAATAAGTGAACACGAATTTGACAGTTAGTGCCCCTTAAAGAATAAAATGAAACATGGTCACAACTATGAAGAGCCATACATGGGAACTTCACTGTCCTTCAACATAACTTTTTTTTCAATGTGTAATTAACGGAGCTTGCTCCAAAGTGTACATGTTGCAGTTTATACAATAATTCTATTGTTGTACAAAAAAATGTGAAAGATAGGTTATAGCAACACGATATAATCATGGCTTTTAGGGTATAAATTATCCGAAAAACTCATACTACTTGGACAGATTCTCTTCACTCATATTCATGCATCAAAAGTTATTTCATATAGTACACGAACTAATAATTTTAAATTAGAATAAAACATTATATACTATCAGTGCCATTCATCATAAGCATATAACTGTCTTCTATTTTGATGTCATCAATTCTTAATTCAACATCAACAAAAGTACATATTAGCTGAACTACCATGATTGGTTTCTTTATTACAGTAAATCCATTTAATCCATCAGGAATATATTTTTCTCCCGAGTTTCTTGACTGGTTATGCACTTTATTAGTTTTTATTGAATGTGCTATTTAAAATAATAATAAAATGCTTATTATTTGAATAATTTATAGCAATTAAATCATCCGACGCTTTGTGTTGCTCGTCAGGGGATATATTTACATTAGCATAAACTTTGATTATTACACGTGAATTCATCAAACACTGACGTTCACTGTCATAATTTGTGGAATAAAACGATGCAGTTGTATTAGTCTGTGTTTTATTACTGCTGTGTTTGCAGTGTTCGATGTGAATTTTATTTCGACTTAATATAGTAATGCGTGTTGTCAAATAACAATAATGTTTAATTAAATCTGATTATTTATGAAGTAATAAACACAATGAAACAAATAAAACCTTCAAACCTTCTGTGAATTGAGTTGCCTGTGATGTTCGAGTTATATAGAGAATGGCTAAATATTCATTTGCAGCTACATTTTTGTACTTTCAGTAGCCAAAAAGTGTCTATTCTACGGAATTTAGAAATAAAAGACTTCTTGATTTGCTCAAAATCAATCATATATCCAAGAGTATTGAGCTTAAAGGAGAGGCGAAAGATACCAAAGGGACATTCAAACTTATAAGTCAGAAACACAGCATACAAAACTAAAGAGTTAGTAACACGAACCTTTCCTAAAAACGGACATATAACTAATAAGGAGGGGATCGAATGTGTCATTAAATGACTGACTGATTTCTTGACTTATTTTGCACTTTATTTGTTTTAATTGAATGTGCTATTTAAAATAATAATAAAATACTTAGTATTTGAATAATTTATAGCAATTTAATCATCCGACGCTTTGTGTTGCTCGTCAGGAGATATATTTACATTAGCATAAACTTTCATTATTACACGTGAATTCATCAAACACTGACGTTCATTGTCATAATTTGTGGAATAAAACGATGCAGTTGTATTTGTCTGTGTTTAATTACTGCTGGTTTTGCAGTGTTCGATGTGAATTTTATTTCGACTTAATATAGTAATGCGTGTTGTCAAATAACAATAATGTTTAATTAAATCTGATTATTTATGAAGTAATAAACACAATGAAACAAATAAAACCTTCAAACCTTCTGTGAATTGAGTTGCCTGTGATGTTCGAGTTATATAGAGAATGGCTAATTCTTCATTTGCAGCTACATTTTTGTACTTTCAGTAGCAAAAAAGTGTCCATTTTACGGAATTTAAAATAAAAGACTTTGATTTAAATGTCCATTATATCTCTAAGAATATTGAGCTTAAGGGCATACGATACAGTTTTGAACCTGTATTTACAAGTTGATGAAAATTTGCATATAGGCTATTTTTTACCTCATTAAATCAAATATGTAATAAAAAATATACCTTCATGTGCTACTTTTTGAGTGAAATGAGTTCGAAATTTTGTATATTTGCTCAAAATTCAGATTTGTGTCCGTATTTTCTTTTTCGAAAGAAAGACATAACTTTTTTGTTTTAAACGATAAACACAAAATGGTTTTTGTTAAATAATCGGTAATTTCTGTACCATATAAGTATCATTAAAAATTATGCAATTTTTATTCCGAAATAACTCTATATTTATCAAACGTTCATGAATAGAGGAAAAAACGTCATTTTTTGCTGCATGTTTATCAAAATTAATAAAATGCGCTATTTACAGTTTTATAAAATTTGGGTCACATAATCTCCTTGCAAAATGAAACAAATTGCTGTTTTAAAAAATAGGGGTCAATGCACTCGTTTTCAAATTAAATCAGTTTGAATGATAAAAATCAGTCAAAAAATGCATCTTTTCCCGATATGTCAGCAACGTCATTACCTTCCCTGTAACTGTATTGTATGCCCTTAAAGGAGAGGTGAAAGATACCAAAGGGATATTCACACTTATAGGCCAGAATAAATAAACTAAAACGGCATGGCAAAAGATGAAAGAGACGAACAACAGTATACAAAACATAGCATACAAAACTAAAGAGTGAGTAACAGGAATCCTACCTAAAACGAGCAAATAACTAACAAGACGGGGATCAAATATATCAGAATATGAGCCGACTGATTTTTCAATACCTAGAAAATCCAACTGCTTTATATTTTTGAAACTATAACTTTACGCGCCAAAAAGATGTGTTACTAATTTTGAAGCAAAAGTGCCTAGGACACCGAACAATATTGGAACAATATAGTATTAGTGGATTTTGTTAAAGAAAGAGAAGATAACGTCCGTCAAATATAGACACAAGCAGGGAAAGTGAAAAAAAAAAACCGATTTTATTTATGAATTATTTGTGATTATGTAAAGTACATGCAAAACATGTTCAATGTTCAAACAAAACCTACCTGAGACGCCTTCATACATCCACCATTCTTGCCACGGTGAACTGCAATCTGAAAATGAAAAACTAAATTATCAAAAGCTAAATCCTTACATTTTGGGTCCTCAATGCTCTTCAACTTTGTACTTGTTTGGATTAACACCTATTTTGATGTGAGCGTCACTGATGAGTCTTATGTAGACAAAAATCGCGTATGGCGTACTAAATTATAATCCTGGTACCTTTGATAACTATTATGCATTGGTTTAAGTAATTAAATTGCACAGCTAATCATTTTTTAGTAAATGAATATACGAAACCTTGTCTACCTGACGATGTACCTTCCTTTTACTACAATGGTCAGTAAAAACATGTCATACCAAATGAACTGAGTCAATAGTCTATAATATCGTGGAAAAATCAAAATACATAATATAGTTAAACAATATTGTGTATGTAAAGGCTTTCCGGGGAAAATTGAAGTGCAAAACTGAATTAAAGCGTTCACTTACAAATTATAAAAATGAAAAAAAATCAAAGCAATGATGCATCTGCCAACCGCTGGATTCAAATTTTAATATTTGTACAACCTCAGTTTTGACAGGCTAGTGATACAGAAGATAAATTCATAAGACCATTCCACACAACCCATCAATATGTTTAAAAGAATGGTTTAAAATCTAGATGACGAGAATGTGATAGAGTTAGATTTTCTAATGAAAATGATTTGATACTATTTATAACAAAGTACGGCATCTAGAATTCACCATACAGTCATCAACATTTTCAGTTAGTACTCGGCGAATCAAATATTACAAAAAATATCAGAAATACCCAACTTCAATGAGCAGTAAATGCTAACTATAATATGAACATATTTCTAATGTCTGTTGTTCTGTTCTATCAACAGTACCGATATGCAAATGTATACGACAATGTACTTATATTGAAGGTGACTTATTAAGAAAAGGTTTTGATATACATCAAAAGGCTAAAAGCATAAAACTAGATTATCAATTTCCGGTTTCATTTGTTGGTATTGTGATTGTCCACTAAAGTGCACGAAGACCTAAATCAATTATTTGTCACAACATTGTATCTGTCATTGTTGATGTCGTTGCTCAGGTCTGATCTAATTAACAGGAAATAACTATAGTTGTCGTGAAGACCAATACTAATGGTCATGCTTCATACTAGTTTACGATACTTCATACCAGTTTACGTTACTTTGATTGTCTGATGCATTCACTATTCATTAGTAAATTAATTTTATAACAGAAAAATAGCCCAAATCGATGTTCAGAATTGTTATATTAGGTTTGTTGTTGGTAGGAACTAACTAGGGTTTACAATTCAAACAGAATTTAATTTCGAAAACTGTGTTCTCTAGAAATGCTTCAACGTGATTCAGCAGATTGGCAAGAACGTTTCATGTCATCGATTATTCTATGTTTTGGATAAATAGCCATCACAGACAACATGATGAAATACATTAAAAAATAATAGCAAGACAGGTAAAACGTTCGTGCTTGGGGGAAAATAACATGTAAAAATTATTTAGCGATTACAAACGCTTCCGTGAAAATGCAATGTAGTTATATAATACAAATACTAATTTGCAAAAATATGAATAAGAGGAAACACGTGAATGTCTGCGGGATGTCTGCTATGGTAAAATATATTATAATATCCTTATCTAGTTTTTGTTTAGAGAGATTGTTTTCCGTTGTTCAATTTAGGAGATATAAATTGTTTTATGCTGTTTTTTTTCTTTGTTATGTATTGCATCAAAACCATATGTATAATTCGACTGACTGCAAACCTGACAAAATCCACCTCCAAAAAATCTTTTATGTATGATGATTAAGAATGATTTGAATGTAATTAACATAAAGATAGAATATGTCCAGGTGCCATTATGAATGTCACTTAACTATAGTCTGACTACAATAGAATAGAAGCTGATGATACCAAGGTGATATTCAAACTCATAAGTCAGAAAAGTATAAGGTTTCAAATAAGGAGAAGGAAGATCCAAGACTTCGTTTTTGGTTAAAATCCGAAGGAACATTAACAGGCCAGTGTTATTTTGATAAGTGTCGTGGGGTATTTAAAGAGAGGCAAAATATACCAAACGGACATTCCAACTGACGAGTCGAAAACAAACTGACAATGTCACGGCAAAGAAAGGAAAACGACAAAAAGAAAAATGACAGTACACAATTCACAGCATAGAAAACTAAAGACTGGGCAACACGAACCCCACAGAAAAAAGGGGGTGATCTCAAGTACTCCGGAAGGGTAAGCAAATTATGTACTCGACGTGTTGCTCATGTGTGTGCAAATCAGATTATAAGTCTATGTCGGTACATTCAAGTAGAGGATGATGGGATTATAGTAACAACAATTCGAACATATATGTCGTCATCTGTACATGTTGAGTTTCCAATTGAGCTATCACTGATTGATAATTTCTTTATGAAACAGCTATTTCAAAGTAGTTTACACATATAACTATATTGTTTGCATACTCGGTGCATATCTAATTTGCATAATTCAGAGGAATTCAAAATTTTAAATATAAAAGCGGCATTTATAAACATATCGTCGATGATAAATGCAAGATAGAAAATGTTTTTTAAACTTTTTTTCGCATTGAGTTCTGTACAGGATATTATCTAGGAAATTTTTATTGTTTAACTGATCAGTATATCAAACTAAATTGATATGATTTGAAAATGACGAATAAAAAGCTTTTCTTCAAGAAAAAATTTCTATCTTTTTCAATTGTTAACTTAAAATATAGTTTGTACGTGACCTCACTTGTATGATCACTACAGAGGGAGCAACACATTAAAAAATATTACTTCCTTGTTTAGTTTGAAGTGGTCAAAGAAAACATGTTCACCTAAGTGAATGTGTCAGATGCCGAGACATTACTCAAAATTAATTGTCAATTCCACAAAAGTCAAGTAAAACGACATACTTTGAAACACTATCCTCAAAGACCTACTGTGTTGGGTTTCTCATCTATAATTAAATTATTATCTACAAATTGCTTGAATAGATTTTTATTGAGAAACTTATTAACCCGTACTTTAAGGGTTTTGTAATTTTGTATTTTGTAGTACATAAGTTGTAAAGTGTTATTGAATGGTTTCTCTCATGCTCATGGTCTCAAGAGGCAAGATAATGAAAGAAGAAAAAAAAAACAATATGATATTCGTTTGTGTAATAAAGTTTTAAATTAAAACTCTTTTGTAGATGCATGCACAATAACCCACGAGTTAATTTAAATTATTAAATTACTTTGATGTCTAAAGGAAAACATAGAATAAAAATGGAAGACAACAGTAGAATACCGCAGTTCAATTGTCATAACTCGATTTAGCGAAAAACAAATCAAATCCGATGCAAACGCATCATCTTTAAGAGGAAAACAACTAAACAGAAACACTGAACTGCAACAAAAACAAACCACAACATACATAGAAACTAACGTTTTAAAGGAACACTGCATAAGAATATGTATTCAGTCAAGACTACAACGTGTTTGTTTACAACCATACAACACTACAAGAATAATTATGCTCGATAAATATACCATTCAAAAATTACATTGTTTGATTATTTCTAACAGAAAATTATTTAATCATCATTGTATCTCACACATGCCCTCTTTTTCAATATAGTTATGTTGTTTAATAATACATTACGTATTTATCATCAAAGGTTACACAGCTCTGAATGATATTCGTCTGTTCTATAAATTTCGACTCATCACCCGACCTCGGTAGCAACATTGATGACACCAAGATTGAGAGAAATAGTCCAACCAGTTATACATACGTAAATGGTCAATATTAAAGAAATTGTTTGTCTTTTGATTTCTACAATCTGTATTGCGACTCCTAGCGGTTGTTATTTGTGACCAGGTTACATAACATGCAAAAAGCCACATTCGGGGTATTTGTGTGATTCAGGGTGGTGTTTTGGAACGAATAAATACGTTAAAGGCAAAATAACAATACTATAGATCTAGATAGATATGGTCCTTTTGGAAATAGTTAGTAGAAAATGATATATTGCACGGTAGGTACCGGTTAAAATATATTTTTCCTTTTCAAAAGTAGTCGTTCCTAGTGCTCTGTTTTCTCGAACATTTCCCAGTTTCTGTTTTTACAGATTTGAGGTTTTTTTTTGGTGCAAGTTTCTTGATAAAAACCAATTTTTAAAGACATGACTACATGCTATAGTACGAGACGCATTATCAGTTGTCTAGTCAAAACTTCTTGTTTTAAACTCGAAATGATAGATGTCGCAGATTTCGTACCCGATTTGATTTATTCACACATGTACATAAAGGGGCACTAGATACGAGATGTATAAAAAATCTAATATACTATTGTTTTTGCTTAATCATTAATGAAATGCAAATAGTGAAATAATAATTCGCTTTTAGTAGTCAGTATGGTTTAATTTTGTCAAAACTTGCACGTGAATTATTCGACCTCATTGAATCCGTATTCATGTGAACTTCAATTTAACCCCTTAGCTTGAGATGGACAACACGTGAATTGTATGCGTAAAGTTATTTAAAGTAAAAGGTGTCAACATTGAAAGTGAAACAAAAGTAAATCATTTGATTGACAGATTCGATCCACAAAAGAATCATTATTATACAGGTAAAAACGCTGATAAACATTTATATTTCTTCTATAATATGAAATTAAATAGACCTAGACTAATCCAACAGCACGAGTTTGCTTGATCTATTTATATCTATATTTATGTTTACAACGCTTATATGGTCATCGGATGACTTTAGAGGTCAACTCGATATTTGATTAGATGGTGTCTAAACTAAAATATATGCAAAACGAAGATACGTATTTTCATGCCCGTGCCCTGTTATTTTAGACTTTTAACAGTTTCGATAAATGTTTTACATTGTTATAAATCAAATATAAGAATTTTATTAAAATTGGTGAACATGAATTTGACAGCTAGTGCCCCTTTAATCATATCTATCCATGATGAAGTAACAACGATGACATTTCTTGTATGTCAAATGCACAAGAGCATTATGTTGTCCTGCACCTTTGTCGGGCGACCTATGCGAAATTACACCTACATACATATCACCATCTGGTTACCACTTTTCTATAATTCACCCTAGCATAGCTCATTCCAGAGTTACAGAGCTCACTTGCAATGTAACTCAAGCTGTTGCTAATGACCTTGGTCATCACTCATAACTTAAAAAAAAAAAACGAAACACGTTTTTTATGACAAATATTAAATAGGTCTTTGGTAAATAATTTTCTTATTTCATTGTCATTGATTAATTGTAAGAACTGACAATCGTAAAAAAGAGGTTTACATCAGATCCGCGGCAAATGATTTATTGACAGTTTAGATAAAATGTAAACAATCAATTACTGCTTTGTTTTGTCATGTTGTAGGTTATCTGCAATTACAAAGTCGGTATCTTTACAAAATAAATCAATAGATTTGGTCTCCTGTTTGTCAATATTAACCACATCGATGAAAAAAAAATTATTCATAGACGTGGTTTCTTCTATATGAAAATGAAATGGTCATGTTAGTTCATTCCACAGACTATTTGTAAGTCTATATAATTAAAGTTTTCGATATAATTCATAGCTTTGCAATTATGTTAAAATATATAATAAATAATCAAGAACAATGTTGAACTCAACCACACAATCTACCTGAAAAGAAGCATATTTCGAGAACTACAACATAACAAATGTAAGGTCGTTTACTCATCTGTGCCGGAATGATTTGTACATCAGGGATGTATATTTGAAGTTACCAACACTTGTATACATATATAACATTTATCATAAGAATGGCTTATAAAGCTCTTAATCATTGGCTTTAAGGGATTTGGCGAGACCTGTTATCCTTACTAATTTTGGTGTCCTCGATTTTGCGTCTCATTCTGATTAGCAGTGGCTTGTGAATTGATTCAACCCGCAGAGTCAACACACAATCCACTCACGCAAGGGTTCAATGCATCTAGGTACAAGACCATGGTCGACATAACTCTATACACAAGTCACTCTTATAGAAACACACAATCCACTCACGCAAGGGTTCAATGCATCTAGGTACAAGACCATGGTCGACATAACTCTATACACAAGTCACTCTTACAACATAACTCTATACACAAGTCACTCTTACAGAATCTTTTATTTGAGTGTGCTTGATCTTTCATGCATTTCGATATTCTAAAGTGTTTAAATTCTGTATTCATTAAATCATTATATTTCAGAGGTAACATGCAGACGAATGAAAGAAAATATATATAAATTGAAGGCTGAGCGACTTAAAATGGAGGGGCGATAACCGTTCGGCGATAAGAGAGGGGGCGAAAGATACCAGAAGAACAGTCAAACTCATGAATCGAAAATAAAACTGACAACGACATGGCTAAAAATGAAAAAGACAAACAGAAAAATAATAGTACACAAGAAATAACATAGAAAACTAAAGACTGAGCAACACGAACCCCACCAAAATCTGGGGGTGATCTCAGGTGCCTTTAATTCATATCATAGTATACTATAATGTGCTTTGATTTTAAATAAACGCTGCAGAAAATGTTTCTACGAACTACAAAATCAGTGTTGATGTGCTTCTGACTAGTAACATAGTAATTCCAGTTTCAAAGTGCTATATATGCTGTCTGCATTTTTTAAAAATATATAATGAGGAACTCTTCACAGGAATGTTAATAAAATTTTCTGTCAATATGCAACAATAATACTGAATTTTTAAATCACAGTTCCAGACTATTCTTTTTGAAAAACAATGTTCGAGTTTTTCCTTTGAGTGTGTTGGGGCTGTTGATGGAGCGTTAATATTTTTCATTCTTTCTAAGAATTTGTTTTAATTTTGAGGGTTTTGACTGTCAAAATGTCTTTTTCTCCCACCTAATGAATAACAACTGTGCCAAACAGCTGATAATTCATTATTAACTTTGGTCACTCTTTTCTTATGTGTTCTATTGTTGCGAGTATAAAATTAAAATAACTTTTACGACAACTGTGAATGAAGTTACCCCAGACTTTGTTTGATGTTTTTTATGATGAACAAATATTGTCAAATAAAATTTAAATAGTTAAAAGTGTCATCAAAAGTAATTGCAGAAAAGTGCAAAGAGATGAAAGCATGCGTGTTTTTCTCATTTGTCATAAATATCTAATTTATTGACAATTTTTAATAAACATCTCCTTCTATTCATATGAAAGAAGTGTCACAAGGGGATACACATGTGATGTTTGTTATGTCACAGTAATCTTTAAAAAAGCAGAATTGTATACGAAACCTCATTGTACATTCCCTTTGTAAAATAATTATGCAAATTGAAATCGTAAAGGCTAATGTTCACAAATGTTAATGTAGTAAGAATTAATAAAGTATTTGTCTCACTTATACAATGTCTATCGGGTGTCAAAGAGAAATATTCATTGATCCTACTTAGTTATGTATTTACCTCCGAGACATGGAATATTCAATTATGTCTCAGGTACTTTTTTTAAAAATCCCTATGGTTTTGCAGGACATGCTAACCTTCCCATATACTCATTACACGTCTATTTATAGACACATTTTCATTTACAAAACTGTTTGATGTATATTTGTTCTTTTCCTGTGTCTGTCTCAAATAAGCAGGAGATGAGAACTTTTTGTACCGTTCCAAAGTTTCATAGGACAAGTGATGTAATTAAAAATCTGCCTACTATTCCGGAGGGTCTGTGGTTTATCCCAATTTTTGTTAGTTTTGTGTTACTCAGTCTTTAGATTTCTATGATGTTTTAGAGGATTTTTTAGTTTTTTCGTCGTCTTTCATTTTTATTTGTCCTAGCTTTGTAAGTTTCTCTTCGACTTATATGGTTCAAATCCCCTTTGTATCTTGTTTATACGCGAGGCATCAAGAGTTCCATGTTGATGCCGTGTTAGTTCCTCGAGGTGAAGACAATCGGATAATACACAGAATTATTGATTCCTTATACGCAATGAAAATAAACAACAACACTACAAATACAAAAGAAAGGAAAATGAAAGGAAATGTGAGTAGGGCCGGGAAAACGTTATGAAAATTTTTGTTAATGTTGATTAATGTAAATTGTATGATATACAATCTTACATTTTCCACAGGAAACTTTTTCGGTCGTGATTTGGTACTATTTATTCTAGTTTTTTAAAATTCTAGATCGTGTCTTAGAAGATCATACAATAAAGACAGGTCGGGTTACTCACTGTCTCGTTGACATATTCCCCATTCCCACTGTCAATTTTATAAGACTTAAAAACTTGTTCTGTATGACTTCAATACGAGGCTCGGAGAAATGTTATTGCATTTCCATGTGTCAAATCGTTTATCATTATACAATGCATTGTATTCCTTTTCGATTTTGTTTAAATGTTTAACCTTTCTAAATTCTAATAACTAAAACTTGAAATGGTCTAAAATAGATGGATCGAATAATGCTGTGTTAAACTTCCAGATATCAAAGGCTACAACCTGAAGTCAAATGTATTAATAAATACTGATAAAGGCTGTCGTATGCTCAAAATGTACAAATTTGTATAATCAGTTGCATAAATATCTCTTTACTTTAAACGTTTACTTTTATATTTCTTTTCAATGTGATTTACTAATACGATCAAAAGGAATAAATAACTAAGTTACACGGTTATATCTGATACAAATAAAGCATGGTGAACCTGATGATACCAATGTTCATTTGATTTATTTGTAGAACTTGTCTTACTGAATTTTTTTTGCTATGTAAAGTTTCTCTCTATCTTAATCATATATTTTAAGATAATAGACAAAACTAATAATTTTCTTATTTGCAATAACTTCTCTTAGGAGTGATCTTACAATTTTGAAGAATTTTTGGCTCTCAGTGTTCTTCGTCTTATTTCTTTATTCAGCCTTTGAACTTTTTAAATTCGAGCGTTATTGATGAATCTTTTGTAGACGCGTGTGGTGTACAAAGCTGGAATCTTTGATATTTTGGTAGAGCTTGATATTCTGAAAATATTATCCCATCAGAATTTCTTTATTTTTTTTTTTTTTTTTGATTTTCAAAATATTAGACTGTTTTCATATTACCTACTTTCGACTCAGGAGTATTCAACTTTTCGCCAGACTACCTTCTATGTGGTCGGACATTTTTGGTACTCGGTCAAAAAGCGTAACTGAAAGAAGTTCCATCAAGCTTACAATCGGTGCAAGCTTTTGGGGGAAAACTGTTTGAATGTATTCTTTATATGTGTACACGACTTGTTTTGTTTCTTTTACTTTACCAAGTATCAGTCTGAGAATGTCCTATCCCAGACTATAGGTAACCTGTCGAAAAGATATATATTCCGTTGTCAAAAGTAGATAATATGAAAATAGTCGTACTCCTTTTTTCTTTTATGTACTTTTTGTTCGTTTTAGATACTGGTTCTGTAGTTTCAGAGAAGATCTTTGATATGGCCTTTTAGTTAGTTCAATTCTTCCTTTTAATCTCAATCTGTATAATAACGGTCAGCTTCAAATACTATAAGACACTATTTTAAGAGCCTGTTCTAAACAAGTAATTAAAGTATTCTATAGATTATAGACAAAATGATGATGAATTGTTTCTTTGTGACAGACAAATAGCAATCAAAGACACGTGTTAGTAAGTACATCATAAATAAACAATAACCTGAACATTACAACGAAGATCACCTCGATCACCGTACTGTGCTCTAGATGTAATACCAATATACTACAATTTAATTAAATGACGACAAAGTCTAGCTTTTCTGAAAGAGGAGATAAATATATATGTAACTATATACAAAAAGTAATTACCAGAGGATGTCCAAGTTCATAAAACATTGATCACCAACTGCAATCAAACTGTGTTTAAAATTGATTTAGAGGTATAAACAATGACCGGCAGTCATGCAGCCGACCCAATATATACAATAACACAACGTCTTTACAAATATATTAATAAAAAGTTACAAGTCTTACATAGTGTTGGTATTGACAAAGACTTAAGTTCAACAGAAACGGAAACTGTGCTGTGTTGTGTTTCAATAGATCAAGGGAATTAACCAACTTCAAATATCAATTGTTGTCAAGAGAATCTAGCGGAGGATAAGGGTTCTTCAAGTCATATTCAGGATAGGCTGACATTCACTACAACTTTATCAATAATAATACTTCTTGACATAGTTCAAGTCAAGTTAAAAGGAAAAAGACTCTGCGAAAGGGACACAAAAATCATAAGTCCAATAACAGACCACACTATGGTCAAAACTAAAAACAATAACGAACAAGAATGTGTCCATAGTACACGGATGCAGCACTCGTTCAGTGGACTGTGAAATTGGGATAAAAACTATTATTTGACATTAAAATTAGAAAAATCATATCATAAAGAACATTTGTACTAAGTTGACTTAAACTTCATCAAAAATTACCTCAACCAAAAACTTTAACCTGAAGCGGGACAGACGGACGAACGAACGAACGGACACACAGACCAGAAAACATAATGCCCCTCTACTATCGAAGGTGGGGCATAAAAACTCCACCCAAAAGCGGGAATGCCCCGAAAGGATAAGCAGTGCTTGTTCCACTAGTGTACTCGTTGCAAGTGAAACTACGGTGATAATTGGGTAAATAAAGACGGGATTGAATTCATTAGAACAAGCGCTTGGTGTATATCATACCTATAATACGTATCATAGTCTGATGTTTTTACAAATATATGTCGAAACTCATTTATCAACATTCAGATCATCCCAAAAATTAATGGTCGATCAAAATTTAACGAAATTAAGCAACAGGCTGTGTATGGTAAATGTAAACTGCTCGTATGCAGAAGGCTTTATTATTCTTCTGAGAATTAAGATTGTAATTGGCTAGACACTCTTTAAAGATGATCACGTACATTCTGCTAAAGATAACTCAGTCTTTATATCTCTCGTGGATTTGTTGTCCGTATCTTCTATAAACGGTATTATAGTCATATTTAAAACAATGATGCTTGGGAAATATATTTAACAAAAAATTCACCATCGCTATTTTTCCAACATTTCCCGTAAAATTTTGACGTCACAACAGAAAATGACCGACGCCCCTTGGACAAACGAAACTGATTGTTGTATTACGTCAACAGTTAAAGTGGAGTAGATTTTCAGTTCAAGTGCCTCAAAATAATGATGAGGCCTAAGAATATACAACTTATCTGGTCCTTTGTCACACATGTTAGATACAACTAATCTGGCCCTATATATATATCACATGTAAGAATACTCTCGTATCTATAAAACATGTTAGAAACAACTGATGATTCCCTTCATCACACATATAAAAATATCTAACGCATTTGGGGATAAAAATGTTTTACGTTTGCGCGCAGCTTTTGATTACATTTGCGCGCATTCATTTTACAGGTAAACTCTTATTACCTGTATTTTACCTGAGTTTGCCTGTCAAAAAAATGCGCGCAAATGTAATCAAAAGCTGCGCGCAAACGTAATGATTTTTGCGCGCAAATTTAATGGTAATGCGCGCAAACTTAATGCATCGAACTAATCTGGCCCTATATCACACATTATATATACAACCAACGTGTACCTGCATGACACATATAAAATATATACAACTAATCTGTCCTTATTTTACACATGTTAGATACGACTAATTTGTCCCTTCATCACACATGTTGAACTATACACTCAATTTGGCCGTATATCACACACATGAGAATATACAACTAATTTGGACCTATATCACGCATGATAGATACAAATAATGTGCCCCTTCATCACTTCATCACACACGTAAGATACAACGTATCTGGTCCTATTCACAACTAATCTGGCCCTATATCACACATGTTAGAATACTTGTATGCATCTAAAATTAAGATGTGGTATGATTGCCAATGAGACCACTCATCACAACAGGCCAAGTGACACAGAAATTAACAACTATATGTCGCCTTTAACCATGAGCAAAACCCGAACCGCATATTTAGTGGTAAAAGACCCAGAAATGACTCATGTAAAACAATTTAAATGAGAAACTAACTGTCTAGTTTGTGTACAAAATTTTGAACGGAAAACAAATGTGTAACAGCAACAAACGACAACCACTGAATTACAGACTCCTGACTCAAGACAGGCACATACATACATAATGTGCACATGCACTTGTCTCAGAAAAATTGTCCTACATACCTTAATATATTAAGGCCGAGACAAGTGCCTGTGATAATGTGGCGGGATTTAACAAAACCTGGGACAGTGATATAACAGTACAACATAAGAACAAATGTAAAAATAAGTTAAGAAATGCTTAATTCATCTAACAAAAACTCAGAGTGAACGTGGACGGGTACTTGTACATCCCAACAAAAAAAAAGACACTAGGTACAGACCTGAGATTACTCGCAGCTACTGAAAACTAATTCAAAGTCAATAAAATATAAAAAAAAATCATGTATCTAAGACTAAATTTGGTATATAATCTGGTCCATATGTCCCACATATTATAAGGCATCAACCATTTGATTTTCTGGGAGGGGCTATGGATTTTTTGGGGAAAAAATTTGTTTCCAGTTTTTGGAGATAAAAAATAATTTGTTTTTGACCCTGAGAAAAAAAAAATTGTTTGTCTCACCCTCAGCTGCCACTATATGTAATGCTAAAATTGAAAGAAAAAAATTGTTTTCGCCTTGTCGCCATAAAAATATTGTTTTTCGCCGCAGGCGAAAAAAAAGTTTGTCCAGAAAAAATCCCCCCCCCCCCCGAAAATCAAATGGTTGCTACCTAATATACAACTAATTTGGCTCTAAGTCACACGTGTTAAAATATAAACTAATCTGTTCCTATGTCACACACCAAGAATACAATTTGTATGGACCTATGTCACACATGTGACATGTACATAACACACATATGTAAGAATGCCACATCAATCACACATGTTATAATTATTACATACAAACATAATTTATTTCATACCCGCGTCATATATCGCTTTAACACCCGTCTGTTCATTGCGAATTTTAGTTGCTTTTTCTATAGGTTTATTCTGATTATCACTAATATTCTAAACGTTTGCCTTATTTACCTTGGTAAATAATACCGATGCATTTTGACCCTCCCCACCCCCACCCCCAATAATAATCATAACCTATATGGCAGATCAGTGGTGTATGCACTGTTGCAATTAACTGGAATCTTTTAAGCGCTCACTAAAACTCTACAAAACCACACCACAACTACATATTATGTTCAATGTATTTTAAGAAATATTTTACTTTTATAAATCTAAAAAGAATATGAAATATACACATGCATCTGTCAATCACATTATAAAACTTATTTTCAAATGTAAAAAAAATGTTTCCATTATCTTTAGATTCCGTTAGCAACATTGTGGTTCTAACTGATGAAATGGAGACTAAACGACAAAAATGAGAGAAAGTCACGCAATATCTTTCCACAGACAATTAATCTGTGTAATATATATGTTAGAAATGTAGACAATTTTGTAACTTTATATACCACGGTGTCAGTAGAGATTAAGTTTTTTTTTAAACAAAGTAAAACAATAATCACGTTATCAGTGTAATGAAACAGCAAAAAATGGAAATAGCGAAGGAAAAAAAAAAAATTGAAAACATGAAATATGCTGACGTTCTTCTTTTGAATAGTAAAATTGAGAATGGAAATGTGGAATGTGTCAGAGAGACAACAACCTGACCAATGGTCTTCAACACAGCGAGAAATAATCCCGCATCGGGAGGCTTTCTTGAGATAGCCCTTAAACAAAATGTAAACTGGTCAGTGAAAATCGATGTCACAGTAAACTCCAACACATATAAATTAAAAAAAAAACATACAAGTCTAACAAAGGCCAAAGGCTTCTAACTTGGTTTAGGTGTAAATGCAGCGGGGTTAAACATTTTGTGTGATATCATATCATCTCAACCCTCCGATAAACCTATAGCCAATGTAGAATAAACAAAAACGCGACAATACGCATAGTAAAACTCAGTTCAAAAGAAGCCCGAGTCCGATATCAAGAAGGTAACAAAAAAACTAATAGTTTATCTAAAAAGGAAGAGAGCAATGGCTACAATTCTTATTACACATCCGTAAACCATTCCAATGTCCGATTTTTCTTAATTCTCTATTTCCTGCATTATTTAACATGTTCATGATACAATTCGTTTCTCCAACTTGGCACATATATCAACAACTTATGTCGTAAACTATAAAACAAAATGAAACAATGAAAAAGAAAGAGAAATTCAGACCACTTTTTAGCAGAAAAGTTAGAAAAATCTTAAACACTTAAATCTCACTTATTGCATGCGCATTTCAGATTTCACTCCAAAAAGGTAGAGGAAACATCTTTCGTCACAAGGCAAAAGTAGTTGAAGGATGTTTCAATTTCAAGTGTCATAAAATCTTTGGTCACTTGTCGCAGAATAGCGATAAAGTTAGTCAAATGATATATACACTAGTTTGGTAAACTTTTTTTTCATGCGATATTTTTTAATGGCATAGCTTTTTGTTCTTATAAAGATTAAAGGTACTTTAGTATAACTTCAATGTAATATAAAGGCTGCAGAAATTAAAACGAAGATAAAAAATGTTTTTTCTTACTTGAACTATATTGACAATCGAACGATAAAATGCTTCTTCTACTACATGTAAGTTGAAACAAAACAAATCGTAACAAAACATAATAAATGTCAAAAGTATAATCTGAAACTATAAAACGTGTTGTTGTAAATTTGCATTCTAATTGTTAAGAAAATTATATGAAAGTTTTGATTTGATATATCAATAGATCGTTTGTTGTATGGCCGTAGTAACACTGTTACAATGAGAAGGATGAAACAACTGTGCACAAGGTGTGAGAGAGAGAGGTGCATAATCATTTTAAAATGATCATGCGGCATTGCCAACTTATTGGATAGTTATAGCGGCAATGAAAAACTTAACAAAAATTTATTAGAAATCTTTACAAATCTTTTAAAAATGTCAAATTTTTTTAGAAAAGTTTTCTTACCTGTAATTGCAATTAATAGAATGATCAAAACAAATCCAAGCATTCTTATATTTATCACGTGATACATATACTTTGAATTAGGCACATTGAAGATAAATTGATTAGCACCGAAAACAACTAATTCTGCTTTTAGTTACGTGAATTGCATGGTACAAAATGCAAAACTAAAAACGTATAGCAACTTTATATGAATAAAACAACTTCTCCCATTGGATCAATATTACCAGCAGTAAACCAATCGAAAACAGATTTACAGTTTCTCTGTCACAGTTCTATTCTGTTTTGATTACAACTGTCAATTAATTTAATAAGGCAATACACAATATATCAGGGAATTCACAGAGAGAGGAGATTTCCTACATCTTCTTTTGTTCTTTTTGTGTTATACTTAAACTCATAAACAATTAATGAAATGAGACATTAGCATGCAAGACTTTGTATCATGAATTTGAGGAAGATGAAAGTGACACTGAAATAAAAAATATTGTCCCGGCAGGTGAGCTGTAATTAGAAATCAATGATGAGGTATTTATCTTGTTTTTCCGATCACAAGTTAATGAAAAAACATTTATGTTCTTCCGAAAGCCATCATATATTTTGTTTTACACATCCATAGATTGATTATTAGTGGTTCATTTTGTGTGCTTTAATTAATAAGTTACAAGGAAGAATAAAAGTTGTTGAATTGAGAGAAGTTTTTATTTGTAATTTTAATTAGTTTTTTAAATAGAAATAATTGAAAACAATTTACCCATACAAATGTACATCGTTTTATAGAATAGTCAATCAATTTTATGTCCAGTAGAAAAGGGATTATTGATTGAAATATAGCACCGATTAACATACGTTAATACGTTCGGATAGAGGATTAAAGTTACTAAAAACAATAAATTAGTATTCACGTCCGAAAATTCATCACTAAAGTTGTAACATAAAAATTCCCCAAACTCAAGATTGGCGTACGTATATATACACGTTTCCCTGAAATTATCACCGAACCGTAAATGAAAATTACGCTAGACGCAAGAAAACATATTGTGCAAGAAATAGAGAAAACTATATAGCAATGTAAGAAAAGTTACAAAAACAAGGAGAAACAAGAATGTGTCCAATGAACACGGATGCCCCACTCGCACTATCATTTTCCATGTTCAATGGACCGTAAAATTGGATAAAAAGTCTAATTTGGCATTAAAATTACAAATATTATACCACAGGGAACATGTGTACTAAGTTTCAAGTTGATTGGACTTCAACTTCATCAAAAACTACCTTGACCAAAAACTTAAACTGAAGCGGGACAGTCGGACGAACGGTACGACGAACGGACGGACGCACAGGCCAGAAATCATAATGCTCCTCTTCTATCGTAGGTGGGGCATAAAACTAGAGGCTCTCAAGAGCCTGTGTCGCTCACCTTGGTCTATGTGCATATTAACAATGGACACAGATAAATTCATGACAAAATGGTGTTTTGGTGATGGTAATGTGTTTGTAGATCTTTCTGTACTGAACATTCTTGTTGCTACAATTATCTCTATCTATAATGAACTTGGCCCAGTAATTACAGTGGAAAATATTTCCTAAAAATTTACAAAAATTAACAAAAATTTATGAAAATTGTTAACAATTGACTATAAAGGGCAATAACTCCTTAAGGGGTCAATTGACAATTTTGGTCATGTTGACTTATTTGAAGATTTTATTTTGCTGAACATTTTTTTAACTAGATGATTGTGGCCAAGTTTGGATTAATTTGGTCCAGTAGTTTCAGAGGAGAACATTTTTGTAATTGATTACTAAGATTTACGAAAACTGGTTAAAAATTGACTATAAAGGGCAATAACTTCTAAAGGGGTCAACTGACCATTTCGGTCATGGTGACTATATTTGTAAAATTGCCAATTCCAGGGCAGCAACCCAACAACGGGTTGTCCGATTCGTCTGAAAATTACAGGGCAGATAGATCTTGATCTGATAAACAATTTTACCTCGTGTCAGATTTGCTCTAAATGCTTTGGTTTCAGAGTTATAAGCCAAAAACTACATTTACCCCTTTGTTCTATTTTTAGCCATGGCAGCCATCTTGGTTGGTTGGCCGGGTCACGCCACACATTTTTAAAACTAGATACTCCAATAATGATTGTGGACAAGTTTGGTTTAATTTGGCCCAGTAGTTTCAGAGGAGAATATTTTTGTAAAAGTTAACGACGACGGACGACGGACGACGGACGACGACGACGACGACGACGACGACGACGGACGACGGAGCTAAAAACGAATATTACTCACAAGAAATTTTTTCTTTGTTTAGGATTTTCAAGAATCTAATTTAAGCCAATTTGTTTGCAGTCAATATAGGGCAGGTGAAGAAGAAAAACTAGAATGAACTATCAGTGTCAATGCTAAAACTGCCTGCATGATATATTTCATTTAGAAAAGATAATAAGATGGTTGAATAAATTACAAAATATTGACGTGAAAGGAAGACAAATTAAGGTGCATTTACTGAGTAACTCGAATCGACATCGATATACTAATTACTTTATTAGGACAATTCCCTGATGCATTTAAAGGTCAACTGCAGTAACATCCTGTAGAAAGGTCGTTTTAGTTCATCTTAAAAGTCGATCTAAATTTTATTATCTTCAATTTTGAAGCATGGAACAATATTTGAAAATACAAGTGTAGTAATGTCATCCCGGGAAAGGTATAGGGCACTTTTCTTTACAGTAGTTAGGAACAGCAAATAAAGTCGGATCAAGGGGAGGGTTGTTTATAAAACTGTTCTGATTAAATGTCATGTTATGGGCTATGTCACTCCTGAAAGACTTCGTGTGGAGCTGGCATGGTACACCTTTGTCCGTCACATACCATGTGTCTGTTGTTGATGCCCCTTTGATCTGCCATCCGTGGCAAATCGTTCCATTGAAATGTACGTCTCCAATGTAAGAAGAGTTCGATAGCCACGTTTGTTTAAGGGCTGTGTAATGTTGGTCTTTTTCACACTGAATGCAGCATTTTTTAACTTCTGGATAAAATATATAAAATTGTTTGTCGTTCGCAAATAACAATCTACAATGCGCAGAACGATCTTCTGGATGGAGATTAGATAAGTGACACCATACGTCTATCTGACCTTCTAATTTGTCGTACACCATTGAATTTAGTTGGAAGCTATACGTCCAAGATCCATTATTCTGCATCTTCAGTCCATCAATATTGAAATTTTCTATAAATGACACGAAGAAAGCGGGTGGAAGTAACGGTGGTTGTAAACTGGAAACCAGCATGACATAAACAAAACTCAACAGCCATGTTGTAGTCGTCATGGTTTTCTAAAATGTACACAATATTTTTTTTTCTTATGTCTTTGACAGAAATAAGGAAATAATGTATTCATAGATATTCGTACATTTTTATTATATTCTTTATGCATTCTGTATATTTTTGTATCAGATATTTCGAAATCCTCAGATAGTAGTCTTAAATTAGTGCAGACCGTCTCTAAGAAAAGTTAGTGCGAAAAAAACCTATTTGTCTCATTAAATAAAGAACTTCATGGATTCAAAACAAACAGCAGAATAACTTAGATAATTTTGTAGCTATTATTGAAAAAATACCTTGACAAATTTAATAAATTGTGCATTTAATCTACAACAAATAACATACCATGGACCTTGGCTGTCACAAGTCGATTATCAAATACTAATATATGATAAAACTTGACAAGTTCGCCTTAACATTTGTAAAATTGCGTCATACTTTTATCTAACATTATAAATAGATCTCCACAAGCATCTATACTATTAAACGAGAAGACCTCATTTTTGGTGTCGCTTCTCCTCCTTTCACAATAAATTAATCATCATGCCTCTGTGTCCTATAGGTAACATGTACAGTCGCATTTGTCATCCATTCTTATGATCATTAAGTTTGGGTTATTTGGGATAAAAAACGAAAAAGAATGCGTCCGGATATTTTCCCGTCATTGGACAAAACTTTAAGTCAGATTAGACTTCCGGTTTGTGTTTTTCTGTACTTTGAACATACAAAGACTATGAAATAAAGTATATGAATTTGCTTTCTGCTATGATTTTGAGTACTAGCATGTATCATCCTTGCTTAACGTGTTTCAGTTTGGGTTATTTTGGGAGGAAAACGAAAATGAATAATATTTGCTATTTACTATCAATTAGTTTACAGTGGCGGATCCAGAACTTTTCATAAGGGAGGGGGGCGCTGACTGACCTAAAAGGGGGGGGGGGCGTTACTCTCATGCTTCCCCATATAATCAACAATTTTTTCCAACGAAAGGGGGCAGCCCCCCCCCCCCCCAGCCCCCCTCCCCCCCCCCCTGGGATCCGCCTATGGTTTACTATCAACGGCGGTCACTGCGGATATATTTCTATATACTTACATACATTTACTATGAATTACTGTATTTGTTATAATTTACTATAAATTCCAATGGTTATCTTGGGGGGGGGGGGGGACTCTTTACTATTCATGGCGTTCAATGATATATATATAAGTACCTTTGACTTTTGATACCTCTCCTGAAATTCTCTGTATTGAGTAATTAAAGTATATATATGCATGTTCATAGAGTACAGAAAAACAGAAAAAATCGGTATTTGGAAAATAGGAGGAGGGCAAAAAAATGTGCCCAGTCCCTAAGTACCTTTGAATTTTGATACCTCTCCTGAACTTCTCCAGTCAGCATATTTTTTTTACAGTTTACATACGCTCTATTTCCCCGCGATTTCGCGGGTGTGTTCTAGTTGTCATTCAAAATACTACACTTTACTAAGTGTTATTTTCTTTGTCCCTTTTCCTTTTTACATTTTCGTTTTATCACTTATCTTTGAAAGGCTTAGTGTGTTATTTTTCTGAAAACCATTAGATTGAAATGCAAATCTCCCCTCCTTGATTCGAAAAAAAATAATTACATTCTATAAATACATATACGAGAGTCTGAGACTGGATGCAGTTACTAAATGGAGAATAATGGCGGAAAAATAAAGCGAAATAGGGATAAAAAATAAAGGATATAATAAATAATTCACACACAGAATCCATCTAATCAAAGGTCACCTATTGGAGGACAGTCATGGAGATTTGTAAGTGGAAATGCTTCTAAAACAGAAAAACAAAAAAAAAAATCACTTTGTCGTAAGTTATTGAGATTTTGTTTTGTCGTTTGATAAAAATTAAGTGTTTTGGGGGTTATGTTAAAAACTACGCGTCAATCATTTAATAAAACACGAACATCACTAAACAAAAGACTCCAACACGTAGAAACAACAGATTAAACATCAAGAACCACCCCCCCCCCCCCCCACAAAAAAAAAAAAAAAAAAAAAAAAACACTTCCACATGCAAAAGCTATAGATTGAGTAGCATAAACATCACATACCAAAACACCACCACATGCAGAAGCTAAAGATAGAACAACACGAGCATCACAAAGTAAACTAATTCCACATGCAGCATCTACAGAATTATCTACAGAATTAGCAACACGAACACCAGAAAAAACAGTTCCACCTGCAGAAGCTGTAGAGTGAGCAACATAAACATCACAACACAAACCAAAACACTACCACCTGTAGCAGCTACAGATTAAGCGACATGAATATCACAAAATAAAACACTACCACGTGCAATAGCTACATATTAAGCTACACGAACATCACAAAACAAAACAATACCACATGCAGAAACAACCGATGTAGCAACCATCACGTACAGAAGCTACAGATTTAGCAATATAAACATCACAACATAAAACAAAACACTTCGATATGCAGAAGCTACCGATTGAGCATCAAGAACATCCTCCAAAAAAACACTTCCACATGCATATGCTATAGGTTCAGCAACACGAACATAAAAAAAAACCATTACTACATGCAGAAGCTACAGATTGACAAACCGGAAAATCAAAACAAAAAACGGTGCCACATGTAAAAGCTACAGATTGAGTAAAAATATTCAACAAAACAAAACACTTCCACATGCAGAAGCTACAGACTGAGCAACACGAACATCACAAAACAAAACATAACCATGCATATACGCTACAGACTCAGTAACACAAACATCACACAATAAAACAAATCACCACATGCAGAAGCTACAGATAGAGCAACACGAACATCACCAAATAAAACAAGTGGAGAATTTATTGTCTCTAAAAGTTTAATATTTCTTACTTCCTGATTCAGCTAGTGGCGCACGGCGAGTTGAAAGGTGAAAATTCGGTAATTATTGATTTTAAATTGAAGAAAATATGACGGATAGTTGCTACGACATTTTAAGCAATTAAAGATACAAATATTTTACAACTGTCGGCGCCTATAAAACATTCAAAAATTTGACTTAAACCGTTAAAGATGGAATGTATTACATGTATTAGCTAATTGGAAGCATTTAAAGCATAAAAACCTCCTAGTATATCAAATCATTATATTATGTATTATAGAATAGTGAAATCCACTCCATATTTGAAAAGAGAGGCGTGTGATAATATATTGCAGTTCATTTTCGCTCGTGAATATATGAACAATACATTCATACCTAGATGGGTGACAGGTGTAAAATGCTTGTATTCGTGCCTTCGTCACGGGGAGGGGGAGGGGGAGGATATTCTACATAAAAAAAAACGAAATTTGGCCTTTAAACATACAACCGACTGAGTCCTCAAAGAGTTGATATAAGCATTCGTTAACCTGCAGAGAGAGTGGCATTGTCCCTGGAAAAGCAGGCAGTATTGTGTCCCTTTTTTCGACTGGGCATTGCCGCGTATGTTTACATCCCGCACGAGAGCCTCTCTTTTGCATTTGTTTTACTACTGAAGTGGAGGTTTCGAGGCTGTCCTATTTCTCATCCCTAGTCAACCCTTTGGTGTCGGTTACATGGATAAGAAAGTTGTGTCTGTTCACGTTTTTGTTTTTATTATTTTGTTAATAAACTCATCATAAATACAAGAATTGAAATTTTGTATTTGCGCCAGACGCACTTTCGTCTACATAAGACTCATCAGTGACGGTCGAATAAAAATAAGTTAAAAAGGCCAAATAAAGTAGTATTATCGCGTGTTAAATAAAACACATGTACATGTACATGATTCAGATGTATTCCTTTATTCTATTATTATAATTATGATAATATAATTGTTATTATATATGATAATTAATCTGTTCAAAATCTAAAAACCTGAAAGAAACTTAAAAGCAAGGAACATCATTTCCCAATAGGATGGAAAGGATCCCATGGACATTGTCTATGACAATATGATGGAACATTGAAAATGTCTGGATTCGGTGCGCCTAAAGTGAACGATTTCTGGTTAAATGTCATGTTATGTATGGCTCCAATATGATTCGATTTTTCATGATAAAGACAGGGAATATTAGCGTCTGTAAGATACCAACTGTCCATAAAAGCATAACCGGGTGTCTCCCAACCATTACATTTGGTACCATTAACCATTTCGCTCCCAAGGTAGGTGCCGTTCTTTAACCAATCAGGTTTCAGGACGCCACAGGCATGGTCCGTGCCACACACACGACAGCAAGTCTTAGCCTCCGGATAGTGGACGTATAGGTTAGTGTCGTTCGAGAACAAAACTTGGCATGGAGCCTTTTTATCATGTTCACTAAGACGTTGAAACATACAGAAAAAATCCCCTTGTCCTCTGTTATGGTCAAACCGTGCTTGTTTGTCGTAATAGTTATAATATAAGGTACCATCGTTTTGGTATAATGTTATAAATGATAGATAAGCGATTTCGCTAAAGTTAATAGAAAAGGCTGATGGCCAAACCGGTGGAGGAATTGCATCAGTGAATGTTAGAATCACAACCAAAGCCGTAAAAACGCACGTTAACAAGCTTCTGTTCATCTACAAGTAAAATAAAAACATAAATTTATAATATGAATAAATAAGGAAATTGTTAAAATCATTTGGAAAGTTTTGAATATTTGTTCCAAAGAATTAATACTTTTTTGTCAAGCGATTATATGGACTTTTTGACAAGTTTATTTCAACACCAAGAATATTTTTTTTCTTATCTGAATATCTTCGTGGTATATAGACATAATTACATAACTTCTGATAAATGTGACGTAAGGTATAATTTGTTCAATCTGATTAGGTTATATGTACTTTCCAAACAAATTAGTTTAAGTTATTCAATTTGCTCGGCTGAACCTTCTTAACCCTAACATTGTGCGAGTTTGTGTTACAGAATCATCCGACCGTGCAGATAAAATGATATATACCGATTGCATTGCCCAAAAACTGTTGATTCAACCCACGGCTCATTGGAAAGTTCTCTGAAAGGGGAAATAATAAAAGGTTGGTTACTTTTAAATTATAAACTATTTTAATATTCATGTTTTTCAGGGCCTAAATTCTTATATGGTTTGAAGTATTACGTTTTAATAGCAGCTCTTTGATTGTTTCTGTTAAATTTATTCAAAATTTTGTATAAATTCGTGACTTTTTAGAACTTGACATAAGTGTTAAGCTATAGACACTTGTTCGCCGTTAAAATTGTATTTATCAGTAAATATTTTTTTAAGCACGTACCTAGGTTTAAATTTACCGCGCTTTCTCTCATGCATTTTGCCACAGGATTTTTTCCCCTATATACCTTATTAAGGTATATATACCTTATTAAGGTATATAGGATTTATTAAGGTATATAGGATTTTTTTTCTGAGACAAGTGCCTGTGTATTTTGCATGCCGCAATTTGTCAAGCCTCGTTTGAGTTGTACATGCTTTTAAACAGTACTTTGCTCATGGCTGCATTCCCACCCACCCGGTTACAGTAGCATTACTAAGGGTGTTGTGTTTGCGTGATAACTGCTGCTGTTTATGCCCCACCTACGATAGTTGAGGGGCATTATGTTTTCTGGTCTGTGCGTCCGTTCGTTCGTGCGTTCGTCCGTTCGTCCGTCCGTGAGTCTGTCCGTTCATCCATCGTTCGTTCATTCGTCTGTCCAACTTAGTGTTAGTATATTTTATTAATTAAATTCAGGTTAAGTAATGTGTACAAATTGGCATTTGCATATTAATGCAAGTGAATAATTAATAGGATTCAGAAACGAGCTGTTATCTTATATATATTAATCCGTTTCCTAATTCAAATAAGAGCATTTCATATTGTAATACTCAAGAAGTAGAATATCAAAAAAATAATCACAATGTTACTCTAGATGGAAAACAAACAAAACATATAATAAGGTTGTGAACACAAAAGAGAGAAAAACTGTCCCGCTTCAGGTTAAAGTTTTTGGTCAAGTTATTTTTTGATGAAGTTGAAGTCCAATCAACTTGAAACTTAGTACACATGTTGCCTACAATATGAACTTTCTAATTTCAATGCCAAATTTTTATCCCAATTTCACGGTCCACTAAACATAGAAAATGATAGTGCGAGTGGGGCATCCGTGTACTGCGGACACATTCTTGTTTTAGCCATACTATAGACTTATATATTACTAGCATTGGATTTTTTTGTTACATGAACTTGCTTGAATATGATTGGATATGTATCTTATTCAAGTTATTGGGAGTTTATGTGTTTTGGGGCACCAAGCCCAAATAAATATCGCCATACGTATAGTTTTGATATTATACCAAGTAAGGTAAAACTATATGTTGCCTTCTGGAAATCCTGAGGTTAATTTTGTAGTTTGCTTGCTGTCTAATAACCAATTTCTCCCCGAGTTTATGTCCTGTTTGGTGCATTTTTAAATAGATTTATGACAAATCATAACCGAGTATTTTTTCTGTTGTGGCAGATATTCAAATTTTGAATTTTTTAACCTCTTTAAAAGCACGGAACTAATTCAAATAAGATTTTGAAGTATTTGGATGTTCTTAAATATATATACATTTATTTTTGACAGAAATAAAACAAAACGATTATCTTGCTGGGTTTTGAATAATTTACACCTTCACAAATTTATAGGCAGGTATTTCATTAGCTGATATTATCATTACCAGATCGGAAAGTAATCGAAACGTGGACATAGTATTTTTATTTAATCAAGAGAGTTTTAAAACAACGTCGACTTCTTCCGAATTCCAAATGCAGGACAAACAATTCTGACCACAACTAGTAGTTGTCTTCTGTTTAATGGGAAAATAGGACAAAACATTGCTTTCCTTACTCGTTCAACAATCGGTAATTTTCTTGAAAAGGATGTTTAGCTCTGCGACTTATAACTATATAAATTAATGCCAACTATAATATTTTTCAATACCATAAGCGGATATGAAGGGAACAACAGGATTAAACGTTAAATATCGAATTGATAGTTACCTCACTTGAAACTACTAGTATATTGACTCCTTTGTATCATATACATTATAATTAGTTTCCTAATGATAAAACGTTAAAAATAATACATCCTTTTACCACAATTGGGATAAGTATCGCTTGAATGTAAGGAAATATGTGATAACCGATAAAGAGACAGGCCGCCGACAATATAACTCTACCACTTGTAAGCACTGATCGAAGGCCATGATTTTGATTTTGAATCATTTGTCTACTTAATTTTGTAAAGCATATCGTCGTTTAGGTTGAAATATAGATTTAAGACAAATAAAAATTTTCAACTTTTGATTTGGAGTGCATATACATATGTTTTCAAATATGCAAGTGCATCTGTTTGATAAAATAAAAAACAAACAAATATTTTCAATACACTTATAAAATCATTTATTTGTTATTTTGAACTTCGATTTCGTTGTATATTAAAATGGAAAAGTAACAAGCGTTTACAAACTCACCTTTTCTTAGGTTAAGACAAGAATCAATGTCGACTTTTAATCACACAATGATAATATATATTTAATTAGTGCATGTTTGCTTGAAATAACGTGACTTCTTTATTTATCAGTATCTTCAAGTGTGGCCTTTGCTTGAACTATTAGGTCAAAAAGTGTACATACTATTGATGAAATGTATAACTTTAGGTAGCACGGTAGTATTTGCATTCCAGAATTTAGGTTGCTCTGTTGTGTTTTTAAGTCAATGTATCTGAACAGTGTGACTGGACTAAAAATATAGTATCATATTAGCCCGAGACCACAATTAATTCCTCTATCACTTCTTTATAACGTTTTGTCGCTTTGAAAACAATTGCTCTGGGTTTTTGTCGAGCCTGCAACTTTTGTTGCAGAAAGCTCGACATAGGGATAGTGATCCGGCGGCGGCGGCGGCGTTAGCTCACTTCTTAAAAGCTTTATATTTTAAAAGGTGGAAGACCTGGATGCTTCATACTTTGTATATAGATGCTTCATGTTACGAAGTTTCTGTCAGTCACATGTCCAATGTCCTTGACCTCATTTTCATGGTTCAGTGACCACTTGAAAAAAAAGTTCAATTTTTTTGTAATGTTGAATTCTCTCTTATTATAAATAATAGGATAACTATATTTGATATGTGCGTACCTTGCAAGGTCCTCATGTCTGTCAGACAGTTTTCACTTGACCTCGACCTCATTTCATGGATCAGTAAACAAGGTTAAGTTTTGGTGGTCAAGTCCATATCTCAGATACTATAAGCAATAGGGCTAGTATATTCAGTGTATGGAAGGACTGTAAGGTGTACATGTCCAACTGGAAGGTGTCATCTGACCTTGACCTCATTTTCATGGTTCAGTGGTTATAGTTAAATATTTGTGTTTTGGTCTGTTTTTCTCATACTATATGGAATAGGTCTACTATATTTGTTGTATGGAATGATTGTAAGGTGTACATGTCTAGCGGGTAGATGTCATGTGACCTTGACCTCATTTTCATGGTTCAGTGGTTAAAGTTAAGTTTTTGAGTTTTGGTCTTTTTATCTAATACTATATGCCATAGGTCAACTATATTTGGTGTATGGAAATATTTTATGATCTTTATGTCAGTCGCGCAGGTTTTATTTGACCTTGACCTCATTTACACGGTTCATTGCACAGTGTTAAGTTTTTGTGTTTTGGTCTATTTTTCTTAAACTATAAGTAATGGGTCAACTATATATGTTGTATAGAAACATTGTTAGCTGTACATGTCTGCTTGGTATGGTTCATCTGACCTTGACCTCATTTTCAAGGTTCATTGGTCTTTGTTTAGTTATCTTGGTTAATGTTAAGTTTATGTGACAGTTGTAATAAAGCTTAGCTTTATACTTAGGACTATCAACATAATATCAATGATTAGTATAGAAGGCGAGACATTTCAGCGTGTGCACTCTTGTTTTTTTTTGTCTAATTTTTTTGTGTGTGTAATGTACAGTACAAGTCCAAAAGTATATCCAATTTTCAGAAAAATTGCTGGTATACATCATACAAATTTGGTCATTACACAGCCATACCCCTATAGGCAAGTCAAGAGATGTTCCAAAAAGTGTAAATATTACCTTTTTGCACCTGTCCGAATCACTCTTTCCCTATCAAAATCAGTTAAAATAAAACATCCAAAAGTTTATTTAAGCTCTCTTCTTTCATTTCCGTCCCAGAAAAAATTAAGAAATGTATGAGAAAGGGAAAGAAAAAAAAATAAAGTAAAAATACACTATAATTTAAGGGAACAAAAGCACTAGTGGCCTTGGGTTTTTAAGGATATAATAAAAATAAACGGACATGATACATATTCAAATTCACTTTTGAATAGTATAGCGAAAGTATTTCAGTTTACTGTTTATGTAGAATATTTGGCTGTGTTAGAAAGTGGTGAAAATTCTAAAAAGGCTTTCTTTATCCCTTATGGACTAGGAAATACTACCATGCCCC
Organism: Mytilus galloprovincialis; assembly: GCF_965363235.1. Taxonomy (NCBI): domain Eukaryota; kingdom Metazoa; phylum Mollusca; class Bivalvia; order Mytilida; family Mytilidae; genus Mytilus; species Mytilus galloprovincialis. Next base: position 70,687,171 of record NC_134845.1, on the reverse strand, counting down.
CTTTAAATCACACCGCACGAACCTTCTTTACTGTTAAGTTGTGTAAACAACTTAGATATTTATGGAATGGGGAGAAAAGGTTAATGCGTATTCAGTTAGATAACATGTTGATGTGACTTTCTTATCAATTTCTTTAATTCATGAATTTTGTAAGTTACTTTTGAAACATTAAAACACGAGCCATACAATCAGCTAAATGTATAAAATAATCCGGTTTTAATGCTTTCAAAGTATCTTCATATAAAAGGTTGATTTGACTTTAAAATAAAATTTATTTGATTCTAAATTCAATTCTTAAATACTCGATGTAAAATAATTTGTCGTAATTATATTTCAAAGGCATAATGAAACCATTGCCGATGACATGAATACTGAATATATACATTTCATTCACTGGAAATAAGGATTATATATATGGATAACTTCATGACACAAACCAATCCTAGCGATTGAATTGAAAAAAAAATAAAATAAAAGGACTTGGAAAATCACTTTTTTGATGTTCTCTGCATTAACTTGAAATTTTTTTCAAATATTTCAGCTTGGTGAGCTGCATTCTGTTTATTGCGTACATCAAATACTTACAAATAGATATCAGTAGTGTTTAATCATGAGGGTGTACTTAATCTAGGCCTCATGATAACGATTTAAAAGTTATTGATGAAATAGATATCAGAAGACCGGGTTTGAGTGCAAATTGACCATCCATGTCACAATTTGTAAAAGAAATGCACCTTTAAACAAAGTAAATACATTAATGTATAAATTAGAAATGAATATTATAACTATAATAAGAGTTTAACGTTGTCAATACCCACAAGCACTTGATAATGATTTGATAAGTGATGTTTGATTGATCACTGATGTAAGATGCAAATGACGAAGTGCATGTCACATGATAAATGATGTAAATTGCAAATGACGAAATGCAAAACACATGACCGATATGATTTTAATCTAACCATGTAAAAACTTATTGTAGTTTATATAATATATATGCTTTTGAACCCATCGAACTAAAGATAAAGGATACAACAGATACAGTTAATATAAAAAAGAAGATGTGGTATGATTGCCAATGAGACAACTATCCACAAAAGACCAAAATGACACAAACATTAACAACTATAGGTCACCGTACGGCCTTCAACAATGAGCAAAGCCCATACCGCATAGTGAGCTATAAAAGACCCCGATAAGACAATGTAAAACAATTCAAACGAGCAAACTAACGGCCTTATTTATGTAAAAAAAAATGAATGAAAAACAAATTTGTAACACATAAACAAACGACAACCACTAAATTACAGGCTCCTGACTGGGACAGGCACATACATAAATAATGTGGTTAAGTCTGTGGTTAAGTCTGCCTCATATCTTGACTTACAGCTAGAAATTGACAATGAGGGTCGGTTAAAATAAGTCGGAATTATTAGTTATGTTGTGTATCATAAGCTGGCATAAAATCATCATGTGGAGTCAACTTGTCGGAATGATGAAGAAAAAATGGCATTACAATGTCGACTTGCTAGAATAAATCTAATGACAAAGTAAAAAGAAGTCGACCTATTCAACTCAACTTGTTAACAGAATAAGTCGACAACTTGCTTATTTGATGATAAGGTAAAAACCACGTGACCATTTTGCAAAAAAACAAAGGTCTACTTTTAAACCGATGTCCATATCAGTAGTTTTTTTAATGTGTTTCGGATGTTTGAAGCTATCCATTAAGTTCAAGTTCAAATTAAAGTTCGAGTTTATGTTCAGAGCTATTTGTTTTAAAAAGGGGAACGTCAGTCAAATATCAGAAAAGTATATATCTAAAAACAAATAACTATTTTTCGGACATAAGGGGGATGGATATACACACACAACTTAGTCCGGCCGTTTATTTTCATTAGTTCTCCAATGCAATGGAAGTAGTATCATAATACATTCGTTAAGGATTCCACTGAACCCTCATTACTATGTTGCACCATAACTGAAGCTTCTGTATACGGAATATATGTCCAATTGATACGGACTTGTATTTCCTATGTAAATGTAGTGGGAAGTAGTTATTGTGACTGTTCTTTCGTGAGTCTCAATCATTGCTATGGTATATTTTGGAACTATTGTAGATGATATATTTAAGTTAACAATCATATAAACTAAAATAAAGAAAATTAGATTTTATGGAGAAAAAAATGGCATATATATATATATAGTATGGAACGCCATGACTGCCTTATGTTAATGATCAGCATTATATGCAGTGCTCACAACATTATATGCAGTGCTCACACCATTATATGCAGTGCTCACAACATTATATTAAGTGCTCACAACATTATATTAAGTGCTCACAACATTATATTAAGTGCTCACAACATTATACACAATGGTCCAAACATTATATGCAGTGGTCACAACATTATATGAAGTGGTCAAAACATTATATGAAGTGCTAACAACATTATATAAAGTGGTCACAACATTATACGTTTTTTGTTGTATGATGAGATTGATGTATGATGAGATCATTCGGTAAACTTCGTTTTTTACCGAAAATTACCGAATCCATAATTGGTAAATTACGGTAATGCCCAGCAAACAAATTAAAACAGTTATTAAACTAAAAGTCATGTTATCATATTAGGCAGTATACAATATTTAAAACTGATTGAAATAAGTAAGGAAAAGATGAAACTAAGAGGTGAATGATTGAAGTAGTTCTGTTCGTCGTAAGAAATACGAATGGCAAAATGTAAGTTAAATAATAAAATGTTTATTTAATGAAATATCGAAGGAAAATTTGTATGATATATTCCTCGAGTTCATTTCCTACTGAAGAACTTTAGCAAGGTGCCACTTTATAGTCCGTACTCAGTATTAAACCTTAATTACCTTTTAAATAAAACAGTCAGCTTTCTATAACACATAAGTGCCATATTACGCTAGCTTATATATGTTATGATAGTCATTTTTGGCATCGATTTTCAGAATTTGGCATTTTTACATGAATAAGTATCTAACAGATATGGAAAATGCAGTTTAAAGCATTTCATTGTAGGTGTTTAACATAACTTTACATCAATTATTCCATTTTTTTACAAGCTTTTTAGCACGCCAAGTAGTTTGTCTTCTAAGTATGATCAGCAGTCTTATATAGAAATATAAACTTTCATAAGAAAAATTTACTCTTTCAAGACCCAGTTTAACATCTTCATTTAAAGTTATCATCTCTTATGAAAACTGAGTTTGTTGGGATGAATAAAACGTTTACTACGTTTGTTCGTCAGTTTGCACGGTTGATATATATAAAAAAGTGGTATGCTTGCCAATGAAATAACTTTCCACAAGAGACAAAATGACATCACAGAAATTAACAACTAAACGGCCACAGTACGGCCTTTAACAATGAGCAAAGCCCATACCGCATAGTCAACTATAGAAGGCCCCGAGATGATAAACGTAAAACAATCCTAATTTATGTACAAACAAACGATCGAAAAACTAACATGTATATAACACATTAACAAACGACAACCACTGAAATAAAGGCTCTTCCTGACTTGGGACAGCCACATATATACAGAATGTGCGGCGGGTTTAACATGTTAGCGGGATACCAACCCTCCCTCTAACCTGGGACAGTGGCGTAACAGAACAGCATAAGAATGAACTATGAAAATGAGTTGTAAAAGGCTTAACTCATCAGATGGGTACAAATATAAATACATCTAACAAGAAAATAGAGTGGACGTGGGCGGGTATTTATATGTCCCAACAACAAAAAGACACTATAAGTACTGATCTGAGAGTACTCGCAGTTACTGACAGCTAGTTCAATGCCACTAACAACTAATAAAAAAAAACATGCATCTAAGTTTTGCATTTAGGTAAAGATTGAAACAAACTGTGAGTAAAAAAGAATGATTTACTATTATTGGATAGTAACGATTGTCCATGAAAAAAGAGTCATTTTCAATGCTCTTCAACTTTGTACTTGTTTGGATTTATAAATATTTTGATATGAGCGTCACTAATGAGTCTTATGTAGACGAAACGAGCATTTGGCGTACTAAATTATAATCCTGGTACCTTTGATAACTACTTGACCTAAATTAATTCTGGTTAAGGTACATTAAGATACAAAATATAATTAACTACAAGTCATAGAAGAATAATATCTTTTAGATCGCACTTCTTTGATAACAATGGACCTCGAAAAAAGATTCAAATTTGTGTTTAGGTCCAGATGATAGCAACAACACATAAAAGAGGAATGCTATTTGTTGCTGAACACTTCTTTGATTTTATTTTAAGTCCATACAATTTATTTTGTAACAGAAGCACACAAAAAAAAAAAAACGATACTCGTTATTATGTCAATATATAATTGTAATATAATTATATTAATTGAAAACTTCTAGTATTGTTTTACTGTGAATTCTTCTCGTTGTTGTTATTGGCGTTCTAATTCTTCTCACATACAAGCTTGTCTATAGTCTGGGGATTTCTGTTATTTTTGCTACTAATTTTTTTTCCATATCCCATGCTAGGATCAATGTAAAAGGTTGAAAATTTCATATCTGAATATTTTTTTCGTTATCTGGAAAGTTACTTTTGACGACGGATAGTGATTGTTTATGTGGGGCTTCTTTCTCATGGATATAGATCACTCGCGGAAAAAAAATGGAAAATTGTCGAAATTAATTTGACTTTTATGTATAGCATAGTCCGAATTATATTCTTAAAAGAATTTAAATTCACAAACTTGTTATTTTGCAAACATTGCTGTGACATGCCTTTTTAAAATATGATTGAAAATCGTAAAGGTTTAAGTAAAATTCTATTTGCAATTGCTGACCAACATTGATAAAAAAAAATATGCAATGAACAGTCTACTTCTGACAGATATTTGGTTCTCCTTGAAAAATACTGGGTCATAACATATCTTAATTACAATCCCGAGTAATCTGAATATATTTATTCAAAAATGCACAATACATGTGTATAAATCTACATGTTTTAATACGACTGCAAGAAAAAATGAAAAAAAAATGGTCGTATATTGCTATCACGTCGTCGTCGTCAGCGTCGCCGAAGACAGATGTTTTCCGGATAATAAGTTTGTTTTTGACACCTAAATTTTCATACCAAACATAGGGAAAGGAAGTAGAGTCGAGTAAACTAAAAAGGGGCAAATCCAACCTCCGAAAATAACAGACAGGCATAATACCAAGTTTCGGTCTTATTTAAAACCATACCTTAATTTCCAAGGAGTTTGAGTTCATTTGCTGTGAATTAAATAACTATTTGCGATAAAGGTCATTTATTCAAACATACCATAAAATCATAATATTCTGTATTATATAATCAAATATGGAATTTATGCAATAAATCCAAATCTGAATAAATGACAAAAAATTAGCAAAGGTTGCGAATAAAAACCGCCAGTATAAAGTATACAATATGTTACACAAATAAGAAAAAACAAAAAAAAAAACAAAAAAAAAACAAAACAAATAAACCCAAAACATAAACATATGCTAAAACAATATCTTAAAGGTGTGGGAGGGTGGGTTAACAGAATTGGCTTTTTCTCTTGAAATCACAAAATGGCGTCTAGCAGCTTCCAAAACGAAATCGTAAAAGACCAAGTGTCCCCTCACATGCAATGGTGCTATCATGTGCGGTTTCCTGATTGGTCACTCTAATTATAATTAGCCAATAGCAACTAATATATACTGTGATCATGAGATGACCATGTTGACCTTGACTGCATTTGATTAAGACTTGCATAATACATAGACAGTGGCTATGGAAAGTTCCCAGTTTCATATTACGATATTGATAAGGGGTTCCCCACTGTGATGATAACACAAGAGAACTCAAATTTACTGCCAAAAATCCTTTTACTTACAATAAAATTAATTTTTTGACACCTAAATTTTCATACCAAACATAGGGAAAGGAAGTAGAGTCGAGTAAACTAAAAAGGGGCAAATCCAACCTCCGAAAATAACAGACAGGCATAATACCAAGTTTCGGTCTTATTTAAAACCATACCTTAATTTCCAAGGAGTTTGAGTTCATTTGCTGTGAATTAAATAACTATTTGCGATAAAGGTCATTTATTCAAACATACCATAAAATCATAATATTCTGTATTATATAATCAAATATGGAATTTATGCAATAAATCCAAATCTGAATAAATGACAAAAAATTAGCAAAGGTGGCGAATAAAAACCGCCAAAAAATCCCCAATATTAAAGATTTTAAATTTGGGGAGACCGCCACCCGAAAACTCCTAGGTCAATGCAGTTTTATGAGAGGTGCACCTCCTCCCCCCAAAAATAATAAAATACATGTTAAGCAAAAATTCTGGGTACATTGTTCAGTGTGTATACTAATCATTAACAAGTTATAAGACAACAATAATGTAGAGCAAGCCCTGTTGACCTCTACTTATAGCATACAATTTTAAACAATCACACACACAAAGTAGAATGGTTATATATATAAAAATTGTTAAATGAAATGTGCAAGGCACGCAAAGTGTTGACATATTATGTAAAAAATAAAGGAAAGAGCAAGCCCTGTTGACCTGTTTACTCATTTCTAATCAATAATCTAGTGTAAAAACAAATAAAATTCTTTATATAATGTTGTGAGCACTGCATATAATGGCGTGAGCACTGCATATAATGTTGTGAGCACTGAATATAATGTTGTGATCACTGAATATAATGCTGATCATTAACATAAGGCAGTCATGGCGTTCCATAACATAGTATGCACAGGTTGAATTATGATGTACAACGTTTTCAGTCTTGCAAAAAGACGTCCATTTTATATGAACATTCGTTCTTATCAATGATTTCAGCGAATAGATTTTTTCTCGCAATGAAGTTGTTAAACTTTGGTGGATTTTCTTGGACACTGTTTTGTTTATCTTCCATTGTTTTACATCTATTCTTTAACTGATTCAGATAACATAATATTCAATTAAAAAGTTTTGTCGAATAACAGTTTTATAGAAACCTTTTCTGTCCTTTGAATGGATTAGGGCACTCTTTGTGACAATAGGAAGGAACATTGAATATATCCGGATTAGGAGACCCTAAGTTGAAAGATTTCTGATTGAATGTTATATTATGAATGGTGCCTAGATGGTCTGATTTCTCATGGTACTGACAGGGAACATTCTCATCTGTCACATACCACGTGTCCATAAAAGTAAATCCAGGTGTCTGCCATCCATGACATTTGGAACCATAAAACATCTCATCACCAATGAATGTGGCATTCTTCAACCAATTAGGTTCCATAACTGTACAATAATTTTCTTGTCCACACAAACGGCAGCACGTCTTTGCTTCAGGATAATGAATGTATAAATTGGTATCATTTGAAAACAACATGTTGCACGGAGCTTCTTTATCGTGGTCACTGAGATGTTGGTTCATGCAGAACCAATCTTTCTGTCCTCGGAGATGGTCAAACCGGGCTTGTTTGTTGTCAAAATTGTAATACCAGGAACCGTTATTTATAAATAAAGTCACAAACGACAAATGAGATCTTTCCTGGAAGTCAACGCTAAAAGCTGACGGCCAAACTGGTGGAGCTGCATTAGTCAGCATGCAAACAGACAAAACTGTGAGAGATATTCCTAGTTTGTCCATATCTGCTGCAATAAATACATTAATATATCTTTAATAAATATATTTTGACTTAACCTCAGTACGTTTCGTCGCATATTCAACGAAACAATGCGTGTTTTAATTCATGAACTCTGTCAAATATTAAGAAGAAAGAAAGCCTGCCTAGGAAATAATATTTCTCTTAATTATGAACAGATTACTTATTGAAATATAGATGTAGATTATTTGTTTGCTCATTGGAAAAATAAATGTACCGTTAGCTTAATAACAACAATAGCAGTTCTGTCATTAAGTTATTGATTTCTACAGAATCATCCAGTTTGAACATGAACACGGTTCTTATCTTTACAATTGTAATTTTAAAAAGGGTTATTTTTTTCCTTAAAGATTTTCCCGTACTTTGTGAATATTTATCAAATCTTACGGTGAACGACATGGAACAAAATAAAACTTTAATTTGTATTGCGATTAAAACATATTTTTTTTCGATCTAACATACCTTAGAGTTCAAGAATCCAAGTAATAATAAAATAGGAGAAAGAGTTACATGTTTTATACTTATTTTGAAGATCAGGATTCATGCAATCAGTGACCGGTCAACTTGACATGATAGTTTACAAACTGATAATAATATCGAACAACATCGCAAACTACTCAATTACCATTTATTTGTTCGTTAAAGGAGAAAAACACAAACATTAAACTAAAAAAATATAGGTCAACGATAACAGAAAACGACACAACGAATGAATAAAGTAGGGGTTAAACTTACTGTGCTAATATATCGGAAGTAGGACAAGCAACATAAAACCAGCTCCCGACAGGATTAACGTTAGCTTATTTACAAAAATACGATTCCGCACGTGAAAGGAAAGCCATTTACCTTGTCTATAGCTTTTCATTACTGAAATATGTTTATTGTTGTTTTCTGTGAATATCAAAGTTTGTCAAAATCAAGTATATAGCTTTATCACACACTTCCCATTTAATTATCTCTGCTAACGGAAATACGAATAAAGTTACTTTAATTGCTATGTCTGTGTTTTTTTTTAATTTCGGAAGTTTTAGCGACCAAAACCTTTAAGTAGGGAATGATATTGAACATGAAAGAGCATAGACAAAAAGTAAAATCGCAAAGACAGAAACGTTACATAAAAGAGAATAATAGTTTGCTTGAAGTAATAATATGTTAAAGAAATAACCGTCACATAAAGGAGAAATTCTCAAAGTAAGAGCGAAAACAATTAAACGTCGCATAAAGGAGAACATGCAATTGCCTAAAGTAAGAGCTTAACGAAATGAACGTCACATAAAGGAAAACTGACAATTGTCTAAAGCTAGATCTAATAGAAAGAAATGTAACAGAAAGAAGGAAAAACGATTGCCTAATGTTAGAAACCAAAGAAAAAGAGAAAAGACCATGTCATTTGTTGAATGCATCGGAAGTATAATTACATTTTGACATGAATAGGATGATATTTAGGTGAACAACTTAATCAGAAAAAAAACATTGTCATAAAAACCATTAACCGAACAACAGTAGGAAATGTATAATAGGCATTTCGCGAGCAGGTTTACTTGAATGTTGCTATATATTTTCCTTTTGTTCCTTTTGTTCAGGTGTAGACGAAGGTGTGAAAAAATACGTTATGCTCGTTTATGTTTACACTATACAGACTTCATACACAGGAGTATGCTCCTTAGGCAGAAACTGATTCAACAGAGTTATAATGAAAACGAAAAATAACACTCCGTAAATTTTAAGGACACCATCCCGAATTGGTTGATCTATACGCTTTGTCCGAGTTTAAACTAACTAACGATATTTTACCACGTCTGAGATTGTTGTTTAACATCTATGTCGTCTGTCTGCTAAGTACCGAACCTGACTTATGTCTGGATATGACTGTTTTACCGAGTGTGAATATTTGCATTGCTATACGTTGTCTCTCGGTATTTTGTATATTTAACATTCATGTGTTACTAAATATGTTTGATGTTTTTAGTCCAAATAATAATATAAAAAAACTTTCAATACCGTTATTGTCATGACAAAAAGTTAAATCACAATTATACTGAACTCCGAGGAAAATTGGAAACGGAAAGACCCTAATCAAATGGAAAACTCAAACACATCAAACGAATGGACAATCACTGCCATATTCCTAACTTAATACAGACATTTTCTTATATAGAAAATGGTGGATTCAACCAGGTTTTATATCTTGCTAAAACTTTCACTTGTAAGACAGTCGCGTCATTTTTTTGGCATGGTATTGTTAATATATTCGTATATAGTTCACATTTACATATTCGTTACATAAGTGCGTCACTGCTTGTGCTGTCTGTCGTTGATGGAAGATGTTCGCTGTTGTTCTGTGGTTTGCATGTTGTGTCGAATATCATATTATTTCTTTGTACGCTTCTCTTGGATGAGTTTTTTTGTGTATGTATGTGTTGTATTTCTGTCTCGTAGTGTTGTCATTTAAGTGATAATTTTTATAACATTATTATTTAAGCGGGCGGTTTCGGCTAGCAATCAAACCAGGTTTAGTCCACATTATTTTCTTAAAATGTCCTGTATATGGCACTTGTTATCAAATAGTTCATTACTATTTATGTTGGCGTTTGTTTTGTTGCACTTCAGCGTTCCTTTGTTTTCCTTTTATAGTTGGTGTGTTACCCTCGGATTTAGTTTGTAACCCAGATTTGTTTTCTCTCAAGCGATTTATGACTTATGGACAGTGGTATACTAATGTTGCAATTATTTGCTTAAGTGAACAGACATTTGATAACAAAAATGTCGTACAAGAATATGCTACATATTACATTTAAGACTCATTTTCGTTGATCTAGTTATGAAAGTTTAACATAGAAATTTAATGAAAGGAAAGAATTGTGTTCAGCTTTCAACCTTCATAGTAAACATTTAACCAAATTATTTTCCTGTTTTCTATAATGGTACAATTTGTTTCAAATTCATGTAAATTAGGGATTTTTCTTTAATAATTTTGTTTCATTAAAGTATTATAATGGGTTTAGATTACAATTTTGTCTTCCAGTAGGAAATTACACAAGGTCAACTTTGTTTTAGAAACAACTGTTTAGAATTTCGTTGGATTTCCACAACGGCTGCTGATGATAAAATTAATCTGGAATGATTGCTCTGTGAAGCTTTGGTAGAAGCAACTCATTAAATATTTTTTTAGATTTCCTGAACCCTTTGGGCTGATATTTGATAAAACAAAAATAATATTATATTAATTTACTTATACCTTTAGCTATTCGACAATAGATTGCACTTATGTTGTTAACAATGTTTTAGTCCAGCATTCTAGTAAAAAATTCCTGTTTGCTTCTTCAAGAAATACAGGTTATGATAAATGACATTGGTTTTAATTTCAGCAATTTTGTAACATTATCAACTATGAAATAAACAAATGTTTATCAATAAGACTTATTTATTTAATAATATTCTACATATGTCATATTATCTAGCAGTTATTTTGCGTATTTTTTTATATATTTTCCTTGAACGAGTTTTTTTTAAATTGTCACACTGGCTATGACTGTTTTAAAATTGTGCTCTATAACTTTTTTGCAGGTTGGTCTGAATCAAAAATTTAAAGAAATTAAGATTATATATATACTAACAAATTTGGCCCCCAATCGTACCTCGTCCTTTGCCCACCGTTTATTGTTACATATATCAAATAAATAATTGTTTAAGGATTGTGTTCAAATACTATCCTTAATCTATGTCTTGAGTATTATAAGATAGCCCTAATCATCATGGTCAAGTTCGTTGAAAGTAATGTCATTTGACAAATAAAGTTATTTATAATTAAGCTGTAATGTATGAACACATGGTTATAAACGCACGTGACAGTCAGAAATGGCTAATAATTTTTATTGCCCCTACACAATTGGAATTTAACATTCAAAACTAATGACTGCTGTTCAGGAAATGCGCATCACACACATCATTTTCATAATGTATAATTTTGATTTACTACGACTGATTAATAAAGTTTATCTAAGATGACTTGCTTTGCCTTATTTAGATATCTTTTGGTTATGAAGGTCCTGGAATTAATACATCCTTAGCTTAACAGTTATGTCAGGTTATTTTAACATGTGATCAAAATATAAATTTAGATATTTAATAAGCATATAAATAAGATACAAAAAGTAAAAGATAGTGATTAAATTTTATTTGCTTCTTTAGTAGAGTAGCATGATGGGTTTCACAAGTCGATCAGGATGTCCTATCCCTTTCGGAGCACCTAAAATAATCACAGTTTTAGATGGTGTATGAGTTGCTCATTCTGTAGTTTATCAATGTAGTGTACCGTGGACTTTTTTGGTTTTTTTTTTGTCGTTTTTCATTATCTTCGACTTGTAAGCTTTTAATGTCTTCTAGTATCATCCGCCTCTTAAAAACCAAAACTTCATTTAAGATTAAAATGGGGAAAGCGGCATTTCAATTTATTGTACTTGTTGTAAAGCAAAATGCTTCTCAGAGGATACTAGTGTCACCTCCAGCATACAAAGTAGAATTCCAAGAAGAAGTACACTGGGTTTGTCGATCTTTTTACAATAAAGAAACAGGGTATTACGATTTTCCCAATTCAAGAGATATATATGACCATTTGCTTGAACAGAGGGACAATTTTTGTTATGGTCAGAAATTAACTGGAACATTTTAAGGAACGTCGTTACATAATCATGTTAAGTTAGGATTTTTTTAACATTGATAGTTTTTAGCAGAAGATACGTTTTGGATAAATATACTAGTAGATAAAAAGGGGTTATTAATATGGTCCACTATAGGCATCACTAATATGTTAGAAAAGGAGACTTTATACAATCATACCTCCAAAGCGGTTTCCACGATTAAGTAAACCGTCATAAAAACGCCAAAACCCGAACTTCTTTAAGCCAGGAATGTCTACTACATGAAGATCTTCATGAACTGGAACTACAGAATCTCATTAACCTGCATGAGTCTGATGAATATTGCAAAGAAAATAATACTTGTAACATGTGTTATAACTCTTGCTTAATTAAGATATCAGTCTTCCAATGACAACTTATCCAATTGAATGCATTTAAGAAATCCTAAGCTATACAGTTTTGCTTTTAAAAACTCGAAAAAGCTCAAATTGACCGAGCAGTCTAAAATCTTCAATTTCTTTACATGTACACAAAACATTTTTAATCTGTACGATTTGTACGTATGGGTGTGCCCCATGACTTTTCCACACTTATATATAATTAACACACGTGTAATTCATGTTTGAATCAGATATGCAGTTTCTATTCCTACACAAACATTTCTACTCAAGTGTTCTTGTGTACTCTATGTTTGAATCAATGTTGTCGTTGCTCCCTAAAACTCGTCTCAAATTTATCTTATGTTTAAATCAGATATATTAACGTTCTACCTTCTATTCATTTACTTTCTATTCTTGTAAACCCTTTTTTTTCTATAAGCTTGTCGTAATGTTCTATTGTATTGTTTATTTGTGTGTTTAAATGTGATATTTAACATTGCCATAAAATCGGGAGGTTTGGCTAGTTACAAAACCAGTTTCAACCCACCTTTTTGTCTTTAAAAGTCCTGTACCATGTCGGGAAAATGGCCATTGTTATGTTATAGTTTGTTTCTGTGTGTGCTGCATTTTAGTGTTTCTGTTGTGTCGTTGTTCTCTTATATTTGACGTCTTTCCCTCAGTTTCTGTTTCTAACCCGGATTTGTTTTTTTCTCAATCGATTTATGAATTCCGAACAACGGTATACTACTGTTGCCTTTATTGGCAATCTGTGTACCTTATGCGTTTTCTATATCAAAAAAAGTTATCTATACAGCAATCCAACGTCTCAAATGACCAAAAACACCTTTATAATAGAGGTCTATGACAATATGAACGTGTGTTTTCTGTTATATTGTTTTCTCATACAAGTACATTAGGTTTAGTGGTATCTTAGTATCTTGTGCTTTTTGAAAATTTGACGATAACAAACAAAGCCAGATCAGTAGTTTAAAAATTAACACTTGATACGTGGTACGTACCGGTCCTGTCTGGTTTTTGTTGTTTTTTATTTCAGTTGTCTTTTTTGTTTTTTTTTTTTTTTTTTTGTTTCTTTCGCTTTTTTCTTATGCCGTTGGTCTGAGTGATTTTATATTATCAATAATTGAAATAATTATATGCAGAAACAAACTAAGCAATTAATATAGCTATGACAGATGTTTGCACAAAGTTTTAAATGATAGCCACAATGGGTTCAAACTAAGATAATCCTAAAGCAATATGGTCGGCCGATATATGTATGCTTAACTTGATATAATCGTTGGTACATTTTGATAAAAGGCCAGTGAATGGTCAGTAGTTTAGGTCAATAAAGGTATGTAAAGTTTCTCAATTCATTTTGTTTTGCCAATTTACGTCGAGCATGGAACAATGTATAAATCAATCATTGATCCAATCGATTTATTTATGATTTATTAAATTAAAAGTTACAAATACTATTTCTAAAATACAACACAGAGGTATTTGTAAGCAGTCATTGTATAACTGAACTACACAAGTTGATATATTATTTTGTCATAACAATTTTTACGCAATTGTGTTCTAACTTTTGCCAAACAGCTGTTCAAATTTTACTGAGTGAGTCATATATGTCTTATGCAGTGAGCCAGACATTTTAATGAGATATATCCATATTTTAAATATTTTCATTGCTACTTTTGATAATAATGTCTTTAAACAATCGTAAAGACACAATTCCATATCAATTTCTTAATTCCTTAATACTTTCAGCAATGGCAACTACAAAGTTTGTCAATGATATCGATATCAGAATAGAAAAAAAAAGTATTTATAAAAATAACAAACAATATAAATTAAAAAAGGGGGAAGTTCATAAGACCAGACAAAATCAAAAGTTAAACTATATCAACCAACGTAACGAATTAAAAACCAATGCCATATTCACTTGGTACAGGAACTTATCGTAGAAAATGGTGGGTTAACCTGTATTCATAACTGCTACTATTTTTACTTGCCATTTGCAATTTTCCTTAATTTAAAAAATCATAAATAAATCGATTGGTTTAATGATTGATTAATACATTGTTCCATGCTTCACGTAAATTAGCAAAACTTTAGGAATTCTTGGTCTTTAATGCTCTTCAACTTAGTCATTTATTTGGTCTTTTAATTTTTTTTGATTCGAGCGTCAGTCACTGATGAGTCTTTTGTAGACGAAACGCGCGTCTGGCGTAAGTGTAAAATTTTAGTCCTGGTATCTATGTTGAGTTTATTTGCATGAGATATGTTTATAGTTCCTTTATATTGCCAAAAGGATGAACGACTAAAACAGACATAATTGATTAATACTTGTTCCTATATTCTGGGCAGATAATAGCGTCCGGTACATGGTATTATGATAATTATATAAATTAGTTTTTACCGCCTTATTTGTTATAGATCGTCCTTTGCAGAACTAAAACAAACATTTCTTTAACTATTGACTTCCTTATATTAATAGGATCCTCTCAAAGTGGTTCTCCCTCCGTTGCACGCCCTACTTGAACAAACGGAAAATGATTTTCCATGTGAATTTTATTTCATGAAGGTATTGACATTGGTAACAAATATCCTACCAGTTTCATGTTTCAAATTTAATTTCCAGCGGTAGTATTGTAAAAACTACCCCGAGATCTTCTGGGTTTGGAAGCGTTTGTTGAATGTATATTTAGGTCTCCTTAAATTGTTGATGATGATGAATATAATGTTTGCTACGTAAAAGCTTTGGTAGAAGGAACTTCTGTCATTAAGACAAAATATGAGCGGAGTTCTGAAATGAGATTTCATAAAAAGGCATTTGTTGCGATATTGTTTGTTAGCAATACTCTTTTTACCAGCGAAGACAATGAGGGAAAGCAGTTGAATATATTACTCAGTAGCATACGTTGATCAAGTTAATGAAATTTGACGTCAATTCATATATCCTTAATCTTAAGTATAATAATTGGGTGACACAATTATCACCTATTTATAACCATCAAAATATATCTTTATGTAACGTATTACATACTTTACGATATTGAATGTGCCTTTGCTATCTTCCGCATGTCTTTTATTTCTTAGTAATTGTACTTCCGAGTCGTATTGCAATTTTTCGGCATATTTACCATTTTCTTAGACATACTGATTTTTCACGATCGTATATCCAATGATTATCAAAAATGTTATGCTAAAACCGTAATGTTTGGCTCCAATTGTCCTTTAGGTAGCACGGTGGTATTTGCATAATAGAATTTAGGTTGCTCTTTTGTGTACCTTACTTAAGATAATGTATCTGAACAGTCTGATTGGACAAAAAGTACAGTATCAAATAAACATACTTTCCAAAACTGAGAATAATTTTACATACTGGTGAAAATTAATTTTTGAGAAAGTTTTGTATTCACTGCATGATAAAAGACATAAAAACACTAGTGGCCTTGTGTTTTTAAAGATATAAAAAAAAAATTAAACGGTCCTGCTACATTTTCAAATTCATTTCTGAATAATACAATGAAAGTACTTCAGTTAACTCTTTTATGTAGAATTTTTGGCAGTTTTAGAAAGTGACGAAAATTCTAAAAAGACTATCATGATCCCTTATGGGCAAAGAAATACTACCAGGCCCCCTTTACACACCGTCCCAGTTTTATTTTATTTATTTCAAATCAATATTTGTTTAAATATAGTATTATAATATTATCCCCAATTTGATTAGCCATGAGTATTATATGATAGCGCTAATCATCTTCGCCAGATTTCTCTAAATCACCTGTCATTTGAAAGTTAATTATAGTTTATCATGTATGCATAAAAAAACTTGTTAAAATCGGACATAATAGAAAAAATGGAAAAAATCTTCTGGTTCTGCATGTTATGTGTATTGTAAATGTATCATTTACATCAAAAATGAAATTATCATAATGTTTTACTTCGCTCCCTCAACATTTGGCTCTGAATGTTCCAAGCTGAATACTGTTACTATAAAATGGTAAATAAAGCCAACAGTAGTCATTCGATAGGGTAAATCTCATAAATCATAAGAGCTCTGTCCTTTAGTACTATAAGTATCTAGGGAACAACGATAAAGACTCAATCATCATTCGTAACATTGTTTTTCTTTGGTAAGCATTTGTTGAAAAATCTTTGCAAAAACTACCACCTTTATTCGTTTGCGTTATTTCTGAAATATAGTGTAGGCATTCAGTAAGTCATGTTAAAATGAGATACAAATATAAGAATGAATATATGATATGCATAAAAGATACTACAATAAAAAAAACGATAAAATCAGTCCTCTAGGTATTTCGTCTTTTTTATGTATAAAACACGATGGATGTCAAATGTGGAGCAGGATCTCAAATTATTTCTGGAGGACCTAAGATCATCCCAAATTTTTTGGAAGTGGTCGTGTTGCTTATTCTTTCATTTTCTATGTAGTACATTGTAGAAAAGTTTTTTCGTCTTTTTTTTTCATTTTTGACATAGCATTATCAGTTTTTTTTTACGACTTAAACGTTTGGAATATTCCCTTCGTATCTTCTGTCTCTTTTTAAAAACAAAATGTTATTAATTTCAGATGTGGAAGGAGGTATTTCAATTTCTTGTACTTGCGGTGGTGTCAGCAGCTTCACAGAAGGTACCACTGCTACCGCCAGCCTACACAGTAAATTTTCAAGAAGAATTACATGTGTCTGGTCAATCATTTTACAGTAAAGGAGCATGGTATTATGATTTTCCTAATGGTAGAGCTAGATATGACCATTTACGTGGACAGAGAGACAATTTTTGTTTTGGTCAAAAATTAAGTGATAAAGACCCACATGCGCCGTGCAGTTTGTTATTTACAAATCACAGTAGCATGTATGTTTATTATCCCGAAGCGAAGACCTGTTGTGATCTTTGTGGTCTACAAAAAGGCTGCACAGTATTAAAACCAACATGGATAGCGAATGGCTCATACATCGGAGATAAAACTATACAGGGATCTACGTGTCATGGCTGGACTACGCCAGGGTTTGCCTTCTTGGATACACTATACGCCACAGACAACAACGTACCGTGTTTGTACACGGAAAAATCATATAAAGGCAATATTTCACACGCCTTAACTTTTAATCAAGCCAGTTTTCAAGCAGGACAACCGGAAGAAACTATCTTCAAAATACCAACGTACTGTAAAGAAAAATGTCCAAATCCTTTTTTTGATGACATCAGAGTCTGATTATTTATTTACGGTAACAACGTTTCCCCTACACTTACCAGTAAACTGATATGTGTTTATCTAAATAAATTCGTTTGCTGAATTGTTCTTACTTAGAATATGTAATTCATTTTAACATTAATGTCAATACAACACCTCTACAGTTCGGTCAACCACAATTGTTGGCTATCTGATGTAAAAAAAGATACATTATTATTCAAATGATAGTTTTATTTTACAACAGACGAAACGCACTTTGTTCTTCACAGGACTTATAAGTGACGCTCGAATAAAAATAAAAACAAAAAAGCTCTGAAGTTGACGAGCGTAGAAAAACTAAAAAGTTCCGAAAGACTTTGCCTAATACTTTAAAGTTCCTCTATTCCTGTTGTAGACAATTCTAAGTATTTTGGAACAATTCAAAGTTTTGTAACGAGATGATTTATAAATTTAACCATATCAATGAAGAAACTAAGATATTCTAAAAAGAATAAAACGCTTTACTGTCATTGTTGCTATTTGTCGTATTGATGCTGTTCGTGTTCAGTAGTAATTGTGAAAATAGCATTAATTGGTATTACATGGATTATATATACATCCTTAAAGTAAAATAACTAAAAAAAAATTAAAAAAAATTAAAAAATAAGTAAAACAATAACATAAAAATATCTCATCACAATTGATACAAGAAATTACTTTTTTGATTTATTAGCATGGATAATTCTTGTCTGAATATAACTGTTGGATATTAACAAAGGAAGATATTGTGTGCATATCATAGCATATATATGTTACAGTGAATTTGTAAAATTCAGTTTAAAATTATGTTAACGAGAAAAAAACCTCGAATATCGTTAGAATGTTTCAAAAATGAAGGGATAGTCCTGAATATTGGGGAAAGCTGTAAAAATAAAACTTTATCTGTATGCCTGTTTTTTTTTACCTTAACCTATATCAGCAAATGTATTATTCTCAAAAATAGACACAATCAATCTAAGATATGTAGACGTAGAACGATATTACCGTATATAAATCAATTGTGCAATTACACCAAACATTTTGCATGAAATTTCGAACAAGTACAATAACAATATTCGTTTGTTATTGTGTCTACATTTATAATTCTAACAGTCCATTCTACTTTAGAACTTTAATCTTCGAATTGGCGTGACCTTCCTACATTTACACTGATTATTCTACTATCTGTACCATATGTTCGTATGGATGTGCCCTCTGTATTTTTCAACTAAGTGCTAGTGTTCTAAATGCTTAAATCAGTCAGCCATTTTTCGGCCTACACTTGACATGCTAATCAAGTACAGGTGTTCTTCATGTTCGATATAATGCACTCTGTCTTTTCTCTGCCAACAAAACTTTTCAACTAAGGTGATGTCTATGTTTTAAAAAGGTGTGGGTCTACATTTTTTCTCCAAACACAACTTTTCTCCTCCGGTGAATCTCATGTTCTAATCAGTGTGTTTATTCCTTTTCTAAGTTTACATAGACAATAACTGTTTAGTGTCTTTAAATATCAGCTGTATTTGTACGAGGCTAGGAAACAAGGGGTATGCGAGCTTTTAGCGAGCTACTACACCTGTTTCGAGCCGAGTACAAATACAACTGATATTTAAAGACACTAAACAGTTATTGTCTTTATCCTGCAATTAATTCTGTATATTGTTTGTGTTTTGAAAGACACAAAAACTAACATATTTAGCATTTATTTTCGATTTGTAATCCCTTGAGGCCCGCGTAGTAATATCAAAATCACACATTACGCTGAAGACGGGTTCGCAAAAAAGAATCTCGAATGGTCAACAATAATATATCGCTCAAGGTGAAAAATTATCTATTTTAATATAACAACTAATTTCAACAGTAAAAACAAATAACAAAACATTGTCAAATTTGAAACAGAAGTGTACGAGTTGTCCTACGCTTCTGACTTGACATTCACTAAACATGCTGAAATTGACATGGTTGATTTTGTAACACAATCATACACATTCAAGTTTTGAAATCGACAATTGTCATCGTCATTTGAATGCAACTGGAATACACACATTCTCAGTCCGGCAGTGGGCGGAGCTTTAAAGCGATATCTGGATAGTATACAGATACAGCATAGCGATATCTGTAGGATGTATCTGTATAGTAGGACACCCAATTGCAGGATAAATTATACAGCAGGACACCCAATGTCTGAATTAGTGTGTTTTCTATTTTTATACCCATACTTTTTACTGGTCGAATAAATTTTCTTCTTACTTTGTCTACCTAAGCATTCTACATGTACTCCAGTGTACTTTGTGATCGAATCAGTGTGTTGACTGCTCTTTCCGTCTATATTTTCTGCTCCAAAATACTCAATGTTAGATTCAGTGTGTTTTCTGCTTTTTCGTTCCTATACATTTTACTCTAGTATCTAGGTTTTTTTAATTCAAAGTGCTTTTTTTCTCCTTCTTTTGATTTATGTGATCCCTCTGTTCCTGTCTATTTTTTTTTTTTATTTTTTTACTCAAGCGTGTAACCTTTGTTCTTATCAGTCTCTTCTCCCAATAGTATCTAATCTAGTGAACACTAAGTTCGAAGCAGTGAATGTTCTGCTTTGTGTGCTTAATAACTTTACTCATATGTACCCTATTTTTGAAAAGCTGTACTTTCTACTTTTTCTACCTATAAATTCTTCTCCAATTTTTTCTTTTTTTTCAAAAGAGAGTTAAAAGATACAAAAAATGACATTCAAACTCGAAACTCGAAAAAAAAAAATGTCAACGCCATGACAGTAAACGAAAAAGACAAAATGACAAATGACAGTTAATAAAACATGGCATATGGAAACCATACAAACAAACACCGAGCACAAGACCACAACCAAAAACAAGGGTGATATTAGGTGCTGCGGAAGGGTAATCTATCATGTTGTTAATGAAAGTACAAACACGACGAAAAGTCTAATTATGTAGGTCACATTCGGGGGAAAGAAGGGAGTTCTTGTAGAAACGACGATTGAAACATATCCGTCGTCATCTGTGAAACAGATATTCCGTAACGGTTAACTTATGTAAAATTTCTAGGGGTAATTTCAACTTTACCACTTGGAGCAATTGATTTAATAGCACTTTGTGGGCAGCAACCCATGAATTCAATAAGGGAAACGCAAGTCCTTGCATATCGTATCAACCGTGATATATATACTCCATGTACGGACGCTGTTGGAATGTTACTACATAGAAATGGAAAGTTCACAGTTAAAATCATCTCTTTTGTCGTACAGTTTTGTTAATTAGTACTTAACTAGAGGAAATTATCTATATTGCGGAAAACAAAGTTAACGGATATTTCTAGTCTCTTTTCATCTTGTTTTATGAGCTCCTGAATATATGAAGTCTAACTCGTATGAATAAACGAACAAGTCGACAAGAAAAGGAGCACAGTTGGTTTCTATTGGAATGTCGATTGTTTGTTAAAAACGCCCGCCAACGTAACAATGTGTTGTCAATCAAGAAATAAAGCATCTTGATAATGTCAGTTTTATTGATTTTTTTTAATCAGAGTGTTTTATTGGTACAATTTATCCATGCCTAAAGCACGATAATTGTATCTCGACAAGATAATTGTATATCCATTGGTCTTTTTTCGACTCTTTCAGTTTGTCTTTTAGTTTGGAATGAGAAGTACTTATGAAAATTATAGAAAAGTCAGATGTTTCATTACTTTTGCAAGATAAAAGAGTCTAGATTGTATGTCCGCTTTGGATTGTTTGTGTATCAACATCTCATTCAAACCGCCTCTAGAATAGGTAGGTTCACAATAACTTTAAAGCCCCAGTTTTGATTGCTGATGAAATAAATGTTGATAATTTAGAACGACGTTTCGTAAAGCATTTGGAAGAGCCGCGAGTACAATGTTGTTGGTAAGGACAAATTGATGTCCTGGTTTTCTTTTTTTTTTATCTATAAATCCACCTCAAGTGTATACGTTATTCCAATAAAAACATTTACAAGTTTGAATATGATTAAAAAAAAATACAGGACTTAAATCGCGGTATTCATAATGAATATTGATTCATGAAACTTTTAATCAGAAAGGATATATGAGTAATATATTAAAGGCTTAAACAGAATAGTAAGAAATGAAATTAAAGGTAGAAAATCTAAAGATAGTATTTCCATACTGACAATGCGCTTTTTCTGGAAAACCTTCATCGTGTTCACTTGTACATAAGTTTTGATTGCCAAAATTGAGAATCTTTTAAGTGCATTAACCGAAAGGGTAAAAATAGAACAGTTAAAACAGAGTATTGGCATCTTTTATATAAAAAAAACCCACTCAAGTAGCCTGGTCAGTTTAGTTATATAACGCAAAACTAGTTAAATATTGATAACTTGTAATGTTGACTTTTGGTCACAGGAACTGTGATCAGGGAAATGCATGTAAAGAATGCATTGCTGATGGACACTTTTCTTTGCAGTACGATGGGATGAGAAACAAGGATTGATCAGGTTCGTCTGTCTTGTAGCTCTCCTGTGTGAAGTTCATGGATACAATGGCCTCACTGACTTTGTATGGGATCTGGTGGTATTCACAAGGAACATTCATCTTGGTTGCAAACCAATAATCCTTGCTGGTACTACCATTAATTTCCCAACCATAGCAAGCATTTCCCTCATATACACGTGTACCGACGTACGTGGAATTTGACAACCAGTTAGGTTTGATTAAACTACAGAATTCTTTCTCTCCACATGGCGTGCAGCATGCTTTGGTATTAGGATAAATCACATACATGTTTGTGTCTTTAGCAAATAACAATTGACAGGGTGCGTGTAGATCATTTGGACTTAGATGGTGTGCTTGCTGTTGGCAGGCAAAATCATGTTGCCCTGCACCTTTATCAAATCGACCTATGTTTTGTTTAAAGTCGTAATACCACGATCCTTTGTTGGTGTATAAAGGTTTTGATCCTGGTGCATGACCCTCTTCTTGAAAATCAACGGAATATGATGATGGCCATAACGGTGGGGTTAAAAAAGAAGCCTTTGCAACTAAAACAGTCGTGGTTAAATGTAATAGCAGTAGGACCTGTAAAAAAAGAAAACTAAAATCAAATATTATTTTGAAATATTCTTAAATATTATTGTAACGAAACGATATGATTTCCGAATTGCTCCTTTTGCTTCAACAGTTGGCAATATTTTACATGTATGCATATGAAATCATTCAAGTCTTGTTTTATATGTTCTTTCACAGGAGTCTTAAGTAGAAGCCTTGTAATAGTAATAGTATATGGTCTGTGGTAATTCCTCAAACTATTCCTTCTAAAACTAGCATGTTTAAAATGCACACGTTAACTATAATTTACAGACCCTTTGGATACCATTCTGATTAAGACGAAATCGGGCAAGGAACCTTTTACACGAGGTTGGAATAGTTTATTATCAATTAATCATTTGGACAATCATATGAGATAAATTTTAGCGAGGGTCAATTGACAATGGAGAAAAAAATGTAGGATTTTCATGATTTTTTTCAAAAAGCGGTCGTCGTAGCTAGGCCAGTTTGAAAGAAGCACACGTAAATACCAATCAAAGATACATTTTAAATCAAATATATCATATTATAGATCACGATCCTATAAATCATTTGGCTGTTATTTTAAATAGGAATAGTTTACCTTTAACATTGCACAAGTCATTCCAACTAACTTTCTTATCTATTTGTGTTACAAACAGGAATACGAATATTTATAGATAAAAAAATTACAGATATAAAATTGACGGTCATTACACCACGTTTACAACTTCAATTGTAGAGATAAGATTGATCTGAAATATTTTTCTCAGTGGCAGTTTGCTGTGAAATTTACACATTCTAGTTTTCGTAAGATACTGTTGTCAATACTAGCATTATATTAGCCGTTCGTCCTAGTCACAAGAACACTAGTTTTATTTGTATAACGTGTCTTCGGTTAATGTCAGTCGCTATATAAAACTGAAACAAGTATTTGGACAATTTATCCTTTATTTCGTTTCATGCCCTCGGGTCCATTAAATAATATCCAATCTGTTCTTGTAGTAAGTCTAATGTGTTTTTTTATTATTTCATTGATTTCAGGTTAATATAATTTGATGTTTGACTTTTATAGAAAATCAAGACATATCGTGTGTCCATTCATTTCAATAACCTATATTGCTAAAGCTATATCTGTATAATCATTTTCATCATCATGATTTAATCAATAATTTTAACGTTTATTACACAAAATACATTAATTTTCTTCAATTGAGTATACTTCAATATAACATCCTAGTAATAAAATGTGATGATCGCATTGTATCTTGCAACATCTTTTAAATAAAACAACAGGACTGATGTACAAACTCCATTTTTATCTTCAATGTCAGTTGTTTTTAAGAATTGTATCTTTGCAATAAAAAAAAAAAAAAAAAAAAAAAAAAAAAACACTTTCTGTCTGTGATTATTTCAAAGTATCAGTTGACATAAATTCTTCCACCTTTAAATAAAAGACCGTTTATATAATCTGCTTGTTCCATTTAAAAAATACATACATGTCACCAGTTATAACAAAGTCCCTCTTATTGATTTCCTTTACAGCTATGTGGATTTATTCTTTTATACTTATTTAGAATATTGCTAACCCTTAGTATTAGTGTATGACATACTTTTCCGTCCGTTAAAATAACAGCTACGAATTCAAAACTTATGTGATAACTTGTATTCCTAAAATCTTTTCTTAAAACGAACAGTCCGTAAAAATAACAGCTACGGATTCAAAACTTATGTGATAACTTGTGTTCATAAAATCTTTTCTTAAAACGAACAGTCCGTAAAAATAACAGCTACGGATTCAAAACTTATGTAATAACTTGTGTTCATAAAATCTTTACTTAAAACGAACAGTTCAATCCTATATGCGTTTCTCTTTACCACAATTAATACGCTTGAGTTAATATGTTAACACGATAGATTTTCTCTCAACTGCTAGATCGGTTAGTCTTGTTTTCCGAGATTTCTCAAATGTGTCCCTATTACAGAAAAAAAGACGTATAACTGTGATGAGATAAACTTTGTATACCCTATATAGACCACATGAACTCCATAGGCTTATGTCAAGACAATTCAGTTCCATGAAATAACAATTATATTTAAGAAATTGTAAATGTTTCATTGACTTAGTTTTCCTTTTCTCGAGATTCATCAAAAAAGAAAGTCATATATAAAGTTGTAATCGCCTTGGTAGTCACGTGGAAAAGTGGTCGCGTCCAATGAAAGAGTCACGGGTTTCAATCCCACTTCGGTTGAAACCAGACATTCCGCCAACTATGTTTAAAAGCGAGAAACAATCGAAATGATAAGTACATTGCATGCATGAGTTAAATCAAGGGCTATTAGAGCACACAGACAAACTAGAAATAACTTCAACGTAAAGGGGTCAATCCATTTTTGTCTTATTCTATATGACAAATTTTGTACTATATTCACAGCATCAATTGTGCATAGTTTGGTGTTTCACGCAGATCAATCTTTAAAAATAGAATTAGTGTCAAAGTTAGTCTCTAAATTCACAAACCACAGTCTCCAGATGATGCTCTAAATAAATCTGTTGATTTAAATGAAATTATGTCAACTGCTTTACATCCTTAGTAATACGCTATTAAAATTGCCTTAATCAAAGTGATGTATTACAGCTTTATAATTATGCCCATGGGTTAAGTCATGACATTAGTTAACAAATTTCGAAGGGTTATTCCAATACTTCCACAATTTTAAGTCTTTGAATACTTTCAATCTTCCATCATAAAACAAGTTTATTGAATCTGAATTATAATTAAGAATAATTTCATATTTTAACTTTTTCTATAGAAGGGTTGTGGATATATCTATCAATGTAGCATATATATCATCGAACTTTTATTTGTTTTTGAGTGAATTGGTCCGGTTTACATATAAATAAATTCCTTTAAAAATGCGTTTTATCCTATAATAAACGTTGATTTGCATATGCGTACTTATACTTTCGAGAAACGGATACCTAGGGAATTCAAAGATACTTCTGAAGCATGGCTCCGTTCTATTTCTGCTTCTCTGATGAGTGGAAAGTGAGTCACCGATTCCTGCATGCTTCTTCCTCCCCAAATTTTCTTGCACATGACCTGTATTACTGGTCCTCTCATCCTGGTTCCTTCTCTGACTTCCGCTTCTCTCTCCCTTACTTAATATGAAGATTGTTGGTAACAGATGTCTCTGTTGGGAACAACGATAGTCCCAAGTAAAGTAAGGTCAGGTGTTCTTACATTTTTTAAAATGATGATGCCTATCAAATTAAATTTCAATAATTTCAAATTATAAAATCTAATTTTACCATTCGTCATTGTAATGTACCATGTGACCTATAAATGACTGTACAAATCTGATTTTATAAAAAAAATCTAAATATAATCAATAGATAATTCAACCAATAGAAATAAATATGAATCATAATATATTATATTGATAGTAAAGTTTAAAGGTTATAATCATGAGTTTCATGTCTCAAATCGAATAAAGCAAAACAGACTCCCTATTGTTATCCTCTCGCCCCTTTTACCATGTTAACCACATGCGTTCTCATATTTCACGTTATAATCATCACCAATTTTACATTTGATCACTTTGAGGAATAATGATATTTGTAGTTTCTTCAAAATATGTTAGCAGTTATGCATTTGGAAACGCTTTTCATTATAAAAAAAAGATTATCTGTGTAATTGTTTAAATGAAAATAAGAACGCTTGTACCGAACATTTTTTATGTTTCAAGTTAAAATTGTTTTCCAGATATATTAAGGATGCACTAAACTGATATTTTGTGATTTTCAAAAGAACACGACCTCAATTTAACGCAATCCTTCTGAAACGATGCCTGTAAGCTTCTAACTTGCTGTTGCCATCAACGCGCTTAAACAAGACTGTGAGCGCTAATTGAAATTCTTATTAAATAGTTTTTATTTTGACACTCATCTTAAATGATTGACAGGGTTCAAGTTAATTTACGAAAACTTTGTGTTAAAAACTTAATGAAAGAAAGCGACATTAATATAACTCGGTACTGCATTAATGCCGGTAAAACTGTAATGTCAAAAGAAACTGTATTGACTGAAAGTCAATTTTTCATCAGAACGAAATCCAATAGCATAGAGCTCTTTATAGCATCTATTTCCTCTGTTATTGTTTTCACTGTTTCCACTGTTTCCACTGCCTGGTAAGAATTTGCTTAATCCCAATGGCAGTATAAATATTCTTGTGGAAATGGTGAGAATTTTTTTTTCGACATGATGAGTCGGATCTTTAACATGCTATATTACAAGGGTATTGTGCGCAGACTAGGAAGACATGTAATTGTTACCGGACTCGCAAAACACACTATTTCGACTCAACTCGTTTTTAATTTTACTCCTAAACTTTGTGTCCGTAAAGGCCAGATTTGTGTACAAAACACACACTGAACAAAAATCAAATACGATACACATCAACAAAGAAGGCGACTGAATAGCAAGCATCTGACTTGGATTCAGTTCAAAGACGATTTAAATGTCAGGAGCAATTTCAGAATATTATTTTTTCAATGAATGTTGACATCAATTTATCAATTTTTTGGCGTATAGACGCTTTCAGTCACATTCTGCATTAGTTCAAGAAGAGAAAGAATTTAAATTCTATCTGAATATGTTTCTTCAAAAATCAAACCGTCTCAAAAGGGGGACGAAAGATACCAAAGGGACAGTCAAACTTATAAATCGATAATAAATTGACAACGCCATGGCTTAACATGAAAAAGACAAACAGACAATAATAGTACACATGACACAACATATAAAACTAAAGAAAAGGCAACACGAATCCCACCAAAAACTGGGGGTGATCTCATGATGTGAACGTCCGAAGTTGTTTTGGAATAGGCTTCGGAAATACAAACAAAAGCAAGTGATAGTATTGCCGCCGGTGTGCACCGCATTTAAGTTGTCTTACTCCAGAAGTTTGGTCAGTTTTGAACTCAGTTAAAAAATGGTATGATA
This sequence comes from Mytilus galloprovincialis, assembly GCF_965363235.1. Lineage (NCBI taxonomy): Eukaryota > Metazoa > Mollusca > Bivalvia > Mytilida > Mytilidae > Mytilus > Mytilus galloprovincialis. Next base: position 70,659,166 of record NC_134845.1, on the reverse strand, counting down.
TAGTTATCAAAGGTACCAGGATTATAATTTAGTACGCCAGACGCGCGTTTCATCTACTTATGATTCATCAGTGACGCTCATATCAAAATATTTCTAAAGCCAAACAAGTACAAAGTTGAAGAGCATTGAGGATCCAAAATTCCAAAAAGTTGTGCCAAATACGACTAAAGTAATCTATGCCTGGGATAAGAAAATCCTTAGTTTATGATATAAATTACGTCAATATCGGCCAAATAACTGTAGCAATCTTTGTGTTGAGGTATATTTAGAGTTAGGGCAATTAAAATGACATGATTTTCATGAACACAACACATGTTTCTGGGTTAACTTTTAATTAACAGAGATATTCGTAATAACCATGGGTTTAGAAAGCAAAAAATACAAAAAATAAAAGGGAAGTGTTATCAATTTATTTGGTGTGTCCGTTGCGGTTTGCTAAAACTAATAGTGTTTTATCAGGAACGTATGGTGCGAAGGAGTATATGAGTATTTCTGAGTTAGAATTGTCAATCCATTGTTTAAATCCCTAATAATAACGGTTTAGCTCATATTCTGTTCTTCATATTTTAAGCATAAAAATTGATCTAAATCGTAGTCTAATAAAATATTTAGGAATATGTAAAAAGAGTACGCTAGAATATAATAAAAATAATGAATTGTAGGCGATCATCAATATGCCTCTTTGTTCCTGGACAACTGGACCAATGTAATAAAATAGTAATGACAAATCCATGTGGAATGATATGTTATTAATCAAAGAAATTAGATATTGGAATACCCCTCGGGTCGAGTATATCATCGAATAGCCTCTTTGTATGTGTACTCCCATCTAATCCTGTGGAAAAAGCCTGGAAATGAAAATAATTTACGCGGAGACAACAATGTGTTAAATAAAGATCGGTGGTGAGTCGATGTTTTGTGATTCGTCACCCCAGGGGAAATTACAATGTAAAGCCAATGGTAGTTTCGTATTATTGACAAACAAAGCTGGTTTGTCATACTTTGCTGTATGTAAACTTGGCAGTGATGAGCATTCCAGTGAATTTAATACATCAAGTAATCTGAAGTGCATATCAAACATTCATCATAGGCAGATATAATGAGTTTATTGATGCTCCCAATACTAATTAAATATCCGGGAACGATGTCTTAGGTGTTATCTAACAATTTGGTTTTTAATTTAATTGTTAATGAGAAAAAAAAATAAAGGGGAAAGTAGTCGATGCTATAAAGTTATTATACAGTTTGTGGAAATCTGAGAGATTCAATGTTAGCGTTAGTACTGCGGTCGATTAAATAACATAAATCAATGTTTAAACTGAAGCAATACAAATAATTACAAAGATGTGTCAAAATTTATAAGAACAATCTACATTTATTGCGGAACAGTTTTTTTATTAACAGGTAATGTGCACTTTTACACGAATCATCAGTGTAGATCTTATTTGATTATCAAAGTTAATTTGCTGCCTACTACGTTTGAAACTTTGTTAACATTAACAGAGATATATATGTAATCATTATACATATTTGCTGAGCTATTTTCCAAAGAATTTAGAATTTCAAATATAATATACGGCAGCACAAATTTAACGCACAAATACCCAGAGAGAAGACTTAGTATAAATGTATACACCATGCAATGGTAGGTTAGATTTATACATTCATAACAGCCTTTTCCACATTTTCCCTCTCTATTCCGGCCTGAGCATACAAAGATAAGATAATGACCAAACACATTAAACTGTTACCCTCCGTCTGTAAAAGAAGTATTTTAAGATCACCTATTTGGAACGACAAAAACTTTGAAAAATGTTTGTCGTTGTTGGACGGCATATGAATGTTCATCTAAACAACAGAAATACAGTTCTAATAATTACTGAATTTCGTTAGGTCTTAAACAAATCTGACAAGATAACAAACTGGCGATTTTCCGAAGGGAATATCACATTATGTTTTATGAACCCTAATTAAAACCAGATTAGGACACAGATATCAGATCGAAAACTCTAAACCCAAATGTGACACGAGACTCATCTTCGAGCCATATACTGCTTCTTTAAAGACAGAAATGTCAATAAAACAATAAGGAATGCATGGCAGCTGACATAAAGTATGTCCCTTGATATATCAGCCTTATCAAACACACGGTGCGGTGTGGTAAGTATAGGAATTGTCAAGGGCTTGTTGTTCAATTATTTCACCAGATCAGGAATTTATGAGAATATTATTTGTCTATATTTAGTTTTAAAGGCCTACTTAATTTGATATACTGGCTCGTCTCTCTCGTAGCCAAGTATTTCAACAGTTAGCCGTTTATGTCTCCCATACCTGCCAATCTGATAGGACTACAACTATAGCAAGCTTTCTTTTCAACTCAACTAATATGTGAAGTTATGCGCGACTACCTTTTCATTCAAAATAGCTCCATAAGATGCACAGTATTTTATTACTTCAGCTCATACGGGTAAAAGTTCTATACACCAATTTAATTAGTTATTAAAACAACAATGATGTATTTTTGCTATACAAATAAAACTTTAATATACAAAGCTTAAATACGTGTACACCAGAAGCACTCAAATCCTCAAAAAGACGAAATAAAGTACAACATGGCAGAGCAACGATGGTCAAAATTTCAGATAGGAATGAGCATTGTTTTGTCTTCGAAATCACAGAAAATACCAACAATACAACTGATATTGCGAAAAGTTGAAATAGGGTATTTTTGTCCATGAGCAAAATTTGACGTAACCCGAAGGTAACAGGTTCAAAGGGTGATATTTTTTTAAGGAAGAGAACTGAATGGTGCGTTGGCAGATGTTTTCTCCGTGTTTTATGTACTCTTCTTTGTTTCGGAGGTTATACATCATCTTATGGTGGTTTTGTTTCAATCAATTTTTAATTTCTGAAACAAATAACACAAACAAGCACAAAGAAAAACGAATGTAAAAGATACAAGAATGATCACGGTCGCCTAAATACTTTGTAAATCAAACAATATCAAACTTTACTTCACATCTGCTTAAATGTTCCATAAACAATATCAATATCTCCACAAATAGACATTCTTTGGCTTATCTCATTTAAGATCCCTGAACGTTCTGTGCCAATGCCACCGTGGTATGAGGCAGCATATTAACCTAGCATTAACCCAACTTGAGGAAGAATTGAAATAACCAACCCCATGTACCATAGTATGTTAACGACTAATTCTTAGAGTTGAAGTGATCATATTTTTGTCAGATAACGTTTTCAAATCATTTCAGAAACTGTCATATCATTCAATATTAAATAGAATGGTATACAATACTGTAAATTGAAAAATTATTGAGGTTTATAATTTCGAATTTCGAATAAGGCGAATTGCTGAGTATCGAAGTAACAACTAACATTATGATATCTAATACTTATATCTGTATTTCAGAATTTCCCGAAATCGCAATATTTAATCTCGTATGTTTGTCCTTTCTTCAAAAATTGCAATAATACTTGCACTCAGACATTGATTTCCGAATTTACAGTACCTGAAATAACATATAATTGGATCATTATGACATATGATCTTCACGTGACAGGACTGCCATTAAAGATCGTCCATTGCTTCCATTATTCCTTACTCTGTTTCTATATTCTAGTTTTAGTGTGATTTTATGACCAGATTTCATACATCGGTATGGTATAGTTGGATTGTGTTAAATGAATTTTGTTGCAACATCACAAATGATATCCGGAGTGACTGGAGCATTCCGCCATAATTTCTGATAATTTTTCTGACATCCATTTATTTAATTGCTGTTGATGGTTACTGACAATTTGCTAATTGTTGAGGTAAAATGAATATCTGTGTTTGTTTCATTCCAATCAATCTTTAATACGGATGCCATTACTAGAGTGTTGCTTATATTTTTGTTGCATACCAGATGTCACGTGATTTATGATACTAAAGTTCTCTGACTTGATTTACAACATGCATTTATTTCTTGTAGCTTTCCGTTTTACAAAAATGTACTTAGATGCTTTAGGGTATTCTATTAAGTATAAAAAAGAAGATGTGATTGCCAATAAGACAACTCTCCATATAAGACCAAATTTCACAGAAAATAACAACTATATATAGGTCCTACCACGGCCTTCAAAAATGAGCAAAGCCCATACCGCATGTATCCAAAATTCATGTACTTATTTTTTATGTTTCTATTATGGTTTCGGGTTGATAATCTGTTATGTCTTATCGTTTTAGTCCAAATAGTTAAAATTGCCTTTCCATAACATAATTGTCATGAACAAAAATTTGAACTAGTATTCACTTTGGTAAAAATAATTGTATAAAGTTCGAGATTTTATGTTAGTTACGTAATCGCGTCACTGTTGTGATATTCCGTGGTGTCTGTCGCGGATCGGTAATGGAACATGTTCGTTGTTGTTCTATGGATTGCATGTTGTGTCGATTATAATTTTATTTGTATGTGCGCTTCTCTGTGGTGAATGTTCTTGCGTGTGTTTGTGTTCTATTTCTGTCACATAGTGTTCTCATTTTAGTGATATTTTTTTTTAACATTTTCCTGAAGCGGGAGATTTGGCTAGCCATTAAGCGAGGTTTAACCCGCATTTGTTTTCTTAAAATGTCCTTTACAAAGTCAGGAATATGGCAGTTGTTATCAAATACGGTATTTGGTTTCTATGTATGTTAGTGTTTGATTTTGTTGCACTTCAGTGTTTCTGTTGTTCCTTTGTTTTCCTATTCTGCTGTTGGCTTTATTTACTCTCACGTTTCCATGGTATTAAACAAAAGAGAACTTGAATCCTCACGGTTTCCGTTCAAATTCATATCTGATTGTGGCATTGTTTTTTTTCAGTTTCATCGGAAGTCTAGAAACAAATCAGATATGGCAAATTTGATTTTATGTAACTGTAGATACCAATTCGGAGTCTTTAAAAGTAAAGAGCGTTACGCAACAAAGTTGATAAGATTTCTTAGAAAATGTTTATTTACTGACAATTGTTGATTCTTTATCAATTATTGGTCTTATTTAAATGCAGACAGCTAAATTATAAACAATTACGACAAACCCTAACATTTTGCATGTTGGCAATTGCTGTATTTTTTTTCGTTGTAAAAACTCATTTATTTAAAACCAGACCAACGCCAGCAATTGCATGATGTAAGTTCATCAATTTTTCAAACAAAATTTTGTATTTGAAATTGGAAATTCACTTTGACATGCAATAAATCATGTTTTGAACCACACTACAAATGTATAAAGATAAACGCAATACTATAAAAACGAATTATCATGCCATTATGTCTTGTAATAAAAGACGCCGGAAATTCACGACGAGACAAAGGTCTTGGAGAGACGTCGTAAGAATAGCCTAATCCTAATAAAGAGGCAAAGCAAAAGCATTTATAGTGATTTCCGGTTTTACTAGGTAACCGAAATCAGATAAAATTATCCAAACAAATTAATTAAAAATGTATTGTTGCGGCGAACGGATACAGCATAATGCGTGTGATAAGTAAACGTATAGAAAACTGGTGCTGTAAAACGGTATCTTAAAATTATAAAAAAACCCACAGTCCAATTAATTTCCAGGCATTTTTAATTGCCTGTTGCATTTGAGGAATAAAAAGATGTCACCAGGGCAATCCAAAGTAGCAAGACGTCTAGGGATATGACTAAAGAAATAATGCCGAGATACAAATTGAAGATTGTGCAGAAGAACACTATTGTAAACTGTGAGAGTTTACTCGGATGCGCTACTAACGCATATCATCCGTCATGTTGTTAGACTATGGCAAACGGGCCAATGCAACTTTTGCCATTACTTGGCGTCCGTCTCCGTCGTCCGTTCACTTTTATATAAGATTATCTCCTATGGAACTACTGGACCAAATTTAACCAAAATTGGCCACAATCATCATGTAGCTAATTCAAAAAATGTTTCCTATTGCACAGAATATATCTTTGGGGTAAAAAAAGTTGTGTCCGTCATTTTGAAAACAACTACACATTAAAAAAAACGAGATTAACCTTCAGTCCATTAACGTAAAACCTGTCATACAATTCTATGTTGAAGAATGAATTATACCATAGATCTTTTAATTTTGCCGAGAATCTCAAAAATATTGTGATAAACATTAACTTTGTGCAATATTGAGCAGAAAACATGATTCAAAACTTAGTCAATACGACTGAAATCGTCATTCCACTTCTTTTTTTAGTAATTGCCTGTTATTGACGAGTCATTCCCGTTTTGTTTGTGTTCTTGCCACTTATCTGGTAGAATGTTAAAGATTATATATATACAAGTCTGAAAAATTACACCAAACCGTGTTGGAATTCGTCCCTCACACCTGTTATACACTATAGCACCAATCGCTTATCCTCATGTCCAGCGCTCTAGACCACTCGCCGGGATTCGAACTCATGCTACTGAGATATCATGACACCAAATCGCCTGCACAGTATCCGGCGCGCTAGACCACTTGACCACCTGGGCTTCACAAAAATTAAAGTTTCGGTGGACGAGTGTTACCTTTCCTCGTCAGTTTTAGTCTAGCGTCGTAATACAGTACATGCTATATAAGGCATGAAGATGGAATAGTTACAGATCATCTGAAATATCCTAAAGGATCCTACAAATTAATGAAGATACAGTCACAGAAATAATTAAATTTATAAGTACGTCTGAATCAGTGACAACTCTGCAACAGATCTTTCCATTGGATCACCAGCAGTGATAGCGATACATAGTTGTGGGCATTCTGTATATACAACTCGTCTAAACATCAACCCAACAATGTTAGATCTGTAAATTTGCTTTCCCAAATTCTGTGTTCTTCCCTCGCCTGGATTTGAACTCATGCTACTGAGATATCGTGACACCAAATCGCCTGCACTGTATCCGGCGCGCTAGACCACAACCTATGATTGCGTTGGATAAAAACCGCAACTTTTATAAGTCTGCATGTAAAACAAATTTCGTTGTAAAAGGGTCTTACTACAGCACAAACAACATTTTCCAAAAGACCAAAAAAGTGAGAAGTATATTTTAACAAAACGCATGTGACTTAAAGGTCGAACAACTGATGTTCTTAAAACCCTGCAGACTGCTTTGGCGCCGGATTGCCAAATAAATTGATCACAAGATGCAACAAAATGGATCTTAATATTAAGTTAATACTAAACAGAAAACAATAAACTTGTGGAAAAGATGTTATACCACAAACATGAGGTGTCAAAATCTTTTTGTACACCAGATCCGGATTTCGACAATAAATGTATCTAGTCATGTTAGGGGTCGAAACGGTATTTGGAAGGCCATATAATTTACCTCAATTTAGGATAGACTCTTGAATTTAAAGAGTCAAACTATGATGAACGGATCTTATAAACCGGAGGGAAAATTTTCCTCTCGGGTTTGTACGATCAAAGCTCAAACGAAAAAATATAAACAAGTCTAAATCGAAAACTGCGTTCAAACCTATGATTGCGTTGGATAAAGACCGCAGTTTGTATACGTGTGCATGTAATACAAATTTCGTTGTAGAAGGGTCTAAATACAGCACAAACAACATTTTCAAAAAGACCCAAAAAGTGAAAAAGTGTATTTTAACAAAACGCATTTGACTAACAGGTCGAACAATTGATGTTCTTTTAAACCTGCTGACTGTCATTGGCGATTGCCAAATACATTGATCACAAGATGTAACAAAATGGATCTTAATATATTAATTTAAATACTAAACAGAAAACAATATATATAAATTAAAAAAAAAAAAAAACCATCAAAGACGAGATCAACAAAAAATTAAACATAGCTGAAAGCGTCACTTGACTAACTTAAAGAAGTTGTCAACCATTTATGACGAGATTCAATTCCTAAACCCAGTAATTGGACCACTTTGTAAAATATCATTGACAAAATTGAATCCGAATACTAGTAATACATCTTTACAAATTTATTGTCTGAAGAAAAGGAAGATGTGTAGTTGTTTAAATGTAGAGACAACTTCACAATGGAATCACCAGATAAAGGCAGCGCTTTTCTAATGGACAAACGTGTTTCTATACAAAAAGCCGGGAGTCAACTTAGAAATAAGACTCGAACACAATTCCAAAATTCAACCAAAAGATCATAATGCAGATTTAAAATCATGTGTGAATTTTTAAGTGATCACTTTATCCATCTTTACGGAACAGCAATAGGAACACAGATGGCTTCATTCTGTGTTAATAAGTTATGGGCAAATTAGAACAGCCAATCATTCTATTTACCAATCCCTATCTTTAATTTTCGATGCATTGTCGACATTGACATGATGTTGGATAATACTGAAGAACAATTGAATGTGTTCAATCTGCATTCCAGCAATGACCATATTTCATTTCAATAAAATACAATTCTGAAATATTACTTATCCTCATTCTATGACACGCTACATAACCACCATGCCATGTAATCAGAACTAATCGAATAGGTGTATATATGCATACAATTATATTCAGAGGAGCACACAAGCAACCTTGCAAAATATGATGTATTTCGTACCAGTGGAGCACACAAACTTGCAGATTTCGTACATGTTTTGTAACAACATATTTGGCAACATTTCTTGAACGTTGTGGTGCTCATCTGAATATAATATGCATATACATCAAAAAATAAAATACATGTTACTTCCAAAAGTCTTCTGACATTTTGTCAGAATACATATTTTGAATGTTGTAAAACAGATGATACACATTTAATTATATAGATATAAAAGTGCTACGTCAAAAGTACGTCGACCGATGGCCCCTAAATTTTGAATTAGAATTGTTGCAAAAATGATCTGGAATCTTTAGGGGTCATCTCATAACAAGTTAGTAAAATGGCTGTGTATGAAAACATTCGTGAACATATCCATATGTAAATAAATATTGCATTAAAACTGACTGTTAAAGGTCCCATAACTCTGGAACGACAAACCATAACATTTTCAAAATCCGCATTGAGTCTATATTCACCAATACCAATAACAGTGAACAGATAAGTAGTTTGATCTCCAAACATATCATAATATACCTAGTCACTGTGTATCATCGCCACCGGAAATTGGGTACTAACGAAGCGGAGAGAAATAGAAAAAAAATAAACAAGTTAAGATTTCTTTCAATTTAAAGCATTTCCATTCATTTGATGAGGGTGCCGCTTAAGAAATGATTTTCTGATATATAATTCTTTAAATTATTAGGCCGATAAATGCAAAATTAAGACAAGATTTGGTGTAATACATCAAAACTTGCCACTTAGTACCGGAAAATTTCGAGTTCGATCGTCCTTTGCCGCCCAATTGTCAAGATATTCAACTGTTTTTCATTTTTATTTTATTATTATTACTTATCGGCCTAATAATTTAAAGAATTATATATCAGAAAATCATTTCTTAAGCGGCACCCTCATTAAATGAGTGGAAATGCTTTAAATTGAATGAAATCTTAACTTGTTTACTTTTTTTTTCTTTTTCTCTCCGCTTCGTTAGTACCCAATTTCCGGTGGCGATGATACACAGTGCTAGTGAATAGCATGTAGAATAATACATTTGATTATTATAACCGTCAAAGTCCAATAACTGCATGTGGAATGACATGTAATTAATTTTCAAAACCAAACGGTATGGTGGCCTATCTGGTAGGACGCCCATCAAAGAATTTTGAAATATAACTTGAAGAAGCCCCTTTCTTTCAACCCTAATGTTCCGTTTAAATTTTGTAAAGCGAATTTTAGTTTTTGTTGGAAGTATTCACTATTCATATACAAAGCTTGGTATATCCTGGGACTATTATACTAAACAAGTTTATATTTTGCTTTATGCTGATGATGTGGTTTTACTAGCAAACGATGAAAAAGAATTACAACTTCTGTTAAATGTATTAGATATATGGTGTGGAGATAATTGTATAACCATTAATTCCAAAAAGTGCAATATTGTGCATTTTAGAACACCTTCTGTTAATAAGTCACATGTTGACTTTAAATGTGGGAATGATATCATTGAATATTCTACTACTTATACATATTTAGGTTTAGTTTTAAGTGAATTTTTAGATTATAATGTAACTGCTAAAGCTGTTGCAGCTTCTGTAAATAGAGCACTTGGCCTTGTTATAGCTAAATGCAAAATCTCAGGTGGTGTTACTCATAATGTCTTTTCAAAATTATATGAGAGTTTGATGCTTCCCATTGTTGAATATGGTGCTGGTATTTGGGGTTGCAAACATTTTCTTTTATAAATGCCATCCATAATAGAGCTTGCAGATTTTTCTTGGAGTGAGTAAATATACTCCAAATGCTGCTGTTGCAGGGGATATGGGGTGGATACCTATCTTTCAAAAACAATGACAATGCTTAATTCGACTATGGTGCCGTTTGAACAATATGAGTTCTGGTCGTTTAAACAGAAAAAATTTCATATGGGCAGACATTATGAGTAAAAAACATAAGTGTATAAAAGAAATTGGACTTTTTATGTAAGGAAAACATTTTCTGAGTATAATGCAGAACATTCTGTTGGTGGACTATTTGTCCCCGAGGGTATCACCAGCCTAGTAGCCAGTACTTCGGAACTGGCATGAAAATACGGATTTTTTTTGTGTTATTAAAATTTGCTGTTACAAAATGATAGAAATTATTATAAATTAAGGAATGTATCTCCCTCATGCAAAGCTCTGATTCCATTCACGGATTTGGCTATATTTTTTGGACCTTTTGGATTATAGCTCTTCATCTTTTATATAAGTTTTGGATTTCAAATATTTTGGCCACGAGCATCACTGAAGAGACATGTATTGTCGAAACGCGCATCTGGTGCAAGAAAATTTGTACCGTTAATTTTATTGTGTATAATTACAGAATATGTTGATAGTACTTCAGTTGTCAATACTGTTACGTCTAAAATGTTTAGTAAATATGTCCAACAGTGGCAAGGCAATTTACAATCAGAGAAAACGACTTTATCTCGTAAAGGTGGTAACAAACTTCGTACATATAATCTATTTAAGAACAGTTTTGAAAAGGAAACTTATTGTAAAATTCCAATGCCATTTTCGCAAAGGAGTTCTCTTGCCAAATTTCGATGTAGCACCACTAAGAATAAAAACGGGGAGATTTGAAAAATTAATTTTAAAAGAGTCTGTGATAATTGTATGAATATTTTAGAAGATGAAGCCCATGTTATTTTATCGTGTCCTTTATATGACGATTTTAGAAAAAAAAATATTTGATGAAGCAACACATTTTAATAGTGATTTTATGTCTTTTGATGATAAACAGAAATAAGTGTTTTTATTTACAGATAATAATGTTTTGTAATAGATGAATTCTTTATATAATTTTTAATGTTATGTGACGAAGTCATTAATGAATAAATATATTTTATTATGTAATTACAAAGTCAAGAAAGATTCTAAAGTTCAAATGTTCGAATGTTCACAAACTGTTTTTAAAGTTGAATTGTTCGAATGTTCAATATCTCACACGGGCACGTGATCGTATAGTTTCAATCCTGATGGAGTACGTTTGGATATTAAGCGCATATGTTCCAGCCTACCCACTAGGGGGAGACCTTGGCGGAATCTCCGGTACCAATCTCTTGTACCAAGCTGTCCTCTTCAAGTCCAAAGCTGGATCTTATATAGTCCAGTAGTCCATTAACAACGGCCCATAGCTGATGTCCGGTTACTTAATAGTCTGGATGTTAGATAATTCTAGTCTGTGGTTAATTGTCAAACTAACCCCTGAAGGATACATGTTATTTCACAGTAGACATGGTCATTTATTGGCTGCAGGGTATACATGGTATGTCTATAATATTTGAACAGATCGTTATTTAAAAATGTCCAAAGCGTACATGATTGTCATTGAATTATTTAATTCCTTTTTAATAAATTCCTAATTAATACTCCTTGATAATTAATGATATGAAACACAATTGTGTTACATTTTCCTTTCCTCCTAAATAAAACGAAAGTTCAATAAAATACGGTAGTTTTTCTTCCTGTAGGTTATTGTGATAGTTCATTGCAAAGTTTCCGGTAACCATCACCACACATCTAAAGTTTATAATAAGTTCATTACATTCACCAAGTCCAATAGCTGGATATATTTACACATAGTTCGTTTGAATCACCAGTTAAATAGTTCGATATACATAGTTCATGTTTTATTTCCGTCACCATCAAAGTATAAAGTTCATCAACTGCTGGAAAGGGCGCACATCTTTGTACAAGTGTCGTCATCATCATCTCCATTACGTAGTATTTGACGCATCTAGCTATTTGGTTCGTCCTTCTTAAGAGGCTGTTATCATCGACATTCGGTTAAGTTTTGTCCTTGACCAATGGCACGGAGGAAGACATCTCTCTGTTGTCAGTAACATATATTCCAACCAATTGCGAAGACACCATTTGTTTTTACCCAATTGTTCGTGGCATTAGAACCAGAACTCACAACATTCTTTTTGGCTAACCAAGATATATTCTTAATTAATTAACAGTACAAAAATATGGCTATTCCAATGAAGATCGCACCTAAACCCTGCTGATAAATTTATCTCAATTTGGACAAACTAAAACTTGTTTACTTCCCCTTGTTTCTTTTTTTTATTTATCATCTATCAGATTATTGATAATTTGTTCACTCGCCTTGAGTTCTCAGGATTGTCCAAGCCTAGCAATATTTTGTAAAACAATTCCTACATATAAATCAATATCTTCTTTTTTTTTATCGAATTATCTGTTAGAACAAAACTAAATAAAAAGGGAATCTGTCGTATACAACTTCTACAAGTTTACAAATCCTACATAATATTTACATTAGACGTAAAAAAAATCATTAAAAATTTACAATAAACAAAAATCAATTCGATCATTTTATATAACCCCTACACCTACATGATACTAATAAAAAAAATTACTAAAATTATATGTGTTACTTTGTTACCAATTGTAATAGTTTTTACTTATTTAAATTTAGTTCCTCATTAATTAATCTTAAGGCTAAACATAAAATACAGACCACATATGATCACATATTTATTCTCATCACTCTTAAAAATAAAATTAAGATTCCATTGATAAAAATTATAACTATATCTTGCGCAATTGGTTACTGACTATATTCCATATTTGACAACAACAACACCAACAACATCTTGTTGCAAAAAAAAATGTTGTTCTTAATCTTTTACATTTTTTCAAAAATAGTATAAAGTGTCCTTATCATAATGATCCCTTCCTTTTTTATATATCTAATAAAAAAAAAATTTTATTTGTTTTAAAATTTCCAAACTACTGCCTATCCTATTTATACATTTCAATACGGCTCAGCGTTAGGGTATAAATTGAAATCTGATTTTAAAACTTAACTAACATCTTAAAAACTAAAACAATTAAAAAAAAATCTATGCCTACTTATGAACAAACTGACACATCGTTAAGATTCTTTCTTCAACTCCTTAATTAATTATTTCCTTATTCTTATCTTAATTTCTAATATTAATCCTCATATTAAGGTGTTCATGAAAAATTTCAATTTTACTGTAAAGCTAGTTTTCCTTTAATATCAATTATCTATTTCACTTAAATTTTCTCGTTACGCTCGTATGTCTCTCTCTCTTTTTTTTTTTTTAATTTAATATCAATCTACCACAACAATACTAGTATGTAAATCCCTTAGGGCAAAACATATTTATGTGCTATTTTTTGAAGATACGTCTCTTTTCCTATTTACAATATGTAAATATGGCGTAATCTAACACCATAAAAAAACTTGCACCATTTAATTACTAACATCACTTATGTTAATCAACCGAAGAAGGGGTTGGAATCTAAAATTATAGACTATTTGTTTTCTCTAAACAAATGTGCGTACACACTACCAACCTACGTAAATCCATACTTATCAATGGCTAAAATACGCAAACAATGTATCCTCAATGTACCCTTAACTGCATCTACCAAACGTTCTAATTCAACCTTAATTTACACCGGTGCTCTACTAATTTTACGTAAAACATATGTTTTCAAGAATAATTGAGTGTATCTTCAAAAAAAACAACCCATAATATGACCAAAAACCACCATTAAATACGGAACAAAAAATGCTAATGTATCAGACATTTTATCTTTTTACAAATTTACTTTAAACGAAAAACTAGCTTCTCTTGAACTTCACAAAAAAAAACGGTTTATTATTTTTTTTTTAAGAATCATATGTGTAATCTATCCTATTTCTTAAACAATACGTACCGCATAAAAATTAACACAAAAAAATAACCTTTCATTCTGATAAAAAATGTGTATAATATTCATAATTTTTATATTGACCTATAATACCTTAAAACACCCAATAAAAAGTTTTATTTGAACCACATCTCGTGAACAAACTTCAAATGTTAAGCCTTTTAAAAATACGGCCTCAATTCCTTAAAAATCAAAAACTTTACTTAATATGTGTGCCATCCCTTGAAAAGCCATTTCTACTTGTAAACTTCAGATTTTAAGCCTTTTAAAAAAAATACGGCCTTACTCCCTTTAGAATTAAAAACTTTACTGAATATGTGTGCCATCCCTTGAAAAGTCTTTTCTTCTTTTTGTACTGACATAGAAATATCTTGATTTTCCATTAAGAAAAATGAAAGTAACTGAGTTCTTACCTTTTGTATTCCTTCGCGTTATCTTAGACAATCCAAGTCGATCCTGGTCACGGCACCAAATCGTGACTTATGTGACGAAGTCATTAATGAATAAATATATTTTATTATGTAATTACAAAGTCAAGAAAGATTCTAAAGTTCAAATGTTCGAATGTTCACAAACTGTTTTTAAAGTTGAATTGTTCGAATGTTCAATATCTCACACGGGCACGTGATCGTATAGTTTCAATCCTGATGGAGTACGTTTGGATATTAAGCGCATATGTTCCAGCCTACCCACTAGGGGGAGACCTTGGCGGAATCTCCGGTACCAATCTCTTGTACCAAGCTGTCCTCTTCAAGTCCAAAGCTGGATCTTATATAGTCCAGTAGTCCATTAACAACGGCCCATAGCTGATGTCCGGTTACTTAATAGTCTGGATGTTAGATAATTCTAGTCTGTGGTTAATTGTCAAACTAACCCCTGAAGGATACATGTTATTTCACAGTAGACATGGTCATTTATTGGCTGCAGGGTATACATGGTATGTCTATAATATTTGAACAGATCGTTATTTAAAAATGTCCAAAGCGTACATGATTGTCATTGAATTATTTAATTCCTTTTTAATAAATTCCTAATTAATACTCCTTGATAATTAATGATATGAAACACAATTGTGTTACAGTTACAGTTTCTTGTAATTCTGTACAGAATGGCTCTCTTTTTATATATTTATATATTTTTACATTTAATGTAATGTTGTATTCTATATTATTGAGAGATGAGACTTTAATAAAATATTGAATTGAATTGAAATACTAACGGGACTGGAAACCGTTACATCAATCAGTGTAATAATATCTACATCACAGTCGTTAGAACGAGAACCTACCAAGCGCTATTCATCGATACGCCATATTGTTTTGACAGTGACAATGTGCCTTGATCTTATAATTTTTTTTTTTATTGTATAGCTATTAGAAATGATAATCCTTAATATAAACATGATTACTATAATGATAAAAGTTAGTATAATAGTCCCAGGTATATATCATATAAACCTCGAGTTTTTTTTTATGAATGAGTTAATTTCATGCACCAGTTGTCCCGAGATCGACGTGAACGACGTCATCGAATAATCGGTTCTTGCTGTGCATGTGCGGATCCAACGGGGTGGTGGTGTATGGGTCTTGGCCCCTACTTTGGGGAAAAAATGTTTGATTATTTTGATTATATAGGGAATCACTGAAGCATGACTGGAGCGCCCCTTTTTTTAGACCAGTCAGCCCCCCCCCCCTTTTTTATGAAAAGATCTTGAACCGCCACTGTACTGTGACGTAATTCAAGCATTGTGGCATAGGAATTTTACGGTAAAATGCACGAATTCGTAGCCGTCTATAACACCTTTCCGCATACTTATTACAACAACCACATGAACCAGTGGGAAATCTAGCGAAAAAGAATAAAAGTAAATTGTGTTATAAGAAATACACCACACAAAAATTACGATGTTTTATGTTCAGTTTTTATCGAGATAACTGCATATAAACTCATCATACTGATAGATACCAGGATTAAAATTTTATATTTGGGCGTTTTTCAATAAAAACGTGACTTCTTGTCCCAGCCACTTTTTAAAAAATGTGTTTGCAAGTATTTTTTTGTGCAGTCAGTATATTAAATTAGATTTAACATTTTTAAGCACAGAAACAGTCTATGTTTTAGAGGGATTGATAAGATATTGATTCCTGAATGGTCCAAAAACAACCAAAATGGCATGTCCCTAAACCGCCTGTTCAACATTCATACTCTAAAATATCGTAAAAATAAATGTTATTTTTACTTAATATCAGTTCTTTAATAATTCAAAAGCATGTTTAGCGCAAACATATTCTAATAAACACCTATTAACATAGGATTTTTAATTTCAGAAGGTGTATCCCTGACAAAATGTCCACTACGAAACGAAGTAATTAAAATATAAAGGCAGTTAAATTGTTGGTAAGAAAAATTGAGCAATGGGTCAAATCTCCTTCCGTATCTGGTTTTAAAATTATCAAAAAGATATCATTATACAGCTTAATACATGTTTTGATGAATACAATCAGTCTGGTTACTATTGCAATATAGGGATTGTGGGGGGGGGGGGTTGGATAAAACATGTGAATATGTCCCCTACGAAACAAGTATGGGAGAAAAACGTTTCGTAGTGGACACTACCACTACCATGCAGTCTTTTTTTTTACTCTTTATTTTCAATTATATTCGTGCAAAACAAATAACAAGGGTTAGTTTCATGTAATTTTTAGTATGTTTTTATTAACATAGAATAGGGTTGATGTTAACTACGAAACTTTTTGTCCACTACGAAACGGTTTTGTCAACTACGAAAAGCATCAAAATGTCCACTACGTACCATGAGTTGTACCTTCATATGTGAAGTACTGTCTAATCTTTATCGATAAAAAATGGTACTCCAATCCAGAAAAAAATGAGATCTTTCTAGTATTTAAAGTAAACAAACTGGAATGTCTATAGGAGACATTTAAAATTGCAATAAGATGTGTGTTTAGCAGCAGTTTCGTAGTGGACAAATTTCCCCTACGAAACAGTACACAAATTATGAAAATAATATCATTTTAAAGAGTATTTAAGATTGCAGTTTTTGTTTACAAACAGGTCTATAATAGAGGTATTCAAAATAACTCTTGAAATAAAATGTTATACAAGTTGATTTTCCATTTTTTAGGTCTGAAATTCACGCTTTTAATGAAAAACACCCATTTACGCCAGGCGCGCGTTTCGTCTACAAAAGACTCATCAGTGACGCTCGAAACAAAACATGTTTAAAAGGCCAAATAGAGTACGATAAGAACCTTAATTGTGAAACTGAAATTTGAAGATACAAATCATCTTTGATGCATATTGATAAAAAAAATATGGAAAAATTCGTATACATACAACTTATTCTAAAGGTCTTAGCATGTTACAATTTCTCCTAATATACTTATTTTTCTCATAAGCTAGCAAGTGGATTTTTTTTCACTGATTTCTCTGATCTAGCTTCTTATGATTATATACACATATATTCCACAGAGCTATAACATGCATATACCATCAATCTGTCATCAACACAAAAACATCACATTTTATATTTGACTTGTAATTTTACCGAACTTAACAGAACTACCAGATACATCTCTCTTGTGAACCAAAACGACTCAAACGTCAGATATCTAAGAAGAAAATTCATCGAACTTAAGGAACTCATCACCAAAATAGACCAAAATCAAAAATCATCTTCTTAGAAATACCGCCATACTCTATTCAGCGTTGGGACAGATCCCAAGGCCACAAAACCCGGACATTTTCAGTGAAGACGACCAAACACTTCAAAACCAGTTTTACCTTTTAAATACCTTCATCTAAGAAATAAATCAATCTGCAGAAAAATCACCAAAATTTGATCTTGACATTCGAAAAACATCTAAAAGAAAAGGCGGTACTGACGAATATTACAACTTTAATCTATACAGAACTGACGGCGTACATCCAAATTTATTACTAGCAAAGCTCTGGATGAGAAGAATAGCAACAAAAATTCTCCATCAATGTAATAGATAGAGTAGAATAGAATACTATACATATATAAACTTTATACCAATCCATATTTATCCATTCCATATACAATTACATTCATATATAGAAATATTAGCAGCTTTTATATAACACCAGTCTATATTGTATAACCTGAAAATATAGAGATATATATCTACATACTCATTAAACCCCTATATCGGAAGATATAAAAGTTAACTGGAAAATTCTAATCTAAGCTAGCTTTCAGTGGGGACGCCCTGCTGATTGCACATTAACAAACATAGAACATCTTTGCTAAAAGAAAAACAACAATATCTAAAGTGAAAAATGAGTATCCAGAATAGAACATCAGCAAGAACCAAGAGCAAACCTCAGCCCTATAAACAAGCTAAATATGAAAACTTTAGTATCAATAAAACCAGGGCTTTGGACAAAAAAACTAGAAGCATGTAATAGAGCAATGGACATAAAAATTGAGCAGAAACATCAAAACTACATCCTAGAGCTATCAGCAGCTGCTTATGAAGTTTTAAAGGGGGAAATAGACATATACTTTGAACAACACTCTACATACAAGCTCTTGCCCAAACACCAGCATGATAATCAAGGGCTATGCATCAGAACTTCACATTCGGTCAGAAATAGAAGTAATAACAGACAACTCTATCGTATCAATTTATTCTATACTACATCAAAGGTAGAAGTTAATGGCCAAGGTATGGAACTCTTCCTGACCCATATTGAAGATATAAAAGAAAGAATGAAATCAAGAGGCAACTATAAGATTTACAACAAACAGATAGAGGAACAGATAAACATAATCAAGAGAAATGAAGCTGATATAGAAATAAGAGGAAAACAGAATGAATCACTTACAACAAATAATCAATCTAAAACCAACCACATAAATAGAATACTAGTATCCAAAGGGGCAGAATGTATACAAAATACAGACAAAGAATTATTAAGTAACTGGAATAGAGCCATTGAATTGTCAGAAGATGAACCAACACCCAGTAAGGACACAAGTGCAGTCAACATGTTTACTATGCATAACTACTGTGCCATATGCAATCAGACAGCACAACCAGAAACAGCCATAGATTGTATTGCATGCAGTCAACTGTTTCATTATACATGTGAAAACATTGATCCTGTAAGGATAAGCCAAATTGAAGAAGAGCAATATTCATGTAGGAGTTGCTCTATTATGGACATGGACGTGGTAAATATATCAATGAGAAACAATAACTCAATTATAGATACAGAAGAAACAATACCAAAAGTAATTCTAGAAGAACGAGGCTCGACAGAGTATTATAGCAAAATAGGCCATATAGTTAAAAATATGCCAGACAATACATCTAAAGACAGTCCAACTAGAACACAGATCACGAAGGAAGAAACAGGAAATTCTAACACAGAATTACTAGACATGCTAGAAATGAACAAAACGGCTTCATACAAACAGCATAACCAAATGGTACAGAACAGCAGAAAATAGAAAATGTAGATGAGCCACAAAACATGAAAGCAAAACCGAAAAGGCAATATAAGTGCAAAAATATAAATGAAACTACTCAACAGCTTGAAGATCAATTAGCACAATGCAGAGCAAAACTAGTCATAATGGAAGATACCAATAGAGACTATAGAAATACAATCAATCTACTTAGGATACAATCAGAAGAAAGCACTATTGACGAAAGTAACTTAAAACCTACCAGCCAAATTGTGGCTGTAGCAACAATTCGCAGGAACAGACTATAAACATAAAACTATAGCAACGGCTTCTAGTGGGGACGCCCCGCTGGAAGCGGACTGACATCAGAAGTTTCCCTCTCAAAGGGGGCCAATGTTGGTGGTCCTAAGCATCTAAAGGGACTAGTTCAGGCTGACAATCTAGAAGCAAAAGAAGATGGGAATAGAAAGAAACCAAATCATTTTTTAGGCAGCGGTCGATCAAACAAGATAAAAGAGAGGATATTATTATACGTACACTCAATGTACAAAATGTGAAATCAAACGCCCTCTATATCAAAAACTTGTTAAGGGATGCACATGGGTTATGCATTCAAGAACACTGCCTTTTCAATACGGAAAAGAAAATCATAGCTGAAATTACTGGAAATAGCGGATACATAGCTAAAAGTGTGGATGATAATGGCGACCCTGATTTCAACGTATCAATGAAAATGGGATATGGTGGAGTAGCCATAATCTAGAAAAAAAGAGAAATTAATGAAAATATAAAGGAACTGATAGACGGTGGACGTAGAATACAAGCCATGCATATTCAACGAGGAGACAAACCAATATGTCTTATAAATGTATATATGCCATCAGATAGCAAAAATGCAGATATCGAGTACAAAGACACATTGGCTCAAATTGATGAAATGATGGAGAAATATAAAGACACACGAAATTATAGTATGTGGAGACATGAACGGGTCACTTGATAGAAGCTCTACACCTCATGATAAAATCCTAAAGACTTTCTGCAAGGAAAAATGTACAGGAAATACTGAGAAATGCCCAGTAAAAGAAACTTTTTACTCCCAGAATGGTAAATCTAAAGGACAAATTGATTACTTCCTCTTCAAAAGTAACTCAGAAATCATTACCAAAATCAGACAAATCGATGTCCTTGATACTGACCCAGAGAATACATCGGACCATGTACCTGTTATTTTGATACTGAATAGCCAACTGAAAAAAAGTCAGGGAAAAAGCAACGACTATCATAGCAAAACCTAAATGGACTGACTGCGACCATCAAATTTATAAGGAAGTCATCAATAAAGATCTACCACAACTCATGCAAAAATCAAAAGGAATCATTGAGCAAGATATAAGAAATCTAGAAAATATGCTATATAAAGCCGGAGAAGCGGCAATCCCAAAGTATAGATTGAGAAAAATCAAAATCAAAGGGAAAGGCGATATGGAATGAACAAATAGATAAGGCATCAAAGCAATCAAAAAATGCATATAAAGTATGGAGGCAACATGGATCACCTCAAGAAAGAAGTAATGAGCTCAAAATCAAAATGACATCTGCAAAGAGAATACTTCGAAAAGCACAAAGACAAGCCTATGCCTCGCAGAGAGAATCAACAGCGGAAAAAATTATGAAAGCTTCAAATGCAGATACAAAACTTTTTTACAAGCTTATCAACATGCAAAGAAAAACACCACTTACTAACACCAAGATACTGAAACTGAATGAAAAGACTGCAGAAGATGGACCAAGCATAATGAACATTTCTAACAACTAGCTACACCAACATTAGAGGAAAATTTTGACACTGAAAAACTAGAGCTAGTAGAAATACAAAACAATATAATAGAATCTATAGAAAGGGAAAAAGGTAAAGGCATAGATCTTGTTAATGTAAATGAATGAAATAAATAAAGCTATAGAAAAACTTAAAGCAGGAAAAGCACCCGATGAAGATGGAATTTCGGCAGAACACTACAAACATGGAATGGAAGAGTTAACTCCCTTTATAGTACATTTGCTAAATTTAATCTTAACATATTTTGATGTACCAATTTTCCTAAAGACAGGGATTCTAACACCAATCTTCAAGAAAGAAAAAGACAAAAGTAAAATCACAAAAATACCGAACTCAGAGGAAAATCAATTCGGAAAGTCCACAATCACATGGCAAAATCAAACAACAAAACGCATCAAAAACGAATGGACAAGAACTGTCATATTCCTGACTTGGTACAGGCATTTTCAAATCAATGTAGAAAATGGTGGATTGAACCTGGTTTTAAAGCTAGCTAAACCTCTCACTTGTATGACAGTCGCATCAAATTCCATTATATTGACAACGATGTGTGAACAAAACATCCAAAAACGATTGGCAAAAATGTCACAAATGTGGTAAATAGTCTAATTCGGTAGCTCACATTCGTGAAA
The DNA here is from genome assembly GCF_965363235.1 of Mytilus galloprovincialis. NCBI lineage: Eukaryota > Metazoa > Mollusca > Bivalvia > Mytilida > Mytilidae > Mytilus > Mytilus galloprovincialis. The sequence continues at coordinate 70,636,948 of NC_134845.1, read as the reverse complement.
AGGGAACGGGATTGTAGTTACGACATAAGGAACATATCCGATATCATCTGTAAAACGGATATTCCATAACGGTCAACCAACTCGTGATGGCGTCCGTAAAATTTACAAAGTGATGATTTCAACTTCACCATTTGGAACTCTTGGTTTAAAAATGAAAATTCACACAATTTGGAAGCTGAAATCATCTCTTTAGTCGTACTGTTTTGTTTTGTAACAAAATATTACCATCTAGCTATAGAGGAATAACTGTAACTAAAACCTTTGCAAAAATATTAGAAAGTATATTGAAGGATAGAGTTGACTCTGTATTTAACAACATACAAAACTCCCTGCAAAGAGGCTTTACAGAAGGAGTATCATCACTATGTGCAGCGTTCCTCACATCAGAAGCAATCGGAGAAAGTAAGAAATTAAAGAAACTGCTGATCTAAATAACTCTTGATGCAGAAAAGGCATTTGACAAGCTAAACCATGAAATCCTATTCAACAAGCTGTACCATTATGGAATAAAAGGAAACTCTGGATATTACTGAGAAACTTGTATAAGGGAATGAGCATTAAGGTTAAATGAGAAGGAAATGTACAGAAGATGTAATGGTGCTTCAAGGAATTCAACAAGGTGCAAAACTATTACAACGCTATACAAATGCTATAACAACGTCATACTTGATAGCATATTTTAAAAATTGGACTTGGAGCATGTATTGGTGATATACAAGTCCCTGCAACAACATGTGCCGATGATATTGCTGTCCTGGCAAATAGTACTGCAGATGCACAATGAATATTAGACATAGTACAACACCATACAAGCAGATATCTATTCAAAATCAATCCAACTAAATCTGAAGCTGTTCTATACAATACAAAAGGCTCAAACATATCAACATTGCAATTTGAAGACAATGACAACAATATAACCAATGAAACCAAACATCTAGGTATCAAAAGAAACGAGCAAAACCGTGCAAATATCTCAGAAAGAATAAGAACCGGTAGGGCAACAATATACAGCCTTCTTGGAGCTGGGTTACATGTCAGAAGGGGTTCTCACCCATGGTCGTATACAAGCTATGGAGAACATATGCAGTACCAAGAAGCATCTACGGACTTGAGGTGATGAACTGACTTGCAAAAGAAAAGGATATACTAGAACTGGCATAGAGAAAATCCTCCGACAAATTCAAGGGCTTCCAAATAATACAGCAAATATGGCTGTTTATACCCTGGTAGGAGCAGAACCTATTGCCATCACATTAGACAAAAATGTACTTACCTTCTTCATGAATATTGTTCGAAATTCAGGAACCATAGAACGTGAAATTCTGCACCGACAAATAGTATTTTCAGACCAAAAAGGAAAACACTTTATCGACAGAGTAGAAAAAACTTTATTAAAATACAATTTGAAATCTAGTAGCTATTACATAGAAAATCCACTGAATAAAATCGAATGAAAAAGACTAGTAGGAATAAAGATCAACGAATACTGGAAAAATGAATGTCATAATAAAAAAATGGAAAAAAAAACATCACTTAAAATACATAGAGATACAGAACAATCCATTAAATGAAGCTCACAATATATGAAAAAGTGTAAAAAACAATAGTAAAGATGTAAAGGCAGGAGAAATAAAAGCAAGAATAAGTACTCAAACGTACATATTCCAAGCCAAAAGAGCTAAGTTCGATCCGAAAGTTAACCCGATGTGTACAATCTGTGAACAGGGAAATGAAGATCTAGAACATTTTATTCTTCACTGCAAAGAATTAAAGCAAATAAGATCTAAATACTGCTCAAAAATCGAACAGACAATGGATGAAATTGATACCTCAACATACAAGAAGATCATACAACAAGGGAATTTACTGCAGCTCATAACGGACTGTACTAGCAAAGACATAAACTGTTACTCAACTGTGTATGAAAACATTGAAACACTGGCTAGAAATATGTGTTATGAGATGCACTTGCTGCGCACAAAAAGGATAAAAAAAAACTTGATCACAAGTACAGTATAAGTAAATTCTTTAAAAATAAAATAATTCCTTACTAATAGTATATCATCTTTAAGTTACTATTTTATGACTTATAAGTATTTAAAAAATAATCTTCTCTTTTTAAAAATTGTAAGATATCAGTTATTATTTAAAGAATAATGACAAGATCTCCATACAGTAAATTGAACTGAGAAGAAAATTTATGTATATATTATAGCTTAATTTTTTTCCAAGCCCCAACCATTTTACATATAAGTCTTATAAAATAACATTTTCATTATAGATCCCGATGTATGTAAAGCACTCTCAACTAGTAATTATAAGTATGTTTTAATTTGAGGCCATTATAATTCTTACTTGTAAATATATGCAGTTGTTACTTAACGTTTTCTTACACCCCAGCACATATGAGTTATTATATATTTTTTAAAACTTTATTATGATTTATTATGATACATTTATTTATTATTTAGTGATTATTACTACCAAATTCAGTCATCTGTATATAATTAAATGTTTCCTTATGTTTTAAGGTGTACATAGTTGCTAAAACTATACCCTTTGGTAGTGCTCCACAATTAATGAAATATACAAGAAACTGAACTGAACTGCAGCCAGTAAAAAAAACCAAAGTTGGTATTCCAGGAAATTATACGCATAGCAATATTTTAACCCAATTTTACATCAATCTTCTTTAGTCTGCTGTTCTCGTCGACGTCGATTTCGGACTAAGGAGGGAAATGATACAACAAATGGAAGTGTTTAACGACCTTGACTGGCCATACAGCCCTCGCACGGTGGGCTATGGGAAATGACAACAAATGGAAGTTTTTAACGACCTTGACTGGCTATACAGCCCTTGCACGGTCGGCTGATTCTATGGGAAATGATTAAAGTGAAATTGAAGTTCTTGTTTTTATCTTCTTCTTCTTCTTCTTCTTCTTCTTCTTCTTCTTCTTCTTCTTCTTCTTCTTAAGTTCTTGTTTTTATCTTCTTCTTCTTCTTCTTCTTCTTCTTCTTCTAGCTTAAAAGGTACATTTTATACAGCCAAGTGTAATAAGCTGTCTTATTTCTATTTTTGTTATTTACTTGAACGTTTTCCCGTAATTTACATAAATGAGACAAACATTGATACAAATCTAGTTTTCAGATTTTAAAGGGGAGGTAATATTTTGTCACAATATGTCCCTTCAGTTTTTTAGAAAGCAAATATTTGTTTGATATAACTGTTCCTTCTACTGATCGTATCTAAGTAGAAACCTAAACCTGATACCAGTACTAATGATATATATGAACGCCATCAAAAAATTCATTTACAACAACCTACCAGTTTAAACAGAAAAAAAATGATCAACAAATGATTTAAATTCATAAAATATAGAAATTTATACAAATCATGATAAAATTTACACAAAAACTTTTTTACTGAATAAAATACGATTATTTTTATAGCAAAAATCGATACAAATGTAAAATTGTTAATCGTCTGGTTTTAGACTAGATTGTGGTGACGTCAACACCGACAACTTGTCAAGACACACGGACAGAAACAATAGGAAAACAACCAACGAGATAAACCAAGTATAGTAATTTCTACGCCATACCGTAAGCGTAATGCCAAGCAAGCAAATATCCCCATAACCAGTTGTAGTTATTTTTGTCTATGTAAAATAAAAACGCATACGTATTCAAAGGACGAATACGATATGATTTTCTCTCGATAAATTAAAATGATTGATTGTGACCGGCATCTGGCAGACGAACACACCATCATCGTTTGACATATAGTTTTATAGTTTAACACATTTTAAGTACATGATAATTTGCATAAAAACAAAAAATCAAGACCTTATATAAGTAATTATGTTATTCAGTCTTCACGCTTGGCCTACACTACATACACCACTTGTAAATTCATGTCCACAAGGGTTGGTTGTTACACATTGTCATCAGTTAAGCTCTGAAATTACAAAGCCTTTTCAACCCAGTTAGAGCTATCTGGGACCCTCTGTAAACAAAGCAATGTGTGTAAAAAAAGTTCAAAGACTCGTGCTTAAACTACAGCATGTACAGCAGAGATGTAGCATCCAAATATATATTGGTATGTTAGGAATTTCAAAAAAGTCCCGTAGCAAGTTATTAGGCATGGTGTCGTGGGAGAAATTTGGGATAATTGGTTTAAAATCCTGCATTCTGACCATCTCCTGACACTTTACTTAAATTTCATTCCTGAAAATTATATTGAAAATGGAAATGGGGAATGTGTCAAAGAGACAACAACCCGACCATAGAAAAAACAACAGCAGAAGGTCAACAACAGGTTTTCAATGTAGCGAGGAATTCCCCACCCGGAGGCCTCCTTCAGCTGGCCCCTAAATAAATATATACTAGGTCAGTGATAATGAACGCCATACTAATTTCCAAATTGTACACAAGAAACTAAAATTAAAATAATACAAGACTAACAAAGTCCAGAGGCTCCTGACTTGGGACAAACCCCATTTGTATGGCAGGACATCTCTGTTGACACATATAGTCTATTTTTAGGTACATGCAATTATGGCAGGAAGAGATATGGTTAATGGTGGAGGAGAAGTCGATACTTTTGAGAAAGATTTGAAAGAAATTTTAGAAGATGGGCCAAACTTAAATGACATGCATAACACAGTCCAGACAGGATCTCCACAGAAAATAATGACATCATCATATCCAGGCGGATCAGGTTCTTTTGATAACACTGGATCTTCTCAGCTACCTAGATCTCAAACTATGCCACCTGGTGTGTGTTTCTGCTTCTTGTTCACATATATTGCTCATCTACAATATAAGTGAAAATTACAGTATAAACTTAAGTTTTGTTTGTCATCAGTTGTTTTGAATGTCTTTTTTTAACATTTTTTTTTTCAAAAGTTTTGGAAACCTTGAGAGAGAGGAATATGAATAAAAATCTGTTATTGTAGAAAAAACAAAATTAAAATTGGAATAGCTACAGCTAAGGTACATATTATATGAGCTAAAGTTTGCTTGTTGACATTCTAAACATAGTTTTGCTGTTTTGGAATCTTGTGTATGAAGTTTTTTGATAATTCATGTAATTTCTGCGTTCTTTAAAGTATATATATTTTTTAGATTCTTTTACGACAAAGGGAAAGGGAAACATTTAAGTACTTAAAGCCTATTATAAATATTGTATTTCATGGGGGGAAAATGTCCTTAAATACATTTGATACACATTTATATCGAAATTAATTCATTTGCTGAAGATGGTTTACTCCTGTTTCTCTCCACAAATAAATAAGAAATAGGAAGGGAAGTTGGGAATCATGACATTCACTTCCAACCCTCCTACATGTACATTAATTTTAATTTGGAAGCAATGGAATTATAAGCCTTGAAGTTGTACCTTTGATAACTATTTAATGGAGTAGACCTACAATAAAACAAAAGGGTTGTTTCTGAGAACTGGGAATACAAGCTGATCATCTGGAGAGTTAAATCTTAGCTTTTATGAGATACTTTTGTTTTTATTTATTTGAATATATAAGCGATGACTTCATCATGTTCATGCAACAGTTTAATGGTACCTGCATGAAATACAAGAAAAGCATGTGTTTTTGGTGGTGGTATCCCAATAATTCATTGGCATGCAAAACCTGGGTAAAATCTTTTTTTGCATGAGGTATGCGGTTGATTATTTTTGGCATTTTAAATTATTTTTTTTTAAAGATAAGATAAAGCAATAAACCCATTAACCTGCACCTATAAAGATTAAAACATTGGTATTTCAATTGTTTTGGCTATATGTTCTACCTACTGCTATTAACACATACATTTTGAAACTGGAGATTAAAGATGATAGATCAATACATAGCTGCATAGACCTTTTTCAATATTTATAAGTTTGGAATTGGATCAAATATAATTATCCGATACTATCATACTAATAATCATTAACATTATCATATATATTAACCAGAAGTAAAAATTCATTCGTGTCATTATTTTTAAGTTCGAATGAGAGGATAATTTGATATTTTATTTTATTTCAGCAACAAGTCATGTGTCATTATCAAACAACCCTGTTTCCAGCAATGGAGACTTCTTACCTAAAACTGTACAGACAGCACAATCTAAAATAGAAACCATCAAATCATGGAGTGTCAACACCTTCAAATGTACTAAACAATACATTGCTGAGAGACTTGGTAAAGGTTCTAAAACCGTTGATCTGGAACTAGAAGCACAAATAGAAGTATTACGCGATATGCAAAGAAAATATTCTAATATATTAAGACTGGCCAAGAACTTAAATAGTCATTTCTGTAATGTTGTACAAACCCAGAGAGCATTAGGCGAAGCCTTCTCAGAGCAAGCTCAACGTTCTCCAGAACTTCAGGAGGAGTTTTCATATAACTGTGAGACACAAAGGGCTCTGGTAAAAAATGGGGAAGTATTATTAGGTAAGTTAGTCATACAAATGAGAGGTTTAGATAGCTTTAAAACCAGGTTTAATCCACCATTTTCATTTTGTCTGTACCTAGTCAGGAATATGACAGCTGTTTTCCATTTGTTTGATGTGTTTGAGCTTTTGATTTTGCCATTTGATTAGTGACCTTCCTTTTGAATTTTCCTAGGAGTTCAGTATTACATGTATTGTGATTTTATTTTTAAGTCAATTATTACCATTTTAATGTTGGATGAGCACTTAATGATAGAAAGAAGGTGTTTGTCGTATATGCAATTAAAGTTTTTGATTGAATTCTCTTTCATCTTCGAATGGTTACTATATTTCTAGCATGCTATTTGTAAAAATAGATCATTGTGGATTTTCAATTAAAAAAATGCAATTATTGATAAGAAAAACAATTTAAATGGATTAAGAAGTTAAGGAGAAATATTTTAATACCCTCTACTTTGATCAATACGATGTACATGTAACAAACATTATAAATACTGGTATGTTCTCCTTTGCATAGTTGTCACACATTAGTAATTTATTGTAGATATATATATATCTTTAAAACACTGGTCTGTTTTCTTTCAGGGGCTATGAATTTTTTCACATCAACTATTAACACTTTATGTAACAAGACCATGGAGGACACACTGTTAACAGTCAGACAGTATGAAGCTGCAAGGTAGGACATTTAAATATGGTTTTAATGGAATTAGTTCACATTTAACTGGATACAAATATGTAAAAAGATAAAATTAGAAAAGTGGCAGTACGTTAAGAAAAGGGTAAATTTATTCTAGACTTTTATATGTCTATTTGTTCAAGAATAAGATGCTTTAAGAATAAGATGTAAAGCAACTTACTTATTCACATCATTCCGTACATTCACATACATTCACATACATGGCTGGAAATTAGAGATGGCAACGAGTACTCGCTTGGAAGGCTGAGTACTTGAGTACAGTTTTAGTTCTCAAATACTTGTTAGCTTGTTATACATCTTGAGATAGTTCTCTTCACATTTCCACTCATTTTAATTCTGTTGAAATATTAATCTAATTACTCTGTTTTTGAAACTTAACTATAATTGTTTAATTAACAATTTAGAGATAGGCGAAAGTACGAGAGTGACATTCAAACCCAAAAGTCAAAATATACTGACAACCGTCAACGTCATGACAAAAAAAAAAAAAGAAAATCAGACAAACGATAGTGCAAAAAAACAAAACACAGGAAAAGTAAAACTGAGCAACATGAAAAAACACAAGTAATTTTAAGTCCAATATGGTTGATGAAAAATTAATTGACAAGTCTTATTATAAAAAATACCAACTCCTCATGCAGGAACAAATGATACAGATATTGTGTGCGTTTGTTGGACTTTATATGCAAATATTTTTGATTTGATTGGAATATGGTTCATGAACACATACACAAACAATAATTGCTTTTGTGATAGGTTATTTGTAGAAACTGCGGTCGGTAATTCATTGTTTAATTGACACAAACACACAGAGCAGCAAGCTATGAGTATGTTTGTCTTTCATTAATATGTTTATGAAAGTAATAACAAAAACACTGCTTCCCAACTTAAATCTTAGCTTTTCATCCGAGTAGATGTTTATGATTCATCCGAGTACTCGTGAGTACTCGCGAGTACTCGATTATCATGACCGAGAATTCGAATACTAAATTTCAGATCTTTTGACCTCCCTACTGGAAATAGAAAGGCTAACAATAAATTATCTCATAAAAATTTAAAGGAATATTTAGATAAATCTGTATATTGTTAATCAAACTGTTTAAGTAAATCATAACTGTAACATGTGTAACATTGAAATAAGCAAACCACCGTTTAAAATGACAAAATTTAACTTACTTAATTGCAGCCTTCCATGACTCGAAATTTTGATTTTCAGATTAGAATGCTTACTTACAACTTGATTATTATCAGTTGGCACCTATACAATTATCGTTTGTTTTATTTTACTTCAGGTTAGAGTATGATGCTTACAGAAATGAGATGGAAGCTCTACAGCTAGCACCTAGAGAATCAACATCGGCTACTAAAGTGGATGGCTCCAAAAGAAAGTTTGATGAACATAAAGTCAAGTTTGAAAAGCTTAGAGCAGATGTGTCTATAAAACTTAAGTTCCTAGATGAGAATAGGGTAACAGTCAAATTCTTAATCTTTTTTTAAAACCAAAGTTAACTAACATGATTAAATCTTAGAAGATATAATTTACACTTGCCAGAAAGGCTTTTAAATAGATATAAACTGACAGACAAGCACATGTATGCAATTGTATATGATGATTTCATCATAGATCTGTTTGATTTCATGTCATAGATTAAAATTATGAGAATTGTTGTTTTACATTTATACAAATGATTTTTTTTTGTGTGGGTTTTTCCTGGTGGCACCCTTGTTTCATGTATTAATGCTGAAATTCTTTACTTTGTAATTACTGAACACCCTTAATAGTACATGAGTAACAAATTAAAGGATGCCTGGATTCAAATGAGATGAGTTATTGACTTGCAAATAAAACATGGGTAACATTTTTGGTTGTTTTTTTAGGGACAAAATTGTATCAAACTGACTGCTAACATTCTTTTAATATTCCTCTTTTATATATGTTTAAAACCAATCAATAATTGTATATTTAATTTATTTAGTAAATTCTAGTTTTTGCCTTTTAGATGTATAAATCTTTTCTGTTATTTTTCTATTATTTTTTAATAACATCTTATTAATTCTTTTATTTCAGGTAAAAGTCATGCACAAACAGTTGTTATTATTTCACAACGCTGTATCAGCTTATTTTACTGGCAACGATTCAGCATTAGAGGCAACGTTAAAACAGTTCAATATAAAACTTAAACCAGCAAATACAGAAAAACCATCGTGGATAGAACAATAATTTTATTGTAGCTTTTTTCTGTTGAGATTTTCTTTTTCGTTTTTTCTTTTTTGAAGTATTTATTTTATTCATTTAATGTTTTATTTTATGTTATGTGATACTTACAAATCCCTTATGTCTTGTTAATTTTGTCCATTATATATATATATATATATATATATATATCCATTATATATATATATATATATATATATATCAATGTGAGGGATATACTTCTGCTGATTGGACGTTTACTTGTTAAGATTATGTAACTTACAATTATAAAGTTTAAACTGCATAAAAACTTGGTAATAATTAAACACTAATGGCAATTCAAATGGCTAATTACTTGATCAATGTACACACTTTGATCTAGAACCGTAAGAGGGAGTTTGTGATCATTTTGATTTAACCTAAAAATGGCAATTTTATAAAACTTTTTTGGCAAATTTTATGAGCCAAAGCTTAATTTGACCCATATCGGCACATCATCATCTTGGTATAAGACCTCTTATGTCTTTGTAAAACTTTGCTAATATCTTAATTTAAAAATCAGGTTTTTTTTGGCAATCTTTCAAATCCTGCTGGTTACATGCCGACTAATGAGGAGAACAGAATGATATTGATTATGGGATTAATTACACTTTTTGATTTCAAGGGTCTAAAAATTTGCATTTTGATACCTTCTTCTCTGTGAAAGATATTCTTTTGAATATGTTTTATATCGTGATATTGTGTTTAAAGATATTTTACTTTCTAAAAGTACATCATAGCAGGATTAAAATCTGTTATACCTGAGCAAGTTTTATTTTAAGCACATATGCTGAATTGAATATTTATTTACATAGTGAAACCATTTGTTGATAGTATAGTCTAAAGTGGTTATTAGTGGTTTGCATAATTTACACATCAAAAGAAATTAAGTAGTTTATTTATTTATTTATTAATTATTGCAATGTTCGTAATTTTGTTAAATGTTTATAAGGTGTGACTCACAATAACAGTCCGCGTCTTCAAGCATACCAGGGGTTAAACAGGTACTATGGGGATTATTGAAAATATAACCAGTTAAGTTCTTACTGTGACCACAATTACTGTTCTTAACTCATAGAAACAGACTAGGTAAACCTTATTTCAACAAAATATGATTTAGATAGTATCATATGCCATATAAGATTGTAAGTTTTTTTGGGGGAAAAGTTGAAACCAACAAATGCCATACAATTACATTAAAATTGGGTTCTTATACATGCACCAGTATGAAATAAATAATATTAGTTGAGGACATGGTAGTCATTTAGAAACTCACAATAATTGTTAATGATAGTTTCAATGTCATTTATTTTGTATATAGATATAGATATATATATATATATATATAATATATAATTGAGAATTTAGCTATTCACAAAAGCTGTTCGATGAGATAGGAAATAAACATTTAATTATTCTCAGGTTCTGTGAAAACCAAACAATTTCAGTAAAATCCACATTTTTTTACATGCATATGGTTAATTTATTAGTTGGAAAATTAAACGAAGACATAACATTATAACATTTTTAATTTAATGATTTTGATTTGGTTATATTTGAGAATAAGTATTGTATTTTTGTAGAACTAAACATGCATTCAAATTTATAATGCTTGTTACTAAATACCAAAATAAGTCAAATCTGTAAAAAAAAGAAAAATTCCGACCTGTGTGAAATATAAAGTTGTGAAAAAAGTTATTTCATGTTCTTATAAATTATTTATATTTTGGAGGTACTGTATTATAGATGTAATATATTAAAAATATATATATACTGAAAAATGGGGGATTTGATACTAGATAATTTCCCTTTATTTTATTCCTCTAAGGAACTACTATAAATTGTTGAAATATTTCTTGATTTTGGTATTTTTAAGGCATGAAATTTTTTACTTACCAAAAATATGGAGAAGGGTACTTGAAGATTTTTTGTTGTTGTAATGATGTTATATTTCAAATATTAAAGTTGAAGTTACCATTCTGTGATACTATATAGATGAAAATTCTTACTTCTAACAGTTTTTCTACAACAATATCACAAGGATGCAAAAAAATGGAAATCTTGGTAAAACAAGAATAGGTTAAAGAAAGTTCCTGTTTTCTCAATTTTATGAAATTTTCACGGATAGATAATTTCTTTTCTCAGCACAGTAGAGTGATATGAAAAATGATCGCTAGAAACTAAGGGAGCATATGTTGCTGTTATTAAAATTAACAATGTTGTCATCTATAGGTGAAATACTAGTAGCGATAAACAGATTATCATTGGTCATCTCAACTTAATTGCTTTTTTCACTTTTGCCGTACTGGTTCAAGCGAAAAAATCAATCTGATTGAGATGAACAACAATAATCTATAAATACACAATCATCAGCTGTTTTCAAGACAGTCGTACCCATAATCAATAAAGTGCAATACTGCAGTTAAACTTCCTAGATTACAGTGCTTGCTTAGCTGTAATTTTAAAGCCAAGTTATAATGCTAAGTATATAGATGCTTAAGAACTTATATTAAACTACTGACATCTGTATAAAATTCTTGTGTACATATATTTATCCTGTCAGTAGTTTAAATGCTTTTGTATTATAAATTCTATTATTGGGACCAAACTGAATTTTATGAGTTGTGAAATTTAGGAGAAATGGCTGATCACTCAAAACACATTGTATAATATTCATTTATTAGTAAATTAATAATATAATATACATTTGACTCTTTGATATATGATCAATAGATCCAACATTGTGAAATCCAAATGTATTTAAAATATGCTAGTCATTGGTGGAGGGACTTTTGTTTGAGCTAATACTAAATAAATATATGTTGTAACATTAAAAAATTTCAAAGATGCCATATTTTGAATATTTCATTTCAGTTCTTAACATAACATGAACAAATCAAATAATTTTTCATAACCAGTACATTTGTACCTTGTTAGTATATGCCCCCCTAATTCAATACTAATAATTCAACCAACAAATAAATTTCGGGTAAAATCAACACAAACTTTCGTTGGAAAAAATGGTTGATTATCTAGGGAATTACTGAAGTGTGACTGGAGCAGACACCCCCCTTTTAAGCCAGTCAAAGGGCTCCTCTTACTTGATCCACCACAATGTTAATAAATGCGGCTTCCTTAAAGTGATTAATACAAAATGGTACTGGATTTTTTTTCTGTGCATATGGAAATATGTCTGGGCTTAGTTTTGATGCACTAGAACAGTAACTTACATTCATTATAAATAATTAGTTTCATTACAATGTATTTTAATAGTTCAAGACAAAAAGTCTTTCAAATTCATATTTGATATGTTGCATTGTTCTCATAGATATCATAGAGAGTTTCACCATATTTTGCTGTCATGATTGTGAAAAAGAATTCCATCCATTTTTAAACTAAGTAGTTTTAGTCGATGATAATGTAATTTTCAACTGTCAAACAGGTTGTGATTGTAATTGTGATACTTTCTTTCTATAAGGAAAATGAAAACCTGTCACTAAACAATTCTTAGATCTTATGCAAGATATATTTGATGTATTAAAACGAAGGAATTGATGAACCTACTTAAATATATAATTTACTGGATAAAGCTATTTCTCTGTATTCCAGTAGTTGTAAACATTTATTGGCTTTATAGTAAACATGTTTTTTTTTTAATCACTTATATATAGTAGTCAGGCAATGAAGACAAAAGCTTATAGAAATACTCAAATATCCTAATGCTGAGAAATAATTCTTGATCTTGTTTTGATGGAACTTTGACACTACGTTTCATGACATTTAAATAAATTTATATAGGAATATGATATGCAGTGCAGTGTTCTCCCCAGAAAATTCATATAGCATCCTGTTTATCAAGGAAATTTGAAATACCATCTTATTTTTAAAAATTATAGCATCACATCAATAACACAATCTATAATAATATCAATTCTGATAGCATCACATTCAGAAATACAGCATCACATAACCATGATGCTAAAAGGCCCTCTAGGGAGAAGAACACTGCAGTGCAATACATATAGTTTACTTTTATTTCTGTCTAAATCAATAAATTCCTATGTACTATGGTTGTGTAAAGGAAACATCAATCAATCAATCCGTCTAGATAGTCATTCAACTGCCAAACAAATATAGTCTTAAAATACTTGAATATGCATTTATGCAGATTATGTAAATCATTTTCACTCTCACAATTTAAAATTTCAATATTTTGTTGAAATTTGGAAGTTGCCCGAAATTAGCAATATTTCTCAGTTGTAACTTATAAGAAGCATCATGTAATTATTTGTTGATTACAAATAAGCTGTGTCAGATACAAAATCAACCTTATGCAAGTGAACATGTACATGTACGTATAAACCTTTGATTCGGTTTAGAAACATTCAACATGATCAAATACGAAATAAAAGATGAATTTTGGTCTGTTTTATAGAGTTTTTATAACAACTCAATCTTCAAACAGAATTTTGAAAGATTTCATTTCAAGCCGAAATATATTGATATTCACTTACATAAGCTCGATTTCTATCCGACAGACCCCAAATATTAAGGTAAAGGTAATACATGTACATCCATGTCTATGGACTACAGGATCATGTGACACCCTGCAGCATGTTATAAAACATCTCATTTAATCATGATTGTACTCAAGTTTTATTTCATGTATGTTTGAACACTTTATCATGTGTAAATAAATGTTAGCAATTCATGTGTATCACAATGTGAAACGAGCTATTAATGGTATCTTAAATAAAAAAAATGAGGATAACTTTGTATTTATCTTTTTTTCATTTCACCAGCATGGTAGTCTTGTGTTAATCTGTTTTTGTCTAGATTCAGTACTCAATCAGGAACTTGTTTTATTGGTTTTACAGGGTGTTATACAATGATAGTACTTTCTATACACATCACAATCCTGTGGTTCTGAAGAAAGCCATTTGGTTTATCCCTGCACATTTAATACAAAACCTGTCACACAAGTTCTATACACATTACAATCCTATGGTTCTGAAGAAAGCCATCTGGTTAATCCCTGCACATTTAATACAAAACCTGTCACATACAAGTCCAATTCTAGTTTATGAATTGTCTTTTGTCGAGCCTGCAACTTCCGTCTCTGAAAGCTTAACTTAGGGATAGTGATCCAGCGGCAGTGGTGTTAACTAACTTCTGTCAAGATTTATATTTTAGAAGTTGTAAGATCTAGATGCTTCATACTTTGTATATAGATGCCATATATTATGAAGTTTTTGTCTGTCATATGTCCATTGTCCTTCAAACTCATTTTCATGGTTCAGTGACTACTTGTAAAAATGTGCAGATTTTTAGCTCACCTTCTTCCAGGTCCTAGTGAGTTGTCGTAAACTTTTTACATTTTGAACTTCCAAAGAATCACTGAATGGAATGAAATAAACAAGGCATGAATGATCATCCTGATGAGTTGCTGGCCAAGTGTTGTTACATTGTAGCTGATTCATCAGTAATAGTTATCCCATTAGGATGCAAAATCACCCCTATGGTCAGATCAGCATAAACACTGGATTTTTTCTATATAAATTTTGATAGTTAGTCTTTTCCGTATAATCAATTCTAAGTTTTATTGTGCATTAGGCATTCCCGCCAAAATGTTACAAAACAAAGGAAAGCATGCAAAGCAAGCTGGGGTGATCTGGTAGGGATGATCCAGCTCAGATCACCCATGGTAGAACAAAGGAACTGGGATGTAATCAAAGATGACCTCCAGCAGGGGTATTTTTTGTTTTTAAGCAAGACTTTGTTTAACATAGAACCCTATGGACAATACATACAAATGTCTTCTTTTAGAGAACCATTAAATGGAATGAAACCAAACAAGGCATGAAAGCTCCTTATAAATGCTGACCAATTGTTGTTACTTTGTTCAACATAAGACCCTATGGAAAATATGTACAAATGTCTTCTTTTAGAAAACCACTTAATGGAATGGAATAAAAATGGCATGCATATATGTTTCTTGTGAGGTGCTGACCAAGTGGGGTAACGTTGAAGCCAATCCACTATCCAGAGAGGCTGCAAGGGAGGGACTTTAGTTTAACATAGAACCCTAAGGGAAATATAACAAATATCTTCTTTTAGAAAACCAAATAATGAAACAAAACATGGAATGCATATACCTTACAGTGAGGTTCCGACCAAGTGTTGTTACTTTGAAGCTGTCCCATTATCCAAGATGGCAACCATAGAGGGACTTAGTATAATATAGGACCCTTTAGGAAATACATACCAAAGTCTTCTTACAGAGAACCACTGAATGATATGAAACCAAACATGGCATGACTACTTTTGAGGTACTGATAGAGGGGGACTGTCTAACATAAGGTCCTCAGGGAAATTTTACAAGTATCTTCTTTTAGAGAACCAAAGGAATGAAACCAAACATGGCATGAATGTTCCTTTTGAGGTGCTGTCCAAGTGTTGTTACATTGAAGCCAATCCATCATCCAAGATGGCTGTCAGAGGGGGACTTAGTTTTACATAGGACCCTAAGGGAAATACATACCAAAGTCTTCTTTTAGAAAACCACTAAAAGGAATGAAACAAAACATGTTATGAATTTTTCTTTTGAGGTGCTGACCAAATGTTGTAACTTTGTAGGCGATCCATTATCCAAGATTGCTGTTAGCGGGGGACTTTGTAAAACATAGGACCACCCTTTGGACAATACGGACAAATTAGCTTTAATTAGAGAACCACAGCATGGAATGAAACCAAACATGGCACAAATGTTCTTTATGAGGTGCTGACCAAGTGTTGTAACAATATAGTCAATCTTTCATCCAAGATGGCTGACAGAGAGGGATTTAGTTTAACATAGGACCCTAAGAGAAATTCATATAAATGTCTTAAATTAGAGAACTAAATGGAATGAAATAAAACATAGCACAAATGTTCCTTATGAGGTGCTGACCAAGTGTTGTAATTTTGTAGGCGATCCATCATCCAAGATGGCTGTCAGCAGGGGACTTTTTTTTAACAAAGGACCCTATAAACAATGTAAAAAAAGTAAAATCCCCAAAATACTGAACTGTGAGGAAAATTCAAAAAGAAAAGTCCCCAGTCATCTTCTGCAGTTTCAATTAAGTTATTGTTGAGATCCATGCTTGAACTTTGGCCTCAGTCATTATAAGGGTATCTGTTATGACTTCTATTTTTACATGATTTCCAAAACCAAAGTAGAATCAGTTGAACAACACAGGCTCTTATGAACCTCTAGTTTGTTTTGTTAATGTCTCTCTTATTGTGTATAATAGGATAACTATATCTAGTATGTGCGTATCTTGCAAGGTCCTTGCGCCTGTCAGACAGTTTTCATATGACCTTGACCTCATTCCATGAATCAGTGAACAAGGTTAAGTTTTAGTGGTCAAGTCCATATCTAAGATAGACCAAGATACCATAAGAACTAGGTCTACTTTATTTGGTGAATGGAAGAATTGTATGGTGTACATCTGACGTTGACCTCATTTTCACGGTTCAGTAGTTTTAAGTTAAGTTTTGTGTTTTGGTCTTTTTTTCTAATACATTTGTACTAGTCTATAAGCAATAGGTCAACTATTTGCTGTATGGAAATATATTTCATGATGTACATATTAGTCTAGCAGGTTTTATTTGACAGTGACACAATTTTCAAGGTTCTTCAGCAGTGTGAGGTTTTCATGTTTTGGTCTTTTTTTCTAATACTATAAGCAATAAATCAACTATATATAATGCATATATTGCTTAAATGTTAGGTGTACAGGTCTGTCTGGCATGGTTTATCTCACCTTGACCTCATTTTCCTAGATCGTGTTTAGTTAATGTGATACTTGTAATAAAGCTTTATGTTTAGGACTCTCAACATGAAAATGGTTAGTAAAGCAGATGAGACATTCATGCTTAATAAATTAAGATCTAAAATACTTTGTGAAATATACTTTCAGCAATTTATCAGAACAGAAAGTAAAATGCAGTGTTGTCATATTTTTGTAAGCAAAGTGTGGACTCATGATCTGTATTCTAATCAGTTGGAGCTACCATAGGTTTTCAAGGTTGATAAAATAAAACCGCAAGTACAAATCAACAGGATGACAAGATTATTGGAAACTTGTATTGTAACTTCAAATATAACTTACTGAATACTAAACATTTTAATTCAAGCAAAAATCTGATTCTTATGAAAAGGGAAGATTTTTTTAATATATCACATTAGTTTGGATGTTTTTGTAGCAATTAAAAAATCAAATGCTCTGTCTTGATATGACTGCAGAGGTCAAACCGTGAACAATTGGGGCAAGTACAGCTCTGAATTTGGATTGTGATTAAAAAGTTGACAAAGGTTTCTGATACAGAATGAATGTGGTCTAAGAACATAAAAATTTTAAACTAGACATTTACCTTTTATGGTCCAATATCCAAAATCTAAAAACATGGCCAGAATCAGCATATCAAAGAACCCCAAGAATTTGATTTTTGAAATCAAATAAAGTTCAATTTTGGACCCTTTAGACCTCAATCTGGACCAATTTGATAACAGGCCTAAATATCAAAAATCTAAATACATGGTTAGATTCAGCATATCAAAGAACCCCAAATAACAATTTATGTTGAAAACAAACAAAGTTAAATTTTGGACTCGATTTGCACTTACTTGAAAACTGGGCCCATAATCAAAAATCTAAGTTCATGTTCAGATTCAGCATATCATAGAACCCCAAAATTTCAATTATGTTAATATCAAACTAAATTTTTTTTGCACCCTTTGGACCATAATGTTAACCAATTTGAAAACAGGACCAAAAATTAAGAATCTAAATACAGTTAGATTCAGCATATCAAAGAACCTCAATAATTCAAATTTTGATGAAATCAAACAAAGTTTCATTTTGGACCCTTTTGACCCCTAATTCCTAAACTGTTGGGACCAAAACCCTCAAAATCAATCCCAACCTTCCTTCAGTGGTTATAAACCTTGTGTTAAAATTTGATTGATTTCTATTTATTATCCGTCTTCGGACGACGCTGACACCAATATACCACCAAAATGTTTTAAATTTTTGCAGTCGTATAATTACTACCCCTTCAAAGTAGAATTCAACCTTATTAGAATTGTAAGTATGCTTTATTTAACACTTTGAATACTTGTATCTTTTCAGCAGTAGGTTAAAATTCCAGACCAGTTGAACAGTTTGATGTGGAGAAACAAATTGCAATTTGGTCAAAACTTTGAATGAAGAGTAACATTTATAAATTAGTCACAGTTAAATAAATGGTCCTCTGCAGGCATCATTCAGAGGCAGATTTATGGAGGGGGGCCAAAACAAATTTGGTAGATTATATAGGGAATCACTGAAGCGTGACCGGAGCGGGCCCAGCTTATGAAAATTTGTAGATCCGCTACTGTCATAAAATTAAATATTTCGATAATTGTTTTGTAAAAGAGGTAAAGATAAAAAAAACATGCACATCTTAGTTATTCCATACACCAAGTATATATGAACTATTGCTTATACTATGGCAGATCTTTTAATGATGTTAAGTTCAATTGATCCCTGTCATACATACATGTAATCTTGTAATGAAAATACCCTTTATAATTTTCAAATCTCTCATTAGTTGGAAAATCCTGAACCATGAAAATGAGGTCAAGGACAATGAAAATTATTGCATAATAATGTCTTGACATAAGGTACATGTATATGTATTCAAGATTTGAAGTATCCAGGTTTTCTATCAAGTGAAATACAAAGCTTCATACAAATTGACAACAGTACTGCCAGATTACCGTCTCAAATGTTGTATATTCTGAGACTGTTGTTGCATGGAAGAAAACTACCAAGTAATTAGAATGCTTTTGTGTTTGTGAATGCAATGGGAGACTTTTCCACTGCCGCTTGTTTGCTTGCCTTTATTGTTGGAGAAAAGAAAGTAGATTGAGCAAGGCTTTCCTGTCAGTAGAGCCTCTACACTAATGAGACTTCTTGAGTGCCCCATGGCGACAGTACATGGTAACTAGGATCCAATCTCCTAAGCATACCTGTAGAGGATTTTGGAGTAGCACAGACCATATTGTGGATACACTTATTTTTCATGGGTGTCAATTTTTGTTGATTGAGGAAAGATTTATTTTTTTATATATTTGATTACATGGTTTTTCTAAAGTCTACACACAAGCCTATAGAACATATGTATTTCGTTGAACATTTGAAGTCATGATTCACCTTTACCAACTTGGTATCTCACCAATAAGAATGAATCCACAGTAGCTATTTTGTGAATAATTGAAAAAAAATTAAATCCTTCCTCCATGCAAGTTAAAGAGAAAATGAACAAATTTTCTTAAGATAAAAAAGGTTTATGTTACAACTTTTGGGAATTTTGGGTCCTCAATTCTCTTCAACTTTGTACTTGTGTGACTTTTTAACTATTTTGATCTGAGCATCACTGATGAGTCTTATGTAGACAAAACGCGGGTCTGACGTATTAAATTATAATCCTGGTACATTTGATAACTAATTACATTATAAAATGGGTCCTGCCTTTATATCCCAGCACAACTTATGGTGACTTTGGTGAATGAGGCAAAAATATGTATCAAATTTTGTAATGTCAAGGCTTTTGCTAAAAGTAATTTACTTTGAGGAAAATATCTGTTTTACATATTTGAAGATAAATTGTAACAGCTCTTATGCTGTTTCTTCCAAAAGAAAAGCAATATCTATGTATCACTTCTGTAAACTTTGGCCAGTCAATAATAACAACATTTTATACAAGTTTTTGATGAGCATGACTTTTATGAAATGGTCCAACAATTGGATGTTCTATGAGGTCTGTACAAAATCTTTACAGATGGAGTTAAAACATAATATATCTTCTTCACAATATCTCATAACATAATCAATCAAACAATAACTCAGTCTGTTAAAATAAATTAAATGAGTAACAATTCCATCACTTTTTACTCTTCTTAGATGAACTTGATCTGAAATTAGTTAAGGAGAGATATAAACACCAATCAGAAATAATCAATTATTAAGTGTTTCCTATAAAATCTACATCTCATACGGGCATAACAGCTTTTTAAAGTGTTGTCTCTATTTTGTTTACCTTTGTGTTTCTATTTACTTTATCGAGAAACTGTATACTATATATGGTATGTGTAATGAAAGAAAAAAACATAATTTTTCATTGACGATGTCATAGCCTTATTTATGTCACTGATGAGGTTTTTTTTATAAACAAGATGCACTTCTAGGTGTCACAATTTTGGTCCTGGCCACAATGACGAATTTATTATTATTCACTACCCCTTTTATGGTTTGTGCCTTTGATAAGATTAATTCCTATGTGTGTTTGACTGAATTTTTGTTGTATGTCTGTGATGTATGTTTACCCTGTGTTGACTGCTGGATCCCAATTATTGTCACATTGATCTATTACGTCTGTTTGGGTTGCTTAACGAATTTGGTAAAAATGTTTGACAAATAGTTAATCATATTCAAAAATGTAATGTGCAGTCATCCAGGAAGTAGGTATTTATAAGATACTGTGTGAAAGTGTGAAAGATTTCAGCACTGCAACAAGTGTGTTACGATATTTCCTCACTTGAGACAGTTAAATTTTAATAATTAAAGCACGAGGCTTGCTGAGCTTTTTAAATTATTTAAATTTAACTGTTGAGAGTGGAGAAATATTGTAATACACAAGTTATAGTGGTAGAATCTGTTTCTCTAATGATTTTGATCTTTCCTTTTTCAAAGATTTTTTGAAAGTTGTGTTCTTTTTGGACTTCATCAGGCATGGTCTCCTTATTTCATGACTTCACAATTGTAAATTTCAGAAGAAATCAAGAAAATTTGACGTCATAATTAACTAGAGACTAATCTTTTGTCGAGAACAAAATTTCACTAGTGAGTAGAAATATTTTTCTCACATATCGATCAAGAAATGTGAAAATAGTTAAAACTTAGAGAAACATGTTACAACTCACCACTGTGGAATATTACAAATATTAATTCATTAATGATTGTTTGATTGTGCATATGTTAAACTAGTCAAGTTCTACAGTTTACAATGCTACCAAAATTTATAATCAATGCTGCAAATTTCTGCTAGATGGAAACCATTGCTCCTACCTTTCAAAGGAATTTTAGTAGCAAATTGTTCACAGTAAAGACTGAATGAAAGTAATCTTGAAAATAAATTAACAAAACATAAAATTTGAATCTTCACTTTCTGGTGTAAAAAGGTTCTACTAAGAAATTTTTCCTCATATTTCTAGAAGGCATATTTCTTTAATTCATAGGCTGTATTAAAAAAGATACGATTTATCCCGACTTCTGTCTTTATCACTCTTCTTTGATTTTTCTTTTGTCTTGACTCTAGTGGGAGATTCTTCAACACTCTCTCTATCCTACAAAGATATCTCACATTATAATATATCTTATAACAACCTACAAATACCATGAAGCTATATTGTGTCTTTCTATGATGTGATGTTACACTGTTTCAGGTAAGGGTGAAGGTTGGTACCTATTCAAACATTTAATCCTTCTGCATTTGTTTGCACCTGTCTTTGAGTCAGAAACCTGATGTTCAGTGATTTTGTTTGTTGATATGTTTCACAAATGTTTCTTGTTTTTTTTTATATATACCGGTAAATTATACCATTTTTTCCCCTATTTGAATAGTTTTACACTTGTAATTTTTGGGCCCTTTATAGCTTGCTGTGGTCGGTGTGAGCCAATGCTCTGTGTTGAAGACTGTACTTTGACCTATAATGGATTACTTTAACAACAACAAACAATACCGTTCATGTGAAACACTTTGATTTTGAAAATTTTGTCTTTGATCAGTGACACAGGCCAAATTGTAACCTAATGATGTTCCAAATAATATTGAAAAGATCCACACAATAAAATTGGAATCTCTAAAGAGCCTACAGGTGTCGCTCATTTATGTGCATTGTGAATAATTTAGAAAAGCATGATTTAATTAAACTACAAAAATGAATATAGGTCAATAACAAATTCAACAGAACAAATCAGAAATTTTATTGGTTGAAGAAATTATTATATCTGGCTATATCTGATAATTTTTGCTTTTTAAAATGAATAATATTTGAACCTTTTTCACTTTAACAACTTTGCTCTCCTGGGTCGACCTTGATTTCGACCTTGGAGGTGAATCATCTGTAGCTTCATGTGGTTCCTGTAAATATAATTACTCCTCAGTTAACTTCAAAACATGGACCAATAGTATCATTTTTTCTCATAATCAAAATTGAACTGATCATATACAAATTAGCTTAAACACAAGTACCGGTATGTTATTATAAACAAGGAACCAAATATTCTGTGTTTGTTACTGTCACTTTGTGATTCTTTTATAGAATAATTGCTAAAAGTAAATTGTTTGTTATTTTCCATATCCATAGAATCTCTTAAAGGCTTATAAGTCAAGGTCAAACAATGCTCCTTGTGGTTCTCTTTCTTATGTGTTTTTTTGTGGACTGGGTATCTATCTGATTTCAAGGTAAGCTAGCCATACCTCCTTAGAATAGACTACTATGGAGTTATGTTCTTCACCGGAAAAATATTGTCAATTATGTGTGCCTTTATGACATCAATGACCAGAAAGAGGAGATTGCCTGTACCCCTCCAATATTAACGTTCATCAAGCGTCTTAGTGATTGTCATTGTGCAGGTTAAACTAGACAGAATGTTTGTTTTGTAGGTTCCTAATCATAATTCCTTGATGACAGCAGTACTAATTGTCAATTATAAGAATTAACTATGCTGAATAATTTGTGCAGTATAGCATCATATTTTTTTAACCACTTCCTCAACATCGGAACGGAAGTGATGATGCCCCTAAACGTATAGAAGATGTTCAATAAAACCAAATTTTTTGTCAGAAATGTATTGAACTCGAATGTTGTATATTCTGTTTTTTTTTATGACCTATCCTCTTCATTTCTAGTGGCAATAAAGTTATGACATACTTGTCACAACTTTCACACCATTAACTTGAAATATGTATATCTAAAAATGTTAATATTAAATTTGTTTCTTCCTACTGGTAAACATCATTTAAACTATCAACCTGACCAAAAAATACAACAATCCAGAAAGACTGTTAAGGTCAACAATAACCCAAAGTGTCTATACAATATGTCTAGTTTTAAGTCTACTAGAATGTTTTAAAGTTGTAAATTAATTCAACAGAAACCATGACAGACCTATTATCATCACCAAATCCTTAAAAGACATAAAAACACTGAAAAGATTAGTTTAGCTCCCAGCACCTTGCATGCAACATTCTAAATATTGCCTGTTAAAATACAAATTAAATGCAGTGAACTAGCTATTTGTCAACCATGCAAAAAGCTATTCGTTATGAATGTGTGTGGGTAAAATGTTGCCTTCCCGTTCACCAAGTATAAATACAATCAACTCTTTCTTTTGTTTAATATAAAAGAAAGTATACAATACAGGACAAAAAATATGCATTTAGTATGGTTATTTTTCATATATCATATAAAAAACCACAATGATTTTAATTTAAGAAGAAAAAGAAGATCTTTTTCATATCCAGCCATTGTTTTAATTATTATAAATTATAATAAATTGTGATACATGTACAATGTATATGTTATCACAAGAGTTGATAGTAGAAATATCCTTTTAGGACAGTCATTGTGTTATGATGAGATAAATGAAAAAAATGTTTATTCTATCTAAAACAGAAGTGAGTGCTTGCTTTTCCTTTTAAAAAAGGAAAGCTTTAGTGCAATAAAAGGATAATTTGGATATTCGGGAATGTATACAGTGCAAAGCACCTGCAAAGGACATTCTAATACCTACAGAGCTGACAACTAGCAAAATAAAGAATTGACATCAAACCATTTGGAAATGGGCGTTTGCTGTCTCCTTGCTAAGTGAACTGAATTGTGAAGAGATATCAAATTGTGGTCCTCTCCGAGTCAGAATAATGTATGACAAAAATGGTGACATGTCATCCTATGGTCTGTTACCTTCTAAAGTAGTGTTGGTCTAATACAAAGCTGGGTTTATTATTAAATCACATCAACATGTTCACGTCAAGATATGCCTGTAATGTTTGCCACTGAACATTAAACACCAATTCACTGTCATAATGGAATTGAATGTTCTGTTTCCATCTCTGAATAAACATTGAACTATGACCAAACTAACCTTTTTTATTTTAACAACTTGACATTCAGACTTGAACTTTCTTGTAGGGGATTCAGCATCTGAGTCGACTGGTTCCTATAAGAAACAATAAGGATATTCCCTTCCATTTTATAACATAAACAAGTCTGTTTCCATAGCCTTTGTTGGTCTTCTATAAAGAATAGGTAGGCTGTACAGTGACCTATAGTTGTTATTCTATGGTGGAGAGTTAGTTGTCTTATTGGCAATCATATCATATCTTTTTTACATTCTATTATCTTTCACATTTTTTCTTCTTATTCCCTTCCCTTATTGCTTTGCAACTATTTGTGTAAAGGGTCTTCATTACTTGCATATAAACTGAGGAAAATGGCATTAAAGTGAAGTGTATTATAATTTATATGGGAATGTATTGACTGGTATGACAAAAGCTGTTACTATGGATTCATTATTATTCATTGGATACCAGTTTTCATGGATTTCGTGGGTAAAGGTGAACCTTAAAATTAACTGTTCAATGAATGACAAATTTCCTGTAACGTGACGGTGCCCAAATTGCACCTATTTTGATAGTTTTTCAACTATGTATTTTTATATTATCAAGACAAAAATTTTCATTTTGTGTTTATTTTGTAGCCGTATCCTTCTTTATTATATAGGTACACTAATTTGATTTTAAATCCATAAGGAATCATAGAAAAATTGGTTTGATCTAACCTCCAAACCATCAATGATTCTGTAATGAGGAGTACCCAAATTGCATCCATGCTTAAATTTGCATCGTCAAAAGTCGAATAACAGAGCTTTTGTTTAATTTTTTCAAATATTTTGAACAATTGGATATTTTTCCATGCTTACTTTTCATTTTTTTTAGATATGGATACTTGAAACATATTGTATTTGCTAATTTTAAAAAGATGACGTTTTGATGACGTCATGCGACGTTTCGGTACATATTGCTTTTTCAGTAAACACTTCATCTGTTGATAAATACTGTGAATGTTTTGTGTATTTCTAAATATTTTTTACCTATGTTGAAAGACGTGCATAGTATCAATTCATATACATGCTAATTGTTTAGTCTCTAGAAATCTTGTAAGATTTCCGCTGCTGTTTTTGCTAAATAGGTGCAATTAGGGTACCGTTACGTTAGGCATGTATGCAATCTTTGGTAAAAACCAAAATAAACGAATATGTAAGTTTTCCTTAATCCACGAAAAATTGGTACCAACGAAAAAAAATGTTTCCACTTATTCATAGAGTAAACTACAACTATGAAAATTACTGATTTTTTTTCTATAGTAAAACAGCTCAGTGTAACATCATTAATTTTCAAAGGAAAAGTGTATTCTGGGTCTGATGAAAATTAAACAAAAATCTGGGGATATCTTATCACTTATTCTGCTTGTAAAATTCATATTAACAGTGGTTTCTTTTGCTGTTATCAAGTTTAATTCAGAATGTTTTTATTTTGGAGCCCTCAAAATTGTTTTTGATGATATGATGTGATGCGTGCTATATCAACTAATTCTAAAGCATGCAACTATATTACCAACCCATGACCATGTGACATATCCCAAACCCATGATCATGTGACATATCCTAAACCCATGATCATGTGACAAATCCTACAACCCATGATCATATGACATATCCTACCTTTTTAACCAGATGAACTTCAGATTTAGAGGAGTCACTTTCTCGTCTCTTTAGATGTTTTTCGGTGTCACCATTTATTTTACTGTGACTAGAACGACCTGTAATGAAATAAATTATGAATTGTTACATATTATTATTATTAGTAAGATCAGTAGCCTAGGAACTTGTTTTATTTTGTCAAATATTAATGATCCGAGACATATATAGTGCAGAATTGTACTCTGTCATGTAGTTGGAGACCTATGTGATTTTGGATATATTAATATGGTCACCACAGCTTCCCATCTGCCTTAAGTGTTAGTCATACCAACTAAATCTATCAATCTGGATTATACTTATTCCTCAGATTTAGTGGTTAAGAAATCAAGAGAGCAAACTGAAATATAAATTGGAGAAAGTTCTAACAATATTGTGTCCAGATGACAACATTCCCAAATTGTTCTATAAAATTACCACATTTAGTGATCCCCCAATTCTTGGTCAAATCTCTATTTTGACTCAAAATGGAGCTTACATCAATAGATATAAACAATTCATTAAAGTTTCATGAGAATTGCTGAAAGCATTTTTGAGTTATTGTCTGAAACTGAAAAATCCCCCCTTTTTTCATGAATGGAAACGTTAAATCTAAAATATATAAAAAATGAAAGTGAGCTCACGTCAATAGATATAAACAATTCCCCAAGGCTTAATGTAAATGCGTTAAAGCGTTTTTGAATTAATGTCCCACATCTAGGTGACAGACGGACGGACATACAAACAACGGTATACCATAATAAGTCCCATAAAAGGGTGTATAAAAATCTACAAGATATGACTTTTGTACTTGGGAACAACTTACTTGACGATGGTTCAAGACTTCTTCTTTTCTTTACCTCCTCATGATTAGCATCATCTTCCCAATCCTGCTGAAAACAATAAAATCTCAGTTATAGAAAGGCTTTGTTTATAATGCCCCTACTGAAAAATCAGAAATTATTTAATACATTTATCCATGAAATGTTAATCTAACATACAAATATGAAGGAATAATTCATGAGAGTTTAGAAATTACTGTAGACAAATTCTAATATAAAGCAATCAGTTACTTATCCCATCTACCAATCAAAACTCTGAATGTTCAGTATGCCCTAAGGTTTCATTTAGCTTTGAAAATGTCACTTCCAATAAAACTAAATTAAATGGGAAATGGACACTGATGATGCTCTGCTTGCATACAGTGATATTCTTGTCTTTTTTCAAAACTATCTCTACCGTTTTTTATTGGGAAAAATGCATATTTTTTATTGAAATTGGGAAATTTGTATATTTCATTCTAAACACATCTCTGATTTTTTGCTGACCTTTGCTGTCTTTTTTGCACTGTTTTTTCATGTATATTTTGGTTGTAAGACATTTTCAACCTGAAAGGTACTTTTCAGAGAGGGGAAAGAAACAGAAGCAATGATGGTACTTAATGCATTGAAAACTACATGTGTTACAAACACCATGATGATTCTGATCAGAAAACTGGATCTTA
Organism: Mytilus galloprovincialis; assembly: GCF_965363235.1. Lineage (NCBI taxonomy): Eukaryota > Metazoa > Mollusca > Bivalvia > Mytilida > Mytilidae > Mytilus > Mytilus galloprovincialis. Next base: position 70,609,165 of record NC_134845.1, on the reverse strand, counting down.
AAAGTGCTTTCTAATATCAAAATAATAACATGAATACGATATTTACAAACATTACTACCAATGCCATCACTGTTTGGGTAAAGTGTAAAACATTTTTTGGGAGGAATTTATAGCCATTTTTTTTAGTAATTGGGAATTTTCTCTAGGGGAAAAAGCCGAATTTCGGCTGTAATTTGAGGCAAACAATATCACTGGCATATAATGTTATAAAGGGATATAACTCAAGATCTGTTAAAGTGACGCTAACCAAATTTGTACTTGATCTGAGATTTGTGGTAATAAGCATTGTGTATACGTTTCATAACACTTAGTTAAGGTAAACTTAAGTTAGAAAGCGGAAACGTAAATTTAGCAATTTTTTCATTTGTAAGGGAGCATAGCTCTAGAACAGTAAATATGCTGCCGCCAAAATTTCAACTTGATCTGTGTTTTGTAGTAATAAGCATAAGTTTTATAACATTTGGTTGCGGCAAACTGAAGTTAGAGAACAGGAGCAAAAAATTCAACAATATTTCCATTAGTAGAGTGGCATAACTCTAGAACGGAAAAAATGACGCCCCCCAAAATTCAAACTGGATCTGTGTTTTGTGGTAATAAGTATTGTGTATAGGTTTCATAACATTGTGTTACGGCAAACTGAAGTAAGAGAACAGAAACAAAATTTCAGCAAAATTTCCATTTGTAAAAGGGCATAACTCTAGATCGTTAAAAAATGATGCCAACAAATTTCCAACTGTCTCTGTGTTTTAAGGTATTTAGCATTATGTATAAGTTTCATAATGTTTGGTTAAGGCAAACTAAAGTAAGAGAAAAGAAAAGAAAAATTTTGAAAATTTTCCATTTGTAAAGGGGCATTTCTCTAGAATGGATAAAGTAAAACCACCAAAATTCAAACTTGATTTGTGTTTTGTGGTAATTAGCATTTTGTATAAGTTTCATATCAATTGGTTGAGGCAAACTAGTTAGAGAATGGAAACCAATTTTGAGATGAACAGACGTACGTACAAACAGACAAGGGTAAAACTTAATGCCCCCTCTGCTAAAAGTGGGTGGGGGGAGGGGGGGGCTATAAAAACTAAAAAACTGAAATTACTAACTCTTTTCCTCTCTTTTCTTTCTTTATCACGTTCTCTGTGTCTGTCCACTTCTGGAACTGGTGACGGAGTCTAAAATTGTAAACATATCTATTAATAATTTCATATGAGAAGCTGTTTTGATTAAAAATATAAATTCGAGTCTCATGTTACACACCCGGGATCTATGTGAATATTCAACGATGGCTTCTCTTTCAACATTAAAATCTAGAATATAATTCATAATTTAGATCTAATTTTTTTTCATCTTTTTCTCTGTTGATCTTTTTTTGTTTTCAGGTTACCTCTATCTACTTTATTTGTTTGCCCAAAATGCAAAAATGGGTAAAAATCATTATTCAAGGGAAGGAACTTTTAAAAGAAGTGGACTTACAATTTCATTCTTGTTGACCTATTTGTAGAACTTTTTTTTTACAGAGTTTTTTTTACAAGTTGTTACATAAGTCTCATTATGTGCAGTGAGTGAGTTTATTATATGTTTTTTAGTTAAAGTGTTATAATTGGTCTAGGAAGTTGTTCATACATTATGACACACCCTCTGGTGTTAATTAATTAATATAACTGTCAAGTATAGTCATAAAATCATAACTTTTCTCAAGATATGGATTAAACATTATCTTTACCATATGAAATTGGATTGTCAACTGAAACCAAAGTTTTTGACCTTGAACTTTGACCTAGTACAAACATTATGACACACTCTCCGGTTTTGGTTAATATACATGTCATGTATAAAGTATGAAATTATAATAGTTCTCTAAATATAGAGTGACACAATTTGTTACGGACGGACAGACTGATCATTACAGGGTGACCTTAATTAAAAGGAGATGTGGAGTATACATCTATGATGCAGCAAATTAACATAACATTTTAATAATAGACCTATACGGCTATACCTATACTATACATCAAGATCTTAATAGTCCTTTATAGTTTGCAAAAGATTTAACTCATTTGTTCTTTTCTTATTTCATTATGTGTGATCAATGAATATATCTCATTATTTTTTGATGCCATCAATGTGCTCATAATTGGGAAAACAGATTTTCAGATGATCTGTTGTTCATGAATCCTAAAACAATTGTAATAAGCATTGTGTATCAGTTTCATAACATTTGATTAAAAAAATAAAGACAGCAACCCACAAAATGTACATGATTGAATTTCATGAAATTGATAACAAATTGACCAGAATTGAAATATGCACCTCAATGTACCTAAATAAAGTCAACGTGGCAGATTTCTAACAATAATTGATTATAACCAACAATATAATGTTCTAGTAACTGAAATTATTCGTAAGGGTTCCGCAGAACCCAGTGTCTCGCCTACTTTTGCTGTTAATCACAGGCTCAACAAAAATGAGGAAAAAAACCAATAAAAATATTCATCTAGATACTAGCTTTTGATCATAAACAAGCTTCTGTCCAAGTTTGGTACAAATCCAAAATAGTATAAGAAAGTTATTAAAATTTTAAAAACTTAAACCACAGAGTGAAAGTGTTGTTTCCTGGCAGAAAATCTAAGTCCATTTAAAAGTAAAATATGGAAAAAATGGATTCATTTTTTTACAAAATTTACTTCTGGGTACTATCTTATGATGATAAACAAGCTTCTGTTCAAGTTTGGTATAAACCCAGGATAGTTTAATAAAGTTATTAAATTTTAAAAACCTTATCCACAGAATGAATGTAATGTTTACCAGTAGAAAAACTAAGTCCATTTATAAGTAAAATACGGAAAAAATGGAATTTTATTTTTACAAAATTTAGTTCTGGATACTATCTTATGATCATAAACAAGCTTCTGTCCAAGTTTGGTAGAAATCAAGTATAGTTTATGAAAGTTATTAAAATTTCAAAAACTTTAACCATAGAGTGATATTTGTGGACGCTGCCGCTGGAATGTAAGATCGCTTAGTCTCGCTTTTTCGACTAAAGTCGAAGGCTTGACAATAAAACACAGTTTTAAACAATGGAACATTGATTATAACAACAAGTTACCTACATAGTTGAAAACCCTTAACCCTCAGACAAAATCACTTCTTTACAATATGATAATAAATTGCTGGAAACTCTGTATGACTCTTTGTTCATATTTTCGCAAAATGAAAGGAATGGACATCCCAAGTGACAAAGGCCTAACATAAGTTTATCTCAAACTCATTAGACTGTCAAAGTTTATTAAAAAACACCAAAATACAAAACCTTAACTTTAACCACTGAACCATTAAAATGAGGTCAAGGTCAGATGACACCTGCCAGTTGGACATGAACACCATGCAATCATTCCATACCCCGAATATAAAAGACCTATTGCTTATCGTATCTGAAATACGATCTTGACCACGAAAACTTAACCTTGTTCATTGATCCATGAATTGTCAGCCTCAGCTCGAGGTCAGATGAAAACTGTTAAACATGCATGAGAACCGTGCAAGGTATGCATATACTAAACTGGAAAATCACTATTTTTAATGAATAACAAACCATAACTCAGAAACTAATATCTTAAATTGATAAAAATCGAAAGTGAGCTCACGTCAATAGATATAAAGATTTTACCATAGCTTCATGCATACTTTTTTAGTTATTGTAGGACATGTTGACAGACTTAATCATTTACCTTTAATCTTGATCACTGATCTATGAAATAAGGTTGAGGTCAAATGAACTTTGCCAGACAGACATTGCATGTAACCCATATACCAAATATAGTTATCCTATTACTCATAATAAGTGAGAAATTCACATGACAAAATTTTTAATTTTTTTTCAAGCAGTAGTTGAATCAAACAAATTGGACCCCTGTTTGACCCCTTTAAAATATTGGACTTTTCATCAGGGTAAAAGTAACAAGACATATTACACTTAAAGTAACTCTGCATTCACTGTTGGTATTTTAGATTCATTCATTCTTAATAAACAGCTGCGTCACAAGAGCATGATAAGCCTGTCATGTTTTCTAAGAATAAAGTCTATAACTTCTCAATATCATATCAGAAATTTATGAAAAATATAGGGAGATTATATTAATAAATATAAACCAGGCACCACATTTTAATAAAAATCAAAAGGGAGCTTACATCAATAGATATAAACAATTCACTTAAGTTTCTTGAGAACTGCTGATAGCATTTTGAGTTATTGTACGAAAACTGGAAATAGATATTAACAATTGACCAAATTTTCTTGCAAATTGAAGATAGAATTTTTTGAGTTATTGTCTCAAAACTGGGGAAAAAAAACTTTTTTTAATGATTAAACTCAGGAAATGTAAAATCTAAAATTTATAAACAACGAAAGGGAGCTCACATCAATAGATATATACAATTCAATAATGTTTTATGCAAATTGGGTAAAGCGTATATGAGTTAATGTTCAACAGATGGACAGACAGAGGTATACCATAATACGTCTCGTAAACAGGCGTATACAAATGTATGAATTTCGAACCTAGTAAGCAATAAACGATGTACGAGACAACCCACCTTGAATTGCAGTGAGGTGTGAGCATTGTTTCTGTGCCGAAGGCCTTACTTTCTGACAGAAAAATCAGTAATAAAAGAGATCAACAGTTGCATTAGGGTTTGTTTATATGAGCTTTTAGTATTCTGTTTCATGAATTAACAAGATTGCACGAGTGCAAGTATGGGTCAAGTATGGACACCTGTTCTAAGTCAGGAACTTGATGTTCAGTGGTTGTCGTTTGTTGATGTGGTTCATAAGTGATTATTGTTTTTTTAATAATCTAGTCATTTTTGGGGCCTTTTATAGCTTGCTGTTTATGTGAGCCAAGGCTCCTTTTTTGAAGAATGTACTTTGACCTATAATGGTTTACTTTTACAAAATGAGACTTGGATGGAGAGGTGTCTCATTGGCACTAATACCAAATCTTCCTATATCTATAAACATATTCTAATGTAATTTAATCTCTTACAAAGAAGAAAGTATGTATCTAACAGATTGAAGTAATGGCATTGTCAAGCTGCTTAAGAAAGATGGCTTGTCAAGTTTTGGATTTTTTGTCAGATTTTCGCAATCCTCTGGTTTTATCCATTTGAATGCCTTGAAAAAATTTGCCCAGTGACCCCCATTTTTCTTCTTGTAAATCTTTTACATGTATAATGATAAGCCATCTGTAAAAGTAAAATTTTAATTATTTTTTAATAGTCTTTGAGAACTTAAACTTGTCAATGATAAAGCTATGAAATATAGCTTCTTTTGTATTTTGAGGTATTGAACCTGTAGGAAAAATTTATTATTAGAATATCTATTTGACTTTGTGCTACAAAATCACTATGTTGTTGATGTTAACTGTTAAGTCCAGCTTTTAAAAGAATAACGCTAATTTTGTTTTCCTGATTTCAAATTTATTGATTGGTGTTTTATGCCACTAATGGTTATATCTTGGCGTTCAGTTTTTATTGGTGGAGGAAGCAAGAATGACTTGAGAAATTCGACCTTGTGTCTAGCACACCTGCCACTTTTAGGGTTCAAACTCAAAACCTAAGCGTTGACAGGCTAGTAGATACAGTAGTTCAATTCCTTAAACCACTTAAGTTCTATTTAATATCAATCTTCAGACACTATTCCAAGACCCTAGAATTCTCTATTCAATACAGAAAATCCCACTGATTGCACAAGTGACCTCTACTAGTTAGTGTTTAATTACTATATTCATACATTGTTCCAATTCAAGTAAGTGGGAGATTGCTTATAATGATAATTTCATAGAAAAAACAGTGGGTCTCCATCCTTAAACAATATGAACACATTAGCATTTAGTCAAAATCTGAGTTTTGTTTTAGTTTATGGATATTGAGCTATTTTTTTGGTTAAGTAGTTGAATATATTGCTTTTTTGTCTAAATGTTTTTTTATCATGTCTACAAATATTTCCTTATTTTTTGGTATGAAAATGCACAATGTTTAATTATAAGTGCCATATTAAGAAACAAGTGGGCCCAAATTAGACAAAGTACATCCTCGGATTGATTTGATGAAGTGGGCCCAATTAAGACACTAGTACGTCCTTGGACTGTTTCATGAAGTGGGCCCAAATAAGACAGAAGTACATCTTGGAATGATTTCATGAAGTGGGCCCAAATAAGACAGAATTACATCTTTGGACTGATTCATGAATTGGGCCCATTTAAGACAGAATAACAAACTTGGACTGATTTCATGAAGTAGGCCCAATTAAGACAGAAGAACACCCTTGGACTGATTTCATAAAGTAGGTCCAGTTAAGATAGAAGTACATGCTTGAACTGATTTCATGAAGTGAGCCCAATTAAGACAGAAGAACACCCTTGGACTGATTTCATAAAGTAGGTCCAGTTAAGATAGAAGTACATGCTTGGACTGATTTCATGAAGTGGTCCCAATTAAGAATTACATGCTTGGACTGAATAATAAAGTGGGCCCGATTTAGACAAAGTAACATGCTTGGACGGATTTCATGAAGTAGGCCAAAAATAAGACAGAATTACATCCTTGGACTGATTTCAGAAAGTGGGCCCAATAAAGACAGGACTGATTTCATGAAGTGGGCCCAATTAAGACAGGATTGATATCATAAGTGGGCCCAATTAAGACAAAATACTATGTTTTGACTGATTTCATGAAGTGGACCTAAATAAGACAGAATTACATCATTGGACTGATTTGATACAGTGGGCCCAAATAAGACAGAATTACACCATTGGACTGATTTGATACAGTGGGTCCAAATAAGACAGAATTACATCATTGGACTGATTTGATACAGTGGGCCCAAATAAGACAGAATTACATCATTGGACTGATTTGATACAGTGGGCCCAAATAAGACAGAATTACATCATCGGACTGATTTCATGAAGTGGGCCGAAATAAGATATAGTGATACATAGGCTTAAGCATGATCAATTTGAGTAAAAGGACTTTCACTCAGCAACCATTTTGAAGATAAACATTTTCTTTTTAATTAGATTAATCAATTTGAAAATGCCATTTACATAAATCAGATATGAATCCATACAAAATCATTGTGTTGAATTAAGCAAGGAATAAAGAAATAATAAATGGAGAATGTGTCCCTATGGACACAGATAATGTCCCAATTTGCATACAACATAATAAAGGGACATAACCCTAGAACAATAAAAGCGAAGCTACCCAAATTTGTACTTGATCTGAGTTTTGTGGTAATAAGTATTGTGTATAGGTCACATATTGTTTGGTTGGGAAAAACTAAAGTTACAGTTCAGAAACTAAATATTTTGCAATTTTCAGATTAATAAAGGGCATATTAACTTGATAATAATTAAAGTGATGCCACAAAAATTCCACTTCATCTGTATTTTGTGGTGATATAAGTTTCATAACATTTGGGTTGAGGCAAACTTAAGTTCAATAACGGAAACTAAAAATTTTGCAATTTTTCCATTTATAAAGGAGCATCACTTGATAATGATTACAGTGATGCCACAAAAAATTCAAACTTGTTCTGTATTTTGTGGTAATAAGCCTTGTGTATAAGTTTCATAACATTTGGGTTGAGGCAAACTTAAAGTCATAAGAAACCTCAAATCAAAAAAAATAATGCATACGTTTTTTTTAATAACTGAATGGATAGTTTTCATTGTAAAACTTCTGTACATATACTTTTTTCTGAAGAAAATTCTTTAATTTATTCATATTTAGAAGAAGTTTACTTTATTTTAATTGCTTCATTCCAACCAGCAATTCCCCCCCCCCAACATATTTTCCGTATGCAAAGTGACCTCAGTGTGACCCATCTCGTAAAAATCCAGTGATCACAATATGCATGGATGTCCTTAAAATAAACTATTATCTGAATTTACATGTTAAACACGTGCTCAATTGCCATGCTTTTTTGTTTATTTTTTGTCCATTGTTGACTAACAGGTGACAATCTTTAAACTTCAGCTTCAAAACACGAACTTTAATTACCTGCCATATTTTCACAACAACACTGACCGATTGAAAAAAAAATTAACGATTATATGAAATTTACACGAAAAAAATGATAAATTCGTGCACAGAAGACTAAGTTTATGATGTTTGTATGCATTGGTTCAAGAATTGGAAGAACAATATTTTTCACCAGTCACTCGTTTCTTATGACTTTAAGTTTGATAACAGAAACTAAAAATTTTGGAATTTTTCCATTTATAAAGGGGCATAACTTGATAATGATTACAGTGATGCCACAAAAAATTCAAACTTGATCTGTATTTTGTGGTAATAAGCATTGTGTATGAGTTTCATAACATTTGGTTGAAGCAAACTCAAGTTAGAGAACGGAAACTAAAAATTTAGCAATTTTTTTCATTTATAAAGGGGCATAACTCTAGAATGGTTTAAGTGATGCCACCAAAATTCAAATTTTAACTGTGTTTCATGGTAATTAGCATTGTGTATAAGTTTCTTTTAAATTTGGTTGAGGCAAACTCAGTCAGAGAATGGAAACCAATTTTGGGACATAGAGAGGTACATTCGTACAGACGGACAAGGGTAAACTTATTGCCTCCTTCGCTAAGACGGGGACATAAAATTGTTCAGAAAGGCTCTTTTCCTGAGGTCAGTATAACCTGTTGAATTTTGCTGATTTATGAAGGAATTCATTAGATCTCCAACAAATGGGAAGTAACTCCTGTCAATCAAAACCTATCTATATCAATAGATAAAGTATAAGAAATAGAGCTTGACATGTCATATAGACACCTGTCTTATGTTGGTATATTGACCTTTAAGTCTTTTAGATTATTTTGGTCTATTGGTTGCTGTCTCTTACTCCACATCTCCTTTTATTTTCTACTATCACAACATACATGTACTGTGAAAATGGGAAAGGTTTTATTTTTTCTAAATATCAGTGTTTCAGTTGAAACGCGTTGTACGCAAAGAATAGACAAGTCTTTTTCCCATTGCCAAGAATTTTGTTGTAAATAATAGTTGGTCTAGACAAAGTCCAGCTAGCTTAAAGTGAAAAGAGTTTTCTATTTGATGGTATCTCCTGAACGTAATTGTACCTACCCTTTTATGGGTGTCTTTAGACTGGCTTCTCCTCCTCTCCTATAGTAATGGACAAAACATTCAAAATATCTGTGATCAGGGGATTTTGATGACTTTTACACAACAAAGAAAAATAATGAAAATGGACTTTTAGAATACCTTACTTTGGATGTTTTCCCCCATTTAAAAATATTTATTTGTATTAAAAATTCTAGTAAAAATTCCTTTCTTATGTATCCCAGATTTACAGTCATCAAAATGCTCTACCAATCATAAAAACAACAAATAACATCAAATAACAACAAAACATTATCTTAATCATTTCAATATTATAATAACAATACAATGATTCAAAATGACATGACATAACAAGTATCATCATACATATTTATATGAAATAATTATTTGTACACATTTTCTCCTAACACCTGAACATATTTTACTATAATTGCATCAGTAGTGTGAAAATGTTAACAAGATGACTGTTTCCGTCATGTTAGCGATTAATATACCCTGTATATGCGCATGCAGCTACATATGAACAGTTTATATGGATCAACTTGTACTTATACTTGGTTTACAAGTGTTCAACTCATTGGTGAAGGCCTTATAGTGATTTTTATAGAAAGGAAACTTCTCTGCTTTGTACAGACCTCAGAAGTAGCTTCAATGATGGTTAAATGTAAATGAGACAGCGACTTAAACACCTAGAGGTCCATATACAGTCTTCTGATGTTCAGTAGTCGTCATTTGTTGATGTGGTTCAAAAGTGTTTCTAATTTCTTGTTTTTTATATAGATTAGACCGTTGGTTTTACCGTTTGAATTGTTTTACACTAGTCATTTTTGGGGCCCTATATATCTTGCTGTTCGGTGTGAGCCAAAGCTCCACGTTGAAGATCGCACTTTGACCTATAATGGTTTACTTTTACTTATTGGGACTTCTCATTGGAACTCATACCACATCTTCTTATATCTATTCAACAATTTAAAGCTGTCAGCTCCTTTGTTATTAATAAATTCAAAATTGAAGATATTCAAATGACTGTAAGATGAAGAACAGCATAAAAACGAATGTTACTCTAAGGTGTGGTTATTTCTCAGTACATATTGAGAATGCTGTTTCATGTTTCCTTATGTCCTTTATTTCAGCTATCATTTTAAAACATTTAAATTCTATTCAAACTCTATAGAAAAGAATTCTGTCACACCAACATGTTTTACATAATAAAAAAAAACATATACTAATACATTTATTAACTTGTTAGTTCCATTTTACCTATTCTACAATTACACTTAAAAATCTTTGGTAATGAGGAACACTTCAATGATCAATAAACTGTTGACATAAAGATATTTAGTAAGTTTGGTTTAAAACCCAGTTGAAACAGTACATATGCTGGGTGTGAGCCAATGATCTATGTTGAAGGCTGTACTTTGACCTATAAACATGGTTTACTTTTACAAATAATGACTTAGATAGAGAGTTGTCTCATTGGAACTCATACCACATCTTCTTATTTCTTTATATGACATTGTGCAATGTGTCTTCTTTGACAAAGATAATGTGAATTAATTATACAGAGTGCTCATTTTCTTGATTTAGTGGCTGAGACACACCCCTTATTTTAGTCCACACCTAATAACATGTATTTGACCAAAAGATCAATCTAACAAAGCATACCACTAAAGCATTACAGTTTCTTAACATTGGTTTTAATTTGACATTAAAATAAGAAGACTTTTTTCCCCCCCCCAAGTTATGTGTGTCACTTAAAAATTAAATTTACTAGAGAAAAATCACAGATACTGTCCTGTATGTGCTTTTTACAATAATAACTAAATTTCTTAAAAAAAAAAGCAAAAAAAAACAAGTATTAACAAAATAAAATATTTACATCTGATACATTATATAATACATAAGAGACCTTTCACTCTTAATCTCCTTCCTTTTTCTGCTTCATCTCAAGCAAAAACTTCCTTCAGGAATCAGTGATGATATTTCCACATTATTTTCGTCTTCCCTAATACAGAAATCTTCAGAGATTGCATTTCTAAAAGATCTTTCCAGCGAATTAATGCACAGCTTATCTCAACAATAAGATATCATTTGAGTGAAACGGTAACTTTCCAATTGAGAACGGTTCCTTTTTAATCCATATTGAACATCATCCAATCAAAACTAATTTTTCAACGGCTCTATGAAAGTGATTTCTATCCGAAAATAACATTTGCCGTACTTCCCATCATCAATACTTTAAGAAAGTATTTTTAAATTAATAAAAAAAAAAGAAGCAGAAAACCAAATGCAAATAGTTCTTTTATTAAAAACTTTAACTGAATTGTAAATTTCATGTAAAAATAACACAATGTAAAATGTCCAAAACAAAAATAATATAAAATAAAAATGTAAAAAAAAATCGAAATTATATATCTCAATCTCTCTGATTTCGAAATTCATCTTAAAACAGTTATGGAAGAGCTGAATTTGAGTCTTAATCATGTTAAATTTCTGGACTGAAACTGTTTCAAATATCTTAACCATTTAAAAGTTCATAAATCCAATTGGCAATGGGTTAAATCTTCTTGAATGGACGGCCTTCAGAAAGTGGCATATATCTCCATGCTCCCTTTGGCTCTACCCTCATTTTAGCATTAACAATATAGCAAAGTTCTATGGCTTTGAGTGAAACATCTTTCTCCTGTGACCATCATAAACTTGAGATCGGGTCATTCCTGAGAAAACTTCCTGATAAATGAGACTCGGTAATTCCATTTCTATTATAAACTTCAAACGTCATTGAAAAATGAGAGGAGGGACTTTTAGCACTAAATGGCACCATCAGAAAATGATAAAAGTTCTTCTGAACTTCTATCATGAGTTCTTTTATTATGCGTAAACTTAAACAACTGGATTTCCCCTTTATTACAAACAGTTCTCAATATTGCGATAAAAAAATGGCGTAATAAATAGCACCTCAAGTCTTTTCAACTTCTGGATAAACATGAAAATAGGAAAGAAAAACAGCTTACTCCTTCATTTTGACATACAAAAACCCAGACTTTGCCTGAAAGCAGCTTTTGAAAACATATTTTTTTATGCATATCATAATTTCAGCTTTTTCCTTATTTTCCCATTTTATTAACAGCCTTTTCTTTATCTTTCTTTGAATATCTGCCTTTTCCTTTATATTTTATCTTTTTCTTCACTTCCATTTTTTTTAAGAGCACGCTTTCTCTTCATATATTTAATAGTGGTGGTCTTGAGACTTCTGTCGCGAGACTCTTGAACTTTATCTTCTTCTTTAATCTCCTTGACTTCATAAAATAACCCTGTAACTTAAAAAGATGGATTAAATACCAAAAGGGACTGGTCAAGTGTCCCTTTATGCCCTCTCACTGGTCAACCATTTACCATTTCCAACATACTAACCTTTGACCCAGTTGGAGAATCCAGTTTGCGTCTTTTAACATCTACAAAGATTAAAGAAACAAATCTTTAATTTCTTTTAAACAGGATTTTTTTACTATAAATGATTTTTTTACTAGATTCAGTAACATTTAGAGTAAATAAATTAGCCAAGATTTGGCTTAGAATTCATGATTTTAAAAAACAACTTGATTGAATTTCATGACAGTTTTGCAAATCTGTAACTCTAAATATTGTGAGTTCTGAATAGCAGCATTCATACTTTTTCTGTATTTTTCTCAGTTTTTTTTGTGAAAATAAAAGTATGTTATGTATATGTTCCTGACTATACAGGGGTCAAAATTAGTGCTGGTCCGGTGGTCAGGGACCAGTAGATTTTGTCAGCTGGTGGTCTGGTGGACCAATAGAAATTTGTCAATAAAAATCACTGATTGGATCGCAATCTCCGTTTGTTTACAAAACAATTTACCTGTGAAATCAATTACAGGGTACTGGGATATTACAATTGATAAAGTTGATTAATATCTGGGGTGAGCGTCCTTCACAACAATATAAAATGGGGAAATTTTTGGAAGGAGTCAAACCGCAGGACAAAAAAATTAAAATAAGTGAAAAGTATATGAAATTGACAAAAGGAAACGCAAACGCTAAAAGTCATGGGGAAAAGATCGTGAATGGTTGAATTATATAGTAGATCGGAATTTAATGAACTGTATATTTCTGGACAGCGCTCCAGACGACCCAGTCAGGCACCCTATGGTCGTCTTGAGGATTGCCATGAGGTGGAAGAAAACGTTGATATTTTTTCTGTCCTTGATCCTGATTTTGATAAAGAAAATCATTGAGATTATCAAAGCCTTTATCAAAATCAGAATCAAGACGATCCCTTTGTTCCTGTCTAACTTATGTAAACGAAAGCATCAAAATACAAGAGCTGTCAAAATGACAGTAAACCGGATTCTTTAACATTTATTTGTGTTCTGGCATTTAACAATATTACAAGGACCAAAACTCCTAATAGGAAATTTTAAAAGGTTTGGTTGAACGGTTCATGAGTAAATGCACGGACACAACATTTTTTAAACTTTCAAGAACCGTAACTCCTGAACGGTAAAAGTCAAAATCGTCATTATTGAACTTGACCTCCATTTTGTTGTCAGTAACAACATATTAAAATTTTAAAAGGTTTGGTTGACTGGTTCATGAGTAAATGCACGGACACGACATTTTTTAAACTTTCAAGAACTGTAACTCCTGAACGGTAAAAGTAAAAATTGTCATTATTGAACTTGACCTCCGTTATGTTGTCAGTAACAACATATTAAAATTTTAAAAGGTTTGGTTGAACGGTTCATGAGTAAATGCACGGACACAACTTTATTAAACTTTCAAGAACCGTAACTCCTGAACGGTAAAAGTCAAAATCGTCATTATTGAACTTGACCTCCATTTTGTTGTCAGTAACAACATATTAAAATTTTAAAAGGTTTGGTTGAACGCTTCATGAGTAAATGCACGGAAACCATTTGGTTGCCGCCCGCCAGCCCGCCGTACATCCCCAAACCAATAACCGACATTTTTGACACAAAAATCCGGTTAAAAATTAAACATCTATCATTTATATTATTAGTTTGTCAAATGAATGTCATTTTTGCAGGACCAGTAGATTTGGAGCCCGACCAGTAGAGTTTTCAGTCCACTGGTCCGGCTGGCCAGTACATAAAAAAGCTTAAATTCAACCCCTGTTATATGAGTTTTTGGCCCATATACTCATATACATAGGTTTTCCAGCGTGGAGGAATCAGGATGAAAGGCAATAACTTTCTATTGACACTGAAAACAGGAGGCATATTGAATAGTGATAAAATATTTGCCTTGCAACAGATGCCTTAATGTTCTCAGAGAAGGTTCTCTTCCTACGGCTGAAGAATTTAAAAGACCCAACCATACTAAATAAAAGAAGCAAGACACAAATTCAAAATCAAATGATCAATCTCTCAATCATTCTCAGTAATGAAATCCTACAAATATGATGTAATGTAATCATACTAATTTAATGTAATGTAATCATACTAATTTAATGTAATGAAATCCTACAAATATGATGTAATGTAATCATACTAATTTAATGTAATGTAATCATACTAATATGATGTAATGTAATCATACAAACATGATAACAATATAAAACCATGTTCACCCGTACAGAGCCAAATGTTTAATGTGTTAGCTCAAGACAGTTACAGTTACGAGATGACATGTATTTAGTATCTACATTAATTTGAACTGTATCATGTGGTACATGACCTCAACTTCATTTACTGTAGAAACATTAATGTTCATGGGGTTAAAATGATGTGGTTTTGTAGATTTATAAGATTTCATGGGGATTTAATTTCGAGGTTTCCATCAATTGGAGGTGATATTATATGAAAGCTAAATTTTGTCAGTGTTTTAATTTCGTTGATATATTCTTTCCACAAAATAAACGAAATTAAATCCTCCACAAAAATTTCTGCTTTTACAGTAGTTTGTAAATCATTTGTGAAATTTATATAACTTTGATGTTTTGTACAAATGCCTACCTCTTTCATCAGTATGACTTTTGCTAATCTCTGGACTATGGTGTGTATGGCTTGATGACTTCTCCACTCTGTGTACCTCCTTCTCCCGTCCTTCTGGCTCCTTGTGCTCATGGTCTGGTGTGTAGGATCTCTTTAAAGTCTTCTCATGTTTTTCCTGACGTTCCTTCTCTCTTCTGTCTTTATGGTCTTCTTTTGCCTTAGTTTCTCTTGGAGAATCATGTCTCTCTTCTTTTACAACTGTATCCGATACATCTTTGTGTTTACTTTCCTTTGCTCTTTTATCTTCCTTACTGGACTTATCTTTCTTGTCCTCTTTGTTCTTTTTCTCATCTTTGTCTCTATTCTTTTCTTTCTTTTCTTCCTTATTTTTCTCCTTCTTTTCCTCTTTAATTTTTTCTTTCTTTTCTACCTTCTCTTTAGTGCTATCTTTTTCTTTTGATGTTCTAAAAATAAAATAACCAGTTAAATTCCTTATTTAAAATGACTTAAATCGTAGAATAAATATAAACAACAACAGCAATCATACTCCTCCCCCAAAAAACCTTAGTCCATTCATCAGTACCTTAGGAAGTAATGTTACACCTTTATTTGATATACAAATAATGAAAATGTTTGCTGAGTTTCACATTGACAAGATAACAGACTAACTGAAACCAATAGGTTTATATTGAACTAATCACACAAAAAATATAAAACATGCTACTCCACAGTATGTATGTACTGGTAAATTCCTCTGTTATCCGAAAAATCCCTCGACAGCTGTAATGGTACAGTGGAATCCATGTACACTCCCTATCAATACTAATGGAGATGTGTCACTAGTGTATTTACAATGTTCAATATTTACAACACCAACACCAGGGAGTGTTAGGACACCCGGTAGAATGTTATTTTGGTGGAGGAAGTACTCGGACAGAACCCCAGGGCTGCTCAACAGGGACAGACAAATCAAAGATATCAGCAGATTGATCTCCAGGTCAATGTCGGGAGCAACATTAGAGGTATATAAACAATGTGTGGCTACTAACCCGTTAACTAGTTCCTTCTTTTCTTCATTCTTTTTGTCTGTTTTAACTTTGACATCAGTCTTCACCTCCTTTTTCTCATTTACTTTCTTCTCCTTTTGATCTTTAGAATCTTTGTTATCCTTCAACTTGACTGTAAAAACAAACAAGTTCATTAACTATAATGTTCATAACTGCGGAGTTCCCCTTGATAATTTTTCTCGGTCTGCTAGATTTGTTTTAAAGTGTCAAGTATATGATCTGCTATCTTACATGGATCATTTTATATTATCTGCATTATTCATGGAGCAGAGCTTATTTCATCTAATAATAGAAAGTTGATATATGATTTAAGTTTTCATGATAACCAAATTTCTTCGTTTATTACGTATTTGAATGTGTCAAAATCAATCATAGTGTTATACAATCATGTACATACATGCCTGCATTTGCATAAGGTCAATTTCTATTAACTGCAGCTTGTATGTTGAAATCAATAAAAATAGGTTCAACAAATTTTAGAAAAACTCTGACAGATAAATTTACTTTGATGAAACCCATCAAAAGATCTAAATATAATCTATTACCATCATTCTGTTTGCCTGTTTTAGCGTCGTCTGCTGCTTTCCTGGTAGGTGTAGCTGTACCACCTTTAGATGACTGAACCTTGGCTTGAGCTTTATTCTACAAATTAACAAATCTACTCTTTACAATTGTTTGTTCTGAGTAATTTCTAAATAAATGGTTACCTGTCCATGGGAATGTGTCCATGGGACCCAGATGATGCCCCAGCTGGCTTATAACATTATGAAGGTACATAACTCAAGAATGGTAAAGAGAAACTACCCAATTTATAATTGATCTGAGATTTGTGGTAATAGGCTGAGTATTTAAGATTCATAACATTTTGTTGAGGTATTTATAAAGGGGAAAAACTTTGTCCACAGTCAAAGTGATATCACCAATATACACACTTGATCTGAGTTTAGTGGTAATAAGCATTGTGTATAAGTTTTATAAAATTTGGTTGAGTCAAACTTAAGTTAGAGAACACAAACCAATTCTGGGATAAACTGGCATGTACAGACGTACAACAATAAAACTTATAATGCCCCCCTCAGCTACTGCGTGGGCATAAAAATGTCATCATAAGTTGTCTTTTCTTTCTTTTTTCTCAGTACAACAGTATTTATTTCCTCTTCAATTTGATCTTTTTAAGCCTGTTTGTAACTGGTTTAATATATATAAATGAAAATCAAATTATTACTTAACTAATTGATATAAAAGGCAGGATACAGGAATGTATAGTTTACTTACATCTTTTTGATGAAACTCATTTTCTGCCACCCATGATGTTTTCTTTCCTTTCAACTGACCTGAATATCTAAAAAATACATACCAATGTTAGTTTAAAATTGCTCACTCATATCATCAGACAAAAACTCAGCCTGACATGATGAAGACACATGTCTATCTTTATAGATCTGTATGTCTACAACATACTTACATAAGAAAACATCAGTGAGAAACTCCATTTTTTTTTTTTTTTAAAATGGTCTTTCATCATCTTGACTTTTCAAGACTATTTAGCTAAACAATTAATCAAGAATGAATATTGATGAACTTTGTGGAGTCATTAGTAAATGTACAGTATGTGTCATAACTATTTAATATGATGTTAAGAAAACTAAATAGTTTAGGTATAGTACTTTATTCCATCAGTAAATATGGTTCAATAGTCTTTATTGTCTTTGTATTGACCAATTTAATATTCCAACAAGCATTCTGTGAGTATTGCATTCAAAACATAGTCCCCTACCGGTTAAAAATTCATTGTAATGGAACAACCATAAATCTGAACAAAATCATCAGACTGGAACAAAATTAAAATTTGATCTGTAATTTGTAATGATAAAACATGCAAATTTTCAAATTAATATCCTCAAGAATGACAAACAAACCTACCACTAAATTCTTCAAACAATTTACCAAAGAAAAGGGAAAAAATCCAGAATATCATTTTGTCTTTTAAAAAATGGGTTATTTCCCTTTGTTCAGAAATCTACTAATTAATAAGTATGTCATAAAAAATCAATTTTATTGAAAGTGCCAGGGGCGGGTCCAGGTAAGGGCGTAATGGGCGTACGCCCCCCCTTTAAAAAAAAAAAAAAAAAAAAAAAAAAAAAAAAAAAAACTATCGTTATAATCTGCTAGTATTGTATTGAATGATGGCAATTTATCATATTCATTAATTAAACACATACTCTGATTTCTTTTTATACTGATTCCCCAATTTGATGGGTCATCATCAACCGTAAAATTTCGTTTCTCTGAGTCCGGCGTGTTCGACTCTGCGATTAGTATCCATTGTTGTTGATGTGATAAAGAATTCGCAAAGATGTCGATGTCAAAAACAAAACGTCAAAAGACCTTAAAATCGTATCAAGGTGTCTTGGACACCTTTTTTAAACAACCAAAACGGTAAGTAAATCAGTATAATACATGAATTTTGGTTGTTTTGTGTGACACTAACTTCGATTCCCCATAGCCATTCTAAATATATAGGGGGGGGGTAGGGGGGGGGGGTATATTACTATATATACGATACTGGGTATATTCTGACAAAAGGGGTTGTATTTTCAGCTAAATTGTCTAAAATGGGGTTATTTTTTTACGCGTTGCCATCCAATCATTTTAATATACCATAGACAATTAATGGAGAAAACTCGGCATAAAAAATGTCACACCCTGACACTTTAACTATAAAATATACATGCTCCAAGTCAGGAACCGTTACATTAGTGCAATTCTCTATTATTTTATGTTTTTAAGCCAAAAAAGGTCCAAAAATTTTTTCGCCTCGCTTCGCTCGGCGAAATATTTTATTCTACGCCCCCCCTTTCAAATATCCTGGACACGCCCCTGAGTGCTCTGTTCAAAGAGAAAAGCTAAAATCGTGAAAGCTGAACTGGACCTTTAACTTGTCATGATAAAACAATAAACCAAATATCAAATCAATATCTTCAAGCATGAAGAATAGAAATCTGGAAAACGGATTTGCCGGACTGACAGATGGACAGACGGACAGAGTGCAAACTTAAGAGTCCTCTTAGACTTGGTCAGTAGGGGACTAATAATTATTGTTTATAAGACATTACGTCTCTAACATGTCTATGACACTTACCCCATAGCTAAGGCATAGATATCAGGTCTTTTCTCTTGACACTTACCCCATAGCTAAGGCATAGATATCAGGTCTTTTCTCTTTCTCATCTCTAACATGTCTATGACACTTACCCCATAGCTAAGGCATAGATATCAGGTCTTTTCTCTTGACACTTACCCCATAGCTAAGGCATAGATATCAGGTCTTTTCTCTTTCTCATCTCTAACATGTCTATGACACTTACCCCATAGCTAAGGCATAGATATCAGGTCTTTTCTCTTGACACTTACCCCATAGCTAAGGCATAGATATCAGGTCTTTTCTCTTTCTCATCTCTAACATGTCTATGACACTTACCCCATAGCTAAGGCATAGATATCAGGTCTTTTCTCTTTCTCATCTTGTCTGAGTCTATCTACTCTCCTCTCCAAAGCCTGACCAAACTGTGTGATCTTGGGATAATTTGGTAAGATCTTGGTCAGTACTATCAAGGCATTGCGTATTTGTATATAGTTCCCACTTTCCAGGCATGCTACCATAGCTTTTGTAATTCTGAAATGCCATTTGTGACAAACATGGCGATAATTTTCAAAGTCTAACTGATCAGCTTTATTAACACTGTCAGCTCCTTTCCTGAAGACTGTTACAAATCCAGGGTAACTGGCACACTCCTAAAACATAAAAAACAATATTTTCATTAAAAACCACCCTACATCCTGGGTAAATTATGGTCAATAATGACCAGATTTAAATGTTTTTTTTTAGTAGAGGACTCTTGAAACATACATCCTTTTTATTTGCTCAATGAGGGTGGGAGGAAAATCAAGGATTTTTTTTTTATCATTGATTATTGTCATATAATATAATACAATGAATAACTTATTTAAAAACAAGAATGTGTCCATAGTACACGGATGCCCCACTCGCATTATCATTTTCTATGTTCAGTAGACCGTAAAATTGGGGTCAAAACTTTAATTTGGCAATTAAATTAGAAAGATCATATCATAGGGACTTCAACTTCACCAAAAACTACCTTGACCAAAAATTTAACCTGAAACTTGCACTATTATTTTCTATGTTCAGTGGACCATGAAATTGGGGTCAAAAGTCTAATTTGGCAATTAAATTAGAAAGATCATATCATAGGGAACATGTGTACTTAGTTTGAAGTTGATTGGACTTCAACTTCATCAAAAACTACCTTGACCAAAAACTTTAACCTGAAACTTGCACTATTATTTTCTATGTTCAGTAGACCGTGAAATTGGGGTCAAAAGTCTAATTTGGCAATTAAGTTAGAAAGATCATACTAAGTTTGAAGTTAATTGGACTTCAACTTCATCAAAAACTACCTTGACCAAAAACTTTAACCTGAAACTAGCACTATTATTTTCTATGTTCAGTGGACCGTGAAATTGGGGTCAAAAGTCTAATTTGGCAATTAAATTAGGGCTATTCCAGAAAAAAATGTATGGGGGGGGGGGGGGGGGTGGGGGGTTGGAAGGCACATTGTATTAATAATACATGGGTGATGGGTATCAGAGCAACTTTTCACACAATAATGCACTATAATTTTTAATTACACTTGTCTGGGTGGCGGGTGCTGACAAAAACTGCCTTCCAACCCCCTCATACATTTTTTTCTGGAATAGCCCTTAGAAAGATCATATCATAGGGAACATGTGTACTAAGTTTGAAGTTGATTGGACTTCAACTTCATCAAAAACTACCTTGACCTTGACTTTAACCTGAATGAACGGACGGACGCACGGACGAACGGAGGCACAGACCAGAAAACATAATGCCCCTCTACTATCGTAGGTGGGGCATAAAAAACATTCATTACTATGTGCATTCATGCATTGAAGTGTTGTTCAGTCAGAAGTTAAACATATGAAATATTTTCCAATGTTCAATTTCTAGGATAAGTTATACCATAGTTATCTATTTGATTTTAACACAAACTAAATTTGAACAGGTTCATGTTCAATTAATACATTTGTAGTGAAAACATGTTAATTCAATTATTTAACAAAGATAAAATAAAACTTTATATGTTGTTTTACAGTAATCTTTTACGCCTGTGGATACATTCTGTGCATGAGGTCTATCTTCGTAAAAGTAGTTTCCAAGATGTTTGGTCTGAGAGAATAATTTGGTCAATTTCTAAATGTTGGATTAATAATTATTAAGACCATAGACTTCCCTATTTTTCTTTTTTCAACACATGCCAGTTTAACTTTCAACAGCATCGTTCAGGAGTAGCCATAAGGCTATATATACTTCACCAATATTACAATTTAAGAGCGTGAAACTAATTGTCAGTCCAACTTCACCAAAAGAAATACACCTACAAATACATTAATAAATGTGCAGTTCTTCACTGGTTTTAATGTTGTTCAAAGCTGTCTCAATCTCTTACTTTTATTCACACTTTTACCTTTTCATATATTTTCCTCTCACTATGCCATCTCATGATTGTGTCTAATGCAGAACACAGAAATCTACCATACCGATGAGCCTCATTCTCAGTACAGCTTGTCACAGTAAAAGTAATATCACAGAATATCTACAATACATATATATAATATTAAGTTAACACCTGCTTAACAGTTACCTACTAGTTGTGAGTATCTATTCCAATAAACATTTTTTTTTTTAATCCTGAGAAAAATTGATTTTTATATTCCTTAGTCATTACAATATGTTTTACTTTACAACATATGGTCTTGAAAGGCAATGGGGTAGGTCTCTGCATACATTATACAATATTTGGCCAATGTCAGAAAAATACCATTCCTTTCAGTCATTTCTTATAAATATAATATACAAACTTTACTTATTCCAGTAGTCGGAAGATTGGGAGATTAATATTTATGAAGGAACAGTAAAATTAAGTTCAGTCCAATAAATGCCAATATTTTAATTAGACCAAATGTTTTCACACAAATAAACATTTGTCTTTTTTCAATAATGTCATGAATGTATTATCAAAGTTCACTATTTTATAAACAGTGTAAAATCTTACCCTATCATAACAGATGAGTGTAGAAAAGTTTGGAGTCTTTAAATCATGTAATATATGTATGAACTTGGCGCAGTATACTGCATCACTGGCAGTAAAACAACAGCGAGGGAAAATACACAGCTGTAGAAACTGAGTGATTGTCTCATTCTTTGTGGAACCTACAACACAAATTAAAATCAACTTAAAAATAGTACTGAAGCCACTACATCATACTTTTATAAACTATTCCTCGTCATTAAAGATATCTGTAAAATAGGAATTAAAAGTTTCTATAAAAACTGCTATGAATAAATCTTGCACAGTATCAAAAGGAATACTAAGATGCATATTGTCATAGAATAATGACGATTCTCTGACAGAGAACACTTCTACCTAACTGATAACAAGAACAAAAGTATACAATGGGATTTGTTCATAAAACTGTGAACTTCTTAGTCTGTTTATTGTCTGCTTATTGTCAATCAGCAAATATTTCATGTATAATTTATAATTGATGGTCCTTGTAGGTAGTTCTTTAACAAATAGAATTTCCCTTCCTTTAAAACAAAAATCATACATATTTTGCACAAAAAGATTATGATGTGGTGCCCTTCCAAACCAGTATTACAAAACAATGCTGTTTTTATCAGGCACTGCAAACTTTTCCCAGAAAAATCCATAATGAAATTTAATTCAACTTACCAAATGCTAGATCAATTTGAACAATATGTTTGAAATATTTCTTTTAATAAAAATTTCTAATTGAAACTTCACACATTTGAATATCTATTCTAACTACTGCTTTCATTTGTAACTTCTTATTTGAATTATTGAAAACTTTAAATATTTATATTGGGCAACACATAATAATATATATTAAACTTATTAACTTGCATACTATTTAAATGTTGACATTACCACAAATCCTTAATTCTATTCAACAATAAGTTATTTTAGACCATAAACAATAAATGCAGAAATTAACTACATGTACAAAATGAACAATGCAAAATGAAGTGTCTGACATTTGAAAAATACCAGACATTCAGAGATTTTATATTACAAGGTATCTATAGATAAATATTGTTTCTGAGCTTTCAAAATATACTTAACAAGAATGTGTCCATAGTACATGGATGCCCCACTTACACTATCATTTTCTATATTCATAGGACTGTGAAATTGGGGTCAAACTCTTTAATTTTCCATTAAAATTAGAAAGATCATATCATAGAGAACAAGTTGATTTGACTTCAATTTCATCAAAAACTACCTTGACCAAAAATTTAACCTGAAGCCAAACAGACAAACTTTTCTATAAAAAAGATATTAATACATATAACACGGGTTATGTTCTTCTCATATATTTTATGATAGTATGATACTAAACCCCTAACGGGAGGGATTGTACCTGATATTCATATGATGAAGACATAATCTTTCAATCAGTTTAATTGAGGTCTGGAGCTGGCATGTCAGTTAACTGCTAGTAGTCTGTTGTTATTTATGTATTATTGTCATTTTATTTATTTTCTTTTGTTACATCTTTTGACATCAGACTCGGACTTCTCTTGAACTGAATTTTAATGTGCGTATTGTTATTCTTTTACTTTTCTACATTGGCTAGAGGTATAGGGGGAGGGTTGAGATCTCATAAACATGTTTAACCCCGCCGCAATTTTGCGCCTGTCCCAAGTCAGGAGCCTCTGGCCTTTGTTAGTCTTGTATGATTTTAATTTTTAGTTTCTTGTGTATAATTCGGAGTTTAGTATGACGTCCATTATCACTGTACTATTATGCATATTTTAGGGGCCAGCTGAAGGACACATACGGGTGCGGGAATTCTCACTATATTGAAGACCCATTGGTTGCCTTCGGCTGTTGTTTGCTCTATGGTCGGGTGGTTGTCGCTTTGACATATTCACCATTTCCTTTCTCAATTTTAAACTAACAAAAACAAAGGAACGAGAGACCAGAGGCATATACCAAAAAAACAAAATAAATAAACCAAAATCTTAGCTTTTAATACATACGTGAAATAAACCATTGTTCTTTCTGAGCCTTTAATCTGGAATGAACTCTTGAGACATGCTCAGACTGTTTCTTTTCTTCATCTTTTAATTTCTCCAATAATGTTGTACACCTTTCCTTTTCTTTTTTCTTTTTGCTTTGTGGCTGAAAATTTTTACATATTTAAAAGATAATTTAACCCATTCAGACATTGAAAAGAAGACAATGTAGTTTATCAATTTTCATTCTATTTCTACAAATTATAATCTTTTAAAGAAGTGAAAGTATGAGGTAAATCCAAGAAGTTAAAAGTTGCCCTTACTTAGAAGAACTTGCATTTAAATACTTCTTGTTCTGTTGAAGATGCACTGGTAGCCTTGGTTTTTTTTCTGCTCCTTGGTCGGGTTGTCTCTTTGTCCCATTCCCTGTTTCCATTCTCAATTCTATTACTGATACAATTTTTGTAATTTTGCATTAGACATGAATACATTTAACTTCCTCATATAAACCGCTCAAATTCAGATCACATAATCATTTAGGAATTTTTAATCATTGTGGCATTTAAATATGATTTTTTTCAAAAAACAAAATGCAACCTTTTTTTTTATTCCTCAATGCAATGATATAAAATGACTAACCAGATCTTTGTTATCTTCAATTGTGTTGATTTGTGAGTCCAGGCTGTTCTTCTGTTTCTCATACACACTGGTAGGTACAGCTAAGTCATACACTGATAAAGACCAGAATGTCACGAAGAAATAAGGGCTGTGTAAAAAAGATAAAAACAATGATTATCAATTTTGGTATTGATCAACTGCTGTACAGTGAAGGGAATGACAATCAAATATAGTCATCAACAAATAACAAACATACAAGAAAGCAAAATGAAAAGTATGTCCTATGGAAGAACAAGTCCATAAAATCTCATAAAATTTTCGATGGACTTCTGTTATCCTAAACAAATTCACTGAACTCTGTGTCCTGCTTGTGATTGCTTCTTTCAGTATATCAGTGTAAGACGGCTGTTCAAAAGTGAGTCTATTTATCGATAAAATATTAATGAAAATAAAAGAAATTTCTTCTACAGATGCTATTTCTTGAATTTGAAGATTAGCTTTAATACAAGTTTACAACTATCCACAAAATAATTGATGTCTTAAAATTCCTTAACCACATACTGAACCTAAATCATGTAAATGTTGATGTGCCAAATGCTGAATCGAAGATCTCTTAATATCCCTTCTGTGACTTGAATATGTAAGGTTTAGTAATATGTGTTTACTTCTGGTTTGATGGCTCATTGACACATACCTCAGACATCTTTTACTGATGTAAATATAATCCTTAAACATAAGCATGCGACAAAAACTAACCTGAGATCTTCCCATACTTTAGCATTATACACAGGACGTATTGAGTTTATCACAGGTTCCATAACACCTTCTGATGCTTCTATATACCTCTGGGTCTGTAATCAACAATTAAGTCTATATAAACATGTTTTTAAAACAAATAAGATTATGTGTCCATAGGCCACCATGCCCTGCAATGTCAGGGTTAACTGCCTTAAACAAAAACTTGTAAATTGATAAAGAAGAAACAAGATTAAAAACATACTACCACATACTTTCATATGTGTAGCATAAAAATCTGAATTAGATGAAAAGCAGAAATACTTAAAGACACATATCAAATCTAGTATAAAACTTTATTTCATAAAGGGTATACACCTTATTCATATTTTTTCCATTCTGGAGTAGCTTTGAGATTACACAACTCTTTCAAAACAGTTGAAGCTATCAATAAATGTTCAAACAAATACCAAAATTTGTAAAGGCTTGTTATGCAGACTTCGGCAAAAACGTGAAATAATATATCCACAAATGTGTATGCTTTCCTCAATCCACGCAAAATTGGTATGAACGAAAAATAAATGAATCCACAGTACACCTAAATCGCTATTTTTTCAATTCTAGAGTAGTTCTGGAATTAATCATCTCTTTCAAACCAGTTGAAGCTATCTAGGGTCCTGCTTAAACAAATCAAAGCCTTAAAGGCTGTAAAAGCAATTGCTGCCATGTTAATGTTTGGGGACTTTTATTTTTCATCCACATATATACAAGAATTAAACCTGACATGAGTGTTGTCTAGTTAAAAGTAAGAAGGTTTTAACTTTATATAAATAAAAGACTTTAGCAGAAAGTCATTTTTAATATGTTTTATATTTCACAAGGAGACAACACGTTTACCAGGCTAAAGTTGGGGTCAAATATACATGTGCTGAAACATATAACTCAAAAAGAAATCATCATGGATTATCCCCTGGTAGTGTTTGTAACTTCCTTGGCAGTAATTTCCTTTATTGATTTAATTTTAACAATTTTCTTTATTAATTTATATTTAACCATTAACACAAATGATTAAGTTAAAACATTTCAACTTTCCAGACGCAAATGTTAAAAAACGGGAAAGAAATAAAATATCTTACAAGACATAAACATGTAAAGAATAAATGTATATTTCAGCTTAATAAAAATATTTTCATAATGTTACTTTGTCATCATTTTTAAAACTAAGTTCCAAACATTATTGCTCAGTTGATATGTGTCCTTCTGATGCGGTACGAGCACAGGCACTTGTTTCTATCCATAGGAAGGTCGATTATCCATATAAATAGTTTTATATGGATAGTCGACCTTCCTATGGATAGAAACAAGTGCATGTGGGTACGAGATAACTACAATTCTCATGCAATCCCGAAAAGGGGGGTCATCACAGACAAACATGACATTAAATCGTTATCACTGAACTAGTATATATATTGTATAGGGGCCAGCTGAAGGACGCCTCCGGGTGCGGGAATTTTTCGCTGCATTGAAGACCTGTTGGTGACCTTAATTCTGCTGTTGTATGTTTTTCTATGGTCGGGTTGTTGTCTCTTTGACAAATTCCCCATTTCCATTCTCAATTTTATTATACGAACAAGAACAAACAGCTCTACGTTGCTTTGATATTTATCAATTTTTAGGAAACATTGCGAAAAATGATCTTCAATATTTCGAAAACATGTGAAATAAAATTGCTAACACGGTGGACCGTCGAGTGTCAACAAACGTTGTAGACTTGTTCACTGAAAAGACGAGGATAATGGTTTCATCTGACAAGTCACATTTGTTATGCAAACCCAGTTTTGATCATGATATTTAAAAAGACGTACTTTTTTTCAATCTATGTATTAATAAACTAGAAAATTCCAAATTGTAAATATCTCTTCATCTGGACCGACTTGGCATCTACTACGTTTGGACGGGTCCATTTCATTAGTAAGGTGATCGATAAATATTACGGAGTTTTGACAGAAAAGGAAAACGAACTTATTGTTATGTGTTTTCAACAAGGGTTTCGTTCCCCTAAATTATTTGCGCAAATAAAGTTTGTCTATTTTTAGATTACAGGTAATAATTTGACACTACGCATTAACCTGTGTAGTGATTTTGATTTTACGATAAATGTATGAATGAACGATAATTTTATGAATGAACAAGAGCACCTGACCTCTTAAAGAAACACAAATTAAACATAAAAAACCGTATTTATTAGGAGATAATTCAGTTAAATTTTCAATACTAAATCAACAACTGAAATGAATCCATATTTTGTTGAAACATCGTACGAACGGCGGAAAACGGAATCGCATTTATAAAAATGTACTTTTTTTCACTCGGACTTCTATGTTATTTGATAGTCAAACGGTTGACCCTTTAAATACAAAAATACATCTACAAGAACATATTCTGAAACTTCTTAAATCCACTAACGTTTTTTTAAAGTTTCAAGCTATGTATTGCATTAGAAAACATACATAGGTGTTAAAGAATGACTGACCAGGAGCCTGTTTAACAAAATACTATGGCTTGATCTGGGCGGAGTCTCTGATCTGGGTCACAAAGATGGCCATACGCGACGGCATAAAAGCAATTGCTTTAAAAACTGTGCGTAAAAAAATGGTTCATAAACTTTACAACATGTACAAGTTTCAAAATGCTCGCTTCCTCCACATTTTCTAAAGTTGTCTAAATGAGTGTTTTTTCATAAGACTTGTATTCAAAGTTTCCTGTCTAAATGAGTGTTTTTTCATAAGACTTGTATTCAAAGTTTCCAATTCAGACACAAAAGTCAGAACTGCAATTACAAAATGTCTGTTTATTAAGAAACAAGGCATATATCAACTTGAAACATCACCACTGTTCAAAGCATATACATGTATATATAATACCTTTTGCTGACTGGAGGTCTGTTTGTTAGCTTTGTCAATCTTCCTCAATTCATCATACTTCAACTGAAAACATAAATATAAATTCTTTTCACAAAGTTAATGTGATTACTTTGATTTCTTCGTTTTATATTTTCTTATTTTATGTGATATTTATTTTTAAATCAATCTGCCATATATGAATAAAAAGAAAAGAACAATTGTTCCAGAATTAAAAAAAAAAAAAACACCACTAACAATGAAGTTTTGTTCCTCATAACTTTTTAGATGACTTTAGAAACACCTTTAAGTTTGATAGAATTATTATAAAAATAAATTATCTTGCTTCAAGGTTTAACAGTTTCTTTCCAAGAACAAAAACATTAACAAAAAGATTATTGTCTTATTAGTGCCTGGACTTGTACACAAACTTATATGTATCCTTACATTTATTGCATAAGCATACTGTGTTCTACAGAGAAAGAATGCTGCATCAGCTGGCACATTGTAACTCATTATCAGAGTATCTACACTGGGAAGGCGTTTAACAAACTCTTCTGTACTCAGCTGCATGGACAGGAAGCTACCAAACTGTACCAATGTGTCCTGACACTGCAACAAACAAATATTTCTGTTCAAGATACAGCATTAAAATACTTCATCAGATATAATAGAAGTAGAAGATCCGATATAATAGGAGTAGAAGCTTCCCAAAATATTCCATAAAATACATTCAAAACCACACGTTTTATATACACCTGTCTTCAAAACATCCACAAATGTTAATGTAGGGTTAAAATCTTTATAAATGTTTATAAAAACAATTTGTTACAAATATTATGCAATGACTTAGGAAAAATGAAATTTAAACTCAAACTCAAATATGTTGTATATACAAAATGTAGGCAATTGTAACTCAAATTTAACAGCTGTTTTAGTTGGCAAGATGTATTAAATGGCATTACAGCTTTTACATTAATGCTAGCAAGACAAATCTTTGTTTGGCTTGCTTGCTTTGTTTGTATCAATGTTTGCTCAAGCATGGTAATTAAGATAGGCGGGGCTTCAGCTTGTATACATCATACTTAAATTTTATTGGACGTTATGTTGGAGGTTAAAGACACTAAATTTTAAAACATCACATGACACATATTCTCACATGTTTCCTTACCTGTAAATATACAATACAGACGGGATTCTACTTCGTCGAAATTATCTGTTCATTTTCACAATCGTAGAAACGGAAGACAATTTTTTTCCCGAGATCCAACTTAAAGACTGTCGTCAAGCACTTTTAGTAAAATAACTATTCGAACACACCTACTCTGATTTTGTGATCCATTGGATAGGTATTTCACTTGACCCCTATATTTCATCTTTTATAGTGCCTAACAAGATTTTGTGAGGTAGACGAAATTGACTTTAAAACGATCGTATTGACTTTTGATGTGCAGAAATAGGCAGATCGGACATATTTTGACTTTAGTTACTTACTTCTTAAGTTTGGGATTAATTGTAATCAACATATTCCAATGAGACTGAAAAATGCTTTTTTTTATTATGATAAATAATAATTTTACCTGCCGTAGTCGTGCGTAAAATATATTTCGGTATTTCTCTTACGAAAATGACTTGTTTAATGGAACAAAACGTATTATTTGTAAACTTTCTCTTTACTCTTCACAATAGGCT
The DNA here is from genome assembly GCF_965363235.1 of Mytilus galloprovincialis. Taxonomy (NCBI): domain Eukaryota; kingdom Metazoa; phylum Mollusca; class Bivalvia; order Mytilida; family Mytilidae; genus Mytilus; species Mytilus galloprovincialis. Next base: position 70,578,897 of record NC_134845.1, on the reverse strand, counting down.
TTTAAAAAATAACCTTTCCAACTGTATATTCCGAAAATTTTGTGAAAATCGAATAAGTGGCAATTCTTACCTTTCATACCTTAACTTTCATTGATAAAACATAATATTGACTCGTCCAGTGTCCAGTTTGAAGGTCATTTTAGTTACCGGTCACATTCATGCACGTTCTAATTAATCAATAGTCATGTATGAAAAGCATAAACAAGTTTGAAGGTAAACTAATAACAACTTAATCCAATCAAATTGCCTACGATTCAATAACAATGACCAGTCCACATCATAAAAATGTATAGGGGTAAACTGGGTAGGGAGAAAATGTCAGATATATTAAGTTCATTATTTTGCAATAACGAGTAAAAATTTGTTAACCAATAGATTTGTTATAATTTCATAATCATGTCGTTATGTATTGGTATAGTTTTTGGATCTTTCATTAGCGTATTTAAGGCTGTAAAAAGTTTGGCCTTCAAAAGTCAACATAATCATTGACTTTATAAAGAAAATTCGCCTTTTTAAAACATTGAATGTTTCACAAATAATACGTGACAACAAAGCAAAATCATTTCTTAAAACACTGCAAAAAAAATAATTCTGATTGATGCAGTGGTATTGTCATAAATTGCACTGGAGTGAACAGTGGTACATCAAATGTCGAATTCCCTCACACAATGTTATCACACACTATATAGTACTGTGATTTTTTTTTATGTTATAAAGTCAACCTATAGCTTTGCTATATAAAATGATAGAGTCTGAAGCGAGATGATGTATCAAATACTCTTGTTTATACATTTTCAAGACAAAATATTCATCTCAAACACACCCTAACATAAAAAAAGGTGCACTCGATTTTCTCTTTTCAATACAATTGTTTCCCATTTTTTAGAATATTTTCTGGAGTTGCATAATCGAAGGACAGACATGGAAATAACTGACTGAACTAATAGATTGATATGTTATAAAAACAATATTAAGTCAATTAATGTTGAAGGCCAGTTTCTCAGCCTCATACAAGAAAAAAGTGTATTTGTCATGTGATGTTTTAAAATTAAGTGTCCTTAACCTCAGACATAACGTCCAATAAAATCTTAGTATGATGTATACAAGCTGAAGCCCCGCCTATCTTAATTACCATGCTTGAGCAATCACTGATACAAACAAAGCAAGCAAGCCAAACAAAGATTTGTCTTGCTAGCATTAATGTAAAAGCTGTAAGACATTTACTTGAATGATTTTGTCCAAACTGTAAAATCAATCATGTATTTATGTCTAGTTGACTAATTTACAGTGTTTAAAAGACAAATAAAGATTTGCAATCTTTAAAAGCTTTGAGTATAAATATGAAATCTAAGAGATACTGTAAACTGATGTATATTACATTATGCACCAAGATGTACCCGCTACAAAAGACTTACCTGATCATAGAGTTTCCCCACCAGTTTGAGATGCCCGGCAGCACTCTCGTGGAATATAACACCATCACGTTGTTGTGCCATCAACAGACAGAGTGACAAGGCCAGATCATGCTCCAGTAAAGTATCCTTCAACCGAGTCGAAGATTTCTTTGTATTTCTTACTTGAGTAAAGTAACCTCCCTATAAAACATAATAAAATACACATGATACATATAAATGTTTTGTCTAACAGGTACTCAACTCATTCCTTTAAAATTCTCCACTAATGGGCTAACTTTTGCAGATAATCAAAAGAGATTTTGACCTGGTACTAGGAAATGTAAACATTAGCCCTTCATTAATTAATTGTGTCTAAAACACAATCCTAGATTAACTTTCATCATATAAAAGTCACCTTTCTTGTCCATTGTAAAATAATAAAATGGATCAAAGAATCCAATCAATGGCAAGGTTGCAAAGAATGTTTCTTGGTTGAAAACAAAAGTAGGTACAATCTTTTGAAAATTTTGCTGAAAACAAACCAAGTACACAAGTGTGGAAAAAATGGAAATTAAAGTTCCTCAAGCAAATCCATAACAGCAGGTACACAACTTCAATATATGAGCAATGTATCTGTGAAGAAGGCAAAAGGGGATGCACATTATAGACAAAATTTAATATTCTTTTGTTCAAAACACCATTTTGACTTTTCTGTACGAGAAACTTCTGTGACTGCCTATACAATCCATTATTGCTACACACCTCTTGTCTTAACAATTCTCCACCTGACATAGCCTCTAGTTGATCATTAGTTATTTCCTCAGACATCTCAACTCCTGCCATCTTCTGTACAATTTCCCTCAATATCAGTAGGTCAAAACTAGATAAATACATTAAAACTATATAATTTATGATTATGAGCAATGTTTAAATATAATCTTTCTTTGGGACATCATATAATGAGTCTTGCAAGTATATTTGCTATGATATAGACATGTTAACAAATAGACTTTTTATTCAGTATATTTAGTTGTCCAACTCAATGATTGAAATGCTTAATTCTAAAACCTATAAGGTATAAATCAATAATTCATAACCCCATTACTTTCTATGTTAAAGTCTGTAATTACAAGCATTAATGGCTACTTTGTTTTAAGTTTAGATTAAGTTGCAGTCATTTCACAGTCTGCACGGTTAGCCACTAGTCCGATGCCCCAGACTAGTAAAATTTCATTCGGACTAGTAAGTTTTTGCAAAAATTTGTTTGGACCAATAAGAATAATGTCAGGATATTGGTCTTCGGACTAGTAGTTGAAATTTTTTTTGCTGCAGACTGTTTCATGTCCAAATTATACCTTATCCTGCATATTAAGAGTATACTGGTTACTGGAAGTTACATACTACAAAAACAGGTACTTTTGATCTAAACAACAGGGCAAATGTGCCCTCCTATTATAATTGTATTCTTTTTCATTATTCAAAAGAATCTTAAACCAGGATTCTACAGTGGTCCTAAGTCCCCAAGCTTTCATTTGTTACCAAAACTACCCAAATTTTTCACCTATTGACAAAGATACAGCTATGCTTAAGAACTATTTTGTTTAAAATATGTACTATTTTCTTGTATGTTCTTTCCGACAGGGCCCTAATTAGTGTTTCTACACCATAAGCAAACATTTTCCCCTAACCAAATACTACAAAGTATTCAAAATACAAAAACAGCTTATTATTTATCTCTACATCAATTAGACCCTGGTGAATATATTATTGACAATCATACCACATGTCCTTAATTCTATATAACACCTTTGAACTTACCTTTTACCAGCTTTAAGCTGATTTGCTACATACTGCATAAGTCCAGCTAATTCTACGGTGTACTTTCTACATATAGAACCAGCAAAGTTGGCAAGACCTGTGCAGATAAAATACAAAAATATGAAAGTGACTTAGAGGGTAAATTTCAATCCCTCATCTATGTCATGAAAAATGTTAAGTCTCCAAGAAAAGGACTTAACGAAATATTCTGACATATATATACAGTGAAAGTACTTTTATTCGTGGTGTAGCAATTTTCATGGATGACTTTATCCACGAATTTAAGTGTCCAACGAAATAAAACAACCATTGTCAAAATCAAGACATGGAAAGATCCGCAACGGTAGTTTTGACTACTGATATCATCTAGAGAATATATTGAATAACGCCAAATCTAAGAATACTTTAAAAGCAGTCACAGATCTTGAACCGCATGCAGGATTATAACCTTTTAATCTTTAATAACCTAAACTGTACAACTTTTGATCTTTTTATTCTCTTAAAACGTATTTTTGATCGATGAAATCAGATTTCCAGTATTGATATGCTAGTATGATATAGTGTTCATTTTATATCCTCAAAGTTCTCATATACATGTATATTAGAAATTGTAATTTCATACTGGGCTTGATTTTGATAAGAATGATTTGACAATTCAAGATATGTTTATAGCATTTGTTTATGTTACTGTTTTCTTTAGGTGACATGTGTATGGCCTTTTGATAGTCTTTAATCTGTTGATCACTTTATCATGGGTTAATTAGTGTTATCACTACGATTTACACGGCTCAATGTTTACTTTGCAGTTTCCTCAATCCAGACTATTTGTAACCTTTGTTTCTAAAGGCTTTAATTTTTCATTTATTTTTTAGAAAACTAATATCCACGAATTTAAAAACCCACGAACATGTAAATATTGCTCAAACCAACAAAAATTGATACCCACGAATTAAAGTACTTTCAGAGTAATCTCTTCTCGTTTTTTTGTTTTCTCTCTTTCAACGTCCAACTTTGTAACAAAATTGGGATGTTTGTCTCATCACACTTCTTTCTATCTATCTGCATTGTTAAAGTCCCTTACTATGTTATCATAGCGATACATTTGTAAAGTTTATTGAATGTAACTTACTTTGTAACCATAGTGATACATTTGTAAAGTTTATTGAATGTAACTTACTTTGTAACCATAGTGATATGACGTAAGGTTTATTGAATGTAACTTACTTTGTAACCATAGTGATATGACGTAAGGTTTATTGAATGTAACTTACTTTGTTATCATAGCGATACATTTGTAAAGTTTATTGAATGTAACTTACTTTGTAACCATAGTGATATGACGTAAGGTTTATTGAATGTAACTTACTTTGTAACCATAGTGATATGATGTAAAGTTTATTGAATGTAACTTACTTTGTAACCATAGTGATATGATGTAAAGTCTATTGAATGTAACTTACTTTGTTACCATAGTGATACATTTGTAAAGTTTATTGAATGTAACTTACTTTGTAACCATAGTGATATGATGTAAAGTTTATTGAATGTAACTTACTTTGTTACCATAGTGATACATTTGTAAAGTTTATTGAATGTAACATACTTTGTAACCATAGTGATATGATGTAAAGTTTATTGAATGTAACTTACTTTGTAACCATAGTGATATGATGTAAGTTTATTGAATGTAACTTACTTTGTAACCATAGTGATATGATGTAAAGTTTATTGAATGTTACTTACTTTGTAACCATAGTGATATGATGTAAGTTTATTGAATGTAACTTACTTTGTAACCATAGTGATATGATGTAAAGTTTATTGAATGTAACTTACTTTGTAACCATAGTGATATGATGTAAAGTTTATTGAATGTAACTTACTTTGTAACCATAGTGATACATTTGTCAAGTTTATTGAATGTAACTTACTTTGTAACCATAGTGATATGATGTAAAGTTTATTGAATGTAACTTACTTTGTAACCATAGTGATATGATGTTAAGTCTATTGAATGTAACTTACTTTGTAACCATAGTGATATGATGTAAAGTTTATTGAATGTAACTTACTTTGTAACCATAGTGATATGATGTAAAGTTTATTGAATGTAACTTACTTTGTAACCATAGTGATACATTTGTCAAGTTTATTGAATGTAACTTACTTTGTAACCATAGTGATATGATGTAAAGTTTATTGAATGTAACTTACTTTGTAACCATAGTGATATGATGTTAAGTCTATTGAATGTAACTTACTTTGTAACCATAGTGATATGATGTAAAGTTTATTGAATGTAACTTACTTTGTAACCATAGTGATATGATGTAAAGTTTATTGAATGTAACTTACTTTGTAACCATAGTGATATGATGTAAAGTTTATTGGATGTAACTTACTTTGTAACCATAGTGATATGTTTGTGTCATCGTGCTTCATTCTGTCCCTGTCTGGGTTGGCTACAGCTTCAATGATACAGTCTGGTTATAATTAAGGAAGAATAATTACTGTAAACATATAAATCCGTTATATTTGAACCCACTATGTCCAAACTTGAGAATGATCTACATTTTGCTATTGATGATAATTGTGTAAACCTATTATCTGGACGCTCAAAATATACATTTATGTCATACACTCACATACAGAAATCTAATAATTCTGGATTATTTTGAAATTAATGTTTGACAAGTAGAGCTTTATGTTGAAAAATCATTATTGAAAATTGAATTAACACTTGTGAGTTCTTCTTGAAACAAGAAAAGTAACAGTTTAATGAAGGCATTTCAGTTTTAAAGGATTTCCAGTGATGTTAAAGTGTGTTGAGAGTAAGGTATATGGCCATTCAGAAATTCTTTAAAATGTGTTCATTGATATTATAACAGAAATGGTAATGACCATTTAACCAACAACTTGGTTTGTAAGGATACAAGCTAAGACATCATATGATAGTGATGTTAGGTACTTCAGTGAATCAACAACAGGTCCAATAAAGTTGTCATATCTCTGGATTTGTGATAATACCTGTAAAAATATATCATTATTTATGTTTCTATTGCATACTTTGTACAACCTAAAATTCCGTTCAATTTTTGCATTTGCAGTTAAGGATGTTTTCGCTCCCTTTTCAGTTTTGAATTTAGATATTCTGAGTCCTTTTCTTTTCAAAATTAAAATACATTTAGTTTAAAGTCATATTGAAAATCCAATAAAATCCTTGTTATTATTTCATTGTTTTTGAAAGGAAAAATGTATAAGGGGTCTGTGGAACCCAGTGTCTAGCCTATTTCATGAATCTAATAAAAGTTTGAAGAACTTTAACTGCAGACTGTATGTAATGTTAACTGGAGGAAAACTGAGTCCATATAAAGGTACTTATGGAAAAACAGGAAATTTTTATAACAGGAAATTTATTTTAGATTCTAGCTTTTGATCATATTAAACAAGCTTCTGTCCAAGTTTGTTAGAAGTCCAGGATAGTTTAAACTGGAATCTAGGATCGTTATGTCTCACTTTTTCAACAAAAGTTGAAGGCTCGATAAAAATGTGTCAATGTTCAATGTATGAAAAATGTAAAGAGAATAATTTCCATCCAAATTTTCATTGGCTCATATCTCGAAAAAACAAGCACATGGACCCTTCAGTTTTTTCTGCTTATTTGTTCCTTTATTCACAAAACATCAATTTATGACAATCTCAAAAAGATTGTTATTTTAAAATAGAGCAGTCCAAAAATCACTGATCTATTTACTTACATATTCAAACAATACACCAGGATTACTGTGGCTCAGTTTCCCAAGCTGTCTTCCTGATGGTTTCACATTCTCCTTTGACAAGCGTCTACAAAAATTGTCCATCAATTAGGGGAATACAAGGTAATAATTCAGTTTAAAGTTGTCAGAATCTTTTTTGACAATATGTATGTGTAAATAATATCAACAACAATTCAAATAACTTTCTGTGATTTAAATAAATTAACTAGGTTCAACTAAGGCTACACTGGAGAATACATTTTGCAGTCCTGGATCTTACTTCTTTATACTGAGTTCTTAGCAGACAAGCAGCAAATATAACTTTAAAGTCCTTGGTTTGAACCAGAACTTGTTAAAACCCACAACCTTCTGTACTCCAGACCAACATGCTACTGCAACCAAACAGATGCAGTCAGCTGACAAGAAAATCACACATACGCATTAATAATAAAATATAGGTAAGTTTTTAATTCATTTGGTTAATCAAACAATTGATTTTGTAAGTCTGTCTTTTGATTTGTAAATGTTTAAGCTCCAATACCAATTTTGAAGGGAAGTATAATATTATGTGGCCTCTATATATGTTTTTAGAACTTACTTCATGATATATTTAGCTTTCTCCAAACAATCAGCTCGGATACAGATTAACTTAGAATGCTGACTGTATGTATCATTCTTCCAGTTTCCATACAATCTATACCTGTAGATAAAGTAAAATCATGTATATGATCAATATGGAAAATATGGTCAAAACATTCTGTCTATATTATCAAAGCAAAGCTCTGATTCCTTTCACGGATTTGGCTATACTTTTTGGAACTTTTAGATTATAGCTCTTCATCTTTTATATAAGCTTTGGATTTTACATATTTTGGCCACGAGCATCACTGAAGAGACATGTATTGTCGAAATGTGCATCTGGTGCAGAAAAAATTGGTACCGTTAATGTTATTATCAATTATTTCTGAAACACTGCTAGTATTCAAATAGGATGCTCTTAAACAAGTTTTTACTATACTTTTAATGGTCATTTAGATAAATTGTTCTGTATGTATTCAAAAATGATTCTATTGAGATTCTGATTCAGATTAGAACATAAAAGCAATATTATTAGAAAATTGAAAGCTGAACTTGAAATTAAATCATTTCCAAGAATAAAGAAAAGGGAATTCCAATGCACTTATTGTAAACAGTAATAATTTACCTGAGTTCATACGGATATAATTTGAGAAATGACCATAACTCCTCGGACAAACAACAATTGTTGGCCAGCACAGACATACTAGGTAGGAGTACTTCATCCAACATGTTGAGGAAGCCATAATAAGCTATATCATCCTCTGGGGTAATGCCTCCATCCTGTCTCTGCAACAAAGTAACAAAGATATGTTATAAATAAGTCAAGTGAACCAACATATTGAGGAAGCCATAGTAAGCTATATCATCCTCTGGTGTAATGCCTCTATCATGTCTCTGTAACAAAATAACAACAAAGATGTTATAAATATGTCAAATAAACACACACCCTCTGGTGTAATGCCTCCATCCAGATCCTGTCTGTGTAACCAAATAACAAAATAATATCATAATTAGTAAACCAACATTTTCTTGTGTAATGCCTCCATCCTGTCTCTGTAATAAAATAACAAAACAATATCATAATTTTTAAACCAACATTTCCTGGTGTAATGCCTCCATCCTGTCTCTGTAATAAAAATAGAATTTCTTACTATCATGCTGAACTTTTTCCGACGTAGTCAGTATAATTTCGGTTTGTGCCCTTTGAACTTAAGAACGCTTAACTATGGCAACAGAATACACATGCTTGTAAATCCTTTCTGTGATTGGACAAAATGCTGTCATGGTGGGTGATTTGGTTGTGTTTGAAAAAACGTCTCGTTAATTATATCGTGATGGAAAGCAAGTGAAAAACTATAAATATTTGAACTAGATCTTACAAAGATTTATATTTTTATTAAAATAATTGTTTCTCCAATAGCTCTTTGCATCTGTGACAGCTGTTTATTCGGGACAATTATATAATGTTTAATGTAAACTTTGTTGTACGAACGTACATGACTTTTAGAACGCACCTAAGTATGTGAGATTTCCGCAGGGTTTTGGTGAATGTAAACAGAAAGATACGAGGACCGAGAATACTGAACACAAACAGAGAAAACGTTATTTAGATGGTATCTTTGTGCTGCTGAAGGTTATCGAAATGATAGTTTTAAATACATACTCAAATTTAAATACGTTGGATATCTTTTTTAAAGATAGTTCTTTTTTTCGCTGTATTGAAGACCCATTGGTGGCCTTGGCTGTTTACTGCTCTATAGTAGGTTTGTCGTCTCTTTGACCCATCCCCTATTTCCATTCTCAATTTTATTGGTGATTTCTAGTTTTTCTACATCTTAAATTGATTTCAAATGACCATTTTTAAATATGTGTTAATTGTTGGTTGCTTAACGTCCAGTGATGTTCAAATACATAACATCTTACCTTTGACATAAATGTCTTTCCAAGTCTGATTATCTTGGAAATAAGAACTGGGTCATATGCTGTGTATGGGCCCAAATAACGTAAAATAGAAAACACTTGTAAGTGCAACTCTCTGTAAGAAGTCACTTGTGGAACCTTCTTGTCTTGTTTTATTTTTCCTTTTAATATCTTCTTAGGAATGCCACAATTTCTGAAATGAAAACAAAAGATAAGTATAAGATCCATTATTTGTCTCCTTTTCTCTGAAATTCTTAAAAGTGAAAACTATATTCATTAAACAATCAGATCATTACAGTACACACAAGTTATTTTTAATTTGTATTCTATACATATATATCACAAATTAATGATAAATATAATCTTCACATGGAAATCAATACTGCCTGCAGACGACCAACTCCATGCAAAATACATATGCTGAAAAATTGGTTCCTATTCTTTTCCTGAGATAATTGATTAGGATATCAGGTTAGGTTTTATGACTTTATTTGGTTTATATTGTGCACCTTTTTATGTAACAAATAAATCTTTCATATTTTTTAACAAGTAGTAAATTGTGACCAAATTAACCTTTACTAGATCATTGATCAAACTGGATTTATTGATTGAATGATGGCTGCTTAATCAATAGCTGCAAAAAATAGGATTGAACCAACAGTAAATATGAAAATAGAAGGAACAAAGCAAATGTAATACTGATGAGGTATTTAAAGTGGTACCCCACACTTTCACTAAAATTAATTTGGCTTGTTTAATTTTCATAAAATTTTGTCAAAGTATTTACTTTGAGACTTAAATAAAAATATAAAAATTTTTAATTTTTTGAACCAACCATTTTGTCAGAAAAATTACACTGGTTATATAGCAATTTGACAAACACCAGTTTTGATCATTGAGAAAATTAATATTCCTTTTACAACACAATGTAATTAAAACGTTTAGCTGACTTTACAGAGTTATCTCCCTGTAGTGTTAGGTACCACCTTAATGCATGGAAACATACTCTCTATAGAAAGATTCCATCATCTTATGGACAGTTTCACATAGCTTCATAGTAACAGGTCTATATGATGTGGCAAAGAACTCTGGTAATCTGTCTAGAATCTGCTTCACACTACTCCAACATCCAAACTGTAGTAACTCTCCACATAATCCTAACTTCTGATTGGTCTGATGCTAAACAAATTAAATAGAATGAAGTCAACACATGTTCTTTTCTAAAGACTTATAAATAGCAAGGTTTATTTTCTCTTTGTAATTTTTTTTTTAATTCTTCTTCAAATATTAGTTGACAAGAATTTGAATTATCTGTAAACAGAAGATTTGTCTTTCTGTACCATACACATCAATTTGGGGGAATTCTGTAAAATGTTTTTGTAATAAATTTTTCTCATTTATATGTAAAGAAGTGAGATTTACATATTGACAGCGTTTTTAACTCTTCTAAATTATGGGTTAATTTTATTACCCTCATGACATTTCATATGCAATCTAGCATAGAAACTAGTTTTTATAAGCATCTTTGTCAATATTCAAACTTATGCAATTGTCATCATTTTACCTTTAACTTAATTTTCATCAATCCATTGTTATCTAAATTGTAAACCTGATGCTCATATAAACAAATAAAATTTGAGTGAGAACATACAAGAATTTGGTAAACAAAAAGTTGATGAGCATTGTATGTAAATATATATGTGTTCTACAAAATAGCATGCTTACTTGAAGGTGATAACAATTTTCAAAAAGCTCTGAATTGTATTTCATGAGAAAATTTCTCACATAGCCAGTATTCAATAACTGGAAATTGATAAAACATACATTTTTTTTATATAGATTAGACTGTTGGTTTTCCGGTTTGAATGGTTTTACACTAGTAATTTTGGGGCCCTTTATAGCTTGTTGTTAGGTGTGAGCCAAGGCTCCGTGTTGAAGCCCGTACATTGACCTATAATCGTTTACTTTTTAAAAATTGTTATTTGGATGAGTTGTCTCATTGGCACTCACACCACATCTTCCTATATCTATCACACGGTATATCATGCTCACAAGAATTATGTTACCAAATTTCCAGAAGTTCTGGTTTGTACTTTGAGAAGATAATATGATAAATTTATGTGACAGATAAATGTACAAAAGTAATGTAATAAATACTTTTATTCCAGTAATGATAATTCAACCTTACCACATCTATCATAGCCTCTTCATCTGTCTTTTTATCCTCAGCTTTATCAGCTAACGATACAATGTTCAGCTTCCTGGCATGAGCTTTGGCATTGTTCACATCTTTCTCATGATATTCCCAAATCTTACTGTCTGCTGGGGAAAGCTTTAAAAAATTTAAATGTTTATAATCATAACTATATAAACTGGTTACAATGGAAGGTGTCATCTTCCATGTCATCAGTTTTTTATACTATAATCACCAAATATCTCATTAATTCATTACAGAAAGTAAATGCAGAAGCAAATGCTTTATTTTATATACTATAGGATTTTATTGTCAACTTGTGATTCTGATCATGTTTGTTTGTGATTTTTTTTTTTGTCTTGTTCACTGAATTCTTAACATAGAATTACTTTAAATACATACGCATTTGAAAAAGTCTACAATACATGCATGGCAGGCTTAAAATTGAGAAATATGTACAGGAACAATGTATAAGAACAATAATCATTTTACAGACTACATTCCATGTCAGTTTTGTTAACTATTTCTTATTATACCCTTGTTCAATGCTGTCAACTAAATTAGACAAAACATTATATATGAGCATGAAAATTGAAAGATTTAAGGTTTTTGAAAACAGGAAGTGATATTAAATAAACAGAAAAGTTATCTGTTAGTATAATGCAGTTTAATTATATGAAGCTTGATGATGTATATGTTCCAGACCGTATGAGTATTTGGACCGTACGCGTACGGTCTGGACCGTATGCGTACTTTTTCAAAATACTCATACGGTCGGACCGTACGCGTAAGGTCGGATTAATATCATTAAGAAGTTGCTTAAGTTTATAAGTTACAAATGCATGTAACAGCTCAACATAACTTAACTCTCAAATTAATATAGAAAAGTTCAATTGTATCATAATTTTAATTGAAATAAAAACTTCATTTTTTAACTATTTAAAAAATTCACGCTAATTAAATCTGTTAATATCTTGTTTTAGCATGTCGATCAGTAATACATTAATTGAATTATGATCATTGAAATTGACGATATCGGAAGTAAACATAATGTGGGAGGACAATTGTTTTAGAATATTAGAAACTTTACAAAAAAATGCAAATGCAAAGGAACATGAATGAACTGCAAACATGTAAATGTAAAACATATTACATTACTTGTGGTAGTAAGTGTCACCTTGGGCGAGAGTACCAAAATAGGATTCAGATATACAATTAAACAAATATTTATTGTTCATTTGTTCATTTTATCCATCTAATTGTAATGATAACAATTTATAAAACTAAAAATAAAGATTGTAATTGATGTTTGTTTTAATTCAACTCATATGATCCAATAACATGTATGGTCTGCTCGTACTGGACCATACGCGTATACTCATACGGTCCGACCGTACGAGTATACGTATACGGTCCGGACCGTACGCGTACGGTCCAAATACTCATATGGTCTGGAACATATATATTGTTACTTTCTAAAAGGAATTCATAAAAGATTGACAGAGTCAGACTTGGGGTAATTGTAATTGTAATCGTTAATCAGCTGTAATTGATTACAATTTTCAAGTAATCATTGTAATCATTAATCAGCCAAAAATCTGATTACATGTAATTTAATTTAATCAATTACTTTTCAAAATACCCTGTAATCCTGATTACTTTATGATTACATTCTGGTTACAGTGAAAAAAATCTAAAAGTGTGTTTATGGTCAATACATAAACCCTTTTGTTATTCATATCTAATAAATATTTAATATGTTAAAATAGTTTTGTTTACTTTGGACAGCATATTAATTGATTTGTATACTTCAGTAAAAAATAAACTGACAAAGTATTGAAAAGTCATCATAATACATTTGTCTCTAGCCTTAGTAAAAGATATTGTACATATATTCACAATTTAAAGATGTACATATATAATTTTGATAATAACTATTATATATCACAGAGTATGGGGTTTGAGTGGGGATATAAGACCATCTTAGACAACCAATAGGTACATTAAGTCTCTAAATGGTTTTTTTTTTTTAAACTAAAATCTGATAGTCAAAGATTCTACCTCAAGGTAAATGTTGGATGAATAGAATGTATACTTACATGTGGATAAAGTAAGTCCAAATCAACCAATCCATTTTCCAATAAAACAGCTGCCATCTTATACAGAGACTGTGGAGTTTCTTCTGACTATAAAATAAAATATACGACTACACAAAATGTTGATTAATTAATATCAATTTCAAAACTCTACTTTTGATGTGGTTTTTTTTATAATAAAATTAAGAAAGATCTTGATGAAATTAAAATAAGAAATGAAGACCTCTATCCTTTAAGTAATGTAAACTTTATTTCAATATTATTCAAGTTGATCGTATAAAAATGTTCCAAGACAAAATGTATCAATCCTCTAGACATCATTTATTTCCCGTGTTAAATTTACTTACAGCATAGAATTTAAACTTAAATCCCATGATGTTACAAAGTGTCTTCGGCTCACTGACATACTCTCTAAACATGGGAATGTAAAACTGATCATGTTCTGGCCGATTCTCAAACGTTTCCAACAATATATCCAACACACGATTAGGGTCAAGGTCAAAGCATCCTAAAATAAATATGAAAACATTGAGCTAATACTATATGTATTACATGTAGGTTGATCCCTGATAATTATATATAGATTTATCACTGCAAAAACAAGTGTGTTACAATATTTCTACACTCAAGAGTTTCATTTTAATATTTTCAAAAAGCGTGTGGCTTGCCAGGTTTTTTAAATATTTAAATTAAACTGTTGACCAATCATTTGCTGAGAACAGAAATTTCACTAGTGAGGAGAAATAATTTTCTTGCACTGCTCGGAAAATGTGAAAATAAAACAAAAATAAGAGAAATCCTCATATAAATGTCTAGTACTTATATATTTAGACACTAAAACTCAATAAATAACATTTCAAATGGATAAACAGCACTAAAATTAATCAAAGTGCTGGATAGCACCTTGGGAAAGTTTGCAACCGTATATGTGTATTATTTCAAAAAGGTTATAGACGTGTATTATTTCAAATATGTATTAAATCACAGTTTTGATTTTTTCAAACTAAACCATTGTCTCGCCAGCAATTTCCAAAAATCACTTTTTATGCCCCATTTATGGGCATTATATTTTCTGGTCTGTGCATCCTTTCGTTGTACCGTCCTTCTTTCTGTTCGTCTGTCTGTCTGTCCCATTCAGGTTTAAGTTTTTGGTCAAGTAGTCTTTGATGAAGTTGAAGTCCAATCAATTTAAAACTTAATACACACTAGAACAAACCCGTGATATCGCGGGTCCGTGACTGAATTAAAATATATAACTATGAGTAAGCCTTATTTTAGTATTGTGATTGTCATCTGATAAAGTCATGCCGATTTTAAGATCCACAGTTCAAAATCTTTCTGTTTGAACCCATCGACCTGGAACTTATCAATTATTGGTAATATTAATTATTTGGAAAACAAAAGGTCCTGGAATGGAGTATTTTTTAATCAACAGCATTGTCCTATATTAATTAATTTAATTATAAATAAAGTTGAATTCTTTGATTCGCTGTTTTATGTCATGCCCGCTAACAAATTGAAAACTGTACCTATACGCCTTATTTTAAGTCCCGATTCTTAGTATTCGTATTGTCATCTTAGAAAGTCTTACTGCTTAAAATATAGTGTTTCCTACAGGTGGTTTTGGCGTGTAATGGCGCCCTGCCGCAATTTCTCGACGCCCTGCCCTTTTTGGGAAAAAAATTTGGCGCCCTGCCCTAATTTTGTCGAAATTCCTGACGCCATGCCTTTATCGTCGTAATTAACAACCGGTACTGAAAGACATATTTTATGAATACCGCTCGAGTTATTTCCCTTCAAACGTAAACAAAAGTTCACTAGGACGCCATTTTGTAATCGATTTCTTAATCAGCTGATTAGCAAACTGCAATAGATTGAATAGTGAATATAGATACTAATCATGCCATCAACAAATCGGATGAAGCGAAAACGTGAGGAAGAAAATGAGAAACCGGCCGCAAAATGCAGAAAGCTTTTATCATTTTTTCAAAGGTTTGTAGATTTTTATTACAAAATGGTTACGCACTTGCAACGGTGTTAGTTTGGGGGTAAAAATAAACTTTTGTCAAAGGGATATTAATTACTTTCAATTAATTCATTTTTTCATCAAATTACTTTTTTAAAATTTACTTCTTCAGTTTTTAATTTGAATTACAGTGACTTGACTGATAGTGTTTCTATCCAACAATTGCAATTCATTCAAAATTTTGACCAAATTGCAATTTGTTTTATTAAACCAAATTGTTCAACTGGTCAGAAATTTGAACAAATTGTTCAGTCAAAATGTGAAAGTGCAAGGTGATAAAATAAATCATACTTACAATCCTATAAGACTTTAACTCCACTGTGTTGATGTTATTTTTAAATTAGTTTATCAATCTGTATAGTTATATATAGCTATTACCATACTAAAGGTGAACTGTTTTATTTGTAATTGCTATAAAAATGTCCAAACTAAGCTTTTATATAGTTTTTCTTTCAAAATGTATTCTATATTCATAAGAATCACACAGTATATGAATAAAAACATCATATTCAGTAAATTAATTTGTAAAATTGCAATATATTTGTAGGAAGGGGAGATAATCTTTTTTGGTTTCAAAAAGTCTTTATTCAAAAGAATAGTATTTTAGGTTATTTCCCAAAGGAAACTTATCAATAGCATATTGTTATTTCACATATCGTTTACTGAATATATGATGTATTATTTTAAATGATATATGATTCTTATAAATATAAAATCCTTTTCGAAAGAAAAACTATATAAAAGCTTGGTTTGGAAATTTTTATAGCAATTCAAAATAAAATAGTTGACCTTTAGTATGGTAATGGCTATAATATAACACATATGATATAATATAATTATACCAATTGCAACTCATTCAAAATTTTGACCAAATTGCAATTTGTTTTATTAATCCAAATTGTTCAGCTGGTCAAAAATTTGAACAAATTGTTCAGTCAAAATGTGAAAGTGCAAGGTGATAAAATAAAATATACTTACAATCCTATAAGCCTTTAACTCCACTGTATTGATATATTATATCATATATGCCATTACCATACTAAAGGTCAACTATTTTATTTTGAATTGCTATAAAAATGTCCAAACTAAGCTTTTATATAGTTTTTCTTTCGAAAAGGATTTTATATTTATCAGAATCATATATCATTTAAAATAATACATCATATATTCAGTAAACGATATGTGAAATAACAATATGCTATTGATAAGTTTCCTTGGGGAAATAACCTTAAATACTATTCTTTTGAATAAAGACTTTTTGAAACCAAAAAAGATTATCTCCCCTTCCTACAAATATATTGCAATTTTACAAATTATTTTACTGAATATGATGTTTTTATTCATATACTGTGTGATTCTTATGAATATAGAATACATTTTGAAAGAAAAAATATATAAAAGCTTAGTTTGGACATTTTTATAGCAATTACAAATAAAACAGTTCACCTTTAGTATGGTAATAGCTATATATACCTATACAGATTGATAAACTAATTTAAAAATAACATCAACACAGTGGAGTTAAAGTCTTATAGGATTGTAAGTATGATTTATTTTATCACCTTGCACTTTCACATTTTGACTGAACAATTTGTTCAAATTTCTGACCAGTTGAACAATTTGGTTTAATAAAACAAATTGCAATTTGGTCAAAATTTTGAATGAATTGCAATTGTTGGATAGCAACACTATCAGTCAAGTCACTGTAACATGATTTATTTAAGAAAGGAACAATTTATGAAAAAAAACTTCCAGAGTATTTAAGATGTTCTTGTTTTATGTGTAATTTATTTATTTTCAGCACCAAAGAGGCACGGAACGTATATTTTCTAAAGTTCAAATGACAGTTTCACAACGCAGAAATAGACTGAATGTGTCAACTGTAAACAATCTTGTTCTAGTGTCAGCAAATACCAAATCAATAGATGATTTGGATATCAGGGAATGTATCAACCTGTTTTTAGGGATTAAAAGGAGGATTTGTCAATGACAATTGATATGACCAAAGCAATATTTTTATATATACGACATAGTTCTTTCTTGTTTTTAAACATTTTTAAAGAACTGATTTTGTTTTTATTTGTGTTTATTGTTTTAAATATTTCATATATATGTTTTAAACACTTTTTCTTGTTTAACAATTTGTTTTAATGATTGATTACAGATGTATATGTCCATTTTATAGCATTAAACTAGTATGTTTTAAATGAATCCATTTTATAGAAATTGCCTGTTTATATTAAATAATGCCCTAAAATTGTTGTCCATCGCGCTTAATGTGCCCTCTGAGCTAACAATTACCCTGCCCTTTTTAAAAGCTGCAGGAAACACTAAAATACTACAGTAGGGAACAATTTGACAATGATTGAATTAAGTAGTGTCAACCCTGTGATTATGACCAGTGTATATACATGTAGCAAAATCCGAAATACACCGTTTGGTGGTGTGCCTGTCAGATAAGAAACGTACAGATAAGGTAATAGGTAATAGGTAACAGGTGAATATACTATTGGTATCGGGATTCGACCCGGAACTTGTTAATTATTGGCAATATTAATTATGTGGAAAACAAAAGGGTCTGGAGTGGTGTAATTTTTAATCAACACCATTGTCCTATATTGGATATATTTAAAATTGAATTCTTTGATTTGTCGTTTTTACCCCATGACGGCTGACAAATTGGACCTCGTTATTTTAGTATTATCGATGTTCCCTATGATATAATCTTTCTAATTTTAATGCCAAATTAGAGTTTTTACTCCATTTTCACGCCGACACGGTCCACTGAACACAGAACATGATAGTGCAGATGGGGCTTGTGTGTACTATGGACACATTCTTGTTTTATATATCTATACTTCTAAATCTAAAGACCGTTTTTATGTTCACCTGATAAATGTATAACCAAAGAAAACTACAAGTCAAACTTATATATAAGGGTATATATACTTGATAGGATATACTGAAAATTTCACCCTTTTACATCTAGAATGGTAAAAGTGACGCCAACAAAATTCAAACTTGACTTGTGTTTTGTGGTTATAAGCATTGCATATAAGTTTCTCATAAAATTTGGTTCAAACAAACTAAAGTAATTAAGACGGAACAGAAATCAATTTTGGGATGTATGGACGTACGTACAAGTAAGGGACGTACATTACACTTGTACATTAATGTATAACCCTGTAACATATTATACTTACAGAAAAAAACAGGATAAAAGCCAATATGGTGTGGGCATAACAATAGTAGAATGACCTCAGGAATAAAAAGTTTATATACACTAGATTCATACAATGTTGATCTGTATAACCCTGTAACACATTTTAGTTGCTGCTGTGTAATTACCATTGAGGCAATGACATTTGAGATTTTTGTTTTAAGCCATTTATTGATGTATCAGTAATCATTGCCTCTGTGTAAGGACGATACATTGTTAAATATAGGTCAATCTAAAAGAATCATACTGCCCCAGGAATAAAGCGTTAGGATAAAAAGTTTTGGATCCGCTACTGCATTTTTAAGCACTAAGAATTTTGCTAGTACATCATGTACATGGACAAATGTTATTAAATCATTTTGATAATTTCTACAGCAGTTGTCTGTAGCTTGATCTCTGTCATGAACTATAATATTCTAAGAAGTAGATGATGACTTGGTTGCTTTTAAATTATACGGATGCTATGATACTAATTGTCATTAAGACAATGTATTTCTGTTGTCAGTTTGATCCACTTGAGCATGCTGAACGAGTGAAAGTCCTTATATCCACATTGGAATGTGAAACAGCTAGTATTTAAATAACAGAATTAAAAGTTTTCAAATGATTTTTGGCATCAAAACTTTCAGATCATTGTCAGTTTGACAAAAACAATGCACTTTTCTATTAAAGCCGGTATTTACTTTTACTCGTCCTTGGCGTGAGACAAAGCCATATAATTATCGATTATTTAATATTCTTTCACCTGTGTATTGTTAAAATAAATCGAACCATTATCACTTGTCAATTATCCGACAACTTTGTCAAATATCAACTTGTTCTCGCATAACGGACTCTTTCGATACACCCGGGCTTTTACTTATTCAATAATAAACAGTAATTGTTGTAACTATCGTACATAGTAAAAAATAGTGCGGGAAAATGTTCATTCATGAAATATTCATGAATGAAACGCTGTCTCACGTAGATTTCTTTTGATTTTCTCTACAGCCAATGGACGATCCGCAAAGTAGTGTTTGTGATACTTATTTTCAAAATGAAGTTCAATTCATATGAATTGTCGGTGAACATTCATTCCTTTTTTTATTCAAGCTGTAATCTTTTCAAAAGAGTAGCAACTCAAACTATCCAAGAATCAGAATTTGAACACTAGTACAACATTATCTTGGGTGCAGAACATTGTGAAGTTGAGGCCGACGCCTAAGGAAAGGAACTAAAGCAAGCTATAGCAAACTTTCCAAAAACAAGGCAGCTATTAAAGATGATAAGATTGGTAATATTTTACTTTTCAAACTCTGGAGTAGTTTTCTGGATTGTATTATACTTTCTACAGTACTGAAGTATATACATTATAATTTGTCCTTAATCCACGAAAATTAGTACCCATGAAAGTTAATGAATTCACAGTATAACAAGTATTCTGTTATAAAAATTCTGTTTCATCCAACAGATGTTACTGATTTTCTCCCAAACTTCAGAATCTTGTGAGGATTCCTTTTACTGCCTTTTAACCAAAGGAGTAGGTCCGGTAAGGGCCGATTTTGGCCTCAAATTTCAGGTTCATCCAACGAAAGATTTTGGACACTTTTTAAACACTTAAATGTCTATTTCAGTTGATTCAATTAGTATATGTGAAAGATTTTAGCTGATTAAGTCATTAAAAACCCTCCGATTCAAGCAAAAATAAGAAATATCTATCAAATATGCTAAAAATCGTCACTTTTCAGATGGTTTTTGTCAAAAATGAAAGTGGCCGCATCCGTGTGCATCCTCAACCTTTATATATGTCATGTATTATCATTAAATACAACTTACATTTCAATATTATGAATGAACACGAATGTGGCCACTTTCATTTGAGACGGAAACCGTCTAAAATTTAACCAAAATGCTAAAATTGTGAAGATTTCAGTAATTTAGCATGACTTAAAGATGTTAGTACCCGATATATGTGCATTGTATTGTCAAAAACAGACCATATTTGTGTAGCAGAAGCATTCTACTTTCCAATAAAAAGCTAAAGGATTACATTTTCACAATTTTTCAAAACTGCTATATTTTGGGGCCAAAATGGGGTCTTACTGAACCTACTCCTTTTCCTTTGATATTACTGACTGATCGGTTCTCAGCACAGTAGAGTGATATGAAAAATTATCGCTAGAAAATAAGGGTGCACATGCCATTGTCAATGGAATTAACAACACTGTCAAAGGTTTTATAGCCATAAGCCGATTATCATTGGTCATGTCAACTTGATTGCTTTTCTCACTTTTGCTATACTGGCTCAAGTAGGAAAATCAATCACGTTGAGATAAACAACGATAATCTATAAATATTTAATAACTTACCTACCAGTGATTTAAGATTTTCTATAACTTGTAAAGGTGATATTTTTTCTCTTTAACTTACCAATCAGTGATTTGAGATTTTCTATAACTTGTAAAGGTGTGATTTTTTCTGTTATTTCCTGATTTAATTCCACTACAAGTTTGGCATATCCTTCATTTTCTTCCCGCAGCAAATTAAATTTCATCTGTTTGTAACTACAAATCAATTAAATCTTTTAAGAAGATAGCATCCAACCATAAAAAACAAATCTCTTTAAGGTAAAATTCAGAATACCATAGAATAACATCTTTTAAATGACAAGATTTCTAACCATTTCATTTATTAATTTTTTTAATATTAAATGCAAAATTCTAAATAAAAATCTGCAGCATGAGAGCATGATACAGTTGTTGCTTATTCAAAGAATAAAGTTCAATAACTTCTCAATGTTTTATCAAAAATTTATAATAAACTAAAGGGAGGTTATTTTTAATAGATTTAAACCAGTCACCAAAGTTTAACAACTTTCTGTCCAGTGGTTTAATATAATATAAAGCCTTCAAGTGCTTACTGCTGTGATATTTGAGTAAATTTGAGAACTTTGTGCATAAAAGTCAAGTTACTAGTTTAATAGATAATCCATAAATTCTTTCTTTTTGTCGAGCCTTCGACTTTAGTCGAAAAAGCAAGACATAGCGATCCTACATTCTGTCAACGTTGGTGTCCACAAATATTCACTCTGTGGTTAAAGTTTTTAAAATTTTAATAACTTTCTTGAAACTATCCCGATTTCTACCAAACTTGGCCTGAGGCTTGTTTATGTTCATAAGGTAGTATACAGAAGTAAATTTTGTGAAAAAAAAACAAACCATTTTTTATCATATTTTACTTATAAATGGACTTAGTTTTTCTTCCAGGAAACATGACTTTCCCTCTGTGGTTAAATATTTTAAAATTTTAATAACTTTTTTAAATATCCTGGCTTTGTATCATACTTAGACATACTGGTAAGCTTGTTTATGATTTAAAGCTAGTATCTATAATTAAATTTGTTAAAAATTTGTTCTTGTTTTCCGTATTTTACTTATAAGTGGACTTTAATAGTTTTTCTTCCAGTTTACATTACATACAGTCTGCAGTTAAAGTTTTTAAAACATTTACTAGATTCATAAACTATCGTGGATTTTTACCAAACTTGGTCAGAAGCTTCTTGCAATCAAAAGATAGTATACAGAGGAATATTCTTATTAGTTATTTGCTCATTTTTGTTTAGCCTGCGATTAACAGCAAAAGTAGGTGAGACACTGGGTTCCGCGGAACCCTTACACATTTTTTTAATTATAAATGTACATTACTCCATATAACACTGCTGTACTTACAATAATCGTGTTTTTGTTTTGACATATTTGGCTTGATATTGCTGTCTAGAGGAAATCAAGCCTACATTTTCCAATGTGTCAAAATCCAGTCGTTCTTTAAACACTGTTGGTGCTATTAATCCCTGAAATAAACAAGTCACATTAACATCCAAATACATGATTTTGAGATTACCTAATAAAAAGAACAAAAAGATAGTTTTGTTTTGGGTTGCCTTGTAATCAATATGCTTTGTCAAACATTTAATAGAGTAATATGATCATCCAAGATCTTACAGTAATTTTCAGTTAATGAATGCTCTTTCCCATGTTATCTAATGATAATGAGGCGGAGCTTTGTATATACCTTTTTTAAACAAGCATCAATCCCTTTGTAATTCATAAATAACTCTTACCTCTATAGCTGATACCAATGAGATAAATCTGTCTCTTTCTTGTTTATCCTCAGAACAAGTTGTCTCTATATCTGTAAATAAAACATGTAATGTGTATTCAGTAACCAGTAACATGTAATGTGTATTCAGTAACCAGTACCATGTAATGTGTATTCAGTAACCAGTACCATGTAATGTGTATTCAGTAACCAGTACCATGTAATGTGTATTCAGTAACCAGTACCATGTAATGTGTATTCAGTAACCAGTAACATGTAATGTGTATTCAGTAACCAGTAACATGTAATGTGTATTCAGTAACCAGTAACATGTAATGTGTATTCAGTAACCAGTAACATGTAATGTGTATTCAGTAACCAGTAACATGTAATGTGTATTCAGTAACCAGTACCATGTAATGTGTATTCAGTAAACAGTAACATGTAATGTGTATGCAGTAACCAGTAACATGTAATGTGTATTCAGTAACCAGTACCATGTAATGTGTATTCAGTAACCAGTAACATGTAATGTGTATTCAGTAACCAGTACCATGTAATGTGTATTCAGTAACCAGTAACATGTAATGTGTATTCAGTAACCAGTAACATGTAATGTGTATTCAGTAACCAGTACCCAAATAATTAACTGAACAGTAGCTTTTCTACTTTAAAAGAATCTTACCAAATATAGAAAAGACATCAACAAGTAATAATGGAACCTCCTTCTTGAAATCCTGAAATCATAAAAAAAAATGTGTTTTATTATAAGTATCATTCCACTGTGCAAATACTGATAGCTAAATCACATTTCATTGGTTGAAACTATCGCAAAAATGTTATTGGTTCAACCTTTGTAAGGTTTTCTAATGGTTTGATTCTCCAACTGTTTTTTACTTGATATAAAAGGTCTTTTCTATCTGTTAATGAGACATTGGATAATTGGTCAAACCTCAGGATACTGGTTTACAGTTTGAGTCTTTAATATTGACCTTAGAAATATAATTTTTTTCTTATTTTCTATTTCTTATAGCCTATGTATTTTCAAACCTGATATGAAGGTGGATTACTCACGCAGAGATCTGTTAATACTGATACAGCTTGTTCCTGTTTGACATGGCCTTTAGATACAACTGAACACAAGTCATAGAAAGCTTGCTTAAGTGACTTGGGTCCTGGAGTCCATAATTTGTTATCATTTACAAATGATTTACATTGTTTCAAGCTGCAAAGAAACAGAAAGAAAATTATTGCATTTCAAAATATATTAATAGTTGGAAGCTGGAAGTTAATCATGTTAATACATTATAATATCATAAGGTAATAAGTTTCAATGTTAAACTATTTCTGATTATTAAAAGCAGTATGTCCTGCACCTTAAGTATAGATTATCGGGTTTTCTCCACATCGATATTGTAAAATATCTGCCGTGAGACACAATGTGAACATTTTTGGCGAGTGAGACCAGCTAACGAGATTAGGGTTGGGGCCAAAATTTGGACCCAAAATGAAGGTTGGAAAATCCCTGTATATATTTTTCTTACGATAAAAAATGTTCATGTCATTATCTATCATTATCTATGTTCTAGGTAATCATTCTCCCTCTGCCAAACTGTTTTAGAATTTTTTCTGACTGAAAAAGAAACTTTTTCTTCATCATTTGTACACGTTCGACTATATTTTCAACTAAAAATGTTTTTAAATTCTGTCTGACCGAATGACTTTTTGTCTGACATTTTGTCAGTTAAACAGAGTTAGGGATGCACTGTAAGAATATTTATTATTGAAATTAATGTATGCATAACAAGTGATAGGGAATGTTGATTTGCACTTTACAATATCTGCGTAATTATACAAACTACATTAGGTAATAAGTCAAAAAAGCAAGTCTTGTGGGTAGAAATGTCTGCTGCAAAATAACATTGGAATACCCTCATGCCTAGTCCGAGATTACTCTGACGTCCAACGGCTGTTTTGCCAGACAAGATGGGGACGTCAGAGCTTGTCCCATTTCAAAAAGTGGATATTTGCCTGTCCAAAATAGATGCGCTGCTACTTCGCTTCTGGTGTCGACTAACGGCATTGGAATTATATAAATCAGGTCTTGATTTGTTCATTTTTCATTTATCACTTCATTTATGTAAGCTTCGCCTACCTGCCACCCTTTATTTTTTCCATATTTAAACAGTTTTCACAGTTACCCATCAATTTCTGCATTTCGACTTTCACTTTCAAAGATTATCACGTGACCACGAGAAAAAAGTGATGATTTATGCAAATGACCATAATCTAACACCTCGTTCATTTATGATGCAAGTAATCTAAATGTCTGAGAGCTTCCGACTGTTATTGTGGTTGGCTTCTAAATGTAAAAATACGGATCTCCTATAAAGGAGGTGAAAAAAGTATAAATATTTGCATATTTGCGTCTCTGGGTCATAAAGTCTCACGTAACTTGACAACCATTTGAAAATGAGAGTAACCAAGTGCTCCGCAGGGCGCAGCATTATACGACCCCAGTGTGGTCGAACACTGAACAGTTTGGGCAAATTTGGTAACAATATTCAAGCTTGATTCTGTCTGAATTTGGATTGTGATCAAATTTTTGACATAATATAGGTTTATGTCAAAAAATTAATGTGGTCAAAGATCTAACAAATCTATTGCACAATATTCTTCTTAAAACTTTTCAAAATTTGAAAATTTTGAAAAAAAGGAATCCCTTAAAAATATGGTAACCCCCCCCCCCCCCCCCCCTGTTTTGAAACCCCCCTTGGAGCAATAAACCTTAAACTCAATCCCATGCTTTCCTTTGTAAGTATTGAACCTTGTGCAGTACAATTTCAGAGAGATCCATACACTTAAACACAAGTTTTGTCATGATTGCTTGGAAACTAGAAACATGCTTCTTTTTGGCCCTTTTTTGGCCCCTAATTCCTACATATTTTGGGTGATTAACCAAAAACTTAATCCCAGCCTCCCCTTTGTTAAATAGTACATTGTGGTACAATTTCAGAGAGAACCATACAATTACAC
Organism: Mytilus galloprovincialis; assembly: GCF_965363235.1. Taxonomy (NCBI): domain Eukaryota; kingdom Metazoa; phylum Mollusca; class Bivalvia; order Mytilida; family Mytilidae; genus Mytilus; species Mytilus galloprovincialis. The sequence continues at coordinate 70,552,782 of NC_134845.1, read as the reverse complement.
ACAAGTTATTGTCTGGAAACTAGAAAATTTCTTGTTTTGACCCTTTAAAATTCCTAAACTTTGGCCCCATAATCCCTAAAATGAATCCAGACCTTTTACTTGTGGTTTTAAACATTGTGGTATAATTTCAGAGCAATTGAAATACATGTACACAAGTAATTATCCTGAAAGTAGAAGAATATTTGTTTTGGGCCTCTTTTGGCCCCCAATTCCTTAAAAGTTGGGACTATCATCCCCAAAATCAATCACAACCTTCCTTTTGAGGTACTGTGGATTCATTATTATTCGTTGGGTACCAATTTTCGTGGGTTTCGTGGGTGCAGGTGAACCACGAAATCAAATGTTCGACGAAAAACATACTTTAAATAGGCTTTGTATACAGAGATCATTAAAACCACGAAATCAAATATCCACGAATATACAAGTTTTCAGCAATCCATGAAAATTGATACCCACGAAAATAAATGAATCCACAGTATTGACCCTTCTGAAAAAATTTCATAAAGATCTATTTATTTAAACTAAAGTTATTATCCGGAAACCAATGTGTCTTTGGACGACGACGACATCATACCTTTATACGATCCCAAATTTTTTTTGGGGTCGTATAAAAATGTCTGAAACGATGGGTCACTGCGAAAACTGTCTGAATGTAAGAAAATAAAGGGTGGCAGGTAGATGAAACTTACATAAATGAAGAGATAAATGAAAAATGAACAAATTGATACCCTATTTATATGATTCCAAGGCCATTAGTTGGCACTAGAAGTGACGAAGCAGCGCATCTATTTTGGACGGGCAAATATCCACTTTTTGATATGGAACGAGCTCCGACATCCCACGGCCCCAGTTTGTCTGGCAAAATAGCTGTTGGACATCACAGTAATCTCAGACTAACTCATGCCATGCCCATGGTCTTCACTATTTTTTTAAGAAAGATTTTAATTACTTGTTTCTAATTATTTTGTCTTTTTCTAGGCAGTGATATATGTTTTAAGTGCTTCTATTGTCTGACTTTGAGGTATATCGTGTTTCATATACTGCTAAATTATATCAATATCATCACTAAATCAGAAATTATCTTTGGTCAGTGATGTCCAGTGTTGATTGTTTTGGCTTTTGCACATGGACAAGATCAACTTTCGCTTTCTAAATATTCTCCGCAAATACACGGAATGCCGAGCTTATTTTGAAATTTAAATGTTGTATATTTTCGTTTCTATAAGAAAGCATATACTGTCACAAGGATTTCATTCTTACAAGTCATGTTTTACTGATTTATCCCATGATTTAGAGTTCACGTCGGCTAGCACCATCGCCGCCATCTTTCTGACGTCAAATAATTTAGTCTCTAAATAACTTTCTTTGTTGTACAAAACATAAAAACATGATACTTGTGAAAAAAAATAATAAAAATGAATATGTTTTAAAATTAAAATAGTAATAATTATATAAACTCAAATATCAGTTTTATCAGAGATTAAATTCAAGATGGCAGCGCCCAGTGCCACGACAAAAATGTCAAAAGTCGAGAAAAAATTAAAGAAAAAGCAGATGAAGTTTCGTGACATGTTAGAAAAGAATGAAGGGATACAAATTACTGAAACACCAACAAAGGTTTAACACATTAAGAATCAATTAGTTTAGTACTAGGCAGGTGTTGGCTGTAAAAAAAAGTGTTCTCTATTCACTATTTACAGTTTTTACACTTACAATAGACAATTTAGGAATTAAGAATGACCTGAAATCTGCTCCAATAACCCTTCTGGTGTTAACATGGTAAACGTCCAGGAATATTAAAAAATTCTTGGACATGTTTTGACCATTTGATATCAGATAAATATATTCTGTATTCTGTAAATTGTAATACACATACAGTTATAAATAAATATTCAGTTCTTTGGGAAAATATGAGCCCTTTTTTATTAAAAAGTGTTTTTTTTCACAAAAAAATATATTATAACTTATATCAGGGACTTTCTATACTTATTTACGGGTAACACAAATGACTGAATAACACTGTTATTATCCTAATAACACATGTAATGACCGAATAACTCTTCAAATATCAATATTAACACATTTGAGTGACTTTTAAACATATATTATTGAATAAAATTATAATAGCAGTGTATTTTATAACCTAAAAATGATTTACAAGTTGCAGGTAAGTTAATATTGATCATTATAAATTTATGGATATCGGTGTGTACTTCCAAGATGGCGACCAAGGAAATCGTATTGAATGAATAAAAGAAAGATTGCATACAATCCCTCAACGTGTTCATCTTAGACCACCAAATTAGAGCCCTCACGCCACGTCAAGGCAATGAACAATGTGAGGGTGGGCCTTTTTAAAATAAAATATGGAATAGTAAACTGTTTAAATTAGTTTTTGTTTTAATTTTAGTTAGTTATTAAAAAAAATATTATCTTTATCATATTATTATATTTTTAATTTAGAAATGGATGTTCAACTTTAAAATTACAACTACTAAGATATCCTGCACAAGGCACGGGCTTACAAAATGTATCTGTCATAGTCCGCAAAAATACTTTATTTAGAATTTATTGTAAAATATTTAGAACTATTAAGATATCCTGCACAATGCACGGGCTTATCTGTCATAGTCCGCGGAAATACTTTATTTAGAATTTATTGTAAAAAAATTGTAACTACTAAGATATCGTGCACAAGGCACGGGCTTATCTGTCATAGTCCGCGAAAATACTTTATTTAGAATTTATTGTAAAATATTTATAACTATTAAGATATCCTGCACAAGGCATGGGCTTATCTGTCAGGGCATAGTCCGCGGAAATACTTTGTTTAGAATTTATTGTAAAATATTTATAACTATTAAAGTAAGATATCCTGCACAAGGCACGGGCTTATCTGTCAGGGCATAGTCCGCGGAAATACTTTGTTTAGAATTTATTGTAAAATATTTATAACTATTAAGATATCCTGCACAAGGCACGGGCTTATCTGTCATAGTCCGCGGAAATACTTTTTTTAGAATTTATTGTAAAATATTTATAACTATTAAGATATCCTGCACAAGGCACGGGCTTATCTGTCAGGGCATAGTCTGCGGAAATACTTTGTTTAGAATTTATTGTAAAATATTTATAACTATTAAGATATCCTGCACAAGGCACGGGCTTATCTGTCATAGTCCGCGGAAATACTTTATTTAGAATTTATTGTAAAATATTTATAACTATTAAGATATCCTGCACAAGGCACGGGCTTATCTGTCATAGTCCGCGAAAATACTTTATTTAGAATTATTGTAAAATATTTATAACTATTAAGATATCCTGCACAAGGCACGGGCTTATCTGTCAGGGCATAGTCCACGGAAATACTTTGTTTAGAATTTATTGTAAAATATTTATAACTATTAAGATATCCTGCACAAGGCACGGGCTTATCTGTCATAGTCCGCGGAAATACTTTGTTTAGAATTTATTGTAAAATATTTATAACTATTAAGATATCTTGCACAAGGCACGGGCTTATCTGTCATAGTCCGCGAAAATACTTTATTTAGAATTTATTGTAAAATATTTATAACTATTAAGATATCCTGCACAAGGCACGGGCTTATCTGTCATAGTCCGCGGAAATACTTTATTTAGAATTTATTGTAAAATATGTATAACTATTAAGATATCCTGCACAAGGCACGGGCTTATCTGTCATAGTCCACGGTAATACTTTATTTAGAATTGTTAAAAAATATATTCATCCAGTTCAACCTGAAAACATGCGCAACAATACTATACATGCATTATGTATCAAGTGTATAAAACAGCAATGGGGAACAAGAAAAGAAAAATGCATTAAACACAATACAAATAAATTGCATAAACAAAACGGTATACTTACTTAAACACTAAAATAATTGAAAAAAGAGAATAGAACCTGCAACGTAAACATGTACTTACCAGTATAACTACAAAAATGTACATACGAAATGTACACAATGAAATTGAACATGAACAATATAGAAAAATGTACACAATACAAATGAAGAGGGTTACAGTGCCTTCTTAGTAGCTTTGAGGAAGTCGGTCAGTTGGTTTATTAACAAAGTTAGCAAATGAACTGAAATATTTTCTCAATGACTCCACGTGAAATGTATTTTGTTTAAGAAGAAGAAATTTTTTTTTAACATCGAATGACTAAAATAATCCAAAAGTTCTTACATATTTTTAATTTTAAATTATAATTTGCCAGAAGAAAGCTTTTTTAACAGGAAAACTCAAATCAACTTTAAATACTTTTTTTTTTTAATAATTTTAAATAATTTTATTTTAAATAATCAAAAATTATTGGTGAAACATTATTACCCTTTCACAGAAAGCTAACATAGGATGTACATATTGTATATAGTTGTAAATATTTATTTGTGTTCTTTTTTTCATTTTTATAATTATTGGAGTAATTGCATTGCTTTGATGTAATGGTTAAATTTTCAAATCCTTTCTGAAAAACAATCATTAGACAATTCTCTGTATATACAGTAAACGATTTAATACTATATTTTCATAGCGTTTTCCTTTGAAGGCATATGCAATCTTTCTTTTATTCATTCCATACGATTTCCTTGGTCGCCATCTTGGAAGTACACACCGATATCCATAAATTTATAATGATCAATATTAACTTACCTGCAACTTGTAAATCATTTTTAGGTTATAAAATACACTTGTAATATAATTTTATTCAATAATATATGTTTAAAAGTCACTCAAATGTGTTAATATTGATATTTGAAGAGTTATTCGGTCATTACATGTGTTTTTCGGATATTTGGTCATTCGAGGTACCGCTTATTTACTTAGTATAGAAAGTCCCTGCTTATATTGACCCCTCATAAAAGGGATATTTATAAAACTAAGGGGTTGTTCCCAAACTGATTATGACTTGGATGGAGAATTGTCTCATTGTCCGTCACATACATAGACCAGATTTAATTATTCAGTTATTTCTTGGTGAAGAGGGAAAAATTACTTCATAAATTAAAGAATTAAAGAAATGTCAAAGTACAAGTGATAAATCTAGTTTTAAGAAATGTAAAAACCTACTATTTTATGTTTACAAAAAAAAAATTAATTACTCGCCTTAACTTTTCAAGCTTCGCCTCAAAAATTTGCAAATTAAATATTTTTTTTATTAAAATTTTCAAATTGCTTGCTCGCCCCAAATTTTGGAGTCCAAAAGTCCGTAGAACAAGAAATTAAACTGGTGTGGCCTAATATAGTTTGTTAATTTTCATTACAGATTATATGTGTTCACAATGGTGGACTTGACAATTCTGTGAGTAGAGAGGAAATTTCAACAGCTCTAGACAAAAATGGTTCTCTCATTGATGTCATCATGTTGCCAAAGAAACCATACTCAATTGTCTGCTTTAAAACAACTGAAGACGCAACAAAATGTTGTGAAGAGTTTAATGGCCTTGAGATGCCACCTAATGGGAAAAGAAAACATTCTGTTATTTTTTATTTGTCATATGTAAACAAAGGTAAACTTTAATTTCGCTTTACCAAGGAAGGTTATATAACAGATTGATGGACATGACAGAAATTCCTTTCTTGAACTTACGGGAAAGAAGAATGCTGTTCTTTATCTCAAAGTCAAACTTGCCTTAGTACAAGATAAAGACTCCCATAGTTAAGTTTGAGTGAAAATATTTGTTTGGTGTTGATGACACTACATTTCCAATTAAAGAACACAAACAATGGGTTTATATCAACATAATCAAAAACCTTCAGACAATAACAGACAATGAAATTTTGCAGTTACTGTTCTAAAATATACAAAAAGTTCAAAACTGTAAAGGATTCAGACAACCATGGGGCACATCAACATATATGCTAAATAACTTGGCAGGAAATAATGTGTTATAAAAATATAGTGCAATCATTTTTGATGGACTATTTCTGGACCTTTTATTGCTGACCATGGGGTATGGGTTTTGCTCATTGATAGCCATATGGTGACCTATAGTTGTTAATTTCTGTGTCATTTGGTCTCTGTTGGAGCGTTGTCTCATCGGCAATCACATATTCTTATTCTAATATGTTACTTTTATGTATAATAATTTCAGCGAAAAATAGACTGAGTATGAAAGAGAAAAGTCAAATAGTACACAAATGAAAAGTAATCTGAAGAATAAACATACATGTACCACAAAACTCATTATACATGTTATAGTGTCTTTTTTTAAACTGTTGGGTTGAAATGATATCATTATTTCATTAAATTTTTGCTAAAAAAAATCATTTAAGACTGGTATTCAAGTTTTCTGGGTGGTTAAGAATGGTTAAAATGCACATGTAAAGAGAATAAATAGAAAACATACTATTTACAGATAAACTGATTTATGTCCATTTCTGTGGTCTTTGTTAAGGAAGATAAACTAAAAAATAACTGAATAATTTGTCTTGTTAATTGGAAAAAAATAAATCATTAAAATTTGTCTGTTTTCTCAAAAGCACAATGGAATTTTTACACTGTATGATTTCATTCAATCATTAAATTTATTACTGATAAAGGTTACTAAAAGTAGTTAATCGTACATTGTATTTGATATTTTTTACTTGAATGATTGAAATTTGGTTTATTTGTTATAGTTCCGTCCAATATTTTACCTTGTAAGGACCTACCACCTGGACTGATTATACTTGAAAACTTTGTGTCTGAAGCAGAAGAGAATCAGTTGGTATCCAGTTTACACTGGCAAAATGATAATCGTAAGTACAAGATAACTTCACTGTCTAAAACATCACATTAAAGAACCTGAACAAAATCAGTTGATATCAAGTTTTCACTGGTGATTGTCTAAAACATCACATTAAAGAAGCAGAGAAGTACTTGATATCCATTTTACACTGGCAATTTGATAAATATAAGCCTTATATCATGTCACAGTCATACGAGTGAGAGGTTTAGCTACCTATGAAATCAGGTTTAATCCACCATTTTCTACAATAAGGAAATGCTTGTACCAAGCCAGGAATATGACAGTTGTTTCCATTTGATATGTTTAACCTTTTGAATTTGCCATTTGATAAGGAAGTTTCCCATTAGAATTTACCTTGGAGTTCGGTATTTTTATGCCCCCATCATAGTAGAGGGAGCATTAAGTTTTACCCTTGTGACCGTACTTACATATGTCAAAATTAGTTTCCAATATCTAACTTTAGTTTGCCTCAAACAAATGTTATGAAACTTAAATACAATGCTTAATTCCAAAAAAAACACAAAACAAGTTTGAATTGTGGTGTTGTCACTTTTACTATTCTAAAGTTATGCCCCTTTACAAATGGAAAAATTGCTGAATTTTTCATATTGATCTCTAACTTGAGTTTGCCTCAACTTAATGTTATGAAACTTATACACAATGCTTATTATCACAGAATACAGGTTTGAATTTTGGTAGAATCACTTGTAGTGTTCTAGAGTTATGTACCTTTACAAATGGAAATATTGCTGAAAATTCGTTTCCGTTCTCTTAACTTATGTGATGAAAAGTATACTTATTACATTGTACTACAAAACATAGATGAAGTTCAAATTTGGGAAGGGTCACTTTGACAGTTCTTAAGTTATGTCCCTTTATACCTTTATAACTTTATATGCAAGCAGGGGCATCATCTGTGTTCCATGGGCACATTTATTGTTACTTTACTTTTTTCTAAAACATCAAAAATCATTAAACATCAAAACACATCATTGAAAATAGAGAATACAGTTTCCTTGTATTTCTGTTCTGTAGTTGAGTGCATTAACCATTGTCCTTTGGTAATGTAATCTATTCTGTATGATTGTTTTGAAGCATTTATGAGAATTTATATATTTTCAGAGATGAAGCACAGAGAAGTGCTGCATTATGGGTATGAGTTTAGATATGACATTAATGATGTGGATGCTGATGACCCTCTGCCTCAGTCTATACCAGCAGAATGTAATGAAATACTTCAGAAGGCCCTTCAAACAGGATATGTCAAGCATCTACCAGATCAACTTACAGTCAACAAATATGTTCAAGGGCAAGGTCAGTAGTAACAAGCATTATATTTCAGGGCCTTTTTCTAGCAGACTATGTTGTATGGCTTTGCTCATTGTTGAAGCCATAAAGTGACCTATAGTTATAAATTTCTGCTCTTGTAAATATTTGTCTCATTGGCAATGACCACATCTTCTTTTTTATGATAACTGTAATTGGACAAACATGTACAGAAGCAAGGTCAATGTAACAAACTGTACAGAAAAGGTCAGTATGATAAGAAAGGAAAGGCCAGTTTAGCAAAAATACACTTCGACAAGGTCAGAAAAGAAATAACCACCTTTATAAAGGTCTGTGAAAAATAGAGGGACAAGATACCAATTGTGAGAATAAATAATTTAATATTGTATTTTCTTCTTGTTTCCTTGAATTGAACAAACAATAGATTGATTTTAACTGAAATGTTATGTATAACATGTAATTATAAAAGAGAGGGTCACTTTGAAAGAAATTTATAGTTCAAAGGTTAACAAATATACCTTAGAATAAATCTACAATAAAGAAAACCCTCCGAAAAAATGTATGTGAACAAGAAAGGATACACATCCTTGTATTATATTAAATTATCCAATAAACCAGAAGACATGATGAACCACTCCATATATACACATGTATGAATAAAAGGAGATGTTGGATATGTATCAATGAAACAGCACAATTAAAAAACAACACAAAAACAGATAATTTTGTGATAATTCAAAGTATACCCAGTGAGTACTTCTATGTGGTAATTCCTATATATATTTACTTGTATACTGCTTCCCTTAAGTTTCAGTATATAAATATATTATCACTACTGGTTAACTTTAGATTCAGTTTGTGTTCATGCAATTAATTTTAACAGTTTTGTTCTATAGGAATCCCTCCACATGTTGACACACCACCAGCTTTTGAAGATGGAATAATGTCGTTAAGTTTATTATCTCAGGTAAAGGTTTGAGGTCTTTTTTATAATCAATGTTATAGAGCCTATTCTTAAAGATATGCTAACCAATAAATTGTATCAAAATTCTGATGTAAGCCAGATGAATTTGCAATTTTTTAGGACTGCTTGATTTCTGCAAGCAATACAGTTTATAAGCAGCCAAGGCTGTGTATTAAAGGCTGTACTTTTACCTATAATGGTTTACCATTTACTAATTGTGACTTGGATGGAGAGTTGTCTCATTAGCACTCATACCACATCGTCTTATATCTATATCACAAAACATATCAAATTTCAATACACACATATGCATAATTTTAAAGTAATTTAAGGGATGGTCCCTGCATTTATTTTGTTAAGTACTGTAATAGATAATTTATTGAATTTCTTTTTATAGATTGTCATGGAGTTCAGCCATCCTGGGGGTCAACAAATATCTGTTTTGTTACCCAGGCGTAGTTTGTTAATTATGACGGGAGAATCACGTTATCTCTGGTCACATGGTATAACTCCACGAAAGTCTGATATCATCACAACAGCTGATGGCTTAGATTTAGTCATGAGGGAAACCAGGGTATCATTTACATTCAGAAAAATAATTCATCCTAGAGATAGAATTTGTAGAATTGTACCATTCCAAACTTCAGAGTAAGTGTAAAAGACGTTACACATGTCATGGATAAACACCAATCAATTATGTTATTGATCTTTAAATGCAAAATAGACCACTTTCTAGTTTGTTGCATTTAAGTCAAAAACTTTGGGTTTAGTGAACACCATTCATGAGATTAGGGGCATGATCACTTCCTTCTCATGTTGAGCATTAAATTCTTATGAATTGATAATCAGCACTGCTGTCATTAGGGGATTGTGATTAAGTAGCTACGGAACAAACCATATTTCTAGTTTATCTTGCATAATGACAATCACAAAGAAGCTTGATGAACTTTAATAGTGCAGGGATACAGCCTCTATCTGGTAAATGAGGTCATAAAGGTGGCATAATTGACAAACTTTTCTGGTGAAGGACATAACTCAAAAAGGGTCTATTCTATTGTAACCATTTTACTTTTTGTCATTTCAGAATATTGTTTCACCTGATTAAGCTAAATTTTGTAGAATTTCAGATTTTCTCTCAACAACTTTCTTTATTTTCAGTTATCTTATAAACTAATGATCTGAAATTAAAAGCTTTAAAAATATACTATAACTGAATAAACAATACTGTTCCTCTGAGCAAAGTTAATGGGGAATAGACAAGATATGTAGTGTTAGTAGAAAAGATTTAAGCCAATGAACATGATTATAGACACTTTAATAATCTATTTTTCAGTCTTTGACAAATGATCAATGGAATAAAATATATGTACTTTTTGTTGAAAACAAGATAGTTCAACTTTTAGCTATAAAATTATATTGACCAGCCAAATTTCATTTTCTTATCAATTAAAGATGATGACTGGTCAAAATCATTGAGTAAGGCAACCAAAAGAGAGAAAAAGCACATTTACCGTAACTGCTAATAAATTCAGCACTATTAATCCTTTGAGTAAAAATAGAAAATATCTTTTGACCATGTTAAGCTCTTTATCACAGTTAGTCTAGACTAGTTCTGAATTCATTTTACATAAACTATATTTGTATAATACATGTAATAGTCTAGTATATTAGTTGTGTGAGTAATCATCCCTCACACTGTTATCTTGAAATATCAAAACGTACTGGGCACAATAAAAATCTGAGACCTGTGTTTAAGCCTCCAAACATTAATGTATTGATTTTTATGATTATTTTCCTTTCAGTTTAAGTATAATGCTTCCAAAATGTGACACAGATGCAGAAAAATTAGAGAATTCTCATGTTCAACAGGTAATGGATGATACTTGCTATAAGGCTCTACTTATTTAATTTACATTCAATAGATTTCCGTGTGTCAGTTTTACCCAGCTCAATTTTTGTCGAGCCTGCAACTTTTGTTGCAGAAAGCTCGACATAGGGATAGTGATCCAGCGAGGGCAGCGGTGTTTTAGCTAACTTCTTAAAAGGTTTATATTTTAGAAGGTGAAAGACCTGGATGCTTCAAACTTTGTATATAGATGCCTCATGTTACAAAGTTTCTGTCAGTCACATGTCCAATGTCCTTGACCTCATTTTCATGGTTCAGTGACCACTTGAAAAAAAAGTTCAAAATTTTTGTAATGTTGAATTCTCTCTTATTATAAGTAATAGGATAACTATATTTGGTATGTGCGTACCTTGCAAGGTCCTCATGCCCGTCAGACAGTTTTCACTTGACCTCGACCTCATAAGTAATAGGGCTAGTATATTTGGTGTATGGAAGGACTGGAAGGTGTACATGTCCAACTGGCAGGTGTCATCTGACCTTGACCTCATTTTCATGGTTCAGTGGTTATAGTTAAGTTTTTGTGATTTGGTCTGTTTTTCTCATACTTTATGCAATACGTCTACTATATTTTTGTTGTATGGAATGGTTGTAAGGTGTACATGTCTAGCGGGCAGATGTCATCTGACCTTGACCTCATTTTCATGGTTCAGTGGTCAAAGTTAAGTTTTTAAGTTTTGATCTTTTTATCTAATATTATATGCCAAAGGTCAACTATATTTGGTGTATGGAAATATATTATGATCTATATGTCAGTCCCGCACGTTTTATTTGACCATGACTTCAATTGCACAGTGTTAAGTTTTTGTATTTTGGTCTATTTTTCTTAAACTATAAGTAAATTAATAGGTCAACTATGTATGCCTGTTGTATGTATGGAAGCTTTGTTAGCTGTTCATGTCTGCCTGGCATGGTTCATCTGACCTTGACCTCATTTTCATGATTCATTGGTCTTTGTTTAGCTATCTTGGTTAATGTTAAGTTTATGTGACAGTTGTAATCAAGCTTTATACTTAGGAATATCGACATAATATCAATGATTAGTAAAGAAGCGAGACATTTCAGTGTGTGCACTCTTGTTTATATGACTGCAAAAATTGAAAATTTTTTGGTCGTATATTGGTATCACGTTGTCGTCTGCGTCGTCGTCGTCGTAGTCAGAGACATTTGGTTTTCGCACTATAACTTTAGTATAAGTAAATAGAAATCTATGAAATTTTAACACAAGGTTTATGACCACAAAAGGAAGGCTGGGAATGATTTTGGGAGTTTTGGTCCCAATAGTTTAGGAATTAGGGGCCAAAAAGGGCCCAAATAAGCATTTTCTTGGTTTTCGCACTATAACTTGAGTTTAAGTAAATAGAAATCTATGAAATTTTGACACAAGGTTTATGACCACAAAAGGAAGGTTGGGATTGATTTGGGGAGTTTTGGTTCCAACAGTTTAGGAATTAGGGGCCAAAAAAGGGCCCAATTAAGCATTATTCTTGGTTTTCGCACAATAACTTTAGTAAAAGTGAATAGAAATCAATGAAATTTAAACACAAGGTTTATGACCACAAAAGGAAGGTTGGGATTGGTTTTGGGAGTTAAGGTCTCAACAGTTTAGGAATAAGGGGCCAAAAAGGGGCCCAAATAAACATTTTTTAACTGGATTTTTGTGACAAAAATGTGGGTTATTGATTTGGGGATGTACGGCGGGCGGGCAGTCAGGCGGGCGGCAATCACATGTTGTCCATGCATTAACTCATGAACTGCTCAACCAAAGCTTTTAAAATTTTAATATGTTGTTACTGACAACTAAATGAAGGTCAAGTTCAATAATGACGATTTTGACTTTTACCGTTCAGGAGTTATGGTTCTTGAAAGATTGAAAAATGGAGTTTCCAGTCGTGTCTGTGCCTTTATGCATGAACTGTTCTACCAAAGCTTCCCAAATTTTAATATGTTGTTACCGATGACAAAATGGAGGTCAAGTTCAATAATGACGATTTTGACTTTTACCGTTCAGGAGTTATGGTTCTTGAAAGATTGAAAAATGGAGTTTTCAGTCGTGTCTGTGCATTTACGCATGAACTGTTCTACCAAAGCTTCCCAAATTTTAATATATTGTTACTGATGACAAAATGGAGGTCAAGTTCAATAATGACGATTTTGACTTTTACGGTTCAGGAGTTATGGTTCTTGAAAGATTGAAAAATGGTGTTTCCAGTCGTGTCCGTGCATTTTCTCATAAACCATTCAACCAAAGCTTTTGAAATTTTTATATGTTGTTTCTGATGACAAAATAGAGGTCAAGTTCAATAATGACGATTTTGACTTTTACCGTTCAGGAGTTATGGTTCTTGAAAGATCGTAAAATGGCGTTTCCATTCACGTTGTTGCATTTACTAATGAACCATTCAATCTAAGCTTTTCAAATTTTAATATGTTGATACTGACTACAAAATGGAGATCAAATTTGATATTGACGATTTTCACTTTCAGCATTCATCAGTTATGGTTCTTGTGATATTGCCAGGACACAAATAAATGTTAATAAATCCGGTTTGCTGTCGTTGTGACAGCCTCTTGTCTTGGTTTTCGCACCATAACTTTAGTAAAAGTAAATAGAAATCTATGAAATTTTAACACAAGGTTTATGACCATAAAAGGAAGGTTGGGATTGATTTTGGGAGTTTTGGTTCCAACAGTTTAGGAATAAGGGGCCCAAAGAGTCCAAAATTAAACTTTGTTTGATTTCATCAAAAATTGGGTTCTGTGATATGCCGAATCTAACTGTGTATGTAGATTCTTAATTTGTCAATGGTGAGACCATTTTGATAAAATAACACCATTGACCAGTTAAGTAACACCACTGAATATATCATGAAAATCAGCATTGTTTTGTGCTTATCATGTTTAACAAGCGAAACATCATATTATTTATGAAACAATACTTATTTAACAATGTTTTAACAATATCATGTATTACATATACAAAGTTTTCACAAACTGATGTATGCTGGTAACAATGACACTATTTAGTAACACTATTGACATTTTTAGTAATGGATGTTATGTTATATAATTTGAGAATTTTTAGCATAAGAATTATTTTTCATCTTTTTCTTTTGCTCAGTGTTCTTTGCTTTGTGTTCAGTACTTAATAAAAGTAAAATCTGAAATGTGATGTCAATGGTGGTACTTTTGTGTCATTGGAGTTACTGAAGGGTTAGTGGTGTAACTATATAAAAATGCGACATTTTTTAATTTTTATTCATGAATGAAAGTGTTTTTAGGCCGTATATGAAGGATTAGGTATGTTATTATCATTTAATCTGATACATTTTACATATATTCAGTTTAAGTGTATTTTTCAGTATTTACAACGGCCATAATTAGGACAGCCAACTTTTTTATGACAATGTATTCTGAGATTTATGTTTGAATAGAATGCACAGCTATATGAATAATGTCAATAAGTCGTAATTTAAACCTAAACAACAAATTGGAACAGTTGTTTGATGTTTAACAATAATATTTAGTACCTAAATGTATGTTTTAAATTGGTAACACCATTGACACGATTCTATCAAAGGATGACCTAAAATTGTTAAAATTGAAGGAACTCTTCATTTTCCCCATTGCATATTTCTGAATATCGTTGCTTCATACTATAGAATAGAGGGCCACATTCAAATATTTTAAACAATGACATCATTTTTCAAAATATTACCTCGTCGAAATTTGCACTTTTTTTTATAATGACCAAGGTATGCTGTTTCCGGCGGCAGCGACGACGGCGAGGGCGATGGTATAAACAATGTATTAGTTTGTGATTAATAGGTCTAGTTTATGGTGAACCACAAGTGGTAGGTCAATCATATTTAGTATGGAGTTGTATAAGCATTGGCACATCTCATTTCCGTGGAGATTATTTGGCCCTGCCCCCTCAGTCATGGTAATGGACTTTGAAACTTTTGCTTATTTTACATATATTAGTTTGTGATTAGGTCAGTTTATGGGGAATCACAATTGGTAGGTTAGTATTATTTAGTATGCAGTTGTATAAGCATTGGCATTTGGACCTGCCCCCTTAGTCATGGTCGACTTTGAAAATTTTTCTAAGTTCTCATGTATTAGTTTGTGATAAGGTCAATTCTAGGGGAACCATTAGTGGTAGGCCAATGTTAATTGGTAGTCAGTTGTAAAAGCATTGGCACATCTTACCTCGATGGAGAATATTTGGCCTCGCCCCTCAGTCACAGTCTAATGACTTTGTAACTTATCTTAATTTACATGTATTAGTTTGTGATTAAATCAATTTAAGATGAACTGCTAATGTTAAGTCAATGATATTTGGTATGCAAATTTATTGGCTTTTGCAAGTATCGTTTCCATGGAGATCATATAGCCCTACCCCCTCTTCATGGTTCATTGACTGAAACTTTTACATAGTTTACAAGTTAATGTTTGTGTTTAGGTTTGGGAACAAATTATAATAACTCAATGGTATTTGGTATGCAGTCGTATCAGCATTGGCACATCTCATTTACATGGAGATTTTTTTAGCCATGTTACTAAGTCATGGTTCATTGACTTTGTATTTGCATAACTTATATAAGATGTTAAAAATATTGCTATTTTGATTTCAACATTTGCAAAAAGGCGAGACATATCTCTGTGATAACAGTTTATTAAAGAAGGTTCCATACCACAAAATTAAAGTTGGGATTCAATTTAGGGATTATGGGGCCAACAGTTTAGGATTTAGGGGGCAAAAAAACCAAGCATTTTTCTAGTTTCAGGATAATAACTTGTGTATAAATATTTTGATTGTTCTTAAATTGTACCACCATGTTTGATACCACAAGTAGAAGGTTTGCATTCATTTTAGGGGTTATGGGGCCTTATTATGTCAAAAATTTGATCACAATCCAAATTCAGACAGTATCAAGATTGAATATTGTGTCCAAATTTGCCCCAACTGTTCAGAGTTAGGCCTTTGTGGTCATATCAGGCTGCGCTCAGCGAAGCATTTATTATAATATAAAGTAGTTAACTATATGTGGTCTTTGTAAAGATGACTGTCTGATTATCTTGGTAAGTTTATTCAATTAGAACCTAGTTTCTACAGTCTGAAGGGAGTACACCACTAATTCATGGTCCCATTGCTTTCTATGTTAAATTCCTCCGTTTCAAGCAGGCACAACTCTTTTGTTTTAAGTTCAAATAAAGTGGCAATCATTGCATTTACAAGCAACACTGTATGGTGTCTTGTACTGAAAAAATCAACATACCTTAAAAGTTCAATGGCATATAAGAAAGAACTGGTTCCCAGAACTTCGGATGTACCAAAACAGGTACTTCAGATCTGACAAACTGACAAGATGTACCCTCTTTTTAAAATTTGATGCAGTTTTTTAAATATTCAAAATTAAAAGTCAAAAAGTGTTCTACAATGATCACCAGTCCTTCAGCTTTCATTTCATTCCAAAAATACCTAAATATTCTACATATTTTGAAAGTTACACTCATGCGTAGGAACTATTTTGAGTTAAATATGTACTACTTTCTGGTATGTGCTTTCTGGCCGGTGCCTTAATTAGTGGTGTTACACCTGAAGATTACTGTATTTTCTTAGATGTTTGGTACTGATTCCAAATCTTGATCTCTTGATTTATAACATTATTTAGTCATTATCATTGTGTGATCAGGGTGAAGAGTGACACACACTTGCAACCAAGATGGTTTGGTATGATAATTCACAATCATTTTCATAAAAAGTCTTGCTTTTTTCATACATTAAATGAACTTGATATTAATGTAAGAAATCTTGTTGAGTTTTATCTGTATTTGATCTCAAAGTAACTGTTTTCCATTTAAGAATATATGCAAATGAAAATAATTACTAGTAACTGTATTTTTGCACCATCCAATATTGTGTAAACTAAAGTAAAACATGTTGCTTTACAGGTATATGAAGAAATAGCAGATCATTTCAGTGGAACAAGACACACACCATGGCCTAAGATATCTCAGTTTATCAAAGATATGCCTGTAGGATCATTGATGGCAGATATTGGCTGTGGAAATGGAAAATATCTTGGTCTCAATCAGTCTGTATATGAGGTATGAGCAAATGATAAGAAAAACAAATATTTTCAATTTATAAAAATACATTTGTTTATTAGAGTTTGACATTTTGATTTGAATCTCTGGTAATTGTTTTGATTTGAGTGTTGTATGTAACATGTAACATTAACTTTTTGCCATAGAAAATAAAAGAGACTTGTTTTCAGGACTAAAGAAAGTTTATGAGAAATGCAAAAATAAGTATGTCAGAAAGAGGTGTTGTCTCCCCTTTTATGAATTTTGCAGAAAGAGAGAGATGAGGATGTTTAAATTACTATGATTACAGTCAGATAGTGGTAACAACATCCACTCTCTTTTAAATAAAAGTCCACATAAATACTATTGATTCTTTATTGTCTCCGTTGATTACAAAATTTCATGGATTTTACCGTTATACAGCAGTTACAGAATACAGTATAAAGGAATCTGTCATGTGACTTCCATCACCATGTGTCAAAAATGTATGAATCATCACTTCCAACACATGTTGAGCAAACAGGTGAAAAAGTTTGATTATATACTGCACAAACTATTTGGGAAATTAAAATCTTATAAGATGGTCTCCCTCCCTCAGTCATACGGGAATTGAGTATTGCTTTTATTAGCATGATTAGTGAGTAGTTCTGTTTTTATGTTTGATCACAATGTTATGATTCCATATACCGGTATATACCTTATTTATTGTTTTGTTGTAGGTTGGATCAGACCGGAGTGTTAATCTATCAGAGATTTGTCATGGCCGTTCCCATGAGGTGTATGTTGGAGATGTCCTTCACATTCCATTACGTTCCTCTTCCTTTGATTTCTGTATATGTATAGCTGTCATTCATCATATGTCTACTCAGGTAAACCATACTTATTGTCTGCGATGAAAGTTACCTATTGTAAAGTTTTTAATGATTCAATCTAGCATAGATCCTTCCATACTTAAAATAAGTAAATGAGCCTGGAAAATTTGTTATTAGCTCACCTGACCTGAAAGGTCAAGTGAGCTTTTCTCATCACTTGGCGTCCGTCGTCCGTCGTCCTGCGTCCGTCGTCTGTCGTCCGTCGTCCGTCGTCTGTCGTCCGTCGTCCGTAAACTTTTACAAAAATCTTCTCCTCTGAAACTACTGGGCCAAATTCTACCAAACTTGGCCACAATCATCCTTGGGATATCTAGTTTAAAAAATGTGTGGCGTGACCCGTCAAACCAACCAAGATGGCCGCCATGGCTAAAAATAGAACATAGGGGTAAAATGCAGTTTTTGGCTTATAACTCAAAAACCAAAGCATTTAGAGCAAATCTGACATGGGGTAAAATTGTTTATCAGGTGAAGATCTATCTGCCCTGAAATTTTCAGACGAATCGGATAACCTGTTGTTGGGTTGCTGCCCCTGAAATGGTTATTTTAAGGAAATTTTGCAGTTTTTAGCTCACCTGGCCTAAAAGGCCAAGTGAGCTTTTCTCATCACTTGGCGTCCGTCGTCCGTCGTCGTCCGTCGTCGTCGTTAACTTTTACAAAAATCTTCTCCTCTGAAACTACTGGGCCAAATTAAACCAAACTTGGCCACAATCATCATTGGGGTATCTAGTTTAAAAAATGTGTCCGGTGACCCGGCCAACCATCCAAGATGGCCGCCATGGCTAAAAACAGAACATAGGGGTAAAATGCAGTTTTTGGCTTATAACTCAAAAACCAAAGCATTTAGAGCAAATCTGACAGGGGTAGAATTGTTAAACAGGTGAAGATCTATCTGCCCTGAAATTTTCAGATGAATCGGATAACCCGTTGTTGGGTTGCTGCCCCTGAATTAGTAATTTTAAGGAAATTTTGCTGTTTTTGGTTATTATCTTGAATATTATTATAGATAGAGATAAACAGTAAACAGCAATAATGTTCAGCAAAGTAAGATTTACAAATAAGTCAACATGACTGAAATGGTCAGTTGACCCCTTTAGGAGTTATTGCCCTTTATAGTCAATTTTTAACAATTTTTCGTAAATCTTCGTAATATTTTACAAAAATCTTCTCCTCTGAAACTACTGGGCTAAATTAATCCAAACTTGGCCACAATCATCTTTTGGGTTAGTAGTTTGAAAAATGTGTCCAGTGACCCGGCCATCAAACCAAGGTGGCCGCCATGGCTAAAAATAGAACATGGGGTAAAATGCAGTTTTTGGCTTATAGCTCAAAACCCAAAGCATTTAGAGCAAATCTGACATGGGGTAAAATTGTTTATCAGTTCAAGATCTATCTGCCCTCAAATTTTCAGATGAATCGGACAACCCGTTGTTGGGTTGCTGGCCCTGAATTAGTAATTTTAAGGAAATTTTGCTCTTTTTGGTTATTATCTTGAATATTATTATAGATAGAGATAAACTATAAAAAGCAATAATGTTCACCAAAGTAAGATTTACAAATAAGTCAACATGACTGAAATGGTCAGTTGACCGCTTTAGGAGTTATTGCCCTTTATATTTAATTTTTAACCATTTTTCGTAAATCTTAGTAATCTTTTACAAAAATCTTCTTCTCTGAAACTACTTGGCCAAATTAATCCAAACTTGGCCACAATCATCTTTTGGGTTAGTAGTTTGAAAAATGTGTCCGGTGACCCGGCCATCCAACCAAAATGGCCGCCATGGCTAAAAATAGAACATGGGGTAAAATGCAGTTTTTGGCTTATAACTCAAAACCCAAAGCATTTAGAGCAAATCTGACATGGGGTAAAATTGTTTAGCAGGTCAACATTTATCTGTTCTGAACTTTTTAGATGAATCGGACAACCCGTTGTTGGGTTGCTGACCCTGAATTGTTAGTTTTAAGGAAATTTTGCTGTTTTTGGTCATTATCTTGAATATTATTATTGATAGAGATAAACTGTAAACAACAATAATGTTCAGCAAAGTAAGATTTACAAATAAGTCAACATGACTGAAATGGTCAATTGACCCCCTTAGGAGTTATTGTTCTTTATAGTCAATTTTTAACAATTTTCATAAAATTTGTAAATTTTTACTAACATTTTCCACTGAAACTAATGGGCCAAGTTCATTATAGATAGAGATAATTTTAAGCAGCAAGAATGTTCAGTAAAGTAAGATGTACACACACATCACCATCACCAAAACCCAATTTTGTCATGAATCCATCTGCTTGAACCTTTAATATTCACATAGACCAAGGTGAGCGACACAGGCTCTTTAGAGCCTCTAGTTGGTTATTATCTTGAATACTATTATAGATAGAGATAAACTGTAAACAGCAATAATGTTCAGCAGAGTAAGACCTACAAATAAGTCAACATGACCAAAATTGCCAGACGACCCCTTAAGGAGTTATTGCCCTTTATAGTCAACAACTTTTCATCATTTTTTGTAACTTTTCTAAAAATCTTCTTCTCTAAAACTACTTTGCCAAATTTAATCAAACTTGGCGACAATTATCATTGTGGTTTATAGTTTAAAAAATGTGTCCGATGACCCAGCCTACCAAACAAAATGGCCGACATGGCTAAAATTAGAACATAGTGGTAAAATGCAGTTTTTGCTTTATATCTTTGAAACCAAGACATTTAGGGCAAATCTTTCAAGATTTTAATGTCCATCAGAATAAGATATATCCCCTCACAAATTTTCAGTTGAATCGGACAACCTGTTGTTGGGTTGCTGCCCTTAAATTGGTTATTTTAAGAAAATTTTGCAGTTTTTGGTTATTATCTTGAATACTATTATAGATAGAGATAAACTGTAAACAGCAATAATGTTCAGCAAAGTAAGATCTACAAATAAGTCAGCATGATCAAAATTGTTAGAGGACCCCCTAAGGAGTTATTGCCCTTTAGAGTCAATATTAAACAACTTTTCCTCATTTTTGTAACTTGTATAAAAATCTTTTCTAAAACTACTTGGCCAAATTTAACCAAACTTGGCCACAATCATAATACCAGGGTATCTATTTTTAAAAAGAGTGTCTAATGACCCCGCCTACCAACAAAGATGGCCGACATCAGTAAACACATTAACAGGTGAGCGACACAGGCTCTTGAGAGCCTCTAGTTATTAGTTATCATAGTACACATGTAATTGAATTTAATTAAGATGATTGAACATATCCCTCGAAATGTATATGCTACAAAGGAAAGGAGTAGGTTCAACCGTTCAGTAAGACCTCTTTTTGGCCCCAAAATATAGCAGTTTTACATAATTGTTAAAAAATAAACTTTAAGAAATTTTTTTGAAAGTAGAATACTTCTGCTACATAAATATGGGCTGTTTTTTTACCATACAATGCACACATATCGGGTACTTTCATCATTAAGTCATGCTAAATTACTGAAATCCTGAAAATTCTAGCACTTGAGTTAAATTTTAGACAATTTTTGTCTGAAATGGAAGTGGCTGCATTTGTGTTCATTCTTAATATTTAAATGTTAGTTGTATTTGATGATAATACATATTATATATAAAGGTTGAGAGTGAACACGGATGTAGTCACTTTCATTTTTAACAAAAATCTTCCGAAAACTAACATATTATGGCATATTTGATAGATTTTCATATTTAAGATTGAATTTGAGTGTCCAAAACGACAAAATCAGTTCAAATCTTTCACATAAACTAATTGAATCAACTGAAGTAGACACTTAAGGATGTACTTACAATGACTTAGGTGAAATTTAAAAAATCAAGAAATTAAAATTGATACTACATTTTGAAAGAGTACCAGTTAAGGAACAAAATAAGCTAAAAATATTGATAGATCATGGACCTCCTTTTCAAGATATTTGAGTTTTAAAAAAAAGCCTGAAAAGGCTGACTCAGACTTTTACCTAACATTTGCCTT
Source organism: Mytilus galloprovincialis (assembly GCF_965363235.1). Classification (NCBI taxonomy): domain Eukaryota; kingdom Metazoa; phylum Mollusca; class Bivalvia; order Mytilida; family Mytilidae; genus Mytilus; species Mytilus galloprovincialis. The sequence continues at coordinate 70,530,924 of NC_134845.1, read as the reverse complement.
GGTATTGTTTGGATCTCAAATCGATGGAACAAAAATTAAGAAATTGCTTAAATTTTGGAAAATGGCCTTTTATGAGTCACCTAAGTACATCCTTAAGTGTTTAAAAAAGTGTCCATAATCTTTCTTCAGATGAAGCTGAAATTTGGGGCGAAAAAAGGCCCTTACTCCTTTATAGATTAACATATATCAGTATCATCAAGTTTGGAAAGTCAAGAAACTATTAAACTCATTTAGCATAAATATCAGAGCTTTAAGTGAGTTACTGTTACCAACTTATTTTCGCGGATACTTTATTTCGCGTTTAACAATTTTAGTCTAGTTCGCAATGATTTAATTTTGCAATTCTTAAATTGACTTGATTTCAATAAATAAGGAAAAATCCAAGTTTTACATATTCAACATGATTTATATTTGCATCATTTTTCTATTCGCAAAAGTCACGAAAATAAGTTGGTTACAGTATTGTAATTGTTTGTTACATTACAGGAAAGAAGAGAGGCAGCTATAATAGAATTATTAAGAATCTTACGATCAGGTGGAAAACTTCTGATATATGTATGGGCCATGGAACAGGAACGCCATAAAATCAAATCAAAATATCTGAAAGAGAGCAAACTACACAACACTGACAAAGATCAAAGTTTGTGTAGCAATGTCAACTGCTCTGACAAATTAACGAGTGAGGAATCGGCAAGCAAAGAAAACGCTTATCAAGGAGACAGTCAAGTTATGAACCATAAGAGCGAAAATGATTCAAACAGTAAATTAGCATGTGATAGTCAAAGTAATAAGAAAGATTCATTTGATTCTAGTGATAGAAAAGGGACAGAAGAAACAATTGTCAGTCAGGCTGACAACAAAACAAACTGTTGTTTAACTGTACATAAAAATAGAACTTATTTTCAACAGCAAGATGTTCTGGTGCCATGGGAAAGGAAAGATCAGGACAATAATACCACAAGTTTCCATAGATACTATCATGTTTTTAAGGAAGGAGAATTAGAGGAAATGTGTGGTAGAATAAGTGGATGTCATGTGCTTGAAAAATATTATGATCAAGGAAACTGGGCAGTTATTGTCCAGAAACAATGATCAATAGAAAAATAAATTTTATTCATTACTTATTTTGTTAACACTACTAAGTATTGTATTGGGGGAAGATGCACTTAGACCAACATAAAAGTACACTTACCCGTACACAATATCCACAAAAAAGAGATATGCCTCCCATTTAGGCTATTCTTGTTTACAGATGCCTTGTGTTTTATGTCCCAGTTATGGGCATTATGTTTTCTGGTCTGTGCGTCTGTTCGTTTGTCCCTCCGTCCATTTGTTTGTTGGTTCATTGGTCCATTTGTCCGCCTGCTTCAGGTTAAAGTTTTTGGTTGAGGTAGTTTTTGATGAAGTTGAAGTCCAATCAACTTGAAACTATGTACACATGTTCCCTAGAATATTAATCTTTTTAATTTTAATGCCAAATTAGAGTTTTTACCCCATTTTCACAGTCCACTGAACATAGAAAATGATAGTGCTAATGAAGCATCCCTGTACTTATTAAAATAAGATTTGGTATGATTGCCAATGAGGAATGAGACAACTATAGTACGGCCTTCAACAATGAGCAAAACCATACCAATAGTCAGCTATAAAAACACCCCTTAATAAATGACAAATGTAAAACAATTCAAACCAAAAAACTAACAACCTGATTTATGTAGAAAATAATGAACGAAAAACAAATATGACTTAGGACAGGCAGTAAGTACACAGTACATTTTTGTTTAGAGGCTAGCTGAAGCACACCTTTGAGTGCAGGAGTTTATCGCTGTATTGAAGACCCATTTGTGGACTTCGGCTGTTGTCTCTTTGACACATTTCCCATTTCCATTCTCAATATTATATTCATAATGTGGTAGAGTTAAATTACTTTGAAGGTGCAACCCTCTCGCTAAGCTGGGACATTGGTGTAACAGTTTAACATTAGAACAAACTTGAAAAATCAGTTGGAAAGGCTTTAATCATCAGATTGATACACACCAGAAATACATCTAATAAAAACAAAGACCAGACATGGGTGGGTACTTATTCATCCCAACAGCAAAAGACAATTAAGTACAAATTTGAGAGTACTCACAGTTACTGACAACTAGTTTGATGCCAATAACAACTAATAACAAAATGCATCTAAGACTGAATAAAATTGAGAATGAAAATGGGGATATGTCAAATAGAGAACAACCTGACCAAACACCTGCACCCCAAGGTGGGCCTCAGATGGCCCCTTAATAAAATTGTGTACTAGTTCAGTGAAAATGAATGTCGCCCAAAAATAACTCCAAAACATATAATTGAACTAAAATTAAAAAAAAACATACAAGACTATAAACAAAGGCCAGAGACTGAAGTTTACTTCTGGCAGATATCGATTGTCCTTAAAGTAATTTTCATGTTTCAGAGAACTATATCATTAGGGACAACAATATTAGGTTATTAAATCAATGTAAGATACCTGTCAGACATTGTTAACCTAACCTTGATCTTACATATTGATTTATCCAACCAACAGATGACAGAATTGATTATCCAACCAACAGATGACAGACTTGATTACCCAACCAACAGTTGACAGATTTGATTACCTATCCAACAGATGACAGACTTGTTTACCCAACCAATATATGACAGACTTGATTACCTAACCAAAGGTTAAAAGATTTGAATATTCAATCAACATATGACATACTTGATTACCCAAACAACAGTTGACAAAATTGATTATTCAACCAACAGATGACAGACTTGTTTACCTAACCAACTGATGGCTGACTTGATTACCTAACCAACAGTTGACAGACTTGATTAACAAACAAACAGATGACATACTTGATTACCCAAACCAACAGATGAATGACTTGTTTACCTAACCAACAGTTGACAGACTTGATTAACAAACAAACAGATGACATACTTGATTACCCAAACCAACAGATGAATGACTTGTTTACCTAACCAACAGTTGACAGACTTGATTAACAAACAAACAGAAGCCAGACTTGATTATCAAAGCAACAGATGACAGACTTGAATACCCAACCAACAGATGGCAGACTTGATTACAAAACAAACAAGCTAAACTTGATTACAAAACAACAGATGACATACTTGAATACTTAACCAACAGATGGCAGACTTGGACTTCTCTTGAACTGAATTTTAATGTGTGTATTGTTATGCATTCACTTTTCTACATTGGCTAGAGGTATAGGGGGAGTGTTGAGATCTCATATACATGTTTAACCCCACAGCATTTTTGCGCCTGTTCCAAGCCAGGAGCCTCTGGCCTTTGTTAGTCTTGTATTATTTTTAATTTTAGTTTTTTGTGTACAATTTGGAGTTTAGTGTGACGTTCATTATCACTGAACTAGTATATATATTTGTTAAGGGGCCAGCTGACGGACGCCTCCAGTTGTGGGAATTTCTCGCTGCATTGAAGACCTATTGGTGACCTTCTGCTGTTGTCTATTCTATTGTCCCCTTGTTGTCTCCTTGACATATTCCTGATTTCCATTCTCAATTTTATTGATTGACAACAGTTGGCAGACTTGATTACCCAATCAACAGATGACAGACCTGATACAAAACCAACTGATGACAGACTTGATTACCTTACCAACAGAAGACAGACTTGAATATCCAACCAACTGATGACAGACTTGATTAGGGAGCTACCATTTGATTTTTGGGGCTACGATGAAATTTGAAAAAAATAGGCAGGACAGGAGTTTTGAGTAAAAAAAAAGGCAGGATGTGACACTTGCAAAAAAAAAAGTCAGGACGACAATTTAGGTAAAAAAAAGTCAGGATAAACTAAAAAAAAAAAAGCAGGACCGATTAGAGTGAAAAATAAAAAGGCAGGACAGAGATTACAGCTAAAAAAAAATGCAGGACAAAATTTTTCATCCATTTTGTCAGTGATATTTGAGTGAAGCACATGTTTGATATGAAAAAAGAAATATTTTATAAACATTTTTACATAATATTTTTAATTGATATTTGTAAGATGTACGACAAATGTTTTTCTTATGTTTGTTAGTGATATTTGTGTGAAGTCCATGATGTTTGATATGAAAAAGAAAATATGTTTTATATAATGTTTTAATCAGATTAACATGAATGTCTCCTCATTTTTGATAGAAAAGTCTTAACAATTCTAATCTAACTTAAATGAAAATTCAAATCAAGTCAAAAGAAAAATTATCTAGCGAATAACGATTGTGTTCTAGCTAAGAGCATTGAGGACCCAGTAAAAAATCAAAATGATAAAGTCATACCAAATAGGACTACGATAATCTGTGCCTAGAACTAGAAAATTCTTTGTATTTTGTCTAATTCAAAGTTTTTTAAACAGTGTTTATAAAAAAATATCATTGATATTTCATGCCAATAAAGAAATATAAGCCAACATTGTGCCAACAATATGCCAACGTATTAGGTAATTATCTCCCCCCTTTATACCACATACTTGAAAATTATATTATTCCAATGTTCTAACAAAAAATGTGCTCTTCCTTCTCTTTATCTAACATTTTCAAATCTGTGTAGTCATTTAAATGTATTTACCTAAATGATTGAATAATTTTATGCACAAACAAACAATATTTAAAATCAGCCCAAAACAACAAATACAATTTGAATATACTTTCATTTTTTTCATTTTCTTGTATATCAACACATCATTGACACGAGTGAATTTTCTTACTCTCCAATTGATAGTTGTTAATCTACTGAACATATATATTATAATATCAACCTGTAGAATATATGAATTGATTTATTATCATTCAATTCAATGCCTCAACTTTTTATTAAAATGAGAATAAGGTTGACAGACTGTATTTAAAAAAAAACATTAGGTAGACATCAATAAAACATATCCTAGACATTAGAAGAATATTTTGTCCAGATGTTTGAAAGATGTTGTCTGGATATTTTCAATTGAAACTGAAAGTTTTTAATTTCTAAAGGTAAATCAGGTATAAATTTATTTCCACACATAGATTAGCATTAAAGTCAAAGGGAGATTTTTTACTGAATTTACCCCTATTATGCTTTAGATCATTGAGCCATTGTGGGACAACGTGTCAGAAGTTGTACAAAGGGCAACTGTGTCTATTCAAGCAGCGACTTTTCTTGTGACTTCATTTCATTTCTAACCAGTTCCGAATAAGTAAATTTTTGGTTATACGCCAAGACGAGCATCATCTTTTCAACTTTTGTTTCATTTTACAGACTGTGTACCTCAAATGTTTTAACTGGGGAAAAAAAATGTCTTCACTGGGACCACCAGAGCTGAAACATGCACACTTCTGTTTAGCAGGGACAATACTCTGTAACCCCTTTTTGACATATTTGCACATTGGATCTTTAAAGACACTGTCAGTGGGTCACAGTATTGCTTGTCAAAGACATGTCTATTAAGATAGTGAATGCTGCATTCGAATAGGGACTGCTCGATTCATTCTTGGAAATTTTGCAATCGTCAAATATCTAAAACACCCTTTTCTATTAAAAAAAGATATTCTACATTATAAGGTGTCGACTTTAAGTTAGTAATGGAACTTAAATAATATTTACTTAGTACAAACCTTTTACAAAAGGTTGCCACATATGTAATATGATGGACACATCAACCTTCAAAAATAGGTCCCTTCTATGTTGCTTGGTCCTAGCATTCCTAAGGAATTTTCTAAATACTTAGCTTTCCTCTAGAATGGTTGATAAAAGTTGAAAGCTAAGTTGCTCTAACTTTCTCCCATTCTTCTAGGTATTACAATGTCACAAAGATGAAGATTCATGTCCAGTGGCACATATTACAGTCATATCGAGATTCATCATTACACGATGCTGGAAAATTACTATTGTCAAATTCAATTTCAAATGCATAGATTCTTGTTCAATAAAGGATAAGATATGTGTGTGAAACGTCTGATATATACAATGATTGATTTATTCATTATTGGTCTTTAACGCCACTTTCATTATTTTTGGCTATTTCATGGCGACCAGCTTTATAATGGTGAAGAAAGCTGGTGCACCAGGAGAAAACTACTGACATTCGGCTGGAAAATTGTCAAACATAGATTTGGAGTCGGACCAAGCTTCGAACTCTGAAATAAGCAATGAAGCAATAATTTGTACTTATGAAAGAAGCTTCTTTCTCACTTGATCTAGTTTTCGTTTGATAGATAGTTTTGTTTTTTATCTCTCAAATTGAATATAGCAAGAGGTTTTAAAAAGAGTTTAAAAAAAAAAAAGAACAGTAGCCAAGTGCATAGTTCGTTTAAATACATTTTTTGTCGTTGAAATGCTATCTCGTTGAGTAAAAAAACTCGCATATATCTGCTTCCATTCAAACCAAATACTTATCTTTTGGTTATTTATGTTGCTAGGTTGCTGTCTCATTGACGTTTACCCCATATTTCATATTGATGCACAATACACACGTAAATAATATATATATATATATTTAAACAGGAAGTTGAGGTGTTATGTCATGCGTAAATAAGTGAGAGAAAAAAAGCAAAAGAGATACTCAGAGAACTAAATAGAAAAAGACGAAATGATCTGATGTTTAAGAATGACCTGTTTAATCGCTCGTAATCGGTTGTCTATGAATATAGTTCCTGGTTTTTTTTTTATGTAGGTAAGCTATTTTTGCTGTGGTTTCCCTCTTTTCATATAACAATCTATAATGGCTAAAAGTAGTATTCATGTTATTTCTTTAATAGTGAACTTTATGATATTTTTATAGGGGTTAATTCAGTAAATAAATATACGTCATCAGGTACCGCCCATTTGGGGGAGAGCTTTCTGTCTAAAACTGAAGTCAAGTGCTCTTCTGAATGGTAGATAATGTTTGTAATAAATATTTTTTGGTAGATGGATCAAAACTAGAGTTGAAAAAAATAAAAAAAATAAATGCTGTATGTACTAATTTTATTTCCTACAGGGTTGAAAAGTAATGGGGGTCAGTATAGGAATTCAGTACGAATCTACATTGTTTGTAAAAAAGGCCGCAGTGGCGGATCCAGCCATTTTAAAAAGGGGGGTTCCCAACCCAGAGTAAAAGGGGGGGGGGGTGTTCCAACTATATGCTCCCATTCAAATGCATTGATCGGCCAAAAAAAGGGGGGGTTCCAACCCCCGGAACACCCCCCTGGATCCGTCACTGAGGCCATATGAATGCCCAAAAATGCCGGATGACACTATGTTTTTATTGTTGCAAAAGATAGGGCTACATTTGTACTTTCATGAATGATGTATGAAAGTTTTTAATTTCTAAAGGTAAATCAGGTATAAATTTATTTCCACACATAGATAAGAATTAAAGTCAAAGGAAGATTTTTTACTGAATTTACCCCTATTATGCTTTAGATCATTGAGCCATTGTGGGACAACGTGTCAGAAGTTGTACAAAGGGCAACTGTGTCTATTCAAGCAGCGACTTTTCTTGTGACTTCATTTCATTTCTAACCAGTTCCGAATAAGTAAATTTTTGGTTATACGCCAAGACGAGCATCATCTTTTCAACTTTTGTTTCATTTTACAGACTGTGTACCTCAAATGTTTTAACTGAGAAAAAAAATGTCTTCACTGGGACCACCAGAGCTGAAACATGCACACTTCTGTTTAGCAGGGACAATACTCTGTAACCCCTTTTTGACATATTTGCACATTGGATCTTTAAAAACACTGTCAGTGGGTCACAGTATTGCTTGTCAAAGACATGTCTATTAAGATAGTGAATGCTGCATTCAAATAGGGACTGCTCGATTCATTCTCGGAAATTTTGCAATCGTCAAATATCTAAAACACCCTTTTCTATTAAAAAAAGATATTCTACATTATAAGGTGTCGACTTTAGGTTAGTAATGGAACTTAAATAATATTTACTTAATAAAGATAAAAAAAAAAAAGTACAAATCTTTTACAAAAGGTTGCCACATATGTAATATGATGGACACATCAACCTTCAAAAATAGGTCCCTTCTATGTTGCTTGGTCCTAGCATTCCTAAGGAATTTTCTAAATACTTAGCTTTCCTCTAGAATGGTTGATAAAAGTTGAAAGCTAAGTTGCTCTAACTTTCTCCCATTCTTCTAGGTATTACAATGTCACAAAGATGAAGATTCATGTCCAGTGGCACATATTACAGTCATATCGAGATTCATCATTACACGATGCTGGAAAATTACTATATTGTCAAATTCAATTTCAAATGCATAGATTCTTGTTCAATAAAGGATAAGATATGTGTGTGAAACGTCTGATATATACAATGATTGATTTATTCATTATTGGTCTTTAACGCCACTTTCATTATTTTTGGCTATTTCATGGCGACCAGCTTTATAATGGTGAAGAAAGCTGGTGCACCAGGAGAAAACTACTGACATTCGGCTGGAAAATTGTCAAACATAGATTTGGAGTCGGACCAAGCTTCGAACTCTGAAATAAGCAATGAAGCAATAATTTGTACTTATGAAAGAAGCTTCTTTCTCACTTGATCTAGTTTTCGTTTGATAGATAGTTTTGTTTTTTATCTCTCAAATTGAATATAGCAAGAGGTTTTAAAAAGAGTTTAAAAAAAAAAGAACAGTAGCCAAGTGCATAGTTCGTTTAAATACATTTTTTGTCGTTGAAATGCTATCTCGTTGAGTAAAAAAACTCGCATATATCTGCTTCCATTCAAACCAAATACTTATCTTTTGGTTATTTATGTTGCTAGGTTGCTGTCTCATTGACGTTTACCCCATATTTCATATTGATGCACAATACACACGTAAATAATATATATATATATATATATATATTTAAACATGAAGTTGAGGTGTTATGTCATGCGTAAATAAGTGAGAGAAAAAAAGCAAAAGAGATACTCAGAGAACTAAATAGAAAAAGACGAAATGATCTGATGTTTAAGAATGACCTGTTTGGTCGCTCGTAATCGGTTGTCTATGAATATAGTTCCTGGTTTTTTTTTATGTAGGTAAGCTATTTTTGCTGTGGTTTCCCTCTTTTCATATAACAATCTATAATGGCTAAAAGTAGTATTCATGTTATTTCTTTAATAGTGAACTTTATGATATTTTTATAGGGGTTAATTCAGTAAATAAATATACGTCATCAGGTACCGCCCATTTGGGGGAGAGCTTTCTGTCTAAAACTGAAGTCAAGTGCTCTTCTGAATGGTAGATAATGTTTGTAATAAATATTTTTTGGTAGATGGATCAAAACTAGAGTTGAAGAAAATAAAAAAAATAAATGCTGTATGTACTAATTTTATTTCCTACAGGGTTGAAAAGTAATGGGGGTCAGTATAGGAATTCAGTGCGAATCTGCATTGTTTGTAAACAAGGCCGCTATTATGTTATTTCAATATAAAATCAAGATATTTTAAAAAATAATGCTCTTTAAACATTCAGAACAAATATTTCCAGAAAATATGCTATTCACATGAGTACAGCCAGACATATCACGTCAAAAACATGTTTTTGAATGATATTTTGGTGATACTTTGCAATATATTTTTAAAAAATCAATAAAATGTTTTTGTGCTACCTGGGTAGCATATACATTTGTTTATGGGCCAGCTGAAGGATGCTTCCGGGTGCGGGAATTTCTCGCTGCATTGAAGACCTATGGCTGGCCTTCTACTGTTGTCTGTTCTATGGTCGGGTTGTTTCTTTGACACATTCCCCATTTCTATTCTCAATTTTATTATCCAGAAAATCGGCAAATTACATTAGATCTGACAACTCATATTTGTAATCTATGCAAAGAAGTACGTATGGTGGCCTTGTAGTAAAGATTCTCCTAATCTCAAAATTGTTCATTGAGGCAGTCAAGGAATTGTATATTTAAAAGGAATGGAAACGAGGCTCGAGATCAGACCCGTAGAGCTATAATCCATGTCTGACTCGTTATATAAAGAATCATGACGGAGGTCCATTTCCTGTCATATAGATCGATCTTTTAAATTCACGGGGTCATCTTGCTTGAGAAGATATAAAGGAGATAGAAGCTCAACATCAAGAATAAACGACTATTCCGTGAAACGACAAGGACTTAGGAATCATTTTAATGCCTTATCAAACATATGTTTGTAATATTTATCATGCAAATTCTTATTAATATAGACCTCGGTCTTGAAACTTGATTGAGTTCCATCCGGATAGCAAAACAAAAAATACAGTGTTTTGATTTTTCTCTTAAAGCTCGACAACTACGAAGTGCAAAACAAAATAGTTGATTCATCATTATGAAGCTGAAACCTTGTACTAGCATTAAGCACTTTTTTTTAGTTTCAGGTAACATTTCTGAATTTTCTACCATTTTTCGAAATTTCAGTTTTTAATTTCATTATTCTGTCAAAACATGTCTTTCAATTTGGGAGTGTAATACGATTTATTTTAAATATTGGAAAGCAGAAAGAACAAAGCGAGAAAATGAGATATAATTTTAAAGAAGATATATTTTTTCTACAGTTTGGTCTAAATTACGAATGCTAAATGTAATTGGTACAATGTAATGATATTTTTTTTCATTTAACATATAGGAAATTTTAAGTAATGCGTCAAAAAATGCACCAACACGCCGTATTCTGGTAAGGGTTAAATAACTACTTGTAATAGATGAGACATTGACATACAATTTAATCTATCACATAGAACGTGTTGAAAAAAGACCCAATATGACACGAAGACCGTCACAATCCATATCTACTAAATGTAACACCAAACAGTTATTTAGAACTGGCAACGTAAACTACTTCTCAAAATAAGAAGAACTTCTTACTTACAGCTCTGTAGGTCAAATAAAACAATAACAGTTAAACCCAAAAGGTTAAGCCTTAACCTTAAAGCACAGCATAATTTCCCAAATTCTTATTAAAAACGCTTCTTGTATCGTTGGTATTCCTTTTCCAAAACTTATAAAAATTAAATGCTTCGCCAATGACCAAAATACTACTGACTTGGGACAGGCGAATATAAAGGCTACCGAGGAGGGTGTTAAAATGCGATTTGTAGGATTAGAATCGCCCCTAGCCAAGCTTATCATGTATCCGTCAAAGGACAAAATCTTAAATTGAGAAATTTTCAGAGAGAATCAACTATGTTTTTTTTTAGGATTTTAATAGATGCTTCTTAAGCTGCTTGTTTTTTTTTTATAATCCATCATATTGTAATAAGATACACGTACGTCTTTCATGGAATTCGTCTTATTAAGTTTACTTTTATTATGAACACATTATGCGTGCATAATAAAAGTAAACTTGAAAGACATATGAAGCCATGTTGTCTTTAAAATCTCCAAATAGATCATGATTAAATGCCAGTAGGTTTATGTGTATATAAGAGTAATATATTTTATCCGAAATAATTACGGAACAAAAGTGATGCGTGCATTGTTTTTATCATATATATGAAATTGTAATGTTAACTTTGAAAGGTACCACTGTTATATATATATATTTATATGTTGAAATGAAAAGTACCTTCTGTGCGATCAATGGTGTTTACGTTTTCTTCAATTAAATATCAGCCTATTAACGGTTACCGTTTAAAAAGCTTATTGGAAGAGTATGGATAATCATGTATTTAACGTTATGAAAACACATAAAACCCTGAAATTGGCTTACCCATTTTCAAAAAAATCTAAGCTGTAGGAGGGGAGTGACCCTCCCACACCCACCCCCTTCGCACCCCTCTTGACAAAACCTTCCTACGGCCCTGAAATCAAATAACAAAACGCATCAAAAACGAATGGACAAGAACTGTCATATTCCTGACTTGGTAAAGGCATTTTCAAATGTAGAAAATGGTGGATTGAACCTGGTTTTATAGCTAGCTAAACCTCTCACTTGTATGACAGTCGCATCAAATTCCATTATATTGTCACCGATGTGTGAACAAAACAAACAGACACAATAGGTAAAAAGGTAAAAAAATAGGGGTACAGCAGTCAACATTGTGTTATCATCTAAATCACTATAAAAACAACAAATGTAACGAAGAAGCACAAAAAGGCATACATCAAATTTAACATCCTCATTTTGTTTATATTATACGATTTAATTTATCTATGTAAAATGCACCCATAAAGGATGGAGGATTTTAAGTACTGGTGTAAAATTGCGCGTTTGAAATTCGCACAGGTAGCCATGAAATAATTTTGTCGTTCAAAGTTTGTATTTGTGTACAATAGATTGTACTGGGAATTGTGAGGCGAGCAACAAACACAAGTCAGGTATTTTTTTCACATTTTGCATTAAATCATAGATATAATATCTGTCACTGCTTATATAACATCTTTTTTTCAATTGGTTATTCCTTCTGCATTGCTCTTTTTCTGATGTCACAACCTCTTGGGAATATATGTTAATTTTCAATGCTTGTCTTTGCAGATACATGTACATGTATTAGTTGTATTGTACTGGTGTTGCAAGGAACATTCACATATGGGAGATAATTTTGAGATGTAGTTTGTAAAATTCAACCTCATAGAAAGACAGATATCATGATGCGCTTCAGCTATCCTACTTTCAGGTAAATTGGCTTCAATCTATAGTACACTACTAGCAATATCCAGTGTACAGGGAAACAAACTGAAGTGTTGTTAAGGTCAAATGGGACAGCAGAATAAAAGAAATCAATGAATCATAATGTTTATTTATGATAAAAAGTCTAAATAAATATTTCACTACATTATATACATGTACAACAAATAAAAAAATAAGCCAACAGTCTAGAAATAAATCCGGTATAAAAAATCAAGCCTTTAGAAGTAAAAAGATTTCATAAATATCATTAAAATTACTTAAAAATCGTCTCGGCTCTTAATTTCAGTAATCCAAGTACTCAACAAGAACATACATGTTGTGGTGCTTAGCATACCCTCACTCATCAAGGTATTAGAAAACAGGAAGAAGATTAAGAGTGTTATAAAAAGCACACTTACATTAGTCATTACAACTCATCATTGGTGAGCTGTTGACCAAATGTGAATGTATTCTATTCAGAAGTATCAAGAAATATATGACATTTTTTAAGTCATGATATCCACAAACAGGAAGTGGGTATCTAACGATTCCAAAAGTGCTCACATGTACACCTGACAACAAATAACAGCCAAGCTGCTGAACAATTATAAAGTCATTCTGTTTAGTTATTTCTGGTAAAAGAGTGGTTAAAATATTTGTTGGAAGAATATATGATTATGGAATAAGACGATTTCAATATAGCCTCCTTTTTTTTATAATGAATGTTAAAAAAAAGTATCTAGCACAAATATAACTTCCAAATATAGCCTTTACCATCCAAAGAGGAAATGGTAGGATAGATCCCATAATAAATTCACCTATAGATAAGATTTAACAGAAAAATAATATATATAGTATCTTATAAAGCATACAGTGATACATTTATGTTAAAAAGTATGTTGCATATTTAATGAAAAGGCACTAAACTCATGAATTTAACAATTACAATACAATTGGTAACAAGTGTGGGTCCATTCTCTAATTCACTTTTCATTTTACCAAAAAATAAATTGTATAACAAATATCAAACTAACCAGGTAATGACACTTCTATGGTAACCAAAAGATACATTGTAAAGGGAATTCAAAATATCTCCCACTGCCAATTCCAAATGCTTGTTTTTGAATTATTGGGCTTTAAAAAAGACTGAACTTTTCCCTATTGATCTTGTTGGTTTGTAGGGATGATTTTTACAGGCCCAACATTAATTTTACAAGCCTGGACTGCTGGACCTGTGGTTCAGCGTGAAGACTGCTAATGTTGTCATAAATTAATATTGAGGAAGTAGATACTACATGTAAGGCGAAATAAAAATGCCCCCTAATGACCCTTAAATAAAATGTATATATTTTTATAACAATAAGAATGTGCATGTAGGTTTTAATTTTTAAAAATACATCACAAACTCTGACATCTGGCCTTATTGCCACCTCAATGATTTAAAATTAGAGCTTAGTTCTGTTGATAATATTATATATATCAAAATAACAAACAAACAATAAGAAAAAAACATACTTCTCACAAAATAAAAACATTCTTTCAAACTCACAAGAAAACAAGATACCCACATTACATCTTTTTAAGTGACTGACATTTGATTTGAGTCTAGCAAAATTATGAATGAAAGACGTGTTTTTAAGTCTATGTTTATATGTAAATTGATAAAAGAAAATGAAAACAAATTTCAGTACATTATCAATAACATCTAATCTTTAATAAACAAATAAAAAATGTTAATTAGAAATCAACATTCCAATAAGGTTTTAAGAAACATAAGACATGTAGAGATAAAGCAATTCGTTAGTATTTTTTTCTTTCAAATTTTAGTGTTTATTCAAAATGTAACACAAAATTTGGGAATCAGTTGTGAGTTTTGAAAATTCTTTAATACTATGATTACTATCACTTTTTCCAATATTTTTTTTAAATGACAATAAGGGGAAAAAATTTCGTACAATAAAAAAAATTAATACTCATTAAGTACATTATTGTAACTACTAGCATGTCAAAAACTAAAGAATTCTCCCTGCTTGCTCATGTAACATAAGTAAGGCACACTTGTTATAAAAATAATGAAATATAAACCTGTATTATTGGTTTTGATAGTTTTGATATTGTGACATATAATGTACTGTATTATTGGTTTGGATAGTTTTGATACTGTGACATATAATGTACTGTATTATTGGTTTGGATAGTTTTGATACTGTGACATATAATGTACTGTATTATAAGAGAAAGGTTCTGCAGTCCATTGGTTACTTGTTCTCATTTGAACGTTGGTATGAAAAGGGTTAGTTAATCTTTCTTCACTCTTTCGATCGTGAAGACTTGTGAAAGGTTCATTAAATGTGTGATCAAGGTTAACAGAATGGTTACTGTCTTGTGGGTTATGTAAGTATTGAGATATATTAGACGAACTCAGCAGCATATCATTTTCTGAAGCGTCAGCAGCAGTCTGAAGCATTGTGGGATTTTTTCTAAGGTAGATGGCAGTTTCTTTCATTTGTTCTTCAGATACACTGTAAAGGGACTGTTGTATGTACCTTCCATCCGGGGATGTCTGGTCTACTGCATCACTATGTATCCTACTTTGTTCTTCTGTAGATTGCTGATGTAGACTCAATTCATCAACAATGTTAGTAATGGTGTCATCAGCAGTTACCTGACCAATTTCATTATTGTTGCCTTGCGGACCTTGAACTTCAGTAATATTGTCCGTCTTTTTAGCTGGCAATCTTTTAATACGACCTTCA
This sequence comes from Mytilus galloprovincialis, assembly GCF_965363235.1. Taxonomy (NCBI): domain Eukaryota; kingdom Metazoa; phylum Mollusca; class Bivalvia; order Mytilida; family Mytilidae; genus Mytilus; species Mytilus galloprovincialis. Next base: position 70,515,567 of record NC_134845.1, on the reverse strand, counting down.
GGTTTTTTCCCTTCTATCCAATAATCTTCTGCTCCTTTCAAATCACAAATGACATCTTCTCTCCATTCTTTAGTATGCTTTTTATGTACCAGTATCATGTGACGTCTAATTATAGATGCATCACTAAAAGAACGAGAACAGATAGCGCAAGAGAAAGGTTTATCTCCATTATGTATTCTTTCGTGACGTAATAACGCTTGTCTCTGAGTAAAACCTTTACCACAAGTACCACATAAATGATCTTTTGTAACTTTGTGAATTTTCTTGTGAATTTGTAATGCTGACTTTTGGCGAAATAGTTTATCACAAACATCACATTTAAAATGGAGCACTTCATCATGCATAAAACGATGTTCTTTCAGAGATTTTTCATATGCGAAGCTTTTACCACAATGTTCACATTGATAAGGCTTCAGTCCCATGTGAACATTGGCATGTTGAACATAGGAGTTTTTCTGGGTAAAACTTTTCCCACATGTTGGACAAAGAAATTGTTTTTTCATCCCTAAATGCTCTGATTTTACATGATAATTCAATACATATTTGGTGCTGAAAGACTTTTTACAAACTTTACATTCATACTCAGGTTTTATATAATTTTCCTCATGGCTTTTCTTATGCTGGATAAATGTTCGGCGTGATTTGTACATTTTACCGCAGAAATCACAACATAACTGTGGATTCAGATGACATTTTTCATGTCGAACCAAATCTTTTTGAATGCTAAATATTTTATCACAAAATTCACACGACCATATCTTGTCTTTATGCATTCTCTGTACATGTTCTCTAAGGTTTGCTCGTTTACTAGATACATAGGAGCACTGGGTACAGGTAAACTGTTGCTCGCTTGGTTCTGTTTCTTCAGTTTTATTACTTCGTTTCTTCAAAGACTTTGGTTTTTGCTGCTTCTTAAGTGTTATCTTCAGAGCTTTGGTACCTGTTGAAAAATGAAGGTATATTAAACATGCTATATACAGTAAAAACATATTCTTCTGTTTTACAGTCAGGGGACTTACTTAAATAAGTGATTTTCTAAATCACTGATTTAAGTAACATTATTTCCATAAAGGTTGGAAGTTGGAGTTGTCTTTCTTTAATAATCACCTATTTAAGTAGTACAAATTAATCACTGAAAGAAGTGATTTAATTTTATTGTAGCTTTAACTATAGAATACTAATGATCCAGGGACTAATTATGTTTCTAAACTTATCAGAACCAACATCTGTGTTGTCTAGGATGACCAGGTCATTTCAGGTGATGACCTTGTACTGAATCTAGGATAATGACATAAAAATCACTTGTTTAAGTATCAGACCTCAATTTCCTTCCCAAAAATCACTTCTTTAAGTATCATTCTTTTAATAATCCCTACTAATTTCAACACCCCCAAACAGTGAGATTTTTATCGCGAACAGTAGAATTTTATTACATAATCTGAAAGACGAAACCTTGAACTTCACCGGAAAAATACTCCCACTGCTGGGAAAAATCTTTTAAGAAAGTATCAGTTCATTATGTAAAGCCATTATTATAGCATTTTTTCAACTAAAATAGAATTTTCAGCTAAATGATAGCATCAAAGGCAGAAACCTTTCTACTTAAAAGAAGCAAAAAGTTTGTTTTTTTAGTTTTACTAATTAAAAGATATTATTTAAACCTATGTGTTTAAAATTTGGAAAAAAATACAAAATTCCAATTTGTGACAAAACCACGATTTTGCTACTCAAATAAGTGATTTAAAAATCACCTATTTCAGTAAGTCCCCTGACTGTTTTAATAAATCTTTAAACTAAATGCGACATTTACAATAGATATATAAGAAGATGTGGTATGAGGGCCAATGAGACAACTCTCTCATCCAAGTCACAATTTGTAAAAGTAAACCATTATAGGTCAAAGTACAGTCTTCAACAAGGGACCTAAGCTCACACAGAAAAGCAATATACAAAGGACCCTAAAAAAATTATATGTTTTCTGCTTGTTTATACCTTCATCTTTTTTTTTTGTCTTTGCATGAATTGGCATATATAAATAACATTTAAGTAGATTTACCATTTACCTCCGCTTTTACAACAGCAATTTTTATAAAGTTTCCCCTTTGTAACATGTTTAAAACTAATCAGGTACATAAGTAGCTTCATGTCAAACTTTGGAAATATATTTAAAAGCTTTGTGTGTATTCAATATTTTTTACAAATTTGAGGTTAACAATGTATGGTTCAATTCCATTGCATTTAATTTGGCAAACTTTCAGGCTCTTCAACATGTTCAACTTCATTATTTGAGTGTCACTGATGAGTCTTTTCTGTATAAAATGTGCTTCCGATCTGTCATACAAAATTTCAATCCTGATATCTGTGATCCTCTGTTTCTGGCTAATATAACAAAGTATACAGTATTATATACTTATCACATGTAGCACTATAATGATATATGTATAAGTACATCTGAACCAGTGACAACTCTACATCAGATTTATATAGTATAAATGAAACTTTACCTTTCACCTGAAATAGTTCTCCCTTGTTCTCTGGAGTCCAGTCAATTTCTAAATCTCTTTTCATTTCTTTATCACTTTCAACTTCACTGGTCAGTTTTTTATCATTTGTTCCATTTTCAACAAATACTTCATTATCTTTAATTTCATTTCTCATGTTTACTTGGTCCTCTAGGTTTTTAACAGAAAATTCATCTTGCATAAGCTTTTGGCTCCAAGATTTCTTTGGTTTTAAACTTGATGGTCTTTTTGCAATGTTTTTATCTTGTTTATTTTCTGTTAAGCTTTTCTTGTTTATTTGTCTCTTGGTTGACGATGATTTTGATGATTTTTTGGGAGTCAAACTTTTCCTCCTCCTTACTCTAGTAAATGACCGGTCAGTCTTTTTCCCTTTATTTGTTTCTTTTTGCTGTGACATTGGACTGCTAGTACGAGGTTCACACATTTCTTCTTTAATTTCTGGACATTTTTCTTCTTGGGAATGATCTTGCGTTGGTTCAGAAGTGTGTTGTTTGATGTATTCTGTGACTGTGTCAGTTATCGTCTCAATTACTGGATGTGTATTACTATTAATCAAAGTGTCACTGGTAATAAACGAGTACACGATTGGATCTGGTATCTTCAATTTTGTTTGCTTTTTGTCAGCGGTACCATGATCTGGTGTTGTCGGAATTTCATCTTGTGGCAAACTGACTAATTGCATATCCTGAACTTGAATTTGATTATCGGTGTTCTCCATGTCCAAGTTGTGTATGGTTAGTATACCTGGGTTTATATTATAGTTCGTCTGCAGATATCTTGCAATGCTGTTGTAAATTTCGATAATAGCAGCCCAATTGCCTTCCATCAGGCACTGCTTCTGTTCGGTGAAAGAAGTTTTTACATCGTTATCCAAGCATATTTTGTGGAGGTGACTGTTAGGGTCCCATGGAAAATCTCCACATTTCGCTAAGACTTCAGATGAAAGAATTGCTGATGTATGGGAAAAGATTGTAAATGCCATTATATTATTTCGTTGAGATTTCTCAAGTATTTCAAATTTTCATGCCAGTTTGTTTTTATTTTTGTTGATTTTCACATTTTAACAACAAAACTTGTCCGGACCACAGATTTCACCTCCTCAACAAAAGATTATTACAGGGGACATAACCCCACTCTGGAATACAAGTCAATTCGTCCCCTGGTCAATTCGGCACATATAAAAAATCAAATCGGCACATATTTAAAGTCAATTCAGCACTTATTATTTTTTTATCCTTTGATTCGAGATATGAGGAGAAAATTACGACTAACTTCTTCTTCTATATGTATATCCGTCCAATATTGAACACCTCCGCAACGGATATTATCCGAGACGGGAGTTAATTTGAGCTGACACTGAACTACAACAATAGAGACTATTAGATAACAGTTGATGTGTTTTATCATTTGTTTTTTCCATTTTATTAGAGACTTTCCGCTTTGAATTTTTCTCGGAGATCAGTATTTTTGTGATTTTACTTTTTAGATAACAACTGGCATATTCCTGACTCGGTACAGGACAAAAAAAAAATAAAAACAAAATGGTGGGTTGAACCTGAATTTATGGCTAGCGAAACCTCCCCCTTATATTGGGAGAAAAATCATTTTTTTGAATGGCAATCAGCCGGAACCAATATCTGCACTTAGTAGTTTTAGCCGGTAAAAGTGTTTTTATAAAATCTTATTCCAGGAAATGTGAATGCCTACTGTTTTTGTCCGGGCTGATATTATAATAATAATAATAATAAATTCTTTATTTAAAGAGGGTGTCAGTTAGTTACAATAAACTAATCTTTCCTGAGGCCCTCAATTAAAGGCTGCTAACAATATCATTATTGTTTGACATAAATTTTACATAGAGTTTCTAAAAAAGAAAATCAAGAATTCACTAACAGCATGATCTGACTTCATTTTCGGGAAATGACATCTGTAACAAACATAGCTGCTTCTTTATAAGCAGACTGAACCAATTTAAATGAAATTTCCAACTATTTACTGACTTCCGAAGCTGCACAAAACTCCTTTCAAGTATAGATTTATTTCGTCTTCAAGCCATTGTTACACTACTAAACTATCTATTCTATTTACTAGTACACTTCATTGGTACAATAAAAACACTGGTAATTCATTTTTGTATACATAAATTATGCCGTTAGTTTTCTCGTTTGGATTGTTTTACATTATCATTTTGGGGTCTTTTATAGCTGTGTAACGGCTTGTTTTCATAAGCCACTTTGGTTGATACAACAACCTCTTACTTTACCTTTAATTTAAGAACTTACTGGTCTTGCAAACCTCACTGTCTAATTGGTCTTGCACAGACCTCAGTCACTGTCTACACGAAAGGTCTATAGCACAGACTTCACTGTATAGATGGTCTTGCACAGACCTAAGTCACTGTCTACACGAAATGTCTAGCACAGACTTCACTGTCTAACTGGTCTTGCACAGATCTCAGTCACTGTCTACACGAAAGATCTAGCACAGACTTCACTGACTAACTGGTCCTGCACAGACTTCACTGACTAACTGGTCCTGCACAGACCTCACTCACATTCTACACGAAAGGTGTAATGCATTTCACTTCATCTTGACACAATGTCGCTATTGTGTTTAGCATTATAATGCATCTAGACAAAGGTTAAAATGACAGATGGAGCAATGTCACTTTTATGTGAATTTTAATTTGCTTTTCATATTTATGTTTCATGTTTTTATCTTTACAAATTGTTGATATTTGTTGAATTATGTATTTTGCTAATAAACTATGAAAACTTGCTAGTATTAAGTTTTGCAAAGCCAAATATGAAGGATCAGAGACTCAGGATTCCGATACCTACTCTTTACACGGTCTGGGGTAAACAGTTGGTTAAAATGTGCCGTCAATGACACGGGAAATACACATTGTAGAAACCCCTCCGGTTACAACTGACTATGCAATATGAGCTAACTGACTATGCAATATGAGCTTTGCTCCGCCGCATTGTTGATGGCCGTACGGTGATGATTTAAGTGTTAATTTTTGTGTTATTTTTGACTTATTTTTATAATAAATTGTTCAAATAAGGCCTTAAAAGAGTTAAAAATCATAGTGGATTTAATTACTTTCACAGTACTTTTGGAGTGTCAAAAATTCGTTGGAAGTACTTGATAAATTACATGTTTATTTTGGTGACTTTGAATCTATTTACTGAAAGTTTTGCTTTTTCTATCCTATATACCACCTTGCCTCATAATCTTATTGAAGACAAATCCTTCTATTCAGGTCTGCCAATAATATCTCCTTTAAATTCTATCTACACTTTGGCCTATATAAAAGCTTCAAAATAAACCAACAAAACAAAATGATTTACTGGCTTCCGAAGCTGCACAAAACTCCTTTCAAATATAGATTTATTCCGTCTTCAAGCCATTGTTCCACTACTAAATTATCTATTCTATTTACTAGTACACTTCATTGGTACAATAAAAAATTTGATTTGGAACGCCATCTTTTTTGAAGAATTTGAAAATCGTGACTTGTAGTTCTTTGCCATGTAAAATTTTATAAAAAGTCCGAATCACTTGAAAATTGCTTCTTTTGTTAACCTTATTGTTTGCAGAAACTACATTATTCTTATTCTTATTTTCTGAAGAACAAGAGATATCGATAATTTGCTATAACAATTTTCCCGCCTTTTTATGGTGCAATGTTGAGGTAAAATATAGTACTGTAAATTCAGAAATTATTGCGTTCATTTATTATTGCGATTTTGTCATTTTAAATTAAATGCGATTTTAATTATTACGATTTTGAGAAAAGTCATGCTTAATTCAGTTAAGATATTACAAAATGCGAGTTTTAATTATTGCGTTTACAACTCTGTCGCATTATTCGCAATAATAAAAACCTCGCAATAATTTCTGAATTTACAGTAATTTAAAATAAAAAAAAATGACCAATGTTCTTTTCATAAAAATTCAACACAATATTCATTTTTATCTATTAAACCAAATAAAAAAAATAAAAAAGTAGGGTCACCTTACTCTAAAAAAGATATTCAGAAATATTGTAAAAAAAAAATGATATGGCGGGAACAAATTGCGCCAATCATCTGAAAGAGTGTTGTAAACAGTTATTTGTTTAATTGTTGTTATTGATATGGTTTTAAACACAGCATAAGTTTTCTCCACAGAAGTGTTTAAAAGATATATATGTGATGAAGTAATACCTCAATGACAGGGTTTTTTTTCTGTATTTTTTTTTTTTGTGCTTTGTGCTGATCTGAAGAGTCGTCTTTTTTTTTTGTGTACTTTGACACCACTTTCTACGTGAATTGGATGACCACAGCTTGTGTGTGCCTGTCGTTATTGTTGCCGGTTATTATTTTGTATTATTTTACGTCACGTTAAAATGCCATATTTTGATTGGCTTATACGAGGGTGTTAATTTACTCTATCACATGGCTGAGCGGGTGACATTTTTTTTAATGTTACCCTCTCGTCAAGACCAATCAGAATTCGATAATTTAAAGGACAATGAACCGAACTTACATCAAGTAATTAAGTGCGATGCTTAAGTTCTACGTTTTGGTTCAGATTTTGTTGTTTTTTTGTTTGTTATGAACGTGATGTCAAAGAAAATACTTTTAAAATAAAAGTAATCTGTAAAAGACAATAATGATAGGACATTCAGTATGATAGATTAAATAACACATAGCTGAGAGTGTAATAGAGCAGATTGGTACCCTTCGAAAAAGCATTGTCAACCTTGGCTTCGCCGCGGTTGACAATGTTTTCTCGGGGTACCAATCTGCTGTATCACCCTCTCAGCTGTGTTATTTATATAATATATGTGATGAACTAATATATCATGACTGGAGGTTTATTTTTTGGTAATAATTATTTTGTTGCTTTGTGTCGATCTTAAAGTCGTCTTTTTCAACTGATTTTCCAGTTATTTTTTGGGTGTGCTACAACACTTCTTGGTCTAAAATTATAGTTTACTGTGCGGTATGGGTTTTTCTCATTGTTGAATGCTGTATGGTGACCTCAAATAATAACACTTCAGTAAATTATCAAAAATGTATTTATCTCATCGGAAGTCATACCACATCTTCTTATTTTTATATCAGCAAGGTGCATTTTGAGGTACTGTAAATAACCACTACAATTTGGGTGCGTAATTATCCTTCAACTGTCAAAACCACAAGGAGGTGATACAACTTGAATTAGATGGAAGTAAAGGAAGTCATACAGCACAGATGAAAATCTAGTATTACAACAACCAGAAAGACCATATAAAATATATTACATGTAGTACCAGCGCTCAGGAGTCATTTTCTTTTTGTTAACGATCGGCCTTTATCATGAAAAAAAAGTAAACAAATAAGTAATTTTGAATGAATAAAAGAAATGCTGCCTATCTTAGTGAAACAGACAAAATTTAAAAGATAATGAATAGTTTTTTCAATTCAGATAATCTGAAATCTTTGTAGCTACTCTTTTGCAAGTAGTAACACGAGCTAGAATTTCTGTGTGTATTCTTCTCAGCCAGCACTAGTCTAATACCATTGGCCGTATCTCGCCTTTTAGCCAATTGCAGTTGAAATAAATTCAGACCACTATCCGATATATTTTTTGCCATTGCTGTCGAGATCACGCTTCTCTCTGTTAAAGCCTTTAAGGTAAGCAGTCATACCTTTGATACCATGTTTTGTTTTAAGCATAGAGCACATGACGTGGTGGTAAATGAGTATGGACTTAACTCAGTGATGCTACATTTGGTAAATTGAACAAATTCTTTCACCATTTGTACATCAGCGGATGCATTATTGGCACTGTAATTCTTTTTTAAGAAGGTAGAAACAAGCGCTTCTTGTTTATGTGATTTCAATTCTGGATACTGATTTTCGGGAAAAAGGGAGTGTGTCAATGAAACCAAGAACTTTTTCCTCAAACGATGAGTAGAGTTGAAATTTCTGTAAACAGAGAACTAATCAGGTAATTTTTTAGTAACAAGAAACAAAAGAACTATGTCAATTGGACCTGCTTTAATACTATAACTGCCCCTTGAATTTTTACTAGATAACACTTTTGTCCGCTTTTGAGCTTCCGTATATCTTCAGGTTGTCGGAATTCCCATGGGGACTAACTGTGCACCACTTATTGCGAACCTGTTTCTGTATTGTTATGAGTTACAATTTATGACGAACATCAGCAAAGACCCATCGAAACAACATCTTATCCGAAAATTTAATAATACGTTTTGATATTTGGATGATATCAATGACGACTTGTACATTATGTACACTAAAGCCGGAGATTTATCCCGCCAAACTGACATTAAACAAAGCTAATAGTAACAATGAACACGGCCCTTTCCTGGATCTTGATATTTATATCTTTAATGGGAAGCTTTACACCAAATTTATGATAAAAGAGATAATTTTTCGTTTCCTATTGTTAATTACATGTATCAATTTTAAGATGGTGACGTTCCCTTGTCGCCATCTTATGGTACATATGTATGACATATATCTAAACTTGTTCGGTCGCTCGTGTTTGTAACAACGTTAACGTAATTGATTTCAGAGAAAAAAATCTCCGTATTACTGACAAATTATTACACCAGGGTTTTCGATATCACAAACATTTATATACTAAATTTTATCATCGGCACAAGGACATCATTTGTAAATATAAATCAACACGCAGAAATCTAGCTTATACGTTCAGGTATTTCACATCCAATATGTCATGGTAATATTCTTTACAAAGCACACACATGTCGGCATTCACCTCGAAAGCTAAAAAGACTTATTCGGAAGTGATATAGTTACAATACTGTTTTCAGGTCATAAAGAATTGCATATTTTGAAATTAATAATATTGATTCACTCATAGGGTCTTTGCATCGGAAATAAACACATTTATTCTAAAACCAGTTGCTGGCAAGAAACGGGTTATGTTCTTCTCATTATTTTTATGATGATTTGATACTAAACCCCTAACAAGCAATAGCCTTTCAAAAAGGGCTAAGTCGACTCCTAGCTGATGAAAATGGAAAGTGCTCTCGCTTTGTAGATTAATTCATTTACTAGAATAGCCACGTGCATCAATCAACAAATTTTACCACACACGTGAGGTCACACGTTATGAAGAAGTATATATCGTTTAACGTTGTTGTTTACGAAACTCTAGAAGATTCGGCTATTTATAGATAAAAGTTACCTGTGTATCAATATGCATGATTAATGACCAGGCAAAATCTAATTGCTAAAATAGAGAGGACAAATCCGATACTCTACGGGATTGAAGGACATTTACTAGGTTTGGATTGTCCTAACCAATCAATAAACTTTGATTATTCACGTCTCGTAATATCTTCCAATCAGGTAGCAAGAAAAATTCACGCACTAACTGTCCATCGTTCAATTCTTAATATCGACTCCTAGGAGTCGATAACGAGATGGATTGTACTTGATTTTCATATGATGAAGACACAATCTTTCAATCAGTTTAGTTGAGGACTGGAGCTGGCATGTCAGTAACTGCTAGTAGTCCTTTGTTAATTTATGTATCATTGTCATTTTACTAAGTTTCTTTTGTTACCTATTCTGACATCTATAATATTGGATTTCATTTGACATAGGACCCGAATTTCTTTTAAACTGAGTTTAATTGTGCGTATGCATGGCTATGTGTTTCTTTATTCTTCATTGGCTCGAGGCATTTCCCAAGTCGGCCGGCCGGAGCCTGTAATTCAGAGGTTGTCGTTTGTTGATGTGTGACATATTTGTTTTTTTTTGTTAAAAAAAAATTCATAATTTAGGTCGTCTTTTATAGTATGCGGTATGGGCTTATTAAGAAGGCATATACATGATATAGTTATATACTGTCATTAAAAAAGATTGCATATTTTGACTTTAATATTGATTCACTTATAGGGTATTTGCATCGGAACTAAACACATTTATTTAAAAAAAAAACCAACAGTTATTGGCATGACACGGGTTATGTTCTTCTCATATATTTTATGATAGTATGATACTTAACCCCTAACGGGAGGGATTGTGCCTGATATTCATATGATGAAGACATAATCTTTCGATCAGTTTAATTGAGGTCTGGAGCTGGCATGTCAGTAAACTGCTAGTAGTCTGTTGTTATTTATGTATTATTGTCATTTTATTTATTTTCTTTTGTTACATCTTTTGACATCGGACTCGGACTTCTCTTGAACTGAATTTTAGTGTGCGTATTGTTATGCGTTTACTTTTCTACATTGACTAGAGGTATAGGGGAGGGTTGAGATCTCATAAACATGTTTAACCCCGCCGCAATTTTGCGCCTGTCCCAAGTCAGGAGCCTCTGGCCTTTGTTAGTCTTGTATATTTTTAATTTTAGTTTCTTGTGTATAATTCGGAGTTTAGTATGACGTCCATTATCACTGTACTAGTATACATATTTTTAGGGGCCAGCTGAAGGACACCTACGGGTGCGGGAATTCTCGCTACATTGAAGACCCATTGGTGGCCTTCGGCTGTTGTCTGTTCTATGGTAGGGTTGTTGTCGCTTAAACACATTCCCCATTTCCTTTCTCAATTTTATATTTAACAGGGTTTGTCTTAAGTGCCGTGTGGAGACAGCAGTGTGCCTCTCCGTGCCTTTTAAGGTGTATGCTGTTATATTGTACTATAGATTATGAAGTGTGTGTCCGAGCGAGAACTTCTCTATGTTCATTACTTTAGGATTATTTATCAAAAAGTAGTTTTTTAATATATTCAGCTCCATTCATCTATTTAGTCAGACGTCAGTTGCTACCTTGATATATCCTATCTTTTGTTAAATTTGTCGGGTAATTTATGACAAAAAGCGTTTGACGTCTTTAGCCGAACAGTTTTCTCATTTTTACACAATTCAATTTACTGTGTACTGGTTCATATTCTGGAGGCCAGTCTTTGTTCCTTTGTAATAAAATCTACATACCAAAAAACAAATATGAAGCTTAGAAATGAAAAAATATTAAATACTTAACTCGTTCAAAGGGTATCTACATGTACACGTCTCAATTATCAAAATCGCTTATCTAAAAATACTACCATTTTTGGTTGTTGTCGCTTTGACACATTCCCCATTTCCTTTCTCAATTTTATTATTTACTTATTGTCAAAGGCCGTACGATGACATATAGTTGTTAATTTCTGTGTCATTCGGTCTCTTGTGGAGATTTGTTTCATTGACAATTATACCACATTTTCTTTTTTATATGTCATATGTTTAGACATTTTGGAGGAAGTGATAATTACAAATTTGAAATAATCTTCCAAGAAACAATATCGACCATTAAACAAAATCGTTAACTAATGATACCAAGGATAGTTTTACTACACAAATCCTTGATGATACTGGGAAGACCCTTAGATAATTCACAATTATTATGGACTAACCCAAGCTGCACATGATCATCACAAAGGAACATAATGTGTATGTGCCTGTCCCAAGTTAGCAGCCTTTAATTCAGTGGTTGCCGTTTGTTTATGTGTTACATATAAAATTTTATTTTTTGTTCGTTTTTATGTATATAAATTAGGTCGTTAGTTTTATCGTTTGAATTGTTTTACATTGTTGTTTCGGGGTCTTTTATAGCTGACTATGTGGTATGGGCTTTGCTCGTTGTTGGCCTTTAGTTAATTTTTGTTTCATTTGGTCTCTTGTGGAAAGTTGTCTTATTAGCAATCTTGCTAAATACCATCTCGCATATTATATAAAATAACTTCTAAAAAAATGCACATAATGTGTAGCTGTCATGATTTTGAGTTTTTGCTGGTATCCAAAATCAAAGTTATGGAAGATATTTTATAATCCTATGTTCCAAGCAATTCAGTAGTGCCTCTATGATACTTGATTGGCGAATCCAAGGAAAAGGGTGGGGTGGGGTGGAGAAGTTCCAGTTTTTGACGATCAATGCATTTGAAACTGGACATTTGGATGAAACCTCCCATCCCCTATTATACTGAGTATACTGTGACGACCCCCTTTTGAAATTGGCTCTATCCGATCCTTGTCGGCATTATACATAAAACTAAAATATTAAATAAACAACGCTTAAGACAGTGTTTGGTACACGCTGGCTATTACTGTGCAAATAGTTAAACATCGAACAAAATGGAGAACTATTTTATCAGAAAACATCAGCAGAAAACACTGTCCACCATTCAAACATACTATCCACACTGATCTGTGTCCACACTTGTTACAAATTTGAAAAAAAAACGTGTACAAACTTTTTAATCACTAAAGTTAACAGTTATTATACATAATCCCTGAAAATTCAGAGATTATACATAATCTCTAATTTTACACATTTACTGTAGAGATTTCACTTAATCCGTTTGCGCAATTTCATTGGTTCAACCTGTTTGATTATATACAGTCGTTACCTACCTCATTGACGAGAATGACCGAGCAGGTACGATTGTTCTTAATTAATGTACTGGTTCCCGGTATAGATATAGACGCTTCTACTTCAGATATACCACCAAAGGTTCAGGTTATTTACTACCGAATGTCGATATGGAGTTAGAATATCCCCCGATTCTACCACGAAGAACCACAATAAGCACCACGGACTTTATCAGTAAAATAAATACATTTGAGCAACTATGAGTTATTTAATGTATACGTAGATATTAATATACATCAAATAATCATTAAATGAAAAGTTAAAATAAAAATAATTTAAATCGATTTTTTTTTAATATGGACTTCTTTAATCAAGGATTTGTATAGTCTAACTATACAAATCCTTGCAGTAATTAAGCACCACCAAAAAACAAACTGAACACCACGGGGCGTAATTTCCCTCCCAATGGTCCAACAGACGGGTAAAAGAGTCTAAAATACTCTTTGGGGTCTAACTTGGTTTGTAAGGCCCATTGGTCCAAATGCACCTGCGGTTCAATCTATAAGTCTATGGGGGTCTTTTAGGGTATATTTCATTAAAGAAAAATATAAGCACCACCGAAAACGGACTTAGCACCACGGGAGATAGCTTCCCTCCCATTGGTCCAACAGACAATTATATGGGTGTATAACACTCTTTGTGAGTCTTAGTTGGTTTGTAGGGCTCATTGGTCCACATGCACCTTGGTTCCAATCTACAAGTCCATAGGGTCCTTTATATAGGGTATATTTGATTAAAGAAAAATATAAGCACCACCGAAATAAAACTTAGCCCCACGGAAGGTAGCTTCCCTCCAATTGGTCCAACTGACGTGTATATGGGTCTAAAGCACTCTATTAGGATCAAAGATGGTTTGTTAAGCTCATACGGTCCACAGGCACATATGTTCCAATCTACACAAGTCCTTGGGTCTTTTGTTGTATATATCATTTAATAAAAATATAAGCACCACAGAAAAAAAACTTAGCACCACGGGAGGTAGCTTCCCTCCAATTGGTCCAACTGACGTGTATAGGGGTCTTAAGCACTTCTTTGGGGTCTAAGATGGTTTGTTAAGCTCATTAGTCCACAGGCACATATGGTTCAATCTACACAAGTCCTTGGGTCTTTTGGTGTATATCTCATTTGAGAAAAATATAAGCACCACAGAACAAAAACTTAGCACCACGGGAGGTAGCTTCCCTCCAATTGGTCCAACTGACGTGTATAAGGGTCTAAAGCACTCTATTGGGATCTAAGATGGTTTTTTAAGCTCATTAGTCCACAGGTACACATGGTCCAATCTACACAAGTCCTTGGGTCTTTTGGTGTATATATCATTTAAGAAAAATATAAGCACCACCAAAAATGGACTTAGCACCACGGGAGGTGGTTTGACACCAATTGGTCCAACTGACGTGTTTAGGGGTTTAAAGCACTCTATAAGGGTCAAAGATGGTTTGTTAAGCTCATAAGTCCACAGGCACATATGTTCCAATCTACACAAGTCCTTGGGTCTTTTGTTGTATATATCATTTTAAATAATAAAAATATAAGCACCACAGAAAAAAAAACTTAGCACCATGGGAGGTAGCTTCCCTCCAATTGGTCCAACTGACGTGTATAGGGGTTTAAAATACTCCTTTTGGGTCTAAGATGGTTTGTTAAGCTCATTAGTCCACAGGCACATATGGTCCAATCTACACAAGTCCTGGGGTCTTTTGGTGTATATATCATTAAAGAAAAATATAAGCACCACAGAACAAAAACTTAGCACCACGGGAGGTAGCTTCCCTCCAATTGGTCCAACTGACGTGTATAAGGGTCTAAAGCACTCTATTGGGATCTAAGATGGTTTTTTAAGCTCATTAGTCCACAGGTACACATGGTCCAATCTACACAAGTCCTTGGGTCTTTTGGTGTATATATCATTTAAGAAAAATATAAGCACCACCAAAAATGGACTTAGCACCACGGGAGGTGGTTTGACACCAATTGGTCCAACTGACGTGTCTAGGGGTCTAAAGCACTCTATAAGGGTCAAAGATGGTTTGTTAAGCTCATTAGTCCACAGGCACATATGGTCCAATCTACACAAGTCCTGGGGTCTTTTGGTGTATATATCATTAAAGAAAAATATAAGCACCACAGAACAAAAACTTAGCACCACGGGAGGTAGCTTCCCTCCAATTGGTCCAACTGACGTGTATAAGGGTCTAAAGCACTCTATTGGGATCTAAGATGGTTTTTTAAGCTCATTAGTCCACAGGTACACATGGTCCAATCTACACAAGTCCTCGGGTCTTTTGGTGTATATATCATTTAAGAAAAATATAAGCACCACCAAAAATGGACTTAGCACCACGGGAGGTGGTTTGACACCAATTGGTCCAACTGACGTGTTTAGGGGTCTAAAGCACTCTATAAGGGTCAAAGATGGTTTGTTAAGCTCATAAGTCCACAGGCACATATGTTCCAATCTACACAAGTCCTTGGGTCTTTTGTTGTATATATCATTTGATAAAAATTTAAGCACCACAGAAAAAAAAACTTAGCACCATGGGAGGTAGCTTCCCTCCAATTGGTCCAACTGACGTGTATAGGGGTTTAAAATACTCCTTTTGGGTCTAAGATGGTTTGTAAAGCTCATTAGTCCACAGGCACACATGGTCCAATCTACACAAGTCCTTGGGTCTTTTGGTGTATATATCATTTAAGAAAAATATAAGCACCTCCAAAAATGGACTTAGCACCACGGGAGGTGGTTTGACACCAATTGGTCCAACTGACGTGTATAGGGGTCTAAAGCACTCTATTAGGGTCAAAGATGGTTTGTTAAGCTCATAAGTCCACAGGCACATATGTTCCAATCTACACAAGTCCTTGGGTCTTTTGTTGTATATATCATTTAATAAAAATATAAGCACCACAGAAAAAAAACTTAGCACCACGGGAGGTAGCTTCCCTCCAATTGGTCCAACTGACGTGTATAGGGGTCTTAAGCACTCCTTTGGGTTCTAAGATGGTTTGTTAAGCTCATTAGTCCACAGGCACATATGGTTCAATCTACACAAGTCCTGGGGTCTTTTGGTGTATATCTCATTTGAGAAAAATATAAGCACCACCGAAAATGGACTTAGCACCACAGGAGGTGGCTTCCCTCCTATTTGTCCAATAGACTAGTATATGGGTTTTATAAAACTCTTTGTGAGTCCAAGTTGGTTTGTATGGCTCATTGGTCCACATACACTTGTGGTTCAACTTTCAACTCATTATGGTGCTTTATGATATATTACACTAAATACAGATATAAGCACCATCAAAAACGAACTAAGCACCACGGGAGGTGGCTGGCCTCCCATTGGTCAAACAAACGGGTAAAATGGTCTAAAATATTCTTCTGGGGTATAACTTGGTTTGTAAGGCTCATTGGTCCTCATGCACCTGGGATCCACTCTGCATGTCCATGGGGTCCTTTTGGGTATATTTCAATAAAGAAAAATATAAGCACCACCGAAAATGGACTTAGCACCACGGGGGTAGCTTCCCTCCCATTGGTCCAACAAACAGATAAAAGGTTTTAAAATACTCTTTGGGGGTCTAACCTGGTTTGTAAGGCCCCTTGGTCCATATGCACATGGGGTTCAATCTATAAGTCCATTGGGTCTTTTAGGGTATATTTCATTGAAGAAGAGAAAAGCACCACCAAAAACGAATTTAGCACCACAGGAAGAAGTTATCCTTTAATTGATATAAGATAATAGGCCCAGGGTCTAAAGCACTCAAGCATGGTCCACCAGCTTTTCTAGAATAGTCTACAATTTAAAGAAATCCACCCATCTCATCTATTTATAAGCACCACCAAAAGGAAATAAGCACCATGGTTAGGAGCTAGCCTCCAATAGGCCTACGCCTCAATGTCAATGGTCTTAAGCGATCAGTTTGGGACTAATCTGATAAACACACCATATAGGTCCACCAGACTTGCTAAAATCGTCTGCAAGTTGAAGATATCTACATGTCTAAAATATTTATAAGTACCACCAAAAATAAATTAGCACCGTGGACAGCAGCTAAGCTCCTTAATGTCTAAAAACTAGGTGTATGGTCTTAATCACTCTGGTGAAGTCATATTTGGCTTCTATGGCCTATTAGACCATCAAACTTAGTGGTTTTGGTGTATTAGACCAAAATGTCAAATTCTTAAATGGTGCATATATATTAGCACCACAACAAATGAACTAAGCATCAATGGCTGTAGCTATCATCCATTAGGTCCAACAGGCAATATACAGGGTCTAAATTACTCTGAGGGTCTAATGTGGTTTCTATGGTCTATTGGTCCATCAGACTTAGTGGTCCGGTCTACAATGTCCAGTCCTATGGACATTGCTCATTGTTTAAAGCCGTATGGGGACCTATAGCTATTAATTTCTGTGTCGTTTGGTCTCTTTTTGCTGGTAGTTTAATTGGCAATCATATCACATTTCTTTTTTTTGTATTTGGCACTAGGGGCTGAACTATCATTCATTATGTCTAATAAGCAAGGTCCAGAGTCTATTTCAATTCATCGGAGTATTATGTAATACGATGTTCTTTTGTGATATATTCACACAAGTATTGCACACTAAATATAATTGTTACTCGCACAGAAATTGAAATAACCCTGTACATTAAAGACTTTAAGAGTTAAGATTCAAGATTTCAAGTCTAATGCTAAAAATGCATGGATTAGCGCTGAAAGTGTTTTGCAATGCATGTTTTCTCACTACCAGCGCTAAATAAAAAATGCAGTGTTGAACTGTAAACTCTGTGTGCTAATGAGAAATTCTTGCACTGGGTGTTGGCCATGGGGTAGGATCAGGGTTAGGGTTAAGGTTAGGGTTAGGGTTAGGGTTAGGGTTATAGTAAGGGTTAGGGTTAGGGTTCGGGTAAGAGTTAGGGTTAGGGTTAGGGTAAGAGTTAGGGTTAGGGTTAGGGTTAGGGTTATAGTAAGGGTTAGGGTTAGGGTTAGGGTAAGAATTAGGGTTAGGGTTAGGGTTAGGGTTAGGGTTAGGGTTAGGGTTAGGGTTAGGGATAGGGTTAGGGTTAGGGTTATGACATGTAACCCTAACCCTGATTATTTAAATACATAATTAGTAGAGTATATATCTGCATCGTTCAAATTTTACTTCTCTAGTGCTTTATCATAACTCAACATTAGTATGAGGCTGACATAACTCCGTGAAAATTATATATAGATAGCCGTAGTCAGATTGGCGCTGGTCCCACTACATAAATCCTTTACTGGATGTGTAAGATCCTATAGTAGCAATGTCTAGCGCAATATATGTCAAGTCTTAAGATGACTGAGATGTAAAGTTGTGCGATAGAAATTTGAAGTCTTACATCTTAATTTTACCTATAGTCATGTTTCAATTCGGATGTTAAGCAAAACCAGAAGGAATTAAGATAAACGATTAGCCAAATTCATCTAAATCTTGCAATGCAACTGCAAACTTGTCTTTTGAAGCTTAGAAACTTAATTTAATTTTGTCTTGGCTTGCGATGTAAAGAATAAAATCTAATGATACAAAGAAATACATAACCTCTGACAGTGATTGGATATCCAATGCAAGACATATTTTCCTTTTATATTAACTTAATATCTGCTCTTTTGCATTTTTTTTTTATTCTGTCGCTAAAATTCACATCTACAGTGCTGAATTCGCAAGACATTATATACAAGAACTTTACTTTTTGTTCGCTTTGTCAGAGACAAACCACCGGTGTCCTAAGCATGAGGCTCAAATGCTATGTGAATGATATCATAGGCGGATCCAGGGGGCTTGAAAGGGTGGGGGGGGCTTTCGTGTGAAAAATTTGGTTGATTATATAGGGGTCACTGAAGCATGACTGGAGCCTCCCTTTAATCAGTCAGCACCCCCTTTTCGTGACAAGTTCTGGATCTGGAGACACACAATCCAAAATTAAAGCTGAATATGCCAAGTTGCCAAGTCTACCGCAAAAAATACAAGGTCTAGTGTGGAAGATCTGAAGATGTAGCTTCTGTCGCTGGACTTGACATATTAAGCGCTATAGAAGTTAAATCCCGTGTGTTGATCTTTATATCTACAGCGCATAACTTTATGTCTACAGCGCTTAACTATCAGTCACAGATTTTTTTCTCATTTATCTCGTCTGTACCAGCATCGCTTGATTTTTTATATCGCTAGTTTTAATATCTTCAATGCTGGAAGTTCCATCTATGACGCTCAGATTTAGACTTTATTACTCCCTTATATGTCTTGAAATTGAAAGCTTTTTGCAAAAGTTTTATGAAATTCCATTAAGGTTTGAACTAAGTTATTGATCTCTACACTTTATTTAAATGCAAAAATCAAAAGCCCTTTTAGCAGTAAATACCAAATGCGTTTTAAGAAACCTTTGTTCATTTTGAAGAAGAATTTGTCCAAGTCAATGAACAAAATGCCATGCAGGTTAGAGTTACTGAATCTTAAAAAATAAAAATAAAAACATAGTTCATCTTAATGTTAGTTGCGAAACATACCATTCATCCTTTGAAAACGGGAAAAAGTTTGGCATCCAACGAATATAATTAGAAGACTACCTATTGAGAAATACTTTACAAAACACCACATAGAAACATATGTCTTATAGCAACGAAAGACCCACCAAATACCTGTGGCTATATCAGTAGCTCTTGAACGGTAATCATATCTTGGTCCACTAGAGGTATCCATCGTGAAGCTCAAGGCGATTACAAATCTGGTGATAAGTCGATTTTTCAGTCAAGGAAAAGAGAAAAGGAATATGGCTTTCACAATTTGGAATATACCCGTGGTCATCTGTCACACAGATATTCTAAAATGGTCACCCAAATCATATCAGCTTCCGTAAACCTTTTTTAAGGGCTAACTTTACATTTTACCAATTGAAATATCTGATCTCTGATTCCAAATATTCCTTGTAAGCAACAGCCTCTTGCAAAGTAATCATGTTAGTGTAATCAAACTATGAAATATCGTATCAACTGGAATAAGTCCATTTGATTGTCCTGCTAAGACGTTATTACATAGAAATGGAAAGTTCAAGATAAGAAAGCTGAAATCATTTTCTTTGTCTTTATGTTTAGTGCAAAACCACCCTAATTGGTTATTGCTAGATGAAATTCAATATGTAGACTTGGCTGTACTGATGGTATCCTTTATTTCAAGATCGGAAGGGATGACTGGTATCAACATTGTCACCAAACGTAATTATTAAATAGAACATCCTTTCCATTTGGAAAGGGGAAGTACAAGGGTTAGTCTAGCTTTTAAGATATCTTCTTGAGAAGATCCAATATTATGAAGGTCTTATTTCAACGAAGAAACGATGGACTAAAAGAGGCTTTTAAAAGAATGTGAATTGTCTGTTGAAAAACATAGTCCTCAAACTTAAAAAGTTTTTTTTCAATTTATCATTCTAATGATGTCAATTTCGGTGACCTTTATGTTTAAATCAGGGATTTATTGAGAAAGAATGATGAATTCCTTCCCACAAGATATTTACAACTACGTTAATGAAACAAAGCTGGACTGAACACTTGCACAAGTATTACAGAACTGGAGGCTCTAAAGAGCTTGTGTCGCTCACCTTGGCCTGTGTTCTTATTCAACAAAGTACACTCTTAAACATTATAAATGGGAATAAAATTCTCATTTAAATACCTCTGTTTTGTTAATCTTCATTGATTATCATTTAGTGTGTTTAGTTTCTTTTTTATCTTCTTCTGTTTTGCTCAAGACACAAATGAGGGTAAAAAAAATCCTCATTTGAAGACAAGCACTCCTTAAAAGGGCGACAGTCTACTAACTATGTACTCAAAATTTGATTTGTTAGTAGATCTTAGATAAGGAAGATGTGGTATGAGTGCCAATGAGACAACTCTCCATCCAAGTAACAGTTTATAAAAGTAAACCATTAAGATTTTAATTTTCTATTTATTACAATTCTTATCATTTGAAGGCAAACATATATACAAACAAGAAAGAAGTTAAAAATTGTCATTTAAGGGGGTATGGGTGTCTTCCTCTATCTTGGATTGTAAAAAACAGAGAATCAAAGGTCCATATTTTCTATCAAGCTAGCAAAATATGATGCAGGAATGCAGATATAAATGCCAATTTTCATTTAAAAGAACCAATTTATAAGATTATAACTTATAAATATTAATATTTTTGCAAATATTGATTATTTTTGGTTGTTTTTATTTTTTTTCAAATTGGCATTTTAAGGGGAGGTAACTTTAAAACAGTGCATTTTCTGAAGGATTATACATGAAATTTTCCTATTTTGTATTTTAGCCGGAAAAAACGTACAGTGACCATATCTTTTCTTTTGATATTCTCAAAACATTGTCTGAAAGCCATCTTTTCCTTCAGTATTTAACAATTCTATCATTTTGTTTAGTCATTAATCACAAAATAGTGTTTTTTCCTGTATAATCCATACAAAATGTGTCACTTTGTCACATCCTGTAGCTTGAGAAAATGTGCGGTGACCTATCATTTTTATTATATTTTTGAACATATATCAATAGATACTACGTTTTGGCAAAGTATGAACAAATTCTATCATTTTTATTTTAGACTCCCATACCACCTTAAGGGCAATTACTCCAACAAGGAGTCTTTGGTTGATTTCTTCTATTTTGTCTTAATTGTAGATGTTGCATTTTTGAACATTTTTATCAATTAAAGTTTCTATCTATCTAATATAGTTTTCAAGATAATAGCTACAATGTAAAAAAAAAATTGGGAATGTGTCCATAGGACACAGATAATGCCCCTGCTTGCATAAAATGCTATGACAAGAACAGTAAAAGTAATGGTTATGTTTGAAATCATAAAATTCAAATAAAAGTCAGATGAGTCCTGCCAAACCGACACATACTAGTAGATCTTATCATCATTTCATACTCAACACATAATTACTATAGTATCTTACTAATCAATAATTAAAAAGAAGATGAACTCCTTCTTACAGAAATGTATACCTCTTGTGCAGACTTAATACCAAATATAATTGTCCTTTTACTCATGATAACTGACAAAATCAGGTGATAAAAACACTGAGATCAATGACACCAGACACAAGCCAGACATCTAAATATAATTTATCAAACTCTTCTACCTTCTGAAATGAAAAAAGTTGAGACCAGCATCCCTATTTCTTGCATTCTGGGACATATGATTTATATTCTATTGATTTGATCATTCAGTAATCAAGAAAATGTTCATGCTTTTAGTTTAATGGGTTTAATAATTTAATGGACATGGAGAAACTTAAAAAAAAAGACAAATGTTTTTTTTTGTGATATAAATTGTGGTAGCTCTGAATTGATTCATAAAAATTACAAAGACAGGTATTGCATTATACTCTTATTAAGTTTATTAATCAATGAATATTCAAAACATAAGTTTCATCTATACAGATGAACTTCAATCAACATTCAGCACAATGTACAATCAAATAAAAGTTTATAATTTGTTACAATTTCAAATTAAACATAAATTATGCACATCAACCCGTTTCTTTTCAAGTTTGACTTTCTATAAATTTAATACCTATGAACATTTTTATTTGCATACAAAATTCTTAGAAGTATCAGTAGGTAGGAGATACATTAATTTAAAATGTAATAAGTTTTTCAATTTATTATCTTTTCAAATAAAATAAAAATGTGTGTTCATTTGTAAATGTTTGAAAATGTAACATGTCAACTTAAATGATGTTTCGAATTCAAATAACTTATTTATTACCACAGATCTAAAATGCAGAATTTCAGAATTCATCAAATTCTGAATACTTTCACCATTAAGGTTGGTATAAAAAAATAACCCATTACTATGTAACTGAGGGGGCGTGCAAAAGAAACAATTGATTTTAATACATATTTATACAGATCATCTCTAAATTCAAAAATACTACAACTACAGGATTGTTTAAAAACCTTGAATATGAATATAGATAATGTAATCAGCATAAAATACCGCCTTGATTACATATATACCAAACATATTCTGCTAAATAAAAAAATATTAAAGGGACACAACTCCTGAAAACAACATATATTTAATTAAAAAGTAAAAATCTAAAATTAAGGGATAATTTGCATCAGCAAATATAAGTTAGCATCAATTGTTAGGAACATTAATCTCTATTAAGGGACAAATCTATCAATCAGTGATAATACTAAAATGAGCCACTTTAATTTACTATTTCAGATAAATAATTTAGAAGTATAGTTATCTCCCTTAGTCATTTGATTTTGAAATAAGAACTAATTTAAGTAAAAAAGTCATATTCCCGTTTGGTTTAACAAAATGTATCTTGAATTTCTGCAAACTAAATTTCTCTAATACAGTGTTAAATTGTCCGTCTTCAAAAATTATCTTTACAATTCATAAAAAAAAAGAGGAAGACTTTTGTGCACAGTTGTTCTTGAGATTAAAGGTTGAACTCCAATCATAAAACCGTAAACAAAGAAGAAACAAATTTTGACACATGTTTTCAACTTTAAACATTTAGAATTCTAGGAGTTGGAAAACAAATAGTCTTGCATAAAGTTTTTTTGGAGATCAATAAGGGGAGATAATTCAAGTCTTGAAAAACTTTAATCTAACAAATTTACTTTTACAATACATCTTCAAGTATATAAAAAAAAGTAAGACTGATATTTTAAGAATCAATCTTGAACAGTATTTCTTAAGTGTATTTTTTGTTATGTGTGTTTTAGATTGAAAAAATAACATTTTCACATCTATTGTTGTAATGATTAAATCTTTTCTTTTAATTTCCTTCAGAGGGAGTTGCCTTGTCTTCTCTTTCTTGACAGTTGGTCAGCTTGGGTATTAATAAGTTGATTTCTCTTCATTCTTTAATTCACTGAAATAATAAAGACTCAATTTATTTAAATAATAACTTGAAATTCAAATACATGTTTGCTTGTGACAATTGTTTAGTGCTACATAATCAATCAAAATAGAATGAAATAAATTGTCTGAATCAGTAAAATCAGCTCCCTAACAGATTGTACATGTATTTGCCTATGAGACAACTCTTTACAAGAGACCAAATGATACAGAAATTAACAATTACAGGTCATCTGCCACTTTTTTAATATTAAAGAATAATTGTCTACTTGAAACTTTTATTTGTCCAATTGGATATACTTATTGTTTACTTTAATATGTGATAATTTATTTAGATTATGTGCAATGTAATTTATCAAAATTTGTGAAAATGAATGAACAAATTATTAATTGATAAAAGGTGTGTATACATTGATTTATTTTACATTTGTATACACTATTAATACTTAAGACGTGCATATTATCCTACCATAAAAAGCTGACTGTAGGCAAAAGCTGTGAAATGACCACAATTAATTTCATTCTTTAGCTGTAGTACATCTGATATCTGAACACTTTTGACGTCAATTTGGATAATCTGTGGAAAGAAAATCAAGATTTAGATATATAGTTAGAAACACAATTTCATGAAAATGATGTACAATTGAGAATCAATAATTTAGCATATGACTTTAATTATCACACCATAATGAACATGTCATGTTATTTATGTTTTTCTATATGTGACTGTTCTAAGTCAGCAGCCTGTTATCATTGCTGAATATCATATTTGTTTTTTCTTCTTTTTTACAAAGTTACGTCATGTTTTAAGGTGCTTATTTCATACTATTTCATGTGCTCCTTTAGAGAATTGTTGCCTTGAAGACAGGGAGAGCAATGGAGAATTATCATAAGAAATACAATTTTTCTGGCTTTAAAATCTCCTCACAATATTTGTTTGCATTTACACAGCTGTAAGGATACAGACCGGTCAGTAACATTTTGTGCATACATGTAGACCAAATGGCCCTGTAAAACAAAATCAAGTTTTTCTTTAATGAAATATATCCTAAAACTCCTGGACTTGTAGATTGGACACAGACATTGTGCCATATAAATCAACATAGACCTCTCAAAGTGTTTTCTACATCCCTATACCTATTTATTGGATCAAGGCAGTGGAAGCAATCATCCGTGTTGCTAAGTTCATTTTTGGTGGTGCTTATTATATTTTTTTAATGAAATATACCACAACAAACCTCTGGACTAGAAGATTGCCCCAAATGTGCTTTTCAAATCATCTTAGACCCAAAAGAGTGGGTTAGACCCCTAAACCCATCTGATGGACCACTGAGAGGAAAGCTACCTCCCATGGTGCTTAGTTTGTGCCTGATGGTGCTTATATTTCTTAAATGAAATATACTACAACAGACCTCTGGACTAGAAGATTGAACCACATGAGCTTTTCAAATCATCTTAGACCCAAAGAATATGTAAGACCCCTAAATCTGTCTGTTGGGCCAACGAGCAGAAAGCTACCTCCCATAGTGCTTAGTTTGTTTTTCTTGGTGCTTATATTTTTCTTTAATGAAATAAATCCTATGAGAACCCTTAACTTAAAGATTAGACCACAGTTGCCTGTTGACCAATGAGCCTACAAACCAACTTAGTACCCCTAAGAGTATTTAGACCCCTATACCCATCTGTTGGACCAAATGGAGGGAAGTAACCTCCTGTGGTGCTACATTTCTTTTTGGTGGTGCTTATATTTTTCTTCAGTGAAATATACCCAGAGACCCCTAGCCTAATGTAGATTGGACCACAGTTGATTTTAGACAGGCCTTACAAACCAACTAAGAACCCCAAAGACTATTTTAGACCCTTGGGAGGGAAGCTACCTCTTGAGATGCAGAGTTTGTTTTTGGTGGTGCTTATATTTTTATCAAATAAAATATAATATAAAAGACCTCTTGACTTGAAGAGTGGATCAAAGTTGTCTGTGGACCAATGAGCCATACAAACCAACTTACAACCCCAAAGAGTATTTTGACCCCTATACCAATCTGTTGGACCAAAGGAAGGGAAGCTAACTACTGTGGTGCTAAGTCTCTTTTTGGTGGTGCTTATATTTTTCTTTAGTTTAATATATATCCTGAAACCCTGGACTAATGCATATTGGACCACAGTTGCTTTTGGACCAATGAGCCTTACAATTACAAACCAACTTAGAACACCAAAGAGCATTATAGATCCTTTTACATGTTTGTTAGAATAATTGGTGTGAAACCACCTCCCGTGGTGCTAAGTCCATTTTTGGTGGTGCTTATATTTTTCTTAAATGATATACATGTATACACCAAAAGACCCCAGGACTTGTGTTGATTGGACCATATGTGCCTGTGGACTAATGAGCTTAACAAACCAACTTAGACCCCCATAGAGTGATTAAGACCCCTATACAAGTCAGTTGGACCAATAGGAGGGAAGCTAATCCCCTGTGGTGCTAAATTTTTTTTCTGTGGTGCTTATATTTTTCTTAATATGATATATACACCAAGAAACCCCAGGACTTGTGTAGATTGGATCATATGTGCCTGTAGACTAATGAGCTTAACAAACCAACTTAGACCCCAATAGAGTACTTTAGACCCCTATACACGTTAGTTGGACCAATTGGAGGAAGGCTAACTCCCGTGCTGCTAATTTTTTTTTCTGTGGTGCTTATATTTTTCTTAAATGATATACATGTATACACCAAAAGACCCCAGGACTTGTGTATATTGGACCATATGTGCCTTTGGACTAATGAGCTTAACAAACCATCTTAGACCCCAATAGAGTGCTTAAGACCCCTATTCACGTCAGTTGGACCAATTGGGGGGAAGCTACCTCCCGTGGTGCTAAGTTTTTGTTCTGTGGTGCTTATATTTTTCTTAAATGATATATACACCAACAGACCCCAGGACTTGTGTAAATTAGACCATATGTGCCTGTGGACTAATTAGCTTAACAAACAATCTTAGACCCCAATAGAGTACTTTAGACCCTGGTCATCCCTATACACGTCAGTTGGACTAATCAGAGGGAAGCTACCTCCCGTGGTGCTAAGTCTTTTTCTGTGGTGCTTATATTTTTCTTAAATGATATATACACCAAAAGACCCCAGGACTTGTGTAGATTGGACCATATGTGCCTGTAGACTAATGAGCTTAACAAACCATCTTAGACCCCAATAGAGTGCTAAAGATCCCTTAACACGTCAGTTGGACCAATTGGAGGGAAGCTACCTCCTGTGGTGCTAAGTTTTTTTGCTGTGGTGCTTATATTTTTCTTAAATGATATATACACCAAAAGACCCCAGGACTTGTGTAAATTAGACCATATGTGCCTGTGGACTAATTAGCTTAACAAACAATCTTAGACCCCAATAGAGTGCTTTAGACCCTGGTCATCCCTATACACGTCAGTTGGACTAATCAGAGAGAAGCTACCTCCCGTGGTGCTAAGTTTTTTTCTGTGGTGCTTATATTTTTCTTAAATGATATATACACCAAAAGACCCCAGGACTTGTGTAGATTGGACCATATGTGCCTGTAGACTAATGAGCTTAACAAACCATCTTAGACACCAATAGAGTGCTTTAGACCCCTAGACACGTCAGTTGGACTAATCAGAGGGAAGCTACCTCCCGTGGTGCTAAGTTTTTTTCTGTGGTGCTTATATTTTTCTTAAATGATATATACACCAACAGACCCCAGGACTTGTGTAGATTGGACCATATGTGCCTGTGGACTAATGAGCATAACTAACCAACTTACAACTCCAAAGAGTGTTTCAGTCAACTATATCCATTGGTTGGACTAACGGGAGCGAAGTTACATTATTTTTGGTGGTGCTTGTTACTTTTTTTTAACGAAATATACATGCACCATAGTAGACCTTTATACTTAGGATTGGATAAAAGTGTTTGCAGGTTAATGGGCCCTACAAATTAACATAGACCCCAAAAGAGTTTTGTAGACCCATCTTCCTGTTTATTGGACATTGTGGTGGAATTTAAGCTATCATCTGTAATGGTGAGGTTTTTTTTGGTGGTGCTGATATGAACTTTTTTTAATGATATTGGACCCCAGCCCTGGATGTTAGACCTTAAGACAGATGCTTCCTCCTCTGGTGCTTAGTTCATTTTTGGTGGTGCTTTAAATTCAACAACATTTTCAATGAAAAAACATCCCGGTAAACTTTTAAATTGGACAAGATATCCCGTCAGGGACTTTGTAATAAAATTTGAACCTAAACAGTTAACTAGACAACCATACATGCCTATAAAATGTGGAGCTCAATGTGGGCTAATCAAACCGGATGTTTTGATTTAATTGACCATGCGCAGATATAACTACGAGTTTTCGATCCATAACAAAGATAAAGCTAGAAATAAATCGAAATAAAAATGACTGAGACCTTGTCTCAACCATAAGACAGGTTACCAGGAAAACAATAATCCAATCAAACGGTGGTGCTTATAGTGGTTTTCATCACGTTTTGATATATATATTATTACTCCGATATGTGATCCCAGAACATTGTGAAAATGACCACTATGTTTAACCCGACATCATGTAGATCATTCTTAAAGAAGACTTTCGTGTATAATTCATCACCATGAGTTTTGGAAAACGTATATGTACAACATCATCGAGAGGATCCCGTCTAACTCTCGATAGGTACGTAACTTGTATATAATGAAAACCACTTAATTTTGTTTACCTGCACCTGTTATGTCAACATATTTTGACCCATGTTTAGAATAGGCCGTTATCATTTCTTGTGTCTTCTACCTTTCCTTAGAATTGGACATTTCTATTATTTCCGTAAAGTATTTGTCGCGATAGTCCAAATAATTATGACGTCTTAAATGCAAATATAAAATAAAAGCTTAATTGATTTACATGTAGGACACATATTACCATTTTTTGGCACCAAAACTTTTCTTCACATAGTTCATTTCTGTATCAGGACAAATGAACACCTGTATTTTATAGATGCTGTTTTAGTTTGATATATAATATGAGGCAGGCATTTCCTGTAAATCTGTATGAATTATTTTTTTGTAACTTAAATATTTGTTAAAAAAAAACGGAAATACCGTAACGTTTCCGATTTTGGTTCTGTTGTTAGGGATTTTAGTTGTGACGTTATTTAAGTTATGACGTCATATGCAATGTAAACAAAGAAACGCTATCATCAGGTAACGTTTTTTCATATCAAGGAATGATTAAAAATGAAATTGGTATTGCGTCTCTTCCTATTTTATACTAGACTGATAAATATATATTTTACTCAAAGTTTCATACAAACGAGACCGGAAAAAGGAAGTACATTGTAGATTTCTGCGCAGATCCGGAAATTAAAAAACGCGACAAAAAAAAATTGAACGATTTTGAGTACATTAGTACAATGAAAAATTCTGGAAATTTTCCCGATTTTTAAAAAAAAAATATTTTTTATTGAATTTTCTACTGTAATAGGGGACTTTGTCCCCATATAAATCCATTAATCAAACGCATAGATGAGGTTGGCAAATAGAAAATCTGGCCAGCATCACAGTAATGAGGGAAGTAGTGCCCTGTAACGTGAGGCATAAAACAGTCATTTTCGTTTACCGTTAGCGTCAAATCGGTTAAAATTTTACTGTGATTTGTCAAAATATCCTTATCATATTTTGTCAGAGGTCTCAAATAATTATTGTCACTGTCATTTTTAGGCAGTTACAGTAAGCTGCCTTATATATATGCGAGCACCCTAGATTTGTGTTCTACCCAATAAATGCTGAAATATGTGCCATTGTCATTATCTAGCTGGATATCATGTTATTTATAACTAATTGGACAGTGTTTTCATACTTTTAATTCTGGATTACAAAAAATATGAACAGAAAAACCTTAAATGATCGTCGAATCACCCAAAAGTTTGAAGTTGCACACAGGAAGTAGAGCACATTAGGAATCCTTATGTAGTTTATTATGTCAAAGAACAAATGTTTGGAATATTAGATCACCGAAAATGTCTAAAGACAAGTAGTTTAATTGTATTTCCCAAATGGCAAAAGGTGTAGGAATATCATTTGTCGTCAATACGTAGTCAACTACCATGACTATGTCAGTAGTCTATTAAAATATAAAGTTCAAACTGTTCATGCTGTTGGCAAAATTTTGAATTAGAAGACGAAATTTTCGTATCTTCAATTTGGAGGCTGGGGTTCAAATAAACGGTGGTCCGAGGTCTGCGACCTTCCACTTTTGCAGTCGGACTTTGACTTGATTACTAGCTACGCCAGACATGCCCGACGAAAAAAATAAAAAAATGACTTTGCAAACCTTTTTACCAAAGTCTCCAAACGATCTAAAAAATCATTTTCATCATCATTATTCATGACAGTGATATTCATTTTGTTCATCCGCTAGCTTAATACAGAAAATCGCCAACAATTTATGTGTAAAATCGAGTAAAATCGTATCTGACCAAATCAACATTGAAAACAAAATGGATGGCGTGAGAAGACAATTACAATGTCGTATCTGATTCCGGAAGCGGATAAGGGTAATTCTGGGTTTTGGTGATCAAGTAAAAAACTTGAATTTCAGACAGATGACAAAATACATCTACAGTACTACCTGTGACATTATCTTATTCATGGTGGCATGGCCATAAAAATTATGTCCACCATGGGGCCCTATATGTCCATCATTATACCCCCTGTTGCTTAATTAATACACAAGGTATTAATCAAAAACTAGTCAAGGATAAAGGGAAATCTTGGCTGCATTGAATTGTTAAAATTATATAACTTACAGGTCATGTGTCTCGGGTAAAATATACATGTATGTGTTTTAAAATTTAATTACTGCGAATATGACAAGAAAATAAAAAATAAAATGAAATAATATAACTAGTTGAATAAATAGCTGATTTTTTTTTAATTTGACTCATGACTATTTGTTTTGACATTATATCTTTTTAATCAATTTAAGTTATTTTTTCATGTACTTTATGGTAAGTGAAGAATAAATGAATATCATCTTCTAATATAATACAAACTTTCCCAATGCCTGCCTTTTTCTATTGAAAAGTTGTTTCTCAAATTAATTATCTTAAATCATAGTAGATAGACTTATCTGCATTCAATACTGTTTTACAAATGTTAAAGATTGTCTTTAGAACTTATTCTAAATAAAATTTAGGCAATTCCTTATTTCTCTATTGAATAAATATATTCAAAATATTCATTAATTCAACAAAATTTGATAATATTTGTACATGTTGTATTGTCATATAAACATATGGTATTTAGTTTGTGACAAAAAAACAAACAAACAAAAACAATTATAACGCAAAGAATTAACAATTCTATAAGAAATTAAAACACATCAATTTTTTTTAGGTTTCTGCCCTCAGCTCTAATAAGGACTATTTTATAAGGGAGCCAATATTTTCAACAAATATTCATGTACATTGTTATAAAGGTTTAGCATTTCTTTCACTTTTTGTTCTTGGGTAAGAGACAATATATGAGAAGGTAAACAATTTTCAAATAGTTTATCTCAAGTTGTTTTGTTAATTTTACAATTAAGGAAGGAGTGGTCTTCATTGTCCAGCAAGTGGCAAGTTTACATATTCTATCTTTTCTAGGAATTTTATATTGTCCACTATTTTCTATTTCTAAATTATGACCACTGACTCTAGGTGACACATTTGAGTATACAGTTTTTACCAAAGTTTTTATTCTTAAATCTATTTTCAAAAATGTTCTTATGTTTTTCTTTGAATTGATTTTTCATCAAATGTTTTAAAGTCTTAATTCATTCAAGTCCCTGAAATTGTTAACTTTATCTAAAAGCCCTGGGTTTAGGGAAATATTTGCAAATGTATACCAAGAATATGTATCATACCAGTCCATCACTTCCAACAATATAAATGTACACAGAAAAAAATGATTTAATTAATTGACCATAAAAGTGTAACCATCTGTATAAGTGTATTTTGTCAAATTTTGGCTTTTAACTGACAGATATTAGCCAAACTGAAGATGTCATATTTAATAAGTTTACATTTGTTTCAAAAAGGCAAAGCAAGACAGTTTTTTTTCTTTAAATATTTTTTTGGAAAATAAGTCTCTTCAACATGTTCATTATGTTAACTCCTGATTTCAGATTTAAAAAAAAAGATAGACAAAAATCCTTTTTTCCTATTAAAACCGTATAATGATATTTGTAGTTTTCCTGAATAATAATAGATGTTATAAAAATTTATTATAAGAAGATTGATATTGTCTGATCATTTTATTTTGTTAAGAAACAGGCTTGCTAAAAATTACTTCCTTCATGGTTTCTTTAAAAATATCATTTGCTTGATTATTAGTTATTATTAATGATAATTCAATATAATAAACAATTAAATACAATGAACATCATGTACAGTAATTTTTTTACTTTTAAAAAAAATTAATCAAAGTCTGTTGTCTTTCAAATGATAGTCAATAACATTATCTTTGACATTTTTGTCTTTTTGCTTCACAAGATTCTTACTAAGAAGACATTTAAAGAATAAGAAACAAAATCATACAAAAATGATTAAAAACAAATAAAAAAATAAATTCAAATAAATTCAAAAGACAGAAAAATCAAAAATAATATTAATTAACAAAGACTAAAACAATGTCTTATTCTACATTTTCAAAACAAGATGAAATTTCAATTTTGAAAGAAACCTAAGTTACCTGTACAGGTAAATTTTAAAGAAACATACAAATTGAAAACTTCAACCCTGATTGATTACAACAGGTAACATTATTAGATAAAACATCAACCTATGTTTTATGACCCCAATAAATGGCCAACATCACAAGATTGAATACCCCAATAAATGGCCAACATCTCAAGATTGAATACCCCAATAAATGGCCACCCTTGAATGTTGACCATGCAAGAGGGTGGACATAATTAAGAGAATGTCACAGGCTGTACTGTATGTATAAACACTAGAATTGGAAAACTAAAGATATATGTAAAAGAAAGAAAAAGCAGTAAATATTTTGTACAGAAACTCAAAATTTTTGACAAATTTTAATGTCAAAATCCAATACAATGTGACAGCTGGGAACAGTATATCTAACAATATATATGTTCCTGGTGACAGTATAAATTTTCTTTATCAGTGATGAATGTTGGATGCTTTTAAAGTGTGAAAATATTACTGCAGTTTCATTGGGTATTTTTTTCTCAATTTTGATGGGTCAGTAAAAATAGCTGGCAATTTCTTACTTTATTTTTACAAATAGTGCAACTAGATTAAATGATACCTGAATGTAAGCAAATCATATGATATATAGGTGGTGTCCTTTAGGTCACCCCACCCCCTCCTGTTTTAGAACTTGGAAACAGTCGAGATCCCCACCCCTAAGCCATATATATTCATGTATGAGACAATATAATTAATCAAATGAAATATAGGGGAGTCCCTGCTGATAACCCCACCCCTCCTGTATGAGAACTTGGAAATGGTCGAGATACCCACCCCTAAACCATATATACTCATGTATGGACAATATAACAAATCATATGAAATATAGGACTGGTGGAAATCGTGGGGTCACTCTACCACTTCCTGTTTGAGACTTGAAAACGGTCAAGAATCTCACCCTTAAACCATATATATTCATGTATGGGACAATATAACAAATCAAATGAATTATAGTGGGAGTCCCTTGGGTCACTGTACATCCTCCTGTTTGAGAACTTGGAAACAGTCGATATCCTCACCCCTTAACCATATATACTCACGTATGGGACTATATAACAAATCAAATGAAATATAGGGGGAGTCCCTGCGGTCACCCCACCCCTCCTGTTTTAGAACTTGGAAACAGGCGAGAAAAAATTGAAGCAACATTGTCATAGTTTTCATAATTATGTTTGCCTTGAATTTTGGTTAACTGTTTACAGCGCTTACAGTGCTTTGATGGGAATAAAAATAACGTGATTCATCTAAAATAAAGTGTACATTTTATCGTCATTGACTCCAAAAATGACCATTAACGTCATTTGGCAAGAATTTTTACCGTTATTTTTCATGAAGGTTACCCCCATTACGACCCTCAGTAATATGTTCCTATATAGCTAACATTCCTTGGACTTAAATCGTAGAATGCTAAAGTTGTTTTTTGGTTTTTCCTACTGTTACAAGCCTAAAGCCATGTTGTAAAATTAATTGTTTTGTTTAAAATTGTGGACAAATTTGCTCTTTCAAAATTTCTATTTAGGAGTCTCCATGGGGGAAATCCCCCGCAAATAGAGACAGTTGGCAGATACTGAGGTATCCTAGACATACATTTGATCTGTGCAGTGTAAACAGTTCAACTGTTTGTACGAGTCAAAGATTTATACATGTATTCATTTATCAGGCTTTAATTATATAAACTTTGTGCACAGATGGATTTATTGGGTTATGTTATTATGTAAACAAAATTTCTGTCTGTCATACATGTCATATGTCCATTGCCCTTGACCTCATTTATGATATTATGACTGCCCTCAATTCACTAAGTTCCACCACTATTATATCATCTACAGTCCATTCAAATTATTTCATATGTTTCAACATAAATATATCATAATATTACATGGTTGGACAAAGTTTAATTGAAAACGTTTTTTTTAACAAAAAGTACTTTTGTCATTTTATGTGCATCTGCATTGAAACATGAGGACACAAGATGATACATGTTAAATTGATATGAATATCAACTCTTATTTGTACAAAATGTATGTCTACATGTACACATACACCATTGGACACAATTAGCTAGATTTTTAACATGCTTGTTAGCAAGGTAAAAATTGGCAGGAAAATACCTAAAAACCCAACACATTATTCTGACTCTGAACCAACAATTCTTTGCTGTTACTCAAAATTGTGGCTTGCCTAGCATTTATGCCTAGCGGAGAAGCAAATTAACAAATACCAATTTTCGAACCCACAACCTCATGCACTCAAGACGAATATACTACCACAAGACCACCAAGGCAGTTGATGACACAAGTTTATCTATTACACTGGTAAAGACAATAATAATGTTTCTATTTTATGTTGATGCTTGATTTACCTTTTATTTTTAATAACAGAGAATAAAATTAAACAATTTGTCATTTTTGGATAAACTTAAAATTTATTCAGTAGAGGCATGTTCTGTAACAAAATAATTCAACAGTATATATATCTGAAATGATTATAATGACCGAATTGGATCTTTCATTGTGTAGGACACATTTTTTTAACATGAAGTTGTATTGCATTGTATTGGTCATGTTGATCAAAAAGGCGAAAAATCTACTAAAGTTCAAGATGCTGTAATAGATACTCAGAAATGCTATGTTGTGTATACTGCCTTGAAATTGTGTCCCTGTGACCTTTTGTGAAGTTTGAACAAACATCATATTCTTTCTAAAATATAGAGTGTACATGTTTACATATTGTTTCATGTTAACATGGTTAAGAAACATCAAATAATATAGGTCACCTTCACCTACTTTTGATATAAACATGATAAACATGTGAATGACTTGTATCGTCAAATATAATTTTTTTAATTATAAATATAAAGGAAGACTAGAACCAACAGAATATGGATTTTAAATCTGATGCCTCATGTAGAGAGAGCAGCTCTTTGATAGATCTATAGGTGGCTTGTTGTTAGGCTAATTTTTGTCCCTATATACATGATATATAGACTTATAAATATACTTTCATTTTCAAGTGACAGTCCAAAATTTACCACCTTTAATCCTAGTTGACCTCTATTACACATGTGTTACAGGACCTACCTGTTGTATTTATTTTAATTTGATCTTTGTCCTGAACACACATGAAATATTGGCCATTAAGCAAACATCAATCAATCATTAATCTTGTATATGAAACAGAAACTGTGAAATAAATAAATCATTGTCATCTACATTTTGTCTAGCCTTCGACTTTTGTCAAAAAAAGGAGACATAGTAATCTAATGGCTGTGGCGGAGTGGTGTCCAGAAATATTAACTCTGTGGTTAAAGGTTTTGAAATTTTAATAACTTTCTTAAACTATACTGGATTTCTACTAAACTTGGACAGAAGCTTGCTTATGATCAATAGATAGTAAAGATATTAAAAATAATTTAACATTGATATTGTTAAAGTCATAAGAAACGAGTGACCGGTGAAAAATAATGTTCTTCCAATTCTTGAATCAATACATACACACATCATAAACTTATTCTTCTGTGCACGAATTTATCATTTTTTTCGTGTAAATTTCGTATAATCGTCAATTTTTTTTCAATCGCTCAGTGTTGTTGTGAAAATATGGCAGGTAATTAAAGTTTGTGTTTTGAAGCCAAAGTTTAACGATTGTCACCTGTTTGTCAACAATCGACAAAAAATCAACAAAAAACATGGAAATTGAGCATGTGTTTAACATGTAAATTCAGATAATAGTTTATTTTAAGGACATCCATGCGTATTGCGATCACCGGATTTTTACGAGATGGGTCACACTGAGGTCACTTTGCATACGGAAGGAAGCAATTAAAATAAAGTAAACTTCTTCTAAATATGAATAAATTTAAGAATTTTCTTTAGAAAAAAGTACATGTACATAAGTTTTATAATGAAAACTATCCATTGAGTTATAAAAAAACATATGCATTATTTTTTTTAATTTGAGGTTTCTTATGACTTTAAGTACATGTAGCTTTTCTAATGAAACAAGACCCCAAATTAAAAAGGATATCAAAAATAAACTATATAATAAACACTTTCATTGATTAATAGATATAATTAGTTTGTTGTTTTTACCTTTTTCAATCAGCTGGTTATTGATTTTCTCTCAAAATTGAAGCATAGACAAGTTGAAGTGATAAATGAACAGGGAAAAAGTTAGAGAAGTCTGAATGGACAATGTATAATTTTTCTGCAATAAATTTTTATACCCCACGTACGATAGTAGAGGGGCATTATGTTTTCTGGTCTGTGCGTCCTTTCATCTGTCCGTCTGTCGTACCTTCCTTCCATTCATTCGTCCGCCTGTCCCGCTTCAGGTTAAAGTTTTTGGTCAAGGTAGTTTATGATGAAGTTGAAATCCAATCAACTTGAAACTTAGTATACATGTTCCCTATGATATGATCTTTCTTATTTAAATGTCTAATTAGAGTTTTACCCAAATTTCACGGTCCACTAAACATAGAAAATGATAGTGCGAGTGGAGCATATGTGTGCTATGGACTCATTCTTGTTTGCCATAATAAGGATAATTTTTACCTCACAATTTTAAAAGTTTTTCATCCCAAAATGTGATGATGGCGACTGCCAGCTGAAACCCTGCTTTTTATACGACCGCAAAAATTGAAAATTTTTTGGTCGTATATTGGTATCACGTTGGCGTCGTCGTCGTCGTCCAAAGACTTTTGGTTTTCGCACTATAACTTTAGTATAAGTGAAAGAAATATATGAAATTTAAACACAAGGTTTATGACCATAAAAGGAAGGTTCGTATTGATTTTGGAAGTTTTGGTCCCAACAGTTTGGGAATTAGGGGCCAAAAAGGGCCCAAATAAGCATTTTCTTGGTTTTCGCACTATAACTTTAGTATAAGTAAATAGAAATCAATGAAATTTAAACACAAGGTTTATGAACACAAAAGGAAGGTTGGGATTGATTTTGGGAGTTTTGGTCCCAACAGTTTAGGAAAAAGGGGCCCAAAGGGTCCAAAATTAATTTTTGTTGAATTCTTCAAAAATTGAATAATTGGGGTTCTTTGATATACCGAATCTTACTGTGTATTTTTGGTCCCATTTTCAAATTGGTCTACATTAAGGTCCAGAGGGTCCAAAATTAAACTAAGTTTGATTTTAACAAAAATTGAATTCTTGGGGTTCTTTGATATGCTGAATCTAAACATGTACTTAGATTTTTTATAATGGGCCCAGTTTTCAAGTTGGTCCAAGTCGTGGTCCAAAATTAAAC
The DNA here is from genome assembly GCF_965363235.1 of Mytilus galloprovincialis. NCBI lineage: Eukaryota > Metazoa > Mollusca > Bivalvia > Mytilida > Mytilidae > Mytilus > Mytilus galloprovincialis. The sequence continues at coordinate 70,477,664 of NC_134845.1, read as the reverse complement.
TTTGTTTGATTTCAACAAAAATTGAATCCGATGGGTTCTTTGATATGCTGAATCTAAACATGTACTTATAATTTTTATTATGGGCCCAGTTTTCAAGTTGGTCCAAATCATGGTCCAAAATTAAACTTTGTTTGATATCAACAAAAATGGAATCCTTGGGGTTCTTTGATATGCTGAATCTAAACCTGTATTTAGATTTCTGACGATAGGCCCAGTTTTCAAGTTGGTCCAAATTGCAGTCCAAATTTAAATTTTGTTTGATTTCAACAAAAATTGTATATATGGGGTTCTTTGATATATGAGCAGGAATTCGCTAATGTTACTTTAGTGTGACATTGTAAGAAAAAAATGAAAATCATTATAAGCTTCCAAATTTTTTACAAATTATTGCTGCAAATGGTGTCCTTCTATTTGTAACAAAAAAAATCATTTTTAAACTTGCATCAGTTTGGAACCAGAGCAATCAATGAATTTAAAGCATGTAACATGGACACTTTTTCCAAATTGAGATTTATGATTCCTTAACTCATTCAACATTCAATATCATATATATTGATCACGAAACATTGTCTATCATCTAAACTCTAAAATGTGTATTTTCATTTCTTTCAGAAATTTTGTGAAAACAGGTTTCCTCTACTTTTCTGTCAATGTTACATGCAATGTTTAAGAGATAAATACAGTAAGAATCTTTTTTTTTCTGAACATGAAAAGGCTATTTTTCATTGTGTTACCCTCACATTAAAAAATTGTATCAATATTTTTGCAATTATCTCTTTTCTGTCATAAAATAGTGACGTAAATGTTGCATGTAACGTGGACACAAAAAATATGAATAATGAACCATGCCAGAATTGACCTTAAAAGATATAAAAAGCCTCCAAACAACCAACTTAATGTAAATTATACAATTATACTCCCACATTTCTCATATATGATATTATTTAAAAAGTGGTTAATACCGAAACCATTCACCTAAATTTCAGACAGCAGACATATTTTTTAACTATAGCAGTCGTTCTGCTTGATCATGGTGGTACACCATGGAAGGCTAAATTAAAAGATATTCAAATGTCAAAATAACCAGAAAAATAAAACTAAGACTAAAGATAGATCAATTGATGAAGGAGTCATCCAAAATTTCCACAACAAGTAAGTAAGTAAGCAACCCGTTTTTTTATGCACAGGAATGAGATTCATAAAACCACCACACAACCATCAGCATCCACAAGTTTCTCACTCAATAACTAATACTGACAAAGTAAGGATACAAAATGATTACATGTATCCCTCATTCATGTGACACAGTTACTCTTAAAACTAACAGTATGAAAAAGCAAGGCAAAATATAGACAAATCTACGAGAGGTTGATACAGCTGCATTTATGGAGAATCTTATTTTCAATCGTTTACATCACTTCTATAAAGCACAATTTGGGTTTCATTTTTGAGGTTGTTGTCTGATAGACATTACCCCATATCTCGTTTTATTTCTGCTGGTTAATCTTACATTTATGATAACTTTTTAAGGTTTAAACAATAAATTTTATTTCAAACATTCAAAACAAGTTTCTTGTTTTCTGTCTCCAACATCTTCAACTATCTATCTGAAAAAAGAAAAAAAAAACAACAATTAATCTACCCTCAATCAGAACCAAAATCCATGAATAGATTATCAAATTTACAATAATATACAAACTAACTCTTAAATTTCTTGTTTCGTTTTTTCAATGCCATTTTATCTCGAAAACTTGTTACAAAAACTACAGGTAGCCATAATTTAAAGGGCCCCATAATGATCAGTGTAAAACAATTCAGAAGAGAAAACCAACACCCACTAGACCACAGTCCTGTTTTCAACTTGATTTGGCCTTCTTTTATTTTTTTGATTCATTAGCGTCACGGAAGAGTCTTTTGTAGACGAAAAGCGTGTCTGGCCTACAAAATTTCAATTCTGGTATCCATGATGAGTTTATTATTATTATTTTGAAATCAAAAGGAGCCCGAACCTCTTATGATGCAAAAGAAATTCTGGAATGTTAATTATTGGCATAACAAATTAAAAAAAATCGTTACAAATTGAATTCCTCATGATTTCTATAATGAGCATCAGTAAATACAAATTGTGTTGACTGGTGATTGAAAAGGGATAAATAAACAAGATTTTGAAATAACTATCTTCTACACTGCTGTATAATGGTCAAATGGAAGATCACTAGTATGTCTGCATACACAGCCATCATCATCTGGTTTTCTGACACAGACAAACACTACTATCTGACTGGCTGAAAGGAACATCACCAACTAACTGACTGATATGAACATCACCATCTGCCAGGCTGACTAGGACATCACCATCTGTTGGCTGACAGGGACATTACCCTCTGACTGGCTTACAAGAACATCACATACTGACTGACTGACTGACAGGAACATCACCAACTAACTGATTGACTGATATGTACATCACCATCTTCCAGGCTGACAGGGACATCACCATCTGTCTGGCTGGCAGGGACATCACCATCTGACTGGTTGACAGGGACAGTATTTTTTTGCAGCATCTTCCTGAGAGTTTTCTTTGTCACATTTATTGCTGATCCTCTTTTTCTTTCTTAGGATTATATTGCCTGCAGATTTTTTTTATTAAAAATTGCATGTAAATTTTCAAGACCGACACCAATTTTGTTGTCAATGAAGAAAATACACTTTTAAAAAGAATATCTATATTTAAAAATAAAGATGAAGTTTGATGGTGGTAAAACAAGTTAAATTACAAAAATGTATCAATAATCTCTTTATAGAGCAAAAGAGTTAGTTCTGTTCATGCATGTAACATTGACAGAAAAGTAAAAGGTTGTATGTCAATGTTACATACATCATGTACATGAAGACCATAAGATGAAAGTGGTGTGCTTCTTTTTTCAACTTTGGAGAAATAATATTATTGCTGCTCAGTAATATCTAATTAATCATTTAGGTTATAAAATGTTATATAAAAGTCTGACTTTAAAGAAGTAATACCTTTTCATGTAACATAAAAAAATCTTGACACAAAATATTGTTGTCAATGTTACTAACTAGTGTTAGAAGACAAATTAAACAGGAAAACATGAAAACGCTTTAATTTTGTAAATAAAAATAAAATAATAGCTCCATATGGCAGTAAGTTCTGTTTACGCATGTAACACTGGCCTTAACATCTGAACATGTAAAAGTCTAAATAATAGACTGTGTCAATGTAACATACACAATTTCTTAATGAAATAAACTTTAATTTGGGTTTACTTTTTATTTACTTTTCTTATCACTTGGCGTCCGTCGTCCGTCGTCTGTTGTCCGTTGTCCGTCGTCGTCGTAAACTTTTTACATTTTGAACTTCTTCTAGAGAACCACTGAATGGAATGAAACCAAACATGACATGAATGTACCTTATAAGGTGCTGACCAAGTGTTGTTACTTTGTAGCCAATCCATCATCCAAGATGGCCGCCAGCAGGGGACTTAGTTTAACATAGGACCCTATGGGAAATGCATACAAATGACTTCTTTTAGAGATCACTGAATGGAATAAATCTAAACATGGCATGAATGTTCCCTATGAGGTGCTGATCATTGGTGTTGTTACTTTGTAGCCGATCGATCATCCAAGACGGCTGCCAGCGGGGGACTTAGTTTAACATAGGATCCAATGGGAAATACATACAAATGTCTTCTTTTAGAGAACCACTGTATGGAATGAAGTCAAACATAGCATAAATGTTCCTTATGACATGCTGACCAAGTGTTGTTACTTTGTAGCCAATCCATCAACCAAGATGGCTTCCAGCAGGGGACTTGGTTTAACATAGGACCCTATGTGAAATACAAACAAATGTCTTTTTTTAGAGAACCACTGAATTGAATGAAAGCAAACATAGCATAAATGTTCCTTTCTAAATGAGGTGCTGGTCAAGTGTTGTTACTTTGTAGACAAATTTTATCTTTTTATATAGTTTCAAAAACCCAAGTAGAATCAGGTGAGCGATACAGGCTCTTGAGAGTCTCTAGTTACATTATGTTTCAAAATAAGAATCATAATAATAACTTTGAATATTAAAAATTAGATTAACTGTTGATTTCAACACAGTAAAATCTTCTCATGTAACACAAAAAAGACCTGACACGAAAATTGCTGTCCATGTTACTCATAAAGTTATCATATAAGCATCAAAGAAATTGTGTGATGACAATATTTCAGATGTTAGTCATTTATAAACTCAGATAAATTCATTTTAAAGCTCATATCAATGCTTTTAAAACATTATAATTCTGGGTTATGCATGTAACATTGACAGGAACACCAACAAATGATGAGGAAAAATTGCTAGTCAATCAAGGAAAAAAATAAAACAAATAATTAAAACTCATTTATTTCTTTAATATCATTTTTATGAAGCAAATTTAAATTTCAACAAGATTTTATTGATTGAATAATTGTATGCACATTTATTAGATTGTAGCATGTAACCTGGACGCAGAAAATGTGTCAATGTTACATGCCTTTAAACGGTAAGAATAACAAGTAAATATTGTAAAGTCTAGAAATCAAGAAAGATCAACAACTTCTGTGTTTAGAATGCAGCATAAATTTATATTTGATTTAATATTATGTACTGGCCAATTATGCATTAAGTGTAATAAAGTAATATTGTTTTTATTCTGGTGTCAATGTTACATTTTATGTTTTCAAATTAAGTGACCAGTTATCTTTATAATGCTTAGAAAGAATACAAGTACTAGTTTATCAAATTGGCAATTAATCTGTGGTATTTCATGTAAAAAATTAGATTGATAAGGCAAACCGTATAAAAAAAGCTCTTGCATGTATCATAGACACCAATCCTTGGTAAATATTTTCATGTCAATGTTATGTACAGAAATCTCTCCAGCAATAAAATGAATATCGTAAGGGTCAAACCTGTTTTAATACAACATAAACTTATATTTTTGGACAAAATTCCAAAGCAAGTCGCACATCATTATCAAAGAACCTAATCTACTCAGAAAGTGCATGTAACACTTCATAGTGAGGTACGTCAAATTAACCTGGTCCCACTCTCTTATCATCTGCTGGATCACTGGTAGATGCCAAGTGTGAAAGATGACAAAGCCACCTTTTAATGTAACTGTCAGCGTGTTGAAATGTGGAAAAAAATAATTATGGTAATGCTTACTAATAAAAATATAAAACTGTTATAAAAAGATGAGTATTATTGGGCAGTATTGACACGAAAATGAAATAAATTTTCTTACCTTCTATATTTTTCAAACTTCAGTTGATTGATGAAAATGATGAAATCCAAATTGTACCCATTGTTGACACCTTTCAAAACTTGCAATGCTGGACTTGTAACTTGTTTCCAAAGCTTATTAGCTGATGAAAAGGTGCATGTAACATTTGTTGACGGGAAAAGTTACATGCACTTGTCCATTTTCAAGCGTATTTTATTTGCAGCAATAATCGGATTCTGTACAAAATGGGGTTTCTAATCGATAGACCGATCATTTTGCAGTTGATTTTCAACTATTACAGTAGAACAATTCTTCAGGCATATTCTACATATGACTTGGGGTTTTGCCAAGTGAAGCAAAAATGTCACACTTTTGTCTACAGTTTTCCACTGCCGGCACATAACAAGTGCTGATTTCTTGTTGATTTTTTTAATTGGATCCATATTTTTTGCATGTGGCAATAAAGGTTAACCCACTTTGATATTTAACAATGTTTATTCTCCATATTTGCATGATTTCTTTATTTTTTTATTTGATAAACACTATGGACCCTAAAATTTTGTTAGCGAATTCCTGCCCATATGCCGATCTAACCATGTATTTAGATTCTTGATGTTTGGGCCGGGTTATCAGATTGGTCCACATTGAGGTCTAAAGGGTTCAAAATTGAAATTTATTTGATTTCATCAAAAATTGAATTCTTGGGGTTCTTTGATATGCTGAATCTAGCCATGTATTTAGATTTTGGATATTCGACCATAATAGGTAATGGCCAATTTAAATTTAAAGTTTTTAAGTTTAAGTTCTTAGACCGCATTCATTATGTGTCAGAAACCTGTGTTGTGTCAACTATTTAATCACAATCCAAATTCAGAGCTGTATCAAGCTTGAATGTTGTGTCCATACTTGCCCCAATGTTCAGGGTTCGAACTCTGCAGTCGTATAAAGCTGTGCCCTTCAGAGCATCTGGTTCTTCAATGGCTTCTAAATATCCTGATCTAATTTTATCAACACTTTTAAAATGCACAATAAAGGGTTTTATGTGCTATTGGGATAGCTGATTCTTTTATATGATCCCTTCTTTTTATCAAATCTTCCCTGAAACACTGAAAATGGTATAATTAATTTGCCTGTTTTTTATCGGTTATTTATTTCAGTATAGAAGCATGATGCTGCATCAAATATACTAGTTATTAGTCAGTTGTTATTACCTCTAGATAGTGATGCCATATAGCTGTTAAGAGGCATCTAATTTACCTGTCTAACATCAGTTATTTACTCTAGTGATGCCACATTACAAAGAGGCATCTAATTTACCTATCAGTTATAAACTCAGTTGTTATTTACAATAGTGATGCCACATATTAAAGAGGCATCTAATCTACCTTACTCTTAGCATTTATTAGTTATTTACTCAAGTGATGCCACATCGCAAATTAAAGAGCAATCTAATTTACATGTCAATTTTTTGATCTCACTGATCTTTTAATTATCAATTGTTATTTATTTCAGTGATGCCACATCACAAGGTGATGAATGTGAAGATGGAAAAAGTAACCACAAGAGGTAAACTTTAATATTTAAAGGGAGATAACTTATATTTTCTCAACAACAAAAAAACATATTTTAACCTAAGGAAAAGAGTCACCTGTTATGATTCTCCAGTATAATGTAAATACATGTATACGAGTTGTGGATGATGTTTACAGAATAGAGAATAATAGGCAAAAAAATATATAAGGATTCTTAATCACAAAGAATAACTGCAAAAATTTAAGAATTTGTTAAAAAGAATTACTAATTACAGAAAAGAGCAATGTCCAGAATACAGTTACAGAATAGCCATAATTTTCAAAGATAAAAAATCATGACCCAAAAAATGAAATAATACAAAAATGAAGTTCCAATCTTTTAATATTATAGACTTGGTTAAAAAAAAAGAACATTTTATAGAGTCTGTTTTAGTGATGTTGGAATTATTACAGCAGATTCCATTGAGTGTGTAGCGAAAGGTAATATCCTTGGTTAGCTTGCTTGTTAGCTGAACCGTGAAGTCATTATAAGGTCAGGTTTACTACCCTCCTTTCGAAGTATCATAGTCCAACAGACAGATCGATGGGTTTTCTGTTGGACTAGTCTATTCTTAAAGTAGGGTAGTTTACCTGACCTAACAATGACTTCACGGTTCAGCTAACAAGCAAGCTATCCAAAGATATTAAGATATTACCTTTGGCTACACACTCAATGGAATCCACTGTTATAATTATCAAGCAAGAACGGATTGATTGTTGCAATTAAAGTCATCATATGAATATATTATATACTAGTATATATCTAATTGTATGAAAACTTTGGGACACTGTGAAAATGTAAAGAATATCTTAAAATCAGTTTACCCATAAATAATCTTTTTTTATATGACCGCAAAAATTGAAAATTTTTTGATCGTATATTGGTATCACGTCGTCGTCCGAATACTTTTGGTTTTCGCACTATAACTTTAGTTTAAGTAAATAGAAATCTATGAAATTTACACACAAGGTTCATGACCACAAAAGGAAGGTTAGGAATTAGGGGCCAAAAAAGGGCCCAAATAAGCATTATTCTTGGTTTTCGCACAATAACTTAAATTTAAGTAAATAGAAATCCATGAAATTTAAACACAAGGTTTATGAACTCAAAAGGATTGATTTTGGGAGTTGAGGTCCCAACAGTTTAAGAATTAGGGGCCAAAAAGGGACCCAAATAAGCATTTTTCTTGGTTTTCGCACCATAACTTAAGTATAAGTAAATAGAAAACTATGAAATGTAAACACAAGGTTTATGACCTTAAAAGGAAGGTTGGGATTGATTTTGGGAGTTTTGGTCCCAACAGTTTAGGAATTAGGTGCCAAAAAGGGCCCAAATAAGCATTTTCTAGGTTTTCGCACTATAACTTTAGTTTAAGTAAATACAAATCTATGAAATTTTGACACAAGGTTTATGACCACAAAAGGAAGGTTGGGATTGATTTTGGGAGTTTTAGTTCCAACGGTTTAGGAATAAGGGAACAAAAAGGGGCCCAAATAAGCATTTTTCTTGGTTTGCACCATAACTTTAGTATAGGTAAATAGAAATCAATGAAATTTAAACACAAGGTATATGACCACAAAAGGAAGGTTGGGATTGATTTTGGGAGTTTTGGTCCCAACAGTTTAGGAATAAGGGGCCCAAAGGATCCAAAATGAAACTTTGTTTGATTTCATCAAAAATTGAATAATTGGGGTTCTTTGATATGACAAATCTAACTGTGTATGCAGATTCTTGATTTTTGGTCCCATTTTCAAATTGGTCTACATCAAAGTCCAAAGGGGGTCCAAAATTAAACTAAGTTTGATTTTAACAAAAATTTAATTCTTGGGGTTCTTTGATATGCTGAATCTAAACATGTACTTTAATTTTTGATTATGGGCCAAGTTTTCAAGTAGGTCCAAATCAGGATCCAAAATTATTATATTAAGTATTGTGCAAATTAGCACAGTATTCAGCAAAAGCAAGAAATCTTCAATTGCACAGTATTGTGCAATAGCAAGAAATTTTCAATTGCACAGTATTGCGCAATAGCAAGAAATCTTCAATTGCACTGTGTATGGTGCAATAGCAAGTATTTTCAATTGCACAGTATTGCGCAAAAGCAAGAAATATCTAATTGGAGTTATCTTTCTTTGCCCAGAATAGTAGTTGAATCAACTTTTTAAATCATTGTTTTACACAATATACAATGTATATTCACTTTTACTACCAACTGATAAATTAAAACAATCTTTACCATTCAGTGATAACAAGCACTTTTTTAACATTTTAATATTTTATGATGTATTTAAATGAGTAGTTATTGTTGCAAACTCCATTAGAAATTTGAATTGAGATCAGTTTTGGAATAAGGGAAAGGGGGTGTGTGAAAAATATTTGTGGGGGGGTGGGGGGTTAATTTTTCTCATTTCAGATTTCATAAATATAAATGATATTCATTGACTTTGAATATTGTGCATAACTTAATTCCTTGTTTTCAAAATTCCAATGGGGAACATACTTTATATAATTGTATCAATAAACCAATTTTTTTCAAGACTGAGGAGAAATAGAACTGAAGAAGGCCAATGACAGAAACCTCTTGAAAAAAATTGGTTTATTGATACAATTACATAACTTAATTGTTAATGTCTTAATATTTTGTTTTCAACATTTGCTTTTACTATCAAAATAAGGAAAAGGTGATCATGAGACATATCTCTGAGTTTACAGTTTATTATAGTTTGTTCTTGTCTTGTGTGGTTGCACCACTCTCCCAGGTTGGGGAAGGTGAGGGCTTAGAAAAACATGTTTAGCTAGCATCATTCTGTGTGTGCTTATTCCAAGTCAAGAGCCTATAGGTTAATGGTTGTTGTTTCATACTATCAGGGTTCTCGTTTAGGATTTTTGAAGGTGAGTCCAGGGACTCGTCATTTTTGGCCATGATGAGTCCAACAGCTAGAAGAAAATAATTTATTGCAATATAATGTAATATTATAGTCTCCATATTCTTATAGAGCAATGAAATGACATTAAATTCAGATCACTTTTAAACTTTTGCTATAAAATGATGATATTCGTGTTTAACTGTGTTCAGTTTATATACAATATTTCAATCTTGATGCATCTGTGGACTCCTCAGTTTTGAAAATGGTGAGTCCAGACAGATTTTGATGAGTCCAGGACTCATGGACTCGCCTTAGTGAGAACCCTGTACTATGTGTCAAATTTGATTATGTTTGTTGATTTGAACTTAGATTCAATTTCTGCAACTTAACTTTACTGTCATTCTCATTTGGACTGTTTAATCTATATCATTGAAATAAATTAATGTTAAAAAATGAACCAAATTTATTATTTTTTTTAGAGTACAAATGTAATTGAATGATGCATCCAAACAGGTTATCATGAGTCCAGAACTCATGTACTCCCCATAGTGAAAACCCTCAAAAATGTTTTGGAATAAAATTTAAACTAAATGAAGACAAAATTAAAATAAAATATTTTTTTTATAGAACTTTTTATGTATGTTCCTTTCTATAAAAAGTATAATTGAATTTTTTAAACAACAATTCATTAATATCAGCTGCTAATGGCTATTTTTAACTCACAGACCCAGCAGTGGATGTGTAATAATATCTGTTTACATATAAATGATATATATGGTTTGAAGGTTAACACTTCGATGTAGGAGAGTTTTCATTTATACTTGAGGGATGATATATTTAGAAGTTTTGGCAAGAACAAAAATAGCAGGAAATTAAACTTGATTTTTATTTTACTCTAAAAATCAGATTGTGGTTTGCATATCTGTAAACCAACAAATTAAAAACCCTCAACTTTTCTTGTATTACATTCTAATCTTATTTCTAATGATACATGAGATCATATTGTCAGATTTTCTGTTTTTGTTCTAGGGTTAACCGTAACCTCAGTGAGAAGAAGAGGAGAGACCAGTTCAATATGTTGGTCCATGAACTTTGTTCAATGGTATCAGCAACTAATTCCAAGAAAATGGACAAGTCTACGGTTCTTAAATCAACGATTTCATATCTCAGGAACTATCAAGGTATTTTAAAGATATATTTCTGCGTTGTTGAAGAATTATTTGTCCATCACAGAGACATTAAAATATGATTTTGAGACTTTCTAGTGTAGCATTATGGGATAGGACAACATGGGTGCTATTGCCAAGGAAATAATCAATAATATTTCTTCCTAAAGTATAAGGCTAAGCTACCAATCACAGTAACTGAAATTAAGGAAAAATGGAAAGGCTAAATATTGCATTAAGATTATCCTAAAAATATTGACTATACACTAATTATGCAATGTTGTTGCTTATGACTCATCAACCTAGAAGTGGCAGCAGAGGTTATCATGGTTATATATCCAATCAAAAGTAACGTCACATACCATGTTACATTATAATCATTAGTTTACTACATTAGTTAATTAAGCCAAGTGTTACTAAGATTATTTTATACCATCTTGCTGAGCAATGTACAAAAAAAGCCATCAAGATTTAAAAATGTCTTCAACACTATAGCATGTATAGAATGAAAGAAAAATAATAACGATATTAAATTGGTATTTAAACAGCCATTGTATTATTTTGTAGAGACTGCAGTACAGGCAAAGACCCATGAAATCAAAGAGAACTGGAAACCATCATTTCTATCTAACGATGAATTCATGCACCTTATGCTAGAGGTAATATATTAAGAACTATTAGTATTAAAGGAAATGGTCCAATATGAATAGTGTTTTTACTGTCAGGGGCGGATCCAGACAACAAAAGGGGGGTTCCAACTCAGGATCAAAGGGGGGAGGGGTCCCAAACTTGGATCTGCCTCTGTCTGTATATCAGATACTGTTCTTGTTGATGTTGTAGTTTGCTTTGTTTGCTGTAGACTTTATTTAAATTATGACATGCACAACCATTGGACTGTCCTTTCATATGTAGTGATGTATTGTTTAAGGATGCAAGCACAAGCAAGGAACAAACCACAGATTTAAATGCTCAGTCTTCAAGTTCAAACTATGAACTACATCTGATGCCAGAACAACTTGATTAATAAAAATAAATTTTAAAGATCACATATATACTGTCTACTTCCCCAAATTACTGCTTTGATTTCTGGCTGTTTTTAATTTTGTAAGAAAAACATGTTTTATTTAAATTTGTAAGTTGTGACTGCTTACAAGTTATCCAGATCTAGGTACATGAATGTAAAAGTAGATGTTTGTGTGCACTTCAAACTTCACATAATTGTGTAGTCAGGCTCTAGATCCATTTGAAGTAGATATAGATGTGGAAAGGGGGAATTTGTAACCTTGTTAAACTGCTTAAATCTCATCACATTTCATGCCTGTACCAAATCAGATTATCTGGACCCTGTGTTGTGTGTGTTATTTTTCCCACACCATGGCAAGTTTCTGTTCTCTAACTTAAGTTTGCCTCGTCCAAATATCATAAAACTTATACACAATGCATATTACCACAAAACACAGATGAAGTACACATTTGGATAGCATCACTTTAACTGTTCTCTAGTTTGGTCCCTTTATAAGCTATATGCAAGCGGGGGTATTATCTGTGTCACATGGACATATTTTCAATTTATTTATATATTTGTTTGCATATGGTCACATGGTTTATATGAAAGGTTTTTTTTATTTTGATTACCTTTGTGAACTTTAATATTTTTTCCAATTATGTTATGTTTGGAATTCTTTTTTACTGTCCATTTTTATTTGGCTGATTGAAAAGTAGAAATTCCCTTTTACAAGGGATATTTAGACATTGTTGAATAACTGACTTACAAATGTCTTACATGTTTGATTTCCTCCCTGATTGACATGTAATCTATTAACACTATTCATTTCCTGACTTGAACTATCTATGAAGAGTATATATAAGAATATAATATAAATCTTGACAGGTGTTTCTATCAAAAACTGTCCAGGAAATGCATAGGTGCTAATGGGTAAAACTGATTTTTAAAAGAGTACTTTAGCATGTTAACTGTACTTTATAAAAAAGAAGATGAGGTATGATTGCCAATGAGACAACTGTCCACAAGAGTATATATTTGTTTATGGGCCAGCTGAAGGAGGCCTCCGGGCCTCTACATTGAAGACCTGTTGGTGACCTTCTGCTGTTGTCTTTTCTATGGTGGGGTTGTTGTCTTTTTGACACATTCCCCATTTCCATTCTCAATTTTATTTGTTTGGAAAAAGGGCAGTTATCATTGATTGAATGTGAAAGGTAGTTGTGTTGCTCCTGGTTCCTTTGGTATCTTTTTTTACAACTTAATTTAACTACTTAATGCAAGCTAAGTGAAAGATTAAGATAAAGGTTTTGCTTTCATATATAATTTTTTTTTTAGGCACAAGACAGTTGTCTGTTAGTGTTTAATCAGCAAGGAAACATTGTTTATGCATCAGAAAGTATAACATCTTTACTGGGACATCTACCTGTAAGTATATCATTTATACCACCTGACAAAGTCATAAAAAAAACAATTGAGACCACCTGACAAAGTCATAAAAAACCAATTGAGACCACCTGACAAAATCATGAAAAAACATTTGAGACCACCTGACAAAGTCACGAAAAAACATTTGTGACCACCTGACAAAGTCATGAAAAAACCCATTTGAGACCACCTAACAGTCATGAAAGAACACCATTTGAGACCACATGAGAAAGTCATGAAAAAAAACATTTAAGATCACCTGACAAAGTCATGAAAAAATATTTAGGACACCTAACAAAGTCATGAAAAAATATTTAGAACACCTGAAAAAGTCATGAAAACACATTTTTAGACCACCATACAAAGTCTTGAAAAATGGTTTAGACCATCTGACAAAGTCATGAAAAAACATTTAAGATCACCATACAAAGTCTTGAAAAACGGTTTAGACCACCTGACAAAGTCATGAAAACACATTTATGACCACCTGACAAAGTCATGAAAAAATTTATACCAACTGACAAGTGCCTCAAAAACCATTTCGACCACCTGAAAAGTCCCTTAAAAATAATTTAGACCACTCCATAAAGTCATGGAAAAAACATTTAAGACCACCTGACAAGTGCCTTAAAAAACAATATGTAGACCACCGTACAAAGTAATGAAAAAATTTGAATACCACCTTAAAAGCAGTGCATTATGTTAGTGTGAATTAGCATTACATTTGCGGGGGTAAATCATTACTTTTGCACTCATTCATATGACAGGTACACTCAGGTAGACTCATGTAAATGCATGTAATAATATTTATTTATTTATTTATTATTAAACAATATTCAGACCGCATAACAAATTTCTAGAAAAACATTTAGACCACCCGACATGTTCCTAAAATAAAAACAATATTTAGACCACCTAACAAATTCTTTGTAAAACATTTAGACTACCTGGAAATAAAAATTATTTGCAGACCAACTGAAAAGTTCCTGAAATAAATCAATTTATTCCATATTACTAAAACTTTAGTAGGTTTTTCTATATGAATGGGATTTTGAATAAATAAGCATATTCACCACACAAACATTGCATGCTTGTACGTGTATAATTTGGTAAAAAAACGTTTGATGTACAATAATTGCTTTTGATAAATATTTTCCATTACATACATTTCTCTCGGAATATGCAATAAAACAATTACTGTCTTTTGATGAAGTAAATGTGTGGTTTTATTGACTTTTGAAAAACTGATATTCACTGAGGCCAATGTATAATATAACAACCTGATAAGTTCTTGAATAAATCAATATTTAGACCACCATACAAGGTCCTAAAATAAAATAATATTAAGACCACTGAAATAAAAACTATTTAAACCACCTGACAAGTTCCTTGATCAACATTTAGACCAACTGACAATTTCCTAAAATAAAACAATATTAAGACCATCTAACAAGTTCCTACATAAATCCTAAAATAGTCAGTTTGAATTAATAATACTGCCTGTTTCAAATTGTTTGAGAGGCATTTTACAGCCATATTTACCTCACACAAACAGATCACTCTATTTCAATGCATTGTATGATACTATAAAAGGCCAACAATTATACAGATAATATTTAAAATCACCTTCAAAGGACCAAACTGTGAACAAAAACCATACATGAATATAACTAATAAACAGTATGTCAATTTTTTTTATTAAATGTTAATTAAGTGTTAAAAGAGTTTTAATCAAATTTACATCTGCTAAATTGATATATAAGTTTCTGTTATGAAAGAGGCAATAACAATCTGATTCATTCAATTTATTTTGTTTTTGCTAAATTCCTATTTTAAAAATTTGATTGTGTTTCTTATTTAAATGTATTTGAAGAAAAGTTCAATTTTATTAAGAAAGTTAGTATTGGAGCTGACTATGGATTAATTGTTTAAATATATCAGTAAACTATGATGCAATTTTCTTGTATTATCCAGGTTGATTCACCTCTATAAAATCCTTAAAAGTGCTTAGAAAAATTCATTTAAGAAATGGAAATAATAGAAATTCAAATCCTTAAAAACATTTGAATTGTCTATAAGTCTTTAATTAATAATGAAAATTAAGGACAAATTGCTTACTGAATTTCAAAAAACACTTTCACAATTTCATTATTTCGATCGATCATAAACAGATATATCATGTTAAGGAGGGGTATTTGCAAAAATACCAGTTGAGAGAATGTTAAATTTCACGAGCCATAAGGTGAGGGTAATTCATTCTCAAGACTGGTATTTTTTGCAAATACCCCTCAAGAACATGCTATATCTGTTTAATTACACCGGATGATCGTGACGTTACAAGCGTCCAGTTGGATAGAGTATTTTTTGGCAAATACCACGGCAGAGAGGGTAAAAAAGGCATATCCTTTTTATACGACCGCAAAATTTGAAAAATTTTTCGTCGTATATTGCTATCACGTTGGCGTCTGCGTCGTCGTCGTCGTCGTCGTCGTCCGAATACTTTTAGTTTTCGCACTCTAACTTTAGTAAAAGTGAATGGAAATCTATGAAATTTTAACACAAGGTTTATGACCACAAAAGGAAGGTTGGTATTGATTTTGGGAGTTTTGGTCCCAACATATTAGGAATTAGGGGCCAAAAAGGGCCCAAATAAGCATTTTCTTGGTTTTCGCACTATAACTTTAGTTTAAGTTAATAGAAATCTATGAAATTTTGACACAAGGTTTATGACCACAAAAGAACGGTTGGGATTGATTTTGGGAGTTTTGGTTTCAACAGTTTAGGAATTAGGGGCCAAAAAAGGGCCCAAATAAGCATTATTCTTGGTTTTCGCACAATAACTTTAGTTTAAGTAAATAGAAATCAATGAAATTTAAACACAATGTTAATGACTACAAAAGGAAGGTTGGTATTGATTTTGGGAGTTTAGGTCCCAACAGTTTAGGAATTAGGGGCCAAAAAGGGACCCAAATAAGCATTTTTCTTGGTTTTCGCACCATAACGTTAGTATAAGTAAATAGAAATCTATGAAATTTAAACACAAGGTTTATGACCATAAAAGGAAGGTTGGTATTGATTTTGGGAGTTTTGGTCCCAACAGAATAAGGGGCCCAAAGGGTCCAAAATTAAACTTTGTTTGATTTCATCCAAATTGAATAATTGGGGTTCTTTGATATGCCGAATCTAACTGTCATGACTGTGTATGTAGATTCTTAACTTTTGGTCCCGTTTTCAAATTGGTCTACATTAAGGTCCAAAGGGTCCAAAATTAAACTTAGTTTGATTTTGACAAAAAATGAATCAGTTAGGTTCTTTGATATGCTGAATCTAAAAATGTACTTAGATTCTTGATTATTGGCCCAGTTTTCAAGTTGGTCCATATCGGGGTCCAAAATTAAACTTTGTTTGATTTCATCAAAAATTGAATAAATGGGGTTCTTTGATATACCAAATCTAACTGTGTATGTAGATTCTTCATTTTTGGTCCTGTTTTCAAATTGGTCTACACTAAAGTCCAAAGGGTCCAAAATTAAACTTAGTCTGATTTTAACAAAAATTGAAATCTTGGGGTTCTTTGATATGCTGAATCCAAAAATGTACTTAGATTTTTTATTATGGGCCCAGTTTTCAAGTTGGTCCAAATCAGGATCTAAAATTATTATATTAAGTATTGTGCAATAGCAAGTCTTTTCAATTGCACAGTATTGCGCAATGGCAAGAAATATCTAATTGCACAATATTGTGAAATAGCAAATTTTTTTTTAATTAGAGTTATCTTTCTTTGTCCAGAATAGTAAGCAAGAAATATCTAATTGCAAAATATTGTGCAATAGCAAGATTTTTTTTAATTGGAGTTATCTTTCTTTGTCCAGAATCAACTTAAATCTTTGTTATATACAATATACAATGTATATTCACTTTTTACTACCAACTGATAAATTAAAATAATCTTTACCATTCAGTGATAACAAGCAGTTTTTTTACATCTTAATATTTTATGATGTATTTAAATGAGTAGTTATTGTTGCAAACTCCATTAGAAATTTTAATTGAGATTAGTTTTGGAATAAGGGAAAGGGGGATGTGATTAAAAAAATTGGGTTCAATTTTTCTCATTTGAAATTTCATAAATAAAAAAGAAAATTTCTTCAAACATTTTTTTGAGAGGATTAATATTCAACAGCATAGTGAATTGCTCTAAGAGAAAACAAAAATTTTAAGTTCATTAGAACACATTCATTCTGTGTCAGAAACCTATGCTGTGTCAACTATTTAATCACAATCCAAATTTAGAGCTGAATCCAGCTTGAATGTTGTGTCCATACTTGCCCCAACCGTTCAGGGTTCAACCTCTGCGGTCGTATAAAGCTACGCCCTGCGAAGCATCTGGTTCCATATACCCTGGCGGCGTTAAAAAATGAACGATATTCATTTGTTAACAGTAAATTGGTGAAAAATACACTGGCTATCAACCAATCAAAACCCAGGATTCTTACATAAGGTATAATTATCATTCAAAGTTTTTTTCAAACATTAATGTCAATATAGCAGATGAAAATTTGATTAAAAATCTTTTAACACTTAATTAACATTTTATAAAAAATTTGACGTACTGTTTATTAGATTATTTTCATGTCTGGTTTTTGTTCACAGTTTGGTCCATTGAAGGTGAATTTTTCAATAAATAGAAATTGAGTAATTTTGGTACAATGAAGAGATCTCAAAATTTGTAAGACAGAGGAAGCATATATTTTTTTCTCCGGAAATCACAAATTGGGATATTCCTGAAAAGTGTGTGTTGTACCCACTGAAATATATAACATCATATGATTATTAATAATTTTTGTAGAGGTTTTTAATGTGTAAACTGGTATATTAGGATCAAACTGAATCAAAGTCTGAAGGAAATTTATGTTATGTTTATGAGTCAGCTGCCTAGTTGACACATAAATAAACTCTTAAAAATTATGTTCAATTCTCACTGAAGCAGTTTCATTTTTTATGCCTCATTTATGGGCATTATGTTTTCTGGTTTGTGTGTCTGTTGGTTCCTTCATCCGTCTGTTCTGCTTCAGGTTAAAGTTTTTGGTTGAGGTAGTTTTTGATGAAAGTGAAGTCCAATCAACTTGAAACTTAGTACACATGATCCCTATGATATGATATGATCTTTCTAATTTTAATGCTAAAAGAGTTTTTACTCCATTTTCACAGTCCACTGAACATAGAAAATATATAGCTTTCAAATAGGTGACAGAAATAGTTTCTGCAACATGGTCTATAGAACAGTAAAACAAGGAAATATATTCTAATGGACCAATCAAACTCAAGATTTTAAGATATACTAGTGGTGTAAGAATAGTTAGTTTATATTACTGCCCATTTTCCTATGCAACCTACATTCAAGGTGGATTTTATCATTTCCCACTCAAATGTAACCTTAAATTTGTTTAAAGTATCAAATACTACATGACAGAAAGGAAAAAGCATGTCGGATTAATATTTTGGGTGCCGTGAACAGTCGTGAAGTGTTGCTTAATTTGTTTTCCTGACAGATAAGTAGAAATGATAAAATGAACGAAGAAAAAAAAAGAAGAAAGATAAGCTACACAAGCTGTCTTCTCTTCCATGGCTTATGTAGATAATTCTTTCAAAATTAAATATATAACCTTTAAAATGGCTGAACTTTATTTATAATAAATTTTAAACATTTAATCAATTTAAAAAAAAACACACAAAAAACAACACTAAAAAAGGAATGTGTCATAGAAAGAAAGGTTTTTTTTTTTAGTTTTGAAGAAAAAAATGCTAAGAAAAAAAGTCAACATTTGAAAGGTGTAAACAAACAAAAAGACAAAAAATCCAATGCGGTTTCTGACAAAGTTAGACCTTGATCTTTAATCTCTTTTAGCCAAGTGTTGTAAGATGTTCTTGTTTCTTTATTCATTGTTAGCCTGTGTGTTAGATTTAATTCAGTTTTTTTTTGTAATTTTTAAAATAAATATTTAGTAGTATTTGATTTTGGATACACATCTTAGATTCTTTGACTGCTACACTACACTACCTTTGCCTTGACCATTAAACCAGCTAAGTTATCCTACCATAATTTAGTTTGAAAGTCAGCACCAGGGTTGACTGATATTAAAATCAACCTAAAAAAAACTCAAAATGTTGAATGGAAATTATTTTTTTTTTATGTGGACACATCCCATTACTAATGAACCACCCTAACCTCACTTACCTACAAGTATATCTTATATTTTACAGACTGATCTGGTTAATCAACAAGTGTATGACTTCATAGAGGACAAGGAAAGATCACAACTGTATAATCTCATATGTCATGTCAGTATGACACCAGAAAACCTCAGTAAGTCACAACTGTATAATCTCATATGCCATGTCAGTATGACAACAGAAAACCTCAGTAAGTCACAACTGTATAATCTCATATGCCACGTCAGTATAACACCAGAAAACCTCAGTAAGTCACAGCTTATAATCTCTTATGCCATGTCTGTATGACACCAGAAAACCTCAGTAAGTCACAGCTTTATAATCTCATATGCTATGTCAGTATGACACCAGAAAACTTCAGTAAGTCACAGCTTTATAATCTCATATGCCCTGTCCTTATGACACCAGAAAACCTCAGTAAGTTACAACTGTATAATCTCATATGCCACGTCAGTATGACACCAGAAAACCTCAGTAAGTCACAGCTTATAATCTCTTATGCCATGTCTGTATGACACCAGAAAACCTCAGTAAGTCACAGCTTTATAATCTCATATGCTATGTCAGTATGACACCAGAAAACTTCAGTAAGTCACAGCTTTATAATCTCATATGCCCTGTCCTTATGAAACCAGAAAACCTCAGTAAGTTACAACTGTATAATCTCATATGCCACGTCAGTATGACACCAGAAAACCTCAGTAAGTCACAGCTTTATAATCCCATATGCTATGTCAGTATGACACCAGAAAACCTCAGTAAGTCACAACTGTATAATCTCATATGCCATTTCAGTATGACACCAGAAAAACCTCAGTAAGTCACAGCTTTATGATCTCTTATGCCATGTCTGTATGACACCAGAAAACCTCAGTAAGTCACAGCTTTCTAATCTCATATGCCACATCAGTATGACACCAGAAAACTTCAGTAAGTCACAGCTTTATAATCTCATATGCCCTGTCCTTATGACACCAGAAAACCTCAGTAAGTTACAACTGTATAATCTCATATGCCACGTCAGTATGACACCAGAAAACCTCAGTAAGTCACAGCTTTATAATCTCATATGCTATGTCAGTATGACACCAGAAAACCTCAGTAAGTCACAACTGTATAATCTCATATGCCATTTCAGTATGACACCAGAAAACCATAGTAAGTCACAACTGTATAATCTCATATGCCATGTCAGTATGACACCAGAAAACCTCAGTAAGTCACACTTGTATAATCTCATATGCCACGTCAGTATGACACCAGAAAACCTCAGTAAGTCACAGCTTATAATCTCTTATGCCATGTCTGTATGACACCAGAAAACCTCAGTAAGTCACAGCTTTATAATCTCATATGCTATGTCAGTATGACACCAGAAAACTTCAGTAAGTCACAGCTTTATAATCTCATATGCCCTGTCCTTATGACACCAGAAAACCTCAGTAAGTTACAACTGTATAATCTCATATGCCACGTCAGTATGACACCAGAAACCTCAGTAAGTCACAGCTTTATAATCTCATATGCCACATCAGTATGACAAAAGAAAACCTCATTAAGTCACAGCTTTATAATCTCATATGCCATTTCAGTATGACACCAGAAAACCACAGTAAGTCACAACTTTATAATCTCATATGTCTTGTAAGCATATAATCTATATCTCATGTCAGAATGACACCAGAAAACTTTAGTAAGTCACAACTGTATAATTTCATATACCAAGTTCGCATGACACAAGAAAACGCAAGTAATTCACAATTGTATAATTTCAAATTGCCAAGTTCGCATGACACCAGAAACCTCTGTAAGCCACAACCTTTCAATCCCATTTGTGGTGTCACATTTAATCTCATATGTGATGTCACAATGACACCAGAAAACCTCAGGAAGTAAAAACTGTAAAATCTCATTTAACATGTCACATGTCAGGATGACACCAAAAATCTTTAGTATGTCACAACTGTATGCAGTCTTCACGTTGAATGGCAGCACAGGCAGCCCAGGCTTGTAAAATTGCTCGCGGGCCTGTAGAAATCATATCTACAGGCCAACAGAATCTAACTAAAAAATTTCAAAAATTGAGCTCCGGGCTTACAAATTTAACAGTTCATCGTGAAGACTGTGTATATGCTCATGTCGCAATTTTGACAAAAGAAAACCTCAATAAATGAAAACTTTATAATCCCATATGATGTGTCAACATGACACCAGAAAACTTCTGTAAATCACAACTGTATAATCTCATATGCAATGTTAATATGACAACAGAAAACCTCAGTAATTTACAACTGTTTAATCTCATATGGTAGAAAGCCTCTAAGATACAAATGTATAATCTCAAATGCCACATCAGCATGACACCAGAAAATCTCATCAAGACTTAAGGTCTAACTGCATGATGAACTGTATGACCGCATATGCCAAGTCAGCATTACGCCTGAAAACGTAAGCAAGTCATAGCTATATAATCTCATATGTCATGCAGAGATGGGTCCGATTACTTTCAATGTAATTGATTAAATTACAATTACTTTGTCATTTGTACGATTAAATTAAATTAATGATTACATCATTTCTGAAAGTATCTGATTAAATTAATGATTACATTGACAAAGTAATCATGATTACATCTGATTACAATGAATTTAAAAACAAAACATTTTGAATGATGTGAATGAATAAATGTTCAATATAACTATAGCATTTTTGAGAAAGTATTTCATTTGGTTCAATTATAAAATGATAACTTTAAATTAAATTTCATTTATTTAAATAAACACCAAATTTCATTACACTTTATCAATGATCTCTGAATTATTCTGAATGGAATTTAATAAAGATATATCATAATCAAGAGTTTTTTGTTTGTCCTCTGACCGCTCTTTCATAATTTATATGTATTCCAAGTTGCAGTTTATGGAAGTTTAAATATGGATGAAATAAAGTTACCAGTTAAAACTATGTTAAATTTTAATAGAAATGTTAAATCAAATTGTAAACAATATGTAAGTACTAAAAATCATTGCATTTTACATGTCCAGTCAAAATACAAAAAAAAATTAAACAACATATTTGTCCAACTTTTAATTAATGTGCTAATTCGCTAAATTTTCATGTCTGATTTATCTTTTATCATATATATTTCCCTACAGCTATACTCAATTGGTTATTGCAATAAAAACAAACATTAATTAGTCTCCTACCTGTCAATTCAAAGTTGACAAAAATCACAAAAATTAACAAAAGATTATAATTCAGGGTTAAAGAAAAGTATTACTTGAATATATAACAGTTATTATCAAAAATTAATATGAAGATCATTATAAAACGATGAATATACATGTATGTACAATATCTTTTACCAAAAAGATATATAATTGTATTATATGTCTCTGCTTAGGCTAATGATGAATTTTCAGTACTGTTACTTTATTTTTTACTGAAGTAGATATGCTTGAAGTAACCAAACCATTTTAGTATGTTTAAAATTTATCATATATATGAATAACAAAGAGGTTCATTTAATGACCAAAAACACAATTTTAGATTTTTGTCATTGTAATCAGAATGTAATCAAAAAGTAATCATGATTACAGTGTATTTTGAAAAGTAATTGATTAAATTAAATTACATGTAATCAGATTTTTGGCTGATTGATGATTACACTGATTACTTGAAAAATAGTAATCAATTACAGCTGATTAACGATTACAATTACAATTACCCCAAGTCTGATGTCATGTCAGTATAACACAAGAAAGCCTAAGTAATCACAACAGTAAACCTCATATGATATGTCTGGCATACAGATTTATAATCCTCTTATCTTTGATGTTTTTTACACCTTATGGCATTATGCTCATTAATGTCCAATTTTGTACACAGATCTTAAATTAAAACTTTAAGTTAAAATTGAGAATGGAAATGAGGAATGTGTTAAAGAGACAAGAAACCAACCAAAGAGTGGAAAAGAGCCAAAAGCTTCCAGTGGGTCTTCAATATAGCCAAAAAACCGGCACCCGGAGGCGTTCTTTTGCTGGCCCCTTAACAAAACTGTAATAGTTCAGTGATAATGGACATCATAGACGGTCATACTTTGTTTATTTTACAATGAACATCCTTGATTAATTTTTGTTATTTATTTTTACAGATGACAACCAGGTATCATTCTCTTGTCACTTCAAGAGAGGATCCCTAGGACCAGACAAGCCTCCTGTTTATGAAACGGTCAAATTTACAGGTTTTAAACATTGGAACAGTAAGTCATATTTAGCATGTTCAAAAGTAATTAGTCAATACATGTAATGACAATTTATCAAAAACAGAATGTAAAATTTACTTACTTTACTTTAACAGAAGTTAATTGCAAATTGAACATCTGACTAAAACAATATAAACTTCAAATTTGAAGACTAAACCTCAATATAAAGTAAATTGTAAAATTCACTGACAACTTAAGGGGGTAGACCTTGGTTCAGGGAGATAACTCTTTAAATCAGTTATGTGTTTGTTAAAGTCAAGTTTCATCAATGTTTTTTAAGCATCTACCTGAAACAGATTGGAAATAATCTATGTAACCTAGAAGCTTAGAATATATTTATGAAAATGGTTGACACAAACGTACTGATGATTTTAAGAGTTATTTCCCTTAACCTAGGTCTACCTCCTTAAACAGATCTAGAAGTACGGTGCAGTACGGTGTATCTGCGTACCTAAGACTTATGACTTCACTTCATTCAACTGATAAAACCAATAATTGGATAATATTGTTTGAACACATTCATAACATACTTTTATTTCATAAAATCTTCTGTTTGTATGGTTTCACCCTTAAGATTTAAATTTGCGTAATGTGTGTTCAAAATTAGGGAAACACCTGTTCTGAGAGTTCCTCCAATGTTAGGTGATTTAGTGCATGCCTACCAAAAATAGCTTATTTTGAATTAAGGAAAGATTTGATTCTCTGAAATATAGCTGGAGTTGAACCAGGCACACTGCCAAGGATGCAGAGCAAAAATTATTTCAATCTGATATAAATTTAACTAAAAATAAAAATTTTTATCTGATGATGTAATTTTTTTAATGGAAATTGGGTAAATATTGTAAATCACATAATTGCAGTTATTATTTAACTCTAGAACTTATCAATAATATTCTTTTTATCCCTTCAAAAGGCTAAAACAATAACATGAATGATTTTATTTGTGTTACTTTGTTGATATGACGAAATCAAATAATGCATGATATCACAGGCCACGTGAACACTAGGGACTCCAATGTAAACAACTGAACCGACTTAACTACAATAAATTGAACTCTAAAATTCACTCACGATTAAAACAAAACAGGAAGTTAATAGTAAAATTCACTGACAACTAATACAGAAGTCAACAACTCCACTGACTTAAATACAACATATTGCAACTCTTAATTTCACTCACATGACTAAAACAAAACAGGAAGTTAATAGTAAAATTCACTGACAACTATAACAGAAGTATACAACTCCACTGACTTAACTACAACATATTGTAACTCTTTAAATTCACTCACATAACAAAACAGAGGGTAAGTTATAAAATTCACAGACTTGACTAAAACAAAACAGGAAGAAAACTGTAGAATTCACAGAATTGACTAAAACAGAGAGTTAATTTTCTGACATTTTTTGCTTGTTGATATTTCAGATTTTAATGACAATGACGATTGGAATTATGGAATGATGGCACAAGTAAAGGATAACATGTCATTCTGTTGTACGGTACAGATAGAGAACGCTCAGTTTATACGGGAAATGTCCATTATTGATGAAGCCAAAGCAGAATTCACATCAAGGCACAGTCTAGAGTGGAAGTTCTTATATCTTGACCATAGGTAAGTCTAAAGTGGAAGTTCTTATATCTTGACCATAGGTAAGTCTAGAGTGGAAGTTCTTATATCTTGACCATAGGTAAGTCTAGAGTGAAAGTTCTTATATCTTGACCATAGGTAAGTCTAGAGTGGAAGTTCTTATATCTTGACCATAGGTAAGTCTAGAGTGGAAGTTCTTATATCTTGACCATAGGTAAGTCTAAAGTGGAAGTTTCTTTATCTTGACCATTGGTATTAATATTATTTTACCCCATGTATTAGGGATGTTGTAATGATACCCTGACATCTATGTCTTAGGGCATCACCATTTAGTATAGAGCTTTTTAGCTCACCTGGCCCAAAGGGCCAAGTGAGCTTATGCCATCACTTGGCGTCCGTCGTCGTCTGTCGTCGTAAACTATTTCAAGAATCTTCTCCTCTGAAACTACTAGGCCAAATACTTCCAAACTTTAACTGAATGTTCCTTAGGGTATCTAGTTTATAAATTGTATCCGAAGTTTTGATCTATCAACAAACATGGTCGCCATTGCTAAAAATAGAACATAGGGGTCAAATGCAGTTTTTGGCTTATATCTCAAAAACGAAAGCATTTAGAGCAAATCTGACATGGTGTAAAAATGTTCATTAGGTCAAGATCTATCAGCCCTGAAATTTTCAGAGGAATCAAAAAACCCATTGTTGGGTTGCTGCCACTTAATTGGTAATTTTAAGCAAATTTTGCAGTTTTTGGTTATTTTCTTGAATATTATTATAGATAAAGATAAACTGTAATCAGCAAAAATGTTCAGCAAAGTAAGATCTACAAATAAGATATAATGACCAAAATTGTAAATTGACCCCTTAAGGAGTTATTGGCCTTTAAAGACAATTTTACACAATTTGTTCATCATATTTGTTAACTTTCAAAAATCTTCTTCTCTGAAAGTACTGAACCAATTGCAGGTAAACTTATGCTAAATGATTCTAAGGGTATCTTGTATAAAGTTTGTTTTGTAAAAAAACATGGCCGCCATGGCTAAAAATAGAACATAGGTTAAAATGCAGTTTTTTGCTTCTATTTCAAAAACTAAAGCATTTAGAGCAAATATGTTGAGGAGTTTAAGTGTTTATTAGGTCAAGATCTATCAGCCCTGAAATTTTCAGACAAATCGATACTCATTGTGGGGTTGTTGCCACTTAATTGGTAATTTTAAGCAAATTTTGCAGTTTTTGGTTATTATCTTGAATATTATTATAGATAGAGATAAACTGTAAACAACAAAAATGTTTATCAAAGTAAGATCTACAAATAAGTTTAATGACTAAAAATGCCAGTTGACGCCTTAAGGAGTTATTGCCCTTTAATGATAATTTTACACAATTTTTCATTGTTTGCTAACTTAAAAAAATCTTTTTCTCTTAAACTACTGAACCAATTTCACTTTAACTTAAAACTTAACAATCCTTAGGGTAACTTGTATTAATTTGTGTTTTTTATACCCCCCAAAAAACAAAGTTTTGGGGAAGTATATAGGAATCACCCTGTCCGTCCGTCTGTCTGTCCATATGTCTCGTAAACGCAACTCCTCCTTAATGGATGGACCAATATTAATGAAACTTCACACAGTTGTAGTTCACAACCTGAGGATGTGCATGAAGGAAAATATTTCTGGTCGGAATTATTTTAAGGGAGATAATTGATTTTACTTAGTTAAATATAGCTATAAATGGCAACAAGTCTGTAAGCGCAACTACTCCTAAACAGATTAATCAATATTGATGAAACTTTACACAGTTTTTGTACACAACCTGTAGATGTGCATGAAGGAAGATATTTCTGGTAAGATTTTTTTCAAGGGAGATAAGCACAACTCCTCCTAAATGACTGTACCAATATTAATTAAACTTTACACAGATCCAGTACATGACCAGAGAATGTGCATAAAGGAAGATATTCTTGGTCTGAAATATTTGAAGGGAGATAATTAACTTAATTTATACAGATTTAGTTATTTTTTTGGTTTCTACACACTGACTTAAAATATGCAAAGAGAGATAACTCTAATTATTATTAATTTTAAATGTTCTTTCATTTCCTTTTACTTCAAGAAAAATAGCCAATGTTGCTAGGGGTAAAATGCATTATTTTTGCCTGTGAAGAAAATATGACAGATACAAAGAATGTTTGAATGGCATATTTTAGCACACACTGAAAAGCAAAAATAATCATTGATGAATGATTTAAACAAAAAAATTGAAGGTGAGCGATTCAGGCTCTTGAGAGCCTCTTGTTATATGACTTATTAAAATGCAATTTCAATTCATTGGTTTCACCTTTAATAATTACTATTTAAAAGTATTTATATTTTATTCAACATTCATATGTATTTCTACTTCACATCTTCGTTAGCCAAGGGTTACGATCCATTTCATTCTCTCCACCCTTGGCAGATTGAGCCAACATTTGTGATAACAATGTTGCACCATCTATTGGTAGGTTAAAGTCACGCTCATTCCGAATACATTATTCTTGACCAATGGTAGCACTTGAACTCTTCAATTTGGAGGTGAAAACATGGTAGTGTCTAGATTCTACACACTTGGTAAAGCCGGAAACAAAAACATACATTGAAATTATGCATTTGCGCAAGAAATAATACACAGGAACTTCTTTTAGTTGATTGAAAACATTCAAATTGTCACTACATATAGTCGTATGTTTAGAGATGTAAAGACTTGTTGCACAATAAGCATGTGGTAATTGTTTATATTAACTTTCTACATTTACACGTGAACATGTTATAGGGGCTTTTTGATTGGATGCAGCGAGTTTCGACTGCAACCAAAGAGAATCATGACCTTGTGTCTCCGTAATTTTAACTCAATCCGCCAAGGGTGGAGAGAATGAAGTGGATCGTAACCCTTGGCTAGCGAAGATGCTACTTCAAGGCATCAGCTAAAATTATATCTTTATATACTGTTCATATGACTGACGTTTGTATGTTACCTACTATTGTATATATTCTGTGTATATGATGTTGGTGTTTACAATGTATTTCAGGGCATCCCCTATAATTGGATATCTACCCTTTGAAGTACTAGGGACGTCTGGGTATGACTATTACCATCCTGATGACCTTGAGAATTTGAGTAAATGTCATGAACAGTGTAAGTTGATGATTACAAAAGTTCTAATTTTAAATAGGCTCACACTGTATGCAAACTTAGGGTTTTTTTTATCATATGATGCTGTGACGACAACTTCAAATCAGTTAAATAGGATGTGGGCCAACAGTTATAATTATTCATTTGATTTTGCATATTTATAAGTATTCCTTTGTACTTATCAGAAATATTCATTTAAATTTTGCCACTAAAAGTAATGCTTAAAATCAGTTGATCAATCTTTTCCAAAAGTAAAACCAATATACAACAAAATGTATCAGTTTGTATGGACTTAGTTTGAACATTCAAATCTAAATGAAGTTTTTTAGAACATTTTGGCTGGTCACAACCTTTTACACAAAAAAATCATGATTTTTGAGTGAACAGAAAGTGCTACTCTCCTAATATGGAGGAAGAAAAGTTCTCCTTAGCGGTATCTTTTTGTATTTCTGAAAATCTGGGATAATCTCTTTAAAATAAATTCAGACACGCAACTTACATTGTTTCAAAACTTAAATGTTATTTTTATGCCCAATTTATGGGCATTATGTGTTCTGGTCTGTGCGTTGATTCGTTCGTCTGTTCGTCCCTCTTCAAGTTTTAGTTTTTGGTCGAGGTAGTTTTTTGATGAAGTTGAAATCCAATCAACTTGAAACTTGTTCCTTATGATATGGTCTTTCTAGTTGTAATGCCAAATTAGAGATTTTACTTCATTTTCACAGTCCACTGAACATAGAAAATGATACTGCGGGTGGTGCATCCGTGTACTTAGGACACATTCTTGTTATTTGTTGAAAGAAGAATAGTTGATGATTTTTTTTTTAAACAACCTTGACTTCCCATGAGGGTCTTGCACCGTCGGATTCAAATATGATAGAAATACTCAACACTGCCTTGAAATCAATGTTAATTCTAAGCCTTGTACAAATAAATGTTATATTTTAAGTTAATGTTTAGTTATTCTATATTGTTATATTGAAATAAATATCTGTAATAATATGAATAAAATAATTATCAATTATTAATTGTTTACTGTAATCACCATATTTGTTTTAAACAGTGATGCAGAAAGGGGAGGAAACCTCAAGGTATTACAGATTTCTGACCAAAGGTCAACAATGGATATGGTTAAGGACACGGTATTACATCACATATCATCAGTGGAACTCTAAGCCAGAGTTTGTAGTGTGTACAAATGTTGTAGTTAAGTAAGTGCATATGATTACACCTGGTACAGGTTTTAATTAGTTTTAAAAGTATCAATTAAGAATAAGGAGATGTGGTATGATTGACAATGATAAAACGTTCCACCCAATGATTTAAACAATTATAGGTCTTCAACAATAAGCATAACAGGGGCCTATGTAGCAAAGTATTGGTCCTTGATAAAGCAGTAAAAAAAGAGTGATTCACATGAATGCAGCTTGTAAATGTTTAATTCTGTTTTTAACTAACTGTTGGGTACACATTATTTTACTGTCTCAACCAAATGTTGTAAAAGTTATACATAATGCATATTACCATAAAACAGTTTGAATTTGGGCAGTGTCACCTTCTACAGATTTCTAATAATGTCCTTGTATAAAGTTATATGCAAGCAGGGGCATCATCTGTGTCCATTCTCAATTTATTTCAGTGTTGCATTTGTGAAAACTATTTAATGAAAACATTTCTGTTTTGTATAGTTATTCTGATGTTAGAGAAAATCTATGGAAAGATATGGGATATAATACAACTAATGGTCACACTGCAAACAAAAGGGAAAGAAGTCCATCAGTGTGTTCTGTTACATCAGGGCCTAATATGTCTTCCTGTCACAGTGTGGGGTCTGCCTCATCAGACAGAGCAGGTATGTAGTCCATCTGTGTGTTCTGTTACCTCAGGGCCTAATATGTCTTCCTGTCACAGTGTGGGGTCTGTCTCATCAGACAGAGCAGGTATGTAGTCCATCTGTGTGTTCTGTTACCTCAGGGCCTAATATGTCTTCCTGTCACAGTGTGGGGTCTGCCTCATCAGACAGAGCAGGTATGTAGTCCATCAGTGTGTTCTGTTACATCAGGGCCTAATATGTCTTCCTGTCACAGTGTGGGGTCTGCCTCATCAGACAGAGCAGGTATGTAGTCCATCTGTGTGTTCTGTTACCTCAGGGCCTAATATGTCTTCCTGTCACAGTGTGGGGTCTGCCTCATCAGACAGAGCAGGTATGTAGTCCATCAGTGTGTTCTGTTACCTCAGGGCCTAATATGTCTTCCTGTCACAGTGTGGGGTCTGCCTCATCAGACAGAGCAGGTATGTAGTCCATCTGTGTGTTCTGTTACCTCGGGGCCTAATATGTCTTCCTGTCACAGTGTGGGGTCTTCCTCATCAGACAGAGCAGGTATGTAGTCCATCAGTGTGTTCTGTTACCTCAGGGCCTAATATGTCTTCCTGTCACAGTGTGGGGTCTGCCTCATCAGACAGAGCAGGTATGTAGTCCATCAGTGTGTTCTGTTACCTCAGGGCCTAATATGTCTTCCTGTCACAGTGTGGGGTCTGCCTCATCAGACAGAGCAGGTATGTAGTCCATCAGTGTGTTCTGTTACATCAGGGCCTAATATGTCTTCCTGTCACAGTGTGGGGTCTGCCTCATCAGACAGAGCAGGAATGTAGTCCATCAGTGTGTTCTGTTACTTCAGGGCCTAATATGTCTTCCTGTCACAGTGTGGGGTCTGCCTCATCAGACAAGAGCAGGTATGTAGTCCATCTGTGTGTTCTGTTACCTCAGGGCCTAATATGTCTTCCTGTCACAGTGTGGGGTCTGCCTCATCAGACAGAGCAGGTATGTAGTCCATCAGTGTGTTCTGTTACCTCAGGGCCTAATATGTCTTCCTGTCACAGTGTGGGGTCTGCCTCATCAGACAGAGCAGGTATGTAGTCCATCAGTGTGTTCTGTTACCTCAGGGCCTAATATGTCTTCCTGTCACAGTGTGGGGTCTGCCTCATCAGACAGAGCAGGTATGTAGTCCATCTGTGTGTTCTGTTACCTCAGGGCCTAATATGTCTTCCTGTCACTGTGTGGGGTCTGCCTCATCAGACAGAGCGGGTATGTAGTCCATCAGTGTGTTCTGTTACCTCAGGGCCTAATATGTCTTCCTGTCACAGTGTGGGGTCTGCCTCATCAGACAGAGCAGGTATGTAGTCCATCTGTGTGTTCTGTTACTCAGGGCCTAATATGTTTTCCTGTCACAGTGTGGGGTCTGCCTCATCAGACAGAGCAGGTATGTAGTCCATCTGTGTGTTCTGTTACTTCAGGGCCTAATATGTCTTCCTGTCACAGTGCGGGGTCTGCCTCATCAGACAGAGCAGGTATGTAGTCCATCAGTGTGTTCTGTTACTTCAGGGCCTAATATGTCTTCCTGTCACAGTGCGGGGTCTGCCTCATCAGACAGAGCAGGTATGTAGTCCATCAGTGTGTTCTGTTACTTCAGGGCCTAATATGTCTTCCTGTCACAGTGTGGGGTCTGCCTCATCAGACAGAGCAGGTATGTAGTCCATCAGTGTGCTCTGTTACCTCAGGGCCTAATATGTCTTCCTGTCACAGTGTGGGGTCTGCCTCATCAGACAGAGCAGGTATGTAGTCCATCAGTGTGTTCTGTTACCTTAGGGCCTAATATGTCTTCCTGTCACAGTGTGGGGTCTGCCTCATCAGACAGAGCAGGTATGTAGTCCATCTGTGTGTTCTGTTACATCAGGGCTTAATATGTCTTCTTGTCACAGTGTGGGATCTGCCTCATCAGACAGAGCAGGTATGTAGTCCATCTGTGTGTTCTGTTACCTCAGGGCCTAATATGTCCTCCTGTCACAGTGTGGGGTCTGCCTCATCAGACAGAGCAGGTATGTAGTCCATCTGTGTGTTCTGTTACCTCAGGGCCTAATATGTCTTCCTGTCACAGTGTGGGGTCTGCCTCATCAGACAGAGCAGGTATGTAGTCCATCTGTGTGTTCTGTTACCTCAGGGCCTAATATGTTTTCCTGTCACAGTGTGGGGTCTGCCTCATCAGACAGAGCAGGTATGTAGTCCATCTGTGTGTTCTGTTACCTCAGGGCCTAATATGTCTTCCTGTCACAGTGTGGGGTCTGCCTCATCAGACAGAGCAGGTATGTAGTCCATCAGTGTGTTCTGTTACTTCAGGGCCTAATATGTCCTCCTGTCACAGTGTGGGGTCTGCCTCATCAGACAGAGCAGGTATGTAGTCCATCTGTGTGTTCTGTTACCTCAGGGCCTAATATGTTTTCCTGTCACAGTGTGGGGTCTGCCTCATCAGACAGAGCAGGTATGTAGTCCATCTGTGTGTTCTGTTACTTCAGGGCCTAATATGTCTTCCTGTCACAGTGCGGGGTCTGCCTCATCAGACAGAGCAGGTATGTAGTCCATCAGTGTGTTCTGTTACTTCAGGGCCTAATATGTCTTCCTGTCACAGTGCGGGGTCTGCCTCATCAGACAGAGCAGGTATGTAGTCCATCAGTGTGTTCTGTTACTTCAGGGCCTAATATGTCTTCCTGTCACAGTGTGGGGTCTGCCTCATCAGACAGAGCAGGTATGTAGTCCATCAGTGTGCTCTGTTACCTCAGGGCCTAATATGTCTTCCTGTCACAGTGTGGGGTCTGCCTCATCAGACAGAGCAGGTATGTAGTCCATATGTATGTTATGTAATGTGAGGGCCTAAATATGTTTTCCATATGTAAACATGTGCATATATTAGACTTTGATTGATTTTGGTACATTAGAATACAAAATAAAAGATAAATTTGGTCCGTTTTTGTAGAAATTCTTATAACAGTTCAATTTTCATCCTGTTACAGACCATTCAGAGAGACCTTTTTTTTGGCTCCTACACAGCTCATATGACATTAGAGAACCGTTGACAATGATCCTGATGGCTCCTACACAGCTCATATGACATAAGAGAACCGTTGACAATGATCCTGATGGCTCCTACACAGCTCATATGACATAAGATAACCGTTGACAATGATCCTGATGGCTCCTACACAGCTCATATGACATAAGAGAACCGTTGACAATGATCCTGATGGCTCCTACACAGCTCATATGACATAAGAGAACCGTTGACAATGATCCTGATGGCTCCTACACAGCTCATATGACATAAGATAACCGTTGACAATGATCCTGATGGCTCCTACACAGCTCATATGACATAAGATAACCGTTGACAATGATCCTGATGGCTCCTACACAGCTTATATGACATAAGAGAACCGTTGACAATGATCCTGATGGCTCCTACACAGCTCATATGACATAAGAGAACCGTTGACAATGATCCTGACTGGGAAAGTCACACAAACATGAAGAAAAAATAACAATTTTTTTAAAAATCTTAAATCTCCAAATTAATTGAAAAATGTCAACAAGTTTTATCTGTTTGCACTATTTACATGTTTTGATATTTATAATTGTATGTATTTTTCATGCTATGATATAAATTATTTTGTAGGATCATCAAAATTAGGAGACAATGACAACTCACCATCATCTAGTGTTCCTGCCAGTAAATACATTCCACAGACAGTCTCACAACATCTACAGCTTCTGTTACAACATAGACTATTACATCAGCCATTGAGTCAAAGTCAGCCTCCAACTGGGCTAGTTACCATGGAGAGTCAGGTAAGGTTACTATGGTAACATAAACTTCTGTTACAACATAGACTATTACATCCGCCATTGAGTCAAAGTCAGCCTCCAACTGGTCTGGTTACCATGGAGAGTCAGGTAAGGTTACTATGGTCACATATACTTCTGTTGCAACATAGACTATTACATCAGCCATTGAGTCAAAGTCAGCCTCCTACTGGTCTGGTTACCATGGAGAGTCTGGTAAGGTTGTTATGGTAACATTTACTTCTGTTAAAACATAGACTACTACATCAGCCATTAAGTCAAAGTCAGTCTCCTACTGGTCTGGTTACCATGGAGAGTCCGGTAAGGTTACTATGGTCACATATACTTCTGTTGCAATATAGACTATTACATCAGCCATTGTGTCAAAGTCAGCCTCCTACTGGTCTGGTTACCATGGAGAGTCAGGTAAGGTTACTATGGTAACATATACTTCTGTAACAACATAGACTATTACATCAGCCATTGAGTCAAAGTCAGCCTCCTACTGGTCTGGTTACCATGGAGAGTCAGGTAAGGTTACTATGGTGACATACACTTCTATTACAGCATAGACTAAAACATCAGCCACTTAAACCAAGCTGGAATACGATTGCTTTCAGCAATCTGTAGACTTATACCATTGACTAAGGGCCATTCCCTCAATTCAATCCATTTATTCTAAACATTAAGGAACATCTCAGATTCTCAAGATTGTCTTGCTTTAAAAGGTAAAAACAAACAAGAGTATTGAATTTAAACAACTTTTCTTTAATGTTCTTCTCATAATCTTCATGTTTCTATATTTCCCTCTACTTAAATGCGTGTTTTTAACAACACAAAAACTCAGAATTGAGCAGTATTTATATTTAGTTATATTTTTATAAATTTAGAAACACGTCAGAGGGAATTCCCCAGTTTTGATAAAATGAGAGAGTTCTCTGAATTCCGATAAATCTATTTCTGTCATATAAGAACTGAAGTGGAGTTTTTCATATATGTCACCGTTATGAAACTGATATTTGATATTGTACTTCCATAAAGAAATGGAGAACTGTATAGGTCGTTTAATTAACATTTAATATACGTTGTTTCTCCAAATCACAAGTCTAGGGTTTGTTTAGGTAATTATGCGCATGTGTATAGTTTTCTTGACTTCAAGGGGTATCAGATTGAATGGTTGCTCTAGACTCCCCACTCCATTGATTAATTTGAAACTCATGGGATCCTTTCTATGTCTGTCTGCTATTTAGAGTTATTGTTGTTGCATAATTTTAAATCGTATGATTTAAATTAAAATAAATGTAGTCCACATCGTGAAGGTGTAATTACACCACCCATGAGTCAAAATGGAGTCTTCCATATTATTGTTTTGAGTTGTCTCCCTTCCGTAAGTAACTTCTGTCAATTCTGAATCAAAATACGATACGACAGGTCGAGAAAAATTAACTCGTTCTGTTGATAGACGTCGTATTATATTAAAAACAATCGCAATTTAAACAGAGGAATGTGTACGGAAAGGAGTCATGCCCACTGACCCAAAGGAAATTAGATATTTATAGAATTAGGAATGGGGTTCCTCCTAGAATTAACGTAGGAAAATAGGTGATAAGATACGAAGTGAAATACCTTCTCTCACTCTCGGTGACTGCTGTGGAAAGTAAACTTGGAATTGATATTACAAAACTAAAACACTATAAGTACATTGGTCATACACTTGTATCGAGGATTGGCTATTTTTAAAGTTGAATAACTATTCAGATTACGTAAATTACATTTTACATGTGCCGTTGAATTAGTTTTGAAAATTATACTATCCAGCTATACATGACAGTGTCAATGAAAACAATTGCAATTGTATCCCTCAGAGCAATCTGCTCTTTGATTATAGTCTGATTCTCATGGAGGGTCCATTAAGTTTTTTTATGGCAACTTTTAAAACAGTTAGAGCATAGACTATTTCATCAGCTACTAATATTCAATAGTCTGATTAGGTCAATGTGTTATACTACAAAATGGAATATATTTTAATCTTTTTTACAGCAAGGACCAACACCATCCACAAGTACTACACAAATGACCCCAGTGGTCGAGCCTACATCTCCACAGGTTGGTTGATATATACATAAAATTGAGAATGGAAATGGGGAATGTGTCAAAGGTTCAACAACCAGCCCATGCACAGACAACCAGAAGGTCACCAACAGGTTTTCAATGCAGCGAGAAACTCCAGCACCAGGAGGTGTCCTTCAGCTGGCCCCTAAACAAATATATATACTATTAAAGATAATGGGCACTTTTCTTTTTACCATTTTATTCAAAAGAACATCACATTTCATATAACAATTTTATGTAACCAAATTTTATTGTCTCAAAGCAGATTATAAAAAAGACCATATTTTGACATGTATACCAGACTTTGAATTTCCGGTCTACTATTCATCAATATTTAAGTACGATTAACCTACTCAAACTTAGAAATCAGTCAATCAAGTTACTTGATTTAGTGTTTCAAGGACTAATTTTGTATTCCAAGCACAATGTGTGCTAAGTAAAGTTTTATTACCAAAAGGCTTCTGAATATTTAAAATCTTTATTTTTTAAAACTTATTAATTTTGATTTTCCAATTAGATTTTTTTTATCTTTCCAGTTGTTCCTTACACCAGTACAACAACAGTTGTATCGACAGCTTCAGGACAAAGCTCAGCAGTTACAGTCAGCCATTGTACGGCAGCAGACGGAACTACAACAGATAACACAGCAGTTGAGTTTCGCTAAACAAGGAGGACTTACTGTTCCTGTTATGTCTTCGTGCCAGCCTATTGTCACATCAGGTACTGTTAATTTTCTTTATACATGTTATATGTGGCTACACGTCTTTCTATTTAATATAAACCAGGGATATTACCTATTTCTGTTACCTCTTCATGTCAGCCTAGTCACATTAGGCACTGGTTATTCCTCTTAGTATGGGATGACACATTTTTCTCGCGCCCCTGACTTAAGTCGAAAAAGAAAGACATAGTGATCCTACATTCCGTTGGTGGTGGCAGCGTCCACAAAAATTCACTCTGTGGTTAAAGTTTTTGAAATTTTAATAACTTTCTTAAACTATCCTGGATTTATACCAAACTTGGACAGATGTTTGGTTATGATCACAAGAAAGTATCCATAAGTAAATTTTGTAAAAATAAAATTCCTGTTTTTCCGTATTTTACTTGTAAGTGGACTTAGTTTTTCTGACTGGGAAACATTACATTCACTCTCAGGTTAAAATTTTTAAAAGTTTATGAACTTTTTTAAACTATCCTGGATTTGTACCAAACTTAAACAGAAACTTGTTTATGATTATAAGATATCCAGAAGTAAATTAGCTTAAAAAAAATCCATTTTTTCTGTATTTTACTTAAAAATGGACTTAAGTTTATCTGCCTGCAAACAAAAAATTCACTCTGTGGTTAAAAGTTTTTAAAATTTTAATAATATCTTAAACTATCCTGGATTTGTACCAGGCTAGGACAGAAGCTTGTTTATGATTAAAAGAAAGAACTTTTGTCAAAATTTTGTACCTGTTTATCCGTATTTTACTTTATTAACTATCAAAAATTTTTACCAAATTTGGACAGAAGCTTCTAACAATCAAAAGATAGTATCAAGAGGAATATTTTTATTGATTTTTTTCCTCATTTTTGTTGAGCCTGCGATTAACAACAAAAGTAGGTGAGACACTGGGTTCCATGGAACCCTTACAAATTTTTATAGATAAACAAGGGACTCTACCTATTTCTATTATATGTTCATGTCAGCCTTGTCACATTAGGTACTGGTTATTCCTCTTAGTATGTGGCAATCAGTCTGCTATGTAGACATCCTATGACCCTTTAATTTGGAACTTTCTTTTTCTTTGTAAGCTTTTAGATTTAAATATGGCTGGCAAACAGTTATACAATTTTCTGCAATTATATTTAGAAACATGATGGTTTTACTGTTTGTAGTTTCTATTAAAATACAGAATTCTATGTTTCAGTACAATAAAAATATGTGTAATAATTAGTAAGGATCTCATCTTAGTGAATATATGAATAAGAAGATGTGATATGATTTCGAATGAGACAAGTCTCCACAAGAGACCAAATGACAGAAATTAACCACTATAGGTCACTTGCCTTCAACAATCAGCAAAACCCATACTACATTGTACATAGTCTGCTATAAAAGGCTCCAAAATGTAAAACAATTCAAATAAGAAAACTAATTGCCTAATTTATATTACAAAACAGTTTATGAAAAACAATTTGTTACTGTTATTATACCTTTGTGACTCTTGTAACCCAAAAAATCTTAGAAAAATAAGATAGATTTAAGTTCTAATAAAATTAACTTTTACAAAAAAAAAATTGTTTACACATTCCCAGATATAAATTTTGAAAGGATATTTAAAAAGGAGTCTAAATATACATATATAAATATGCATAAAGAAGTTTAATATACTTTTTTCATGGTCACTTAAATTTGAAAATTAAACATCCCACAATATTGATTATCAAAGCTATTTTTATGTCTTGCCTAGGATAGTAGGGAGCTTTGAGTTTTGTTGGCTGTACATGCATTCATCTGTTAGTCTATCTATCATGTATCAGGTTAAAGTTTGGTTTTAAGTTAGTTTACCATTAAGTTGAGGTTACACCAATTTGAAAATCAGTACACATTTTTATTACAAAGTTAACTTTTTAAAAATATACAAAATTAGGATTTTTGACCCAGATTTTTTCAGTTCACTGGACATTGAAGTTTGGTATTGTTTCCTGTTGGCACATTTTCTCACTAAAAATCTTTGTCGGACATACTTATTATTTTTTTTAAATAGACCATTTTTTTTTATAATAATTTTTTTATGATTTTATTTTACAGTTCCAGTTAGCCCTATCATGTTTTCCACAACATGTGGCATGCTACCGACAAGTCCACTTCCTCCGTCAGTCTCAGTCCAGCCAATTTTACCGCTTCAGCCGGTAATGATGGACCATACCATTCCATTTCATCAGTTTATCTCTAAAGACAATTCAGATGACCCATCCCTATCATAGACTTGCTTGTTTAAGAAATCAAAAGAATATTGTCAACATTCATTGTTGTAACTGTAAGATGAAAGAATGAATTAGTCATGGACATGAAGAAGAATAAAATTCTTTCATTTAGAGAAAAAGAAAATAGCAGTGAAATTTGATTGGACTCTCCAATTTTTTCTCAAGAAATGTTATTTATCCTTGTGAATGGAATTCATGAAGTGTAATGACACACAGACAGAATATCATGAATGGCAGATACAATTGGGCAGCTCAATGAGTTATCTCCCTTGTTCCTGTGAAGAGTTGATGCTATTATAATGTTAACTATTTCATTGTTGTCATTGTTATGTATAATTTGTTTTAAGATGCAATGTTTGCAGTCGGGGAAATTTTGTAATGATGGTGTTTTTGATATTGTTGCTAACAAAGAGAAACATGGATTTGTTTCTGCTTTTGTTTCTAGATCACTGTAGTTCAGAAAAGTTGAGGTTGAACTTTTTTTAAATATTTTTATGATTTATATTGTCTGAATAATTGATAAAAATAGATAAATTTTGTGATGAAAGAAAAATCTGAAAGGATAAAATGGGAAAGAATTTGGACCTAAAAAAAGACATCTAAAATGAAGATCTGTTTGTTCAAATTTTACCCAAGAATTTTTATTGATCAGAAAATATGTTTTCATTGAAATTTAAAAAAGTGTAAAAATCTTAAGTCTTCAAGATTTCATGTGAATTTAACTCAAAATTTCTTACACCAGCTCAATTCTATTGAACTGAACTGGGAAGGAACCCAATTAAAATGAGTAACCTTTTCTTAGACTAAGTTAAGTTAACATAAACTATAAAGTTTTTATTGAGCTCAATCATCATTCATGGTAATTTTTTATGATACATGTTATATAGGTTTGTTAGGGGTCAACCATAATTGTCAACCATTTTCTAAAGTGTACAAAATTTACACTTGAGGGAAGGGGTTTAAAAAGTCAACATTTTTACCGTAAACATTTTTTTAATTTCCAGAATTTTTTAGTTTCCGCAGGGTTCGTTTTTTAATTTATAGTGTGATGAAGCCATTTATCATCTATGCTTTGAAAATAACGTGAAATTGTACGTTAAAAGTAGCATGTTTCAAAATGTATGTGATACAGATTATGATGGCTCGCCAAACAAATCTCACAGAGAGATGTACATGTCATCGAAATAAAACAGCCAGATATGTTTCAGTTTATTTTCAATGCAAATTTCTTTATTAAAATAAACTATAACAGACAGGATCTTCTTTTTATTGAGAATAATTGATTCTTGTCTTGAAATCTGAAATTGGTTAATGTACACTTTTTGAGGGAGGGTGGGGGATCTGAAAAAGTGTATGTTTTGTACACTTTGGAAAATGTTTGACAATTATGGATGACCCCTTAACAATTATGTAATTTACACAAATAAGTGCTAGACATTTTTATCTTGAGACAGAATGTGTTTTAACATTGATCATTCCATTAAATGTTCCATATGTCCGTAAATCCAGTGTGTAAGAACATTCCTGATGTGATTGGCCCTTTCATGATGGACGCTGTACTTCTACAGAACTATATGTATTTAACCTTAGTGTCGGACACATGGTCATAATTCAGGATCCCTTTCAGTGCATGTCTTTTGTCATATCTAAATTCTAATTGTTAAAAATTGATGGCATATCTTTGACAGACTTTAATTTTGAAAACTTTGTAATGGGAGATAATCCAAATATTTTGATTTTATAATATTTTGTTGTATAACAGGAAGAAGTTATTAAAATATTTTATAAGAGCTATTTTTCTCTTATTTGATTTTTAAATTCTGTCATTTAAATTTTTCTTTTTTCATATAATAATGATATTTTCTTGTACAATGAAAAGTGTCAAATGTAGCTTGAAAATAAGCTAGTATATATTATTGAAATCCACAGTATCAGAACATTTTGGCTATGCATCAATGAACTCTGTAATTTTTTGTGATACCCTGAAATAAAATCTGAAGAGAATGGTATTATACCTTCACATTTCAAGTGTGAATGATTTTATTTGAAGTTGTTGTGTCGTCATATGATCCATAAATGCATACAGTTAAGGATTTTAGACGACAGATTTATCATGCAAAGGTACATACGTAACAATACTGTTATTTTAATGTAAAAAACTATAAAAAAAACTTTGTATTGTATGTGTATTGATTATTTTACTTGTAATTTAAAAGAAATATAAGTTTAAAGCACTACCGCTAAAATAATTTAATGCAAAAGTATGGTCTTAACCCAACGCGTACGCCTATAGAAATTTAGAAATTGGTGCCTTCAAAGCCTAAAGATGTTACAATACATCTTTTTCTGGTACAACCACCATATTGTATGTAATATTAATGTTAAAGAAATTATTTTAATTTAATGTACTGGTATATGCTTCATATTAAACAGAAAAAATAATTTACTGCATGACATTGGCTTATGGATAATTTTGTCGGCTAAATTTTTTAGGATTATGCTTTTTATAATTTTATATATTTTAATGAACATTCGTTTTAATTTTTGTTGTCTATCCCTTTTTATGTCACTCGAAAAGGAAGAAGCAGGGAGGTGTATAGGAATCTCTGTCTGTCCGTCTGTCAGTCTGTCAATCTATGTGCCATGTAATCCAAACGTCTCATAAACGACTAAGACACATTTTGATAAAACTTCACACCGTTTAAACCACTACCTCAGAATATCCTCCAAGTTCAACATGATTAAAGGAAGATAATCAAATGTATTTACTTCAATGAATAGTGTTGTGAGGTAGGACATCCTTTTGTAAGTTTTACTGACAGTTGATTGTTTTATTTAAAAGAAAACAGACCGCATTATGTTCGACACAGACATGTCAATCCATGTGCTATTAGCCACGTGGTTTAGGTAGAATGTGACTGAAATTGAGTATTAAAATGCATATAAGAGCTATTAAAGAATTAGACTCATTAGGGATGGGAGACAAATTTTATTTTGTTGAACTCTAAAATTCAGGGTAAGTCTTTACTCATGAAATTCAAGACAATTAGAATCCCACAATTAATTATCAATCTACATTCAGGAGTTATGTTCATAGTTGTATATTAAATGTAGTGAAGTCAATAGCTGTACTTTGTTGTCTAAATCATCACATATAAACTGTGGTATCACTGTATCACCACCACCAGATATAGGTACCCTTGGTCTGGTTCTCGGTTCAACGCTAAGAAAAACTATGTACATATAGTTACCAAGTTAGCTATATGCTGATATGTGTACAGTAATGTAGTTTTTCATTTAAGAATTGAATGCTTCTTTTTGTAAATTTATTGGGGTGTAAAAGCGTTGACCGAAGTACATTTTGTTTCCACGCTTCATTCTAAAAATGTACGCACGGTCAACGCTTTTACAACCCTATAAAGTTACAAAAAGAAGCATTCAATACTTATAATTACATTTTTTAGCTATGATCATGAAAACACGAATTTTATATATTTTATTATTTAATTCACCTGTGCACTTTATTGTTGGAGCATGTGTTATCATGAGTGAAAAGTTGTATTGAGCAATGCAACTGCTTATGGAATAACAAGTGATGTGCAGTTAGCCAATCAGAATAAAATATTATAACGAAACATACATCTAATATAATTATTAGACAATGAACCAGAGAACCAGACCAAGGGTACCTATATCTGAAGGTGATGATACACAGTGGGTATGCAAACATGGATTATGAAGTTTAAAGAATGTGTGTAGCATTTTCACATTTATGGAAACTGTAGCATTTGTTATGCTATTGTTTATTTGTCACAATTTGAACATATGTATGTCAATAGTTTAGGCATAGTTCATATGGGAGGGATGTAAACTGCTACATATCTAAAGGTTCTAGTTTATGATATTCCCATCACTTAGCCTGTGTTATTTTGCTGTTAATCTTAAGATATTTTTATCTTCCTAATAAGAAATTCCTGGGTTATTGGGACTGCTATCAAAATTATGTACAACTACACAATACGGTAGTTTTTTTCTCAAGATTGCTTAGCCTGTAATTGATTGCGAGATGTTTTAAAAGTATTTTGTCAGAAATTTCTTAGCTGGCTTCAATAAAATATCTATGGATTGGACATTTAGTGGTCCAATTTAAAAATTTCAAAACAATTCCAGCAGAATTCATGTAATTCAAGAGCATTTGTTAGGCTCGGATATTTTTTCACATTTAAGGAATGAGTGTAATATTTTTCTGTCTATGAAGAAATAACATAAAAAATGTGGTACACACTGAGTTACCGGCATAGCGGGTTTTTATACGACCGCAAAAATTGAAAATTTTTTGGTGTTATATTGGTATCACGTTGGCGTCAGCGTCAGCGTCAGCGTCAGCGTCAGCGTCGTCGTCATCGTCCGAATACTTTTGGTTTTTTAATAGTGTGCACCACATTTTATGTTATTTCAAATAGACAGAAAAAATATTACAGTCATTTCTTTTAATTTAATTCTAAATTCCATTTCAAAAGGAAGTAAACCATAAACAAAAATTGATGACGTTATGGTCACATAACAAAATTATGCCTATGAGCTGATAAACAAAACAATGTCAGCCAATCAGAAGATGCGTTACATCCAAAATTAAATTATAGTATACAGATGTGTGTTCAATCTTGCTGAAATGTTAGTAGACAGTAGGTGCCAGATCCTATATAAAAATGAAACCTTTAAAGATAAAACCATATTTGCTTTTTGCTTTGAAATTTTTCAGCTGTATTTGTTATAAGTTCAATTCTGACAGCTCATGTGAAACAAATTTCATATGACAGTAAAATGATAGTTGTTCAAAATGTCATACCTGTTTTATGTTGATATGGCAGTTGTGGATCAAGGGTTTTGAAGAAAAAGAGGGGGAAAGTGGGCACAAAGGCAATGTTAGGAGTGGGGCTGACTTCTAAAGCGTCCACTCATCAACCTCATATCTAGCTCCATAAGGGTAGGGCCTGTTTTTTGTTGACACCAGTATTGTTATCAGTGTTGTCAACAATTGGGTTGTTTATCAATAAATTGGTCAAACTTTTACATATTTTTTACCAAACTTGAATACAATGTAAAATCAGTTTGTTTTTTTCTTATCCAGAAACAAGCAGAATTGTACAAAATCTGAAAATGCAAGAAACTTTTGCAGGACATTTATTGTGTGAAGTATTTTGTTCTGTCTTTATTTCATTGATTCCATAGTCAATTAAAGCCACATCATTTTTGTTATTTCTTGCTGTTTTGCACAAATGGTTACTGTAAATTCAGAAATGATTGTGTGCATTATTTATTTTTTTTTTGCAATTTTGAGAAAAGCTGCATACAGATATATATATATATATGTATGAGATATTAGAATGTTAGTTCTTATTATTGTGATTCTCACCCAGTCACATTATTTGCATTTTA
Source organism: Mytilus galloprovincialis (assembly GCF_965363235.1). Classification (NCBI taxonomy): domain Eukaryota; kingdom Metazoa; phylum Mollusca; class Bivalvia; order Mytilida; family Mytilidae; genus Mytilus; species Mytilus galloprovincialis. The sequence continues at coordinate 70,432,914 of NC_134845.1, read as the reverse complement.
AAACCTCACAATAACTTCTCAATTTACAGTAGAATGTTCTGTACAACCTTACACTTTTAATAATGTGTTTTATACATACCTACCTTTTGTTTATATATTCAGGACTTGTTATTGGTTGTTCTATTTTAAATATAACTTCCTGCCATTCACAAGTAATAATATGTCTGTACTTACTGGAGATATTTTTATACTTTGAGAATAAGTAAGTGAATGTTATTTTATTCATCCAATTCTTGTGATTTAAAAAAAATAAAAAAATTCAGAGCTTTCCTGAAATTTTATTTTAAGGTTCATAGGAGCATGCTATTGTGTGGTGCCTTTTCACATCACTTGCTGTACAGACTTTCTTTTTCAGAAATACTTATACCAGGGTATATTAATTGAGGAATAGCTCATAGTACTTCTTTTTAGTCGTTGTGACTGACCACAAAATCCAACTTAACTAGTAACCAATCAATAGAATTAGTACTGTCATTGAAATGGAATCTTTTTAAGCAAATCCTGATTAACTGTTATTTACATTGTTTTAATCATGTGCAATCAAGTTTTAAATTTGTATATAAGGTATCCAAGATGTACTGGTTATAGTAAAATGTTAATATATTTGTTAAAGAGTAATGTATTTATCATGTAAATAATGTATACAATGTGAACACAACGAAAAAAAAAATACAACTTGAAGACAGAATAAAAGGTGTGCTCAATATTGTTTTAGTTCTTTGTGTTTTGAAATTATGACTGGATGTGTGCTCAATGTGAAGTTTAAATATTTCACTGATATTAAAAAGCAAACTTATCATCAGAATTTATCTGGTAATCCACCTTTCCTGCCTAAAGATAGACAACTTGTTCATAAAGAATAAGAAAGATCCCCAATATGACAACTCAACTTTCCACCAAGTACCACATGACATAGACGGTTAGCATCTACAGGTCTCCACTAGGCCTGCAAAAATTAACAAAACTCATACTGTTTAGCAAGCTATAAAAGGCCTGTATATTTACAATTTAATATGTGGGAACCTACCATTACCTAAAAAAGTTTTAAAATACTAATTAGACATTTAAAGCGATATGAAAGAGTGACTGGTGAAAAATAATGTTTATCCAATTCTTGATTCAATGCATGTATATATCATAAACTTAGTCTTCTGTGCACGATTTATTATTTTTTACGGATTAATTTCCATTTTCATCAATTTTTTTTTCTCTCAGTCTGTTATGATGTGAAAATATGGCAGCTTATTAATTGTGTTTTGAAGCCATAGTTTTCTGATTTTCACCTTATAGTAAACAATCAACAAAGTAGCATGGATATTGAGCATGTATATAACATGAACAATAAGATAAAAGTTTATTTCAATGACAGATCCATGCATATTACAATCACCAGATTTTTATGAGAAAGGTCAGGCTGAATTCAATGCATACAGAAAACATTGGAGAATTGTTTACATTGTCATTTCGGGGCCTTTTATAGCTGACTATGCTGTATTGGCTTTGTTGAAGGCTGTATGGTGACCTACAGTTGTTAATTGCTGTGTTATTTTGGTCTCTTGTGGAGAGTTGTCTCATTGGCAACCATACCACATCTTCTTTTTTTATAATTAAAAGTAAATTTCTTCTTAAATTGGACAAATTATAGTTTTTTCTTGAGAAAAAAGTATATGTACATTAGTTTTATATTCATAACTAGCCATTAAGTTATAAAAAGTTTTTTTAATTAGTAGTTAAGTCTCCCAAACAAAGTTTGGAGACTTATTGTTTTTGCTCAGTTCTTATTATGTCACCCTGACGGAGGTCGGGTGACATATTGTTATTGTACGATTCTTTTTTTTATTATGGCACCCTCAACGGAGTTGGGGTGACATATTGTTATTCTACGTTTCTTTTTTTTCTTATTATGGCACCCTCAACGGAGTTGGGGTGACATACTGTTATTGTTCGTTTCTTTTTTTCTTATTATTCTTATTATGGCACCCTCAACGGAGTTGGGGTGACGTATTGTAATTCTACGTTTCTTTTTTTTCTTATTTTTATTATTCTTCCACACATTTTGTCCATCGTGTTTCTAAGAATTGAGTGATCCAATAATGTTGGAACTATAACATAATGAGGACCCCCATGTGAAGTTGTGCATCTGACTCTGGAATTTTTTTAAATGGCCGCCGTTTCCATGGAAACTGAAAAAACGTGAAAAATTTTCAAAATTTTAAATCTTTCATTATAAGACCTTGCTGGATGAAACTTTATGGAAATGTTCCTTGGTATGCCTAGATGTCAAGACAATATTTAGAAATTCCAAAATGGCCGCCATTGTCATGGAAACAGGGCAAATGTTTAACATTGAGCCTATGGACAAATACATAAAAGCTGCATTTTCTTTAAGAATATTGCATAGAGATCAATGAAACTGTATTGATATATAACATGACATATGGCAATGAGATGCCTGCTTTTAGAATTTTGGAATTATCTACTGTAACCATGGAAACAGTAGAAATATCAAAAATTTAAAAAAATTCAAAATGCTGCAAACTAGATGAAACTTTACAGAAATGATAACTGGCATGGGCAGAATTGCATTTGGAGTTAGAAATTTCAAAATGGCCGCCGTAACCATGGAAATGACTAAAATGTCAAAAATTTCAAAATGCTCCAAACTTAATAAAACTTTACAAAAATCATAATTTCCATGTGTAGATACGCTCTTTGACTTTGGAAATTTCAAAATGGCTGCCTTTATCCTGGCAATGGGGGGACGAGGGTGCCATCCGTTATTGCTAGCAATTACAAATCTAGTTATGTCACCCGATCGACAATGTCGGGTGACATATTGCTATTCCTCTGTTTCTTTTTCACTATTATTATTATTATGGCACCCTCAACGGAGTTGGGGTGACATATTGTTATTGTTCGTTTCTTTTTTTCTTATTATTATTATGGCACCCTCAACGGAGTTGGGGTGACATATTGTTATTGTTCGTTTCTTTTTTTCATATTATTATGGCACCCTCAACGGAGTTGGGGTGACATATTGTTATTCTACGTTTCTTTTTTTTCTTATTATTATGGCACCCTAAACGGAGTTTGGGTGACATATTGTTATTATGGCACCCTCAACGGAGTTGGGGTGACGTATTGTTATTCATCGATTCTTTTTTTCCTTATTCTTCTTCCACACATTTTGTCCACGCAGTTTCTTGGAATTGAGTTGACCAATGTTGATGGAAGTATACCACAATGTGCACCAGCATCTGAAGTTGTGCACCTGACTTTGGAATGGTCAAAATGGCTGCCGTTTCCATGGAAACAGCAAAAATCCGAAAATATTAAAAGTGTTCCAAACTGCACGAAACTTCACTTAAATATTAACAGGCATGGCTTGAGCTGCATTTTGATCTTGGAATTTTCAAAATGGCTACCGTTACCATGGAAACAGCTAAGATATCAAAAATTCTAACTCTGTCGTTATAAGACCCAACTGAATGAAACTTTATAAAAATATTACCCAGTATGCCAAGATGCCAAAACGATATTTGGAAACTCCAAAATGGCCGCCGTTGTCATGGAAACTGGGGACAAGTTTAACATTGACCCTATGGAAAAATGCATAAAATCAGCATTTTCTCAAAGAGTATTGCACCAAAGTAAATGAAACTGTATTGATATATAACATGACATGTGGCAATGAGATGTCTGCTTATAGAATTTTGGAATTATCTACTGTAACCATGGTTGCAGCACAAATGTTCAAAATTTCAAAAAAAAATTAAGTGCTGCAAACTGGATGAAACTTTATAGGAATAGTAACTGACATATGCAGAGTTGCATTTTGAAGTTTGAATTTCCAAAATGGCCGCCGTAACCATGGAAACAGCAAAATTGTCCAAAATTTCAAATTGCTCCAAACTTAATGAAATTTTACAAACATAATAACTTGCATGAGTAGATGCACTTTTTGACTTTTGAATTGTCGAAATGGCTGCCGCTCGCCTGGCAATGGGGGGACGAGGGTGCCATCCGTTATTGCTAGCAATTACAAATCTAGTTCTACGTTTCTTTTTGTTTTCTTTATTTTTATGGCACCCTCAACGGAGTTGGGGTGACATATTGTTATTCTACGTTTCTTTTTTTTCTTATTTTTCTTCCACACATTTTGTCCGCGCGAGTTCTTGGAATCCTATGGACCAATGTTGATGGAACTCTACTATAATGAGGACCACCATCTGAAGTTGTGCACCTTGCTATGGAATGGTAAAAGATGGCCGCCGTTTCCATGGAAACAGCACAAATGCGAAAAAAATCAAAGTGGTCCAAACTGGAAGAAACTCCACAGGAATGTTAACTGGCATGTGCTGATTTCCAGTTTGACTTTGGAATTTTCAAAATGGCTGCCGTTACCATGGAAACAGCTAAAATATCAAAAGTTCTAACTCTTTCGTTATAAGATCCAACTGGATGAAACTTTATGAAAATGTTCTCCAGTATGCCAAGATGTCAAGACAATATTTGGATAGTTCAAAATGGCCGCCGTTGTCATGGAAACTGGGGCCAAGTTTTGCATTGACCCTATGGAAAAATGCATAAAATCAGCATTTTCTCAGAGAGTAGAGCACCAAAGTAAATGAAACTGTATTGATAAATAACATGACATGTGACAATGAGATGTCTGCTTTTAGAATTTTGGAATTATTTACTGTAACCATGGTTGCAGCACAAATGTTCAAAATGTCAAAAAAAAATTAAGTGCTGCAAACTGGATGAAACTTTACAGGAATAGTGACTGACATGTGCGGAGTTGCATTTTGAAGTTGGAATTTCCAAAATGGCCGCCGTAACCATGGAAACAGCAAAATTGTCCAAAATTTCAAAATGCTCCAAACTTAATGAAATTTTGCAAAAATGATAACTTGCAGGTGTAGATGCACTCTTTGACTTTGGAATTTCCAAAATGGTTGCCGCTCGCCTGGCAATGGGGGGACGAGGGTGCCATCCGTTATTGCTAGCAATTACAAATCTAGTTATGGCACCCTCAACGGAGTTGGGGTGACGTATTGTTATTCATCGATTCTTTTTTACCTTATTCTTCTTCCACACATTTTGTCCACGCAGTTTCTTGGAATTAAGCTGACCAATGTTGATGGTACTATACCACAATGTGGACCAGCATGTGAAGTTGTGCACCTGACTTTGGAATGGTCAAAATGGCTGCCGTTTCCATGGAAACAGCAAAAATCCGAAAATATTCAAAGTGTTCCAAACTGGACGAAACTTCACTAAATTAGTAACAGGCATGGCCTGAGCTGCATTTCGATCTTGGAATTTTCAAAATGGCTGCCGTTACCATGGAAACAGCTAAAATATCAAATATTCTAACTCTTTCGTTATAAGATCCAACTGGATGAAACTTTATGAAAATGTTCTCCAGTATGCCAAGATGTCAAGACAATATTTGGATAGTTCAAAATGGCCGCCGTTGTCATGGAAACTAGGGCCAAGTTTTGCATTGACCCTATAGAAAAATGCATAAAATCAGCATTTTCTCAGAGAATAGTGCAGCAAAGTAAATGAAACTGTATTGATATATAACATGACATGTGGCAATGAATTGTCTGCTTTTAGAATTTTGGAATTATCTACTGTAACCATGGTTGCAGCACAAATGTTCAAAATTTCCAAAAAAAATAAAGTGCTGCAAACTGGATCAAACTTTACAGAAATAGTGGCTGACATGTGCAGAGTTGCATTTTGAAGTTGGAATTTCCAAAATGGCCGCCGTAACCATGGAAACAGCAAAATTGTCCAAAATTTTTAAATGCTCCAAACTTAATGAAATTTTACAAAAATGATGACTTGCATTTGTAGATGCACTCTTTGACTTTGGAATTTTAAAAATGGCTTCCGCTCGCCTGGCAATGGGGGGACGAGGGTGCCATCCGTTATTGCTAGCAATTACAAATCTAGTTATTATTATTTTTCTTCCACACATTTTTGTCCAGTCTGGAACTCTAATGTGAATGGACCCAAGAAGATGGAACTATACCATAATGTTAACCACCAGATGAAGATTTGCTTTTTGGGGTTGGCACTTTCAAGATGGCTGCCGTTACCATGGAAACGGAACAAATGTGAAAAAATCTAGTTTTTTGTTTTGGTGAACTGTTTGGATATGCTTTAACTCAGAATCATTGTATTTTAATACAATGGAGGTGCCCACTATATACAGGTGTTGGATGATTTTGGCATTCATTGGAACTACTATGTTGCCATGGAAACTACACCAAAAATTTCAAAAATCTCAAAATGCTCCAAACTTCATGAAACTTCACAGTAACGATGAGCAACATTGGAAGATATGGAATTTGGCGTTGGAATTATCAAAATATCTGTTGTTACCATGGAAACAATGCAAAAGGTCAAAACTTTGAATTTTCACAGAACATTCCAGAACATCAATGTTAAATTTACTCTAGAGACATTAAATGGTATATATGATTATGGAGGGAAAAAATTGCAACGGGGGACAATATATGGATAGTTCAAAATGGCTGCCGTTGTCATGGAAACTGGGGCCAAGTTTTGCATTGACCCTATGGAAAAATGCATAAAATCAGCATTTTTTCAGAGAGTAGTGAACCAAAGTAAATGAAACTGTATTGATATATAACATGACATGTGGCAATGAGATGTCTGCTTTTAGAATTTTGGAATTATCTACTGTAACCATGGTTGCAGCACAAATGTTCAAAATTTCAAAAAAAAATTAAGTGCTGCAAACTGGATGAAACTTTATAGGAATAGTAACTTGCATTTGCAGAGTTGCATTTTGAAGTTAGAATTTCCAAAATGGCCGCCGTAACCATGGAAACAGCAAAATTGTCCAAAATTTCAAAATGCTTCAAACTTAATGAAATTCAGCAAAAATGATAACTTGCAGGTGTAGATGCACTCTTTGACTTTGGAATTTTCAAAATGGCTGCCGCTCGCCTGGCAATGGGGGAAGGGTGCCATCCGCTATTGCTAGCAATGGCAAATCTAGTTATTATTCTTATTCTTCCAATGATTTTTGTCCGGCAGATTTTTTGAAGGCAATGGAACCAATCTTAGTGATAGTCAACTGTAATGAGGAACACAAAATTTCGGGTTGCAGTAGGTCATAGGACCATTAAAAATGGCTGCCGTTACCATGGAAACGGAAAAATTGTGAAAAATTCCACTTTTTGGTTTTAGGGAATTATTTGGAGATGCTTAGACTTAGAATCATTATATTTTGATACAATGTAGGTGCCCACTATATACTTGTTTTTGATGATTTTTGGCATTCATTGGAACTACTATGTTGCCATGGATACTTCACCAAAAATTTCCAAAATATCAAAATGCTCCAAATTTAATGAAACTTCACAGGAACGATGAGCAACATTGGTAGATGTGCAATTTGGCGTTGGAATTTTGAAAATGTCTTGTGTTACCATGGAAACAAGGCAAAAATGGTCAAAACGCTTTAAAAAACCTTAAAAGTGGCATTTACTTCCTTAAAATGGTAGGTCAAATTCATTGAAACTCTGATGGTATGTTCCCTTCCATGTACCAATGGAGTATCTGCCATTAAAAATTTGGAATGGTCTGTGTTACCATAGAAACCAGCCAAAATGTCAAAAATTTCAAAAACTTCAAAATGCTTCAAACTTGATGAAACTTAATATATTTGTTGACTGTCTAGTCTGCATGAGACTTTTGAAGTTGGAATTTCCAAAATGGCTACCGTTGCCATGGAAACTGCAGAAATGTCAAATATTTTCAAAATGCTCCAAACTTAATGAAAGTTAATGTTATTGTTTACTGGCATGTATAGATGAGACTTTTGACTTCGGAATTTTCAAAATGGCTGCCGTTGCCATGGAAACAGCAGAAATGTGAAACTTTTGACAATGCTGTTATTGTTTTGAAAATTTACAGAAAGATATATCGCAATTCATAGATCTGCATTCACTGTTAAGTTGTTTTAAAATGGGTGCCGCTTAGTGGCAATGAGGGGAAGGGTGACATCCGCTATTCCTTGCAATGGCAATTCTAGTTTTATTATTATTTTTCTTCCACACATTTTTGTCCAGTCTGGAACTCTAATGTGAATGGACCCAAGAAGATGGAACTATACCATAATGTTAACCACCAGATGAAGATTTGCTTTTTGGGGTTGGCACTTTCAAGATGGCTGCCGTTACCATGGAAACGGAACAAATGTGAAAAAATCTAGTTTTTTGTTTTGGTGAACTGTTTGGATATGCTTTAACTCAGAATCATTGTATTTTAATACAATGGAGGTGCCCACTATATACAGGTGTTGGATGATTTTGGCATTCATTGGAACTACTATGTTGCCATGGAAACTACACCAAAAATTTCAAAAATCTCAAATGCTCCAAACTTCATGAAACTTCACAGTAACGATGAGCAACATTGGAAGATATGGAATTTGGCGTTGGAATTATCAAAATATCTGTTGTTACCATGGAAACAATGCAAAAAGGTCGAAACTTTGAATTTTCAAAGAACATTCCAGAACATCAATGTTAAATTTACTCTAGAGACATTAAATGGTATATATGATTATGGAGGGAAAAAATTGCAACGGGGACAATATATGGATAGTTCAAAATGGCCGCCGTTGTCATGGAAACTGGGACCAAGTTTTGCATTGACCCTATGGAAAAATGCATAAAATCAGCATTTTCTCAGAGAGTAGTGAACCAAAGTAAATGAAACTGTATTGATATATAACATGACATGTGGCAATGAGATGTCTGCTTTTAGAATTTTGGAATTATCTACTGTAACCATGGTTGCAGCACAAATGTTCAAAATTTCAAAAAAAAAATTAAGTGCTGCAAACTGGATGAAACTTTATAGGAATAGTAACTTGCATGTGCAGAGTTGCATTTTAAAGTTAGAATTTCCAAAATGGCCGCCGTAACCATGGAAACAGCAAAATTGTCCAAAATTTCAAAATGCTTCAAACTTAATGAAATTTAGCAAAAATGATAACTTGCAGGTGTAGATGCACTCTTTGACTTTGGAATTTTCAAAATGGCTGCCGCTCGCCTGGCAATGGGGGAAGTGTGCCATCCGCTATTGCTAGCAATGGCAAATCTAGTTATTATTATTTTTTTTCTTGCAACAAATTTTGTCCAGGTGATTTCTCGAAATCCAATGGACCAATGTTGATGGAACTCTACTATAGTAAGGACCCCCAGTTGCAGAGTTGCAGGAAGCATGGAATGGTTCAAGATGGCTACCGTTTCCATGGAAACAGAACAAATGTGAAAAAATCCAGTTTTTTGTTTTGGTGAACTGTTTGGATATGCTTTATCTCAGAATCATTATATTTTAATACAATGTAGGTGCCCACTATATACAGGTGTTGGATGATTTTGGTGATCATTGGAACTACTATGTTGCCATGGAAACTACACCAAAAATTTCAAAATTCTCAAAATGCTCCAAACTTCAGGAAACTTCACAGTAACGATGAGCAACATTGGAAGATGTGGAATTTGGCTTTGGAATTTCCAAAATATCTGTTGTTACCTTGGAAACAATGCAAAAAGGTCAAAACTTTGGATTTTCACAGAACATTCCAGAACATCAATGTTAAATTAATTCTAGAGACATTAAATTGTATATGATTATGAACGGAAAAAATTGCAGCAGGGGTTTGACTTTGGAATATTCAAAATGGCCGCCGTTACCATGGAAACAGCAAAAATATCCAAAATTTCAAAATGCTTCAAACTTAATGAAACTTTGCAAAAATGTTACTTGACATCTGTAGATGCACTATTTGACTTTGGAATTTTCAAACTGGCTGCCGCTCACCTGGCAATGGGGGAAGGGTGCCATCCGTTATTGCTAGCAATTACAAATCTAGTTTTTCTTATTATGGCACCCTAAACGGAGTTTGGGTGACATATTGTTATTCTACGTTTCTTTTTTTATGGCACCCTCAACGGAGTTGGGGTGACATATTGTTATTCTACGTTTCTTTTTTTTCTTTTTTTTATTATTTTTCTTCCACTATTTTTGTCCGGAGCGGTTCTCAGAATTGAATGGACCAAAGTTGATGGAACTATGGTATAATGTTGAACACCATGCGAAGTTGTCCCTCTGACTTTGGAATGGTCAAGATGGCCACCGTTACCATGGAAACAGCAAAAATGCGAAAAACATCAAAGTGTTCCAAAGTGGAAAAAACTTCACAGGAATGGTAACTGGCATGTGCTGATCAACAGTTTGACTTCGGAATTTCCAAAATGGCCGCCGTTACCATGGAAACTGCACAAATTTCTAAATTTTTAAAAAGCTCCAAAATTTATGAAACTTAAAAAAAATGTTAATTTGTAAGTGTAGATGCACTCTTTGACTGAGGAATTTTCAAAATGGCTGCCGTTACCCTGGCAATGGGGGAAGGGTGCCATCCGTTATTGCTAGCAATTACAAATCTAGTTATGGCACCCTCAACGGAGTTGGGGTGACATATTGTTATTGTTCGTTTCTTTTTTTTCTTATTATTTTTATTATTTTTATTCTTCCACACTTTTTGTCCAAGACAGTTCTCGGAATTGGATGGACCAATCTTGATGGAACTATGCTATAATGTTGTCCACCATGTGAAGTTGTGCACCTGACTTTGGAATGTGCAAGATGGCCGCGGTTACCATGGAAACTAAAAAAATGTAAAAGAAAATCAAAATTCTAACTCTTTCGTTATAAGAGCCAACCTTATGAAACTTTGTGCAAATGTTGGTGGTGGGGCCCCGAGGTACCAACAATACTTAGAAATTCCCAAATGGCTGCCATTGCCATGGAAACAGGCGAAATGTTTAACATAGAACATTCCAGAACATCAATGTTAAATATATTCTAGAAACATTTTGTATTAAGTGATCTAATTATGATGAGAACAAATTGCAGCAGCAGGTTGACTTTGGAATTTTCAAAATGGCCGCCGTTACCATGGAAACAGCAAAAATACGAAAAATTTCAAAATGCTCCAAAATTTTTGAAACTTTACGAATGCAAAAGACATCTGAAATTGCGGTCTTTGACATGGAAACTACACCAAAAATTTCAAAAATATCAAAATGCGCCAAACTTAATAAAACTTCACAGTAACGATGAGCAACATTGGAAGAGGTGAAATATGGCGTTGGAATTTCCAAAATATCAGTTGTTACCATGGAAACAATGCAAAAAGGTCAAATCTTTTAATTTTCACAGAACATTCCAGAACATCAATGTTTAATTTATTCTAGAGACATTAAATGGTATATGATGGTATATATGATTATAGAGCGAAAATATTGCAGCGGGGGTATGACTTTGGAATATTCAAAATGGCCGCCGTTACCATGGGAACAGCAAAATTATGAAAAACTTCAAAATGCTTTAAATTTAATGAAACTTATAACAAATTTTGCCTAGCTTATGTAGACTTAACTTTTGAGTTTTGAATTTTCAAAATGGCCGCCGTTGCCATGGAAACAGCAAAAAATTTCTAAATTGCTGCCGCTGGCCTGGCAATGGGGAAAGGGTGCCATCCGCTATTGCTTGCAATGGCAAATCTAGTTCTTATTATTTTTCTTCCACTTTTTTTGTCCAGCTTATATCTTGGAATTGGATGAACCAAAGGTTATGGAACTATACCATAATGTTAACCAGCATGTGCAGATTTGCAATCGGGGTATGGCATTTTCAAGATGGCCACCGTTACCATGGAAACAGAACAAATGTGAAAAATAAAATTTTTGTTTTTGGTGAATAATTTGAGTATGCATGAACATAGAATCATCTAATTTTTATATATTGTTGGTGTCCACTATATACAAGTTTTAGGGGATTTCGAGAATCTTTGGAACTACTATATTGCCATGGAAACTAAATACACTTAGCATTAAACCCTATGGGAAAACCTTAAAGTAGCATATATTCCGTTAACAAGGAAGGTCAAACTCAATGAAACTACATGGATATATAACATGGCATGTTTCAAAGTGGCACCTGTCTTTGGAATTTTGGAATTGGTAACCGTTACCATGGAAACAGCAAAAATTTCAAAAGTTTCAAATTGCTCCAAACTTTATGAAATTTTACAACAATGTTGATAAACATTTGTAGATACGCTCTTTGACTTTGGAATTTTCAAAATGGCTGCCGCTCACCTGGCAATAGGGGAAGGGTGCCATCCGTTATTGCTAGCAATTACAAATCTAGTTTTTATTTTTATTCTTCCACACATTTTGTCCATGCTATTTCTCGGAATTGGTCAAACCCATATTGATGGAACTATACCATAGTATGAACCGCCAGTTGAAGTTGTGCAAGAGACATTGGAATGGTAAAAAATGGCAGCCGTTACCATGGAAACAGAACAAATGTGAAAAAATTAAGCTTTTAGTTTCGGTGAACTGTTTGGTTATGCTTTTACTCAGAATCATTATATTTTAATACAATGTAGGTGCCCACTATATACAGGTGTTGGATGATTTTGGCACTCATTGGAACCACTATGTTACCATGGAAACTACACCAAAAATTTCAAAAATCTCAAAATTATCCAAACTTCACGAAACTTCACAGTAACGATGAGCAACATTGGAAGATGTGGAATTTGGCGTTGGAATTTTCAAAATATCTGTTGTTACCATGGAAACAATGCAAAAAGGTCAAAACTTTGAATTTTCACAGAACATTCCAGAACATCAATGTTAAATTTGTCATACAGACATTAAATGGTAAATGATTATGGAGGGAAACAATTGCAGCGAAGGTTTGACTTTGGAATATTCAAAATGGCCACCGTTACCATGGAAACAGCAAAAATATCAAAAACTTCAAAATGCTTAAAATTTAATGAAACTTATAACAAATGTTGCCTAGCTTATGTAGACTTGACTTTTGAGTTTTGAATTTCAAAAATGGCCGCCGTTACCATGACTACCGCTCACCTGGCAATAGGGGAAGGGTGCCATCCGCTATTGCTTGCAATCGCAAATCTAGTTATGGCACCCTCAACGGAGTTGGGGTGACATACTGTTATTGTTCGTTTCTTTTTTTCTTATTATTCTTATTATGGCACCCTCAACGGAGTTGGGGTGACATATTGTTATTCTACGTTTCTTTTTTTATGGCACCCTCAACAGAGTTGGGGTGACATATTGTTATTGTTCGTTTCTTTTTTTCTTATTATTCTTATTATTATATTTATTCTTCCACACTTTTTTGTCCATTCTATTTATCAGAATTGGCTTGAACAATATTGATGGAACTATACCATAATGTAGACCGCCACATTCTATAGTGCAGTGGGGTATGGCACCATCAAGATGGCTGCCGTTGCCATGGAAACGAAACAAATGTGAAAAAATCCAGTGTTTTGTTTTGGTGAACTGTTTGCATATGCTTGAACTCAGAATCATTATATTTTGATACAATGTAGGTGCCCACTATATACAGGTGTTGGATGATTTTGGCACTCATTGGAACTACTATGTTGCCATGGAAACTACTCCAAAAATTTCAAAAATCTCAAAATGTTCCAAACTTAATGAAACTTCACAGTAACGATGAGCAACATTGGAAGATGTGGAATTTGGCGTTGGAATTTCCAAAATATCTGTTGTTACCATGAAAACAATGCAAAAAGGTCAAAACTTTGAATTTTCACAGAACATTCCAGAACATCAATGTTAAATTTATTCTAGAGACATTAAATGGTATATGATGGTATATATGATTATGGAGGGAAAAATTGCAGAGGGGGTTTGACTTTGGAATATTCAAAATGGCCGCCGTTACCATGGGAACAGCAAAATTATGAAAAACTTCAAAATGCTTTGAATTTAATGAAACTTATAACAAATTTTGCCTAGCTTATGAAGACTTAACTTTTGAGTTTCAAATTTTCAAAATGGCCGCCGTTGCCATGGAAACAGCAAAATTTTTCTTAATGGCTGCCGCTAGCCTGGCAATGGGGAAAGGGTGCCATCCGCTATTGCTTGCAATGGCAAATCTAGTTTCTTATTATTATGGCACCCTCAACGGAGTTGGGGTGACGTATTGTTATTCTACGTTTCTTTTTTTTCTTATTATTTTTATTAATCTTCTTCCACACTTTTTGTCCACGCTAATTCTCAGAATCTAATGGGTCAATGATGATGGAACTCTACTATAATAAGGACCCCCATGTGAAGTTGTGCATCTTGCTATGGAATGGTTCAAGATGGCTCCCGTTTCCATGGAAACGGTAAAAATGTAAAAAAAAATCAAAATTCCAACTCTTTCATTGTAAGTCCCAACTAGATGAAACTTTATGGAAATGTTCCTTGGTATGCCCTGATATACCGACAATATTTAGAAATTCCAAAATGGCCGCCATTGTCATAGAAACAAGGCGAAAGTTTAACATTGGCCCAATGGGAAAATACATTAAAGCTGTATTTTCTAAAGGAATATAAGATTAAATCTATTAAAACTTTATTGATATATTACGTGGCATGTCCCAAAGTGGCACCTGTCTTTGAAATTTTGGAAATAGTAACTGTTACCATGGAAACAGCAAAAATTTCAAAAATTTCAAAATGCTCCAAACGAGATGAAATTTTACAACAATGTTGATAAACATGTCTGAAAGCGTTCTTTGACTTTGAAATTTTCAAAATGGCTGCCGCTCGCCTGGCAATAGGGGGACGAGGGTGCCATCCGTTATTGCTAGCAATTACAAATCTAGTTATTATGGCACCCTAAACGGAGTTTGGGTGACATATTGTTATTCTACGTTTCTTTTTTTCTTATTATTTTATTTATTCTTCCACACATTTTGTCCATGCTATTTCTCAGAATTGGCTTGAATAATATTGATGGAACTTTACCATAATGTAGACCACTATATGAAATTGTGCAATCGGGGTATGGCATCATCAAGATGGCTGCCGTTGCCATAGAAACTGATGAAATGTGAAAAAAAATGCAATTTCTAAATCTTTTATTATAAGACCTAGCTGGATGAAATTTTATGGTAATGTTCCTTGGTACGCCTAGATGTTGTGACAATATTAGGAAATTCCAAAATAGCCGCCATTGTCATGGAAACAGGGCGAAAGTTTAACATTGGCCCAATGGGAAAACATATTCAAGCTGCATTTCCTGCAAGAATATTAGATCAAACCTTCTACAACTTAATGAATATGTTACATGGCATGTCCCAAAGTGGCACCTGTCTTTGGAATTTTGGAAATGGTACCCGTTACCATGGAAATAGCAAAAATTTCAAAAATTTCAAAATGCTCCAAAATTGACGAAACTTTACAAAAATGTTAATTGCCATTTGTATATGTTATCTTTGACTTTGGATTTTTTAAAATGGCTGCCGCTCACCTGGCAATGGGGGAAGGGTGCCATCCGTTATTGCTAGCAATTACAAATCTAGTTATTATTTTTTTTCTTGCAACAAATTTTGTCCAGGTGATTTCTCGAAATCCAATGGACCAATGTTGATGGAACTCTACTATAGTAAGGACCCCCAGTTGCAGAGTTGCAGGAAGCATGGAATGGTTCAAGATGGCTACCGTTTCCATGGAAACAGAACAAATGTGAAAAAATCCAGTTTTTTGTTTTGGTGAACTGTTTGGATATGCTTTATCTCAGAATCATTATATTTTAATACAATGTAGGTGCCCACTATATACAGGTGTTGGATGATTTTGGTGATCATTGGAACTACTATGTTGCCATGGAAACTACACCAAAAATTTCAAAATTCTCAAAATGCTCCAAACTTCAGGAAACTTCACAGTAACGATGAGCAACATTGGAAGATGTGGAATTTGGCTTTGGAATTTCCAAAATATCTGTTGTTACCTTGGAAACAATGCAAAAAGGTCAAAACTTTGGATTTTCACAGAACATTCCAGAACATCAATGTTAAAGTAATTCTAGAGACATTAAATTGTATATGATTATGAACGGAAAAAATTGCAGCAGGGGTTTGACTTTGGAATATTCAAAATGGCCGCCGTTACCATGGAAACAGCAAAAATATCCAAAATTTCAAAATGCTTCAAACTTAATGAAACTTTGCAAAAATGTTACTTGACATCTGTAGATGCACTATTTGACTTTGGAATTTTCAAACTGGCTGCCGCTCACCTGGCAATGGGGGAAGGGTGCCATCCGTTATTGCTAGCAATTACAAATCTAGTTATTATATTTATTCTTCCACACTTTTTTGTCCATTCTATTTCTCAGAATTGTCTTGAACAATATTGATGGAACTATACCATAATGTAGACCACCACATTCTATAGTGCAGTGGGGTATGGCACCATCAAGATGGCTTCCGTTGCCATGGAAACGAAACAAATGTGAAAAATTTCTGTTTTTTGTTTTGGTGAACTGTTTGAATATTCTTAAACTCGGAATCATCATATTTTAATACAATGAAGGTGCCCACTATATACAGGTGTTGGATGATTTTGGCACTCATTAGACCTACTATGTTGCCATGGAAACTAAACCAAAAATTTCAAAAATATCAAAATGCTCCAAACTTTATGAAACTTCACAGTTACGATGAGCAACATTGGAAGATGTGGAATTTGGCGTTGGAATTTATAAAATATATGTAGAAACCATGGAAATAATGCAAAAAGGTCAAAACTTTGAATTTTCACAGAACATTCCAGAACAGCAATGTTAAATGTATTCTAGAGACATTAAATGGTATATGATGGTATATATGATAATGGAGGGAAAAAATTGCAGCAGGGTTTGACTTTGGAATATTCAAAATGGCTGCCGTTACCATGGGAACAGCAAAAATTTGAAAAATTTCAAAGTTCTCCAAACTTAATGAAACTTTACAAAATTGACAACTGGCATGAGTAGATGCACTCTATGATTTTGGAATTTTCAAAATGGCTGCCGCTCGCCTGGCAATAGGGGAAGGGTGCCATCCGCTATTGCTTGCAATGGCAAATCTAGTTATGTCACCCGATCGACAATGTCGGGTGACATATTGTTATTCCTCCGTTTCTTTGTTATTATTATGTCACCCGATCGACAATGTCGGGTGACATATTGCTATTCCTCTGTTTCTTTTTCACTATTATTATTATTATTATTTTTCTTCCACCTAATTTTGTCCGGCAGTTTTCTCAGAGCCAAAGGGACCAATCTGAATGATGGTGCACTTTAACGAGGAACCCTAACTTTCCAGTTGCAGTGCAACTTTGGAACTAAAAAATGGCTGCCATCACCATGGAAACGGAAAAATGGTGAAAAAATATAATTTTGGAGTTAGGGGAATTGTTTGAGAATGCTTAACCTTAAAATCTTTAGATTTTAATACAATGTAGGTGCCCACTATATACTGCTTTGGGATGATTTTGGCAATCATTGGAACTGCTATGTTGCCATGGATACTACACCAAAAATTTCCAAAATATGGAAATGCTCCAAATTTTATGAAACTTCACAGTAACGATGAGCAACATAGGTAGAGGTGGAATTTGGCGTTGGAATTTCGAAAATGTCTGCCGTTACCATGGAAACAATGCAAAACATGTCAAACTGGTCCAAAAACCTTAAAGTGGCATTTACTTTCTTAAAATGGTAGGTCAAATTGATCGAAACTTTGATGGTATGGTCCCTCCCATGTAGCAATGTGGTATATGCCATTAAATTTTGGGAATGGTCTCTGTTGCCATAGGAACCATCACAAATGTCAAAAATTTCAAAAATTTCAAAATGCTTCAAAATTGATGAAACTTCATAGGATTGTAGAATGTCAAGTCTGCATGAGACTTTTGAAGTTGGAATTTCCAAAATGGCTACTGTTGCCATGGAAACTGGAAAAATGTCAAAAATTCTCAAAATGCTGTGAACTTAATGAAACTTGATATTATTGTTACCTGACAAGTAAAGATGAGACTTTTGACTTTGAAATTTTCAAAATGGCTGCCGTTGCCATGGAAACAGCAGAAATGTGAATTTTTAAAAATGCTTTGAATGTACTGAAAATTTACAGAAAAATGTATTGCCATGCATATATGTGCATTCACTGTTAAACAATTTTTAAATGGCTGCCGCTTAGTGGCAATTGGGGGAAGGGTGACATCCGCTATAGCTTGCAATGGCAATTCTAGTTATTATGGCACCCTCAACGGAGTTGGGGTGACGTATTGTTATTCTACGTTTCTTTTTTTTTTTCTTATTATTATTATTTTTATTATTTTTCTTCCACACATTTTGTCCAGGAGATTTCTCGAAATCCAAAGGACCAAAGTTGATGGAACTCTATTATATTGAGGACCCTTAGGTAAAGAGTTGCAGGCACCATGGAATGGTTCAAGATGGCTGCCGTTTCCATGGAAACTGCAAAAATGTGAAAAATTTTCAAAATTCTAAATTCTTCATTATAAGACCCAAGTGGATGAAACTTTGTGGAAGTGTTACCTGATATGCCTAGATGTGCATGCAATATCAAGAGGTTCCAAAATGGCCGCCATTGTCATGGAAACAGGGCAAAAGTTTAACATTGACCGTATGGGAAAACACATAAAAGCTACATTTTCTTGAAGAATATAGCATCAATCCCAATGAAACTTTACAGATATGTAACATGGCATGTACCAATGTTGGACCTGTCTTTGGAATTTTGGAAATGGTAACTGTTACCATGGAAACAGCAAAAATTTCCAAAATTTCAAAATGCTCAAAACGAGATGAAATTTTACAACAATGTTAATAAACATGTGTAAAAGCGCTCTTTGACTTTGGATTTTTCAAAATGGCTGCCGCTCACCTGGCAATGGGGGAAGGGTGCCATCCGTTATTGCTAGCAATTACAAATCTAGTTATTATGTCACCCGATCGACAATGTCGGGTGACATATTGCTATTCCTCTGTTTCTTTTTCACTATTATTATTATTATTATTATTATTATTCTTCCACCTAGTTTTGTCCGGCAGTTTTCTCAGAGCCAAAGGAACCAATCTGAATGATGGTGCACTATAACAAGGAACCCTGACTTTCCAGTTGCAGTGCAACTTTGGAACTAAATTATGGCTGCCATCACCATGGAAACCGAAAAATAATGGAAAATTCCAGTTTTTGGTTTTGATGAATTATTTGGAAATGCTTTAACTTAGAATCATTATATTTTGATACAATGTAGGTGCCGTGCATATACTGGTTTTGGATGATTTTGACAATCATTGGAACTGCTATGTTGCCATGGATACTACATCAAAAATTTCAAAAATATGGAAATGCTCCAAATTTTATAAAACTTCACAGTAATGATGAGCAACATTGGTAGATGTGGAATTTGGTGTTGCAATTTCGAAAATGTCTGCCGTTACCATGGAAACAATGCAAAACAGGTCAAAATGGTCTAAAAACCTTCAAGTGGCATTTACTTTCTTAAAATGGTAGGTCAAATTGATTGAAACTTTGATGGTATGGTCCCTCCCATGTACCAATGTGGTATATTCCATTCAATTTTGGGAACGGTCTCTGTTGCCATAGGAACCATCCCAAATGTCAAAAATTTCAAAAATTTCAAAATGCTCCAAAATTGATGAAACTTAATAGGATTGTACACTGACAAGTCTGAATGAGACTTTTCAAGTTGGAATTTCCAAAATGGCCACCGTTGCCATGGAAACTGCGGAAATGTCAAATATTTTTAAAATGCTCCAAACTTTATGAAACTTAATATTATTGTTAACTTGCATGTATAGATGAGACTTTTGACTTTGGAATTTTCAAAATGGCTGCCGTTGCCATGGAAACAGCAAAAATGTGAAATTTTCTAAAATGCTCTCAATGTACTGAAAATTTACAGAATGATGTACTGCAATGCATATATGTGCATTCACTGTTAAACAATTTTGAAATGGCTGCCGCTTAGTGGCAATTGGGGGAAGGGTGACATCCGCTATTGCTTGCAATGGCAATTCTAGTTATGGCACCCTCAACGGAGTTGGGGTGACATCTTGTTATTGTTCGTTTCTTTTTTTTCTTTTTATTATTATTATTATTATTTTTATTCTTCCACACATTTTGTCCATACTATTTCTCAGAATTGGGCAGACCAATGTTGATGGAACTATACCATAATATGAACTCCCATGTTAAGTTGTGCAAGAGACATTGGAATGGTAAAAAATGACCGCTGTTGCCATGGAAACTGATCAAATGTGAAAAAAAATGCAAATTTTAAATCTTTCATTATAAGACCTACCTGGATGAAACATAGTGGTAATGTTCCTTGGTATGCCTAGATGTTGTGACAATATAAGAAAATTCCAAAATGGCCGCCATTGTCATGGAAACAGGGCGAAAGTTTAACATTGGCCCTATGGAAAAATACATTAAAGATGCATTTTCTTGAAGAATATAGCATCAATCCCAATGAAACTTTATTGATATGTAACATGGCATGTCCCAAAGTGGCACCTGTCTTTGGAATTTTAGAAATGGTTCCCGTTACCATGGAAATAGCAAAAATTTCAAAAATTTCAAAATGCTCCAAAATTAATGAAACGTTACAACAATGTTAATACACATCTGTAGATGCAATCTTTGACTTTGGAATTTTCAAAATGGCTGCCGCTCACCTGGCAATAGGGGAAGGGTGCCATCCGCTATTGCTTGCAATGGCAAATCTAGTTATTATTATTATTATTATTCCACCTAATTTTGTCCGGCAGTTTTCTCACAGCCAAAGGGACCAATCTGAATGATGGTGCACTATAACAAGGAACCCTAACTTTCCAGTTGCAGTGCAACTTTGGAACTAAAAAATGGCTGCCATCACCATGGAAACGGAAAAATGGTGAAAAAATATAATTTTGGAGTTGGGTGAATTGTTTGAGAATGCTTAACCTTAAAATCTTTAGATTTTAATACAATGTAGGTGCCCACTATATACTGCTTTGGGATGATTTTGGCAATCATTGGAACTGCTATGTTGCCATGGATACTACACCAAAAATTTCCAAAATATGGAAATGCTCCAAATTTTATAAAACTTCACAGTAACGATGAGCAACATTGGTAGAGGTGGAATTTGGCGTTGGAATTTCGAAAATGTCTGCCGTTACCATGGAAACAATGCAAAACAGGTCAAAATGGTCCAAAAACCTTAAAGTGGCATTTACTTTCTTAAAATGGTAGGTCAAATTTAACGAAACTTTGATGGTATGGTCCCTCCCATGTACCAATGTGGTATATGCCATTAAATTTTGGGAATGGTCTCTGTTGCCATAGGAACCGTCACAAATGTAAAAAATTTCAAAAATTTCAAAATACTTCAAAATTGATGAAACTTCATATGAATGTGAATTTTTTTAAAATGCTCTGTTTGTACTGAAAATTTTCAGAAATATGTATTGCTATGCATATATGTGCATTCACTGTTCAACAATTTTCAAATGGCTGCCGCTTAGTGGCAATTGGGGGAAGGGTGACATCCGCTATTGCTTGTTATTCTTATTCTTCCAATGATTTTTGTCCGGCAGATTTTTTGAAGACAATGGAACCAATCTTAGTGATAGTCAACTATAATGAGGAACAAAAAATTTCGGGTTGCAGTAGGTCATAGAACCATTACAAATGGCTGCCGTTACCATGGAAACGGAACAAATGTGAAAAATTCCACTTTTTGGTTTTGGTGAATTATTTGGAGATGCTTTAACTTAGAATCATTATATTTTGATACAATGTAGGTGCCCACTATATACTTGTTTTGGATGATTTTTGGTATTCATTGGAATTACTATGTTGCCATGGATACTACACCAAAAATTTCCAAAATATCAAAATGCTCCAAATTTAATGAAACTTCACAGTAACGATGAGCAACATTGGTAGATATGTAAGTTGGCGTTGGAATTTCGAAAATGTCTTGTGTTACCATGGAAACAAGGCAAAACAGGTCAAAATGGTCCAAAAAACACCTAAAAGTGGCATTTACTTTCTTAATATGGTAGGTCAAATCCATTGAAACTCTGATGGTATGTTCCCTCCCATGTACCAATGTAGTATCTGCCATTAGAAATTTGGAACGGTCTGTGTTACCATAGAAACCAGCCAAAATGTCAAAAATTTCAAAAAATTTTCAAAATGCTCCAAAATTTATGAAACTTAATATATTTGTTCACTGTCAAGTCTGCATGAGACTTTTGAAGTTGGAATTTCCAAAATGGCCACCGTTGCCATGGAAACTGCAGAAATGTCAAATATTTTCAAAATGCTCCAAACTTAATGAAACTTAATATTATTGATAACTGGCAGGTATAGATGAGACTTTTGACTTAGGAATTTTCAAAATGGCTGCCGTTACCATGGAAACAGCAGAAATGTGAAACTTTTGACAATGCTCTTATTGTACTGAAAATTTACAGAAAGATATATTGCAATTCATAGATCTGCATTCACTGTTAAGTTGTTTTGAAATGGCTACCGTTTAGTGACAATAGGGGGAAGGGTGACATCCGCTATTGCTTGCAATGGCAATTCTAGTTATTATTATTTTTCTTCCACCTAGTTTTGTCCGGCAGTTTTCTCAGAGCCAAAGGAACCAATCTGAATGACGGTGCACTATAACAAGGAACCCTGACTTTCCAGTTGCAGTGCAACTTTGGAACTAAAAAATGGCTGCCATCACCATGGAAACCGAAAAATAATGGAAAATTCCAGTTTTTGGTTTTGATGAATTATTTGGAAATGCTTTAACTTAGAATCATTATATTTTGATACAATGTAGGTGCCGGGCATATACTGGTTTTGTTTGATTTTGGCAATCATTGGAACTGCTATGTTGCCATGGATACTACACCAAAAATTTCAAAAATATGGAAATGCTCCAAATTTTATAAAACTTCACAGTAATGATGAGCAACATTGATAGATGTTGAATTTGGTGTTGCAATATCGAAAATGTCTGCCGTTACCATGGAAACAATGCAAAACAGGTCAAAATGGTCCAAAAACCTTTAAGTGGCATTTACTTTCTTAAAATGGTAGGTCAAATTGATTGAAACTTTGATGGTATGGTCCCTCCCATGTACCAATGTGGTATATGCCATTCAATTTTGGGAACGGTCTCTGTTGCCATAGGAACCATCCCAAATGTCAAAAATTTCAAAAAATTCAAAATGCTCCAAAATTGATGAAACTTAATATGATTGTACACTGATAAGTCTGAATAAGACTTTTGAAGTTGGAATTTCCAAAATGGCCACCGTTGCCATGGAAACTGCGGAAATGTCAAATATTTTCAAAATGCTCCAAACTTTATGAAACTTTATATTATTGTTCACTTGCATGTATAGATGAGACTTTTGACTTCGGAATTTTCAAAATGGCTGCCGTTGCCATGGAAACAGCAAAAATGTGAAATTTTCTAAAATGCTCTGAATGTACTGAAAATTTACAGAAAGCTGTACTGCAATGCACATATGTGCAATCACTGTTAAAAGTTTTTGAAATGGCTGCCGCTTAGTGGCAATGGGGGGAAGGGTGACATCCGCTATTGCTTGCAATGGCAATTCTAGTTATGGCACCCTCAACGGAGTTGGGGTGACATATTGTTATTCTACGTTTCTTTTTTTTCTTTTTATTATTATTATTATTTTTATTCTTCCACACATTTTGTCCATGCTATTTCTCGGAATTGGTCAAACCCATGTTGATGGAACTATACCATATTATGAACCGCCATGTGAAGTTGTGCAAGAGACATTGGAATGGTAAAAAATGGCTGCCGTTACCATGGAAACAGAACAAATGTGAAAAAATCCAGTTTTTTGTTTTGGTGAACTATTTGGATACTATTTAACTCAGAATCATTATATTTTAATACAATGTAGGTGCCCACTATATACAGGTGTTGGATGATTTTGGCACTCATTGGAACTACTATGTTGCCATGGAAACTACTCCAAAAATTTCAAAAATCTCAAAATGTTCCAAACTTAATGAAACTTCACAGTAACGATGAGCAACATTGGAAGATGTGGAATTTGGCGTTGGAATTTCCAAAATATCTGTTGTTACCATGGAAACAATGCAAAAAGGTCAAAAATTTGAATTTGCACAGAACATTCTAGAACATCAATGTATAATTTATTCTAGAGACATTAAATGGTATATGATTGTATATGATTATGGAGGGAAAAAAATGCAGCGGGGGTTTGACTTTGGAATATTCAAAATGGCCGCCGTTACCATGGAATCAGCAAAAATACAAAAAACTTCAAAATGCTTCAAATTTATTTAAACTTATAACAAATGTTGCTCAGCTAATGTAGACTTGACTTTTGAGTTTGGAATTTCCAAAATGGCCGCCGTTACCAATGCTACCGCTCACCTGGCAATAGGGGAAGGGTGCCATCCGCTATTGCTTGCAATGGCAAATCTAGTTATGGCACCCTCAACGGAGTTGGGGTGACATATTGTTATTGTTCCGTTCTTTTTTTTCTTATTTTTATTTTTATTCTTCCACACATTTTGTCCATGCTATTTCTCGGGATTGGTCAGATCCATGTTGATGGAACTATACCATAATATGAACCGCCATGTGAAGTTGTGCAAGAAACATTGGAATGGTAAAAAATGGCTGCCGTTACCATGGAAACGAAACAAATGTGAAAATTTTCTGTTTTTTGTTTTGGTGAACTGTTTGAATATGCTTACACTCAGAATCATCATATTTTAATACAATGTAGGTGCCCACTATATACAGGTGTTGGAAGATTTTGGCACTCATTGGACCTACTATGTTGCCATGGAAACTATACCAAAAATTTCAAAAATATCAAAATGCTCCAAACTTCATGAAACTTCACAGTAACGATGAGCAACATTGGAAGATGTGGAATTTGGCGTTGGAATTTCCAAAATATCTGTAGTTACCATGGAAACAATGCAAAAAGGTCAAAACTTTAAATTTCACAGAACATTCCAGAACATCAATGTTAAATTTATTCTAGAGACATTAAATGGTATATGATTATGGAGGGCAAAAATTGCAGCGAGGGTTTAACTTTGGAATATTCAAAATGGCCGCCGTTACCATGGGAACAGCAAAATTATGAAAAACTTTAAAATGCTTTAAATTTAATGAAACTTATAACAAATTTTGCCTAGCTATTAAATGTAGACTTAACTTTTGAGTTTCGAATTTTCAAAATGGCCGCAGTTGCCATGGAAACAGCAAAAATTTTCTAAATGGCTGCCGCTGGCCAGGCAATGGGGAAAGGGTGCCATCCGCTATTGCTTGCAATGGCAAATCTAGTTATTTTTATTATTCTTCCACACATTTTGTCCATCGTGTTTCTAAGAATTGAGTGATCCAATATTGTTGGAATTATAACATAATGAGGACCCCCATTTGAAGTTGTGCACCTTGCTATGGAATGGTAAATGATGGCCGCCGTTTCCATGGAAACAGCACAAATGCGAAAAAAATCAAAGTGGTCCAAACTGGAAGAAACTCCACAGGAATGTTAACTGGCATGTGCTGATTTCCAGTTTGACTTTGGAATTTTCAAAATGGCTGCCGTTACCATGGAAACAGCTAAAATATCAAAAATTCTAACTCTTTCGTTATAACATCCAATTGGATGAAACTTTATGAAAATGTTCTCCAGTATGCCAAGATGTCAAGACAATATATGGATAGTTGAAAATGGCCGCCGTTGTCATGGAAACTGGGGCCAAGTTTTGCATTGACCCTATGGAAAAATGCATAAAATCAGCATTTTCTCAGAGAGTAGTGCACCAAAGTCAATGAAACTGTATTGATATATAGCATGACATGTGGCAATGAGATGTACGCTTTTAGAATTTTGGAATTATCTACTGTAACCATGGTTGCAGCACAAATGTTCAAAATTTCCAAAAAAAATTAAGTGCTGCAAACTGGATGAAACTTTACAGGAATAGTGACTGACATGTGCGGAGTTGCATTTTGAAGTTGGAATTTCCAAAATGGCCGCCGTAACCATGGAAACAGCAAAATTGTCCAAAATTTCAAAAATCTTCAAACTTAATGAAATTTTGCAAAAATGATAACTTGCAAGGGTAGATGCCTTCTTTAACTTTGGAATTTCCAAAAATGGCTACCGCTCGCCTGGCAATGGGGGGACGAGGGTGCCATCCGTTATTGCTTGCAATTACAAATCTAGTTATGGCACCCTCAACGGAGTTGGGGTGACATATTGTTATTCTACGTTTCTTTTTTTTCTTATTATGTCACCCGATCGACAATGTCGGGTGACATATTGCTATTCCTCTGTTTCTTTTTCCGTATTATGGCACCCTCAACGGAGTTGGGGTGACATATTGT
Source organism: Mytilus galloprovincialis (assembly GCF_965363235.1). Taxonomy (NCBI): domain Eukaryota; kingdom Metazoa; phylum Mollusca; class Bivalvia; order Mytilida; family Mytilidae; genus Mytilus; species Mytilus galloprovincialis. The sequence goes on along the minus strand of NC_134845.1, from coordinate 70,406,497 downwards.
TATTGTTCGTTTCTTTTTGTCTTATTATTATTATTATATTTATTCTTCCACACTTTTTGTCCATACTATTTCTCCGAATTGGCTGGAACAATATTGATGGAACTATACCATAATGTTGACCACCACATTATATAGTGCAGTGGGATATGGCATCATCAAGATGGCTGCCGTTGCCATGGAAACGAAACAAATGTGAAAAATTTCTGTTTTTTGTTTTGGTGAACTGTTTGAATATGCTTACACTCAGAATCATCATATTTTAATACAATGTAGGTGCCCACTATATACAGGTGTTGGATGATTTTGGCACTCATTGGACCTACTATGTTGCCATGGAAACTACACCAAAAATTTCAAAAATATCAAAATGCTCCAAACTTCATGAAACTTCACAGTAACGATGAGCAACATTGGAAGATGCGGAATTTGGCGTTGGAATTTCCAAAATATCTGTAGTTACCATGGAAACAATGCAAAAAGGTCAAAACTTTGAATTTTCACAGAACATTCCAGAACATCAATGTTAAATTTATTCTAGATACATTAAATGGTATATATGATTATGGAGAGAAAAAATTGCAGCGGGGGAATGACTTTGGAATATTCAAAATGGCCGCCGTTACCATGGGAACAGCAAAATTATGAAAAACTTCAAAATGCTATAAAGTTAATGAAACTTATAACAAATTTTGCCTAGCTTATGTAGACTTAACTTTTGAGTTTCGAATTTTCAAAATGGCCGCCGTTGCCATGCAAACAGCAAAAATTTTCTAAATGGCTGCCGCTGGCCTGGCAATAGGGAAAGGGTGCCATCCGCTATTGCTTGCAATGGCAAATCTAGTTTTTATTATTTTTCTTCCACACATTTTTGTCCAGTCTGGAACTCTAATGTGAATGGACCCAAGAAGATGGAACTATACTATAATGTTAACCACCATATGAAGATTTGCTTTTTGGGGTTGGCACTTTCAAGATGGCTGCTGTTACCATGGAAACGGAACAAATGTGAAAAAATCCAGTTTTTTGTTTTGGTGAACTGTTTGGATATGCTTTAACTCAGAATCATTATATTTTAATACAATGTAGGTGCCCACTATATACAGGTGTTGGATGATTTTGGAACTCATTGGAACTACTATGTTGCCATGGAAACAACACCAAAATTTTCAAAAATATCAAAATGCTCCAAACCTAATGAAACTTCACAGTTACAATGAGCAACATTGGCAGATGAAGCTTTTGGAGTTGGAATTTCCAAAATGGCTTTTGTTACCATGGAAACAATGCAAAAAATTTCAAAAAAATGAAAATACTGCAAACTGGATGAAACTTTACAGAAATGGTCACTCGCATAAGCAGAGTTGACTTTTGAAGTTGGAATTTTCAAAATGGACGCCGTAACCATGGAAACAGCAAAAATTTCAAAAATATCAAAATGCTCCAAACTCAACGAAACTTTACAAAAATGATAATTTGCATATGTAGATGCATTCTTTGACTTTACAATTTTCTAAATGGCTGCCGCTAGCCTGGCAATGGGGGAAGGGTGCCATCCGCTATTGCTTGCAATGGCAAATCTAGTTATTATTATTTTTCTTCCACCTAATTTTGTCCGACCGCTTTCTCGGAACCAAAGGAACCAATCTAAATGATAGTTCACTATAACAAGGAACCCTGACTTTCGAGTTGCAGTGCAACTTTGGAACTAAAAAATGGCTGCCGTTACCATGGAAACGGAACAATTGTGAAAAAATTCAGTTTTTGGTTTTAATGAATTATTTGGATATGTTTAAACTCAGAATCATTATATTTTGATACAATGTAGGTGCCCACTATATACTGGTTTTGGAGGATTTTGGCAATCATTGGAACTACTATGTTGCCATGGAAACCACACCAAAAATTTCAAAAATATCAGAATGCTCCAAATTTAATGAAACTTTACAGTAACGATGAGCAACATTGGTAGATGTGGAATTTGGCGTTAGAATTTCAAAAATGTCTGCCGTTACCATGGAAACAATGCAAAACAGGTCAAAATGGTTCAAAAACCTTAAAGTGGCATTTACTTTCTTAAAATGGTAGGTCAAATTGATCGAAACTTTGATGGTATGGTCCCTCCTATGTACCAATGTGGTATATGCCATTAACTTTTGGGAATGGTCTCTGTTGCCATAGGAACAAATCAAAATGTCAAAAATTTCAAAAGTTTCAAAATGCTCCAAAATTGATGAAACTTAACAGGATTGTTGACTGTCAAATCTGCATGAGACTTTTGAAGTTGGAATTTCAAAAATGGCTACCGTTGCCATGGAAACTGGAAAAATGTCAAATATTTTCGAAATGCTCCAAACTTAGTGAAACTTAATTTTATTGTAAACTGGCATGTATAGATGAGACTTTTGACTTTGAAAATTTCAAAATGGCTGCCGTTGCCATGGAAACAGCAAAAATGTCATGTTTTTAAAAATGATCTACATGTACTGAAAATTTACAGAAAAATGTATAGCCATGCAAATATGTGCATTCACTATTAAAAGTTTTTGAAATGGCTGCCGCTTAGTGGCAATGGGGGGAAGGGTGACATCCGCTATTGCTTGCAATAGCAATTCTAGTTATGGCACCCTCAACGGAGTTGGGGTGACATATTGTTATTCTACGTTTCTTTTTTTATGGCACCCTCAACGGAGTTGGGGTGACGTATTGTTATTCTACGTTTCTTTTTTTTCTTCTTATTATTATTATTTTTCTTGCAACAAATTTTGTCCAGGTGATTTCTCGAAATCCAATGGACCAATGTTGATGGAACTCTACTATAGTAAGGACCCCCAGGTGCAGAGTTGCAGGAAGCATGGAATGGTTCAAGATGGCTACCGTTACCATGGAAACAGAACAAATGTGAAAAAATCCAGTTTTTTGTTTTGGTGAACTGTTTGGATATGCTTTATCTCAGAATCATTATATTTTAATACAATGTAGGTGCCCACTATATACAGGTGTTGGATGATTTTGGTGATCATTGGAACTACTATGTTGCCATGGAAACTACACCAAAAATTTCGAAATTCTCAAAATGCTCCAAACTTCAGGAAACTTCACAGTAACGATGAGCAACATTGGAAGATGTGGAATTGATGAAACTATGGTATAATGTTGACCACCATGCGAAGTTGTCCCTCTGACTTTGGAATGGTCAAGATGGCCACCGTTACCATGGAAACAGCAAAAATGCGAAAAAAATCAAAGTGTTTTAAAGTAGAAGAAACTTCACAGGAATGGTAACTGGCATGTGCTGATTTACAGTTTGACTTCGGAATTTTCAAAATGGCCGCCGTTACCATGGAAACTGCAAAAATGTCAAAAATTTCAAAATGCTCCAAAATTAATGAAACTTTTAAAAATGTTAATTTGCAAGTGTAGATGCACTCTTTGACTGAGGAATTTTCAAAATGGCTGCCGTTACCCTGGCAATGGGGGAAGGGTGCCATCCGTTATTGCTAGCAATTACAAATCTAGTTATGGCACCCTCAACGGAGTTGGGGTGACGTATTGTTATTGTACGTTTCTTTTTTTTTTTATTTTTATTATTTTTCTTCCACCTAATTTTGTCCAGGAGATTTCTGGAAATCCCATGGACCAAAGTTGATGGAACTCTATTATATAAAGGACCCTTAGGTGAAGAGTTGCAGGCACCATGGAATGGCTCAAGATGGCTGCCGTTACCATGGAAACGGAACAAATGTGAAAAAATCCTGTTTTTTGTTTTGGGGAACTGTTTTGATATGCTTAAACTCAGAAACATTATATTTTGATACAATGTAGGTGCCGGCCATATACAGGTTTTGGATGATTTTGGCACTCATTGGAACTACTATGTTGCCATGGAAACTACACCAAAAATTTCAAAAATATCAAAATGCTCCAAACTTCATGAAACTTCACAGTAACGATGAGCAACATTGGAAGAATGAAATTTTACAACAACGTTAATAAACATGTGTAAACGCGCTCTTTGACTTTGAATTTTTCAAAATGGCTGCCACTCGCCTGGCAATGTGGGAAGGGTGCCATCCGCTATTGCTTGCAATGGCAAATCTAGTTATTATTATTATTTTTTTTCTTGCAACAAATTTTGTCCAGGTGATTTCTCGAAATCCAATGGACCAATGTTGATGGAACTCTACTATAGTAAGGACCCCCAGTTGCAGAGTTGCAGGAAGCATGGAATGGTTCAAGATGGCTACCGTTTCCATGGAAACAGAACAAATGTGAAAAAATCCAGTTTTTTGTTTTGGTGAACTGTTTGGATATGCTTTATCTCAGAATCATTATATGTTGATACAATGTAGGTGCCCACTATATACAGGTGTTGGATGATTTTGGTGATCATTGGAACTACTATGTTGCCATGGAAACTACACCAAAAATTTCAAATTTCTCAAAATGCTCCAAACTTCAGGAAACTTCACAGTAACGATGAGCAACATTGGAAGATGTGGAATTTGGCGTTGGAATTTCCAAAATATCTGTTGTTACCTTGGAAACAATGCAAAAAGGTCAAAACTTTGAATTTTCACAGAACATTCTAGAACATCAATGTTAAATTTATTCTAGAGACATTAAACGGTATATGATTATGGAGGGAAAAAATAGCAGCAGGGGTATGTCTTTGGAATATTCAAAATGGCCGCCGTTACCATGGAAACAGCAAAAATATCCAATATTTCAAAATGCTTCAAACTTAATGAAACTTTGCAAAAATGTTACTAGACATCTGTAGATGCACTATTTGACTTTGGAATTTTCAAATTGGCTGCTGCTCACCTGGCAATGGGGGAAGGGTGCCATCTGTTATTGCTAGCAATTACAAATCTAGTTATGGCACCCTCAACGGAGTTGGGGTGACGTATTGTTATTCTACGTTTCTTTTTATGGCACCCTCAACGGAGTTGGGGTGACATACTGTTATTCTACGTTTCTTTTTTTTTTCTTATTATTATGGCACCCTCAACGGAGTTGGGGTGACATATTGTTATTCTACGTTTCTTTTTTTTCTTTTTATTATTATTTTTATTCTTCCACACATTTTGTCCACGCTATTTCTCTTAATTGGTCATACCCATGTTGATGGAACTATACCATCATATGAACCGCCATGTGGAGTTGTGCAAGAGACATTAGAATGGTAAAAAATGGCCGCCGTTACCATGGAAACAGAACAAATGTGAAAAAATCCAGTTTTTAGTTTCGGTGAACTGTTTGGTTATGCTTTAAGTCAGAATCATTATATTTTGATACAATGTAGGTGCCCACTATATACAGGTATTGGATGATTTTGACACTCATTGGAACTACTATGTTGCCATGGAAACAACACCAAAAATTTCAAAAAAATCAAAATGCTCAAAACTTAATGAAACTTCACAGTAACGATGAGCAACATTGGAAAATGTGGAATTTGGCGTTGGAATTTTCAAAATATCTGTTGTTACCATGGAAACAATGCAAAAAGGTCAAAACTTTGAATTTTCACAGAACATTCCAGAACATCAATGTTAAATTTTTTCTAATGACATTAAATGGTATATGATTATGGAGGGAATAAATTGCAGCGGGGGTTTGACTTTGGAATATTCAAAATGGCCGCCGTTACCATGGAAACAGCAAAATGTGAAAAACTTCAAAATGCTTTAAATTTAATGAAATTTATAACAAATGTTGCCTACCTTATGTAGACTTGTCTTTCGAGTTTAGAATTTTCAAAATGGCCGCCGTTGCCATGGAAACAGCAAAAATTTTCTATATGGCTGCCGCTTGCCTGGCAATGGGGGAAGGGTGCCATCCGCTATTGCTTGCAATGGCAAATCTAGTTTTTATTAATCTTCTTCCACACATTTTGTCCACGCTAGTTCTCGGAATCAAATGGGCCAATGTTGATGGAACTCTACTATAATGAGGACCCCCATATGAAGTTGTGCATCTTCCTATGGAATGGTCCAAGATGGCCACCGTTTCCATGGAAACAGAACAAATGTGAAAAATTCCAGTTTTTTGTTTTGGTGAACTGTTTGGATATGCTTTAACTCAGAATCATTATATTTTGATACAATGTAGGTGCCCACTATATACATGTGTTGGATGATTTTGGCACTCATTGGAACTACTATGTTGCCATGGAAACAACACCAAAAATTTCAAAATTCTCAAAATGCTCCAAACCTCAGGAAACTTCACAGTAACGATGAGCAACACGGAAAGATGTGGCATTTGCAGTTGGAATTTCCAAAATATCTGTTGTTACCATGGAAACAATGCTAAAAGGTAAAAAAAATTCAAAAAAAATAAAAATGCTGCAAACTGGATTAAACTTTACAGGAATGGTCAATGGCATAAGAAGAGTTGACTTTTGAAGTTGGAATTTTCAAAATGGCCACCGTAACCATGGAAACAGCAAAAATGTCCAAAATTTCAAAATGCTCCAAACTTCATGAAACTTTACAAAAATGATATTATAAAGTATAGATGCACTCTTTGACTTTGGAATCTTCTAGTTTGCTGCCGCTCGCCTGGCAATAGGGGAAGGGTGCCATCCGCTATTGCTTGCAATGGCAAATCTAGTTATGGCACCCTCAACGGAGTTGGGGTGACGTATTGTTATTCTACGTTTCTTTTTTTTCTTATTATTATTATTATTTTTCTTGCAACAAATTTTGTCCAGGTGATTTCTCGAAATCCAATGGACCAATGTTGATGGAACTCTACTATAGTAAGGAACCCCAGGTGCAGAGTTGCAGGAAGCATGGAATGGTTCAAGATGGCTACCGTTTCCATGGAAACAGAACAAATGTGAAAAAATCCAGTTTTTTGTTTTGGTGAACTGTTTGGATATGCTTAATCTCAGAATCATTATATTTTAATACAATGTAGGTGCCCACTATATACAAGGGTTGGATGATTTTGGTGATCATTGGAACTACTATGTTGCCATGGAAACTACACCAAAAATTTCGAAATTCTCAAAATGCTCCAAACTTCAGGAAACTTCACAGTAACGATGAGCAACATTGGAAGATGTGGCATTTGGCGTTGGAATTTCAAAAATATCTGTTGTTACCTTGGAAACAATGCAAAAAGGTCAAAACTTTGAATTTTCACAGAACATTCCAGAACATCAATGTTAAATTTATTCTAGAGACATTAAATGGTATAAAATTATGGAGGGCAAAAAATGCAGCAGGGGTTTGACTTTGGAATATTCAAAATGGCCGCCGTTACCATGGAAACAGCAGAAATATGAAAAACTCAAAATGCTTCAAATTTAAGGAAACTTATAACAAATGTAGCCTAGCTTATGTAGACTTGACTTTTGAGTTTGGATTTTTCTAAATGGCCGCCGCTCACCTGGCAATAGGGGAAGGGTGCCATCCGTTATTGCTAGCAATTACAAATCTAGTTTTTCTTATTATTATGTCACCCTGACGGAGGTCGGGTGACATATTGTTATTGTTCGATTCTTTTTTTTATTATTCTTATTCCACACTTTTTTGTCCAGCTTAGTTCTCTGAATATAATGGACCAATTTTGATGGAACTATACCATAATGTTCACCACCATGTGTAGTTGTGCACCTTACTTTGGAATTAAAAAAATGGCTGCCATTGCCATGGAAACAGCAAAAATGTGAAAATGTAATGGAACATTCCAGAACATTAGGGTTAAATTAATTCTACAGCCATTAAATGTTATATGATGGTATAATATTATGGGAGGCACAATATGAAGCAGCAGTATGACTTTGGAATTTTCAAATGTTGCCATGGAAACTGTTCAAAAGTAGCAAAATTTTGAAAATTCTTCAAAAATGTATGAAACGTTACAAAAATGTTAACTTGTAAATCCAGATGCGGCATTCAACTTTGGAATTTCCAAAATGGCTGCCGTTACCATGGTTGCGGTTTAGTGGCAATTGGCGGACCAGGGTGACATCCGCTATTGCTTGCAATGGCAATTCTAGTTATGTCACCCGATCGACAATGTCGGGTGACATATTGCTTTTCTTATGTTTCTTTGTTATTATTATTATTCTTCCACCTTTTTTTGTCCGTCAGGTTTTTTGGAGTAAAATGGAACCAATGTTGATGGAACTCTACTATAATGAGGACCCCCATCTGAAGTTGTGCACCTTGCTATGGAATGGTTAAAAATGGCCACCGTTTCCATGGAAACAGCACAAATGTGAAAATACCACTTTTTGGTTTTGGTGAATTATTTGGAGATGCTTTAACTTAGAATCATGATATTTTGGTACAATGTAGGTGCCCACTATATACTGGTTTTGGATGATTTTTGGCATTCATTGGAACTACTATGTTGCCATGGATACCACACCAAAAATTTCAAAATTATCAAAATGCTCCAAATTTAATGAAACTTCACAGTAACGATGAGCAACATTGGAAGATGTGCAATTTGGCGTTGGAATTTCCAAAATGTCTTGTGTTACCATGGAAACAAGGCAAAAATGGTCAAAACGCTTAAAAAACCTTAAAAAGTGGCATTTACTTCTTTAAATGGTAGGTCAAATCCATTGAAACTCTGATGGTATGTTCCCTCCCATGTACCTATGTGGTATCTGCCATTAAAATTTTGGAAAGGTCTCTGTTACCATAGTAACCAACCAAAATGACAAAAATTTCCAAAATTTCAAAATGCTCCAAAATTAATGAAACCTAATATGATTGTTGACTGTCAGGTCTGCATGAGATTTTTGAAGTTGGAATTCCCAAAATGGCTACCGTTGCCATGGAAACTGCAGAAATGTCAAAAATTTTCAAAATGCTCCAAACTTAATGAAACTTAATATTATTGTTAACTAACATGTACAGATGAGACTTTCGACTTTGGAATTTTCAAAATGGCTGCCGTTGCCATGGAAACAGTAGAAATATGAAACTTCTAACAATGCTCTAAATGTACTGAAAATTTACAGAAAGATATATTGCAATTCATAGATCTGCTTAATTTACTGTTAAATTGTTTTGAGATGGCTGCCGCTTAGGGGCAATAAGGGAAGGGTGACATCTGCTATTGCTTGCAATGGCAATTCTAGTTTTTATTAATCTTCTTCCACACTTTTTGTCCACGCTAGTTCTCAGAATCTAATGGGTCAATGATGATGGAACTCTACTATAATAAGGGCCCCCATGTGAAGTTGTGCATCTTGCTATGGAATGGTCCAAGATGGCCCCCGTTTCCATGGAAACGGTAAAAATGTAAAAAAAAAATCAAAATTCCAACTCTTTCATTGTAAGACCCAACTAGATGAAACTTTATGGAAATTTTCCTTGGTATGCCCTGATATACAGACAATATTTAGAAATTCCAAAATGGCCGCCATTGTCATAGAAACAAGGCGAAAGTTTAACATTGGCCCAATGGGAAAATACATTAAAGCTGTATTTTCTAAAGGAATATAAGATCAAATCTATTAAAACATTATTGATATATTACGTGACATGTCCCAAAGTGGCACCTGTATTTGGAATTTTGGAAATAGTAACTGTTACCATGGAAACAGCAGAAATTAAAAAAATTTCAAAATGCTCCAAACGAGATGAAATTTTACAACAATGTTGATAAACATGTCTGAAAGTGTTCTTTGACTTTGAAATTTTCAAAAGGGCTGCCGCTCGCCTGGCAATAGGGGGACGAGGGTGCCAGCCGTTATTGCTAGCAATTACAAATCTAGTTCTTATTATTATTATTCCACACATTTTGTCCATACTATTTCTTGGAATCGTATGGACCAATTGTAATGGAACTATACCAGAATGTTAATGACCATTGTCAGAAGTGCAGTCGAGGTTGGCACTTCCAGGATGTCTACTGTTACCATGGAAACAGAAAAAGAGTGAAAAAATGAAGTTTTAGTTTTTGGTGAATAATTTAACTATAACAAAACATTTAATCATCATATTTTTATACAATGTAGCTGTCCTCTATATACATGCTGTGGATGATTTTGAGATTCATTGGAACTACAATGTTGCCATAGGAACTGATCAAAAATATCAAAAATTTGAAAATTCTTAAAAAATATATTAAACTTTTACAGAAATGTTGTCTGGCAAATCTAGATGTGGCATTTAACTTTGGAATTTCCAAAATGGCTGTCGTTACCATGGAAACAAGGCAAAAACATCAAAATGTGAAAATGTGATGGAACATTCTAGAACATTAGTGTTGTACAGCCATTAAATGTTATATGATTATAAAATATTATGGGGAGTACAATATGAAGCAGAAGTAAAACTTTGGAATTTTCAAAATGGCCGCCGTTGTCATAGAAACAGTAAAAACATCAAAATTTTAAAAATGTTTTAAACTTTCTAAAAATTTGCAAGCTGATGTTTTGTAAAGTAAATTAAGTGAATTTAATGTTAATATTTCGAAATGGCTGTCACTTAGTGGCAATTGGTGGACCAGGGTGACATCCGCTATTGCTTGCAATGGCAAATCTAGTTATGGCACCCTCAACGGAGTTGGGGTGGCATATTGTTATTCTACGTTTCTTTTTTTTCTTATTATGTCACCCGATCGACAAAGTCGGGTGACATATTGCTTTTCCTCTGTTTCTTTTTCCCTATTATTATTATTATTATTATTATTTTTCTTCCACCTAATTTTGTCCGGCAGTTTTTTTGGAGCCCAAGGAACCAATCTGAATGATGGTGCACTATAACAAGGAACCCTGACTTTCCAGTTGCAGTGCAACTTTGGAACTAAAAAATGGCTACCATCACCATGGAAACGGGAAAATGGTGAAAAAATATTATTTTAGAGTTCGGCCAATTATTTGAGAATGGTTATGCTTAAAATCTTTAGATTTTGATACAATGTAGGTGCCCACTATACACTGGTTTTGGGATGATTTTGGCAATAATTGGAACTGCTATGTTGCCATGGATACTACACCAAAAATTTCCAAAATATGGAAATGCTCCAAATTCAATGAAACTTCACAGTAACGATGAGCAACTTTGGTACATGTGGAATTTGGCATTGGAATTTTTAAAAAGTCTGCCGTTACCATGGAAACAATGCAAAACAGGTCAAAATGGTCCAAAAACCTTAAAGTGGCATTAACTTTCTTAATATGGTAGGTCAAATGGATCGAAACTTTGATGGTATGGTCCCTCCCATGTACCAATGTGGTATATGCCATTAAATTTTGGGAATGGTCTCTGTTGCCATAGAAACCATCACAAATGTCAAAAATTTCAAAAATTTCAAAATGCTCCAAATTTGATGAAACTTAATATGATTGTAGACTGGCAAGTCTGGATGAGACTTTTGAAGTTGGAATTTCCATAATGGCCACTGTTGCCATGGAAACTGGAAAAATGTAAAATATTTTCGAAATGCTCCAAACTTGATAAAACTTCACAGAAATGTTAACTGGGATGTGCAGAGTTAAGTTTTGTCCTTGGAATTTTCAAAATGGCCGCCGTTGCCATGGAAACAGCAAAAATGTGAAAAATTTCAAAATGCTCCAAATTTTCAGAAAATTTACAGAAAGATGTATAGCCATGTATATTTGTGCATTCACTGTTAAACATATTTTTAAATGGCTGCCGCTTAGTGGCAATAGGGAGAAGGGTGACATCCGCTATTGCTTGCAATGGCAAATCTAGTTATGTCACCCGATCGACAATGTCGGGTGACATATTGCTTTTCTTATGTTTCTTTGTTATTATTATTATTCTTCCACCTTTTTTTGTCCGACAGGTTTTTTGGAGTAAAATGGAACCAATCTTAATGATAATTCACTATAAGGAGGAACACAAAATTTCGGGTTGCAGTAGGGTCTAAGACCATAAAAAATGGCTGCCGTTTCCATGGAAACGGAACAATTGTGAAAAATTCCAGTTTTTGGTTTTGTGAATAATTTAGAGATGCTTAAACTCAGAATCATCATATTTTATAACAATGTAGGTGCCAGCCATATATTGGTTTTGGATGATATTGGCAATCATTGGAACCACTATGTTGCCATGGAAACTACCCCAAAAATTTCAAAAATTTCAAAATGCTCCAAATTTTTTGAAACTTCATAGTAACGATGAGCAACTTTGGTAGATGCGTAATTTGGCGTTGGAATTTCCAAAATGTCTGCCGTTACCATGGAAACAATGCATATGTGTCAAAATGCTCTAAAAACCTCAGGGTTGGGTAAATTATTTTGGTATGCTAGAACTTGAAATCATCAAATTTTTACACAATATTGTTGTCCACTATATACAGCTTTTGAATGATTTTGACAATCATTGGAACACTTCTGTTACCATGGATACAGGACCAAATATTTCCAAAATTTCAAAATGCTCCTAAATTGATCAAACTTAATATGATTGTTGACTGGCAAGTCTGGATGAGACTTTTGACTTTGGAAATTCCAAAATGGCCACCGTTGCCATGGAAACTGCAAAAAAGTCAAAAATTCTCAAAATGCTTTGAACTTAATGAAACTTGATATTATTGTTAACTGACAAGGCTTTTGACTTCAAAATTTTCAAAATGGCTGCCGTTGCCATGGAAACGGCAGAAATGTGAAATTTTTAAAATGCTGTGAATGTACTGAAAATTTACAGAAAGATGTATTGCCATGCATATATGTGCATTCACTGTTAAACGGATTCTGAAATGGCTGCAACTTAGTGGCAATTGGGGGAAGGGTGACATCCGCTATTGCTTGCAATGGCAATTCTAGTTATTATTATTTTTCTTCTTGAAACAAATTTTGTCCAGGTGAATTCTCGAAATCCAATGGACCAATGTTGATGGAACTCTACTATAGTAAGGACCCCGAGGTGCAGAGTTGCAGGAAGCATGGAATGGTTCAAGATGGCTACCGTTTCCATGGAAACAGAACAAATGTGAAAAAATCCAGTTTTTTGTTTTGGTGAAGTGTTTGGATATGCTTTATCTCAGAATCATTATATTTTAATACAATGTAGGTGCCCACTATATACAGGTGTTGGATGATTTTGGTGATCATTGGAACTACTATGTTGCCATGGAAACTACACCAAAAATTTCGAAATTCTCAAAATGCTCCAAACTTCAGGAAACTTCACAGTAACGATGAGCAACATTGGAAGATGTGGAATTTGGCGTTGGAATTTCCAAAATATCTGTTGTTACCTTGGAAACAATGCAAAAAGGTCAAAACTTTGAATTTTCACAGAACATTCCAGAACATCAATGTTAAATTTATTCTAGAGACATTAAATGGTATATGTTTATGGAGGGCAAAAAATTGCAGCGGGGGTTTGACTTCGGAATATTCAAAATGGCCGCCGTTACCATGGAAACAGCAAAAATATGAAAAACTTCAAAATGCTTCAAATTTAAGAAAATTATAACAAATGTTGCTTAGCTTATGTAGACTTGACTTTTGAGTTTGGAATTTTCAAAATGGCCGCGTTACCATGGAAACAGCAAAATTATCCAAAATTTCAAAATGCTTCAAACTTAATGAAACTTTGCAAAAATGTTACTAGACATCTGTAGATGCACTATTTGACTTTGGAATTTTCAAAATGGCTGCCGCTCACCTGGCAATGGGGGAAGGGTGCCATCCGTTATTGCTAGCAATTACAAATCTAGTTATTTTTATTATTATGGCACCCTCAACGGAGTTGGGGTGACGTATTGTTATGGCACCCTCAACGGATGTTGGGGTGACATATTGTTATTCTACGTTTCTTTTTTTTCTTATTATGGCACCCTCAACGGAGTTGGGGTGACATATTGTTATTCTACGTTTCTTTTTTTCTTATTATTTTTATTCTTCCACACTTTTTGTCCACGCTATTTCTCGGAATTGACTGGACCAATGTTGATGGAATTATACCATAATGTGGAACACCATGTGAAGTTGTGCAGCAGACTTTGGAATGTACATGATGGCCGCCGTTACCATGGAAACAGAACAAATGTAAAAAAATATTTTTTTGGTTTTTGGTGAATAATTTGAATATTCCTGAACCGAAAATCATCAAATTTTTATATATTGTTGGTGTCCACCATATACAGGTTTGAGATGATTTTGGGAATCTTTGGAACTACTATATTGCCATGGAAACTAAATATGTTTAGCATTAAACCCTATGGGGAAAATCTTAAAGTAGTATTTAAACTCTTAATATGGTATATCCAACTATTAAAACTTTAATGGTATGTTCCTTATTATGTGCCAATGTGGTAGGTGTCTTTGGAATTTCGGAAATGGTCACCGTTACCATGGAAACAGCAGAAATGTCCAAAAATTTCAAATTATTCCAAACTTTCTGAAAATTGACAGACATGTTAAGCGGCACATCAAGAGTTGCTATTCGACTTTGGAATTTCCAAAATGGCCGCCGTTTCCATGGAAACAACACAAAATTTAAAAATTTGTAAAATTTCAAATACTCCAAAATTGATGAAAATTTTACAACAATGTTGATAGACATCTGTAGATGCGCTCTTGAACTTTGAAAATTTCAAAATGGATGCCGCTCGCCTGGCAATGGGGGACGAGGGTGCCATCCGTTATTGCTAGCAATTACAAATCTAGTTATGGCACCCTCAACGGAGTTGGGGTGACGTATTGTTATTCTACGTTTCTTTTTTTTCTTATTATTTTTCTTCCACCGAATTTGTCCAGCTTATTTCTCGGAATCCAATGGACCAATGTTGGTTAAACTCTACTATAATAAGGACCACCATGATAAGTTGTGCAGTGGACTTTTGCATGTGCATGATGGCTACCGTTACCATGGAAACAGAACAAATGTGAAAAAATCCTGTTTTTTGTTTTGGTGAACTGTTTGGATATGCTAGAACTCAGAAACATTCTATTTTAATACCATGTAGGTGCCCACTATATACAGGTGTTGGATGGTTTTGGCACTCACTGGAACTACTATGTTGCTATGGAAACAACTCCAAAAATTTCAAAAATCTCAAAATGTTCCAAACTTAATGAAACTTCACAGTAACGATGAGCAACATTGGAAGATGTGGAATTTGGCGTTGGAATTTCCAAAATCACTGTTGTTACCATGGAAACAATGCAAAAAGGTCAAAACTTTGAATTTTCACAGAACATTCTAGAACATCAATGTTTAATTTATTCTAGAGACATTAAATGGTATATGATTATGGAGGGCAAAAAATGCAGCAGGGGTTTGACTTTGGAATATTCAAAATGGCCGCCGTTACCATGGAAACAGCAAAAATATGAAAAACTTCAAAATGCTTCAAATTTAAGGAAACTTATAACAAATGTTGCCTAGCTAATGTAGACTTGACTTTTGAGTTTGGAATTTTCTAAATGGCCGCCGCTCACCTGGCAATAGGGGAAGGGTGCCATCCGTTATTGCTAGCAATTACAAATCTAGTTATTTTTATTTTTCTTCCACACATTTTGTCCGCGCGAGTTCTCGGAATTGAACGGACCAATGTTTATGGAACTCAACTATAATGAGGAAGCCCATTTGAAGTTGTGCACCTTGCTATGGAATGGTAAAAGATGGCCGCCGTTTCCATGGAAACATCACAAATGCGAAAAAAATCAAAGTGTTCCAAACTTGAAGAAACTCCACAGGAATGTTAACTGGCATCTCCTGATTTCCAGTTTGACTTTGGAATTTTCAAAATGGCTGCCGTTACCATGGAAACAGCTAAAATATCAAAAATTCTAACTCTTTCGTTATAAGATCCAGCTGGATGAAACTTTATGAAAATGTTCTCCAGTATGCCAAGATGTCAAGACAATATTTGGATAGTTCAAAATGGCCGCCGTTGTCATGGAAACTGGGGCCCAGTTTTGCATTGACCCTATGGAAAAATGCATAAAATCAGCATTTTCTCAGAGAGTAGTTCACCAAAGTAAATGAAACTGTATTGATATATAACATGACATGTGGCAATGAGACGTACGCTTTTAGAATTTTGGAATTATCTACTGTAACCATGGTTGCAGCACAAATGTTCAAAATTTCCAAAAAAAATTAAGTGCTGCAAACTGGATGAAACTTTACAGGAATAGTGACTGACATGTGCGGAGTTCCATTTTGAAGTTGGAATTTCCAAAATGGCCGCCGTAACCATGGAAACAGCAAAAATATCAAAATTTTCAAAATGCTTCAAACTGAATGAAATTTTGCACAAATGATAACTTGCAGGTGTAGATGCACTCTTTGACTTTGGAATTTTCAAAATGGCTGCCGCTCGCCTGGCAATAGGGGGACGAGGGTGCCATCCGTTATTGCTAGCAATTACAAATCTAGTTATTCTACGTTTCTTTTTTTTCTTATTATTTTTATTAATCTTCTTCCACACTTTTTGTCCACGCTAGTTCTCAGAATCAAATGGGTTAATGTTGATGGAACTCTACTATAATGAGGACCCCCATGTGAAGTTGTGCATCTTGCTATGGAATGGTCCAATATGGCCCCTGTTTCCATGGAAACGGTAAAAATGTAAAAAAAAAATCAAAATTCCAAATCTTTCATTGTAAGACCTAACTGGATGAAACTTTATGGAAATGTTCCTTGGTATGCCCTGATATACTGACAATATTTAGAAATTCCAAAATGGCCGCCATTGTCATGGAAACAAAGTGAAAGTTTAACATTGGCCCTATGGGGAAATACATTTAAGCTGTATTTTCCACAGGAATATAAGATCAAATCTACTAAAACTTTATTGATATGTTACATGGCATGTCCCAAAGTGGCACCTGCCTTTGGAATTTTGGAAATGGTAACTGTTACCATGGAAACAGCAAAAATTTCAAAAATTTCAAAATGCTCCAAACGTGATGAAATTTTACAATAATCTCAATTAACATGTGTAAAAGCGCTCTTTGACTTTGCAATTTTCAAAATGGCTGCCACTCACCTGGCAATAGGGGGACGAGGGTGCCATTCGTTATTGCTAGCAATTACAAATCTAGTTCTTCTTCCTCTTCCTCTTCCTCTTCCGCCGCTTTAAAAAATGAACTTGTCCGCAGCGTTTCTCCAAAACCGCTTGTCAGATTGACTTAGGATTTCATAAAATGGTAAACTAATATGTCAAGGTGAGCCATCAATCTTTCGTTTGTGCATTGGGGTCTATTAAGGGGTGTTTTGGGGGGTAGAAAGCAGGGAGGGTTTTACTATAGAACCCTATGGGATTTTATTTTCAAAATTTTTTAAATGAATATAACTTGAAAACTATAAGTGATAGATACATGCAGTCTTCAGAAATGATTATAGGACAATAAAATAAATCACATGAAATATAGGGGGATGCCCTGGGGGGTCATCCCCACCCCCTTCAATTTGAGAATGTGCTATTATCTTGTAAACGGTCCAGATCCCCACCCCTAAACCATATATATTCTTGTAGGGGACAATAAAACAAATCAAATGAAATAAAAGGGAAGTCCCTAGGGGGTCACCCCACCCCCTCTTGTTGGAAAACTTGTAAACGGTCCAGATCCCCACCCCTAAACCATATATATTCTTGTAGGGGACAATAAAACAAATCAAATGAAATAAAAGGGAAGTCCCTAGGGGGTCACCCCAACCCCTCTTGTTTGAAAACTTGTAAACGGTCCAGATCCCCACCCCAAAACCATATATATTCTTGTAGGGGACAATAAAACAAATCAAATGAAGTTCCTGGGGGTCACCCCCACCCCGTTCAATTTGAGAATGTCCTATTATCTTGTAAACAGTCCAGATCCCCACCCCTAAACCATATATATTCTTGTAGGGGACAATAAAACAAATCAAATGAAATAAATGGGAAGTCCCTAGGGGGTCACCCCACCCCCTCTTGTTTGAAAACTTGTAAACGGTCCAGATCCCCACCCCTAAACCATATATATTCTTGTAGGGGACAATAAAACAAATCAAATGAAATAAAGGGAAGTCCCTAGGGGGTCACCCCAACCCCTCTTGTTTGAAAACGGTCCAGATCCCCACCCCTAAACCATATATATTCTGGTATGGGACAATAAAACGAATCACATCAAATTAGATGGAAGTTCCTGGGGGTCACCCCCACCCCGTTCAATTTGAGTATGTACTATTATCTTGTAAACGGTCCAGATCCCCACCCCTAAACCATATATTTTCTTGTAGGGGACAATAAAACAAATCAAATGAAATGTAGGTAAAGTCCCTGGGGGTCACCACCACCCCCTCCTGTTTGAAAACTTGTAAATGGTGGAGATCCCTACTCGTAAGCCATATATATTCTTGTATGGGACAAAAAATCAAATCAAATGAACATGGGACCATATGAATGGGGAGTTATCGGAGCTTTGTTTGGGAGACTTCGTAACAGCATCCTGTTACAATTACTTCTTGTTTCATATGGCTTTAAAATCAAAAGCCAAAAAAGGATAATAAACACCTTTGCCAAAAGGGAAAGCATGAATTCCAAAACTATCCAGAAAATACTATGCTGAAAAATAATATTGAGCAACATGATCCCACCTTATGCTTTGTATGAACTTGAAATGGCAGTAGCTCTACTAGCATTGTGACTGATAAAACAACATAGCAAATAAGAAGGAATTTTATCCCTTAAGGGAGCAGATTTGTAAAGTCATAAGTTTTTGCCTAAATGAACAGCAAAATAAAACTGTAACGGACTAGTTATGTTTACTAGGAAAGCACAACAAATGGTATGAAATGATACATTTTGAATTTGTTTTTAAAGAACTTCAAACCAAGGATTTTAATAGCAAAAGTGGTTCATCCATCATCACAATTTTTTTGATGTTCATACCATCTTATATTTCACCAAATATAACATGCGAGGATAACATATCATCTGCTGCAAATACCTATGCGTATAGATAGAACATGGAATTGAAATATCATCTGCAATGTACTCATATGCGAATAGATTGAACACGACTTTGACATATATCATATGCTGTGAACACATATGCGTATAGATAGAACATGGAATTGATATATTATCTGCAATGAACTCATTTGTGAATAGATATAACATGACTTTGACATATCATCTGCTTTGAACACATATGCTTACAGTTAAACATGTCATTGACATATCATATGCTGTGAACACATATGTTTATAGATAGAACATGGAATTGACATATCTGCTGTGAACACATATGCGTATAGATAGAACATGGTATTGAAATATCATCTGCAATGAACTCGCATGTGTATAGATTGAATATGTCATTGACATAGCATCTGCTGTGAATTAATATGCATAAAGACAGAACATGGCATTGTCAAATCATCTGCTTTGAACTCATCGTACAGACAGATTATTCCATTTACATAGCATCTGCTGTGAACTTATATGTGTATAGATAGAACATGGCATTGACTATCTGCTGTGAACATATATGTGTATAGATAGAATATGGCATTGACATATCATCTGCTGTGAACCAAATGCGCAAAGATAGAACATAACATTGACATATCTTCAGTGAGCACAAATGCTTATAAATTAAACATGCCATTGACATATCATCTGCTGTGAACACATGCGTATAGATTAAACATGCCATTGACATACCATCTGCTGTGAACACATATTCGTATAGATAAGACATGCCATTGACATGTCATCAGCTGGGAACACATATGGGTAAAGTTAAACATGCCATTGTCATATCATCTGCTGTGATCACATAGGCGTATAAATTGTACATGCCATTGACATACATTGTATCATCTGGCATGAACACATTTACGTATAGATAGAATATTTGCTTTCAACACATATGCTTCTAGATTAAACATGCCATTGACATATCTTCTGATGTGAACACATATGCGTAAAGATTGAACATGACTTTGACATACAATATATCATCTCTGCTATGAACACACATAGGTATATATAGATTAAACATGCAATTGAAATATCATCAGATTGGAACACATATGCGTATAAATAGGATATGTCATTGTCATATTATCAGCTGGGAACATATATTCGTGTAGAGAGAATATGTCATTGACATATTTTCAGCTTCGAGCAGAAATGCGTATCTTATGTGAACACACACATGGGTAAAATAGAACATTTCATCTGCTGTGAATACATTTGAGTATAGATAGATTGACATGGACGAATAATTTCTCAAATGATACTGTACCAAACATTGTCTACTAGCTTTTAAAGCAATTACTTTACTGGTCAATAAATGTTGACTGCTGGAGGAATGGTATTTTTAAATATGATATTACAGATGTCATAATGAATTTTAAAAGTGTTTTGAACGTAGACTGGGATTTTATTTTTCACAATCAAAATTCTTCAATACAACCACGTGTAACCTTGATCATTATCGGGTTAGAATCGAATACATTGAAAACAAATTAGGAACCACATCAAACAAATTTATATCATCTGAAAGTCATTAATACATTTCAAAATTCCAGATGAAGGAAACTTTGGTTAAACAGTGCATTTAAAAATACCGTCGAAAGATTATTATCTGGTAAACGAACAACAACACTACAAATAAATTTTATGCGACTTATCACCGAATGTGAATTAAATATGAGCAATCAGGTATGGAATAATTTACAATTCACATAAAAGAATTGTGACCTTTAACAATAAATGCTTGCATCCTCGCCATGTGAGCTCTGGTGGATAGTTATCTACTGGGCAATCATACTACATGTCCTTTTTTTTTACATCGCAACGCGGTTTATAGATATAGGAAGATGTGGTGTGAGTGCCAATGAGACAACTCTCCATCCAAATAATAATTTTAAAAAAGTAAACCATTATAGGTCAATGTACGGCCTTCAACACGGAGCATTGGCTCACACCGAACAACAAGCTATAAAGGGCCCCAACATTAGTCAATATAGTATGTCCTTGATCGAAGGTAAATTACCTCGTAACAAGTAGCAAAAGTTGCAATCATACACAATTTTCGATTGCATTTTTCAACGGATTGTATACGAAAACAAATAGCAATTATTACCGCTGTTAGTACCCTTTCAAGTGCATCCAGTGATATTCGAAGTTGGTTGTTAGACGTTATTCCATCATATCAAATACGTTAAAAGCACAAGGTGCTTATCTTAATAAAACAAAAATTAAATAAAAACAAACAGATCGTATATCCACGTTTTCCATAAGTGTTTACAAAAACAATATATTTGTAAACCAATATTCCCTAAGAATGCACATCTTCAAAAACCTAAACTTTTCATGGTCAAACGTTAGAGTTATTCTTATAGAATTACAAAGCGTTTAGATTATCAATGACATGTCTTTATCGTTATAATTTTTGCCTAGCTTTCTACTTCTGATGAAGAAAGTTCGACATAGGATCCGACGGCGATTTAACTAACAACTTTAAGTTAAAGCTTTATAATTTGAAAGGCGGAATACCTAGATGATTGCGGTTTCATACTATGTATATGTTCCAGACCATACGAGCATTTGGACCGTACGCGTATAACGTTATACAAATTGTTATTATTACAATTAGATGGATAAAGTGAATAAGCGAACAATTAAAATTAAATATTAAATTTTGTTTAATTTTATATCCGTGAATCCTATTCTGTTACTCTGGCCCAAGATGACACTTGCTTCCACAAGGAACGTCATATATTTTTAACATTAACATGTTTTGTTTATGCATGTTCCTTTGCATATGCTTTTTTTGTAAAGTTCCTAAATATTCTAAAACAATTGTCCTCCCACATTATGTTTACTTCCGATAACTTCAATTTCAATGAGCATACTGGGCTGTAATTGATGAATTACTGACATGCTAAGTACAGGAGATTAACAGATTAAATAAGCCTGATTTTTTACAAATAGTTAAAATATTAAGTTTTTATTTCAATAACAATTCAACTTTTTATGTTAATTTGAGATATAAGTTATGTTGATCTGTTATATACATTTGTATCTAATAAACTTGACCAAATTCTTAATATTAGTCAGACCGTACGCGTACGGTCCGACCGTATGCGTATATTGAAAAAGTACGCATACGGTCCATATATAGATGCCTAATGATATGAAGTTTTCGTCTGTGATATGTCTATTGTCCTTGATCTCATTTTCATGATTCGGTGACTAACACGATTTTGTGATGTCAATTTCTCTCTTATCATGAATATCATAGTCTGATCTCGACCTCATTTCATTGATCAGAGAACAATTTATCAAGTCCATATCTCATTTCATACTATAAGTATGAGCAATAAGTCTACTGTATTTGGTGTATGGAATGATTTTAAGGTGTACATGTCAAACTGACAAGTGTCATCTAACCTTGCCCCACTTTCATGGTTCAGAGAATTAAGTAAAAGTTTTGTGTTTTGGTCCTTCAATCGAATACTTTATACAATAGGCCAACTATATTTGTTGGTTGGAAACATTTTACGATGTACATGTTATTATGGCAGATTTTATTTGACCTTGACCTCATTTTTACAGTTCATTGCTCAGTGTAAGGTTTTTATGGTTAAGTTTTAGATACTATAAGTAATACATCAACTATACGTAATTCATAGATTGATTGTAAAGTGTATATAGATATAGGAAGATGTGGTATATGTCTGTCTAGCATCGTTCATCTGACATTGACCCCATTTTCATGGTTCATTCGTCAATGTTAAGTTAACTGATTAAGTTCGTTTCTAAGAACCTAATATAAGCAATATACCAACTATATTTGGTGTATGGAATGATTGTAAGTTGTACATGTATTTCCAGATTGGTTTATTCAACCTTGACCTCATTTTCTTTGATCATATACGTTTATGTTGTACTTCTTGTAAAGCTTTACATTTAGGTCTATCAACATAAAATCAATGGTCAATAAAGCAGGCGAGAAATGTCAGCGTGTTTACTCTTGTGCTTTGTAGGAAGGCGGGGAATGGGGTTGATGAACACGAGAGACAACTGTTAGAGGCGAAAGATGCTAAAACCATAACTCGAAAACGAACCGACAGTCATGGCAACCAAGAGACAAACAACCGCATATATACAAAACACATCATAGAAAACTTAATATTGAGCGATATGAACCCCACTAAAAGCTGGGGATATATCTGATGCTATGGAAGGTAAGTACGCCCTACTCCTCAAGTTGCAACCGCCGTGTAGCTCATGTTAGTGATATGTATTATTCGGTATGCCACATTTCCAAGACACTATAATCCTTTGCGTCTTATTTGATATGTGACAAGAACACTTACCTCACACCTCCTCTGATCTCGATAAATCTATTTCTAACAGGTTTACGGATATTTACTTTCTTTTTGTGGTATTATGCCCCGCCTAGAATAACAAAGGCTTCTCGGTTTGTTCGGTCGTCCGTCTCGTATGAGTTAAAAAAAAGTTAAGTTTTTGGTTTAAGGTAGTTTAACACGAAGTTGTAGTTACATAACTTGTAACTACGTATATATATATGGATAAGGAGGTATGGTATGATTGTGAAAGAGACAAAGTTCAAATGAAAAGGATGTAAGCACCTTTTTAAATATAGGATTTTGACACACATTTCATTGTCCAGTTTAGTAAACTATTGCAAGCAGTAGTTCTAGCGGGCATAACATTTGTATAATACGTTTTTTTTTTTTAATTTTGATGTTGTAAAGAAATTTGTTTTGTTTTCCTATAAATTATTTTGATGATGAAGGCTTTTGATGCTAACTAGATTACAAATTTCAGAACAAAAAATCTTTATATAACGGAATAAGAATCGTCTAACAATTCCTTTGGAATATAACAAAGTCGATTAACGTATAATTATCATGTAAAAATGCATTGAATGGGGGCATGTAGTTGGAACACCCCCCCTTTTTTGCCCTGGTTTTTAAAATGTCTGGATCTGCCCCTGTTGTCTGTACGTGTAATGAATTCAGACGGCCAATTAAGGAAACAGTTATTTTTTAAATTCATGATGTAAAAGCAAGGAAAATTGTTTTCATTTTAATCATGCCTCTTATTGTTTTGGGAACTTTCTTAAACAGATACTAAAGGAGCGTTCATTTGGCTTTATGCG